>NC_138084.1:31528210-36328210 GCF_964212035.1 Myotis nattereri
ATTGCTATGTGACATCATTACCCCGTGCCCACAGCAACTATTTCTGGGCTGTGGCCTGCATTTTGTGCCATGGGGTCTCAGCAGCATCAGCTGCGATTTGGTGGGCTGTTGCTCTGGGGTGGTGGTGGGGCCTGTGTCCCACTTGGGGGAAGCTGAGTGTTGCTTTGTGGGTGCCAGGTCCGAGGTGCTGTTTGTCAGTAAATGGCCAGTGTGCATCACGGCAGCTCCTGTTTTGAGCGTCTGCCCCCTGGTGGTCAGTGCATGTCATAGCACCCGGTCGGACTTTCGGACACTTAGCATATTAGCCATATATATATTAGTAGTCCGGTGCATGAAATTCGTGCACATTAAAAGGGAATTAATTGCCCTAACCGCTTTGGCTCAGTGGATAGAGCATTGGCCTGTGGACTCAAGGGTTCCAGGTTTGATTCCAGTCAAGGGCATGTACCTTGGTTGCGGGCATATCCCCAATGGGGAGTGTGCAGGAGGCAGCTGATTGATGTTTCTCTCTCATCGATGTTTCTGACTCTCTATCCCTCTCCCTTCCACTCTGTAAAAAAATCAATAAAATATATTTTAAAAAAGGGAATTAATTAGTGGAGATATTTTAATATTGCTATTTGCCCTTTCTTTATAATAGAAGTGTGTGAGATGAAAGGAAATTAGTAAAATGTATATGAAAATAATATATAAATTTATTAATAAATAAACAGTAACAAAAGGATATAACAACAACAGGCATGATATAAAAATGACAAAAACATGATATGAAAACCACAAAAACATGATATGAAAACAACAAAAACATGATATAAAAACACCAGTGATGCAAACAATGACTGATAAAGTGATTAAACTTATTCCAATATCTCCCTGTACACCACATTAAGAGTGAAAACACTTTCAGAGTGCTTGACTAATTTCCCTGGTGATGAAGTACTTAGGACTTTAACTGTAACATCACATGCTCTTCAAGCTTGAGCGAAAGCAACCTATAACTGACCATGTGCAAAAACGGATTCAGGTAGGAATATGCCTACTTTGTCTAGAGTTTGCCCTTATGATTTATTGATAGTCATCACAAATGCTAGCATCACGGGAAACTGTCCTTGAATCAATTTAAATGGGAGGCCAGTGTCAGATGGGGACAAATTAATTCTTGGAATCAGAACAACCTCTCCTTCTGCAGATCCTGTTAATACTTCAGCATCGATAATATTAGGTCGTAATCTTTTGATAATAAATCTGGTACCATTACAAAGACCCCATTTACTATTGAGATTTCTCAATAGCATGATGATTGCACCCACTTTCAATTTTAATTTATGACACGGCATTCCCGAAGGAGTAATACTATTAAGAAATTCGATGGGAAAATTTTCCTTTTCAGCATCATCTGTGGAATCAATGGAATCATCACTCAAATATGTGTGAAAATCTCCATCGAGTATATCCAAATTTTCTTCATTTAATTTTTGAACATGCTCATTTTTTGGACAAAGAATTGCATGTTTAGATATATTTTTAATATTATCTATAACAGTGGTTCTCAACCTTGGCTGCACATCAGAATCATCTGGGAATCTTTTTAAAATCCTGATTCCTGGGCCTCATCCTCCAGAAATTGTTTCTTTGTTATGGGGTGGGGCCACAACATTAGTAACAAAGAAACAGAATTAAAACTATTGTGGGGAGCCACTACAATGTTTTGGACAGGTTCAAGCCTTGGACTGATGAGAGGGCACAGTCCTCTCATTGCCATGTGCAAGTCCCAGGTTAGAGGGCAGGGCCCTCCCAGCACAATTACAGCTAACAGCTGTAGCTGTAAGCTTGAACCTATGGTCCAAACATGTGGCCCCACGTGCCTGAGTAATGTAGGCTTGATAGAATTCAGGTGCATGTAGTTGAGTAGGATTGAAACCCAGGAGAATGTTGTAAACATCTTGGTCACGCCCTTACTTTGCCTCGTAGCATCTGCTATAAAATAAAAGCATGGCTGTGGGTGTGGTCGCTGTTTCCCAAAGAAGCAATGTCCCACTGAGACCCAGCTTTCATTCTCTTGTCTGTCTTTTCTAAGCCTTTCAGCTGCCTCCACTCAGGTTCACCCTTGGCTGTGCTGATGTGGCACACTTTATAAAGATATGCCTCCACGCTCCAAGGGCGGGTTCGTGCCTCAGACCCCACCCTTTCAGGAAAAAGCTCCGGGAAACAGCTCAGGGGAGAGTGCAGCCATTTCCAAGACAACCCCTGCAGGACTGACTTCCTTCCGCTTGGTGATGGTTCTGGTCGTGATGAACACCACCCAGGGTTTTTATATATGTGTGTGTGTGTGTGTGTGTGTGTGTGTGTGTGTGTGTGTGTATATATATATATATATATATATATATATATATATATATATTTCTAGATCAAGAAGTTCTCTCTTTTACCATGTTGAAATTCCTATTGCTGAAATAAAAGCTGATTTTAAAAAAATCAAAAAAAAAATCAAATTGAATAGCTAGAAAGACAGCTGGCCACTATCCTTAATACATTACTTGTTCCTTTATCAGTGGAATACATTTTCTATCACCATCTCAGCTATCTTATTTTTCTTCTAATTTTAACTTTGGGTCATCCTTCCACTCAGTGAATCTTTAAGGGATAAAGATATTGATAGTTTGTTTAGGACTTGAATTGGCCTTGAGAATCCCAAGGTAGTCTTTACTGCCGACATCAGTCTTACCCTGTGGGAAACATATACAGGGTTGGGCAAAGGTAGCCTTACAGTTGTGAGTCTGAGAAACAGTCAATAAAGCTGCTCAGTAATCATAACCTGCATGTCTTTTTTTCCGTAGGAACAACTATAAACCTACTTTTGCCCATTCCTGTACTAACGAGTGCTAGCCAGCATCTTCTGAGGCTCCCTTTCTCCAAGGGGCTGCTCAGGAAATATGGCCACTCCTAATTAAAATACGTTTAGCTTTTCAGCTTACCCTGGTGCTCTCTTAGCAGGAATGAAAGGGGTTTCATAAGGAGATTGGAAGTCTCTTCTTCCACACGCACAAAAATTGGCAATCTTTGTCCCCTTTGACAGCTGGTGGCATCTTTCTGAAAAGCTTTCAAATCATAGATCATTTCTTCATAATGAAACTGTGTGGCTCAAATACAGAGGGTTGAAATTCTTATCTTATGCTGCAGTAAAATGCTCTAATTTAGATTCACAAAAGGATTCCGTACTCTTTACTTTGGAGAGCTGTGCAATTTGCCCATAAAAAGACTGTTCAGCACCATTAGTGCATACCATAAGTGTTCACTGACATCATATTCATTAAGCAGCACACCCTTATGCATAACCTTCTCAACCTCGAATGTGTTTTTTCCCTTTGAAGAATGACGAATGACAAAGGGGTGAGGGAGCCCCCAAGCAATACTGTTGCCTTTAAGGATGAACTTGGGAACTTTAGCTTGATCCCCTCACAGGAAAACAAAAATCAGGTTCAGTCCTTTCTTATCTAAGGCAAAGCCGTTTTTTGTTTGTTTGTTTGTTTGTTTGTTTGTTTGTTTCATGGCCAAGAGAGCGACCCCTGACTTCTGAGTATCAGAGACAGATCTTTGCACAATAGAAAAATTTCATGAGGGCAATGACCAGAAAATTCCTTAGATAACATTTACTAAACACCTACCTATGTCTTCGAGCCTATGTTAGTCACTGATAGTAGAGGTGATTATAAGAATATTAATACAACCCATAGTTTCTAACCTTTGGTACTAAGTATCATCTGTTTCCTAACTTGATCTGATAGGTTTGGGGGAGGAAAGGAGAGGCGTGTGGTGAAAGGGAAAGAATATGGTAGGTAGTTCTGCTTTGTTTTGTTTTTAAGAGTGAAAGGGAGAAGGAAGAGTGAGGGAGAATTATATTGGGAACAATAGTTGCTCTTGGCGGGGGCAGCGACTAACCCTAGCATCAATTCCATTGCTACGCTGTAGTGTTCCTGCACTCACAGTGACCTCCAGTTATTCTCCCAGATCTCTAAGTGTGATAGGTAGGGCAGGCCCTTTCTAAATCTGCCCTCCTCCCACCATTTCCCCAGTTCATTCATACTTTTCTCAAACTTGTGAGATATCTTCTGGTTTCCATTGTAGGTACACCTGAGAGCCTGGCAGAAAAAGAACGGCAGCTCTCTACCATGATTACCCAGCTGATCAGTTTACGGGAGCAGCTCCTGGCAGCGCATGATGAGCAGAAAAAACTGGCAGCCTCACAAATTGAGAAACAACGGCAACAAATGGACCTTGCTCGCCAACAGCAAGAACAGGTGAGCCCTGCAAAGGGAGCTGACGAACTGGAGATGTGGAATGTGCCAAGCTCAGCGAGTACTCACATTGATTGGTTTATTTGTCAGAAGGGTGCCTGAAAAAAGAAGGAAAGAAAGAAGCCTGTTGGAAATCAGGTTCTTTGAGAATACTGAGGGGGATATGTAGAGGACAAAGAAAGGCATCATAGCAACTGGGCATTACTGAAATGATAACGTCTTCCAGAACATTTGCATGGGATCAGTTACTCAGGGAAGCTGATTCACATAGGCAGGCAGCACATAGACTCCCAGTGTAGCTTGACCATGAGTTTGTCACTTCTCTCTGGGCCTTACTCTTTTCATCCAGAAAAACAGGCTTCTGGTTTAGGAAAACTTTGAGGACCTTCTAGCCCAGGGATCCATTGATTTTTCTCTGACTTTAAAACTAGGGTCACACATCTGTTTTCCCGGAATAGCCCTGGTTAATGCCTGTTTTCCAAAATAAGTAGTAATAATCCCCCTTCCACTTGCAAAAGTTGTCCTGGTTTGGATGCTAAATTATAGGGTCACTCTATTTATAGCACAGGTAAATCATTAAAAAGTAATTAGCACATGGCTCCTATAAGAATTTTATTTCATTGATTTAGAAGTGAGAAAGAAGAAAAAATAGCAAAGTTTAAATGTATATGTTTTTAAATAAATCGCTCTCCCAAATGTTTTTCCTGTCTCATAAGAGTACATTAATCTAACACAGTGATTCTAAAGAGTAGTCCCTGGTGCTTTAGATCAGACAGACCCAAATTAATGTGCGGTTTTTAGGAATCTGACATTATTACTGGAATTATCTTTTCAGTTAAATGTATTTTATAGGGGTATATAGAGCAATATATGCTCTGTTGATTTTAATGAGTTGTGACGTCTGGTATTTTATATGCTTGAATATTTGCCCACGTGTAGGAATATGGACTCAGCCCCTAATGGAAAATAACATAAAGGAACACTGTAAAAAATCAGAAGTTAGAATGTCATTTAGCCATCCAGAGATGACACAGTAATTAACTATTGACACTTGTGAATAAGCTAGCACAAATTAATCTTGACACATTTGCAGACGAGTGATATCTTACAGTGAACACTTTGTAATTATATTTCAAAATGAAAATTAAATGACACTTAAAACTAGGTTGTCATGCTCAATGAAGCGAGCATGTAGCTCAACCGATTGGCAAATAAAATTCAGAATTTGAGCCACATGGTGCTTATGTACCATACTTCACTGTGTCAAACCCACACGTCTAAAGTGGATGATAGTAATTGCACTGTGGTGTTCTAGAGGCATTTCTGTGCAGCACTTTATCATTTAGGAGGGACCATCAATATTAGATGCCTAGTGGTGTTTCACTGGTTTGCTAAGAGGAAATAAATATTCAGAGGATCCAGTATCTAAACCTAGAGTCACAGAGTGAGTTGTCCATTTCCTTTTTTAAAAACAATTTTTTAATTTAAATCATTTTTATTTTTCAATTACAGTTGACATACAATATTATATTAGTTTCAGGTGTACACCCCAGTGATTAGACATTATATAACTTGCTAAGTTATCATCCCAATAATTCTCATACCCATCTGACACCATGCATAGTTATTAGAAAATTATTGACTATATTCCCCATGCTGTACTTTACATCTGCAGTATATTCTGTAACAACCAATTTATACTTCTTAATCCCTTCACCTTTTTCCCCCATACCCCCCAAAAACCACTATGTCCTTTTCTGATTTGAATGGTGACAAGTAAAGTGGGCCTTTTCAATCTGATTAAATATCGTTTCCAGTTTGCTTATAAAGCTTTGGGAAGGAATGATCCCATGTCTCAAACTGTTAGGGACAGTTTTGTCATGACTTCCAGAATGAGCTAGTCATTACCAGAAACCTTAAAGCAACATTTGGTAGCAGACTGCTATTTTGTCATCTTCTGTTGAATGAAAATCTGATTTGGGTGTTTCCCTCTGCTCTAGGCTAAAGCAGCAAAAAGACTCAAAGCATAAACCTGGGGGTCCGATACACACTTGTTTTCACTTCCCACATTGTCCATTCTAGAATACTGGCTTCTGGAAATAGAAAAAAAATAGGAAAAAAAACAAAAAACAAAACAAAAAAACAACCCCATACCTATAACTCTTGCCTAAAGGGCACCACTAAAAGTTTCCTAAGTCCTCCCTGGCCACTTTCTCTCTGGCTTTCTAGGTTGGAGTGTATTCTAAGGGGCATCCCCCTCAGCTCCGCTTTGAAGGCAATAAGCAGACTGATGCCTTCATGTTTTATAGTAAACGCCACTATCTTAAAGAAGTTGTTTGCTCTCCTGAGGGGCAGATTCAGTCTTCACTGAGGCTTGCATGAAGAGGTTAATATTTCTTTTCCTAGACCAGATGATGTGTTAGGACTTTGAATTTGATTGTTGGGTGAAGCAAGAGACTGTAACACATTACCCTCAGAAGAATAACTAGATAAATATTAAATTTTGTGTTTAAAATGCTTTGTACATCACATCATTGATGTACATTTGTAAATCAACAAAAAGAAATCTTTGTAATGATTTTTGACATTTTGCTGTGTTTTCTTGCTATTCCCTTGGCGATATTTGTCTTATCAGTACTGAGAGTCCTTATATCAGAAAAGGTTTCACCAAAGTCAATTGTATTTTAATTAATAAAAAGTTCTTTCCTGTCTCTGCATTCAGATTTTACCTTTTTAGTCCAAATTAAGCTCTTTAGAAACACGTAGCTATAGTCTTTCCGTATTTACTCTTCAAGGTCAGATTTTGAAACTCCCATTCTTTCCAGGTAATGGGTGCAGATAGAGGAGGTCCTCACTAATGTATGAGGGGTAGTTCTCAACTGCAGATGAAGAGTTAGGGGTACACAGAGAAGTGGCATCTGTTTGAAATTTTCCTTTTCTCCAAATTTCTGGTTCTGCCTCTCTCACTTTATAGGAACTCTTTCACATAGAAGTGCAGTAAAGCATTCTTGTAATACCAGGAGAGATACCTGAGGTAATGGCAAAGGTGTAAGCATTTCATTTCAGCTTAATGTAACTTTATTTCTGATAGATTGCAAGACAACAGCAGCAACTTCTGCAACAGCAGCACAAAATTAATCTCCTGCAGCAACAGATCCAGGTCAGTGTATTTTATTACTCTCGTCTGATTATATACTCACAGACTTTCCTCCATGAAAATGCAATTTAAAATGCTGCAAATGCACCCCTCCCTTATAAAAAGCACTGATGTAGTTACTATCAAGGATGTTGTGTACCATGGTATAAGTGGATGCAGGAAATATCAACTAAATGGTGGTCTAAAGCATTCTTTTCTGACGTGATGCATATGCAGGAAAAAAACCTTATCTCTTTTCTTTCTGCCATTTGCCTGACAGAACCTAGTGGAAACCTAGTGGTTTCCAAGGTAGCATACACATGCTATTTTGATTGCCACAAACCAATTTCTCTTTGTATTTCACCATCTGACAGTATCATGGGGAGAAGCCTGTGCTTGTTTACTTGCTAGGATTCTCTGATTGGGCCAGTTAGGAGAAGAATCTTATGACCTGGGAAAAGATTGGTAATAATTGATTAGTTCTTTAACAGATATCAGTTGCATTTCTGTTAGATGATGCTGAGGGGAATATAAAGATGAATGAATAATTGTCTGTCTTTAGGAGCTTATAGTCTAGAAAGGAAGAATAACTTGTTTCTGAATCATTGTAACACAATTTAGAAATTCTCTTTTTTGTTGTGGCAGGGTAACACTGTCTATATATCATGATGACAATGGCATGGCAAGGAATTTTGATTTCTGTCTTTCCTTTAGACACTTGGTAGTGAATTCAACTCACAGCTATTTGAGATAGGTAAGGGATTGGTCTCCATTTCTGAATAGGAACATAGGTATGGTTGTCTGGGGATTAATACTCAGGAATACCGATGCCAGAGTTATATGTACCCACCACAGCCTCTGTGGTTTCTGTTGGCTGCTGTGGCTGTTTTCTAACCACCAGGATCTGCGATTCAGCCTAGTTGGGGCAGTATATTCTGAATTACATGATTCCTTTCCTTGAGATTAATATTATTACACCTTCCTGTATTCTTAAGAAAACATTCACATAATATCCTAGCTTACTCTAATCTTCTTCTTTACTGATGAAAGCTAGTGATTTTAACATAGATTCTGCTTCATTTTTGTTAATCATACTTAGTGTCTCAGGTAGCACTCACTGCATTTAAAATAATGATTAAGTGCCTGAAGAAGTACCTGTACCTGATTTGGCTATCTTCATGAGGAGGTTTTAACCAGTGGTTTGTTGTGATTATGGTTGTTTTAAAATTAGTTCTGATTCTATATTCCATACCCAAGTCTATATGTTTCAAAGTAAAGGGTCCAAATGCAGAGGAAATGGAATGTCTCTGGCATTTTTGACAGCCAACCTTTACAATTAAATCTTGGAATAATTTCTCATCCCAATATCTCTTCTATAACTCATGCTGAGATACTTAATTAAATAACTGTCCAGGTGTTCCCTTGTTCTGTTCTTATTAGAATTTTCAGTGTGTCTCCTATTACTAAGGTCAAGATTTTTAGCCTGTGGCTTCCTACATTTTTTCTAGATCCTTCTCTAAGAACTCAGTGGGTGTTAAATAACCTGATCATTTAATTCTCTCTGTTTCTCATATCTGTAAAGTAGGAATGGAAGACATTCCCCATGTTCCCATATCAGTTACTTATTATTAATGTTTTACTACTTTATTATTTACTTCTTTATTGATTTTGAATATATTTCACTTATTCAATGTTGTTTGTGTTAAGTGACCATTTTAATTGTGGTACTGAGGCTCTCAGATGAATAGCAACCAATTCTGAGTATTTTTATGAAATATTATTGCTCTTTATTGATTACATGTGATTTTATAGTCACAGCTTGACTATATGAAATTGATGTGTTTTTTAGGAAACTCGAACTTGACCTTAAAATATTACTCATCAGAATATTCAATGTGAAAATACAGGAAAATAGTTGGTCCAGGTTTTCTAATAGAAGTTTAATTGCTTTTTATATTTGTGGTTATTTCTCATTGTTTAAATTTATAAAAATTGAAGCTGATCAGCACTTGATCTCAGGACTTTAAGTTATAAAATCATAGAGAGATTTAAAGTGTCAGTTATATTCATTTTAGAAATGTAGGATTCTTTGTAACCAGAATTCACATTGTAAAAAATAAGAGGAAGCAATAACCTGTATTTACAGTTCTCTGTTCTGAGCTACTCTTCACTGCATAGCATGTCAGTATTTATCTTATCAGTATGAGACCATTTACAGAATTTTTCAAATGCTGAAAAATAGTTGTTACACAAGTATTTGTCTCTGACACTTAAAAAGCAGTGTTTGATATTACTACTTTTAGTTATTTTTTGAAAGGGAATGGGTTAACTGTATTTTCAAAAATGGCTTTTTGACAAGCCATAGACATGATCAAATTTAAGAGAGAGATTATTGTTGAGCTAATTTTTAATATATATGTTTTTGAGCAAAATATGAGACTTATGAGATGTTTGGAACATTTTTTTTTCTATCATGAAAGAAACATTCTCCCTTTTGAAATCAAAACATAACAGAGTAAAATAAGATAATAAATGCAAAACCCTAACTTTTCTTCTGAAAGTAAATGAATACGGAGACCATTTGCGCAAGTTTGACATTTTATCTTTTCTTAAAAATCTTGAGTCCTAGAACCTATTAGCTAATATGGTCAGCAAGATTGAGCCTTGGCAGTTGGCTATGAATCATGAATGTCAGGTGGTTATAGTCAAGATTATTTTTCACATCTAGCTCAGAATACTGACTTCTGAATTAGTTTTGTTGTTTTGGAATTTACAACCTGTAATAGAAAGAAAGAAAAGAGTGTCTAACCTTTGGTAATAATACATCTGGGCCTATTATAATGGAAACAAATGAAAACCTTAATGGTTTGCACAAATTTAAAAGCAGGATTTTTCATTAGAAATAGGAAAAGGCACGAGGTAGTATTGTAATGCTGTTTCACAGGCTTATTTTGTTTGCACTAATTCAAAAGTTATATATGCAGTTAAATAATTTCATTTATATAATTTCTTCCTTGAATATCATTTTTAACATAATTTGCCTTGGTAAAACCTAACTGAAATTTTAAAGGCATACTTTTAAGACCATGTAGACCTTGTTGAAAAAAGTAAGATGAATGATTTTGTGAACTAATGTTTTTATTTTTTTTGATGAGTCAGTTTTTACCATTTAAAAAATCAGGTTAATAACTAAACAATTATTAAAATGCTTTAATATTAACAGATCTTTTAGGAGGCTGTTTGCTTAGTAAATTCAAATCCCTCTGTTTGTGCTTGGGGGAAATGGTGATTCCTCTAATTTGTTACATATTAAGTAATTCCTGCCATGTGAGCCCAGAAAAAGTTAGATGTTTTTGATATTTCTAGAACAAATATAGCACAATTTTTATCAACTCTATGAAAAGCAAAACTAATAAATCATGGAATATGGATCCTTGGAGTTGGGAATGTTGAGTCTCATGCTATAATTCCAAAGGACAGATAACTGCCTCAGTAATTTCATCCCCTGTCTCTCACCCATTGCACTATACGCTACTTAGCTAGTCTCTTGAAGAATTTTATTTATGAGTTATGTTGATTACAAAACAAAAATTATTTTTAATTCATTGGACATATGAAACACAGTACTTTAATCAACTATTATATATACAGGGTGGGCAAAAGTAGATTTACAGCTGTAATACAAATTAATACAATCTTACCTAATAATAGACAAACATGTAAATTAACTGTCCCTCCACTATGCTCTCCAGCCAATCAGGAGAGTATGCAAATTAACCCAACAAAGATGGTAGTTAATTTGCATATGTAGGGGTGAAGAGGCAGAGCAAAGACTGAAGGCTCTGTCCGTCTGGAGCCATGAAGACTGAAGGCTCCATCCGTCCGGAGGTGTGAAGACTGAAGGCTCCGGCCAGAGCGAAGGCCTGGGTCCCGGGTGCCAGAGGAAAGCTGCTGCTGGCAGCCAGGGGAAGGGAAGGCCTATTGCATGAATCTCTTCATGCAAAGGGCCTCTAGTAGGTAATAAATAATAATATAAAAATAAACTGTTTCAGGTGTTTACAACTGAAAACTACTGTTGTCCACCCCTATAAGTCTAGTCTAAGCAAACAGAAAATATTTTATAGATCCTGATTTTTTGCTCCATCCATATAGTTATTCATTTACTATCATTTAACCATGTCATGGTTTTTGAATCCAGAGAAGATACTCTTTGTGGACATAACACACCACATTCTTTGGTTTTGATAACATGTCAGTAGGAACACATTTAATGATGGCATTTTACTGCTAGAACCTAATCTTTGCAAGAAAATTCAGCTCATTAAAATATCTTTGTGAGAAACTTACTTCTGCAGGCATGAATGGTGTTATCTAATTAGCCATGTCTGTTCAGACCCTAATTTTAGTGTTATTCAAGTGGCTTATGTTGTGTGCTATACAGGGAGTGTCCTTTCTTCATATCACTGACCGAACAACAATGGTCCCTTAAGAATGGACTGGCTCATTGGGATTTTATTTGGCTTGCTGGGTCAGAGCCAATGATTTAGTCAACTCACACACATCCAGCATCTGAGGTGTAATTGTGAAACTTGAAATGCTTAGCTCTTTGTTAATCTTTATGGTTAATATACAATTTTAACTGGCCTCCCCTCATATTTTAATACATTCCTTAGTTGGTGAACTCAGTCAGTGGAAGGACTAAACTAAATGCCATTGCTGCTGCTTTGCAGATATACATGGTCTTGTCCAAAACATTCTCTTTTAAAAGCTGTGGTATATGCTGCTTCTGTCCAAAACCAATTCTTTGTCTGTTCAATGATGCCTCTTTCTTCTTATGGGTATTTGAGTAATATTCATACATAGTGTTTTCTATTTTGGTTATAATCCTATGTGCTATTTGTATATGCTGTCTCTGTGTGTTTGTCACGTGGCAGAACACCATTAAATGTGTGTTATTCTTTTTTCTGATTAATCTGGGGATGTTAATATTATAAGCTAGGAGGTGATTGTTCTTAAACCATTAAACAGAATAATTTGAGATGTACTCTCACCTTTTAAGAGGATAAACCTGGCCTTTTGTTTCTTTCAGTATGATTAACTACAGGTATTTCTGGTATCTGCTGAGCAGAATAAGGATTCCCATTTATGTGAAGTAGTTGTCTAAAGATCAGAAATAATTACTTTATACATTAGCCTTCATGGCCTGCATGGCCTGGTTAATTAATTTTTTGCTAGGATAATAATAATAGATATATATTTGGAGATATGCTTCATCATTAAGTATCTAATTGACCTCTAATTTTAAGAGCTGGACCTTGCCTTTATTGTCTTTTGGAGATGGCTGATGTGGCAAGCAGAAAACCTGAGGAAAGTCAGGAGCCTTTCAATCTCACATAGTCCCTCTGTCTTATGTCGTATCTCTTTGTTAATTGTATTTAGCATTGATAAACAAAAAGCAATTACAGTGCTCCTGTTTTGGCTCTAGCGAATAGTCCTTTTTTGTGTGTTATTGATCAAGTAACTGATCTCCTTCTAACTGCCTCTGAAAGGACCAAATAAACCCATTGGAAGTAATCTGATACTTCTGTTGGCACTGTACATGTATCTGATACACTCTTGCAATGAAATGAGGGTTATAAACAAAGCTTAGAAGTTGGGATTAGCCCCCAGCTTCAGCAAGCCCTTAAAATATTTTGTAATTCTATCTTCAATCATGAATTAGCCAGGAAAAACAGACCCTCTCTCCTCTATTTTTCTGCTGTATGCTGTTTTTAATTGCCCACAGGCAGGCTGTTGTGATCTTCTTTGGAAGTTTAAAACCAAGATAAAAAATGCAAATCTAATTATTTCTTTTATGTAATCTAATTAACTTTTAAAGTAATGATAGATGCTCCATAGCTTGCTTCAAACATTTTAATAGTGAAATTTCTGATTATAAAGAATAGGTAAAGCTACTATACTTCATGAATAGCAAGGGCCTTCACAGCTAAAAATAGAATTATTACTGTGGGTCAGAAACTTCGATTTGTTAATCACACTAGACTGTTTGTTAAAGTTGGGAGTGGAACTAGAAATAAGAAGAGGTGGCACCTATGAGCTACTACATGGAGTTCTTAATCAGCTTGCTATCTGTTTTCTAAATGTGGCCTTATGGCAAAGATCTCATTCAGCAGACCAGAACTGGTGTGAATTCCAATGCTTTTCAGGGGCTATCCCTCAGATTCTACAGCCCCCTCTAGGTGACCCTTTCTTCTCTATCTTATCTACATGAGCTTATCTCTCAGATTCCACACCCCAGCTCTCTCTCAAACTAGTGATACTAAAAATTCAGGGAATCCAAAGTCTTTGCAGCTTTCTGGGTTTAATGAAAGAGGGAGGTTGTCTTACCTCTTCAGAGGCGGGAGAGTATGGTGAAGAGTGGGCATAGGATCCAGGTGGTGCCAACATGTGACATTACATAACAGTGAACCAGGCCCCCATGGAAAAGGTGTCTCTTCTGTTTTGTTCTTCATCTCTCTGACTGTACTGAGGGCTCAGTGTAGTGTTAGTCTTTAATACCTTTTAGGATGTGCTAATCTCTCTTTGTAGGAGAGAGAGAGAGATCATCTTAGTCTGGAGCCTTTGGAGGCAATCATGTTTAACTAGAATTTAAATAAAATAAAACTTTTATTCTCATGGTTATCTGGTTATCTTCTATTTATGACAAGTAATTTTAGTTTTCCACTTGAGGGAGTGATGTAAAGTTTCCTTTTTAAATAAATGTAATAGCCTCCCCCCGCCCCCCCCCCAAAAAAAAAGGGTAATTTAAATAACAACCTTAAGCAAACAGTAATTGGATACTTGAATAAGGCAAAAATTATGAAGGCAGTTCTTTCATAATGGAATTGTGTGAAACCCTTGAAAAAGCACTGCACTAACAGGTGTTAAATGTCCCACCTCCTCCATGTCTTCACTTTCACAGAATGTCGAACTTGAAAACATCACCTCCAGGTCTTCCTGATTCTCATTCACTGATGGGGGGAGGGTGGGTCCAGCTATTCCTTTTGAATAACAATACAGTGAGTTTATCATTAAGATAGACTTAAAAATAACCCTGAGATTGTTCCCCCCACCCCCTGCTTTCTTTGGCATTAAAATGCCCTTTCTGTTTGTGAAGTAAAGGTGATAATAAGTGCTATGTGCTTTGTTTCTTTTGCTTTCCAGTAACTTTATTCGGTAAAATAAAACATTTCCAAATACATGTAAGTCCCCACTTTTGCGTTTCTTTGAAATGTCTTTGAAACTCTTTGAAACAAATCCTTTACTTTACACAAGGAAACTGAGGCAGAGACCACAGACTTGTCCAAGCTTAAAAGCTAAATATTGTTAGAGCCATGAGTGGAGCCCAACTTTCTGGATTCCGAATCTAGTCCTGTTTTTAACATTCCAGGTTGTGTCTCAACTTGCCCTTTTTGTGACTTGAATAAATCTTAGTGCACTTTAATTTTCTACTTTGCAAAATGTGGATAATAGTATCTAACATCTAAAATCTCATTATAGTCCCTTTACCTTTAAATGGGGAAAAAAAGAACATTTGTTATAGGAATCAGTTTATACCTCAGGACTACTACAGCAGTGAGTACATACCTACAAGGAAAGAGATAAAAAGAACATAATTGAAATCTTTTTGTAGGTTAGTATGAAATGCATTCATGGCTGAGTGACTCGTGGTATTTACATATAAACTCCTTAGATAGTTAATTATATTACTTTCTGGGGGCTTTAAAGTGATATGTCTCTCTATGGAGGGTCAGTCACCTTTAATGTTAATACCTTTTTGTGCAGCTACCTTCTCCAGCTGACACAGTGACAGCATTTGATTCCCAGTGATTCTCAATCTTGGTTGTACCTTGTAATCACTTGGAAGCCCTTTAAAAATACTAATGCCTAGGCCCCATTCCAGAAATTCTGGTTTAATTGGTCTGGGTACAGTCCCAGATGGTGACTGTTAAAAGCTCTTTGGATGATTCCAGAGGGCAGTCAGGATTGAGAAATACTGCTTTATACAGTGTAATGCAGATTAAGTTATTAAATGTGAACTCTAAGTTCTTTGGACTGTCTATCTATCTTTCTACATATCTACCTTCCTACCTACCTATAGATAGAGGTTTGGGTCATAAGCAAATAATTCTTGAGCAGTTGAAAAACACTTTTGACCTTGGTTACAGCTATTTTACTTAATAGATAGAAAGCATATAATAGATTATGGTTCAAACAGTTTTAATAAATTTAGTTAGGTTAATAACTTGATTTTTATTTATTTGTAGGTGTACTGGAAAGATAATGTGTTGATATCAGATTTATGTCTTTGGGAGAGATATCTAAAAGTACAACATAGTTTTTCATAATTAGATAAAAATTTTTTAGAAAATAAATTCTCAGATGCCATTTGACTTCTGTTATCTAAACAGAATGAATTTTGACCCAGGAAATCAACCTATTTTTTTATTGTGTTTAAAAAATATTATCTATGTAATTGACTACAGTTTGACATAGGTGAGGGATGTATGAATGTGAATATACTTTTAAACTACATGTACATATAAGTAGAAGGTATAGAGGATAAGATGCATTGTTTCAGAGAGTATTCAATTGAAAAATTTTGTAGAACCAGCACAGGTATTGAAGACAAATAAATCAAGATTTAAATTTCAATTATACTACTTATTAGCTCTGTGATTGTTTTGCTACTTACTAGCTGTGAGGTAATTACTTAATGTCTTCGAACCTGAATGTCATTATTCCTAAAAGATGGATAATATTGGTACCTTACTAGTTGATTAGAGATCATAGTATAAAGCCTCTAGTAAGTGCTGAATGCATAACATCTATCACTATTATTATTGGTGTGACTATTGTTTTTACATACTAAGTAAGGAATAATTTCAGAGGCCCTTATAAACATCCATGAACATATTTTGTATCAGCATGTGTAGGCATGTTTGTATCTATAGACACATACTAGTCATAATTAGAACTCACAAATTTGTGATGTGAATATAGGATAGTCAATGTGGATACACTTTGATCAATTATTATCATCACGATAATCTAGAGAAAAAAAAGAACAACAATTTTCTCTGGCTATGAAGTGGGAGGAATTTCAGTTGTCAATGAGAGGAAAATTAAGGTTTATCAGGCACTCAGAAATGATCGGCTAAGAATGAGCCAGAGCTGCCTGGAGATTGTCTAAGAGGAAGTATGGCATTTTATTCTGGAAAATAGGGTCAGATTCTGACCTTTCACACTAAAATGGGCTTTTCTATTAGATCAGTAGTGCTTGTGAAGTTAGAGAGATAGTAAATGAACCTCTCCAGCTTATTTTATAACCTTAAAAAAACACACAGATGAAGTTGTGTGATGTAGCAGCACAAAATGCAAAAGTCTTTCTTGTTTAAAATAAAGTTGTTCGTATAAATCTTATGTACGCCATCTCCTGTAAGTCAAGCATTTGCCCCGCTTTTGTGAATTATGTCTATACTTAGAATTTAAGAAGTTAAACAGTATGCATACCAGACTTGAGAGATGGGAAATAAAAATTGATATACTGTGTGACACTTGATATAGCACAGGGAAATATTTTTTAAATTCTGAAGGGATGTACTGACATAACCATTTTTAATTCACATAAGGTAACTCCCACTCAAAGTTATTAATGTTTAGAGTCAAATATTTTTACTTGTTCTAAATAAAAGAAAATAAATGATGCAAACGGTGTAATGCCTCACTGTGAGATACTGAATTCATTTTATCCACCACCCAATCCATTAAGAATATGTTAAAATTGTAATATTTAATAACAAAAGTTAAGGAACTCACAGGTCAAAGTAAAGGATAAAGTCCTCTCTGTCAGGTCAAGGTCATGACTTTTGTTAAACATATCTTTTGCTGGAAGATTTTCCTCTTAAAACTTATACAGATGAATTTACTATGTGGCTGGGATTAGGGCGGATGGAAAGGGCTTTCAGTGAGGCTGACTTGGCTGTGCTTGAACATGTTGACAAGGTAGACAAACTATTCTAAAGAACTCCAACAGGCCAGGTGTATTTTGAACTGTAATAGCATCCTTCATTTCCCAGCCATGTAAAAGTTGGTTCCTACTTATACATAGTTGTATTATTCATAGGAAAACGGGGAGAGGAAGACCAAGAAAACTGATTTTAGTTTTAATGGATTGTCTAATAACTTTTGTCCCCTTTCAAAAATTGTGATGAAATCAGAGTCCAGTTACCTATACAGAAAAGCATTCCTTCTGTACTATGATTCGATAAAAGATGAAGTAAGTCATAGTTTGGTGATTTTTAAGCTGGATGTGGCAGAATCATTTGGTGATGTACAGAGAATTAGTGAAGTACAGGGCACTTCAGGATTAGTATAATTGAGTGGTGTCTGAGGAGGCAATCAGGGACCTGAAACGTCAAGGAGAGGAAGCATCTCCAACTGTCGGTTGCGATATTTGTTTGTCCTAAAGGACCTTTTTCATTCTGTGGCTGTCAGCTCCTCCTTCCTCCTCACTTGCCCTTCACTGGGAATCATAAATGTCATGATAGCTCTCAGATAATCAGTTTAGTAGTTGGAGGTTGGGGTTTGAAAAAATCAACATGGAATCAACATGGAGTTTGAAGGAATCAACATGATGGAGAGGAAGAATGTGCACCTGGAAAGGAAACTATCACCTTGATTAGTGATGAGTGATGGAGGTTTAAGAAAAGGAAAAACTAGATACAAGTTTTCCTCTCCGCCATCCTCAGTGTGATTCTTGTAATGGGTGTGCAGACGGATTTCTAGATTTTATGTTTGAAGGCTAGATGGAGTGAAGACACCATTAGATGACCTGATATTATTCGTATGTGGGAAAGCCCAGAGGAATAAGCACCTGTTAGATAGTAGTATTTATTATTGGGTTTAGCTAGAGCTTAGTCTTAGACGATCAGGTAAACCAGGTGAGAAACATAATGGTAGAACAAACACGTAGTCTACTTTTGGAAGAATTTTCTAAAAATTTATCCTTTTGTTGAAAGTATTACAGATGTCCTCTCTTTTTCCCCATGTTGATCCCCTCCTCCTCACTCCTATCCCCTCCCCAGGCTTTCATCCCACTATTGTCTGTGTTCATGGAAGAATTGTAGCTCTTGTTTGAAATTTCTATAATTCAAAGGTGAAAACCAGGGCAAAGAAAAATAAAGTTGGGCTCTTGAAGTTGGCATCCACACAACAGCGGTTTTTCTGTTAAGATTGTTGGATTTTGTGCAATTGTAGACTGTCAGATACATTAGTTTCTTTCGTAGACTCAATTTTAGAGTGGAAGTACATCCTTGGCTTCCTAGTGATTCCTTGTGTGAGGGAAGTCCAGATGATTGACAGTCCAGTACAAGAGGTAATCTGAATACCGTGTTTGGGACCTTGGCCTCCATGTCGATACAGTAAGACTGGGCCCTGGCTGTAGAGACTTAGATTTGTGATACACTGTCTACTTCAAGTGGTTAAGAGTACAATGTTTAAGGCAAATGTCTTTGCGTAGTAGAATTATAGTTAAAATATTTTTTCTTGTTTTAGTTTACTTCAAATGTTTTTTCAAACATATATTGCTTTTATATAAGAAAAATATTATAAAAATCACTCAGTTTATTATGGTATATGTATGTGATGAGCTGTTATAGACTTCAAAAATTATATTCATGATTTGTGATAATGTTTATGATATAACAATAAGTGAGAATAAACCCTAGAACACAATCATGTAAATACAATAAACTATCTAAAAATAGGCATTTATAAAAAGACTGGAAGAGAATGCATTGTAATTATTACTATTTTATTTTTAAAAATTCAGGTAACACAAAAAGAGCAGGCAATTATCTTTTAATTTTGTGATCACCTCTGGAATAGATGTGATCACCTACTCTTGCACTTGACTGTCATATCTGATTTCAGGTTGCTTAAATACAGTTTCCAATGAATAAAAGCCAGGTCTTCAGGTAGCTGGAAAAAATATGAAGCTATAGATCTTACCAGTGCTTTCAGGCTACTTTACTGATATCTGTGCCTGCTCTATATCTTACTCATTTTCCTGAGCAACTTTGTTCAGGACACTGAATTAATTCCACAGAATTGTATGTTCCAAGCCCAGGAAAAGAGAAGACAAGGAGATGATTGATTGCTATTCTACCTTCAGCAGAACTTGTTCTCCTTTCTGTTGAAGGTCCCAACTGGGAGACAAAATAGTGTCACAGAAGCGTAGCCTGGCAGAAGAAGGCCAGATGTGGATTCGGGATGTCTGTGCCCAGTCTTTGTTTTGCCAGTGACTTACATAATATCTGTCTAATTATTCTTCTGCACTAATTCTCACTTTCCATATATTTAGAACAAGGATCATTATACAAAATTATTGCTGTAATTCCTTGTGACTCTGACCTCCTGTGATTCCAGATGACGGGAATTAACTCCGGTCCTTAGAAAATGGAGAGCAGTAGGTAGTCTTGCCTACAGAGCTTTCAGGCAAATGTCATGTTTGGCCACAGCATAAGCCATGTCCATTTAGCAATGTTTGCATTTTAAACCATTGAAAGGTTTTGAATTATGAGGTCAAATTCATGTTTGCTTTGTGGGGTATTGTGATGGCTTGCAATGCCTCCCGCATGAAATGATAGCGACGGGGGTTTTTAGAAAAGCACATTTTCAGGAAGAGCCCTATAAATGCCTGCTTTCAGGCCACACCTAGCACATTTCTGTAGCCAATGACAAACTCCTGGCATCGGGGCTGTATAATGGAAAGGGTGACACAAACTTAATTTTCGTGTTGCAAGTATAATATTATAATTTTTGGGGGGTGGGGATCCTTATAGCTTTGCAAAGTATTAACTGCAGGAAATTACAGCATATTCTAGTGAAGTATTATGGCAGCGGCAGATACAGCATATAACACCTTCTCCCAGTCTCTCTTGTTTTCACCCCAAGTGTTGCGTTTTCATTTGAAAAGAGATGTGTTAAGTAGTTAGAACTTTGTCTGACTGTGGGGGTGGTGCTGAGCGTGGCTCAGACTGTCTGAAAACAATTAAGCTGTGAAGGGGTGATTTCTCCGTTATGCTTCCTAGAAGTGGGTTTACTGCTTGGAGCATAATGTTGATGTGGATATTCTTTTGGCCATTTCCTCATTTCTAGCTTGTTAGGTTTCATCTTCTAGTCCTAATAAATTTTCCAGCTACAATTTATTTATTGGTTTGCAAGATAAAAAACGAGAGAATTTCATTTCTGATGTGCGGTAGAGTTTAATATGGCTTTCCGATTTCCTCCCATTTTGTTTGAAGTAAATAGGGTAATTACTCACTAAAATTCTAATATCTTTCAGGGCTTTAGGGATGAATCTAAAACAGAACTATATAATGTTTTATTTAAGCAAATCCATGTTCTTATTAGGCGGTTCACCTTAATGTCATTTTTCATAAATAAACTTTGTTTTATTTTTTTTCAAGGGTTACTTAATTAATTTTGTTGTACTACCACAGCCTGACATCTGCATCTGCTAAGGCCTGCAGGATATGATTTGTGGTTTAAAAATAAAAATAAATTATTATTTGAAAAATGGTAAATCATTCAGAAATGATACATAAAAATGAATGTAAAAGAGTCCGATGTGCTTCTGTTTTTGTTTCCTTTTATACTGAGCCACATGCACAGTTATGTGTTTGCGCAAAGCATTTGTGCCAGTCATATATCTGATTGATATCGAACTGGGTGTGAGCCTGTTCTGCAGAATCTGCTGCAGCGCTGGCTTCTTGAACTGCTTCTGGTCTCCATTAATTGCAGGGCTTCTCCATACAACCATTGTGTAGATCTGGTTTTACTTATCAAGTGTAGATCTGCTTTTTCTCCTCCTGCCCAGCAAGGTGAAGTGCCTTGAGCTACCAGCTTCTTAGTATTTGGGGGTTCAAGGCACCTTGGGGATTGAAGCTGTCAGCCCTGGAACCCCCAGTGTTTCTGTGCAAAGATTAACATTGCTAGAGCAAATCTTTGGTATGTTTGCTCTACATACAATGCAGTCAGGTTAAGCAAGTATTTTACTTTTGAATAAAGTCTTTATTTTAATAATTATGGACATATACTCATTTCCCCACAGCCCTTTCCGACCCTCTCTACTTGGGATAAGAGTAGATCTAAATTGGTTGTTCGTTTTTCAGCATAGCCTTCATGTTTTCTCTCAGGGGAGGAGGAGGCGAGGGAATGAGGTAGGGGGACAATACAGAGAAGATTTCTATATAAAAAGCAACGCTGCCTTTTCTCCTTTAGAAGGCTCTATTTTTTTGGAAATGAGAATGTGTGAAGGGGTATTTTTGTTGGGTCTATAAGAAGGCCACTTCACTTTCCTAGTAAAAAAGAGCTGGCTGTTAAGTAGTAGTTTTAACCTCCACCCTAAAAAAAACATGTTTGGCTGCGTGTTCTAACCAGGCAAAATGTGTTGAATTTAAATGGGACAGCAAGCCTATCCCATTCTGGTCCTCTTGTTGTTGTTACTGTTGTTTTTCCCAGAGCTAGCTTCTGAATCTAGGTTTAAAAGCAGCTGGGAGGTATACTGGTAATTCACAAAATGCGTGTTCTAAGAATATAGGAAAGGTATCTGGGACGAAATCTAAGGAGATACTGCCTCTTCCTTTATGCTACCAGTGTTTGGGAACATTCTTATTACCTTTTTGACTGAAAAAAGTCTTATTACATTCTGAAAACAAACAAACAAACAAACAATAGTAGGTTTTGTGTGTGTGTGTGTTAATTTAACTAACTAGCTGTGAAGTTGTATAAGAGAAAACACTTTGAAAAATGGTCAGAGCTCTCATGTATTAAGCAGAGCAGATGAAATGATTTATTGGGTTTTATACGCATTCTGTAAAGGGTAAGCATTGCTAACAGAATGAGTGGCAGCCTCTGGGAGCTGAACAGGCCCCAGGGACTAGTCTTTGTTCCTCTGGTCTTGACAGGCATGTGTCTCTGTTAAATGAGAGCTTAATTTCTCTCATATGTGAACAATTTCCAAGCCCAACAAAGGCAGCCAGGATGGGAGCTATTTAAAAGAACCAGCACAGGAGGAAGCATTCTTGAAGAAAAGGGATGCTAAAAGGCTAATTACTCACCATGGCTTAGCAACTATTTTATTTTTCCCTGAGCAAGGTTTATTAACATGGATCTGCCACTTTTTAAAAAAACATAAACACACATTAGAATTACAAGGTTATATTTTTATTCTTTGTGAAATAGCCATTTGCTGATCTCTGCTCACTGAAAAGAGGTGCCCCCATCAGCAGTGGTGGTGTATATCATGGAATATTAATTCACTAGAGGGGGAGGGGAGAGGCTAATATACTTTGGATCCTTTCTCTCTCAAATGGAAGGAATTTAAACTATTTACTAAGCAGCATCCTTGGCTACTGTGAACCCTTTCTTTAGATGGTAATTGCTTAAAGTGTAAAGGAGATTTTTATTTCAACATTTTCTGTGGGTGTTTCAAACTATGATTTGTTTAGTTTGCCTCAATTTCTGGACTCTGCTTTCTGGGGAAAATTCCATATTGTTAAAGAGGCATATGTAAGAGGTTACAGGTATATCTCCACTTACCTTGTTTTTGTAAACTGGATTATTTTTCCCTTTTAACTTTTATTATAATCCTCATTAACACTATATCTTAATTCTTGACTACTGATCTTTAAATTTCTGTACCTGTCCTTTCAAGCTTGAAATTTTTTTTTCAGTAGGTAATGACCTATAAATAAACATTTAAATGTATTTATATGGCAACTATTATATTATGACTAGAGGCCTGGTGTATGAATTCGTGCATATAAAAAGGAAATTAATTAGAAGAAATATTTTAATATTGCTATTCGCCCTTTTTCTAGAATAGAAGTGTTAACCAAATTCATGATCAACAATGACAGATCAAAACACACACATGCGATTGTTGCCAGCGAAATAGATATAGATATAGATATAGATATAGATATAGATAGATATAGATATAGATATATAGATAGATAAACTTGCTTAAGTAGACCTGCTTTCTGATTTAGCTAAACTTTTTCCAGCCCAGTGAAGCACCCCAACTTCTCTTTCAGGTAATTGTCAGCAGCACAACAGTATATACCAACACAAAGCAGATTATTATTATAGATCATGCAGGGAGAACAAAGAGTAAAATATTTAACTGCAGCAGTGTTTGACTATATTCTCTGCAGTGAGAAAACCTGAAGTCATTTTCAAGGTCCATCATTTCTTACTTGGGTCAAATTTCTAAGCTTTCTAAATCTCTGTTTTCTGACTAATGAAAAAGAAAATAGGATTCTACTGGATCTCCTATCTACCTACTCCAGGACTTCTGTGAGGATCAAATGAGATGAGGCATGGGAAAATGCTTCACAGATATTTGGTTAAAGTGTAAATGTTTCCACCTGGCTATAAAGCAAGTGGTGTTCCTGGGCTGCAGAAACTGCAAGGAGGCTAGTTGCTAGGGAGAGGAAGCCGGGTGTTGCTATATGATGTCATTACCGGGCACCCACAGCCACCATTCCTGGGCTGGGCTGGGCTGTGAGCCGCATTTTGTGCCATGGGGGTCTCGGCAACATCGGCTGCGATTTGGTAGGCTGTTGCTCTGGGGTGGTGGTGGTGCCTGTGTCCCACTTGGGGAAGCCAAGTGTTGCTTTGTGGGCACCAGATCCATGGTGCCGTTTATTGTTAAATGGCCAGTGTGCATCATGGCAGCTCCTGCATTGAAATGTCTTTCCCCCTGGTGGTCAGTGTGCATAATAGCGACTGGTCCATAGGTTGGACATTTAGCACATTAGCCTTTTAATAGATAGAGGTAAGAATACTTAAATATGAGCAATAATCACCTTTTTATTTATCTGTTTTGAATGTTTTTATAACAGACACACCAATTATTTAAGTTGTTCATAAAGAAGAATTTTGAAAATGAACGGTGAACTTATAATTTATTTTTTAAGTATATTTTTATTGATTTTTAGAGAGAGAGGAAGGAAGAGGGATAGAGAAATAGAAACATCGATGACAGAGAAACATCGTCAATTGACTGCCTTCCACACACCCCCTACTGGGAATGGAGCCAGAAACCCAGGCATGTGCCCTGACTGGGAATCAAACTGGTGACCTCTTGGTTCATGGGTTGATGCTCAACCACTGAGCCACACCATGCAAGCAGAACTTATAATTTTTTAAAATATTTTTTATTGGTTTTAGAGAGGAAGGGAGACGGAAAGAGAGATGGAAATATCAATATTGAGAGAGAATAATTGATTGGCTGCCTCCTGCATGACCCACACTGTGGGGATCAAGCCCGGGCATGTGCCCTGACCAGGAATCGAACCCTGACCTCCTGGTTCATAGGTCGATGTTCAACCATTGAGCCACGCTGGTTGGGCATAGTACTTATAATTTCTAATGAACACGCTAAAATGAATATTGAGGTTCTGTAGCCAAATTAGCTCTTGGTTTATTTTAGAACTAAAAAAGGTGACCTAGGTTTTCTTGGTGATCATTAGTAATTTTCTGAATGACCTTTGGCAAATCACTTTATCTCTAGGACCTCAATTGCCTTATATGTAAATGAAGGATTTCCCCCCAAATTCTGAATTTCTATGTTTTAAGGTAAAAATGGATCTCTGAAATAAAATACATAACATGATTTCAGAGTACCTACAATAAATTTGTTTAAAAATCTCCCCCCAAAAACATTATTACATGTCTACATTTACATTTTTTAATATAGAAATATCAGGACATCCTCCATTATGGTACCTTGACTGGCATAAAGCCAGATGTGCAGTATTATCACTTCATGGGAACAAGAATCTACTGGGTATGACAAGCTTTGTGTGGCATAGTAGAAAGGGTGGGAAAGCTGCCGATTTTACTTATAAGGATGGACAGCTGACAGATAACTCTTTTGCTTGTATCTGATTATCAAAGAGGTTTTTATGAGTGGAATCAGATCATTTCCACCAGTGTGGTTATTTCTACTAGTATATAGATAGCTCCTGAAAGTGTCTGAGCCTTGTGGATAGCCACGGTGATCTAACTCTGAAGGAGAATGGGGTGGTATTTTTATTAAGAATATGAATGGATGACTGTGTGACTTCAAGAAGAAAAAAAAGTAAGTCATTTTCTCCCAGGTGGTTTTTCTTAGCATCTTTGCTTGCTACCCAGAAGTACTGTGGTTTTCATAAGAAGCCATGTTTTGGTAGAAATAACACATGCCAAACCACTTAAACTAATGACTAAGCCATCTTTGTTCCTGATTTGGAGTACATTGGAATATGAAAAACAGTAGAATCTTCAGAAATGAGAGCCAAAGAAAATTCTAGGACCCTTATTTCTGACATGAATTAATTTGATTAAGCTTGCTTTCCCTTTTTATTTAGGGTGTTATCCAAAATGAATAGTTAATATCATTTCTTTATAAATTGCCCCTCTCTTTATATTTCCTGTTCTTAAAAATGAATAATCACTTCAAGTCATACTCAATACCTGTTTTTCCTTTATGCATCATAGAACTACAAATTCTAGTCCAATTCACCTCCAAATGTCTTATATCCATCTTCTGTTTCATTCCTAATGTTACTAACATGATGTAGGTCATCATTACATCATGCCCAAACTGCTGAAATATAGTCTTAAACTGTCTCTTCACCTTCAGTCTACCTCGCTCCACTTCACATTGCACAAATATTCTTCCTAAAACACACTTATCATTGTATTTCTCTTTTGTTCAGAAGTATCCAATGGTGTCTTGTTGCCTACTATTTTTATTTATTTAACAAATTTTCATTGAGCACTTGTGTTTCTGACACTTTTCCAGACTTTGAGGATATGGCAATCTACAAAAATCTCTGCCCTGCTGAGCTTACATTCTAGTGGAGGGAGGCAGACATAAATGAGAAAAGTAAAATTATAGCATGTTATAAGAATTGCTATGGAGGAAAAACAGAAAAAGCTGGAGGAAAGTGGGAATGAGATACTGCAATTTTAAATAGTATATTTGGTAAGTCCTTATGAAGAAGGAAATATATGAGTGATGACCTGAAGAAATTTAGGAAGCAAATCATGTGGCTATCTGAAGTAAGACCCTTCCAGGTACAGGGAATAGCATATGCCAAGACTTATAGGTCAGGGGAAACAATCTCTAAGTAACATTAATGGGCAAGTATGGCTAGCAGTAGTGGGAGTAATTTTGGGGTGTGAACAAAAGGGAAAAGAGTAGACCATAAGAACAGAAGGGGCCTTTTCACATCATTTAAGCACTTTGGTCTGTAAGTGGGATGGGAGGCCATTGAAAAGAATGTTGTGATCTGATGGGTTTTAACAGAATCATTTTGCCTACTGTGCTGCAAATAGACTGAAGAAGGCAAGAGTAGAAACTTGAGAGGTCAGGAGAAGGCTATTTAGGCAACTTGGACCAGAGCAGTGGACATAAATGAGAAGTGGTTAGATTCTAGATATATTGTAAAAGTAGAGCCAAAAAGATTCAGAGTGAAAAAGAAATAGGAAAGTTAAGGGTGACTTTAAGGATTTTGATCTAAAGAACTTTAAAAATGGAGTTGCTATTCACCTAGCTTCTGCCATTCATTGGGAATATTGTAGAAACAGATATCTACAGAGGGTGAGGGTGAGGGATTGTGGTAGGAGGTGTGCAGGGAAGATAAGGGGGCGGAATTGGAAGTTTATTGTTGAATTTTTAAGTTGAAATACTTATTAAAGATTCAGGTGGAGATGTTGAAAAGGCAATAGGACATGGAACTCTGGACTTCATAAGAGAGATAAGGACTAGAAATGTATATTTGGGAGTGTCAGGGTGGATGGTTTGGTAAAATTCAAATTCTTAGCTTGAGTTTCATGATTCTCCATAACATGGTTCCTATTCTAATTTCTAGCTTTACTTTTTGCTAGCTAGTTAATCAAACTTGTTTATGTGTTATCTTCTGAAGATGATTTGTGTTTTCTCATCTCTAAGTCAATTGTCAAATATTTTTTCTTTCTATTTGGGAAAAAAATGACCATTTTATATATACCCTTTCCCCCCTCACATTGATCTTTGCCTTTTAAAAGCCTAGAATTCCATTAAGGCCCAATTCCACGAAACCTTTTCCAATCACCACCATCCCTCTTCCTGGCCCCATCTAGTCATCCTTTTCTCTTCAGAGCCTATACAGCCCCTTGTGTTTTTCTTAATTGCATGCACTATGTTTTAGTTATTTATGCATGTTATATTCCTCATAAAGATCACAGTATCCTTGAAGACAGAGATCATATTTATTTTTATAGTACCAACATGCTCAGCTTGGTGCCTTGTATATGGAGAAGGTTCAGTGACTATTGTTGAATTGAATAGTTGAAATCTTAAATAATTTTAAGGGACAAAGGAGACAATAAAAATTACTCTTTCTTCTTTTGAATGCTCATCATGTAATGAAGCAAATATTGCAATTTTTTCTGAAACAAATTATAGTAAAATATTTAGCTCATGATTCCATGAATTAAATGGAATGATCTGACTGAGGTTAAAACTATCAAATTTGAAGACAGAATATGTTGGTGAATTGGCTGTCCAACTCCTGCTTGATTATATTTGGTAATCTTGATGAAATAAACAGTGTACCCACTCATTTGTGGAATATAATGAACAACATAAACTGATGAACAAAAATAGATCCAGAGACACAGAAGCATTGAACAGACTGTCAAATCTCAAAGGGAAGGTAGGGGAGGATGGGAGTGGGGGTAAGAGATCAACCAAAGGACTTGTATGCATGCATATAAGCATAACCAATGGACACAGACAGTAGGGAGGTGATGTCATGTGCTGGGGGGTGGGAGTGGCCGGGGAGAGGTCAATCGGGGAAAAAGGAGACATATGTAATACTTTAAACAATGAAGAATTTAAATAAAAAGTTAAAACTAAACAGTGTACTTTTTATAAATGAAAAAAAAAAACAATTCTAGTAACCTGTTTAAAAATTATTTTAGTTATCTGTTTGGATTGGCTCATGTAAAAATGCTTTGAAAGAGCATTTATGACTGTGAATGCATTTATACTACAAAGTTTTAGTACTCTTTTTTTCTATCTTTAAATTAGTGAATAAATTTTATTTATAAAAAATAATATTAAGTCCTTAATATATAATAAGGGATTTTATAAGTTCTTTACAGATGTATTTAGGCCTTTAAAATTCTTCATTCAGCATTATTGAACTTTTTAAATAATGTTTTTTAGTGGAGGGTGTGTTAAGATCACACCATGTATGATTTTAAAAAAATAGAGGAGGAGAGAGAGAGAGAAACATGGATGTGAGAGTGAAACATCAATTGGCTGTCTCCTTCATGCCCCCTCCCGAGGCTTGAGCCCCAAACCCGGGCATGTGCCTTGACCAGGAATTGAACCAGCAACCTTTTGGGGCATGGAACAATGGCCAGTCAACTGAGCTACATTGGCTGGGGGAGCATTATTATAGTTTTTGAAAGTAAATAACGCTATGGTTCCTTGGGGAAACTTCAGAAAAAAATAGTAAAAGCTATGGTTTTTACAGACTAAATTTTTTATTTGGTCTCTTTTTAAAGCTTTATGTCTTTTATAATTCTTGCTTATATTTTGTTAAAACCAGAAATCTTGAGAGTGGTAGATTTAATCCAATTCTTTAAACACTTATTAAGTATCTTAGTACTAAGCTGGAGATACCAGGTGGAAAATATTATATCTCTGCCTTTAATAAGCTCACAGTTTAGTAAGAGAGCCATCTGAAAAATAATCATGTCAAATAAAATATGCTTTTTCCCATTTAATAATATTCTTTAATTAGCTTAGTTAACTGATCATAGCCGAAGGATTTTAGCTTTATCAACATCAAAGGCATATCCCTTAAATATGATGGTGGTATTTGTGACTTTCAAAGTTATCACACCAAGAATAGCAGCATTGGCTGGAACGCCAGAGAAAATACACTGAAAATTATTCCTCCAAAAGTAGATTTTTAAAGAACTGTTTTACCATTTGTTATTTTAGTAATCAACTATAGGAAAAACCACAGTTAGCAATAAAGAAAAAAAAGAAAGAAAGAAAGAAGCAGTTAATTCAGCCTACAGCCTACACTGAATATCTGCTCTGTGTAACATGACTGAAACCTAGGTATATGAAGGCAATATAGGAAATATGAGACATACTGTTTTTCTCTCAAAGAACTCTTAAAGGAGCCAAGAAAACAAAATGTTCATATATTTTAAAATGTGAGAGCAATTACAGAGCATCTTGTCAGCAAGTACAAAAACACTGGCTGTAAACTAAATGGCTAAATGCTACAGGTCCACCAACTATAATGATTCAAAGTAAAAAGTTACAGACCAAACAAGAGAGTGCTTTGCAAACTTCTTACTTGCCTTAAATTGAACACAGAGTATAATGTACTTTTCAACAAGGTACCGTTAATGTGTTATTTGAGAATTTCTAGAGGCTCAACTCTTCTTTGTCTTGCAACCAATCTGTTTCAGAAATGGAGGGCCTTAAACACATTAGCTGGTTCTGTGGTTGAGTCCGTCACAAGTATACCTGTCAATGCCCAAATGCTTCCCAGAGGACATACTATATCCCACATGATCAGCTGCAGCTCACAGGAGCCACAGAGGAAGAGTCTGCAGGTTGTTATCTTGCTGGGATTAACATTGTCTTTGGATTCGCCTTAGAAGCCAAATCCATGTGGTGTCAAGGCTCTGGGAGAATAGTTTAACCTATAACTTATGAAGACTTTACTCAAGATTTATTGACAAGATTTGTTTTTCACTTTGAGGGAGAGACACTTTTTATCTTGAGATTTGACCTGGAAAGTTTGTGTGGAAAGAATGTTTTCCTCTCTCCAGGTTTTGTTTCTCCTGAGATGTTGGCTGAGAAAGCCTGGTTTAGGCCTTCCTTGGTCAGATATATATTTTATCAGTAGTTTTAATCTTTTTAAAAGTATCTATTTTTATTGATTTCAGAGAGGCAGGGGGAGGGAGAGATAGAAACATCAATAATGAAAGAGAATCCTGCATGCCCCAAATGGGGATCAAGCCTGAAACCCAGGCATGTGCCCTGACTGGATATTGAGCTGTGACCTCCTGGTTCATAGGTTGAAGCTCAACCGTTGAGCCACTGTGCCCAGGCAGTAGTTGAAATCTTTTTAATATGCTTCTTTTCTATCATTTACTTCTCCTTTTAAAGCTTTCCTATATAAAAGGTATAACAAAAAGAACTATAGGGAAGTCAGCTGTTCCTGCTGGAAGGGATCCTATGGATAACCAGATCACTGACTTGCAAGTTTTATTCAGACTAATAAAGTAAGACGTGTATTTCACAGCACTACCTGGTACATGTATTCAGCACAGCACATATGCAGATATAACAGAAACAAATTTCACTAAATGATACTTGCCTTCTACATGGGCTCTGCATATGAGATCTTTTCTATTTCTTACTTGGTCTTCTCTCCCTCTTTTTTCATCCTCTTCTCTAGTACTCTTCTCTTCTCCTCTTGTCACACAATCTATTATTTTTAACTTTCTTGATTTTCTCTAGATATCTTTCTTCTCTTCACTCACTTTTTACTTTTTCTCTTATTTCTTTCATCTTCTCTCTACCTCTATACTCTTTGCCCTCTCTCCCCTCCTTATCTTTTTTCTTTATATTTCCCCTTCTTCTCTTCTATTTTATTATATTTCAAAAATGTTAGCTCTGTTCCCATTACTTGTTCACAACCACAAAGTTTGGAAAACACTGACCCAGGTCAAACCACTTATTTTTCACATTAGGAAACTGAGGCTGATAGAAATGGAGTTTTCTGAGAGCACATGTTATGTCCTGGAAACACCTAGTTATTAACTAGTTATAACAGAGTTAAGTTTAGAATATAAGGTTTTAAAGATCTCCAAAGAAACCAAAACATTCCAGGTTACATGGATATCTTACTGAACTTCTGAACTGAATTCTCTCTGTATTAAAGAATACTACATATAGCTAGTTGAAATTATAAGCAAGAATGTCTAAGTAAAATTTTGGAATTTCTTACAGCTTGAGTTGACAAGGTTGCTACCATTATGAACTTAAAATTTTTGTTTTTTTCTATGCAAGCAACAGTTATTACAGTTTTGTATAAAAATTGAAGGAGTTTAAAGGCCCATTATATATAATTGACAAAATCCTTGCATTAAATTTAAGACAAAGAAGCAGGAGAATCTATTGATGTATTTTCATAGTTCCAGGAAGGGGTATGAGGGTAATGACTATGAGCAACCAGAGTCTGATAAAATAGCTATAAGTTCAGCCACAAACATATCAGTTAGTATGTTTGAACAGGGAGTGTCAAAGAAACATGCTAAGACCAAGGTCAAGTGAGAACAACAAAAATCCTAAAATTCATTTTTTCAGTAAATACTGCCAAGTGCCAGGTACTATGGTATGTCAAAAGACAGAAAGAAAGAAGACTGAGAAACATTAACATATGTGGTAGAGACCTGACTTGACTAAGAGTGGTAAAATTACTTAAAAGGGGTGTAGACCAATATGGTTACTTCTAACATAAAGATAGTAAGAAGAAGAATCGTTAATCTTTATATTGAAGTGGTGTCATTCATAAATCTATCAAAGAACACGGAAGTTATACTAGCTGTTGGAATGAAATTATAGACTAAGGAGAAAAAATAGTTGTGGAGTATTTCATTTTCTTTTTCTTTTTTTTTAAATATATTTTATTGATTTTTTACAGAGAGGAAGGGAGAGAGATAGAGAGTCAGAAACATCGATGAGAGAGAAACATCGATCAGCTGCCTCCTGCACATCCCCCACTGGGGATATGCCCGCAACCCAGGTACATGCCCCCGACCAGAATCGAACCCGGGACCTTTCAGTCCGCAGGCCGACGCTCTATCCACTGAACCAAACCGGTCTCGGCCATTTTCTTAAACTAAATTCTGTTCAGACTTCTAAATTTTTCTTCCTCCCTGAGATCTATTAGAAGTAATGATTGGAAAAGCACACTGAGCCCAGAGGGTTAATTTCTGGTTGTGAATTACTTGACAATATTTCTAAATTAGTAAAAGAACCTTTGTAAGTGATCTTCTTTTTGAATTCTTCCATTAATTCCAAATTCTCAGCAAAACTACAAAAAAAAATTTAACTCTTGATCCAAAACCAATGATATTGGTTAATTAAGTGACATCTAGTAATTCTATCTAAAGAATTAATGAGGCTGGGTCTTTAGGCCTCAAAGTACACACTTACTCCTGAGCTTCCGGCTGAGTTGGATGGACTTTTGTTCAGCCAGGATAGTTCAACTTCTTTTTGTACCAATCTGGTTTCTTCCTCCTTCTCAATTACGATGTTATCCCTCACAAATATCTTGTACCCTAAACCTTCTCTCTATGTCTGCTTTTAGAGAATCCAATCTGCAGCACCCCTATACATATATGTTAGTATTATGTCATGGCATTTCTTAAATGATTTTTTAATTGATTTTTTAGAGAGAGAGAGAGGAAGGGAAAGGAAGAGAAAGAGAGAAACATCAATGTGAGAGCAAAACGTCAATTGGCTGCCTTCTCCAGGTCCCCATTACCCCCAACCAGGGATGGAACCCACAACCCGGGCATGTACTCTGACCAGGAATCAAACCAGCCACTTTTCGGTGCATGGTGCATGGGATGATGCCCAACCAACTGTGCCACACCGTCTATGGAATTTTTTTTTTAATCAGATCTTGCTAATAATATTGAGCCCTGCACTTTTGATATGGTAGTCCCCTTTTATTATTTTCCTCTAATGACTTTGTCTATGGCTGACTGTTTTGAAAAAAAAACACAAAACTTCATTTGTTGTTTTGCTCCATCTTTCATTGCCTGTCCCCAAAATTCTGCCACTTACAAATATTGGGTAATGAAGTTTTACCTACCCCATTATCAAAAGTCTGATTGTTCTATATGAATGAACCAGGATGGGAGGTTTCCAGACAGAGTGTCTGTACAAAGGTCTACAGGGATGAATGACATTGCATGTTGGGGAACTGCAAATATATGAGTTTCTCAGGAAGTCTGGGATGTCATGCAGGTGTTCAGGTGTGGCGAAATGAAGCTGAGTTGGAACTATGTACTAGCTCTTCAAGGGTCTGTATGACAAATTAAGAACCATTCTTTAGAAAATTTATGAAATGAAATGAAATATTTATTTCAGAAAGATCACTCTGATCACAGTGTGGAAATAGTCTGAAAATGCTGAAAGTAGAGTCAGAAAGAACATTTAAGGTCCTATGGAAGAAGAAAAGGTCCTATCCAGAGGAGAAGAAATGACGGTATCTGAGCAATGGCAGTGGTAGGGAGAACAGAGATGAGGTGGATTTGAATGATGCTGAATAAATAAAATCTATAGGATTAGTAATTGATTGGAAGTAGGGGGAAGAAGAAATTTAAATGAATCCTCATATTTCTTCATTGATTGATAGAGTTGACAGCTCTGTTTAAAAGGATTGGTATTTCTTTAATTTCACAAATATTAATTGGGTGAATACTATGTACTAGGCACTGTTACAAGTACTGATAATATAGCAGTGAACAAAATTGACAAAGTTAGGGGGGCTAGAGACTATAAATAAATAGATAATATTATGCAATGATGAGTTCTATGGAGAAAAAAATAAGTTAAGGTTAAGTACGCATAGAGAGATATATATTACTAATTTATAGAAGTTAGTCAGAAAGGTCTCCTTAAGGGAATTATTTGAATAAGTTGAAGGATGAGACATGGATATTAGGGTAAAAGTATTCCAGGAAAAAAGAAGCATATTACAAAGTATGTGAAGTAGGGGTGTGTTTGGCACATTTTAGGGGCAGCAAGGAGGCCAGTATAGATAGAGTGGACAAGGGAAGGGGAAAGGCGATATGTGGTGAGGTCAGAGAGGTATGGGATAGATCATATAAGGAAAAACACAGGAAGATGAGCAGATTTGAAGGGTTGAATGAGATGAATTATCCAGGTAGGTATGCATACTAGATGTTGGACATGTAGGTTAAAAACTTGGGAAGGGCATCTGAGTTAGAAATACAGATTTAGGTATTATTAGCAAATAGCTGATAATGAATTTGTACAGAAATATAAGGGTGAGAGGAGAGTATGAAGCAGAAGCTTTGGAAACTCGAACATTTAAAGCATGGATTGAAAAAGCAATGTGAGCACGTGATGGAGATAGCAAAGAAGAAGCAGTGGAAACAACTCTGGTAAACTTGTTACCAAAAATTTGGTAAAGGGACTAACTGACTGATCCTCATCAGTTCATCCCTGTCAGAGTCAATCATGAAATATTTATTGAGCATCTACTACAAAGTATCACAATAAATATAAATGCAATAGGATGTAAAACAGTAGGGTGGTAGACAAAATTTATTTAAACCTATTCATTTTGTGTGTGAGACAACTATAACCAAAGAGTAAAGTGACATGCTCTGATTCACATATGAGGCAGGACTGCAATCCAAGCCTTTGGATTCTTCTTTCTGCTCTGTCCTAGTCCGTTCAGGCTGCTATAATATAAATGTCATGGACTGGGTGGCTCAAACAGCAAACATTTATTTCTCACAGTTCTGGAGATTGGGAAATCCAAGATTGAGGCACCAGCCGATTCAGTGTCTGGTGAAGGCCCACTTCCTGGTTCATTCATGACTGTCTTCTTGCTGTGTCCTCACATGTCAGAAGGGTTGAGGGAGCTTTCTGCTGTGCCTTCAATAAACGCACAAATTCTACTCATGGAGGCTTCACTCTCATGACCTAATCACTCTCCCAAAGGCTCCATCTTCAGGTACTATCACCTTGGGCACGAGGATTTAACACAGGCATTTTAAGGGGACAAAACATTTAATCTATAGCATGCTCCAATACACTTGACTTTAGACAGGGAAAGAGCATACTGTATTGGAGGAATTGTAAAGAACTTTCTGGATCTTTAAAAGCTAGGTAGAGGTTGGATATTTGTGGAGAATGGAAGAATAGTATGAGAGTGAATATTAGAGCAAAGAAGTAAGAATAAGCTTGGTGTATATAGCATTTAAAAAGACATCCTTCTGGCCCTTGGTTGGAGCATCATCCCGTACACTGAAGGGCACTGGTTGGATTCCTGGTCTGAACACATAACTTAGTTGCAGGTACATATGGGAGGCAGTCAATAGATCTCTCTCTCTCTCTCTCCCCCCTCCTCTCTCTCTAGAATCAGTAAGCATGTCCTCAGGTGAGGATTTTAAAAAATCCCCAGAACCTGAAAAGACATTTTAAAAAATCCTATATAATAAAAGCCTAATATGCAAATTGTCCCCTCGACAGGGCGTTCAACCAGGGGGTGGGGCCAGTGGCTGCATTGGCAGCAGGCAGGCAACCAGGGGAAGGGAGGTGCCCTGGACGGCAGCCAGCAGCTGCTAGGGACCCTACACGTGCACTAGGCCCCTAGCAAAAAATAAAAAGATATCCTTCTGTTCTATGGTAGAGGGATTTTTCTTAGGGACTGAGGAAGATAAATTTGGTCAGAATAAAGACTGTGGAGTGGGAAAGCAATAGGGGATTATTGCAAAACTAGTTCATCTTTAATAAAAGTATGCTGTTGAGGAGGAAGACATATATCCTAGACTGTCAAGTGTATGTTAACATCAGAGTTAATGTTTTTTAAGTGATTGCTATATATTAGGTGCTACAGTAAATGCCTTATATCTATTATATTACTTAATTAGTACAATAATTCCCTATTTGGAAGTGACAAAATGGAGGTTTAAGAGAGGTCAAGCAACTTGCCTAAGGTATAAGTGGCAGGGTCAGTATTCTAACCTAATTAACAACAACAGCAAGCACTTATATAGTGTTTACTGTTTGTTGAATGCTATTCTAAGACTTTAGTCATATTAACTTATTGGACCCTCAAAATAACCCTATAAAATAGGTAATATTATCCCCATTTATAAATGGGAGAAGTTAGGCACAGAGAGGTTAAGTAACTTGCCCAAGATCATACATTTAATAGGAAGTGAGATTTACACTTACTCTGGCTCTAGAATCTGTGCTCTTAACCACTGCCTCTCTATATGAATCTGGAACCCTAGCTCCTACTCACTATGTTACTTATATCTCTCAGAAAAGAATTTTTAATTTTTTTCTGGAGAGAGAGAGAGAGAGAGAGAGAGAGAGAGAGAGAGAGAGAAGGAAACAAACATCAATCAGCTGCCTTCTGCATGCCTGCAACCCAGTAATCCAGGCAGGTGCCCTTTATTGGAAATTGAACTAGATACCTAGATACCTCTCAGTGCAGAGCAGGATTTTTTTTCTTTTTCTTTTTCTTTCTTTATTAATTTTTTTAGGGAGAATGTAAGAGAGAAGGAAAGACAGAAAGAAACATCCATGTGAGAGAAACACATCAATTGGTTGCCTCCTACAGAAGCCCTGACCAGGGCCCGGGCCAGGGAAGAGCCTGCAACCAAGGTACATGCCCTTAAACGGAATCGAACCCGGAACCCTTTGGTCTCCGGCTAATGCTCTATCTGCTGAGCCAAACTGGCTAGGGTCAGAGCAGAGTTTTTGATTGAGTTACTTGTAGACTCATTTGTCAAATTGGGAATTGGACATAGAAAGAGATTGGCCTAGGAAATAACTTCAAAGGAAAACAATGAGATTTTTTTGCTGACAGTCTGACATACCCCCACAGTTAAGCAAAGAGGGTAATCAAGGACCACATACAGAAAAGGAGCAATAGTCTCAAATGGGGAAATTTACCAGTTTCACAGCTTATAAATGAGGAATGTATGAATAAGAACTAAAATATGTGCAGCCCAAACTGCCCCACTACAAATATTTGAACACTCCCTGAAAGACTAGTTACCCAGGCAATGCCTGGTTACAAACTCAAGGTGCAGATTTATCAAGGTAGGTAGGTAGATATCTTGTGTGCTAGTCTGTGCTGTTTGTACAGCTATACGTGGAGAAACAGAGACAAAAAATTTGAGGTACATATCACTAGAATTTTGTTGTGTCTTTAGGTAAAGCTACTTTGCATATTTTTCATGGGAAGATACTAAGTGGCTTTAAAAATCAATAAAACTATGGTTGAATGATTCAGAAGACCATTGTACTTAATTCAGAGCTTGGTGATTAGAAAAGGTCTGATTAAGGGACAGAGAAGAACCACTTAAAAGACAAAATGAGGGCACCAGAGAGAATCATCAATAGTTCATTTCTGTAGGTTCCATACAATTTAAAGTGAGGCTTTCTAGGCTGGTAAAAAGATACTGTGCAGGAATATGTAGCATAAAGGGGAAATGAGACAAAAGATTGGAGAGCTTTTTGTAATTTATTGCAGCATTTTAATTGGTGGGAGGGGCCATGTTCTTATTCTAGTGTGATGTTTTTTAGCAATTGCTCCCTCCTTTTTTTTCTTTCATTCATAATCTTCTGTTGTGCTCTTATTTTAATTTTTCATGTTTTGTAAACTCCATGTAGCATCCTGATTACAGCATAGTTTTTTGATAATATTAAGATAAAATGTGTGGCGCATGTTCATTGTTGGTCTCAAGTTAACTGCTATGAATTGCATTTGTCCAATGTAAAAATACAGAAAACAGGTTGCAAAGATTTGGGTAGTGATCAGCCACTATAAGGAAGATGGGAGTATGATCTGAGCCAAGAGAAAAAGTCACAATCTTACGTTACTTTGATATTCCTTTTTTTTTTTATTGGGCATCATCATCCAAAGCTTTGTGTACAGTGCCATACTTTGTTATCCGAAAAGTAGAATTTAAAATGATTCTTGGATTAGAATTAATTAGTGATATTGTTTGGCATTTTGCAGAGAAAAGAAGTTTGAACTTTATTATATTTCTCTTTGGGATTTCACATTTTGGCTTTTAAAAATGTTTAGTTTTCCTCAGCTTCTTGTCAGCATCAAGCCAGAAAACGAATTTACATCTTGCTAGCACTGTTTCAGTTTGGGGCCACATATCTGCCTCACTAGCCTCTTCAGTTCTGTGGGCATTTGGGCAGAAGTGACAACTAGAAGATTTAAGCATGTTTTGGGCAGGGAACTAGAGCTTTATAGTCACTACTGCTGACTGTCCCCTCTGAGACACAAGGAGCTCAAGTTCTGATGAGCCCAGGGGGTTCAAGTCTCAGAGATGTTTAGTTGCTCATACTGGGCTTCCTGGAGAGTGGGGTGGGTTCTTAGGCTGTTTTCTTTGGGGTGACTTGATAAGATATTTTATCAAGATGGTCCTATCAGAGAGAGTTGACTCTTTTGTTCTTAGGATTAGAGAAACTTACTCTTTATTTCCCTGTGCAGTACTTCTTTGTAGGGTGATACATTACCAAACAAATGTGGGCAACTATCAGTTCACAAATTTTTTCTCTTTCTTAAGGCTATGACTTTCTTTTCCTTAAACAAGTAACTAATGTAACAATGCTGATATTTTTGTTTCAAGGTGCACCTGTGCATGCATGAGTGGATGTGCATGTGTGTGTCTAAATTAAAACATGTAGCTAGGTGCCTGGCTGGTGTGGCTCAGTGGTTGAGCATCGACTCATGAACCAGGAAGTCACAGTTTGATTCCCAGTCAGGGCACATGCCCGGGTTGTGGGCTCAGTCCACAGTAGGGAGCATGCAGGAGGCACCTGATTGATGATTCTCTCTCATCATTGATATTTCTATCTCTCCATCTCCCTGCCTCTCTCTGAAATAAGAATAGTAATAAAAACACCACACTTTAAAACAGGAAGCTAGAAAGTTGAGAGGAATGTAATACTGTTAATTCAGTCACTACACATTACATAACCAAATCAAGTGTTTATCAGGAACATCTTAGTTTGTCCATTAACATTAGTAGTTTGTGTTAATGAGGGAGGATGCTCTTTAAATTTAAATACACATACAACCCAAAGAAGACAGTAAATAGATTGTTGTTGTTTCATTTCTGTAACTTATTGAAGGTCCAGAGTCAAATTCCATTGGTGTGTGTTGAGATACCTTTTCATTTGTTTGTGAACTAAGCATCTGTGCCTCAGTGGTCTCTAGGCAGCCTTGGGGTTCCCGATACAGAACAGATCTGTCTGTGGGTGGGGCCAGACATGCCTGTGACTTTTGACCATTGAAAACGAAGGAAAACATTTGTGGTAAGAAACAACAGCACATGCTTGACCTCCAAAGCACACACATCTATAAATGGATAAAAGTGACTATTTAAGGTTGCTTCAAAAAAGAACCACTGTGTCTACAAAGAAAGAAACCCTAATTCAATGTTTGAAAAAGCAAACTATGTGTGGATGAAAGAACATGTTTTTGTTAAAAACATCTGTGGTGTTCCCTATGATGTATTTGATCCTGGTGGTAAATCAACAAAGTTAAGTATTAGAGACAAAATTGACTTTTGACAACTTATTATGTGATAAATAAGATTAATTAAATCCAAAAGATCTCAGGGCTGTGTTTAAACTGGTGTTTTTTTGGCTAATTGCCAGATATACAAGATGAAGTCCTCACCTCAAAATTAGACATTGCTGGGATTTGTTATCCGGCAGTTGCGGTTTGTCGTGTATATGTTCTTTGTACTCTCATTTTTATTTCTACCTTACCACTGTGTTTCCTAGAGGTGGTCTCCTCACTATCATAAGATAATTGCCACCAGGCCTAATTTTACAGGATTGAATTTTTCAACTTGCCAGACTTTTACATAATTGTACTATAGCATGATTTATAGACTGCATTGCTCATGTTTTTGAAGATGTAAGAGATTCAATACCCAATTTTATGAGTTTATTTTCTTTCTCAAATGCTGAAATGATAAATTATGAGCTGAAGTCACCCTGATAAAAAGTAAAATTCACAGATACAGATAATTAGACATGAATTTTTTAACTCAATAAATTGGGTTGATGAGATTAACTGAAGGCAACAGTAAAACACTGTAGAGATTTTTGTCAAAGGAAGCTATGTTATGCCAAAAACAGTGAGTGGTATGAGTTATTAGGTGATGAATTTTAAAAGTAGTGTCCAAATGTAAATAGTGAAATCATTCAAAGTATTACTCAGCAGCTGCAAGAGCGATAGGAAAGATTGACATTACAAATTTAGTCATTTCTTAATCACTTTCGTTAGGCACTATTGTCAGCTCCAAGAGGCAAAATTTCATCTTGATTTAAACCCATAATGCTAATAGTTGAAACCTAGAAATTGTCAAAATCATTTGCTTGCAAAATACCTATAGATCATAGACGTTTCTGTGACCCAATGTCATAAAAAGATGCAAAAATATATTGCATATGTCATCAAAGGAAATTTTCCATTCCCCACTTATGTGTTACAAAGGAGATATTATTTACTGTAAGATCAAAAGGTATTAATTAGCTGCCTTTGGTTTAGATAAAATTGATTGTTAAGGCAGAAAATAGAGGATAATACGAGTCCTATTCTGCTGTAGCCTCCCAATAAAAGAAGCAGTGACCCAACTCATTAGCCCTTTGATTTAATATATTGACACTTGGGTGGGAATAATTCCGTTTAGTGGCTTTTGCTTCCCAGGGATCAATTTAATTAGTTATAAAATGTGACTTCTTGTCAGGAGCTAGAAAAATGCTGACGTTAAATAAAGTCATACGCAATTTAAACAATAAAGCTATCGATGCCTGGTTAAAAGTTAATGATGCAAAAAAAATGGCTTAATAGAGACAACCTCAGCAGTGAAAGTGATGCTAGGAAAATTAAGCTAAGTGGATGAATGAGGAATGGTGATGTTGTTGAATTGTTAAAACAAATTCATGGCTGGGCTGATAGCTGGCTAGGTTGTAAGTACATATTTTTCAGCCTGGGAGACAGAACTAGTTCTAGATTCTTTGCTTAGTACTTCTTCATGTGAGTTTCATGTGTTTATAGGTTTCAGGATCCGGGGAGGAAGGAAATCTTGCTTAGGCTCTTTGGATTAGAAATGAACATGAAACTTCACATTTCAGAGGGTAAAGTGTTACTTATGACCATCCTGTAGTGGCTTCCATGAAGTAGTCTCACATGCATCCTGGAGACTGGGTCCTAGCATCACTAAAAAATGCCACTATAGGAACATTGCTGGTACAAGCCCATTGTTATTTGTGTGAAAATATTTGAGATGAACTCTGGGTCTGCACTTTGGCTTGCCAGCTTTCAGATTTCCCTCCTTCTAGATGATGGTTATTGCAAAAGTAGTTCATCCCAATTTAGAGAAATGTAACCTTCTTTACCTAAGTGATTAATTAATGCCAACTCTTTTAAATCATCCCTGTAATAAATTAGTGTTATTTTATGCCTCTGACTGTATCCATACAATGGCTTCACTGCAAACTTATATACTTGACACAATCAATACCCTTATGCTAACGAGTGATGATCTGGCTTAGAATTTAGTAACTAGGTGAATCTCTAAAAGGCTCTCTAACTCCCTGACTCAATCATAGACTTAACATCAACTAATTACTTCAGTCAACTCAATTGTTTGGGAATGGTGTAGTCAAAACAACCAGTTGGCTGACAAAATATACCCTGGTTTCTGCTGGTATATATATACACGTACCACAAATGCCTCTCTTTTGGCATTGGCTGCTGCTGGGTCACTAACACTAGTTAGCTAAATAAAAGATAACCACATTTTATTGTAAGACAAAATTTATATCTCACTTCTCCAGCTGTTGCCTTTCTAAATCATTTGCTCATTAGCTAAAGATGAGGCATATGTTTAAACTTGATGAGTTTTAAAAGATTTTTTTTTCTAGCCAAAGGAATTGACATAAGTGTTCTATAGCTAAATTTTGTAAAGCAACCAAAGAAGTGTTTTTCTCTTTTCTGGCTTTGCTCCTAATTTATCTGCAGGCTCTGAAGTCAGTGGGTGGGAATAGGAGAGCAAATAAGCTGGGTTGTGGAAAGGAAGACGAAATGGGAGTTTATCGTCTTAATGCTCTATCAGCCTCCTGTAACCCCACTGTGTAGCGAAGCACACATTCTCCCAGCCTCTTCTTCTGGGAACATACTGAAAAGTTCAAGATTGGAAATCTTGGGCAAGAGCTCACTGTTTTGGAAGTATGTTTATTGGATATTTTTCTCTGCCAGTTCAGCTGCCAGGGAAATTACAGTAGAGTCTACAGTAGACCATCAAAGTGCAGTGTACCTATCTAGGAAAATCAGTGAATAACTGACCTTGTCAGTAAACATAAAATAACTGGTTGAAATTAAAACAGAAAAGCTTTGAACTTCCAGTGAAATCTGTGTATTAAATTGTGTTGGAGCTGAAATGAGTTGGAGCTTCATTTGTCATTCCATTTGTATAATGTACGTGCACACACTGACAGGAAGGACACAGGGTAGTGGACGTTGAGAAGGGGTATTTTTGAGAAACAGCTGACCCAGTTTTACCCAACAAAATGGCTCTCAGAAGCCTCCTAGGGAAGAAGAAGCAATTTGCAGGCAAATGAGTATGCTTACGTAGTATTTGGTAAAAACATTAACAGTAGCAAACACGTAAGAAAACAGAAGAGAATGTTGCTGCGAATAAAATCTGTGCCAGAGACAAGTTTTCCACTGGGGTGAAGGTTATCTTTTTTTCTTTCCTTCTTAATGTTGGGGGAAGGGCAAATAACTGAGGACAAGAGGGAAATTGTGGGGGACTGATGTTAGATAAACTATTTTGTCTTTGTGTTGACATTATATTGGCTGCAGCCTACACAGAAGGGATGCCTGGAAAAAAGTAAGGAGAGAGAGGCATTAATATTTTTTAGTGTGCGTGGGTGCGCCAGCACTGGAGGGGCCCGTGTTTTCTTAGGGCTCAGATGGCAAAGCTAAGCATTCAGCCTACGGCAGGAAAAAAGTGCCTTTTTTGTTTTCTGACGGCAGAGTCCAGGCATTCCCAGGGGAACACAATGAATGGCCCATTTTGTCCAACACGGTTTCATAGACATAGATTTCTTGTTTTTTCATAATTATTCTTGCCCGTCATTGGGTGTGCACATGACATTTGAGCGTGTTTTAAAGTCTTAACACACTCATGTGCCTGCAATAAAGTTACTCATAACAATCCCGGCTTTCTCCAGACAACAGAGCAGGGTCTGTTGTTTTCACAAGTCACAGCAGCTGGGAGGCAGTTGTGAAGACAACAGCTTAATCTAGCTGGAAAATACAGGAAGAAGAGCGTATACACTAAATTTCCTTCCATATTATTCAAACAATGAAGAATTTTTAAAAAATGGCTATGGGTGGTCCTACTCAATCACTGATTGGCAGAACGTCCTTTAAATTTCTTTAGAAGGTTGTCTTTCAATGTTAAGGGTCTACAAGATTACATTCATCATATTTGTTAATCAGCTAAAAGGCAGGCTGAGAAAGTAACACACAGACACATTTCAATGGCCGAAGGTTATTACAGATCGTTGTGGTGTTTTTTAAAAAATAATGTGTTTAGTAGCAGTTGGTGTTAAAAGGATGCTATAACCAAGCTGGTATGAAATAATTGTTAATCTCCTTTGAAAGGTGTGTGAAAGAGTAACAGATTCATGGTAATTTGCATCTTCATGTCAGGCTGCATTTCTGGTTTGCAGTCATTAGCAAGTTTTAGATTTCACACTGGATAGCAAAGTTTAGGGACTAAGAGAAGTAACTCAGAAAGATTTAGATCTGACCTGGAACATGGGAGTGGTAAACTGGCTGTGCTCTTCTGGGTGCCGAAGTGAACCAAGTTATTTTTATTTCATGTGGAGGGCAGGGGATAGGAAATGTGAGAAGTACAATAAAAAGAAGGAAACTTTTTCATGTTCATCTAAGCTTTCTTTTTCGGGGGAAGGGATTAAGCAGGATTTGGGGAAGGAAGTGGCTTAAAGAGCAAGATTGGCAGTGCTGTGTTGAACTATTTCAAACTCCACTACCCTTTTCCCTTCAAGGAAACATTTTGTGAAAGAACTTCCTATGGACTCTTTAAAAGATAGCTAGGTGACATGAAAGTGTTTGGTCTCTAAGACATAATGGTTTTATTCATATTTTATTAGGGAGGGCTGATGATTTTTACCACGTAACTCATCACCTTTCTAGGCACTCACAACACCTGAATAAACATAATCTCATTTCACTCCCATTCTTGGTATGAAGATACTATCCCCTCCTGAATGGTTCTCCATGGAAATCGAATTAAGAAATCCAAATGCCTCTCTGGAACATAGGATGACCGTCATTGTCGTCTTTTATGCTGAGCTTGGGGAGTTATTTCCCCCTATTATTTATTTATTGGGCACCTACTCTAATTTTCCTTAAATTTCTTTTTGAAAACTATTTGTTTTATTATTTCCTCTTTATTTTACACATCTCTCCCCTTTTCTTGGCAGAACAGAGCACTAAAGGCCCAATAGCCAGGGTTTTGGGTATCAAGATCTAATGCAAAAGTCAATCCTTTCATTGTCCTTGCTCATATTCACCTTGTTAGCCCGAATACCAAAGCATAATGAACTATGTACATACCTTTATGTTAGTGTTTACCACCTAAGCTTAAAATTTTAGTAACAACTCTCATTTATGGTCTTATCTACCAGTCACTGGATCAGTTTCTTTATGTATATTTTCATTAATCTTCATATGATCAATATGCAACAATGTAGATGTTATCCTCCCCATTTGACAGATGAGGAAACTAAGGTTACACATCTAGTTAGTTAGAGCCATCTGTCATATTTAGGTCTGTGCAGTGTCAAAACCTGTGATCTTCCTACTGTATTATACTGCCTCACAGTTAAATAAAAGGGGGCGGGGAATAGCAGTGCCTAATTAACAGGTAATAGGGACATAAATCTAGAGATAACAGAGTTCCCCTCTCACTTTCTAATCCAATCACAGAGCCAATTGAGGAAGATAGCTGAATGTAGTGACAGCCTGGTGGGGGTTGAGAAAAATGGCTTATGAGGGTCATGGCTCCATAAGAGTTGGGGCCAACTAGATGAAGGCTGCCAAATGGGCAAATGGCTTGGTAGCGTCATGAGATTGATTGGTAACATATAGGAGTTAGGGAAAATAAATGTTTACATACACATAAACATAGATACATACACAAATTCATACATATGTACATATATGTATACATACATTCTTATATAGAATTATGTATGAATATACACACATACACATATAATGGGAGCCAGTTTTTTTTAATTTAATTTTTTATTGAGATATAACTAATCTATAGTATTATATTAGTTTCAAGTGTACAACATAATGATTTAATATATATTTGTATATATTGCAAAATGAACACAATATGTCGCTATATACAGTTAAAATTGTGAACTTTCTTTTTCCTTGTGAATTTTTAAGATTTACTTTCTTGGCAACTTTCAAATATGCAAAACAGTATCATTAACTATAGTCACTACATTGTATATTATATTCCCATGACTTATTCTTTTATAACTTGAATTTTGTAGCTTTTGAATCCCTCCTCCATATTGCCCACTCCCCAACTCCCTCCTCTATGACTGTCAATCTGTTTTCTGTATCTGTGAAATGTCCTGGAGCTTGGTGTTTTGGATTCTTTTTAGATTCCATATATAAATGAGATCATATTGTATTTGTCTTTATTCTGTTTCATTGATCTTTCTGTCTTTTTTATATCAATACCATACTGTTTTGATTACTCAAGCTTTGAAGTATAGTTTAAAATTAGGGCACATGATGCCTCCAACTTTGTTCTTATTTGTCAAGATTGCTTTGGCTATTCAAGATCTTTTGTGGTGCCATAAAAATTTTAGGGTTTTTTTTGTGGTTTTGTTCTTTTTATGGAAATGCCAATGGAATTTTGATAGTGTTTAAATTTTTTTTTTTGAGAAGAGAGTTATTATAATTATGGAACAGAGGAAGGCAAGAATAGTTTGTGGTAATGGATTGAAATTGGAAATATTGATGTGATTTTATGGATATATATATATATATATATATATATATATATATATATCAGTATGTTGATATAGACATATTTAGATATATAGAATTGAGTGTAAGTATAAATGTGTGTGAATATGTATACTACATACAAAAATATATTTCTAAGCTCTGTTTACTGAGAGGGCTAAAGTAGTAAATTATACCAAGTAGTAACTAACACATCTTGCACCCAGATTTTGTTTCTAAATATCATTCTTCTGAGAGCAAGTCTGGAGCAGGGAAAATACCAGATACCTTGGGAACATCTTATTATTCTATAAAGTAAAGAACTATAGGGACATAAAAAGGGTTCAAATTCATCCTGAAAGGGCAACTGGTTCCATATTGGGCACAAGTAAGAATATAAACAAAACAAAACCTCCAATGAATTTATTCAATTTAATATAATTGGAATTTACCAATCCACACTGATATGTAAAGTAAATGAAATATGAAAGACGGAAGAGAAAGCTCTTACTAGCAGAGTGTCAAATAAAAAAAGCTCAGGAAATTATGGAAAGAAATCATCACTTGGTCACCATCATAATAATAATGAATTCAGATAAGAGCCATGAAAAGATGCTAAAACTATTAGATGAAAGTAGGATGAGGAATGGGATGATTATATAGTCTCAAAATGTCTCCCCACACAATACCTAGGGCATTGCAAAGGGAAAAAGTGTAACAGTATAGTGGGGAAACCTGAAAGATACCACATTACTCAGGTGACATTAATAACAATGTGACAAATCAATATCATAAGCTACCTAATGGGATGCAATGAGTAGAACATATCATCACTTCTGTGATATTCCTGCCTAAAATGGATAACCTGAATCTAATCATAAGGAAATCTCAGGAAAATAAATAAACACTTTAGGAACAGTCTGCAAAGTAACTGGCTTGAAATCATCACTACTGTTAAGGTGATAAAGGTCAATGAGGAGCTGAATAACTATGCCAGATTGAAGGAGACTGGAGAGACATGGCAATAGGTGATCCCACATTGGATCTTATTGCTATAAACGATATGTCAGGACAGTGGCAAAACTTCAATCTGGTCTTTGAAGCATATATTGCAGTTTTTGCAATGTTCCTGAATCTTTCCTGTAAATTTGCAATTATTTTAAAATAAAAAAAACTTAAAATACAAAAAAAAAAGAATTAACTTTGAATCAAAGAGTTCAAGAACAGAAAGTGGAGGTTGCTGTGATGGTGAGCTCAATGTTGTTATCTCAGTGATACTTAGAGGTTTTTTACAAGGAAATCTTATAAAGAACATACTATCAATACACTTGTATGCCCTTTTCACTTGTATTTGAATATATTAGCCTTCATATTTGGAAGAACCCTATAAATGGTAAGATATTTGGTCCTAGGCCATGGTTTCTGCTGTTCCTTACAAATATTTTAATCAAAATATTATTCTTAGCTTCTGAGATTCAGAAATGTCACTGTTGATGTGATTTCAGTGTTGATGAAATAACTTGCTAATAGTATCTTGTCAAGAGATTCATCATCAACAGATGGTGTAGATTCATCTTCAAGAATTAAACATAGCCCTAACCAGTTTGGCTCAGTGGATAGAGTGTCAGCCTGCGGACTGAAGGGTCCCAGGTTCAATTCTGGTCAAGGACATGTACCTTGGTTGTGGGAACATCCCTAGTTGAGAGTGCACAGGAGGCAGCTGATCAGTGTTTCTAACTCTCTATCCCTCTCCCTTCCTCTCTGTAAAAATCAATAAAATATATTTTTAAAAAAGAATTAAACATAGCTTACTCTTGTACTTCAATAGAGTACTGAGGTTGGAAGAGATAGCTGGTTCATTACTTTCATTTCAACCAAAAAAAAAAAAGAATGTGGTCATTAATCTCCACCAATGATGGAGCCAGATTTAAACTTTGATCAACAATTGGATCTTCTCAAATTTTAGAAACTTACAAAAACATTAATAACCACAGCATAATCCCAGGTAGTGGTAGTTGCTTGGCTGATTAAATATTAATCTCCTTTTATATTGAAAGGCGTTATGATAAAAAGGCATCAGAATCTCTTGATTTTGAATTTAGCTCTGTGAACTTATTAACCTTTCTGAATTGATAAAATGATATAATCACATCTTACTGACTTGTGTTATGTGAATTAATTGAGATTAAGTGTTGAAAGTATCTGGCATATATTTTCTGGAATGTAGTAGATCATCAAGAAGTCCTAAGTATCAATTTTTAAAGCTTCTTTATCCCTAGAAGCAATTCTACTTAAAAATATTTTGGCTTGCCAAAACCGGTTTGGCTCAGTGGATAGAGCGTTGGCCTGCGGACTGAAAGGTCCCAGGTTCGATTCCGGTCAAGGGCATGTACCTGGGTTGCGGGCACATCCCCGGTGGGAGATGTGCAGGAGGCAGCTGATCGATGTTTCTCTCTCATCGATGTTTCTGACTCTCTATCTCTCTCCCTTCCTCTCTGTGAAAAATCAATAAAATATATTTAAAAAAATATTTTGGCTTACAGGTAATAAATGTAAATGTAAATATATTCATTTGTATTTACAGATAGCAAATGTACAGTAAATGTAGAGGAAATAATGTATACTAATTTCTATAGTAATTCATATTTTTCAAATAATTTCCACATCTATTAAGTAGTGTTCAGCTTGATTCTTAAAGGAAATTCTTTTCTCATTTATATATAAGAAAATTGAGATTTACTGGTTCAGAAGATAGTAGAAGAAACCAATGTTTCAGCCTAGTCTTTTAGTGTGTAAGCATTAAACTTTTTATTATCCAGTATTTCTTAACCTTTTAAAACCCTTGAGCCCTCTAAATAAACAAAAATAACCTCATACAATTTTTTAACATTAACAGGAATTTCTAACTAGGTTAAATGGTGACACAAGAACATTATTATTATCTTCCAAGGTTCACACTTTAAATATTTGTGAGTTTTTCCTAGGCAATGAGAGCACAAAGCCAGTCACTTCCAACACGAGCCATATTGCTCTGCTTTGTTTTCCTTACTGTACATACAGTAAAACCAGAATCACAAATATATGTTAATAAAATTGGTTTACAGCATGGAGAGTGCTATACACTCATACATACTATTTCAAGCTAACCTCTCTAAGAAATGTTCAAGGCTCTCATTACTTCCCCCGTTTCTTCACCACCCTTCCTCCCAATGTGTTGGCCTTGGGTTCCCACCTTGACAACCTCTGCATCATGAGGCAGTCTGACACACTGGTTAAGAGTAGGACTCTGGAACTAGAGTACCTGCACCCTCCCCTTACTAGCTGCCTGACCTTGAGGCAAGCTACTAAGCTTCTTTGTGCCTCATCTATGAAATGGAGACAAAAACAGTACCTAAGTCATGAAAATGTTTTGAAAATTAAATGGGTTCATGCATGTAAAGCACTTAGAAAAGTGTGTGACACATTGAAGTCCTAGATCAGTATTATGTTATTACTATTTTTACTATCAGGATTATTATCATCACCCCATTCAATTACCATAGTGGCTTACAGCAATATAACAACATGATAATGTTACAAAGTCTTGAGAATCAAATTAGATTAGTATCTGTCATTAGGTCTTCTTCAGTCTGTATCTCTTAATTCTGTATCTTATAAAATAATTCAGAATCTCTCCTATTAACCTTTCTTAGCTACTTCTTTGAAAATATTGTTTTGTTTGTTTTGCAAGATCCTTACTTATTCTTCTTACAGAAAACTTCCATATGATAAGATAGACCCAGCTGTGTTTTTCAGAGATCTTTCTCCTACCTACTCTTCACAAATGTGCTTTGGTGAGTCTCAAGTCAAGTCTACCAATCACCTCAAAGTGTAGACTGCAGAAACAACAGCAGCAATGGAGCAGGGTCTCCCTTCCCCTTAGGTCAGTGGTTCTCAAACTTCCTAATGCCACAACCCTTTAATACAGTTCCTCATGTTGTGGTGACTCCCAACCATAAAATTATTTTCGTTGCTACTTCATAACTGTAATTTTGCTACTGTTATGAATCGTAACGTAAATATCTGATATGCAGGATGTATTTTCATTGTTACAAATTGAACATAATTAAAGCATAGTGATTAATCACAAAAACAATATGTAATTATATATGTTTTCCGATGGTCTTAGGCGACCCCTGTGAAAGGGTCGCGACCCACAGGTTGAGAACCGCTGAGGCATACTGAATCTCCAGGAGGAGAGAATATGTGCAGTGAGTGTGTGTGTGTGTGCGCGCGCACACACACACACACACACACACACACACCAAGATTCTGAAATGCTCTCCAAAAGATGAGCCTCTTTATGAGAACACTGGCCTGGTTTGAAATGATCGAATTTAAACTCAGTAGATAGTGTCTGCTATGCACTACACACCTAACCACTTGACATCATTTTCTTCTCACAACAGCCTTGTGAGGTCGGTATTACTATTCCTCCTTTAATGAGGAGAAAACTGAAATTAAGCAATTTGTTACATTACTGACTCTGATATAGATCTTTTAACTTCAATTCACTTATTCCAGGTCTTTTTCTACCATAACAGAATTGCCTCTGAATGAAATAATACACTTTTCACCATTTTTGGTTAAAAGGTAAAACTTTAAGAAAGGATTGAAATCTATCTACTCTTGCTTCTTCCCTCCACATGCCAGTATCCTGCCATATTGGGAGGTTAGTTCCAGGGAATAAAGAATTAGGCTGCTTTGGTTTGCAGTGCTTGGTGAATTTGGGTGTCCTTGTTCTATTAATCACTTTTCACTCTCAGCCAAGAGCAGGTGGAACAAGGCTGTCATTTTAACAAGTTAGTGTAAATGAAACAAAACAAAAAAGCCCAAGCAGCCTGATTTTTCAGGAAGGCTATGGTTTGAGCCTGGATTTCCCATTTGAACCCTTTTTCGGTTTAATGCTAAAGTAGACTTGTCATTTTCTTAAGAATGCCATTAATACCCTTTACTCACAAAAAGCTTCTATCATTTTGGAAAGAGCATGGGCTGCAGATGATTTAGGTTTGAATTCTGGCTCTGTCACTTATTAGCTATAGTGTTGGGTATATTATTTAGTCTTTATTTTAGTAATCTCACCTGTAAAATGTCCTACTTCATAGGACAGTTGACATTTTTCTCACTTTTGAAAAAATCGTCCTGCCTATTGATGCATAAATTATATACAATGAAATTTATTTGAAGTGTTTGATGAATCCTGGAAATTGTATATAGTCATATACAACTTTTTAGCTGTGAAAAGTTTCCCTGTGTCCACTTTGTAGTCATATTCCCCCTGTGACATTCTGGGTCCATTTCATTGATCTGTTCTCTGTCACTATAATTTAGCCTTTTCTAGAAATTCAAATGCAATCATATAGTATATTCTCTTTTACGTCCAGTTTCTTTAATTTAGCATTATTATTATTATTTTGTTGTTGATTCTCACCTGAGGATATTTTTCCATTGAGTTTTAGAGAGAGTGGAAGGGAGAGGGAGAGACAGAGAGAGAGAAACATCGATGTGAGCAAGACACATCACCTGCATGTACTTGGGGCGTGAACCTGAAGCCAAGGTACCTGCCCTTAACCAGAATCTAACCTGGGACCCTTCAGTCCTCAGGCTGATGCTCTATCCACTGAGCCAAATAGGTTAGGGCATCATTAAACAAGATTTGTAAAAATTCTTTCATGTTACTGGGTCTATCAATATTTTGTTTCTTTATATTACTAGACTAGAGGCTCGGTGCACAAAAATTTGTGCACTTGGGAAGGGGGCATCCCTCAACCCGGCCTGTGCCCTCTCGCAGTCTGGGACCCCTCGGGAGATAACGCCCTGCTGGCTTAGGCCTGCTCCTGGGTGGCAGAGGGCAGGCCCAATCCCTAGGTGCAGCCCCTGGTCGGGCTCAGAGCAGGGCCGATTGGGGAGTTGGGGCGCCGCCCCCTGTCATGCACAGAGCAGGGCGGATCCGGAGGTTGCGATGCCACCCTCAGTCACGTTCAGGGTAGGGCTGATTGGGGGGTTGGGGCACCGCCCCCTGTCACACTCAAGGCAGGGTCAATGGGGAGGTTGCGGCGCCACCCCCTGTCACGCACAGAGCAGGGCCAATCAGGGGGTTGGGGCGCTGCCCCCTGTCACACACAGAGCAGGGCCCATCAGGGGGGTTGGGGCTCCATACCCTGTCATGCACAGAGCAGGGTTAATCAGGGTGTTGGGGAGCTCCCCCCGTCACTCACAGAGTAGGGCTGATAGGGGAGTTGGGGCACTGCCCCCTGTCACCCACAGAGCAGGGCCGATCAGGGGGTTGGGGCGCCGCCACTGTCACACTCAGGACAGGGCCAATGGGGAGGTTATGGCTCTACCCCGTCACACACAGAGCAGGGCCCGTGGGGGTTGGGGGGTTGGGGCACTGCCCTCTATCACCCCCAGAGCAGGGTGGATCAGGGGGTTGGGGCGCCGCCACTGTCACACTCAGGGCAGGGCCGATGGGGAGGTTATGGCTCTACCCCGTCACTCACAGAGCAGGGCCCGTGGGGGTCGGGTGGTTGGGGCGCCGCACCCTGTCACACACAGAGCAGGGCCAATCAGGGGGTTGGAGTGCCGCATGCTGTCACACACAGAGCTGCAAGGCGATCAGGGGGTTGGGGAAGTCCCCCATATCAGGCACAGAGCAGGGCTGATCAGGGGGTTGGGGCGCCTTCCCCTGTCAGGAACAGAGCAGGGCGGATAGGGAGGTTGTGGCCCCGCCCCCTGTCGCACACAGAGCCACAGGGCGATCAGGGGTTTGGGGAGCTCCCCCCTATCAGGCACAGAGCAGGGCCAATCAGGGTTTGGGGCGCCACCCCCTGTCACACACAGGGCAGGGCCCTTGGGGGGCGGGGTTGGGGCGCCGCTCCCTGTCACACACAGAGCAGGGCCAATCAGGGGGTTCGGGTGCTGCACCCTGTCACACACAGAGCAGGGCCGATCAGGGGGTTGGGGCGCCTTCCCCTGTCACGAACAGAGCAGGGCGGATAGGGAGGTTGTGGCCCCGCTCCCTGTAGCACACAGAGCCACAGGGCAATCAGGGGGTTGGGGAGCTCCCCCCTATCAGGCACAGAGCAGGGCCGGTCAGGGGCTGGGGCGCCGCCCCCTGTCACACACAGAGCAGGGCCCTTGGGGGGAGAGGTTGGGGCGCCGCACCCTGTCACACACAGAGCCGCAGGGCGATCAGGGGTTTGGGGAGCTCCCCCCTATCAGGCACAGAGCAGGGCTGGTCAGGGGGCTGGGGCGCCGCCCCCTGTCACACACAGAGCAGGGCCCTTGGGGGGGGGGGGTTGGGGCGCCGCACCCTGTCACACACAGAGCCGCAGGGCGATCAGGGGGTTTGGACGCTGCCCCCTGTCATGCTGATCCCAGTGCCGGGAGGCCTCGCTGCTCTGCTGATTCTGGTGCTGGGAGGCATATTACCCTTTTACTATATAGGGTAGAGGCCTGGTGCACGGGTGGGTGCCAGCTGGTTTGCCCTGAAGGGGTCCTGGATCAGGGTGGGGGTCCCCACTGGGGTGGGGGTCCCCAACTGCTCCTTTTTTTCTTTTTCTTTTTATTCTGGACCAGCTTTAGCTCTGGCTCCAGCTCTGAGGCCTCTGCTGCTGAAAGCAGGTATCTGGTTTATTTGTGTTCTATAATTGAAACACTGTATCAACTCCAGCTCTGAGATCCTGGCTCGCTGAAAGGAGGTTTCTGGGGTTTTGTTTAGCTTCTATATTTGTAACTATGTTTCAAACTGCAAGCTCAGAGGCCGGCAAGGCAGGCGGGGAACGTTGGTTTCCTCCATCACTGAAGCAAGCAAGCCTCATGTTAGTTTCAAGCTTCCTGGCTGCCAGCCGCGATCTTGGCTGGCAGTTAATTTGCATATCTCGCTGATTAGCCAATGGGAAGGGTAGCGGATGTACGCTGATTACCATGTTTCTCTTTTATTAGATAAGATGGTATTCCACACAATGGACATACCATGATTTGTTACCCATCCTCCAGTTAATAGACATTGTATTGATTTCAATTACTGCTAGCTATTATGAGTAATGTTTCAAGTCCTTTTGACACATGTTTTCATTTTTATTGTGTGTGTATCTATGAGTAAGTTGATTGCTGGGCTGTATGGCAGTTGTATGCTTAACTTTATAAGAAAGTGATGGTGTCATTTTTTATTACCACCAGCGATGTATGAGAGTCCCAGTTGCTCTGTATCCTTGCTAATACATGGTATTGTCAGTCTTTAAAATTTTAACTGTTCTGGTGGGTTTTAGGGGTATCTCTTTGTTGTTTTCATATTTATTTGTCTGATGATTGGTGGTGTTGAGAGTCCTCTTATGTACTTACTGACCATATATATTTCTCTGTGTGTGAATTATCTATTCAAATCTTTAGCACCCTTTTAAGAACTAATTTATCTCATTTATTGAACTGTAAGTCTTTTTTTAATATTCTGGGTAGAAGGTTCTTTGTTTAAATTTGCAAATATTTTCTCTCAGTTCATGGCTTGCCTCTTTGTCTGTTTAATTGTGTCTTTCAAAAGATAAAAGATTATAATTTTGGTGACATTTTATCATTCTTTTCTTTTCTGGTTCATGTTTTTGTGCTCTCTTTTAGAAATATTGGCCTAACACAATATTATAAAGATTTTTCTCCTATCTTCTAGAAATTTCTAATTTTAGATCATATGTTTATATGGTAGTTCATTTTTAATTAAATTTTGTGTTTGGTATCACATAAGGTTTAGGTTTAGGTCAGATAGAGGTACCCCATACTGATAACCATTTCTAGCAAAATCTTCTTAAAATACTATTATTTCCCCCATTGAATTACCTTGGCATCATTGTGAAAATCAATGGGCAAACCTTTGGAGCTGAGATATCCCGCTGGAATATCAGCCAGCAGCCATGAGAGTGGGGTCAGCCCTTTTTGCATCTCTGCTCTTCTACCAGTCTTGATGTAGCTTCTTCTGTAAATCCTTGGTTATAAGGCTTCTATTCAGCTAGTCTTCAGTTGGTTATTCAAGTAATTCCAGTTTGGTCTTAGAAGGAGATGAGTATAACATCCACCTAGTCTGCTGCCATCTTAGATCTTTCTATGGTAAGTCTTGATATCTTACTATAGTTGTCCAATTTTGTTGTTCCTTTTCAAAATAGTTTTGCCTAAATTTTTCATATAAATTTTAGAATTAGTTTGACATATTTAAAATATTCTTCTGGAATTATGATTAGGATTTTGTTGGATTTATAGAATAATTTGGGGGATGATTACTATCTTAATAATGGGTCTTCATTACATGAATGTGGCATATTTTTCCATTTCTTTAAGGTATTTAAAAAGTCTCTCTTTGTATTGTTTTATAGCTTTCAGTATTCTTTGGTTAAATTCTTCTAAGTATGCTATTTTTATGCTGATGGTCAATGGAATTTTTAAAATTTTAATTTTTCTAGTTGTTTATTCTGGTATACAGAAAGACAATTGATTTTTGTTATTGACCTTGTGTGTTATGACTTTGCTTAATTTACTTATTCATTCTGGCAGTTTTCTTTTTTCTAAGATCCTTATGATTTTCTATGGTTATGATCATGTTTTCTGCAGTTAAAAACTATCTCACTACTTTCTTTCCAAATTGTATGCATTTTCTTTCCTTTCCTTTGCTTTTGCACTGGCTAAGAAATCCAGTACAATATTGAATAGAAGTGGAGAGAGTGGACATTCTTGTCTGTTCCCGATCTTAGGTAAAAAGCATGGAGATTTTCATCATTGATTATGATGTTCACTATAGGTTTTTCAAATATACCTTTAATCAGACTGAGAGAGTTTCCATCTATTCAAGTTTACTGAAAGTTTTTATTATGAATGGGTGTTAAATTTTTCCAAATTTTTTCCTGCATCTATTGAAATAATAATGGTTTTTCTACTTTATTATCCTATACTAATAAAAGAGAAAAATGGTAATTGGCGTACGAACGATACCTTTTTCATTGGCTAATCAGTGAGATATGCAAATTAACTGCCAACTAAGATTGGCAGTTAACCGCCAAAAAAGATGGCGGCTAATTTGCATATTGCAGGCAGGATGGTACAGCGCCATCAGAGAGCGGGTAGGGGGCGTGAGTGCCAGTGGTTGCCCGGACCCGATCCGGCCTGCAGATCCGGATGCAGGCCGGCGGGGTGGCTGTGGCGTCTGCCCGCACTCACGCCGCCAACCCGCGTTGGGGGCGTGAGTGCTGGCGGTCCCCGGGGACCAGATCCCGCTGGCTGACCAGGACACAGGCCGGCGGGGTGGCTGCGGTGTCCGCCCCACTCACGCCCCCAACCTGGGCAAGAGGCTGATCAGGCGATCGGAGGGTGATGGGGGTCTACGCCTCTGGCCAAGGCATCAGGCCTGGGAAAGGGGCAGAGCCAGCAATCGGAGGGGTTTGGGGGTTCCCTGCCCAGGCCTGACGCCTGGGCCAGAGGCATCAGGCCTGGGCTGGGGGCAGAACCAGTGATGGGGGGAAATGAGGGTCCCCTGCCCGGGCCTGACGCCTCTGTCAGAGGCATCAGGCCTGGGCAAGGGGCCGATCCTGCGATTGGAGGGTGATGGGGGTCAATGCCTGAGGGCTCCCAGTATGTGAGAGGGGGCAGGCTGGGCTGAGGGACACTCCCCCCCACACACACCCAGTGCACGAATTTCGTGCACCGGGCCCCTAGTGTTATTATAATGAATTATATTGATTGATTTTCAAATGTTAAACCAACCTTGAATCCCTCAAATAAACTCTACTTGAGCATGATTTATTATCCTTTTTATATACTGTTCCATTCTATTTAGTCACTTTACTTTTATGCTTTTTAAAAACTAGTACCCTGACCTTCAGGAAAATAACTCAATTTATATTTTGGTGAAAGCTGTCTTTGTGTTCTGTATTTTGCAAGAAATAGGAGGTGAAATGTTACAATTCTATTTCAAAAAAGTTCATGGTCTCCTACATTAAGAAAAAAAAGAATAATACCTTATTGATTTTAATGTATGTCACAGGCATACAAACTTGGGGCTGGGTAGTAGAGGATAAAGAGGAAGAGAGACAGTCATCAGAGTCACTGTTTATAGTATTGCCAGAATGTCTTTGTAGAAGAATGGAAATTTGCCTTCATCTTTGGTCACATTATGTAGATTTATGTTTAAGAGAAAAAAATATTTAGACTAAAGTTGGGGACAGAAAGGGTATGTTTGTATTTAGGTTCTACCTTAAAGAATGCAGAAATAAGCCAGTCAATGAAGGAAAAATACCACATGATCTCACTCATTCATGGATAATAGAGACCATTATAAACTTTTGAACAATAATAGATTCAGAGGCAGAGCTGCCTCAAACAGATTGTCAAACTGCAGTGGGAAGGCCGGGGAGGGTTGGGGGGCAGGAGGGAGGGGGGTAAGAGATCAACTAAAGGACTTGTATGCATGCGTATAAGCATAACCAATGAACATAAGACACTGGGGGATAGGGGAGGCTGGGGGACTGTCTAGGGCGGGGGGATAAAATGGACACATATGTAATACCCTTTGTAATACTTTAAGCAATAAAAAAATTAAAAAAAAGAAAAAAAAAAAAAAGAATGCAGAAAGACAACTAGAAAAGAAAAATGAAAATTCCTGTACTAGGAATTAGGAGTGTTAGTTTCAATCTTAGCTGATTTTGACAAATTATGTCATCATGGGCAAGTCACATTATCTTTATGTGCCTCCTTTACTCCTTTATAAAATGTATGCTTAGGCCGATCAGTGATTCTAGACAAGGAAGGAGAGAGTATGTTCTATATAGTATATCTCAAAAAGCTCACTAGAGTGCTGTGTCTAGGTAAGACTCATTGGATTATAAAGTCTCCAAATCTTTTTCCATCACTGAAAAATTTCTGATTTTATGAAATCAATAAACTTGGAGACTAATGACCTTGTTTTTAACTTTTCCTTAGCCATTCTCAAGTTTTGTGAACTTGACAAGTCACTTTTCCTCTCTGGGCCTTATTATATCTATGTTTAAAAGGAAAGTATTGGAAAAATGGTTTTCTAAAGCCATTCTGGTTCCAAAATTCTGTTGTTCTAAAGTTAAAGATAAATCTACTTATAGAATACATGTGTGTATATATCAAATGTTGCAAAGCACTCGGTATACTGAGATAACTATGGCTACATATTGTATTTGAATGCATTCAGCATTTTTAAGAATCCTGGAAAATAAAATTCTAAGGCCCACACTATTAAACTTTTCTAATTTTAATGGGGAATGTAAATCCTTGATCATATGTTGAAATGCTAGCTTTCTGTAATATCTGCCCCCAACTTGTAACCAAAAAATCTAAGACTTCTATATGTTTTTCTAGATTGTAGTTTTCCTTTATTATTTACAATCTGTTGTAATAAAGCTTCAAGGATATAGGGCATTAGAGCACCACATATTTAACTAGCTGGGGCATAATACATGATTTGAGTCCCTAATATTTTGTAACAGTGAGGTTTGTTTATTAAAAAAACCCCATGCTGTGACTGAATCAGTTTAATAGAAGCCAAGTTTGAACTTGAACATTCAAATGTATGCCCATATATCTTGGGCATATATCATATATAATGATGTGGGGTCTAGACATCTTTCTGGGTTTGTTTATGTCTGTTATGGATTCCCCTCATTATCCATAGTGTTTGAGGGAGACCCAATGGATTCAGCTAGTTTATTGCATACTTTCTATATTTAAGACTAACTCAGAGTTCCAAGTGGCACATATGTTCCAAGTTGGAAGATTATTTTCTCACTTTCCTCTTTTATGATGATGATTAAAGAAAAATAAAAATAGAAAGATTTTAGGGAATGGTGACATGTTGAGAGTGGCTAACGTTAATCCTTTGGCCATGTTTCAAATACAGTTTTATAATCTTTAAGTTTATTATGCTACCCTTCCTAAAATATTTTGACAAGTTTGAGCTATAGCGTCTGTTTTCTTATTTTGAAACCATATTGTGTATCATCTGTTGTTTAATTATTATTGGTTATAACTTTTAGGATTTAGTAAAGGTAGATAAAAACTTTAATCTTTAATTATAACTAATTTTACAGTATATATTTACACATACATACAGTATACTCAGAATGCTAGTGTTGAATAAGTGTACCTAAAGAATAGATTTTAGATATAAAGCAAACATTTTTTATTTGTAGTTCTATTGTTAATTTGAAGCAAGTAATTCATGGTCACTTAAGTAGCAGCTTTCATTGTTGCTGCTGTTGTTAAAACCTCTCCCCTTGACACTTATTTTAAAGAAACCAGTATTTATTATATTTTTTATAAGTTGAAAAGCTATTTTTTGATCAGGTGAAATAAAAGAATCAAATAACATTATAAAAATTTGCAATAAATATTGAAAGAGGATGGATTGTCATGAGAATGTATCATTATGGGTATTTTTAAAGGGGGTGATATAGCACTTGCTATAAATATTCATTTGTTCTTAAATGTAGAAATATTCAGTGCTTAGGTGATTTTATGCCCATTTATGCTAGAAGGAACAAAAGAAACTTTAAAAACTGAAAGCATAAACATAATTGAACCACCCACTTAAAAGAGAAATTGGAATAGATGTTTTCCAAGGGAGAACATGCTTTCTGCGTAAAAAGGGCTAGTGTAACAAGAAGTCATCTATTCTTGATTTCTTTAGACAGCTAGAGCTTTGTGCCTTGTCTAGTTTCTGCGTTTTAAGAGCTTGTTCTGTGTAGCAGAAATAATACAATAAATGGGTTTAACCACATTTGTCTCAGCTAGACAGTCTGCTTTGTCAGAGATTGCTGGTACAACATAAACAAATTATGTGTGTATAGTGCTTTTCAATGAAAGCCTATCTAACAGAGCTGAGATTGTATTTCAGCAGCTGTAGATTTAATCTCCTACCTGTCAGTTAAAACAGGCATTTCCTGAACCAGATAAGGACTGATTGTAGAGGAGGGAAGTAGTCACAGCTGGACAAGGACCTATTGTTATTGGCTGATAATTTCTATGTAGATTCAATTTCTTATTCTACCATGGAACCTATAATCATAGTGCAGTTGTAAAGGAGCGAATCTGACCTTTTTAATAGTTAAATTAAGAAGAGTTAAAGAGACTCAAAGCTGGGCTTTGTGTCATTCATATTTGGGAACTGTCATGTGGAGCTCAAAGGAAATGTCTATAGGTCTGATCATCATGGTTCTAGATCACTGTGGATGAGCTAATAGGGTAATGCAAATATACCTGTTTACAAATTTGTAATTACATTTGTAGGGATTCAAGTTGTAATTCAAACTAAAGTAAAAAATTAAGTATATGGATAAATACTTTACCATGTGAGAAACATGTCATGGGACATATCTTTTTATTTGCTTTTTTTTTTGAGGGGGGGGCGGTGGAGGTAGGGGTTTCCTTTCTTTCTCTTACTCATAGAAATTTACAAAATTAAATTGAACTTTATCAAAATTTGTGGTGTTGGCTTGGGGAAAATATCTCTCTACATTTGGTTATTATAATATTTTTCTGAGTTCCATGTGTTCCAGGTTATGAATGGGCACACTGATAGGCTGGTCCTTGCATTTATACTAACTTGGTCAGCAGCTTACATCCACAACTCTTCAATTTTCAGTTTAAATTTCAATTTTTAGTTTTTATAGCAATTTCCATTTTTCAAAGAGCTTTTTACATATATCACTTGATATTTATAAAATATTTGGAAGGTAAGTATAACACTGGGGTTTGGAGGTGATATTTGCTGAAGTGTAAAGGACAGAATGGGCAGTGATCAGGTCAAAATTCTGGATATAAAAGACAGCACTAAAATTTTTAAAGCCAGCATTAACCTTGGTTGCTTCCTTCCTCCCTCTTCTTCCTTTGCTTTCTTTATCTTTCCTTTCAGATTTGTATTTTCTTCCCACTCTTCACTTCTCTTCCTTTTTCTTAACATATTGTAATTACGGCAAAGTTACTGCTACTTTGTTTTTGGTTTTTTTGGTGGTGGTACAGAAGATTGGCTAAGATTTTATATTGTGCTTACCTTAAATCTAAGCCAATCATCAAGGACTATGTAATAGTGTGTTTTAGATGGATTATGGTAAAAAATTAATATCTTAATATAAAGGATAAAGAAATATTCAAATTTCTAACTAGGATTTCTTGCTTTAAGAATGTGTGGAAAATTCAGTATATTCATTTTCCATTTTGAATTCTGGTTTGTTTATTTTTCTATTGACCTGCCTGGGCCAGTAGACCCTTCCATTTATTTTTGGGTTTGAGTTTCTATTCCCTTTCAGCTGTGATTGCATGAGTTATTCCTAATCATTCTTATTTTAAAAATTAATTTATTTTAATTTTAAAAGTTAACTTATTTTCCAATTACAGATGACATACATTATTATGGTGAACAACATAGTGATTACACATTTCTATACCTTAGGATAAGTCTAGTAATCATCTGCTCATCTTAAATAATGCGGTTGACCTGTTCTTTGTAACAGCAGAGTATCATGAGAGGTGAATTGCTGCAGCATCTGACTCTATTGTAAATTCCAGTTTCATCTGGCAGATATGACATTAGTCTAAATGCCAAAAAAACTAGAGAAGTTTAAATTAGCTAGTGTTTGAGCCGGTTTATATATATTAAATTTTTTACTGTTCTGATCTTTACTAAAAGTTGATTTTTTTCCATAGGAAAGTTGGCATAGTAACTTGAATTATTTTAAATACTCCTGTTTTCCCCCACAGAGACTGGATTAAGGATTTACATTTTCAGTTTCTTCAGTAGGCTTCTCAGCTGCCTAAAATTTTATTGAAAGACATAGTATTTGGGGAAGAGAATTACAGGGAGGCCGTGGTAGCCTCTTAGATTTTATTATCTTACTAGAGGCCTGGTGCACAAAATTCGTGAACTGGGGCGGGGGGTGGCCCTTAGCCCAGCCTGCACCCTCTTCAATTTGGGACCCCTCGGGGGATGTCAGACTGCCGGTCTGACATCCTCTCATAATCCAGGACTGCTGGCTCCCAACCACTCGCCTGCCTGCCTGCCTGATTGCCCCTAACTGCTTCTGCCTGCCAGCCTGATCACCTCCTAACCATTCCCCTGCCAGCCTGATTGATGCCTAACTGCTCCCCTGCCAGCCAGATCGCCCCCAACTGCCCTTCCCTGCCAGCCTGGTTGCCCCCAACTGCCCTCCCTTGCCAGCCGATCACCCCTAACTGCCCTCCCCTCATGGCCTAGTTGCCCCTAACTGCCCTCCCCTGCAGGCCTGGTCCCCCCAACTGCCTTCCCCTGCTGGCCCAGTCACCCCTAACTGCCCTCCCCTGCTGGCCATCTTGTGGAGGCTATCTTTTGACCACATGGGGGAGGCCATCTTGTGCAAGGGTGTGATGGTCAATTTGCATATCACCTCTATTATATAGGATACTCTTCTCCCCTATAGGCATGACAAAGTACCACTGTTTGAAAGTGATGTGCTTCTTGTCTCATATGGAATCACTGGACAGGTCATGTTTTTAATCAGTTAGTTAATCAATTAGTTAATCAGTCAGATAATTAATTATTTTTTGCCTATCATATTTGCAGGCACTGTCCTAGTATCCATTAAGAATATGTCTGCAAGATGGTTTCTTCTACTTTAGTAGAGAGCATATGTAAGATGGGAAAAGGCCATGATGATCCCACTTTTAGACTATTGAAGTAGTTTCTAAACTGGCCTCTCTGCTTTCATTCTTGCTCTAGTCAAGTTCATTTTCTTCCCAGCAACTAGAGCGATCTTTATGAACCGAAGTCAGGTCTCATGCCACTTCGCTCTCTTAAAACCCTGCAATGACTTTCCATCACACTCAGAATGAAATCCACACTTTTTGTTGTGCTCTGCAAAACCCAGAGTGATCTCCTCTATGCCCATCTCTCTCTCTCTCTCTCTCTCTCTCTCTCTCTCTCTCTCTCTCTCTCTCTCTCCCTACTACTCTCTTTGCTTTTCCTGTGCTGGCCTTACCAGCTCACTCAACCAAGTTACTGCTCCATTGGGTCCTTTGCACTCACATGCCCTCTGCCTGAGTTGCTTTTTTCTCAGATAGTTCCATGTAGCATTTTCTTAGGTCATTCAACCCTGCGTTATATTATCTCCTCAGAGAAGCCTTCCTTGACCATTCCTAACCAAAATAACCCCCTCCATTCCCTACAGTTACCTCCCACTTTCCATCATATACCCCTCATACTCTATCTCTATCTCTAGCTCTAGCTCTAGCTCTAGCTCTAGCTCTATCTCTATCTTTACTCTCTGTCTCTCTATCTCTAGCTCTACCCCCTCATACTCTGTCTCTATTCTTCATAGTATCTGTTATCAACTGGTATTTATTATACTTATATATTTGCTAAATATATATATACACACACACACACACACACACACACACACACACACACACACATAGGGTGTCCCAGCAAAGCCGTGGAGGCCATTTACCTGATGTGCTATTCCATACATAACCCTATACTGTATACTTTATGAATCAAAAAATAATTTACAATTTTTAATTTTAAACCTGTGTTTTCTATCAAAATTACTTCTTGAGTGAATTTTGGGACACCATATACATATATATATGTATAAAATATATATGTACATACATATACACCTGCATATATATCTACATTCATTTGTATATTGTCTGTCTTTCCTAAGAGTTAATGGTAGGGAATTTTATCTGCTTTTATGTCCCCAATGCTTAGAATAGTGGCAAATATTGAAATGAAAACCGCTAAATAATTCAACACAGTATGTGCAATGTAAATTTTGACAGGAAGGAAGAACTTTATACTTCTTCATAGAATTGAATTTGAACTGAATTTGAGCTGAACCATGAATTATAGGTCAGGTTTGGAAAGGCAAAAAAGAGAGAAAATATCATTCTAAGTGGTGTTGAAGGGACAGAACGAAACTTGAAAGACAAGATAGAGGAGAGGGAGAAGAGCATGTCTCTGCCTCGTCCTTGAAGAGGGAGGAGGGTGCATTTCTGCTTAGTTCTGCTTAGTTCTTTCAAGTTCCGTTCTGTCCCTTCAGTGTGAACAAAGACTTAGAAGCTATCTATAATAATAAAAGCATAACATGCTAATTAGACTGGATGTCCTTCTGGACATCCTTCCAGATGACCTTCCGGATGTAGCCAGGGCTGCAAGGGAAGCCGGAGTCCTGGGTGTCTGCCAGCAGCCAGAGGGAAGCCCAGGTTCCAGGTGCCAGAGGGAAACCAGTCCTGGCAGCCAGGGGAAGGAAGGCCTACTCTTTCACGGATTTTGTGCATTGGGCCTCTAGTTGAAAAGAAGAGGAGAAAGATGGTAAAAATAAATAAAAACATTTAAAAAAATAAACTATTTTCTAATTGCCCAGCTAGTGTGGCTCAGTGGTTGAGTGTCAACCCACGAACCAAGAGGTCATGGTTCAATTCTCGATTAGTGAACATGCTTGGGTTGACAGCTCGATCTTCAGTAGGGGTCATACAGGAGGCAGCCGATTGATGTTTCTCTCTCTCTAACCCTCTCTCTTCCCCTCTCTCTCTCTAAAATCAATAAATATATATTAAAAATAATTAAAAAACTATCTTCAAATAAATGAATACAGTCGATTTTTGTATTTTCATACTGACTTTTGTATTTTCAAAATCAGACCATGGCATGCTAAAAGAAAAGAATGCTATGATGAAGTATCTTGGAGGAGATGTTTATTTCCATTGCCTCAATTTGAAGATTATTAATGATGAAAGTACTTCAAATTGATTCAGAAGTTTTAGATTTAACAAAATCACCAGAGTTGTTGTGGCTTAGTTTTGAACAACATAGAACAAAAATTCTTTAATGTATTTATGTAACAAGTATTCTTGAGTCCCTACTCTGTGTAAGAGAGACTTTTACTAAGCCCTGAGGAGGTACAAAGTCTGCCTTAAAGTTGCTTGTGCATAACTTTAACAAGTCCTGTAGTCAAAGATGTAAACCTGCGTTTCTGGAGGAGGAATTTAATAATTGAACTCTGGTCATTGCTAACAGAATAAGCTTGTGTAAAATACTTCAGGGGTAAAAGCCAGATTGCCTTCATTACAGGTCAAAAGTTTACGAAAGGTTTATATCTGAATTTGGTTGTTACAAAGAAAGGAATGCTACATTCTTCACAAATGTTACCATCTTTATACCACATTTATGCAAAATTAAAAAAAATTAATTTCCATCTTGGCAAAACACTTTGACCATTGTGTATTTAATGGGGTTTCCATTTGAGAACAACAATCATTAGTCTCTAATATGTTTCATACTTCTGTGGAAATAAGACAGGGTAGAATAAGAAACATTCATCTTCACTAGTCTTTGGAAATATCCAAAGTAATTGACTAGCTCAGTCTTCTGTGATGGCCTGGTGACCACTAACTGTGACTATTTGCATAATAGTCAACTCTTCACTTCTGTAGTGATAACTGTTTGTATCTGATTAAAATTAAGACTGTTTTAGTTCTCTTGACTTTTCCAGAAGTTGCAAAAATTGAGATTTGCTGTTCTGCTTTAACCAAACAAATGCACACATGGGGATAACAATATGCTGAGTTTATGCAGATTTTACAGCACGAATCTGAATAAAATACCCACTAATAGATCCTTAAGGAGTAATAAACACACATGAATTTTCCTTAGTTGCACTTTAAAGTGATTTTAACATACTACTAGACCTTAACAATAATATTTAATTGACAAGATTATGCATTTGTATGGATTGAAAAGGTAGTAGATATCTAATTCCAAATGAATCATAAATTTTACTTTTGCATAACATGTTTTATTAATTTCTTTATGGCCAGGATATCCTACTTCCCTCCTGGTGAGCGTTTCTTAAAACACAGTAAGATAATTTAAACACATTTAATTAACATTTATCATCCATTTTATAAAGTAATCTGACTTTTGTCCTCATAAATACTCTCAAAAATTTTCGGAGCTAAGGACCATAGGAAGACTATCGAAAGACACCTAATGGAACTTTTGTTATAATTTAGTTTAGTTTTGTTTTTTAAAGCAAATCTTTCCTTTCTCTGTTGACCCTATTCCAAAGTAGGCTTACAAACTGATAATTTATACTACTGTGTAAGTGAAAACAAACCTAACCCCACTACCTGATAAAATAAGGCTATGGACTTCTCCAAGGTAGCTTTATAGTCCTAGTGCCTAGCATGGTACCGAGCGGATAGCGCTTGGTGCTCAGTAAATGGATGTTGAATATTTGAAAGAAGACAAGCACTACTGATTTCTCTTATGTATTAACTGTTTCTTGGGAACCTAAGAGGTCATTGTATATGTGTGGAGTTCTTTATTTCAGTGAGTAAGAGAACAAATAAGTAAGAGATACTGAAGTACGATTACGCTAATGCTAAACCTATGTCCCTTTCTTTGAGAATTCAATATTTAAACATACAAATAAATGGGAGAGACTATAATGATGTTTGATTACTAATGATTCTGGTAGGTTAATGAGATATTTACCCATTAGAAAATGCAAATAGAAGGAATGTAGACAGTATGTTGAGAATATGAAAAAAGGAGTTATCACAAAGGTCAGGATTGGTTCTTTCGGGGCTTACATTTCTCTCTGAATATAAACCTAAAGAAGATTTTTTAAAAATGTGTACTATTATCCTAATAGATGAAATCACTGTGCTCTTACTGTCAATGGTCATTTCCCTCCTGCGTAACCAAGGAAGGGAACTGGGAAGTGCTAGACTGTGAAGCCGATTTGAAGTAGCTATCTTAAAGACCAGTCCAGTAAAAAGCATTGCTTTTGTTTGCACGTATTACTCTTGGAAGTGAGGGTAGAGACATAGTAAAGCTGGGGACAAGATGTATCTTTTCCATTCCCCCCTGTGACCATTTTAGGTTTTCTATTAAGTATATTTAATAAGTAAACTACTGGAATGATTTTCCCTTTTTCCTTTAAATTAAATTTTCACTGAAGTATATACATACATAAAAATATGTATCATAAATGTAAAGTTAGCTCTCATATTCAAACTAAAACATATGACTTTGAAAGATTAAGGCCTGAGTTTTTTAAATGATGCCTTTAAACTGTAATATCTTGAGTTTATCCTACCTTTTCAGGGGTTTTCTTGTTCCTTTAGTGAGGATCTTGAGAAGAGTGGTGGCAGCAGCATGCAAGTTCTAGGAAGAAATTGCATATTAAAGGGCAATGATAACAATGGTAACAAAGTAGTATATTATCCTTGTTCAGGTTGGGGGTGTTGGGGAGGGAGAGAGAGGGAGGGAGGGAGAGAGGGAGAGAGAGAGAGAGAGGGAGAGAGAGAGAGAGAGAGAGAGAGAGAGAGAGAGAGAGAGAGAGAGAGAGAGAATCCTGCTATCAACAAACAAAATCACACAAAGCAGGACCCTCATCTAGGTACAGTTACATTATTTGTACAATGTATATTTATTGGATTGGATGCTGGTGGGAAACATCTGAGAAGATGGGACTCTGTCTTCTCAAATATTTTTAAAAAGCTGTGTCCTAGAATTGTTCCTGATGAAATTTCGGTTTGATTTTCCTCCTGTTAGAGCTAACTAGATTCTCTAGGAAGCAGGGATTTGCTCTCCTCCATTAGCTGCAGCAGCCAGAGGTTTGCTAAATAAGACAAATGAAAAACAAGGTGATATCAAGATGTATTTAAGTCATTCTTTATTTTCTTCTGAAATGAGAGCAGCTATAGTTTTGCATCTTTTGCAGCTGCATTAACAATACTAACCTATGGAAATTAGTGCTTAGAAAACCTGTGCTTAGGCCCTAGGTGGTTCTCAGATGGATCAATTGAAGCAAAATGCCTAGTATGTTTTTAGCCCTATGATAAGAGCAGGGAGGAAATATAAATGGCACAGGCCACTCAAGACACTCATTTTACCTGGAGTGAGATGATTAATGGATTGAAACAATTAGTGAATACTAGGGTAGGACGTATATAATATAAGGTTCCTTTGTGTACTTCAAACAGGTCAACCACAAGAAGTTCAGTGTGTTGACCAACTGCATTATGCTTTCTAAGGCAGGCCAAAGAAGGGTCTCAACATATTAGACAGATTTTAACAACAACAAAAAGTGTAAAATTAAGTGTTTATATTTAAGGCACTATTTATCCTATCAAATGAGACCTTTTCCTTCCTGACTCTACAGAGGAGCTCAGTATGCACTTTTAGACAGTCAGAAGACACCTTCCTGACCTTGAAGGCTTTCATTGTAAGCTTTCTGGGGCCTTTATTTCTTTCACTGTAGATACTGAGGCTTTTACAGTGGTAACACTTTACACAAATGACTCAGCTATTCTTTGCAATAAAGAATATGGCCTTTAAATAATTCCCTTTCCTTCCCACCTTTTCTGTCTGTATTCTCCGCCTCTTCCTCTCTGACCACTCTTTCTCACTCCCTATTTTCTATCTCTGTCTTTCCCTCCTTCTGTCATGATTTATAAACATTGGATACACTTCTTCCAACTGATTAAAACAGCTTACTCCAATGAAACCCCATGAGGAATGATATTCTAGAAATAAAGCATGAAAAAGATCTTTGCTCACTGGCTTTCACTCACTAATAGACATTAATATTCTTATGATTTTCAACACAAATTCTTGTTTCCCATCACTAAAAAAGTTAGGTAATCTTCATGAAAGAGAAAACGAGTCCCCCTGAGTGTGTTTGCATATTAGCACGTAGCCAGGTCTCTGCCAAGTCGCTCTCTGACTGACTGCTGCAGATGCTCTTTCTCAAGTATTCTGAGTCATATCTCTAGTGCAAGTCTTCAGGGACAAACAATAGCACCTGTTCCTCACAAGATATCAGGCCAGTTAGCCCATTCATGTATCTTTAATGAAGCTCTGGGGCAGATGGCAAAAAATGGCATCGTCAACAACTTAGCACCGAGAAAACAAAGGGGATGAGTGTTGATGCAACAATTCTGTTTTAGAAACAGGAAGAGACAGAACCTAAGTGTTTCACGTGCATCTGCCGCTGTCCGCATTGTCTGAACGACACGAGGAACACCCAGGCAATTAAAATCCCCTGGCATGTACCCTATTTGATCAAGAATGTGTCTCCTTCCTTTCCAAAAGGGAGCTGCTTTGGTGAGGGACTGTGGAAGGTTAGAATTAATGGACAGTTGTGATCTGGGGCGTGCACTGTGTTCCTTCCATGATGCACTGACTGAGCTTCACCTACGATGGGTTCCCAGTTTCTCATTAGTCATTCATGTGACATATCCAGCCAGTTATTGCTGACTTCCAGAGCAATAACAATAATGCAGTTTCATACTCAGATATATTTTTGTCCACATCAAGTTTCACTCTTTGTCTTAACAAAATCTGTTTTACTCCTTTATCTACAGGATAATTACCAAGTATCTGTGAATTTGTGCTAAGGGAAAGATACCCTTTCAAGCAAAAAGGATGCTATTTTGAATTTTTGATAACATCTTGGAAAATACATGTGGAGACTGGCCATTCTTTGATGTAGCAAGGGGAATTCTATTATTTTTTTATTCTTTAGTAAACTATTTTTGGAGGTTGCTGTTTCCAGTGTGAGTGCCTTTCCTGGCATGTCACCAGATGGGAAAATATGATGGTGGGAAGGAAAAGGAAAGGCAGGCTTACATTCTTCAGAGCAAGGTGGGGGCTTTTCTGTATCTTCAAAAGTCTTTATCTGCCTTAAGCACTAACACTCAGCCAGTGAACTTAATTCAGCTTCCATAGGAGGAAAGTACTCCAGGTGCTTATGTGTTTTTGTGTAGCCACCAAGCCCTCTTATCTCTCCCCGCTAACTTGCCCTTGTTTTCTATCCCCCACCTTCAAGCAATAATATTCTAGTAAATACAATGAATGGACAGCTATGAAAGGGGGAAATTATTGCTTTAATTTATACTTCCCACTTATATTACAGCCATGAACCGCTAAGACAGGGTCACCTTCTGATATATGCATTGTTTGGTGACTTGTGTGTTGTGCAAACATTATAAAGTATAGTTATACAAACCTAGATGGTATAGCCTACTACTGTAGTTGTAAGTGCTATACTTTTATACACCTGGCAGCTCAGTAGGTTTGTTTACACCAGCATCAAAACAAGCATGTGAATAATTTGTTGCTGTAGACATTACAATGACTACGGTGTCACTGGGCTATTAGGAATTTTCCTGCTCTATTATAATTGTTGTTATGCAACACATGACTATTTGCACCGGTGAGTTGTACTGGTGAGTTTTCTATAACAGATGGTGGTTGGAAGTATTCATAGACCTCCATTACCCTTACTAATTTTTAAGACAGATGATTCCTTTAAAATAGTATCTCACTGGGGAAATCTGGATAAGATTGTTGGATTATATCAAGGTCAATACCCTAGTTGTGATATTGTACTATAGTTTTTCAAAATGCTACTGTTGGAGGAAAATGTGTAAAGGGTGCATTGGATTTCTGTGTATTATTTATTACAACGTTGTACAAATTACAATTATGTTTATAAAACTTCCAGTCAAATAATTGTTATCACAAAGAATTATATTCCTTATCTCAGTTAGGTTGGTTTAGTAAGAAATGACTTTAAATGGGACTTAAAAGTATAGACTTTGAGCTGGTTTTACCTGGGACTTGAATCCTGGCTCGACTACTTTTTAATTGACCAAAGTTACTTAAACTCTCACAGTTTTGTCTTCCTCATTAAGTGACTGAGAATAATAACAGTAAGTACACCATAGAACTTTGAAGATTAAATGAGATAGAGCATGTAAATCACTTTCCCTGTGCTGGACATATAGGAAACACTGGAAAGGACTAGTTGCTGTGATTATCATTACCACTACTGTTACTTCTGTAAATAGAGCTAGAAATGAGCTTTCTATCATCTCTCAGCCTAGATTCTAATTGGCCACTGGATATTTTGGCTTGTGTTTAGTAAAGGGCACTTTGAATTTTCATATCATTGTTTTACTTAAAACAAGTTAAGGAAAATTTTATCATTTGGAGCTAAATGATCATTGCTAATGAATGTATTATAATAAATTATTGGAATTAGTTACAGTAGATTTATGATCAAATTGTCCTGGGCGCAAAACGAGAGAGAAGACGAAAGAGACTGAAACTAAATAAATATAATAGCCATACTCCAACAGTACACCTCTGAACATACAATTGTTTTTAGTTGCAGGGCTCCAGATTTTTCCTACCGAAAGTGTGTACACATGTGGTTTCCCCTGTTTTCTATTACTGAAGTCCATGTGATGCAATGGAAAAAGCCTTGGATGGGGTAATTAGCAGTTCTGGACCCTAGATCCAGCTTGGTCATCCAGTGTAAACCCAGGCTTGTATCTTTCATCTTCTCTAGTCACCTGGTTCCATGTGAGGTTTGATTTAGATTAGTGATTTTCAAAGAGTAGTCCCTGGACAAGCAGCACCAGCTTCACTTCACATGGGGATTTGTTAGAAAAATACACTCTTAGGCCCCTACCTCAAATCTACTGGTCCAGAGACTTTGAGGGTGGGGTTGAGCAATCTTTGTTCTAGCAAGCCCTCCAGATTCTGATGCACACTAAAATCTGAGCATCACTGCTCCGGATTATTTTAGTCTACATTTTAGATAGTTGGATCCAACCCCAGAGTTTCTGGTTCATAGGTCTGGGGTGGACCCCATAATTTGCTTTTTTAAAATTCTCAGGTATGGCTGATGCTGCTAGTTAGGGACCGTACTTGGAGAACTACTAGGTGAGATAAACTCTAAACTCTGTTCCACCTCTGAGTCTACTATTACTATTGCTCTCCCTATGCCTCTGTTCCCCTCCTTATTTACTTTGACCCTCGTTTTATTGAAACTGCCTCTGAGCTAATAGCATTGAAAATCTAACACTTCCTACCTTGTAGAGAGTGATGGACAGAAAGGAACTCCCTTAAACGATTACAGCTTATGTTAATATGAAACCCCTGTAGCTCCTTGGCATTAAAAAGGACCCGAGATAGTTTACGTAGTTTTCTCATGTACATAGCTAGTTACAAAGGAAATATCTTCAATATCTTAACTCAAGAATTAAGGTCTGATGCCTAATTGCCATTGATCCCTTATGATCCGAAGAGCTTGGGCACCGTGAAAATAAAATTATGTTTTCCTCCTAAGATGCTGCTTAATGAATAATTACATCTTCAAATGATCCCAGTAATCCCACCTCTTCTTTTTCACGGGTTTCTAGATACTTGGGATGGGATAATGCTCTGTGAGGTGTGGTATCTGCCGAGAACATGACAAGCCCTGGCCTGCCAAACTGAATAATTTAGTTGGCTCATGTTTTCTTTTTTGAATTAGAATTATGCATAAGATCCACTGTTTCTTCTTTTATCAGTAAGTTGATAATTTTCTAGTACTGAATATTCAAAGAGCAAAGACCTAACGCTTACTGAGTGCCTATTATGTGCCACTCACTGTGCCAAAGCATTACTTTCCTTGTCTATTAATCCTCACAATAACCATGTAAGGTAGTATCACTAACTTTGCTTTTTACGTGACAGAATAGACTCAGGAAGGTTAAATGAGTGTTCAAGATCACACAGCCAACAGAAGGGCAGTGTATAGATGTAAGCTCGGATTGTTTGGCAGTAAAGCCTTTGTAGGCAGAGTAGATAGTGAATAAATTATGTGTCCAATGGATGAAAGAATGACTAGATCGCATTATCTTCCTAATGTTGACTTTTAAACAACCATAGAATTATCAAGTTGCAAAGGGTGTATAGGTCATTATCTAATCAGGGTTTCAGTTTCACATGTCCTTTCAAGAATTTCTCACATGTAGGTGTGCAACCTTTACTTGACCACTCTAGGGAAATGGCACACACACTCTCTTTCATCAGTGATTGTTGGATTACTCATTATTAGAAAATTCTTTGCATTAAACTTCCCTAAAATCTCTTTCTTTTGAAAATAGTTCTGCCCATTGTAACTGCTCAGATTTAATCTGGTTCATCTTCCGTATATCATTCCTTCAAACATTTGAATATAGCGTATCTTTTCTATTCCAAGCTAAATGGCCTCCATTTTTTTCCAGCTACTTTTCAAGATCCATCACACATAATAATAACTTAATAGCCATGGTTATTAAGGTGGCTTATTGGTTGGAGCATTGTCTCATCCACCAAAGTTGCAGGTTTGATTCCTAGTCAAGCCACATGCCTAGGTTGTGGGTTCATTCCCTGGTGGGGTGTGTATGGGAGCCAATCAATTGGTTTTTTATCATCTCTCTCTCTCTCTCTCTCTCTCTCTCTCTCTCTCTCTCTCTCTCTCTCACACACACACACACACACACACACACACACACATAGTGGAAGCATATCCTTGGGTGAGGATATAAATTAAACAAACAAACAAACAAATAAATAAATAAAATGTAATAAATGTCTGTTAAATGACAGAAGGGAAGATTAAATAAATATGATACCTAGACTTCTCACTTTCTTGCTCCCCTTCTTTAGAGTGTGAAGCATCTGTGCTATGTGCTGGGTACGTGAGAGGACCATATTTCTAGTAGTAGATGAAATGCTTTCCTTCTATATACTCTTGCACTGAACAATAGTCACCCACAAAGAATACCGTGTTTTATTTTCTGACGTAGAACAGTGCCCTCAATGTTGACATCTCAAATTTGCATCAGGTCACAATCAGCTGGGGTTGGAAGCAAACTTAGTGTTTTTCTTCAGGGTTAAAGGCAAGACCTGGGCACTAGGGGATCAGCTCCAATTTAAGCAGGCTAAGTTTGTACTCTAACGTACAAAACTTGGGCTTACCTCAGCTAAAATGGGAGAAATCGCTGCCTAAAGCTAGTTTCTTTCACGCCCCACTGGCAAGGTAGTAATTGCACAAAGACCTTTTTATTATAAGTTGATTTTCCTGAGAAATGAATTCAGAAAAATACTGTAAAGTGTTTATTTTTTGCTTGCCCTTTATTAACCCACATCATAGGGCTTTCCCTAGAGAAAAACTGTTGGTAAATGAAACCTCTTAGACCCACACAGAAGCATTTTGCACCATGTCCCTGGCTGTGGAGGGAACAAGGACAGGACAAGGCAAGTTAGTGCTATTTAAACAGGGTCACCAGCCAGTGTGTGGGTTTTTGCCTGAAAAGAAGATTTAGGAATTTAAACAGGGGAAAGGTTTGGGGCTGGTAGAATTAGTGGTAATGGTTTATATCTTAAATAGAAATTAATGTAGCCTTTTTATGCTAGTAAGGAGGCCAAAAACCCCGTTTGAACTAAAAGATCATTGCTGTTAATACACCCTAGTTTTGATCTTTATATAACAAAAGTCCCGTAGTTCAACTTATAGAATCAGGCCCTGAAAGCCAGGACAAAACCTTCCTGTGATGCTCTTGAGAACCGGGGCAGCATGCCTGGAGGAAAGAAGGGAGCTGGGAAATTAAAGTGCGATTTCCACAGGCATGATTCTGTCATAGCTCTCACTTTCTTTATATGGAACACAAATACTGATATAGAGAGTGAAGATTTTCTATTTTGCATTTTTGTGCTCTTTGATACATTTATTGAGGTCAAATGAAATTTGATGTAGTAGGATTTATTATGAAATGCTCTCTGAATACAACTCCATAATTACTGAGCTACATGGTAGTGCATAAAGCTGTAAAACTGCTTAGCCAGACAAGCAATTTATATGTTACATCGAGGTGTGTATGGCAAAGAATATTAGTTTAATTGGGAGCCAAGATGTAGTAGCCTTAAATCTGAAGAGCTATATGTTTAACATAATGCAGTGAGGCTTTGAAATAAGATACCTAACTGGGGAGACACAGCTTTTGGAATACATAACAATTAGACATTATTTTCTGTCCAAGGATACTAAATACTGTTTTCAAAATAAAGCACAGAATGCAAAACTGGTGTAAGGGTAAAACCTTTAAACATTGTACAATGTAAGAAGCAACTTGTTTCTTTGTTTTAAAAAATAAAATAAAGGAAAAATAAAGTTGACATAAAAGAAAACCAGTAACTACAATTTAGTGGAAGCAGAGGTGAAGCAACTTCACAATGAGGTGATGTTCTTGCTGTGCTAATGGAATCTAAGAGAAGGGACTTGTGGAATGTGGCCCGAGTTTTCTGAGGGAGCATATTTGGAATGAGGTTGGAGGTGGGTGGCTTTTTGGATACCCACACACCACCAGGAGTGAAAAACAAATACTTCTTGGCGTACATTTGCTCTCTGTCTGATCATAGGCTCTCTTCTGTTTAGCAGGTTCAGGGTCACATGCCTCCGCTCATGATCCCAATTTTTCCACATGACCAGCGGACCCTGGCAGCAGCTGCTGCTGCCCAACAGGGATTCCTCTTCCCCCCTGGAATAACATACAAACCAGGTAAGTAGAGAGGAATTTAACATTCTTTTGGAAATGCTAAAATCCACATGTTTTTGCTTAGAAGTCACAACAAACACAGGAGCACATGAAAGAACTATGAGTACAAAGATCATGAAAGCTTATTTAAAAGTAAAATTAGAACTGGGAAGTTAATTGGAAAGGTGACATGTTAATAAACTAATTGGTTGCTAAAAACTTTTACTTTCTCTTCTTCCACTTGATTTTTTTGTTGTTGTTGTTCATAGATAAAATGCTACTTTCCTTGGGGGTGATTACACATTTTTATTAGCTCTGTCTCATACCTTTACTGTGAATAATTGTCTTTGGTTACCAATGCTTTTCTCCCCAAGAGCTTTTATATTCTGGCCGAGTGGTCACGTACAGTATAAAATGTTGTTATTAGTTGTTGTCTGATTTCTCTTGGAAGAAAAATTAAAACTGGATTGATTTAATTAACTTACCATTAATAGCTAAAATTCTTTTTGATGTTAGTCTAAATAATGAAACATTCAGTAGTATTTTCTCATTCATCTTGGAACCTCAAAAAACAGGTCACATAACCTTGCAGTGAAATATGTTTTGAGATGATTTAGCAAATGTTATGATTTTTCTTTATTCCTCTGAGTTTACTGGACTCCTAGGGAATTCAATTAGGGACACAGAATGGTTTGAAGGTTCTTTCAGAGCCTCCTTGTAAACAGGGCTTTAAATGTTTAAAGATATGTTGCCAAAGGAATCCAATGTAAGAAGATAGTCAAGTAAATAAAAGTCAACCTTAATTTCATTTGTGCATTCTTTGTAAGTGACCTCAGCTCAGAAGTAGTGACCTTGTTCTACTCATTAATAATTTCTGTGTCAAGTTCTTTTTAACATATTAACCTGCTTATATTACCCACCAAATCTGTGTGTAACAAATCTGAGTGTAGCAGTTTCTTTGTGTTTGGGGTTTACAAAGTGAACAAAGGTATTTTAATATGTTTAAAGCACTAATAAAATATAAATCACTCTACTAAAATGCTTGGTAAGAAAGTTTACTAAGTAGCATAAAAACAAACCTGGTGAATTTTGATACTTATTTTAACTGTTTGTTGCTATTGATTACTCTTTTGCTCTTGGTCGAGTACACTCTTCCTTGTAAGGAAAGGTAAGATGTGTGTCAAAACTCAAAGGATTTAAAGAATAGAGATGTTAAGGGACTGGCTAATTTAAGGACTGACTTTGAAAATTCTTCAGATAAAAAAATGCCAATCCTTAGTATTAAAGGTTTCTGGGCACCTGAGTGAAAGACAGTTGTGGTATTCAGATTGCTAAACATTGGTTTTTCTAGAGCAGAATTTTCAGAACAAGTTATATACCCTATGAAGTTGAGATTCGTATTAAGGACAGGAGTATATTTTGTCAGAGAATATGTTTCTGTCAGTGCAGTGTTTCAGTCCTTCTCTGTTCTCTGTAAGTATTTCTGAACTGTTTCTTCATCTTGAGTATCTTTGGAATGTTGGTATAAACTAAATTTACTGGTTTATCCTGAATCTGAGTTTGTCATCTCTCTACCAATCTTAGAATCCTTTTAAATGAACTATACGTGGAACTCTCTATTTAATTTCAGTGTTTTTAAATTTGAAATTCTCCACACTTCAAAATCAGGTATGAGCCTTACTTTCTACTAGACATAGATATCGACATAGTTAACATGTTGCCTAATTTTGTTAAAATAACGATGACATTTTTCATGAGGACAGATATTGTTATATAGTCAATGAAGTTGGACCATTTTTAAAAGTCTTCTCAGATAGCATCAATGAGATTATAATATGTAACTAAGAAGAATATAGAGATTTGGACAATATTGTTCAGGCGTGAGTTACCTCCCTCGAACCGCATATGTGCAGCACAGTGTAGTGTTCTGGGGAAGCAAAGTTGTATTTGATTATTTTGGCTAAAACCTTTTGGTTAAGGCAGGACAGTAGATTTGGACATTAGGACAGTTTTTAATCCCAGGCAAGGCTGGTGATAAAAGTATTTTCTGGTGACTCCTAAGTTATGTCAGAGAAATTAATTAAGCAGAACTCTATATTCTTTTATTTGTTGGCTAATCTAGGATTTACTGTATATAAAAATTATACTTAAAAAGAATTAAAATTATATGTTCTTACACTATTAGTAGAGAAATTACATATTCAGGAGACTTAACCTATGCAGTGTTCTTGTCACTCACCTGAATTTGGGGAGGAGGATTCTGGACCAGAGTCTGAATTTGGACCAGAGTCTGGAGTAAGAAAACTTTTTTGCTATAAACTGAGCTATGGTAATTTCACTTGAAATACACATGAGACAATGACTAAATTTTTAGAAGAGAGGAACTTTGTCACATATACAAGCTGTGCAATGATCACATAACTTTATATTTTGATCCTCTAAGCAAGAGGCTGAGCAAACGCTACCTTGTTCTTCACAAATTACAAAATAAAGGACTCTCTTTTTTCTCCCTTTCTACCTTCCCATAACCTAAAACAATTCCAGAGAGCTTATGCTGCCAGCTGATTGAATAATCGTCTTGATTGCTAGACAGCCAGGCCCTCCTTGGGGTGATATTCACAGTGGAAGTTGTCTGTTTCTGAACCCATATTAGCACAATCTAAACTAACATATTTAGGGCTCTGGGACTTCCCCTTCAGATAGTTTGCCCATCACTCTGGGCATTGCAGGGTTCCTGTGCACAGTGAGCAGCAAGCAAGCTCTCCCACCTCACTGGCTTACTGAGGAGTGTTGCCCACAGGAATTGTGCATGTTGATGAACTTTCCCTGTATTCCTACTTTTCTGAGACTATTTTTCCTATCATGAACAGTTATTAGATTTTGTCAAATGCATCAATTAAGATGATCAAGTGGGGGTTTTCCCCCTTTGTTCTGTAAATATGATGTATTACACTGAGTCTTTTAGATGTTGAATCACTCTTGCATTCTTGGGATAAATATTACCTAGTCATAGTGAATAATACTTTTAATATGTTGTTGGATTCAATATGCTAATATTTTGTTGAGGAACTTTGTATCTATATTCATAAAGGATATTGGTCTGTTTTTTGTGTTTTTGTTTTCCTGTGATGTCTTTATCTGGATTTGGTATCAAGGTAATGTTGGTCTCATTACTGAATAGTTAGGAAGAGTTTCTCTCTCTCTCTCTCTCTCTCTCTCTCTCTCTCTCTCTCTCTCTCTCTCTCTTTCTCTCTCTCTCTCGTTGAAGACTTTGGGAAAGATTAGTGTTAATTTTCCTTGAATATTCAATAAAATTTACTGGTGAAGCCATCTGATCCAAGACTTTTCTTTGTTGGGAGGTTTTGATTACTGATTCAATCTCTTTACCTGTTATAGTTCTGTTGGTATTCTTTATTTTTTCTTGAATCCATTTAGGTAATTTGTATCTTTCAAGAATTTGTCTGTTTCGTCTAGATTTTCTAATTTGTTGGTGTACAATTGTTATCTAATGCTTCTTTTTAATTCCTTTGTTTCATTTAGTATTTATTGAGCACCATTTATTAGTCTATAAACATAAATAATAAATTTTATGTACTAGTAAATAAATGAAATAAGCATTTATATAAAATAATTATATAAGTATAATGTATATTCTAATTTAATTTTCATAAAAATTCTAAGATAAAAGTAGCATTATTTCTATTTTGTTAAAAGAAAACAAAAGTCAAACAACCAAAGAACTTGTATTCATATACTAGCATTCATAACCCATGGACACAGACAATAGGGTAGTGAAGGCCTGGGGCAGGGGCAGGAAGGCTAGAGAGGCCAATGGGGGGGAAAAAGGGGTCAGATATAATACTTTCAACAATAAAGATTTAAAAATAAAAATAAAATAAAAGATGCTCCTTGAGAAAAAAGAAAATCAAACACATTGATTAACTTTTCTAAGCACTCCCATTTAGGAATAAACAGAGATAGAATCCAGACTGGTTCTCTGATTTGATATTTTATGCTCTTGTGGACATGATCTAAGTGTGGATGACATTAAGAAAAATCTGGTGTTTGCTTTTTCTGTAGGAAAAAATGTGATTTATATGTATGGGGTTACCAAATGACATCTTATAGAGCTGGGATTTCTACCGTTTCCAGAATTAAATCATAGGTGTGTAACCACTGTTGCTGGAATACTTGATTAAATCTATCTACTTGAAATTAAAGCATCTTAGTTTCTTCATATTAGTGTTCTAATTTGTAAATTAAAATGTTGCAGTCCAAGAAGAAAATATGTTCATCCATGTAAACTAACCTGGTTTCATGGAGATCATTTTAACTGTTCCTCCTTCATATATAGAGCCTATATCATTGGTGAGCTAATATTAAGGCATAAACTGAGTGGTATTATAATTTCATTTCTTGCAATGGGGGTGGATTTATATCAGTTCATCGACCCTCACTTATTTAATTGCTATTGTGACAAATTCCATGAATTTTTATATATTGGTCAGAGGAGTGGATGCATCTAAGAAATAGGTAAATACATTAAGATTGATTCTTGATTCTTAGCTTCTTTGAAGGTATCAAAAACAATGCAGATAGCCTGGAAAGCATGGCTCAGCGGTTGTGTCGACCTATGAACCAGGAGTTTGTGGTTCAATTCCCTGGTCAGGGCACATGCCTGGGTTGCAGGCTTGATCCCCAGTGTGGGGCATGCAGGAGGCAGCCAATCAGTGATTTTCTCTCATCATTGATGTTTCTCTCTCTCTTTCCTTCTCCCTTCCTCTCTGAAATCAATAAAAACATATTTAAAAATAAACAAACAAACAACATGCAGATACTCTTAGGAAAACTCCTAAGACTCCTAAAACTCAAGGCTCTTCTCATCATTGGTCTATTCCAGTGATGGCGAACCTATGACACGTGTGTCAGAGGTGACATGCGAACTCATTTTTTTTAGTTGATATTTCTTTGTTAAATGGCATTTAAATATATAAAATAACTATCAAAAATATAAATCTTTGTTTTACTATGGTTGCAAATATCAAAAAATTTTTATATGTGACACGGCACCAGAGTGAAGTTAGGGTTTTTCAAAATGCTGACATGCCGAGCTCAAAAGGTTCGCCATCACTGGTCTATTCTTTAATGAACAGAGAAGGAGCAGTTTAGCAGGAGAAATAAGAGTATGCTTGCCAAATTATTTTGCCCAATTGTCCTCAGAACAGATGGAAGGTTTTGTTCTATTTTTAGAATTCTAAGTGTCACCCATTACCTGCTAACTTTTGCTGTGATGTGATGTTTCACAAAGATAAATTCAGATAGATGATGGCAATTTTTTAGAATATAGAGGAAGTGTAATATTTTGCTACTCTGAATACATACATCCAGGCAAGATGCAAAGTGGTATGTCTAAGTCTACATTGATGATAGTGATTGAACTATTTCTATATTGTAGCAAGAATGACGATAGCTTATAAAAATGGAATCTATATATAAGTTACTTGGCAACTCAAGTAATTTGCCATAAACCTATGATGCCACCACCAATTAATCTGTGAGATAGAGTCGTGTAGTGAATTTTTCTTCTGTTTTGGAGTGTGTAGAGTAAGGTGTGAGACTTTGAGCCAATTAACTGAAGAATCTTTGAATCCTGTCTCCCAGTTTAATGTATCTCTCTTCTCTACTCCTCCCAAGCTCTTTAAATGATTTCCTTAGTAGGTTAATATCTGAAGTGAATATCTCAGAAGACCACAACCATCCCAGTCCCTTGTCTTTCTGAAGAATCAAACTAAATGGGCAGAATTTTACCTGTGGGATTTTTGACTCTTTAATGAAAATGGAATTTCTATCTGAATTACACAAACTATGAGTATTCTTGTAGGAGGTAAACTGAGTCCTAGTTCCCCCTCCTCCTGTATTTAAGTCTTAATAAGTTTTGGCTTCATTTCAGTTTCCTTGAAAATTACACAATGTACTTTCTGTCATTCAGGGACTCTTGCTGTGGAGTTGCTTTGATTTCAAAGGAATGTTACCCAGTGTGACAAGTGAAACGAATGTTAGGCAAATGTCCCATAGGTTTTAAGTCCTGTTTCGTATTTGTACTGTAATCCTCGGGTAAAAATAGTCAGTTGGAAAATCTAGAAGGCTGGAGAGATGGATTTGCAGAATGGGCATTCTTTTCCAGACTATCTCTTGGAGGTTGTCTTCATACACTAGAGGTGGCAGGAGCCAGAGTACGGCAGTGCCTAAAGCCAACCTGTTCCAACAGGCTTCGTCTTCCTTTGTACAAATTTAAAAGAATGGGTACTCACGCAAGCATTTCAAATCCAGAGACAAATTTGAAAAAAATTGCTACAACATGTTGACTGATTCCTTGCCAAGTCAGCCACTGAGAACTTTTTCTTGATCAACTCTTACACAGAGGAAACAAAAGGGGGTTGGGGAGAGCACGTAACTTTGTTATAAAAAATTAAACTTTCCAACACCCTAAATCCCTCTCCCTCTTATATTTTCCTCTTCTACTTTTATAATTCCCTCTTTCCTTAACCCTTATCTTCTCCCTCTCTTGACTTTTCCTTTTTCTCTCTCTTCTAATTATTTTATGTGATAATCTCTGTTGCTCTAATATATTCATTTTTACTTTTAATATCGATAGAATGATATGTTCTGGAGAAATAGCTTTGCAAAGATTATATTTAGACATACAGATTCAAACCGGCAGCAAAGTTAGAAACGCTTTAAAAATAAGCTTGTCAGCAGTAGAAAGAGAGCTGTTTGTAGCCAGCAGGTGAGCTGGAGAGTACTACAGGGTGTGGTAGAGATAGTAATAAATTAACTAGCAAGCCAAAAACTATTAAAAAAAATCAGCTATTTCATAGCATAGAAGCATGACAGCTATGAAAAAAGGAGTGCCCCAGGGAATTCTTTTAGAGTTTGATTTTTTAAAATATGTTTGACATGAAAAATGTTTTAGTACAAATAAAGCAACTGGTATTAAACTTACAGGGAGGGGGGTTTTGTGGTTTAGAGTTAGTATGAATAATACATGATATTTAAAGAAAGAATAGCTCTAAAATGTTCTGGGAGGCAGTCCATGTTGATAGTTGGAATGGTGATTTTTTCCACCCTATTTTTGAAGCATCATTAATTCAGCATCGTTTTGTGATTTTTTTTAACGTGATCAGATATCAACCAAAGCAATACTATTTGACTTAGATAGGAATATTCTTTCATCCGATAATTTAGTTTAAATATCAAGGAGATCAGTGGAATTATTTAAGCATAAAGCGACAGTCACTTACTATAAAAAATAATTTGGCCTAGTTAACTTTTTTAAAAAGCTCATGCAGCACTGCAAACCAAAATCAACCTCATGGAAGGGGAAAAACAAGATCAGATATTTTGAACATTACTCCATAGGAGACCAGCACAGCATAGTGCTAGTGAGTGCATTGTAGCAGCGCTCGTATGCAATCAGAAGCCAATTGTTACTGGACTGCACACGAGCACACACTGTGCTCAATGGTCTGATGAGGTATTATGGATATGATGCAAAGAGACTGTGCAGATCAGAAGCTAACAATTTGTTAAAAGTGAAAGTGACTTAACATGTACATTGGGCCAGCTGAGCAGCACTTCGTGTGGCAGGCAGGATGCGTCCCAGGGAAGCAAGGGCATCGGGAGGCTCCAGGTATTGGTGTCCATGCAGAAAAATACAAAGAGGTTTAGTTGCTTTCCAGTTGACTACTGCTGTTACCGCGATCCTTTCTACACCGTCTCTTCATTATACATTCAGTTTTCAGTGTGGAAAAGTTCATGCAAAACAGCATGATTATTATAAATGTCAAAAATGTGTGAAGGAACAGCCTATTAAAATATAGCCTAGAAATAGTGCACGACACTGACTTTAAATGAGTGGCCGGAGCCCCAGTGATGCTCCATTTAATCACGAATATTGTGTGATTTGTCCACAAGTATTCATTTTGACCTCAGTTACCACGATCACAATACAGTCCTCAGTGCTTTCTCTTGGTCCCTCAGGTCGGTGCACACAGCCTGTGCTCTTAGGTCACCGTCGGCACCTCCGTCCCCCTATTTAGGAGAGGCCTGGAGTCAGAAACACGTTAGGATGTAGCACCGACCTCTGCTGAACCATGCTTAATATTTTCCAGACTTTAATGGAGATATTCCATGTAAAACATATGGTTATGAAATCACACCATCAAGGAGGAAGTGATAAGTACCTAGAGTGCATGGTTCTATACTAGGCGCCACAGAAGTTAATCCAGAAAAATAATGCGTCCACTCCCGTTGGGATACCAGGCATGTCACAGAATGTTGGCAGATAAGATGAGTTTCCCTCTCACGGCTATCAATTAAAGAGGTTGCATTTTACAAATTTTTCTCTATTTTTTTTAATAAAGTATAGTTTAGGGTTATGGACAGTTAACAGATCACAATCTTTTTTGGGCTCTAACGCGCTGCCTTGCTTACCAAGCCAGTTTTTGTTGTTAATACAAAAGCCTTAATGCTTTCTTAGTGAACGGAGTGTCAGCCTGGCTTTAAGATATTTTTTTTACTCTTAAAAAAATGATGTATTACAAGATTTGTAATGGAGTGAACATGCTTGAATTGCACATTAATTTTTTTTTAACCTCACATTCATGTTTTGCCAGTTTGCCTACCAGCTATCTGTTAACAAAAAGTTCCAAGGCAGCACTGCAAGTCTGTGCCCAGCGAAGCCTTTTGTTTCTGCAGATGTTTGAGCTCAGAGCAACGTTGTAAAGCTCAGGCGATCCCAGGGCCGTGTTTGTACTTGTCTGCTGCGATTCCCTGTGCATTGTCTAAACCTGCACGCATTGTTCTTTCCGACAGGTGATAACTACCCCGTACAGTTCATTCCATCAACAATGGCAGCTGCTGCCGCTTCGGGCCTCAGCCCTTTACAGCTCCAGGTAAGTGCCAGAGGAAAATGTGGGATGCTCGCCAGTGCTCTAGTGGAACACTGCTAACCAGCTGTATGCTAAATAATAGCCCGAATGTTAAATAATTTTTTAAGCATAGCCTAGGAGGATTAACACCTTATGTACTTGCCATACTGCAAATAGAAAAGTGCCAGTTTCAATATTTTTAAAGGAAAAATGACACGATGACTTAGGACTTTATATTCTCTGTCAGGTGAGTTAATGGTTTGACAATTTCTTTATGGCTGGTTGTTATTGGCTGCATTAGCTTTCCTTGTCAAGTTTCCACCCATGTCTTAATTTATGTCAAATTAGCTTTTACATATAAGCATCAAAACAGAGAACAGTGTTGGATATTTTCCTTCTAGCAGCTCATAGAACAAGGGGGTCGTCATTATTACCAAATTACTTTAGCTACTTAGTAAAATGTAAACATATTGCACCTGAGCATGTGTATCGTCACCTCATCCTCTTCCTCATTCCAGGTTGAAAGTCTGGGCATGGTGTCTGACCAAGTTCTTTACTTAAAAACTAAACTTGGGGGAAAGTGTTTAGGAAGCTGAATGAAAAATCATCTGTACCTTGTCTTTTTCACAGTAAAGTGAAGGGTGTACAGTAGGGTGAGGCGATCTTTACACCCTTCCAGTACTGCCTTTTAGTGGGAAATTGACTGTAAATGAGTATGCATTTTTAGCAAAAAGATAATATTAAAATAATGGTTAAACCTTCAGAATTTAAACATTTAAAAAGTATGATAACAACCAACTTTCATTTCAATACAGTGGAGAGTTTAAAGATAGTATTTTATTCTTATAATTTATTGTGATTATTTTTGATTTTTCTTAAATAATCAAGGAAATAGCACCTGGCTAGGCATTTTACTTTCTTCTTTGCTATTCCCTACATAACCTCAACACTAAAAAATGTACAAGTATTTTACCATGAAAACATTATTTTGACCGTTTTCAATTGGGTCTTCAAGTAAGAATTTTTGCAAGACTTTGAGTGTTTATCCTAAGCCTCATCCAGAAAGCCTTATTATGGACTGCCCAGCAGAACTAAAAGTTTTGCCTATAAGAGTGGCAACCCTACCTCTCTTCCAAGCCTCCCCCTTCCCCACTACTAACACTGGAACTTGCTGCAATTTGTGAACTCTAAGAAAAGCCTCACTACCAGGAAACCTAATCTACTTCTCCTTTTTAGCTATGCTATAGAGTGTACCTTTGAGTCAGAGGCAGGAATAAGAATCAGTTCCATTATTTGATCTTAGAGCCGAGTTTCTGTAAAGGAGCATCTGGGTCCTAAACCTTCTACTTTCTATGCTTTGGGGTGGTCAGTACCCTGGGTGTAGAAATATGTGTTCTGTTTCATGAGTTCTGACAGTGTGTTTTGTCTTTTTTTTTTTTTTTTTCTGAATACGCTACTAAACAGAAGGGTCATGTCTCCCACCCACAAATTAACCCAAGGCTAAAGGGCCTAAGTGACCGTTTTGGCAGGAGTTTGGACACCTTTGAACATGGTGGTGGCCACTCTTACAACCACAAACAGATTGAGGTATGAATACTTCCATTGGTGCTTCATTGGGTGGGGGACTGGATTGTTCAGTCACATTCTAGGCTTTTTCAAAAGTAGCAAACACAAAACCTAAACACTACAAGATAATCATTTCCTACTTCTAATTCCTAGGGAGGCTCCATTTTGCTCCTTTTCTTTCATTAAAAATAAAACAAACAAACAAAAAAAAAGCAGATGTCAAACCAATGCCCCTGAATTAGGTTGTTTATTCCTGTATATGTATTTAGGCAATTTTTTAAATATTATGTGTGTTTTCAAACCATCTTTATTTTCTTTACTTAGTATTACCTTTTTAAATGTATAGTGATGTATAATGTTTAAAAAAACCACTTAAACACTACAAAAATCTCATTTGACCACATAAAACTCTGTAAAGTTGGTAGAATATGGTTCCACTTGTACAGATAAATAACAGAGGTTCAGAGAGGTCAAGTTTTTTAACCAAGGCTACAAAATATTCCTGAGTCAATGTTTTTACCTAGGATTTTTTTTAACTCTACCTAATTCAGGTTTCTTAACTTAGTTTCCTCAGGCTGAAGTAGGGATGGGTGCCTGGGCCTGGCTGCTTGCTTTTTGCCCCATAAATTTTGATAGTATTCCTTTCGTATTAAACTTCCAGTAAAGCTCTTAGTTAGTTAGTTTGTTTTTTTGGTGTGTGTGTGTGTGTGTGTGTGTGGTATTCTTATTACTTGAGAGAAGATGGCTTATATGTCTCTTTTGAAAACCAAGTCCTTTTCTTCTACAGGGATCTAGTTGTTCTCTAATTTCATGCTTAATTCCTTTCCTATATCATTGGTGTTCCTCTCTGGGACTCTCAGGTACTGGCGAATTGCCAGCAAGCTGTTGAATCACAAAAAAAAAAAAAAAAAAAAAATGGAGACAGATTACCTCAGAATGAAACACACTTTGATTTTCTGGGTTAGATGTAATACTACATTTTATATTCGACCCAAGGATAGGAAACCCAATTCAAAGAGAGAGAGAGAGAGAGAGAGAGAGAGAGAGAGAGAGAGAGAGAGAGAGAGAAAGGGAGGGAGGGAGGAAGAAAGAAAGAAAGAAAGAAAGAAAGAAAGAAAGAAAGAAAGAAAGAAAGAAAGAGAGTAATTACAGCTAACAAAAGTTGTATATTCAGCTTCTATTGGCTCTGCAAGTTATACATATTGCTACTGTGTATTCAATAAAGTGTCCATGTGACTTCTTCTCTGCTGCTTTTGAATCTACATTTTTGGAAAATGATAAAGTTTACTCCAGAGAAAAAAGGAGGGAACAAGATCAAAGGCCACCTTGGAAATAGGCTAGGGAGGAGTTCCAGAGCTCGCTGCCCCCTTGCTCTCACCCTTCCCCTTTGATATGAGGTATAAGGGGGTTTCCACCCAGGCATGACCAGGCATACACTCTCACTATCTGCTGTCTGCTATACAGCCAGAAAGGATTTCTCTCCTAAGGCTTTTGGATGTAGAAAAGATACCATATTTCTGGACATTCTGAAATCTATGCTTAGGATTGATTGCTAAATAGAAGCTGGACATTAAGAACAAGCTTTCCATGTGAAAACAGTTAGCAAGCTTATCCTCTCAGGACAGTTTGTTAAACTTTTAAGTGCTTGAAAGAATGTGAACGCAGGTGACCTCCTCTCCTCTTTGACTTTATGTTCTCTTGAAGTGTTGAGGTTTATCCCATCAACCTTCTCTTAGCCGTTTTCTACCCAGATTTTCTTTTACTACATTTTCACAAGTCACTTAAGTTGACTTCTTTTTAAAAAAAAATATATATATATATATATTATTGATATTTTTTTTACAGAGAGGAAGGAAGAGGGATAGAGAGTTAGAAACATCGATGAGAGAGAAACATTGATCAGCTGCCTCCTGCACACCCACTACTGGGGATGTGCCCGCAACCAAGGTACATGCCCTTGACCAGAATCAAACCTAGGACCCTTCAGTCTGCTGGCCAACGCTCTATCCACTGAGCCAAACCGGTTAGGGCTTAAGTTGACTTTCTTCTGTCACAACATCACTGGCTCCTGATGCTGTCAAGTCTGGCTTCTGTTGGGCTTTGATGCCATAATGTCATACATGTGAGGGCCAGATCTGGGTGTTGCTGTAGCAGTGCTGATGGGGAAGCACAACATGTGCTGATGGCTGTCACTGTTATTAGGCTAAATAGAGAACCCATTTAAGCCGGAGCCCTCACAGCTTTGCAGTTTGAGTTTGGGCTGGTCTGAGAGTTTCTTGGGCTTCTGTTTATCCTTGCTCTGTTTTCTTGCTTCCATTTTTTTGCAAGTTTCCCCTGCGCGTTAGGAAGCCTTTGTTCTGTTAGCTCGTATGGTACCCTGGTTAGAAAAGCTCGACCTTGTTTGAAAGGCAGATTGCCTAGACTTTCCAGGTGTTAGTCTAACGTGTTTATTGGGACGTTTATGAACAGCAGAGTAGACACTCATGTCGAAGCTGCTACAGACATTAATATTTAAAGTCTTTAGCAAGAATAGAGAGAACATTTAACAATATCTTGCTTTATTGATTTTAAAGTCAGCTTTCTTTTCTAGCTAAGGTTTTCTCCCCTTCTTTGACAAGCTAAAATGTCACAGCTCCAACACTCATTACCGTGATAAACTGTTGATACTAAGGAAGCATTGCAAGTATGTTAACTTGTTTTAGTTCTAAACAGAGATTCTTAGTAAAAAAAAAAAAAAAGAAAAGAAAAGAAAAGAAAGAAAAAAAAGTCCACAATATGTTGATACCACTACCACCAGCACCCCTCCTCCCCCCCCCCCCCCCCCCCCCCCCCGCTGCATTGCTCAGCACTGGTCCTATCTGATGTCACAGTTAACTTGTCCTTCAAAGGTTGTTACTTCTAACAGTTATAAGCCTGGATAAATCTTAACAGTGTTTATGGTCACACCCTGGAAGCCCGAAATTTTGTTAGCAAGTAGAGAAAAGACATTTAAAGTGGAAAGATCCTTCTTACATTAGTATATTCTAGTTCTGTCTTTCTCTGGAATAAAGATTGTTGGTTTTCTGAGCTAATCTAAGGCATTTTTTTTTCTGTCTCAGGGGCACAATTTTAGAAGAGAGCAGACCAAAGAATGCTATTTTTAGTTGAACAGTTCAACAGATGGAGACATGAATACTCATATATCTGAAGGTTTAGGGGTTTGAACCATTAATTTTGATAATGTATTTAACCCTGGGAACAATCAGAAACTGTAACTCTAAGGTTGCAGTGTTTTTGACCTTTAGAGAACAGAGGGCATTTGCTACAGTAAACAATATATTATATTGCTACTTATTCCAATTCTCTACCCGTATAAATTTCAGGGCCAGTTGCCATTTGCTTTCCTCAGCTATGTTAGCATTGGTCCTTCAAGTAAGTCAAGAAGAATGTTAAGGAATGGGGACCAATACAATGAGGTGGTCATGTAAATTTGGCCTTTGAATAGCTAAGATGTTAGATTGTTTCTGAAGAAATATCATCTTAGAAACTAAGCTCTGAATGACTTTTTTTTTTTTAAGGAAAAAATGGTTTCAGTGTATTGATTCATTGTAGGTGATGACTTTCAATATAATAGATCCTTAAGGTGATCTTGTTTAATTTTGTTTTTAATTAGGAGTAATGTTGCCTCATAGTTGTAGCTTATAGTAAACACAATCTGGTACCATGTCATGCAAAATAATACACCTGTCTCATGCCTTCTTATTAAATGATACATGCTCTCTTTAGCAAATACAGCAGTTAAATATCACACAGCTTAAGAATTTCTAATTAAAACATCTCCACATGTCAGCATATTGGTAATGTATTATTTTAATCCATTTATTTTGTTTATGAAACAGTGACATATGTTTAGATTGTGAAATATATGAGCCTTAAAAATCACTTTATTGAAGAAAATTAATTCCTACAATACTGTCTCGGTAATGTGTTCACTCACCCAGTCAGTCACTGGCGGCACTGCCAGTCTTAATGTTGGGTAGACATACTCACCAGTTTTATCTGCATAACAGTCTCGGGAAGAAGCAATAACAGTTCTTTTTCTTAGCTCCATATGGTAAGGCTTTCTTTCTTTACTTTTTTCCCCCCTTTACTCATTAATTCAAACCTATCCACCCAAAACACTTTTGTTGCTTCTTTTTTTTTTTAATACAATGAAGGATGGGACAGTGTGTAAGTATAAAGGATTCTGAAAGACCAATCAAAATTAAAAACAAGCTAGTTACCTTTTCAAAGTTAGACATAGTAATTTGTTTGTCAGCAGGGAGATGTTTGGGTCAGCCCCGAGATACAGTGACTGTCAGCAGTTATTCCTACAAGACAAGTAATTTCACTCAATGTATTACTGACAGATTGCTCACTTCTCTGAATCACTGGAGAAAACAAACTTAATATTGTTACAGGCAGAGTTTCTGTCTTCATTAGCCTCAGAGAATGATTTTTATCGAGCATTCAAAGCCTACCATGCTTTAGTTGGAACATATTTTAACAGATGCGTTCTTATAATGATAGTATGGGTAGTCGTCTAAATGAAAGGAATTAAATATGAAAAATTTTTTAAAAAAACAATATAAATGCATTTTCACTTTTATTTGATGGGCACGATGTATAGTTCAGGGAAGATGTGAGGAAAGGAATATAATTGGAGCCTTAAAATACTAGAAAAACCTATCAACTATAAGTTATTCTCAAATGAAACTATTTAAGTCTTGCCAAGTTTGCAAAGATGGAGAACAATTGAAGTTTTTGCAAAAATAAATCCAAACACATATTTTATTTAAATGATGTTGACAATTTCCATGCTACAAATGGAAAGTGAAGAAGAGCCCATCAACCTTGAGAATGCTCTCTCTCTATTTCCGTTCCAGCCTGAATCTTTATGGTGTTGTATTTAGATGCTCTTCCTGGCTCCTACCCCGTCTTCTTGTTTGCAGTCCCAAACATGCTCAGTGCTGTGGAGGAATGGGAGGGTGAGCTAGTTTTGCTGGGTAGGCTGGAGAGGTTGTGATTTCTAATAGAGAGCTGAATAAAGAGTTGATTAGAGTGGCCTATTACTGGCTACCCAGTGAAGAAAAAGGAATACACTGATTCAAAGCTTGTTTTGAGGATGCCAACCAGGGGGTTGTGCTTTGAGGAGAAATGCTTACTTTCTCTTAATCAGCCTTCCCTCACCCCTTCGACTTGAGAGTGTGATGGAACTTGGGAGGACCGTGATAGCTTGGACTAGGTGAACTGGGGCTAATGGAGTGAGTTCCATTTTGGAGTCATTTTATTGGATTTAAGTTTCCACTATTACTTACTGGCTATATTGTCCTGTACTGGTTTCAAATTACCTTCTTTTTAGAGTTTGTTCATTGTAAAAAGTGGCTATTTTTTTTTGCAGGGTTTTTATGAATAGTAAATGGGATTATGAGGCATGTGTTAGGTTTCCAAAAATAAAAAAAGAAATCATCAAAATAAGGGACTACTTTCCAGCATCCCAATAAGCAGTCAATTCTACCCTCGCTTCTCTGCCTAAAGCGCTTCTGATGGGTAACTCTAATTTACTAGAATGTAAGTCACTGAATTCAGGGACTTAAGTCTCTTTTGTGTACTGTTGAATCCTGAATATTGCCTGGTTCAGTATTTGATAAATTAATGAATTTTATCTTTGAGGGCCATCTGGGACCCGAGCTTCTATGAAAACTTTTTTTGGATATATTCAATCAAGTACTTTCTCTTTAGGAAGCGTTATTTTATGTAAACAGCTTTTCATTTCTAGGTAGTCTTCTTAAAAAAAATAGCAGGCACCAGGCAAATCTTGATGTAGGTAAAAGAAATGTAGACAGATTCAGAGAAGATGTAAAATATGAAGATATTTCCTAGCATTTAGAGATCTGTGTTATTGTATTTAGTGAAACAGAATAAGTTTATACCTACTCACAAATTAAAACATTAGATTAAACTGGACTTTCTTTTAGAAAATGTATTTTCAGTTGGTTTTAAGGTAATACCTAAAAGTTAAGAGAGTACAACATTTCTTACTTAAGCCCTGTTAATCACTGTATTTAAGTAATTTGATTGCTGGGATGTTCAATTGTACTCTCAGAGATGGCTTAGTAGGAGCCAAGGACCTGGGAACTACAAAATCAATGCAGTTCTCTATCTTTACTAATATACAGTTTCCGCCAACATTCTGTTAGCTCCAGCCTCACTAATTAAGCCACTCAACAGGGAGCTCTCAGTTTATGAATACTGGTATTTAAATAGACTCTTTGTTACGTGCTGTTTTCTAAAATAGTGACAGGTATTTTTATTCCTTTTTTTACCAAACTGGATTTTGAGGTATTGTTTGGTTGGTACCATGTATAATATCATATACCTGTCTGTATATAATGAACTGTCTTGAAAATTAGAGAGATGATGTAATTAAGGATATATTGGAAGGTTAGAAAGCAAAATGTTCTGGTGTTTGCCCTGGCGGGTGTGGCTTGGTTGGAGCATTGTCCCATACATCGGAAGATTGTAGGTTCAATTCCAGTCAGGGAACATACCTAGGCTGCAGGTTTAATCCCTGGTTAGAGCGTGTACAGGAGGAAACTGATCAAAGTTTCTCACATCAATGTCTCTCTCTCTTTCTCTCTGTCTTCCTTTCTCTCTCAAATCAATAAACATATCCTTGGGTGAAGATTAAAAAAAAGTTCTAGTATTTTAGAAAATGCTTCACTCCAGTTTCCAAAAATAGAATAAGTCAGCTTAATATCTGTAACCAATCTTTGAAATAATATATATACCTATATATCTATAAATCTATATCTATACCTATCTATCTATATACATACCTATATCTATATCTATATCCATATCCATATCTATACCTATATCTATATCTATACCTATATCTATATAATCATGATTTTTAGTATTTCATTAGTAATTTCCATCTTGAGCAGCATGAACTTAATAAAAAATAAATATGTGATAAATACGCATAAAACTTTTATTACTTAAAATGTACACAGGGTGTTGACTTTTTCAAACCCTGTAAAGTGCAACATACAGTGTTCACTCGTAACCAGTTTGAAATAGAGGTGCTTTTAAACTAGACAGTCCATGTTTGGACTGTTTATCAATTTTTCACTTTAATTCACGTATTCCTTTAAATTAAATGAATAAAATCATGTTACTTGAAATTACACTAAACTTTGAATCTGATTGTTACAATGACATAACCCTTTTTGTGTGTTAGGGTAATATCAACATCTTTTTTTTTAAGGAAGGTTATCAAATAAGGGATTATGTTCAGGAAATTTGAAAAAGTTTGTATGAAAATCCAAACAATAAATTTAATCATTCAAATATTCAACAAATATTTATTTATTGTCTATTATGTACAAGGTACTATTCTAGATCAATGGTCCTCAACTCGAGGCATGTTGCCCCCTAGGGTTCAGTTGACAATATCTGGAGATAGTTTTGATAGATCTGACTTGAGGTGGGGATGAAGAGATCACTGGCATCTAGTGGGTAGACAGGCCAGAGATGCTACTGAATATCCTACAATGCATAAGACACACCCTTATAACAAAGAATTATTCAGTCCAAAAATCAGTAGTACTAAAGTTGAGAAAACCTATTCTAGATACTAAGGCAATATCAGTAAATAAAACAAAGTTCTTGCTGTCATGGAGTTTACATCCTCATCTGAGAAGGATAAAATAGGGAAAGACTTGTTTTACAAATCTTAGTCATTTTAACAGAAATATCCCACCAAGCTCCCTGTGCAGCTGAACCTAGGTGGGCAGATTTTAACTAAACAGTTGAGACTTATTTGATTGTTTAGCCTCAGTTCTTAGTTTCATTTTGATATTCAAAACTAATACTTTATTCTAGCTAGTGACTTCTTGCTAGAACAGTCACAATTCTCCTCAGGCTCATCTTTTTTAAAAAAAAAATGTTTTTTTATTGATTTTAGAGAGAGAAAGAGAGAGGGAGAGAGAGAGATGAAACATTAATGATGAGAGAAAATCATTGATCAGCTGCATCTTGCACACACACCCCCCACCCCCCTGGGGATCAAGCCTGCAACCTGGGCATGTGCCCTGACTGGGAATTGAACCATGACCTCCTGGTTCAAAGGTGGATGCTCAACCACTGAGACACACCGACTGGGCCAAGCTTGTCTTTTCAATTGTATTAAGCATACCATATATTCTGGCTTTCCATGAAGGAATATAATTTCTGACTGTTGTGGTATATAAGTCTATCTTTCAGTGTGAAGTAAATATGAAATTTGGTTGGGGCCTGGGAACTGTTTATTAGTTTTTATAGGATGCTGTTGAGATTCCATCAGATGAGTAGAATCATTTTTGGCAGGTAACTTGTATGTGCTGTGTGAATTGGATATTACGAAGGAAGCCTTGATTTCTTTCTAAAAACAAAACAAAACAAGACGGATATAAGAATGGTGTGGATATTATATATGTATACATTTATATACATATATACATATGTATACATATGTAACACATGTTATATAATATTTTTCAGTTTAATAAGTAATTTATATGTAGGCTTTATAATAAATGTGCTTTAGTATTATCACCATATTTTAGAAGAAGAAAATGAGACACAAATGGCTAAGTGACTTGGGTCAGATTACTAATCTATTAAACAAAATAGGACTATAATAGATGGTTTAAGTGCATTTTAAAATTTACTTCTTGACCAGGATTCTTTGCTTTAAACTGTGCTAACTAATATGTAAGAAGGACAGTCACTTAGAAGCTCTCTTGCATAACTTACTCTTCTCTTATTATAATATTCAAGTAAATTAAAAGTAATTTAATGAAATTATAGAAGGGAAAAATTTCAAAGTCAACACGACATTCTCTGGATCCCAAAGAGTTTTTGCATTTTCCAAATATCTAGTTAACTGTCCAGAAGAAACTTGAAGCCTAATAGAATTTAGCAAGGATCAGAAGAACTGTCATGCAATCTGTCTTATCATATTCTGTAGCTTTCTTCTGAGTAAAGTGTTTAAAATGTTGCTGCTGAAGGCCAGAGCTCTATTCTTTTGAGAGTTGCTGGGGCTGTCCTATAATTTCAAAGTTTTGATGAGTCTCCTGGAGTTGCTGGGAGTGTGTCCTTGCCCATCCCCAGCCCGTGCTGCCCTCTGATCGTGTTCAGCAGGTTGCATGCCAGCAGATGAAGCAGATGTTTGACCATACTGGAATGGAGCGCCTGCTGCATCAGGAGCTGGGGATTCCTCTTGACATCTGGACATGGCTGGGTCGGGATGCCTGCCTCAGACCAGGAGGCTGCAGGAGCCATGGGGCAGAGAGCATAGAGTCTTTGCTGCTCTTTAAGCGATTAGTGCACCGAAGCAGCAATAATGTTGAATTATCGCTTGGCTGCTTTCTTCTCAGGAATCTTGGGATAATAGGAGAGTCAGGAAGGAGCATTTACAGTAAAGTCATGTTCAGAGAGACAAGACTAATTATAGAGTATTAAAGAGCTTTATTTTAAACAATTTAATTTACAAATAGCCCTGGACAGTGCATGAAACTTTTTAGAACCATAAACCCAGTGTCTTAAAGGGCCTTTTTTCATTTAAAATGGTTAGTATAGAACCATTATTTTAGCAGTTTTCCAATTTTAGAGTTTGACCAAGTTGTGCTACTGAAGATAACAGCATTCGCTAAAAAGAGAAAATATACTAATCCTTTAGCTGCTGGTAGAAAATTCTCTTAGTTGATGGGAAGGATGATTTTTAGGCAAGCAATGGACTGAATTCTGCACTGGCTTTCATAGTTGCTCTTTATCAAACTGCAAACTGCTCTGTACTTGCTACCCAGAGACGAAATCATCTGTTACCCCAACTTCCTTTATGATATGTGTTGTTGAAGCACAATGGATGTGGAGATGGATAGTTTAAAATATATGTTGTCACATTATGTTTTCCTTTTCTACTTTTTCATTAGTGAGACCTCTGTGCTCAAAGAAGTCTTATAAACAGATTATGGCCATTTGTGTTCACAGTAATATATTGGAGAAGAGCACTAGGTTGCTCTCACTTAACCTCACATATTCTAAGGGGGTTATATTTAATTAACATTGGTGAGAGGCTGACCTGAGGGACTGTGGAAAGTGATTGAGCTGCATTTTCCAAGGTCTGGGAGAAAAATTTTTTAAAAAATTAGAAAGTACTATTTTCTGAAATTCTCTCTAACTAAGCTGTATTTCAATGGACCATTTAATGCTCAAATGGACAAAGGTATTACTTCAGTCATTGAATTGTATCAAACTTCTTCTCAGAGGCCCATTTTGAAAACTCTATAGGAAAAGTGATTTAGCATCACATTCTCAATGGATTATCACTCAGTCTGTTTAAAAACAGAGTCCCCAAATAATGCATAAATCATTAGCTCAGACAGTACAGGTGAGAGTAAGAACAAGAGTGAGAAGCCTTGTGAGATAGTAGAGGCCTGGCTGTCACTTCTCTATCCATTTAGCAATAGTTTTAATAAAAAGGGATTTCTTAGTTGCAGGACTAAATAGTCATATACAATTCACTTATGTCCAACAATACCACCTCTTCCACATTTTCTGATTATGAATCACTATCACCACATACAGATGTACCTACCATGAAACAGGAAAATGCTGTGAACCATCAGGTGGTGATGGATAGCCATACATTAGAACAACATGCTTACTTTTTTCCAGCAGCTAGCTGGCTCTCTGACATGTTTTTCATCTATACAATCGTGAATAGCTTGGAGGTTTCAAGAAAGCAGTGCTTGGTTCCAGAGGACTCCTTCAGTTAAAAGAGCTCTGGCCCTAACCAGATTGGCTCAGTGGATAGAGTGTTGACCTGCGGACCAAAGGGTCCCAGATTTGATTCTGGTCAAGGGTATATACTCCTCCCGGCCAAGACCCTGGTTAGGCCTGTGCAGGAGGCAAGCAATCGATGTGTTTCTTTCACATCACTATTTATCTCTGTCTTTCCTTCTCTCTTCCACTCTGAAAATCAATGGAAAAATATCCTTGGGTGCAGATTTAAAAAAAAAAAAAAAGAGCTCTGTGAAGTTGAACTCATTTTTTCTGCACCTCCGTCTCCTCATCTGTGAAATGGAGATAACAGAACCTCCCATACTATGAATATTAAATGAGTATTGTAAGCAATTACCTAGCACAATGTTTGCTATATAGTCAATACTCTATAAACATCATTTCTGTCCACATCCTTATCTCTCTTATTTATTCGTTAATTTAACTGATATTTTTAAAACATGTGCTATATACTTTAGTACTCTACTAAGCAAGGAAGTTACACAAGTTCCTGCCTTTTTATAGTATTAGTCTAGAAAGGAAATAAATTAAATGAGCAATACTTCCAAGTGATAAGAACAGATAACATAAGGCTGGTCATCTGTCTACACTAATAAAAGAGAAAGATGCAAATTGACTGTACCTTTATGACACCCACCAGCCAATCAGGAGTGAGTATGCAAATTAACCCAACAAAGATGACGGGTTGATTTGCATATGCAGGCGCTGAGTGGCCCGTGAGGGGGCGTGATACTTGCGTCATCGCCATGGTGACAACACAGGTGTTCCGCTCAGCCCCTGCTGCTCCGGGCCTCTGGGCAGCGTGGGAAGGTGGAAAGGTGGCTCCAGGCAGGAGCGAAGGCAGTGCCGGCAGCCAGGGGAAGGAAGGCCCATTCCTGCACGAATCTTCTAGCATCAGGCCTCTAGTACATATATATAAAAGCCTAAGCGACTGGTGGACTGGTTGACCAGCTGACTGGCTGGTAGCTATGATGTGCAGTGACCACCAGGGGGCAGACGCTCTGACCAGTAGCTATGACGCACACTGAGGACTGCCAGGGGGCAGATGCTCAACACAGGAGCTGCTGAGCTGCGGTGACTTGCAGCTGTGGTTCTCAGGTGCCGCACCCAGAACCAGAGAGCAGGGAGCCCAATTCCAGGTGCGTCACCCGAGAACCACCCTCTTGCAATCCAGGACCCCTCAGGGGATGTCGGAGAGCCGGTTTCAGCCCGATTCCTGCAGGCCAGGCTGAGGCACCCCACCAATTCACGAGTCTGTGCACTGGGCCTCTAGTTTATTATATGTGTGTATAAATATACTCATTTACTGATTGATGAAGCTGGTTGTATATAGACTCTTTGAAATTTTCTTATCCAAATACAAATGCCTGATGACTGCTCCTGAGACACAGTGCAGTATTCTTTAGCAAGAAGTAATAACCAGACAGTGATTTAGGTACTTTAAACCGGACTTCCTACTAATCAAGAAAAGACACCATCACATTGAAAGAACAGCCTTCACAAATAGACAATGAGATTGTGAAATTGAATGGACTTCCGGAGCTAAAAAGGCCCTCAGCATCCTAGAGGGTCAAATCCCAACCCTTCCACTGGTTCCATGAGTTTTAGAAAATTAATCATCCTATACCCAGATTCTAAATAATGGGATTAGGAGTAATACCCCCATAGGGCAATTGAAGGAATAAATAAGATAATGCCTATGAAAAGTGCTTTGTACACTGTCAAGTATTATGTGAATCATTTGATTTTACAGTTGAAGAGACTGAGGCCCAGAGAAATGGATTAACTTAACCTTAGCCACAAAGCTTGTAAGTGACCTGGGTTAGGATGTACAGAATTGTGAAGCAGCAGTGTGAAGAACTAAATTTGACTGTGTCTCATAAATAAATTTTGGATGAATTGAACGGAATTAAAACATGGCCAAGAGGACAGTATATCTCATGCTTCTATCTATGAGCTTTTGTAGAGATATATCTTTTGAATTTGAATGAACCAAGCTAATGAAAATGATCCTTTAAAAGAACAAAATAAGGCATATTAAAAATATAAGACCATGTAACAGTGCTGGTAGTAGTGACAAGGCCACAATATAAACTTACATTAATTTATATGATTAATTATTACATGAAAAAAGGACAAATTATTTCATTAGTTCAGTGACACATTAGCTCCCTGAATATTTATTAAGTGCCTGCTGTGCAGTAAGCTCTCTCTTCTTGAACTTGATCCCTGCCCTCAGAGGGCCCACAGTCTAGTAAGCAATGTGATAATTGTTAAAAATAGATGTGTTTCCAGAGTAAAAATTAAATGGGAGGAGGAAGTGTTAAGCTCTGCCTAAGGAAGTGTTGGTGATCTTCATGCGTGAGGTGATGTTAAAAGTAGAATCTTGAGAGTGGAAGTTTACAAGGTTTATGGGGGTAGGATGCAGAGTGGCCGAGATGCAGAAAAGAGGAAAAGCAATCCAGACAAAGGACACAGCTGGCCCAGAGGTGTAAAGCAATAGGTAGTGTAGCATGTTCAGTAAACTCCAGTCCCGCACAGGCTGAGTGCACGAGAATAGTAGTCGGTGAGATTAGAAAGGTAAGCAAAGGGTCGGGTCACAGAGTGCCTTTTACACCATGCTTGGGAGTCTGCAATGCATGTGGTAGACATGATTTTCCTCACACCATAAATGGCAAAGTGGTGTAAGGTACAGTGAACAACTTTATGATATGATAGTCCTCTATTAATTTGATCTCTAGTTTACATTTCCCATTACACTAGATTTAATAGCCAGGCAACTGTGTTTGGTGAGATTCATAGTCCCTTTAGTACAATGGCACGTGAAGCTGTACAAAGAGTGTAATGATACACACAGAATAAACAATACTCTTTAAAATTGAAGGAAAGCCAGGGTTCAACAATTTCTCTGGGGAATTTCGAGAAATCTTGTATTCTGCAGTTTGTACTGAACCCCATCATATTTAGCACATTGCTTCTCAGTGAATAGGCCTTGCTGCTGTATTTCAAACAAATGATGAGGCAAGGAGTAAAAATCTATAAAGAAAATCTATGGTTCTTCTAATTGTTAATGCCTTGCAATTATGCCCCTTTCTGGAATAATAAAATGTTCCCTGGCAGAGGTCAGGATCTCTGCCACTGACTTATTAACAGATCCTCTTAACATCTGTCCTGCAGACTGTGCACTTTATTAGCAGACAAGAGACCCAACAGACTTAGCCTGCTGTGTCCCTTTTTCACATTCACACAGCTGTGGATTAACTCAGACTTTCCAGGAGAGGACCAACCAGAAGGGATAGTAATGTTGTTGGCTGATCCTAAAAAGATGGGAGAAAAGAGCAGAAACAAATGTTGCCCGAGTACAATTCAGTGTTTTTAGGGTGACAATTACCAGCCTGTTTGAAAAAGGAATAAAAGCAGCTATTTCACTAAAAAGGGAAAGTCTATTCATATCTGTGTGGGAACCTAATCAGGCTCTTGTTTCCAATGACGATGACTCCACAGTCGCACCAGGTCTGGGACAAGAATGCTCCTTTTGTACGCCGATAATGTGGAAACGATAAAATTTCCCTTAAGAGACATATGTGTTTACATCATGAGATGTGTTATTTGACAAAATGCTTTGTTCTCCTCATATTTTCCATGCAGAGTTTCATGCTGGGTTGTTTGGCTGGAAATCTTTGATTAACTAGAATTAGTAGCTGAAATAAAATAGACACTTTTGTTTTATGAGTCCTCTTGCTGAGCCATAAATTATAGTACAACATATAAGGAGTGACAGAAAGAAGTGCTGATTTGAACCTCTGACCCACGACAGGCACAAAAACATAAGATTATTCCTTCAAAGAGCTGCATAGCGACATAAATATTCCATGGTCCGCTTGAAATTATGCCCTCTAAACAAACTAAAGCTGTGATTTTACATCATGCAACGTGAATTTTCTAAGGGTGTTATAGTAGGCTTAGCGGAGATATTGAAATTCTGCACAAGCCCCCCTAAATGAGGACTTTGAATGCCTGAAGGTTTTTCTGTTGAACAATGGACAAAACAAAGTTTCTGTTTCCTAAATGAATAGCCAAGGGCAGTTGCCCTCTTTCTAGAGAAGTGGCACATTTTATGAATCACAAGGCTTTCTCAAAGCCACATCAGGTCGTAGTGTGAACACCTTAGTTCCGTGGGGCACAGCCTTAGAGCATTATCCCAAAGGAGAGGGCTGGGAGGGGGAGACATTACTAAAAGCAAACCAGAAACTATTAGTTTAACCATGAAACGTTTCAGGGGATTGGTGTCTATTCTGCTCAGGATTTTTTTGTTGTTGTTGTTAAATAATTTTATAGGATTATTTTTAAACTTTTAGTAAACATAGGATATCTTTCTGGCCTTTCCTGTAAGCAAGGCCTACCTCACTGTCCTCAGTCAAACTAATTATGTTGTTTGTGTTAACCAGCCACTTCCACAGGATAGACATATATAAAGCCATCACATTGTACACCTTAAACTCACAGTGTTGTCCATTATCTATCTATATAAAAGCCTAAGTGACCATCGCAACCAAATGGATAACCAAACAGGCTGCATCAGACGACCAGGCCAGCAGGGGGGTTAGTGAGGGGCAGCCAAATGACTGAGCAGCAGGCTGCATGGGGTGACCAGGCTGGCAGGGGGAGCAGTTGGGGACAAACAGGCTGGTGGGGGGGGCAGTTGGGGGCGATCAGGTCTGCAGGCAGAAGCAGTTAGGGGTGATCAGGCTGGCAGGGGGGGCAGTTAGGGGCAATCAGGCAAGCAGGCAGGTGAGCAGTTAGGAGCCAGCGGTCCAGGATTGTGAGAGGGACCTTGGATCAGGCCTAAACTGGCAGTCGATCCCCTGGATCGGGCCTAAACCGGCAGTAGGACATCCCCCAAGGGGTCCCGGATTGGAGAGGGTGCAGGCTGGGCTGAGTGGACCCTCCCCCCATGCATGAATTTCATGCACCGGGCCTCTAGTATCTCAATAAAGCTGGAAACAAACAGCTAAGTGTGCCTGGTGATGCTGTTTCACAATAATTTATAAATGCTTCCTTTACCGCTCATCATATTGAGTCCCCCTCTCCTTCCTGTTCTTGCTGTGAGCTCCTGAAAGACAGCATTACTAGTATTCTTATCTTTGTTTCCCTAATTTTTGCTAAAGTAAATCAAAATTCCAAATGTTTTTCTGAGTAAGATTTTCAGAGTAACATCTCTGAAAAAGAATATACTGATAAGAATAAGAATAAGAGCCTGCAAGTATTGAGTCTCTAGTGTTCCCTCTTCTTAGTATGTTATGTGCATTAATTTACTCCATACAGCAGTCTTTTGGAGTAGGTACTGTTATTTTTGCCCATTTTAAAGACGGGGAGATTTAAGGCCCACAGAGATGAAATAACTTGCAGAGATCATAGGAAATGGGTTCTTTCTGGCTAGAGTGTGCACTCCTAGTCACTGAGCTACACTGCTTCTCAGAGCAGCATGTAAAGCCTATTTTCCCAACTTCCTTCTTCAGTCCTTTATGTTAACCATTACCTGCTTCATCTGCTACAAGGAGTTGTCAAGGAGGATTATTGAGATATCTATCAGAATCATATCTAGTGACAATAAAGCACCATGTATGCTTATTATACACTATTTGAACAACTTTTACTATGGCTGCTATGTGTAAGATATCATTCCTTTCTGCTAATTAGGGAGGAAGCCATGGATATTACTGTAAAATACAGATGGTATATTTACATACTGTAAAATATGCTGAAGTTCTCCAATTGGCAATAATGATAATTTGCAGTTTAAAAAAATGACAGTTAGTAGAGGTGGCTCTGAAGTAGGGGAAAACATTTTTTTAAAATAATAATAAAAAAAAGCAAATAGAACAGAATGTTATACATTATTTCTTGCTTATTTTACTCGAACACTTAAAAGTTAATTCAAAATACATCCTTACCTCTGTCAATATTGATTAGAAGTGCACAGTTCATATTGATATGATCAATATGGAATTTGTGTTTAATAGATCTGTACATTTCCTCATAGGTATGAATTTGGTTCATTAGCATGATTCTGGTGTTCATGAATTCAAAGTCCCTGAGAAATTAAAAACCAAATTCAGTTTAAAAACACTAAAATCATTTCCATATAATAACATGTTTACTTCCAACCAGCAACATTTGTTCTATTGATTAAAATTTTAAAAATAGCATTTGGAAAATATACTTCCATGCAATTTTGTTTTCCCAAATGTATATATTTTTTAACAATTTAAGTAAAAACTTTTTTTATTTCATGCTTACCCATATTTGTCTTCATTCTGTGTTGTTTGAGAGGCTTTATGATGGATGGAAATTGAAGGGCATTGAAGCTGGGCAGTTGTAGAATATTTCTCAAGCAATAGCATCTGTTTTTTTGGCAGTCATTGAGGGCCAAGGCAAAGCAGCCCTGGCATATCTCCAGATTTTCCTGTGGGTACTGCTGAGGGATTTCCAGGTCTGCCATGTTGTTATAATTGTGTTTCCTAGAAACTCAGAATAGAATTCAAAGTCTGTTAGATACTACATAAGGTCTACATGATCTGGCCCCTTGTTATCTTTTTGACAGCTGACCTATTACCCTTTGCCCAGCTAACTCTGCTCCAGCCACACTGGCCTTCTTGCTATACCTCAGACATTACAAGCACAAGCACACCTTTCTTTGCCTCAGGACATTCACCTATCTTCTGCCCTTGCCTGGGATGCTATCCCCACATAATGACATGGTTTATTCCTCCACGTCTTTTAGGTCTCTACTCAATTGTCCCCTTCTTTTCGTTTTCCTGATTTCCCCTATATTTAAAAATCCCCTCTCCTCCATATTCATATGCCTGGTCACGTTATATTTCATAGCACATATCACCACCAGAATTACATATTTATGTGCTTATATATTTGTCCTCTGTTCCCCCCTCCCTTCCCCAACGTTTTCTAACTGCTCAGTTCTCTTTCCCCAAATAGTACCTGGCCCATAGTGGCCACTCAGTTAATAATTTTTCAATGAACCTGAATCAAAATTCATCTTTTGTTTGCACGGTAACAATGCTTTTAAATATTTGGAACCAGTTCTACATTCATGTATTAAAAGTAATTGACTGGCCCAGCCAGCATGTCTCAGTTGTTGAGCATCAACCTATGAACCTGGAGGTCATGATTCAATTCCATGGTCAGGGCACATGCCCCGGTTGCCAGCTTGATCCCCAGTAAGGGGCATGCAGTAGGTAGCCAATCAATGATTCCCTCTTATCATTGATGCTTCTCTCTCCCTCTGTCCCTCTCTGAAATCAATAAAAATATATTTAAAAACAAAAAGTAATTGATTAAACTCAGCACATGTCCTCAATATATATACCCATTGAAAATTTCTCTGCAGCTTAGTTTATGGGAAATCATGCTTAGATTTCAAATTCAACTTCTTTGGTGAGTTTGTATATCTTATTGATAGAGTGAAGATGCACTAGTTTAAAGTTCCCCTGAAGAGCTGGGCTTTGTGCCTAGAGAGTTAAAGGGCGTTACAAATGCGAGATGCACCACTTGGAGCACATTCCCAGAGCGGGGCCTCTTCAGCTTTGCCTGCCTGGCTCTTGGAAACAGAAGGAAAACAGTCAGATTCATTCCCCCAGTGCCAATTTCCAACTGCCCTCATTATCACTTCTTCCAATATCTTCCTTCAAGAACCAAATTACTAATTTTTTTAATACTGAACTTTTTTGTTCTGTACATAAAACATTATGTATTTACATATTTTATTTAGCAACTTAAAATAAAGATAGTTGGAAGAAGCAGAAAGAGATTGAGTTTTCTTGTTAAAACTATTGGGGACCAGCTGGTGGGGCTCAGAGGTTGAGCGTTGCCCTATGAACTAGGAGGTCATGGCTCCATTCTTGGTAGGGCACATGCATGGGTTGTGGGCTCCATCCCCAGTAGGGGCTGTGCAGGAGGCAGCCAATCAGTGATTGTCTCTCATCATTGATGTTTCTCTCTCTCTTTCCCTCTCCCTTTCTCTTTGATATCAATAAAAATATATTTTAAAAAAAACTTTTGGGGGCTGTGTTTATTCTTAGTGACTTGTACTGTGCAACTATGTTCCATAAGGAAAAGCTCTTATGAGTGCATTCCAATATAATAGGTGCAATCCAAGAATGAATTCTCACTCTTATTTTTTTATAGCAGACGACTAGGTGCTCTGTTACCTAATGGACTCCATGTTGTTTTTATTTTTGTTTTTTAATTTTCTTCTTGTAAGGGTAAGACCTTGACCCAAGCCTCTCTCCTATTCTCTCTCTCTATTTCTTCTATATAACTTCTCCTTTCCTCTGTACCCCACATATTTTCTCCACTCCCCCATGCCATTAGCTCGAATTATGTCAGAAGAGCAAGCTTCTTTGTGCTTGGGAAAATAGGCAAGAGGATCTCTAGCCAGGAAAACTCTTTTCAATTCATTTTTCTTTACTTGACATTCTTGAGCCTGCTGCAGGGGATAATGAAATGAATTAAACAGGTCCTGGCTCTCCAGTGGCTTATAGTCAATGCTTGTCCATTTTTCCTTTGGCTGTTGTGGAAAGGCAAATGGCAGAAATCTCAAAGGAGGTGAAATAGGTCTGCTCTCACCTGAGACAAATTTTTGGCCCTTTATGTGTATTTGCATAAACTTTAATTTTAAAAATCTAAAACACCTTAACATGATTATAATTACCTTAACCTAATTACTATGGTTACATTTTAAAATGTGCACATTTTAAAACAAATATTAAAATAAAATTCTAAAATGTAAATTACTCTCGGGTGCCCAATGATTACTTTTCAAGTACATATCAGATAAAATTCTCTTTTAAATCCTAGGGTAGAAAAACATCCCCCCCTTTTTTTGCAGCTCAACCCAAAAGCTCTGATAGAATGTACAGATTCTATTTGCATCACTTCCCTAAGAGAACAGAAGATGGATAAATGAATCCATGTGAATACTGGATGGGGAAAATAGGGAGCCTGGGTTCTAGATGTTATTCAACCTATTGCTCACCAATTGGTATTCTTATGCAAATACCCCCCCCCCCCTTCTAGATTTGAGTTTTCTTCACCTGTAAAGCCAAGGGATTAGATTAAATGATGTTTGCAATTCTTTCTTCTGTTGACATTGTCTTATCTGATGCTTCTTGCAAGAAAATCAGTGCATTGCATGATGAACCCACATGCCTGTAGGTTCAAGGAGAAGAAACAAAGAAAGATGAACTCCAATGCTGGGGTTTCTTTTGGAGAGGGTGTGAGAAAAGGTAAACTAAGAAAAGGTGTAGGCAGAAATGAGAGCAATTTCAAGCAGATAGAGACAAGGATGATGAAGAAGGGGTTTTAATGGTCAGTGTTAAAAGAGCATCTATTAAATGTTAGTCATTATGTTAGATGCTAGAGACATAAAACAAATAAGACTCAGTCTTCACCTTAAGGGACTTGTAGTTTGGTGGTAGAGAAAGACATGGATAAAAGAAAAGACATTTCATGAGTACACAGAGATAGAGGATGTGAAATGGTAGGAACACAAGGCAATGGTCAGATAAGGCTTAAAGAAGAAAGTGATTTTTAAGTTGAGACTCAAAAGATGAGTAGAATTACAACAAATCAGAGAGATTAATAAGAAAGGAGAAATAATATGGCAATAGAAAAATATAAAGAAGGGGCAAGGAGATTGACTTGGCAATTAACCCAATATATGAAAGGTGGGTGTGGTGGTTCTTCCCCCGTTCCTTCTCCCACCTCCTGTCTACAGCCAATTTTCTTCAGTGTCAAATATTAAGGGTAGAGCTAAACAAGTACCTTCTATGCTGAAAACAAGGACTTCAGTTCTTTCCTTCCATAAAACCGCAGCTATGTTTCCTGGATCATTTGTTGACATTGGAGGTTTATGAGAAGTAAAAGTATTTGTGATCTCTTTCAAATTATTTGTAAGCTCTCTCCCCCACCCCTCCTTCAGTCTGTAATGACTTGTTACTGACACACTTTCTTTCCTGTGCTGAACAAGCACTAAATCAGGCTGCTTAATTACCTCTGTCTTCGTTCCACCTCCTCACAGCTGAGCCTGTCCAGCTTTGCCTTGCCTAGTAGGCAGAGGAATGGTTGTCTGCATTGTTTTGAGAAGGATCTCTCTGGAGAACTGAGCCAGGTGTGGGGCCTAGTGTTAGACAGCACCAATCAAGTAAATAATGACATTTTCTTAAGGATACCCCCAACCTTACCCTGCTTGTTTCTTTCAAGTAGGGTTCCCCTGAGTAGAGTCGGATACACAAGAACAGAATCTGAGTTAGCCTGGGCTAAGCCAGGGGTTCCCAGACAATGTGTGGAATGCCAGGAAGTGGGGTGAATATGATGGTAAGAGTTGAAATTTCAGTCGTGTCTGTGAATCTCTTCTTGACTCCACAGGCCGACGCTCTATCCACTGAGCCAAACCGGTTAGGGCTATGTGAATCTCTTCTTATAGAAAGGCATTTCCCTTCTTTTCCTTTCCTTATTATCCACCAATTGGCACATTGCATTTGAGGGAAAATTTTTTTTTTTCTTTGGGCCAGATTCTGACAGGCCACTTAAAAATGCCCTTTCTAATTGAAATGATAAAACACAGGAGAATTTACTCCAAAGAGAACCAGTGTGTGAAGTTGTGCCTGCTTTCTTTACTGTTGGTTTCTGTATACTGGAGCATCCTGGTGCCAGTTTAAAGCCCCTGTTAGTGTCCATTTTATTAAGTTCTTCTATTTCTACCCATACTCTGCATGGTTCTTTTTACTTTATCAGTCTATTAAAACATGTGTCACTAGGGTATTTCAGGTGTCTTATGTTATGGCTTAGAGATTGGTTGGAGAAGGGAGTTGTTTGGATCAAAATTATGCCTCTTGCTCCTTCCAGGTGCTGGTGGTCTCCATCTGAGGACTGTGAAATGCCATTTTAGAAGAAGTAGCTGTAAGACATCTGGAATTATAGTTTGCTATTTGAGAGCTCAGAACAGCAGCAAATTCAGAGTCTCTCTTCTCCTTGGACAATGATCCTTGTCTTGTGGCTAGGGACAGGAAATGGGTTTCATTGTGATTCACTGTATAGCTTATTTAAAATAATTTAATTTTAACCCGAAAAAGCAGAAAGTACATGGGCTTAAAAGTGACACTGACCCTAAAATGGGTAATCCTATCTTATATAATGCTTTTGAAGTTTAAATAATAAATGGAAGATGCCTAGCACAGTACCTAGGTTAGTGCTCTGTATGTTTGTTAAATTAACACATGAATGAATGGGGGTGATGTCCCATGACTGCATGACCCATTAAGTGGTTATGTGAAAACCATGTGATTATGAGAAAAAAAGGCCTTGAACCTCCCCCCCTCCCCCGCACTCTCCATTGTAGATATTACATGATTTTATCATAGAAAGCAGTTATATATATAGCTGCTTTTTCACATTATGGTAAATATCAGGTACATTGTGACACCACCCATTATAATTTGACATGAACTTTTCTGTTTTAGGGGCAAAGTATGCCTCTCTTCCCAAATACAATAGTGTTATAAAATGACTCTGACACAATACATTTCTTAGGTCCGGGCCATAGACCAGTGTGCATACTCGAAGACACTCAAGAATTTTACCATAAGGCTGAGTTTGGTTGGTAAGACCTACTGTTTTGTGTTGAATCTAAGCAGGCTTAGTTATTTAAGTGTCACTAGGATCCAAATGCAAGATAGGTTGTCCTTTAAGGCTAGTCTCAGGACAAAAACTCTATAATTACTATTGAAGGTATATATTTATGGATTTGTGAGATCTTCATCAAATTTAATTAAAAGATTGGTCAATGAGTTAGTGGTAAATCATAGAAAAACTTCATTGTGTCTTGGTTTCAGTTCATTCCTCTTTGTAGATACTTCTATTTGGGGGATAAGGTCTGAAATTATTAATGTGGCCTCTAAGGCCCTACTCCTCTCCAGCCTCTTCTCATCCCACTCCGCATTCATGCAACAATCTTGCTACATTGGCCTTTTTAAAGTTCCCTGAAAATGTTTCCTTCTTTCCTACCTCAGAGCCATAATAATTGATGTTTCTTCTTTCTGAAATGTTCATTATCAACCTTTCCACCTGGATAATTCTTACTTAAAATGTTACTTCCTTAGAGAAGCTATTCTGATCCTCCAGACTCTGCTAAATACCCTTATTAGATGGTCTCTTGACATTCTGTATTTTCCTTTCTCAGCACTTATCTTAACCATAATTTACAGTTACTGTCTAAGCATTTATTTAATATGTTTCTCTTTCTAGCTTCATCAAGGTAGGGATTATTTTCTGAGCTGCTTGTTGTGGTACCTCTAGTTTTTAGCACAGTGTTTAGTTAATAGTGAGCAGGTAATAAAGATCCATCATTGAACACATTCATCAATACTGCAAACGTGCTTGAAAGGTGCAAAGGTTGCTTCATCATATATCCATTTGTACTTTTAATGATAACATTAGAGTGAGTGAGTCCTAAGCACTTACACAGTCTCAGGCATGCTGCTTCTGCTCTCTAGACCTCAGCTCATCAGTAGAATGGGGAGGTCAGACTCCGCTAAATGATATGTTAAAGTCCTTTCAGTTTTAGATGCCAAATATGTCAATGCTCAGCTTACCAAAATTTTAATGCTGACTACTTTATTAAAAATGAACTCATAAGATAGGTGGAATATTTTTAGCTGTAAAATAGTAAAAGCATTTGTAAAAGTGCTCCTCTAAAATGTGAGTGATTTTATAATTTTGAAAAATATTTAGCTAGACTTATTTTAACATTTATGTGCACTGCATTTATTTTACATATCTGGAAAAAGAAATAATTCAGTATCCCAGTCACTAAGCATTTCTCAAAATTGAAATGGAACAATCCATATTTATAAAAACACTCTTCACCAAATGTTAAATGTTTGTGAACTTTGGCTAATCCTCTTAGAACCTTTACTACATTGTTGATTTTTTTTTAAAACCTCAACTGTATTTGGAAATGAATATTCATTATTATCATCATTATGACCAATAACTATGATCTAAGAATCTTACGTTATAAACTCTTATGTGATAGTTAATCAGAGTTTAACCTTCTCCCTATGTAAACAATTGATCTGTAAAGCAGTGATCTAGCTAAAATTATTTATTTGAATAACTAATATTTTATCTTCTTTCAAAAAAAGATACAGTAGCATTTAGAGAAACGTTTAAATTTATAAGTAACTGGGCTGAGAAGATAACTTGGTGCTGCTCCATAGTTACTGCTCGAGCAGTATAATTGTGTTAGAAAAGTTTGATAATTATTGAGCAGCTATCTACCTGACATTTTAACAAACAACTTTAAATGAAGCATTTCTCGTGAAACAATATAATTTAATTTGAACTGAATTTATTTTCCTTTTTTTAAACTCAACATCATAAAACTATTCATTACATACATAGTAAGTATAATCATATGCCATTTCTGTTGCCTCATTTATAGAAAGAGAATTTTCACCTTCCTAACATCCAGTGGTTTTACATACTGTTAGTTAATTCAGAAAATATTGATTTGTTATCATTTATTTGCAAGGCATTGTTCTTGATGCTTGGCATCTATAATAATAAAAGTGTAATATGCTAATTAGACCGGACAGCTGAATGACCTTCTGGACGTCCTTCCAGACTACCTTCCTGATGAAGTCAGGGCTGCGAGGACCGAGCCCTTGCATGAATTTCATGCATCGGGCCTCTAGTTAAAACACAATTAGATTGATCAGGACTTCAATAAGCTAACCGTGTATCAAAGATGATAAGACATGTGCATAACTAAAGAGAAGGTAAAAATTGGGATAAGCATCACAAGAAAGGTGCAAGCTAGGCATTAAGGATCCATAGCTTACATCTTCTATACAACTTTATGTTTGTTCCAAGACTTTGCATCTTCCTTAGTGCCTAACACAGAGCCCTGCATATAAAACATATACAATTGATGTTCGCTTAGCAGGTGAGCTGTGAAACTATTTTTTAAACCTATATCTGTTTGACAAACAGGATTCTTTTTATCAAAGTCAAACCTAAAATCTTCAATCTGAAAAGCATGATACTTGACTTTCTTCTGATCTTGTGAATTACTGAGGTGCAATGAAGGCATAAATGATGTCTAAAGACTCTTGCCTCCCTAAGATTTCATGACCCTTTAATACTCGATAGTCAGACATACTGGTCATGATACCAGCTACTGTACAGTCAACACTTTTTCAGTTCTCCACCATCTCCACTTCAGTACAGAACTTTTCTGCAATGGCTTACACCAAGCAGAAAATTTTCCAGAAGATTCACTTGCCCCCCTTTAAAGACACCTGGCTGAATTTCAAAGGAAAAGGATACAACAGGCTAAGAAGGAAACAAAAAAGACAGTCCTCTTTACTCCCCTAAGTTTCAGCAGTTTGACTGACTCTTTCTTGTGAATTTTTCTTGCCACTGAGTCATTGCACACACAGAATTATGAAGCTCTAATTTCTTTAGAGGCTTGTTATATTAGAAAAATTGTTCCAAAGAAAGCAACAATCATGACATAAGCACATCTGGCTCTGGAAAATTATTCTTTATTAAGCTTTCATTTAATTACATGTGCTGAAAGGTCTGTTTTTGATTACTGTAATTTTTTTTATTTGTCCATCTGAATGATAGTAATACTGGAAATTACATACAAACCACCTGTTTTTTCTCCCCTACTAATGTGGCAAAGTTTGAGCTATTTTCTTTGTGGTTACTGAAAGTAGGAAGTTTTCTACTAATTATGATATAATATGCCTATTAAGGTAAACGGCTTATTCTTGATAAGACGAAAAGAAAATATTTAAATGGCGTTTTCAAGAATGAAATAGTGGTAAGATTGAGGTATCTGAATTCTGGTCAACTAGCAGTTCAACTAGTTAATGTGTCACCAATTTCATCCAAAACCTAATAAATTGGCAGTTAAGTATTTAACATCCTGTGCTACAAGAAAGAAGCTTGACTTTAATTTTTTTACTATTATTTTTTCACAAATCTGGCTGTATTTTCCTTAGGACCATGGTATACACTGCCTAGAAATAAGACCCTGAGAAAAGAGTGATGTCCATTGGGCCTCAGGGATCTTGAGGGCAGCACTTTTATCCTTCAGAGAGATCAGAGGTCCCAGAGAAGCGTGGTCAGTACCAAATGAGAACAATGTTCTTGTAGGAAATCCCTAGGAAAGCTCAGATCAGTTTCTTAGTTCACGAATGTTAAAATTACAAGAATGGACACACCGACTTTTAAAGAACTTTTAGTAAAGACATTAGACACTAGAAAGAATCTTCGAGACCATTTAGTCAAATTCCTTTTTGGGCAATTGAAGAGAATGAGTTCTAGAGTGATCAAGTCCTTTGTTTAGGGACATAAAGTTATTGCTGGAAGGACCAGGGACAGGACAATGACTCCCATACCAGTACTTGTTTTTTTGTTTTGTTTTTTTGTTTGTTTGTTTTCTCCTACATTATTTGATCTCTCTTATTTTCCTCTTTAAAAAATAGTGAAAGAGAAATTGCAAAGCTGTCAGAGAAATAGTTATCTAACAATACGGTAAGTTTTTTTGTAACTCCATTTCAGCTGCATTTAAAGAGATAATGTTTGTCTTCCCTGTTTTGCAGCAGCTCTATGCCGCTCAGCTGGCCAGCATGCAGGTGTCACCTGGAGCAAAGATGCCATCAACTCCACAGCCACCAAACACAGCAGGGGCAGTCTCACCTACTGGGATAAAAAATGAAAAGAGAGGGACCAGCCCTGTAACTCAAGTTAAGGTACTTGCTTTGCAGGATTGTGGAAACAGTTTGGAAAATAGCTTCACAAAAAAGGTAGTGAACCAGGCTGTGCTGGGAATAAACAGCAGGAAGCAGAGCAACATAAAGGATCCCCAAATGCTCCTCTTTATGGTGAATTTCATGATTGAGCACTGAGAAACAGGTGTTTCCCGTTTGATAACAATAGTGCCATATTGTGAGATCTTTACCTAAATCCGCAAACTCACTTCTCAAGAGTTTTCCCCCTTTGGACTCCAGCTTTTATTTTTTAATGTTCACTGGCATGAATGGCCATGGTTTTATTACCAGTGTTTGTCATAGACTTGTGACATTTCTCTCTAAGTTTCTTAAACAGGTGGGGAGCCAACTTATACTACTAGAGAAGGAGGATCTCCACACTTTAGATTTAAAAAGGGGAACAAAAGGAGCCTAATGCTGGGCTTTATGTGGTTTTCTGATAAAGGTCTCCCCTTCAAAAATAGAAAGGTGGGGTCTGAAGAATGAGAGGTAGCATTGCATAGTCATGTCTGATGCCATATAGGTTGTGATAAGATAAACAGGCTCTCCCAAGGTATGGCTAGGACATTAATAGATACCTTTCCTCACTGATTTTCCGTGCCTAAGAATGGGGCGGCCAGGAAGGACTTGGTGACTAAGGGAAATTGATGCTCCATTCCAACTTTGTGCTGCAGCTGGTACCTATAGGTGGTACTGGTTGGTTTTTATGATTGCCTTTCCTTCCTATATTGAATTAACAAATTCAAACAATTCAGAAAAACAGTTGTTTTATATAATTGACTTATCTACTTAGAGGAGTATGCTAAGCACAGATGTATGATTGTAATGTGCCCAGAGTACTTCATTGGGGAGAAAATTTGCAATTATTAAGTCTTCACATGGAAAATATCTAAAACTCAACAAAAAAGCATTGAATGCTACAGACTCACTGAAATAATTTTATTTTCTAATATTTGCAGACAGAAATGTTGAGATTTCAGAAAGGACTTTATAGAAATGAATCCTAACTACCAAAGATAAGAAAAGTAACATCATTAAGAAAGATAGTCTGGCTGTGCCACACCTAAAGGAATTAATTTAATGCCACCCATGTTTTTAGATTCTCCAAAGAACTAGATGGACATTTATGCTTTGTTGTTAGAAATATTGAAATATAAAAATATGCTGTTTACATTTATTAAGGTAGCATAACTATGGTAACAGACTTTTTATATTCCAAGAGTTTATATTTCTGAATAAGAGTCAGAACTCTACAACTCAAACCAAGGCACTTTGTTTAATTATAGTTGTTAGAGTATGAGCATATCAAAAATCAGTGATTTGAGGTATTGAGTATTAGCTATTTTAACATGAAAAAGTCATTTTATAAGTGAATTGGCCAAATGGAACTGCACCAAACCAAGCCTTTACTGGATGAGTAAAATGTTCCCTGGTTAAATTTAAGTTTATATCTGCTTTCACCATTCCAGCTTCGTGGGCCAACTGAATTTTATTACTCACTTGACCACATGCAAATTCTTAGTACTCTATATAATTTGACCTGACTATATTTTATGTTAATAACAAAGGAAGTATTCCTCATATGTATGAGGTTGTTTATTGTATGTGTAGGTAAAAATATATAGGCCCAAACATAAAACAAATGTTTTAAATTTTAAAAATAGCTCCTATCTATTATTGAATTGTTCTCTATTCTGAGAACAATCTTGTAATCTTCTAATTGAAAGAATTATGGTCACTAAAATATCTCATGTTTTTGTTTGTGTCATTGCTTTCTTTGTGTATATAACATGTCTACATCACAAAAGGCTAGTTCTCTGAAGGTAACAAAAATAGACACAAATGGTTTTATGTACCTTCTTTCCCCCAGAATTTTTATTCACTATAATTCTCAACATCAGAAGTCAGAATGCTTCTGTCTAAATTTCAGTTCAGTCATTTTTACCAGTCGTGTCACATTGGGAAGTTACTTAAACTTTCTTCAGACTTAATGTTCTCCATAAAATGAAAGTTAATATTATTATGGATCTTAAATGCGAGAATACATCCTCTAGCATTTAGTGAGTATTGCAAAATGTTAATGTAGTGGTGATGAGGCTGTTAATGATGATCTGATGGAAATAAAGAAGATGGTGGTGGTGGTAGTAGGGCTTGTCATTGAAATTTCTAGGTGTATACCGAGAGATACTAATGAACTACCTGGAGGATTAACATTTTCAACTATGATGGAGGAACAGGGACCAGATATACTGTATCAGGTTAAACGACTGAAACTCAGGAAAAAATCTATAAAACAATGGTTTTAAGATATTTACAATAGGAGTATAGGACAGTGATCCCTGACTAAAAAGAAACAAGTGAGACAAAGCCCATAGTTGTTTCAGCTTACTATCTAGAGCAGCATTCTCAACCCGTGGGTCGCAACCCCTTTGGGGGTCGAACGACCCTTTCACAGGGGTCGCCTAAGACCATCAGAAAACACATATATAATTACATATTGTTTTTGTGATTAATCACTATGCTTTAATTATGTTCAATCTGTAACAATGAAATTGGAGGTCACCACAACATGAAGAACTGTATTAAAGGGTCGCGGCATTAGGAAGGTTGAGAACCACTGATCGAGAGGGAATTGCCAGGCAATCGTGCAGGGAGGAGTACACATGAAGTTTGGCAGCCTCCCTTAGTAAGGAGATAGAGTTCATAGTTTAGGGATACTAAGGTGGATGGAATTTGTAACGTAGGGTGCCAGTGAGGATAGTGCTGCACACAGAGAGTACATTGAAGATCTATGGAAGGTTCCCCAAATTTAGCTGAGTATTGATTAGCATATGAGGAAACTATCTAACAACAGGGAAGATAAGATTAGCAGACAAAACAGTTGTAAAATTCACAAAGGACTGAGGATGGTTTGAATTCCCATTAGCTAGAGTAGAAAGTTCTCCTGACAGATGGCATATCCAGTAGAATCCCCAGAAGGGTGGGACCTCAGTAGTGGGGCCAAATTATCCCTAGATTAAAAGCAGTTCTGGACCTGCCTAACAGCACTTCAAAGTATGTCCAGAAAGGATTAAATTGTCCTGCATCTTAGCACTAAGTTCACAGATATTTAGAGGGATATACAAACTCTGACACCCAATGTAAAGTACACAATGTGTAGTGTCCACTCAATAATTATCAGGCGTTTGTAGAGGTTAGAAAATCTGAACAATAATGAGGGGAAAACTCAGTCAATAGAACCAGACCCCCAAAATGATACATATCATTGAAATAGCAGATAAAACAGTAAACACAGCTATTATAAGAGACAAGTATAGCCAACTGAGGATTTAGGCAAATCTGCTTCCCCCCAAACACCCACAGTTTCTGTCAGGCCAGGACCAGCTGTGAGGACCAGTAGCAGGTCTGACAGGGTAGAAAGAGACCTGATTGGGAGCTGATAGGTGCTCCCCGTGCCCAGTGGCATTGTTTGTACAAGTGCCAATTATTAAATTATAAAGATAAATAAATTGGAGTATATTCAAAGCTGAATAAAACCAGATGTTATAAATTCCATATGTTCAAGAAGTTAGGGAAAAACATAAGAGTTATAAGGCAAGACATGGAAGACCTAAATTTAATGTCTAGAGATGAAAAAACACACAAAAACACTGTTTGAAAAGTGCACTCACTGGATTAGTATTGATTGAGATTAGCAACAAACTAGACATTACAGAAGAAAAGATTAGGGAACTTGATTACATGACAATGAGACTATCCAAAATTAAATACGGAGAAAAAAGGCAGTGCTGTGGGACATCAAATGACCTGATATATGCAATTGAAACCCCAGAAGAATGAAGGAACAGAAAACTATATTTAAGAAGTAATTGCTGATAATTTTTCAAATTTGAGGAAAACTCTGACCTTAGATATCTAAGAAGCTGAGTGAACCTAGCATCTGAATCACTATTATTTAGATATGAATAAAGGAACTGACTAGTCTAAATATCCTTTGAGTTTAGAACAAAAGGAAGTAAATTATAATTAAGCATATTGGATAATTTTGACATTCACAAAGGATGTAACTGTTACCTAAGAACCTATCCTATGTCTAGATGTAAATAAAAGAACATTGCAACATGGATGTGTCTGATTACCTGTTTCCTACCATGACAAAAACAGAACAAAACAAGAGCAAAAAACACTGTAGGACATCCCTACATTATTGAATGACTTATTGTCTCTGATAGTATAGTAGTAAAGGGACCTAGGATTTGGAGTCCAATAAACTAGAATTCAGATTTTGTCCCTCCACGTAGAGCTTTGGACAGTGCTTTTATCCCTCTGACTCAGCTTCCTTTGTGAAGTTAGAATAATACTGCCCAACCTCATAGTTTATTGAAGGTGACATAAGCTAATATGTGTGAAAATGTCTAGCACAGTGCTTGGAACATAATAGCTCCTTTGTTGAATGTGATTTTTATTTTTTTCGAGTTCTCCTTCCTGAGTAGTATTTTCTGGCATCCCTTTTTGTTGCCTCTTAAACAATGACCATTAATACTGGAAGAGACCTTAGAGATCAGCTAAAATCAGCTCCCCCCCCCCTTTTTTTTTCTACAGATGAAGAAATTGAGCCTCAGAGAGGTCACAGGGTTGCCAAGGGGGAGGATGTTCTGTTTCCAAGCTCTACTGTGTGTTTTAAACAATAACATTCAAAGCAAGTTCTCTGTGCTTCCTCAGAAGCAAAACAGGCCTTCACATTTGCTGACAATTTCATTTTAGAACACAATAATGCAGATCTTAAAACTGAGCATTTAAATGAATATCCTCATATTACAAGTAAGTTTTTATCACGGTGGAAGTGTTGTTACGGGTGTTTTATGGCAGGATAAATGAGACAAAATAATGGCAAGGAGCTTAGCTTTTGAACTTCTGGTTAAACCAGAGTTACAAGCAAGATATTTGAGTCCTGTGCTCAGTATAGGACAGGTCTTAAAATAGACATTCTGTAAATATATGGAGCAAAGATATAAAGAGACATCACTTTAGACATGAAAAATAAATTGCATATAGCATGGTATGTAAAACATAATTATAATGTGTGCTAACTCTTTGCAAAAATTAATTTTAAACATGAGTAGAGACCAGAATACAGACCATGAAGAGTGCCCACACCCAGAAAGCCACATAGAAGCCATGCTGTGGCAGGCGGCTCCGGGCAGAGGCCCAGGAGATCAGAGAAGTCCTCCTGTGTTTCCATTTTTAAAGTACTGGCAATTGTTTGATTTAAAATATATATTAAAAAATTAGCTGCAGGGCCTATTTATAGTTCCAAGAACTTTTTAGAGAGAATAACACAAAAGCACTACAGAGCTGCTGAAATTTTAAATAATTCTTTGTGAATGCCCTAGGTTAATTTAGATCCCTGAAAACACATTAGGAAATTAAGCTGTAATGTGAGCTAATTCAGATTTTAATTTGGCAAAAAGAATGATCCAACTACACAGTTAATGTAAATAGAAGCATAACACAGGGAAATTAATGAGGTTTCCTTCGGATGAATCTTTGAGGAGGTAGATAATTAGCTCCTTTTGTTATGACTGTAGGAGAATGTGGCATTGTCTCTGAGGTGTAAAATAACTGTGGCTCACTAAGTGATAATGTGCTTCATTTGTCTTTTTCTTTTTAGTAATTATTTATGTTAAACTCCCGTAGGATGAAGCTGCAGCACAGCCGCTGAACCTCTCATCCAGACCCAAGACAGCGGAGCCTGTCAAGTCCCCAACCTCTCCCACCCAGAGCCTCTTCCCAGCCAGCAAAACCAGCCCAGTCAGCCTGCCCCACAAAAGCGGCATCCCCAGCCCCATTGCAGGGAGCCTGGGAAGGGGATCCTCTCTAGGTAAATGGAAAGGTCAACACCAGGAAGAGACTTATGAATTAGGTAACAGAAACCACACCTGTTGAGCGATGACTGATCCTTGCTTCCAAAGTGTTCCTTAGTCCAAGAAAAAGAAAAAAAAAAAAGTAAAATCTGTCCTACTGAAACATAACCCGATTTGGCGCCCTTTGGGTTATTAGAGCTTTTGGGAAAGGCCATCATATAAATTCTGCTGGGATGGGTTCTTTAGATGATGATGAATTCGATCGAGCAAATCAGACTGTTGGGAATTTCTGTGTTCGATCAGTGCTTTGCCACTAAAGTAACTCTGGGCAGAAGGCGTGACCATGAACTCTCCGAGGACCTAGAGGGCCCCTGGTCTCAAAGCTGCCCACCAAAATTCCAAAATTCCTTTCAAATGTTATGTTTTCTTTTTAAAATGTATTTGAATTTCACATCTAATCTATTAGTTTGCATTAAAACAAATCTACGTGAAATAAAATTGGAAGATAGTAAGATATAATGATCCTCTGGCTTCTTAGAGTTGCTGACACGTGGCCAGGTCTCTCTAGGAACGCTCACACCCCGTGTGAGAAGTGTGCAGGGAAATCATGGCTTCTGGCGTCAGCCAGACTTGGACTAAGAGCCTTTACTTACTAGCTGTATAATCCCGGGAAAGATACTTAATCTTTTAAACTTTAGTTTCCTAATCTTTGAAAGGGGGATATTATTACCTTGCTCATAGGTTGTTATGAGAATTAAGAGAGAAAAATGCATATAAATTGTCTAGCGTGGTGTCTGGCACTTTTGAGGGGTAAGGTTTAAAACGGCTGGGCTGAGTGAATACCAGCACCCTTACAAGTACGTGTGGAATGAAGCCTGTGAAAAACTTGTCAGGAGCTCTATTACTTTATTGTTACTATACTCTTCAAGTCTCTCACTTTTCAAATAAAGAAACAGACATTCAAAGGGATTAGGGACTAGTGCTAGCATTTCTTCACCATATTACCTCCCTTGTGTTATTGAGTCCTGGAGCCTGAAATGCATATTGCAGTAAGTTAAATAATGTGTCCGTGTAGCCATTTACAGCTTACCATTTTTGCCTATTTGATTTTTTCACAGTAATCTTATGAGTTAGGTAGTGTAGTGTTATTACCCTGGTTGTATGTAAATGGGGTCCGCACAGGTAAAATGACGTGCCCACAACCATGTAGCTGTGCAGTCAACGGAACTGAGGCCAGACTCCACGTCCTCTCCCACGTAATCAGTGCTCCTTTTGTGAACCCACAGTTGGGGCGTTTTCTGAACTGTGCTGAGTCGAAGGCAGAGGTGAGTCGTCCTCACTGAAATTTGCACATTAGGAGCCACACAGTGGCCTGTTCTCATTTTGAGTCAGGATGCCTTTTGGGAGCCCAAGATCCTCAGCCCAGGTTAGTGGGTTTGCATGGGAGCAAGGACCAAAGCAAATCCGGTGTGTGAATGTGACCACTGGATCATCAGAAGCTGCAAGATGAGGAAAAAGCCAGCATCCGTAAATAATAATTGACTTGATCTTGAAATGGCCCTCTATTATCCATTTCCGAGTTTTGTTGGGAAAGCATTGATTTGCTGTGTTGAGCATTGTGAGGGACGGAGGTAACCCTGTTACAGGCCCTGCTTTTATGAAGTTTATACTTCAGCAGAGCATATGTCTTAGATCCTGAACTAGAAATGGGCTGAAGTAATGCTCTCTGCTCCAGACAATATAGGAGAGATTTTTTGGTATCAGAAAAGCTTCAGAGCACAAGATATGGGTTTCTATATCCTAAAAAGTGACTGATTTTAAAATTTTCCCATAGATAGCCTTGGGAATATTTTCTAAAAGCAAAGGCATGTGCGCATGTACACACACACACACACACACACACACACACACAGACATGGGACATGAAATGCTCATACCAGGTTACAAACAAGTGGGTTTGAAATCTACCAATCAGCAAGCTATTGTTTTATTTTTCTCTAGAACTGGAAAAACTTCTCTAAAGTATAAATTTTAACCTATAGTATAATGCAAGATATGAAGGAAAATTAGTCGGTTTAATTTTGAAAATTTTCCCACTGTGTTGCATGGAACATAATGAAAGTAAATATTTATTATCACGTTATTTGAAGCTTTGTTCTTATGTGAAAACCATCCCCACTCATACAGCCTCGCTGTCAGGAAGGCAGGAAGCTGAGAGCAGTGGGTGATCGGGCTGGGGGCAGGGAATGGGTTGTCATTCTCTTGGTAAATAACTGAGGAAGCATGATGAGTAGAATGCTTCATTAACCAGCCAGTGACTGGGGAACGGAGAGTGTGGGGTGTTTCTTCCCGCCCCCTCTCTCCTGCAGTGGACATACAAACACACACATACAGATGTCACTGAAGCACACATGTAGCCTCGCAGATCCTTTCTGCTAGGCCAGCAATAGCTTTCCAGAATTAGCACACCAAACATAATGAGCAGCCTGAACAGACATCTCTGTCCCCACTTCCCACCTCTTTCTTCCCCTCTACTCTCCCGTTAATTGTTAGACATAGCAGCGCAGATAAATGTATACACACAATTGGAATCCAGGAACCTTCATCTGTGAGGTGGATTGACAGCCCAGATAAACTGGAGTGCTAGGGCATCCTCCAAGAGCTAAAAAACAAAGCAAAACAAAACCAAAACCCAAAACCACCACCAACAAAACAACTGGCCTTCTGTGCTCTGTGCACAGTATTGTGATATTCTTAGTAGCAAACTTGCCCCTTCCTTGTTTGGCAAATGCAGCATTCTACAGGGGAGTGGAGAGCAGCATATTTTGTAGATTCTCACCTCACAAGCCTCTGATAATGCATCCTGTGTGTGCAGATATCCTGTCCAGTCTCAACTCCCCTGCCCTGTTTGGGGATCAGGATACGGTGATGAAAGCCATTCAGGAGGCTCGGAAGATGCGAGAGCAGATCCAGCGGGAGCAACAGCAGCAACAGCCACACGGGGTTGATGGGAAACTGGCCTCCATGAATAATATGGGGCTGAACAACTGCAGGAATGAAAAGGTAAAACTGGCTTCCCTCCTTCACTGGCTCGCTGACCCCATTGGCTCCTTCTCATCTGGCTCTTTCCAGGCTCTCAAGCATCAACGAGGCACTCAACCTACCTGCCCATTGTTGTCTTCCTGTCCTGTTCCAAAAGATTTAGAAATATCTTAAAATAAAGGGGATATGTGAGGTTACTAGAATAAGAATATAATATTTAAAAAGAAGCTTATACGGTCATGATGGGATAGATTACTATAACTCATCACTGAATTTGCTCTAAGCTTCCTATCAGCCAGAGCAAAAAATAAAACAAAGCAGCTCATAGAATGCATTTGCTGATTTTGTTGTTGTTGTTTAACAAATATTTATCAAGTGCTTATGTTATGAAAGATACTGTTTTAGGCATGGGAGATGCAACAGTTAACAAATCAGATAAAAATCCCTGCTCTCATACAGCTGACATTCTAATAGGGGAACACAGATGACCAAAAAAATAATATGAAATATATAATGCAATGCCAGCAGTATTAGGAGTGAATAAGTGCTTTGAGAAAAATAGAAGCAAGTTCAGGGAATAGGGATTGTGGGGTTGCTCCTTTAGAAAGGGAGGTAAGGACTCTGAGAAAGTGACACTGAGGAGAGATATGAATGAAGCCATGGTGCATTGAGGTCCTGCTGCATGAGAGAAGGGGACGCATGGGACAGAGCATGGTAGACCTTGTGGGCCTTGGAAAGACTTTGCATTTTACCCTGTGGTGGGAACCCTTGGATGGGTTTTGTCCAGAGCATTGACATGATATGACTTACCTACAAAAAGATCATTCGTGTGATGTGTGAGAATGTACTGTAGGAGGTTAAGAATGGGGACAGTTGAGAGGCTTTATTGAGTGAAAATCCGATTATCTGATGAATGAATGATCCTTGCCATTCCGTGGCTTGTTGCTGCATCACTGCAATTTCTGCCTCCCTCTTCACATAGCTGTCTTCTGTGTCCCTGTCTCTCCAAATCTCCCTCTTCTTAGAAGGATGTTAGTCATTGGATGTGGTTCTACCCTAATCCAGGATGACCTTATTTTAACTTGATTTTATCTGCAAAGACCCTATTTCCAAATAAGGCCCCATTTTCAGGTACCAAAGGTGAGGACTTGAATATATCTTTTTGGGGGACACAAGTCAACCAATTAGTGGGATACAGAGCCATTGCTCATTTCATATCATCCTCCCATTCTTGATGAATCTATATACGTTAGCTAGGAGACAGCTGGGATACCAGAGGCTGGGAAGGGGTTTGAGGGGATGGAACTCTCATAGCATGCCTGTGACCAAAGCCCTCACCAGATTACAAAGCTTAGCTCTGGAAGTGTTGACTTCTCAAAGCTTAATAAAGAATTCAACTTTACTCTCAGTTCTCATTGCATTGAATTACTGAAGCTAACATTAAATATATATGTATACATGTATGTGTGTGTGTGTGTTTGTGTGTGTGGTATGTGTTTGTGTGTGTATACTATTTAAATATAATCATTATTGGACACCCTGCCTTGATTGATCCTCAGGTCGGAGAGAGACTGTCTGGGGGAATGGCAGGTCTTTCGGTACCTGTTAAGCCATAAACATTTATATACTTGGGACTTGTCAGGCACTTGCCAGACACTGGATCAGTTCAGTCAAGTGCTTCATTCTCCATGAAGTGCTTCATCCTTGGCAGTGGGCTACAAGGCAGAGCCCTTCTTTAAGAGATCCCTTAATAGATGGTCAGGACCACAAGGGAAAAAAAGGCTTTGTCCCCAAAGTCTTCTATCTCTCTGATATTAAAGATAAACACAGAGTCATTCTTTTGACCTAAGATACTGTCTTGGGCTCAGTGAGAACACCATGGAATAATAACATATTTAATTTTAATGTAAATAACTTCCTAAGATCCTTTCTTGGAACATGGGTAGGTAAAGAAGTTTTGGCATAGGGCTAATGAGTGGGAAATTGGGTTAAAAACGAGGGTTTATGCACCATGGACCATCTCCTACTTTCCAATTTTGTCCAGGGTTAATCCTAAAATTAATTTGAGACACATGTCAGTGATTTGTTTAATTGAGTCTTTTTTATTTATTAGTTTTCAAATGAAGTAATATATACTTACTGAAAATTCTGGTAATACAGAAAGATATATGGTGAAAAGCTAATTAGCCTCCTCACCCCATTAACTACCATTAATGATTCAAAAATTTTCTTTGAGTAGTAACAACCATTAGTGATTCAGAAATTTTCTTTGCATATATGAGAAAGTATTAATGATTTTAAAAATATATATTCTCACTTGGAATAGTAGTCACTGAGTGTCACCAACTACGTGATATTTGGCAAGTTGCTTAACCTCTCTGACTCTCAATTCCTTCATCTATAATATAAAAGTAGTAATCTGGGTTACAATGACATAAGCTTATGTGACTATACCCAGCCCAACTCCTGGTACAGAGTAGGAACTTTCTTTTTTTTTTTTAAATATATTGTATTGATTTTTTACAGAGAGAAAAGGCGAGAGAGAGAGAGAGTTATAAACATTGATGAGAGAGAAACATCGATCAGCTGCCTCCTGCACACCCCCCACTGGGGATATGCCCGCAACCCAGGTACATGCCCTTGACCGGAATCGAACCTGGGACCTCTCAGTCCGCAGGCCGACGCTCTATCCACTGAGCCAAACCGGTCCTGGCAGAACTTTCTTATCTTAGGTTTCCATACCTTTTTTAAACTGAATTTATTGGAGTGATATTGGTTCACCAAAACATACATCATCTACACCCTGAATCGTGTGTCCACCTCCCCAAGCAAAGTTTCTTTCTGTCCCCACTTTTCCCTGCCTTTGCCCACCTCCATCTCCACCTCCCCCTGTTTCCCTCTGGCTATTACCACACTGTTGTCCATGTCTATGTGTTATGTAAATATGTTTGTTTCGTTAATCTCTTCACCTTCTTTCATTCAACTGCCCCCCCCACACACACACACACCCCTCCGCCCTGACAGCTGCCAGTCTGTTCCATGTATTCTTTCCAACTAAATCATGGTGGGCTTTAAATATGTGGAACAAATATACTACTTTGTCACAGATATGAGATCCTCACACAATAGTAGGAGGGTCAGTAGAAGGAAGCAGTAGATGTGTTGGCATATTTGCCAACTCACATACTTAAACTCCTTTCCAACTGAGGTAATATACAAAGTTAGAAACTTCAGATTTATTAGATTAAATCATGGTTTCTCAGCCTTGGCATTATTAACATTTTTGCCCTGGTAGTTCTTGGGGCTACTAATTTGGCCTCTATTTATTAGATGTCAGCAGCATTCCCCCCCTTTGTGACAATTAAAAATGACTTTAGACATTGCCAGATGTCTTCTATTGGCGGAGGGAGGACAAAATCACCACTAATTGAAAAACACTGGGCTCAGTAAAATATATTTAGAATTAATACATTTCAGATATTTCATTCCACAAAAAACTAATTATTTCATTTAAATAACCATATTATTATTAAATTATGAAAAATAACTTGCCTTTGACTAATGTCATGAATGAAATATTTCTTTGAAAAATACTATGGAAATTTTTGTTTGGAATATTAACATAAAGAGTATTTAAAATAGAATGTGTATATATGCTATTTAGTTTGTGGGGAAAGAGACATGTGTTCAGTACTGGTGCAGCAATTCGGCCTTTCAGTGCAGACCCTCAGTCCTATTAAGCAGGCTTAGAATAGCAGCATCCTGATCTATAACCTAGCAGGACATTGGCACTGGACACACCGTGCTTTCAGCAGTGACTCTCTCTGTGTCTGACACTGTGACCTGAGATAGTTGAATTTGTACCATCAGTTGGAGTTGAAGTTCAAAGTTAATGCACTATTAACTTCAAACACAGGTCAATTTTAAATATTTCTCACTGAGTTTTCTTAATTCATTTTGGGAGAAGACGTCTGAGGTTCTGAAATAAGAACACCTTATTTCACACTAGAAGACAAGGAAGAGAGATGAGAGATTAGGCTAAGATCAAAAGTAATGATGAAAAACCAAACTTGACCTAAAACATATCACACTGAATATGACTCAGAAAGCTCTGGTTTCCCGGTTAAAGGGAGTTGTCTCAGCCGATGACTTTACTGGTTGAATTTGGAGCACTGGAAAAGTCCATGACATTCAGGGATGTGTTCACAAGCTCTCCTTAACTTTTGTGAGCCCCCTCCCCAATAGTGTCTGTCATTTGAACATACATTTTGTGGTTGTGTAGGCTTTGTTTAGTTTCTAGAGTCAGTATCTATTCTTGCTTATTAAGTTAGTTGCAGTCAGAAGAGTAAATTTAGAACGTTAAAGGACTCCTGTTATGGTAGATTTGGTTCTCTTATCATCAAAATAATCCATCTTAATTTTATGAACTTCCATAGGACACTAATTTTTCTTCTGGAGCATCAGACCTTCTGAAATCAAAGAGGGTAAATATGTAATGTGAAATAAGGTTGATAAAATGTATTGTTTCAAATTTAACTGTCTTCAAAATTGTCCATTTTGGAATTATCTCAGTTTCCTTAAATATAAAGATCTATAAATTAGATTTATGAATTTGTTCTCATAATCTGTAATACAGTTTTAGAAAATTTTTCACAGTGTTGCTATCATAAAACTTTATAATTTATTAAGCATCCCTGGTTGCTCTCTTATTTGGACATTCTTTATGAAGGGGTGTGTCATAGAAGCAGATGATGAGGTGGAAATTAGCGAGCAGGTTTATTGGGGAGTTCTCTTTCTGATTGCCACCTATGTAGTGGAAAGGATCAAAGCAATGCAGTCTCAACCAACCTCAGCCAAGCCCATAGGAAGCTTGGAGCCTGCCATGTCCATTCAGAATGCCCCAAGTGGAGGAGGTGAGTTTTTACACACTTGTGTCAACCAGTTTTTGGATGAGGGCTTCCTTTGGAAGTCTCTTCAGCTAGGTCAATGCCAAACAGCTGAGGGTGAGCTACCAACATATTTTGCAGCTGAGGGAATAAATCTTTCAGTCCTAAAGGAGAAATCTGGGCAGTGCATCACAATGTCCATTGTAGATTGTTTGTATGACATGTAGTAACATTAAATGTATATAAAACATGTTTGATATGTACATAAATGTGAACAAGCATTTACTACACAGGCATAGAAGTGCTTGTGTCTTTATATGGAATCGCAAATATGTTCATATGAATACATGTCTACCCATGGTGCATTTCACCTTATTGGGTAAATCCCTATTTGGCGCTTTTAAAATGAAACATTGTTAACTTGATCAGCCAGAACGGCACCAATGGAGATGTTCTGGTTGGTTGTGTCACAAGATATTTAGGGGCTGTTAAATATATAGATTGTAGGGACAATAGACTGTAACGGCACCTTAGGAGCTGTTCTGCCCCATCATTTCCACATAGCTTCTGTGCATGGACTGTGAGTGCCTTGCCAGCAGAAGTCTAAGTTACTGTCCTGGCTTTTAGCTTTCCACCCCAAGAACACCAGCCATCTCTATCCCTCAGTACCAGTGCAATTAGATTAGATTATAGGCTAATTGCTTACCAACTTTTGTTATTTTGACATCTCTAAGACAGAGTATTTTAGTCACAACAGTACACAGCAGAGTTTTAAATAAGATGCTTCTAAATGTTCTTAGAGGTAAGTTAGAAGAGAGGCAAGGCAGGGTGGGCTTTCATAGTGTTAAAGTGTGTTCTCTGACTTTTCTGAGCTTCTTAATGTTTGAATGCTGACTTGACGATTGGTTAGAGCACTGTCCTTCATAGGTATTATACAACTTGGGAATCTGGTTAATTAGCTCATTTTAATCATCTTGAGGAGCCAGTAGACTGATTGCCTACTGATCAGAGCTGCTCATAAATAGGTAGATTATACATCCGTACACATGTAACCTGAACTGCTGCCCCATTCATCTTTGGAGAGTCTCTTAAGAAAAAAGCTTGATCTCATTGGGTGTCAAAGTGAGCTGCCGTGGACACTATGATCACACTTAGCCTGTCTCTCAAGTATGTTTGTGGGATTAAAACTGCACAGTGAAGGATTGGATGGGACATTACATTTGATCTAGTCCAATTACTTCAATTCACAGATGGGAAAACGAAGACCTAGAGCAAGACAATGACTTGCCCATGATCACACAGTGTATTCATGGCAGAGCATGAATTAAGCCCCAGCTTTTTCTTAGTCAATAACATTACTATTTTTAGAATAGTACCAGATTAATTTTCTATGAGATCTTTAAGCCTATTACATACAAAAGTACTTACACTGGCAGTCGCAACCCTTTGATGGAATAAGCCAGGGTCAAAATAAACTGAAACTATGAAGCAGAAAAACATTGAGCTCCCTGCCTCCTGTATACTTGTCACCTTCTGTCAAGGTGGGACATTCTTCCCTGCCATGATAGCCACTGGTTCTGGCTGCGGAGAGATACCAGTCAGGAAACAGAAGGTTGAATGATGTAGATAGAGACAGACGTGGTGGCTAGACCCAGGGCAGTGTTCGAATTAGAGACTATGGGTTTTGGAGTTGATTAAAACTGGGCCTCAGTGTCCAGGGTTAATCTTGGAAGTCACCTGTGCTATTTTCTAATGTTATTTAGGTGAGTGACTTAACCTCTGTGAATCTCAATGAGCACATCTATAAAATAGAGGCAATTATCCTTTTCTTGAAGGATTGTTTTGAGGAAAAACATGTCTAGAGTACCTGACACAGAATATATTCTATTAATGTTAGGACCTTTTTCTCTTTAAGGCCTCAGCAGGTTGTCAAATCTATTGTTAATTTTGTTAAATTTTCACTCTTGATATTCTCCAATGATGAATGGGGTTAACCTACTGCTTCTTGGGGACAAAATGTCTTAAGATAGAGTAGAAGGTTAGTAAGAAACTAATAGGCACCTTCTTACAAAATCAAGATACACATTTTTCTTTTTCATTCTTCCAATAACTTGCATGTACTCGCTACCTGCTATGATCTGGCCATATGGAAGATAATAATGTTAAATTTGATTACATTATCGTGCTGGGGAGCTTCTGTCCCTACTAATTTAATATATACTTTAACATATTTCCAGAAAATCAGAATTTCAATCTATGATTTTTGAAAATACTTAACCTGATTTTTGATAACCATATGAATTTCTCATGCCAAAATGATACTTTTTCAATCATGGAAATAATAATCCAATCACTGAGGTACCATGTAAACTTGTTCTTGTTTATTCACAAAAGCAGTTGTTCATTTTTCACAAGTGTAAATTCTTGCTCATCCCCCATAGTTTGCAAAAAAAAAAAAATCAGAATGTTTCTTGAGTATTACATTGATGTCATAATACTGCCCCCTTTTACTGGAAATGAAAAACATATTGGATGTCTTCTGCTCCACATTGTCAATGGCCACAGCTCCTTGTTATTTGTACAATTGATTCAAATATTCATTGTTGCGTGACAGGATATGTTCAGACAGAAGATCAATATAGCCATAAAACAATAAGCAAAAGAGGATTGTGAGCAAATGATTTCACAAAGTGTGTTTGGAATAACTGAGTTTTTATATAACACACAGAATAGTGAGATTTTGTTGTTTCCAAAGAAGTTCATAGTACTGATTAATCAGGAAGGTTGTTTTTGTGAGCGTTTAACTAACATGCTCAGGTGCAGCACTCCTTTCCATGTTAACCTGTTTCCAAGATAACAACAACATGTTATGAGGGGTGTGGACACATTAGACAATTTACAGTAAGAGAAAATTCAAATTTTAACATCCTCATTTGCTAAGCAGAACAGTAGTTGGTTTTTAAAAAACATTTATGTAGCACTTTTCACATCATGACAAGAAATATTTTTGTAATGCTTCTATGTTTTAAAAATATTATCACATATTTATCTCTCTTGAACCTTTCCAAATTTGGGGATGTAGTGACACTATCCTGTTTTGCAGATTAGGAATGTAAGTCCAGCCCTAGATCACATTCTTGCTCTCCCTCTAATTTTCTCGATCAGCATTCCTTCTCTTCATCATCTCACTTGTTCCCTCCATCTCTGTGAGATTGACGGGCAGTTTTATTCAGAATCTAAAAGAAGACATACATCTGAGTTTCAAACATCAATTTTAATGAAGGGAATGCTAAAATCATGAGATAAAGAAGTCCACCTACATACATATGCTTCATGCGTATTTCTTTGAAAAGGATAGTTATTTATACTTGTGATGGTGTTTTTCTAAAACAGTATACACAGATCAAAATGCTATAAAGTTAGAAAAAATATAAGTTTTATTAATTTTAGGTTTTATGTTTGAACCAATAACATTGGGCAACTATGCAGTGCTGTGTGTAGGCTTCTGGCTGAAGGTGATCATTAAGTTCCATGTATTTCTGTTGTCAGGGCTACTTGATTGGTTGCCTAGCTACTAGTTTAAGATCTAATCCATGAAAACAACAACAAACTTGTTTGGTTTCTTTCTTCTCTGCACATAAAATGGAAAAAATGGTGAGAATTTATATAGGCTTACAAGGTTCAAGATACTTCCTAGGGATGGGGTGGGGAAAGAGCAACACAGGGCTTTTAGGTTTGTTTACAAGTATCTTAAATTAAAATGCCATCTCCAGTGGAAGGATCTCCCAGAGCAAGGGTTAAGATTAGATACATCACAGTCCAAAACTTTGCATAAAGACTTGTTGGTTTGAGTATGTATGGAGCAGATTTACTCATAATGAGGATTTTATAGACCTAACCTCCGGCTATGGCAAGTACATCCTAATCCTTAATCTTTCTGGATCTAATCTCTTAATCCTCCTAGATCAGCTGTCCTTAACATTTTTGGTTCTAGGGCTCCTTTACAGTCTTAAAAGTTATTAAGAACCCCAAAGAGTTTTTATTTATGTGGGATATATCTATCAATATTTACCATATGAGATAGTAAAACTGAAGAATTAAAAATATGTATTTACTTATTTGAAAATAATAGTAATAAACTCATTAGACATTAATATAAATAGCACTTTTTAGTATTAAGTAAATTCTTCAAAATAAAAAAAAAAATAGGAAGAAGACCAGCTTTGTTTTATATTTTTCCAAATCTCTTTAATGTCTGGCTAAGTGGAAAAGATAGCTTGATTCTCATATCTGCTTCGAATTCAGTCTTTTGCTGTATCACAAGGCCATTAGGCCTTTAATAAATATTTCCTCCTTCTCTCCCTCTCTGTCTCTGTCTGTCTGTCTCTGTCTCCATCTCTCTCTCTCTCTCTTACTTTGTTCCTAGCTTCCACATCCACTTGGTTAGGTTGTGGATAAGAGCAAAGTTTTGAAGTTAGACTGCCCAAGTTTCTCTAAGAAATGGGAATAGTCATCGTTTCTAAGCACAAGTGGTTGTTGTGAAGATTTAATCAAATAATCCATGTGCCAGGCCTTGTCCAGTGCCTGACCTATAACTGGTAGGAAGGCAGTTTGAAGTAGATCATTGCCATAGCTAGTTTAGGTTTATCTTTATAGATATGAGCCATTAAAGGTGTGTGTGTGTGTGTGTGTGTGTGTGTGTGTGTGTGTGTGTGTGTGTGGATGGGGCACGTTTAATCTGAACTGCATTTTAAGAAGACTACGTCAGTTTAAAGAAAGAATGGGAGAGACCTTTCGAGAAATGTGGACAATTGGAAAGCGAGTGTGTTCTGAGTCTGACTGACCTGAGCCCAAGGTTCTGGTTCTGTTCCTCACTAGCTCTGTGACCTCACTAGCCTCGGTGTTCTCGTCCGTGGTTGGCAATACTTAGTTTCTTGGTTATTGAGGAGTCAGTCAGAAAACTGTAAGCCAGTTCCCTAGGACCATGCCTTTAAAAAAATCCCTTCCTTTCTCTTCTGTAGTATTAATTAAAATTTATTTAAACCTGCCTTAGATTCTTTTGCATTCTTCTCTTTCCTGAGGTTAGAACGTGTCCCTTTGTCCTGGAGTCAGGCTTTTACAATGGAAAGACAACCAATACATAGAGGAAGGATATGTCACAAACTTAGTATCCAGTGACTTAATGCTGGGCCACCCCACACAAGAAGTTCATCAAGTATTCCTGAAGAATTCTCAACCTCCAAGTTAGATCAGTTCCACCCTAATCGCCTTTAGGATCCACTCAGTGTACTAAACAATGTAAAAGTATCTGAAGCATCACATGGTCTCAAAGTGCTCAACTTAGCCTGAGTGCTATTTATATCATTATATTATAATCTTTGCTGATAGACCAGGTGTGATATTCTAGGACATGTGATAACTTGACTAATCAGAATATCTGGTTAAATGGAACATAACATTTCTCAGGCATGCCTCGCACACAGCAGGCACTCAATATAATATTAGCTGATTTAAGTTGATGCCAGTAACAAAATGTTCTGTACTTGTATTTGCAGATGTGAAAGTTCAGTCTCTCACAGCTGAATTTTTTTTTGAAGATTTGCTTAGGCGTTGTAGCAGTGGATGCGATGGATTGTACATTCACTCTTTCTTTTCCTCAGAGCTTTCTTTGCCTGTGACCATTTTAGGAAAATAATAGCAATCATTAGAATCTCAGTCTTTTCATTATTTGAAAGGCACTTTTTAAGCATTATCATCACACTTAATAGCCATCTTTAGAGGCAGAATTTTTATCACTCCTCTCCTACAGAGGAGGATGAGGTTCAAAGAGCTCAAATCATTTGCTTACCTTCACCCAGGTAGTGCGCATAAATATCTACCTATGAGTCTGTGTGTGTGTTGTACTCTCTTCTCTTTGTGGAATTAGGTATTAATACACTTGATTATTTTCATTTTCACCTTGTAGGCATACAACTATGTACGAAGAGTACATATGAAAACTCTGCACATAGATGTACTTTATGCATTATTTCTATTACTGTTTCCCTGTCAGCATTGTCTTAAACCTGGTTGTCAAAAATGTGCCATTAGGAGCAGTCTGGCAGAAGTTCACTTTTATCTAAGATCTAGTTTGCAATTTTTGACATTTTCAACTAAGATTAGAATGTTCCAAAGTGCTGTCTTCCCTCTGTGGATGGAAATGCTTGCTTTTGTTTTTGGTGCAACCCTGATTTGCTCTTTATATATTTTTATAAATGTTGTCAACAGTATTGGTTCTGAAATAACACAAAGGGTGTCTTGTAAGATGCATTGTCCAGTAGTTTTAGTTCCCTAACCATTCTAGGCTTCCGGTCCCTATAGTTTTCAACAAAGAAGATCACTGCACATGAGTTTATCAATACCTTTCTATTCCTTAAGAAGATGAGTTCTCTAATTTTAATAACACTCCTACAAAGGAGATGACAACAAGTTTAGTCTTTCTTATTCTAGCCCATTAATGTGACTACTGTAAAATAGTTTCCCCAGTTCTAGGCAAAACATTGGTAATGGAAGAGGAATATGACCCTTTGAAATCTATCATATGTAGGTACAAAACTCAGCTTCACCTCCACTGGTGTGGCTCAGTGGTTGAGCATCGACCCATGAATCAAGAGGTCACTAATTCAGTTCCCAGTCAGGGCACATGCCTGGGTTGCTGGCTTGATCCCCAGTAGGGGGTGTGCAGGAGGCAGCCAACTGATGATGTTTCTCTCTCATTGATGTTTCTATCTCTCTCATTTTCTCTCTCTAAAAATCAACAAAACTCAGCTTCACAGATTAAGTTGTGATTTCATTTCAACACCACATGTGTTACTAGCTATGTTACCTGGGGCCTGTTACTTTTCTGTGCCTTTGTTTACTCACTTGGAAGGTAGGTATGATGAATATCCTATATAATAAAAGGCTAATATTCAAATCGATAGAACAGCAGAACGACTGGTTGCTATGATGCACACTGACCACCAGGGGGCAGATGCTCAATGCAGGAGCTGCCCCCTTGTGGTCAGTGTGCTCCCATGGGGGAGCACCGCTCAGCTAGAAGCCTTGAGCTGGGCTCACAGCTGGCGAGCGCAGTGGCGGTAGCAGTCGGACATCCCCTGAGGGCTCCCGGACTGCAACAGGGTGCAGGCCAGGCTGAGGGACCCCCCCCCCCCCAAGTGCACGAATTTCATGCACCGGGCCTCTAGTACCATATAAGATTGTGGGAACATTAAATGAGGTAATGTATATAAAGTAAGGTGGGTGCAAACAAATATTCTTCTGGCTCCTTTGTTGTTTGCAACCATATGACATAACAGACATTAGGCAGGGAGAGCTCACCATCTGATATATGGGGGCTTGTGATAGATTCTTGGGATTCAGATAAATGTTGACCAGCCCCTTTCTACCCTGAAGGAAAATATAGTCTGATTTGGGAGAAAGGACAGATGCATATAGAAGGGAACCTGACAATGTGAGGTCCAGATGCCAAATGAGTGAAGGGAGCTGCCAAGGTAATTAAGCTCATGAAAATCAATGACAGGTGGAAAGAGAGGTTCTGTGAAGCAGGAAAGACTTAAAATGTCTCAAAGGAAGGGCAAGCAGGGTAGAGTATGCAGAGAAGAGTGAGCAGGCAGGGTTCTAGCAAGAGCCTGGATGGGGTCTGGGTCCTCTCATGTGGGGAATATGGCTGGAGGACAGTTCATCCAGGAGAGGTGTAGAGAGAGGGCTGTTCAAATGATAGAAGCCCTGAAGGCCTGGCTAAGAAATTTAGCCCCGAGTTTTGTTTTTTGTGTGTTTTGTGAGTGCGTGCGTGTGCATGAGGGATGAGGGGGAGAGAGAGAGGGAGAAAGAGAGAGAAAGAGAGAGAAACAGAGAGAGAGAGAGAGAGAGAGAGAGAGAGAGAGAGAGAGAGAATGAAAAATAATGATGTTAGTGTGGCTGAGATAAATTGAGTGTATTTCTCAATGTAAATAAGCTTACAGAAAATCAACCTGTTTGTTACAGAGAAACTATAGGAGCAATTGCTAAGTAGTAATCTTCTCAGTGGAAGACTCCTCAGAGTGTATAGAATTGTAAATCCAAATTAAAATTTGAAATAGTTCATATTAATTTATAGGCATTGGTGGATGATAGCTACTTTTTTTAAAAAAATAGATTTTATTGATTTTTTACAGAGAGGAAGGGAGAGGGGTAGAGAGTTAGAAACATCAATGAGAGAGAATCATTGATCAGCTGCCTCCTGCACACTCCCTACTGGGTATGTGCCCGCAACCAAGGTACATGCCCTTGACCGGAATCGAACCTGGGACCCTTGAGTCCGCAGGCCAATGCTCTATCCACTGAGCCAAACCGGTTAGGGCAATAGCTACTTTTATATAAACATCTCATTTGATTTTCATAAAAATCCTATGGAAGAGATTATTGTTATTCTCCAGTACAGGTGAAAAGCACCAAGAATCATGGAGGTAACTCTAGGTTCAAATACCAGCTCTTCTCTGAGTAAATTTATACTTCCAGTGCACTATACCACAGTGGGGCCTTGACTTACGAGTGTCCCAACTAATGAGTTTTTTGAGATACCAGCTGTCTCTGGGCCGATTTTTTGCATTGAGTTGACAGAGTAATTTGAGTTAACGAGCTCCTTAACGAGCTCCTTAACGAGCTCGGTCTCGGAACAAATTAAACTCATAAGTCAAGGCCCCACTGTATTTTCATCTGAGTCTGTCTAGGCCAGTGGTTCTCAACCTTCTGGCCCTTTAAATATAGTTCCTCATGTTGTGACCCAACCATAAAATTATTTTCGTTGCTACTTCATAACTGTAATGTTGCTACTGTTATGAATCGTAATGTAAATATCTGATATGCAGGATGGTCTTAGGTGACCCCTGTGAAAGGGTCGTTCGACCGCCAAAGGGGTCGCGACCCACAGGTTGAGACCCGCTGGTCTAGGCTTTAGCGAGTGTCTGGCCTCTTTCTGACAGGAAATTCACATTATAGGAGAGTTGCTTCTTATTAGACTTTACATAGAAAATTTTTTTTCATTTTATTTTTTAAAAATTTTATTGGGGTGACGTTGGTTAATAAGATTATATAAATTTCAAGATACAATTCTATGATACATCATTTGTGTATTGTAAATTCAAATCTTCTCTTGCCACCGTGTACCTGACCCCTTGACCCTCGGATAACGTAGTTAGTGGTTAGAGGAATTTTGAAGTCTCCTTTAGCTATCCCGTGGCTCTGCCTTCCTGCCACTCTCCCTCTGCCTTTTCTTCTGGAGGTTGTTGATCAGTTTCCCAGTACTTCTCTGCCTGGGAGGTTGTTGATCAGTTTCCCAGTACTTCTCTGCCTCCTTATGGATGAGAGCACACTTCTGTCCTTTCCTTCTTACCCTCTCCCCATATCTCTCTCTACTCCCCACCATTTCTCCTCTTCCTCTCTTGTTCCTTTTACCTTTCCCTCACTTTTTTCTCTCTCTTTGACTCCCTTTTTCCCACTCTCCCTACAGTCATGCAGCCTACTGCAGTCAGGGTGCTGTCTTCTGACCACCGAGGAGGGTTTTTCTCCAAGCTCTTAGAGCTGCAGAAGCAGCAGCAATCACTTCATTTTTTCCAGGCAGTGCTCTAGTGTGTGATGCCTGCATCTCACCACCCACCTCCTCTGGTGTAAGGAGATATCCTGAGTGTGTCTAAGGATAGGGCTTGGAGACTTTGTAGAAGAATCAACCACACCTGAAGGAGGTAGCAGAGCTTAGGGAGGCTAGGAGACAACCAGCACAAAGTCATTCAGAGTCTAATGTTGATTTTACTTATTTAAATGGTGATGTGATAAAGTCTTAGATCTGAATACCTAGCTTCAGAAGTTAAATTTATAAAATCAATTCTGACTGACAAGACTTAGGAAACCAGTTGGGTCCTGATTTTCCTGATTTCATGACCTGTTCCTAAAACCGAGTAAAGCTGTACAAAAGAGGAGAAGGGATTCAGCTTGGGTTTTAAATTGGGGAACCTATCTTCTAGGTCTCTCTCTGACTCTTACTATCTGGGTGATCTTGGGGAAATGTCTAATCTTACTGAGTTTCAGTACAGTATGTAAAATTGGAATGATTCTGCCTTACAAATGACATATGTGTATAAAGGACTTTATAATTTTTAAGATGCTTGTGATCAGAAAGCTGAGTGTGGGCCATCACTTTTGTGTGAGGAGCAAGTAACTGAGTCAGTGATTTCCCCGAGGAAGCGAAGTTTTGAGCTGTGTGCTCCCGGCCTCCTGTTTTGTTGGAACAGGGTGCACGCAGAGCTGCCTCAGGCTGATAGCATACAGAAGTAGCATGTTGTCACGTTATTTTGATAAAACAATTTTTTGTTTAGCCTCTTTGTGGGTGGTGGAGGGAAGAAGAGGATGTAGAAAGGAAGTAAAGTCTATTTGAAGTGCATCAGGTCTGTTGTACCAGAGATCTCTGGAGTTCATAGGAAGCATTTATTATTTTCTTAAAGAATTAGCTGAGGACTAAGAATTAGCCAAATGTAAATGGATTTACTGATTAGCACAGTACAGCGAGATCACAATGCTCTATGAGTTAATGAATTTCACCTGGCTTTGTACAAACTAGTTTTCCAGAATCATGTCTGTAAGCATCTAATTTTAAATGAGGTAAAAGTATCTATAGGTGATGTTTGAGGGAATATTTAATACTGATGTATCATAAAGTGAAACTATACTGATAGTTTAGTTCCAGTATAGTGAAACTAAGCCAAAGAATAAAGCTTGAAATGAAATTGGTTTATCCAAAAGAAAAAGTATGTGATTGGTTAGAACAATAGACAATGAATTTTAAAACAACTTAAACTACAGAGGGTGAGTATGGTAAATCTAATAGCTGGTCCTCAAAGGAAAACTAACATTTCAAACCAAATAGTACCTAAAAAGAGATTATATTTATATTAAAACTTGTCTATTTCTTTGGTCTGAGCAATCTAATAATCCTGCCCTTCATACCACATTAGCAGAAAGAGAACGCAGTCCACAACTTGAAGCCTTGTGTAAATTAGAAGTTTTAATATGCCAGTCCTGATGCAGGCAAGAAGGCAGGCCAGCCCTGTTAGCAATGTTTTTTCTATTCTTTTGGTCACTTCAGTTATGGAAAACTAAAATTTTAATCATAAATTCAAATGTGAGTTTTATTGAATCAGTGCAAAGAAGATTTAGTCTTCCTTTAGGTTGTGTTCTTTCAAATATATGCAGTAGCGTGACATAAGAACTTTAATCTTAAAACCTTGTACCTTGTATACTGTTATGATCTTTTTTCCTTGTCCTTAATTAGTCTGAAAGTACCATTAAAAATTCCACACAGATTTAAAAAATGATAAATATAATGTCTACATGGAAAATTATTTGTTCTACAAATAACTTCTTTTTTTCGCACTGTGTAAGTCCATTGCAGTTACGCTCATTAGACAATCTTTGGGATTGAACAAACAACCTCTCTGCCTTGTATCCTGCTCTAGTTAATTTTCCAGGTTTGTCCTTGTCTAGGCAGGTGATGGAGAGGGGCAGGGAGAGCAGCTACCCCAGCATTAGAAATAAACATGTGCTTGTTTATTGATGGTCCAGAAAGAGAGCCCTTGGGGTGTCACTTTTATTTCATTTAGAAATTGTTACTGTAGTTCAAGCATCATCCCTCATTCTGCAGAAAAGATTCGTTACTCTGAAAGCCTTACTTTTAGGCTGGGAAATCTGATTCCAAATTTTAAAATATATTTACCATTTAGCTCCCAAACTTGAATTAGAAGACTTAGTTCTAATTTACTAACTAAATCATAAATTCAGCTTCACAGCTAATTATTATGTTGACACTTAAATTATGGCTGCAATGAAAAGCTGAAGATCAATTTCTGTTTTTGAGAAATAAAGTTGGTTTGGTCTTTTCCCTTTCTATTATGACCTAGAATACACTGCATTTCAAGTCTGAATTTCTGAAGGTGGAGATGTCAAACCTTTTATTTTTCTAATAGAATAACAACAAATAAAGCTCTCCCCCAAATATCCTTTACATGGGAATATTTCAAGTTCATGCCAAATTAAGGTCAGCTGCCATGAGCAGGTGGATTTTTTCTTTTTCCGTTTGTGGACACGGTGAAGGGAATAAAGGCACTTGTGCCCACCGTCCTGTCTGCGGGCTCTCTGATGACAAACGGCCGGTATGTGTCGAGCACATACCTCATTTACATCACATGCATAATGCACTCTATCGGGATATTAGCTTCCCGGGTTGGCAGTGTCGCCTAACACACGCAGCGATCAGCACATTTTTTGAGGCTGCAATAATCAGAGGAATGCAGCGGAGATGTGGGAACAAGAGGAAATAACATGGCATAATGATGTACCCATCGTTGTTCTGTTGTCATCCCTCCTAACCAGTTTGGTTTCCTCCGCAGCCTAACAAAAGGGTCATGAATTTAACAGAGTAGAACATGAAACTGGGTGCAAAAACAGCGCATCTACTCCTGAGCTCCACATTCAGAGGAAAGGGGGAACTATTGACTACACAGGGAACGAACTGCCCTGAGAGTGTTGTGGCCTGTGCCTATGCTTATGTCATCTTCAGAGGAGATGCACAGCCTTTTTCAAATGTGTCTAGCCTCATTGAATCTCGAGTAAGCATTTAGATATGAAAAAAAGTCAGAGTAGGAAATTAAATCTTCAAATATATGCAAAACATACGTTTCTAATAAAATATTGTCTGCTATATTAATAGCATGCTGTTTACAAAACGTATTCTTAGCATATTAACCTCTTCATGGTTTTCACACATGGACTGAAAGATAATAATCCCGTAGCAGTTTTCACCCATTGGTTCCAGATTTTAGCAAGAGTTCAATCCTGCAAGTATTTTACAAAGCAGTGTGCATGTCCCTGTTCTATAACAGTTGCAGTATTCCCAAATAACTCTTACACATGAGTTCAATAAATAATTGGAAGCCCAGATGTTTGAAACGGATATAGCAGAAACACTGGAGCTGTGTTTTAAATGCAGCTACTTTCCCTTTGTCCTCTCATCAACTTCACAGCATTGCACCCTGCCATTTTCAGTTCTCTTCTAATTAAACCTAGCTGAGCATTTGGCGTGTACGTGCTCCCACACGTGCCCCTCTCAGATGCAGCCTATGGAGGCTCCTGTGTTATTGTTGCTGACTTGAGACATTCCAAAGAGGAATTCGACTTCTTCAGACTGAGCTATAGCATTCTTTGTTCCCTTAGTTCACCTCCTGATAAGGAAATTACTCATATTGAGACATGGTTTTAACACTTCACATAGCAAATAACCGGAACTTCTGTGTAAGCTGTCTTCTTAGACAGAGCCTCGCTCATTTCTGTGTTCCTCAGTAGCGTCACTAAAGCAGGCTCACGGTCACTGATAAATGCATTTAAACACATATTAGGTATCAGTAAAAACCAAGAACATTCTTGAACTTGGTTTTAAAATATAGCTGCTTAATTTTCAGGAACTTAAGACATGTGGAAAATTCTAATTTTATTTAAAACAGGTTTAGGTTATTAAATTTATTTTTTGTTGATATATAAGTCTCTCTCTCCCTGGGCAGGTTTTCATTGTACAGCTAAAATGATTCTTCCTAACCTATATGTCTTGTTCTTCCCTTTATGAAATAATTACACTAATTCCTGAAAAATGCTATGACATATCAGAGAAAAAGTTGTTTTATTTTTTTTAAGAGATAGGAGAGTATTATGGCTACATTTGGGAATTTTTAATTTGTATCTTATTTAGTCTGGTGTGCAATGTGACACCAGTTAATTGTACGTTACTTTGTGGTAACTACATGTTAACTCTGTTGGAAGTAATGGTAATTATACTGTAATTGATATCAGTTCTCCCACATCTTTGGAAAACCGTACAATTAACACATAGCACCACAGTTGGATACTATCTTTTGTCCTTTGTAATGTTGCCGTGGTGGCATACTATTTCGCACAGGGTCCTAAATGTTTTCTTTCTTGTTAAAACTCATTTTTGAAATTTCAACTGGTTTTCAAATTTTTCATGAAATGAAAGTTTCCAAATTTTAATTTTACTTAATCTTAAAGAAAACTTTCCCCAAAAAGTATCAGACATAGTCTTGGGTTAATTTTATTTATTTATTTTATTTTATTTGAGAAGTCCTTTGTGACTGTCTTTGACCTTATTAGTACTTCCTGTTTCCTAGAGGAAGATAACAGTAGAATATGCAAACTCTTGACATCAAGGAATTAATTAGTTTAGTTTTGTTTTTTTTGTTTGTTTGTTTTTTTTGTTTTTTTTTTTTTTTTTTTTTCCTGAAGAGAGGCTCTCTTCTTACCAGCAATGTTTGAATATATGTCACTTTGCTTGCAGACAAAAAGGGATGTATTCTGCTAGTGCCACTGTCATGAGTACCAAAATCAGGGACATAGAAGTATATTTCACCACATTAGATGTAAACGTTTCCCTCTGATTTTGCTTGCCTCTTTCCTTGCCTCCCCCTGCCTTGTGTCCCTTCCCTCTGTCACTTTGCCCTGGTGGAGAGGGAATTTCAGAGTAGCAAACAAATGCTTTTTGGCTAAGTGTGATCATGGTTTTGGTAGGCTTGTCTGGCAGATGGGGAGCTATTTCCTTGAGAATATAAATAATTGCTCAAAAATTTTTCTGAGATGTCAAAGCTATTTTCCTAATGTGTACTGCAGTGTGGGTGTCAGGAGCAAAAATGTCGAGTATCAGAGGATCATCCGATCTTAAAGCTGAAAGAAACCATAGAGAGAAGTTAGTTCAGCTCCCAGGTTTTGCAGATGAAGTAATCAGGGATAGTCTGTGAAGGGCACTTGTGATGCAGAGCAGTTCAGTGGAAGGAGCAGGAATCAGAGTCTGGAGGCTGAGACAAGCTCTGAATCTGTTACTGGTTAGGGTGCGACTCTGGGTGAGTGTCCTAAGCTCCGTGCTCTCTGAATGCAGAGGCCATTACATTTCCTTCTAGCACCAGACTTTCTCGTGCCCCCTGTTTCTTCTTTTGAAGAAATATATTATTTTTGTAGCACATACATTTCTTAAAATTATGGCCAAATGTCTTAGGAAATTTTAAGATATACATTAAAAAATTAAAAGAAATGGTTGGTGGCAATACCTTACATTTCCCCCCATTTTTTGTGTTTGTTTCTGAGAGAAATTTTTTTTTTCATATTTATCAGTTTGCCAGCTAAAATTGAAAGAGAAGGTATAGTTTGAGGAAAATATTCATTCTTGGTTTATATAGCTTTGATGTCTTTAACTTGAATAAACGGCACCTGTGTTCCTACAGACAATATTTTTCAAAAGTACACATTGTAAAATAAATAGGTCTTTGAAATCAAGTGCCTAAATTTTGAGAAAACTGAATTCCTAAGATAATTTTTTTGGACTAAGACATTTGCTTAGCTGGTCATTAATTATATTGTGCCTTTTTGTTCATGTGATAAATGTTAGATTAATAAAGTTGTGCTGGTGGTTTAAGTGGAGATAAAACTTTCCAGTTTTTAAATAACATGTTCAGTTTTAATAGTTTATATAATTTTACAATGGAATTTTTGTGAACTTGTTATTGAAACAAATAGTTAATCAGAGAACATTCAGGAACAAATATGCATCATGCCTCTGTACACAAGTAAAATGTTGGAAACCACATATAAGTAGAAGTTGGGCTGCCACACAACTGGATTTGCTTAAATCTGAACACTTTATAACTCTAGTTGGGAGTTGCAAACTTATAAATAACCTTGCAATTGGTTAAAACCATATGAAAACCATATGAATGAGACAGAAAGCATTTGGTTAAAGGGGTTCAGTAATCACTATAATCCTGATGAAACTAATTTAACTCAGTGGCTCCCAAGACTAAAAGGGTCTCACATCTTCAGAGTCAATGCTACTTTATCATTTATCATCTGATGACCAGTGACAAGAGTCTAAGTGTATGTTGCAAGAGATACACAGGATGCTGTTCTTGCCTGGGGTGTGGAGAGAGAACTTGCTTAGTTTGGTGTACTCTTCAAATCATGAAGGAAACTTGTGGTATATCATTTGAGAATGTTTTTGTAAATTCCATAAAACATCTCCACAAGAAGCTCTACAGATATTAGTTCCTTTCAGCCGGTATGTGCTATATGCTTTTCTGAGCTTACAGGGCACAGTCCTCACTGGAGGTAGAGAGGGTCAGGAGACACTTTCCGTCTCTCAAGGAGCTTACTGTTCAGTGGCACAGATTACAGCATCCTGAGAGGGGATCTGAGCAGCTTACATCAATCTGTACTCATTCTATGTCTTGCCTCAAGTATGAATCATCTGGAATTTTAAAAACTTTTTTTGCCAAGTCCTTATAAATATTCATTCTCTTTAAGGGGGAACTTTTTCTTTTGAAGATCCTAGGTAGATAGAATTATAGATAGGTAGATAGATAGATAGATAGATAGATAGATAGATAGATAGATAATAGATAGATGGATATAGATAATAGATAATAGATGATAGACAGATAGATGTAGATAATAGATAGATAATAGATAGATAGATGACAGATAGATGACAGATAGATACATAGATAGTCAATAGATAGCTTTTGCATTAGGATCTAGTAGTGGTTCTATCAGAGGACTGCTTATCTAACATCTGTTGCCTTACTGCTTGAGGGAGAAGTTGCTATTGTATTAGTTTGCTAGGGCCGTCATAGCAAAACCCACAGACTAGGCAGCTTAAACAACAGAAATATTTTTCTCACAGTTCTGGAGGCTAGAAATCCAAGATACAGGTGCCGGTTTCACTGGAGGCCTCTCTCCTTGTAGATGGCTGCCCTCTTGCTGTGTCCTCACACGGTTTTCCTCTGTGAGCACACATCTCTCATGAATCTGTATGTCTTAACTCCTCCTCTTATAAGGACCCCCCATTGTGTAGGATTGGGGCCCACCTAAAGGCTTCATTTTACTTTAGTCACCTCTTTAAAGGCCCCATCTCCAAGCACAGTCATGTTCTGATGTATTAGGCTAGGGTTGCAGGGGTGGGCAAACTTTTTGACTTGAGGGCCACAATGGGTTCTTAAACTGGACCGGAGGGCCGGAACAAAAGCATGGATGGAGTGTTTGTGTGAACTAATATAAATTCAAAGTAAACATCATTACATAAAAGGGTACGGTCTTTTTTTTTCTTAGTTTTATTCATTTCAAACGGTCCAGATCCGGCCCGTGGGCCCTAGTTTGCCCACGGCTGGGTTAGGGCTTCAACATGTGAATTTTAAGAGGATACCGTTCTGTCCATAACAGCCATGTTTCCTAGCTTGGGTATTCCCAAACTCTTGTGAAGTTGTTTTCTTTAGTATCAGAGTACTTTGACCAAATGCTTTATGTCTCTGCTCCTATAGTTTCATCTGCCTCATCTTTCCTAGAGATGTTCTTCTTTCTCTAGAGGAATTAACTGGAGTTAATATGATTTTGTTTAACAGTTTATTCTACTGTCCATTCATAAGATATCAACATTGTTAATTAATTCAAATGATGGATTGCTAAGCAGTATAGGACTATGTGAGAAGAATATTGGAGGTGGTGGTAGTTGAGAATTAGGGAAGTTTCTTACCAGAGGCCTTTCAAATAATAGTAACTAAGCAGACTCCCTGTGTCTCAGTACTAAGGTAACCCTGACAAGATAGATCACTATATTGTTCTATTGACTTAAACACCTTCCTTTGTATTTATCTACCTTTTAATAATCTATATGTCACTGTTTTTAAACAATATCTGAAAATTAATTTAAAAGTAAAATTAAAATTAAAGAAAAGAGGGAAGTAACTTTATCAGGATTACTAGGATTTAGCACCCAAAGTACCTAGTATTTGCAAGTATCAATGGGAAGCAATGATGGTAGGAACTGATAATATAAAGATAATAAGACATAGATACCACACCTTAAGGAGTACGTTGGGGAAATGTAAACAGACATATACATTAACAATTGTAAAACATTATTCTATAAACATGGGGTGGTGATGGGATACCATCATTTCTGCCAGGAACTGGTGGAGAACAATTCTTTTGTTCAGAAGAAATGTTTTATTTAGGTCTAGAAAGGACTAAGGAAAGGTATTCTAAGAGAGAATAGTATATGCAAATATGCAAGGACATACAGTATCATAACTTATTCAGGAAACTCCAAGAAGGTCCATCTTACTGGGACAGAGAACAGGAACTGAAAGGAGTGGGACATAAGGCTGATGGGAGAGCGGGTGCCAGACCATGAAAGGCTTTACAGGAAGTTTGAGTCTCCTCGTGCAGATGATGGGGATATTTGAGAGCTTATAAGTAGAGAATAACAAGATCCATATACTACATGGTGACTAACATTGAGATTTAAATTTAGTCCTGAGATGCTTACCAGCCAAGTTAAAAAGGAGAGCATCTCCGGATGTATAATTGCATTGTGGACACAGGAGGGTGGATATTGGCCTTTCATCAGGACACTGTCTTCATTAGCATTTAGCTTTGAATCATGTAGCAAACACTATATAACATGCTTCACAGAAGTGGGTATTTTATGAGTTGCTTTAATTTTGCAAAGCACTCATACACCTGATCTCTTACTTAATCATCACAATCCTGCAGCATGGGCATTTTCTTTTCCATTTTACAAATAAGGAAATAGGCTCAGAAAATCCACATGGTAATTAAGTTCTAGAGTTAGGATTTCTGAATTCACCTTGGCACGAATACCTATCTAAATTTTGGTTAAGTGAGTTAAATAAAATATTTAAAAATATTTTTGAGCCTCACCTTTTATTCTCTTATAAAATTGATAGCAGTAGCAATATTTTCCTTGTAGCATTGGTGTGAGGGTTAAAGGAAATACTCATTAGGCAGTGCCTTGCACATAGTAATGAACAGTAAAGACACTCTGTCCTACCCCTCTGTGCATTTGTGCTGTGGAGGCAAACAGAATTGGAGAACTTAGGCCTTAACTGACTCGTGTCCTAGCACAATTTTAGTAAAGAGTGTATTAAAGTCTAGAAAAGTTAATAGTGTTAGCTGACAAAATGTTATTTAACAATGAGGTTTAATAATGAACCTCATTTCTCCCAGCCACGGTCTTTATTATCATGATTACTGAGTCTGGGACCATCAAAACATCACTATGAAAGTAAAGCCTAGCACCTCTAAATGAACTCCTTCCAAAAAAAGAATCACCTTTTAAAAAGCATATGTGATTACTTTCCACTGGGAAGCCTACATTTTTTTTTATCTTTCATTACATTACTAAGTGTATAATAAAGGATATAAAATAAAGGCTATTAAAGTGATAGAGCTTGCTAAGTCAATAAGAAGGAAACCACATGTGTGCTTAAGTAGTACTTCTTGAGAATCACATGATGGCAAGATATGTCCAGAGCATGGAATTAGAGAAAGTTTTTCAGAATAAGAGACAGGCTCTGTCAGCATTATACTTAACATTGTCCTATTTTAAAACAAAACAGAGCAAAACACAAATTTTTTTAAACTTTAAAAAATATGTACTGCTTTTTCAGCCATGCATTTGTGGTGGGTAGGCTTCTCTTTTGCCAGTGTTCTGCAAAGACTTTGCAAAAAGACGCAAGTGTTAAACTGCAGAAATTCCAAGTCAGACTCCAGACCCTTTTTTTTCCATGTTAAGTTCTGCAATCAAGCTGTATTCTTCCACGGTATTCTTCTAAAGTTGCTTATTGCCCTCTTTTACAAAATATTTAAATATTTTTCTGGATTTCCTTGTTTTGATTATCATTGCCCAAAGAGCTATCACCAATAGAGTGTGGAGTGTTGAGTATAAACATCTCTTCTACAAATTTGAAATACTAGAAAGTTGGTAGTTCTTGCTTCTTTTGGACACTCAGGTGCACAGAGTGTTTTTCATTTATGTGGGTAAATCCGTTATGTGGCCTTGCCCTGGCCAGTTTGGTTCAGTGGTTAGAGTGCCGGTTTGCTGACTGAAGGACCTCAGGTTCTATTCCAGTCAAGGGTATGTGCCTCAGTTGTAGGCCAGATCCCCAGCCCTGATCAGGGTGCCTGCAGGAGGCAACCAACCGTTAATGTCTCACATTAATGTTTCTCTCACTGTCTCTCCCCTTTCCTTCCAGTCTCTCTAAAAAATTAATGCAAAAAATATCCTTGGGTGAGGATTAACAAAAATAAATTATGTGGCCTTGTAAAATCCTATAAATATGTGTGGACACTAATGCCAACTACATTGTAAGATATATAGAAAAAGTGTAAGACACAAGCCCTGGTTTGAAAATATTTTGACATTGTTGGAGGAGCCAAAGCTTAATTCTTTGATGTAGTTGTATAAGTTGTGGCTGATTATATAGGGAAGACTAAGAATTTTTGTAGATCAGAGAGGTTGTAGAGTTCATGGACAATTTGGGTTTTTCAATATGAATAAAACTTGGTAAGGAAGAAGACAGAAGGAAGGGAAGCAGCCAGGGGGAAGAGGGGGCAGGTGTGATCATGGTACTATTATGGGAAGGTGAGTTGCTTACTGTGCACCAAGGGCAGAGGATGTATGATGAGAGAGTTGTAGGAAACCAAGTTAAGACACATGGGAGCAGTGTAGGAAGGATCTGGAAAAGCAGGTAGAGGATGATATGCAGTAGAAAATAGGAAGCCATGAGACATTGAGTGGGATCTTGTGAGGAGTGTGAGCGGGCGGACGCAGGGCGAGGGGCAGTATCAAGGATCAGGCAGACCAGAATGGAGGCTGCAGCGGTGATCTCGTGTGCAGGCGTGAGGGCATGTGCTGGGCTAGTTTTTGATGGTAGAGGCCCATGAGGAGAGGGACTGGCACAAAAGTCTCTGTGAAGGAACAGTCAGCAAGCCTGATGATGAACTGGGCATAGAGGGGCAAGGAAAGCAGTGAGACCAATAGTACTATGGGGAAAGCTGCTTTTGCAGGGAAGTCTTAACTTTTAGTGTAGGAAGGAGTTGCCCTGGGTTGGAGAGACACTAAAGCCTGGAGCTGGGATGAAATGACAGGTGATACTTAGACCAAGCTGACACTGTGCGGATGGATAAGATCTCAGAATGTTGTGGTGGCCTGAGAGAATTTTTATTCATAATGCATGTGTTGGTTATTTCTCTTAGAAAACTCTGCTTCAGGAATATACACAAACATAACTGGTGGTGCTGCAGTATTAACTTTCCCTGCAATGTTTCTTATTATTATAAATTTGAAAAGACTTTTTAAAGTCTTTAATATTTAAAGACTTAATATTTTAGGATGTAACAACAAATTCTTGTTTACTTAAAAAAGATTATGCCAAAACCACATGTAGGAGATAGGTGGTTTTAAATTTGTGATTACATGAGCATAAAGTTTTCTACTTACTGTCTTCTACAAACTATACAGAAGTATAATATATAATATGTATATATTTTATAAGATATATATTTGTATAATATATATTCTATAAACAGAATATTTGAGTTACTGTAGAGTATATTAATTATAGTGTATTTTTCATGTGAAAGTAACATGAGATTTTTTTTGACCCATTTTAACTGGACGATAGGTAAATTTTGCAGTTAGGTGTATTTTCTGTGGCTGTTACGAATGACCCCATATTCAGACATTCTTTAAAAACGAGCTTCGAATAAAGGTCAGTAAAGTCCCTCTCATTTAGAGCATTGGAATAAAATATATCACATCATTGTCTAGCCATATCTACCTGTCAAATGAAATATACTTGTTTGTAAGGCAGCAAACAAAACACCCCTCTCAGCACGTACCACTTCCACTTTGCTTCGTGGAAAAGGGGATGGTGTTGAAATCATTGGAGGCAAGACCCAGGCTGGTCAGTCTTGGCGGTCTGGCAGGGAGGGGCCTGCTACGTCCTCACATTCCCATTCCGAGTGCTGCTCCTCAGGAGACGGCTGCCATCAGTCATCTCACGTAAGGTTGGAAAAAGGCTTGTCTCGCTAGCGAGCAAACTGTTATTTAAGTACACAATCCACTCGACTACTGAAACAGTTTTGCCAAACTTATCCAAGTATTCTCACATGCTTAAAGATGGCATAAATATCATTTACGGCGAGCAGTTTTCTTCAGACTCCATGGAATGCCTTCCTGCCGCCTGATCTAAGTGTCCCAGTTTACATTATGGCCTTTACTGCCTCTGTTTGATGGAGTGATCAGTAAAAATTTAATGACACTATAAAATAATAAAAATGTCATTAATTTACCACGGATCTCGGATACAGTGGTTGTAAAGTTACATTAATAAACAGAATATTTTTTACAACAAAAAGCATTGTTACGTGGGAACTTATAAATAACACACATAAATTTAAGAGCAATTTTACTGTTAGCACACACATTATTATGGAATAGCCAATAAGTGTATAAAACATAGTATATAAAATTTTATTAAAATATACTGTGCACATCAAAAATTCAGCTTTTATCTAAGCGCAAAGAAAAGCCATTATTGTGTGCTTACTGTTTCGTGGTTGTTCTTCCCCCCATCACAATTTTACATTTGTTGCCAGTAAGAGGAAGTTGATTTTTTTTTTTTTTTGCCTGGATGGAAACAAACCACTGTTCTTTCAGTTATCCCAAACCCATTCTCTCTCTCCACTGATGCAAAGACAACATTGATCAATCTTGCCATAGGAGGGAGGGAAAAGTTGCTAATATAATGCAAAGTTAAAAATGATGCCTGAGGAGTTGAATGGTCTGTGCAGTGACTCTGGAAATAGGGATAATAATGCAGCAGTCTATCTGTCACCAGTGAGGCTGCCCGCCATTGCCTCGGATAACACGGGAAGGTGATGGATGCCTGGGTCTTGTGGCTTGTAACATTTAACATTCATCAACTCTCACTAAAGGGGGCTTTATCATTTAAATATCTTTATTTAATATGCAACATCTACCTCATACATCATAATTTCAAAGCACTTAGCCAAAGTCCTGCAACACGGCAGAGCTGCCTTTCATTTCTTCCAATAACTTTTATGTCGCCTGCATGTTTGTGGCTGATAATGTTTAAGTGTCTGATCCCATAGTTGCATGTCAAATGCACATTTCTCTGTCAATATGGAGATGGGGGGATTTTCCTGGAGGGTTGAGATTAAGTTAGCATGGGGGTGTTTATATTTTGCTTATATCTCCAAAATAATCTTACTTGGGAACTATGTACATTGTGGGAGGTGGTTCAAGTGCATGAACAAAATTTGGAGTGAAGACCTTTTCACCCACAGTTTATATTTGTTCCATACAGGGGCATGCCCATTGGCACTTAAGGGCTAAAAGTTGAAGCCTCTTGTCACTAAAGTATCCTTGAACATCTCTCTGTGCCCACATCCACATCCTGTATTTACTAGACTCATGTTCAACCTCACCAATAAAATCTTTGCTTCACTCAGCTGCCCAGAGCTAACTCGTAGACATCAGGCCTTCTTATCTGATGGTTATGTGGCTGGCAAATAAATATTCTGAGCTATTCTTTGAAGAATAGAAGGAAATCTTCTGGGAGACTAGGTAGAAATGTATATGAAAGGGCATGGCTTGGCGGGTCCTACTTTAATCTCAAACACAAGTGCTTAATATTACCAAGTATAAAATGCAGCCCACCACCAGAACAGTTTTTTTCCATTGATTTATTTTCTGTCTATTTAACAAGTATTTCATGGGGCATTCTTCCTTGACTTCTTCCGTGTCAAAATATTGATGTTTTATAAGGAAAGTATCTCTGCAGAAGGATTTTTTCAGTGAAGTCAGAAAAACGCATGGCTTCAGAGACATCGTGAACGTGTTGTCGAATGTTCTGAATTTTTTTTGTTATGATGAAAAACAAGCTGATGCTACTGAATTGTGAGCGCACTTCATTTTTTTTTTTTGAAAAGAAAATATATCATCATCATGTAAGCTTTGTTGTCTTAGGATTTTACAAACCATGGCATGTAATTTTCCCTCTTCTCCTTCCTTGTCAAAATATTGATATTCTTTCAGGAACTTTATTTATTTATTTATTTATTTTTTACTGAGAATATTTTGCAGTAAAATCAAAGAGAATGACTGACTAGAAAGATACTTGGAATATGCATACTGATGGGTAGTAAGGTCTGTTGATTTTCAGAGGAAGTTGTTTCTCTCCTCCCCCCTCTCCCCCCATGAAAATACAGCTAAAGGTTGTTCTTCCAGGAAGATTGCAGGTGTCACATGAGAACTCTTTTTGCATTTAACACAGGGAAAGGGTTCACATACAAATGTCTGAAATTTGAAACAATGTGATAAAACAAAGGTTGCATATTTAGCTTTCCCTGGTACTATTCATCTCCACTGTAACTCTCTTCCTTTACACCAGGGCAAACAAGCGTGCTCTTCAAAAATAGAAATTGGCTAATTAAAAGCAGCTGTCTTTGCCCTGGCCAGTTTGGCTCAGTGGATAGAGCGTCGGCCTGCAGACCAAAGTGTCCTGGGTTCAATTCTGGTCAAGGGCACGTACCTCAGTTGCAGAGTCCTCCCAGGCCTGGGCCCTGGTCAGGGCGCATGCAGGAGGCAACCAATCGATGTGTTTCTCTCACATGGATATTTCTTTCTGTCTTTCCCTCTCTCTTCCACTCTCTCTAAAAATCAATGGGAAAATATCCTCGGGTAAAGATTAAAAAAAAAAAAAAAAAAAAAAAAAGCTGTCTCCCTCTGACAACATGTGAAACCACCGCATGGCTTCTGGGTGCATTTTGTTGTGTCTTGTGTCTGAGTCAATTTGTTCTTGCGTAGCACTGTTTTCACCTACGAAGATATGGGGAACCATACCTAATTTGCTTTTTATTTTCATTCTTTTCTAAATTAATATTTCAGAGGTTTCCCTACATTGTAACTAGTTAGTATTGATGACCCAGTTGGTGAAATTCATGATTATAATTTTGTTGCACATCTTTCATAGAAATGGTGCTAGGTTAAAGCAAGGTTTATGCTGTGTTTTCTTCCAACACAAATTTCAACACATCCCATGCTGGAGGGGAATTGGAAGACTTCCTGCGCAATTTGACTGATGGGAATTAATTATAGAAATATAATGATATTCAAAAATAATCATATTAGAAAGCACAAACGTAGTGAGACTGTACAAATAAGAGACAGCCTCTATCAAGTAATTGTATGTTTGCTCCTTAAGAATATCTCCAAGTTTCTAAACATCTTACAGAAGGGAGCACGCGGAGTATTTCCATCTAATACCAAACATGCTCAGTCCAGAACTAGGTCATTGAACAATAGACTGCACAGCAATCAGCACTCGACTGCTGCATAATGCATTAAGTATAACATGCAGAAACCATTCCCGGAGCTGCAAGCTGCTACTTCATGTCTGTAAATTCAAGCTGACATGACATTTAATATTGTTTCATAGTAATGAACAACAAGGTTTCATTCATTCATAAGCACAACACAAAGCCATAACACAAAGTCTGGAGTGTATCAAGGAGGCGAGAAGGCGACACGGGCTGTTTCCGTAGATGATAACACCCTATTAATGATGGCCAGTGAGCCCTCTGCCACCGATCTGGAGAGCTGTGAGGGGGAGTTCGTTGTGGCATTTCAGACTCCCGCTTCTAGAGAACCAGTTAAGGGTTTCCCTCCTATAGCGGCAAGAGTAGTTCACTTTCTTGACTCAATGGCTGGCTAGGAGTAATGTCCTCCTTTGCCCGCCCCAGGAACTTATGGTTGAAACTCCTAGGCAAAATAATAGTGTCAATGCATGCTATCATCTAGTTTGCCTGCTTTGAAATATTTGTTTCTGAAATCCTGACTTGTATTTTCCCAGGAATACCAGGGCCACATATGATCTCTAGGTGGGAACATGCCTCTCCCATTAAATAGCAGTACGTCTGTTTTAAAGGGAACTGCTCTCACAAGTTTGGCACTTTTGTCTGAAACTTCTAGATTGCATTCCTTTTAGATTCCTGGAGCCAACACAACAGCAAGAAGATGCGCAGTGCAGTGCTGGCAGGTTTCCAGTCCCAGGTTTCCTTCCCTTCCAGGTACTGTGGTTTAGAACCCGTCAGCACTGTCAGGGCCAGCACCTGGCTTCCACGGAATCTTCTTGAAAGATGTTCCGAGCCCACGGTGAACAGAAATGATGTTTGCACATCTAAGTTTTGCCCACTAAGCAAGACAGAAACTGGAAGGAAACGTGGCTGTTTGGGAAGCTGAAATAAGACTCTGATTGTTCTTTCCTCTAGGAAAGAACGCGCTTTGAGAACTTGGGGCCCCAGCTAACAGGCAAGTCCAGTGAAGATGGGAAGCTGGGCCCAGGTGTCATCGACCTCACTCGGCCAGAAGATGCAGAGGGTGAGTGGCTTTTCCTGCAGCTCTCTCCTGCTGCCCGGGGTGTTTCTGGAGCTGTGTCTGAGCTATAGGATCTTCATGGCTTTCTTGGAAGTACCAGCTCGGTTTTCTTGGCAAAGCAGAGCAAATGTTAGTCTTCATCATATGTTATAATCGAGGATTTTGAGATGTAGCTAGATCCTATATTACTGGACCCTCAGCAATCCACATACTTCAAGGTGCCATTCTACTTTTAAACTAAAAGGACCCTCAGCCTTCCAATGAACAACAGAATTCTGTTTCAATCACTTCACTGCATTCTTGTTAAAAAAGGAAAAAAGGACAAACCTATAAAGGAGGATTTTTTTTAACACCCCAAATCAAGTGATCCCCAGGTGCAATCAAACAATTTTTGGGAACTAAGTGGTGATTTGAGCAGATTTGGCATAAAATTAATAATGACTTGGGTAAGGCCCATCCTGGGTGTGGGTGCTAACCATGAATCAAGTCTTTGGAAGGCTGGAAGGAGAGACTAGCTTCACTCTCAGTGGGTTTGCCCGCAGCACTATCAATGCCTGTCCACCCTTCTGCACTTTCTGTTTGTTTGTTTTAAATGCACAGCAGCAAATCAGCAGAAATTGCTCCCCAGAGGCAGGGTACGATTTATGAGTTAGGCCAGCACTTCAGTAGTGCTGTTGCCTGGTTATTTACTGTGTCATCACAGAGCAGGGGCTGGTTTTCCCGTTAGTTGTTCCTTTTGCAGATTCCCTCCCTCCACCCCCAACAGTCAGGGAAGATTAATCTGTTCTCTTCAGAGTAACACAATACTTCACCTATCTTGGGTCTCAGCTAAAGTCCTTCTTTAGCTTCAGGGATGGAATCCTTTCTATTATCCCTTTTACTGGCAGTATTTGTCCCAGGACCCTAATCCTCTGAAAACGCATGAAGACATTTCATAGCAGCATCTGAACTGGGTGGGCATAGCTTCCGGTGATATTTGGCCATCCCAGGCCATTTAGAACCCCCAGCACAAGCACTAAGGATGGGTAGTGTCAGATGTTAGGAGGCACCTCAGAGGGTTTCCAGAAGACAGACTTTTCATACCATTAGGAGAGACTAATGTTTAGTGATAATCCTTGGGACAAGGTATTAAAATAAACTCTGGTGTGTGTGTGTGTGTGGGGGGGGTGCAAACATTTATTAAGCACTTATATGCCACAGAATGTGCTACGTTTTTCACATACATACTATGTTTTTTATTTACAACTCATACAACTCTGTAAAGAAAGTATTATTATTTTTCCCATTTTATAGATGAGAAAATTAAGGCTGAGAATAATTAAGTAACTTGCCACAGGTCACACAGCTAATAAGTGCAGAGCTGCGAGTTGATACCAGGTAGCCTTGGCTCTGGTACCCCAGCTCTTAAATACTGTGCTATACTGCACGCCCTATGTGCATAGATATATATGTGATGCCTTCATTTTTTGAACAAACCTCTTGTGACCTTCTTCAGAATGGCCCATTTCCTCTTCCCTAAATATAGCAAGTCATGCCCTACACCAGCTCTCCTGTTACTCTGTCACACGTAGCAGCAGTGCCTGCTGAGTGTAATGGTAGAAGGGCTGTTGTGGCCCAGGAGCTTAAGGAGCATGTGCAAAGCTCCCTTCAGAAGTTTGCCCGGCATTGCCATTGAGACCTCATGTGCTTTTGGGGGACTGTGAGTTCATGAATGGAGTCAAGTTACATGCTCTGATTCGGACAGAAGGCAGTGCCTTTGTGAGGACTGCTGGGATGGGTAGTTGCCTTCTGCTGACTTCAGAGTATTTCCTGGAGTCTGCTCAAGTGTGAGCTCACTGCAAAGCCTGCTGGAGTTACAGTTCATATTAGAGTCAGAGTAGATAGCAGGTACACAGGATACTTGCTCCATGTTGCTCCTTTCCCTTAGCAGAAAGAGTAAGAGGGGACTGAAGTGAAAGGAGAGCTAAAACATTTATAAGCTCCTTGTGTCAGCTTGTACTCTTAAAAGCAAGCAAACAAGCAAGCAAACAACTGTTGGGTGCCACTGTGTACCAGTCCCTGAACTAGATAGACTAGACACTGGATAACCAAAGGAAACAAAACAGACATGTTCCTGACCTCTTGGGGTTTAAAGTCTAGTGAAGGAAGACAGAAGAATAAAAGGAAAATGCACACATACATACAGACAGACAAAATTATCACTGAGAAAAGTACTAAAGAGGTGAAGACTTCTTTGTGCTCCACAGAGATCCAGAGTGAAAGCTCCGAGGAGAGCTCAATGACAGGTGCGTCTGGTGGCTTCAGCCAGGAATGCCACTCCTTCTCGGTCCATACATGATTGTTTCCATGTTTCCTCTGGCTTTGAACAGAAAAAGTTAATTTTTTTCAGCTTTGTTGAGATATAATTGATATATAACACTGTGTAAATTTAAGGTATACAATGTGATGATTTCATACGTGTATGTAATAGAAATTGATTACCACAATAGCGTTAGCCAACACATCTGTCACATGACATAGTTATCTTTTTTTGTGTGTGTGAGAAAATTTAAGATCTACTCCCTTGACAACTTCATATGTATAATACAGTCTTGTTAACTATAGTCACCCTACTGTACATTAGATCCCCAGAGGTCATTCATCTTACTTCTGGAGTTTGTAACCTTTGACTAAGGTCTATCCACTCTCCCCAGACCCCAGCCCCTGGCAACCACCATTCTACTCTCTGTGTCTACTATGAGTTTGGCCTCTTTGAATTTCACATGTAAGTGAGATCGTACAGTATTTATCTTTTTCTGCCTGCCTTATTTGATTTAACCTAATGTCTTCAAGGTCCATCATGCTGTTGTGAATAGCAGGGTTTCCTTTTTTATGGATGAATAACATTCTACTGTATATCACATTTTCTTCTTTCTAAAATGATTTCTTTTTTAAAATATATTTTAATAATTTTTTACAGAAAGAAAGGGAGAAGTAGAGAGTTAGAAACATCAATGAGAGAGAACCATCGATCAGCTGCCTCCTGCACACCTCCTACTGGGGGTGTGCCTGCAACCAAGGTACATGCCCTTGACCAGAATTGAACCTGGGACCCTTGAGTCCACAGGCCAACACTCTATCCACCAAGCCAAACCAGTTAGGGCTCACATTTTCTTTATTCATTCATCTGTCAGTGTACACTTAAGTTCTTTCCATGTCTTGGCTATTGTGAGTAACACAGAACAGCAATCTTTTTTAAAAATTTATTTTTATTTGTATTGATTTCAGAGAGGAGGAAAAAGGGGAGGGGGGAGAGAGAGAGAAAAACATTAATGATGAGAGGGAATCATTGATTGGCTGCCTCTTGCACACCAGATCAAACCTGCCATGTGCCCTGATCAGGAATCGAACCCTGACCTCCTGGTTCATTGGTCGATGCTCAACCACTGAGCCACGCTGGCTAGGCGCAGAACAGGTACTGTGCCCTCGATCCACTTCTACCCCATTCTCCTGTAGGGCTTCTGAGGTGACTAAAGTAAGTCAGCCTGGGAAATCGGCCCTGTTCCAGCCCGGCTTCTGTGGAAAATGTCTGCCCATCCTGAAAACGCCAATATCACTTAGTAAGCAACTTGTAGACCTGCTCCACAGCTCTGAGCATAGGATCTGCAAGGGAAAGGTCATCTAAACAGGCAGCTGTGCGTGTGTATTAACCACTCATCAAAATCAAATGACAAAACGATAAGCCAGGAAAACAGAAATTAAAAATATAAAAGGCAAATGCCTTCAAAATTTTATTTTTAAAGTCCAGCTGTTATTTGGCTTGAATATGACAAGACAGCATTTCTTGTTCACCGTGATATTTATAAAACTACAAATTCATTGGTGCTGGGGGTTTAGGAAACACGTTTAAGGTCTTGTTATTCTTTGAAGCAGTTGAAGACTTTATATGTTTTGAGCAACAAAATTGGTTAGCTCTTATATGACACATGCAAGGAGGAGAGGTCTCGATTAGCTGAGACTGTCACCATATATTAAGAATGACAAACAGCCCTAAGCGGTTTGGCTCAGTGGATAGAGCGTCGGCCTGTGAACCAAGGGGTCCCAGGTTCGGTTCCGGTCAAGGGCATGTACCTTGGTTGCGGGCACATCCCCAGTGGGGAGTGTACAGGAGGCAGCTGATTGATGTTTCCCTCTCATCAATGTTTCTAACTCTCTATTCCTCTCCCTTCCTCTCTGTGAAAAAATCAATAAAATATATATTTAAAAAAAATGACAAACAGCTGTTTAACTTTTTAGAGACTTTTCATATAGCATTTTCCCTCACCTTGTTCTCTTAAGGCAAGAGTGCAATTCTTATCCCAACTCTCCTAATTTTAAGGTTGCAAAGTACAGTAGAAAGGGCTCTGGTCCAATTATTGGGATATTTGGAATTAAGCTCTTTTGCTAAATAATGGCAAACAAGGGACTAATTCCTCTGGGTTTAAGTTTTTATCTTTTGTTTTTTATTATATTATTTATTTTTATTTTATTTTTTGGATCACCATTTATCCCTTCCATGCTCTTTTCACCTCCACCTTCCCTCCACTACCACCCTCAACACCCCCCCCACACACACACACACACATACACACCACCACCACCACCACCACCACCACCACCACCACCACCACCAGTACTGTCTGCCTGCTCTCTCTGAGTCTGTCTCTATTTTGCTTGGTAGTTCAGTTTGTTCATTAAATACCACATATGAGTGGAATAATATGGCACATTTTGTATCTTTTAAAAGAGGTATGTTGAGTTCCATTATCTCCACGGTCCTTCCAAACCCAAGATGTCATTAGGGTATTCATAAAACAGAGTGTATGTTTCCTATGGGAAAGGTGGTCTTTCCACACCACTTCCACGGAGTTTCCCCCGCCCCCCCAGAAAAATAAAAGAGGAGATCGGTACTTTCAGGAGTACATGTGCCACTGGTTGAATCAGGTTTTCAAGTCCATCGTTCTTATCTTGTTGATGAAATCACTTCAGTAGCATTTCCCAAATACCTTTCACATATGGGCACCCTCCCATATCTTTTCCCATCTTCCCCCAGCAGCATTCCTTGTGGTTTACCTTCATTTTTATATTCTTGCCTTCCTGTTTTTGGATTTTTTTCCTTTTTCTCATACCTGGGGTTGCTAAGAGGGATACTTTCCTTTTTTCCCATTTGTTTTGTTTTGCAGAATAGTTTGGGTACAAAAACGTTCTTGTAAATCCTACTTTAATTCTCAAATTCAATTGCTGTGCCCCAGCCTCAGAGGGAGGCTGCACCTCATTTTAGTGGGAATAGTGCAGTGTGAGCACTGAAATGGATGAGCTCCGATCAGGACTGTCATTGGTCAGACTTTCGGACCCTGGGTTGGAACTGTAATGATGTTGTCTCCATGTATTAAAAACTTGCGTTGATTAGAATGGAAATGGGTATGTGAACCAAGACTAGCCACTTTTAGAACTGTTGCTCTCAGATTCTCAGATTTGCTTAGGAGAGTTTTATAGATTTGTACTGAATTTGTGAATTGGATTCCAGCCAAGATGGCCTTGAGCCTTCTGAAAGCTTCATTTGTTTTTAATATTTTTTTGGTGAACTTCTGATTGCTTCTCAGTTTTATATTTCAGAATAACTTTGTTATTGTCAACTTAAGCTCTCTGTTTATAGACAAATAACAGAGACTGCAACTTTTCCTCTTTTTCCTTAAAAATGCACTATTTAATATGAATGTCTTCTCTTACAAATCCTGCTTACCCTTTGATCCATCCTCTGGGAACTCTTTGAAGCTTTTTTCATTCCCTTCCCCTGCCCTGGATCCTTACTCCTGGTAGAAAAGGGAGGTTGACTCCATGATACACAGCTCATTCAAGGCAGCAGAGGCATAATCTAGGGTGGGATTTAAAGGCTGCAACTATTTACACTTTGGAGTGAAAGGGTCTCTATTAGCTCAGGCCCCAGAATACACTGCTTCACACTGCAACCCTTAGATTCTCAGAATCACAGTAGAGAAATCATCAAAGTTTTAGTTTCAGCCAAGAAATCCCATGTTATATTCCTGACCAGTGTTCATCTTATTTCTGTTCAAATGCCTCTAATTGTCCAATGACTGAAAACTGACTACTTCCTGAGAAGCTCTTTCCAGTACTAATTATTAATTCTTTGTTATTTACAGCCCAAATTTGCCTCTGCTTCCATTTAACTCCTACCCATTGCTTCTAGTCTGACTTCTGGATTCCAACATAATGGAACTTATCATTTTCCCACATGACAATCCTTCAGATATTTGCTCAAGGACTAGAAGACTTAAATTCCAGTTGTTTTACCCTAAGCAAGTCTGTTTCCCTGAGCTTTCTCATCTATAGGTGGGGAAGCTGGGCTAGGTGATTTCCAGTTGGCAGTCTTTTTTAACTATCTTATTTCATTTCCAAGTAATTGAAAACATTTACCTGTAAGTCCAGTAGAATGTAGCAAGTATTAATTAAAGATCACACCATCTTTTAAATAAATGAAATTAATATAGAAATATGGCAGTGGCAAGATACCTTTGCCCAAGAAGGTGTCTAAGCACGAGTATATACCAGGAATAAAATATGGGGAATTGTACACATTAAAGAAAAGACTCATGCCCTGGCCAGCATTCCCAGTGGTTAGAGCATCGGTCTGAGAACCAAAGGGTCCCGGGTTCAATGCCAAGTCTAGGACATGTACCTGGGTTGCAGGTTCCCCACCTCAGTTGGGGAGCGTGCAGGAAGCAACCAATTGATGTGCCTCTCTGACATCAGTGTGTCTCTCTCTCTCCTCTCCCCACTCCTTCCTCACTTCCACTCCCTCTAAAATCAATAGAAAAAAATGTCCTCCAGTGAGGATTAACAAAAAATAAAAAGACCAGGTAAGTCTGAAGAGAGCATTAACCAGAGCTGTGCTGTGGGCGATGGGTCTGACCTTTCTTAACTGCCTAAAACCGTGTTTCCAAGCATGTCAGAGAAATGAATAGGCAAAGCAGTCTCCATGGAACCAATAGGCTGGGGTCAGGATAGGTAGCCAGGGAGGCCGAGGACACAATGAAGGCTGAGTAACAGCCACGCAGGCTGGGAGATAAGCAGCGTTCCCAAAGCCCTTGGCTCTGGACTAACTCTGTTGTATGAGTATCACAAAAATGTATTTTACTGTGGATATAAACAGTTTTAGAGGATCCTGTGCACCAGTTTATATCAGCACTACATATAAAGTGCAGCTCTCTTAAACAAGCAAATAAACTTCTCTTAAAGATATATATTTGCTGTGTCTTAAAAGCTCCCAAATAACTTTTAATGTTGGTGGAAAACAATTTCCATTGAACTCTCCAAGTGATGGATAGTCCTGATGGGGCAAGTGCATGAAATGTCAAGATTCTTGTGTGACTCCATCCCCTAATACTCTATAAAGGGAACTCCATCTGCTTCTCAGAGTTGCTTACGCCAGAAAGCCTAATCAAAGACTCAGACTCTCGTTAGTGAGGAACCTAGCCCTGCCCAGTAGCTGGTTTTCATTGAACTGCCTTCTCTAAAGGAGTATCAGTGACAGTGTGTATAATCAACACACACACACACACACACACACACACACACACACACACACACACACAAACATCTATTTTCTTCTCTACCCTGGAGAAGAAACACTTGTCTGTGCCATTGCTGAATCACACAGAAGTACTTCCCCATCTTACTATAGCAATTGGGCGAGAAAAGATTAACACTATCTACCATGAAAATTAGACTCAAGAGCAGCCAACATCTGTTCCCTGTGGGACTGTAAAATTGGTCCATGCTTCCTCAGCAGTAGGTATGTCTGCTTCCCATACCAACACATTAGAATAAACCCTAGCCCCTGGAGGCCTGTCTCCATGTTTGGACTGACTGCATAGTTTTTGAGGTATTGACCCTGTCCCAGAGTCCTCCACTCTTGGCAGCAAGAGCCACCTCACTTCCCATCTGCAAGCTATAGAATTCAGCCCAACCTTAGGTTGGTAGGATTTAAAGAATCATGCCAATTTGGAGTGCCCTTTAATTTTCTCTGCTTAAGGTCAGGATTTGTTTTGAGAGCCACCTTCCCTCCCTCCCCTTCAACTTATGTTAACCGTGCTAACTGTGCTTCTAACTTATTCCAGAAAGTCAAGAATCCATTGGCATTTCCATTATACTGTAGACTGTTGCATTTAGGAATAGACTATAAAAGTAACTCGAAACTAAAACTTTTAATATGGAACAGAAGAATTCCATCAGAATTGCAATATATTCGACCACTTAAAATTTATACTAAGTATACAAATTTCAGTTTACTGGTTTATATATGTATATATATATATATATATATATATATATATATATATATATCTCCTATCTAATAAAAGAGAAACATGGTAATTAGCGTACAACCGCTACCCTTCCCATTGGCTAATCAGGGAAATATGCAAATTAACTGCCAGCCAAGATGGCGGCCGTCAGCCAGGCAGCTTGAAACTAACATGAGGCTCGCTTGCTTCAGTGACGGAGGACTCCAACATTCCCCGCCTGCTGCTGCAGGCCTCTGACCTGCAACTCTAAGCAACTATGTAACAAATATAGAAGCTAAACAAAACCCCAGAAACCTGCTTTAGTCCGCTGGGCACCAGCCAGCAGGATTGCAACATTGTAAACAAAGGCCAGAAACCACTTTCAGCAGTGAAGGCCTAAGAGCTGGAGCCAAGCCTCAAAGCTAAAGCTGGCCCAGAATAAAAAAAAGAAAAAGAAAAAAGGAGCGGTTGGGAGCTTCCGTCACCCGCCAGCCTGAAAACAGCCCTCAGCCCCTCACCCAGGCTGGCCAGGCAACCCAGTGGGGACCCCCGCCCTGATCCAGGACAACCTTCAGGGCAAACAAGCCAGCCCCACCCATGCACCAGGCCTCTATCCTATATAGTAAAAGGGTAATATACCTTCCAGCACCGGGATCAGCGGAGCCGTGAGGCCTCCCGGCACCAGGATCAGCGTGACAGGGGGCAGCGCCCAAACCCCCTGATTGCCCTGCGGCTCTGTGTGTGACAGGGGGCGGGGCCACAACCTCCCTATCCGCCCTGCTCTGTTCGTGACAGGGGAAGGCGCCCCAACCCCCTGATCAGCCCTGCTCTGTGCCTGATAGGGGGGAGCTCCCCAATCCCCTGGTTGCCCTGCGGCTCTGTGACAGGGTGCTGCGCCCCAACCCACCCCCCCTCCCACGGGCCCTGCTCTGTGTGTGATGGGGTAGAGCCATAACCTCCCCATTGGCCCTGCCCTGAGTGTGAGAGTGACGGCGCCCCAACCCCCTGATGGGCCCTGCTCTGTGCGTGACAGGGTACAGAGCCCCAACCCCCCTGATAGGCCCTGCTCTGTGAGTGACAGGGGGCAGTGCCCCAACCCCCTGATTGGCCCTGCTCTGTGCATGACGGGGTAGCACCGCAACCTCCCCATCTACCCTGCCTTGAGTGTGACAGGGGACGGTGCCCCAACCCCCCAATTGGCCCTACCCTGAGCATGACTGAGGGTGGCATCGCAACCTCCCGATCTGCCCTGCTCTGTGCATGACAGGGGGCGGTGCCCCAACTCCCCAATCAGCCCTGCTCTGAGCCCGACCAGGGGCTGCACCTAGGGATTGGGCCTGCCCTTGCCACCCGGGAGCAGGCCTAAGCCAGCAGGTCGTTATCTCCCAAGGGGTCCCAGACTGCGAGAGGGCACAGGCCGGGCTGAGGGACCCCCCTTCCCCCCGAGTGCACAAATTTTTGTGCACCGGGCCTCTAGTATATATATATATATATATATATATATATATATATATATATATATATATATTGTCTATATGTGCGTATACATGGTTTATATACTTTCATGACAGAGAAATCACTTAATGCAGCTTTCAATATAAGCTTACTTTTCACTGGGAAGGGTGATCCTATGTAGGACAAAATGAAAAAGGATAATGCTAGTCCATGTTGCAGAGTAGCAGAACTGTTAGTGAGGGAGAAAGAAAAAACAACTGTCCACTGTCCCCTGCCTTAAGTTGTTACTGTCTTATAGTAAACTAGAGGCCCACTGCACAAATTCATGCACTGGTGTGGTCCCTTGGCCTGGTCTGTGGGATCGGGCCAAAACCGGCTCTTCAACATTTCCCGAGGGGTCCCAGATTGTGAAAGGGTGCAGGCCAGGCCGAGGGACCCCACTGGTGCACAATTGGGGCCGGGGAGAGACACGGGAGGTTGGCCAGCTGTGGAGAGACCATGGGAGGGCTCCAGGGCATGTCCAGCCCATCTCTCTCAGTCCTGATCAGCCAGACCCCAGCAGCAAGCTAACCTACCAGTCAGAGTGTCTGCCCTCTGGTGGTCAGTGCACATCATAGAAAGCGGTTGAGCAGCCTTAACATATTAGGCTTTTATTATATAGGATAACCCTAATCGTTTGTTATTCCAATGAGTCCTTCAGAAAAAGCTGACCCATAAATGTATAAGCTAATGGTCCTTTTGTTGTTGTTGTTCAGGCTGAGAAGTTTAGTCTGGTTACAGTTCTCACATGTGGGAAGTGAGGAGATGTGAGGTAGTCTCTCTTGATTGGGTCTTATGCATATTTAATACATTTTAGTTCTATTTTTTTAAGATCTTTTAAACCCTACAAATATTAGATAGCTTTCAAACACTTTCATCAGATTCTCAGGGCAAAAACGTTTTGGTGGACCAAAAAATTGAGTTGGTTTCCCAAAATTCTGGAGCCATCTCCTTTTAATATTGTCTATTTCTGTATTCCCAATGGAATAAAAGATTACTTTCTACTGTACCTATGCTCTGCATCTCTTATTCTAATAAAAGGCAGATTACCTAGAATAAATGAAATGAAGAAAAGAGATCAATTACATTAATTGTGATAATACTTTTTAAAGCTAGAAGGTTAGTCAGCCAGCAGAGACAATGAGGCCAAGGCAGTTGATAAGTACGGAAACAAGACGATGGATTTAGTGGTATCTTTGTTAACCAACACTGAGATCTGCTTCATCTTGGTTTGTGCTTCTTAATTTCATGTAGAGTCTAGGGTAGTGAATGGAGTTGGATAAAGCCAGAAGCTGCTGAGCTACATGAATTATTTAGTCCCCCAGCTTTTCACCAGCCTCTGTCTTCTCCCAGGGAATCGACTTGAATCTGAGCCTGGTTCTCTGAAAACTTAGGAAGCCAGACCTATTATTGTCTTATTTCATCCACAGTAGTCTCTGGTTCAGATGTAAACGCTGCCTTTTGCCTGGTTCAACAGCTTGTAAGCCTTCCTCCTGTGCATACAAATACCAAATAGATAGTAAGTGGGGTATTTGATGTTCTCTGTTACTTTCGGGCCATTAAAATAAAGAATCACATAAGTTATCCCAATTGCCCTTGGATCCTATACTTGAAACAAGGTAAAGGGCTCTGTGTAAAACAAATACAACTTGAGAATCTTTAAAAAAAAAAAAAAAGTAAACACAGGCACCAAAACTGAAAGCAAGAGACTCCTGAAAACACTGACTGGTATATCACTGGTTAGAATTTCCTTCATTTTGCAAAGCCACGAGCCACATGCATCAGCTCACCACAAAGTCATTAAGCCTTTTTAAGCTCAGATGAAAAACATTAACAAATACCACAAAAGGCTTTAGTATGGCCCCTTTGTTCATTCACATATGGCACTTTATAACTCCTGCGCCACTCCGGTCGTGTGTTTGTTTAAGCTGCCTCCATCAGGCTGGTCCTGAAAGAACAAAAGACATCTTGAGCAATCCTAAGCAGGAAATGGGCTAATCTAAACATGGTTTGTGACACTTTAAGTAGAATAGAAAGGGGAGGGATTGATTAGTCATTAATGTCCAATTGGCTCCATATGGATGTTGCAATAATAAAGCCCTTTTTTTTTTTTTTTTTTTCAGAGCAGTAGCAGAGTTATTGAATTAGAGGTTTATGTTTCCTTAGAGCTGACCTTAGGGAATTCCCTTTTGGTTCTTCTTGTTGATCTTTTAAGAGAATGGAGTTTCCAATAGGAAAAAATAGAAGCCGCATTCACAATAACACTTGCTCCTAATCCTGCAACCAGGGAATGCATTAACTTAGCATCGTTTCAGTCCCTGCTACAATTTCAATCCTTAGTGCTTTTCTTTCCATGCTCTTGCATCTCCGGTGGGACAGTATTTCAGTGACCGATTAGAGAGTGGCATGAACTTCATAACTGGTAATGGGCTCCTCTAATGTGCTTAGCTGTGCAGGGAAATGGCATCCTTACAGGGGGAAAGTAATGTTCCAGCCAAGGAACCGTGGGCTTTAAAACTCAGACTTATTTCAGATCCCTGAATGGGGGCTGGGGTAGCTTTGGGGTAGGAGAAATGCACCATATGGGGAGTGAGAGACGAGGTTCTGGGTCTGGCCTGCTGCTTAGTAGCAGTAATCAGCAGCTGGTTATTTCAGGGGAAGGTAACATAACTCTCTGAACCTTGGTTTCTTCATTTATAAAATGGGACAAATATGTATACCCTCCCACCCATTTCAAAGCATTATAAAGAGGATTAAAGAAATGCATTTACCGAAAGCACTTTGTAAATATTATTATATGTAAAAAAATGGCAAAACTGAAGCTATCCTACTTTGGGCACATCATGAGAAGGTAGGGTTCTTTGGAAAACACAGAAGTGCTCAGGAGAATAGAAGGCAGCTGGAGAAAAGGAAGACCAAATATGAGAGGGATTAACTCCATAAAAGAAGCCATAGGAATGCATCCACGGGAGCTGAGCAGGGCTGTTGAGGACAGAATATTGTGGACATCACTCTTTATAAGGAATACCAGGAGTCAGAGCCGACTTAACAGCATGTAACACAACATACCTAGTGTTTCTATCCTATAAATTGATTGTTGACCTAGTGTAGTCAAAAAGGTAAACTGCTCTTTAAAGAATTACTTTGGTACTCTAATTAGTGACATGTCTGTTTCCAAAGTGTTCTCTATCTCTTTCTTTCCTTCCTTCCTTCCTTCCTTCCTTCCTTCCTTCCTTCCTTCCTTCCTCCCTCCCTCCCTCCCTCCCTCCCTCCCTCCCTCCCTCCCTCCCTCCCTTCCTTCCTTCCTTTCTTCCTTCCTTTCTCTCTCTCTCTCTCTCTCTCTCTCTCTCTCTCTCTCTCTCTCTCTCTCATCTATCTATTATCTACCTACCTATCTACCTACCTATCTCTCTAGTTTATTCAGTGAATTTCTTGGTATAGATAAGTTCAATACGTGAGGTAAGTAGGATATTTGTTTGTAGTGGAATTAAAGAACCTTAAGATAAAAACAGGGAAATGATAATTAGCCTACGGCTTTCCCCCACATTGGACAAATGAAGAATTTACACCTTAATCAAAGTACCATAAGTAATTCATCTTTTGTTTTTGCACCACTAGTGTCTATTCTTTCACCAATCTTCAGCTCAGAAAAACTGCACCTTCCATATTTTGCATTCACCTTCTTTAAATGATGACACTTGCTAACCTATCTAGCTAATCCTATATAATAATAGGGTAATATGCAAATTGACCTAAAGGCCTCTCCTGCCTCCTCACCAGCAGTGCTAAGGATGTCCAAGGTAGACATTCCCGAGGGGTCCCAGACTGTGAGAGGGCACAGGCTGGGCTGAGGAAACCCTCCCCCCTCCCAGTGCACCACTAGTTTTTTATAAAAGGCATAAAGAACAAATCATACTCTTCAACCCTGGCATCCCTTCTTCTCTGAAGATGAACACTTCATTACCCTAATGATTAAGGTTCTGGCTCAAGCATGAAATGTATTTTTCTGTCAAGTAAATTGCTAGGATAGCCAAATTGGTTACTTTGTTTTGGTTTGTTTTTTTTTACAAGAAGAAATCAAATTTGAATTCTAAGCAGCCATCTTATAATGAAAGTAAGCTCACATTCTGGCAGGAAGCGGGAATGCAAAGTTTGCAGAACTTCCATAATTATAGACAGATAGCTGTCAGCCATGTCTATAACATACTGAATTAGGCCTCCGTAATATTAAGATAGATTTGGTAGGATAAACATGGTGAAACAATCTGATGTGTGTAGTATTAATACCCTTGTTAACTGTTTGTGTCCCTTTCTGAAATTCCTTCATCTTCAACATTTTTGTTTCTGATGCACTCCCTGTCATTATCTATTAACCCAAATAAGGGCCTATCAAATCTATCCAACTCTTTCCAAAATCCCACAGGAGAAAATCAACTATTCTGTTGATAGATTGGAGTAGTCTAAAATACTGTGATTGTCAAGCAACCCAGTGATATATATTCATGTCTCTTTTCATTAATAAGCTTCTTTTCCCTTTTTAATGGTTATTTTTAGAAAAAGAGACCATCTTTTTGAGTTCACAGTGGCCTGAATATACCATACACTCAGGTCAACAGAAAGAATCTTTCCAAAAAGATCACTTTTGTTTGGTTGGTTTTCTGTTTTATTTTCATTCTATCTTTATTTTTAAACTAAGAGTTAAAACAGTTTTATTTTGAATAGTATCCCATTATATGTATATACCACAATTTATTTATTCTCCAATTATTTTCCATTTTTGGTTATTATGAATAAAACTACAATGATGTTCTTACATAAATTTATTCCTTAAAAACTGTTTTCATTTGTTTTGGATGAGTACCTCAGAGTAGAATTGCTGGGTGTATTTTTCTTTATAATAAACTGCCAAACTGTTTTCCAAAATGGTTATGCCAATTCACACCAATACATTAGAGTCCCAGTTGCTCTATCTACCTGCCAATATTTAATGTAGTAAACCATGTTAGCAGGTGGGAAATGGTATATCATTGTTGTTTAAAGTTGCATTTTCTGGATTACTAATAATATGGATTTCCATTTCAAGTGCTCATTGGTCATAACTGTATTTTCTTTTGTGAAGTGTTTATTCCAGACTTCTACACATTTTTAAATGAGATTATTTTTGTTTGTTTGTGTGAAGATCTTTACAACAAAAGAAACCATCAACAAAACAACAAGAAAGTCCACTGCATGGGAGAACATATTTTCCAATGTTATATATTCTTTTTAAATTTTATTTTTATTGATTTCAGAGAGGAAAGGAGAGGGAGAGAGAGATAGAAACATCAATGATGAGAGAGAATCATGATCAGCTGCTTCCTACACACCCCACACTGGGGATGGAGCCCAAAACCCAGCATGTGCCTAACCATGTAATGGAACTGTGACCTACTGGTTCATAGGTCAATGCTCAATTACTGAGCCATGCTGGCTGGGCATGTATATTCTTGATGCAAGGTCTTGTTAGATATGAGCATTGTGAATATCTTTTCCCAATATGTGCTTTGACATTGGTTTCCTTAACAATGATTTTTGATGAGCAGTCTTAATTTTAATGCAATTCATTTTGTCATTTTTCTTGTATATTTCATGATTTATATGCCATATCAAAGAATCTTTGCTATTCCAAGGTCACTAAAATATCCTCCTATTTATTCCTTGAGGATTGTTACAGTTGTTGCTTTGGTTTTGTTATGATTCATCTCGAATTAATGATTGAGTGTAGTATGTGATAAGAGAGCAAGGTTTACTTTTTCCACATGTTTATTCATTTTTGTTATGGTTCTGCAGGTAATTAATTCTCTTAGATTTTATTTTTTTGAAAATGTATTTCACATTTATTTTTGAAACATGTTCACTGGATAAAATTCTGAATTGAGCTTTTTTTTTTTTTTCTTCTTTCAGCATTCTAAAGATGTTCAATAGCCTTCTAGTTTTCATGGTTTCTAATCACCTATTATTTGTATTTTTGTTACCTTGTATGAACTTTTCCCTTTGTCTTTGGTTTTCAGCAGTTTGACTAATGTTTAGGTATGGTTTCCTTTGTATCTATACTGACTGCTTATCTGAATGTCTTGAACCTATAAATTGATGTTTTTCACCCACTTCAGGTAATTTTCGGGCAGTGTTTTTTTCAAATACTTTCAGTTATGGTTCTTCCTCCTCTCTTTTTCTGGAACTCTAGTTACACATATTTTAGAACACTTAATATTGTTCTACAGATAGTTGAGTCTCTTTTTATTTTTTCAGCTTTTTTCCTTAATGTTTTTGAGACTATTCATAATTTCTTTTGATATATTTTCAAGTTCACGGACCCTTTATCTGAACTCCAAACCTCTGTGAAGACTATTCAGTGAATTTTCATCTCAAATATACTTTTCACTTCTAGAATTTCCATTTTTTATTTTATTTCTACGTTGAGCTCTCCCCCTTCTATACTTCCATTATGACAATCTTGTCCTTTAAGTCCTTGAGCATATTTATGATGGATGCTTTAAAGTGCTTGTCTACTCAGTACGCTGAGTCATCTCAGCTACTCTTTCTGTTGACATTTTTTGTTTGTTTGTTTCTGGGTCACATTTTCCAGGTCGTTTGGACAACTAGTAATTTTTATTATGTATTGTACATTGTGGAAACTCTGGTTTTCATTGTCCTCCTTTATTAAGAATGTTAACTTTTGTGTTAGAAGGCAGTTAAATTACTTGCTGATCCTGTTGAAATTGTGGAATAGCTAGAATGAAAATAGAAAGTCAGTCTTAATTGGATAAATGTGTCAGAAGACTCTGTGAAGTCTAGGCAGACTACAGAGTGTCTTCATGGAAAAGCTGTGAGGAAAAAAAAGGATTTCAGTGAAATTCTTTTCTTTCTAGGATTGAATCCTCTCCAGTTTCTTTTTAATTTTGGTAAATCTCCAATGACTTCGAATGGTTGCTCTTTCATATTTTTTTTCCAGAGTTTGTAATTAATATCTGCTTGAGGGTTAGTCTGACATAAGCTATTCTGCCATTACCAGAACTAGATCCCAGAAGAGAATCTTTTGTGCCAACATTTTGCATAGATCACATTCTGTCTGACAAAGTGTAAGTTGTAATGGGCTTGTGTGGTATTTATTCGCCTTATTTTTCTCTATTCCTTTTTTTACTAGTGATCATTGAGACCATTCAGTGGTAATTTCTCATTAAGTTTTCATTTTGATCTCTTCTAGAATATATTTGTTCATGCCTGCTTAATTACCTTAAACAATTCGTGGCTTGGCATTCAAGGATATTTAGCAATCTGGCCCCTGCTTACTTTCCTAATTTCATCTCTTAATATTCTTCTATTTTCTCTATAAGCCCAAGCCATAGCCAGCTTCTTTTTATTCCCCATAACCTACTATGCTTTCACTATAATTCTGTGCCTTCATTCATGCTGATTCTCCAGCCAGGAGTGCTTTTACACCCATACCTGCTGGTAAAATCTTACTCTTCCTTTAATATGCTTTCAAGCACTAATTCCTCTCTGAAGCTTCCTGATATACATCTCTGTCCATTCCAATATCATTCACAGAGTCACTTATCTGCTGTCATAGTATATTAAAATTACCTTTGTTAGTACTTATACTGTTTTGTAATTTTTTCTTTATGTGTCTGTTTTCCTCATGGGACCAAATTTTTTAAAAGTAAGGCACATGTGTTGTTATTCTTTGAATACCTGATCACAATGCTGGGTACACCTAAAAATGTGTCAGAAGTGTTTGCTAAATTAATGCATGCATAAATGATTACCAGGCACATTATAGAACTAGCTAAAGCTCCTCCTTAGTGAGAACTTTATGTATACAAAAGCACACACCAAACACTTACTCATTCACTCACATAACTCTTGGAATTTACCCAGGAAAGGGGCCTCTCTAGGATTAGTTTAGGACCATTGCCATAGGCTATGGTGGTTAAACTGGCCCTCTTTCCAACCCACCTGGAAAAACTCAACATTCTGTCTTCTCTTTAAATCATTTAAATCTCAGATTCCTAAGGAAGTCTTTTCCTTTATAATTTCTATTTTCTCCCCATACACAATCTTTCTTTATCTAACTGAAAGTTTGCCTTTACACAAACTGTGATATGGGAGATGAAGGGCGAATTAATCAATCCAAGCCCCTCGGTGAAGTTGGAGCGAGCAGGAATGCTGGGAGTACAGGGGACCAGTGTGCCTAATGTGGTTCTGTTGACCTCTGGCCTTTCAGCAACTGTCATTTAGGAATGCTTTTGTTGATAATTAAAGACTCTTGGATCAGCTGGAAAGCAGTAGTCCAGGTACATAGCTGTGGTTCTAAGCTTCTTCCAAATGTTTTCCATGAGAAGACACAACATGAATAAATGATCCTCTGCTAGAAAAAGTAAAAGAAGCTGCCTTATAGATTGTGAGACATTCCCTAGGACAATTCCGGATTCCGACACAGAGCATTGGCTATTTCAGGATAAAGTGGCTTTAAAAAAAAACCCTAAAAAACACCTTGATGTTATTTTCAAAAATGAATGAAGCAGTATGAAGTCACACTTGATATGTAGATTTTAAAGTTAATTAGAACAGAACATGGGTTTTAGGCTTTAAATATTCAGACTAATAGCATACCTTTTAAAAACAATCTTTTAGTGTTCTATAGAATTTTTGTTATGTGTTTAAAAGGGCTTTCATAGAATTCATTTTTAAATTTCTGAATTTAATATGTATTTCTATTGTTGCAACAATTATTCTTTAACCATTCTGTTTCATAAAGCAAAGTTTGGGGAAATTAAAGGACACTTTCTAAATATTCTTTTGATTTTGAGGCCTCTTAATACTTTCCTAAAATTCTGATTCTGATCAGATGTTCAGTTTAAAAATGATCTCCCAGGGTAAGTCTCTTCTTCCCAAATCTTGGTTCATAGACATTCCTAGTTTTCCTTAGGATGCCCCATTCCTTTTTTCAGTTTACTCCCCGTGGAAGAGAGAAGAGGAGACAAGAAAAAAGAGAAGTAGGCATTTTCTATTCTATCTTTCCTAATTTTTATTTTATACTCTGTACCATGCTTGGATTTCTGAATTTCCTAGAGCAGTCCTGTGACTCCTAGAAATCTGCTGTGTAATTAATCCAGTGTCAGTGTCATGAGACAAAATGCACTATGGGAGAAAGAGGCAAGGCCAGTGGAGGGCAGTTGATGGGGTAAAACCTGAACCCTCTTCCTTGGAAAAAGGTAAAGGTTAGTAAGATAGAAGAGAGTGGAAAGGATATGCTACGAGTGTGGAATGGACTGAGACAGGGAGAGATGGGGCGTATGTGTGATGTGTCTGGGAGAATCAATTGATCTGGAATAGAAGATCTACTGAAACAGAATCTAAAAATCCACCATGATCCCTGTTAGGTTGTAGGAGATTAAAACATCCTATTCACAATGAAAATACATCTTTTAAATGAAGAAAAGCTGGCTATTTTAGGTTTGTTGGAGGTGGAGAGAAAGCTATGACAATAAGAGCAAATCTCCAATGTCAATCACCTGTGGCATAGTAACTAACTTAGAATAATATTGAAATGTCTTTGCATATGGCATTCTCCACAAGCCCGTCTTCTTTTATGTGTATGCATGCAAGTATATAAATTGCTGCATCCATGTCAGTTGTAAAGTAATGGCATGGAGGGCATCATAAATTACTGGAGTGATCCTCAGGAGAAGACACTGTCGTGTCTGAATGAGTGTTTCACTGCCAGAGTAATGTATGCCTTCATCTGGCCCAGCAGTCAGCATATTGCCCCATGTTGATGGATATTGTCAGCTGGAAGCTACACTACATTTCACTGCACAATAAACATGGCTGTCAAACCCATATAAAGTGAAATCAATTTATCCTGTATGGTCAGTGCATTTTAAATGAAATTAATGTACTGTGGGTATGGTGGCAAAAAGGTAGCATATTAGTTATGCATCTTGGGATCTGAGTCTTTTCATGTAAGGGATCATTCTGTCTAGTAGACCTAAAAGAAGGCCTGTTTATAAAAATGGTTTTGTTTGCAGGATCCTCAGAAAGTGGCCCCTCTGCCCGCCTTCATGTTTGGAAAAGAATTAACACTACCATCCAGTTTGGCCCTTTTATCCTGTCTTTTGTTTGCAACAAACAATGGCTATATTTACCAAATAATAGCGTACTTTATTGTTCTGATTTATTCCTATATCTGACACAAATGAATTTCTGCACAATCAAGGTATCTGGAAATGGAGGAGATGGGCCAAGGATTGATTGAGTCCTGTTGTTCCTGTATAATCAGTCCACTGAGCTGAAAGAATTTACTTTGTCCAGAAAGTAAAAATGTTGGTTTTAATGTATAGTTTGCTTCTAAGCTTTGGGGAGTAGGTTTTCTGCTTTATGCAGTAGAAGTGCTGGCTTGCCGTCTGTCTGTCCAACACTACATTTAACTAGAGAAGCTCTCAATCTACAGGGAGATGTTTCGTCATTGACACATTGTGAAACATGCATCAGTGTGTCATGCTGGTGCATGGAAGCAAGCGGGAGCTATGTTCACTCATTCCATTGATTTATTCAATCATTCATTAATTTAACAAATGTTACTAATTGAAACTCTACATGCCAGGAGGTGCTTTACTGGGACCCAGGCCGGTTCCTGCCATATCCTCAAGGAGCTTTCAATCTAGGTTGTTATTAGACTCACCTTTTCGGAAACTATAACTAATGTCAGGAATTTAGACACAGTTTTGTAGGGGATGTTAAAGAACTACCCTTAAGCAGCAGGAAGATATATCAGGACCCTTGGAGTGCATGCCTTTAGTCTACTACTTTTGCATATGAGTTGAAGACCAAACAATCTTTTACATTAAATAAAGATATACTATGTGGGAAATCCTGGGATACAAGAGGGAGTAAACATAAACACCAGCTTTAGGGGTCTCATATTCCTGGGGATGGAGTAGAAAAATTAGAGAGAGATAGTCACACAGACAAGTAATAACTTTGAAGCATATAGCATAAAGGCAACAAAATGAATGCAGCCTGGAGGCATCATTACAGATGCTGTTCCTGTCCCTTCCCATCTGTCTTAGCTCACGTGCTAATTCTTACTCATCCTCCAGGACTCAGCTTAGATAGGACCTCTCCTAGGGTACTAGCTGGCTGTCCTGTCCGGTGCACTCTCGTAACCCTGTTCTCTTCAGTGTTATAAGCACTTACCTTATATACCATGACAGTTGTCTCTTGGGGTCTGTTGCCCCACTGAACAGTGAGCTACTTAAAAGCAGGGGCTATTTTATTCACCTTTGTATCCCTAGCACCTGGCCTAAAACCTAACTCACAGTAATGGCTCAATTAATATTTTTTATTGACTTAATTAATTCATGAAACACACCACATTTGAACAGGCCTTGAGGGAAGAGTGGGACTTAGTGTGAAGAGTGGGAGAAGGGGCTTCCTTCCAGGCACTGAGAAGACCACTGGCCAAGGCCCAATATTGTGAAAGAGATTCTACTAGGGGGAAAGAGACAGTTTGAAGTGGCTTCAATTTCTGGCAAATGAGGCTAAAATGATAGGTAAGGGTCTGCTCTCAAAGAGAGGAATGTCATCAGGAAAGTTTAGCATAAAATAATGCCCGTCGTTACTTCATCATCACTTGCAACTGATTGTTTTAAAAAATGTACTAGGCGTATAAAAACATGCACCATTCATGCTGCCCATTGTGTCTCTGAGGCCTATGTCAGAAGGGCCTGTGAATTGTCGTTTGAAACTGTCTTCTGCTTCCGAGAGGTCCCTTAAAAGGAAGAGAAGGACCTAGGGAAGGCAGCTGAACCAGGCAGCAAGCTGTTACATGATCCAGATAATAATGCTTTGCACCCGTCTTGTTCTTCCTGCCCTGACATTACAGGAAGTAAAGCAATGAATGGCTCTGCAGCTAAACTACAGCAGTATTATTGTTGGCCAACAGGAGGTGCCACTGTGGCTGAAGCACGAGTCTACAGGGATGCCCGTGGCCGGGCCAGCAGCGAGCCACACATCAAGCGACCAATGAATGCATTCATGGTTTGGGCGAAGGATGAGAGGAGGAAAATTCTTCAGGCCTTCCCCGACATGCATAACTCCAACATTAGCAAAATTTTAGGTGAGTGCAGCCGCTGAGGCTGACCTTCTACCCCATGAATGTCCCAAGAATGGAAAGCAGGGGCACCATTTGATACCTAAGGGAGACTGGTTTGCAGAAGTTAGATATAGCCCAGCAAGCTGCCATGGGAGACTTTGTCACCATCTCTGTGCCCCCTGCCCCAGAAAGTGGCATTTAGCTTTGGGAGTTCTGACATCCACAGGGTGCCAGGGCAGGACTGACTAAAAATGTCTTTTAGAGACAAAACTATTTCTAGGATGTGTTAATACTATGAATTTGGCAACTCTGAGAGGTCACTGCTACACAGCAGTCATGGAGACAAGCTTTATCTCCTCTCCTTATTCAGTCTTCTTAAATTCCTAAGCAACTATGAAACTTGGAAACACGTTCAGAGCCTACGGTTTTAGGCGGTTGTATTCTTGTTCACATGTCCCTCTGAAAGAACTCATCACAGACGTGGGGGTGAGCCCCCACATCGTGTGAAGTTCATGGAGTGCAGAACAGTGCCTCTAATGATAACTTTAGAAGCTGTAAAATAAAACTACATTTACTTTAATACGATGTGACTAGTTCAAATTTCATAGCAGCGAGCTGAACACATTAGACCACAGGGCAGAGGCCCATTTTGCGGTGAATTGCCGGAGTGATCCTCCCGTTTCTCAGGATTAAACTCAAGCCTTGCTCTATTAGTGTAAAGCTTGCCTCGTGCGGATTATACAGTTTGGAATTATTGTGCTCAACATATTGAACATATTTTATTCAACACGCAGCATTACAGTCAACATGTTTCCTCTTTAAAAAGAAAAAACACAGAAGGCACTGTTCTATTTAAGCTGTCAGGATGTGACAAAATCTCCAAGGGAGCCGGCAAAGAAGCCGAAAAACATTCGAGACTTAAACTGTGGTTTTCGTTTTTTAAATGTTTTGTTCAAAAGCAATAAATATTTAACCTGGGTGAATGTCGGTGATCTGGACACACACACATACACATGTTTTGTCACTGTGTAAATAATTTAACTTGATTCTGAGACATTTTGAGGCAGTGACCTCTAAGAAAATTCAAAACATACATGAGATCAAATAGTGGTGAAATGTTAAAATACAAATTTCCCCCCCTTTTTTTCCCCATTTTTCCATTTGAATTTCGCAATGGATAGTAAATGTCGTTACAATTAAATTTATTTTTAGAGTTTCAGAGATATGCATAGAGGTATTATTCCTTCTAATTTAAATACTTTTCAAACCAAAATGCTCCCAGTGCTTACATTAAGTTTGTTCTAATTAATAGACATTCAAAGAAAACCAAGGTTTCCTCTGTACTTAAAGTTTGATATTTAACTTTGAAATTTTTTTTCTTTCTTTTGGCCATTTTAGCAGCAGTATGAGTAAGCTCCCAGATGGGCACAGAACTTCTCTGTTTCCATTTTGGCAGCTGTGGGGAATCTATATTATTGGTGTGCATTCTCTGAAAAAATTATTAAGAATATAGTAAGTGTATTCATTAAAATGTAAACTTTTAAGCACAAGAGCACCAAGCATCCTCTGTTAGCTGGCTTCGAAGCTGCTAGAAGTCAGGGGGACACTGAGGAGCTACCTGCACGGACTTTCCAACATTCACAACAACCAGGAAGGAGCAGGGATGGATGGGCTATTAAAGCAGACCAGGATATTGCTGGCTACAGAGAATATTTGTACAACTTTTCCATTTGTTTATGTATGAAAAATCTCCACTGAAGAATAGCTCCCATCCAGTCAGCACAGCTGTTACCGCTTTATTTGCCAGCGAGACACAAAAATGCAATTTGATACATGTAAAAAAACACATCCCTTCTTCATCAAGTGTTTAGATAATTCTTTATAAACAATATTAGAGGAGTGAATACTTTTGCTTCTTCCTGTATAAACCATATTAAAAATTTTTGTACTTTCATTGGGACAGCTTTGAATGGACGTTTATAGTACTTGAAAATGGTGTATATAATCCCAATGGTACCTTCCGGCTGCAAAATTATCACTTCTTAAGTAGAGTTGAGGCTTTTTCATTACCCTAGGTCAGGGGAGACGGTGTGCACAGTAGGTTATGGTATATGGAGGGATAGCCTATCTGCTAACATCTTATCAAATGATCGCTTTGCTAGAGATGCTTGGAGTGAGAGAGAGGTTTGAGTTTTTGGACCTAAGAATGTTTTTCCTGAGAGCCCTGTCACACTGACAAGAGGCAAGATTAGGTGTTTAACCCTCTGGAGAGAGGCGGGCAGATGGGAGGGGGGATGACTTTGGTGTGGGAGATGACCTTTAAGCAGCAAAAACATGTTTTAAAACAATGCACTTATTGTAACACCATCTTTAAGTTACTTTAAGTTATTGAGGGAAATAATATAATGTATCAAATAAAACTATTCTTTGCTCTATAGTCTAGAAGGCTAGCTGTGGGGCTCAGAGGTATGTGGTACTAGGGGCCACTCAGAGCACAGATGGGAGGTATGCCTAGTTGTATTTGCCAGGAATATGTTACCTTCATCATTTGGGCACTTAAGGTTATTTTTATGTCCAGGGTCTCGCTGGAAATCCATGTCCAACCAAGAGAAACAACCTTATTATGAAGAGCAGGCCCGGCTAAGCAAAATCCACTTAGAGAAGTACCCGAACTATAAATACAAACCTCGACCGAAACGCACCTGCATTGTTGACGGCAAAAAGCTCCGGATCGGGGAGTATAAGCAACTGATGAGGTCTCGGAGACAGGAGATGAGGCAGTTCTTTACTGTGGGGTAAGTGCTCCTGAACATGGCCACCTGGGCTTTCCCTTCCCAGCAAGAAACCACAGCATGGCTACCCGGCAGCTTGTTGGGGATGGAGGTTAGGGGAGGGAGGAGGCTGGGACCTACCGAAGGGGCTTGACTGTGGTCACCTTCATAGTGTCGCAGGCACACCGCCTTCAGCATGGCTCCTGCTCACGTCCAGACCTGCGGCAGGTCACTCCCACCCCATCGCCCCTGTCGTCTCCCCAGCTAACATAAGACGCTCGGTGCCCACACACAAAGTTCCTGGTCGTGTATCTGAGCAGACACATGGGGAGAGAAAATAAAAACTGAACGTAAGAAATCCCCAGAAGCTTTCCAACTTCTCTGGGTGGTGCTTCTGACTCTAATCACAATAGTCTGCTTTTGTTGTGGGATCCACCACAAGATAATTGGCCTTGACATTGGTTAGAGGACCTCATTTCTGGCATAAGATCCAGAACTCCTGTTGCAGTAAATTATTCTGTGGTGGAAACAGTAACAATGTGGATTTTCTTGCTTAAATCAAAAACTAGACATGTTTTTGATATCTTCAAGTCTGATTTCATGTCATTTTGTTTAAAAATTAGGTAATAGATTTCTGGTATAAATTTCGACTTGGCTGACTGGCTGTCTGCATTCAGAAGAGGCCCCTGTAACCACAGTAGTCAGGATAAGTGGGGATGGAGATGCCTGTAGGTCCCAGCACAGCCAGACCCAGAAGTACAGGACGGGGGAGGGGGGAGGGTAAGGGTGGGGGGTGGGGTGGGGGGAGGCTTTCTGGAGGTACCGGCAAGGCAACTGGAATCAGATTGGGAAGACACTTGGGAAAGAATTTGTGAGAGAAAAGTAGAGTAAGTAAAGAGGAAGCTGTATTCACTGTTAACTGGACAGAGAATTGAGGAGCTGTGCAATGCCAGGGAAATAAGAAGAAAAGAGATACCTGGAAAGATAAGTAAAGAGCTTGTTAGATTTAATGACACTCAAAAAATAACCTCATAGAACAAAAAGTTGGTTTTAGAATCCTGTATTTAAAGCATAACATTAATTTGAAATAGTAAAAAATAAAAATAACAACAAAAGAGCCAATGAAAGCAGTCTAGGCGTGATTCTAGATAATGTGCTAGAGTGCTCTGGGAGGAGCCTGAGCTGTGGAGTTGGTGAGATTCAAACCAACTGTGCCATCTACTTGGGCAGTGATTTAACTTCTCTAACCTATTTTCTCATGTGTGAAATGAAACAACAGTACCTATCTCATATGCTTGTTGAAAGGATTCAATGAGGCAGTGCTTTTAAAAGTACTTTATATAGTGCTTACTTAGTACAATACCAATAAAGGTGAATTTCTATCATCATTACTATTAAATGTGGACTTACTATCACAGTAAAACTATACATTACATCACACTCGATAATCAATGAATTTCTTTCCACTGCAGAACCTTTTCCAGTAAAGAGGGGTTTAAGCCACTGTGTTATGTCAGGATTCTAATCTAGTAATAGATGAAGACATGCAAAACAGGATGGTCAGATTCTCCTATATTATAAATGTTTGCATTTTTTAAAATAATGCTTTTAACGCCAAAAGTACAGTGTGGTGTAATTGATCTGTTCACATGCTAACTAGAGGATTTATGAAAAAGAGCAATTCATAGTGCACTTTAGGAAGTATAGTCATATGCAACACAACACAAATTTAAGACCCTGTGATATGTGTTTTCTTTTAATCCTGTCAGTGTATCTCTGAGACTGTACATAATCTCTTTTGAACAGAGAATCAAAAGTTTAAGTTTGAGACCCTTTGTGATTCCCGCCCTTCTCTCAGTCATGTCCCCTGTGTGTCTAGCAATACATAACGAGTCTCTTTCACCACTGTCTGGGAGGCTATCAAAAGTTCCGTTTTAGTTCCCTGGTACTTACTTGAAAATCTGAGATGCAGTAATTCTGCTTAATTTAGTTCCCTTTACCAATGGGTACACTGAAACAGCTCTGGATCAGAATATCTGAACACATAACAATGCTTGTAAAATAGCCAAGCTAAAACATACCGTTCATTGTCTACTATATATTGTGTAGTTGTTTTAGATAGACAAATCACATGGTCCTCTAAAGAAGAGAAAGACACAGAGGCTTCTCGCGGTCCTATGGCTGCTGAAAGGGAGAGAGAACAAAAGTTTAAACCCCATTGCCTCAGAATAAGCCTGTGAGCCCTATTTTGGCACAGTCGTGAGTATGGCTGTGCTATTTGAGAAAGAGCTGCTAGAAGCTAGAGAAACTAAGATCATTGGCTGTGGTGTGTGGTGGCATAAAAGAAGCTTTAAAATAAAGAGAGTAAGGATCCTGATTTGGGTCATGGGGGAGTTTCTTTATGGAAGCATCATTTTAGCCTGGGGATGGGCTATAGATGTGCCAGCAATGACCAGTGGATATCACATTCTTTAATCCTCAAAGCTGAATATTTTCTCCTGCCAAGCTTGGTCATACTTACTACATAAAGCCAGGTATTATTTCCACTTAAAGAACTGTATTCTCTTTTAGGTAGTTGTATTTGATAGATTATTCACTCCCTGGGGTTCAGCTTTGGAAATTGGTCTTCATTTAGATGTGATGTTGTTACAAAAGGGAAAAACAAACAAGAAATTGAAACATTGCTATTGACTTATTGAGGGAATGGGTAAGATCAATATTTATTGCTGATTTTGAAAAAACATGCATAACTTTCAAGCCAATAAAATTTTGTTCAATGTGGTCATGCATTTTACTGATGATACAAATTAGAAGGTCAGAGAATTAGGTTGTTTTTTCACTTAGCTGTTATGAAATGAATTTATTAATATGAAATGGAGTAAAGCTAGCTCTTGGATTTAATACCCTTGATTGACAGGTTAAGTACCAGAATTTTGTAATAATTCTGATAAGAGTACTGTTAATGTTGAAATGATATTCATTAGGGTACATATAGTTACAATGCTGTCTTTTCCCAAAGAACTATGGCCAAATGTACCTCCATTTGAAAATCATTCAATAATTTACCATGAACTAATAGAAGATTATGTAGATATTATAAGATATTCAATTTGAGGCTATTTTTGAATAATAATATTGGTAAATTATTGACTACTTATCACATGCGATATACTGTGCTCAGGGATTATACAGACCATTGCAAATACAACAGATTTACAAAATCCTCACAATGGAGTTGGAAAACATGATGTTCAGAGATGTTAAATAATTTGTCCAAGGCCACACAGCTAGTAAATTGCAGAGTTAAGATTTAAACCAGGCATACGTGAATGTGAAACATATGTCCTTTTCACCATTACACATACCTCGCAATTAGAGCCTACAAATTGTTTAGAGGTTGTATGTGTAGTGGTTAAGAACATCAATTCTGGAACCAGACTATTCCAGCTCAAATACTAGATGTGCTTCTTCCTGGCTCCAGAAACTAAGGCAGAGTGATCTTTATGCCTCTGAACTCTCCACTTGCCAAACTTACTTAAACTCTCTGTATCTCAGTTTGCCATGTATAGAATGGTGATGACAAGTGTACCTACAACATGGGACCCTTCTGAAGACTGAATAACTAAGTATATCTAAAGTGCTTAGAACAGTTTCTGTCAAAGAGTAAGCCCCAAATTAGAGTAAACATAATTATTCTAGAAAAATAATGCTATGCGCCAGGTATATATTTTATAATATAAAGAATTGCAGTCTACTGCCTTATGCTATATGCAATTTGAACATTTACCCTTTTGACCTTAATTCTAAAGAGGTCTAATCAAACCTATAAGAGACTTATAAATATAATTGATTAGCATAGACAAGCCATACTTATTTTCAGTATTGGTCTTCTGTAAAGAAAGCGGGATTAGAATAAGTAAGGTAGAAAGATTGCTTTTATTTCCACTCCTTTATGCACTATCAACTATAGAAATGTATAATGTGTGGGTTTATCTTCTAATGAAACAGACTTGGTTGCCTTCATTTATAGATGCTGTAAAGGACTGAAGGTTCAGCAAACAAGAGAGCTTTGCCAAAATAAATATGTAGTTCCTTTGCAATTGGCAAAGCTAGGCTATACTCTAGAAATATTCCGGTGATTTGGAAACCATGCAACTATGCTGGATTTTATCAGGGTCAGGTTGGACTCTCTCAGGGTCAGCTTATACTCGTTACCTAGGCTGGCATGTGAGCGTTTTTAGCCATCTCTGCTCATATAAGTTGCATGAGCTGCATGTGTATACTTTTACAAACATCTGCAACTTTGGTTTTGATGTGCACATTTATTATTTGTAAAGCTTCCAATACTTACCAGTTATTCCTGTTTGTGAAATTTGCAGTGTTTGAATTTTGACTTTGCAATTGATCTGTAAAGGAAGGAAAAATGCTCTTTAGGAAAGTAATTTCCAATAGACAAAGCTTGAGCATACTGGCTGGATTTTCCATTTTGCTAATTGATTAGTCAGTCAATTGGTAAGGGCCTATTTGAAACTAGCACTGTTCCAAGCACTGTACTAAATTGATATAATACATGAGGCATTAATTCTGTGAGCTTTCAGAGAATGCTATAGATAGATAAGCCAGATACATACATGAATAGATGAGCAAATAATAATTGTTATATGCACACACAAAATATATATTGCATAGTGCTACACATAATGTATAATGAATTATAAATTTTTATAGAAATAGCAAGTATAGCTCAGCGGAGGAGAGATTACTATACATTAGGGCCAACTATGGGTCATCCTTGAGGAAGAGGGCTTGAGGTTTGGGTAGGCTCAGCCTGGTAGAAAGTAGGGATAGAGATTTATATTTAATGTGAAGGAGAATATGAATGCATGGGATGGGGGAATATGGAAATGTTCAATAATAAAGAAGAAAGCTAGGAATTTCCCTGGCAGTAAGACAAGTAAAGACAAGTAAGATAGATAGGGTGGAGCAATATTTTGGAAAACCTTGAAATCTAGGCGTCTTCAACTATAAATAGCTACGTTCACATAATTTTTTAGTCTCTTTTTATAACAACAGTGAGATAGAAAGACCATTGTGACAGTTAGCTTATGCTTTCACAACCATAGAATCAGTGGAAACTTGGAAGGGGTCTCAGAAGTCGTATAGTTCAAGCAGCCAGCCATTGTAGGAATCCACTCTGAGTTATGCTCAAACTCTTTGGTACCAGAGAGCTCACTGCTTCCCAAAGGAACTAGTGTCTGTGGAATATCTCCTAATGCTAGAAAGTTCTTTTCTTTTACCTGAGTCTTAATCTGCCTTTTGGCTACTTCGTAGGTTAGTTCTATTCCTTTTCTTTGTTCTCTTCTAGAACAAATCTTTTCTTTAGGAACACAATCATTCAAGCATCTAAAGATGGTTATATTCACATCCCTTCTTCAGCACCTTCTCTTTCATATATCTAGTCTCATTACATGTTATCTTTTCTACATTAGGTTAGCCATTTTTTTCATTTGTTTTCCCTCTCATTCACTAGCCCATTCATTCATTCATTCATTCATTCATTCATTCATTCATTCATTCCATGTATTCAGAAGATTTTTATTGAGCACCTCCTAGGTTCCAGGTATTGTCTAAGCTCTGGAGCTATATCAGTGAAAATGCCCATCCTCATGAAGCTTTCATTCTAGTGGGAGAAGTCAGAGAATCAATCAACAAGTGAATAAATAAATAACAGATAGTAATAAGTATCTTAGAACAAGGTAAAGTAGGAAAAGGGGTAGGGTGTTTCAAACTGCAGAGTGCAATGTTAGACAGAGTGGCTACAGCAAACCTCACTGAGAAGATGAAACTTGAACAAAGACCTGAGGAGGTGAGGGAGCAAGCTGTGTAGATATCTGTGAGAAGACCTGGACAGAGACAGCGGCAGCTGCGAAGGTCTTGAGGAAAGGCTGTGATTGGCTTGTTTAGGAAATAATGAGGCCAGAGTGATAGGAGCTGAATGAATAGGTGAGAAGAAGAATAGATGTCAGAGAGGTAATAGGGGCCCAAATTGTGAAAGGACTTTTTGGCCATTGTGAAGATACTTAATTTGCCTCTGAGTGTGATGGAAAGGCACTGAAGGGTTATATTCAGAAGAGTACTATGATCTGACTCAGGCTTAAAAAAGATCACTCTGTCTACTGCATTTAGTATTGTATGAAGGGCCATGGCCTGAAATGGCCAGGCTCTTACAACAAACCAGATTAGAGTTGATGGTGGCTTGGACCAGGTTTATAAGGGTGAAGGTGACAAGAAGTGGAGAGATTCTGGATATATTACTGAGAGTGGACTGATAGGATTTGCTGATGAATTGCATATAGGTTTGAGAGAAATATGATGACCAAGGATTGGCCTGAGCAAACAGATAGCTGAAGTTACCATTAACAAAGATCAGAAAGGCCGTGAGATCAGATATTTGGAAGCATGATCAGGAGTTTAGTTTTATACCTATAAGGTTGAGATGGCATTTTGATATCCAATAATAATAATAATAATAATAATAATAATAATAAGTTTTACATATAAAACACTGGCATTTAGGAATATAGTGCTTACTATAGATGTAAATTTGAGAGTTGTCAGCACACATAATATTTAAAGCTACAGAATTGCACAAGATCACCAAGAAAATGAATTTAGACTGAAAAGAGAAGAGGTTTAAGGATTGAGTCCATGGGTACTTCAGTGTTGAGATGTCAGCAAGATGAGGAGGATGCATCAAAGATTAGATGGAGCAGCTAATGAGACAGGAAGAAGACTGGGAGGGTAGTCTTGGAAGACAAGTGAATAAAGTATTCCAGCAAAGAGAAAAGTGATTCACTGTATCATATGCTGCTCATGGCATAAGTCAAGTAAGGTGACTTTTGAATTTAACAGTGCAATGTGCCGAGCCGGCATGGCCATAGGTGAACCTGAGCTCAGGTCCTTGTTCCCCATACTCAAGCCCCACGCTGGGCACCATATGTGCTGAGCCAGCACAGCCAGGTTCGGTGAGCCTGAGAGGGGGTGGTAAAAGATTGAGAAAAGACAGACAAAAGAAGAATGCTGGGCCTGGGTGGGGCACTGTCCTCTCTGATGGAGAGCTAGTGACAGCACCACGGCCTGTGACTGAGTCTTTATTTTATAGCCAGATTCTTCGAGGCAAAGTAAGGGCGTGGTCAGGATGTTTACCATGTTCTTGTGGGTTTCAAATCTACTCAATTACATGCACCTGATCAAGCTTTGTTTACTTGCTGCACCTCTCGCAGCCCATATCACTTAGCCACATGGGGCTACAGCAGGGGTGGGCAAACTTTTTGACTCGAGGGCCACAATGGGTTCTTAAACTGGACCGGAGGGCCAGAACAAAAGCATGGATGGAGTGTTTGTGTGAACTAATATAAATTCAAAGTAAACATCATTACATAAAAGGGTACAGTCTTTTTTTTTTTTTAGTTTTATTCATTTCAAACAGGCCGGATCCGGCCCGCAGGCCGTAGTTTGCCCACGGCTGGGCTACAGGTTCGGACCATAAGGTCAAGCTTACAACTATAGCCTTTGGCTGTAATTGTGTCCTTTCATTAGTCCCAGGCTTGAACCTGTCCAATCGCTGTAGCCGCTCTCCACAGTGTGATCGTTGGCAGTGTGACCTTTTCAAGCTCTGTCTCAGTGGAGTATTGGGAGTGATAAAAGTGGCTTTAAGAAAGAATTGAGTAGAAGAAATGGAGAGAGTGAATATATACAGTCTTTTAAAGAGTTATGCTTAAAAGGGGATTAGAGAAACAGAGTAGTAGCTGAAAGGGGATGTCAATCAAGAAACAGTGTTTGGGTTTTTTGTTTGTTTGTTTTAAAGCAGGGGAGACTATGTATGGCATGTTTACGTGCTAATAGGAATGATCCAGGAAAGGTGGAAAATTGATAATGTGGGGAGATACAGCTGCTGGAAAGAGGTCCCTAGAACAAGAGCAGATAGATTCAGCGCACAAGCACATTGGATTATGAATTGATCCCAAATACAGGAAGGCATGAAGAGAATTAGGGGCATAGACAGGTAGCAGATAATGTGATGACGGGAGCTTGTGAAAAGTTCCTTCTGATTACTTCTAATTTTCCCATGAAATGGAAAGCTAAATCAACTGAGGGTAGGGATGGGGAGGAGAAGTTAAGAAGGTATGAAACCATTATCTAGCAGAGTAGAAGAAAGAGTGCAAAATGATGGCTGAACAGCACCAGAGGTCAAGGTCAAGTTCATGGTCATGAACTTAGAGACTAGTACGCATGGCAGTGTGCTTTCCCAGCCAATTTCCGCTGAGTGGTGTAGTCACAGAGTTGCCAGAGAGTGAAAGTTTTCCCAGGTAATAATGTAGAAAGTATCTGTGTGATAGAGAGACTAATTGCAGCACTTATATTGGGTGAAGAATAAATAAATATCAAATAGTAATAAGTATGGTGAGGACACAATGGAGGGAGGGACAATGAGCATTGATTAAAGATTCAAGAAATTGTTGATCCTTGAGGGGTGGGAGAATTGTTGAACTGGGGAGTAGAGGAAGAAACTGGAAAGATGCGGTGGTCAGAGAGTGGGATGTTTAAAATTGAGGTCAAGGAGAGGTTGTAGTTGGAAATGACAAGGTCTGCCGTATGACATGAGAGTGAGCAACTGATACAGGCAGGGGGTCAGACCATCAGAGTGTAGAGAAGTTCAAGAAACTGAGACAGCAATGTGTCAGAATGATCATCTGTGTGGAGAGTAAGTCATCAAGAATTAGGCAGGGGTAATGTTGGAGAGAGGGCCACAGTGAACCAAGACCTGACATCTGTAAGGCATGAGGGGCGATGGCCAGGCAGAAAGTAGATAGGTCAGTGGGTGACATCGTCTAGTATCACTCAACCACCCAAGCTTTTGAATATTATATGCATCTTGCTCCAGAAAATAAGCTGTACAGGTGTTTTATTTGTCTGTTGACTTGTTTTTAGTGACCCATTACCAACTTATAATGTCCAAATACTGTTCAATATGTGAAACCCACTTAAAAGAATTTGATTCTGATTCAAATTGCTCAGTATCTTTCTGGTGTGTGAGCTTGCCTTTCTTGCCCCATGCTCAACATTCAGGAGAGCATTCATGACATAGGAAGCGCTCGCCTCCTGGCTGTGGGATTTGGGTGGCCTTGGACAAGCAACTTAAACTCCCCGAAACTTAATTGGTTACTTCATCTGTGAAAGAGGGCTTATTGTGAAGGCTAATTGTGACGATTAAAGAAGATAACGTGAAAGCATTTAAGCATAGTCCCCAGCATAGGAGCTTAATTCAAATTTTATTTGGCAGAGCTAAAATTTGATATTTTGAGTTAAAAACACTGCAAAAAAAAAAATGACCACCTAGTCTTGGTGAAAAGAAAATGTCCTTTGTGAAAATGAAGTGTGCTCTCCACTAGCTCATGTATTGTATGTAATGTGTTTACAGATTAGCCCACCAAATTGGGAATTCTGTAAAATGGGTTTACTGTTGCAGTGAAAGATTTTTCTACACACTCATTATGTGATTAAGGCAAAATTATTTGTATTGCAATTATCCAAATTCAGTAAAATGTTTAATGAGGCATTCACTGCCTTGGGCAGGTTGGCATAACAGTATATTAGTGTTTATTTGCCCAAAACTTAGGAAGCAGAAATGTACTGTTTTCAGAATGTGGTTCTTTAAGAGGGAAATCAGTATTTTATGAGATGTTTCTAAACATAGATTTAGATTTCTCTATCATCTTCTCCTTCGGGCATTTAAAAATTCACCATGAGCATCACAGAGAGTGGATCAATAACAGGTGCTTAGTGTCAGCGGGATAACAACAGGATCAATAGGAATTGGGAATTTTTATGATACAGAAGCATGGTGCCTTGTATATCTATAAAGGAAAGAGTGATGGAATCTAAGTCAGGTGACCTCAGTTCATAGGACTCTGCTGGTAGGCCTTGTTTTCTCCATCTGAAAAGTGAGCATAATAGTACCTCATGGGGCTGCCATGGTAATTGAATGAGGCAATAGATGAGAACAGATATTATATATATTATGTTAGTCAGTGGTGAGGGATCATTATGATGCCTTCTAGGGAATGAAAGAGTTTGTTAAAGATAACATCATCAGATATCTCACAGAGTGATTCTAGGCCATTTTCATTATTTCTCCTCTGCTAGGATGGAAGGTACGCAGGCCTTTTTGAGAAAATTATGCTCCTCTGGACATGTTGAAGAATAGCTGGGAACCAAGCTAATTCATTGATTCAGGGTACTTTCCTTTGACACTGAGGTGGACAGAAAGCTTCAATGATAATGTGGAGGGTCAATAAGAATCATTTAAGTGATGGACTGACCTGAAGCCATGAGTATTAGAAGGTGAAAGGACCTTTCACGACTCCCCTGACCCCAGCTTTTATAAATATATGGAAACTGAGGCTCAGAAAGGATAGTTACAGTAACATTTTGAAATAAATTTAAATTATAATCACTGCACATTAAGACTGTGAAAACTTGGTGACTGTTGCATCCATGAGAATGATGTTTCAGCCGTAGCCTCTGAACGAGGTTAATCCTTTTGACCTTTTATAGTGACTCAAGGACAATTGAGACAGAGAGCCATGTCTCCCTGCAGACTGAGCTTCCAAAGGGTCTGGTTGTTTATTTTAACTAGAGGAACATCGTGATGGAATGACCTGTTGTGACCAGGCCTTGGCCCCTGCTGGGTTCTAGGATGAGGCAGTCAATGTGTGTCATTCTGTTAAGTGGCAGAACTCTCGCTGCTCTTCACTTCTGACTCCTCCAACCCCAGCTCCAGCCCAGGGCCTCTGGAGTAATGACATCCAAGATCCTTCCTCAATTAGGAAAATAGAAGCTCCTTGAAAGAGTTTCCCTACAAGTTCTGCCACAGAAGTAAATAGACATTTGCATGGATACTAAATCTATGCTTTGTTAAATCTGACTCTTTGGGACCCACCAGATCCTTTTTCATCTTGATCTTTCCTCTGTACAGTTCTCAACTCCACTTAACAGTGTCATTATAATATGTCTCATGTCACCAGTCTACTTTTCTTAATGTTCTGAGAGAATCTTAAACAACAACCTCACATGTAACTTTATGGAATTATTCCAGCTGTTACCCAAGCTTTGCCAAATTTGTGATGTTATAAGTACCCTGCTTTTATGTAGCAAAAACATCAATAAATCGCTCCATTGTATTGCTTAACCCGCAACCATTGCATCAGAGAGATTCACAGGACTCCTCCAGGGAACACCTTTGTCACATTTTGTCATTTGCTTAGAATGTCAAACAGGGCCCTCTTTTGGCACACATGGGGGATGACTCTCAATGCCACACAGAAGAGCATATATATAAAAATATTTCCCCCTGTTTTATTTTACTTTTCTGAATCTATACAGGCAACAGCCTCAGATTCCAATCACCACAGGAACAGGTGTTGTGTATCCTGGTGCTATTACTATGGCAACGACCACACCATCACCTCAGATGACATCTGACTGCTCTAGCACCTCTGCCAGCCCAGAGCCCAGCCTCCCGGTCATCCAGAGCACTTATGGCATGAAGACAGATGGCGGAGGCCTAGCTGGAAATGAAATGATTAATGGAGAGGATGAAATGGAAATGTATGACGACTATGAAGATGATCCCAAATCAGACTATAGCAGCGAAAATGAAGCCCCAGAAGCTGTCAGTGCCAACTGAGGAGTATTTGTTTGCTGAATTAAAATACTCTGACATTTCATCTCCCCTTCCCCAACAAAAAGTTCTTAAAGAGCCCGCATGCATTTGTGGCTCCACAATTACATCAGCAGAATGGTCTTAATTATTTTGTAAAGTGTGAGACAGATTAAGTTTTCCCTGATTTTTCATGAACTTGAGTTTTTTGTCGTTATTGTTATTGTTGTTGTTGTTTTTTAAATTTAGGTGAAGACATATTAAATATGAGACACCAGGACTTGAAAACTTATCTCAACCCATAGCTGTCTTACAAGTCTTATATTTTTGTCTTACTTTTTTTTTCTTTTGGATGTTGATAAAGGTTTAAGTTACTGTTTTAGATGGGGTTAAACATTCTCACTCAGGTATGCTGTGCCGGCCTACAGGTTGTGAATGTGTTTTTATTCTGAATTACTTTAGAAAATAACTGAGGATTTCATTTTGTGAAACAGAACAAGTCCACGGCGTGTGCAGCTGCATGTAGAGCATATTCAAAAGGCCTCAGAATTCCATGTGTCCATGTGTAGAGTTAAACTTTGAATGTGCCAAACTTTTTCATCACTTTTGAATCTTAATATTTTGAAAAGTCTTAAAGGAGACACTGCAAAGTCTTAGACAATCTTTGGCATCTTAAAATAAAATAGCAAACCAGACATTTTTTTTTCCAGAAAAATGGTAAAGTACTCAGGAATCTGGAGACAAGATATTGAAAGGAATGAACAAGGTTGCCACAGTGCATGTACCCAATCGTGTTTGCCTCTTGACGTGCCATCAGTGTGTGACGTGTATATGACGTGTGCACACCAGAGCGATCACCACACCAGATACCGACATGGTGGTCTCCTCTGCCCGAGACCACCTCTCACTACATCCATCATCCCTTTGCCTTTAACCCTGACATTCAGTCTTAACACATTTTTTTCTTAAATAATTTATTCATTCCAGAATGTCAAGGGTCCACTTACTATTTATTTTTTAAAAAATTGTTGGTGGCATTAATTTAATAATTCTTGTTTTTCACCTTCCTTCCCCGAAGAACTTTTCAGCCCTTCCACCTCCTTCTCCTGCTAGATACAAAAGATGTACATAGTGATTCTGTCCCCAGAGCATCTGGAAGCATTTCTGAAACAAGGTACTATCAAATACCTTCGTATAGTTTTTAAACATGAGTGTGTATCGCGCTGCAGGGCTGTGTATTTGGATACAGGTGCAGAGTCTTACACTTCAACAGCTAGGCCCCTGAGGTTCGCTGTGACCCCGAGTCTCTTGCCAGAATTTCCCCCTAAGTCAGCTCAGCGGCAAGTGGTAGGATCTGCCTTCACGGCATTTGCCCTGAATGTCACTCAGCAGCAAGGGTCAGCAGCACGCGTCAACGGTGGTGACTCCCAGCAGAGAAGTCCCGCAGCCAAACCTACAGCCCAAGGCTGGGGGCCATGGAGGAGGCCACAGTGATGCTGTCACGGGCTGGCATCTTTACACTGAGTTGCCTTGTCCAATCTGGCCCATTTAGGGAACTCTTTGCAAAATCCCCAGGATGCAAGAAGCCACAAGACAGCCTCTATGAAAAGACAGAGGTGGAGAGTCATGATACATCCAGAGGGTGAAAGAAAACCTTAAGGAAGGAGAAGGAGGGGAAATACATTCTCTACAGGGGATGTTCCCACTGTTAACTCTGGGAAAGATCACTCCTGGGGCAGCAGAGTTCCTCGGGCTCATGTCCTCTTGTCCAATCTGGCCCATTTAGGGAACTCTTTGCAAAATCCCCAGGATGCAAGAAGCCACAAGACAGCCTCTATGAAAAGACAGAGGTGGAGAGTCATGATACATCCAGAGGGTGAAAGAAAACCTTAAGGAAGGAGAAGGAGGGGAAATACATTCTCTACAGGGGATGTTCCCACTGTTAACTCTGGGAAAGATCACTCCTGGGGCAGCAGAGTTCCTCGGGCTCATGTCCTCTGTCTGTGGCCTCCGTGTGAACAAGATTAACTACACTTGTCACACAAGGACTTTTTTGGAGATGTGCTGATGGGCTGGGAGGCAGTGAGGTTGGATTCCCCATCTCCTCCTCACAGGGATCTTGGCCTGATTGCCTATGGGCGAGGGGAGCCATCACTAGAGTGGTTCAGTTGGAGAATGTCTGCAGATGGGACAGTTCACCTCACAGGACAATCCAGAATCTGATCACCAGAACATAGGAACAGCCCCATCAGATTTCTTGAGCCATTTTTGTCACTTGGAAGAAAATAGTGTACCTTCATATTTATTTAAAGAGTGCTCAAGGCCATACCTAATAGCAATAACTAGCTCTAGCCACAATATACTGGCTACATCGTTAGCTGGGAGTGCTCTCCATAAGCTGAGTAAGGTACTGATAGGAATGTTTTGTTCTTAATATTGGTTGGGGATTGGAACTTTGTTTTTGTACATTTATTTCAAATGAGGAGGAGGTCATTTTTCTTTAAAAAATGAGTATTTATTATTGTCTTACTGATTTCTTTTGAACGTATACCTCTCCTCCTCGTTCATCCTCATGCTTTTTTCTCATCCTCCTTGACTTTGCTTTGCCCTCTCCACTCCTTTTTTATTTTGTTGCATAGGTAGAGTGCTGTATGGCTAGCATTGTAATGTATGTAATTAATTTTGCACAGAGGCAAACATTTAGAATAGTAGGTTAATTTTGTTTGTTTTATGACCATGCCAAAATAATATTCTGGGCTGGTGGAGAACAAAGGACTGTTCTTTAGGACTGAAACTTGATTTTGCTTGTAGTAAAACAAAACAAAACAAAACAACAAAAAAACACACACACTCACAGATGTTGTTTCGTAAGTGTTATAAGCACTGGATATAAATGGTATTTTTTATCACTTCTGACTAATGTGAAACTGTTGTACGAAAACTACATGAACAAAAGTCATCTGTTTCGACTCGTGTGGGCTTGCCTCACAGTTGCCGGATTTGAGTCATTTTTATGTCTTGTTATTTCATTTATTTATGCAAAATACATGTGTGTATGAACACTTTGTTTTAGCTCCAGCTCTGCCCCAGCACTGGGGTTCAGTTACTTCTAGTCGTGCTCTCGAAAATGAAAGGCTATTCAGGAATGATCTAATTGTAAACGCCCTTGCATTGGGTCAAACAGTGATGCTGTATTTGAATCTAAATTCTGCGCATAAGCAGTTTATTCTATTTATTAGCCAAGTCTGGCTCTAAAAATCCTTAGAAATTAAGAATGACAATCATAGGGATCACTTCATTTTCTTTGCAGTGGGGCTTAAACAAAGTTTTTTTATGACTTTACCATCTCATTTTAGATTTTTTTTCTAATTGTGTAAATATAACATAGAAATAGAATTTATTTTTGGTTCATGAATACTTAGTGAGATATAAGTTATGTATTTCCTTTTTGTTCTCTATCCGTGTGTGTTGGTCCAGACTAGAAGTTGAGGAGTCACTGCACCGTGTGGGGGTAGTGGGTTACCAGCCACCGTGAGAGTGCAGAGTCCCCCTGGCGCTGGGGCAAGACAGCCCCTCACTTGGGCCTCATGCAGTTAGAACCCACTGTCCGCAGACTCAGACTTTGGCTTTTTTTCTCATAGAAAGTCGAATGGAGCGTACCACATGTCCAGGGCAGCTGGGGGAGAGTCTGTTTGCTTTGTGAATCCACATCAATTGAGTAAGGTAACTCTGTGACCATTTATAGCAAGAAGCGTGAATGATGTTATAAAAGCAAAAATCTGCCCCTGAGATTGGTCATGAACTAAAGTCCCACCATGCCAATTAAAGGAAATATTATTAATAAACTCTTTTCAGTGCTTTTTATTTCATAGTGTATTCAAATCAGAGATAAAAATTATCTCCATTTTGGTAAAGAATTTACAGGATTAGGATTTTCCATGTCACTCAGAATAGGGACACTGGCAGACAATCCTAGCCTAAAATTGGACCATAAAAAATAGGAAGGAAAGAGAAAAAAAGAAGGAAAGAAAGAAAGAACGGAAGGAAGAAAGAAAGAAAAAGAAAGAAAGAAAGGAAGGAAGAAAGAAAAAGAGAACAAGCTAATCTGTGGACAGGAGCAGCAGGCAGGCAGTTTCTCTGTCTCACTGGCAGATGTGATGCAGTGTCTTTTCCAGAAGGTCTGAGAGCTTTGTTGTGTTCACATGTACCCAGCTCACCCTTTTAGGAGCGCATCAGTTTGCTTCATTTGGTATTTGATACTCCCCAGCCTTGTCCTCAGGCCTGATTCTGTTTGCCAGGGTCCTGACACCGACTCAAAGGCCAAGTTCTAAATTCAGGTGTGGGCTCAGTGCTATTGAGCTTGTCAAAGCCTGGCCTCCCCTGAACATTGGCCCCACTGGAGCCGGGGTGTTTGAAAAGGGTGTGATCACCCCAGGGCTGAAATTAAAGGCTTCTTTCTTTTCCTCCTGAAGCCCTGCCGCTTCTTCTGCGGAGCACACCCTCCAGTGCCAGGAGCACAGGCACTAGCTGAAAGCAGGGACTGTTTCGAGGAAGTCCGTCTGCCCCCAGTAGGAAGGGAACCTGGTCACTTGAACACCACAGCCCAGGCTGCTTATCTCAATTTACTGATGTTGCAAAGAGGTGACCTCTACTGACTCATGAGGGGAAGGAAAAAGAATCACTTAGCAGTTTTAAATCATACAAGAAGCCCTGTACCAAGTGCCAACAACTGCAAACAGTGCAGCTAGATGAATGTATTGGAATTGTTTCTGGGTCTTCCTTTTTGATGAGAAAATAACAGAGTGGTTGCTGTAGCTTTGCCTGATTCTGTACACGTTTGTCTAAGGACTGAGTCGGCACTTAAGCTCACTTCTCAAAGTATAATATTGTATGACCTCATTTGTCCTTTTACAGAAGCACTTGCATCGTTTCCTTCAGTCATCTGGCCCCTCCCCCACCGACGTGTTTTCTTCCTTAATAAACAACTTCTATCTGTTATTCATGCCGATTATGTTCTGTTTCCGATGCCCTATACTATTACTGAGCATAACCCTCTGCTGATATCATTGAAAATATTGATATGCAAACAATGCCCTATACTATTACTGAGCATAACCCTCTGCTGATATCATTGAAAATATTGATATGCAAACACATTTCCTTTTCATCCCCATCCCATCATTTCCTTTGGGGACAGATTGCTTTCCCAAAGCTCATGAACAAGTATTAGAAGTGCTGGTACCTTCGGGGTGGGGCTAGAGGTGGGGGGGCGGGGGCGGAGGGGCAGACGGGTAACAGTGCAGGTCCTCTTCTCATTGGTGTCCGTGGCAATATGAAAGCTTGACGGCAACTCAGTGACATATCTTGCTCAGTAGTTTCTTATTCCTGAAGAACCACAAGCATAAAGTGAGGCCTCAACGCTGGTGCTCTTGGAGTATGGGGAATGTGCAAATATTTAACTGTTGTGTATGCTGCACATTGCAGGTCTGCTCGTGTGCGTTCTCCGTTCGTCTTCCTTTGTCACATGTGTTTTTTTGCTTTTTGGAAAGTGCAGTCTTTATTGTAACCTTCTCCAGCGTGTAGCAAATTAGAATGCTTAGCATTTATGTTTATGCATTATTGTATTTGCCATGTAAAATTTTTATTACCATAGACAAGCTTATAAGCTGTTACTACATAACTTATCTGACTGTAACTCTTTTATTTCCTGACATTGTAATTTGTTTGTGATGTATATTGTGAGATTGTATTTTATGTTAATTTAATCAGCACAATTCACTGACATGCTGGACTGACATGCTGGCTGCTGTTTCAAAGTGTAAAGTGTGTGTAGGGCTGTTGGGACAACTGCAACTCTGTTGTCAAGGTACTGTGCTTTGGTTCCTGTAACACTGCGGGTGTGGCCCTGGAAACGCCAACGGCACATAACACACCCTTGAGCAAATCTTAACTGCAGATTTTCTTTGTAGAAATTCTATGTATAACGCAGGTACCTACTTGGCCCATGGCTGGTAACTATTTGGGCAATTAGAAAAAACAAAAACCATAAAAACTAGTGTCTATTGCTGCTTTGAATATGTTTGAAAGTCTGAAAATGTAAATAGTTTATCAAAAAAAAAAATCTTGTACAGTCCAGTGTAAAGTTTTTAAATGACCTTAAGGGTTGCCATCACATCTTTCTCACACTCTCCTCTTGATAATGGGGAAAAAAGTTTGCTAAGGATTAAAGAAATGGGGGGAAAAATAGAATCTCTTCAAACTTAAAGGAATGAGTCATTGTTCTTAGCTTTGTTGCATACACAGACTTCTTGGGTTTTGCTGTGCAGTATTGATGTGAGACAAAACTCAACACTGAATAATCTTTCAGTGGCACTTTCCCAAGTCTCTCTCCCCACCCCTGCCTCATGATTAAGGGAAAAGACAAAATGGAAAGACACGCTGTCTTTCTCTATCCTGGTGTATGTTGGCACCTTAGCTACTTCTTTTTCCCCCTTTTTGCACAAGGTGCTTTCCTGATATGTTAACCATGCCATCTTTGGGTGATAATGTACATGCCATGATGGGGCCCAGGCCCCTCAGGGGAGTGTCTATACGAACTGCCTATTTATGCTCATTTACCTCAAGACTGTCCTCTCTACCCTTAATCTAGTCGTCATCACTCCATCTTTTGTACTGCTGTTGACACTTACAAATTAAAGATAAATTTTGTTTTATGACCTCTGTGTATGGCCTTGTCTATGCCCTGCAGACTGTTGCGCCCTGGAGCCCCGTAGGCCATAGGTTCTTTGCTTGCTGCTGGAGCCAGCAGAGCCCCTGCCTGCCACTCACGCTGCTGCCTGGCTGGGAGGTCGGTCTCTCGGGAGCCTTCACCACCCCCCCACCCCAACCCCCAGCCTGGGAAGCCTTGCCTGCTCTCTTCCTTGTGAGCACGCGCTGCTGCAGCAGGAAATGCTTGTGGATTTAGGTGGTAGGAACAGGAGCCAAAGTGGATTTTTGTCAAGAGAAGATGAGAAAGAATCACTTCCTGTTTGCCCGACTCCTCCAGGAGAGTGAAGGTTTATCAAAGCTCTGAGCATCCTGGGGTATGAATGAATCTCACCGGACACCAACTTCTACAAGCCTAGCAGCCACACTTCTGGAACCTTCCCCTCCACTGTGGCTGGGAGTGGAAGGACTGACATGCTGGCTGACTTCACGGTTGCTTCTGCCTCAGGGAAGGAGAGCTCCCATCTTGTTGTCCAGCCAGGAGGTGGACCTGGAGCGAAGTGATATCAACTTTTAAGAGTCTGAGGGATTGAGGTGGGGAGTGGGCTGAAGGGAGCTTGCAGCCCAGCCCAGCCAGCACCACGGATCCCAGAGGTTAGCGACCAGCACCTGAGAGTGAAACAAAATGCTCAAGAGGGAGAGAGGGGAAGACACAGTCCATCTTTTTGGTATTTCCTATGAAAAACGCCTCATTAGAGAAAAGCCAAGGATTGGTGGAACTTTAGCAGCCAAATTGTAAGTTTGACACAAGCTGGCATAAGTCCTGGAAACCTAGCATCCCAGGGTCCTCCCTGCGCCCCGTGGGCTTTTAAAAGCCCAGGTAAGTAGAGGGTGTGGCTGTGGAGCCACAGCAACCCAGCCCTGCCATTTGCCAGCTGTGTGACTTCCCAGGTAACTCCTCTGTGGAATGGGGTCATGATCCTACTTCTCAGGGTGTTGGGGGGATCCCGTGAAATGGCCCACGAGAATTGTCCGGCAGCATCCTGCACACGCAGCGCAAGAAGAAAGCTGCCTCTGATCGAGAGGCTGAGCTGGGGAACCATCGCTGTCACTGGCCCAGTAAAGCCAGGGGCTTGCTGGATCACAAGTCCCAACCTTCCTCCAAGATGGGCTCCCAGCCATACAGGTTTTCTCATTTCCAGTGTATTCTCATCACTGCCTTTGTTCTTCTTTCTAAAGCACAGATCTGCTCTGTCCTCTCTCCCTCTGTCCCTCTCCTAAAGTCTTCTGGCTGTCCGCAGATGTCGAGGTAGAGTCCAGGCTTCCTGCCCTCACAGCCCCACGTCAGCAGACCCGCCAGCCTCCAGCTCTCTCGGCCTTCCACGCCCTTCACTTCTCGGTGTTTCTCTCACACCTCTCGGCCTGTCCCCAACCCTGTGGCTCTTTCTTCTCCTTTTGCTCTAACTCAACCTGTCCCTTTCTCTGTTTGGGAGATCCCCACTCCTCCAAACCCCATCCCAGGCACCACCTGGTCTGTGACATCTTCCCCGGCTCCCCAGGGTTTCAGGCTCTCCCTCAGGGACCCCACGGTGCCTGGAAGGGACTGCTCTGATCACATTCGCTGCATGGAAATGATATGTTTCTATGCCTGTCTCTTCTGCTAGAAGATGAGCTACTGAAACCAAGGACTGTGCCGTGGCCCTCCCAGCTCCCGACACAGGGCTTGGCATATAGTAAGTGCTCAACACGTATTTCTGGAGCGAATGTGGCCACTTGGCCTCCATGTGTGGTATAGCCTGTGAGCGTCAGGGTCTTAGATGGGGACCAGGGAGTCTGTAGGGGCACCTTGGTACTAGTTGTTTCATTTGGAGAACATTATTAGTTGGAACATCTCTGTTCATTTGGGGGAAGCCATTTCAAGTCAGTGTGATGGCTTTTCCCGATCAGGCACAAGGCTATTAACTCACCCAGGCTTTCGGGAGAACCCACATCAGGATGCCCACATTCCTGAGCCTGGAGCCACTGCTCTAATTTGCCTCCGAGGCATCCCGGCTGCAGTGGGGAAGGGACAGTCCAGAAAGAGGAGCTTTTATGAGTTTGCCCTAGTCTTCCCTTGATATCCCGGGGTCCAAGATGACCCTTCATTCTGGGTCATCTTAGACCCCAGGACAAAGGTTAATGGTACTCATCAAGAAAGGGGAGGAAACTCAGTCGGTCCTCCTGCTGGAAGAGGGCAGGCAGGCATCCCACAAGCTGTTCACTCAGAAATCTCTCCTTTTCTGACAAAAGAAACCATGGTCCAGGCAAGAATGATTCTTTCCTTTCATCGTGCTCTAGAGCCCGGCTCATAGTGTGGCCCACAGATGAGCAGCATCTGCTCCACTGGAGACATTAAGACCAGGGGAGGCACACTGAGTAGCGTACAGGCAACTCCAACAACCACCATCACCTCTTCGTGAACCACGTGCCACGGCATGGACAGATGAAGGGTTGGTCATTTGAATTGTGAAGGCCCAGAGACAGATGACTCACCCAAGGTCACACCGTTTAAAGGGCAGTGCCTGAATGCACACTTGTGCTTTCCAGTGCTAAAGCCAGTGACTCCATTACATGTGGAGATTGCTCATCAATAGTGCAGCCCTGGATCTAGGACCGGCTATCACCAGGCATCTGGGGACCCTGTCCCCTTCTCTGGCTGGGCCCAAGGCCTGGCCCTGACTGAGGGCCCAAGAGACACCAGGCCAACAGGACAACTCTCTTCAGAACTTATTGTACAGCATCCTCTGTCTATTGGCTACCTGGCGATTGTTCATATTGTAGCACCACCTTGGATGGCTATTGAGTAGATAATGAGGAAATGGGTAGATTCTGGGGCTCCTTTCCTGACTCTGGTAGTAAAAGACAGAGTTAGATACCCAGTAAAGGGAGTTAGTCAGGAAAGGTGTCTGAGGCACATGTTACCTTGGCACTGGGGCTCCTAAGACCCCATGTGGATGAGTCATCAGCAGGCTTCATCAATTCAGCCCCTGCCAGGTGGCCTTTGTCCCACCCCATCTCCCATCAGTCAGTAGGCCTGTGAGCTCCATCTCTCCACCTGCTCTGATGGTTTGTGAGGTGCTTGCTCCCTCCTCCATTTGTACCTTATCCCCGCTTCCCACATATTTAGTCATGGCCTAGAATACACAAGACGAAGCCTGAAGCGTTTGCAGAGTCCTTCTTGCTGCACTCAGGCCCTGATCTGCCCTTCCATCCACATCCCGGAATGCTCCTGACACTGGACACTGGTGGTGTTACCTGGACATGCTACACCATGAAATGTCACCTTGGGTGTGGAGGTCCCTCTCTCTCTTCTCCTGCCACCATCATCTCCCATACTTCAAAGCCCAGCTGAAACATCACCTCCTATGGGAAGCCTCCCCTCAATATACCTTTTATGTACTATCTGCTTATGTACTCTATGTTTATCTGTACTTTATCCATTAAAAAAAAAAATGTCTCAGCCCCTAAGAACCAACTTTTTCCCCCTTAGGGGCATGAGATTGTCCCTCTTGAGAACACACTTCTATAGAAAGCTCACTTGGAGGTTGGCCCTCACCATGGGGTTTGTAACTGGTTTCCCACTATAATGTAAATTCTGGATTTTGATTACTGTGGCTTAGTTACAATTTCTCCCAAAACATAGCAATACAAAGCAACCATTTATTACCCTCACAGAATCTGTGAGTTTGCAAATGTGAGTGGGACATAGGAAGGCTATTCTCTGCTCGACAATGTCTGGGAGCTCAGCCAGGAAACTCAGAGACTGGGCTCGTTTACGCTCATGCTTGGTGGTTGACGCCAGCAGTTGGTTGGAGCCACCGGCCAGAACCCCTATGTGTGGCCTCTTCCTGTGGCTTGGGCTCCCTGACAACATGGTGGCTGGGTGTCAAGGGTGAGCAGCCCAAGAGGGGAGTGGGGACCGAGCTGCATCCTTTCTTGTGACCTGACCACAGAAGTCATGAAGCATCTCTTTCCCTACTTCCAGTCATTGGTGCAGGCACATGGTCACACCAAGTTCAAGGGGAGAGGAAGTTAGCTGCACCTCTCAATGGGAGAGTGATAAAATTCTGAATAGTGTATGGGACTGGATATGTTGCTGTAGTCATTTTTGGAAAATACAATCTGATATCTGTTCATTTGTGACCCCAGTTCTCCACCTCAATACCACCCCACCTTCACAGGGCCTTGTACATGGTGCAATGCTGGCATCTATGTATGACTTTTATTTAAGTATGACTCTAAGCTGGGAGGATGAAGTCCCAAGTCTTGGTCCATTTCTGCCATTACCTGAGTGAGGGTTCCATGGCCCGGAGATGCCTGGAGAGGCCAGCTGTGGGCAGGAAGCTCACCGACGCACCAGGGTACAGTGGTTCTAGGTACAATGGTACCCGGAGCAAATGGTAAGTGAGAAGCAAGCATTACAAGCAAGATCCTGATGAAAGTATTTTTTTCCTCTCAGAAGCATACAGTTATTTCTTCAGTCAAATCCATATATATATATATATATATATATATATATATATATAGTCACCAACAGCATTTGCAGTAGAATTTGACTGATATTCTTGTCTATAGGAGCCTGTCAAAGAAGCTAATGCTGTCACTAATCAGCAAAATACTAGTCTATCCCCCTTTGGTAATAATCTACCGGTATTGATATTTCTATCAACACTACTATCATCAATAAAACAACGGATGTTTTTAAATGGCAATAATCAGTACTAGGAGCCATAAAGTATACACAAAGATAATTTAGCATTTTTCAAGCTCAGGAAATAATAGTTTGACGTTCTAACATTCCCTAAACTGACCTATACCATTAATTATACTCAAAAGTTAGATTGAGAAAAGCAAAATTAACCTAAAAACAACCTATTAACTTTCTGACTTTGGATTAACATTTATCAGTTCATGGATGTTTTCAAACACACTCAAAACGGATCTAAAGAAGTAAGGATATTTAGCATATTTTATTTGAATCTTATTTATAAGTCTATTTTATTTTTTAAGTATATATATTTTATTGATTTCAGAGAGGAAGGGAGAGGGAGAGAGCGATAGAAACATCAATGATGAGAGAGAATCATTGATTGGCTGCCTCCTGCACACACTCCCACTAGGGATGGAGTCCACAACCTGGGCATGTGCCCTGACCAGGAATTGAACTGTGACCTCCTGGTTCATAGGTTGACACTCAATTACTGAGCCACACAGGCCAGGCATAATTCTATTTTATTTTTTAAAATTTATCTTTATTGTTGAAAGTATTACAGATGTCTCCCTTCCTCCCTTCTATTTAAAAAACTCAGCATTTCCATTAGAAGCATTATTAAAAATAAATAAGGATGGATCTTTACTATGAAAAGCCAAGTATAGAATTTAGATATGTTTTTGAAATGGAAAGTATCCCAATGATATTAATGAATAAGACAGGTAGAAAAGTTAGGGAAAACAATTATAATATGAACACAGAAAAATAATCAGGGTCCTAGACAAGCTAACTGCTCTTCCATGATTTAACATGATACTGTCCCTATTCACCTTAGAATAGATTTCATTGGAAAAAAGTACTCTTACATTCTATTCTAGGATAAAAAACTCTATGAAATAATTTCAGTGCATTTATTACACATTGCAAAATTAATTCACTTAGAAAAGGCACTTGTTTATTAATAATGGAAATAAAAAAACCTGCTTAATGTATGGGTGTGAGCCACTGCAGAAATGAGGAGTAAATTCTCAGGCAGCCACCTCACCTGAGGCCTGGGTCTGGGGGCACCTTTGTTCGCGACCTGCAGCGGATCCCAGGCCCTTGGCTAGTGCCAGGGAGGCAGGTAGTTGATGTGCCGGGGCAGGTCGGCCAAGCATGCCTGCTCTGGACAGAACTATGGAAAAGATAAGCGGTCTGGACCTTAAACTGTGTCAGATAAGACATACCAAGGGATAAATGCTGCAACTATAAATACAGCTCACAAAACAGGATCATTTTTCAGGCTGTTGAATTTCAAATGCCTGCCAAACAGGGTATCATATCTGGGACTCTTATTTTTTGCAACTTTTAACTGCAAGTCCAATTAATTTTTTAAAAATCTGTAAAAAAACAAAAAAAAATCTGGAAAGTGAGGACCTAAAGTGTCCAATCAAACCTTGGCATTGAAATTAATTTCACAAATTTTAATATGATGTTTGAAGAAAATTCAATTTAACACTAAATTTCAGTCAACTCCAGAAAGAAAAAACAAATAAAACAGGATACTAAAGAAGGGTGACTATTGATTAATCTTCTTATTGCAATCCGGTCGGTCAGTCAGCTCAGATATATGAATTGCATCAAATTTGCGTGTTAGTCTTCTGGAGGAATAATTCAGAGAGTCAAGGACACCTGGGGAATCTTCTCTCCCAAACAAAACACAACAAAAGAAAAACCCATAACGCTTCGGAGAGACCAAATACTGCCTTGTTTAGGTGTTGTCAACTATAAATGCCAGAAACCCAATTTAAATGACTTCTGTGGCCCAAAGGGATTCAGTGGCTTACATCACTGAAAATGTGCAGGATAGCAGGGCTTCAGGTATGGCTGCATACAGGTGCTCAAATGGGGCATCAACACTGGATGTCTTTAGCAGACTGTTGAATCTCAGAGGGAAGGCAGGGGAGGGTGGGTGGGTGGGAAGAGATCAACCAAAGAACTTTTATGAATACTAGTAGATGTATAACCCATGGACACAGACAGGGTGGTGAAGGCCTGGGTGGGCTGGAAGGGGTCAATGGGGAAAAAAATGGGACACAGGTAATACTTTCAACAATAAAGATTCTTTTAAAAGGTGCTTGCTGTCTTCATCTCTCCACCTGCACTGGTTGGCCTTGCTCCCAGGTGGTCTCTTTCCATGAGATAGTCCTCGGCAGCTCCAGACTTACATTCTCTGTGTTTTAAGTTCAACAGAAAGAGGGTGAATAGAGCTGCTTCCTGGCTTTTCAGTTTTGAGAGTGAACACCAGATTTCCAGCTCTGGATCCTCACTTTGCATACTGACTTTGCAGTCAGAGTTCACAGTTGAGACATGTAAAAGATTAAGGTCACTTTTTCTTTCCTACACGAGTCATTTTCCCTGTTCTGCAGAATTTTATCCAGTTTCTTTCATTTATGAAGTAGTCTATGTACTAATCACGAATTTAGTTCTTCCACTTGTTTAAATATCCTCTTAATGTGTTCAAAGACCTTACTCATTTATCAATTTTAAGTTCTTGAAGAACAATTTTCTGTTCCAACACAGATCAGTTGCTGATAAGCTACTGACAAGTCTTGGGCTCTCCCTTCTCCAGCACACTGCATGTTTCTCCTTTCAGACACGATGTCTCCTAGATTCCATCTCCTAGATTCCGTCTCCTAGATTCCATCTCCTAGACTCCGTCTCCTAGACTCCGTCTCCCAGATTCCATCTTTCTCTTTGTTTACTCCCTCATCCTTCAGCTGCTTCTTGAGAAAGGGTATCTGAGAGGTAGTTTTTTTTTTAGATTTTGTCTAACATAATTTAAAAAAAAATAGTTTTATTGATTTCAGAGAGGAAGGGAGAGGGAGAGATAGAAACATCAATGATGAGAGAGAATCTTTGATTGGCTGCCTCCTGCACACCCCCTACTGGGGACCGAGCCGCAACCTGAGCATGTGCCCTTGCCTGGAATCAAACCCAGGACCTTTCAGTCTGCAGGCCAACGCTCTATCTACTGAGCCAAACCAGCTAGGGTTAACATAATTTTTTGATTGCATAGAATTCTAGGTTGGAAATTATTTCTTATCAAACTTTTGAAAGTATTGCTTCATTGTCTTCTAGCTTCCAGCATAGTTGTTGAAAAGTCTGACGCCATTCTAATTCTTGTTTCCTCCCTCCCTCCCCCACTCCCTCCCTCCCTCCCTCCCTCCCTCCCTCCCTCCCTCCCTCCCTCCTTCCCTCCCATAACATGTAGGATCTTGTCCTCTGCATTTTGAAATTTCATGATGTGCCTTAGAGTGTGTGTATATTTATTTATTTTACTGTATTAGGTACTCAGTAGGCCTTTCAGACTGGAAATTCATATCCTTCAGCTCTGGAACGTGATCCTGAATTGCTTCTTTGGTGATTTTCTCCTCACCGTTTTCTCCACGTCTTCCTCAGGAAGTCGCAGAGTCAGATGTTGAACCTCCTGATCTGGTCTTTTCATTTTCCTTGTTTCTTTCTTTGTATTTTTGCTCTGTGTTCTGGAGAAACATTCCCAACTTTACCTTCCGCATGTCAAGTGCGTTTTTCATTTCTGTGTCACATATTACATTTCCACGTGCTTTTCTTTCTCTCCAGAAGTTTTCTTCTTTTAAGCACCTGGTTTTGCTCTGTGGAGGCTGAACATATCCCTCTAAAATGATTAAAAATAATTAAGATTTTTTTCTTCTTTTTAAATAATCACTATTTCTTCCCAATTGCTTCAACCATCCGTTTCACTAATATTTATTGAACACTTACTATTTGTCAGGCAAATAGGAACTTGGGATAATTCTGGAAGCAAACAACACCCCCCCCATCCCCCCCAATCCTCGGGCAGCTTACATGTGGTTGCGTATTGTGTTGTCTGTCTTTGGTGCTAGAGACTTTGCTAATGTGTTTGGTGAGCGTCAGGCCTCAGCACTCTGCCGGCATTCAAGGGGAGGAAACAGAAACCCAAAGGAAGTCCCAGGAGGGAGGAGGGCCGCCATCTATTATCCTCACTGTGACTGACACGCGCTGCCTGGAGAACCGCTGAATCCTCCGGCTCCTGCCCGGTAGGTCCAAGCCTGACTGCCAGCCCTCTGGGGACGGAGCTGGGACATGTTCAGTACGTTGACTTCATTGAATCCCTTGTTTTCCATGGCTGGTGCAGGTCTCTGCTGCTCCCTTGCAGAGACCGAGCCTCCGGTCTCCTCCTGCGGGGCAGCGGGGGTAGGGGGGGAGGCAGGCGGGGACGGGGGAGGCCCACGTCTGTGCAGAGGTGGGCAGAGGATGCATCCCCTTCCTGCACGGACAGACCACCAGTTCTTCCATGTCAGCCTTGCCTTGCCTTTCTCTTCCAGGGATATCAGCGGCAACCTCCGAGCCTTTCCAGTGGTTCTCAACCTTCTGGCCCTTTAAATACAGTTCCTCATGTTGTGACCCAAACATAACATTATTTTCATTGCTACTTCATCACTGTAACGTTGCTACTGTTATGAATCATAATGTAAATATCTGATCTGCAGGATGGTCTTAGGCGACCCCTGTGAAAGGGTCTTTTGACCGCTAAAGGGGTCGCGACCCACAGGTTGAGAACCACTGCTTTAGACTCTGAAGTTTAGAGGGTTCTGCAATGTAAGTCATTTTGCTTCTGTGGTTTCCGCTGCTGGCTCAGCCGGGCTTTCCTGGGCCTGCTCATCAGTTCCATTTCGGTCTGCTTCCTCCATCGAAACTGCTAGTGCCGCCTTCCCTGCTGCTCCCTGTATCCTCTGGTTTCATGCCTTTAAAAACACTGTGGCGCAAATACTGTAGTGATGTTTCTGGAGGAAGCAGCGCTAACATGTATGTGTTCAAACTGACATTTTCAGCTGTCCTCCTAATCCGTAGTGGGTTTTGTACAGGGTGAGAACTCCAGGATCTTTCGTAGCTACTGTGAGCCAGACACAGAGCCAGGCAATTTACCCACACTGCTGAACTCAGTCCTGACAGCAGTGAGCTTCCTGGAAATGGAAAGAAAGGCTCAGAGACATAAATTGATTTGATGATGATTGGGTTCACTTGATGTAGGGAGAATTGGTTAAACGGCTTCACGTGCCTCAAACTGAGCCAGGTGCAGAGGATGCATGAGTGCATGTTGACTTGGTCATCTGAACTCAAGAGCGCATCCTAGACTGTCCCCCGTCCTTCCTGCATCCTACTGCTTTGCTCACCTGGACACTCCTCAGCTGGGCCCTCCCCTGCTTGCCGGTTCGCCCTGCTTTGGTTCAGGGCTTTGAGATCTCTTTTCTGGACCCCACAGTAATGTACCAACCAGACTTCATGCCTCTAGCCCACCACCCCAGGCGTAGCCGAGGTGGTCTTTCTAAGCCGCGAAGCTGATCGCATTGCCCCGCAAGCCAAGGTCTGGCACGGACGCTGCAGTCACCGGACCCAGGTACGTCCCTAGCTTGTCTCTAAGCCCTCGGCACTTAGCACAGGGCCTGGAATCCTACTCAGCATCCATGAATGGTGCTTGGACTGAACTGAGCGTCACAGTTAAAGCCATCATGAGCTTACCTTACACCCCTCAAGTGTATTGGAATCCACCAGGATTGCAACCCAGATCTGAGGATTCCAGGCTCAGATGGCGGCCCTGTTGAGCCAGTGACAGCATCCACTGCCTCCTTCTACTCCATCCCTACAGAGAAAAACAAAGCACCTCGCCTGGTAGTTTATTCAAATACCAGAAGGGCTGGAAGGGAAGGAGTTATGGCCCCTTCCCCTTGGCCAAGCTCAGAAATCCCCCACCATCTAGGAGGCCCAGCTCAATTTTATGTTCGGAATCATCCAGAGTTGTCCAGGCACTTAACCTTCTCCAGAGAAGCAGTTGATTAGATTGTTGGGGGAGGGGCGGTGGGGAAGGGAAAGGTAGAGAAAGTTTATTTGGTTTCACCTATATAATATTAGGTGGGAATTTCCAAGAAATTATGTGGCAATGACGTTATAACTTTCACACGATGGCTGGAAGCAACATTATAAAAATATTACCTAACACGACTCCATATGGACATATGAAATTTCATTCCATTTTACACATGTAATTAAGTGGCCCACATAATGAAGTACTGTGTGTGCAAAGAGGGAGATGTCTTCTGTAGGTGAAAGATAGCTGGGGCAGAAACAAGACTGGCATTTTAAAGGGTGAATAATCAAGCGAGGGTGGCTGAAAATTATTGCACTTCATTCTACAAACAACTTAAACTTGATGGATTTTCCCCCCTTACAGCTAGTCTTCTGGTTATAAGCAAGACAAATACATTCAATAGCCTGCTGCTAAAATACTCTCCCTCCCCTGTTTACTAAAGGTGGTGAGTTGAAAAAGTCCTGAGCCTGGAATCAGACAGAGCTAGGTTCCAATCCCAGATCGCCACCTACCAGCAAGTGGCCTTCGGTAAGGGGCTAAGACAGTGCTACTCACACTGGGGTCTGAACCAGCATCGTTTTTTGAGGGTTTGTTACAAATTCAGACTCAAAGGCACCAGCTCAGACCTAACTGAATCTGAGTCTCTGAGGGTGGGGTCCAGGAATCTGTGTGAATTTTATTTTATTTATTTATTTTTAAAATATATTTTATTGATTTTTTACAGAGAGGAAGTGAGAGGGATAGAGAGTAAGAAACATCGATGAGAGAGAAACATTGATCAGCTGCCTCCTGCACACTCCCTACTGGGTATGTGCCCGCAACCAAGGAATGTGCCCTTGACTGGAATCAAATCTGGGACCCTGGAGTCCGCAGGCCGACTGAGCCAAACTGGTTAGGGCTTGTGTGAATTTTAACAAGCCCTCCAAGTGGTTCCAATTCACTCTAAGAATGAGAGCCACTCAAATGATCATTTCCTGTCATTGTATCCTTTATGGCAGATAACCCAACTCCAATGAACTGATGAAAAACCAAAAAACAAACAAGAATGTAATGATTCACATAATCAAAATCCAGACGTAGAAGCACCTTCAGGTGAGGCTTGATCCAGCACCTCAAACAATGTCTCCCAGGACTCCTTTATTTTCAGTCCCTGACATCCTGGCATAAAGAGGTCTCAGAGGGGAAATGCAATTGAGGTGTAAAGTTATAGTTTGGCATACGTGAGTTTTAGAACTATCACGCATGTTATTCACATGTTTATTGGACGATTAACCCAGGCCAAGTTTTGTGTGTTGTTGAGGCATGAGGGTAAGCCACTTGGCATCCACCAATGACAATTGCCTTGCAGTTCTCCAACACTTTGACTATGTCTCTCTCCTTGCTTTTGAATGTGCTGTTTATTTGCTCTGAATTACTTTTCTTTGTAAGGACCATTGGGGGAACTCCCACTTATCATTTAGAAATTACTTGGACATGGACTATTTTCCAAAGCTTTCCCAGTTCCTCCACCAGCAATCATCTGAGCTCCTTTGTGCTCCCAAGGTCCCTACCATTTGCTCTGTCCTCTGCCTGGTGCCCATGAGATCATTACCTGTCTTCCAACCTAGACAGTGAGCTCCTTGAGGGGACAGCCCTTCTCTCATCATTTAAAAACCTCTAGCTCCTGGCATGGGGCCCAGTGCAATGAAGATGCACAACAAATCATATTGAAATGAGCTGACCCTTCTCAGAACGGTGGGTATCAGTAGAAAGCCAATCCCAAGCTCAACGCCATGGAGGACACACTGGAAGGTGCAGGCTGTCAGTCCCCACACTGGAGCCTCCATGGAACTCACAAAAGGTCAGCTGGTTCCACATCCGTTGGAAGAGGCCCGCCGTCATAACGTCAGTGGGTCAGGAAGAATGCTGTCCAGCAGAACTGTGTACAGCAAGGAGACATGCTATGTCTGCGTGGATTCCCATTGTCGCCGCTAGCCATGTGGCTATTAAGCCCTTGAAATGTGATAGACTGAGGAGCTGAATTTTGGGTTTCTGAAATATTTTTACTTAATTTAAATTTAAATAGCTGCACAAGACTAAGAGCTACAGACCTGGCAGACCTGGAGGAGGCCTTAGAGTCATCTGGTGGGAAGGGACGTGGCGCGGTCATGCCAGGAGTGGCGTGTACTGAAGCATGTTTGGGAAAACTTCACGCAATGCGTGTCCTCTTCATCTAAGCTCTCAAATGTGTATACTCGTCAGAAGTCCAAGAGACTTTCTGTAATATTTATTATCCTTCCCACTTTCATGCTTGAGATTTGTAGCTCTTGTTTTCTTATTTGGTCTTGCTCAAAGTCTATCAATTTTATTGAGCTTTTCAAGGAACCAGCCTTTGGTTTTATTGACTTTTCTCAATTGCTTGTCTGTTTTCTATTTCAATGATTTCCACTCTAATCTTTGTTATTTCCTTCCTTCCCCTTATTTTGGGCTAAAAGAGCTTTTCAATAATTGCCTATGCTGTTCCCTCTTAATGGAACCCTCTTCTCAACATCTTCTCTAGCCCATTCTCACCTGCCAGCAGGTAGACTTAGCCATCAGGTTCTAAGGCAAGCCTTTGCTGCCCTTCTCAACACCTGTTACATACACTCACAGCCCACAAGTCTCTTGCCCAGAGCACTCATCGCTCATCACCGTTGTCATTTAACATTTGTTTTTGTGACTCTTTGTTAATATCTGTCTTCTCTCCTCACTATAAACTCTCTGGGGCCAAAAAGCTTGTCTTACCTAACCATGACCTTCCCCACACTTGGCTCAGTGAAGGACACATTTATAGTCCCAATATTGGCCACTTCATCTGAATTAGGTCAGATATAGTCTTTCTGCAGAACCCAATGGGTCTTAGTACACGCCACTCCTGGAATGACGATGCCACTTCCCGTCCCACCAGCGTGACCACTCCCACACTGCTCAACACAAGCATGTGATGGAATTAGGAGCAGACAAGGAGAAGGGCCAGAGTTAGCCATTGGCTGGACTTCAGCAAGAGAAAGGCTGCCCTTGGCTGAATCTATGCCAACTTTGGCTGTCATGTTGCTGGCATGAAGGGGAATAAGAAGTTGGGTCCTTCAGAAGCCTCAGGAGCAAACTATTTTAGGGCCGTGGTTACCCAACTCCAGCATCCTCAGGAATCACCTGAGAAGCATTTGAAAGGCACCCACTTCTCTGTGTGTGTGTGTGTGTGTGTGTGTGTTTTGAGACTCCTTCCCAACATCTCTATCTCTTGGGACTTAGAACCATTTCCCTGGTCACAAAGGGCCCTTACTAGGGAAAATGCCAGGTGCATCAGAAGAGCAAATGCCAGCCCATGTATGCACACATGTGTGAATGTACTGCATATGTCAGATACCTGCTATAATTTTTAATTACTTCATTCAAACATTAGTTATTTTTATGACTGAGTTCTTTAGGCACCTTCTTAAATTTTGCAGCAGAAGTGAGTATCTCACCTGCCTCACCCTAGTCCTGGCCCTTCGGGAATGCACAGGTGAAGTACATATCAAGTGCCCAGCACAGTCTGGGACGCAGAGCAGGCTGCAGTGAGTGCAACACCCAAGGTCACTGTCATAAGTTCAGTGGGGCTCAGTGAGTTGTGCGGTGGAAGCTCCAAGACAGGAGTTCAAGAGGAGGGAGGATGTCTGCGGGGGTCTTGCAAACAGAGTAGGAGTTTGTCAGGCAGAGGAGGAGGACGGGTCTTCCAGAAGAACCTGGAGAACAGCGAGACTTCTGCATGGCTGGAACCAGGATGGGTGGAGGGGCCCCGTGACGGTGAGGCGACGGAGGGGGTGAGCCTGGTCCAGGTGGGCCTGAAAAGCGCAGAGAGGGGCCTGGAGCTTTGTCTAGTGGGTGAGGGCGCAGCCAGAGGCATTTTAGCAACTGTTGGCTGACCTCCACAGAGCACACCGCCTTAGCCTTTGTTTCCAGGGCTGCACGCTGGAAATCATACCCTCCTCAGGAGAACTCAGTGGGATGGTGAATGGGAAGTTTGGAATCTGGAAGGGCCATGCTGGTGCATAATCGTATAATAAAGTTCCCTCACACTGGGATGATTCAGTCCTCCTGCGTGATGCTGAGATGGCCTCTGCCAACAAGTTCCTAGCAGATGGGGAGCCATCATACTGGCCCTGAAAAGGCATCTTCACCCACCTGGGAGGGGGGAAAGGGCAGCTGCCCCACCCCTCACCCCACCCCACCCCACACAGGCTCCTGCCCCCAGGTACCCTCCCAGCCCTCTGCATGTGTTGTGACTGTCCCCAGCATCTTCTACACCCACCACCCCACTACCATGGGCTCCCTCACCAGGATCCCATTCTTGCTGCCCTTGCCTACTGACCAGCCAGATAGTGTGTGTGTGTGTGTGTGTGTGTGTGTGTGTGAGAGAGAGAGAGAGAGAGAGAGAGAGAGAGAGAGAGAGAGAGAGACATGTCCTCCTCATGTCTCAGAAGGAAGACACCACAAGCTGCATCAGCGAGAGCTGAAGCAAACCCTCACATCACAGGCACGGGAGCAGCTCGCTCCAATGTGCCGGCCCCGAGCTGTGCGCAGTGCTCCGCCTTACCCGCACCCACGTCAGGTGCTGCTCGTGCTCATGCAGTGGTTTCACACACCCCGCGCTGCACACTCGGTGTGGGATTGCTCATTCACGTGGGTGGCCAAGAAGACGTCCCACACTTGCTCAGCGCCCCCTACCTCATTGCCACATTCAGGGGTGGCCAGATCCCATGACCGGGGTGGGGGGGGGGTCAGGAGGGACCCTCGTTTTCTTATGGAGGCGTTTGCCTTTCTCAGGGAAGTTCTCTCAAACTTTTTGGCTGGAGGCCACCGTCGGATTTTTCCTTCTTCTTTTTGCTGCCTCCTGTTCAGTCATGAAATGACTTCCTGGGAAGCCTTGCCCTTAGGGTTCCCACACCGTGGATGAGGGAACCGAGTCTCAGGCCAGTGAACTGCCCTGAACAAGCTCATGAAGCACAGAGAGCATCTGCTGATGTCTCGCCACCTACTCTTCTTCCGGCACAGCCCCCCACCTTCCTAGGGACTTGGTCCAGCAGAGCCTAGCTCCCTGGGTACCAGTGTTCTCATCTGTAGAATGGGAGTGGCTATAAGAGTGTCCAGGCCCACATAATTGGGAAGCCCAGAAAAGCTGATAATTCTGTTCAAAGGTGTGTGCTTTAAATATTTGTTCTATGTTCATTTTATGGGGTGGGGGGGGTGGTTAGGAGATGACGCTGAGGTTGCCACTAGACAAGGAAATTCTGGGTCCTGGGGTCTCTGAGGGTCTCCGGTAGGGGTGCTTGGGTGGCAGGAGGATCAGCTTACACTCCTCTCTTTGTGCAGGCACCCGAATTAGGCTTGCATTTCTGGTTTATTCCAATGATGTGTTTTAGTGCCCCTTAAAGACTGGGGCCCTGAGCAGTGGCCTGGCTGACCCTCCCTGAGACTTGGCTGTGTGAGAATTAGATAGGAAAGTGCATGAACAATGATTCTTCTGCCACCCAAATGCCCCTCCTTCCCAGCCCCCCTTGAGTAACCCCAGAGGGGCCAGGAGGGCGGAGACCCGCAGAGCCCCTGGGGCCCAGACTCTCCTTGTCTAGTGGCAACCTCAGCGTCATCTCCTAAACTACCCCCCACACGTGGATATAGAACAAACAGAAATGCAGGGTGACGCTGGGCACATAGTAGATGCTTCATAAAACACAAAACTGCTAGTTGAGCCCCAACTGTGAGTCCCCAGCCCAGAGCTGGTGAGTTCGGAGCTTGCCTCAGACTCTGCATTCCAGGCCTCCCCCCTCCCCACCCCTACCCCCCCGCCAGCCAGGCTGGCCTTGCCCCCACCATGAAGAGACCTCTCTGGTTTTCCAAAGGGAGACACTGAGCCCCCAGGGCTGACAGCGATCCTGCCTCCCGCCCAAAGGTGGATGGTTTGGCTGCCGAGTTCCCCGAAAATTGGTTCCGCATGTTGGCGACATCAGGCCTGAACGTTTGCTCAGCACACAGCCATGAGGGTCCTCCGGGGAGGCTGAAACCCCACACCAGCCCCACCGTCCGCCCCCAGCCGCAGGCTGCCAAGCCACTGCCCACAGCCAACTCCCAGGACCAAGTGGTGGGAGAGCAGGGCCCTGCCACGGGCTGGGGCCTCCGGGAGCTTCTCTGGCCCCCCAGGCGGCGGCCCCGACGCCACCTGCTGGCTGCCTGGGGAACTGCACCAGCATGGCAACCCCCTCTCTGGCCCTGGCCTAGGGACTCAGGGTGTGCTGCTGCTGCAGGGCTAAATCCTCAAAGATGGTCCCTCTCCCATTCCAGGAACTCCCCAGGGCTGGGGAATGTGGTTCCCAAGGCTGAGCTATTTTTAAACGTCAGCATCCGCCATGCAGATGCTCTGTTTATGGCTGGGGTTCCAAGCCTGTGAGAGGAGCTGTGCATTTAACCAAAGGCAGATGCAGGATGGGAGTAATTAGGCTGGGCGGGGCCTGTCTATTCCCAGGCCTGGGCAGCTGGGCAGGGAGAGGGCCAGCGGGCCACCCTGGGGCTGAGGTTGCTTCTAGTCAGGGAAACTGGGCCCTGGCTGGTGCCTGGTGAGCGCCTCTGAATGACCTGGGGGTGGGGGTGGGGGGGCTGGGGGAGAGGAAGGGGAGACAGGAAAGCCTCTTACTATCCCCTTCTTATCACTGCCAACAAGCTTTGCCCAGCCATAGGTCTTTATAAGGGGTGGGCATGATTTTTCCCATTTTGCTGATGAGGCCATTATGATACTCAACCAAGGTCACCTGGTGTGTTTTTTCAGACTTGTTTTTTCCAACAGGAGAATGTGACCAGGTATCCCACCTTCCATGGCTTCTGGTCACTCTCAGGACTAAAGTGCGTCCCATGAGAGCCAGGCCTGCCTTTGCAGCGGTCACCCTCGGCCCCTCCCTCTCCCCTTGCTCTTTCGCTATCCCAGGGTTGTGCCAGCCCCGGGTCATGGCCTTTAAGAACTTTCCCATGGGTTCTTGCTCTTGGTTCTCTCCATTCTTGCCACCACCTCAGTGGGCCCTGATCCCAAAAAACCTGCAATTGGATTCCAGGGCTGATGACGCCTGGACTCAGGTCATCTTTGTGCCTTTTATCCCTGCCACTTAGCCTGTGACCTGGCTCAGAAATCCTCACGGTTGTTGACTGAACGCATGAGTGAATCAGAAAGCTCCCTGTTGCTCAGCCCTGACAGAGAAGGAGAAGGCGCTGCATGAATTCTTGAGGGCCCTACGGTCTCGTTTGAGAAAAGACGGTCTAGGCCAGTGGTTCTCAACCTTCTGGCCCTTTAAATACAGTTCCTCGTGTTGTGACCCAACCATAAAATTATTTTTGTTACTACTTCATAACTGTAATGTTGCTACTGTTATGAATCATAATGTAAATATCTGATATGCAGGATGGTCTTAGGCGACCCCTGTGAAAGGGTCGTTCGACCGCCAAAGGGGTCGCGACCCACAGGTTGAGAACCGCTGGTCTAGGCGGTGTGAGTGACCTGCCAACCAGGCCTGCGGGATTAGGGCAGGCTTGATGGGGGACATCCTGGAGGAAGAGGAACAGAAGGGGGCCACTGAGGGAGAATAGAGCGAGTCTGGGGCGATGAGTACCACTTGGTGGGGTGTCAGGAGGAGATACTGCACTGCAGGCGGGGAACACAGCAGCAGTCTCCAGCATGTAGGGCAGCCACATGAATATGTGTGATCTCACAGGCTCCTAAGTCAGTCCCGGTCGAGGCAGGCTGTCCCTCTGAGGCCTCAGCCCCCAGCCCATCCTGGATGCAGGGTTTTAGGTGGGCAGCAACTCAGGCCTGGATGCCTGTTAACGGGAGGATTCCTACTCTGTCTTCCCAACTGGCAACTGCCTTGGTTTCCCTGATTAGCCCTTCGGTTTCATCAAGAGCCAGGTCCTGGCCTGACCTCCTTGTAGCTTGCTTAGTCCCAGGACTGAGCTAAGTTCCTGGTAGTCTCTGCGGTCTCACCAGTTGTGCCTGAGCCTGGCCTTGAGAGGCTGACAAACTGCCTGTTACCCCAACGCCGAGAGCTTCCAACCCGGAATCCTCAGCCAAGCTCCGCGGCAGCCCTGGCCCAGGTGAGCCTCGATCTCCTTGCCCATCCTGGCCTAGCTTCTTTCTCTAGTCCTCTGGGCCTGGTGTTGCCGTATGCTTTGTGCCTGAGAGTGGGGTCAGACTTTGAGAGGCCTTGAACATCAAGCCAATGGGTATAGATATTGTGTAGTGGCCAGGTACACAGCCCATGTGGGCTCCTGGGGGGGGTACAGGGGGGTGGGTGCCTGTGGCAGACAGGGAGGCAGCTGGAGGCCAGTGCAGCAACCTTGCGGTGGCTGAGGATGTCTGAGTGAGGGGTGAGTATTCTGGAGGTCAGAGCTCACCCTGGTCGAATGTAAGAGACAAGGCAGACCTAAGAGGACATCAGATCCATGCTCTTCACTGCACAGAGGGTGACGCTCCAGACCAGCGAGGACAGGACAATCGCCTGGTGTCACACACAGCACATCCGTGGTGCCTTCCCCAAGTGAGCAAGAGGGTTTGGCTTCTCAAGAAGCTCTCTTAAAAAAATAAATAAATTATATGTATATATTGATTTCAGAGAGGAAGGGAGGTGTAGAGAGTTATAGAAACATCAATTATGAGAGAGAATCATTGATTGGCTGCGTCCTGGGTGCCTCACACTAGGGATATGCCCCAATTGGGAATTGAATCATGACCTCCTGGTTCACAGGCTGATGCTCAACCACTGAGACACACTGGCTGGGCTCAAGAAGCTCTCTTGAGCTCCTACTTCTCTCCCCAGGAGGCAAAAGCATCAAGTTTGGACTGAGGCAGTTCTGGGTTTCTGTCCCAGCACCAGCTGTGTGACCCTGGACAGATCACTTAACCTCTCTGAGCACAAGCATTTTTACCTTTCAGCTAGAGACAATGCCACCTCCTCGCGGGACTTTCAGGAGGACTGAATGAGGTAACAGCCATTCATGTGACAGCATAGCACCTGGCACTTCGCAGTATTTCTCGGAAACCTTCTTTAGCCACGGGAGGATCCAGGGATCATTAGAAAGAGGCAGTAGCTAGCTGGATGGGCCAAAGGGAAGGGGCCCCGGAAGGGGGCCAGGAGACAGGCAGACTGTCCAGCCATCCCTGGAGTCACCTCTCCAGTCCGGAGGCTGGACAAATCCCTGCAGCGGGCAGCGGACCAGGCCCACAAAGTAGCTCTGCACCATGTCCTGTGGCCTCCAGAATCCCCCGGCTCTGCCAGGAACAGCTACCAGGCCTTTGAACTGGCCAGGCCCGGGGCTTCTTGCTCCGGCTGGGGAGGCAAATATTTGGGCAGCCAGTGGTTGTGTTTGGGGCTTTCTGTCCTCCCTGCTGGATCAGCATGTGCCAGGGGTGCCCAGCTGGGAGGGTAGCGCCCAACCCCTGCGGAGGCGGCGGGCGGACGCTCAGGCCGCAGATCCCCGGCGCCTGCCCGCGGAAGCCCCTGGGCGAGGATGGAAAATGCCACTCGGGCCCACAGTCCAGCCTGTTGTAATCCCCTGGGCTGGCGTCACCGGGGCCGGTCCAAAAACTGTGTCGTGCCGTCTGCCGCGGGAGCGAGGGGAGTGGCGGGGCCGCCGGGGCCCATAAAAACAACCCCAAAGGTTTCATTTGCTTGCGTTACAGGCCACTTGGCTGCCCTGCAGCTGGGAGCCGGGGCCCAGCGAGCGCGCAGAGTTATGGGGCAGCGCTAAGTGCTCTGTTTGCAGAAAACTGCCAAAATGTTAGGACAAAGTGGTAGGTGTTTGTGCTGCAGATAATAACTGATGGGCTCCGGGCGGGGAGGCGGATGCCGGGTGTTTGTGGCCGCCGCTCCTCCGAGCAGCCTGCGCCCGCCTCGGAGCAGCGGTGTTTTCCTGCGCGGGCGGCCTGGCAGCTGACGGGCGCGCCAGGGCCTCCTGAATCAGCCCCGAGGGAGGGAGGGGTGGAGACCGGCTGCTGGTGTTTATCCGATGCTTGGGGTTTGCCCTCACTGGCCAAAGCGGCCCATTCTTCAGACCAGAACCCGTTCCAGAACCCACGGTGCTGTGGGAGGAACCGCGATGCCTGCTCCAAACGCCAAGTGCCTGGGTGTCCTGCTTTGGGGACCCGCGGAAGCTGTCATCCAGGAGGGCTCAGTGGCCGGCCGCAGGGGCTGGTTCAGATGCTGCCAGGAGAGGGGTTTCTCTGACCGGGAGGGCTGGGGGGGGGGGGGGGAGGGGCGGGAAGAGGGACCCGACCGACTCCTCCTGTCTGGGGGGCACGGTGTGCACTGCTTTCCCGGAGCTGGGTCCCTCCACGCCACTCCTGTTTCCCAAGGAGGGAAGGAGCCAGCCCGCGTAGCCTGAGGTTCTCCAGCGCAGTCTCGCCCCTCACACCTTGTCAATGTGTGTTTTTGTGCACATGCACACAGAGCCTTTGTTCAGCTTATCCCTGGGGGTGGAGGTGGGGGGAATAAGGCATGTGTACAGCCTGCTGGACAATTGATCGATTCATTGAATTTACTGGGTGCCCATTGGTTGATTGATAGATAGGTAGGTAGATAGATCCACGGGCTAATACTACTAGGTGCCCACTCCTGGCCAGGTTCTTAGCCGGACATTGAGGATGCAGTGGTGGATAAAACCAGAAGAAATCCCTGTCCTCGCGGAGCCTCCCCGTAGTGCACAGCGATGGACACAATACAAATAACGCATCATCTGAGGAGAGAAGCCGAGAGAAACGATGGAGCGGGGCAAGAGGGCAGACAGAGAGGGTGGGGGAGCTGGGGAGGTGGGAGCTGCAGGATCGGAGGGGTGAACAGCACACCCAGCGTCCCTGCTGCAGCGGAGGTCTCTGGCACGGGCTGGGATTGGCTGCTGGTGGGGTTGGGAGTGGAGGGCTGGGATTGGCTACTGGTGGGCATGGAGGGCTGGGTTTGGCTGCTGGTGGGAGTGGAGGGCTGGGGTTGGGAGTGGAGGGCTGGGATTGGCTACTGGTGGGCATGGAGGACTGGGATTGGCTGCTGGTGGGAGTGGAGGGCTGGGGTTGGCTGCTGGTGGGCATGGAGGGCTGGGGTTGGGAGTGGAGGGCTGGGATTGGCTGCTGGCGGGAGTGGAGAGCTGGAAGCCCGCCTGATGCTAACTCCCGCGCTGCCTCTGCTAACCCGCTCTGAGTTTGCCTCTGGAGCTGTAGTGGTCAGTTCGCTGACCCGGGAGTCAGACAGACTGGCCTTGAATCCTGCCACCCGCTCCTCACTGGCCATGTGGTCTGCAGTGTAATTTCACTTCTTTTAGCTTCAGTTTCCTCCTTCCCCATCAGGTTTTTATGAACAATGAGAAATTTCTCTCTATAAAATATATATAAAGCCCTAACATGATGCGAGGCACGAGGGACTCCCTGTAAATGGCTAACCTGACATTGGCATCCTGACGTTCTGCTGTGCGCAAGGCCCTGAACAGAGGGTGCAGCCACCCAGCTCCTCCGGTGCCAGCTCCTGCACTTGGCCCTTGTCATGGAGCAGCCGGTCCTCCACGGGCCCCCAGCTCTCTGTGCGGGACTCCGGAGCCCCTGGCTATGCCCACACCTTCCCAGCTCTGGATCTAGGGGCCCCGAACCTGCCAACGACGCTGATGGAACAGCCTCTCAGGGAGGGCGAGGGCCTCCTTGAACCCCATCTCGGAGCTTTGGGCCCGTTCCCAGTGGCGCTCCACCATTGCCTCTCTGGACAGAGGAGCGCATGGTGACAGGTGGGGTGACTGAGGCCAGGACCTCAGGGGCTGGGGAGTCTTGCTGGACACATGCCTTCCGCTGTGCTCTATGCTGAGCCCCATCTCTGCCCTTTAGCAGCTATTTCAGGGTTCTTTCTCATAGGAGAGCAGGGAGGAGGTGCTCCCACCGGTACCCAGAGTTCACCTGTGTGAGACCGTGTTTATTTGCCAGATTCCCTAACTTAGTGTCTCCGAATAGAGCCTCTAAAGGTCACTGCAAATTCAAATGCATGCCCATCTAGAACTCTACTAGAAAGCCCATGTTTAGCCCCAAAGGTTTTCTCATTCCCCTGAAGTATGGAAAGAGAAGGATGGTATGGAAGAGATGGGGAATTATCCCTCCATGCCTGTGCCCCCTTTTCAATAATAGTAGAATTTTAAACTGGACGATGGCTGCTCAGCTAAAGACTATGCACCCTGGCCTCCTCCATAACTGGGTGTGGCGATGCAGCTGAGTTGTGTCCAGTGGGACGGAGGAAAGGCATATGAACAACCTCTGGATTATGTCCTTAACGGGGAGGAGGGGCCCTGGTCCCTCCAGCCTGCTCCCTGGCACCCGGAGGCAATGGCAACCATATGGTGAGGGTAGCACCCAAGGGAGGGCACAGCAACAGATAGAAGAATCCTGAGCCCCTGAGGTTACGAAGCCGTGACATCAATCCTGGGTAGCTTGTTACATGAGAGAGAAATGCACTTCTTTCTTATTTAAACTAAGGTTAGTTTGAGGTTTCATTACAGCAGCTGAACCTCTATCCTACTTAAGACAGACGGGATTTATGGGTCTCTTGGCCACCCCCGATGTGCTAATGTTCAAGAGAGGCTGAGCCAGAGAACCCACCTGCCTCCTGCGATGAAAAATATGAATGCTGCCAGGAAGCATCTTCTCACCTCGATGCCAGCACACCCCCTGCATCCAGCACTTCACGGAAAAGCTGCAGGGGGGTGCCATGTAGACTAGGCTCAGGACGGCAATTTGTCCAAGATCACATGCGCGTGAGTGACAGAGCCAACGTCACGGCTCATGGTGTCTGATTCCTAATCCAGTCCTCTCCCTACAGTAAAGCTTCCTGTCCATCTATAAATCTATAAATAGTGTGTGAAGTATGTGTGTGCGTGTGTGCTGCAGGGAGGGGAGGGAAGGGGAGCTATAATCCTGCTCCAGTCTTTAAATGAGGACATCAAAGGAGCAGGCTGGGGGCGGGCTCCTGCCAGGGACACATGGGGGCATCGCACTTGCCCAACCCAGCCTGCCACCCTGCGCCCTCTGGCCTCAGCCTTTGCCCTCTGGGGCTTCTCAGAACACCTTTGGGAACAGGTTTTCCCACTTTGATCTAGTAGTGCAATTCTTCAGGGAACATATCCAGGGAACCAGCTGTGGCTGGGACCCCTATAGAGGAGGAGATGGCCATAGTAACCCAAGAAGCCAATTACACTCCCTACCACACTGGGTTTCTGTGAGAATAAAAGGAACAGGGCGTGTCAGGGTGCTCTGTGAAGTAGGTGCTGTCCCAGTGCTCATGAAGTTAGCTCACAAGACTAGGAAACCAAGGGCTTGTCTAGTGTGTGCTGGCCTCAGAAAGCTGGAAAGAATTGATGTGTAATTACAAAGGGTGTGGTCCCCTCTGTGTCCTTTAGGTGTCTGGGCAGCTAAGGGGGTAGGATGGAGGTGGGAACTTTGAGAATTCAGCTTGCTAAGTGACCTTGAATGAGTCCTATAGCTTCTCTTTGTCTTTCTTTTCTCATCTGCAAGAATCAACTGAGAGTAGATCTACTCTGAGATGATCATGTTAAAAAAATCTGTTAGAATGCTTAATTCTATTTCTGTATTTTCTAAATTGCTGGAATAAGAATGTCTTATTCCTGTTTTGGGTTTTTATATCTCTTTTCATGAGTGAGACTGGCCAGTAATGTTCTCCCCCCCCCCCCACCCCCCCACCCCCCGCCACCCTACTATTCTTTTGTGGTTTTGGTAATAATATTATACTTCAGAGAATGAGTCTGGGCGTGTGGCAAACTGCTGGAGGGTGTTTCAGCTCTGCACTCCATATTTTCCTGGACGCAGCTGTATGGCCAGACACCACATTTTCAGCCTCTGTTGGGCTGAGTGTGGCCCATCCATGTGATTAAATTAGCACCAAATGCAATGTGAGTTTAAAATAAAATTGCTTGTCCTGGACTCTTTCTCTTTCTGCAAGCTGGCAGACAAGCATGGCCATGACCAAGCTTCAGCTGGAAAGATGAGGAAAGCACCCCAAGGATTGATCAGGCATCACCATGGAACAGATTGCAGTCCCCGAATCCCTTGGTGAAGCAGACCTGCCTAGCCAGTCTGGTGGTGGTGGTGGTGATGGTGGTTTGGGTTATCTTTTCATTATTGACTTACACCTTAAATTGCACAATAGGGATCTATTTGAAATGGGTTGAGAACTACTTTATGGCTTAATATGTGGACAATTTTTGTAAAATTTTAAATTATGTACTTCAGAAGATGTCTACCAACTGATTACGGGGTGTAGAGTTTTAACTAAGATAGCTGATTCAGTTGTCCAAATGCTTGTATCTTTCCTACATTTTTGTCTGCTTGATATGTCAATAGTTAGAGAGATGTGTTGCATTCTCCCACTATGAAGGTAATTTTTTCTTTTCTTTCTGTATTTTGAACAAGTTTAAAACTATATTATCAGATGAATGTAAGTTAATAGACTTTATAACATCCTGGAGGTTGAACCTGTTATAATGTATCGACTCCATTGCATTTTGTCTTAAATTGTAATTTTATATCAGTGTAGCTACCCCAAATTTATTTAGTTATACTTGATCTGGTATATAGTTTTTCCATTCTTTTGTTTTCCTCTACCTTTTTGTGTCTTTATGTTTTAGATCTATCTCTTTTAAATAGCATATACTTTTTTTTAAGCCAGTCTGCTAAGTTATATATTTTAATGAGGGACTTTAGTCCTTTTATATTTTTTGTGGATATATATATATATATATATATATATATATATATATATTTGTTTTTTAAAGTTTATTCTTTCTCTTTGCCTTGTCTTTTCTGTACTTCTTTCTCCTGCTTTGTTTTTATTGGAGTTTTTTTATGGTTATTATTGGCTTAACTTTCAAAATTCTTTTTTACTTCTACATTTTTTAAAATCATACATTTAATTTCTGTATTTTTAGTTATTGCACTTGCTTTTTACCTGCACACTTAGCATCATTAAACAATATCTAAATGTCTCTCCTCAACAGTCCCTGAAACATCACAAGAATGTTACATACTTTAATATACTCATCTTTTTCATGACTGACATGATATTGTCATTGAGTATTTTAGGTCTGTCATATATTGTATCTTCTTATATTGTTACTAGAGGCCTGGTGCATGAAATTTGTGCACAGGTGGGGACCCTAGGCCTGGTTGGCGATCAGAGACAACTGGGGACTTCCAGCTGCCGGCCTGGGCCTTCCTCTTGGCTGCTGGCCAGGGCCTTCCTTCCTGCCAGCTGCTGGTCGCTGGCCAGGGCCTACCAGACGGGGGGAGGGACCGTGGGAAGTTGGCCAGCTGCAGAGAGGGACCAGGGGAGGTTGGTGGCGCAGGAGGTTGGCTGTGGAAGCACACTGACCACCAGGGGGCAGCTCCTGCATTGAATGTCTGCCCCCTGATGGTCACTGCGTGTCATAGCCGCCAGTTGTTCCAGTTGTTCAGGTCATTCTGGCATTCCAGTTGTTTTGGCTTTCTGTTTGCTTAGGCTTTTATATATATACTAGAGGCCTGGTGCACAAAAATTTGTGCGCTTGGGGGGGAGGGGGGATCCCACAGCCCGGCCTGTGCCCTCTCGCAGTCTGGGGCCCCTCGGGAGATAACAACCTGCTGGCTTAGGCCTGCTCCTGGGTGGCAGAGGGCAGGCCCAATCCCTAGGTGCAGCCCCTGGTTGGGCTCAGAGCAGAGCCGATTGGGTAGTTGGGGCACCGCCCCCTGTCATGCACAGAGCAGGGTGGATTGGGAGGTTGTGATGCCACCCTCAGTCACGCTCAGGGTAGGGCTGATTAGGGGGTTGGGGCACCACCCCCTGTCACACTCAAGGCAGGGTAGATGGGGAGGTTGCGGCGCCACCCCCTGTCACACACAGAGCAGGGCCAATCAGGGGGTTGGGGCTCTGTACCCTGTCACTCACAGAGCAGGGCCCATCAGGGGGTTGGGGAGCTCCCCCCTGTCACTCACAGAGTAGGGCTGATAGGGGAGTTGGGGCACCGCCCCCTGTCACACACAGAGCAGTGCGGATCAGGGGTTTGGAGCGCCACCCTCTATCACCCACAGAGCAGGGCCAATCAGGGGGTTGAGGCGCTGCACGCTGTCACACACAGAGCCGCAGGGCATTCAGGGGGTTGGGGAGCTCCCCCCTATCAGGCACAGAGCAGGGCTGATCAGGGGGTTGGGGCGCCTTCCCCTGTCACGAACAGAGCAGGGCAGATAGGGAGGTTGTGGCCCCACCCCCTGTCACACACAGAGCTGCAGGGCGATCAGAGGGTTTGGGCGCTGCCCCCTGTCACACTGATCCTGGTGCCAGGAGGCCTCATGGCTCTGCTGATCCTGGGAGGCATAGTACCCTTTTACTATATAGGATAGAGGCCTGGTGCATGGGTGGGGGCCAGCTGGTTTGCCCTGAAGGGTGTCCTGGATCAGGGTAGGGGTCCCTACTGGGGTGCCTGGCCAGCCTGGGTGAGGGGATGATGGCTGTTTGCAGCTGGTCACACCCCCTTCAGGGTGGGGGTCCCCACTGGGGTGCCTGGCCAGTCTGGGTGAGGGGCTGAGGGCTGTTTTCAGTCTGGCAGGTGACTGAAGCTCCCAACTGCTTCTTTTTTTCTTTTTCTTTTTAAATTCTGAGCCAGCTTTAGCTCTGACTCCAGCTCTGAGGCCTCTGCTGCTGAAAGCAGGTATCTGGTTTGTTTGTGTTCTATAATTGAAACACTGTATCAACTCCAGCTCTGAGATCCCGGCTCGCTGAAAGCAGGTTTCTGGGGTTTTGTTTGGCTTCTATATTTGTAACTATGTTTCAAACTGCAAGCTCAGAGGCTGGCAAGGCAGGCGGGGAACGTTGGTTTCCTCCGTCACTGAAGCAAGCAAGCCTCATGATAGTTTCAAGCTGCCTGGCTGCCGGCTGCCATCTTGGCTGGCAGTTAATTTGCATATCTCGCTGATTAGCCAATGGGAAGGGTAGTGGATGTACACTAATTACCATGTTTCTCCTTTATTAGATAGGATAGATCGTTGTTGTGATTAACATATTTTCCATGGAGAGAATGTCTGGTTTGTATCTACCTTCATGTTGTTTGTTCTTTGTTGCACTCCTTCAGAGATCATCTTTCTTCTTCTTGAAGTTCATTATTTAGAAGTTCTTTTAGAGAAGTTCAAATGATTGTAAATTCGGTTTTTATTTATCTGAAATGTCTTCATTTACTCTGAACCTTAAAACAGGTTGTTTTTTGTTTGTTTGTTGTTGTTTTGACTAGTTCTTTGCTCCCAGCACTTTGATGATTTTATTCTGTCTTATGGCTTCCACTGCTGTTGAGAATTTGGCTGTCAATGTAAGTGTCATTCCTTTGGGGAAGACCTGCCTTTGCTCTCTCACTGCTATTAGAATCTCTGTCATTAGTTTTTCTGCATGCTCCCTGCAATAATATTAGTGTGGATTTGTTTATTTAGCCTTGTTTACTGTATTTATGTTTCTGTATCTGTAGATTCATAACTTTTCTTCAATCCTGGACATTTTCTCCACCATTACTTATCTGAAAATTGGCTCTCTTTCATTCCTATTGCTCCTCACATATCATTTGCCCTCCTGTATGTTCCATCTTCCTGACTGAACTGTGTTTTTTTTTCATTTTTTAAATTGTTTAAAGTATTACATATGTCTCCTTTTCCCCTGATTGACACCCCCCCACCACTCCCACCCCCTAGGGCAAGCTCCCACTGCCCCAGTGTCTGTGTCCATTGGTTATGCTAATATGCATGCATACAAGTCCTTTGGTTGATCTCTAACCCCCTCCCCCACCAACTGTATTCTTATGAATTTCCTTGGCTTATCTTCCAGATCATCAATTCTCTATTTAATTGGGTTTAATCTGCTATTTAACCCATCCACTGAATTTTTAACTTCAACTATTTAATTTTCATTTCTGAAAGTGTCTAAAATTTCATTTTCATATTTGCTTGCGTGTTTTTGATAGTTCCTTAGTCCTTGCACATTTTTAGCTCCGTGTTTTTGTTTTTTTTATTATTGTTCTTTCTTTACTTAATATAGGGTTCGTTTACAAACTGCATATTACAATTCCAATGTCTAAAGCTTTTGAAGGTATAAATCTACTTGTCATCCTGCTGACTTTCATCATTTTATATATGTTTGGTGATTTCCATTGCAAGCTCATTTTGAATTGAACTTATCTAAAAGCCAGGTCAGAGCTAGATTGGGAGGTTAATTTTTCAGAGGCAATTGATAGATACCTATGCAGAGAGTCAAGGAGCTCCAGAGATCTGGATTCACTTTAGTTCCCTTCCAAGGCCATGATTAAAGTTGTAGTCAGGCTCAGATCTCTGACCTTGCCTTCTACACGGGACTTAGCCTTCCTACCAGTGTTGACATTTGCCCTCAAGGAAACCCTACCTTTCACCTGTGAGTTTTAATTTTCTGATCTTGCTCTCTTTCTCTCTCTTTTTTTTTTTCCATGTTCAGCCATGGAAATTTCCCTGACTTTCTAGGGAGCCTAGCAAAGCATTAAGAATTCCGTTTGTTGGAATGAGTGCAGGATCCAGTGGAGGGCTTTTCTGAGTTGACTGGGCCTCACTGCCAGGCAGAGAAGCAGCACAAATTCTGCGCCCTAACTGAGCCCCTTTGGTGGGAACAGGGAAGACAGGTTGGCCAGGGCATTTGGAGCCACGTGGGCTGGCACAGGGCAGGGTTCTTGATGCTGGGTGGTTCAGACATGGCTCTTACCTGAGAGGACAGAGACACTACCTGGGTGAGGTCAGCATGAAGGGAAGGATCAGATGGCAGGCCTGAAAGGAGGGGAGGGGCTGAAGGAAGGACATATCACAGGGGTGGGTTTCCCTGGAACTGGGCTGAGATAGAAAATCATTGAGATAATGGGGGCTGTTCCTCAAGGGATCAGCTTTCTGCACAGCGCTGAGGTGCAACACTAGTTTAAAGAGGCAGGAACCAGCCATGCTTCTATGGATTCAGAGGAGACCAACACAGCACTTTCCAATGGACATTTGATTAGCCTGTGGGCATCCCCCATCAGTGCAGTAAGATATCAGAAGAGACTTAGATCAGTGTGGGCTGGAGAAGGTAGACCAGGCGTTTGTCCCTGCACACCTCTGCACCATCTGTTCCCTCCATCTAGGATTGTCTCTTCTCCAATTCTACCCTGACGGGCTGCTACACATCCTTCAAGGCCCCGCTCAATGGCAGCCCTCTGGTGAAGCCCTCTCTGACGTCCTGAATTGCGGGTGACTCCCACAGCACTGGCTCCCACCCCCTTTTCTCTGCCTACAACAGTGGCGACAAAGTATTTCCTGTCCTGCCAGCTCATCCCTGGGCTCCGGGAAGGAACCAGCCTTTTGTGTCGCAACCTGTCAGCGTGGTCTGGGGTATGAGTGTGGACCCTGCAACAGAAGTCAACCCCTCTACTTAATGCTGGGCCACCTTGGCACCATTGCTTAGCGTCTCTCTGTGTACTTCAGACTCCTCATCTGGAATTGGATATAAAAATCATACTTCCTCAAAGTGTTGCCTCAAAAGTTAAAGAATTAACACTTGTCAGGACTGAGGGCCCTTTAGCACTGAGGAGGCACTCAGTCCGCGTGTGTGACATCATCCCGCCTCAGCGCTGAGCGCCAGGCATGGGCATCACAAATGCACACCCTGAGCCAGTTCCTTTAGGCGGCGTCAGGAAGCGCATTCCTGGCAGGTATTGCCAAGCTACGTGAAGCTGAAACCCACGGGATGTCATTTCAGTGGGCAGAGGGTCTCTCAGGAAGGACAGCTGGGCTGCATAGAGGGCGCAGGGTCTGCCAGCCCTTCGGCAGGTGCCTCCTCTCATCTCCAGCTTCCTGCCTGCACCTTGTTCTCCTCTCTCATTGCCGCCTGTTCCTGTGGCCCACACCTGGGGCCACGTGTGGCTCTGGTGTGACCAACAGCGCTAACAGATGCTACAGTCCCTAGCCTGCCCAGCACCCAATGGACTCAGTGTCCCAAGACCCAGTCCTCAAGGGATTGTCCCATCTTGCCCGAGGAGCAGCTCTGCACCAGAAAGTTGATGCCTAGAGGAGATGGTTGTGTTCACCTGGTACTCAAATAGCACAGGGAGGTGACAGGAGGGTGTGGCTAGGAGGCCACCATGCGTATCCCTAGTGGACAGAGGGACAGTATAGGCTCAGAGCCAGGACCCCACCCTAGGAGAGGACAGTGGGGCATGAAGCCCATGTAAGCTCTATACCTAGGCCTCCGGGGCCAGCCAATGGGAGCCAGGAGCTGGGAGGCAGCCTGGGGTGGGACCACATCAGGGAGGATGCCCGCCCCCAGGCCTAGTGTTAAGTTAGGGTTCCACAATGGCCTTTCTGGAGCCCAGCTCTGGCTTTGGGGGCTACCTCAGTGGGGCAACTGCGTCTGTGAGCAGCTGTGGTGGCAGCTCCATGACCTGTCACGGGAGCATCATCCCCGACATGGCCATAGCCAGAGGCTGCCCTAATGCCAATTGCGTCATTGGCGTCCCCCTGAGCCTCTGGCGTCTGAGCAGCTGAAGGTGCCATGGCCAACCCCAGCTCTGGGCCCCACTCCCTGCGCACTGCAGCCTCTTCAGAGCCAGTTCCTGCTTGTGGGCGGCTGCCCCGGGCACGCACTGCCTGAGGTTCAGACATTAACCAGCAGTGTTTATGACGGTGATGATGATTTCCGTCATTCAGAGGAGCGAACTGAGAACCCGAGAGCGAGGGGGTTGTCTGAGGTCACAGAGCTCCTAAGTGGCAGAACTGGGATTTGGACAGAGTCTCATAAACACAAGACCTGTGTTTCATTCCCACGCTGCCTCTGATGCGTGAGGCCTGGAGGCCACCTGCTCTTGGTAGTCACCTTTTTCAGTTCATTCATTAAAAGGACATGTTTACTGAACATGTACTGTGTGTTACACATCAGACATGGGCTATAAAGCAAATGGCCCTGCCCTCAAATGGCTCCCAGCTATTCATTGCCAAGGTTGCAAAGGAAATGCATAAATCTGTAACAAAAAAGAGCCTTTGAGCAGAACGGAGTGCTCATCCACACAAAACCAACCAGTTCCCTCTTCAGTTGCTCCTTGTGGCCCTGATCAAGTTCAGAGCCCCCACCCCAAGGCTCTCAAGCCCTGTCAAGGTCTGGCCCCACCTCCCTGCCCTGCCTCATCTTCAGTCACTCTCCCTTCACACCACACTACTAAGAGTTCCTTCACAGTGACTCCTTGCTTTCTTTCCTAGCTTTGGTGCCTGCTGCTACCTGGAATGCCCTTCATCTCCTTTCTTCCCTTATAAGCTCCCGTTCTTTTCTCAGAGACCACAACTATGCCCTCATCTGTGAAGACACCACTGCCATTGCCTTGTAAAGACAGAAAACCACTCCCTTCTCTGATCTTATCTGCACCCTGCACAATTATTTTTGTGGGTGGAATGGTGGACCCCAAAAGATACGTCCACCTCACATCTGGAACTGTGGACTTATTTTAAAAAAGGTCTTTGCAGATGAAATTACACAAAAGGTCTCAAGGTGATATCATCCTGGATTAGGGTGGGCTCTAAATCCAATGACAACCGCCCTAATAAAAAAGGTAAGGATGATTTGACACAGACACAGAGGGTATGGCCATGGCAAGACGCAGACAGAGGTTGGAGTGATGTGTCTACAAGCCAAAGAATGCCAAGGATTGCCAGTACCTTGAAGAGAGAAGCCACCAGAAGCAAGGGGAGACCTGGAATGGATTCTTCCTCAGAGCTTCTAGAAGGAATCAACCCTGCAAACACCTGGGTTTCAGACTTCTGGCCTCCAGAAGTGTGAGACAATGCATTTCTGTTGTTTCACATCACCCAGTTTGTGGTAATTTACTAGGCCAGGCCTAGGAAACCGTAAGTATTGCCTGCCCAACACTGAAAACATTTGTTCACAGGCCTGTCCCGTCCACTGAGCTATGAGCAGGATCTGGGTCACCTGCGTTACTGCCTTCCCAATTCAGCTTCTCTGTGACATACAGTCGGTGTTTAATAGGTGCTTGTGGATTTAAGTTGGCAAATGAACTTCATCTGTTAGAAGTAACTGAAAAGGGATCTGCTTCATACAGTCAGACTTTGCTGAGCACTCAATGAAAGGGCCTGTTAGCGTTGGGCGTAGGGAAAAAACTAGATTTGGTCGGTCAATTAATCATCAAACATCTCTGGCCCGGAGTCCACATCTGGATAGATGCGTGACTCCTGTTTGCTCCTCATTAAAGGATTTCAAATAGAACATAGTTCCATTTGGGAAAGGAATGAGTCGGTCTCACAGAAGCCCTTTTCCCCCAGGGCTATGCACTTGTCAGTGGTCAACAGGTAGCTTGTTTTGAGCGTTTACACAGAGAAGTGGTTCCGACAGAGGCGAGGCCGAGGGCAGTGGAGGCTCAGGGAAGGCATTGGGCACTTGGGGGATGCTGTTGTGCCCCCCATCCCTGCGCCTTTCTTCTGTTAAGCGACCTTGGAATGTCCTTTGGGAAATTGCAACTCCTCAACTTTCAGCTCTTTGGGGGTGGAGCTGACACAGCTCCTGGCATTGCTGAGGACAGTGATTGGTTCAGGGACTGAGCTTTCATTCTATTGCTTAGTACAGTGGTTCTCAACCTTGGCTGCACATTAGAATCACCTGGGAATCTTTTTAAACTCCTGATTTCTGGGCCTCACCCTCACCCACCTTCTTTGTTATTGGGTGGGGCACAACATTAGTAAATTACCACAAACTGGGTGATGCTACTAATGTTGTGGCCCCACCCTGTAACAAAGAAACAGAATTTCCGGAGGGTGAGGCCCAGAAATCAGGATTTTAAAAAGATTCCCAGGTGATTCTAATGTGCAGCCAAGGTTGAGAACCACTGGCTTAGTAGCTTCTTTTTCTAACTTTGTGATGCACTTTGGTGATTAGGTCTCATCTGATTAACCTGGGGTCACAGTGCATTGTTTCCGCTGCCTGGAGATGGGCACAAGAAGTGTGGGGCTCGACTGGACAAGACCACAGACTTGTGAAGCTACGTTGGACCTACTGCAGTTCGTTGGTGGGTCCGAGGAGGCTCTTGAACTGCCTCACTGCAGGGGGATTCTCACTTGTGTCCACTCCGCAAAACTTTGAATCGATGCTGTACAATCAGCTCTTTCCCACCCACCCTCCACGTTCACTTCTTAATCCGCTGCAGTGTGCCAGTCTGTGTGCGAGGCTGGACAGGAAGGGTTTTGTTCTGAGAATCGTTTGCTGATTGATTGATCAAACATTACTCAGTGCCTCCTCTGAGCTGGGAGCTGGAGAAAAAAAAGGAAAATAGGTTCTACCTTTAAAATCTGGCAACCTGACCTGACAGAGGAACCAAACATGAGAATAGAAAAGAACACTCAGGTATTATTGGGTCTCTGGTGAGAGAGGCAGACCCAGAAGAACCCAAAGGAGGGAGTGCTTAATTTAGTCTTGGCATGGGGGAAGGAGGGGAGCTATAAAGGTTCCATCAAGAAAATGATACTGAACTTGAGATGTTTTTAAAATATACTTTTTATTGTTGATAGTATTACAGATATCTCCCATTCCCCACCTTTAACCTCCCTCCTCCCAGCCCCTACCCCCCCCCCCCCGAGCCCCCAGCCAGGTCTTCACTACCGTATGGCCTGTGTCCATGGGCTATATATATCCATACTAATAAAAGCCTAGGAGGTCCTCATGCCCTCACGCGTGATGTCACCACAAGATGGCCACCACAAAGATGGCTGCCACAAGATGGTCGGGCTGGAGGACACCCTCCCACTGCACAAATTTTGTGCACTGGGCCAGTAGTCTATATATATAAAAAACCAGTGTCCATAATGCCATAAAGACCATAACGACCTGTTGCTATGATGCCCACTATGGCCAGCAAACCACCCAATCAGGGGGTGGGGCTGGCTGGCCAGCCCCTTATCAGACTCTCTTACTCTGATCAAGGGTGGGGCTGGTTGGCCAAACCCTCCTTCACACCCCTGCCCTTCCCCCTGCCAGCCCCACCCCCAATCGGCCCATCCCACCATGATAGGCTCGCAGACCCAGCTGGCCCTGCCCTTGATCTCACCCCCCACCTCAATAGGGGGTGGGGCCAAACAGCCAATCTCCTGCAGCCCCTCCCCCCGTCAACACCCCCCACCCTGGTCAAGGGCAGGGCCAGCTGGCCAATGACCCATGGCCCCTCACCCAGGCTGCTGGCCCTCGGTTGGCACCCCCCACCCCATTCAGGGGTAGGGCCAGCTGGTCAACCTCCCGCCATCTCCTCTTCCCAACAGGGCCAGCCCTGATCTGCCCCGATTGGGGCCTGGCCAGCCAGACCCCACCTGTGCACGAATTTGTGCACTGGGCCTTTGGTAAGTATATAAATTCTTTGGTTTATTGCTTTTCATCCCCCCAACCCCACATTGAGGTATGTTAGTATGTTCCATGATTTGAAAGAAGAGTTGGTGTTTACTGGGTGAATGGGGAGGAGGAAGCAAATGGCATTGCTGCAGAGTGAGCAGTCTGGTGAAGTTGGGTAGCTTTGGCATGTGGGCTGGGGCACAGGAGTGATGCATAAGGGAATGATGAGGGGCAGGACCGGAGAGGGAGGGAAGCTGGGACGATGGAGGAGGATCTTGTGGGCACGCTGAGAGCAGAGAGTGGTGGGAGCAAAACTGAGCCACACTTACTCTTGGTCCAAGTTAATGGGAACATTGTGGCAGCTGTTAGGCTCTGACAAAGAAGAGGGGTTGGGCGGGCCAACGCCCACAGAGCCTGTGATGCGAGCTCAGGGCAACAAGGAGGCCAGGTCTCTGGCTGTGGCTGTGAGGCTGTAAGAGGAGGCAGGGCTGCGAGGCCTGGTAGGCAGGGTAAAGGGCCAGTTTTTATGGTCTGAGGGTCTGATGAGGCTATAGGCAGGTCCAGGGATGAGCTCTGTGGGGTCTTTCTTTGGGGAAACAAAGGCACAGCTCCCTGATCAGCCTCACCCCACCTGGCCAGCCCGCCTGGATATAAAGGGTTCTGCAGGTTCCTGACTGGGTTCCCTCACTGCCAGGTTCCTGAAGCCTTTTAAAATATTACACGTGGACTGAGGACCTGAGTTGAAATTCTAGTTCTGTGGCCTACCTGACTTCACTGAGCCTCAGTCTCCTTAGCTGTGAAATGGGACTCGTAATAATATCAGCTTCAAAGTGCTGTGATGACGAAGTGATTAAATGGGAAGTGGTCAGCAAGGGGCCCCAGCCTAACAGCCTGCAAGGTGCTGACAGGGTCCTGGTTCCAGAAAGGCAGAAAGAGGCTGGGAGCAGGCCTGACTTCTCGGGGGTCAGCGACAGCTACACCCCTCTGCCTGCCCCAGCCTGGAAGGACAGCTTGTGAGCAGCTGGCAGTGCCAGGGCCCTGTCTGAGGGCTGCAGGCTGTGCTGATTGAACCACCTCCTTCTCTAATCAGGCCACTGCTGTGAGTGGAGTAGTTGGGCCTGGGATGCACTTGGCTAATCAGCGTGCATTCTTAGCTGCTGCAGTGGAATATTTTAACTAGGAGATTTCCTCCCCTGGGCTGATTGAGGCCCATCCATGTACCAGCCTGGGACAGGGGTTGCCAGGGCAGAGGGCCAAGAAGCAGACGAGGCAGGCTTGTTTTTTTAGGACTCTAGGCAGTGAAGTGTGTTTCAGGTGAGCAATGTTTATCCTTTATAACTAAGGCATCCAACTGCCAATCCCTCTGTTTGGGCCTACTACCTGTAGGTAGAGTAATAAAAACTAGTTATCCACCTATCCACTCATTCATTCATCTCTTCAATCCATCTACCTACTCACCACTCATTGTTCCATGCATCCCCCCTCTACCCACCTACCCATCCATTCATTCACCCACTGTCCATCTATCCATTAATAATCAGAGTTCTACCCTTCTCTGGACTCTTGTCTGACTGGAGGAAATCTCAGCTTCCCCACCCCCAGCCCCGCCCTGAATTTCCCTGAGGCTTTTTTGGGGAGCATTTACCTGGGGTGTTTGTGACTTGCCCCCTCCTCCATCAGCTGCAATTGTGGGCTTCTTCCCTCTCCCTCCCCAGCTGTCCTTGCTTCTCTGGATCCCTCTGATCCCCTAGAGCAGTTTGCCCCAAGCGTGGACAGAGCAGTCTTCCTTACTCTCCAAGGCTCCCATGGCATAAAGGTGTCATGGGTAATGGATTGTACTGAGGATATTCTAAGGACATGGTGGCACCAAGAAGGGAAACTTAAAATGAAACCTCCTGTGTCAGAGTTCCCACAGCCAGAACCTACAGCCCGTCATGAGGAGCGCTTTCCCTGCCCCTTTCTCCGGGGCCCTGGTGCCAGCCAGCTGTGGGTCTTCCACTCAGCTCAGGGTCTTTCTCAGCTCTTTGCTCTCTCTGGGCCCAAGGCCATGAAACACTACATCCCACTCATCAGGAGTAACTCATCAGGAGTAACAAAACAGAATCAAAAGAAAAACTACCACTCTTTTAACATTAAGACACACACACACACACACACACCCACTAAAGTGCAGATATATACCCTTGTCCAGAGGGCAGACACTTCATTACCTTGTAACTAAGTTTGACACTGAATTTCCTTAACCTGCACTTTTAGATGAATCCTGGGGTCTTTATCAAAAGCAACAGGCCAGTTAATGGCTTTTATTCCCCAAGAAAAGAGCAGTCTTTTAAACCCAGGAAGAAACACCAGGTCTCTTTAGATTACAAAACTGCCTGGATCCTTCTTGCTTTTACCCTGGTGCCCACTCACACATCCGCTTGCCCTCCGGTCCATTATGCTGCCACTTTTTCATTTATGCAGCAGATTTCATTGTGCCTCTTCTGAGTTCCAGGCTCTGAACTGGGGACTGAAGACATAGCCGTGAATAAAATAGGTGCAGCCTGTGTCTTCACAGAGCTTACAGGGGAGAAAGGGAGAGAGAGAATACATATATAATACTTATTTCAACAGAAATAAATGCTGGAAAGGGAAAATGCATCCAAGCACATGTCCATGTAGCCACCTATGTATTTCCTCACTTGTCTGTTTTTGCTCATTCACTCTTCCAGTCATCAACAAACATTGACTCAACACTTGTCATTTGGTACTAGGCCAGGCGCTGGAGACTCAGATACAAAAAAGACTTTCACCCTTCCTTCAAATCATGCACAGACTGACGCGTGGGAGGAAACAGATACATATCTAAGGATGATGCGGAGGGGCTGGTAGAAGAACAGATGCTGCTGATCTGAGGAAGCCAGAGGCGGAAGTAACCACTGTGTGTGTGTGTGTGTGTGTGTGTGTGTGTTGGCAGGGGGGCCGGGGGGGGGGGCGGGGGCTGAGGGGCAGGCTTCCTGGAGGAGGTGTCATTTAATCAGGACCTGGAGGATGGGGAGGAGTTTGCCAGGTGAAGAAGAGGGTAAGGGCATTGAGGGCAAAGAGGAGAGCAGGCAGTGAGATCTGGGGGCTTTCCTGGAATGGGGTCGAGTTGCCAGTGGCCAGGAAGTATGTGCAGGGAGAAGTGGCAGAGGAGGCCCGGGCAGCTTCCCAGGCTCTCAGGAAACTTCCCTGACAGCTGTTCCTGCAAAAGGGACCCAGAAAGGAAGCTGGGACTGTGGGAGACACAGGGCAAGAGAGGACATGGCTGGCTCTGCAGAGAGGAAAATGGAAGATTTTCCGAGGCATTTGGAAGCCCCCAACCTCTGCACTCGATACCTGCTGGGGTGTGTTTGGCTTCGATGTGAGAAGCCTGTTGCTGCAGGGTAAATTCTCCCTGGTTGCCTGCACTTACCTCCCAGCGTGCTAATGAGTGCAGAGCTTCAGGAGACGCCAGAGCCTGCTATTTAGTGTTTGTTGAGTGGAGCAAGGCTAGGCGGAGGCACTGCCAGTTAGAAGCAAGGGTACCAGGGCCAGCTCTGGCACCTGGCTCTGCAGGACCTGCCACTGGCCTGGGGAAGGGAGAACTGGGGCAGAGCCAGAGCCATGTAAGAGGAAGGTGAACATACGGGTCTGGAGACCAGGGGAAGCAATGTTCTGAACATGGCCTGTCAGTTCCCAGAATTCTTGGAAACACCCAGTGGAGCAGCTCATGTGGCAGGATGGCAGGATGAAATATTAACTTCTGCATTTGGACTCCGGGATCTTTCCTCTTCTGCGCTGCTAGTCATGAAAGAATGCTTGCTAAGTAAATTTTCCCCACCTGACATGAGATTAAAGCAAAGCAAAACAAAAACAAATTTTACCTGTGTTGGAAAAGGAAAGGCTCGAGGGTATATTAGGGCAAAGTCTAGGTTGTTAAAACAAAAGAGGGTTGAACATGCAGTATCAGCCAGGCCGGTGTGGCTCAGTGGTTGGGTGCCAACCTATAAAGGTCACTGTTCGATTCCCAGTCAGGGCACATGCCCAGGTTGTAGGCTTGATCCCCAGTGGGGGTCATGCAAGAGGCAGCCAATCAGTGATTCTCTTTCCTTATTGATGTTTCTATCTCTCCCTCTCCCTCCCCCTCCCCTCTCCCTCCCCCTCTCCCTCTCCCTCTCCCTCCCCCTCTCCCTCCCCCTCTCCCTCTCCCTCCCCCTCTCCCTCTCCCTCTCCCTCTCCCTCTCCCTCTCCCTCTCCCTCTCCCTCCCACTCTGAAATCAATAAAAAAATATATTTTTAAAAATGCAGCATCATAAATAAGGTGAAGGCAAATTCATTCTCGCTTAATCCTCAGATGAGAGTGGGCCAGGTCTGCAGGCTATCTGCTCCATAAGTACACTCAGGGACCCTCCATCCTGTGGCTTCACCATCCTTAGAATAATAACCTCAGCTGCATGGTCAAATGCGGGTCACAGATACATTGCTGTTTCAGTTGGTGGGAAGGAGAAGAGTACACTAGCAGATTGTATTGTTCAGCAAATTTTCACTTCTCTTTGGTCCACCACCCCAGGGGAGTAAACTTTAAGCCCTAGTTCCAAGTCTAGGCCTTCAAAGGCATCATGAGTTTCTGTTTGATCCACTGGGAGCTTCTGGCCTCAGCCATGAGCAGAACCTGCCCAAGGTTCTGTCTCTGGAGCTTGGATGCCAGAATGAAACATGTGAAGCAAACCTGAACTTTACCCTCAGCTGGGAGCAAAGAAGCTTCTCAGAGACCTGCAGACCTCTGAGCAAGAAATAAATGCTTATGTTTGTTTGCCGTTGAGTTTTGGGGTGCTTTTATGCAGTGTTATAGCAGCAAATGCAGATTGATACAAAGTATAGATTATGAGCAATACATTTTTTTAAACAAGCATGAGTGAAGTTTAAAAAATACAATTTATTTCCCATTTTATTAATCATATGACCAAACCTAGCTGCAAGGGAGTCTGAAAGACATAGTCTGTAGTTAGGCCATTTTATGCCTCATTTAAAAGAAGATATATGGATGGCATATACGCACATAAAAATATGCTCATTGGTCAGTAGAAAAATGCAAATTAAAACCATAATGAGATTATAGTAAATTACCACTAGAATGGCTAAAATAAAAAGGGCTGATTATACCATGTATTAACAAGGATGTAGAACAACTAGAATTCTCATACACGACTTGTGGTAATATAAAATGTACAACCACTTAGAAAAATAGCTTGATAGTTTCTTAGAAGGTTAAATACATGTCTACCATATGATCCAGGCAATACATTTCTACATATTTACCCAAGAGAATGAAAGCATATGTCTACATAAAGACTTACATGTGAATGTAGCAACTTTATTTGTAATTACCCCAAACTGGAAACAATTCAAATTATCAAGAAGTGAGCGGATAAACAGATTGTGGTACATCCATATAATGAAATACTATCTTTTATATATATAAAACCCTAATATGCAAATAGACCGAACGGTCAAACAACCGGTCATTATGACGTTTGCTGACCACCAGGGGGCGTGTGAAAAACATGGCGGGCATTGGCAGCAGGTGGCAGAGCATGAATCATGGTGGGAATTGGCCACAGCAAGATGGTGGAATAGGTGAGCAGGGCCACCAGACCAAGGCGGGCGCTGGTCGCTGTCATCGGGGCAAGCCTCTGGTGGTTACTGAAAATTCTTTGCTCCTGCATGCTGTGGTCCTGCTGGGTGCTCGCACCTGCTGCTGGTGCCAGAGCTACCACTCGCACCCACTGACAGCGCCCAGCGCTGGCCCCGATCACTCAGTGCCGCCTCAGTGGGTGTGAGCCGTGGCTGCCAGCCCCCGTTGCCCCTGAGGGCTTCTCCACCTCCCCCTGCTCCTGAGTGGAGATGGGGCCGGCAGCCGCTGCTCACACCCACTGCCAGCGCCGGCCCTGCTCGCACCCATAGCCAGTGCTGGAGCCAACACTTGCACCTGCTGCTGGCGCCTGGCGCCGGTCCCGATAGCTCGGTTCCATCAGTGGGTGAAAGTGGTGGCTGCCGTCCCTGATCGCCCCTGAGGGCTTCTCTACCTCCCCCTGCTCCTGAGGAGCAATCAGGGCAGCAGCTGCTGCTTGCACCCACTGCCAGCGCCAGCCCTGCTTGCACCTGCTGCTGGCACCGGCCCCAGTTGCTCCATGTTGTCAGCAGGTGCGAGCAGGGCCAGCTCCATCAGCACATGGGGGGAGCAGCAGCAGTGGGAGCAGGGTTGCTGGCAGACTGGACCAGGGGCAGTGGCAGGAGGGGTCAGGCAGGGGCATGAAGGATGGGCCAAGACCCACCCCTGTGCCCACCGCAGCCTCACGGCCCACAGTTCTTTTCAAGGTGCACATACACGTGCCCTGGGCCCCTAGTTTATATATATAAAAAGCCAGTGACCATAATGTCGTAATGACTGGGAACAACCGGTTGCTATGATGCCCACTGTGGCCAGTGAACCAGCCCCATCAGGGTGGGACTGGCCTGCCAACCTCCTGCAGTCCCTCCCCCGGATGGCCCACCTCTGATCAGGCTCTCCCACCCCGATCAAGGGCGGGCTGGCTGGCCAAACACCCCCTCTCCCCCACAACACCTGCCCTTCCCCCCGGCCAACCCCACCCCGAAGGCCCACCCCACCACAATAGGCCCCAAACCCCTCTCCCCAATCACCCCACCCCTGATCGCCCCCCCACCCCAATAGGGAGCAGAGCAGATGGCCTACCTCCTGCAGCCCCTCCCCCTGGCAGGCCACTCCCCTTATGGGCCTCCAACACCCTGATTGGCTCACAGCCCCTCCCCCTGGCCACCCACCCCTGATCACACGCCCCCATCCCAATAGGGGTTGGGGCTGGCTGGTCAACCTCCTGCAGCCCATCTCCCTGGCCAGCCCTGCCCTCGATGGGCCCCCACCTCCCTGATAGGCCCGCAGCCCCTTCTCCTGGCTGGCCCCACCCCAGATCAGCCTCCCCACCCTGATCAGGGACAAGGCCAGCTGGCCAACCACCCATGGCCTCTCCCCCAGGCTGCTGGCCTCCCATCGGCACCCCCCACTCCATTCAGGGGCAGGGCTGGCTGACCCACTGCCCGCAGCCCTTCCCCATGGCCGGCCCCGCCCACAATCAGCCCCCCAAACCCAATTGGGGGCAGGGTCTGCTGGCCAATCATCCATAGTCCCTCCCCCTAGCCGGCCCAGCCCTTATTGGGCCCTGATTCAGGCAGGCTGGCCAGCCAACCTTCTGCCATCCCCTCCTTCCAACAGGCCCAGTCTCAATCTGTCCCTATTTGGGCCAGCCTGCTGGACCCTACCTGTGCATGAATTTGTGCACTGGGCCTCTAGTTCAACAATAAAAAAGAATGAACTGTTGTTACATGCAAAAAGATGAATGAATGTCAAAGTAATCATGCTGAGCAAAAGAAGCCAGACAAAAGAGTACATACATATGATTCCACTTATGTAAAACTTTTAGAAAATACAATCTAATCACTAGAGATAGAAAGATCATTGGCAGTCTAGGAATGAGGGACATGAGAAGGAGGGAGCAAGGAAGGGGCTACAAAGGGCATAAAACAACTTTTGGAGTGATAGATATGGTTGTTTTCTTGACTTTGGCAATGGTTTCATGGGTATATACATGTATCAAATACATGCAGTTTGTTTTATGTCAATAATATTTCAATAGAGCTGTAAGACAAAAATAAAATATCTTACTATGGGAGGAATAGAGAATGAATTTTGGCAGATCACTGGCAGTCTCTATCACAGAGGGTAGAGGAGATATTTAGATACCAGTAGGGTTCTCTGAAAAATGGTCTTGGGTCTATCCTGGAGCTAATTCTTGCCCTTTGAGATTGTTTTGGAGATTGAGAGTAGGAGGGACCTATGCCCTATCCTGATAGAGCCCAGGGAGATAGAAGACTTGTAGGAGTTCCCTGGGCCAGTGAAGAAAGAGTGGATAAGATGTGGCCACACTGGGAGGGAGGGTGGTGGTCGGGTACAAGTGGCTTGAGACAGCTGTCTCAGTTTTTCCCTGCAGTCTTTTTAGAAGAGCAGGGAGATTTTTAAGAGCTTTCAAAAAGGTATTAAATCTAAGTAGTAAATGCCAAGCGAAGAAGTAGCCAACTGCACCCTCAGCCCTCACTTCCCTGGGCCCCAAGCTCACAACATTTGGTCTTGGGAGTTTGGGATGAGCGCTCAGGGTGGGAGAGATAGGAGAAGGAGGCTCATCTTTGTTTTGCACTTGTGTCCAGACACTCAGAATTTAATTGAGTACTTCTTCCTCTGAGGTGGACAGAGAAGCCTTACCTGGCCCAATTATTAGCTCCTCCCATTGTGGGCAGGGCTCTCTGCCATGCTTTTTACTCTGGGATCAACCAGGTGCCCTGCTTTGGTCAATGCATGATAAGCAGTGTAGTGTGCAAACAGAGGCCTCACAAGCACTTGTGCATTTGGGTTTACTCTCCTGCCACTTTTGCTCCTTTGTCCCCCATGAGAACATGCCCAGGTAAGCTTCCGGAGAGCCAGGAAGGAGCAGCATAGAAGCCACAATCATCTCAGTTGGGGCCCCCCAAGACCAGCCGGCCCCCAGCCAAGCACTGACTGGCTGCAAATGGATGAGTGAACTCAGCCCCAATCATTGGAGCCTGGCCCAGATCCTCACGACTGTCTAGCACTCTAGCTAACTCATAGACTACTGAGAAATAACAAATGGGGGTTGTATCAGGCTACTACATTTTTGGGTCATTCTTTACACACAACAGCTAGTTGATAGTGTCTAAATCTCTGACCCACACCCCTGTCTTGATTTGTCTACTCATCTGAGAATATTTATTCCAGCCATGTTGTCCCATGTTTTGTCCACTCCAAGCTTGGGGACCTTCTGGGGAGTGGAGGTCAGAGAGTGCCGAGCCCACTCCCGTTGGGGAGAGTAGGGGACTGGCTGTCTCAACATGAGCTGGTGCAGAGGAAGCTGGAGTCATGAAGAAACAGGAAAGTGGGAGGCCACGAATTCCACTCAGGGAAATGCACAACTTGATTACTACTCAACATTTGCAGTACCCAGATACTCTAATTAAGAGAAAAGGTCAATAGGTTAAATAAGTAACTTAATCAGAAAATTATGCAAAGTGCCACCAGTCAAACATATTACACAGCCCTTGAGATCGATATAGTATGCAAATCGATCACCCGGGATCAGGACAATTCAGCAGCTGGAAGGTAGAAGTCAGTCAGGGAGGCTCAGGGAGGCCTGAGCTGGGGAATGTGGGGACCTAGCACCCCGGAGTGGGAGTGGTGGACATGGTGGCCTTGGGTGTGTGACCAGCGAAGGAAGTGCAGTCTCTCAGTGGTGAGGGCAACATGGCATAGAGCATGGGTTTGGCGGCCCAGAGACCTGGGCTGGAGTCTAGCTCTGTCCCTGCTGAGCTGAGTGGCCTTGGGTGGATGAGGCACATAGCCCCCTGAGCATCATAGCAAAGCAGGGATACTAATGCTGGTTCTCAAGATTTGGGGAGGATCGATTATCAGCCCTCGTGAGTGTGTGTGAGAGAGAGAGAGAGAGAGGGTGGGGGGAGTGTTAGAGGTTTGGGGTGTCATGGGTCCAGTGAGATTTCCGTCCTCTCTGCCACCTGCCTTCTTTCTTGCCAAAGCCCTGCAGCTAGGACACTAGATCAGAGACCAACTAATGGCCTTTAAGTCCATTTAGGACAGTGGTTCTCAATTAGGGGTGACATTTGGCATGTCTGGGTACAGTTTTAACAACTTGTTATAACAAGTGGGGGTGGGGGATTGTGCTACTGACATCTAGTGGGTGGAAGCCAGGGATGCTTCCTAAATAATTCCGTAACACGCCGGCCAGCTGGCTCCCCGCAACAGAGAGGTGTCCAGCCCCAGATATCAGCAATACTGAGCCTGGGAACCCCTCATTCAGAGGCTTGAACGGCTTGTGAGAGAAAGAGTGGGGTAACTGAATCAGCCAGAGCGGAGCAGGTGGCAAGTGCCCTCTGGACTGGTGGGAGGGCCTCTGACAATAGCCTGCCAGGGCTTCAGGAATCTCGGGGGCCCTGACTCCTGAGTCATCCTAGCCCTTCAGCGGATGCTCCAGGGCCCCTGCCCCCGGCCTGTGAGAGGAATAACAGACTCAGAGGACAGAGTTTACTCAGAGCAGGCCTTGCTCAGAGCTCTGCTGCGGAGGGACCGGCTGCTATGCAGCCCTTGCTGGCCTGGAGACATCAGGCCTGGCCTGGCCTGGTGAGGGGGGCAGTGTGGAGGACTGCCCGGGCCTGGCATTTCCTTGCAGCCTGAAGGAATGCTGGAGAAATGGACCCTTATTTGGGCTTGTTTTGATCCTCCAGGAGTGTCGGAGCTGCCTGGCCTTTCCCAGGCTTGCCCACTGCTCAAGGGAGGGAAGTGGGACCTTGGGGACGGTCCCAGGCCTGGTGTGGAGAGAAGAGCACCCATCCCCCACCCTGGGTACCGAGCGAGGTCTGGAGCTCCTGGCACCCGGCAGGTGGCCTGTGCTGCTATTGGGAACTCTGTGCAAAGAAAGGGGTGGCTGTTTGCCTCCTGCACCCAAGTCCCCTGATGGGCACTCTCCCTGGGGTAGCAGAGCCGGGAGTCCCTGCTGGGGCCTGAGAGGAGCAGGGCTGGAGGGCAGTGAAGGGTTCCTTGGGACAGAAGACAGGATACATGCTGGATAGAGAGGGCCCGGGACAGAGAGAATGGCGAGGGCATCTCTCTTCCTTCCAACGGATCCCTCAGTGTCTGGCCTCTCCTCCTGCCCTCTGAGTATCTCTGAAGATGGATGCCACTGACTCGTGTCGTGGGTTCAGTCTCGAGAGAAGAGCAGAGGGATGGTGAGGACAGTCAGGCATCTTCCCTTCGTCCCCCTTCTCATGACGCCAGCAGTCAGCTTAGGCCTACACACCCTCGCCTAGTCCTCGGGAGCCAGCACAGAGTCCTCCCCAGTGGTGCAGTTGGGGAAACCAAGGCTCACAAATGGAAGACGAGGGACTGGGTCCGTGGCAGGCCAGTGCCAGAGTGTGGCCATCTCACAGCTGCCTCTGCTCACCTTGCTTTGCCCTTCTCATGAGAAGCAGCCTTCCAGAAAGGACACTGTATCAGCTATCTACTGCACTGTGACAAATTACTCCAGAACTCAGTGGCTGAAAATAACAAACATTTATTTTCACGCAGTTCCTGTGGGTCAGGAAACCAGACGCAGCTTAGTTGGGTCCTCAGAGGGTCTCAAGGTCTCTCACAAGGACACAGTGGAGGTGCCAGCCGGGGTGGCAGCCATCTCTGACTCTACTCGGGGAGGATCTGCTTCCAAACACATGTGCATGATTGTTGACAGACTCTGGGTCTTTGGCTTCTGGGCAGAGACGTGGTTTCTTGCAGAGAGGATGGCCTCTGCACAGGAAAGCTCACGCAGGGCAGCTGGCTTCCCTCAGAGGCCAGGGGTGGGGGGTCGGGGGGGAGCGGGGAAAGGGGAGGAGCAATGGAGAGAGGGCGAGCTAGGCAGAAGCAGAATATTTTTGTAACCTAATCCTAGTGTGATGTCCATCACTTTTACCACATCTGCTGGTTAGAAGTGAGTCACAAGGTCTAGCCCGCACCCCAGGGGGGATGACACACTCGGGGTCACTGAAGCCCTCTGAGAGTGGGCCTCCGACAGTGCAGACAGGAGGCTCGCTGGCCCGCTGTGGGCCCTTGGTGTCTCCCCTCCTTTAATAATTTATTTGTTTTCAAACTCTCGGGGGAAATCCCAGGAAATAAGATGATTTAAACGGAGCTGGAGCTGAGGTGAGATCCCCTTCTCCCTCTATGCCACCACCTCCAGGTCAGGAGCCCCGGCCTAGATGAAGCCCAGGTTCTTTCCAGTTGTACAACCGGGACTTTAATGGCATCCACTGGAGGCAAAGCACCGGGTTGCGGGTTAGAAACACAAGTCCCCAGTCCCAGTCTCAAAGGCTCCAGGTCAGTCACCGATTTTGCAGCCTGGTAGCAGTCATCTCAGGGAGAAACTATAGTTTACCTTCAACCCTGCTGTTTGGCTTCTGTCCTTATTTGCTTTGTTTAACAATAGAAAAGTTACTTTGATTTTCTGAATTGTATAAATCATCCCATTCGACTGAATGCCTTATTGATTGTAATGTGAATATCCCACTGATTGTGATCTTACTGGTTTCAGAAAGCACATTCCTCTGTACCTGGGAACCAGGACAGCACAATTATCCCAAGACCTGAGGGTTCCAGATAAGGTGTCCCTGTCAACTCAGTGGTCCCAAGACCCGAGGGCTCTAGATAATGTGTTTCTGTCAACTCAGTGGTCCAAAGACCCAAAACTATAATTAATCTTTGTAGATAACTAATCGGCTCAATCTCACTTCTGTAACTGCTTTGTGCAAACCAGGGTCCTCATTCCAAACGCTGGGATGTAATTGATACCTTTGTGATCTTTGCCTATATAAATCTGGTGCTGCGGCCATCTTATCACTGCGAGATTTGGAGTGCATGGCCCCCTCGCAGTCCCGGATTGCAATAAATGTGACCCTTTAATTCGACTTCTTGAGGCGTCCTTCTGTGATTCGCGGGGTACATTACAGCAATTTCTCGAACTTTCTTCCCTATGAAAAAAGGTGCCTGGATGAGGGGTTTCAATGCTCGTTCTGCTGTGTTGAAATTTTTTCCCACTGTGGGAACCCAAAACTCCCACATTTCTGCCTCCCCTGGCCCTGCCTGGGATCCCACGCCTGGAAGATGCCTGGGCTTCAGGAAGGGGTTGCTGCCTGTCACACCCCATGTCTGGAGGAAGGAGGGAGGGGCCCGTGGAGAAGGTGCAGGAAGCAGGCCTGGAGTCACAGCAACAGGGCCCCTGCCCAGGCAGCTGCCTTCACCTTCCAAAAGTCTGGGCTCTGAGGAACGTGGGAAGGCCCATATGGAAAGTTGGCTTCTGGTCCTCCCTCCACAGAGGGCAGCCTAAGTCCGAAGTGGCTCCTCTCTCGGGATCCACCTCCCAGATTTGCTTCTTTGTCCAGCCTTCGCCCAGCATGACACTTCCCGCCCACCCCCTCACCCTAACCTTGTCCTCCGCTGCTCCGCTCCCACACCAGGCCCATGGCTGGAGCCAGCGTGCCCACAGTCTTTGGAGGATGGTGGTGGGTCATGGGAGTTGCGGGAGCTTGTGGGCCTGGGCTCCCACATCCAGGCCGGAAGGTGCTGCCAGCCTGGGGGCAGGGAGGAGGCAGTGAAAGCTGTTGCTTGGGTCTCAAATTCATTTCTAATTCACTTTCCTTCTGAAGTGGTTTTGAGAAAGTGCGATATCTGAAAAGGCAGCTAATGTAGGCTCTGTAAATAGTACATCCCCAGGCTGTAATGGAGGGAGAGGGAGAGAGAAAAAGATGGATTAAGTGCCCACCGCAGGCTTGGAAAAAAAATCCTTTTGATCTCCCCACTGCACAATGCCCTATTACCTTGTTGGCTTGCATCAGCCAGAGAGAGGATGTTTCTTATTGTGATTGCTGAAAATTGGCACCTGTTTCCCGGGAGAGTAGCTTTCCCCTGAATTAACTAGAGCACCCGTCTCCATCCGGGTGATAAGGACCTCCTATTAGTGGGTAATGTCACAGTGCAGCTGTCTCCACTGGCCTCGCCTGCCTTGGGGACCCCTGGCTGACCACACTCTCTGAGCTCAGCCTTTCCGCAGCAGCCCCATCGGTCCTCCCCTACGGCTGTCCATGGCTCCTGACAGATCTTTCTGATGACTGCAATGGGCCTCAGAACCACTTGGGAAATGGAGTTCTGACCTTTGAACTCATTTTCTTTCCCCAAACTTGAGCTTCCTAGATTCTCCCTTTTATTTAATTCCTTTCTTTTCCTTAAGGACTGCATCCAGGTGATCCCCAAGTCTTCCTCATGAGCCTTTCTATTATAATTGTTGGTACCAAGATTGATCTGTCTGCATGTCTCTCACAACTCTGGATTGAGCCCCAGCACCTCTCACTTGGTTTCCTGAATTAGCCCCTGTCATTAGTTTCTTACTTGCTGCTGTAACAAATTACCAAAAACCTAGTGGTTTAAAACAATACAAATTTATCTTCCAGTTCTGCAGTTCAGAAGTCTGATACCAGTGTCACTGGACTAAAAGCAAGCTATCAGCAGGGGTGTGTTCCTTTGGGGACCTTTGGGGAGAATTAGTTTCCTGGCCTTTTCTAGCTACTAGAGGCTGCCTGCATTCCTTGGCCTGTGGCCTCTTCCTCCATCTTCAGAGGCTGCAAGGATGGCTCTGACCTTCTCTTCTGCCTCACTCTTACATTCTACTGGCACACAGTAGGGTCCTAATGAATATGTGTTGAATGGGTGAATAATTATATTCACCATATATTTGGGAGAGAAAAATAGAGAAAGATGCAGAGATTATGTGTAGCTTATAAGTAAGACAAAAAAAATCCTATACATGTGCATGGCCTATGTTTGTGCAAATAGAAAAGTGCAGGAAGGACCACATTTATTGCAGTGACAACCTCTGGGAAGGGAAGTCGATGAGGGTAGAGAAGAGGGTGAATTCCCCTCTTTACTTCTTATGCTTTTTGGTCTTTTTTGTTGTTATAAGCATATATAACCTTTCTTAAAGGGAAAAATAAAACTAAACAAAAAATTATCTTCCAGTTGAATATAATCAAATGCAATAAAAAATGGACAATTATCTAAACTAATAAAAAAGAAACATGCAAATTAACCATCACTCTGTCACTCTGCCACTCCGCTACATCCACCAGCCAATCAGAGTGACTATGCAAATTAACCCAATAAAGATGGTGGTTAATTTGCATACATAGACACGGAGCGAAGACTGAAGATGACTGAAGATGGCAGTGGCCACAGAGCTGGAGTGAGCAGGAGGCTTGGGTTGCTCCCAGCGATGGAGGAAGTCAAGCTTCCAGCTTGCCCTGGGTTCCGCTCAAGGAGCTGGAAAAAGAAAAAGGAGGGGCTGGGAGAAGCTGGAGCAGAGAAGTCAAGCCTTGCTGCTTGGACAGACCAAAGGCCTGGGTCCCAGGTGCCAGAGGAAAACCGGTGCCGGCAGCTAGGGAAAGGAAGGCCTATGGCGCGAACCTTCGTGCAATGGGCCACTAGTCTATCCTAATAAAAGGGTAATATGCTAATTAGACTGGATGTCTTCTGGATATCCTTCTGGACAAAGCCACGGTGGCGGGGCCAAGGCAGAGGCAGTTAGGGGCAATCAGGCCAGCAGGGGAGAGCAGTTAGGGGGATCAGGCTTGCAGGGGAGAGCAGTTAAGGGGATCAGGCTGGCAGGGCAGTGCAGTTAGGGGAATCAGGGCGGCAGGGGAGAGCCGTTAGGCAGTTAGGGGGGTCAGGCTGGCCAGGGAGAGCAGTTAGAGGGATCAGGTCAGCAGGGGAGCAGTTAGGGGCATCAGGCAGGCAGGCAGAGGCAGTTAGGGGAATCAGGCCAGATGGGGAGAGCAGTTAGAAGGATCAGGCCAGCAGAGGAGAGCAGTTAGGGTGATCAGGCCAGCAGGGGAGAGCAGTTCAGGGCAATCAGGCCATCAGGGAAGCAGTTAGGGGCATCAGGAAAGCAGGCAGAGGCGGTGAGGGGTGATCAGGCAGGCAGGCAAAGGCAGTTAGGGACAATCAGGCAAGCAGGGGAGCAGTTAGGGGCATCAGGCCAGGAGGCAGAGTGGTTAGGGGTGATCAGGCAGGCAGGCAGGTGAGCAGTTAGGAGCCAGTGGTCCCAGATTGCGGGAGGGATGTTTAACTGCTGGTTTAGACCCAATCCTGCCGCAGATGGACACCCCCTGAGGGGTTCCAGATTGGAGAGGGTGCAGGCCGGGCTGAGGGACCCCCTCCCGTGCATGGATTTCATGCACCAGGCCTCTAGTATATATATTTAAATTGTGCATCCTAAATGCCTCTCAGAGGTGTCCTTTGTGTCCTCTCAGACTCTCAGCTTTGCTCACATGACCATCTGTCTGTCTGTCTGTCTGGGACCTGCCCTGACCTGAGGGATGTCTCCAGTCATATGTGAGCACTCCACCTTCCTCCTGTCCCAGCTGTGCTGTTCCTCACCTGGGAACACAGACCAAGTAACTGGGCTCCTGGGGTCTGTGTGGGGGTAGTCAGGGAGGGAATTCCCGGTCAGTGCTGCTGCCTGAGTCTGGCCTGACTCTCCAGCTTCATCCCTCACGTCCTCGCACCCCATGTGTAGGAACCCAGAGCCACAGCCACTATTGTTTTGCCTTTGTAGGTTTTTGTGGGTTATGTGCTTTCCACCGGGGATGCTCTTCCCTGTGTACTTACCTGTATCCACCTGGTGAAGGTCTCTGCATCCTTCCATGCCCCGTTTCCCTGGGGAAGTGTTCGTTCTGCCCTTCCTGACCCTTCCCTTCCCCAGCAGAGTTGGCCCCTCCCTTCTCTGGGCAGCAGCTGGAGAGGTAGTATGATGGGTCAGGGGAGGAGCCTTTGGCTCCACGCTGCCTGGTTCCAGTACCTACTGGCTGTGACTTTGGGGGATTTAAACTCTCTGAGCCTCAGTGTCCCTATCTGTGACACGAGTGATGACACCCACGCATAGGTGGTGGTGCCCTTTAAATGGGGCGACCTACTTGAAGCTCCCTGCCCAGAGCCCAGCGCCTGCTAGGGGCTCAGAAAATGCTAGTCTGAAGGACCTTGTGACACCATCGATGGGTCAGGGCACACAGCAAGGTGTCTTGTGGGGCCAAGGCAGCTTTGAGGAGGAAGAAATACCTGTGCTGAGTTCTAAATAATGAGAGGTGGCTCCAGCTGGTGGGTGGCACCACACACATCAACCGCACACCATGGGCGTCCAGGAAAGTGGAGTCATGGAGAAGAACGTGCCCAATGGCCCCGAGGACCAGAGCCACGGGCGGCAGGCCAGTTCCCTGCTGGAGGGATGTGGGACTCGCAGCCTTTGTTCTACTTCAGTCCAAGCTGTTGGGGTTTGGCGTGAACACACAATGGTGCCCGAAGATGTGGCTCTGATTTCCCCCTTGAGCTCTCAGATGTCTTGAAATTGGTCTGAATAATTTTTTCCCCTCAAATTGTTCTAAATGTTCTGTTTCTGGCCTGAGTGCTTGGGTTTCCTGTTACCTCATGGGAAGGGTCCTGGGGCAAACTTGGAGGCCTTGGGAAGCTTAGTGAAACAGGGCACCCTATCCAGGTGCTTCTCTGCCAAGCCAGCACCCCAGGAGCCGGAGGGCAAGGTGGCTGCTGGGTGCTAAGGAGCTGAGCTCTGAGGCCCGGCTGCCAGGCTGCGGCCAGCGCCTGTGGGCAGGCTGGGCTGCAGGCCCAGCGCGAGCCAGCAGGAGCTGTCTGGAGTCTGGCCAGCTGAAGCCTGATACCTGGCTCCTGGTTCCACGGGTAGCTGCCCAAGAGGGTGGGATGGAGGCGTGGGCCCGCTCCAGCGGCCTAGCCCAGGGCGACTGCGTGCTCTGTTTGTGTTGGCTGCAGACAGCAAGAGTGAGGAGCTGCTGATAGCATCTCGGGGCCCGCCCAGCCTCTGGAGAGATAGAGCTTGTTCTTCACTGGCAGGGGTGAGATGGGTGGGCACACACACACACGCACACATACACACACACACATCCCATTCATCCATTAGCCCCCTTCCAAAACTTGCTTTGAAACAGAAGCTCACATGCATACAGTGCAGTGAGAAGGCACGCAGGCCAGGGGAGGCAGGGAGGCAGGGAGGCTCGAGACTGTGACATCTGGGGCAGGATTTTGGATGCTGGAAGGCCAGAGCTTTATATTTGGGACAGGGAGGAGGGTGGGAGGGCAGGAACGCTCTAATTATAGAATAGTCCTTTCAAACTCCCAGCTAGTATGTACTTTACAGAGTTCTGTGGGTCTTAACTCAGAACTCTTACTGCCCATGACAGCCAGGGCCACCATCCTGTGTTGCACAACTTCAGGGGCCGCTGTATGGGAATCATGCCTCCTGGAGACCGTGCTGTGAGTGCGCCCCCTGGGGCTCACAGAGAGCATTGAGAGCACCCCATGGAAGGCTGTTGCCAGGAAGGGGACGTTAGCTGACCCTGGGGTTTGGAGCCATCCTGCAGATGCAACTTCAGGAATTTGTTTTGTTGTGACTTATGCGGGACAGCGGTGGATGGGAGAGGGTCCTTCTCTGTGGGTGCTGTAACTAGTGGGCAGTACCTAGTTCTCCACGCGGCTCCATGCCCATGGGTGGTTGGGAGCAGTTACTGTCCCTTCTTGAGAACCTCCTGTCTTCCTGTCCCTCCTCAAAGCAAACACACAGGCTTCTGAGTCAGACCTGGCTTCCACCTGGCAAACACGGAAACCGCTGTGGCTAATTTGGATAAAATGGAGATTTATTAAAGGGCTGTTGGGAACTGGCAGAATCCCTGGGAGGGCCAGAACTTCTACCCTGGAGCCCCCACCCCCAACCCCCAACCAGGAATGACACCCAAATCACTTGGCAGAACTGAGTGGGTCCAGGGAGACTCCCAAGGCCGTCACCGCAGGGGGCTGGCCCTGTGGTCCGCATGATGGATGTCACCGCCCGCACCGGGCACAGGATGTCCCAGAGCCTTGGCCCTGGCTCTTCTAGAAGCTGGGTGTGGCGGCTGTGGCACCCACGCTGAAATGGGCTCCAGGCAGCATCGGCTCAGTTGCATCATTTCCTTTTGCTTCTGAGATTCAGAGTTTGATGTGGGTGAGCTGGGTCAACAGCGTGAGGTCGTGACTTGACCTTTAACTTCAAAGAAGCTGGAAAGCAGCGGTCCAGCTTCCATACAACGAGGGCGTCTCGGAGTGGGGAGCTCCCCAACACACGCGGGGGATTCAGCGGTGACAAATGCCCTCTGAGGGGCTGAGGCCCGGTCCCCCCATGACTGACCTGGGGAGGAGCTGCCCCTCCCTGTAGAGGTGAGCAGAGCCCGTCTCAAAGAGCAGCGCGAGTGATGCTTTTCTTGTTTCTTTTCTCTTTCTCTTCAAAGGGCAGGAACGTCAGCCTGGGATACAGAGACCTCAGCTTCCCCTCCTTTAAGCGAAACTGCTTTGCCAAACCCTGCAGTCACCGTCCTCACCTCCTGAACCCTGGGAGCCACATGTGTCCCAGGGGAAGGGGTGCAATCCCAGCCCCCTGACTTTGATTCTCATTTTTTTTTAGAAAAAACTACTTGAGCACTTGGGCATCTCCCAGCTTTGAGTAGACAGATGTGAGGAAGTTTCCCCTTTGCTTGACTCCACCTGCATCTGGGGGCGGCCATGGGTCTGTCCAGTGAGCAAAAGCGGAGCTGTGCCCTCAGAATCTGCTGATGGCAGCTGGCTCCCTTCCGGATGACACTGACAACACACACACCTGGCCCAGGTGAACATTCATCTTCCCTGAAGATAACAGCCTGGTCTCAGGTGGAGAAGGGCTATTAAGCTTGACTGTTAAGTTGACTTTGACCTTCCCCTGTACAGGGCCCTATGCCCAGGGTGGACCCTACCTTCCTGATGAGCTCACAGAAAGAGAGGCAGTGCTCTGGCTAGAAATGAGTCCCCGTGTGTGTGTGTGTGTGTGTGTGTGTGTGTGTGTGTGTGTGAAGTGGGGGAGGGGAGATGGCGTGGGGCACATCAGGTGTAGACTAGAATACATTGGAAAACACCCCCTCCCCCACCCCCACTGAAATGGTCTTTTCCATCAGTTTATCCTACTGCTCGACCACAAGGCTTAAAACACACACATATTAGTTTATTTTTAATTTTAGATTAGAAATGTCCTTGTCTTTTATTATAGAAGTAATTCATACTTTATAAAGATTCAAGCCCTAAACAAATATATAAATTAGTGAAGAGTCTTATATGGAACTCCACTTAGATAACTGTTGTTAAAAGTTTTTTTAAAAAAAACCTACTCATATAAATGCACTTATTTGTGTATCTCAAGATGAAATCAGTGTGTATGCGGAAGGGTGTTCCGATATAGTGTTGGTTCTAAAAAGCCAGATTACATTAGAGTCTACACTGTTTCCCACCCTGCTTGGGATGAAATGGGAAGCTGCAGCCATAGGAGGGGCTGCTGCATGGAGTAGTGAGCTCCCTGTCACAAGAGGTGTGCTAGTGGAGGCTGACCAGTCAGGCATAAAGCTGGACCCGAGAAGCAATTCTTGTGATTTTGACACAATTGTCCCTGGGGCCTCACAGCTGGTGGAACCAGATATTGCCAGCCATGGTCACCCCCCAGGGAAGGAGGTACAGAGGGAAGAGGGCACACAGGCTCTGAGGGGCTGAGCCCCGCCCTGGTCCCCCATGACTGACCTGGGGACAGCTGCCCCTCTCTAGGATCCCAAGGGAAGAGCTCTGACCCCTCGGGCATTACAGTTCCAGAGGCCAACCTGGGCCAGGACAGACAGAAGGTGGGGGCCTTCCCTCTGGGAAGCGATAAGAACATTCCATCCTCCTCTGGCTCCAGAGAGCCTGGAAAACAATCACCAAAGGGAGACAGACCCCCCAGGGAGTCTCATCATTAGAGTCCAGTGGCTCCGTCCCAGGAGACACCCAGGGCATACCTGCTGAATGAGTGCACGGCGACCTGTCCCCTCGAGGGTGTAATCTTCACTGACTGTGTCTGAGTTTCAGAGAGCGTCCCCGCCCCTAGTATTCCCAGGGCCCTACCCGCATGAAACTCCTGCTTTCTGAGGAGGACAGCCACGCTGCGGTCCCTTGTCCTGGCCCCTCCTGTGCAGGCCCCTGACCTGCCAGAGCTCTGTGAGGAGGGACTTTGGAGGCTCAGCTTCCCGCAAGGGACAGAGTAACCTGCCCCTCAGAGAGAGAGCCTGCTCTCCATGGAAGAGTGCGAGTGGGCCGGCCACCTGAGGGTTGCAGGGGCAACTCTGCCCTGGCTGGGACCCCCCTCTTCATAGTTCAAGGGTGTGGTGGGGTTGAGGGGGAAGGGCATCTCTCCATGGGGTTCAAGGTGAATTGCCTAGGTTTCCATTTATTAGGGGCTGGTCTGTGGACCCTTGCCCTCACCCCCAATTTTCCCTCCCTGGTTCTGCTCAGCAGGGCTCATGCCCATTACCCCTCCCCATAGTTCCCAGAAGTAGGACCCAGGCCACCAGCTGCAGCCTGTCCAGGTTCCCTATCGGATTATGAAGCTTAACATTTTTGTGAAAGAAGAAGAAAGCCTTCCCTCTGGGAAGCGATAAGAACATTCCATCCTCCTCTGGCTCCAGGGAGCCTGGGAAACAATCACCAAAGGGAGAGAGACTCCCCAGGGATAGGGGCAGGGCTCAGGGCAGGGCTCAGGGCAGGGCGCAGGGCAGGGCTGCCCTCTGCTGGCCCCTCTGTCCCTTCCTCTCCTGCCCCCTCCCCTCTACAAGGGGCCTCTTCTTGCCTGTGGGCAGCCCATGAGACCCTCGGGCTCTGGGCCTAGGGAGGAGGGCAAGCCTAGGCCCCAGGGACCAGGGCCCTCTGTGTGTTGGGCTTCCTCCCAGCCTGGGGCTGCCACTGGGAACCTTGGGGGCCAGCTCTCTTGATGGGATGTTGGACAATCTAAAAGGTACGGAACTTCAGAGAGTGAGCCTGCTCTCCATGGAGGAGTGCGATTACATTAGATGTCCTTATCCAAGAGGAGCACCAGAAGAGACAGCCATGCTGGGGGTTAGTTAGCAGTGGGAGGTGGGCCCCACATGTGGGGATGGCCTAGAGCCTATGACAGCTGAGTCAGTCACTTGATGGCCTGGGGGTTTGAGAGAGGCTCCTGGGGCTGGCATGGTGATAAGAACCTTGCCCAGTCTATGCTCCACCTGCGTACTGATCCTCCCTCCATCCTTTCTTCTCTCTTCCCTTTCCCCCTTTCATGGCAATGTTCGCTAAAGCCTATTGGGTGCCACCTGGGCCTCCTCTTCATCCCTCCATCGAGGAGGACATGCACCTGCCTCAGGGCCTGTGCCCTTCTCTTCCTTCAGCTTCCCTGCCCTCAGAATCCAGGCCCCTCCACTTCCTTCAGGTCGTTTTTCAGTCACCCTCTCAGTGAGGACCTCCATGCCTCCTTATCTAAAATGGCAGCAACAATTCCCACCCCCTTTCTCTCAGTGCTTACTACTATCCAGTACATATTTGACTTATTGATCACACTTCTTGACCGTCTCTTCCTACTAAAATTTAAGTTCCCTGAGGGCAGGATTTCCTCCCCTTGATTCAGTGACTAGAAGACCCTGGGACAGAGCAGGCTGTATGACCCAGGCACCTGGCAGGAACCAAGTACAAGGCGGTGGAGTGGGGAGTGGGATTTAAAGAGAATTTAATGAACAGACTATTTAAAAACCATGTACATAGTTAAGGGACACCAACAGGGTGTGGAACACCCCAAAGCTAACAACAGTGGGTGTGTTCACTCACCTCAAGTGAGAGAAAGCAATGGTACCAGGATGCTCTTGGGTGGAGCAGGGCCATTGCCACTCTGCTAGCCAGCTGGGCAGGCGTGTCCATCTGCTCTTGACCTCTGGTCTCTTGAAGCCAAAGGACGAGTGTGCCTGAGTCATGCAGCCCACAAGATCAGAGACCCAGAGTGGAGTAGAGCCTGGACCTGGAGGAGTACCTGGGAAGACCCCTCACACAATAAATGTCTGACTTGAGTGCTCTTTTTCCTGGTGTCCCTTGGAGAGACCCCAGCTGGGAGACTGCCCCCCTCCTCCAGGTTCTTCTCTGCCTTTATGGCCTGTAGGAGATATCTATTGCTGTGTAGCAAATTATCCCAAAACTAAGTGGCTTAGAACAGCCACATTAATTATCCCACCGTTTCTATATGTCAGGAATCCAGGTACAGTTTAACTGGGTCCTCAGTTTCAGGGCCTCTCAGAGGCTGCATGGAGGTGCATCTGAAGGCCCGACTGGGGAAGGACACTCCAAGCTGATTCCCTTGGCTGCTGGCAGGGTGCAGTTCTTCACTGACTGTTGGCGGGAGGCCACCCAGTTTTTTACCACACAGGCCTCTCCAACATGGCAGCTGCATCATCCAAGCAAGCCAGCTGAGAAGGCAAGAGAGAGCTCGAGACACGGAAGTCAGTCTTCATAACTTAATCATGGAAGTGATATCTTATCACAGTTTGCTGTATGTTGTCACAAGGAGCATGCCTGGATCTGGCCACACCCAGAGGAGGGGTTACACAGGTATGAACACCAGGAAGCAGGGGTCACTGGGAGCCATGTCAGAGGCTGCCACCACACAGCCCTCTTCTCTCTTGGCAGCTCTCAGATCACTAGCTTCTGCGGGATAGCTGACCACGTCCTGTTCAGTCACTGGTGGGGAGACCGCATTCATTAACTGACTTGTTTACTTAACAGACACTTACTCTGGACCTACTGTGTGCCAAATCTTGAGTGCCGGGGTTACACAACTAAATAGGGTGCATTTCCTGCCTTGAAAGAGAGATCTGTAAAGAATTAGTGAGATTTAGTGCCTGCTCATGGAGGCTTTGGGAAATAACAGCGCTGATGCTTTTAGCACTTACTTCATTCCAGGCATCTAAATGCTTTCTGTATAGTATCTCTTTTAATCCTCACAGCAACCTATGAAGCAGGTACTATTATGGCCACTCCATTTTATAGAAGAAACTGAGGCACAAGGCCACATAGCAGGCAAGGCAGGGCGAGGCTTCCAGCCTGGGCAGCCTGGCTCCTGAGTCCACACACTTCGATGCCGTCTTGTGTCTTGAAAGGCAGGCTCCAAGAGGGTGAGCTTGCAGCGGAATGACAGGTGTTGGGGACCATCCTTGGGAGCAGTGCTCCTCCCCCCCCCCAACCACTCTTCAGGAGGAATACATAAACAGATACTTTCCTTGGGCCTTGGGGAAGCTGCCCGCTGGACTATCTGGAGTGGGAAGAGTAGCTGGGACGCCCACTCAGCAAGCTGGGGAAGAGAGTTGTTTTGGTTTCAAAGATTGACATTTTAATAAACTGCTCTTAATTAGCCGCACTTTGAAATTCTGAGTGGCACACTCTCCGTCTCCAACCATGGGGGCGGGTGGCTTCGCAGAGAGCGCGACACTTGTGGGCGATCTCCCTTTTTGAAACAAACCCAGACCCTCCAGTCACAATTTATTTTTCATTCTGAAAATGATCTTTACTGCAAATGTTGCTTTGGTTCGAGCGAATTAGAAATCCTTATTACACAGGCAGGCACTTCAAACAGTGCCCGGCTCGCCGCACCGGCTGTGGCATCAAAGGCTCAGCTGGAATCTCTGATTACCACCCAGGCTGGCGACCACTGGGGAGCGGGCGGCATGGAAGCGGGCCCTGGCTCCGGGACCAGCGGGCTCGGGGAGCCCAGAAGCCGGGCGGCCTCCATACCAGGCTCAGTGCATCCCCGATTCAGAGGCTTAGAAGGGGGTGCTGTGGGCAGAAGGGAAGAAGAATGGCATAGCTGCCCTTGACTGCGCACCTACTATGCTCTAGACCAGCCGTGGGCAAACTACGGCCCGCGGGCCGGATCCGGCCCGTCTGAAATGAATAAAACTAAAAAAAAAAAAGACCGTACCCTTTTATGTAATGATGTTTACTTTGAATTTATATTAGTTCACACAAACACTCCATCCATGCTTTTGTTCCAGCCCTCCGGTCCAGTTTAAGAACCATTGTGGCCCTCGAGTCAAAAAGTTTGCCCATCCCTGTTCTAGACACATGCTAAGAACTTTCATGTGCATTATCCTATTTAAAATTTCTAACAGCCCCCACCACAGGTGTTGTAAGGATTTAAATAAGTTCAATAAACAAAACCCCTCTTTCCTCCCTTATTCTGGACCAGTTGAGAAATGACACAAATGTTCAAGGCAAATAAGAGGCCAAATATCATGCTTAATCCTGACACTAGAGCTGATATAGCAGAAGGCGGCTTTCCCTGCAGGCAAGCCAGGTTTCTCATGGTGAACCTCACAGTTACCTAGATCCTTCCCCAGACACGAGCATACCAGTGGGACCGGCTGCCTCAGGCGACACACACATCTCTAACTGGTTAGGAGGGGAACAAAATGCATGACCTGTTCGGGTGAGTCAGCTCCCCAGATAGAGACAGAGGAGCTGAGAGAACCGTGACCGTGTTAGTCCTACCACACTGACCGGGGAGAAGACAGTGTGTTTAGGGACGTAGTCAATTTACACTCAGGCCCAGCTCCTCAGCTCACTGAAGAGCAATACAAACCAGTTCATAGAGTGACAGTGGTCCATGGACCATGTGAGCAGCACTGTTGTAGCACATGTAAGAAATAGAGAGAGATGATGCTGATTAGAAAGATGGCCCATCTAACAGATTGGGATGTTTCTTCTGGGTGATCGGGAGTGAGGAAAAGGCTGGTCAGAAGGATGAAGAGAGGGCTGTGCTGTAAGCTTTCCTTTCCCCTACAGACATTTCTTTTTATTGTGCTGTTAAGCCTTAGCAACAACAAGGAAATGAATTTCTGGCAACTGTACTGTGACTCTTACGTGTCCTTGGATTTTACAGTTCTTGATAAATGTAACATCAGAAGGCCTGTGGGCACCCCAGCCATCCTAGAAATTGTGAGGTTTTGTTTCTAGGGCACTGGGATGCAGGTGTTTAGATGGACAGGGTCCCAGGAAAGGCTGAGATGAGCACATCTAACCCACTTCTTCCACTGGTCAGAATCTTACTATTGACTGACCAGAGGCCAGAAGGCCCAAGAAGCAGGAGAGAGGCCTTGGTGGGCTCCCCTGCCACCACCCAGAGTGGTCTGTGTTTGAGGAGTTGGGGTGCCTGGGCTTGTATTCTGAGAACATACCAAGGACACTCCTGGGGTGTGGGGTCCTGTTGGTAGGAGAGTCTGTGACAGGGCAGGCCATCCTTCGGGGAGGTGGAGAGTGGGAATACAGAGTAGGCCTGGGTTGCCTTGACCTCTTGCCTGTCTGCCCTTGAGCCAGTCTCGAAAGGATGCTGGACAGGACCCCAGTTGCCAGTCCGCTGAGCAGTGAGGGTGAGGTCTCAGGAGGAGCTGGCCGAGGCTGGGCTTGGCTGCCCAAGAGGGAATCCCATTAAACTGAATCCAATACAACACTTACTCCGCAGGCACCTCCTTTATGGTGGGCTCTGCGGGGAGACTAGAGCTGAGTCAAGCACACCCTGCCTGAAGCAATAATAAAGAGAGCTAATACTAAGTGTGTACCACACGCAGTGTCTGCGCTCAGAGCTTGATGCAGTGTCTAATTTAAGTCTTCAGGACCTCTTAGAGGAGGTGCTGTATTATTATCCCCTTTGACAAACAGCTGAAAGTGGTCACCTGAACAGGGGTGTGGGGACAGGTGAACAGCAGGAGGTGGTCAAGTGGATAAGGCAGTAGGGCCACGTGAATGAGGAGGAGGGTGACAAAAGGATGCAAACGCCCCACGTGCCTGAGGTCCAGACTCTGGATGGCAGCAAGAAGGTCCCTGTTCTCAAGGAAGGGCGTTCCCTGCGAATGAGGCAGAAAGCTGGCCCTCAGGGCCTGGTGACCAGTAAGTGACTCTGATGGGGTCATGACAGGGCACACGCAATTTCAATAATTGAGATTTGGCGACTTAGCCTGCCTGAGGTCACCCAGCTACTGATGGTGGAGCTAGGACTTGAACACTGCAGTGAGCCTCCAGATCAGTGGCTTTGACCTTGGCTGCCTGTTTGCATCATACCCATACCTAGATCTCTCCCTAAACCAATGAAGTCAGAATCCCTGAGGGTGCAGCTGGGCGGTGATATTTAACAACTTCACTCCAAGGCTGCATGTGCACAGGGTTCAGAACTTTGTCTCCTCAGCGTGCTCATCTCCACCATAGCCCCTAACACCACACATCGTGATGACCCCTGAGCAGTTGCTTCCTCCCACTGGGCATGCTGGCCCCAGACTGTGGCTCTCACGGAGGCCTCTGGCACAGGGAGGACCACTGCAGTGTCCTAGGAGAGGTACCCTGCCATCAGGGGAGAGCCCAGGGCAGCTTCATGGAGAGGACAGGAGGGTTTGGGGAAAGGTGAGAGGTCTGAGAGGCTGCTGGAGCTTAGCAGGGGCCCCTAGTCTTTATTCATTCATATGAACTGGATTCCCTAGTACAGGGGAGCCATGGAGGGTTTTTGCTGAAGCTCCTGCAGTTCCTACTATACACTCTCGCCCCAGGGGGAGTCTGGGAAACTGAGTTTGCTGAGGAATTCATTGAAACATTAGGTTGCAAACACATTACCAGGAAAAAAAACCCATCTTTTCCGGCCCGTGCACCTCCCTATCCTCACAAGAAATGCCAGGGCCCCCAGCCCACACATGTGGTGCTCCACCTCTCTTGGCCTTTGTCCCCACAGTTTCTTCTGCCTGGAAAGCCCTCTTGTCAGCCATACAAACACATTTACATTTATGCTTCCAAACCCGCTCCTGATGCCATTATGAACCCTTCTAGGAAAGCCTTTACCCCTTCCTCCTCGACCCTCCCATAGTATATGCCTAATTCCAGGGCTGCCATCACCTTGTCATTGTCATTGTCTATGTGCCTGGTCCAGGCTAGCCCTTCTGTATTTCCTGGCCCTTCAGCTGCATGCCTAGCACACAATAGGTTCTTAAATCATTTTCAGATTGAATTGCTCTCCAAGGTCAGGAGTCTGGGAGTAGCAGAATTTAAGGAAGCACCCTTAACCTCCTCTTGTAATCCCTCCTTTCTCAGTCAATAATATTCTTCATTATCTTTACTGCCATGGACCAAGAAATTGCCTCAGAAGATCCCTTTAGAAAGACGAAGCATTACCTGGCATCAGTTTGATCAGAACTTCCTGGCCGCCATTACAACTGAGTCCAGCCCAGCTTGTCAAGTTAGCTCTACTAGGGCCTGGAGAAAATCAGACACAGATCTGGTATGTTTTTATGCAGATGAAAGACCAGGGAGAGGAGAGGGCTATGCCTGAGGGTGCAGTATTGTGTGAGGAGTAGGACACAGCCAAGGGTAGCATCAAAGTGGGCTTGGGGAATGCCCAGTGGCCTGAGGGAGGCCATTGGCTGTGTGTGCATAGAAGAGAGAAAGGCTTTAGGGGAGGACAAGGGCCCTCTGATGGGGAAAGAGAGGGAGCCATGAAGGAGTCATTGGGTGAAGGCTGGCATCATCCCCATGGGTCAGATCAGCTGTGTGTATATGTGTGTGTGTGTGTGTGTGTGTGTGTGTGTGTGTGCGCACGCGTGCGCACATGAGTGAGTGTGATCTACCAATTCTCCCCACGACCATGGACAGACTCAGGCTCCTGGGGCCAGCCAGAGAGGGGATTACTTTTTGCTTTAGTAGATTAAATGCTGAAGTTTCTGTGAATTAAACCCCAAAGCAGCTTTGGAATGTTTTCACTATCTGCACTGAGAAAATGAGATCTTTTTCATCTGGTAACACAGGGATAATATTGCCCAGATCCCTGGGCTACAGTGAGGATTAAATGAGATCCAGCACGTCAAAGCCGTGGCCTGTGCCTGGGACACAGTGAGGCCCCAGGAAATGGTGGTTCTCAAGTGAACCAAGCTCAGAGGAGCTGGTTGGGGACAAGCCTGGAATAAGGGAGCTTTATTCCTTCAAGAGAGCAGCCAGCTTCCTTTTATTTAGTGTCCTTTGGTCTCAGAGCTTCTAGTCCTGGGATAGCTCAGCTCAGGGTCAAACGTGGGGTTATTCCCAGCCTGCCATGTCCTGGTATGGGATCTGCAGCAAGTTCTTTAATCTCTCTCAGTCTCAGTTGCCTCATAATAATAGGACTTATCTCATAGGGTTGCTGAAGGATTGGATGATCTTCTCTGCCCCTACCTCAGTTCCCAGCCTCCCCCTTGACCTCCTCCAGACTGTTCTCCAAAGAGTGGCCAGAAAAACCCTAGAAACAGAAGTCAGAACCTTGTTTTCCCAAGCACACTACTCAGAGTGTTTAGAATAAAGTCTGAACTCCCGGCCATGGGCTGGCAAGCCCTATGTGATCTGCCCTCTGCTGCCTCTCATCACCAGTTTGATTCCCCTCCTGCACGTTACCAGCAGCAAGCTTCCTTGCCATTTCTGAGCTTCTGCCTCAGGGCCTTTGTGCTTGCTGTTCCCTCTGCTTGAATCCCTTTCTCCCACTAATGGCAGAGATTCTGCATAGCATTGCCTCGCACTCAACTTCTGCTCGAATCTCTGCCAACTCCTCCTGGAGACCATCCGATTTTCCTCTCTAAACAGGCCTCTCAGCCCTTCTGTATTTCCTTATCCTGATGCATTTTTTATGGCTCTGGGTAGGGGCTGACATTGTCTTATATTTTTCTATTGTTGCTCCCTGGCTAGAGCAGGAACTTTGGCTCCCTGCTGTAGGCCCAGCAACTGAATAACTCTATGCTCAATAGCTATTTGGTAAAGGAGTAAATGAATAAGTTAGTGCCCTCCATTATTCCCACCACACAGGGAGTGTTGGAATTATTAGCAATGGAATTAAATGACCTTGAATTTATAGTCTTAGGGTCCAATTCTTTCCCTGTTGTCAACTTACTGTGCAACCTCAAGCAAATTAATTTATCCTCTCTGGACCCTGGGACAGCATTGGGCAAAAGGGGATACCAGCTCCTATTGTGGCTGAGGGAGATCAGGGGTCATGGAAGGGTCAAGTTGATAAGGAGAGAGTTTGCCAAGCAAAAGCTCCTAGAATATGAAGTAGAGGCCTGCCTTCCCTGAACTACACCAGTGTCTCTGGTTTCCCAGTGTGCTGCCAGCTGCACTGTGTCAGGTGGTCATGGATAAGGGGGGGAAATCCTTTTGACTGAAACGGTGATATTTTACCGAGGCTACTTGGTTTTGCTTTCAAATAATTTCTTCAGGGCTCCCAAGTGCCTTCTTTCTCTTATTCATTAGCAGTCTACAGAACTTAAAGGGAGACTCTAATTAGGGGGAGCTTTTGCATCACTTACTAGGAAAAGGATGAGGAGGGGGCTGCCTTGTGGGCCAGAGAGAATCTTCTGAATCTACATGAAGGCTCTCTGGCCCCGGGCTCTGACTTGAGCTCAGGAGCAGAAGCTAAAACCACAGGTCAGGAGGATGAATCTGTCATTTGGAGCAGGCAATCATTACTATTTTTTAAATATAAATTCTAGAAAAGTACATAGGTCTGGGGCCTCTGGGGTGCCTGGGGATGGGTCTGACTCTTGCTTGTCGAAGAAGTGCAATTATTGACTTTGCTGCTAATGAGGAATGTGTAGTTTACAGGCTCAGGGCAAAGGAAGAGCAGCAGGGGCAGCCTGGACTGGAAGAGAAGATTCCAGAAACTGCTCTGCCATGCTCTAACTCTGAGACCCCATCAGAAAAGTGGCAGGCCTACTCACTCCCAGTCCCTCTGGAAATCTGTGAAAGTGAAAAACTGTTTAGGTTCTTGTGATAGTATTAGCTCAGTGTGTGTCAGCAGTGGAGGAAGGTTGCCTAGAGTGCTGATGTCTTGGGTTATATCAGTATAGGTAGAGTGTGCTGAAGGAGGGAGGTGATAGTTCTATCAATTTCCATATTGGTCAACTCCAATAAAATCAGGGTTTTTTGGGTGTGGTCTCCATAACTGAACCAGAACCTAGATAACATATAATTAAGGGGAGAAGTTGGTAGAGTGGTATGATTATATCTTAGACCACTACTTAATTGATGGTTAAGCAGCAGAACTAAGAAGGGTAGAGGGAATCTTTATGGCAATGACATTGATTAGCCAAATGGCTATGAGCAAGATCTTGGAATTACAGGGCTCTGAGTGGAAATCCTGGCTCCATATTGCTAGTTCTATGGCCTTGAGCAAATATTTTTTCTATTTCCCTCTGAGCCTCAGTTTCCTCGTCTCTAAAAGAAGATAATGTGTTCTATCTCATAGGGATTTTGTGAGGGTCAGTTGGGGTAACCTATTATGTAAAATGCTTGGCACAGAGCACGCACTCAACAAATAGCAATTATAAGTATGATTATGCTTGCTCTGAGAGGGCAGAGACATCCTTGGAAGTGTACGGGGGGTGGGACTCTGGAAGGGCTCCTGTCTGGGAAGGCAATGCACTGATTGGCCTTGGAGCTTTGGGCAATGGCACAGGCAGTGGCAGGGGGGTGAGTACTCGTCGATGTGGGCAGCGACTTTCTCAGGCTGCTTTGCTTCCTGGCCCTTCTGCCTCGGCCAGGAGATGCTTGTGTGATACTTATGAGTGATGTTTGTCCTGTGGGAGGGGAGGCGAGGCTGTTCTTAGATGTGGTCCCTGAAAGCCTTCCTGGGTTCCAGGATATGGGAAGCAGTGGCTTGGAGGGTGTTTGGAATGACGCGGATGATGCAACCCAGAACAGACCTGGGGGCTGCTGAGTCCAATACCAGAAGCAAAGGGTCTCAGCCTCTCCCGTGTGTCCTTTGGTCTGACCTGGATCACCAGCCCAACCAAGGCAATTCCACCAGGGCCAATGGGACTGCAGAGGAGATGTGCTCCAGGGCCCCATCTGCAGCCTTTAGTATGAGCCTGAGCCCAGAAGGGGACAGGGCTACGATTCCAGCTGATACAATGACAGGAATGTGATGGGTCAGGTCTTAGGGGTCTGAAGTCCTGAGTGATAATCCTCCCTTTGCTCTCCTCCTACCCCCGTGAATTCTCTATGAGATCGGAGTCAGCATCCCCCTGTGAATCTTGTTCTGGGTTGACATCATCGCTGTCATTCCCAAACACCTGGTTCCCAGGCCTGGTGGTCAGTGAAAGAAGGTGGTCAGGGAAGGAAACAATGTGTTAGGCATCAGACACACATTATCTCATCAGTGTATGAAATAGATATTCTTATCTCCATTGACTGATGAAGAGTCCTCAGAGACTCAGAGAGTTTAAGCAAACTACCCAAGGTCACACAGGTAGGCAGCAATAAACATTATTTTTGTACCTGAGTCTTTCTGACTTCAGAGTCTATGCTCTCTCCTAGACTTGTTTTGCGCCTGAAGGAGACTGCTGTTGGGATGAGGGAGAGTGACTGGGCATCTACCCCAAGATCTAGGTTTGAACACAGGGCAAGAAAGCCCCCTTGAGAATGGGAAGTGAGGTTGGTGAGTGAGGGGTCAGAGATTATTCCTGCCCATCCCTTCCCTAGATTAAGGCTGGTATGGCAGTCAGAAGTTGGCTTCCTTCTGCAGGGAGGCCCACAGGGGAGTCCACTGTGGGAAGACTTGGGAGAGCACCCCAGGGGCTGCCTCCCACCATCGTTGGATTGACTCTGTAGTCGTGAGAAAGCCACAGCCCTGACTTGGCTGTGGCAGCACAGATGGTAGAGACGGGGGTTAGGCAAGACGTGGTCACTGGCTCTCCACTGGTTTTCTCTGTGGCCTTGGGCACACCAGCCACACCACCTCCTGGGATGTGTCTAGCGCAGGGGTGGGCAAACTTTTTGACTCAAGGGCCACAATGGGTTCTTAAACTGGACCGGAGGGCTGGAACAAAAGCATGGATGGAGTGTTTGTGTGAACTAATATAAATTCAAAGTAAACATCATTACATAAAAGGGTACGGTCTTTTTTTTCAATAGTTTTATTCATTTCAAACAGGCTGGATCCGGCCCACAGGCCGTAGTTTGCCCACGGCTGGTCTAGAGCATATGTTCTGTACCTGGCCTCCCAAACTTCAGAGTGCCTGGGAGTCATCTGCTGATTAAAAATTAGATTTTGTTTTAGGGAAACTGCAGAAGGGCCTGAGAACTTGCATTTATTTTTTAAAATTTTTATTGATTTCAGAGAGGAAGGGAGGGGGAGAGAGATAGAAACATCAATGATGAGAGAGAATCATTGATCAGTTGCCTCCTACATGTCCCCACTAGGGATCGAGCCCGCAACCTGGGCATGTGCTCTGACGGAATCAAACCCTGACCTCCTGGTTCATAGGTCAATGCTCAACCACTGAGCTACACCGGCTGGGCGAGAACTTGCATTTCTAAGCTGCTCCAAGATGAGGCAGATGCTGCTGTCCAGGGGCTACACTGGGGAATCCTGCGCTCTTCCTCTGGGCTCTGAGCCCACCGTAGACAGCGAGTCAAGGGAGTCAAGGTGTTTTCTTCCCCTGCATAGCGCCCGAGTGTGAAGAGGCTGGGCTTGTGCCATGGGCATGACCACCTGGCCCCTCCAGACGTCCTTCAGGGAGTCATCTCTGACTTGTTTCCCACACTCAGCTCCTTCAGGGGCAAAGTGGTTAAGAACATGGATCCTAGAGCTGGATCTTCTGGGTTTGAAGCCTGTCTCTGCCTGTGTGACCCTGTGCAAGTTATTTGACTTCTCTGTGCCTTGGTTTCATCATCTGTAAACTTCAGATGATGCTAATACCTATCGCACAGGGCTGAGGATTAAAGGAGTTATTTATTCACAGAGCTCTCAGGGTGAGTCCTTTATAAATGTTAGTTCTCTCCTTTATTTCTGTCACCATCACAATCTCTTTCCTCTCAGCTCCTCTGCAGCCCTGTCTTGTTCATCGCCTCTGACCCCAGTGCCCAACACAGAGAAGTCGCTCAGAAGTCAAGTGGGGAGCCCTGTGGGCTGGGCAGAATAGGGCTGCTTCTCAGGAGATGCAGATTTATGGCCTGGAGGCCAACGTGAGGGCTGACTGAGGGATTCTGCTGGGATTACCAGCTCCTCTCAGCAGGGCTGACCTTTTCTCATCTTATCTGGGAGCTGACAGAAAACAGAGGGTGTCCCAGTTCCAGCCCCACCCTACTGTGGGGCCCACGGCCAAAGTCTTTGTGTCCTGGCCTGGGCCTGTCTCCTGGGTTCTGCTCAGAGGCAGCCCTCTCCCATAAACCAGGCCTGGGAGGGGGCATCTACAGGCGTGGGGCGGCGGTGCGCTTCAAAGCTGCCAAGACAAGGCACCGACTAGATCTGTTTCATCACGGCCTCTCCTGTCTCCTCCCCAAATGCTGGGGGTGCCCTGCCCCGCCGGGGGCGCGAGGGGTCAGCGCCACACTTTGACACAATGCAGTCCTCTCTTCAGATCCAGGGCTAAAAAGAAAAATGCGTGCACACCAAACCAAAACCCTGCTGCCTAACATAAAATACTGCTTCCTAATCCCAAGTGTGGCCAAGCGCGCCGCGAAGATAGTTAGAGGCCCTTCAATTATTTCCACTTTAAGAATGTTTTTATGTCTCCCGTTTTGTTCCCTTGGTTGGCTGAGGTGTAATTGCACTCCTGGCCCGGGCTTTGCTTCCTCACCAATGGGGTCCCCAGTTTTGTGTCTTGATATTAAGAACAGATACTGAGAGCTGAATGGGGCATTGTTTCCCAGCCAGATCAGTAGCTGCTGCCTGCGTTGAGTGAGTGAGCCGGCCCAGATTGGCGGCCCGACCTAGACCACGTTGTGGCTTGCTTTGATTACTTGCTTCCAGCCAGCCCGAATCAGGAACTGATCATACATGTTCAGGTTTTCATTTGCTCTCCCTCCCCCTGTCCATTTTCCACAGGGGCAGGTTAGAGCAGTGGGTTTGGGGGTAGGCAGCCTGTGCTGATTTTTAACGTGACTGTGTGTTCAGGGAGCTGGGCTGAAGGAACTGAGGGCACCTGGTCAGACCTTCCAACCCAAGCAGAGGCCCGGAATCTAAGCATCTGTGCTGACACATCCCTTGTGACCAGTATAGGTTCTAGAAACTTCCCTTAAACTCTAAACAAGAATACCCATTCTTTCCCCAGAACTCACTTGCAATTTTGCTCTTTTCTCATTTTAACCAGATAGGCCGAAATATAACACCATAGCATTTCATTTTATTTTTTATTTTTAGAGAGTGGAAGAGAGGAAAAGACAGAGAGAAACATCGATGTGAGAGAAACACATCGATTGGTTGCCTCCTGCATATGCCCTGATCAGGGCCCTGGCTGGGGAGGAGCCTGCAACCGAGGTATGTGCTCTTTACAGGAATCGAACCTGGGACCCTTCAGTCCACAGGCTGACACTCTACCCACTGAGCCAAACTGATTAGAGCCACAGCATCTCATTTTAAAAGGATTTGGGAAAATGACCTACTGGTTACTTAAAAACTTTGACTGCAAGTCTTTATGATCCCGCCTCAGGCCCCACGGCCTCTCTCCCTGCTCATCATGTTTGCTTATAAACGCCAAAAACCCAAAAAGAACCCTGGGAGCAGCAGGGCCCAGCTAAAGAACAATGACAGGATGTTGGCTTGCAAAGTGTCAGCATTTGCCAAATAAGTTTATCCTTTATTTATTATTTTCATTGTGGCTTCAAACATGCAGCCCTCCAAGCCAAGTCTCTAAACTGAAACGTATGGCAGGCCTGCCTCTGCTCAGAGTCCACAAGGAACGCGGAGACTTCCCCCGCGCTCCTCTCCAGCGATCGGGACCGAAGATAGTATGTTTTGAATTTACGGAGAGATCTACTGCTTTGGGCTCACTTTTAGTACTTTTAAAAAGCAATCAATAATGGCCAGTTTGTAATAAGAAAAATTTATGAACTGACAGGCAAAATGTAATTACGGAGGGGATTCCTTGAAAGAAAAAAGAGGTGATGTTAACAGACATCCCGACAATCTGTTTGCACTCATTTTCATTCATGTAAATGATGATGTGCTTCTGGGTGGAAGCCGCGGTCTGCAAAGGCTTCCCGGGAGCCTGGAAAGGTCGCTGCCAAAGTTGTCACTAACGAAGGGCAGTGAGTCCTTGCGTTCACTTCTCATTGTTCCCCACAGGCTGGACTTCTCACAGGGCTCCTTCTATGACTATGACTGCACCCCAGCAGCCGGTTACGCACCTCATCTTCCCCGGACCCTGGGGAACTTGCGAGCTTTCTGGAAACTGGGAGGCACCTGGGAGTCTTGGTTCCTTCCACCCATCACTTTCTCTTGCCACTTTCTCCTTTCAGCCTCCACTGCTGAGGAGAGCCATGCAACTTCCTGATCCTCAAAGGCGCCGTGAGAGAGAGAAAGCAGAGATTCCTGGGAAAACAGCGCAGGTGGCCTCACCGCTGCCTCATCCTGATGGTGCACAACGTCAAGGTCAGAGCCTTTCTACACAATAGGTCCCAACAAGTGCATGAAAAATGAGAATAATGAGATCTGAGACTATTGATCTTCACAGTAATCCAAAGGGACATTTATTAGTACACCCATTTTACAGATGAGGAAGTTCAGGCTCAGTGAAATATCTGACTTACAGTCACATAGCTTATTAGGACTTGAACCAGGTTTTGGAACCAGGTTTTGGATCCACATTTTTTTCTTTTTAAATATGTTTTTATTGATTTTTTTTAGAGATAGGAGAGAGGAGAGGGATAGAGAGTTAGAAACATCAATTGGCTGACTCCTGCGTACCCACTCCTGGGGATGGAGCCCGCAACCCAGGCAGGTGCCCTGACTGGGAATTGAACAGGCAGCCTCCTGCTGCAGGGGTCTATACTCAACCACTGAACCACATCAGCTGGGTGGGTCCACATTTCTTGGCCTCCCAAAGCCTGTGTCTTTTGAACATCCCAACAATAGCAAAAACAGTTCTTTTAAGAAGAATGAGGAATAGGACGGACATTCTTATTCAAAAAGTACAGTCCAGTGAAACTTTAAGTTTGTTGACTTCTAAAGGGAGCCCATGGTGGCCAGAGGTGAGAACTGTTTGACCATTTTGCGTCTGGAGTATGTGGTGATTTTCCAAGTGCTTCCACATCCTGACTTGATGTCATTTGCAGCTCACCACAGCTCTGCGGGGAGCCAGGGGAACGTCACCACCCTCACACGGTGGAGGAGCAGAGAGAAGCTAGGAGGCGAGGTGACCCGCCTGGGGTCACAGCGGGCACCCTCAGAAGCCAGAAGCTCCTGACCACAGCTCAGTGACACAGAAGGGGATTCTTTTTATTGCTTTTACAGAAAAACCTCAGAGTACTAGAAGCTGAAGAGTGTAGTCCTTAGCGATTTGCTCTTTTTTTTTTCCGCTGTGCTTACCTCTGGGTTGCAAGTCAGTGATCACAAATCAAGTTGAGACCCGGGAGTCGAGGCAGGCAGCATTCATAAAAAGAGCAGTAACTGGAGAGGCACCCAGAAGGGGTGCCAGGGCCAGCACAGCCCCACCACCGCCTGCCCCCCCCCTCCCCCCCCCCCCCCCCCCCGCCTGACGTTCATTCCAGCCCTGACACCGTGGCCTTGGCCATGCTGAGTCATGGAAGTGGATGATCACGTTTCACAAAGGTTTCCAGGAACAAAGGTGGAAACGTAAGGGGTCTGAGCCTTCAGTTAGTTACCTGCAGACTCAAACGCACGGCAGCTTACATTTCTCCAGGCTGGACGGGCAGCTGCAGGTTTGGATGTGATGGCTCGGTGCCACCTCTCCAGGCACAGTCATGAGTGATGAGTGTGGCTGGAGGCAGCTTGGGCTGTGGGGGAGGCTGTCAGGATTACCCAGTCAGCCTTATCAGTTAGGAATCTGGTTTTTGGATCCCCATCTGTCTCTCTTATGTGTTGCTATAAGAAAGCTGCAAACCCTCTAACTTAGTGGTTTAAAATAACACTTTCTTCTTGCTCCTTTTGGGTGTTGGGATCGGCCCCAAGGCTTTGGTTTGGGCGAAGGTCTGTTCCCTGTACTTTTCCTTCCTCCGGGGCCAGTGGACCACCCAGAGCAAGAGCCATGGTGATGGCAGAAGCACAAAAGCCCAGCCAAGCTGCTCGGCACATGAAGGTCTCTTCTTGTGTCACATTTGCAGCCAAAGCCAGCCATGTGGCCAAGCCCAACCTCAGTGGGCCAGGGAAATCTGCTCTGCCCACTCCGGGGAGCCCAGAGGACTGTGACTATTTACTGAATTATCCAAACTAGCACACCATCTGCCTGCCTCCAGCATCCTATTTCTTAATGGGCTGTAACTCGGAGGAAGAAAAGAGATGTGACGAATTATTATAGAAATCCCCGGGAACGCTTTAGGTGAGATCGAGTGAGCCAGGGAGTGAGGGAGGGGAGGACTTGGAGGAGGGAGACTGGATAGTGTGACTCCTCCCCCTGAGGGGCTGACACTGAGGAGCTGGGGACCAGCAGGTCCTGGGAGGTGGTTTCAGGAACCACAGGACAGAAGGGCAGGACAGTGGTGAAAAACAGCAGCACTAGAACCTGAACAAACTGGTCCATGTCCCTGCTTCTCTATTCACTGAGTCTGCCACTTGCCTCTCTAGCCTCGGTTTCTTCATTTTTAAAAGAAGGAGGGCGAGTGTGCAGGGAGAGGAAGCAGAAGTTTGGCTTTGAAGGGAAGGAGTGAAATGCATTCATATTTGAGCAGGTTTGGGTCTCTTTATAGCAAGGGGCACTAGAATAATTTTGTAGGTAAAATAGGAGGTGGAGAGTTTGAATGAAGATGGCTTCTATGGCAGCTAGTTAAAATGTCCCCCAATTCCTTCAGGGGGTGTTTACTGAGCTACCACCAGGTGCCCCGCAACAGTGTAGGTGCTGGGACTACATCAGTGAATGAAATGGGTGAGAATCGCTGCCCTCGTGGCGGGATGGGGGTGATATTTACTAAGCATGTGCTATATTTCAGGCACTGCGCTGGCCTTGACATCCACCATTGCAAGAAGGGAGCTACTACGTCTACTTTGAGGATGAGAAACTGAGACTCAAAGTAAATAACTTCGCAATGGCCACCTGCAGCCAGTAAGAGGCTCGGCTGATCGTGCTCAGTCCCAGAACCTTTCTGTTCTGTTGCACCCCCAGGCACCAAGATGGCAGTTCGCAAACAAGCCTCTGGGACTTTTGGAGGAACGTGGGAGACTAGATGGGAGGAGATGACAACAGCATGTCACGGTGATTTCCAAAGACTAGAGATGGGCAAGGCCTGCATGCTGATGGGAGCAGAGGCATGAACTGAGGGTTCCAAGGTGGGTGCTGGAGGATGGGTGAGAGTCCTGCCTGCAGGGGGAGCCCTTCCTGGCCTGTCCGGGGATGGGGGGGTGGGGGGGGGGGCAGAGCAGCTTAGTAGCTCTTTCTTAAGAGTTAGAAGCAGAGCTTGTTCCAGAGGGATCACTGTGAGCCACTTCGTTCTTAAAGCCCAGCCAGCTCTCATCACTAGTGTCAAATGCCTAAAGATAACAGGACTGAAGCTTGCCTGAAATAAAAAAGAAATCGGGAACAGATGTTAGAAAACCATTTTTTTTTTTACTTTGAATGTGAGCATAAGCCCAGCGATTATTGGCAGAACTCTGGCACGTATCAGAAACAATTAGCTGCCTGGCCCGAGACTGAATGGAATCCCCAGCTTCCTTTTACTTCCTTCCCAGCTCAAGCTAGACATCTCAAAGGACAGGACATGGCCTTCCCGTTGGATGGATGGGCCCCACACTTCCTATTTTGTTTGGCCTTCAAGGCTCTTGCTTTGCTCCTCCTGACTCCCCATCTTCCTTACCCTTTCTCTCTAATCCCCCTCACCCCCACTAATTATGTAAACTTGGCACACACACACACACACACACACACACACACACACACACACCCTACTTCCAATCTTGGCAACTGCCTCAGGTTTATAATGGAGGTCATTCCCAACCATACATACCGGGACAGCCAGAGACTCATAACCCTCCTGCTCCCCAAGGCTCCTCAAAAAAAATCTTTCTGTGCAGTTTACTCTTAGCCACTCCAACTGAATGGGCTTTTGGCTGGGATCTGCTTTGGAAGTTCCATGAGTGTGGGATTCAAGACTATTAGTTGAATACCCGTTATGGGCCAAACACTCTACAAGCATATTCTGACCGTTTCAGGGTCTCTCTAGCCTGAGAACCTAGATGGTGTCTCCGTGGTCGTTGTATCTCATGTTTCATTGGCTCCGCCCCATCCTGCAGAGCTCCCTGGTCCTGTTTAGAGGACCTTAGGATGGCCACCCAGCAGCTCCTGAAGCAGCTGTTGGCTGCTGTGGCCATGCAGTCTGGGTCGGAATCTTCTCCTCCTGTCCATGGCATTTGTGAGAGCTCTGACATCAGTGACTCGGGCATGCTGTGTCTCTCTCCCTCTGACTCACATCCACACTCACCGAATTAATTAAGACAACTGGCCCTTGGGAGACCGTTATGGGCACTCCTCTGTGTCAGTACATACAGATCTACCCCCTTCCTTTGAACAATGTCATATTCCTTTATCCTATGGGTCTGCACAGGCATGCAGTTTCTATGGGCTGAGTTCCTGTGCAAAACTGGAGATATATAAGGTGAAGGATGCTCAAATCTGCCATTTTGATCCAAGCATTTCGAATATAAATATTTAAATCAGTATTATGCTAACGCTGATTAATTTCTACTGTGAAAATATTTTCAGCCCCAAAAGGCCTTAGGCCAATTCAAATCCTTGATTTTTTTTTATAGTTAAGCTATCAATTAAACCATCTCTATTTTTTTTTTTTTTGGTGATAATTGTAGATTACTAAAATAATGCTTATTTTTATTAGCTCTTTTTCCATGAAAACTTTGTAATAGAGATCTGACTTATGGGTAAGTGTTTGATCCTTGTCAAGTTATATTGATTATAAATTAGGCTTCAATGAGTTTTCTTTTCTAGCCATTACTTTTGTCAACTTCAATTTTTCTGTGTCAAATTGTATATATCCATATGCTACTATTTCTATTTTTATTCATTGTCCATTATGTTTCATGTTAATTATTTTTTACAGATAATACTGATTAAGACTGGGATAAAAGACTTCATAATGATTATTCATAGCAAATCCTAGACAAAGTTGTGAACAATCACTCTTGGGGTTCCAGAATGGCTTTCTGGCCCTGGACTGATCTGCTGTATGACTAGTCCAAATCTCCTCTCTCCTTCCCATCCCTTTGCCTATGGTTTGTCCTCCCTGTGCCCTTGTCTGAGCCAATAGCAAGTGGAGAACACAACATGTGGAATCAAATATTTTTGTAGCCAAAATAATGAAGCCCAAACATCTGCTTTTGGTACATGAATATAAACATGGCTCTTGCTCTTTCTATATTTACAGGAATAAGAATAGATGCAAAAGAATAGATCACTTGAGCTAGGGCTAACGGAATCCAACTCAGTGCTCGTGAATATAGAATAATCAACTGCTCCTTCTTGAAAAAGTTAAGATGGGGACAATAGTCATGTTCATCAGCCCACCCTAATCTGGAAATGTGTGATTTCACAAAACGTTTCAAGAAATAGGTTGAGATATATTAGTAGATTGGTGGGGGTGGGGGTGGGATGGGGGGGGGGTGAGAGAAGAGAGCATTTTTTGTTAACTTCCAGTAAGTTAGAACTTTCCAATTACTTATAATCCTCTCTGCCTGCCCCTTTGCCCTTTCCTGAATACTCTGGTTAAGCAAGGTTGAACTGTAACTCCCCAGGGGGTCTAAGAGAAGTGCTCTTGAGCTTAGGGAACATTTGGCTTTAGGGACAGGAAGACACTTATATGGTGCTGTGTCTTTTAGACACAACAGGCTAAGTCATCTTTCTTTGTCTATTTTTCTAAACTGAGTATCTATTAATACAAAACCTTGGCCAGTGCTGGGGCCCAGAGGGCCGGGCAGCAGAGGCTCAGTGTGCTGCTGAGAAAGCTTTCAAGGCCATTATCTCCTGGGGCACAGTAGGAGCCAAAGTGGGTGTCATTAGAGGCCTCTAAAAAGCTGGTCTGCATCCCACCAGAGACACACAAAAAAGGTTAATTACAAAGATGAGCTGGCTGAACAGAGGACCAAAGACAAGAAATTGTGAAAGGAAGAAAAAAAGAAAAAGTAAAGACAGGATAACTTGGGACCAAATGGCAGTTCCCTAAATAATAAATGCAGTGGGAAGATTGGGGACCGCTTTGTGACTGTGGGGTCCATGAGGGCAAAGGAGCTTTTAGAATACCATTAAGATAGGAATGTTTAAACCATGGCTGGCCCTAAATCCTGCAGAGTCAAGTATGGAAAGAAAAGGGGTCCCCCCTGGACTTCCAGGAAAGATTCTTTTTATACATTCCACAGGCTCCCTTTTCTTTAGATACTAAGGAACATACTGTAAGTTTTTCATCTTTTGAAATCAGCCAACTTACTAAGAGCAGTTCACTACATTGCCTCCCCTGGCTTGCTTTTATGTGACATTTGTTGTAGTAACCTCTCTTAGCAACCACTTTACAGATGTGCCTACGGCAGACCCACGAGACAACACAGTCTGAACCTGCAGACCATCTTGGGTCCCAGGACATAGGCCCAGCATGCAATTATTAATGGATCCGGTGATGTAAGCAAATCTAAGACAGAAAGGAGACTGAAATAAGAAAAACTTGGTTTTAGCTCCCAGCTTTGCCACTTACTAGCTGTGAGAAGGTAGAGTCAATTCACCTCTCAGAGCCTCCATCTTCTACTTTGTGAAGTGGGTACAATAGTACCTACCGCAGAGGGCCAGCCTGATGAAACAGTAGCATGGCCCAAGTCTAGGCTCCCTTTGCTGCTTTCAGTGGCTCCATGGCACTTGGATGAAGGGAGCTCATTGAAAATGGTGATGATGGTGGCCTCCATAGGAATGGCCATGCCAAGGATGGGAGCACCACCTTAAGTTTGATTTAGCCCCCCGAAGTAGGCTGTAATACAACAGGAAACTTGACTATTAGGATGGATGGAGATATGCCTCAGGCACAGTGGACCGGCGTATTAATTTCTTATGATTGCCATTACAAATTACCACAAAAAAAGGAAGTTTGAGGGTGATCTCCCTCCCCCAAGTATGTGGAGAATGTGACTGTCCATGTTCATATTGATTATTGATTGTATAGGTGGGCACCCCTTTCCATAAGATTTCTCATGGATTGACCAAGTAATTAATGTCATGGCACATATATCACTTACAAACACTCTTGGGTAATGTGAACTATAAATAGACAGGTTTACCAGAAGATATATGAGATTTCATATTTGATTAAGAGGTTATAGCTATCTAACATTACATGGCTAGTCTGGAGCTAGACCTTCGGATTTTCTGGGTGACTTCTGTCTGCAAAATTTGTTTGCCGCCCATGCATTTTCTTACTTTTCTCAAGGGCGTTCAAGCACACAAGCCGCCTTGACTCATTCCCATGCTGGACAGGTACTGTAGGCTCTGAGTTTCTGAAAAGGCCAGGAGCTCAGGTTAGCTCTGCCTGAGGTCAGGCTCCCTCTTCTCATCTAGCACCTCCCGCCACGCCCATGATGTCTTCTTGTGATGTTCTTAAGTCTGGCCAGTTGCCTATTTCAGTGATTGAATGGTGGCCTCCAAAAGATACGCACCCCCTAGAACCTGTGAGTGGGAATTTATTTGGAAAAGGGGTCTTTGTAGGTGGAATTAAGTTAAAATATCAAAAAGAGGTCACGCAGGGTTACCTTAGTGGACTCTAAATCCAATGACAAGTGTCATTATAGGAGACCAAAAAGGGAAGAGACAGCCAGAGAAGAGGGGACAGAGACAGAACCATGTAGGCATAAGGAAAGCTGACAACAACCAGGAGACAGAGGCACAAGGGGGATTCTCTCCTCGAGACTCCAGAGCGAGTGTGGCCTTGCCAACACCTTGATTTTCCACTTCTAACCTCCAGAACTGTGAGAATAAATTCCTGTTGTTTGAAGCCACATGGTTTGTGATAATTAGTTGCCGCGGCATAGGAAACTGATACACCTGATACACCGGTCCAGCTTGCTTTCTGCCAGGCTTGGCTCTCTCCCTGCCCGCTCTCCAGGATCCCCTGGGGAAGGTGATTAATGTCACAATGGGGTTGTTATCCTGTCTCTTTTCTGCTTACTTTCAATGTTCCTGTTTAGCTGAGAAAGTTGTTCCCCTCCCAGTGTTCTACCTGCTCACCCACTTCTCCAAGTCCACTCCTTTCCCCACCACATCTCCTTTGCCCACTTGATTTCAATATGTGGAGGGCTCAGACATGTGCATCTCAGCCTCATCTTTTCAACCAGGAGATGCCTGTGCTTAGGACACAGTTAGCAGGCATCTCCCCTGCCTGTGCTTTTCTCATAGACCGTCATCTAGAGCATTCTCTCTTCCTGTTCTGGTTTCACCCCTACAGCATCTTGGCAGGGGGACCTCAGACCTGCCACCTGCTTGCATTTATTCAAGGAGCCCACTAACCCAGGGAAGCCTGGCTAGGTTTTGTCTGCCTTTGGGACCTTGGATTGGCCAGATATTAAGCCAAACCTGCTTTCTTGCCTGAAGCTTCACCCACTGCTCCTTTTCCCCATCTGAAGTTGGGGGAAAGCAGGTGTTTGCTGTGCTGGCTGTTATCATTCCTAAGTTCTCTTAGTCTCAGGGTGAACCGCTCGGCTCCCTCCAGGTCATCTGTGCCAAACGTGCTTTCTGGCCCCTTCTGGACACAGTGCACTCTCCTCTGCAGTGCCTTCTCCAGCCTGGCACCTCGGCTGCACTCTCCACCCTCACACCAGGGGGTGGGGAGTGAGGGGGAGTAAGGCCCTGGCCAGCTACCTCTTGCCCCTTTGCCTCCCTTCCTGTGTTTCTGAGGAGATTGATCAAGGGTGTCAACATTCTCCCCACAGAGAGAACACCTCAACCCCCTGGCACCTGATGTGGGCGGGATGGACTCCTGCAGGGACTCATTTGTGACCAGGGGTGGTGGGTATCATGTAAGCCTCGAGGGCCATCTTTCCTACCTCTGGGAGAGGCCCTAGTAGAGAATGCTGCCAGCACAACGGAAAACCATTAAGGGAGAGAGAGGAGAAAGAGATTTGGATTCCCCTGTGTTTGATGCTAAACCACACCTGGACCTTCCCATCATGTGATCCTACAAATCCCGTCTTTGCCTGAGCTAGTTTGACTTGTTTTTCTGCCTTTCCAAGAAAGAGTCTTGCCCAATACACCCAGTCCAGCCAGGGCTGCCTGTGGGCAACTTAGGAAGGACTGGCTGTGTTTGGTCTTGGGCATTGCCAAAACTCCTGGCTTCTTTCTGACTCTGCCTTCAGCCAAAGTCATGCACTCCTTCACGGCGCCCCAGCAACTGCTATCTTCTTATTTCACTTTAGTCGCTTACAACCCAGCTTCCAGTCTGGGTGTCCCACCCTTCCCTGCTCCCTACGCCCCATCTCTGGGCTCTACTCCAGGAGACCTCTTATGCAGAGGAGTGTCCCCATGCCATCGCCAAGTCCTGTCCTCCTCAAGCCCGAAGGGAGTCCATTTGGTCTAGTCAGTGTCTTTGCACTCCTCAAATGGAAGCCACACTGCAGAGGCTCTGAGAAATCCTGTGCATGCAATGTAAGAAGGATCACCTTCATTCTAACCAATTTAACCCTAAGAATAACAGCGTTGAAAAACAATCTTTAACAATCAGTGCTGCGATGAATTATGCAGCGAATCATAAGCATCACCCCCAAATATTATGTCTACAGGAAATGGCTTTATACAGCTAATTGTTAACTGGGAAACTCTTTCATTAATTCAAACGGGTCAACATTTTAAATGATACGCTCATATAAATGCGGTATGAAGGTTTACGTGCAGATCACTCTAAGGTATTCCTTTTTTTGTGCGTGTGAAGCCGACTAATGCTGCATTATGTTTTATTGTGCAATAAAATTATGTGCTAAAATTATGCTCATAAATGTACGCAAATGTAAACCAAGCTATTAGTTATGTTTTCACAGATAAAAGTCATTAGCATAGCTATCAAACTCTTCTCCCATTTGAATAACAGAATTATGTCTAGAGTCTCTGGCTGGCTGGCTGGGGCCCCGTCTGAGAGAGAGCTCTTGTAAATCTTGCTGCCTGTGGGTTATGCAGAAGCAAGTACCCTGACCTGACTCCAACCATGGAGGCCAGGCCTGCTCTGTGTGGGACCCGCTGGAGTCACCAGCAAGGAAGGACCCTTTGGGCATCTCTCGGCATCTCACATCCCTGGGAAGTCATTCTTTAACACCTCCTCACCTACTTCCTGCTAATTAGACTTATTGAAAAACAATTGCAGATCTTTTGCAATTTCAGGAGGCTGACAGCATCTTTTAGCAACAGTCACAGGGAAACAAAGTTTCATGTATAATTCATGAGGTGCGTGGTCATCCTGGTGGGAAATTATCTCCTGACAGGCGTGGTGGTGGTGGTGGTGTCCTGTCAGAACGGCCTGCAGTGTATAATTAAAACCTGAACAGAACAAATTAATGCTGATTACTTTATAAACAGTTTGAAAGCTTGAATCCTGTTCCCTGTCTTGCAAGAAGGAAACAGATTATTTCAGAACTGTGTAGATTTCCACCCCTCAACTAATAGTTCTGCTAATAAAGGACCCTTGAATAGATAATACAGTTAGCAGTCTTTGTCCTCCAATTTGCTTCCATGAGGCCCATCTGTACTATGTAGGAGGCACCAAACCAAAAATTTGGTAGGTGCTAAATTTTCATGCTGAGAGTGTCTGCCCCTCTCCTGTAAATCCATGCTTGCCTCTCCGTCCAGGCTGAGAAAAGGTCTAGCATTCGCACAATGTGAGCACTGGAAGGGCCCGATTAGGTCAGTTAGTCATACCCTATGTTTAGAGATCAGGGTACTGAGGCCAGAGAAAGAGAGTGACCGGCCCTAGGCCAAGCTGAGCTATGATGAGACCAGTTGGTGGCTAATCCCAAGTTCCTTCCAGAGCTTTGTATTTGGAATAACAGCAGCGATATTAAACTAACGTGTTCAAATGTTTACCATATACCAGGCACTATGCTAAAATCTCACTGAATTTTCCCAAATACTATTATTATCCCCAGTTTACAGATGGGAAACTGAGGCTCACAGATGTTCAGATGCTTGGATGTCTCACTCTGTTGAATAAATAAATGACTGCTGGCTGGATCATGTTACTTTCCCTCCGTCCTCACAGACACCAACCTTGCCAAACCCCTCCACTTCCGTCTGAATTGTTGCACCCGTTTTCTAAGAAATCTGTCTCACTGCCTCCAACTCTGATCTCTCCAAGTGGATTCTCCATGCCTCGGCCAGAGCTAGCCGTTAGAAACAGGATCATTTTGCCTCCAGCATAAAAGAATCTGTTCAACAAATCTCTACTTAGCTCCTGCCATTTGCCAGGCACAGTGCTAGGAACTGGCTATGTGTCAGTGACTGAAAGAGACATGGTGCTCACACTCCTGGAGCTTACAGTTGGGTGGAGGGGACAGATGATGGCTCCCCATTGTCCTTGGGTCAAGATCCAAATTCCTAAACATAGTCTAAAGGGCTCAACAAACCCTGGGCTCTTTTTTTTAATTTATTTTTTTAAATTACAGTTGATATACAATATTATTTTAGTTTCAGATGTACAACATAGTGATTAGACATTTATATACCTTACAAAGTGATCTCCCCATTAGCACCCACCTGGCACCATACGTAGTTATTACAATATTATTGATTATATTTCCTACCTTGTACTTTACATCCCCATGACTATTTTTCTAACTGGCAATTTGTACTTCTTAACCCCCTTCACCCTTTTCACACAGCCCTCAACCCCCTCCCATTTGGCCACCATCAGTTTGCTCTCTCTGAGTTGATTTCTGTTTCGTTTGCTTATTTTTGTTTTTTAGATTCCACATATAAGTAAAATCATGGTATTTGTCTTTCTCTGTCTGATTGGTTTTACTTAGCATAATAGCCTCTAGGTCCATCCATGTTGTCCCAAATCATGATATTTCATTCCTTTTTGTGGCTAAGAAATATTGCATTGTACATGTGTACCACCTTTTCTTTATGTGTCTATCGATGGACATTTAGGTGGGTTCCATATCTTGGCTATTGTAAATAATGCAGCAATCGCAATGACCGTAGGGGTGCATTTAGCTTTTTGAATTCGTGTTTTGGATTTCTTTGAATAAATACCCAGAAGTGAAATTGCTGGGTCATAGATAGTTCTATCTTTAATTTTTTTGAGGAACCTCCATACTGTTTTCCATAGTGGCTGCGCCAATTTGCAATCCCATCAACAGTACCCTAGTGTTCGACATCACTAATCATCAGGGAAATGCAAATCAAAACCAAAATGAGATATCACCTCACACCTGTCAGAATGGTTATCAGCAATAAATCAACAAATAACCCCAGCAGGTTTGCTCAGTGGGTAGAGCGTCGGCCCTCAGACTGAAGGTTTCCCAGTTCGATTCTGGTCGAAGGCACTTACCTTGCGGTTGCAGGCTCCATCTCCGGCTCTGGTGGATCCTGGCTCTGGTCGGGGCCTGTGCTGTGTCTCTCTCACATCAATGTTTCTCTCTCTCTGTCTCTCCTCCTCCCTTCCACTCTGTTTAAAAACCAAAGGAAAGATATCCTTAGGTGAGGATTAATAAAAAATATAAATAAATACAATAAAAAATAAATCAACAAGCAAATGCTGGCCAGGATGTGGAGATGAGAAAGTGCTGGTTCCTTCTCTCCAGCTTCAGTTCCAGGAATCCTTGCGGCATCGGACACACAAAAACAAAGAAATAGGTCTCAGCTGGATTTCCTTAATGCAAAAACCTGTGAAATCAAACTTCCTGCCCATCTGTCCTGTCTGCCTGACAGAACGCAGAGCTATACTTCTCTTGTAGGTGACCTCTACATTTCTGTGGAGGTCAATGGTGGCAGGGCCTGGTCTGCTATGGCCAAGGAAGTCCCTGGCCTGCTCCAGGCTCAGGGGGAATTCTCTTTTTTTTCTCAGGCTGTGGCAAGGAGCTGGGGGCTGGTGAGGGCAAGGCTTGGCTTCTTGCAGTGTTTTCTGATTGGTGATCTCTGAGCCCTGTAGAATCTAGGAGGGAAATCTGTGTGCCCACAAGGTAGCACCCATGTACATGGATGGAGAAGAACTTGAAGGCCAGAGTCAACATGAAGGATATCCTGGGGTTAGAATAGCTTTGGCTCCACTGGTGGCAGGAACAACACCTGCACAGGTAGATTGGGGAAAACAAGGAGCTCACAGGTTGCATTGCACAGCTCTGGGGGGTGCCATTCCTATCCTAGTCACTGTAGGTTTGTGCATTTATTATACTTTTCTGGCAGGTAGTGAAGTACCTAAATAAAAGTATTTTTCTAACTTGTACAAAGTATCTCAGAAGTTGGTAGTGGTGCTGATCAGCTGTGGTTGTCTCTCTCCTCCTAGCCTGATATATCGTTGTCTTTCCCCTCAAGACAATGCCTGACCCTGATGTGCCAGGTCTAATGGGCTGGGTTTGGGCACTTCTAGGCCAGAGCGAACCTCTGCTTGTGGGAAGAGTGGACTCAGGGTCCAGAGAGACTCAGTGAAGTTCCCAAATATAGGATTTTTTTAAAAAGCACACACCTTTCTCCCAGGATGCTTTAGAGAGTAAATGATGCCAGCACCAGCTCCCCCCAACTTTCCCAGGAATAGGAATATCGCACTCCATACATTCTGCAAATGTGAACTGAGATATTTATCCCTCTGCTTGAAGCTAGGACTCCTTCTTGAACTTTCTCCACCCCTGCTGGATGGAAAGAGCTTTGACAAGGAATTAAAACCCGGGTTCTGACCCCCTCCCCCCCGCCCCATTCCTACTTCCAACCATGGACAACTCACTTTCTCTCCTTCTCTGGGATGCACAGTAGTTCTTTTTAAAAATATATGCTCATGGATGGCAGGATAAAGTGTATGATCTCAAATCACCTCTTTCTGTATTAAATTCCATTCCAGGTGCCTGGTGTGTGTTTTTTTACCCCTCTAGGTCTCAATTTCTTTTCTTGGGCTATCTGCTCAAAGTCCACTGCTGGTCTGGTTCCTCCCACCTTGAATTCTCTGCCACTTCCATTAGCTTCTGACTTCATGTGTATTTAGTCTGGGGTGGGGGTGAGCGCTGGGGTTGTGTTTGTTGCACAAACAGCTTCTCCTCAGGCCCCCATCTTCTGCAGATTAAATTTGTGCTGTCAATTTTTACATTCCTTAGCTCTGAATCTTTACCAGAACTTCAAGTGAAATCTTCAGATTATTTTATTCTTTTTTTTTTCACTGTAGAATGTGAGATCTTCGGCATACCAGCAATATTAAGTGCCAAGATTTGTAGTTACAGAGGAGTGTATGCATTAGTGCCCTTGGTGGGGCGATGGGAGAAAAAGGCAGAAGGGGCCGGCAGGGTATCTGTTCTCTGTCTCAGCAAAGAGCAAGAGGAGATATGCACACACTGCAGCCCAGGAATGAAGATTAGACACCAGGGAGAATTTACTGAGAGCGAGGAATGCAGGCTTGCAAAGTCTGTCTGCCTGCGTGCATTCAAGCATTCCTGGATGCCAACTTCCTGCATGCTTGGGCTGGGAATCTAGAGATGAGCAAGATTCAGAGACCCTGCCCTCATGGAACATACCGTGCAGGTTGGGAGAAAGAAGTAAACAGATAATTCCATGTTTACAACTCTGAGGGAGCAAAGAACTTTTTAAATGAAACTTGGAATTTAAAAGCCATAGAAGAAGAGATGGATGCACTTGAAGACATCAACAATTTGAAGTTCCATATAATAAAAGACAAAACATAAAGTTAATGATAAGCAAAAGATTAGTAGAAAATATTTACATCATATATAATACAGAAAGGATGCTGTACTGTGTTGTATAGTATGCTACAAATAAAAAAAAAATAGGAAAATGGGCAAAGGATATGTATGTGTTATCTATTGCTACATAAGTTGCCCAGTCATGACTTAGTTGGGTCTTCTTGCTTGAGGTCTCCCACAAGCTGCTATGAAGGGGTTGGCTGGGGCTGCAATCATCTGAGGCTCGACTGGGGAAGCTCCGCTCCAAGGTCACTAATGTGACTGTGGACAGGATTCTGTCCCTGGAAGGCTGCTGACTGAGAGCCTCAGGCCCTCCTGGCTGTGGGCTGGGAGCCTTGCTCAGTTCCCTACTCTGCGGCTTCTCCACAGGATAGTTCAATAAATGGCAACTTGCTTCATCAGATTGGAGAGCCAGAAGGAGAGAAATAATACCAACAAGGTGGAAGTCACAGTCTTTCCAAACATAACACTGGAAGTGACAAACTCTTATCTTTGACATTTTCTGCTCATTAGGATTTCACCAGGTCCTTAAAGGAAGGGATTGCGTAAGGGCATGGATACCAAGGCATGAGGACCTTTGGGGACCTACTACAGATATACTTGGGTAATCCTTGGCAGAGAAATGACCTATAAACTTATGAAAAGATGCTCAGCTTCATTAAGAACCAGGAAAACAAAAATTCAAATGAAGGAGAAATCTCCATAAATAAAAATACGATGAAAATCAAATCTAGTTTTGGCAAGAGTTTTTGGAAGCAGGTATTGTTATCCACTATTGGTAGAAGAGAAAATTAATATTGAATATAAAGTTGCACACAACTTCTTACTCAGTAAGGGAACTTCCAAGGAAGTCCTACCACAGAAAAATACAGGTGCCCAAGACTCGTGTATAAAAAGCTTATTGGAATAGTGCCTGTGACAGTAAAACCTGGAAACCAAAGGCGTGCCCATCTATAAGGTTCATTAAGGAACTATGAGACATATAATCTATGAGATTTAAACCAGAGATAAAAAGAATGAGGTACAGTAGTTCCTCAAATAACATCATTTCGTTCAAAGTCATTTCGTTATAACATTGATGAGAGGCCATAGAACTTAACTCTTGTTCATATCAATTAGCCTATGGTAAAATTGGTTTTGTTATACGTCATTTTGCTGCAGTTCCCAAAACCTATTGATGATATTAAGTGAGGACTTACAATGGATGTAAAGGTATTCAAAGCATATTTTTAAGTAAAGATAAGAAATTGCAAAATACTTCGTGTAATGCCGTGTAAAAACAAAACAGAAGCACTCAACAAAACCAAACCATTATTTTTCTGTATGCACATTATGAGTGCCAATAGTATACTGAGAGTGTGGAAGGACACCGACCCACGTGATGATAGTGGTGACCTCTCAGGGGAGTTGGAAGGAGGAGGAAGGATGGCCCAGGGGGGGTTTCCCTTCATCTGTATAGTCTTAACTTTTACACTAAAGATGTGTACATGCATCATCTGTTTAATTAAAAAATAACTGAAAAGAGTAAATTTTTAAAAGCACACCAATACCATCAATAGAAATAGTGCTCTCAGAGAGTTGTCTTGAGAATTAGTTCTTCCTCCCAGGCAAAGAGAGCAGACTGTAGCTGTAACTCTCCACCTGGGCCCTGAATGTTGCTGTGGGATATACATCAGATGAGGTTACAGAGACCTGAAGCTAGACCGGCCTCAGATTAGAAAGAAGTCTAATAGGCAAACAGAAATGGAGGAGACTTGGCGAACTTTCAGATCTGCTCCCAACCGGTCTCTGACATTATCTTCTCAAGGTAAAATATAGAACAGGTTGGAAATGCCATATATCCTACAGGCCTGAAGGGCACCTTTGCTTGGGATCAGTGAAAACCTCAACAAATAATGGTGAGATCAGATGAGTAATTAGACCCTTTTTGGTCTATAACATCTGCAAGGCTATCCCTTCTGGTGAACTGTGGTTAAAAGACTGAAATATTTCCATACTGGTTAGTAAATAGTCACTGTCATGTGTGCCTTACCCCTTCCCATCCACCCACCACGCCTGACACTTTACCTCCTCCCAGACCTGCATGAATCGGCAAGAAGAGAAAAAATGCCTGGCACAGTGGCCCAGGACCTGGCTTGATAGGCCAGGCCATCACAGTTGTTAATTAGATGTATAAGTTTTAGAAAAATTAGGATGCAGGTGTAAGGATGCTAACCTATGTAGAATATGCAAGGAAGGAACAGGGTTAGAGGACATCATAAGATCTCTTTCATTCTCCGCTTTAGATCATGATGGTGTTAAGCCAGGTAAAGAGGACACCCAGCTCCTGTCTCCAAATGTGGATGATTTGCTGGACTGGGGCCAACATGGGACCTGGCTGCCATGGGGGAACGGGTTTGCTTCATTTGTTTGTTTGCTTGTTTCTCCTTCTTGCTGGTCTGGGAAAAAGTGGAGGTGCTCAGGTGGAGCAGCCCCCAGAAGATGAATAACGATGGCAGGACCAATAAGGAGACTGGAGGTGGGGCATTTCTCTCCCCTCTTCACTGAGTCCAAAAATTTTCTCAGAGGTGTATTTCAGATAGAACCACAAGGCCAAAGGCGCTCATGGCAGGTGCGTGGGGTGTGGGGTTAAGGAAGGGAGGGTCAGCGGGGCTCCCCCTGGAGGGCATGTGTGGTGAGCTTCAGGAGTCATAATGCCCGGTGTTCAGTTAAAGGTGGTTGTTTGTTTCTTTTCTTATGTTTTCTAATTATTCTCATATCCTCACCAACATTCTGCTCAATGTTTAGTCCTTCCTGGTCTTACTACGCATTAAAAAATTAAGTCAGAGCCATGGTCTACACTTGGGCACAGAGCTCTGGAGAGAATGTTGCTGTGGCAGCAGGAGGTGGAATGAAGGAACAGCTGGGGTAACCCCAGGGAGTGGACAGTGGCCCCAAGACCATGCAGGAATACCTGGGCCTGGGAGTCTGATAGAAGGACTACTTTCTTGGAGGTGCCTGGGAACAGGGCTGGAGGTCCCTAGCTGGAGTTGTTTGTGCTTCTTGGAGCTAATGCATTGTCTCCTCCCCACTCTGGATTCTGACATGGACACAGAGTCAGGGTGCAGTGTCAACAGTGAGGCATCGGCATTTTAGTCTAGATGGTAGCTGCCTGAGGGGAAAGTTGGGTCTGCCTGACAGACCTTCACTGAGCTGCGTGGAGGATAGCCATGCCCTCACCTGACAATGGGATGGATTCAGTGGCCTTGACCAGTGAAGCCACCATCACCTTCTCCTATTACAAAGGGATGGACCAATAGAGGTCACATTTCTGCCAGTTCGCTCTTCAGGCAAACAATCCCATCCCCAGGGAAAAAGCCAGAATGAAGCAAAGGGCACAGGTTCCTTTTCCCCCAGCGGGTGGGGTAGGATGGGAGAGAGAATGATTCCCTCTGTATGTATTAGTATTAAGGATGATCTTTGAAGGAGGGAGAACCTGGAAACCTATACTTATAATGGTAAACAGTGAGAGGCAGATATGGTGAAAAGCACGCCCACAGAAATCGACCTGGCTCTGCTGCATGCCAGCTGTGTGACCTTTGGCATGTTACTTATCATCTCTGTACTCACTGTTCTCATCTGTAAAATGGGAGTACGTGATAAAATATCAACTTCCCTTTTTGTTTGATAGCATCTGCATTGGTACAAGATTGGAATAAATCAATATATATAAAGCTACCAGATTAGTCAATGAAGGAAAATTACCACATGATCTCACTCATTCATGGGTAATAAAGACCATTATAAACTTATGAACAATAATAGATGCAGAGGCAGAGCTGCCTCAAACTGATTGTCAAACTGCAGCGGGAAGGCCGGGGAGGGTTGGGGGGCAGGAGGGAGGTGGGTAAGAGATCAACCTAAGGACTTGTATGCATGCATATAAGCATAACCAATGAACATAAGACACCGGGGGTAGGGGAGGCCAGGGGATTGTCAAGGGCGGGGGAAAAAAAAGAACACATATGTAATATCCTTTGTAATACTTTAAGCAATAAAACAATTTAAAGAAAAAAGCTACCAGATTAGTGTTAACACATTGCTTTAAATCTTATGAGGGCTCAAGGGCGCAACACAGCTCCCGGCACACAGCTGGTAGTCAGCAAATGGTAGTTGAATCCCTTTTTTACCTTTCGGGTGAAAATCAACACTAGGTAGCCAGTCACTGAATGGGAGTGGTCACTGGGAGGAGCAGTGATTCTGGGCATGGTTATTTTTCAGAGACAATATAGTAAATTGTTCCAGTAATAGTATTTGGAGAGAAATTCCTCTCCCAAGTAAATCCAATGATTTGCTCTCTAGTTGTAGGTAATGTTGCTAATGTAGCGTGTATGACCTTAGCTATTCTAAAATTTTAGTGTCTGTGGCTTTCCCCAGTCCCTGCCCTCTCCCCTGGAGAGGGGGCCTGTCTCTCCTGTCCCCTCCAGCCAGCCTGCTCCCTGAAGGCTTGGCTCCCTGGTCACCATTTTACCGTAAAAGAAAGTAAAATGTCCCCAACCACTTGGACTCTGCCAGAGAGGGGACCTTACCCTCTGGCTAAATCACAGAAGTATTAAGCTGAGAACTTTGGTGATTGTACAAACCCTTCTATTTTTCTGATGGGGGGAAATGAGGCTCTGAGACATCAGGTGACTTCCCCGGGGTCAGGCCACAAAGGAATGGTCGAATCCAAGTCTCCAGACACTCATTTAACAGAGCCATTGCCTGCGCCACACTGACCATTGTCAGGTCTCTTCCTTGGCTGAGTGTTTATTGTGTCAGAGCCACCAAGGAATACCTGCTGAGATGGGGCCTGCGCTCCCAGGTGGCCCTGGAGCCATCTCTGGAAATCCTCAGAGCTGCCCTTTTGCCCGTTCAGCTCAGCAGGGATGCCCAAGAGGGAGAATGGGGATTCATGACTGGCCACAGCAGAGTCCCCTGTGAAGCCGAACTTTCCATTGGACCTGCTGGTGGCGCCCAGCGGCTGACTTGCAACTAAGAACTAGATGGAGTTGGGGACAGGTGTGGCCCTGAAGGTGACCAGCACAACTCACTCATCTTCCAGCCCAGAGAGAGCACGAAATAGAGGATGTGTCATGGGCTTGGGTGTGGGACAGACCTGAGTTCAGGCCTGGCACTGCCACTTTCTAGCTGCTATGTGACATTTGGCAGTACAATTCATCTCTCTGAAGTACTTTTTAAACTAAGAATAAAAATTGCTGGCATCTGATATTTTGCTGCTTATGGATTCTTCTAAGATTTTTATGGTTTCCCATCTTACGTTTAAGTCCTTTACCCATTTTGAGTTTATTTTTGTGTATGGTGTAAGTTGGTGGTCTAGTTTAATTTTTTTGCATGTATCCATCCAATTTTCCCAGCACCATTTATTGGAGAGACTGTCTTGACTCCATTGTATGCTCTTGCCTCCTTTGTCAAATATTAATTGAGCATAATTACTTGGGTCGATTTCTGAGTTCTCTGTTCTGTTCCATTGGTCTATATGCCTGTTCTTGTGCCAGTACTAGGCAGTTTTGAGAACAGTGGCTTTGTAATATAGCTTGATATTTGGTATTGTGATCCCTCCAACTTTGTTCTTTTTCCTCAAGATTGCTGCAGTTATTTGGGGTCTTTTTTTATTCCATATGAATTTTTGGAGAGTTTGTCCTATGTCTGTGAAATATGCCATTGGTATTTTAATGGGGAGTGCATTGAATCTATAGATTGCTTTGGGTAGTATGGACATTTTAATGATGTTGATTCTACCAGTCCATGAATATGGTATATTCTTCCATTTGTTTATGTCTTCCTCTATCTCTTTTTTCAAGTCCTGTAGTTTTCCGAGTACAGGTCTTTTACCTCCTTAGGTAAGTTTATTCCTAGGTATCTTAATTTTCTTGGTGCAATGGTAAATGAGATTTTTTTCTTGTTTGTTTATTTGTTTGTTTCTCTTTCTGTGAGTTCATTATTGGTATAAAAAAACCATAATTTTTTGGGTTTTAATTTTGAATCCTGCTACATTGCCCAATTCATTTATTAAATTTAGTAGTTTTTTGGTTGAGTCTTTAGGGTTTTCTAATATTATATCATCTGTGAATAATGACAGTTTTACTTCTTATTTTCCAATTTGGATGACTTTTATTTCTTCTTCTTGTCTGATCACTATGGCTAACACTTCCAGTACTATGTCAAACAGGAGTGGTGAGAGTGGGCATCCCTGCCTTGTTCCTGTTCTTAGGGGAAATGGTTTTAGTTTTGTCCCCATTGAGTATGATGTTGGCTGTACGTTTGTCATATGTCATAGCAATATCTTTACCAATACAGCCCCTAAGGTAATGTAAATTAAGGAGAAAATAAACAAATGGGACTACATCAAAATAAAAAGCTTCTGCATAGCAAAACAACAACAACAAACAAACAATCAACAAAACAAGAAAGCCTACTGCATAGGAGGACATATTTGCCAATGTTATATCCCATAAGGGCCTAATCTCCAAAATTTATAGGGAACTCACACATCTTAACAAAAGGAAGATAAACAATCCAATCAAAAAAAAGGGCAAAGGAGCTAAATAGACACTTTTTGAAAGTGGACATACAGAAGGCCAAGAGACATATGAAAACATGCTCAAAGCCATTAATCATCTGAAAGATGCAAATCAAAATGACAATGAGGTACAATCAACAAACAACAAGTGCTGGTGAGGAGGTGGAAAAAAAGGAACCCTCGTGCACTGCTGGTGGAAATGCAGACTGGTGCACCCACTGTGGAAAATAGTATGGCGTTTCTGCAAAAAATTAAAAATGAAACTTCCATTTGACCCAGTAATCCCACTTCTAGAAATATATCCCAAGAAATCAGAAACACCAATCAGAAAGGATATATGTGCCCCTATGTTCATAGCAGCACAATTCACCATAGCTAAGATCTGGAAACAACCTAAGTGCCCAGCAGCAGATGAGTGGATTAAAAAAACTGTGGTACAAAAAACAACAACAAAACAAAACAAAACAAAAAAACTGTGGTACATCTACACAGTGGAATATTATGCTGCTATAAAAAAGAAAGAACTCTTACCATTTGCAACAGCATGGATGGAACTGCTAAGCTAAATAAGCCAGTCAGAGAAAGATAAATATCACGTGATCTCACTCATTTGAGGAATATAATGAACAACATAAACTGATGAACAAAAATAGATCCAGAGACAGAGAGACATCAAATAGATTGTCAAACTTTAGAGGGAAGGCTGGGGATGGTGGTGGGGGCTGGGGGGCAAGAGATCAACCAAAGGACTTGTATGCATGCATATAAGCATAACCAATGGACACAGACACTAGGGGGGTAAGGGCATGTGCTAGGGGGAGGGGTGGCTGGGGAGAGGTCAATGGGGGAAAAAGAAGACATATGTAGTACTACATGTAATACTTTTTTAAAAAAAATATATTTTACTGATTTCTTACAGAGAGAAAGGGAGAGAGATAGAGAGTTAGAAACATCGATGAGAGAGAAACATCGATCAGCTGCCTCCTGCACATCCCCCACTGGGGATATGCCCGCAACCCAGGTACATGCCCTTGACCGGAATCGAACCAGGGACCTTTCAGTCTGCAGGCCGACGCTCTATCCACTGAGCCAAACCGGTTTTGGCATACATGTAATACTTTAAACAATAAAGAATCTAAACAAATTTCTGGCATCATAGGCTTTTGTAGGGATTAAAAAGCTTTTTGATAGATATACCGAGCATAAATCTGGGCTCATGGTAAGCACTCAATACACAGTTATTATTATTATTATTACTGTTATTATTACTATTATCATCTCTCTGTACAATATAAGGCAAACCTCAAACCAAAAGCCTCAAATTTATCATAAAAATAGTGATATTATTCCTGCCCCACAGGCTTAACCAAAATTTTATGGAAAAGCAACCAGATTGTTCTGCAGTCAGCGCTAGTTTCCTTCTTCCTTCTGGCAAGTCTGAGAGGGAGTTCTGGTAGACAGAAAGAAACACGAGGTAACCAAAGATTAGGGCTCACATTCTAGTATTTCCACTATGGGTGTTGATATCTATACCTATACCTATAACTGTACCTATACCATGTATATGTATATCTATTTCTATATATACACCATCTATATGTATATGTATATCATCTATATCTGTATCTATAGCTATATCTATATCTATCACCTATATGTATATCATGATGTATATGCTTTCAGTGTTTCTTTCTTTTTAAAAACAAGGGCAACCATTCAATTTTATTTGAAAAAAAAGATATATGCTCATTATAAATAATTACTATAATAGAGAAAAGTTTAAGGATAAAAGTAGTAAGATAACCCCAAATGCTACTACTCAGAAATTACCCTTATTGATCATAAATAAACACCATCTGTTTACCTTTGTATTCATATACCTAAGAAAGTAGCTATATAAAAACACTTAATACAAGTGAGGTCATAACTCTAAGTTCTACTTTTAAATATTGATTATTACCTTTAACTTTGCTGGAATTCAGCAGAAGAAAAGATGGTGGAGTAAAACTCCAGGTTATTGAATACATGCTTCTGTACTGCTGGACAGTATTTCATGAAACTCCTCTGAAGGCTAATCAAAGTGATCATCACAAACATCACGAGGTGGCAGCCATCGTTTCTTTTTAAACTCCATGCTTCCGTTCTTGTATCAATTGTGTTTGGGTTGTGGAAAGTAAGGACATTCGCACTCTCCCATCTCTTCCAGCTCCCCTTACCACACAATCTGAATTTTGTTAATTACAGGATTATTTGTACATTGTTCAGACTTGCGGCTCCCACTGACTGCTCTGTAATTAGAATAGTTCCCATATGTCATGCAACTCCTTAATTTCCTCCTATGAAGTGAGGCGGAGTATAGATAATCAACAACAAGAGTAAAACACATGGTATATTAGAAAGCCTCACGCGCTATAGAATAAAAGCAAAACGCAAAGCAGAGGAAAGGAAATTGAAGGCACTGAAGTAGGTGGGGGCACATACTAGTAAGTAAGGAGTGAGGGTCGGCTTCATGGAGACATTGTTTAATATTAGCAAACATATTAAACAGAATTATTGCCTATCACTAGTTCTCTTCCTTGGGGTTTCAATTCTTACGTCCTTTTTTTCTTTTCTTTCCTCATTGGCCGACTGTCATTGTTACATAGTTTTGTTCAAAAAGGGCTCATGGGTGCTGTATTTCTAGGTCTCGTAGGTTTGAGATCTATTGCTCTTTATTTAACAACATTCTTGTGTGGCTATAATATCCTGGGGTGCATGTTCTTTCTCTGTTGTGAACACTGTCTGTTGGATTAAATGCTGCTGCAGGGACACTGAGGGCAGCTTGATTTTCACCCCTCGTAAGGAATTGCTTATTCTGACCACATGTTTGGCGTGTCATTCTTTAAAGCTAGAATAGTTCTATCTTGATCTGTCTGTATTAATGTTCCCTGGAACATGGTATGTCTTTTAATTTGCATATTCAGTTCTTTAATTTATTTAAATAATTTTTTAAAATTTACCTTTGGGTTTGGATGCTTCTTACTTTTTATTTAACAGGCTTTAAAAATCTATTAGTTTCTGTATACTTGTTTCTAATATCTTTATTTTAATCTACATTTACCATGATTACCTCAAAATTTCATCTACATAAATAATTTATGTTCAGTGGGATCTACCTGTTCTTTGCTCTAACTTTTGTATTCGTTCTATAACGATGTGGTTTGGGTCCTCAATTTGTTTCCTTAGAACCTCAATCCCCCTGTTTTGTTTTTAATCTCATCATCTTGTTTTTCAGCCCACCTGTTTTTTGAATTTATATTCTTAGTAAGATGCTCTGTAGCATGAAATAGCTGAAAAATGTCCTTGTATTCCTTTGTATGTTTTCTCCTATGTTGATTTTTGTTTGTTTGTTTCTCTCTCCCTTCTTCCTTCTTTCCTTCCTTTCTTCCTTCCTCCCTCCCTCCTACCCTCCCTCCCCTACATCACTTTCTTTTTTTCTTCTTTCATGATATGTTTGCACAGTTCTTTCATAAATAAAAGAGGAATTTTTATGATGCTATTTCAACTCACCAAAATAACATTTGTAGAAACTCATTATAAAGTGTCTGATTCCATTTTCCTGCCTTAGAAAGTACCGTCTGGGGAACACATTTGAATCTATGTTTTGTTGCCTAAGACCCTGAGAGCTATAGGGCCTCCATTTCTAACTGTTTCCCTGCATCCGGTGTTGTGGACTGAGTATGATTTAAACAGGGCACTACATGGGGCTGGTAGGTTTGGACATAGAGCAGTGAGGAAATGCCAGGTCTAGAAGCTATAGGAGCCCAAAGAAACTGACTTGAGGGAACTAGAAATCCAACTTTTAGTATTTATTTATTATTATTTTGTTGTTGTTAATCCTCATCTGAGGATATTTTTCCATTGATTTTTAGAGAGAGGAAGGGAGAGAGAGACACACATACAGAGAGAAACATTAATGTGAGAGAGATGTTTTCCTTTGCACATGCCCCCACCAGGCCTGGGGCACGAGCCTGCAACTGAGGTACATGCCCTTGACTAGAATCGAACCCAGGACCCTTCAGTCCCCAAGCCAATGCTCTTTCCACTGAGCCAAATCAGCTAGGGCCCAACTTTTAATATTTAAACGTAAAACTTAGAATCAGTACCTATAGTGGCTGAAACATCTGTTCTGGAAATAGACACATGGGTAATTAGTTCAGCCTCCCCAGCTTACTGGTTTTGTACTAATCTTAACCTTCTGTCTTCCCATCTGTAAAAGGGGGATAATAATGGTGTCTTTCTCATAGAATCATTGTGGGGATTCCATGAGGTAATTACCCCAGTGGTGTCAGTTTTAACAAATGCTAACTTTTTCTATCATTATAACTAATATTATACAAATTTCTCATAGTCATTGATATCAGAGAATGTCTGATCAGAAGTTGGCACTGAGCAGCAGAAATAGGTTTTAAAAGTGACTCGGAGTTCATTTGGTGCCAGCCACAGTGTTTAAGGCTGTTGGTTAAGCATCACAGTAGGACCCAGACTGTGGTTGGGAGGCATGGAGCTCAGCCTGCCTCCTCCTTGGGGCTGGGTTGTGAGAGGTGAGGAAAGGGGAACCTTTCAGTCCAGTGCTTTTCTGAAGGTGGTCCCCAGACCAGTGGTATCAGCATCACCTGGGAATTTGTTCAAAATGCAAATTTTCAGGCTCCATTCCACATCTACTGAGTCAGGAATTGAGTCCTGGAAATGTGTGCTTTAACAAGCACTCTGGGGAATTCTGATGCACTCCAAAGTCTGAGAGTCATTCCGCCTTCTCTTGTTGGGCTAGTGTTTGGGGGACTGAGTGGCCAGGATGAGAGGGATGTAACTCTAGACTGTCTGGGTCAACAGTGACTTTGTGGCCAGAATTAGGCTGAGTTGTGCTTGTTCATAGTCAATGAGCATTTTAATCGGCACACAGACGACCTTTGTGGTCCTCTGAGGACATCTCTGTATCATCTCCATAGATGTGGACCCTCCTATGCTTATCTATTATTTTTAGTGAACTATAATTTTGCTTATAAAGTAATAAATATAGAGAAACACTTGACACCCATTGATATGGTAGGTAAAAACCTGGGGCTCACCATGAAACCAGAGTATCCTCTGCCATCTGGTGGCAGCATACCCCATTGGTTTCAACTGCAATAATTTCAAGTCAGGGATCTCAGAGAGAGAGGAATGGGGTGGCTGTGGGGAGGGATTTTAGGTGAAGAAATGAGGAAAAGGTTTCCCATAAAAGCAAGTCATTAATGGCTCCTTCTCAAAGAAGTGAGGTGAGGTGGGGAAGAGCATGGATGTCAGAGTCAGACAGAATTGGGCGAGAGAAACCTTTGAAAAGGTACTGAATATCTCTGAACCTCGGCTTCCTCAGTTTGAAATGGAGGTGAAGGTATACTAATGCTTTCATCTCCAGATTATTGTGGGGGGTCAAATGAGGGAATTGGTTGAAAACAGCTGGATGTGTTTGTAAAACAGTTATAAGCCACCCAGATGTGAGTTGTTTATTATTTATGTTTGGAACTTGGTCTTTAATTGTGGAATGTAACGTTCTCTATTGGAAGAATTCTAGACATTAACAAGCAGGTGGAGAAAGTATTTGGTGTTTGGATTTGTCTTGAAATCTTTTTAAAGAAGGATGTAGGAGAAGGAGCTTTAGCCCTGAGATTACCCCAACTGTGATTTAGGAAGAAAAGAGGAATGTCCAACTCTGCTCCACCCCTGTGGCAGGCAAGAAGAGCATGCATTCTGGACATATGCATGGCCGGTGTGGCACAGTTGGTTGGGTATCATCCATGAACTGAAAGGTTTTGGATTCGATTCCCATCAGGGCACATACCTGGGTTGCGGGTTCAATCCCCAGTAGGGAGCATGTAGGAGTCACCAATCTATGCTTTGCTCTTGCATTGATGTTTCTCTGTCTCCCTCTCCCTCTCAAAATCAATTAAAAGTCATGTATCAAAAGAATTCTGGACATAAGTCATTCTATTGAATCTTGTCCTTGTGTTGTCTTGCCTTGGGGAATGGAGGGAAAGAAAAGGAGAAGCCTGAATGGAAGTTTGCAGAGACAGTGGTGGGAATGAGGAAAAAAAGGGAAAGAGAGGTACAAGGAAGAGGCAAGATAGGACAGGAAGAGAATTAGTAGCAGAGAGGGAGAGAGAATGTTTTGAGGCAACCAGGTTAAAAGAAGGATCAAAAGGAGAGAAGAAGAAAGAATTTGTGCCTTGGTTCAGCCGCCCAAGTTGGTTCTTGGCCTTTCCTACTGGTGGCACTTCCTGTGAGTTGGCTTTTGCGACTGAAACTCTTTTTTCTTCAGGGATCTTGCGCTTTCGTACATGTGGAGTGTTTGGAGCCAATGTGCTCAGTGAAAGAGAGGAGTCATACATCGCTGGAAAAAGAGACCAGATGTCTTTGAAATCATCTAAATTGTCTCTATTTTTAAAAAAAGTTACTCTTTCCATTGCTGCCAGATCTGAAAGTCCAATTTGCCAGGATAATATATCCGGTGTGGATAAAGATTTCCAAACTTGGAGGCTCTGTTGCTTAGCAACCTGCAGGTGTGAAGGGCCCACTTGGACTTGGCCATTGAACCTTTCAGGACCCAAGACTCACTCAGCAGTGGAAAACGGGCTGAGAACGAGTGTGGGCTCACTCAGGCCTTGAGCTCACTGTCTCTGCCCTTCTAGATTTCTTCCCAGGAATTTGAGGCTAATTAAATATAAACAGAGGCAGAAAGGGGTGCAGGGAAAGAATCAGAGAGAAAGGGAATAGCCTGAAGAGAAAAAGGTGAAAAGAAAAACACGAATTGTGCTTATGATTAGACCCTGACCTTCAACACACGTCCAAACAACTACTTCTCAAGTGGTTTGGGACAAGGACACTTTCATTCCTTCAAAAAGGCTATTTTTAACATATCTGTTTATGCACATTGTTATTATTGCTGTTTTTTATTGTTTAGGAAGAATGCTTTTAGTCCCTACATGGTGGCTTGAGCCTGCCTCTCCCTAGTGACACAGAGCCTACTCAGAAGTTTGAGGCCTTGCATTTCCAAAGAGACTTGTTCATCCATCATCTATGTTCTGCTGGGGACTGGAAAATGAGGGGTCATTTCTCTAAGTCCATTCCCCCTTCCCTTGGAATTGCTCTGATTTGGAGCCTGGTTTCCATGTTCCTGCCCTTACACAGTTCTTGCATTGGCAAGAAGGTGAATCTACGCCTGTGGTCCAAACCCAAGCTAATATGCACAATCTTATCTTCTAACCATGGTTATTGGTTAAGGGGTGACCCCTTCTGGCTATTGATCTACAAGAAGAGGAATTGGCTGTGGTTTCCTAGGAAAGCTCATCTGGAGAAATTTCTGGGTGTGGCCCTCTACTGTCTTCTCTGGATACTCACAGTCATTGTTGGGACCATGAGCGGCAGACAGTCTCAGGGTGAAGCTGATTCTATGAAGGGCAGGGTGAAGAGAGAGGAAACAAACAAATTCTTGATGACATGGTTAGGCCACTAAGTCAAACTGCTCCTGAAGACCAGCTTTGTCTTGCATCTCCAGTTAAATAAACCAATAATTTTCCTTTTTTTGTTTAGGCCAGTGTAAGTTGGGTTTTGTGTGACTTTGAATCAAACATTCCTTATTGATGCAATAACATTTATTGAGCACCTATTCTATGCCTGGCACTCTATAAAAATGCTTTTATGTGCATTATGCTCACCTAATCTCCATGGTAACCTGGCAGGGAAGGCATAACTTGCCCATTTCTTTTCAGCTGAAGACAACTTCAGTTCTAATACAGGGGTGGAGCAAAGGTAGGTTTACTGTGTGAGTATGTAACATACAGACTTTATTCTTGCATTATCATTCATTAATTATTGTATTATTTATTTGTACGACAACTGTAAACCTACTTTTGCCCACCCCTGTATTGAAGTGGTTTGCAGCAGAGCCAGACTTTTAACCCAGGACCACGGGACTCCAGAGCTCAGGCTCATCCTTGGCTCAGTCTGGACTGACAGCAGAGAGCTCTGCTCAGGGCAGAGGTGGGAGAGCTGAGTGCAGAGGTGCATCTGCGCCCTGAGATGACAGCACTGATGGAAGCCAAGGCGAGGGCCCAAAGTAGCATCCACCCTGAATTTAGATGCCTGGCTTGTTCAGGGGCCTCATGTGGCAAGCTGTCCTCTGACACCACGTGGCCCCCCTCTATAGCCGGGCCATCTTGCTTTATATGCCAGCGCCTTGGACACCATGAAGAACAACTTAATGACAAATACTCATCCCTATAAACATTTGCAAAGGCTTATAAAAATGTTGTTTTAGCTAACTCATGTTTCCCACTTTAATGTCTCCCATTCAATCTCCTGCTTCCAGGTTAAGACAAATCAGCAAATCCCTAGAATGGCAAGATCCTTGAGATATGACAATACTAGTTCATGTTCACCATTACTCAGTCCCAGGTGCTCTTCCAAGTGCCTTCCATATATAGTTTATATGTTATGAGGTAGTGTGTTGTCACCCTCCTGTTGCAAATGTGAACATGGAGGCTCAGAGAGTTTAAATAACTTGCCCCAGGTCACACAACTAGATCTGTGCTCTCAACCGCTGTGCTATCTCGACTTTTCACGTGGGCAGGTTGAACAAAACCTGCCAAACAGCATATAATAGGTCTAGTGACAGACCAGGCCTGCCTGACTCTAAGTGCCAGAAAAACACCAGTCAGTATGGAAATCAAGCATGGAAATGGAAAAACAGGGGGTGGCTATGAAGTGGTGAGACTGATTTTTCAGAAACACGGAATACCTTAGCATGCTTATTACTGCCATACTTTTAAAAGTTATCCTCCATCCCAGACACTCCTGAAAGAAAGAAAACCAGTAAAGACTACAAAAAAACTATTTGAAAAATAAAAATGATGAGAAGAGATTAGCACTGGAAGACATTAAATATACTACAGAGCAGTAGTAATTAAAACAGTATGGTTCTTGAACAAAAATAGATCAGTGGAAAATAATAGGAGGCTCTTTAATACTATTATTAAGTATATAATAGAAGTAATATTTCATATATGGAGGGTTAGGCAAAAGTTAGAACCTAGAAACATATTAATTTGAATTCTTTCCTCCTACCATATGCCAGATTAAATTCTGGATAGCTTAAAAAGTAAAATATAAAAACTGAAGCCACAAAATAACTAAAAGAAAAGTTGGGATCATGAATAGAGAAGGCTTTCCTAAATATTGCATCAAAAGCAGGAACCATAAAAAATTATAGATTTTACTATATGAAAATTAAATATTTCTGTATGACAAATATGCCATAAAATATATGAAAGACAAAAGGTTCATAACCTTAATATATAAAGAACTCATAAAATCAGTAAGATAACATGGTGAACATAGCAACATAAAAAGGTGTCAGTCCACTTTCATAAATTCTTAATGCAAGTATAAATTTACAAATGATGAAACACAATGTGGCAAATACATCAAAGATCTTAAACATTTGACCCACCAATTCCCCTTTGAGAAATTTATCTTAAGAGAATGACTGGATAGGCATGAAAATGCATTTGTGTAAAAGATGATCATTGCAACATTATTCATAATAATTTAAGAAACTGAAACTGTCTGGAGGTTTGATGAAAGATAATATCTATCCATTCAAAGAACATTTAAAAGTGATTAGTAAAAATGATATTGACATATATTTTTGACATCAAAATGTGTTCTTGATCTGTGAATAAGTGGAAAAAAGTTAAAATATGTATAAACTATGATTGTATTTGTTGTATAGGTACAAGCCTGTTTCTCTAGTTAAGCATATAAATGCCTGGAAAACTTGTCACCTAAAAACTAAATATATCTGATATATATCTGTTTTCTAATATTTACTAAAATATACATTTCTGTGTAGGAAACTTAAATATATTAGTAAATTATTTTGCATGTATCAAATAATAAAACACAAACAAAAACTGAAGGTGTGGCAACAAATATCAAGACCATTTTTTCCCTTATTCTGGGCTGAGTGACAGATGAATTGGCTGATTAGGTGGCAAGGAAGAACACAGTCTTGGAAATCCCACTGACCTGGGTTGAAATTTCAGTTATTCTAAACCAGTTGTAAGATTATAAAACATCTCTTAACCCCCCAAGACGCAGTTTTCTCATCTGCAAAATGAGAATAATAGTTACCTTGCAGGATTATTATGTAGAATAAATTAAAATGACGAAGCCTCTAGCTCAGTCACTTGCACATAGAAGAGTCTAAGTCAATTGTAGCAAATATTTTCCTCCATATTTAGGGTCATGAGTAAGGAAGGCTTTAAGTGCCTCCCTGGACGCCTTTACCAGCCACCCCGACAGTTCATTCTTTCCTGACAGAGTGCTCTCATGGCTATTTTTTAAAATTGAATTTATTGGGGTTACATTAATTAATAAAATTATATACATTTCAGGTGTACAATTCAATAATATATCATCTGTATACTAGAAGCCCATTGCACGAAGATTTGCGCAATAGGCCTTCCTTCCCCTGGCTGCTGGCACCAATTTTCCTCTGGCACCTGGGACCCAGGCATTTGGTCCGGCCGCAGCTGAGAAGTCAAGCCTCTTCAGTCTTCAGTCTTCAGTCTTCACTCTGAGCCTGTGTATGCAAATTAACTGCCATCTTTGTTGGGTTAATTTGCATAGTCACTCTGATTGGCTGGTGGGTGTCGCGGAATGACACCAACTTGCATGTATCTCTTTTATTAATGTAGATTGTATTGTGTGTTCCATGCCAAGTCATAACTGGTGATGAAAGAGACATGACTTGGGGTCTCATGGCTCTTTATGCACACCTGCTATTGCTCGCTCTGCTTTTCCCACTAGATGTGAGCTGCTAGAAGCCAGGGACCAAGTGTGCCCTCCTCTGGGTCTTAAGTACTTGGCTCAGTGCTTGGAACACAGTAGGGGAACATGAAGTATTTGTTGAATGAATAGAGTGAATGGACAGAAATTATAACCGTGACAATGTTGAAATAAGTAAACATTTCCCTAAGGGAACAACTTTGGAGGCCTACATTCACTGGACATGTATATTGTGATGCATTTTAAAAACCTGCCTGGCCAGGCCATGGTGGCTCAGTGGTTGAGCATCAACCTATGAACCAAGAGGTCACAGTTCTATTCTCTGTCAGGGCACATATTCAAGTTGCAGGCTTGATCCCCAGTGGGGTGTGCAGGAGACAGCCGATCAATGATTCTTTCTCATCATTGATATTTCTCTCTCTCTCTCTCCCTCTCCCTTCCTCCCTGAAATCAATAAAAAAATATTTTAAAAAAATCTGCTTGAACATAATTTTGGAATCCCATATTATCCAGAAGATAGCTTATTATAAGCTATACGCTATATAACAAAAACAATTGGAAATATTTATTGAGCACATAACTGTGTGCCTACACACACACACACACACACACACACACAGAGTACCTAGCATAATGCCATATATTATATATGTTTATTCCTCTCAAAAGATAAATGATAAGGAAACTCGTGATTCTGCAGACCACTGGTGGTCCATGAGGTCCAAAAGGATGGCCACCATTGGATCAGAGAATATAAATCACCTGCCTCCAGTATCTAGAAGTGGCAGGATCAAGATTTGAACCCAAGTCGTTCTGGCTGATTCAGTGTCCTATGCGCTTAACAACCCTCACCAGAATAGCATTTTAAAGACTTTATTGAGAAGAATGATGAAAGCCCTGTAGCAGCTGGACCCATGGACCTCAACAGTAATTTAGAGAAGCCTACAGCAGTGGAAGGTGAGGGAGAAGAAGCATCTTATGTTAAGAGGAGATAGGAGGCAAGAATGATGGAAGGGAGGAGGCGGGAGATGATAGGGAGAAACAAGATTGGGTGACAGCCAGGGGGGTGGAAAAGAATTCCATTGACCACCGTGGCCATTTTGGGAAACAGCATTTTTACAATTTGGGCATAACAGTGAAGCAGGTGGTCCCTAGGCAGAACCAAGGCAGAGCTGAAAGGTATGCCAATGGAATTTCATGTCGTTTTATAGTTTTAAAAGACCAACCTTTATTGAAATAAGTATATTGATTTGTTGTGGTGAATGAAAGCAGATCGACTCTCTGGGAAAATGTTGGCAGTAGTAAGAGATCTTTTACCTCCCTTCCCCACAAACCCTAACCTTCTCCCCACCCCCAAGCCTTCTCGGTGGTGTTCTATTTCTGCTAATCCTTGCTAAGAAGTAACTGGTGAGCAAGAGGTTAGCTGGTGGGGTCTCAAGGTGTGACCTTTCCCAGGGGCATTTGCATGTTAATAGAAGATACTGGGAACCCAGGAGCTGCCTCCAGGTCTCAAATGAAAAGTCCGAAGGTGGATGAGAAGAGTGGGCACAGCCCCCAGGGGCCCTGCTGGGTTGGCCATGTTGATTCCTTGATTCTGCCTGTGTGGATGGCCGCTGGTCTGGGCTTCCCTCCAACTGCTTTTACAAAGAAGTAGTTTGGAGACGAACAAAGCAATTGTGTTTATCCCAGGCAAGTGCATCGATGCCAGGGCTCTGTGCACAGTGCCCAGATCAGAGCCTGGGCCCACGAGGCTTCGCTTAGTGGTTAGTCATTGAATAACTGAAGGAAGCCCTTCCCACCCCCAAACCCTCTACACCTTTTGCCCTACTGCCCACGAGTCCCTTAAGCCCAAGAGCCCAGGCCCAAGGTCTGGGCCACTTCTTTCTATTGATAAGAACATTGGCCAAAAGAAATTTTTTTTGCATCTTATTATAATTCTTTTCTCCTTATAACTAGAAAACCTCAGACTTGTGCTGAATTGCATGACCTCACTGACCATGTTTCATGCTCCTTGTTGAACTGTGGTTAAAGCAATCTCCTTCTTAACTATGGTCAAACTGCAAAAAAGAACATTTCTATGTTCTCATGCACGCACACATTTCAGGGTCCTAGGAAGGGGAAGGGTTAGGGGACAGGGAGGCAGCAATGAGGACAAGACTACTTTTCTGTTTGGCCAAATTCATCAAAGCTATCAAAGCTATCCAACCCCCATACCGAACATTCATCGCTAATTAAATCCTAGCATCATAATTCAGAGAAAACAATTACAGCATTTAGAATTTTTAAAGGAACTATTATTGCTGCCTTGGCCCTTTTAAAAATTATGCTCCCCAAAGGACAAAATGTGATCCATTAATATGTATGTATTATTACTTTTTTTGTGAGGGGAAGATTGCTGATGCCTGTGAATATGGAAGCATTTATCGGTTGCCGACAGCCTCTTAGTTGACTTGCAGTTTTAAGTGCAGTATTTTCTAGAATCTAAAAGGCCATAACATTAATTACCTTTTTGCCTTTAGCTGGTGGCCTGCCAGTTTTGTCCCATGTTCTCTTCTTTTACCTGGTCCTGCTGGTGACCGGTGACCCAGTGAAAGGGTTGGTCAGACCCAGGAGATGTCAAAACCATCACAGGGAAAGATCACACAAGAATTCACCCCATGGAGGGCAGTTTCTCCCATTTACCTTGGATGCTCAGGCATGAGTCCCTGTTTTTCATTTTTCATTTTAAGTCTCCTGTGTGTTGGGTCCTGTGCTAGTCCCTGAGCAAAAGGCATTCTGAGCTTCTAAGTCAAATCTGCGATTCTCCCATGGCGAGTGTCCCCAGCTACACTGGGATCTGACTTTTTTTCCCCTCTTTCATTTTCTCCTTCTTTGTCTTGATAACTTAACAGTTATGGAGAGAGAGATGAGTTAGTGGTTCTGGCACCATGGATCACGATTGGACTCCTTTCAGATGTACTGTGTGGTCGATGTGTGCATGTGTGCATGCACGTGCACACACGTGTGTGTATGTCTACATACATATATGGAAGCACGACTCAGAAATTTCCATTCAGCTCCCTGATCGCTCTATTGTCACATGCATTTGGCATTCATTATCCGTGAGCCTCCGGCGCCTCTGGTCCCGTGCCCTGGCTAACAGTGATTTGGTTTATAGAGATCATATGGCAGGGAAACAGACCTTGAAAGACAGAGCTCTGAGAAGCACATTTGATGAATTTCCTATGATTTGAGTCTGGGTTTATTCTTCCCTGTGGCGGGCGGACACCCCAGAGCACACACACCAGGCCTGGGAGCCCAGCGAGGAGTGGAGGCTGTGACAATAAGCACACTGTTTTTTTTCTTCACACGTCTCGGGTTGCATTTCCTATCTGGGAAAAAAAGAAAAGGGAGCCTTGTAAAGGATCCAAAATCTGGGCAGGAAACCACACAGAGTGAAGGTTGCCATTGTCATTAGCAATTAATGTAACCACCAGGGCTGGAAGGAGAAAGCCCTGCCAAGGCAGTGGGTGATGAGAGGGGGGCACAGGCTATGGGGAGGGGGCTGCTCACCCCCATTCACCAGCCAAGGTTGGTTGAAGGACTGAGCAGGACATCTCTCCAGGCACTCCCAAGAAATACCACCGTACCAATTTTTTAAATTAATTTTAAAACAAGGTGCCCAGGTCTTGTTAGTTATACAATGTTTCTGCCACCCATTTTCACTTTCTGTGGTTCCAACCATGTCCAAGTCCTTAGTCCCCTTGATAAGTGAATATTTTTCTGAGTCTATAGATTCGTTTCTTTAAGGTATTTATTGAATGCCTTCTATGTGCCAAGAACTTGGGGGGCTGGGCAGGAGGCTGGTGTTCATTTATAATGTCTTGTGTGTATGGACTAGGCACACTGCTATGTATTTTCCATGCATTACCTCATTCAGACATCACCACAACTCTATGAGCTAGATTTTCTTCTTACCCCATTTTACAGATGGCATAGCTGAGCCCCAGGGAGGTTAATTCACTTGCTCTAGTCATAAAACCAATACATGAGCTAGCTGGGATTTGAGCCAAACCAAATGTGTCTTGTCAAACCTATGCTCCTAAATCTCATTTCCTACTAGAGCAGTGGTTCTCAACCTTCCTAATGCTGCGACCCTTTAATCCAGTTCCTCATGTTGTGGTGACCCCCAACCATAAAATTATTTTTGTTGCTACTTCATAACTGTAATTTTGCTACTATTATGAATCATAATGCAAATATCTGATATGCAGGATGCATTTTCATTGTTACAAACTGAACATAATTAAAGCATAGTGATTAATCACAAAAACAATATGTAATTATATATTCAATATGTGTTTTCCAATGGTCTTAGGCAACCCCTGTGAAAGGGTCATTTGACCCCCAAAGGAGTCGCGACCCACAGGTTGAGAACTGCTATACTAGAGGATCAGTGCACAAAATTCATGCATGGGTAGGGTCCCTAGGCCTGGCCGGAGATCAGGGCTGATTGGGGCCTTCTGGCTGCTGGCCAGAGCCTTCCTTCATTCCGTGCCGCCCCCTGGTGGTCAGTGCACATCATAGAGAGCGATCTAACTCCCGGTCTCCTGGTCAAACTCCTGAGGGGACACTTTGCATATTAGCCTTTTATATAAATAGGAGCCTGCAGTCTAGGGAGGGTTCTGGCAAGCCAATACGTGATTAAATAACAAGTGATATTGGCTAGGATAGGGATAAGCTTAGGGTCTCTGAAAGTCCAGAGAAGAGATACCTAATCTATCCTGGGAAGCACTCAGGGAAGGCTGCCTGGAGAAGGTGACTCTGACATTCCTCCTGTCTTCTCCTGTGTCCCAAAGGTTTGTGAACTAGTCGGCATGGAAGGGAACATTCATGTGTTGGTATGTACGCATTACTCACGATGTAAGTGTTGGAATGCTCTGCAGATCTGTCCAGTCCCCAAAGATGTCTGCCTCTTATGTCCCGCTTAGTGAAGTCCAACTGCCAGCATTTCTTCTACACTTTAGATGGACTAAATCGCACTCCTGTTCTTCCTTCCCCTGCCCTGCTTTGTCTCCCTCTTCATCCTTCCCCTCTCGCCCCCACCCTCTTTCTCTTTCTTTCTGGTAGTTTAAAAAATGCCACTTTTCATTAATGTGACCAAAATGTCATCAAGTAGTTTAATGCTCTTTAATGTCCTTGTATCGTTTACGTTTTGCGAACAGTGTGGAAATGAATCCCATCTGTGGGCTCAAGAACATCAAAAAAGTTGGACAGGCTATTTAGACGCGCTACTTCACATTGCATTAGCATGCACAGTGTCAGGGGGCCGAGCCAAGGCCCGCTGTCCAGGCCTCACCCCCTGCTCGGCCTGCGAGGGACAGATCACTTACCTCTGGAACTCAGTCAGTCCTGGGGATGGGGTCTGGAAGGCTGCCCAGAGGCCCCAGGAAAAGTGTGAAGCTTAAATAAAAATGAGAAATGATTCAGGAAAATCTCTCTCTTCCTTTCTGGAGCCAAGATCCCCCAACAATAACTTTTTCATCACTTGGGTGAGAGGCTGGTTATAATACTGTCTGACTTCTTCAAAAGTAATTAGCTTGTCTCTCTCTCTCTCTCTCTCTCTCTCTCTCTCTCTCTCTCTCTCCTTTCTCCTTCTCCTCCTTCTCCCCCTCCCTTCTTCTCTTTTTCTCTCTTCCAAGCCCCCCGACTCCAGTTCCCCAGGAAAGAAAGCTCTGGGACAAATATGAAGCTGATAGTTTGTGAGCAGGGAGCTATAAACAAAAATGACCAGAGAGCATCGAGTCTAGGGCCAGCAGAGCTCATAGAAGCAGGGCTCTCTGGGGACCCTGAGAAGGTCTCAAAACCCAAACCAACAGGATAGGGACCTCAGGGTGACCCTGGCTTCTCTACTTTCTAGAAATATGGTCTTGAGCAGATGAACCCCTGTCTCGGTTTCCTTACTTGCAAAGTGAGGCTAATAATTATATGAACATAATAATTACATGAACCTAATTAAATGGCTGACAGATGTGAAGCATGTAGATTAGTGTTCAGTTATAGTAAGCACTCAATCAAGGTTAACAGTCAGCTGTCATTAGTGTGACTTTGTTGCCCTGATCTTGTCGCCTTACCCACCCACACTGTTCCTGCTCCCAGGTGAAGTCAGGCCCCTCTCTCCCGGGCAAGGCTCAGCCTGAGCACTTCCCTCCCCCTCCCCTGCAAGCACAGAGGTGCGCGGGTGGGGCAGGGGACCTGGACTCCAAAACACCCTGGCTTTCTGCCAGGTCTGTGAAAACCCCTCAGTTTAATGCATTCCCTGGAAAGAAAGATGCGGCTTTTTATTTCAGGAAGAGAAATGCTTCTATTCTCCCCCAGACATGGGGGACAGCAAGAGTAGATTTTTAACTGTTAATCATTATGGCTGAATTAGTAACCCACCTCTTTGAAGGCCCTTAATCCCTTGCCAGTATGCAAAACCCCCCTCCCTTATTTTGCATTTGTTCATATGAATATCCTTCACTTCTGCATATAAACATAAGCAAATATCTTGTGATTATTAATTCATAATTTTCAAGACAGGGTCATTCTGTTTTAATTTCCAAGTTAAGCAAACAAACACACACATTCCCTTAATGCAATTACCAGAAAGACAGTGTGTTTCTAAGTACTTTATAAAATGCACACCCTTCACCCTGTTGGCTCCTGATGGTAAGACAATTGGGAGAAGGCGGAGGGGTGGTATATCCTGAGGTCCCTAGAGTCTTGTGAGCACGGCTTACAGCAGCCACTGCTCCGGACTTTGTGGTGAGACTGGAGGAAAGACACTGGGCTCTAAAGACTGGCAGGCCTGGACCAGCGTGTCCTTGGACCAGTCAGGTAGACTGGCCCAGCCTGAATTTGAGGCCAGTCAGTGTCTGCCACTGGCCTCAGGCCTTTTCTGACCTCCTGTCTGGGTTAAGTGCTAGAGCCTTTCTGACCCCTCATCTCCATTTTAACTCTCATAACACTGTTGGTGGCTGGTGGTATAGAACTATATGGCTGAGAACACAGACTCGGGAGCCAAACTATGTGGGATTGAATCCTAGCTCTGTCTCTTGTTGGCAGGTGACTCTGGATAAGTCACCCAACTTCCAAGGCTACAACTAGTATCTATCTCAAAGGACTATTGTAAAGCCATTGAGTTAATGGGTGTTTGGCCCTTAGCCTACTGCCTGACACATGGCAAATACTTTGTATAAGTACATCAGCTATTATTCTCTTTTCTATGATTTCATATCTGTCTTTAGTGCTACACTAAGAGTTCTGTGAGGATATAGCCCACCATTGAACACAGTGCCTGGCATCCGATAGACCCTCATTATTATTTATTGAATTGTATTAAAGTGAAATAAAGACTGTAAAAATGCTTTGTAAACCACCATGCAACAATTTTTTAATTATTAGCTGTGGAGGGAGTTTATTAGATGAATGATCTCCAGGGCTCTCTCCGAATTGCTGCTGCTGTGGAACGTAAAAAGTTTTGATCCATTGGCCAGTCAGTTTATGAATCACCCTTGTTGTCGGTGTTGCCCTTGTCTAGTTCTCTTCTTCCTGGTGTGTGCTGAGGGCTTGCTAATATATTCGACTTAACCAGTGTTTACTGAGTGTTCCTTACAGGGGGACCCCAAGCTGGGCGAGGCTCAGACAGGAAGCAGAGCAAGACTCATTTCCAAGCTCAGGGTCTAGTTGGGGAGGTAGATGTATGAATTCAGACCTGGCCTCACATAGCATCCTATGCCCCTGACCATAGTAATAAGTGAGCACCTGACCCACCATGGCCCAAAGCCCTTCATTAGGATTTTATATAGGGTGACTGAGAGATGCAAGCTCTTTCTTTTGGGGGGGGGTTAAAGGCTGGTTAAATGTAAGCCTGGACATGACTGGAGGCCATACGTACTCTTTCCATGTTGCCTGGAGCCTATCCGATGTGGCAAAGGAGGAAGACAACCCACAGAGTGAAATGGGGTAGGCATGAGAGAGAATTTGGGGGGCTCTTTGTTACTGCAGCAAAGCCAGCCTACTCAACTAAAATAAGCTTCATTTTCCCTAAAGCTCTTTATGGTGCCCTTCATTTTCCCTAAAGCTCTTTATGATGCCGTATACCTTGGCCTGAAATCCCCACCCTCTGGAAGGCTCGGGAAATGAGTTAAGGGATTCCAAAGCTGCGGAATGTGCAGGAATCTTAAGCAGGGCTCTGTATCTGTCTTGTTGTTGACATCCTGGTCTCTAATGAGGTCATTTCAACATCTGCAGCTTATCTGCCAAGAGCCAGTTCACTGGAAATGACATTAGTCACTGTTAGCAGAATGTCTCTTCCCCCGTCTCCCTTGGATCTGTGCTTTGGGGACACTCTGCCACAGCTCACCGGCTCTTAGGGCCCAGACATCATAGAGAGGGATATAGCCACCAGCAATCCCATGTCAAAGCATTCAACATGTTAACTTGCTGGGTCCCAACCTTTCTGATACTGAAGACCTCTTTTAGTAACCTCTCCCCTTGAGTCTTGAAAGATCAAGTCTTCAAACAAAAAACATTGATTAAGTCATAATATACTTATTTGTCCATTTCCTATTAATTCACCTTCACATAGAGTACTGATTAGATAACACTAACAACATGGAATTGACATACATTGCAGACCAAAAAAATTTTAATTAGGCTAGATGGGCTTAAGGATGCTGAGAGGGTTTCTATTAGGTCTTTTATTTTGTTATTTAAAAATGAACCATTAATGTTAGACCTTGTAAATGAATGAACCCTTATTTTGAGAACCTTAAAAATCTGAGATCTTAAGATGCCCTGTATTCTGCCATAATGGCTCACTTTAGTTAATTGGCACCTATGGGGGCATGGAGATCCAAAGTATAAGACAGTTTGCACACTCACTGTGTGCCAGGCCTGGGCCAGGGGTCTAGTGTCTTAATACCTTTGATTCATCTCCAAGCCCTGCAATAGAACCACAGGAGTGACCGACTCAGCAGTGTTTGGCTTTGGGATTCTTAGAGTAGCTCTTAGCTCCTGGGGATGAGGTGCCAAGTGAGGCCAAGAGCCCCAAAGACAATCCTATTGACCTTAAGAAGAACTTAGTGTCCACCCTGACCAGACTCAGTATCCAGGGCACAGCTGCTCTGAAAGGAAAAGTTTGGTCTCCCTCCAGATTGTGTGTATGTGAATGTTTGCACCAAGGAGTTGGTTTCCTCATAAACAGTGTTTTCCTAGGTTTTCCACTATTTCCATCAACACAAGTAACCAGGCAACTGTGCTGTGACTTAATGGAAAGTAATGTTGGAAGGGACCATAAATCATCATTTCAGAGATGAGGAAACTATAACGAAGAGGAGCTCTGAAGTGCCAGAGGTCACACGTCGAGTAGGAGAAAGTCAACATTTCTGGGTACAAAGTCAGTATTCTTACAGTTTATAGAGTGGCAGGGTCAGTTGGACCCGTACAGACTAGCTAGCCTAAATTCTTCATTGTGCAGATGGGGAAACTGAGACTCGGGGGGGGGGGGTCTACATATGTCCAGGGTTACAATTAATTAGTAAAAATAAAAAAGGGGAGGGTGGGGGTGGGGAGATAAAACTCAGGTCTCCTAACTCCAATTCCTGTGAACCTAAAGAATTTCAGTGACTATCAGTGATGGATGGAAGACTAGAAATTTATTTATTCACTCATTAACTCAACCAACTAACCAACCAATATTCATTCCCTCATTAGCAATGAGCACAACTGGCCCAGAGGCTGCCATCAGCCATGTCTCATTGGCTAAAATTGCATTTCATGCTGAAACCAAGCACTGATCAGGGAAGTAGAACTGATCTCTCCTGATCTCTCCTCCCCTCCCTGTATCCCGCTGCTGCATAATTAACACCTTCACTTGGAGGGCCAGTAGGCATCTCAAACTGAGCACATAGGCATCCAAGCGCTGGATCTTCCCAGTCAGAGGTGCTCCTTCTCTGGGCTCTTGATCTCAGTCAAGGGCACCCTTATTTACTCAGTTGTGTCAACCGGTGATTTGGAGCTGGCCTTCATTCTTCTCTTGAACTCCTCTCCCCACCAAATCCTTTTGCCTCTGCTTTCAAAATAGTTCCTAAATACCTCCAGTTATCACCCACCCTTGGCTACCACCCTAGTTCACTGTGCTACTGGTCACCTGCTTCTCCTTTTGCCCTGCTTGAGTTGGCAGCATAAATCAGATCAATTCTGACCCTTAAGGAAGAGCCCCCAATGATGTCACATTGTATGTAAAACAAAATCCAAAGCCCTTCCCCTTCTCACAACACTCCAGCCACATTGGCTTTCTGGCCAGTCCTCAACATGCATGTTTATCCTGCCCTGGGGCCTTTGCACCTTCTTTCCCTCTGACTAGAATGTTTTACTCCCAAAGATTCACAAGGCTGGCACCCTCTCTTGGTTAATGTCTTTGCTCAAATATCACATTCCAAACCCCCCTCTCCCCTGCACCTTATCTAAAACAGAAAGCTTATTTCTCTCTCTCTCTTTTTTAAATCCATTTCCATCTGGCTTTATTTTTCTTTATAAAACTTATCACTGTTTGGCCTGACATTGTATATTTATTTCATAATATATATTTGTGTTTATTTCCTATCACCCCAACTAGAATTAAGGTTTCCTGATGGCAAAGACTTTGATTTTTTATGACTTTATCCTCAGTGCCTAGAACAATGCCCAACACCAAATGGATGCTCAATAATGTTTTTTGAATGAATGAATAAATGAATGAATGGCTTAGACCCATGAGGATCTACCTGGTGAGGATGGGAATGGACCAGTCTCTCCTAGAGAAGGGTGCATATGTGAGCAAAATTGGGTTCTACTAGCTCAGAAAGAAGGGCAAATGGTGCTGAGTGGATGACCAATAGAGCTTGTCCAGTGTCTATGATTACAGAGTCGCCAAGAACACTGTTGGGTGAGCTCAGCACGTCCCACTGTGTTTTGTTTAAGAAAAGCAGACAGCAGGAGGGTGTGTACTGGCTCGCTGAGGCTTGGCCAGGGTGGGAGCACAGGGTGTCTACTCTCTGAGTCCTCAGCAAAGCCAAGAAATGAATTGTGACTTCCTGGGGCAGCAGGAACTCGAGGCTGGTCTCCATTTGTTATCTCCGCTGGTGACAGGCTGGTCCCCAGTGATGTCATCTGAGCATCTGCAGGCACCTCTGCCAGGAGTCCACTAACTGGAAATGACATCAGCTACCAGCAAAGTGACTTGGGCGCCCAGCAGACACGTCCCGCTGATCCTCTGTCTGGAGCTCATCTCCTGCCTACCTGGAAGTCTTCTGGCTGGCACTTTGGCAAACAAAGAGGCATTTGAGAGGGAATTAAGTTGACTTTAAAAGATAGCCTCAAAGTGTTTCCCAACACACCGATGCTTACATTGAATTATAGGTGCTAATAAAGCTGTCAGAGCCTTGGCGCGAGAACTGAACTCAAGCCGAAGGATCCCTGGGAAATGATGAGAATTCATCTGGGCCTGGCCCAGCTGCAGGCTCACACACACTCCAAGTCTGAGAAAGGGCTGGAAGTAGCCATTCCAACTGCCTAGCCGACTGGCCCAAAGGGCCTGCTGTGGTCTTAAAGCAGAAGCTGAAGTCCCCCGTGGTTCTCTGTATTCCAGGACTGCCCTGATCCTTTCCTTTCTCAGATACTGGGTGTGGCCATCACACCTGGGTACCTATCAGAATTTGCAGTAAAGAGGAAAAGTGTTTAGAGTGCTAGGGAAAAAGAGACACCACAGAGCACTCCTCCTGGGACTTACCTACGTTCAGAACTTTAGTAACTGGGATTTCATTCAAAAGACACACAGATAAGTCCCAGATCTCACATGGAGCTCTGCTTACTGGGAACTTATTATAGACCAGGCCTTCCACCGAGTTCTTTACATTCATGATCTTTTGAAAGCATCCAGTAGTCCTGGGAGCAACTTTATATATTCATTCATTCATTCATTCCAACAAATACAGGGCTGGGCAAAAGAATGTTTACAGTTGTTCATATGGAAAATAATACAATAATTAATACATAATAATACATGAATAAAATCTGTGTTTAACATACTCACAACTGTAAAAGTACTTTTGCTCCACCATGTATTTTTTGAGAACCCATAACACTAGGACCTGAGCCAGACCCTCGGGATACAGTGTGGAACAAGACAGACACATACTGGACCCTGTCCCTTGGATTGGTCACATGAGCAGCAATCACTAGCAAGTACAGGTGCAGAAAGTATTATGAAGTCTTGGTGGGGCGGGGGAGGGAGGATACGATGGGGGAATCTGAGGCTGAGGTGTCAAGGGAGGCTGCCTTGAGGAGGTAGAATTGAAGCTAAAAGCCAAAGAGTAAGCGGGTTTTAAGGAAGGCAAAGGGTGTGCCAGAAGAAAGGGGCCATGTGAATGTCACTGTGTTCATTTCCCAGTGCTGCTTGTAACAAATTGTCACAAACTTGGTGGCTTAAAATAACTCAAATTCTCTTATACGTTCTGGAGGTCTTAAGTCCAAAATCAGTTTCACTGGGGTTAAGGTCAAGGTGTTGGCAGGGCTAGTTCTTTCTGAAGAATCCAGGGAAGAGCCTGTTTTTTTGTTGTTGTGTTTTTTGCTTCTTTCGGCTTCTGGTGGCTGATGGCATTCCTGGGCTTATGGCCTCATAGCTCCAATCTCAGCCTCCATCCTCACACTACACTGCCTTCTCCCCTTCTGTAGTCAAATCTCCCTCGTTTTCCTCTCCTGTGATTACCTTGAGGGCCCACCCAGATAACTTAATGGTTACAGTGGCAGTTCATCAGCCATGGCTAACATCGACAGCTCATCTGAACCCAGGCCCTCATATTATATTGGTTTCTTGGAGATGCTAGTGATAGAAATTCAAATCGAACTGGCTTAAGAATAAAAGGTTTCTACTTAAAAAACTGGAAAATGCCAGGAGGTATTGCTTTCAGGCATGGCTGAATCTAGGTGCTCAAATAATGTTGAGGATTTGCCATGTTTTCTTTCTCAGCACCACTTTTATGTGTACTAACTTCCTTCTCGGGTTATTCATTTCATGGTAAGACTTCCACCAACAGGTCCCAGCTAACATTCCATCCAGGTCCAGGAGAGGGGAAGAGCTCTTTTGTGGTAGATCCAGCAGAAGTTTCAGTGTGAATCTTATTGGATCTACTTGAGTCACATGCCTGGTCTTAAACCAATACCCTAATTGGCTGAGCTAGACCATATGTCTTCCCTGGAGATAGGTGAGGTGGGGTCACTCTTATCCAAATCAAGTGGACCAAGAGTGGAAGAGTAGGAACTCCTCAAAGGTAAATGTAGGTACTGTCACTTAAAGAAGGGAAGTTGATGGTGGACCCATAAAAACCCAGTGATGTCCATTCTTCTCACAGACCCCATGTGCTTTCTGGTTTTGTATGACCACCTACCTGATCCCTTCCACCTGAGACATCCTCCCCTGTTTCTCTACGTGTAGAGATCTTCTCTGGGCCAGGTTCAATTTCTTTTTCCAGAGAAACTTCCTTTATCTCAAGGACAGACTCCATCTTGTACTCTACCCTGTACCACCTCCTCCAAATTTTTAGGATTAAGAAGTTTGTTGTTGTTGTTTTTGTTTTTTTGCATCAGAGTTATCTGGGCCAGCCCTTCCCACCTCTCCTGATGGCCTGGCCTGAGCAGGGACTAGGACGGCTGCAGGGAAGTTTCTCCCCTGGACCAGGCACAGCAGAGAAACTCATATGATATTTGCAAAAGCAACGATTGCCCCATTATAGTCATAAGAAAAATTATTCCAAAGACACAATAATAATACTTTAGTAATGAGTTGAAGTAAGATACTGCATACTTCTGCGTTTCCTGCTCCTCCACCCCTTCAGAGTCCCCCATTCATAGAGTTAGAGACTCTTTAAGCTGGGAGAGGCCTCAGGGAACACCCAATACAGATGCAGAGCTAGACTAGACCTGAGTATCCTGACAACCTGTTCAGTCATCTTCCCTTCATGATCCATTTTTCTCCTTTTATGAAGTATTTGTTTGTTCTCATGGCAATGTTATAAATAAAGTATAGCAGGTCCTTGTATAACATCATTTCATTCAATGTCATTCTGTTATGAAATGGTAAAATTGATTTCATAATACATCATTTCACTTAAAGTTGCAGAACCTACAGACACCATTAAGGCCTTACTGTATTCTTCTAATTTCATGATGTGAGGTCTGAGGCTCAGAAGATGAAATGGCTTGCCTCATTCAAGTTTCCTTTTTGTGTAATCCTCCCTTTTACAGTCCCCTCATCTGTTTTTCTTAATACCTATGCATCTTTTGTTTTACTGTCATTTCTTTTAGTATGTTAAAAGTGTTTAGGTGAGCCACCTGAAAACTTTCATAATGAGGTGGAGTATTTAAAAAATGCTGATATAAAAAGTAACTCATGCAAGGACACAGGGGCCTGGAGCTGAGGTCTCAGCCACTCCATGGCCTGGACTTCCTGCTGCTAGAATGTCCCCCACAGGCTGGGGCTGAGATGGAGGTCCCCTGGAGGAGGGCAAGAGAGTAGGGTTACATTTGGAGCCTAGAAACAATATGATTCACTTCCCATCAGGCCTCAGATGCCTTTTTCTTTCCCCGCTAGACATGAGCTCATGGAATTCTGTTTCACGTTCCTTTCGGTAGATTTTCCTTTTCCTGGAGTAAGGTTAAATGGGACCATCATAGGGGCGCATTCATCGGGGGCAGCCATTGGATAGTAATAGGATAATTGTGCCGGCCCTGGTACCACCGAGATGATAACTAGCGTTGCTTTAAGAATGTGCAGAGGCCACATTTACGTTTCAGGGCAGCCCCTTTGAAAACTTTGGCACAGGTCCCCAGCGCTGTTTTCCTTCGCGCAGCGTGATGTGAGAACACTGTTACAGTGCATGCCTTGTTTAAGCACAAGCCAGGCACTGTGCGGCCTGGGAGGTGGATTATGTCCCGGAGGATGGCGGCAAGCCTTGGCAGGGATGGATTCTGTTCCTCCAGGCTCAGTGTAGATATATTATGATAATGTGTGTTGCCCACAAGCTCTGTGGTTATCATACCGATGTAAGGAGCAGCTGGATGTGGAGGAACAAGTGAATGTTTTGATTATTCATATTCTTGATCTTGACATTAAAGGCCCTCTACATGTAGGTACAGTCTTCCTTTTCACTAGCGGTTTATATATACCTTAAATCAAGAGAGCAAAGACATCTCATTCTATGGACCAACTGTGAGCACTTGGGAGTGGCTGCCTGGGACAGTGTTGAGAAGGATCCCGAGGCCACATCTTGACTAAGCAGGATGAAGCTCTGTGATTGATTAGTGAGGTCTGCCATAGGTGAGGGCAGGGAGTTAGCAGCACACACATCTGCCACCCCTCAGCTCTCCCCAGCACATTTGCTTTATTGGGTAAACTAGACTATTATATCCCCTGCCTTTCCCATCTTCTTCCAATTTGTTAGGAATTCTTTTTTTGTGTGAATATCTGTTAATATTCTTCATGACCCATTGCAATCTGTAGGCTTTCTATAAGGCTATCTTCAAATCCTCCTAAGCAGACACATTTGTTTTTCTTTACCATTCCTTTAGCCTTTGCTAACACTCTTAGTTACATACCATTTTCTAGCTTGAATTAGAGGCATATGTATGTGTGCAGGACTTAAACTCTTAGATGGTAGAAATCAAATCTCTTTTATCTTTAGATCCCATGTCCAGTTGCTAATAGAAAGGCTAGAATTCAAGAAATGGGTCTTTGTTCTAGTCTCGACATTTTACAGATGGGAAGACTGAGACTTAGGAGAAGTTAGGAGAGTTGCCAAAGGTCACACCGAAAATTAGAAATGGCGTTTGTAACTCCAGTACTCAGACCCCTGGAATATTAGATTTGGCAGGATTCTCCGTGACTGCTTGGTGAGTCTGGGGGCCAGGAAGCTCCGAGTGAAAGGATGGACAGCTCACCTGTGTGCGCTGCTTGCTTCCTTGTTCTGGGCTATGATGTCCTAGTTTCATTGTGATTGCTTTCCGGTTAATCTGACTTATTGTGAACCATGACAAATTGGTTTTGGAAATAAGCTGAGAGTGAATAGTGAACAAATAAAAATAAATTGGTCTTCTCTATTCATTCTTCATTCATTCATCCATGGAAAATTATTGACATTATTCTAGGTCCTAGGGATATAGTAAGGTATAAAACAAATATAAAGCCATGCCCTTATGGGGTTTAAATTCTAGGAATGTATGAGTTTCTGTGTGCATATGTGTTTTGTTTCACTTGTATTAAGTCATTAAGTCCTCAGAAACTACATATGATATTAATACTAAATCACTTCCATTTTGCAGGTGAAGAAATTAAGGCCCAGAGAAGTTAAATAATTTGCCCAATGTAGCACAGCAAGAAAGTGGTGGAAGCAGGAATTGAACTCAAGAATTCATATTATTCACAGACAGAAAATTGAGACTCAGAGAAGGTAAGCCACTAAGCCAAGGCCACACAGCTGATTAAGAGGCAAGGTTGGGCTATCTGACTCTCCTATCAGGTCACCAGTCTGCCTTTCTTTCCCAAGAGATGGGAAGGGACGGGATAGACAGAATCTATGGGTACAATGGCTGGGTTAGATTTGAGAACACACCACTTCTCTTGCAGGATGGACACACAGGCTATTTGTTTCTTACCCTGGCGAGATGGTGGAAGGGTGGGGACCAGACTTCCAACACACCAAATATTACGCTAATTGGCTCAAAGGCCATGATTGTATCAAGTTCCAGAAATTATGAGCGAACCAGACAGTTAGGCCACCGCAGTTGGTTGGCAAATTATTGGCTGAAGTGTTATAATTATTAAATGCAGCAGAGAGAGAGAGAGAGCAAGAAACTTAGACACTTAGTCCAGGATAATTGATCCAAAAATTATGGGTTCCAAGAAGGCCAACACTTGCTTAAATTTAGATTTGGACTCAACTCCTGTCACACGCACACAAATGACTCCTGTTTCCTGGACACCCACTCAGCACACACAGTCGGCCCTTGCCTCTGCCAGCCCGCAGGAACAAAAGGGATTTTGATTCTGATTATTTTTAAACTTTAATGACAAATCTTTTCCTTCTCCACATTAAAAAATAAAGGCCGTGCATAGCACCATTAAGGGACTGCTTGCTGCTGCTCGATTCTCGGAGGCACTTACGTTGTTTAAATTTTAATTTCCGGTTGAAATTTTTATTGAAAACATTACTATCTTTCTAAACAACCAAAAAAAAGTTTCTTCTCTTGTCACTGTGCTGGTTTGTTCTCTTACCTGCTTGCACTGCTCCTCCATGAAGGTTCTCCTGCCTCGTGTGGCTCTGGCTCCTGGAAACCTCGCTCTGTATAATCTGAATTTGCCATTCCTGCCCTGCACAAAAGGTCTTGAGTAGATTTCTTTCTTTTGTGTTTGGGTGTGAATGAGAGTTTGTTTAGGGGCAGACTGAGGACTTAAGTTTGCAAATCCTTGACCATTCGGGGGCATGTCCCTCTAATTACAATGAAGATTATGAGGATGAGGGTGATATAACAGTAATGATATTGATGAAACCTGGCTAAGTGTGCCAGCCCCAAGTCCAGGTACTTTTCCTGCATTGTTTTCTACATCCTTCAGCACACCACAGGGAAGCCAGTTTGACCCCATTTTACAGAACAGGAGACAGGTTCTGAGAAATCACTGTGTCCGGGAAGGGGAGATGTAATCACTTATCATTCTAGAATAATGGCAGTGACAGATATTAGAAAGTCATTTGTGAAGGGCTTAGCGAGATCCAGAGAGCGACATCTTTTAGTTAGGTGCCGGGTAAAGCAGGAAGTCTTCCTGACAAAGGGAGCATTTGAGCTAAATGTGGGAAGCAGGGTAGGGTTTTGACAGGCAGAGAAAAGTCCAGAAAATGTCCTTAATAAAGACAAGGAAACTGTGGTATGTTTGGGTGTGTTTCCTGGGGGATGGTGAGGAGCAGAGTTTCAGGCAAGATTTCGGGATGCAGTGGTCAGTTCTTGGAGGGCCTTGAATATCAGCCCATGGGTAGAGGAGTTATTGAAGGGTTTTTAATCAAGGGAGTAACCACATTGGAAATGCAACTTTGAAAGATCACTCTAGGAGAGGGAAAATGGGAAATTGGAGGAAGAAAGACAGGAGGCAGAGAAACCAGAAATACTGCTGGAATAGTCTTCCCAGCCCTATTTCTTATTGGCCATGTTCTTGCTGACTGGCCTTGGGTCCCCGCCCTCCACCTTGGACTCCCAGTTGTCCACTGGTCTCAGCCTGCCCTGAGATAGCTCTCTGCTGCCCCCATCTGGCCCAGGCAGCCCCTGCCACCGTTCACTTGCAGGGCCTGGCCCAGAGAATCTAACACATGTTATTATCACTGTGAATCATGCTACTGCTCCTACTATTAGCCAAGCTTCAGAGCACATATTATGTGCCAGGCACTGTTCATGTCTTTTACATGTATTAAGTGCTTAGTTCTCATAGGAATTCTATAAACTGGCTACTTTATTACTTTCATTTCCCAGGTAAGGAGAATGAGGCATAGAGCTAGTCTACCCCCAACATGGTAAGATGCAAGAGTTTTGACAGAAGCCTGCCGGAACTCTGGGATTTTTGCATTAGAGTCACTTCTGTCCAGATCCTGGGGGAGGACCTGGTTGGAGCCCCAGTGCGGGCTCCTGACCATGAGGTGAGATGAGGGTGTGGCTGCTTCAGGGACCTGACCTGGGCTGGAGAGGGCATGAGGGATGGGGGAGGGGGCAGGACGAGAGTGACTCTGTCCAGGATTGCAGTGTTGAGAACTGGGGCCAAGGGAGAGACAGCGCATCACATGGGCAGCGGAGGCAGGCGACGTGGAAGACAGAAACAAAAAGCTGAATGGAGCACGGAGGATGCCCCAGCAAGGCTCCGGCCCACAGTGTGACTGGCATGGGGCTTGGGGCTGGCTTTGGGTGAGCGTTCGTTCTTACTGCTCAAAGTAATCTTTCAGAATTGGCATTATTTGGGGATTAAGGTTCTGACTCTTAGGAGATTCCTGTTTAGCCCCCACCCCACCCCCCAGCATCTTTGAAGCTGAGAGCAGGGCCCTCAGGAGGCCAGGGACAGACAGGGTAGTTTTTAATGGGAAGATGCAGGGCAGGGCACGGCTGGCAGCCAGCAGGAGGGAGCAGGCCCAGAGAGGTGTGAAGGAGCCAAATGTTGACTTTCCCCACTTCCCAGTCTTGCCTGGGGCCAGCTCTGGGCACAATTATATTATTTCTTTAAAAGAATTCTCAGGAAGGCTGGTGTGAGAAGGCAAAGAGCACCTTTCCACAGTCAAATACATCCTGCCAAGTTAACGACTCTCTGGGATCGGCTGAGGTTGTGAATGTGTTTCGAGGATACGCGAAGTATCAGACCGTGGGAGCAAGTGAAAGCTGGGAGTGTGCACAGGTGCACACATTCTCAGTGTCACATCTTCCTCATGTCAAATATGCCACCTCATTTCCCCAAATACTTACTGTCTTCTGGCTGAAGGAGAAATGTTGCAGCAGCTGAGGCCCTCCCCAGACAGACTAATGAAAGGATGTGAATAAGAGTGGGAAGGACATCATCTGGGTAGTCTTACTCAGATTATTGTTGGCAAGAAACAGAGAGCATCTTAAGACAAGAGAGGGTTATTGTAAGGATGAGTGTGGACCAGAACTGGAGCTTCCCCACGCTTCAAACCAAGACAGCCTATGGACCCACTTCTCTCTTGGGCTCTCTCATGGGCTGTGAGGTCCTGTGTTCATAGCATCTCTGCTTCCATATGCTCCCATGAGTCTCAAGATTGAGTGGATAACTATGTCTGTATGCTTCAGGGAATCCATGTGACTGGCGTAGCTAATTACTGTGGGTTCCTCTGGAGAGGGTCCTTCATGACAGTTTCGTGTGGATACTGTCTGGCCAATGGACAGGCCGCTTTGGATGGGATATCCACCTGTGAGCCGATCCATGGTTACCTGGCACTAAGAGCGGCTTATGACGGTTCCCTCAGCAGAGATGCAGATGAGTTGTTTGTGGACAAGAGAGAGAACAGAAGCTGGGGCTCAAGCACTATAAAGACACGTGGAGACAGGGAAGCATCTGATTTTGGTCTCCATGCAAGCCATCTAGAAGGCGGAGAAGGAATGAAGGAATGGAGAAGGCAGAAGAACAAGAGCTGAAGCATACCTTAAAGAGAACCTGGCAAACGTGACAAATGGGGAAACTGAGCATCGAAGAAAGAAAACAATCTTGGAATTATCCATCCGTTCTTCCTTCACCTCTACACTGTCTTCTCTCCTCCGAGCCACATGTGTAGGGGAAGAGATTTCTCAAAGCAGATAATTTAATGGGTCAGTCAGCCTCCTTATATGTAAAGGACAGATCTGTACCCTTTATTGGGATTCGTTGGGAGACGCTTAAGTAAAGATCTTGTTAAGTAAGGACCCCTGAAGTACCTGGGATTAAGAGTTAAATGCACAAAGATCAAGCCACAAAAATGCAAGAAAAGTTAAAATTAAATTTTGATTAAATATAGGAATTAGAAATGGCTTTATAATCTTAAAACCAATACAAGTACCAAAGGGAAAGATTGATATATTTGACTACGTAGAAATATAATACTTCTGTATGTGAAAATTAACATAAACAAATTAAAGTGGAAAAACTGGGAAAAATTGGCACAAATGTCAAAGGATTAATATCCTAACTGTAGTATGGAGATTTCATAAAAATTGATAAGAAAAACACTAAGTTCTTCATGGATAATGGAGAGCGTATATGAACAGGCACAGAAAAGAGGAAATATATGATTAATAAACATTTGAACAAAGTCTCTGCTAGCCTATTCAGAGCAATGAAAATTAAAACAGCAACTAAATGCGCCCTTTTTCCTACCCAAATTAGTAAAAATTACAAACAGTATCTGGGGCAGGTAAGAAGACAATGAAACAGCCACCCTCCTACACTGAGTACACTGAGGAGAGAAGTTTACAATGATACACTCGTTTTGCAAATAATTTGGGAATAGGAATCTGGGAATTTGTCATAAGGAAATAATGTAGAATTCAAAGATATTGGTTAAAGAATGATTTATTGTAATGAATAATTAGGAAGACCTGTGTATCACCACAGAGGAACCCTGAAGTAAACCACGGTTCCTCCATATGCAAGAATATGCCCACGTTAAAATATTTCCAACAACCTGTGGAAATTCTAACATCATGGTGTTAAATTAAACCCGTGCACACATAGCATGAATACAATCGTGTACGAAAAAGGCACAGCAGAAAAGCAAGCATGCAAAACTGTCTGTTTCCTCTGCTCAATGAACATTCCAATCATTCTATTTTTATTTTATTCTTTTGCTTTTCTTCAATCAGAACCAACATGTATTATTTTTATAACAAGCAAAATAGATCAGAAAAATTGGGTTGGAGTTTCATTTGAACTCAAGTGAAGCAAATAAAAGGGATTGAGAGAGTGAGAGAAGAAACAGTGAGGCAGAGTGCTAGGCCCCCCATTGTGTGTCCCCCCCCCCTTGTAATCTGGGAGGGACTGATCCCACCTCCAGGTCCAGGGGTAGACCCTGATTGGTGTAAATCAGTCAGCATGACCCCCTCCTCCCTACCTTGCTACAAGTTGGTTTTGGTAACCCAGACACAAGCCAAAGAGACTGTGGTATTTTTCCTGGGGCCCCAGTAGGGTGAAGCGAAGCAATTTGAATTGATGTGTGTGGGTTACCTTCTCCCCGAGGAAGTCTGCAGCCCCTGCAGCTGGTTGCCGTCCTGCAAGCTTGAGGGCAGCCAACCTGCAACAAAGCGGACACCAGGAGGAGGGCAGAAGCACTGAGGATGGCGGAGGAGCAGCGTTGCCGTTCCCCTACCCTAGGGCGTTTCTACTAAGTGGACTGGAAGTGCATTACATCGGTTTGAGGTTTGGGGCTTATTTCTCATAATGTTACTTACAACTGTAAGATTCCTGATTTAGGGAGACATCAGAGATTGTTACCAATAGGCAGATTATACCAGGAATAGAAAGGAATGCAGGAAAAGGCGGGGGCATGTGTCTGGTTCTTCTTTCTCAGAAAAGAGCCTGAGAAAGAAGCCTCGTAACCAAGATGAGTCCTAGAAACAAGCAGTACAAGAAAGAGGTAGTCGTGCCCCAAAAAGGAAAGCCCTTTAGAAGTGATGATCCACAGGACCCAAACTCAGCCCTATCACACCTCATCTTACCTCACCGTATCACCTCCACGGGCCTGCTAAATCTCACAGACTGGAGGAAGAAAAGAATGTTTCCCTAGAGCTGCGATTTTCAACCGGCGTGCCACCAGAATTTTTAAAACATGCAGCATTTAGTCAGGGACATTGACTTATTTTCCCTTAAACCCGTGGTCAGTAATCTGCGGCTCGCAAGCCACATGCGGCTCTTTGGCCCCTTGAGTGTGGCTCTTCCACAAAACACCACGTGTGGGCGCGCATGTACAGTGCGATTGAAACTTCGTGGCCCATGCGCAGAAGTCGGTATTTTGTGGAAGAGCCACACTCAAGGGGCCAAAGAGCCGCATGTGGCTTGCGAGCCGCAATTTGCCGACCACTGCCTTAGACCAAGCATGTCAAACTCAAAGGCTAACACGGGCCAAATAAACCAGGCACGCAGCCCGCGGGCTGCAAGTTTGACATGCCTGCCTTAGACTGTCAAATAAAAAATGATAATGGCCAACATAACAATAGCTGTCCGGTGTGAAGGAATCAAAATTATATCTTTTGTCCCCTGTCAGATGGGTAAAAATATATATTTTTTGGTGTGCTGCAGAATTCTAGTAATTAGTTTATGTGTGCCATGAAATGAAAAAGATAGAAAATCGCTGCCCTACAGGGAAGTTTCTGTGCTCTCTTGACATGCTAGCTAGATTCTAGATGGTCTCAGAATTGGGATGTGCTCTGCTGGCCCTCTGGATGAACCCTGATGCTACCAAACACACAGGACCTTGCAACATGTGCCAGTGTCCAGGCTCCACCGATGACTAACTGGCAGAGCTCCCAGTTAGAAGTGAAGGCAGGGAAAGCTTTGCAAGATCTCTGTCGTCACTGACTTTGGATTTTAAACAGATTTGAAGAAGAAATTCCTCAGCTCATCTAAGCAATTCTCACTTTGAAATTAAAGACAAGTTGCTACCCAGGTCTTTCTGAAGAGTTGAAAATGCATGTGTGTGATTTTTGTATTTGATACTAAGGTTTCTAGCAGAGCTCTGTGTAGCTGGAAGGTCTTCTCATTCTACTCAGTCATTCAAATGATTTCAACTATTCATTTAATCATGTATTCATTTAATAAATGTTTACTGGGGGTCATCCATTGTGCTAGAATCAATTAAATATACTTATTTAACCTTCCCTATATGCCAGGACCATAGTAAGCACTTGCATTGTATTATTTATTGCATTTCATCCACTGACACAAGCACATAGCTCAACACTATTATTTATTTTAATTTTACAGATGAGGAGACTAAAAATTCAGTAGCTAACTTTCCCAAGGTTATACAGCCTCCAAGAGATGGGACCAGCATTTAAACCAGCAGCTTATTCACACTTAATTAAACTTATACCAAAAGTAAGACAGTTGCTGCCCCAGTAATGAGTTAAATTCCCATGGGATCATATGCATATGGCACTGGGGAAGGTGAGAAGATGGCTACTAAGTAAGATATGGGAAGGCTTAAAAGACAAATGGTCATTTGATCCGAATCTTGACAAATATGGAGAGAAACAGTAGGTATAGGAGAGGAAGTATATTCCTAACAGAGAACAGAGCTGAGCAAAGATGTGGAGTTGAATGAGCATGGTGTGCTGTGTTTAGGGAACACCCCAAGTTTACTGTGACTGGAGACACTAGTTCAGTGGGGAAGCGGCAGGAAATGGATGGTGAGAAAGGCTTTAGTTGCCAAACTAAGGAGTTTGAACTTGACCTTGCAGGGAAGGGCAGCCAACAGAAGTTTTCAAGCCCAGGGCAACATCATCAGATTTGTGTTTTGGAATAATCTCATAGGTAGCCAGTGAAGAGGGAGAGACCAGATGTAGGGAAACTTGTTGGGGAAGAATCTCTAAACTCTAGGCAGCGAAATGAAAAGGACCTGAGCCATTCCAACCCTCACCTCATAATGAATAGAAAATAGTCTCAATTTAGAGTTCTGTTTTTCTAGAGTTATGGCTGCAAATGAAGCAATGTAATATCAAGAGGGCTTGGATGTCAGACCTTCCTGCCTTTAAATTCTGGCTTTACCTCTGACCTAGTAATGTATGACCATCAATCCTCACTTTTCTCATGTATAAGCTGGTAATAAGACCTGACTCATAGGATATTGGGAGGATTAAGTGCAGTAATTTATGGAAAGTGTCTAGCATAAAAAAATTCAATAAATGGTCGCTCCATTCCCTACCCCTTCATACTAAGAAATGACAGATTGGTACCCACAGATTAGGTAGAAGACCTGCCACATACTGACAATTTCCAAGATTGAATAAAATATTTAGCCTTCTGATCCCATTTTTTTACTTTGACTTATTAAATTGATTACTTTTTAGCCCTTTTTTTCTACCGTTCTAGCTATATTAGTCAGGATAGACTAGGGTATGCTACAGTAACAAATTAACTCTGGAATCTCAATGGCTTAAAACACTAAAGCTTATTTTTCAGTTATTTTACATGACCAACACCAGTCATTGGGGAGACTTTGCTCCACATAGTCAGTTAGGGACCCACAGTCTTATAATTGCACATTCTGGAATGCAAGGTCTCCAAGGGTTCTGCAGAAATGGGAGAGAGAGATGAAGGAGGTACACAGGCTTTTAACTACCTTGAATCAGAAGTGACACATGTCTCTTTAACTGATGGTCTCTTGTTCTGAACTAGTTACACGGCCTAAGGCTAACTGCAAGAGAAGCTGGGAAATATAAGGAAGAACATGGATATTCGGTGAGCATTAACTGTTCTGTTACACTAATGATAGCCATATAAACAATTTCAAGTGTATTTCTTTCTGTTGAGGGTCAAGTTATCATTGGCAAACAGAGTCGGTCTTTCTTGTATTAATTTTCATCACAGTCAGAGTAAATCATCATGGAAAGGTCTCCTATACTCTGCATTGTATAATTCTTCAAGTAACAGGGCTGAAAGAATCTCAAAAAGAACTTTCGGTTCAGCCTTTGCATGGAAATAAGGTTGCCTGAATTGGTAAAGGATTCACCAAAGCATAAATGTTTTGTTTTGGCTCTTGATGCTTTAATAAATGAGTGACAAGTAAGGTTTTATCGGTACTTGTCATGTACCTATAAATGGTCATCTCATGAAGATAGTCCCCTTCAGCCCCCCCGCCTCCCATCCCCCCACTCCCTAGCCCACATAAACTCTGAAGGTAAATAAGAATTTTTGTGTTTCTAAATCACTATTTCTTCAAGTTAGGAGCCCAATACATTCTTTACCAGAATAATATATGGTATCCAAGTCATACATTAGATGTACGGATCTATGAAAAAGGGTCAGGAATCTTAACCATGCTTAGTATTGCTTTGAAGAAAAACTGATCCATTTTTGTATTATGGTTCATTCATGGGTACAACATCTTTGGGGTTGGGCAGGATGAGGGTAGAATGACTGTGTATAATTGCAAAGATTGGGCTCAAAGAATTACCACCGACAGGACTTACTGAGAAATAGCCCTTAGATCAGGATGGCCTCGTGGGAGTGGAGTCACCCAGGGTACACCTTCCCTGGAGGATCAGATTTCTCCGTGCCAGAGATGAAATAAACCAGACATTGTTCTCCAGGCACTACCAGTGCCAACAACAGGGAAGCGGGCCAGTGCTCTTCAGCAGCACCATGTGGCAGGGAGAAGCTTTGCCAGCAAGGAAGGCAGCTAAAGAGCAGACACTAGAACTCTGAAGGGGATGTTCTACAGACCCCTTTAGGCAAAAGCCCTTGTGGTTCTCAGATAATTGGAACATGGAGCGCTCAAGAGCATGACATTGAATGCAATGCTGGTATCTCTAAGTTCTAGTCTATTTGAAATTGAGTTTGGATAAATGGATTAGATATGAAGAAACCTGGCTCTGAGTGGTGGAGAAATTCATACTTATCATTTCCAGATGGATGAGAAAGCTGAGACCCAGACAGAAGGCTTACCTGAACGAAAACAGTGAAGAGTGGCAGAGCTAGATACCCAAATCTCCTTACTCCTAGTTCAGTGCCTTTGCTATGGAACCAAGCTGCTCACAGCAAAATCTTAAAAGTCTAGAAAGTCTCAAGGTACAACTTTATCTTCTTTTCTTCTCTAGTATCCCATGTTTCTTGTCCCTCCCCGTCCCCCTTACTTTTCTTATCTTTCTTTTGTTGTATCTGATTCGCATAGCTACTTTGGACCTGGGCAGGGATGGTCATGGGAAGGACGAAAGTAAAGACTATACCATGGGAATTTAAGGACATCTGAAAGGCAAAATTGGAGCAATGACATCAGAGATGCCAAATTAATACAGGTGAACTTGTTTGGTATATCTGATGCCATTGCTCAAATCTGGCCCCATAGGCTTCCCTAAATCACCAGGGTCAAGTCTTAGTTCAAGCAACTTTGTTTACGCAGTTCACATCCCTCCTTATCAGACATAGTTAACCGTGTACATGGAATTAGGTATGAGAATGGTGTATAAAAATCATTAAACCTCTCTGAGCCTAATTCCATTATCTATAAATTAGACATACTCATAGCTATTTCATGGGATTAAGCAATACAATGTAGAAAGTATGGTAGACACTTGAACAATCCTTGGTTTCCTTCTCCCACTTCAGGCTCACCCCTGTCAATGGGGAATGCTGGCATGGGAAGAATCTAGGAAACAGAAACCACAGGACTCTTGTTGCACTCTTGCCAGCCCACCTGGGTGCTTGGCAAATGTCTCAACACTTGACACAGCTAATTCTGAAAGTCAGATACTATGCTAGAGAAACGTGGGAGGAAAAACTATTGACCTATTTCCTGGAGAAAGGAAAAAAATTCTGCCAAAACAAAGATGTTTCCAGAGAGTGGGTTGGTTTTGATAAATAATTAACTTGGGCTGGTTTCATTGTGTCTGGAGGAGTAATTACAACAGCATGTTCACACCCCTGGAGTTCTGTTGTCACATTTTCCACGATAAAATCTCTTTTGAAAAAATTGTGTTCAGGAACTTGGCTATAAAATAGTGTTCTGGTTTGAAGAATGCCATGAAGACTTTCATAGTTTATGTGCAACATTTTTAATTGGATCAAAAGATACTCTATTGTGTCCAAGTGGCTTCAATTAAATCAAGGTAAATGAAATTGTATTGCCTTTGGATGCATTTCTTAGCCACCAAAGTAAAAAACAAAAACAATTTAAATAAACCCTTTTGTTGTCCTATTGAGAATATTGCTCCAACCCTGACATATATCTTTCTGTTTGCTAGGTTTTGGGGCTGTTCGGCAGGTGGATATGGCAGGAACTTTCATTTGATGTTGAGCTCACAACCTCACTGAAGAGATGATAGTTTATGATGTAGTGGAAAGAGCGATGAGCTCATGATACTGATTCAAATTTAAACTCCTCCACTGACAAAATCTAACTCTCAAATCCCCTTTTCTGTAAAACGAGATAATTGTATTATATAGTAAATAGACTTAACTTCTTGGGTCAACTCTGGTGGCAGTGTCTTCTATATTGAGTACCTTTCTGAGGTCATGTTCATGCTTTGTGGGCAAGAAACAAAAGAACAAAATAATGCTTAAATTATTCTCTATGACAGGGGTGGGCAAACTTTTTGACTCGAGGGCCACAATGGGTTCTTAAACTGGACCGGAGGGCCGGAACAAAAGCAGTGAACTAATATAAGTGTTTGTGTGAACTAATATAAATTCACACTAATATAAATTCAAAGTAAACATCATTACATAAAAGGGTACGGTCTTTTTTTTTTTTTTTTTAGTTTAATTCATTTCAAACGCGCGGGCCGTAGTTTGCCCACGGCTGCTCTATGATATAATATGAGGGAGGAAGCAAAAAGATGGCAGGAAAAATGCTGTATTTTCACCAACTCTTCATTTTCCTTCTTGGACCACTTATTGTTTCATTCCCAGTACCCCCTTACACTGGTGTGGGCCCATGTGACTAAGTTCTGGCCAATGGAATGTATGTCACTTCCTGGCTTGTGTCCTGAGACGTCCTGTGTGGCTCTTCATACTCAATTATCCACACTCATTTCCTGGTGTCCCAACTGGATGCAGAAGGTCCAAAGGAGAACTCTGAGATAGAACTGCTAGAGAAAAGGAGATCTGATTCTTGGATCACTGCATAAATAAATTTCTATATAAGTAACCAGCTAGACTAGGATGTGGGTAAGAAACACGTTTTTTAAAATCCACTGAGATTTTGGGACTGTTTGTTACAGCATTTAGCCTACCCTGACTAATATAGACCGTGGGAAGCAGATAACCATGTGGGGAGTGGCTAGGGGAAACTCCCAGTGGTGGAATGATAGTAGTGATTTTTGGTATTAGCATGCCTAACATCTAATTTGAAGTAGTTAACCCAGCCGTGATGGAAACCCTCCGTCATCTCAGCCTTGCCCCTAAATGACAAGTGGTTTATGAGGATCAGTTTTTGGTGAAAGTTCATAAAAAGGATGAATGTCATACCCGAGTTGACACAGAAAAGAAACCATACCAACAAAAGCCGGAGCCTTAAGGCAAATATGATCCAAGTACATAAGTCCCTGGGAATTTTCAATGGATTCGTACAAGACAAGATTTTGACTCATTTTTGTCTAGACTGTAAAGGGGCAGGGAGGCTCCAGCTGACCTCAGGGTTACCAGAACTCAAGTCTCAAAAACAAACTAGTAACATCAGCAGCCCTGAAACATAGGTCTCCTTCCAAGCCCTGCTCAACTCCCAGCTTGGCTCCCATGTCGCCACCTTCTTCCCTGATTCTTCCTGATCACTCAAGCCACAAGCATGCCATCTTCTACGGAATCTTGTTGGTCAAGAAATCCAAAGGCCCTGTATTTTTTAGTGACAGGACTAGAGTTTGGCTCCAGATTTTGGATATTCAATGAAGTAAGATGAGATCTTTGTGGAGCAGGGCACCCTAGTCCTCATCCTTGGGGATAGAGCTGCTTATGAATCAAGATTGGGTTCTATGAAATTCCAGGGATGAGTATTTGTCTATTTTCTTAAACTATAGTTGGAGAAGGTTGGATTGGCTATGAATAATCCCCCACTGAATTAGTGCCAAAGGACAGTGGAATTATTTTCATTGGATCAAGTTTCTCCACAACTCTCAAATAATACATACTTAGATGTGAATTTTAGATTCAGAGCCTTCCCTTTTGCTACTCTTTGAGGAGTCTTGCCAGGTGGATGTGTTAACTCTCTGGGCCAATGGCTGAAATCCAAACCATTGTTTTCCTTTGGGATTGTTTGTCAGTCTCCTGAAGTCCCAGGACTGCGGATTCACGATGTATCCCCTGTGCTGTTCACAGTTCATGTGCTCTCACATCCAGGATGATTTAGTTACACATTAGAACCCAACACCTTCCTGCCTGCCATGTCCCTCAGGGCACCCCAGGAACCAAAGCTAATGGTAATTCTCAGAAATCCAGGTTTATTATTTATCATTTCATAAGCTTCTAGCAGGGGAGAGTACTGAGAGGTGGTCTCATACAAACTGGTTACTTAGCAGCTGAATAAAAAAAACGATACCCAAAGAGATGAAGTAATATGAAGAAGGTTTTTTGTCTGATTTGTACACAGAAGCAAAAATTAATAGTACATTTTGAGTACACTTTAATTTCATTTAAGTATATGATAAAATAGTATAGATTCAACTGAAGAAGAACAAAAAAGAAAGATTTTAGAATTAGAGAATGAAAAAGAAATCAATGAAAGACATCCCATAAAGAAGATTTCTAAACTTCCTTCTTCCCAAATAAACAAGAATAAAATAATTGAAGTAAATGTACAAAGACTAAACCATTAACCTGACACTCGGGAAGTAGCCTGATCTCATACTGGGAGTGTTATGAAAAAGGATTTTCAGATTCAGAACAATTTGGAAGAATTAAAAGACAATGAATGTCTGGCATCGATGCACAATGCCCCTTAGAAACAACATTGAGACAGAACCAGAAGTAAGGGGAAGAATGGTTGAATTTTGCTGGCAGTTCAGATTTGGAGCGATAAATGTTAAGGTTGTTCCAGGAGTAGAAATGGGTATTGCTGCCTGTTGAAAGCGCTTTTTCCCCATGGTTGATTTTAAAAGGTCCTAAAAAGCCTGGGATGGAATTGCTACCAGCTTTTCCTTTGGCCTCTGACAGGGCAGATGGCATGAGAGTAATGGAGGAATAATTTCTTAGGATTCCTATTTGGGATGATCCAGCAGCAGCAGCAAACACAGGCCCAGCAGGATGTGGAAGTCAGTGCATGCCTAACCAAGTCAAAAGCCTGTGAGAAACAAGGGAAGAAACAAGGACAGCAACTTCTCATAGCCAGTTACCCTGAGAGGGGACCAAGCACAAGCCTAAGATCACCTCCCATTTCTCCACGAGACGGAAGAACTGAATCACCAATATGGTGGCACTATCCTCAGTTATTTCTGAAAAGTACAGAGAAAGAGAGCAAAGACAACATTCCCTAATTGTGGTTACACAAAACCTCAGATCCTTGTCCACACCCTTTGGGACTTGGATGACAAGAGACAACAAAACTAAACAAAACAAAAACATCCAGTGCTGCAACTAATAGTCCAAGGAAAAGATTCACAGTGTTCAGGGCGACAGGAAATCCACACCAAACTGGGAACGGAGCGACTCCAGACACACTGGCTCTGTTCAGAGAAGAGTGAAAAGAATCCTCTGCTATATAAAACCACAAGAATTAGCAAAAATAAATGAGTGGAACATAATATGAAAAATACACATAGAGTAAATATTTAAAGACATATGAGAGAAAATGCAAGAACATTTTAGTTGCAAGGACTTTACACTCCTAAGGAAAACAGACTTTACCAAATAAGAGGTATATTGATAATTATGCAACTTATTAAAATAGAAAATAAACTGGTAAAGAGGAGGAAAAATTAAAGTGGGAAATAATATACTGTAAATTATAAAATAAAGCATTAGCTTCCAAAGAGCAAAATTAATACCTGAAACTATTATTGATGGTATAGACACAGCACTGAGATAATAATAACAGAATGAAGAAAAATAGGAATGGATGAAACTATTCACCAATACAATAACAAAATAGGGGGAACAGACGTTGAAGAGCAAAATGTAATACTTGAAGAAAGAAAGCAATGTAAATAGAAGAGAAGTGTGACTCCAAGACCTAAGAGAAGAAGTCTTTTCAGATTTGAAAGAATAACTGATTTTGTTTGGAAGAGATAACCTTGTTCTAGGAAACTTAACAGAGAACAAAAATTTCTCAAATATAGTTTAGTGAGTTATTAAATTTTAAAGAAAAGAAAACAAATATTTTAAATTTCAATTCAGGTTACCTAAGGGGAAAGATAAATGTGGTTGAGTTCAGGATGCGAGAAGATAATTGTGCAAGCAATAGGAATTCTATAACTAGTTAAGTTGTCACCAATGTGTAAAGCCAATGGAAAGTTATTATCAAACATAAAGGTCTTGGGAAATATTTTACGCAAGTACCTTTCATAAAAAATCTTCTTAACGATATAAGCTAGCCAGGATATTTTTAATAGTGAAAGTAAAAGTGCTCAAGAATGAGGAAATCTGAGTATTTTCATTGAACATTAAATAGGATAAGCATATAATTAGTCTTAAAGAAATGTAGTAATTATAGTTTAAAATGGTTTGCAAATGTTATAATTTTTAAAGAAAAATAAAGTAATGCTAAAATTAGAAACAAACCAATAATACAAGATCTCAAAAATAGCATTATAATAAATTGGAGGAAAATCCCAGAGTATCCCAGAGTAATTACTTTTCATTTCTTATTTTACTGTGAGGAGAGGGGAGGAATTTATGACTGTCAATAGATTTGGTATTAAAAATATAGTTTGATCTCATTTATAAACAGTGATATAAGAATCCCAAACAAATTAAATATCTGAAATTCAATTATAACAAATATTTATTGTACTTACATTAGGTTCATGGTCTAGGAATTATAGTAAATATGACAGATAAAATGCTGTCTCTCATGGAGCTTATATTTTTCACCATGATAAATGATGATTTATGCCAGGAAAAGAAACATGGGTTAATCAGCCGTGGGCAAACTAGGGCCCGCGGGCCGGATCCGGCCCGTTTGAAATGAATAAAACTAAAAAAAAAAAAAGACTGTACCCTTTTATGTAATGATGTTTACTTTGAATTTATATTAGTTCACACAAACACTCCATCTATGCTTTGTTCCGGCCCTCCGGTCCAGTTTAAGAACCCATTGTGGCCCTCGAGTCAAAAAGTTTGCCCACCCGTGGGTTAATACTTATGGCATCTACTTATATAATTCAGAATCATCAAGAGGTTTCCGGTTGTGCATGTAAGGAGCTTGGAAGTCACCACTCTGTCCTAAAAAACAACAACAAAATACCCCCCCAAAAATAAAAACAAACTGCTGGGGGCTAAGTGTGGATGATTCTGACATTTAAAAACTCCAGGGGGAACTGAGCATGCGGGGACTCTGCAATGTTATGAGATTCACCTCCAGGAGCTCCATCAGGTTCCCACAAATATCAGAGAAAAAGCCCCTCATGCTTCTGGCCTGAGGATGCAACAAGGAGCCAGAGCTTTCTGTTCTTCTTAGCAGGGCCTGCATTCAGTAGAAACCTGTTCACGATAGCCTACCCTGATGGGCTGTTATTGAGACTAACTCACCTGGGGAAGGGAAATACCCAATCCAGCTCACTCTAGCAATCCTCTCCCACCTAAGGGGGGAAACTGAGGCATGGGCTCACTGAAAGACTGAGCCCTAATCTAATAGGACGACAGATCACTTCTCCTCTCCTTTCTCATCACATTACTTAAAACCTAATTACAGCAGATCTTTTTACCTGGTACATTAAGTCTGGCTATCAAGAAAAAACTATAAGGCATACTAAATAGCCAAAAACACAATTAGAAGAGACAGAGAATGATCAAAGCTAGACATGGCAGAGCTGTTAGAGCAGGGGTGGGCAACCCCTGGCACGCGTGCCAAACATGGCACGCCAATAACTTTTGCTGGCACGCGAAACCCTCTCTTATAATCTTCCATTTACAATTTTTTTTTTAATATCGACTTTTCTATTTTTCAGATAAATTCAGTGTAAGTGCATCTTAGATAAATAAATAGTTTTACATAACAAGTAATCTTAAAGACCATAGACATGGATTGACAAGAGAGGGGAAGAGCAATTTCTATGCCTCTGCCTTAATTCTCCCTGCCTTCCTAGATCCGACCAATGTTTTGGTTTCATCCACATACGCTTGTGAGTCTTTATTCTCAGTGATGAATTTTGTTAAGTCTCGTAATAGGAGTAGCCTGACGGATGAAAGTAGTAGCTCGTGTATATCTCTGAAGGTCACAAAATATAAACCTGATGTAAAATCTCTGTCATCAGTGATGCAGCAGCAAAAGTCCCACTGATAATATCAAATGGAGTCATACAGTTTTCTGTCGGACTATCAGTGTACATGTATACATTAAAAATTAAATGTATTTTTAATCATCATATACTGTGTTTTTGTCGTTCGAATGAATTTTATTATTTCTTCAAGGTTCTTCACATATATACACCTTAAGAGATATCAAGTAGGCATAAAATGTTCTCAAAAAATTAGGGTTGGCACGCAGAAGAATTTTGAGTCAGAGATTTTTCTGGTTTTGGCACGCACTCACAAAAAGGTTGACCACCCCTGTGTTAGAGTTATACATGCAAGAACAGATGGACAATGTAAGGAGAGAAAAGAAAATCCTAAGAAATAGCCAAAAAGAAATGCTAGAGATCAAATCACTCTAACAAAAATGAAGACTGTCTTTGTCAGGCCCATTAGTAAATTGAGCATAACTAAGGCAAGAATCTCTGAGCTTGAGTCAGAGGAAGAGGTGACTACAGTAGAGAGACATGAAGAGATGCAATGGTGCTGATTTTGAAGATGAAGGAGGAGTCCATAAACCTAGCAATGTGGATGGAAGGGCAAGGAGATATATTTTCCCCTAGAGCCTCCAGAAGCAACATAGTTCTACCAACACCTGGAATTTTGCCTGATGATACGTGCATTGGACTTTTAACCTACAGATCTACACGGCAACAATTTGTATAGTTTAAGCTGGTAGGTTTTTGGAGATGGTTATGGCAGCCATACTAACACAAAGCTAATACACTGACCATATCTACTATGATTATGAAATGCTGTGAATATGAATATTAGATAGGAAACAGCCATCATTATTTGTAGGTCATATAGCTGAAAAACTCAACAAACTATTAGAAAATATCAAGTGTTCAGATAAGAGAATCATCTACAGATTAATGTAAAAAGATAATACTTTCTTATATTTAAACAATAAACAGAAAATATAATGCAATAAAAACCCTAGTTACTGTAGCAAAAGGCCATGAAATACATAGAGTAATTTTCAACAAAAATGTGCAAGTGTCTTTGAAGAAAACTAATACACAATACTGAACAATATAAAATAACATGAAAAAAATGCAGTTACTTTCTTTTATGACATAAAGTCTTAATATTATAAAAAGTCTCTCATATTAAATTTAATAAAATGCAAAACAACTTATCCACTGTCTTAATAACGGAAGCTTATTCAAATATCCCTGGAAGATAAAATATACAAGATTAGAAAGAAAAATACCATACAAAATATTTTTTAAACGACAAAACTGTAACATGGTGCAATATACAGATCTTGTAACAAAAACCCACACCTGAAAACTATATGTTCATGTTGACCAATGTCACCCCAATAAGTTTAATTAAAAAAACACTACATGGAGGATAGGGGAGACTAGGGGACTGTTAAGGGCAGAGGGAAAAAAAGGACACATATGTAATACCCTTTGTAATACTTTAAGCAATAAAAAACAACAACCACAAAACTATATTAATTAAACCAATGTGGTATTACTTTAGGCTACAAAGGTAGTTCTGTTGACCATAATTGATTAGTGCAGAAGTATATTCAAATAATATAGGAATATATTTATTATATGATAAAATGGTATTTCAGATCAGTGATAGTAAATATAGATTTTAAAAAATAGTGTTAACAGTAAAAGAAATGAAGATGAATTAATACTTTATTTTATATGGAAATTAATTTCAGATAGCTTTTATGTTTAAATATAAAAATTAAAGTAATGAATATTATAAATTAGTGATATTATATTAAAATATCATTTTCTTTAGGAATAAGAAGGCCATAGCACAGAACTCATAAACCATAAAGGAAGAGACTGACTACATTAAACATTTCTATATAAAGAAAAACATAAAGTCAAAATTCTAAAATCAAACTGTGAAACATTCTCAAGAAAATAATACCATATAATCCACTGTTAAAATGGGAAAAATACAGACATCCATTGAGGAAATAATAAATATGAATAGCCCATAAACATCAGAAGAGATATTCCACTTTACCTCTAATAATATAAATGCACATAAAATCTATGATATGCTTTCATTGTACCATATCAGATCAGTAAAGTGGGAAAATAGAGATAATATCTAGGTGTGGCCAGAATGTAGGGAATGGAAACACTCAAGTATAAGTTGAAATATGTGAGCGTTAGTACAATCTACTTGGATGACAGGATATCTAAGAATTTAAAATGTGTATGTCCTGTAACCCTTCTAATATGAATTTACTCTATGAAGATAATTGAAAAAGAATTCAATTATATATGCACGTTCATTGAAGAGTTGTGTATAACAGTGAAATAATGGGGGAAAATCCAAATGTCCACAGCAAATGAAGTATGTAAGTAAAGTTTTTTTACATCTATACAATAGCGTATAGATATAAGATAATTAGATGGATTTATATCTATCTACTAATGGTTTCTAAAATATCATTAAAACCTATTTTTTCCTTAAAACATGTAAATGTTAATGTATTATTGCTGAGTGAAAAACAGGGATCTGATATTGAAGGGGTTTAGAAAAATGTTTATCAAAAGCCTGATGGTGGTTTCTCTGAATGGTTGTAGTTTTTGTTGTTGATTAGTCATTTGTTTTTCAGATTTGTGTTGTCTTTAGTGTACCTTTATGCAATTTGGAGTTTTTTATAATAAAGGTTCATTTATTATTATTTTTTTAAAATATATTTTATTGATTTTTTACAGAGAGGAAAGGAGAGAGATAGAGAGTTAGAAACATCGATGGGAGAGAAACATCGATCAGCCGCCTCCTGCACATCTCCCACTGGGGATGTGCCCGCAACCCAGGTACATGCCCTTGACCAGAATCGAACCTGGGACCCCTCAGTCCCCAGGCCGACGCTCTATCCACTGAGCCAAACCGGCTTCGGCGCATTTATTATTTTTATAGACAAAATTAAACAAAACAAAAACACCAAGTTCAATAATGTTTTAGAAAAACACTTCAGATGCCTCATTGCAAAGCAATGACTCTGTTAAAATCATTTTGTGAACAAAACATTTCATTTACTTGGAACTATCTTAACAGGAAAAATGCTTAATTTTCTCCTAACAGATTTTCTGTTATGAAAAAATTGTAAAGTAGAAACAATTTCTTCAAGTTATGAATTTTGTTGTACAAAAAAAATGTGCTTTGGGCTGGTAAGACTGCCCTATGATTTAGAGTCATCTCCCCCTTCCCCAAATATTTCCATTAGTATCATGATGGCCAGGCCACTCTCTGGTGGCCTAAATGTAATTGCAAAGTGGACCAGTAGATTTAGTGATGTAATATAAAAAGCCACAGTATTACAGTGGTGAAACAAAACATATTTCCATTAACTTCATTTTATAGTTAAGGCAAATCATGCTCAGAAGTAAAGTGGTTGAGTCAGACAGTGAGTCAATGACAGCTTGGAGACTTGTACTGCACCTATGATTTGCAAGTTGTTCTCTGATGTGTTTCTCCTAGAGTGTGAAGTTGCTTAAGGGGCCTCTTGAATAGGCACAAATAAATGGAAAAATATTCCCCACTCATGGATTGGGAAAGTGAATAGTGTTAAAATGTCTAAACTACCCTAATATTCACATTACAAATTCAATGCAATTTCTATCAAAATTCCAATGGCCCTTTTCACAGAAATAGAACAAATAATCCTGAAATATGTATGGGACCACAAAAAGATCCTGAATAGCCAAAGCAATTTTGGAAAAAAAAGCACAAAATTAGAGGTATCACACTTCCTGATTTCAAGCTATAATTATAAAACTATAGTAATAAAAAAATGTGGTATTGGCATAAAAACAGAGATATACATCAATGAAACAGAATAGAGAGCCCAGAAATAAACCCACACATACATGGTCAATTAATTATAACAAAGAAGCCAATAATATATAGTGGAGAAAGGATAGTTTCTTCAATAAAAGGTATTGGGGAAACTGGACAGTCACATGCAAAGCAATAAAACTAGACCTCAATCACACACCATACACAAAAATCAACTCAAAATTGATTAAAGGCTTAAATGTAAGATCTGAAAGCATAGAACTCCTAGAAGAAAACATAGGGAGTAAGCTTCTTGACATAAATCTTTGCAAAGATTTTTTTGGATTTAACACAAAAACAGACAACAAAAGCAAAAATACACAAGTGGGACCACAGAAAACCAAAAAGCTTCTACATAGCAAAGGAAACCATCAATAAAATGAAAAGGCAACCTATGGAATGAGAGAAAATACAATTGTATATCTTATAAGTGTTAATATTCAAAATATACAAAGAAGTCATACAATTCAGTAGCAAAACACAAATAATCCAATTTAAAAATCGGCAGAGGAACTGAATAGACATTGTCTAAAGAAGATATACAAATAGCCAACAGATTAAATAAATGAAATGGTGCTCAACATCAATAATTAGGGAAATGCAAATCAAAGCCACTATGAGCTATCACCTCACACCTGCTAAAACGGTTATCATCAAAGAGACAAGTGGAGACAATATAGAAAAAAGGAATTCTTGTGTGATGTTGTTGGAAATATCAATTGGTGCAGCCACAGTGGAAAACAGTATGGAGGTTCCTCAAAAAATTGAAAATAGAACTACCATGCAATCAGCAAACCCACTCTGAGTATATAGCCAAAGGAAATGAGGATGGCTCTTCAGGGCATTATGCCAAGTGACATAAACCAGACAAAGAAAAACAAATACTGCATGTATCACTTGTATGTGGAATCTAAAACAGAACAAGACAAAAATATTAAACTCACAGAACAGAGAATAGAAAAGTGGTTGCCAGAGGCTAGGGATGCAGGGGAGATAGAAAGAGGTTGGTAAAGGGTATCAATTTTTAGTTATAAGATGAATAAGGTCTGTGGATCTAATGTAAAATATGGTGACTATAGTTGATAACAACATACATATATTTTTTGTGTTTAATAAAATACTGTAGAGCAGATAAAATGACTTGCTCAAGATATCATCTGGGCAGATTGCCATAATGAAGAGAATCATATCCTCCCCCCTTTCACACAATTGGCATTTTTGAAAGGGGTTAATAGATAAAGAGAGGTTATTAGATAAAGCACCTACTGTGTGTCAGGCAGCATGTGTCATCGGTATGTTCACTAAAATGCATGTTTCATACCATTCCATTCATTTGAAACAAAGAAAATATCAGACCCAGCACCTTTTGGAAGAAGCTTGGAAAGAAGTAAAAGTGGGATGCACGCACTTTGGTTGGAAGTGCTGGAAACTCCAAGAGTCTCAGGCAGCAAACAGTCCTTAATGCCCTGCAGCTCTCACAATTGGTTTGAAGGGTCATTGTTCAAAGGTAGAACATGTCATTTCTATTTCCATTTGTAACAGGGGTCTGCAAACTATGGGCTCTGAGCCAAATCCAGCCCTTGGCCTATGTTTGTAAACAAAATTTTATTGTGATGTAGCCACATCCATTTATTTGCATATTGCCTATATCTGCTTTTGCACTACAAAAAAATAATTATGACAGACATGCATAGCCTAGAAAGGCTGAAATATTTACCATCCATAATGGTAACTTACTGTCTGCAAGTCTTTAAAGAAAATGTTTGATAATCTCTTGTTTATTATATTTTTTAGCTTTCTTCAACACTTTTTATTGAAATTTCCCACTTTCCCAAAGCCCAGGAATGAATATTAATTCTTTTGATTTTTTTTAAACTTTTGGCAAGTTGATTATTTGTAGACATAAATATTCTGGCACAGTCTCTAGCACACGTGAGCCCCTCTGTATATACAACATAGTGATGGAGTGATTTCTTGGGTTTCACACCCTTTTATTAAGGGTTGCCTGTGGCTGTGGGGGTGGGGTGGTGTCCCTACACATTCCAGTTCAGGGGAGAAAACAAGAGAGCTGTGTGGTCCAGGGGTCTGGCGGTGTTTTTTTCCCCCCTGTCACTACTGGCGGACTCATTAAGGACTAGTTAGGGTTGGAAAGCAGGTGCCCAGACAAGAATGAGTCTTGGCTTCATTGTGTAGAAGCCCTGGAGTCTGAAAATATCATGTTAAAGCAGAAGTCTTAGGTCTATTTTCAATGTTGCAAAACATCCAACCTGAGTCTCTTTTTTCAATAGTGCAAAGCAAAGAACTGATTTTGTTTCCATTTCGTGTTATAGAACAGTCTTAGTGAAGTAAGATGCCCTTTTCTGAGTACTCATGTTGATCCTAATGGTTGCATATTTATAGTTTTCTTTTTCTTGGTCTTGATTTTCAATGTATACTTCCATTTCCCTGCTTTTTCATTTCACTTTATTTTTATTTCAGTGTTTGCACTTATGCTACACAGTCACTTAGTGGAAAGAAATGGGGCATGAATGCATATAAACAAATATCCAGACAAATAAACCAGCCTCATGGAAAACGTGCACTTGCCCCAAAGAAGGCCAAGCAGCCTACAAATATGTTAAGCTTCTATGCTTGGGGATGGAATTTCTTGGACTGTGTCTGGTAACCTTGGTTATCTCATGTGGATCAGAAGTTCTGATTGTCTGCCGATGCCATTTTTGGACTTTCTGAGGTCCTTGGGGGGAAAACATAAAAAATAGTCTCTAGCAATGAAAAGCTTGAGCACCACTATATTAAAACACATCTCCCAGACCTTAACCATGGCCACATCGGAGATGTATTTTCCTTGGCACAGTCTATGAGCAGTTACTTTGCAAATGCATACAGGAGAGTGATACAGCTTCCTAGAAGAATGAGCCAGAGTTCATGGAAAATATTGAAAGTTGAAGGGGCTATTTAAGATTTTTGAGAAGAATAGTGCAGATCTAAAAATTATACACAGAAGTGGCTTTGGTATGATGTCGACAAAGCAGGTATGATGTCGGCAAAGGTTGTCCCCAGTGCTCCTTCGCCCTTTTTAGAACTTTGCCCCTCCGTCATCTGTGTTTCTTCCTGTCCTATTTCAGTTTAAATTGATTCCTTGTACCTTTGACTTGTCCTTCCTCCTGCTCCCCTCATAAAAACCTATCTGTCCCTTAGAATTTTCCTCTTTGCTTGGGCTAATCTGATAAGCAAATCTGTGTTAAGTCATATAGAAATGGGTCCCAAATATATTAAACCACTTACTCTTAAGGGATCTACTCAGAGATAACCGTTGGAATTGTAGTCATTCTGACACCAAAATAAACTTGGGTGGAGTGAAAGTAAGAGTGAAAACCAGCCATCACAAGACCTGGGTTTTGTACCAGCTCAGTCATTGATTATGTGGCTTTGAGCAAGTTATAGAAACTCTTTAAATATCACATTGCTAATCTGTAATATGGGGTTAGGAATCCTAAATGGACAGACTTGTTATGAGTAACAGATGACTTGATTATGATGTGAAAATATCTTATAAACCCTAACCATCTGCACAAATATACTGTGTCATTATTATTATAAATAATTACATTTTTTATTTCATGCCACTGTGACAGTTGATACAAGGCTATTGTGAAAAAGCAGAAGATAGCTCAAAGTGATGTTTTGAGTGCATCTCGGAAATGAATCCTGTTATTTGGTATTTTGGAAGACTCTGAACAGGACTAGCATAGGGCAGAGATCGCTTTCTGCAAGGCTTTTAGCCAAGTATGGGATAAATTATTGTATGGTTACAGTGGTTCCCAGCTATTTGAACAATTTTACCAAAGTAGGAAGTAAACTAATATTAAAGTGCACCCTCCATGTGACAGTCATTTTTCTAGGCATTATCTTAAAATCATTCATTTTTACAATAACCCTGAAAAGAAGAAAACTAAAAATCAGGACATGAGGAAATGAAACTTGGATATGTTAATTAGCATCGTCCCCCAATGCTCTTTCCAGCATGTTTGGAATCAGCTAGGTTAGCTTAGAGCCCGTCTCTCTACATGGTGAGTCTCCTGGCCCATCTTAGGCTTGTCATTACATGAGCATCACATTCACAGATGACAGAGCTCAGAATAATCCCTGAGGCTTAGTTGGTAGGACCAGAATAATATTGGAGGACCAAAATAATGGGCCCAAAGTGCAAGATGCAATATGACAAGATGAATGCAAAGTCTTTTGTGTAGCTTTGACAAATCAATTGTCCAATGAGAAGACTGAAAAAACTTGTACATGATGTGTATGTTGGGGGTTGTCCTAAGAAGTGTAGATAAATAATAAGTCAATAGGAACTCAAAGTGTGCTGTGATTGCTACAAAAGCTATAAGGCTGTATTTATAAAGTAGATTGCTCAAATTAAAGGAGGTGATGCTGCACTGTTATCTATATTGAACAAACAGATACTGACTGTATGGTGCTCTGATCAAAACTGCTCTTCAATACTGCTGGTAAATGACAGATCATTGCATGTTTGGCCAGGATGGGAGGACATCAGAAACTATATGAAATAAAGAGCAGATCAGGTGGTTGTATTTAGAAAGAACAGAAGCAAGAATGTACTTGACACTTTAAAATATATGGATGGTTGTCAGAAGGAAAAAGAATTAGGCTCATTGATCACATGTCTGAACAAAAACCCACGAGGGAAAACGTTAGGAATGCAGAATTTGGCTCACATAGGAAAGAACTTTCTTTTCCTATTTTTAAAACAACGAGGTTTACTTTTACTGAAATGAAATATTTGCTTATTACAGAATTTTTATAACATACAAAAACAAAACTACAAAGAACAATTTAAAAATTGGCCATGACCATCTAGAGATAATCACTGTTAGTACCAGGATTCACAGGGTAAGAACTATGTAAAGCTGATGAAGTTTTGCTGGGGGTTATGGTACTTTGAGCAGATAAAGAAGGAACATCCAATAGTCTCTTCTAAATGCTGATTCCATTCTTTATGCTTCTATATTAAACAAATTCAGGCCTTCTTATCCACTTATCTACTGATGGGCACTGGAGTTACTTCCAAATCTTGGCTGTTGTAAATAATGCTTCAATGAACATAAGAGTGCCTATATTCTTTCAAATCAGTGTTTCAGGTTTCTTCAGGTATATTCCCAGAAATGGAATCACTGGATCATAATGGAATATCACTTGGCCATAAAAAAGAAGGAAATTTACCTTTGCGACAGCATGAATGGACATGGAGAGTATTTTGCTAAGTGAAATAAGCCAGTCAGAAAAATACAAATACCATATGATTTGATTGATATGTGGAATTTAATGAACAAAAATAACAGATATAGAAAACAGACTGACAACTCTTAGAGGGGAGACAGGTTGGGGGACCTCGGTAAAAAAGGTTAATGGACTAAGCAAAACAACTCCAAAAACTCATAGATGCAGGAAATAGTATTGGTGATTGCCAGAGGAATAGGGAGAGGTTAGAGAGGGTAAAGAGAGGATAAATGGTGACAGAAGGAGACTTGACTTCGGGTGGCGAATACATAATACAATACACAAATGATGTATTATAGAATTGCACACCTGAAACCTATATAATCTTATTAACCAATGCCACCCCAATCTATATAGATACATAAGGCTAAGTGGCCAACTGCCGGTCCATCTGACTGTCTGACCGACTGACTGGTACACATGATGCGCACTGGAAATTTAAAAATAAACGTTGACTCGCATATGCACGATACATATAAAGCTCTCACTGGTGCCAATAGCCAATCGCATATGACACCAGAACGTATCTGAAGACCAACTATTGGCACTTGTTGTTGTTATAACATGTTGTTGTTTATTTATTAATTAATTTATCAATCATTGTTTTTATCAATGTTGTTTTTATATCATGTTTTTATTTTTATATCATGTCTTTGTTGTTTTTATATCATGTTATTATTGTTTATTTATTAATCAATTTATATATTATTTTCATATATATTTTACTAATTTTCTTTCATCTCTGACACTTCTATTATAGAGAAAGGGTGAATAGCAATATTAAAATATTTTGTATTTTAATTTTATAATACTATATTATATACTGTATACTATTTTGACATGTAATTTTTTGCAGTAACGTAATATGAGCAAAAATCTTTCTTCTAATAAACTTCCTTTCAATGTGCACAAATCTGTGCACTGGGCCACTAGCAAGTTCAATAAAAATTTTAAAAACAAAAACAAATTCAGGCTACTGCACACTTTCCAGAAAACTTATTGGCATCATTTCCACAAGGACCTTCTATAAGTTGACCCAAGGTCAAGACAAGTGCTGAGCATTCCTGACCCTAGAACATGCTCAGTGTTGGGAGAAGAGGGAAGGAAAGGACTCTTTTATGTCTTTTAAATCACACAAGGTGATGACTACCTGTCAACCTGAATGTATTACATAACACCCAAGTTTAGGATCCTATAGCACTTTGGTTTTAGCAAAATTTACTCTCCTCTCGGTATCAAAAGACTAAGAATTCCATGATGTTCTACCCTGACAGAGCCAAGTAAGGCTCAACTGAAAACAGGTCCTGAAGTCACAGCAGGCAAATATCATGGCCATTCAGGAGGGGCTGAGGGGGGGGCGGGGCATTCAGAGAAGCTATGTGTGATAAACAACTTAAGGGCATGGAGAGTGAACACCAGAGTTAGCATATGAGTGAGAGCCAAGATCAAAAACTCACAGAAGCTAAAGCAGTGGCAGAAAACAAGAGCTCGAGGAGGATATCAGACCAGTTAGATTCCTGCAGAATATGGTTTACTAACATGAGACTGTTCCTCCCTCCACCTCTCTCCTAGTAATAGAACTTTCTATCAGGATCCCAGATTCTAGTACTAATTTGTAAATAGTAGATATGACATGGGAAAATGTGACTTAGGGCAAAAATTGAAGAAAGGAGCCTTACAAGTGGAATTGGTCTCATATGGTTTTCTAATGACACACAAAAGTATGTGCTCACCCCATGGGTTTGTGCACCAAGTAAGAGTCCGGCCTTCGAAGCTAATCCAGGTGCTGGGAGGTGATAGGCACTGAACAGTCACCCCTTCCCACCCCTGAGATATACCAGCATCAATATCAGAGCAGCAACGCAATCATGTTCTTCCAAATTCAGCTTTCAAATAGTAGCTAAAGTGACTAATTAAATCTCTTAAAGAAATGCCAGAAGGAGAGGCACTGAAAGAACAGAAAGATTACCAAGAGTCTCCTTAGCCTACATCTGAATTTTTTCTTCCAAGGCTTCAGTAGAGTTTAAACCTTTACATGTCATATTCATGGCTTTGATGTTGTTGTTTCCTTATAAGCAACTTGAGGTCAAAAGTCCTAGTAAGTGCTTTTTATTTCACCTTTGGTTGCTCAGCAGTTGGCAGGACCAGGATCAGTCATTGGATGTCCATTGGCCCTGCTTTGGTGGCTCAGTGGTTGAGCGTTGACCTATGAACCAGAAGGTCAGGGCCCATGCCTGGGTAGTGGGCTTGACTCCCAGAGGGGGGCATGCAGGAGGCAGCCGATCAATGATTCTCTCATATCATTGATGTTTCTATCTCTCTCTCTCCCCCTTCCTTTCTCTCTGAAATCAATAAAACTATCTTTTAAAAAATAATTGGGTACCCACTTAGAAGAGAAGATGGCATTCACCCTGGTTATCATGACCCATGGCTCCTTTTGAAGGCTAGGAGTGCACCCAATGACCTGCAGTGATGTCTGGGATACACGTAAGTAGAGAATCAGAGAAGCTTAGAATCGCTGATTCAGAGGAGCTTGTGGTTTCAGAATTATGAAGTCCTGGCATCTCAGATTGGAAAGGGGCATTGAAGGTCATTCAGTATCCACCCAGCCCCTTGCATCAAAAGAATTATAGTAGAAAAGAGAGGGACGAGGAGTCTAGCCAAATTGCAGTAGCTCCACCAAGAGAGATTTCATCCATTTCACTTAAATTTAATTTACGACTGCTCTGGATTGGTAATGTTGTTGGTAACGAAAGCTTAAAATATGACTCTGTTTTTTATTCCAAATAATATTAGATTTCTTCATCTGCAGGGTCGTGGTTTTGTTTTTGTTGTTGTTAAGCTTTGTTTTAATGGCTAAATTAAAACATAGGCAATCTCTGTTTTTAAACATCAGCTGAAGCTTCGAAACACTTACAATAGATTTTAATAATGAAGAGAAACACTCAGTAAGGTAGACTACTTAGCAAAGTGCTGGAAGCCACATACCATTATAAAGAAGCACGTCTGGCTTGGCCAAAATCCTGCCTTTGTCTCCAGAGCTATTTTGCTGTAAATTTAGAACAGAAATACCCTTTCTGGAATAAAAATGTAGCTTTGTTGGCTACAAGTGCATGTTTGCTGCCTCACAATTTTAGAATTAGACGATGGACTTATTTAGTAGACATTGGAGGCTAAAAAGCGAAAGCCCATAATTTAAAACATTCCACTCCGCCACAGTCCAAGAAAAACATGGACCGGTGAACAAAACCAGCAGTATTGTAATAAGAAAACAACTAGGTGCATTTTTTCCAAAACCTAAAAACCAGGAATCTAAATGTATGAGTTACTGGCTAAAAATTCCATTTTCATGTCTCAGTTTTGAGCTGGAAAAACAACCTAGACCTGATAAACATCGTTTTAAAAAATGCACAAGTCGTACAGCAGCCGGAGGTGTGGACAGCAGCTTCGCATCCATCTTCATATACTCAAGGGCACTTTCTGTTGCCTGGAGGGATCCTGTGCTAAAAGGATTTTACTTTGCAAAGATTCATAGGCGTCCAGTCAGGCCTGGGGTGACTTCTGAGGCTCCCTCCCCATAAGTTATTTGCCAGTGGTCGTTAAGGTATTTTATTTTCCCCCTAAACACTTTGAATATCTGTTCGAGGTCTGCGGTGTTTTCCAGGGCAAATGATGTGGTAACTCATAGTCATGCAGGTGGGCTCACCCAGGCTGAAAGGCAGGCAGGACTGGCATTTCTTCAGGAAGAGAGCTGAGGCTGACACACACGCCTCTGTTCAAAGACAATTATAAATGGGATTCAACCAACCAGTGCTGGAAGGGTATTAGTATTGGTGTGTGTGTGTGTGTGTGTGTGTGTGTGTGTGTCCCAGAAAACAGGCACACATTCCTGAACATGGCTGAAAGTGACTTGGAAACTGCCAACAACAAATACAGAAGTCCACTGTTATAAGCAATCTACCCGAGAGTTAAGGCTTTGAATGCATAACTGGTCTAGGAGTTTCAGATGAGGAAGCAGCCGTGAAGACAGAGGAGTTCAGGTTTCATTAGAACGTGAGACGTGGTAACAAAGTGATGAGGACCATAGCACATTTGTAAGGAAGGGTCCTGAAGTCACAGCAGGCAAATATCATGGCCCTTCAGGAGGGGCTGGAGAGGCATCCAGAGAAGCTACGTGTGATAAACAACGTAAGGGCATGGAGAGTGAACGCCAGAGTTAGCGCATGAGTGAGAGCCAAGATCAAAAACTCACAGAAGCCAAAGCAGTAGCAGAAAACAAGTACTCGAGGAGGATATCAGACCAGTTAGATTCCCAGGGAGAAGAGAACTTTCGCGAAGAGGTATTTCCCAGAAGGAGCATGGCTTTCCCTCACCAGTGGTTGGTCACCCAGGTAGCACCATGGGAACCTCAGGTAGCACCATGCAGGTAACAGGGGTCACACCCGAGTGAGCAATCCATCACTTGAGTGCATGTGACGTTAGAATCCGTGTCTGTAGTTTGAGTCCATACATTTGAAAAGCAGGATATCAGGGCAATCAGTTTCCATCACATCCCACAAAGAAAATCTCCCGCTTAAGAGTTTTGACAGAAGGAATGTGTGGGGATGAGAAAAGTGAGGGGACCCGTTTGGGGATGCATGGATGGGCTCTGGTTAAACATGGGCTGTCTCTTCTAATTCTCGTCTTGCTGCTCAGGGAAAGAGTCGGGCTTAGTTTTCCTCCCTTTGAATTATTTTCTTTTATACTATTGTTGAAAGCAAAAACGAACAGTCCTCGTCTCCTGCCATTTGAATAAGAGGGTGTTTATTACCTTTAACCAGTTGTTATGGCAAGAATGCCGGACATGTCAGTGGTGGCTAAGTTCCCAGGTGCCCGGTTGGCTTTTCTGGCCTCCAGAGAACTCATTTTCTGTCTGTGCTGCCTACATGTCTGGAGTCTGGCCCTCTGGAGTGCGGCCAGCGGAGAACCACAGGCCCAGCCGCTGCTGCTGAGATGCACGCCGAGTCACGTGCTTCCTGCCTCTGGTGACCATACCGCTTTCTTCATCACTCTGTTATGGCTTCTTCAGAACTGAGTGTCACATGCAGAATCACTCCTGTTCCTCTGTCACCCACTGGCTGGTCCAGCTGGGGGCTACCCTCACTCCTTTGTCCGTAATGGGAACAAAGGTGACCAAGACTCCCACTGGCTGGAATTAGGCAGCTTGTACAGTCTTGGGCTACCACCTGGTCATGTCTCAAGCATTGGGGAGATGTAGGGGTATTGATGTAACATATTCCATCAAGACCACCCCCTTATCTTCTTTGTCTGAAGACCAACCACAGCCATTTCTCTGGCTAAGGACCAACCTAGCAAGGGGGCATGCCATCCTGGCCATTCAGAAAGATGGACGTCGAACATTTGAGAGTGTGTTTGTATGTAGTAAGGGACTGGAACTGTCCCGGTAGACCACTACACACAGTGCCTCAATACTCTTCTCCAAAACGGTAGCAGGCTTGGCCCCTATCACACAGCTTTATTAAAACTGGAGATGAGGAAAAAGGGTCATGCACTTGGAGGATAAACCAAAACATAATACTGTCTGCTGACAAGCCATGCTTTGCTTAAAGACCCCACTTGTGACAAAAGCCATGTCACCGCCCATCATCTAGTCCCTAGGGTGAGATATCTACTAGTTTTCAAATCCAGATCCCCTAAAAAACTGGGGAGCCCTCTCCCACATGCAAAAGGGCCCCTGTTTACTCTATGAAGACCTAGCTCTTCACAGAATAACTGATGACTGAGAGGCCACAACTATTGCCTGATTTTTCAAACTCAAGTATAATAGATTTGATAACATTCATACTAGAGATATACACAGAGTAGTGAAGGCAGAGGCAAGTCACTTCTTTCTGAGTCTGAGTAATTGGACTAAGGGGGCTTATAACCTATTCTGCAAAGATTCTTTATGCAGATGCCTAATAAACTGGTATTCTTTTTGCATGTCACTTGCATACCTCTACTATAGGGCTGGCTCAGTAAAAATATTTGATATGCACAATCCCATTTATTCTTCTCTCCTGAAGAGAAACTATTAATTTATGCCCACATAACAGATTAGAGAACTGAGGCTCAAAACAATGAAGTGACTTGTTCCAATTTACACAGCTATTAAGCACGTAAACCTAGGTCTGATGTTAACAGGCATGCATGTTCTACTGTATCACACAGAAGTGGCTGAAGGGATGGTAAATGGAATACTTATTGTGACTGTGACTACTAAGCCATACTTCATATGGCATTAATATACTGTCTTTTAGACTGTACGCTTCATGAGGGCAGAGATCAAGGTTGGTTCATCCCCATATCCTCAGTGCCCAGCATAGTATCTGATACAAAAGAGGCAGGTGGCTATTGATTGAATTGATGAGTAAACAAACATTTTGCCCAGCATATCAACCAATACATTATACATTTTATGGTGTCATTAATAACTATGGCCACTCATATTTCTATATCACTTTAACTTTTCAAAGATTTTTTTTGTCTTTATAAAGTTTGCCTTAGGAGGACAAAGTGAAAGTTAAGAATCCAGACACTGGGAAGACACATTGACTTCCTAAACTTGGAATGAGACGATTAATTGTGAAGGAGACAGACACAAAAAATTGCCCCTGCAGCCTGCCTTTCTGGACCATATGTTGCAGATTCTTTAGAACAGACCTGGTTGTTCTGTCTATTCCATTGTCCCCAAAAGGATATTCTTACTTGTCAACCATGTGTCCTGATTTTTCGTTTAGAAAATACGGCCACCATATGCATGTTATAAAACTTGAGTCCCTAGACTAACTTCACCCTTCTGTGCAGGTACTGGCAAATTTTCTGTGTGCTTCAAGCAAGGTCTGATCCCAGCTCTTTGCACTGATCATGAACAGACACATAGAGTCTATTTAACTTAATAGCTTAGTTTTCCATGGAAAGATGATTTCCATGACTATTTAAAAAATGCATTTTTCAAAGCACATTTGAATTATTTTTCTAGTGCCATCAATATTCGCTTTTTATTCAATGTGAGCATTTTCCTAAAATCAAAGGTTTATGATGATTCAAATAGGAATCCATGAAATTAATAAAATATGCTTTGACATAATGTTGGATTTGTTATGTTACAAATTTCCTAAATCAGATGGACCAAGTCAAATGGCTCTATTTGGTAAACATGATTATCTGATTCTATGGATATCCTGGATAAACTTCAGAGACAGAGGATATAAATCTCTCCGTGGAAAGTCAGAGTAAACCTTATTTCTGGTTTAGGCTCTAATACCAACTTATTCTGTGACTCTGGGCAAGCTCCTCGCACTCCTCTTTGGGCTCAGAGTTCTCCTTTGTAGGTTAAGTGACCTGGTCTAAGTCCATGGTTCTTTGACTTTGACCTGTGAGCCCCTGTGTCTCTTGGAGGCCTAAGGATCTGCCTTGGAAAACTCCCTCCCCAGCTCTTACTTCATCCAGAGCAACTCAGCACGCTTCTGCTACTTACAGATACCAGTCCACTGTGTAAAATGTTGTTTGGGGAGGAAAAGGTTCTACAACGAAAATAGTTTTATGGTCTTTTTTGTGTTTGCATGTTCCGCTCACTTCATTAATGGTTAAGAATGTTGTGAGGGTGAGATAGAGCGATAAGGTGGTCGTCCATCAATTTACAGACCTTTGAAAAAGGATCAAGGTGGTCAAGGTCAACTTTCAACCAGGGAAGGTGTCTTCGGTTCTAAGCATTGGTAGGAGAGAGATGCTGAGTCATCAGCCACAGAGCTGAACTGGACTTTAAAGTGGACCAAATATAGAAATATGTATTGAGAGCTAGTGGGTCCTCTAGAACATGAGCTAAGCTTTGATATGGTTCTATGTATGCAGGTATTGAATAGATCTAATAAAGAAAATTCTAGAAAACTGGAGGAAACTGAGACACTCCATCACTGAGATGATAAGACATTGACTTCTTAAGTTGTCAGGCCCATCCCTCTGAGGAAAGTCTGACCGAGACTATCAGAATATTTGCATGATCAGCCTCTTTATATAGCAGAGCCCGAATTAGCTTTGTTACATGCAGCCCATCAGTCAGTGGGCCTGGAGGTCACTCATGGCCCCATGTGCCCTCTGAATTGCTGATTCACCATTATTCCTGACACATGGATTTATTCAGACTGGATATCTTGTTGTTATAGTGGCCCACTGAGTAGATTTTCTTTGACAGAAACTCCAGCCTAATTTATGCTTGGGCTCACCACACTCATGTGAACTTCGACAAGGCCTTTTGGCATTTCCCTGAGAGCAGGGTCAGTCCTTTGTTCTTCTCTGTCTTATCGGTCTGTACTGCTGAGGTCCCAGTAAGCCTTGAGAAAAGTCTGTCCAACCTATCACCATGAACATCTCGTGCTGAGATGCTCAGAAAGCTGGAGAGGGCTCTTTCATGGGGCAGGGCCAGGCATATGGATGGGTCACTGAGGCAGATCAGATTCAGCCCTGGCAGGTTGTCCATAACACCGGGCTTAGTGGTTCCAGAGGCACCCTGACCCCTGAGGGCCACTATAGACAGCAGTGAATTTGACTTTCTCACATATATTTGCTTTTCAGTTGTTGGCCCCACATTGTGAATCCATTGTGCTCTCCCTTCATGAGTGTACTAGTCTTGTCCCTGCTGGGTCTCTTTTCTAGGAACTTTTGTTCTCTCTCTAAGGACTAGAAGACATTTTAGGAGCTGAAGGCTAAGTCAGAGGATAATTGGCCTCAAAAAGTCCCCTGTGTTCCCTGGAGAAGGTCGGCCAGAACTCTAGCACATTGGGGATAGTGCCATATCACCTTGCTTTCTCTCCTCCAAGGTTCTGCTCCTTGAAATGAAGTTTCAACAGCAGAGCCCATGACAAGTTAGTTTATATCCCCAGAATGTGCCATAACTAATCTGTCTCCCCTAGGAGAGGCGGTGTGACCGCCTCATTAGATGATCTGACCTTCAGAGGCACACACCACCCCCAGACCCGTCCCCCACCCTGACCTTCTTTGCTTCCCTCCCATTTCTGTGGTTCTGAAAAGAGCTGAGTGGAAGAATGTCTGAGCATACAGGGTCAGCTCTGTACATAAAGTGCATTTTGTTCTCCAATGGGACGTCCTTTGTTGGGGTCCAGCCCAAACAGGTCCAGGGGTTCCCCATAGGTGTGGACGGAGTCGGAGAAGAATGAAGGACATGGAGGCTGCGTTCAGGTGATCATCATGGCCAGGTTCCTCCCTTTATTGTCCTTTTACATCTATATTTATACTATTTGATCTTAATCCTATCCATTCTATTCCAAAGGTTAGGGCGTTTCTTATCTCCATTCCAAGGTTACTCTATTGTTCTATTAAGCTACAAGGAAGTAACTGAAGGAGGTTATTCTAAGTAAAGATTATGTAGTTTAAGCGTGATTGTTCCTAGTTAAAGTAATTAACTACCTGCCTGGCACTTAGTTAAAGGGGTTTTACTGATAAAAATCCTCACCTGGGAAACAACCTTTCTCTGGGAGCATTAAGAGGTGGAGAAAACATATTAAGAACAGTATGCCATACACGCCAGGTCCCTTGAAACATAAGCTGTGCAGATGTTTCTTCCCTGCAGCGACTGCAGCAAGGGTGGATCGGCTTCCAGCAGTCCTTCAGAATAGAGTTGACATCCCCTTCCCTATTCTACCCATCAGTCTGGCTGAGCTCAGTACTCAACACACATAGTTGCTTGAATTACAATAACACAAACTCATGTGCCTCTGCAGAGTTTAAATAGCACCTTCCCAACCATCATTGAATTTTGCCTTTCACAATAGCCATGGAAATCAGGAAAGGTTGAATAGAAGGCTAAACTCAGCTGGCAAGCTGAGCTGGCTGACTCTTTCTCTCTGTCTCCATGCAGTATAGGACCTCTCCCTCTCCATGTGGCCTCTCCATTTGGTTTTTCCAAATACACTTTCCAGCAGGTAGCAAGATTTCTTATATGACAGCTCAGGATTCCTAAAAGTGCAAAAGTGGCCATCGGGTATTCTTAAAGCTTAAGCCCGGAATTGGCAAAGCATAATGTTGCATTCTATCCACTAAACAAACCACAGGCCAAGCCAGATCCCATGTGGGAGGAGGCTACACCGGGGCATGAACACTGGGAAGTGTGGCTCTTTAGGGGTCATCCAGCTACTGTGAACGGTGATCAGTTTCTTCAGGGCAAAGCTCTTCGTGCTGTGTTACTCTCATAATTTCCTGGCTAATGAGAAGAATGGCCAGGTAAATCAGCAACACCAGGCTCTCCCTTCTGAGTAATCCTGGAGTTTAGAGGAAGAGACTAAAACTTCTCAAGAGAATTCACCGATAAGGGTTTAATCTCCAAAATTTACAGAGAACTCATACAACTTAACAAAAGGAAAATAAACAATCCAATCAAAAAATGGGCAAAGGATCTAAATAGACACTTTTCGAAAGAAGACATACAGAAGGCCCAGAGAGACATATGAAAACATGCTCAAAGTCACTAATCATCCGAAAGATGCAAATCAAAACAACAATGAGATACCATCTCACACCTGTCAGACTGGCTATCATCTACAAATCAACAAATGACAAGTGCTGGCGAGGATGTGGAGAAAAAGGAACCCTTGTGCACTGCTGGTGGGAATGCAGACTGGTGCAGCCACTGTGGAAGACAGTATGGAGTTTCCTCAAAAAGTTAAAAATGGAACTCCCACTTGACTCAGTAATCTCACTTCTAGGACAATATCCCAAGAAATCAGAAACACCAATCAGAAAGGATATATGCACCTCTATGTTCATAACAGCACAATTTACAATAGCTAAGATTTGGAAACAACCTAAGTGCCCATCAGCAGATGAGTGGATTAAAAACTGTGGTACATCTACACAATGGGATACTATGCCACTATAAAAAAGAAGGAACTTTTACCATTTGCAACAGCATGGATGGAACTGGAGAGCATTATGCTAAATGAAATAAGCCAGTCAGAGAAAGATAAATATCACATGATCTTACTCATATGTGGGATATAATGATCAACATAAACTGATGAACAAAAGTAGATCTAGAGACAAATGGCAAGAGAGGTTGCGGGGGGTGGGGGGGATTAGAGAGCAACCAAAGGACTTGTATGCATGCATATTAGCATAACCAATGGACATAGACACTGGGGTGGTGGGGACTTGCCCTCAGGGATAGGAATGGCTGGGGGGTGGGGCGGTCAATTGGGGGGAAAAGGAGACATATGTACAACTTTAGCTAATAAAGAAAAGAGAGTTCTTTTAAGTCAAAGTAATGTTCTCAAGTCCTTCAGATGAAGGTGAAGATGACACTGGGCAGGCATCCCAGGTTAGTCTTAATATATAAGCAGGTCCCTTATGGTGCCATTTATAGATGGCATACTTAAATGCACAGTAAGAGATGAGATAATGGCAAAGCAAGATCTGCCTAGGTGTGTTCTTAGGGTTCTCAGATTATTCCCCAAAGCCATAGCTGCTAGAGGTATATGGTATAGAAAAAGAGCAGGAGCATTTCAGTGAGGAGACAGGTCTGGGTTTGGTTCCTTATTATCACTTAACAGCTAAGACAGCTATATGGTCCCTGCTTCAGAGTGGGAATTGAATAAACGCTGATTTTCCTTTGAGTAGATATTTTTGTGCATTAACGTAAACACCAACAAACATTTAGAGAGACTAAGCAATGAGTCAGGTAATGTTCTAGTTACCGGGAATATTTTCACTTCATGGCTGGAGGATGTGGGGGTGAAGGAAAGAAGGAGTAGAGGATTAGTCATCTATCTATTTGTAGCTTTGAGAAGCCAGAGAGATGTGAAGTCATTCACTGTTTCAAGGAATAGAGCAGGAGGAGGCAGTTTCTCCCTCTTGTAGGATTTCCTGGTTATTATCACACCATCTCTAAAGCACTGTAGGTTGTCCTTTGAACATCCTGCACTAGGAACTCACACTGGGAGCTCACATTCCTAGTGTAAAAGTGTCGAAGTCCACTTTCGCTGGGTAAGCCTCACATCACACACAAACAAAAAGAAACCTCTGTTTTGGGAAGTCACTGAGATTTTAGGCTGTTACCATGGTCTTACCCAGTGAAACTGACTAATACAGACACTGGCACCAGAAGTGGGGTGTTACCCTAGCTAAACAAAACGAAACAAAAACAAACCAAATTACTGGCTTTAGAGTCAAGTAGTTGGCAGGGAGGAAACTATTCTTGAAGCTGGTAACAAAGTGACTCATGTTAGGCAGTGGCTAAAAGTTTGGTCAAACAATTTCCTGAGATAGTTTGGAAGACAGATCATTTACCCAATTGACGCTGTGGCTTGCTTGTTCTTAGCTGCCTGTGACAAGGTACCTTAAGAAAGAGATCAGTTCAGAAGTAATTGTCCAAAATTGCTTCAAAAAAGGAAAAGAGAGAATCCAGAACTTTTGGGACTTGCAAGATGTAACTAATTCTCATATACAACCTATAAAAGTTAAAACTGAGATGTGTGTTGAGCAACAAAAGCTCATCCCATGCACTGAATGTCGTTTTCAAGTCTCTTTCATCTCCTTTAAAGTAGAACAGTTAGTTCCTCAGTCTTTTAATTTTCTTTCGTGATCTTAACACTCTTGAAGGGTACTGGTCAGTTTTGTACACCATCCCTCAATTTAGGTGTGAATTTGTCTTTCATGATTGAATTCGAACTATACATTTTGGCATGAACATTAGAAAAGTAAAAGTGTCCTTATCATTATTACATCATACCAGCCACGGGATATACATTTGTCCCATTACTAAGGGTGTTGATTTATCACTTGACTAAGGTGGCATCTCCAGGCTTCTTCATATAAAGTTACCCTTTTTTCCCTTTGAAATTAATACTTATTTTTGTTAGAAGATATTTTGAGACAAGGTTTCTCATCACAATTTCACTTGTTAATTAGCATATATTGACTATTCTTGTTTGAATCACTTGTCACTATGATTGTCAAATAGTGATTTCCTAATTATATGCTTCTCCATTCATTAGCTGAAATTCTACTATAAGAAAGTAATTTCCCTTCTCTTCAGTGTTTTGCTTAATTATATTGATCAATTAACACATTTTTTCCTATACATTATTTTTACAAACTTTTATAAAAATTATACCACTTCAGTATGAACTTATGGATTCTTATTTTATTCAATGGGTTATAATACATTACTATTATTTATTCAGAGTCTCAAACTATCCTAGATTTGGCCAGTGGGAGTTTCTTCAAACTGATTTTTAATGCCCTTTTTACACACACCCCTCTTATCGTTTTTTGAGCACTTCCATACTGTTTGGGACAAGAGTATGTCCCAAGTAATCTTTTATATATATATCATAATATATAATATATATATTATTGATTTTTTACAGAGAGGAAGGGAGAGAGATAGAGAGTTAGAAACATTGATGAGAGAGAAACATCGATCAGCTGCCTCCTGCACATCTCCCACTGGGGATGTGCCCGCAACCAAGGTACATGCCCTTGACCGGAATTGAACCTGGGACCTTTCAGTCTGCAGGCCAACGCTCTATCCACTGAGCCAAACCGGTTTCGGCCCAAGTAATCTTATACTTTCCCATTTTCAGCCCTGGAGTTAGCTATTTCTCTAAGGATTCCCACTTCCTCTTAGTGGGGAACAGTATTTAGACACCAGGATCTGCATGCTAGATATTATTGCTGCCAATTTCACATTTAATCTAACATTCTGCTGTTTCTCTTTGCACTTTTCCCTATACATTGTTTTTACAAACTTGAAATGGAATCAAATGGAAATTTGTATTTCTGATTTTTCATTTAACGGTATAACATGAATATTTTCTGCTCTTTTTTCCAAGCAAATTTTAGATGGTTAAATAATTTTCAAAAATGAAGAATGCCAAAAGGTAATTTGGCATTGCTGAAAAATTAAGTTATCCCCAACTTTCTTTTGTGATTCAACATAAGTAATAATGAATACATTTATTTTTAAAATCTTTCACAAGGAGTCCCAATTTTAATTCTCACAACAATCCTATGAGGGAGACATTTGATAGCTTTTTTCAGGGGAAAACCCTGGGAGTATGTGGTTCAGAGATATTTCATGATCCTAAGCTCAATGGAGCGAGGATGCAGCTCAGATCCTCTGGGTGACTTCCCTTGTTGGTCACCTGTTTATGTGTACGCATTTGTCTTCCTAACTTGAAGCTACTTGATGACAGAGGCCATGTGTTAATGTGTATTGTGTCCCCACCATTCCAGCACAACACAGATGCTCAATGGAAGTTTATCATTTGATTCAGAAAAAGTCTATGACTCAAGCAAATTCTGGGGAATCTTTTCCACTGGGAGTTAGCTAGGAAAGCGTACCTCCCTCCTTTCAGACATTGGTGACTTGACTTCTTAATTATTACAATTCTCTGCAGGGAACATCATCAGCAAGGGAGGAAGAAAAAAGCAATCTGTTTGGATAGGAAGGGTAAACCCAATAAATTTGCCAGCTGCATTTGCTATCTTAGCAGCAAAACAAGCCATCCCACACTGCCTTTAACTGCAACACCAGGCGGAGGACATGGTAATAAACTACCCTATGGAAGGGATCCTTATCTGCAACAGATTCCGGGCCCAGAGACCACATGGGGACAAATGTGTAATTAATGATATTGTTCCAATTAGGACCTGGTTCAGCTGAAAATTGAAAGCACAAAATCAAAATCGCTCCATCCTTAGCCACTTCCTTGCAGACTTCCGGACCAAAAGGCTTTTTGATGTTGATTGTCTCCTTGCAGCTTTAGTGGAGGATGAGCCAAATTGCACCAATTATCCCTCCCCTGAGATTGCAAATTCCTAGTTAATAGGGGAATCAGTCTAAACTACTTACTGAGTTTCCAAGGTGGCAGCTCTGTGCTGGGGACCTGGGCCAGTACAGACCTCAGCTGCCAAGTAGCCACCAGGATGACTATTGCCTCCTGAGTCCATTTACAGGGAAAATGAAGCATGTTAGGACTTTGAGAAAAGAGTGGAAACGACAGGTGCTCCTACAGGGAAGGAGAACCATCTCCTCTGCTGGTTCTCCTGACTCAGTCCATGGCTTCTTCATCTCCCTGGCTTTTTCCACCTTAGTCTTCCATATACACCCACTCACCCCCAACACCGAAGCCCTCAGCAAGACCTATTTATTGCTTGTGCTGTGGGTAAGTGTTTCTCATCTCTTACATCACCCGTCCTCACTGTCATTGCAGGTGGTTCATTTAGTCCCCAGGGTCATTCATGTGACAAGAAGTAGAACTGGCACCTGAACTCAGTATCTAGGAGCCAAGACTCACACTTTTTTGCAGTCTGGTCTAGGTTTTATCCAGCCCACTAGTCTAGTTGCAGCCAAGCATTAGAAGGATTTTAAATTGTATGGAAAACACTGAGCCAAAAAGTTTCTCATAAGCCACGTTCTAGTTGTGAAGTTTAAGGAACAACTCCTATCCCCCTAATTATAGTTAAGATATTGCTATTGTTGGTAAATTTCCTAGAGGATGTCATAGCAAAGTGAGAAAGGGATTGTGCTGGATCTTCTCCATGGCCCCTCCAGACCTTCCACCTGTCTCTATCCAGCTCTGTGCCCAGGAGGCTGACTTCTCTGGACTACTTTGCTCACCCTCTCTTGTCCTCTGGCTGTGGTTGGGTTTGATCAATGGAAAGCACCAGTAGGACAATGGAACATGGAACTTGGCTCCTTTTCAGCCGAGTACTGTGGATGGTAATATGACTTGCTGAAGGCAACAGCTCCTGTCAGGGGACCCTCTCTCACAGCTTTAGCTCTCTCTTTTGGCTCCACTCACCACTCCCTGCACTTGTCCTTTCAGACCAAGGAGTGGCCATGGCTCCCACTGTTGATAGCCCTGGGGTTCTGTACCACCCCTTGTTGGGTTCCTTTAATCCTTCCCACACCTTTATAAATAGTCCCTCCATTAAATTCTCCTTTCTTACTTGTTTGAGTGTGCCATCTCTTTACTGCCTGGACTATAACTGATTTAAGGGTTTGGGTAGCTCAGATATAGTCATAAGTGGTAGAGATGCATGGTCAAGGATTATTTGTGGCATGCTTGATTTTAATCAATTCTGAGCCCTCAGTATGGGGATTGAGAGCTTCTGCTATGTAAATAACAATATCGCTGATGATAATATCAGCAGCAAGCTTTTATTCTACTCTTACCACATGCCAAGCTCTGTACTAACCATTTAATATATATGAACTCATTCTATCATATTGACAATTTATAAGGTAGGTACTCTTTTCACTGTTTTCTAGATGAGGAAACTGAGGTACAGAAAGGTTATGAATCCTGCTTAAGGCCTTGCACTTTAGTGTGTCAATCAAAATCAGGCAGTCTAGTTCCAGAGTTCTTAATTTCTACATTAAACTTCTCCAAATGAACAGGAAGTCAGTGCCAATGGACACATAATGAGCATGTATTTAATTGCCAAAATTATAGAATCATCTGAGCATAACTTTTGAAGAAAAAAAATCCATGTGTGAAAACTATTTTTAACTTTGGGATTTCTAACGTAAGTGCTAACACCCACTAGTGCCATTTTTAGAAACCTGTAATTTATTTAGGCAGATGGAAATGGATATTGTTCCTAGGTTTGAGTGTTAAGCACTACTAATAGGCAGCACAGTGCTGTGAAAGGGACTCAGAAAACGTGGGTCCCACCATTCATTGGCTGGATGACCTTGAGTGAGTCACTTATTCTCTTGAAAACTTGCTTCCCTTTCTCAGTTTTCCTAGTTCTCTAGCCCAGACCCTCACCTGATGAACATGTTCCCTATATTGTCATACTCAACATGACCACCCCACCGCCAACATCAACAACCAATATGTTTTTACTGGTTTTGGTGTACAATGCCCAAATACATGTGTAATTTATAATATTTCAGACAAGGAGACATTCTGCCTTGGCTTAAATACTTACAGGGATCAGGATCTTGTTACCACCTCAGGGAGCCAGTCTCAAGGGTGGCCTGACCATTTGTATGGTCGGTAATACACTAGTAGGAAGTCTGGGTGGAGATGGTGCTATAGTCACTATAGTTGGAAAGGATGAAGCAGGGCTTTTAAATGGTGGCGAAGGTTTAGGAGGTGGCAAGTGACAGGTTGCAAGATACAAAGGATGCTTTAGGATGAAGTCTCTAGGAAACCTGTCTACAAGGGCCTCACCTGCCCAGGGAAACCCTCGAGGACAGATGAAATCTCTGAGGTCTCATGAAATCAACCAGAAGTAATGTTGGTCCCTCCTTCCAGAACCCTGTGTTGTGCTGTTTGGACCTCATTCAAGGCACTTACGTTGTGCTCTGCACTGTCATTATTTCTATACATATGAGTCTCCCCACTAGGTGTGAATTTGTTGTGACTTATCCAGGTCTGGTAAGTCTGAGTGCATGGAACTGGGCCTTGTTATCTTTTGCTAAAACACCCATTTCTAATGCTTAGAGTTTGCACACATGTGCGCGCGCGCACACACACACACACACACAATCTGCAGATTCATACAAATAAGTCTGGCATTTAAAATACATGGGATGGCATGAGAAATTAGTCTCAGTTCTCAGCCCTAAGAAATACTGGGAGATGTCTTGGAAAGAATAAGGAACAGGGATACACTTTTATTCATAACTCCATTTATGACACTTTAATCTTAGATCTATATGAGCTTCCAGGCCTACAGATAATGCCGTCCAGTGTCAAAGGTAGCAGCCACTTCCAAACTGATCCTATTGCCTCAAATCCTGATAATTACTGGTTCCACACCCCCTTTCCTGATAGCCAGTCATCGTATGGGTGCCTGCCTCCATGGTTGGACTGAACATTGTATAAATGGCCACTTTTTTGAATGGCAACTCTTCCTGCTCTGTAGAAATAGAAAATTAGTGTAAGCAAAGAAGCTTTGGAATTGTTGGGAGTCAAGAACTGGGGAGTGGTATTTCACCTCACCCACAGACACCAGCCTCTGAGTTATCATTTTTGGCTGTGCTCTGAGGAACAGAAGCCAGCACCTGACAACCTTACAACTGTGAGAAGAAAAAAAAGGGTGGAATGTTCATGCAAACCTGGGTGGTTCACCCAGCCCACACCTGGAAACTTATCTGTGCTTGATAAGTACAGAATTTGGGGTTAAAAGTGATCAATCTTCTCTTGTTTAACTAACTATAACTTCTTCTCTTTTGGAAAACCCATAAAGAAGAAGAGTTAATTTGCAGGTCTTGTGGAAAGACTAGTTCAGAGACTGGGGCTGAGGCCTGACTTGGGTAGAGTTCGGAGTGGAGGCCCCTCTATGGGCACAAGCTGAACAGACACCGTGGACAGTATCACATGTCTGGCTGGTGGATATCAGAGCTGGATTTTGAGGACTGAATGCAGAGTCTCAGGAGGTTGGGAGCATGGTGAAAAGCCTCAGGGGGAGCACTGGGGAAAGTGGGGTGGCTTGAGCAAGGTGAGCTGACTTTGTAATTGTGCACTTGTTTGTGCAGTTATTGAGTAAGACTCAGACTCCCCACTGGACTGTCAGCACCAGGAGGGCAGGACTATCTTTCTATCCCAGATCCTAGCACATGTCTGCCTCCTGGTAAAGGTCTTACTTGCTAACCCCCAAACATGTCCCAGCGGCCTCCCCTTCTCTGCCAGAGCCTGGCTTCTTCTCCCTGCTGATTCTCAGGGTTTGGAACCCACAGGGACCCAAGTTGACTTTGTCTAGCCCAGCGGTTCTCAACCTGTGGGTCGCGACCCCTTTGGCGGTCGAACGACCCTTTCACAGGGGTCGCCTAAGACCATCCTGCATATCAGATATTTACATTATGATTCATAACAGTAGCAACATTACAGTTATGAAGTAGCAATGAAAATAATTTTATGGTTGGGTCACAACATGAGGAACTGTATTTAAAGGGCCAGAAGGTTGAGAACCACTGGCTGGCAGTGGTGAAGGGCACAGCACACAGACTTGCTGAGTGCAGGCTGGGAACCAGTGTCCAGCCCTCTCTGGGAGGTGATGTACAGAGGGCACCAGCCCCTCTTCTTGAAACAACATTGTTATCTGCACCAGATTTTATTTTTCTGGAAGCCTCTAATGCTTGAGGAGGGATGGGTGTGGTGCAGGACTGTGCTTGCCAAGCCAGCTCCTCACCTCCCGTGAAAGGAGAGCAGTGGGTCTCTCCCTTCCCTCAGGCCCTCAGGTGCAGGATCAGAGGCTCTGACAGTCATCTGTATATCAGGCGGCTTTGTGCCTTTAAGGTGGCACCTACACGGATCTCTGAAAGGCAGGACTCTGCAGCTATGCACAGCTCTAGCTGAATGCTCACCCTTCAGGACTGCCCTCCTGTGAGCTGAAGTAGTTCTGGCAGCTGCCTTCCAGCCCCATCAAGGCCACTGATTTGCAACAGGAAGTCTCAGCCCTGAAGACTCAATGGACAAAAGGTGGTACTTTTCTAGTTTTACGAACAGCTTCAGCCTGCCCACTTGAGTCTTTGTGATCAGGAAACAGGATTCTGGCCATTTGTGGCTCGAAATTGAAATAATAATAATAATAATAATAGTGGTTATAACTAACATTTATGGAGAGCTCATACTCCGTGCCAGGCATTGAGTTAACGATTATTAACTCATTTCTTTCAACTCAGGGAGGAGCACTATTATTAAGCTTGTTTTCAGGTGAGAAAAGAGGCTCAGATCACAACTTGCCCACAGTCACACAGCTACTAATTAATAGAGCCAGGGTTTGAACCCCTGGAGTCAGTGCCAGGCCCACACAGTTAAGCTATCCTATTCTGACCCTTGCACAGACCATTCTGGCCTAGGGACTTCCTCTCTCCTCGTAGCCACAGAAGTCAGAGTTTGGAGTGTGTTGGTGTCTCACCGAATGGCTGGTCCCTCTTAGAAGTCTGGTCTCAGCATAAATGTGACTTCTGCAGATTCATTTGCTGTAACGGACTTATTCTCTCACAGTTTTGGAGGCCACACGTCCTGCAGAGGTTCTGGGGGAGAATGTGTTCCATGTCTCTCTCCTGACATCTGATGGCTGTGGCATCCTTGGCATTACTTGGCTTGTGGACACATCCCTCCAGTCTCTGCCTCCATCTTCACTGACTGTCTCCTCTGTGTGTCTGTCTTCTCCTCTCCTGTCTGACTCAGATCTCCTCCTGCCTTTCTCTTATAAAGACACATGTCTTTGGATTTAAGGCTCACTCACATCATCCAGGATGTTCTCCTCATGTCAAGATCCTTAAGTTATCACAACTGCAAAGACCCCATTTCCAAACAAGGTCCCCTCCATAGGTTCTGGGTGTTAGAGCATGGATACATCTTCTGTGGGTGCCACCATTCAACCCACTACACCATCCAATCCAGAAAAGGTCCCACTGCTCCCACTCTCTCATTTCCCTGTTTTCTTTCCTGCATAGCATTTCTCACTAGCTCAAATCTTCTTACTTTTTTGTGTGTTTTCCACTAAGGAGTTCTGAACCAGGGCACTTCTGGCTTTTTGAGCAGGGCAAACCCTAAGACGTTAAAGTCAGGTGACAGTCCTCAATAACATAAAAAATAACCAAGAAATTCTCTAGTCTCATCCTGGATTCCCTCACTCTCCAGTCCCCTGCCCTAATCCTTCCTCTCCTTGGCAGGGCTGTGTGGGGACTCAGAGCCACGCCTTCATGCTTGTCTTGGTCTTTGCCACGTGAGCCTTCCCTGTCTACCTGAAGTACTGCTCCTGCAATCACCTTGGTCTCTTGTCTCCCCATGGGCTTCCTCCCAGGTCACTGACCCAGAATTAGGGGGTGAGCTTCAGGCCAGTGTCCCCTGATCTTGCCATCTGGCTGAGCCTCTGCTTCTCCACCCCTGCTGGCCACCCACTCAGATAAGCATTTGACCTGTGATCCTCAGAAACTGCATCTGTAATCAGGGATGACACTTGGTGGAGATTCCAGCAACCATAGCCCCTGGCAGATAATAGTTATAGCATAAATGCTTATTTTCTCTTCCTTGCCTTTTAGATGGAAAAGAGAGACTAGAAGAGATCTAAGGAAGCTCTCACCCCTATCTGGACTACAAAGTCATCCCCAGCTTGCTCTGGAGGGAGTGGTGGCAGGAGAGGGATGGGGGGATCTAGGCAAGGCCTACAGGTACAGATATCTGTATAGGATCAGACTTGATGACTGCCAAAATGAGGAAGTCAGTATTTCCCAGTGGTTAGATAGGATGGTTTTGGAATCAGTAATCCCAAATGTGACCTTGGGCCAGGTATCTGTAAGACAGAGAAAATAAATAACTCGCCCAAGGTCATCCAGCTGGACATGACAGAGCTGGGAATTGGACTTCACCATGGCAGAAGTTGATGCTTTTCCTCTCACACCAAGCTGCCTTCCCTACGGAGTCTCTCGGGGGCGATTGCTGCAGGCCCCAGGGCTGAAAAGCAGCCAAGAATGGTTTTGCTCTGCCCCATGTACGATGGTCTGAAGGAATGCTTCAGGTTTCTTGATGCATTAGGAAGCAGAGGCACAGATGAGAGGAATCAATATGCACTCCCCAGGCTGTATGGAATTTGGCTATGATAATCAGTTATATACACACCCCACCATACAGACCCCACACCCAGCTTGGGAACTGAGCGTGGGTCTGGACAACCACTTACACATCAGCGAGGCTGAGGCCGTAAGCTCTGTGCAGGTAATCGAGAGGTGATTGTGCAGGGATCATCGCCTCCATTTAGGTGTCAATTGTGTAATTTCCAGCTGTTCCTCCACTCAACAGCTGGAGTTCAATATGCTCAGGGCTTAGCTGGAGGCCCCCAGCCAGGGAGCTCAGTATTAAGCTGGCTTCCAGGATCTAGGAAAAGCAGCTACTCTTGCAGCAAACCACAGAGGAGAGGCCCCCTTTTTTCCATCCACTTAAGCAATGGCGGCTCTTTGGGAACAATAGTGCTGCGGAAGTGCTGGCCTAAAGCAGAATGGAGCCGCCGAGGGGATGATATCCTAACACAAACGAACAAAGTGTGCTCATTCTTTTACAGGGACTGTTCCATTTTGTCCAGTCCTTCCTGTGGTAGCAGTATTATTACTCCCATTTTATACAAAGAAGATAGTTTTTTTCTATGCCAAACAAAGCATAATTTGCAGAAGCCAGATCCATGTGGCCCTGGAACCTGAGGGAGGCATCTCCTACTCATCAGAACCAGGCTCCGGACAGGGCTCTGTTGTAGCGCGGAAAGGTACTGCAGCTTCATCCGATTCTGCTGATTAGAAATTGGGCCTAATATGGACTTGCTCCAGGACAGGAAGGAGAAGCCCCCTGAAGCAGAGATCCCAGGGGCCTGGGCCTCTAGCGGAAGCCAAGATGGATAGAAGGCAAAGATTACTTAGAACACCAGGAACGCATCTTCCCTATGGTATTAGCACCATCAGAGTAATTTGGAGGTGGAGATAGTTATTTTTCATCCCCCCTTTGATTCTTATTCCCCACTCACTTTTCCTTCCACAAAACCAAAATGCTCCCTTTCCATCCTCTCTTTCTCCCACCACCCAATTATCTTGTCTGGCAATAACAAATACCTGTGCCACACTATGTGCTCCTGAGCCCATGCCAAGTCTTATTAATTAATCAAAACATTCTTTCCCAGAAATCCCTGGAACGGCCTTAGATTTCTTCTTAAGCAGAACATTAGAAATTTACTTCTAATAGTTGTTGACCCAAGAGCCAAAACTGAATTGAATGACTGGGTTATTCACTTACTAGTTTATTCATTAAATATTTGTGAAGGCCTTACCAGGTGGGGGGTACTGTTTTAAGCATGGGGAACTCTGCAGTGAACAGAAACATAATCTTGAAATGTATTTTCAAGGGATGTAGACCAATCCTCAATTTAAAATATGTCAGAAAAAGTGCCCAGAGAGCAAATGAGCTTGACCTTACATTCCTAATGGGGCTAATGTTGCAGGACTTGGGATTATGAACAATGTTGTGAGCAATGGAAGTGATGGCATTGGCCCTCCAGCTTGTCATTCCTGACCACAAGGCTGTCTGGGTTGTTGGCTCTGGAAAGGGTAATCTATCTGGTGACCAGAAGCAATAATAAGGGCATCTGGGCTGGGGAGTTGGGATCCACTCAGGACTCTGACAATAATCTGGTGTGCCCTTGGAGCTCTTTGGGCCTCACCTCACTTTAGTTCATTGAATTGTCAGTGAACTGCCACCATGGGCCTACCACTGGGCTAGGCATTTGGGACAAAGCCAAAAAGATGCACTTTCAGTAAGAAGAGATGGTGGGTTGGTGAAACAGATACTTTTCAATCTCATTTTTCTCATTTGTAAAGAGGATTGGACTAGCGATCCCTAAGGCCACTTTTACTTCTGATATTCTATACCAGCTGGGGAAGCCATTCCAGGAACATGATTCCTGACTCTGGTCAGAGACCCAGGTCATTCTGTATCCTGGCCTTTCATTGATGTTGCTGAATCAGAAGGCTTGGTAGCCAGGGATTGCTTGCTTGAAGGTGAACCCCATTGCCATGTCCTCTCTCTCACAACATTGCTTAGTATCTCAAGCACTGTAACATTTGCTCAGTTTTGACGCAGGCCTTGAATCATTACCTCCTACTGGCCCATCCAGAAGCCCATGCCTTCTGATTTCTTATTAGATGATAGAAAACAGAGACAGGTACCCTCCTTGTTCTTTCTCTGAGTCCAGGTCATCTGTAGGCTAGTTGTTGAATATATTATTCCTTCCAAAGTCATTCCAGAAGGCGTGGCTTAAGAAGGGGGAGTTTTCAGTGGTGGAATAGGGTAGCAGATATGTATAGAGCTAAACTTGAAGCAATCATCTTCAATGAAATAATAAAACAGCCACTTAGTGTGCATATGACAAAGTTTGAAGGAATAAAAATAAGAATAATACTGTGTGTACATGTGCGCATTTAGAAGGTGCATTTAGTGTATTTAAAGCACAACGCAGAAGGTAAGTACCATGAATACATGAGCATATAGGTAATGGAGTTCAGAAGAGAATAGAAAAGAAGAACAGAGATTGGAGAACCCATATTGAACTATCCCCGGATGGTGGAAAAAGGACATTAAAGATTTTCCACTGACAAAATTTAATTGTTTGGATTTGCAAGGTTCTCCTGGAGCTAGATTATACCTCATAAGCAACATGCCTAAAACTTAATGAGCAGTGTGCATGTTAAGGTAGTGGAGGACCCAAAATGTAGAGAGCTCATCTAGACTCATGGCTAGGTGGGCTAGTCCATTATTTGGTGGTTAAATATATATCTATATCAAAATAATAGCATATACAAATATATATATATATATATATATATATATATATATATATATTACACAGGGGTGGGGAAAGTGGATTTATAGCTGTGAGTATGTGAAGCACAGAGTCTATTCTTGTATTGTTATTTATTAATTATTGTATTATTTTCCATACAAACAACTATAAACCTACTTTTGCCCCACCCTGTATATACCATATAACTACATCATGATCACATTAATCTAGAGTCTATATCTTTATTAGTCCTGTCTCACATAATAGTTCAGCACAGTTTATGCCACTTGGTTGGGACTCACTACTCTCTCAATGTTTCTTGAGTAAATGGAGGTGGGAATAATTAAGGTTGTTTTTGTTTTTTGTTTGTATTTTTTTTTTTGTAGTGCAATGATTCTTCCTGTCCTCAAGGGGCAGCCTACTTGAAGGTTGTACAAATGATGCACTTACACTCCTGTCCCTGCTCCAAATTATGTTTTTATTTCACTTCTGACTACCTTACCTAAAGCCCCTTCAAAGCACACAGAATTCCAGAGTCCATTAGAATTTTTGTGTGATCTAACAGGAATAATAATTGACCATCACAAAAACCAGAAATGATTCTATCTAACCTGTGGCATCTGGAGGCAAAAACTTTAGGTCATTGAGTTATCAGTGAACTTTTGTAAAAATCAGAAATGATTCCAACCTGTTTTCTGTATAACAGGCTTCACTGTGGAATAATAACATTAATAGCGGTGTTATCAATAATAATAATGCCTGCTACCTCCTTAGAGATCACCCCAAGGTAGGAACTCTGAGACATTTTTCATGTATGAAAAGTGCTATTCTTACTGTTAAAAGTATTCCCAATATCACTGAGCTAAGCACTGTGCTCAATACTTTATATGTATTACCTAGCCTTCACATCTCTATGAAATACTTATAATTATTTACCTTCTGCAAATAGTGAAATTGAGGCCCCAAGAGGATTGAGTAACACCCTGAGTCATCCAGACAGTGAGAGACAAGGCCAGAATTCACACCCAAGGAGAGCTGTCTGCAAGGCCTGTGGTCTATCCAGTACGGGCCACTCAGGGAAGTGGGGAAGGCATGGAGGGGAAAGCACCATAGTGCTCACCTCCCAGGATGGCAGTGCCAAGTAACGGAGATCATGGGAGCCAAGCAGCCAGGCGAGAAAGGCGAATAGTAAAGACTCAGGCAGTGATGGCCTCCTTCCCTCTCCCTGCAAAGCCACAAACTCGAGGAATTTAATAGTGTGAATGTCTACATTTTCTTTCTTCCTGAGTGACATGCAGCTATTTCTAAACCAGTCTTGATGGGGATTCATTTTCAGTGACTATAGAAATACTCCCTTTAGACTTATGCCTCTGTTAATCTCATATGTTGATCCTCACGGCAGAGGTTACTATGATAGACCAACAAATAATAAAGTTGATAATAGTCAAGTGGCAACCCCCTCAAACTTTTTAATTCTCTAAGCTTTCTGTCTGAAAGATGTCATTTCTTTCAACGGCTTAAAGTTTCTTCAAGGCAGAAAACCATTGAAGCTGCAGTGTAGCTGAACATCTGTCTTATCATGTGGGCAGATATTGGGATTAAATTAACTAGAAATGAATAGAATGATGTATGACAGGGTGCAGATGTCCCAGGCACAGTGTGATAATTTCATTGCAAAACTATGTAATGAATTCCATACATTATGGAAGTACAAATGTACCACTTTAGGTAATTGTGATGAAAAGGTATAATGTGCAATGCATAAACAGAGTGCGAGCCCAGGGGCATTCTCCTCTGCTATTTCTCTTTAGTCATTTCAGAATGACTTTATTTGGTTTAATGCAAGCCTATTATTATTATTAGAGCCTTATTTTTTTGGTCAGCCCCTTCAGCATTTCTTGCCTGGTTGGTATAAGAAATATTTGGAGTAGAGGAATAGAATTTGGGCAGGTTAGAGATTTGGCCTCCTGGAGAGTGATGGCTGGAGACAGCATTTACAAGATTATTTGGTTGTGAGAATTTCAGAGCAGAAATGCTCTCTCTCCCTTCCCCCCTTCCTCCTCTCCCTTTTCCTGTCCATCTCCCTCTCCTTCTCTCCCTCTCTCCTTTCTTTCTGATTGTTTCAGCATCCCCTGCTATTCTGTGCATGAGAATTAAGGGTGGTATAATGGGAAGCGACATGGGTTTAAAGTCAGAAGATCAAGTTTTCTCCCCTGACTCTGCCCTTGACTACTGTGTGACCTTGGGCAAGTCACGTCACCTCCTTGAGCTTCTATCACCTCATTCGCAAAATGCAGAAAATAATACTGTGCTGCCAGGTACAGATGAGGGGGCTAGAAGACAAGCTCTTAAAGGTAAACTCGGTGTCAGTCTTGCTTGCTGCCTTATCCCCAAGTGCTTAGAGACGTGATCACAGCACAGATAACTAATACACTTTTAAAAAATGAATGTCAATGATTTATGTGAAATCACCTAGCATATACGAGACATTTAAGTAATATTTCTTGAATTTCAGCTGGTTTGAAGAAATTTACCTGTAGAGACCTTTAAATTGGGTTTTGGTAGCACATTTTCTGAACAGCCCATTACACAATCAAAGTCCCTGGCTAAGCACCCGTTCCAGCTGAGGCCCAGAGAAAGGCCCAGTGTCGCACAGGGCAGTAGAGGCAGGGACAGAGCCCCCATCCTGACCAGCAGCCTCCGCGCTGCCTGCTTCGCCATGCTGCCTCCCTGGTGGGGACCGTGGGAGCTATGGCCAGGGTTGGCATGCCCCACAAGTCTTTCTGCTCCAGGAGAAGCACGCCTTCGTTAGCACGTCTTTGACTCAAGGAACAAGAGGCAGGTTTCATTTGCAGCAAATGGCTGTCCGGCAGTCCTGCCTCTCAAGTAGGGGTGGGAACCCCATGGTCACAGCTGGGGCCAGTCCCAGCCCAGTTTTTCTCTCCAGCCCACTGCTCTGTTCACACAGCCCCACTCTTCCCCTTTAAGTCTCTTCTCCACCAATTATTTGCCTGGGGTGACATCAGTGGAAAATGTGAGGAGATGGCAGCAGAGCAGAAACCCTAGCCTTCACTGGGAGGCCAGAAAGGCCTGTTTTTAATGCTCCAATTGGTCCCTGTTTTCCCCAGCTGGTTGGTGCCATGTAATGCTTTCGGCACAGTGGGCGCAGAGAAGTGAGATGCCCAGGGTGACTTGAGGCCACAGGGAGCCTGGGTCCTCCTGCCTCCTGGACAGATGCTTCACTATCCGGCCTCCTTTCTTCGCAGGGTACACCCTGATACCAGCCCCCAGGAGGGCTCCCGCGGTGGAAAATTCACGTGGTAGGGCTTCCTTTCTCCCCCGAGTGAAAGCTGCTGCATTAGAAGCTGTGGGTTTGGGGTTTGTCACCACATATCTTCCTTTCCCTGCTCCAATCTCCCCACCCCTGCCTCTCCCCACAAGCCTCAGGGCTGTCTGCAGGGTCTGGATTCTCTGCCAAATCTGGCTGCCTTGAAAGGAACATTGTTCGAAGTAGGGGCTTGAGGAAGGTGCTAATCTTCCGTTGCTTATCAAATTTGAGCAAAAATGTTTCCCAAGTGCTAGCTCAGCTCTTTGGTGTTCGACTACAAGAGGGGCCAGCTGCGTGTCTAGCTGGGGATGCACACCCTTTCTGAACCCCAGCCCGGCGTACCTGGCCCCACCAGACACACAGGCCAGGGGTAGTGCATGGTTTGGAGGTCCCTCATCCTGCACAGCCCGGGGAGGGAGAAGGGGAAGGGCGTGCCACTGATCTCTTCTGCCACCACCACTGCTTAAACTCTCACGGAAAAAATATGCGGCCGAGCAGTGACTGCTCTAAATGTGGCGAGAGCTCTGCATTTTCTCACGATGGAAGACATATTTGGGATCATCTGGTTTTCCAAGCAGATGCCCAGTTTATCTCACTTTAAAGCAGCTTGTTCTGACCGGACCTTTTTCCTGGATGAATTAATTGAGCGTGGCTAAACCCAAAGTGCTCTCGCGATTAAGGAGCGAGGCAGAGGGACGCTGTGTCAAGGATGTCAGCTTGCGAGCAGGGTGGCGAGTTGTTTACTTCTATTCTCCTACCAGAAGGAACAGGCAGGCTCAGCCCACTGGAAATAATTTTGAATAATCTCACGCTATTACTCGAAGCGAAATTGAGTCTGCTCCAGCTACCCTAGTGATCTGACATTCCAGTGAAACGGGGAAACGAATATCCAGCTCATGCGGCATAAAATAAGTGACATAAGGAAAAGCAGGATGGAATCTGGAAGTTTTTAGTTTTCAATTTGTACGGCTTGTCTTCTATTACCGGATCAACTCACTAATGCGGCTCACACAGAGGAGGGGGTGTCATTAAGATGCTGGTCATTAGTGTGTGTGTGTGTGTGTGTGTGTGTGTGTGTGTGGCAGCTATTGGCGCCTGACGATGATATCAGATATGCATTGCTCTGCATGAATCAAATCTAGGGAGAGAATTTGTCTAAGAAATGGAAGTGGAGCCCTGGCTTACCAACGGGAGCTCTTCTGGCTGAGGAGGCAGATGGCCTGGAATGGAGATCTGACCCTTTAGAAAATGCTCCCAGTGTGAGGGGACTGGCTCATTAGCTTCCCTCACCCACCATCCCTGACAAGGCCTGTGCTCCCACCGGATATGCTCTCTGCTAAGGGAACTGTCACCCTCTGAGCCCAGAGGAAAGCCTTAACATCTCTTTTAACTCTTCCCTTCATCGCAGCCCTCACACCTTCCCAGTGGCCAAGTAATTGGTTGTGGCTTCAAATTATCTATTTGCTTCCACTCTTTCCTCATCATGCCTAGTGAAGACCTGGATCTCATTTTTCTAGTAATCCCAATTGCTCTTTATCCTGCCCATGTCTTCCTGCTTAAACCACCCTCTTTCTGATTGCTAAGTCATCCTAAGCACCGCTCTAATATATCACTACCTGCTCAAAAGCACCCAATGGCTCCCAATTGCCTAGTAACTCGATCCAAGCCCCGAGGTTTATCATTCAAAGCCCGCCTCAGTTTGGCTCCACTCTTCGTTTCTAACTGGATTTCAGGCATTCCTCTTCACTCATCTTGAGCTGCAGCCAAGTGGAAATAATTCTGATTTTCCTGCACATGCCAGTTTTCTGCCTGTGTGTTTATTCCTACAATTTCCTCTCTATCGAGTGCTCTGTCCTGTTGGTTCATCTCTGCATGTCCAGATCCTACTGATTCTTCAAGATCAAGGTCATGTGCTTCCTCCTCCAGGAAGACTTCCTTGATCCTCCGGTTGGAAGACATGTCCTCATTGTCCTTTCTCCTTCCCTGTCACCCATTCTAGCCCAGGGTCAGTACATTGGGGCATAATTAAGTGCATAGGCCACGGAATTAAATATCTAAATGGGAATCTTGGTGCTGGGGCCTGTGTAGGCCACTTAAATTCTCTGTGCCTCAGCTTCTCTTCTGTGAATGAGAGTATTTACCTCTCAGAGAATTCTAGGGAATTAAGGGGGAAATAAATGTGATATATTTAGCATAGTGCTATTTACACAGCAAAAGTTTAACAAGTATTTTTTTTTCTCGTAGTCTCCTTTTTCCTCCGCATTAGCACAGGTTTATAAGGGTTTCTTAAACTCACCATTCAACTCAGTATTTACTGAACACCCACTACAGTCATAGGAACTGAAGATAAATAAAACATAGTGTCCATCCTCAAGGGCAGAGGAGATGAACTAGTAAACAGAGCACACAGCACATTAAGGGCTCTGACAGAAGTGAACCCAGGTGAGGCAGGGTGGTAAGATGGCTTAGCTCTCAGTGCTGGGGCCAGACTCCCTCGGCTCCAATCCCAACGTGGTCCCTTCCTAGCTGGCATGGCCGAGGGCTGTGCAATCTGTGTTGACTTCTCTGGGCTTTGGTTTCTTTACCTGTAAAATGGGGATCGTAGGTGGTACCTACATCGGAGTATGGTTGTAAGGATCCCATGGCTTGAGAACCAAATCACACCTAGAACAGGGCCTGGCATGTTATATGAGCTTAGTAATGGCTAGTTATTATCTCGGAACTCTTTGAGACCTAATTGATGCTTTGGTTTTGAGTGATTTCTTCCTATGCCAGCGTGATGAGCTTTTATGAGGATAAAGACATCATGGTTGGGAGAAGCCATCACAAAGGGGGTGTAAGGCTTTCGGTGGTGCGCTTGGAAACAGATTTGGTCCCCCGTCCCCATGTCTGGATACCCACCCTCCTGCCCCGCCTTAAGAACGTACATACTCCAGCCTGCTCTTGGACACAGAAACCCCCTCGCTTTTGCTGGCTGTGATTAGAGAAGGTCATTGGCCAGAGTCTCGTTTAATCTCTTAAAGTTTCCTGCTGCCAAGCAGCCTGCTTCTGCCCTCCTGGGCTCCTGTCCAAAAAGTTTCCATTCAAAGAAGCCCCACCCCCACCCCTCCATTATGCAAGAACATTGAGATCCTATAAGACAGGGCTTTGGTAATTGGTCCTTGTGAAAAATAGAAACAACCCTCATCCCAGTCTACAGCTTCACCTCCCAAACCCCCATCTCCTCAGACCCTGGGTGCAGTGACGCTTGGCTGAGGAGGCCCTGTATCCACACCACAGCCCTGGGAGCATTTTGTCTGGAATTAGGTCGGGTGTTCCCTGGTCTGAGATGACAGCTGAGGTCACTGCCAGACACCACTGTCCTGGGAGGTTTTCTGACCAAAATAGGGCACACCCACCTCTGTCATGAGTCTATACTCTGGCCAGTTATTCAGAGAAGCATCAGAAAGAGTGAGTCCTCAAATGGCAGGAGATCATGTGTGGTGAGTATCAGGGGTGGAATGGAGAAATGGAGTGATAACATGGAGGATTACACCCCCCGAAATCTTTTAAATAACACCTCTAGCAAAAGGAAGGAAGTGAAGTACCATTTTTTTTATTTATTTCAGAAAAGGCAGTCTTTGAGAGAGCAGCATGGGTCCAGGTGTGTGTGTGTGTGTGTGTGTGTGTGTGTGTGTGTGTGTGTGTGTTACTTGTGAGAAGAAGAGAACATAGTTACCCTGAAGTCAATGCATAATTACACATTCCTTATTTCTCTAGCTTACCCACACTCAGGGAGGAAAGTAAATCCAGGGGTGTGTGGTTATGAACATGGAAATGACCCTGACTTCACCACCTGGTCACGTCATAGTTCCAGCAAACACACAGGGGCCTCACTGGCACTCGTTGGTGGACATTTAGGTCCTGCGGCTCCTGCCTTGGATGCTGAACCCTTGTTTGGACCTCCCTTGCTCTCATGAGGTGGGGCCAACCCATTATATGGTTGGAGTTAGACTGGGCTGCCCAGATATGGCCACAGCTGAGGTGGGAAAGGAATCCCCACCAGCCCCCCACCCCATGTCAACTTCTTCTTTAGGCTTCTCATACAGACCTTAAGGCTTGAGAGTCATGGAACTGAGAGATTAGAAGACCCTTGAGAGACATCTGCCAGTGTCCCCCTTCAAAGCCTACAGGCCCCTGGATCCTCTTTACATCACAAAGCAATGCCTGTCTACCCAGGTAACCCTGAGGAGGCCAAAATGGACTTTCCCTTGCTGCCTGGAATCCTTGCAGTAACTAATAGGAGCCCCCAATCCAGGGCAGCCCCATTCAGCGGAGTCAGAGAGCAAGCGCCTTCCTAATAAAGCTGGACTCCCATCCCAGTGAGGCAGCGTGACGTGGCAGCCTAGTATGGAATCAGGTATCCCAGGCTCCAACTCTACTGCTGACCTTTCCTAAGCATGGGGCTTTGGCCAAGTCATTGAATCATTCCAAGTTCCATTTTTTATTAAACACAAAATAGAAGTAATACAATCTTCCTTGCAGGATTATTGTGGGAGTTGGAGACGAGGTGTGTAAAATGAATGGCCTAGAGTCTGGCAGGTCACTGATAGCAGCAGCTTCCATTCATTTAGTTGCTTACTAAGTGCCAGACACCTTAATGTGGTCTGTACATATTTTAGTAGGGATGGTGTTCATAGGCCACACATCCATAAGTCAGATAAATATAACTCTCTGCATAGTTTTCTAGACTTTATTATTTCTATTAATTAATTACTTATTTGCTTATAAAATGTTATTTGAAGTCCCCATTCTGCATAACGGCAGGCACCCAATTTCAGCCATTGCTGGGAAATCACAGTCCCCTCCATGTTCTCCAAGTTTCACTGAGGTTAAGCTCAGTAAATTCAGAATGTCTCCTTTTTTTCTCCTTCTCCTTGGTGTGGCATTGACATGCTGGAGTTGGGGAGTATCCTGGTGTGGGTGTGGGTGTGGGTGTGGGTGGAGAAAAGCCTGAGGCTTCCAGCCCAGCGTCATTCCTTTACTTACGATGGCGGCTGTTAAGATGTATCTCCTAGTCTTTGGTAACTGGCATTCTTGCCCCAGGCTCTGCCATGCCCCACCTTGTCCCTGGCTGCAAGATCTCAGCTGTTTTCTGCTGTGGCATCTTTCTCTCCTAATTCGAATACTATTCTATGGGATATAGGAAAACCTGGCTGTTTTTTCAGTGCCTGCTGCAGCCCCTAGACACTCAGGGATGCCCAGGGCCTCTGTTCTGGAAGACTATCCTGACCACTCCTCCCCTTTGCAACTGACACCTGGGGACAGGGAGGCTGGTGCAGATTGGAAGAGCAACTTCTCTGAGAGCCCTGTTGCTTTCTCTCAGATGATCTCTCCATCCTTACACCTTGTAAGATTTTATAGAAACAGGAGATGAGACAGGAAAAACTGGCTATACTTGATCACATATTCTCCTAAATATTTTCTGTCTTATTTCTGGATTGAGAGCATTGACCTTAAAAGCCAAGTTTTTCTTCTCTGGTTCTATCAGGACAGCTTTCCTAAAGTGTCAGGGGCTTTGGTCTAACTGACCCAACAGGTGAGGGTTGAGATGGAAGCAAGAAATGCAAGGTGGCTGGCAAAGGGACACTCACCCTCTCACAAAACAAACACGAATCTTATTTAATTTTCACACAATCCTATGATGTAGTTTCTATGACCAATCCCGTCTCACAGATGATGATCTAAGGCTCAAAAAACAACTGGGTGTTGGGCCCAATCCATTCAGTCACCAGATAGTTATGTGCCAGGCCTCTTCTGGGTTTGAGGGCTATGTTGGTGATCAATACACACAAAATCCCTATTCTTATGGAGCTTATATCCAAGTTGGGTTGGGGGAGCAGGGAAGAAACAACAACAAACAAAGCTCAATAGGTCAACTATCTGGTCTGTGTAGCTTATCAATGGTGATAAGCTCTAGGGAGAAACCTAAATCATAGAAGGGGGCTCAGGAATGCCAAAGAGGATGTGACTTTGAACTGCATGCCTCAGAGAGATGGTGAACTGGCACATCCCAAGGAGACAGGCCAGCAGGAATAAAGGCCCTGACGTGGGAGTTTGCTTGGCTGAATAGCTAAGGAAAGGAAGGGACCAGAGTTTGACCCCACTTAGTCTGAATGCAGAATCTATATGCTTCACTACCATCTTATGGGCTCCAAGGATGATAGTCATTATTGCTGTTATTATGTCTCTGCTGTTGGCCTGACATCAAACCCCTCTTCAATTTTTGGAATTTTGATGGTTTTTGAGTATGTCAGATACTCTTTCTCTTAGTTCTCCCAGAAATTATGGGATAGTTATATGCTCCAGGTGCAGAGACACTCCATGGCCTTCATATCAGGAGCTAGTGATGCCAGGATCAGAGACCAGGAGGTAGAGTTTCTTGTGGCCTGGTAGTTGAAGCATGGAGCATCATTTGGGGCTGTGTGGGAGTGGTGGTGGACACTGTCCAGGGCTGGTTGTGTCATGAATGTAAGTTGCAAGGTCAGCGCTAGGTCAGGCAGGACTTGTGTCTGCACTTGAGCAGTTCTGTGCTCTGACCTTTGGCGTTGTTCCTGGCTGTGTAGCCCTGAGCCAGGTTCCTGAGACTCTACGGTCATTCGTTGAATTAGCTATTATCCATCTGTTTTCTCCTTCAAAGGTAATATCCATTTTATTTTTAGTTCAATAAAAAAAAAGACTAGATGACAGAAACATTTTCTTTTTCATCCTGCCACCCTATACCCCAAAACTTGGAGCTTGCAATTCTTATAAGGTTTGCATGGCGATAAATAAGAAATAGAAATGTTATTAAAATTGAAGTGAGTTTCCTTTCAGGATGTGGAAAATAATGGAAAAGCTATTTCATCTGTTTTTGTTCCTATTTCAAGATGAAGCTGCTTGCTGTTTTGACATTGTTGGGCATGTCTTAAACGCTCTCCGTGTTCTCACGTGACTCCAACAAGGTCTCTGAGCCACCAACAAAAGAAGTGCTTTTGTTCCTTTCCTCTGCTTTGTCCTTCTTCCCAGAGCAGTAAGAGGACCGACATGTCCTAAAAGCATTTTACTTCAGAATAATCTTTGTTTCCTCCTTAAGAATATATTTACTAAATAAACTAATTTAAGTTATAAAATATATTAACACATCTTCTTGGGATACATTGCCTCCAGAAGATTATAATACTTTAGGTAGTAAAGTCATAACCCCAATCATAGGCCTTTATCTGTAGTTCCCCCTTTTTAAGTGTTTCCTTTGCTTTTATTTTTTAATTAAAGTTCATTATGGACAACATTTGGAGAATTAAACAATTTTATAAAGTCAGTTGCACCAAACAGAAGCACTTGTCCCCATCTCTTCATCCTCCCCTTCCAGAGGCAACCACTTTACCCAGAAAAGTTGACCATTTTGTTACTTACCCCCATGCCTCTCAGCAACAAGCCCACGTAGCTGTCTTTGGAGTTGAGGCACTATCTCAGGACTTCCACAGCAGAGGAAGACAGAATTTAGCTCATTGCTCCCCCTAACCCACTTCATACTCTACCCATATCCCATATCCTTCTAATGATAACACATTTACATTATCATCTTGAGGGATAAATATTCAGAGTTTATAGTGATATCACCTTGTAACGATCTTTATAGGTGATTCATTTAGCAAACTGATTATTTCTCCTTTTCCTCACCTTTGGTTTTTCCTAGAGGTAATGTTTGTCATATTTTTTATTTGCTCAAGATTGCATGTACAAATAAATCATTAAATTCCAAACTCTTTGCCAATGGTCTAAATCTATCCTAGAGACTTTCCATTTACATGAGGCTTGCCATCATTTTCTCCCCAGGGAGCCTCCTGACCTCTTTCAGTCACTCCCGCATTGTGCCCAGCGATCTCCCGGGAACCCACCTTCCCATCACCTCAGGACCTGCCTTCACTTCTCTCCTAGGTTGGGGCTCCCCTTTCCTGTACCCCAAGAAGTCATCTTCTGATTATTCCATCATTTTGTTGGAGTGCATCCCCTAGTGGCTTCCTGAGAAAGTTGGATGGGAGGTAAATATTTTTGTGACTGTGATGATCTAAAAGTGTGTTCTTTCTTTCTTTCTTTCTTTCTTTCTTTCTTTCTTTCTTTCTTTCTTTCTTTTTTTCTTATTTATCTGGGAATAGAATTCCACATTGGAGATTCATTTCCTTCAGAATTTTGAAGGTATTATTATTATTTCACTTTCTTCCAGCTTCCGGTTTTAAGATTGGTTGGTAGCCATTCTGATTCCCAAGCCTGTATGACCATTTTCTCTGAATTTATGGAATTTCTTCAGGGTCCCTAATATTTGGGAATTTCACAATAATATGCCTTGTTGTAGATTTTTTTTTTAAGCCATTATTCTGGTGAACACTTTTAATCAAGAAACTGGTGCTCTTTCATCCTGGGAAATTTTCTTGAATTATATGTTTGATGATTGCATTCATATAATTTCCTTAAATTTTGTAAAAATTCTATTACTTGGTTATCAGAACTCTTGAACTTATGTTTTTATTTTTTGTTTTGCCTCTCTTTATTTTTGTCTACTTCTTTTGGACATCTTACTTTTAAAACTTTCTGTTGTGTTTTTCACCTTTGTTATCACATTTTTAATCTCCAGGGTCTCCTTTTAGTTCCTTGAATATTCTCAGTTTTCATTTTTCTATGCATGGTCACAACATTAATTTTCTTTTTTTTAAAAAAAAAAATATATTTTATTGATTTTTTACAGAGAGGAAGGGAGAGAGATAGAGAGTCAGAAACATCGATGAGAGAGAAACATCGATCAGCTGCCTCCTGCACATCCCCCACTGGGGATGTGCCCGCAACCCAGGTACATGCCCTTGACCGGAATCGAACCCGGGACCTTTCAGTCCGCAGGCCGACGCTCTATCCACTGAGCCAAACTGGCTTCGGCTCAACATTAATTTTCAAAAGCTATGAATGCCAATGATTTTCTAAACTTTGCTTTTCCCCAGTCTCTACTCTGTCCATATTGCAGCATTTTTAATTATTATCTAAATGATGTCAGAAAATTTCACTAGATGTCTAAATTTCTAAGAGTACACAGTTGTCTGATCACATTTCAGAAAGGGGGACTTCAAAGCTGACTAGAGGCTGTGAACACATATGAGCCTTGTCAACTGTGAATTTAAAGGTAGGGTGGCCTGGGAGGGCTTGGCCTTGTAGAACCCTTCATGTCAGTGTTTTCTCTTATTTCTATTAATAAACCCTAATCTACTCCTCTTACTGCTTTTGAGGTCTTTTTATTTTGGAGTTCCACAGTTTAATGTATCTCTTTGTGGATATCTATCTATTTACCTGTCATCTATCATCTACTTATTCTGTCATCTCCTTCATATTGATTGTGAAGCCTTAATCTTATCACCTAAGCCTTTTATTAATTATTGAATATTCTTAGCCATTAGATATTCAAATATTGCATCTTCTCCATGCTCTATGTTGTCTCTTTTTGGAACTCCTAATAGATGTGTGTTGGACAGTTTCATTCTAATCTTCGCATCTTTCAACTTTCCTTCAGATTTATTTGTCTCTTTTTTTCTCTGTTCAGCATTCTGGGTAATTTTCTCATATATACTTTCTGGTTCACTAATTCTCTCTTCCTTCCTGAAGACTGGGTTATTTAACTTATCTATTTGAGTTTCTTGTTTGTTGGTTTCAATGACTTCATTTTTTTTTTCTATTACTGCTTTTGGTTTTTTAAAAATATGCATTTTTCCCTAATGTCTTGCTCTTTTCTCACATATTCTTTTCCTTTTCCTTTTTTTATGCTTTTAATTACTTAAACAATTATTTTGTATTTACTTTGCAATATTAATATTATCTAATTTTTTGAGAATAGCTCTCTTGTTTATTCTACCTAATGACTTGACTCATGGTAGATTTCACCTAACGAATTAGGATATTGTTTCACTGTGAGTTACAGAAATAAGGAACATAATGATTAAACAGTAGAAGACTAGTTCTTTCTCATGTAAAAGTTCTGATGTGATGTAGGCAGTCCAGTGTTGATATGGTGCCACTCCACAGTTGTCCTCATGGTTCAAGATGGCGCCCCAACCATCATACCCATGCTCCAAATAGCAGGAGAGCAAAAAGAAGGAGCAAAGAGAAAATGGCAGCTGTCTTTTGAGAAAATTTCTCTTGGTTGGGATCTACTTTTTTTTGGTTAATGTCTTGTGTTGGGATGGCAGGGTCACCAAACAACATGGGTAATATAAATATGAACTTCAAGACTATATGAGGTGTGTCCTTATGGTTACCCCTTTTTTAGAGATTTTATTTTCTCTCCCAGGGCTCAATCTAGGTAAATAAGCAAACTTGTACACAAAGAATGGATTGGGTGGGTTTTTAAGCCTGTTCTTTTACTCATGGTATACCTCCTTGAGTTTCCTGCCTTTTTATGCAAGGGCTTTTGTTCAAGCACGGAATTGTGCAGGCCTGAGGCTTGGTTTGTTGTTCCAAGGCAGGCATAAAAATCTGCCCTTAGGTCAATGACACTGACACTCCCGTGCCCTCCCTCGCCTCCCTACCTACCTATGAGGGCAGTTGCAGGTTCAAGTCACAAGGGTGTCATTTCTTATTTATTTTACCCCCCTCGGAGGATTTCTCTTACTTTCTTAAAAATCCCTACAAGCTCATATATGTTCTGTTTATCATTTCTTTCTAGAATTTCTAGGTATTTTATAGTGGGAGGATTTCACATGACAGTCTACCTTTTCACACTTTAAATTTAATTAGAACAGCCAGAATTCTATTTCTGTTGCTTGCCACCAAGACTACTAATGGATAAATTTGGTGTTTTAGAATGTGTATCCTCAGGCCTAGGTCTGGTTTGGGATGATCCCTAAGGTCTAATATCTTGCTGAAGAGCTCCAGCTAGAGAATGACAGACAGACACCCCCAGGCTCCTGACAGAATTCCACTACTAGAGCAATTCATAAAGGAGTACCTATTCTAAGCCAAAGCAGGCAGTCCCCCCATGAACTCATTGTTGCCACATTCAGGCTTTGTGGAACTCCCGTCTTAGACAGCAGCTTGGGAATTCAGAAAACTCTACAAGAAGCACACTTGTTTCTCAGGAAGGACTGAAATTCAACCCACTGATGCCAATTGCACTGAATAATCAGAATTTGGCAGCAAGGCTTTGGAACATAGGGATGAAAACGTGCTTATTTCCATCAGCGTGAAGCAGGCCCCTAAATGCCTCCAGCTGGGATAAACCTGGACCTGGTACTTCCCTGGCGGGCCCTGAGCAGCCACGGGGCGTCAAGGAGGGGAGGCACCGGGGCGAGGAAGGCCCAGCTGCATGGATAGGGCACTTCAGTTCATCGGCCTTTGCTCCTGGGTCTGCCACTCACCTCCTACGTCACTTTGGGTTCACTCTGCCCCCTCTCTTAGCATCAGTTCCCTTACTAAGGAAATGGACATAAGGGTGCCTGCCATGCCTAATGTTGCAAGGACCAGATACCTCGCAGATGATATACATGTGTGGGGAGAGGTTAAACGTTCCCATCTTAACTTGACAGATGAAGAACCTGAGCTTGGGAGAGATGAAGTGAGCTCTCCAAGGTCGCAGAGCCAGTGAATGGCAAAACTGGGGCTCAGAGTTGAGGCTTCTGACCCCAGAACCCACTCCTTTGCCACAATGCCATCACTATATAAGTATGAGATAAAAGCAGGAAGTAGGGAACTAACAGCTTGTGCTGCCTCCTGTCTGCCAGCTGCTTTCTGTGCGGTGCATCATTTACTCCCCACGCAGCCGTCTATGGCTGGAGGTTAGTTTTCTTAAGCCGACTTCATACATGAGAAAACTGGCTATCGGAGACTTCCCATGATCTACCCAAGGCACCACAGTCATTTCAAGAGTTAGGATTTGAACTGGCATGGTCTGAATACAAAGTCTGTGCTCTCTCTCGATCTCAGTTTCCTCGTACAGTGCTCTCCAGGCATTGGCACGCTCCCTAAAATCCATATGCATTTAGACAAGGTTCAAATCAATTAGTTCACACTTTGCTGCCGCGGCTCCTTTGTGCCAAAGGTGATCAAGGTGCCTCCCATTTTATGCATTCAAACCCAATGAGGCCTCTTTCCTTGCTTCTTGGATGACAGCCCCGAATTGAGAACCACGGTGCATATGGTGTTTGCAAAATGCTAGTTGTGTATGGGTGTTTAAACTTTAGTTTTGCAGCTTTTAATTTATTTATGCAAGCAAGCGCCTTTCATGAATTTTAATCTGTGCCGCCTTAAAGAAGTACTTTCCAAATGGGACAGCATTTGTGATCACCACTAAGCCATTCTAACTGCTTGCAGGCCTGGGGAGAGAGGCAGCGGAGAATATTAGCAAGCTCTGAGCAGCCCCGTGTCATCCCGGGCATTGTGGCGTAAAATGTGCTTCGTGTCTAGAAAAAAAAAAGCTGTTACTGGAGTCTTTGGTTATTTTTAATGCTGAGCGGCAGAACCACAGGGAATATTATGAGTTCCAAGATTTCTGACAAGAGGGACTCGCAGCTGAAGTGCTTTCTTCAGGAGAGAGAGAGAGAGATACTGCTACGCGTCTTTATTCATTTATTTATCATGCTTCAGTTCCCTAAAAAAGAAAACACTTCTCCTGTGCGGGGGAAATTGCTTCAATGGATAGATTGCATTTAAATAATTTAAGTATAAAATTACTCGAACAGGCCGGCTGATATTTCGAAAACGAAACAGTCACAATCACTTTAGAGCGCAGGCCAAGATCGTGACTCGGAGTGTAGATGAGGAGTGAGGAGAGGCTTCTGTCTGATTTGGGATTGGGGACCCGTCCTGCCTCACTGGCTGCCCCCGCCCCCATCCAAAGATTTTTTTGATCAGGCCCTGCAAGGAGGGACCAGCAAGGAGAGGGCAGGTCTTGCCACCACCAAACTCTTGAAAGAGGGGTAACTGTTCACCACTTTGGCCCACCCTTTTGGGTTTCAGTTTTCATCTGAGCAGCTAGAAGTAGAGAAGGCGCTGACTTGGTGTCATATTGTCTGCGTGAGACCACTGCTCAGACTCCATGTCCTTGAGTTTCTTGTCTGCAATAGCATGAAAATGCTGACCTCACAGGGTTGTCGGGGCTAAGTTAGCTTCCTGAGAGGATCCACCATGGTACTGGCATGGACTGGTCCATTGGATTATATCTACAGCAAATTCCCCATGTGTCTGGGAGGCTATTCCTACGAGATGCCATCTGAGCCTAAGGAGGTCTTTCCATTCTCAGAAAGACTTCATTGATGCCAATGACAAGCTCTCAGTGGTCTGCCCATTCCTGCCCATGCAAACCATCGTTAGATGGAGGAGGGTCTCCCCTTGCCTATGCAAACAGCATTTCTTCAGCTGGGTTTTATGATCCACCAGGACCCTGAAGAGCCTAGCAAAGGAATGGCTCTGAGGTCCAAGGCATTTGCACGATGCTACACATAGTGTGTCCCTTTTGAAGATTCTCCTGCACCCTGGCATTCCAAAGGCTCTGAGAAGTCTTGCAGACAAGTATATTTTTACTTCCAATTCACTTTAACTCTGATGTTTATTTTTTAATTTTTTTCGCAATGAGAGCCTCCCCAACCCATGCCCCACACCAAATGCCCTATTAATATCTTTTGGGATACAATTTACAGAAATATACTTGGGAAAACTGCCCTAGGCAGTTCTTCCTCTTTCCAGAAAACTCTATTGCCTTCTGTCTTTTTTTCCTCTGAACACTAAAAGGGACAACTTCAGGGCGTTTCAAGGTCTTGTTCTACTTACTATTAATGACTTAATTACGCAAAGACACTAAGTGCTGGGCTTCAGAGCAACAAGGCATCATCCATCCATATCATCAGAGTCAAGACACAGAACAGATACACAGTTGGAAGGGTTAATCCCTGCACCCAGTTTCTTGTAGGTGTGAAGGCAGTGCCAGGACCTGGAACCTGAGGTGGGGATGATGGGAGCCACCTCCTGACTGCCTGGGAGTGTCAGATGAGGCCACGTGGAGGAGAAGGCCACCTCCGGTTGCCTGTTGTGTCAGTGCTTGGGGGGTTTTGCTTGGAGGCATTCTCAATGGGAAGGCAGCAGCATCGATGGGTACGGGTGGCAGCTTCTCAGCAGCACCAATGTTTACTTTGAAGAGAAAAAATGCCTGCTTTGTAGGCAAATGTTTTCAGCGTGGAAATGATCATTGCAATTGCTGTGGTTGTCACAAATGTTTCATCAGAGCCGATAAAGCAGCTGAGTGTTGGCAAAATCGATGAAAACATCTTGAGAAGTGTTCGCTGCCTACTTAGCCGTCTGTGGCTCATCTGGTGTGAGGGAGGAGGGGTGGGAGGCGGTGAGCTGAGGCCAGGCAGGAGACTCTGGGAGGCAGGGTGGCGTGGTGGATGGGCGTGCAGGCTTTGCAACCAGATTGTCTTGTTTGCTCTTGTAAGCTCTGTGACTTTGGACAGATTACATAACTTCTCTGTGCCTCCATTTCCTCATTTGAAAACTATAGACAGTAATACTGTCTTCCTAATGTTGTTATAAGAACTTAAATGAATTGATATATGTAAAGTGCTTAGCACTTAATAAATATTAATTAACTTAATAATTCCTTGAAGTTTCAAAATCCTTCCACCCATTTGTCTCACGAGTATTATTTTATTGTGCACCTTCGATGTGTCAGATTGTGCAGCGGCTGGGAACCCCATGGTGGCTGAGACAGCCAGGCCAGTTTTCTCTAAGTTCTCTTTCTAATAGGGTAGACAGACTAATCAAACAAATAAATCAGATACCTTCAGAGAATGACAAATGTTACAAAGGATATAATTCAGAGTAATGGAAAGGAGAATGCAGTAGAATCACAAATTGTCCATTAGACGCAGATGGGCACAGAGAAAATACATTTTAAGTTTCTAAACTCCTCTGACATTCTTCATGAGTTGCCTAATGGTTAGCATGGAAAATAGTTAACTTTCTCCATCCAGCCTGTAATTCTGACCTCATGCAAGAATCTAAAGAATCTAGATTTTGCTTCCCCACCTTTGACTGCAAAGCAAGAGGACATCTGGGTTCATGGGGAGGGGAGTATCATATCTGGGACCTTGTGCTATTTAGGAAAAGGGGCCCTCAGATCTTTGTACTGTCCTCCAGCTTCTCTGGTCTCTAAAACAATGTCTTCTGCCTGATGGCACTCATCCTAATTGTGCCTGGATTGATGGGGAATGTTAAGGCTTTCCTGTATCTCTCAGTTTAATCTGGATTTGGTAGCCTTCCCTGGCTAACCCATCTTCATCTCAGCTCTCCTTGACACTAGAGGCCCATCAGAGGTTCTGCCTCTGCCAAGATACCACCAGCCTGGCCTCCATTCTGCACACTCTGCTGGGAGTCATTGCTATGTTGTTATAAAGGACTCCATGGCAGGTCTACTGGCTTCCAAATCAACTGCTTTATGAGTCCCCGTTCAGGAACTTCTGAGTCTTTTACACACACCGTGGGAACCAAGAGAAGCCTAGGGAAGCTGTAAGCCAGCGCCTGCTTCTATTGACTCTCATGTACTGCCAGAGTGGCAGGCAGGTGCTCCTTCCCCAGGATCTTATGATTGAAGAAAGGCAGGAAACTCTCTGTCCATGTCCCATTATCCCAAACTATGTGTCTAAGCCATTCCCTGAAGATTGAGCCCTGAGATGAGAAAGGAGGAAAATGAAAAGCCTAAATGCAACATACAGATAATGTATCATAGAAATGTACACTTGAAACCAATGTCACCCCAATAAATTTAATTTAAAAATATATATGGGAACTCTGGCATCAGACCTTCTCCTGTTCTCCCTCCGTCTCTTTTCTTTCTCTCGAAATCTCTCAAGTAGAAAAGAATATAATTCTCCTTCTTCTGTGTCATAGGTTAAAAAATCTCATGGCTAGTTTCAGCTTTGGCATGTAAAGAGCTTATTAAGTCATCACTTCCATCCTTACAATAAGAAAAGCTGAGGAAACTAAAAATCAATGCATTTTCTTAGGCCCATCAGAGAACTGAGATCTCAGGGTAAACCCAAACCCTAAGATCTGGAGAGAAGGATGAATCCAGAGAGATCAGCAGCTGAGATCTACTTATATGGAGCCAAAGCTGCTGGAAGTATAAAGTGGGAGGAACACTAACAAAAGGTGGATGAATTGTCTGAGGCTGTGTGGGCTGACATGAGAGTGGAAAATATCCTCTGGGATGCCATCTTAAGGGAACCTCCACATTCTCATGGGTTTTTTATCTGGGAACCCCACTAGGCTCTCACGGTGATGATCCAAGAGTTCCCCAGTGGGTCTGGCACGGAAAGGGGAAGAGTAATAATTGTGAAATATGCCCAGACACTCCCCATAACTCTAGCCTCCTCTCCAGGAGGGAAAGGACTACCTGGGGGAAGGGCAGCTAGCCAACTCCAGCCCCTCTAGTTTTCCTGTTCCATCTAGGGAGGGAAAAGCGACACCCATGCACAAACACTTGTGAAGGTCACAGCCCTAAGGCACAGGCCTATTAAAAGACAAAGACTTAGCTCTGGCTCAGTTGGTTGATTCCCAATCAAGGCACATACCTAGGTTGTGGGTTCAATCCCTATTGGGGTGCATATGGAACACCGCCAATGGATGTTTCACATTGATTTTTTTTTCCTCTCTCTCTTCCTCCCTCTCCCTTTCTCTCTCTCTAAACATTTTTCTAAATCAATGACAGGCATCTCAAAAGAGAATTATATACATAAATAAAAATACCAAACTTAAGCACAAGATTAGACAATGTTTCCCTGCCTACCCACCTTAGCACCACACCAATATGTCTCCAGCACAATTACAGTGGACTTCAGCTGAAAGAACTGTAAGGCTCTCTCTGAGGAAGAGTACTTAGGGAAGCCCAAAGACAACTGGGAGGCAAAACAAGAATCAGGGTGGGGGAGGGGGGCTGAAACCTCTAGCGCCTACAGCAAACATTAAACATAATCTAAATCCTATCCAGATGGCCACAAATCCACAATATTAAAGGCCTATTTATTTAAGTTCCTACCAACCAACGTGTGGCTTTCAACAACAACAAAATGGTAAGGCATGCTAAAAGTAAAGGAGAAATAAAACAGTCTGAAAGATAAAGCAAGCATGAGAACAAACTCAGATATGACACAGATGTTGGAATTATCAAACAGAGCATCTAAAATAACTATGATTAATATGTTAAAGGCATAATGGAAAGAGCAGACAGCATGCAAGAATAAATGGATAATATGAACAGAGATATGGAAATTCTAGGAAAGAGTCAAAAAGAAATGCTCAATATAAAAAAAAGACTAACAGAAATGAAGGGTGCCCTTGATGAGCTTATCAGTAGACAGGACACAGACAATGAGTCAGTGAGCTTGAAAATAAGTCAATGAAATTTCTAAAAATAAAATGCAAAGAAAAATAATGAATGAATAGCAACAACAAAAAGAGCAACAGAACATCCATGAATTGTGGGACAATTTCAAAAGGTATAACATAGGTGTGTTGGAAAACCAGAAGAAGAGAATAAAACATAAGAAATATTTGAAGTAATAATGGCTGGGTATTCTTCTAAAATCTAAATCAATGACAGGCACCAAATAACAGATCTCAGAAGCTTAGAGAACATCAACAAATGCCAAAAATCTACACCCAGAATATCTTGAAAGCAGCCAGAGTTGGGGATGGTAAGAAGGGGAGAACTTTAACATAGAGAAACAAGATAAGAATTGCAGCAGACTTCTCATCAGGAACCATGCAAGTAAGAAGAGAATGAAGTGAAGTATTTAATTGTTAAAAGAAAAAAATACCAACCTAGAATTCTACATCCAGTAACACTATCCTTCAAAATAAAAAGGAGAAATAAAGATATTTTGTGATAAACGAAAACAAAAAGAATTCATTACCAATAAAAATCTTCATCACAATAAATGTTCAAAAAATATTTTCAGGCAGAAGGAAGATTTTATAAGTCAAAACTTAAATGTACACAAAGAAAGGAAGAATATCAGAGATGGAATAAGTGACAGTAAATAAAATTTTTAATTTTTCTTACTTTTAATTGGTAACTATTTAAAATAATAATAGTGCAATCTATTGGGTGATTCTAGCATACTAATAGTGAAATGAGTTCACAAGGGAATGGAAGAAGGAATGAGGAATGCTATTTATCATCATGTATACATATGAAGCAGTATAATGTTATTTGAAGGTGCAATTAAATTAAACTATGTATTGGAAACTCCAGGGAAATTACTAAAATTATTTTTTTTAAAAAGTATGGTTGGTATGTTAAGAGAAGAGGTAAAATCGAACCATATAAAGTGCTATTTCAATTATATAACATTCTTAAAAAGGCAAAACCACAATGACAATAAAAAGATTAGTGGTTGCTAGGGGCTTTGGGGGAGAGAGAGATATTTGAGTAAATGTAGTACAGGGATTTATTTTTAGGGTAGTGAATCTATTCTGTGTGGTGTTGTAATGGTTAACACCTTACTCTGCATTTGTCAAAACCTATAGAACATTATAGGAAAGACATAAACCTTGATTATGCAAAGTTAAAAGTCATTTAAGAGGTAAGGGGATCCCAGGATGGAATGTAGAATGTGACAAAACAATCTAACTATTTTAACAATGTATAAAATAACTTCATTGGAGGTGTTGGGTAGGAATGTGCAGACATAAGTAACTTTGAAAATGAGTGGAGTCTAGAAGACTAAAGTCAAAACACAAACAAACAAACTGTATATAAGCACTGTATTCTAGTTGAAAAATTTGTTTTCCATGATGATATGTGTTAACAATTCTGATACTTCTATAAATGTACTTGAATTAAACAACAAATGAATGGTGAATGGTGGGAGTCAGGTTTCTCACTATTGGAGTGAAAGGTTAAAGATAAGCAAAGGGAATAAACTAGATGATGCATGTGGTAATTGATTAGTGTCAGATACATCTTTATAAACTCATATTTAGTTATTATGGATTCAGATGGTTACATACAGAGACATTTATGGATATTTGTATACACATAGGTTAGTACCCACTAATATAAATTCTTGCTGTCGGTTGAAAGGGCCTAGAAGCAATGACACCCCAGGAACAAGGAGCACATTTTGTGCCCAGATCTTGGTTTCTAACCATTCTCCAATAAAAAAGAAAAAAGTCAATTCTAGAAGTGGGGCAGGCAGGAAAAGCATAAGATGACCTTGGAGCATCTTGGAGTGCCAAAACTTAAGAAATTGCTTTAAAAAATAAACAAATAATAATAACCCAAATCTCTCTCTCTCTCTCTCTCTCTCTCTCTCTCTCTCTCTCTCTCTCTGATAGGGATTATATCAAAGGGACACAGGAACCAACAGAAAAACCTCCCAATGATCAAAACTGGAAGAGTATGAGCAAAAATAAATAAAGTGGTATTGGATTATAACACAAGTGTAAAATAAATATAGGATTTCATACCGAAATGAATAAATAATTGGATAAACAAGCAAATGAAGAAGACAGGTGAACCCCTGCAGAGGAATTTGAAGTCAGCTGTGAGTGTTCTACAATAACCTCCGCTCTTTAAGTGTGAGCTGCGGAGTGGCTTCCTCCCAGGAGCACAGTGTGGGAAGGAAGAGCCCCGTACAGCGGGCAGACCTGACAAACACCCCTCAGCCAGGTGACCATGGTTAGCAGCAGTGGTTATGGTTAACACCAATAACAGTCCGGGTAATGCCAGTAAGTTATGTTGGTGGCACGTACCCTTGATATGATGTGATAAAAATGGCACTTTAGCTCTGTGGTCTTTTTTCTCCCCCCGCAAAAGTATAGCCTGTTCTAATAATAAGAAAAACATCAGACAAATCACAACTGGGGTACATTGTACAAAATACCTAGTCAGTACTCCTCAAAACTGTCAAAGTCATAAAAACACACACCAAGGAATGTGAGGGCAATAATCTGATTAAGTTCCCCCTTTTTTTAACCTTATTTTGAATGGCTTGTAAGGTCTTAACAATAAGATCTTAGTTCTTCAACAAGAAGGGAAAGGGTTCAATTTTTTTAAGAGAGTAAAGGAAAATTGACAACTTTTAAGCACAAGGATTGAATGGCAAAATGCTTCTTTCTAATGTTTCCTCATCTAAGAAAACTCCCTCATCGAAAACAATAATAACAACTTCCTGTGATTATTGTGAGGATTAAATAAAATTATCCATGCGAAGTGCTTTATTATCATTATCATCATTATTTATTTCTGTGTAACTTTACCCCTGGCTTCCGACTGTAATTATATCTCTATTTCCTTTTACTTGCATCCTTCTATCCTCCTTTTATTATACGATAGCATTTCTAAAAACTGTTTAAAGTCATAATTGGAACAATGTCCTTTTTAAGTAACTGATATGAACGTAAATACAACAAGAACACCTTCCCCCCCCCCCCCCCCCCCCCAGTGCTAAATCCTATCATGGGCTCCTGGAATAGGTAAAGTTTATACACAGCCAGGTGCCACCTGACTCAGGGGTGATGAATGGAAATAGGACCTGTGTTAAATGTGGTAGGAGAGCCTCTTCTCCCACACTTTGCTGAAGCTCAGCTTTGGGCCAGATCTCTGCTGAGCCCGGGAATAGGGTGACACAGTGCAAGGTCCCTGCCACTCACCCTGCATTGAGGGCAGAGAGGAAAGGAGCATCCAATCAGCGTCTCTGCCTTTAAGCAGCACTGGGCCAATGGCTGCTCTCAGAGAGGACTTGGGAAGGAATGAGAAGAGAGAAGTCAGGCTCCACAGTGGAAAATGAATAGATGAGCATGATATGAACATCGCAGCAAATGCCAAACTTCGTCACTCCCTTCTGTAGGGCAAGGAGCTGCACTCTTTATGCCCACACTTCCTCATATGAGAAAAAGTGCCTCGGGTGAGGAGAGGACTCCAACTACACTTTATAGGGCTTCTTAACCATTTTCTTCTTTGTTTTGGCCTGGTGACCTCTCTGTTGACCCTATCTTTGGGTTCTTCCAGAAGCAGATCCTAACTGCAAGTAACTTATCTGGGAGGTACAGAAAATAGTCACCGAGTGGGAAAAGAAAGGCAGCAAATAAAGTCAAGGACTGGGGTTTCCTTCCTCCTGCAGGTTACTCTGGGACAGGAGTGCCAAACTGCTTCTCAGCTTCTTTCTACTCAAAGGGGGGAAGTGCTGGGGTGATTACACACCTGCCCCAGGGGCATTAATGCCCTGGCCCCTCCAGCCTGCTGTGTGTGTGGGGAACCAGAAATGCTGCTTTGCTTGGCTGGTGGGGTGAAGAGTTCTCAGGCCCAAAGACACTGGCAGTGGGGAGCCAGCTGGAGCGAACAGGAAGGCCCAGGGGATATGCTCAGGGGCACTTCCAATGTCTGCCACAGACCCCTTGGCAGTGTCATGTTTGAAATGCCTAAAATAAACTTCATAGGATTACAAAGAAAACCAATTATATTGAAAGTCGGTTCTATCCACAGATCCCTCAGGAGACCCAAGGTTAAGAAGCCCTGTTAAGGTTCCTTATCCACGTGAAATGATATGGTTTTATAGCCTAAGAGTTACTCTGCCAGGAGGCGGTTGAGTAGAGAGAGCTCTGCACAGTCTACATAGAAACTATTTCAGAAGAAAAATGCACTCGCCCAACCTGACAATCCCCCCAGCTCCGGGACTATGAACGATGCTGCCGGCCTCTCCCACTCTCTTTTTATTTATCATAGTGTTTGTTTTGCTTTGTTTATGTTTCTGCATGTGTCACGTGTCCCCGAAAGCACTCTGAGGCAACAATGTGCCCGCATCTCCCTGTCGGGCACTCTGCCCTCAGCTGTCCCTGGGGACCTGCATCTTTAATGTGGAGTCTGACGCTCAAGGGTCCCAGAGCCTTTGTTCCATGAGCCACAGCAGGCCAGGTCCACCCTGTGATATCAGAGGCCAACAGGTGGCTGCATGGGGGGCCGGGAGCAGCCGCCCCCTGGGAGCTGCTCACCACTGAGATACCATCCCACCTCCTCATGTGCCTCCGTGGCCCTGTTACTCACAGCTAAATTACGGTATTATGACTTCATTGTTGAGTCCCAATTCTCCTAATTATAGCCTAGAGATCCATTATTTGATTTGGTAACACCAAGTGCTTCTTTTCTAAATCATGTAATCTCTTGTAGCTTATTAATGTCAGGTTTGCGCACACGCGGGGACTTGGTTGTTTGCCAGGCAGAATCAAATTTTCAAATTTTCGCTGTGCTATGTTACAGGGCTTCGCTTGTTACAATCTAATTATATTGGCACTGAAATACCGAAAACCAATCTCTATTAGAAAGCACTTTAACTCTTTCTTTGGAGTGAACGTGCATGCCCAAGTGTCTGCCACGCTACTGGTCTTTGTGTTTTGCCACTGGGAAATGCCTTCTGGGGAAGAGGTCACACTAACAGTCTCTTTCTGTTCAAAAGTCTGTGTTTTCGGATGAGAACTGTGGAGGTGGCCGTCCTCTTGTTTGAAGCATGAGGAGGGCAGGAAGCCTGCCTCTCCCATCCCCCCTCCAGGCCTCTCTGCTGGGAGCCCCTGTGCCCCAGGCATTTGGAAACCCATCTCCTGGTGCCTGTGAGCTGGTGGCAGCACCATCCCCAGCCCTGGACCATTTTACTTGCTCCCAGCCCCCTTCCTCCCTTCAGATGTATTTTTTATGCTGCTTTCTACCTGGGCCCCAGTAGCTCCATAGCCCTAAGACATTGATTGTCCTTTGAAGACCAGAGGGGACTTGCTGCCTATGACAGAGGCTGCTGGAGCAGTGGGACCACCCCTGTCATCCTGCTCTGCCTTCTCTGGAGACTCCTGGGGTGACTGCATCTGACCCTCGGGGTGTTTGGCCACTCTGCCAGTCTCCCCAGGAATAGCCTTGGCTTTCTGACCACAGGAACACTGTTCTTTGTCAGACTGTTATCACCAGGAAATACTGAAGCTAAACCATTCAGCATCCCACCTTTGAAAAGCAGCCCCTGCTTCCTCCTAGCTTTTTAAAGACCTTGTTATTTAGGTTCACAGACAAATTGAGAGGGAGGTACTGAGACATATTATCTATCTGCCCCGACACGTGCATAGCCTCCCCACTACCAGCATGCCCCCCACAGCACTCCCGTCTCACTGAGAGCCACGCTTCTGCTCACTCATTAACTCCAGCTGCAACTTCTTTCCAGCACCTTCCATCCCCCCAACCTCTTGTTCCCGCTTCAGGGCATTTGTACCCGTTCTTCTGTCTGCAATGCTCTTGGTATTTCTCGCTCCTTCTCATCCTTTATCCCAGATAAAATGTCACTTCCTTAGAGAACTCTGTTCCTTCTATTTAACCAGATGCACTCCCACCGCCCCCATTTCATTTATTCTTCCTGCATTTATTTGCTTTCTCCTTATTAGCTCTCCTCCTGCTCCTGCCCAAGACTGTAAGAGCCACGAGGGCAGAGATTTTGTTTTATTCACTCTTGAACTTCCAGCGCCAACCTCAGTGCCTGGCACATAGATGAAGATCAATAAATAGCTGTTGATAGCCCTAACCGGTTTGGCTCAGTGGATAGAGCATCGGCCTGTGGACTGAAGGGTCCCAGGTTCGATTCCGGTCAAGGGCATGTCCCCAGTAGGGGGTGTGCAGGAGGCAGCCGATTGATGTTTCTCTCTCATCAATGTTTCTAATTCTCTATCCCTCTCCCTTCCTCTCTGTAAAAAAACAACAACAATGAATTATATTTTTTTAAAAAATAGCTGTTGATAAAGGAGTGAACAGATCCCAGGAAATGTCTGATCTTTGCCTTCCAAGGAGAAGAATCGCTGTGTTCCAGCTCTTTGGACTTGCCTGGCTCCCTCCCCAAGGTCCCGCTTCATTCTGCCTGAAGCCACAGGGTATGCCACTCTGTTGCCCCTGAGCAGGGAGCCCAGGAGTCACTGCAGCTTGGCATCGCTGTGGCTGTGTGTCGCCAACCCAGCTTCCCTGCTGGAGCCTGACCTGGACTCAGATCCCTTCTGAACCAAACGCCACATCCGCCATGGCACCTTCCCCGGCCCTTCCCTGGAGGTGGTTCTCCTGTGAGGGCCCCCCGCCCCCGGTGTCACCTGATCAGGGGGCTAGTGGCAGCAGAGGACCCATCAGTGGCCATGTCAAAGGTCACTCCTGTTTACCTAAGTGAGGGATGAAGTGGAGCGAGCTCAGAAACGCCCCTTCACGGCCGTCACCGAGTCCCAGCAGGGGACAGATGGACGGGGAAACAGACAAGACCTCCCCTGCAGCAGGGAGAGAGGTCAGCCAGGCGCACACCGCTCCACGGGAGAGAATCACAAAAACAATCCCGGAGTAAAACGACGCATCACACGGCTCTGAATCAGACAAGCGCAGGCCTGATCTGTGGGCTGATGTGGCTACTTAATTCAATTCTAACAAACCGTCGCTCAGGCATACGGAATTAGCCGACCCCCTTTTGTGTCTTCCGCCAATTTTCCCCAGAAGGGCAGCTCCAGTGAGGAACTGCAGGTCCACACTGTGTACAAGAGAATGCCCGCCAGGATGCAGAAAGCCCAGGGCCTCTCCGCCAATCAGTGGGAGTCCTAGAATATCCCAGGTGCATTAAGGATTGGAGAGGTACTCTCTCTTCAGAAACCCCAGCCAAAGAGCAGACAGCAAGGTAGGAGCCCATGCCCTCTGTCCTGGAATGAAGACCTTGAAACACATCACCAGCCTTAGAAGGGAGGTGGGAGCATGGGAAGTGGAGCAAGAGGGCTTGTCTCTCATTCAGAGAACCTGGACTGTTTCCTCTCACTTCTATATCTTTGCCCAAACTACTCCCTCGGCTGGAGTTGTCTCCTGCTCCCATCCCACCTCTGCTTGGAGAAATTCAACCCATTTTTCATAACCTGATCGAAAACCCATCTGCTCAATGAAGCACTCTCAGACCCACTTGTCTCAAAGGAACTTGCTCGTGCTGTTTGCAGTTGGGGTGATCATACAGCCCGTTTTGCTTGGTCAGTTCTGGTTTATGCCTGTTACCCAGCATTTACTAGCAGCATCTTTTCACTCGCAAGTGTCCCAAGTGAACAATGGCTTGTATTGTGTGGTGGACATACCCCCTCCCCCCCATTGGAGTCATGCCCTTTGCAAATCTTCTGCCCTTGCATGCTGGCAAAACTGGTGACTCGCTGGGGAAACAACCTTGGTTAAAACACATAGCGCTAAGTAGGGGAGCAAACATATTAAGAACAGTATGCCATATACGCCAGGTCCCTTGAAACATATGCTATGCAAATGTTTCTTCCCTGCAGCGACTGTGTCAAGAGCAAGGATGGACCGGCTTCCGGCAACCTCTCTAGTTTCCCTCCATTCACAGAGCACTACGAACTCCTCTCCAGGTACCCACCTGGTTCTATAGCATGGTATTTAAGCAGAGCAAGGCCTCTGGCATCACAAGTGCCCACTTTTGAATCCCAGGTCCATCACTTAATACCCATGTGACTTTAAATAAATTACTTAAAATCTCTCAGGGCTTCTGTTTTCTCATCTGCACAATGGGATTGCAAAACAATACTTTCCTGGAGTAAAACTGTTGTGAGGATAAATTGAATCAATGCAAAGTGCTTGCAATACTTGGCACGAATACTGTGTAAATCTAGTATTCTTTACATTCTTTGTTTCATTTAATCCTTATGTTGAATCTGCTGTTGCTATCTCCATCCACAGAACAAGAAACAGGCTCAGAGACACTAAGTAACTCTCTCAAAATTACACAGAAAGTAAGCAGAAAGACTTAAACCAAATCCACATGTGCTTTTATCCAGACTGCTCATACCTTTATACCTCTTGTCAATGTGCATTTTGAAAACAAAAACAAAGAGAACTTTTCCCAGAATCCCATAGTGGATTCCCCGAGAACCAGGGCACAGACACACAGATGCCAAGCTTGGCTAAGGCTCCTGTTCTGGAGCCACCCCTTCAGGCAGGAGTGGGTTTCTCCAAGTGAAGGCAGACAATTCCGAGAGTTTAGTGGGAGACCCATAAATGAGCCCCAGGGCCTATTAAGCTGACATACCACCTGACAACCGATGGGGACTTTTAGCCAATTCCAGTCTAAGTAAAGCCTGGATGTTTACGTAAGTGCAGATGATCGGATCCATAGATAATTCGCTACCTGCTCGTGTTTAATGTGTTTCTGAACTCTCCTGAGGAGCTCATTCATTGTAAGTGACTGTAAGCTTATTGTGTTGTAAACCAAGCCTGACAGCACAATAGGCTCCAATAAAACGAAGTGGCCTCTTTGCCAGCCCGTGTAGGAGCTGAGAAGGAGCAGCATGCAAATCAGCCCGGAGATAATTGACAAGATTGCTGGGATGCACGCAAGGCCCTCATCCAAGAGCGTTTTATGTCCCTGTCCTTAGGTAACCAGCAGAGATACAAGCTGTGGTGACAAGGTGATTCTAACCGCATTTACCATGGTGCGGCGACAGGGTCAGGCACCGAGGCCCGGTAATTGGTGAAATCCATGAAGGCCATGGCCTGACAAGGCTGAAATCCATTTGTTATTCTCTGCTTGGCATGCCCTTGCTCCTTCTCTAAACCAGAGGGTCTGCCTCATATTTCAAGACCAGTCGGTTTTCCCTTAGCACTTGCTGGACTGCACCAGGGAAAGCATTTCCTCCCTTGAGCTCTGAGAGCCCCTGGGCCGTTATCTGGAATAGCTCTAACTAGGTGGGTATCTTCATAGAAATGCTGGCCCTTTTCTCCATCCCCAAATGAGTGCAGAATTCAAAATTCTGTATGGATGCCCTCCAGAGAGAAGCGTTTTCATGGATGCACAACTCAAACAAAACCATCAGTGAGCGATGCAGCCCTGTGGATAACACAGGGGCCATAGGGAAAGAATCACATCATTCAGCGCCTCGGCTTCCATAACCTAGTTTGCTTCTTCCCCCTCTGGGCCCTCAGGAAGGAACATTCTTTTTGCCTCAAAGGTAGGGGGTGAACCCAAAGCCTTGGGTCCCAGGCCACCTCCCAGGCCTTTCAAATATTATTATTGTCATTATTTAACTAAGATGAGTTTCTAAAGGAAATGACCTTACCCAAGACTAAAATAATTTGTATCAATCTGTTGTATGCATTCACCTGTATATTATTACAGATATGGGACTCCAGAGGGGCCAAAACACCTCTACTTGGTACTTAATAGATACATAGTTGTATGCCTTTAGTGCAGGCCAAAACCCTGCAACAAGTAGAACCAAACAATGTATAACAGCTCAAACACAATGTAATATTAGTTCTCACTCACGTGGTCATCCCAGGTAGGTGCTCAAGGAGGTTGTCAGCTCTACTCCCTGCAGCAATCCAGGGCTCCAGCCTCTTCCATATTGAGACTCCCATACTGAGATTATGTTATAGGGTACTTTCCTCATCTGCACCAAAATGATAGAAACAAAGAGCATGGAGTGAGCCATGTGGGAGGTTTTATTGCTCAAGCCTGCAAATGGCAAATATGTTGCCACCATTCATATTCCATTGGCTAGAACTTAGTCACATAGCCATGGCTAACGGCAAGGGCTGTGGGAAATGCCGTTTGTTGTGTGTCCAGGAAGATGAGAAAATAGTTTTTATTGGAGAGCAAGCAGTCTGTGCTACATACATCTAAACTAGTTTCCTTCCTCGTTCCCCACCCCACGCCCTTTGCAGAGGACGAAGATCACACTGTGCTGGGTTGCACATAGCCCCTCCCACAGACATCTATGTTCCAGGTATTTTTTTTTCTATTAAATAATCTACTTCCCACTTATTGCCATAATGATGTTAGAGATATGTTACCAAACATAGAATACAAGTCTTACTTATGAATTCATATATTTACACCAAACAAGACTCCAACTTTGCCAATAGAATTTGACTCCTCCCACCTAAACCCTGCTATGTGGTAACCAAACATACAGTTGGTTCCTATGACTTTGCACATCAATCTCAATAAATTAAAGTGTGAAAATATAGCGCACAGCAAAAGGGCATTTCCCTAGCTCCACGGGGCATGACTTCTCTATCTGCCACAACTACTTGCCCTTTGTTCTAGCAGATAGAAGAATCCCTAACTGCAAAATCTTCTTGAAGATGCTTTTTCTGATGCTTTCAGGCAATGTCTTTGACAGGTAACTGGCTTACTCTCTTTCCGAATGGAATTTCTAGGTAATGGGCCACTTGAGATTATAACTGTTTGGCCAAACATTTGTTGAGCTCAGTGAGCAGGGATTCTGCAACTGCTGCAGGAAGTGACTATCATGAGCTACTCAGAGGGATTCCTGAAACAGGGCTGGTATCTGCTCTTGGTGAATATGCACAATGTAACTGATCCACATGAAGCTCTTTACCTGCCCTTCAGCTATTGTCAAACCAGCCTGAGGGAGTTAATAAACAACATAGATGAGCTGCAGGGAAATATTAGCTCATCCTATATAATAAAAGGTTAATATGCAAATTGTCCCCCTCGGGAGTTCGACCTATCAGGAGTTCGACCGCTCGCTATGATTTGTGCTGACCACCAGGGGGCGGCTCAGAACAAAGGAAGTCCCCAGCCAGCAGCCAGCAGCCAGCAGGTGGGGGAAGGAAGGCCCTGATTGACAGCCAGGCCTAGGGACCCTAACCGTGCATGAATTTTGTGCACCAGGCCTCTAGTTGTTTTATATTTAATTAAGAATGCTTGCAGCTGAATATTACAGAAAGACCATCTAAAAATAGCTTGAAAACTATTCACTCAGCTTATATAATAAGAAATTAGGATACAGGCTTTGAGTAAGCTTCTTTGCAATTCCTTGGCTTTCTCTTCATGGTTACAAAGTGGCTGCTGTGGTACCATGCATCACATCCTTATACAAGATCTAAAATAAGAATCAGGGAACAGGCCTTCCCCTTGGAATGTTCTCTCTTTATACCAGGAAGTTTCTCTGTATAGTCATTCCAGCACACTGCTCTCTATTGTTTCTAGACCATTCATTATCACACAGGAATGAAATTAGCATAATTGGCTTACAGTTAGAATGATTCATAATCCTGGGAATGAATACATTGCCCCAAATTTTGTCTGTTACCTGGACAAAATTTGGATTCTTCTAGAAAAAAAAAAAAAAAGCAGGGATCATTGCTGGGTAAGCAATCCCTGGTATCTTCCACATTCCTCGAGGAGTTTCTTGCTTTTTCATTGTGTTAAACCAGATTAAAAACAAAACACTGTTCCTAAACATTATCATTTGTGTTCACCATCTGAAAAGCTTTTATAAAATTATGTTTTAATGTTCTAATCTCACCTTCCACTGAAAGCATTTCTTTTTAGTGCTAAAATAACAACTACAATTATTGACTAAATACTATGTGCCTAGCACTATAAGTGATTTATGTATATATGTGATTAAAGTCAGCAAATAAATAAGAGAAGGCTGGTACTGTGAGATCCTCATTTTTCAGATGAGGAACCTGAATCTTAACATAGTTAAATGTCTTTGCTTATTATAGTTCACACATGTGGTAAACTTGAAATTTGGGTAAATTTGAACCCAAGGCCTTTGGCTTCAGAGTCTGAGTTCTATACTCTGTTGGCTTTGTGTCCAACATTACTAAGTGCTCTTTACACATATGAAAAATTCACAAATTTCAAGATGTAGCAAAATCTGTCCCTACTAGGCCTTCTGTAAGAGGATTAAAGCAATATACCTAACATGATTTTTGGTTTCTGGGAAGCTCAGAGGTAGTTTTGCATTCATGTGCTGTCATTTTCTTCAGTCAGAGATCAATACACCTTTTCTCTCCCCTTATCTGGCCTTTATTTTTTAATGCTTGACTTTATTTTGCAAATCTTTTGGTTCTAATATATCCATGCTTTGATCAGAAGCCATATGGGGGAAAGGGATGAGGTACAAACAAATGTAAGGGCTATCTGATATACATGCTGAAGGTTAAGGAATAAAAAGTGCTGACATCCAGAACTTATTTTGAAATGCACCAAAAACAGTTAAATTTTTGCAATTAATGGAGCAAAGAATGAATGGATAAAGCAAGCACTACTCTAGAATGTTAATTATATAATCCAAGTTGTGGGCATATGGGTTTCACTGTACAATTCTTTTAACTTTTCTGTGGTTTTCATCATAAAATGTTGGAAAATATGTCCATAATAACCTAGATCCATTCTCCTAAAAGAAGCTCACAAAAAGATAATTCTTCCAAAGTAACAAGAGGTGAGCAGATGAGTTTGGTATAGGAGAGTTTTCTATACCAGGATGAAAAATTGGGGCTCAGTCCTCAAGGTAACTGAGAAAGGCTGGAAGATTTAAGCAGAGGATTAAAATGTAAGATGGAGCTGGTGACATGGAGGACGAATGGTGGGAGCAAGGTGGGGCAGGGAGACCCGTCAGGGGCTGCTGTAACAGTCCAGATGAGAGCATGATACTAGTGCCTGAGCAAAAGTGGCTATAGTGGGTGGAGGGATAGAGATGAGGTCAATAAAAACCCAAGAGAGATCTAAGGACAACTTGATACCTGAAGGCATGTGGGGACGTGGCGCTATCTAGTATGACTCGGGTTTCTGGCTTGGGGCAGCCAGAATGTTGAGACGATTCTTCAGGATTGATTACAGGTAGAGCCTTACTGCTGAGCTGGCAGCATGGGGAAGCACCATCCACTTGGCACTGATCCAGTTCCCTCTCTGGGAAGTCCCCCAGCCCCTCTGTGTCCTGGAATCTGCTGGAGCTCCTGATCTCTCCTGCATGGATATTTCTCCTCTTCCTGCTTCCAAATGAAGTGAACCCCTGCTCTCCGCTTCCCTGCATGCTCAGACCCACTGCGTAAGAGCCCTGCAAAGGCTTCTGAACCCCTTTCCACGCCATCTGGAGCCCAGGCAGGTTGCGGGGGGCGGAGCGGGGGCCCGGTCTCAGGCCCAGCTCTGACTCCCGGGTCACACCCACGTCTGCCGTCTCTAAGAAACAAACCCTGGCCGCGTCACTTTATTATGAAATTTAAATTGTTTCCGAGGACCTCAAAGGGGGGAAATGAAACTGTTTTCAGCTTTAGTTGTGGTCATAATAAAATAGCTATTTGGGAGGGGGGGGGGAGTGTTATTCTTAGATAAATGAGGAACAGAAATAGTTCTTAATAGTTTGCCATAAAGACAATCATGGGGTTTTTCACAAGAGAAACACAACCAAGAGGATGAGGGCATCCACAGGTGTTCTTGCTTGGGCATCACACACAAGGGAGTACCTGATCTCTGCTAAACTGGAAAAGTGACCAGACAGGTTGCTATTCTGCTTCCCCAGTTACTTCGGTTCCCTCCAGTGGCCTCCTCTCACCTACTATGCCTTGAGCCTCTATGTGTACCTCACTCCCAGCTTCCCCTTTGTAATCAGTGTTTGGACCCCAAATCACAGTCACCTTACTTATATAGAGCACCTGCCAACCATACCCATCATGCACAGAATGTTCTTAGGTGTCACCTCGTTTGAGCATCACAGAAGCTCTGTAAGGTAAGGAATGACATGCTTCTTTTCCAAAGGGAAAACAGACTCAGGCAAAATAATTTGCCCCAGACCTCACAACTGGTGAGTACAGGTTCCTCTAAAATCCTTTCCCCTGCTCCACGCGGCTTCCTCTCCCCTTGGGACCCAGGCCGGGCACCACTGACACCACTGACGGGCATGATTTAGTGGAAATCATGCAGGATTTAGTGCCTGTGCCCTGTGACCCAGGGAGAGTCAATCTGAGACTTTTTGTATCTTGGTTTTCACATCAGTAATAAAGGGGAGAAATCAGTTTGAGCTTATAGGGTTGGACTTTGTAAGGAATAATTCTTAGAATATATATAAAATGTGAAAGAGTGAGGGCTCAAAACAAATCTGTTCCTTAATGAGGCATTTGGTAGCTTGTTCTATGATGACATAATGTCTTAACTCTAATGGAGATCTTCTAAACAAGGTTTTAAAAATGGTACTGAAGGAAGGCAACTGCCGTAGGATGTCCTGGAGTAGGAAGTGGGGGGTACTTGGGACCCAGTGGCCTTGGAGTCATCTAACAAATCCCATGGGGTTGAGAGCCATGTGCTTACTCTGTGTTACATATCCGTATATCCTCCCCTCCCCATCCCCGGCTTCCACCTGTGCCCCAAGGCAGGAACCAGCAGAAGCACTTCCTTCTTTCTCATCCTGAGAACAAAAGGACAGTGTCTGTTTCAAAGTGCATTACGCATTATGAGAGCACTTCCAAAAGCCAGGCTTTAATTCAGATTAGTGGTAAACGAGTAAACTTTTCTGACATTCAACCACTAGTTTTGAAGAAAGGTTGGATTATCAATCCTCTGCATTTGCAAGATACTATTTGTGACCAGGAGTCTCTAGTTGGCTTAATGCTGCATGAAGACCCAGGCCAGCCTCCCAAACCTGGCCCTTAGAGCAGTGGTTCTCAACCTTCTGGCCCTTTAAGTATAGTTCCTCATGTTGTGACCCAACCATAAAATTATTTTCGTTGCTACTTCATAACTGTAATGTTGCTACTGTTAATGAATCATAACGTAAATGTCTGATATGCAGGATGGTCTTAGGCGACCCCTGTGAAAGAGTTCTTTGACCGCCAAAGGGGTCGCGACCCACAGGTTGAGAACCGCTGTCTTAGAGAAGAGAAGGCAGCGGATACTGTGGCAGAGCATGCTTTCTCTGTAGCCACTTACCACTCACCTTGGGTGAGCTGACTCTGCAGCAAGCAGGGGAGGGTGGGCAACATGTTGCCCCCTAACACCTACCCCCAGCTCTCCTAGGCCTGGTTTTGAACCTATAGACTTGAGTTGATGCCCAATTACATGCCTCTCCCTTTCACTCTCTTTTAAGTCTACACATTTAAAGGCCCAGCATGGAGACTTTATTGGCATGAAGCATTTTGGATCTTTGATTTTCCAATAATAAATACATCAGAGGTTAGGGTAAGAGCTGCTAAAATTTCAGAATCCTGCCCCCAGTTTATCTCATGTATTCAGATGTTTTGGATACACATTAAAGTCTTCGGCCCATATTTATGATTTTAAACATTGCCTGAGCTTTCCCCAAATGCATCAATAACTGGCATGGGAGCAGGGAGGGACCCACTTTAGTTGATGTCCCAACTGTTGTCTTTTCTTGGCCATAACTTCTGATGCTTATGAGGAATCAAATGCATTGTGGAGAAATCCACAGATTTTTCTCATATGTCCTGGAAACTGAGAAACCCCTGGAAAAGTAAAATTATCCTTAAATTATCATGAGGAGACAAAGGAGGTAATAGGGAGGGGGTGCTGTGGGGACTCAGGGGAAGTTGCTCATGTAGGGTCTTATCAGGGACATCTGGATGCCCACCTTCCACTCCATATCTCTCTTGTATCTAGACTGAATTCAACAATAAGGCCTTCCTTACCCTGGGCCGTCACTGAATAGCTGAGTCAGTGGCACATGAAGAGGGAGTTTGAGATTGGATTGGGAGAAGAGAAGCTGGAGAGATATGAAGGACAAACTCAATCACCTTCATAGCTGACCTTCCCTTTAGAACTACAACACTGTACGAGCATCAGTGATCAGATACAGATTATGGAAACCAGGGTACAGAGGGGCTGACAAACCATACCGCGAAAAAGAGCTGAGGAGTGCAGGGCTGTTTAATGTAGAGAAAAAGATAGCATAGGGGCAATGAGAGCTGTTCGCCAATAGCTGAAGGGTAGATATGAGGAAGATGTGGTCTTTATGGCCAGGGAAACCAGAACTAGAAATATACAAAGAAAAATATTCCCAGAACTTCCAACAATGAAGGGAAGGAGGAATGGACTGCTATCATTTACTGAGCACCTACTGTGAGCCAGAGCTTGTATGAAGCATTTTTGTGTTTTTGATCATATAATCCTCACCGTGTTTCTGAAAATGTATACAATGAGGGAACTGAAAGACAGAGAAGTTATGGAATTTCTCTGAGATCCCAGTGCTAGTGAAGAGCTAGGGAAGAGCTTATATTTGAACTTCTACAACTTCACTGATCCTATTATGTAAGTGATCAATTGGAGTCTTCGTGACCTTATGTTGTGGGGATTGAAAGGATTTCTACATGGGCCAAGGCTCACACCAGCTGTTCTCTGAGGTGCCTTCCAGTCCTGAAGCTCTGTGCACTGTTCTGGTGGACTGAGGAAGAGTGGCTGGAGAGCTGAGGGCTGAGGAGAAGATGCGGGAGAAATGCTTTGTGGGCAAGTCATCTGTTCAGCAGAATGAAATGAATGACAAATGGGACTGATTCCCTCCAAATGTCCCCAACAATAAAATGCTTCATAAAGAAGCCTGACAATTTAGTTGTTAATTCAAAACATCCTTTTCCAAGCTGCCTGTAACTAATAACCTAATTATTGCAAGTTGGTGGTTTATAAAAAAGAAAGTAAAATCATATTAAATACAAATGTGCATTTTTCCTGCAATTACTCACTCTATTCATATGTTCATTTTACCCTGTACTCTTGAATGTTACCATCATATTCTTAATCTACACATTAAACATTTATTTCTATAAAAAGCCTAATGTAATTTCAGGAATGTAGAGGTTTCCCACTCTATCTTATGAGGGCCAACTCTGTGGTGGAAACAGTCGGGACTCTGGAGCATAGGACCTGATTTTAGGTTGGGTGTGCAATAGTAAGTAGGCAACTTATTTAACTTCTCTGAATTTTGGGCTCCTCATCCATAAAATCAGATTATAATACCCACATTGCAATTTCATTGGGAAGGTCATTTCCTCATGACCCTGTAACCCTTAGTAACAAACTTAAATTTTTATTTCCTCACTCTTCTCTAAGCGTATTTGATGTGAGACCTCTACCCCTGGATGAAATCTCGGGCTATCCCTTGAATTTCTCGGATACTTTTAGATAATAAAAGTTTACCAGACATTTAAAGGTTCATATTCTCAATTTACAAATTAAAATGCCCACTCTCCTATAATAGGGAAATTGTTGATGTAGGTTTACAGTTCTGACTTTTCTTCTTCTCCCACTTGGATCTGCTGCAAAAGTCAGGTGACAGTGAGGGAACAGGAATGGGTGATCGCTTTTCCTTTCCTCCCTCAGTGCTTTCCTTCTTAATTCCCCCTCTTGCTTTGCATATGTCCAGGCCCGGAGCATGATGATCCAGAAGAGGGAAGGGAAGCCAAGAATTCTTACATGATTGGGCATGTCGAGTGAGGGCACACTGTTGGGTTCTCCAGGGAACCCATCCCACTCTCATTGCTGGCGATCTTCAGTTGCAGTCACCTTGATGACGATGCTCCATTCCAGCTAGTTGTTTACACTTTTGCAGCCTCCTGACACTTGGTGGGGTCTCTAGTTTTTCTACTAAGGTCTCCTCATCTCTTCAGGTCTCCTTGGATAAGACCTAAGATGACCCCATCACACTCTCTCACATAAAGCCAATGTGGTCCAGCTTTCTTTGCCTCTACAAATCTGAAGAGGTTACCCTAAATGTGTCTCTAGCTCCTTTATCCCTCCATGTGAATGGACAACTGGCCATAATATCTTTATCATCTTCTCTTGCTTCTTAAGAGTCACATCTGGTAATCTGGGACTGTCTCCTCAGAAAAGTCACTCTTCTGCTTCTTACTTTGACCACAACTCTCACTCCTTCCCAGCAATCTCATCCCCTCCTTTTCAGTCCACCTGCACAGACTTGTCACTTGGTCCCGCCACTCTCTCTCCTACTTCCCTGTTCATCAAAGATCCACGGCTGATCATTACAATCACTTTCTCAAATGCATCCTTAATTTCCTTGCCCTTCTATCTTCCTGACAAAACCTCAAATCTCAATCTTTTCCCCATTCTGCTTATTTATCTTCTACACCTGTGCAGCTGAGAAATGTTGGAGAAAACCCAAATAACCATAAACTTTGGTAATCTACAAATTATGGTCTTTAACCTCACTTTGGTCAATGTACTCCAGCATCTTCTTTAAAATTATCCTAAGCTTCCTCACTCTGCAAGCCTCCTGATCAGCCTTTCCTACCCCGCAACCCCCACTCTCAGCCAAGAGCATTTTTGTGTACTTTATCAAGACTCATGTGCTTGGGACTAGCACATTGGTATTTTGTAAAAGCTCCAGGTGATTCTGATGTTGAGGACCACTGATCTAAAAAACACCCTGCAAACACCTGAAATCTGGCCTAGGCAATCTGTTTCAGACCTCTGGCTTCACATCAGCTTCACATCACCTTCACTTGTTTGGCTGAGCCCATCTTGCCTCTTTTTTTTTTTTTTTTATCTCATTTTGCTCCACTAGGATTCGATGAGCTAACTTTAGACTATTAACCTTTGTATTACAATGATGACCCCATAAGATACTTGTGATAATCTCAGCTACACACACATAACTGCTGGCATAGGAACCATGCTTCTGTGTCCCCCTGTCTAGGGAGGTGTACCAAACTGGAGGGATTGAGCTATACATGCCTTTTAAAATCAGGCTGTAGAACTAAGATTGTGTCAGACTGGTTATTGTTATCTTGGCAGCATCACCTACCAAGCCTTTGTCAGAATAAATCTCATTCCTTATAGATTGTTGGGTTAGGTTTTCAATAAGAAGATGCATGAGATCTGGAAGGTGGAAATGAAGTGGTCTTTCTTTTTGGAAATGTGTGATGGTCAGACACTGCAGGCTTCAGACCCCTTCATGGTTGTGGTTGTTGGAGAACTTTCCTGCTCCAGTTCATAGGATTTAATCTAATAAACATTTCCCTGATTGTCAGATGGTAGTCTTCTAGATCTTCATTCCCCTAACTGTTCCTACATTTGTGTAAGTCCTAATTCAGATATCAACCCCCTTATTGTCAAGTGTCATAGAGGCTCAATTTTCTTGACTGAATCTAGGCTGATTCAGAGGCTCAATATGTTAGGCAATGAAGAGCTTCCTGAGGGTCCCAGAATATAAAGTCACCCATAAAAAGGAATACTTACTGAAAATTGCATATTAGGAAGCCAGGAGCCCATCCAACAGTGATATTGATAACTACCTCATTTGTTATGTGACCCTGCTTTGAAGATGTCACCCGAGGTAGTTCTGATTACCTGAAGCAGATGCAGCTCTGTCATCACACTCCTCTCCGCTAGGTCTGGTTGAGGCTGGTTGTGTGGTGTGGCCTGGGGGTGTGCGAGGAGAAGGCAGCACAGCTCTCTTTGAGCCCAGGAGTGAGAGCCGATATGAGATCCACAACACCTGGCTCTGGCTCTTGTTGAACACGTGAGCTTGCGCAAAGCATTCCTTTTCCCGGTGCTTCCGTTTCCTCACCTGCTACTTAGTCAAGAAAATTAATTATCCCAGAGGTGCCTTTCAGCCCTGACATTCCACAAGTCTCTGAATCCATGCGACAGCAGTTTGATTTCCTTGGCTCAAAATGTCCCGCTAGGCTGGGCCTGTGACAAGGACAGCAAGGGTTAGGCCAGGGCTGGAAGCTGAAAGCTTTCTCTCAGGCCTGTGAGGCATGACCTTGTTCTAGGAATGGGTCCTGAGGGCAGCCAGGAAGGTGAGAACCCACAGGCACCAGAGAAGCAAACAATTGTGCCCGCAAAATCAGGGCCTAGGGCAGGGATGGCGAAACTTTTGAGCTCCGCGTGTCAGCATTTTGAAAAACCCTAACTTAAGTCTGGTGCCGTGTCACATATAGAAATTTTTTGATATTTGCAACCATAGTAAAACAAAGACTTATATTTTTGATATTTATTTTATATATGTAAATGCCATTTAACAAAGAAAAATCAACCAAAAAAATGAGTTCGCGTGTCACCTCTGACACGAGTGTCATAGGTTCGCCATCGCTGGCCTAGGGCAAGCTTGGTAGGTCACACCAGCTGCCGACAGACATGGTGTGAGGATTAGGTTGCAAGTAAGACATAGTGCAAATGCATGGTGTCTACAAGCTTACCATGTTTTCAGAAGGAAGATTCTTTCACCAAGGCTCCTATTTCCCTGGTCCCAGGGGCCCAGGCCTTACCCACATGCAGATCTTGATCTCATCGGGCGTCCTCTGTTCCCTCAGCTGCTGCTGGTTTCCCTCTGAGGACATGTGCCCTTCCTTACAAGTTTTATTTTTCCCCCTCTGCCTCATTTCTCACGAGTTCCTTCCTGGGAAGCTGGGACTCAGCCAGGCCCTTCTTGTAAGAAACAGGCCCAGCACCCACAAGAAAGCCCCCTTTCCTCTTCTTTATGCCTCCTGTTGTCATTTCAAAAAAGAAAGAAAGCCAATAAAATTATCTCTTTCTCTGGGTTCTCTTTATGGGTTTCCTCATTAAGAGAATTAAGAGCAATCAAAGCCAAATCCAGAGCTGCTTCTTTTAGACAAATCACCTTAAAACTCTTCACTCCTCAAGTCAAAAAAGATGAGTGTTGGCTGCCAACCCTGAGCCCCCACCTCAGCTTCCCGTCATCTTCTCTGCAGTGCAGCCAGGAGAAGAGAAAGTAGTGATTTTTGAGGCTGCACGTTTTCCCCCAACAATAGCTCTTCCAGGTAGAAGGGGAGCTCTGTGCTTGGCTTTTGACTGGACTTATCTAATGGGTCCAGACAACTGCTCTTTCTGAAATCCATCCAGATCCAGAATGGGTTGAGGTAGTGAATTCTCCATCCCTGGAAAGATCCACGTAGAGGATAACTGCTCCTCTATTGGCTGAGGAATCACAGTGGATGACGGCTGCAGCCCCCTTTGACTTGTTAGTTTCCTGAATTCAGGGCCCATCTGCCACCAGTCTCACAATGACATCAGAACAGCAAGCCCATCAGGGAAGGATCTGCAGGGATATAGAGCCTAGGTGCAGCCATCAGGTATAGGTAGGTCCTCAGGAAGAGGCCCTGTGTCAGGCATAGGGGAAAGTCCAGGTTGGGATGTTTAATAAAATTCTCTGAAGCCTAACCAGATCTTCTCAGGGCAGTGGTGGGCATTGCACAATAATCCATGCATCATGTAATGGGCACATGGTAGATTTTCAGTACATGCTGAAAAATAACTTACAATAACTTAGCCTAGTGATTGTGAGACATTAAAATATATTAGAGGTAGAAAGAACCAAGATGGCAGCATAAGGTATAAACCTGTGTGTGCTACCCTGCACAACAACATTAAAACTACAACTATAAGACAAAACAGCTATCATCCAGAACCATGGGAAAGCTGGCCAAGTGGAAGTTCTACAACTAGAAAGAAAGAAAGAAGCACATTGAGACCTGGTAGGAAGTGCAGAGGTGCCAAGAACAGAGGTACAAAGGCGCACGCGTGAGGTGGACTGCACCTGGATGCGCGGTTTTTGGAAGATGATACAAGCTCTCAAATGCACTGAGCTCCTTTAAGGTGAGATTCTGGGGTCCCAGAGTCCTACAGGGAGAAACTGGACTGTCTTGCAGTGGGTCAGAAAGCCAGGGTGGCTTTCTCGCAGAGCTGCTTGCAGGGATCATTGTTGCTGTGGGGGCGCGGGACTCAGGGACGCAGAGGGACTCGGGGACGCAGAGACACGGAGTTGCAGAGACACTGACGATAGCCATTGCTGTTTGCTCTGCCCTGGTGATTCTCTGAGACCCCGCCCCACTCAATTTACATCCCCACCCAAACTATGCGCAGCGGCACAGAGGAATCACCTGTGCTTTTGCAGCCTAATCTAACAAACTGCAGCTGGGTCAGAGAGCTCCAGAACTTCCAAATCCCAAACAAAGAGGAGAAATCTGCTGATATCACTGTAGCTCCTGCTGGGTAAACTCACACAGTGGTTGACTTGGAGATCCAGGAGCCAGGGTACCCCTAGTCAGATATCAGATTTCAGCTCCTCACATCCATAAGGGACACACTCAAGAAGCAGACTCAGTGAGCAACAAAGCCCCACTGAAGCAAGTCCTGCCCCATAAGGGTGTCTCCAGCACAGCAGTTCTTCCACTATAGACACAGCAGGTCCTCACATCAGCCAAAAATGTGGAGACAAAGAAACATGTCACAATGAAAGAAATGGAGGAAAGCAAACTAATGGAGGACATAGAGTTCAAAACCACAGTTATAAGTTACTCAAGAATCTTCTACGAACCTCCGAGGAACTTAGTGAGACCTTCAAGGATCTTAATGAGAATGCCAAAAAAAATGGAAAAGGACCAGTCAGAAATTAAACATACACTGACTGAAATTAAAAATAATATACAGAGATCCAACAGCAGACTAGAGGATCCCAAGAATCAAGTCAAAGATTTGAAATATGAAGAAGCAAAAAACACCCACCCGAAAAAGCAAAATGAAAAAAGAATCCAAAAATATGAAGATAGTGTAAGGAGCCTCTGGGACAACTTCAAACGTACCACCATCCGAATTATCGGGGTGCTAGAAGAAGAGAGAGAGAGCAAGATACTGAAAGCCTATTACAAGAAATCATGACAGAAAACTTCCCCTACCTGATGAAAGAAATAGACTTACAAGTCCAGGAAGCGAAGAGAACCCCAAACAAGAGGAATCCAAAGAGGACCACACCAAGACACATCATAATTAAAATGCCAAGGACTAAAGACAAAGAGAGAATCTTAAAAGCAGCAAGAGAAAAACAGTCAGTTACCTACAAGGGAGTACCCATACGACTGTCAGCTGATTTCGCAACAGAAACCATGCAGGCCAGAAGGGAGTGGCAAGAAATATTCAAAGTGATGAATAGCAAGAACCCACAACAATATTATTCTACCCAGCAAAGCTATCATGTAGAATTGAAAGTCAGATAAAGAGCTTCACAGACAAGAAAAAGCTAAAGGAGTTCATCACCACCAAACCAGGATTATATGAAATGCTGAAGGATATTCTTTAAGAAGAGGAAGAAGAAGAAAAAGGTAAAGATAGAATTTATGAACAACAAAGTGACAACAAATAAATACCTATCAACAAGTGAACCTAAAAATTAAGTCAGAATAAACTGGTGAATATAATAGAAGCAGGGGCATAGAAAGAGAATGGACTGACAATTCTTGGGGGGAAGGGGGTGTGGGGGGTGCGGGAAGAGATTGGAAAAAAAATCTTACACCTATGGATGAGGACAGTGGCAGGGGGTAAGGGCATGGGGTGGGGTGGGAACCAGGTGGAGGGGAGCTATGGGGGAAGAAAGAGGAACATCTGTAATAATCTGAACAATAAAGATTTATTAATTAAAAAAATAAAATAAAATATATTAGAGCGTGCAATGATCTGAGAGTCAGGAGAACTTGGTTCCTGTTCTAGCTCTTCCTCTGTGTGCTTCTGGGGAAGTTATTTTCCCCTTCTAGGTCTCAGTTTCCTCATCTGTAAAAATCCAGGAATGGCCTATATAACTACATTTTACAAAGAAGGTTCTAGGGAAAATAAGTCCTATGAGATACTTTCCATACAATGATTTCATGGTACGATATGCATGCAATGATGCACCTTCGAGAATAACAATGCTGATGTGCCCAGGAAAGGCTCCAAAAATGCTGCAATGAGATCTGTTTCTCTTTGTTTAACCTTGTGTTACTTTCCCCAGTACATGCTTTCCCCAGTACATGCCTTTATCACCTAAGTAATGAATACTGCTCAGCACACACTCTGGGAAACAGAGATCTAGAGAATCACTCTGGTTCCTTAGTCCTAGGCTCTTCTGTGCCTCTTTGATTAGCAGGGGAGTCATCCACAGAAGCATGACTGTGCTGTGCGTGGAAAAGACCGGCACTGCCTGCACCTCTGGGTTAGCATCTCTGATTAGTGTCTCTATGGGTTTCTGCATGCACTCTGCCCTCTGCCTAGTCCACTGCCCATGCTTTCTGACTGGCTATCTCAACCTTCTCACCCCAGCTTCTGGGCTGCCTTCCCCATGCCTCAGGTCTGGGTAGGTACTCATTTGATATGTCTTTTACTTTTCTAACCATATCTACCCGAGAATAAAAGGTCCGTGAAGGCCGGGCTTTGCAAGTTGTGTCCTCCATTCTATCTCCAATGTTTGACATACAGGAGGCCCTTGATAAGTATTTATGCAATGATTAGAAACAAATTAAGTTACTTTGGGGATTGCTCCCTTAATTGGGATAGGGGAAGAGTGAGTCCCTCTTATGGGAAAGAGAACAAACTTATGTTCTCATTACACTGAGGAAGTAACAGATAGACAGACATCAGAGTTGTTCTTCAAGGTAGAACTGGCTGCCCCTCTCAGGAGAGAGCTTCCCATGACTGAACATGTACACCATAAACATAAAGGAGACCACCCTCAACTGGAAGTTTGAATGAAATGACTTTGACATTCCCTTCTAATGCCATGACTTTAGGATTTAATTCTTTACTAATCAGTATCCTTTATAATTTACATATCCCTACAAAATAAAGGCACTTTTGTCATACAGTTTTGATATTTGAGAATGACAAATAAATTTAAACAATAATTAATTTACTAGCAATCTATTATTTTAACAATAAGAATCTAACGCATTAATAAAAATGTAGTTTAAATGCTGGAGTCAAGGAACAATTAAGCTATATTATGATAATGATAATAGAGACTAATTTTTCAAAGTTTATGATATAAAGCTAATTGAAAATGTGTAGTTAAATAAGCATTATGTGAACTATGATTATAACCTGGTTACACGAAGAAGAGGAAAATCATGGGCAGAAAACACACACAGATGCAGAGTATTTGGGTAAAGAAGTGAAGCTAGAAGTAAAGTTTGTCTGTTTTTCACTTTGTTTCTATAAAAATCTTTCTCCAATTCTTTTTTTTAAATATATATACATATATATATATATATTTATATATATACACACACACATATGTATGTATATACGTATTTAAGAGAGGAATGGAGAGGGAGAGAGAGAGAGAAACATAAGAAACATCAATGATGATAATCACTGATATGCTGCCTCCTGAATGCACCCCACTTGGGATCAAGCCCACAACACAGGCCTGTGCCCTGACCAGAAATTGAACCATGACCTCCTGGCTCATAGGTTGACACTCAATCACTGAGCCATGCTGCCCAGGCTCTCATTCTTTTTAATGTGCTTGTCTTCTTTGTAAATTTTTTAAAGATAAAAAAAAATAAGGTTGGAAATGACAGAAAATATGCTCTCTGGCTCTGCACACATTATTTGATTTTTTTCCAGCTGAGGTTTTGAGGCCTTGTTCAAAGATGCCTGAACTATACATACGGACTATACATACAACAATCTGGCCTCGTTCTTTTCCCCCAGCTGTCTGGAACTGTCCTTCATAACCAGACAGAATGACAACAATGACCCCCAAACTCAAATTCTTCATCCAGTCACTGGCAGCTCCCAAACACCCAGAGCTGGAAACCAGGCAGAAAGTGAAATGTCCAGAGGCTTGGACTTCATCTGTCCTCATTTCCATTTGTGAGTTTTGAGTTCTGTTGCTTTTGGAGGAGGATTGGGAAAAGGGGGTCAGCAACCCTTTTTCTTTGTCCTAAGATAAATCCCAAAAGCCATTACCAGGAAAAAGAAGGAAGAAAAGTTTGTTTGGCTTTTTGCTGCTCTGGCCATAAACAGCAGTCTGGGATCAGGGTGTGCGGGTGAGCAGGATTTAATCTCCGCCAGGTTTTCTTGCCGTAAACATCCTTTCAGCTGTCCTGGCCCAAGACATCTTTGCCTTTGTGAGGCGGAGGCATGGTTTTCGATGGAGTGGACTGTTCTCCATGGACTCAACCACCGATCCTGACCCTTCAAGCCCACGAAGTTTCAGCTCATTCTTGCTTGAGATGTTTGGACCCAAGACAGTCCCTGACTTGGTGGTTGAATATAATTCAATGGAACAGAGAGGCCTCACATAGTAGAAAGAGCATGGCTTTGGGGAGTCAAAACAATTTTAAGTTTGAATCCCAGTCCCTCTGCTTACAAACAGTGTGACCTTGGTTAGACAAGTTCCTTAACTTCCAGAAGCCCTGGTTTCTCCCTCTGGTTTCTACCTTGAGGGCTGTTCTGTATCAGATGCAAAGTGGTAGAGTAAGCCCAGTTCCTATTCCTTTGGTCACGAGGATCAAATGTTGAAACCACATTTTTGAAATATTTCTGATGAACTAAACTGAGCCTGAGGAAAGTATCCAAGATGATGCGGGGTCTGGAATCCAGGCCTCTGAGGAATAGCTGAAAGAACTGAACACACTTAGTGTAGAGATGGGCAGGAGCTGTAGTAACTGCCTTCATACCGCAGTCACTCTAATCTAAAAGAGGGCGCCGGCTTATTCTATTTCTATCCCTTCTGTCAGTAAAGAAATATTTACTGGATGTCTTCTATGTACCAGACTCTGTGCTTAGCACTGCGAATAGATTGGAGAACCAAAGATCTCCTGACCTCCTGGGGCTTATAATCTAGTTGGAATGACACATTGAATGAGTAATTTTAAATGTGTTTGGTAATAAAAAATATAAAAATGGGATGGTCAAGGGCACTGTAGGGATTTGTAACTTCAAAATTAGGAACAATGGATGTGAACCGTAGGGTGGTTAGGTTCACTATAACAGTTGAAAGAGAGGCCTACAACTGCATATAGTCGGGCAGTTGGTATATTGCTCAAAGGTTCTGGTTGAGGTAATGAGTGAGGATTGAAATCTCCCCCTTACTCTGCTCCTCTAACCATGCACCTCCAGGGCTGCATCTGCCTCAAGGGAGTGCTTTTCTAATTTGCACAGAGACATCATACAGTCTGGTCGTGGCTCAGAGCTGAGGTGCCCAAATGGTGACCCATGGCGACATCTGGGCTACAGATATTCTTTGTTGGCTTGTATATTATTTTGTTTATTTGTTTTTAGTTTGAACTCAATATCAGGTTTTATTTTATTTATTTTAATATATTTTTTATTGATTTCAGAGAGGAAGGGAGAGGAATACAGAGACAGAAACATCAATGAAGAGAGAGAATCATTGATCGGCTGCCTCCTGCACGCCCCGCACCGGGGACTGAGACACTGAGACTGCAACCCAAGCATGTGCCCCAACCGGGAATCAAACCCTGACCTCCTGGTTCATAAGTCGGTGCTCAGCCACTGAGTCACGCCGGCCGGGCCATCAGATTTTAAAGGTCAGGAGATTCCATATTACAAGCCAGTGTTCGGGGTCCTGTGGAAAAATGGGGAAATCTGGTAATGCTGACCCCCATGTTCCTACAAAGAGGAAATCAGCTGGAGGTGAGTGATGGCTGTTCCCTTTAGAGAACTAAAGACATCCTTCAACCCTAATCCTTTTACGCAAGCACTTTTCTCATCCTGTGTCCCAGGCACTTGAGTTTGCTAGCCCCACTCTTCAGACGCCCAGAACTGCATGGAATGGCCCGCCCACCTGAGCGATGGTAAGAAGTTTGGACCAAGCGTTTGGTTTTGTGTGTGCCTGAATTCATATGGATAAAAGTCCATCCTTGGTCTCCTGACACAGTCATAATGGATGTGGCACCAAAGTATATAGACCAAACCAGAGCTCTTCTTTATGTTTCTTTACATGACCGTGCTGAGCATCGGAATCTATTCAAAGACCTGCACTGATTCCTGATGTGGACCCAACACTCCATTGGAGGGGATGCAATTCAGTCCATCACAAGTGTCCGCTCTGTGCCAGGCACAGCTCTCGATAATGGAAATATATCAGTAAATAAAAAGAAAAAAATATCTGCACCGGAAACTTATATTCCTCTGTGTGTGTGTGTGCGTGTGTGTGTGTGTGTGTGTGTGTGTGTGTGTGTGTGTAGGGTAGAAAGGGGTAACAATACAAATAGACATAATAAACTAATAAGGAATTTTAGAAAATGAAATTGTCAAGAGAAAACAAAAGTAGAGCTATGAATAAGGGGTTGGTGTGGGACAGTTCTATATTTAAAGGCACAGTCAGGAAGGGCTCATTGAGAAGTAACATTATAGCAGAGACTTGAAAGAGGGGAGCATGTGCGCCACACAGATACTCTGAGGGGGGGGGGGGCGGTCCCCAGCAAAGGGAACAGCCGTGCTAAGGCCCTAAGGTAGGGCATGCCTGGGGTATTTTTAGTCGTGAGAGGCTCACCCACTGTGGCTGAGAGGAGTGGGTGACCAGAAGATTAAGAGAACAATCAGAAAGGTGATGAGGGCAGGATCACATAGTCCTCTCTGGACACTGTAAGTGCTTTGGCATTTCCTCTGAGTGATCTGGAGCTGGTGGAGGGTTTTGTATTAAGGAGTGACATGATCTAATGTTTTAAAAGGGTCCTTCTGGCTGCTGCATTGAGACAGATGGTGGGAGTGCATGAGCCGTGGGCACCACTGTCTGCCCTGCAGCTGCTCCCCGATCGAAGAGGAAGGCCCTACTCCTCGACTCTGCAAATGTTTGGACTCTCCTGGGATTCTGGGCTCTCCTCCAGGCCTGGGGGCTCTGAGCCCATACTGCTTGGTGGGAATGGCTGTCCTGCTCCCCACCTTCTGGAAGAGATCAGATCCCACCCTGGAAGCAGGATTGCATGGTTTGCCCTCATTCTCTGTGGACACAGATGCTGACCTTGCCTCAGATGCAAACAGATCCTTCTGCTGGGCCCTCACTATCTTTATCACAGTAGTCTTTACACGAAAGTATACTCTGCGCTAAAATTACTGGCTTCTTTGTCTGTTTTCCAAACTGACTCTGCAGAAATGGAAACTTCCTCATTTTTATTTTCATCGCAAGCACCCCGCAGAGTATCTTACATAACTAGGGATTCATTACACGTTCGACAAGTGAAAGAATGAATGAAGAGGGTCTGTCTTAGTCTGCTGAAGTTCCTATAACAAAATACCATAGGCTGGTGGCTTAAACAGCAGACATTTATTTCTCACAGTTCTGGAGACTCAGAAATTCAAGATGAAGGTGCCAGTAAGGTCAGTTTCATTCTGAGGTCTCTTCTCTTGGCTTGTAGGTAACATCATTTCACTGTGCTCACATGACCTCTTTGTGAAGGTGGAAAAAGAGCAAACTCTCTGGCATCTCTTCTTATAAGGGTACTAATCCCATCATGAGAGACTCACCCTAGAAACTTCATCTAATCCCAATTATCTCCCAAAGGCCCCATCTCCAAATCTCATCAGATTGGGAGTTGAGGCTTCAACATAAGAATTTGGAGACCATCGAAAGGCCAATGGGTAGACATTACAGGAAATATCAGCCTATTAAAAATCAGTTCTAGCAGTCAGAGCCTCAGCAATGGAGGAAGCTACCCCCTAAAAGAATGCCCCATCACCAGGAAGTCCAAGCAAGACTAGGCAAGTTTGGCAGGACTATTGAAAACAATTAGGTCTGGACCACCCATTCATTCTTGATGAAGTTGCATAAGCCCCATTTTAAGGATGTAGTAAACACATAACATTTCCTCTATGTTCAGAGGGGAGCTTTAGGGACTTGGAATATCCTATTTGGGGATAAGAATTTGGAGATAATACAAATCTCACCTCTCTTCATAGTATTGGTCAGACTATTTAAGGAAGCCACTAGAGTCAGAGAGATGGAGATTTGAAAAAATTAAGGTAAAGCAGATTGGAGAAAATAGCTTGGATCTCTATCCAAACTAGCTCCCTAATTTCTACCCCCACCCTGAACTGAATGCCCCCCACCCAGTTCTGGGTAAAGGTGGGCTGACAGTCCCAGACCCTCCTGGTAGACTCCAGGAGGAGAGAACTCAGAAGGCAGATCTATACGTGCTGACGTCCTGTTTCCCCATTTCATCTGCTCTTTGGGGAGCAATTAGGGGCTGGGGAAAGGGTGGTATTTTTCCCTCCTTGGGAGTAAAATGGGAGTTTGTTCCCCTCAATGAAAAGTTGAGGATGAGGAATGAGGAATCCATATACTGCTGTGAAGCATTGTGAGTGCAACTAGCATATCAGGCCCTAAAAGGGGGGTCTTTTGCTGTTACCCCTTGTCCTGAGGCACTGAGTCCTGTGAAGGGTTAAAAGCAAGAGCTGTGGTTCTGTCTGACAGGGAGGGAAAGACTCTGACAACTGAAGCTTTTACTTTAAGGCACAATAAAAGACACTGACATGCTGCGTAAGCATTGTTCCTGGCTGTAGTTATTCCAATTATTTTTTATGTTTTCTCCTTAAATGAGAAACATATCAGACACTAACTCAAATACGGAGGTACCTATTTATGCTTCGGAACAAACAGTTTAAGGGCATTATATACAGATGTCTAAATATTTAGAAAGTATCTGTTTATGGGAGCAAAATGAAAAGTACCTGTTTTCATTTGAAGGATTTTATGTGAAATTTGCATGTAAAAAAAAAAGGCAGCCCCAGTGGCAAAGGGGTGTTAGAGAGGAGAAGTGTGTGCATAGCCGTGGAGGGGGCACCGGGGAACGGTGGGGTGGGGGCTGCCCTCAGCTGTCACCGGCCCCACACTGACCCAGGGCTGGAGGGAACCAGCACACGAAGGCTGCGGTGAGCTTCTCTTTAGGGGGGGGCATAAACAAACCCCTTGAAGACAACAGGATGTTTCAATGACCTACCATACAACATTATCTTCTTGATCAGACATTCTTCTTAGCCCCAAAGGGACATTTAAAAAGAAATAGAATTCTGGCTGCTTTAGATGAGTGTAGTAAACCGGGGGATTATTAGATTACCTGGGGACAGGGGATCTGATGTTTCCAAAGCTGAGGTCTGGGGAGCTCGGATGAAAGAGCTGAGAGATAGTTTAACACTTTATCTTACTCAGAGGCAGGTTTCAGCTCAACAGGAGGGAGAATATAATATATGAAGATGTATGTATGGCCTTGAGAGGTAGTGAGCTCTCTGTTGCCTGAGGTATTCTATAATAGGATGGCCTTGGAGGACCGGCTAGATTGCAATGTATTTCAGGCCCTTTCAGCTCCCAAGATGTTGAGATTGCGTGAGTCGACATAGTGCAGGCTGTGATGTCTTCCCCCACAACCTTGCTACCTGGGGACTTCCTGCCAGCCCCGGGGCTGCTGAGCTGGAGGTCCTCAGGGCTGGCTGGGTCTGGGTGTAACTGAGAAAGACAGAGCTGCTTCTTAAGCCAAGGAGAAATGCTCCCTCTGTTTTCTACCCCTTGGGGTCCCTCTGAAGCCCTTGCTGGTCTCAGGTCTGAAGATCTACACTCCTTCCCAAGGAGTCCTCCTCTTGTCCGGGTGGCCTCAGTCTCCTCTCACCTTCTCTAGGTGGGGTGGGATCTTATATTGAGGGTTCTTAGCAGAATCATTTGCTTCAAAGTCTTGTGAGGACAGAGATCTGCCAGCCCAGAAGGGACAAAGTTTCTGGGCTTTCTCCTGCTCTCTGACTCTCCTCAGAATCCAGCAGGGAAGCTGGGCTGCTCACCAGGGCCTTAGAGAGCAAGGGGGAAGTGCTGCGTTTCACCAGCATCTCACTGTCCATCACAGAATGATGGTTCAGGAGGAGCAGGAGGTGCAGCTGAGTTAAATGCAGGGAGTAAAGGCAGAGGCTCTGCCTGTCAAAATAGGCCAAGTGCCCAATGCTGTGGCCTTTCTAGTCCTGGTGGAGAGTTGAGCCCTGGAGACAGTCTATAAAGCTGGTGTATCTTACCAGGGGCTTCTAGTGAGAGTCGGACCTCAAGAAGAGGACCCCAGAACTCACCAGATGGGGACATGCCTTACCATTGGCAGGTCCCTCCCCACAAGCCTTGTGCCAGAAGGGACTGGATAAATAGGGGAGGCAGGCACACAGTAGGAGGTTGGGGTGGTGTGAGGGAGAAGGTGGGTGTTTAGGCCAACATGGGATCAGCAAGTGGAGTTGATTAGATGGAGGGGAAGTAAGAGAGGGGCACAGATGCGATTTCAACCTGAAATCTCAAATGCTATGTTCACTCTGTTCTCCTTATCCTGCGGAAGGTGAGCTCTGAGGCTGGGCCTCTAGCCTTTCAGTTATTCCTTCACTGTTTTTATAGATGCATGTGCAAGACAGGCCCTATCTGTCTTCTGGAATGAAACCCCTGCCCGCAAAGACCTGAGTGGTTAGTGGTAGCTGCAGTCACCAAATGCCAGTGGGGATTTTATACTCAATTTGTCAAAGTCAGAGGTGACTGGTGTCTGGGAGCAGGGAACAGCTGGGGCCCAGAAGCAGAACAGCCCGCAGGAAAGGGGCTGCAAAACAGAACTGGACCTCTCCTTAGAGGAACCTAGTGACTGGAGAAGCACCAGAACTTGGGACCAAACAAGCCAGGCCGGTACCGGCAGCACCTAGTGTGTAGGCCCAGCTCTAAGCCTGGGTTCTGCGGAGGTGCCTTAGCTGGTGGGAGGTGTGAGGAGGCAGCTCAGAAACCCGGTGGTAACACAGCCCAGCTCCCAGGTCAGGTGACCCAGGAAAAGCGTGGACTCCTGAACTCAGTGCAGGGGAAATGACTCACAGACGAGGCCAATAAACAGCATGAATCAACACTAAACCCCACTGGACTAGGTTCTGGAGATGCTTAAGGACTTCCTGCCTTGGTCAGATCTGGCTGGAGCTGGGGCAGGGCCAGGCCTGCAGGTGGGAGCAGCATCAGCGCCAGCTGTGAGTCCCAACCAAGGAACTGGCCATCAACTGCTGTCAACTGCTGTTCCTGGGGAGACAGCTTCGACTGACATTTACTTTGTGCTTGTCCTCACACCCAGACAGAGATGAAAAGACAGCCTCTGCCCTGGAAGAGGCACTAGCTCCTTGGGGAGCAGGCCTTCTAAAGAGCCAATTGCAATGCAAGCTGGCCAGGGCCTTAGATGGATTTGCATGAAGAGCCTGGGGAGGGGGCACAGAGAGGGAGGAGAACATAAATCTGATGTGATGTAGGCACCCAACAAATACCCATTGAATGAATGAACAATTTATTGTTAGTGTTATTATCATCATCTTTATTTGTATTTATTTATATTTTTTGGTGTGGAGAAGGAGGGATCAAGAAGCATGTTAGATAAAAGGTGAAACCTGATCCTGGATTTGAATGGTCAGTAAATGAAGGAGACAAATCCAAGCAGAGGGAACTCCTCAGACTGTGGTCTTGGGAACAGGGGGGTGGTTTGGTGTGATTTTAGGGAGATGAGGCTAGAGAGGATGGGTGAAGTCATAATGAACAAGAAATCCTGAAGGCAGTATTACTCAGCTTTTGCCATGTGACAAACAACCACAGAATCTCAGTGTATAAAAAAATAAGGTGGCTATAGTGGCTCTGCTTCAGGCTGGGGGCAAGTTCAGGTCTACCCCACACATCTCACTGTGGGCCCAGGCCAGAGGCTGGCAGCTATTGAGGGTGTTTTTTTTTCATGGAGGAGGTCTGAGGCTCTCAGAGGAGCAAATGAAACCCACAATGCTTCTCAAAGCCTCTGCTTGGAATGAAAGTCACTTCCACCAAAGCAGGTCATGTAGTCATGCCCAACTTGAATGGGGAAAAAGAGCTCTTTCTCATAGAAGGTGGTGAGTGGAGTGAGTTCACAGTTGTTTAACAATTCTCTAACCTGCCATAAATACCATGCAATTTTGTTTTGATTTTAGAGCAGCGGTTCTCAACCTGTGGGTCGCGACCCCTTTGGGGGTCGAATGACCCTTTCACAGGGGTTGCCTAAAACCATCCTGCATATCAGATATTTACATGACGATTCATAACAGTAGCAACATTACAGTTATGAAGTAGCAACGAAAATAATTTTATGGTTGGGTCACAACATGAAGAACTGTATTTAAAGGGCCAGAAGGTTGAGAACCACTATTCTAGAAGAAATGGGGAGCTGTTGCTGGTTCCTCTTTCTGGATTGAAGAGTTTCATTTTAATAAGAGTGTCCACAACACTTGCCATAATGCGAAGGGACACTTGGCTCATACCTGGATGGAGTTAACACACTTTACTTTGTTTACATATTGGCATTTCTGGAGGGTGGGGGCTAAGGTTTATTTATCTCCATACCCCCAGCACCCAGCACAGCTCCTAACACAGAGTGTGCTCATAATATTCGTTGAATGGATAAATGCTCTTACATTGCTCTCAGTGTGGGGTTAAATTTAATAAGAAATGCACATTTCTCTGCCCCCATCGACAGTTCAAGGTAAGGGTGGGTGATGGGTGAAGAGCAGATATGACCTGCTTGCAGGTGGGAATGAGAGTGCTCAGGGAAACCAACAGCATCAGGAAGCAGGTGGCCCATACCTCAGCAGCCACACTCCGCTGCACTCAAAGAGCTATTTGACGAGAACAAGAAGGACTTCTGAATAATGGACTCCTTCCAGGTAATTGTCAACTTGAAAGATATAGATACCTAATGATAATGACTAACATATATGCCTCCTATATGTCTAACATGATCTTGATACATTTTATATATTATTTCATTTCATTGAAGTCTCCCTTGCACTGGTCATTAATGAGTGAGATCACTGAAGACAACAATCATCTGTTCCTATCTTTGCTGGAACTGCATTTTCACATGGTAGCTCCGTGGCAAACAAGGACAGAAGAAGCTACAGCGAAGTAAATACAATCGAGTAATGTAAGCACAGCTGATGAAGTCAGTAAAATGACGAAGGCAAAGTGAGGTCGAGCAACTGCAGATGCAAGGCTGAGACTGCAAACAGTTCCAGCTCTCAGACAAAATCAGGACCAGGTCCGCGGACATCAGGGCAGAAGATGAGGATAAAAGCATGAAGGGGCTTCTGGTTCAGAACTCCATCAATGGGGAGAGATGGAGGTCCCAGAAACGCCCTACTGCAAACCCTCAAGGACAGGGTGTCATTGTTCACTGCTGATGCCCAGAGCCTAGCATCGCACTTGGCACAGAGGGGAAGAGGACTGAGAACATTCACCAGCCTCTTGATTGAGTCTCTGTAGGTAGTGCCTCTTCCTGTCCCCCTCTGATAGACTTCTCAGTGGCGGAAGCAGTCCGCCCAAGGAAGCTTAGGGTAACTGTGCTTCTGGTATTAGAAGATACCCTTTCCTCCAGCCCTGTACCTGCCCCTCACATGCCAGATGGCAAGAGGCCCCGGTGAAAGGCCTCTTGTGCTCTGAATGGTGCTAAACCAACTTCCTCGGGCCTGTTGCGAGAGTGACACGAGGAAATACAAAACCAGTTCTTTGTCCTGCAAAGGCTGGACAACATGAGTGTCTGTCCATCACCAGAAACAGCCTGTTCCTCCTAAGCCATCGGAAATACAGAAGATGGTACCAAAAAAAAAAAAATTTAACTGTTCTCCTTAAGTCTTCTTCTAGTTCTATCAAGTTGGCCTTGAATGGAGCTCTCAGACCTCCCCTTCCCCCTTAATTTTCCTTCTGCCTTCTTTTCCATCTGCCCCCCAAAAGGGTTCAGGGTTTATCTACCGGACTTTAATCTGCAAGGTCTGTCCCGAATTGTTGCCCCTTGAGTCTAAGTTGGCAAGTCCTATTAATTCTTTAGTGTAAACATAAAGGGGCTTATTAGACTATATCAAATAACTCACACTTTAAATAAGGAGGATAGAGAGCAAGGAGGGTCAGTCAGGAAGCCAGAGAGGGTTGGTGCCGCCAAGACCCTGCCCAGGAAGGGTTGGCTTAAAACACTGTGGCTGGGCCACTGTCTCAGGACACATCTGAACACTGTCACCCTGTTGCAACCCCCAGTCACTCACTACTGCAGCTGGAAGTGATCTCTGAAGGCGAGTCCTTCGCCCTTTTTCTTCTCATAATGTTCAGAGAAGCTTACATGAGGCAAATCTTCTTAAAGTAGGGATCATCTGGTTAGCAACAACTTGATGTATTAAAGGCCCAAACCCAATGCCCCCATGGGGATGTGGAGGGTGATTGTAGGCAGGGCTAAAGAAATGACAAGGGTAGGGTATCCGACCTGAATAAAGCATCCGTCATACAGGAGAGGGGCAGCAGGTGAGAGTTTCTTTCTTTACAGCCTGCTCTGAATGATTCCCTGGGGGGAAGTGCCCTGTGGGGTGTAAGTTTAGATCACACTGATCTATCCTTGGCAGATGAGGCTGCTTGTGGTCAGCAAGCTGAGGACAGCCTTCCATTTAAAATAACTTTTCTCCTTGGAGCTGAATGTTAGGAAATATCATGAAGGCGAAAATCAGGCAACACCAAAGGAGCAAGAGGGAAACCCGCCCATGGCTGTTGTCATGTGGAAGTTGTGGCGATGAGCGACCGGCCCCTCAGTCCCAGCGGGGCCCCTCATTCCTTTAGCTATTCATTCAGTTCATATGTTTTAATATCTACTATGTGCAAGAGACCCTGAAAAGCCCAGAAAATATAAGCAAGATACATGGCCTCTAGTGGAGGGGTCGAGGGGGTAAGTCACCCGTGACTGTGACACCACTGCTCAGGCAGCGCCAGAGCATTCCTCAAGCACAAAGGAGGGGTGTGGGATTCTGAGAAGTCTTCAGGGGAGAGGAGCCATTGAGCTAAGTTCACACAAGAGTATGCGTTGCATTCCGGGGAGAAGGAAGGGCATTTAGAGAGGCGCAGACAAATGAAAGTGTCATATTTGGGAACTCTAAGTGTTTCTATTGGACCAGACTGCATTGTTGCCACAGGACTTGAAAGACAGGCAGAGTTGCCCTACGACTTGGACAAATCACGTGCCATTTCTGGCCTTTAGTCGGTTCATTTATATAAAAACTGAAAGCCAGAGTTTCTGCCCTCCCTACCACACAATAGTTAGCTTGGGAATTATACAGAATAGGAAGGGGCCTCAAGGTTCATCTAGTCCAGAGGTTTTTCAAATTTCCTCAGGGTCCTCCAGTCTGTCCAATGACCCTCAGGAAGGGGACCTCAAGTTTATCCAAAGGGCAGAGATCTAACTTCAATCAGAGCAGCTGCTTTAGGGGGAAAGTGAGGTTCTGCTGGTAAAGGGTGAAGTTTGAACATCGCTGGACTAGTCCCACCCTCCCACTTTGTAGGTGAAGAAAACTGAGAGGCAGGAGAGGCAAGGACAGGACTCCTAGGGATCCAAGGAGACCACCTGTGGGCTTTGAGAAGAGATGGGCTTCACGGTATTGAAGCCACGTGGCCAGGTTCACTTTCTTAGGCTCCAGCCAGCAAGATCTTCCACTTAAAAGACAAAAGATCAAAGTGGAAAAACAAATGCTAATGCCCCCCACCCTGCTGCCCTCCTGCTGGGCCCTAGAGGTTCAAAGCTTGCAGACCTGGGGTTAAGCCCAGGCCCCCCTCACACACACCCCTGACCATCACCTGGGCTCCCAGCTGCTTCCCTGACCACTACTCCAGCCCCCCCGCCCCCCCCCCCCATTCCATATGGCTTCTTCTCAGAGGCACTCAGGTATCTTGTCAGGCTTGGACCAAAGAGGCTCCCAGAAAGCACACTAAAGGGGACCCCAAAATTGTCCCCTTTACTGTCAGGACCCTGTGTATGCCTGAGATTAACAGCAGTGGGTGGATAACGCCTCCATTTGTTAAAAACATGTTTACAAGGTGTAGGCAGAGAAAAGGATGGAAAGTACACACACTTCACATTGCTGAAAAATGTTGTTGACATGCTCTGTATGTTTTTAAGCGACCCACTCCAGTTTCTGGGTCTCAGCTTTCCACTTTTAGCCACGAGCAGCTGGAGGAGTTATTTCCAAGTCCTCATGGGCTGATGACGGCAGCTCAGCCTCATTGTTGTCTATTCTCCTCAGGCATTTTTTAAAGAGAGTTGTCCCATGAGGAAAGAGCTTCAGAGGGGGAAATGTGGCAGGTATGTGTTCCTCATGATCGTCTTCAGGACAGTTTGGCGCACCAAAAAAAAAAAAAAAATTGTAAAAGAAAAGGGAAGAGGAGGGAAGATTCATGCTGAGTCTGTAGCAGGAATTTGCTGCTCTGTTTGAAGAGTAAAAAGGACTGTGGTGTGAGGAGCTGAGCTCTGAGCCCCTTCAGGGAAGTCACAGAGGCCCAGGGATAGCTTGAACTGCTCAGGGTTCAAGGTCACCCAGACCAGCCCTGGTAACTGACCCTGCTGGACTGCAGTAAACTTAGAGGAGGGATGCAGCCCAAGGGTAAGTAGCAGGGAGTGCAAAGTGAGAACTGGTGAGAGGTCAGCATCTACGCATCTTGTGCTTTTGTAATTCCTGTTTTGAACTTTCTCTTTTAATGCTTATTTATAAACTAGAGGCCCTGTGCACAAAATTTGTGCACTGGGGGGGGGGTCCCTCAGCCCACCCTGCGCCCTCTTGCAGTCTGGGAGCCCTCGCTCCTTACTGCCCGCCTGCTTGCTGCTCCTTACCACTCAGCTCGCTGCTCCTTAGTGCTGCCACGGAGGTGGGAGAGGCTCCCGCCACCACTGCTGCACTCGCCAGCTGTGAGCCCGGCTTCTGGCTGAGCAGCACTCCCCCTGTGGGAGTGCACTGACCACCAGGGAGCAACTCCTGCATTGAGCATCTGCCCCCTGGTGGTCAGTGTGCATCATAGCAACTGGTCATTCTGGTCATTCCTCCATAATGGTCAGTGAGGCTTTTATTATATACACTAGAGGCCTGGTGCACAAAAATTTGTGCACTTGGGGTGGAGCGGGGGGTCCCTCAGCCCGGCCTGTGCCCTCTCGCAGTCTGGGACCCCTCGGGAGATAATGACCTGCTGGCTTAGGCCTGCTCCTGGGTGGCAGAGGGCAGGCCCAATCCCTAGGTGCAGCCCCTGGTTGGGCGCCGCCCCTGTCATGCACAGAGCAGGGCGGATTGGGAGGTTGCAATGCCACCCTTAGTCACGCTCAAAGTAGGGCCTATTGGGGGGTTGGGGCACCGCTCCCTGTCACACTCAAGGCAGGGTCGATGGGGAGGTTTTGGCACCACCCCCTGTCATGCACAGAGCAGGGCCAATCAGGGGGTTGCGGCGCTGCCCCCTGTCACTCACAGAGCAGGGCCCATCAGGGGGGTTGGGGCTCCGTACCCTGTCACGCACAGAGCAGGGCCCATCAGGGGGTTGGGGAGCTCCCCCCTGTCATGCACAGAGCAGGGCTGATCAGGGGGTTGAGGTGCTCCCCCCTGTCACTCACAGAGTAGGGCCGATAGGGGAGTTGGGGCGCCGCCCCCTGTCACACACAGAGCAGGACGGATCAGGGGGTTGGGGCACCACACCCTGTCACACTCAGGACAGGGCTGATGGGGAGGTTATGGCTCTACCCCATCACACACAGAGCAGGGCCCGTGGGGGGTGGGGGGGTTGGGGCGCCGCACCCTGTAACAAACAGAGCAGGGCGGATAGGGTGGTTGTGGCCCTGCCCCCTGTCACACGCAGAGCTGCAGGGCAATCAGGGGGTTTGGGCTCTGCCCCCTGTCATGCTGATCCTGGTGCTGGGAAGCCTCGCAGCTCCACTGATCCCAGTGCTGAGAGGCATATTACCCTTTTACTACATAGGATAGAGGCCTGGTGCATGGGTGGGGGCCGGCTGGTTTGCCCTGAAGGGTGTCCTGGATCAGGGTGAGGGTCCCCACTGGGTTGCCTGGCCAGCCTGGGTGAGGGGATGATGGCTGTTTGCAGCTGGTCACACACCCTTCAGGGTGAGGGTCCCCACTGGGGTGCCTGGCCAGTCTGGGTGAGGGGCTGAGGGCTGTTTTCAGGCTGGCGGGTGACTGAAGCTCCCAACCACTCCTTTTTTTCTTTTTTTTTTATTCTGGGCCAGCTTTAGCTCTGAGGCTTGGCTCCAGCTCTGAGGCCTCGGCTGCTGAAAGCAGGTATCTGTTTTGTTTGGGTTCTATAATCGAAACACTGTTTCAACTCCAGCTCTGAGATCCCGGCTGGCTGAAAGCAGGTTTCTGGGGTTTTGTTTAGCTTCTATATTTGTAACAATGTTTCAAACTGCAAGCTCAGAGGCCGGCAGCGGCAGGTGGGAACGTTGGCTTCCTCCGTCACTGAAGCAAGCAAGCCTCATGTTCGCTTCAAGCTGCCTGACTGCCGGCCGCCATCTTGGCTGGCAGTTACTTTGCATATCGCCCTGATTAGCCAATGGGAAGGGTAGCGGAGGTATGGCTAATTACCATGTTTCTCTTTTATTAGATAGGATGCTGGTAAGCCACTCTCACACTGTTATTTTAAAGTGTTCTCCAGGAAGGGCTGATATACCCAGTGTCCACTCAGTGCCAAATGGGTTTACACCCATTTTCTGATCTGATTAGTTAGACCTGTGCAATACTGGATTATTACATATTTTTAATATCACCCAAACCTCCAAGACTTTGTACTTGGGATATTGGGGCAGAAAAGTAGTAAAGAGACAAAAAAAAATCTTCTCTTTCTACACCAAAATTTACTAAGCACTTGCTATGTGTCAGATCTTTAGACTTGCCTCCAGTCCCTAAACATCAGATCTTACATAGTGTGGTGCTATCAGGTAGGAACTATGATTCCCAGATATTATCAAATCCTGTAAAAGGCTCAATGAGAAAAAAAGGCTGCAGAGCTAACCCCCACCAAATCCTGGAGTTCCTTCTGCTGTATTAATGCCCTTCCCCCGTTGCTTCCTGGGTGAAGCCCACCAAGGCTGTATTATACCAAATTATTTGTAATTCATTGAAAGGGAAGGAAATTGCAACAGCAGCAATCCAAGCCTCTTAACTTTTATTTATTCAGAATTCTTTCCTTCACTCATCTTTTGGGGGAGAGGTTACCTTCCCTTTGACGTTTCTGTTTTTAGATCTTTATTTAAAAGTAACTTCAATCTCTTTTGTGCTTCTATAACTATTTGTACATCAACTATTATAATCTCCATACCACTTTTCTACATTTGTCTGTTTAAAATGTCTTTCCCCACCCTGGCCGATTTGGCTCGGTGGATAGAGCATAAGCCTGCGGACTCTAGGGTCCTGGGTTCGATTCCAGTCAAGGGCATGTACCTTGGTTGTGGGCACATCCCCAGTAGGGAGTGTGCAGGAGGCTGCTGATGGATGTTTCTCTCTCGTCGGTGTTTCTAACTCTCTATCCCTCTCCCTTTCTCTCTGTAAAAAATCAATAAAATATATTCAAATAAAATGTCTTCCCCAATCAGACTGGATCTCCTCTGAGAATTTGTCTTTGCCTTTCCAATGTCTAAGAGTGCCTGGCACATAATGGGGCTTTATAAATACTTGTTAAATTAAAAAAAACACACACCTGAATAACTAAATACATAAAAATGAATGAATAAACAAATCCATTCCTTGCCTCCTGGCATCAATAGTTATGTTGCTTACCTGGCTCCTGGTGGTATTAGTGTTCTAGACCCCTGCAGTGGGTGATAATTCATTAGAATCAGGATCAGCTGGAGTGTCAGAAACCCTGAAACAGCAGTGACTTAATCAGGATAGAAGTGTATTTCCTTCTCATGTGAAAGTTTGGAAGAAAAAGGCAGGGTTTGTACAGTGATCCATGGTATGTTTCTATCTTACTGTTCGTGACCTCCATTGCCAAGGTCACTTTATGGCCTACTCCAACTCCAGCCATCACATCTACATCTCATCCTGCAGGAAGGAAGAAAGGCTGATGAAGAACATGTCTCTTCCCTCTAAGGATACTGATAAAAGTTGCATCCTCCATTTCTAGGTAATTCTTATTGGCCAGACCTGAGTTGCATGACCATATATTGCCTCAAAGGAGGTTGAGAAATGTAGCCTTTATTTGTATAGCCACATAAATTGTGGGTGTTGTATTACTAGAGAAGATTAAAGATTGCAGAACAACACACAGTTTCCGTTATAGGAATCATTTAAGGTTTTTTTATTTGTTTTTTTTTTTGGTTTTTTTTTTTGGTAAAGGAGTGACTAGATCAAATCAGTAATTTAGAAAGATTAATATGGGGCCTTGAAAGGAGAAGGGGTCAGAGAAAGGAGGCTGGAGGCAAGGATACCAGTAGGAGGAAGTTGCACACGTCCAGAGATGAGGAGGACATGAACTAAGGTAGCAGCAAGGGGTTGGAAAGAAGGAGATGGATTTGTGAAGCACCTTGGTGGTAAGTAAGCAATGCTGGTGACTAGGCTGTGGAATGAGAGGAAGGAATCTAGAATTAGCCCCTAATTTTTTACCTGAGGCCCTTGGAATTGGGGCAGTCATTACTGATTTGGGGAAATGCAGGAAGACTGGACTGAGAGCCCTGATTTTGATTTGGGATTCTAAAGACCTGGACACCGCCCCAGAAGGAAGCTCTAGGGTTCACCGCAGCCGTCAGGAGGGGGTGGCCACTTTACAGAATGAGTACAATGAAGCAGGAAGCCCAGTTGGAGGTGGGGGTTAGATCCCTGTCCTCTCCCTCGTACTGCAGTCACCATGCTGCCAGTGGGCCCTCACTGTTTTAGGGGCTGCCAACCAATTCTCCAGAGTTTCAAGACAGAAGTAATTTCAATTTCCCTCTAATTAAAAGGAGTGTATCAGTGTGTGCCTGGATCCTGCTGCTGCTGGAGACGGGAGGGGGCTTCCAAATTCCACTGCCAAGCCTCTAGGCGGCATCCTGAGTTGGGGTGTCTGGGGAGGGCCTGCCACGTGCCAGCTGGCTGTGCCAAGTGCAGGAGCAGCACGCCTGGGGTTCCGCCATGTGTTTGTTTATTTGGTTTGGCTGATGTAAAACATACACACACAGACTCATTGCCTCAGGGCCTGTGTGCAGCGCCCACGTTCAATCCTTAACTAAAAGCAGAAACATCGTAGGAAAAAAAAAAAAAAGGAAGTCATAATAGGAGAATGCAACCAGGTAGCAGAGTTCATTCACTCACTCATTCATTCATTCATTCAGCAAATGAATGCCAGATACTATGCAAGGCACTGGGCTATAATAAAACTCAGTCCCCACGGAAGTCAAAGACAGGGTTGGGAAGCAGAGACGAGGAAAGGGGCCTGATTCAGCGCAAAGTGAAAGGTGTTCGGTACAGGTCACAGCACATCTCCGATCTCAGCATTTCCTGGACTAAGTCCGAGTGGGGCTTCCCTCATGTCTAACCAGACTTTCACAGGCCAAACAACCCCACTCCCAACCCTCCACCCCTACCCCAAGCTCTAGGTATTCCAAGCAGCCACAGGATCACCTGTCTCTCAGGTCTCCTTCACCTGCACATTCATTTCCCCTGTTGGGCGAATTCTTCCCTCTGTTCTCTGCTACTCCCCCACTTGGCCTTGAAGGTGCAATAGAATCATCTCAGGGCAGGGGTAGCCCTTACAGACCATCCTTTGCATCCTTATTGCACGTCCTTATTGCTGGCCCTTGTCAACTGCTGCATCCACAGTTCACCTGCCCATTTCCCCTGTGGTCTGTGAGCCACTCAAGCAGAGGCATATCTTGTCCACATGTCTTTCCTGGCAGTTAATCGATGCCTGGCACAGAAACGCTCTTAATAAATGCCTGTCCAAATGAACAGACAGCATTTAGTGCCACTGTGGCTCGCCTAGTGTGCCGCAATTAAAATGCCCTTGGATTCTGGAGTCAACCTCAAGCTCTGTCACCGACGGGCCAGGTCCCCGCTCTGAGCCTGTTTGCTTCTTCCTAAGCTGAAGCCAATACTCTTCCACGAGTGTGACTTCTGTGAAGGGAGTTCTCTCATGTGTGTCAGCCTTTCTTTAATGTACATGGAGAGGTTTTTTTTGTTTTGTTTTGTTTTTATCATCATTAGAAGACAGGGCTCTAATGAGTAAGGGCACAAATCCTGAGTTCAGATTCTGCGGCTCTGTGGCTCTTTGGCCCTGTGCTCCTGCAAAGGCAGTTCTCGTGCCCACATGTCAAGCTGCCATGACTCCCACTCTGGCTCCTCTCTGACCAGTGCTCTTGCTAAGCAGTGGTGTCTTCCCATTGTCTTCTTTGTGTGCGTGTATTCCTGGAGTCTGTTTTTATTCATATTTCCTCTTCTTTTAAGGACACCAGTCACATTGGGTGGGGCCACTCCAAAGGCCTCATTTTCACTTTATCACCTCCTTTAAGGCCAGTCTCCAAATACAGTCACATTCTGAGCTACTGGTGGTTAGGGCTTCAGCCTATGAATTTTAGAGGCACATAATTCAGCCCGTAAGAGCCATTCTCAAGTGCTGCCTCTTTGTAGGGTGATCGACTTATCCAAGTTTGCCTAGGCTTTTCCTGGTTTTAGTGCTGAAATTCCCATATCCCAGGAAATCACCCAGTCCTGGGCACGCTGGGAAGATTGATGGCTTTAACTCATTCAGAAGCCTTGCCTGCGTCTTTCCCAATATGTAAGACTAGAAGGACTAGACAAACCCAATACACACCCAGACGCCGTACTTCCTAGTGAACTTAGACATCCATTAACTTGCTCAATTCTCACTTCAGCCTTGTAAGGTAGTTGGCGCTGGAAATAACATTCCAGTTGCACAAAGGGGGATATAGGCTCAGAAAAGATCATCTTTGCCCCCCAGGCCTGTTTATCTGTGTCCTGGTTCTTTCATTACCAGGTGCTTCCTATATCAAGAGCCAGGAAACCACAGTGTATGTGTCATTTCACCCCTGTCCTGGGCCTAGGCAGGATGTATCAGTGAGTGACTAAAAATTCTCCCCACTCATTTGAATTAAAGAAATTAAACACACAACCATTTGGGCAGGGATGTGAGGGATCGAGGTCCAGCCCCTTTGCCTCAAATGGGACAATAATAAATGGTTTTCCAGCTTCAGAACTTCCTGTAGGATCCACTGAGGCCTCTGTTGCAACTACATTGGAGGCTCCTTTGCCCTCTGAGCAAAGAAATTATGTGATTCAATTATGTTTTGACAGGATTTCCCTCACTACTGTGTTGAGATAGAGAGATGGAAGTAGAGAGCAAAGATATGTATGTGTATAGATATAGATATAGATATAGATATAGATATAGATATAGATATAGATATAGATGATATAGATATAGATTTGGGAGGGGAGAGGTGGTGGGCCACAGGCTGGGCCTTGTAGAGCAAATTCCCCTGAATGGAAAGCAGGAAAGATGGGAAGGAAGCAGGGAGAGATTCAGGCTGTGTTTGATGATCTCCTCTGAAAGGCAAGGAGGGAAGCCATTGATGAATGAGCTTTGTTTGATCTGCTCAAGGATCAAAGGGGCAAGCACCATGTACACAGATGAAAGTTGACCTAGATACCCTGCATCTCAGCCGGCTGGGATACCAGGCTTCCCTGGGCCCACAGGCCATGGAGGGTTCTCATAGGAAGCCCACCTCTTCCTCAACTTGAACCCTGACCCTTTTCCCACCATTGACTTTCTGAAGGGCTTTCTTTTGTTCCTTGGGCCCTCTTTGGGGTAAGAGGAGCTCAAGGTTATAAAGGGACTCAAGGGTGAAGGGCAAGTGCGGGCCAGAAGGGGTCAATGAAGGGAAAAGGGGACATCTATAAATATAATACTTTCAACAATGAAGGTTAAAAATTTAAAAAAAAAATTTAAAAGGCCTAGAAAATGTTTCTTAGTTCAGGTAACATTTGGGAGAGAGCAAAGTGAAGGGACCAAATTAAAGTCCCAGGAGTCCAGGAAGGGGGAACGATCCTGTGGCAGCAGCAGGCTTGATGTGTTCGAGGAGCAAGGGAGGAGGATGCAAGAGATGAAAGCATAAAGGATGCAGAGGGCCAGGCCTTGGAGGTCCTACAGGTATTGTAAAGACTTTGGACTTTCAAATCATAATATTTTTTTAATAAGATGGAAAGCCACTGAAAAGTTTTGAGCAAAGAAATTATGTGATTCAATTATGTTTTGACAGGATTTCCCTCACTACTGTGTTGAGATAGAGAGATGGAAGTAGAGAGCAAAGATATGTATGTGTATAGATATAGATATAGATATAGATATAGATATAGATATAGATATAGATATACCAGTTTAGAGTTAGAGTCTGGTCCAAATTGCAAGGGGGCCAGAGGAGAGATCATGATAGCTCATACCAGAGTGACAGCCATGGAGATGATGAGATTTGGGATATATTTTTAAATAAGAATGAGGAATACATGGGGACTTGGGGTCACTGAGGAAAGGCGCTGCCATAGATCAGGGGCACTGGGAGATGGAGTCTGGGTCTCAGAGATTTGAGTGCCTGAGTTTATGGGGGAGCGCTTTCAGGAATGGTACCTGTGAGGGAGCGAAGGAAACCGGACAGAGGGCAAAGGAGCCTCCAATGTAGTTGCAACAGAGGCCTCAGTGGATCCTACAGGAAGTTCTGAAGCTGGACAACCATTTATTATTGTCCCATTTGAGGCAAAGGGGCTGGACCTCGATCCCTCACATCAATCAGTAATTGGACGCAGCCACCCCTGCAGAGGGGGTGTAACCATGGGTGAGATGGCTTCCTTCTTCTGAGGGCAATTCCTGGGAAGAGAGTCTGCTGTGAGCTGTCAGAAGCCAATTCTTTGCCACTGGGGTAGTGAGTGCCTTGGTCCTGAAGGGAAAACTGGTGACAAGCCACACTGTCCATTACAGGCACCCACTCCAGCCTGCTGGGCTGAGGGTCAGGGCAGACTTCTCAGAGGAGAGGATATTAGACTGGTTTTAAAGGTTCCCATGCTAAATAAATAAAAATAAAGTATGACAAGTAAGAAAAATAAATAAAAAAATAAAACTATACAAAGATTAGTTATTAGAAATGAAGATATTTAAAAATAGAACTAACATAACATTCAGCAATTCCACATCTGGGCATATATCCAAAGGGAATAAAATCACTATTTTAAAGAGATATCTGTACTTCCATCTTCATTGCAAAATTATTTATGATAGCTAAAATATAAGAACAACTTAAGTGTCCATTGATGAATGAATGAGGAAAATGTGATATATATATATATATATATATATATATATATATTCCCAAATATATATATACACACACTTTGAATAATTATAAAGGCAATGTTGATTAAATTACATTTCATTTTCAAAATTGAAAAAAAAAATATAAAGGTTCCCATGCTATTTTTTCTCACTCATCTGACCTTGATCATGAAAAGAGTGGGCACTAGAATGAGATCCAAACTCAGGTACAAAAACTGCTCTATTTATACTTCTTAAATTTTTAGCTAAACTGAACTCTGACATTAATTGTTTTTTATGCTAAAGGGTTTTCAGTTCCCCAAATTATAATAAATCCCTCATTTACAACTAGACCATTATGTGTGTTTTTAATCTATTAATTCAGAATATATAAGTATTTTCTGGGGCAAACTTGATATTTCAACTGGTTCAAATTTCTGGCAACCAAATATTCCTCAGTGAACAGAATGCTAATATGCTAATCTTTTTAATAGCTCTTAGGGGCAGGAAGCCCCTTCCAAGAGCTGATACAAATCCTCTTTGCTACATTTTCTGTAGATTTGTCCACGTTGGAGTTGGAGAATGGCTGGCATAGGATCTGTGTAATAGGCTATTTCTGCACTAATGCCTATTTATGGGAATGATTCTCTCACTTCTCAGAGAAAAGCATCAGATTCAGGTCCTGGAAGCTGGCAGAATATTTCCTAAGGTGTATGTGCCTGTGAATGAGGAAGCATATATATGGGTGTGGTTATGCACACATCATGATTGTGTGTATGTGTGCACAGGTATATGTAGGCAAGTATGGGGGAGTATGTGTGTATGAATATTTTTATTTTAGTTTGTGTGAGAATCTACATATATGGGATTATGTTTATAATGCATGTATGTCCAGGTGGGTGATTCGGGTGTGCATATATAATGTATTTAGGTGTGTGTGTGTGTGTGCAAGCCTGTATACATATGTGCATGAAAGTGAACATGGGGAGGCACATCAACAATTTTCCCAGCTACATAAGGTAATCAGATCTCCTGGTTCCATAGCAGGAATATAAATGCCAAACTCAGTTTTTTTGCCTGCAGCAACATTCTGCTACTGATGCTGCTCCAAACATTTTCCTTAGGGGCCTCTTCTGTTCTTCCCTCTCTTCCCACTGGGGGTCAACGCCCAAAGGGGCCCCAGGCAGCTTCCTGGCCTTTGGAGTTGACTCTCTGATGTCTGCCCCAGGGGCCTTGGCTGTGGTAGTCCTGTCACATTGGACCCTCTGCTGTCACTGCCAAAGTGACAATTGATGATCAGAACTAGGGCTGCCCAGAAACCCAACTTCCGCAGAGCCCTTTGATCTGCCCAGCCTTGGAGTGGAGCAGAGCCTGGCACAGGCGCCTTTGATGGAGACTGGCAAATGAGGGGGCTGAAGGCTGGCCCAGCCCAACTCTGCAGCCTTTGATGCCCACCCTGTCCTACAAAGGTCCTGCTACAGAAGCAAGCAAGTGGGGTTAGGAACCAGCAATGTTACTCAGGCTCAGTGGGAAGTTCCCATCTGGGTGCTTGGCCTGGTGACACTTGGGTCTCAGGGATGCAGAAGCCAATTCTTAGAAACAAATGCTCTTCCAACCACCAGGTTATGCAGTCAGCTAGTATTCATGGAGCACATACAGAGTCAACAGGGCAAAGTCGAGTCAGAAAGATTGTATTAAACTTGGCTGCTTCATAGTTGTTCCAATTTGGTCAAGTATAGTAATTGGCATATGCCCCTCAGTGGGCCCATTTCTCATCCCTTATGATGCTGTAAGGACCAAACTAAATAGTGCAAAGAGGGCACCTGACACCTAATATGCCCTCACAAACGTTAGCTGTGATCCTTGCCCGGAGGCTGCAAGGTCCAGTGGTAAAGGATCCATGAACTTCTAGTTAACCTACCTCGTGAGATTATTACAAGGATGAAGTGACCTATTACAAGAAAGTACTTTGAATAGTGTCTGACACAGAGCATGTGCTTCATAGAAGCTAGTTTTTTTTTAAATATATTTTATTGATTTTTTACAGAGAAGAATGGAGAGGGACAGAGAATTAGAAACATCAATGAGAGAGAAACACTGATCAGCTGCCTCCTGCACACCTCCTACTGGGGATGTGCCCACAACCAATGTACATGCCCTTGACCGGAATCGAAACTGGGACCCTTCAATCCGCAGGCCGATGCTCTATCCACTAAGCCAAACCGGTTAGAGCTAGAAGCTAGTTTTTAATAATTTGGTACAAGGATCAGCCTGAGCAGGGTGCTATGAAATTCTTTGCCTCCCTCTGGAACAAGTCTTCGATCTTCGACCTTCTTTTCTTTCCCTACAAGAAGGGAAAACCACTCATGTGGTTTTAACAGCCATTGCCTAAACTCCAAATTCAATCACATCACATGGATTATGTTATCTAGTCTATATTCCATCTCCATGCTATACAGAATAGTCTAAACCACTTAACATGGCATTCTCTACCACCTGTCCTCAGTATCCCAACCATAACCCCTCCTCTCTCTACCTCCTGCATCCCCATCCCCCAGGCATACTGGGCTACATGCAGGCTGTAGGGATGTAGGCTCTTATGCACTTGAATGTCTTTGTCACTGCTGTCCCCATTGTTTGAAATGTCCTTTTCTGCACTGTCTGCCTGCCAATTTCTCTCAATGAATGATGCATGTGTAAATCTTACCACATTCTTCCAAAACTTAAAAGTTCCCCATCATTTCCAGAATATCACCCAGACTCCTTGGCATCACTCACAAGGCCCTCCAGGATCTGACTCCGGCCTCTCACTCCACTCTTGCTTTTCCCCATTATACCCAATGCTCTGCCATACCTGACCACTCATCCTTCCAGGATATGCCAACCTATACCCCCACTCTCTCACTGGACAGTTGTTTCCTGGACAGCTTGGAATGACCTTCCTCCCACATCCTCCTTCAAAATATGCCTCCTCTTACTTGAAACTCAACACAAATGCCACTATGGGACACATTTCCAGACTATTCCTCTACCCCACACCCCATCTCCTGCTGCCCACACTGAGTCAGTTGTTCCCTCCCCAGGGCTCTCACAGTACTTCATAACTGCCAGACCATACTGTATTGTACCTACTCACTTATTCAAGGATATTTATTCCCCTGTTTATACTATAAACTCCTTGAGAAGAATTATGTGATCTTAAGTTAATAATGTTCTTGGAGCCTCAGGTTCTTTATCTATAAAATGAGAAGAGCTATAGCCATACCTTCTTCACGGGGCATTATAAGGGTAAAATGACACAATGTGTGATGAGAGCTGGCTCATAAGAGATGTTTGGAAAATATGAATGTCTCTATGGTTCTTGCTGGCAGGAATGTCTGATGGGAGAAGCTTCCAGAGACAAGAACCCAGAGATCTCAGAATTGTGCCAGCCAACTTCTCAGCAGCTTTATTATGGTGCTTCCAAGTGGACTTTGTATGAAACTCCATCAATTTCTTCAACTTTCTGCAATAGGATGACTGCATTTGTGATCCTGCCTCTTTGTAGCTCAATTTTGTTATTTGAAATGTGGAGGTAATAATGTACTTATTTCCTAAGATGGTTGTGAGAATTCAGTGATATGATGTGTGTAGGTATTGTGTTAGCCATTGCTATTATTAATAAGTAAACACCATGGAGTAGCTCGATCTATGCTTGGAAGATGCTTCACAAATAAATAGTGGATCTTAATGGGGCTACTTAAAGATACAGAGCTTTGAAGAGATGGAACTTATAAATTCAAAGTCAGACAGCAATGGTTGCAAACAGCTTCAAGTGAGCCACAGAATCCCAACCCAGGACAGGATTCCACCCTGCTCGCAGGCTTAGAAACACGCAGATAGGGGTCAAACCTAAAGAAGTCATGATTCCTCAACAATGGGCAGAGGATTCTGACAAATTAAGACTTTGCTCCAGAGCTCTTGCAGGCTGCTAGTCTTGCCCAGCCTTCACCCCACCCTGCCATCATAGTGGTTAAGTGTTGGACACAGGCACTAGACTGCCTATGGCACAATAACAGCTTCACCACTTACTAGCTATACTAGGGACAAGTTATTTAGCCTGTTTCTATCTCTGTCTTCTTGCCTATAAAGTAAAAATAGCATCAGTACCAATCTCATAGGATTGTTGTGAGAATTATAGTAACTAATGCAAATAATCAGTATTTGGCATATAGTAAGTGTTCAATAAGTTAGTTCTCTTGGTTTGTTGCCTTCAGGCTACCCCACCTACTCTCTCCTGGAAATGGAACCAATAAAAAGCCATCTGGTTCATATGTCAAGATATTTCTCTTCTTTGTGCTAAGTGGCAAGAGGATGTCCTCAATGGCCTATCAATGCCAGCACATGCACTAGGTCACTTCTCACAGAAGGACAAAGCCCATACTCCCCTTTCTGACATCCAAGGGTTCCCCTACACAGCCCCCACCTCCAGATTTATCCCAAGTCAACTTCATTCACATGTGTGACACCTCCTCCCATCTAAGCTCTTCCAAGGGCTCCTACCCAGCCCTGCCCTTCCTTCTTCTTGGGCCTTTGCTCATCCTGTTCCCTTAACCCAGTGGTTCTCAGCCTTCTGGCCCTTTAAATACAGTTCCTCATGTTGTGACCCAACCATAAAATTATTTTTGTTGCTACTTCATAACTGTAATGTTGCTACTGTTATGAATCGTAATATAAATATCTGATATGCAGGATGGTCTTAGGTGACCACTGTGAAAGGGTCGTTTGACCGCCAAAGGAGTCGCGACCCACAGGTTGAAAACCGCTGCCTTAGCCCAACATATCCTTGTCACTCCACACTACCCTTCTTAGATGCCACCTCTTCTATAAAGACCCTCTGTAGTTTTCCAATGAGATGGAATCACTGCCTCCTTTTCCTTTTCCCACTTTACCCATAGGTGTGTACCCTACTTCTCTGAGTTCTGTGAGCTGTTCTAGCAAATTAATCAAACCCACAAAGGGGTTTTTTTGGCGCCTCCAATCTGTAGCTGGTTGGTCAGACACACAAGTGATAACTTTGCTTGTGACTGGCATTTGAAGTGCTGGAGGATGTGGACGGGGTAGAGAAGGGCAGTCTTGTGGGAGTAAGCCCTTAACCTGTGGGATCTGATGCTATTTCCAGGTAGACAGTGTCAGAACACCCAGCTGCTGTCACAGAGAATTTCTTGGTGTGCGAGAAACCTCTACATGTTTGGTGATCAGAAATGGATTGTTTTGTGTGAGTAGTAAAGGAGACTCACAGGGGAGAAATACACAGTAGGGAAGTACTAGGGTTTTCCCTACACAAGGGGAAAACTGAACTTTCTCCAATAGTCTGCCCTGCATATTCATGGATTTTTTAAAAATTTAAATTCTTTATTGTGTAAAGTATTACATCCTTAGATTCAACCAACCACAGCTCAAAATATTTTTTAAAAAATCCCAGAACTCTCCAAAAAGCAAAACTTGAATTTACCATGCACCAAGCACTGCACTGAATCCACACAAATTAAGTGAGGTGCAGGCACATCCAGCTGTAGTCTATCTGCAAATATAGGTTATATGCAAGTTCTCCAACATCTTATATAAGGGTCTTGAGTATCCATGGATTTTGGTATCCGAGGAGATTCTGGAGCCAATTCCCCAAGCATCTTGAGGGACAACTGTACATTACCTGCTATGGAAAAGCTGTATTGTATTTGCAAATGTGATTAAGTTGAATATCTTAAAATTGGGAGATTATTCTGGATTATCCAGGAGGGCCCTGAGTGCAATCACAAAGTGTTCTTATAAAAGAGAGACAGAGGAAGAAGAGATACAAAGGAAGAGAAGACAAGAAGGTGATGGTGGTAAAGACTGGAAGATATGCCTGTAAGCCAAGGACTGCTGGCAGCTATCAGAAGCTGGGGGAGACAAGAAATTATTCACCCAGGAGTCCCTGGAGCATGACCCAGCAACACTGATTTGGGTTCAGTGGTTGAGCGTTGACCTATGAACCAGGAGGTCATGATTTGATTCCCAGTCAGGGCACATTCTCGGGTTGCAGGCTCTATCCAGTGTGGGGTGTGCAGGAGGCAGCCAATCATTGATTCTCATTATATATATATATATATATATATATATATATATATATATATATATTCCCCTCCTTTCCTCTCTGAAATCAATAAAAATATATTTTAAATACACACACACTGATTTGGGTTCATTGATACCGATTTCAGACTTCTAGCCTCTAGAACTGTGAGAAAATAAGTTCCTAATATTTTAAGTCACTGAGTTTATGGCAATTTGTCACACCAGTGACAGGAAATGAATATAGGGTCATAGCACTCTATATAGCAATTTGATTTATGCTTACATCATGTTCCAGAAAATAACAACCTACCCCCCCACCCCCACCCCCACCCCGGGTTTTCCAAACTGGTGCCTAGCTGAGCTTTTTTATTATTATTATTTTATTGATTTTTAAAAGAGAGAGTAAAGAGAGAGAGAAACATTGATGCAAGAGCAAAGCATTGATCAGATGCCTCCTGCACACCCCCTCGCCCCAACCAGGGAATGAAGCCCATAGCCCAGGTATGTGCCCTGACAGAGAATTGAATCAGCAACCTTGAGGTGTTCAGGATGCCCCACCAACTGAGCCACACCGGCCAAGGCCTACCTGAGTTTTTTAATGGTCCTTTCCATCATTTCAGTAGACCTGAATTCTCCAATGTGTCACCAACATTTGTCAAAAATATAGGTCCTTCTAGACATTTTGGCAATAGCATTTTGGAGCTCAACCAATCTGAATCCATGAGAACTGGTTTGAGTTTATGCACGGTGCGTCTTTCCTTTGGAACAATTTTGCTAGGCTACGGGTAGACAGAGGGCAAGGGAGGCCTTAAACCAGACCTGTCTCCTACTTCTTTCTCTTTTTCTGCAGAATGCTCAGATCAAGTGAATTTCTGATTTCCAGCTCTAAAAACATGCCTGATGGTAGCTGCTTTAATTACAGAAGTTCACACTTTGCATATGTTCTATTTTCTACCCAGGTGTCACACTGAATTAAGAAGTAAAAGCATCTGAACCTCAGCAGAACCCTTTGTTTTCCCCTTTTCTTTCCTTCTTTTATTCCCCCTCAATGTGGAAGGATCATTATAGCTTAAATCTTCCTTTGCAAAGCAAAATTAGTCCATTTATTCTTCTAAACAACAGAGCCTGGGCCTGCCTTCCTCTCTGCAGCTCAGAGTGCATGTCCTCCTTGGCAGGGAGAGAAAAAAGGCTATTGAGCCCTTTTCCCCCATCTGTTTGATAAAAAAAAAAAAAATGTTTGTTTTTGTTCATAGCTTTAAAGCCCAAAATGGGCCAGTACTGTAAATAAAACATGCGTTCTCATTTGAAAAATTTATTACAAGGAATTTTGTTTATGATTTCATCTTCTCTAGCAATAATTAATTGGAGGTCTTCTAGGGTCCCCACAGACCAACCATTATTCAGATTGTACAGAAGAATGATCCAACATAGTGTCTCTCTATCTCTCATCCATAGCCAAAGGAGCCGTCTCTGGGTACTACCACGTCAGCCTGCATCAAGGAAGTTAAGTTTATGACATGATTTGCCTGTTCAAATGTCTGGGGTATATTTACTAAGTCTGTATGTGACACTGAGGTCAAAGCATCCTTTCAAGAATTCCTCAGATAAGGAACCTCTATCATTAAACTGTCCTGATAATTTAGAACCCTACAACCATGCCCCCCTCTTCACTTCTCAAGTGCTGAGGATTAAAGATTATTCAAATTGTTTGGTTTAGCAAAGGAAACACACACACACAGATCCACACAGTCATACAAATGATAATAACAGATATTTAGTGAATATATCTTATGTGCTGAACATTATGCTGAAATATTTTTATATGAATGATCTCAACCCATACAACTGCTTCAGTCAAGGCAGGCTGGGTTATGCTACAGTAACAAATAATCCCCAGATCTCTGTGATTTATAATGACAAGGCTTATTTCTCTCTCTTCTACATGTCCACCATGGAGTGGGGGTGGGAGCCTCTGTTCCACATGGTCCTCACTCTGGGATCTGAAACATGGCATTTGTGGCAGATGAAAAGAAAGTTCTAGAGGATCTTACATCAGCAATTAAATGACATGCATAACTTCTAAGCACAATTTGTTGGACAGAATTAATCTCATGACCTTTCCTGCTCACAAAAGGGTCAGGAAGTACCATCCTACCGTGTGTCAAAAGTGCAGGGGTGGGAGTGAAGTGGCCACTAGAAATAATTACTGAACAGAACTGGTAACCGCACAACTTAAAAGGTAGGTATTTTAATATTTTTCCATTTTGTAAATTTACAGATTACAGATTAGGAAACTGAGGAACAGAAAGGATATGTATAACTTGTCCTAGGACATGCACCTAATAAGTGGGCGGGGGGGGGGGCGGAATGAAGATTCAGACTCAGGCAACTGGACATCTCCCTTTCCCTACCCCTAACATGCACTCACACATGTACATGCACATGCTTCAACTCATACGCTCACGTCCTGGGGCTACGAGATAATGAACCCCTCAAATGCATCCAAGAGTGGAAATAGAGTGGTGTCAGCCAAAGTCCTTAGAGAGAATCAAAGGTCAAATTAGAGAAACTACTTTTAGTCACTAAGTCCAAAAGGCAGGATCAAGGCCAGGCAGGAAAAAGAAAATAACTAAAAGCCAAAGGTCAAGAACGGGACACACTGAAACAGGAATGTGGTTGGCAGCAGTGAGGAGCTAGTCCAGTGTTGGACGCCAACCACAAGGGAGAGGCCTCTGTGTTTCTGTAGTGTGGATGGGCTTGGCTGGTTCAAGACCTAGGGCAGAAGCAGAACATGACAAATATTCTCTTCAAGCTGATCTGTTTATCCAATCCCCACTCTCGCTGGGGGAGATGCCCTACCCAACTTTCAAGAGATGGGGGAAAAAAATAAAGGTGGCAGATGGAATCATCTTTGGGAGCTAGACTTGGCCGTGTCTAGGGGAACAGGCAAGGACAGGGAGTATTACCAGACCTGGGGAGTGCTATGGTTATGGGAGAGAACTCCTGATGGGAGTGAGGCCTTCAGTAGAGAAACATGGCAAGGAGGGAGCTAGGGAAATAAGTACCTCAACTTCTCTCTCCTTCTGCCTCCTAATCTACTGGTGAAGTCTCCCATTGGCTGAACTCAACCAGAAGTTAAAAGGTAATCCACATACCAGGTCTGTAAAGCTCATCTTTCCAGGGTACAGCACAGAGGAAGAAGGGTAGACAGGACAAAAATATCCAGCGCATATGCTATTTTGGGTGTTCTTGTCTTGATATTTCTGAGGAGCCTCTTCCCATCAATTTATATCACCATTGTCATCATCCCTGTATTACCCAAGTGACAGCACCTATGTTGTTACTTTGCTCAACCATTGCATCAACCATTCAATCAAGTGTGAACACCTACTGTGAGCCAAGTCCTGTTTTAGATTCTTGGCATCCAGTAGTAAACAAAAACAAGTACTTGACCTCATGAAACTTGCATTCTAATGAGGAAAATTGAGGATTGAGAAATTTACAAAAAGCTATGTTTGAGAATGCCAGCTGGAAAACAAGGCAGGGCAAGAGGACAAAGAGTGATCGGAGATGCTACTTTAAATAGGATTATTAGGAAAATCCCCTCAGAGGAGGTAGTGTGCCGAGTCACCATGTACCATGCACAAAAGAATGCAGCATCATGTCTTGCCTGCATATCATTTAGGAACTTTCAATGCCTTTAGAAACAAGTCATTACATTAAAAAAAAAAAAAGATGAAAGGACAAAAGCTAATTAACAATGCTAAAGGATAGTTCACAAGTTAAGAAAATGAGGCACTCTTTGAGAGCTTAAAGTTCCAAATTAGAAGTCACTGCTCTAAAGAGAGGCATCCTGGAGGAGGCAGTGCCTTGAAGTATCTTAGTGGCTAGGTCCACTAGACAGGCAAAAAGGAGCAGGGAGGACCTAGAGATCTGGGAAGCCAGTGTGAGCAAAATTGCAGAGGTGACAATGAGTCAGGGACAATGGGGAGAGATATGAGAGACCTAACGAGCTTTGCAGGCTGCAGGCAAGGATTCTATATATGCGTTGGATTACTCTCCAGTCAGTTGGCACCAAAATGTGTTGGGGTAGTGGCTGGTTTGGTAGCAGGGTCAGGCCAAGGCTGAAATTTCTTTGCTGCCTGTTATGAGCTATGTAACTTCATGCAAGTTTCTCTACTTCTTTGAACTTCCGTTTGTTCATCACCAAGGTGGGGGGAAATACCTAATTGGGACAATTGGATGTGGAATACTTGGCATAGTATTTGACACATAGTAGGCACTAAATGACTATTACTAGTACTTTTCCTTGGTCTAAGATATGAACAATAAAAGACAAGCTGCTTATCCAAACAAAAACTGCAATTAAGGTTCAGCTAGGAAGCTGAGATTCATGAAAGCGAAAAGCGCAGGTTCTGGAGTCAGATTGGAGTCAGATTGTCTGGAGTCTAAACTGGGCTTCTCCGTTTTCCAGTGAGTACACTGGGTTAAAAAGGTAACCTTTTTGGGCTTCAGTTTTTTCATCTATAAAATAGAACACTTGTAGTAATGATTATTCCTTGTTGTCAATGAGTCACTAGAATGCTGAAGCACTTAACATGGTCCCTGGTGTAGGGTAAGTGTAGCTATGGTGTCTTTATTGTGTTAACTGTCACTGTGGACTCAGAACAATCCATGTGGTGCTCTGATGCCCATTTGTGCTGGAAAAGAGCTTCAACCTTGAGCCTAGAGATGGTGGCTATTGGGGGGATGGCAGATGTATAGCTCTGATGGGTGAAATATAAGAAGGACCCCTTTAGGTGCAGGAGAGAGAGAGAGAGAGAGAGAGAGAGAGAGAGAGAGAGAGAATAGAAAGCATGTGTACCAGCCAGTGCATGAGCAGCCCCACTCCTGCCTTAGCTCTTGCCAACCCAAAGAATTACAGAGTTGGATGCACCCCTAGGAAACTTCTATTCACACCACATTATCACCTTATTTAGAGATGGGACAGCCAAGGTCCAAAGATAGGTAATGGCAGGTGACCTCTGATTCTATCAAGCCCTGACTTTGCCAGGATTGTAGGACATGGTGAGGAGTGTGTGGCAGAATCAGAATCAGATCCAGACCAGCTGAACCTCTGGGCTATTTTCCCTACCGGCATCTGTTCTTTTCTCTTTCAAAGATGCCCTGTACTTTCAGAAGCATCCATCATGAAAATAGTTCCTCAAACACTAGACAGCCTTCGGGATCCACAAGAGCCTTTCCAGTGGAGAGGACCTGGAGTAGTTGGGGAAGTAGGGAAGGAAGTAGAGCAAGGAGAGCACATTCCCCCTTCTAGCCTGCCAGCCTCCAATCCAAGGTTCAGGCCAGGGAAGGGGCAGCAGAGAACTTGAAATAGAATGAACTAAAAAAATCAAATGAGTTCTTCTGATTGGTTTGTACTCTTTACTTCCTCACTTTTCAAACTTTAACTTATGAAAATTTAAATACCTAAAGTGATAGAAGAAGCAAAAGGAAAAAGAGGAGGGGGAGAGGAAAAGAGGAGGAGGAGGAGGAGGAGGAGGAGGAGGGAAGGAGAGTCACTAGGAGGAGGAGAAGTTGGCATGGCTGCCATGGGAGCAGCTGGAGGTAGCAGCAAGAGCATACATAAATGAAATACAAGAGAAGGGCTTTGAGACACTGCAATGTGCTTCCTTAGATGTCCCTGCAATGATGGACTTGGTGTCCCAACTGCCGGGAGTGCTGTCAGTAGGCAATCTTCCGGGATTGCCTCAGCTATGGGAAAACACTTCACCTCACCTCTTCCAATGACTGATATATATGGAAGCATAGAGACTTGACCATCTCAACCCAACTCTGGCAAACTCTGAAGGCCAATTCTAGCTCCAGAGCTGCCATGGGACTGGCCATGACTCCTGTTGCGTAGGCATCACAGCTTGACTTCTCCCTCTTTCTACTACCACTTTCTTCCCCTCCCTTTCACCAGTAATGATTCCAAGGAACTGCTTAATAAATGTCCTGTGCCCCAGAGAAGGGTTTGAAGAGAATTGTGGGGAGAGAGAGAAAGCGGGGGGGGGGGGGGGGGGGGAGGAGGGATAGGAGAAAAGAGAGCACTGTTTCTTATTTTCAGGCCATCTTATCCAGCCCATTTAATAAGCTGTTTACCCATGTGATAATAGTGACATATATAATAAGCATTTTGCCACGTGTGGGCTCTGTGCTGAGCCTTCTATGTGCATTATTTCATTTACCCCTCATAAAAGACCTATGATCTTTGGGGTAAGCCAATTTTCTAATATTTTTCAATATGGAAAATGAGACCTGGAAAAGTTATGCAAACTATTCTAATCCATAAAGCTAATTATTGATGAAGCCAGGATTCAAACTGAGGTCTGTCTTGTCCCAAAGCCTTTGCTCTTAACTCACTACCCAGGGCTGCTCTGGGCAGCCTCAGCTGTGGGAAAGTCCCATCCCCCTTACTTCACCTCCAACATTGGGAAATGCAGAGGTGGGATTCAGAATTCTAACCCAGCGAGTCTGGGTATGCTTGTCAGGGCATGTCAGGCAAGCACATCAAGGTGCATTGGTGTGTGTGTGTGTGTGTGTGTGTGTGCATGTGAAGCTGCTGCACCTCCATTCCTCCCCCTCCTCCTGGTTGGCTTCCCGCTGGGACACCTGGCCCAGGAAGGAACTGGAGCTGCCTCTTTCCAGTTGGAAGTCTCACTTGATGTCCCTGTAAAGGTCCTGCTGCAGCTCACCCTGTTCCCTTGACCTGGGCTCCCTGGGCCTGCTGGAACCTGGGCTCGGGGGAAGGAGAGGACTGAGGGCATTGGAGTGTGACTGCAGGTGGCTCCGACATGTAATGGCACCTATCTCAGCCCTGCCCAGGGACCTCACTCTAGTCAATAGAACCGTGGCCCAGACAAAAGCCATTAGACATCGCGACGACAACCATCCCCTGCCATGTTCCTGGCATAAAGGGCCAGGCTAAATACCTTTGCAAGGCGCTCATTGTGCTGCATCCTGCGCCGCCTTCCCGCCATCCCCGCACTATCAAATCTTTCTTGGGCCCTTTGTTGTCAAACCAAATACAGCGCTACATTGTCTGGCCTTCCACCTATTCTAGCTGGATAAAGGGGCCCGGTCCCCAGACTGGGGGCGCACGGCTCCTGGGCGGCCGCCTCAATGCTATCTCACCGCCACAGCCCACGCCAGAGGCCCGCAGTTTCCCCACCCACCCGCTCTGCTCCCGGCTGGCGGCTGCGCCATTGATACGCTGTGTATTCTTTTCCATAGGTTCCCACGAGCATGTCACTAACCATTTCCTGGGCCTTATCACCGGGAGGAAAAAAAGGAGCGCCTTTGAAAAGTGGAAACAAAACATCAGGCCCCATTGTTGTGTGACTTCCCCGGTCACAATCTAGGCTCTCCATCGCTGACATGCAGAGACTACAAACACATCCTAATACAGATACCGCCATCGGCAATTTGACCTGGATATTTATTGTTCTGTATCTGCCATCTCTGCTCCACGTGTTTGTGGCTTTAAAATCATCCTTTTCATGTCTCTCTCCTGGCTCAGAGCAAGTCAAAAGCCCCTGATGCCCATCGTCACTGTGACAAGCAACTGAGTCAATGTGCACACTCATGGGTCTGCCTGTGCCGGGAGCTCACAGCCTTGCTTACCGTTTTCTCACCTTTCACTTTCACCTGCCCTCTTTCGTGTTCATCTTTTTTGCCTCCATCCACTTCTTTTCTTCCTCACTTTTCTTTTTTTTTACCTTTCTCTTTCGTTCATTCAGCCTCGGTCTCTCCCAGCCGATTTATTTGTCAGCTCTCCCTCTATACCTGAATGATCAGCAGGAGGTGGGTGCTCCTGGTTAATTTCTTGGGAACGAATGAAGAGGGAGTTGGGACTTTATTTAACATTGCTCCTTAGAGATGCATACAATTCTGGAGTGTTAAATTTAAGGAAAGTTCAGACATGAACTAGTCCAACTCCTTACATTTTTACGAAGGACAATGACCAAGGGTCTGAGAGTTAAGTGACCTGCCCATTGTCACGCAGGGAGTCAGTAATGGTAGCCAGGCCGACCCAGTTTCCTCACCACTGCCAGGAGGTGCTGTTTCCTAGCGGTGTCTTCCAAGCTCTCTGAGAATCCCAATGATATGTCCCTAGTTTAGATGTCTATTTGAGGTACAAACCTAAAATTCATCTGTCAATCATCTTCTATTTTAGGGAGAACCACGAAACATTCCCTAGAATAGCACAGAGTGGCTGAGAGAACTTTCTGGATATAGAAAACTCAGACTAGAATCTTGGCTTGGCCACTTATTAGCTGTGTGACCTTGGGTAAGTCATTAAACACCTCTGTGTCTCAAATTCCCTATTTTTAGAATGGGCACAAAAGCAGTTCCTATGCCCTAGGGTCTTTGTGAGGATGAACAGCTGATTCATGTATAATGCCTGACATACAGTAAGCACTGTGTAAATGTTAGCTATTAATAAGTCTTGGGAAGAAGCTATTGTTAAAATCTATTTTTATATCAATCACCTTCTAATTTGATGTCTTGTAAATATGGATTTCTCAGAGCTTTTCTTATAGTAGGGTCCTTGTATATATACATTGTAGTAGGTCCCTGAAACTAGGGCCCCTGCTCCCCATTGAATCAGCAGCACTTGGCTTCCACTCAATAAACACTCCTTCCCCCATTTAACAGTATATACAGAGAACATACTGTGTGCCAAGCACTGTGGGAAGTCGTTGCTTCATAGTGCTTGCATGCTAGTCAAAAATATGATACACACACACACACACACACACACACACACACACACCCCAGCCAAATGAAATGAAGAAAAAGTATAGGGTGTGATTAGAAGTCATATTGGGGGACAAAACCTAGAGTGGGAATTTAAAGATGACATCTTTAAGAGAATGATATTTAAGTTAAACTCTAAAAGAGTGACCACAGGTTGTAAGGCCAGTAGCAAGTGAGCACTCCAGGCAGAGGCAAGATGGGGCCCATTTGAGAACACAATCAGGGGCTGAAAGAAGGATGGGAAGAGAAAAGAGGACAGGGTATAAATTCAGCAGGGGGTACACAGATTTCTCAGGGATGCAGAATTGGGGTTTGCCCCCAAAATGACACTTCAAAGCCTCAAACAGATTCTGAGCAGATCCTTTGGCTGCTGAGCAGAGAATGGATGGAGTAAGGCAATTAGCAGTACAGCAATAAGGCTATCTTTATCTATTCCAGATGAGAGACTATATGAGCTTGGACCAGAATGGTGGATGTGGACATGCAATAAGAATTCAAGGGATATTTGAAGTAGAATCTATAGAACTTGGAGAAGAGAGAGGGATGATTCAAGGAGGCGTCTGACCTGAGCATCTGGGTTATTGAAGGAGCCACTTCCCGAGAAGGGGGAGCCTGGAGGAAGCCCTGGGTATCATGAGCTCTAGCTGTGTTTGAGATGCCAAGAAGACGGTAGGATACTTGGATCTGGAGTTTAGAGTATCAGTCCAAGCTAGAGATGTACCTCTGGGCATTAACAGCAATTTACGTGCTGTGAATGTGTGTGTGAATGAGTAAAGGGATAGTGCTAGGATTTGAAGCCAGATTTGGCTGACTGAAAAGTCAATATTTTTATATACTATTCAGTCCCATTCCAGTAAGCTATATCCAGGAAAATGTAGACTCTTCCAGCATCCAGATATTGTCAAGTCCAGGGCAAAATGTAGCAACTGTCAGGTCCAGAAAGCAGCCAGGATCCCAGGAGAATCCTTGAGAACAGGCAGAACCCAAGAGTCTCTAGAGGCAAGTGTTGTGGCATAAGGTCTGGAAGGATACAGAAAGAAGCAGAATCTTGAGGGATATAGGAACCCCATCCCACCCCCAAAGTGCACTAGACCAGAACCCTCTGCAATAGATATTCATAAGACTGTCTTGAGATAATTTATAGCAAAGAACCTAGTGCCATCCTGGGCACATAGAAGATATTCAGGATATTGGACTAGGCTAACCTGGACAGTAAGAACAAACATTCTCTGAATTTCAGTGATATAATTCAACCAAGTGCCATATAGGTCAGGCAGCATTCTCAAAGATACTTTTCCAACAGTAACTCGGGGATCAAGGCTATTTCCACCTCTGAAGGTCTTCACTTCCTACAGTGTGGAAGGGGGACAGCGTGGAGAATTCACACCTATTCCTAACAGCTTTGACTGGAAGCAACGCCAATGACTTCTACTCCCAGCCTATGGGACTGGCACATGACCCTAACTTAGCTGCCGAGGAGACCAGGTCATAGAGGGGAGAATACAGAGGTTTATTGAGGATTGACTGCCCCTGCCCATTCACCAAATGCCCACACTCTCTTCTTCCCAGAAGAGAACTAAAGCAAGGAATAGGATTAGAAGATTCAAGTGGGAGATGACTGGAGATGGTCAAGGCTGAGGATGAGGGGGTTCAATCAACCCTTGCCTCTCAGAGTTAGGACCAGAAATCTGTGCCTGGAACCTTGTCTGTTTCTGTGCGCATGAATTCCATCTTCTCCTGTTCTCTACATGTCATATGCTACTCAGTGGAAAATGTCGCTGCTGCTGTGACCTGAAGGAGAGGTCAAAGTGGTTTACTGTCACAGTCTGAGGTTTGCACCCTTCCATGCCTGCTACCAGCCAGGATCCCTAGGGAGGGGAGGTCTGGGAGGGTGTGACAAGGCTGCCCTGACCGAGCAGGACCCAGAGTCCACATGCAGGGGACACCCCACAGGCCCCACAGGCCTTCCCAAGCCACTATCATTGTCTCTGTCTTGAGCTGGGCCTGCCAGCCAGTGTCTGTATCTTTTTAGCATAGCGATCTTATCAAAGAAGATTAAAAATGAGAATGGGCCCATAAAACATGCATTATGGTCTCTCTAAGCCTCATAAAGCCAGATAAATGCCCTGTTCAAGAGCCCCCTTGATCGAGTATACACCTCTCTCCCTCCCCATAATGGAATCGTCAACAGCAGATAATTGAAGTTTAAAAAAAAATCAGTAACTTGTAAGGCTCAACTCAGTGGATTGATTGTTTGGCCTTGTGGATTGCCTCGAGTAAAAGCAGATCATGGCAGAAGATATCTGGCTTTTCTTGACCCCAATGGCTCCTCTACATTTACCCTGAGGCTTGGAGCAGAAGCACAGAGAAATCTCATGGACTGCTCTTTCTTTCTGGGTGGTTCCATCTCCTTTTCTCATTGCCCCACTGGCTCCTGAGTCCCAGCCCCAAGCCAAAGTGTTTTAATTCTTGTAGATAACAGGCCTCCTATGAATCCACTCCCAGGCTTTTAGGTACTCCCTTGAGATGTGGCCTTGTTTGGGAGAAGGGAGGGCTGGTAGTCACACAGCAGGTTTTCTGTTACTGTAGCTCTCACTACCCCAGTTGAGGCTAAGCTACCCACGTATTTCAGCTCAGTCTTGCCTTTCTGTTACCAGGCAGGGAAGGTTGAAGTGAGCCTGGTTCTTAGCCTCCTCTGACCCTGGCCAAGCTATCACCTCATGCCCCAGACTCAGCAGGTGGCTCTGCTCCAGGTTCCCCTGTGCCTGAATCCTGATTTGATACGGTGTCCTTTCAGAATGGAGATTGTCCCAGGGACTGGAACCCTGCCTGGGCTTAACCAAACCTAGACATCTAGACTTCCTCCCTGTCTCACCTCCCCTAAGAAGCTCACTTTCAGGAAACTGTCCTTGGGAGAGATCATGAGTTCAGGACTGAACATGTTGAGTTTAAGATAGCTATAACACATCAGTGGAGCCTGGCTGGCATGGCTCAGTGGTTGAACATCAACCTGTGAACCTGGAGGCCACAGTTCAATTCCCAGTCAGGGCACATGCTCAGGTTGCAGGCTTGGTCCCCAGTGTGGGGTGTGCAGGAGGCAGCCGATCAATGATTCTCTCTCTCCCTCTCCCTTCCTCTCTGAAATCAATAAAAAATATATTTTTATAAATAAATAAATCCTTCCAACATCTCCCTACTCAATGCTGATTCTAGATTTTGACCCAGGTGCCTGCCCCTCGCTCAGCCTCCAGAGCTCTAAGACCCCATTATGGCAGGGACAGTGAGAGAAGGAAAGCACTGCCTGGGAGGGGTTTGGGTCCAGGTTCATGGCTTTCATTAAGGCTGGGTGTGGTAGTGTAGCCAGCACAGATAACAGCCTAAGGTTTCTCTGTCAGACCAGACTAGAAGGCATGTTCTGGAACTTAGCATTTAGACCAGGGGTGGGCAAACTTTTTGACTCGAGGGCCACAATGGGTTCTTAAACTGGACTCAGAAGAAGGAGCTGCGGCCGTGTTTCCTGATGTTGCCATGTTAACACTGCTGCTGGTGAAGGAGCGGAGGGAAGAGCAAGAGAAGCCTCCGCTCTTTCGGCTCCGCGGGCCGGATAGAACAGCCAAACGGGCCGGATCTGGCCTGCGGGCCGTAGTTTGCCCACGGCTGATTTAGACTCTCTTTATTGCACCTCTGATGTTCAGACAATGGAGATGGGCTGGACTGGCTTCTCTTCCCACTAGAGCCTTTGTTCTCTCCCAGACCTAAAGCTTAGACAGCCCAGTGCAGAGTATCTTTCAGGCCTGGCCATCCAACCATCTCCAGATCGGTCCTTAGTCCTCTAGCACTCCATGCTGGCCACTGATTTATCCCCAGTTACTCTTATTCTGAATTTTAATTTATTGTTGACAATATTACAGATGTCTCTCTTTTTGCTTTCCTCCACCTAACCCTGCCCCACCCAAGGCTTTCACTGCACTATTGTCAGTGTCCATGGGATACATATATACACATACATATATGTTGTTATTCTCCTCCTGCCCCCCGCCCCTTCCCCACTGAGATCTGTCAGTCTGTTCCATGCATCCATGCCTCTGGACTTATTTTGTTTGTCAGTTCATTTTGTTCTTGATATTCACACATAAGTGAGATCATGTGATATTTGCCCCTGTTACTCTTTACATAACTTATGTGCTTGCACATCTATCTCTTGATTTAACTACGGGAATGTGGAGAGCAAGGGCCAGCTTTGACTTAATATTGTATCTCCAGGGCCTTATGCAATCCCTGACACATACTATGTGCTCAATAAATATTTGTAGAACAACTAAATATATTTAATTGTGTCTTCTTAGTCCAATTCTAAGCAGTCAAGAACTTCTGCAATGTGTTGAGACTGTTTGCCCATAATCTGCATAGAGAAGCTCACTGATTCCGTGACCTCCTGGGATGGGCCCTAAAACACAACTGAGACAGAATAAATGTCTGGCTGTTCTGTTTTGACTGGTGACAAGAGTTGCAAGCTGATTAATACATTTAAAGTGGTGATCAATTTGTCTTATTCACATCCTCTTATCCTGATTGTAATGAGTAGATCTTTTAACATAATGAAAACTGCATGTTTCACTCAAATTCACAGCTTTGCATTCCAGAGGAGTTGAAATGCTGTTTCTATTTAATGTTAAAATGAGGTGTAAGCTCTTGTCTTGGGAGGCCAGGGAAGGTCACAGGCACTCTGTCTCCTTGAAGACCAGAGGTGTGGCATCTCCTGAGACCTTGAGTTTGAAAATTGGTTCCCAAACAATAATCGGACAGCATCTTTTCAGTTATATGGTCTTTTTCTTGCCCAGTTTATGAGTGAACTCTAATCAGCCCTGACTGGAGGTCGTCTACTTTTGGCTTGAATACTTTCCAGTGATGGAGAGCTCACCACTATACATTTCATTTCTTAAAGCCTCCAAGTTTAAAAATAATTCTTACATTGGTCCAAAATTGATGTCTTTACTATTGCTGTGGACTTTACTTTCTCTCTTGCTCCCTCTCACCCTCCCTCCTTTACTTTTTTAACTTACTAGTTTGGCCTAAATATATCTAAAATCATAACCTCTTACAGTTTTGCAGAGGCGTTCTTCATGCTTGTCACACAGCCTCGCAGAGATGAACGAGTGAATGGTTTCCTATTGATGCTCTATCGATGCTGCTTCTCTTGGGACAGCCTGTCCTCGTGGACAAGAGTGTCCCCTGCTCCGCACACCTTTCTGCCCTATTCACTGCCCCGTTCAGAACCCAGGAAGTACCTGGCACACAATGGGTTGTCTCCGGTTGTTGAATGAGTGAATGAATAAATGAATGTATGAATGAATAAAGAGTGGTGCCTGGAAGGTGTTTTATTAAATGTGACCCTGCACCTCTGTCCCTGGTTGGTCATGTGACAGTCACCTTTTCACTAAGCAACCAACACAACAGGTCAAATTGGAAATGGGGACAAAAAGGAATATTCACACTCTCTTCTGTGGCTGCACTCACATCAAGAAAGCTCAGAGTAGCCCTAACCGGTTTGTCTCAGTGGATAGAGCATCGGCCTGCGGACTCGAGGGTCCCAGGTTCAATTCCAGTCAAGGGCATGTACCTTGGTTGCGGGCACATCCCCAGTGGGGAGTGTGCAGGAGGCAGCTGTTCGGTGTTTCTCTCTCATCGATGTTTCTAACTCTCTATCCCTCTCCCTTCCTCTCTGTAAAAAATCAATAAAATATATATTTTTTTAAAAAATAAAAGAAAGCTCAGAGCTAGCCACGGAAGCATCCATGCATTTGCCACTGAGGCCAAAGACGAGAAGAGAACAGGAGGGGCACAGAGAAGAGCAGAGGTGAGAGGCAGGAGTGAACTGAGAGCTTACAAGCCCTGGCTCCCGGTGGCCCTGAGGCCCCAGCCACACCCCTGTGCTGAGCTGCAGGAGATGATCTGGCTCCTTATCCAGATCCCCCGTTATTGCTCAAGCCAACTCAGATAATTCCCTTTACTTGCAACCAAGCATGTCCACCTAAATCAAAGGAATATATAAAGATGTCTGTTTCCTAATGTTATAAGGAAGGCTGGGAGGCTAAGGAACTCTCCCCAGGCCACAGAAATAGGAGTGGCAGTCGGGGTAGAATCCCCAACCCTGGGCCCTCAGACTGAGCTTTGTTCTATGCGGTCCCTGGAGCATGTCCCTGTGCCCTGCTCCCCCCCTGCCTCTCGCTGTTAACAAAAGCAGGAGTCACTCCTGGAACAGCCAGATGTAGCTGAGCAGTGTGAACCCAAACCAAGAGGAATTCACTCTCCATAAATTATGCTTTAATAGATGTCAATTATTAATTCCTAAATAAATATTTGTTAATATTCAGAAGAGTTTGCCTACTAAGAAAAACTCAGGCTACACAGAATAATTAGTGCTTCTCACTGTGAGATGGCTGAGGCCCATGATTTTTTCCCCACTCTGCATCTTTATTTTGTCTGAAGTGTGAATGCCTGGCTGTGTCAGTTTCCTGGGGGTTTCGGCTGGCCCTCCTCTGAGCAGTTTTGGTTGGAGGTGTGTGCATGGCAAGAATGCAAAGAGCCGAATGTTCTCACGGAAGCTTCCATGCTGGCCAGCGAGTTTTCCTCTTTCTTCTTTATGGAGCAAAATTTTATGAAAACCTGAAGTTGCCACATCTAAAAAGAGGCAATCATAGATCCAATTGGGAAAAAAATGTGGTTTAATTGAACGACAACCCCATAAACATATCACAGTTTTCAGTGTTGTGCTAGGGCTGGGTTAGCAGGCAAGGGTGGGGTGGATACAGAAGAGAATGGGAGCTTCTCAAGGGTTCAGGTGTGTGTAGGGGAGAGCTTCCTGATCAGTTCTTACCACGGGGGAGTGTGAATCAGTCTACAAGAGAGGGCTCAACAAAACGCCAGGGGAACTTGGAGAAGCTCGAAGTCATATCTAATTGGAGGCAAGGAGTGGAATAAATTCATGAAGGTAGTAGAATTTGAGCCAGACCTCGAAAAATGGATAGAATTTTAATGGGCAAAGATTAACTTAGCATTTGCATTTGTGAGGTCATTCATTCATTTTCTCACCAATTTAAGACACATTTATTTGGAGCAACTGGTAGGTGCCAAGCCCTGGTCTGGGTACTGGAGGTAAAGAAAAATCAAACTGCATCTATGAACTAAAATAATACAGTAAAGTGACATATAATAATGACACATATAATGTCACCTAGTAATGCTACGCATAAAAATAGTTGCAATGCAGTGAAATGTGGATCCAACAGAATGACCACCTCCACCATGGGGTCAGGAAAGCTGTAAGAGGTGGGAAACCTTGATCTAGATCAGCGGTTCTCAACCTGTGGGTCGCGACCCCTTTGGGGGTCGAACGACCCTTTCACAGGGGTCGCCTAAGACCATCAGAAAACACATATATAATTACATATTGTTTTTGTGACTAATCACTATGCTTTAATTATGTTCAATTTGTAACAATAAAATTAGGGGTCACCACAACATGAGGAACTGTATTAAAGGGTCGCGGCATTAGGAAGGTTGAGAACCACTGATCTAGATCCTGGAGGATTCATTTAATCAATTATTCATTCACAGCACATATTTACTGAATGCCTACATGTGTCAGCCACTCACTGAATGTTAGAGGATAGTGCAGTGAAGAAAGCAGACTAACCCTTTTCTCATGATATTTACATTATAAGAGTTCAACAAATTAAGGGGGTAGGGCATTCCCTCAGAGAGAATAAAATATGCAAATTATAGAGCCAGGATGTTATAGGCTGTGGCTACAGCTAAGGATGCGCAAGGAAGGGGATTGTCAGAAGGTGAGACTGGAGAATCAACTGGGGGCCACGTTAGGAAGGATCTTGTAAGCTGGGCTAAACACTTAGGACATCATCTGGAGACAATGCAAAGCTAAGGAAGGCTGTCAAAGCCGAGGTTGAGAAAGGTGACCTTGAGGGCTCTGTGGAAGCCAGATTGGAAGAAGATGAGGCTGGAGACAAAGAGACCAGAGGTTCAGTGTAATAAACCAAGATGCCCATGATGAGGGCCTGAACCAGGACACAGGTGGTGAGGATGGAGAGGAATGTGCTTGAATTGGATAAGTGGTGCTTAACTTGGTGTGTGTGCATGTGTGGTGTCTAAACTCCTTGAGAATGTAATAAAAGCGTTTGGCCCCAGAAAGATGCTCATGTTGACCTACATGTATTACTTTGCAAACAAATTTCAAAGAGCATGAATTCTGATTAAGAACCCCTGAGCTGTAGAGAACAGTTGGGGTGAATGAGGGTCAAGAGGTAACACATAAAACAGGAGACTGCAGCAAATGGTATGAATCTTGTGTTCTTCTAGATACCCCTTCAGACCTGCCTTCCTGAGCCCTTCCTCTGACTGCCCAGTATCCCAGGTCTTTGGTGCATCTGGTCCACAAGACCCCAATGAATGTCCCTCATTCCTACTAGATTTGACTTGTGACTATCTCTGTCACTCAGACACCCTCTGTGCCAGAGACCATGGGGTTAAGTTCCTTTCTGCCTTCCCTATTCTGGGGGAAATTTAGGGTATTTCCTTAGTGGTACCAATATTTTAGGGTCCAGATCCAAGAGCACTTTCTCACAGATGCCAGAGGACTACAGCTGGGCGGGTCAACAGACACCAAATGCTATTCTCCCACTGCGCAGATAGGAAAGTTCAGGGCCAGAGAAGGGAAGAAATATTTTCAAGACATATGGAGTAAGTGGCCAAGCTAGAACCAAAACTCCCAACTGTAATCTCTCTTACCCTTTGCCCTCACAGTGGAGCACCATGTGCCTTGCTGATGGCATTGATCACATCCAACCCATGCACCAAGATCACGGACAGCAAGCCTTGTGAATATATCCACACCCAATGCAGGGGCTCTGGGAGGGTGAATGTAGACCATGAGAGAGGAGAGGGTGTGGCTGACCCTGATTGCTTCCCAGTTTGCTCTGCCTGCCTCACCATCCCATGTAACAGCCATCGCCGTTAACCTTCCTGAGCTCTGAGATTCTTCAGCCATAAAATGGGGGGAATGATATCCAGTTCCCAGGGGAGTTGCGTGTATAAAAGGGAAAGAGTATAAAAATGGACTTGGTCCACTCAGGAAGCTCTCCTTCCTGCCTTTCTTCTTGGCACGTCTTCCCACACTCACAGGGAACAGTGCTGTGGGAAGAGCTGGGGCTGGGGAAGGTTGAGTGTGTGGTCAGAGAAGAAGGCCGAAGCTGAGTTTTGCCTTTGTTGTGGCCAGGAATACATCATTTTCTATATATTTCCACATAAATTGACACTCAGAACTGAAGTCAAAAATAACAGTCAGCACAAGAGGATGGAGCTTGGATGTCCCTGGCATAAGCACAGGGATACAGAGGTCCTTGTGGGCCAGCTGGGCCTGGGCCTACCAGGCAGCACGGAGAAAATCACATTTCAGCTGGATTGTTGAGGAACCTCCAGGTGCACAGCCCTGGCCCGTTCTGAGAGACCTCATAGGTTCCTGGTGGGCAGGGACAAGAACAGGGACCAATGAGACAAGGTGGGGTCCAGAGAGGTAGGATCTGGACCCAAGTCAAATGTAATGTTTTGTTGTCCAGGATGATCTTGATTACTTTGATTCTAGAGCATGGACATGAAGAATACTTGGGAGAAACATAGTCCTGGGATCATAGTCCCGGCTTGTCACTCAACGGTCATGTGCATTTGGGTGAGTTATTTAGACTCTCTAAGCATTAGTTTCCCGTTTCTCCATCCATTGTACAAAATAACAAGATCCACCTCAATGTCGAGTTAGGGATTGAGATAAAGCATTTGAAGAAGTTGGCAAAGATCCAGTATTAGATAATGGTCCCAAAATTATCTAATACAGAACTGTGTTCTCTGGCTCCCAAGAGGATCCTGAGATGGGCTTGTGGTCCTGGCAGTGGCTAGCTCTCAGGCCTTCTTCAATTCCTGCTCATTTCTTCCTTGTTCTTCCTCCCACAACATACATATACGAGACTAATTTTGGGATTGGTGTCTAAAACATTGAGAGCTTATTTCTTCCAAAACATGTCTCTGTTGGGCTGGCCTTCGAGGAAATATCAAATTATGAATGGCTGTCTGCTGGCTAGAAGAACTTGGAAAGAACAAACTATTTAAAGCTCTGTGAAGGGCAATCAGGTTGGGATTATATCTTGTATCATATGGGGGGCATAAAAGAGCTATCTTGCAAACTACTAATTATTTAACTTTTGTCCAGTGTGGGCCTGATCTGGTGTGTTTCTACAGTATTTCTATTTAAATGAAAGTAGAAGGGAGGGGAACAGGGAAACCAATTCAGTAGAGTGAAAAAGAAGAGAGCAGAGCAAGGGATGCAGAATCAGGAGCCCGAGTTCTCCATGCAGCTCTGTCTCAAATTGGCTCTGTGGTCCATTGAAAATACCCCCACCCTCTCAGAACCTTCATTCTTGCATCTGCAGAAAGAGGTGACTAGATCATCCTGAAGGTCTGCTGCAGCTTTCAAATTGTGGCACAGAGGAGGTGCTCTATCAGTAATTATGAGGTGGTGAGCAATTGTGACTGGCCAGTGTCATACACACGTGACAGTCAGTGACAGAAAGCCAGCAATAGAAGTGGTAAGTGCACTCAACAATAGTGGGAAGCTGAGCCCATCTGTAGACAGCATTTGTACTGCTGTAAAAATAGCATAACAAGATTATATTGAAATATCCCACTATTTAACTTAATAATTTAAATGTTTGCCTAATGAGGTGGACTTGATTGGATTAGGGCATTCACAATTAATTTTGATAGATCATTTTACACATTGGAGGTGCATTCTTCTGAACCAGGAGGTGGAACGGAAGTGCAAAGTGTTTATGTTCAAACGAGCATGTGATTTTGCAGAAAACATTAATCCCGGATCATGCACACTAAGTCAATTTCAGAAATGGCTTCTAGATATATTATTAGAAATTGCTCTTCAAATATAAAAAGCTTGTAATAGAGTTCTGTCCATTTTTCCTTTGGCTGATGGAAGTTGTTATATAAATACGCCTATGCTATGATGCTTTCTTCACCACCCAAGCCTTTTGGTACTAATTGCAACTTTTTAAACAGTGTAAGTAGTGGCTGTCATGAACACTTTAAATCCTCTTACAAATACGTATTTCTGAACAATTTCACATTTAGGGGTGTATCCTTTATTCAAATATTTTTGACTATGTATTTTCCCATTTTCTTTTTCTGAAAGCACTTGAATTGAAAACTGTACCCTACCTTGCTTGTTGAGAGAATTTTATTGTGTGATATAAAACCAGCTCTATTCCCCATCTTTACCCCCTCAAAAATCAAAGAGCCAGGAATGGTCATATCTGCCCGTGGAGTCAGGAATAAGCAAAGGCAAATGGCTTCTGGAAAGATAGGCTAGAATCTGGCCATGAATTCTGTCCCAGAGTTCCGGGAATAAACGCTCCTCAGCACCACTCCTGCCAGATCAGAATTGCATCTCTGTTTTCTATCAGAAAGTTATTTGATCTAAGGTGTCCATGGGCAAGAGAATTCTCTGTGCCTTAGTGTCCTCTTGTGAAAAATGGAGAGGTGTAGTGACCACACCTCAAGCCAGTGAGGCTGGAGGTCCTAAATGTGACATCAACCTTTGGTAAATGAGCATGCAGTGGTACAAACGCTGCTTCGGTACCTGCAAACCACGGGTCAAATCCTAGCTCTGTTCTTATTAGCTGGTCACTTAGGAGAAGCCATGACCCTTCCTGAAATGCAACGCATCATTCTGTAAATGGGGACAGTCACACCTAATTGAGAGCGTCATGAGAATTGAATGTCACTTTCCTGATGCATGCTAGCAGCTCAGCTAGCTTTAGTTTCCTTCTAGTCTTCTTCTTGAATTTGAGCAGTCCCAAATTCAAGGCACCGTTTCCATTTTGGTTTCTCATGTGGCCCCCCAGAAGGCTATGGCACTTAACACACAGGGGCTTTGGTCATCCTGGTCTTGATGGACAGATAAGGTTCACTCCACAGGCTCCAAACCACCTTTGTGGGCATAACCTGAATCTACCATCTATATGTATAAAAGTCTAAGTGACCTTTCAACTGTTAGACCATTTGACCATTCGACTGGTAGCTATAATCCACACTGACCACCAGGGGGCAGATGCTTAACACATACACATGGAAACATGGAACAGACTGATGAATCTCAGAGGGAAAGGGGGAGGGGAGGGCAGGAAGAGATTAACCAAAGATCTTATATGCATACTAGAGGCCCCCAGTGGGGTCCCTTGGCCTGGCCTGTAGGGATCAGGCCAAAACCGGTGGTCTGACATGCTCCGAAGGGTCCCAGATTGCGAAAGGGTGCAGGCCAGGCCAAGGGACCCCACCTGTGCATGAATTCATGCACCAGGCCTCTTGTTCTTCTATGAGGTCCAAACTGTAATGAGAGCTCATTCAATGCATTCCTTGTCAGGTTTCAATGACCTTCAAAATAAAGTCCAAATGCTTTTGCACTGTATTTCAAGGATCTAAAAACCTGCTTTCTGCTTGCCCCTCTAGGCTTATTTTCCTCGTTCACTATGTCATTCCTTTTATTCACCCACAAACCAATCCTCTCTGCTCACTACATTCTGAATATACCAACTTTCTCCAACCCGAGACCCTTTGCTTATACTGACTCCCTCATCCTGGGGCACATTTTCCTCTCTTCTTGAACTGAAAAAGGCTCCTACTTCAAGCTAAAATGTCACCTCCTCCCTGTGTCCCCTGGGATATAGCCAGCATAACCTGTGCAAGTTCTCTTGGGATTTGTAAATTGTCCTGGTGTAGATGTTAATCTGCAAATATTAAAGTGCAAAAGGATCTTAGAAAACCACCACGTCTCTTCATCTGTGTGTCCCCAGGATCCTCAGAAACCAAGCTGAACATAAAACTCTTAAAGCTTTCCAACAACCCTATGGAAGTAGGTACTATTATTGGTTCATTTTGTACACAAAGAAACCAAGGTTCAGAGATGCTTAGTAACTTACTCAGAGTCGCACAGCTAGTGGGTCATAGAACAGAGATGTGAACTTGGAGACTTTCACTTTAAAGTCTGTATTCTTCCCACTACTCTACAAGCCTCTCCAGGATCTTCTCTAATCTTCCCAAACAACTACCAGAGGTGGGCAGGGAAGGCATCGCTAAGGCTTCTTTACAGATGAGGAAACTGGGCCTACTTGACTAGGCATCCATGTAGCTGATGGAAAGGTCCTGGTTTCTGATCCTGAAATTGGGCCTCTGCACAGCTGCAGGCTGCCTGCCTCCATCTGCTCCCCATGACTCACCTGCTGGAGGGAGCTCTCCAAAGCAGGGCAGGTGGGGTATGGGCTGTTGAAATGTGCCTCTCGGAATCCCTCTGATCCCCTTAACCACAGAGGTGACGAGACTGTGACAAGGGGCATCTCTTCTCCAAAGGGATTCTAGTCACGTGAACTCTGCCAATTAAAGCTGGAACCATGTCGTCTCCTGAAATAGCAATTTAATGAGTGATGGCTCTGGGATAAATTGTCATCTTGTGATCCCTCATTAGAGAGCTTAATTAGATCCATCATAAGACATATTCATCTATGGCACTGAGCAGGTCTGCAGGAGACTCACCATCTTCTAGGACATTCTTGACCACTAGTGGAGCTGGAGTGGGACCAGTCCCCAGACCCTGAGAGCTGCTGGGGCACCAGGTCCTCTTTGAGCGCTTGGGTACCATTCTCCTGGTTCTTTCCTCCTCCCTTCCTTCCTCTTACAAATGTTTATTTGGCACCAACTGTATATCAGGCACTGTGCAGACCTCTCATGCTTTAACTCAGTTTATTTCTACAAAAAGCCATTAGTTCTTTATTTTGCAAATGGTAAAATCCAGGCTTGGAACCTGGAGCTGCCACTATGTGCTGCTCCAGTCAACTGAGCTATCTTTCAGGCAGCTCCTGGGGCAGTGGCTGACAGAGGAAGGACAAAAGGAAAGTTGAAGGAAGCAGAGATTTTATTAAACTCTGAATGCATGCTGGCACTCTTCTGGGCCATGTTTGGATAAATTATCTCCTTTCGCCTTCATATCAACTCCACGAGGTGAAAATATGAAGGGCTTTATATTTGAGCAAACTGAATCTCAGAAATGTTACTTCCTTAAAGTCATGCAGCTGGTGAGCATCCGAGCTGGGACTAGGGCATGGCTTGGAGGAACTGTAAGTCCAGACAAATGAGGGTTCAAACCCAAACCCTATCATACATTAGCTGTCTAATTTGAGGCAAATTACACAAACCCTCTGAATATCAGTCTCCACAACTATCATGTTGGGAGTAACAACAGGACCCACCTCATAGAGTTATTGTGAAGATTAAATAAAACGAAGTGTTTAGATAGTATCTGACCCTTGGCAAGTGTCCGGTGCATGTTATTTTCCAATGAATACCCAACTATTTCCTCTTGGAAAGAGGCTACCTGCTCCCTCATCTAGAAAATGGGTATAGTAACCCTGCCTTAAAACAATTCACAGGGAAGCAACTACACTTACTGATCACCTTCTGTATACCTGGGCATTGGCAAAAAGCTTGAAGTGACGACCTGCTTCATGGGCTTCCAGAGAGGCTAGGAAATGCTCTCAGGAAAATCGTATTTAAATCCTTTTTCTTAATTATTATTCAAATAATGCATTAGCACAAAATGATTGTGCGAAAAGATCAGAGTGTGAAGAGTGCAAGGGAAGGTCGGGGTCACTGTGGTGGCCCAGAAAGACTGCAATGAGGACATGAGTGCACTGAGGCAAGGCCTGGCTTAGCAGCGCACACTTGCACTGCAGTGTGTCCTCGCGTCTGCAATGTGCACGCGCATCTCTCCTGAGCCCGTGTCTGTAAGAGGGCGACTTCCTTCACCTGTGTGCACCTGGAGATTTCCCCCTTTTCATTACAGCAAGTGTAGCTTGAAAGCTGGGAGAACATAGCTTTTCCCCAAACACAGATCACATCACAAGTTTCCTTTCAGAGAAAAATGCTGTAAAACAAGCTGCAGAGGGTGCGTCTCCCCCTTTTTTCCCCATCTCTGTCTTGCTCTGTCTCTGTGTCTCTGTCTCACTCGGTCCCAGTGTCTCTCTGTGTCTGTGCCTCTGTCTCTGAGGCCCTATTTATAGCTTAAAATGCTTTCATGTTTTCACACTTAGCATAGAAAGTGTCCCCGTGATACAAAACATAACGCACATTCAGGTCTGTAATGAGATCAGTGTTTTGTCCCAAGATCCACACACAGTGACAATGGGGGTGTTCCTCCCCCCTGCCCTCACCAATTTCTGGGTTTTGTTTTCCCGACTCCTGGTGACAATCCTCCAACCTGTCCCCTCCCCACCCCCTTTGTGAGCCTCTCCTCTCCTGCTGTCTCCCAGGTGGGCGCAGTGCCCCTTGGCAGCAGCAGCCAGAGCAGCCCCGGCCTCCTCACTCGGCAGGTCTCAGCAATAGTTCCGTCAGGGAGTCATCGGAATCTACAGCCACTGAATTCATTTCTCCAAACTGTCCCAGTACAAACACTATCTGGAGGGAAAAGAGAGCTAGGTTTCCTTCCCTAAAATAAGGAGAAACAGTTATTAAGGGCAAAGGGGGGGGGGGGGGACAGAAGGGAGAAATTGAGATTCATTTCTAACCAATCTGGACATTTGTTAGAGAATATTGTTGAGAACCATTAGAGACATATGAGTGAGGGGTTTATTTCTCACTTGCTTGTCAGGTCAGAAGACAATCTGTTTATTTTCCTGCTACAATTTTATTCAATAAACTGAAAGGATGGGAGCCGGGAGAGAGGGTATGAACAGGATGTGTGCTATCAATTTGTCAAATAAATAATCGTGCTTGGAAACAACAGGTTTTATTAATTAGACAGGATGGTGTATTATTACCATTAAAGTGTTATATTGCATTAATTTTTATATTTTACTTGGCTACTAATTACTGTAAAAGATTTCGGGAATGAAGCAAAATAAAATCATGCCGCATTATACATAATGTAAAGATAGCATGAATTAATTGGTCCGCCTCCTGCCTGCCTGCTGTGGGGAGTGGAAGGGGCACGCAGCGGCCTTCCCTGCAGGAGAGCTGCCCCAGCACCACTGCTCCTGCCCGGTAGACCTGGGATCCAGCCCAGGGGCAGCCACCCACTGGCTTTGCCTGCTCTGGCCAGTCACCTTTCCCAAGGCTCAGGAGTGTTTAAATGGAAGCACTCCTATGCATGCCTCACAGGGTGTCGGGACCTAACAATTCCCCAGAGGAAAGTGTTACTTCTCAGAGACCAGAGCAGCCCTGGTCAGACTCAGTGCTCAGGAGGCTGCTCCTTGCTCAGGAGGCTGCCCCGCAGAGGCTGGGCCTGGGAAGGCCATGCAGATGGGCCCTGGGAGCACTCTGGGGCTCAAAGACCACCCAAAGGCCATCGCAGCCATGCCCCTCAGTGGACACAGCCCCAAAGAGGAGGCAAAGCAGCCCATGGCCACACCGTGCCTGAGCCATGAGCTTTCCACCATGAACGCAGACCAGAGGCCACCCCATGTTAGACCCTGGCCTTTGCCACCTGGGACCCCCTCTCCGGCCACCGCACTGGGTATTGTTAGAGCGCAGGACTAGGTTTTAATGCGGCACAGACACTAACAGAGTTCAGTGGCCACAGCACAGCCAAGTCCCTTAACCTCTCTGAAGGGCAGTTTCTTCTTCAGATTAAAAAGAAAAAAAAGTAATTGCTTAGGAAGTAAATTCCCATGCCTGGCACGCATTCTGGCAAAGGAGGCAGTGGCAGGGCCCTCACCAGGGTGCCTGGCCAAGGGCTCCCCATGAGAGCACAGCACACGGGGACCAGGAGCCCCAGGGAGCCCTCCCTGTCCTGCCCCAGGCGCTGCCTGCCAGGTCCTCACTGACCTCTGCTGGGACAGAAGCTGGCCAGTCCGGGGCGGCCCCCACCCCCACCCCCACCCCTGGGGGCGTTGCTCTCCCGCGTGGCCGAAGCCCAGCCACGTTTTTCTCCAGGCTGGTTCTCCCGAACCCGGACCCGGCGAGGATCGCGATTTCTCACGACCCACTGCCACCTACTGTCCGCAGCTGGGAACTGCAGGGCGAGCGCTGCAGGCCTCTGAAGCTGCGATGAGAGGCAGACCCCCCAGCTCAGACTCCTACACCCCCTCGGGGTTTTGCCTGGCATGTAGACAGCCTACAGGTCTCTCTGCCTGGAGCCTACGTTCAAGTTTGTTCCGAGTACCGTGTTGCAGTTGTGTGGGAGCAACTCAGAGGGGCCACCTGACGCCCTGGTCCTCAGGCTTGCACTGTTAGGGGAGGTGACTGGGGCCCTGCCCCTTGGAGACAGCAGTACTAGGGCAAGCCCCGTGCTCCCCATCTGACTACAGCTCCCCGGAGAGGTGTGAAAATCCTGCCTCTGGCTTTGAAGGGCTGTTACTGGCCATTCAACCTGGACCAGACACAGGTCTTCCGGAGAATGGCTGCTGTCCCAGTTTCTAGCTGCCAAAGAATCATGGGAGTCTGACCTCACTCTGAGCCAGGCGCACTCTGAACCTTCTCTATGTCCTCCTCACCCCTTATGCCACCCTCTCCTGGGGCATGCATCCGGAGCTCTAATGTGGTCTTTCTGGCTGTGTTATCTTAGACAAGTCATTGTACTGTTATGAACATTTTTTTTTAATCTGTAAAAGTAGGAATAATAATGATTTGTAGGGCTACATTAGAGAGGGCTACAGCCAAGGCTGACTCTGAAAACAGCTTGACATGTGGGGATATATGCACCTGTTTTTCTTGCACATGCAAAAGAGTGCTCATTGCTATGTCCCTGCATGTTTATGTCCCTGCAAATTCACATATTGAGATCCTAACCCCTGAGGTGAAGGTATTAAAAGGTAATCTCCTTTGGAAGACAATTAGGACCTGAGGGCAGAGTCCTCATGAACAGGATTAGTGCCACCTTCCACCATACAAGGCTACAGTGAGGAGACAGCTGTCAATGAGGATGGGTCTGCCCCAGATGCTGAATATGCACCAGTGCTATGATCTTGAACTTGGCAGCCTCCAGACATGTGAAAACTAAATGTTTGTCATCTATAAGTCAGTCCAGTTTATGGTATTTTGTTGTAGCAGCCTGAATGAACTAAGATTTTCATTGAAACAAAATAATGCAAACCTGTGTGGAGTAGAGACCTATGATCTTTTGAGTAGTGGTGGGTGGGTGGTGGGAGGTGGGGTCATGTGGGAGGAGTGTGGGTGCAGTAGAGGGGAAAGGAGGAAGAAAATAGGGTATTGAGTCCTCCAATGTGTTCCCCCCTACTCAATACTATTTTTCTTTCTTATACAAAATTATTTTCCTTTACCTCATAGCATATGTCATAGTTTATAATATTGCATTTAAATTCTGTATGAAATTATTCAGTCTGACTCTCTGCAGACTGCAGGCTCCATGAGATCAGGACCATGTCTGCTGTGTAAACCACTGTACCCCAATGTCTAGCACTGTGACTGGCACATGGGGATCAGGACCATGTCTGTTCTGTAAGCCACTGTACCCAGTGACTAGCACTGTGATTGGCACAGTGCCAGACAATATAAATTTATTAAAAGAATGAATAAATGACTATAGTAACCTATTTATCCAGAGACAATTAACCATCCTCTGGGCCCTTCTGGTTCTTTCAAAATAATTCATCTTCTTACCCTCACTGCAGAGAGCTCATCTCCTAAGCCTTTCTCGTCTTTGGACAGTCTCTGTCATCCTCATCCTAAACTCAGGCCCCTCACAGCGCTTCTTTTTTTCTTTTCTTTTTAACAAACATCTACACAAAATAAGCAGAGGAGGGTTAATGGCTCTGTTTGATTTCTTGGACTTCACCTTTTGGAGTTATAAACTACTTTCGCCTAAATTTAATCCTCTGAAGTATGTAGGATACAACTGACAATAGTGCCCATTTTCCAGATGAGGAGACAGACAGTTGAAGAGATGACTTGGCTCACCTGTGTCACAGCTCTGAGTGACAGGGACACAGCTAAACCCTAGTTCTCCTGGCTCTAAATCTCACGATCCTTCCCCTTCCAGGCTGCTCTGTTAGGTAGTCCTATGTGCATGCAGTCCCCTTCATGCCCTGGGGCTGATGGTCCATGATAAACCACGTGAGGATGGTTCACCAGGATACGACTGAGGAGAAAGAGGATAAAAGACTCTCAGAAACACTGTTGTCCCCACTGTTGACATCTCCTCCACTTCCAGGGGCCATCAGGGCAACGGAAGGACATTTCAACACAACTCCCAAACGAGGTCGCTAGAGCCAGGTCCGGTAGGTTTGCATATTGACCTTGCCACCTCCTAGGTCTCTGACCTTGGACAATTTACTTAAGGTCTCTGTGACACAGTGCCTCCTCTGTAAAATGAGGATAATAACAGTGACTCTCCCCTAGCACTTCTGTGTGGTTTAAATAAATTAATACATGGGAAATACTTAGAATTCACATAGAAGGTGCTCGCTGTTGTTTTTCTCTATCCCTCCTTCCTGCCTCCCTTCCTTCCCTTCTTTTCCTCTCGTCCCTCCCGCTCCCTCTTTCTTCTCTTCCTTCTTTTCCTTTCTACTTCTGATATTCATTTTTATTCTTTTTTCTTTCTTGCTCTCTCTTTTCTCTTATTTATTCCCAAATTCCAAATGTAACTGGCTTCACTATAGTGCCTCACTACATATTTGCTAAGCCAATGCATAAATGAATTAAAAAAAGAGAGAGAGAAGAGCTGGCGAAGGAGGAAGGATGTGAAGAAGTGAGGGTAGAGCAAAACAAGAGAACCTGTTTTTTAAATATTTGTTTTTATCTTAATGTAAGAGCCAATTTATAAGAGCCAAGAAAGCTAATACGGAGCCCAACCCTTCCATTCTCATTACCTTGTGCAAGTCAAGCAATCTCTCTGAGCCTCCACTTTAGCATCTGTAAGACAGCAGCATTGACCTGGGTCAGTGATGGCGAACCTTTTGAGCTCGGCGTGCCAGCATTTTGAAAAACCCTAACTTAACTTTGGTGCCGTGTCACATATAGAAATTTTTTTTTATATTTGCAACCATAGTAAAACAGAGATTTATATTTTTGATATTTATTCATTTAAATGCCATTTAACAAAGAAAAATCAACCAAAAAAATGAGTTCGCGCGTCACCTCTGACATGCGTGTCACAGGTTCGCCATCACTGGCCTAGGTCATCCCTAGTGTTTGCGCCATCTCCGACTCTGTGAGTCTGCAATTCCATCAGCATGAAACAGTGACTCTCCCGATCAATTGAAAACGGTGGGGGAGAAGCCAAATATACAACTCCTCGGGGAATTTATTTCACCTGTGACACCCATAAGGGGCTTTGCTGTGAGTGCAGCTGTGACCTCACCTTGGTACTCAATTTTATCTCCCGCTCTGCCTCTTAATAGCAATGAGACTCTGAGCAAGGTGCTCAACCTCGCTGAGTTCCTTTTTTCCTCATCTGTATAATGGGACTAAATGAAATAATATACGTACAATGCTTAGCACAGTGATTGGCACGCGGTGAGTGTTCATTAAATTGTTATTGCTGTGCATTTTAAAATGTGCATCACAACCGTGACAAAACCCACTCTAAGGCCAAATGACAATGAGTTTTTCATTAGCTGATATTTTGGCTATTTTCCCCATCAAGCATTCATCAAAAACCCACAGTGTATTAGAACTTGAACCGGGTATCAGGGAGACAAATGGGTGAACCATGAGCTCTGGCTCCAAGGTTCAAAGGATAGCATGTGCATGTACTTTTTCAGGTCCTAATTATTCTTGTACTTTGCTATATTATCCCCTTAATCTTCCTAACAACCCTGCAGGGAGGTTTTGTTGGAGCTACAGGAATAAGTTAAACAGAGGAAGCTCTGAGGCGGAGCCTGGAGGGAGTGGGGAGTGACAGGGAATTCACAGGACTCGACCTGGACCCCACCTGCACCTTCCCCTCTTCAAACCACAGTCAGCAAAGATTCATGGGGTTCCCATGTGGGAGCAGTATTGAGAGCCCCTAGCCCTCCCGGGTGGGGAAAAATCTGAGTGCCTCCCAGTCATTTTTCTCAGCCCTCTCTTCTGGCTTCCTGCCCTTCCCTTCTTTTACTCCTTTCAGAAAAGTCTTGTTCATAAATAATCTGTACCTGAGCATGAATGAGTATCGGTGACCACTTCCCTCTCCCAGGGGAAGTTTTGCTTTTGCAGCTTGAGCTCTCATTCTTTTGGTCCAAAACACAAAGGCTACTTGTTAGAATCTAGAGGCCCTAACTCAGCACCCGGGTTCCTCCACAGCCTGCCTGCCTTTCTCAGTCCACTCCAGACAGCTTACCTACCATTGCTTTTATCTGATTCTAGTCCAAGGGCCCTGGACAATCTGTACACACACTCATGCTTCCCATCTCCATGTGTCTGCTGACACTGCTCCCTCTGCTGGAATCTACTCCACACACCAACACTACTTCTACATTGGGGCCCAGTTCAGAGGCCACCTCCTCCAAGAAGGCCTCCCAGATTTCTGAGCTGGAAGAAAAAAAATTATCTTAGAGAAACTACTAGAGCTGCATTTCACAAACTTTCTTTTTTTAATGTGATTTTTTTTTTCATGTGAATTGGCCCAGAGATTTTGTGAAAGTGTGGACTCCATTGCAATAGGTCTGGGGATGGGGTGAGAGTCTGCATTTCTAACATGCTCTCCCGTGATTTTGATGCTTCTGGTCTGAGAATCGCACACTGAGTAGCAAGTGAGCCCCAGCCCTGGCTGTGAATCAGAATCTCTTGACAAGCTTCTTTAAAAAAAAAAAAAAAAAAATTGTTGTCTGAAGTTTTACATATGTCTCCTTTTTCCCCAGTTGACCTCCCCCAGCCATTCCCACCCTGGGCAAGCCCTCACCGCCCCAGTGTCTGTGTCTATGGGTTATGCTAATATGCATGCATACAAGTCCTTTTTGACAAGCTTCTTAAAACTCCAGATCTTGGAGCCAGAAGTTGGTTCAGGTTTTGTGGGGCCTAAGCTCATTCCATACAGAGGGCCCCTTTAAACATATATGTAAAATTATAAATAATAAATTTCTGGAGCTCCTCCCAGGGCCCTGGAATGGGCTGTATAAGAGTCCTGAAGTACAAGCTTCATTAGCGTCAAGGTAAATCATCGTTGCCTGGGTCCATGCTCTGAATCTCAGGAGAGTGGAACTATGTATGTTCTGTTTTGTTGTCAGGATTGCTCCAAGTGATGAACCTTAGCAGCCAATCCTTGGACCCCCTACACCCCCACTTTTGGGAACCGCTGTCCGAAATGCCATGATCTCTTTCTGCCAGTCTGCTTTCCTCCCTCCATCCCTTCCATCCCAAAAGCCCCATGTCAGGCACTGGGCTAGACCGCACACACCCAGTGAAGGGTAGGCTCTACCTTGAGGAGCTCACCGTCTACTGCAGCGGTTCTCAACCTGTGGGTCTCGACCCCTTTGGGGGTCGAACGACCCTTTCACAGGGGTCGCCTAAGACCATCGGAGAACACATATATAATTACATATTGTCTTTGTGATTAATCACTATGCTTTAATTATGTTCAATTTGTAACAATGAAAATATATCCTGCATATCAGATATTTACATTATGATTCATAACAGTAGCAAAATTACAGCTATGAAGTAGCAACGAAAATAATTTTATGGTTGGGGGTCACCACAACATGAGGAACTGTATTAAAGGGTCACGGCATTAGGAACGTTGAGAACCACTGATCTACTGGAAAGCTCGTCACAGAATGCACAGCTCATCAACAGTCAGTCCTAATGCTGCAGGAGCCAGAGGAGAGCACAAAACTCAGCCAGGACAAGAGGACCAGATCAGGGTCTCCCGGAGGGTCTGACGTTCAGCTGGTCTTGCTGAATTACTGGGGCTTTTCCAAGTAGAGGGAGCAGCCTGGTCAAAGGCGGGGAGGCCTGAAAACAGTCCCTTCCAGAACAAACCAGCCCAATCCATGTGTGGCAGAGAGAAGGGCCCATAGTGGAGGCAGGGGCAGGGTAATAAGAGATGGGTCTGGGGAGGGGAAGGGTGTCAGGCATTCCGCTCATCTGGAATGGGAGGGCGGGCAGGGAAGGTTCTGAGCAGGAGACGCAGCACGGTCTGGGTCTGTACTGCATGTATGTGCATTACTTTCAACCTCCAACTGTCATTCATTCTTTCTGTGACTTATCCACTATTAGATCCACAGATCTTTCCTTCTTTTTAAAAAAAATCTTTAATTCTTTAATTACTATTTTTTTAAGTGTATGTCAGGCAGTATGCTAAGCATTTTAACCTCATTTGACGCTCCTACCAACTCTGGAAGGCTTTGAAAAGGATGTCAGTTTCACATCAGTTTTACATCTGAGGCTCAGCGAGTTTAAGGGACTTACCTTTGGAAACACAGAGAGAAAATAAGTGAAGCTTGGGGATCCAGGGACTAGCACAGTGCCAGGCACACAGCAAGGGCAAAAATCATTCAGTGAATTGATAGATGAATGCTGAGTAGAAGACCTCCGCTTGTTCAGCTCATGTTGGAAAGCACATTTCAGGGAATTTGAGGGCCATGGAGCCTTCCTGTTTCCCTGGGAGTCCCATGTCCCCTCCTCCTGGGCGTCCAAGTGCACATTCCTCAGTTGGCCAGGCTCCTTCCTCACGTTTTCTGCTCCAGGTAGAGGAAAGGTGCCGTGGAGAGACAGGCCACAGAACTTTGTGAAGACAACTGATTCTATTTTATTCTATATGGAGGGGGAGGTGGGTTTTAATTAGGGTTTAAACCCATTCCATTAATGTAACCCAATTCATTTAGTCCCATGATGATAAATGGGACAACATTTTAAAAATATTTAGTGAGTGCCTAAGATTGCCGCTGGGAGGCCAGTGGCAGGGTGAGTGAGAAACCCCAGGTGCTGTTAGCATCTGGATACATAGGATTCAAATCTGATAAATGAATGTCAGGCCTCAAATAAATATCTGCTCCAGAGCAAGGGCTCAGCATATGCTGGCTGTTACCACTCTTATTGTTAACTAGAGGCCCAGTGCATGAAATTCGTGCATGGGTAGGATCTCTAGCCACTGCTGGCCACCTGCCGGGGCCTTCCTTCATTCCGCGCCACCCCCTGGTGGTCAGCACACATCATAGCAAGCGATTGAATAGTCGGTCAAACTCCTGAGGGGACACTTTGCATATTAGGCTTTTATATTGTTAATACATGGTAGGGCACCATTTATGTGCATGACATTTTGGTAATTTCTCCTGTCCCCTAAGTTTCTGAGCATACAATGCTCTCAATTCCTCCAGCTGGCTCTGCACCTGGCCAGGAACGAAGACCACTCTCAACAGGGTCTATTTCCATGGCCCCTCATTGGAAATGATGACAGGCGCAACTCAGGACACAGAAGCCACCAGCAGGCATCCAGGCCTGCCAAGCCCTCGTGCCCACTCGAGCTCCAGGGGGAGGGGGTGACTGTGGCATAAACACACATTTGCTTTCATTTGGCTTAGCTGACTGTGTGTTTTGTTAAACAAATTTAGGTTTGGAAGAGATTATTTTTGGTACACTGCTGCATAATTAGATGAATTTTCATGAGTTTATTCTTGAAATAAACTTTGAAATTGTCCATGTTTTACTGTTTTTTAATCATCTGCAGATACTGTTTTTTGAGACTTAGCATGGGGGAAAAAAACCTTGTTACATATCAGTTTAATTTAGATTCAAATAAAATAATTTTTTGAATGTGCAGCAACAACAAGTCTGCGAAAGTGGTTGTAACTGGTGCGGAGTTGTTGGAGGATCAAGATAATTGCAGTATAAAGGATAAGAGAGAATATAATATCCTGGCATCCAGCGCCTATTCAGCTAATCCCCAGCCCTTGACAGATGTTCAAACACAGTATTTTTAAAAGCTGACTTTTAAAAAAATGGGGCGAGTCACTTATCAGATACAAACAACATGGTAAGAAATTCAAAGTCTGACATCCACTACGGACTGTCCGTGCTGAGAAGCATGAGACACAGTAGCGAGTCCAATGCGCCACTCCTGTGGCTTTATTGGGGGCCAAGCCAGCGCTGGGATCGCAGACACACGGAGCCCCCACACAGTCAGGCCACAGGTCCCATCCACACCCGCCCCTGAGGAGCAAAGCTCCAAAGGCGGCTTCGATGATGCTGTCGGCCTGCATGGCGGCGGCGGCACCTCTCTCATGGCTATTTGAAAGCAAGGATGCAGGTGGTCAGCACGACAGTTTGGCTGGCTTTGAACAATAGCGACATAATATTAGGTGGCCCCAAACGAGGGCCAGGCAGATGGAGGATTAATGAGCAGTGTGTTTGTTGGCTCAAGGGTCGCTCTTGTCATTGTCCCCTGCCACTCCTGCACTTACTCATCTTTGTACACCAAGCCTGAATACTGCTGGGTACCATCTACTAACTTCTAAGATTCAGAGATGAGTAAGACCCCATCCTTGCCCTGCCTCCAAAATCTCACAGTAGAGCACAGGAAGAAGTCATATCCATTAATAACCACAATTAATAGTATGATTGAACTTTGTCTATACGCTAAGCTTCATTCTACACGTTCTTATTAATTCCCACGGCAACTTTATGGAGCAGGTGTTATTCTTATGCCCATTTTACAGATAAGAAAATTATGGCGCAGAATGAATAAGTATGTGATGAGTGGTTTCTGATGGGGTGGTGGTGGCTGGGGTGACAGAGAAATCAGGGAAGACTTCATGGAGAGGGTGGGATTTGAGTTTGGGATTTAATGTGGACATGCTGGAGAAGGGCATTCAGGGCAGAGAGAACAAAAATAGATTATCTGGTAAACTAAGACCTCTAGCTGAACAAAGGATGATATGGAATTTTCTTTGTGTGGCTCTCTATTTAAATGGAATTCTGTATGAAAAACCCTCAGCACATCAAAAAGCACAAACCAGCCTCTAAATGCTGATGCTCTCCCCAGAAATCAACCCACACCTATATGGTCAATTAATATTTGACAGAGGAGGCAAAAACATTCAATGGGGGTAAAGACAGTCTATTCCAGGGATCCTCAAACTACAGCCCACGGGCCACATGCAAATACAAATATTGTATTTGTTCCCGTTTTGTTTTTTTACTTCAAAATAAGATACGTGCAGTGTGTATAGGAATTTGTTCATAGTTTTTTTTTAAACTATAGTCCGGCCCTCCAACGGTCTGAGGGACAGTGAACTGGGTTCCTGTTTAAAAATTTTGAGGACCTCTGGTCTATTCAATAAATGGTGCTGGGAAAATTGAACATATATATGCAAAAAAAATTTAAATTAGACCACCTTCTTACACCATATACAAAAATAAACTAAAAATGGATTAAAGATTTAAATGTAAGGCTTACAACCATAAAAATTTTAGAAGAAAACAGAGACAGTAAAATCTCTGTCATTTCTCTTAGCAATATTTTTCTGCTATATCTCCTTGGTCAAGGGAAACAAAAGAAAAATGAACTAATGGAGCTACATCAAACTAAAAATTTTTGCATAGCAAGAGAAACCAGCAACAAAATGAAAAGACAACCCATTAATGGAAGAAGATATTTACTTTTTTCAATGATATAGCTGATACAGGGTTGATATCCAAAATCATACTACTCAACACCAAAAACAAACAATCTGATTTAAAAATGCGTGAGGACCTGAATAGACACTTCCTCTAAAAGGACCTATACATAGCCAATAGACATATGAAAAGATGTTCAATGTCACTAATTACCAGAGAAATGCAAATTAAGACCACCATAAGAGACCACCTCACACCTGTCAAAATGGCTATCATCAATAAATTCAGAAACAACAAGTGCTGGTGAGGATGTGGAAAAAAAGGGAACTCTCATGAACTGTTGGTGAGAATGAAGATTGGTGCAGCCATTGTGGAAAATAAGATAGAGATTCCTCAGAAACATTAAAAATTGAACTGCCTTATGATACAGCAATTCCAAATGCTCACCAATAGACTGAGTGGATAAAAAAGTGGTGGTACATGACTACCATGGAATATTACTCAGCCATAAAAAAGAATAAAATCTTACCACTTGTGACAGCATGGATAGACCTTGAAGGTATTATGCTAAGTGAAATAAGTCAGTCAGAGAAAGACAAGTATCATATGATTTTACACATATGTGGAATCTAAAGAACCAAATAAATGAACAAACAAAATTAAAACAGACTCATAGACACAGAACAGATTAATGGTTGCCAGAGGAGAGGGGACATTGGGGGACTTGGTGAAAAAGGTGAAGGGATTAAGAAGCACAAATTTGTAGTTACAAAATAGTTACAAGGATGTGCAGTACAGCGTGGAGAATACAGTCAGTAATGTTGTAAGGCTATGTGTGGGGCCAGGTGGGTCTAGAAATACCAAGGGACCACTTTGTAAAGTATATGATTGTCTAACCACTATGCTGAACACCTGAAACTAATTTAAAATAATATTAAATGTAAACTGCAATTGAAAATATAGATAAATAAGATAGATAGATAGATAGATAGATAGATAGATAGATAGATGATAGATAGATAGATAGATAGATAGATAGATAGATAGATAGATGACAGATAGATAGATAATAGATAGAGTTGGTGGTTTCTTTCTTTGTGCCAAATCTTTCACCCAAGTTCCTTAAAATTGCTTCTGGTATAATGGCCCCAAGGTGACAAAGTGCTTGTAGAGAAAGGTTTCCTTGAGGGGAACTTCTGCTAGATGCTCCCCTCTGGATCTGAGCCCTGAGCTGGTCTGAGCTGGGGACGATTCAGCTTTAAACATCAGGCAGGGCTAGGCCAGGCTGGGCCAGGGATGTGGATTAGCCAGAGTGCAAAACCACCTGTTCTGCCTGTCCCTTTGTTTTCACCTGATGTGTTCATCCTGGATTTCATTCTGCTACCTCTCATCTCTTTCAAGAACTGCCTAAACAATTGCAAAATGGGATCTTCTTTTAGAGAATGTTCAGTCCTCCTCACCACCCCTCACTCCTGCTGAGAGAACCCATACTTCCATGAGCATCTGCATCCGGGGCAAGGGAGAGGGGCTTCCGCAAGACCATGCAAAGAGCATGATGGGTGTCCCCTGCTGTGGGGTGGCCAGGGTCTGACATGCTATAGAACTTTAATCACTCAAATTCCACCTGGTTAGCTGTTATATCCTCAGAGTCAAGGAGGTGGCGAGCTGTTGGGTGAGACTGCACTCCTTGAGTTTGCCAGGGAAAGAATTACTTGAGTGTTTTTTGGAGCCCAGATGTCAGCCACTTGTGAGAGCACTTTTAGTCTGTATAGGGTACTTTTAGATCTTGCCCCAGAGAGCCATTTAGGGCACTGGGCTGTGGGAACACATAGCAGGGAGAGAGGGAGAAGAGGTCCCCACTGTGCCCTCAGTGGCATGTTCTCTTGGCAAGCTCCGGAATGCACAATGCTTTCTTACAGCAGCCCTTACAGGAACTTCTCAATCCTGGTGTGAGTGCGGGAGGATGGGGTGGGCCTGGGTGGGGCTGCCGCACAGGGCTGCACCCCTACTCTGTCAGCTCCCCCTGAGGTGGCCTCTGCTCAGGTTGTCCTTCACTCTCTTTAAGGACCCTGCAACAACAAAAGGGTCCAGGGCTCTGGTCATTGTCCTTTAACCCTGTGCACATGATTCTTTCTGACTGGGCATCTCAGATTCTCTGAGCTCAGGCTCCGTTTCCAAAGCTACCCCCGTCATTTCCCCAAAAATAATATCAGCCAGCCTTCATGGGGTGTTTTCTAGTACCAGGTACTGCTTACAGATTGTTCACATATTACCTAATTTCATTCTCACCCAAACCTGAAGGTGTGGAACTTAAAGTGCACATGAGTTCTGAGGATGATAAATACTTATCTTCCTAACACGTCACAGAAATTTCACTAAGAATAAACATCAAATGAGTGACAGACTGAACAAATGAATGAGTGATGGAAGGAAAAGAAAGAAAACAGGTCACCAAGCACATAGTGAAAAAACCACTCAGACACTTACTGATTGAGGATAAATTTGAGCAAATTTTCTTCTCTCTGAGTTTTTGTTCTTCCGTTTGTAAAAAGGAGTTACTGGTACTGAAAGAGTAACGAAAGGTTTGGGCCATGAAAATACTTTGATTTGTTCATAATAGGTGTTTATCTGCTGTTGTTGAACAAGTCTAACTTTTTTACCTGCTATAAGGACCTGTTCCACTTTTCTGTGTGTCCTGCTCTGGGGGGATGAAAGGGACATATTCCTAGGAGCAGTATGAAAATCCTGATGTCTGCTCATACCTATACAATAGAACCACAGATTCACATCATTGTTTTAAAATGTTGTCCAGCCTGTGCTTGATCACCTCCAATAACAGAGCGTTCACTACTTCTAGAGGCATTGTAACCCATGGTCACACAATCCCCACAGTTGACCGGTTGGTTTTTGCCTCTACCTCATTGGATGAAGAAACAGAGCTTTCTTGGGGTGGACTTCAGCTCTTTTCTAATTGGAATGGAAAAGTATAGATTCACAAACTCAGAGTTTAAAAAGACTCAGCAACCTCTTATTATGAGGCCCTGATTTGCAGATTAAGAAAATCCATATGCAAAATCCATCCTTTCAATTGGCTGGGAAGAGAAGAATTTCATCATTCAACTGTCTGTCCAGACTGCTGGACTGAATGATTTCTCCTTGGAGTTCAGTTGGCCTCAGGCACATGGTGCCTATTTCAGAGTGACTTCTCCCAGAGCAGGTTCTATGGTGCTTGTGTTGGATTGTTGAGTTCACGGCTACTGGTGGGTTCACTGTGAAGTTTTAGGAAGAGAAGTATTTATTATCCTCAGAACACATGTGTGCTTTAAGTTCCACATCCATGCCTTTGGGAAGTTCCCCAGACAGTGACTAGGTTTGGCTAGGTGATTTGTTTTGGTCATTGTGACACAAGTGGAAACTTGAACAGCGCCTGGACCTTTGGACTTGACCTCTCTTGCAACCCATGCCAGCCCTGGTGTAATCAAACCTGGGCTAGCCTGCCTGCTGATGAGAGACACGTAGCCCTGCTGCCACCATCATTCCAACTAACAGACAGGTAATTGCTAGAAGCACAGCCGCCTACCTGACTGCATAGACTGCGGCCAGCATAAGAGCTGTCCAGCTGAGCCTAGACCAGACTGGCAGCCCTCAGAGCCATCAGCTAGATCACCTCTCCCTGGTGTACCTTACGCAGTCCTCACCACCACCCTGAAATGTCAGAATGATTATCCCCATTTTACAGATGCCAATTAATAGCAAGTCCCAATCAACGGAACTCTGGATAAACCATATTTCACTGTAATTGGGCACTTTCCCGGTGCCGCAAAATAATTTGTTCTCTTTAGCTCAGTAAACATTTCTCCTCCAATTTTATTTGCTCCATTCATTTGCTTAAGCAAACTCTTTTCCACGAAGGTAAAATCCCGTTAAGAGAAGACTCCAGGGATATCCAAATTGTTTTATTGAAAGAAATTCTGGTCTAATGAATATGTGATTGCAATTCTCGTTCCCAAGCAAGGGGATCTGGGTATGCAAACAGATTAAATGTCCTGGACACGGAGTCCCAATTGCAGTTGGGTGAGTGGGCCCTCTGACATTGTGATTTACTGTGCAAATTCTCTAACCTCATGCACAGAGCATCTTCCTCATTTTCTTGTTGCCCTTCAAATTCTGTGGGTCTTGTTCAGCTGTTTTTAATGAGTTTGTCCTGCGGCAGCCAGGGAATGGCTAATAAGTCTTCTGGGCCCTTAAAAACCCATTAGAATGTTATTTCTTACAAAGTGAAAAACTAACCTCATGCCAGATGCAAATAGGGCTCAAGCCATCAGAAATAAAGTTTGATTCTGAAGGAAAATTCCACTGAGACATGAAAGTTATTCAGCTTGGAGAAAAGAGTCTTTGATGTCTAGTCCAACTAGGCAGACTAATATGATTATTAAGAGTACGAGTGCTGGAGAAGTTGGCGTGGGTTCAAATCACTCTCTGTTACTTCTAACTTAGTGATCTAGGGCAGGTTGCTTAACCTCTATGTGTTATAGTTGCCTCACTTAGCTAAACAAAAATAATACCTTCCTCACAGAACTGTTGGAGGAATCAATATGATATTATGGGTATGTCAGTTTATGTCCAGTTGTACTAACAAAAAAGAAAGTGACTTAAATTAGTAGAAGCTTATTTCTCCTTCATTGAAAAGAAACTGAAAAAAAAAATAAGAAATTCAGTATTGGCAGGGCAGCTCCATTCTTGTCAGGGACCTAGGACCCCTCTACCTTTCTGTTCTACCATCTTTGGAATTGCCTTTCTTTCGCAAGGTCACTTCATGAACCTCATGGTGCACAAGGCTGCCAGGCACCAGCTCTCAGACTATATATCCTATGCAGGAGGCAGAAGGGAAGAGGGGATCATGTCTCTCAAATGGGTCGTTCACTGTTTAAGAAGTTTCCTGCTAGTTCCAACCAGCAATTTCTCACATCTTTTGGGCTTCCTTCGTTGCAAAGAAAACTGGGAAATGATTTGAGGTTAGGCATATTGCTGTTCAGAATAAGAACTTGGAATTTTGGTAGTAAAGAAGGGGAGAATGGAATTGGGTAGTTGACTAGCAGTCTTGGCTGCAACATTTGAAGTAATTAAAAGCAGTATCTGTTACTTGCCTGGCTGTAAAGTTGGTGCCCAAACTAGGAGGCAGCCTGCGTGATAAATTGAACACAGACTTTGGAGTCCACTGGACTTGAGTTAAACCCTTGCTCCATCCCTTACTGGGAATGAGGTTTGGAGCAACTTATTGGGTTGACCTATGTGCCTCAGCACTGTTGGTTGCAGATGCAGTTTTGAGTATTGATCTTTTAGAATTTCTGGGATAAAAAAGTGAAAATGAGCGTGTGAAGGGCCTGATGCATAAAAGGTGCTCAGTGAATGTGAGCCCCTCCCTCTACTCCACCCGACTAAGGTTAGGACTCTTCAGGGCAAAACAAGAATCATAGGAATCATCCCGGCCAGGCAGAGCCCTGGGAAGTGGTCAGAAACCTCCCAGAAAACAAAGCCGCTTTGCCCCCAGGCTGCCTGCTCTCTGCCCACAAAGTGCTAAAGTGAGTGAAGCCAACCCTGCAATCAAACAATACCAGATACTTTAATTATAGTTGTTTGCCATGATCCGAATCACTGTTTTCATGTGCATTGCTGTGAATTAATCTCATAACAGTGCTGTTAATTCCTGGATGCATAAAGGAGTGTTTCAGCCACCAAGGTGTTCCGCAGAGAAGGGAATGGAGTTTACGTTTAATTAGTTCCGACTCTCTGCCAGGCACTGTGCTGACTGCTTTATAAACCTGAACTCGTTTTTCTCTCACAATAACTCTGGTAGCTGTTACCACCCCGCATTACAAGTGAAGGCACCGAGACTCCGAGATGTTAAGGAACATGCCTCACAGTATAGTTTGTACAAATCCCAGAACTGGGATTCGAACCTACATTTGTCTGGTTCCAGAGCTCCTGCTCTTGCCACCATGCCCTGCTAGCTGGTTGCTTTCCCAGCCTCAAGAACAAGCCCATCTTTAGAACTGGATTGTAGAGGGATCCAGCAGAAGAAAGGAAAGGAGACCGACTAGAAGTCAGTTCAGTGCGTCTGAGTCCTGGCGCTGACCTCTGTAAGACCCTGTCCCTGGGCCTCACTTTCCTTTCCCTCCAGTAGGTGGTCAGGGACTTGAACAGGATGAGATCTCCCTTGCAGTTCTGAGCGGCTATGATTAGAGGGTGAAATTACACATTTCATTCCTGTATGTTCTAATGTTAATAGCACCTACCATGAGCCAGACCTCACTGTGGGGAAAATAAAGGACAAATAGGATGGAGTGACCACCTGAGGAAATGAAACTGAACTTGGGAGAAAGGGCAGCAGACTTTATTTTAAAATATGGAGATACTTTTGCATTTACCCAAAAGGGCAATGTCAAGGGTAGGAATGGCAATGAAACTCTGAACATGCAGAGCCGGAGCAGGCGCCTTTCTGATGGAGCCAGTGCCTCCCACAGTGCCTCGCACCCGGAGAGGTGAGTGGTGGGAGCCCAAACGTAGCTGGAGGAAAGTCAACTCAGCGACCCTGAAACCTTTGCAGGAAACAGAAATGTACATCTGAGACATGCAGAGCGGGCTCTCGGCTCTGCTCCTGGGCGAGAGGTTTCACGTGAGAAGACACTGCCTCCCTGTCCTGGAGAAGAGATGTTCAACAACGGTGCTCGAGCCGGGATAACTAGTACAGCCCCAGGAGAGCAACGAAACGTTACCTGACGAACTTACACAGGATGCGTGCCCTGGGCCCAGCAATCCTAGCCTTAGTGTGTTTTCCTGAGAAAGTATTTTTTTTAAAAACATTTTATTGATTTTTTACTGAGAGGAAGGGAGAGGGATAGAGAGTTAGAAACATCGATGAGAGAGAAACATCAATCAACTGCCTCCTGCACACCTCCTATTGGGGAAGTGCCCACAACCAAGGTACATGCCCTTGACCGGAATCGAACCTGGGAACCTTCAGTCTGTAGGCCAACGCTCTATCCACTGAGCCAAACCAGTCAGGGCCTGAGAAAGTCTTGAACGGGTCCATGGCACCCTGAACAAGGAGGCTTGTCATGGTGCTGTTTAGAGTGGAGTAAAGATAGACACGGCATCGGTGGAGGAGTGGATAAGCAAACTAATATGCAGTTATTACCAGCATCGATCTCGGTGTCCAGAGCAACCTGCAAGACCTTAAAAACATGGTGTCGAATGAAAAATGTAAGAACAATGCCATAGACAGAACACAGGACAATGCCACATATACCCATTGAGAACGTACACACCAATGGTAGGTTTACAAGGAAACATACACATTTCAGGGCAGGTATCAAATACATTAGAATAGCTGCTGACAAGGACAAGAGATGGGATGAGGATTGTGTAGGCAGAATAATGTAACACCCCTCTCCCCCAAGATGTCCACCTCCTAATCCCAGAACCTGTGAATCTGTTTTGTTACCTACTAAGGAACAAGGGGAATTAAGGGTGCAGATGGAATCACATCCTAACCAGCGAGAGGGAGATCATCCTGGATCATCCAGGTGCTCAGTGCAACCACAAAGGTCCCTAAAAGTGGAAGAAGCAGGAGTGCCAGTCAGAGGGAGATGGGACTGTTTAAGAGAGATGGCAGCATACGACGGACTAGGCCTGAAGTTGAAGTTAGAGAGAGGGGACCATGAGCTCAGGGAAGTGGGCAGCTTCTGGGAAAGACAGGAAAATAGATTCTCTCCTAAACAGATTTTCTCCAGGAAGGAAGGCACCTGCCATCACCTTCGTCTTATCCCAGTGAGATCTGAGTCGGGTTGGTGTACAGAACTGTCAAATAACACATTTGTGTTGGTTTAGCCACTGAGCTTGTGGCAACTTGTTACAACAGCAATAGGAACCTAATCCAGGGATACAGAGGCCTGCGTGAACTGAGTACCCAAACCAAGTAGTGCTAGGGACCAAGGAGTCCCCATCACTCCACCCTTCTCATCCAAGGCCCAAAACAATACTGTTAAAATGGAAGGGAAAGAATAAATTAATAATAATGATAATAATCCCTCAAAATATAACACCAGAGAAAAATAACATGGAAAACTACAAATCTGAGAATGAGCACTCATCATGTCCCAAAGACTGAACTAGAATTTTATAGGCATGAGCTCATCTTTGGTTCCTGGGAGACAGGGTCCTGGGATTAGCCAGTCAGACTCACTGGTGAGGGAGATTATTACTATTCCATGAAGCCTGTCTGTCCCTCCCCCTCCAGGAAACGTTACTGTCCGCCACCCCAGCCCGTTCCCTGGACCACGCTCAGCATTGAGCACGGCGCCCGGAGCACAGCAAAGCGTGTGCGTGTGGGGCTGATCTCGGCTGACGTTTATGGAAGCTCCCAACTGCCCACCACACCCCAGAGCTTCCACATCAGTGGTGCCATTCACAAAAGAGCCCTGGGACTTCCACGAGCTATTTATTCTAAACAACTTAGAGCAAGCCTCGGGGCCCCAGTGGGATGCTGGCACGTCTAATTTCTGTGAGCTATTGATAAGAGCCCACTCCAACCTGCTAGTTGTCAGCCTTGACTCCGAGGGCCTGGGAAATGTACTATTTGCAATTACTTGAAAAGAAACTAATTAGCTTTAAGGAGGAAACCATAGGTAGAAATGACTGAAATCAGCTGCTCAACTGTGCTTGGCAAAAAATTAAAAGGAGTGGGCGATCACACCTCATTTTGATTTCATTTGAAGGGAGCACGGGAAGAGGGGCGAGCCTCGCAGCGGGGTGTTCTCGGTCGAAAGAGGCCTCGGAGCACAAGTGGCGCCAGCAGACCTGTTGGGCGGCTGAGAGGTCAGCACAGGACCTTGAAGGCTATATTTGGGCCTTGTTCAGGAACAGCAATGGAAAGTATTTGGAAGAGGGAGCAAGGACCAACTTGGGACTTTAGAAATGTGTGTGGATCTTCAACATAAGTGCTAGGTTCCTGCACGTAAATAAATACGTGCTTTCCTTCAGAAGTGGCCATTCTGAGCCATTTCTCCAAACAGATTTAAAACTATATATATATATTACAATGTCTCAGAGCCTTGTACTCTGCCTGTATATAGCAGGGAGTGGTGAAATGTGGGAACAGCATCCTGGCTGCAGTCAGAAGGCCACCTTGAAGGTAAGAGGCGCTGGTATCCCTGTGGGAGGGCCTTGCAACAGTTGGGGGCAGAGACAAGGGCCGCAGCAACAGCACGAGAGAGAAGGGAAGCTTCCAGATGTGAATCAGAGCAATGATCAATATGCGCACACTTTACCATGACAATAATAGTGGAATTGCACACTTGTTGAGTGCTCACTAAGTCCTGTGCTTTCCATGGGTTAACTATCATCATTTCCAGTTCATTCTTCAGGACACGGAAATGTAACTACCTGCCCACGGCTGCACAGGGAGTCGGTGGAAATAGGACTCTTCTGAGCTCAGAAGATCATCCTAGGGAAAGGATCTGGGGGTAAGCAATTCATCTGGGAGGCGATTCCAGGAAACAACCAGCAAAGACGTGAAACATAAAACAGGGGAAGGAGAGAAGACCAAAACTGAGTTACATGTTACGGTGAGCAAGGAGCTCCGCCCTGCTGAGGAACTCTAGGAGATGGAGCCGAACATTTTTAGTGATTATTCCAGCGAAGGGGCAAGGGCGTAGGGCATTTATTGACAGATTTCAGGGACATTAACTCCACCCTTCCTGCTTGTCCCGAGCTCGGGCTAGTCCTGCTCCACAGCTGCTTGCCACAGCAGAGCCCAGGCCAGCAGTGAGAACCAAGGGAGTGGGCAGGGCACCAACAGCATCAGCTGCCCCGTGCCCTCTGCCTGGGCCAGTCCCAGCCTGTGCCTGAAACCTGGGAATCATGATAAAAGTCCCCATTTTGCTCTCAAAGGTCGTCTGTGTTGGATGCTTTACATGGCCCCTCCAGGAGGGGCAGGGACAGTTGCAAATCCTGACATATGTGGCCCCAGAATCTATTCTTTTCGCCTCCTTCCACTCTTCTGTAAGTTCCATTGTGCTCTCCTCACTGGGCATGGGAGGCAGTCCTGGGAGAGATGCAGGCCCTGACCCGCCACACCTCTGCTCCCCAGAACCTAGAGCATTTCTCCAGGTAGGTCCTGGGCCCGGGCACCTGCATCGCATGTGGTGCTTAATAACCACCCCTGTTCCTGCATCTCATCCCTACCCTGTTGAATCTGAATCTCTGGGGCTTTGGCCTAATGATCTGCATTTTCAGCCCTTTTACAGCAAAGTTGGAAAATGCTGTACAGGCCTCAAAAAGGGAGACAATGAATGGTAACATTTCAGCAAAGTGGTGCAGGAAAGGGGGGTGGGGGCGAGAGAGAGAGGGGAGATGAACCACAGGGCCTCTGAGCTGGCTTGCCTGGTTCCAATCCGAGCTCTGTCACTTATGGCTAAGAGTTTTCCAGGACATTACTGAACTTCTGTGCTCCTCGTTGAAAAAATAGGGATAATAATAGCATCTATTTTATCAGGGCTGTTATGAAGATTAGACAAGTTAATCCATGTAAAGCCCGTAGAACACTGCTGCGCACGTAGCAAACACTCAAAATGTTAGTTAGTGTTATGACTGACGTTTAGCATGATGCCAGGGATCTTCCTAGGCTGTGATATTAATCCTCAGAACAACCACAGGAGGAAGGTATTATTAAGGATTTGGGAAATAACGTATCTAAGGCTCAGAGGTTAACCAACCACCTAGGGAGTGGGGGGGAGGGGGAGGTGGTGGTTAGGATTTGATCCAGATCTGTTACATCTGCCTCCAAAGTCCTAGCTCTCTCCCTCACACCCAGCTGTCCTTGGCAGGCTCATTCCCCACCTTCACTGTGGCATCCTGGTTTCCACCCCCACGCCTGGGGTCCACCAGGGACTTCTGGGCATGGAGAAGAGGGAGGCTGGCATATTGGCAGCATTTACCTGCTGCATTCAGGCCGCCTTGGCTGGGCTGGAGCTGCTCTCTGGGATCTGGTTAGCAGCTAATGATCAGTGGGCTCTGGCTATAATGATCGGATTAGCTGCGCTTTAATCACTGTCTATTGTTTCAGCAGGGAGAGAATTTCACAGCTCATTGACTGCTCTGACTCCTAATCTACATGGAGGAAACAATGTTGCAGCTCATCAAAGGCAATCAGCTGCTAATTGAAAGGAAATGGAATTTTACAATTACAGGCCACCTTTCAGGGCTCAGGATTTCTAAGCACTTCTCCCCACCCTCCTTTGCCAGCTCAGCACTGGCAGGAGCACTTGACAACCTGCTGGAGACTTCCCAGAGAGCTGCATTTAGGACCTGGCCCATTTCTCCCCAGCCCCAGAGCAGCAGAAAAGGGAAACAGCGTCCTGGCCAATTCCTAGGCTGTCCTTCAAGGCTCAGTGCAAAGGAAAACAGGCCTGGGCCGGGTGTCTGCAGACTGAGTGTCCTGTCTCTCCTTCCTCCTGTGACTGTGTGACCTTGGATATGTCCCCACTCCCCACTGAACCCTGCTTTCCTTCTCTACAAAACCCAGATTTGATCATTTCCAAGGTTCTTATCAGCTTTGATGATTCTGTTTGCCCTGTTCTTGCTACTATCACCATCCAGTGGAGAACATCTAAATTGACATCCTCTTTCTTGCCCAGATAATCTGCTTTTTCAAATGCTTCCAGAGGGACCGTGTTAGGTCTCCCAAAGGATTTGTCCTGATGAGCTTTTAATGGGACAGAAAGCAAGTTTGGGAAATATCCTACTTAGCCTTCTGATCAGACATCTCTCTCCCTGTCCTGGATCCATTCACTCCCTTGGACGAGTATCAGTCATGATTAATTTTAAAGACAGTTGCATAGCTTTTCCTGGGTTCTGTCTTCTCCCAGTGCAATTCTGTGGACGAGGGTTGCCGGCCAGAAAGAGCATTGCTGCTTTTGACCCTGTCTCAGAGCTCGGTTTCCAGCCAGCATTTCCTCTGAGAACAGGACAAACCAGCATCTGCTTTGAGCTCTGGTCTGTGTCACCCACAGTAACACTTGTTCTGTTCGGGAATGAGTCCGAGGCCCATGTAACCCGCAGTGCCATTTTCTCTTGGTTCCCATGGTCCGTGGGCTTGTCTGATGTGCTTATCAAACAGACACTGGAACATCACCACTTCCCTTCAGACAGATGAGTTATGGTGAGTCTCAAAAAAGGCACAAAAATATTTTTGGTTTGGCCAGCATTCCTTCTCAGTCCCATTTCCCTCTTTGGGTCAGAGCAACACTGTAGTAAAGTCTTAGATTACTGGTCTAGCCCATGCTTAGAGAGACGGCCATAAACAAGGAAAAGAAAGGAAAAAATGGCCTGGCCCAGTGGCTCAGTGGTTGAGGTCACAGTTGGATTCCTGGTCAGGGCACGTGCCTGGGTTGCAGGCTCAATCGCTAATAGGTGGTGTGTAGGAAGCAGCTGACCAATAATTCTTTCTCATCGTTGATGTATCTATCTCTCCCTCCCTCTCTGTCTCCCTACCTCTCTGCAATCAAACCTATATAATAAAAGCCTACTATGCAAATTGTCCCCTTGGGCAGTCGTTCAACCAGGAGGTTGACTGCTCACTATGATGTGAGCTGACCACTAGGGGATGGCGTGGAACATGGTGGGCATTGGCCATGCAGCACTGGCAGCAGGCGGCAGTGGAGGCTTTGCTGGCTCGGATGGGCCCTGATGAGTGTGGGACTGCGGCAGGATGGTGGAGCAGGTGAGTGGGCGGTGCCAGGCCAAGGCGGGTGTGAGTGGGGGCCCAATTGCCCCACAGATGGTGACCAGTGGTAGCGGTGGCGGTGAGTGTGGGGGGCGCTGCCTGGCTCCCAGGTGCTGAGGGAGCCGGGCACAGGGCCTTGCCCTGATCAATTGCCCTGCAGGCAGGATGGTGAAGCAGGTGAGGGGGTAGCGCCAGGCCACGGCAGGGTGCCAGGCAGGGTTGCAGGGCTGTGGGGCTGCGAGGCTGGGGGCATGAGCTGGGGCCCAATCTCCACAGGCCACCCTGAGGGACCCCACCTGTAGACGAATTCATGCACCAGGCCTCTAGTAAAAATAGATGAAAAGAAAGCAGAAACGGCTTGGCTGTGCCTCCCCTTTTACACTAAAGTGGGCTGGAAGGAGGCCTGGGGCAGGTGACTCCTGATGTCTTTCTGGAACCCTGGCTCTGGGAAGGCTGGGGAGGGAGAGGATAAAGTCTGGAGTCTGAGTTAGGATGGGGGGCGGGGGGGCGGAGAAGAAGTTCTGAAGTCCTGGCTGGGGACAGAAACAGGGTCACTCAGCAAGATTCCAGGTATTGGCCCAAGGGTCAGAGTTCTGAAAGCCAGTGTGGCAAGGAGAGAGAACACCAAAGGTGAGAGTGAAATGCTTCATAGCTTAAGAGATGTCATATGGCAGTGACATCTCTGTGGCCAAAGGGTTGAACAATGTGGCCCCATGCTGACTCCAGCCACCAGGCAGATGCTGCCCACGCTAGTAGAATAGTGCTGGCTGGCATGAGGCCTGGGACTAGCTGCCCACGGGGGTTAGAGTGGGCAGTAGAGGAAATTCCATGTGGTGGCAGAGTGTGGCATCCAAAGAGCATGAAAATAGGTAGGGTAAGTATTGCAGAGATGTTGTCTGCGTGTTTGCAGTCCTAACCCAGATCCTGGTGGTGTTTTGACAGGGAGATGGGACGAGGTGATGGGGATTCAGAAGCAAACACTGAGCAGAGAGGCAGCCCTAGGACATCTAAGGATGTTTTAATAAAAGCTTTTATTTTTAAAAAATGTAACCAAGGGGTCCTATCCTTTATAGAGCTTTTTATCTTTTTCCTATCTTGATCATAATTCTATTAAGGGTAAAACTGAGCATTAAACCTTTTTAAATTTTTTTTTTAATTTATTTTTTTTACCAAGGTCGGAAAGCATTGAATTTAGAACACTTTTTTTTTTTTTTAAATTCTATCGAGAGAGGAAAAGAAAGGAAGAGAGAGAGAAACGTTAATGTGAGAGAGAAATATTGATCAGTTGGCTCCCATATGCACTCCAACCAGTACTGGAGTGGGAATTGAACTCGCACCCTGGCATGTGCAACCCTGGTGTGTGCCGTGACCAGGAATTCAACCTGAGACCTTTCGGTGCGTGAGATGACGCTCCAACCAATTGAGCCACACTGGCCAGGGAGAATTTAGAATACTTTTTGCTTAATCATTTTAAAAAATCTAACTGGAATATTTTTGGGGGGGTACCAAATTTTTTGAGATGTAATAGGTACGGCTCATAGATAAAAGTTTCATATGTTTGCTTTAAGATTTGTTGAGCCTTCATTCATTCATCAAACATTGATTAAGTACCTACAACACATTGGGTACACATCAGTGAACAAAACAGACAAAATATTTGGAACTTGCTCTCTGGAACTTGTATGCTAAATCAAATAAAGTATTTATTTAAATTAATCTTTGTTTCGTTTTATTTAATAAACCATTTAAAGTTTTTATCTCCTATTAAGAAATATATTTAAATACATGATGTAAAATTTTAGATGTCAACCTGAAAATTGTCAGGTAGGAACACAGTTGTTAAAATCTTTTGGAGTTACATCAACAGAAAAGTTTAAATTGATGTTGGCTCTCTACCTTCCAGACAGAGCAGAAATGTTTTCTGTAACATGCATCTGCTAAATCGTGGCCTAACCTGCTCCGTCTCCCATGATATTGAAGCATCACATTCCATTCCACAGAGCTCTGAGCTGGTAGAAAGTTCTTTGGCTAGTAATTCTTGTCCTTTAACTTCTTCCAGTGTCCTCTGCTTCTCCTCTCTGGTATCACAAAGAACCTTGCTACTCACAGTGTGGTCTTCAGACCAGCGACACCAACATCCTGTGGAGGCAGTTCACAAGGTTCCACCCAGATTAAAGAATGACTCTCTTAGGTCGTTACCCTCCCTACATCTAACCAGATCCAAGAATGGTCACTTCTGAGGAAGGAACCCATTAGAAAGGGCTGTGCATATGTCTGGTCAATTTAGTACATTCTACATCTCATTTATTTCCTCTTCCACTATTTACTGAGTATGCATTTTATCCCAAACACAGAACCCAGGATAAATACAAAGATATAAATATAAGGCATGGTCTCCTGCATACAACGTTTACAGTCTATAAGCAGATAAATACTTTTTATATAGGAAAAGTGCTGTTATAAACATCTATATAGGGTGCTGTGGAGATAAAGAAGAGATCAGCTCTACTTGAAGGTGGTGAGGGAAGAGTTCACAGATATGACAATGAATGCATGATGAGTAGAAGATTTTAGGCAGTGAGTTGGGTGTGGTGCATTTGGCAGGAAGCTGGCTATGCGCTCTTGGTGTGGCTGGAGGTAAGGTTGTGGGTGTTGGGCCAGGGAAGGGATCAAGTCACTGATGGCTTTGTAGCCTTGCTGAGGAGTTCTATACTCTGAGAACAAGTAGAAAATCCTTAAATGACTTCAGTGCAGAATGTTGTGGCCAGATTTATGTTTCGGAAAAAGACAACTTTAGTGGCAGAAACAAGGAACGACGTTGGATGACAACAGAAGATGGAGACCAGTCAGAAAGCTGTTGCACTGAATGAGAAAATGAGAGTCTGGGCAAAGAATTTCAAAATAAATGCCATACATGCTGCCATTCTCCAACCCAGGACCATGGCAGACATCATTAATTGAAAATGGCTCTCCTCCACTGAGTCCAGATGAAATCTCATAAGCCTACCCAACTGAGTATACATGGCAGACATTACCAACAGACCAATCGGTGAAACCTCTTTGCAAGTTGGCTCTAGTCCAAGTCACTGACAGTGGAGCCTTGGAGGAAGGAAAAGGGGCTATAAATGTTTATGAACCTCCCAAACCTTCAAGAACTTTTCTCTTTGAGTCATCCCAGTTACTGCTGGCCAGATGTGTGATCATATCCTTGATTACAAATCACTAGCTAGTGCTTTACAGCTTACAATAATATTTTCATACTTTAATTCACACTCTAGCCATGCAAGAAAGGTAAGGAATGTCAGACCCACTTTCCTTTCATTCCAGTTACAGGCATAAAGAACCTGGACTCCTTCAGCACATTGTATTCTTCGGATGCTTTCATCCATTCAACAAGCATTGACTGAGAAACTATTACCCCCAACTGGCTGCCACACAGGAGGATACAGCTGAATACGACTTGATTGTAGCATTTCTTTTTATCGGCCCCATATTGGATTTATCTGAGTGTATTTGTTTTATACCTTCTTCCTGATTATCAGTTCCCTGAGGGCAAAGCCTCTGGAAAATATTACTGTTCCTCATCACAGCCTGGAAGTCGTACAGGAGAACACGCAGCAGAGACCAGGCGTGCGGCCTGGGTTTGCCTAACCTTGGCTGCAGCATCAGAGCTCAGGGATCCAGCTGCAGATTAGCCCAGCGTCTGTTTCTGATCAGCTCGGCAGCCATCTTTTGTGCCTGCTACTCATTTAACCTGACAGAGAGTACAGCCCCCTCCCTCAAATCAGTGTAAAACCACAACTGCAAGACGTTGAGACGTGCAAATCCAGTGACTGCACAATGGCAAGTATGGCTGTGCTGGGAGGCGGTGTCTTCCAGATCCTCCAAGTCCAGGTTCACCTTTATTACACATCATACTGGCTGTGATGGACACAAGGGCACGACTGACCCTCCAGCTTCGTCCACCCTGACAATTTCAGCACCCCGAGGGTGACTTTGAACCTGAATGCTTCTGAGGTCTCCAATGATCAAATCACTTGGGGATTTGGCAAGGCGGAGGAGCTACAGGATCGACTGGTGGTGATGTCACAACCATGCCAGCACTGCCTTCTAAGTGGGTGCCTGCCTCTTTGAGTAGCCCCCACCCCATCTTGCTTTATACATGGTATTTTATAATAGCCAAAGCGAGGCTCCAAGAAATTGCCTCCGCCTCCGCCTCCTACCACCACCCCAGGCATGTAATAATGTCTCAGAAATACATGGCCTGTCATGTCTTATTACTTAAATACAGGCCTGAGATGCTTGTCTGTGCAACAGCATGGTGTGAGCACAGCCCAGGAAAAGGCCCTGAGCAAGAGGGAGAGAGAACACTATCAACCCAGTGTTCTCAGCAGGCTTATCATCTTCCGACATCCTTCCAATTAAAGCTGCAGAGCATGGGGCCATCGTGCCCAACAGTCCACCCTGGCATGTTGAAGTAGAAACACAGAAAAGGATAGGGGCCCCGAAGTCCTGCTTTGAGCCCCAGATCTGCCACTCCCTGTCTGTCTGGAGGAAGCTACCTTTTCTGAGTAGCTGTCTCCTCCTCCCTAGAATGAGGGGTAATGATCCAACCTACCAGGTGTGTCTCTGGCAGGACCAAGTGACACAACAGGTTTGAAGGTGTGAAAATACTCAGTAAACTAGAACTTCGAAAATTTTATTTAGTAAGTATCACAATGATAGTAAGGATACAATTTACATTCTTGCTGGCCTGAGTGAAACACCCATTTGCTATGGGATGGTAATGTCAACATTAAGTATATAATACTGTCTAATTTTGCAGAGGCCCGGGATACCCACTCTCCCCTGTTATATTCCACCCCATGTATAAGAGGCCAGTATTTCCCACACAGTCTATAAGCTGCTCATCACACAAGCAGTACAGGGGTAGAGTACATTGAACTCAGCTCGTCTAAACCCAAACCCCAAGCTCTCCCTCATGTGGGCACCACAGTAAGAGTTGGAGCAACGGGGGCCATTTGTGTGTGGAGGCACCAGGGGAGGTAGGGATGAGACTGGCCAGTCTCCGTTCTGAATACCTTGGGCCTCTCCCTCCGTGCTGAGGAAACTGTAGGTCTTGGAACATTTATGAAGACAACTGCTCTCCTTGAAGCTTCCATCCAAAGTGATTGTGTGCATTAGTCTTACTCTGCTCAGGCCCCGGGCCTCTGTGCTGTGATAACTCAATCAGAACTGATTTCACTGCAGTCATCCTGTCCACTGGCTCCCTGGCGCTCAGCGACATTGTGTCGAGCAGACCCTTCGTGCTGAGGTAGCTCTGCCCCTGGTCATTCTGTGCTCAGGCAACTGGGTCACCTCGTCCTCCGCCTGAGATGTCTCTGGCTACGCTCCTTTGTTCCCAGGAATCCACATGTTCTGGTTCTCCCAAGTCCATTTTTTTTTTTTTTTGAGAGCTGGGTTTTCCTGAGCGTGTTCCTCCCAGTTAGGGTAATTCTGAGTTCCCCTGGAAGCAGAGACTGAGGCCGAGGCAGTTGTGTGCAGGGAGTTTATCTGAGCAGGAAGGGCGCTGAAGAGAGTTCTGCAGGAGTGAGACAGCATCGGAGAAAAAGGCAACAGGGGATGTGCTCAGGAACTGGCCACGGCTGCCCACGACTGAGGCGATCCCTCCAGGGCTTCAGAGGAGCCTCAGGAAATGTGCCTTGGGAGTGAGAACTCGAAGTATGAAGGGAGAGTATACACTTCTCTCTTCCATTACTCGAGGGTGGTCCTTCAGTCATTTTCTTGCCTGCACTTCCAGTTGCACATGCATATGGCTAGCAGGTTGCATGGTTGCCTCTCACCTTTGTGCCAGAGAAGACTCAGGGCAAGAGATAGGAGGTCTGAGATGTGCACATAGGCAGAGAAAGCAGGAAACCCATGTGAGGATCTGCTGTGATCCAAGCAGAACCAGGGGATGTGGGTGCAGCTGGAGTAAGAGAAGAGGTGGAGAGGATGAGAAGTGGTGAACAAAAGGTGTCCTGGGAATAGCATAGGGGATCCTTCTGGACACCAGGACTTCAAGGCAGATGCTCGGCCACCACCTTTGTGTGGGCACCTGAGCTGACTGGTGTGAGGCCATCAGAGGGCACTGTCCCCGTAGCAGCACACTCTCAGAGCCATGGCTTGGGAAGAGTTTGTCTGGATTGGTGCAGACAGAGGCTGAGCTTTGACTCCAGGTTGCCAGTTCTCTGTATGACCTGAGTCTGATATGAAGAGCACCACATGCCATTAAGGATTTAATACGTGATTATGGCAACGAGACACAGGGTAGGGGACAGAGAGGCACTCAGCAGCCTCAGCAGTGTGCTCCAGGCCTCAGCAAGGGCCACTCCTTCAAATGAAGGGGGGTGTTGAAAATGCAGAGCAGAAAGATTGATCATTATTTGACACGAGCTTCAACATTTGGATTGCTCCAACCGCCTTAAATCACTCTGCCATATTTATACTTGACTAGTGTTCTCCATAACAACTTCCAAATCAAAGACTTTTGAAACATTTCAATCACTGTGTTTTGAAGTGATTGAGAGCTCAGGGCACGAGCGCTGTAAAAATAAGGCATATTAACATTATTAGCGCGACAAATTTCCTGAAGTAGTTACATTAAGAAATGATCAAGGCCTTAGCCTCTACAGAGAGGGTGCGGCACGTGGCTCAGGCATCTGGTTTTGAAAGGATCTTAACTCATTTGATGCTGACGGGAGATCAATGGTCTGAAAACTGATAATTCCAAATGGATTGTGTCACCAGGAAGAGAGCTCCTATCCATAGAGAGGGAGGGAGTCAGGACGGAAAGAAACCTTAAAAATAGCTAACTCTTATAGAACTTATGTTCCAGGTACTCTTCTAGACATTTCACATTTATGAATAATCTATGCTTATTAATTCAAAGATCCATCAACCCCGTAAGGTCAATACTATTATTGTCCCATTTTACAAGGTGGAGGTTATGAAGGTACTACATTTAGACAGTGAAAAAGCCATGACACCATCCAGACTCACTCCTGATTTTGAAAAAGGGAAGGGAAATTCTATTTCTAGCTTCCCAATGTGCCAGAGACATTTTCTCATTTAAGATCATTAAGAACCTTCTGAGATTTTGCCTTTCATTCAGTAGATAGGAAAGTTCAGGCCCAGACAGGTTGGCCAAAGTCCCATGGCTTGTAAGTGACCAATACAGGATTTCCATTCAGAGCTCTCATCTGGCCCTCCAAGTCCCATTTTGGATATTTGTTTAAAAGGTAGGTAATACCTGAGGTGCAGAGAGAAATTAATACTCATGATATTTACATTTTAAAGTTAAACATTTCCATTCTTTGTATCTACTGGTATCAAACAACCAGCTTAAGACTCTGGAAAGCCAGAGAAAACCAGTTACAGGAGCAGACCTGATGGTGGGGGGTCCAAGTGAAAGCAGACAGGGTTGGTTCTGAATTGCAGACCTGCTTTTTTCTGGCTGCATGGCTGTGAGCTAGGAGAACTTCTTGAGTTTCACTTGGAAAATGGGAGAAACAATGGTTCCCTCACAGGTTGATATGTGCATAAGTGAATGAAAGCATGTATATAACATGTCTAGCACAATGCCTGGTATATAGCAGGTGCTCAATAAATATAAGATGCCAGACTGCTATAAAAATGGGCACCCCTGCAAACAATAATTATAATAATTTCAGGCAAGCATACAAAGATCATCTCATCAGTAGTTATGGCTCTAAGTCCCTGGAGAAAGTTAAAGTGGAATGTTGACAGATGGAATCTCAGGAGGTTCTTGCCATGGGACTCAGATTAAGCCCCAGTTCAGACCTGACTCAGAAAAGTAAACTTTCCCCAAGGTTTCATAAAATGAACATACAGGTCACTGCCGTCAGTTCTGCCTGCATCTGAATGCACCCTCAGAGTCACTCTCTTTCTGTTGGGTCAGGCAGTGAGAGACAAAACAGAGAGCATGCACCCTCCTCCTTAGTTCTGAGACATCCATCTGGGTGCACAAAGAGAGCTTTTCTATCCCTGACCTCTTTTGCTATTCCAAACAGATGACAGTGAGATTTACTAACACTTCAGACTACCGCTTCTAAAATACCGGGCGAGATTATGTAGACAGCATTTACTTAGTATCTGGTCTGTGTAATGGGTCTGAGTGTGGGTGTGTCAAGGTAAGATGATATCAGTCTGGATGCTCAGACAGTTATAAGAGATACTGTTCTGCCTCTTTGCCATACATCCTGGCATATATTAGTGTGGTTGGCTCCATTCCAGTGACTGTACTGAGATTTTGCATTGGTAATAGCTATAAATGACCACACTTGTGGGAGTTGCTGGACTTTGATCAAGTTGTTCTGCATATCACTTAGGACTAGGATTCTTGGAGTGAAAGGATGATGAAAAGGCAGCCTGCAATCAATCCTGAGCTCTGGGAGCACACAGACACCATCCCAACCCAACCCCACACACCGCAGGACAAATGAGATGACAAGTGTAGAAGAGCTTTGTAAACTACAAGGTGCTATACCTATATGAGGGCCCTTACGGTGATTATCACACGTAATCTAGACAGAAGTTGGCCTGAGCCGTGGCCCATAGTGCTATTTGGACAGGAAGTCCATTTCCTGGGCTAAGATTGTGTGAATCCTTCACATGGGAAAACCAAGACCAGGCCCTTGAATTTTTAGCTGAGTTTAGAAATGCAGATGGTTACTCAACTTCATCTTTGCTCCTTTGGAGTTTTGTGAGCAAGCCTGGCTGTGCGAGGAGAGAAATGTGCAGGAGGGATGTTCCAATGAAGACAGCCCAAGGATGTTTGCAGCCCCCTCCTCCTCTCCCTCATTTGTCATGGCTTCAGTCTTCTTCGTAGTCAAGCCTTTTCCTTGGCAAGCTTCCTGGGTTGACTTCTGTCAAAGCTGGATGATTATTGCAGTATTGGATTCCTATAGCCCTGGACAGAGCCCAGAGCCTGCACCGCTGTTCATGTTTGATCTCCCATTCAAGTTTCCGGAAGAAGTTGGCTGTACTGAGGATCAAAGATTTCTCCACTTGATTCTTTCTCTCCCTGATGACAGCCGCAGTTCTAGCAGTTTAGCACAACAGCAAATTAACTCCTCAGCGGATCATCAGCTCAGAATTTCTCCCATCCTTGTGGAAAAGGCAGTTCAGATGGATCCATGGTTTCAGAGACGGGAATTTTTTATTTGTTGAAATGTACCTGCAAGTACAGATGTAGTTCATTTTTTTTCCATACCAAGGGGCCTCTCAGGGGACCCTGCTGACTCTTGCCAAGTGAGTTTTTTTGTTGTGTTTTTTGTGGGGTTTTGTTTGTTTGTTTGTTTGTTTTTCTGGACAGATCTCCTTATGGGAGTTTTCCCATAAACACAAAGAACTTGGATGCATCCATTGCAACATCTCGGTTTCTGAAGTGCTCAGACTAGAGACTTGACAGTTTTTAGCAATGACTTGGGCTCTCCATGGAAAAGTCATATTCCCGCACAAAAAACACATACTCAGAGAATCCTATATTCTGATACCAATACTCCCTAATTGTTTCACCTTTCTCCCCTCTGGGCCTCGGTGTCCTAAGTCAGGCCATCATTAAGGAAAAAATTAATTCTCAACTGTCTACTATGAGTGAGGTGCCATGCTGGTCTCCTCAGTCTTTACTATGCTTACACGTCATGGAGGGATTGTGTTAAAATGCAGGTTCTGGACACAGCCAGTTGGCCTGGAGGTCAAATCCCCCCCCCCCCCCCAGTGTTACCTACAACAATCAAGGCTTAACTACAACAAGACTGAGCACAAAGACCACTAGGGGGTGCACCAAGAAATTATAAAAAATGTGGAGACAAAGAAACAGGACACAAATGACAGAAATTGAGGAAAGCAAAATGCTGGATATAGAGTTCAAAACCACACTTTTAAGGACTCTCAAGAACTGTCTAGAAGCCGCCGATAAATTTAGTAAGGCCCTCGAAAAGACTGGTGAGACTGCCGATAAATATAGTGAGATCCTCAAGAAATCTAATGAGACCCTCGATGTTGTGATAAAGGACCAACTAGAAATTAAGCATACACTGACTGAAATTAAGAATATTATACAGACTCCCAACAGCAGACCAGAGGAGAGCAAGAATCAAGTCAAAGATTTGAAATGCGAAGAAGCAAAAAAACACCCAACCAGAAAAGCAAAATGAAAAAAGAATCCGAAAATACGAAAATAGTGTAAGGAGCCTCTGGGACAGCTTCAAGCGTACCAACATCTGAATTATAGGGGTGCCTGAAGATGAGAGAGAGCAAGATATTGAAAACCTATTTGAAGAAATAGTGACAGAAAACTTCACATCCCTGGTCAAAGAAATAGACTTACAAGTCCAGGAAGCGCAGAGAACCCCAAACAAAAGGAATCCAAAGAGGACCACACCAAGACACATCATAATTAAAATGCCAAGAGCAAAAGACAAAGAGAATCTTAAAAGCAGCAAGAGAAACTCAGTTACCTGCAAGGGAATACCCATACAACTGTCAGCTGATTTCTCAACAGAAACTTTGCAAGCCAGAAGGGAGTGGCAAGAAATATTCAAAGTGATGAATACCAAGAACCTACAACCAAGATTATTTTATCCAGCAAAGCTATCATTCAGAATTGAAGGTCAGATAAAGAGTTTCACAGAAAAGGAAAAGCTAAAGGAGTTCATCACCACCAAACCAGTATTATATGAAATGCTGAAAGGTATCCTTTAAGAAGAGGAAGAAGAAGAAAAAGGTAAAGATATAAATTATGAACAACAAATACGCATCTATCAACAAGTGAATCTAAGAATCAAGTGAATAAATAATCTGATGAACAGAATGAACTGGTGATTATAATAGAATCAGGGGCATAGAAAGGGAATGGACTGACTATTCTTGAGGGGGAAAGGGGTGTGGGGATGCGGGAAGAGACTGGACAAAAATCGTGAACCTATGGATGAGGACAATGGGTGGGGAGTGAGGGCAGAGGGTGGGGTGGGAACTGGGAGGAGGGGAGTTATGGGGGGAAAAAGAGGAACAAATGTAATAATCTGAACAATAAAGATTTAATTAAAAAAATAAAAATATAAAATAAAATGCAGGTTCTGGTTCATTAGGTCTGGGTGGAGCCTGCAATTCTGCATGTCTAATAAGGTCCTGTGTGTGCTGATGATGCTGGTCTTTAGAATCCACTTAGAGTAGGAAGGACCTGGAGGAGGAGCTTGTATGCTGGGATAGTCTGAGAGAGCTTCCAGCAGACTTGAGTACTGGTTTAAATGGAAGTCTAATAGGTAACAAATAAAAATGGAATTGTTCTGGTTGGAGGAAGGCAGCCTAGTGGAGTCCTTGAAAATCCCCAGCTCTGGCTTCCTCTGGGCTTCTGCTTCTAGCCTCATCCACTAATGAGAAAACCCACAAGGCACCTCTGTGGTACCACTGAGTCCACGGCAGGCACAGCTTGACACCCAGAACAGTGGGTGATCTCTAGGTGAGGATGATATACAGAGAGGTAACCTGATTTTAAGAACAGGAAGGAGCATTGGCACCGTGATGATTAATTTTATGTGTCAGCTTGGCTGGGCCATGGTACCCAGATATTTGCTCCATCACCAACCAGTGTAAATGTCACTGTGAAGGTATTTTTAAAGATGATGTTAGCATTTAACTCTGAAGACTTTGAGTGAAACAGATTACTTCCATGCTTTGAGTGGGCCTCATTCAGTCAGTTGAAGGCCTTCAGGGAAAAAGACTGAGTCCCTGAGGTAGAGGAAGTTCCACCCTCAAACTCAAACTGCAACATCATCCCCAGGTCTCCAGGCTGCTGGCCTGCCCTGGAAATTTTGGACTTGCAAACTTCTATAATTATGTAAGCCAGTTAGTTCAATAAACCTCCCCATTTCTCCCTCTTTCCCTCTCTCTCTTTCCGTGGAGGACTTTAATAAAATAACCTCTTCACGCACAAAAGAATTATTGAAATAAAATCTTTTCTTCTGACTTGTAGTACCTGTGACCATTGCAGTCCCAAATGTGTGATTTGTGCTCTGTGATGCTATGTGTGGCCCTTGTGGCTTGAACCTGTGGAGGTCCCACAACTGGCCCTCTTGCTACATCTTCCTTTGTTGTAGTGGAATCTGGAACACAGCTAAGGCCTGGACTGAGGACGTGAGTCCCTGCTTTGACCCTACTGTTAACACACTGTGACCTGAGGCAAGTCACTTCTACTGACCAAGCCTTGGTGTCTTCCTCCATAAAACAACATGGTGACGCTGAAACCGGTTTGGCTCAGTGGATAGAGCGTCGGCCTGCGGACTGAAGGGTCCCAGGTTCGATTCTGGTCAAGGGCATGTACCTGGGTTGCGGGCATATCCCCAGTAGGAGATGTGCAGGAGGCAGCTGATCGATGTTTCTCTCTCATCAATGTTTCTAACTCTCTATCTCTCTCCCTTCCTCTCTGTAAAAAAATCAATAAAATATATATATAAAAAAACCCAAAAAACAAAACAAAAATAAAACAACAACAACATGGTGACATATGCCACTCTCTAAATGGCTTTCTGAAGAATATTAGGATCCTACAGGGAAAAAAAATTTCCCATCACCAAATAAGTTTGGAAAATTCTGTGTGCTTTTTCTTAGAGACTCACAGTGAGTATTCATTTCAAAGGCCCTGAAAAGTCCTACAGCAAGGAATTCTACTCAGTATTTTTCTTAAGCTGATTTGATGCCCAAATGCTAACACCTATTAAGTCTAGAAGAGACATATTTGGGGACATGTAATACTAGATGACTGTTTTGGGCCTCTTCAGCCACCAGATTCTTCTTCTTTTTTTTTTTTCTTTTTTTTTTTTTCAGAGTTCAAAAATTCGAAGACAGAAGCCAAGAGAAAAACCAGTCAGAATCTTTTCCATGATACTTGAATGGTGTCCTGCTTTTGACATCCTTAAATAGGAATATTAATAGAGCTTCCCACATTGGGTTGTTGTAAGGATTATGTTAAATCATGCATGCAGAGTACTTAGCACAGAGCCTAGCACCTAGTACAGAGCCAATAAGTTGTTGTTTTTTTTTACCTTGAGTCCAAAATGATCATATTTGAAGAGAAACTCAGGCATTCAACTCTTCAAACCAAATCCAAACCATTTTATGCTTAGATTATTTCACCCCTAGTGAAGGGCAACTTCCAAGCATATGAAAGCTCCGATGTCCCTCTGGCAACCAGGAGCATTCTGGAGTCAGGATACTAATGATTTAAGCATTAATAAATCCAGCGATAGGCCATTCAATTTTCTTTTAAATGCAGATCATAAGAGAGGGAGGGATATTTGGGTCAAGATGTAGTGATGGTTTTACTGAATCTGAAGGCTTTGGAACAGTTTTGGGAGTAAATCACTAGGTCTGGTACCACGCTGCATTTCCTCTGCCCCAAGGCTTGGAGGAAGATATTTAAACCTTGAGCAATATCCTGCCTTCTTTCTGACTCTAAAAATACTCAAAATGTTATGTTTATGCTTGTAGAGCACTTGGGGCTTACCCAAGGACTGCCACATCTATTTTATTCTTCAACCTCTCAAATCCCACTGACTTAAAAAGGGTGAGTAATACTTGCCTATTTAACATATGTGGAAACTGAGGTCCAGAAAATTCTATGATTTGTTCAAAGTCCCCAAGTGAGTTGGCTGGAGAACCCAGACTAGAAATGGCACCTCTTGACCTCCAGGGCTGGGCTCTGCCTCACCCCTGCACAGATGACCCACTGTAGCAGGGACCCAGCCCCAGATTTGAGCAGCTTGCTGTGGATGAGGCAGATTGGTATGCAAGCTTGGTGGGCTCTGGCTAATCTTGCTGAGGGAACCCTTCAATCTGAATAACAATCAACAAGATTTTAAAGAAATTTGGGCCAATTTCCTGGAAGTCTATGATTAATCTAATTGCTGGGTTTTCCTCTGTTTTTGTCTCCCACTGTTAATTTCATTTATTTTTCTCTTTCTTCCCCAACACAGACTGCCTTGTCTCTGTGCGTGGTTTTGTCACTGTTGTTGTTTGTCCGTACATAGTTTATCATCGGCAAGGCATTCAATGGGATTGTTGTATGCCGTGTTTGGGGAAGGAGACTCTTTCAATAGACAACATGAAGCAGCAGGCAGAAGGAGGCTGGGTTTCAGAGACCCCTTGTCAGAGCCTAACTCTGCACATACCTGCTCCACTTCCCTGGCTCCTTGGGGACACCCCTTCACCCCCTTGGGTGAAGAGACCCTCTGATTCTCCCAGCCCCTCCCTCCATTAAAGAATACCAGGGATTGCATGAACAACGTCAGGGCCTGTGTCATGCTGCCAGATGTTTTAAATAGTTCAAAAATAGATTTTGCTCAAATAAAATAGGAAATTCCTCTTTTCAGTCAGGGGATTTGGTTCTCTGGAGGATACATCAAAGGGACAAGGGTGGTGATAATGGTCTCAGAATCAAAAGCATTCTAGTACTCAGATTAAGGAAGAGGCTAGGGAATGCAGAAGAGTAAAGGGCTGGCCATGTTAGAAGGGTCAGAGGTAGTCAGAGAGGCTGGAGAGAGATGGGGCCAATCTAATGTATCAACCAGGTGAAGGAAGAGTGAAGCCATTTTTCTTGCCACCTCTTTCTATTATTTTGGATGCACCCAGCTGGGAAGCACAACCAGTCCCCGACTCTAAGACATGGGGGCACAGATGAGTGATTGGTCTGGCAAAACAGCATCAGGAATGTTAAACTCAGCAGGGAGGTGGAATGGCATTGCTACTGAGACTGAGGTACCAAGGAGACAGGAGTGTGAGCTTGGCGATGCCTGGTCTCCTCCGCAAAGTCTGATCCCAGTAAGCCCTACTTCACACCATGGGATCCCTGAGAAATGTGTCCCGAGGCCAGCCCAGCTCTTCTGTTTTCAATGTGACCTCTATTGGAGGACTAGAGCGCCTCTGTCCTTGGTTGTCTTTGGAATCTAGAGACGTTCTTTCTCACAAACCGCCTGCCAGAAAGCTGGAGAGGTATGAAGTACTTGGTAGATAACCCAGGAGGCAATACTAATTATGGCCCTTAATATGGGGCCCTTAAAGTGTGCCAGGCATCGACCTGCCTTATGTCATTGTTCCTCACTCTCACTCTTGGAATAAATGTTTATTTATAGTAAGGACCAGGTACATAATTTGCAAGGCCCATCCCGGTATGAAATGACAGTACAGGCCCTCGTTAAAAAATCATTACGAATTTCAAGATGGGATGCGGGGAGGGAGAGCAGACCATGAGACCAAGAGCAAACCCTTCTGAGCATAGGGTGCAGTTGAATAGGCCACATGCTCATGAAACCGGCTCTGTTTATAATTATAACTGAGACATAGATATGCTAAACAATTTCCCCAAGATGATGAAGCTAATAGGCTGGAGGGCTGTGTGACTGCAGAACCTGAGCTCCTGGCCACTCTGCTAAATTGTCTCAAACTAGACAGATGGCAAATGGTGGGTCCTCCAGCCTTGCCCACATCCCCTGCTTTAGGCAATTCCAGGGGGATCCCACTCAGGGGCTCTGCCTGGTCACACTGCTTACTTAATTATAATTGAGAGGAGTGAGAGGAAAACATAAGATATGAACGTGCACATACAGATGGACTGCTCTAGTCCGAGGGGTCAGGAAAGGTCTGAAAAAATGTCCTTTTTTAAGCAGAAGCCTCCATGAGGAATAGAAGTTAGCAAGTAAATGGGTGAGAGAGGTGGCAGGAGGGGGTTCCAGCAAAGGAAACTGTTACCCTAAAGCCAGGAATGTGCCTGGCCTTTGCCTCCTTGGAGCCAGAGAGGGTCCCAGGAGAAATGCTGTGTCAGAGAACTCTGCCCTGGTTGAGAGGGAGCAAGGAAGAGAACGCAGGATTATAGGAAGAACCGGAGGAAGTGGGCCCCAGTGAGTGGGGCTGGAGGGGAGGGCAGAATGGGGGAGACGGGGAAGAGACCCATGGGGAGGAATGAGAATATCGATGCCCAGTTTCTGAGCCTAACTTCAGGGGCCACCCCTCCCCTGGGGGAGAAGTAGCCAGGGAGGGCTTGCACTTCCATCAGGGCACCCATACCCTCTGCAGCTTGTCCTCAAAGTATGCCCATGCCTTCCCCCTGGAGCACTGAGACTCCAAGGCTCAGCTGAGCCAGGATCAGAGGGAGGCCACCCACCTTGAACCATGCGGCCCTTTGCCACCTTGCCTGAGGATGATGGTGGTTCTTGGGAGTGGCATGAGGATTAAGGGAGAGAAATGCTGTGAAGTGCCTAGCAGGGTGGGTAGCCTGTCAGAGCCACCAAAGGGCATCTGCTGCTTCTAATATTATGAAGTGGTAGAAAAGAACAAGCCTTGGCCTAAGTGTGGAACCGGGTTGTCTCACTAGCTTTGTGATCTCAGACTGATTGCTCAGCCTCTCGAAGTGCCACTTTTATCATCTATAAAACCGGCCCAATAGGATTCACTGATGGAAAGATTTATGGCACACAGGGAACGATCATCCCTTCCTCTGTAGTTCCCCTGAATGTTTTAATCGTAAATTCAGCCATGTCGACCTTTGAGGGAACGGGAGGTCTCTTGCAAGCCATTTGCCATCTTCTCACCATTCCTTCTAAGGGACCATGGATCCAGCCTGGAAGATGAGGAGTTCCCATGTCTACCGCCCGCAGTTTGCAAAGCATCTGTGTGGGCTTTACAAACTGCAAATCTCACAGTGGTCTCAGAAAGAAGGTAGGACCTACCACCCACATTTCATGGAGAAGAAAACAGAGACTCTGGGAGGTCTATTTACACCACTAAAGCATTGAATTCTGCAGCAGACCCAAGGCTCAACCCCACACAAGAGAAATACCCATTTACCAGTTAAAGAAATCATTAGAAGAGAGTCTTTCAGGATCCTGGGGTGATGGCAGGGGGCAGGGAGGTGAAGTGGAAAGGGCCGTGCAGAGCACACTGCTTTATAGTATGTAGCCCTTGACCTTCATGAAAAGCCTGGGCCCAGGGAGGACTAGAAGGGTGAGGAGTGCCTGTGGGTACAGGCAGATCCCTGGGTTTCCTGCCACAAGAAGCCAATGCAAGCCCCAGACACTCCTCCTGGCTCCTCCCTCCCTCCCCAATAAGAACCTTCCTGCTGGCTAATCCCTGGGGGCTGCTGCTCCCCCTCCCACCTGGGCTCCATCCAGTCCTGCTCTGCCCCTGCCAGGCCTGGAGTGCTGGTGGCCGGCTCCTCCAGCTCGCCTCCATCGGCCGAGTGCGTCCTAGCCCACTCTGGATATTAGAGCATTCTCGCGTTTGAAAGGCTCCTTTATTTTTAGTGCTAAATCAACAAAGCTGTTACTGTCATTTTCCATCAGACCGGCATCTTCCACGGATTCGAAATTACACTCAGCTGCAAACTATTGACACTCCTCTTAACAAAAAAATGGTTTTAATAAATCTTTACATTAGCCTATGAGATAAAAAAAAAAATCTTTACCATGAAATATACAAGTGTATAAGTGTTTTATGAAAGTTTTATTAACTTTACAAAAGAAAAATTGGCAGTGGACCATGAACATCCTGTACTCCTAACACGTGGTTATAAATTACATGTTCTTTCCAATAACATCTGAAAAAGAGACTGTAATTTAAATTTCAAAACCACTTGGCATACCTACTATATAGTGCTGACATGAAGTAAAAGGAAGAACTAGAGAGGCCCAGACAAAGAAGGGAAATATAAAGACGTCCTTAGCTAAAAAGCTGCTGATGGGTACAATCCCCCTCCAGCTGGACAGGGATCAAGTACTTGCTTGTCATATCATTCAATGCACTGTTCAATCTGGGATTCTTCCTTTCAACAAAAAGAGAACTTAAGTGCTGGTAATCATCGCTTGCAGAACTTTATCTCCCTGATACCTTCTTTATGTCAGGATTTCTCAATGACCGCTGCCGCTGGCAGAGGGATCAAAGTTGTTATTAAACACAAATGCAGTCCCCAGCCCTTGCGGGAGGTGTGAGCTGTGGTGCACTCTCCCTGGGAGCGAAGCCTCAGTGCTTTTTTCATTTTCTTTCCACACTTTTAAATAAGTCCCATGGGGTCTGTCCAACCTGGGAACTGGAACCCAGCTTTCCTTTGCCAGTGTGTGCCTGAGTGTCAGGAATGCTTAGGGACACAAAAGCCCCCCAGCAGCAAGCCAGGCATGTGAAGAAGTGCTCTGGACATGAGCAGATGGCAGGGGATCTGGCTGCAGAGTCCGGTGCTATGGGGAAAGTAGGTCTCTACCAGGATCTCAGCAGCTCAGAGCCTGCCTTCCTGGGAGTAACAGAGCAGAAAGGCCTCATGGGAAGTCATACACATTTGGGTTCAAAGCCTGGTTTTGCGACTTTCTACTGTGTGACACTGAGCAAGTTACTATTTCTTAGTCCCACTGAGAATGTCTGAAGGTGTGAGGCAGCTTCCTTGGTCTGCAAGCTCATCACCGACAGACCTGAAGAGGTAGCTTAGAAGTCATGCCTTCCAGATTCAAGAACTTGACATCTATTGAAAATGGTTTGTGAAAGGTGGAAGCGGGGAGGGACACGCCATGGTGGTCTCTGCAAGAATAACCTCCCAGGGCCTAAAATTTTGCAGCTTCATTCAGGGTCTTGGATCCTCTGGCTTGCCAATGTCAACATCTCAGCCTCTAAGAGGTGTCCTTATGTTTGGTGCCTCAGATGACCCAGCACTGGGAGCTAAAAAATGCTCAGAAGCTCTCTTAGTTGGGTAATGGTGGCACTGGGAACTCCAGCAGGGTTTCTGAGATCCAGGGCCCAGGCCTTCAAAGGAGTTCCTAGAACATTTATTTCCATGGAAGGAAGAATTTGAATACATTTTCCATCATATGAGGGTCCATTTGTATGGTTCTTTCAGAAACACCAGAGATGGGAGATCTTGCCAACACACCTGCCTCTTTGCCTTTCACCTTATTTAAGTGGTTATTTTTGAACTCCTTTTCTTGGTTGCTGGGTTAGTTCATTGAAATAAACGGAGGAAGAAAGCCCACCCCCTACTGGAATGACTTTGGAAAGCAGACCAGATGGGGCATCAGCAGGCCCATGTCTCATTGCAAAAGGGAAATATGTGTCCTTGATGGAAAAACACAACTTTTGACCAAATAAATTATTTTCTTCCAGTTCAAAATAAGTGATGGTCTTCACAAAGTAGAACTTCCAAATGTGTTGAAGGAGAATGGCATGTGCTGTGGATGCAGAATTATAAGGACATCAAGTTCATCTGTTAGGGTTGCATCACTCCCCAATGAGAAGGCAGACAGATGATAAGGGCACCTCATAGAGCAGTGCCTGGGAACAGCTGTGTGGACGTCACACTTGGGGGCCAGGCAGGAGCTGGCAGTGGCCAGCCAGGGCTGCCCAAACTTCATTATGTGGGAAAATGCACCCGGTGGCAAGATGCAAAACATCTGAGAATCAGCGAGAAAAGTTCATTTGGAGTGACAGGGACTTGATTAGTTTGAAGCCTGACATGTTGCTACGGCCTCTGACTGAGTCTTCAGAATATTAATGAATAGATTGGGGAAAAGAAGCAGCACAGGAGACATACCTAGCGATACTGTGCATCCTTCTGAATGACAACAGTAGCCACAACGACAACAAGGCCAAGAGTCACCGTGACGCGGAAAAAGGCTCATGTTACTGAGGTGTCACTGTGCACCAGGCACTGAGGTTTACATGCATTATCCAATTTATTCCTCACAACAGTCCTTTGAAGTAGTTAGCCTGTGTTCTTATTCCGTTTGCAGATGCAAACCCCTTTGGCACAGAGAGGTAACGTAATTGTCCAAAGGCACACAGCCTGAGGTTTATACCACATAGGAAGTGGCATTTCCACAGCCTGGTCAAGCTTGACCATCCTCCGTGTGCGCCCACATCCAGACCTTCACTGCAAGTGCTCTTGGTTCTAACTGCCTCTTTCCGATCATCTCCAGATTTAACGAGGCCGGGCTGGACTGTCACTGGCAGGCAGGAAGGGGGTTAGACATTAGTCTGGGGCTGATCTGAGGGCTGGGCATATGAGGGGCATCTGATCTAAGGGTGAGAGCTGACATCTGAGTCTTCAGAATATTCATGAATAGACTACCCCTGGTTTACCTGACGAGGGACATCCCGCTCATATCGCAGGGCTGAGGACTGGGTAGGTAGACAGGACACCACTTTGAGACTCGGAGCTTCTGTGAGTAGATGGAGAGATTTTGCAGGGTTAACTCTGAAGAAGGCCATTTGCTAAATCAGTTTCTAATGATTTAGCATCATTCTATCTCAAAAAGTGCATAGTTTGCCACAAATGGACTCCATTAATGTTTACCTTCTGCCAGGTACAGAAGCCAGCAGCAGGGAACGGGCCAGGGAGTCAGAGCCAAAAGTGCTGGGATGGGTTTCTGGCCTCAGCACTGGCTAGCGGCGTGACCCTGGGGAAATGACTCAACCTACCCATTTTGATCCTAAGTTTTCTCACTTTGAAAACCCCATCTCATGGGGCTGTTGTGAGAATTAAAATGTGCAAATGTGTACAAAGCATCTAGTGCATGTAGACAAATACTATATATGTAAGTATGGATAAGTCCCCTTCCTCTGATTCCTCTTCTTTACTCTCTAGACAGAAAATAAACCGGTAAAATTAAAAGCTACTTCCTAAAAATAAAACTCCTATTCATCCTTCAAATCCCAGATCAGTTGATACTTCTTTCAGCAAATCTTCCCTGCGCCTCCAGGACAGAGGTAGGACCACCTTCAAGTTACCTGGAGACTTGTACTTGCTTCTCTACTCCATGTTGTCATTGTACTGACATGCTATAATTTCCTGTTTTTATGGTCCTCTTCCCCAGTAGACCATGTACTCCCTAGTGGGATCCTGGCACATAAAAGTCAGCTATCCAGACATGAGGAGCTGTGCTTTTAGTCAGTAACCCCTCAGTAGGCGCCCAGCCAGCATTGATCACTGGGAAACTCAGAGGGCCCTCCACCCCAAACTTGACAATCCATTTGATTTGTTCTCCAGAAAAGTCCTGTTCCACTAGCCCTATTTCCTGAAAAATAATTCTTCAGGGCCCTCAGGAAAAACTTGGAGGCTGTGTGTGTGTGTGTGTGTGTGTGTGCACGCGCTCCCTCCATATGTGTGCCTGTGTGTGCATGCAAATACACTTGTACATGAATGGAAAAAACTGGAGCCTTATTTTTGGCACTGAAGTTCTTGGGATTTTAAGGAGGACTTTGCTCCGTTTGATGACTGCACCAAATATGATAAAAACATAATAAAATGCCAAGTTTTGCAACAGGCCTGCATGTTTATTATTCCAGCCCTACTGGAGTCAGGAGCTGCCCTGTGTCGGGAAGAACAGTAGAGGACACTGGAAAGGACAGGGACTCTGCAACCACAGTCTCAGTCTGAGTTCAGCTCTGGGCCCTGAGGCAAGTGTGCTCATCCACAGGATGAGCTGGTGGGGGGCACCGTGCAGGTTTATAGCAGGGATGAGCGAGGCCTGTATGATCATCTCAGAAGAAGAGAAAGAAAAAAAATCAGCAATGTTTCCCAGCAATGACATGGCTGCTGCCAGATCCCAGGCCTCATCATCTCTTACTTGGAATATCACAAACCCGCCGCAGTCTACTCCCCATGCACCATGTACAGCCCAGCTGGCCTGTTCCTGCCCTGCTGGTGAGATACCCCAAGCTCTGATTGCCTCTAGGATAGAGTCCAAACTCTTTCCTAGGGGTCAAGGCCCCTCTTATTCCCACTGGGATCTGCCTTTCCTTCTTCATCCCCCTCTGCCACTGTTCAGGGGCCCTAACTTGAACGTGCATGCATTCTCTGGGCTTTTGAGAACCCTGATTTCTCTGCCCCAGAGAATTGGCCCTGCCTTCTCCACCTCTCTAAATCACACCAGACATTCACAGCCTCACATAGGGGCCTTTTTTCCCCTCTTGAAATATTCCTGGACTCCCATGACCCCGGACAGAATCACTGCCTCCTTCCTCAGAGCTCTAAAGCCTGGCCTTTGCCCCCTCTTGTTTTCCATGTTGGTTATGGACACCCATGTCTTGTTCAGCCTTTGTGAGCCCCTGGAGATCTGGATGTAGCTCTCACATCTCCTGCAGCACCCCTGCCCCTAGCAGTTCCAGATAGGCAGGGTTGAACTTGACCGAATTCCTTGCCCAATGTCTGGTCTGAAGGGACAGCAAGGGCAGTGTGGCTGGCTCCACGCCCTGGAGAGAGTCTCCCAGAGGCATTCTCTCTAACACCACTCCCCGCCCGCCCCTGCCCCCCCCAGCTTCTAAGGATGCTCAGCCTTTGCCCTTCCATTGGGCTCAGAGACAAATACATCTCCTGGAATGTTTTAGCTTCTATTATCAGGATGAGCTGAGCCACTGACAGTTCTCTGGTCCACAGGCCCAAGTGCCCTGGAAGGTCACAGGCTTTATCTTGTTTATGTCTGTGACTTTCCTGAGGCTCCTCGCTTCTTGGCAGTGTCCACAGAGCGGGCCCATTGCCTGAGATGTGTCTGGAAAGTGGCCCAGCTCTCTCCTTCAGGGGCAGGGAAGAGGAGCCAGCCATTGATGGTGGTGGGAATGTCAGGCCAGTCTATGGCCAGTCTGTTTCCTAACTTGGAGGCTGGATCTGAAGCTGGGGTTGAACGTGGGTACCAGGCACAAAACTGATGCTGAGATGGAAGGGCCCGGTGCTAAGCCACCATCTACCTTGTTCTTTCTTTGATCACCTGTAATGCTTAGCCCCTAAAACTCACACATCTGGTAGGGGTGGGAAAGGAAGGTGAGAAAAGGAAAAAGAAAACTAAGATTGAGTCTGAAAACAGCAAGTACCAAGGCCCTGAGGTAGAGCCATGCTTCATGTGGTCTAGGGACTCAATCCACTGCGCAGCCGCAGTGGGTTGGGTAAGAGAAAGAGTGTTAGCAACAGGAAAGTAGGGGAAGGTAGGTAAGCTTGTGTATGCCATGGTCAAGATTGAGGCTTTTACTTTGAGTGGGCTAATCCATGATCTGACTGACTTTCCTAAAGGATCACTCTGGCTTCTTTGGGGATCACAGGTTCTCCCTTTCCTCTAAAGTAGGGTCCTGTCTTTTTTCACTAGTCTCTAGATCTAGCAGGCTGCCTCTCAGAGTAAGCACTCAATAAATATTTCTTGAATGTCTTGGCCAGAATTCGGGCCCTAACTTTTACTTAGGCTTTTTTGTGAATTTTGAAGGCACTGTGACTGTCACCCAGATGGCCGCTTGGTCTCAGTACCGTGCTAGGCGTTTCTTCTGTTGTGGGCCGTGTTCTCCAGATGTCAGATGGGTAGCAACTGACATATGGTATCTGCTACAACTGGCAAAAGCACAGCTGGATGCAATGCTGTGCACATCTGGTATCCACATGTCTAACTGTGGACTTGATAGTGAGCCAGCTACCTGTGAACATATTGTAGGCAAGCGGGAGAAATATGAGTTCCTGAGTGCTAGCAATCGATGGTGAGGGAAAGTGCCTTTTGGGATGGCCTGTGGCCATTTTCCCAGTGTGACCTGAATGCCTATGTCATCACCAATAAGTAGGGCTTCAAGACCAGGACTCCTTTGGTCCCCCAAACACAAACTCAAGCTTATACAGGTGGCAGGATCCTCGGTGCCAATTTTTTCTCAACCTCAGTTGCCTCATCTGTAAAATGGGAGATATCTGAGCTGGAAAAATAACTTAAAAACCATTTGGCTGAAGGGCCTCATTGCACAATTGGGGATACATATTATATGGGACTTTCCTTCCTCTGGGCCTCTGATGCTTACAAGGCGGTCTCTTCCTGTGAGTCCCCAGGCAAAAGGTGGGCATTCCTCCCTCTGAAAGGCCACAGGCCCTTCTCTGCCTGGAAACAGACCATGCCTTGCATTCAGTTGGAAATGTAACTTCTTTTTGTTTTCTCTTTTCATCCTTACTACTTACTTATGATAAGACCACTTTCTTGAATAAAAAGAAAGTATCCTGGGTGTATTAATAATATAATTTTAAAGTGCAATAATATTGGAGCTATTTTTCCCAAACTGCTACTCAATTATAGGCATGGGAGAGCTTGCAGGGGCCTATTTTAAGCACTGGAGACTCCAGTACATTGTAGAGCTGTCTTTAAAAGACAGGCAACATGTGAAAATCCCAGATGTTTCCTCAGTGCTCTCAGCATCTCTGAGCCGAGTGGGGAAAGGCAATCCGGTCAGGCCCCTCTGCATCCGTGGATGGGAACTCCTCACACCGCCTTACTATGAACAACCCCAGAAGCACAGAGACTGGTCAGCCAAGGACTCCTGAGGGAGGAAAGCTTTGGGGACTACGAGAGAGAACTGGGAGGCTGGAGGAAGCTTGCCTTTAACCTCACACCCCCTGGCCTGGCATTTCCTTTAGACACCTATTTGGCCTTCACACAGACCCTTGGCAGAGGTGGTGTCACCCTTGCTTTGCAGATACAGAAACTGAGGCTCAGAGAGTCCACCCATCTAGGAAGTGATCAAGATGGGGCTTGCACCCAGGCTCATAGCCTGCCCAGGAAACATGCAGAGTGTTTATGCAACAGACACCGGAGCTGGGCTGCCGTTCCTTCAGCTTAAAGACCTTGGGCAAGTTACTTAACCTCTCTGTGCCTCAGTTTCTCCATTTGAAGCAGGGCTAATAACTGTAGCTTCCTCAAAGGGCTGATGTGAGGATTAATTAATTACCCATAGAAAACCTCAGGGGTGGTAGATATTACACATATTTGACACCCGCTAAGAGCCATAAAAAATGAGCTCTTACTATGATTACCCTGACACAAGCTAAAGTTGCTAGGGTGGGAATATGGACAAGTGGTGGAATTGTCCTCACCGACCACCCTATGCTTCACCCTCCAAGCGCCCCTGAAATCTAACACCTCCAAGGCCTCCTTTGCTGCTGCATCCTCCTGGATTCCACTCCCTCCTTCGAGACCTGTGGTCTGGCCTCTCTGCCCATCACTTGCTCCATTTATTGTTCATTCCTGAGCGTGAGCCTGGGGAACCATGATGGAGTCAATCGTCAAATTTGCCATTGAACATATATATGGACCGGAGCAAGTTTTTAAAGATTTCAAAGGCTTGATTTCTCCATCTGTAAAATGGAAATAATAACATTGCCTATCTCATAGGACCATTGTAATAATTAAATGCCATTAACATATGTGAAGGTCTTAGGCAATCAATTATTTATTCAGTTTTAGCAATTATTATTTATCATTGCCTATCATGCTAAATTTTCTTTTCCTTTTCTAAATTCTACTCATCATTCTAGGAGCCAGCTAATTTTACATTCCATTCCCACCCCCTCCCCATGCAGCCTTCGCACAATTAATCCTCTCTCTCTCCTGAATTCCCTGCAGCAGCACCCATCTGTGATTGAGGTCCTATCTAGACTCCATGTGTCTGTGCTTCCTGGGGAGGACCTGCTCTTATCCACCTGTGAGCAACAATGAGCTCTCCCTGTGGTGTGTGAATCAGTCAAGAGGTGGTTGCCTCATCTTTTATGGGTACAGTGGTCCTGGATCTTCAGTCCTAGAGAAATAAGACTTTAGCAAGAAGGGCTTCAAAGATGATTGAACTGATCCATTGTACTGGGGAGGCCATGGAGATCGGAAAACAAAAAGGATTTTTTCAAAGTCACAAAACCACAGGGAATAAGCATGGTAGATGAAAAGGAACGGGATTTGGAGACCAATCCTCAAGTTTGAGTTCCTCTCCTAGCCATTAGGACTTAACCGCTCTGGACTGTGGCTTTGACCTCTATTGAATGGGTATAAGAACAGATTGTTATATTTAATGAGCTGACATAGAGATTTTACAGCACACAGCATAGCTATTATTACCCAGTAGGGTTGTGGTGTACTGAATGAGATAATTTTCCTTCCACTGCTCCTGGCTAATTTGTTTTTCCCTGAACAACTGGCTTCCAGTAATGCTTTTTGAGGATATTAAGGGCCCTGGTGGTGGTCCAACACCTGAACCCCAAACCTCAGCATCAGCCCTGCAGGGTTGAGATGTGCCCTAACAAGGCCATGCTGAACTCTGGAGCAATGCTGCATCTACACCTGCCTGGTTTGGTTCTCATCTTTTTCAAAGAGAAGATGGGATGTTCCTGCCCAATGTATTTAGTGTCTTTAAAACAAATACAAAATGCCTTGCCCTAGATAGTCTATTGAGTCTAGTAACAGTCATCACTCCACACCCAAGGAGGAGGCCAACAGAAATGCTCTTGTGGAAGATTTGTTTTCCAAACTCCTTTATTGTCAGTGTTTGGCCAGAAAATCAAGCAGCTCTAGCTGAAGGAAAATGTCTATGTTCAGCCACTTTTTCTTTTCCTGGGTGTGTGTAGATGAGGCACCGCCTTCCCTGTCACCAAAACCCATGTTTGGGGAGAGGTGCTGACCACAGGTGGTTGTATTTCAGCAGCCTGGCAGCATTCCCCTTGGCAGGGGAAGAAAAGGCCCTCTAGGTTGGCAGGGTCCAGGCATCCCAGAGTCTAAATGTCCACCCAAATGCCTTTGGCAGGTTCCAGGCTCATCTTTATTTCATTTCTCCCAATCTGGGAGATGCCAAGAGAAAAATCTGGACTTGCTTTCAAACCCTTGAGCTTCGAATATATTTGTGAAAAATAAGTATCTTCATTGAACATTTCTGAGTGGCAGCCACAAACGAGGATCCGCTGGACGTAACTTATTTATTCCACAAACAGTCCAGGCCCTCTGTTGGGCATCCATTCATGCTTAGAAGGGAACTTGTGATGATATCAATCAGAAGACTTTGGTTACAAGCAACAAAACCAACTCTTGCAATATATTGGGGGATTTATTGGAAGGATGACAGGAGCTTAATAAATCAATGGGAGAGTTGGACAACCAGGCTCAGAAATAGGCAGAATTAGGAACTACAAGCACATTCTGGTAGCAGGAGCAGTCAGATCAGAGAGCTGCCGGGATAAGTGCACTCTGACCACCTCTTTCCTCTCTGTATCATTTGCTTACAAATCAGATGCCTCAGAGAGAGCATCAACTGTCCAAGCCTGGCCATATATTTACCCTGGCTCTGGCTGAGAAGCCCTCAAGGACTCCTTCTACCATGGGAGAGCAGGCATCTGGATTTGCCATCCCATCAAGATTGCAAATAACAGAGGAAAGTAATTTGCAAAAATAATAATAATAATAAAATAAATTGAGATCTAGTTGAAATGGTGAATGGAAGCTTTATAGGCAAAAACAGAACAAAACAATAAAACCCTTTACTTTGTTTTCACAGTTTGAATGGTGTGTGTGTGTGTGTGTGTGTGTGTGTGTGTGTGTGTGTGTGGTTTTGAACACCCAATCATCCAGCAAACATTTTCTAACCATCTATACTATGCTAGGCCTGTGCTAACTCCTGGGGATACAGAGGTAACAAAACTGTCTTTGGGGAGCAAGACTCCTCAATAGGTACTTGCAATACAATATGACAAAACACACATGCACAGGGTACTTAGACACAACCCTGCTTTTCCTGATAAGGTCCAGCGAGAATTCCCAGAAGAAGTGACACAGGCCAGATCTTTAAGTTCTAGAACAATGGAAGTAGAGATGGCTCATTTGTAATGCCAAGCATTCATACACCCTTCCATTTATTCAAAAAGTTCATTCAACAAACATTCATTAGGCACCTAGAGTGAATGAGACTCTGAGTTTAGTCGGGCTGAGAAGAGTAGCTGTGACTACAAGTAAAAGACAGCCAGTGAGCAAGGGGTAGCAGAGACTTTTTCTGAGTAATCTCCTGATTTGTTTCCATGTCACTGGCCAAGGTCTGATCTGCCCAACCATAGCTCTGGCTACCCACCCAGGAAGAGGTGAAGAAGTGAACCAGCCCAGGAGCCACAGAGACTCCCTTTGTCCTCCACCCCCAGCTGGAATCTTGAGTACCTCACCCTTCTTTCCACACAAAGGTTCCCTTCTCTCATCCTGCCCCAGGGCCAGCATGAGGCCTGCTGGAGCACAGGGAGGGGGTGAAGGAGGAGAAAGGGGGCCCTGCATCCCTCCTCTTTCCTGCACCGCCAGCCTCAGCACAAATGTATTGGCAGCATTCTCAAGTTTGGGCCTGTCCAGGTGGGTTCAGAAGTCTTGCCCAAGCTCTGGACATCACCACATAATGAGACTCTGGACAAGTAGCTCCCTGTCTAGCTTCCTCTTTCCCCTCTGAGACCCATGACTGCTATGCACCTTCCATCTCTTGGATCCCTTGGCCTTGCTTCTCCTCCTCTCTCAGGCTGTTCTGGGTGGAGTCCTCATCCTGCTCCCTCTGCTCCCCATACTTCCTGGGATCCAATCTAGGTCTCCCCTGAGGTCCACTGAGTCACTTCTTATCCCCAGAGACTCATCATTAGCAACCCCTAGTGAGACTCAGGCTTCCCTACTGGCTTCAATAAAGGAACAGATCCAGGGACTGGCACTCCAACTTCTCCTCACCCCACTCAAATGTGTCTTGTCTCCACCAGCAGCTAAACCTATAGAAAACTTCAAAACAGGTAGCTTCGCCCAGCTGGTGTGGCGCAGTGGTTGAGTGCTGACCTATGAACCAGGAAGTCACAGTTTGATTCCTGGTCAGGGTACATGCCCAGGTTTTGGGCTCAATCCCCAGTAGGTAGGAGACAGCCAATCAATGTTCTCTTTCATCACTGATGTTTCTATCTCTCTCTCCCTCTCCCTTCCTCTCTTAAATCAATAAAAATGTATTTTAAAAAAACACACAAAACAAGTAGCTTCAAGGCCAGGTGAGAAGTGATGTAAGACAGGGGAAAGCCTGGGGAGATTGACCTGCATTCTCTGCTCCCTGGTCCCATGGGGACCTCTCAGAGCATTTGGCCCTGCTGGGGATTTTTGAAATAATCCGCTTAGCCCCATCTTGGCAGGAACCCATCCCTTGTGGTTCCCTCTTCCGTTGCTGTGACAGATTCTGCTCGGATACGTTTGGTACCCAATTTCAAAAGAAAAAAACAGATCACCCGTCACCAGGTAATTATAGAGCAACTGAAAGGCCATTTAGCTACTGTGTGATAAGCAACAGACTATTTTAATAATCACCAATTACCATACATTATAGTATATCATTTGGCATTTGATGATCTACTTGGGTCTCACCTGTTCCTTATGGAGTGTTTCATGGCTGTTCGCACCTTCCCCAACAGAAGTCGTGTTTCTAATTGAAGCACTATTTTTATAGTCAGGGAAAGTTTGTAGAGGTGGTGCAAATTATATCATGCCAAGTAGAAGGATGCACTCTGCCAATGTCTTTTCTGACAGCTCTACCATTACATCGCACTCAGCGGGATGGAGAGTGAGATTTATTCCATGATCTGTGTTAGCCTTTCGACATTACAGGAGGTATAAACCTGGAGGCTTGCTGTTCAGGCAGACATGTGGGCAATCCAAACAACTGCCCACTCTTTGCTGCTGACCACTCCTCCCCCTGCTGGAGGTTGATCTGGAAGTCACAGGGCTGAGTATCCTGCTCAGGGTCCGCCGTGGAAGGTAGAGCAGACCCTCCCAGGACACAGTGGTCCTTCAAGGGGCTAAGGAAGTTGACCCCCAACCTCTAAGATTTGCTCAGCCCCTTCCCCTGGCCTAGGCCTCCCTCTTTGAATTCACTCACTCAGCCACTTCCCTATGGTACAAACCTGTCAAGGGGACAGCCAGGTCAGTTCTGGGTCCAGGCTCTTTCCCACAATCATGGATTCACTGAACTCTTTTCACAGTCTATACAATGCAACAGCTTAGCTCTGGATCCTTTCTTCCCAAGAAGGCACCCAGTGTCTTCATGATGTTTTTCAACCCTTTCACACATGTACTCATGTTCAACCTCTAATAGTCTCCCTGTTACCAGTTCCCAAAGTTATAAAGGTATGGTGGTTTTTATTTGGGACAGGTTTATAGGATCTCATACATCATTTTTCTGCCCTCACAAAGCAGATTCTATTCAATCCATCAGACACTATCATCATCACCACATCCAATCATTTCAACCACGTCCACTTCAACCACCCAGGCTGCTGCCATCCCCTACCTGTGTTACCACCATAGGCTTAACTAGTTTCCCTGCCCCCCCATTCCCTCTTACAGTCTATTCTCAGTATATTAGCAAGAAATATTTTGTTAAAATTTATTCAAATCATGTTACTCCTCTGTTCAAATCTCCCTAATGGCTTTCCATGTCATTGAGAATTAATATTTAATACACATAAAAAAATATCAAAATAAAAAGTAAAGTCAAAACTCTTACTCACTCTAAAGCTGGCCATAATCTGTTACCCCACAGTTCAGAGAAGTTGTGAATCCCCTTCCTTCATCTTCTACTAGTTCACTTTGCTTATTCTGTTCCAGTCACACTGACCTATTTGTTATATCTTTGGATACAATGTGACAGCTTTATTTCAGAAAAAAACCAAAAACTTAAAATCATCTGTAATGGCATTAATAAAGTAAATAAAATGAATTGTATTCCAACTAGAAGGTTGTTTTAAAAAGATACCTTGAAGTTCAAGTGGAATTTAGACTAACTTTTGAGTCTTTGAAGTGTTTTAGACAGGATCTCTTAGTTGCAGTAACAGAAACCCACTCCAATTGGGATCTAGCAGAAAAGGTGAATCATAGCATAATAAGGAAGAGCCACCTTGCAGAATATGAAGACATAAAAGTGCTTCCAAATGGAATGGTGAGCTGAACTCAGGAGCCAAAGAAACATTAGACCCAAGCAGCCAAGCGTTTGTATTGGGGATGGACAGGGAAAGTAGAAGTATTTTTGCACCAATTAGAGTGATTCAGAAATGGGAAAAAGGTGGAAAATAAAGATAAACAACAAGAGTGAGTCTAGGGGAGAAGATGGAAACCCTGGAAGAAAATGACCATGGCAATGGAGCTGAAAACGTGAGCAAATGGCTGCAAGTAGAGACTGTGGGGATGGGGGCTGCGCATCCTCCCAGGCAATGGGTCTCCGCCAGCCCAAAACCCAAGGCACAGTGCGTGGTAGCTGGGAAAAGCCCTGCCTCAAACTCAAATGGCACTTAGTCCTTTATCATACCTATACTTCACAGGAGAAAGTTACAACCAGATATACCTCCATTGTACCAAGTGCTATCCACCCTGCTAAGCTCAGTGAAAGGTCCAGAGAGGATAACCCATCTCCCCACACTTTTAGCAGCTTACAACTCACTGAGAAAGGGAAAACACGCCAGGAGGAATTATTTAACAATATCTAAAGTCAAGGAGATAGTATGATGTAGTGGCAAGAGCACATGTGTGGAATCAAACAGATCTAGATTTGGATTCTGGCTCTCTTATGAAATATACCTTAGGTAGGTTATCAAACCCTCTACGCCTCATTTTACTCATTTTAAAAATGGAAATAATAATGTTTACACCCCAATGGCTGGTGCATAGCAGGTTTCAATAAATGTTGGTTCTTTTTTTTTTTTTTTTAAATGCAAGGTCATATGTGACTGATTGCCAAAATGCATAGGATACCAAAAAGATCCTCTAGGACAGTGGTTCTCAACCTTCCTAATGCCACGACCCTTTAATACAGTTCTTCATGTTGTGGTGACCCCCAATTTCATTGTTACAAATTGAACATAATTAAAGCATAGTGATTAATCATAAAAACAATGTGTAATTATATATGTGTTTTCTGATGGTCTTAGGCAACCCCTGTGAAAGGGTCATTCAACCCCCAAAGGGGTCGCGACCCACAGGTTGAGAACCACTGCTCTAGGAGTTCAGCCAAAGGAGAGCTAAAATCCCAGGGCAATGGAAGACTTGGATAGGTTTCTCAGGGAGAGGGCGGGCCTGGAACCACCTATGTCAGTTAAGTTTATATGTCACCTCAACTGGGTCACAGGGTGTTCAGATATGTGCTCTACCCTTATCCTGGGTGTTTCTGTGAGTGAGTTTTAGAATAAGATTAACATTTCAGTCAGCAGACAGACTTAAGCAAACTGCTCCCCGAATTGAGAATGGTTGTCAGCTAATCAGTCCAAAGTTTGAATAGAACAAAAAGGCTGACCTTCCGCTGAATGAGAGAGAATTCCTCCTGCCTGAAGGTCTTCAAACTGGGACATTTTTCTTGCCTTTGGACTTGAACTAAACCATCGGCTCTCCTGATTTCCAGCTCATCAACCCACTCTGCACAGGATCTTGGGACTTGCCAGCCTCCATAGGTAAATGAGTTGATTTCTTATAATAAGTCACTTTTTTATTTACATATGTATGTATATCTCATATGTATATACATCCCACTGGTCCAGTTTCTCTGGAGAAGTCTGAAAATCACCACCCTTGAAGGATGGGTTTGGGTTTGAACAGAGGTGGAGTAAGGGTAAGAGCAAAGACAAGAGAAAATGAGTGACAATCAGTTGGTTGTTTTCCCAAAAACTAAAGAACTCTGAGTAATATTAGCCAACATTTACCAAGCACATAACGCATGCCAAGTTCTGCTTTGCCTTCATCATCTCATGTAACCATTAACAGTCTGATGATCTTGGTACACATTATCCCCATTTTACAGATAGAAAAGTCAAGAATGTTTCCCAAGTTCCTATATCTAGCAAGTAGCAAGATCAGAGTCTAGACACCACTAATATGACTCCAGGGTCTATGATCTTAATCTCTGTACAGATTACTCTTCCATATGGTTGGCTGGATAAAGTTGGCAAAAACACAGGTGAGCCTTAGATGCCAGACTAAATAAGTTAGATAACTGCAGACATTGCACCCAACTCCCTCATTCAGCTGAGAAGGAAACTGAAGTTCAGAGATGAGAAGCAAGAGAGCCAGAACTTGACCAGGGATCTTCTTTCAGCTGAATCAGCTCTTTGACTTGCCTCAGGCAGGGTCCCTGCTCCTTTTCAGGCCTTACTGTGACATGCACCTCTCCTAGGACTGGGCCTCTCCTGGAACCTCTCCTCTGGGCTCCCTCCAGCCCAGCCTCTCCCTCGGGAAGCCAAGAGGAAAGGGCCATTGTGGCTCCTGGTAACCCACAATTCAGCTCCCTCCTTCCTCTGGTGCCTTCACTTGCTCATGGACATCTCCTTCTTTGAGACCCACTGCCTGCACTGGCTCAGTCCTCATTTTCCACAAAAAGCATCACATGATACCAAGTGTAGGTCAGCTCCCAACAAGGCTCAGGGGCCAGTCCTGTCCTCAACTGGTTGGGTACATGAGGTGACTTAGCACACCTTCCCGGCTGCAGCCTGGCACTGCAATCAGGGCCCAGCACAGACTAGTTCCAGTTGCCATGACCTGTGCCTGACACTCCAGTCTGGGATCAGGTGTGGGTCCTGGCACCCCATTTCCTGTGCTGCCTCCGGTTAAGTCAGAATGTGCTACTGCCTGCTCCAAACCCACCTTGCGGGAGTCTCTCAGATCCTGAAGATGATTCCCACACAGTCTCTGAGTCACTCTGGGAAAGAAACAGTCTCATTTGCAAAAACACGGAGAGGCCATGGACCATGCAGCCACGCTGCTTGGCCCCTCCCCGTGTCAGACACTGGTGATACAACAGCGAAAAGGACAGAGCGCCTGCCCTCGCGGAGCTGAGAGTGGAGGGCCCGTCACAGACAAATGAGTAGTCATGTTCCGGCGGGCAACTGCTATGCTAAGCAAATACCAGTCTCTAAGAGGAAACACAGCAAGGGCATTTAAACTTGACCTGGCCGTTAGGATTGGGGTGGGGATGTCTAAGAACGGCTCCCATAGCAGCAATGTCAGGGTTGAAGAATGGATAGGAGTTTGCCAGACAATAGGGAGGAGGTATGAATGCACGGGGTGGGGCTGTGGGTGCAGAGGCGAGGATAATTTCCCAGCCAGGGAACCATATGCATGAAATGATGAGAGAAAACCTGCTGTGATGTGGATTGAAAGTTACTTGTGTCAATGGAACAGAATTCACCAGGGGGTGGCAATGGATGAGGCTGCAGGTGCCACCAGGACTGGATTATGGAGGACCTTGTAAATGATGTGAGGGAGTTTGGCATTTATCATGCAGCCTTGGTGGGGGCGGGCGGGGGGGTCATTAAAAGAGCTGAGAAATGGCATGGACAGTTTTGCAACTTGGACAAAGAGGCAAGTGTGATAACAGGGGTGTGGGCAGTATGCTGGGAAGCCAGGGAGGGTGTGGCTCAGTCTAGTTTGGGGGCCCCAGGCCAGAAATTCATTCTTGGGAGCTAAGGCCTTCCTCTGAATGAATTTCTGACCCTAGACCCAGAATCCGGGCCAGGCTGTTGGGCCTGCCAGGCTCCACTCAAGCTTGGCCCCCGGGCCCTCTGACTGAACTACCTCAAGCAGCTTTCAAACCTATACCCAGAACCTGCTTCTGGCTCTGCTCCCTCCAGCCGCTGGCAGTTGGCTTGGCATCACTCCTGCTTCTCCCCACTGCTCGAGGCTCTTGGCTCCATCTTCCCAGTGAGATGCCTGGTCTCCACCCTCCCCAGGTTGAGCCCCAAGTGTGGCCCCACCACAAAGCAGGTCTGCGGTTCAGATGCTTTTAAACCTGGTGCATTCCATGGCAATCTGGTTCCCCGACTTCTAACACTATAGCTGAACTAGGCTGGTTGAAAATGTTCAGACCATGCAAGAGTGCAGGAAAGATGCCCTGAAAGAGATAGCACTCTCACCTTGCCCCTTAAGGGTTCTTTGGTGACCTTGAACAAGTTATTTAAGCTCCCTGCCCTCCATTCCCTCATCCATAAACAGGTGTAATAACAAGGCCTGCTTCATAGGTTTGTTGTGAAGATTCCATGACTTAACACATGGAAAGCACTTTAATAAGCGCTGACTCATAGGAAAGTTAGCCTTTCCGTCACTAAGAGCTGTCCTCTCCACTGAATAAATGGAAGCAGCACCCTGTGAGGTGATGCAGGCAGCTGGGAGGGCAGGCTCGGCGGGCAGAGGGAAAAGCTGTAGAATTTCCCTCAAGTAAACAAAACTGCAACATGCCTCCAGAACTGAGCAAACATCTTAAGGAAAATGCTCCCAGAGAGGGCAGCGGCTCAAGTGGCTCACTGTTGTCAGCTTCTGGATTTTGCTAAATCCCCAGGGTTCCCTCACTTTGACCGGTGATGCGAGAGGAAACAGCATGGCCTTTGGACCGGGACCAGTCTGAACACTGACTCTGCCACGTCCTGGCTGTGTGACCTTGCGAAGCTCACTCATGCTTTGTGAGCCTCAGGTTCCTCATGTGTGGGGTGGGCACAACCTCCCCCCCACACACACATGGGCATGTGGCAATGAGGAGAAAAGAGAGGATTTCTACGTGGCCTGGCATGACGTGGTGCTCCAGATGGGGGGGGGTTTCCTGTCCTGTGAGTTTACCCCTACCTACCAACATACGTATGCATCCTGCAAGCAGAAGGAAGGCAGAGGTACCTGGGCTTGAGCAGGGAAGAGCTCTCGGTAGGTGAGAGTTGAGAGGGAGGTCACTGAGGGCGCCTTCTGTTTCCTCCTAGGACTTTTCTTCTCTCAGGTTCACTTTTCATTCCTGAGAGGATTTAGGGGATTGTCATGTTCAGGGCCAAGTTCTTTCCAGGACTGTGAGTGTCAGAGGGACTCACGAGGAGAAAGGCAACCCTCCTTTATTGTTCCGCATCCTGCTGTCCCCCAGCCAAGCTGTCAGCCCAGGAGTCATTAGCAGGTGGCAGGGCCAAGCGTGGGGCCATCAGTCAGAGGAGAAGGTCTACTGCAGTTCCTGGGATGCAATGGTGCCCCGAGGAGCCATTGGCAGTAATGATGATGGGTATTTAGGCAAATGAACTGTTAATGACCAGGCAGAGGTGAGCTGCCTCCCAGACCAGCTGGAGCTCAGAGTTGGCTAAGGAGGGTGAGGCAGGAATGAGGAGAGAGACTTCATTTCCTTTTCAGAACGTGGTTTCCCCAGGGGGCCTTGGTAGCCATGGGGCAACCCCTCCTTTATCTGCTACTCCTACCTCAGGTCTCACCATTACTTCCATGAATTACTGCCAAGAAATATCCGGCCGCCCTGCCAGGTACACCCCACCCCCTTGCCCATCTTTCTAGCTCCATCCTTCCTGCCACATAGCAAAGAGGAATCTTGTCAGCAGCCCACATGAGCAGGGAAAGAACAGCCAAGATGCTGGCCAGATGGATCAGGTTAGGTGGATCCTGGCGACTGGGGATTGAGTGACAGGGGAGGTGAATATAGTAGTATTAACAACCACCCATCTACGATAATATCACTGCTGCAAACTGTGTAAGGGAGTGTCACATGTGTGCCAGGCATTCTTCTAAATCAACATTGTTTACCTTATTACCCAGGCGATCCTTGAAGTGAAGATTGACACTCCCACTTTATAGAGGAGGAAGCTGAGGTGCACAGGGATGAAATGATTTGCCCAGAGTTTAGGGCGCTAGAAAGTTGGTTCAAAACTCTGTCCAAGAATAGCAGAGAGAGTGAAGCTAGAGAATTTAGTAATTGCCATCTTTCATGACCCAGGAAAGGGAGAGTAAAGCACAATGCGGGGAGGGTAAAGAATAGCAGAGTGAGGCCTGAGAAGGCATTGACTGAGGCGGAGCCAAGATCAAGACTTTGTCCCCTTCCTAACCACACAGAGTCTGATAGGAAGTAGGTCTTCTCAACATCCTGCAGGGAGATGGTCTTGTTCCAACCTCTGTGTCTTTACACTCTTGCTTTGCCCCATCTCACTGGGCCCATCCAAACCTATGCTGATATAAAAACAAAACTAAAATAAAATTAGCTCTGCCCTTAAACTGATCGTGCCACTTCCTGGCTGTGTGACCGTGGGCAATCACTTAACCACTCTGAACCTGTTCTTCTCATATGTAAAAGGGTACAGAAGGAAGGTCACTTTTCATTTCTGGGCTCTGACTGCAGCCAGCAGGGTGGCTTTAGCCAGGTGTTGAGCCTCTGTGACACTGTTTTCTCATCTGCAAAACTGGGATAACTGTTCCTCCCTGGAAGAATCATTCCAAAGATTAGAGGTGATGTAAATAAAACACCTGGCACATAATCAGTCAACAAAATAGCGACTGCAATTAGTCTTTCTATCATTAGCTGTATAGGGTGCCTGACCCACTGCCTGGGTCCCAGGTGAGCGTTCTCTTTCTCTGCTTCTTCTCTCTTCTGTGAGAAGCTTTTCCTGCACCCTCTCCTGGAAGGCTTCTCCTGCACTGTACCTCCTCCAATCTCCAGTGTTTCAACGTGAGTGATTCACTAAAGCTCAAACTGTATCGTCCCCTGATGTTTCCTTCCTGTGTTGGTTGGCTCCCACTCTGGACCTCCATTACAAGAATTTAATTGGCTGTGTGAATCTGAGCACGTACCTTTCCTTCTCTGAACCTCAGTTTCCTCTTGAACAGATGGAGGTTGAACAGGAGCCAAGTTTTCTGTCTCCAAAGTACAGGGTTTCCTAGGTTCCAAGCACAGCCCACATCTTCCTACCTCCAGCCTTTGTGAGCATAAAATGCCCTTACCCACCTCCGCATCTCAGTTCCCATTTTAAATGCCACTTGTGCCTCACAGTTTCCTTAATCCCCTCCAGGCAGAGGTGATTTCCCCTTTGAAACTCCAGAATACTTCGTTTTAGCCACTGCTCCACTTAGAGTTTCCTGGGTTTTGCCTGGAACAGTCACATCTCCAATGAGAGCCAAAGTCTCTGATCACATGAGTGTCAGGAGCGTCCCCATGTCTCCTGAAGCAACAACATTCTCAACCCTGCTCAATCAGTGTCCCTGAACCTTAGGGTCCTGTTCTGGAAACTATGGTGGAAGCCAAAGTTGTGCTGTGTTATCCTTACCAAGGAGCATACACATCCAAGTCACCATTTCTCTTAAAAGAGGGGCCAGTCCATACATGGAGATTTGTGGGTATCACTTTCACAGGGGTAGAAACCTGCACCTCATCTTTCTTTGATCCTTGATGTCCTTCCTATTGCCAGATTACCTTCGCTTACCAGGGGTGGGCAAACTTTTTGACTCGAGGGCCACAATGGGTTCTTAAACTGGACCAGAGGGCCGGAACAAAAGCATGGATGGAGTGTTTGTGTGAACTAATATAAATTCAAAGTAAACATCATTACATAAAAGGGTGCGGTCTTTTTTTTCAATAGTTTTATTCATTTCAAACGGGCCAGATCCGGCCTGCGGGCTGTAGTTTGCCCACGGCTGGTTAGTCCCATTTCTTTTGACACCTGTGCTCAGAGCTCGAGACAAGAGCAAATTCCCTGACTCCAGGAGCTGTATTTTTCTTCTGCTCTAACTGGCATCTGTTCAGGCAGACGAGTGAATATTTATTAGCTCTCAGCAGGTTTCAGCCACTTTAATTGTTTTTTAGTGAAACGTGCCCATTGCCGACACCGGACCTTGTTGGTCATTTATCAGGTCAGCTAAGTGAAAGGGGAGCTGCATAGAGATGGCAGTTCAGGCAGGTCCAGGAAATTTTGGCTGCAGAATGAAGTCACACCAAAGAAAAATGAATCCCAGAATGGTCATTTGAAACTGATGGATTAAGAGATAAGCACCGGAGTTGTGATCTCAACACACAGAATCACTGGACCAACCATTCTCATAATTAGATGCAAGTGGAAAGCATTTAGTGTACTTTTTTGGGGGGAAACTTTTAAAAGTGCATGGAGCAAAAGCCATTTGAAACAACAATTGCTATTTTCTTTTTCAAAAAATGCCGTTGGGTTGGTGAGGGAAGAAAGTGTTATTTATTAAGTGCCTAATATATACTAAGCACTAGACACAAACTGGCAGTTTCTACATTTTTATCTTATTTATTTATTTATTTATTTATTTTTTTGCAGAGAAACAGGTTGTTGTTTTTTTTCTCATGACAAATTTCCCAGAAACTCAACATTCACAAGAGAAAGAAGAAGAGCTGCTCTTGTCCAAGCTTTAGTGAGAGACCTGAAGTCCCTCTACGGCTTTGGTCTCTTCCTCCCCAACCCCCATCAAATAAGCCCTTTTAGCCCATGAGTTCCAGAAATATTATCTCATTTCTGACAGCATTCTTCAATGATGGTACTATTTTCCCACTTTACAGATGAGTTACGTGAGACTTAAAGAGGTGGGGTCACATGCAGGGCAGTAAAGACAAGTCAGGCTTAGAATCCAGGCTTGGATCCCAGCAGACCCAGTGCTCCTTCCACACCATTAGGCCACCATCTGGTTTGCAAAGAAGAGTCTGTGATCATGGAGCCCAGAGTGAGGCTGTCTCTGTGACTCACGTGGAGAGGAGCAAGGGATGAGCAAAAGAGGAGCCGAGACGCATGAGACACAGGAGAGGACCAAGCAAGAGATCTTTGGCCTGACCTGAAGAAGGTCCTCTCCTGAGAGGGGAGGCAGCAAGGATAGTAACCCACCTTGCTTTTGTCCAGGTGATACTTCCCATCTTGCAGACTCTGCACCTATCTCTGCCTCCCTCGTGCGAGAATGCTCCCCTCCAGCTCACTGTCCTCCCCCTTGCCTGACTGTCCCTCTGCCACCAGCACTGCCCTGCCTCTAGGTGACATAAGCCAGACAACTGCTTGGAACCAGTCTTCACATCTTCACAGTCAAATAGGTAGCTCTGAATAACACTAGAGTCTCAGGAAGGAGGAGGAGGATGTGACCCCTGATGGACAGTCATCCAGTGAAGATAATTTGGTGCCATAAAATGTCAATGTGTTTGTGAGTATGTCCCGTATGGTAACGCTGAGGGCCGAGATCCAGATGGAAGGGTCCAGCAACATGGACATGCATATCCATGAGGAGAGACACAGATCAACAAAAGGTTGGCACCTCCTGAGTCCACCTCGGCCATGCTCAGGCCTTTGGGGCAAGACCCTGAGACTTGAGTCAATTATTTATCCCTAGTATAGACAGCCTGCTTCCAGAAGCCATAGCTTCAAGACCCCACCCTGCCAGAGCCAAGCAGGGCAAGTATTTTCCTATCTTCACTTTTTTCTTATAGGCTGCCTCATCTTTTTAGGGTTCTTTGTTTGTTTGTGTTCCTTTTTGCAATGTGTATCAATGCCCATGCTTTTAAAGCAAAGCAGCCACCTCAGCCATCGGTGGGTCAGAGGACCATGCCTCTCCTAACATCATAATTTGGGCGTGGAATGGGCTTTTGGGTCTGATCACAGCTGCATGGACAAACCTTTTCTCCTCTAGGTCTCACTCCTGTCTTTATCTCGAGCTCCAAGAGAACAAGCCCCTCACAGAAGCCACTTAATCTGGGATTACCCTTCCCTGTGATCAAAATGTTTGCTGGGATTACCCAGGATAGATTGAGATGAAATGTAGTGTTTTATTCAATAGCCTCAGGCTTTGGCTTCCCTTCCTCACTTGAGCTGCCAAAATAAATTCCCACCGACATACACATCCTGGATCTGTCTGGCTCGCTTAAAGTAAAAACAGAGATTCTCCCACATTCACAAAGGGAGCTCAGAGCTCCTCCATCCAAGGCATCCCTCAGGCGCCTGCAGGGTTGAGTTTCGTTCCTTCCCGTCCTGACCTAAGGCTGAGAGCCAGCCATCACTCCCTCCACTGGAGACCCTCTAAGGTCCCCATGGTCCATTACTTAGGCAGCCAAGTACCATTCCTTCAGCCTGCATTCAATAAACATTCATTCTACCCCAAGCAGTGCTGGGCTGGGGGACCAATGGTGCCTGGATTCATGCTCTATGGGTGACACTGGGGCAGTCCAGCTTCCTTCCTCTGCAAGGCCAAGCTTTGTCTGCATAAAAGAATCATGGAGGGAAGCACCAGGTATTGAACCCAAGAGAGGCTCTCACATTTAAATGTATCTAACATTCGATGAAATTCCATGTGACAGACTATGGGCTAAGACAATTTCACATATGTTCAGAGTGCTCAGGAAATGTCTCTGAAATTGAATTACTTGTTAACATCATCTCAACTGTGAGAGAGATAGCATCTGCCCAGTTTTCTGTTAAGATGAAGTATAGAAACTCTCACAAGTTATAATAAATATTACCATTTAGTGCTATGATTACTACCCCTAGCATTAGCACTATTATTACTACATGACTACAATTATCTCTACTATTACTGCCATTGCTACCATTACCACTGGTCAGACTGCATTATCACTTCGACCACTATTACAGTACAACCCTTAGCACTATTATTCCTGCCACTACCCTTGCTATTTTTCTACTACTGCTGCTGCTGCTTATACATCATTACTAGCAGCTAAAAATTATTGGACTCTGAGTGCCAGGCCCTATGTTAATATTTTAAATGTTTTACTTAATTTACCCACCACAAAAATCTTATCAATGAGATTATTTTCTCCCATTTGCAAGTAGGATAATTAAATGATAGTTACACAACTAGAAGCAACGAAATCAGGTTCCAGCCCAGGCAGCTTGACCTCAAAGTCCATGCCCTTAGACACCATCTTCTATTTCTTCTCCAGATTTGTTCTAGCACCCGCAGCTATATGATTCCAAAGCCATGCTCCAAACTGTGGGATGTGTAACCAATCTGAAAAGAACAAAGGAAGGAAGGAAGGAAGGAAGGAAGGAAGGAAGGAAGGAAGGAAGGAAGGAAGGAAGGAAGGGGCAAGCTAAGGTGGGAAGGAAGGAGGGAAAGAGACCTTGCATTTGGTATGCTCTGATCTTTCCTAATCTCAGGCCCCAAACCATGCAAACATCAGTTTCCGATGCAGAAGCCAGTGTAATCTGGACTTGACCTTGTGTACATCACCATAGATTTAGAGGCTGAAGGAAGCCGATTTCTCAGGACTTCTTGCCAACCAGGGAGTGGGAAGGAAGTCACTAGAGTAAAAAGAGGAAGCAGCTGGTACAGGAAAAAAGACATGGGATTTTAAATTCCAGGATTTACATTCCAGTCCTGGTATTTTTACTTTGGATTTGTCCTTGAACCTCGGCTTCCCTCTCTATCAAATGGGAATACTGCCATCTCCTTCCAGGGAGTGTCATGAGGCTATAAATAAAAACACAAAGCATGTGAAAGTGATTTGTGGATGGGAACATGCCTTGCGGATGGTATTTCTTATTCCAATCAGAGTGTCTACACTGATTCTTCTTGCCCAGAGCAGCTCTGACCCAGAGGTCCTGGTCACTCTGTCCCCATGGGAGTCTGGTGCAGGTTGGCCACCAGCCCTCTTCAGTGCCTGTCTTGTAATGCCTCCCCATGGTGGCCTTGAACGAGGAAGCCAACCCAGGATGTGTTTTGTGTAGCGTCTGGAATTCATCTCAACTGACCAAGAAGGAGAAAGAAGGAAGGAGAAGGAGAAGGAGAAGATGCTGCAAAAGCCACCTGGCGGGTGAGCCACTCTAGACTAGCTCTTCCTGAGCTCTGCAGAGGCCTCGCCACTGCAGAAAATGCCGGAAAAATGCCGGCTAATTTCAGAGGCTCCACATTGGTGGGCCAACAGCCCAGGGAGAATGAGCAATTATGATTTCCATCTAAGCAACATATGCTGTTTGCTGGCCTCTTTCGAACAGCTGTAGGTTAGATGCTGTTAAGATTAGTCTCCTTCTCTCCTCCATATTTCAGAATTCAAATTAAACTAAAATAACAGCACCTGCTGAACAAAAACCCCATTGGAAATGTGTCCTCGTACACAATTACTGCAGGGAGGCTGGTCACCATTGTTACCCGCCTATTCTTCCTGAATGGGAACGGCAGCGAAGTTTCCCAGGCAGCTGCAGCAATTCAATTGTATAACTGGAGCTGGCCCCGCGCCAACCCTCAAGAACTCAAGTGGCACCAAAAGATACTATATTGATTTGCAATCGAACATAATAGGCCATCAGCTTAATTATTACTGAAGTGACAAGGTTCTGGGTATTTCATATTTATATTTCAGGGCCTGTGAAGGATGAATGTAAATCTTTTAAATGCACGGATTTGCATATCTTCAGAAGGGTTGAGTGCTCTTATTACATTCATAGCCTTTGAAAGACCAAAAGGACTGGCTATTGAACTCAGGTTGCCAGATCCCATACCGACATTAGCTTGGATGAAGAGACAAAAGGCATAAAATGGAAACTGCTTTTAGTACAAAAAAAGAAAAAATAGAGCCCACTACTCAACTGCATCAAGCAGAGACCTCTTCGGGGGCCTTGGAAACAAGACTGGTTATAGGTCTTATTGGGATAGAGGCACTTGGTCACTAAGAAGTAAAACCAATGATCTGGAGGACCTTCTGATCTCTCTGCCCAGCCTGTTCCTAGATCCTTCAGGTCAGTGGAACCTTATGAGTTGCTGAGATGTGGGCAACGGAGGGATGGGAAGAGACAAAAGTCACTCTCTGTACCATACTGAGATCAAAGACTTAAAGACAAATGGTCTCATCTTAATCCCACCATCATTATCAACAATCACTCCCACATCCTAATAGGACCTCTCAACCTAGCAAGAAATTTTAGAACCATTCCGAGTGTCTGCCCATCCCTTAACCTCTAGATCTAATAGGTCATTGAATTTTATAAAACCCTCCTCCCAAGTCCCCTTGATTTCTGTTCTCTGCCCCTTTTCAGTCCTAACACTTCTGCCTTCTATCAAGTCTCAAGATAAAGCTTAGGCTCGAGAGATTTTCCTGTTGCATCCTTATATCTTATTGAATTCCAGTTCAATCTCTCTCCTGCCGTCAGAGAGCATTTCTGAACATTCTGGGAACATGTGGCACTCTTGCCTAAAACCCTTCACTGGCACCCGCAGGATAAAGTTCAACTCTCTCCACAGTCAGGCTGCAGACTTCCCACCAGCCAACTACTCCCTAGGTCAGGGGTGGGCAAACTTTTTGACTCAAGGGCCACAATGGGTTCTTAAACTGGACCAGAGGGCCGGAACAAAAGCATGGATGGAGTGTTTGTGTGAACTAATATAAATTCAAAGTAAACATCATTACATAAAAGGGTACGGTCTTTTTTTTTTTTTAGTTTTATTCATTTCAAACGGGCGGGATCCGGCCCGCGGGCCATAGTTTGCCCACGGCTGCCCTAGGTCCACCTTTTCACCCTTGACATGTGGCCTTTCAATTCTCTGCGCCTGTATGCTTTCTTGTTAATGGAGAGACAAGAGTCATCTTCTAAGATTCACATGAAGTCATTGAATCCTACCTTACCTGGGCCCCTCATCAACAAGCCCATTTCACTTTGTCCTTCTGTGTGTTATGAAACTGATCACACTGTGCTTTGTTTAACTGTTTATATGCCTGCTGCCTAAACTCTGTAAGTCTCACAATCAGAAAAATGTGCCTTTAAATTTCTTTATCCTCAGGACCAAGTCAGGGCCTGAAATGCAGGAAGCGCTCAGCAACTGTTGGTTGAGTCTACATCCCCGGGGAACGTCAAACCTGTGTGGAGGATCTATTATATGTGAGACATTGTGCCAGGCACTGCACTGAAAATAGCCCTTGCCCTATGGGATCCAGGCCCGAGGCCAGGGCACTGCCTTCAGTGCTGATGACCAAAGCAATGGTTTAAGCATCAAGTGTTCTCAAAACACAGAGAAACAGAGACTTGGGGCCTAGAATGTTTGGGAGAAAACAGAACTAGAACTCAATCTGAAATCCTAAAATCCTACAGTTTAAGAGGTGGCAGGGCTATTGGCGTTCACCTATTTTGATCGCCACATTTTATAGATGAGCCAACTGAGTAACAAAAAAGTAGGATTTATAAGTTTACAAGAGCAATAGGAATTCTGACTCCTCAGTCCACACTCCTTTCCTTTAAAAGATGCATAGGACTTGTTTAAACATGGAAGAAGGAGAATGTTCCAGATGATGGCTCTGATCACTTCCACCGTCCTCAGTGCCTTCAGTAACCCAACATTCTCATCACCCCCATTCCCAAGACCACAATGGCCACCACCGTTATCAGTGTCTCGCTGCCAGTGCCCCACCCCACTCCTGCTATCATTCCCACCACCAGGATCCACACCAGAGAGGCCGTGGGTTGGGAAAAAGTAGAAAGGGAACGTGTTTTGTTTGTGTTTGCATCATCGTTACCACTTCTATTCCTACCTCTTCTACTCTGCATCCCTGCACCATTTACACAGCTCCTGTCCTCTCATAGCTGGGCTGGGCATTGCCAAGGGCGCATTGTGATAACTTCCCCACTCCAGGGAGCATCTTTGCACCCTTGGACCGAGCACCAGGGAACTCAATCACAGAGGATCCAGGAGAGAAATAGAAAAAGGAGCTAGAGAAGAAGAGAGAGAGAACATTGCACATTTTGAATATCCAGAATTCTCTCTACAAAGGTAATGGGGCAACAGGAGTTAAGATCTAATAATTCTTGAAGACTCATAGACTCTGAAGAGAGAGAGACAACCATGTTTGCCCAGAGGAGGAAATCTTGAAAAGTTCTAATGTTCTCCAGGACACAGTGGAATTCCTCTCTAACCCTTGAAGCCTTGACTCACAGTCTGTCCGCGCCCCCCACCCCCACCCCCTCACCCCCGCACCACCACCCATTCCTCTTTCCACCCTGTTTTATTAGGGACCCATTCAGACCCTCTTCCCTGCCTTATGTCCTTTGGGAGTGGCCCAGCCCCTCCACAGGAATCACCCAGGATAGAATTCCTAGGTTGGCTAAGACTCAGTTCCTAGAGTCCTCACAGCAGCATCTCCCTGGCGGCCACTCCTGCCAGATGAGCACAAAGAAAGGCATTATCTCGCAAGGAGAGGGGAGCTACAGAGGACACCTGCTCAGGCAATTCTGTGATCAAAGGAAGTGAGGCTGGAAATTGGACAATTGTTACTAAGTAGCTGAGGACCCAGCTGAGCGGGGTTTTCTTCAGGAAGGATGACAGGGCTAGCTAGCTTTAAAGGCAGGTGGGGATTTTCCAGGATCTAGGGCAGTGGTTCTCAACCTTCCTAATGCCGCGACCCTTTAAAACAGTTCCTCATGTTGTGGTGACCCCCAATTTCATTGTTACAAATTGAAAATAATTAAAGCATAGTGATTAATCACAAAACAATATGTTATTATATATATGTTTTCCAATGGTCTTAGGCAACCCCTGTGAAAGGGTCGTTCAACCCCAAAGGGGTTGTGACCCACAGGTTGAGAACCGCTGATCTAGGGTTTCAAGGAAAAGAGCTGGGGAGAAAGTGAGGCTCAGGAAAAGGACATGTCTGTCATCCTATGAAGAGGAAGGGGGAGTGAGATTCTCTTTTTCAGGCTCCGAGGTATTTCAGTGGGTCAGTATTATCAAAGGCATTGCCTTCAGGAGCACCTGGGAGGCAGTGGTCCTTAAGACTGAGTGAGGGTTCCCTAGGAATTAGCCACAAAGGACCAGACTCTGTTTTTTGTTTTTGTTTTTTTTTCGCTGCTTCCTAGGCTGGCAGATTGTGGAAACACAAGAAAGTGGATGTACCTGGATTACAAAGAAACATTTGAGGTCTTTTTATCTTCTTGGAAAAGACGGATGATATGGTAAGTAGGTGGATTTAGCAATAGTTAGCACCTAAATTTTATTGAGTGCTTACCATGTGCCAAATAGGTTTGCATATGGTGTACCATTGAATCACCTCACTGCTATTTTACAGATGAGGTAAGTGGGGCTCAGAGAGGTTTGGTCAACGCAGGGCAATCTGGGTAGATCAGCGCTACTCTGTCCCATAACGTTGTTTCCAGGCTAGAACGGCAGCCTCCCCTCGCATACAGTGGGGGCTATTCCATTTGTGCATAAAGAAACTCTAATAAACACACTCGTAGTTATAATCACACACTGCTCTGATGCCCACACACTCCTGTGGGTATATGCGCATGCACACACACCCTACAGGTACAAACAGCCTTGCACATGACAGCCACCTATAGGTAGTCTGGCATATTGTTCCCTCCTGTCTCCACCTATAGAGAGAGCTCCTCTCACCTGCTGCTAAAATCGGGCAATTATCTCATGTCTCAGAAAAAGGCATTGAGCATCCGGGATAGCACACTCACGTCCAAGGCTGAGCAGCGTCCCCAGGGCATGGCTGGGATGTATGAGCTTGAGGGAGCCGAGGTAATGAGGGAAGGCCCTGCCACCACCAGCTGTGCCACTCAGAGGGGCGCTCAAGACCAGCCCCTCCTCAGGCTGCTGCCCTGGGGGCCAGGGGAAGTGAGGCAGAAAGACCCAGAGGGATCCAGGGGCCAGGTCTGCATGCAGATGCCCAGCAGTATGACCTCAGCAGCTCCTGCAGTTCTCCAACTCCCACTGCCCCCTCCGTTAAGATGGGGATAGAAATTCCCACCACATAGCATTGCAAAGGGAATTGGAAAGCCCTGAGTGGAGAGCTGGTACTGAGGGCCCGTGCCCTACCAGTAACCAGCCCCGACCCAGTCTGCCATGCTCCCATGCTGCCACCTTCTGATACCAAAGCCATCTCGGAGCAAACTGCACTACATCCTGTCAACTGCCCCCAGGGAAGCAGAGGTGGCAGAGAGTCAGGGGGCATGGAGACCTCAGCTGCTCCTGGGAAAGTAGGACTGACAAGGCGAGGATTGTTTCTCTCCCCGGGTGTGAAGCATGTTGACTTGCTGCTGATAGATGGTAGGGTGATATTAATTAAAATACAGGCAGGCGTGAGGGCGCCTCATAGAGCTGCACGTTCCCAGTGGGGAGGGGAAGGCACCGGTTTCTGCTTTGTAGCCATCGCAGGAAGAGTCCTCCTACTCTTTCTTGCCCCTTCTGAGAGCAGGTGCAACTTGAAGAAAAGGGTCTGGATTTCCTTGTCACTGGAAGAGTCAGGTCACAGGAGCTCTGGACTCCAAGTAGAAGCACAGCCCCGTCCTCCCATTGTTCAGACACTGCAAGGTCTGAACAGGCCCTGCCTTTGAAGAAACCTCTCCAGGGGATCATTTAACTTCTCTGATACCTGCTAGCTCTGCCTTTGGCTCAATAGGCAGGTTTGGGGTGCAAAGAGCTTCCTGAAAGGGAAGTCTGATGACCAAAGGCAGACCCCACAGCAGAGAGCTGAGGTGCAAATGCCACGAACCACAGTCCCATAGGTCCAGGGATTGGATTTTAAAGCGAAGAGAACATGAGACCAGAGCAAGGGCAGAGCAGGAACAAGACTGCTGAATGCAGCCCAGCTTGTGGGGCTCAGTGGTTGAGCATTGACCTATGAACCAGGAGATCACGGGCTCGATCCCCAGTAGGGGATGTGCTGGAGGCAGCTGATCAGATGATTCTCTCTCATCGTCGATGTTTCTCTCCCCATCTCTCTCTTCCTTCCTCTCTGAAATATATATATATTAATTTTTCTTTTTTAAGAGCTGAGTGCAGAGTGGTTGCTGCAGCAGCCATGGGCCTGCCCAGCTCAGCTTTATGGTCAGCAGGTTCCCTGTGTCTGGGCCAAATTGGACAGTAGAAGGAAACAGAGTTTCTCTTTGATCTCTGATTTCCTCCTTCTCGCCTCTTCTTGCAAGAATCAAAAAAAGCTCCTGAGGACCCCTAGTTCAGGAGACCCTAGCAATTACTGAGTCTCAGCAGTCAGGCGGCATGTTTGAAATGGTAGAATGGAGGCTGGGACACACCTCATGTCTGCACGCTAGAGCCTCGAGCCACTCCACTTCCTAACAGGAGCCAGTGAGACTTCCCAAGAATAAGTCCTTCCATTGCCCTTCCTGTCCAAGCCCTCAGAAAAAAAAAAAGAAAAAGAAAATATCTTTGGAGGATGAGAAGAGCAGATGAGGGGGCAAGCTGGAGGCCTAGGACTTGTTGGTACCTGAGCTTAGAAGTCTAACCACAGAGCTTAATCTTCATTTCTCTGGGGCTTTGTTTACTTAACTGCAGAAAGGAATGAATGAGATTAGAAAATATCCCTCCCTCCCTGCCTCCTTTCTTCCTTTCCTTCCCTTCCTTTCCAACTTTCTCTCCTTCTCCCCCAGCTCCTTGGATAATTTGACAATCTGTATTTGAGGTTCTTAAATATGAGTAATTATTTCTTCACCATCTGACCTGTAAATAACAGCTTTAATGAGGATTGTTGGGGAACATTCCCCAGGGATGGCAATAAATTATAATGCACATTGAACCAAGCTCTCCTGCAGGCCTAATCACTAGAACTGTTTACAATAACGGTTATTTCAGAAGTATTGGAGAAAAGGCGGGGTGAAGGTATAAAGAAATCTCTGTGGAATCAGGAAGCCCCTCCCGTGTGCTCCACCTCACCTACCAACAAATTTCCTGAGCTCAAGAGATCAAACTCCTCCTTCCAGTCACACCTCAGAATATCCCATATCCTTGGACTATAATCAAGAATACTATCCCAAATTTTCCTATGGGAAGAAACAGTCAAGGCAAACAAGCCAAATGGCATTTCCAGATATGATTTTAACCTCGATCTTTTGTTAGAAGACCCTGCTGTCTTGTTCAAATTTTATCACTGTATTTTAACTAACCAATGGAATAAAACTGAACGAAGAAATAAAAGGCCCATAATCTCTTGACCCCAAACACTTGAAAACAGAAATTTTTTTCACAACTCCTTTGATGGCAAAGCCTGACCTGATCTGGAAGAGGCAAGGGTTTTTATTCACCCCATTTACAGTCAGCATTCATCTATATTTGCATTTGCTCATAATATGCTGCTCAAAGCTTGCTGCAAGTGTTATGTAACAAATGGCATTTGTCCCTTATTAACTTTCTAAAACAGAATTTTTAAATGGAATTTTGGATACATCTGGCCCTAAGGGCTTAAGGAAAGGTACTGCGGAATGGACTGTGGGATCTTCAGAGAGAGATAGAGTGTTAATGAGTTTCTGAGCAAAGATAACCAACAAAACAAAGTTTCAGTGTTAATTTCACTAAAGAATCAACGATCCACGATGGCTTTTGCTCTTGCATTTTAAACAATTCATTGAAAAAGATCTTGGATAATCATCATTGCAGATGACAAATATTCTCTCTTTCTGGAATTAAATGGAAGAATTGAACTGGCCTATGCACATGCTAATCAAAATATTGTAGTAGCTACTGGGGCTAACAATAATACTAACATCAACAATGAACTTGGAGACAGTTGTTGCCTGGAGTTGTCTTAGACAAACTAACAGGAAAGATAAGAAATGGGTATTAATCCTTGACAAAGTCAAACATTGAAAGAAAGAATCACAGGACAGACAGGGCCTGTCCTTTATCGGGGTGATCACTTTGTAAGGTATATAAATGTCTAATCACTAAGTTGTACCCCTAAAACTAATATATTATATATGAACTGTAATTGAAACCTAAATTTTTTTAAAAAAAATTAGCTAAAACCAAACAAACAAAAAGACAGACAAGGCCTGGAGCTTAGCCCTGAAGGAGAGAAGGGATTCAGGTAAGTGCACAGTGGGTCAGTCATGTTTAAGAGCAGCCTGGTCTGGGTCTACTCTAGAGAGGTTTTCTGTTGATATAGAGGCATGACCTGAGCCACTTCAGTTCTTTCATTCAGTTCCCTGTCATAGTTTTGTTCTCAGCTATCATACTTGTTCCAGGATTTTGTGCGTTTTACTCATTCCCAGTGGCTTCTGAAGAGAGTATCACACTCTGCCCAGCTATACTTCACTTCCTTAAAAATTAATGGATTAAAGAACTATCACAGCCATATAAAAAAGATTCACTGGTCCACATATAAGGGGATGATTCTTAAGAATCAGAACTAATATTCATAGATACATTCCATTAACCAGGAAGGAACTTTAAATATCTATAATCAGTGTTCTCATTGAGATCTAAGAGAGCAATGTATCTATTAAAAATGATCATCTGAGCCCAGCCGGTGTGGCTCAGTGGTTAATCGTCAACCTATGAACCAAAAGATCCCAGTTTGATTCCCAGTCAGGGCACATGCCTGGGTTGTGGGCTCAATTCCCAGTTGTGGGGCAGGCTGATTGATATCTCTCTCTCTCATCGATGTTTCTATCTCTCTGTCCCTCTTCCTTCCTCTCTTTTTAAAAACCAATAAAAACATATTTTTAAAAAATGATCATCTGATATCATTAAGGAGATAAAAAATATGGTTATCAAATATAAAAAAGCACACAAAATACAACAAAGAGGTAAACATGTGTAAATATTGAAGAAAATTAAATTAACATTGAATAGAAAAATTATCCCAGAATTCAAAAGTTAAAACAGATGGAAATGATGAGTAAAAAGATGATAAAAACAAAGAATATATCCAGAAGATACAATCAATTTGCTATAGACTGAATGTTTACATTCTCCCAAAATTCATATGCCTAATGGGATGGTATTAGGATGTGGGGCCTTTGGGAAGTGATTAGGTCATGTTGGAAGAGCTCTAATGAATGGGATTAGTGTCTTTATAAGAGAGACCAGAGAGCTCCCTTGTCCCTTCTGCCATGTTAGGACTCAGTGAAAAGATAGCCAGCCATCTATGAATGGGGAAGTGAGCTCTCAAAGGACAAAGAATCTGCCAGTGCCTTGACCTTGGACTTTCAGTCTCCAGAACTGTGAGAAATAATTTTCTGTTGTTTATGAGCCATCCAGTCTGTGGTATTTTGTTTTCACAGCCCAAATGGACTAAGAAATAATTTATAATTAGGTTCCAGGAAGTGAAATGAAGCAGCTAGAAGAGCAAAGAAATAATAGATTTCCTTATAATTAGGAAAAATTTAGATCTGTAGAATCCAATCCCTGATTGAGTTTCCAGGTAGAACTGATAAAAGGAGATATGTTCTAAGGTATATCCTGGTAAAAATTTTGAATTTCAAGAACTAAAAACATATCTGAGACTTCTGACTTAAAAAAAAAAATGGCAGATTGAACTCATGCCTTTAGTTTTACTTCCTCTTGAAACTTCACTAAAATGAGAGTCAACATTTAAAGACAAAACATTGAAAATGGCAAAGAAAAATAGTGAGGGAAATGGTGGCAACAAAATTTGGAAGTTGAGCCAAAACCGGTTTGGCTCAGTGGATAGAGCGTCGGCTTGCGGACTGAAAGGTCCCAGGTTCGATTCCGGTCAAGGGCATGTACCTGGGTTGCGGGCACCTCCCCAGTAGGAGATGTGCAGCTGATCGATGTTTCTCTCTCATCGATGTTTCTAACTCTCTATCTCTCTCCCTTCCTCTCTGTAAAAAATCAATAAAATATATTTAAAAAAAAAAATTGGAAGTTGAGAAGCAGATGGATGAGTGTAACTGTACAGCTGACTGAGGAAAGCAGGATCCTAAGCTGCCAGCAGAGACCCTAGGAGGAACACAATTCACACCACAGAGCCCTCTGCACTCTCGGGAATCATTAGCCCCAGGTACTTATGGGAGTTGGGTTGACAGTGCTCAGAAGAGTCTAAAACAAGGACTGGTTAAATTCTATTGGGAATTCATATAACAGTGTAAACATACTACCATGAGTTACAGAGTACATTTTTAAAAAATCAGCTTTAAAAGTTGAAAGAGGTTGCCATTGTGGAGCTGAAAATGGGAGAGGGATAGGGATTATTTTATTTTTCAATGTTTTAGGTCACAAGTCTTTTTTTTAAGTGCCTGTCCTCATGGCTACTAGAGTTTATGGGTGGAGATGGGGTAGGGAAATCAATAGATAATGCTTATGTGTTTTACTGTGATAGATTAAGTCCAATATGCTTTAAGGGGGAAAAACATAGGTAATCATTATTAGAATAAAAAAAAGTGAGTAGTTTCCTAATCAATAGAAAACTTTTTAAAAAGAAAATATGCTAATATGCAAAAATTACAAAGCTGTCTACATATTGTTTATAAGTAATGTTCTAAAACTAAGTGGATCTGGAGAGGTTCACAGGGGTAGAGATATACTGTGAAGATTCAAAAAAAAAGTCAGAAATGTACTATTAGAACTCAAATTAAATTTATGTGACATATAAAGGAAAAAAGGAAGTAGAATGTTACTTAATATTAATAGACTATACAATATAAAATCGAGTTATCATAATTACTAATTTAAATCTACTAAATAGCATAGCATTAAAATATTTTTAAAGCTATTGGAATTATAAAAAGGAATTAATGAAATTACAAATGAGGTATTCAAAGCTATATCTTATGTTTTTACACAGCATAAGTACTTAGGAAGTGAATGAGGAAAAAAATAAGTTGAGCCCTGGCTGGTTTTGCTCAGTGGATAGAGCGTCTGCCTGTGGACTGAAGGGTCCCAGGTTCGATTCCAGTCAAGGGCATTTACCTTGGTTGTGGGCACATCCCTAGCAGGGGGTGTGCAGGAGGCAGCTGATAGATGTTTCTCCCTCGTCGATGTTTCTAGCTCTCTATCCCTCTCCCTTCCTTCCTGTGAAAAATCAATAAAATATATTTTTTTAAAAATAAGTTGAATAAATTGCTTTCACAGATCTAAGTGGAAAATTGTATGAATTACAACAGAATTGTTTTCACTATAAACATAAGACACATTAATTTCCACAGTTCATGGCAATTTTCACAAAAATGCTTATATCCTAAATTATTAAATTAACATAAAAATCAGTAGCTTCTCTATACAATAGAAATAGCTATTTAGAAATATGTAAAAAATCAGATTAACAATAGCAACAAAAATGTAAAATAGCCAGGATTAATCTTAATAAATATGACAGATCTATCTGAGAAATATTATCAATTTAACCTAGGGGCATAAAAGATGTTAATAAATCAGGAGACAATCCATGTTTCTGATTAGAGGCATCGATATTTTAAAAATGCCATTTCTCCCCAAATTAATTTATAAATTTAATGCAATCCCAATTAAAATTTGATGAGATTTTTTGTTTGGAATTTGACCAAATGATTCTAAAGTTCATTTAGAAGAATAATTGTGTTAGAATAGTCATGAAAACACCAAGAAAAATGAGTAATGAGATTGACTTGCCCTACTAGAAATTAAATTATCACTGTGATAAGGTAGCCAAGTAGTCAGACAGATCCATAAAATTAAAAAAAAAAATCCAGAAGCTGAGTTAAGTATGGATAATAATTTGGTATATATATTAAAGGTGTCAGTTTAAAAGGTTAAGGAAAGAATAAACTATTTATTAAATGGACCATTCAATAAAATAGGATTGGGTCAAGTAGACAAGCATTGTGAAAAACAGGTTTGAACCTGATTCCATAATTTATACAAAACTAAATTCCAGATGTTTCAAAGTTTTGCTTGGAAAAAAAGAAACCATTAAAATATCAGAATATATAAGTAAGTATATATGTAATCTTGTGGTTCTGAAAGACTTAAAATGTATGGATTCAATGGATGAAAGTAAAAGATTAATAATTAGTTTGATTACATAAAATTCCATAACTTGTGAATACCAAAAATAAATTCTGATCCAGTCATCCACCTAAATATTTTAAACAACATTAAAAAACAAACTGTGAAAATTATTTGCAAGAGAAATTACAAAGGTTTATAGTTTTCTTAATCTTTTCAGAACTCATACAAATTAGTAAAATGTAGAGAATATTCCAATAGAAAGCAGCCAAGGAAAGTAAAGCAATTCAAAGATAATTAGATACATATGTTTTTAGCATCAAAAAAATTCTGAACCTCTCTAGCTATTAAGGAAACATAAGTTAAAACATTAGTGAGATGTAATTCCTTGCCTATTAAGTTGGGAATGATGAAAATATATTGACAGTATCCAATTTGGCTAGGGCATGATTAAACAGGCATTCTCATACACTTTGGTGTAAATTCAAATTGATTCAACAAAGTTTCTAGAGAGCAGTTGGGCAACATATTATTAAAATTGAAAATATGCATTCCCTTGATGCAGTAAGGCAATTTCTAGAATTTAATCTTAGGGCATTAATAAGACAGTCTAAAAATATAGGTCTAAAGAGGTTCATTTCAGTGTTAGTAGAATAAAAATACTAGAAAACTCTATTAATGTTCAAAATAAGGTAGTCATCAAGTACATTTTGGTATCTTCACACAATGGAATACCATACAGTTGTTTAAAAGATGGTAGAGGATCTATATTCAGTACATACTATTATTCCTCAAAAATAGAAAGTGAGAAAATTGCATTAAAAGCATTTCTCTTCATACGTATCTATGTATATGCATGTGTGCGTGGATGTAAAAATTATTTGTTGCTGAGAGTATCTTTCTCTTCTTTTGTGTGTGTGGTGTGCATGTAAGAAAACCCAGCTGTTTCACTAAAACTCAGTAGAACACTGTGTCACACGTAGACTTGGGCAAGTTACCTTCCCTGTCCCTCGGTGCTCCCTGCAGTAAGATAGCATATGCCTGCAGGACTGTTATAGAGATCAGATTAATTATGTGCAAAGCACTTAGAACAGTACTTGGCACAAACTAACCAGTGTTCAATCATTCATCATTATCACAATTACTATTACTACTACTATCAACACTCTCCACTAAGTACAAGAGAAAAGGAGGGAATGAAACACTGAGCAGTTTTGCAGGTGCCCTGGGTACCCCCCTGACTGCCATGTGTGATGGTGGGCCCTGCAGGATACAGAAGAACAGAACCCCGTGGACACCAGGAGGGGGATGCAGAGCCAGAGACACACTCACCAAGAGTGGGCTTACTGGTGAGTCTTGCTTAAGACACCCAGGAACTCTTTGAATAACCATGTGCAATACAGAGGGACTGAAGGCTTGGGACCACAGGTTGGGGTCAGATACAGTGCAATTTCTATGACACTGTTTTCATGCCTCCATTCAGGACCACTGCTAGTGGGAAGAGAAGCCAGTCCAGCCCATCTCCATTGTCTGAACATCAGAGGTGCAGTAAAGAGGGTCTAAATCAGGGGTGGGCAAACTTTTTGACTCAAGGGCCGCAATGGGTTCTTAAACTGGACCGGAGGGCTGGAACAAAAGCATGGATGGAGTGTTTGTGTGAACTAATATAAATTCAAAGTAAACATCATTACATAAAAGGGTACGGTCTTTTTTTTTTTAGTTTTATTCATTTCAAACGGGCCGGATCTGGATCTGGCCCGTGGGCTGTAGTTTGCCCATGGCTGGTCTAAATGCTAAGTTCCTGTACACCTGGGCATGTGTCCTGACTGGGATTCGAACCACGATCTCCTGGTTCATATGCTGGCACTCCACCATTGAGCAACACCAGCCAGAATGTACAGTCTTTTAATAATACACACTTAGTCTACCTCAACTAATCCTGCTCTTATAAAGTCTGAATAAAGTTCCCCAGAAGGCATGGCTATGGAGTCTTGCACTTGAGCAAATTAAAACTACCCAGAATTGGCACAGTTGATCCCATTTTAGAATGGCTGTTTTCGTCTTGGACAGTTGCCCCTAACCATGTGTAAAAAGAGCCCCTGACAGGGAAGCCAGTCCTTCTTCTGAGACTTTTAATCCCTTAAAGCAGTGGTTCGAAAACTTCTGGCCCTTTAAATACAGTTCCTCATGTTGTGACCCAACCATAAAATTATTTTCATTGCTACTTCATAACTGTAATGTTGTTACTGTTATGAATCGTAATGTAAATATCTGATATGCAGGATGGTCTTAGGCGACCCCTGTGAAAAGGTCATTCTGCCAAAGGGGTCTCGACCCACAGGTTGAGAACCGCTGCCTTAGAGGAAGGGAATGACATTCAGGATGCCCACCAGCAGCAGATGAACAGTGGGACCTTCTTACCATGGAGAAATGTTGATTTCATATTTGTCTGTATGTGTGAGATGAATGCTGGGCATGATTTACTTACTCCAGAAAGTGCTGCCTATAACATGGAGACAGGACAGTTTAAAAGGAAGAGTAATCGCAGCGCACAGCTATTCATCTTCAGCCGCCTCTGGGGAGGGAGGGAGCTGATGAACTCTTGCAGTGGCTGGTTGCTAGGAGAGCTGTCAGCTCCCACCTCGCTGTGCCTCTGTCCTCTCCAGCTCCTGACTAGCATGAGGTTTCCCGATCCCTCCAGCCCCACCTTCAGCTCCTGTATCCATTTTGGCAGTGTTGAGAACTAAGTCTGTTTCTTGAGTCAAGACAAGGTTCCTTATTGCTCACCCTCACTAAGCCATTGCCACTTGGATCAGATTTGGGGACCAGTACTTTTCAGGTTTGGTTGCTGGTCAATTGTCTTGCCGCCAACAATCCTTTCTCTCTTCTAGGAAGGCTTGACCATTCCAGGACTCAACATTGTTTCTTTCTCCTTAGTTCCCTTGCCTTATAACAGTCTTCCTATATTAAGACTGTCCAGTCTAATTCAGGTGGCTGGATTCTCATTGCCAATGGACAAAATTCCTTGGCTAGCCCTGACTGGCTTGGCTTAGTGGATAGGACATTGGCCCGCGGACTGAAAGGTCTCAGGTTCGATTCCTGTCAGGGGCATGTACCTTGGTTGGGGGCACATCCCCAGTGGGGGGTGTGCAGGAGGCAGCTGATCGATGTTTCTCTCTCATTGATGTTTCTGACTCTCTGTCCTTCTCTCTTCCTCTCTGTAAAAAATTAATAAAATATATTTAAAAAAATTCCTTGGCTAACATCTAACCTTCCATCACTCCACTTGAAATTTTTACTGCTATTTTGGTTATTTGATTTGCCCTTTTGGTGTCAGCAGTTTATAATGTAGCCATATGTGCTTCTAGAACAGTGTGACTTGTCCATCCAGGTACATAGAAGTCTGTTTTGGGAGACTTCTATGGCCCAGTCACTGTTCTAGGCACTGGGACCAAAAGATTTAACAAGATATACAAGTTCCAGCCTTTGTTGTGATGACATTGTAGTAGAGGAGACAGATATTAAATAAGTACAGAACTATAAACATAACCATTTCAGAGGTATGAGTGTAATGATGAGAATAAGACAGGGTAATGGTTTAGGAAGTGACTGAGTTAGTGGACAACATCTAATGGAGTGGTCAGGAAAGTTCTCTTTGAAGAGGCATAACATTGGAGTGGAGACCTGAATAACAAGAAGTCAACTATGAGGTGGTTTAGAGGAAGTGAATTTCAGAGAGAGCAAACCATAGTGAAAGCTCAGAGCTGTGAGTGAGACCAAGGTGCTTAGGAGGCAAAAAGGAGGGCAGCATAAGTGAAGGTGAGTGAGTGAAGAGAGCAAGTGGCAGATGGGTTTGGAGAGGGCAGCAGGGGAAGTTCAGGTAGCCTTTTCAGGCCATGGAAAGGGTTTGGATTTTCTACTCAGTGCCATGGAATGTCTTTGGAGGGTTTTACATGGAAGAGTGGCTTATCTGATTCATCATCTACATATTGGTTTCCTCTCTCCTTCCAGTCTGGTGATTATCATCATTTCCAATGTCCTTCACCCAACCTATGACAGCTGCCTATCTATAATAATAAAAGAGTGATATGCTAATTAGACCAGATGTTCTTCTGGATATCCTTCCTTCCTGACAAAGCCGCTGTGGATGGGGGCCAAGGCAGCGGCAGCAGAGGCCCACCGGCCGCGGCTGCGGCGGGCGGGGGCCGGGACCAAGGCCCTTGCATGAATTTTGTGCATATGGCCTCTAGTTTTTACATATGGACTAAAGGGCAAAGAGACATCACCCAAGAGGACAGGTAACTCATTCCAGTCCATACAATCTCAGTGCTGCCACCATGGTCTACCCATCAGTGAAGACCGTGATCCATTAGCTGAGATTTAGCTGGAGCTCAGAAAATCTTGAGAGGAATGTGTCAGACAGAGGAGACAAGATTGAGAAAGATTGCTGCCTGGGATGCTGGCAAGAGGGAGGCTGCAAAAGAAGGCCAGAGGTCTATGGGCAGTACTAATATGCAGAGGTCAAGTTGGAATAGCCCAATTTTGTGCTAGTGGCTGAGACAGGGATAGAGAAGGGTTTCAGAGGTCCCAATGCTCTCATAAGAACTTAGAGAAGCCCTCCCACCTTTTTTAATGGGGCAGCACATTTCCCAGAACTAAGTCCATCAGGACTAGATGTCCATGATGCTACTTCCAACTCTACTTCAGCTGTCGGGTAACATGTACTTCATTTTGGCCCAAATTTAGTTGTGAGTATATAAATAGTGACTGCAAGGAGGTAATAGGTGAAAGCTTGGATCCACTGAGAGTTGAATGGAAGATGAATTTTTTAAATCAGAATCCGCCCCCCCTCCCCAGGACTACAAGGAGTTCTGGTAGCTGAATGTTGGTCTGTTATTTCTCAGGACTTTAAGTCTGCATAAAGTCTCTGTGGTCCTAAAGCCTTGAAGAGAACACATGGGTAGATAGAAGAAGGTGAATAACATTTTTTTATATGTATTGTTTCATATTTTAGACTAGGAGTTTATATATATTAGGGAAATAATCCTATATTTTTCTCTACAGTAAATGCTGGGCAATCATAGTTATGATAACTAGGTGATTTCAAATAGTACCAGAATTTCTGTTTTTAAGAATGTTTTGTTATTCTTTTTTGTTAAATATATTTTTATTGATTTCACAGAGAAAGGGAGAGGGGGAGAGAGATAGAAACATCAACAATGAGAGAGAATCATTGATTGTCTGCTTCCTGCACACTCCCCACTGGGGACTGAGCCTGAAACCGGGCTTGTGCCCTTACTGGGAATGGAACATGGTTCATAGGTCAATGCTCAATCACTGAGCCATGCCAGTTGGGCCATCTTTGTTGTTCTGATAGCTAATTTGATGACTTACTGCTGTTGTTAACCCTGTATACTCTAGGAATTTTTTTGTTTGGTTATGTTTTCTTTTTAAAGCTGGTATTTGTTTTTGTGAGAAAATTTTTATAGTTATGAATAAAATATTATATAGTCTTCCATTTTTTAGAAGGTTTAGCAAATATGATTCTAGATGCTGTGGCTTTTTCCATGTTTCAGCCAACTTTCATATTAAAACCCCTTAAATTTTTGTCTAAAAATTAATTTAGTATCCTAGGAAAAATTAAGGGCAGAGAGGAGCAAAGGACACAATATAAATCACTTTTATGTTCCAGTCATGACCTTGTACTCACTGGGACCATGAACTTGGAGATCACTCTCTGTGAATATGAACACAGGGAGGTCTGGGACCTCAGTCTCCCTGTGGACGACACTTAGCCAAGGCAAGAAGACTCATTTCTAAGGAGAGCCAAAGCAAGAAAAGACAAAATGACTTGGAAAGGCCCACATTAGGAGTTGGCATTCAACACACATGAACTCATAGTTCCACTTACATTGTCATAAAGAACTAGACTTCTAGACAGCAGTTGTTCAAAGTTACTCTGTAGTTAGAGTTAAAGGAAAGTGAACAAGTTAGGGAAAAGCAGACATGGAGAATCCAGTGAAAGTTTTTAAGCAGATGCAGGCCTTGGAAAGACATCTGACTCACTTAAGCATTCTGTGTGTCTGCCCCATCCCCCCATGGCTGGAGTCTCTGGGCCTGCTCTGTCACACATGCAAAACCAATCTGCTCTCGTGACACGGAGCATGAAAGTTCATCTCCTAAAACTTTACACCCTATTGAAAGAATATAATAGTGTTAAAGAAAAGCTAATTCTGTGATCCTTTCGCTTCAGGCTACAGATGGGATGCCATTTTCAAGGGACAATTTTTTTTTGCCCCAGTTCCCATCAAATAGCTCCTGAAATAGGCATGATACAGCCCCCTTGAATAAAATAAAATACCTTATTTAATTGCCTGAATGACACTCAGGATTGTGCTGCCAAAGCAAGCCCAAACAGGCCCAACCAGAAGCAATATCGTGGGGGGTAACTTGGCTATGAGGCAGCTCCAGCCCCAGCCCTCTTCAACTGCCAGGCCAGGCTGATGGAAATGAAAACAGGTCTGGGGAATGCAAATGAAATCTGCAAAGGAGCTGAAGGGAGAAGAAACCATTGCCCAGAGTAATGAGCTCATTGATTGCAAGGATGGCACCCCTCAGCTTGGTCTCCAGGACTCAGAGTGACATTATATGTGGAAGATGAGGTCAGGGTCCCGTGAGACAGAAGGGGCACTGGAGCAGCCATAGCCATAGCCACCAACTCTGCTCACCTGCCTGCTGTTCAAAGACAGCCCTCTGGCTCCAGAATTCTAGCCTCCTTTTGGCTTTCTTTGAGTATTTCTGCTATTTGTGTGGATTTGCTCAGGGTTCCACTGGATTCTCAGAGTCCCAACTTTATTTATTTATTTATTGAGCCCACTGCAATTTTAAACGTATTAACCAGGTACAGGGACACTGATACTTATTGTGTCATCTGTTGCTCACCTCCAAAGAACCTAGCTGAAGCAGTTTTGAATTATCCTGCTTTGTTAAGGGTATATTTTGACTGGAAATATATATTATGCTAAACCTAAACCAGGTGGTGATCTTTCCCCAGCACATATCTTGTAAGAACTACTGTGGTGGAATTATGTTAGGACGATGAGCAATATTTAACATTATCACTACATGTAAAGCTGGTGAATTCTCCTCTCACCCAGCCTTCTTTAGGATAATAAAATTATGAGCCATTTTCAACGTGGGCTTTCTTCCTAGGCCTTGCTTTTGCCAGCAGGGTGCAGAGCCTCCTCCCCCTTCTCCTCTGATCCAAAGGTTCTTCCATAATCACTGATTCAGAGTGGCTATTTTATCTGCTATTGTATTTTGGGACAAACACTCAGGAACAAGTAGCTTATTAGGCTGGCTATTATGAGCTGAATTGTGTTCCCCTAACATTCCTCTGTGGAAGCCCTAACTCCCAGCACCTCAAAATGTGACTGTAATCAGAGACAAGGCCTTTAAAGAGATGATTAAGACCAAATGAAGCCATTAAGGTAGACCCTAATCCAGGGGTGGGCAACCTTTTTGTGAGTGCGTGCCAAAACCAGCAAAATCTCTGACTCAAAATTCTTCTGCATGCCAACCCTAATTTTTTGAGAACATGTTATGCCTACTTGATATCTCTTAAGGTGTACGTATGTGAAGAACCTTGAAGAAATAATAATATTAATTTGAGCAACAAAAACACAGTATATGATGATGAAAAATACATTTATTTTTTTAATGTATACATGTACACTGATAGTCCGACAGAAAACTTTATGACTCCGTTTGATATTATCAGTAGGACTTTTGCTGCTGCATCACTGATGACAGAGATTTTACATCAGGTTTATATTTCGTGACCTTCAGAGATATGCACGAGCTACTACTTTCATCCATCAGGCTACTCTTATTATGAGACTTAACAAAATTCATCACTGAGAACAAAGATTCACAAGCGTATGTGGATGAAACCAAAACACTGGTCAGATCTAGGAAGGCAGGGAGAATTAAGGCAGAGGCATAGAAATTGCTCTTCCCCTCTCTTGTCAATCCATGTCTATGGTCTTTAAGATAACTTGTTATGTAAAATTATTTATCTAAGATGCACCTACACTGAATTTATCTGAAAAATAAAAAAGTCGATATTAAGAAAAAAATTGTAAATGGAAGATTATAAGAGAGGGTTTTGTGTGCCAGCAAAAGTTACTGGCGTGCCATGTTTGGCACGCGTGCCAGGGGTTGCCCAGCCCTGCCCTAATCCAATCTGACTGGAGCCCTTATAAGAGGAGGAGATTAGGACACACAGGGAGGCCTGATATATGTTCCCATGAGGAAAGACCAGGTGAGGACACAGGGAGAAAGCAGCCATCTGCAAGTCAAGGAGAGACTTCAGGAGAAACCAACCTGGACAATACCTGGACTTCCAGCTTCTAGAACTGTGAGAAAGTAAATTTCTAATGTTTAAGCTTCCCAGTCTGTGGTATTTTTTTATGGCAGCCTGAGAAAACCAATATAGAAGGTTCTAGAAAACACCAATAAAAAAGGAGGGGAGATAAGGAATGGAAGAGGCCAAGAAAAAGTATGGTACCAAGTGAGTTACCATTGTGGGGGACTGGATTTCCTGCTGGGGGACCCTGGGAGGTAGGGCAGAAGACCTACTGCAGAGCTATCCCACCTAAGAGGCCAGCCCACTGGGCTACTTTGACACTAATTCTCACTTTGTCACTCACTGGCGAAGGACTGCTGGAGTAGGGGCATTAACTCTCCAGCCCTCTGGCCAAATGTGCACAAGGGGTCCTCATCACCAAGGAAATCCTCAGGCAAAGACATGCAGATGCTGGCCACTGGCTTCCAGACTCTACAATGGAGAAAGCCCAGGGGAATGAGGAAGAAGCACAGTCCCATCAGAATCCTCTCCAGCAGAGAAACAGAAGAAAGGGCCTTATCTTTTCCACTTTTGCCATTTTATTTCCTTCTTCCATATCTGGTTGTCTTCAGCCATCATCTGAGGAGCATACCATAAGTCTTCATATCGAAGGACTCCTGAGAGGAGGATCTTAAATAGAAGGTCACACTTATAATCCAGGAAAAGTCCTGGATTATGATGATATCAAGGGTCCCACCGGCCTGTGCAGATTGCTCTGACACTGAGGTGCCCACCTGAGAGGCAGGTGAGGACTGAGCTCCAAGTGTGCACCGATGCAGGGCCGCAGCCACCTGGAGGACGGTGCACATTGTGTTTCTCACAAAGACACAGCCACTCATCAACCATGTGTCCAGACAGAGGAGTTCCTCCTGATTTGCATAAAGTCAGTACCTGTTCCGCTCACCTGTGTGACTATGCCACCCATATACCAGAAATGAAACAATAGATTCTTATAGTAACTGTGTCCATTATCAATTAGCTTGTTCCAATGGGGTCAGTGAAAACCATGAAACAAAGGCTTCAGAATATTTGCATAACAGTTAAAATATCACAATACTTGCCTAGACTGCAAGGTTTCCTGCTGAATTTTACCTAAAATAATAAACAGAAAGACAGCAGAAAGTCCCATCAAAGTATTAACATCTCTGTTTTCTTAGGTCTGCTTTTTCATTCATGGCATTTTAAATTTATGCCTTCTTTTCTTGTTTTCTTCCTTGTCAGTAAAGTTTTTAATTTATTATAAATGTTATTTTGGCTTTGTTTATGCAATATTTAGCTGCATCCCACAAATGACATGTAACAACATTTAATCCCAAATATTTTCTAATTCTTATTACACTTATTTTATGACCCATGTGTTATTTGTTTATGTGTTTATTTAATGTCTGTTCATGTGAGTGGTTGAGGTTATTTTCATTCTATCATGGTGTCATTCCTATTTATCAATCATTTTATTATTTTGCTTTAGTTTTCTGTTCTTGCTTTCTATTGAATTATCCAGTTTTATGTGCTTTTTTGCTATATGTTATACAATCTATTTTGAATTTTAATGGTTACCTGTAAATTTTTAACATGCACACTTAAAGTTTAAAATTAAGCAATATCTCTGGAGAATACATATTATTTTCGAGTGCATATAAAATGCTCATCTGATACACCATATGCTTTCATCAAAAAATCAAAGTCTCACAGAATATATTCTCTGACCACAACTGTTTTGAATTAGAAAACTATAGCAATAAGATATATTTTGTAAATCCCCAAATATTTGGAGTTTAAATGACACACTTCAAAATAATCCATAGGTCACAAAGAAGACATTAAAAGGGAACAAACGCTACTTTACAATTAATGATAATGAAAATAAAACTTATAAAATGTAAAGTAATCATAGAGATAAGTGTACAGTATGTATCTAAAATGCCTATAATAAAAAATAATAAAAAAAATTTAAAAAATAAAATGCCTATAATAGAAAAAAAGATTTGAAATCAATTAAGTTTTTGAATTAAAAAGAATAAGAAAGCAAGCAAATTAGACCTCATGATAAAAAAATACAGATAAGAACAGAAATCAATGTGATAGAAAAAAATGAGACTATTATGAAAGCCTAAACTTCTCAGAAAATATTATAAATATTAACAAATTCCTTCAAAACTGAGTAAGATTAAAAAATGGAGAAAACACAAATTAACAATATTATGGATTCAAAAGTGGATAGTATTGCAGAAATAATAGGTATTAAAAGGTTAATAGGAGAAACATATAATCAACAACATTCAACAACATAGAAGAGCATGACTAAATTTTTGAAAAGCATAATTTATCAAAACTGCCCCAAGAAATAAAAATTAAAAAGCTGAACAGCCTAAAACTATTAAAAAACTTAACTTTGTAATCAAAAGCTTTCACACAGAGCTAGACCCAGATGGTTCTCTGGTACATTCTATCAAAACACTTAAATGAGAACCAATAGCGATATAACCAAATTCATTTAGAAAACACAGGAGGAGGAGTGCTTCCCAACACAATGTATGAGGTCAACACAGACAATGATAACAAAACCTGACAAAAATATCATAAGAAAAGAAAATTAGGGGCCAATAAATCTTATAAATATTGGTGCAAAAATTCTCTAAAAACTATTAGCAAATTGAATCCAGCAATATATAAAAGTATTTAAAAAATGGGGTTTATCCCACAAATGTGAAGTTAATTCATGGTAAAACAAAATAAAAAAAAATCCTCAGAATACTGTAACACAGGAAACTTTCTCAATCTGTTAAAGAGCATGTACAAAATTCCTGAAATCACAGGAAATGGTAACATACTAAAAGCTTTCTCTAAAATTTGGGAATAAGGCAATGACGTCTGCTCTCATTACTTCTGTTACACATTGTATTGGAGGCCTTAGCTGGCAGAGAAGGACAGGAAAAATCTATATATATAAAAGCCTAAGTGACCGAACTGACTAAATGACTGGTTGACTTGTTGCTATTATGTGCACTGACCACCAGAGGGAAGACGCTCAATGCAGGAGCTGCCCCCTGGTGGTCAGTGCGCTCCCACAGCCAACCTCCTGCAGTTGGGTGTCCCCCCCCCCCGCATTGGTCCTGATTGGGGGAGCTGGCTAACCTCCTACAGTCCCTCCCCCCAGCCAGCCAACTTCCCACAGTCCCTCCCCATGGCCAGTTGACCTCCTGTGGTCCCTCCCCCTGGCTGGCCAACCTCCCGTGGCCCCTCCCTCCGGCTGGTCCCCCTCATCAGCCCTGATTGCCGGCCAGGCCGAGGGACCCCACCTGTGCATGAATTTGTGCACTGGGCCTCTAGTAATAACATAAAAATAAAACAGGGAGGAGTAAAACTGCCTGTTGTCAGAGCTGACATGATTGCTCTCAAATGTGCATCTCAAAGTGCTATCCACGGACTCCCAGAAGGTCACTGAGACCATGAGGTATTTTCATAATCATACTTCGATGTTATTTGTATTTGTTTTTTCCTTCACATTGTCTCTTGAATGTACAGTGTAGTTTTCCAGAGGCATGGTGTGTGATACCATAACAGAATACAGAAACAGATACAAGAATCCTGCCATCTGCTATTAAGTGAGACATCAAAGAAATTTTAAAAAATGTGAAACAATGCCAATATATTTTGTTTGTTTTGGAAATAGATTGTTTCTCTTAAAATGTGTTATTTATGTTAATACATAATGGGTTTATTAACTTGTTGGGGATAAACATATGTGTATGTCAAAGCTCATCAAATGGTACAACTAAAACCTGTGCATGTCATCATATATAAAAAGTAAGGGCGGGGGGGGGGGGGAGAGAGACATCTGTAATAGCATACACAATACAAATAAAGCTTTTTTTTTAGTTGAATTTTTGAAACTTGCTAGCACTGTTTTAAAAAATAAGAATATGTAAGGGATCTCAGTTTACCAGATATTAAAATGAATTACCAGTTATATTGAACTATGCGGCAGATTAGAGAGCCCAGAGATTAACTTCTCTTTACATTTCCTCATCAGTTCTCTCAAATATGGTTGAATGATAGAATAACTTTTAATCTCTAAAGTTAATGTTTCTCCAATTCCATGGGTTTGCAGAAAAATCCTTCATTTTTTTCCTTAGCTAATAAGAAAAGCCTCCTGGTTAATCCATGGATTACGGTGAGTGACAGAGGTGGAAAGTTCCTTTTTCTACCATTCTTATTGCTATAAGACTATAAATTTGTTGTCTGATATCTGGTCTAACTCCCCCAATTTTAATTCAGAACAAACCTTTCTTCCATCATCCAACATCCCAGAGAAGGGTTACAAATAGAAATAGAAAAGTCCAAAGTGAATTAAAATCTCAAGTTGTTGACAGGAGAGAAAAAAAATAGCCCCTGCTAATAACCTGATTTGACATCTGATTTATGTGGTCCTAAAAGGACAGTCATAAAAAATGTGTAAGTGAAGGAATAACATCAAGTGATTTACAAAGGCTCTGGGAGTATGGGCGACAGGATGCAGTGAAAGGGAGAGTAATAAATCTGGCCAAGTAAGCCATGCTCGATTCTTTCAACCTCTAAGGCCCAACTACCCAGGGGTTCTCTGCTTGTAGCACTTTCTATTCAACCTTTCATTCAACAAATACTTTCTGAGTCACTGGACAAGCCAAAGTGTATTTGCATGCATGTGGTAGGAATTGGTTCATAGAGAGAAGGCACAGGTCTGACCAAACTGTTGAACTAATTGTATGATAAAGCAAACAGCTAAGCCAGAGATATCATTCATGGATATATAAAAAGTGAAAGCAACTAAAGAAATTTAACTTTAAGAAGAGAACATTCCAGAGAAAAGTAATTGCTGCTTTCAAATACCTCCAAAGAATCATTGAGAAGAGGAAGAAAAGTGTGTCTCAAGAAGATATTGAGACTACAGAGTTCAAGAAAAGCTAAATCCTTTCACCAATATTTATTGAGCACTTTCTATGTGCCAAACAGAATTCTAGCAGCTAAAAATCCAGCAATAATACAAAAGACTGCCAAGATCCCACAGCCATTGGAAGATACATTTTAGTGGTAATATGCTAAATAAACAATTAAACAAACAGATGTTATTTCAGATATTGGTAGGTCTTATAATTGTGCAAGGCAATGCAATAGAGTTTGGGCAAGGGCAGGAGGGAGAAGGAAAATTTAATTAGGGAAGGTGACCAGAGGAATCTCTGTGAAAGGGACATTTGAGCTGGTATCTAAATAATGAGAAGAATCTAGCCTGGTGATGGTATAGAAAGGCACATCCAAAGAGAAAGAATGGCAAGTGAAAAGGTTCTAAGAGATGGAAACAAGCCTGGAATGTCTGTTTTCAAAGGAACAGAAAAACCTACTACAATATAGTAAATTGGGAGAATGGAGAGATGAGATTGGGGGCATAGGCAGGACAAGCATGTGGACCTTGGTAATCAGTTTGTATTTCATACTAGAGGCAATGGGATCAACACAGGTTGAGCAGACCCTTTGGTGCCCTGTGCCACATCCCCTTGGCTTACATCTTATTTCAGAGGCAGCTGGATGGGCAGTTACCATGCACACTCTCAATAGCACAACTTCAGAATGACTTGAAGGCAGAACACAACCAGATAGCAAGACTTACTATAAAGCTAATGTAGTTAAGGAAGTGTGATATTTAGCCCTAAGATAGACAAAGAAATCAATGAAACAGAATAGTAAAATCTAGAAATAAACCCACACACATATGGCCACCTGACATAAGAAAAGTGGCATTATAGTATAGTGTGGGAAGAATTTCCAGATGGTTAGATCTAAATGTGAAAATTAAACAATAACGCTTCTAAAAAATAAAACAGGAAAATATATTCATGACCTTGCATAGAAAAACATTGTTGTAGCAGTAAAGCACAAACCATGAAGAAGAAGACTGATACACTGGAACACTTTTAAATTAAGAATTCTTCAAACACATCACTAAGAGGGGAAAGGGTAAGCCACAGAGTAGGGAGAGGTACTTACAATATATACCTAACAAAAGATTAGTATCCAGAATATGTAAAGTTCTACAAAACAATAAGATAGACCATCCAATAGAACAATAGACAAAAAGCCTTAAAGAAGTACTTCACAAAGAGGGTGTCCAAATGACTAAAAGACATTATTACTCATCATAAAGGTGCAGATTAAGACCATAATGAGATGCCATTACATATTCACCAGTATGGCTAAAATGAGAGAAACTTTTATAATACAAAAGAAGAGGGGGTGGGCAGAAGGTAAAAAAAAAAAAAAATTGAAAAAATATTCTTCTTGATTCCAGTTTCATCTTCTACCCACATTTCAAATATCAAGGAAAGAGCCTAATAGGCAAAGATGAACAAAAGCCCTAGCAAGTTTACGGAGGCGGATGTGGCTGGAGCAGAGGAAACAAAATAGGTGATGTGGGGGTAGGGGCTGGGGAGGGGAGTGTTATAAACAAGGCCTTGCAAGTAAAGGTTTTGAATTTTTACCTGAGAGAGAAAACCTTTGAAGAGTTTTGAGCAGAGGACAGAAGTGACACAATGTTTAAAGCTTTCATTTTAAACTCTCCTTTACTCCTAAATCTTTCAGTCCTTTTTGTACCTTGCTTATTCAACCTTTAAACATTATTTTTCACTCATAACAAATATGAATGGGCAGCTACCATGCATCACTGACCCATGACTTCAATGACCAGCTACAAGATGACTAACTGGCCTGGTTTTTCCAGGACCAAGGGGTTTTCTAGGATGTGGAACTTTTGGTGCTAAAATCAGGCACAGTCCCAAGCAAACAAATGAGTTCGTCACCTTAGGACTAAGGATACCAAATACTGTATGTATTATTTTACAAGCCCATGTGTCCAACTGGCTACTAGACATCCTCACTGATGTGTTGTTGTTTTTTGTTGTTTTTTTTTTAATATATTTTATTGATTTTTTACAGAGAGGAAGGGAGCGAGATAGAGAGTTAGAAACATCGATGAGAGAGAATCATCGACCAGCTGCCTCCTGCACATCTCCTACTGGGGATATGCCCACAACCCAGGTACATGCCCTTGACCGGAATTGAACCTGGGACCTCTCAGTCCACAGGCCGACGCTCTATCCACTGAGCCAAACCGGTTTCGGCGTGTTGTTGTTTTTTTTAAATATATTTTTATTGATTTCAGAGAGGAAGAGAGAGGGAGAAAGAGAAAGAAATATCAATGATGACATGGAATCATTGATCGGCTGCCTCCTGCACGCCCCACATGGGCATGTGCCCTGACTGGGAATCGAACCATTACCTCCTGGTTCATAGGTCAATGCTCAACCACTGAGCCATGCCAGCCAGAACTCACTGAACATGTTAAACTCAACATGTTCAGTACTGAACTCATGATCTCTCCCAAACTCCTCTTCCTCCAACTTCCTGTTCTCAGTGACTGGTGTTCCCAGTTACCCTACTGTCTCAGCCAGAAACTTGTGAGCAATCTTGGCATCATCTGTTTCCTCACTGCCTCATTCAACCAAAGTCATTCATATTATAGAAACTTCTGATTATGTAACAATGAACATAACAATGTATCTGCTCTCAAGACACTCACATTCCAGAAGGAAACAGACAATATGTAAATGAATACAAAGCTATTCACCATGTCAATGTTATGAAGGAAGATAGGTAAGAGGATAACAGATTGGCAAGAGAGCAGAGGTTCTTACAAGATTGTCAGGGAGAAGGTCTGTTAAGCTGAGACATTTGAGTAGATCCTGGAATAATGTAAAGGGGGAAGACGTGCAATGATTTGGGGGAAGAGTCTTCCTCACAAAGGGAACAGCAAGTGCAAAGACCTGGGCATGGTGAGGGAATGACAAGGCGGTAATGTAGCTGGACTAGAATTAGCAAAACAGAGAATGGCAAGAGATACCAGAAATAACAAGGCCAGATCGTGTTTGTCCTTGCAGGCCATTATTAGAATTCTGGCTTTCATTCAGTCTAAGTGAAATGGGAAATTGTTGGAGAGTTTGAGAAGAATGACCTAATCTGACTTATGTTTTAACAGGGCCATTCTGTGAAGGGGACCAAAGGTAAATCCAGGAAGAGCAGCCAGGATACTACCACAATAAGGCAGACAAGAGATGATGGGGACTTGGACTAAGGCAAAAGAGGAGAAGATGGATTGGGTTGGACATATTTCAAAGGCACAGCAGTCAGACTTTGCCCATAGACTTGATGTTGGGTGGGTGAAAGATATCTGCATCATTGTCTGAAATAGTTCTACCTCTGACAGGTTTCACCGCCACCAGTCTGATTCAAGCCACTACCACCTCTTATTGAAGACATTACAATAGCAAATAGCCTCCTGATCAGTCCATCTTCATCCCCTCATCAAACCTTTCTGAACCATTCTACATAGCAAAGTGTGATTTCAATAAAAAGTCAGGATGGAACATGCCACATCTCTGCTCAGTTCCCTTTAGTGATTTTGCCTGGCATAAAAACCCCAATGAGGCCTTCGATCCTCTGTCATCTGCTTTTGCCCATTCTACTAGACACATGTCACACCACCCTCTTCCATACACTGCACACCAACTACACTGCCTTTATTCCCTGTTCCATCCCTCTCAAGTTGTTGCATATGCTGTTTGCTCTGCCTAGAATTTATCATCCCCTCCCAAATAAAAGCCCTCTAAGTCCCTCAGTTCATTTCCTGGGTCTTCATTTCACTGTTACCCTAGAGAAGCTTTTCCTGGTTCCTTTTTCCTCTTCTGACTAGAACTCTGTTAATCTCCTTTGTCACCATGATCACTAGTAATTAATTATGGAATCAGCTGTTAATGTCTGTTTTTCTCACTAGAGTGTAAAATCCATGAAAGCATCAACCTGCACATTTTGCATACTGCTGTATTTCTAACATCTAGCACAGTACTTTGCTCAGGTTCAGTGTTTGATTTTTTTTTTAGGTAAATGATTGAATACTTGAAAAGTGTGGTTCATATATGAAGTCAACAGACCAATAATCTCAGTTATGCAAGAACTCACAAAGTATTTGACTCATGCATTCTTCCTGAAAAATTACTCCAAGATCTACTTCAGCCAGCTGAAAAAAAAAAATGAATCGAAATTTAAAACTCATAAATAGTAAAGCCATGGTGTGGAAGAACTGGTAATGAGCAACTGAAAGCATTTAAGCACATAATTTATTCTAAATAACTGTGGTAAATATGGTTACAAAATGGAATGAAAGTGTCATAAATAATTCTTGAAAGAGAAGGTTCTTAATTTGTAAAATTAACAACAATTAACTAGGTAAAATTATCTTACACCAATTAAAACCAGTGGTAGCAGGTAAAATAAGGATAGGAAAATGTACTGTCCATCTTTGAAAGGGGGTATATAATTACAGATGCATGCACAGTAGAGACCCAAGTGTATTTTTTTGACAAAAATAAGTGGTGACTTCTGGTTCTGGCTATGACAGAATACCTTGTTTTAGACCAATTCTGCCAAAAATAATAACTAAAAACCTGGATAAATGCTTAAAATAAATCCAGCCATTTGAAGGCATAAGAGGACAACCAAAACAGATAAACCCTGAGAGTATAAGAATTCAGAGAGAAGAGAAACACATTGAGGCCCAATATTCATCACTGCTTTTTCCCTGTGGGACATTTTCTCAGTGGAGAGCAGAGATGCTGAGCAGAAAATGGAAGTCCATAAATATCCTTATGTCCAACAATTTGAGTCCATGGCTATTAAGGTAACTAGAATTGAGGGGCCAAGATCCCAGAAGTAAGTTTAACCTTCCATTCAAAGCATTTGCTGAATCTTAAGGTACACACACTTCCAAAATGAGACCACAACACAGGGAACCAGGAAAAAGTGACTGCTCAGGGACTAAAATTATAAGCATAGTTTCAACAATTTCATGGCCCTAAAATCAAAAATTAGAGTTCAGACCTAGCAAGGAAACCTTACACTTTCAACTGAGACTCACGAAGAACTAAACTTAAGACTACCCATAAAGAAACCAGTCCTTGCAATGCCTGAAATCTACCCTGACATCATTTCAATCTGTGGTTGAATAAAAGTGATTTAGTCATAGCTTCCCAGAAAGAAAAAAAAAATCAGTGGAGGAAAATAATACATCCAAAACCTTTTATCATTTTTTATTTTAAAAATATGTCTAATGTCAGTTCTAAATTAAAATGCATTTCAGGAAGCAGGACTAAATAACTCAAAAAAAAATTTAAGTCAATAGAGACACAGCTATTAATAATCTACTAGTAGTTATTTGGAATTATATAACATGGCCTTTTTAAAAAACCAGATATGACTTATATAATCAAGAACATAGATGAAAAGATGAATAAATTGATTTGGAATGTAGAAAGTCATTAATTAAAAATTTGAGAGCTGAAAAATACAGTAGCTGAAGTTAACTCAATGGATGGTTTCACAACATATTAACTATTAACTAGAAGCAAAAAAGGGGAATCATAAATTAGAAGTCAGATCTGTAGAATATATAGAATGAAGCAGAGAGAGGAAAAGAGATGGAAATGGAAATTAATGACAGTGCAAGAGATATATGGGCAGTTTGAAAAAGGTCTAGTTTGTAGGAATTTATAGTTTCAGAAGGATAGGAAATAGAATTTTAAAAAAGCAATATTTGAAGTAATACTTGATGAGAGTTTTCCAAAACTAAAGAAAGCTCTCAACACACAGAATCAAGAGGCTCTATGACTCACAATTAGGACACGTTTAAAAATACACACACACACACACTCTGAGGCACTCAGAGCAAACATGCACACTGACACTGAAACAAAGCATGCTAGAAAACAGAGAAACAATACCTTTAAAGTGCTGAAAGGAAAAGCTGTCAACCTAGAATTCTATATCCAAACAAAATATCTTTCAAAAATAAGCACAAAATGAAAACATTTTCCAATAAGCAAAATCTAAGAGAATTCATCACCAGCAGACCTGCACTACAAGGAACATTAAAGAAAGTTCTTAAGAATGAAGGAAAAGTGACAGTAGATAGAAAATCAGATCTACACGAAGGCATGAGAAGTGCTGGAGATGGTACATACATTGGTAAATATAAGACATTTTTTTCATTTAATTTCTTTAAGAGACAATTGACTGTTTAACACAAAACATTATATATTGTGGGATAATAATATGTAGAAATAAACTGCATGACAACAACAGGACAAAAAATGGGGATAAATTGAAAGATACTCTTGTAAGGTTAGTACATTATATGAGAAGCGATATGTTTACTCATGGTAGGTTATAATAAATTGAGAAACATATTATAATCTCTAGTACTACTACTAAAAATGATAATAAAACAAAGTTATAGCTATTCAAAATAGGATAAATTGGAACTTTAAAAAATCATCAATTAGTATAAAAAGTATGATAAAAAGGAGAAAAATTGGTTATAAAAAGTGTTAAATAGAAAAAATAATATGCTAGATTTAAAATACAATGATATTAATAATGATATTAAATGTAAATGACATTAACAACCTAATTAAAAGGCAGAAATTGGCAGACTGGATATAAAGTCAATATCATCAATATATACATTTTAAATATAAAAGCAAGTACCTTTGAAGAAAAAATGAAAAATGATATATTGTGCAAACACTATTATAAGAGGTGAAGTGGCTATATTAATATCAGTCAAAGTTGACATTAAGACAACAAGTTATTGTCAGAGATAAAAAGAGACCAATCCATCAAGAAATCATAACAATCCTGAATGAGCATGATGTAATAATAGCTACATAATTCATAAAACATCATCTAGTAGAACTTAAAGGAGAAATAGAAAAGTCCACAATGACAGTTGAAAATTTTAACATCTCTCCAACATTCACTTATTAAATATGTAGACAGAAAATAGTAAGAATATAGATTTTAAAAGCACTATCAATCAATGTAGCTTAATTAACATTTGTATTACACTACACTCAACAGCCGTGGAAGACATTTTTTTCAAGTGTACATGGTATAGTCACAAAGGTATATCATATAACAGACCATGAATAAAATCTAATATATATATAGATACATAGCTACATATATCTAAAACTGACTATCATTCTCTCTGGAATGATGAAAATACCCTGTATATTGACAGGACTATGAGCTACATATGTATAGTAGTTTGTTAAAACTCAGAAGATGAATGGATTAGAAAACTGTGGTACATCTACACGATGGAAAACTATGCTGCTGTAAACAAGAAGGAATTCTTACATTTGCAACAGCATGGATGGAACTGGAGAACATTATGCTAAGTGAAATAAGCCAGTCAATGAAAGAAAAATACCACATGATCTCACTCATTTCTGGATAATAAAGACCATTATAAACTGATGAACAAAAATAGATACAGAGGCAGAGCATCAGACTACAGTGGGAAGGCCGGGGAGGGTTGGGGGGGGGGAGGGAGGAGTAAGAGATCAACCAAAGGACTTGTATGCATGCATATAAGCATAACCAATGGACACAAGACACTGGGGGGTAGGGGAGGCCAGGGGAATGCCAAGGGGGAGGGGGGGAAGGAGACATATGTAATACTCTTTGTAATACTTTAAGCAATAAAACAAAATTAAAAAACTCATTGAAGTGCATTTTACCCTATTTCATTCATACTTCAAAAGAGAAAAGAAAAGATAAAGCTATAGTCAGTAATATCAGACAAGGAAGTTTTTAAGGCACATATACTTGAAATATATATATAGTTCATAATGACAAATGACAAATTCCCCCATGAAGATATAAAAATTCTAAATGTACCTAATATAATATGCTTCAAAATTTATAAAAGAAAAAATATTGGTGTAATTCTTTTAACCAAATAAAGAGTAACTATTAAAAATCTGCAACAATTAGTCTGAGAAAGATTTCAGAGAAATTGAATCTATGAAAAAAGATCAAATTGAAATTATAAAATCAAGAACAATGTCATAATTGAAATTTAAAAATCAATTGAGTTTAACAGTAGGATTAGCTAGTCATCATTGCACTAGACCAGGGGTCCTCAAACTACAGCCCGCAGGCCACATGCGGCCCGCAGAAAACATTTATCCGGCCCACCGGGTGTTTTTGCCGCCGCTGCCTGTCCTGCTTAGCAGCCGACTCATCCAGGCCCGCAGTGCGCATGTGTGGAATGTCTGAGGGACAGTGAACTGGCCCCCTGTTTAAAAAGTTTGAGGACCTCTGCACTAGACAAATAAGATTACAAACTTTACAAGAGAACTTTGAACAGTTCATTGTTAAGTACTAAGTTCAAAAGGATACATTTAGTAGAGTTAAAAAACAGCATATACCTTTAAAACTATGTTAGGGAAAAAACTAGCAAAAGAGAAGGTGATCTAAAGGAAATAGCAAGGAAGGATCAAATATAATAAACATAACCGAACAAATGAGCATACCAATTATGACAGGAAATAGAAATAATTTAAATTTTCCAATTAAAAATAGATGTTTTCCTCAGCAATATTTGTAATGAAAAAATATTAAAAACATACATGTCCAATTATAGCGAAAGGTTATATGGTGACGTTTCAACCCCTCAATGGAACATTATGCCATAACTAAAATTTGTGTTAAAATTCTTTAATAATATATGAGGTGTATATATTAAACTATTAAGCAAAAAAGGATTTCCAATTCTTATACAGTATTATAACATCAGTTTGATAAAAAAAGTAAAATAAGGATACCAAACATAGATATACTGTATAGATAACAGCAGTTAACTATAGGCAAGAGAGTTATATTTTGTTCTACTTGTTGTTTGCCCTTCCTGTAAATACACAAGATTCCTCCAGTGGGAATGTGCTGCTTTTATGTATTGTCTTTATTATACAAGCTATACATGAATATAAATGATGTAAAAAATATAGATACTGATAAAATAAAAGTTCCCCTTAATATTCTGGCCTGTTCTCTTCCTATTCCTATCCTAGTTCCTTTATAGAAGAAACAACAGTTATTTTTTCCTACTTTATTCCATATAATTTTTATGTATTACTTTGATAATCAGAAGCACTGAATAATAAATATGGAAACAAAATCTTCCCAGTGCTGTAAAACGAGGTTCTGTCACTACTTATGTGGGGTGCCATGATGGAGATACCTGCACTATGGAGAGTCTGAGTTAGGTGAACCCCTGCCTTCCAGCTTCAGTTCTGTACAGATCTCCTAGGAATCCTCTGAGAGTAAGAGGTCCTAGAGTACGGCTTAGTCAAGGCTGTATGGATGAAGTTAGAACTGGACTGCATCCAGGAATTTAGGGGAGATGTGGACAGATGGGGGACAGGATTGGGACCTTCTCAGTTGGCTGTGAACAAAATTATGACATTAAGGAAACACATGGAGGAGAACAGTTCAACTAGAGAAAAAGGTAAGAAGTAAGGAATAGGGGAGGCTACATGGAGACATCAAAATCAGGTTCCAAAGGCCTCAAAGGTCTGGCTTGAATGGTTGGAATGTGTCCTGGTGCTTCTTCAGAAATTCTCTGGTCTTATCAAATCAGCCACAATGAGTCCTGTCTGAGGTTTACTGCTCTGGTTTATAAAACAGGGCTACGAGTTCTGGGAGAATTAAGTTAGATAAAGAATGTGAGAACACTTGGCTGTGTGAGTTGGTAATGGCAACTGAAGCTTTGGCTTGAGCCCTGGGGAGTTGCCTCGACAGCTCTCCTGTTGATCTTTCTGGAAATCATGAAAAGCTCAAGCCAGCTTTCTGAGGCCAGAAAGATCCTAGCCCATGTTGGCAGCCACATCATTGAGTTATAACAAACTTAATGTTCAGATGCCCCAGGGCAGACATTGTCCCTAAGTCCCTAGAGAACTGCACAAGTGGTCTGGTGTGGTTTCTTGGAAAACAATTGCTGCATATGCAATCATTTCTTTTTCAAGGAAAATATAACATTAGCTCTTGAATATGGGTATGTAACTCATCTCTTTTAATTAGATGCTAATTAATGACTCACGAGCTTTAATCATATCAATCTGCTAATACTATTTATGCCCCACAGAATAATGAACTACTTTATAAGAAATGAGTGTGGCACGTGTTGACATAGGAATGCATCCAGCCATAATTCGCTCTGGGTAAATACCCCACCCAGACTTCGATTCTGAACAATTGACAAGGCCATGCTCATGTGATACATGGGGGAGAGAGGCTGAGACTTCCGTATGGAGAGCAGGATCGAACAGAGTGAGAGGCAGAGAAATCCCACAGGAGGTTTTTCCCTGGGGAAGGGCCACTGTCCTGGTAAGTTTTGTCCTGGAGGTGAATTAGAGACATCTGTCTGAGGGAATCCAAGGAGGAGTTTTGCTATTTATATAGCACCTGAAGAAATTGCTTTCTGAACAAAGAAGAATATGGCAGGCAGGTGGCATGATTCTGCTAAGGTGTGGCTCAGGCCAGTCAAGCTTGCAGACAGACAAAACCAATGTGGACATAAATAAGAAAAGTCTGAGCCCTAGCAGGTTTGGCTCAGTAGATAGAGTGTCTGCCTGGGGACTGAAGGGTCCCTGGTTCAATTCCAGTCAAAGGCACATGCCCAGGTTGCAGGCTCAATCCCCAGTAGGGGGCGTGCAGAAGGCAGTCCATCAGTGATTCTCTCTCATCATTGATGTTTCTATCTCTCGCTTCCCCTCCCTTCTTCTCTAAAATCAATAAAAATATATTTAAAAAAAGAAAAGTCTAAGACTGTTCCCCAGTGTGGAGGAGTAGCCAGCAGCCATATATTCCACGTCCAAATATACATGTTGATACTGGGCATATTAGACAGGTTTTAAGAGCCAATGGGGTCCAAGTCAACTCTTGGGGAGGAATGGAAGAAAGGTGGTAAGGGGCAGCCAAAACCCAGGAGACTGATGACACTGGAAGTCCAGGTATGCAGAGTTTCATGGATCTGCCCGTGCCTGGAAGGATAAAGAACTGTGTCCCAACCCCAGGTGGAAAAAATTTTCAAGAATTATCCAGTATAGCATAGTGATTAGTTAATGAGGGCTCATTCTATGCTATGCCATTTACATATACTATCATAGGATGCATAGTGAAACCAGTGTTCTGGCTCCCATTTAACAGATAAGGAAAATGAGGCTCACAGCAAATAAAGAGCATTAAACTCTATCCACCCCTCTATTCCTCTTCCACCTCTTTATCCCTGCACTGCCCCCACCACCACCCTGGAGCTATAATGTATGTCAAAGATGTCAGGGTCTCAGCAAAGCTAGATGCTTAATAAAAATTGTTAATAGGGAAAATGAGGCAGATGTCCACTCCTACAGCCTGGACTAAATTAATGAGAGGAAGGTGGTCATTTGGTGAGAATCAAGGATTCCTTCATCAAGTCGAATCCTAGCCCAATTTTCTCCACAGAATGCTAATGTGTTTTTTGTTCAGATCAGGATTGCTTCAAGACTTGGATGGTGGGTTGAAGAATAAAGTCCTTACAATGGCCTACTAGTCCCTCTATGATCTGGCCACAGTATCTTTCTCATGTCACCTCCTTCTTAGCCAAGATAGTAATTTTTTTAAAAAAATATATATTTTATTGATTTTTTACAGAGAGAAAGGGAGAGGGATAGAGAGTTAGAAACATCGATGAGAAACATTGATTAGCTGCCTCCTGCACAACCCCTACTGGGGATGTGCCTGCAACCTAGGTACATGCCCTTGACCAGAATCAAACCCAGGACCCTTCAGTCCGCAGGCCGACGCTCTATCCACTGAGCCAAACCGGTCAGGGTTCCAAGATAGTAATTTTGCTGATCTGTTGATGAATCAAACACATGCCTACTCCAGGGCCTTGACACTGGCTGTTTCTTCAGCCTGAAACTCCCTCCTCCAGATTCTGCATGTTTAATTTTATTTTGTTTTTCACTAATTAACCCCAAGCACCTAGATATTATCTGATACATAGTAGATACTCAATAAATATTCATTGAGAGGTCTTGATTTGCCAGTGCCTTCCAGGAAGAACCAATTACTCTACCACCTTTTTCTGCTAGTTTCAGCTATTTCCCTTCCAACCCTCCCACTACCCGCTCCTTAACTCAACCCCATGTTTCTCTTGCAAGCATGTCATGCAGCCAGCACATAAGAGCTGTGTATTCCAACTCAGTGGAGACAAGCATGGACAGCGTAAATACACATTCAATAAATATTTGTTGGAGTGAGGGGATGACATGACCGATTCTGTAACAGAGGTGTGTTTCAGTGCTAAGGGAGTAAAGAAGCTAGAAGGCATTTTGGGAGAACTCAGTGAAAAGAAGTTATTTAAACTTGATCTTGAAGGACAGGCAAGATTCACCACACTGATAAGAAAAAGTGGGTATTTCAGGCAGCAGAAACTGCTTCCATAAACACATTACAGTAGATTTGTCTCTCACCCCCTTCCAATGCATATTTACCCTTATTTTAATAACAGGAACATATTTTTTCATGGACTGACTACCCCTCCCCCACTCTCATCCAGATGCCAATGGCTGAGACTACTTTACCTTCAACTCCAAAGGCGTATGTGACCCCAGCCTAGCAAACCAAGCATCATGTGCCTCTGCCTGCAGTGACTGGTTCAGGGGTAAGTCCTGACCTAATGGGGTCAAGGAGAGCCAGGTCCCAGAATATTGTTCAAAAATATATTTATGGCTTTTTTGGCTGCTAGGTTTGGAGTAGGAGGGGTGTGAACAAGGAGTGTGGCCATCTTGCCACCAGGAGAAGGGATCACCAAGAGAGTTTGCAAATAGATTCAGCACCAAGGGAAAAGCCAGTGCTAGAGAGGAACCCAGTTCTGGTGGAAATGCCCATCACCAGATTTGCCCCTGAATTTTTTTGGGGGGGGCGGGGGGAGATGGTGGGGAAGCAATGCATCCTCATTTTTCCTAAGTCATTTGTGTTTAAATTCTGTCTGTGACCTGAAAGGTCCTGACTTATATAGGGATGGACGCAAAAAAGAGCATACTGTGTTTAAATGGTACCAAACATCTGCCTTGCTTTGAAGAAAAGGAGTCTCAAGCCTGGAAAGAGGTGGTACCCTCAGTTCACTGCTACAGGTCAGGAGGATGGAGGAGCAGAGCCAAAAAGAGGCAGATCTCAGGGGGGAGGAGGCTAGAAATGAAGGGCATTTTCCTGTCCGCGTGTGGCTTAAAAGCAAAGGGGTTTGAAACCATAGAGCCACGCTGAGTACCATGTCCCTGACATCACCTACTTCCTTGTAAGAAGGTTCCATGACCACTCGGTCAGTACATGGCCAGTAATGACCTGGTGGCCAATGCTAGCATGACACATACTACAACTCACCAGGTCTCCCAAAGCTTTCAAACTTGCTGTGTCCAAGCCAGACATAAAATTACAGACCTTTGCTTTATGAAACTGGTTTTTAAATGAGAAAGACCCTCCCATAAATCCTGCGCCCATGCTTTCAATAATATACATTTTTAAAACTGCAAATGGAGAACCAGGATAGCTCTCGGAACTCGATGCTTTCTTTTCGATAGACGGATAGACAAGTGACTTATGCAGATGTGGTATATACATTCCGCACAATTTGACCATGGTTAAAGGGTATTTATATTCTGATGCAGATAAAATTGAATGTGTCAACACTAATGCATTTTTCGAGGAGAATCACTACTTTCACCATAATTTCCATGGAAAATTTGTGTGCACACGCAGTAATAGACACATTTATAACATCAAAAGGATTCAATTTTCTTTTCAATCATACCACAGTATGAATCGCTTTTCCTATTGAATTTAACAATGAAGCACATTACCAGAGTCTAAAGGATGGGCCACTTCGTCTTGCTCTTATGAAAGTACGTCAAACAATGGGTAATACATCACACAATGTCTCGGGTTAACTGAGCCTTTACACAGGCTGGCTGCTAATTTGCTTGGGCCAGCAGAATGTCACTTTTATTTAATTTTGCCAATAAGATCAGCAGGGATCCAAACTCTGTTTAACTCCCAGTTATTAAAAGAGGTTTTTCTTGTTACATGAAGAATTCATTAATTCATGTCTTTCCTAATTCAGAGTTTGAGGCCTTTGGAATAGGAGGTGGGAGATGCTTTATCTCTGCTATGAAGAAAGCAATTTCATCCTGCACACAACAAGCCTCTATGCCGACCGCATCAGCTGCAGAAGAGACAAAGTCTGTGGAGGCCGTAAGAAGAATTTGATGTGTTAATTACAAATTGTTCCTAGGTAGTTACCAGAGCAGATCATCCCAAAGAACTCCAGCAGGGAAAAACTCTGTTATCCTACTATCATTCATTCAGTCACTTGGTTATTCATTCAGTCATTTAATCATTCACCCATTCACCATCCCTACATCCATTCATTTACCCAGAATTTATTAAGTCCTTTTTATTTGTCAGAGCTTGAGTTTGGAGTTCGGGATACAGAACAACAACAACAACAAAACAAACCACACATTCCCTGTTGAGAGGGCTCTCATAGTTTAGTGAGGAAAGCAAGCAGTTAGTGTTGGGTGTTCCATTCACGGGCACCCACCCCCACATCCCTGAGGTTCATTGTCTATGCCTCTTGACCCCACTCTGAGCATGGAAGGCTGCTGAACTTCAGTGAGTTCCCTTGCCTCCTGGCTTCTCGCTGGGTTTGATCAAGGGACTGGGAGGTCAGAGGGCAGGAGGGCAATGAGATCAGGATATTTATTCCCAGCTTCCTCCCAGCAGAGACACCAAGGGTTGGCTGAGTCTATCAGAGATCCAGCTCTTATCAGGTAGCCACATCACTCTCATGCCCCTTCAGACTTGGGGTGAGAATAGCTCCCCACCATTACCAGCTCTGGGGTACTGCATAGTTCCTGTTGGTTTTCCCCTAAGCCCATATCTTTGTAGATGCTTACTTGTTATTAGACTCTCCTCAAATTACCTAGTCTGAGTGTGCCATCTTCTTCCTGACTGATAGACAGGTGAACCAAAAATCATATGCAAAAATAGTATGAACTGTAATAAAGGTGGACCAGGAGGCATGGTGAGCCTAGGGGGGAAAGGAGCAGAGGTTACAGAATTTGTTTTCTAGGGGTTATTCCTACTCTGTTCTGCACTTCAAATAATGAGTCTACACTCCAAATAATCAAATTGCATTTGCTTAAAAAATAAAAATCAATCATTTCGACCTTCCACAAATTTCAACTGCTTTTTTTCCTGTGGCCAGTCCAAGAAACTGAGGTCTCTTTTGAATGAAAGTTGTCCATTCCTAAAGTTAAAAATTACAACACTCAATGGGTGTTGAGATTTGGAATTATGGCTGAGGAGCGAATATAAATCAGGCTTTGTTTTATCTAAGATGTCTCCTAACATTCATGGCTTGTGTACAAACACTCATTTTTGCTGACTGGAAGGGAAGCAGTTGCCTGGGGATTCAAAGCTTGAGGAGGCGACCAGGGCCCTTGTGGGTCTGATGTTCTTTCTTCTCGCACAGCCCTATGGTCTCTTCAGCATTTGCATGAAGAAGGTCAATTGGCCTAACTCTGTCACATTCAAAGAACCATGAATTTTTGTCAAGCAGCCAATTCCTGAAAATGCGTTTCAACTTCTTCAGGCTTATTTTCCATCTTTTTTGTCATACAAATAATGCAAATTTGAAGGACTACTTTTCATGTGGACAAGTAATTAAAATCTTTACTAACAAATGTTTTTAGTTCGTTGATTGTTGGAAAATAAATCAAGTTAAAGATTTCTATGCAAATTAGATCAACTTGACCAGAGATAAAAGTACTTAAGATGTATTGCAGTTGTGCTGATATAACCAGGATTAAACATACCCTGGGAAATAAAAGGTTCGGGGTTTAGGTGCCCCTGCGCTACAGTGGAATTTCTGAGACCTTGATAAGCCATTTAAGGAGGTCATTTCAACAGCTAGATGGGGAAGTTAGTATAAGCTATGTTGATGTGGCTCTTTTGACACAGGGCGGGGGGGGGGGGAGGGGGGGAGAATGTAGTATTCATTCTAAAAATAGCCATTTAGAGGGAAAATAATTTTATATAAGCCTAAAAGCCAACATTAATATTTATCATTTTATCCTGGCAGGCCTTGCATCCAAGTGGCTGTCCTCTGCTCTGCACATGTCTGGGTCTCACTTCTCCAGAAGATGTGGCTGGAGCTTAAGGAAGGGTCAGGATAAACTAGGAAAGTATCTGAGTGCTTTGCCAGGGCTTCTAGAACCAGCTCCCTGCCATGGTCCCCAGCTACACCTCACACTACACCATCCTACTCATCACATTCCAACCACCTCAGCTTCTATCCCCTCCATGGATAGAGAATCTGGGTCTTTGCATGCACTATTTCCTCTTTCTGGAATGTTCTCCTCCCTTCTTCCTCTGGCCAACTTCTGTCTATTCTTCAAGTCTTAATTTAAAATTTCACTCCCTCAGAGAAGTTTCCTTAAGTAACATCCCCCCCCCCCCCACAGCCTATTGCAACTCTCACTAGGCCGAGATGTGCTGGTTTACATCCCCAAAGACCCCATGTCTGTCCTTCTTAACATTTATCACAGTTGTACTTGAAAAGCTCTTAGTGTGCTGCTATGTTTGATGCCCGTGTCCCTCATTTGGTTATAAGCAGTCTCTGGAGTTTTATCTGTTTTTTTCGCATAACTTCAATACCTAGCAAGAAGTCTGCTCCTCAGTAAATACTTGCTGTGTTACTGAATAGCTTACGGCGTCTTTGTTATCATCTGATTCCTATAACTAACCTCTACTCTGTAGCTGAGAACTGGAACTCCACGGCAGATGCCTGATGGGCAGGTTGTAAGAATTACATTCTGCCTTAAATGGGAAGAGGGTTGTCTTACCCAGGCCAACTCCATAGGGTTTAGAGAACGCCCAGCGAGTCTTGTCTGAGGTCAAGCCTGACTCACAATTAGGAAAATCCTGAAAACCTCTTTTCAGAGGGAACCAACCAATCCTCTGTTTTCCCCACCAAACTCCTAGGTTCATTCCACTTGGTCAATTACCATTAAATATCTAGAAGCAGGAGTGGAAAAAAAAGAAAATTTCAGTTCCATTTTGGTGAAAATAAAAATGAGAAACAAAATAAAATACATCATTGAATCAGCAAAGTTCAACTTGTTCTTTCACCAAAGGTCTGTCTTCTGGCTCATGCACTTGAAGTAATGGGGCAAAGTGCAGCAGAAGGGAAGAGCAGTGCAATAAGAAGGTGCAGGGAGCCTGTGTGTACAGTGCCTCTGAGGCAACGGCATGCGTTTCTGTCCACGCATGGGTGCGCACTCAGGGTGAAGGTCTACGGGGAGTTCATTCTGCAAATGTCACAGTTGAGAGAAGATAGCCTTCCGACCTTCAGTTACAAATATTCTGGAGATGCCCAGAGGTTCTCTATGGATGAAGGGAAAGGTTGATGGCCTGGACAGTTGACCGGGAAACAACAATTAAGTTAAGAAATTCCTGGGAGCACAGAGCTAGATCCTCGAGTTCACTGGAGGGACAATCCTAGAGTCACCCCAGAGGCAAAGCTTGCAAAGTAGGAGTGGAAATTCCTGATGTGAGAAAACTCAGTACCCCAGATTTTCAGTGATAGAGAAAATCCCCTGTGAACGTCTGCCTGTGGGGGAGGAAGGAGTGCGTGGTGTGGAGAAAGGCAGTGAACTGTGGCGATAAACTGAAAAAAATTGTACAAACAAGAGAGGGAAAGCCACCAAAGAGAATCTCAAAGTCACTTGTCCTATTTCTCTTCACATTGTATTTGGCACCTAGAGGAGGACTAAAGGAAGCCTGAGTCCAGCCAGCATGGCTTAATGGTTTAGTGTCAACCTATGAACTAGGAGGTCCAGTTTGATTCCCGGTCAGGGCGCATGTGGATCCCCAGTGTGGGGGGTACAGGAGGCCACTGATTGATGATTGATGTTTCTATCTCCCTCTCCTCTCCATTCCTCTCTGAAATCAATAAAAATATGTTAAAATAAAAAGAAAGCCTGAAAGTGTACGTGAACGTGTACTTATATATTTGTATGTAGTAAAGAGACGCATGTGTTGACACACAAATACATATTTTTTTCTTATATTTTTGTGCATGTGCATCTGTGTCGAAGAGAGTGACACCAAAGCTCAGGTTATTACAGGATTTCTATTTTAGTGGTAATGGCTGATAACATTATTGGCCGTCACATGGTGCTTCCTGTGTTGTGACAAGCATTTTATGTCCATTTTCTCACTTATCCCACAAAGTCCCAGGAGGTTCAAATTAGTATCTCTGTTTTGAAGATAAATCTGAGACTCATTGAGGTCATGTGACTTGTCCATGTCACATAGTTAGTAAATGACAAGGTTAGGATTTGATCCTCGGTCTCTCTGGCATTGCAAGGAAGGCTTATAAGGGCCTGGGCACCCAGTAATTCATGGTTCAGTGCTCGGCCTCCTGTAACCTGGCTGGGGATGGACGTTGGCCTCCCTTTGATGGGTTTTCTGAGGTGTCCTCAACTCTGCTTCTGAAACTATCGCAGGCTACAAACCATCTCTGTCTCAGCAGAGCACTTTCTTCTACTAGAACAGCAATTCCTGCAGGCAGGGGCCTCCTCTGTTAACATTCTCGATTGTCCCCGCTCTCCCTGCACCATCCCTGTCACAGAATAAGAGCTCAGTAAATATTTATTGACTACATGAATGAGTAAATAGATGTTAACGCCTGCCTAAATGATAACATATTCAATAAAAAAAAGAAAGAAACCCATCCAACATCGTTCAAATTCTCATAGCAACTAGCTAACATATAACTTCCTGAGGGGACCTGCTTTAATACAAAAGATAAGCATAATTTGTAATTAGCATATCAAGCACATTAGAAGCAGTAGGATTCCCCTCCAGTTCTTGTTTATATTTCTTGTTAGCTTCGTAAACACTTTCTTCACATTCAGAACAAACATATCTTCATTCAGTCCCTATTGAAATGATCGCAACTTCTCACTTACAAAGGCCCTGGTAGAAGGAGTCTGTCACAGTGGACCAGGGATGCCCTCTCCAGCTCCCCAAGGTCAAGGTCAAGCAATACTCTCATCAGCTGTCCTACCCTAGAGTCAGGCAAATGGGAATGACTCCAGCACCTCTGCACACTTGTGGGGGTAAAGAATTCAAAGCAGGGCCTTCTGTGATTTTTCACAGCACAAAACACCTCAATTTCTTGCCATGGAGATTCCCCATGACTCCTTGCATTTGGAGAAAATAAGTTGATTGCACAGCAGGCAGAGGCTGGCAGCATGCTTGCAGCCCAGAGCCAGGCTGGCAACCCATGCCCTGTGAGGTCAGGGTGCACTTGACACCAGCTGGGGGTCAACCCTTGTCAGGTGGGGGTTGGCCTGACACCACTCTCGCAGGTAGTCTGAGGGGTCAGGCAGCAGGGGAACTGTGGGCAGGGGAAAGAGAAAGGGGGTGGGTGAGGCCTTCATGGCCAGAACTGTGTAGCCATGGAAAAGAGTTTCAAGTGCTCCGAGCATATAATTGCCCACCTATAAAATGAGGCTGACATGATAATATTTAATTCACATGCAGGGTGAAGTGGGATTGCATAACCATTGACCTTATATCCAGTCATTTCTGGCTTTCTGTTTTCAAACATGCTATGGTGTTGGCTGCCCCAGTTTCACCATCCAGCACAGTTTATAGGAATGTATTCTGAGCACTGACTTCTAATTCATCAAACTTGTCTCACGGGAACTTCTCAGCTTCTGCTTCTCACTTAATTTCAGCCTGATGCACTCCCACTCCCTGCTGCCTCCGTGCATTGCCCTAGGTAAGAGGGGTGTGGAGAGGGCCCGGCTGCTCTGAGGCTGGGCAGACTGGGTCCCATCATGGCTCAGGTACTCACTGGCTGGATAACCACAGGCCACAGGATTTCTCTGAGCTGAAGTTTCCTCATTGATAAAATAATAACTATTTTTTCATTCATTCCTTAACAATCAGTTATTGAGTGTTTGCTGTTGGCCAAATGTTGTTCTAAATGCCAGGCACATAATACCTGATGTACCTTAATATGCAGAATATATATATATATATATATATATATATATATATATACCCATATGTATACTTATACACCTATACGTGTGTGTGTGTGTGTGTGTCTGTGTATTCATACAGCTATGACTGTCATGGAGAGAGAAAAACACATAAAAGAAGATAACAGGATATCACCTATTGCTATGGGAGCTGCACTTTGAACCTCTTTGAGAAGATGGCAAATGAATGAGAACAGGCCTGAAGGAGAAAGAGAAAAGGCCAGGGGAACATGTAGCATAAAAAAACATTCCTGCAGAGGAAATAGCAAGGGCAAAGGCCCTGAGCGGGGAGTGCAGTTGAGTTGTTTGGAGTGTAGGATAGAGGTCAGTGTGGTGGAGCAGCGTGTGGGAAGGGCAGAGCAGAGACAGTGTAGGAGATGAGGGCAGAGCCAAGGTAAGTGGGGCTATTTCACAATTTTGTTATTGAGAGTTAAATAAAATAGCATCTATATGAATTGCCAAGCACATAGCAGGCATTGAATTAAGAACTCTTCTCCTTCTCATGAAACAAATGAATTTTAAAACCTAGCTGGAACTACAATTTGGGGCCCAAAGATTTGATGTGAACTCCAGGGGGCCACACCTTCCTTCCCACTAGGGGATCAGCCACTCCACTTGCTTGGATCAATGCTGGCATTTCTTGACCTGTCTTCCTCTTGCGGCAGCCACTCCTGCTTTGACACCTGCTGTAGTTTAGGTTTACACTTCCATGCCCGGGCCCCTTACAGAACTGCCTAATTCTGATCTCAACTGTATTCAGTTGGCATTCACCAGCAGTCTCCTGCTGGTCTCGGCACTGCCTTCCCTGGCATGAAAGTGGGCATTCTTCTAAGGCCATTTTGATGTGGGCTGGGCTCAGGAGTGGGATAGGAGCAGATGTGCAATGATGCTACCTGTCGTACCCAGACCCTGATAAAGGAAAATGGGGAGGAGAGGGCAGGTCAAAAGATTCTAGCCTTAGAAGGAAGAAAGGCTGCTGAAAGGGCGCTGCGTTTCTGAGTGTGCCTTCGACCACTCAGTGTACCCACACTTACAGATTCCTCAATGTTCCCGCCTGACAGACCAGCCTGTGCAATGAGGCAGGGAATCACGACAGATGAATCATTTAGAACAAACTAGAGGCAGTGGAGCGAAAGGTAATCCACTGGTAATTTTTGGAAGAACCAAACAACCAGTATCTCTTTTAATCCCCATAGCAACCCTAGGAGGTAGTTAGGTACTATTGATATTCCCATTTTACAGAGAAATGCACGGAGGACCAGGGAAGTTCAGTAACATGCCTGAGATCACCCCGTTGGGGAGTAGAGTTGGGGTTGAAAGCCAGTTTTGTCTGGCCCAGTAAAGCTTCTGCCCACCATGCTGCCTTTCTGCAGAAGAACATAGACGAGCTGACTTAGCTCAGGAGCCGTTAGCCTTCCACTCCCCTAGCACCAGGACTAGAGCTCCGAGAACTCAGGCACCAATAAATGAGGTATTGATTGAGTATCGCCTCTGTGCTCAGAGCTCGGTTAGTGCCACCGAGAATTTTAAAGGAAAATATTTCTTCCATCTGTGCTTGTACCTAACTAATTAGAAAAGCCTTCACCACAGAGGGAGGAATAGGATGGTAGAGGAAGCTGTTGTTCAGGAAGGCGCTGCAGGGAGGGCGTCTACAGAGCTTACACAGGAGCTGGTTTTTGACAGATGGCAAAGGAGCAGGTTGGATGTGGGCTGAGCCACAGATGCGGTATTGGGGCCAGGTGGCAGTGAGGGGTCCAGTCGTGTCTGAAACAGGCTGGGCTGGGGCACATGAAAGATGATAATCCCACAGGAATTAGTAGGTGCTGCAGGCATGGGGCTTTGACACCTTGTAGCAGACCCAGATGCTGTCATAGCACCTTGTTTCATACACTCTTCCCCTCAGTCCAGAGAAGTGGCCTTGGTTATCCCTGCTCTAAGGTGAGGCATCAAAGGTCTCAGCAGTGACGTGACTTGCCCAAGGTCTCATGGACTCCGACCTAGCAATGCTTGAGGCAAACTCACGTGTCCTGACTTCAGACCCTAAGGTCTCACAGACACAGCACTGTAGGATGACACCAGGGGCTTTGCGGAAGACTGGGACTGTGAAGCAGAGAAGGGAGAGGGGGTGGATTTCCTGTTATAACAAGTGAGACTCCAAGAACCAATAAGGATCAGGATCAAAAATGCTGTCCTGCTGGGGATTGCAAGGAAAAGAAAAAGTGAATGTTTAAAAAGAGGGCAATAGATAAATACATATATACACAAATAAGGCAAAAAAATTAGGAAGGTAGGTAACAAGAAAAAGGAGAAAGATAAAACAGAGGTGGAAAAAGAGTCAGAGGTGAAAAGGAAGAGGAGGAAGGAAGGGGGAAGAAGATGCGGATGAGATGGGTAGTTATTCTTGCACCTGATTGAAGCCCATGGAAGCCTCCTGGCCCTGCCCTCTGAGCAGTGAAACAGCGAATTTGCCACCAGGTGGTTCCAGAGAGCCCCTCCTCTTCCCCAGTGCAGAATCTGTGGCCTGGGTTGATTTCAGTTCACCTGCTGCTAGGACAAAGCATTCTGGGCACAGGCAATTGGACAGGGCGTTACCTTATTGGATGAGAGCCTGGTTATTGAAATCTCTCTGCCCTGCACGCTCACAACCCTACAAGGCTTCAAGGAAGAGAAACCAGGCTGTAAGAAAGGCAGAGGGTTTTGGTACCCCCCTAGCAATCACATGACCTTGAGTAAATTACCTTATCTCTTCCAGCTTGGTTTCCTCATCTATGAACCTGTTTGTATGTAAAAAAGCCTAGATGCAAGAAATTTTTCAAAAGGTATGTTTGCTCAAAGTACTAGACACAGATTTCAAGGAGATTGTGGAAGAGATGACACCAAAATAAGACCAAAGAAAGAGACAAAAAAATGAAAAAACAAGCTATTTTTAAGGATCCTGTTCATTAAAGGAAGATGGGGATATATTGAAGGAGGAGGGAATGAAACAGTCTTAGGGCCTTGAAGGAGGAGAATGGGAGAAGAGTCAGGGATTGGAAAGCATCAGGAACACACATATACAAACACGGGCACGATTATTTAAATAACTGAGGGAATAGGAAGAAATGAGTTTAAGAAAAAAAGACTACTCAAGAGGCAAGGACTGCAAGGTAAATAATGAAAAGAATTAACTAGATTTCATCCCATCTTGGGACCATTCTTACAATAGCTAGTGTCTCCAAGTAAAATAATACTTGATCCCAATATGGTACTGAATAGAAATCAGCATTCATCCCGTTCCTCTCCACGTCACTGAAAAAAGATTCCCTTCTAGGGTAAACACAAAGCTTTAACTTTTCTATATGCTCAAACCTACCCATTACTTCAAAACAGAACATCCCTCTCCCCAACTTCCTCTCCCATATGTGATATTTGAGAGGTGACGTCGACTGAAAGTTAAAACATTGGATTAAAATATAAATAAATTTTTTTTGCATTTTTAAATAAAAATATGTTTTAACTCCTAATAGCTTTCACTCAGCATATTAAAACCGACAGCTGTGTTTCTAGCTATATACTGAAATAGCTACCTCAATTAAAGATGCTATTGTTTACTGAGAAAAAGAAGAATCCACTCCTCAGGTAGTAAGTCTTTGTTCAGTTGGAGGTTGTCTTCTGCTGACTGTAAGCTACTTCACTGGGCTCCTGGGAGGTCTTGTCAGCCTTTTAATGTTTTCTGTCAAAGTTTCTAAGCCCTTTCCTGAGCCCCGTGTTTGTTGTTTGTTCCCAAGGGGCTCCTACCAGCCTGGAGACTGAGTCCTGAGTTGGGGGGAATGTGGCCAGGTGAGTAGGGTAGGCCAGTTTCTGGCCTGAGATGAGGATGAGGAAGGCTGAGGAGACCCAGGGGTGTAAAAGCTCAGAACAGCATCTTGCACAGCCAGGAGGCATATAGGGAAGCCAATAAGCAGCGGGGTGTACTTTGTTTGGGAAATTGTCCTGTCTCCTAAAGGCTTAGGACAGCCCTTCTGGTGACTGGGAAGATCACCTATCTTTCCGGCCCAGAAGCTTCCATGACATGCTTCCAGATGTGGTGGAAAGTGCATGAAATCAGGGGTCAGGACCCTCTGGGTTTCCATTCCTTCTTTGTCTCAGGGCAACTGTGCTGATTTGGGGCAAAATCTCCTTCTCAGAAGATTCTGATTTCATGAGTTATTCAGGCTAACTCAGAAAATTTTGATTTTTTATCATCTAGGACAGCAGTTCTCAACCTGTGGGTCGCGACCCCTTTGGGGGTCGAACGACCCTTTCACAGGGGTCACCTAAGACCATTGGAAAACACATTTATAATTACATATTGTTTTTGTGATTAATCACTATGCTTTAATTATGTTTAATTTATAACAATGAAAATACAACCCACATATCAGATATTTACATTACGATTCATAACTAGCAAAATTACAGTTATGAAGTAGCAACGAAAATAATTTTATGGTTGGGGGTCACCACAACATGAGGAACTGTATTAAAGGGTCGCGGCGTTAGGAAGGTTGAGAATCACTGATCTAGGACTTCTTATTCTCACCAGCCCCCACTAAATCGCATGCAAATAAAATACATCAATTATGCAATAATTTATTTTTAGTGTTATAAATCAAATGTAGCCAAAACTGGATTTGTTTAATTTGGATGTTGGGATGATATTCTCACATGACTCAACATGAGAGGCTTAATGACCCAGAAGTCAATCAGAACCTTCGATCGGTACGAGATAACCAGGGTGGCCATGTTCATCTGAAGCCTTTCCAGTTCAAAGTCAAGACTCTCAGCATCACTGTTTATTGATCAAATGGATGAAGAGATGAGTGAATAAATAAATGAGAAAAGGAACAAATGAAGTAATAGTTTGTGGGATTTGGGACCAGCTGGAGGACCCATCTCTATCTTTGTATTTTTGTCTGGATGGGCCCAGGAAGGCCATGCTGGGTGTCAAGAGCCCATGACCATCTGACTCCATGAGGTAGCTTTTTAGCTTCTGTAAGGCTTCCCCACACCCCAAGCCAGTCTGGTCCCTGACTCTACTTCTTAGCCCCAGGATCATGACCCTCAAAATTCTGTGCCTTTCCATTCCTTCCCAATATCTTGGAGGGGAAAAGGCTGCTAGAGCCCTCTCCTCCTGACTCTATGCCTCTCTCCTTGCATCTCTTGCTCAGTTTTGCCCCTCATCCCTCCTGTGACCGTCCATCTTTCAAGTCCAAGTACCACAGGCTCCTTTGAAGAATGAGCATGTGGCTGCAGTTGTGTCCCAGGTGATGCCAGCTCATTTCTCTTTCTCATGTTATTAGTGCTTGGGCTTGGCTTGATATGCTTCTGATTAATGAGGCATTTGTTCTGCGCCACAGGACAATTGAATACCCTTCCTATCCAATGAATTGTGTCACAAAGTTAATTATGAGATGACCTTCCCTAGTTCCTAGCAGAAGAGACCAAGTGTCCAAGCCTCTCCTGACATCTTGGTGGGAGGAAACAATACTCAAAGGCACTCACAAGGGAAAATCTAAGGTCTGAGTCTAACACTCAGAGCCTCAGATCTTCACTGCCCAGTGCTCTTGGGTCTGGAGTCAGAATCCAGTGTCTTTTTCTCCTCTGCCTCTTCACCCCCCTATCATCCCTTCCCATGGGGGGCAGTCAGATAAAGGAGAAAGGATGAGCCCTTCTGTCTGGCAGATCTAGACTTTGACCACATCACTTAAGTTCTCTGAGTTTCTACCTCGGTAAAAGGGGGAAGACAAGCCTTGCTGTCAGGAGTTTTGGGGATCGGCAACAAGGAGTGCAGAAGAACCAGGCACAAAAAAGGACCCAGTCAGCAGTAGTTCCCTTTTCCTGCCTTTTCTCCTTCTTTTTGAACCTGGCTCAGAGCTCTCAGGGCAGGGAAACTTCCTCAGTTTCTTCTACCTGTTCTTAGCCAAGAAGCCAGGAGACCCCGGTCTGTGCAGATCACAAAATAGGCCAGGGTCAGGGTTGGCAGATACCTGCGAGGTCCTACCCCGGGAGGTGTTGCAGTAAGGGGACGTCTAAACGTGCCTTCCTTTTGAGGACCATAGGATTATGGCTCCAGAGAGCTCACAGGAAGGCTTCACTCCCTACTTTAGAAATGTTCCTTGAACATGGGTTTTGCTAACGATCAATCTTCTCATGTTTGGTACATAAGAGGCTCCAATGAAGGAGGAGCGGGTACTTCTGGGGTTGGGTTCTGGGGTAGCAGGATGGGTTTAGTAGACTGGGCCTAACCTGAGTTCACTGGGACTCCTCCTCATGGAGGAGCTCTCCAGATGCCATCCCTTTCATAACATAGGTTCAAGGGAACCAATGTTAGTGAATCCTCTAATGACCAGGCAATGGACCATGCACTGCCACCCTTTATCCTTACAGCAACCCCATATTCTGTCTTATAGGAACAATTTTCCTGATTTTGCGGATGTGTTAGAGTACCAGAGAAGTTTAGTAATTAGCCCAGGTTAAACAGCAGTCAAGTCAGGATTTGAACTGTGCAACTGTTTCTCAGAACCCTCCTTTGAGCGGCACACTTCTCAGAGACACCATCACCTCACTCCTAATTATGCTGAAACTCCTCCACCCTTGTATTCTGATTCACTAGTATCAAATGGTTCTTTGCCCCTGCTTTTTTTCCCATTATGCAGAAATACCAGGAGCTGCATACAAAAAATTATAGCTATTAAACAATGTGGCTAGAAGCCTAAGTGAACCTATGGTAGCTGAGGTAAATCATAGGTTTAGACAAGTACTAAGTGCTAGGTTTGGGCAGAATTGCAGGACTAAGACTCTAAGACTAACCAGTGAGAGACATTTGAGTGCCTGCGTGCAGATAAGGGAGACTGGGAATTGGGAAGAGGTGCTGAAAGGCCAAGTGGGAAGGACTGGAGATTGGGATGGGTGTTCCCATAGTTGTGCCAGTTCGTAGAATGACAATTTGTGGTGAGTAGGGGCTCAGGCTCTAGAAAAGACAGACTCTCTGCCACCCCCCACCCCCAGCTGTGTAGTCTGGGTAAGTTATTTAACTTCTTTAAGCATCAGCTTGTCCATCTGTGAAATGTAGGTGATTCTGATACCTATCTAATCATGAGGATTCAAAGACAACATGTCTTAAAGTGCTAAGCACAGAACCTGGTACACAGGAAGTACCCAATACATTAGCTGAGATTATGATTTTGGAGAAGCTGCTGTAGCTGAATGGCCCCAGCAAAGCATGGGAAAATTTGCAAGTTGGAGTTGGAGTAGAATGAACTCAGACACCCATCAACACAACTTGTTATCCAAAGGGAGTTAGGGGAGGGAATAAGGTCTTGGACAGCACAACTCTGTCTTCTGAATACTGATTCCTTTAGCAACAGTGGCAGGGAGGTTTGCTAACCTGCCTTATGCCCTTCCTCCACCCATTACATTTCCCCCTATAATGCTTGGGCTCACCCTGACACTAGTGCAATGAAATTGTTAACCCATGCTCTGCTCAAGCAGAATATCGGAGCACTAGATCTAGTGACAGACCATAGCCAGTGGCCTCAGTGGAGTGGCTGGTAGGGAGGACAGATGTTAGTGATGCTGATGGATACAGCCTGCTGCCTTCCATACCTCCAGGCCCATTCACTCGGGATCCATAGCGCATCACAAATAGATTTCTCATGTGCTCTCTTCAAACTTCCTCCAACTCCCCCCCTCACCCCCAGCTTCAGAGGGAGCAGAGATTTGTTGAGGCACATCCATCAAACCAGTGGAAGCGCTTCTGTTCATTTCTGATTGGATTCATAAATTTGTTTTGCCACAGTCGTCTTGTTCAGAGTTGACAAGCTCTTCCTGAATTCATGAATTTGGGAGGAAATGAACCAAAGGGACTGAGGAGCCCAATTTTGAACTGAACTGTGGTGTGTTTGTCTCTAATTTTCATTAACAATTTCAGAAGAGGGATTACAGAGCTGTGAAAAGGACCCACACATTGTTGAATTGGAACATCTGCACCAGGCATTAACTGTTTCAAAAATCTTACACAGAAAAGAATAAATGTAGAACCAGAGACGTATACTTGTTTTTCCAATCTATTGGCATATTCATCTATTTACCAATAAATTACATTCATCCATTTAGCAAACATTTACTGTGACTTGTTATATATTAGACATCATCCTCACTAGGCTCTCAGAGAGCATGAGTAAAAAACACAAACTCCCCTTTCCTTCAATTGAATTGGAATCTAAGTGGAGCATATTTTTTTAATCCTCACCTGAGGACATGGTTATTGATTTGAGAGACAGAGGGAGAGAAAGGAGAGAGAGAGAGAGAGAGAGAGAGAGAGAGAGAGAGAGAGAGAGAGAGAGAGAGATGTGAGCAAGAAACACCAATTGATTGCCTCCTGCATATGCCCTGACCAGGGACCAACCCCACAAGCTGGGAATTTGCCCTAACCAGGAATCAAACCCACAACCTTTCAGTGTATGAGATGATGCTCCAACCACACTGGCCAGGACATTTTTCAGCAGGCAAAGGAAAGATTGTGTGTGTGTGTGAGTGTGTGTGTGTGTGTGTCCATCTGACTGTCTGATTTCTCAGATGTCCCCACCAATTTCTTACCTTTTCCAGAAGTTACCACCACTCCTGATCCTTTCTCATGTGGCATAGTAATATGTTGTAGCAGTCTTCATAGCAACACTCTTCAGTGTTGGGTACTGTTAAACTTGACTGTCCTTCACAATTTCCTGGGATCTTTGTTAAGCATACAGATTTGAAGAACTCAGTCCATTACTACTAAATCAGAATTTCCAACAGTGGAACCCATGAATCTTTATTTTTACTCTTTATTTATGTTCTAAGATAAATAGGAAGAAACCAGTGAAAAGGATGAGTATTTGGAAAATAATGGGGTGGTGAAAAGTTCAGAGATTAGGAAAACATACTCGTAATCATGGGTGTGAATCCTAGTTCTATCATTTACTGATAGTGTGACTAGAAGCAAGTCACATGTTTCTAAGTCTCAATGTCTTCAGCTGTAAAACGGGGGCAATAATGTTTACCTAAGGGTCAAGTTGTAGGAACTAAATGTTGCAACGTATTTCATGCAGCCAGCCCACCCTGCCACATGGTAGAAACTTAGTAAGTTTCTTCCTGACCTTAGCTAGAAAAAGAGAACTTTTCTTTTATATCTTAATTGGGTAATATTTCATCATTCATGAGAGAGAAAGAGAGAGAGAGGAGAATGGGTAATTTGTGTCCATATGTTCACCTGGCTGATAAGGAAAGAGAAAAAGAGGTAAATACTGATTTTATATTTCTTGACTATCTTAGTTGTTTCTGACTCAGTATCAACCAGCATTCCCAAAATGTTTTTATGAAGCCAGAACTCTAGGGAGTAACTATTAATACTAACATCTGACCAACAATTAAAATGGTTTATTTCTTGGTATCATTTTAGTTCTTAGCCAATTACTTTGATTAGTATCAAATTTAATAACATGAACATCATGCATTGGTGTGTTACTTTATAACTTTTTGAAATATATTCACATATCTTTGGCTTTTTACAAGTACCCTAGGAATTAATCAAGGCAGATATAACTATTCTAGCACTACAGATGAATGGAGTGAAATAATCTATAGATGTGAAATAAGGTTCCCAAGTTCCATGGAGATAGAAACAAAGCTTAAACTAGAACCTTGACTAACCTAGGACCATTGTTAATTCCAGATACTGACCACAAGAGATCCAAACCTTATAAGGCAGAGAGACTCTATATGGGCTTCCAGTTTTACTAAGAATGCTGAGAGTAGGCCATCAGAACACATATGTTTTCTTACTGAGAAGGAAAGACATGATTGTGTGTGTGTACCATAGCAATACATAACATTTATACATAGAGAATTAAAAGACATAAAAAGTATAAAAACTGTAAGGAAATATAAGCAAGTGGCATTAACTCTTAGGAAAGCTATCTAAACTAAGAGTTCTTTTTATAATGGGGTCACCAGTTTATAACATCAGCCAGGCTGGAAACTGGACTGCCATGGGGCAAGTGCCTCTTATCCATAATTGCTGTGAATGGAGCCAGTGAGCAGCAGGGCAGCCTCCAAAGCAGAGTTCTGATGGTCTGAATAGAGGAAATTAGCAATCCATAGGATTACCCAAGTAGTAGAGTCAAGGTTAGATCAAGTAGATATTTCTGATATTGGTCACTAAATTGAAAGATGTCAGTTCAAAAACTGGAACCAAAACTTTAAACCAAAGAAATATGAGTAACTTAGGAAATCAATAAATGGGGAACATGCCTAAGTAAATAATAGATCACTCCCATGAGCAGGCTGTTGCATTTTAAAGGTCTGAAAGAGGCAAATATCAATAAAACAGACATGATTCCTTTGCATGCTTTCTTCAAAAGAATTGTTTTAAGAGCCAATAAAATAATAGTTATAACATTGTAACTATGAAACACAGTTTATTAGTATTCTAGAGGCCTGGTGCACGAATTCGTGCACCAGTGGGGTCCCTTGGCCTGGCCTGTGGGATCAGGCTGAAACCAGCTCTCCGATATCCCCCGAGGGGTCCCGGATTGTGAGAGGGTGCAGGCCATGCCGAGGGACCCCACCAGTGCACAATCAGGGCCGGGAAGGGACATGGGAGGTGGGCCAGCCGGGGAGGGACCGTGGGAGGGTTCTAGGGTGCATTCAGCCTGTCTCAATCCTGATCGGCTGGACCTCAGAAGCAAGCTAACCTACTGGTCGGAGTATCTGCCCCCTGGTGGTCAGTGCACGTCATAGTGACTGGTAGTGGTCAACTGTCTGCCCCCTGATGGTCAGTGCACATTATAGAGAGTGTTTCAGCGGCCTTAGCATATTATTAGCATATTATGCTTTGATTGGTTGAACAGCTGACCAGACGACTGGACACTTAGCCTATTAGGCTTTTATTATATAGGATTATATGTTCTAATATGAATTAGTATACATGAAGCATATTAGTTATGAGAGGGATTCAAGGAGCACTAATAGAACACAATGGACAGAAAAGAGACAGATGATACAAACTCAAGTAAAAGCAAGAGACCATTTATTAAATAGGTTTATAACCCTACAATAGGTCTCATTCTTATTCCTATTTTACAGATATTGAATTTGGAGAGACTAAATAAAACAGCTACTAAGAGGTCAAGCAAGCTTCCACCCAAGTGCCCTTCTCTGGGCTTTTGAAGGTTTATGGTCCTTCTTCCCCTGTGGTTGAGCTTAGTCCATCTTTAACAGAGCTATTTGTGAACTGAAAATGAATATGTGCAGAAGGATCAGATTCTCCTGAAGGTTCAGTGGGCAGAGTGAGTGAAGGGATGGAGACTCAGACACTGGCATGGTCAATTTCCTAAAACTGGGACAGAAGCTGAGTGTCCTGGATGAACACAGGCATGGGGATGAGTTCCAAGAGTGATGGCCAGTGGTTCCAAAAGCAGCTCACAGATGAAGGTCAGCTCAACTGTTGGGGAATCACAGAACCAGACTACCAAGGCAGCCTTCCACTGATGCTATCATTCCTTTTCTTTATTTAATGGAATTAGCTCTTCCAGCCCCACTTCTCACGTTGGGCTTTAAAGGCTCTCTGTGTAGCTCCTGATAGGAATCTGGGCAAAACCTGAAAATGGCTACAATATGAGGCTGCAGAATGAGCCTGACCCCCACGGTGGTCTGGGAGGACCAAAGTTAGTCTGTCAATTTGCAGTTGGGTGAGCAAGCAGAGTGACCGGAGGGCCTTGTGCACTTCAGAAATCTTACTGAAAGGATATGAAAGAGCTCAGAAAACTGTTGGAGGTCTGGAGAAGCAGGCTTAGCCAATTGTCCATGGTTTCTGCTTCTTTGCATTCTGCACTCCAAATTCAAAGTATAGGATTGTCCATCCACCTGGCTGAGCCATGGTCTTGATCAGCCTTGAGCTAGAATTTGTTCTAGTGACTGGGTTGAACCAATCAGACTCACAAAGGCATCTAGACCCAGGGGAAAAGCTGAAGTCCAGGATTCTTCTTGGGGGCATAGAGAGATGGTCTTTGAGCTTTCTCTTTGTTCAAGAGTAATTCTTTGATGGGCATCCTGGACAGCTCCCCAACTATCTAGACCTCAGAAGGACCATTGTGTATTGGAAATGGGTGTTAGGCAGAGGGACACAGTGACTAGAGTGGATGGAGACTGAGCTCAGAGCTAAAAAGAACTGATGGCATATTAAGTCCATTTTCTTAGGGAAATACAACTGGGCTGGAAAAAGTAAAACAGAGAATTGAAGGGAAAGAAAGGGGATTGGAAATAGAAGTTGAAATGAAAGGTGAAATAGGAACAAAGAAAATTTAGTGGAGAGAAAGATTAGAAAAGAGGAGAGGGTGAAAGATGAGAGAGAAAAAGAGAGGATAGCTGATGGAAAGTCTAGAAGAAAGAGAGAATCTAGAAAGAAGAAGGGAAAATCTGGAAGCAAGGGAGATGAAGAAAAGCCAAGGTGATATCAAAGTAGGAAGTTCAAGATTCCAGTGTTCTTGAACAAGGTTTACTATCAACCCACTCTGTGACATTAAACAGGTCACTTTTCACCTCCTCCCGCTCCCCTGACCTCTTGGGTAAAGTAGTGCTAAGGTACCTACTCATGGGCTTGGGCAAAGTAAATGAGAATGTTAACCTAAAATATCAAATACAATACCTACAGGATAGATATTCTAGACAGGATATCCCCATTTTACCAACTGAGCTCAACTTCCCAATCTGCAAAATAAATCATCTGGGGTGTTCTCTAGCAGTCCAAAATAAAGCTGGCAATATCAGAGGCAGAGCTGGTAACAAAGATGAGGGAAACATAACTGTTGCCCTCAGAGAACTCAAATTCAAACAGAGAGGAAACACCCACATGCCATGAAGTGTTCAGTTGTAATACAGCAGCCTGTACCACCTGTTACAGGAGCATGAAGGGACCTTGTACTGCCCCCTGCAGAAGTCATGGAGCGTTTCCAGAGAGAGTGACGTTTGGAATGAGATGTGGAGAAAAAGAAATTTTCTAAATGGAGAAGGGCTTTTCCTTCACACAGCCAATGACCTGAGCAAAGCAGAGATAGGAATAAGCAGGGTGTGTGCCATGAAAAAGAAGTTAGATGCGAGGAGGGTGGCGGCAGGAGTATCAGCTGGAATCCGATCTTACAAGGAACTGTGTGCAAGATTATGAAGTTGTGTTTTATTTGTGAAGCCATCACAACTCACCAAAGGATTTTAAATAGAAGAGTGAAACACTTGGATTTAGAAATGACCCTGGAGCTCTGTGAGTCAGAAGAAGTTGAGCCTGGATGCGGAGAGAGTGGCAGTTCTACTCGTCCAGAAGAGACCTGATAAGGGTCTGGGGGAAAGCAGTACCCATGACAATGGGACTGGGGAAGACAGGAAAGAGCTGAGTGCAGAAATCTCAGCAGGTACATTCACAAATTCCCCATGAGAAAACCGGAAGACCCTCATGACTCCCTTATGAATGGTGGTGGTTGGTCATCTGCCCCAACCTTTTTATTAGCACTAGTCTCTCTATGTGATTTTTCCTTTTTTGAGATAAGACCAAAAATGTGTCCTTAATTTATCAACATTTGGTTAATACTGTATTTATTAAACCATCTAAAGAAGTCACTATATATTTTAGTTGTTTGTTTTTAGGTATGTTGTATAATTCATTAGGAGCAAATGCTTGGAGGATAAAGCTGTTACAGACTCAAGAGAAATGTGTTAGGATAAAGAACCAGACACCTCTTGCAACTAGAAGTTCCTAGGAGACTTCCTAGACTGGGCCTCTGAAGCCAGACATGTCTATAGAATATACCTTCATAGCCCTCTCCACCAATCCACTTTTAATATATAGATGAACTTTTAGATACAGTTTTCTGGCTGGTTTCTGGTGATACCTAATATATTCTGTATTATCCAATATACTCACTAAATTGTCATTAGGAATGCTCAGTGAGATGAGAGGAATCAAAGGGACATGTTTGTCTGACAATTTCCATCACATGGAAGAATAGGAGCACAGGCTTGTTTTGTGTGGTCCCCAAAGATAGAACCACCACCAGTGGGTAGAAGTTGCCTGGGGGCAGATTTCAGTTTATCCTCAGGGTGACTGGGGAACAAAAAATCTGTCAAGCAAGGAATGAATGGTTCAGTCCTGCAAAATAGGCTGCACTTTTATTGAGCACCTACTGTATTCCAGGTACTTATTCCAGGTACTATGCTGGGACTCTCATAGCCATTATCACTTTGAAACCTCATACCTCCTCTATGGGTTCAGGATGCTATTCCATTTCACAGATGAGTCATCCAATGCTCACAGGGATTAAATGACTTGCCCACAGCAGGTAAACAACAGGTCTGGGGGTTAAGTCCGACCCCAGACCTCAAACAGGCTGTCTGCCTGTCAGCCTGATGCTTCCCTGATGGAGGTGTGGGTGGCCTGTCCCTGGAACTGTACAAACAAAGGCAGAATGACCAAATGCCTGGGAAGCTGTAGAAGGGATTTGGCCTTGGACAGGTTAACAGCCCAGATGGACCCAAACCTTCCTCCTAACTCTGAGTATCTCTGATTCTCAAACAGCAAAATGTAACTGAAATGAATACACTGTGGAGTCTCCCTAGGCATAGAATGGCAACAGTAACTTGTGTAAAGGGAACTTATCAGAAACATAAATGATTTTTTCCTCTTAAAAACATGAGAAAAAAAAGCAGAAACTTTAACAGGAAGCAAACACATATTTTATAAAACATTTAAGTTCTGTTTTAGGTATTCTTGCATGTTTTCATGTTAAAACCGATTTGCGAATTATTTTCTCACTTCTTTTTTTTTTCACATGAAATGTACCCCCGATTATATGACAAGAAATTATATGGTGCTAATAATTTATTTAAAACCTGATCCATGTCTCACATTCATTCTGTGTTATGAAATCAAGTAGATGCAGAAGGGGAATTTTTTTCCTCTGAACTTTCTGACCACCTCTATTGTGGAAGAAAGAGTAATAGCAGGTATCGAGGGTGCCAATTACATGGTGATGTACAAACCCGCTGAAGAAAAATCTATATGGTATTTTAATGCTAGTCAAACAGAACGATGAAGTTTAAATTAGCTTGAAGCTACTAAAAATTCTAACTATGGCTCTGCCTTCATTGTATGGGAGGAAGAAAAATAGCTTTACAGAAAAATATATGTCTATCTTTCTGTGGATGGGCAGCCTGAAGCCTCTTTCTTTTGCTGGTGCGCAAGGTTCCTGTTTATGTTTGTTTGTTCATTGCTCTATTTCTCCTTCATTTCTTCTTTCACTTATTTTTCTCTCTTGCTCGTTTTTCTTACTGGTCACCTCTCCTTCTTTCTTTCAAACATCTTATCTTCTACTTTGTTTTATATTAAACCATCTATTAGGTTTATCAACTCATAGAATCAGAGAATGTTAGAACTCAGAGAGCTCTGATTTAAAACAAAAAAAAAAAGAGGGGCTTTGGAAGAAAAATCAAATGCAACCACTCCTTGGTACAAATGGGTGGATGGTAGAGAGGAAGTGTTGAGATCTAGAGAGAGGATATAGCTTGTTCAAGGATACCCAACAATATTTTAAGGGAGTTGTCTAGTCAGAAGTGAGTCACAGAGAAAAGGGGTTGGACTAAAGTAGGAAACTAGAATTCTCACTGCCACAAAATCTGTCCATTATCCAGAAAACCAGATGGCATAATCACATTTCCAAAAGACTTTATTTTATGTATGGGGTGGACAAAAGTAGGTTTACAGTTGGGAGTATGCGAAACAGAGTTTATCCTTGTATTATTTATTTCTTAATTATTGTATTATTTAGTATTATTAACCCACTTTTGCCCACCCCTCTATACACACCTCATGCAGCCCAGCCAGAAGGTGAGGAAGGTAGAAACAACTCTATTACATGGGTAAGGAAACAGAGTGGGGAAGGAAATTATGTTTAATGACTACTTCCTGTGGATCAGATGCTGTCACATGTTATTATTATTACTAGAGTCCCGATGCACAAAATTCGTGCAAGGGGCTCTGCCCTCGCAGCCCCAGCTTTGTCCGGAAGGTCATCCAGAAGGACGTCCAGAAGGTTGTTTGGCTGTCTGGTCTAATTAGCATATTATGCTTTTATTATTATAGATTATTATTATTTTAGATATTTTTTATTGATTTCAGAGAGGAAGGGAGAGGAAATGAAAGAGACATCAATGATGAGAGAGGATCACTGATCAGCTGCCTCCTGCATGCCCCCACACTGGGGACCAAGCCAAAAACCCAAAACCTGAGCATGTGCCCTGACCAGGAATCAAACCATGACCTCCTGTTTATAGGTTGATGCTCAACCACTGAACCACACCAACCAGGCATGTCATATGTCATTTAATCTTTAGTCTAGCCATGAAGTATTTATAATAGTTTTCTGTAGACAGGAACCTCTCCAGCTGTGTGGACAAAAATTTACTGGCCACACAGCTGGAGAGTGACTGAGCTGAAATCAAGTCTTGTCGAGCTCCATTCTCCATGAGATATGGTCCATGCCCTCAGGTGTCACAACATGCCCAGGGAGGAGTGAAGGCAGGAGATCCTGCCTTCCAGCCCAGAAAACTTTCCAGAGCTTCTCAGAAAATAAATGCAGATGGTTGGTGTGACCTCACCAAGGGGCAGTGGAGTTGGCATTGATTCACAATTGATACTGATTTGCATGACCAGTAGGACAGAGCTGAGGTCAGAGGACAAAAAGTCAAATTGAACCTGGGGAATTAGATATTGTTCACTTTGAAAAATTATGTATGAAGAAAAATTACAAGAATTAGGGTAAAAAGTTAGTTTTACTGCCCTAGCTGGTTTGGCTCAGTGGATTAAGCGTCAGCCTGTGGACTGAAGGGTCCTGGGTTTGATTCCAGCCAAGGGCACATGCCCGGATTGCAGGGTCCATCCCCAGTAGGGGATGTGCTGGGGGCAGCTAATCAATGATTCTCTCTCATCCTTGATGTTTCTAGCTCTTTCTCCTTCTCCCTCAGAAATCAATAAAAATATATATATTGTTTAAAAGTTATTTTTTTTCTTCTGGTTGGTAGGATTGTAGATGATTTTCTTCACAGAAAATATCACTATTCATTAAAAAAAAATCAAACAATATAGAAAAGTTCAAATAAAATGGTGAAAATCACTCAGGATGCTACCACTAAGCAATAATTATCAATAACTAGAAGCCTGTTGCACAAAGATTCGTGCAATAGGCCTTCCTTCTCCTGGTTGCTGGCCCCGGTTTTCCTCTGGCACCCGGGACCCAGGCCTTCGGTCTGGTTGCAGCGGGGAAGCCAAGCCTCTTCAGTCTTCAGTCTTCAGTCTTCACTCCAGCCGGAGCCTTCAGTCTTCGCCCCGAGCCTGCATATGTAAATTAACTGCCATTTTTGTTAGGTTAATTTGCATAGTCACTCTGATTGGCTGATGGGCATAACGGAGTGACGACAATTTGCATGTCTCTTTTATTAGTGTAGATGGCCACATGTCTAACTTTCCAGACTTTTTTCTTGGCCAGGAAACATATTCATGTTTTCTTCTTTGCATTTTCCAAGATTTATATACACTCTCTATATTAATTTTATAGTACACTAACAAGTTTTAATTAGAAAAGTCATTTAGGGGTAGATGAAGAACATCTTTGGAATGGCAGGATCCGGGATTTGGTTATCTATCTGGCATGCCTGTCTGTCTTTTCCCAAATTCTGCTTCCTTCCAAGAAAGATGAAAAGCTGAGACCTGAACTTCACTCCATAATGACTGGGAAACAGTGGAGAACTTTGAGCAGTCCTTTGGGACTTTGAAATGGGATCACATGAACAAATCAGAAAGTTTCCTATAGCAAAGCATGCTCAGAATTTAACCCCTGCACCACCAGGACCAGGGACTTGTTAGAAATGAAAAGTCAGGCTCCACTCAGACTTAATGCAAGACTCTGGGAGTGGGGGAACCACCCACCTAAATCTTCAGTGACTCTGATGCAGGCTAGAGCTTGAGAACCTCTGAATTCTCCCCGTATTTAAAAAACATATTCAGTGAGCAAGAGGTGGTGGTGAGAGTAAAAGCCCCATCGATCATCAAAGTGAGATATGAGGAAGGGCCAAACTCAGGTGAGAATCATAGCTCCTGGAAAGGTACAACTGTCAGAAGCCCACTCCTGCCACGCCCAGTGTCTGGGTTTGGTTAAGCTGGTGGTGCTGGGCCTCCAAATTATCACCTGCAGATCTGTATTTATGTATTAGTGTAGCAGAACTTCTGAATCAATTATTGTTTGCATCAGTGTAAATCTTTCTTGGAGCAAGTCAGAGTAGGTTAAAATGAACAAGTTCATTTTAAAAATTGGGTTTGCCTATTAATTCCTAAATCAAAGTGCTTGCCTTCTTGTGCACATTAATATTAAAAAATAAAAACCTCCCCAGCTTGTCATCCAATCTGCACATGTTCCAGAAAGAGAATGCTTCTATGTGGCCATGCACTTTAGTTTTTCCAATCCTTTAAATATGGAAGTGTCTGCAGATCAATTCTGAGTCCTTCATCAGCTCTGATCTGGGAGCCCTGATTTTGTTGGAGTTCAGTTCCCCAGGCCCCCTCCCCCAAGTTGAAAGATGACATTGTTCACCACAATGATTCCCTCAGGATTCTCCCACGTCATGCCTGCCAAGTCCCAATGACAAGATATAGGGGACAGTTAGACTATTACATACTCTCCCTGCCACTTTCAATCAAGCCTAATGCAATCAGAAACACATGACTACATCAACACATCTCCTTTAATCAAATGTGATTAAGTCAGTCATTAGTTTTTCAAGACAAATAAAGAATACTAGTGCTTGTGTTCTAAACGTAACCGCCCCCCTTCTTATGTGATTTGTTAAGAAAGGAAGCCCTCCTTCCTAGGAACTTGAGGCCTTCAGAGATCTTTGTACTTTCCCTGCTGGTGTTTATTATACGAAAACATCCTGGGTTTGTATGCTCAATTCCTTCTTCCCTGTCCCCCTCACAAAGCCCCCCTGTTGTCAGGCAGAATTTGGCTTCAGCTTGATCAGGATGATTTCATTATCCCATTGTTACCATTATGACTCGGGCAATTAGTAGTTTATAAGTATAAATTTATGGCAATCTGTGATCCAGGCACATTGGCAGTAGTCAGGGCATAATAAAAACCCAATCAATTTCTTTCATTTAATATGTAGGTTGTGACCCTAGTTTTGATTAGAACTCTTAGCTATTTCATCTTTAAATAAAAAAAAAAGAATGTCTGCAAGCAATTATATGGTGTGTTAATTGGATATTCCTTTTTATCTCTAATGCTACTGAATGCATTGCATTGCTAACGAAATCCTTGTTTTCCCTTTCTGTCTCTTTCTCAATGTCTCTCTGCCTCCCTCTCTGTGTTACTGTCTTTGTCTCCCTGCTCCTCTGTCTACCCCATTTTTTTTCCTCTATGCTCCACTATAAATGCTCCCTGGCCATACACAGCTTGGCTAAAGTTAATAGGGGGCTCCGAGTGCCCATCTTTCCTCTTCCCTCCCCCAACCTGGGAAGCCACCATCCTCACGGTGTACCCCACTTTCCATCGAGCCATTCAGGCATTATAGAGCTGAAGTCACCAGGTTACCTAGAAGGTTTAGCATGCAGCAGGTGCTCAATAATTAGCAAAAGAATGCATAGGGCCACAACATTCCCCGTGTTTTAATCATGTTGTCACTCTGTCTCAGGACACTTTGTTGAGACCTGCTCTTTTTTTCCAGAGTAATAGTTCCTCGCAGCATCTACACTTCTGGTTTACACCCTGAAAGGTGGAAGCATAGGGGGTTAAAGAGGACTCTAAAATCCCCAAATGGGGGGCCCAAGTAGGGCAGAGTCTCTGCCATGCAGAAACAGAGCTTCTTATTGGGGTCACATGGATGATTTTCTAAGCCAGGATGAGCCAGTACCTGGAAAGTGGGCTCTAGAGTTTTTGCTTGTTTTGTAAATTTCATGAACAAATACTTCTGTATTTGTTCTGCAGCCCCAGATTTCAAGACGATCCCTCATTCATCTAGACCAGTGGTCGGCAAACTGCGGCTGGTGAGCCACATGCAGCTCTTTGACCCCTTGAGTGTGGCTCTTCCACAAAATACCACGTGAGGGCGTGCACGTACAGTGCGATTCAAACTTTGTGGCCCATGCGCAGAAGTTGGTATTTTGTGGAAGAGCCACACTCAAGGGGCCAAAGAGCCACATGTGGCTTGCGAGCCGCAGTTTGCCGACCACTGATCTGGACAATGAATGAGTTCTAAACCTCTTTCCATATAGAGACATCAGAAAAGGTATTGTTCTGGTTTTCTCTCGGTGGCATCCCTCCTGAGGGCTTCCCACTTCCTTTCCAAGCTATGGCTCTCCAATTCCTTCCTTACAAGATTTTGTTCCCTATATCCCATGTTTTCTTCCTTTTCTGTTTTATTCCTTTGCAAAGAACATTCTGCTGTAGCATCATGAGAAAAGGCACGTGGGAGACTATTCGTTTTTGAGACCTGCTTTGTCTGAAAATACCCTTGTGCTATCCTTGTATACAATGACCATTTGGTTTTAAGTCATTTTTCTTCAGTATTTTCAAGGCATTGCTGAAAGTTTTCCAGCCCCCCATGCTGCTGTGCAGATGCCTGATGCCCCGATTTCCACCTCAGTGTGTCAATTTCTTCTCCTCCTTCCATAAGCTCTGTAGCTTCTAGAGAATCTTCTTATCCTGTGTCCTGAGATTTCACAATGATGTGCTGCCCTCTAATAAACTTTTTGTTCATTCTATTTCTCAACCCTCAGTGAACCCTTGCAACCTGGAAAGATATTCTTCAATTGTGGGAAATGTTTCCTGTACTATTTTTCTGATAATTGTTTCTTTCTTTTCTCCATTTTCATTATTTGTAAGTCATATTAACCAAGTGCTAGACTATTTTCCATCTCTAATTTAATTATCTTTTTCCCACTAATTACCATCTCTTTGTTTTGTCTTTTCCTTTTAGTTTTTCACTTTTATCTTCCAACACTTCTAATTATTTTTTTTCACTATTCTGACTATATTTTTAATTTCCAACGTTTCCTTCTTTGATGACCACGCTTATTCATGGCATCTTGTTCCTGTTCCAGATGCAATAACTTCTCTTTTCTCACAGAGGATTCCTACAGACCTGTCTGACTCCAAAGACAATGTTCTGGTGATGACATTCTGCCTAAACAACCACCTTTTCTTGGTTTTCATAGTCCATTCCTTTGAGAACCTGGAACCGACTAAAATTGCTTCCTCGGGGTGATTATAAACTAAAGTGTGTGCTTCTTGAGGGCAGGGTCCTCATCTCCCTCCAGTCACAATTTCCTGCATGAAAAGGTGTTCTAAAAATATTTGGTGAATGAATGAATGGTGCAAGAACTGAGTTCCCTGACTTTAATGAAACAGCCAAATAAGAGTAAAATGGATGCTTTCTAGTTCTTATGTAGTCACAGACATTCAGCAGCTCTTGACATGATAAAACAATGTCTGAGTGAGTGTGGCCCTGTCCTCCCGTCCGCCTAATGGAAATGGGATCTTCTAAGAAATTGCAAAAGCAGGAGGTGCGAGGTGTTTAATAGGGCTGTCCAATGAGCTCATTTATAATGTTAACAAACCAGATTCCAAAACAAGCTCAGAGGCCCCGGCTGGACCTGTCAGCCAGGAGAGGCAGCTGTCGGTCAGGATTCATGGCAGCAGCCCCTGCCCTGAGGGCCAGCCTGGCAAGGGGGGCCTGTTTGGGAGGGAGTGGGGAGATAACAGAGATAAATCTACATTCATTCGGGAAGCAGTCATACTCAATGACATATTCACTGACTTCTTCAACAGCTCATTTGATAATGTTCTCTCTGCACTATTCATTTTTCTGAAAGATGAAAGCTGGCTGAGGATCTCATCTGCTCACTGATGCAGGGAAAGGATTTGAAATTAACACACACACACACACACACACACACACACACACACACACACACACAAAGGGGGAGCTAGTGGGGGAAAGAGGACACATTCTGATGACCAGTTTTATGGTTGCTCTGACACAGGAGACCCAGCAGCCTGGAGTGAGGTCACCTTTAATTAGTTATGCATTCTAATTCAACAATATGCCAAAGGGCAGATACAAGGCTCAGTAGGGAGGGGGACATCCATCATGATAATTAATAGCTTGAAGAATGTGATCTGCCTGGTGAGGGGCAGGTCAGGACTTGCAATGGGAGGGGAGAGAGGTCAGAACCTCACCTCGGGGCCAGGTGCTGCTTTCTCAGCCTGTCCTGTCTCATGGTGCCTAAGGCATCCATCAGTGGGTGTTTCCTGAGCACCAGTCCCTATGCAGAGTGCAGGGGAACTAGAGAAGCTGAGACAGAGGTTGGGGGAGGAAGATAACACATGAACGTTGAACTTGAATGTGTACACTCACTGTTCTGCAGTGTGGGCTCTCCTCTGACAATACCCAGTGGCAGGGAGGACCAGCTCTTTGTTGTTAATGTGAGGCTCTCACGGGGCTTCTTAAACAAATGGATATTTTGTGCTGCAGTATGAAAAGTATGGGCTTTGGAATCAGGCAAATCTGCGTTTAAACCCTGAACCTTGTATTGTATAGCAGTGTGACCATGAGCGATTGACTTTGTATGTCTAGATCACATTTTTGTTCTTGGTAAAACGAGGGTAATAAAATAGACCTTTCAGGATTAAATATTATGAGGATCAAATCTTAGGTGCAGATGCCATGGTGCCCATTCCCCTGTCCTGGCAGGCAGAGGCCTTGCTGGGAGGGGGAGGAGTTTACCCAAATGTTGGGGCAGGATATGGAAGGCAAGTCCGTCTTCCTCATTATAATGGCAGTGCTTGGCACTATAGGGTTTTGCTGAAAAATAATGCACCAAAGGTTCATGGCATATATAGTAGTTACTTGTTCATGTTTGTTCAATGAATAGAATGTTTTTCAGCAAAATTTGAGTAAATGTTCTTATAAAGGGTCATCAATCCATATAAGGTGAGAGAGAGAGAGAGAGAGAGAGAGAGAGAGAGAGAGGGGGGGGGGAGATACAAAAGCAAACAAGACAGAGAAGATAGAGTCAAGACAAAATTTAAGAGGCTCAAAGCCAACAGATAGAACATAATCCCTTAGCAGTCCTTGAGCCAAAGTTTAGATGGCTGCAGCAACCTTTCATCAGATTCCTGAAACCACTAACAAGGACTAGTTAGAAGCGTTAAAAGGCCACACAAGGAGCCTTGGTTAACAGGCACTCTGTACACGGTTACCTCCTTTTCCAAGTTCACTGGCAACCCAGGAGCTGACTCGGGATACTCTTCAAGAGCACAGGGAAAAGCCATCACTATTTTTCCAAGATAAAATGCATCAACAAGTAGTATTCAGTTTTCCCTTCTTGCTCTTCACAATGATCTCTATTGCCTTATACCTAAGATTCTGTTTACGAAATAACACCAAATTTGTTAGGGGTCAGGAAGAAGGGAGCATATCAGGAAAATGTTTATTGTGCAACAAAATACGAGCATCAGAACTTAACAATAGCAATGAAAGCACCAAACAGCGGCCGGAATGTGGAGAGAAGACTGAAAGTAAGTTCCAGCTCTCTCACAGTGCAGGAGCCACTCAAAAGTCATTTCTTTGTGAATCATGTAATCAGATGGTTCTTCACCTCATAGGAGAGTGAGGGAGCAACCTCAGAATTGTTATTTATGTTATCATCTTATTAGGAACTTTTAGCCCATTTATATCTGATGTCAGGACTGTTTTATATCACCAATGTTATAACATTTGTTGCTTTTGTGTTTCCTTGCTTTTTCTTTTGCTAAGGGTGATGTTTTTGTCTTACAAGTCTTATTGATAAGGAACAGAAGAAGCCTCTCTACTTGCTCAGAGGTGACGTCGTTTTATTTTACAGGTATAGAAAGATGGCACCTCTGACCACGTAGGCACTCGTCTCTTATTTCTGTATGCCTGCTCCATTTATGCCTCTCATGGCAAACCACCTGTCCTACTTACACACAGCCTTCCGACCTCTTAATTCCCAGCTCACTGGAGGCTTGGGCCATCCATAGAGCTAGTCCAGCATAAGTGCTGTGCAGATTCTTCATCTTATTGTTCAAATTCCCAAGCAGAAGAATGCCAGTGGTTCAGGCCAGCCTCTGAGCGACACCCCTTGGGTTCCTTATTCATCCTGGTATGTGGGTCAAATGGTACATTCTGGCTGCTGCCACTCTGGGCAGGCGACTCAGTCTCATAGCAGGAATGTGTACAGGGATGCTGTGATTGATGATTATTGTTACTAATAATGCCTTTTTAAAATTCATTTGAAAGGAATATATTACTTTTTATTCTATTAGAAATTATCTTTAAGCTACATTTTATTTAAAAGGGTTTTTTTGCACATTTATTTTATTTATTTTAAATCTTTATTGTTGAAAGTATTACATATGTCCCCCTTTCCCGCCCCCATTGACCTCTCCCAGCACCCCCCAACCCCCTACCTCAGGCCTTCATCTCCCTAATGTCTGTGTCCAGGGTTACACATATATGCACACAAGTTCATTAGATGATCTCTTCCCACCCACCCAACCACCCACCCTCCCTAGCTTTAAAAGTTTTCATCAGCTTTGAGAATGAATCAGTGCTCTTGGATCCTGCCCATATTAGATGAAGAATGAAAGTGTAAATTACATCCCTTCTCAGATTAAAACTTTCTGTGTTGTCCCCTTATCCTCAGGATACAGCCAAACTCCGTATGGTCTGCTAGTCCCTGCTTTCTGTGGCTCCTCAGTCACCTCAATCTCTCTCTATGTCCCCCATTTCTCTTCCTTTTTCTCCCAATGGCCACCATCTCTCATCCTTGCCTCCAGGCCTTGTCATAACCTGTTTCTTCTACCAAAGACATTCCCTTGCCCATCTTTCTAAATGCAACCACAGCTCTTTGTTGACCTTTAGCTTTTTGTAAAATACACCTCTTGGCTCATCTTCATCCCACAGGTAATTCTCCTAAAGAACTTCCACAAGGTGAACCAAAAGTGAAATGGATTGTAGTGGGTTGAATAGTGACCCCCTAAAAAGGTATGTCTATGTACTAATTCCCAGGATTGGGGGAAGGATCTTTGCAAATATGATTAAGTTGGGGGTATTGAGCGAATCCTGGATTGTCTGGGTAGGCCCTACATCCAATGACAAGTATCCTTATAAAATAGACAGAAGAGGAGAAGACAGACAGACAGACACACACACACACACACACAGACAGAGGCAATCGCAGAAGCAGAGATCGGTGATGCAGCCACAAGCAGAGGAAGCTGGCAATACCAAAGCTAGAAGAGAAACAGTTTCCTCCCTAAAGCCTCTGCAGATACCTTGTGTTCTACATTTCTGGCCTCTAAAACTCTGAGAGAATACATTTCTATTGTTTTAAGTCACAATGATTGGAGCAATTTGTTACAGCAGCCCTTGGAAACTAATGTAAGGGTGTTTGAGTCATGGGCATGCATGGACTTGCCTTATCTGTGAATAGGGGCCCAGTACACGAAATTCGTGCATGGAGGAGGGGTTCCTTCAGTCCAGCCTGCACCCACTCCAATTGGGGACCCTTTGGGGGATGTCCCTATGGGCCTAAACTGGCAGACACCCCTCTCAAAATCTGGGACCACTGGCTCCTAACCACTCACCTGCCTGCCTGCCTGATCGCCCCTAACTGCCCTCCCTTGCTGGCCTGATCTCTCCCCCAACTGCCCTCCCCTGCCATCCTGATCTCGCTCCCAACTGCCCTCCCCTGACAGCCTGGTTGCCTCCAACTGCCCTCTCCTGCTGGCCTGATCTCACCCCCAGTGGCCCTCCCTTGCTAGCCTGATCTTGCTCCTAATTGCCCTCCCCTGCTGGTCTGATCTTACCCCCAACTGTCCTTCCCTGCTGGCCTTATCGCCTCTAACTGCCTCTGCCTGCCTGATTACCCCTAACTGCCCGCCCCTGCAGGCCTGATCTGGTCGAGCCTTCATTCATAACAGTCGTTACAACCCTGGCTCTTTATTATATATGACATTCATTCTGAATTTCATTTCATGGTGATCTTTAAAGGGAAGGAGCTAGAGCCCAGTATCTGACATTTTCTCCTCTCCTCATCCCCTTTGAAAGGCAATCTGGGCTTCTGTGTTGGCATTTACCTTGGGCACTTAGGCAGTTTTAGTAGGCTAACAGGATCCTTTCAACTATAACTTTCTCTCTGTTTAAACCAACGGTTCATTCTAGTCCATTGGCTGGAATCTTATGTCTTAATATCTCTCTCTCTCTCTCTCTCTCTCTCTCTCTCTCTCTCTCTCTCTCTCTTCTCTGTCTCCTCCTCTCCTCCTTCTTCCTTTCCCTCTTCCCCCTTCTCTTCTCTCTCTGTCTGATCTCCACTCTTCTCACACTTCAGAAGTTTCCCTGAAATTAAAGCACACAGCCAGTGTGCCCTGTCTCAAGTGGAAAGCCAAATTTCATTACCACTTGGAGCACTTTAAATCAATATTTGGGCATTTAATGATTTTGCTCATTTTATTTGAATACATTAAAGAAGTCTGATAGGCCTATTAGGGTCCCTATGATTAACATCTTTGAATCAGCAAAAGGTGCCAATTTTAAAAAATCGGCTTATTTCAAGCCCACCATAAAAATCTGCATAATTTAGCAATTATTTTATAATTTTGAATATATATTAAAAAGTAGTTTTCAGTGTTTAATTAGAAGATATAGTCAACATATTTTAAAGCGAGCTACTTCCTCTAAATGCTTAGAGTTGAAAGAAAGAAATATTTGGGACCGGCTCCAATTTGTAAAGCTCCCTCACTTCATATTTCTGCCCAAGGCACACATGACCCTCAGTCATCCTGCGTGTCCCTCATTAGAATCAAATTTACAACTAATCTCCTAGTATCTCCCCTAGAGGCTCTGTAGTGATACAACCACAATTAATGAAGAGGCTGTGTCCTCAAAATTCAGTAACTTCTTTAAAACCTTAACCCCAGAGGCAGAAATCCTAGAGGCTTTCTGGAATATATTTCTAAGGAAGCCCCGGCTTAGACATCGTTGTGCTGGCTTCATGCAATAATTAGAGTTTGGGAAGATAGATGGAACCTACTACCTGTTTCCCCTGTCCTAGCCTCCCTCACCCAGAGCCCATGATGTAGTCATGTCTATCAAGTACAAACTCATGGATGTGAGGGCGATCTGGCTGCGACATCTGTCACCCCATTGATCGCCAGGGTTGATTCGGCTTCTGGCTGGCTAGGCGGGTGTCCCCCTCCTCCCTCACCGATCCATGTGCGTCCCTCCCGAAGCTGCACACTCGGTCGAAGAAGATGATCTTCCCCCCCGAGGAGAGGACTGGTCTTCGGTCAAGGGTATACGAGTAGCTGCGCTCCTCTGCTAGAACCTCCAAACAAGCTCTCAAGTACAAACTCATAACTAAGTGAGTGTGAGTGTGTGAGTATGTGAGTGTGTGTGTGTGTGTGTGTGTGTGTGTGTGTGTGTGTGTGTGATGGAATCACTGTCACTAGCAGCTGGTTGTACTTCATTCAGAGAGGCGTGGATAGGTCTGGCTAGGGCATCAACAAAGCCAGCTGGCCAACTGAGAGTGGGAAGGATTGGATGTGGCTTTAAAGCTAGAACAGGGCACTGACCTGGTGAGACACAGATGTTGAGAACCAGAAAATATTGTAAATAAATACAAAGGGGTTACCTGATCATTTAATGTTTGGGGGAAACAATACAGGACTGCAAATAGGAAACAGACACTGGCAGAACTTGAGTTGAACATCAAGACTGGGAGGAATGGTAGCAGAATCTGGACAATGCCACCTCTCCAGCAATGGGCACACAATGTGTGGGTTGGTTATGCTTACATAACAATCTGGGCAGATAACAGAAGCAGAAAATTCTCATTCAGATGGTTTATCTCAGACCTAGTCCTCCTTCATCATCTCCATTCTTCCCCTAACTCTGTCCTATCTCTCAGAATTCACCCACAACTCCTGGCCCTTCTTTCTTTGCCTACCCTTCTGGTTTGTTTCAGCAGCAGCTTCCCTTTCCTTGTTTCTTCTGTTATTTGATTTCTGCTCCAGAGCCCCCTGGACCTTAGCTTCTTCTTCTGAGATTCAATGCTTATCAGCCATGAAAGTATAGAAGAGTGATGCTTTCATATAACCACTCAGGGTAACAGGAAAACAGAACCGGAAGCTGTCATGGTGTCATTCTAAGAGGAAGAGGAAAGAATTAGTAGATATACCCAGTAGGCAGATATGCTTTAGGTAAGCAGGTGAGGCAATGTCCACAGGTTTTGTGTCTGGCTCACTTATTGGTATCAGTGTGCTAGTAACAGATTGAGTTAAACAGAAATGCAATGCAAATTTCACCTCAGAAAGCTACAAGCATTAACAGAACAGAGCATAGCAGTTAGGATGACAGGCAAGTAAAGTAGTCAAGGAGTCCTCTGGGAGAGAAAGAGAGATGAAAGACAAGGCTCAGAAGGAGAAGTCATAGGACTCCTACAATAAAGAGAAGACCTAGAGTTGTGATACTTCTCACCTCCCTTGACCTGTGGTTCCCTCACTAGCTAACTGCCCCTTTGCCCACATCTGGGCAGAGGACACATCAGCCAGTGCTTACTCACCTACATCAGGAAGACCACTTCAAGCACAGGAATAAGACAAACAATTGTAAGCTTAGACAACAGCACAGACTCTGGCTGTTGTGCAGACTGACCCAACTCTTTGAAAATCTCTTCTATCAAACGCTGTTTCCTAATCTTAAGTACACTTTCCAAGCATCTCATATGAATCAAAGAAACCAACCTGTAAAGTATAAAGCTGAAGTTTGTATTACCTAAATCTGCTGATCCAATTCGAACTTTGGATATTGAATCCTAGGCGCATACCCTGACCATATATCTACCTCCACCATATGCCTTAAGCACAGGCAGAGGAAACACTCTCATTGTGTTTCCATTACATTTTTTTGAGGCAATGAGTCTGAACCTGAATGCCTATGATCACCAGCCACAATCTGGGCACTGGTACCAAGAGATAAACAAGAAGTAGCCATTCACTTTCAAAGTGAACAATCTTCATCCTTGCTGCATGATAGGTACTATAATTGTTTCTGTCTTTATCACTAGAATATGGCCACCTAAAATTCAGAGACAGTATCATTCTCCACACATAGTACAGATCTTAGCCATGATCTAAGACAGAACTGGGTTCAAATTTCAATGCTGCTGACCATGTGATCATGGAGAAGTTACTTATGCCCACTAGTTGGAACAATTCTTTCCCACTCTTTTTTTTCCCCCCACTTTTTTTAAAGATATATTAATATTGATTTCAGAGATGAAGGGAGAGGGAGTGAGAGATAGAAACATCAATGATGAGAGGGAACCATCGATCAGCTGTCTCCCGCACGTCCCACACTGGGGATCGAGCCTGCAACCCAGGCATGTGCCCTGACCAGGAATCGAACCAGTGACCTCCTGGTTCATGGGTCGGCGCTCAACCACTGAGCCATTCCGGCTGGGCCTTCCCCGCTCTTTACTAAGTCGTTCTCAAGCATCCTTCAACATGCAGACCAGGGAGACTTGTTCTTCCTTCAGTGAAGGATTGATTGCTATGAAAATTGTGCTCTCACATATATAGAAAAAAAGAAAAGAAAATGAGAAAAATATATGCCACAGTGGTTTTCAGACATTAGACAACAGATGATGTGAGGTTGTGATTCCTGAAAGAAGAGAAACAAAGATTAGCTCTATAATTACACCATCTTAGTGTTTGGAAGTGTTTCTATGCCATAAGGCAAAGAGAGAAATCCAACATAAGACTCATCAGTCTCTCTGAATTGAGGAGAAAGAGATCAGAATGTGAGGATGGCCAAAATGTCTAGAATTTTCAGGGCAGACTACTGGAAAGAGGGAGCTACACAGAGAGACAAGTTCTAAAGCACTTCAGTGGGTTCCCCACGGTCTTCAGCTTAGTGTTGACTGATCAATGAAAGCATGGGCAAGAACAACCCAAGGTTGGGAAAATAAACACTAGAAGGCTATCGGTCAAAAAAATCCCTACCTTTTATAGGTCTGAGAAGAGTTTGGTCTCCTCTAAACCAGAGTTTGGTCTTCTCCAAGCCAGTGTTTTCCTGGACTTAAAAAGACTGTGCTGGACCTATAATAACAAATCTAAAAAGCAAGCCTTAAAAGTACCAAACTCATCTACATTTTCCTGCAGTGTCTGTCAGAACAAATTCAAACATCCTTTAAGTAAATATGTATAAATCTATTAATCAAAATGTAAAATCGTAATATCTGATAGCAATAAAAAACTATCAGGCATTGCCCAGCCAGCATGGCTCAGTGGTTGAGAGTTGGCCTGTGAACAAGGAGGTCATGGTTTGATTCCCAGTCAGAGCACATGCCCAGGCTGTGGGCTCAGTCCCCAGTGTGAGGGCATTCAGGAGGCAGCCAATCCATGATTCTTTCTCATCATTGATGTTTCTGTCTTTCTCTCCCTCTCCCTTCCTCTCTGAAATCAATAATAAAAATATTTTTTAAATATATCAAAAATAAAATAAAATTTATTCTAGTCCTAGCCAGTTTGGCTCAGTAGATAGAACGTCAGCCTGTGTACCAAAGGGTCCTGGGTTCTATTCCAGTCAAGAGCACATACTTCAGTTGCAGGCTCCTCCTCGGCCCCCGGCCCTGGTCAGGGCTCATGCAGGAGGCAACTAATCGATGTGTTTCTCTCACATTGATATTTTGCTCTCTTTCCCTCTCTCTTCCACTCTCTCTAAAAATTAATGGAAAAATATCCTCAGGTGAGAATTGAAAAAAAAAAATTACCAGGCATGTGAAAAACCATAAAGTATGACTCACAGACCAAGAAATAAGAGAAGATGGTATTAGTAAACAATTACCTTAAAGCAATTCTTATAAATATTATTCATATTCTTAACTATGTAAAGTAAAACATGACCATAATGAAGAGAAAACTAAAAAAGATATAAAAGGGCTAAATGGAACCTTTGATGATTTTAAAAAATGGGGAGTATAAAACATATACTGAATGAGATTAATAGCAGATTAAGTACTGAAAAAAGAAAAGATCAGTGAATTTGAAATCACAGCAACAGAAACTACCCATATGAAGCACAGAAAATAAATCATTCTCATTTTTTAAACAATTCTATTTTGGGGTTTCTTTTTTTTTAAATGTATTTTTGTTGATTTTAGAGAGGAAGGGAAAGGGAGAGAGGAAGACAGAAACGTCAAAGATGAAAGAGAATCATTGATTGGCTGCCTCCTGAATGATCCCTACTGGAGATAGAGCCCACAACCCGGGCATGTGCCCTGACCAGAAATCAAACTGTGACCTCCAGCCAGGCTACTTTTGGGTTTCTAATATTTGTACTCAGAAGCATCTTGATAAACTATGTGTCTTTAAGTAAGTTAATTGCTCTGTGCTTTAATTTCCTTGACTCTAAATTAGAAATAATAACAATAACATAATAATAATATTTACCTAATAGAGTTTTTAGGCAGATTAAATGAGATTACGAAAGTAAAGTGTATAATACAATGTCTAGTAAGCACTCAATACATGTTGGCTGCTATATTATTATTAAACTAATATATTGTCTTTCTCCCCTGAAAATGAGGAAAATTCATGGCTGAAATAGATTTAGTTCAATCAACAAATATCTGTGGCTGCCTGCTGTATGCCAAGCCCTGTCACAATATCTGTGAATGAGTCCATCTCTCAAACCTCACAGACTACAGGGGAATAGAGTCGAGAAAAGAGTCAATTATGATACTAGATTTTAGCAATTTACAATTTCTTTGACTTGTTAAGTATAGGGTGTCAAAGTTGCACAGAGAAAAGGACTTTAACCATGGCTTGGTAGAGTGTCAAGTCAATAAGAGCTATTGAAGAAAGTAACATATAAGCTGGGGTCTTGAAAACACGAATGAATTATCCAGATGAAGGGGATCCGGTAGAACATTTGGAAGGTGTTCCAGGCAGAGAGGGGGAAAAAACACAATCAAAGGCTAGGAAGCAAAGAAGAGCACAGGGCGTGTAGGGACCTTCAAACAGGTCAGTGTGGCTAAGCCATAGGTTGTCAGGCTTTGAGATAGATAGGCAAGTTGAGGGCACTCATGTAGAGATTTTCTAAGTCATGAAAAGGAGGAACCTACAGGCTTCTTGGAAGAGCTTCTTCTAATTTAGAATCCAACATAAAGTAGGTCTTAGTAATGAAAAGTGTGCTGCTCCTGGTTCATGTCTCTAAATATGAATTTGACCTGTTATTTATTTAAGATGTGAAGCTCTTGCCTATACATCAAAGACCTCAGCTTTAAAAAAAACCATAAAATCTGGCTCAAGTTAAGATTGGAACTTTTAAAGTGGGACAAGTTATAAATTAATGTTTCCCACTGTATGCATGAATTGGAGGCTTATTCTGAACTAGGTCACAGACCTGGGTTAGACTAATTTGCCTTGATTTTTGGGTCTCCCCAAGCTGTGATATTTCGGGAAAGGCAGAGAGGGAAGTTGGGGAAACTGGACAAGAAGTAAGGTTCAGAATGACCAAAGTAATCAAATTTAGATACAATCAGTTTGCAAGTGCTCCTAGAGACTTTCTGGTCAGAGCTCTCAAACTTTTAAAAATGATACCCTTTCTTTAAATGTTCAAGTTTATCTTGGTAGGTTGCAAAAATGGCCCCAAATTCCTCCAATCAATCCCTGTATGCATCCCTTTTGTATTGTGACTTCGCAACCTTTCCTATCAAGGTGCAGAGTCTGTGTTTCCACTCTATAAATCTCAGTTTGGCCATTATAGTAGGTCCTCAGGTTACGTCAGAGATCCATTCCTACGTAAGTCGGAACCCATCTACTTAAGCACCTACATCACCACATGGAGCACGTACACAGCAGTAATGAAGTGAAACAGTAAAAACATTTAAAAGATAACAATTCCTGAACTTTACTTGTGGTAAATAAATAATAAAAAACATAAAGCACATATGTACATACGTCAAAATGATGGAACATAATTTTTTTATAAATAAATGGGAGATGGCAATGTAACCACGAAACGACATACGAGTGTGACGTAACATAAGGACTGTCCTTATTTCAACCAATGGTATGTTGGCAAATGCGATACAAGCAGATGCTTAGAATTGACTTGCTCAAAAACACTTGTTCATTGCAGCTTGTCCTATTCTTCTTCTTCTTTTTTATTGATCAAACAGCAATGTTTAGTTGTACAACACATAAGTCTAGCAATATTGATGCGATAACTGGGAAGCAAACCAGCAACCTTTAGGTACATGGGATGGCGCCCAAATAAACTGAGCCACACTGACAAGAGCCTATTTTCCCCTCCTCCTCCTCCTCCCCCTCCTCCTCCTCCTCCTCCTCCTCCTCCTCCTCCTCCTCCTCCTTCTTCTTCTTCTTCTTCTTCTTCTTCTGTGAGTGAGAACTACAGATTTATTTTTTTTTAATTTATCTTTATTGTTGAAAGTATTGCAGATGTCCCCCTGTTCCCTTCTTTTGGAACCATAATATCATCATGTAAATAAGCCCACGCTAACCTACTGGCAGAAAATAAACCATGTAGAGGTCTGATACCTTAGCCATCCAGTCAAGGCTATCATAAACTAACCAACCAGCTGCCCTCAGTCCCATGAGTGAGCCCTGCTGAGATAAGCAGAAGTACCACAAAATTGAGCTCAGCCCAAGTAGCTGACACTTAGAATCATGAGCTAAACAAATTGTTACTGTTTTAAGCCATGGTGCTTTGGCATATTTTGTTATACAGCAAAAGCTAACTGAAACAGTCACTAAAAATCTTGACATAAAAAACAGCCAAAATAAGGGTTGAAAATTAAAAGAGTGTGAAGGAAAGGGAGTCCTTACCATTCTCTTCCTAAAATCCAGGATCATATCCCTCTCCCCCAGTAGTTCCTAAGAGGACTCTGCAAAATCACTAGATCCATAAATAAGAGTTTGACCTATTTGTTAAAGCCCAATGCCCATTTTACAGATTAGGGCACTGAGGCCCAGAGGTGACCCTGGTTGGCCTAAGCCAATCAATACACTGTGAATATCTGGCCATAGTTTATAGATGGATGCATAAAAATGAATTAGACCCATGAAACACACTGAGAGGATATAAGGTGAGGAGCAATTTCAGCCATTCATGAAAGACAAGCCTTCCTGAGAATGAAGTCATCATTGCATATGATAGAGAGAAAAGATAAGAAGTCAATTCCCAATGACAGCATATGGACCCAGCTGAAGCCAAGCTACATCTACTTTTAGACTTAACAGTTTAGTAACGAAAATGTTTCTTTTTGTTTCTTAAGCCAGTATGAGCCATATTTCCTGTCACTTAACTGATTCACTTACTAGTATGCTGATATACTTATTCAACTTCACTTCGATGGTCAGTACCCAAGCTGAGATTCTACCCACTTGATTCCAAATCTTTCCCACTCTGTCCCCAACACTTTCCTCTCTCCTGTGCCTTCCTGAAAAGAATAGGAATCTATAAACTTTCATACAAAGAAGGTAGAAGTAGAGATCAAGCAGGAAGAATCTTATATGGTGCAGCTAGAATCAGAAATAGATGGAAACTCACCAGCGGAGACTGGCAGTATAAGGAAAAATGGCAGCAGGTAGAAAGAGTAGGTTGAAGCTGTATCTAAACAGTTATCCTGAGCCATTAAATTATGGTTCTTTGAATATGTCTCTTCTGGGATCAGAACTGGTCTCAGGATGTGGGTGGGAGAAAAGGGATCTTTGCTCCTAGTGGAGTTGAGGTGATCTTGGGAATGAGGAGATAGTGGCTTCATGGGGCAGGAAGCCAGACTGATTAATACCACAAGGTAGATATGAATCATGACATGCAGAACAATGTCACCAGCCTGAGATGTGGAGACTCAGAGCAGAACCCTGTCCCTCTGATGTGAACCCACACCACAGTTGAACAAATGTATGCTCTATCTAATCATCAGAAAGTAAAAATAAGCCTTTCCTTCTTCTACTTGTTTGCAAATTGAAAGTCTAACAACTTTACCACTCAACTGCTTGATGATTAGTAGGCGGTAATTTAAACTATACACATTATGCTAAGTATCCTTATATTAATTCAGTCTGAGTGAGTTTTTATAAAATGCTTTGTTCTGCTCAATAAAGTTAATTATATGTTCTATGTTTCATAACTGAATGTCTTGATTTTTTTAAAAACATAATGGCAGCTTCAATTGCATTTCCTTATAAACTCGGGTGTATTACACAAAGCAATCCATATAAGGAAGCAGAGCTGTCCACTCCCCACCACCCTGCCCCTCACAGAGGTGGAGAATGTTCTTATGTTTATAAGGCTTTGCCTCAAAGATCTAGGAACCAAAGTGCTGAGCAAATAGGTCCCTGGGAAACCCCCTAATGTGGAAGGGGAAGGGGAGATCTGGTCTACGAGCTATGAGCATAAGCACACTGGGTCCATTCAAAGCACCCAGTGGGCTTTGAAAACAAGAGCTTAAGTGGTGGCACTTAACCAATACATGAGCAATGCCACAACACATAGGCACATTCTAGAAAGTGCAGCTCACGGGTCCTGTGCACATTCCCTCTCAGATAAGCAGAGGTGTGTGCTGCGCCCAGCCTGGGTCTATAGGGTCTAAGAGCCCAGGAAGGCATGAAGGAGAGTTAGAGTTAAAACAAAAATATGAATAACATTTATGGAGTATGTATTCTAAGCAGTTTATATATATCAACCCACTTAATCCTCCTTAGAATCCTGTGAGGTAGGTAGTATTATCCCCAATGCAGAGAAGAGGAAAACTGAGGTTTGGAAATGTTAGGTAGTTTGGGCACAGAGTCAGGTAACTAATTCATGGAGTTAGGAGATGCGACCAGGCATCAGGATCCTGAGGAGAGAGTGAAGTCAAGGCCAGGCCATTGTTCTGAAGGGACTAGACAGAAACAGAACAGCTAGACAGTGACCAGGGGAACGGGGAATTGGGGGTTAGAGGCAGAGGTGGGTGAAGCAGAACCTAAATGGGTTTCCAAAATGGATCATCTCTCTTTGCATGAGCATCGGTAGCTTCAAGCACATGCAGGATGGAAGCCAGTAAAGAGTCAATAGATGATGCTAAAGAACAAGAAAACTTGAGATCTAGCAAATGAAAGAGGAGAACTAGCTGTTATCTTATTTTTACAAAAATAACCTAGAGTATTTTTATTTAATCAATATAATTTACATATTTAGTGATTAGCTTATTTGATGATTTTATCATACTCCACTGAGCATAGTATTTGGTAGATGGTAGGAACTAAATAAATATTTATTAAAAAATAACTTTATTGATGGTTATTACTAAAAATTATGTACAGGTACATTGCTGGCAGCAGTTTGGTTTATTGGAAAGATGAGAGAATTGATAGAACAGTATTCAAGTCTAGACTCCAACATTTTTGTCCATGTACTCTTGGAGAAGTCAAGAATGAGTCTCATTTTTCACAAGAGTAAATGGGAACAATATTTTAACAGTAAACTTACCCTCAGGCCTATTTCTAAGATCAAGTAAGGTAATGCACGTGAAAGCATTTTAGAAACTACAATACACCATCTCCACATTAGCTTCCTTTAACCTAGCTAACCTTCCTATTTACAAATTTATTACATTCTACCGTTACTATTTCAGTAGATTTGTCTATTGGCAATGACATTCAGAGCAGAGCTAGCTTCTATTTCCTGATCCATTTATGGTGGAAAGGTCTCTAGAGATTTATGCAAGAATTTACATTTTAGCTTCTAGCTCTTCCATTCAATTGCTGTGTGGTGATAAATAAGTTAATAAAATGTCTGAATCCCTGAAAAATTAAGGGTAAGAATGATATTTTCCCTATTCACCTTACAGGGTTGTGGTGAGGAAACTAGGACTGTAGAAAACCCAAGTGTTGAAAGATTTCTTTAATCCCCTCTGCTTCTGCCAATACCTGCTGGACATGACCAACCAATAGTGAACAAGTCATAACATATCTAAGGCCAGCTGTGGACGATAGAAGAAGCAGGGTCAGTAATCCAGTGGACTCAAACAATTATTAAATGTTCTAAGTACCTGTGAGCCCCCAAAATCAAATTTGGAACATGGAGATGGATTTCATAGAGGGGAGAGGTACCATAAACAATCCAGAATATTAGCCAATTCGCTTCACCACCACCAAAACAACAACAAACAAAACCCTGCTTTCTCTAGATTCATCAGACATCTCCTATCAACTTATGAAGTGCTGGTGTCAGATTGTCCTTGGCACATTTCCATTCGTGTTTTCAGTAATCCTCCCAATAACCAGGGAGATCAATGTTCTGGACCTATTTACAAAGAAGGAAACAGCTTCATAAAACGTAAGTGCTACATGTTTCCAGGGTGATGGAGCAAGTATAGGACAGTGCCAAGATTCCTAGCCTGGGAATGGAGAGAGCCATACAGGGCAGCTGGCTGTTCCTCCCTAAGCCTCAGTCTACCCAACTGTAACACCAGGAGCGAGGGAGCTGTGGTGGCCAGTGATTCTGATAATGTGGCAGCCTTGTTTCTATTCTGCTCCTGTGAAGAGCAGAAATGACTTATGGACAAAGCCTTTCCTTTGTTCTATCCCTCTTTGAATTTATTCTTAAATATTTGTTAGTTTGGTCATGGGTTTTATTGAGACTTACAGGTCAATCACGCCTTGAAAACCCGGGGGGGGGGGGGGGGGGAAATGCAGACTGAATATTCCACTCAATTCTCTTCTCCAAGGAGAAACATCTTTTCCTTCACTTTCTAAGGAAAAAAATGAGGTAGTTTTAACCACTAATCACAGCTAATGGAAGATGCACTCTGTTATTCTTGACTACAATGCTTTGAGGTAGACCCCAGGGAAGTCAATATTAGATCAATTTACGGACAGAGGCTGAGGAAGTGTAAAAAGCTCCCACCTTGGGTCCATTGTAGAGCCCTGTGGGGGCTGCACTTGACTGGGAAACATTTAAATCTATTTTCTTTTGACCTCTGAGGACTCTTAAGTGAAAGGGTAAAAGAGCCCTTTGCAACAGGTCTGGTGTTTTGACTTTCATTTCCCAAGGCACAGGGATTTTCTGGAGGAGAGGGCAAACACTTACAGTTAATGGAAGTCATGCTGGGTAACTGGTGTCACCAGAATTCCAGACTGAGCTCAGAGACAGGACCAGAATATTTGAGGAGACAATGAGGGACAGCTTAAGGCTGCACCCCATGGTAAGCCAGGGGAAGAAGACGAGAGGCATGGATAACCTCAACCAAAGACAATGCTCCAGAGAGTAGAAAGAGCCTCGATGGCCGATGAGGACACTTGAATTCTAATTGCCGCTAGCATTTAATAAGCACTAATCATGTACCTGGCACTAAGGGAAATACCATGTGTTTTACTTCACTCAATCTCTCCAATAAACCCTCCTGGTAGATAATGCCATTCCCATTTTAAAGATAAGAAAACCGAGACATAGAAAATTGAGGTATCTTGCTAGTTTACACAACCAGAAAACAGGAGAACTAGAACTCCAATATGAACCTGAATGTAACACCCACATTTGTAATCATCATATTATCCTGCTTTCCTGCTTTTTCACTAACTCATTGTGCACATGGAGCAAGAGTCAGCTTCTCTGACGTTCATTTTCCTAGGTTTTATGTAACCTACAGGTCTGTGATGGTTCATTTTTATGTCAACTTGACTGGGCCATGGAATGCCAACATTAAACATTATTTCTCTGTGCGTCTATAAGGATATGACTCAATAAGATCAACATTTGAATTGGTGGGCTCAGTAGATTGCCCTCCTCAATGTGGCTGAGCATCGCTCAATCCTTTGGATAGAAGGGCCTGAGTTGAACAAAAAGAGGACGAAGGGAGGATTTGCTCCCTTCCTGCCGCCTATGTGAGCTTGAACATCAGTCTTCTGCCCTTGCACTGGGATTTATACCATCAGCCTCCCAGGTTCATAGGGCTTTAAACTCAGACTGGAATTACACCACCAGCTTTCCTGCTCTCCAGCTTGCAGAGGGCAGACAGTGTGATTCCTCAGCCTCTATAATCACAGGATCCAATTCCTCATAATAAACATCTCTCTATATTTATATATTCTATACTAGTATATTCTATACCTATCTATTCTGTGTAGATAGATATAGGTATATAGATGAGATAGAGACAGAGGTGATAGAGATAGAGATAGAGATAGAGATAGAGATAGAGATAGAGATAGAGATAGAGATATGAGATAGTGATGCATATTTCTGTTTCTCTGGAGAACCTGACTTGCCTCAGCCATCTGCCTGTAGGCTAAATGCTGGAAACCTACCCAGGACACACTGGGCTGGGGTTTCTCTCCTGCTAAAAGATGGGAATATTGAGATGAGGATTTACATTGGGGAACTCTTATTTAGTTACTCTAAGGACTACTTCTGGTCAACTATCTCTCATTTGGTTGTCGATAAATTAAGGTTTCCAAAGGTATAGTCTAGTTCTAGCTCAAAAGATTAACCTTCTTGCCTGAACACCCTTGAAGCCTGGTGAGAAGACAATGTCAGAACCCAACAGAAAAGGATGAGATGGCTATAAGTCTAGTTTCCTAGCTTCCTTGAGGGACTGAGAAATTGAAAGAAACTAGGTAGGATCCAGAATATCTAGGAGACAGTTGCTTTTGTGGACAGAAACAAGAAACAACAATAGGGTATAATGGCTAAGTAGTCAGCACTGTGGATTCAGCTAGACCTGGGTTCAAATCCTTGTTCCATCCCTTACTAAATACTGGCTATGGGAAAAGATTAAATCTAGCTAGGCCTTAATTCTTCATCTTTAAAATAGGTGTCTGTGAATAAGACTTAACCTCTTAGAGATTTGTGAAGATTAGGAGATAAGGCATAAATATACTTAGCCTAGAATATAACAAATATCAGTCACTATTGACATCTCCATAAGAAAGTGAGTACAGTAATTTGGGAGAAGGAAACAGAGTTTGAATGTGTGAGAGTGTTGGCAGAAAAGTTGTGACAAACTTGGTAGAGCTCTACTGGAGCATTTAGGGTAGCTTGGTATCTGTAGAGCCATCCTGCAAGGAGGAAAGGCTTGGTGACTCAGCCCTGACTGTCTTACTTTCAACAGGCACTTCCTGGCACTTGAATAAGGAAGTTTAGAGTAACAAAGACCCAGAAAAGAAAACAACACTGGGAGAGGATGGGAGGGAAGTGGGGTAGGAGCAGAACATGGTAGGGGATAAATTGAATCCCAGCTAGGATTGTATCACGAGAGAACCTTGGAACACGGACCATTCTATGGTGGTGAGAAAAGGCAGCATGAAGTGGACTTGAAGGATGGTCTGTCAATGCAAACATCAGAAAAGAAATTACTCTTCTAATGGGTTGAAGAATGCAAGAGGTTTCCTTCACCATATCCACTCACCATGTTCTATAGCAGCTTTAAGGCTTAGATAGGATTAACTCTATCCCAGCTCCAGAAGTGGGACCTGATGAACCTAAGCCAGAGATCAGGAAACTTTTCTGTAATGTGCCAGATAGTAAATATCTTAGGCTTTGTGAGCCAGATGGTTGCAACTACTCAGCTCTGCTGCTATATCATGAATGCAGTCATAGGCATTAAGTAAGCCAAATGGTCTGGCTGTGTTCCAATAAAACTTTATTTACAAAAACAGGCAGAAAGATAAATTTGACCTGTGACCATAGTCAGCTAGTCTAAGCCAATCAAAGTAACCCCATCCACACTTTTCTAAAATGATACCTGAAACAAATGATGCATGACATTCCAGTGGTTGCAGTGATTGGCTCTGGAATAGTTTAATCAGAGTTAATATTGGGAATTCTGTTTGATAGTTGGCATGGGAGGCAGGGTGGTAGGTACAGGGGCAATGCATTATTTCTCCGTGTATGCAAGAAAATGATCATAAGGAGAGGCAGGCTGAGAAAGAAGCCAGTAAAATGGAGAAGAAAAAAGCTAAGGGCATATTAGGAAAACCAAACACAAGGCCTCATTGAACAGTACCTGGAGCCTGACTCACATTCTGGCTTCATAATTATGAAGAAAAGAAAAAAAAAAGTCCCATCATATAAGACATTTTGAGTTGGATTTACTGGTACTATCAATCTAAAACATCCTAACGAATAGAAATTGGATATTATGTTGACTAATGGAAGGGAAAGAATGCTGTGCTTTTCTACAATTAAAACAAAATGTGCGTGATGGTTAAGTTTATATGTCAATTTAAATAGGCCACAGAGTGCCCAGATAGTCAGTTAAACATGATTTCCAGATGTGTCTGTGAGGGTGTTTTTGGATGAGATTAACATTTGAATTCATAGACTGAGTAAAGCAGATTGCCTGCCTCAATGTGGGCAGGCCTTATCCAACATGAATAAATGGCTGAGAAAGAAAACATTCTCTCTCTCTGCTTAACTAGCTTCAAGTTGGAACACTGGTCTTCCCCTGCCTTCAGACTTGGACTAGGACTGGAATGTAAACCATTTAGCTAACCTGGTTCTCAGGCGTTCAGACTTGGACAGCAATTTACATCATCAGCTCTCTGGCTGCTAAGGATGTAGGACTCAGACTAGGTCTATACCATTGGTTCTCCTGGGTCTAGACTTCTTAGTCATCAGAGCCAATTCTGTATAATAAATAATATATGTATGCTTGATGGTCCAGGGGAGGAGGATAGTGGCACATGTATGTGTTTGTTTGTTTGTTTGTCTGTCTGTCTCTCTGTCTGTCTGTCTGTTGTTTGTTTGGAGAACCCTGACTAATACAAAATGGAATTGCTTTTGATGCAGCTCGGGGTAGGGAATAAAAGTAGACCAGGCTCCCCTGTCACCTCAAGTTCTAAAAGCACACTTTGAAAACCACAAGCTGAAATTATCTATATTGGGCCTTTTGTTATTTTAGAAAACATCTCTGAAAGAAGGAAACTTTGTTTGATCACAGAAGTTCTAAAATGCATTTCTTCCATATGCTCTGACTTGTTCTGGGAGTCCATCTGTGGACCTTTAATTGTAAAATAAGCTTCTTGAATGATATGAGCATAAGAAACACTCTCCTCCCACCCAATATGAGAGTAAGAACAGGCTGATGATCTCTCTGGCAGAATGAGACTGTGGGTAGCTACAATTATTTTTATCCCTTACACCAGTGGTCGGCAAACTCATTAGTCAACAGAGCCAAATATCAACAGTACAATGATTGAAATTTCTTTTGAGAGCAAAATTTTTTAAACTTAAACTATATAGGTGGGTACATTGTTATTAACTTAATTAGGGTACACTGGCGCCACGTCTCCCGTGGCCCAACCGACCGACACCCCCCACTTCTTCTAACGTCACTGCTTCAAAATAGACTCGCCCAGGCTGAAAACCGACTTCTGCGCATGGGCCATGAAGTTTCAATCACACTACGTGCGCACCACATGTGGTATTTTGTGGAAGAGCCACACTCAAGGGGCCAAAGAGCTGCATGTGGCTCGCGAGCCGCAGTTTGCCGACCACTGCCTTACACAAAAGTGATACAAATTCCCTGGAAATACTTAGAAATAAGCATAAAGAAAAAAAGTAGAAAATATAAATCACTCATAATACTTCTCCTGAAAAATAACCATTGTGAGCATTTTGGTATGAATATGTATATGTTCAAGCTTTGTCTCTCTCTCTCTCTCTCTCTCTCTCTCTCACACACACACACACACACACACACACACACACACACACATAATCAAATATAAAATATCATACTATGTATGCTATTTATAATCTGTTGAATTATTTTAAAATTATAATAGTATTTCTGTACCAATAAATATTCTTCCATTCTATAATGTTTTAATAGCTGTAAAGAATTTCAGTTGCATAGATATACCAAAATTTATTCAATTAATCTCTTTCTGTTGGAAATTTGGGTTTATCCAATTTTCTGCTATTTTAATAGTATGATGAACATTATTGTAGCTAAATCTCTACACATTTGCATTATTATATCCTTAGGATTTATTTTTAGAAATGAAATTACTAATTCAAAGAGTATAAACATTTTTAAATTGTTTGATGCATTTTACCAAATTATCCAGAAAGTTTATGCAAATTTAAACACCCCTTCCCTGTATATGGGAAAGCCTAATCACTCATACTCTCACCACTATTTGGCCATTATGTTTTAAATCTTAATAAGTCAGAGGAAGTGCGAAAAATGGGACTCTGGTTTTCTTATGAGATGATACCTTGGAGGTGTGTGTGTGTGTGTGTGTGTGTGTGTGTGTGTGTGTGTTGGGGAAGGCAATCTCCCCTCCCAGGTTTGGCTATACAATAAAGAATGGTGACACATGAGGGATAATCTGATTCCTCTTTCAAATTCTAAAAATAGAGCAGAAAGAGCCTCATGGTACAAGGAGGAAAGGAAGCTTGATGGGCCAAGGGAGGACAGTGGCTAATGGATATTAAGAACAATGCCCAGTTTTCTGAATCCTCCCTCATATTTCCCTCTAATTGCTGCAGCTCCGTCTTTACTGATCAGTTTCTTTTAACTGTGACACAAGAGCTGATCCACATTCAATTGATGAAGCCATCTTTACTTTGCCCTTCTGGCCTGTGATTCTTCAAGATAATTTTTTTTTAAATACAGCCATATAATTGTCCCAAGTAAATCTGGGAGCAGTGTATGACTGTGCTTTAAAAAAAAAAATATTTGAGCCAAAATATTTAGGATTTAGCATGTCATGTTCTTTCAGTAAGCAATGCAGTCCTTTCTGAAATGGCCATTCCACTCCAATGTAATGAATTCCATTTGCACTGCTGTGTGACAGCAGAAATATGGTCTTCAAAGCCTTGCCCTCAGTGGCCACATCACTGCAGAGGATTACAAGTGGTAGCTGCTTTGCCGGTGAGGTGACCCTCTAGGTTTTCCATCTTTGAATGTGAACAAGAGGGTGGTTTTTATTCAATACATTTTTATTGATTTCAGAAAGGAAGGGAGATGGAGAGAGAAAAAAACATCAATGATAAGAGAGAATCATTCATCAGCTGCCTCTTGCATGCCCCACACTGGAAATCGAGCCTGTAACCCGGGCATGTGCCCTAACCAGGAATCGAATCATTACCCCCTGGTTCATAGGTCACTGCTCAACCACTGAGCCATGCTGGCTGGGCAATAAGAGTTTTAATACATTCAATCCTAGCCAAGCCTGATGGCCAAAAGCATCTTCCTTATTGTGACAGACAGATACTAATGTGACATCCCAATGATCATGTCCGAGTGTTCTCATTTTTTTTTTTTGTAACCTTGGGTGTGGGCAAAAAGCTGTGACTGACTTCTAACATTTGCCAATAGACCAAGGCAAAGGTGACAAGATGCCATTCCAATGATAAGGTTACCGTATATGGCAAAGATGATGGGCTATCATCTCATAATTATTTACAATATACTATACATACCATTTATGTAGGACTTGCAAGCAAGCAGTCTCTCTACCCACCCCCACCTCTCTCTTTCTGGCCTTAAAGAAGCCATAAGTCCCACAGCTACAAGAAAATAAGTTCTTTCAATAACCTTAATATGAGTTTGGAAGCAGATTCTTTCCCAGTTGAGCCTCTGATAAGACCACAGCCCTGGCCAACACCTGGATTACAACTTGTTGAGACCTTGAAGCAAACAAAAACAAACAAAAAAACAGATAGGCCATGCTCAGACACTTGACCTACAAGATAACAAATGTGCTATTTGAAATTGCTAAGTTTATAGGAATTATTGTGTGGCAATAGAAAACAAATATACCCACATATATATTCTTTCTGTTAGCCATTTCTGTACCAAGGTTCTCAACTGAAAACCAAGTCTGATTTATACATTAAGCAATTCATTAACAGGTAAATCAAATAGGCCACAGAATCAATAGAATGTCTGTATAACTGGTCTTGCTCAATGAGCAGGGACTAAAGGAGAGCAGCAGCAGGAACCATAGCTATAGCTAAGGTGTTCCAGCATCAGCACTGGCACAGCTGCCAGTTACCACACCTGTTAGATAACACTGCCACTGGACCCTCCTGCTACTGCTAGATCCTGTACCAATACTGCCACCACTGGGTGTAGTTACCATACAATTACACCATTGCATTCTATACTGCCTTGAATCCTTGCATCACTTTGCTGAGATTCAAATTATTAGGTGAGAGCATACTATTAGCCCCAGTTAAGGCACACTTCCATACACTGGTTGTCAGAAAGCCGTGTGTGAGAATGTCTGCTCAGGACCACAGAATTGCTCAAATCTAGAGTACATGTACATGTTTTATGTTGATAGTGCTTCAGTCTGTTTGGGCAGTTATACCAAAAATAACATAGATTAGGCGACTTATAAACAATAGGATTTTTTTCCTCACAGTTCTGAATATTGAAAAGTACAAGATCAAAGCCCTGGCAGATTTGATGTCTAGTGAGAGCTCGCTTCCTAGTTCATAGATGGCTGTATTATTATATGGTGGAAGAGGCAAGAGAGCTCTCTGGAGTCTCTTTTATAGAGGCACTTATCCCATGCATGGGGGCTCTACTCTCATGACCTAATCACCTCCCAAAGGTCCCCTCCTCCAAATACGATAAATGGGGATTAGATTTTAACATATGAATTTGGGGCAGGGGGGACAAAAACATTCAGTCTTTAGCAAATGGCATGCCATGGAGTTTAACAGAACCCAACTCTTCACAGACCATAGTGTAACTGGTGCTCTCTAGAGATGTAGTACTGAGGTAGTCATAGATATTACTATGTGAATGAGAACCCTTTGGACTTGCACAGTGTGGAACTCTAATGCTCTCATCCAGCTTCTGTTGTGGAAGCAGAAAGTTCCATCCTATGAAGACTTTGACTATGGAATGTCACCCTCCCATCAACAGGTACAGGGCAAACATGGAAAATAAATAAAGATAAATGACTCTTATATGAGTAAATAGATGGTAACTGAAGCCATATGTGTGGATAAGATTGCTTAGTCCAGAAATAAGGAGTAGGATAGAAGAGAACCATGCAAAAAGGCTCGAGGAACTCCAGCTTTGCAAAACCGGAGACAGAATAACAAACATGCAGAGGTGGATAGTGATGTGTGCATCTCCCTGTGTGATCCTGAGGAAAAACTGCCCAGGCAGGCTTCAATTTCATATAACAATTAAATAAAAATCAATTTCATATAAGCTAAAGATCAATTATGAGTGTTTAATTGAACAGTTTTATTTTCAATGAAAATAACTATAAAAAACATGAGCAACAATGTCTTTTCTTTTAATATATTTTTATTGATTTGAGAGAGAGAGAGAGAGAGAGAGAGAGAGAGAGAGAGAGAGAGAGAGAAAGAAACATCAACGATGACAGAGTCATTGATTAGCTTCCTTCTGCACATCCCTCACTGGGGATTGAGCCTGAAACCCCGGGCACATGCCCCCAACCAGAATCGAACCCAGGAGTCCCAGTGCACAGGCTGACGCTCCATCCATTGAGCCAAGCCAGTCAGGGCTGTCTTTTCTTTTTGACTTTGTGTCATGATTTGGGATTCAGAAGTGATGGTTACTTCAGAGGCGATGTTTAAACTTCTACTTGTAGTCTGGAGCTGGGCTCATGTCCAGGATTTGTGACCAAAACATCTTTGTTTCAATCATATTGCAGCCTATCCAGTCCCTTGATTCCTAACATATTGAAAAATGCAATGTATTTGTAAAGTTGAATGAAAATTTTCCTCAAATACAAAATAAATGTTCTTTAATCATTGAGAACAGGATGTAGTCATGATATAAAACTAAAAGGTTAATCAAGAAAAGTTGCAGAACTTAACAAATTGGGCATGGCAAGCAATCACATTTCTCTATTAAAAAAGCAAAGATAATAAAATTTTTTAACAACCATGTCTGACTTTTCTGGTTCATAGAGAGAGTGGGGAAAATCTCCCTTCAAAAGTTCATGATGAAGAAGAGCACAGAAATAATATAGATATTTATGCATGTGGACGGAGATCACATGCTAGAGCAGTGATGGCAAATCTTTTGAGCTTGGTGTGTCAGCATTTTGAAAAACCCTAACTTAACTCTGGTGCCATGCCACATATAGAAATTTTTTGATATTTGCAACCATAGTAAAATAAAGACATATTTTTGATATTTATTTTATATGTTTAAATGCCATTTAACAAAGAAAAATCAACCAAAAAAATGAGTCACGTGTCACCTCTGACACGTTTGTCATAGGTTCGCCATCACTGTGCTAGAGGATGGATCAAAAAAATAGTGAAGGAATTCAAGAGGAGGTGAGGGAAGGTGGCAGAGGAAAAGGGCTTCTTGACTAACCAGGCATGATGGGATCCAGGGAAATGAACCAGCAGACAGAATGGAGAAAGTGAAGCAAGTGCACTAGCCAGCTAACTGGCTCTGGGGTAAGCTACAGGGACAGTCTATTCACAAAAGAAAAATTATTTTAGAGCATCACTGTATTGGAAAACATGGATATTCAAGGCCAACATATTTCCTTTGTCTAGGAGTAAATACAAACATCTTTGCTTGACCTTTAAAACTCTCTAAACAGACTGTCTCTATTCGCTCTACTCTGATCACACTTTGGCCAAATATGCTGTTTTCCTTCCAGACCACTGCTCACAAAAGGAATCTGTCTTTTTTTTTAAGTATTACAAATAGAAGTACATAGTCTCCTTTCCCCCCCCCCCCCATTGACCTCCCCCTGGCACTCCCACCCCCCGGCACATGCCCTCACCCCTCTAGTGTCTGTGTCCATTGGTTATGCTTATATGCATACATAAAAGTCTTTTGGTTGATCTCTTACACCACCACCCCCACAACCCTCCCCTGGCTCATTCATGGGACTGAGGGCAGCTGGTTGGTCAGTTTTTGATAGCTTACAACCCTCCCCTGCCTTCCCAATGAAGTTTGACAGTCTGTTCGATGCTTCTTTGTCTCTGTATTTATTTATTTTTTTAATTTTGTTTTATTGCTTAAAGTATTACCAAGAGTATTACATATATCTCCTTTTTCCCCCCTTGACATTCCCCCGGCCTCCTCTACCCCCCAGTGTCTTATGTCCATTGGTTGAAAGTAAGACAGTCAGGGCTGAGTCACCCAGCCTTTCCTCCTTGCAGGATGGCTCTCCTGCCATTTGTCGCTAGATCTACTTTTGTCCATCAGTTTTTGTTGATCATTATATTCCACATATGAGTAAGATCATGTGGTATTTTTCTTTCATTGACTGGCTTATTTCACTTAGCATAATGCTCTCCAGTTCCATCCATGCTGTTGCAAATGATAAGCATTCCTTCTTTTTTACAGCAGCATAGTATTCCATTGTGTAGATGTACCACAGTTTTCTAATCCATTCATCTGCTGATGGGCACTTAGGCTGTTTCCAGATCTTCACTATGGCGAATTGTGCTGCTATGAACATAGAGATGCATATATCCTTTCTGATTGGTGTTTCTGGTTTCTGTATTTATTTTTGTTCATCAGTTTATGATATTCATTATATTCCACAAATGAGTGAGATCATGTGATATTTATCTTTCTCTGCCTTAATGCTCTTCAGTTCCATCCATGATGTTGCAAATGACAAAGACCCTGTCTTGATGTACTTGTCCAAACCTCCATGGATATGGAATTCTCCTTGGAATTTCTGTTTCTGCCTAGCTTTCTTCCAAAGGTGACCACTATCCAGCTTTTTGTGTCTCTGCCCTGGCAGTTGGCATAGACTTTCTTGAATTATTTCCCAAAATCACATAGGCTTTGTCATGAAGGAGGGAAGGGTCTTGACCACAGGAATAAGTAGGTAAGGGCTGAATACAAAACCAAATAAGATCATTTGAGGAGAACCATGCCAACTATTAGGCTGGTCCTCAGCAGAGATATCCAAGAGAACTGAACAAGATGTCCAAGGAGGAACAGTGAATTCAGATTGATTAAGATTAGTGTTGACCATAAAGTAGGAGCAGAGTTGATGTTCTGAATGGTCCACTAGAAGAGGAAGTCAAATTCTACCCAAAGAAGATATATCTGGCCATAGTGAGAAAAAGCTGGGAAAACCATAGACTTGGTAATAGACATTACTCACTAGAGCAGGAATCCATTCCTTGTAGAAAATCAATGACAACTATTTTGGCAGCAGCTACTGCTACTAACACCATCATCACCACCACCACCAGCAGCATTAATAATTACCATCAGCTGGATCTCTTTACTGTTTTAGTCTCTGCAGCCAATTTCTTGTTAATTCTTCACAACATCTTTGAAGTGGCATATGATCATTGTCTTTTTGCAGAAAAGTGTTATATAATTGGATTAACACAGCTATAAAATGGCAGAGGCAGGATTCAAACCAGGACCACCAGATTCCAAAACCTACACATTGTCCTGTAAGTCACTCTGCCTCTGCAGAAACTGTCAAGCGGAAATGGAAGCTGAGGCTAAGCTGTGCTCTGAGGAGGTGATGGAAATAATTTTCAATGAAAGGGCAAATGATGGTCTGGATCAAACATATCAGATCTCAGGCTGTTGGCAGCACAATTAATTCCTTTCCCTGCATGCTGGAGAGGATCAGCCTTTACCCATAATTCCTGTCCAGTAGGGACTGGGTCAGGAACTGAGTGAGCATGGTTGAATCTGTAGTTAACAGTGTCTGAGGAAGACAAGGGATGGCATATTCTACTCATCTTTCTAGTTGTAGAATGAGTCATTGATCAGAGGGACCATGGCTTAGATATCTTCTATATTCATTCTAAGGCTGGCCCATAGTAGGTCTTCAGTATGTGCTTGCTGATGGATTGATTGGTCAACTGATTGACAGAGCAACTGACTAAATAAAAAGGCATTAGGGAAAGCAACAATGGGCTTAGTTCTTTCATTATCCATTATCTGTCCATGCTTGCTCAGACCTGCCTTACAGAGATGTGACTTATTGCTTCCCCCTCTCCCCTTCTTCCCAGAGAACATGACATGACCTTTCTAGTTCCATAGAATACATTTCCCTCCTGGGTACTTTCGATTTGCAATAAGTGAAACAATGCTTACTTTGCTTCCTCCTCTGTCCTTAATAAGTGGAAACTAAGACTATCTTCAGTATCCCAGACAAATAAATTGTCAAAATCACATGAGCTCTGAGCAGGTTTGCTGGCGCAGCTCAGCAGAGGCAATTGGTGTACATGCATCCCATCCCCCATTTCTCGTCCCTCCACCCATACCCCATAATGCAATCCTCTAGCTAATTTGTTTAAGACAGGAAGGATGGTACACACTAAGCTGAGTGCCTAGAGGATGACATGCAGTCTCCTATACTGGCCAGTGGAACTGGTCAGGCATCAGTGAACAGGAAGCCAGAGGTCTAATGGGACAGACCTTCATCACAAGGGTTTGTCACCAGTGGTCCTGGGAATTGAGTACCTGAACTCATATCAGAGAAAATCAAGACCTTGTTGGTTAAATGCTACACAACCATGACCACTGGGCTATCTCAGGCACTAGGATGCTTCCAGTCCTCTCCCAGGCATCACAATCTTCCCAAAACAGAAGCATGACTTCTTGTCCCAAGCCCTTAGAATATTTTGTATTCTTATCTTCCTTCAGAATATCTGTTTATGAATACCTTATTACTCATATTAGCATTAATTTATTTTCTGAATCAATAAAGTTTTAAAATGAGAGAGAGAACTATTAATAAGTATACAGAGATAAGAGGCATTGGGACTATCCTAGACAAACCAGGATGTGTGGTAACCCTACTATTGGCTTCTCAAATTACACTGAGCAAGGTCAGTGGTCCTTCCACCTCTGCTCCCCCTGCCCCCCTTACCTCCGTCCTTATTCAGGGTGGAGTTATAGAGCTCACTAGACACCATTTCTAGTGGTCCTTGCTTGGCAGGTCTAGGTGTATGGAAGTATTATCTTCAAGCTTATTCCTATAAAGCATGAGCATGAATGTTCCAAAGAATATCAAACACAGTTACTTTTCCTTTCCCTAAGCTCTTGGCCAACTCAGGTGAGCTTCTTTTTCTTACTTCATACGCAGTCTGACTGTGGCCAGGGACTGACAGCTCCATGAATCCCATAGTGGGTATGAGAACTGGGACAGTTGGCAGGTGGGCTGATAAAGCACCAAGCTGGGCCTTTCTGAAGTATCGATCCTGAGCAGCAAATGCCAAAGTCAGACAAGGTCCAGGGCCTGCCACGTAAAAATGTCCAAGTCCCCCCCCCCCCCCCCCGCCCCAGAGCTGTGTGTGGGCATCCCCTGGAATGATGGGTGTATTGTACAGTTCCCGGCCTCCTCTCACAGCTTCTCAAGACCGATTCTGTCACACCACAGCTCTCCTCTATTTCACACCCAGAGCCAAATTTTCTGCATCCAATTTCTGGGGCCCTTGCACGGAGCAGGGGGTTATAGGATCACATGTTGCTCTCACTTGGCTTCCTGGCCTCAGCAGAGCCAGTTCTGGCTGTCCTGCTCCAAATCCTCACAGGTGCCCTCAGTGCTGGATCTGGAGCGGGTGGTCCTCCCAACCCACCTTCTGAAACTCCACTCTATCCCTCTTTCATCCCATCTTCAAAACAAAAACAGCTGTTGGCAGGTAGAAGATATCCATTATCTCTTCATCCCCTCGATTCTATGGGGATCTCGGTACCCTGGGATTTTCTGAGTTGCTAGGGAACCAGGAGCAGAGATTGAGTCTCCTTTTAGTAATCTATCCAGACATCGTTGTACCCACATCATCTTACTGATTCCTCCTGCCAGTTTGATAAGTATTACTAGTAGTACCTCCTTTGTGTACACGTGGGGAAACTAAGGCTGTGGGAGTTTAAGTAGTTTGCCCAGAGTCATAGGGCTTTCTGCTACTCTGCAGAAAAACAGGAGTACTTGCTGGAAAGATTGAACATTCTTGCTGAGACACAAAGTAAAACAACACTAGGTAGGTTACTCAAGAAATCCAGTGAAGAGGCCTGTGCAGGACTCACAGTTTGGGAATCCTTGCCAGGACACATGACAGTATTACTTCACTATGGAAACATTTTTCCTTATCTTTTAGTCATTATTATGCAAACAACTCCCCAGAGTCTGCTAGGATCTGGGAGTCAAAAGGTCTCCAGGTACAGTCTCCTTAACTACTGTCCTGCATTCCATAAATAGAGGGAAACCTTATAATTCCAAGAACTCTGGCAAAACTGTGTCCAAGAAAATATGTCTTCAAGGATTTGCAGTTTCATGCTTCAAACTGTACAATTTCAAAACTGTAATCAAAACATGCAAATGGAAAAGGACAGCAGGAAAATACATCAGCAAGCTAATGTGGCACCCTAGCCATTTTGGCTCAGTGGGGAGAGTGTAGGCCTGTGGATTGAAGAGTCCCAGGTTCGATTCTGGTCAAGGGCACCTCCCCTGCCAGGGCCCTGGTAGGGGCATGTGCAGGAGGCAACCAATCAATGTGTTTCTCTCACATTGATATTTCTCTCTGTCTCTCCCTCTCTCTTCCACTCTCTCTAAAAATCAATGGGAAAATATCCTCAGGTGAGGATTTAAATAATAATAATGATGATGATGATGATGATGATGAAAGCTAATGTGGCAATTCAAATTACTTCAAATTAATTTAAAATAAAGATCTAAGGTTTTACAAAATTATTCTTGTCCAATTTTTTTTTTAAGTGTGGTGGAAATAAAAGAACATGAGACTTGAACAAAAGCTCCACTCTTTACCGGGTGTGTGGTTTTTACTTCTCTGAGCCTCCGTTTCCTCATTGTACAAATAGAACGCATAAGGCAATATAATTCTAGATGTAAATGGTCTCCCTCTTTGTCGGATGCTTAGAGTTACTCTCCTTCCCTCCCCAATACTAAGTGAAAAGTATTCTCTTCCTAAGAAAAGTTCCCCCGAAGTCAGAAGGCTAACGTTAGGGCCCAGCTCAGTGCCCACAGAACCATCTCCCTCTGCCACATGTACAGCATCAAAAGAGCAGCTCTGTCCGTGAAAATCACAGCACCAGGAGGAGGGAAATCAAACCCAAAATTAATCAAACAGGATGGAATTCCCAGAGCAAGCATGCATCAATTAGGGGAAATGTTACTGTCAGGTACCGGGCTTGGAATTTCACAGGGGACTCATAAGGTGAATAAACTAAGCTCTGGCATTGATTATGGAAAGCAGTGGCTGTATGATGTCAGGGCTGCTGTGATCAGTTCAGCCAGAAATTCACATTCCAGTGTCTTGATTTCTGGGATTACCTTCGTGCTGACTGACAGTCAGAAAAAGAAAAGCAGCACTGCTTAATGGGAAACTTGCTCTGATCTGTTCATCTAACAGCTGGCTGGTACATCGATGCTGACTTTCTTTGCCTGTTTTTCAGCCGTATGTGTTGTTTAAATGGGAGCAAGTCAAAGGAAGATGTTCTTCATTGCCCTGTCTATGTACAAGGCACTATATGGACACAGTGAGGAGTACAGAGATAAGGGGAAAAAAACTCCTCTATGGGAGGAAAGTTGATTGCTACTGGGACCTGGCTCTATGCCAGGTAGCATGTCCCAGGCTTTAGGTCTATAATTAACTCCTTTTTTTTTTTCATTTGACAATATGATGTAGGTATATTGTTCCAATCTCTGGATGAGAAAAGTGAGGCTCAAAGAAGCCGTTGATTTCAGTCCTCGCTTGTTGGACTCTGAAGTCTCTATATTTCATGGCCTCATAATCTATCCCTAGATCTATGTCCCAAAATCATCTTTCCTCTGTACCAGTCGCAGAATGGAGTAGAAGACAGGGAGTACCGAAGTGTTATGTCAGATTCAATTGCACTTCCGGGAAACCCAGGCATCTGCCTCCACAGAGACTGAACAGAGTCAGAGAACTTGCTCTACTCCTCTGTCCAAGTCTGGGCAACGTGACCCACTCCCTGAGAAAGTGCTCCCTTCTCTCCAGTGGGAATCAATCACTCCTTCCCACTGCATTTTGTTTGAACTTCTCTTAGGAAAGTTATTCTTTTGCTAAACCATAAAAAACCCTGGTTGATTACATGTCTATTTCTTTGCCAACCATTCTGCTATTTTGAATCCTATTTATCCTCTACGAGTAAACCCAAATGATGGATTTAGCAACTAATTATTCTCTACCTGTGTGTGTGTGCATACACACACATACACACACACCTTTATTCCCACTTCTTAAATCAGATGTGAATTTCAATCCTCCAAGTCAACTGTGATGTAACTTTTTCCCTCTAATTCAACTATCCTTTGAGATCCTCCTCGTCTCATCTGGCCCACATTAATCTCTCCCTGTCAGTCACTGCCAAACTGTCCCCCATTGCCTCTGCATGGACTCTTCCATTGTTGAGTTCCTCCTTTACTCCTGTGTCATGTTGGGGTCAGGAGTTTTCTTTGATATTCTCCTCACCCATACCTCTCCAGATGCACCACACAGCCATTTCCTTTCTGCTCCCTGGAACTCTGCCAGAAGTGGGGACCTCTGCTCTCAGGTCCCACAAACCCATCTGGAATCTGAGCTCTTCAGGGTTCCCTCTACCTGGAAGTCAGAGTCCAGAAACTTCCTCTCCAGGACCTGCCATTGCCTTTATTCACATAGCTTTTTCCCTCCAATTGTCAACACTGCCGAGACCAGGAGAACCTTATCTAGTTGGTAGTCAGGGGATGAGAAAGAATCCTTTTCCTCGAATCATCTAACATTAGGCTATCCCGGGAGTCTCTCCTTTCTCCTAGCTGCCACAAGCATTTGGAAACTAAGGACAATCACATCTTCTCCTTAAGGAAATAAACAATAAGGGATGGCTGATATGATTAAACAGGGCAGGAGAAGTTTAAGGGGAGGAAGTGAGAGAACTGGCAGCAAAAAGCAAAATGCTATTCTATATATTAAAAGGCTAATTAATATGCAAATTGACCAAACAGCAGAATGACTGGTCGCTATGATGTGCACTGACCACCAAGGGACAGACGCTCAATGCAAGAGCTGCCCCTTGGTGGTCAGTGTGCTCCCACAGGTGGAGCACTGCTCAGCCAGAAGCCAAGCTCATGGCTGGTGAGTGCAGGCCTCTCCGTGGGGAGCAGGCCTAAACCTTCAGTCAGACATCCCCCAAGGGCTCTCAGACTGTGAGAGGGCATAGGCTGGGCTGAGTGACACACACACCCCACCCCCGAGTGCACGAATTTCATGCACCAGGCCTCTAGTTTTTAAATATATCAAAATAACCTGCTATCCTCTTTCATTGGCATTTAGCTCAGGAGACTATGGTATAACCACTTTTGGCTCTACCTTTCCATGACATTGAAGTTTAGGAACACAGCCTCGGATGATGGACAGAGCTACCAATATTGGGTGTTGGGAGAGTTGGGTTGTATTCCCTGTTCTAATACTAATAATATGTATTATCTTAGGAATATAATTTCCTCTCTATTTCTCCTTTGCATGACCCATAAAATCACAGGATCATGCCAGATTAATATTCCTAACTCTTAATCATACTACTTTCATAATTGTGCCATATCTGATTGTCATTCATATTACTTTTTATCTAATGATCAAATTGACTCCTCTTTTCTTAAATCAACTCGCTTTTATTTTTACTTAAATATACTGTCAAAGGAAACTTTTTGGTACTGGCATATCATTTAACGAACCTAAAAAGTAACCCAAAGAATAATCAATGAAAACAAAACAATGCCATTCAATTTTAGCTGAGCATTTGCTTGCAAAATGCTCTTTTCTTTGTTAAAAAGTGAAAATAGCACCTGTCAGAGAGGTGTTAAAGACACAGTAACAGAAACCCTACAGCTTTTTTCTTGGTAAATAGGTGACCTGAAAAAGTTCTGAAAATGAAGTAACTTTCTCATTAGAGGTTCCATGTTATTTAAAGATATGCCCTGTGCTAGACAAAAGTCACCAAAGGTCGCAGTCCTGGGGTCAAAGCACTAGACTGGAAGGTACTTTAGTCTCTTCACAGCTCTAACAGTCTGCCTAATCCTGCTCTCTGCATTCTTGGGTTATTTGCCCAAAATATGTTCTTGTCCATATCTTCATATTTCACTTCTATTCTCAGCCCACCTGTCTTGCTTCCCTTTTCCAGTTTTCCTGCCCCTTGAGAGCTTGGAGTGTTAGGGAGGTCCCCCTTGTACCTCCTAGGTCTCACAGCGTCCTCACTTCAGCTCTGCACCCACTCCACCCCATTTCCAGCAGGAGGAGGCCAGCCCTGTGAGGCTCAGCAGCCAAATGAGCTCCTGACACACCTAGCCATGCTACTGAAGCTTGTATTTTTCATATCTCATACTTGTCTGCCTCTATCACTCACACCTGTGGTCAGCCCTATCTTGAAACACACCTGCTCCAGAGCCAAACCTGCAGAGAAGGTGTGTCGAGCATGGCTCATGCCCCAACAGGCTCTGGGCCATAGCTTACAGGAATCTTGGGTGAATTGGTTTTGTTACTTTCCTTCCCACTGCCAGCCTGAACTCAGCCCTCTAAGGAAGTAGGGAAAATGATCCAGCATATTCCTCGTGGCAGATAAGAGAACACAAACTCACCCTTTAAATCCATATCTAGAATGGAATCAAAGCTATATTTTGCCATCTCTTAAAGATCCTCTTTGACCACTATAATTCTCATCCTGTCCAGTTTTTAAAAAGTACAAATAGAGCAACTTCTGCTCCTGAGAGTATGGTAATCAGAGACTCAGAAGTGCTCTCCCACTGCACACCAACTATGTGCTGCATAAGACATACTGTTGAATGCATTGCTGGGCTTTCGGAAAGTACAAGAAATCTCCAAGTACTAACCCTCCCATTCCAGAGAAAAAAGGATAAAAACCATGAATGTGACCTGTAAGCAGATATGGAAGCCAGGTTTTTTTCTAAAGTAAATTCTGATATTAACACTGTATTCTGGCAAACATGCCTTGGGCCAGCTGAACAGTGGTGTCATTTACCCTTAGCCATGTACACTAACCTGGAAAACCAGGAAGATGTTTAAAGAGGTCCCAGGTAGATAGCAACCCTTTGGCACCTGGCAGAAGCAAATAAAAATTGTCTCTGGAAGAAAGCATCCTTGACTTAGGTCATACAAGAGTCCTCAAATTTAAAATCAAACAACCAGAAACTTATAATAAAATAGCATAAAGTATACAAAAAAATAAATTGTCTTCGGTAAAGTAGAAAGGAGCCAATGGACTAATTCTTTCTCATACCTCCCTCTGGAAAGATAATCCTGGAGGTAGTTTATATGGCTGCTAGAGAGGACAGTGCATAGCACGGTCCTGCGCTATGGAATAATCAGCTGCATTTAGTGGTAGCCAGCTAATACTCATCCTCACCTAGACTATCTCTCCTTCCTTGTCTCACTCCCTTTGTCCTTGCTCCTGCTCCCTAGGATTGTACTCCCTAACAACAACAAAAAAAAGTCACATACAACCTCTGATTTCTGGACAACCTAGGCTAAGTAGGAACTTTAGATATTGCAGTTATCACATAAAATATATAACAACTATCTGTAAATTTTTTTAAATATATTTTTGTTGATTTCAGAGAGGAATGGAGAGGAAGAGAGAGAAACATCAATGGTGAGAGAGAATCATTGATTGGCTGCCTCCTGCTTGCCCATGTGCCCTGACAGGGAATTGAACCATGACCTCCTGGTTCATAGGTTGAACCACTGAGCCACGCTGGCTGGGCTATATGTAAAATATTTTTAAAGCAAGCAGCTAAACACTATAAAAATAGCCAGGCAGATTAGAAAATGTAAAAAAATAAAATAAAAAAAGAAAGTGAAAAATGTAATTGTTGAAGTAAATATTTAAATAACTCACTGGATATAACTCACTGGATATGATAAATAGAAGATATGGAAAAGCTAAAGGGAGAATTAGTAAAGTGAGACTGAATAAAGAGAGAATTTGTGAGGATATATCTAAAATGTTTATCCAAAGTAGCACCAAGAACAAGAAGATATGGAAAGTAACAAGTTATGGTGCACAGAATGAAAGGCCTAATGTATATTTAATCAGAGTACCATAAAGAGAGAATAGAGAAAATAATGGGAAATAAGTATTTAAAAAGTGTGTGAGAATTAGGCATACCTAATGAAAGACATAAATCCATAGATGCAGAAAGCACCACATTTCCCAACTAAGACAAATACAAATAAATCTACACTAGGTACAGCAGAGTGCCTTAGGAAAAAACAAAGCTTATCAAAATCATCAGGAGGGGAGGTCACTCACACAGAGACAAAAATGACAATACACTAACTTTATTAGTCAGGGTTCTCCAGAGAATCAGATAGATGATAGATAGATAGATAGATAGATAGATAGATAGATAGATAGATAATAGATAGATAGATAAATAGATAGATAATTATAAGGAACTGGCTCACATGAATATAGAAACTGACCTAAAATCAGTAGGGTAAGTAAGCAGCAAGCTGGAGACCCTGGGCTGACACCTGGATAGCAGCCTATGGGAGATAGTAAAGCGTGGCCTCAGTAAGCCACACTCAATGGAAACTGAGATAATGGATGCTGTTTTAAGTTGCGGGGTTATTTGTTACTCAGCAAAGATAACTAATACCCTAGAAGCATTATTAGATATGGAAGCAATATTATAAATAGCTACTTAGAATAAAGGTTCAATTCACCAGAAAGACACAGAAATTCTAAACGTTAATGACTTTAATGTAATAGACGCAAGATACATAATCAAATTAGAATTTTGGAGAAATTCAGGTGCATTGCGAAGAGAACTGGGTCAAGAATGACAAACCAGGTCCCAAGCTTAACTCTGCTACTAATTCTCTGTAGAATCTTGTGTGACTTCTCTGAACCTAAAATTCCTACTTTTCTGTGACTGTGTGTCCAATATAGTTTACATCTCCTTTCTTTCCAAGTTATTCTTAAGTCTGTAAGCATTTACCAAATGAGAGAACTTTTAAATGTTATTATGAATGCAAGTGTTTCTCTTTCATTATCTAACACTGGTTTGAAAGCTCTTTGAGGTTCCTGAACTCATCCAAGCAACTACCCCATCGTGCTAGCTAGAGTGCACTGAATAGCAGGCCAAGTATGGTTATAGAAATGCAGGAGAGCTTAGCTCAAAAAGAATAAAACAGGCCCCTTTGGGACATGTCCCACTCCTCCACCCCAAATATCGCAAGAGCTTTGTGCAATTGGCTCCCTCCGCTTTTGATCAATAGGTTAAGTCATCCTGACTGAAGAACCCAAGCCAGATGAGTAGCAAGTAAAAAATCCAGTTCTCGGTAGGGCAAGGTACCCCAGAGAATTTGCTTTCAGAAGTGAAGTAAAAGAACTCTCTGCAGGAAGTTAAAGACCATGGAAATACGATCACATTGAGGCTGATAGCACCTGTCCCTCCCAATAGGTAAGGACATTAAATAATGCACAAGTCCGTCTGCCAGGTATTGATCTGGCATAAAAAGTCTCACTGGTGTAACTATATATTTATGTATAAAATATATATTAAAAGCTGCAGTATGCACAAATATGTATAGCCTCATCCTTCTGCTTAGTAAATGTAAGCCCTGATTCTTTGTCTTCAGGCAGAAACTTAGCCATATTTTCCAGCAGGTAAGTCATCTACAAATTCTAGCCTGAGGGCAGACTTTTTTACTTTGTATTTCATGCTGTTTGAAGAAGCCTGAGTGGAACTTATGAAATTCCCAGCATCACAGAAGAGGTTTGTATTTTCCATTTAACCCCTGAGTTTTGCCTCCTTTTCACAAATTGTCTCTATGCGGCAGGCAGCCCCCTTCACCCTAGAGCTGCCTGAGCCGAGAGAGGCCCATCTGAATCGTTCAGGACAGCTTTAAATTGGCATAAATATTTTCACATCCAATCCCAGGCAGATGTGAATTTTGGAAATATTTGTATGAAGTCAGTTGCACGTTTCTGGCCCAGAAACAGAAGCTGATCCTTACATCCAGAGCAAGGAAACGAACAGTTTATTAGGGCCGTCATCAAGCAGCCTTAGCCACTTACTATTTAACTTTGGTCAATTTCTTAATCTTGTAACTTCAGTTGCCTTCTCTGTAATGTGGGAACGATGACGGCGCCCGTTTCAGATGTTTTCTCTGAAAATAACCAATATTAAAATGTATCTAATGTACTTATCGTGGAACCTGCTATACAAAATTTTTAATACATTCTGGTTATTAATAATAAAATTATCAGAAAAAAATAAAAGGATGTGAGTTTTATTATGTCAGAACTCCCCAACCACTCGTAAACCAGCTAATCCAACACTGCAGCACCCCAAACGATAAACTCCTCACCCAATTATTTCATAGACCAGAAACCTGAGTTTCAGAGAAGTCAAGCAAATTGCTCAAGTTCATTCAGAAATGTCGTGTATAGTATTACAGACAAATAGTAGGATTCACATTAACCAAAGCAGAGCCAGTAGGGACCCTGTAAAGTTAATTCATATAGCTCACCCCTAAAGTTAATATATTTTTAGGACCGATAAAGCACATGTAATGGGGAATGCTCAGAACACAGATCTACTTGGCATTCTCAGAAGCGTCCTTGGCATGCTTGAAGATTCACAGCCTATAGCTTTTGGCAGTCCCCAAAGAGGGAGCTCTTTCCACTAACAAAATACAAAATGCAAAATTAATAAAAAGACCCTTTGAAACTGAAAAATGTGCCTCAGGCAAACTATCTGCCCAGCAGCTGGTTAAAATTTAATCAGGTTTTTTTTTTAATTTTTTTAGGCCTGTACATCTTTTGTATAGATCTCCCCAGTCTGAGTGTGGTCAAAGTTTGTTAAACAGAAATAATAGCTAAGCCTTTCTAATTCTGCAAATAAGCAGGGGAAGCTTTCAATGGCTCTGCAACATTCAAGAAACTAATTGCCCAAGTCTCAACAAAGCGGGATAATTCTTTAATAATTTCTGTACTTTCTCTTAAATTGGCAACTATATACTATGCAGTGAATCCTAACATGGATTTAAGCTTAGAGTTACATTGTAGCTTTTTCTGGGAAGTTGATCCAGCCCTAGATAGAGAAAAGAGGTAGTGGAAGAGAGAAGGGGAAAATGAGAATGAATCAACTGGCTTAATGATTAGAATCTATATGTATAAAACCCTAATATGCAAATAGACCAAAAGGCAGAACTACCAAACAACTGGTGGCTATGATGTGTGCTGACCACCAGGGGGCGTGCGCAGAACATGGCGGGCGTCAGCCACGGCGGAATGGTGGAGCAGGTGAGCGGGGGCACCAGACCAAGGTGGGATGGCTGGCCACTGTCATTGGGGCAGTTACTGAAAATTCTTTGCTCCCACGCACCGGGGTCCCGCTTGGTGCTCACACCTGCTGCCGACACCGCCACTGGCCACAATCCCTCAGTGCCATCAGTGGTTGTGAGTGATGGCTGCAGGCCCCAATCACCCCTCAGTGCTTCTCTACCTCCCCCTGCTCCTGAGGGGCAATTAGGGCCAGCATCCACCTCTTGCACCCGCTGCCAGCAATGGCCCTCGCTCACACCCACTGCTGGCACTGGAGCTGCCACTCGCACTCTCTGCTGGCACTGACCCCAATTGCTCCGCGCTGTCAGCCAGTGTGAGCGGGGCCAGCACCCTCAGCGCATGGGAGTGGTGGCGGTGAGAGCGGGGCTGCTGGCAGACAGGGGACCAGGGCCATGGCAGGAAGGGCCGGGTGGGAGCACGGAGGATGGGCTGAGATCCACCCCTGTGCCCACTGCAGCCTCGTAGCCCACAGTTCCTTTCAAGGTGCACAAATTCGTGCACTGGGCCCCTAGTTTTGTATAAAAACTTAGCGAAGAGTCTACTGCTATCACTATCACTAGGCTATTGGGAATCAGAGAGGATGTTTTACTCTCGGCCAATCACCTGTTCTCCTATCTAAAGTACCAGACTAAAGGGTCTCGCCCTAATTTGATTTGTTTTACTTACTCTTCTCCCATAAATGTATATACAATTGAAGACTACAGTGAAGCCCAGATAAACAACTATCTAAGATGGAAACTGTCTACCAAGAAGTCAATTAGACAAGTCCCCACTTGTCCACAAACTGTAGCAATAATCACACAACTTCTTCAATTCCAAATGTCATTTTATTCATAAATAAGGGGATTGAGGGTTGGAAGAGAGTTACAGTTGATTGTGAACAAGAGAACTCATGCTTGCAGTATAGCCTTAGCCTTGCAAGACATGGACTTGAGTCTAAAATACCAAGATCTTGGGACTGAATTTCCTAGAGAGTGGGGGCAGAGTTGAGGGACGGGTCAGGTTGGAATGTCCTCTCAGTGTTGCTCTGGCCTGGCTGAGGCAATCTCGTATCTTGGAGGTAGGCACAGTGAGCTTCCTGAAGAGAAGCGGTTTTTCCCTCTCAATTACACATAGTGAATAATTGCTAATAGATACTTTATTCTATTATAAGAACCCAAGTCGTTTGTATGTTTGTGGTCATAATAGATCCCACGATGCCCCATTTCCAAATAAGATCTGGTCCAGCTGGTGTGACTCAGTGTTTGAGCATCAACCTATGAGCCAGGAGGTCATGGTTCAATTCTGGTCAGGGCACATGCCCTGGCTGTGGGCTCAATCCACAGTGTGGGTCATGCAGGAGACAGCTGATCAATGATTCTCTCTCATCATTGATGTTTCTCTCTCTGTGTCCCTCTTCCTTCCTCTCTGAAATCAATAAAAATACATTTTTAAAAGAGATAAGATCTGGTGACTCTGCTAAAAAGGGTGGGGGGGGGGGAGGAATAATAACCGCAATGCTCAGCTCTCAGCACTGTGGGAGGCAGGCTAGTGGAGCGTTATTGACTGGAGAGTTCCATCTCTCTCTCAATCTCAGTTCTCCACCAACCAACTACTTTACCTAAGCAATTGACTTTACCTTCTTGAAGCTTCTTGTTTTTATTTTAAATTGAAATAATAACACTCACCCTCTAGGGTTGTTGGGGAGATTGAATTAGGTAATGTTTAAAAAATGAATAACACAGTGAAGGACCTATTATGGAAGAAAAGTAAATGCTAGTTCCTTACACACATTTATATATACACTAGGGGCCCGTTGCACGAAGATTCACGCAATAGGCCTTCCTTCCCCTGGCTGCTGGCACCAGTTTTCCTCCGGCACCCGGGACCCAGGCCTTTGGTCCAGCCGCAGCAGCAAGGCTTGGCTTCTCTGCTCTAGCTGCAGTGGAGAAGCCAAGCCTCTTCAGTCTTCAATCTTCGCTCTGTGCCTGCATATGCAAATTAACCGCCATCTTTGTTGGGTTAATTTGCATACTCATCCTGATTGGCTAGTGGGCATAGTGGAGTGACACCAATGTGCATGTTTCTCTTTTATTAGTGTAGATATTAACCGTACACACAGGAGCTCGGATCATTGTTGTTCTCCTGTCAAGTTTTGAGTTCTGCTAACTCATCTAGTAATTTCCTGGTTCCAAATCCTTGTGTCCTACTTCATTCCAGTTCCAGACTCATCTGACATTTGCACTCACTGCAAAGCCTAGTAATTAACTCATGGCTTCACTCTGTGATCTGCTCTTTGCTTCTAAAGCTATACTTAACAAAACTCTGGAAAACTCTGATAGTAAAATAACAACAAAAATAATTTCTGACACTTACTTGATGCCAAATATACCAGGTACCATTTTATCTCCATTTTGCAAATAAAAAACCTAAGTAACAAGAAATGAAATGACTGGTCTAAGTTCAGATGAGCAAGAATTTGAATTCAGGCAGTTGAGCTCCAGAAGTTTGACTTAAAACTAGAGCTAAAGTTAAAATTAAAGCTGTTCTGCAGTGGTTAGATAGGTGGCATTGGCTGAGCAATTAATACATTTAATGCCTGACATTTTTTATGTATTTAGATCTTGACAATGACCCTATGAAATGGATGACATTACTTTATTTTCAGATGAGAAAGTGGAAGCTGGAATACATTCAATGATTTATCCAAGTCCATCTGACTTCAGACCTACTTAACTGAAATCACAGTACTACCTACAAATGCATCATCTAAGTTGTCCTTTAAGAAAAGTCTTCATATGTTAAGAAATCAAGTTAACATTTCAGATTCAAAGACCTTCATCCCAAACCCTAATTCTCCAGTTTGGCTGAACCAAACAAATAAGCAAAAGAAATAAAAAGGTATCCAAATCAGAAAGGAAGAAGTAAAATTTCCTCTCTAGGTGACATTATATTATATAGAGAAAACTCTAAAGACTACACACACACACACACACACACACACACACACACACACACAAATTGTTTAAACTTAATAGAACTAATAAACCAATTTAGTAAAGTTGCAGAATTCAAAATCAATATACATAAATTAGTTTCATTTCTATACACTAACAACAACCTATGGATGGGGGAAAAGATTAAGAAAATAACTTCATTTATAATTGCATCAAAAAGAATAAAATACTTAGAAATAAATTTAATAAAGGAGGTAAAAGGTATGTACACTGAAACTATAAAACACTGATGAAAAAAATGAGGATGAAAATAAATGGAAAGATAATCCATGTTTGTGGATTAGAAGAATTAATATTGTTAAAATGTCCATACCCAAAGCAATCTATAGATTCAATGAAATCACTACCAAAATTCCAATGACATTTTAAAAAATATATCTTTATTGTTGAAAGTATTACAGATGTTCCATTTCCCCCCCCCCCCCCCACATTGACTACTTCCATCCTGTTCCCTCCTCCTCCCCAAGCCTTCAAGGCCCTATTGTCTGTGTCCATGGGTTATGCAAATATGCATATAAGTTCTTTGATTAATCTCTTCCCACCCCCACCCCGAAATTTTTTTAAAATATATTTTATTGATTTTTTACAGAGAGGAAGGGAGAGAGATAGAGAGTTTGAAACATCGATGAAAGAGAAACATCGATCAGCTGCCTCCTGCACATCTCCTACTGGGGATGTGCCCACAAACAAGGTACATGCCCTTGACCGGAATTGAACCTGGGACCTTTCAGTCCACAACACCAATGCTCTATCCACTGAGCCAGACCGGTTTCAGCAGCACCCCAAAATTTTTTACAGAAATAGAAAAATAATCCTAAAATTATATGGAACCACAAAGACTCTGAATAGCCAAAGCAATATTAAGAAAGAAGAACAAAGCAGGAGACATCACACTTCTTGATATTATATTACAAAGCCATAGTAATCAAAACAATATAGCATTGGCATAAAAACTGACACACAAATCAATGGAACAGAAATAAACCCATTACAGGTCAACTAATTTTAACAAAGGAGCCCAAGAACATGCAATGGGGAAAGGATAGTCTCTTCAATATATGTTGCTTTGAAAAACTGATATCCACATGCAAAAGAATGAAGCATGACCTCCCTCTATCTTACACCAGGCACACAAAAAATCAACTAAAAACAGACTATGGAACTGAATGTGAGACCTGAAACTGCAAAACTATAAGGGATTAGCTCCTTGACATTGGTCTTGGCAAGGTGCTTTTGGACTGACACCAAAAGCAAAAAAACAAAAGCAAAAATGAACAAGTTAAACTAAAACTTAACTAAAAAGATTATGTAGAGCAAAATAAATGAATCAACAAAATGAAAAGACAGCTTATGGAATGGGAGGAAACATTTACAAACCACATATCTGATAATGGGTTAATAAAACAAATGAACAAAAACCAGACCACATAACACAAACAGTGGGCAGAGAATCTGAAAAGACATTTTTCTTTATCGAAGTGAAGCCGTGCAGTATGTACACTTCCATCTCTTTTGCCCAACATTATGTTTGTGGGATTCATTCATTTTATTGTACACTGTGGTTTATTCATTTCTACGGCTGTAACTATTCCATGGTATGAATAATACCACCATTAATTTATCAGTTCTACTGTTGATATACTTTGGGGTTTATTCCATATTTTGGCTATTATGAAGAGTGCCACAATGAAAGTATTTCCACATACCTTTTGGTATGGAAAATGCATGCATGACTGTCAGGTATCCGTTAAATTTCTTTCAAAACCTTATAACTGTCTCTTTTATAGAAGGCTGATGTGCCTTATGGAACAATATTGCCGGGAATTCTGGAAGGTGCTTTTCTTTCTTTGTGCATGTGGAGAAAGCTCAAGGATTCTGTATCACACAAGCTGTGGCTGAGGTTCAAACAGCAAGAGGTCCCCATTAGCCCACTAATCTTCGTATTTACCAGAAACAGTCACCATGGTGTGAACGTTTCCAGAGGGGAAGCCCCATTTTCTGGGTGTTGCATCCATAAGGATCAGAAGCACATATGAGGTGCTAATGATTGCCGGTCGTTAATCATGTGAGTTTAGTGATAACAGGGCTGCCAGTTTGGGGTTGTTCTGCCTAGATTTAGTGTTATCCAGACCTCCCTGGCTACCCTCCAGAGTTCTAATGGTTTTGCTCCTGCTTCTGTACAAAGCTGGGTTTTAAAATTCACAGGAAACATGCTCTCATGGGCTCCTTTTTTTTTTTTTTTTTCAGTTGCTAGGCTCTCTCCCTCACCCATCCTACTCCATTCACCTTCTTCGGTGCCAAGAAAGGAAAGTGTGAAATTCTACCCAGCTGGAGTTTTTCTAACTGAACATATCAGATGTCATTAGATGGAGAAATAAGTCCTTGGGGGCCTACAAGTCTACCGAAAATTTCTAGTCTGGTGTTTGAGCCTCTCTACAATTTGGTTCCCACATAATTTTCAAATCATTTCCCATTGGTTCCAATATGCTCTTTCTGACCCAATTGTGCTGCTTTCTTCACTGATTCCCACCCACAGAAGACACATTCCCACCTCCCTGATTTCTTCATATAATTCTTCTTCCTAGAAAGTCTTAGTACATCCCTCCCCCTATTCTGTTCAAATATTTCAACCTTAATTTTATCTATTCTCCCTGTGCTTGAAGAACTCTGCTAGGTGTTGGGATAAAAATGAGTAATAGACCTACTTTTAAGATACTTATTTTGATGGGGGAATAGGAGAAAGATACTAGTAAAGGTAAGTCCTATGATTGGTGAAGGGAGATATTTCGGCAATACTCAGTTGAGTGCTGTGCATCTCTCTAGACTGGAGCTAATCAGAGAGCTCTAGCCAACAGGACTGACTACACAATTTGGAGGGTGCAGCGCAAAACAAAAATATGACGCTTCTTTTTTAAAAATTATTAAGAATTTAAAGATGATGACAACAGGGCATTAAACCAAGCAGAGGGTCTTGCGTGACTGCCCAGGTTGTCCATGAAGCTGTCCCATTGTTAGAGACGAATTCGGGAAAATGAAATCGAGAGATTACCTCATGCATTTGCCTGTCTTAAGAGGAGACTTAGACAGATTTATTTTAAGGAATTGGCTCACACAATTGTGGGGCTTGGCAAGTCCGAAATCCGGAGGGCAGGTAAGCAGATTGGAGACCCAGGGATGACCTGATGTTGCAGCTCAGTTCAAAGGCAGTCAGAGACAGATTTCCTCTCCCTCAGGAGATGCCAGTCTTTTTTTTAGTAAGGTTTTCAACTGATTGGGTGAGGCCCACCACATAAGGAAGGATAATCCGTTTTACCCAAAGTCTGGTGATTTAAATGTTAATATCACCTTTTAAAAAATCTTTATGGTGACATCTAGACTTGTGTTTGACCAAATAGCCTAGCCAAGTAGATGCATAAAATTCACTGCTCCACATAGTTATAACAATTTAAACACTAGATATTGATCTAACCAAAGTCATGACAAATTATATTGGAAGGATGGGGAAGACAGGAAGTGTGTCTGTGTATCTAGTTTTGGGGCTGGGGAAGTAATAAAGCCAAACCTCATCTTCCACACAACACAGTGGGGAGTCAAGGAATAATGACAAAACTGACAAATCAAGAGGAAGCAATACGGCCATGTTATTTAGAGACGGGGAAGCAGATGTCAACATGATCAGCTAGAAGAGGTAAAAAGAGCTGCCTCCGGAGAGAGGAAAAAGGGTAGGAGGCTGTGGGAAAGTGCTGTTTTGCATAACACACCATGTAGATAAATCTGGCTTTTTAAAGTACTGTATGGGAATGTGTAACTTTGATTTAAAAAGGTGAAAGAAGAAAACATCCGGGAGTAAAAAAAAATAAGTCAATGAGATGCTGACAGTATAATGAGGCTTCTGTTATGAGAGTAAGGAAAGGTCCATTGAAGACTGACTGAGAGGGAAGTTTCTTTAAAGGATTCACCTAACACCTTGCTGACCAGTCACAAGATAACATGTGTCTGCACTTACATTAATTTAAATTTAAGTAATTTTAAGGTCTGAAAGCAATGTCGAGTTTTAAAATTACTTAAATTAACTCAAGTGCAGACACATGCTATCTTGTGACTGGTCAGCAAGGGGTTAAGCTGGTTAAGAATTTGTATGGAGAGCAAACACTTGGAAAAGACACTCCAGGCAGATGCAGGGCCCACCTCCCGTAAGTCCCATTTTGCTCCTGCATGGAAACTAATTGAGAGCCTTGCTTAATCTCCCCTCATTCTTGACCCCTTTCTGTGTTCTTCTAGAAACCTGATCCTATCTTTCTCTGGACTCCTACAGCATACGATGTTCACCTGACATCCACTGAATTGTTCAGTGAGTGGATCTTCTTTTCTTTTTTTTTCTTTCTTTTTCTTTAATTCTTTATTGTTCAAAGTATTACATGTCTCCTTTTTGCCCCATTGACCTCTCCCAGGCCACTCCCACGCCCCAGCACATGCCCTCACCCTCCTGGTGTCTGTGTTCATTGGTTATGCTTATATGCATGCATACAAGTCCTTTGGTTGATCTCTTACCCCCCCACATACACCCTCCCCTGCCTTCCCTCTAAGGTTTGATGGTCTGTCCAATGCTTCTCTGTCTCTGGATCTATTTTTGTTCATCAGTTTATGTTGTTCATTATATTCCACAAGTGGGTGAGATCATGTGATATTTATCTTTCTCTGACTGGCTTATTTCACTTAGCATAATGCTCTCCAAGTCCATCCATGCTGTTGCAAATGATAAGAGTTCTTTCTTTTTTACAGTAACATAATATTCCATTGTGTAGATGTACCACCATTTTTTAATCCACTCATCTGCTGATGGGCACTTAAGCTGTTTCCAAATATTAGCTATTGTAAATTATGTTGCTATGAACATAGGGATGCATATGTCCTTTCTGATTGGCGTTTCTGATTTCTTGGGATATATTTCTAGGAGTGGAATTACTGGGTCACATGGGAGTTCCATTTTTAATTTTTGAGGAAACCCAATACTGTTATCTACATTGGCTGCACCAGTCTGCATTCCCACCAGCATTGCACGTGGATTCCTTTTTCTCCACATCCTTGCCAGCACTTGTTGTTTGTTGATTTGTTGATGATAGCCATTCTGACAGGTGTGAGATGGTACCTCATTGTTGTTTTGATTTGCATCTCTCAGATGATTAGTGACTTTGAGCATGTTTTCATGTCTCTTGGCCTTCCATATGTCCACTTTCAAAAAGTGTCTATTTAGGTCCTTTGCCCATTTTTTGATTGTATTCTTTATCTTTCTTTTGCTAAGATGTATGAGTTCCCTATAGGAGATTAGATCCTTATTGGTTGTAACATTGGCAAATATGGAAAAAGCTTCTGCACAGCAAAAGAAACCATCAACAAAACAACAAGAAAGCCCACTGGATCTTCTTTTCTTGACAAGATCCCAAAGGCTTTGGGGTCAGGATCTTGTCTGATATGAATAATATCCATGGCCACCATTTATTGAGCATCTACTCTTGCCTGGTCCTGGCCTAAGTGCTCTGAATACATATCACTTCATGAAACATTTGCCCTGTAAGTGCAGTGTTGTAGTTATCTTTGTTTTATGGAAAAGGGAAATTGAAGCTTAGAGAATTGACTTGATTTCTGGCAAGGAAGTGGCAGAGACAGACTTCACAATCTGAACTTTCTGACTCCAAAGCTCATGCTTCCAACCTCTTTGCCATATTCCTTTTTTAAAAAAATATATTTTTATTGATTTCAGAAAGGAAGGGGAGGGAGAGAGATAAAATAGAAACATCCATGATGAGAGAGAATCATCAAATGGCTGCTTCCTGCATGCCCCCTTCTGGGGATCAAGCCTGCAACCCAGGCATATGCCCTGACTGGGAATCAAACCAGCGACCTCTTGTTTCATGGGTCAATGCTCAACCACTGAGCCACACCGGTCGGCACTGCCATATTCTTTACCACTACCTCAAATTGCCTGTTTTATTGCATGTGCTTAGAATAGTATCAAGCATATAGCAAGTGTATGGAAAATGGCGGTTGCTTGGGAGAGGAAGAGGGATAGAGAGAGCAGCCATTCGGAAGGTATCTTGCTGCCCCCTTGCAGAAACACATGAAGCCAAATTTCCAGAAGCTAACTAAGCTGCCGTGGTGACAAACACAGCTCTTCTGACCTTACATATGCATCTAATGACAGCTCACTGTGTGTAAACAGATGTCAGATTTAAATCAATCTTGCTTCTGACACCTTACTTAAAAACAGTAATTATGTGCTCATTTTTGAATATGCAGCCCTAGGTAAATTGTCTATCTCCACCCTCCTCCCCAAGTTTTAATTTTTTAATATCAATTAAGGGTGTTTTGCCCCCCTTCTCTCCCCTACCCCCCCACTCATAGCAGGAGGCAATGAATTCAAAACACAATAAATTCAAAACAAAAGAGTGAGCATCTGCAGAGAGTGAGCAAGAGGAGAGGGTCCTGAGGCAGCAACAGAGCAGAGTGATGTGATAGGACGACTCCAGTAGGAACTGGCATGATGCTGCGCAGAGAACCTAGGACAAGTTGCTCAGTAATGCTTTGACCTCTGCAGACTCACAGATTCCAGACCTGACAATTTGAGACTCCTCAGTAGCCCAGGCCTGAGACAGGGGTCAGCCCCCTAATGATAATGATATCTCCTCCTCTGCTTCCCGCCAAAAGATGCCAGGACAAGAGGAGAGTGGTCCTCTCATCTCCTGGATGGGAGCAAGGGCTTCTGAATCCAGATCTGAGTTTGAATCTCAGTTCTTATTAGCTGTGTGATCTCAGACAAACACTTAAGCTCTCTGAACTATGAAAAATTAATGGTGGAGCCTGAGAATAAGTGTTTTAACTAAATGCTATGTAACTTTAAGTTGCTTAATATCTCTAAGCTTTAGTCTCTTCGGATGTAAAATTGATGTATTAATTGTTCCTATCTCATAGGGATGTTGCAGTATATAAACATAAGGCATGTACATCACTTACCATATGGTCTACTAATGACAAAATAATTTTCATAGGACTTTTTATAAGTATTCAGTTAGATAACAATGTATTTCAAGAATCTTGCTCAATAAATGCCAGCTTCCATCTCCTTTTTCTAGGTGAATTATTGTTTAATCGTGAATTTGAGGTACCCACTTTAAGCTCTATAAGCCAAGTCAAGAGGAACGGTATCTAATCTTGGTCATCAGTGTTTTATCCTTGGTAATAAGAGCCAACATGGAAGGAAGGGGTTCTAAAAGACAGAAATGCAATAGGACAGACTCACCAACAGTTGGATGAGATAGATCCAAAGCCATATGCTATATGCCAACCTAAAGATTAAAGGTCACAGGAAAGGCAGAGATTGTGATCCAGTTGTACCTGAATCACACTGGGATTCCTATCTCTTCCTCTGCTCCAGTAGTTTCCATATAGCAAATTTGACTCCATCTCTGCCTTCCCAAATTCCATCAATGCAGCCTGGATGGTGGGAGGGCCTCCTACTACCCTACCCACACTTATCTCACTAAAAGACTAAGCTAGCAGATGTGCAGGTCCCTCAGGAGGCAACTTCCTCTCCACCTCTGCCTGATCCTGTGCATTACTCTGCACCACCCCCTAGGTTCCAGGACTGGCATCTCAGGCTGAACTACTTGCCAAGACCTAGACCACCTTTCTCCCTTTTAATTTGTGCTGCTCCCCCCTTCCTAGCTTCTGACCTAGTTACCTGTTCCCACTTTCAGCCCTAATTCAATTCCCAGATGAAGTTTGAGCACTGGTTTAGGAGCTACACCTTGGCTTCTCCAACCTCAACTACTGCAAAGTCCCCCTCTCTCCATTACTACAGGCCGCCTTAGCTAGCAACCCTTCTTGTCTCCTCCAGGGTTTTGTATCCTCTTTTCATCATCCCTGGGCTTCACACAATCTCTAGCTCCAAGAGAGAGCTCTCCCTGCACATCAGATGCATCCCAAACTCTAAAAAGCCTCTGGATGATGGGAGATGCTGCTCTTCTGCTCATCAGAGCAATACAACCATTCTTTGGGGTCCAACATTTTGGTGTATCTGTGTATTGGCTTTGTTTTGCTTTATTTACTCAGGGAGCAAAGCCCTGAGACATTATTTTAACATAAAAAAAAGCTTTTGTGGCAACCCAAAGAAATTAAATGTTAGGAGTGAGCACAAGAGGACTTATCTAGAGACCTCAATATCTCTCAGCTAGAAGTGTCTTTGGGTCTATCTTTCTAGACTCCTCTTTGTATAGAAAGGGGGGTGGTCATTACACTGAGGCCCAGAGTGTAGTGGGACACAGCTAGGATACAACTCTGAACCACTATTTTCTAGCCCACTACCTATCCCATCACGTGTATCCACTTCTACCTGATGGGTTTTAAACAAATGGACACATTCATTCGCCTCTAATAGCAAACCGGGCTCCCCCAATAGTATGTACAGTACTCATCAGGAATCTCTACTGGTTTACAGACTGCCCCCTGCTCCAGTCCAGATCCATTCACTACATCAGGCCCCATTTCTCATTGGTGATCTACTTGGCCTTTGATCTGGAATTTCATTCCTGGCTTTGGCTCCTCCCCCAATGCTCTGCAGCATTTTCTCACTGACTCTCTGAGACCCTAACCTCCAACTTGACCAACTGACCAATGTGCAGTTGGGGCCCACCTGCTCCCTCAGGAAGGGGACATTTTAATACCTTTTTAAATGATGCTCCACAGGTGTTTACCCAACAGCCCTTTAAGACCTCAGCTAATGGCAACAGCAGTAACCTGAGCAGGAGGAGGGGACTGTGCCCAGAGTCACACTTAATTTGAATCCATAGATGTTTAGGTGTGTGAACATGGGAAGTGTTCTCATCAGTGTCAGGTAGCTGTGAGTTTCCCTGATGTTTTGCTCTTCCTTCGCTCTCTGAAATGCCTCTGAATAGCCAAGACTAGTTTCCTGCTTAAAGAATCCTCAGTAAACTAGGAATTGCCCTGCAGATGTCCACAGAGAGATGGGTGTCCTGGACTCTCCCATCAAGCACAGAATGCCCTCCAGATACTGAAGGGACAGTTTCATAAATACCTCCCCAGATACTTGATGGGGACTCCAGCTCAGAGCCGGCTTCTCCATTCTGCAATGAGAAAGTCATTATCACTTCATAAGCCTCTCTCGGTGCCTCCCTGGAAACCACTGCCTGAATGTTGTACTTTACCCAGGCAACCCCAGCCCCTTCCTTCACACATTTTTGGACAGAAATGAGAGAGAAGCTGCTAAAAACGTTCTGAGAGTCAGGTAACTGATACCTGCTCTGGGAACCATTTTCTTTCTCCCCACCTTCACAGGGCCACAGCACCATGGCCTAGGGCTTTCCTCTGAAGGCCACCCTGGGGCCTGAGAGCAGGAGGCACAGAGGTCTCGATTGTTCTTTTCTGGAAAAGAAGGTTCCAATGAAGTGCATGAGGTCATGGCTGCAGAGGTAAGGCCTCTCCTAGGGTTTTCACTCCAGTTCAGTTTTGCTTTCAGAAAACTTTTACTTCAGAGATTTGGCAGATATTAAGGTATCCTGAGATGAGAACAAATACAGATCTGTACTCAATAGCGCCCTCTTCCTGTCTTCTGTCATGTCTCTGATTTATCTGGGAGAGCTCTGAGTCTGGGGAGTCAAAACTGTGTGTAATCCCAGCTCTCTGGAGTGGTTGCGCTACTCCAGTGCCTCACACAGCAGGAAGCGTGCAGCCTACCCTTGACCCATAGCTGATCCTCCAAGGGAGCTTTCAGTGCTAATACCTAAGACAGTTGGTGCCTACATGGTGTCTTCATTCATTCAGTGAGTCAGTCATTTGGCATCTGTTAATTGAACCCATGGGCAGGAGAGAGCAAAGTATCCTCCTCCTCATGGACCATGTAGTCAACACAATCACAAAACTGTTTAAAACCATCACTGTGCTAAGTATCATGAGGTTGTGCTGTGAAAGAATAAAACATGACTATTATTGAGCCCATGGAGCCCACCACCTCCAATTCAATTTGTGAAATTGATATGTTATCATGATCTATCAGATTTTACTAAATTCTATCACTTAGCAGATTCAAAATGTAAGTCCTCTTTACCAGTCCCTTCTCCACTCAGAGATGGACATCACCTGTCCTGTGGGCCATCTCTCCCCTTGTCCAGGGACATTGCAGACAATGTCAGGTGATCACCACTCTCTCACCTACTGAGCTGCATAGTTGGCTCAAAACAGAGCTACAAGTGGCCAGCACTAGCACCAATCAGGTGAACATAGATGCATCTACTGGCGATCCAGTGATCTATAACATTAATTCCAATCTTCGGCTGCACATTCTGCTGATGGGGAACAAAGACAGGTCCTCAGGTCTCTCATGCTAGTGGCAAAAGTTGGAGATACCATCACTTGCTGACTACCAACCTCACAGCTCAAACCGACCTTTACATACATACATACATACATACATACATACATACATACATACCTTCTTACCCTATGATGCATCCCACAGCACAGACACTAACTTTGGGTTATGCAGTTTGGCCTTTCCTGGCTTCTCGAAGAGCAGGCAATTCCTGCCTTATAAACACTTGTGTTCGTTGGCAGCTGCTCCTGGTCTGTTCCCTGTCAGGTCACTCCTGGCCTACCAATGGCCCCGCTGCTGGGAATGCCTTTCTCCCCATGACTTACAATCCACAGCCTCTGGCTCCCTCCTCAGGGAGGAAAAAATAGGTCTCCCTTCATATCTTCTCGTATCATACATTTCTAAAGAAGTTGGGTCATCCTTCTTCTATACATTTTATGATTAAACTATTTTATACATTAAAACAGTATATGGTTTGGACACTATTACTAATCTTTCTTATAAGTAGTTTTTTCCCTCAATCTGAAAACCTCACAGAAATGGGGTATGTGTCCAGGAAGTTTGTCCTGTTGGTTCAATATGCAAATGAAGCAGAGAAGTGAGAGTCATGAACTGAGATCACATATGAAGTCTGGGCAAGAATGGCTTTTCAGGTATAAAGTCTATGATTCTACCTTTTAGACTTCTGTACCCTCTACTCCTTACTGCCTTGCACACTGGCCTCACCAGTGGCTTCCTGAATTGCTACCAATATTTCCTTGCTCAGCCTACCACCTTGAGTCTTCCACCTCCAGTTCATCCTGCATACAGCTGTCAAAATACTGTCTCTAAAGCTGAACTGTCCTCAACAATGTTATTAGCAAAAGTATCCTTCGTCAAGCAAAAAAAAAAAAAGCTAATTGATTTTTGTGCAACCCTATACAGCCTTGCGTGGCCAAGTTGAGGGCATGAATCAGCTTCCAAAGTGAGTAGGCTTGAGAAACAACCTCAAGGGACATCTAGAGAATGACTAGCCTAGGGGATAGCCGTGGGCACATGTGAGTGCTAGTAAATATATTCATGGTCTTGTAAGTTTATGTAGATTGGGCTCTCCATTGTTGCTCTAGGGTTGAGCAGAGAGGCTTAGAATCTCTGTTCCCCCTCTCTGTTCCTTCTCTCAGGCACTCACCTAATTTAATTCTAGATGTGAATGATGGCCCTATACTCATGGCATCTCTGTGCAAGACACAACCTGAACACAAGATATGGTGGCTCTGGTCAATGGCCTCCCACTGCCTTCTAAATAGAGTCCAATCTCCAAGTAAGACTCTTCTCAATTGGTCCCACCTACTTAATCCCCACTTCATGTACCTTCTTTTCCAATCAATCTGAATTCTGAATCTCTCTACCCTCTGTTCTACAAGCTCTCACCTGACCTCCACCTTCTGACTTTGCTGATGCCTTATCATTCTCTCCAACCTCTGACGTGCTTTGTGCTCTGATCTGACATCTGCCTTCTAACTCTGGTGAGTTCTTACCTAACCTCTATCCTGATTTTTTTTCTCTGTGACTTCCAAGCTGCCTCCCAGCTCAAGTGTCCTCCATCCTCACTTATACAGTCTGAGAGCTAAGAGATCTGGGTCCTAGACTGGCTCTGTCATGCTCCAGCCACATGGCCCTGAGCCAGTCACTTATCCTCCATAGACTTCATTGCCTTTACCTATAAAAGCAGCCAGTTAACCCCGATGACCTCTACAGTCCTCCTCAACACTCAACATTTTCTGGTCCTAAAATCTAAATGGTGTATGTTATCTTCTCTATACACACATTTGCACTATTATTATATTTATATTAAAAGGGGCATCCAACATACAAATAGCAGTTCTAACAGATACCAGTGCTATTTTTTCTGACCTCCCTTTTCCAGCGGGCCCTTTCCTCAGGCAGCGCTTGCTTTTCCTGCAGTCTTTGAACCTCTCACAGGCCTGCTCATTATTTTGTTGTCTGAAGAGGCAGAACGTTTCTGTCATTAATTAAGCAAAAGGCCTCCGTGCTGATTGTGCAAGAACCATCAGATAATCACGCCTTTGGGGTACTCCCCAGGAGCCTGGGGGGTGGCCAGGCTGGGGTCCTCAGAGGGTTGATTAACTCTGGGAATCTTTGGCCTGCCTTAGACACGTGGCTGCCGTAGACACCACCGCACCTTATTTAAATAGTCAAAGGCTCGACTCGCAAGGTGTTGCAGGTATTGAAGGGTTGGGGCTACAAGGTTCCCCAGGGAGTTGTTCTGTTGGTGGGCCCAGTGGTGGACCTAGGGGACTGTTGAACCTGAAAACTTTAAAACAAGGATTTTCACACTTTTCCTGAGGAGCCCCAGAGTTCCACAGAAGCATCTCAGGAGCTGCCTGAGTTTGGGGGATTAGATGAGAGCAAGTGGTGGGGCTCTACCCCAATTCAGCTCAGGTTTGACACGTGTATCAGTTTCCTAGGGCTGCTGTAATGACACCACAAGCCAGATGGCTTAAACACAACAGAAGTGTATTGTCTTGCATCACTGGAAGTCTGAAATGAAGGTGCTGACTATGTTGGCTTTCTGGAGACTCCGAGGGAGAATCTGCCCCATGCCTCTCTCTTTGCTTCTGGTGGTTACCAACAACCCTTGGAATTCCTTGGCTTGCAGAAAACCACTCCAGTCTCTGCCTCTGTCTTCAGCTGGCCTTCTCATGCCTCTGTACCCAATCTTCCCGTCCTTTCTCTTATAAAACACCATTCACTGGATAAAGGCCCACCTACTCCAGTACGACTATATCATAAATTCATTACATCTGCAAGGGCCCTATTTCCAAATAAGGTCACATTCACAGGTTCTGGGGGTTAGGACTTGAATATATCATTTTCAGAGACACATTTAAAGCCCCTACAATCTGCCTTTTACATTGAGCCTCTGCATAAGATTTCATTTAACAAAAGCATTCTACAACTAAACTTAAGTTAAATCAAGGTTGTAAAATAAGAGAGGGTTCGTGATAGGAATCTTCCTGCTCCGAGAATCCCTTCTGAGCCTGAATGCCAGCCTCATCAGGGCCCTGTGGGCAGAAAATTGCCCCTCTAACAACTCTTCCCCTTGAGCCTGTCCCAAATTGTGGCCTGATGTGTAAGTTATTATTCAATCAGAGCAGAAGAACCCGTGGGAGCTGGCTCAGCTCTCTGTCAGGCTGCCCTCTTCACTCCTGATGCTGGAGCTTGAACACTATGGGGCAGACAGAAAGGGAAGCCCCATGTAAAATGGGAAAGAGCAAGAACAAAACAGAACCCACACATACAAGCTGGTACCTCTGAGAGCAGACCAAAACCAGTACAGATTTGTGACCTTCAACCTTGTTGGTATAGGTGTCCTGCAGAAGTCAGGACCTTAGTCATAGAACTAGACCCACACACTTGCCCCAGAGGTCTGAGAAGTTGACGTTGGATTCTGGGAAGGTGGATGGAGCTGGGGCCATTCTGCCTGTTGCCTCACATGCAGGAGGTGAGCTAGTAGATAAGTGACAATGGGTACAAGCTGCAAAATGGCTGCTTCCCCACAAGAATTTCTCTGATGGCCCACCCTAACTGGAAACATAAAGGCAAACAAATTCTGAGGAATATAGTGCAGCCTCACCAAGAAGGCACATTGCAAAACTACCATATGTAAAACTCCCTCTGTCAGACCCTTAAAACTTCCTGTTCCTTTCTCACTGGATTGTGAATTCAAGGGCAGAGAGCAGTCTTACTCATCCCCATAACTCCATGCTGTGCACAGTACCTAGGATTCAATATTATATACTCACTGAGTTAGGTAATCGCTGAATTGCACAGAATTCCTAAACCACAAGGAGACAGACCTTCAAAACAGATCCCAAAACAATACTTAGTACTTCCACTATACTAGACTCAGTACACATCTGTTGAGTATACTGTGTGCTAGGAACTGTAGACATGGCCTATTTAATTCAATGGCAATGCTATCGGGAAAGTCATGCATCTCTCTCTATTCAGATAAAGCAGTTAAGCTTCATGGAAGTTAGGTCACTTGTTTGAGGCCACATATTTAGACAAAGGCAGGCTTAGATTTAAATCCAAATCATCTGATGCCATGTCCACTTCTGGCTCAGAACTGGCTAAGAAACCTATGCCTTCAGCCCCACTTTCAGGCAATATTAACAGCATCAGGAGCATAACTCAAAGAGGAGAAAATCTAATATGACCCCTGCTGTCAGTGGTGCACTAAAGAAAGTGGAAAGTGTGGTGCCAGAGGCAATTAACTCTGAGTAATAAGAACTTTTAGCAAACCAAATGGGCACGTGCTAGAGCAGGAGTGGCTGCTTCCAAGGGAACATGATGAACTTGCAAATGAGTCCTGCCACCCTTCTAAGCTCTTCAGACCTGCCTGTGGCCCTCCTGAAGCAATCTGTTGACTAAATTAACTAATAAGAGCTGTCTAGAAGACTTACCCAGAAAGTGGTGACAAGCATCCAAAAATGGAGTGGGGGGGAGATAGGAAAAAGAGCCAGAGGAACAGGTCTGTCCCTGAAAGGCTTCCTTCCAGGTGGGGAGACTGGATTAAATTCAGGAAAGAGAAAGATTGGCCATTATGAGCCACATGGATTAGGTGGGCTTAGGAGGGGGCCTGAAATATCAATTCCAAAACTGTACTTCCCATTCCCCTTGGCAAACAAAGAATGTAGAGGGTTATCAGGAAATGTGGGCGTGGGGACTAAGAGTAACTGTGGAAGTAACAGGTCTAATCTTAAAATAAGTTCAGTTAGAAGGAATGATGAAGTAGAAGGAAAAACAAGGAGGGCTTGCCAGAATACTAAAATCATCAATGAGAAAAGATACATTTCTCTGGCAAGACCAATCCAAAAAAATCAAAGAAGAACATGCAAATAAATGAAATAGGAAAACTGGCTAACTATGTGGGGGGGAAAGAAGATAAAATGATTCTAGCCTTTTTCGATCCTGTTTGTAGAGGCATCTTTGGACACCAATCCACAGAGGCTCTCAGCCCTTCTGAGCCTCTAAATAAGATTCTGAAGCTATGCCCCCTTCTGATGTTCAGCACAGGGGAACTCACGAGCCTCCTGCATTTCACAAGCAAAGCACAGGGAGCCAGGAACTGCCTGTGCTCACCTCTCTCCTGTCTCCCACTAATCCCACTGCACCAGCATCCCACACTGTGGAGGAAGGTGTCACATGGAAGGCTTTTCTGAAACTCTCTTGGATGAAGGTGACACTTGTGCTCATGTCCTCAGGAACAACTCTGGGTGTTCCTATGCCCCCTTTCCCACTCTGAGGTTGCATATTGCAGGGACTGGATAGGGAAATAAGAAACGTAAGCACTCTTCCTCTTTTTTCTTATTCCCACAAAACTTTCAGGATGGACTAAGGAAGTCTTTCCTCTTTTTCTTCCTGTCAGCTCAAGATCTCTCCCAGACAAACCACGGTCTAGTCCACCCAGACCCACCTTTTCATTTATTAAAGAAATAGGAAATGAGAAATCTCTTTTCTGGCTTAATCATCTCTGTACTTCTATTTTCTTGAAGCATGTCAAAAGCCAAATTTTAACTCTTTGAATGCCTATTCTTGGAAGAATATTAACCACATCATTTCATCTCCTTCCTGAAAACTAGAAAAATGCCTGAGGTATACCAGAGGAAAACAATCATATACATGGCAATGTAAAAGAAAAAGACATTCACATTTAAAGACATTCACATTTTTAAATAAGGCTAAACTGGTTTAAATTAGAATGTAATTTGCATTGATTTGGGAAAAGCTGACATTTCTACAGTGATTCTCCCCACTTAAAACTTTGATATAATCCTCCACTTACTCAGTTTTATTCACCTCCCTTGATAAATTCTAATTTTTAAATAAAAAATATATTTTAAATAAATGATTGCTGTCTGCACCCTGCTCCTTTCTTCTACATTTAATGCCTTCTTCCAGAAGTTACTTCTGAATGTCTGTGAGTGTCAAAATCTGTTTTTATTTTTCTTGAGGATATTTTTACATTGCTCTCACTTTACTTTTGAATGGTAATTTAGATGTGCATAGAATTCTATAGTGATGCATAATTTTCCTCAATATTTTGAAAATAGTATTTCACCATCTTCTGGTCTCTATTTTTGCAGTTGGAAGGTTTGATGTTCAAATTATCATATTTTGTTTCCACAGTCTTTCTTCATAATTACTTCTAAGATCTTCTTCTTGATTTTGCTGATCCACAGTTTTATTAGCATGTGGTGAGGGTGATTTATTTCTACTTATTTTGATCGGAACTTCTTTTAAACCCAAGGTTCCATGCCTTTCATCAATTCTGGTAAATTTTACCATTATCTCTTTCGACTTTGCCATCCCACAAGCTCTTTACTCTCTCTTTCTAGAACACCTATTAGTTGCCTGCTGTGTGTTTCAAATTATATCTCTTAAATATTCATTTGTATTTTCCATTTTTTTCCTCTGTGAATGCCTTACCCAGATTAATCAACCAGCACACTCATTCTCTTTGCATTAGTATCTAACCTGCTCTTTTCATTGTCAATGGGGTCTTTGATGTCTAGAATTACATTTTTTAATGTCTTTAAGTTATAGTGGATACTCTAAAATAAATGGTTTGGGTTTTTCTTAATATCTTATTATTTTTTTTAATCTAACACACATTTCTAACCATTTTAAGCATACTTTTCATGGTCTTTCTTCAGATTGTTTTATTTTAATTTCTTGGTATTCTAATCTTCCTGTTGCCTGCTGACTAAAACTCACAATAAACCATCTGTGTGTGTGTGTGTGAGTGTGTGTGTTATTTTTAATTTTGAACTCATCTTCAATGGCTTTGGGAATAATGCCATGTGGGCTGAGGTATGGAAGTATTATTTCAGAGAGGTCTTGAATTTACTTTTGCCAGGCATCTAAGAGATACCTTAGCTAGGAAATAATTTCTCAATGTCATAGTTACAGACCTCATGAGTAGTGTAAATTTCAACCCCAAGCCCACACAAGGAACAAAATCAATATTTAGATTTCTCAGTGATTTTCTTTTCCTCCAAGGATTCAAAGACAGCTTTCTTTGAATTCTCAAAATATGTCCCTTTGTTAGCAGCAGTTTCATTTTTTTCTAGTCCACCCCTGGCACTAAGGGAGATGTCCTTCAAGGATCCCTGCTTCCTACAGGATTCTCACTCTCTCTCTCTGCCTTACTGCACGTAGGTATCAATCCTCATTGCCTGGAGCTATGAGTGTGTTAAAAGCCAACCCCACTGCTACAGGACCCATAGCCCTGAATTCATTCACTTGCAGCAACAACATCAGCTCATCCACTTATCACTCACTCCAGATTTTCAGTTTCTTAGTTTTGTCTGACTCCTGAGGATTTTTCTTTCTTGAGAATTCAGCTAAGAATTTACATTTTCTCCCTTATATTTAATCCAGCATTTCCAAGGGTTTGTAGCATAAAGGGTTTCAAGTATTTTGATGTACCATTTTCTTAATGAGAACTTTATACATTTCTTGGTTAATGTTTTTCTGTTTGTTTGCTTGTTTTTGTTAGTATTTTGTTGCTTTGAGAATTTAGATCTTTATTATTACTACATTATCCTATATAATAAAGGCCCAATATGCTAAGTGTCTGGTCGACCGGTTGGCCGTTCAACCAATCAAAGTATAATATGCTAATGATATGCTAAGGCTGCTCAACCACTCGCTGACCACCAGGGGGCAGACAGTTGACCAGTTGCTATGATGTGCACTGACCACCAGGGGACAGAGGCTCTGACTGGTAGGTTAGCTTGCTGCTGGGGTCCGGCTTATCAGGACTGAGTGAGATGGGCCGGACACACCCTGGAGTCCTCCTATAGTCCATCCCTATCTGGCCAACCTTCCATGTCCCTCCCCAGCCCCAATCGTACACCAGTGAGGTCCCTCAGCCTTGCCTGCACCCTCTCATAATCAAGTACCTCTCAGGGGGTTCCGGAGAGCTGGTTTTGGCCCAATCCTGCAGGCCAGGCCAAGGAACCCACTGGTACACGAATTCATGCACTGGGCCTCTAGTTTACTATATATTGCTGATATGTAGAAAGAATACTGATTTTTAAACATTTTCCTTTTTTCCTTCTTTATTTTTTATTGTTAACACTATTAAACATGTCCCCATTCTCCTCTCTTCCCCATTTGCTCACCTTCTCTCAGCTCCTGCCCCCCTTCTCTCTGGCCATCATCATACTGTTGTCTATGTCAATGTGTTATTCATATATGTTCTTTCATTAATACCTTCACCTTCTTTCATTCAGTCTCCCCTCCCATCTCCCCTCTGACAGTTGTCAGTCTGTTCCATGTAACCATGCTTCTGGTTCCATTTGTTCATCAGTTTATCTTGTTCATTAGATTCCACATATGTGAGATCATATGGTATTTGTCTTTTTCTGACTGCCTTATTTCACTTAGCTCAATAATCTCCAGGTCCATCCCTGTGATTTTTATACATTGTTAAGCAATTAACATTATCGAATATAACTAGCTTAAATAGATTACCAAGTAATTACTAGGGAGATAAATGTATTTAATATAAAAATGAAAAGGGTATAATCTTTATTTTTCAATTATTACAGTGTATTATTTTCAATTTTGCATTATGAGGTTAAAGGTTACATAAAAATATTTTAAAATAGTAAAAATAATGGGGATTAATGTCTTCATTTTGAATATAAATACTTCTGCTTTTTTCAAAGTTTTCCATGTTACTTGTTTGAGAGAGTGTTTTTGTCATTTTAAGGATAAAATTTCCCATTGCTTGTAGGAGTTTAAAAGTCAAAAATGGGTATTGAACCAACCTTACATTTTTATAATAGATTTTTCTTAGTCTTGATATATATGTCTTAAAATAGTATGCTGCCAGATTTGATTGGAAGGAATTGTATTTTAAGATTTTTACATTTAGATTATAAATTGCTATAATCAGATATGATCTGATATTTCCTTTCTTCCTTCTCTCTTTTCTTCTTTCTAACCAGCCTATTTATAAGCTTTCTTTTTTCTTCTTCCTGTCATATATTTAATTAGAGACTGAGTGAACAAAATTCATGGACAGGTAGGGTCCCTAGGCCTGGCCAGTGATCAGGGCCCATTGGGGCCTTCTGGCTGCTTGCTGCGGCCTTCCTTCATTCCATGCTGCCCCCTTGTGGTCAGCGCACATCATAGCAATCAATTGAACTCTGGGTCTCCTGGTTGAACTCCCCAGGGGGCATTTTTCACATGGGCTTCAAGCAGTGCGTGACCAGAATAAGTTCAACAGTATTCATTTACTTCCTTGTGTCTTTTATTTAAGCTTTTTACTTTGAAACCATAATTATTTAAATAAATCAGTTTGGAAATGTGTCAATTTTTCTGTATTCTAGAATAATCTTTTGGAATAATTTGTTTGACAATTTAAAAAATAAACAGAAAAGTTATATTGGCCCAGTGAAATTTTTTTATTAAAGCTAAAACTTTCACATTTATTAAAACTTTTTATCTTTAGTGATTTTTTTTCAGATTTTATTTATTACTTTTTAAATAAATTCTGGTAATTTATATTTTCCCCAAAATAGCAAAATAATAGTGTAGATCTCAATGTATCATTCCCTTTTAATTTCAGATATTACGTGACTAAAGGTGAAATTTCTAACCTGACTCAACCCCACTTCTCTTTTTTTTTTCATATAGTCACTGTTCTGAACTTTATTATTCACCTTTAATCAATTTTGGTAAATGTCTCACCTTTTCCTTTTGTCTCTATCAGTTTTATTTTTCTTCACATAATTTTTTAATTAAATCTTTATTGTTCAGATTATTACAGTTGTTCCTCTTTTTTCCCCCATAGCTCCCCTCCACCCAGTTCCCACCCCACCCTCTGCCCTTACCCTCCTCATCCATAGGTGTACGATTTTTGTCCAGTCTCTTCCCGCATCCCCCACACCCCTTTCCCCCCGAGAATAGTCAGTCCACTCCCTTTCTATGCCCCTGATTCTATTATATTCACCAGTTCATTCTGTTCATCAGATTATTTATTCACTTGATTCTTAGATTCACTTGTTGATAGATGTGTATTTGTTGTTCATAATTTGTATCTTTACCTTTTTCTTCTTCTTCCTCTTCTTAAAGGATACCTTTCAGCGTTTCATATAATACTGGTTTGGTGGTGATGAACTCTTTTACCTTTTCTTATCTGGGAAGCTCTTTATCTGACCTTCCATTCTGAATGATAGCTTTGCTGGATAAAGTAATCTTGGTTGTAGGTTCTTGCTATTCATCACTTTGAATATTTCTTGCCACTCCCTTCTGGCCTGCATAGTTTCTGTTGAGAAATCAGCTGACAGTCATATGGGTACTCCCTTATAGGTAACTGACTGTTTTTCTCTTGCTGCTTTTAAGATTCTCTCTTTCTCTTTTGCTCTTGGCATTTTAATTATGATGTGTCTTGGTGTGGTCTTCTTTGGATTCCTTTTGTTTGGGGTTCTCTGTGCTTCCTGGGCTTGTAAGTCTATTTCTTTCACCAGATAGGGAAATTTTTCTGTCATTATTTCTTCAAATAGGTTTTCAATATCTTGCTCTCTCTCTTCTTCTGGCATGCCCATAATTCAGATGTTGGTATGCTTGAAGTTGTCCCAGAGGCTCCTTACAATATCTTCATATTTTTGGACTCTTTTTTCTTTTTGTTTTTCCAGTTGGGTGTTTTTTGCTTCTTCGTATTTCAAATCTTTGACTTGATTCTTGCGATCCTCTAGTCTGCTGTTGGAACTCTGTATAATATTCTTTATTTCAGTCAGTGTATGCTTAATTTCTATTTGGTCCTTTTTCATAACCTTGAGGGTCTCATTAGATTTCTTGAGGGTCTCAATAAATTTATCGGCGGTTTCTAGAAAATTCTTGAAAAACCTTATAACCGTGGTTTTGAACTCTACATCCAGTAGTTTGCTTTCCTCCATTTCTGTCATTTGTGACCTGATTCTTTGTCTCTGCATTTTTTTATGCTTCCCTGTGTTGATAGAGTGGCTTTCTGTGGTAGGTGTCCTATAGGGCCCAGTGGCTCAGCCTCCTCAATTACCTGATGTGGACACTCTTGGTGCACCCCTTTGTGGGCTTTGTGCACAGTCTTGTTGTAGTTAAGCCTTGATTGTTGTAGGTATCACTGGGAGGAATTGACCTCCAGGCCAATTTGCTGTGAGAATCAGCTGTGTCTGCAGTGGGAGAACTTCTGTGCTGGAGACACCCTTCTGGGGCAAGACTTGCTTCAGTGGGGCTTTGGTGCTCACTGAGTCTGCACCCTGAGTGTGTCCCTTATGGATCTGAGGAGTTGTAATCTGGATGGCCCCCCTCTGACCACTGGGTACACTGGCTCTTGGATCTCTAAGGAGGTGCTAATTTAGCCTCTGCCTAAGGCTACCCAGAAGGAGCTATGGAAAGATCTGCAGGTTCCTCTTCTTTGTTTGGAGTTTGGAGGTGCCCTGATGAGTCCCAGTTGTCAAGCAATGCAAGCTGCTATGGGGCCTTGGGCCTTCTTTTGGAAGTTCTGGGTCTCTCTGACCCAGCTGCAGTTTGTTAGGTAATTTTCAGATTGCAAAGGGCCAGGCCTCTTATATGCAAAAGCCTCTGCGCACAGCTTGGGTGGGGCGGGGTCTCAGGGGATCAACAGGTCGGAGCAAGCAGCCATGCTGCTCCTCAGTCTTACCCTAAGAGGCCCAGCGTCTCAATGTCCCAGTAATCTCTGCAAGTACCGCTGAGAGAAAGCCACCCTCGAGTTCCGACCGATGCCAGACAGTCCAGTTTCTCCCCGTATGAGTCTGGGTCCCCAGAGACTTGCCCAGAAGTGGAGTTCAGAGCAGTTGGGAGCTTGAGACTCCCTCCCAATTGAAAAAGACAATCATGTCCTCAGTTGCCAGCGCTTTCCACATGGGCCTCCATACCTCTGCACTTTACTTTCACACCTCCTCTGAGTCTCAGTATGCTTTTCTCTTTCCTTCTAGTTATAGAATTTCCACTCAGCCAGCCTTCCTGTGGTTCTGGATGATGTCTGTTTTGTCTTTTAGTTGTATTTTTGAAGTTGTTGTGTGAGGCAGCAATTTCCGGTGTTTACCTATGCCACCATCTTGGTTTTTCTCTTCACATAATTTTAAACTTGGCTGACAATCATAATTTTGTTCTATCTTAAAACCTATAAAATACTTTTCTTGAATTATTTGTTAAAAATAATATAACTTATGATTTTCTTTTATTTGCATTTGTATAAATTTTATTTTATTCAACCTTTTTTTCCTTCTTTCTGAGTCACTCATAAGGTGAGACTTGCTCAATAAGACATTTAACCAATTTTCATTTGTTGTAATAACTGATATACTTCTGTTTTTTAAATGTTTTATAGGTAGTTCTTATAATCTCTAAGAAGTTATAATAGGCATTTACTCTATGTAGATTATATTTCCATCAAGCTAACTTTTTTAAAAGTCTATATTTACTTTTTATATTATTTGCAACTATCCTAACTTATATGCAAAATTATAATAACAAGTTAATATAGGTGAAGACATTTTAGACAGTAGGCAAATTAAAAATAAAGTTCATTGGGCTTCATTAAAAAATGAATGTCTAAGAATGTATTTCTGTTGCACCTACAGTAAATAACAACTTAGCTGGATATAAAATTTCTGACTCATTTTGTCCTTAATAATATTACAGTTACTGCTCCATTACCATCTGAAGTTTAGTTTTGTGGTAAAGAAATGTGATCAGGCTCATCCATGATAGGGAATTCGATTTTGTTCATTTTCTACATGGATACATGTAGAAATTTTTCTTTGCCCTCAAAGTCAAATTTGCAATAGAATGCTGGGAGCTGGTTCATCCTTGCTGCTTGACACAGTCGCTGCAGTGAAGGAACATCTGCACAGCATATGTTTCAAGGGACATGGCGTATATGGCATACTGTTCTTAATATGTTTGCTCACCTTCTTGGCATATGTGTTTTAACCAAGGTCACCTCTCCAAGAAAGGTTGTTTCCCCAGGTAGGGATTTTCCCCTGAAGTTAGGGAGGGAATAAAACCCCTTAACTAAGTGCCAGGCGGGTAGTTAATCACTTTAACTACGAACAATCACACTTAAGCTACATAATCTTTACTCCCTGGAACAGAGATAAGAAACGCCCTAACCTTTGGAATAGAGATTGATAGGATTGGAATCAACTGGTATATATCCAGATGTAACAAGACAACAGGACACAGAACCTAGACACAGAACCTAGTGAGAGAACATGGCAAAAGATCCTGGACAGAACCTGGCTGGAGAACCTAGCAAGAGAACATGGACACAGAACCTGGCTGCAGATCCTAACCAGAACTTCGCTGGAGATCCTGACCAGAACTTGGCTAGAGATCCTGTCTAGGCTGCTGATCAACTGAACGCTGTCTCTGTGTCATTCCTTCTTCGCCGACTCCGTCCACACCTTTGGGGACCCCTGGACCTGCTGGGGTTGGACCCCAGCAATAGAACAAATCTGTTCATCACATTTTAAATTAATTTTTCCTAAAGTTCTGTTACATTTGAAAATTGAGTGTTCATTTTTAAATGTTGTATCTTTTTTATGGTTTCAGATCCATTTTTCTGGTGCCTATTTTTGAAGCCCCAAATATCTGTACATTAAACTTCTATTCTCTGCTCTCCACATCTATCAACTTCGAGTTTATGGTTTTAATTCTTTATTTCAAGTTTTAGGGGAGATGCTCAAAATTTTCCTCTTCATCACTACTTTAATTTTCTACAGTATTTATTTTGTTCTTTAAGACTTCCAACACAATTTAGACTTTGCCATGGCATTTCAGCATTGTTTCTTTATCTTCTCCAGATCCCTTTTGTACTTTTGCCTTTCTCTCAGCCATCTTCATTCGTTTCTCAATCTTGTGTCTTATTACTTTGAATTTCATTAAGAACTCAAAACAGAAAGAGAAAAACATTTACTTTAGCTTCTTCTTTTCCTCTGTCCATCCAGAGCGGTGTTCTTTTTTATGATGTAGATCATTTTAAATAGATGTTTTCTGTTATTGTTTTCTTCTCATTCTTGAGTGATAACAACTCTTTCAAGACCAGACTTTCTCAAAAGTGGGTAGTTGGAGACATTTCCTCTAGATTGACTCACTGTCCAGCTAAGGTGGTTAGAAATTTCCTGTCCAATTGTAAAAGGCAGGTCTGGTAGATATGATTTTGCATGACTTGTTCAGAGCAGCCTGGGAGGCGTAGGGTGAGGGCCCCACCTGAAAGCACTCCTGGTGAGAGCAAGTGTTTCTGCACATCCTTGTGTTTGTTGGAAGGTGCTACAGGGCCGCCAGGCCAAACAGGTTTTCTGTCTGAGTTGATCAATATTTCAAGCACCCCTTGACTCTGAACCAAAGAAGCCCTGGCCCCTACCAGCTTTCAGTGTGGGAGCACCTTGTGTCTTATTCATATGCAGGTGATCTCTTAGTAAATGTGACTGCACGGCCGTGCTCCCCAACCGTCATGAACATCACCCTCACAGTCAGCCATCGCCCTTCTCAGTTAGGAGACAGCAGAAGTCCCCTCAGTGCTCTTGCGGACCACTCTGTCACTTCCGCAAGAGAAACTGTAGGGGTCAGACTGTCTGCCCTCCTGCAATCTGGCCCCAGCGATAGTACAGGCAGCAGTGATTTTTTGAAATGTCAGTGGATGACACTCTCTCTCATTTCTAGGTACAGGCTTTTATGTTATCTTTTTTAACGATTAAAAATATTTCTCAAACATGTAATCCAGGACTGAAAAATGGAGGACTCAACGTCTAATTTCAAAACTCTCTCCAACTCAGAAATCTGCTTATTCTTTTAAGCATTGGTAATTGAAAGGTTGGGTGAAAAATCAGAGAGAAAATAGTGACCAGGTGAGAACATAGAAGCACTGCTATAACTGTGACAAAAATGTAATGTGATGTTGGAAAGAGCTACTCAGACCCCCAACCAGGGCTCTGGTCCAGCCATGCCCCATGTGTAGAGTGCTTTTCTCTGTCCTCCACACAACTGACTCACTGGATTAATAAACCATCCAGTCCCTCAGGAAAACATTGGCTGATTCCCTCCAACCCTGAGTTCCTATAGCATGTAACTGCTCTCATCACTTAGGTGTGCTTGTATACAAACCTATTTACTCCAATTCCACTTACATTTTATTACATGCCTAATAAAGTATCACACAATCAATTAAATATAAACAGAAAAAAATGAAGTTTTGTTTCTATGAAAACTAAGTTAAATGCTTTGGAAAACTTTGGAAGGATTGTTGCTAAAATAGATTGTGAATTAAAAGTAAGCAAGACAATTCTAATGAATCAAATAAGTTTAATAGTAAAAATCTAGAAGGATTCCTTTTTTGAATTGTTTCAACTGTATCATTAAGTTATAGATCCACTTTTAATAGAATCAAAACTAAAAGTCAGAACCAATGAATTATGGAAATGTTTATGTGAGAAAGATGATTCAGAAATCTAGTAAATGAATACATGAAAGAAAGGCTTTGTCATTAAAACTTATTAACTAATTATCTTAGTCCATGCAGGCTGCTCTAAGAAAATGCCACAAACCGGGTGGTTTATAAACAACAGAAATTTACTGCTCACAGTACTGGAGGCTGGGAAGTCCAACATCATGGTGAGAGCAGATTCACTGTGATGGCTAGCAGGAGCCCATTTCCTAGTTCATAGATATGCTTTCTTTCTGTGGCTTCACATGGTGGAAGCAAGGAGAGATCTCTTTGGAACCTCTTTTACAAGGGCACTAATCCAATTCGTGAGGGCTCCACCCTCATAAGTTAAGCACCTCCCAAAAGCCTACCTCCTACTAATATCACATTCGAAGTTTAGGATTTCAACTTATGACTTCTGAGGGGATACAAACCATATCACTACATTTATTTTGACCATATAACTACAGTGATATGGTCTGAATATGACCTGGACTTCAGACCATATCACTACATTTATTTTGCTGGCTATCGTTATTGCAGAATACAAAAGTGCAAAGGCAGTTCTCTCTTTGCCAGCCTTTCACTTTTACTCCTTTCATATTCTCTCTCTCTCACTCTCCTTCCCTCTCTCCTGCTGCCTCCCTCTTAACTCCATCTGTCTTTCATAGTCTCTCTTTCTGTCACTTATTTTGTTATCTTTGATCCCTGTTTCCCTGGATGTGACTTGTAGGTTTTCTCTTCTCCCACTTTGTCCCTCAGAGCCACAAGGGACATGATTTTTCCTGTTCCAGACACTACAGAACAACTAATGAAGTATGAGTAGTAGACCGACAACGTGATCTTTGAGGAACCACAAGCTTAGTCAAAGCCCACAGGCATTTGTTGGTGAACCACTGATAAGCCAGGCTTCACCACCTCTCTATCTGATATTCCAGCTCTCTTAATCAGAATTAGACCTTCATCTTTGGCCAATACCTGGAATTCAGGCCTGGAAGTTTTGAAGAACAGACACAGAGGAAACATATACTAGAAGCTCTATTATCAGAATCCACATTGGTTAACAAAAAGTCTACTTAAGTATGGAATCATAAGAAAATACATATCTAGTTCAAACACTCCATTTCATTGCTGTGTTAAACCTGGTGAATGGTGTTCTTAAAGAAACACTGCCATTCCTCCAGGGCCCTAGATGGAAATAGAATCCTCAACTGGACAGACCATGCTCTGATTTATACCTGCATTTCTAACACAGTTCTATCCTAACTCAAGAATTCAAACACACAGTCTCCCCATCAAGGTGTCTGGTTTTGTGGAAAAACCATAGGATGTGGAATAAGACAAAATTTCAAATCAAGACTCCACTTTCTCATCTATAAAATGGACATACCTTATCTCATAGGGTGGCTGTGAGGGTAAAATGAGATTAAGATATGCATCATGCTCAACCGATTGGGTTGGACAGCCAATAAAATATTTGCAATAAATCCTGGGATAATTTTCCTCTCTCCAAGGTTATGGCTACTTTATGATCACAAAACTCAAAACACTGAGATTCACTGCATACAGACATCAGCAATATTAAAATGTACTGTGTTTAGGGGCTATTACAATTGAGTCCAGGCTATGGTTTGAGCCTCCAGTGTTATGTGGAGGCCACCTGGGCTGACCATGTAATAGTAAGAGTTTTCCCTACAGATCCTTTCAGAGATAGGTAGAGTAAAATGAATGTCACAGCCCTTAGACCAGCAGTTCTCAATCTGTGGGTTGCGACCCCTTTGGCGGTCGAATGACCCTTTCACAGGGGTTGCCTAAGACCATCCTGCAGATCAGATATTTACACTACGATTCATAACAGTAGCAACATTACAGTTATGAAGTAGCAACGAAAATAATTTTATGGTTGGGTCACAACATGAGGAACTGTATTTAAAGGGCCAAAAGGTTGAGAACCACTGCCGTAGACAGTGGTAGGGGTCTGAGATGGAATCTTTTCCTTCCTCCCTACACAACTCTACACAAAGATGATGCCCCAGAGGAAGAACAATCATTCTCCTGTCAAGGACATGTATGTCACTGTGATGCCTTGATGGAAAATTCCAGCCCCTCTTCTCTCCCAGTACATACAGACTACATACAGCATCTTTTCCATTGTGAAAACAAACGTGCCTCTTCAAGATGAATTTAGGTGATGGTAGAGTATAGTTAAAAGTATGGGCTTTGAAGTCAGACACATTTGGGTTCTGCCACTGAACTAGCTGTGAGATGTTGGGAAAGTCATTCAATCTCTCTGAGCCTTAGCCAAGTGTCAGTTAAGACTAAAAATATCATCTTTGCAGGGTATTGTTTAAATGAAGTGATATCATAGCATTTGGTTCACAGTTCCTGGCACACTTAACAAATAACCAATAAGAACATGCAGTGGTAGTAGTACTACAGAACATGCAGTCATTGCTGCTGTTACTGCTGTCACTGCCTGACCTGGGATTCAGGTACCACTTCCCTAGGCAGTGGGATGAGGAGGAAACAGGCAGCTCTTAATATGACTTTGCACAAGAATGAAGGCTCACTGGACTTTCTCTCCTTTTCCCTCCTCTTTCAAAAAATAGTGAATATTTTCATGGCCTCTGCAGAATGGGAATGAAATCTGCACCAGACTCTGTGCCTACCACCCTCCCCGGGGATACCTGGCAACCTCAGATGCTTTGTGAGCCTCACACCAGCATTTGGGATTTTGAAATGAAAATGATGGATGACTTTATTCTGCACCCTGGCAAACTCAGCCCTTCCAACAGTTCCAACAGCTTCTAGTCATAACCCTGTGATTTGAGAACAATGAATCTTAATATAATTGAGTTAACTGTATCATTTTTAATGTAAGACAATCTTGATTACAGCCAAAGGGCACCATTAATACGCTGAAGGAATGGCCGAGATTTTAGCATGTGAATGTTGTACAGAAAATAGAACTAATTAGCACTAATTTAATTCGAAGATTAAAGAAAATTCTGCTTTTAATTTTTAATTTAAGACAAACCATTTTACTCTGAACAAAGAAAGAATAATAAGTACATTTTTTTCCCATCTGAAAGGCAATTTTTACTTTTGCATTATTACACTAATATGGGACTGTGGGAATCCTGACCCCATTAGAGATCAAATAATCAGCATTTAATTATTGACAGCAAATTAATATTTAATAAAGACACAAGGGTTCCGGTATGTGAAAAAAAGGCACCAAGTTCCCGCTGACCCAGAAACGTCCAGAAGGGCCCTTAGTCAGGACGTGATCTCCTTGCTGAGGGTAACAAGTCGGGATCCCCAAAGGGTCCTGGCAGTTTATTTCCATCCCAACTACCAAGACGCGGAGCAGGAAGACCAGGGTCTGAGCAATTGCCCCTTTCAGTTCCTACTCCACCCCCCACCGATTCTTCCTTAATCAAGCACTTAAGCTAAATAATACATTGAATGTCATAACCAAAAGGAGGACAGTCATAATAAAAAAATAAAAGAAGTGGCAACCCCCCTTTCTATTCTGCAAAATAATACTGACTTTTCTTTGCTGTGGGACTGCTTGTCAGGGATAATTTCTAACCAAAGAAGACATAATGGATTTACAATGAAACTCCGATGCTTTCCTACAGCCTCCGGAAGATTCTGAAAATAAGCACTATTACATTAGCAGTCCAAAGAAAGCCAAGGAAAAGCTGTTAGCCCATTGCCTGAGAAAACTGGAGCTGTGTGCAGAAAATGGGCTGTGGGGGACCTGCTACAGGCTCTAAAAACCTGCTGCCATCCCTGCGGATCTCAGCAAGGGAAATCTGACCAGCTTTCCTCTGGACCTGTTCACCTGGTGGCAGCTGCCCTGAAGTAGGATGTCCTTGGGCCAGGATGGAAGGCTGAAGATTCACCAGGGGCTGCCTGGCTCCAGGCCTCAGACCCTCAAATTATTTTTTCAGGTAGTCACCTTCAGGGCTTACCATTTAAGCACACAAAGCAAATCCAGCCTAACTACTTGGAGATACCAAGTTAGACTGACATGCTGGGTCTGTGATAAAATAGAGGGGCTTTCTCAGGGACACGTTCCAGCCAGGCTTCTGGTTGCACTCAGCACTGCAATGTTCCTGAGCTCCACACCATGGACGCCACACCTACTGAGATGTCCCTCTGGGTGAGCCCTGGGCTCCTCACCCTTGTCCATGTCCAAACTTGGCTCCTCCACAGGAAGTGTAAACTGAAAATATAAGCATCATATTCTTTCCCCTCCCTTTGAAACACTTCAATCCCTGCTTGTGGGGATTATGTGTTTAAAACAATTAAGTCTTCATATTGCCTCCCTTCCACAGTATAGGATATTGTCTAGAAATGAGGTTTGTTCTAAGATATACCGAGCTGTCATTTCAAGGCTTCTTCTGCATGGAATTTGTGTGTCCTTGAAAGGGTAGAGTCTCTGTAAAGAACCGTTTACAGAGTTCATATAGTGTTGTGCAGAGTGCCTGGTTACACATCATGCACCACTACTTACTAGCTCAGTGACTTGTACAATGACTTGTTCAAGTCACTGAACCTCTCTAAAGCCTCACTTGTTTCATCTATGAAGTGGGGATAGTCTTAGGTAGACTGAGTTAGTCCAGGTAAAGTGATGGCACATAGCAGTGCTGAAGTTCATACATGCAAGTGCACCAGAGACCCAAAATCTATTCTGTAAACCAAAAAAACAAAGAAAAGAGGCCTCATGCTGCTTGGCATAGCCACATAAGTTCTACTCCATGTGGAGCAGGAGTCTTTGTGGACTGTGTCTCACTTAGAAGATTGTTTTCCCTTATTAGTGGGGGTCTAGACTTCTTCCTCCGGGGACTAAGGTCAGTCTTCAGGACATGTTGGCTTGAATCTGAGTCAATAGTAACTTACTGGGTAATTAATGGATTAGCCTAGTAAAACTTCCCCAGGTCTTACTCTAAAATATCCATAGAGGGAAAATGTACAACTGAGGATCACTGCATCCCAAGTATCAGCTTTTGGGGGGAAAGGGATGGATTCTAGCCCAAAGCTAACCCCATTAGTGTGAAGTGGGGTTTACCGCAAAGGAATGACCATTCACATGGAGAGGGTTTAAGAAACAAGGTAGCATCTGAGAGCAAGGGAATCTTAAAAACAGAGAACAAGGCCAGATTGTGCTCACAAGGGGACCCTCTATGGGGGATTTTTCTTCTTCTGTGGTCAGATTTAGGTGGGAGGGGAATGGAGCAAGAAAGGGAGACAAATTCATGATATTAAGATAGAATGAATGTGTTCAATGGATGAGCAGGAGAAGTAGTCACATGAATGGTATGCTTATTCTTGCCAAACTTTAGATACCCTGTATCTTATTTTTACCATTTCCTCATTGATAAGCTATACAAGGAAATTTAACATCAGGCAAATATTTTAATTTAATTTAAAATACTCTCTGACAGTCCTTAATTCCTTTTTGTAGAGACTAAGTGAGGAATTACAGAAGCACACAGCAGGTGAGCTTAAGGAGCGTACATATTCTGAGTATTAAAATTGGGGGATGAAAGCTGAATACCTGATTGTATTTTGTCTGCCTCTCAGTGTGTTGACTATATCATGTTTGAATAAAGCAAGCATGGGTTTAAAAAAAGAAAGCAATTGGACCTGAAATCCTGGGGTGCTTTGATGGATCCAGAAGCTGAGAGTGGCTAGCAATAGAGGTACTATCTACAACAGGCAGCTGCAAACAAGATCACACAACATAGGAGAGTCTCCTCCATCAAGACTAAATGCAGCAATGCATGAAACCAAGTGCTCAATAAATTATAGCTATCGGTATCATTTTTATTAACCAAAATCTTTCTTCTATTTCTTTATTGGGTTGACACAGAGTTAGAAAAACCCATAGTTGTGACCTAAGCCAACTCCCTCATAACAGAGATATGGAGGCCCACAGAGACCAACCATTGTCTTGATCTGATGCTGACTCCTGTAAGCTATCTTTCCAGGCCCTTTGTCATCTAGCTTCCAGATGGACTCAGCCAAAGGGAAGCATTGTAGGGAGATTGGAGGGCAGGAAGGGCAGGTGATTCTCTGCCTCAGGATGTTTCTCTTTTGGGAGCTGTGTTTCCTCTTTGGCTCCAGCTCACACAGAATAGGCCTGTCTTGGTTCCAGATTCCACGGGTGACCCAGAATGCTGCCTCCTCTCTCTGTCACTCCAGGTTCAGGGCAGTGGTGTCTTCCTGACTTTGCTAATCTCAGGTTACTACCCTGATCTCTTCCACAATTTCCTGCATTAAAACCCATGCAGGATAAATACTTGAATAATTTTTTCTAACTAGGCCATGATTGATACACACAGTACCTGGCACATGGCATATTCACAATATAAATGTTAGGGTCGCCAAAAGAGGACACAGGAGGCCAGAAAGGGTAAAGAATTGTACATGTATTGTTACACCTGCTAGCAGAAGGGCTGAGATCAAAATGGCAGCAGTGGGGCAGAGTAGGGGGAGTGGAATATTTTTCTCTTGTAAAGGTCAGTCTGAGTAACCAGTCAAACCAGCTACAGGGTGAGGCAAGGTGTAGGTGGTTCACTGGAAAGTGGGTGAGGTGGTTTACTGGAAGCCGAAAGTCATTAATCATGAGACCTATAATGAAAATAACAGAACAATCGCCGGAAGGAGCGAAAGCCCCAAGCAGAGCATAATGGAGCACAATAATGTACCTAACAATAATATCTGTATTTGTACTCATTTAAGTATATCGGTACCTATGATACCCATCAAAATTATTATAAATACTGGCTGGCATGACTCAGTGGTTGAGCATCAACCTATGAACCAGGAGGTCATGGTTAGATTCTGGTCAGGGCATATGACCGGGTTGTGGTCTCGATCCCCAGGGTGGGGAGTGAAGGAGGCAGCCGATCAATGATTCTCTCTCATCATTGATGTTTCTATCTCTCTCTCCCTCTCCCTTCCTCTCTGAAATCAATTTTTAAAAAACTATTATAATTGCCCAGCCCACCTCCCTAAGGAAATGGAGACAGGAAATGAACATTTATTTAGTGTCTGTCTTATGCCAGGTCCTGTGGTAATTTTTCCATTCATCATATTATTTAGTCCTTAAAATAACATCACGTGGTAGGTTTTAGTATCCCAATTTTTAAGAATGAGACAACGATTAAGGAGCTTGGCAAACACTGTCACTGGTAGGTCTAGCAGGATTTAAATGCCAGACCTGCTGAACTTCCAAGTAAGCCAGTCTCATTTCACCTACACCGGAATTCTTAAGGTGTTCTTGTTTTTGCTATGTTTTTATTGTTATTGTAGTTGGCACTCCAAACCACTGTACAAATATAGCCTCACTGTAACCCCCATTTGATAAAATGAATAAAGCTTAGCTGCTCTGAGGGCTCTGGTTGGAGCAGGAATGGACCTCAGACTTCACCTGCTCATCTCCATCAAGGGCTTCTTGGACCACTTTGGGACCACATGCTCCTCTGCACTAGCCTGGCATCTGTTTGGCTCCCTTGAATCAAGTTTCTTTCTTCCTCAGCCCATCCTATACTCAACTGCCCAATTAATGTTCCTAAACCTGATAGCATTGATTCCTGCTCAAAGAAGGCTTCCCTTTGCTTGCCAAACTGAGTACAAATTCCTGTTACTGGCACTGATGATCTAGAACAGGCCTATCTTACCATAGTCTAACCCTATATCTCACTCAAGGAAGAACTATCCCTGCATTCCAAACATTCCCTCATGTTTCCAATTAATACTTTTCCACATGATGTTTCTTCCCCCTGGAATACTTTTCTGTGTCCTCCCCCTTGGCACCTGTCATACTACCATCTAGCCTTTGTCAACTATAATCCACCTTTTCCATGAAGTCCCCCAGCCTGGAAGTAACTTTCCCTTTGTTTTGGTCCTAATCACTCTGCGTGATAGTCTCACGATAGTCTAACTCACAGTTATCCATACACATGTCGTGTCCTCACTTGAGAATTAAGAATGATCTGTGTTCCCTACAGCGCCTATTTCATATTTTAGGCAACCAGTAAGAGGTTGTTGAATTAAACAGACTTGAAAATGTTTAATTTATTTTAGTACCAGGTCAGAAAACTACTCTCCCCTATATTGTAAACTACATAAACCTAGACATCCCTCCATCCCATCAGTGTCTTCTTTCCCTCCTTGATGTCTCTCTCTCTCTCTCTCTCTCTCTCTCTCTCTCTCTCTCTCTCTCTCTCTCTCTCTCTCTCTCTCTCTCTCTCTCTCTCTCTCTCTCTCTCTCTCTCTCTCTCTCTGAGATCATTTGTTCCCCTACAGTCGGTCATTAACATCCTTGGAAGAAGTGGGTAAAAATAAGTTTAGAAATATCTCAAACCTTCAAACTAGGAAGAGCCTTCTCCAGTCTCCCAAGGAAGATGCCACCTGAGTCTTCCAGCCCCTGAAGAAGAGCAGCTGGCTCCCCAATTCCCCCTTCCCACACCAGAGGCAGTGAGCTAACAATACCTGTCTTGCCACCTCCCAATGGCAGTCACCCTCACTCTTTGTAAATGAGTAAAGCGGCCCTAGATGCTGGCCTTGGACAATCCAAGCCCAGGGCCTGTCATGCTACTCCCACGTTCATGTTCACTGGATCAATCTTAAAAGTCTGACTGTCTCTACTGTCCTTTTGCAATCTTCATATCCCTGAATAAAAAGTCCCTTCCCATAACCCTTCTATCTTTCTCTGCCCCATTTCCAGAGTGACTAGTTTGCTCAATCAGAAACTTTTTGGTTGCTTTGGTAAAAGGACTCTTAGGCTTAATAGAGATCAGAATTCATTTGGCAGGTTTTTGTCTCTCTTTCTTTCTGTCTCCACATGGTCTCTCACCACTGCTGGGGTCTGCTTCTCACAGCATCATGCCTTCTTCTGATATTGCTATCCCTGTTCTCCCATCATGGTGACAGATAACATTACCTTTGGTTTGCCCTGGTACCAGTTCTCCCTCTGACCTTTCATGACCTTTTAGCTTTAGATCCCACCACAGTCTAATCGCCTTCTCTTAGTACAGAATCTCACAACAGAGAATTTGATTGGTTTGACCCAGTTCCTGAACTGATTCTCGCTGGACCAACCACCTGTTGTCAGGGCCCTGTGGCACATGCCCATCCCTTTGGCAAGGGGGTGGGGGCTGGCTAGACTGTCATTTCAAAGATGGGTATACAGTTTGAGATACTTGTAGGGATCTCTGATGAGACTATTAGGCTTATGAAAACAGACTAGAAAGTGAAAGAAGGAAGTGAGGAAGGAAAGAAGGCAAGGAAAGAGAGTGGGTTGTGGGGGAGAAAGATAATAAAACGAAAAAGTGTTGAACCTCTGCTATGTGCTAAGCATAGGTTAGGCTCTTAAGCTTACATCATCCTATTTTAGCCTCACAATAATTCTCCCAAGTGACTATTATTACTTCCTCTTTTCATATTAAAGGATTCAGTCTCAGAAGAGTAAACTGAGGCATCCTCTAGTTAGGGGAAAAAAAATTTGAACTGAGAAATAGCTGACTTCAGAGATCAGGCCTGATGGCAGTTTCATCAGAGGTGGCATGAGATGAGTTTGAAGGAATAACATCAAAAACAGTCTTCCTTAAAACAATCAGAACATGGAGGTAAGGGGGAGAGATCATCCAAAAGACTTATATGCATGCATATAAGCATAACTAATGGACACAGACACCAGGGGGGTGAGGGCATGAACGGGAGTGGGGTAGGGGGGGGGAGAGGTAATGGGAGGATAAGGACACATATGTAATACCTTAATCAATAAAGAAAATAACAATCAAAACAAAAGAATGAGTACTGAAGAATCTTAATTGATATCTCACTGCACTGGTTACTTCTGCCTGATGGTTTAATTATTAGTAGCTCAGTGTGTTTCATTAGAGACCTATTGTGCTGCTGTTGGCAAAACAACTTTTGCATCTCATGTTCAATAATTAAAAGCAGGAAAAACAAACATCTCTTTGGAGCCCTGAGTGTATTACTAGAAGTGGTATGTGATTTCTTTAATTGATAAGAAGGCTATCTAGCCTGGCTGGGATGGTGGAGATGATGGGTCTCCTTGTCTCCTAATTCCCTTTGCCTGACCTCAACTTACAAAATCCAACTGGACAGAAACTTGACTTCTTGGTAGCATCCACCTGTAACTCTGCCTTTTGGTCACAGGGCTATTAAAAAAAATTGTTTTCTAAAAAGGCAAAACCATGACTTTTGTATATAAATGTATATCCTATACAACAAAAGGGTAATATGCAAATTGACTGAACGGCGGAACGACCTGTCACTATGATGTGCACTGACCACCAGGGGGCAGACACTCAACACAGGAGCTGCCTCCTCATGGTCAGTGTGCTCCCATAGGGGAAGCGTCGCTCAGCCACAAGCTGGGGTGACGGCTGGCAAGTTCAGTAGCAGTGGCGGGAGCCTCTCCCGCCTCTGTGGCAGTGCTAAGGTTGTCCAACTGCAGATATCCCCCAAGGGCTCCCAGACTGCTAAAGGATGCAGGCTGGGCTGAGGGACACTACCCCCCCCCCCCCCCCCCGCTCCAGTGCACGAATGGCATGCACTGGGCCTCTAGTAATATATAAGATGAACATGTGTGAAAGAACTGGAAAAGATGCCTGAACCTATTCAAAGGAGAACTTACACAACCATAGATTTATACTGAATAAAGGAATGTTTAAATAAGTTTACAAATTGTTTTGGTTTTCTTAGGGGATGGGAGAGTCAATTAAAACTATACTGGACAGAATTTATTTGCATCTGTATAGATAAAAATTATTTTGCATTGCTATCATTTATCTATAACTTATATTGTAAAATAGCTCAAGGACAATGAAAAGCTAAAATCAAATAAACATTAAAAGTGTGCATAGTTTTCCACTGGATACATCCAGTAATTTTCCTTGCTTATTCCTTATGCAGTTCAGAGAAAAACATGTGCTTTTGGGTCAAATCTAGGTTCAAATTAACGCTAATGCTCATTTGCCTTTGACAGGTAAATGAACCTCTCTGAAAACCTCTCTGAAACTCAGTTTCCTTATCACTTGATAGGCTTAAGATAAGGATAAAGTTAATAACTAAGAGCTTAACATGGAACACAGTAATATCCAGTAAGAATTCATTGCCATTGGCCTTTCACCCAAATCAGCATCCCAGGGACTCCAGAAATCACCCCGAGGGAGGGCTGTGTTAATAAAGTGGACACCGGACACACCCTCAGATCCACACGTCTCTCTGGCCTTTGGCAGAATGATACAGAACCATCACATCACCATAAAATGTCTTCCTCAGCCTGGGGCTAAGCTGAGACTTAACAGTAAGCATGTAATCAAATGCTACCAGAGGCTGTGATTCTCAGAGAGCAAAAGGGGAAAGAGGCAGAAAGAGAGACAACATCTCTGTTTGAGGTCCTCCAAGTTCTCCAAGCCAGCACATAAGGGATTCAGACCTGGGAGGAAAAATCTGGAAGAGCATGGAAGCTCACCTGATATAGCAACCTGTCATTTCTGGCAGTGCTGATTGCAAATGGTCACAACTCTATTTCCTTCAACAAATGTAGTGTTCACCTAGTCTATGACCAAAGCAGCAGGGCACTGTGGGAGGTGGTGTGGCCAGTGGTTCTGATCCCAGCCATTGAAATCGGGCTGACCTGGGACTGAATCCTAGCTCTGCCACTCACAGGCTCTGTGATCTCAGATGACTTCATTCATGTCCTTGGCCTCAAGTTCCTCCTTTGTAAAAAGAGAATAACAATGGCAACCTACCTGAAGTATTATTTTCAGGATTAATGAAAAAATAGTGCAATGAGCTTAGCAAGTAGATGAACAATATATGGCAGTTATAATAAATAAAGGTGGAAAGGGAGCCTCTTTCTGCACTTACACTCATTTAGGCGTACTTTCCAACAAAGCTGTTGACAGGACTTTAAAATCTAAGGTAAGGAGAACTAAGAAAAGAAGAAACCTCCACCACCTAGAATGTGTCATCTGTACACATCCAGTGAGTTGGTTGGTCACGTGGCTTAGAAACAGTCTCTCAGCCACGCAGAGGGGTATGACTAGAGATGCACAGCCTGTGCCCACGCTGGTCCAGCCTGAGTATTCCACAGGTGCCTAGAGGGGCTGTAGGCCTCCTCTTCCTTCTACAATCATTGAATGGGATAAAGGCTTGGTCCCATTCAGAAAGGAAGCACCCTTAGAGGTAGTGCTAGTGGCTTGTGTCCATGTGTGGACCTCAAGCCATCAGGACCTTCTGAGAAATCCCAGCTTTGTTCTCACTAGACCACTAACATTGAGAAGCAACAGCTGGCTGGGGCTTCCTTGCTCTGGGGACCTTGAAAAGAAGGCATAACCTTCTCCTATGCCTGCCTCTCACTTGCATGTCAATCACTTCCTGCTGGGACTTCATCTGTATAGGCCATTCTTTTACTTAAGGCCTGTATCCCCTGTCCAGCTACCCCACAATTACTGGCGAGCTAGTCTGTGTAACAAACCCTCTGCCAGTTCATTGACACTGACCTTCTAGGCAGCTTTGCCTCTCCTTCTCATGGACCGCTTGGAGTCTGTGTTCTCTTAGAGAAGACACCAAGGAGAGACTCCCCAAATATGTCTAGGGCAGATATGGGAGCCATTCCCTTGGACACCTGCTCTCTGACAAGCTGCAAGTGTCCTCGTTTTCTCCATGGTCCAGGAGCCTCGAGTGCCAAGGTGAAGTGTGTACCCTAATTCAGCAAGTCCTGAGGAGATAGGGTTTCCCACCTGGAGATTGGCACAATCTGAATAGGTCATTGGGTGTGCCCATGAAAGTGACCTGCTCCAAACCAAAAGAAAGAAAGAAATCTGTGTATTAAAAGGGAATGAGAAGACTCTGCATGGGGCTTACTTGCTTATTCTAGAAAGAAACCTCTGAAATATAAACAAAGGATGCTCTCCACAATGTGAAAGGAAAATACTTTCAGAGATAGGTGGGTGAGTATGACTTATTATTTTCTTGTGTATGTAACAAAAACCTACCCAGAGATCCAATGATGGAACAATCAATCATTTTCTTGAACCAAAGAGCCAGGGAGAAAAACAGGCAATAGATTCCAGAGTGGAGACCTTCCCAAGAGCCGAGTACTGAAAATTCTGGTCCAAAAGGCCAGATAACTCACTCTACTCCTCCCTGAGCCCTGAGGCTGCCCCTGGTCTCACTTTGCTGCCCAGCGTAGTGGGTGCCTGTAGATGGGTGATAAGTTAAGCAAGGCTAATGTCAGATCAGGCATGATGGAGAGTGTATATCCCTTCTTGAGATTCTTTATCACTCAGAGTGAGTGTTTTATAGCCCTGCATAGAGGTTGCCATAAAACACCATTTTAAGGAGCTTGAGGCCATATTTCATCCATTAATGTCCTCTTGCCCCAAGAGGCAAAACAAACTAGCAGGTGGCTCAAGATTAACATCTTTATTACAGATGACCTCACTATTGTGTTCTCTATAAAGAAAAAATATTATAAAGCATTAACGCACTTTAACTATTAAATTAATACAGATTTACGGCTCATATCCGGATCTAAATTTCTTGGCTTTCAGAGTCGTTATTTTTCTGTGATTTTTTTGACAATATTGCTAATGGGGACCAGAGCAAAATTGATATGAACTCTGCTGGTGGATGTATGAATTCAGAGAGGCAGCAGGTTATGTCTCTTCATAAATCACTCTGATGTCAGTTCTACACTAGAACTTTCACTAGTATTTTTAGTATTTGAGCAATAACCACAGAAGGATATTTAGCTGAGAGGACGCAAGTATTAAGATTCCAGTATTTACTTTGTTCTGGCAAATGGCAAAACATGGACCCTATGCTTTCATTACCTGGAGAGGCTTTGGTGCATAATCCCCCCTGCCCCAACTCTATCTCTAATGCTTAAAGTAGCCATTATTTATTTTATCTCGATGGGTTGGTATTGAATGTTATTTGTGCTCCTCTATGTTATGAATGGAAGTTGCCTTCATTCCTACTCACATACTTGGGCTTCTGAATGATGATATACTCTGATCACTAGTTAAATAAGATGCAAAGTATTAATTATATTGTTAATTACCAGTAAGTACCCTAAGCCCCAAAGCTTGGTAAAAATGGGTCATGAAACAGGTTTTAGGGCTAAGGATGAACACAGTCTTCCTTCTTCCACCCAAATCTAAAATTTGGGGACCCCGCAATCATTCATGCTTTAAGGGAGTGACAGGGAGAAATGACCTATATGCCAGTCTACTGATTGCGCCACATGGGTGAGAAAAGGGCAGGAAGCTCAAGATAAGATGAAAAGTTAAGTGGGCATTTGGCCTTGAACACAGAGCCCCGTTCCCCTGGGGTAATATGGGCCTCAAATGTAAGGGTTGTGTGTTTTTTTATCTTGGGTGAGCAACTTCTCCTCTGTGGGAAAATGTGGGTATGCAACTTGGTCCCTGGAGGAGAGAAAAGGGTCACTGAATGTAAGTCTGTGCTCCCCGCGGGCTTGGCGGGGAGGGGACTCTAGTAAAAAGTACAGCATGGAGCCTCATTTCAGAGGATTTGTAGTACCATCCAGCCCAAGTTTCATGCATCATTTAGGGTGAGATAATATCTTGACAAGTGGGTCCTGAGTATACATAAACCATGCCTTGGCTCAGTAACTTCCTCCCTGCAAAGTCTTGAAAGAAATATATATGTATGTGAAATAACAGCAACACATCTTAAGAGCAAATCTGCTCTTTTATAACATCTAGGGCCCCACATTCTAACACTGAACTCTAACCTGCTAGGCTGGCCTGGGAGGAAGAATACTTGGGTTAATCTCAGGCCCCCACTGACTGTCTAGAGAAAAAGAACATCACAATGGGAGCAGAGAGCCCATATGTCTTAGAGGTGAGGTTGAGGAGGGAACTTCACCAGACCCTCCTGTAAGTCATAGAAGCCCCTTTGAAATTGCCACTTTCAGAAAACAACAAAGGGCACGTTAAAAATAGGATATAAGATGGAGACAGGATTTGTTTAGCCAAGAATTGACTCCTAGAAAGGAAACAACATGTAGGATTTCATCAAAAGCCACCACTGGTAAAGCTGCCACCTAAAGAGCCTAAATCTCAGCTTCAGTAGTTTCTGAGCAAGGACTTCTCCTCATTCAACTGAGATTGAGAAGCCCTCTCTTCTTCCCTTTTCCATCCTCACCGTGAAAGTCTACAGACCAGTCAGAAGAGATAGCTCCAGAAAACATCCCGTCTATCGAAAGAAAACTCAAGTCTCAGCTGGAGAGGTGGACAGGCGTATGCCCCTGCTATGTCCTGACGACTTCGGTCCCTGGAATAAGGAAGCCAAGTGAAAAAGAAATTTTAAAAAAGCCTTACTGAGAGACAATGTGGAAAGGCACTGGCACCGGTGTGTCTTGATCTCTCCCAAACATATAATCCCAAGAAACACAAGAGAGTTCTCTTTCTCTCTCCCTCTATTACATAGATATCCATTGGCACCTAGTCAGTGTGAGCATGTATGTGCACACTCTGTGTGTGAACATATACCACCTTCTATATTCTGGGCATGCAATGGGTAAGCAGATGCATACGTGTTGGTATACTTGCATGTACAACTCATACCTCTGTATGTATGCATGTGTGTTTTGTGCAGATCTTGCCCACAATTCTGCATGTGTACACACCCAGGTGTGTTGGACATAACCTGGGAGGCATGTCAAGTGAATGTACAAGTGCACATGTGAGTTGTGTGTCTGTGTGTGTGAGTCTGGGTTCTTAAGCCCTATTATGCACCATGCACCAGGCTGTTTGCAGCCAATGTTGGGTAGCTAATGATTTTAATGAGAGTGCCTTCTGGATTCATATTTTTTTAATAAAATACATCACACTAAAACCAAATCAATGAGAAACATTAATTAGGGCCTTTGTAGATGCCTTCTGTGGGGGTGTTTTTCTTTTGAAAAGCACCAGACGAAGAATGCTGGGCTTTATTTAAGCTAAGTTGTTTGACATTTAGATGAGAGAAAAAAGGGGAAGAAACTAGCCAGCCCAGGAACCGTTTTTGACAGCTCTTTGTCATGCAAGGGAGGAAAAAAGGCACTGGCTGTGAGAGTCTACTTTGAAGCCCTAGAAATTTGTAATGAAAAATTTAAGATACAAGAGAGGCAGAAAGATGAGCTATTCACAGGGCTCTGCATATATTAACACTTGTAATGCAAACTAAAGGTTTGCTATGTGTTTTTATAATTTGGCCACTAATAAATATCTTCCAGAAGTACTTTGATTTCCTGAGCTCCGGTATGGAGTTCGAATCCATTAAAAAGTAAAAGAAACAATTGGCATTGGACTCTGGGCCCTGATTAGGGAACCATGCACAGCAATGATTACAGGCAGACCACTGACTGATTTCACAGGATGCTAGAAGCCCTTGTGTGCTTGGAGGAAGCCATGCATCTGCGGACATCTCCACCAGAACCATCCTCCATGCCAACCTCCAGATCAACTCATCCAGAAGACCTGATCCCTCCTCTTCCTCAACCACCTGGGCATGATTACTGACACCTCTCCCCAGAGCCAGGAAGGAGCTGGGGATCTACTGAGGATGTTCTCAAAAACAACATCTTCATTACTGTAAGGGCAGAGTTTCTGTGATGTCAAGAAAACTTCTGCAGATTTGTGATACTATAGGCCTAGATCATGCTCCTCCTGCCCAGGTCCATTAATTACTGAGCCTTCAGCCATGGTCAGCCTGAGGTGTCTTTGCTTCCTCTTTCTAGATCTTCCAATGTCCTACCTAATCCTTTTTGTCTTTCTTCTGGAACTTCTATTTCCTAGTTAACAAAAACCCAACACTTCTCCTCGATATTATCTCCTCTTTGTTTACGAGTAGAGATGCTATGCTAGCAGGAGTGTGGGCTTGGAAGGCAAATGGACTTATGTTCCAATCCCACATGAAAATTTGAGAGAGATGGGGCACAGAGGCCAAGGAGTGTGGGTGACTCCAGTCTGAGCTCTAAGCTTTGGCCCCCACTCTGAAGCATCAACATTCAGTGCCCAGGTCTAGCTAACGCTCATTGCCATGTCCCTGGACTCCTGCCCCAACTATACCGAATTTGGTCTCTCTTAGAAAAATTTTCACCTAGAATAATCTGAGTTATTGAACTTTACAGATTAATCCCAGAAGATACCCCTATGGGTTTCCTCTCATCCCTCCAGTAGAAACAATATACTAGATCTGGATTTTTAAATCTCTGTTCTATTGACATTTGGGGCCAGATAATATTTTATTGTGGGTAACTGTCCTGTGCATTATAAGATGTTGAGCAGCATCCCTAGCCTAGTTATTCATCTTCAAAATGTACAACATCAAGTGAATTGCAGGCCCATGAGGCCCAATGTGGGGATCCAGGGTCCAGGCAATGTCCCTCTAAACCAGAGTCATTGTTTGTGGAGCTGGAGAAAAATTACCAAAGGGCATGAACTGGAGAGCATGGCATCTGCCAGGTACCTGAAAGCAGAAAGCATATTTGAACTGGTAATTTAATGAGATTTTAACAAAGGAACTATGTATAAGGGTGTGAGCAGGGTTTAAGGAGACAGTACCCTCAGGCTAATAACAGCAACCACTCTGACTTCTAGGCCATAATGGGAAGGGAAGGGAGAGATGAATCAAAAAGCTGTATGGAAAGGGTTTTCTGAGAAGAACTCTGGAAAATAGCCACCCACAGTGGCCCAGGAGGGAAGGAGCAGAGAAGAAGCTCCCTGACCCTGTTTTTCTTCCAACCTCATTCTTTCTTCCAGTAGCAATGGAGCCCTTGAGGCCATTCTGATAGGTCAGACTCCAAGAGAACAGAATAGAGTGTAGGGAGAGTGAGGGATTGAAAGCAACAGAAAATATCCAGCACAGGTGAAAAGAAGAAAAGATGAAAGGTGTCCAACAGAGGATTTCTGGGCTGTGACTATGGTCATGACACAGTCAAGGAAGTTAGGAAAACACTCAGAGACAAAGCCCAGAGTGAGAAAGGGAAAGGCTAAAGAATTAGCCTGAAGCAAGCTGTGAAAAGTGACCTGGTGGAATCCTGAATGCCTAGTGATGGCAGTGGTGGCCTGGTGCGAGCTGCAAAGCTCACTTCTGAAGCCAGAAGGTTTGTTTGAAGGAGACCAGGATGGAGGAAACTGTCCAACCAAAACGCCTGGGCTGTTGGCTCTGACTTTCCTGTTCATATTTTATAAACGTCCAGCCCAAACTGAATTCACACCAGATTACACACCTCCTGAGGGCAGAAATCTTGTATGATTTGTCTGTGTATTCCCCAGTGCCTGACAGGGTTCAAGCTCTGGGATGCCCTCATCTGCCTGACATAGTCCTATGGCCATCACATGTGAGAAGAGTTCAAATCATCAAGTTGTGCACCTTAAAATATATACAATTTTTACCAGTCAATTATTCCTCAATACAGATGTGCAAAAAGAAAAAAGAGCCCCCAAGAGTCACTGTCAAAGCAAAGGACCCTGCATTCTTTCTTTCCCTTTGGCAGAGGGGGGAGTCCTTCCCACAGAATGAGTGCAGCGCAAGCAGGGCCCCGGCAACCTGCCCACACATCATCTATTTCTCAGGGAACCTGGAAGCAGGGCAAGGAGTAGGAATTTGAGGTTACAATATGTATAATATTTCTCGTCCCCCAACCTGGCCAAACCATCCACTGGACCCAGACTTGGGGAAAGCCGCTTGGCCATCCTCCCAGAAGCAGGCATTACAATCCTTGCTTATTCCAGCTGGCAGAAGGAGAGAAAGAGATGTGCTCCTCCATGGTCCCAGAACCTAGTTCCTCAGACACATTCAGGTCTATGGCACCAGGCCACCTAACTTCCTGGGAGTGACAAGCTGCCCTTGGCTCTGACTCCTACAACAAGCCTGGCCTCGGGCTGAACTTGCCCCCTGGGACAGATGCAAACTGTCTAGAGACCAGTCAGTTCCTTAGGAATTCCCCTCTCCAGACCTTCTTTTCCTGGGCAAGGGGCTAAGGCCCTAGCACAAATTGCCTCCACAAAGTCCTCAGGTATCTGGAATCCTCAATTAAAAACATTTATTGTGCCTTTACCCTGAGCTTGGTATGATGAGGTCATTCAGAGACCTTAAAAATAATGTATTACCTCAAAAGAATTATAGTCTAGCAGGATGGGTTTAAAAAAGTCACACACATATACACATGTTTAAATTGATTTCCAATAGAAAGGGACCAGTGACGGGTATTCAGAAGAGAGATACCCCTTGCTGATAGGTGTGAGCCATCATGGGGTGGAGAAGGTCAATGTGGGCAGAGAGGAAGAGGTGAAGAAGGGGTCCTTAAGCCATACCTTGCCTATAGCAGGTCTCATCAACTGAGATATCCACACTGTTTGAGTCATATCTATTATGTAAGACCTTCCCACTCCCTCCTGCTGTCCCTCCTATGTGTGATTGCTGGAAAATTTTTAGGAAGGAAGATGTTCTATCAATGTTGGTTAAATAGCTCTGTCTCTCGTTCTCCATTTAAAACCAACTTCTTAATTAAGACACCATCGCCTGGACATAAAAGCATTTATGTGTATTAATTTTTGCTCCACTTAGTAGAGTGGTCACTTAATTAAATGTCTTCAGTTGTTTTATTGAGGAAAAAAATTCCCTCCCCCAAGGCGTCCCTCCTTCCCACTTAGCTCCTCTGTTGTGCTGTGAATTTGAAAATACTATTTGTTGCTTTCCATTCAGTTCATTTGTAACCCCAATGCCACCGCATTTGTGGGAACTGATATTAAAAAGTAATATCGGAGGCTAAAGTCGCTAGACTGTTCAGTAGATTTTTAAATTGAAACCAAAATTATACAGATTTTTCATTCTGATAATTCCACCAATTCACTAATTCTTTAATCTTTACAGGTCATTGAACAGTTCCACATTAATGAGATGTAGTTAAGAACAAATTTTACACTTTTTCCTTTTTTTCCTTGAAAAATGTTTCCTATCATTTGTAAATTAGAAAGAACTTGTTCCATTTATGGTCCATTTATTTAAAATAATCGAATGCATGGGATCTAGCTGAACACTGTGTGTAATGATGCTTTTAAACAAATTACCATTTATTTATAAGCAAGAAATAGACTTTTAAAAAGCGCCCAGACTTGGTTACATTATTAATGGTGCTCTCCAAGCCCACCAGCTCTGGGGTGTGTGGGTGTATGTGTGTATGTGTGCGTGCATGTGCACACACTCGCATGGATGTGGATTTTATTCCAGTGAGAAGGCTGCGGATTGGGGAGTAAAACCAAAAGAAGAAAAAGGGCTTCTAGCAAAGCAGCATGTTTTGCTTTTCAGAAAGTTGCAAACATTTGTGAAATATACCCAGATGATTCATCCCCAAATCTTCACTGAAAATGCGTGGCTCTCGTCACAAAAGACCCAAAGCTAAAATGTACGTGAGCTGTAACCCAGCCTGTTCGGCGTGCTGAGGATATGCAACAAACAAAAAAGTCCTTCGTCCCAGCTAAGGCAGAAGTGTGTGCAACTGTGCAAAGCCCATCTCTCCCAGCAGTGGCCCAGGAGTTCCTACTTAGAGAATAATTGCATTTTCATAAAATGCTGTAGAGTTAATTGCTTGGATTCAAGTACTGTAAATTACTATTATTCCTTGTCACACACTATTGCAGAGATGAAAGTGTTTATCCTGTTAAGTGATAGTTAAGGAGCTTGCGTGGTAGAGAACCAACGGAGGTGGCTGATGATGCTAGGAATTAATGGGGAGGAAATTATTCTGGCTTCATCAGCTTTGGTTCTATCCATTCATAAGACTGCCCTCCTTCCCTTTATTCTATCTCTTTTCTTCAATACTGATCAATTGAAGAATAAATAAATAATAAGTAGTGCCTAGGACTTTTGATATTCAATCCCAACCCCATCCTCTCAACTTCCAACAGGTCCAATCCCCAGTGAAATCAACTGAAATAGTCCTGTTCACAGATTTTTTTTTTCTTTTGAGAGGGGAATCTACAAGCCAGTGATTTTTGAGAAATAATGAAAAAAAAGTAATCAAAAGGAAAGATGCTTAAAAAGAAGATGAATGCGTATAAAAATAACTCTTGTGTTGCCAGAACCAAGAACAGTGTCTGACATGCAAGGAACACTCACTGACTATTTGTTGAATGAGTGAATGAATGAATGATGATGCGTTGATTTTCACAAAAGGCCGAGGCAGATCCAGACATTAAAGACTAGTTATTTCAACCACTAGCAAAGCAATAATAATTAAATGAGTGGTTTTGAAAGTGTATAAAATAAGCAATAATGGCTAGGTCCCATAAGAACAAATCTTACTAAATAAACCCAATGGGGATTTTATTTGAGTTGTCAGTAGATCAGTTATATACTGTTTTCAGTCAGGTGTTTGACAAAGTATATGGTGATAAATCTGAAATCAGAAAAATATGGGAATTTCCTGAATAGCTGGTTGAACATTTATATGGAAGTAATGACTATTAGATAAAAATCTCTAGTGGAATGCTATAGACTCATTGACTATTTGTTGTGTCAATAATTGAAGATCATAGAAGAGAGTATTTGTGATTAAGACCATCATAAAAATATTCTGGAGTTATGGTCACCCTTAGTAAGAGAGGTGTCCTTGCTCTAAACTATTTAATAGTTTTCCCAGAATTTTGCTTAGATGTAGGCAGCATGCCCATCAAAATATGCAGATGACAAAAAGTTGGAAGAATAGTCAGATAACTGAATGAAACATTATCCACTTGACAAGGAATAAATATAATGTTTTCAATAAGTTAGAAAAGTCAACTTCTCAGAGATAGACATAGAGAATACCTAGCTAAACAGCAGTCATTATGTGGGGGAAAATATAAGCATAAGTTGCGTTTATTACTTACGAGTTTGATATGAAAAAGCTATGTGATGTGATTGCTAAATAACCCAAATTGTTGGTGTTTGTATCAACAGCGACTACCATTGCATGGTGGCAATCGGTGGAAGGAAATGGGAGAGGGTATGAGATAGCATGGAGATGACAAAATATAAATTACAAAAAATTAGAAACAAAATCAGGGAAATTAGAATAGATAGAGGGGAAATTTTTTAATTATAAAAGTATTTTCTCTATATGAGGCAAACATATTTGAAAACACAGAGCTCCTTTGACCCCTAATCTCCCCACTTGGTGTGACATTCTTTGGACCCTTCATAACCACTGACTCTCCGTGGACTTTATTCTGCTCTGTGGTCCCTGGGCCTGTCCCTGCAATATGGACCCCTGGGGGAGCTCAATGAAGCAGCTGCCTTTGTCAGTGGTCAGCAAACTGCGGCTCAGCAAACCATGGCTCGCGAGCCACATGCGGCTCTTTGGCCCCTTGAGTGTGGCTCTTCCACAAAATACTGACTTCTGCGCATGGGTCACGAAGTTTCAATTGCACTGTATGTGCGCACCCGCATGTGGTATTTTGTGGAAGAGCCACACTCAAGGGGCCAAAGAGCCACATGTGGCTCACGAGCAGCGATTTGCCGACCACGGGGATACATGATCTGAGCATACCAACCAGGCTCTTGAGTCAGACCATCTACACACTCTGCCACTAACTGTGTAACCTGTGTCTCCAAATCTTAGTGTCCTCATCAATGAATGGAAAAGGTGTGAATATGTGGGTGATGCAGGTTGTGTTGTGTACAGAAATGCTCATTAAATGTTAGCTGGAAGACAAATGCTATATGATATCACTTATATGTGGATTCTAAAAGAGTTAAAACCCATAAAAAAACACACACACAGTAATATGGTGGTTACCAAGACATGGGGTGCAGGGTGGGGGATAAGAGTGATGGTATTTAAGGGTACAAACTTGTAACAAGTAGTAATTAGCCATAGGGATCTAATACACAGAATAATGAATACAGATAATAATATTGTACTATAATTACATAATGTGATAAATATTGCCACATTGACAATTATTATAATGTATAAATGTGGACACTTACACAATGTTATATATCAAATTTCCTCAATAAAATGTATCTTTAATTTAAAAAATAAAGATAAAAATGAAAGCCTAAATGTTAGATGGTATTAGGTTGCAGGTGGGTTCTGAGCCTGGATGGGGAGGTCTGACCACTGAACCATCTAGGGGAGGTGTTGAAGAACCTGAATCACCATTCTTTCCTGGTGCTCTAACATTCCGTTAGCATCAGCTAGACTGCAACTACAAACTCATCCGGGGGGTGCTTAAGAGACACAGGCCTTGGTTCGAGCTAAAAAAGGCCTCATTAGCCAGGGCCTCTGCTCCACAATTTGCAGAATGCATTTACAAAGATGTTTTCTGATGTAAGCTATACCACCAGCTGCCTCTCTTGAATGGACAGGAAGAAACCCTCCCAAGAAACATCTAGAAAGAAGGCTGCCTCAATGTTTACCCCGGACTGCCTCAGCTCACCAGTCCACATCTACTCTAGGCAAAAGCAAGCACAATAAACATGGAGCAGGCAGTCAGCATCCCTCGGAGCTGCACAGTATTCATCTGTGCGGTGATGGGGTCTGTACAGAAACTGGAGAAGATGCTCATCAAAGTTTTTAGAGATTATTTCCAATCACATCGAGGAGAAACCAGTGGTGTAAATAGTTATGTCCCAAGGCAGACTCCCAGGACCCCCCAAGTTCTCCAAGGCCTGAACCAGCTGAAACAGGCAAGGAGTTTGCTGCTGTGAGGTTCCAAGTAGAACTGGGGTGACTGGGCCTCAATAAATTAAGAACTGCAGCCTGTCAGAGGTGGAAGGATCCTCAAAAATCACCTCCTCCACACCGCTCCTTTCATAGCATTCTTCCAATAATTTCTGTTTAGTTTAACTTTTTAAATCTGATTTATACATTACTCATATGGGGATAGTATGGGTTATCTGAGCATGAAACTAAGGGTCATTGCTTTTTTTGTTTGTTTGATTGATTTCCTCTTCATACTTTAAACATTGTAGCAAAGTTTAGATTTAATATTTTTTATTCAATAAGCAATCATTGAGTTCCTCCCATGTGTCAGGCACTGTTCTAAGTACTTGGGCTACAGTATTTGCAGGATAATACACAATTGGGCCTAAACTATGTGCTTTGTAAATTAAATATAATTCTACCTTGTACATGATCAGCTATCAATGTTTCTGTTTTCTTTAGAGTGTCTCGGGTTGAAAGAGGCCCTCCAGGTGGCTGGGCTGAGACCTTAGGACAAAATGAGGCCAGTTGACAAGTGTAATCATGACCTAGGAGCCAAAAGTGGACATACCAGGTGAACATACCCTGCCTTAAACAATGACATGCAGAAAAGGGCTTATTCTTTCCTGCTATGTTGTATGTTACTCATATAGTAGAGGAGAATCCAGATAACTGGAATTATAGACTTTTGGCCTTGGAAATTATTAAGCCAAATAAAAAGAGGGTATAACATGAAATTGAAATGGGATAGTGAACAAATAGCTGGAGAGGCAAGAGTCCCAATTTTTCTTCCCTTTTTTCCTCCAGGTTAGACATTGTTCGTTTTATTTTCTTTAGAGACAGGAAGCAATGACAGAAGGTGAGTGAGAAAGTTCTCATTGGCAAGCAATCCGCTCTTGCCACTGCACACCCACTTTCAAAACCACCTAGCAACTTCCCTGAAGCATATGCTTTGCATTAAAAGAAATAACTTGCAGGGTCTTCTTATAAAACACTATTGCAGAGTTCTCAGAAATATATGTTTTAAAATGAAATATAAGTTATGAGTGAAGTGAGGTCCCAGAAATATTATCTTTATTACTATTACCAATGATTCCAATGATCATAGCTAGTTGTTGTAATAGGTGGATATATTTCATCCTATTTGACGCTCACAATCTTAGGAAATAAATATTGTCATCCCCATCTTTTGGAGGAGGAGACTTACAACAGGTCCAAGGTCACTCAAGGACACTCACTATCAACCCAACATCCTCTGTGCCTAAGTTCCTCTGTAGTAATAAACCCAGACCACACATCAATGTATGTCCCATAGACATACAACATAGAACAACAACAACAACAACAAAAGGTGAAAAAACTCACATGGAAAAAGAGAAAAGAGACCCAACCATCAGTGTCCCCTGTCCTAGCCACAGCCAATTGAATAGATAAACTTCAAGCAACCCTTTACAAGATACAGCCACTCTGTGGACAACCCCTGTCATTGGGTTCCATGAGAAACTTCTAGATGTCAATTTATCTACTATCCAGGCCCAGAGCAGTAGGAATTGTTTTCTGCATGCCCAAGGGCTGTCACTTTTCCCATCTCAAGCATCTCTCTCTCACTCTCTCTCTTTCAAGAATCAAAATATATGTTAGCAAAAGGTTGCAACAGAACTTAAATTGTAGATTTAACTTTTTCAAGTCAAATATACCACCTGTACTTTCTTTTGCCTTGGAAATGTTTACCTGTTCTTTTAATTTCATTCAGCATTTCCCAAATTGTCGTTAATGAAACACTGTTCCAGTAGACATTAAGAGATGTACCCTAGGGTAACCAAGTTCGGAAAGTAAGGCAGGTTAGGGCCTCCTCTTGAAGCTGTTCTATGTACATAAGCATAATACGACTCTGAGAAGTCATGCAGGAAAGAAACCTATTTAAGTTGAACGCATTTAACTCAAAAATAAATATATTTGGTGCTATGTGCAAGGCTCTGCTTTAATGCTGGAAACACAACAGTAAACAAGACAAAGTCCCTCTTTTCATGGATCTTCTTTTAAAGTAAATGTAACAATTGTGCACTAAATATTTTTGTGACATATTAATATCTTGAAAAATGTGTTCCCTTGATCGCCAGTTTTGTAAATGCCTTTTTACAAACATGTAGTATTTATGTCATTTGAGTTTTATTCTCATCTACTGATGCTCCAATGGGGAAGGACATTCCTGGATGCAGGAGTGACCCTTGGTCCAAGATTTACCTGGAAGATTTTCACATGCTCATGGATAAACACTGTATTTCACAAAATTCAAAAAGCTCACAAAAGAAAATTGAGAATTGTTTTCTAATAAATTAAATTTCTTTAAAATAAAATTTATCAACTAAGACCTCACTGAACAAAAATCTTCAGATTAAGGACAAAACTCATATTGGTAGCCTTGCTGCATTTGTCTCTCATAATGCTTCCACTAGCTATTATGGAGGCATCTTACATGACCTTTTTTCTAAAGCAGGTGTGGGGAACGTCCAGCCCACAGGCCCTATAAGGCCCTCGAAATCATTTGGTCTGGCCCTGCCAAGGCATTAGGGGTGAGTTAATTAAATGTTTGACCAAACTTACAGCAGGCTAATTCTTAAGTTGATAATTTTGTATGGCCCGCAAATTATGTTATAAATACTAGTATCCAAATGGCCCCTGGCAGAAAAAAGGTTCCCCACCTCTGTTCTAAAGGAGCTCCTTGGAGTGAGACATGGCATCGAGTTCTTGCACCATGATTCCTACAAAAACATCTTTAGTTTCTAGGTTGAATCGTGAGGAACACTTTCCTCTCTGCTACTCTCTTCTGATTGGTAAGAAATGGTAAATGTAGAACTTTGGGCAGAGGAGGTAGGTGTACAAATGAATTGTATTTGGCAACTAGGAATAAAAGAGGGTCAATGTCTACAAGGAAAATGACCACAATGGATTGACAACTGATTAACACTGGGCAGCAAACGTTCTTTTGCCTCCATCTGATGGTAACTGATGTGCAGCCCCAGGGTGGGATCCCTGTGTTGAGGGGCAAGCAGGGGATTTCCATGGTTGCATTAGCCTTTAAGAAAGATCCTTGCCCTAACTGGTTTGGCTCCGTGGATAGAGCATCGGCCTGCGGACTGAAAGGTCCCAGGTTCAATTCCGGTCAAGGGCATGTACCTTGGTTGCAGGCACATCCCCAGTAGGAGGTGTGCAGGAGGCAGCTGATCGATGTTTCTCTCTTATCGATGTTTCTAACTCTCTATCCCTCTCCCCTCCTCTCTGTAAAAAATCAATAAAATATATTTTTTAAAAAAAAGAAAAAAAGAAAGGTCCTCAGAATCTCCTTCAGAAGAGGAAAAGTAAACCTTAACTAGGTCAGTACAATAGAAACAGAAGTTTCAGAATAGAGGTAGAAGGTATTTTAGAAATTTAATTAATGGGCTTATTTGCTAAAGGAAGCTCTCTGAAGCCCCTTCATGGCATCATTCATTCAGTTTGGAAAACATAATTGTAACTTTTGACTGTCCAGCAAACATTTCTTTCAGTAAACTCCCTGACACCCAAGTCTCAAACTTGAGGATGAGCTATTCTCTTTCATATCACAGCCCCTGAGTCCTAAATACCTGTTCTAACCTTAGTCATCAAGGTTTGGCCAGTTTCTGAGACAGATCTCCATGACCCACAGAGCACTCACTCTTACTTGGTGAGCTGACTGGAACTTCCTCCAATGCTTAATTAGAACACAAACAGAAAAACTAGACCAGGAACAGCACAGTGGATAGGGATGGAAGCCAAGTTTTACAGTCATTAATTGTCAGTCAGTCAGTCATTCAAAAACATTTAGGGCAGCTGTTAGTGTCCAGGTGCTCTGCCAGGTGCTGGCAGGCAGTGGTGGATAAGAGAGATGAAGTTCCTCTCTTATGTGGCTTATGCTGAGGGGAGGGCAGACACTAAACGCAGAAACAAAGGACAATGTCAGAAAGCGATAGATGCTCTGGAGACCATCGTATAAGGAAAAGCGAGGCAGAGTGAGCGGATGGGCGGTTCCTGCTTCCGACCAACAGGACCAGCAGGTGCAAGAGCTCTGAGAGGAGCACGGGCTCAGAGTGATTACAGACCTGAGAAAGGCAGTGAGCCGGAGCCCAGAGGAGACTGGCTCAGAGCACGCTGGAGAGGGGGCAGAGGCCAGATCCTCAGGGCCTTGAAGGCCATGGTGAGGATCAAGTTCAGTTTTATTCTAAGTGCCGTGAGATATCGTGGAGAACATTTTAAGGAAGGGCAGGTTATGATCTGTTTATGTTTCAAAAGACCACTCTGGTTGCCATGAGTATAAGAGATAGTAGTGTTGCAAGGATGAAGTATAAGAGAAGTTAGTGGGCCAATTTTTTTTTTTTTTATTCTCACATAATTCTGTAACAAGATGAAGGCTGGCCTTAAAGTGAAATTAATTCATTAGTATTAATAACGATAAGATTTTTAAAACATATGCAGTCAGACACACTCAAACACATAACACAACTTTACCTCCAAAAAGAAAAAAAAATCTTTGTTTTCTCCAAAGTGTGTTTTCTCATTTGTTGGTAGATCTGATAAAAGCCGTCATTAGTTATCTTTTCTCCTTGGATCTTTCATGAATACTTCACTGGTAATTGCTTAGGTCCCTTCACAACAGGAAGAGGATTACCCAGCATGACATCCATTGCTGTCAGAAACAAACAGAAATTGCTGATATTGAAGAGATAAATGGGGTGAAAATCGCTCCCACCACTGCCCATCTCCTGGGGAGTGTCTAGGCCTTCCCATCTGTGAGGGTGAAGACAGCCTTGTAATAACAGTTGTGTTCATATGAGACCTTCAAGAAGTCTAAGTTCATAATAGGGAGGCCAGAGATTGTACCTTCCAGATTTCACTCATTGCCTCTATTATCAGTTGCCACTGTTCTTTAATATGTTGTATTGATTTTTTTTTTTTTTTAGAGATAGAGAGAAAGGGATAGGGAGAGATAGAGACATCAATGAGACAGAAACATCAATTGGCTGCCTCTTGCACACCACCTACTGAGGATAAAGCCTAAAACCTGGCCATGTGCCATGACAGGGAATCAAATCAGGTGACCTCCTGGTGCATGGGACAACACTCAACCAACTGAACCACACCAGCAGGGTGCCACTGTTCTTTACTTCAGGTGAAATTGCAATAAAAGAGGTATCAGGAAATATATATATATATATTTAATAATATATTATTATTATGTTATTAATAAATATTATTATTATTTATTTTAAGAATTTAGAGGAACTCCAGACTAGAATAAGGCTTGCTTAGCCTGGGTCCTTCCAAAACCTACTTTGATGAATAAAAGGCACATTTAATAAGTTCATTGATTTGATTCCATTATATCCTCACTCTTTTTCAAACAAGAATTTTAAGTGGCTTCAAATATTTAAAAAAAAAAACCTTCAAAATTTTGCATTTGAATCCCATCTACCTTGCTTAATAGTTCTATGAACTTATCCTCTGTATGTCTCAATTTCCTCTCTATAAAATGGGAGTAATAATGTTATTAATTCCATAAAGTTGTCACAAATGTAAACAAATGGGTTCATGTAAAGTAGGTAGGAAAATTCCCGATGCATGGTAAGTGCCTGTGAATGCTGTGATTATTATTGTACATATTACAGATGCATCTGAACCCCAGTCTGTATAATGCCAAACCCTGTGCTACTAATCACCCTTCTAGGCCACTTCCCTTCAGGGAGACTCAGATGTAATTTGTACTACGGTTCCCATAGATTTTCCACCCACAGCACACTGCTCTCTGCAACCAGCAGGAAGTGGACCTCAAGGCATCTGAGCCACCACCTCCTCTAGCCCAGCCCACCTCTTCAGCCCCTCCTTCCCTCACTATCCAGCAGCTCTTATTCTAGCTTCAGTGGGATCACCTACCTTGGATCAACAGGCTTCATACTTTCACAACTTATGCTTTTTGCAAGAGATTCCCTCTGCCTGGAGTTCCCTGTCCACCTTTTCCACCTGAAAAACTAGCATTTATTCCACTCCTTCTAACAAACTGCACCCCCCCCCCCTCCACCCAAAACAGAATGAGTCACTCCTTGGGCAAGGGCAGATTTGCAATGAGAAGAGAGCTTCTGGGGTCAGCAGGACGAGGGTTCAAGCTCCATTCCTGAGATTTTACCTCTCAGAGATGCAGTTTTAGCATCTATAAATAAGGTACTATACATAAAACTATCTGGCAAATAACAGATTCTCAAAAAGTCGTAGGCATCATGAGAATGGTTTGCCCAAGTGCCTATTAGAGACTTAACATGTTGTTCAATTATGTATTATCATATGGTTTCACTCACTAGATGATGAACTTCTCAAGCTGAGGATGGTAATATCTCCAGGACAAAGAACAATGCTTGGCATAGACTGGACACTCCATACATGTTGATTAAATTTATTTAAACAATCAGCCGGTTTATTCATTCATCCACAGAACAGTCATTCAGGACTGCAGGAAAGATAGTAGTTTCAATGGGACCTGTGTCCCTATAGAGCAGTGGTTCTCAACCTTCCTAACGACGTGACCCTTTAATACAGTTCCTCATGTTGTGGTGACCCCCAACCATAAAATTATTTTCATTGCTACTTCATAACTGTAATTTTGCTACTGTTATGAATCGTAAACATCTGATATGCAGGATGTATTTTCATTGTTACAAATTGAACATAATTAAAGCATAGTGATTAATCACAAAAACAATATGTAATTATATATGTGTTTTCCGATGGTCTTAGGTGACCCCTGTGAAAGGGTCGTTCGACCCCCAAAAGGGTCGCGACCCACAGGTTGAGAACCGCTACTGTACAGCATTAGAATATACACACAGTTAATTACTAAAGAATCTCCTACATGAGTGGTGGGCATTGGAATCACCTAGAGCTGTGGTCAGCAAACTGTGGCTTGCAAGCCACATGCGGCTCTTTGGCCCCTTGAGTGTGGCTCTTCCTAAGCCTTAGGAGTACCCTAATTGAGTTAATAACAATGTATCTACCTGTATAGTTTAAGTTTAAAAAATTTGGCTCTCAAAAGAAATTTTAATCGTTGTACTGTTGATATTTGGCTCTGTTGACTAATGAGTTTGCCGACCACTGACCTAGAGGGCCTTAAAACACAGGTTGCTGAGCGCCACCCCTACAGCTTCTAACTGAATAGGTGTGGGGTGGCACTTGATAATTCACATTCCCAGCAAGTTTCCAGGTAATATACCTGTCCCTGGAATCACAGCCCAGTCATCCGTCTTTTGCTGTCTTTAAACATCATCTGGTAAAAGTGATTCAATTCAGCTCAATTGAACCAAGTTTCATTGCGAACCTGAAGGCTGCAGGTGGAGTGCAGGCTTTGCTCATTCAGTGAAAAGAACAAATCACTACACAAATGAAGTTAACACCAGAATTTTAAAGGCCCCTCTTAAAATAAAAGATCACCATTCGAACACCACCAACACCTTGGTAATAATTGTTGCAGGAAAGATCCACCGATAAATGCTAAAATTAGCGGCTGAAACATTAAAGAGAAATAGGATATTTGCCGAGTCTCAAAGTGTCTCCTCCAAATATTTATTTATTGCTGGGTGGTTGGAACATTTGTTCAAAAGTTGTTAGATATTCCTCCCGCCAGGAGGTGGGGCTTAATTCCCTTCCAACTGGAATTAGTTATTCCATTCGAACAGATAAGAGTATGGAACAGGAAATATAGTAACTGCATAGTTGGGAAACGTGGCAGACACTACCCTCATCAAGTAGTCATGATAAGTCACGTTGAGGAAACTTCACCTCTGTGGTATTTTCCCCCAAAAATCTGTAACCTCGGTCTAATCAAGAGAACACATCAGGCCAACACAAACTGTGGAACGTTCTAAAAAGTTACCTGGTTAGGAGTCTTCCAAAGTTTCCAGGTGAAAGACAAAGAAAGACCAAAGAAATGTTGCAGATTAAGAGGAGACTGGGAAACAGGACAACTAAATATAATATGATATCCTGATTCTGGAACACAAGAGGACATTTGTAGAAAAACTGGTAAAATCCAAACAAAGTCTGTAGTTTAGCTAACAGTGCTGTACCAATCAATGTTAATTTCTCAGTTTCCATAAATGTACCATGGCTATGTAAAATGTTAACATTAGGGCAGGACCAACCACATCATTTGGTAGGCCCAGTATAACATGGAAAGGTGGGGCCACTTGTTCAAAATTATTAAGATCTCAAGACAGCAAGCGCAGAGAATAAAATCAAGTACGGACCTAGGCCCATGAAGCCAAGCCTGCATTGGGGGAGCAGAATGAAGGGTTTTGTCAGGAGCCCAGCCAAGTTGGGAGAGAGAGCTGAGCTGTCTGTCAAGGGTCAGAGTAGCCTATTAAAGCAACAAGCCAAAAATAAAAGCTTTCATCACTCACTGTGCCGGTGTGAGAGGAGAAAACGCAGACTCGCCCTGTTCCGTGTCCTCCATAGACTGGTGTACCGGGTAAAGGTCAGGTTAATCGGTGCAGACCCTGGGGTCATCTCACCACCGAAGGGGGTCCAGGAAAGTCAGGAGCAAAAAAGTACAGCAGGTCCTCAGATAACGTGGTTCCCTTCAACGTCGTTATGTTCCACGTCCTTACATGTTGATGAGAAGAAAAATCGACTTCCCACTGGAGCCTCATAATCTACTTTCTAAAAAGTAGTTTGTTCCTCTTTACGCAGATCTTTGACCTGAATCACTGAGGCTGGACCAGGTTCCCTGGCAGACCTGCAACAGGTCTGCTCTGCCCCTTCCCCTCTCCCTGCAAGCAGGCTTCTTTCCCAAGTGCAAGGAATGAGCTTATGCAAATAGATGCCGTGAGCCGGTTGCCCCTCCATGTAGTTTATCGTACACACCTGGGCGGGTTGAGCTCCACCTGAAAGTCCCCTCCCAGGTGTTCACTGAGGGGCTGCTCTCACTTCTCTCCACTCAAATGCATTTCTCCATCTCTCACATCTCCCCCAAGTCCCCTGAGTACCTCAATGTAGGAAGTTCACCAACACCTCAAGGCCATTATGCCCAGAAAGGAAGTTATTCCATCACCACACACATACACACACACACACACACACACACACACAGCTTCCTTTCTAACATCTGATTTTTAATGAGTTTCATCTTCCCAGTAACCTGTACAGTGGGGCCTTGACTTACAAGTTTAATTCGTTCTGAGACCGAGCTCGTTAAGGAGCTCGTTAACTCAAATTACTCTGTCAACTCAATGCAAAAAATCAGCCGAGAGACAGCTGGTGTCTCAAAACACTCGTTAGTCGGGACACTCGTAAGTCAAGGCCCCACTGTATCTTAGAACCTTGCACTTTGACTTCATTCTCCTTCCCACTGCATTCAATCTGTTTTGTCAATAGTTTCCACTCCATCAGTCTATCTCATCCACTAAAGCCCTATATCCATTCCTCTGTCATAGTTTTTGGGTAACTATTGACTAGGAATGAGAACTTGGGGGTGATGAAAATATTCAATATATACATTGTAATAGTAGTTACATGGATATATATATATACATATATATATATATATATATATATATATATATATATATATATTTGTCAAAAGTCACCATACTATCTACAAAATGAGTGAATTTTATTTTATGTAAATTATATATTACTGTAAAGTTTATTTAACATTTTTAGAGTAAAATTAAAAAATCCATCAGTATAACTTCAGAGTCCTTATTTTTAACCACTAACATATATGACATGCATTTGTAGAGAGCATAACAAGTATTATAAAATATAAAATTTTGGTTTCTGCCAAGACACTTGATTATTTTTCTCTCCTTCCTCTTAAATTAACACTGAAAAAAATGTAGAAGCGATAGCAAAATATAGGTTCTAAGAACCACTTCCCCCAATACACATTGCCAATGTGGTTGACAGATAGTTTCAGGAAAACACAGCTTCATAAACCAAAATAACTAGATTTGAGGATATAATTACTATAAAAAAAGGCAACACAGAGAACAATATCTGGAGCAGATTTATTAAGATAAATGATTCAAAATGTAAAATAAGCATGCCATATACACTTAAGAACATATGAGTTGGAGGGGGCATTAACAATATGACGCAAGAACAACAGATAAGAGATACCAAGTAAAAGTATTAAGCATAAAAAAGATAAATAGCTGAAGGAAGCAATGCAGGCTATGAGATAAATTTTTGAAGGAAAATGAAGTAGTGAATTGGTAAGTCAGACTGGAATGATAGAAATTATTTTTTAACAAACTAAAAGATATTAAATATAAATTAGAATATTTGGAGTATAGGAGTCCCTAAGAGAGAAATAAAAAATATATATATTGTGAAAGAGTAAACAACAGAGTCCCCAGCTCTGTCTGGGAAACCAAGCAAAGTTTAGGAACGTTAACTCTTAAGCTGAGACATAGAGAATGGGAAGAGCTTGCCAGGTGGGCTTGGGAAGGAAAAGCATTTCAGACAGAAAACAATACGTGCCAATGAATGAAAGCGTGAGGGAAAATGCTTGCTGTGACCTGGGCAGAGTAGGTAGTCTGGTGTGTCTTGAGCAAAGGCTACTTGGGGGAAAGCAATGAAGCCTTAAGTTGGAAGGCAAGCAAGAGTCAGATGGGGAAGGGTCTTATGAGATAAGCAGTGTAATCAAACCCAATTTTAAATATGTGGGAACTAAGCTCAGACAGATTAAGCAATTTGCCCAAGTTGGGCTTCCAGCTGGAGAGCTCCTACTCTTTCACTGCATCACATGTCCTCCCACTCTAGGGCGGCTCTGAGGTTCCTTAGCTTGGATGTCAGTGTTTGACAAAGTCAATTAAATTTTTAAAAAATAAATGAAGCCCAGCAAGCATGGCTCAGTGGTTAAGCGTCAACCTATGAACCAGGAGGTCAGGGCACATGCCCGGGGGTTTCAGGCTCAGTCCCCAGTAGGGGGCATGCAGAAGGCAGCCAATCAATGATGCTCTCTCATCATTGATGTTTCTATCTCTCACTCCCTCTCCCTTCCTCTCTGAAATCAATGAAAAATATCTATAATAATAAAAGCATAATATGCTAATTAGACTGGGCAGCTGAATGACCTTCTGGATGAAGCCCTGGCTGGGAGGGCTAAGGCAGCTGCTGCGGCTGTGAGGCTGAGTCCCTTGCATGAATTTCGTGCATCCGGCCTCTAGTTTTTTTAATAAAAAGTAAATGAAGCTGGGAAGTGGATGAACTGTAAGTTTAGGATCAGGTGGGTTGTTCTGAAGTGCCAGAGTTTCCAATTGACAATTAGAAATCCAGGTTAAATGTAGAAGACCAAGGCTAAAGATACAAATTTTGGAATCCACAGCATATGGAGGTAGGTGCATGCATGGGAGTGAATGAAGCTGCAGCAGTAATGCCCCTCATAATGTTGGCAAACACTTTTCTCAGGACAGAAACATTTCCCTGGAGTAGATCACTGGCCCAGAGAGGAAACTGGAAAGCTCATGATCACAGTGGCTTGGTTCTTGCTCCATTAGTCAGATCCCAGTTCAGTTGTGGCATCTTCCACCAACCAGACCAGGGGTGGGCAAACTCTTTGACTCGAGGGCCACAATGGGTTCTTAAACTGGACCGGAGGGCCGGAACAAAAGCATGGATGGAGTGTTTGTGTGAACTACTATAAATTTAAAATAAACATCATTACATAAAAGGGTATGGTCTTTGTTTTCAATAGTTTTATTCATTTCAAACGGGCCGGATCCAGCCTGCGGGCCGTAGTTTCCCACGGCTGAACCAGACTGTGCTAGCTCATCAGATACCCCTGAATAGGATCTGAATCTGATGTCAATCTTATGGTAAAGAAGGTAAATCATCCCCACACAGATTGTCAAAAGTCTGAATTCTTTTGAGTTACACCTCATACTGGAATACAGGAATGCGGGAGCATTAGGGTCACTTGGGAAACCTAAATTGGGAAGAGATGTCTCTGAACTGCATGTACAGAGAAGAATCCTTTTATCCAGAAGGTACGAACTATTACTCCTATCTTGTAGGTAAAGAAACTAAATCTTAGAGAGATTAAGTGACTTGCCCAAGGTCATGCAATTATTAAGGTGTAGAGCTGTGATTCAAATGGAGAGTAGGTTGGTTTCAGAGCCTACAGGGTGGAAATGAAATGAGATTGAATGCTGAGTATCCCCAGAACTCATGCTCACTTTCTCAAAGCCCGATACTCAGAGTGGATCCGAAGGGAGAGGTTCATATCTTGGTCCTAAAAAGTTTGAGAATTGAGGTCACCATTTAATGAAAAAGAATGAGTTTTGGGCTTCAAGTCAGAAGAACTGGGCCAAGATTTGCCACCCTTGCTGTGTGACCCTGACCAAGTCACTTCCCCTCTGAGGTTCCCCATTCTCTCTGAATATGGAAGACTCTGGAATCCCAGATTTCTGTGACTGGCAGGGGCCTTCCCTTAGATCCTAAGCCCCACCCACCAAGGTTGGCAGCACACAATTCTCTCCTCCCAATGACTTCCCTGCTCTTCATTCATACCAGCCATTCCAGCTCAGGCTTCCCAGCTTAAGGCCGGGTGTGGATTGTTTGAAAAGACATATGGCATCCCAGTGCATCTGAGAGTCCAATCTCAGGGGGGAACCATTGTTCATTCATCTGGACCGAGTGACATTCTTTATGCAAGAATAACTCTTGATTAAAGGGTGAGTTTTAATGGAAACTAATTAGGCAAACTCTTTAGCCTGGGCATAATGATCAAATGAGCTGTCACACCGTACCTGATACAATGATCTCACTCGCTACAAGATTTTATTCCTTAGCAATTACACTCCCACATGGCACTGCGTGCCGTTATTGCCTGGAGCACACATGTCAAATTAAAGAGCAACTTATGCACCTGATATTTAATTATTGCCTAGTACTACAGACACCCGGGGAATGTCAAAGTGAGCAGTCCTGCTTGGGAGAAACGAAAACTGAAATCTTCTGCAAGGGAGCGAAAAAAATAGAGATAAAATATGTATAGGTTACTATAGATTCTTATTCAGCCCTCTTACAATTCACTGTTACAAAACCTGCTCTCCCCACCTTGAATAATTTACCAATTTTTTTTCTTCATCTAGAAAAGTCAGCAGAAGGAGAGTTGCATTTGTATTTGTTTACCTATGTGATTGATGGATGTGGTCTGGCTCTGGTCAAAGTTGAGCTCTTCATGCAAGTTATTCTTTCCCTAATAGGCAACGATAGGAAAGAGGGTGCCTCACACGCCTCTCTCGCCCAAAGGGAAATGTTTGCCCTCAAGGCTGAGCACTCAAGAAGCCCCATCTTGCACTTTAGTCATACTCAGGGACAAATTTAAAGTTGGCCAAAGTTTCTCACTAATACATTTGTCCATAAGTTGGGACAATGAGAGGCCATGGAGATGTAAGGATCAATCTATACTTTGGCTGTATATTAGAATAATCTGGAGAACTTTTCAAACACACAGATGTTCGGAATCCCCTCCCAGACTGATTAAATTAAGATCTAGGGAGGAGGACTGAGTCATTATTGTAGGCTCCTCCAATGATTCTAATATTCAAGTAGGGCTGAGAACCATTGGTCTGGATAGCAACCAGCCAGACACTAACAAGTGCATAATGGTAAGGGAGCTGATTTCTAGCCTCAAAAAGACAGACTTCCATGCCTCAGTGCCTTTGCACATGCTGTTGTCTCCCCTAAAATTCTCTTCCCCATTCCTTCTTTTTACCTGGTTGGGGGGGGGGGGCAGGGGCGCATATTCTTTAACATCAAGAGCAAATGTCACTTTCCTATGAAGTCTCCCCTGATTTTCCCAGGAAGAGTTACATCAGCATCTATCAGGAGCCAGACACATGCTCAGAATACCATTAAACCAAACTGCTCTCCTCAGTGGGGGTTCAGGAACCATCTGTGTGCCCCAGTTGAGCAAATTAAAGGAATGCCTTGGTCCCTTTTGCACCAGATGAAGAAATTCAGTTACCTATTATCAGAACGGCACTGCCTAATACTAAAACTCCTTAATATGAGTGCTTTTGTATTTAGTAAACTGCACAGCTTGTGAAAACCCCCTCCAAACATCTGGCAGGAGGCCCAGCAAAAGTAAGGCTGGAACCTCTAATGATGGCAACATGTAAACAAGTGTTTTGTTTCAACTGATAATCATTAACTTGTAGTGTCAGCCTGACCCCCAGAGGTCTGGCTCCTCAGCTTTGCAAAGGCCTCTGGGAAAACAGCAGCTGGGATGGAAAGGGGAGGGAGAGGGCAGGCAAGCCTGTCACTATCAACCTGGAGAGGCAGGAGGTGACAGGAGCAGCTGGGGGCAGATGCCTCTGTTGAAATGGAATAGAATCGAACTGGGAAGTCCCTTTCAGGGACTTTGATGCTGGACACGGGTTGACTCTCAACTATGCCACTCTCTGCTGTGTGCCATTGGCAAGGAAGCCTCCGTTTCTCTATCCGTCAAATGAAGTGAACAAGGGTTCCTACTTTATAGAGCAATTGTGAGAAGCATGTGATAAAATATGTGCCAACAAGGCTTCGGGGGTAACACTACCTTACAGAAAGCAGTCAGTCAAGAAAATATCTCTGTTCTTCCCTTGAGACACTCCTACCTGGGACCCAGCCAGTCTGATGACCCCTTTGCTACCTCGGCAAATAAAGGCTATTTGACCTCAGGATCACTGGGCTGAAGTCTGTGGTGTTTGTACACATGAATATTAAATGAAAACCCACCGTGCCCATATCCACAGCAGGTCTCCACAGTGAACAGCCTCTGGCATGTTGGAACAAATCATAAATAAAAACCCATAAGGGAACAGCTGGGTTTTTATTCTCTCTGGCCATTAGCAATTAATGGTGCTGAGTAATCCTTCACACTGGAGCTCAAATCCAAATATCAATTCATTCAGTCAACATTTATTGAGTACTACTCTGTTCCAGGCACTGTGTGCCCTGGAATGGTTTAAAAGTGTGTTTGCAACTGGAGTTTTCTGGAAAGCAGACACTGAGACAGACATCAGTTCGGAAAGGTTATTAAGAAGTGTGTTTAGGGTCCACACCCGGAAAAGGGAGATATTATGGCCTGAATTGTGCCCCTCCAAAATTCATAGGCGAAGCCCTAATTCCCAATGTGACTGTACTTGGGGATAGAGACTTTAAGGGGGGTAATTAAGGTTAGATAAAGTCATAGGATGAGGCTCTAATTTTATAGTACTGGTGTTTTTATGAAAAGAGAGACAGCAGAGCTCTCTGTATATACACAGAGGAAAGGCCACAGGAGGACACTGCAAAAAGGTAGCCATCTGTAAGGCAGGGAAAGGGGTCTCCACCAAAAACCAATCCTGCCAGCTCCTTAATCTTATACTTTAACCTCCAAAACTGGAAGCTAACCAATTTCTGTAGCCTAAGGCACCCGCTGGGTGATGTTTTGTTATGGCAGCCTGAGCTAATTCAAAGATGAAGGGAGCAGGAAGGGTCAGAGGCAGAAACTGAGCTCCAATGCAGGCCAAGTGAAGACCCAAGGTGCCCCATGGGGAGCTCTGGAGCTACACTGGCCTTCAGCGTCATCTCCAGTGAGGGCGAGGGACTGGACCTCGATGCCCCAAGCTGGCAGCCCCTGAAAAGAGACATGGCCCTGGAAGAGTCATGACCTTGAAAGAGTTGCAATTTCTTTCAATTGAGGCAAAAAAAGAAAATACTTTGACTTTATTACATGGACAAAGCCTAGAAGAAAAGGCAAATTAGACCTCTTTGCTCTGTTAAGATATTGTGATCATGGATTAAGTTTTATTCTTTTATATCTGGATGTAGCCAGAATACTGGTTTTTAGGAGTTCCAAATGGGTGATGGCAAACTTTCTCTACATTTCCCAACACTGTTATAGAGCAATCTGTTACATTTCTGATGGCATCACCGCTGGAATGCAGACTTCTCCAGGTCCATGAGGATCTGACCCAGATCACATCTCCAGTGTCACCGTTATGGCAATGTCTTTCAAAGGACTTCATAACCAATCCAAGAAGAAAAGACCAAAACTCCCATCACCACAACTCAGAAGTTATTGATACCCAGAAGTTATAGTATAAGGAGCATCTCAGTGGCCATTTAAGCCTGATTCTAAGTGAACTCTGCTGACTGTGCATATTCCCCAAGTATTCAGACCTCTACCCACTGGGATGCTTACATGACACCCTTGTGTACATCATGCAGCTGACAGATCATCCAAATGAGCCAATTGCAGGGTGAGGCTCTGACAGAAATTACACTGAGTTCTCTCATCTCACTCCCATAACTGGCTGTTCACTTTCTACTCATTCATTCATTCATTCATTCATTTATTCATTCAACAAATGTGGTTCGGTTCCTACTGTGTGTCAGGCAGTGTTCTAGGCTCTAAGGATAGAGCAATGAACAACCCAGATGAGTTCCTTTCTTTTGTAGAATTTATAGTCTAGTGGGAGGAGACAAACAATAAACAGGTGGTAAAATTTCAACTTTCAGAGATAGCCAGCTTTTAGAAAATCTGGGAGAACAGCATTTCAGGCAGAGAAAAAAGTGAGTGCAAAGTCCCTGAGGTTGGACTCATTTTCCAGGGACAGAAAGCAGGCCGGTGTGGGTAGAGCAGATGAGCAGGAGGGAGAATGGTAAGATATCAGGCCTGAAAATCCTAAGAAGCAGGCAGGGAACCAACCATTCAGGTTCTTACAGGCCAAAGTAGGAAGTTTGGATCATATTCCTAGCATAACGGGGAACCACTGCAGAGCTTTAATGAAGAGAAATGCGGTATGACTTAAGTGTTTAAAAGATCACCCCAGCTGCCAAGTGAAGAATGAACTGTAGGCAACAGAAATGGAATTTTGGAGACTCTGTTCACTTTCTCCTGTATGTCTGGCCTGCTGATATGGCTCCTGTTTCCAACCCCAAAGTTTCTGCTGAACAATTTCGATTTCCTGGTTTCTTCCATCCCCACCCCCAGCTCCCCAGTACTCAGCTGTTGCTGCTAGACACTTCAGCATCTCACCTGCCCAGCTGGCTCTGCACGAGTGGGGATCAGATATGTCCCCTGGAATCCAAAAGGCATAGGTTTCGTTCATAAATGCCAAATGTAAAATCCAAATGTGCCAATTGCAAGATCCACAAAAACAGAGAAAAGAGTTGATATTGTTCATCACGTTTTCTCCATTGCTAGGCAGAGTGGGTGCTCCAAAGACATTGGTTGGATGAATGGATGAGTATAGATATGCTGGGTGCTCATTGTCAGGCTGGGGTGGAGGCAGCCTCCACTGATGAAGGAATCCTAAGGAGAAGTTGCAAGGAAGCTGGAGCCCAGGAAATACCGTCTTATCTTAAATATTCCATGCTGGCCGGGGCGAAGCTGCCCAGAGGCCCCTCGTTGGATCAGGTGGGACTTGTGAGGCTGCCAGGCTGACTCATTAGTGGCCTGACATCACACATCTGCAACTGTGTAATTTCTATGTTAACTACTACCTCCCACCATAATGAGTGCCCGTAACTATGTTTTATATAAAACCGATTATGCATTTGCACAGAGCTCATAAAGGGACAGTGATTATGAACTGTGCTGGGAGTCTCGGGTGCACCCATCATCTACTACCCAGTCCATAGCCCCTGTGGGATGCATTTCAATGACAGAGGATGGGTAGATTGGGCAGGGAGGGAGCTGTAGGAGCAGGATTTCTGAAAGACTAGGAAGGATTTCTTAAATATGTCCCTCCCCTAAAGTACTCTGGTTCCAACCTATTTGAATTCAAGACAGACCTGGAGCTTAATAAAAACATTAGGTCTAGGAGAGTGTCGTTTTTTAGCTCTTTTTTTATTTTCTTAATTTTTCTCTTCCACTTTCATGTTTATGCATAAATGTATAAATGCATAAAATATTTGATTCTGCTTTTATTGAAAAAAAATTTTTAGAAAGTCCATGTATCTTGCCTTGGTGATAGGACAATAAAGAATTGTAGAGACGTGGCATAAGTTCTGACCTACAGACTTGGGTTCTGTTGTCATCTCCACACTTACTAGCTTGTGTTACCTTGAACCATACACATCACTTCCCTGAGTCTCAATTTCCTCACTCATAAAATGGGATCACCATACCTCACACTTTGGGCAGGGCTGTTTTGAAAATTAAAACATAATAGCATGTATTGAGACTTATGTGATTCAGGTACTTTCTATGTGTTAATGCATTTAAACCTCTCAACAACCCTTTGTGGTGGGCACTAGTAACATCTGCAGTTTTAAAATGTAGAAGTTGAGAGGTTGTCTTGAGGTCACAGAGCTGGTGAGTGGTGGAGCCAAATTTCAAGCCCAGGCAGTCTGACTCCAGAGCCAAGTAACTCAACACAGTGCTTGGAGCAGAGTAAACACCCCAGAAATAAAAGACAGTTCCTGCCATCATTTTTACCAGGTTTGGGCCCATTCCATACACAGATCTTTGTTAGTATCATCATCAGACCTTGAGTATAGCTCTAGGTCCTTATTAAATGGGATAGAGACACATAGAGGGGCCTTGGCAAGGCAGAGCCAGAGTTGCCTGGTGTCCCGGGGGGGTGTGGGGGGGGTTGATCCCTGGGTTACTGGGGACAGACAGAGCCCCAAGAGTGAGACAGACATAAGGATGGCAGGAAAAGGACACAAGGTAGAAGACCTGATATCTGGACTCTGGTCCCCGACTGTCCCCTGCTTGCCATGGGACCCTGAGCAAAGTGAGCTCCCCTCTAGTTTCTGCCCAGGGCATGGCAAGAGCTGGCTGGGCTGGCTCAGGGACCAGCTGTGAGCACCAAAGCACAGGGCAGAGAAGCCAGGATGCTCACCTGAAACATGGCTTAGCCAGCCGTGGGCAAACTACGGCCCACGGGCCGGATCTGGCCCGTTTGGCTGTTCTATCCTGCCGGTAGAGCTGAAAGAGCGGAGGGTTCTCTTGCTCTCCCCTCTGCTCCTTCACCAGCAGCAGTGTTAACATGGCAACGTCGGGAAACACGGCCGCAGCTCCTTCTTCTGAGTCCAGTTTAAGAACCCATTGTGGCCCTCGAGTCAAAAAGTTTGCCCACCCCTGGACTAAGCAAGGACCTTGGGCTCCATCTTGCCCACTTACCTGCTGGAAGTCACCTGTCTTATTTGATGATGCAGCCTCCTTGACCTGAGGTAGCTAGAAGCTCACATGTGGAGACTTTGATAGACAGGGTTCGGGAGCCATGCGTCTGGCCCTGCCAACCAAGGATCTGTGGCACACCCCAGCCCAGGGATAGCCCCTCTGGCCTCAGTTTCTCCCATCTGAAAGATGAGATTGTGGACCAGACAAATTTTAGTAGCTCTAATATCTTGAAAATTCCATATGCCCAAGCCTGACTTCATCCACAACCCTACACTAATATCCTTGGGGCAGAGCCATTTCATTTAGGTCAAATGATTTCCTTGCACATAAACAGGAATGAAACAAAGACCCCCTTTCTCTGAGTTGTTAGCTCGCGCTCTCTCTCACACAGGCACACACACTCACACACATGCACGTACAACCTCATAATGCTTATACAGCCCACCCCCACCCCAGTCATGCACAAAGGCACACACACACAGGCGCGCAGAGGCACAAACACCTGGACTCTCTAAGCTGCTCCCCCCCACACACACACACACTCCTGCTCACTCCCTCCCCTCCCCCCCCCCCCCCCCCCATCCCTTTCCAACTCCCCTGCTGGGAAGCTGAGCAGCCTGGCAGCCTTGTGAGCTAGCTAACCTGGTGGGCTGGTGCCACCCAATGGTCAGAATCAGAAATGCATCCCTGGTTCAAGAACCAAAAGGATTTGGAAAGGGGTCCAGAGTCATTGGGTCCATCCCTCTCCCTCTAACAAAGCTGTATCCAGAGCTGCCTTAAACAGATGAGGCTTTCTATGGTTTTAACACTTTTCAAATAATGGTTTCCTCATATGATTCTCCTAATTCTTTTCCAAAGATGAGGGAATTACGTTTGATATTCTGAGCAGGCTTGCACTAGAGCCTAAAATTATTGGGTGCAAACTGTGTGTTTAGCACCATTGTAGGTGATTTCTATGTGATAACTTTCTAATCTTAATAGCAGCCATCTTTGCAGGGCATGTATTATTTTCTTAATGTTAAAGAACTACAACCAAGAAGAAATGCCACTGAGATAGATTCTAGCTAACTCAGCAGCCACTTGGCCATCCTCAACCTCAGTCCCATCATTTGTACATGACTGGTTCCAATCGTTCATTCAACCATTCATTCTTTCAATGAAAATTGACTGGGCACCTATTATGGACCAGGTGCTGTGTTAGAGGCTGAGAATTCAGCAAGTACCAATGCATGACCTTTGCCCTTCAGAAGATCTCAGTTTTCTGGAATTAAGGATGGTTCCTAATCTCCCAGAATCCTCACTCTATGATGTTAATGGTTCTTATTTTCCAAATTGCGCTAAGGCCCTAAAGAGAGGCCAAGGGAAGGGAGATGACCAAACATTGGGCTAGAGGGATGAGGCAACCAGTCTATAGAGCATGGGGGAGGTCAGTGTCCTCGTCCAAAAGTCCCAGATCCACACCCTGCTAGTCTAGGACGGGTGAGTCTGGAACTGCCTCAAGCCTGTCTAGGGTCCTGACCCACTCAAGAAGGAAGAGGAAGGTTATCTGGCTTCGAAGCAGGTGCCCTTTGTGCTACACCAGAGACTTCTGGGAGTACACCAAAGAGGTCAGAGCCAGAAATAGGAAGCATGTCAGGAGCTTAAAGATGAAGTGATGAAACAAAGCTTTCATAATAATCTGATTCCAACCTGCCTTCCTTGTGGGCTATCTCTCCAGCCAGTTCCTCACAGATTCACTCTGCCCCAGACTTACTTCCTATGCCCCAAATATCCCACAGTTCACCAGTTCTTAAACTTTGCTCTCTCTCTTAATAATTAATGGGTAAGTAATAGAATTCTAGAATGTCAAGCACTAGAAGAAATCATCTAGTCCCAACTTTGTAAACAAGAAAAGTAGGATCAGAGAGGTGTTCGGACTTGTGCAAAGTCACACAGCCAATGAGTAGTATGTTGGACCTAGAATTCAGGCATCCCTTACCAATGTAAATTTTTTTTCTATGTCCCCTCTTCTTTTTCATTCACATGCATTTAGACACTGGTGAGAATCTACTTTCATTCTGAAATATTTTTTACCCTTCTTCTCCTCTCCATTTCTCCCATTCAACCCTAGTAGATAATAAGCCTCTTGAAGATAGAAAATATATTTTTCCTAAATCCTTAATACTTAGCACAATGATTAGCATGTAAATGCTTAAGATTGTATGAAAGGAGGGAAGAAAGGGAGGGAGGAAAGAAGAGAGGGAAGGATGGAGGGAGGGAGGGAGGAAGGGAGGGAGGGAGGGAGGGAGGGAGGGAGGAAGGAAGGAAGGAAGGAAGGAAGGAAGGAAGGAAGGAAGGAAATATGAATGAAGGATGTCTTTCACACAGAATTTCTACCTCTTGCCTACTCTCCCTGTCTGCAATTTCCCCACAATGTGGCCTGTTCTCCACAGTGGTATTAGGGTGACCCTTTTAAAAATTTAACTGTCTTTCTCTTCCCTTGTTCAAAAGCATTTGAAGACTTTTTATTATCCAATGGATAAGTCAAGACCAGTTTTCCCATACTATAATCTAAATGGGTCCTTCATTCACCATATTGGCCACACACACACACACACACACACACACCCTAAACTCTAGAAACACCTAACAACTTTCCGTGCCCTGAATGAGGTTGCATGCATAGGACTTTCTTGTGCCATTCCCATATTCTCAGATCTCTTTCCTGCAGGTACCAGACTCTGCTAAAATCCCAACCAACCTTCAAAACCCAAATGCCCCTCCATGAAGTTTTCCCTAATTCCCTTGATGAAATTACTATGCTCAGAGCATGTAGTCCTTCAGGCTTTGGTAAGCATGGCACTCCTCATTCTGCCCTTCCCTTAATGATCTTTTGAGACCTTTCTCTTGGCCATTGTAGTTGATTGTTTCTATTTCCATTGCTCCCAACAGACTCTTGGCCAGGGATCTGAGGATCTAGCACAAAGTAAGTGCTTGTTTGGCATTTGTTGAATGGACGTTCTTCTCACTACACCATATGCTGTAATTGTCCCTGAGGGTACAGTTATATTTTATTCTAAAACCATTTAAGTTACTTCCTAGGCCATTATAAGCAGGAGCTCTACAGGAGCAGAACACAGTATCTCCAAAGAGCCCTAGCTAGTTCTAGGGCAGGGACAGGGTGCAATTGTAGAGCTGAAAATATTATATAAGCAAAAGCAGATCTCTTAGGGAGAATGGACAGTCCAAGGAAAAGAACAAAATCCCATTTGACTCCTGAAAGACCTAAGGAGTCAAAGTTTGGCTCAACACAAGGGTCTTACTCATGATGAAAACTGTGCAGCAATGGATCAGGCTGCCTCAGGAAGCAGTGAGCTCTCTAGTCCTGCAAGAATATAAGTAGTGGCTATAGATGAGCACTGAGGGCAAATCTGAGAATATATAGAGTATTGTACAGGGGACCACGGCAATGGGAGTGAGGTCAAACCACACGATTTGTAAGGTTCACTTCAACAGTGAACCTAAGCTCCCAAGATTGACCATGCAAAGTTATCAAAAGTTAGAATTGGCTTCTGTTGCCTTTAATTTCAGCACCTCCTCTCACATTTACCTACAGGAACCCGGCCCCACGAAGTTGCTAGTGATAAGAGATGTTTTGGGGGCGCTCTCATATCCCCCGTAGCCCATATGAATTCTAAGGAAGCCACAGAGGGATTGAGGCCCAAGCACCTACAGTGGTACCCCACTCATTTGTGCACTTTTCCGTCTCTCCTTTCCTGTTCACGTCCCCACTATCTCAGTGCTTTCTGGAATCACTTTGTAAATAATCTACTTCTATCCTATCCTTTGCATCAGGTTCTGCATTGGAGGATACAGTTCATTCTTCATGGTGAGGGGCCAAAACATAGACTTTGTAGTTACTCAGCATGGGATAGGAAACCCAGTTTGATGACTTTGGGGAAAGTCACCTCTGAACCTACTTCAACATGTAAAAAGAGTTTAATAAGACCTTTTCAGATTTCAAAGCATCGTGTGTGACACAGCTCTCTACAGTTACATTCACTGTGTATTTACTATGTGCCAGAAATTGTGCTAAGATGATGTCATGTGTGTGTTGTGCATAAAATTTTCACAAACAAAAACTAGAAAGAAGGTTGTAGTGGGCTGATGGTGGTGGCCCCCCAAAAGATATATCCATGCCCTAAGCCCTGGAACCTTTGAATTTATTTAGAAAGGGGTCTTTGCAGATATAATTAAGTTAATGATATGGAGATGAGAAGATTCTGATTCATCTGACTCCTCCAGTGGACCCTAAATTCAATGGAGATGACTTTTAAGGGACAGCAGAGGAGAAGACAGAGGAGAAGGCCATGTGAAGGCAGAGGCAGAGGCTAGAGTCAGCATCTGCAGGCCAAGGGATGCCTGGAGTCACAAGGAGCTGGAAGAGGCAAGGCAGGATCCTCCCCTTGATCTCTTAGTGGGAGCTTGACCCTGCTGATACCTTAATTTTTTATTTGTCGAAGTACATTTCTGCCATTTGAAGCCACCAAGTTCATTGTAATTTGTTATGGAATCCCTGAGAAAGAAATACAAAAGTATTATTGTTCCTGCTTTACAGATAAGAAAACAGAAAGGCTCCTAGAAAAGTGACCTACTCAGAATCACCCAGCCAGAATACAGCAGAGCTAGGACTTGAACCCAAGTCTGTCTGTCGGCACAGTGGTCACTCTGAACCACCACACCAAGTTGTGTAATGTGACTAGCACTGTGCCAGGCATGTTAGATATGTGCAGAGAGTATTAATTTGCTTGTTCTAGCTAAACTTTCCCTTCCTGTTGCCCATTACTAGGTAGTCAAGAGTTAATCAGATAACCTTGTTCCTGCTAATCCGTGAGCGAGCTCTCTCTCTCATGGAGCAGGCTTCTGCCTAGGATACAATTACACACGTCTGGAAGGTCCTTAAGAATCTACTTGTCCGGTAAGCATTTCAGCTCCATGGCAGCTGGTGGGAAAGATAGATTGGGGCCTGTGCCTCGAGTTAATGTCAGTCTGACTTGAAGATGTGCCAGCATCATCAGGGTAGATTCTTTAATTAACCTGCTAATCCTGTCGGGATTGGGTTCACTCTCTTTCTCCAGAAATGTGTTATGTGTCTCTTCTTTCACCACTTTGTCATTTGCTCTATTTTAGATTCAAGGTGTCCTTTAAGCTATGCTTTAAAAGACTCTCTGTCCTCTAAGTCAACAGCTGTTGGAAAGTGGCCCCTCAAACAATATCTCATTGCTTAACCATCACAACTCTTTCCACAGTGTCTGAAGAAGCAGATATTCAGCAATTTTGATGTAATGGTACATTTTGAGCAATTATTATGGGCTTGGATCTGACCTGTGCATTGAAGAAGACAAATGAGTAAGACCCAGGTCCTGCCTTTAGGCACCTCTTTTCAGGGAAAGATAAAATAAAGCAGGTCACTGTAGTATTTCCCCGTTTCTTTACTTCCTGATGGACACAGAAAATAGTAGTAATCTTAAGGGAAAACTGGGACAAATTCACAAGGCTGCTAGTAGTCAGAGGTAATCGGCCTAGGGATTCCAGCTTCCCAGGCCCCACCAAGTTCCCACAGGATTGGGGGGCCAGTATCCACACAGTAGTAACTCATTCACCATGTACCCTTTAGAACATATGCTGGTAGAAAACCATAGTTCCTATCTTTGCTCTTTGCAGGCATTTGTATTCCACCAGTTAAACATGGATTCTGCAGTTAAAATCCCACATCTCCACTACTTTCCCAATTTGTAGACTACATTATATTAACAAGGAACATGTCCTTAGCTACAACCTTTCCTCCTACAACTTTTCCTTTAAAACTTCTGATCTAGCTACCTCTAAACTGCAAGATTGATCTCACAGGAAGCAGAATGAATGGACAAGGAATGAGGTACGAATAGGAAAACTCAGAGACAAATGGTAATGTTTCGTTCAATAGTTTGTTTTGCTTCATGTTTTGTGTGAGGACATGGGAGTGCTTTTAAAGTTTGTTTTCTGGTATGTGCATCTAGGAAGTTCTTTTAAAAATCTGGCGGGGGGGGGGGCGGGGGAGGAAGGCCCTGATTTTCAGTAATTCTATATCCTGACCAGTTCTTGAAATCCATTGAAACAAAGCAAGAGCTAAAAAATTTGTCCTCGAAAAAAAATACAAATAAGGTGCTCTGGAGATTATAAAATTCTGTGTGTGACGAATTAATGGATGAAGACATGAACTTTCCTCTCAAAATTTATCCTTAGTGATACTTATTATTACCTGTTTTTTTTTAAATCCACATAGTAAAGTATGTGGGGGTGGGAGGGAAAAAAAAAGCTGGTGGGACAAACCGTAATTAGATATGATATACTGAGAATACACCAGAACCTCTTAGAAATGTGACAATGTCTTTAGCCTTAGGCAATCTCTCCAGGTAAAAAGAGACTAAAAAATCATGAAAAATAGATATAATGTGTGACCCCAAGCCAAAAACAAAAAGCACACTAAAATACTTAGGAAGAGCCCTAGCCAGTTTGGCTCAGTGGATAGAGCGTCGGCCTGTGGACTCAAGGGTCCCGGGTTCGATTCTGGTCAAGGGCATGTACCTTGGTTGCAGGCACATCCCCAGTGGGGAGTGTGTAGGAGGCAGCTGATTGGTGTTTCTCTCTCATCAATGTTTCTAACTCTCTATCCCTCTCCCTTCCTCTCTGTAAAAAATCAATAAAATATATTAAAATAAAATAAAATAAAATACTTAGGAAGAAAGGAATCTACATTAATAAAAGAGAAAAATGGTAATTGGCATACGGCACTACCCTTTTCATTGGCTAATCAGGGCTATATGCAAATTAACTGCCAACTAAGATGGCAATTAACTGCCAACAAAGATGGTGGCTAATTTGCATATGTAGGCACAATGCAGGGAAGCGAAAGGGAAAGCAGGAAGAAGCCCCCTGCCACTGACAGTGATTGGAAACCCAGGGGGGAGCTAAGAGGTGGGGGGCAGGGCAAAGGCGGCCCTGGGGCCGCCTTTGCCCTGCCCCCCAGCCATGATAGGAGAATCAGGCGCCTTTGCCGCCCTGGCCAGTGATAGCAGGAAGTAGGGGTGGAGCCAGCGATGGGAGCTGGGCACGGTTGAAGCTGGCAGTCCCGGGAGCTAGGGGTCCCTTGCCTGGGCCTAAAGCGGAGCCCACGATCGCAGGGCCACTGCAGCTGCGGGTCCCCACTGCCTGAGCCAGAAGCCTCAGCCAGAGGCGTCCTGCAGGGGCAGGGGCAGAGCCTGCAACCGCGGCGCCCCCCGCTGCCACTGCGGGTCACCGCTTCCCAGGCCGGACACCTAGGCCAGTGGCGTTAGGCCTGGGCAGGGGCGGAGCTTGCAACCACGGGGAGCTGGGGGTCCCCTGCCCAGGCCTAACGCCTCGGCCAGAGGTGTTAGGCCTGGGCAGGGGCAGAGCGGGAGATCGTGGGGAGCTGGGAGTCCCCTGCCCAGGCCTAATGCCTCGGCCAGAGGCGTTAGGCCTGGGCAGGGGCGGAGCCTGCAACCGCGGGGAGCTGGGGATCCCCTGCCCAGGCCTGACACCTCTGCCGGAGGCCTCAGGCTTGGTCAAGGGGCCGATCCGGTGATTGGTGATCGGAGGGTGATGAGGGTCAACTCCTCTGGCTGAGGTATCAGGCCTGGGCAGGGGGCGGAGCCAGGGATTGGGGGGATATGATGGTCCCCTTACCCAGGCCTGAAGCCTGGGTCAGAGGCCTCAGGCCTGGGTGGGGGTCAGAGCCAGTGATCGGGGGGAGATGGGGGTCCCCTGTCCAAGCCTGACACCTCTGGCGGAGGCGTCAGGCCTGGGCAAGGGGCCGATCAGGCGATCGGAGGGTGATGGGTGTCTACGCCTCTGGCCGAGACATCAGGCCTGGGCAAGGGGCAGAGCCAGCAATCGGAGGGGTCTGGGGGTCCCCTGCCCAGGCCTGACGCCTGGGCCAGAGGCATCAGGCCTGGGCTGGGGACAGAACCAGTGATGGGGGGAAATGAGGGTCCCCTGGGCAAGGGGCCGATCCTGCGATTGGAGGGTGATGGGGGTCAATGCCTGAGGGTTCCCAGTATGTGAGAGGGGGCAGGCTGGGCTGAGGGACACTCCCCCCCCCCACACCCAGTGCACGAATTTCGTGCACCGGGCCCCTAGTATAGATATAATTGTGGCAAAGGTTGACAATTGGTGAACCTGGGTGTAAGGCATATGAGAGCTCTTTCACTATTATTAAAAATTTGGGGTAAGATTATAAAATCATTTCAAGTTAAAAAATTAAAGGGTTGGCACATAAATCATGAAAAATTATACATTGTATTTACTTGCATTGCTTTCCATTTCCTATATTCTTTGCCTCTTTCCTCTATTGCTTTCAAAACTTCCACCAAATAAAGAAAAAAAAAATAATCACTGAAAATAGTAGGGAAAGTAAATCTAATACTTGGTAGTAGAAAAAGTTCACTGATGTTCTTCAAATTTGTTGGTGGAGTGAAAAACAGAGAATTACAGTAGAAAGAGACTGGCTCTTTGAAGAAGAGTTCACACATGGAGAAGACTGAAAGATCATCTGAAAATACCATCTAGTGCTAAGATTCTTCATATTTAACCAAGCCTGGCCAAAATCATCAACTCCCTTGCCTAACCACAAGGGGTCTGGGAACTGGTATAGGTTTAGATTTTCAGTTTACACTCTTTGTTAATTTTCCAGAGCTGTCATAACAAAATGCCACAGAATGGGCTTTAAAAAAACAAAGTTATAGTCTTCACAGTTCTGGAGGCTACAGGTCCAAAGTCAAGGTGTCAGCAGGGTTGGTCCTTCCTGAGGGCTGTGAGGGAAGGATCTTCCAGGTCTCTCTCCTTGGCTTGTAGGTGGCCCTCTTCTACCTGTGTCTTCTCACATTTTTTACCCTTTATGAGTGTCTTTGGGTCTAAGGTTCCCCTTTTTAGCATAAGAATACCAGTCATATTGTTTTAGAGCTCACCCTAATGACTCCATTTTAACTTGCTTGTAAAGACTGTATCTCCAAATAAGATCACATTCTGAGGTCTGAGAGGTTAGGGCTTTCACATATAATGTTTGGGTGGCACAATTAAACCCTTAACACCCACCTGTGAGTTTAGAGTCCTAGACTCCATTACCTCTAAGAGTCCTTATAGCATTAACATTTTTCATTTCTAGAAGTCCAAAACTCCCAATGTCCAATTGGTGCAAATTGGCTGGCCAAATGAAACCCCAATCCATCCCAAACACAATGATTGAGCTTTTCATTCCAAACCTGCAATGAGGAAAGAAATCAAACTTTGGAGAAAACACATCTCTATCATCTTTTGAATTTTTGAAGTAGTAAGCTGAAGATGTTGAACAAGACCATAGGGGTTTGATATCCACCATAGCCATCCTAGCAAATCCTTTCAATCATCCTTTACATAAATACTTACCAGTGCCTACTATGTGTAAGGCACAGTGCTAGTGCTGAAAGGTGAACAAGACCAACACTCCAGGGGAGCTTATGTTCTAGGGGAAGTAAATGAGGGTTATGCTTATTGCCAACCAAATCCTTGTATTTAAATGGAATGGAGAGGAAGAGAGGGAGAGATGGGGATCTTGAGAGATAAGTACTTCAACATGATGCCATTCCACTCACAATTAGGTTTGGCCTGGAGGTAAAGTATGTGGACCTACTGCTTCCTCAATTGACTCAGTCCCCATTGACCTCTCATACTGGAGGTTCTCAAATTTCTTGAGTGTAATTCTGTGGGATTTTTCAAGGCTCATTTTGATGCTGGGATTTTTGCATTACACTTTGGAAACATACTCACACTGTCCCTAGGTGAAGTCAACTAATGTGCTCCATTTATGAACCTATGGTCAGTCACCAAGTGTGATGGTTAAGGGTAAGAAAAAGAGAGGAAGTGAACAGTTTACAAAAGATAGCAAACTAATAAACTCTCACATCTAGTCCTCAATCCCCTAAAGTAGTGTTTTCTAAAGTAGTAGAAAAAAATATGTACTTACAGCAGAAACTCCAGATATCCTGACAGCCCCAAGTATAAATTACAAGGTGTATGAAATGTAAGCATGGGCTGCAAATCCATATAAAATCTGGACTAAAATAAAGTCCAGACTTTTATCTCTAAGGCATAAGAATTCTGTCCCAGTTCTCAATCCACAGTAGGCCCTTGATTAAAATATGTTGGTTAAAAAAAAATTACCTTTCATTATGATGCATTTCCTCATTTTTCTTCCGTATTGAGAGTGACAATTTCCATTTGTGATGATCAGCCACAACATAGATGCAAATGTGCTAAGTAAAATTAGGTGTATCAGAGCAACTGGCTTATAAAAGACCATTTTACATGCTAACCCAGCAAGCGGAGAATTACTCCTGCTCTATGTACTATATGCAAATGCTCAGATTATAGCTAATTATTTTGTTGTAAAGCAGAGCCAAGAAACTGCTACAATACTCCTAGTCTCCTTGGGGAACACGCTATGAAAAGAACTTTTTTCTCTCCTTTGTAAATTACACTATGATATAATTGGGTCTCACTGTTCATGTAACACTCCACTCAGGGATAGCGCAAGAGAAACGAACAATGTCTTACTAAGTCCCTGTTAAGATCATTAAATGTAGATCACTACACACTAGCAGGCGCCCAAAACTTAATGTATCACAGTAACAAAACTGGGAAAAGAAAGAAGTGACAACTTGCATCGCTTTTCTCTTACAATGGAGTCCAAGGTAATAAAGTGTTAATGTATTCGGCCCTGTGTGGTTGGCATTGTGAGAGAACTTTTTTAAAAAACATGTTTTACTACATTGTGGGAGAAATTGTCATATTCTGTTAGGCAGCTGTTTAGAGAAAAGCTTTGACAGTGTATAATTGACTCTATTTTTGCTGCATTTTTATTCAGCATTGTTAGGATTATATGCTGTTTGAGTTCTGCTTTTCGGTTTTTACAAACTACGAAATTTTCCCCTTAGACAAATTTTTCACTAGGGATGAACTAGAGCCCAGCCAGCCAGTCAAAAGTTACATATCTCCAGCTTCTCCCATTTGGACGCCTTGACAGGGGTAATTGAATTATTGTCAGAATGCTTTTCCAGGGAAGGGGCCTCTAAGATAAAACCCCTCAGCCCACAGCTGGCATAATATATAAATGTATTTCTAAAATTACATGCAGTGCACAGTAGTTCTCAAAGGTTTTTTCTTAGGAGATAAGGATTTGAGAATTGTGGGTGATTGATTCTCTCTCTCTCTCTCTCTCTCTCTCTCTCTCTCTCTCTCTCTCTCTCATCTTTCTCCTAGGGGGGAGGAGTGTTTTTAATAAGTCAGCTCCCTGACTCCCATCACAGTGCCCTTTGCCTTCGACCATGCTGATTAAGTGTTGCAAACATACTTGATAACCACTTTATTCCTAGGTGCATTTTAAAGTCTAGTTTTATTACCCTTTCGATTCAAATCCATGTGTCATGGGTTCTAAGAAGATAATCCACATTGGTCTCTTTTTCTTCCTACTTCCAATTCTAACAATGCAATATTGCCTTGCAGTTGAGAAGGGGGCCTACCCATCAGAAAGTACAGCTGCTAAAAAGTTCCTGTGCTGCCAACCTGACATGTCCTGACTGGACATCAGCCCCAGCTAAGACCATGACCTTTGGAGTCAGAAAGTCTTCTGTTTTCATCTTGGCTTTACCATATATTGACCATGTGACCTCAGGCCAGCTAATCTCTTAAAGTTCTTTCAAATGCTACCTTAGAAATACCACTAGGATATGATGAAGCTTAAATGAGATAATACATTTGTAAAGTGTTCAGCAACATGCCTGACACATAGGGAGTATTCAATATGTGCTTTCTATAGCTGTTATGATCCATGCCAGACAAAGAACCAGTGCATTAATTTTTTTTATAAAAGGGAGGCATTAATACTCTTGTCTTGACAAACTGTAAATTGATTTTCTGACTCTCCCACTCCCACCCTCATTTGTACACTTTCCCCTTGTCTATTCATATTTTTCCGTGAACTTGTGGTGGCTGCCAAATGAGTAGAGTGAAATGGGAACTCAATTTAATTGAAAATGCATGCGTCAATGTCACAATGTGAGAAAGGTGCTGTCGTTCGGGCCATCACTCCCCATCACACACACACATATGGGGAGAGAGAGAGGAGAATAAAATGCACTGCATGTGTCTGAATTATTCTGTGGATCTCCAAGAAAGGAAATGCCACTGTTTTCAGTGTAGAAGTGATCATGTATGGAGGTGAAATGATTGCTTGTCTAATAGTGATAATAACAGCTACAACTTACATAGCACTGCTACGTGCTCTTTATACATATTAATGGATGTACCATTCATTGCAACCCTATCAGACAGGCAGTCTCATGATATCTGTATCACAGGTGAAAAAATCTGAGGCCCAGAGAGACTAAGTAACTTGCCCAAAACACACAGAAAGTAAAAGACTGCACTGGGATTCACATTCAAGAAGTCTGGCCTCAGGGCATATACATTTACCATTCTCTTACAGTATAATATCTAACACTTACTGAGCCTTTTCTCTGTTCCAGGCACTCTGTGTTTATGGTATCTCATTTACCCACCCTTACTTGATATCATAGAGTTAGTAAGGAAGAAAACCCAATCCAAATATAGGCCCATCTGACTCCAGAGTTATGTTGTGAGAGCTGGAATATACAAGTGAATGGTGGTTTTTGAAGAAACTCTATGAGACTCAACTCAAACACCACCTCTTTCAGAAATGTTTCCATCAGCACCTGCTTATACTTGTCTTACCTTGCTGGGAACACACACAACCCTAAGCACCTGTATCTCAAGATTTTGATGCCTTTGAGTTCCATAATCGTGTCACATGACTTACTTGAAGCTCCCTGAAGAAAAATTTAAGGCACTTGAGAGCCAGGCTCACATCTTTTCCCTCTCATATTTCCAGAGCATCTGGCATACTATCAGCACATAATGGACAATTTTTCTCACTGTGGTGAGGACTTCATCTGAAATTTAAAGAATGGAAGTACTACAGAAAAGATCTAGACAATCTCTGTGCCTCCAAACTCACCCTTTATCCATGCTCCAATTATCCCTTTAGCAAGACAGAACCTTGTCATTTTGTATCATCAGCAAAACTCACAGAGCAGCAGAGACAATGCCATCCTCAGAATAATGACTAATGATGAAGCAAGAGCAGTCAGAAGTCATCTCTGAAATAAGTTTCATGGTAATTTTATTAAAGGATTCACCAAACTAGTGCATCATTATGTGACTTGAATTGAATTTGATAATAGTCTTGTCCGATTTTCTTACAACCACCATAGCCACTATTAACTTCATACCTGTTCTCAAGAATTCTTCTAAGTTGTCTCCGTGCCTTAGTCCATAATCTCTCCCTTCCATTCCCTTTAATGGCAAAGACAAAAAGCTCTGTGATCACCAAATTCACTTTCTTTTCCTTCTGGCACTTACATGTAGCTTTTTTCATTAGTTGGGGCCATGTGACTGGGCTCTGACCAATGAAATGTAGGCCAGCATCATACATGTCACTTCCGGTATTGCCCATAAAAATCCCCTACTTGTGATCTTTCACTCTCCTCCTATTTTACAGTGACCATATATTGATGAAAATGGTATCATAGAATGGAAGACCCCAGGTCCCCAAGTCAACATTTGGCAAAGAGCTGCCTGATCCTCATCGAACTGTGAAGAGAGAAAAATAGAATTTTATTGGATTATGTCATTGATCTTTGGGATTGTTTGTTACAGCAATTAGTGGCTACTTACTGTCTCCATGATGGCAGATGAGTCAGCCTCAAGTGGAGCTCCAATTGTATCATTTCCAGAAATTGCCAGAAATGTCTTATCCCACATAGGACATTAATCCAATTTCAGATACTTGAAACTATTGTGAAGGAAATTAAATGAAACAATGGTATAGAGATCAATTTGGAATACAGGACTATTGTCCATAAGTTGGTCAGAAAGAATCTAGCCCAAGGAGATGACAATTAAGCTAAGACTTAAGTTTATTTATCCACACATTCATTTAACAATTATTTTTGAGCATTTTATATGTGTTACTCACTGTGTAAGGAACTAAAAATTGATAGATGTTTGCTGAGTATATTAATGGATACATTTAACATAAAATCCAATTCTTTAATTTGGCATTCATGACCTGGCTTCAACCCACTTTCAACAAAGAAAGAGGATCAAGGCAGTAAGAAGGGGAAAAAAGACAAGGGCAAAAGGTCGGAGAGGGAAGCAGGAGAGGGGACATAGACAGGCGGGAGTTTGATTCTGTATCATTCCATTCTCTTTGATCTGCTGCCTTTGCAGTCCCAGATAACAGATGCTTCGAAAGAGACGTAGAGGTTTCTATACTGGATTGTTCCATTCGAGTCAGTGAGGGGATATCCTGGGATCACCTTCCTATTGACCTCCTTCAGGCTAGACCAGCATTCTTAGCAAAGGGCTCCTTAGGCTCCTCCAACTCTTGGGGTCCAAGCAGGCCCCCTTTATCTGGTCCTACATTCTCCAGGTCTCTTCTGAGAACTAGATGCTTCTGGATCCATCTTAGGCATTTCCAGAAGGCCCAGGCCCAGTTCCCAACAACCCTTGTTGAGGAAATAGAATAAATAGAATTCAGCATTACCCTAGAGCAATTCTCAAACCTGCAGACAATGTCCAGGCTATGACCTTGAAATAAGTAGTGCCTAGTGCCAAGGGTTTTCATACCAGAGCTTCCTCAATGTCCTGTAGGGTCCCACTGACAGTTACGGGCTATGACTCTTAAGGATCTGACTTCTAACTATCCTAGTGACACACAATCCATTTCACAAGCAATTGAAAAAGCCTAAAAATTCTATTGTGTAAGAGTCTAGACCACACACCTCAGCCTTCTTTTCATACTCTGAGAGTTAAATATTCCTCTCAGACCATATATTACTATTATTCTGTCCTACTCTCTTATTTGTCTCTGCCTGATGCTTTATGTTCTCACTATATTAATACTCCCAGAACAATACTAGTCCTCTCCCACCTCCTCTCTTTCTTTCTCCCCGGTCTCTCCTGGTGCTTGCTTTGCTTTCTTGCACTCTCTCCTGTTTCCAGGTATTTAAATATGTTGTTCCCCTACAAGAAAGGAAAGAGTCAAGAATTGAGAGCCATACTTGAAGTGAGAAATCGTCAAGCTTGATTTGTCTGAGGAAGACAAGATAGGGAGGGGGCTTAGGACAAGATCAGAGGAGGAAGGGTTGAAGCTATAGGGTCTGGAGAAGATACCACTCTGGGGGTCACAACCCCTAAGTTCACACCTCTGCAGGGTAGTCCCACAGAAAAAAGCTTTGGGCTTGTTTTGTGTGTGTTTTTTATTGACCCAAGAAAATAACAGAACAAAAGACACAAGTTGAGGATAAATAATACTAAAGAGATGTTTATAGTTAGCACTGAATGGGGGCGGGGGGTGGCAATGGGAGGAGAGGAAAAATGAAGGAATGGAGGGAGAGAAGAAGGAGAGGAAAAGAAAGAAGAAGGGAGGGAGGTAGGAGAGGAGGTACAGGAGAAGAGAGGAGAGGAGAGGAGAGGAGAGGAGAGACACCTTGGGTGGGTCTCTATTCCCTACCACCTATCGGGCCTGACTAGAACAACTTCCTGCGATGCTGATAGGAGCTCAACATAGATGCTATTATTATAGTCATTACAATTAATATTTATAAAGAGAATTTGAGCCTAGGGGTGGAGTTGGACCAGCTGATCTTCAAAGTTCCTTCAAGCCCCAGGAGCCCCCGATTCTCACTCAGAAAGCCTTCAAGTGTGATGCTTCCCTTCTTTGTAGCAATCTTGCCATCTCACCTCCTCTGCCCTTCACTGCTGTCTCTTTAATATTTCCACGTCACCAATTCAAAATATTTTCCTAACACATGACAATAAAGTGCAAATAGCAAAAACCAAATCCCAAGTTTCTGTCAAACCACCTAATCATAAAACTGATAGAGTCAAACACGGAAAGTCTGTTGATTAAAATCCTCTGTGACAACAACGAACACCCAACCCAAAACTCCAGCAGAGGAATGGGTGTGACATTAGCCATCCTGACTCCTCACCTCAGTGATCCTGCCAGGAATGCCTCCTGAAACCCTGGCCTTTCCTGAGCCTGTGCAGTGGCTGTCCCAGCACCATCAGACACCAGCTAGCTGGGCCTGGACTGTTTTATTCTCTTTCTCAAGTGGTCAAGGTAGGATGAAGTCCAACCAAAAAGAAACCCAAGGGGCCCGGCCAGCATGGCTCAGTGGTTGAGCATCGATCTATGAACCAGGAGGTCATGGTTCAATTCCTAGTCAGTGCACATGGCTGAGTTGCAGGCTCAATTCCCAGTAGGGGACATGCAGGAGGCAGCCAATCAATGATTCTCTCTCATCATTGATGTTTCTATCTCTCTCACCCACTCCCTTCCTCTCTGAAATCAATAAAAATATTTATTTTTTTATTTTTTTAAAAAGAAGAAGCCTAAGGGACAACCTGTGATGCAGTGTGTAAACCTTTTGAAAGGAACAGAAGTATGAGAGGATTTCCCCACCCAGAGTTCAAGTACAGCCAGGAGTTGTCCCAGCAGAATATGGCCATGCATTACCAACTCCACTTCCTCACAGCATTCTAAGTCACAGGTTGTGCAAAAAAAGTACACATTCTGTTGTAATGCAGTATATGTATTTTTTAAATAATTAGTGAACACTACTATGTGCCATGCAAATGCAGGCACATACATATATACCATAAACACATGTGCATGGCTACATAGGATTATCAGAACACACACACATGCACAAGGATACACAGACACATATTTCACAAATGTCAACATATGTATGAATGCACACAAATATACACACAAACACATAGCAGTGCGTTGTACCCATGTATATAGTCACACAAAATCTGGCATATTACATTGGAGTCTTGGTAAAAGTGACAGAAACCAACTCACATAGGCTTTAATTAGAAGGGGGATTTATTGTGAACCAAGATGAGCTGGGGCAATGAAGCTAGGTACAGAGCAAGGATGCAGCTGGGTCTCAGGAACAAGTGAACTCAGAACCATGGGCTTTATCAATTTCATAACCCACTTGGTCTCTATTTCTCTCTGTGCTGGCTTCACACAAAAAGCATGTGTGTATCCAAATGTGGGCCATCCAAGCATGGCCATACATTTCCTGATCTCTAGACACAGATCACAAAAGATAGAAATTACTACAAGTGCTTTCTGATTTCAAGAAAAAAAAAAGTGATAGGACAATTGATCTCAGTGCCCATTTATTTTAGTCAGCTTAAGATAGGTTCTGCTACGGTAATAAAACAAAACAAAAAAACCCTAAAATCTCTATGATTTAGTCCCACAAAGTTGATGTCTTACATGTAATACATGTTTATCATGTGCTGGCTCTGGCTCTGGCTCTGGGACTCAGGGTGACAAAACAGGCTTTATCTGACTATGACAAGACTCATAGCAGAGGGAAAGGAGAAAAGGTGGCAAACCATGCAAGGGCTCTGAGAACATCTGTTCAAGTGTGCCATGTGTCACCTGGGCTCTCCTTCCATTGGCCAAAATAAATCATTCAACCATTCCTAACATAAATAAGGGAAAGCAGACAATGAAAGTTTTGAAGAGTAATGCAATCTACTATATCATCTCTTGCCTGTCCATGTCCAGGTGAGTGGGTACTAGAATGATTCATCCCTTGACAAATTAAATTGGGCAGGAAGCAAGACCAGCTACTATGGTGGTTCCAGCAGCAATGCTGGGAGTGAGTTGCCCCAAGTGGGGATTGCTGGGTAGATAATACCACTATATTATTACAGATAAACTAATGTGCAGACATGTGCTCAGCCCAACAAACCACATGGCATACACATGTACACAATACTTAACTCCCACATAGAGATACAAGCACATATATGCAGACATGTACCCACACATATGAACCTGTAGCAGTGCTTACACATCCATGCACACATCCATGCACCATGTACATGTTGGAGTCCAGTCTATCCTCATTTACATGTCAACCCACACCCACATGCCTGGGTGCACACACACACACTCCAGTGGTGAGTGGCTGTGTCTGCTGCCTAAGAGATCAAAGGCAGATGCTCCCTCTGCATATTTAAGGACCCCCTGCTGCTTCCCTGTAGCTCTTAGCTGAGCCCCCTGCCTAGCCAAAGACTCACTGTGGGAAATGTTGCCTACCCCAGGAGAATGGCTTTGGAATCTAATCACTTATTTCTCAAGCCTTTTAGGAAGGACCCACAGAGAATCTTTGGTCAGCCTGGAGGAGCAGTCTGGCCCCCTGCTCCAAAGCCCACTGCTTTGGTCAAAGTGGACGGTCCCCTTGAGGCAGCCAAGCTCTGTCCCAGGGACGGAGGGACTGACATTGCCCATTCACCCAGAACTTGTATTTCCTCTTGAGGAACACTCGCAGTGCCCAGAGACTTGATGTTGGACTTGAGTCTTTGTGGAACAAGTCCCAAACAGAGAGGGGAGATCCTGGATACAGTCCTGGCTTTGCCATAACTCATTTGGACCAGTCACTTTCACCTATGAACTTCAGTTTCCTAGAAAAGCTTCTAGAAACCATTCAATCCAGGAATGACAAACACCTAACACACCTACCACTGCTGCATCCTCTCCATGCCCCCGGGGGACATCACTAATCCACACAGCACCCCTCTAGCCTAGTCTGAATGCAACCTCTGAATAGTTTTGCACAAAATACTCTTTGTAGAGATACCAATTTGTCAAAGTAGACTCATGAAAGAAAACTTATCACCAGCCCTGATCTAGTCCTAAGATTTCATTGAATCAATGAAGAAAATGAGGTACAGAAGAGGAAGAACTCTTCTAACCTTCCAGAAATAAATTAGGAGGTTGAAATAGATGAACTCTCAACACCCCCACCATCTCCCCAACCTAGCTCTCATCCAAAAGAGGCAAATGGGTTTCATTTAGTTTGCAACCTCTGATTAATTGGCAAGAGTTTCAAGAAACACTGTGTTGGGAACACTGCCTAAGACTGTGCTTATGCTGGGTATGAAAGAACATCATGATCAATTACCAACATCTGCCATCAGCACGGGCATTCAGTGCCAAGTGGAGCACCAGGCCCCATTCTAGGCTAAGTCACATTTATAATGAGAGAGAATGATGCACTTTCCTACAAATGACCTATCTATAAAAGGAAATATGCTTTTCCCCAGAGTGGAGATGCTTTGAGTTGAGCCCTGGGAAATGTGTAGGAGCCTGTTTCAAATGCACTGCCAAGGAAGAGACAAGTCCTGGGCTCAACAGCCAACCAGCATTCCCTTACTGTGCTTGGGACCCTGCAAAAGTCCATTTATATTGTTGATTCAGTCTGCCCACCAGAAAAAAAAAATGGGTATAGTATTCATACTCTCTGGTTCCTCTATGCAATAATAATGATACCAGAACAACAATAATATAATAACAGTTTATTGAGCACCTATTATATATCAAAAACTATGCCTCTTTACACACACTGTGTCTAATTCTTTCAACACTGCTGCAAGCTAGGTTGTATATTCACACTTTATAAATAAAGAAATGAACACACAGAGAAGTTCTGCGACTTGTCCAATATCACTCGATAGTAAGAGGGTAGGATTGAGCCCATATCTGTGTGACACCAAAGCCTCTTCTCTTTGTCCTAAATAGTGGTCAGGTCTGTTTTGAATCAAAATAAGAGACAACATGAGCTCTGTGATTATGAAACCCAGATAGATTTGGGGTAGGGGCAGAAAGAATTGGACTCTGTTTCACAAATCTTGTTAGTGTTTCCCCCCATCTCTTGCTTCTTAAATTCTGCAACTACTTTTCAGTGAGTTAAAATGATACAGTAGTGGTCATAAAGAGAAAAAGCAGGTTATAAAAATAATACTGCAGTATGAATTCATGCAAACAAAATACAAGAAAATTCTGGAAGATTATGCACTAAAGCAGTAATGATGGCTATTTCTGGTGGAGAGATTAGGAAGTTGGGATTATTTCTTATTTTCTTCTGTATGTTTGTTTGTAATTTTGAAATTTTCTTCATTGGTGATAATACCTATGCTTATTTTTTAGTTATTTTCAATGAAATGTCATCATCATTAATAAAATAGTATAACTAGCCTGGCCGGTGTGACTCAGTGGTTGAGAGTCAACTTATGAACCAGGAGGTATTAGTTCGATTCCCCATCAGGGCACATCCCCCTGGTTGTGGATTCAATCCCCAGTAGGGAGTGCGCAGGCGGCAGCCGATCAATGATTCCCTTCCTCTCTGAAATCAATAAAAATATTATTTTTAAAAAAACAGTATAACTAAATATTTATGGTAGGTAATTTCCTGAGATTAATTCCTAGAATTTGAGGGTAAAATGTCACCTAATCCAAACTGCCCTCCAGAAAATTTTATATCAATTTACAAATCCTATCAACTTCTCCAATTCTTTGCCAATATTGGACATTTCCGTTGTAAACCTCTGACTGCTTCTTAACACTTGTGAACATGAAAACAGAGTCATGCACTTTGGAGGGGTCTCATGGGACACACTTGGGTCACAGGCATTGACTGTGAAAGTGGACATTTTGACTTATTTAAGTGGACAAGTGTTAGCATCCCTTAAAAAAGGAGGAGGCAATACAACAAATCATGTGACGACACTCCACCACACAGCAGCACGGCATAGACCCAGGTATTCCACACTACAGACTGCTGCCTCTCCAGCCAGAGAGCAAGCTCTGTGAGGGCAGGGGCTAAGCCATATTTGTTCCTGCAATCTGAGAGGGCCCTACACACAGGTAGTATCTCTGAATCTATTGCCTTCATCTCTGTCAATGAGGAGGTCATTGAGGGTAACATCCAGCCTGAGGTCCCACTAGGAAAACTGGAGACAGAGATGCCTGACTCAGGGGAGCAGGCATGGGGTTTGAATTCAGAGAGTCTGAGTTCAAGTCCTGACTTCCCTGCTTACTTTGGGCAAATTCTTTAAAGTCTTTGAAATTGACTTGCCTCACCTAGAAAAAGGAACATCAATACTGACTCCATAAGGCTAGGTTAATTAGTTAATGAGATATGCAAGTGAAAAAGCCTTGCAAATGGCACGGTACTGATGCTCCTTGGGTTATCATCATATCAAACACTTGGAGTTGTCTTATGGATGTTCCTCACCAGGGAAAAAATACAGAACTAATTGGTCTTAACTTTTCTCCCTTTTTAAAGATTCTAGTAAATGATCGTGGTTGGAGTGTTCAGGTAGATAGACCTGACTCTGAATCCTGTCTTTACCACTCACTAGCTCAGTGATCTTGGGCTACTAACCTATATTCTGAATCTCAAGTCTCCTTGATGCAAAAATGGGAATGATAAAAGTACCAACTTCACAAAGAAAATAATATACCCAGTGTAAGAACCAAAAGTGATACTACATGTATAAGTGCCTGGCCCGGCCTGGAGGTATAGCAGGAAGTCAAGAAATATCCCCTTCTCTCTAACAACTGTAAGTGGGACTCCCCTACTCATCAGCCTCAGCCTTCTGTCGCTTTTGTTGTATAATATATCACTGCAAATTTAGTGACTTAAAATAACAATCTTGCCGTTATCTCAGAATTCTGTGGATCAGCAGTTGAGCTGGGATCTGCTGGCCGATTCTTCTGCTGACCTCTGTGGGGCTTGTCCATGGGCCTGCAGCCAATGGCTCACTCACATGTCTGGCAAATGGCTGAGTATCTGCAGGGGCAGAGAATGTAACTGGGTCATGGGTCTCATCATCCAGCACACAATGGTAAGTGCAGGTTTCCAAAAGTAGCAAGAGGGCAAGTCATTGTGCACAAGTTTGCTGATGCTCCTCTGGCCAAAGCCAGATACATGGCCAGTCCCAGATTCAAAAGGTGGAGAAATAGATTTCACCTCTGGGTGGGAGGAGCTCCAACACCATATTACACAGGACTATACATACTGGGGTGGGAAGTATCCGTGGCTATTTTTACAAGTTACCTCTGAGCTAAGTGCTTCTTCCAGGGCTGTCTGCTTCCTATGACCCAGTGGCTCACACAGAAAGCAGATCTCCTCTACGCACATCAGCAAAGTTTCCCATAACTTTCCCAGCGTTCCTCCAAATCAGTGCCAAAATGGTGTCATGATCTCTAGCCTAAAAGCCTGAGAGCAGGAGACAGAGACAAAAGAACAAATGCTTAAATTATCTGATGAATCTCAGATACATTAAACTAATTTATGTAATAACGTAAGCACAGTGATGGGAAGGTAATATGAGAGACATAAATTATACATTATTATTGTCAGCTCTAGCACTTATCTTAGTAGTGTGTCAAAATACATCCTGATAAGCTAACATTTATAGAAATGAACAAGTGCTTGTGCTCAGGGATACGGCAGTGAGAAGCTAGATGTCATTTGCATGTACTAGTATGTACCAATCCATCATTGTCTCTCTTGGGAATGACAAGGTAATGAGAAGAAGGTGCCCAGCGTGCTTAGCTTCCCTAGACACCTGGGCTCGAATCCCCCCGGCAAGGACTCCAGGGTGTGGTCAGTGTGGAAAGCCATGAAAGAGCATGGTCTTGGGATCAGACTGGCAACTTAACAGCTCTCAAACCCAAGTCATTTCACCTCTCCAAACCTGTTTTCACATCTGTGAAATGGGAATAATAAAGCTATCTTTAAAAGAGTCCCATAAAGATAAAATAAAATTATTTTGTTATCTTCTCACAGAGGCACATCCTGGGTAGTGGCATGGGAGATGCATCTGAGGCAAACCTCAAGGAAGGCTGTTCAGCTTTTCTCAAGCACAGTTAGTGACTTCCCGACTATGATTTTGTTTATTCACCTCCACTCCATCCACAAGATACTGCCTGATGTTCCCCTTCTCTGCTGTATTATGGCAAGACTATAATTCTCTTGCCCAGAGTTTAACACCAGAGTGTAACACTAATAGAAATTTCTCAGGACTCACAAAGGTCTGCAAGGAACTGTGGGTTGATCTTGGACATACCCAGGGCCTGGCCTCTGAGGCAGGAGAAACTCAGGGTCCCAGAGGCACAGAAGTCTCCAGACATTAGAGGAAGCTGTAAGTAGGACATTTCCCACTGGGAAACATGGCCTGGGGAGGGGAATCCAGCTCACAGGGCCAAGCATGTGGGCAGCCCTCCTCAGAAGGAATGAGCCATGGATGACAGCCCATCCCAAGGGAGCCAAGGGTGGGCCTCCGGCTAAACCAAAGCTAAGTTCTCAGCGTAAGCAGCCCCAGGACAGGGGAACCAAAAAGAGGAGCAGGCAGAAGCTCAGCAGAGAACCTGAGGAGGGAGGCTGTGCACAGTCCCCAGAAGCTCATCATGTCCAGCAAGGGTGGTGGTGAACCAAGGCTGTTTCAATCCTATCTGCCCAGTGTACCCACTGGTCTGGCTGAACCTACGGGAGGACACAGAGGGGACTGAGCCCAGAAGTGGGGAGCTGGAGAAGCAAAGGCTGGAATTTGCCTCCTTTCCCTTCTCTTTCCTTAAGACCCCCCCCACCTCCTGAGCCTATTATTCTTTCTATGATTTCTAGTCAGGCAAGTCCAGATCCCCTTCTAAACTTCAGTTTCTTCATTCTGAACAGGAGTTAAAAGGCCTTCCCAGTCAGACCATGCCCCTTCTGGACCAGCCTCCACTTGGGGGCTGGGAGTAGGGTGAGGCAGGAAAGGAGTCCAGAGCATGAGATATAAGGAGGCCCTCCCTCTCAGATGCGGGCAGGTACAGGCCCAGCACATAATGCTTGCCTCCCTTGCTCACCCTAGTCCTGGCCTGAGCCTCCACTCCCAGGGCCTGTGTGAGGAGTCCTGGGATCACGGCAATGAGCATCTTGGAGTTTCCAGGGCAATTCTCAAAGCCACATCATGCTCTGCCCTAACAGGCTGCACTGGGAAGAAGAGAGACATTCAAATCTCTGCCTGGACAGACACACCTTCTCTTGGCTCCTTATGGTCCCTGGGGAATTGTGCAGAGATACTAATGCTTAAATCCAGTCCTGCCTCTCCCCTGTCTGGGCATTCTCTATGGCAACCCCGTCACCCATGGAATAACAGTCAACCTCCTTAAGTCAAGGCCATTGTCTATACTAGCTTTTAGCACACTTTATTGTGACCACTTGCTGTGTGACCAAACTGGATGGTGAGCATCTCCAGGGCAAGCAATACTCCCCCATCCCAATGCCAGGCTCAAAAATACCTGATGAGTTAGTGAGCACCTATTCTGTGCAGATTCTATGCCTGATGCTGAGTGTACTACAGTAGTCACCAAAGACTAAGCCCCTGCCTTCATGGGACTTACACTCTAGTTGGGAGCCACAAACAAAATATGAATTAAATGCATAACACACCACATGATGCTTGTGCTAAGAAAAAAATGAGGCATGGCAAAGGGACAGGGAGACAAAGTGAGGGATGCTGTTTTAAATATAGTGCTCAAGCCCGTTCAGCCTGGCTCAGTGGTTGAGCATCGACCTATGAACAAGGTGATCAAAGTTTGATTCCTGGTCAGGGCACATGCCCAGGTTGCAGGCTCGATCCCCAGTGTGGGGCATGCAGGAGGCAACTGATCAATAATTCTCTCTCATCATTGATGTTTCTATCTCTCTCTCCCTCTCTGTTTCTCTGAAAGCAATAAAATATTTTTTAAAAATGGAAGGAAGGAAGGAAGGAAGGAAGGAAGGAAGGAAGGAAGGAAGGAAGATAGTGCTCAAGGAAGGCCTCTTTGAGGATATGCTATTTAAGGAGAGAGCTACAGGAATCAAGGGAACAAGCCATGTGGATATCGGTGGGAAGATCGTTTGGAGTGAGAACAGTGAGCATGAAGCTCTTCAGTTGTGTTCAAGCAGCAAATGCAGGCCTTCCCTCACACTCCCATGATTCAGCCTCATTAAAAGTGATCTTTAATGCCTCGAGTGTTGCAACTGCTATTCCCTTTACTTGATATGCATTTTACCCTTTTTTCTCTGCCTGGAAAACTCCTATTCATTCTTCAAATCATCTTAAAGATAGTTATTTATAGGTTTCCCAGACAGATAGATACCATTGCTTTCTTCTTCTCCTGAGTTTTCACAGTATTTTGCAAATCCTCAATTATAGCAGTTTAATAGATCTGTCTCCTCTGTAGACTATGAGCTCTCCCAGGGCAGAACCCCCATTGGCCCAACACTGAACTGTCCTTATAGATATTCCTACTAATGCTGTCCTTATAGATATTCCCACTGACTTTAGTGGCTGCTCCCTTGTTTCTAAGCAAATTACGTGTCTTTCTCTCCGATGGTCTGCTTTGCAGGGTGATTAGAAAGATCAGCAAAGATAGTAATAAGAAATGGCTTCCTTCCACAGATGCATTTGTAAGTTAACCCTGGACCCAACTTCATAAAAACCTTTTCTCTGATAGATTAGCCATCTAATTAATTCAATACGCCAAAATAAATAAATTCTAGCACTCTAATAGCAGATTCAAAGAAATAACTTCACTGTTAGAATGTGACCTCCTCAAGGTCAAGACACCTTTTTTGTTGCTGTTTTCATTGATTTTTAGAGAGAGTGGAAGGGAGGAAGGGAGATAAAAAGAGAGAAAAACATTGATGTGAGAGAGACACATCAATTGACTGCCTGCCGCACATGCTCTGACCAGGGCCAGGAATGAACCTGCAACCCAGGTATATGCCCTTGACTAGGAATAAAACCCATGACACTTTGGTGTGTGGGCCAATGCTCTAACCACCTGCCAGGGCCAGGACACCTTTTTTTTAAATGATCTGTCTATTTAATGATCTGTGTATTTATCTAGCAATGCCCATTGCCTTAGATGAAAGTCAGAAACATGCCTGATGAATGAGAACTCATGGGTCCTTCTTAGGAGAAAATTGGTGGAGAAGTCTCCTTTTTGTTGAATGTATTCTGGTTGGCATGACCAAATCCACATGTGGCATTTACTAGAGCAAGGTCAGCAAACCAGGACCCTAAGACAAGGATGACCCCCAACCTGTGTTGGTAAATAAAATTTTATTGCAACTCAGCAATTCCCACTGCTTCCTAGGACTGTTTTCACCCTACAATGGCAGAGTTGAGCAGTTGTGACATTGACTGAATGGTAAGGCCTTCACAGGAAAAGTTTGTGGACCTTGGAATTAGAGAATCACGGAATATAGTACATAGTCAAGTGCAGATTGCCATGTGAACAGCCCTTAATGCTATAGTAAGTACTTTCTCTCTGTCATTTCCCTTCTCTACAACAGAGATGGTGCCTTCAACTCGGTTTTCTAGGCACTGTGTTGGGTCCAGATCCCTGAAGGGGCAAAGAGGTGGGGGTGCCCCCAAAGCAGGCTTCAGCTGGAAGGGATGCCAATCCTCTTGTCATCTGATCTATAACCCCCATGACACCCAACCAGCGATATCATTTTCCCCTTCTCCTTGCAAAGCCCAGCTACTTTGCCCTCCCATTTGCCATTTGACAAAGTCTTTTAAACAGATGACTTTTAATAAGTTAATCCATTCATTGTCTGGAGCTCTGAAAACTGACATAAAAGCACAATGACGCCTAATTAAACTTGTTCTGTGAAAACTAATTTGTCAAACCCAGAAGCACAGTTCATAGATAAATGCTAATATTTGAAAGTCAAATTAAAGTTGAAAAGGTTTGTAATAACAGTTAATTAACTCTTGTTTTGTTTTCCTTCACTGCAAACTGGCACCAACTGCATTGCGGGCGCCTCTTTAACATTTTGGACCACAAAGATAAAATTCAAAGCTTTGAGATAAGCCTTTGATGTTGGTATTCTCTGCAGATTCGATATTATTTTAAGTCTCTTTGTTTAAAAATTCATTTTTATTATCCCTGCATGAAATGCATGGCAATTCCCCAAATAACGAGCCATCAGTGCAATTAACATCGTCGATCGACACCAGCGTCCTGATAATTAATACAGACGCGCTGCCTCCCCAGCGAGAACTGTGAGGGCTTGATTTTTTCAGAGCAACTGTTCATTTACAGACTCAGCTTCAACCTAATGAAAATGGATTGTGAAACTTTAATGAACAAGACTTTGCTGTCATAATAATAAAGACTTTGAAACAACGCGGAGGCCTCCATAGCAAGTGTCTGGCGCTGTGCTTGTTGCTACGGTACATCAAACCAATTAAGCCATATGATGAATATTTACACCGAGGTTTTTTTCAACTCTATGACATAAGATAAACTCGTAAAAATGAGCATTAATTCTGCATCAACATTTTCCGACATTACATCGCAGCAAAAACGCATCCGCCCAGCCAAAAGGCTCTGTCTGCTCACTTCTGTTTTGTCTTAATAAATGTCAACAAAGGATTAGAAGGGTCTGAAAATCCAATTTGCATGCACACGTTGCATGCACACGTTGTCAGTACAAGTGCAAGGAAAATATCTACCTTGAGATGCATGTGTGTGTGTGTGTGTGTGTGTGTGTGTGTGTGTGTGTTTTGCTTGTGGGTATGTGTATGATAGCACCCGGGTGGGCCCGATTTTATGTTTGCATCTCTGTGCCTGAGGGAATGTGTATCTGTCTAGTGCACATGGATCTGGGGGGGGGGTGTGATGGGGTAACAGTGCATAAGCTCACATCTCTGCATATATCATATTTGTGCATACATTTATATCTCTGATAATATGTATATGTGAGTGACTTCATGGGTTTGTTTGAATTTGCATGACTATTTCTTGTATCCATTCAACAATATTTATTGAGCACCTATTATGTAGTAGACGATGTGAAGTTACAATGGTTATAAAATCTTTAAAAGCATCTCTACTCAGGGAACTAATGTCTGGTGGGGGACTCTATACATTAATTAATATTCAATCACAGTAGAGTATACAAGTGCTAAAATGGGAAAAGGAGTATTTTTGGTGTGCATTAAAAGGACATAGAACATACATTAAGAGAAATTAGCAGCCGAAACCAGTTTGGCTCAGTGGATAGAGCGTCAGCTTGCGGACTGAAAGGTCCCAGGTTCGATTCCAGTCAAGGGCATGTACCTGGGTTGCGGGCACATCCCCAGTAGGAGATGTGCAGGAGGCAGCTGATCGATGTTTCTCTCTCATCGATGTTTCTAACTCTCTATCTCTCTCCCTTCCTCTCTGTAAAAAATCAATAAAAAATGAAAAAAAGAGAAATTAGCAAAGATTTCTCCAAAGAAGTTCAATGTAAGCTGAGGCGTTCAGGAGGAGTTAGCCAGGCAAAGCAAGGGAGCCAGGTGAAGAAAATGCAGGTAGGTGCCTTTGTGTGCAGGCATATATCATGCACATGGCAGATATATTTTGTGTAGGGTCCATGTAGGTGCCTGTGTGAGTCCTTTGAGCAACACATGGGTGCATGCACCTTTGGATACCCAGACCCCAATGTGTAAGAAGCATAGCACCCCCTGGCAGAAAATACAATCTCAAAACCAGACACGGCCCCTCAGGGTGTAAAGGATGCAAGTGGAGAGCAAAGGGCCATGACTTTGGAAGGCTCAGGGCAGCAAATCAAGCTTTCATGTACCCGTGATTGCCTGAGGTTCTTATTTACAGAAGCACAGAACTTCCCAGAGGCTAATGGAAGATAAATTTACCCTCTGATTTTTGAGCACAAGGTTATTAGTAGCATAAGAATTCGCTAGTCAGGGATTTCTAAACAACCTTCTCTTTTAAGTTAAGAGTGCCAGATATAGAGAAATCAACCAAACTATAGTAACTTCTGAATCTAGCTCTATCTCAGCCGTATACAATTGTGCACACATGCATGAGCACAAAAGAATAAGCCCTGATTTTAGTATTTTTTAAATCAAGGAGTCAGCATTGCTCTCAGACAACATCAGAAAGCAGCGGAACATTCCACAATTTGTTTTCCAGTTGGAGGGTAGGTCATAGCTATACTATGTGTGTCCAGAGCACGTCCAGGTACAAGAGGGGAAACAATCAAGATGGGAGCCAGCCAAAAGCACTGTCACACACCCACGCACTTGATTCACAGGGGGCCCTTCAGGCATTTGGAAACTCGTTTTACTCACAAAATTCTTGGATGTTCTTTCTCCAGCCTAGAGAAGAGAAGAGGTAACTAATTCAATTTGTAGAGAATGCTACTATTCCCAGATATATCACCAGAAGTGATGAGGAAGAAGTTTGTTCTGGGACCATTTATCTTGGAGACACAACACCCTACCCACCTTCCCCAGGGCCTCTCTGGGCAGAGCTTGGTGTTCATAATGATGACCCGAGACCCTAAGAGAAGGTTAAATCATACTCCGTGTCCTCTGGTAAAATAAGGTATAAAGATCTGCAGCAAAATACTTTTTTAAAGATTTGAAGTTTAGAGGCTTCGTCTCTGGCTAGCCAGAAAGTTCAACTATCAGGTTCATATTCACAAGCCTATACTAGTACTGAGTGCCAACAAGGCCTTGGGCTAGATATTTGCACCAGTCATCTCACAGAATCCTTGTCAAAATCCTGAGAAGCAGAATTTATTACCCCCAAGTCAGAGATGAGGAAAACAAAATAGAGGCTTTGGGTAGTATAGGGCAAGGACACTTCTTTTTGTTTTTCACTCTTTCTACTTCTACGTCTTCTTTTAGAAGAACAAATTGTCCCAGGGTTCCAGAAACCTGAGGTCTTATGGCAGATGCTTACAATTTTTCAATCAGCTGGTAGTGTCATCACTAATTAACTCTCTTCCCTTTGCATTTTTCCAGATCCTGTGTCAGTGTCCCAGTTCTGGGCAGGTCTCCCCATCAGAATCAGCAGAAATAGGGATTTCTGAAGGTAAAACTTGAAGAAAGATGTTAGAGTTCGTAAAGTGATGCATCAGAGGATGCAGCCCTCCCCTTGATACTCCAAATAGGTTTAGGGAAAGGACAATTACATGTATGCTTTCCTGTGTGCTCTCTTACTTGTTCTGCACAACCACCTTGTAAATATGTACATCTGTAATGTGCAGTGTACGTAAGGCACATTATAGAATTCACCTATGCTGTGCCAGGCACCGTGCAAGCATCATCTCTACTCTGTACGATGCAGCAAGTGGATAACATGGCCCTAAGAAATCAGAGGTACAGAGAGGTTTAGCAAGTTGCCCAAAGTCACAGAGCTATGAGCAGAAGTGCCGGGATTTAGACACAGGCTGTCTGACCCTAAGTCTAGTGTTTTTTTCCCTTACCTATGCTACCTCTAAGTTCCTCATGCCCCCCAAAATGCTAAACCTATCCTATCTGGGAAGTTCCTTCCAGTTTGGGGTTCATGGTACAGAAAAGAGGGTTGACTGTATCTTATCACGGGGGCACCTAGCTCCATGGCTAGGGTCTCCAGAGTCTTCAAGAGTGTTGGGAGAAGACCTAGTTCTGTGCCTCCTGATGTCAAGAGAGCCTCGTCACCCAGCCTAGGGGCTTAGAGCAGAGACTCCCATGGACCTATGGACCTCAAGCATCACCTTGTCTAACCTCTTTGCAACTTGCCAGAGGCATATATTTAAAAGTTCTCAATAGCTGTGAATTCTTCTCAATGAGATACATTATAGAGAGTTCTTGTTCTACAGAACTAGAGTTGAAATCTGTTTCTCTGTAAGTTCTACCAACTGGTCCAACACAGGCCCTTCCTCCGTGGGACCCCCTTTCTATTATGAGGGTGGCAGCAGTGAGGCCACAGGCTCTTCCTCAGGATGCATAACCTGGGATCTGTTGATGGTTTCCATTCTCCTCCATGAGCATCAGTGGGTCTCAGACTTACAGACCATGAGGCAACCAGGCCTGCGTGAGCCCTGCAATGATCTGACTGGCCCTCTCTGACTGGGACTGAAGGGGGCCATGTGCTCTAGTCAGGCTGGAGCCTCCACTGATCAGACTCTCTGAGAAGACCCCATCCCACCAGACAGCACCTCCTCTTCATCCTCAACATTGGGGCCCAGGACCTTTGTGAATCATTAACCCAAGAGGCCTAAAGATCTATTAAATGCTTAACAGAGTACCTGGAAGAAATGCCCACTGAGTATATGGTATTATTATTACTATTATGTTGTTGTTGTTACCTGGAAATAATATCCCAGGGTTATTAGCAGGGGGGAGGCACTAAGGCTCACCAAAGGCCCTACACTGCTTTGATGAACATAAATTGTGCTAATAAGGAAATCTGGATTTTAAGTACAGTCTCACTATTAAAGATGAGGAGGAGAAAGAGGAAGTGGAGGAGGAGGAGGATTTTTTTAAGGTACACAACAAAAGCAATCATCATTTCTACCCTGCTTATAAACATCAGGCACACTAAAATGAATGCTTATACCAACCATGTAAAGTGGATAATATTATCTAGCCCCATTTTGCAGATGAAGAAACTGAGGTTTAGAGAGGTTAAGTAGCTTGCCAAGGCTACAGAACCAATATATGATGGGATTAGAATCTTGTGGTCCAAGAGTCCCCGAGCCCCTGCTTTTAACCACTATGTGATATTTCCTGTCATTAACCTGCTGTGTGAGTTTGGGCAAGGCACTTCCCCTCCCTGAGCTTCAATTCCCCATCACCCAGGGATTTTACAGCTCAATAGCCCATAGAATGGACTTGAGAGAGACAGTGGAGGTCATAGAGAAGCTAAATCACCCTCACTGAGCACCCCACCCCTCCACTTTTCTGCATGTGAATTCCCTCCTGGCTTCCAGGACAGCTCTCAGGCTCATCTGAGCATGCAAATCAGGATTAATTATTCAAGACTGGGCTACTTTGCATACCAATTCTATTTTCTTCTGTGTGGGAAGGTTCTCACCCCTTTTAACACTTTGGAATAATGTGTATCAGACCTCAAAAAATGAAAACAAAAGTTAAAAAAAAAAAAAAAACCTAGAGGAAGAAGGGATAAACTGGTTTCTTTTGCTGGTTGTTCTCCCTGGCTGGGCTGGGCTAGAAACCAGATGAGCAGAGGCTTCTACAGGCTAGGATGGTCTCTGCCATTGATGATGAACAAGGGACTCTTAAGGTCGTGATGATCTTCCAGGATCATCACTACCTTTAAGAATGTCATGAAAGCTGTGGAGTCTATCCTCAAAAAAAAAAAAAAAGTGCAAATCTACTAAATGTGGTATACAGTATGAAACATTTCCTAAGAACCTAAAGTTCACCCCTGGTCTCCTGATTAAAAAGCCAGGAATGGCTCAAAACAGAAATATTGTGGGGATGAGGGCCCATAAGATTCCTGGGCATGGAGGTGTGTCCGTGAGAATTAAGGAAGATGCCTGAGTCAGTGGTCCGCAACCCGGTCAAGTACAATTTATCTAAGATGCCTAAAGATCCCTGCGTCCTTCACTGAGACCAAGGTGGACAAGGGCCCATCTCAAGGCACCGGAGCCTTGATTGGCTTACCTGGGAGTATGTGCTTAAAGGAAGATATCTCAACCACATTTCTGCAGAAGACATAAAAGTGTTACTTACACATTATATTAGTTTATATCACTATAACTGTAAGAATAACCACATAGAAACAAGGATAAGAAAAGAAATAAGTAAAATTTGCTTGGACATTATTGGTGAGTGTAATAATAGGTAATTTTTCTCTTAACCTATTTTCTATGTTTTCCAGTTTTGCCTTATGAAGAAAAACACATGAAGTTTACATTAAAAATTTTAAGGGTGGGTGGGGCCCATGCTTAGCTTCCAGCACAGAGACAAATGAACTGTATCATAATATTTTAAAAAATAAATAAAAGTTGGGTTAATATGTAGGGATGGCTGTGATGATTTGAATGCAAGCAGAGAAAATAAAACTGGCCAGAGGAGAAACAGAATGAACCTTGCTCTCAGAGAGAGGCGGAGAGCAGAGCCTAGGCTGCACTCTTCTCCTGAAAAAAAAAAAAAAAGAGGGAAAGTCACACCCTGGCTCCTGATACCCTGGGAGACCTGGCTGAGTTCTGTGATCCAGCTAATCTTCCCAATAAATTCTCTTTTTGCCTAAGTTGGTTTGAATGGGCTCCGTCTCATGTAACCAAATAATATCAAGGACAGTGTGAAGCCAAACAGAACAAGTGTGTGATTGAGTGTCTGTAACATCTGAATGGGTGTAGGTGACAGCTGAGAAATTATGTGTAACATCTGCATGGGTGTGTTTGTGTAACAGGCTGAGTGTGTGTAACATCCAAGCATTTGTGACATCTTGAGAGAGTGTGTGTGTGAGATCAAAGTCAGTGTATGTAGCACTGGAATAAGTATGCATAGTTAGCTGGAGTCAATAAATGTTTAAATCTGTGACCTGTCAGTTGTAATTTTTGTCAATTTCCTCTCCACAATCTGGTCTTATACTCAGCCCAAGGGTTCCATCTTTGCAAATCTCAACTGCTATCAGGACAGACTCTCTCTGGACACGGATGCCCCACTCCCTGGGCATCCCCTCCCTGCTCTTCTCTATAATGTCAGCTGATTGTCTAAAACCCTTCTTTTGGAAAACTCAAGCTCAAGGCCAAGAGGTGCCTCCCACATAATCTTAGCATCAGGCCACTATCTTATCGGATGCCCAAAGCAACTGTGGGCGTCATTAGGGCAGAGATAACTATTCCCATGTCACAGATAAGTAACACTGAAGTGTGTAGTGATGAAAAGACTTGTCCAAGTTACCCGGGTTAAGAGCAGCCAAGATTTGAACACAGCTCTCTTGACTGCAGAGCTGCGTCCTTCCCAGTATGGCACACTCCTCACAACCAGACTCTGCAGATGTCATGAACTGTTTTTCTCAGCTCCAATCTGGTCTCAGCTCACTTTCAATTTCCCATCAAGAGTTCCCAGATGGGCATCCATGGCAACACTGAGCCCTGGCAACAGGGGTAACTACAGACCCCACTTGCTGGTGGCTTTCAGCCCACTGGCACAGGGGTTGACATAGGGATGGAGGATACTGCGCCTGCAAATTGTATAGGCCTACACCTGACTGGTATTGGGAAGACAGATTTGCTCTGCTAGTTTCTTGGGGTTGATTTAATTTGGAGGACTGATGACATAGGGATTGCTGCATAATGAAGTCCTGCTAAGAGTAGTTCATCCAGGCTGATGCAGAATCCAGAAAGCCCAGGAAATACAGCCTGGTTGAGCATTGTACCAGATGTGTATGTTTCTAAAGCTCTATCAGAAAACTAGGGAGACTCCATTGGTATCCAATGAGCGCTAGGAAGACATCTTACTTGGCTGAGACCTAGAAGAAGAATGTATAGTTTTATCAGGTCCTGAGGCCACTGGGGAATGTGCATTGGGGGTTGACCTTGTTTTATGTTATTTCCTTTCCTGTTGGTCACATGAGGCATGTCCAGCCCATGGGGCCATCTGCAGTGAACAGTAAAAATTGTAATTACCATAGGTGAATTCCTACAACTGGGCATGAAACTCCCATGGGATTGCTCTGTAAAGCGAATCCTTGGTTCCACCCAACCCCCATCCAGATACCATCCAGAACAATATTCTTCCTTGAGACCTCATTGTGAATAAATCTATCAGAGCCTTTCCTGAAAGCTGGACTTTGTGGGAAGGATGTGGGGAGCATGTAAGGAACAGCATAAGGTTGAGGAGAGGTGGAAGATATGGAAATGTAAAGACAGCAAGCTGAAAGCTTAGAAGACAACCTGTATCAACAGCTCAATTTGCAGAAGGCCTGTCCACTCACATTCAAAGTGAAGATCCTTGTGGCTGAGCACTGATGAAATTATTTCTGCATGTTGGGCACAGTTGTAAGCACTTCATATCCATTAACTCTCTTAATCCCTTTTCTCTCCAGCTCTTGGGCTCACTACTTTGCGCCGATAAAGTAATTCATGGGCTAAAAGATTACCAAAATGACTAAGATGGATAGGTGTGATAGTGAGCCAGTAAGAAGAAAGAAAGAAAATGGACTGCGGGGTATCTCTTTTGTGTCACTGTCATTAGTTTTGATAACATTTTCCTGCCCATATTCTCCATAAACTATTTTCAGTGGGTCTTTTTTATCCCAGCTGTCTTTTTTCCCACTTGGCTAGGAAACCATTGAATGGAAAAGTGGTAGATTTCTATTGGAAATAGAAGGCAAAATCACAAGCACCACTATTAATGAGGTGATTTAAAATATATATATATTCAATCAAGAGTAATTGGGGCTGAGCATAGTAAGTCATGGAAAATTATAAGCTCTGCCCACTCTAGGGCATGACTGACTATTAAAATCTTTTTCACACCATTGCCTACAGAAAGCAGCTGGGCACCATGCCACCAGGCATGTGGCAGTAGAATAGCCTCATACCCTAAACAAGCTTGCAAAAAGGGGACAGTTCGTTGGATTGCTGAATCAAGCTTAACTCTTTTAAGTGAATTTTTGACAAAGAACAATCAAGAGTTAACTCCTCAATAGCAAGCCACTGGATGACTTATTCATTTGAAAAACATTTATTGAATATATTTATTGAATACCCACTATGCACTTCTGCATTGGGTATCCCATTTCCTTTCATTCTCAAACAGACATATAGCCCATTTTATTCACCATTTTTATAAAAGCAGAAATTGGAGGTGAGAGAAACGAAAGTGATCTGGCCAAGGTTCCGTAGAGGACCCGTGGCAGAGCTGCAGGTGGATATTTTGACTCTGCTCCCAAGGCTCTTCTCAGGACCCCCCAGACACCTAGTTTGCCTGTTCTGCATCCCCCAGCCATGGTTCGATAAAGACCAATAAACCTCAGTTAACCAGAACCACTGGCACCTGGGTTTTTCTTTAATAATCCTCCCCATTTTATTCAGAGTTAAAGACAAAACCCTTCTGTTTCAGCCATGGTAGTTGAAAAGCTTGGGACACTATCCAGATATGTTTTCTGTACTGGCCCATGCAGAGAGCAAGGTGACTTAGAGTCTTTCTAGGAAGGAGCTACTTGCAGAAAAGATCTCTTTGAACACCACCCAGGACTAGGAGTGGTGAATCCCAGTATTCCTGAATGTCCAAGTTCTCTCATCTGGCTCCCTCTTCTTGCCACCCCTAACTTTACCCCCACTCCCACCGTATCAGAGATTAGAACCTTGAAAGAGATAGTGAGCTGGCTGACTTAGATAAGGGCTGATCCTAGCATATATGTTTTCTCTCACACTAATAAATATGAGTCTGTTTTATTGTGTTATACCCCATGTTTCATTAAAAAAAAAAGCAGAGGGAAAATAAAAATCCTATTTCAATTAAGTATTTTATTAGCTAGGATCTATTTTGTTAAGGTGAGAGGCCACATTGTCTGATAAAAAGAACTCAGCTGGTGTGGCTCATTGCTTGAGCATTGATCTATGAACCAGGTGGTCATGGTTAATTCCTAGTCAGGGCACATACCTGGGTTGCGGGCTTGATCTCCAATGTGGGGCATGCAAGAGGCAGCCGATCAATGATTGTCTCTCATCATTTATGTTTCTATCTCTCTCTCCCTCTCTCTTCCTCTCTGAAATCAATAAAAATCTTTTTTTTAAAAAAAAAGGAAGTCTAAATCAAGCATTAGTTAACAAGGGTTATAGTCTGAAATGCACTATCTCTTATAGGTGTGACCATGGGACATTTATTTAATCTCTGTGGGTATCAATATATTCAACTTCGAGTGGAACTAATGTTAGTTACCACAAGATGGTTGTGAAGATCAAGTAATATAATGAATATGAAAGTATTTGGAACATTTAGAAATGCTGTCAAAAGGGTATGTGTCATGTGCTCATGACCTGGGCCACCAGCATTCCAATCTCTGATACATGGAAGTGAAGCATTACTGGAACCATAAATGGAGTAGCACGAAAAGAGCAAAGTCTTTGGGATCAGATTGGTGCTGGTTCAAATGTGGATTCTACCATTGCTAGCTGAGTGCCCTTGAACAAATTACTTAATGTTCACTGAGTCTCAGTTTTTCATCTATAAGGTGAAAGAAAATAGCAATACTTTTGTTATTTTGTGGTGGAGAGGCCATATATGTTTTCTGCTGGTAAACATTTAACCACCAGCTTTCTGAACTACAAAAAAAGCCTTGGTTTGTAGCGCTTGCTGGTTCCTGTGGTGTAAATACTCTCACTGCAGCTGATATCACATTACCAAGTCAAAGATGGATGCTGAGTTGGGAAGTTGTGCACACTTGGCTTTTGCAAACCAACCTGAGCCAGAGCTGCCAGCCTACCACTCAGATTAGATGAGTTAATGAATGGAAAGTCCCAGTACAAGTCTCCCATTTACCAGGAAATCAATACATAAACATTGATTTTCTTTTGCTTGGGCCCTGTCCTCCAAGGCTCAGACTCTGAGGCAGACTCTGAGGCAACGTGGGGGAATCTACAAGGATATTCATTCCTGGGATAAAGGAAAAGGAAGAGGCATCCTCATGCTGCAGTGTAGACCAGATAACTAGAGGAAGATCATCAGCAGAAATAGGAGGAATCCTTCCCCCAAGCCCTGGGAACAGTGAAGGACTGGATCCTACCTAGTCGTGGCATCATCCAGCTCCTCTTCGGCCCACCATCACCTACGTCAGTGGTGGCGAACCTATGACACGCGTGTCAGAGGCGGACTCATTTTTTTGGTTGATTTTTCTTTGTTAAATGGCATTTAAATATATAAAATAAATATCAAAAATATAAGTCTTTGTTTTACTATGGTTGCAAATAACAAAAAATGTCTATATGTGACACGGCACCAGAGTTGAGTTAGGGTTTTTTCAAAATGCTGACACGCCAAGCTCAAAAGGTTCGCCATCACTGACCTAGGTGACTGGAACAATGTGGAATTAGTTGCCTGGCAATGATGCCCACCTCTCTACGCCTATACATACCCATATGCCTGACCTCTGATGTCATTCCCTCCCCACAGGCACTGCCTGTCCCAGTCACACATCTCTCTACTCCCACCTCCAGCCCCTGAGGTAAGTCAGGACCCAGGCCTATTTAACCAGAGTCCACCGGCCCAGAAATCCACCAGCCGGCCTGCTCTCATGGAGGAAAGGCACCAAAGACAAAGAGCCCAGGTCAGGGGTCAGGAGCCTTAACATCTAGTCTCAGCTCCACACAGAACCAGCTGCTGTGGGATCTTGGGCAGGTTGCTTGACTTCTATGAGTTTTGGGGTTTGTTTGTTTTGATGCCCCAAACAGAGAGTCCCTTCGCATCTGTGCAATGGGGATTTTCCTTCATTGGCAAAATGGGGTGTTATAATGCCTTCTGGGCCAACACACGGAGCCATCCTGGGGTCCACATGTGTGGAGAGTCCCCTGATGCACATGAAGGGCAAGGGGAGTTCCCCAAAGCTAGGCAGAGGCCTTGGCACCAGTAAACCAAGAGACGAGTGAAATAGACATGTTCTAATGCAGCGGTTCTCAACCTGTGGGTCGCGACCCCTTTGGCAGTCAAACAACCCTTTCACAGGGGTCGCCGAAGACCATCCTGCATATCAGATATTTACATGACGATTCATAACAGTAGCAACATTACAGTTATGAAGTAGCAATGAAAATAATTTTATGGTTGGGTCACAACATGAGGAACTGTATTTAAAGGGCCAGAAGGTTGAGAACCACTGTAAATCTGATGGATTCTGAAGAGGGTTTGTGCTCCTGCCCTTAGCTATTATAGAGCCATGTGCACAGGCAGCCCGGAATCCTGCCCAACAGCGCGCTCTCTGCTAGAATTGGCAGCCCTGGGAAGTGAGCAGCTCTCAGGTTGGACTTGATTAGGGACCAATTTGGGACTGTTAGCTGAGCCTCCAGTATCATCTCAGCCAATTACTGGCCCAGCCTGGCCTGCAGCTTACTGATCTCTTCCAAACTGGACACTTTTCTTTCCAGTAGAGCTCTCTCCGCACCTGAAGCAAGAGAACAGGGTGACTGTGGCCCATTAAAAAGATGGAGAGAGAAATAACTCACTCAGTAAAATAATGGTGTGGGTGGGGATTGAGCTGGAGCTTTAATTAAAAAAAAAAAAAAGTTCTCAATAAACAGTCTTATGCCTTGCGCGTAATAAGTATGGGAATTTATAAACTCTCCCCAGCTATGGGGCTCTGATGACTATTAAACTTCACATCTGGCAGAGGAATTTCGGCCTTGTGGGCTAACTGTGCTACTCCGCCTCTGCCAAGGCAAACAGGTTGGCAACCCCGGAGGGAGGCCAGGGAAACTGTGCTGAGACCGCCCCCCTACCGTTCAAAAGCTCCTGGGGTCAGGCTTTACCCCAAACAGCGCTGGCCCTTAGTAAGGCCGATATTGGCCAAAAGACTCTCCTTCCTGCTCCTTTCCTGGCCTCCGCAGGAACCTGGCACTCACTCCTGCCTCCCTGCAGTCAAAGCATTGCCTGCAGGAATGCAAGGGAGAAGGGTCAAATCTCAGAATAATGTGTTACCTCTTCCCAGGGGGCTGGTGTTGCCTTGTATGTTTAACAGCCCTCACTTGTCAGCATAGCAGTCAAAGCCCCCCACCATCTGGCCCTTCTTACCTAACTTCTTGACACTCTCTGCTTTCCGCTTAGCCCTCCCTGCACTCTTTGTACAGTCCCTTGCCTTTGGGCTTCTGCTTCTGCGGCTCCCTCTGCCTGGATGCCCACTCCCTTATATTCTTGCCTGATGTAAAGTAGTTGTTAAGTGCGTGAACCCCAAGGCCAACCTAGAGTTTGAATCCCAGTTCACCAGATATTTTGCTCTGGGCAATTTTAACCTGTTAAAATCTCCAACTTCTTCACTATAAACAGGAAACTGTGATATCTCCATCATGGGGTTATTGTGAGGAGTAAATGAGTATAGTGTGTGCATGTATAGTGTGTATGTGTGCATTGTGTTTGGCACACATTATATAGCTATTTGCTGTTATTATTACCCTTTAATATAAAAGTCCTCAAACTATGACCTACAGGCCAAATCCATCTTGTTTTCTTTTCTTTTTTTTGTTGCCAAATCTTACTTGCTTTCATAAACATAGTTTTATTATTGGAGCACAGCCACACCCATTGTTTATTATTATCTGTGTCTGCTTTCCTGTTACAATGGCAAAGTTGAGCAGTTGTGACAGAAACTGTACAGCCCCAAAGCCTAAATAATTTACTACCTGCCTCTTCACAGAACAACTACATTGACCTCTACTTGAAGATTTAGTTGAAGAATATGCTAACTCTGACACCTCCCACCATCCCTTCTGTCCCCATGCCCGGCTCCTGGCATTGCAGTCATCTGCTGAGATGCCTGCTTCCTCCATTGGACTGTGAGCCTTCAAGGGAAGGAACCACATTTTTTTTTCCATTTGTTTCTCTCCCATAGGCCATAGCAAGTAAATTATGAATAATAGATGAACTAGGGAGGGATCATGGTTGATACCTGAGCCACAGAGACTCGAGCACAAACCTAGCAAGCTGAACCATGTGCCCAGTTTAGGATGGGGCAGACCCAGGTCACCGAGTGGGAGTTCCGGTGACATTTACAGGATAAGCCTCAGCCTTGCCTGATTCTTGTCAGTGCTTCCCAAGACAGAGCCATTTCAGACCGAAATAGCTTCAGAAACATGGGTTAATGGGGGAGAAGAAAGAACAACCTGATATCCATGCACAAATTTTTATTATTATTAGTTCGGTGTTTCAAAGTCTCATTTCTCCATCATCTTTCACTAACCTTAGAGTAATGCTCAGAGGTGGCTCACCAAGTTATTCACAGGAGGTTGGAGGGAATAGGTGGTGATGAGGCAAGAACAGGGCTGAGGATCCAAGAAACACAAGGAGTAACATTCCCAAGTCATAGGGAGGCTGAGAAAATGGAAAAATGGCCAAGTCTGAGGTTTTCTAGAACGTTCTTCTGCCTAGCCTTAAGTGAAGACAAGGACAGTTTGGCCAGTTTGGCTCAGTAGTTGAGCATCAACCTATGAACCAGGGGTCATGATTTCATCAGTTCCTGGTCAAGGCACATGCCTGGGTTGCAGGCTCAATCCCTAGTGTGGGTGTGCAGGAGGAAGCCAATCAATGATGGTCTCTCATCATTGATGTTCCTTCTATCTCTCTCTCCCTCTCCCTTCCTCTCTGAGATCAACAAAAACATAAAAAATAGAAGAAGGACATCTGAGCTGGAAGATAAATGTAAAAGAAACGTTGCTATGAACTTGGTGAACATCTAATGTCACATTCATATAAGCAGGAGCTACTAACTCACAGCCTTGAAATAAATTATTGTCTTGACAGCAGGGATAGAAAGTCCTCTGTGTGTCACAGAAGGAAGGAGGCGATTTAGTGATGGGCATGTGAACAAGCACAGATGGGGAAGGAACCCCCATTCCTGCCTTCAGGGAGTCCACCATCTAGTGAGAGGTTAAAACCAGTAGGACTGTAATTATCCTTGTAAACGCGAGTGAAAAACCCAACCAACAATGTGCACAAAGAACCCCAGAGACTAAATCCGTTCCTATTTCTGTGAAATCTCAGTTTAACCAAAGATTCCCAGCCAGTGACGCACTGACTATAAGCAATATTTAAAACAATAAAACCTCCTGTAACAGGGAAAGAATTCAAAGAAGCCCTTGGGGTCTTTGTAAAAAGGGTTGGCCTATATAAACACTTGCTGTGTAATTGAGTACCTAAGAACACCCGGCAAACGATGAGGTGGCATGGAACTTTGACAAAGTTACCCTTCAGGACCAAAGGCAGCCAAAGCCCAGAACCGAAAGATACCAGCAGTTCAGTATTTTCTGACGTGCATATTTTGAGATGTTTTTAAATATTTTACCTGGGAATTGTTAAGTAGGCATCTTTGCAGGGGAACCTTTAGTATTTTCTTCTGTAGTATGATGTGACATTTCTTAAATAGCTTATATGTATTTGATCAGGAAATATCTTTTCTACAGAATATCACCCAGATCTCCTGTTCTGCAGAGCACATTTAGGAACATGATAAAGGTGTTGGTAATAGTGTGAATAATTTGAGGAAAGAGGACTTATCTTTCTGGGATTGCCAGTGCCCAGGATAGAACCTGGGACAAAATGCTTAGAAAATGTTAGTGGAATGACACTGACCTAAAATAAGAAGCTGACATCCTGAGCTTACATCACAGATATACATGGCCTCAGTCCTGTATAGACTTTCCACAGCACCGAGAGGTAGAGAGAAGTTCAATGAGGATGCTTCTCCAGTGTCCAGCCTCCAACTAAATTCAATTGCATCTGAAATTAGGAGGTATCCCTAGCTGCTAACATTCCAGAGAATGTTTCAGCAGAAACACCTGGGCCCAATATAAATAAGTTTCTAATAATCTCATGAACAAAATTCTGTTCACTCTTGCTGTTCCCTTACATACACTATTAAAATTCCTGAAAATTATAGAAATAATTTTATCGGCTACATTAATTTCCTCTTGAAACATCTCAACATATCAACTCGAAATTAAGCATCAGAATCCTGCAGTTGCACTTAAATTTGTTAATGATCACAGGTAAACAAACCCAAGGCTGAAATTGTCTACAAAGGATGGAGGGCAGGCAGCTTGTTGGAGGCCCACAAACACAGTATAGGATAATTATAGGCTAAAATAACCTTGGGGACATGCAGGAAATTTACAATGATCATTACTCATAAAAAAAAAAGAAAAAATAATAAGAGAGAGAGAGGGTTACCTAGTAAATGGTTATAAAACTTGATGGAAATTCCTTTGATAACACTATTTTGATTTGATGAGTTACTATTTTTAAATCTTTAATAAACAGAGTTTGATTATACCACAGTTTCTTTGTACTACAAATCAGTTAGTGGCAAAGAACAAAGGGTAGAAGAGGATGCAAAAAACATTTTTAAAATCACAACTCACCCTTCTCTCCTTCTCCTTGTGTTCTACTGGTGTTAGTTTGCTAGGGCTGCCATAACACAAAACTGCAGATTGGCTGATTTAAACAACACAAACTTATTTTCTCACAGTTCTGGAGGCCAGAAGTCAGAAATCAGAGTGTCGGTAGGGTTTGTTTCTCCTTGGCTTGTAGATAGCCGTCCTCCTGTGTTTTCACGTGGTCTTCCCTGTCTCCACCTGTGTCCAATTTTTCCCTTCCTATAAGAATAGCAGTCCTATAGAATTAGGCCCACCCTATGGACCTCATTTTCACTTAATTACCTCTTTAAAAACCTCACTTTAAATCTGGTCACATTCTAAAGTACTCAGAGTTAAGATTTCAACATATGAATTTGGGATTGGGTTGGGGGAGGACACAATTAAGCCCAGTCGAGCCTAAACTTCTCTTCCTCCATTTTTTAAAGGAGAGACTATCACTGCCTTAAAATATTTCCTCTTAAAAATTTACATTAATACTCCCTAAATCTGTCACCCCTATCAAATTATCAACTTACAAATGTGTCTACTGATTTTATCTCCTAAATTTCTCTCATTTCTCTTCCTCAAGTCCTCATCATCCTTCACGTAGATTCTTGCAGCAGCTTTTTCCCTGACTGCTCCCAACATCCAGCAGCCAGAGTGACCTCGCTACATAAAAACCGTATACTGCTTCTCTGTTTAAATTTTTCCCCAGATATTTAAATATCCAAAATTCTAAGAAGCTGTAAAGTACACTCCTGTAGAGTTATCCAAAGGAAAGAATTTGAAAATTTATACAAGCATGTACTTGCAAAGATTTTTGTTACAGAATTATTGTCAAAGGAGAAAATTGAAAATCACCCAAATCCCCAATAACAGAAGACAGGATAAATGAAATCTCAATGTGCATCCATGCAATAAAATACCAGGTAGTCATAGAAGGATGACAATGAAAAAATGCCTATTAAATTTTTTGAAAGCTAAATAATGGTGTATATAATATGTTCTTACTTAAAATATAGAGGGATGAAAAATGACTAGATTGAGAGAGAGAATATTCTGGACAGACAGAATACAGAATTCTGGATAGACATAGATCAAATTGTTACCAGTGGTTATCTTTGGTGGTATTACAAGTAGTTTTTTTTAATTATCTGTATTATCTAATTCTTCAAAAATAAATATATATTGGTCGTGTCAGAAAGAAAGTTTAAAAAGCAAAACTCTGCTAGTTCCGTCTTTCTCACAGATACAAATTGAAGCTTTATACCTTGATATCCAAAGACCTTTACCCTGGAACTAGACTACCTTTCCAGGTGCACCTCCTATGACCCCAGCTCACCATCCCCCACTCCTTCACTCCACTCCTCCCTCCTCCCCTAGCATGTAATGCTATTTCCTATCTCTGTGCCTTTTAATATATTTTTCTCTCTAATGAATTGCCTTTCCCCACACTTTTTGACTGACAAACTCCTATTGATCCTTCAGATCTCATATCAAATATTACTTACTCCTTAAGACATGATTGCTCCCTCTTCTGGATTCCCACAGTTCTTGTTTATGTTTCTATCACAGTATGTATCTTATTCCCTCTTGATCAGTTTCTATGTTCCTTTCCCTATTCTGTGGGAATGTCCAAGCCCTATCAGGGTCTTAGGAGCTAAAGAGCCCATGATACTAGTAAGTTGGCTTCCGCTGCTGATGTAGCCTCCTTGCTGTAACAGAGTGGGAGGACTAAAGGAGTCTTTAGAACTCAGACCCAGTCCCTTCCAGAAGGCAAGCTTTTCCTGACCACCCCTACCCTTGCCTCAGGCTAGATCAGGTCTTATTCTTTGATTGTTTCCTGCCACTGCTTACTGCCAGCCTCCCTCCTAAGGCTGTTTTCTCCCTCAGGGCAGATCCATGCATGCTCAATGTGGTTCCCATTGCACCCCAGTGCTCATTCCTGTAGGCCAGTGATCTGCAAACTCATTAGTCAACAGAGCCAAATATCAACAGTACAACGATTGAAATTCCTTTTGAGAGCCAGATTTTTTAAACTTAAACTATATAGGTAGGTACATTGTTATTAACTTAATTAGGGTACTCCTAAGGCTTAGGAAGAGCCACACTCAAGGGGCCAAAGAGCAGCGAGCCCCAGTTTGCGGACCACTGCTGTAGGCACGTAGTTACTTCTTGAATAAATGAATAAATGAGTGAAGTGCCCGGCCTCATAGCTGGCCCACAAGAGCCTCTAGGCAATGTGTTCTCTTCCCCTTGACTTTCCCTGGAATTATGAAGTCTGAATAGTCCATCCTATGTCTATCCAGAACTCCACCTTCTATACGAGACCCCAGAAGGAATCACATTGCTGCTCTCTTTCAGAATGAGCTTGAAATATTTCCAACAAACACATCCTTTTGAGCCTGGAAGAAGCTCCAGCTCATGCTTCATAAAGGGCTGTGACATTTCTCTGAGTTTTCTGTATGGCTTTTCCAGGAAGGACCCCTTTTAGGACCATTAAGAAAAGTGTGGACAAGGATACAGTATATGCACTGCAAAAAAAAAAAAAAAAAAAAGAACCAGTAAGAAATATAATAAAATGTTAGCCATGGCTTTCTCGGTGTGGTGGGACAGTGGGAGATCTCTTTCTCCATACTTTTCTGTAACGTGTAGATTTTCTATCTTGAACATGCTTTGTGTTTATAGTAATAAAACAACATTATTTTAAAGAAGAACACCAGGCCTGGTATGTCTGCAAGGACACATGAGTAAATCTCAACTTTCATGTCATCTTTTATAAACAGATATAATCCCACATTTTGGAAAAGTAGGCCCTTAATGGACAGCCAAATAGGAGACAAAGGGAATGCAAATGACCTTGGTCAGTCTCCTTCCCAGATCACAAGACACCTGCCTGTGTGGAGGCAGATGGAAAGTCTGGGTCAAATAAGCCAGATATGGTCCCTCTGCCCGGAAAATTTCCGTGGGCCTCAGGATGAAAGCCACGGAGCCTCCAGGGACAGAGACAGGTCTCAAATATTTGAGAACAATTTCCCTGGCCTCCACTCTTAGCTTGTTTTGTTTTGTTTTATTTTGGAGACTAAATCCCTCACTGGAGTCTACTGTTCTCATAGGACCTTATTCCCATCTGTCTGGTCACCTTTGTTTGGGGCAGCTCCCAATATCAACTATCTCTCTTCAAATATGCCTCCAGATCTGTCTTGACTGTGGCAAGTTTTATTAGGGCCATCACCTCCCTTGCTTGGAACACAATGCATTCATCTGAAGATCCAGCTACAGTGGAGAGGTAGTCTGGAATCCATCTGCTTGGTTCAGATCTCAGGCCTGCCACTCACTGTGACATTGACCAAGCTCTGACATCCCCATGGCTCAGATAAAGTGGTCAGTGCTAGCACAAGGAGACTACTGCAAGGATTAGCTGTTATTATTGTGACCCAAACTGCACTGCCTTGCATTTTGGTTTTTCTGCTCTGTTTTGTGGGGAGAGGGGAGTTGGCTGCTAAAACTGCCCATTGACTGCTATCAAGATTGAAAGCAAGCCCCCTCGGATCTTGGACTTGCCCCATATTGGACTTGTGCAACTGATGGGTGAAGTTAGAGGCAAAAACATGAATTTGCATTTTCCCCCGAAGAAATTTCAGAGAGAAAATGAAGGGGGAGGGGTGATGGTAGAGAAAGAACAGTGGCAGAGAGAGACAGAGATGGAACAGATTGAAACTGCTAGCCTGGCATCAGGAGTGAGTGTGTTGGAAAAAGCTGTTTCTTTTTTTTTTTTTGGTTCTTCCCACTTTGTCATTTGTGTTCGTACTTCCCCCTCTTGTGGCTCACCAGAGAATTACAGATGTCCTAGCCTTTCCGTGGATTTCTATTTCAAAACTGGTGAGCACTTATGACTGGCAGTTCTGGCCAAGGCAGCTGGGCCACACTCAGGGAGGGGAGGTGGCCAGGCTGGGCAGTAGCCACACACATCATCTGCTCCTTATCCAAGGGTCATATGAGAGAAGGAACCTGCTGCTCTCTTGCATCATTAAAGGGGAAAAAGTAGCTCCAAGAAAGAGTACCAGTTTCTCTCAGAATACCCCCAAAAGGCTGTTTTGGGGAAAGGAAGAAGGTACACTCATTTGGGGACAGACCAGAACAAGCCCAAAAGAGAACTGCATCCTTCATTGCTCCAAGCTATCTCCATGCCTTTGCTGACTATAACCTACACTACGTGCCCATCCTTCAAGAGCCAGGGTAAATGTCACCTTTTCATATATTCTTACCAAACCCTCCCCGGACCCTTAACCCCACTAGAAGTGTTTTTTCCCTATAGCACCTTATTGAGGGCTCTAATGTGACATCGGTCAGGTCTGCTTTCTGCTGCAATTTTATGTGTCCTTGTCTTACCATCCCATGGAAGAGTGATGGGGACAGGGAAAAGGCTGAGTTTCGTTCATCTTCAAAGGCCCAACCACCAGCATATGGCCTGCTGCATAGGAGGTGCTTAGGGAACATTCAGTGAATGTTTTTGGTCATGCACTTGGATGTGACGTCACCTGTGAGCAATGAGTGCCTCCATCCCATGACAGGAGGGCCAAGTGGGACTGGGTGTGAGGCCACAGTAGTCCCAGAGCATATTCATTCCTTTCCATGAGGATTTCCCAGACACAACAGTTACTCTGTCTACTTTTCAAATGCGTGGCACACCTGCATTCCAGAAGTAGTTCAGTGATCTCTGCAACTTATTTTCACATGATTCAGAAGAAAAGGAAGGGAGGGGAGAGGGAAGGAGGAGTCAGCAGAGGAGGAAGAGGAGGACGAGATGAAAATAAAGAAGAGAAGCAGGAGGGAAAGAAAGAAAGAGAACAGAAAGGAGAAGATAGCAAATGTCACCGTTGGCGACTAGCTGCAGGGTATATGGATAATCACTGTACCTTTTTTTCTATTTTTTCTGTAGTCTTGAAAGTTTTCAAAATAAAAAGTTTGGAGAAAGCACGCAAAAGTCTTTAAAATGTTTTGCAAGTTTAGAAATAAAGTAAATGGCAGAGTAAGAAGTAAAATCAAGACACATAAAAATTAGTCTCTCAAGCTAGGCACCATGATTGGGCTTTGGGGGTTACACACCTCAGGAAATTTTAAGTACAAATTCTATGTTAGTGCACTTTTCTAGGGAGGAAGTTTATATCTTTCCTCAGCTTCTCAAGGGGTTTGTAACTCCCCACACCCCTCAGAAAAATGTTCAAACAGTAACCTAAAGGGACCCGAGAGAATCGTTGTTACCAGACACAGGAGAATCAGCAGCCGTAGAATGTCAGGTGGAAGTCATCACATTTCAAAGACAAGAAGTACCTGGGAGAACATGGAGCCCAGTCCTCTATGTCCAGATGGAGAAACTAAGTCCAAAGTAAGTTCAGTGCGTTTGACTCCAACAAATTTAACATGTCCCACTGGTTCGTAAATGATGGCCCATTATGCTCTCCTTAAGTCATGGAGAATTTCCCCCCCAAGAAAAGCTGTCCTGAAAAACATTACTAGACATTGGCCATTTGTCAGTCCTCCTAGACAAGACATGCCTCTTAGTTCTGAACCAGATGATGCATTCTAACAGGGCTGATAGCAAAGGAAGCTTTGTCGAGGGGGTTACAGGAGTCTCAGTGGGACCAGGGACACACTCCGTGGAAGGAGCAGGCCACTAACTAAGATTGATGGATGATGCGAGCCCTGGCAGGCCAAACACAATGTGGGGACGGTCAAGTTGAGGAACAAAATTAGTTTGCAAGATTAGAACGTATTAACACAAGTCAGACAACTGTCATGTCACAGCTCTTCACCATAATGCTGATTGGCAGGCAAGCATTTCTGATTCTGATGGCCACGGAGGCGAGGCATCTGCAATCTGTCTCGCATGACATCCACCGGCTGGCAAATCTCCCCTGCTGGAAAAGTCAGCTTTTCTTAGAAAACTGCGTCCCCTGGGTCTTGTCTGGCAGGCCTCCAGGCCAAAGGTGTGCAGTAAGATTAGAGAAAGCCAGGAGGATGAGGTGGCTGTCAAGAATTTCAGCTGGAGAGGAAAGGTAGGGTGGTTTCCTAAGCTCAATGCAACAAGTACTTCTGTGCCACTTACAGGCCCCGAACAAGGACGGGGATAGCAGGGAGATGCAAGAGGCACCATAGTCCCTGCCTTAAGGAATGTTCAACTTCATTGTGGAGCCCAAACCTACCCATGTGGCCAAGTTCAATAATGATGCAAAGCAGGCCCGAGGCAGCAAGGTCAGCCCTGGCCAAGCCCATCCAGCTGGTTCTAGTGAGCACCCGCTTGTCTCTGCCCCACTCACTCTTCTCTGAACCCAACAAGAGGTCAGAAGTTCAGCACATCCATTTTCATTACCATGCTAAACTTAAAGAATTTGGAAATATTTATGACTGACTTACACCTAGTCTTGGGTCGCGCTTGTTCTTCATTTTTTTTTAAAATATTATTTGAATTTTTGAATGTGGGCCTTCTAAATTGACTTTATTAAATATTGAGTAAACACAAAAGAATTTTTGTAAAATATGTGTATTAGTCCATGTAGCTAGGGTATCCCGCAGGGACAAACAACCCAAAACACCAATGGCTTCACACAACGAACGTGATTTATTTCCTCTGCAAAACCCACTGGGGATCCAGACACCTCTCCGAGTAACTCTCTATGAGAGGGAAACTCAAACTCAGTGATTCAGGAGGCTTTGATCTTGTGTCTACTTCTTCTCAACATAAAGTCATGAGAGAGAGTCAGCTGGAGGTCACACTGACCTTCGGTACACAAGTCTCTTTCTCTCTAGAGAAAGTACTCATCAACAAATTTAAGAAAAAGAGCATTATTGTTATATGTGCCTTGTGTGCCCTTCTCAGGTGCCAGCCTCTTTCCTTCCCCCCTCAGAGGTAACTGTCACCCTGAATTTTGTATTTATTATTTCCTGGTTTTCCTTTATAGTCTTACCATCTATGATTATAGTCATAAACAACATAGTTTTCAGTTATACATTTTCAAAAGTTTGTATAAATGGATTGCAGGTATTTTGTGACTTTACTGCTTTTGCTCAACATTATTTTACTAATATTTATTCCTTCTTCTGCATAGCTGGAGTTCATTCATTTTTCACAGTTGTATAGATTTCCACTGAAGGAATATAATAAATTATTTATCCATTATACTATTAAATAAACATTTAAATTGTCTCCAGTTTGGGAATTATGGAGGGTGCTGCTATATACATTCTTGTACTTGTCTCCTAATAGTCGTGGTCAAAAAAATTTCTACCAAAGTTATCTAAGATGAAATGTCTGAGATGCCAGTAGGAATGATGAAAGTGAATCTAAATAAATTTTAAGTATATGAAGTAATATAATAATATCATATGGGTTAAAAATACACACGGATAAGTATACCAAAATATACCAACACCTTCTGGTAAGAACTGATTGAAGTTAAGGTCCTTGTAATGTTTTGGAGGGTTGTAAACATATTGTTCATTTTTTTTGCTTTGACATGTTAAATATTCATGGTACATTTCTAGGGTAAACCCTAAACAAAGAGAAATAAATAAAGCAAAAAGGGGGGGAAATATTCAATTTTTTTTTAAAAAAAAAGGCAAGAAGAAAGAGTAACAGAAAGAAAAGTTAAGACACATAGAAAGCACAAAATAAAGTGGTAGAGCCCTGACCGGTTTGGCTCAGTGGATAGAGCGTTGGCCTTCGGACTGAAGGGTCCCAGGTTCGATTCTGGTCAAGGGCGTGTACCTTGGTTGTGGGCACATCCCCAGTAGGGAGTGTGCAGGAAGCAGCTGAATCAATGTTTCTCTCTCATCAATGTTTGTAACTCTCTATTCCTCTCCTTCTCCCTTCCTCTCTGTAAAAAAATTAATAAAATATATTTTTTAAAAATAAATAAATAAAGTGGTAGAAATGAATAGTTACAATAAATGTAAATAGACCAGGTGTTTTTAAACACAAATATTGTCAGACTAGATTTTTTAAAAATCAAACAGCCATCTCTGAGTAAGAGATGATTCTCTACTCAGTATGTCAACAATTTTGTTCTCAAGGTATAGCTATTTCATTAGCAGTTATCATTATATCAATACAGCAATACTTGTGCCCCCAAGAGTTGCACAAGTCCCCACACAGGGCGCTCTGGAACTGAGGTGGGACCCCACGTAGGATGCATGCCCTCAGCTGTAGGTTCAAGGCTCCAGAGGCAGAGTTTGTATTAATGCTATGTTGATTTTTTTTAATAAATTTCAACATTCCCATGTTTGTCTCTGAACTGGAATAGTTTTAGCACTTACTTTCTCTTTAAATATTAGCTCAAACTCAGCTCTCAAACAATCTGTTTCGGATGTGATTCATAAAGTTTTCTCATGGAAGCAGTAAGGAAAACCATGCCCAGAAGAATCAAGATGTATGTTCAAATGGAAGTTATAGATGAGCGGATCTGCCGTTAAACTTGATAGGGGTTGTGAGAAAAAAGAATAGATATCAATCGAAGCCTTTCAGCCTGAGCACCTGGAACAATGACTTGTCACCACCTGAGATGAAGGTGACTACAGGAGCACAGGACAATTTGGATATGGAAAGTCATCCAGGCCGTCTGATATAAAGACTTCCATTTCATGAAAAGCATACACATATATAAATCTTTAGTGAAGGGTTTCAAAGGAATGAAAAAGCTGTGAAAATCCAGATCACCCATCTTGAAGACCTCAGGGTTGATTGATTATACAAAATAACCATGACGATTTGCAGAAATGTATGCATACAGTCAACAATTTGGCCCTGGGGCATTTGAGGATGACTTGGCCCAAGGATGCATTGTAGGATAACTTTAGGAGTGCACCATTTAGCTATGCCACAGTGTGAACAGTGGCCCCCAGGAACCATGCAACGTGGCCCTGACTTGACCAATCTAATTCTATTTGGAAGAAGCATGAGGATCGAAAGAAGAGTGAACCACTGCAGGGGATACTTGCAATGAAAAACTTCCTTGGTGACAGTGAACTGTCATGTACTGGAACGTGCCATGGAATCAAGTCTGGGGTTGGTGTAAAAAGCCAATCTGATCAATAATATGGAAACATTGCTTTTTGATTTCTGGAAAGTCACAAATCTTAGCTATTTATGGTCATAACTTTGATTCCCATGGAGCTGAACAACAATGAAGATTTGAACACAAAGAAAGACAAGATGTCACGTGGGATGCTGCTCAAAGGTCTGTTTGCTCCATTATGAACACTCCACAGTAGGGTCTTCCACACCACTGCTATGAAGGAATTTCCATGAGAGGTTTGAAGAAAAAGAAACAAAATCCAAAAGACGCCAGGAATTCCAAACAGCTGTGGATGGAGAAAAGGAGCACCACGTCACAGCTGGTAGAAGAAAAAGGCCTCCAGAGAATGGAGAAGCCACAAGCATTGCATGGTAAGTGCCTAAATATAGTTGGGAGACTTTGGCCATTTGATCACAGATTAGAAAAAGAGACGTTAGTGCCTCCAGTGAAGGCTCAGAACATGTAGCAAAACCCATATCATCTCAAAACTGTGACTAATTGAATATTCAATAGGTTACTTTAATACACAATAGTCAAAGATTTAATCAAAGTACCCATTCCTAAAGGATAAGTGGGTGTTTATGAATGTTTGAGCACCTGGAAGGAAAAAGTATTGCTGTATTGATATAATGATAACTGCTAATGAAATAGCTATACCTTGAGAACAAAATTGTTGACATACTGAGTAGAGAATCATTGTTTCACGAGCCGTGGCTGCTAGTTAATTGGGATATTTTATCACAAGGAATTCAGATTCAAACGAATGTAAAAATTGCAGATTACCCTGTATCGCTCTATGATTAACAGATGTTACAGTTTCTGTACCAATTTGAAGTTAGTAATATAGGTATTGAAGGTAATTCTTACTTTCAAATAGCTTTTTTTTTTTTTTCAAGAAACTAAAGCTATACAAAAAACCATCACAGTGTATATCTGTCCATACAATCTTACATTTCAGCTTCCATGACACTGTTCAGAGGGTCAGGGTAAAGTCCTAGGACAGAGTGAAAGAGTGTAGAAAAGCTCCTATTTGCTGTGTGTGCTGGAGCACCCCATTGCTCACTAATCGTGGCCCCTGTGGCAGTGGACTCATACCAAAAGGATGTGTATATTGAAATAGCTTGTAAGTTGGATATGGGATTTTAATACAGTCTGCAATAGCAACCAAGGTATGTAGGAAATTCAGGGGTGGGCAAAGTAGGTTTACAGTTATAATACAAATAAATCCCATATAATAAAAGTGTAATATGCAAATTGACCGAATGGGAGGCGGGGCTGGCGAGCAGTTGGCACCAGGCCAGCCAAGGCACATGCCAGTGGGCAGAGGAAGAGGACAGCAATGGGGGAGGAGGGGGTTGGGCAGTGGTGACCAGATGCAGGGGAGGGGTGATGGAGGGGGGACACGGACTGCCGCTCACCTCCCCCCAACCCTTCATTGGCCCACCTGGTCGCCTCCCACAGAGGGAGGCCAGACTGCAGCTTAGGCCCGCTCTGGGAGCCGGCCTAAGCCATCAGTAGGACATCCCCTGAGGACTCCTGGACTGCGAGAGGGTGCAGGCCGGGCTGAGGGACACCCCCGCCCCCGAATGCATGAATTTTTGTGCCCAGGGCCTCTAGTAATACAATAATTAGTAATACAAGAATAAACTCTGTTTTGCATAGTCACGACTGTAAACTTTTTCCCAGCCCTGTCTATTGGTCTTCTTCTAGCCCTTAGTTCCACCCATTTCAAAAAGCTTCTACTTAACTCATTTCTTATAAAATTTAATGATCCATTCCTCACAGATTATAGATATGACCAGGAAGTCTCTACTTAATTAAAAACATGTAACAATAAATGGTCTGAAAATTGCTAACAGACCCCTATGAAGGTCAGTGCAGTTCCTAAGGCATATTTAAAAGTTTCTGTTCTGATGTGTGTTCCTGACATTCCGATGTTGAAAAATGTGCAAAGGAGCTCTTCGAGATTATATCATGTTATTCATTGACTGAATCCCATCCCTGGCCAAAGGTGAATGCAAATGTGACATATTCCTTCAATTTGTAATTTAAAATGTGGGTCATGCCAAACCAGTTTGGCTCAGTGGATAGAGCATCTGCCTGCAGACTGAAAGGTCCCAGGTTTGATTCCGGTCAAGGGCACGTACCTCGGTTGCAGGCACATCCCCAGTGGGAGGTGTGCAGGGGGCGGCTGGCCGGTGTTTCTCTCTCATTGATGTTTCTAACTCTCTATCCCTCTCCCTTCCTCTCTGTAAAAAATCAATAAAATATATTTAAAAAAAAAAAATGTGGGTCAGGACATGATCTGGAAAATGAAGGCTGCCTTTACTCCTTCCTAAGGAACATCTGGACTATATGATTTCACAGCTGTCTTTGTCTGTATCAATGCTTCCTTGATGACTGTTGTCCACATACCTTACTTGGCACACTCCCTGTGAATGACCATTGTATCTCTCATTGAAGCAGGAGCCAACTCCAAACTTTTGTTCTAATATATATGTTTCCCAAATAAAGGCTGGACAAGGGCTTCTTTCTATTTTAATAAAGTCTTTTAAAAATCGCCCCTTATCTAGATTCTATCTAGACTTACCTAGGTGTAGTCTCATTAATGAAGAATTGTCAATATTCCTTTTAAGGGTACTTACCTTACAGTATTCCAAAATTCCATATCATTGATGTAATAACTGTGAAGTCTCACTTTCTCTTAATTGGAAAAAAAATCCGAGACATGATCTAGACACATTATATGGACCTTCTTCTGGTGCTGTGGAGATGCCCAATCTGTTTCATAAACATCTTACTTTAATGAGAGCCCTGATGATATCTCTTGGATGAACAGTTGGCAACATGCTGCTTTTGGCTTTGGTTCAGTGTGATACATGGTAAAACTGTGATTTTTTTTTCTCTTCTCTTAATAGTATAAGTGTGCCTGAAAATGCTTGCATATAGCCTTAAAGATATCATAGTGAGCCTTGAAGAACACCAGATGATGTTTCATTGAAGAGCAGTGTTCCTGATATCTCATCCCTTCTTCTGTTAGCATTGGGGTATCTCATCCCCTCACAAATGATGTAAAGATGTGTGACATTTCTCTTTTCTTATGACACAAAAGGGCATACCTTGTACTTACCATGAGACTATGGACTCCACCTTTTTATAGACAAATAACTTTTGAACCTATTTTTATCTCATTCTAGACTAGTGATGGCGAAACTATGACATGCATGGCAGAGGTAACACGCGAACTCATTTTTTTGGTTGATTTTTCTTTGTTAAATGGCATTTAAATATATAAAATAAATATCAAAAATATAAGTCTTTGTTTTACTATGGTTGCAAATATCAAAAAATTTCTATATGTGACACGGCACCGGAGTTAAGTTAGGGTTTTTCAAAATGCTGACATGCCAAGCTCAAAAGGTTCACCATCACTGTTCTAAACAGGTCTTAATTTTAACTTATTTTATTCCCTTCTCCAAAGATACAAATAATATGCTTCTTAGGATAAACTTAACTCTTGGGTAGATTCTTACTTTTTGTCTAAGAAGCATGTTGAGACTTTATCATTATACTCGGTGGACCATCCCCTGTTCCTAAAAATCACGTCAGAACTTGGACAAGCATCTGCCTGTGGTCTCGGGCCTCATGGATGCCATTCCTGAGTACCTGTAGAAACTTCAGCCTGAGAGAATCACAAGCCGCTTGGGAAATTTGATTTAGGCACAAGTTATAATGCACTTCTAAATTTTAGATAAATTTTGCTATAATGACTGAAAAAAAAACTATTGCCAAAATACAAGGACACAGAAAGATTAAAAATTAAAGAAAGAATAATATACACCTTATAATTATCATAATAAGGATCTTTCAATAACATAAACATAAAATTGAGTGAATATACAATATTCGGCATTAGTTTTTTGAATGGACTAATGAAATTTACAAACTTCTGCCAAGCTTGATCAATGCAAAAAAATAAAAGCTCAAAAATGCTAAGTGAAGAATGGGACATAACTCTGATTCAGTAGAAATTAAAAGATAATAAAGAGATATTCTAAAATTGTTATGTCAATAAATAACTGAAACATAAATTACAAAATCCTCTAAAAATACACTTTATCAAAATTGACTCTAGAAAAAAAACTAAAAAGATGAATAGCCCAATAATAGTTAAATAAAGTGAACTGTGCTTTTAAAAATAATCTTTCCACAAAGAATTCTAGGTAGTCTTATTATTTGTTTTACTGATTATTCAAAAATATTCTTATCTTAAAAATTATTCCAGAAAGAAACCTATATCACTTTTATTAAGAGAATAGCATAATCTTAATTTCAAAACCTAATCAGATAAAACAAAAAAGAAATTTGATTGGTGACAAAGAGACACTACAGAGGTATTCTGCCTGAAGTAGAGCTATTTGCATTCAAAGAACACATAGAAAGAATTTAGAATATAATCATTCCACCTAACTTACACATTACTGTTGACAGATATTTTAACTTTAGTTTGCTTAGTCCACAAAACATTCTTACTATTGTCTTACTAGTAAACAATGTTCACTAAGATGTACCCACATTTTACCACTTTACTTTTTAATCCTCCACCTCTCAGACCTTCTTTCTAGGATCATATATTTCTTCTGCTTAAAGCACATTCCTTAGAATTTCATTTAGTAAGAACTGTGTGATGACAAATTCTCCTATTGCTTGTTTATCTGAAAGTGTTATTCTCTCTTTATTCTTGAAAAGGATTTCCAAATATTTTTTTTTTCTTTTAGTGAGTGGCAAGCAGAATCATCTTCCCTTTCCAAAGATGTCCACACTCTAATGCCTGGAACCTGGGAATAGGCTCCGTTGCATAGCAAAGGGGAGTCTGCAGCTGTGGTTTAGGTTATTGACCTTTACAAAGGGAGGGTATCCTGGAACATCCAGATGAGTCCAATCTAACCAACAAGAGCCTTAAGAAGCAGGGAACTTACTCTGCTAAAGCCAGAGATATGCAGCAGGGGAGGAAGAGAAATGTGCCAGAAGGGAAGACAGAAAGATTCCAAGCATGAGAACCTGAGGCTCTGGGATACAGGGACTCATATGAGCACAGGGACCAGAGAAAGGCCCATAGGATCTGAGGGCAGCCCCTAGCTGACAGCCAGTAAAGAATCAGGAACCTCTGTCCTACAGATATTTGGAACTGGATTATAGAAACAACCTCAATGAGTTTGGAAATGGCTTCTTCCCTGGGTCTCCCAAAAAGAGACCAGTGGGCTGACAGCTTGTTTTCAGTCTTGCAAACCTCAGAGCACAGAAATTCATTGGACTTCTGACTCGCAGAACTGTGAAATGATACCTTAGTGTTATTTTAAGTAGTTAAACTAGTGGTCATTTGTTATGACAGCAATAGAAAAAATTAATACTCAGTACATTAAAGTATCACTCCACTTAGGAATTTCATTTTTGCTGTTGAGAAACCAGCAAAAATGCAATTTTTAAAGTAATTTTTTCTCTGCCTACCATTGAGATCTTATCTTTATCTTTAATGTTCTGTGGTTTCACTTTTACATACCTATACAAAACATGTGTATTTCTTTTTATTTGTCCTGCTGGAATACACTGTGCTGTCTTTTATCGGTGTTGGGAAATTTTGAGCCCTGAGATCTTTAAATATGATCATTGCCCCATTCTCTCCTCCTCTTCTAGAATTCCAGTTAACATATGTTGAACCTAGTGACTCTGTATCTAACTTTTCTTAACCTCTCTTTCATTAGAGACTCTCAGATGTACACTTATTTTCAGAAATATCTGCTAGATCATCAATTTACTACTCAGCTTCTTCTAATCTGCTTTTAAAACCATCTATTGAATTCTTGTTTGCATCACTTTATTTTTTATTATTTTTAGAAATTTTATTGCTTTTATTTTAAGTCCATTTGGTCATTTATAGTAGTCTTGCTCTTTTCAAATATTGTATATCCTCTTTATTTTTCTCAAAATTAAATATCCTTACTTGTATTCTTTATTTGATTAAATTCTCTATATTCAATGTAGATCTAATTCTTCTATTTCTTTTTTTTCCCAGTTTTTCTCAAAATGCTTTATTTCCTTTTGTTTCACATACTTTTTTTCTTGAATTCATATATTTTGGAATTTTTCTGTGGCAATGCTTTGAGGACAATGAGAGAGAATTGCATTCTTATCTAATTAAATGACCACTTTAATTAAAACCCATGTCCTGGAGATTTTTTTCTTAATCTTCCAAATAACATGAATTCAGGCTGCAAATTCATATGAAAGCCATCTTGTAACACAAATTTCCCTCTGTATTGGTGCCAAGAATCAAGGCAGGCAGTCTTTCTTTCTACCTCCTGGGGAGATTGGGGTTTATTTCTAGCTCACCCTTATCCTGAGAATGCAATCCTTTAGAGCCTCGACTTTTTGCTGGCAGGTTCCACTTCAGGCAGGCTCTGGAGTTAGTTTCCATTCAGCAATACCATGCAAGGCTCTGAAAGCCATAGCTCCTTTTCATCTGCTTTAGCAAATGCCCTCCTGGTAAAGCCTGCCCCTTGGGTTTCTACTTTCCCTTGGTTCATAGCTTCTTATTCTCTTGCCAGCTCATTAGAGCCTTTAATAAGATGTTGTCTATAATTTATTCACTGTTTTCAGTGAGGGCCAGTCAGAGTACCTCGTATCTGGCACACTGCTAGAAATGGACGTTCCAAGAGCTCTTTCTTTTGCAAGATGAATTATCCAAGGGGAGGACAAGCTACCCCCTGCTTGAGCTCGTTCTCTCTCTTTCTTTCTCTCTCTCTCTCTTACCTTCTGAGGTTCTAGGACCCAGCAAGATGTTTTGGGGGTGTGGGCCAGGTCTCCCCAGTCAGGCTGGGCTGGGAAGAGTCCTCCCACTGTCCCATGTTTCTTGGATCCTGACCTATCATGGTTGTAAAACTAAGCGCCACCTGTTTTGCCTTCACTCACTGATCATTCTGCCATTTTTGCTTTCTGGTTCTCTCCCACATCGGAGCACAGAGCAGAGATTCAGCTCTGAATGCTGGAGTTATAAATATTTTTAACTGCCTAGGCACACAAAAGAGCTGTAAGTAGAACCAGGTCATTTACATACAGCAATCATAATAGAAAGTAAGCAATATTATACAGGGAAAGAGAGTGGGCTTTCAAGTCAGACAAAACCAGGTTCCTATTATGGGTCTGCTACTTACTAGTCACTAAATTTGGGGTAAAATTTAACTTCTTTGACACACAGTTGCTCATCTGTAAAGTGGGCATAATAATAGCTGTTAAGAATGAACTGTAACGCCGAAACCGGTTTGGCTCAGTGGATAGAGCGTCGGCCTGCGGACTGAAAGGTCCCAGGTTCGATTTCGGTCAAGGGCATGTACCTGGGTTGCGGGCACATCCCCAGTGGGAGATGTGCAGGAGGCAGCTGATCGATGTTTCTCTCTCATCGATGTTTCTAACTCTCTATCTCTCTCCCTTCCTCTCTGTGAAAAATCAATAAAATATATTTTTAAAAAAATGAAATGTAAGGAGGCATGTAAAGTGTCTAGCACTTTAATAAATGCTTATCTCATTCCTTAATCCTGTCTCCTAAACAGAATCTACGAGTTGACTTTTATCCCACAATAGACAAATAGGAGTGAAATTTGCTTTAAAATCCAATTTCAACTCTAATCATACAACACTTTCTTATACTGTATTGGGAAGGCATAGGGTGGAAAAGATGAAAAAGCAGTTATTTGTTATGATCAACAGTTTCTTTTCCAGAAACAAAAAAGGAATTTCATTATTATCTACAAAGATAGCGTTCAACATTCATACCCCAAGAGATTGTTAGATTGTTTTCATTATTTTTTAAAGATAATCCCACTCTTAGAAAAAAATTTCTGTAAAATAAACTGCAGGTATTAGGTAATAATTCACTTTCTTATCTTTATTAAGCAACAACAAAATCTAATGACAATTAGAGCTTTCAATTGGCATGTATCAGCATGCCCCAAAGCAAGAGAACTTGGTTTGAACTGCCTCTTCCTGGTTCATTTACATATTCACTGACTCCCCTAAGGATCCATAGAAACCAGTTGGATTGAAATGTGACTCTGGAGAGATGTCCGGGTTGTGAATTTACATCTAGAGCCCAGTAGACCAGAATCCGACATTTCTTTTCCTGCTGCACAAGGACAGAGCAATTGCTGAGTTGGGCCCTGAAAACAAGCACTATTTTGTATGGTTACCACATGGCCCCTTTCACTCTCTTTGGAATTTGACAAGCAAATTGGCATTTGTGTTGCCGAGACTTCCATAGAATAGTGATTGTTAATTACACCCTACGTGCCCGGCCTCATTCTGCCATGGGTGTATTATGCTAAATGTGTGCAGTGAGCAAAAGATCTTAAATTTGATTTCAAGTTGCATATCTCAGCATGGTGCCAGACCCGCCCAGGGCAGAGAGCTCTGAAAGCGGCTTTGGGGAGTTCTGCTCCAGAATTCTGGTTCTAACGTAGACCAAGAAGTATTCAAAGGGTCCAGCAGATGTCAGTATGAATTCCTGAATCTCTCCTTGAGTACTAACACATAAGGATCTGCTCGCCTCTAATTGGTAAAATTCTGATCTTATATCTCAACCCCAAAGTGGGATGAATGATGCAGTCTCAATTATAAAGAACTGATAAGGCCTGAACTAGTGAATAAAGTAGCTGCTTCTAAAATGAATCTAGTCCAGGCCAGCTACCTGGTGTTCTCTGCATAGCCCATCTGGATTGATTCTCAGCATCTTCAGTCTCTAATTCAGCAGGCTTGCCCTTTTTTACTGAAGATGAGGCCAGGCTTTAGGTTTATTGTGCACAGGGTCGGGCCTAAACTGGCAGTCGGACATCCCTCTCGCAATCCAGGACTGCTAGCTCCTAACCACTTGCCTGCCTGTCTGCCTGGTCACCCCTAACCACTCGCCTGCCTGCCTGGTCACCCCTAACTTCTCACCTGCCTGCCTCATTGCCCCCAACTACTCTGCCTGCCTGCCTAATCACCCCAACCCTTCTGCCTGCCTGCCTGATGGTCCCTAACTGCTCGCCTGCCTGTTTGCTCCTAACCACTTGTCTGCCTGCCTGATAGCCCCTAAGTGCTCGCCTGCCTGCCTGATCACCCCTAACCACCTCTGCCTCGGCCCCCACCACTGCAGCTTTGTCCAGAAGGTCGTTCACCTGTCCAGCCTAATTAGCATATTATGCTTTTATTATTATAGATGAAATAAAGGTCTCATATATACTTCCTCAATCCATGCCCCAGGGATAAGCTTTCTCTTAAAGTTCATGTGTATCTTTTCCGCTTGTATTAGTCTTCTGGGGTTGCCATAATGAAGTCCCACAGATTGAATAATTTAAACAGACAAAATATATTGTCTCACAGGAGGCTGGATGTTAGAGATCAAGGTGAGGACAGAGTCATGCTCCCTCTGAAGGCTCTAGGGCAGCATCTGTTCCAAAACTCTCCCAGCTCCTGGTAGTTCCTTGGCTGTGGCAGCACATGGCATCCTCCCTGTGTGCATGTCTCTGTGTCCATGTGCCTGCTTTTGATAAGGACACCAGTCATATTGGATTAGGGACCCACCCTACTCTAGTATGAACCCATCTTAAAAAATTACATCTGCAATGACTCCACTTCCAAATAAGGTCGTGTTCTGAGGTACTGGGTCTTAGGACTTTAACATATGAATTTAGAAGGACAAAAGCTCAACCCATAACACTATCCATGTATTAATACTTTTACTACATTTGATTTTTTTCCACAAACATATATTATTTTGTGCATAACAACTTTATAAATGTGGTATTATACTGTATGTATCCTTTGTAACTTTTTTATCTAGCAATCTATTCTTGAGTTGTATTAATGAGACAAATTTATACTAGTTCATGTATAATACTTCGCTATCTGAATGTACAGCTATCCTCTCTACACTAAAATTAAAAATATAGACAGTTTTAAAATGTCATTCATTCCTTAAATAATAACAGATACATGAGTCTTAGTCTTAGACTCTGTGAGCTCTCTGGTTCCAGTCCTTGCCAAGACCCCCTTGAATCTTCAATTGCATTTTGTGACACTGCAATCTTATAATTTCAGGCCTCAGCAATTTTTATTGTTGAGGACATTTTGGGCAGCAGGAGGAGAGCCACTCAACTGTTGGGGAATATCACTAAGCAACAAAGAAGAGAAGGAAGATATTTGAATAGATGAATAAGCACTGAAAGTTGGAGTTTGGTTTGAGCGAGCTCTGGATGGCAGCTGCATATCTCCAGCCTGTGAGATATGCCTGTGGGAGGAAGGCAAAGCTGAAGATAAAGTGTGTGTCCCACTCCCTGAGTCTCTTGGACAGGTCTTTGGGGCAGGAGGTTGACCCCACTGTCTTTTGATCACAAGTCACAGTGAGCAGCCAACCCTGCAAAGGGGAGTTAAATAGTAACCTGAAAGCTGTGGAAAGGTTTACAGACATTCTTGCAAGTGCACAGCCTGGAACCTGGACTGCTTATCTGGGATCGCCCTTGGCCATGGCTGACCTGGGATTCAGTAAGATGAAGAAAGTCTTGATCTTAAAGGTGGAAGATACAGAACAGCTGAGGTGGGCTCATGTAGCCAATCGCGGGGAGGAGAGGAAGGCCCACCGGCACGTGCAGGTACTCCACAAAGCTGTCAAACTCAGGTGCCGAGAGATTGACAAGGAGATGGCCATCCTGGAAAAGTTCATAGAAAAAGTGAAAAGGTCCACTGGTCATTTGACTCAGAGCCACCAGCATGGATGGTGTGATGGGAGCCTTCCTGAGAAGGCGCCTCTGAGGAAGAGGTATTGACCGCCTCTGCTCAGGGCCACTTTCTTCCTGTTGGATGGCGTCACATCTGGCACCAGTGAGCACCTTCTGCCTTTGTGTTCCTCCATTGCTATCACTCTCTGAAGAATCCCTATGAAAGAGCCCATGTCACTTCCAAATACTAGGCCCTTGAAGAAAATGCTGGGGAAAAAGATGGGCTTTGTCTTCTGGAGGTCGGAAATGAGGTTGGATATGAGTTTTAAGGAAAGATCTCCACTTCTTTTGTCTGCTGCATGGGCCTTTGCAATGTCATGTTCAAATTTTGTTAATTCTTCCCAAGATCCTCCATAAGGAAAGTGCCACCCTGTGAGGCAGGAAGGACCTCGAGATGGGTAATATGAAGCTTTTCTTATGACAGATCATCTACATGAAACTCCCCAGATGAACTTTTACCTTTAGAAGTACTTTAGAGGTATAGGTAAGTTTATTATTAAATTTTAACATGTGTGAGATCTAAAGACTAAATTTTTCAAGGACTGTTGTAAATGAGCGTGTGCCTCCTGCCACCTCCTACCTCAAGGCACACGTGGATTCGGCAGAAAGCACACACAACTGGAAGCAGCCTGAAAAATGGGGCTGAAATGCCCTGAAAGCTCTCCACTCCCCGCCTTCCCTGAGGGCAGAAACCCCAGGAGCCTGACTCCCCTGTCCCAGCTGTCATCCCCGTCACACGGGCGTGCACCAGAGTGGGAAACGCTTCTGTGTTAAAGTATGACAGTGGGAAAAGCCTGCGGTGGGACTGATGAAGTCTCAGGGTGGAGAAGAGAGAGGCCATTGACTTTGTTTTCAATGCCATGTAAATGCTGTAGATAACTTGACAAGATCTTTGTTTCTATATGATTCCAAAATTTGAAAATATACAAATAGGCCTTTATGGATTTTTCTAAGGATTTCTATTTGGACTCCATAGTTTCCCTTGAGGGCCTCAAGTTTGAGACACACACAGACACACACACACACACACACACACACACAAATATCCTCTCATTTCTGCTGCCAGTCATGGATAGCCCCAAAAGTTGTCTGATTAACCATGAGTAAAAATCATGGGGAAGGATGCTATAAGATTGTGGACATAAATGGAATCTCTACAAAGGGACCATCAGAAATTTCTAACAAAAAGATAGTTTTAAAACAATTGTTCCCAATGGCTGGTATTGCTTTTTAAATGGAGCTGATAACATTCAGAATTTATTTTGATTTGTCTTTGAGGCTCTACTCTGAAACCAGACTAAGGAGTAGCTACTTTAGAGATTTTCATGCTATTGATCATAAACTATATAGGATTTCTATTTTGATTATTTATATTTCATTGTTTTATTCCTATCCTTTCTCCCTGAAGTAATCTCCATGTCTATTACTGCAATTTTAACAAATGAGTAACTAAAGGTTGGTATCAGTTCTTAAATTATATAATTAAAATTCAAATGTTTGGGGTTGTTTGTGTTTTTTTTTTTTTTCAAATAAAAAGGAAGTTCAGAATTTGCCAAAGTGCTATGGTACTATTTTTAAGCTCAAGCATGGTGTTTGGGCTTATACATACATGAATACACATGTCAAATATGTGTGTACCAAAGTGGAAGGATCATGGATTTTGGAGTCAAATCCTGGTCTTCCACTACCAATTGTGAGATTTTGGGTAAGATGGAGAGTCTCTTTGAACCTTAGTTTCCTTGCTTGTAAAAAGGGATTAATAAAAACTCAGCATTGTCATTTTAGAAGTTGAATGAAGCAGTGTATGTTACAGTTTCCAGCCAGAGCAGATGCTAAAAAAAAAAAAAAAAAAAAAATGGCAGCTATGGGGGTAGTAGTTACTTCTTTGATCCAAATCCCAGCCTTCCCATTAATTATCTGTGTAATTTTAGGCAAGACTCGTTACTCCTAAGTGCAGGGTGTAGAGATGGGATGGGATGGTCTCTCCATTCCTCACAGAATAAGTCTTCATTTCTAACACACTAAGCAGTCTACGTTTGAGGCACCATCATGAAGGACCAAGCAAACGAAATAGATGCAAAAGTGGGATTTGGTTGACTTTATAGCCACATTTTTTGTGCACTTGTCATCAGAAACTATTCTAAGCCTTTCCCATTAACTTAATTCTCACAGCTCTATGATTAAGGCAATATCCTTAATCCCATCTTAGAGATGAGGAAACTGAGACACAGAGTGGTTATGTACTTTGCCCAAAGTCACACAGTAAGTGCAGAGCCAAGATTCAAAGCAAGATAGGCTACAGAACTCCTATTTGTTTAAACCATTTTGCTTCATAACTTTTCTAAGGGGATTGACTTACTGACAACTAATCCAGCATCCTCCAGTTCAAATTCACAGGTAACCCAGTACTTAGTACTTATTTTTACTTTTCTTTCCTGGGCCCAGAATGGAACCTTATGATACATTTGCTGGGGGATAATGTTCTACATAGGTCCAGCGCCACACTTACCTTCTAGTAAGTGTCTGGTGCAAAGTTCCTGCTTTCTTCCTAATTGACCTCTGAAGTCAAAGGCATGTGGGTTCATATACTCCCCACATCCGCATTAACTGTTTGATTCTGGCAACATTACTTAACTTCTCCTGGCCTCAGTTTCCCCATCTGTAATGGAGGGTATAAGTGGGAATATTAATTACTCACAAATGTGAAAATTATGAGAGGTAATACATGGTAAAATGACTGCATGTAGGAGGCAGTCACTAAATAGGATCAGCATTAGAACTGATCCTGAGGCAAACTTCAAATGAAGCCACTGAGCTAAGGCAGGGCTCTTGTTCTGAGCTTGGAGTGGGATTCTCTGGCCTGGGGCCTGGCTAAGGCAGCTCCTGAAAGCCCAGAAGCTGCTCACAGATACAGACAAGCACACAGTCAACCTCTAAACTAAAATTGAGGGGCACCAAGGGTGGTTTGAGAATTTCATTACATTGATATTTCTCTCTCTTCTCTTCTCTTCTCTTCTCTTCTCTTCTCTCTCTCTTTCATTCCTCTCTCTAACATGTCCTTGGGTGAGGATATTTTTATATCTCTGCTTTGTAGTATCTGCCAATTTCTATGGTGTAAATATTCTCACTATTGCCAATATCAAGCTACCAACATGAGGTCACTGAATGTGGAATTGAGAGGAAATCCTCCCAATACTTCCTTGCAAGCTCCAGCTGCGGGAAGCCACCGCTTGCCAATACTATCATGAGAGTGCATCAAGGAACGTAGAAGACTGATGAACCTTGAGCGTTAGCAGGGCTGACGCTAAGCACTGATGGTTCGTGTTGAGATAGTGGTGGCTCAAAGCAATTTCCTGACTTGATAGCCTCCAAGTAAATGTTTACTAGACCTTACTGATCTTTACTGATCTTTATTGACCTTAGAAACAGTCTGTCTGCTACCTATTTGCTGTGCTTTACTGAGGGCAAGATGTGTATTTAAAACTGAATAAAAGCAGGCGGGACTCAGTTTCAGTGTGTCTCTTCAAAAAAGAGGCTCCACCTGGCCCCCAATGCCTGCTAAATTCATATTTCTTGTATAGCATTTTCATTTGTGCGTTGGCCTCTCCTTCAGATCCTGAACCCCGCTGTGAAGGTCGCAGCATCCAGCACACCGCTACTTTCAAGTATACTTTTGAAGAGGTATTATTCACCATGAGGCTCCACAAAAGCGAAGGAGCTAAGGGAAACTGAGTTTCTGGAGACTTAGGAAATATTTTTTATTTCCCAATAACTTAGGACTTTACCCATTTATGTACCTATGAAAACAATACAACTCTCTATGCAGTTTTAACAGTGGGAAATTTTTGTGGCATAAAACCTTGGGAAGCAAGAAGTTAGTCTAAGACACTGGTTCTCAACCTTGGCTGCACATTAGAATCACCTGGGAATCTTTTTAAAATCCTGATTTCTGGGCCTCATCCTCTGGAAATTCTGTTTCTTTGTTACTAATGTTGTGGCCCCACCCCATAACAAAGAAACAGAATTTCCGGAGGACCAGGCTCAGAAATCAGGATTTTAAAAAGATTCCCAGGTGATTCTAATGTGCAGCCAAGGTTGAGAACCACTGGTCTAAGACATAATTTATTCAGAAAAATCCAAGACAAATTTAGTATGATTTCATTTATTAAAGAATAAAAGTTTCTTCCTAGTATATTCTGTCCAACTATGAATTTCATTTAAAATCTTTTAGAAAGAGCAAATCCACTTTTTAAAAAAATTCTAGGTAGTTATAATACTTTGGTTGCCAAGTTTTAAAAAATGAGGCAAGATTATATAGTGAGAGTAGAGAAAGCAAGATGAAGTGAAATCACCCATGACAATCTGTCATATTAGCCATTATGCATTTCAACATCTGCAACTGAAAAGTCACAGAAGTCAAAAAATAAAAACAAAAAAGACTCCCAAGGAACACAGACTGCCTGATGATGTTGCTAGAATATTTAGCCCTATGTCCACTTCATGTAAAAAATAAATTAAGTATAAATAATGAGGTGAGGGGGCTGGTGTGTTCTCAGAGGGGCAAGAGAATGGGGCCAAATGCCTTTCCTCTCCCACACTCGCTACACAAAACTCTCCTCCATGTTGCTGCAGAGTAAGAAAGAGTCCACAAGCCGGGGCTGGACCAGTTGCTGGAAGTCGGAGTCCTGGAGGCCTTCAGGACAGACCCCGGCCAATCTACGCAGGGCAGCCTGGGAAGAAAACAGAAGAGATGATACGAGTCGGACTGGGCTCTGCTCAGGCGCATGTATTTCCTTCAACTACCAGAGAGATGCATTTCAGGAAGTGGCTTGTTTACCAGGTAATTTGAACTGATTGTCACCTTAACACCTTTAGTCATCTGGTTCTTTTGGTCACCTGATCATCATAGCAATTGTATCACTTGGTCCCCTGGTTTCATTTGCACCTTGGTCACCATGGTGGATGTCATCTGAAAGTCTTCATGATCTTAATAATGGTCTTGCCATCTTGGTTTTTCATCCTAGGAACCTGGTTGTTTTCAATATCTATCATTTTAAGGATCTGGTCAACTTAGTGAAATATATGGTCATCCTATAGACAAGAACTGCCAGGGGCATCAGTAGATGCTTCCAGATCCTTAGAGGAACCCTAGAATGGCAAGGGCTATTCACTTATCCATAAATTCCACTACGTTCTGAGCAAGGCATTATGAGATGAGAAGGAGGGAAGAAAGAAAGAGAGAGGAAAGAAGGTCATAAAGTTGAAGGAGGTGGAGATTCTGCCACTGAGATGTGGAAGAACAGGAAAGAGAGGTGCGAGCAGAATGAAATCACTGCTCAGATCTTCACAAACTGAGTTTCACTTTCCCGAGTATGCTACCCTGTTTCACACTCACGTGCCCTTGCTCAGCTCCTCTCCATGACATGAAGTCCCTCCCCACTCTTTTCTAGCCAGGAGTTGCATTCATCCTGCGAGGCCGGTCCCACTGTCACCTCCTCTAAGAAGCCTCCCCTGATTCCTTAAAGCAGAGACAGTTCCTCCCTCCCCTGTGCATGCACAGTCCCTGCACTGACCTTAACCTTCTCATACACGACTGCAATTGTCTTTTCAGTGTGTATCTCCCACACTACACTCTGAGCTCCTCAAGGGTACAGACTGTTTTATTTTATTTATTTTTTTCTGTATCTACAGCAGGTAGAACAGGGGCTGGCATGGGACTCAATAAATGTTTGCTGCCAAAAGAGATCAAATAAAGTGCTTTAAAACTGAGTCTACTGCTAGAGCTACCTTAAAATGCACATGTGAGCTGTGCATCTATATAGACCTTTTTACCAGGGAGCTGAAGTAATACATACTAAGTGCCCAATAAATACGAATTCCTTCCCTCTCCTAGAACCTGTACACATCAGGAAACAAGGTAGGAGCTTAAGGATGTCCTTCCCCTGGGAAACAAAGACAGGGAACAATATCTGGAGTGGCAGAAGAAGCAAAGAAGGAAGAAGGCCAACCTAGTGTTTCATTTAATCCTTACAGGATACTGCAAGTAAGTTTCATGATCCCCAATTTGGAAATAAGGACACTAAGGCTCAGAGAGGGAAAGGGCTCAGAGAGAGAACGTGGCCTTCCTGAGATCACACAGAAGTTCAACTCCAGAGCTCTCATACCTACACACACAGCAGGATGCTGCAAGCACAGGACACTAGTTTATATTGAGTTTAAGGCAGACATAGAACTTATTACCTAGACATGAGAGGTAACCTATGGCTGAGAAATCATCAAGTTGGTGGAAGGAGAGGATGGCTTTAGTTGGCTGTGGGACTAACAGGCTCTGCCATGTCCAGTGGGTTAAGAGGGGCATGTGTCTCTGTCTTGGTTTTCTCCAGGAAGTAGACTCCAGGAGACTATCTCTTATTAGTGTGACCTCTTTCCCCTGGAGTATGATATCCCTAAGGGCTAGAGAGGCTGAATCTATAACACTTTCTGATTGCTCTTGATCCAACAGAGAGAAATAACCCCATTAACCTTGAGTCATCACAGTAAAAACAAGGCGGGATCTTCAGCAGAAGAGGTGAGACCATCGATGTATTTTACATCAACAGGGATAAAAATAAAGCAAAAAGGAAGAAGGAAGAAAAACTAGACAAAGAGAGAAAATAAACCCATACCAAGAAAATAAGATAGAAGAAAGTAGCAGAGACAGAGAAAAGGAGACAACAGAAAAAAGTAACAAAAAGGTAATATTAAAACAAAGATACAGAGATGAACTGATGAAAAAAATGAAACCATGCATGAAAGGGAGATGGAAAGAAGAAGAGATGATGACCAAAAAAAAGAGAGAGAGAGAGCACACCCCGGGGCAGGAAGCATAGGAGAGAGGTAGGAAGAGGTGAGAAATCAGGATGAGGAGGAGAGAGAGGTCTGGGGGGAATAAAAAGAAAGAGAGAAAGGGAAAGAAGGAAAGAGAGAAACCTCTAAGAGAGGAGGCAACATCTAGAACAGCGGTTCTCAACCTGTGGGTCACTAACGCTTTGGGGGTCGAATGACCCTTTCACAGGGGTCGCTTAAGACCATCAGAAAACACATATATAATTACATATTGTTTTGTGATTAATCACTATGCTTTAATTATGTTCAATCTGTAACAATGAAACTACATCCTGCATATCAGATATTTACATTATGATTCATAACAGTAGCAAAATTACAGTTATGAAGTAGCAACGAAAATAATTTTATGGTTGGGGGTCACCACAACATGAGGAACTGTATTAAAGAGTCGCGGCATTAGGAAGGTTGAGAACCACTGCTCTAGAAGGAAAGAAAAGCAAAAACAAAACATAAGAGAGAGAACTAGAAACAGACCTGAAAAAACACAAAAGCAAATAGATACACAGAGTCCCTAGAAAGTCTACAGGGCATGAACCCCAACCATCTGGGAGCACCCTCTCCTCAGGGCCCAGGGCAGTGATGGCGAACCTATGACACGCGTGTCAGAGGTGACACGTGAACTCATTTTTTTGGTTCATTTTTCTTTGTTAAATGGTATTTAAATATATAAAATAAATATCAAAAATATAAATCTTTGTTTTACTATGGTTGCAAAGATCAAAAAATTTCTATATGTGACACGGCACCAGAGTTACGTTGGGGTTTTTCAAAATGCTGACACGCTGAGCTCAAAAGGTTCGCCATCACTGGCCCAGGGGCTTAAAGGACCTCCCACTCTTCCAAAGCCTTTCTCTCTCAGCCTCTGCTTTCCTCGGAGAGTTAACAACCAATCATCTCAGGATCTCATTCCCAGACAGTCTGAAAACACGTAAGTATTTAACAAGCCCAGCAGCCCACTGACAGCTGCTTCATTAAGGAAAAATCAAGCCTGTTTGCAGGAGACAATCTGTGCTGCCACTTTCGCAGATGTGGGAAACAACCATTGAAATGTCTTCCATTCCCCTGAAAGGAGCCTTGGAAGCTGGAAAGAACACCTTGAGGACGGGCAGGAGAGGCAGCCTCCAACTCCACCTACCAGGCAAGGCACCTAGTACCTCCGTCTCATCAGCCAGGGGACAACACTCAAATATGGAGGCCCTTCTGGCAGCCAAACCACAAACACTCACCAACAGGGGGTGCTGAGGGTGGCCAAGTCTATCAGTTCCTCAGCCAAGCCAAAAACAGTCACCAAACCCAAAGTCCTATGGAGAAACAAAGAGCTGGAAAAGGATCCTGACCACAAGAAGGCCCCGGGCTAGAAGGGGAGAAATTCAAATCCCTTCATGAGCCAAAGTAACAAGACCAGGACCATAAGGCATGGGGGAGAAAGCATTTCTGAGACAAGATGGTCTGGTCAAAAGTCAAGGTCTTCAGCATCAGGCTGGCTGTGTTTCAATTCTAAGAGAGAACTCAACCTGCCTCCTACTGGGGAAAACAAAATCTGCAGGCAGGCTGTGTGTTCCTATGTTAAGCATGGAGGGCTCCCAGGAAGCTGCATGGAGGAGAGGTGTTTTGGTCTAAGTCTTGAGGGAGGTGCTGGCAGAGCTGTAGAAAGGGTATCTGCTTGGGCCAAGGGACAAGGGTAGTGTTGGGTGGCTCATAACACTCTGGCCTAGCCAGGAGGATGGGGTCTGGAGGCAGTGGGAGGCCTCCAGAGCCTAAGGTGGGTAGGATTCCCACTGTGAAGGTCTGAACCACATGGACAGCAGGCTGTAGGTAACAGGGACCATGGAAGGATTGGTCATGGAGTGTCATGGTTGTAAACTGTCATGAGGAAAATTAGCCCAGTAGCTAGATGGAGGGTGATTTAGGAAGAGAGGGGCTCTCTTCTGCATCCAGCAACTTGTCCACAAGGAGAAATTTAATCCCTTTTCCACTGGAAAACCCTTTAGGAGATTGAAGGTAGTGGCTAAGCCTTTCTATGTGCGCTTCTTCAAACTAATGACATAAATGAAAAAGGAATCGCAGAAAGCCCTTGTATCTGAATGGAGCTTTATAGGTTGCCAACACTTCCTCAGGACCTGGTTAGTGTCAAGCAGTTGCTAGCTGCATGAGTTGTGAAGATAATGGGAGTTGGGAGCAATTATTATGTTTGACAGGTATTAATCTTCTCCATTTGACTCACTAGACCAGACAGAATTAAGAAGCTCTGTGAACCTGGAAAATCACATCTTTACATTCACTAATCTCTCACTGAAACTTAGCTTTTCCTTCTATTGTGGATGTAGCAACAAACCATGAAGTCTCAGCAAGCCCTGAGATTTGTTCACCAGTAGAAATCCCAGGAACTTTCATATCTCATGATTGTGGTAGGTAGCTTCAAATACCATTGACACTCATTGGTAGGCAAGTTACAATGCTTATTAGACTCACTGATCAATCTTATTTAAGTTATTAGTTAAAAGTACACATGTTTAAATACTCTATAATTATCTATATGTATAAAAGGCTAATATGCTAAGTGTCCGTCCGGGTAAAGACATCACATAGCAACACCCAGCTTCCTCTCCCTAGCGACTAGCCTCCTTGCAGTTTCTTCAGCCCATGAACAGAACTTGCTTTATAGCCAGATGGAAATACTTTACACTGAACCAAATGTCTGTGAAGCATTTTCCTGTGCCTCATCTCATTTGATCCTCACAGAAGTCCTGGAGTAGGTAGATAGGAGATTCAGTGGAATCCTATTTTCTTTTCATTAGCCGGAAAACGGAGATTTAGAAAACTTAGAAACTTGACCTGACTGAAAAGAAGTAAGAAATGGTGGACCTTGAAAATGACTTTAGGTTTCTCACTGCACAGAATATAGTCAAACACTGCTGCAGTTATATATTTTACGCTTTGTTCTCCCTGCATGATCTACAATAATAATCTGCTTCATATTGATATTTACTGCTGTATTGCTGATGATTACCTGAAAGAGAAGTTGAGGTGCTTCACTGGGCTGGAAAAAGTTTAGCTACATCAGAAAGCAGGTCTAATTAAGCAAGTTTATTCTATATCTATAAAAGGCTAAGTTGACTCGCACATGTGTGATACATATAAAGCTCTCACTGGTGCCAATCGCATGCATGTGTTTCCACCTGTCATTATCAATTGTGAATTTGATTGACACTTCTATTATAGAGAAAGGGAAAATAGCGATATTAAAATATTTCTTCCAATTAATTATCTTTCAATGTGCACGAATTCATGCACCAGGCCACTAGTTTTAATATAATTGGATTCCTTTTTAATTCTATATATTTTATTGTTTATGTTTAAAACATCATTCTGACAATGGGTCCATAAGCTTCACCAGATCACCAAGGTGCAAGAAAGGTTAAGGTTGTTCTGCATGTACCAGAATAAAAGCCCCATGACAGCATAGATTTTTTGTCTCTTTTTTCACAACTATATCCTCATAGCCTAGAGGAGTGCATTTTTAGATAGAATCACTCAGTAAATATTTATTGAATAAAATGTATAGCATTTAGTGACCTACCCATGTCACACAGCTCATTAATGGCAAAACCAAGACAGGTGTGTCTGACTGTAAGGCCCTGCTGTTGCTACCCCACACTGCCCATCAGGAGCTCCCAGAAATGAGATGAACTCAGTTAAAACAAGATGGGTGAGAGGGGGCTTTACTGTGAAAGAGCTTAAAGGATCGCTAAACCCATCACTTCTCCCTTGCATCTTTTGAGGACCAATCAAGGATCTGGAAGCTAAATGGGTCTATTTATCCAATGGCTTCCCTGCTCCTTCATGCTTCCAACTGGAAGCTGCTCTGCTTTGGGATCTGTTACACCCCATCAGGGAGGAGTTCAGAGACAAAGCATACATTCCCCATCTGGTGCTACCGGATGAACTAATGAGAGATCCAAGCAGCAAGAAGAAGTCGGGTGGGGACTTCCCAGGATGCACTTGCTTGGTTCAGGTGAAGGCCCTGGTGGCTGGCTGAATAATATTCTCTGTCCCGTCCTATTATTGCCTCCTGTTCAGTTCCACAAAGGAGAGAAGGAAGCCAAAATGCTTCCTTCCGAAGAGAAGAGGGAAGCTTTCTCACTGTGTCCGGTTTGGAAGAGGCAGGAGACATCCATACCCTAGCTCCCACATACATCAGGCACAGTGACATCACTAACACCACCTAGCATCCCGCCGCCATCCACTCAGTCTCAATCATTGTTCAGATTCCCTAGAACCTAAAGGTTTGTGGCTCCCAGCCTCCCATCTTTCACATACATGACTTCATGTAATTGTCTCCAAAATTTTATGAATTAAGTGAACAAGTATTACTCTTATCATTTTGAAGAGAAAAGTTGAAGCCCAGAGAACTTTCATGGCTTATGCAAGCCAACCATGACATAGCCAGCTCCCCTGACCAGGGGGAAAGATCGGGAAGACTGTGAACTCACCAGGCAGGCCACCAGCACAGCGTCACTGCTGTTCCTCTCTGAGGGCGATCGGCAGAGTTCAATGAGGCGGGACATACCTGCGTGAAACACAGCTGCGTGAAACACACAGAGAACCTCAAGCTCTGGGTGGGGACCAGCCTGGCCAGGCCTGAGACAGGGGTGCTCCACTCTCTCTCGCACAGCTCTCCCAGTGGGGCCTGTGGAAGCAGGTGGCTCCCAGTGTCCCTGTCAGCTCATCAGTCAGCCGGGGAAGGAGAGTGAACCCACCTGGAGGAGCTCGTGGTGGAAGCCTGCTCCCTCAGGTGTGAACAGACCCTCGTCAGGGCCAGGATGAGCTGCAGTGTCAAAACCAAACCCCTAAGTGCCAGAACCCTGGCTGGGACTGAACTTGGTTAAAACTGCAGCCAAGGTAGCACAGGTCTCTCTAAACAGCTACTTCTGTGGAGGTACCTCTGATGTTACCAGAGCCACATTTAGTGTTTGCATCTTTATCAGTGGAACGGTCGGCACCTTTTATTTCTCAATTACCTATCAGAAAATATGTTGTTGCCCAGCTGGTGTCACTCAGTAGATTGAGCCTTGCCCCATGCAGCAGGAGGTCACCAGTTTGATTCTCAGTTAGAGCACATGCCCGGGTTGTGGGCTGAATCCCCAATAGGGGGTGTGCAGGAGGCAAACTATCGCTGTTTCTCTCTTATTGATGTTTCTATCTCTCTATCCCTCTCCCTTCATCTCTCTCTAAAAAATCAATTAAAAAAAACATTTTTTTGAAAAAGAAAAAATATATATTGTAGCTAAAAATATAGAAAACTACAGATTGAGTAGGTCAATGTTGCCTAGGTCTTTAGAGAAGAAAAGTTAAATAAATAACTGCTTTTCAGTGCAAACTGACTTCCTTCAAACTTAAAAAAACCACCTCATTATAACAGAGTGATAAAAGGTGTGTGACAGCCCTACCCGGTTTGGCTCAGTGGATAGAGTGTCATGTCAGCCTGCAGACTGATAGGTCCCGGGTTCAATTCCGGTCAAGGGCATGTACCTTGGTTGCGGGCACATCCCCAATGGGAGGTGTGCAGGAGGCAGCTGATCGATGTTTCTCTCTCATCGATGTTTCTAACTCTCTACCCCTTTCCCTTCCTCTCTGTAAAAAATCAATAAAATATATTTTAAATAAAAGGTGTGCGACACATTCGGTATATGTATCTTCCATAACTTCTTATGAAGCTGGAACCCTGCTACCACAGGGTCACCTCTTGCCAACCTTGTTGTGCCTGGAGGACAGGCATGATACTGTCTCTACCTGGAGAGCCGTTTCTCAACCTTAACACCAGGATAACTCCTCAAACCACAGCTGACGACTCACATCCTTGCTAAAATATTCTCTGACCCACCCAGATGAATGTGGGCTACTTCCCTTGTGTAGCAAATGTGCTATGGACATGCTCTGAGCATTGCTCTCTGATGTTCAAGTGCAAATGTTTCTTTTCACACCTGCCACCCCATAGGTGTGTAAGTGCCTGTGGTCAGGACAATGCTATAGTTGGTGTTACATGCCTAGCACTAAGAACAGAGCCCAGCATTTGTTGGGTAAATAAGTGACTAACTGAAGGAATGAGTGATTTAATGAGTGAATTAATAAATGAGTTAATGGTGAGTAAGTAATAAATGTGCTAATGAATGAATAAACAAAAGGATGAAGTAATGAGTGAATGAACAAATGGGTAAACAAATAAGTGAATAACTGAATGAGGAAATGAATTAGTTGATGAAGAAATGCAGTCCTGATGAACAGGAAGTCTGTAGGTGAGCCATTGTTCTGGCCAACTAAAACCTCCCTAGATCCTTCCTCTCTCTTGCTTCAGCCCCAAATTAGAAGCTAGACTAGGGGCTGCACCCCAGGCCTCCATGCCAGCATTTCCCAGCACCCAGCCAGACCTCTGTTGCCACTGTGAAATCGAGGCTGCTCCCCCACCCCCCAACTCCACTCTGCTACAGCCAGTACCACTTACAGCTCAGCCGCACGGCCTCCTGTGCCACATCTGGGTCTCGGCTGAGACGGGCCAGGGTCACTGCAGCCTTCTGCTGGACTCGCTCGCAGGCTGCCACCTCAGCAGGGGTCCCAGATCTTGGCTTCTCGGACAGCATGCCCATGATAAGCTGGACCCCTGGGCAAGAGGAAAATGAATAGTTGGCACTCATTTCAGTGGGGAGCCTTCTTGGAACCTGCTGGATGGATAGCTGCAGGGCTGGAGTAAAGGCTGTCAGAATGACTGAGGGGATATCACACATGGGAAGGAAGCTAGACTAGGCCACCTCTTCTATTCCTTCTGCCCTGGGGTGTCTCTGATTCCATGTACCAAGTCACCGTACTTGGAAAGGACCCCTGGAGGACATCCCTTTTTACTTTTTAAATGCTTTTACTGGGCTTTTTGACTACCGTGCTAAATGCATAGTAAGTACATGATCCCCTAAAACCTCCAATAGTCTTGAATTTGGTATTAGTATAATTCCCTTTGAGGCCCAGAGAGTGAAGTGTCTTTTCAGAGTCATGCAGTTATCTGACCTCCCACTGCCCCCATCACCACCATCATACACAATTTGGGGCAGCACAGAGATGACATGACCAGACTGCAGGGCAAGAGACATCAGAGCCAAATGCATCCTGGGAAGGGGACCCCTTTCAAAGTCCAGCCTGTGCAACAGGGCCTGCCCTGTCCAGCCCAGGAGGCCTACTGTCTGTGTCATCATTACTGCGGATCCCTCAGGTGCTGCCCCACTTTTGTAAATAGTCTCTTCATCAAACTCTCTTCCATTGGGCCATGGGGACTGCCATTGTTTCCTGAAAGAGCAGATACACTTGGCATAGAGCTCATTATGTGCCAGGTACACTTCTAACATGCTATCTTCCCATCAGCCCTATGAGGTAGGTGTTACTATTGTTCCCATTTTGCAGATGGAAGTGCAGAGGTCATACAGCTAGTAAATAGTAGCGCTTTTTCCAGTTTTAATGGTATCAGCTGCTATGTTACCCTCCCTCCATTGCATTGTCTTATTGTGGATGTCACACTTTTGTCATGTTGCCACTCTTATCAAGTTGGTCCCTCCTTCTAAACTGTGATCTCCTCCAGGATAAAGGCAAGGATTTACTTATGTCTGTGTTTATTTGTTTAGCACAATGCTAGGCACACAGTATATCTCAATAACTATTGACTGATTGAGCCCATCCATAGCACTTTATGAACCATAAAACCCTCTACAGATGCTAGATAGTCCAATCCCAAATCCACGGGCCTCTGCATTACACTCCTGCTGACCAGTTGAACTTAAGGCTCTAAATACTGAAGGAATAGGCCACAATGACACCCCTGGGGCTCCCAGCTTCCCAACTGGTTCAGGAACATTTTTCATTATTAGCTCATCACATAGAATGAACACAAAATGATGTCTTTCAATTAGTAATAGAGCAATGGGGGATGCAGAACGTGTATCTTTGTTTAAACCACAGGGAAACCTGGGAAAAGGGGATTTAGCAACAACAGAGGTGACAGGTGGGTTCATTAGCATCTCTGGTTTCCAACCCACTGCTAATTGCTGCCTTATTTCTTAGTCACAGGAAGCCCTCACCACTTTGTTCCCAGGTGATGGGGGTCCCGTCATCTTTCTACAGGACCCAGGCACTGAAACCTGGCCCACCTTACATGGACCTTGGTGACAACCCAGCACAAGGTGGGAGGGGGAGAAAGTGCGAAAGCAATGCTCTCAGATGAGGTGTTGAGGGATCCAGCTAGCCCTGACCTGCTCCCCACTCCTCAGGCTCTTCAGCGTTCTACTGAGGTCAAAGCCAATTGGATAAGAATGACTGAAAATTGGAATACGTCCTTTTGTAGGAATGGATTTGTACTCTTTGGATCATAATGAAATCTTTGTCTACTCTTTACCATCCTAGTGAAAATGGCCTGCCACCCTCCTACCTTGGGTCTACCTTACCCTTCCCCACTTTATCTTCCTTGTGTCACTACCATTATCTGGCCTTCTCTATCTCCTTGTTCGCTGTCTCCCACTGGAATTGAAGCCTCATGAAGGCAAGCAAACAGTTACACATTGGCCTGCTGCACACATAAGCACACATATACATGCTCATGCAATTGTGGAGACCTACATGTACACAGCCACGTGCCTCCGCATAGCCTGCACACAAACACAAAGGCCCGCAGTTCTGTATGGTCACATCACCCACACAACATGCTCGCGCTGAAACACATACCGTTCTCCTGAATGATGTCTGAGGCGCACTGCTCCAGGACAGACATGTTTGCCAAGATTGTCACAATCTGGAAAAGAGGATTGAGGAGCTAAGAAAGTGGGCACACCTGAGCCAAAAGGTGCGCTCTACAAGCAGCTGAGCCAGGGGCTACAAAGCTTTCCTTTAGCTCAGTGGTTCCCAACCTGTGGGTCACAACCCCTTTGGCGGTCGAACAACCCTTTCACAGGGGTCGCTTAAGACCATCCTGCATATCAGATATTTACATTACGATTCATAACAGTAGCAACATTACAGTTATGAAGTAGCAACGAAAATAATTTTATGGTTGGGTCACAACATGAGGAACTGTATTTAAAGGGCCAGAAGGTTGAGAAGCACTGCTTTAGCCTGTGACTCCTTTCTGCACACCTGGCCCGTACTTCCAGGGTATTTTTCTTTTGTCCCCATGGGCTCCTGCCACCCAGGTGTGCTTCTCCAGTGACTGGATGCCCGTTCATCAGCATGTGACCCTGGGGTGGAACCCAGGACTCCACTGGAGAGAACAATGTCACCTGAGCGAAGAGGGGGTCCCATCATCTTTCTGCAGGAACCTTCTGGTCCCGGGCCCTGAAATGCGGACCGAACTGGCAGGTTCCTGGCTATCCTCTGTTCTGGATTGGGCTTACCCCATCCTAGCTTTTTGCCCTGATACTCAACCCCACCTACTTTCAACCTGATATGGCGACTAAGATCAAGTTAGAGAACATAAGTGGGATAGAAGTCAGCATTACACCCCAGGTATCAGGTATTCTGGGGAATTTGATGAGAAAGTTCATGCTCAGCTACATTTTGCAGGTCTGGGCCTGCAGGCCTTGCTTGCTGGGCATCGCTGAAGGCCCTGCCTATAGTAAAAGGATGCTGACATCAGGTGGACAGTTAGCCGTGGTTACAACCTCACGGGCTGGGCAGCCATCAGCCTCACCAATGTCCACCCCCACCCCCCACCACCCCCCGGCCTAGGCAGTCAAGGCTGCAGAGAGAACTCACAGCACAAAACTGGATTAAGGAGTGGACCACCAAGGGACCCACTGCAGACCCCCAAACTATACAAGGTGCCAAAATACCACTGGAAAATGTTGACAACCTGGCACCTTTTAACTCAGGTACCACCCATGACACTGCTCCTGACATAAACAGCAAAATGCATATCCAACCACGTCTATGCAAACAGACAACACTTTCATGTGGTGATTGCAATAAGTAGTGAAATAAAATGAGATAAGGTTTCTCACTGGTGCAGGCCTATCTCTTGAAAGGTTTCTCCAAAGCTTGGGACGCAGTGTAACTGCAGGCCATACCCCGCTCTGAGGTGGCAGCTGGCGGTCTCCTGAGGACTGTTTAGGCAGCTTACAACCTGAAACTCGACTATTACTAGATAGTAATGTGACATTTGCCAAGAAAGAGTGTTAGCAAGATTTTAATTGGCTCAATATTGGCATATTACTCTGGATAACAAATGTATGTAACAAATCTCTTTTCAACAGAAAGAAAAAGTTTGCCGTATTAGTAGAATATCTATCTCCCCACTTCCCCACTGCACAGATGTTGGAAAGGGGTGCTCATCTTAGGGTGCGGTGGCACCCGTGCCTACAGCCCTTCTAGCTCAGATCTGGGCAGGGGTGGGGCGAGGTAAGCGTGACCAGGATGGGTTGCCAGGGGAGAGACCAGAGAACCCCCCAAGAGCTGATCCCAAGGCAAGTCTGTCCTACCAGACGTTTTAGGAAGGGAGTGACAAGCTCCTGTTTGCATTTGAGAAAGATAATGGGACCAAAGGAGGGTTAGTCCTTGGAAGCCCTCCCCCACCTTTTAAGATAGTGTTTGTGGGCTAAGTGGGAGGAGTTAGAGGAAAAATATGGGTTGAAGATGTAGTTAAGTGGAAGGTTCCCCAGGAAGCACAGAGTGCACAGCCTTCTGAGGAAGGAGAGACAAGGCTATTGGCTTTCTCTGAACTGTCCACAGTAGCAGGGAGCATGACCGCTGCTCCGGCTATGTTGTGGCTGCTACACTCCAGCCACCACCAGCCTGGCCTCTCTGAATAGATATGTTTGACATACAGATCCAGCAGGGAAGGGAGGGATGGAGGAACTGAGGAAATGAGGGAGGAAGGACAAAATTTTAAAAAGAAAAAGAAACCTTTGTCTGTAGCATCAGGTTCATCACACGGCAATTACTAGGTAGGTCTCTGTGTCAGACTAATTTAGATCGTGTTAATGAAAATTACTTCCTCTTTACAGCGCCTGTACCCCATGTGGTTTTCGAGGTGCAGATGAAGTATTCAATTAAGCACAATTTGAATAAATGCCAATTAGGCCCTGCTTCCAGTCCCCCTTTTGAAACATCCTTATATGCCTCGCCATGTAGAGGGGAAGGGGGATCAAAGTTTCTTCACGCAGTGGAGCCCAGGGCTGGGATTTTAGGGACACCTGGCTCACCTTATTGGGTACCAGGTGGTGATGCTATCAGGGGACAGAGTGCAGGAGCCAGACAGACAGTTTCCCCTGGCCCAGGCTAATTCCATCCTGTCTGGTGATTTCCAATTAAGTTCCATTCCCCCTGAGCAAAAAGGCACTGTTTCCTGTGCAGTTACTGGTGAACAGAGAGGACACCGGCCTCTGGGGCAGCCCTAGGTGAGAAGCTATGTAGTGCAGGGGCTGCACCAAGGATCAGCCTAGTTCCAGGTCTCGGCTCTGTCATTCATTTTCCATGTGACCTTGGCCACATTTCTTAACCTTCTGTGCCTTGGTTAATGAAGGTGTATTAGATTTCTGTTGCTGCTATAACAAACTTATCGCACAGTGCTGGTGATCAGAAGTCCTAAGTGAGCCTAGTGGAGGGAACATCAGGGTGTTGATGGAGCTGTTTTCCCTCTGGAGACTCTGGGAGAGAGTCATGTCCTTGTCTTTTATAGGGTCTAGGACAGTGATGGCGAACCTTTTGAGCTCAGCATGTCAGCATTTTAAAAACCCTAACTTAACTCTGGTGCCGTGTCACATATAGAAATTTTTTGATATTTGCAACCTTAGAAAAACAAAGATTTATATTTTTGATATTTATTTTATATATTTAAATGCCATTTAACAAAGAAAAATCAACCAAAAAATGAGTTCGCGTGTCATAGGTTCGCCATCACTGGTCTAGAAGCTGCTTGCAGTATTTGGCTCTTGGTTCCACATCACTCTGACCTCTGGTCCCTCAATCACATCTCGGTCTCTGACCCCAGTCCTCCTACCTCCTTCTTATAGGAACCCTTGTGGTTACACTGGGCCCGCCTGGACAACCCAGGATAATATTCCAGGATAATACTTCTATATCAAGATCCTTAACCTGATCACATCTGCAAATTCCCTTTGGACATGTAAGGAAACTTGTTCACAGATTTGAGGATTCAGATGTGGACATCTTTGCGGGGAGCAAAACAGTAACTCATTTAATGCGCATCACAGCCTTATCAATTATACTACTAGAGGCCCAATGCAAAAATTCGTGCAAGAGTAGCCCTCTGGCACCTGGGACCTGGGCTTTCCTCTGGCTGCTGACAGGCACCCAGAACCCCCGGCTTCCCTCGCAGCCCCAGCTTCATCCGGAAGGTCATCCGGTCTAATTAGCATATTACACATTTATTATTATAGATGAGTTCCTGTGGTAGCACCCAGAACATTTGTTAAACAAAATGAGTATGGCATGCCTGAGGGAAACAATCTGAAGGTACCCAGACTGTGAACAACTGTGTCAGGGAGCACTAACCAACACAATCCCCAGTGTTGGCACGTTTTGCTGATGTGAGATATTCCCAAAGGGAGGCCAGGTCCCAGCTCAGGAGGAACCCTTCCCAGAAGAGAACCCAACAGACTTTGCGCTTATTGCTTTCTGCCACATTTTGAAATCACTTTCCCTTTGGCATCCTCAAAACTGACTGACCACCTTAGGAAAATCGAGGTGAAGAGCAAATTGAATCAAAAGAGCAGGGGACCTCCCATGTCACTGGCCCTGTGTGGCAAGAAGGGGGTAGGCAAAGCCTTTTGATGTCAGTGCAGATGCAGAGGAAGAGGTATACTCTGTGCTGGTCCAGGGCAGGTGCTCTGGGAGCTCTTGTCCACAGTCCATCCCAAGGCAGGAACCGGGCTTGTCTCACATCCTCGCCAATGTCTGCCTGTGCTCACACACGGTCTCTGCCTTTGTCCCTTTTGTGCGCTATATGTAAGCTAACACTGAAGACCACACCACATAAAACCCTAGCGAGGGTTACCCAGGATACCCAAAGAGAAGCAAGTGCTCTGGTCCTACACACAGAATAGCTGACATGCCTTTAATGAAAAGTTATAATTGCTTTTATGCTGTGCAGTCATTAGGACAAAAAGGCCAACAGTTGATATGACTGTAATTAGAGTTACTCCTTAATTGCTAGATGGAATATTTAGATTTCTGTTATCCCTGTGTTAACTCTCTAAAAGCTTTATCATCCCTGTCAACTGCAGCCTTGAGACCAGCCAGCAAAATCCTTTCAGCCTCTAGGGAAAGCCCACTGCTCTCTAGGGAAAGCCCACTGCTCTCTTGGTCCTGCCTTCTTCCCTTCACACCACTTCCTCCACCAGAGGTCAGAAAGAATCAAGACCAGGATATTGGTCTGAAGGATGAAGGGGTCTGAGAGAAGAAGGATGTAGTCTCTTTTTATACACTATGGCCACGCTTTTTAAAAAATCTATATGATTTTATTGATTTGAGAGAGAAGGGAAGAGGGAGGGAGAAAAAAAGAGAGAGAGAGAAACATCAATGTGAGAGGGTAACATTGATCAGCTGCCTCCTGCACACCCACTACTGGGGATCAAGCCTGCAACCCAGGCATGAGCCCTGACTGGGAATTGAACCAGCAACCTTTTGGTACATGGGACAATGTTCAATCAACTGAGCCACACTGGCCAGGGCTGTGTCCACTCCTTTGCGTGGCTTATAGTCTTTATCTCTCACACACAGACACACACACACACACACACACACACACACACACACACAACTTGCATATACAGATTGAAACAACCCACACCACACATTGCCTTATACCACACTACACTCACCGCCTCATTAGCTACCTTTCCTGGCCTTAATTTCCTGCCTTTAAGCTGACTTTCCCTATCTCAGACCCATCCCAATGCCTGGCTCTCTCACAGACTCCTGTCCTGCTCATGGGTGAGCATCCACTTTGGTGCTAACCACTTCAGGAGCATTATGCCATCTGATCACAGGAAGGAGAAAACATTACTCCATTACCCATCTGAGGGAAGTGCGGCTTAGAGAGATCAAGCAATTTGTCTAAGGTCACACCGCTAGGTAATGGCGGAGTCAGGATTTGAACTCTGGTCTGTCTGAGCCCCAAGTCCGTGCTGTTTCTACTATGTCACATATGCATATGACAGGACCTTATAAACTATAAAGGTCTTTTTCAATGTGAGTCAACATTACAAACCCTAGTAACTGGCATTTCTAATAAAAGGACTCCTGATAATGTTATTCACAGGGGGGTCTCAGAAATGCTACAAAATCTTGACATTCTGAAATGCCAAGCAGACATGTTTTCATGGGGAGCATATACCAGCACCCTCCACCTCCATGGAAGCCACTAATTTCTGAAGGCCACATAAGGGCCTGTTCGTGGTAGGTTCTGTTGTGGGTCAGATAAGAGAACAGGGTCTCTCACCGGAGGTTGTCACTGCTTGACAGGCAGGGCAGATGTGAGTCAGCATGAGGCAGCCCCTCTCCCACTGCCCGTGGCACATCTGTAGCTGGGTTTCCTGCACAGCATGACCCCTAGGAAATACCTCCTGAGGATTAAAATTTGAGCCACACAGATGGTTTGTTAGCAGGGGGTTCTTCTGGATGTCTGACCACAATGGCTCCCCTAGATTTGCAGTGGGGGGGAGGAGAGAAGAGCCAGACACAATGCTGCCCTCACCCCATTCACACCCCAAGGGTGGGTCCAGGATAGGCCTGGCCGTCGAGGCTTCTGTTGGACAAATTAAGTGGACTCAGCTTGCTGAGATGATGGAGAGGTCCTCATGGAGATGTCCAAATGGAGGCGGACCAAATACACATCCAAGACCCAGAGGCTCCGCACAGCACTGGCGTCATTGGCAGATGCATTACCGGAAACTTCACGGGCATTTAATCTCCTAAGTGTTTCAGGGGGCGGTGAGCACTTCAGAGGCTAATTCATCTTCTTTGTCTTCATTGCGCAGAGCTCTCTGGTCATCTTAATCCTCGCTCTGCCACAGGAAAGGGCCATTTGTTTCTTTAATGGATGCACTCTCGCCAGCTAAGTGGCTGCTCTGAGTCAGAGCAGAAAGCTAAGCCACCCTGAGGATGGTGGGGGCCGTACCTGGCTCAGAGGTCAAGGGTGTGGAGAAAAGGGTGTGGAGAAGATGGAATTGGGGCGTCAGGGTGGTTAGGGAGTGAAGCAGAAAAACTCCAGATTCAGGAAGAGTTTCCATCTGCTAGAACTTGATCTCATTCTCTCCCCACCCTGAACCCCTCCTCCTTCAAGAGGGGCCACTCCTCATGATGAAACAAGGGTCTCTGCACAGAGCTTGGGGACGTCTGAGCTGGAGGGGTCTTGCCCCTTTTACAGGTAAGAAAATCCCACTCCAGAGATGCCCCACTCAGGGCTGTGTGCCACATTCAAAGGCCAAAAGTAATAATAACATTGATATGAGCTTCCATTTATTTAATAGTTTCTTTGTGCCAAGAATTGTAGCAAGAGTTTATAACCATTCATTTATTGAATTCTTATTTCAAATTTGTGAAATATCTTTTATTCAACCACATCCACACAAAAAAGAAAAGTGAGGCTTGAGGTAAAATATCTGAAGTTATATATGATTATCATAATAGAGGAGCTTTGAACCCAGGTCATCTGACCCCCAAAATTCCTGTTCTTATTTTACTACCAAATCTTGTATGAAATGACCAGAGTTGCCCACAAGAAGGAACGTGAAGGTGAAGGGACGTGATACTGTCAGGTAGATGACAGGCCCAGAAACTGACGGTGTCTAGCTGAAGAAGAGGAAGTGCCAGGCACATCACACAGAGCGTGCCCTCCACCCCACTCCCCACAGCCACGGGCTCTGCCTGCAATGTCCCCCGCTTTATCTGTCTTAACGGTCACACCTTGTTTCTATGGGGAACTTGTCCAACTCTAAGGAGTGAGAGATTTGACTGGAAAGGAAGTCATGAACCACATCATGCACAGCTTGGGAAGCCAAGTTGAGGACTTTGAATAATTCACTATCCATGCTCTTCCTTGGAGCATCAAGCTTAAAAATAATAATAATATTCATCATTTATTGAGGACTCAGAAGGGCTAAGCATTGTATCGGGTTCTTTGCATGTATTATCTCACCCACCCTCACAATAACCCTGAGAGGTCAGCATTTATGTCCCAATTAATAGAGAGAACATCAACACCCAAGAGGCTGTGACTTGTCCAAACCACCCAATGAATAAATAGCCAGGATCCACCTCACTCTCTCTGACTCCACAGCTACACTGACTCCACTTCATGTTCACAGCAGGTGAGAGTCAAAGACCCAAGTCTAAGTCAGGCCAGGATGTAAATGCTGGCAGCTGCTTGCCAACCCCCCAAAAAGGAGGACATCCTTTTTGAGCCTCAAGACTCTTATCTATAAAATGGAGCAAATATTACCAGCCTCACAGAATTATTAGAACCCTCATAGGAAAATGCTTATATGTACTAGAAAATGCTCTCTGAATGTGAGTTTCTATGGTCAGCGATTCTAAGGATAAGGAAGAACTAATTCAGTGCCATCCTGCTTCTTCCTTTGTATGCCCTAAAGAAGCACTTAGAGAACCTCATCATGGGGCCAACTTTGGGCAGAAGCCTTAAGAAATCCTGGGGAAGTATAAACATGGACCGTGCCCTGGGGGCTTGGGAGTGGGGCTGACATGAACTAACCAGGAAGGAAGAAATACCATTAGAACAGTCACCACTGCATTGTGAAGTGTGGCCTCTAAGAGCAGGAGGGCATTCCAGAGACCTGGAGCCACCGGGAAGGCTTTGCAGGGTTGCCGGGTGGGAGCTGGAATGAGAATCTATGGCAGTTTTACTAGGTGATGAGGCTGAAAGACACAGGTGGGGATTGGAGGCTAAGATGCAGACAGGGATGAGCCGGGTTGGAGGTTAGGGATCATCTAACTTAGAGCTCAAGCATCTGGTGGAATTTACAGAGCCCTGAAACCCACTTGATCCACTGCCCCACACACCTTTTGGTAGGGAAATGGGAGGCTGAGTACAGCAGAGGTGAGACAGGTCAGAATACCATAACCTCTGAGCTCAAGGCCTTTTAAATCCCCCTTGCTCAATATGTGCTAACATGTTTGGCAGTAAAGTCCTTTTTTCCCCAACAAAACTTTACATGGATCTCAATCTACAAAATCATTGAGATGGACACAAGGGCTGAGGCCCAGAATCAAGGTTCTGACCCAAGCAAACCCTTATTTTCATGAAAGCAGAGAAGGGACAAAACTCACCGCAGGGCACAATGTCAGACAGGCACCAATAAGAGCAGGACACAGACTTTTGGAGTAGGTCCAGGGACCTTCCCATGATGCCTCTCCCTCCTAGAATGGACAGTGTGAATGGAGACAGAGAAAGGCCCATGGTGGTTAGGTTGAGAAAAGGGGTAGAGAGTGGGCTCGTGGAGATGCTCCAGGGGCAAGGAGGCATGATGAAAACATTTCCGTTTACCTTCCTACAGGATGCAACCAGCAGGACTGACCGAGTGCTGCCAGGCCTGCTGTCCCCCCAGGGCTTAAGCCCTGACCCCCTGACCTGTCTTCACGGTGACGGGCGCTGTGCCTGGTCCCTCCCCAGCTTCTCACCTGGTCCCGGGTATAAGGCGTGTCCACCCTCTGCTTGTCGCTGCAGGCTTCCAGGAGGACGCGGATGGCATTCAGCTGCAGGAGCATCTCGCAGGCCATCGTGTCGAAGAAAGTGATGTTGGCAAGGGCCGCAGAGGCCAGCAGGAAGACTTCCCCGGACGAGGCCTCTTGGCACAGTTCTGGATGGCAAGGAGGGAGAAAGTAGCTTCACTGAAAAGTGCTTTCACATCAGTGTTCTCATTTGGTTCCCACAATAGCCCTGGGAGAAAATCTGGGCAAGTGTTATAGCATCCACTTAACAGATAAGGACAGTGTTACTAAGGAGGGAAATGTATCTGTATAAGTGGTGCTGCTGGGATTTGAATCCTGGTGGGTGACTCCTATTCACTTCTTTATCCACTATGTACCAGGCACTACTGGGGTCTTGGGATGACACAGTGAACAATATAGATCAGGTCTTTGCTCCTGTTAAACTCACATACTAGTAGTGGGCAGGAGAAAATGAGCTTTTAAAAAATTAATATAAATACTTGCAAATTCTAATAAATGTGAGAGAGAAAATTAAAAAAAAATGCTAAGAAAGGAGAAAACTAAAAGCCCAATGAGGTGCATAAGGAAGGTCTCCAGAAGAATATGACAACTTAGCCCTTAAGGATAAAATGGGACAATCATGAGAATATTTGAGTGAAGAGTATGTTCTGGGCCAAAGGGACAGCATATATAAAGGTCCTGAGGCAGAAAACAGCTCCTAGTCCATTACATCTCTAGTAATATACACTAGACTGTTGTTGCATTTGCCCTGAGAAAAAGGCTGAAGTTAAAACATAAAGATTCTCCTTCTCCAGCTGCCATTAGCAGAGCTTCAGTGTTTCCTTTTGGTCACAGAGTAAGTCCTACACTAAGACCCTGAATGTTGGGTTCTTTCTCTCTGATACTAGTGGTCATAACCCAGACCTAACCATATTCCCTACTTAACCATCTATAATAGTAGATAGGTATGATGGTTCTCTAAGGCAGGGAGGGCCTTCCCCAATCCCAGTATCCCTCCACCACCTAACACATTCCCCCATGGACTCCATTGGACCAAGAATGGACTCCTGCCTTAGAAAGCATGGGAAACTGTCCATGGTGCTGCCCGCCCATCCCAATGGATCTGACCTCTGACTCTCACCTCCAACTTGACCATCAATTAAGATGTTTCCTGGGCCCAGGCCCGCTCCTGCTGATAACACCTCTATGAAAGTACAGGAGAAGCCACGCTTCAGGAATATGGTCGCAGGAGAGAAACACAATTTCAAAGACAGACTGAACTATGTTTTATCCTGAGCCCTAGTTCTTGCTTCCAGACAAAAAGTCTGTACTTCTAGGTTCTGATATTGAAACTGGCACCATTTGGCACCTTCTGGGGCCTTACTATAAATGGACAGAAAATAACATTAGTTGAACCCCCTGAAGTGTGCCTTGCATTTTTCCATTAAATTCTCAGCACCCTTAAAGTAGAAAATGTTGCCTCCATTACAGATGTAGAAGCTGAGACAGAGAAGCTAGCAGCAGCAGCCACCATTTATCTCAATTGCTTACTCTGTGCAAGGCACTCCATCCTCACAACCACCCAGTGTTTATCACAATTTTATAGATGATGGAACTGAGGATTCAAATGTTAAGTGATTTCCCAGAATCGTGGAATTGAGGATTGTTGGTAACTGCTGAATCCTAGAATCAAAACTAGGGTTGCCTGACCCCAATGTCCCCATTTTTCTGTACCCCAGGGTGCCTCTTCTCTCTAGGCCTCTTTGTTTCATCCCAGTGATGCTCTTGCAGATCTGGGTTTCAGTTCTATCAGGAGGCAATGTCTGCTTCTGGGCATCCCTGCTCCCCACAGCCCAGGTGTGACCACTGAACAACCCGGAATCTTGACCTAACTACCCATTGGTTGGGAGAGCGGCTTAACCAAGGAGTCAAGAAGTTTATAATTCCCCTTTTCCAATGACTTCCTAGCCTCTGATTTTTGGGGAACCACTGAGGACAACCAACCCCTTCCAGGCCACCTGCCTACATCCAGAGTTGAGGTGAGACCTTAGGACTCAGTGGCCCACTTTGCTTCAAGTTCTCTTCTAGGTCTAACTGCCCACCCTCATTCTTATGCAATCACTGCTGCTGCCGACACAGCGATGAACACAGCCGCCTAAGTGCCTTTTAATTTGGGTGCACATTTATTTGGTGCACATTTACAGTCTGAGTCACCTGGGATGTGTTAGGAAGATTAAATGGAGGATTCCAGTGACTCATTTATAAATGTTTCCAATGAATGGCAAGAAATTGGAGGGCTATTTCCCACCAAAGAACAGAGCCCTGGCGTCCTGCCCAGCAGATATATCCCATCTGCTGACGCTCAGGGCAGACTCCACAATACATCTTCATCAGAGTGCAGTACGTAGGGAGGCTCCTCTTCCCCAGGCATAAATCCAGCCCGGCCAAGGAAATAGGGATGGACATGTGGCAATAGTGAAAGGTCATTCAGACTATATATGATTTTTTTAAATTATTTTCCATCATTTATAAATTAGGAGATTTTCTATAAAACTTAGGATTTTTGTCTTATCTTTAAAAATATATCTTTCCTACATGGCAAAAATCAACTGGGGTTTATCAGTGACTGACCCCTTGAGTCACAGCAGTGGTTTTCAATTCAATGCTGGACTTAAATCACCTTATTTTCTCCTTCCATCTGGTCTCTTCAACTCATTTCTGCTTCCTGCCTGGCTCTGGTGAATGACTGAATGTGAGCCTCCTGGCAGACGTAAATCCTGACTCTGGTGTGTGGGCCTTGAAGAAATCCCTCAGCCTTTCTGGGCCTGGGTTTCTTCTCCTATAAAGTGGGCATTAAAGTTCATGACCTCTTGAATTCCCTTCAGCTACGACTTTCAACAACTGGCCTTCTGCATTTTCCCAGCTTTGAATAAATGTGCATGCTGGCAAACTGATTCCTCCCAGCCTGGCCTGTGGGTGCCACTGCCCCAGTGACTGGAATCAGCCACAGAGTCAACTTCACTGATGCCTCCTCTGCAAAGTAACTGTGCATCTTCAAATGGCAGCACGAATCCTGGAGAGGAATGGGTTTCAAACCCTTGTTTTCTATGTTGGGAAAATTGTCATGTGAGCCTTGCAATGTGACGGGGCCAGTGAGTGGCAGGACCTCACGCAGCGCCTGCACAGTAGCTATTTGCAGAATGGATGAATGAAAAGGCAAAAACCCAAACCCAAGAGCTCTGACTCCAAGTCCAGTGTTCTGTGTTCTGTGTTGCCCCTAAATGTGTGCCGCTCCAGATATTCCCAGCTCTGGTGCTGACCCTGCATTTTCTGGTAAAATTAATTTTCATTCAGTTTCAATAACATATGGAACTAGAAACAGTGACAGACAGGGAGATAGAAGCAAAAACACAGCTTATCACCAGCACTCTAAAGGGAAGAACGTGGTTTGCAAAACCAATTTCCTGAGGATTGTTCTCCAGATGAGTTCTAGAATCTGCAGTTCTGCACAGGAAACTAGGGGGGGTAAGAGGGGGGCGTGTTCTAGATACCAGGTTCTGGTTCTCCTGCCAGGAGCACACTTGTCTGAATGGGGGAACCTGGAAGAGTCCGTGCCTTGAGGCCCCATGACTGGAGAGCAATGGTGGGGTTGCAGGGAGTAGTGTGTGGGAGGAACCGGTGCTCTCTGAGAGGCTGTTGTCCCCAGTCATTGCTGCCATATTTATTGGCTACAATCAACTGAGATTTCAGGAGCAAAGTCCATCAGAGTCTCTCTGGTCAAGTATCTGAACCTCAAAATTTGAGCGCCTCTCCTTCCCTGGGGTCAGTCCTGGTCTCTGATCTGAAAGGTCAATTAATCCCAATCTGACCTCCATTCAAGGAGCTTTGGAAGGGCTGCATGCATTTTAACAGAAGACTCGACAACAGAGCTGTTTCAAGCCTGACTGACGCTTCGGTGGTGCCAGTGATTATCCTTGCGGAAGGCATGTGGGGCCAGCCTGATCTTACTGTCCCTTCCTGAGGACACTGCGGCAAGGCCCCTCCCTCAGCGCCCCGCCCCCAGGGTGACTCACTGAGGAGAGCAGTCACTATCTCCTCCATGCTCTCCAGGAAGCTGCTGAGGTGCTGCGTGAAGGGCAGGTGTGGGGAAGTGACCTGGGCAACCACGGCCGCGGCCTCGGCCCGTGTGGCCTCTGAGTGGCTGTCGTCGGTCAGGATGTCGGCCAAGCACAGAACGCCATCCACCTGCAGATGGAGAGAGGACATCCTGTGCACCTGGGACAGCACCACGGCTCGTGACACTAATGAGACAGAGAACCAGGCCCTGCATAGCCCAGCCCTGGATCCAGTGACTCTGGAGGCCTATCCTCTGGCTCCAGCAGAGATCCTGGGCTTCATAGAGAGAAGGCAGCAAGCCAGGCATCCAGGGAGCAGGCCCTGGCCATCCACCACAGCAAACTATCATAGAGCTCCCAGCCTGGCGCCCTCTTGCGTGTGTTGTATGGCTTGGCATAAGTCACTTCGTTTTTCTAAGGCTCTGTTCTCTCACCCACCCACAGGGTGTTGGGGGGTTAGGAAGATGAAGCAGGTGATGCTGGATCCTGAAGAGATGCTCGTCACATGTTGGCTCTCTCCTCCTTCCTTGGGTTAGCAGCAGCCTGAGCTCAACATCTCTCCTTTCCCACCTTCCGTCACCATCCTCCCCCACAGACAGCTGGCTGCTTCCTGGAGGCCTCTCTGCCCAGCCACAAAAGAACAAACTTGGGCATGATGGGACATGAATGCCAGATAAACACTTCACTGCCCACCTGGCTGGTATGGCTCAGTGGTTGAGCATCAACCTATGAACCACACCAGGAGGTCACAGTTTGATTCCTGGTCAGGGCACATGCCTGGGTTGTGGGCTCAATCCCCAGTAAGGGGCGTGCAGGAGGCAGCTGATCAATGATTCTCTCTCATCATTGATATTTCTAGCCCTCTCTCCTTCTCCCTTCCTCTCTCTGAAATCAATAAAAACCTATTTATTAAAAAAGAAAAAGAGTTCACTGCCAGTTCTGCCCCTGTCAGGCCTGCTCTTGGCATCATCATAATAGCTTCTGCTTATTGAATGTTCTATATGTTCCAGCTACCACTCGAAGTGCAGTGCATACGTTAGTACATTGATCCTTGCAATCACCTTCTGAAGTCAGTGTTATTACCATATTATCCCCATTTTACAGATGAAGAAACTGAGACACAGAAAGGTTCATTGACTTGCCCCAGATCACAAACTCTGAAAGCAGTCGGTTTGAGATTTGAACCCACATGGTCCACAAGCCCATGGAAGAACCAGGGACCTTAGGCTACCTTCTGAGAAGGGCCACCTGAGCACAGACCCTCTGCCTCCACCAGGGGGCAGCAGAAGAGGCTTTGGGGAAAGGGGGGCAGTAACTTGTCAAGGCTACTCAGCAGTGCCACTGCAGCCCCTCAGACACTCCCAGACACCAGCCTGCCTGAGGCCCCTGCAGCTGGGAACCAAGGACTCCCTCCCTGTTGGGAGCAGCGGGGTAGGGATGAGGCAGGGGAAGAACCAGGGAGAGGTGATTTGAGGAGATGCTCCCCACACCTGCTGCAGGCCTGGGGCTCCTGTCCCTACACCCTGACTTCCTGCCACTCAAGCCCAGCTCCTCGGAGGCCTGCATCTTGTTTGAGTAATTACCACCACGGAGTTCTGAGCCTCCCTTAAGTGGCTCCTGGGAGCTGTGAGGTCCATTAGCTCTGAAAGCCTTGGCAATCTCAGACTCAAAAGAGACAAATGTGGAAACCAGAGCCCGGGGAACTGTCCTCAATAAAACTCACCTGGGTGTGCTCAATAAAAGAGAACAAACAGCAACCCGGCTGCCCGGGCAGGACTGAGTTCGTGCCAGGTGTTGACTAACAGGCCCTCAGAGACCGGGCCTCATTTAGGCCTAGAAATAGGAAACAGCCCTATTATTGCCAACGAGAGAAACCTCTGAGGCCTGTCTGGCCTTCATCCCTTCCCTCCCTCCAGCACCATCCAAGGCTGTAGCGAAGGGGGTCTCCGATGGGGGGATGTGTCAATCATCCAGTTTCCCTCATCTTACCTTGGATGCTGATGGCCTTACATCCCTGACCCAGCCGGGAATACAGGTCAGACCCAACGCTAGTCCCCGCCACGCGCTTGGAGATGGGCCACTCGGAAAACACCAGAGAGGCCAAGGAGTCGATGGTCCCCGCGGGCCTGGCGCCACCCAGGGCCTGATGCCAGGCCAGCTCCCCAGCCCAGAACGCTGCTTGGCAAATCCGCTGAGCACCATCTCCCTGAGCGCGGATGGGTGCCAGCCCTCGCGCTGGAGCCGAGGGCCCGAGGGGCCTGGGGCATCACCCACCATCACCACTTGCAACATTAACTTCCCATGAGGATGGGGAGGCCTTCCACAAGCCGCCCTGACTCCACGCCCACACCCGCTGCAGGAGGTGGCCCCTCCTCGTAATCCACAGCCCAGCACGTCTGCCGTCATTGTAGCATTTCCCGGCACTGACCGGCCCTTGTTCCCCAAGGTGTGGGCCCGCTGCACCACAGGGGGTTTCCTCAAAGCACATTCCGGGGCCCCACCCAGACTTACTCCACTGGACTCCAGGGAGACCTGGGATCTGCCTTTTAACAAGGTCTGCAGCGAACTGTGTGCACCAGAAGCCCCGTGTAATGTGATTCTCGGCTCTCCTGTCTGTCTGTCTGTCTGTCTGTCTGTCTGTTTGTCCCTGTTCCGCAGGGAGCTCTGCGAGCCTGGGGACCGCAGCTTGTTCACGCGTGGCTGCTCCAGGCCAGGCACCTAGCAGGCTCTCGGTAAATGGGGGATACATTGAAGAGAGTAAAACTTGACGGGGGACCCGAGGACACACCCAGACAAGCAAAGATGGAGGGACCGCCATGCAGATGGAGGGGCGGCGTGAGCGACAGCCGCTGCAGGGAAGGGCCGCTTTGAAGAAGCAGGCAGCTCAGAGCATGGATTTGGCAGTTTCCTGAGCCCAGGAAAGCGACCCTCACCCCATCCTGATGTAGACCCGGATCTCTTCCCTGCCTTAGGTTTCCCAGAGAAGAGGACCTGGTGTTCGGCCCAAGCAACTGACCACTGTCTCGCTTTCCTTCTGACTTGTTTTATATGCTCAGACCATTTTTGTTAATTTACTATTATGAAACATGTCATCCCTTCCAAAGAGAGCATTTGCAAATTGATTAGGCATTCCAAAATAATAAAATAAACACCTATACTATATGTATGTGTATGTGTCTAATATCTGGGAAATCTAATCTTAGGAATAAAATAATACCAGAATCCCCCTGGACATCATCCTTGATCTCATACCTCTGCTTCTCCCCCTGAATTGTGTGCTTGCCTTTCTCTTATTTTCTTTAAAGATGTATTGCATGCATATGCTGTTCAGTTTACAAGGTTTTGAACTTGACATAAATGGGATCACACTATATGTAGAAATATGCTTTTTTCCTCAGTCAGCATTATGTTTGGGAAACTCCTTCCTGTTACTGCATGTGGCTGAGGTCACTGCTGCGGGGTATTTCATTGTCTAAATCAATTGCAATTGAATAGAAAATTCATTTCCGCATTCTCCAATCTGGGGCCATTTGAGCCATTTCCCAGTTTTTGCTACAGTGCTGCCATAAATATTCTTCTAAACATCTTCTGGTACACACGGGCCAATTTCTCTGGTCGTTTCAGCCTAGGAGTGGGATGACCAGCTCATAGAGCAGCGTGGGCAAACTACGGCCTGTGGGCCAGATCCGGCCCGTTTGAAATGAATAAAACTAAAAAAAAAAAAAAGACTGTACCCTTTTATGTAATGATGTTTACTTTGAATTTATATTAGTTCACACAAACACTCCATCCTTGCTTTTGTTCCGGCCCTCCGGTCCAGTTTAAGAACCCATTGTGGCCCTCGAGTCAAAAAGTTTGCCCACCCCTGGTCTAGAGTCATGCCTGGGTATAAATCCTGCCCCTGTATCTTACTACCTAGATAAATTCAAAGTAAACATCATTACATAAAAGGGTACGGTCTTTTTTTTTTTTAGTTTTATTCATTTCAAATGGGCCGGATCTGGCCCGCGGGCCATAGTTTGCCTACGGCTGACCTAGACAATGTGTGTACCTAGATAATTTGAGCCTTATCTATAAAACTAGAATTTCAATGCATGAAATTCGTGCAAGAGTAGGCCTTCGCAGCCACGGCGGCTGCCTGGATCCTGCGGCTGCAGCCCCAGCATCATCCCAGAAGGACATCGGTCTAATTAGCATATCATGCTTTTATTATTATAGATGGGGATAAAACTCCCAACGTCAGAGGACAATGGAAGGTAACTGAGATAATGCATATACAACGCCTGTCACAGTTGGCGCCATCATCCCGTCTCATTCCCATCTGGTGGCTGCAGTCACCTCCTCTAGACCCAGGGCCTTGGTTCTGCCTGGTTTTTCTGCAGTTTCATCTGGAACTGAGACCCCATGGAATCCTGGGGCCCACAAGTCTACCCACTTGTTGCGACTTCCTCGGATCCTGCAGCCCAGAACTAGAACTTTAAAAAGCAGAGTGAGTCCTGTTTTAATTCCTGACCAGGACCAAGAAGATGAATAATTACAATCCCTCCGGAAAGACAAATAGTCTTATCCCTGCATCTCTTTCTAGTGCAACATGAATGGAGCACTTACTTGTGATTGGCGCTGACCTCGGCACTGATACAGGTCAGGAAGAAAGAAGAGATGGAGAAACACAGACAGACACACAGAGAAACAAGAAAATGAGAGAGACAGACAGACGCAGTGCATGCTTAAGAGGATTTGGGGATTTGTCTGGTGTGGAGCCCAGCCTCACAGTCTTACTTGGTCTCTCTGTAACGCCTCCTCCTGCTGAGAACTCTCCATCTCGGCCTTCTTTCCTTCCTGGGACTCCCTGGTACCCCAGTTTTGGGGGCTCCCTAGCTAACTACTAATTACCATCTCCTGTAACCTCTCTTCCTCTGCATCCTAAGGTGACTCACGCCAGGGTTTGCTGTCAGCCCACTTTGTCCCAAGTCAGTCAATAGCACCCAAACCAAAGTGGCCTCAGTGGCTCAGTATGATGGCCCCACACACATACACACGTCTAGCCCTCCATCCCCGACTTTCTTTCCTAAGATCCACATTTCAAACCTGCTCCTGGATCTCTAAGTCCAAAGCTAATTTGCCTGGGTATTTCATGGGCACCTCAAACCCAGTTCACTTAACCCTGAAGTGGTCCATCGTCCCTGTCTTCCCTCCTCACTGTCCTCTCAGACCAGGTGAGAAGCCACCTCCTCTGGGAACATGCACCGCACCCCCCAAGCCCCAGCCAGAGGGTCTCTGTCCTCCCAGCCACCTGTCTGACCACAACTGCAGTGCTTACGTTGGGCTATCCTTATCGGTCTGCACACTCATCCCTGCACCAGATTTGAGCGGCTCAGGGCAGCTTCTGTATTAAAACCTCTCTGGTCCCAGCACCCAGCTGAGGCCTGACACACAGCAGTTTGCTTGTCAAGGATGGGCTGAATGGTGAAGAAACAGGCCCAGGGAGGGGAAGAGATCGCCTAAGCCACATAGCACATTAATGCCAGGGCTGGCACCTCATCCTGGCCCCCCCTCCTGGCCTGTGCCCCCTAAGTGGGGCCTCTGGGAAAGGCAATGAAGGGAGAAGGGGGTGAGAGGGCCAGGCCGGTGGGGCTGTTCAGCTCAGCGCCTACCGTGGGCCCAGGAGTAACCCAGCCTGAGGCCAGCTTCCTCAGACACGGGTCCTATCTATGGATCGCCTCCATCTCCAAACCACACAACCCCGTCCCCAGTCATAAACTTAATGATGCCAAGAGAACACAATCTAACCACAGCACGTACACATCCGAAGGAAATTGCTGCTGGAAGCACTTATAGGTAATTAGCTTTTACATGGAGTGGGATGGGCCTGGGCCTGAGGCCAAGCTCCCCTTATGGGAGGGCATGCAAGCGGTGGCAAGGATGGTCTGGCCTGGCATCCCCCGGGCAGCAGGACGGCGCACCCGGAGCACAGACACAGGGTGTCCAGAGCTGGTGGACGCTGAGATTCTCCCTGAGCGGTGCGCAAAGGAGCATGGGACCCACACAGTTGAGGAGCCCAAAATATACAGTAAACACCGCTGAGATTTATGGGCGACGTTTTCCTGCTGGTTACTGGAAACGCATCCGTGGGGGCTTTTATGCGAATATCTCAGGGACACAGGCTGGTGCACAGGCCCGTCATATATCACGGATGCTGTCCGCTCACTTCCAGTTCCTTCTTACAGGTCTAGCGTTTGGGAAAAGCAGAGGAGTGGGTTGCTGGGTTGTGACAGTTAAACAGAATCATGCACATGCAGGGAAGGGAGCGTGACCTAAAACCCCCAAATTTCCTCCTTCTTTCTGTCCACCAGACACCTCAATTCTGCACACACAAAGAAGAAAACAGACAAGTGGGAACCACAAAGCCCTTGGACTGCCTCTCACTGGTCCAGGCAGGACCGACCTGTTTGCCCCGGGATAGCCAGAGGGAAAATCCAACCATAGAGAGGGAAGCCAGGGCCACGCCCAGGAAGCAAAGCCAAGTGTCAGCAAAGGGGCAGGGCAAAGCGTTATGTCAGCGGTTCTCAACCTGTGGGTTGCGACCCCTTTGGGGGTCGAATGACCCTTTCACAGGGGTCGCCTAAGACCATCGGAAAACACATATATAATTACATATTGTTTTTGTGATTAATCACTATGCTTTAATTATGTCCAATTTGTAATCATGAAATTGGGGGTCACCACAACATGAGGAACTTCATTAGAGGGTCACGGCATTAGGAAGGTTGAGAACCACTGCTTTATGTGGAATACAGGCCCCTGTGGGCCAGAAGCAGGATCTGAACGTGGGATGTAAACCAGATCAGAGAAGGTTCAGGACAAAGTCTGTGGACAATGGAAGGGGCTAAACGCTTGCTTTATAAAGGAGGTATTTGTTTTAAGGAGTCGTAGTAGAGCTAATAGCTCAATAAAAGTGACAGAAAGCCCAACCAGCCTTCTATCCTCCTCCCAAACTGATATATCCCAGCCCGCTCTCAACCTGTTTTGCTATGTGCAACAAGAATCTTTGATTAAAAGTTAAGTGCCAAAATGGACAAATACAAATATTAATATGTAATAGGGAATGGAATAATGGATGCGAGAGATTATATAGCCTGTTTGGCAAGAAAGTCAGTGAGGTAGAAAGAGCTGAGTTGTTGAGGTGGAAGGAAATCAAGAATTAAATCACTTAAGAATGTAAATAGAAAATAATTTCCCTGTCAAGCAGATGATTTTTCCTTATAGCAGATTATCAAAAAGATGCTCTGAAGACATTTGCAGGGGAGAGGAGTGGAGATCATGAGGAGGCAGCAAAAGGTTATAAGAACAAGTTCGTCTCCCTTTGGGTTAGACCCATTAGGCATGCACAGATGTTAAAATATAAAGTTTTCAGGAAAGTACCACTGGGTGCAGCTGGGATCTGACGGTACCAAAAACAGAAGATCAGTGTTTCTCAGCCTAGTTCTCAGATGAGTAGAATCATCGAGGAAAGTTTTAGGATACGAATGCCCAGGCTTCCCCACCAGAAATTCGGATTGAATTGGTCTGAGGTGGAGGCTGGGCATCAGAGTTTGGAAAGTTCCTAAGTAATGGTGGCGGAGAGCCTGTTGAACACCGCTTCCAGAGAGCCTGCGGTGCAGTGGAAGTTACAGTCTTAGGCGTGAGTCGGGAAAGCCTGGGGTCACAACTCGGCTGTGCTACCTGCTGACCTGGTGACATGAGCAAGTGGTTGACATTCTCTGAGCCTCGGCATTCTAGTTCTTAAAGTGATAATGATATCACACCTAATAATGAAATAGAAAATAAAATATTAAAACCATTCCCTCTGAAATCAATATGAGAACCAGAGATACCAATTTTTACCTCTCCTAGTCAACATTTGACAGTGGCCCTAGCCAATGCAACATGACAAGGCAAAGAAATGAAAAGGGCCCTAGCTGGTTTAGCTCAGTGGATAGAGTGTCGGCCTGGGGACTAAAGGGTCCCTGGTTAATTCCAGTCAAAGGTATATGCCCAGGTTGTGGGTTCAATCTCCAGTGGGGGGGGGGCGGGTGGTAGGGGGCGGCGCGCAGGAGGCAGCCGATCAATGATTCTCTCTCATCATTGATGTTTCTATCTCTCCCTCCCTTTCCCTTCCTCTCTGAAACCAATAAAAATATAATTTAATAAAAAGGTATAATGATTGGAAAAGAGGAAACAAACTGTCAAACTGCCATAATTTACAGATCTCAAATTGTGTATACTATCTGTAAAATCCAAAAGAATCTATACACCATTAAAATTAATTAGTGACTTTAGCAAGGTAATTAGATACAATATTCAAAACTGTATTTTCTCTGACTAGCAACAATTAAAAATAAATATTTAAAAATAACACTTATGTTAACATAGAAAAACACCTAGAAATAAGTCTAAAATAGATGTGCAAGATGCTGACACTAAAAACTTAAAAAATTGCTGAGAAAAATTAATGGTCTGTGTAAGTAAAGAAATAAACCACGTTTATTGATTAGAACATCCTATATTATTTAAGATGTCAATAATCCCAAAATTTCTTTTTTTTTTAATATATTTTATTGATTTTTTACAGAGAGGAAGGGAGAGAGATAGAGAGTTAGAAACATCGATCAGCTGCCTCCTGCACGTCTCCTACTGGGGATATGCCCGCAACCCAGGTACATGCCCTTGACCGGAATCGAACCTGGGACCTTTCAGTCCACAGGCCGACGCTCTATCCACTGAGCCAAACTGGTTTCGGCCCAAAATTTCTTTATAAATTTAAAGAAATCTCAATCAACACCTCAGCAGGTGTTTTTGTGGCATTAACAACCTTATTCTAAAATGTACATAGAAATGCAAAAATATCTATATGTAAAATAGCCTAAGCAACCATTACGGTGGAATGACCAGAATGACCAGTCACTATGATGCACACTGACCACCAGATGGCAGACGCTCAATGCAGGCGCTGCCCCCTGGCGGTCAGTGTGCTCCCACAGGGGGAGCGCTGCTCAGCCAGAAGCCGGGCTCATGGCTGGTGAGCACAGCTGTGGCAGCTGGAGCCTCTCCTGACTCCGTGGCAGTGCCTCCAAGCAGCGGCAGCAGGCGTAGAGGCCAGGATGAACATGAGCAATGTGGCGCCCGGCCCCAGTTTGGGCTCCTCCCTGGCCCCCTGCCACTTGATGCATTGCTACATCCCCTGAGGGGTCCCGGACTGCGAGAGGGCACAGGTCAGACTGAGGGACCCCTGACTCCAGTGCACAAATTTCGTGCACCTGGCCTCTAGTGTGTGTATGTGTGTGTGTGCACGCGCGCACGCGTGTTTGTATATATATATAAAATTTCCAATAATCTTAAAGAAGGGCAAAGTTGTAGGATTTATACTACTAAATAACACAATGTATTGTTTTGTTACTTAGTAATTTGGGAACTCAAACAGTGCCATGTTGGCAAAAGGATGGCCAAAAAGACTAATAGAACAGAAAACAACCCAAAACAAACTCATGCATCTGTAATCACTTTACTTACAACAAAGCTGCCACTTTAATTCAGTGGTGAAAAGATGGTCTTTTTGATAAATGGTGCTGGCTAAATTTGGAACACCATTGAAAATTTTTAATTTAAATGGATCATATACCTAAATGTGAAAGGTAAATCAATAAAGTACCTAGAAGAAAAAACTAGGAGTTTTACCTTCATAATTTTTATATTTTTCATGACAGCTTACATTTAATATTGTTTTGTATTAGTTTCAGGTGTACAGCCTAGTAGTTAGACAATCATAATTTACAAGTGATTCCCCCCAATAAGTCTAGTACCTGCCTGGCACCATACGTAGTTATTATAATATTATTGACTATAGTCCCTATGCTGTACTTTACATCTGGTGACTACTCTGTAATTACCAAGATTTACCTCTTAATCCTTTCCCTTTTTTTTATGCAGCCCCCAGTCCCTCTCCCTTCTGGCAACCATAAGTCTGTTGTCTGTATCAATGAGTTGATAAAAACAAACATTTCTTAAATGGACACAAAAACACTAACTACAAAAGAAAATATCAATAAATTGGACTTCATGAAAGTTAAGAATTTTTATTCATCAGAAGACACCATTAAGAAAATGAAAAAGCAAAAATCAGCCTGGCTGGCATCGCTCAGTGGTTGGAGCATCAACCTATAAACCAGGAGGTCATGGTTCAATTCCCGGTGCTGGTGTGGACTCGGTCCCCAGTGTGGGGCATGCAGGAGGCAGCCAATCAATGATTCTCTCTCATCATTGATATTTCTACCTCTCTCTCCCTCTCTCCAACATTTCAGAAAAGACAATAACCAAATGATCAATAAGAATAAAGGAAAATGCTCAAAATCATTACTCATCAGGAAAAAAGAAAATTAAAACCATCATGAGAAATTATTATACATCCAAGCAGATCAGAATTGGGGCATTGTTCTTAATGCGCACCAGTAGTTTTATTGCTAGCTTTACCCAGTGGCCAGATAAGTTTCTGTTGAACGAGTACAAAAACATTTTACAAAGTAGCATACTTTAAAAATATATTAGCTTGTAAGAATATGTAATAAATAACTTCAAAATGCAATGGGTACTTAATTTAAAGGCGTGCCTTAACATTTATGTAAAACACTGTGTAATATGAAAACACGAGAATGCTCGTGATCCGCCCGCAATGTGTTAAGGCACCTTCATTGTCGGCTGAGGGGTCTGGATTTTTTCCAGTGAGAGGTGGGGGATTTGGGTTAAGGGTTCTGCTCTCAGAAGGCCCAGGACAGACTTTCTGGGGGAAGCCAAGTTAGAAACCTATTACATTACAAGAAGTATCCACATCCTTCTCCTGAAAAAAACTGGGCCCACAGGAAGAATCCCCTGTTGCTTGAATTTGTAACTCTTACCCCCAACATGCAGGACACACCAGCCCTGACCTTGGTTCCAGACCAGAGTCCACACGCTACTAGTTCAGGAGAAAACAGCCCCAAGCAGCGTGGCAGGGCTGCCACTGCCGCCTCTGTCCACCAGAGGCCGCTGTTGCACAGCACATGGGGACCTCAAGCCCTGACCTAGCGGAGCCTTCGCCTGCTGCTGCACTTCTGACTCAGGCCGCCAGGTGGCGCCATGCCGTTTGCAAGCTCAGGTTGCACTTTGCGTTTGGGGTGCAGACCCTGAAACACCTGGGCCTTCCTTCAGTCTGAACAATGTTGGCCGGTATCTCAGCGTGAACCTTCGCCGGGGGAGGCGGGGCAGTGTGCCTAATGTTCTCACTTCTCATCCTGCCCTCCTTCAAATACTACCCGCCCCTCAAGAAAGATGGATGAGGTTGGGAGACTTGGCAGTGGAGAAGTGAATGAGCCACACCCCCTCTAGAAAGCCCCACTTGCAGGGCTGGGGAAGGAGACAGTGGCAGTCTCCACTCCAATCTGCCTGTTGGCCAGTCACGCACACACAGCTGGCACCCTGGGGGTCTCTGCACAGTCCCAGCCCATTCCCAGGGCGGCTGCATGGGGTGTGAGGGATGGAAGAGGCTGATGAGTCCAGGTGAGTTAGGCCCCACAGAGGAGTGAGGAGGCAGCTGGGATCTCCATTCAAAGGCATTCTCCTTCTCTCTCACTCCTGGGTAAAGAAGGGCTGCAAGTCAAATAGAGGAAATAGTTCTTGCCTGGCATTCACAGCTCCTGTCTCTCTGCCCAGCCTCCCTTACAGACTAGAACTGACTCCATCAACAGGAAGTAGCTGTCTCGCCCTGGGTCTGCGTAACTGCCCCCCACTCCCACCCCAGGGCAGTTAAAGCAAACTGAGCCTCAGGCTGGGAACAGAAGCATGGGGTTCCCAGCCCAGGCTCTGCCTCTCTTGGTGTCTCTATGCCCTCCAGCCTCAACTTTCCCTTCTATAAAATGGCCATGGCCATCTCTCCCTGCCTTCCTTGCAAAATGATTTTGAGTCAAATAAGCAAAAGGATAAGGAAAACTGGTTAACTATTTTGTTTTTCGGTTTTATTTTATTTTCTTGCAAATATCACCTATTGCTGACCCTCTGCACCCCTGACAGGGAGTGGGCGCTGGAGCATCGGGGCCTCCCCATCGTCCCCCTTGCACCCCGCTCCCTCCTGCCCGGGGTCTCTGTGATTTCAGTAGCCGTCCAGGCCTCCCTGTCTCCTTTCTGGAAACAAGGTGAGGGGAACAGTGAGGGAGCTGCATGGAGACAGAGCAGCTTTTGCACCCCTCTCCTCTAATGATTTCCTCCTCAGACTTTAACTTTAGCTCTCCCCTCCTGCCCCTGCTCATCTTTAATTCCTTCCTCGATTTTCATTAAACTCTCCCCTTGGCTCCAGCACAGAGTGAACTCCTTATTTGAAAAATTAAAACAGGAGGGAGCGGGAGGGGATGAAAGGAAGCTCTGTTGAAAGCAAGACGGTCTCTGGTCTCACGGCTGGAAGAAGCAACTCCTGGGACTCTTGGAGGCTGTGTCTGAGGCTGTCTGAGCACTGGGCTTTGAGAGCCCCCACCCTTATGGCCCTAGATGTGAAGAACCCTGCTCCTCAGATCCCTGCCTCCCCCCTGGACCAGAGCCCCCAGTCCTGCTCTAGTCCCCAGCCCCCTCCAATCCCATCCTGGTCCTTGGCCCTCACCTCTTCCTCCCGAGGTGTGGTTCAGAGAACACCGCCTCCTCTCCTGTGCTCCTCCGATTCACTGAACACAGAGCTTCCAAAAGACTGAGCGCCCCACCGGCCAACTGAGCAGCTGCGGAGTCTCTGGTCTGTTGAGGTCACTTTCCCCTGGGCTGCCAGGGAGCTCCTCCGTGACCCTCTGGGCCCAGCTCCACTGCCTCATCGGGCGGCCTGCCCCAGCCCCCGGCAGAGGTGGTGCCACTGGCCTGTGGCCTCTCAGGGCCATGGGACAGCCTTCCCGCTGTCTGCACGGCTGGGCCTCTCCCGCGCGGCCACCCGGGAGGCAGGGGACACAGCTGCTGGTCTCTCCTCCCCCGAGCCCAGCATGGGGACTGGGCAATGCGGGGGGCTTGTCGGCCAAGGACACAGGGGAGGTAGGGCAGGCTTCCTGAACCTCACTGTTCCAGAGAGATATGATGGTGGGGGACCTGTGGCCAAGATGACAGCCTCTAGAATGAAAGGATGGAAGACCCGACCCTCAGACACCTCTGAGGAGGCCTTTGCTGTGTCTGACATCTGGTGTCCCACCCCCCACCCCCATCCCCACTTGGGGAATCTCCACCTCTGTCCCCAGCCAGGCCCACAGTCAGAGCCTGGCGCCAGGGAGCCCTTCCCTGCCGTCCCCAGCTCAGAAGGCCAGCTCTTCCCAGGGTCACCGAGGGTGAAGAACACGGGCTTTAGAACCGGACAGACTAGGGTGTGAATCAAAGCTCTGCATTCATGAGCTGAGGGAACACAGACCCCAAGTCTCAGTGTGCTCATCTGTAAAATGGAAAAGTTGTGAGGACTCGTGCTCACGCCCCACCCAGCTTCTCCATACTGCGCCCTGGGCGGTGTCTGACCCTCTAGCCCCTCCACCCAACGCTCCCTTCTCCACCAGACGGGAATCTTCCCAGGGCCATTGATTTGTTTAACCCCAGCCGTTCGCATCGCCCTAATGGCTACCACAATCCTAATGGCTACCATTCATGTGCCCAGCTCGTGCCAGGCACCACGTTACTGCACACTGATCGTCTGACAGCCCTGGGGGGAGGTTTCATCATGCCCATTGGACTGATGCAGATACCCCACCTCTGGGAAGGCAAGTCACTCGCCCAGGACAACATGTCCAAGCTCCTAGGTGGAGAGCCTGACTCCCAAAGGCCGTGGTTTCCCACGGCGTCGGCTGCTTCCCCACGAAGGTGGGACGAAGGGATGAATCCGCGGTGTGATCAGCTGGTGATTGCCCGGGTGAGGGAGCGAGTAAGTGAGCGGGTTACAGTGACTGACCCTGACCGGACGACAGAAAGAATGAAGGCGCGGATGACTAAGCGACCTGACGCAAGTGGATGAAGTTATGACCGTGCAAACGCCCCGACCCGTCACACAGCGGGGCTGGAGGTGGATGGGGGTGCCTGGCGACCTGTCAAGACCCCCGCCCCCCCCCCGCAGCGAGGTCTGTGTGTGATTTAATGTTGGGGGAGAAGGAGGAGCTGCATGACAGAGAAGAATTGCACCAGGTCCAGCACAATTTCTCACTGCCAACGAATTAATCGAGCTTCATTGAGGAGGCCAGGCCAGGAAATCTGAGGAAGGCTGGGACTTTGACATCATCTAATTAGGGCGCACGCTGTGCCTGGTGGGTGGGGGGCTGGCGAGAGCCCCTGGGCACCCCACTGCCCCACCCTGTCCCTGGACTTCACCTTTTACCCTGAACACTGACCCAAGCCGACTTCAGCGGAACCTTCGGAACCAGCAATCGGCAGCCCAGGTCACAAAGGGGTATTGGCAGGGCTGGGGCAAGGGAGGGGGACAGAGGCAGAGGGCAGGGGACTCCCAGGCCCTTCCTGGGTGTCCAGAACTTCCCACAGCTTCAGAAGCAGCGTCATGTGGGGGAACGAGTGTGGACATGGGGCTCACGATATAGGATGTGAGTCCTGTCCACACAGTGGGGCCCAGCCGGGCTGGCTCTGGCTCAGCGGAGCTGGAATTAAATTCCTGCCCGGCCTTGTATTAGCCCTGTGTTCTTGAGCAAGTTGCTCAGTTCTCTGAGTCTCCCCTTCTTTCCACTGCACCAATGGGTTAACAATTAAGTGACACAATGAAAGGAGGGGCCTAGCGAAGTGCTTGCCCAAAGCAAGCATTCCATACATGTTAGTGACTGTCCTTTGCGTGTGGCCATGATAGCCTGATGACCTGATAGAACAGGGTCATTTCCTGCGGAGAGCCAGACAGTAAACAGGCTTTGCTCTGCAGTCCGCATGGCCTCGTCAATCACTCAACAGCAGACAACACAACACCTACACAAAGGGTCACGGCTGTGTTCCAGTCCATCCTTATGACTCAAAAATTTGAATTTCACATCATTTTCATATGACACAAAGTGCTGTTATTCTTCTAATTTTTTTCAACCATTTATAAATGAAAGAACATACATTCTTAGCTCATAGGTCAGATAATAGCAAAAGAGGCAGCAGGCTGACTTTGGCCCACGTCCGTCACTTGCCACCGCCTGTGCTAGAATGTAAGTTCTATGGGGACAAGGGCTTTTGTCGGCTTTGTTCACTGCTATTCTCCCAGCACCTAAAACAGTGCCTGGCACATAGCCGATAGTCAATAAATATTTGCTGACTATTAATTAGGAGCTATGCCATTTGTATAAGTCACTTAACCTCTCTAGGCCTTGGTTTCTTCATCTGTACAATGGGGATGTTTGCACACTGGGGCCAACATCCAATGAAATGAGAATGCTAACTTTGCAAGCTCTACAGCTGCCATACAATGTAGTTGCTGTTTCTGGCCACACAGGGGCTCTTCTCAAGGATCGCTCTCCCCCTCATGACACTCCTGAAGCATCCCCTCTCTGCCAGGCACAGAGTGGGAATGAGAGTTGCCTGTGTATGGAAAGAAATCGGTCCTGGAGAGGGGAATGCCCAGGTAGGGATACCTGCTCCTGTGCCAGTTGGCCCAGCCAGCCTGGCTCAGTGGTTGAGCATTGACCTATGAACCAGCAGGTCATGGTTGGGGGCTTGACCCCCCAGTGGGGGCGAGCAGGAGGCAGCCGATCAATATTCCCCCTCATCATTGGTGTTTCCATCTCTCTCTCCCTCTCCCTTCCTCTCTGAAATCAATAAAAATATATATATATATTTTTAAATTGCCTCCAGCTCCCAGCCTTCTGGTAAACGTTTTCCACTCTAAACAAAAAGCCCTGCTGTTTTTCTTCCCCAGGTTGAGCATTTCCTGCTGCTTTGCAAACTCTCTGTAGCCAAGAAATCGGAGAACTTATGATTCTAGTCTGTTCTATTTTTTCCTTTTACCCTGCCAACCAGCATGAAAGAAGATGAGAACACCCCATGGGCCATTTTACCAGTGTCCAAGGGAAGATTTTACAAAAGAAGCGAGGACTATTCAGCACACGAAGCTGGAGACTCCTGATGTGTTTATTCCATGGACTCTGTCTGTTTGTCTGTCTCTCTCACCATCGCCCCCTGCTCCATTTGGCCATCCAAGCAAGCACATACGTACCAAGGCTTCCCATCTCATGGGAAGGGGGCACTCTGCCCAGAGGGCTGGCACTCGCTCCTCCACCACATTGCTGTGTGACCTCAGACAAATCACTTCCCCATTCCGAGCCACAGCATTCTCATCTACACCATGAGCAGACTCCCCACCTACCCTCCATCCTCAGCTAAGAGCACCTCTGAACCCGTGGTGCTGTGACCCTGCCCCACAAGAGGAGTACATTTGGAAAGAAGCAGGATGATCTGTCCAGGAGTCCAGACCAAAATTTAGAAGCTGGAGGAGAATGCAAGTCTCCTGGGCAGCCTGAACCAGCCTGTGGGACACGACGCAGAGAAAGGAAAGCAGGCCCATCCCCATTTAGACCAGTCACAGGAACAGACTCAAGGTACCTACCTCCAACCCTGCAAGCACCGCATTTGTCACCGGGACACACCAGGCCTTTCTACCTCTCTTCCATAAACATTTTCAGCATCTTTTCTTGAAACTAGCCCCCACTACCCTCCTGGCTAAAGTCCCTGAGGACCCGTCTGCAGGCTCGGACACACTCAGGTCCCCGTGGAGGAGCAGCCCCAGCCCTACAAACTGGGGTGAGTGCAATGGCCGGAATTGGTCCCATTGCGTAGGTTGGTCTAACCCCACCCAACCCTGTGCCTTGTTGACCTGGCATATGCTTGGACTTAGGCTTCACTTTCTCTTACCCAAAGTGTCTAGTCTCCGGTTTTGGTGGAGCCCCACCTGCTTGTCAAGGCACCTGGTACCCACCATGCTCTTGCCCATTCTGTCCCCTGAGGCGCTGGATCCTCCCCTCCTAGGGTCCTGCCATGAGTGAAGAACCAACCCCCTGACCCTGGACACCACTCCCACCCAACTTGCTGCCTCCAGTTCTGTTCCACCCACTGACTCTGTTCCACTCCACCCAGGAAGTGCCCAGTGCCCCTTTGGACCCTGCCTTTCATGGTCCAGCTCTTCGGTCCCTATTCCCTTCCCATCTTCATCACCTCCCATGGCCAAGATCCCAGCAGCCCCGTCTGAATGAAGCCTCAGAAAAGGAGGGATTTGGGGACTTGCTCCATGAAGACGCCCAGGTGGCCACCAAGAGGTCTTTTCTCCCATCTACCCACCTGGGACCTCAGGCCCCGCCCAGCCAGCTGCACTCTTACCTTCTCCAGCTGGTGGACACCCTCCTCTACGCAGCAGATGGAGGCCAGTGTGCGGAGCGCCTGGGGGTACAGACACCGGAAACTGTCCTGCCGGCAGACCTTGAAGAGGGCTACGACCCCACCCTCCTGCCAAGAAAAGGAAAATGGCACATGACCTTACCGTGTGACCTTTCCTGGGCTGACTCAGAAATAAATAACTGACACCTCTCCTCACTCGGCAGGGATGGTTTGAGTCTGCAGGGTGGCAGAAGAAGGCACCCCAAAATATGCCACCTTGGCATAAGGAATATTTTGAACTGAAGACAATTGGGAAGAAGCAGATACAAGAAAAAATATCTGCCATCCTTTTATTTGCCTAAAAACAGGGCATACATTTATGAAATTATCCCCCCATCCTCTCCTCTCTACCGGGAAGGACAAAGTTAATCACCAGAGACAACTTTAGACCAGCCGTGGGCAAACTACGGCCCGCGGGCCGGATCCGGCCCATTTGACATGAATAAAACTATTGAAAAAAAAGATCGTACCCTTTTATGTAATGATGTTTACTTTGAATTTATATTAGTTCACACAAACACTCCATCCATGCTTTTGTTCCGGCCCTCTGGTCCAGTTTAAGAACCCATTATGGCCCTCGAGTCAAAAAGTTTGCCCACCCCTGCTTTAGACCTTCGTCAGCCTCGAATGGCATCAGAGGAATCCACACAACATACTTTCCTACCAGCCTTTATCTACAATTGGTTCCCCAGATATTTGCCTTCCCACAGTTTGCTGCCCCAGAGACTCAGGGTCCTTTTTCTTTGTCTTGTAACTTCTTTAAAAATGCATTATTCCTTTGCTAAGATTCCAGTTTTCACCAACTCTGAGTTAATCATCTCTGAGTGCTCCCATGTGTAAGAGCTAATACACTGCTGTTTGTTTTCCCTTGTTAATCTGTCTTTTGTCAGCCCATTTCACAGGGCACCAGCCAGAGAACCTCGGAAGGTGGTAGATAAAATAATTTTCTCCTCTGCACACACACGCATACATACACACTCCCATGCTCACATGCATGCTGCAGTAACATGCTAGCTCTAGAAATAATGTCGCCCTTGATAGTCTAAACTGGAGGTTGGAGTCCCCAGATGCTCTAGGGTTAAAGTGCCAGGGGCCAGGGCAGGCATGTTTGCTAGGACCAGGCTCAACTCCACTCAACACTGCTCCCAGGTGCCTGGTAACTACCCCCATGGAGCAAGCCTGCAGTCACCTGAAATAGCTTCTAGAAATAAGTCTGAAGCAGGTGGAGGGAGCTGACGCCGAGAGGCCCACTGCTGGTTCTTGCCCTGTGACAAACACCCATTACTTCTCAGGTCCTCCCAACCACAACAGGCAGAAAAGGAGTTTTATGCCCTGGCCGGTTTAGCTCAGAGGATAGAGCATCAGCCTGCAGACTGAAGGGTCCCAGGTTTGATTCTAGTCAAGGTCACACACACACACACACACACACACACACACACACACACGAAGAAGGAGAAGAAGAAGAAGAAGAAGAAAAAGAAGAAGAAGAAGAAGAAGGAGGAGGAGGAGGAGGAGGAGGAGGAGGAGGAGGAGGAGGAGGAGGAGGAGGAGGAGAAGGGGAGTTTTGTTTATATTAATCCTATAATTTATTCCTATTTTGTAATGAAACAACTAAAGTGCAGATGGGTGAAATAATTCACCCCAAATCCACATTATCCTTGTTTTAACTCCTTCACTCCTGTTCGTAAAAGAAAAACAGAAAACAACTGTTAGGACCAATCAGCCTGGCTTTTGAGGTGAACCTGTACTTTGCTCACGCAAACACCTTTAACTTGTGAAGACTTCCCACACAGACTCATCGAAATGAGTCATCGCACATCATCCCTCCCCCGGCACATCATAAAGACAGGCTCCGGGCCCTTTTCATTCTCAGAGTTTATGGCTTATCACTGCAGGGACCAAGATGAAAGTGTCTCACTGTGGGGGCGTTTATAAATTCTGGCATTTTAGAGTCAGCTCACAGTGATTCTTAACTTTTCTATTCCTACTTCCTTTTGAGGTAGTTCATTTGTTGGGAAAGGGCATATCTCAGGACTGGTAAACTCATTCAAGCAGCCAAAAAGTATGAATGGTTTACTCTGTGCCAGACTCTGTGCTGGGCACTGTGCACGCCATCTCGGTCACTGTCCACGCGGAGCTCATGGTCTGACGGACGATGAGTCAGGGGAAGGCAGATCATGCTAAAGGCAGGAAGAAGCCTGGGTCAAGGTGCAGTGACAGGGGGGGTGCAGGCTAAAGAGGCACAGAGCAGGCACTTTTGTCCTAATCTGAGGTCAAAGTGAAGAACTCTGATTTCAGATGCACAGCCTCACTCCGATGAAAACCTGCTCCAGTATAGGACAAGCACGCCCTCTGAGTCCTTGCTCCACATCCCCCATCCCTGCCTTCCTGCTTTCCCACAGTCCCTGGGACATCTAATGAAGGGTCCACTTAAAGGCCTCACTCAGAGAGCCACTGAAGTAAAATCAAATTATCCTTTAAAGTGGGGAGAAAAGAAACAGCCAGCCCTGCTGGTCATTAATGACCTCCCTCCAGATTAAATATTTATATATGCATGTTTACAAAGGTATGTGCATTTATATATGTCTGTGTTTATACTTAATCATATATATTATATAAATACTAGAGGCCCAGTGCATGAAAATTCGTGCACTCAGGGGGTGTCTCAGCCCAGCCTGCACGCTCTCACAATCCGGGACCCCTCGGGTAGGGTCCAGTCCCATCACAGCATGTCTCTGGTTCCTTGGGCCTGCGGGCCAGGGGGAAGGGACCAAGAGGCCAGTCTGATCACAGCATGGCTCTGGTTCCCCAGAGCCTGAGGGTGGGAGGAGAGACCAAGAGGCCAGTCTGATTGCAGCATGGCTCCATTCCCACAGCCCCCTCCCACCGCCACGCCGCGGGTGACCAGGACCCAGGACTGACTCCTGCCAAGGCACTGGGACCCAGGACTGACTCCCACCACACCAGCCAGTACCCTAGCCTGGTGTTCGGCTGTCCGTCTGGACATTTAGGTCGTGACGGACCTTGGCTCTTTATATATTAGGATTATTTTTAGATACATGATAGAGATAGATGATAGATAGATAATTATAGATAAATAATAGACTAGAGGCCCGGTGCATGAAATTCATGCATGGGGGGTGTCCCTCAGCCCAGCCTGCACCCTCTCCAATCTGGGAAACCTCGGGGGATGTCCAACTGCCAGTTTAGGCCCAATCTCACACAGGGATTGGGCCTAAACCAGCAGTCAGACATCCCTATCACAATCTGGGACTACTGGTTCCTAACCACTCTCTGCCTGCCAGCCTGATGGCCCCTAACTGCCTCTGCCTCAGTGGCCTTGTCCGTAAGGAAGTCGGACGTCCAGAAGATGCCCAGTCCACCCAGTCTAATTAACATATTACCCTTTTATTAGTATAGATAGGTTGATAGATAATCATACATTAGATAAATGATAGATAGATTGATTGGTAATCATACATAAGATAAATGATGATAGGTGATAGGTAGGTAGATAGATAGATAGATAGATAGATAGATAGATAGATAGCTGTAGATCATTTATATCTGGAATAGCCAATGAAGAAATGGTGCCAAAGAATGCAGGCCAAAAGCCAGGATCAATGTGGCTGCCTTCCTTTGGCTCAGGAAGCACTGAGCCCAGCGTATATTTAAGCCTCTGTTCCCATTTGCATTTGCTTCTCATTACATCCTTTTCCAGGCCTGTGGAAAAAATGGCCTTCTTAGCATTTTTAGTTACTAGGAGACGAAGAGGGGCAATTCTGACCCCAAACTGAGGAAATTCTTCAAATCCTGGTTCTGCTGCTGGTTAACTTTGGCCCAAAATGGGGTCATGATACAGCTACATGATGGAGTTTGGGGGGAGTCAATGAAGTCATGTAAATGAAAGGGCCTAGCACCCAGTTCTGGTCAACCGGGTGACGGCAGGCTATGGAAGGGTTCCTGGTTAGAAGGGTGTCTCTTACGCTCATGAAGGGTGGTGTGTCAAGTGCTGGAATATGTGGGAGGGTGAGGAAGAATGAAACAGTGAGTGAGTGAGATGAATTAGTGGCAGGGACCACCCTGAAGTGACCGCCGAGGACCCAAGAGCAGCACTCATCTTTGCGTGAAGCCGGGATTCGCTGGAGCTAGCAGAATCACACTGTTGGCTGGAGCTCATTTAATTTTATAGAAAGCTCTGGGCTCAGAGCCCAGTTGTATATAGTATGCATTATTCAGACAGACTTGGGCTAAGCTATCAAAGCTCTGGGGTGTGTAGACTGGTGGTGGGAAGAATAGAGGAGTTGGGGTGCAGGGTAATCTTGACAGAGCACAGTGGAATTTTTTGTGCTTTGCACGCAGGAAGGGATGAGGAAGACTGGGCTTGCTCCATGGCCTGCAGAGGAACCCAAGAAGCTCAGATGATGGACCTCAGACAGGCTGTCACATCGTCTCCTGGAGGCAGCTCAGATGGATGGAAGACCCAAAGACAGATCACACTGGGCCCCAAAGAGGTGGGTGGAGAAGTCCAGTGGGGGAGCTGCCCCACAGTTGTTGCAATGTTGGGCACATCTCCTGAACATGGACAGTGAGGTGCTGTGCAGGGTGTACCAGGTGGTCATCTGCTCCAGGTACTCAACCACTGTGAGTCTTGTATCCTTTTTTGTAAAACGGTCACTAGCCCTACCAGGTTTGGCTCTGTGGATAGAACATCAGCCTGCAGACTGAAGGGTCCCAGATTGGATTCAAGGGCACATGCCCGGGTTTCAGCTTGATCCCCAGTAGAGGGGGTACAGGAGGCAGCCAATCAATGATTCTCTCTCATCATTGATGTTTCTATCTCTCTCTCCCTCCCCTTTCTCTCTGAATCAATTTAAAAAATTTAAAAAACAAACAAACAGGATCACTGATACTCATCTCAGAAACATGTGTGTAGACAAGATATACCATGTGGATAGTTCCCACACTCAAAGGACCATCCAAGTCTTTAAACTACTGGTCCTAGTTCTTGAAAGGCCAGGGCTGGTGTTGGGAATGAGGTTAGTTAAATAGCTGAGGAGCGGGTCCCGGCAAAGGCCTTTCCCCACTGCTTCTTAACACAGAATATTTGGGGTGGATATTTAACCAGAGTTAAGTCCTGGTCCCCAAAGAAGACTAAGGCCGTCTTCAGCTTAGATCCCTCTCTGCTTCTGAAAGTGGAGTACAAATGTAGGCAGGAGGGGCCGTCTGAAGCACATGGAGACAGAGCTCAGAGCGCCCAGGCCCTGAAACAGAATAAGCGCTCCGGCTTTCCTTCCTAGAAAAATTTTAAGGCCTGTTCTTTCCAAAGTGTGAAAACATTTCAGGCCCCAGATGGTTTTGCTCAGTAGTTTGAGCGTTGGCCCGAGGACTGAAGGGTCACAGGTTCAATTCCAGTCAAGGGCATGTATGTTGCTTGCAGGCTCGATCCCCAGCCCTGGTCAGGGCACATGTGGAAGGCAACCAATCAATGTGTCTCTCTCACGTCGATGTTTCCTTCTGCTTGTCTTGCCCCCTCCCTTCCACTCTCTCTAAAAAATAAACAGGGAAAAATATCCTCTGGTGAGGATTAACAGCAAAAACAACAAAAACTTTTCAGGCCCCACGGTGCCATTCAGAAGAGTTCCTTGCCCCTTCCACAACTCAGATCCATACCTAGAGCCCAAACCCAGCCAATATTTGCAACTCATTTAGAAGGAGAAAATAGTTCTCATTCTAAAAGAGAGTCAACTAAGTTCTGTTTGAAGTTAATCATTAAACTGTCATTGAGTCCGTTCCAGCCCCAGTTCCAGTCCCCATAGCACTGAGCACTGAGCAGACCTCTGCAGAGTCAACACTCTGGACCAAGCTGAGTGACTGGGTCACAGAATCCTTGGAAAGGACAGACCTCGTGCTACCCTCACTGTGCCCTTTGCCCAACAACACCACAAGCTTTCCAAGTAAAATCACACCCAAAGCACTCTATAAGAGATGGTCCCCAACCCAAGAGGCACATTAGAGTCATACAGAATGCAAAAATATTCACCCCAGATCCTATTCTGGGCCAATTAAGTCTGAATCAGACATTCTTAAAGCTCCCCAGGGATTCTAATGTGTAGAGTTGAGAACTTGTGAGTCATGCTTTGGTCCAAGAATCTGAAAGGCCAAAGACTGAACCGGAAGTCACCATTGTGGGCTCTAGGACCATGAACTCTCAAGTAAAGAGACTTGGGTTTGAATTCTGACTCCACTCTTTATCAGTTGTAGGACTTTGAGCAAATCCCTCAAACCATTTCTTCAACTATAGATGGAAACAACATGATACCTACTTCTTAGGATGGTTTTGTGATATAAAAAAACAAAACAAAACATGTGTGCAAGGCATTCAGTGCAAATGTCAGCTATTGCTGTTATATAGAATTTACTGTTCCCTTGACCAGAGTTCATAAGCATTTACCCCACTCTTCCAGATTTCCTCAAGGGCTTGGATCAGTGAATCTAAGAGTCTGGCCATGCCTCAGAGTTACCCAAAGAACTTGTTAGAGGCCCAGTCTTACCCCAGGACCTCAGTACATTTGAGGTGGAGCAAAAGGATCTGTGTTTTCCAAAACTCCCTGGGGACCCCAGAGCTGGAACATCTTCTGGTGACTGGCATCTTAAGTCTATTGAAGGGCATTACTTTGCTTCCAATGAGACCACTGCTTCTATCCCCAATGTGATGTCATTTCTCAAGGACAAAAGTACAAATGAAGCAGACCCTGGTGAGGTCCAAAGGTTACCAATTACCTATGTTTGCCCTACATGTTTGGACCTTTAGGGCACGGGCATATTGATCATGAAGCTAATGAATGATAACTCCCATTGTAATTGCTGAAAACTACTGTCTTTTCAAGTGTGTCTTCCCTTTGTGGCTGCAGACATTTTGGGGATCCAGCCAGAAACCTGAGTTTAGGTTTGGGTCTTGGTGGGATATGTGGAGATGAGGAAAGAGGGTTGGTATTTATAATAGACACCGTACATGAAGAAAGGTGGTAGAGGGTCAGAGGGTACTGAGATATCAGGTAGGGAATGAATCAGAGGGGCAAGCCACTATTAAAGATGGAGACACCACAGTCCAGGGAAAGGAGGTGACTCTCCCAAGGTTATACAGCAAGCAAAGGCTAGAGCCAGGACAACTTCCTGATCCAGTTATTCCCCCAAACTAGCTTCCTCGCACTTTCCCCAGGCCTGGCAATTTTGGCCCCTCACCATGAACCTCACCTTAGCTATTATGCGGCACAAGGGAGCCCCCTCCTGGGTCAGGCTAAACAGGTTCCCTGTGGTGGATTCCGTGGTGTAGATATTGTCCGAGGCATCAATTTTTCTCACCAGTGCCTAAGAAAAGAGAGCAGAGGTTCACGGTTATTCACCCCCATCTACCCTCTGTTCATCTTCCTTAACAAAGCATCGATGGTTTCATGCTCTTAAGAGCCCTCTGGAATCTATAATCCTGTCCCATCCACAGCCCTACTATGGGGGTGATGAGGTTCTAACTTTGGGAAAGACATGAGGCAGCATGGAATCGGAGCTACATTTCAAAAACATGGGATCATTTCAAACCCCTGGGGCCTAGATGACAAACATGCCCTGCTCCAGGGGATCAGGAAATGTTGATGGTCTCAGCAAGTACCATCTTATTGTGCTACTGACTCCTCAGAGAACAGAAAACATCAGTTAGATAAACCATCACGTACAGAGCTGCGGTGGTGATCAAAGAAGCTTCTTATTTTTGGATGGCTATTAGCCAACAGAGAACCCCAGCTAAGTAAGGGGTTAAGTCAAAAGAAGCACTCTACTCTACAGTAGCTTAACGGGGGTTGGTGGCATGCTTGCATTGGGTCTCTAGCCAGGCCAAAACAGCCGCCCTGGTCCTGTCCAAACATGGGCAAATTCGGTGAGGAATGCTGCACTGATCAAGGCTGAGGAATCCCAGGCTAGTGGTGAGAGGGCTGGGAACACTATACACAGAACCCAGGGAGGGTGGAAAGAAAACAAATAGTAAATGTATCAAGGTGAGAACATTATTCCTAGAAGAGTTAGGTTATTTCTAAGAAAAACCTTTTCAGGTATCTTGAACCCACTTCATAATCAGCCATTTGCTTTGAAGCATGTTACTCATTAATCAATGATTCCTGCCTGCTAATTAATGCTGATTTCTTGAGGTTTTTTTCTGAGAGGTGTGGAAATGGAGATGGGGGAGAGCTGCCTTTGGGAAGGCCTCATGCAAGAAAGTAAGATCTTCAGAGATGGGTGCTCTGAGCTGCCACTTTTGCGCTTTCAGTTGCCATGTTTATTTTAAAATATTAAATGGATTTATTTTTTATTAACTCTGGTATTATGGAAAAGATACTTAATGAGATCTGAGTTCTAGTCCAGCTTGCCTTTTTTAACACACTATGTTGATCAGGAAGAGTGTGTATGGTAAAAGCGTGGATTTCAGAGCCAAACTGCCTGGGTTCACATCTTGACTACAACTTCTGTGTATGTGCCCTAGAGCAGTGGTTGGCAAACTCATTAGTCAACAGAGCTAAATATCAATAGTACAATGATTGAAATTTCTTTTGAAAGCCAAATTTTTTAAACTTAAACTTATATAGGTAGGTACATTGTTATTAACTTAATTAGGGTACTCCTAAGGCTTAGGAAGAGCCACACTCAAGGGGCCAAAGAGCCGCATGTGGCTTGCGAGCCGCAGTTTGCAGACCACAGCCCTAGAGCAAGTAACTTAGCCCTATTTGCCTCAGTTTTGTCATCTGAAAAATGGTGGCAACAACAGTATGTATTATGATTATGGTGATTATATCCATCTATTTAAGTTGTCAAAACATATAAAGAACTTTTAAAGGTACCTGGCACTGAGAAACAAAACTGTTTTTGTGATCTTGGGCAATTGCGATGAACTCCCTAGTCCTCTGTTTCCCCATTTGTAACATGATTGAAACTAAGGGGATTGAGGCTCCACATAAATGGCTCCCCCTCTTTTTCTACTTTATTCAAACTCATAGGGTTCTTCACACTAAGATTAAGTGTGTATCTAATCAAATTACATAAATATAAAAATTATCCCCTAAGATCTGATAGATGCCTTTTGTAAGATATTCAACAAAAGGTAAAATTAATAATCAAAATTTGTCACTACAAATCTCTATAATGAGCCTATTTCTTAGAAGCCTCCCCTCTCATTACGGTAAGCAGTTACATAAGTGATACTAATGCTCACATGGAAATGCAGATGTCTTATACGGGGTCCTATACCTCAATGATAATCACCTAATGTTCCTGATTAGTGTTTGCACTTGAAGCAAATTAGCATTACATTAAACAAGCCAAACCCAATGTCTTTTGCAATCACCTGACACTATTAGGCAATTTATGTCTGAGAATAATTTCTTTTAATGTCCGTGTGCATATTACTGTCATTACCCCCCAGCTATGTCTCAGTGTACCAGCTCTCTGACCATGAAAAGTGTTTAGCGTCATGTTCACAGGTAAAATATGTGGAAAGGCATGAGTGCAACGGCTCCTCTGAAATCACCAAGGCCAACGTATCATAAAACGTCAGAGCTGGATGGGCCCTGAGAAGTGTTGTCCAAACTTTATTACACAATTGAGGAAACCGAGACTCAGAAATCTGGCACGTGGTACATAGTGAAGCTGGGTCTTAACCATGTGAATCGGACTTCCTGTTTCCAAAAGTCAGTGACTCCTTCTCCTTCCTTGTCAGCGGGACCTCAGCGGGACCAGTAGAGATGAAAGTATCCAGCCTCCATCCTGGCTTCCATCAGCATCTACAACACTCTGCCCTCTGGTGGCCAGGGTTCCTGCTGCAGGGGCAGAGGTGACAGTCCCAGCTGCTGCCCCTGGGGATCCACCACTGGGTTCTGGCCAAGATGACACTTCCCCTGACCTACGCCCAGCTGTGTCTGACCGCAGTGCAGGCCGTGACTGTGGGACAGGGGACTCCTCTCATGGGTGACTTTGACTTGAAAATTCTGAGTCTCTTTCTACTCAATTCTTCCTTCTTCCTCTTTCTCAGTTGTCAGAACAGCAACGTAGTTTTCTCTCCCCACTCCTGCTTCCTTCCCTTTATCTCTCACAGGCATTTCTTATCATATTCTATCTTGGTGTCAGCTTTAAACTCACACAGTCTCTGAAGTCTATTTATTTTTCAGGAAGTCAATGAGGAATTGGATAAGTTTCAAAAATGTGCTTCACCCTATATCATGAAAAGAGTGTTGAAAAAAATGGAAACAAAATAAAGGAAAGTAAACCAAATAGGCTGAATGGCAGATATATTTCCTTAAAAGTTAGACTATGCAGATGTGAAACACAACAATGAGATATAAGCAAGAGGGAGGGATAAGAAAGAGTTAAAGAGATGCATGCAATTTAACTGCTCTAAATAAGAAATTAGAAAAGGAGGATAGATTTTTCATTGTTTTTCAATCAGAAAGAATGACTGCAACTCGGTGATATTTATCAAGAGAGGTAAACTCTCAAACAACTGCCTGGAATGAGCTTCTCAGAAGGAGCCAGCAAAATATTAGGAGGCCTCTTTCTGGAGCTTCAGGGGGAGAATCCACAGTTGGGCATGATTAGGGCAGCCCAGCTATGCACAAGGGCTACATAAATATGGGCTGATTGGACAGGGGGCAGTATGTTAAAGATGGTCACAAATGCTTTGCTATTCCTCCCAGAGAGATGTGGGCTCTAATTTCTCTCCTTTTGAATCTGGAATGGCCTCAATAACCAACAGAAGCCAGCACTTGGCAGAAGTGATGTTCTAGTATGTCCACGACTAGGTCATAAGAAGCCTTGAAGCTGCCACTCAGACTCCTTGGGACAGTCTTGTCGGAGTCCTGAGTTACCATGTACGAAGTGTGATAACCCTGAGGCTGCCATGCTGGAGAAGCCATATGTAGTCTCTGATCAATAGTCTCACTTGAGACACACTTTCCAGCCACCCCCTCCAAGAGACCACACACAAGATGACGCTTTCTAAGACTCTGCAAACCATTTGCCAGGCAAATACCACCAAGTGAGCTCTGTTGATGCCTCATGGAACAGAAGAATCACTCAGCCACGCCTGGACCAAATTCTTGACCCTTAAAATTATAAGATAGAATAAAAATGATTGTTGTTGGGCATTAATGAAGCTCTGGGGCACAGAAAACGAATGCAGAGATCAGCATGAAATATTCAAAGGATAAATCTCTAGGTGAAATGTTTTGAATATGTGGCTATAGTGTTGTCTGTGTCCTAAGAGAACATATTGGAGAAATGCATAAGTTAGGACTCTGAGGAAAGACACAGAAAGATTGGACATACTCAGTAGGAGACAGACAATATAATAATTCCATCCAGGCTCAGATTGGCTATTGGTTTGATAGAGAAATAGCTCCTCAGTGAGAATATCCAATTGAGGGAGGCAAGTGTGGATAAGATGTCTTAAAACTGGAGGTTTGGGGGAGACCCAGACCTTAATTTATTTCATTTCTCTCAATAAGGCACATCCTCAAATCTAAAAGAATGTGTTTTGTTTGTTTGTTTGTTTGTTTGTTTATTTTGGGTTTTTTGTGTGGGTTTTTTTTGGTGGGGGTAGGGAAATGTGCAAGAAAGAGAAGTCAAAGCAGGAAAGCCTATCAAATCCAGCAACTGGTGCTCATTCTATGAATTAGAGAATGAAACAAACTCACATGAGATGCAGGGCAAACTTAGAAATTCAGCTGAGTTTCTCTGAAAACAGGAGGGGAGTAACAGAAGGCAAGAGAATGCTGGAGGCAGAATTTGTTACTGCACACACAAAAGATGCAGCGGAAAGAATGCTACTCAAGGCTAAAATATTCAGAGATGGAAAGACAGTGCTCTGAGAATCACATGACCAAGGGACTCAATAGGTGCATAAAGGCCAGATTTCAGGAGTACCCTCCCTTGAAGATTGCTCAAGACCTAAGCCAGTGATGGCGAACCTATGACACGCGTGTCAGAGGTGACATGCAAACTCATTTTTTTGGTTGATTTTTCTTTGTTAAATGGCATTTCAATATATAAAATAAATATCAAAAATATAAGTCTTTGTTTTACTATGGTTTCAAATATCAAAAAATTTCTATATGTGACAAGGCACCAGAGTTAAGTTAGGGTTTTTCAAAATGCTGACACGCTGAGCTCAAAAGGTTCGCCATCACTGAGTCCTAAGCAATTCAGCATGGGGCAGGGCCAGCAGCCATCCTGACAAGGAACCATAGCACCTGTGCATCCTACTCAAGTTTTTTTTCTCATTAAGCCCTAAAAGAATTGTAAAAAAAATATATGATACCTTGAACATTCTTTCCTTGACAGGGAAAATTTTTCATCTTATATTTTTTAAAAAAAAGTAGGGAAGGAGGTAACAGATTGTAAATATTGACATAAAATATAACCACTGTACTACTCTTACAGATGTATTCAATGAAATCTAAATACCAAAACAACTTGATGGCATCATCATCCATTTAGAAATACATCAATAATCTCTTAACATTTGAACGATTTGCATTTTCCTTTTTATACTTATATTTCCATCCCAATTCTCCCTCAGACTTTTATATTGATGTCATACATTTAAGTGTTAAAGTGTGTTATTGATCACCCTTATCATACTTAACATTGAAATTTGAAATTTTATTTTATTTCCTCTGATTCTAAGGCAGTGGTTCTCAACCTTCCTAATGCCGCAACCCTTTAATACAGTTCCTCATGTTGTGGTGACCCCCAACCATAAAATTATTTTCGTTGCTACTTCCTAACTGTAATTTTGCTACTGTTATGAATAGTAATGTAAATATCTGATATGCAGGATGTATTTTCATTGTTCGAGACCCACAGGTTGAGAACAGCTGTAAGGTGATAAGTGTTTAAAAATAGTCTCTTCTTGGTTGCGTTAGCATTACAATTATCATCTGTACTAAGGGTCAAAACAATATAGATTATAAATTTAATAAATAATTATAAATCATAAAGCTTAAAATATTATAAATAGATCTCTTAATAAGATGAATGAGGTGTTTGTTTTTTTGTGGGTGTTTGTTGTTTTTTGAGAGAGAGAGAGGAAAGGAGAGGGACAGAGAGATAGCAACATCAATGAGAAAGAGAAACAATGATGCTTCCTACTGCACACCCCCAACTGGGGACCAAGTCCATAACCTGGGCATGTACTCTGACCAGGAATGGAACTGGTGACCTCTTTGTTCATGTGTCTAGGGCTCAACTACTGAGCCACACCAGCCTGGCCAGGCTTTTTATTCTTTTAAGATTTTCTAATTCATCCACATATCCATGATTGAATATTGACTTAGTGTTATATTTTTAGATGCAAACCCTGAAAAATCTTGTTCCCATAAATCTATAAAGAGGGATGGGAGTTATATAGCCAAGTTGGATAGCCAAGTTATTCAGCCCTTTGAGCAAATTCTGAGTTATGTAATCACATAGTGATCTATCATCACACACTATTTTTAATGATCTGCCAGCTGATAACTCCTCTAAATTGGTCCTCCTTTACAGTGGTAAAAGCAAAGAATTGGAAACCATTTGATTTGCAAAAGAATTTGTTACCTAGTCATTACAGATATTCATTCACTATTTCAATTTCTGGGAAAAATTCCAAAAAGTACTTTACCAAGGCTTATCAAGGAACTATTAATTATACCCACTGCTCTTTTCACTAAGAGAATCTTGGTTATCCAAATTATTCCAAAAGAATTAGGAAACTCAAAATATTATTAATATTATTGCCAATGCAACTTTTTAAATAAATATTTTTGGATGTTTCAAATATGTTTTACCAAAACCTTGAAGCTATAGCTTTTGTTTATTTAATTTGTGGAAAATACCTACCCTGTAAACAAATTGGCAAAGACAGTTCTTTTAGTCAAGTCAATCAGCCAAACCAACTTAACTTTCTCTCAATAAAGACCTGACTTTATTTTTAGTTAAAAAATGTGTTGATATGTGTTTCAAAAGATTCTAAAAAACAACAACAACAACAAAAAAAAAACACCTACAATAATTAATGGAAATCATTCTCTAAGGCAGTGGTTCTCAACCTACCTAATGCCATGACCCTTTAATACAGTTCCTCATGTTGTGGTGACCCCCAATTTCATTGTTACAAATTGAACATAATTAAAGCATAGTGATTAATCACAAAAACAATATGTAATTATATATGTGTTTTCCAACGGTCTTAGGTGACCCTGTGAAAGGGTCGTTCGATCCCCAAAGGGGTCGAGACCCACAGGTTGAGAACCACTGCTTTAAGGGAAAATGCTAAAAACTGTCAATATTAAAATAATATAGACCAAAAATAATTTTTTTTATTTTTTTAAATATATATTTTATTGATTTTTACAGAGAGGAAGGGAGAGAGTTAGAAACATCGATGAGAGAGAAACATCGATCAGCTGCCTCCTGCACACCCCCTACTGGGGATGTGCACGCAACCAAGGTACATGCCTTTGACCGGAATCGAACCTGGGACCCTTCAGTCCGCAGGCCGATGCTCTATCCACTGAGCCAAACCGGTTAGGGCCAAAAATAATTTTTTACTTATTTGTATATGTTATAAAGCCAAAATAAAACAATTTACTAATATTTTAATAATTCAAAGTAATATGCAGCTAACACTGTAAATTCATTGTAAATCTAAAAATATGATAAAATGGCATTGCATTCCTTCAGCAAACAGGTGTGTATATGCATTAAACTCTGCTGTTCATTTTACAGGACAATGAAATAAGATGTGAGAACAAATGAGAAAGCATCTGATTATATTTAGTAGCTCTCATGATCACACTTCAAGTATTTAGAGAAGAAAAAAGGAATTTACTGCTTAAAGTAATTAGTTCAGCTGCAAAAAATTAATTTTATCTTTTGTTAACAGGAAGTAAATTACTATAAATATGTCATTAAATGTTTCGACAATTTAGGCTTTAACTGCATTCTTAAGTAATGTGCACCAAATCTGAAAAAAAATCATGTAAAACTTGTCTCTGTAGATTCTAACCACTATAGCTTGAAAAATGTGGTTGTTCTAAAAAATATCTCAATTACTTTGAAAAGAGTCAATCTCATTAACCTTTAGTGTCTTTGAGTTTTCAAAGATACTTTTCTTTACAGTTAATGACATAGGACTGAGGATAAAATATAGCTGAAAAAATGCTTGCATTTAATTATGTTCTCCCCCCCCCCCCAACCAAAAAAACCAAAAAAACATCTTAGGGTTCTATGTGTGCTACCAGTGCTTTCTTTCCTTTGTCTGAGGAGAATGTCCCTCAAGAGCCATGCACATTGGAGATGAAATGGAGATGAGAGGGATAAGGTAAATGGGAAACTTTTATAATCTCTCTTTCTCTCTCTCTCTCCCATTTATCTGAATTCAGAAAAGTCCCACATTGGGCAAAAGACACAATTTCTAATGCCTTGCTCAACAGAAATATATGTAAAGCAATTCGTGGAGGCCAACGGGCTTTATGGTTCATGAATGAAGCTTCTCCTTGGCTTGATCTCGCCACTACCGTCCCAAGGTGTCTGCACAGCCAGGCAACGCGCTGTAAGTTTTGGATGAGTGATGAGTATGCCTTTCCTTCAGAAAGGAATAGGACACTATAAACTCTGATAATATTGGGAGAATCGCTTTAGGGAAGGAACAAATAAAAATGGGAGATCTGGAAATTAATTTCCTTAAAACTACATGTGCTTGCATTTCTCCAGGGAAATCTTCGGAAACCTGGAGAACACAGTGCACTGGGGTGGTTTGAAGACCATCGGCCTAATTCACTCCAAGGAGCCCAGATCAACGCAGCCTCAGGTAGCAGAAACACAGCATTCAGAGGGGAGCTAGGAAGTAAGAATATTAAAAATGCTGGCTAGGCCAGGATACAAATCAGTAAGTCCTTGGGAAGCAAATGCCTGACTTTGCAGGAAGATGAAAACTTATCAAACACCCTCGAAGAGAAAGGATGCTTCCCCCAGTGAATGTATGTTGATAAATCCTTGTGGACTATAGACACATGAAATAAATTGAGTGACAACCTGCTGCAGCTGCAACCAATACGGTGTCACCACCACCATCTTCTCCCAGGTACAGAGGAGTGTCTGTAAGGACTCTGGCTACAAGGGTGGAGTCTGGGACAACATGATGCCTGGAGTCCCTGCTCTAGCAATTGAGGGTTAGCCTGTTTTAACACTGCGAATGGAGGGGTAAGGTTGTGATAAGATTGTGTATCCAATGTACTTACTCTTGGCCCTTTCACCGATGGTGGGGAAAGATAAATTGAGAAGCCCTGATGGAACCCCTTCCACTGCTGGAGAGACAGCCTGGACTGTCTGCCCAAGGAAATGCGACTCCCCACACACACTGGGATGAGACCCTCCTGGCTGAGATGAGCAAGAAAATTGAAAACAATTATATTAACCATTTGGGGCTTTGAATTACTCCTGAGGGCAAAGGGGTTTGGTTTTCTTTTTTCTTTTACTTTATTTTCCCAAGGGAACTTTAAAATGAGATAGGAGACTATATTAATTTTTTTTGACATCTTTATATTTCTCATCTGGCCATTATGTTTGGATTATCTTTGTGTTGTCATTTAATCACATGGCAGCCTCTAACTGCTGATTGATTGATTGATTGATTGATTTTTATTGATTTCAGAGAGGAAGGGAGAGGGAGAGAGAAATAGAAACATCAATTATGAGAATCATTGATCGGCTGCCTCCTGCACACCCTCTACCAGGGATGGAACCCGCAACCCCAGCATGTGCCCTGACCAGGAATCGAACTGTGACCTCCTAGTTCATTTGTCAATGCTCAACCACTGAACCACACCAGCCAGGCTAAGTACCTATTTTAGACAACAGAGCTGAGCTAAATCGGAGAGTGGGGAATAAAACAGAAAAGCAATTTTAAGCTTTAGCTAGAAAGCCTCTTTAGAGTTAATTTAATGAAGGTAATATTGTTAGTCATTTCCGAGCCTGCTGGGAGCAAAGTCAAAATTGCCCACTGTGATTCCAAAGAGTCTGAAAAGGAGTAGGAGTTGTTATTTGGTGAAATGGCTTCATAAAGGTGGAAAAGGATTGCTCCGCGGACAGCTGACCTCCTTCTCCAAGGGGCACAGCCACACTCCTGCCTCAGTATAGCAGGAGGATACTTGGTTCCCACTTCTCCTGCTCCCCTGATGGGATTTCTGCATCACCATCTGTTGGCTTCACTCCCTACCCCTTCATGTCACCAGGCTGAGAGGTTAGGGATGAGTTGAGTGAGTTTGGAAGAAGGAACTGAATATGCTCAGCTTGTTGCCTGCCCCTCTTCACTTAGAAAGTGTCCCTCTGGTTTGACCTTTGTTACAGGATAGGTGTTTGTCCCTCAGGTGAGGCCCAAGGTTGTCCAGCTCTGCCTGGGCCATGAAGGGGAAACTTGTGAGATAAAGTTTTAACAAGCTCACTTAGCCACAGAGCCAAACTACATTCCCCTTGCCTGGCTGGTGTGGCTCAGTGGTTCTGAGTCAATCCAGGAACCAAGAGGTCACCAGTTTGATTCCTGGTCAGGGCACATGCCCGGGTTGTGGGCTCGATCCCCAATGTGGGGCATGCAGGAAGCAGCCAATCAAATATTCTCTCTCATCATTGATGTTTCTATCTCTCTCTCCCTCTCCTTTCCTCTCTGAAATCAATAAAAAATTTATTTTAAAAAAATGCATTCCCAGTCAGTTTTATTAGCATCAATGTGCTAGTTCAAACTAAAAGAAAAAGGGATTAATGGAATGAAAGGATGAATAAATACAACAACTATCCACATGAAGCTGAGCCAGCAGTTCAATGGAGAGGGCCTTAGAAGTCATCTTCAAATAGATAGGTTTTTGTAAGTCAAGTCTTTTCCCCTTACCTCCCACATGGCTAACCCTTTATTCCCAGAGAGACTAAGCATCAATGCTCATTAATTTCCCACTCGTGACTCCCAAAATTTAAAACTTAAATTTTTCCATGACCACCAAGTAGTTAAATTATTTTAATAATTAATTAGGTGATTAGGAGTTGTTATTTTTTAGCAAAGCTTACTATTGGTTTTTGTGAATAAGTCAGTTGACACATGCAGAAGAATGCCACCCAATACTACATGTTATTTCGTTTAAGCCTCACTGTAGAGGTGAGGAAACTGAGGATCAGTGTAATTAAGTAACTTGCCCAAGTTTGCATACCCAGTAAGTAGCATGGCCAGGATTTGAAGCCTGATATGACTCCAAAGTCCATGCTCAGACAACCCTACAGTACCCGCATTCATAGAATCGTATACTCTCAAGATTGGAAGAACCCTTGCAAGTCACTCAGCCTAACCTCCATCCCCTGCCGATGTCCTCCCAGGCATGCCTTGCCCATCTCAGTGGTGGGGAGTTCCTAAGGCAGTCCCTTCCCCTGTGAGGCAGCCCTATACTATATAATAAAAGGGTAACATGCAAATTGACCCTAATGGCAGAACACCAGTTGCTATTATGCGCATTGACCACCAGGGGGCAGACGCTCAATGCAGGAGCTGCCCCCGGTGGTAAATGCACTCCCACAGGGGGAGCTCCACTCAGTCACAAGCCAGGCTGACGGCTGTGAGCACAGTGGCAGTGTCAGGAGCCTTTCCTGCCTCCTCGGCAGGGCTAAGGATGTCCGACTGATGGCTTAGGCCCACTCCCCAAGGGGTCCATCAGTAGGACATCCCCCAAGGGCTCCTGGGTGCTAGAAGGATGTTCGACTGCCAGCTTAGGCCCAATCCCTCGGGGAGTGGGCCTAAGCTGGCAGGTGGACATCCCCCAAGGGGTCTCAGACTGCAAGAGGGTGCAGGCCGGGCTGAGGGACCCTCCCCACCCCCAAGTGCACAAATTTTCATGCACCAGGCCTCTAGCTGCTTCATAAACTTCTTTTCACATAGAAGGTCTTGTAAATTTGCTCCACTGGCCTGAGGTCCTTCTTTCCTTTCAAATCACAGAACTTTGGAGGTAGTAGAGTGTCCATCATTAGAGTAAACATCCCCTGCTCCTCCGCCTATTCTCCACGTATATTGATCATAGCCTTATTGGAACCTCTGAACACAATCATTGCCAGTGACACATCTTGGGTCTGGTAACATTCCAGGATGGACCAGGCCAGTGCAGAATAGTGCTAGGATATCACTGCCCTTTTGGTAAGTACTGTGGGGTGGGGGAGTAGGAAGAGCATTGCTCAAGAACCTGTATGGCTCCCTGGTGAGAAGAAAAAAAAAAAAAAGCGTTTCCCAAATTGCATTTTCTAAAGCACCAGCATCCCATTATAAGTGAATAGATGCTTTTTAAGAATAAAAAGAGATCTGTGAGTATGTAAGTTTGAAATATACTGCTTACTATTTGTTCATTAGTAAATATTTTTTAAATATATATATTTTTTTTATTTCAGAGAGGAAAGGAGAGGGAGAGAGAGAAACATCAATGATGACAGAATCATTGATCAGCTGCCTCCTGCATGCCCCCCACTGGGGATCGAGCCCAAAACCTAAGCATATGCCCTTACCTAGAATCGAACCATGACCTCCTGGTTCATAGGTCACTGCTCAACCACTAAGCGATGCCAGCTGGGCAGTAAATCTTTATTGACTGCCTACTGTATGCCAGGTACTGTTCTAGTCACTAGATATATATCCATGAACAAAACACACCAAAATCCCTGTCTATGAAATACGATGAATGTGTGAAGACCTTTTAGAAGAAATCAGAAACAAAGTCCAAAAGGCCCAAGTAGGCTTTTGCAGCCCAGGAAACTTTTCCCAGGATTCTGCAACCTAGAGCATCAAAAAGACTCCCTGCCCTTTGCCCCTGAATAAAAGAGCTGATGGCTGCTTCCAAACCCAGCTGGCTTCTGTGTACAATCCAACGTTACTCTTCCATTTCGGCCCTTTTCATTGAACCTGGTACTTTTAGGCAAGAGAACACAAAATGGCATAAAAAGCATCAGCAGCACCTGAGCCCCTGCTCAAACATCCCTCCAGGTCCCCCTCCTCCGCGCCCCCCCGCCCCCCACTAACTTCAAGATCCTCACTCATCACTCCCCCATTTGGCCCTCGTGTTCCAGTGGGTCCCTCTGGGACTTCACGGTTCAGTCTGGGACACCGACCCCAGCTGGAACCTCCACCCGCCCCTACATGTGACTGTCAGCATTTGCTCATCAGCTCTAAATGCTGGCCCCAGCACCCCAGCCCGGCCCTCTCTTCCCCTTGCCCCAGACTCTCAAGGCAGGACGAGTGCCCTTCGTCCTCCTGGGTCGGGAGGGTCAGGATGCATGGGGCCAGTCTCGCTGACCAGCAGGTGAGCCAGGCCAGCAGGGCCCGTGCCCGTGCAAAACGAGCCAGTCACGGGCAAGAGACAAAGCAAAGTCCCGCCTCGGTAGAGGGGCTGAGCTTGGAGGAAAGCCGACATGGAGAGAGATTTGTTATTTGTGGAAGGCTTCTATTTGGTGGTGGGAAAGGAATGGCAAATATGTAACACAATCTTTCTGTAGCTATAAATAACATGTAAATACCTTTCAGAATGAAAACCTTATGGAAGGCTTTTAAAATAGGAAAAGGCAAGAGAGAAATAACATGTACTTAACCCGCACTGTGCGCTAAGCAGTTTCCATATGTTGTTTGCTTAGTTCTCTCATTTTCCCTCAGGGAAAGGGTTGCCCTTGATTTGTTTGTTTGTTAAATATGAAACGCTTGGTGAATTCGCATGCCATCCTTGTGCGGGGGGCCATGCTAATCGTCTCTGTATTGTTCCCATTTTAGCGTATGTGCTGCCGAAGCGAGCGCAGGGTGGCACGTTGTAGATGAGGAAAACGAGGCTGAGGAGGCTCACGTGCCAAGGTCTCATGGTGAACCACGGGTTGGAGGTAGACCTATTGGCTCCAGAAACCCTCACCCTTTCTGGAACCAAGCTTGAGTCTGCCTAGAAGCTGGACTGGACTCTATGACCTTTCTAGATTCTTCTCTAGTGCCGGGATTTGCAGAATCAGCTTGTTTTCTTCAGGTGCCTTAAGCCTTTCAGGACGATAAAAACCCAGTGTGTGCACTGTGAACAGCAACTCAGCAGAGAAGATGTAGGGTGGTGGGAGCAATTCTGAAAGTGCGATTGAACCGCCTCAGGTCCTGCCACGGCCGTGCTGTGTGACCTCAGTACGTGTCTTCTCTCTCTGGGCTGCAATGTTTACCTCTGGGAAGTGCAGGGTTGAGTTACCTGCTTGAGAAGGCTGCTCAGCCCTGACAGCCCTGTCTCTCGTGTGCTGGAGTTCCCCCGTGGGTGATCTAAGGAGGATGTCCTCCAAGAAAGGGGACTTGGAGCTTCCCCCAGCCTGGCCCAGTTCCTCTGCCCACCCCTCCCCCTGCAGCCCAGCCTGCACTGACCTGCACCTCCCGGGTCAGGGCCAGCTCCAGCAGCTGGCCAAAGTGCTGGCCCAGCGTGCTCAGGGTCTCGCTCACGCAGGCCTTCATTGACTTCAGGACATGCTCATTCTCAACCTGGAGGCACCTGGGGAAAATACAACATGGGTGGGCCACGGCCAGAGCAGGCAGTCAACCCGGAGCACTGCAGGGGCCAGATGTGGGCCTGCTGCAGGCCTGCTGGGGCACGAGTGGCCTGGGGAGGACACAGCAATTCCTGGGGAGTCTAAGATGGAATATTCCACAGACAGCTCATCTCCTGGCCTCCTAGTGTTCAGATAAGTGCTGGTCTGAGATGGGAGTTAACGGTCCATGGCACCAGGAAGAAAGGCCTCCAGAAAGCAGCCAGATCCTACCTCTGGGCTTCTCCCTGGGAAAATCGACCATCGCCGCAGCCAGGGTCTGCGGAAAGGGGGAGGGGAGCTTTGCTGGTGCTCACTGAAGGGGTATGTCAATGCCCCTTAAGGAACTGCTGCCTACAATGCACAGAAAGGAGCCTTGAGGATTTTCACCCCAGGCAGGAAAACCTTCTGGGAATCCGGCTCAAATGTATCCCTATGTCCTGAGAATGTTCCAACCTGGGAGGCCCAGGGCCTCATGAGGGTCTGGGGGATGCCCAGCTCCAGGTTTTTCTTCCAGGGCATGGGAGCCGGAAGGGGTGAGGGAGATGCCAACACATAACTGGGTGTGTGTACATGTGAGGTTGAGTGTGTGTGTGGGTATGTGTCTGAGTGTAAATGATGGATGTGTGTGTGTGTGTGAGATACAGAGCAGAGGGTATGAGTGTATTTCTGTGACTGCACGAGTATGTGTTTATATATCTGTGTATGAGCAAGTGAGTGTCTGTGAAATCCTTGTCTATGGTGCATGTGAATGTAAGGATGTGAGTGTCTGCTTTCACCTTGCCTTGACCCTAGGGGCCAGGGGGCCTTCCCAAAGCTGTGGGAAACCTATTCCTTAAAACCAACCCTCAAGAATCCTTTCTTCCCATGCCCAGGCCTCTCCTCTGCTGTTTACTAGTACATTCTATCCAGGGCCTGAAAATGGGACAGAAAATCCCAAGGGAGTTTTTCAATGCTGCTGATAAAAGTCAGCAGGAGGAGATTCCCAGACCACCACCAGCCCTCCCCCACTCCCACTCTCCCTCTGGGAGAAGATGCCAGCCCCTTCCACCGCCCGAGGACAGCGCAACCCTGTCCACATTTACCAGCATCCAGATTTACCTCTCTGTGACTGCTGAGAGCTCTGAGCATTTCTCCATTAGCAGCTTCTCAACCTGTAGAAAAATAGGTCAATTTTGTTCAATTCAGTAAACATTGATTGAGGACCAACTGCTGCACTGGGCCCTGTGGGGCATTAAGATGAAGAATCAAATCATCTGATTTGGGAAACAGGCACATCAATTATAACACAGTGTGATCTGACAAAAGAGATCACCACCACCTGCTTGGGGAGCTCGAAGAAAAGAAAACTGAGCAATTAGCTCTGCCTGGCAATCTGGGATGCTTCAGAGAGGAAGGGGCGCTCGAGCTGGACTTCCAAGCATGAGTAGAAGTTTACTGCCTGCAAAGTGAAGCAAGGAGAAGGTAAAGCACTAAGGTGGAAAGCAAATGCCAGTGAAAGAGAAATGATAGGGTGGGGTTCCAGTGGTTCACCTTGGGCTTGGAGAAGAAGAAGTCATGGGCTTTGGAATTAGAAAGGCTTAGGTTGAATCCTGATGACACCATTTATTGCACAACTTTGGACAAGTTAGTCGGGTTCTCTGAGTTTCTGTTTTCTCATCTATAAAGTGAGGACAATAATACATAGCAGCTAATACTGTTTTAGTCAACTGTTGTACATGTAATAAATTAGTCCTCACAACAGTTCTATGAAGCAAATACTATTATACTCATTAGGATGACAGAACTAGGGCACAGAGAAGTTAAGTAACTTGCCAACATCACACAGCAGAGCTGACATCTGAACCCAGGCAGTCGGGCCTTAAATGGTACACTTAATCATTGCGCAGCCTCGCATAGTGGCTCTATCTGCCTCAGAGGTTGTGCGAGTTAAATGAGGTGTGTGTCAAAAGGCCGAGCACAATTCCTAGCACAGAGTTTACACTTTATAGTAAACGCCCTTACTGTCTTCCCTGCTTTCCTGGAAGAGGAAGGAGGTCCCTGGGGCAGGTTGAGTTCAGATACCACAGAATTTAGACCCATTCTTCTAGGAAGCATGCCTCCCACACCCAACCCAGGGCAACTGACCTGGCCCATCTCCTGCGAAGAGCTCCTGCTGACCGCACTGTACTCGCTGACCATGGAGCGGGCGTGGCAGGTCAGACGCACGCTCATGCTGTGGACGCGCGCCCAGCGGTCCTGGGCCAGCTTCTGCCCGATCCTGCGCAGCTCGGTGCTGATGACCCAGCCCCGCTTGAGCAGCAGCTGCAGGGGGTCCCCAAGGCCTGGGCCGCCCGCCAGGATGAGGTCGCCTTGTGCATCCTCCTCCAGGCTGATGGGCTTCGCCTGCAGGACACACATGCACTCGCACTCGGTCATGAGCTTCAGGTCCTCCATCCAGCGCTGGACCGAGTCCACCTGCATCAGGTGCAGCCTGCAGCCGGGGAACAGCGCCGTGGCTATCAACCCTCCACAATTTCCAAAGGTTTCAATTCCAAGACACCTGATGTTTACTGAACTCCTATGTGCTCATCACCGTGTCTTGCATTCACTTACCTTAATCATTTTATTTCTCATTATCTTCACAGATAATGAAGCACAGACGTTTTGGGGGCAGGTGACCAGACAAATAATAAGCAATAAGTTTTCAGAGTAGCACATGATCTTTGCAATAAGAGGAAACTGAAAATAGTGTAATTATCAAATGTTAGTTAAGTAAGCTGTGGTACAACTACTTGGTTATATTGTATGCACTTATTTAAAATAATGCTTTCCCCAAAAAATGTGTGCACTAATAAAGTGGGGAAAGCAGTATGCGAGACTGTAAACACATAATTGTTATGACTGTGTTTTAGAAAACTATGTCTGGAAAAAAATTATTTAAAGAAAAGACTAAAATGCTGATGGTTCTTTATGAGTGGTGGAACTAAGGCTTTTATTTTTTTCAACTTTTCCCTAATTTCTCAATTTTCTATCATCAGCGTGTATGCTGTTTTTTTAATGGGACAAAATTAACTCTGTTTAGTATAACAGCATGAGAATGTAGATGAGATCCCAAGATCTTTATTGAATATAATTCACTCTGAAATTCACTAAGTCAAATACAGTTCAGTAATAACATCATTAATGAAGCATTGAACATTTGTTGAGTGCCTCACATTTAATATCATATAAATGCCAGGCCCTGCAGAAAAATGAAGATGAACATGCCAAGCCTCCACTCTCACGGGCTTTTGATCTGCCTAAAGCATTGAGACAAACTAGGAAGACATTTTACAATGACAGATTCAACATCATCTGAAGATTAGGCCAGAAGACGTGCATAGCTCATCATTAAGGCTGGGCTCAAGGCCCTTGCAACAGTTGTCTAACTAGTGTTTTTGTCCCTAGTCTTGTCTGCCTCAAGCCATTCCCCACCTGCCTCCCACTTTCACTTATTTTAAAAACTAGAGGCCTGATGCATGAAATTCGTGCAAGAGTAGGCCTTCCTTCCCCTAGCTGCCGGCACTGGCTTCTCTTTGGCACCTGGGACCCAGGCTTCCTTCCGGCCCCATCTTTGTCCAGAACGACATCCAGAATGACGCCCAGTCTAATTAGCATATTACCCTTTTATTATTATAGATATATACTCGGTGCTGAATATGTGCCAAGTACTCTTCAAAGCCCTGGGTTGTTACAGCAACCACATAGATAAAATCACTTCCCTTGGGAAGCTTACATTCAAGTGAGGTAACAGTCAACTTTCTAAGTAACTTCCAAAATAAATAAGCAATGCGTGTAATATGTTGGAGGTGGTACGTGCTTTGAAGGACAAGAAAACAGGGAAGGAGGGTAGAGAGTGCTGGGAGTGGAAGGGGCAGTAGACACAGCAATTTAAAATAGGTGGGTGAGAGAAGGCTCACTGAGAAAGGGGCATTTGAGCCAAGCTGGAAGGATATGAGGGAGTGAGCTACATGGATATCTGGGAGCAAACTGTGTTAGGGAGAGAGCACAACAAGTGCAAAGGCTCTGGGGCATGAGTGTCCTTGAGATGGGTGAGGACTAGCAAGGATGCCGGCATCAGCCAGGAAGAGAGAGGGATGGAGGACATGACGTGAGGTAGGCGGGGACGGGGATGGCGGGGCGGGGCGGGGAGGCAGCTTCTGTAAGGCTGTGTGGGACAAAGTGAGGACATGGGTTTTATTCTGAGTCAGGGCAGCACTCAGAGGGCACTGATGAGGCCAGCTAGGTGAGGCAAATGCGCCCAGCAGAACTAAAATTATAAAGGCATGCTCTATTTACTGCAGTTAAACCATACCTTCATATTTACTGTTATTTATAGAGTAGGAGCAGGACTTTCTGAATGGTGTAACTGTTTGACTATTGTTAAAAACAAAAGTCACCAATGACCTTTCTTTCTTGCTCTCCCTTTATAAAAATAGCTATTATGTTTTATAAAGATTATATAAATATAGTATATGTATGTATAATGAAAGAGAGAGAACCACCTGAAATCACAGTGCCCTGCTGCCCACTCTATCTTTATAAACTCATATTTAATATATATATTGTATATATATATAGATAGATATAGATATAGATATAGATATAGATGCCTAATATGCAAAGTATCCCCTCGGGAGTTCAACTGGGAGACTGGGAGTTCGATTGCTCACTATGATGTGGACCACCAGGGGGTGGCGCGGAATGAAGGAAGGCCCAGACCGGCAGCTGGCAGCTGGGGAAGGGAGGCCCTGGCCGGCAGCTGGAAGGCCCCAATCGGCCCTGATCACTGGCCAGGCGTAGGGACCCTACCTGTGCACAAATTTCATGCACTGGGCCTCTCATTTTACAGAAGTGGGAATATATATATATATATATATATATATATATATATATATATATAGTTATTCCCTGTGTCTCCCCAATACCACCACTGTCCCCTGCATAAGTCAAAATTCATGAGGCTCAGATCAAAGGCATCCAAAATCTGACTCCAGCCTCCCTTCCCATGCCTCTCCCTTTTTCATCTTCCACCACTTTTTAGCACCCTTGCCAAAAACACACTCTACACTCCGCACACTCAACTTTCCTAATTCCCAACCATACCACTCTCTTTTACAAAGTCTGTGGCCTTGCACAGTTCTCTCCAACAGAACCCCCTTTCTTTCCTCTCTACCTAGCAAGCTCCTATTTACCCTTCAAAACCCAGCTCTAATGTTACTTTCTTTGAAAAGCCTCAGCCAGAGCTCCCTAGCTGCTCTCCAGGACCTCATACCCCTTCGTGCATCCTCCACTGGAGCACTAACAACATTCAGTTGTAATTGGTGTGTTTGTCTGAAACTCTCCAAGTCCTGTGAAGGACAGTCCCTCGTATCTGGTTTATTGCCAGTGCCATCATATACCAGCTACTCAGTATATGTACTCCAGCGAATGAGTGGCAGAGTTCAGGCATGTAATGCTCTCCCCTGCAGAAGACTCCCTATGCCTCCACCACTCAGGCTACCCCAAGACCACAGAATTGGAAAGGGGATACAGAAAATGGAAAAGCATAAGATCATCATGTTTTAGAGATAGAGAACTGGGAAACAAATTGATCTTGGAGTTTTCAAAGGCAACAAATGAACTAATCACTCGCTCACTGACATTCACTCCATAAACACTTTGCAGTGGACATCTGTTGTTCTTGGCTTCCCAGCCTCCTTCCTCCTTCTTTCAGTAGCAAGGATACATTACATTCAGCTGCCTCCTGGGGTGGCTTCAGCTTTTCCTTCTCTTTGTGAAAGATCTCTCCTTCCAAATACAGGAACAGTCTCCCAGTGGCACTGTCTGTGCTGTGAAAATGTCCCCAGCCATAGTTGCTGGTTGAGCCATGGGTGGGCTCCCAAGCTGCACTCATCCAGTTTCCTCTCCCCAAACTGTGAAACTTAAAACCAAGAGTCACAGAGACCAGAGCTGTTGAACGCGGGTCACATTCACAACAGCAGCTGCAGTGAGGGACTAAAGAGTACGTTCAAGAGTCCATTTCTAGTGCTTCTAATAAAAAGAACGCTTTCTACAACACAAGTACACAAATAACTGAGCAGAGGTGAGTGCGTGCCATCTGTTAAAGAAAAGGCTTTCTGGAAATTCAAAGAAGGGAGCTGTCCTGACATGTTGGAAGACAGGGTAAGGTGCCTGGAGAAGGTGGCTTCAGAGCCGGGGAGGGTTGGGCACATGAAGAAGTGGGAGCATATTCCAGGGGGCAGACAACGGGACGATGGTCAGTTGGGCTGGAAAAGAGGGAGCAATGAGAGGGAAAGCAGGAGAGGTGGCCAGGACCCTGATCTTAGAAGCTTTGAAAGCCAGAGTCAGGTTTATGCTGAAAGTTCTGAGATGTTATTAAAGGAGGACAGGAAAGGGCAACAGAGGCGAAGGCTGGTGGAGCTGAAAGACTGCTCCCTCACAGCACCTGGCACCAAGGAAAACAGACCTGGGGTGGGTTCTCAGCGCGTCTCCCCTTAGAAGAACTCTAGGGGAGACATTCACACCCGCTTCCTTCTGGCCTGGATGGGAAAGCACCATGGAAGAGTCAGGAAGTGAGAAAGGGGAACCACCAGAGGCCTGATTAGACCCCAAACCTGCATTTCTGTCACCCCTCCACCCCCAACTCCCTGGAGGCATACCTGGTTCTCGCTCTTTAAGACCTTTACAAAGTAGACAGGAAGTGGCATTTCAGATGCTGTGTTCATTAATATCCTAATTGATTTATCACTCTGCTGGTCAGAGAAATGGGATGACAAAACTATGGATTTTTCAGTATCTGCGTATTTGTCCCTGTGAGGGTCTGCTTGTTGATATGGACTCATCTGGGTGTCTGTCTGTATTATCTGCATGCCCAAGTCTGGGGTCTGGGTGTCTGGGTGTGAGTCTATGTATCTCTCTCTACCTGTGCGAGTACTCAGATCAGTGTGTGTTTACAGGCCTTGCATCAGATAAACCCGATTACAAACAGATGGGATGGGGTTTGAGCGTGGGCTGTACTTAGTGACTCAATTCCAGAGAAAGGAGTTTAGAAAGTGGAGGGAAAAGGTAGCTTTGCAGTGAAGAAACCTGGCACCATCTTAGCCAAGTAAGTGATCAAACTGAATCTTGCCGCTTGATAAACGTTGTTGATAACACATACTCCTGATGCAATGTGTTGAGAAGGACACTTCGCTTCTAAGGCATTGTCTCCCAAAACACACAACCTCGGTCTCATCATGGGAAAGACATCAGGGACCCAAACTGAGAGACATTCTACAAGATACATGACCAGGACTCCTCAAGGTCACCAGGGCCATCAAAACTACGGGAGGAATGAGGCACTGTTATAGACCACAGGACATGACTGAGTGTAATGGGATATCCAGGATGGAATTCTGAAAGAGAAAAGGACATTCATGGGAAACTAGTGGAATCTGAATAAATTCTCGCATTTAGTTAATAGTGACAGACCGATGCTGGTTCCGCGGTTGTGACAAATGGGGGCTCATATAAGATGTGAACAATCAGGGGAACTGGGTGTGGGGTGTGGGGGGACACTTTGTGCTATATTTGAAACTTTCTGTAAATCTAACACTATTTTCAAATTTTAAAAAAGTTTCTTTAAAAAAATAGAGGGTTTGGGGGAGGAGGTGGCATCTGGAGGATAGGCCTGAGGATGTTTCACCGCATTCCCCCAGAAAGAATTTCACTTCGTTTGCTTCTTCCCCAGCCAGAAGCACAGGCTGAGATGGGCTGTCTCTCTGACTTTGTGTCACGTGCCCCACACATGGAAGACCTAGAGAAACCAAGCTCCAGTGGGTGGGTAGGAGCAGGAGTGGAAGCTTCCTCAAAGGACCTGAAAGTGCCTGGCTGACGTGGCTCAGTGTTTGAGTGTTGACCCATACACCAGGAGGTCATGGTTCAATCCTCATCAGGGCACATGCCCTGGTGTGGACTCGATCTCCTGTGGGGGGGTGAGGGGGCATGCAGGAGGCAGCTGATCAATGATTCTCATCATTGATGTTTCTATCTCTTTCTCCCTCTCCCTTCCTCTCTGAAATTAATCTAAATACATATATATATATACTAGAGGCATGGTGCACAAAATTCGTGCACTCGGGGGTCCCTGAGCCCGGCATGTGCCCTCTTGCAGTCCTTGAGCCCTCAGGGGATGTCTGACTGACAGCTTAGGCCCACTCCCCACAAGCCTAAGCTGGCAGTAGGACATCCTTAGAGCGGCCACGGAGGCAGAGCCTCTCCTGCCACCACGGCTGTGCTCGCCAGCTGTGAGCCTGGCTTCTGACTGAGCTGTGCTTCCTCATGTGGGAGGAGCGTGTCATAGCAACCAGTCACAGTGACCAGTGCGTGTCATAGTGACCAGTCGTTCCACTGTTCAGTCTATTCGACTTTTATTATATAGAATATATATATATATATATATATATATATATATGTAAGTGGAAGAAAAGGGGGTCCCCAGGTGGGCCAAGGGATAGAAGTTGTTCTCTCAGGAGAAGGAAACATGGCAACCCTAGCTGGGTTTGTCTTCCAGTCGGCCCATTATCTGGAAGCGGCTGACCCCCAGGGAGCCTCTTGGATCCATACCTTCTGTGCTTAGCTGCCTCAGAGAGACCTCCCTCTGGCAGAGTCAGGCCCTCACACTGGCTCATGATAACCCTGTTTTTTCCTTGATTGCATGAACAGGCCTTGAACCAGAGCTTCCTTGGGATGGAACAGCCCATTGTGTAAGGGCCTCAAGCCCACAAGGAGCTCCGGCAGACCAAGGCTTCCTGTCAGCGCGCGTGGGTAGAAAGAGCTGGCTGTGCTCCCCATAATCTGTGACCAAGGGCAGCCTGCTGCTGCTATTTATGTTTTCCTGTTTCTGAAATTTTTATTGAAATAACATATGTAAATAACAGGGAATACATAATATCGAGTTGCAGCTCAGTGAATTTTCATGAGGTCAACATACCCGTGTATCCAGGAGCCAGATAAAGAAACAGAATAATACCAGCATCCCAGAAGTCTCCCTGTACCACCAACTGGTCACTCCCCAACCAAGACAACCAGTATCCTGACTTCTGACAGGATACCTTAGTCTTTTGAGTAAGTTTCTTAACTTCTCTGAGCCTCAATCAATGTATCCATCTATAAAACAGAGTAATTGAACTTTCCACACCAGGTTGACGGAGAATTAAATGGCGAATGTGAAGGGCCTAAAACAGTGCCTGGCACAAAGGAAATGCTCAAAAATCTTAGTTCTTTTTGCTGGCCTTTCCCCTATGTAACACGTTAGCACCTATGATAATAACTATAATAGGGCTAGCATTCATTTAGCACACTCCCCATGGTGAGCACTGTGCTAAGTGCTTCACATGGATTATTTCATCTACTTCTCAGGACAACTTTCTGAGCTAGGTCTCATTGTTATCCCCATTTTTACAGATGAGGAAGCTGAGATGCAGAGAAGTAAAATCGCCAGGTTGAAAGTAGTAGCCCTGAGATTGGAACCCTGGTCTCTCTGACTTGAGTCTGCTCTTCACCTCGATGCTTTGCTGCTTCCCACTCTGCCCACCCCTCAAAAAAAAAGAAAAATAGAGGGGCAGAGAGCAAGATGAGCCCGCCTTAACACAGGAGACAGGAAGGACCATTTCCAAGCAAGCACTTCGGGGCAGCTTATGAGCAATAGGAAGACGAAGGGAAGCCGTGAGCCCCTGACTCTGTCTAAAATGCCGCATGGCCCTAGCTGGTTTGCTCAGTGGTTAGATCATTGGCCCATGGACTGAAGGGTCTCGGGTTCAGTTCTGGTCAAGGGCACATATGTCAGTTGCAGGCTCGATCCCTGGCCCCAGTCAGGGCTCATGTGGGAGAAACATCTCACATTGATGTTTCTGTCTCTGTCACTCTTCCTCCCTTCCACTCTCTCTCAAAAAAATAAATGGAAAAAATATCCTTGGGTGAGGATTAACAAAACAAAACAAAAAAATGGCGGGCAGACCAGAATCCGGGCCCCAGAAATGTAATTACTGCTTTCAGGCCACACCCTCCTGGCTATCCAGTGGCAGGAGCCACTTCCAGGGTGACAACCTCAGAAACGAGGGCGGATGCTGGGCGCCTGTGGGGAAAGAGGAATCTGGTTTTCTTTAAGAATGAGCTTAAAATAACTTCTCTTTAGAGATCATTTAAACAGATACCTCTCCTCCCCAAGCAGGAACCAAACACAGAGAAGACTAAACCGAGCCAGTAAGTAAAGCCATGGATCCCTGCCTCCTCTCAATCCTACTCAGTGGATAGTCCCCAGCTCCTGCCAACGAGGCACATCCCACTCAGGTCCAAGGCCAACTCTGCCCAAGACACGGGAGGACATTAGGGACTTTGGCCCTCCCGCAGGTGGAGGGCAAAATAGATTGGCCGTTCAAGGCATCCCATCCCGCCTGACTTCTCCCAGCATGTTTTGCACCCAAATTCCCCAAGTTACAGCTAAACCATTAAGATAATAATATAGTCGTGTTTAGCTTTAAAAAAAAAAAAAAAAAGGAGAATAGGATGAAAAGCAGTTCTGAAATCACAGGAAAAGGGAAAGTAGACAAAAGCCACCAATAATAATAGCAAAGTTTTATTGGACTCTCACAGTGCCCCCAAGGCTGTGCACTCATCATGCATTATTTTATTCTCACAGTAACCTGATTAAGTGCACACTGTTATTGTCTCCATTTTACAGATGAAAATGTGGAGGTACAGGAGACTTACGTGACTGAAGAGAGCCAGAACTCCATGCAAACAGCCTGGTTCCAAAGACTGTGCACCTACTGACCACACCACCAAGTTTCTGCACCGGGCTCGCTCCTCCAGCAGACTTGGAGATAGTCTCAATGACAAGCACTGTCTGCTTTATCTCAGCATCACTGGCACTCAGCATGGAGTCTGACACATAGTAGGCAGCAATAAATATTTAATCGAATCAAGTAAACCAAAGACTGCCTGGGAAACCTCAAACATCGTTGTGAGCCTTGCTACAGCAGCTGGAAGTGTTTTCTGAACTTGCAGAGTGTTACTCAAGATGAGCATGACTGCCCTGGCCTGGCACATAGGAACCCCCTGAACTCACTCCCTCCTCTGTTCTGGAACTAGATTTCAGGATTTTCAGATTCTGTCTTTGGCCGGGATCTCAGGCAAAATACAGGTGAGTTCCCTGCACTGTGGTAAAAGAGTGAGAGATGGGCAAGTAACTAGATCCACAAAAGACAATAATAAAATTATTGTTTTAAATAGAAATATTTAAAGCAGGTATCAGTAGAACCAGAGATGCCTTTTATACAAGTAATTTTGTAAACATTCCTATACTCCACTAAAGCAATGCTGTGGCTGGGCAGAGCTTGCACCCTCAGCAACCATTACCCCAACTCTCAGAACTTAGAGATAAACAGTTTTCCGGTGAGGTGTGGTATATTTCCCCAAGCCCCGGGGAAGAGGCTGAAGGGAGATCTGAGCTCTTCGGGGAAGTGTCTGTCCCCACACGATACCGTAACAGACATACGATATCCTCAACCAGTTCAACCAGGTTTAAATCATTAAGCAGTGTTTCTCAGTCAATCCCTGATGCACCTGATTTCACAAAGCACGTTTGATGCTAACCGTGTGCCAGGCCTTATGTTGGTGATCATTGCCTGCCCTCGGAAAGCTCATGGGGTCCCAGAGAAGAGATGTAACCCAACCTCACTCTCATCCCAAAACAACAGCCAGAAGTCTCAAGTATTTCCAGGAGTCCCCAGAGTTCATCTCATGTATACCCACCCCTCTCCCCCACCCAAAAAAAGACCAGTTCAGGCAGCCACAAGGTGGCACTGGACAACTGTCATCCTTTCTTTCTTCAGCACCTCACACTGGGTATTGCTCTAGCCACCAGGTCCTGCCAGGCCCGCCCGGCATAACCACCTTGCCTTCTGGGCTGTGCCATGCTATCTGGACTCCACTAGACATCTCTGGCTGTCACAGTCACCATTTCACTTGCAGACACATTTGCTTAGAATAACCATCCCTGACAGGCAGTATTACGTGTGTTCGTGATTATTGAAACTGTTTAAATTAAAGAAGCTGCCGTTGTCTTCTCCCTTCCTCTCTGAAATCAATAAAAAAATATATATTTTAAAAAAAAAAAAAAAAAGAAGAAGCCCAGCTGGTGTGGCTCAGTGGTTGAGCATCGACCCATGAACCACAAGGTCAAAGTTTGATTCCCAGTCAGGACACATGCCCGGGTTGCAGGTTCGATCCCCAGTGTGGGATGTGCAGGAGGCAGCCGATCAATGATTCTCTCTCATCATTGATGTTTCCATCTCTCTTTCTTCCCTTCCTCTCTGAAATCAACAAAATTATATTTTTTTAAAAAAGGAAGAAAGCTATATCCTCAGAGCTTAGTTACTTAAAATTCAGAAAAATAAGAAAAAATTCTAGAAAGATGGCAGTGATGGCAGTGATAGATATTTAATCTCTCCAGATCCCCACATAAGAACTGACAGAGCCATTAGATAACACTATCCAAACCCCGTGGAAAATACTTTACAACAAAACTAGATGGTCAAATAGCCCCACAAACCTCGAAACACAGGCAGGTGGGGACAAGCCCCCTCCAGCCTCAAGGCCTGCCTGGTGTCACCTGCAGGAGAGGACGAAGAGGGAAGCAGGAAGGTGGCATCTGATGAATATCAGAAAGGACAACCCCAAAGCAACCACCAGGTATTGCCCGGGAGGCACCGTAGGACAACGTGAGAACAGTAACTGAAACTCAGAGGAGGGCTGCCTCTCCGATGTCAGGTGAGAGCAAGACATCCTCTCAAAGCCGATCCAACTCTACAACCAAGTACCACACGGGGAAGAAACTTCTGGGGTAGCATGGCAAGTGAGCAGGACAGGGACGGGAGACCAAGGATGCTCAGGTCCTGGGCGCGAGGGGCGGAAGCAGCGCCGGAACTCTCAGAAGGCAAGCCCCATATTTTTGAAGCCTACGCAAAAACAGAAGATGATGAAGCTCTGTGTGTGTAGAGCAGCTTTCCTGGACCCTGCCTCCCTCTGAATGCTGGCGGTGATTGCAGTGACGCTGGAGAATAATCATGCCAGAATAATTAAAAAGAGAAAATCAGCAGGACCCAGATACTGACGCATATGGGTAATGAATAACTGGAAATAAAGATGTGACACGGGTTTTTTTTTTTACTTGAGTTGCTGAGTGAATTAGAAGAAACGAGTTTGGAAAACAGGAAGATGAGTTCGGTTTGAGTCCCGCAGGTTAAGTCTAATGGGACTACTGTCTCCTCTTTTGAGGATGGCCAGTCCCTCTCACGGACTGGACCTCCCCCCCAAAAAAACTGCATTCCCAAAACTTCCAGGCACTCCCAGCACCCATGTAGAATGTGCAGCCTTCATGCTTTCACAATTCCCACCCTGAATAATCACTCGGTAAATACTTCCTTAGTGCCTACTATGTGCCAAAACCTGTCCTAGCTGCTTGGGATACATGATAAACAAACAAGTACAAAAACCCCTGCCCCTGTGAAGGGTACATTACAGCAAGGGAAAGCAGACTATAATAAATTTAAACGTATATCGTATGTTACAAGCCAATAACTTCTATTAGAAAGTAGAGTCAGGACCCAGCTGGCATGGCTCAGTGGTTGAGCATCCATCTATGAACCAGGAAGTGATGGTTCAATTCTCGATCAGGCCACATGCCTGAGCTGCAGGCTGGATCCCCAGTGTGGGGCATGCAGGAGGCAGCCGATCAATGATTCTCTCTCATCATTGATGTTTCTATCTTTCTCTCCCTCTCCTTTCCTCTCTGAAATCAATAAAAATCTATTTTCAAAAAAGTAGAGTCAGAACTTACATGCATATATGCATAACCTATGGACACAGACAATAGTGAAGGCCTGGGGAGAGGGTAGGAGTGAGGTGGAGGGGGTCAATGGGAGCAAAAAGGGGACAGCTGTAATACTTTCATAATAAAGATCCTTTTTTAAAAAAGTAGAGTCAGAATAAGTGGGGAAAAGATTGTCCATGTGGGAGGCAGGGAGGTAATGGCCAATTTAAATAAGTGGTCAGGGCGCGCCTTTGGGAACGTAAGACTTGAGCAAACACGTCAAAGAGGTTAGAGAATCAACTAAACTGAAATATGGGCACGGGCATTCCAGGCAGAGGGAACAGGCAGGCAGAGGCCCTCGGTGGGAGTGCGCCTGGTTCGTTCTAGGAAACAGTATGGACAGAAGTGGCTAGAGTGCCTAGAGCAAGGGAAAGATGAGAAGACAGACGTGCCCTCGGAGAAGGGACTCCGGCTAGGCCACGCAGGAAGCCACTGCAAGCACACTGGGTTCCACACTCAACACGCAGGAGAACTCTGTCCGAGTCATCTGATGTCACCAGACGGCAGCTGGGCCCACCTGACACCTCTCTTCAACCCAAACGAGAAGGCTCTCTGACGAAGGGCTTTATGGAAACAACACAGGTTATTTTAGAACGCCTTAACCTCTGATGCAGTGAAGCATAAACTGTTTACTAAACAGTTACCTTGAGCATAATTATTTATGCAACGAGCTATAAATAATTTACAGTGTGGTTAGGGCATTAAGCTCAGCCCCTCCTCACTAAGGCACTGAAGCCCCAGCCAGTTGTGACTAAAGGAAATGCCGCTTCTCTGGGTTTGTTCAAATCGTCCAGGGCTGCCGTTACCCTGCTTCTGATCCACCTCCCAACCCCACGCTGAGCTGCCTCGGCACAGGCCTCTGCGCATCGGGGCTTCCGTGCAAGGAGCAGACTGCTCTCCAGGCCTAACTCCGAGTTCACACTTTCGGTGCAGAGCCTCCCCAGGGTCTGGTGTTGGGCAGCTCACAGCAGTCCTGCTCCCAACCAGCAGCTGATCCATCTGTGCAGCGCGGGAGCCAGAGAAGCAGGAAGGAGGCTTTCTCTCCTTCAATGGATTCTGCAAAAAGCCTCCTGCATCCACCTGTTACCCTGGGGTTGGCTTCCTTCCCTCTGTGATCCCGTGTTCTCTGCCATCTCCTGCACTGACCCTCCGCTCCAAGCTGTCGCACTGGCGTTTCCTGATTGTTCCCCAGAAATCCCCAATTTAACATGAGTTGATCCCACATTTCAGATATCCCCAGGAATTCTGGGGAAGGGGAAGTGCTACCCGCCATACATCATACACCAGGAGTAATTTGTGAAGGGGCATAAATAATGGCACTTTCCCCCACCCATTTCTCCAGGTTGTGGCCTTCCATCAATCTACAGAAGGGTTTGAAGGGTAAGGAAGAGGCTCAACCACTCTAAAAACCCATTCAAAACAAATCTAGCTCATTTCCAAGCTTTCCATAAAGAAAATGTTATTGAGTGCTTTTCTGCATGCCGGGCACATAACAAGTGCTTGCATATACAATATCTACTTTGTATGCACAGCAAGACTTTATTATCCTCATTTTACAGAGGAGGAAAAGACAGGCTCAGAGAGGTGCCTACGGCTAATCAATGGCAGAGCCCAGACTTCAATCCAGGTCTGCCTGGCTCCAAAGCCCTGGCCGCCTCCGCAGTCTGTCCGGCACCCCGAGACAGCGGGCTGTTATTTGTTTCAGAAAGTTAAGAAACATGAAGTTAGTTCCAGGTAACTTTCCAGTCCAATGAGCCACTGTGTGCATTTGACAACCGCCTCCTCTCGATGACTCAGAGCTCATCATCTCACGCTGTCGAACACTGGCATTTCAGATGCCCTCAGAGAGCGCGGGGGCGCTGCGAACATTTCCTGGCCTCTATTAGCTCAGAAGCAACTCATTTTCAACATCTAAAAAGGATACACTTGTGCATTGCCAACGTACATATGAGTGTCAGCATGACGGTGCTAGCAGCAAGGACACCTGAGGAGAAAGCAGCATCTGGGTCCCTCTCCCACTTCTACCCCTTGCTAACTGTGCGTTCTACAGGATACTTGCCCTCTCTGAGCCGCAGTCCCTGACCTGCCTTCTCCCTCATTTCCAACCACTGTGCCAGCCACCGTTTCAGTCCCTCTGCTGTGACTTCCAGCATCCAGACTTTGCACATACGGACCCCTCTCTCTCCCTCTCCTCTTCACCTTGCTGATGCCTGTGCATCCTCAAAATCCCAGCCTAAATGTCTCCTCTAAAGGAGGTTTCTCTGGCTCCTAGATGAACTTATGTCCCATGTTCCACACGTGTCTGCAATGTCCAGTCTTTCCCCCATCAAGACACCAGTTTCCAGTGCTTAACCCCTTGATTAATGTCTGCTGTGTCCACTAGACTACAAGTAGGGGCGGGCTTGTATCTTCCATGTCCTCCCTACATGCCACCTCTAGCACTGTAGATGCTCAGTGTCTAGTTATAAAACTGAATTAAGTATCAGATGGGAAGGATAAGAATCTATACAGTTGTACTGTCTGCCTCATTGGGTTGTGTGAGGGTCAAGGAAAAAAAAATCCATAATCATTACTGCTAACATTTACTGAGGCTGGGCCCTGTGCCAGCTGCCATGTGGTCGGCCTCACATGGATTATCTCGTTTAGCTTTCACAACGCCCCTGTGAGGAGGGGCCTCGTATTATCTCACTTTTGCAGATGAGGAAACGGACGCTCGGAGATCACCCAGCTTGTGAGTGGCAGCGTTTGGCTCTGAACCCAGCCCATCGGACTCTGGACCCCATGTCCTTAATGTCACTCCACGTGCTTTATAAAAGGCTGTGCTCTATCCAAATGGCATGTTAGTACTGCCAGGTGAAATTATAACTGCATTCTCACAGGCACCAAGTCAGCCTCAGCTGCCTTCAACCTTCATGGCGGAACATGGGGCCTGATGTGTAAACTAAAAGGGGTTGGCTTTGTCTTTCCCTTTCTGTTCTCCTCCTTACTTGAAGGAGAATTGTTTTCACTTGCTGAAGTGAAACATTTAGGAGAATTCACAGATGGAATATGCCAGTTGCCATCCTGATACCTCCGTGTGGTTCTGGAAAATGCAGGTGAGAATACAGAAGCCACCACTAGAGGGTGGCCAAGAGCCAGCCTGCCCAGTCTGCAGGGCTGCGGAGACTCATCAGCCTCCAGGCCCCACCACTTGGACCCCTCTCCTCCACCACACACTCGCTCTAACCCCAAGCCTAGGCCCCGACCAAGGGTTCTCTACCCCCAGTTGTGGGAAGGCTCCTTCATGCTGGGCTGCACTGGCTGGGCTGCTCTCCAGAAGGGCCCCCCAACCCAGGGAGAAAGACTATTATTACCCCCATTTACAGACCTGGAGCCTTCTTACTCACATGAAAAGAAATCTCCTTCAAGTAAGGAGGAGAACAGAAAGGGAAAGACAAAGCCAAACCTTTTAGTTTACACATCAGGCCCCATGTGTAGCCACATAGTAAGTGGTGGGGCCATCACTCAAACTCAGTCTCTATAGTCCGGTGTCTCTGCTCATATCAACTGAACACTGCACGGCCATCGGCCATCGCAACGCTGTGAGCAGGAGCCCAGGAGCCCAGGAGCCCAGCAGACGGAGCCTGACAGAGCCTGGGAATGTGTACACAAAGGAAATGACATTTGCCCGGTTCTTAGAGGAGGGGAGTTGGCCAGGATGACAAGGACAAAACGATTTCCACATAAATGTGAAAAGGCCTTGAGGTATAAAAATAGCCATACCACAAGAAGTCTCGTTGGACTCAAGCGAGCATGAGGGGGGGGGGGGGGGTGAGGGAGGGGCCAGGAAGGGGCCTAACGGGAAAAACAGGGACTCGTGGATCAAAGATCTTGACATGATTCGGAATTTGAATGTAATCCTGAAGGCAGTTTGGAGCCCCTGAAAACCTCTTAGAGCAGGGCAGTGACAGAACTATGCGCAGAGTTAGTAGAAATTGAACCAAGCAGGGTTCAATACTAGATAGGAGGATGGCCTGCTGGGAGATGACGGTTATAAAACAAGGAGAGGACAGAAGCCGGAACGAGGGCAGTGAGGTGGGTTAGGAAACGCAGGTGACCTGGGAGGGACAGGAGAAAACGTGAGGGTGAGCAGAGGAAAAGAGCAAGGCTGGCCCTTGGGTTGCTAGTTTGGGTGAAGGCACTGCCCTGGCCGAGACAGGACGCCCACCCAGGTAGGAGCTGGGGATTCATTTTGCTTGGTTTCAGGGTGAGGCACTATGACAAGTGGGATATGCAAGGTCACAGCAGAAGGGGCCAGGCCCTGCAGAGAGGTCCATCAGAGAGGCCCCAAACTTTCCCAGAGAAGGAGGGGACCAGGCCTGGCGAGCCCCGCATGACCCCACCCCTCGCCAGTCCACTCCCAGACTCAGCCACCATGCCGCCACATAATGAGCTGCTCTTCTCCATCTGAGTCTAGGGACTGCGGCTCATTAAGGTTTGGCCTGTGTTCCTGTTGAGCATCCTGTAATTGCATAGCTTGCCTGACTCTGTCATTAGCTTTCTGCTCCTCTGGGTTCCACCTCTTCTATTGGATTTGTTGATTAACCCTAATACTATATAAAGTCTGCTCAAACTGGGCAGCTCCTGCTCTGCAGTGGGGGCTGCTTGCTGTCCCTGCACCTCACCACTCCCAGTGGTTCAATGGTCTTAAGCAATGAACTGCAAGGTGCCATCTCACTGTGCATGAAATCTTTCCTTGGTGAGTACAGGCGACTGCTCTGATTACTCACACAGAGGAAGGAAACTGAAAATTGAGGTCAAAGCAGATGGACTGGCAATGAATCACATTCCCTTCGTGGAGCCGTAGGGTCTCCAGCCAAAGAGCTGGAGGGGCCAGGGGCCGGGACCGGGGTTGGATTTCCTCTGTCTCCACAGTGAACTAGAATCTGAGCCTGATGCTATAAACATTGCCCCCACGCCTGCGAGTGGGGAGGGCATCCCAGAAGTGAGTGGGGCTCACAGGAACCCTGCCCTGTTCTCAGCAGAACCCCTGAGAGAAGCAGATGCCTACTCGCCAAGTAACCCCAGTTCTTGCTCTGTGTGGCAGCTTTCCTGGAACATCTGGAAGGAGGTGACCAAGCCTCAAAACCTGGGCTTTCTGGAGTCTGGCAGATTCTCAACACAAAGCCAGATGTAACCACAATCATCTCCACATACCAGGCTACTGGTCGGATGCATTTTTTTAAGCTGGATTTATTCAGGGTGGAGTTGGTGTAAGAGAAAGGAATGGCCTAGTAACAGACCAAGAAATTGCAGTGTGCAACAATGGGCTCCCTAAAATACTTCTAAAGTCAGAGGTAATTAACTACCCACACAGCAAGAAAAGAGGGTTATCAATAATAGAGTGCCTCTGTGTATCAAGCACTCTCTCCTTTAGCCCTTAGAGCTGTTACATGGTTGGAGATTACCAACCCATTTTACAGATTTAGAAACGGAGGCTTAGAGGCAGTATATAAGTTGTTCAAACTCACTGCCAATAGTGATAATAAAGCTAAAGTTATTGAATGCTTATTACATTCTAGGCCAGGGGTGGGCAAACTTTTTGACTCGAGGGCCACAATGGGTTCTTAAACTGGACCGGAGGGCCGGAACAAAAGCATGGATGGAGTGTTTGTGTGAACTAATATAAATCCAAAGTAAACATCATTACATAAAAGGGTACAGTCTTTTGCCGAAACCGGTTTGGCTCAGTGGATAGAGCATCGGCCTGCGGACTGAAAGGTCCCAGGTTCGATTCCGGTCAAGGGCATGTACCTGGGTTGCGGGCACATCTTCAGTAGGAGATGTGCAGGAGGCAGCTGATGGATGTTTCTCTCTCATTGATGTTTCTAACTCTCTATCTCTCTCCCTTCCTCTCTGTAAAAAATCAATAAAATATATTTAAAAAAAAAAAAAAAGGGTACGGTCTTTTTTTTCAATAGTTTTATTCATTTCAAACGGGCCGGATCCGGCCCGCGGGCCGCAGTTTGCCCATGGCTGTTCTAGGCACTGTGTTAAGGGCTTGATTCAATCTTAATTATTCACTTAACCTTCAAAACAATTTCACGGGCCTTGTATAACTGAGATTTAGTAGGTTAAATGACTTGACCAAGGTCATTCAGTGGATAAGTAGAAATAACCTAGGACATCGGTTCTCAACCTGTGGGTCACAACCCCTTTGGCGGTTGAATGACCCTTTTACAGGGGTCGCCTAAGACCATCCTGCATGTCAGATATTTACATTACGATTCATAACAGTAGCAACATTACAGTTATGAAGTAGCAATGAAAATAATTTTATGGTTGGGTCACAACATGAGGAACTGTATTTAAAGGGCCAGAAGGTTGAGAACCACTGACCTAGGAGGTCTAAGACCAGAGCTTGCTCTTGACTATCATACTAGGCTCTCTGATTTCTTTAGCAATTTAGGGGCTACTCTCACCCTCAAATCCACAGCCAGGGCTCTTTCTACTATGCAAGACTACCCTATGTGACATACCAATGCCCTTTTAAAGCTTGTGATTATTTAGACCAGCGGTCACTAACCTTTTGGACCTCACGGGACACCAGTGGTCCAAGGACCACCGGTTGGCAACCGATGATTTAGACTATGGTATGTCTAGTCATTTTTCAAACCCTTGCCTCATTTCTTTCTGGGGAGAATTGGTTATATATTGTTTCAAGTCAGACAAAAGTTGTCAGATGCCTGTGGCCCCATCGTCACAGACATCTGACAAGTTTGCACAGCAAGTGCTGCCAGAGCAGGGAGCCAGGAAGGCCATGCACACAAGGTGGGAAGTAACCCTCTAAGGACTCCAGCTGCAAAGAGTTCTCCCCACCCCCTCACTGGCCTTGCTCTGCCTCTGCTTCTGCCCTTAGATTGCCACCTTCATTCATCAAAGCCCATCCTTCAGATGCCAAAGGGAACACTATTTCCCAGTTCAACAGATCCATACTTTGCCCCTCCCACACCCCCACCCCCACCCCCCACCCCCCACCAGCTGCTGATACCAGTTCCTCACCCCCAGCTAATCCTGCTGGCCTGGCATCCAGTGTTCCCCAAATGTTGGAGGTCAATAGTTTGTGGAAAGCTATGCCTACACTCCTGTTGGTTCATTTTAGTCTTTTTTCACTTAAAATGGGCTTCAATTGTTCCTTCAAAGTCTAGAATTGCTAAAGAAATCAGAGAGCCTAGTATGATAGTCAAGAGCAAGCTCTGGTCTTAGACCCCCTAGGTTCTTATTTCTACTTATCCACTGAATGACCTTGGTCAAGTCATTTAACCTACTAAATCTCAGTTATGCAAGGCTCGTGGAATTGTTTTGAAGGTTAAGTGAATAATTAAGATTGAATCAAGCCCTTAACACTACCTCACTCTATTCCACCTATTGTGTGAAGTGGTGGATTCTCTCTAAGTGAACACTCTACTATGCCGAGAACACTTTGTAATGGCCCCCAACCCTGACTAGGCACCCCAATGTGTCAGGTACTGGGCTATGTTGCTGGGATTACAGAGGGAAGATGACGAAAACTTGTTCTCCAAGAAGGCAAGACCTTCCATTGCAAATGACGTGTTCCCTCCACCGAGCACCTCACCTGGTACACCATAGGCCAGTGATGGCGAACCTTTTGAGCTCGGCGTGTCAGCATTTTGAAAAACCCTAACTTAACTCTGGTGCCATGTCACATATAGAAATTTTTTGATATTTGCAACCATAGTAAAACAAAGATTTATATTTTTGATATTTATTTTATATATTTAAATGCCATTTAACAAAGAAAAATCAAGCCAAAAAATGAGTTCGCGTGTCACCTCTGACACGCGTGTCATAGGGTCTCCATCACTGCCATAGGCACTGGATAAATATTTACTGAATGGATAAATGAATGACTGCAAATAAGCAATTAGGGCTCGCTGTTCTTCACGTGGCATTTGGAGGGAAGCATAGAGAATTTTGGAAGCACAGAGAAGGGAGGCTTAGCCCAAGCTAGACTCTCTGAGAAAGCTCCCCAGGCCAGCACTGAAGGATGCCTCAAGTTCACCAGCGGAAGAAGCAGAGGGTTGCCACAGAAGAAACAAACAGCATGTGCAAATGGGTGATGGCATCAGACCACACGCTGAGAAAATGGCAAGTTGCTAAGTATAGCCAGAGGGGTGAAGATGAAGTCAAAAGCAAGGACTTCAAATCACGAAGCATGTGGGAGTGCTGGGATTTATAGATTTATCTGTATTGTATGCCATCAAAGTAGGGCAACCTATTCCTCCCCACAGAACACTTCTCCTGAATATACCAAAAGCTTCCATAAAACCTGAACTGGACACAGCCTCAGAATCCGGAAGGGACTCCCAAGCAGGGAGGTCTTACAACTTCCATGCCAGCTACAGGGCAAACACGAGGCCTCTGTGCATGGCATAGGAAGGGATGGAAGACCTTGTTTTGGTCAATGGGATTGCTTTCCCAGCCCGGAGGCACTGAAGTAGGATTTTTATTTTTTTCCAGAAAAGGGAACAGACTATCCAAAACTCACTCACAGACTTCTAGAATAGTAAAGGCTGGAAAGGTCCCTGAGAAAACTTGTCTCCTCCTCATCCTCACACAAAGAAACTAAAGCTCAGGGGGTGGGGAATTTGCCTGATGACCCACAGCAGGTAAATAAAAAGCAGGGCCAGAAAAAAGGAAGGAAGGAAGGATGGGAGGGAGGGAGGGAGGAGGGAGTCTTTGCCTCTTCGTCTCTGCTCCTCACTGCATTCTGTTCTTCAGCAACAGACTGCATAACAAAGCTGCACACTTTTTTCCAGTGAATTTTAAAACTAAAGACTGAAAATATTTCTGAATCACTATTCTTTAGAAGAAGAAAAAAACATGTCTCTCCAGCTCTCTGACTCCATCAAGCAATTAAACCTTTGGCTTTCACTCAGGAAGAGTATTTAAGTTAATGAAGATAAAGCGCTAGCTTACTCTTTCCCTCTAAGCAGCAGAATGAGAACAGCTTGCTGGAAGTAGGGATATTTTGGAGAAAGAAACAAAATCCAACCTAATTCTCACAGTCACCTGAGACCCCTCAGCCATGTGTCCTTCATTCGTCAAACATTTATTAAACACTTATTCATTCAGCCACTTACTGAGCTCCCACTGTGTGCATTCTAATGCTCACAGGAGCACAAATATGAATCAGAAATGAGTTCAGCCCTCAGGACATTTATCACTGAGTAGGAAAGATGATATTTACATAAATCATTATTTTACTACCCCGGGCCTGGCCTAAAGTTCTTAGCCCAAAGTAAATTTCATTCGAATGAATGAGTGACCGAATGAAATGATGTCTGTTATAGATCATTGCTAATGAGAATTACACTGGGGCTCGGACACAGATCTTCTAGGGAGACTGGGTGGGAGAATGAGCTTAAGAAACAGCCCGGAGAAGGCAGGACTGCGCAATGGGCAGGAGGAAGCCTGAAGAGCATTTTGGCAGCTCTATCCCCTTCTCTGGGCCTCAGTTTCCCCATCTTATCATGAAGGGATGACACAGATGAGCTCTGAGGCATGTCCAGCAACAATGTTCTGTGCTTCTATGATCCCAGCTCCCAGCACGGTATGGGAATTTAAATGTAACCTCTCTTCTTAAAAATAACCGTTGAATCACTGTCCCTCTGCCTTCACCAGGTCACGCCCTCTGTTTCTGTGGATTTCTCTTGGGAGATGTTGAGAAGGGAGGGAATTTGATTCTAACTTTGATTGGCCTTCCTGTTGGTTTAAACAACAGAAAAATATCCAGTTATCCCATTGACAATTACAGTCTGCACATTTCACCGCAGGCCCAGAACTCAGCCCAGCAGCAGAAAACCAGCCACAGACCAGGGGCACACACATGCAAGCCATTATCTAGTTGGAGACAGGCTGGCCTGCGACAGTCCCCGCTGGCTCAGGAAGCTGGAGGGATCCTCGCCAGCAGGCCAGCGGTGACCCAGGAGGCTGCCGGCCACTTAGCTGCAGTTGCACTTCCCCATCCCGGCTCATCTCAGACAGTGAGAGGTCCCGTATGAAAGAACCAAGTCATATACTTGCTACAGATCCAGGCCTCATCAGGTCAAGAGATAAATCAGTGCGTTCCATAAGGAAGGGACCATTCCCTATTTTGTTAACAATATACTAATAAGCAACGCACAAGGCATATGATCTGCACTTAATACATTATTTATAGAAAAAAATTTAGTTGAAGGCTAATGAATAAACAAGTAGCTGAATAAATGAGGGAACAATTTGCTTGTGTAAGGCTCCCAGGAATACTGTGGAAAAGACAGACTGGATCGAGGACGGGCCCGCGCTCAGGCTCAAGCTCCTCTGGGAGCATGTATCAAGCGCTGCTCCTTCCCAGCTCCATCCTTGGCAAGTCACGTCACCGCTTCCAGCCTCGGTTTCCTCATGGGGTGACTGTTGTATGTGCCGCTCAGGTTCCCCTTTAAGGAAGGACTTGTTGCCTCTAGCTGCCGGGAGTATCATTAGCAAACAGGCTCCAGCTAGAGACATAGCAGCCACAGTCTCCTGCCCTCTTCGCTCCCACCCATAAATCCTTGACTCTCCAGGGAGGTATTTGGACCTGAGCTGGCAAGGGTTCCCACTACTGAGGGATGCAGAGCGGGCTGGTTTCTGTCACCGGGACGGCTGGTGACGTGTGGGCTGTGCACTGCCGAGCACCCTGCACCCTAGAGAGACCTTCCTTCTTGAACCCCAGTACTTATGATGCAAACTCTTAAAGTAACGATCACTGCCACCTGTGAGAGAAGAGGAAAGTGGTGCTGATCCGGCTTTAGAGCCAGCCAAGGGCACACAGCTGGTAGAAAGCGAAGCTGGGATTTGAGCCCAAGTCCAATTCCAAGGCCTATAAGCTGTCACCACTTAGGCCCACATTAAAGTCTCCAAGAGCAGGGTTTTGTACTTCGGCTTCCTTATTTTACTGCTTTTAAATTTGAAAGTTTCCCAGGAGATTCAGATACAGTCAGAGTTACAAAACCTGTCACAACCCCTCCTAACACCCATGTCAATTCAGCACAGGATCCCAAGCCCTAGCCAGGGGTGCTATTGCTCCCGCCCTCTACTCTCACCCGGGAGCCTGCACCTAGAAAAGCCCCTTTGATGCTATTTATTCATAAAGGTCTCATATGACCCACCCAGGCTGCTGGATGGCCCCACGCAAATTCGCAGCATTTGTTTATTTTGTATATTGAGGTAAACATTGGCACCACAGAGCAAAATTGAGTTTCAGTGAAACGCAACAGAAAGAAGCCAATTATCTAACGTGAATTATTTATCTGGGCACAATAATCATGGTGTTGTTCTCCATGACAGAGGCCTCCGCCACTTGGAACAAGAGGAAAGAAGAGGTGGCTGCTATTGTCTGCCCCCAGTGCAGCCTCAGATTCGATGAATTAACCCCTCCCACATCCTGTAAATACACATGCGTCTTCTCTGTGAGTGTGGCCTATGCACCTGCCCCCAGAACACACGTGATTGATAGGTTGGTAGGCACAGGGATTGTATCCCCCCAGTATTTTCCCAATTCCAGGCTGTGACTATATTAAAGGAAATACCATCTTTGCAGCCCACCCTGTGAGGGTCAAGACATCCTAAACATTTTCTCAGGTTGCAATGCTTGTGGCCAGCCAGAACTCATGACATCATCTTAGTCCTGTCACAGTATTTGCTATATAATATCAATTAGAAGCCCTATCCTGCCTCCAAAAGGATACAGTATCCCCCCCCCCTTATCTGCCGGGAAACATTCCAAGGCCCCCAGTGGGTGCCTGAAACCATGAATAATAGCACCAAACCTTAGGCATACTGTGTGTGTCTTTTTCCTATGCATACATACCTATGGTAAAGTTTAATTCATAATTTAGGCACAGTGAGAGATTAACAACAATAACTAATAATAAAATAGAACAATATACTGTAATGAAAGTTATGTAAATGTGGTCTCTCAAAATATCTTATTGCCCTGTACTCACCCTTCCCTTGGTGATGTGAGATGATGAAATGCCTATGTGATGAGATGAAATGAGGTGAATGAATGATGGAGGCATTGACATGGCCTTAGGCTAATATGAACTTTCCAATGATACATAACAAGAACTTTATGGCTTCTCTTTGGCAGTTTGAAATTGCCAGCATCACTACTCTTTCGCTTTAAAATAACTTTTAAAGTGACTATTAAAATAAGTTGCTGCAACACAAGCACCACAGGAGGCAATCTGATAACTGAGACAGCTTCTTAGTGACTAATAGGCAGGTAGCGTCTCCAGCCAGGACAAAGGGATGACTCATGTCCCAGGCGAGACGGAGGAAGACAGCACAAGATTTAATCATGATACTCGGAACATCACACAATTTAGAACTTATGAATTGTTTATTTCTGAAACTTTCCATTTAATATTTTCAGATCTCGAAAGACCACGGGTAAAGGAAATCTAATTTCTAAATCATTTTTGTGTGATTTAATTTCCTTTTATCCTTGTAACTTCTGGGGAGGTTGGAAGTGGGAAAGGGATGTCAGTGGTTTCCAGAGGCTTGAAAGGGCGCCAGGAGCTGATCTACCTTGGCCGCACGTGCCCTACTCCTGGGACCTATTCCTCTTCTGAAGTAGTTGACATTGATGGAGCAGCTCCCATGTCAGGCAGGTGCTTTATGCAAATTATCCTAAACTCTCATAACGACGTAAGCATAAATATTTCCCTTTCAGAGATGAAGAAACTAAAGCCCAAGGTTACAGCTAATAAGTAACAGAACCAAGAACCGAGTTGAGACTCCCAACTCCTAACCGCTGTCCTAACCTGCCCTGTGAGGACAGCTTCCTCACGCCCGCACAAGCTCTGATCTGACCATCCCAGGACCCATGGGGCTCTGTGGGGTGTCCCAAAGTACTGCTGTCAGAGCTGCTACCGCCCATCTGGCTCCACAGGTGGGGCCTCCCACCTGGTTGGCACTGGAGCTGTAAGACTAAGAGTCTGCTTCATCCACATCGGTTCTGCTTTCTCCTGGCTTAAAATATTAGGCTGCTGAGAGTGTCTGTCTGCGATTGCTTATTTTCTCAGCGAGGTCACTTGCTAAGAGAGGTCAGAGGAGGGATTTCTGGAAGAACTCCCCAAGGTCACCTACGTGAGGAGCCAGAGAGGACCTCTGAGGCACAGCAGGCACGTACTAAACCAGTGATGGTGAACCTATGACACGCGTGTCAGAGGTGACATGCGAACTCATTTTTTTTGGTTGATTTTTCTTTGTTAAATGGCATTTAAATATGTAAAATAAATATCAAAAATATAAGTCTTTGTTTTACTATGGTTGCAAATATCAAAAAATTTCTATATGTGACACGGCACCAGAGTTAAGTTAGGGTTTTTCAAAATGCTGGCACACCGAGCTCAAAAGGTTCGCCATCACTGTCACAGCTTCCCCCTGTGTAGCTCTCTCTGTATGACGGACACTTATTTATATGAACTCACTTAATCCACACGTCAACCCTATGAGTAGGACTATTATATCCCTGTTTGACACATGAGGGAACCTAGGTGCTGAGAAGGCACCTCTGGGGCCACGAGTCTCTCCTTTCCCCAACCTCATCATCTGGGCTTTACCTGTTCAGTGCAGTCCTCCCTCCCTCACTCCCGGGCCCCCCTACTGCCCAACTCAGGGCAACAGCCATTTCCCAAGGACAAGCTCTGCACTCACTTCTCTCCCTGGTGCTCTGGGGGAAAGAGAAGACACTTAAAGGTAGATTAACCCTTCAAAGAGGCTCAGAGAGGACCTTTACTAACGCCGAGGGTCCCCAGTGACTCCAGCCTCCTAGCCTAGGAAGGATCAGGAACCTACTCTTGGGTCCCCTATCTTAGCAGCACACCCCACTGGATTTTTTGCTTCACTGTCTGCCTGGATCTTAGACTGCAGCTCCTTGGGAGATAGGATGTGCCTGACTCCTCCATGCCCCAGGGCCCAGTTCCAGGCATATTTGCCGAGAGAACCTGGTATCCCCAACACCTTGTCCTAAAGCTTCCTCCCCAGAACGGAGCATGGAGAGGGCATCACCTGCGGCCTAGGGACTTACCGCTGACCCGGGAGGGCAATGGAGTCCACCTGGCGGCCTCCAGGCAGCGCCATCATGTTGAACCCGATCTGCAGCAAAGCCTGCCCGCAGCGGTCGGGACCCTGGAAAGAGAAGGGAGGATGGGGTCAGTGAGGGCCCCGAGAGAGGAGACACAATCACTTTCTCTCCCAGATCCTGGCCGCAAGGAGTCCAGGCAGGTGTGGAGGAAACCCCCCTAGCCCTCCTCTGCTTTTTGAACCAGTTTGTGCTCCTCTGTCCTCACAAAAGTAACACAAGACTCTGATCTTGGTTCTACTAGTAAGTCCCTAGCCCACTGTGAACTTCCACAATCTTTTATCCCATTGTCAAATATGTGCCTGATCCATTTTGCTTTGTACCCAATATTGGACCGCAGGGACCAGCAAACATAACAGGAGGGAAACTTATACTTAAGTCTATGGTTTATCTGAAATTCATATTTAACTGGGCATCCTATATTATTTGCTAAATCTGGCGACTCTACATGCTAATTCCCTAGCTGTATACCATCACAGCACTGGGTTATTCGCTTTGATTATGCCTGGAAAATGTGACTCTGTAATGGGCATGGTGGTTGCTTCCCAAAATCCATTCCACTTCAGATGATGTAATTTCACCCAGACTGCCAGTAATTGGTTCAGAGTGCTTCTAGGAAAAACATGTTCTCCTAACTACAAGGTAAGACTGGATCTCTCCCACTGAACCTGAGCAAGGAAAGAGTATCATTTCGTCGCTGCTAGAAACCATCTTGCGAGCAGGAGAGGACCTAGCTGGAGAAGAAAGGTCCTTGATCCCTGAACCCCTGAATGATTGACCCTGGAGCTGGGCCCACCTCTAGGCTTCCTGTTACGTAAGATAATGCAGTTGTTGTGTAAGTGAGGATCTGGGTTCTCTACAGACAAAAGCAGGCTAACTGATAAAGGGGAGCCGGCTCCCAGGGGCTCCAGTCCCAGCTCTGAAGACCCACTTGGCTTGCCTGTGCTTCACAGGTTGGATGGAGACAATAGCGTCCTTCTTCCCCCATAAAACAAGCTGCCCACCTCTTTTCTCCTCCTGCCTTGCCTTGTCCCTTCCCCAGTCCTCCCTCTCTGCCAGCTCCTTCTCCGAGCCAATAAAGAAGCCCTCCCTGTGGGACGGGGAGATTCTATCGCTGTTGCCTGGGCAAAGTAATAAAAGGGAGGGAGGACTGTCCCCTGACATGCCCTGGTTTGAGGACAGCAGATTTCAAGGCCTTCAGAGAAAACACAAGAGTGAACTGGTGGAAAGACACAGTGGAGGTGGGCGAGCGGAGCCCAGAAAAATTAAAGTCTTACTCTGCGATTACAGTGACCCTTATGAGAAAAGAGCAGAGGAGGACTTTAATGAATAGTGATGTGGCTGGACACAAAGTACCCCTTATGATGCTTGGAATGCATGTGTCCATCAAAAAAATATGGGGAGGCAGGGGCTCAGAATAAACCAAGGCTTTGGTTAATCCCAGGGACTCACTGCCACTGTGGGCCCCCCTAGACTGTGAGCCCTTCAAGGACAAGAACCACTTGCAAGAACTCTATGTTGCCCATTGAAAGAAGGAGTGGAATGGATTTTTAATACCTTTATGTTGAGCCCTAATTATTTATCTAGAACTGAGACTAATATCTATTTCACAGAACTCTGTAACAGTGACATGAGATCAGTAATAGAGATGGGAGCGAAATAAATAGAAGCTGTTATTATTCTCATGTCCTGAGAGTCTGCTGTGTGCTCAGCCCCGTGATCAGATAAAGGCGATGAGGGAAATGAGATGAAGTGCATGAAGCACCTCGCACAGGGACAATGTGCGTCACTGGTCTCGGCATTGTTATTTCTACCATTACCATCGTTATTGAGAAAATGTATTTTGGGAACCCAGTGAGTCACTCGCCTGAAAAGTATGACACGAAAGGAAAAGTTAGAAATAACAAAATTCCCTTTGTGATGTGTCTGACTAAAGAACCAGAAAGTAATACCAATTTCTCCGAAAGTTATGATGTGTTCAGAGTGCATGAACAAGCAGGCCTTATTTTATCGCCATCGTTGTCATGGAGAAGGAAAGGGGGGCAGAGAAAAACTGTTGAAGAGGGAATTAAAGCTCAGAGCGACCGAGGAGACAAAGACAATAAGGAAGTTTAAGGTCCTTTAAGGTGTGAACCAATCAGTTCGGGCCGGCGTGGCTCAGTGTTTGAGCGCTTACCTATGAAGTCACAGTTTGATGCCCAGGTTGCAGGCTCGATCCCCTGTAGAGGGCATGCAGGAGGCAGCCGATCAATGATTCTCTCTCATCATTGATGTTTCTAGCTCTCTCTTTCTCCCTCTCCCTTTTTCTCTGAAATCAATAAAAAATATTTTTTTAAATATAAAAATAAGTAAGTATGAACCAGTCAGGATTCTGTGACTAGGTGAAGCACACCCTAGAATATTGAAGGAACCTCTGGATCTAATCGAGTCATATCTGAGGGACCTGGAGGGGGAGCTGTTAGGCACAGAAGCCTGGATGTTCTGAATTTCTAAGAGGCAGATTCTAGGAACACAGCTTGCTGAGCACAAAATTCTAGAACAGATTCCTAATCACTGATCGGGAGGCCTTTTGGACAAAAGCAGTGAGCACAAGAGGCCAGCAAAGGCACAGTAGGAACAAGTCATGCCCCCAAAAATCTATACCCTTTTCTTTAGGGACACTGGGCTCTTGGCTGAGGGGCGTGCACTAAGTCTAATATAGGTTTGTTTTGTCAAAGCACCCTGGTGAGATGTCTTTGCTCATCCATTTCACTCATAGTTTCCCAGCAGTTGTGCTGGTGGAGGCTGCCCCCTCACAAAACCTGGGGAGGCCACCTGAGCACATCTGGACTGTATATAAATCACTGCCCTTCGCAGACAGCATTACCAATGCCTGCCTCCTTTCCCCAGTGGGACAAGATTCCTTGATGTCTGAAACTACATCTTGCTCAGTGTGAGACTAGGCACAGGATCCTACACAATGAACTGCCCAGTCAAACTGGGATTATGATTCCGATGAGATCTCAGAGGAGCTACACTTCACATTCACTGGGAACAAGAAACAGGTTAGAGAGATTATCTATAAGGTGACAGAGGAAATAGCAAAGACTTTAACCCAGCTGATGTTTATAGAGTACCTCTATAATGAAAACAATAGGTAATATTTATTGACTAGGTACTATGTCCCGGCCCTGTTCTAAATGGTTCATATAGTATTAACTCATTTAATATTATCATCATCCCTTTGTTACAAGTGAGATCTCTGAAATTCAGTGGAATTACATCCATTGCCCAAGATCACACAGCTAGTAGGTGACAGAGGGCTAGTATCCAAGTTTTATGATTGCAGATGATGATGATGAGAGCAATGAACAGGTGACATGTATTCAGCATTTGTTGACAGCCTGACTACTGGTTCCATGGTGATGACACCCAGCCCCAACCCTGCATAGCCAAGCCCTCTTCTCTCTCAACAGCACCTCCCACTGCTCCCACCTCCCAGACTGTGAGTCCCCCAGCTCCACCTAGGGCTGGCCTTCAATGACACAGCCAGAGAGAGGACAGACAGTCCTCAGAAAAATGAAGCAAATCATAAAAACTGCAGGAGGAAGAGGAGCACAGACAGTGGGGCCATCTCCCTGTTCCTCATCTGTTGGTTTCCTTCATGACAGTCACATGGACAGAGTTATGGGGCGTGAAAGGATCAGGGGAGGGAACACTGCAATCCCAGCTAAGCCTGAAGTGTCACTAGGTTTATAGGGAGACCTGTTGCAAGCATGCAGCCCTTAGGAAAGCCCCTGGGGCCTGCTGCCCTGGCAGCCACCCCTTCCCACTGCCCTAGGCTGAACTCATTCTATTGACAGGGGCTCAGAGCAGAACCCCTCCAAAGCTACACAGCATGTCAGGAAGCCAAGAACAGATTCAAGACACCCCCTTTGCCAGTGCTGTCTGCGTTGCAACATAAACTTGGAAATCTGACAGATCTGGGCTCTGTGCCTCATTAGTACATGAACTTAGGAAAATCATCAGCCCCCATGAAGGTGTTTTCTTCAGTTATACCTGCCTCCCAGGAGCTTCATGAGGATTAAATGAAACCACTCACATGAGTCCCTAATAATATCGTATCATATATCATATAATATCATATCTATGATGTGCTTGGCACATGGTAGCCTCAAAGAGGGAGTGTCCTTGCTCATGGCAGTAGGAGTTGAGACATATATCTCAAGGCAGAGATTCTACCTTGCCCACAAAAGTGGTGAGGACACATGTAGGAGTGAGCAGGAAAGAAGAGACTCCATCACCTCTACCCCACCTCAAAGGCCTCCCTAACTCATTGAAAATCTCACCCTGGCCAAAACCGGTTTGGCTCAGTGGATAGAGCGTTGGCTTGCGGACTGAAAGGTCCCAGGTTCGATTCCGGTCAAGGGCATGTACCTGGGTTGCGGGCACATCCCCAGTAGGAGGTGTGCAGGAGGCGGCTGATCGATGTTTCTCTCTCATCGATGTTTCTAACTCTCTATCTCTCTCCCTTCTTCTCTGTAAAAAATCAATAAAATATATTTAAAAAAAGAAAAAAAAAGAAAAGAAAATCTCACCCTGGAACTGCAACCTTGGTTCTATGCCTCCTTCAGTAGGAGGGGTTGGTTTGCAAAAAAGGCTTGAAGCCTTAAAGTTCACAGATTTCGTTCAACGCCTGCTGGGACAGCCGTGCATTTGGACAGCTCATTTCTCTCCTGCATCCCATTAGTGGCAGCGCTTGCTCACCTCAATTTGGCTAACGAGCCAGCCTGGGCTCTGGAGGAAAGGGAGCCTGTTTACCGTAAATTACTCAATTAGAACCGGGAGCAAGGGAGGTTTTCTGCTGTTGTCTAATGGGCCAATCCAAGTACAGCTCACAGCAAGGCGAGGATTGTTTAATCTGCAGGAGCCATTATTGCTGTCAACGGCGGGGTGGGGGGTGGGGGGGGGCAGGACAGTAAACATTGGGGAAAGCAGTTAAGCTCCAGCCAAAATGCTAGGTAGAAGGCAGGGTGGAGGTAAGAGAGGAATGAGACCTGGGGATGCAGTCAGGTCTCTCATTATATGATCCCCTACCCCTCTTTATTTCTCACCCCATAGAAGCCCTCACAATTGTATTTAAACATTTCTCTCTGAAATTAGTAGCTTTATATTTGTCTTCGCTGAGGGTCCCAGGGGCATGAACTAGAGGTCTGTCCTGCTCACTACTGTACCTCCAGGCCCGCCTTCCTGACACAGTGCCTCATGCATAATGATCAAATCAATAAACATTTGCTGACTGACCAGGGGGCTTCTTGTTGAAGGAACTTCAACTTCCTCACTGGTAATGGGAGATGAAGATATCTATCTCAGGATGTGTTATGAGTACTCAGTGAGACAATTGTGGGAGGGTCTTTTGTGACTATACATGTGCCTGGAAAGGGCATCCTAATATCCATTGAGACAAAGTCCCCTGTCCCTCCTGAGTTCTCACAGTCTACACTGTCTGTCATTCCCAACTGGACAGCCTCCCTCCTCACTCCCAGCTCTGTGTTCATCACGTTCTCCAGACAGACAGACATTCCACAGACAACCCCACTGCTGCATGAAAATGACAGCCACAGGTAACCAAGAGGGTGCAAGACAGGTCCTGAGGGCTTCCACCAGTACTAGGTGAGAATGGAAGGTGGGGAGAAGAGGTCAGGGAAAGTTTCTCAGGACCTGACCCCAAAGCTGCCACTTGAAAGAGTGTGGAAGCAAAGGAAGGAGAAGGGACCAGAAGTGTGAGAATGCAGGCAGCAGGAAGAGCATGTGAAAGGCACAAGATTGTGGGTATGGAAGTGATTCCAGAAGGCTGGACGGACCGTGCTGGGGTGGAGGTGGAGTTTAGAGGAAACTACCCCAGTGGCATGGCAATGCAGAAAAACGAGTGGTCACTTTCAGATAGGGGAGGAGGGCAGACTTCTTAGAGGAGGTGACATCTGGACCTTAAACACAGGGTGGGATTTTGCCAGATGTAAATGGGACAAGGCCGTTCTGTGCCAGGAGAGCAGTACGAGTCATGACAAGGAGACCAGAAAATGTAGTGGGCATTCAGAGACCCAGATATCTCCCAGGAGCTGGAGAGAAGGTGCCTCTATGGTCCTGCATATGAAAAGTTGTTTTTTTGGACTCTATGCTATGGGTGGTAGGGGGGGCCACTGAAGGTGCTTGAGAGGGAGGGCAAAATGATCAGAGTGGAATTTCAGCTCCCATGGTGACCAGTGGAGTGGATGGACTCTGGGGAATTAGACCAGCAGCAGCAATTTATTTAAGAGAACGATGTAAGTTCCAAGGGGGACCACAAAAGCCTGGGGCTGAAGAGGTGGGGACCTGAAGGGGCAAGGAGGACTGCAGTGAGATTCCGGAAGCAACAACAACAAGCCTCTCTTCTCACCCCCACTCAGGGTCTCTGTTTGACTTATAGGCGGGTGGCAACGGTCATCAGAGATATTTCAGTATTGCTAGGTGTGGTGGCCAGCATCCTGCAGCAATCAGATACTTTAAGAACCCTCATTCCCAGGGGAGCCGCAAGCTGTCACCCAGCCCTGATGAATGGGCTGAACCTCATGAAATATAGACAGCTCTGGCTCCCTTGAGGAAGCCCCAATGGCCCCTCACAGCTGCCAGGCGACAGAGCCCAGCAAGTTGGCGGACCAGACCTCAGAGAAGCAGTCCTTGTCCCTTGAGGCACTAAAAACCCTGGTTGGACAGCACAAAAGGACTGTGTATCAGGTAGAAGGGGGCCTGCCCAGACCTCAGCCCTGCTCAGGTTCAAGATGAATTTTAGAGGATTGATAAAGGATAAAATGGGAGTGATGGTTCCTTCCTCGTGGCACTCTGTGCGGGTCAGTGAGATCACATATGGGAAGTACCTGGCATACAGGGCCGCGAGATATAAAGGTTGGTTCAATCTCTCTTCTGGTGAGGAGGCTGCCTAGCAGTAGGGAGGCAGCCAGAAGGAGGCCATTCTGAGCTATGTCCAGCTAGTCAACTGCTTTTTACTCTTTAACTTTTTATCACTTTTTACTTCTAACTTTTCCTCATGTGAATGTTAGCCAACTGCTGAAATGTCCCTCAGCCTTGATTTGCAAAAGTGAGAGCCCTCTCTCATTGGGCCCAGGTCCCAGGGTGCTAAAATTAACAATAAGTACACTTTAAGTTAATGACTTACTGGTTGTGGCTGCCACGAATAGACATAATTCTCAGATAAGGGCCATTAGAGAAAATTGAATAGCTCCAACGTGGTGAAAATTTGGATATATCCTGTTTCATAAATCATGACCAGAGGTCACTGGGCAAGCTTTTTCACTCTCTGAGTCATGATGAAGACCCAGTTTGAGGGGGTCCATATTACCCTTGGGAAAGTGAACACAGGAGAGAGAACGGTACAATATTTTGTCGTTTCACATATAACATTCTCTTATTTCTAACGCCATGAGCAGGTGATGGTGCTATTTTAACAACCATAATAATCCAACTCTCATCTCTAATTTTATTTCCTTCTCAAATCCTCCAAGCTACAGTTTACTCAATAACATTTGGAAGATCGCATGATGAGATCATGGAAATCCAAAGTTCAGGACTGAGATTCCAATCCCAGCTCTGTCTCTCTCTAGGCTTCTCCTACCTTTAGCCTCCTCATCTGTAAAAATAGGAATAGAACCTATTCTCAAGGCTGTGGTTAGAATCAGTAAAATCATGTATCCTGCATGATACTAACAAGAGCAAGTGAAATAATAAAATAAGCTGCTTTGACCCGGAAGGGTAGTTAATGATGCTACACAGGAAATACCATGATATCCATCTTCGTGCCCAATAAATAGTCTATTTCCCACTGAGACCTCAGGCCCAAAAAGTTGCTACCCACTAGGGCAGTGGTTCTCAACTTTCCTAATGCCACGACCCTTTCATACAGTTCCTCATGTTGTGGTGACCTCCAACCATAAAATTATTTTCGTTGCTACTTCAGAACTGTAATTTTGCTACTGTTAGGAATCATAATGTAAATATCTGATATTCAGGATGTATTTTCATTGTTACAAATTGAACATAATTAAAGGATAGTGATTAATCACAAAAGCAATATGTAATTATATATGTGTGTTCCGATGGTCTTAGGCCTGTGAAAGGGTGGTTCGACCCCCAGAGGTTTGAGAACCACTGCACTAGGGAACTAAAAAGCAAAATATATTTAATATATTGGGAAGAAGATGCCTTCCATAGAAGAGATTTGATAAAGACCTAGTACATAAAGAACACCCTTTGAGTAATTACAAAACACTAAAACATTTTCTGTGATTGGCCCTGAAGAAATAATTAACATCCCACTCATACCCTCTGTGACCTAAGTAGTGTGGGGCATTCAAAGGAAAATCCAGATGGAACCAGAACCTGGGCTCAGCCACAATGACAAAGGGTTCTCACCAGCTCATTAATAAAAGGAACCAAAGACAGAGAACCAGAACCCACTCTAGGGTCACAGCATATACACATGGAATAACCTCAAGTGTGAACACAACGCAACGAATCTCGGCAAACCCTACTGTCATTGCCATAACATCCTCAGATAAAGAATCTTTTATGTTGGAGCCTGGTGTCAGGAACATGGTACCCATGGTCAGCATATAGCCATTTGAGTTAATTAATTGGGGCACAGGATGGGTCAGGCAGGCCTTTTACAGATTGCTATCTTATCGAGGCTCACTTATGTCTAGTGTGCCACATGTCACAGTGGCATCTGAACAGTGCATTGCATTATATCAACCACAGAGTAGGAGCTCAATAAGTGTTAATCATTCCCCTACGGAGTATTCCCTGGTTCTCCAAAAACACCTTGCTCTTCCATTATTCATTGCACCCAGCACATCCATACTGAAATCTCCTCAATCCCCTTTTTCTATCTCCAGGTGATACCAGTGTTTTAAGACTCAGCTTTAATCCTACCTCATCTGGGAGGACTTCCCCAGTCACCCTAATCCTATAGTAATTTCTCCCTCCAAAAAGTTACCTAGGAATAAATAAAACTGTGAGGTCTTGAACAATTTTAAATTATAAGACAAGGCATCCTTTCTCCCTAGTCCCTCTCTCTTCCCCTTTCTGCCTACTGCATGATGCCAGAGCAACTGAAAAGCCACACTATGGCAAGGCCAAAAGATGGAAGAAGTTGAGTCCCAAATCACAGTTTAGAGTAGAGCCATCCAACCCACAACAGTCTGTGGAGTAAGCAAGAAATGAACATAATGTGCTAAGCCACCAATACTTGGGGGTTTGCTTGTGACAGCAACTAATTTTCATTAATCTGACTAATTATAAGAATTAAAGTAAATGATATATCAAAGGTACCTATAAGTATGCTAGATACTGATATCTTAATAAATATAAGTTCTTTTTCTTTTCTTCCACAGTCTTGGAGAAGAAGGTGTCAGTTTGTCTACTGACAATTACTGGACACTGTTCAGTCTACTGGACACTGACTAGTTCATGCACAATACAGCCAGGGTCCAGAAGTTGATAAGATGAGGATGTGATGAAATAAATACTTACAAACATTTAAAGTCCCATCACTTCTGAGGCTAAGATTCTGTTTCTCAGCCTGTGCCTTCTCTGTTCCTATGCATCCATTCATAATAACAGCCAAAATTTACTACTGGTGTTTCTAAGGTGCATTTTTTTATATTTTAACATCTGCGATTGGGATGTATGTTTCAGTTGATAACATCTTGGCATTGTGTCATAGTTTAGTTGGAAGCATATTCTCTTCTTTTGTGAAGTAACAGGTAAGCTTACAATCTGTGGCATTTTAAATTCAGTGAAATGTGGTATTGGGCAATGTGTACCAAGCACTCTTCTAAGGGCTTCATATAAATAAATTCATTTAAATTCATTTAAATTCATTTAAATTCAAATAAATTCAAAACAATTAATACTACTATTACCCAATTTTAAAGACATTAAAATGAAGATGCAGAGAGATTCAATAATTTGCTAAGGTATACAGCTGGTAAGATGAGTCAGGGAAAAGACTCTACCCTCTCTTTAAGGAACTCCATATGATGCCACTATTTTTTAGCACCTGATTTTTACTTGGCAATAGATTCCTCTTCCTATAAGAAAGCTCACAAGCATATTCTATATTCAGCAATATCATAGACCATTATTCTAAAATACTTCCCCATAATAATTTTAAAGAATTGATAAAGATGTTCTTAATGTGTGTTTTTTAATGCATCACTGAGCTATTGAAAATGAAATCTAAAGAGACTGAAAGGAAAGCAAAAGCAGGAACCAGGGATAATGAGCAAGAAATGAAGGGAGTTTTTATCCTAAGAACATCTGCTGAATGTTATATCCCCTAAGCTTCTGTTTCATGTGTGTATGGGGCAGGACAGACTAAAGGCAAGCCCTAGGGCAGTGATGGCCAACCTTTTGAGCTCAGCATGTCAGCATTTTGAAAAACCCTAACTTAACTCTGGTGCCGTGTCACATATAGAAATTTTTTGATATTTGCAACCATAGTAAGACAAAGATTTATATTTTTGATATTTATTTTAAATATTTAAATGCCTTTTAACAAAGAAAAATCAACCCAAAAAATGAGTTCGCGTGTCACCTCTGACACATGTCATAGGTTCTCTATCACTGCCCTAGGGAATAGGGAAAAAAATCAAATAGGGGTCCAGAAGATCAGAAACTCAGTATAAGGGTAAGTGGGAAATAAATCTTTAATACAGGAGGTACAAAACAACAAAAGTTGTTTGTCCCGACTTGGGTAAAAGTAAAATCTCTCTTTAAAATGAATTATCACAATATGACCTTCATATAGGTTTGTGGCCTGAACACACATTATCTGTGAAGGGGAATAAAAACTCAAAGACTTTAGTTTCAAGAAATAAAAGAGAATCTTGGAAACATTTTCAAGGAACAATGTCTATGAAATATAGCCAAGAACATCTGAGAAAGAACCAAATTATATTCTATAAATTAAAAATATAATAATTAAAATGAAAAACTCATTGGACAGATTGATCACAGCTAAAGAATGAATTGCTGTATTAAACGATAGAACAAAAAAAAATTATCCAAGCAGCCCAGAGTGACAGATAGAAAATATGAGAGAACTAAAGCTAAGGAATAGAGAGTAAAATAGTCTAACAGGTATTTAATCAGATGTCTAAAGGGAGATAAGAGATAGAATAGAGGGGGAAATTATGAAGAAATAGTGGCTGAAATTTTTCCAAGAATGTTTAAAAGACAAAACAACTTTCAAATACAGAATACCATAAACTCAAAACGGATAAAGGACTTAAAGGTAAGATAGGAAACCATAAAAGTTTTAGAAGAATTTATAGACAGCAAAATATTAGATATATGTCATAGCAATATCTTTACCAATACAGCTCCTAGGACAATGGAAACTAAGGAGAAAAATAAACAAATAGGACTACATCCAAATAAAAAGCTTCTGCACAGCAAAAGAAACCATCAACAAAATAACAAGAAAGCCCACTGCATGGGAGAACAAATTTGCCAATGTTATCTCTAATAATGGCTTAATCTCCAAAATTTACAGGGAACTCATACAACTTAACAAAAGGAAGATAAACAATCCAATCAATAAATGGCCCAAGGAACTAAATAGACACTTTTTGAAAGAGGACATACAGAAGGCCAAGCGACATACCACATGAAAACATGCTCAAAGTCACTAATCATCTGAGAGATTCAAATCAAAACGACAATGAGGTACCATCTCATACTTGTCAGAATGTCTATCATCAACAAATCAACAAATGACAAGTGCTGGAGAGGATGTGGAGAAAAAGGAACCCTCATGCACTGCAGACTGGTGCAGGCACGAGGAAGACAGTATGGAGTTTCCTCAAAAGTTAAAATGGAACACCCATTTGACTCAGTAATTCCACTTCTAGGACTATATCCCAAGAAACCAGATACACCAATCAGGAGGGATATATGCACCCCTATGTTCATAGCAGCACAATTTACCATAGCTAAGATTTGGAAACAACCTAAGTGCCCATCAGCAGATGAGTGGAATAAAAAACTGTAGTACATCTACACAATGGAATACTTACTATGCTGCTATAAAAAAAAAAAAGGAACTTTTACCACTTGCAACAGCATGGATGGAACTGGAGAACATTATGCTAAGCAAAATAAGCCAGTCAGAGAAAGATAAATATCACATGATCTCACTTATATGTGGGATATAATGATCAACATAATTTGATGAACAAGAATAGATCCAGAGACAAATGACAGGGGATGGGGGTGTTAGAGAGCAACTAAAGGACTTGTATGCATGCATATTAGCATAACCAATGGGCACAGACACTGGGGCAGTGTGGGCTTGCCCAGGGTGGGAATGGCTGGGGCAGCGGGGGTCAAGTGGGGAAAAAGGAGACATATGTAAAACTTTAGACAATTTTAAATAAAGGATAAAATAAAGGTCTCTTCAAACAATTAAAATTCCAACAGTAAAGGGAATTCTAAAAGATTTCTATCAGGCAGAAAAACAGATGGAAGGTATGAGATATAAGAAAGAATGCTAAGCATACTTACATGTAACTATGTGAGTCAATTCAAACAAATCTTTACTATAAGAAATAATTATTATACCTCATTTGTGGCATAAGGAAATAAGATAAATCTAAAATATTGTAAGTAAATTTAGAAGAGGATGACTAAAGTAAGTTAAAGTGTTCTAAATTTCTTTCACTTTGGGAGGAGGAAAATTAACTTTATTTTTTAATATGTTCTTATTGATTTTTTTAGAATGAGAGGAAGGGAGAAGGAGAGAGAAAAAAACATTGATGTGAGAGCAAAACATCAATTGACTGCCTCCTGCATGCTTCCTACCGGGAACCAATGCCCAACCAACTGAGCCACACTGGTCAGGATCTTAGGTTATTTTTAAGGTTGTAATATCTAGGGAAACCAATGAAAAGAATACACATAAAGAAAGGAATAGACATTAACCTTCAAATGGAGTGTGGGGAAATAAATAAGTAATAAAAAAAAAAAGAAGAAGAAGAAAGAAACAAGTGTGGAGGCGGGAGTATCAATGTACTAGTATAATAGTAATCACAGTAAGGGGAGATGAACTAACCTAGCCAATTGTAAGCAAAGATTACAGAGCATGCATTAGAGAAGAGAAAAAGTGTGCTATGTGTTGGCTATAAGAAATCTCTGTAAAATAAAAAACACAAAGCAAAATAGCTTAAAGTTAAAGCTAAAGAATTCTGTTGCTAATGTATTCAAAAACTATAAGACAAACTTTAAGATAATAAGTATTATAAAGATAAAGAGATTCACTACATAAAAATAAAAAGTTCAGCTCATCAAGAAGACATAATGAGGATGTACCTAATAACAATAATATAGTCTTAATCTGTACAAAGTAAAACTGATAAAATTTCAAGAAATGAATAAATCTAGAATTACAGATGATATTTCAACAAATTTTGTCATTAATTAATAGGTTAAGCAGGAAAATTATTGGTAAGAATACAGGAGATTTGAGTAGAACAATTACGTTAGATTTAATATTTATGAGTAGAATACTGCATTCACCTTATTGGAACTACACATTCTTTTCAAGGATTAATGAATTTTTTTTTAATGACTAGTGCCTACATCTTAAAGCAAGCTTCAGCAAATTTCAAATAATTGGTTCCCTACAGATTACCATTTCTACCCCAGTATAAATATCCCCATACATTTGGATATTTTAAACATAAAAATAATTGGTCAAAGAAAATATTATAACAGAAATTAGAAAATAAACCTGAATAATTATTAAAATACACATAAAAATCATATCCTATACAGATGAGTAGAATTGATAGCAAAAATTATAGCCATAAATAAGAAAATCTGAAAATTAGAAGAATATCTAACTTCTAAGAACATAAAAAATTTTATAAAGAAGAGGAAAGTAATTCCAAAGAAAATAGAAAATAGCATAAGACAAAAAGAGCAAACATTAAGCAAAACACAAAAAAACAAAACAATGTAAACACAAATGAAATGACCAATAGAATGAAACTTAGTTTTTGAAAATACAAATAAATTTCTTCTAAGATCAGAATAAAAGGAAAGGAAACACAAATAATTTTAATAATGAAAGGGAGTCTACTATAAATGTAGCAGAGATAAAGTAATATTATCAATATCATTGAAATCATAAATAAACTAGGTAAGTCCTAGAAAAAGACATTTGCCAAAGTTGACTCATGAAGAAATAGACCTAGAACCACTGAATAAATTAAGCAGTAGTTTAACATCTTCCCAGAAGAGAAACACCAGGCACGAAGTGTGAGTTACTATCTTTCAAAAGAAAGATAAACTTACCCAAACTCTTTCAGAGAGTAAGAAAAAAAGAAAAAACACTTTAATTCATTTTATGAGACTGACATAATTTTGACACTGAAACTAAGCAAGAACACAAACAAGGAAATTTATAGGCCAATCTCACGTATGAGCATAGATGAAAATATATTAAAATATTAGTAAACAAAATTCAGCTACACATGAAAGGGATAATACAGCATAGCCAAGTTGGGTTTAGCCTAAAAATACATGGCTGTTTTAACATTAGAAAATATGTTAATGAAATGTACTACCTTAGTAGGCTAAAGAATAAAACACTTGATCATTTCAATAGATGAAGAAAAATAATTTTATGAAATTCAACAACCATCTATAACAAAACCTTTTAGCAAACTAGGAATACAAGAGACCTTCCTTAAACGGAATAAAGGGCATTTACAGGAAAGAGAGAAAGAGAGAGAGAGAGAGAGAGAGAGAGAGAGAGAGAGAGAGAGAGAGAGAGAGAGAAAACAACATACATAATGATGACATGTTGAAAGCATTTCCTGTGAGATCAGAAATAAAATTAAAATGCTCAGCTCCCAACGTCTATTCATTATTGTGTTGCAGATCTTAGCTAGTGTGGAAGGAAATTAAATGCATAAGAATGAAAAGAAACAAAATTGTCATTATTTGCAGTTGATATGAGTTTCCACAGGGCTACCACATCTGCCTGTGCACAATTGCTCCCAAACAAGGAAGTGAGCCACACACCCTGCCCAGGCCTGAGTCCACCAGCACAAACCTGCAGTCCACTAGGCAAGCCAAGTCTTCATGGGGCTATGTCTTCCCAGACATGGTTTCTTCCCTTAATTTTTATAAAACTGTGGCACGACCTAGCAAGTCATGCTCATTGTCAATGTAGAAAACCCATAAGTATCTACAAATAAATAATTTTAATTTATAAAAGGGCTTAGAAAGTTGGCTAGAAAGTAATATGCAAAAGTCAAGTACGGTATAGTCCTAGACACCAGCACAAACATAAAGTGAAATTTAGGGGAGGATGTAACAAGAGCAAAACATGTAGGTAAGGTACATAAAAATGAATCTTAACCTGTGCAAGTCCCTCATTGAGAAAATGACAAAATATTATTAAATGAAGAAGTACTGCATGTATTTTGACAGGAAAATGTTAATTCCACAATAAAATCATCTGGAGATTCAATATAATGACAGGCAAATCCCCACAGAATTTCTTTCCTGCAACCTGATGAGTTGTTCTGAAATGCATAAACAAATTATTCCTCAAAAAGGAAAAGAAATTAGGGGGACTTTCCTGCTAGAACCTGACTTATTTTCAAATAGTAAATACAATGTGATATTGATCCTGGAATAAACATAGAGAATTAAATAGTGAACCCCAAAATAGAACAAAGAAAATGAGGACCCTTGCTTAATGGCAGAGGAGAGGCGGTGAGAAGGAGACAGAGTCATAGCACACATGCACATCCACACCAGAAGCGGAAGGTGAGTTGGGTGAGGGGCAGGAGATGCCCACCTTTGCTCCTGTCTGGCATAGGAGGGGAGAGTTCCTTCTTGCCACAGACTCCTGCCCCTGAGGCTCCCTCTTGCCCCAGAGCAAAGATCTAACTGGTCTGAGCTAGAGAGAAACTGCTAACAGGGTTGCTCTAAGAACCCCCTTCTGCAGAGAGAAAAATCCAGCCCATCTCCAGGACAAGCAGATGGGAAAGCTCCTGAAACTGAGAAATGGAAGTTTAATTAAGAAGACTTGGCATATAATCCTTTCAATGTGCTATTTGAATTCGGTTTGAATGATCAAGCGGGATTTGTCCCTGGGATGTAAGGGTGACTCATATGCAGACTGGATATAAGATATCTTTGATTACCTGGCACGGTTGTTATAAAGAATGAAACATAGCCTGGCCGGTGTTGCTCAGTGGTTGAGCATCTATCTATGAACCAGGAGGTCACTGTTCACAATTCCTGGTTAAGGCACATGCCCAGGTTGTGGGCTTAATCCCCAGTAGGGGGCTTGCAGGAGGCAACCATCAATGTTACTTTCTCATAATTGATGTTTCTATCTCTCTCTCCCTCTCCCTTCCTCTCTGGAATCAATAAAAATATATTTTTTTAAAAAGACTGAAATATACTAATGGAGATGACACTGCTTTGTATTCCTATATAAGGTCATAAAAATAAGAGGAATTTTATTAGGGAACATGGTCTAGGGAAATAATAATCTCTGAAAAGACCCAAAGAAATGAATCTATAAAGGTGGAATTTCAGGCAAAGTGAAAAATGAGCCCTTAGCCCAGCGGTTCTCAACCTGTGGGTCGCAACCCCTTTGGGAGTCGAAAGACCCTTTCACAGGGGTTGCCTAAGACCATCGGAAAACACATATATAATTACATATTGTTTTTGAGATTAATCACTATGCTTTAATTATGTTCAATTTGTAACAATGAAAATACATCCTGCATATCAGATATTTACATGACGATTCCTAACAGTAGCAAAATTACAGTTATGAAGTAGCAACGAAAATAATTTTATGGTTGGGGGTCACCACAACATGAGGAACTGTATGAAAGGGTCGCGGCATTAGGAAGGTTGAGAACCGCTGCCTTAGCCAAAACAGAAATCTGGAAGTTAAAGCCCTAACCAAAATTCCATTAGCAAAATGTAAGCAAGAAACCTAGCATGTTATAGGAAGACCCAGGAATTTCTTTTCCAATCCTGTGGTTTATGACAAAGGAAACTATGGCTCAGAGAGAGCACAAATGACTTGCCCCAGTCACAGAGCAAATTTGTGGCTGAACCCAGACCGGCACCCAAATCCTCCTTTATCTCTCTCTCTCTCTCTCTCTCTCGCTCTCGCTCTCGCTCTCGCTCTCGCTCTCGCTCTCGCTCTCTCTCAGGTTCTGTCCACAACCTGGCCTAGTCTATAATTCTACAAATCCCCCTGCCAACTCCAAAACACAAGACAAACAGGACATGTTGACAAAGAGCTTAAGAAGCAATTACCTATGCAGCATTGATACAGACCCAGGGGCCTGGGCTGGGCAGGAGCTACAGTCCAAATCCCTCTGACTTTTCAGGAAAATATCTCCATCACAGACAGCCCTCCCCACAAGGATCCTGAATGCAAGGACAGAGACATGACAAAGGGCAATTCCATGTGAAATCCTGCTGGTAAGTCATCGAGCACTGCATGATATTGGGAAGAGAACAGGACCTGTTCTTAAAGAAGCAGCCTTCAGCTCATCAGGACAGCAGGGGAGCAAATAAGTGGGTCTGGTAAGGTCCCTGAGGGCCCAGCCTCAGGCCAGACCAAGCACAGGACTTAAGCTCAAAATTTGCAACCCAGCTGCTCATTTGGAGGCTGTAAAACCCTCTGTGAGCGGCTTTTCTTTCTCAAACCAACCAGGGACTTTATCTCCTGCTGTGGCTTCAGGTACAGGACATGCCAGTCCTCACCAAGGGGTCCTCTCCCTCTCAAACAGGCACCTTTGTGGCAACAGCCCCCTTTACTCATATGTTTTCCTGTCTCCTAGTGAGCCTTTGCCAAGGGCTGTGAGTATATCTGACGTAGAAATGGTCATAGCTCAGGCCATGAATATTCTGAAATGTATAAACAAATTATTTGTATGAGGGATCAGGAGCCGGGGCTCTAGCCCCATAGACAGGCAGTCTTTCTGATCCCACATCTGGCCCACTCGGAGACCAGTCCAACATCAGCCTTGGTCTGGGTCAAAGGGCATCTGTTCTGCATCAGGCTCCAGCTAGATGGCAGAGAAGTAGATGACTAAACAGTTTTCTCCTTAGAATTTCCTCTTCCATTGAAAGAGACATGTAAATACATAATTAAATAAAACAGTGATTCCTCCAACATGAGCACAAATAAGATGCTTAACCTTTCTCTGCCACAAGTGCTCTATATGGCTTTGGACAATTTACGTGCTTTTGCTGGGATTCCAATTTCCCCTCTGTAAGAGGAGAAGTCTGGATTAGATGAGCTCCTAATCTGACTCCAATATTCCTATGATTCAGTGACCCACCCTCCTCCCCAGAAGGTTCTAACAGAGTCATTCATGACCAGAGGCCAGCTCCAACTCCTCTCTGCTCTGCCCAGAACCCAGGCTCCTGTGTGTTCTTTGCTCAAATACGACTTCCAGTTTCACAGGAGACATATGGGGCTTGTCCTGATGACAGCCACTCAAATCACCTGCTGCATGTGCTGGCCTTTAGACTCCCACATCATTGCATCCTGGCCCCGTGTGCAACTGGGGGCCACCCCAACAGTCCCACCAACCTCAGGGCCCCTATTGGCCATAAGGCCAAGAAGGCTTACATGAGCAATTGTCTTCTTGTTGGCCTCCTGGCTCCAAGCTTATCCCTCTTCATGCTAATGTTAGTTTCAGCCTCTTAAAACACAGCTCTCATTGTAATATCTTGAGTAGCTATTATGTTTCCCCAGTGTCTCTACACTCAGGTCTGAACTCCTTAGCCTGGTGTTAAGACCCTGCTTCCAGCCCACCCCACCTCTTCTGGCATTACCATCCTGTAATCCCAAAATGTCCCTTTATGTTCAAGCTTCAAGGCAAGCTCCCTGCCATTCTTCAAGACTGGCTTGCTGTCCCCACTCACCCTCTTCCTGGAAGCTTATTCCAATCCCCCAGACCACGGGGCAACTAGAATACTGAAGGTCTGACACCATGCATCTTGTGCCTTCAAGGGACTACTAGGTTTTGTAAATGACTGGTGACCTCCTATGGGTGCATCCTGTCTCCCCTGCTTGGGCCAAAGTTCAGGAAAGTATGCCCAAGTCAACCAGCGTCTGGCACAATGCTCTACATGTAGCAGGTAAAGATTTGTTCAAAGGCAGTAAAGATAGTTGGACAGATCACTGAAGGACCAAGGGAATGGATGAATAGTGACGCAGGCAGGGTGTCATACAGAGGCAACATTGCATAGAAATGGGTAGAACAAAAAGTGGTGGTAAATGAATAAATAAATGAACTTTTGTTCTATCTACCGCTACCTTTCACCTACATTACTATAATAGGCTCCTAACTTATCTTCTGCCCTCCCCCTCAACGATCTATTATCTTCATAGCAGCCAGAGCATATTTTATGAAAAGAAACTTTATTACATCGAGTAATAAATGCAGACAGTTTTAGTCATTTTCTTCCAGATAGTTGGGTCAATTTACAGGAAATCTACCTGGTCCTAGGGAAACTTAATGGGTGCTTGTTAGGTCAGGTTTGGTAAGTTGCTCTTCTGTTTTTGTAACTTGCGTGTTTTGGGTTTTTTGGGTTTTTTTAAATTAACTTCAAAGCATTACTAGTCAAGCAAAAAAAGAAGCTACATGAAGCAAAACCTCCAATGTCCACCCATATTACTCAGATTAAAAGCCAAAGTAATATGTCCACCCATATTACTCCAAATAACCTGCAAGAGCCTTCATGAACTGGCCCCCATTTTTGCATTGACCTCAACTCATTTGTCTCTCATTTCACTCGTCAGTTATATTGACTGGCCTTCATGCTCTTCCTCAAACCTTCCTCAGGACTTTTGCATTTTTTCTTCTGTTTGATTGCTCTTCCCCCCAAATATCGACATAGATGCCTCTTTCACTTCCTCCTGGTCTCTGTTTAAATATCTACAAATCAGAGAGACCCTCATGACCCTGGATAAGTGTGCAAACCCCCTCCCACCCTTGAAACCCCCTTACCATTCTTTATATTTCTCTATAGCACTCAGCACCACTGTATATCAGCCTGTTTACTGTCTGTCTTCTACAAGGGCACAAGTTTTGCTCACTGCTGTATCTCCAGTGCCTAGAACAATGCATGGCACAGAGTAGGTGCTACATAGATAGCTGCTGAATGAATGAGGGAGGGAGGGAATGAGGGAATGGGTCTGTAACTTAGATCCTTAGCACCTTTGGGCAATTTTCCAAGATGCTCTTATCTGATGTGGATGCCATTGTCCTATGTCTGCTCCATTCCAGCCTGTCTGATGTCGTGACAGATGGACAGCATGCATTCTTGGGGGGTGGGGACTCTTTGTAAATGACAACCCTTCTGGAGGGATGGGGCCAACATGAGTCTACTGACTGGTTTCTAAATGCCACATTTTTAAATCCCATTCTTCCACCCTTCCCCCAGCCTCCCGGCAAATTCCACAGGGTTCAAAGTGCAATCCTAGTAGAAAATGAAGAAAACAAACACATCCTTTTTTCCATGATGGGCCTCAGAGGGAGCTATTTTCTCTTTGCTCTTTGGGCCTGCACCCAAGCCCCTCTGCAGCTACCGCCTTGTGTCTATCTGATCAGGGAGCCTAATTCCTCAGCTCTCATCATCATTAAAAGAGGGAACAGTAAGCTAGGAAAGCAAAAGGCAAGATAAGAGGAGCAATCAGTGTGGCAGCTTCTAGTCTCCCTCTCTTCCTGTTAACACCCTGCAATCACTCATGGCCCAGCACTCAGTCAGCACAGTGACATCTCCCCACCTCAACAGTCTCCTCACCTGGGCTCTGGGCTAGGAGGACCATATGAAAGAGGGATAAGGGAGAGAGAGGGGTGTGAGGGTGACTCAGCCTGGAGTTCTGCTATAAATCTAACATAAATTTCTGTTTGTGGGTGAAAAGGTGGGTGCTAGATGGGTAAATGGGTAAGAGACTGAGGCAAAATAGGTAATTGAATGAGTGAATGAGGAATGCAAGAGTGAGTGAGCCAGTGACTAAATAGGATTTCTTTCTTCCTGATAATGGCATTTTTGCAAGAGTGGCTCACTGGGCTTACTAAGACCCTCTCTCTGAATTCCTTTTTGGCCTATGTCTAGTGATGAAGATTGGGTGGGGTGGGGTAGGGGTGGGGAGGAGGTAGACAACTCCTGACTGATAGGAATTATGCAATGCACGTAACTCTTGAGGTCCAAGGAGCCTTCATAAGAGTTTGTAAAGATCCTACATAAAGCAGCCAAGGAGCCAATTCAAAAACACTGAAGGCCCCTCAGATTTCCTATATCCTCTATAAATCAGAGGGGATGGTGGAGAAGCCATAGCTCAGGGGTGCCCTGTGACTTAGCTATCTCCTTCAAGGGAGCCCCTTAGAATCATCCAGGGATTAGATGTCCCTTATCACAAGTGTCCCCAAAGCTCTGAATGACATTCTAATTTGTTTGCCCAGAAGATGGCAAGCACTTTGGGGGTCAAACCTGTGTCTGAGAGGCACCTCAAAAGTATATGTTCTACAATGAATTATCTTCCTACTAGAGGCCCAATGCACAAAAATTTGTGCACTCAGAGGGGTCCCTTAGCCCAGCCTATGTCCTCTTGCAGTCTGGGACCCCTCGGAGGATGTCTACCTGCTGGCTTAGGCCTGCTCCCTGGGGGATCGGGCCCAAGCTGGCAGTCAGACATCCCTCTGGCAGCCCAGCAACCCTCGGGGGATGTCCACTTGCCAGTGGGGAGCAGGCCTAAGCTGCAGTCGGACATCTTAGCCCTGCTGAGGAGGCGGGAGAGGCTCCCACCACCACCGCTGTACTGGCAGACGTCAGCCTGGCTTGTGGCTGAGCACAGCTCCCCCTATGGGAGTGCACTGACCACCAGGGGGCAGCTCCTGCATTGAGCGTCTGCCTCCTGGTGGTCAGTGTGTGTCATAGTGCCCAGTCATTCCCAGTCGTTCTGCTGTTAGGGTCAGTTTGCATATTACCCTTTTATTATATAGGATAGAGGCCTGATGCATGGGTGGGGGCTGGCTGGTTTGCCCTGAAGGGTGTCCCAGATCAGGGTGGGGGGGCCCGCTGGGGTGCCTGGCCAGCCTGGGTGAGGGGCTGATGCCTGTTTGCAGCTGGTCACACCCCCTTCAGTGTGGGGGTCCCCACTGGGGTGCCTGGCCAGCCTGGGTGAGGGGCTGATGGCTGTTTGCAGGCTGGTCAAGCCCCCCAGTGGGTACCCTCACCCCATGGAGGTATGGCCAGCCTGGGTGAAGGGCTGATGGCTGTTTTCAGGCTGGCCACAGCCCCTTCAGGGTGGGGAGTCCCCACTGGGGTGCCTGGCCAGTCTGGGTGAGGGGCTGAGGGCCGTTTTCAGGCGGGCCAAGACCCCCGGGACAGAAGCTCCCAGCCTCTCCTTTTTTTCTTTTTTCTTTTTTTCTACTCTGGGATTTATTTACCTTCTGTAATTGAAACTTTGTTGCTTTGAGTGAAGCTCAGAGCTGGCCAGGGCAGGCAGGAGGGAAGCCACCTGCTCGCTCCAGCTCTGTGGCCACAACCGGCTGAAAGCAGGTATCTGGGGTTTATTTATCTTCTATAATTGAAACTTTGTTGCTTTGAGTGGAGCTCAGAGCCGGCTGCGGGAAGTTTGGCTTCCTCCATCATTGGGGCAACCAAGTCTCCTGCTCGCTCCAGCTCCATGGCTGCTGGATGCCATCTTGGTTGGGTTAATTTGCATATAGTCGCTCTGATTGGCTGGTGGACATGGCTTAAGGCATAGCAAAGGTACAGTCAATTTGCATGTTTGTCTTTTATTAGTGTAGGTTACTCCTTTAGAATTTTTATTCTACTGAATGGCACCACCACCTGTCTGGTTGCTCAGCTGATAAAAGTTCATTCATTCATTTATCCAACAAATATCTGTGGCATGCATCAATAACATGCTACCTTGCTAGGACAAAGTAATAAGCAAAACCAGATATGGTCCCAGACCTCATGGAGTTCAATATCAAATAGGCAAAACAAGCATTAATTATCACATAATAATTTCAAATAAATGTAAACTTGCAATTATAATAAATCCTTGAAGGAGGAATGTGGTGTTTTAAAGCTTTATAAAGTAGGATTTGACCTCATTATTGAGGTCAAGGAAGTGACAATTGAGCTGTGATCTGGATGATAAGGAGGAATTCCTTAGGCAAAAATATGAGTGTTGTAGGCAGAGAAACTGCAAATGCAAAAGCCTATGGCACGAGGGAACATTACAAGCCCAAGGGACGGAGACAAGGCCAGTGTGAATGAAGAGAGAGCCAGGGGAGAGCTGGGCAGGGGGGTGTACACAATGACAGCACAGGTCAGACATACTTGCTGGACTTACTAAAGAGTTAAGATAAATATGAAGCACTTGAAGCATTTTTAAGGAAGGAAATGACATGATCAAGTTGTGTTTTGTATTACAGAGTGCAGAACAAACTGGAAGGAGTCAGCATGGATATAGGGGGACCACTTAGGAGGCTCCTGCAGTACCCCAGAAAGTTGAAAATGGTGCTTTGAACTAAAGTGATGCTGATGAAGATGGAGAAGTGATGGATTTGAGAAGATTTACAAGAGAACATCAAGCAGTACTAGACTTATGGGGGAAACCACTTAGTAAATTATATAAATGTCTAACCACTGTGTACACCTGAAACTAATATAAGATAATATTAAATGTCAACTGTAATTGAAAAATTTAAAAGAAAGAACATTGATCAGACTTGGTGATGGATTGAATATGGGCTTTTGAGGGATGGAGGTGTTGAGAATGATCGTCATCTCTCTCTGACTTGTGCAGCTGCTTAAATGAAAAAGCCATTCAGTGAGAAATTAAATACCTGCGGAGGAGCACATAGGAATAGGATAGTGCTGCGGGACCATGCAGAAATTCTGTTTGGACATGCTGAGTGTGAGAGGCCTTTGAAAGGTCGATCTGGAAGTCTCCTTGAATCCATTGTCTCCCAGACTTTCTGTATTCAATCAGACACCTGATTCTACTTCCTCTCCATTCTGTCTTAATTTAGGCGCTTATAATTATCACCTGGATAATTAAAATAATCTCCAGGCTCTTTCTCCTTCCAAATCATATATTCCACACTGTAGGTCTTTCTAAATGCTACCTCCTCCAAGAAGCCATTCCTGACTATCCAATCTAAAGTACCTTTACCCTATAACTCTCTATCTCAGTCACTTGGGGTTTTTACTTTCTGAAAACATATGATAATGTGTTGTGTTTTTATTATAGAAATAAATATGGACATATACATATATGTCCAGCTCCATTTGCTCAGAGGGCATAGAAGCAATGGCACACCCAAAACAAGGAACACATGTAGCCCCAGAGCTTGGTTTCTAAATACCATTCTCCATGAAAAGGACCCTGGGCTCCTTGGAGATACAGCTAATTCCAGGGCTGGAGCAAGGAAAGAATAACATGAGCCTGGGACATCCTGCTATAGCAGATAGTAAGCAAGTGATTAGAAAATCATGAGAAACAGGCCAAGCTTCTGTCTTCAGAGGATCTAGGACTCCCCCAGGGTGGGTCAATGGTTCAGTATTGACCTTTGAACCTGGAGGTCACTGTTCAATTCCCTGACAGGGCACATGCCCGGGTTACGAGCTCAACCCCCAAAAGGGGGCATGCACAAGGCAGCCAATCGATGATTCTCATCATTGATGTTTCCATCTCTCTCTCCCTCTCCCTTCCTCTCTGAAGTCAATAAAAATATTTTTTAAAGAAAAAGAGGCCAGTTTGTAGAGCCTCCCACTATCAAATCTGGGACAATTTGAACATCAAAATAAAATGTATTAATTGATTATAATACACTGCATAAATAAATTAAGAATACATGAGTCTATAGGAAGAAAGGAAGGAGAGAAAGAGAAAGAAAGAAAAAAAGGAAGGAAGGAAGGAGAGAAAGAAAGAAAAGGAAGGAAGGAAGGAAGGGGAAAAGTTCTTTCTTACAGTAGAATTCCAACTAATCAATACAAAAGAAATTATGGAGCCAAAAGTATCAATGATGGTAAGATTAGTGAACAAAGTTTTGATGAGGAACAGGGTATTTCCATAATCTCAAAGTATCTTTCCACAAATTATATGTTAAATACGAAGGGAAATATAGTAATTCCCCAGTGGAGAAACTGGTGAGCATCACCTGAGGCCAGTGATGAAGGCTTCCATTGCCAGCACTGGGATGCTGCCCACATTCTGTGCTTGCTGATATGATAACCTCACTTCAGGGGTATTCCTGCCCAAAAAGCATAGCCTGAATCGTCATGCAGAACCATCAGATAAACCCAAATCGAGGGATACTCAACATAATCACTGGCCTGTACGATTCAAAAACATAAAGGTCATGAAAGCTAAAGCAGAAGATGTGCTCTGGATTAAAGGAAACGGAAGAGAGGTGACAATTAAATGCAATCTGTGGATTGGATCCTGAATGAGGTGAGGGAGGTGGGAGAGCTATAAAGACATTGTTGGGACAGAATTGTGCTGTGGTAAGAATATATGCTTTTAAGGAAATGCACCACATTTCCAATTTACTCTTCAATTAATTAGAAATATGAACATTTTATATATAGTTATATGTACATATAAAAACAGTAAATATAATAATGCATGAACAACAAATATAAATTACATAAAAATAAAGATAATATATTTTTAAATCATTGGAGAAAAAGGCAATGAAAATAATAAAGAAAGTGGAATATTCTGTAAGTGACTAAGGGATATGGATAAAGAGGGATTTCTCTTACCAGTCTTGCAAATTTTCATCAATTTGGTCTGATATCAAAATTAAAAGAAACATAAAAATGGTTTGTTTTTATGTTTATTTAGGGTTTTTTAAAGGGGATTCTTCAGTTTACTTTTTTTTCAGGCTTCTTTTTAATCTTTATTGTTGAGAGTATTATGTTTCTATGTTTGCTGAGCCCATATCCAACCACGACCTGCTTAAAATACCTCAGTGGCTGTTCATAACAATCATGAGAAAAATCCAAACACCTCAGCACAGCCTTCAAGGCCCAACATCCACTGAAAACCCTTTGTAGCAACTTTCATCTCATTTCTCATCACCACTGACCACACACACTACAAGCTCCATTCATGCTAACTGTTTACAATTCCCCAGCTTATCACACTAGGCAACACTTCTGTACCTTAGCATATGCTGGCCTCTCGGCCTAGAATGACCTTCTCTTATCTTCCTGGCAACTTCTTATTATGTTTCAAGATCCAGACCAAGACTTTTCACCTCTAGGAAGGCCTCTCTGATTACTCAGTTGGAGATGACACCACCTCTTCTGATACCCCAACACCTCCAGGACCTGCCACAGTCATGTCCCACAGACAGGCCTGCCACTCTTTGTTTACAAGCCTGTCTTGTCACATGGTCTGATTATCCACTCACCGGTAGCCCAGTGCTTTGCACAGGTCCTGGCACAACACAGGGGCTCAATTAACATTTGCAGCATGAATACCAGTGTCTGAACTTTCTGGATCCTCCAATGGAGGAAGCCCTGACTTCAGTCTCTTTCATTATCTTCAAAAGATACAGATGAGTGAGGGAAATTAGTTCTTCCCTTATTTTACACACAAGGAAAGTGAGGTTCAGAGAGGATAAGGTAACAGTGTACCCAGAGCTGAGCTATAGCTGAAATCCAGATCTCTTGCCTAGCAGTTCTTTCCCAGAAGGCAGGTGGGTGAGAAAAGAAGGAAGGAGATGCCATTTGTGGTTTGCCTAGCCAGTGATGGCGAACCTTTTGAGCTCAGCATGTCAGCATTTTGAAAAACCCTAACTTAACTCTGGTGCCGTGTCACATATAGAAATTTTTTAATATTTTCAAGCATAGTAAAGCAAAGACTTATATTTTTAATATTTATTTTATATATTTAAATGCCATTTAACAAAGAAAAATCAACCCAAAAAATGAGTTTGCAGCGTGTCATAGGTTTGCCATCACTGGCCTAGTCTATGTCAGACTCAAGGCTTCAAATGAACTTACTGTTTCTACCATCACCATTGCATTGTAAGGAACCCCATTTTACAGACAAGGAAACTGAGGCTCCAAATCCAATCCGTCTGACTGCAAAGCTCATGCCCTTTTCTCTGCACACTGCCATATGGAGGCCCACCTCTGACCCTCCATCAGAGAATGTGAGAGGCCTGAGTCAATCATCCTCAACAGTCTCTTTTAAACCAGCACCACACACAGGCCCTCGAGGCGGCCCACACCCCCAGACCACAGGCTTCATTTCGCATGGTTTCCAAACCCAGGATATTTGGGTTGTAAGACAAAACCTCCATTTCTCCAGCAGAAAGTGAACACTATACACAATTAGCCAGCCAAACTGCTGACGCTCACAGACACTGCATCACGCCAAACGGAGTCTGGTTTGCCCAGAGATGTTCTTCAGAGGATCTAGGACTCCCCCAGGGCTTGGCACTGAGGGGACCCTGGAGCTGGGTGAGGGGAAGCCTGGCTGGCTGCATCAAGGAATCTGGGCAAAGGCTCCATTCCCAGGACAGAGATTTCCCCGGGTGTGGGGGGGTGGGCGGGGCCGGGGGCCGGGGGCGGGGGAGAAGTGAAGCCCCAGAAGCCCAGTGTTGCCCACCCCATGGTGGGGGAGGGGTGGGGGAGGGGTGGGGGAGGGGTGGGGGAGGGGTGGGGGAGGGGGGAATCCCTACCAGCCCAGGAGGCCTTCCCCACTCCATCCCTGCTTCCCACAGACCAGCAGTCTCCGGTTCAGGCTGGAAAGACCAATGATGCTGATGACCTTCAGGTCCTGGGTCAGAGAAGCCAGGCCCTTAGAACTTCTCCAGGTGGCCGCAGGAAGCGGATTCCCCTGCTTTTAAGGCCTTTGTACTGGGGGAGTGATCAGCGGACATTCAGGCCTGGCTCTGACCCTGAGCAAATCATCTAACCCCATGTGCTTCAGTTTCCCTGTCTTTACAAGCAGCACCTGTCCCACAGGGCTCATCAGAGGTTTCCTAAAGTGTCAGGTGCAAATGACCTATCAGAAAGGTTGGCCTTAACCAACACTAAATAAGCATGAATAACCATGAGTGAGGCTTCCCCACCAAAGTTCCTGACCGTCCCACCCAATACGATCTTACTGGATTGCACGCCTGTTTTTACTCGACTAAGATTAAAGTCCAGGGAACAACCAGGGTCCTCCGCAGAGATGCAGTCAAGTCTTCGTCTTCCCTTTCTGAGATGACGTTTGTCTGAGAAGGAACAAACAGCTTGCCCACACTAACCCACCAGCATATCACCCAGTGCCAGGCATTCCCCAGAGCCTCAGGCCAAAGAGTCCTCTGTCCCACTTGGTAGCTTTTGGAAGGATTAGTCTTGATTGTAAGCAACAGCCACCAGTGTGGAGTGACCTCTTGCTAACTAAGAAGCAGAATCTCAACACGATGCCTAAAATCCCACCATCAGGGTCCTTTTAAGGATTCTTTAGTGCTAAACATTGCCCCCCCCCCCCACTGCTCCCCTTTCCCAACATTACTAGCCTTGGGTAGGGTAAGAGAATCAGTCTTGGAGTGAATTAGTTAAAAGTTTCCCCCAATTCCCAATGTGGTTAGAACCACTTGGGAGACTTGAGACCCCTCATGAGGAAGGAGAAAGAAGTGAGCACGAGTCAATGGCCTCCCAGATCCAGGGAAGGGGGCAGAAAAGCCCACACTCCTTGTCCTAAGAAGCTTCGGTTCCAGAAGGGCCATCCCTGCTCAGACACTGCGTGGCCCAGCGGGAGGCAGAGCTGATGTCCAAGAGACACAGACCTCCCAGCAGAGCCCTGGGCCTAGGCGAGGTCACATGAGGAAGGGGTGGTGATGGGGCCAGGGCCAGGCTTGGGGCAGGGGTCAAACTCCTTCAGGAACCCACACACTCATGCTTTTGAGTCAGGAAAGAGCTGGCAGCTGAAGCACGCAGAGTAGGGGCATTTATCAATGGCCCAGTTCATTCCCAACAATCCCCATTGTCTGGGCCAGCACAGAGATGGGCTTTATCTCTCAGAGCCGCTAGAAAGAAAAGCTCTAAGACATGGTCACGAAGCCGAGTCCAAAGATACCGAAGCCACAACTGAGACATATGGTTTGTAAACCAGATAAAATATTTGAAATTGGGGATGTTCCAAAAAAAAAAAAAATCCATGCAATATGGTTCCCATCCTCAGAGACCAAGAGAATGCTCAATTGCTGGTTGTTCATTCACTTATTCTAATCTCTCTCTACAAAAGATGTGGGAGTTTACAGTTAAAAATGTGAATACTATAAAGTTGTTTAAGCAGAAATTAAAAGTCAAAGCCAAGATTTGAAATAACAGTTACTAGAATGGAGCAATATGATAGACAAAGAGCTTCCTAGCAGCCAGAGTAAAAAGGGAAATACACACATTATATCAACAGCCTAGGAGTCCCACAAACCTGTAGAAATTCCTTGAGCTTTCTAAGCCTTAATTTCCTTGTCGGGAAAAAAAGGGGGGTAGAGGACTACTGACCTAACAAAGTTGTTATGAAAAGTAAATGAAATAAAGCATATATTAAAGGTTCAACAAATGGTGGAGGTTATTATTATTGTTACTCTGTTGTCTGATTTCTCTTCTTTAAACTGGAACTACGATAACTTAGTGGGGTTGTCCTTGATGCTCTCTGATTCCTATTGTTGCTCTGAAATAAAGAATGGGGGAAACCCCTGAGACTGAGTCACCATGACTCCTCCAGTTTTCCAGAGCCTTTCTGGAGTCTTCAAGTTGTTGGGGACCCCCACAAAGGAGAGAGCTAGGGAATTCTGCCTCCCACCCCTCACCCCCATCTTTACTCTGCAAGAAGGCTACCAGGCAAAGCACAGCATGCCTGTTCAACCATCCCCAAGGTCAGGCAGGGACCAGGCCAGGTGCAGGTAGATCCCAGCAACCCCTCAGGAAATGGCTGACGCCCATCTGCTCCCCTGCACAAGGGAAGTTGATGGAGGGAGAGCTCAGGCATTCCTCCAACCAAACCATAAACACTAAGGAAGAGAAAGCCAATGTCATCTTCTAACTTCCCAACTGAAGGAACACAGTCTGGCCGCCTCACTGAAGCCTGTCCATCGGGAATGGCCAGGATGGAGAGGTCTAGAAGCAATAATAATGACAACAACAACAACCAGCTGATAGCTGAGGGCACCTACTCTTCTGAGCATTGTTTCGTGTGTCCCCAGGAGTCCCCAGGGAAAGGAGGTCGAGGAGAACAAATTCTGTAAAGGAACAGGAGAGAGAGGAGAGAGGAGCAAAGCAAAGGCCAGCTCGTCCATCCTCACCTGCAGATGGGAGAACCAAAATAGTGTTGATTGAAACCAAAGAAGAGAAGGAATCAGCCCAGCTCAACTCACTGCTCCTCCCTGGCACCGGGCTGCTCAGGCCCCAGCCCACACACAGAAGGACCACACTGCTTGTCTGCTGCAGCGGGACCCAGAGTATAAACCAGAGCCTGGAGCAAATTACAGGTGTGAGCTCCACCCCAGCCCTGCAAGACTGGCCTTTTCACTTGGAAGGCAGCAAAGCTACTTCTAAAACCCAGACCCTAAGACCCCAGGCTCCACAGCAGCCTCTGTTCCAGGTCAAATGAGACACCCCAAAGGCACTCACCCTCTGCCCTGATCCCCAGCCAAAGCCCCGACTTAAGATATTCCCTTCCAAGGCCAGTTTCTTGAGCGCGTTGCCCAAAGTGCCATATAGAGGCTAATGGGGGCCTGAAAGGGGGGCTGCAGGCTGAGAGGGGGTCTAACCACGGGTTCGTATATGCATGTTTTACACATGTGGGTGCCTGTGGCCTATCTGTCCTTGCCTGCAGTTGTACACATTGGAAGTGCGTGAATGTTTGCATGGATGTCCTGGGAGGAAATGCAGACGGCAGTGTTTGGGCAGGCCTGTCTGTACACAGGAGCAGCTGTGCGTGTGGGTGTGGGTGCCCTGTGAGTGTGTGCGGGTGGGCATGACTGGGTCTGCTCAGCCCCTCTCCATTTCCTCCTGCCTCTTCTGGTGTAACAGTGGGGTCCCCCCAAGCTGTCTCCCCACCCCGGCCAGCCAGCTAAGGTCACTGTAGTGCTGGGTGAAGGCTCTGAGCTCTTGCCCTGCTCAGTCCTGAGAAACCAAAGCCAGATGACCCACAGAAAAGACACCCTGGGTAGGGACAAGTCAGGTCGCCCTAGAAAGTCTGAGTTCAGATAACACTCCTTACCCCCAGCTCCTGCCAGCCCCGGCACACACACACACACACACACACACACACACACACACCTCTCCATCTACACTGCACTGGCTCAGTCTGCAGGGAGCCTTCCTCCCACACACCTGAGAGCACTTCCAGGGCAACGGACATGGCCCACACAGGGCTGCCGCCACAGACACATGCCACCTGCGGGCATACTCCAGTCCCCTCCATGCCAGTCCCCCCACACACTGACAACTCTGCCACCCACACTCACACTGTGGGACAAGGCTAGAAAGTTCCACATGCTAGCACACTGGCTCACACACACTCCTGCCCATTGGCACTCACGCTGACACACTTAGACCTACTGTCCAAATAGTCGCAAACATGCTCTGTCCCCGACTCTGCTGGCGGGTCCAGCGCCGGCCCCTGAATCCAGCCAGCAGTGTGTCTACTTACTCCTGGGAAGTTGGCGGGCCAGAGCGGTGCGCACAGTGGCCAGCGGTGGCGGCGCGCAGCTGGGGCTCCAGAGGCCGCTTGCAAGTGGCTGCGCTGGGCCGGCCCAGCCCCCGGGCCGCCCGCTGCCCCGCGCCCCCGCCCGCCCCGCCACCTCCCCGGCCGCTGCAGGACCTTCAGCAACAGCGCGCTCCCTGCCAAGCCTCCATCCCGCGGCAGCCTCCTGCCGCCTGGAGCCCCAGCCCCTCTGCTGTGCGGCTATTTTGGTGCCCAGGGCAGTGGAAACGTAGCTCCAGGCCCTTGATGGGGAGCGCTGGAATGGGGACGCGGTCACGTCTAATTAGAGACCTGGCTCACCCGGGCTGGGCGGGAGTCACCGCGGGGAAGCGCCCCGGAGCCTCAGAGCCCGCCAGGCGGGGGTGCCCACATGCGCCCCTCATGCCAACATCTGGAGAAGGAAGGGAATGCGCCCTGATTGTTTCCCTTGGAGCTGAAACAAAATAAGGAGGGGAGGGGTGTGGGTGCGGTTCACAGGCTCCCCAGAGGAGCTGCCAAACTTTGAGCAGGCCCCACTGCCTGGAATGCAACTTGGTTTATTCACCACAGGTGCTTCCCTGTGGAATCTGAGTCCCACATAAGATCACCAGCCGCCAGATCACAGACCTGCCAAAAAACGACAGAGACTCCTTCTAACTTGGGGCTCATCAAACTTCCCCTCCAGACTTCTGGTATCCGATGGCTAAGTCCAGAGAAAGGGCTGAGTCCTACCCAAAAGCTCAGGAATGTTGCATTCTTGAACTGGAAGGAAGCTTCAAGGTCACCCCATCCAACTCCCTCCACCCTGCCAAGAATTGGGGTAAGAGGATGCTGGGGGTGGGGGTGGTCTCTACCCACCTTTAGGCACAACCAAGGAGAGGCAGCCCCTAGCCTCCCTTGGGCCTTCTTCCCAAATCTGAGCCCTCTCATTGGCAGGAAGTTCTCCTTGGCAGCTAACCTAAATCACTCACTATGTCCATGTGTCCCCACTATGTGTCCAGGGAGGGGGAGGCTGGCTCCATCTCCATAACACAATGACCGCTGCAAGGTCCCATCTCAGTCTTCTGTTCTCTTCAGGCCCTGGCTAACAATGACCATTGATTCCTGCCCTGGACACATTACAGCTCCTGATATTAACTCAACAGCCTCAGCTCTGGGGACCCCAAGCTCTGTGGGTTCCCAAGTCATTTTCCGCCGGGACAAGCCAGCTTCGACCCTGGCCTCCATCCATTTGCGGACAGCCTGATTCTACACTACCCCACCCAAGTTCCCTGAGAGTAGCTTCAGCTCCTGTCTCCACAAAGGCTGTCTCAGAGCCTGGGACAGAGTTTGGACCCCAGCCACGCACATGGCTGGGCATAAACACTGGAGTTTGCAAAATCTTTTCTCTGAGTCCATTTCTGGTAGGTCAGGTAGTGTAATAAAAGTAGTCTGGGCTTTGTCCTCAAAGAGTCCTGACTTTGCATCCTGCCTCTACTACTTTCTAGCTGTATGTCCTTGGACAAGTCATTTAACCTCTCTGAAGCTCACTTTTCCCATCTACATTGGTGATCATAATAGCTCATGGATTGTTGAAAGTATAAGATGAGATCAGGAATGTAAAATTATCTAGAAAGCTAAGATATTTTTAGTGTGCTAGAAATGGAACGAGGTTTAGATCATAAACAGGATAAATATTAACAAAAAAAAGCCTAAGAGATCTTTTATTTCCAGGACCAAATTCTGTGCCTGGGTTTCAGGGCAAGAGAGAAACAGACTTGATTTTCTAGATGTTCCCTCAGGACAGTGGTTCTCAGCCTTCCTAATGCCATGACCCTTTAATACAGTTCCTCATGTTGTGGTGACCCCCAACCACAAAATTATTTTCGTTGCTACTTCATAACTGTAATTTTGCTACTATTAGGAATCGTAATGTAAATATCTGATATGCAGGATGTATGTTCATTGTTACAAATTGAACATAATTAAAGCACAGTGATTAATCACAAAAACAATATGTAATTAGATATGTGTTTTCTGATGGTCTTAGGCGACCCTGTGAAAGGGTCTTTGGACCCCAAAAGGGGTCGCGACCCACAGGTTGAGAACTGCTGCCTTAGGACCTTTGATATGAATGCTCCCCACCTGCATCCCACAACATGCGCGTGCACACAGACACACACACATCCACTTTCCCAGATACGTACTGCACAGCCCAGCCTCCTTGTCTCCTGTTGGCCCCATAGGCCCCAGCTGCCTATACCCTCCTCGCCGGCCGCCTCTCCATTCTCGGGAGGCCGCCTCATGGCTCCAGTCTTGGCCACAGCAACTCCAGGTTTCCCTACCAAGGCCCATGAGAGCAACTCCTCTCTCCTTGCCCATCCTTCTGGGCCATGGCCCCAGCAAGGCCTGAAACTCAAAGCAAAGGTAGCAGAGGCCTTCTCTGAGACAGTCCAAACTGAGGCTGCTGGGGGAAGCTCAGAGTTGGAGCACCCTCCCCCTCCTTCCCCTCCCCTCGGCCCGCCTGGCTTCATGGTGCTGTCCTGCTTAATTCTTAATGGAAATTCCATCCCTGGCGCCAGCCCTGGCTGGCTCATGGAATCCAGGCTTCGGCCAACAACAAACTCCACCCAGAGACAGGAGGCCTGCCTGGTCATATAAACACAGATACACACATACACACACATACATACACACACAAGACATTTACAAACTCAGAAATTCTTGCCCAGACACATCCATACACAGAACGATAATAAGCACTATAACCACGAATAGTTCTTGCAAGGTAGTAAGTACAAATAGCAGCTTCCTTAATCCTCACAACACTAGGTTCTGGTAGTAACTTCAATTTACACATCAGGAAACTGATGCATGAAGAGGCTAGGTTAACTTGCATCAGGCATCTATAATAATAAAAGTGTAATATGCTAATTAGACTGGACAGTTGAACGTCCTTCTGGATGAAGCCACAGCAGCAGAGGCCGAGACAGAGGTGGTTAGGGGTGATCAGGCAGACAGGTGAGCAGTTAGGGGCGATCAGGCAGGCAGGCAAGTGGTTAAGGGTGATCAGGCAGGCAGGCAGAGTGGTTAGGGGCGATCAGGTAGGCAGTGAGGTGAGCAGTTAGGAGCCAGTGGTCCCGCACTGCGAAAGGGTGCCAGCCGGGCTGAGGGACTCCCCACCCCCATGCACCAATCATGCACCGAGCCTCTAGTTATTAATAACTAACTATAACATTCACTAATAACTGATTACTATAATCATGTTGCATTCATTTCCCTTACATGCCTCACGTGCAGGTACACCATTTCTCTCCACTAATACTAGCAGGGAATATTTAGCAGCCGATTGCCACGTCATTAGTCTTGGACTGACTTGTTTGGTGTGCGCAAGAGAAAATATTTCGCTTTCAGAGAACAAGAAAAATAGGTTTATTTGCATTACGCTTATTAATTTGTGTAGTTATTCAGTGTCTGGTAAGTTAATGTAAAGAAAAAAATATTAATTTTTATTAAAATGTTTTATTCTTTTATGTTAATGATTACTTCTTTATTTCAGCCCTTTGTATTCAGCATGTCTCTATTGAAATAAACCTATGTTTCTATGAAAATTGAAGCTTTTGCTTTTTTGTGGCCCACATAAACTTAAACCTTGTTTATTTGGCCTGTGTAAGCCTTTGAGTTTGACATGCTTGATGTAGGGGGTTCCTCAGAGACTCTGGGCACTGTCCAGGAGCTGGCCAAGGAGGGTTCTGGCCTCCAGGACCAGATGAGGCTGGACAGGGCTATAGAATAAAGCACAGCATGAAAGCCCAAACTTCTAGTAGTACAGAACATGTGCTGCTCAAGGGAGCCGGAGCCATAAGGCAGAGATGGCAAGACTCTGATGGGAGGCAGAGTGGCTGGGAAGATGGGGCAGGGCCATGATGGAGGACAAGCAGCAAAATCCAGAGCCAGGAACACTAAGAGAGCTGCAGAGGAGGAGAGGAGAGGAGCTAGCAGTCCAGGACCTGTCCACTGCTTGAAGCTGCCACCCTAAGCACGACATCTCCGAGCAGAGGCTGTGATGGCCCTGGGCCTCCTCACAAGCGTCCCCACTAGAGAGCGCCTGGAAAGACCTGTGCTACCCAGAGCAATCACTTTTGTCTCTCGTGGTTTCCCACCCCCATCCCCATCCCAGAACCCCCCATCACTTCTGCTGTCACAGCCCATCCACTCTGTGGCCTAAGGACAGCTCAGCATGGCAGGCCTGTGGGGCATTTGGGCTGAAAAAGGGTTTGGCCCAACAACAAATGGACCTGGAATCCTGTTGTCAGGCAATGGCTTTAAGAGAGGGGACATTCTGAGTCTGAGAATTTGCATTTCTAAGAAGTTCCCAGGTGGTGCAGATGCTACTGGTCTGTGGGGGTCACTACTTTAGAGCATAAGAGGAAGTCAGAGATTATTCCAGCCCAAAACTAAATGGTTTCTTCTGAAAGGTCCCTAAAGAAAGAATTTACACTCCTGTCAGTAGTTTGTACTTTCCCCTCCCTGACCAGCTTCCCAGCTTCTGCCTCAGCCCTGCTGTGTGTCGGTGGGTCTCCCGTGGGCTCTGTGACGGCTCTCTCTGACTCAGCACATCTCAAGTCAAGTAAGAGATGGTGTCCACTCTGTCCCCACCTGCTCAGAAAAGGTCATCAAGATGAGAAACCTGCACAAAAATACCTGATGACCGGACAGGCTCTCTGATCTGGGGATGGTGATATCAGATCAGAAGTTTATGATGATGGCAGCTGAAAGGCCAGCCCACCCAGAGAGTTGAGAGATGGACCAGGATCCCAGTGCCCACAGCTGCAACCCTGGGTCCGGCAGTCCCCTCCTGCACGGCTGAGACCTGCACATTGAGATGCTGCTGCCCTGCTTCCAGGAGCAATGGTGAGACAGGAAACACACGGGGGCCCGGCGGAGGTAGATCTGGCCCCAGGGTACCGGACAGGCTGGAGCAGATGCACCATTGACTCACTGGGGCCCATCAATCTCTCCAGGCCTTCCCATGCATTGCTCTCAAAAGAGAAAATGTTCCCCAGCCCCCAGAGCCAATGTGAGAACTCTCAGTATCTTTAGAATGAGGCAATGTAAGGACTGGAAAAGCCCTCAGAGATCTCTGGGTAACAGGGTTTTAAAATTATATTCTCCACCAGGATCACCTGGGGGTGAAATGCAGATACCCAGCCCCCCTGCCCCGAGGTTCTGAGTCCACAGGCGGGTGATGAGCTGGGGCCTGGTGCAGCTCTCTTCCCAGCTCCTTATTCAGTGACTCCACTTGACTAGTGAAGCTGGCCATAGTGAGAGTATTTGTGTACACCCTGGAAATTGGGCAAACACTACAAAGCAGGGCATTTTGTTTTGTTTTGCTTTGTTTTGGAATTCCTGTCGTGGACCATTTAGCAGCACAGCGTGGAGCACATGGGCCTCTATTTTCAAGCATCCCAAGCTGTTACGATGCAGGCCTGTTTTGAGAAAGGAACAATGATCCAGTGATGAGGCTCTAACCCAGTGGTTCTCAGCCTTCTGGCCCTTTAAATACAGTTCCTCATGTTGTGACCCAACCATAAAATTATTTTCATTGCAACTTCATAACTGTAATGTTGCTACTGTTATGAATCGTAATGTAAATATCTGATATGCAGGATGGTCTTAGGCGACCCCTGTGAAAGGGTCCTTTGACCGCCATAGGGGTCGCGACCCACAGGTTGAGAGCCACTGCTAACCTCAAGCCCTCATCTACAGGTAGAGAAACTGAGGCCCAGTGAGGGGAAGAATCTTTGTCACGGTCATCCTAATAAGCTCCTTGTGGGTTCACAGCTGCTCTGTTCAAGGGGTAGGGACTGGGGCAGCCCCGCCTGTTTTCCGGATCCTCCCTGGAGTCCTCTCCATCACAAAGCTGCATCCTCTCCACTCACTTGCTGTAGCTTATTGGCTAAGTAAGGGCGGGGCTGGAAGGTCCTGCCCATTGTGGGCCAATCAGATCACCTCTCATCCACATTTGGAATAAGCAGGACCAGAGGTTAGTAGCAGCCAAATCACCTGACTGGAATGCCCTGGACAGCCAGATGTGAATTCCAGACACTGAGGGCACCAGGCCTGCTCTGCCCTAACCGAGCCCTAACTCAGTGATGGCGAACCTATGACACGCGTGTCAGTGACACGCGAACTCATTTTTTGGTTGATTTTTCTTTGTTAAATGGCATTTAAATATATAAAATAAATATAAAAAATATAAGTCTTTGTTTGACTATGGTTGCAAATATCCAAAAATTTCTATATGTGACACGGCACCAGAGTTAACTTAGGGTTTTTCAAAATGCTGACACGCCGAGCTCAAAAGGTTCGCCATCACTGCCCTAACTGTTCAACTCTTCATTGAATTTAGAGAGATTCCCAAACCACAACAAATTCCCTGTCTTACTTAAAACAAGCTACTTTTCATTACAAACAAGATCAAATTCAGAAATCCAGCCTCAGAGCAAGTCAGTAGAAATAAGAACTCAAGATTCCTTCACTGTGGTCTTGCCCTACATCCATCCCTCAGACAGGACGAAAAGGAGTGTGTGCAAATGCCCATTTCCCAGGGCCGTGGTTTTCCAAGAATGACCCTGGTCCCCAGCAGCACCAGGGATGGTATAGGAAATACAAACCCCCAGAACTACTGAACCAAAAACTCTCCCGCTAGGGTCCAGCAAGCGGTTTTGTTTTGGTTTTGTTTTAATCCTCACCTGAGGATATTTTTCCATTAATTTCTAGAGCGAGTGGAAGGCAGGGGGAGAGACAGAGAGAGAGAGAGAGAGAGAGAGAGAGAGAGACGATTGGTTGCCTCCCGCACGTGCCCCAACCAGGGCAGGGGATTGAGCCTGCAACTGACATACATGCTCTTGACCAGAATCAAAATCAGGACCCTTCAGTCCACAAGCTGACGCTCTATCCACTGAGCCAAACCGGCTAGGGCCAGCGAGCTGTGTTTTAACCAGCCTTCCAGGTGATTTGGCCACCTGCTGAACTTTGAGGACCACCACTCTGGTGGGAGGAGCCAGAGCTTCTGCCTCCCTATCAACGAATCAAAGGCCATCCAGGTGCCAGGCCAGCACCGGCTGTGTGGCCAGTCACACTCCTTCCTGGCCAGCCTGCTTAGCCCCGCGCTCCTGAGGACACTGGGGAGTCTGAGCAGCGGCCATGCACCCTGAGCTAAGACGGAGCCCTCTATCCAAAGTCTGAGGGGCAACACCTTTCCAAACACACCCGGACAACCGCAGCAGACACCTGCCAGGGAAATGCTACTTCTGTCACTGTCCTGGTGCCGAATTGAGGGGGTGACTCAGTGGACATTGCCTGGCCACTTGGATTCTAGGGGGCTTGCTCTGCTGGCCTGGAGATGGCTTTAGGTGTCCTGCAAGGAAGCCTGCCAAGGGCCTGGCTCTAGAAGCCACTTTGGCCTCTCCACAAAACAATAATAAAAATAACTATGGCTACACTAACAGGCATTGCCTTTTTCCTGTATACCAGCTCTGTCATACTAAGCATGTTCTGTCTCTTCCTTGACCCTCACGGCCCTACGCCCACTCCTGTCCCTGAATTCACCTGGCCTCCAGCTTTAGAAAAGGACCCTCTACCTCGCCCCCTCCACCATCCTATCTAAGCCAGTGCCTGGCCTCCTCTCAGCAGCAGGTGCCCTTCCTCCCGTCCCAGGTGAACCTCCGCATCCGTGTTCTTGTGCACCTGAGAAACTCCTGGGGCTACGCTCAGACGGAATTGGGTTTGACTCTCATCTCCCACTCATTGGCTGTGGGATGTTAGCGAGCTACATAACCTCTCTCAGCCCCCCACCTTTCCTGACCTCTACAGCAGGGGTAGTGATAACTACAGGATTACATTGCGGTAAGGTACCATACATGAGGTAAAGCATGGGAAGTACCTCCTTCTGACAGCTCCTCAATGAAGACAGCACCAGAGAAGGCCCAGCATGTCCTGGGACTAGCACAGCACAGGGGATAAGCTGAGGCTTCTCTCTTACCTCTGTGACCCTAAGCATCTTTCCTTCTCTGGGTCGCAGGATCTATAGCACCTGAGATGGAGTCCAAGAGTCCTCTCGGATGTATCCCACAAAGCCTCTGAGCCCGTAAAGTGAGAATAGAGCTCCTCTTCAGACATAATGCGTATTCTGCACCATTTCGTACCCCAGGCAGGGCCCAGCAGGAAAGGAAGTCCGCTCGGATAGGATTTGGAAGACAATTTAATGAAGGGCTATTGATGGGTGGTGTTAAGAGAATGAAAACTGGTTGGAGCTACCCAACAACAGATAACTTGGAAAGCTGTTGCCACCTCTAAGTCTAGAGGGGCATGGGGGGGGGCGGGGGGGGGCTTGCTGGTGTTCTGATGGAACCATTGAAGGGTTAATCTCCAAACCACGGCATCAGAGCCTGGAAGAAATTCTCTGCCCCTCCCTCTGATCTCCAGCCCAGGCCTCCATGGGCAGAACCAGACCAGAGAGCCCAGGTGATGTGATCGGGGGCACAGAGCAAAGCAGAGAAGTATGGAAGAGCTATGGGGAGGGTGGCCAGAACAGATGGGAAATAACCAGAACCCGGAGAAAAGCCGAGACTGCACACTCAATCCCCACAGCCCCCCTCTCATCTAAATCTCTCTAGAGATGCACTGAAGCCTCCAGAAAGCCACTGAATTGCCATGATCATTTCCCAGATTTGCAGCCTTTGGCTAAGGGCCTGCCGAAGACAAGAGCTTTAGCTACGCTATCAAGCACACACAGAGCTGCCATGGGAGCTTCCAGAAAAGTTTCACCAGGAGATGAAAATTCTGACAATCTGAATAATTGAAAAGCCTTAATGCCAATGCCCAGATACATTATTGAGGATGGATGGATAATTACCCAGAAAGGATTCTTCTAATACAAACCATGCCCAGCCTTGGACATTGTAGGAAAGGGGAAAAAAATTGATCTACTTTAAGTTCTCTGCAATTAATACCCACCTATGGTTTTAAAAGTCTGGCCTCAGACACATGTACTCTTCACAGAGGGAAATTGTCCAGAACCTATCCATGCCCAAGACACATTAAGAAAACTGGGGGTAGAATGGATTTCAATCCAGACGACTAAGACCCTGCAAGGAGTAAGAGCATTCCCAACTAAAGAAGGTGCTTCTTCAGAGCATAGTGACGTCATTGTTGCTGGAAGGAAATAATGAAGACCAGCCTGTGCCTGGCACTGTGCATGTTACCTGGGATACAGTCATGATCAAGGTCGTCCTCACCTTGGGATACTCACAGTCTCATAGTAGAGAACATTCTGTTAGACCATTACCATAGTCGGAGATGATAAAAGAGGTGTGTTCAAATATCTCACTATAATGGTGGATTTATACTTCATATTTTTTGAGGCTATCTTATCAGGTGCATATATATTTAGAATTCTTACATTCTACCAGCAAATTTTTATTGATATAAGATAGCCTTCAATATCTCTCTGGTCCTCTGCCTTAAAGTCAATTTTGTTCAAAATTAATTTAGCATTACCATTATTTTGGTTACCGTGTTTATGGTAAATTGTTCCTTCGTTTACTTTTTCCCTTTGTATAGCCTTATGTTTTAGATGCCTCTTGTAAAGAGCCTGTAATTGGGCTGCTGTGTGGGATTTTTTTAATCCAGTCCATGTAAGTGGAGGTAAAGGCACTATGTGCTATGCAAATGGTAGTCTGTGAGAAGAGGTTTCCAAGGAAGAAAACAAAGTAGAGGCTCCAAGGCAGGAGTGTGCCCGGTGTCTTTAAGCAGGAGCAAGGAGACTGGAGAGGTGGAGGAGGGGATGAGGGAAGAAATCGCTAGAGAATAGCCCATGAGCACTGGAAAAGGGATGGGATTCTGGGCACAAATGGAAGAAATGGCTTCAGCTAGGACCATGGAAGGCCCATCTACTGCTACTAGTGGATAGAGCGTCAGATGCCAGCAGTGTACCTGGAAACAATTTGCATGTATATAAGGAATTGATTAAATAAACTGACACCCTTATTCAATGGAATGTGAAATGGGCATAAATTATGCAATAGAAGAACATGGAATGACATAAAAAGATGTGTACTGAGAAAAGACAGCTTCAAAATAGTTTTATGTTTTTTTAAATATGTGCATAACATATAAAGGAAAGATCATACACCAAAATATTACTGTTGGCCCAGCCAAAGTGACTCCTGTCCTGTGCACCAAAAGGTTGCCTCTTCTCTCTCTCTCTCTCTCTCTCTCTCTCTCTCTCTCTCTCTCTTTCTTCCTTCCTCTCTCTAAGCATGTATTTACGTGAGTATTTAAAAAATAATACTAATAAATTAAACCTTAATATTTTATATATATATATATATATATATATATATATATATATATATATAATTTTACTGGTGGATTTCTCTGGGTGATAAAATAACTAAGAAACACACTGCTCTCCTTGCTGGGGGTGTTTCCTGTATTTTTTATATCAAGTATTTTTATAATTAAAAAGTTACTTAATTTTTTTAAATTAAAAAAAGCTACCAACTCTTTAACACTGAATTCTCGACTAACTCCTCCATAAAACTCCCTGATTTGTGTTCACCCACCCCCAGCTCTCACCAGGAGAGCCTCTGAGCTCAGGCAGCATTTTGAAATAATAAATCTTAGTGAGGAAAGACAGGCTCAGGAAGAAGAGCAGTTCTGTGTCAAAATGTGAGACCCCAGTTCATGCCCTTAGAGCGTCCCCACTCCCACCATTTCTCCGTCTCTGCCCCAGCCTTTGTCCTTTGAGGAAAATCAAGAAAAGTCTGCCTGCCCTTTTCTCAGTCCCCAGGTGTCTCAGCCAAGGCCCATTGGACAAATGGAACTTCCCAGCCTACCTCCACACTAAGGACTACCATCTGCCCCCAGAATCCTAAGTGCCTTTGGTGGCACCTTGGTTCACTTCTCTGAAGGAAGCGTGATTATCCCAAATTTACAAGCCAGCAACCAAGGCTCAGAGAGAGGGAAGAGTGAGAAGTGAATCTGGGACCAACTGGGAGGAGAGGATCCTGGCAGAGCAAGCTTAAGTGCCTGCTTAGTGCGCCCTCTAGTGGATAAGGGTCTCCATCGCACCCAGCGGGAGGGACAGGGTGAGAGGGTATTTTAAAATCCTGCGGGCCCCTACTTTTATTTTTGACATCTTCATTTCGCATCAGAGAAAAATGCGCCCGTATTTCACGTTAAACAATTTATATACAACTAAATAAGAGTTGGATTGGAGTAGATCAATGGACATGCAGATGTTTTGTATCTGTTTTACCATCTTTGTATTTTGAAGTCAATAACATAATTTGGAAACTCAACTACTTCATGGGCCCTTGAAAAGTTTTTAGACCCTTGGCTCATTGTTCTGGGAGATAAGAGATAAGAATTCATCTGTAAATCCAACAGGTCTATGTTGTTATTGTAATAGGATTTTACAAAACTGATTTAATCTATTATAGTTATAAAATTATCCAGGATTCCCATTTCTACTCAAGTGAGTTCTAATAAGTTTTGTATTTGCTAGGAATTTTTCCATTTAATCTACATTATAAAAGTTATTGGTGTAAAGATTGTTGTTGTGTTTTTTTATTATCATTTCATCTCTGCTGTACATACAGATGTGTTCTATTTTTTTATTCTTATGATTTGTGTCTGCACTTTATTTCTTTCTGATCAATCTCAACTAGAGGTTTTCAATTTTGTTAGCTTTTTCAAATAACAGACCTTTGGCTTTATTGCTGCTCCTTGTTATATCTTCATCTTATAGTTAATTTCTAATTTTAATCTCTATTATCTCCTTTTCACATTCTTTGGGTTTTCTCCATTGTTTTTCTAACTTCTCAAATTAAACACCGCAATTTAAGTATTCAATTTAAAACTTAGCTCATTACATTTTATCCATTTTCTTTCTTTAACATTTATAGGGCTATATAATTTTCTAAAGTTACCACTTTTTCTCACCTCCAAGTTCTGATGTGAGGTATTTTCATTGTAAATATTTTTAAATTTCCATTATGATTTCTCTTTGAATCCTGACTTATTCTCTTTGAATCCTAATTATTATATATAATTTCAAGTATTAAAATTACCTTCTACCTTAACTGTATTTTGGTCAATAAATGTGCTGACCAAGATGAAGAAAGACGATTACAACCTGTCCCTCACAATGATTTCAACTAAAACCTCCAGACAAAACACAAAAAGAATCTGCTTGAGGACTTTTTCAAGTAAGCAAAAGTGCCCCGCCAGTGTGGCTCAGTTGTTGAGCATTGACCCATGAACCAGGAAGTCATGGTTAAATTCCAGGTCAGGGCACATGCCTGGGTTGTGGGTGCAATCCCCGGTAGGGTGTGTGTGGAGGCAGCCAATCAATGATTCAATCATTTATGTGTCCATCTCTCCCTCTCCCTCCCTCTCTCTGAAATCAATAAAAACATTTTTTTTTTAAGTAAGCAATAGCAGGTGCACCAGGGAGGGCGGAGAAGTGGTAAAAAATGCCAGTAAGATTCCTGAGGTATTCTTTTCCCTCTTTTACCTTCTAAATTTAACCTAAGAGTGGTCTCAGTCATGGATCTGTGCAGTGGGCACAGACAACAAAAACCCTGAGAGAATCCCCCTCTTTCTGGCCAGAGGAAACCCTTCAACCCAGAGCCGCCATTGTTTATTCTTTCCTTTCCTCCTGGCTCTGTTCCAATGCCAGGTAAGGGTCAGTGATGCACTGTTGCAGTGATAGCAGTGGTGTGGGCAACTAAAACCTGCTTCTCTGACAAAAGGTACTGCAAAGGGGGCTCTTTGGGCACCAATGTTTTTGAGGAATTTTTTTCTCACTCTCTTGTCTTTTAATGCTTTGTCCAAGGGTAACTTAAATTCCACAAACCCAAACCCATGAACAGCATATTCAATGAGGTAATATTGAATAGTCTGAAAGTCAATGGAGAGATAGCATCTGTTAACAAAGAAATAAAAACTAGAAAAAAAGAACAAAACAGAAGTCTTTAAATATAATATCCAAAGCAAAAAATTTCACTGAGTGAGATCAATAAAAGAATGCTGATAACAAAAAAGAATCATTAAACTTAAAGATAAATTTTAAAAATTATATAATCTGAAAAACACAGAGAAACAAAACTTTAAAATTGAACAGAATAAAATTGTGGGACAATAGTAAAAGGCCTAACATTTATCCCTGGAGGCCCCAAAAGAAAGGAAAATATTGGCACATAAAAATGAATGGCTAAATACTTCTCAAAGTTCATGGAAAACATAGATTTATAGATTCAACCTCAGAGAATCTGAACCAGAAAAAAAGAAAATTATACCTAAACACATGTTAATCAAACAGTATAAAATAAAACTTAAAGAAAAAAATTTGAAAGCATCTAGAGAAAAACAATGCATTATATATAGAGGAACAAATGTTCAAATGAATGCAAATTTCTACTAAGAAACCATCGAGACCAGAAGAGAATAAAACAACATCTTTAAAATGCTAAAAGAAAAAAACTGCCAATCCATAATCTTATATCTAGTGAAAATATCCTTCATGGATGAAGGCAAAAGTAGTTTTGTCTGTGAAAATAGTGAAGTGAGAGTCTCCAAAAATTTCCTTCTCCATAAAAACAATGAAAGGAGTAACAAAAATTGTCAAATTTACTTTTTCAAAACTCTAGCAACTAGTCAAAGGTTTGCAGCAATTCAAGAAGCAACTATTCAACAGAAACAGCTGAATGCCAGAAATAACAGTGAGCTTTGTGGCCTTTTATTTATTAACTAGAGGCCCGGTGCACGAAATTCATGTGCGGGTACAGTCCCTAGGCCTGGCCTGTGATCAGGGCCATCTTCCCCCACTGCCGGCAGCCATTGCCACCTACCCCCAGTTCCCCATTCACCATCAAGGGATCAGAGCCTGCTGTCCAGGAGGAAGGACTGAGAGATTGTCAGTGTGCCCCATAGCGACTGGTTGAGCGGTTGTTCTGGTTGTTCTGCTATTCCATCGATTTGCATATTATGCTTTTATATATATACATTTTAGAGAAAGAGGGAGAGAAACATCAACTTGCTGTTCCACTTATTTATGTATTCATTGGTTGATTCTTATATGTGTCTGCCCTAGGATCAAACCTGCAATCTAAACAACGGAGCTAATTAACCAATTCTAAACAGGGCCTGTCGTATTTTCACTTGTTTTAGTATGGTGTCCTGCTCTCCAACTCCGTGGTAGCTTTGAATACGAATAGCCCAGCTTCATGGTAAAAACCATCAATCTAGCAAATGAGGGTGGACCTCTTTCAAAGCCTTATTCCAAGAGTTTTATCATTATTTGATCTCTCTGGTCATTCCTTTGAAGACCTCATCTGCAATGTTGTCTTTCTTTGATGTGACATGGAGCTTGCCCAGTGCATAAAGCCTTTTCTTCGGGAGCATTTGTTGAAAACAAGCACTTACTTAAATTCACAGATGCCTGAACTAGGGGATAATGCTTGGAGTAAATAATAGACTAACCAAAAACATTTAAAAGGAAATGTGGGGAATGTGATATCTAGAAGAACTTTGGAAAGCTCTAACATATTTCTGGGAATCTGGGGATCATGAAGCTCCGTGCATGCTCAGGAAGAACCTGAGAAAGCCCAGAGCTCTCACCTCTCACCCACCTTGAGGCTGTCGGAAAGCAGGAAGTCAAAACTATGGCAAAGTTGTCAACTACTTGTCTGAGTGTTGAAGGTATGTCCCAACATGCACACGGAGCCCCTTGGTAAAGATTAAAAGACATTGATTCGAGACAATAAGGAAATATTTCATATATCATTACCTAACCATTAAGCTAACCAGTCAGTGGCCACATGGCAAAGAATAAAGCCTTTAAAAAATTTACTTCAGCCCTAACCGGTTTGGCTCAGTGGATAGAGCGTCAGCCTGCAGACTCAAGAGTCCCAGATTCGATTCCAGTCAAGGGCATGAACCTCGGTTGCAGGCACATACCCAGTGGGGAGTGTGCAGGAGGCAGCTGATCGATGTTTCTCTCTCATCGATGTTTCTGACTCTCTCTATCCCTCTCCCTTCCACTCTGTAAAAAAAATCAATAAAATATATTTTAAAAAAAATTTACTTCAGAGAAGTCACTGAGCAAACAATCAACAACTACAACAAAAAAACAATTATAAATCCTAGGGTTGGTGGTAGGGAGGTAATATGATTTCCAAAGTTGCCATATTAGATTATTTTAAGTGTCCAGTTTTCAAAAATAATATTATGAGACATGCAGGGAAAGATCTATATGCACAAAAAGAGCAGACATTGAACTTTGTAGACAAAAAGTTCTAAATCAGCTATTTTATATTTATTCAAATAACTAAGGGAATTAATATCTCACAAAATAAAGCAAAGTATGAGAATGCTGTCTCACCACATATAGAATATCAACAAGATAGAAAGCCACTCTTTCCTATGCCCCTCACAGTCCTCCATTACTTCTCTGAGTTCATCTCCCACTTCTCTTTCCTCTCATTCACTAGAGATCTGACTCACAGAAAAGTGGAAGATAAAGGAACATGTTATAAACCTCACCACAGGGGTGGAATCATCAAAATTCAGAACGGGAGAAACTCTATTGAACAAATAACTTAGTTTCTCCAACAAATAAATTGCAGTTGTGGGTGGGGGGAGGGGGAGATGGAGGTGGAGAGGGAGCTAAATTAGAAGAACCTTAAAGAATATCAGCCAGCAGCAATGTGAAGATTTTGAGCTTAGGTTTTATACATACATGTACATATAAACATATTCTATATAATATATATACAATGCACATACATATATGTGATAATGGAAGAATTTGAGCCATAACTAGATGTGAGATATTAAACAACGAAGAAATTACTGTTAATTTATTTTGTTAAGTGGGATTGTGGTTATGTTTAAAGAGTACTTCCCATTTAGAGATATATGGGGAAATAGTTATGGGCATATTGATGTATGCCCCCATGGGTGGGGGGGATAGATGGTGTATATATGTAATAACATTGACCATAAATAGATCATCGAAGTCAAATAAGTGTCTTAGTCTATTTGAGCTCCAATAACAAAATACCACAGACTGGATAGCTTATAGTATATTTCTCACAGTTCTGGAGGCTGGGAAGTCCAATATCAAGGCACCAGCAGGTTCAGCGTCTGGTGGGGGGCCCAGTTCCTCATTCACAGCAGTCTTCTCACTGTAACCTCACACTGCAGTGGAAGGAGCAAGGGAATTCTCTCTGGCCCCATTTTTAAGGGCATTAATTGCATTGGTGAGGGTACTGCCCTTATAACCTACTTGCCTCACAAAGGCCCCACCTCCTAATAACATCATTTTGGTGTTAGGTTTCAAAATATACATTTTGGTGAAGGGTTGGGGGAAGTATATAATCATTCACCCTGTAGCACAAAGTAATGGGTAGAAGGGGTCCACTTTATTAGATAAGGTTGTTTAGGTTATTTGTGTGTGAGAGATTAGGTTGTTTATGTGTGTAAATTTTTCCATTTGTCTTCAAATCTGATGGTCTATCACGTGAGGCGGCTGTAGAGAGCACCTGGGAAGGCACATGGGCATTTCTTTAATTATTGTCAGCTGAATCCAGTGGTGTGAGCAAAGCCACATCCTGGAAACAGGCTTTGCCAAAAGGCAGGAGTGTTGTCAGCTTGACCTTCAGTCCAGGTGCCAGGGGGTGGGTTTTGTTATTTAAATCCAGCCAAGCACCAGGAATGAATACGACTCAGGCCCACCCAAGAATGCACATAATCTCCTTTGTCTTGACCTTTAGTAAAACTTCCTGTTTTTTGCTGTATAAAATAAATATGCTATATTGGCTCTGGGTCCCTGTCCCTGTCTCTCCATCAGAGAACAGTAGTCCCACCTGGCCCCAGCTTTTTTCTTCCATCTCTGTGTCTGTCTCTTTCTTCCATTTTCTCAATCCCCAGCTGCCCCTACTCAGGAACCGGACCACTCTCTGGCCGCGCTGGACGCAGAGAAGAGAGAAATATTCACAGGCAGCTAGGTCAGTGAATGGCTCACAGATCTGGAAAGCATCAGGAGCCATAGTTGGGAAGCATACAGCACAGTGGTTTCCATGGTAAGCTCCTGAAACCAACATCTGAGTCTGTGTGACCTTGGACTTCACTTCTCAGTGCTTGTTTCCTCTGATGAGAAATGGAAATAAAAATGGTATCTAGCCCATAAAGTTGTCATGGAGAGTAAATGAATTCATAGGTATAAAGCACTATCTCAGAACATTGTATGGTCTAGAGCAGTGATGGCGAACCTATGACACGCGTGCCAGAGGTGACACGCAAACTCATTTTTTTGGTTGGTTTTTCTTTGTTAAATGGCATTTAAATATATAAAATAATATAAAAAATTTAAGCTTTTGTTTTACTATGGTTGCAAATATCAAAAAATTCCTATATGTGACACGGCACCAGAGTTAAGTTAGGGTTTTTCAAATAATGACATGCCGAGCTCAAAAGGTTTGCCATCACTGGTCTAGAGTAAACACTCAAAAAATGTCAACTATTATTATTGTTACATTAAAAAATAAGTTGAAATAAACCACCAGGGTTTTGAAACACATGTATCCAAAATATGTTTTTAATCTTGATGAAGTTCACAAATGGCACAATATTGACATTTCCTTAAATAAATTATACAATCAGGCTCTTAGACAACAAAGCATAGCATCACCATTAAAACAAAGCATAGCATCACCCCAGAGACCACAAGAGACAGTGATTTCACATCCCCCTATGGTTTGGCAAAGGTGTATGAACAACAGAATAGCTCTCAAAGAACCAGTTTGCTACCGGATAAGCTGATAAGAGATGTAATCATTTTATTGCACGTAGAATCAAATATAAAAAGGATGCACAACAAATATGGAATTTGTTTATTTTGCATTTAATTTCATTCCTTTTGAGTGAAAAAGGGGCTTTTTTTTTTAATCTATTTGGATGCAAACATGTATATCTTCCCTGGGGTCTTCTCACCAAGTTGTTGTCAACAGAAATTAATAGAAGTGGTGAGTTCGGCTTCATTGTAACCTGAGATAAAAAAAAAAAAAGTTAAAAAGAAAGGAAAAAGGAGGAGAAAGAGGAGAAGAATGAGAACTAGAAGAAGAAGAAGATGAAGAAGAAGAAGAAGAAGAAGAAGAAGAAGAAGAAGAAGAAGAAGAAGAAGAAGAAAATAAACACAATTATTACTAAAAAGAACATTAATTTATAGAAGTGCATCTTTAACTAAACAGCATTTATAAATTATGGATATGAGATATAAACAGGCTTTTAAAGCAAATGATAGTAAAAAGCAATTCAACCATCACTATGAACATTAGTAGTAGTGTTATGATTATAGCCCTCTGGACTAAACCTGTGAACACTGAAGGGTTGAAGGCTTTCTGAACCTAGGTTCATTAATGAGGAGTGGCCTGGCTAAGGTTTGCTGAATTCAGCAAGCATTTTTTTTTATTCATTTCTCTTCTCAGAAAGACAAAATTGCACCTCTGCAGCCTGCCCTAGTGCTCTGACTTCAAGCTGAGTTGCAGAAGGAACCCACTACCTCAGGAGGAAGAATGCAATTGGAGAGAAGGATCTGAGGAACCTACCAGGTCCAGTGGGTTTCAAAATGTGGATGTTAAAAACTCCAAATACCTTCCCCTCCCATCCAACAGAACAAAGGCAGTCACCTTCTTGCTGGAGTCCTCTGGCAGCTCAGGCCTGAAGTTCCCTACGGCGACGGCCAAAGGAATTGGGGCCCACATCAGTGGGCACAAAGCCTTCCTTAAGCATTCCCCCATGTTTGCTCAGAAAGTCTTCCAGCCGATGGATCACACAGGTGGAAGTATTGCAGGACCTCTTCTGGTGAGTGACACTGATTTGCAGGATGGAGAAAGAAGAGAAAGCCTGCTAGTGAGAGTCTGGAGTCTGGAGTCTGGAGCCTACCCCATGGGACCTTTTCAAAGAGAATTGTAGCTCTTCAACATAACACTTAAGAATAAGTGTTTCTGGCCCTAGCTGGTTTGGCACAGTGGATAGAGCATCAGCCTACATACTGAAGGGGCCCAGGTTTGATTCACGTCAAGGGCACATGCCCGGGTTGCAGCTCGATCCCCAGTAGGGGGCATGCAGGAGGCAGCTCTCTCATCATTGATGTTTGTATCCCTCTCTCCCTCTCCCTTCCTCTCTGCAATCAGTAAAATATATGTTAAAAAAAAAAAAAAAAGAAGTGTTTCTGGAAGAACCAAGATGGCAGCATAGGTAAACTCTGGCACTTGCCACCTCCCACAACCACATCAAAATTACAACCAAAATAAAGAACAACCATCATTCAGAACTGACTGAACGGAAGTCCTACAACAAGAGAAGGAAAGAATAAAGTACATCAAGACTGATAGGAGAGGCAGAGGCATAGAACGAATTGGCCCAACACCCACATGTGGTGGGTGTTTATTTTTTAATCAGGAGGGATATCTTCACTGTGGAGGCCTCCCATGAAAAGCAAGGAGTTCCAGTCCTACACTAGAACCCCAACCAAGGTTTCCAGAGGTAAGAAGAGAAGTCCCCATAATTTGGGGCTGTAAAAACCAGTGGGGATTGTAGCTAGTGACACGGAGGCTGCTAGAGACCCAGGCAGTTCCTCTTAAAGGTCTGGCACATGAATTTACTTGTCCACACTCCCTCTGGGCTCCAATACTGGGTGGCAGCTTTGGGGGATCCAGGAACATACAGGAAGGAATTTGATTGTCTGGCATTGGAGCAAGAACTCAGGGGCGGTTTCCTCCCAGAAGGGGTGCTTTCAGGGATCATTGTTCCTATGCTGACACCTCCCATGTTGCAAGGCTGACTGGCAGCCATAACTTAATTTCTATGACCATAGCTCACACTGTTCACTCTGCCCTGGTGATTCCCTGAGACTCCGCCCCATCCAATTTGCAGCCCCACACAAGCTTTTGCACCTATTTTTCTATACAAATGGCCTGTTTTGGCTCAGGCTTCAGACTTTCCTAAAATCTCTCAAACTAGCCTCAGCTACCATCAGCATGCCCCAAACCTATCAATAAAAGGCTTAAGACCCAGCACTAGCACCAGCCTGCCTTGCTGCATAGCTGGGCCTTGCCTAGGCAGTTCCAAGCCCAATACAAATAGCAGCCACCTGCAGATTTCTCTGTAGTTCCTGCTGGGTGACCCCAGGCAGTGGCTGACTTTGCACCTCCCTTGAGGCCCCAGAGCCAGTGCACCCAGTGGACAACTTCAGACCATACCAGATTACAACTCTACGTATGCATAGGGGACACACTCAAGGGGCAGACCCAGTGAGCACCAAAGCCCCATTGAAGCAAGTCCTGTTCCATAGGGGTGACTCCTGCACAGCATCTCTTCCCCTGTAGTTGCAGCTGGTCCTCACAGCCAATTGGCCTGAAGGCCAACTCCTCCCAGTAATGAAAATAGCAATCAAGGCTCAACTCAACAAGACTGTGCACACAGCCCACACAGAGGTTTATCTAGACCAGGGATGGCGAACCTATGACCCGTGTGTCAGAGGTGACACGCGAACTCATTTTTTTGGTTGATTTTTCTTTGTTCAATGGCATTTAAATATATAAAATAAATATCAAAAATATAAATCTTTGTCTTACTATGGTTGCAAATATCAAAAAAATTCTATATGTGACACGGCACCAGAGTTAAGTTAGGGTTTTTCAAAATGCTGACAACCGAGCTCAAAAGGTTCGCCATCATTGATCTAGACAGTGGTTCTCACCTTCTGGCCCTTTAAATACAGTTCCTCATGTTGTGACCCAACCATAAAATTATTTTCATTGCTACTTCATAACTGTAATTTTTCGACTGTTATGAATCATAATGTAAATATCTGTTATGCAGGATGGTCTTAGGCGACCCCTGTGAAAGGGTCATTCGAACACCAAAGGGGCCACGACCTACAGGTTGAGAACCACTGATCTAGAAGGTCCAGCTCAGGTGTCTGGAGAGGCTGAGCCACTGGGCCCTACAGGACACCTACTACACAAGGCAACTCTACCAATCCCAGGAGACATAGCAGCTCTACCTTACACATAGAAGCAAACATAGGGAAGCAGCCAAAATTTGGAGACAAAGAAACATGTCACAAATGAAAGAAATGGAAGCAAGCAAACTACTGGATACAGAGTTCGAAACAATGGTTATAAGGTTACTCAAAGATCTTAAAGAGAGCTTCAAGGGACTTAATGAGACTTTCAAGGATCTTAGTAATAATTTCAAAGACAGGAAAAAGGATCAGTCAGAAATTAAGTATACACTGACTGAAATAAAGAATAATATATAGGGATTCAATAGTAAATTAGAGGATCCCAAGAATGAAACCAATGATTTGAGATATGAGGAAGCAAAAAACACCCAATCAGAAAAGAAAAAAGAATCCAAAAATATGAAGATAGTGTAAGGAGCCTCTGGGACAACTTCAAGCATACTAACATTTGCATTATGGCAGTGCCAGAAGGAGAAGGGAGAGAGCAAGATATTGAAAACCTATCTGAAGAAATATGACAGGAAATTTCCCCTTTAACCAGGAAGCATAGAGAGCCCCAAACAAGAGGAACCCAAATATGCCCGCACCAAGACACATCATAATTAAAATACCAAAGATTAAAGACAAAGAGAGAATCTTAAAATCAGCAAGAGAAAAGAAGTTAGTTGCCTACAAGGGAACACCCATATAACTGTGAGCTGATTTCTCAACAGAAACTTTGTAAGCCAGAAGAGAGTGGCAAAAACTAGTCAAAGTGATGAATAGCAAGGGCCTACAACAAAGATTACTCTACCCAGCAAAGCTATCATTTAGAATCGAAAGTCAGATAAAGAGTTTCACAGACAAGAAAAAGCTAAAGGAGCATACCAAACCAATATTACATAAAATATTAAAGGGTATTCTTTCAGAAGAGAAATAAGAATAAGAATGAGAATGAAAATGAGAAGAAGAAGGAGAAGGAAGGAAAGGAGGAGGAGGAGAAGGAGAAATAAAAATATGAACAATAAAATGTCAATAAATACATATCTATCAACAATTGAATCTAAAAATCAAAGTAAATGAACAAGAAATCTAATGAACAAAATACACTGATAAATAAAATAGAACCAGAAGCACAGAAATATGACAAATATCATAGGGAAGGGGGAGAGGGGCCAGGAAGAGATTAACCAAAGATCTCGTAGGCATATATGCATTAACTATGGATGCAAACAATAGGGTAGTGAAGGCTTGGGACAGGACAGGAACCTTGTGGAGGAGGGCATCTGTAATACTCTCAATAATAAAGATTTTTTAAAAGGACAACAACAACAAAACTAAAATGGCAATTTTTTTATGTATACCTTACAAAAATCAAAAAAAGTATGTGGGTGGGGGGAGTGGGCGGAGAATAATTGTTTCTTCCATATGCAATTACTAAAGTTGCTAGAGGAAATGGCCTGGCAGCCTTTGCTAGGAGCCCTTCAAGATAAAACCCAGTTCCTAACCATGGGACACACGCTGAAACCCTGCACTTAGTATTGTCCCTTACATATAATCTCTTTGGGACCAAGAAGAAGTTTTCGGCAAAGGCCTAGCTCACCTCAGGACATACAAGAAGCATACAGAAGCCATACCCCAGCCATGAGCACCAATGAAACCACTTTCCATGGGAAAATAAAAATTCGCTGAAGTTTTACCTGGAAGAGGCTCAGAGAACACGGCTTACAAGAATTCCTTATCTGCTTCAGCACACCTATTCTTTTTTTTTTTTTTTTTTTTTTTTTAGATTCCACATTGCAACTAATTTTTGTTGTTGTTTTGTTAATCCTCACCCAAGGATATTTTCCCATTGATTTTTTTTTTTTTTTTTTTTTTTTTTTTTTTTTTTTTTTAGAGAGAGAGAGAGGAAGAGAGGGGGAGAGAAAGAGAGAAACATCGATGTGAGAGAGACACACCAATTGGTTGCCTCCAACACGAGCCCCGACTGGGGTCTAGGATCAAGCCTGCAACCGAGGTACATGCCCTTGGCTGGAATCGAACCCAGGACCCTTTAGTCTGCAGGCAGACGTTCTAACCACTGAGCCAAATCAGCTAGGGCAGCACACCTTTTCTTGATGCTGGAGCTGGTTCCCAGGGAACACTCACCAAGCCCTGCATCCAGATGTCCTCAGGCTAAAGTTTCTTTTAACCATAGGCCCTGGGCACCTTCAAGTCTTCAACATGGACTAGAGTAATGACCATCACAGTGTACATCCTTTTAGAAAATGGGTTTATTCATCAAAATTGATGCTGAGGGATAAAGCAGAAACCAGAGGACTCTGCCGTGATATCCTCTAGGATCTCAAGAAGCTTCCCTTACTCTCTCTTATCTCTCACCTGGTCTAAGAGTCCCGCTCTCTTTCATTCCATCCTGAGGTCTCCAACATTTTCTGTCATGAGCAAAGCTACCAATACCAGTTTGAGAAGCAATCAGAGTGAAATCTGCATGCACTAAGTTCATCAATGGGAGCAAGAAAGGAAATCAAAAGGGATTTCACTTGGAATCCTTGGGCACCCCAAAACTGGAGTAGCGGTCTTTCTCCAAATCACTGGCTATATCCCTTTTCTTGCCAAGTGTTTCAGCCCCAAAGCCAATGCCAGAGAACATATGAAAGTTCTTCAGATACTTCAAGTATGCGCCCAGCACACAAATACTCAGATTACTGCACGGCTTAGTGATAGAGCTGTCCAGCCTGCAAGGAAGACAAGCCAGACAATACCATGCACCAGGTTGGCCCCCAGTGAGGGGCAGCCATGCAGGGAGGGGGGTATTTGAGCAGGAGCGGGAGGGGCAGGCAGAAGGACAGCTCACACATCTTCCAGTAAGGGAACTCAGACATTTGCTGAGTCAGCGCAGTGTGGGGAAGGGCTGCAGTGGGGAAGGGGTCATCTTTCTGCTCAGGCCTTCATGCTCTGCAGAGCGCTTCTCAGAGCAAGTGCAAGTGCAACTCATACCTCTGCCCAGGCAGTGCTCCAAGCTCAGGGTGCAACAGGGAGGTGGGGCTGGGGAAGGGTGCTCTCCCCAGCCTCATGACAAACATACACATCTTCACAGATCCTACACATGTAAAGGCCCCAGACCTAACTCAGACACTGCTCTATGTGACCCCAACCTCTGCAAGGCTTTTGGCTTCACCTTGCAAATGTGCAATGAAGGCTCCTTGCAGGTGTGAGATAACAACACACCGGTTACATTTCTAAAACATCCTGAGATCTGCTGGCTTCAAACTGACCAGTCTTAATTCATCCATTGCTGGGAAGTCTCCTCAGTAGAGCAAGACCAATTCCCAGAGAAAGTGATTCCACACCACCTCATTTCCTTTCCTAACAGCTTTCAGGAATGGATCTTTTCAATGTGTCTAACCACAATCCCTCCAGCTGCCCAGAACCTTGGTCTTCTGTGGAGCATGAGAATGCCCGGGCTCCAGAGCCGGGTGAACAAGGACAGCCTACTGGACTTCTGGCCAGATGTTTTTCCTCCTGGATATGCCGAGGTGAGTGGGGAGCCTTACCTGGAGTCCTCTGCCTCCGTCTCCTGCTCCTCAGGCTGGTCCAGCTCGTTAGTGTTCCTCTGTGCATAGGCCTTCACCAGTGATGCCAGGAGGTGTCCTTCCTTCTCACTGAGTGCAGCAAGTTCAGAGTCTGGGAGGCTCTCCAAGGCCCACCTGGGGAAGGGAAGCAAACCCAATACAGGCTCTGAGTCCCTGTCTGGCCTCTCTCCAGGATAAGCAGCCAGGCTTCCTGCTCACTGTGGCAAGCCCTGAAAACGTGTCCTTCTCTCCCCACTCCTAGCCCACAGGGCTTGGGGCCAGTGTCCACCTGAGGGTGTTGATTCACTGGGAGCCTCACTGTTGTGACTTCAGAGGCACGAAATTGTCCGATCCAGGGGCAGAGGCTAGTAGCTTCAGGCCCTCTCACCTGAGCGGTGTTGCCTGGAGGCCGCCTGCCTGGCACAGGACCAAGATGCTGAGAGCCAAGAAGGGGGAGGACTTCCCGAAGCCCATGATGCCTCTCTGTAAAAGGAGAAGAACATTACGGCTGCACCAAGACCAAGCCTGGCCTAGAGCCTGCAGACCTAGGTCCCAGTCCTGCCTCTGCCACAACTGCCTTGTGTCCTCATGCCTTGGTTCTGTTCGTTTGCCAGCCAGGCTGCTGTGAATCTGCTTGCTTCTATTCATTTGTTAGATGGACTGCTGTGAATATGCTTGGTAGAGCAGAAACAAGTGTCCTGGGAGAGGACTGGGAGAATTCTGGCTCTGTTCTGCGGGAAGCCAGAGAGAAGCCACAAAGGTGGCCATGCACACAAACCCACACCTTCTGCCCTTGGCAGAAACCAGGTGCGTACCCACCCTGCTGTAGACTGCATCTCTGTCTCCTCAGGGCTGAGAAATCTAGGAGCTCCCTTCCCCTTCGCTGAACTTCCAGCTAACTCTGGGAGAGGAAAATGGAAGGGCAAATTGGAAGAGAGCGCTGAGGCTTTGGGTTTGGGTTTGGGGGGAAATTTCTAACTTGCCAGTTACTGGTGTCTCAGGTTGTGCTGGAGGGCAGTTTGGCAGCAGATCCTGGGTGCCAGCACCCTGAGTTGAGCCCACTGTCTGGTTCACCAATTGCACTGCCTCAGGTCCCTGCCAAAGCCCCAGAAACACTGGCAGGCTGCAGGCACCTCAGAGGAAGGCTCAGGGCTCCCAGTCCCTGGAACCAAATGTGGTCCCTGAGGACAGAGATCCCAAAGACCAAATTCCTGCAGGATCCTGCATGCAGGATGGGCAGCAATGCAGGGCCCACAGACCCACCCTTCTGGGCTGGTGGAGCTTCCAGCATCCCCAGGGAATCCCTGGGGATGCTGGGGATTCCACTGGTGGTTACTGAGGATAATGCACTGCCCAGTCCCAACCACCCGCCCTCCCTGGACGGGGACAGGGAGCTAGGAGCACCTGGCTGTAGATGGGAGGAGATGGCCCTGAGAGGCAAAGGAAAGGCAGGCAGGCAGTTCTAGCAAACTGGATGAACTAATCCAGAAGCAGGAAATTAGGGTGGAGTGGGAAGTTCCTCACCTGGCGACTGGAGTTGCAGGAGAGAATGCCAGCAGCTGGTCCCCCTGGATGGATACAAAGCCTGCTGTGGGTGTCTTCCCAGCGGAGCTCTTGGCTCTTATTCCAGTGATAGTGGGAGGGGTTCCCCAGGAGCCTGCGCGGCCAATCCAAAGTGGCCAGGACCGACCCAGCTCCAATTGCGTCATTGCTCCCCTCCCCGCACCGGTCTACTAGGGAGGGGAGCCACCCGCTCAGACTGTCTTTTGCAATGAGGTCATTGCTTGGAGAGCTTGAGGGCTGGGAGAGGTTGGAGAGCCTTTGACGTCCAGAAAGTGGGGACAAATCGGGGGTTTGGCGTCACCAAAAGTAAGAGGCCAGAGCTTTTCTCACCCTCTAGATGCCTGAACTCTAGCCTTGCACCTGCCTCCTGCCTCTCCAGTCCCACCAGCCCGCCACCTGAGCCCCCAGGGGGCTGAGCAGTAGTCCTGGTTCTAACTGGTGCTCAGCTGAAACAGCCCTAGGCGCAGGAGGGAGGGGATCCTGGGGGAGAGGGGCCTTGAGAGACTGATCTCTTTGGACCACCTGGAGCGCTCCTATGGCATCCAGTTTCCTTCCCTCCCTCCCCCCACACACCAGGGTACCCCCCCCAACCCCGCGCGCCCTGCGCCCCCACAAAGAAGTTTTATTTCCAGTCTGGCAGGCAAGCCTCCTTCACCTCACTCCTCTGGGACAGGTAGAAGTGGAGAAGAGGAGAGGACTGGGGAAGGGACTAAACTGGCACAGCCTTCACAGTTTCTAGCCCCCTAGTCCTCAGAGGTGGAGTTTAGCATCCCCCTAACCCGGCTCACACAACTGCCCTGCACCTCTGGCTTGTCTGCTAAACTGCTGGGCGGGACCACCTGCGCCCCGTCTCTACCTGTCTCCCCCCATACACACTTTTCCTGAAGCGCTAGATTGCTAAGGGGGCCCCCAGGAGAGTGTGAGCACTGTAAGCCCAATGGTGCCCTTCGGAAGTTCACAGGCGCTCCGCTCAGCTACAGGCGGGCGGGTGCGCGCACTCTCGCTCCCCGCCATTTCCCGTCCCGCACTCGAGTCCCTGGACCCCAGCCAAATGCTCTGCCTGTCGCTCTGCCTGTCGCAGTCGCATGCTCACACGGACACACACACACACACACACACACACACACACACACACACACACACACACAAGCGCCTCCCGGATAAGCCAGCGCTCGCTGAAACCTATGCGCCCTCATCAGCTGTTTGCAAACTAGCGCTCGCATCCCACCCAAACCAATGTCGCCGGCACCCGAAAGCACTCCCTCGAGTCTCTGCTTGGGGCAAAGGGCGCTTTCAGATGCACCGCGCTGCACAGTGTCCCCCAGGCACTCACACAGGCACACGCCCATCCAGGCGCATGGACTCGGCCTCTCCCTTTCCCTTGAGGAAAGCCTGGTTCTCAGGGCAGGGCGCAAAGATTCCAGCTCTGGCCACACAGATTGGGCCAGAGGTAGAAGTCATGCAGAATAAGTGAGGGAGCTCCACCCACCATCTGGGGCTTGGGCTGCCCTGGAGTAGTGGCTGCGCCCCCGAATGCGCCCGCCGATCCCTCCTGAGCTCGGCAAGCCTTGCCCGAAGGCGCGGGGCGGGGAGGGAGTAGCCAGAGGCTCGTGGGACCTTAGCGTTTGTGCGGGTCAGAACAGAGTTCATGAGATGTCAGTCCGGGCCCTCCGCGCCTCGATTTCTGTGGCAGGCAGAGTGCTCAGAGGCTGCACTGGGCAGAGCCGCCCCTACCCCGAGGAAGGCTGCCGGACACGTGGAACCTGCCTGGGGGCTGGCGCAGGACAGGGCACTCCCTCCCAGGGCCTGGGTAACCACACCAGAAAGCGCTGCTCCCCAAGGGCTTCCTTCTGCACAGCGGGATTTCTCTCTGCGCCCAAGGTACTGAGCTCGCTTTGGGATGTAATCAGGGACATCGAAGCGGCCTTTACTATTAGGCCCTCCCTCCCAAAGCCCTGCAAATACGAGGGGAGACTTCTGTGCCCCTTCCCCCATTTCCGATCCGGGAAAGGGGCTGCTGAAGGACCAGGCGCAGCTGGAAGGCACTAAGTCTCTGCCCTCTACACCGCCTCTTCCAGGACCTCTGTCCCTGGCTCTGGGTCTGGCAGAGCATGCACCCTGCTCCACAGAGCTCTGGGGACACTGAGAAACAGCTGGGCCGCCTGGCGTGTCGAGGAAAGGGCGGGTGGACAAAAAGGTCCCAAAGGCCTCAGACCCTAGAGCCCAAACTTCTTCACCTCCAGGAAGTTATCAGGGGCGCTGCATTCAAGAGAAGCTGGCAGGGAGTGCAGGAGGAGTGGGGTTGGGGTCCCAGAGGCCCAAACATGTGAATTTGGGAGGAACTCTGAACCCTTGGGGTTGAGCACGGGAAAGCTGGTAGCCTTTCCAGAGACTTTATGTCACTAAGACCTTTTTGATATGTTTGGACTGACAGCCCTGAGGGCACAATCCCTGGTTGTGCCTTGCTCTCCAAAGAGGAGTGCTGGGTGGCCCACAACCCCAGAAGAAATCCTGTTTGAGGAAAAGTAGGCTCAAATTTCTATAAAGGCCACAGAGACTAGGAAACCTGCCCTCTGACCAGTAAGAGTGCACCTCCAACCCAGAGACATCTGAACACAAATACACCTGATTCTAGGCTTTGAATATCTTCTGGGGTGCAGATGCACCCAGAAGTATTTGACCTAATCTTCTTCCACTAGTGCGCATAGTAGGTGCACAGCAAATGTGCGAAAAGAGGGGATGAATGAATGAACAGTTCCATGGGTTCATTACAGTAAGAGTCAGCAGTAAATTTGCAGCCAAGTTGAGTTGGGCTGCAGACTCAATTTAGATTCATTAGATGGAAGAGCAAATAGTTGATCCAAAGATTTTTTTTTTATCTATTTAATAAAAGGAATTTATGTCCTGGTGAAAACTTTCTGGAATTTAATAGGAGAGGAAGTACCAAGAGATTCTTTTCTCTTCTTTAGCAACTTGAAAAGCAAAACAGGGCAGTTTTCCTCAACCCATCCTTGTATTATATTAGTGAGTGATGGAAGAAAAAGTCAATAAAATAACTTACTTTCTAACCTGAGAAAATTACATTTTGATTTCCCTGGAACTGTTCAGAGCTTCAAGGCACCCCCAATCAAAATAGCATAAGAATTTACAGAGAATAGTTTCCCAGAAATATCTTTCCTTTTGAATAATCTCAAATATTTTGATGCTGGGTTTAACTATTTAATGTAACTACTTTTAAATTTTGAAAATGGTCCTCTTAAATTTTTAGAAAAAAACAGATTCCAGGCACTACAGCTTTTGAAGTCTATTTTTATTTACTTTAACTTACTGTGTTTTCTTTACAAATTTCCTAGGAGAAATATTGCTTAGGGGAAACTTTCATTCATTCAAACAAATATTTATTGAAGACCTACTGTGTGCCAAGCATCATTGTTCTAGGCACTAGCAGTTCACAGTAAACAAAACAAAACCCTCCTGTGCTCTTACTGCTTAGATTACCATGATGTTTTTAACAGGAGTCCTTTTATATCACACTATACCCAAATAAAACATATCCCTATCCCTCTCCCAAATAAAACACACCCTCTCAATATAGTCATATCATCTATTCGTTTGTCAAATAGATATTCAGAGTTTACATTATTTTTTGCCACCACCTTTATCCCCCTCCTCCCACCCCCGCCAACCCACCAGCAATCACTACACTGTTATGGGTGAGTTCTTTCTCTCTTTTATTTCTTTTTTGGTCAATCCCTCCACCCCTCAGAGCTGTCAGTCTGCTCTCTGTGAGACCGTCTCTATTTTGCTTGTTCAGTTTGTTCATTAGATTCCACATATGAGTGAAATCATATGGTATTTGTCTTTCTCTGACTTAGCTTATTTCACTTAGCATATTTTTTTAAAATAGTTTAAATGGTAAATGAAATACAGCAAAAAAGGTATTTTTTGTTTAAAGACAGAAAAAAGGATAAAATTTTATTTTTTATTACAGCCGAGTCGTATTCCATTGTGTAAAATGTACCATAGCTGTTTTATCCATTCATCTACTGATGGACACTTGGCTGCTTCCAAATCTGGGCTATTGTCAATAACGCTGCAATGAACATAGGGATGCATACATTCTTTCAAATTAGTGTTTCGGATTTCTCCAGATAAATTCCCAGAAGTAGAATCACTGGATCATAAGGCAGCTTCATTTTTAGTTTTTTGAGATATCTCCATTCTGCTTTCCACAGTGACTGCACCAGTCTGCATTCCCACCACCAGTGCAGGAGGGTTCCTCTTTTTCCACATCCTCACCAGCACTGTTGTTTGTTGATTTATTGATGATAACCATTCTGACAGGTGTCAGGCAGATATCTCATTGTGGTTTTAATTTGCATTTCTCTGATGATTAGTGACATTGAGCCTCTTTTCATATGTCTATTAAAGTCCTTTGCCCATTTTTAAATTGTATTGTTCAGGGCTTTTTAGGGTGTTGTTTTATAAGTTCTTTATAAATTTTGGATATTAACCCCTTATCAGATGTATCGGCCAATATGTTCTCCCATTCACTATTTGTTGATGATTTCCTTTGCTGTGCAAAACCTTTTTAGTTTGATGTAGTCCCGTTTGTTCAGGGTTTACATTATTAAGATCATGTAAATATTATTCCCAGTTGAGCCACAAAGTATACTTTGATTGCATTTTCTTGTACATTTGTTTTATTTATGGTTAGTAATTCCTTCTCTTTGCATTTGCTTCATTTCCTTTCTGCCTACCACTGGTTTATTTCTTTTCCTAGATCATTGATGTCGAACCTTTTGAGCTCGGCGTGTCAGCATTTTGAAAAACCCTAACTTAACTCTGGTGCTGTGTCACATATAGAAATTTTTTGATATTTGCAACCATAGTAAAACAAAGACTTATATTTTTGATATTTATTTTATATATTTAAATGCCATTTAACAAAGAAAAATCAACCAAAAAAATGAGTTCGTGTGTCACCTCTGACACACGTATCATAGGTTCACCATCACTGAACTAGATTTTATTTGTTCCTCATTCTTCCTTTACTCTCTCACTTCAGTGGAGTACATTCACCATTACATGACAGATAGATTTCTGGAAATTAAATTCATGGTTGAACATATTTTCACTCTGAATTTTAAAAGTATTCTCCATTGTCTTCTATATCAAGTGTGACTGTTAGAAATATATTTCCCTTTGTTCTTAATCTGGCATAGGATCTCTGTCTGTCTTTCTATCTCTCTCCCTCTGCTTCTCTTTCAGAATCTTCTCACTGGTGTTCTAAAATACTATGAAGAGGTGACTTGGTGTGGACTATTTTTTATTTATTGTTCTGAACACTGACATAACATTTGCAATCTCATTCATATCCTTCACTTTCAGGAAATTTCTTGCTTTATTTCTTTGGTGATTTCTTCTCTCTCTCTCTCTCTCTGGTTTAACTTTCTGGGAGGTGGTGGGTTTTTTCAATTTAAAATTGTTTTTTTTATTTTTTTCATCATATTTTTAATTTATAAGAGGCTTTTTTAAAATTCTGTGTTACTTTCTATGGACTCTTGTGTTTTTTAGTGGGTACACCATCTTTTAGCTCTTTGGAGCTGTTAAACATAGGTTCCTTGTTTTGTTCCTCACAGTTTGCCTTGGCTACAGGTTTATGTTTAAGAGCATGGTAACAAAATACTAATTGGAAAACGGGGATAGCCGAGTTGTCCATCAATGAGCCTAAATATAGAATGATCAGATGAGAAACAACCTCACCGTTTTCTTAGGGGGACCCCAAAATATGAGTAACTACAAGCCTTTTCTATGGCTTCTCATTTGCCCTAAAAGGAGTCCTCCAATCTCCAGTGTGGTTCAGTAGGGTGGGGATGGGGTGGAGTATAAGCCAGTGAGTAAGAAAGGAGGCTGACAATTTTACCATTCATTCTGGTAATCCTCTAGTCTTTTCGTGAAGCCAGGAGGGACTGTCACATAACTATATATGGCTTAGAAGGAAATCTTGGGTTTGACTACTCCTTTTAAAGAATTGCAGTCACTCCATTTCTCAAGCTGTTCTATAACTTCACCAACAGAGGCAACCAATTGCTTAGAGCCCTGAGCTTGACTAGAGTCCTTGCTTCTTGATGGCTTTCCCTGCCCTACTAGACCTAGTACTAGAAATGTATGTTTTGGCACGGCTTTCTCTTCTGCTAAACCAGTTAAGAAGGCAGGATGAAGGGTAGGTGATACAGACCCTCTTTGCAGAGCCCTCCAATTAGACTCAATCTATTGGGCATTTGACGTCAGCTAATTCTAAGTCCCACTCCCCTTCACAGGCCACCTTTCTGAAGGCTTCTTTCTCCAAACCCCAGAGAAGTAGAGATGCCAACACCTAACCCTCAGAAGTCCCTTCTAGAGAATATTTTTAGAGTTGTCTGTGCCTGCCAGAGAATGAGCAAAGCATGGTGGCCCAGACCCAAGCTGGTCACTCTGAGAGATGGACAGACTTAGTGAATGACGTCAAGGAATTACTCAGGTTGGGTTCCTCTGAAATGATTAAAATTCTCTTTTGGCTCAGACTCCTAAGACCCAAATTGACTCTCCTCCCTCTCTGAGAGCATTGTTCCACACTGCAAGGGAAGTAAACTTTCTTGTAAAGCTAATTAGAGTAAAATCTCCTGCACTTAACACTCCCCCCAAAAATAAGTTTTTGCTAAAGTAAATTTTCAGGTAACTGAAACCCACTTTACATGGAAAACCCACCTTTTTAAAAGCCATTTTGGATGGAAACCCTTTTAAAATGCATGACCTTCTCCTCTTAACCTTTTCTGGATGACTCACAGCCATCATCTAAAGAACATCAGTCACACCGCTGTGCCCTGAATAAGGGCCTGAGTTAGCAGGGCCATTTACCTCCACATCTGCTGACCCTCAACTTCTGTGCTTTAAGTTCTTGGTCCATCATTTTTAGTTATTCTACATTCATATCAGCATATTAGTTATTTATATCCAGTTGGCTATAAGATTCTCATAGTCAGGATCTCAGGATCATGATTTGGATTATTTGTTTGTTTTGTTTCAAACAGGAAGGAGAGGGAGAGAAAGACAGAAACATCAATGATGAGAAAGAATCATTGATCAGCTGCCTCCTGCACACCCCCTACTAGGGATTGAGTCCTCAACTCGGCATGTGCCCTGACCAGGAATCAAACGTGACCTCTTGGTTTATAGGTTGACACTCAACGACTGAGACACACTGGCTGCACTATTTTGGTTTACGATGGCTTCCTCTGGTCACTGTTAATATATCTGCCTCTAGTCTGAGGCCCAGTGTACCTGAATTTTCACCTGCTAATTCAGTAGAAGTGTGATCAATAGAACTGGCTGAAGAAAATCAGAAGGAAGGAAGGTTAAGGGAAGATATGAGTATCTCTCATGAGTAATGCTAAAGAGCCCCTAATACATTTTCCTATTTTTTCTGCCCTCAACTGTGTCTTATATAGAGGATGCTTCTGGGTAAGTGAGTGCTTCTATGGGGTTAAGGAAGTTTGAGATAGGTCATAGGTTTAAAAGAGGTCTTGTATAACTGTTCAATAGAACTTTTTACAATAATAGAAATGTTCCAGATCTGTGCTATCTAATACAATAGCCACTAACTACATGTGCCTCTAGAGCAGGGGTGGGCAAACTTTTTGACTCGAGGGCCACAATGGGTTCATAAACTGGACCGGAGGCCGGAACAAAAGCATGGATGGAGTGTTTGTGTGAACTAATATAAATTCAAAGTAAACATCATTACATAAAAGGGTACGGTCTTTTTTTTTAGTTTTATTCATTTCAAACGGGCCGGATCCGGCCCGCGGGCCGTAGTTTGCCCATGGCTGCTCTAGAGTAAGCCAAACATAATTAGTGCAACCGAAGAGCTGAATTTTTAACTTAATTTTGTTTTAATTAATGTAAATGTACGAAGCCACATTTAGCGAGTACCTATTGCATTAGACATCACAGTCCGTGTATAGTATACATGGTTAAATGCATAGAGATGCTGGAGCCAGACTGCCTGTTGTTCAAATTCTGGCTCTCACATTTATTAGTGTGTGACCACAGACAAATTGCTTGAACTTCCTGAGACTCGGTATCCTCCTTTGTAAAATAGAGACAATTATATCACTTATTTCATAGGGCTGCTGTAACAATTAAATATGAAGTGCTTAGAACAGTGTACGGCAGCTAGTAAGTGGTACATAAATGTTAACCATTGTCTTACATTAGTTAAGACAAGAATTTGGATACAAACCATTTATTTGGCAGTAAAGGAACAGGAAAGTGAGACAGGGAAGGGAAGGGAAGGTAACCATTATATAGTATGATAAGAAGGTTACTGCTGCAGACAATTGGAACACTGAAGAAAGAAAGCCTCAGAATTGTTTCACCCAATGAATAAGTTATTTATTCACCATCACCAGTTGAGGGGTTGCTCCCAGGAGAGCTAACTCCTCAGCACATCTAGCCAGTCCTGCATGGCAAAACTTCTGTGACCAGAGAAAATGCCCAGGCAGAGAGTCATAGGTGCTTGCAACAGGAAGCTCTAGGTGCAGCTGGGAATGGTAAATGCTAGTGTGGCACTAAGAGAGCCTGCTAGAGCCCATATTATTATGAGAAAGAGTCTGCCATGGCTTAATGACCATCCCTAGAATTAGGAAGAAATAAGTTTCCCACCTGTAATATTTTGTGAAAGATTATTAAACAGGCTGCAATATGCTGATGTCACCTCATTGGCTTCCCTCATCCATCCAATTCTTGAGGTCTTTTCTAGAAAGCCCTTGAGTGGCCCCTGAATCCTAGAGCCAGTTATCTGAAGTGTCCCTTTCATCAGTAGGCAAATTCAGAAAAATCAGTGCCCTCTAGTTCTTGCAGCAATAAATCAAACCCACACAGAAGCCCTCCATTCAAAGGCAAATATAAAGGACAAGCTGCCAAAGACTCATTAATGCTGGGTAAAGATCTGCGTGGGGGGAGGGATTCCCAAGCCTGATTTACTAGTTTTCATAAATCGATTTGTTATTTCTTGTTGAGCAGACCCTGTTTTCTCAAACCTAGCATCTTAGACATTTTCTTGGCAAGGAAATTACTGGAGAATTTCTTCTGTTTGTTGTTGAGGATAATTATATCAGATTTATTGATTTATTTATTTATTTTTGGTACGGATGTTTTGAGCTCTCTACCTTGATGGGTTAAAATTAAATTTCATATTCCTGAAAGGATAGAGGGTATGGGCAATGGCAGAATGACTCTTAGCAATAAAGCTAATTGTTAACATTTGACAGTATATTCATCAGGGTGCTTAGTTGCATATAACAGAACCCTCTAAGCTAAATTAAACAGGACAGTATTTGTTACAGGCTACTGAATAACAGAATTTCTTCAAAAAACAGGGAATTGGGTTTGGATGCCACACAGCCAGGAATAACAAAGTCAGGAGAAACCAACTAAACCATGGAAATGATCCAGGAAGTCTGTTGGGGGGCACAGGAGACTTGGTTGAAAAGGTTGTAAGGAGGATATTCCGAGAAATTGGAATTCTGACTTAGGGGAGTGTCAAAAGTGGCACCCCTAATTATTCCTTGACCTTTCCAAGTCTGGGCATGTGTAGACCCCCAGGTGCTTACTGGAATCCTTATGCTTAATCTCTGGATGCCCTTGCCTAGAGGACAACCTAAACACATATCCTCCCAAGATTACTCCCCCTACTGATTGTATCTAAAAAGAAAAATTCCAATAAAAGACTAAGGAGGCAGGCAATCGAGGCTGCTTGGACCCTTGAGCCAGATAAGCCCCTTAACCCTCTCCCCCACAGTGAAACTATGTTGGAGTAATCTGTTCATCCATCATTCAGGGACTGCTGGTCAGCCCTGGCAGAAGTCCCCTGCTGCTCCCCTATAGCAGTTTTGACTCCAGGTGACTTACTCCATGGATGCCCCAGAACATCCAGTCTCCTTTCATACAGCCAACATCTTAAAATGTTCACTTTTGCCTGCTGAGTGTTCATGCATGCATCTGATTGTCAGAACCGTGATTCTGTGTGCAAGTCCAGCAAGAGGACCTGAGGAGACATGTTTTCAATGTTCTAACTTCTAGAGGAAGGCTTGCAGGAAGGGGTTTGGATAGGTATTGAGTAAATCACATTCAGCTTTACTTAGATGTCTAATAATCCTTTCTAACTCCATGTCCAAAAAGGAATTTTGGAGGTGTTTGTTTTTTTATTCAATTCATATATCTTCCTTCCCCAGTTTTACTCATAATAGTAAATGGCAGAACCAATAACTGTGTGTAACAATACCTCAAAATTTAGATATTATCCTTAATTCCTCCCATTCCTTCATCTATATCTAATCCACCAGTAAATCCTATTAACTCTATCTCCCCCCCACACACACCCAATCACATCCCAAATCCATTCATTTCCATCTCCACTAGTGTCTTAATTTATTTGAGCTGCTATAACAAAATATCACAGACTAGGTAGCCTGTAAGCAATAGAAATTATTTCTCATAGATCTGGAGGCTGTAAGCTTAAGATCAAGGTGCCAATATGGTTGGAGTAGAGACCTCTCTGGATTGCAGACTTCTCCTTGTATCCTCACATGGCAGAAGGAGGCAAGGGAGCTCTTTGAAGTTTCTTTTACACAGGCATCAACTTCATGCATGAAGGCTCACCCTCATGACCTGATCACCTCCCAAAGGCCCCATCTTCTAATACTGTCACACCGGATATTAGAATTTCAACATATCAATTTGGGGGGACACAAATATTCAGATCATAGCAACCAGCAACCCTGGTTCAAGTCTCCATCATCTCTTGCCCATACAATTGCAATAGTCTCCTAACTAATCTCCTAGATTTGAAGGAAGCCTCTGTAATCTCTAATCCACACACTCTCAGAGCAGCCTTTTAAAGGCATAGCTTGTATTAGTCACTATTCTTCTTACAACTCTTCAGTATAGTTAAGACTAATATGTAAATACTCTTCCATAGATTTTAAGGCAGACCTGGTCTAGCTCCTATCTATCTCTCCAGTGCCCACTAATACTGAGAGAAATCAGCATGAAACGCAGGCGGAGCAGGAGTCCAGTGAGAAAACAAAGGTAGGTGGGACCTAGGCAGAGGCAGACACGGCAGTTTGAGCCAGCCTAATCACAGGAACCAACCATGCAGAAATAATGAAATGTTTGTGGACTCAAAGCGGGAGGCATAGGAAACCAAGGGAGGGCCTGCAACAATAAGGTATACTGGCACACAGGAACAGAGAAAGTTCAGCACAGGAACAGAGAAAGAACACATAGAAACAAGGAAAGTTCCGGTCTATTGCTGGGCAAGAACAATTGAGAGAATCAATCGGATAACAACACAGATAGATATAGAAGCAGGCTTGTAGCAAATATATACCCCTAGACTACAAGGCTTTAATGGGCAGCCCATGAGGGGAGTCTGAATCTGCTTGTAATAAATTTTCCACACTTTTTGGCTTAAATCTTCTGGTCTGTGTACCTCATTCTTTGGCGTCACAAGACATGACCCTGGGAAAAAATCCTCGGCTCATCATTCTGTTATCAATACCAGCCTCCCCTCACCCATATACCCAGACTGGCCTTTTGAAAAGTCCAAGAATGAACACACCTTTTCCACCCCAAAGACTTTGACCTAGCTGGTTATTCTGCCTAGAAACATCTTTCTTATCTGTCAATCCTGCCCTTCTATGATAATGTCCCACCCAACACTCACATACTCCATCACTCTTTTGATATCTGGCTCCATACAACTCTTTAGTTTTAAACTTCAAAATAAAATGTCACCTACTTTTAATAAACATTCCCTGACCACCTTAGCTAAAAAAGTTCATTCACTCTTTTTATGACATTAACTTCCTTTACAGAACTTACCTCTCTCTGAAATTATCTCTAAAATATACTTTTGCATATTTTTGTTGTCTTTCACTAAAATGCAAGCTCCTTGAGAGCAGTCCCTTTGAGTATCTTGTTCACCACTATATCTCCAGTACCTGGCACAGTGTTCAACACAAAGGTTGAGCTTAATAAACATCTGAAGAATCATAGAAGTATATGAATGCTTACTCTGCAACACTTAGGAGAATGCAAAGGTTTCTACTGAGATCATTTTACATAATTAAATCTATTAATCTGGTTCTCCAGAGAAACAGAATCAATGGAAGAAAAAATATACATAATATATATTATACAGGGGTGAACAAAGGTAGGTTTACAGTCATAATACAAATAAATAATAGAATCATTCGTAGCTGGTAATACACAAATAAAGTCTGTGTTTTGAGTACTCACCACTGTAGACCAACTTTTGCCCACCCCTGTATATATACCTATAAATATCTAATCTAATAAAAGACAAACATGCAAATTGACCATGCCTTCCCTACACCTTAAGGCACACCCACTAGCCAATCAGAACAACTATATGCAAATTAACCCAACCAAGATGGCGCCGGCAGCCATGGAGCTGGAGTGAGCAGGAGGCTTGCTTGCTCCAGTGATGGAGGAAGCCAAGCTTCCTGCCTGCCGCGGCCAGCTCTGAGCTCCACTGAAGGCAACAAAGTTTCAATTATAGAAGGTAAATAAATCCCAGAATAAAAAGAAAAAAAGGAGAGGCTGGGAGCTTCCATAACCAGGGGTCTTGGCCAGCCTGAAAACGGCCCTCAGCCCCTCTCCCAGACTGGCCAGGCAACCCAGTGGGGACCCCCACACTAAAGGGGGTGTGGCCAGCCTGAAAACAGCCATCAGCCCCTCACCCAGGCTGGCCAGGCACCCCAGTGGGAACCCCCACGCTGAAGGGGGTGTGACCAGCTGCAAACAGCCATCAGCCCCTAACCCAGGCTGGCCAGGAACCTCAGCAGGACCCCCACCCTGATCTGAGACACCCTTCAGGGCCAACCAGCCGGCCCCCACCCGTACACCAGGCCTCTATCCTAAATAATAAAAGGGTAACATGCAAATTGACTCTAACAGCAGAATGACTGGGAATGACTGGTCACTATGACACACACTGACCACCAGGGGGCAGACGCTCAATGAAGGAGCTGCCCCCTGGTGGTCAGTGCGCTCCCACAGGGGGAGCTCTGCTCAGCCACAAGCCAGGCTGATAGCTGCCAGTACAGCGGTGGTGGTGGGAGCCCCTCCCGCCTCCTCAGCAGCGTTAAGGATGTTCGACTGCAGCTTAGCCCTGCTCCCCGCTGGCAAGTGGACATCCCCCAAGGGATCCCAGGCTGCCAGAGGGATGTCTGATTGCCAAGTTAGGCCCAATCCCCCAGGGAGCAGGCCTAAGCCAGCAGGTGGTCATCCCCTGAGGGGTTCCAGACTTCGAGAGGTCACAGGACAGGCTGAAGGACCCCCCTCTCCCAAGTGCACAAATTTTTGTGCACCGGGCCTCTAGTCTATATTATAAAAGGCCAGTGGTCGTAATGCCATAACACTGTAATGACCAAACGACCGGTCACCAGGAGGTGCATGGAGCACCTCTCAGGCCCGCCCTCCACACACCCCAGGGGCACCAGCAGCATCAGTGGAGCATCCTGGGGCACCAGCAGCATCCCCAGAGCGTCGTGGGGCACCGGAAGCATCCGCAGAGCGTGTGAGGAGGCGCGGGGCAGCAGACATGGCCCTGATGGCAGGCTAGGCCTAGGGGACCCTACACATGCACAATTTAATCATGCACTGGGCCTCTAGTATGTATATAAATATCTCTGTAGATGTAAATATATGTACATAAATATATATGAATATTTATATGTACATATATAAGTGGATAGTTTTATATACATACATAGATCTAAATACATTTGGCTCTCATAATTATAGAGTCTGAGAAGTCCAAGATCTGTAGTCAGCAAGCTGGAGACTCAGGAGAGAAGAAAACATAATTCCAGTCTGAGTCCAAGTCGGAAGGGAAAAGACTGATACTTGAGCCCACAGACAGTGAGGCAGAGGAATAAAAGAATTCTTTCTTTCTCAGCCTTTTATTCTATTCAGGCTTCAATGGATTAGATGAGACCCATCTAGGTTAAGAGAATCTGCTTTACTCAGTCTACCAATTCAAATGTTAATCTTATCCAGAAACACCCTCACAGACACACCAGAAATAATGTGTTACAAATTGTAGATACCCTGTGGCCTAGTCAAGTTAACACATGAAATTAACCATCACACCTGACAACAATCCTATGTAGTGATACTGTTATCCTTGCTTTTTAAAAAATATTTTTATTGATTTCAGAAAGGAAGGGAGAGATAGAAACATTAAAGATGAGAGAGAATCATCGATTGGCCGCCTCCCACACACCCCACACCAGGGACCAAGCCCACAACCCGGGCATGTGCCCTGACCAAGAATCGAACCATGACCTCCTGGTTTATAGGTTGATGATCAACCACTGAGCTACACTGGATGGGACTGTTTTAGTTATTTATCATCACTGCTGCCATGTAGGGTCTTTGATGGGTTTGAATATCCAAGTTTGTGATCTGAAGTTAGAAAATTGTATTGTGCTACATAATAGAGGGATAAGAAATTGAAGTTCCCTTAGGGCAGTGTGGAAGGGATGGATGAAAGGAGAAAGAGGAGAAAACTGAGCTAACTGTCCCTTCCCCCACCTCCTTCAATTCCTGTCTTGGAGTTGCCTTCCTGTACCCAGTGAAGGGAACCTTCCTGGGGAAGAATCCTAGGAGGCTGTGGATGCGCAGACCAGTGAGCACCCAGCCCTTGCCTCAGATCTGAACCCACAGAGGCTTGGAAGTTTGCTCCAAGTCTCTTTACACACTCAGAATTCAGAGAAGCCCAAGTCTTGAAAAAGGAGGAGGAAGAGTTGCCCATAGTTCTCCAAAAAGGTCCCCACTGGCGAGTGTAACTTGAGGCTTTTCCACAGAATAGTCACTGTCACATTTATCTCTAGTTCTCTTGGATTGGCCTCAAGGGCTGGGTTAAGGGAAAAAAGGCAGAAAGTAGGAAGTGATGTCAGGAAGGATCAGAAAAAGCCACTGAAAATGAGAAGACAGGCCTGGCAATATCACCCAGAGACTCTGTAACGAAACATGAGGAAGGAAAGCTGAATGAAGCCTTAGCCTTGTGGACCTTGAGGCTGGACCTTCTTTCATGGACATTTACTTGGCATAGTGGGTAGGATTCCAAAGAACCCACTGAGGGCTGCAGAACTGGACCCAGTGTTGGGTACCAGCAGGGGCCCATTGTGCTCAGCTCCCCACTTTATATCAGGTGAACTTGGGTGAGTTTTTCTTGGAATTCTGGACCTCCCTATATTAAGGTGGCTCAGCTTGGTGATGGAAATCCACTCCTTGTCCTTGGCCTCACTTCTGTGAACTTCACATGCTTGGCCCTGGCTTGACCTAGCCTTGACCTTCTTCTGGATGCTGTTGCCAAATCCTCCAAGGAAGTTGCTGTAGGCTCTCATTCCAGGGTCCTAGGGCCTCCAGGCCTTCCTGCAGCACCAAGGTTATCCATCATTTGGTGTTTTCTTAAAGAAGGATGAAACAATCTTAACCCAGCAACTTTGCTACCTTCTTTGTAGGATAAAGACATCCACCAAGTGTGTTTTGCTTACTGAGCACCTTCTTGTTCCTAGAATGGTTTATAGGAAACTCTTATTGATAACACTGACTTAATTTGGTTTACAAATGGATCGTATCTAAAAGATGAACAGGAACATTATCCAGCTGGATATGCAATAAGTTCCATGATGGATATAATTGAAGGTTCATATTTACCTGAATAAGATATGCCCAACAGGCTGAATTAATTGCTCTTACTGTAACTCAAACTTCTCAATCTGCCAAATGTCAAAATCCAGTATTTACATTACACTCTTATGCCTTTGGGATAGCTCACAACTTTGGAATGTTAGGGAAGCAGTGAGGCTTCTTAACATCCTCAGGACAGCCCATAAAGAAGGAAAAACAGGTTGTTAGATGCTATACAGCAGGGGTCCTCAAACTAAGGCCTACGGGCCACATGCAGCCTTCCAAAAACATTTATCCTGCCCACTGGGTGTTTTTGCTGCCTCTGCCTGTTGCTTAGCAGCCGACTCGACCCAGGCCTGCAGTGCGCACGTGTGGAATGTGTGCTGCACTCTCCGACTCCCCTCCTTCTCTCTGTCTCTCACTCCTCCTTTCAGTCTAGGGTGTGATTGGACGAGTCATGAGCTTGCCTGTGCAGAGCCTGCTGCTGCCTGAGGACCAAGGTAAGAACAAGTTAGGATTTATTTATTTATTTATTTTTGAAGTTAGGAGAGCCTCTTTTTTTGAAGTTAAGGAGAGCCTTTTTCCAGAATGAAACATCTGAAATCTCCAACCAGATCTAGACTGCCGGGGTCCAACCCCAGCAGGTCCAGGGGTCCCCAAAGGTGTAGACGGAGTCGGCGAAGAAGGAATGACACGGAGATAGCGTTCAGTTGATCAGCAGCCTAGCCAGGATCTCCAGCCAAGTTCTGGTCTCGATCTCCAGAGAGGTTCTGCTTAGGATCTCCAGCCAGGTTCTGTGTCCATGGTCTCTTGCTAGGTTCTCCAGCCAGGTTCTCCAGGTTCTCCAGCCAGGTTCTGTAGCCATTGTCCCTCACTAGGTTCTCCAGCCAGGTTCTGTCCAGGTTCTCCAGCCAGGTTCAGTCACCAGGTTCTAGTCAGGTTCTCTTGCCAATTTCTGTAGTCAGGTTCAGTCCAGGATCTTTTGCCATGCTCTCTCGCTAGGTTCTGAGGCCAGTTTCTGTCCAGGATCTTTTGCCATGTTCTCTCCAGCGAAGTTCTTCTGTCTCTAGAGAACGTTCTGTGTAGGTTCTGTGCCTAGGTTCTGTCTCTCTCCGTTCTGTCTTCTTACATCTGTATTTATACCAGTTGATTCCAATCCTATCAATCTCTATTTCAAAGGTTAGGGCGTTTCTTATCTCCATTCCAGGGAGTAAAGATTATGTAGCTTAAGCATGATTGTTCGTAGTTAAAGTGATTAATTACCCACCTGGAACTTAGTTAAGAGGTTTTATTCCCTCCCTAACTTCAGGGGAAAATCCCTACCTGGGGAAACAACCTTTCTCAGAGACCTTGGTTAAAACACATAGTGCCTAGAAGGTGAGCAAACATATTAAGAACAGTATGCCATATATGCCAGGTCCCTTGAAACAGCAAGCATGGACCAGCTCCCGGCACTAGACTAACTGATGCACACTTGCATCACTTGTTATGACTAGCAGTGACAAATATGGAACCGGACATTGACCACCTCATTAGCCAAAAGCAGGCCCATCTGCCGGGAGCTGGTCCATGCTTGCTGTTTCAAGGGACCTGGCATATGTGGCATACTGTTCTTAATATGTTTGCTCACCTTCTAGGCACTATGTGTTTTAACCAAGGTCTCTGAGAAAGGTTGTTTCCCCAGGTAGGGATTTTCCCCTGAAGTTAGGGAGGGAATAAAACCTCTTAACTAAGTGCCAGGTGGGTAATTAATCACTTTAACTACGAACAATCATGCTTAAGCTACATAATCTTTACTCCCTGGAATGGAGATAAGAAACGCCCTAACCTTTGAAATAGAGATTGATAGGATTGGAATCAACTGGTATAAATACAGATGTAAGAAGACAGAACTAAGAGAGACAGAAATTGGCACAGAACCTACACAGAACGTACTCTACAGACAGAAGAACTTCGCTGGAAAGAACATGGCAAAAGATCCTGGACTGAACCTGACTACAGAAATTGGCAAGAGAACCTGACTAGAACCTGGTGACTGAACCTGGCTGGAGAACCTGGACAGAACCTGGCTGAAGAACCTAGCGAGGGAACATGGCTACAGAACCTGGCTGGAGAACCTGGAGAACCTAGCAAGAGAACATGGACACAGAACCTGGCTGGAGATCCAAAGCAGAACCTCTCTGGAGATCCAGACCAGAACTTGGCTGGAGATCCTGGCTGGAGATCCTGGCTAGGCTGCTGATCAACTGAACGCTGTCTCCGTGTCATTCCTTCTTCGCCGACTCTGTCCACACCTTTGGGGACCCCTGGACCCGCTGGGGTTGGACCCCAGCACCCATCGTTCCCATTGAAATACTGGTAAGTTTGTTGATTTAACTTTACTTGTTCTCCATTTTAAATATTGTATTTGTTCCCGTTTTTTTGTTGTTGTTTTTTTTACTTCAAAATAAGATGTGCAGTGTGCATAGGAATTTGTTCATAGTATTTTTTAAACTATAGTTCGGCCCTCCAACAGTCTGAGGGACAGTGAACTGGCCCCCTGTTTAAAAAGTTTGAGAATCCCTGCTATACAGCAACTGAGACAATTGGCAATTATCAAAATTCCAGGACATTCAGCATTGCCATCATGGAAGCAAAAGGGAATAATTTAACTGATGCTACAGCTAGACAGGCAGCATTAGACAGCCAAATTATCTAGCCTGAAAATTCTCCTTGCTTCCTATTAAATTAATAAAAGACTGTCTTTTGTAATTCCAACATATAACTACAGAAGAAGAAAAGAGATATGGCAACAAAAAGGGGAAACTTTGATCCAGACAAGTAGATATGGTATGGACCTAATCGGAAACCAATCTTACCTAGAGGGGCTCAATCACCTATACTTCAACATGTACATGAGCTAACACATTGAGGTCCTTAGAAAATGATTTCATGGAGTAAACAATACAGGGTGGGGCAAAAGTAGGTTTACAGCTGTTCGTGGGGAAAATAATACAATAATTAATAAATAATAATATAAGAATAAACTCTGTGTTTATCATACTCACAACTGTAAGCCTACTTTTGCCCACCCCTGTATTACTGGAAACCTTTTCCTATTGTAGCTCATAAAGTGTATAGCAGATGTTCTATGTGTCCAAAATATAACCCTAGAAAATCACTCAATGGGTCCCAAGTACATTTCCAACTTCCTTTAGGTTAATCTGAAGTATGGTAACTGAATTTCACCCAAATGCCACCATCTCAAGGACACAAATATGTATTAGTTATTATCTGTATGTCTTCTCACTGGGTTAGGGCATTACCTTGCAGAAGAGCAATGGCCTTAATGGTAGGTAAATTATTATTGGAAAAAAATTCCCAATTGTGGAATGCCCTCTGAGTTACATAGTGACCAAGGAATTCATTTCACTGGGCAAATAATGCAATTCATCTGTAACATTTGACCTAAGCTATGGCATTTTCACTGGGCTCATTACCCCAGTCCTCTGGATTAGTGGAATATACAACTGGTACAATTAAAACTCAACTAGGTAAAAATTTAAAAACTTTTAATCTCCCTTAGCCTACAGTGATTGTCAACCTGAGATCTACTCCTTTTTGTAAATACAGTCTTTCTCCTCATTAAATATGCACATTATGCATCTGGATACAGGGACGTATGTATCAACCTTACTAAAAGGAGACATTCTGCATTATATTTTTAATATATTTTATTGATTTTTTACAGAGAGGAAGGGAGAGGGATAGAGAGTTAGAATTGTTGATGAGAGAGAAACATTGATCAGCTGCCTCCTGCACACTCTCCACTGGGGATGTGCCCACAACCAATGTACAGGCCCTTGATCAGAATCGAACCTGGGACCCTTGAGTCTGCAGGCTGATGCTCTATTCACTGAGCCAAACCGGTCAGGGCAGACATTCTGCATTATTATAAAGGACTTATTAGCCAGCTTAAAGGAAATGATAAACAAGTAACTGATTCATTTCACAGTGTGCCCTGGAAGATAGAGACTTCAAAGATCATGACTTAAAATGAAGAGATATTGTCCATTGGAAAAGACATCAAGTAAAAACTCTCTCTACCCCTGGCCAGTGTTGCTCAGTTGGTTGAGCATTGTCCCATGCACCATAAGGTCACTGGTTTGATTCCCAGTCAGGCTACATACCCAGATTGCGGGTTTGATCCCCGATTGGGGTACTTATGAGAGACAATTGATCAATGTCTCTCACATCAGTGTTTCTCTCCCTCTCTCTTCCTTTCTCTCTAAAATCAATTAAAAAATATAAAAAATAAATAAGACTCTCTCCAACCTTGTTGGAAGGGAACTTATCAGGTATTACTAACTAATCCATGTGCAGCTAAACTTAAAGGTGTTAATTCAAGGATTTACATTTCTAATCACCTATTTAAGGTGCCTCGCTGCAAATGGACATCTGCCCCTGTCTCTGACATTCACCTCTGCCTACAGCGGACACCAAAGACTCCTGGAGGATGAGAAGCCACTGATATCAGAAGTAGGCAGCTATCCCAAGACCTCAAGAAGGCCCTGTATACCCACAAATTGATGTTTGATAATCTTCACCTATCTGCTAATAATATTAGTCATTATAATAGTTATACTTGTTCTTTGGAATTTTCCCAAACTTTGTTCTTATATAGCCCAACTATTGATAATTGCTAAAGGTGTATACGATAATTTTTGTATTAATAATAATAATACCCTTTATGGTTTCTCTCTTTAAATTTAGGAAGAATATTATTACAGAAGAAAGAAAAGGGATGAATGTGTTTTTGTGAAAAGTTAGAAGGAAGTAGTTTATCCTAATAAGTTGGTTATTTCTAAATGAATAAAAAGAGACAAACTGAAAAGGACAAGGGACATTGTAGAAGGTTAGTGGAAAAGAAATCTTGAGAAAGGAATTTTATGCATAAACTGGTGCATAAAATTGGTGCATAAACCTTGAATTAACACCTTTAAGTTTAGCTGCACATGGATTAGTTAGTAATACCTGATAAGTTCCCTTCCAACAAGGTTGGAGAGAGTCTTATTTATTTTTTATATATTTTTAATTGATTTTAGAGAGAAAGGAAGAGAGAGGGAAACACTGATGTGAGAGAGACATTGATCAGTTGTCTCCCATAAGTACCCCAATCGGGGATCAAACCTGCAATCTGGGTATGTACCCTGACTGGGAATCAAACCAGTGACCTTATGGTGCCTGGTGCGTGAAATTCGTGTACTCAGGGGAGGGGTCCCCCAGCCAAGCCTAAGCCCTCTTGCAGACTGGGAGCCCTTGGGGTATTTCTGACTGATGGCTTAACACTGCTGTGGAGGCAGAAGAGGCTCCCACCACCACCACTGCTCTCGCCAGCTGTGAGCCTGCTTCTGGCTGAGCAGTGCTCCCGCTGTGGGAGTGCACTGACCACCAGGAGGCAGCTCCTGCATTGAGCGGGATTGGGCCAAAACCAGCTCTCCAACATCCCCTGAGGGGTCCCAGATTGCGAGAGGGTGTGGGCCAGGCTGAGAGACCCCAGCAGTGCAAGATTGGGGCTGGGGAGGGACACAGGAGGTTGGTCAGCCAGGGAGGGACCACAGGAGGGCTCCAGGGCATGTCTGGTCCATCTCGCTCAGTCCCCATCGGCCAGACACCAACAGCGAGCTAACCCACCGGTGGGAGTATCTACCCCCTGGTGGTAAGTGCATGTCATAGCAACTGGTCGACCGGTCAACTGTCTTCCCCCTGGTGGTCAGTGTACATCATAGCGACCGGTTGAGTGGCCTTAGCATATTAGTAGTATATTACACTTTGATTGGTTGCACGGATGACTGGATGACCAGACACTTAGCATATTAGGCTTTTATTATATGGGATACTAGAACCCAATTATGGGAACAAGCTTACCCCTAACCCAATAAGGACTACTAGTTATGTTCATTCAGATGGAAGCTGAAGTGGCTATTTACAAAAATGGCCCTCTATAACTGCTGCTGAGGCATAAGGCATTTACTTATGAAACCCTTACTTTCCTCCTGACCTCTGGAAATTTTTGATGGTAATTGTAATTTATGCAATTGCATTCTTATAGCCTTGGCCCTAATTAAACCTTAAAGTTACAGTTTCCAATTGCTCACCTAGCAGGAATCAGTTGATGAATGGCAGTTGAGTGCTTCCAATGGGAAGTACATGGGTCATCTATATATATAAAAGCCTAAGAGACCGTCCAACTGTTTGACCATAGCTATGATGCACAATGACCACCAGGGGCAGACACTCAACACACAGGCATGGAAACATGGAACAGACTGAAGAATCTCAAAGAGAAAGGGGCCAGGGGGAGGGTGGGAAGAGATTAACTAAAGATCCTATATGCATACTAGAGGCCTGGTGCACAAATTCATGCACTGGTGGGTCCCTCAGCCTGGCATGCAGGGATCATGCTGAAACTGGCAGTCTGAAATCCCCCGAGAGGTCCCGGATTGCAAGAGGGTGCAGGCCAGGCTGAGGGAAATCCACCAGTGTATGAATCCATGCACCAGGCCTCTAGTATTAAAATAATAGTGATGATAATAATAATAACACCAGTAAATGGTAACCCATTTCATGGTCACATTATGAAAACTGAAGAGGTATATGGGGTGCCTTCAAACTATAAGTAAATGTTATACTGTGGCAGGCAGTTAGATAGACAATGGCAGAGCAAGGACAATGGGTCAGGTACAGAAGGTCACCAGGGTGCAAAGCTCTTCTAGGTGCCTAGCAAAGGGCAATTGCAGGGTGGGCACTTGCCCCCAGAGTGATTTTTCCTCCCCTAGCATATCACTGGTCATTTGGTTTGAACCCCCTGACCTTTTCTCCCTAGAGATAACATGTAGATCTCATTTGTATTTCAGCTCCAGTCCCAGAAAAGCAGCCAAACCAGACAAGTGACACCAAGGCTGCCCTCAGGACTAGCTGCATTAAATAATTACCCTCTGCCCTGGCACCAACCAATCAATCAGTGGAGACCATAATCCTGAATATTTTGTTAAGGTGTTACCCTGGAATCTCCCCTAAAATCTCCAACCTTAACATCCTTAGAACCAAGGACCCAGTGTGCTCTCCCTCTCAGGAGCACAGCAGTTCCTTTTCCTTACCCCTCTTACCCCAGGCTCGTTACCATTAGCTTCCTCACTCCCAAGCTCCAAGGGCCCTTCCTTTGTCTCTAAGACTAGTTTCCTCATTTCATTTCTTCTATTAATTACTTCTACCTATGTGATTTTATAAATAAATAAATATATATATATATATATATATATATATATATATATATATATATGACAACCGAAGTCCCAGAATTCAGAGGGATGAAGAGAACGTGAAAAACTCATCTTGGTAGTTAAAGGAGGAGGTGAGGGGGAAAAAATGAGACCAGACATGCTGATATGAAAATTTAGCTTATTTACCTAGCAACCTGTAATGTGACTTCTCCCTTTAACTCCATAACTTTAATATAATTGACTATATTTTTTTTCTGTTTCGTTACACTGGATATGTTTGAAGAAATAATGAAGGGGTTGACTTTGATCTCAGAGAATACAAGAGGCAAAATCAAAGACAGTACATACCTAGAGACTAAAAGACGTGAAATAAGTGTTTGAGCTTCCTCTGTCTTATAAAGTGTTGTAAGAGGTTGCTAGAGATCAACTCATATCTGGACTCTAACAGCATCAAGATAGCCATTCAATGAAGTGATTTCTCAAGGTTATTGCCTTTCATTCAGTAGAAATGGGACTCATCCCAATCCTACTCCTCTATGAGGTCCTAGTGGGAGTCATCGCCTACTCAACTCCTCTGTTAGGTCCCACTGGGAGTTGTTCATTGAAAATTCTTCATGTTATTGCACCAACCCTCTTGGACTCACCACGCCTGCCCCCAGATCAACTGTGACTCACAAGTACCTTTAGCAAAAGAAATCCTGTAGGGGACAAAGCTGTCACCTTAACTTCCTTATTAAGGGTTTCAATGTTCTCATGTGTCATTTGGTAATTGAGATTGGCAATTAGTTGCCTCATCTCTGGCCCTCATTTTCCACTCTTCCAGCTAAACTCAACCTTCAGCCTACACAATGGAAGGCAACAAAATGAGGTAACAGCTTTCTATGTGAGTCACTCTGGGCAACTCTGTTTCAGAGAGCACTGTGGGGCGAGCAGCCAGAGTCCAGGCAAGTATTTCAGCCGTCCAAGAACTGGCATGTAGCCCAAGAAACACTCTCACCTGATGAAGAGCTAGTGGGATGAGTCTTGGAGGAAATAGTTCCCAATAGCCAGAGAAAGAGATTCTTGGCTCATGCACAGCAATGCTCTTCTCAATTAAAAACATTGTCATCATTCACACTGCAATGAAAAATCCTTTTACACTGCACTCACATTTCTACCTGCTTCCATCTACTCTGCATATTAAAGACAGAACCCTTCCATGAAAGGGTGACATCTCTAAGTTACTGTTCTGACCAAAGAGCCCTATATAATGGACAGAGAAAGTGGCTGGCTGGCCCACAAAGGGCAAATGCAAGGAGGGACATTTCCATGAGCTACTTCTCTTTACTGAGCACTCAGAGGGAAATTGTAAGTGGTTGGAAGAAGGCTTTGTTTTCTAAAAGACTTTTAGTTATTCCTGAGAAATCCCTCTGCTTATTCCCGGAGAGAGGTCATCTCTTAGAAGCTGTCAGTCAGGCAGGCATCAGCAGCCAAGGAGAGCTGCTCAGAGAGATTTCTAACTAATGCAGCCAGAGGAAAACTGCCAAAGAAGCAGGGCTCCTTAGGATAAATGAATTGAAGGATATTTAGGGGGATAAAAATAAACCCTTTTTGAAAATGAAAGATGGAGGGATGCTGTATATACAAATTGCTCTGTACATCAAATTCTGAACAATGATGTCGCCAAGGCTGGCCCTGCAGACCAATGACGCAAAGATCTTCTCAGACATGCTAGCTGGCCCTTTCCCCTAAAGGTATCTATCCTATCTCCATCTCATTTTCATAAGACTTGCCACAGGGTGCTCATAAAGATTTCACTTTGATCATAAGCCTGGTGGATCTGGAATGGGACCTTCTGATAGAGGACTTCTATATAGCGGTTGAGGGACTACAACCTACATGCAGCAACTGGCAGGAGAGAGCTAAGTTGTTCCACCTAGTAGTCTCCAAGAGGACACTACCCCAGATTTTAAATTCTAGGAGCAATCAACACTGAGTGTCAGAAACCCAGTGATCAGGAATCCACAAGGGAAGGGACCAATCAAGAGTCTAAAATATTTTAAGTCATCGAGTATGGACTTCACCCCAACACTCAAATTGGGGGAACTGGAAGCCAAAATCCCCCCTCCCACTGTGAACTAGCCCTCCCACTGTGAAGGTGCTGAAATTGAATAGAGAACTAGGCAGCTAATTTATGGGGACCAACACAGGAGTTCAGTGCTAAGTGTTGAGGCATAAGAGAGGTAAGGAGAGTGCTTATTCAGAATTAGATGAGGATCCTGAAACACTGGTTCTTAGTTATAACTATTAGCAAAACACTTGGTAGTCTGCAGAGAGAAAATCTAAACGGACCCCACTGGGACCTGAACAGCAGGCACATGGTCTGAGGAGCATGACAATTCCAGGCCTCTAAGGTGGGAGGACAGACACTATGAAGATAAATTCTGCCCCAGTGAGACTATTCTACCATGGAGGATTCATAATTAAAATAGGTAGACAAGAAATACAAGACAGCCTGACAATGGTTTTTGTTGCAATTCTTAAAGAACTTACAGAACAAAATCCAAGAGACTCAAGACTAAAGAGCTCAAGCTGGAGTTTTAGATGGCTAAACAGGCAGTCAGAAATTTTTATAAGCTTTGTAAGTCTTGCCGACCCTTCCTTGTTTCAACCCCAATCTCAGTTATTCTGTCTACCAATAATGCCCCTTAGACTTAGCAAAGTATCATGTGTGTGCTCAGTTCAAAACAGCTCAACAGAAAAATCCAAAGACAACCTGACTTGGTTATTTCCAAGGCCAGGTAGTTCCTTTGAGGTAGGGTCACTTAAAAATAATAATAATAACAACAATAATAATAATAATGGCAATAGAAGACATTTATTTGACAATTTCATTTATCTAAATTAAGTGCTATTGCTTGTTATCTATTGTGTTCATCTTCTCAGCATTTGTTACCTATTCTATTTTTGTATTAATTTTTTTTTTTTTTAGAGAGAGAGGGAGGGAAACAGGGAAAAGGAGAGAAACATCAACATGAGAGCAAAACGTTGATTGGCTGCTCCCTGCATGTGCCCTGACCAGGGATCGAACCTGCTACCTTTCAGTGCATGGAACGATTCCCAACCAAATGGGTTATTATCTATTTTATTAATCTTCACGAGAACCTGATGAGATATGCCCATTTTACAGATGAGAAAACTGAGGAAAAGGAAGATTAGGCAATTTTCTCACAGTCACGTGGCTAGCAACTGAATGTGACATATTAAGAAAACTGGCTCATTCAACACTCACTCCAACTCCTTTCTAGTATAGCATCCAATATCATAGAGTCTGGAAAATTAGAAACTAAAGACCCTCTTGAAACTGGGCTCTATGTGCAGGTGAGGTTTTCACAAACAACACCTGGGTGAAGACTCTCTGCATGGAGACTATTCCTGGTTGAGGCACGTGTCCCTTTCTGGAGCAGCTTTGTGGAGGTTCAGTTCTTGGTCCCCAGTGTCACAGGCACAGAAGCACTAGAGGCAGTGGACATCCCCTACAATAGTCCTTCTGGTGTACTTGAGAGTTTCCAAGATGTTGTGTTCTTAGCTGTGTAGTAATCAGGCTTGGATCCTTGGTCTTCGCAAAGTTTAACTCTCTAATCTCTAATCTTCTCTGTTTAAATGAGTTTGTGAATTTTATCTACTACTAAGCACCCTGAATAATCACTCTGAGATCTAGATTTCACACCCAAGCTCATCTAAAAAATACATTAAAAATAAGAAAAATGTTGTTCTAACCTCATGCTATTTTCCTTAGATTGTTCTACACTTTTTCTTTTTGCATAACACCACCTTCTAACATGCCGTATAATTTACTTATTTATAATGCTTTTGTTTATTGTCTGTTCCCCTTCTACCCAGTTAGAATGTAAGGTCTCTAAGCAAGGATCTTCGCCTGTTTTTCCTATGTAAACTGAGTTACTCAACAGTGTCTGGCACACAGAAAGCACCTAATAAATATTTGCTGATTTTGGATTTACTGATTGGTTTTTATTTGAATGACTTAAAAACAAAGACAAAAACAAACAACAGGTAAACCAGGTTCATATGACTTGGAGGCCAGTACTTAACCTGAGTTTTATTGAGAGACAGGGACAATCTTAAATAAAGGTGATTCTTTCAGACAACACTTAACCTAACTTTGTTTAATCACTTAAGTCTCTGAGAACTATGAAATGCTCCACATCTAGCTAATCCCTACACATTCTTCCTTCATATATCACATCCTATTGCAAGGAAACCCACCCTGGTTGACCTCTTCTTCTATTTAACCCCAAGGCATCCTATGGTTCCCCTAGCCCACATTCACTGCTGTAACTGCTTATGTTATTGACTATAACATCCATTAAATATAAGTTCTGGAAGGGCAGGGCCCAGGCATATCTCGCTCCCCTCTGTATTCTCAGCACCTATCACAACCCCTGGCACAAAGCGGGCACTTGATAACTACAGGTTAAATAGATGAACTGTGGAAATGGCCCCACAGTGGTGGCACATAGCAAAGGATATATGTCAGACATTCCAAGGGAAGTATAGCCAAAGTCTCATCTCTTGAGCTGCATAAATTTGTTGTTGATAAACTCTGCATCAGGGATGGAAATTTGGGCAACTGCAGACAAACAGGCTGAGAATCCTTAGCAAAAAGCAGATTAGTAAAGGTATCAAGAAGTCGGCAGTTGAAGGAAATCAGTCTAAGTCATAGAACGTGGGATGGAGACTCTTAACCTGAAAAATTGATACAAAAGATCCAGACAAGGATCAGAATAGACCTACAATTTTTACAATTCTGGTTAAAGGTTGCACCAATGCCTTTGTGAGAAAGTATTGATAGTTAGCCCCAATACACACTGTAGGAATGCCTAAATAGTATTTGTCACATATGACAATATTGAAAATATACATAATATGTTATTTACAATATAAATTACATAATATATGTTATAAAGCATGCATATATAATAAACATGTAAGCATTTTCTAAATAGCTCCCATTTTCACATAGTTCAAACTTGTCCAATAAAATACTGTTATTCTTGTTAAAAAATAGTTTTTAAAACCTTACAAGTGGTTGTTAAGAACCAATACCTGAGTGCAGTAGAACAAACTGAGGTCTTAGTTCCTGCACTAGTATTCTAATTGCATAGAATAGGTAGGCATCCCCTTACATATCCATGTATCGTCACCTCAGAAAAAATAGTGAAGGCCTTCCTTTAATAGGAATTATTGCAGATGATTGACACTTTTAACTAACCCATCACAATGACTGAGTGTGTTTGTTAGTTTTATATGTGAATTCTTGAAGAATATAACAGCTGGTGTGGGGTGAAACTCACAAACTGATAGTTCAAGCACCTGAAATATTGATTGAGAAAACTACTTTATCAATGCTGGTAAATAATCTTAAAATCTTAATGAACTGTAGTAGAGAATTCTCTGGTTTTCAAAAGGAAAGAACAAACAACAACAAAAATCCACCTTCTTCCATTTCCAAATAAGATCAATATATCTCTAGTTCTCTTTGGATTCCCTCTTACCCTCCACCATCATCCCCAGCCCCGATCCTTTCCCCCCAAACTAAACATAAAATGTACCTACTACACATATAACCTGAGCTGTTGGGCATTCCTGATTGTTTTAAGTTCAAATTACACAGTTTTGAATTATTTTTTAAAAGGCATAAGAATCCAAGTGTTCTATCCTAACTAGGAAACAATGGTTTAGATGCCTGTAGGCTCAAAGAAAAAGAATAGCAAATTTTTCAAAAAGGACAAAAATCATTTCCTGTAGGTTGAGATTGAAGCTATAGAACTGAACCAGATAAGTAAGTGAATTATCGGAAACAGGGTTTGGTTTGGTTTTCACTTTCTTGCCAGTAGGTATGCTTTGTGAGAAGCTAATTCCATAGACTAGCGTGGTGATTTGTCTGCTGGGTCCATCGGACACTGGAGATGGCTTTGCAAGAACTACAAGGCTTCTAAAACCAAATTGCCAGAGCCTTTTACATGGCAGGCACTTTGCTGGGTGCCTTAGGGAAAGCAAGAAGTATAAATGTTTTATGAGAATTCATGCTAGAAATGTATTATTGATTACTCCTGTGGAATTTTCCAGACAGAATCTAGTGGGGTATAAATCTGGGGCAGATCACTTGTTTTCTGAACACACCTATACCAGGCTCAGCTTATGCATTATCCCAGATTCTCCTGCCCACATACTTTTAATTGTTTGTGCCCACCTCCATCCCCAACCAAGCAACCTTCACCAGTCCCCATGGTCCCTGAAGCTGCCCCTCTCTCCCACCCCACACACAGATCACATGGACCCAGACATAGAGCTACTGACAAGAATGGACCAGCAGAAGCTCTGCTTCCCCAAGAGCTGCCTGGAGAGATGAGGCGACACAACCCAGACCAATGGGAGAAGATGGTGGAAGAAACTAAATTCCTTTCTCTCTCCCTCCCGCACCTCCCACCAGTCCCCACACCATGAATTGTTTCAAAGGTGCAGTAAGAGTACTTGGCCTCTCTGAAGACATCTATGAGGCCAAGCAAATGGCTGAGCTTGTTATCCACGAGGTCGTGTCAGCTCAGTAATACATCCCCCCTCATTTGCCCTCCCTCCTTCCCTGGCCTCACTTCTCATGTTCCCTCACTTCTACTTTCCTGGGATTAAACTCTAATCTAATATGTTCAGATGTAAGTTTTTGCCTCCGATTCTGTTTCCTAAGAAACACATGCTAAAACAGTCTCAGTGATGGCCCTGGGAAGGCAGACCTCACCTGGGACTTGGTGTTGGATTGTTCACTATCTGAGAGCAATGGGTATCTGGAAGGCAAATTCTTGAATTTTGTCTTTTTGTGCTTTAAATACTTCAGTATGTCATTATCTGAGGGATTATAGGTTTTGTAGAGTTATTTTATGTCAATAATATATACACAGGACGTCACTGACATCTTTACTTATGGATGTTACACTTATAAATTCCTAGCATATATGAAAGATGGTCTCTAGAAATAATTTTGGTGTTGTTTTTTTTAAAAAAAAAATACACAAATCCAGTAACAAAGGAGAACCAGTGAAGTTGTTTAAAATAAAATGAGAATTAGAAAAGTGTTACTAGTAAACATTCACTAATAAAATATTCATAGAGACAGCTGTTCTAAGGACAAAGGTCTGTTTAAAGTTAAAGGATTATACCAGTGCATGCAGTTGAATAAAACTTGAACCCTGAAGAATTACAGAAATTATACCTACAGCAAGATTCTGTTAACAGTATTGGAGAGGTCTTTTTTTCTTTCAGCATAACAGAGTGAATCAAAAATATCAGTATTAAATGGCTTAGTGACCAGAAAACTACCAGGATGTTTAATCTGCAATATGAATGAGTGAAAACACCTTCTACTAAACTTGCCTGAAAGTTTGTAGCCAGTCTTCTCCCAGAACACAGTTTCTAACTTCCAGTGCTAAGGACTGTGATTGGAGAGACAGGCCCTGCTGGACTCAGTGCTGAAACTGTATTGTTTATAACCTTCCACTTAAAGGAGGAAAGCACAGCTGCCTTCAAATGTTTTTACAGCTTCCAAAACGCAAACTGATTCTTAGTGTAAAATCTGTCCCCTTAAAACTAGGTTGTTTTGCGTACTCTTTGAGGAGGCAGGATGTTGTGTATGAAGAAATTATCAGAGATCTTGAAAATATAATTCTATTTTACATCCTATGGCATTCTGGCACAGTTACTGTGTGTGCTGCCAAGTATTCTATTCATGGAGCAGAGCTGTTCTGTGAGTTCGAAAAGGGGGGATAATTCCCTGGGTATATGAAGATAACACAATAGCTGGCAGGTGACAAATGGCATTGCTCATTCAGACTTGTCAAAGGAGCAGGTCTAAGAGATATGGATATACTGACAATTCTAGCAAGATCTTACTGTGGTCAGTATCTTGGTGCAGTCTTTTGAAAATATATATTTTTATTGATTTCAGAGAAGAAGGGAGAAGAGGAGAGACAGAAACATCTATGATGGGAGAGAAATATTGATCAGCTGCCTCCTAAATGCCCACCACTGGGGACTAAGCTCACAACCCAGGCATGCACCATGACCTCCTGATTCACAGGTCAATGCTCAACCATTGGGCCAAACCAGGCAGGCTGGTGTAGTCTTATATCTAGGCTCTAATTCTAAGATTTAAAGTATAAAAACTCAAATTTTTTTTTCAGTGCACCCAGAGTTGACCAGGTTTGAGAAACCGAGCCACCCCATCTCTCCCCCCATGAACAGAACTCACTAAAGTCTGATGTATGTAATTTACAATGAAAGACATGCCTTTCTCTTTCTACGGACCAGAAAATTTTTAATTTTTTTAAAATATATTTTATAGATTTTTTACAGAGAGGAAGGGAGAGAGATAGAGAGTTAGAAACATCGATGAGAGAGAAACATCGATCAGCTGCCTCCTGCACATCTCCTACTGGGGATATGCCCGCAACCCAGGTACATGCCCTTGACCGGAATCGGACCTGGGACCTTTCAGTCCGCAGGCCGCCACTCTATCCACTGAGCCAAACAGGTTTCGGCTTAAATTTTATTTATTTCTATTTATTTAAGTATAATTGCCACTTTCTGGAGCTCACTCTTCCTCATTAAGTCACCTGAGGACTGCCTGGCCGGTGTGGATCAGTGCTTGAGCATCGACCTATGAACCAGGAGGTCACTGTTCGATTCCCAGTCAGGGCACATGCCAGGGTGTGGGCTCAGTCCCCAGGGGGGAGCATGCAGGAGGCAGCAGATCAATGATTCTCTGTCATCATTGATGTTTCTATCTCTCTCTCCTTCTCCCTTTCGCTCTGAATCAATAAAAATATATTAAAAAGATACCTGAGGAACTAAATTACTTACCAGGATCTTTCTTAGTGAGCAGGAAAAAAGTGAGGTGCAAGAAATCTGACAGCCCACAGGGATATTTTCTCTGACCACTGGCAATGACTGATAGGTTCCTGCTCTACAAAGAAAGGTTACTTCTTCATTGATTAGAATCATCTTTAAGATACAGCCTTTGTGCCCTTTGGGTAACGCTGAACCAATACTGACAAATTATTATCTTCTAGTTTTACTTTTTATAGACTTCATGTGGGAATAATCCTGCAAAACATAACTTCAAACAGATTGCAACATTTATGTTTACTAGTGTTTATACAAATACTTATGTCTTGCAAAATTATGTTTCCTTCCCCTCCAAAAACAAGGTAATATTGTCAGTCAAAATGACAATACTTGGCAATGAATAAGTCATAGTTGAGTAATTGGTAAGTTCTAGAATAATTCTCTGGGTACAAGGTAGAATAGGTTTTAAAGTTGCTTAAGTAGATGGGGAGAGGGGCAAGATGACTTCAGGAGATAATTTGTTTTATAATGGAGGGATGAACAGTCTGATTCAAGAGGTTATGTGCCTTTTGGATTCGTGACCATATTTTTCTCACATCTTTTGACCCTCATAAATGCTATTAAGACCGAATGTTTGTGTCCCCTGATAAAGCCTTAACCCCTAATGTGATGGTATTTGGAGGTGGGGACTTTGGGAAGCAATTAGGTTGAGATAATGTCGTGAGGGTGGGGCCCCAATGAAGAGATTCATGTTCCTATTAGAAGAGAGACCAATGTTTTTACTCTATGCACATTAGGAAGAGGTCTTGTGAGCACACAGCAAGATGGTGACGGCCTACACGCCAAGAGACGAGGTTTCAGAATAAAATCTTAGACTCCAGCCTCCAGCACTATGGGCAATAAACTTTTATTGTTCAAGCCACCTAGTCTATGATATTTTGTTATGGCAGCCTGAACAGAATCAGACAAATGTCATCTGCATTAAGATCGCACACATTGGGGGAGAAACCAAGATGGTGGCATAGGTAAACACCGGAGATTGCTGCCTCGCACAACCACTTCAAAAATACAACTGAAAGACATAACGGACATCATCCAGAACCACAGGAAGGCTGGCTGAGTGGAATTTCTACAACTAGAAGGAAAGAGAAAAGCATATCGAGACTCAGAGGAGATGCGGTGCTGAAGTAAATACAAAGGTGAGGAGGTGCAAGCGGAGAGGGCTGGCGGCTGAGGACACGACTGTCTTTTTCAATTGGGAGGGAGTCTCAGGCTCTGAGCTCCAGTTCCAGGCGAGTCTCTGGGGACCCAGACTCATACGGGAGAAAAGGGACTGTCTGGCATTGGTCAGAACTTGAGGGCAGCTTTCTCTCGGAGGCACTCACAGTGATTGCCAGGACCTCTGAAGGCAGGACTGAGAGCAGCCATACTGCTGGTTCTCTCGGCCCGCCCTGGTGATCCCCTGGGACCCCACCCCACCCAAGCCATGCAAGGAGGCTTTTGCATATGAAAGACCCAGCCCTTTGTAATCTGAAAATAACTTAAAACTGCAGCTGCCCCAAGGCCCCAGGGCAACTTGCAACTGGCTTCTGCTGTGTAACCTCAGGCAAAGGCTAGATTAGCACCTCCTTAGATCCAAGAGCCAGTGTACCTACTGGTCAGAGTGGGACCATCCAATTACAACTCCTAGATCTATAAGGGACACACTCAGGGGGCAGACTCAGTGAGCACCAAAGCCCCAGTGAAGCAAGTCTTGCCCCATAAGGGTGTCTTCAGCACAGTTCTCCCACCATAGACACAGCTGATTCTCACAGCCTATTGGCCTGGAGGTCAAATCCTCCCAGTGTTACCTACAATAATCAAGGCTTAACTACAACAAGACTATGCACAAAGCCCACAAGGGGGTGCACCAAGAGTGTCTACCTCAGGTAATTGGGACACTTAGCACAGAAAGCCACTCTATCGACACAGTGAAGCATAAAAAATGCTGAGACAAAGAAACAGGACACAAATGACAGAAATATAGGAAAGGAAACTACTGGATATAGAGTTCAAAACCACACTTTTTAGGTTTTTCAAGAATTTTCTAGAAACCGCCGATAAATGTAGTGAGATCCTCAAGAAATCTAGTGAGACCTTGGATGTTGTGATAAAGAACCAACTAGAAATTAAGCATACACTGACTGAAATAAAGAATATTATACAGACTCCCAACAGCAGACCAGAGGATCACAAGAATCAAGTCAAAGATTTGAAATACAAAGAAGCAAAATACACCCAACTGGAAAAGCAAAATGAAAAAAGAATCCAAAAAATACGAAGATAGTGTAAGGAGCCTCTGGGACAGCTTCAAGTGTACCAACATCCAAATTATAGGGGTGCCAGAAGATGAGAGAGACCAAGATATTGAAAACCTATTTGAAGAAATAACGACAGAAAACTTCCCCTACCTCGTGAAAGAAATAGACTTACAAGTCCAGGAAGCGCAGAGAACCCCAAACAAAAGGAATCCAAAGAGGACCACACCAAGACACATCATAATTAAAATGCCAAGAGCAAAAGACAAAGAGAGTATCCTAAAAGCAGCAAGAGAAAGATAGTCAGTTACCTACAAGGGAGTACCCATATGACTGTCAGCTGATTTCTCAACAGAAACTTTGCAGACCAGAAGGGAATGGCAAGAAATATTCGAAGTGCTGAATACCAAGAACCTACAACCAAGATTACTTTATCCAGCAAAGCTATCATTCAGAACTGAAGGTCAGATAAAGAGCTTCACAGATAAGGAAAAGCTAAAGGAGTTCATCACCACCAAATCAGTATTATACGAAATGCTGAAAGGTATCCTTTAAGAAGAGGAAGAAGAAGAAAAAGGTAAAGATACAAATTATGAACAACCAATACACATCTATCAACAGGTGAATCTAAAAATCAAGTGAATACATAATCTGATGAACAGTATGAACTGGTGATTATAATAGAATCAAGGACATAGAAAGGGAATGGACTGACTATTCTTGGGGGGGAAAGGGGTGTGGGGGGTGCAGGAAGAGATTGGACAATAATCGTGCACCTATGGATGAGGACAGTGGGTGGGGAGTGAGGGCAGAGGGTGGGGTGGGAACCGGTGGAGGGGAGTTATGGTAGGAAAAAAGAGAAACCAATCTAATAATCTGAACAATAAAGATTTAAAAAAAAAATCACGCACATTGTTCCATCCACCTTCCCCATGTAGTTTTTGCAACATTTTTTTGTTGTTGTTGGCCTATCTGGAACAATAAGATCAATTCTTAACCACTATGCCTTGGCATGGTGTGTCGGGGGAGGGTAATGCTTACATTCACCAATAAGTAACTGTAAGTCTCTTTAATGGCATCTTGGAAATCTTCCAAGAAGAAGCATAAATGCCCTGGGTTCATTTATAGGTCATAATGTGTAATTTGACTCCAGGGTTTTTAAAAAGAAATATGTATTTATATTCAGATTGATGGTCCTGCATCTTTAACCCTGACTAAATAGTTTGGAACAACGTACAGGCAACTAAAATTCCTGTGGCGGATATAGTTTCTGAAAGCCTCTTTGAGCTCACCACTCTCAGGGGCTTCATGTAGTAAACTGCTACCTCTATGGAAATTCACCAACAAGACCAATCCACAGATACATCTGTGGGACCCTGTGATACAGCTGGAACTGAGATTATTATTTCTATAATGCCCTGATTAGCTTTTGTCCATGTTTGTTTCCCAAACTGTGCCAGGCATTTTGCAGGTTTCTTTACCTACTTAATGTTCACAGCAAGCCTCTGCAGTAGGCAGTATTATACTACTTTACAACTTGGAATATCCAAGCTGAAAGACATGAACTAACGTTCCAAAGATATGCATCCAGGGTATGGTAAAGCCAAGATGGGAACCCTAATCTTCCCATTCCATTTCTATTCTGTTCTCACCAAATCCAGATGCTTCTTAAATCAACCAAAGATATAAACACTATAAAGTAGCTAACTGAATCTGTATTAAAAAAGGATCCAGTCCTGACCAGTTTGGCTCAGTGGCTAGAGCGTCGGCCTGTGGAATGAAGGGTCCCAGGTTCGATTCCTGTCAAGGGCATGTACCTTGGTTTCGGGCACATGCCCAGTGGGGGGCTGCGAAGGAGGCAGCTGATGGATGTTTCTCTCTCATGGATGTTTCTAATTCTCTATCCCCCTCCCTTCCTCTCTGTAAAAAATCAATAAAATATATATTTTTTTAGAAAAGGATCCATTAATTCCAAGAGTTACGTTGGTACTCCTAATTAACAAGAAAATCTTCCTAGGAAATAAGCTTCTTTCTCCTACCTGCTGACCTGGAACTGCTTGAAAAGACCCCCATAAAAAGAGTGGAGGTCATTTTGGTGGGGTAGTGGGTCTATTTCAGTACCCAAGAAAACCCAGCAAGTAGTGCTAGGAAGAGTTGCTTGAATCTGTAATTGATCTCAGAAAAAGATAGCAATAGATCTCTACACCTATCTCAAAAGACCACTCTTTACATTTTTTAAAATTCCGAAGTTTTCTTAAGTTAATTCAAGGCTTTCAGCATGGTAAGCATATGGTATAGCACATGCTGATGACATCCTTTTTAGAGATTAAATTGTGGTTGCTAGCTTTCTACATGCCCCCGCCCCCCCCCCCCCCCAATGTTTCAGCTCTCTGAGAATCTTTCTATCCCATCTTTACCTCAACAACAGTAGCACATGATACTTGTTTGGGGCACTTTTTCAAATGTGTGGAAACATTTTGGCCGGCGGACAACTCGTGGGGAATCTATTAAGGATGAGCCAATAAACTAAACTAACACTTTAAAACGTTTTATGGCTGTATGAAATTCATTCATAAAAATTCATGAATCTGATATTTAAATTCTATCTAAATATACACCATTTTTCTACTCTTCTTCTCTCCAGCTCCCCTCCACACTGCCTTGTTCTCTTTCCCCACTAACTTGGCCCTCTCCACCATGAGAAATCAACTTCCATCTTCGCAAACAGCGGTGTATAGAATATAAAACAAACTACACAAAATAGGTCATGGGTTCAATTCCCGTTCAGGCCATGTGCCCAGGTTGCAGGCTTAATCCACCATAAGGGAAGTGCAGGAGGAAGCCAATTGATGAGTCTCTCTCTGCTGGGAGCCGGTCCATCCTTGCTGTTTCAAGGGACCTGGCATATATGGCATACTGTTCTTAATATGTTTGCTCACCTTCTTGGCACTATGTGTTTTAACCAAGTCTCTGAGAAAGGTTGTTTCCCCAGGTAGGGATTTTTCCCTGAAGTTAGGGAGGGAATAAAACCTCTTAACTAAGTGCCAGGCGGGTAATTAATCATTTTAACTATGAAGAATCATGCTTAAGATACATAATCTTTACTCCCTGGAATGGGATAAGAAACGCCCTAACCTTTGGAATAGAGATTGATAGGATTGGAATCAACTGGTATAAATACAGATGTAACAAGACAGAACTTATAAGACAGAACCTACACAGAACCTAGAGACAGAAGAACTTCACTGGAGAGAACATGGCAAAAGATCCTGGACAGAAACTGGCCACAGAACCTAGCGAGAGAACATGGCTGAAGAACCTAGAGACAGAACCTGGCTACAGAACCTGGATAGAACATGGCAAGAGAACCTGACTAGAACCTGGTGACTGAACCTGGCTGGAGAACCTGGACAGAACCTGGCTGGAGAACCTAGCGAGGGAACCTGGCTGGAGAACCTGGCTGGAGAACCTGGAGAACCTGGCTGGAGAACCTAGCAAGAGAACATGGACACAGAACCTGGCTGGAGATCCTAACCAGAACTTTGCTGGAGATCCAGACCAGAACTTGGCTGGAGATCCTGGCTAGAGATCCTGGCTAGGCTGCTGATCAACTGAACGGTATCTCCGTGTCATTCCTTCTTCGCCGACTCCGTCCACACCTTTGGGGACCCCTGGACCTGCTGGGGTTGGACCCCGGCATCTCTCATCACTGATGTTTCTATCTCTTTCTCCCGCTCCCTTCCACTCTCTAAAACAGCGGTTCTCAACCTGTGGGTCGCGACCCCTTTGGGGGTCAAACGACCCTTTCACAGGGGTCGCCTAAGACCATTGGAAAACACATATATAGTTACATACTGTTTTTGTGATTAATCACTATGCTTTAATTATGTTCAATTTGTAACAAGGAAAATATATCCTGTATATCAGATATTTACATTACGATTCATAACAATAGCAAAATTGCAGTTATGAAGTAGCAACGAAATTAATTTTAAGGTTGGGGGTCACCACAACAGGAGGAACTGTATGAAAGGGTCGTGGCATTAAGAAGGTTGAGAACCACTGCTCTAAAATCAATAATAACAGTTCCTGGCCTGCATGGCTCCATGGTTGAGCGTTGAACTATGAATCAGGAGGTCACGGTTCAATTCCAGGTTGGGGTACATGTCTGGGTTGTGGGCTCTATCCCCAGTGTGGGGCGTGCAGGAGGCAGCTGATCAATGATTCTCTGTCATCATTGATGTTTCTAGCTCTCTCTCCCTCTCACCCTTCCTCTCTGAAATCAATAAAAATATTTTTTAAAGTGATTGCTTCAGAGATAGGCATGTGACTTAAGCCAGGACAATGAAAGCCATACCTGGGAGTTTGCCTGGAGACACTGGGAACATGCTGCTCTTTTTCTTTGGGGATCAAATGCATACCCCGGACTACTGACATACATCCTTGACATCACACTGGAAAAAAAAATGCAGAAAACTGAGCTAACATAGAGGAGAGCAGAGTCAAGTAGAGAAATAGAATCAATCCAATGCCATTGCTTCAACTCTGGATCCAGCCATTTTTGAAGGCAAGCATGCTTTCAATTTCCCAGTCATCAGTACTCTTTTCTTCCCCTTCATATTACTCTGTCACTTACATCAAAAAGACTCCTGACTAGTGCAATAGTCATACCTACATTTTGCTTGTAACAAAGCCTGAAATCTAATACAAAACATAACCCTTTCTAATACCTACAGCTCTTTTAGAAATAAAATTTATTATTTGTTAAGTTCAAAATACCTTCCTTAAGTGTCTCTTTCACCCAAATAGTTATCCTGTACTTGAGAATCTGCTCAAGATGAAGAATGACCCCGCTTTTCCGGGTCTAACTACACTTTCATTTATTAAATTGTTTTCAGACAGAAATCTCAGGACACTAAGAAAAAACCCCAAACAGGACAGAGGATTTTATGTGCCCTTTTATTTCACATTAATCCTTTTGTATCACTTTTAGCATTCAGCATACTGCCTGGAGGCGAATGTCAATTATTCAGGCAGCCTGAACCCCAAACTGGATTGATCATTCATGTTGTGGACAAATAACATTGGTTGCGTGTCTGAATCTTATAGCTGAACCTCTACAGAAAATTTCTGACTCATTTCTACAGCCAGGTAAGAGGTGCCCTGACCTTTAATTACATTCCCTGAAATTGAGAGATGAATTCCGCCCATAAACTCTCCTGAATTTAATCCCATCAAAACCTTGTTTGGTTGAGGTCCTCATTAGGGGAATCCAATTTGATCTTACACAAAGGGACTCGCTTCCCCTAAATAAATGAAGGCAGCCAATCTGAATCCTCCTCAGAATCACCTGGGGCAAGTTGTTGTTGTTTTTAACACTGTCAAAAATTCATTTGTCAAATTGATAACTCTTTATTTGAGAAGGGAAGAGATTCCTTTGTGTTTTTGTTTGTTCGTTTGTCTCTAGATTGTTTTTATTTTTAAATAATTTTAAACTTATAAGAAGTTGCATAAATAGTACAAAGAGGTCCCCTGTATCTTCATCAGCTTCCCTGAATCACCAAACCAGGAAGTTGACATCAGTACAATACTATTAAGTAAACTACAGACCTTACTCAACTTTACCAGTTAGTAGATGTACGCATTTCACTCAGGGAATTTTTTAAAAACATACATCTTCTCCCACCTCAGATTCTGATGCAGTTGGTCTGGGAAGGAGCCTGAGCATGATTATTTTACAAAAATTTTCCCAGGTGACTTTACAGCCAGGGTTGGGGATCACTAGGTGAGAGAGAGTCACATATGTACAATCATGTGAGTTAGCAAAATTCTCAACTAAAGGAATGGAATTAGGATACGTTATTTATTTTCTCTCAAAAAAATCAGACAGATATTTTACAATGTGTGCTGTGACATTTGTCTTATGCCTTTAGGCCAGTGGTTCTCAACCTTCCTAATGCCGCGACCCTTTCATACAGTTCCTCATGTTGTGGTGACCCCCAACCATAAAATTATTGTCGTTGCTACTTCATAACTGTAATTTTGCTACTGTTAGGAATCGTAATGTAAATATCTGATATGCAGGATGTATTTTCATTGTTACAAATTGAACATAATTAAAGCATAGTGATTAATCACAAAAACAATATGTAATTAGAAATGTGTTTTCTGATGGTCTTAGGCGACCCCTGTGAAAGGGTCGTTCGACCCCCAAAAGGGTCGTGACCCACAGGTTGAGAACCGCTACTTTAGGCCCTCCATAATCTAAGAACCAAGATAGTAAATCAAGGACCTGCCTCCCCTTGAGAAGGAAAAAGTCATTTCATGGCAAAGCAATATGATAGTCAAACCTCCAAGGTGAAGACATTCTCAAGAGTTTTCCTTTGACATCACTATCTGATATCACCAAGGGCAGAGTGAACTGGACCAAAAGTCAACAGTAAACTGGACTCTTTCCTAAGAATCTAAAATAGTACAAAGAGGTGACTATAATTTTTTTTTTTTTACGAAAGCAAAGCTCGGATCTATAGCGTAGTCATTTTGGCACAAGGAAGAGTCACATGGAGAGAAGCTGCCTGCATTTCTGTTCACTTCCCAGCTTCTGGCCCAGGTCTTCCTTAGGGGCCCGCTATACTCTTAACCTTGAGTTTCATTTGTCATCCTACATCTTTATAAGAAAAATACTTTCAAGTTTGATCAAGTTGGTATGTAATGCTTCAGCCAAAAGCATCGACTAATATACAGAATTTTCCAGATGCTGAATTGATCACCATTTCTCAAATACCATCCACGTCATGATTCTGTGCCTTTTCTTTGCCCAAGTTCCCTCCTCTGGGCTGGAATTCAACTATTCAAGGGGGAGGGGCCATGTTCATTGATCTCTGATTTCCTAGAAACCCATTTAGTGTCAGAAACAAAGCAGGGGCTCACATACTGTGGTAGACAGAAACATGGCCTCCCAAAGATGTCCATATTAGAATCCCCAAAACGTTGTGAATATGTTTCTTGCTTGGCAACAGGGACTTTGGCGGGTGTGATTAAATGAAGGATATTGAGGTGGGGGGATTATCCTGGGTTACCTGCGTGGGCCCCCAATATAATCACAATGGTCCTTATAAAAGGGAGGCAAGATGTGGAGGCAAAGTGAGAAAAAAGGAAATGTGACCACGAAACCAGCTGTTGGGGGATGTGCTTTGAAGATGGAAAAAGGCCCTAAGCCAAGGAAAGCAATTGACCTCTGGAAGCTAAAAAAGGCAAGGAAACGGCTTCTTCCCTGAAGCTTTCCAGAAGAAGGGCAGCCCTTCCAACACCTTGATTTTAGACTTCTGACCACCAAAATTGTAAAAGAATAAACGTGTATTATTTTAAACCATTTGTTTGTGGTCATTTGTTGCAACTTGGAAACTAATATGCTACTTGTCACTGACTGGTTGATTGAATGGTTGAATGAATGAATGAATGAATGAATGAATGAATGCACATGCAGTACTTTCTGTTGAGTATTTTCCTGCTTTGACGCTAGAAATAAACTGAGCTACCGAGGTGTAGATAGCAGCTAGGCCTACCGGCTTCTCACCTGAGTCTCAGTAGCTGGAGCCTCACCAAGTTCAGCTATCCCTTCACCACCTGCGAAGAGCCAGTGGGCTGCCCTTTGGGGGAGGAAAGTGGCAGGCTAAAAAATCAATATGAGCTCTTTCTCTTGAGCCACAGGGTAGAAAGAGGTCAAATTGTGATTATCTCTGAGAGGTGGAATTTTAGACATTTGTTACTTTTAGATGATGCCTCTCTGTGTTTTTATAACTTTGTACACTAAAAGCATATTTTTATGAGAAAAATAAATAATAAAATAATTTTCATTCCAGGAAAAAAAATATCCTGTATCTGAGGCTTTCAAAGTGTAATTCCAGTCTGATTGGCGTGGCTCGGTGGGTTGAGTGTCAACCTAAGAACTGGGATGTCACAGTTCGATTCCTAGTCAGGGCATATGCCCAGGTTTCAGGCTTGATCCCCAATAGGGGGCATGAAGGAGGCAGCTGATCAATGATTCCCTCACCATTGATGTTTTTATCTCTCTCTCCCTCTCCCTTCTTCTCTGAAATCAATTATATATACGAGAGGCCCAGTGTACAAAATTCATGCCCTGGTAGGGTCCCTAGCAACTGCCGGCTACCATCTGCTGGCCGTGTACTCCCGCCCTTCCCCCGGCCAGCCATGCCCCATAATTCAGTGGTCAGCAAACTGCAGCTCAGCAAACCTCGGCTCGAGAGCCACATATGGCTCTGTGGCCCCTTGAATGTGGCTCTTCCACAAAATACCGACTTCTGTGCATGGGCCACGAAGTTTTAATCGCACTGTATATGCATGCCCACACGTGGTATTTTGTGGATGAGCCACACTCAAGGGGCCAAAGAGCAGCATGTGGCTCGCGAGCCGCGGTTTTCTGACCCTAGTTGCACTCCCAGATGAACTCCCTGTCAAGGGGACAATTTGCATACTACACTTTTATTATATTGGATGCAAAATGCAATTTCACATTCAATGAGAGTTTTATTTTCAGAACACAAGGCAACAATTTATAAGAGCCATCTTGTTTTCAAAGGGAATGCATTTTAAGATAAGAAGTTATATGGAATTAGGCTGATTTTTTTCTCTGTCTCCTCTGATTGCAGTCAGCATCCACCGTCAAATGACGGATCTACATGTTGTAAGTAGAGCAACAAACAGATCCTGACAAGATGATGCAGGATTCCAGCCTTACCAAGGATACCTGTAGCATTATTTGCTATTAGTTATTTCAGGGGTTGGCAGACATTTTCTACAAAGGAAAGATAGTGAATATTTAGGCCTTGCAGGCTATACAATCTCTGTCATAACTACTCAACTCTGTCATTGTAGTGTGAAGGCAGCCATCTACAATATGTAAACAGTATTCCAATAAAACTTTATTTATAGATACTGCAGGTTGTATGACACATAATTTTCATGTGTCACAAAAATAGCATTTATCTCTTGATTTTTTTTTTTTACAATTTAAAAATGAAAAGGAATTCTTAGCTCACGGGCCATAGAGAAATACGCAGTAGGAAGGTGGACTTGGTATATGAACCATACTTTATATTTTTTTACAAAGAGTTCAAACCATAGATTTTTACTCTCAATTAACTATGTAATATGAATGTTCCCTTATAAAAATACAGCTCAATTGTTTTTAGAAATACAAAGTAAAGCTATTGCTTTAAGTTGTTATGGTATATAAACTATGATTAGACCTAAATACTTAGAATTCTTACCTGGTTAAAAGTTATTGATTGCTAGTTCTGGTGTCTGGCATGGCATATACAAAGCTTGGAATTTGCCACTCCATCCTAACAAGTAAAAATATGAACAGACTGGTTTCTAGGATCCATATACAAGTGAGAATGCAGGAAAAACTGCTGCTTCCAAACTTGAAGAGACAGACGGATACAGGGAGTCACGGCTCACCGAAGAGACTCAGGAGGGGAAACCTTGGGAACCAGAGCCAGGGAGAGAACACCTGAACTGTGATTGACCTGGAGGTCACCTCTGAGAGTTAAAAACTAGATCGCTCTGTTTTTCTTAACAAAGACTGCCCTCAGGAGAAACTAGTTAACCAGAGCCTAATCTGCTGGGGTATTATCAGAACCCAACTGACCTAGAAGAAGGGAACCTCCCAACTACAGTCAGCTGTAGCCTTTTCACTCTAGCCATCCTCTCCTACCCAAGCAGAGAAAGCAAACAAATAAATAAAAAACGCAGAGAAACACTTGTAAGTTCACAGTCCAAAGCCACAGGCTCACTAAAAGACTGAGACCTCATTAGGACTGTAAAACACTTTACTTCCTCCACACTCACCACCACATTACTAAAGGCCTGTTTACAGCAGTTCTTCTTACCCAGCACATCATGTTCCACTATCGGGGGAAAAAAATCACAAGGCATACTAAAGTGCAAAAAACACAATATGAATAGGCACAGGAAGCATCAGGAGCAGACATGGAGGGCTGTTGGAGTTATCAGATTACAAATTTAAAATAATCATGATTAATATGCTAATCTAATGGATAAAGTAGACAGCATGCAAGAACAGATTGGCAATATAAGCAGAGAGATTGAAATCCTAAGAAAGACCAAAAGAAGTGCTGGAGATCAAAACTGTTAACAAAATTAAAAGTGCCTTGCCCTAACCCAGTGGTTGGCAAACTGCGGCTCACGAGCCACATGCAGCAGTTGACGAGTCTTGTGACATAAATGATACAGAGCAAATTTCACTTTTTGTATTTCATCCACAGGTCCTAAAGAAGAACTTTTAGGATTATTGCCACTCAAAGGTCATCCTCTCCCTCTCTCTCTCCCTCACCCTCTCTCTCTCTGGAACCGAACCTGGAACCCTTCAGTCCACAGGCCAACGCTCTATCCACTGAGCCAAACCAATCTGCACTCTTCTCCTCTCGTCTTTTTCCCTAGAAGAGGGAAAGTGGAAAGGCAGAGGGTTTTGAATATGTACCAAAAGGAGGGATAAAGAACTCTACTTGGACACAGAGCAGTCCAAGTAAGACCCCAAAGGCTTGAGATAGTGTACAGTTTGGGGAATTATGATGTGTTCCAACCATAAAGTGAAAGAAAGGATGGAAGGAGATGAGGTTGGAGAAAGGGCTCCTAGGCTGTCCTCACATGGAAGTCATTACAAAGCCTCTCTTTCCCACACTCCCTCCTCACTCTCTTTCTCCCTTTCACCAGGTTCATCTATTTGCTTTAAAATCACCCCTCAATTGAAAATTGAAAACAATTCAGGAAGGAAGACTTGCAAGTCTTCCATAAATGGCATGTGTGAATGCTCCGTTATATACATCATTCTTTTTGAGGTTGTTTTATCTTCCTTCTAAAGAACTCAGAAACTCAATGGCAACTTGAAACAGAACCCAATTTAGTCCTGTCATTAGACCAAGAGGGTTTTATTCTCCCTGGTCCTCTGTCAGATTTTAAATGGATGTGGTTTTATTCCCCTGCTCATATAATACTGGAACATATCCATCTACAGCAAGATCTCACTTTTAAATGATGTTCTTGTATTTCAAGAGGCCTTTTAAAGGGGAAAAACAATAGCTCCACTCTAGACAAAGCTCATGGCTGGAAAGTGAGTCTATTTATCTCCAAAGATTCAACAAATTCTTACAAAGTGTTGGGCCCAAATTCTTGGTGGTTAGAGGAGGAGGTAGGGTTCAGAAGGGAGACATGACTTGCTCAGAGTCACATAGCTAAGTTAGTGTGTCACCTGTGTACTTTCTTTCTTCTCATAGCTATTGGGTACTTTCCCTCGAAGTGAGACCCAAACTCTGGTTGGAACAAGAATTCCTGTCCTATGCTCTTCTGAGATATAGCACCCTAGAGAATTAAAATGTTCAGCTGTTGCCATTTCTAGTGTAAATCTCTCTATATTCACCTGTTTCTCCTGGGAGTGAGTGACTCACTGGACCATGTCTGAAACCCCACATAGTCCAAACCTTGGTCATCAGTTTGGTTTATTCTCTCAGTGGACCTCTTCTCTGTAGCCACACACCCCCTCTGTCCATTCCTTGTACTGTTTATAATACCTCCCATCACAGGGTCTGTGCATTTATGTATTTCCCACATTCAATCATCCTAGCCCAGTGGTCAGCAAACTCATTAGTCAACAGAGCCAAATATCAACAGTACAACAACTGAAATTTCTTTTGAGAGCCAAATTTTTTAAACTTAAACTATATAGGTAGGTACGTTGTTATTAACTTAATTAGGGTACTCCTAAGCTGGCCTTTGCTAAAAACGTCCTCAATTTGATTGAGGTACGTTCGCTGAGGTCGACCCCTTCCAACTCTCCCATCCACACTCGTCTTGTATATTTGTTTTGTCTATCTCCTTTCGTTCATCCTCTCTATATGTCCAAACCATCTCAACATACCTTTCTCAATCCTCGACACTACATCTTCTTTCACTCCACAACATTCCCTAAAATTAACTTAATAAATTTTACTTAAACTTTTAAGTCTTAGTTAAACTATAGGTACGTTGAATAAAACTTGATATCATACTTAATAATGATATTATTTATTGATAAAATTAAATTCCTTACAGTTTACTTTACAATATCCATAAAATTAAATCATGACAATGACTGACAAACAATAATGTGAAATTTGGCTTTGCATCTCCTTGCAAAGTTTGGGTAAGTCAGGTTTGTATGTTGTTTTTAATTTTAGGCACAATTCCAGGTCCTCATCAATAAGACGACTTCTCAATTTACCCTTGATAAGGTTCATGCTTGAAAATGATTGATTGAATAAATATGTAGACCCAAATAAGGAAAGAACAGCAAACGCTAGTTTTTTCAGTTGATTATATGAGTCAGGAACACTATTCCAGGTGTTAACAATCAACATATCTTCCTTCTCCAGGTCTTTCAAAGCAGACCACTTGAACTGTGAACTAAGTTCACATTTGTTGTTCTCCAATCTACACTAATAAAAGAGAAAAATGGTAATTGGCGTACGGCGATACCTTTTTCATTGGCTAATCAGGGCTATATGCAAATTAACTGCCAACTAAGATTGGCAGTTAACTGCCAACTAAGATTGGCAGTTAACTGCCAACAAGATGGCGGCTAATTTGCATATGTAGGCACAATGCAGGGAGGCGAAAGGGAAAGCAGGAAGAAGCCCCCTGCCACTGACAGTGATCTGAAACCCAGGGGGAGCTAAGACCTGGGGGGCAGGGCAAAGGCAGCCCCACAGCCATGATCAGAGAATCAGGCGCCTTTGCCACCCTGGCCAGCGATAGCAGGAAGTAGGGGTGGAGCCAGCGATGGGAGCTGGGCACAGTCGAAGCTGGCAGTCCCAGGAGCTAGGGGTCCCTTGCCTGGGCCTAAAGCGAAGCCCACGATCGCGGCGCCCCCCGCTGCCACTGTGGGTCCCCGCTGCCTGGGCCGGACGCCTAGGCCAGAGGCGTTAGGCCTGGGCAGGGGCGGAGCCTGCAACCGCTGGGAGCTGGGGGTCCCCTGCCCAGGCCTGACACCTCTGCCGGAGGCCTCAGGCCTGGTCAAGGGGCCGATCGGAGATTGGTGATCGGAGGGTGATGAGGGTCAACTCCTCTGGCTGAGGCATCAGGCCTGGGTGGGGGGCGGAGCCGGGGATTGGGGGGATGTGATGGTCCCCTTGCCCAGGCCTGAAGCCTGGGTCAGAGGCGTCAGGCTTGGGCGAGGGGTGGAGCAAGCGATCAGAGGGAGATGGGGGTCCCCTGCCCAGGCATGATTCCTGGGCCAGAGGCCTCAGGCCTGGGTGGGGGCCAGAGCCAGTGATCGGGGGGAGATGGGGGTCCCCTGTCCAAACCTGACACCTCTGGCGGAGGCGTCAGGCCTGGGCAAGGGGCCGATCAGGCGATCGGAGGGTGATGGGGGTCAACGCCTGAGGGCTCCCAGTATGTGAGAGGGGGCAGGCTGAGCTGAGGGACACTCTCCCCCCGCCCCCCCACACCCAGTGCACGAATTTCATGCACCGGGCCCCTAGTATTTCTATATCAGGACAAAGACGTTCAAATTTCAAGCTCCACAGTTCTTTGTTTTTTAAATCCAGCAATTGCATTTCAAAGTTGCCAATGTCAATATTAAAGGGAGAAAAATTTAATTCTGTTACAGTAGCATTGCGAGGTTTTTTAACAAAGGCTAACGTCGCTTTGCTGTTTCTGAATTCCTGAAACCTGTTGAGAAAAGCTTCCCTCATATTTAAAAGTGTTGTTTTGAAATAGCAAATGTCAACATCAGAATTATTTTCTTGGCGATGTTTCAACAGGCTTGGAAAGTGAATCAAAGTTTCTCTTTCAAAATCCTGAGCAAAAGAGATCATTTGTTTTTGAATGAAATACCTTCTTCTAACATCAAAAAAACTGTGTTTCCTTTCCCCTGTAGTTTACGATTAAGCTGATTTAGATGAGACATAACGTCTACCATGAAATAAAATTTTTGGATCCACTGATCATTCATTAGTTCTGGATAGTGAACACCCTTCTCAAGGAGAAATGCTTTAATTTCTGTTAATAAGGAAGCAAAACGTTTCAAAACATTTCCTCTTGATAACCAATGTACCTTGTTATGCAGCAGAAGATCTGCATACTCACTCTCCATTTCAACTAAAAAGTCTTTAAATTGGCGATGACTAAGAGCTTTAGCTATAATGGAGATGATAATCTTAATCACCAATTCCATAACTTTGCAAATTTCTTTTGGAAATGTCTGTGCACAAAGCACTTCTTGATGAATGATGCAATGGTAAGTAAGTATCTGGTGATTAATTTTTTCTTTCAAAATAGCAACAAACCCGTTTAATTTTTAAAAAAATATATTTTACTGATTTTTCACAAAGAGGAAGGGAGAGAGATAGAGAGCTAGAAACATCGATGGGAGAGAAACATCGATCAGCTGCCTCCTGCACACCTCCCACTGGGGATGTGCCCACAACCAAGGTACATGCCCTTGACCGGAATCAAACCTGGGACCCTTCAGTCCGAAGGCCGACACTCTATCCACTGAGCCAAACCGGCTACTGCAACAAACCTGTCTCTTACGCCAGTCATACTTTCGACCCGGCTGTTGAAATTGAGACAATTTTATCGAGTGGAATATGATGTTTTTCACTGCACTCAATTACAGCATTTGCTATATCCTCTCCACGTGTTTGACCTTTGAGTGGCAATAATCCTAAAAGTTATTCTTTAGGACCTGTAGGTGAAATAAATCGTACAAAAATTGAAACTTGCGCTGTATCATTTATGTCACAAGACTCGTTAACTGCTTTTGATAAAGCTGAAACCAATTTAAGATCTCCGATTTGCTGGTTGGTTATATTCGAAGACATTTTGACTATTCTATCTTTCACTGTTTTAGCAGACAATGGTAACTCTTTAAATTTTTTTAGAATATCTGCTTTGTTCTTAAAATCCCAAAATAGCTCTTCGGATGCATTTATAAAACAACTTTTTATGTATTCGCCATCTGTATATGGTTCTCCTCTCTTAGCAATCTCTTGACTAACCACAAAGCTTGCAATATTAACATTGTTGGAAGATTGCATCCAGTAATTAAATATAGAACTTGATTTTTCTTGACTCTTCTGGAGTTTCTCAACTGCTTTCTTCCTTGCATCACTGACAGGATATTTAGTACTAAATGACCCGTGTTTAGTTGTAAAGTGTCTCTCCAAATTTGATTTCCTGTTACACGCCAATTTTTCCTGCCAAATAAGAAAGGTCGGAAGGCCATTTAAGTTTTGAATCAACGCGTAAGTCTCAGTCCATTCAACTTTAAATTCATGGTTTTCTACTACCATTTTTCTTTTTTCTTTTTAATATATTTTTTATTGATTAATATATTACATATGTGTCCTTATCCCCACATTATCCCCTACCCCTGGCTCCTGCCCTCACCCCCCCGTTGTCCATGTCCATTGGTTAGGCCTATATGCTTGTATGTAAGTCCTTTGGTTGATCTCTCCCCCTAACCCCTATCCTCCCCTACCTTCCCTCCAAGGCCCGACAGTCCAATCAATGCCTCTCTGTCTCTGGATCAGTCCTTGTTCATCAGTGTATGTTGATCATTATATTCCACAAATGAGTGAAATCATGTGGTATTTATCCTTCATTGACTGGCTTATTTCACTTAGCATAATGTTCTCCAGTTCCATCTATGCTGTGGCAAATGGTAAGAGTTCCTTCTTTTTTACAGCACCATAGTATTCCATTGTGTAGATGTACCACGATTTTCTAATCCATTCATCCGTTGATGGGCATTTAGGCTGTTTCCAAATTTTAGCTATGGTGAATTGTGCTGCTATGAACATAGGGGTGCATATATCTTTTCTGACTGGTGTTTGTGGTTTCTTGGGATATATTCCTAGAAGTGGGATCACTGGGTCAAATGGGAGTTCCATTTTTACCTTTTTGAGGAAACTCCATACTGTCTTCCATAGTGGCTGCACCAGTCTGCATTCCCACCAGCAGTACAGGAGAGTTCCTTTTTCTCCGCATCCTCTCCAGCACTTGTCGTTTGTGGATTTGTTGATGATAGCCATTCTGACAGGTGTGAGATGGTACCTCATTGTTGTTTTGATTTGCATCTCATGGATGATTAGTGATTTTGAGTATGTTTTCATATGTCTCTTGGCTTTCTGAATGTCCTCTTTTGAAAAGTGTCTATTTAGGTCCTTTGCCCATTTTTTGATTGGATTTTTTATCTTCCTTTTTTTAAGTTGTAAGAGTTCCCTATAAATATTGGAGATTAAAACCTTATCAGAGATAACATTGGCAAATATGTTCTCCCATGCAGTGGGGATTCTTGTTGTTTTGTTGATGGTTTCTTTTGCTGTACAAAAGCTTTTTATTTTGATGTAGTCCCATTTGTTTATTTTCTCTTTAGTTTCCAATGCCCTAGGAGCTGTATCAGTGAAGAAATTGCTTCAACATATGTCTGAGATTTTGTTACATTTGGATTTCTCTAGTATTTTTATGGTTTCCTGTCTTACATTTAAGTCCTTTATCCATTTTTGAGTTTATTTTTGTGTATGTTGTAAGTTGGTGGTCTAGTTTCATTTTTTTGCATGTATCTGTCCAATTTTCCCAACAACATTTATTAAAGAGACTGTCTTGATCCCATTGTATATTCTTGCCTCCTTTGTCAAATATTAATTGAGCATATTGGTTTGGGTCAATTTTGGGGTTCTCTATTCTATTCCATTGATCTATATGTCTGTTCTTGTGCCAGTACCAGGCAGTTTTGAGAACAGTGGCTCTGTAATACAGCTTTATATCTGGTATTGAGATCCCTTCTACTTCGTTCTTCTTTCTTAGGATTGCTGCAGCTATTCAGGGTCTTTTTTTACTTCAGATGAATTTTTGGAGAGTTTGTTTTAGGTCTGTGAAATATGCTGTTGGTATTTTAATGGGTAGTGCGTTGAATTTATAGATTGCTTTGGGTAGTATGGACATTTTAATGATGTTGATTCTACCAATCCATGAACACAGTATGTTCTTCCATCTGTTTATGTCTTCTTCTATCTCTTTTTTCAACGTCCTGTAGTTTTCAGCATATAGGTCTTTTACCTCTTCAGTTAAGTTTATTCCTAGCAATCTTAATTTTTCTGTGCTATAGTAAGTGGGATTGTTTCTTAAATCTCTCTTTCTGTAAGTTCACTGTTGGTGTATAAAAAGGCCATTGATTTCTTGGCATTAATTTTGTATCCTGCTACATTGCCGAATGCATGTATTAATCCTAGTAATTTTTGGATGGAGTCTTTAGGGTTTTTTATGTACAGTATCATGTCATCTGCGAATAGTCGTCTACCATTTTTCTTTGCTACTTCTTTGTAGCCGTGTCAAATGGGCACCTAAAAAATGTTTCATTTTATAATAATAAAGCCACCAACACAAAAGAATTAAAATTTTTAAATTGATGACAAAAATGCCTGTAGGATTTGCAGCTGGTTGGAAAAATACAGGTAACTTTATGCTTCGAGTAGCTACTTTTGTCACCCGCGCTCGATTTGCGGACATGACTAGCACTAACCACTGCACAATGAGACTGCTGACTGATTGGCTCACTCAACTTGTGCATGAATCGTGCACGCCTCCCCCGTGCTGTGTATCCTGCGTCTCCCGTTGCCCAACCGACCGACACCCCCCACTTCTTCTAACGCAACTTCTTCAAAATAGACTTGCCCAGGCCGAAAACCGACTTCTGCGCACAGGCCAGGAAGTTTCAATCACACTGTACGTGCGTGCCCGCACATGGTCTTTTGTGGAAGACAAAAGGGCCAAAGAGCCGCATGTGGCTCACGAGCCCTTGTTTGCCTACCACTGTCATACACCAAATCTCAGATTCAGAAATCTCAGAGAACACTAAGCAGAATAAATGCAGAAAGAAAACAAACAGGAAATCAAAATAAAGAAAAAATTCTGAAAGAAGCCAGAGGTAAAAAACACCTTATCTATAAAGGAACAAAGATAAGAATGACACTCAACTTCTCCTCACAACCTGCAAGCAAGAAGAGAGTGGAATTAGATATTTAAAGTATTGAGAGAAAAAAAAATCTCAGCCACCTAGAATTTTGTACCCTGCAAAATTATCCTCCAAAAATGAAGACTGAGTACTTTCTCAAACAAAAAATTAGAGAATTTGTTGCCAGTGCACGTAACTTGTAAGAAATGTTAAAAGTTTTCTAAAGAGAAGAAAAATAATAAAGGTCTGCAACTCAGCTCTACATAAAGGAAAAAAAAGAGTATCAAAAAAGGAATAAGTGAAGATAAAATATGCATTACCAATAACCAAAACATTTTCTAAATTTTTAAAATATTATATTTTAGCTAAGAAGATCCTGGATAAAGATCTTATAAATTATTAGAGTCCAGACAGTGTAACTCAATGGTTAGGCATTGACTTGTGAACCAGGAGGTCATGGTTCAGTTCCTGGAGAGAGTACATGCCTGGGTTATGGCTCAATCCCAACTAGGGGGCATGCAAGAGGCAGCCAATTGATGATTCTCTCTCATCATTGATGTTTCTATCTATCCCTCTCCCTTCCTCTCTCTAAAATCAATATTATATAATATATATATTTTAAAAAATAATAATCATTTGATTGTTTTTAAAATATGTATAATATATGCTATATATCATGTATATGATGTGACCAAAGTAAACTTAAGGGTTTGATTTGCCATTTGCAACTATTGTCCACACAAGAATGGGCATGAAATGGCAAAACAAGAATGCCCCCAAGTGGCAGCAGCCAGGGGAGATGGAATCTGAACTAGGAATTGGCTCTTCCCACTGAAGCAGGCAGAACTGAATCCCTGTGTTGCTGCTGCAAAGACAGAATGCTGATCAGCCAGATACAGAAGACAGAGTGCTCAAATTAGCGGACAGGAAGCAACAGGACTTGGCAAATAGAGATAGGTCATTTCGAGGGCAATTAGAAATTATACTTTGCAAAGTATATTGGTGGTAACAATACTTCTTAGAAGTAAAATTGATAAATAGCAGACTCTAAACTGAACTTTGAACAGGTTCATAAGCAAATTAAGAATGGATGAGTATTATGCTAAATGAAATAAGCCAATCAGAGAAAGACAACTATCACATGAGCTCACTTATATATGGAATCTAACGAACAAAATAAACTGACAAACAAAATAGACCCAGAGACATGGAAGCAAGCAACAGACTGATGAATCTCAGAGGGAAGGCGTGTGGGAGGGGAGGAGGGATCAACCAAAGAATTTATATGCATATATGCATAACCCATAGACACAGACAATAGTGCAGTGAAGGCCTGGGGAGGGGGCAGGTGTGGGATGGAGAGAGTCAATGGGAGAGAAAGGGAGGACATCTGTAATACTTTCAATAATAGAAATAAATTTTCAAAGAAAGGGAATGGATGCCCTAATATAAGGAAAGAAAAACCCAGGGAAGTAATACCCATAGCTAACATGTTCTAGAAGTTCTGAGAATCCAGAGTGCACTCTAGAGCCAGATAGCCTGGAATTAAACCCTAACTCTGCCACTTATCAACTGCCACCTGCATGCTACCACCTCCATCGCTCCCACCCTACTCCCCGAGCCCACTCTCACCACCTTCTGCCTCAATGACTGCAACAACCTCTGACTTGTTTGCCTGTTCCTACTCTCACATCCTCTTCAGGGCCCTCCAGTAGTCTGTTCTCAACACTGCATCCAGGAAGTCGTCTTTCCCTGCCTTATTCTTTCTTCACAGCACTTATCACCTTCTGTCCTATAGATTTTATTACTAGAGGCCCAGTGCATGAATTCATGCACAGGTGGGGTCCGGCTGGCCCACCCTGATGGGAGCCCATCTAACCAGGCCCTCTGGTGAGAGGGGCCACAGGCAGTTAGTGGCTGGCCCTGCCCCTGATTGGGGTGTTGGGGGCCAATCGGGGGCCGGGTTGGCCAGGGGGGCTGCAACTGGGGCCCAGATCAGGCTGGTTGGCTGCCACAGTGCACATCATAGCCACGAGTCATTCTGGTTGTTCTGCCTTTCCAGTCGCTGGAGATATATATATATATATATATATATATATATATATATATATATATATATAATTGTCTGCCTCCCCTACTAGAATATGTTTCACAAGGGCAGGAATTTTGTCTATTCTGTGCACTCTTAACATGTAGAGCATATCATCACTCAAAACCCTCCAAAATCTCCCCTTGGACTCACAGTTTTAAAGTCCTTACCAATCACACAGACCATCTCCTCACACTCCCACCTCTGGCCCATGTGCATCATGTCATCCCACACGGGATCCTTCCCCCGGACAGCCTCAGCCCTTGCTCTTTCTTTTCCTTCAGTCCTTTATCATTTCAGTGACATCTTCCCTGGCCACTCAATCCATCCTACTCCATCCTACTCATAACACTCCCTATCCTTTTTTTCCTGCTTTATTTTTTCTTAGCACCATTTATCACTATCTATATTTTATACACTTCTATGTTTTATTTATTGATGTTATTTAGGGTCTGACTTCCCTAATAAAACATAAGTCTCATGGAGTCAGAGGTTTTAATCTGTTTTGTGCACTTAGTAGCTATAGTGCCTACTTGAATCCCTGGCACATAATAGGAACCCAATATATATTGAGTAATAAATATCCACAATGAACGTGCGGGTGAATAAATTAATCAATGATCAATCAATGGCTAAACAAATGAAAATGAATATCAGAATCTCATTTTATAGTAATCATGTTATAGATTAACAATAGAGTTAAGTCAAAATATCAATCAGTTCTTTAAAAAGATTGGAGAAAATGGTTTAGACCAGAGGCCAAATGAACCTGTCTCTAGAGTTGTAGGTGAAGGATTAATCTGACTCAACTCTCCAGGCACAATGAAGAAGCCAAAACCTGGAGAGCAGAAACCTGATCTGCCTTCCTTGGGCAGGAATCAGCATCCTTTCCTCAAGCTGACTCCTTATCAGCGTGGAGGCCAAGAGAGGAAGAAAGACAAACCTACTGTGTATTGCAATGACCCTGTCCCTATTAAAGTCTGTCTGCTGTTAATAATTCTCCTGGGTTATATCTATCAGATCATTTACTTCTCCTGTTATAAGGAATAAGTAAGAAGATAGTAAAGAGAGAGGTCAAGACTCCGTCTTTTCTGAGAAGATGCATGGGTAATAATACATTTAATTTAAAATAATAATGAATCATAAACATAGATTATACTGAAGCCATCCATATAACTAAACTCACTCCATTTTCGATTTCCATGTGTCCTCAATCTTCTCAGTTTGGCCTTTTGTATTATTCTATAACTCTGAGTTAACGAATGCTGCCATACATTATTATAAATAGATTTCTGGACTGGCTGGACCCAAATGACAATTGCCATCAAGATTCTGGTTCCTAATTTGAGTAAGGAGAAGAAGAATGTCATGTACATTAATTAAACATATGTCAGGCAGCATTCTAAGATCTTCATAAATTGAATCATTTAAACCTTTCTTGGACTTAGGAGGTTAGGAACTTACTCAACGCTAACAAATAATGGAGCTTGAACTCAAGCCAATTCTGTCTGGTGCCCATGTTTGTATCAGATCATTCGACTTTAAAACCTTCACCAATGTGGCAAATCCCTGAGTGTTTCTAGTTTTATCACCCAACTCTGGGGTGCGTATGACTTACGTGGGCATCTGGAGCATTTACTCTTTCTTGCTCATCAGGACCAAATAACATGATGTCATCAAGATATCAAACCAATATGATGTCCTGAAGAATGTTCAGGTGATCAAAGTCTCTTTAGACTACTAGATAGTGACAGAGGCAGGCACAGACTGCAGCACAGCTTCATAATGTGAGCTATTGCTTATCCCAAATGAGCGAAAGCTGCTTCTGATTCGCCTTACTTATGGGTATTGAAAAAAAATGCATTTGCCAAATCAATAGCCACATTACAAGTATCAGAACTGCTTCTCTTAATCTTTATGAATCTATATAAAATGTATTTTGAAGAAAAAAAACCACAGCTTTAAAGATGTTTAAAAATCACGTTATTAGATTAAACTTGTCAAGTATATGCTTAAGTTCTTCTGTGGACTTCTTACTTTTGTAATCTGTCAAGGACTGATGCGTTGAAGTCTCTCACTACTATTACCAGTATGTTATCAACTTCTATCCTTTTCTCAGAGCCTTTAATTAAAGATATGAGGGAAGTCTACATTTTTGTATTTTTAAATAGCTCCTTCTATAGTTCTAAGGATCACTCTTTACCACTATGCCACACAGGAAATTAACATTGGTATAATATTATTTATGTCTAGAAGATTATCTTTCTCTTCCTTTTTTCTTACCTTAAGGTTTTTTTAATTCTCTCTCTTTTTTTAATCCTCACCAGAAGATATTTTTATTGATTTTAGAGAGAGGGAGAGGGGGAGAGAGAGAGAGAGAGAGAGAGAGAGAGAGAGAGAGAGAGAGAGACATCTATCGGTCACCTCATGGTTGCCTCCTGGATGAGCCCCAACAGGGGATCAAACCTGCAATCTAAGTGTGTGCCCTGAGAAGAATCGAACCTGCAACCTTTTGGTGCACAGGATAATGTTCCAACCAACTGACCCACCCAGCCAGGGCTTACTTTAGTGTTTGTGTGTTGTTGTTGTTGTTTTTATCATCATTTATCTCCCTTGTACCCTCTCACTCTTCCACCCACTCTTTCATTTCACTCTATTATAAAATCTCCTCCTTGGATCCACTTTAATTTTCTTGAAAGCATGAAATGGCTACAGTTAAATTGTTTGATTCCTAGGGTAAATGTTCCAAAATGTTATTTTCATTCATCTGTTGAATAAAATGTCCCTTTACTCCTTTTTGTTATAAAGTGTTTATTTGCATTCTGGTGTTTCCCTGCACATTTCTCTCATAAATGCAAGTCTAATATCTGCCCTAGATTAGGACGGATAGCCTCCTCGAGCATATTTGCTCAAGCATTATTTTCATCTTTCCATATGCACTAAAGCTAAAGGGGTGAGTATTAAAGTAAATACTCTTTCATCCACTACTTAGCTGCCTGTGGTAGAGGTGAGTGGATGGGTAGAGAGCTGTCTCTATGTACAACTATAGTCTGGAAGATTTGACTCTCAATTTTATTTCTGAATTTATTAAGAATCTTTCATTATCATTCATTTTGTGCTATTCCCCATTCCATGGAGGTGGGGGCACCCCTTAAATTTGCACTTACTTTACTTTTTCTGATACAGAATCTATTTCAATATTGAGACTTCTTTTTACAGGGTTAATTTTGTGAGTGGGTATTATTATTTCTGGTCCACAGATCCAGTAAACTTCCTCTATTGAGCTCTACTTGCTTAAGAAGTTAAGTCAGAGAAACATAATGGTACTATTTATTTATTTATTTTTAATATTTTTATTTATTTCAGAGAGGAAAGGAGAGGGAGAGAGAGATAGAAACATCAATGATGAGAGAGAATAATTGATAGGCTGCCTCCAGTAGGACCCCCACTGGGGATCGTGCCCACAACCTGGGCATGTGTCTGACCAGAATTGAACTTGGGACCCTTCGGTCCCCAGGCCAACGCCCCATCCACTGAATCAAACTGGCTAGGGCCAGAATGGTATTACTTAGCCATACAGCTTCTCTTTCAGCATCCCCTCCACTCAAAAAAAAAAAAAATGGATGTGTGCCATCCTTCCTGCAGTGCACTCAAAGCACCAGTATCTGCTCCTCTAGCTGAGAAGTGCCATTTGGGGTTCTTCTGCACCATCTCTGCCCACATTTCACAGCCCAGGACACTGTGCTTGCGAGCAGGGCAACCATGGGCATGCCCTCCGCATCCTGTATCCAGATATTGTGAAGATGAAGCCTGCTCTAGTTTCAGCATTAATGAAGTTTTCTTTTTGTTTATTGGTTCTTTTGCTTCCTTTCAGTAAATGTTAGGCACAGATAAATGTGTACTTATACCACTATCTTTCCCATCAATCCCATTACTTTTATAATCAGAAACAAACAAAAAGCCTTTTCCATTTTTTTAAATGAAATCCATTAAAGAAAAGATATTTGAAAATTCCAATTCCAGGAAATGAATTTTTCTGTTGAACAATATGGTTTTCTTCTGACTGTGTAATCAGTGGGTTATTATGGGTTTTTTCCCATCTAGATGTAGTGAGGACCTAAAGCTTCTTACTTTTCTATCTGAAGCTTCTTATAAAAATTTTTATGTAATTTTTTCTGCCTTTAACCTTTTGTCATGTCATATATCAAGCATTCAATAAAAAGAACACCCCTAAGCTTCTTAATCCATACCATCCACTCTGCACTGAACTCCTCGTCCTGTGAATTAAGCTTAAAATTAAAAGGTATTTTCAGATGTATCATTAGATCAACATATTTTGTCATAGCTAGAGTTTAGCTTATAGATAATCAGTTATAATTATACAACTGAAGCCAGATTTCCAACGGAGTTAAGCCTGAGAAAGAGCTTTAAAAGATGTTGACTCATTGTTCCTAATTGCTTCTAATTCCACTAGTTCAAACCACTTAGAGTATTAACAAAGTTCCTAAATTTCACTAAAGATAAATGTTTGAAATCTGGGAGTTTTCAGTTGGATCTACAAGACAAAAATTCAATTCTCCTTGATGAAACGCGTATTATATTGAATCAACTATGCATAGATAGGTAACAGTTTGGGAATGGATTTTCATAGTTGGGCTGGAGATAAAACCATATATTTGGACAGAGGAATTTATTTTAGTTTAGTTTAGTTTTTGGCAAGCAACCAACAAGAGAAACTATTTTTCCACTTTTCCAATAATCTGACTTAAGTTCAGGTCAGAGGGCAACTTTGAAAGTTCCTGAAAAGACCTTACTCAGGTTAAGACTCTAGACAGAGTCTCATGGGAGGGCATCATTGTCCAAGATTGTGGTCTCTTTTGATCAATTCAAGCTGGTGGACCTCAAATTCTCAATAAGTGGTATATAAACCAGAAGGTCAAATTTCCTAATTCCTATCAAAATATATTAATTTGCAATGGAGAGTATATCTCCACTGCTGATAGTATACTTATATAAGCTTCTTGGCAGCTGGTTAATCAAGAGACAAATTTAGAAATTAAAATTACTTGGCAAGCACAGAAACGGTATGAACCAAAGAGAGATTTCATTCAGGTCATGATAAAAACCTAATAAAAAAGTCACTATCCCACAATGGAGATGTAAGTAAGGACCATTTTGGTGTTTCTCCAGGTTCAGTGTTTCTTCCTAAGATTCAGTTTCACTCCATTCCTTAGACAACTCTGGATAAATGGCACCAAATCTTCCTCTTTGACTCCATGTTTACCACATTTCATTCTCTGGTGCGCCCTTCTTTTAAGTATATTCATACTATCAAGTCTTTCTTTATTTGTTTATAGCCTAGGAGACATTCTGTCTTTTAACATGACCTATATAGCTATTATCTATTAGATATTAATTTTAACAGTATGACTGGGAATGCTTGGAGAAGGCACTGCTATTATGTCCACTCTATAGCACTAAGATAGCACCATTCATGAGACATAACTACCTCATTTTAAAAATACTTGGTTGCCCTAGCTGGTTTGGCTCAGCGGATAGAGCATCTGCCTGCGGACTGAAGGGTCCCAGGTTCGATTCTAGTCAAGGGCACATGCCTGGGTTGCAGGCTTGATCACCAGTAGGGGGCATGCAGGAGGCAGTCAGTCAATGATTCTCTCTCTTCATTGATGCTTCTGTCTCTCTCTCCCTCTCCCTTCCTCTCTGCAATTAATAAAAATATATACTAGTATTTTTAAAAATGAAAAGCAAGCATGTAAAAAATATATACAACTTGGTTCATGGGGTCTCTAGTCTTGTCCTCACATATTAGCATGGTGTAAAGGAAGGGGCAAAGAATGGAGCTCAATCTTTCCTTTTTTCTTGGTGATACTGTATGTCCTAGGATTCTGGGGTCTTCTGAGGTTATTAGCAACCACAAAATTCCAAGGACAGGTTACTGAACCTTATAAAGCCTTCCTCTTTGTGGTTTGTTCTTATATCACTGTCAGGGCAGAGATATCTCATTATTTTTGAAGAGGTCTGTTTCATTTTAAATTAACTGCCATAAAAAAGAAATTATTTGTGTGTGAACACAACAAAATAATGTGACTTTGGTCCATTTAAACTGTATTCACAACCACAGATCAGAATAAAATCCTTACATTTTTTAAATTGTCCTGAACCAAATAGCTTATAGAGTATCATTAATTTCCTAATAAATTGTATATTAAATTTGCATGTGAAAGCCTAGACTGTCCCTTCATCAAAAAAAAAAAAAAAGCCCACAGAATTATGGATTTGCCATCTGTTCTCCTGATGAAAGTACAGTGATTAAAGCTGAGTATTGCAAGTAGTATAAAGCAATGATTTCTGTTCTTAACAAATATTTTTTGTTCTGTTCTGTCCCACCCCCAGTTTTTAGAACAGTCCCCAAGACTGCTGGGTGGGTCATCAATATATACTGAATTGATGAATGCTTAAATGAGTGAAAATTTCTTTTTTTACTTTTTTTTTTTTTTCAGAGAGAAAGGGAAAGGGAGAGAGAGAGAGAAACATCAATGATGAGACAGAATCATTGCTTGGCTGCCTCCTGCACACCCTCTACTGAGGATCAAGCCCACAACTCGGGTATGTGCCTTGACCAGGAACAGAGCTATGAACTCCTGGTTCATAGGTCAATGCTCCATCACTGAGCCACTCCGGCCAGGCATGAGTGAAGTTTTCAATGGCTATTTACATGATAGCGGTGACAATAATACTTACTCAATATTAAATTAATTATTGAAGCACATACGAATTCCTAAATTCTCTGAAATAATTCCTAGTAGTCCCTTGGGCTCTGCATCCCAAAGAATGAAAACAACTGATACCAAGTGATTTTATTATATGAGAGTATATTCTCATATAATCTCAGAACTGGAAAAGTACCTAAATGTATCTAAATAACTACTCCCATTCATATATGGCCATTTTCAAACTCAAGTAAATCACATATTCCCACAATTCTTTTCCATTGGTCCCAGAGAGAATTTTTTGAATCAGTGTGAACATGGAATGTTTCAAGGAGTACCTAAATTCTCAATGAAACCCTACTTTTCATGAGAGCAGAGACAAATCTCTCCTCATTGCTAAAACTCGAGTTTCTAGTATAGTGTTTAGCACATAGTGGGCACACAGTGGCTTTTGTTGAACAATTGATAAATCCCCTGATGTATCAAAACTATGTCAGGTAATCCAAAGAGGAGATTCAGTCATGGAAATCATGTTAAACTTGCAATAATTTTAAGGTTCATGGAAATGGTATCAAATAAATCTAATAGCCATATATCAGGCTATCATTGTCCCAGTGAAGTTTCCTAATCCCTTCACAATCCAGAATCAATATAATGTGACAGTTTAGAATAATATATGAGTATCATTTATCTTGTCCTAAATACTTACAATAATATTGTAGACTAAGATTGCATTAGTTCCTTTGACAACAACATTTGGCCTCAACTCTGGTTGCAACTGATAGAAGGCCAGCTGAAATAAACTTAAGCTAAAAGAAATTGTTGAAAAGATAAGGGATTTTTATGGATAAAGAGTAAAGGAAAGGATTTCAAAAGAAGTTTGTACAGAGGACAATAACTTGGATTTTTAAAAAATCTTGTTTAACCACACAGAAAGGGCAAAATGTCCTGAGGGACTGACTGCTGAAACAAAGACTAGTTCCTTCCAGGATCTAGTCCTGAATCTTTTCAGGACTCTAGAACCAGGGACTGACAGGTGCCATATCTCATATCTTAATAGCAGAAACGACTAAGTCTCTTTCTATAGTTCCAGATGGCAAATCCTGGAAACAGGCTAACTGACCAGACTTTATCAGGTGCCACCAGGGCCAGATGCTACAGGTAATTTATTTCTGACATGACCAACATAGGTCTAACCCTACGTATGATTGTTTTTCTCAGAAAGAAGAGGGGATAGTCAGATAGTCACCCTAACTGATATCTACTACTCTGTCACATTGCCAAAATATCTTAAAATCAAGAGTCATTAAGCCCTGGCTGGTTTGGCTCAGTGGATGGAGCGTTGGCCTGTGGACTGAGGGGTCCCAGTTCAATTCCAGTCAGGGACACATGCCCGGGTTGCAGGATCAATCCCCAGTAGGGGGCGTGCAGGAGGCAGCCGATTGATGATTCTCATCATTGATGTTTCTATCTCTCTCTCCCTCTCCCTTCCTCTCTGAAATCAATAATATATATAATAAAAATTAAAAAAGAGTAATTAAAACTACTAAAAATTTTTCACAAATGCATCTATAGAGCTGTCACTCTGAACCTTTCTATAATTATGTGCAGTTAGCTTTTGCAGACCAAATTGAAAAGTATTACCTTTATTTGTCTTATATTTGATATATTAAGAGAAAAATTTTCTCTCAATCCCTATTCATGTTCATTTCCCCTAAAGCCTGGTCAAGAAATATCAGTTCTCACCTGGCCCGTGTGGCTCAGTGGTTGAGTGTTGATCTGTGAACCAAGAGGCCAAGGCTCAATTTCCGGTCAGAACACATGACCGGGTTTTGTGCTTGATCCCCAGTAGGGTGTGCAGGAGGCAGCCAATCAATGATTCTCTCTCCCTATTGATTTTTCTCCCTCCCGTCCTCTCCCTTCCTCTCTGAAATCAATAAAAAAAAATTTTTTTTTAAAGAAATACCAGTTCTCAAAGTGCTGGTCAAGAGGAAATATATTACATCAAAACAGAAGGAAATTGTTGGGTTAATGACTATATAGGGTGGGGTAAGAATAGGTTTACAATCATTTCAATAATTTCTTTTGGCTGAAGTTCATTTCAGCTGGCAACCAGAGTTGAGATCAAATGTTGTCAATGGAACTAATGCAATCTTAGTCTACAGTATTATTATAATTGTTTTTATTATTTTCTATATAAACAATTGTAAAGATACTCTTACCCCACCCTGTACCTGATTTCTCAGTCAGCAAGATACTTGAAGACAAAGCATGAGAAAAAGAGATTACATTTTTAATATCTTTTATTTCGAAAGAGGGAAGATTTTAAGCTGATTTTAGAAGCAGTGTATGCAAAGGATGATGACTGGGATTTTTAAAAGAATGGTTACAATAGTAGATAAAAGAGGATTTTAATTTATGAGCATTTCGGAGGCATGGTGCCCCTCTGTTTTTTTTCTACTTATATTGTCATGACCAGCATGAGTAAGACAAATACTTGTGACTCTTCATTGGTTTTCTTGTGCTACTACTCAGCTTCTGTGTAGGAGAAATGCCACGGATTATATATGACAAAATATGCTTTCTAAATAGTTTTAATGAATAACTTGAATTCCTAGAAATAATAAAAGCCAGAAACCTCAGTAAAGCTTCCTACTCCTTTCTGTCATTGAGGAAGATAGAACCCAAACAGAGAGGGGTAGGATGGAGAAAACACAGAAGCTAAGAATATAATACTACCTCAAGCCAAAATTCTCTTAAAAATTGTTGGGTATCATTTAGTGAGAGGAGAATTTGTATTCCAATAAAAAAACACACAACAGCATGTCTATGCTAAAAACTATACTTGGCAATATTTTGCTTACTTAAAGTTAAAATGTTTGAAACTGACTACTTCTTGGAAGTATTTTAAAGAGACAAAGAGTTAGACAACAAAGTAAATCACTTATCCCTGATAAAAAGCACAATGCCATGTATTTTAGTATTCAGTTGACCATGACACTAGACTTAGGCATGTCACTTGGTTGGCCCAGAGTTAGTGACACAGTCTATAATATATTATGCCCAGTGATGGAAATGTTCTATATCTATGCTATCCAGTACAGTAGCCGTTCGCTGCATGTGGCTATTGAGTACCTCAAACTTGGCTGTTAAAACTGAGAAATAGGTTTTTTTAAAATAATTCTTTATTGTTGAAAGTATCATATATGTCCCTTTTTTCCCCCTCATTGGCCCCCTCCAGCCCTTCTCCACCCCCCACCCCCCACCCCAGGCCTTCACCACCCTATTGTCTGTGTCCATGGGTTATGCATATATGCATACAAGGTCTTTTGTTGGTTACTTCCCATCCATCCATCCTCTCCCACCTTCCCTCTGAGATTCTGCACTCTGTTCCATGCTTCCATGTCTCTGGATCCACTCCGTTCATCAGTTTATTCTGTTACTTAGATTCCCAGTTAGGAAGCTATTGTCATAGAAATAGAATTTTACATTTTACTCAATTTATATGGAATTAAAATTAAGAAGCTACAAGCAGCTAATGGAAAATGCAGCTACAGTAGGTTGACACCAAAAAAAAAGAAAAGGAAAAGGTCTTTTTGTTGTAATTTCCAGTAGGGGTACATTTCACCATTTCCCACTTGATGGTAGGAAACAGAATAAACAAGCACCATATTTCTAATTATTGATGATGTTTTAGCTTCTTTACAGACGAATGCTCCAATCAACTGTCCACACCCATTTAAAAACCACCTCTTTGCCAAATGTGGCCCTGGGGGACTCATGAATGCTGAGCCATATTGTTTTTCAGAGCTAAAAGTTGGGGCAGTAGATGTGTGGTCTAAATCCTTCACTCTCAGGCAAAAACAGATTGGGGGGTCCCCTCCCAATGGTAAGGTGCTGTGCCAGGAGTGGGATGTATGGCATGAGCGTGTCACAGCTTTTCCTACCCATTTGGATGTGGGTGTCTTCTGTCACATGTTGTGTAGGAGTCAGTCAACTGGTTTCTGAGTTTCCCTCAGAGGAAACGTATCTATGTGCAGCTGTATATTTGGTGCATCCGTAGGAGGAAAGAAAGTCAAGAGTCTCCTATTTCAACATCTTATTGATGTCACTCTGCTAATGCGCAATGCTTTTAGCCAGATGTCACCGAGGACATAGAAATGATGTGTGCTTGAAGAATAGAAATTTGCAAGCTAATATTATGTGGAAAATGTTTAAAGACGAAGAAAAAAGCACTCTGTGCAAATAAGTTTGCCTCCCCGTAAGCAGCACTTAAGATTACATTTTCAATTAACTTTTTCAGCATCTTTAATGTACTGTTATTATAAATTTCCAAGAATAGGTTTAATATTTAGAATTTTTTCAAGCTTAATGACTGCAGAATTTTTATTCATGGATGCAAATTAACACCCACTGGAGCCAGAGTTTTCCACAAAGTAGTCTGAAAAGCATTAAAATAATTTTTCTAAGATGAAATTGATTTGTTATTTATTACCCTTCAATCATGCTCATTAAAGACTGTTCTTTATACACATTTCTGTTGTTGTATCCATTCCATACATTTCTGCTTGGTTCATAAGACCAACTTACTTTTCCCTTGAGTTATTTTTTTATATTTATTGATACATTCAATTCAATTAACCCACTTATTGAACACCTTCTACATACCAGACACTATCTTACGTGCTGGGTATATGACAGTAAACAAAGCACATAATGATTTCTACCATTTTACATTCTAATGGAAGCAGATAAATAAAAAAAGTAAAACATATGGGACATCAGATATTGATGAGTACGATGGAAAAAATAACAGAGGGAATAGTAATGCACTTGCAATTTAAACATAATAAATCAGGGAAGGTCTCATCAGAAAGGTTTCATTTCAGCAAAGCCTGAAGGAGAGGGAAGGAGAGATATTTGGAGGAAGAGCTTCCTGGGCAGAGAGAAGGCCCTGAAGTGGGAGGGTGCCTTCCATGCTTGAGAAACTTCAAGATGACTGAGCAGAGTGAACAAGTGAGTGGGGCCTGAGACAAGAAGTTAGAGAGATAGCAGAGGTCAAGTCATGAGGGCCTTCAAGCTCTTTTAGGGACTTTGACTTTCATTCTGAGGGATATGGAAAGTCACTCAGATTTTAAATTGAACAACACGATCTGATTTATGTTTTTGTAGGATCACTCTGTGTTGCATATACCATATGGGTTGGGGTGGGGGTTATGAGTGGGAGCAGGAAACCCAGTGAAGAAGCTATTGTCATTATCCAGGGTGAGACTGAGGTGGCTCAGGTCAGGGTATTACCAGAGGAGGTGAAAAGAAGTGAGCCTGGGTTTATTTTGGAATTTAGAGCTCACAGAAATGCTGGTTGATTGCATGTATTATCTTTTCTGCCCTGTTCTAGTTTTCTTTCTATTTCAGAAGTTGTGGACATAATTTTCTAACAGGGTGAAAAGTAAAAGAGAATTTATTGATTATCTTTTCACTCATACTCCATCTTGTGTGTGTGTGTGTGTGTGTGTGTGTGTGTGTGTGTTTTAATTCTTTATTGATGAAATCTATATTTCTGCCCCCTTGACCTCTTCAGTCTGAAGTCACATTTCCTGGAATCAGAGCCTGGGGCCAGGAATCATGGGGACTAATCTCGTGGTCCCCCTCATGTGGCCTTCTCAGGAAGGAACATGTAGAATAGAAACTAATAACACAGATATGAATACAGGCAGGACTGGGTTTGGAGACAACTATATCCAAATCTGATTTACACATCTTACTAGTTGCCTCATTTCAGGCAAATTACCTAATGTCCCATAGGCTCTGCTTTCTCATCTGCAATATGGAGACAAATATTATTTAGAAATAAAACCCACAAAGATTTCCTCAAAAGATGAAATTACATAATGATTGAAATGGGTTTAATACATAGCACCAAATACATAGAAAATGTCTCAGACACATAGAAAGTATATGAAGGAGAGAATTGCTTGGTTTCCAATTAGGTCCAACCATAAACTGAAACCCTTATAAGTCCTTTTGCCTGTAACCTACCACCCTCCCCAGGGCTGCTGGTACATGTTTTGCCTCCACAGACCCTCTCATGGGAGCTGGAGTTAGCCACTATCTTTCCTAGGCTGGAGAATTCAACTTGATTTCTTCATTTGAGAAGGATCAAAACTAACATTCATTGAAAGCTGTTCCATGCTAGGACCTTTGCAATTATTATATCATTAAGTAAAAGTGTCCTATAAACTTGGTATAATGATGTCTTCTTTTTCAAATTAGAAAATTTAAACTAAGTGTTACAAGTCCACATAGCTTAATATAGTAACTTTCAAACAGTTTTGCTCACTACCCTCTTTTAGGTGATATCTAAAATGTTTCTTATACATTTAAATAGTTGTAAAATATATAATTTCCAGTATGTTGTAAATATTGACATTTTAAGCTATTACATTGCTCTTTTAAATATATCCATTGGAATCTAAATACCACAGCAATGTATAATGACATCATCCATTTAAAAAATAAAAGAACAGGCTCCTCTTTAACTGTCAGAAATTTTACATTGTCTTCTTCCCTTGAATTTTATCATAATGTATTACATTTTATCCCTCGGTGCCTTTTACTTGTTCCATCATATTCTTCTCTGAAAAAAGAGATCAACATATATTATATTTCCTATATTCATAATATTTTATAAATATTTTATACATATAAAATTTTCTTCTGAAATGAATTAGCATTATAAATATTATTAATAATAGAATTCATTAAACATTATAAATTTGTTACACTTTTAAAATATTATTAAATATAGAAAGTAAATTTTTACTGGAAATGAATCTCTTAACAAGATGGATAGCATTTTTTTTAATCAGTTCCAGTATCCATGAACAATTCTTATTACTAAAATGAAAAAAATGCTCAATGGTGATTCTATTTCTAATTTTGTAATTATTTTAAAAGATTGTAAAAGCTGACACCTCATTCACATAAAAAAAATGAGAATGTGAATGGAAATTTTGTCATAGCAATTGCACAATTCTTTGAACTATTTCTGAGTTAAGTGCCAGAAAGTACCTAATGATCTAGCTTCAAAAATAATTTTTAATGATCTGTAAGTAACAGCTTGATTAGATCCTTTTTCAATTTTGTTGAAAACAAATAATGGAAACCCTTTGACTTGCCAAGTATTTTTTAATATGTTTTTATTGATTTCAGAGAGGAAGGGAGAGGGAAAGAAAGATAGAAACATCAGTGGTGCAAGAGAATCATCAATTGGCTGTCTCCTGCACACTCGCTACTGGGGATCAAGCCTGCAACCCAGGCATGTGCCCTGACCTAGAATGGGAAAGTTTTTTACACTCTAAGAGAAATAAACCATAATAAATAAAAGATATTCTTTGCTTCCAAAATAATTTTACTTTCCTTTGGATATGCTGGGCCCTTTTATGATGAGTCATTAGAGGTAGGTGGTATTTTGAAACACTTTATCCATGTTGGAGTAAACTAATCACTTTCTGCCTGATTGAATCTTGATTTCCTTTTTCAAATTCTTTTCTGTTGGCTCTAGAAATATCTTTAAAGATATTGTAATGATTTTTCCTTAAGCATGTAAAATTTCCTCGTGCTTTATCTGGTCACAGCTCTTAAGTTGTGCTAATGACACTGAGCACAAAATTAAAAGTAGCTATATAGCTACGTAAAGATGTTTGTTTTATCCATCAGTCTTTTGTCCTTTTGATCATCTTTTTAGTGATGCTCTGAGAACAGTCTTTATTTAAGTGGTATTGAGGTGATTCTTTAGCACTGGGTAAGAGCTTTAATAAAATGGATCAAACAAAGTAGCCATGAAAGTTAATACACTTCCAACGAACTTCAGACATTTGATCATGCCCCTGTGTAGTTTATTTGAAAGTTTCATGGTAATTATTTTTAATTTGCCAGGTAACAAACTAGTTGCAAGGTAGAAACTCCTAATGCTTTAAAAATAAACAAGCAAAAAACTTTGGTGGCGCTAATAGACCTTTCAAAACTCTAAGGAGCTTTCTTTTTCACATTGTGGTCAAAATCACACATTCTAATAAATGCCCAAAGGGAAAAGACCAGAGTTCTGGGAGAACAAATATAATGGAGTTCTAAAATGAGAGAAGGCCTAGCTAAGTAACAAACATCTATGTCAAGACCCAAGGGATAAATAGCCTTCAGAAAAGTGATGGAAGGAAATTCTTAAACCTCAGTTAGGAGGGCAGGAGAAGCAAAACAGCTCTCAGATAAACAGATAGAGTACAAGGAGAATTCACTCAAAGAAACAAACAACCCAGAAAGAAAGCAAGAACTGTCAAATAACCCAGTCTGAAAAGTAGTGTGAGATACAGAACGCAATTGCATGAAAGTGCTGAGTTTTATAGAACTATTTTGGTAAACATAAATTCAATAAAACAAGAGCTGAAAGACTAAACCAAAAATTAAGTATCAGAATGGAAAGGACGTGCAGCCAGCATTGCTCAGTGGTTGAGCATCGACCTATGAACCAGGAGGTCATGGTTCAATTCCTGGTCAGGGCACATGCCTGGGTTGTGAGCTCCATCCCCAGTGTGGGGCATGCAGGAGGCGGCCAATTGATGATTCTCTCTCATCATTGCTGTTTCTGTCTCTTTCTCCTTCTCCCTTCCTCTCTGAAGTCAATAAATATATACATATATTAAAAGAAATAAAAAATTTAAGGCTAAGGAATAAAAAGACTCCCAAACAACATTATTCATAAATTAGAAATTGCATGAACAGGACAGATACAGCTAAAACTCAAATGTCCCATATTATTTTTGCTTTAAACATCCAATTCCCTTTTGAAGAGTTAAAAAATTTTAAACATCTGTACCACAAATTTATGTTTCTCTAATAGTCTTCTGAGGGGCCCTGGAACACTGCAGCAAACTCATAGGGGCACCATGAAATATTTAATTTTTTCTAGGCAAGCATACTTGACATCTGTACTGTATACTAGTATTGCATAAACTACTAGCTTAAGGTAGTTGATAGTTTTGATAATTAGATCACATTATTTTCCTTTTGCTGATGTTATTTCTTTTTTCTTTTTTTGAGGGGTAAGTCTTTTTTTTTTTAATTAAATCTTTATTGTTCAGATTATTACATTTGTTCCTCTTTTTTCCCCCCCCATAACTCCCCTCCTCCCAGTTCCCACCCCACCCTCCACCCTCACTCCCCACCCACTGTCCTCATCCATAGGTGCACGATATTTGTCCAGTCTCTTCCCGTATACCCCTCGCCCCTTTCCGCCCCAAGAATACCTAGTCCATTTCGTTTCTATGCCCCTGATTCTATTATAATCACCAGTTCATTCTGTTCATCAGATTATTTTTTCACTTAATTCTTAGATTCACTTGTTGGATAGATGCATGTTTGTTGTTCATACTTTGTACCTTTACCTTTTTCTTCTTCTTCCTCTTCTTAAAGGATACCTTTCAGCATTTCATATAATACTGGTTTGGTGGTGATGAACTCCTTTAGCTTTTCCTTACCTGTGAAGCTCTTTATCTGACCTTCACTTCTGAATGATAGCTTTGCTGGATGAAGTAATCTTGGTTGTAGGTTCTTGGTATTCATCACTTTGAATATTGCTTGCCACTCCCTTCTGGCCTGCAAAGTTTCTGTTGAGAAATCAGCTGACAGTCATATGTGTATTCCCTTGTAGGTAACTGAGTTTCTTTCTCTTGCTGCTTTTAAGATTCTCTCTTTCTCTTTTGCTCTTGGCATTTTAATTATGATGTGTCTTGGTGTGGTCCTCTTTGGGTTCCTTTTGTTTGGGCTTCTCTGCGCTTTCTGGACTTGTAAGTCTATTTCTTTCACCAGGTAGGGGAAGTTTTCTGTCATTATTTCTTCAAATAGGTTTTCAATATCTTGCTCTCTCTCATCTTCTGGCACCCCTATAATTTGGATGTTGGTACACTTGAAGCTGTCCCAGAGGCTCTTTACACTATCTTCGTATTTTCAGATTCTTTTTTCATTTTGCTTTTCTGGTTGGGTGTTTTTGCTTCTTCGCATTTCAAATCTTTAACTTGTTTCTTGCGCTCCTCTCGTCTGCTGTTGGGAGTCCTTATAATATTCTTTATTTCAGTCAGTGTATGCTTAATTTCTAGTTGGTCCTTTATCACAACATCGAGGGTCTCATTAGATTTCTTGAGGATCTCACTATATTTATCAGCGGTCTTACCAGTCTTTTCGAGGACCATACTAAATTTATCAGCGGCTTCTAGACAGTTCTTGAGAGACCTTAAAAGTGTGGTTTTGAGCTCTATATCCAGCATTTTGCCTTCCTCCATTTCTGTCCTGTTTCTTTGTCTCCGGATTTTTTATGCTTTCTTGATGCACCCCCTGGTGGTCTTTGTGTGCCGTCTTGTTGTAGTTAAGCCTTGATTGTTGTAGGTAACAGTGGGGGGGATTTGACCCTCAGACCAACTGGCTATGAGAATCAGCTGTGTCTGTAGTGGGAGAACTTCTGTCCGCTAGGGAGGTGCTAATCTAGCCTTTGCCTGAGGCTATCCCACAAATGCCTCTGTGCAGGGCTTGGGCAGGGCGGGTCCCAGGGGATCAACAGGGCAGGCCGAGCGAGCAGTTATGGCTGCTCTCAGTCCCATCCCCAGAGGCTCTGTCTCTCAGTGTCCCTGCGACCGTTGCAAGTACCTCGGAGAGAAAGCTGCCCTCGAGTTCCGACCGCTGCCAGACAGTCCCATTTCTCCTGTTTGAGTCTGGGTCCCCAGAGACTCACCTGGAACTGGAGCCCAGAGCCTGAGACTCCCTCCTGATTGAAAATGACAACCGCGCCCTCAGCCGCCAGCCCGCTCCTCACGCACCTCCGCACCTTAATATTTTACTTCCGCACTGCACCTCCTCTGAGTCTCGGTATGCTTTTCTCTTTCCTTCTAGTTGTAGAATTTCCACTCAGCCAGCCTTCCTGTGGTTCTGGGTGATGTCCGTTCCGTCTTTTAGTTGTATTTTTGAAGTGGTTGTGCAAGGCAGCATTCTCCGGTGTTTACCTATGCTGCCATCTTGGTTTCTCCTCGTTATTTCTTAATAAGCTGGAAATTTCTGTGATATAAAGTATCAAACACAGAAATCTATGTGGCCCTGGAAGGTATCTCAGTGGTTAGAGGATTGTCCCACAGGTTCAATTCCCGGTCAAAGGCACATACCTCGGTTGCAGGTATGATCCCCAGCCCCCCCAGTCAGGGTGCTTGCAGGAGGCAACCAATTGATGTGTCTCTCTCATGTTGATGTTTCTCTCTCTCTCTCTCTCTCTCTCTCTCTCTCTCTCTCTCTCTCTCTCTCTCTCTCTCTCCCTCCCCCGCCTTTCCTTCCACTCTGTCTGAAAATCAATGGAAAAAATATCCTTGAGTGAGGATTAAAAAACATCAGCGTGGCACAGGCCAAGAAGGTGTTGGTGTCTGATCTAATTCCAAGGTTTGAAAGTTGCACAATACCTAATAGACATACACATACTATTAGTAAGTAATTGTAATTGTTTTAGAATTAAATTTAAATGTTATATTTTCTTCCAATTTACATGTGCTATTATTTTAAATGGTTGCTAAGTTGTTAGGGCATAAATACTTTAAGTTGTGTAAACCTAACTATTAATAAATAGAAGTGTTAAGCATTTCTTTTGGCCTATGGATAACATGAGGTGGGGGGTTACTAAGTCAGGAAGGGTGTCATTAATGGAGAAACTTTGAGAATCTCTATCATAGAATATTATCCAGCCACTAAAACTAGTGAATTAACTGGTTTTCCAGATGACTTAGAAGAATTTCTATTAAGTACTGTTAAGTCAGAAAAGCAAGATTCATTCATTACATATAAAATGAGCCCATTTTTTAAAAAAATTAACAAAATCCTCCCATTTGGATGGACTTGTAAGTGAAGAGATTGACTCTTCCCTCTTTTCTAATCCTTTTAAGAAACATTAACTTTATTTATTTCACACAAAAACTGAAATAAAGTTAACCTAAAAAAGAAAATGTCTGTTAAAACTACTCTTGCTTCTATAGAGAGTAGGAGCTTAAGTTATTTTATTTTAATATTAAATAAAAGAATGACCCCGAAGGGGCTGGAGAACTTTGAGACAACAAAAACACCTTATTTATTTATTTTTTTAATATATTTTTATTGATTTCAGAGAGGAAGGGAGAGGGATATAGAAACATCAATGATGAGAGAGAATCATTGATTGGCTGCCTCCTGCAGACCCCACACTGGGGATGGAGGCTGAATCCCAGGCATGTGCCCTGACCAGAATTGAACCGTGACCTCCAGGTTCATTGGTCGATGCTCAACCACTGATCCATGCTGGCCAGGCAAAAAAAAAAAAAAAAAAAAAAAAGCTTAAAAAATAATTAGAAATTGTGATTGACCAGAAAGGTATAGATATATGGCTATACTTAAATAATCCTACGTAACCACATCTACAATGTTTGATGGCTCCAGAGGGCAAATCTCTTTGCCAAGAATATCATTACATCTTCTTCCAAAGTACAGATATTAGAAAAGAAAATAGATAAAATCCCTGTCATCTTCTTAATTTTTTTCTTTCTTTCTGTAAGTAATACCTCACCCATGAATTTAATCTGCACAAGTAATGTCTCTCTCTTTTTTTTAATCCTCACCAGAGGATATTTTTTTCTATTGATTCATAGAGGAAGTAGAAGGGAGGGAGGAGAGAGAGGGAGAAACATCAACATGAGAGAGACTCATCGATTGGTTGCCTCCGCACACACCCCCACCTGGGCTGGGGAACCTGCAACCCAGGTATGTTTCCTTGACCGGGAATCAAACCTGAGATCCTTTGGTCCACGGGCTGAGGCTCTAACCACTGAGAAAAATCAGCCAGAGCACAAGTACTGTCTCTTAATCTGTCCTATGTAGGCTTCCCAATATTTTTCATTACTGGACAGAAAATTAAATACTCTGTTCTCTCAGCCACTTTGGGACATGGAAGCCCTCTCTTTAACAATACAGAGATGTCACCTAAACTCTGTTTACTTGAAGTCTTAAGCAGCCAGAAGATTTGGTGTCAGAGACAGGGAAAGAAAGTAGGAAAAGATATACCAACACAGACACTAAATGATGCCATTACCAGCACTGATGATTTATTCTAAAGCCCCTGATCCCTTGGAGGCAAGTCCATATACATCACACCTCATTACTGTGTCCAGCACGCGGTAATGCTCAACAAATCTCTTTTGATTAGGTGAATAAATTCATTTCTCCCAATGAAAATGGAGACTGGTGAATTTTCATTTCTTGTGATTTACTCACTTTTATTAAGAACATATGGTTTATCCCCACAGTGCCAAAACGTCCAAGTGAAAAGAACAAAAAATCAACTGAAAACCTTGACTGTTTTAGTCAAGCAGCAGAAAAGGTCTAGAATCTGTACTGTCCAAAATAATTCCTTTTAGTCATGGGGCAATTTATATTTAACTAGAGGCCTGGTGCACGAAATACATACACCGGGGGGCAAGGGGTCCCTTAGCCCAGCCAGCACCCTCTTGCAGTCCAGGAGCCCTTGGGGGATGTCCAACTGCTGGGTGAGGTGTGCCTAAGCCTTCAGTCAGACATTCTTAGCACTGCCACGGAGGCAGGAGAGGCTCTCGCCACCACCGCTGCACTCGCCAGCCATGAACTGGGCTCAGGGCTTCTGGCTGAGCTGCGCTCCCCCTGTGGGAGTGCACTGACCACCACGGGCAGCTCCAGCATCGAGCGCCTGCCCCCTGGTGGTCAGTGCGTGTCATAGCAACCAATCATTCTGCTGTTCAGTCGATTTGCATCCTAGCCTTTTAATACATAGGATAACATTTAAAAATCGTTTGCTCAGCCCAGGCCGGATTGGCCATATGGATAGAGTGTCAGCCTGTGGACCAAAGGGTCCCGAGTTCAATTCCAGTCTTGGGCACATACCTTGGTTGCAGGCTCCTCCCTAGCCGGGGCCTGGTTGGGGCTCATGCAGGAGGCAACCAATGGATGTGATTCTCTCACATTGATGTTTCCCTCTGTCTTTCCCTCTCCCATTCTCCCTAAAAATCAATGGGAAAATACCCTCGGGTGAGGATTAACATAAATAAACAAACAAATAAATAAATAAATAAATAATAATAAGTGAAAGAGTCCCTTAAGGGAAATGATTCTGGGAGTCAGGTTTTCCTGTCACTTGTGCTTCTGAAAAATATTCCGCAATTGAAGAGGGCTTGTCAATGCACACTGAAGTAGATCTATCATCCTGAGGCAAAATCATCTTCTTGTTCATTTCTCTATTTCCTACAGCTAAGAAATTGCACTTAATAAAGTCTGAATAATGTTAACAAATTATACACTCTCATTCAAACATTTCACATACCTCTCATATATGACACATTTATTTCAGATGCCAGAGGTGAAATAGGGTTTAAAGAAAGGGCTTGTCTATCAGCAGCTTTATCTTCTTATGGGTCTGCCTTCCTTCCCCCTTCTATCTCCAGTGCAGTCTGTCTTTACTGTCTTCTATAGCACTAGGTCTCATATAATGATGGTACCTTCACAGAGTTTATGCTAACTGACCATGTGCCCTAGACTGATGAGGTATGTGTTAGGCAACAATAGAATTTATTGTCAGCTGTGGTCTAAAATGCCCCTCCCCAATTCATATGTTGAAATCCTAATGCCCAATATAATGGTATTATTAGATGGGGCTTTTGGAATATACTTAAATCATGAGGTTTGGAGCCTTCATGAATGGGATTATTGCCTTATAAAAGATGCTCCAGCCCTGACCAGTTTGGCTCAGTGGCAGAGCGTCAGCCTGTGGACTGAAGAGTCCCCGGTTCAATTCTGGTCAAGGGCATGTACCTCGGTTGTAGGCACATCCCCAGTGGGGGGGTGTGCAGGAGGCAGCTGATCAATGTTTCTCTCTCATTGATGTTTCTGGCTCTCTGTCCCTCTCCCTTCCTCTCTGTAAAAAATCAATAAAATATATTTTTAAAAAAGAGGCTCCAGAGAATCCTAAACCCTTCCTCCATGTGAAGACACAGAGAGAAAAAAAAGCCATATATTAACCAGGAAATGGACTCCAACTCAAGCATGCTGTCCCCTTGATCTTGAACTTCCAGACTCCAGAAATGTGAGAAATAAATTTCTCTTGCTTATAAGCTACCCAATCTGTAACATTTTGCTACAGCAACCCAAACAGACTAAGACATTGTCCATGCTGTTATTCTTCTGAGTGTGAAAGGGGTGGTATTAATAGTTCCACTGGGACATTAGGCATAACCCAAGATCATCCAACTGGTTTTGTTGTTATATTCCAATAGGTCTATGCTGCTGTAAATTGAATATTTGTGCCCCCCCCCCTCCTCCACCAAATCCATATGTTTAAACCGAATCTCCAGTGTGTTAATATTTAGAGGAAGAGCTTTGGGGAAGTGATTGGGTCATGAATGGGATTAATGCCATATAAAAGACATCCCACCCCTGACCGGTTTGGCTAGGTGGATACAGCATCGGCCTTTGGACCGAGGGTCCCAGGTTCGATTTCAGTCAAGGGCATGTACCTTGGTTGCGGGCATATCCCCAGTGGGGGGTGTGCAGGAGGCAGCTGACCGATGTTCCTCTCTCATAGATGTTTCTAACTCTCTATCCCTCTCCCTTCCTCGCTGTAAAAAATCAATTACATATATATATATATATATATATATATATATATATATATATATATATTTTTTTTAAAGAGCTCTTTCGTCCCCTCTGCCATGTGAGAAGACAACTATAAACTAGCCAGTGGACTTTCACCAGATACCAAATCTACCAATGCCTTAACATTGGATTTCCCAGCCTCCAGAATGGTGAGAAAATAAATGTCTGTTGTTTATAAACCACTCCGTCTGTGGTACTGTTATAGCAGCCTGAACAGATTAAGACATATGCCTGCCTTCGTCTGTAATCTTTTGTTTCCTAGGAGATGTCACTGTTTCTGGGTTTTTAGACAACGTTTTCAATGAGATTCAGACATCCAAAGCAACATATCCTATGCCTAAAGCTAGGTACACATTCATCATTTATGTTCATGGACTAACATAGTCAATGTTTTACAATTGTTTTTGATGAAAATTGATTACAGAGAGGGCTATATAATAGATGGCTAGACAATAATGCCACAGGAAGACTTCTCCACTTCTGTCAGGGTGCCTGATATTCCAAGATAAGGCCTATTTCAGTACTTCGTTAAGTAGCAAAAAACAGCCTAGGTTAAAGTCATTAGAGAATTTTCTTGAAAACATAGTTCAAATTGGACCTTCAGTGAAGAAGGAGATAGCAGGAGGAGAAGATCCAAAAAGGATTAGTCCTGAGGTCATCCTTGCCTGAAATCCACGTCAGTAGGCTCTCTCGTCTAGGCACAGTCATTGATCAGGAGAGGATCTTTGGCCAGATTGTTTTTTTTTAAAAAAGATTTGCTTCCATTCTGTACATAATCTCCAGCTTACTTAAATGGAAGAGCATTACTTCTTTGGCAGTCTTTGCGTGGTTACATTGGCAAAGGAGGGCTGGATCCATGACTCAGCCAGTGTGACTAAGAGCGCTGATGAGAGGCTTCCTCCCACTTCCTCAACCCCTTGGGGGATAATAAGTAAAGGTCCTCAATCACTAAAAGTTTCTCTGAACTTACAGTGTTCCCTGTAACCGCTTATCACAGTCTCTCAGCAATCAGCAAAGTGAAATCGCTCTTAGAGTGACAGAAAACAATCAGTATGTTTGTCTATGGATTTTATCAAAACAGGGATGCTTGGTGGAACAGGAGATGAGGGATTTTGCTGTTTCATGGCAGGAATCCCCTCTTCATTATGCAGATTGCAATGGGTGCCTGGAGAAATGTGAATGCTCTGCTCGGGGCTCTGACAAGTCTGTGTGCAGAACAGTAACAATTGCAATAGACCAGTGCTGCGCTGTTCAGGTGAGGGCCTGTTTCTGGCCCGCGGGGAACTGATCTCCCAGGACTCAGAGGGGCAGCATCAGGTAAAAGTGTCTCACAAGGTCCCTACCTGTTTTTTAATATGAATATTTGAAAACTCCAAGGATAACCCTACCTGGTTTGGCTCAGTGAATAGAGCATTGGCCTGCAGGCTGAAGGATCCCGGATTTGATTCTGGTCAAGGGCACATGCCTGAGTTGTAGCCTTGATCCCCACTTGGGGGCATGCAGGAGGCAGCCAGTCAATGGTTCTCTCTCATCATTGATGTTTCTGTCTCTCCCTCTCCCTGCCTCTCTGAAATCAATTGAAATCTATTTTTAAAACAAACAAACAAAAAACACCCACTCATCTGATGTCTCTTGCCCCCAGACCTCCCTTAAGCCAGACAAGCCTGAGAAGACACAAGCAAGAAAATAACCTTTGGATCACTGAAATAGGTGTCACAACAATTCATTACACCATCGTGACCATTACTAAAGTTTCTCAATGTCTGTGGCTCTTCATTCACACTGAGCTTTAACTTGTGTTTCCCTGAGCACTAGTTAGTTGAAAAGGCTGTTACAAAACACCATGAAGTTCCTGACTATGACTCATAAATGCTCAGTCTTATCTACTTACTCTGTGTTTTCACATATTTCTGACAAGCTCTGTTTCTGTTCTCTTAAGTACAGAATAGTTCAGTAAATACCCAAAAAGACTATATATATATATATATAATGTTTATTGAGCTGGGGACAGTGAAATAAGAAAGGACCTAGGACAGAAGAAGCAACAGGAGAGAGCCTAGGCAGGGCTGCTTTGGCTCAGTAGAAACTATGGGAAAGAAGTGAGCCGCATCAGGGGCCTTGAGGACAAGTTCAGAGGGTTAGCCCTGGAGGAGCTGCCGCTATCCATTGCTCCTCTGGTTGCCAGTCTCCTGGGGTCCCTTAGAGTTTAGGAGATTCATGCCTGTGGGGGAAGAGGAAGGGGAAGGGGAAGGTGCAGGGGTGCTTCCAGAGGGAGAGAGCACCCAAAAGATCCTTTCTGTAGTTCTTGATCAGTTTGTACAGGTTTTCACTAATGTCTATACACAGACTTATTATTCCCATACTACTCTGCATGGGAGCGGGTAGGTTGCAAAAGACAGTGACAAAGACATCAGCAAGACATAATTGCTGACAACGTAATGTGAAGAAATGAAACAGAAAAACTGAAAAATTATTTAAAATTAGGCCTCAAAAGGAAAGTGTGATATTATCCAGTTTGGGGTCATTGGCCCTACCTATCTTGTAGCCCCCGAGAGCAGCACTATAGTCATGCGTACACGTTAAGTGATATTTTTATGATAGTGTCAATAAATCCTCAAGAAGAGATTTAAGATATATTCAGTATATTCTTTTTAAGAAGGCATAGGAGCTGTCAATGCATTTTGCCTGGTTTCTTACAAGCTGATACAATTTCGCACTTGAAGGCTAAGTAAGCATTTTATTATAATGGTAATAATAGCAACCACTCTCGACTGCCTGTTCCATGCCAGGAAATGTGTAGGTGTTTGATATAAGTTGTCATTAATCCCGCTGGGCAATGACGCTGCAAACCAGCCAGGCATGTGTCTCAGAGCTTTGGAGGAGGCAGAGGCATTCTATTGTGGCCTTGACGACTGATTTTATTTTGAAAAAGACATAAATTGCCTGCTTCTAAGAAAACAGAGGAGTGTGTGATGATTCTGTTTAATCTACTGTAGTAAGATGATGTAATTTGCATCTTGAAGAGATAAACTTTTCTTACGATAATAACAATAGCAACCATTACTCTTATGTATCTGTTCTGTGCCAAGCAATGTGTCTGGTCTTAAACTTAAAATATCTTTACTCCTTCCAGGTAGTTATTATTACCCCCATTTTACATGTAGAGAAACTCTAGCTCAGGGACAATAGGTGAGTGATAGATGGAGCCAAGACTCAAATCCAGTTGCCTAAAACCCCAAACCCATGCTCTTCCCAAAACCAGGCGGACTCCAGTTATAGAGAAACTCCCCTTAAATGCACCTTATGATTCCTGGGCAGTGCCCTAAGTTGTCTCTGTAAGGAGCTTTCTGGTCATTGGGGAAGGTTCCTATTTCTATTCCTCTTCCCCGTGGAGCATTGTTCTCAGGAGAGAAGAGGCGTTCTGTCTGGATCCTTTGGGTCTGAGCCAATGGAGAACTGCAATCATCTAAGAGGAACCCATCCAGAGTAATTCCTTGTTGTCACCAGCTGAGTCCATTCCCCTCTGAGTGACCACCTGGCCCTTCTCCACTGCACTCAGTTCTTTCCCTGGCAGCGGGAAGCACCCTAGAAATAGCCTCTAGACTTGGGAAGGAACGCCCCCTGGTGCCTACAGCAAAGAAGATGCCTGTGGGGTGGGAAGAGCAGGCCTCAGGGCAAGTCAACTCCATTCTGCAGAAAGTCAGCTTATGTCCTCTCATTTTTCCAAGAATGAGAGACCAGGAAAACACACTGACAAGAAATCCCATTCCTCCCTTCTGCCATAAATAAATGCCTTTCTCATGCCTTGTCTAACCTAAAATCCACTGCCGTGGTGGCCTTGATTCTAGGCCCTCATAGCAGTTGTTTGGTCCAACTGAGGGAACCAAAACATCAAAGCTCCAGGAGCCCTGAAGCCTGAGTGTGAATAATCAGCACATTCTCTTGGGAGCAGGAGCACATTAGAAAGTTTCCCCAAGTTCAGTGGTGGCAAGTTCTGGAGCTCAGGTGCACTCCCACATGTTTTAACAATCCCCCAGTGCCTGCTCAACCTCAGTGCAGCCTTTCAATACTGGATACAGGTTAAAAAAACAAAGTGGGTTTTTCCAGATGGGTTTTAGTGCAGTGCTCACCTAATCAAGAACCTTGCTGTTTGGATATTGTCAAAGGAGTCCAGTAGGGGCATTGAGGGCTGGGGGCTCACAGAACAAGCATCAACTTTAGGGTTTAATAGCATCATCATAACCTGTCCAGGCCTGGAGTTATGTGATGGCAAGTCTCTACGGCAGTTTTAACAAATGGGACACCAGTTGGCTCAAGCGCTCCCCTTTTCCGTAGTATATCTGAATGGAAATACTGAAGGACACAAAACAGATTGGAATTTGGTAAGAGAGGAACATCTTATACTTGAGATTTCATGATTTCTAGACACAACCTGCCTGAGGAGTGAATGCAGACAGCCATAGGGGTGGTATTCAGGAGGCTCCCTTCCCCACAGAAGAGGCACAGAGGATGATACAAAGAGGCGTTTTTTCGCACCTCCTCATCCCAGCCCCACGCCCCAGTAGATGCACTCCCTTATTAGGGACTCTGTAACCACAACCCCCTTTAATTAGCCACTTTCTGGCTCTGATGTACCTTCTCCAGGAGGGTTCCTCAGTGCTCCAGCCCCAGATGGAGCACTATCCAAGCCCAGCATTTACTTATTATGTAGGCAGAATAATTACTGCCAACCCTAGCCCCCCACAGATGTCCTCACCTAATCCGCAGGAACTGTGAATATGTTACTTTGCATAGCAAAAGGGACTTTGAAGGTGTGATTAGATGGAGGCCCTGGACATAGAGAGACTTAAGGCACATTTGCAGAATAGCAGAATTAGAAAGGAATTTCTGAATCTCTCAATCCAATACATTTGACAATGTGGAAACAGAGTCCAAAGGATTTTCTCAAAGTCACACTCTGTGTTAGGGGTAGGAATTAGAACCCTATGTCTTCACTTCCAGGCACTCTTTCCACTCTCCCCCACCCCCACCCCCAAAGCGCATACACACACACACACACACACACACACACACACACACACACTGCATTCACTGACAAAGTGAAACACTCTACAAAAGGAACCACCTTTTTAGACAAGGTGAAACTACGAATAATGTGAAATAGAAGTAGTTTAGTCATTTGGTTTTGTGTTCATTTGAACACTGATGTATTTTAAGTTTTTATTTTATGAATGTGGTTAGGAATAGATTTTGGTTTTGTTAGCAATTTACCTATCTTCCCTGGCGGCACCAACAGTTATTTTCTTGCTGTGAAATTGGCAATCTTCCACATGCTGGGCCAGGAATGTGTAAATGGCTTATGCTTGGTCATTGAGTCTCTCCCTACAAATCACATGAGCCCTGACGCAGGCAGACATGCCCATGTCCTCCTCTGAGTCCGTGCCCGGGGACCAGACCTCTTACCAGATGTGGCCAGAGAGAGAAGTCATATTCAGGTATCTCAGAGCCTCCATGGCACCTGGAAAATTTAATTAAGTCACGCAGAATTCTTTTAGTATTTTCTTGTCTATAAAACAAAGATAATACCCATTTTGTTAAACTTGAAACAAGGAGACATATTGTATACAGAGTGCCTGGCACAGAGCTGGAACTCAGTTGATGGTAGTTGTGATATGTATATAGTTTTACTTTATTTTTCACATAACTTTTCATACTAACTGCATACGCAACGTATTTCAGATAACTTTATGTCTAGATTATTAATAAAGCACTGACATCACCTTCCTCCTGTGTTTACCGAGATCCAACCACCTGTTTAAAGGTCTCATCAAAATCCCCAGCAGGGTTCATGTCCTGCCTCTCTTTGGCAGCCAATTCTCTCCTCCCTCCCCCGTAAGGGCTTTTATTAAACTCTAAACATGCTTTAGAGAAATGATTCAGAAGCTTTGCATCTCTTCCCACGTTCATGAGTAAAGTTCACTGATGAAAATTTTTGGTTTCTGCACTTCAATCAATTTTTTAAAGACTTTTTTCTTTAAGAAAAAGTTTAAGGTTATAGCAGCTACAGAGAAAGGTACCGAGCTTTGCCATATTTCCCCTGCACTCACTCATGCATAGCTTCCCTCCTCACATCACCCACCAGAGTGGTACATTTGTTACAGTCTATGACCCAACATTGATATCATCATCACCCAAAGCCCATAGTTTACCTTAGGGTTCACTCTTGGTGTTGTACATGCCAGGGGTTTAATATGACATGTACCCATCACCAAGATATCATACAGAGTATTTTTGCTGCCTTAAAAATCATCTTTTTTCCACGGACTCATCCCTCCTCCCACCCCAACACCTGAAAATCATTCTTGATTTTATTTTCTCCATAGTTTTGTCTTTTCCAGAATGTCACATAGTTGTGTTTTGATAAGTTTGTGCTTCATACAGTTTAAAATTTCTCTTGTGATGTATTATATAAAAATGTGTTGTTACCCAGATGGCATGGCTCAGTGGTTGAGCATCAATCTATGACCCAGGAGGCCAGGGTTTCATTTCCGGTCAGGGCACATGCCTGAGTTGCAGGCTTTATCCCCAGTGTGGGGCATGCAGGAGGCAGCCAGTTGATGATTCTCTTTCATCTTTGATGTTTCTATCTCTCTCTCCTTCTCCCTTCCTCTCTGAAATGAATAAAAATATATTTTTTTTAAAATGTGTTGTTTAATCTCCACATATTTTGGAGTTTTCCAGTATCTTTGTTACTGACCGTTTAATTCCATTGTGGTTTGAAAGCAGATATTACATGGTTTCTCTTCTTTTAAATTTGTGAAGGTGTATTTTATGACCTAGAATGTAGTCTACCTGGGTGAATGTTCTATGTGAACTGGAGAAGAATGTGTAGTCTGTTGTTGTTGGATGAAGTAATTTATAGATGTCAATTATATTCAGTTGATTCATTGAGTTCAACTTGTTCTTAGTGATTTTCTGGCTGCTGGATCTGTCCATTTTTAATAGAGGGGTGTTGAAGTCTTCGATCATGATAGTGGGTTCATCTATTTCATTTGCACTTCTATCAATTTTTGCCTCATGTATTTGACACTCTTTTGTTAGGTACATGTACGTTAAAAAATATCATGTCTGCTTCACAAATGATACCTTTATAATTATGTAATGCCCTTCTTTTTTTCCCTGATAATCTTCCTTGCTTTGAAGTCTGCTTTATCTGAAATTAATACAGCTATTCCTGCTTTTTTTATTAGTGTTAGCATGATATATTTTTCTATCCATTTACTTTTAATATATGTTTTTTTAATTGATGTTTCAAGACATAGGATGGAGAGGTAGAAACATCAGTGAGAGAACATTGATTGGCTGCCTCCTGCATGGCTCCTGCTAGGAATCAAACCCGCAACCCTGGCTTGTGCCCTGACCAGCAAGCCAACAGTGACCTCCTGCTTTATGGGTTGATGATCAACCACTTAGACACACAGGCCAGGCTCCATCCATATACTTTAATCTATATGTGATTTTATATTTAAAGAGAGTTCCTTGCACATATTATATAGTTTGATCCTGATTTTTGATCCACTTTAATAATTTCTGTCTTCTAACTTATGCATTTAACCATTAACATTCAAAATGGTTACTGAAATAGTTTGGTTAATATCTACTATATTCATGACTGTTTCTATTTGTTGCACTTTTTCTTGGTTCCTATTTTTATCTCTACTCCCTGTCTGCCTTTTATAGTTTTAACTAAGCATTTTATGAATGCATTTCTCTCCTTTCCTAGCATATTGGTTATACTCCTTTTAAAATCGTTTTTTAGTGGTTGCCATAGAGATTGCAGAGTATATGTACACGTCCCATTTCAAATAACACTGTACCACTTCATGGGTAATAGGAGTGCTTCATAATAACAAAATAACCATAATACCTCCCTCCTATCTCATATGTTATTGCTGTCATTAATTTTATTTAGAAATATAATAATTAAGTATTATTACATAGATATATACGTAAGTATACATTATGGGATATAACACTACTATTATTTGGAATAAATTATTATCCATTAGATCAATGAAGAATAAAAAATAAGTTTTTATTTTATCTTCATTTAATCCTTCTGTGATGCTTTTCTTTGCTTCATATAGATCTATCTTCTGACATTATTTTTTATCTCTCTAAAAAACGTTTCTAAAAACATCTCTGGCAAGGGAAGTCTACTGGCAACAAATTCCCTCAATATTTGTTAGTCTACAAGAGTCTTTATTTTTCCTTCATGTTTGAAGAGTAATTTCAAAGTTTACATAATTCTAGATCAGTGGATTTTTTTTCTCTCAACACTTTAAACATTTCATCCCACTCTTTTCTTGTTTGCACAATTTTCTTAGGAGAAATTGGATGTAATCTTCATCTTTGTTTCTGTATAGGTGGATTTATTTTGTTTTTTCAGAATATCTCTTTATCTTTGATTTTCCACCTTTTTAAAAATGATATGCCTAGGTTTCTTTTATTGCATTAATCCTGAATGGTGTTCTCTGAGCTTCCTGGATCCGTGGTTTGACAATACTTGGTGAAATTTTCAGTGTTTATTGTGTTACATTTTTCCTCTGTTCCTTTCTCTCTTCTCCTTCTGGTTTTCCCATTATGCACATGGTACACATTGTGTAGTTGTCCCAGAGTCTTTGGATATTCTGTTTTGTTTTGTTTTTGTTTGTTTTTTGTCTTCCAGTCTTTGTTCTCTTTGCCTTTCAGTTTTGGAAGGAAAAAATCCTCAGTTACAGTGATTTTGATCTATAATATTTCCTTTTTGGTTCTTTCTTAGGATTTCCATCTCTTTACTTACATTGCCCATCTGTTTTTGCATGCTGTCTACTTTATTTATTAGAACTCATAGCATATTAATCATGGTTGTTTTAAATTCAAACGCCCCTGCCTATCTGGTTCTGATGCTTGCTTTATCTAGTCACATTGTGTGTTTTTTGCCTTTTAGTATTCCTTTTAACTTTTTAGAAAATATTTTTTTATTGATTTCAGAGAGGAAAAGATAGGGAGAGAGAGAGATAGAAACATCAATGATGGGGATCATTGATTGGCTGCCTCCTGCACGCCCCCTACTGGGGATCGAGTCAGCAATCTGGGCATGTGCCCTTGGCCAGAATCAAACCTGGGACCCTTCAGTCTGCAGGCCCATGCTCTATCCACTGAGCCAAACCGGCCAGGGCTGTAATTTTTTCTTGAAAGCTGGACATGATGTATTGGGTAAAAAGAACTCCTGTAAATAAGCCTTTAGTATTATGGTGGTGAGGTTTGAGGGAAGAAACAGCATTCAGTAGTCCTATAATAATTAGGTCTGGGTCTTCCAGTGAATCTATGCCTCGTCTAGACCAAGCATATCAAACTCGCAGCCCACAACAAATATTTTTGCGGCCTAGCCAATATAACGGTATGTAAGAAATGTTTTAATAAAAATCTCATAACTTAATTTTTACAATATCCTGTTATACATAATTATTAATAACAAACTACTACATTCATTAATAACTGATTACTATAATCGTGTTGCATTCATTTAATTCTCTCCACTAATACTAGCAGCAAATATTTTAGCAGCCAATTGCCACGTCACTAGTCTTGGACTGACTTGTTTGGTGTGCGCAATAGGAAATATTTCACTTTCGGAGAACAAGAAAAATAGGTTATTTGCATTATGCTTATTAATTTGTGCAGTTATTCAGTGTCTGGTAGTTAATGTTCAAGAAAAAAACATTAATTTTTATTAAGATGTTCTATTATTTTATGTTAACGATGACTCATTTATTTCAGCATGTCTGAAATAAACCTACATTTCTATGAAAATTGAAGCTTTTGTTGTTTTGCAGCCCACATAAACTTAAACCTTGTTTATTTGGCCGTTGTTTGCCCTTCAGTTTGACATGCTTGCTCTAAACTGTAAACTTCACAAGTATTTTGCAGTCAATTTTATGTTATTTTTCCCCCCACCTTAGGTAGAAGAGGTGGCCAGAGTATGATAGAAATTTCTTTTCTCCTACTTGGAAGGAACTTGGGAATCCCCTGCCCCCACCCCTCCTAGTCATTTAGGTTCTGATAATACCCCAGAAAGTTAGTCTCTACTTAACTAGTTTCTCCTGAGGGCTGGCCCTATTAAGAAAAACAGAATGCTCTGGTGTATTTCAAAATGGTTCCTTTTCTCCTCACCCTGCTGGGAGCACAGGGACTTCCTCCGACATTTACTAAGAACCGGGAGACCACCTTGACTAGGTGCCCTGGGAGTGTTTAACTCTGACCTGTCCACACTGAGCCTGCCTCCGTAATTTTTCAGATAGAGTTTAGGTTTTCCTACGCCGACACTGGTTCCAGGTAAGGCTGCCCTTGTGAGTAACTGCTTCGGTAAAGCACTACTTTCTGTATCCACCTGTCTCTCCAACAGAGTTGTTTTTCTTAGTCCATTTAGTTTTTGTTATTATGATTTCTAAACTCCTTACATGTGAAACCCAGCACAATCCATTTTGTGCTGCAATTCTCCAGTTAATTTGACAACTCAACAGTTTACCCCAGGCTGAAGAGAATGAATTTATGTTGTTGTTGTTGTTGTTGTGGCTACTGGTGCTGCAGTTGTTAATGTTGTGGTTTTGTTGCTCTTGAATCTATGTCACAGACAAATTGTACAGAATTAAAGGAGTAACCCTTAGGTGTAACACTTTGAATTGCATGGAAACTCACACAAGACTTTTCAACCAGATATGGGATTCTGGCACACTCGGATAAATCATCTTTTTGTGTTTTTTTTAATAAAGATGATTAAAAGTTAGGAATCTAACTTTCAAGATTGAAAGAAATATTACATGCCCAGCCAGCATGTCTCAGTGGTTAAGCATCAACTTGTGAACCAGTAAGTCATGGTTCAATCCTGGTCAGGTCACATGCCTGAGTTGAGGGCTCTATCCCTAGTAGGAGGTATGCAGGGGGTAGCCAATCAATGATTCTCTCTCATCGTTGATGTTTCTCTCTTTCTCTCTCTCTCTTTCTCCCTCCCTCTCTCCTTACTAAAAAACATGTGATACTTGTCTTTCTCTGACTGACTTATTTCTTCTCAGAAATCAATAAAGATGTTTTTTATTAAAAAAAGAAATATAGAGTTTATCAAAGTGTTGTAAATTTTTCTTTGCAAAGGAGATTGTTTACATGTGACCACAATTTCCAGGTTTATAAGTTATGAAATCAGAATATAAAATGAAAGGCCAAATAGTCAAGTGACTATTTTATTGCTAAGCCTCATCCAAGGATATTTTTCCATTGTTTTAGAGAGAGTGGAAGGGAGGGGAGAGACAGAGAGAGAAAGATTAATGTGTGTGAGAGAGAAACATCAATTGGTTGCCTTCTGCACACCTCAACCAGGGCCAGGTATCGAGCCTGCAACCAAGGTACATGCCCTTGCCCAGAATCAAACCCGGGACCCTCAGTCCTTGAGCCGACGCTCTATTTGCTGAGCCAAAATGGGTAAGGCTCAAGTGACTAGAGCAGTGGTTGGCAAACCGCGGCTCGTGAGCCACATGCAGCTCTTTGGCCCCTTGTGTGTGGCTCTTCCACAAAATACCACGTGTGGGCGCGCATGTACAGTGCGATGGAAACTTCGTGGCCCATGCGCAGAAATCCGTTTTCGGCCTGGCGAGTCCATTTTGAAGATGTTGTGTTAGAAGAAGTGGGGGGTGTCGGTTGGTCGGGATACGCAGACACGGGAGGCGCGCACGATTCATGCACAAGTTGAGTGAGCCAGTCAGTCTCATTGTACAGTGGTTAGTGCTAGTCGCATCCGCAAATCGCACGTGGTGGCAAAAGTACCTACTCGAAGCATAAAGTGACCTGTATTTTTCCAACCAGCTGCAAATCCTACAGGTATTTTTGTCATCAATTTAAGAATTGTAATTCTTTTGTGTTGGTGGCTTTAGTATTATAAAATGAAACATTTTTTTTAGGTGCCCTGTTTGACATGGCTACAAAGAAGAAGCAAAAACAAAAACAAAATACGGAAGACAAAAACTGTGAATTTGAAGTTGAATTTGAAGTTGAATGTACCTACCTATATAGTTTAAGTTTAAAAAATTTGGCTCTCAAAAGAAATTTCAATCGTTGTACTGTTGATATTTGGCTCTGTTGACTAATGAGTTTGCTGACCACTGGACTAGAGTATTTTAAATTAGTATTTTCTTTGGAGACTTAAATTAGATGATGCTGTGTTAGTAATGAAGTTCAGAGAAGTTAAGTTTCAGGAATAGCTGAAAACAATTTAGTAATCAGCACACACAAAGGTCCGAACCTCCTTAAGATCCACCAGTAAATCTGAGAAGAATGGTTTTGTATTTCACACTAGGACACTCTAGTCTTTAGGAAGAAGCCTCAGGGTAACCCTATTTCCCTGACTCATTCCTGGAAACTTCCATGAGGAAATCAACTCTGATATGCTAAAGAAACCAGAAGGAACCTAGCTTATAATGTTTGTGTTCACAATCCAAGCAGAATGTGCTCTACTTAACACTAGGTCTGAGTGCCTACTAGCTAGCCACAATGTGGTGCTAAGTGCCCAAGACAAGGACTTTTTTTTAACCCCGTCCCACCCCCAACATGAGACATTTCCTTACAAATTAAAATAGTGCCAGAGGAATGAGTTTATGTCAACTCCTCCCTATGTGGAGAGACTGACCTTTAAAATTTGAAATTCCAGGAGGCTATCCTAACACCTTCTGGGTGCAGAACCTGAATCCTACCCCACACAGCCAGCCTATGGTTTGTGACCACCAAAGATTTCAGAGTGGGGAATAAACGTTGGCTTTCAAAGCCGAAGGCTGTCAGGGGTAGACTTCTGAGCCTGCAGAGACATGGTCATGAGATTGGCTTCTAGGATACTCATTTTTTAACCACTGTCATTATTTTGCTGTCATTATTGCACTAGTGAAAACGAAGGTTCTTTCCTCAGGGAACACAATCAGAAACCACAGGTCTTGGAATGGAAGAAATGTCCCCAAAAGTTGGTTGATTCTTGAATGTGCCCTGACCCAGATCAAACACACAACCTTGGCACATAGGGAAAATGCTTTAACCAATTGAGTGACCCAGCCAGGGCCGGTTACTCCTTCTTTTTCTTTTTAATATTTTTTCATTGATTTCAGAGAAGAAGGAAAAGGGAAAGAAAGAGAGAAACATCAATGATGAAAGAGAATCATGCCCCCAACCATGGACCAAGCCCATAACTCGGGCATATGCCCTGATCAGGAATTGACCTGTGACCTCCTGGTTCATAGGTTGACACTCAACCATTGAGCCACACCAGCAAGGCAGATTATTCTTTCTTAAAGAGTTTTACTCTGCCAGCCCTGGCTGGTATTTCTCAGTGGGTAGGGCATAGTTCTGTGCACCAAAAGGTTGCAAGTTCGATTCCCAGTCAGGGAACATGCTGGGGTTGCAGGCTCAATCCCTGGCAGGGGTGTGCAGGAGGCAGCCAATTGATGTTTCACTTTCACATCTCTCTCTCTCTCTCTCTCTCTCTCTCTCTCTCCTTCTTCTTCTTTTTCTTCTTCTTCTCCCTTCCTCTCTCTTTAAAAATAAATTTAAAAAGGTTCTTCCCTCTCTGTTTGAGGGTTGGTAGGGGGTTTTGCTGTAATGGGCTTATTTTTATGCTGTTTTCACCCGCTATGGTTAAATCCGGTGCCATAACACTTCTTGTGAGGACAACCCTGAGAATGTGACAACCCTGAGAATGTGCCCTGGAGAGGCAGGACCAATGTTAATTTCCCTGATGAGGAGATAATGTGGGAGCTGTTGGAATGGTTGGGTGTAGGTATGTGACCTCAGAGGAGCATGAATGAGTCTAATATGAGAAAATGTGGACTTTTAATTCAGCAAATACTTTTTTTGGTAAGATCCTTTGAAACAATGCAGGAATTAAGAAGGAAATAAGCTTACAAGAATATTTACATTTTCAAGAAAGATTGCTTATTTCCCCCCATTTTGTTTACATTGTCCAGATTCCAGCCAAAAAGATTCCTCAAAGAATTATATTCTTGGAGTTGTTGGAAAAAGATTCTTCAGTCTTGCAAGATGACTCAAAATATGCAGGGGAGGCAGTATATATTTCTGTCTTAAATATAGAGTAAAATTTGAAGAGTATTATTCTTAGAAAACTTTTGTCTGATTTATCCCATCAAGAATTCAAATATTTAGCCATAGCTGGTTTTGCTCAGTGGATAGAGCGTCAGCCTGTGGACTGAGGGGTCCCAGGTTCGATTCTGGACAAGGACATGTACCTTGGTTGCAGCACGTCACCAGTAGGGGGTGTGCAGGAGGCGGCTGATCAATGTTTCTCTCTCATTGATGTTTCTGACTCTCTATCTCTCTCCCTTCCTCTCTGTAAAAAATCAATAAAATATATTTTTTAAAAAAAAGAAACCCACACCTAAAAAGATTTTCCCACACTAAGTTGTTGCCAACTAAGCTTGATTCTGAGGTTTAAAACTTATGAAATAAGAATGTTAAATCAAAGACCAAATAGTCAGTTGACAAATAGTCAAGTGTATCAGTATTTTCATTGGTGTTGTTTGCTAGGTCATGCTCTGTTTAGGGCTGAAGTTTGGAGAAGTTTCAGAGATAGCTGGACTCAATCGAAACAATCCATATATGCTAAGGTCTAAACGTCTCTAAGTTCATTCAGTAAATCAGACATGGGCTCAGAGAGAAATGGTTTCATATTTCCCACTAGGACACCCTAGTGTTTAGAAAAAAACAAAAAGGAAAAACATCTTATTTCCCTGTTTCATCCCTGAAAACTTTTATCAGGAAACCTACTCTGCTGTGCCAGGTAAATGCGAGGAGTCTCACTGCAATAAATGTTTGCCCTTACAACTTCCCAATCCAAGCAGAATGCTGCTCTACTAAGTAGGTCCAGATTTTCAGCATGCTGGGATTAGAGCCTTTTAATAGCAGAGACTGGATGGTGAATTTGCCACCATGAATTAGTTCCATTCATTCAACAGTGGTTAGTGCCTACTTCTTTGAGAGATGTGGCCCTAAGTGCCAAATAAAAGGACTCTTAAAAAGACAACAAAAACAAACCTTGGCCCCCTGCTCAGCAGGAAGTAAAGCTTGCTTGGGGAACTAGTTAATGAGAGCCCCTCCCTATTTGGAGAGGAACATTTAAGTAAAGCTTGAACTAGCACCTTCAGCCTTAGCTGGTTTGGCCCAGTGGATAGAGCATCGGCCTGTGGACTGTAGGGTCCCCAGTTTCATTCCTGTCAAGAGCACATGCCTGGGGTGCAGGCTCCATCCTCAGTAGGGGGTATGCAGGAGGCAGCTTATCAATGATACTCTCTCATCATTGATGTTTCTATCTCTCCTTTCCTCTCTGAAATTAGTTTTTAAAATATTTTTAAAAATAGCCCTAGCCTGTTTTGTTCAGTGGATAGAGCGTTGCCCTGCGGACTGAAGGGTCCTGGGACTGAAGGGTTCCATGACTGAAGGGTCTCGGGTTCGATTCTGGTCAAGGGCATGTACCTGGGTTGCAGGCTCCTCCCTGGTCCCTGGCCCTGGTCCAGGCAGGTGCAGGAAGCAACTAACTGACTTGTTTCTCTCACAACGATGTTTTTCTCTGTCTTTCCCTCTGCCTTCCACTCTCTCTAAAAATCAATGGAAAAATATCCTCAGGTGAGGATTAAAAAAATAACAAAAACAACACCTTCTGAGTGCAGACCCTGATTTATATGCTCCACTCCCCCAGTCATGGTTTGTAACCACCAAAGACTTCAGAGTGTGTGAGGACTGTTGGCTTTGACTGTTGAAGGCACACCTGGCCGCCAGGGGTGGGAGTTCTGAGGCAAGTGGCATGGCCATGAAATCAGCTTGCAGAGAAGTCAGTGTTGTTGTTCACCATTTTGCACTTCCCATCGCGCAGGTGGAAGCTCAGCAGGAAATTGCAACCCGGAGACACATACTCACCAATGATTTCAGGAGGTTCATATGTCAGAATGTCAGGTCTTGGAATGGAAGAAATTTCCCCAAAAGCACTTGGCACCTGAGAGCAAACGCTCACCTACAACTGTGGCAGAGCTCAGTTTCTAGCAAAATGGTGTCCACTGTGCCGCCTCTGCCAATCTGGCCCTGCAACTCTGCACCGAAAGCTGCACCAGTGCTTGGGACTCACTCTGCTGAGCCCCAAACCCAGGCTGGGTCTCAGCACCAGCAGATTATCTGCGTCTCAGCTCCAGGAGGGACTGTGTCCAGGATCCGACACACTGATCCCTGACCCTCCTTTGCTGCACTCTTCCCCCACCTCCCTGCGCCCTGACGCTGTACCCAAGGGCGCACCTGGGTTCTAGGGAACAGTTGTTCCACATCTGGCTCCTACAGTCCGGCCAGTGCAGCCCTCCCATCTCCCATTTATTCCCTCGGGGCAGCGGCGCCCCATCACTTAAAAGGAGGAAAGTTTAAAAAGGGCATCTTGGAAGTTGGGTGTCCCCGCGCACGGAGGCCACCCGCCTGGGAGGAGGAGAGATGTGGAGCGAGGCAGGGGTGTCACAGGAATCGCTGCGGATCCCGGAGAGTGCGGACTAGTGTGAGGACCTGCAGCTTTGGTCCCTCACAGCACACGTAGGGCTAGTTTCTCTCTGCCTCGAAACCGCCTCGATGGGGGCCCTTGCCTGTCCCTCAGCAGCCCCGGGCACTTGCCGCATTTGCCACCTTTGCCGCATTGGGAAACTCCATTAGCTCCAGTGCATCGCGTGCCGCGCGCTCAGACCTGGGGATCCGGGAGACAGTGGGGAGTTCCTGGGGGTCTTGGGGACAGTGAGAAGTGTCTCTCTCTGCATGTTACCCGCTGAGAGCAGCAACTCAGGAGCGAGCGGGGACCTTCCAGGCGGGCTTGCCGCAAATAAAGCTCAGGGGACGGGTCCTGCAACCAGCTGTACACGGTGTGAGCGGGTCTAGGTGTTGTGGAGCCCGCTTATTCTTGCGAGTGCAGGTAGCGATGGTGCGCACAGGCTGCGGGCAACCGCTATGTAAAGGTGTCCACAGGAGACACTGGGAGGCAGGCTTGGTGCAGACTGAGTGACCTGGGCATATGGCCCCGGGTGCTGTCCCCGTGTCCCTTTTGCCAGTGCCATTGTTTGGGGGAGTGGGCTTATGTTTGAAGAGAGGAATGGGTTTGTGGGAGGGGAAGAGTGTGACTGGAAGTGACAGTGAGCAATCATCTCTGCAGGGATTCCCATCACGCCTGCCATGCTCTCTATTGGAGAACTGAAGGGCAGGGGACTTGCACGCAAGTTCGGACGCGGATTTGACCCGGAAGTGTATGTCTGACCCGGAAGTGTATGTCTGACCTAGATATGTTTCCCTGTGCTCGCTGCGTGTTGATCCCTTACAGGGGTGCGACCCAAAATTGCATGCCAATGGGGCTCCCTGGCAACAGCTTCCGGAAACAGGGTTCAATGGGCAGATCCTTCTAGCAGGCAGATGAGCCGAGGTGCTGGCTGGCTGGGCAGAAGAGGAAGCTGCCGGGGCTGCGTGGAAGCTGGGGAAGCGTTGGTGGCTGAGCGGGACATTGGTCCCCTTCTATCCGCCTGAAGGACCACCAGGGCAGGTAAGTACCTCTGAAATATTTATTAAGGGATCCCAGGTGTGAGCCATGAAGGAATTCCAGACCCCTACCTCACTGGGGGCGGGGTGAGCTAATTACTAATGACCACATTCCTTTAAGACCTTGGGTCCTCATTTTATTAAGTATATTTTCAATGATTTCAGAGAGGAAAGGAGACATGGAGAGAGAGATAGAAACATCAATGATGAGAGAGAATCACTGTTCGGCTGCCTCCTGCACACCCCCTACTGGGAATTGAGCCCACAACCCGGAATTGAACCATGACCTCCCGGTTCATAGGTCGATGCTCAACCACTGAGCGACACCGGCTGGGCTCCATTTTAAAGATGAGTGCATTGAGGCATTGAGAAGTCACTTGTCCATAATCCTACCGCCAAGAATTTGTTCAGTCAGAATTCGGTTTAGTCTGACAAAGTTCTTGCTCACTGTCCATCTCTTGTTTCCACAAACGACCCTCCTCTGCAGGAGATTCCAGCTGAGGGGATTAAACACCTTGCTGGGACCCAGAACCAACCCTGTAACGCATTAACCCTCTCACCCTCACTTGGATGAGGGTGGAAGGTCAGACTTGGGAAAGCCAGGCGTCCCTGTGATCCTGAACCCTGCCCTGCAAGACTGCACCGCTGGGATGGAGTGGGCTGCACTGCTGCGACCTTGCACGCGGGTTCAGGATCTGAGGGAGGGGCCGACACACAAATGAAAATGCTATACAGGAAATATGAATTTAGAAGGCATTGGGGGCCAGGTGGAGACCTCTTTCTTGCAGAGGCACACCGACTTCTCAGTCCCTTTGCTTTTATTCACTTGAATACACATTTGCCCTTGAGCAATGCATACAGGCATATCAAGGTAAAGTTTGGCAAACAGTTAAGAATTTATAATCAGCCCTAGCTTGTTTGGCACAGTGGATAAAGCGTTGGCCTGCGGACTGGAGGGTCCCAGGTTCGATTCTAGTCAAGGGCACATGCCTGGGGTTGCAGGCTCTATCTCCAGTAGGGGGCGTGCAGAAGGCAGTCCATCAATGGTTCTCTCTCATCATTGATGTTTCTATCTCTCTCTCCCTTTCCCTTCCACTCTGAAATAAGTAAAAAATATATTTAAAAAAATAATTATTAAAAAAAGAAAGAATTCATAAAGGAAAAAGTCAATATCTAACCAGTACAAGAACCAACAAACCACAGTGAAAATGAAAACAGAAGTAGTTGTTTCATCTGTTAGAGAAATGGATCACTATGTATAATATATTAAATTTTATTCTAACATATATAAATATTATAAATGCCCCCTTTTTAAAATATATTTTTATTGATTTCAAAGAGGAAGGGAGAGGAAGAGAGAGGTAGAAACATCAATGATGAGAATTATTGATCAGCTGCCTCCTGCACACCCAGGCATGTGCCCTAACTGGGAATCAAACCATGACCTCCTGGTTCATAGGTCAACACTCAACCATTGAGCCACACCAGCCAGACTATAAATGCCCTCTTAATGGCAAATGACTGTGGAGATGGAAAAAAGGGTTCTATGGATGTAACCTCACAGGATGATCTGATTATAAATTCTTTTTTTTAATATATTTTTATTGATTTCAGAGAGGAAGGGAGATGGAGAGAGAGAAACATCATTGATTGGCTGCCTCTCACATGCTCCCTACTGGGGATCGAATCCGCAACCCAGGCATGTGCCCTTAACTGGAATCGAACCTGGGACCCTTCAGTCCACAGACCAACGCTTTATCCACTGAGCCAAACCAGCTAGGGCTGATTATAAATTCTTTTTTTAAAAAGATATTTTTATTGATTTCAGAGAGGAAAAAAGAGGAAGAGAGAGATAGAAGCATCAATGATGAGAGAGAACCATTGATTGGTTGCCTCCTGCACGCCCCCTACTGGGGATCGAGCCCGAAACCCGGGCATGTGCTCTTTATAGGAATCGAACCCGGGACCCTTCAGTCCACAGGCCGATGATCTATCCACTGAGCCAAATCGGCTAGGGCAGGGGTGGGCAAACTTTTTGACTCGAGGGCCACAATGGGTTCTTAAACTGGACCGGAGGGCTGGAACAAAAGCATGGATGGAATGTTTGTGTGAACTAATATAAATTCAAAGTAAACATCATTACATAAAAGGGTACGGTCTTTTTTTTTTTTTTAGTTTTATTCATTTCAAATGGGCCGGATCCGGCCCGCGGGCCATAGTTTGCCCACGGCTGATCTAGGCCCTGGTCCTCAGGTGCATGCAGGAAGCAGCCAGTCTATGGGTCTCTTTCACATCGATGTTTCTCTCTTTCTGTCTCCTCCTCTCTTCCACTGTCTCTAAAAATCAACAGAAAAATATCTTCAGGTGAGGATTAACAAAAAAAAAATCTATCTATATATATAAAAGCCTAAGCAACTGGCCAACCAGCCAGTAGCTAGGATACGCACTGACCACCAGGGGGCAGACACTCAACGCAGGAGCTGCCAAGCTGCGGTGACTTGGCAGCTGTGGTTCTCAGGTGAGGCACCCAGAATCAGAGAGGAGGGAACCCAATTCTGGGGTGTGTCACCTGAGAACTGCCCTCTTGCAACCTGGGACCCTTGGCTGGGAGGCGGAGGGGGGGGTGTGTGCGGGGGGTGGGGGGTTGGGGCAGGCCAGGCCAAGGGACCCCACTGGTGCACAAATCCAGGCCTCTAGTAAATAAATAAAACATGTAATACCTGACTACATATTTAATCAGGGGCACTGACCTCTTTTCCTTTAGATTGTCCAATAAAATGACAACAGCCAACACAACAATAGCTGTCTGGTATGAATGAATCAAAATTATACTTTTTTTTTTGTCAGATGCCCCGAAAATATATTTTTTTGGTGAACCACAAAATTTTAGTAATCAGTTTGTGTGCCATGAGACTTAAAAGGGTGAAAATGGCTGGCCCAGCCCACTGAGGGAGGCTGTGCTGACGTCCTCAATGCCCTGATGTCAATACCCTGGCAAAGGACTCCAGTGCCCCGCTGGACTGGTGCTCGCCTACAGCCCCTCCAAATCCAAAGGACCACACCCACCCCCACACAGCGAACTCTGAACCAGGCAAGGGCAGAAGGAACTGTCCCTAGCAGCCACTGAGGCCCTACACTCAGCCAGCCACGGCCATGGAACCTCAGGCCATCTGGCCAATGGTAGTTCAGAGGGGCTGGAGGGAAGTAAAGTCACAGGCCACATGGAAGCCTCGAGGAGGTCTGCACAGCAGCAGCTCAGGTGCACTCTTCTTGCTGCTCTTCGCTCTGGGGGTCCGCCAGCTGCCTAAGTAGAGGCTGCCCATCGATACCCCTCTTTCTAGCTCCCCCCTCCTCCCCCACCCGCCCCGTGTCCTCGGGGCTGCCCTTTATCAGCAATATCTACTCTCGCTGGCAGCCTCTGCTGAGCTCCCCCATGTCTGCATGAGGAAGCAGAACCAGGGAGAGGCGAAGGCCACTAGGCCCGGAGCTGTGGGACCGCTCTCCAGTGCCTGGGGTTTGGAGGAAAACCTGCTTCCTGGGTTGGTCGAGTTTGTCCATGTCCATGCCGCGTACCCACCCAGGGAACCCTCGCCGGATCTGGGCCGATCACCCACCCTGGGGGGGGGGGTTCCCTGCATAGTGGTCCGGGGCCTGGACACCTCTGCAGTCCAGGCGCCGAGCCCCAGGCAGGTGTCTCTGCTCCCAGAGCTTGGTGTAGGTTAGGTTTCACCCGCAGCCTCTCAGGAAACCACGCATCCGAATTCTAGGACCCAGTTAATAGGTAACAGGAAGTTCTTGGATGTTTGCCTTTAAGGAAGGTAGCTCTAGGCGTTTGCTTTGAGGATTGGGAAGGCCCTGACTGAGAGGTGGGCTCTGGTGAATGATTGTGAGTGATTGAATGAATGAATGAATGAATGAATGAAAATCCGTGCAGAGCTGTACAGCGCAGGGCGATCATTGGGCTGATAGGCCAGGAGCATCCATCCTCCCAGCAAACCTGAGACTGCGCCTGCTGTGGGCCAGCCTCCTCCCACTGTGGATCCTTTAAACTCACAAGGGCCCCGCGGGGAGCCCACTGCGCCTCCCTTTTACGGAGGAGGAAGCTGCCCCCAGAAATGCCCCCTGGCTGGCAGACAGCCGCCCGCTGCGCACCCTCAGGGGAAAGGGCCAGGACACCAGCCTGTGTTGGGCAGTGTCCCCGCCTGACCCCGGAGGGAGGCAGAGGTTTCAGAGCACTGGCCAGCTCACCTGTTCTGTTTTGAGTCCATTCATTTATGGGCAACAACAAACCACACTCTTGCCGGGTGGGAGAGGTGAAAGGAGAGGGAGGCAAACACAGCCCCACTCAGGGAGTTCCATTCCAGGAAGAGGGGGAAATCAGTCTAATTGTGGCGAGGGCGTTGGGGGAACAGCACAGCAGGGCTGTTTGGCAACTGTGTTTCACCTTGGGGCTGCAATCCTTATTTGAACCAGGTTTTACAAGAATTATTCTAGGTTTCTGCAGCTCACTAACGGTTTATATTGCTAACGGGAAGCTGGCCTGAGGAAAAGCAAACATATAATATTCTCTCTCTCTCTCTCTCTCTCTCTCTCTCTCTCTCTCTCTTTAACCTCACCCAAGGATATTTTTTCTATTGATCTTTAGAGAGAGCAAGTGGAAGGGAGTGGGGGGAGGGGAGAGAGAGAAAAAGAGAGGAAGGGGGAGGGGGAGAAGAAAGACATCGATGTGAGAGAGACACATCAACTGGTTGCCTACTGCACTCATACCCCGATTGGATGGGAGATCAAACCTGCAACTGAGGTGCATGCCCTTGACCAGGAATCAAACCCAAGACCCTTCTGTCCACGGGCCACTGATGCTCTAACCACTTAGAAAAACTGGCCAGGGCCACATATATCATTCTTAGCTTTTATTTTACACCTTCCAGTTCTCCAAGAATTGAGTGTATTTTCATTTAATATATTTGATCTCTGCTGTGTTGGTACAAAGCATCATAACATTCTAGTGGAATCATAAAATGTGAGAGCATGAGACTAGAGTAGAGGTTGAGTTGTTTTTCATCAGATAAAACTTGACATTTGCTTCTCTGAATCTCAATTTTTCCTCTCTAAGGTTATTGCAAGGTTATTATAAGCCAGGCATGAATTGAATAAGGGCTGAAACTAAGGCAATAGTTGTGGGAATATGTATGCTTTTTTTAAGCTGCTAAATGTGTACTAATTTGTTATGTTACAGTAGATAATACAGATTTTAGTACCTGGAAATATGATCAGGCTATCCTAAATACCTGAGGAAGTGAGAACAGTTGTACAACCAGTGACTATGCAGTGGTGGAAGAGTTTTGAAAAGCATGTAGGAGGAAGTTCAAAATGCCTTGAACAGACAATACTACAAATCTGTACTTTAAGGACACTGCTGTTGAGGACTCAAAAGGAAGTGAAGAACATGTTATTGGAAACTGAGGAAGGAAAAATCCTCATTGTGTAATGACAGAAACTTAGCAAAATTGTCTCCTGTGGTTGTGTTGAAAAGAGAAGTTACAAGTAATGAACTTTGATATAGTATATCTAAGATTTCCAAGCGAAGTGTTGAGAGTGCCACCTGGTTTTGTGTTTGTTTGTTTTTTCTTTCTGATAATAAAATGCAAGAGGAGAGAGAGAAATCAGGGGAAGAGTTCTTGAAATATTGAACAAAAAGGAACCAAGAACTACTGATTTTGAAAAAAAAAAATCATTGTCTCCAGAAGGAAAACATGCTAAAATTCATTCTTAGGGCAACATGCTCCAGAGAAAAGGCTGAGATCATTACTAAACAGCATTTTGGTAAAACCTCAGAAAGAAAAATATCAGAGAACTCAGTCACACTAAGGGTCCTTTTAAGAATTTAGTGTGCCTGACAGACCCTTTCAATCAAGTCAGTGGGTCTCTAGGAGAGTTAAGAGCATTGTCACTAAGCTATTTCGACAAGAGCCAAAGATAGAAAAGGGATTATCCTGAAAAGATTTGTGGGTATATATTTTGTCTGCCCTGTGAAGTCCATGGAAGACCCAAAAGGTGCTTGGGGAAATAAAACGTTTCAGCAGAAACATTGCCAACTTGGTCCAAAGGTACAAGTAAAACTTACAAAATTGAATGAAGCTATTAGACCCACAAATTCTACTGGTTCGAAGCAGGCCAGTAACAGTTGCAAACCTGTTATCTTTCAAGAAAAAGAAAGAACGACTCAGAGGGCAGAGCTGAGACCCAGAGAGAATTGTTCTCAGGCCTTGAAACCTAACCAAAAGACACCTGCCCGGTGGAATTTACAATTACCATGGACCAATTACTCCATTTTATCTTGTATTCCTTGCCCCTTTTGAACCAATGTCCATAGCAGTTATTCTGTATTTGCCCTTTCTCATCATTGTTTATTGGGTGTGTTGAGGGCTGTCACTTGAGTTTCATGGGTCCAAAGAGGAGAGATGGAAAGAGGCTACTGGTAGGAAGGACTCAATTATGAGGAGTAACAGAAGGACTTATTAGTAACTTTGTTTGGAGTGAAACCAGTTATGGCTGATAATCTAGGTTTGGGATCCAGGGAAGAGATCTGTTCATGCATCTTTTCTGGGAGCTGTGGTTCCCAACTTGAATTCAGCCAACTCGAAAGAAAAACTTTCCCAGAATTGGGATTGAGTAGCATTATCATGATTTAAATGGATATTATGTATTGCTGTGTAACAAATTAACTCAGAACTCAGCACTTTAGAAGAACATTTATTATTGATTGATTAATTATTGCTTTGGGGGGGAGCGGGTAATCAGGAACACTTGGGAAGACAGGCCCACTTGCTCTTCACCATCACAGGCTTCTGGCTGCACGCTGGACGCTGGACGGCACCGGCCCCCTGCGGATGGCGGACGGCGGATGGAGGATGGCAGATGGCGGATGGTGGACGGCGGATGGAGGACGGCGGATGGAGGATGGAGAATGGAGGATGGAGGACGGTGGATGGAGGACGGCGGATGGAGGATGGAGGATGGTGGATGGCGATGGTGGATGGCGGATGGAGGACGGCGGATGGAGGATGACAGATGGAGGATGGAGGATGACGGATGGAGGACGGCGGGTGGAGGATGGAGGACGGCGGATGGTGGATGGAGGATGGCGGATGGGGGATGGAGGATGGCGGATGGTGGATGACAGATGGAGGATGGAGGATGGCGGATGGTGGACGGTGGATGGAGGATGGTGGACGGCGGATGGAGGACGGCGGATGGAGGATGGCGGATGGCGGACGGCGGATGGCGGCCTGCGCAGATCCGGGGGGTATTGTGCAGGATGCTGTCCAAGGAGACCGGGCCTTCTTGTTAACGGTGCTCCGCTGGCCGGATATCCGCTTCACGACGATCACCACACCTTCTTGCCGCTCCCACTTCTGGTGAACCAGCCAGTTGTAGCGAAAGGTTATTGGCGTCAGGGCTGTAAGTCTGCCGGTCCCTTGCTGTCAGGAGATGGAGCCATTCCGGACGACCACCCATCGCAGGTGGGTGCGCCTGGGCAGGCGCTGAGAGCCCCCGCACCTTGGGGCGGCAGGGTTGAGGGGGTGATGCCAAGGATGCGAGGGGCACAATGAGAAAAGCCCCCGGGGCAAGCACGCGAGGGCACAAGATGCGGGCACTGGGTGGGGGAAAGGTCTCGCTCCAGAATATGTATTCATTCACTCACAGTTTGTGACAGTGTACAGCCCGGAGAAGGCTCTCCTTAGACATTTGGCTCAGTGTTTCTCTTGAGGTTGCAGCGCAGTTCCCAGTTCGAGTCCCAGCTAGGTTCAGATGGACTAGAGAATCCACTTCTAAAATCGCGGATTTGGTTGTTGACAGGCCTCCCTCCTCGCTGGTTATTGGCCAGAGACCTCCATTCCTTGGCGCACGAACCCCGCCATAGCCTGCTTGAGTGGCCTCATTTCATCACATCTGGCTTCCCACAGAAGTGATGTAAGAGGGAACGAAATGTGAGCAGGTGAGTAAAATAGTACCCCAAAGGAAGCCAGAATTATGAAATTTATTAGGTCATCTGGAACGCCAGATGGGCTGAGCCCCAAAATGGCGCCAGTACCCAGGGTTAGGGAGTCAGATTTTGAAGGACTCTAGGGGGGCTTTCTGGGGCAAGTCCTGAGGGGAAAGATAATGGTCTTAGCGAGTGGAATGTGATCTAAGCGAAAGAGATGGTTGGAAGTGGTCCAGGGGAGGGGTTGTTGATTCAATTATTTGATTAGACCTAACAACATAAGGTCTCTTACAACTCAATAATAATAAGATAATATACCCAATGTAAAAATGGACTGCCCTAGCCGGTTTGTCTCAGTGGATAGAGCATCTCCCGGTGAGACTGAAGGATCCCGGGTTCTATTCCAGTCAAAGGCATGTACCTTGGTTCCAGGAACAATCCCCAACTCTGGTAAGGGAGAATGCAGGAGGCAACCAATTGATGTGTCTCTCTCATATCGATATTTCTTTCTCTGTCTCTCCCCCTCCCACTCTCTAAAAAATAAATAAATAATAATAATAATCCATGGAAAGAATATCCTCAGGTGAGGATTTAAAAAAAGAAGAAGCTGTGTAGTGATTTAAGAGAGTCAGATAGCCAAGGATCAGGTTTGCATCTTGAAATGGATCTAATAGGCTTTGTTCAACCTACTTAATCTCTCTGTGTCTTAGTTTCCTCATCCATAAAATAGGGCTTTTGATAGTATCTACCATATTTAGTTGTAAAGGTTAAAAGAATTATTATCTGTAATTCACTTAAGTGACTAGCACATAATAAACACTAAATAATATCTGTTAATATTAGTGTTTACTTTTAAATGTATTACTCATATGAATAAGTTAAAAGAGAAAGGCCCTAAGATAATCTCATTAGATAAAATATATTTTGATAAAACTTAATATCCATTTATGACTTTAAAAATATTAGTATACAATAAGAAGAAAAATTATTCTATATATATATATATATATATATATATACAGACACACACATTATATATGAGGTTCTACTTGGTACAATAAGAACAGAAATATGAATTAATATTTACTGTTATTTACAGATAATGCAGTTGCCTACCTGGAAAGCCCAATGCAAATAAAAATCTAACAGGATTTTTAAAAAATTGCAATTATCCTAACTTCCTCCTGGACAAATAAATGTGTGAAAATTGTTAAGAGTATTTTGAAAAAAGAGAAATATGAGTGCAGCTTTGCCCTCATAGTTATTAAATTGTGTTACTGGTGCATAAACATATCAACAGAAGAGGAAAGAAAGGCCAGAAGGTGATCAGCATATGATAAGGTATTTAATCAATGTGGAACATTTTAGTTTATTTAGTAAGTGGTATTGGGACAAGTAGTTAAAATCTGGTCAGTAATAAAATCTATCACCCTTTTGTGGGTGGTACAATGATATGCATTCTGAAATGTATCATATCACCAGGGATATGTGCAGAGCCAACTTGGAGGCACACATTGGGAAGGCGATACCAGAAGTCAATAGCTTATTGAGAAGGGTGCATTCATTCTCCAAAAACAATTCTTGTTATATGTATTTCTCTCTGTAGTAATCTTACTACAAAAATCTGAAGCCACTTTTCTTGTTGTTGTTAATCCTCACCTGAAGATATCTTTCCATTGATTTTTAGAGAGCGTGGAGGGGGAGAGACAGAGAGACACATTGATGTGAGAGAGACACATCAATTGGTTGCTTCCGCATGCACCCCAACCAGGGCCAGGGATCAAGCCTGCAACTGAGGTACATTGCCCTTGACTGGGAATTGAACCCAGGACCCTTCAGTCTGCCAGTCGACACACTATCCACTGAGCCAAAACAGCCAGTTCTGAGGCCATATTTTTGGGTGCACATGTGTTCATAATAAATTGAACAAAATTAGACACTTCTTGAGGGAGGCAGTAAAAATGACAAGGACTCCATTGACATGTATGTAGAATACATTTGTAGTGTTGATAAGGTTCACAAATGACAACATCTTTTTTAAATGAAGAGCTCTCTGGATGCACAGTGTTATCTTGTGTCCCCAGATACCCAGGAAGCAGTCATTTTATGTCATCACTAACATCAACCGTTGGATAATGGGCTGACAAAGTCCAGACTTGATACCATATGAAACATGCTGCCATGTTTACTGAGTACAGTATCAAATATTTTTTTAAAAAAAACACACTGGGTAACTTCAATAATTTTATTTTGCATTTAGCTTGAGTTTCTTTCAAACAAAGACGATAGTTTTCAGTGTCAAGAAGGATGCAAATAAGTGTGTCTTCCATACTCTTCCTATAAGTTACTTTCATTACAAATTTTAAAAAGTAGAGTTGAGCATGGACCTATGAACCAGGAGGTCTCAGTTCCATTCCCTCATGGGATGGAACATGCTGGGTTGCTGACTCGATCTCCAATGGGGGGTGTGAAGGAGGCATCCAATCATTGATTTTCTCTCCTCAATGATGTTTCTGTCTCTCCATCTTCCTTCCTCTCTGAAAAAATAAAAATATATTTTTTAAAAATAGTAACTAAAATTTAGTTATTAATTATGAGGCTCTTGACATCTTTTATCTGATTTACTCTTTTTTTTAATCCTCACCTGACGATATGTTTTTATTGATTTTTAGAGAGAGGTGAAGAGAGAGATGATTGGTTGTCTCCCCTGCACACCCTAACTGGGGACTGAACTCACAACCTAGGTATGCACCCTAACTGGGAATGGAACCCGTGACCTTCCTGTGCACAGGACAATGCTCCAACCAGCTGACCCACACTGGCCAGGCCTCATTTTGTTTTTATATTAATGGTAGCAGTAGGTACTATCAATATCTGCAACTTACACATGGGGAAACTTAGGCTCAGTGAAAGTATTTGCCCAAGGATCATATAGGTAGTACATGGAAAACACAGTTTTTGACCCCAGATGTATTCTTTGAATTCAGATGAACACAACATTACAGTGTACTGGTATATTCAAAAGCACAGTGTCATTATTTTTCAAATATTAGAGTAATCACAATCATAACTGCAGGGAACCATGTTTTAAATAAAAAGGATATATGTTTCCTAGCAGAAAATCTCAGTGTGGCAGGGGGACACTGGAAAACAGAGAAATGAACCTCAAATCTAGGAGTTTCAGCTATTGGAACTCTCAGAAACTGGAGTCCTTCCCCTGAGGACTTTTTTTACTATCTGGGTCCAGGGAGGGTTAGAGCATAGACTGCACCCCCACAATACGTAGTCCTCATCCTCACCCAACAATACAAAAGCAATCACCCTCTTCCTGGAGTCTTTTTCACTGCTCAGGACTGAAGGTTCATGCAGCAATGGCCCATGTTTTTAGTGGGAGGACATCTTTGGCCTCAGATTTATTTTTCTGTGCAACTTTGCTCAGATAGATACCCAAGAAGGTAGGCATTTTGCAGGCCCTCTTCTGGGTAGTGACACTGATTTGTAGGATGAAGATAAAGAGTACCTGTCAGTGAGAGGTTGAGGGGATGGGGCAGGAGAGCCTGTCCCATGGGACCATCATGGCAAAATTACTTCTCTGAGTGGCACCAATTAAATAAGTCTTTCACCTAAACAGTTATCACAGCACAAAATTACAGGGCCTTTGGGGAAAATGCCACAATCACTCATCATTGACATTCTCAGAAGCATCCAAAAACCAAAAGTGACACTTAACAGAGAGCTATAACAACCAATCTTTCTAGTTTAAATAAACTAAAAATCAACCAAAGTTTATGGGACTAGAGAGAATTATGGTTCCATGCTCAACCATTCTCAAGGACTACCTAGAAGCCACATTTTGTTCATGGGCAGCAAAAATTCCTGTTTTACCAAGAAGAGATAGAATTTACAGCATCAAGTCCCAAGGTGCTTACCTGCTCCTTAGCACAACTGTTCTTATGACTTGAGTTTGCTCAAGGGGACCAACCACCATACCCTGTGTCCAGCTCTCCTGGGGTGAAGCACAGGTCCCCGAATACAGGAAGCCTGGGACATGGGCCAGACCAATAACCACCACAGTTCAGTGCTTTTTAGAAATATAACTGTGTTCTCCAATGACAAGCAGATTCAGAAACAAAGCTATGCTGACCATATAGTCTTGTGGTTCAGACCACAGAATTGTTTGATCCCCGGGACTTGGGAGGGGAGTGTGCTCCTGGCAGAGCTGTCTTACTGAATGGTGCTGCCTGGACAATACCCACTTGGTACAGGACCAAGATGCTCAGAGTCAGGAAGGGGGAGAATTTCCAGAAGCCCATGATGCCTCTCTGCAAGGGAACTATGATATCACTACTTGCAGCAGTTCAAAGTTTTATGAGCCTACAGACCTGGGCTCTGGTCATCCATGTAACTCCCTGGCATCATGGCTCCAGCCTGGTCACTTAATTTCTCTTCAGCATTGTTTCCTCATCATCGAGTAGATTGCTAAAGAGTCTGGTGAGCATGTAACATGCATTCTTTAGCAAAGCTGGAACAGTGATGCCACCTCAAATCTGATTGGGGAGGATAAGCTCATTTCCTCACACCCCAGCTCATCCACTTTCACATATATCTGCTGTCCAGGTCTCCTGAATACAGTCTTGAACACCCTGTCACAATAGCTTTTTCCAGAATGCAGCCAGAGCTATATTCCTGTGTGGGGTTGTTGGTCACACTGGCTGGGTATGTGGGGGAATGTAGGCAGAGAGGGAATATTTCTGCAGTTGGAATCTCTGAGAAACTAAAGACTAAATTTTGCTCAGCTGCTCTGCCTTCTAGCAAACAGACCCCCATAGTCACCAAGCTTAGTAGAGTTTTAAATTAGGACCCAGGACTTAAACTGGAAAGAAAGCTCCCAGATCTCAGGACTGGGGGAGGAGGGGAGAGGGCTTGCATTTAGGACCATCTGCCCTAGGCTGTTGCACTTATGTGCCTCTCACTTGGTTCTGAACTCATTTCCTAGGAATCACTAGGCACCAGACCAAATCTGTGGGTGCACAGTCTACAGAAAGCTACTCCTGCATTTTGCTCAGAGATGGATCTGAGCACATGTGCAGTAAGAGATAGCAAGACTGGAGTTGGGCTCTGTATGGGAAGAGTGGAGCAGGAAGTCCCCAAACAGACTGTCCAGTGTTGTAATGAAGAGACCCAGACAGACGTAGATAGAGACTCTGAGGTTGGCAGGGACATCAACCAAGATATAGCGTAATGGAGAGTGGGGGGGGGGGGGGGGGCGGGGAGAGGAAGAGATAGATGGATTGATATACCTCATAGGAGTCTCAGGTCTCACCTGGCAATGGTGGCTTGGAGTGGAGGCTGTGATGATGGCACTTGCTGTGGAGTTTGTAGGTTTGTGGTCAGTTGATTGGACTGTTGAAGCAGCAAAGACACTCAGGTGGACAATGATTCTGATGCCTCCAGAGGCTGCTCTGGTCTGGGGTGGTGCAGGAGCTCCAGGCAACCAATCAGGGAAAGGATCCCATGCCTAGGACGGTCTGTGTCATCCACTTGCTGGACTGCAATATCCTGCCAGACCACCTCACTTGTATTTGCATTGAGGTCATCGATGGAATTGGGGGGAGGAATGAAGGGGACCAGTGAGAAACACCTTTAAAGTAAGTTAGATTTTGAGGAAAATTTGCTGTCAAGGTAAATTTCACCTGTTCAGTTCTACCAGTTTAAACATGCATCCCACTCCATCGCTAACTGTGGGGTCTGAAGGGCAGGATCTAGGATCTAAGGGACTCTTGGACACCCCCACCCCCCAAATCTGACCTTTGACCCCCATCTAAGTGAGGGTGAGAGGGTTAATGAATAAGGGGATTGGTCCTGGGTCTGGGCAGGTATTTAATTCATGTAGCTGAAATCACCACAGAGGACTGGGGCTTATGAAAATGAGATGGGAGTGGAGTAAGAATTTTGTAAGACAATTCAGTTCGGGCTGCTCATAATTCTGGCAGTAGGATTATGGGCAACTAACTTCTCAGGCCCTCATTGTAAAATTGACCGTTAACACAAGTTTGGGTGGGTCTAATTATACTTACATTTTTTTCAATTGACCCCACAAAGTTCAGTTGGCCCTTGTACAGTTTATGGACCTGCGCAAATGAAAGCCGCCTTGTCTCCTTGGCTGATTTGGCTCAGTGGATAGAGCGTCAGCCTGCAGACCAAAGGGTCCCGGGTTCGATTCCAGTCAAGGGCACGTACTTGGTTGTAGGCTCCTCCTTTGCCTGGGCCTTGCTCAGGGCTCATGCAGGAGGCAACCAATCTATGTGTTTCTTTCACATTGATATTTCTCTCTGTCTTTCGCTCTCTCTTTCACGCTCCCTAAAAATCAATGGAAAAATATCCTCCGATGAGGATTAACAAACAGCCGCGTTTTCAAGGGTCAGCTCCCAAGTTGGGAATCTGAGTATGCTTGGACGGACTGTAGTTATATGTGGATATTTGACTTCACAAGAGGTCGCTGCCGCTAACCACCATATTGTTCAACAGTCAACAGTATTAATCTTTGAAATAAGAACCATAATCCCATTTTGAAGGAATGATGTGTTTAGTAGCCATGTGCCTTTCCCTTAGCTAGCTGGGATGTGGAAAAGCATCCAGCCGTGGTCCACATGGAGGATTCCTTAAGATCGCGATCCATACTAAAGGATTACCCAGCTTGTGCCCTGACCCCAGGGGGCGGTCCATCACATGGGCAGAAAGAGCCAGTGACCCACCGGGTGACAGTGGGAAGGGGCGAGGCATAGAAGCATCCCCACCCTTCAAGCAGTTCTAGTCTTCTCCCTTTCTCTGCCACCAGCCATCTCCTAATTGCTCTTCTGCCTGCAGGAGCCATAATGCCCCGCTGTCCTTGTTACCAGTAGCTGTTTGCCAAGACATCCCAGTGGCGGCGGGATTCTGGACTGCACTTGCATCTCTAGCCCCGGGGTTCTCCCCTAGAGAGCAGGGCAGGCTTGACAGAACTGAACACTTGCAGTCACTTCTAGTCATACTGCTCCACACATACAACTCATTCCTGTCTCAAACACACGCCCATTCCCCAAAGCCCTGGCGCTCGCAAAAAATGACAGTTGTGCCATAAGGATATCCGCCCGGGTTCACGCAGAATCATGCCCGAAGCCTGTCTCGGAGTGTCCTGTAGGGTCGTATTTACACAGCTGCATGTTGGTGACCTGTTGGCATCACCCTGAAGAATGAGCATACTCCCTATCACCCAACTGTCAGGTACTTCGGCCCTCTCACACCCTGCACAGCTGGCTTCAGACCCCTTCCCCTGAACTTTCTGTCCCAAGCTCGCTTGGAACTTCAACCTTGGTTCTATGCCTCCTTCAGTAGGAGGGGCTGGTTTGCAAAAAAGACTTGAAGCCTTAAAGTTCACTGATTTAGTTCAACCCCTGCTGGGGCAGCCGCGCATTTGGACAGCTCATTTCTCTCCTGCATCCCATTAGAGGCAGCACTTGCTCACCTCTATTTGGCTAACGAGCCAGCCTGGGCTCTGGAGGAAAGGGAGCCTGTTTACTGTAAATTACTCAATTAGAACTGGGAGCAAAGGAGGTTTCTGCCGTTGTCTAATGGGCCAATCTGAGTACAGCTTATGGCAAGGCAAGGATTGTTTAACTCTTTGCGGTCGTATTAAATTTGGACATGGGTGTCGTACTGGTCAGAATTAATTTCCATTGAAAGAGCAGTGATACATAACATGCAAGATTATGAAGGATAAACAAGATTCATTAATTCTTTTTTGGAACTACGTCACTACTAGTAGAATCACTCCAAACGTTATCACTTTCTACGTCAGAGTCAGTATTCAAGGTGCCAAAATAAAACTCTTCATCGTTACTTTCAGATTCACAGTACACTTCTTTCGGTAACTTTCTTTTTGCCATTTTGGAGCATTATTTTGAAATATCTTAACAAGCGAGAATGCCTAATTACAGTTAAACGTAATTTGTAAAGCTTTATTTGAAATTCTGCGAAGTATCTCCGAAGCTTGTCGATTTCTTCCCTCTCAAAAGGCGACTGACTCGCCACGGTGTTTTGCATGGCGAGTGTGGAATGACCGCGTTTGTTTATATTGAGTTTCGATATCTCCAATTTGTCAGGGCAATGTTTTGGTTCGTGACAAGGTCGCTTAGACACTTAAGAGCTTTCAGAGAAATTATGAACTGATACATGAATGAATAGAGTTAAGATTCGTACGGTTCCTTGCTGTGGTGGCTGAGAGCAGACATACGACCGGAACGGTAAAAAAGCTTTGGTGGCTGAGAGTAGACAAACGGCCGCAAAGGGTTAATCTGCAGAAGCCATTATTGCTGTCAACGGGGAAGGACAGTAAACATTGGGGAAAGCAGTTAAGCTCCAGCTGAAATGCTAGGTAGAAGGCAGGGTGGAGGTAAGAGAGGAATGAGACCTGGGGATACAGTCAGGTCCCTCATTATATGATCCCTTACCCCTCTTTATTTCTCACCCCATAGAAGCCCTCACAATTCTATTTAAACATTTCTCTCTGAAATTAGTAGCTTTACATCTTTCTTCGCTGAGAGTCCCAGGGGCATGGACTAGAGGTCTGTCCTGCTCACTACTGTACCCCGGGCCCACCTTCCTGACACAGTGCCTCGTGCATAAGGATCAAATTAATAGAGATGGAGAGGCATTGATTGGACTGTCGGGCCTTGGAGGGAAGGTAGGGGAGGGTGGGGGTAAGGAGGAGAGATCAACCAAAGGACTTATATGCAAGCATATAGGCCTAACCAATGGACACGGACAATGGGGGGGGCGGTGAGGGCATGAGCGGGTATGTAGGGGATAACATGGGGATAAGGACACATATGTGATATCTTAATCAATAAAAAATATATTTTAAAAAAATTTGCTGACTCACCAGGGGGCTTCTTGTTGAAGGAACTTCAGCTTCCTCACTGGTAATGGGAGATGAAGGTATCTATCTCAGGATGTGTTATGAGTACTCAGTGAGACAATTGTGGGAGGGTCTTTTGTGACTATACATGAGCCTGGAAAGGGCATCCTAATATCCATTGAGACAAAGTCCCCTGTCCCTCCTGAGTTCTCACAGTCTACACTGTCTGTCATTCCCAGCTGGACAGCCTCCCTCCTCACTCCCAGCTCTGTGTTCATCACGTTCTCCAGACAGACAGACATTCCACAGACAACCCCACTGCTGCATGAAAATGACAGCCACACGTAACTAAGAGGATGCAAGACAGGTCCTGAGGGCTTCCACCAGTACTAGGTGAGAATGGAAGGTGGGGAGAAGAGGTCAGGGAAAGTTTCTCAGGACCTGACCCCAAAGCTGCCACTTGAAAGAGTGTGGAAGCAAAGGAAGGAGAAGGGACCGGAAGTATGAAAATGCAGGCAGCAGGAAGAGCATGTGAAAGGCACAAGATTGTGGGTACGGAAGTGATTCCAGAAGGCTGGATGGACCGTGCTGGGGTGGAGGTGGAGTTTAGAGGAAACTACCCCAGTGGCATGGGAATGCAGAAAAACGAGTGGTCACTTTCAGATAGGGGAGGAGGGCAGACTTCTTAGAGGAGGTGACATCTGCATCTTAAACACAGGGTGGGGTTTTGCCAGATGTAAATGGGACAAGGACGTTCTGTGCCAGGAGAGCAGTACGAGCCATAGCAAGGAGACCAGAAAATGTAGTGGGCATTCAGAGACCCAGATATCTCCCAGGAGCTGGAGAGAAGGTGCCTCTATGGTCTTGCATAAGAAAAGTTGATTCTTTGGACTCTATGCTATGGGTGGTAGGGTGGGCCACTGAAGGTGCTTGAGAGGGAGGGCGAAATGATCAGAGTGGAATTTCAGCTCCCATGGTGACCAGTGGAGTGGATGGACTCCGGGGAATTAGACCAGCAGCAGCAATTTATTTAAGAGAACGATGTAAGTTCCAAGGGGGACCACAAAAGCCTGGGGCCAAAGAGGTGGGGACCTGAAGGGGCAAGGAGGACTGCAGTGAGATTCGGGAAGCAACAACAACAAGCCTCTCTTCTCACCCCCACTCAGGGTCTCTGTTTGACTTATAGGCGGGTGGCAACGGTCATCAGAGATATTTCAGTATTGCTAGGTGTGGTGGCCAGCATCCTGCAGCAATCAGATACTTTAAGAACCCTCATTCCCAGGGGAGATGCAAGCTGTCACCCAGCCCTGATGAATGGGCTGAACCTCATGAAATATAGACAGCTCTGGCTCCCTTGAGGAAGCCCCAATGGCCCCTCACATCTGCCAGGCGACAGAGCCCAGCAAGTTGGCGGACCAGACCTCAGAGAAGCAGGCCTTGTCCCTTGAGGCACTAAAAACCCTGGTTGGACAGCCCAAAAGGACTGTGTATCAGGTAGAAGGGGGCCTGCCCAGACCTCAGCCCTGCTCAGGTTCAAGATGAATTTTAGAGGATTGATAAAGGATAAAATGGGAGCGATGGTTCCTTCCTCGTGGCACTCTGTGCGGGTCAGTGAGATCACATATGGGAAGTACCTGGCACACAGGGACGCGAAATATAAAGGTTGGTTCAATCTCTCTTCTGGTGAGGAGGCTGCCTAGCAGTAGGGAGGCAGCCAGAAGGAGGCCATTCTGAACTATGTCCAGCTAGTCAACTGCTTTTTACTCTTTAACTTTTTATCACTTTTTACTTCTAACTTTTCCTCATGTGAATGTTAGCCAACTGCTGAAATGTCCCTCAGCCTTGATTTGCAAAAGTGAGAGCCCTCTCTCATTGGGCCCAGGTCCCAGGGTGCTAAAATTAACAATAAGTATACTTTAAGTTAATGACTTACTGGTTGTGGCTGCCATGAATAGACATAATTCTCAGATAAGGGCCATTAGAGAAAATTGAATAGCTCCAACGTGGTGAAAATTTGGATACATCCTGTTTCATAAATCATGACCAGAGGTCACTGGGCAAGCTTTTGCACTCTCTGAGTCATGATGAAGACCCAGGTTGAGGGGGTCCATATTACCCTTGGGAAAGTGAACACAGGAGAGAGAACTGTACAATATTTTGTCGTTTCACATAACATTCTCTTATTTCTAACGCCATGAGCAGGTGATGGTGCTATTTTAACCACCATAATAATCCAACTCTCATCTCTAATTTTATTTCCTTCTCAAATCCTCCAAGCTGCAGTTTGCTAAATAACATTTGGAAGATCGCTTGATGAGATCATGGAAATCCAAAGTTCAGGATTGAGATTACAATCCCAGTTCTGTCTCTCTCTAGGCTTCCCCTACCTTTAGCCTCCTCATCTGTAAAAATAGGAATAGAACCTATTCTCAAGGCTGTGGTTAGAATCAGTAAGATCACGTATCCTGCATGATACTTACAAGAGCAAGTGAAATAATAAAATAAGCTGCTTTGACCCGGAAGAGTAGTTAATGATGCTACACAGGAAATATCATGATATCCATCTTTGTGCCCAATAAAACGTCCATTTACCACCCAGACCTCAGGCCCAAAAAGTTGCTACCCACTAGGGCAGTGGTTCTCAACCTTCCTAATGCCACAGTCCTTTAATACAGTTCCTCATGTTGTAGTGACCCCAACCATAAAATTATTTTCATTGCTACGTCATAACTGTAATTTTGCTACTGTTAGGAATCATAATGTAAATATCTGATATGCAGGATGTATTTTCATTGTTACAAATTGAACATAATTAAAGCATAGTGATTAATCACAAAAACAATATGTAATTGTATATGTGTTTTCTGATGCTCTTAGGCGACCCCTGTGAAAGGGTCGTTCCACCCCCAAAAGGGTCACGACCCAAAGGTTGAGATCCGCTGCACTAGGGGATTAAAAAGCAAAATATATTTAATATATTGGGAAGAAGAAAGCCTTCCATAGAAGAGATTTGATAGAGACCTAGTACATAAAGACCACCCTTTGAGTAATTACAAACCACAATAACACTAAAACATTTTCTGTCTTTGCAACACTGGCCCTGAAGAAATAATTAACATCCCACTCATACCCGCTGTGACTTAAGTTAGTGTGGGGCATTCAAAGGAAAATCCAGATGGAACCAGAACCTGGGCTCAGCCACAATGACAAAGGGTTCTCACCAGCTCATTAATAAAAGGAACCAAAGACAGAGAACCAGAACCCACTCTAGGGTCACAGCATATACACATGGAATAACCTCAAGTGTGAACACAACGCAACGAATCTTGGCAAACTCTACTGTCATTGCCATAACATCCTCAGATAAAGAATCTTTTATGTTGGAGCCTGGTGTCAGGAACATGGTCCACATGGTCAGCATATAGCCATTTGAGTTAATTAATTGGGCACAGGATGGGTCAGGCCTTTTACAGATTGCTATCTTATCGAGGCTCACTTGTGTCTAGTGTGCCACATGTCACAGTGGCATCTGAACAGTGCATTGCATTGTATCCAGCACAGATTATGAGCTCAATAAGTGTTAATCATTCCCCGATGGAGTATTCCCTGGTTCTCCAAAAACACCTTGCTCTTCCATCATTCATTGCACCCAGCACATCCATACTGAAATCTCCTCAATCCCCTTTTTCTATCTCCAGGTGATACCAGTGTTTTGGGACTCAGCTTTAATCCTACCTCATTTGGGAGGACTTCCCCAGTCACCCTAATCCTATAGTAATTTCTCGCTCCAAAAAGTTACCTAGGAATAAATAAAACTGTGAGGTCTTGAACAATTTTAAATTATAAGACAAGGCATGCTTTCTCCCTAGTCCCTCTCTCTTCCCCTTTCTGCCTACTGCGTGATGCCAGAGCAACTGAAAAGCCACACTATGGCAAGGCCAAAAGATGGAAGAAGTTGAGTCCCAAATCACAGTTTAGAGTAGAGCCATCCAACCCACAACAGTCTGTGGAGTAAGCAAGAAATTAACATAATGTGCTAAGCCACCAATACTTGGGGGTTTGCTTGTGACAGCAACTAATTTTCATTAATCTGACTAATTATAAGAATTAAAGTAAATGATATATCAAAGGTACCTATAAGTATGCTAGATACTGGTATCTTAACAAATATAAGTTCGTTTTCTTTTCTTCCGCAGTCTTGGAGAAGAAGGTTGTCAGTTTGTCTGCTAACAATTACTGGACACTGTTCAGTCTACTGGACACCGACTAGTTCATGCACAATACAGCCAGGGACTAGAAGTTGATAAGATGAGAGAGTGATGAAATAAATACTTACAAACATTTAAAGTCCCATCACTTCTGAGGCTAAGATTCTGTTTCTCAGCCTGTGCCTTCTCTGTCCCTATGCATCCATTCATAATAACAGCCAAAATTTACTACCGGTGTTTCTAAGGTGCATTTTTTCATAATTTAACATCTGTGATTGGGATGTATGTTTCAGTTGATAACATTTTGGCATTGTGTCATAGTTTAGTTGGAAGCATATTCTCTTCTTTTGTGAAGTAACAGATAAGCTTACAATCTGTGGCATCTTAATTTCAGTGAAATGTGGTATTAGGCACTGTGTACCAAGCACTCTTCTAAGGGCTTCATATAAATAAATTCATTTATTGCTATAAAATCCAAAACAATTAATACTACTATTACCCAATTTTAAAGACATTAAAATGAAGATGCAGAGAGATTCAATAATTTGCTAAGGTATACAGCTGGTAAGATGAGTCGGGGAAAAGACTCTACCCTCTCTTTATGGAACTCCATACAATGCCACTATTTCTTAGCACCTGATTTTTACTTGGCAATTGATTCCTCTTCCTATAAGAAAGCTCACAAGCATATTCTATATTCAGCAATATCATAGACCATTATTCTAAAATACTTCCCTATAAGAATTTTAAAGAATTGATAAAGATGTTCTTAATTTGTGTTTTTTAATGCATCACTGAGCTATTGAAAATGAAATCTAAAGAGACTGAAAGGAAAGCAAAAGCAGGAACCAGTGATAATGAGCAAGAAATGAAGGGAGTTTTTATCCTAAGAACATCTGCTGAATGTTATATCCCCTAAGCTTCTGTTTCATGTGTATATGGGGCAGGACAGACTAAGGGCAAGCCCTAGGGCAGTGATGGCCAACCTTTTGAGCTCAGCATGTCAGCATTTTGAAAAACCCTAACTTAACTCTGGTGCCGGGTCGCATATAGAAATTTTTTTATATTTGCAACCATAGTAAAACAAAGATTTATATTTTTGATATTTATTTTACATATTTAAATGCCATTTAATAAAGAAAAATCAACCCAAAAAATGAGTTCGCGAGTCACCTCTGACATGCATGTCATAGGTTCTCCATCACTGCCCTAGGGAATAGGGAAAAAATCAAATAGGGGTCCAGAAGATCAGAAACTCAGTATAAGGGTAAGTGAGAAATAAATCTTTAATACAGGAGGTACAAAACAACAAAAGTTGTTTGTCCCGACTTGGGTAAAAGTAAAATCTCTCTTTAAAATGAATTATCACAATATGACCTTCATATAGGTTTGTGGCCTGAACACACATTATCTGTGAAGGGGAATAAAAACTCAAAGACTTTAGTTTCAAGAAATAAAAGAGGATCTTGGAAACATTTTCAAGGAACAACGTCTATGAAATATAGCCAAGAACATCTGAGAAAGAACCAAATTATATTCTATAAATTAAAAATATAATAATTAAAATGAAAAACTCATTGGACAGATTGATCACAGCTAAAGAATGAATTGCTGTATTAAACGATAGAACAAAAAAAATTATCCAAGCAGCCCAGAGAGACAGAGAGAAAATATGAGAGAACTAAAGCTAAGGAATAGAGAGTAAAATAGTCTAACAGGTATTTAATCAAATGTCTAAAGGGAGATAAGAGATAGAATAGAGGGAGAAATTATAAAGAAATAGTGGCTGAAAATTTTCCAAGAATGTTTAAAAGACAAAACAACTTTCAAATACAGAATACCATAAACTCAAAACAGATAGAAGACTTAAAGGTAAGACAGGAAACCATAAAAGTTTTAGAAGAATTTATAGACAGCAAAATATTAGATATATGTCATAGCAATATCTTTATCAATACAGCTCCTAGGACAATGGAAACTAAGGAGAAAATAAACAAATAGGACTACATCCAAATAAAAAGCTTCTGCACAGCAAAGGAAACGATCAACAAAATAACAAGAAAGCCCACTGCATGGGAGAACATATTTGCCAATGTTATCTCTAATAATGGCTTAATCTCCAAAATTTACAGGGAGCTCATACAACTTAACAAAAGGAAGATAAACAATCCAATCAAAAAATGGCCCAAGGACCTAAATACACATTTTTTGAAAGAGGACATACAGAAGGCCAAGAGACATACCACATGAAAACATGCTCAAAGTCACTAATCATCTGAGAGATGCAAATCAAAACGACAATGAGGTATCATCTCATACTTGTCAGAATATCTATCATCAATAAATCAACAAATGACAAGTGCTGGAGAGGATGTAGAGAAAAAGGAACCCTCATGCACTGCTTGTGGGAATGCAGACTGGTGCAGCCACAAGGAAGACAGTATGGAGTTTCCTCAAAAAGTTAAAATGGAACTCCCATTTGACCCAGTAATTCCACTTCTAGAAATATATCCCAAGAAACTAGAAACACCAATCAGAAAGGATATATGCACTCCTATGTTCATAGCAGCACAATTTACCATAGCTAAGATTTGGAAACAACCTAAGTACCCATCAGCAGATGAGTGGATTAAAAAACTGTAGTACATCTACACAATGGAATACTTACTATGCTGCTATATATATTTAAAAAAAGGAACTTTTACCACTTGCAACAGCATGGATGGAACTGGAGAACATTATGCTAAGCAAAATAAGCCAGTCAGAGAAAGATAAATATCACATCATCTCACTTATATGTGGGATATAATGATCAACATAATTTGATGAACAAGAATAGATCCAGAGACAAATGACAGGGGATGGGGGTGTTAGAGAGCAACCATACATATTAGCATAACCAATGGGCACAGACACTGGGGCAGTGAAGGCTTGCCTGGGGTGGGAATGGCTGGGGCGGCGGGGGTCAAGTGGGGAAAAAGGAGACATATGTAAAACTTTAGACAAAAAGGTCTCTTTAAACAATTAAAATTCCAACAGTAAAGGGAATTCTAAAAGATTTCTATCAGGCAAAAAAACAGATGGAAGGTATGAGATATAAGAAAGAATGCTAAGCATACTTATATGTAACTATGTGAGTAAATTCAAACAAATCTTTACTATAAGAAATAATTATTATACCTCATTTGTGGCATAAAGAAATAAGATAAATCTAAAATATTGTAAGTAAATTTAGAAGAGGATGACTAAAGTAAGTTAAAGTGTTCTAAATTTCTTTCACTTTGGGAGGAGGAAAATTAACTTTATTTTTTAATATGTTCTTATTGATTTTTTTAGAATGAGAGGAAGGGAGAAGGAGAGAGAAAAAAACATTGATGTGAGAGCAAAACATCAATTGACTGCCTCCTGCATGCTTCCTACCGGGAACCAATGCCCAACCAACTGAGCCACACTAGTCAGGACCATAGGTTATTTTTAAGGTTGTAATATCTAGGGAAACCAATGAAAAGAATACACATAAAGAAAGGAATAGACATTAACCTTCAAATGGAGTGTGGGGGAAATAAATAAGTAATAAAAAAAAAAAGAAGAAGAAAGAAACAAGTGTGGAGGCGGGAGTATCAATGTATTAGTATAATAGCAATCACAGTAAGGGGAGATGAACTAACCTAGCCAATTGTAAGCAAAGATTACAGAGCATGCATTAGAGAAGAGAAAAAGTGTGCTATGTGTTGGCTATAAGAAATCTCTGTAAAATAAAAAACACAAAACAAAATAGCTTTAAGTTAAAGCTAAAGAATTCTGTTGCTAATGTATTCAAAAAATATAAGACAAACTTTAAGATAATAAGTATTATAAAGATAAAGAGATTCACTACATAAAAATAAAAACTTCAGCTCATCAAGAAGACTTAATAATGAGGATGTACCTAATAACAATAATATAGTCTTAATCTGTACAAAGTAAAAACTGGTAAAATTTCAATAAATCTAGAATTACAGATGATATTTCAACACATTTTGTCATTAATTAATAGGTTAAGCAGGAAAATTATTGGTAAGAATATAGGAGATTTGAGTGGCACAGTTAAGTTAGATTTAATATTTATGAGTAGATCACTGCATTCAACTTATTGGAATTACACATTCTTTTCAAAGATTAATGAAATTTTTAAATGATAGTGCCTACATCTTAAAGCAAGCTTCAACAAATTTCAAATGATTGGTTCCCTACAGATAGCAATTTCTACCCCAATATAAATGCCCCCATATATTTGGATATTTTAAAAATAAAAATAATTGGTCAAAGAAGATATTTAAACAGAAATTACAAAATAAACCTGAATAATTATGAAAATACACATAAAAATCATATCCTATACAGATGTGTAGAGTTGATAGCAAATATTACAGCCATAAATTAGAAAATCTGAAAATTAGAAAAATGTCTACCTTCTAACAACATAAGAAATTTTATAATGAAGAGGAAAGTATTCCCAAAGAAAATAGCATAAGACAATAGATAGGAGCAAACATTAAGCAAAACAGAACAAAAACAAAACAAATGTAAACACAAATGAAATGATCAATAGAATTAAACTTAGTTTTTGAAAATACAAATAAATTTCTTCCAAGATCATAAAAAAGGAAAGGAAACACAAATAAGTTTAACAATGAAAGGGAGTCTATTCCTATAAAAGCAGCAGAGATAAAGTAATATTTTTTTAATTAAATCTTTATAGTTCAGATTATTACATTTGTTCCTGTTTCCGCCCCCCATAACTCCCTTCCTCCCAGTTCCCGCCCCACCCTCCGCCCTCACTCCCCACCCACTGTCCTCATCCATAGGTGCACGATTTTTGTCCAGTCTCTTCCTGCATCTCCCACACCCCTTTCCCCCCCAAGAATAGTCAGTCCATTCCCTTTCTATGTCCCTGATTCTATTATGATCACCAGATTATTTATTCACTTGATTCTTAGATTCATTTGTTGATAGATGCATGTTTGTTGTTCATAATTTGTATCTTTACCTTTTTCTTCTTCTTCCTCTTCTTAAAGGATACCTTTCAGCATTTCGTATAATACTGGTTTGGTGGTGATGAACTCCTTTAGCTTTTCCTTATCTGTGAAGCTCTTTATCTGACCTTCACTTCTGAATGATAGCTTTGCTGGATAAAGTAATCTTGGTTGTAGGTTCTTGGTATTCAGCACTTTGAATATTTCTTGCCATTCCCTTCTGGCCTGCAAAGTTTCTGTTGAGAAATCAGCTGACAGTCGTATGGGTATTCCCTTGTAGGTAACTGAGTTTCTTTCTCTTGCTGCTTTTAAGATTCTCTCTTTGTCTTTTGCTCTTGGCATTTTAATTATGATGTGTCTTGATGTTGTCCTCTTTGGATTCCTTTTGTTTGGGGTTCTCTGCGCTCCGTGGACCTGTAAGTCTATTTCTTTCACCAGGTGGGGGAAGTTTTCTGTCATTATTTCTTCAAATAGGTTTTCAATATCTTGCTCTCTCTCTCTTCTTCTGGCACCCCTATAATTGGGATGTTGGTACGCTTGAAGCTGTCCCAGAGGCTCCTTACACTATCTTCGTATTTTCGGATTCCTTTTTCATTTTGCTTTTCTGGTTGGGTATTTTTTGCTTCTTCGCATTTCAAATCTCTGCCTTGATTCTTGCGCTCCTCTGGTCTGCTGTTGGGAGTCTGTATAGTATTCGTTATTTCAGTCCGTGTATGCTTAATTTCCAGTTGGTTCTTTATCATAACATCGAGGGTCTCATTCGATTTCTTGAGGATCTTACTACATTTATCAGCGGCTTCTAGACAGTTCTTAAGAGACCTTAAAAGCGTGGTTCTGAGCTCAATATCCTCCATTGACAGTTTTGTCCTGTTTCTTTGTCTCCGCATTTTTTATGCTTTCTTGGTGCACCCCCTAGTGGTCTTTGTGTGCAGTCTTGTTGTAGTTAAGCCTTGATTGTTGTCGTTAATACCGGGGGTGATTTGACCTCCAGGCTAACTGGCTATGAGAGTCCGCTGTGTCTGCAGTGGGAGAGCTTCTGTGCTGGATCTCTAGGGCAGTGCTAATCTAGCGTTTGCCTGAGGCTATCTGGCAAATGGCTCTGCGCAGGGCTTGGGTGGGGCGGGTCCCTGGGGATCTACAGGGTGGGCCGGAGCGAGCTGTTATGGCTGCTCTCAGTTCCATCCCTAGGGGCTCTGCCTCACAGAGTCCCAGCAACCGCTGCAAACCTCAGAGAGAAAGCTGCCTTTGAGTTCTGACCGAAGCCAGACAGTCCTGCTTCTCCCGTTTGAGTCTGAGTCCCTAGAGACTTGCCCGGATCTGGACCTCAGAGTCTGAAACTCCCTCCCAATTGAAAACAACAATCGCGCCCTCCGCCTCCAGCCCGCTCTGCGTGCACTCCGCACCTTAGTATTTCACTTCAGCACTGCGCCTCCTCTGAGTCTGGGTATGATATTCTCTTTCCTCCTAGTTGTACAATTTCCACTCAGCCAGCCTTCCTGTGGTTCTGGATGATGTCCGTCCCGTCTTTTAGTTGTTTTTTGAAGTGGTTGTTCAAGGCAGCAATTTCCGGCGTTAACCAATGCCTCCATCTTGGCTACTCCTCCCTCATTATGACTTTGACAAATTATATATCCTCTCCAACTCCAAGGTCCCTTCATCGTCAGGGCAGCTTTAGGTCGACTGGGTTCCCAGCTCCCAGCTCCCAGCTTCCCGCAGACGGCCGTGACCCCGGCCCACGCTGCACAGGGGAGCTGAGATAAATTAATATTATCAATATCATTGAAATCATAAGCTAGGTAAGTCCTAGAAAAAGACAATTTGCCAAAGTTGACTCATGAAGAAATAGACCTGGAACCGATGAATAAATTAAGCAGTAGTTTAACATCTTCCCAGAAGAGAAACACCAGGCACAAAGTGTGAGTTTCTATCTTTCAAAAGAAAGATAAACTTACCCAAACTCTTTCAGAGAGTAAGAAAAAAAGAAAAAACACTTTAATTCATTTTATGAGACTGACATAATTTTGACACTGAAACTAAGCAAGAACACAAACAAGGAAATTTATAGGCCAATCTCAAGTATGAGCATAGATGAAAATATATTAAAATATTAGTAAAAAAAATTCAGCTACACATGAAAGGGATAATACAGTATGGCCAAGTTGGGTTTAGCCTAAAAATACATGGCTGTTTCAACATTAGAAAATATGTTAATGAAACATACTACATTAGTAGGCTAAAGAATAAAACACTTGATCATTTCAATAGATGAAGAAAAATAATTTTATGAAATTTAACAACCATCTATAACAAAACCTTTTAGCAAACTAGGAATACAAGAGACCTTCCTTAAACTGACTAAAGGGCATTTACAGGAAAGAGAGAGAGAGGGAGAGAGAGAGAGAGAAAACAACATACATAATGATGACATGTTGAAAGCATTTCCTGTGAGATCAGAAATAAAATTAAAATGCTCAGCTCCCAACGTCTATTCATTATTGTGTTGCAGATCTTAGCTAGTGGGGAAGGAAATTAAATGCATAAGAATGAAAAGAAACAAAATTGTCATTATTTGCAGTTGATATGAGTTTCCACAGGGCTACCACATCTGCCTGTGCACAATTGCTCCCAAACAAGGAAGTGAGCCACACACCCTGCCCAGGCCTGAGTCCACCAGCACAAACCTGCAGTCCACTAGGCAAGCCAAGTCTTCATGGGGCTATGTCTTATAGACATGGTTTCTTCCCTTAATTCTTATAAAACTGTGGCATGACCTAGCAATTGTCAATGTAGAAAACCCATAAGTATCTACAAATAAATAATTTTAATTTATAAAAGGGCTTAGAAAGTTGGCTAGAAATTAATATGCGAAAGTCAAGTACGGTATAGTCCTAGACACCAGCACAAACATAAAGTGAAATTTAGGGGAGGATGTAACAAGAGCAAAACATGTAGGTACGGTACATAAAAATGAATCTTAACCTGTGCAAGTCCCTCATTGAGAAAATTACAAAATATTATTAAATGAAGAAGTACTGCATGTATTTTGACAGGAAAATGTTAATTCCACAATAAAAACATCTGCAGATTCAATATAATCCCAGGCAAATCCCCACTGAATTTCTTTCCTGCAACCTGATGAGTTGTTCTGAAATGTATAAACAAATTATTCCTCAAAAAGGAAAAGAAATTAAGGGGACTTTCCTGCTAGAACCTGACTTATTTTCAAATAGTAAATACAATGTGATATTGATCCTGGAATAAACATAGAGAATTAAATAGTGAGCCCCAAAATAGAACAAAGAAAATGAGGACCCTTGCTTAATGGCAGAGGAGAGGCGGTGAGAGGGAGACAGAGTCAGAGCGCACATACACATCCACACCAGAAGTGGAGGTGAGTTGGGTGAGGGGCAGGAGATGCCCACCTTTGCTCCTGTCTGGCATATGAGGGGAGAATTCCTTCTTGCCACAGACTCCTGCCCCTGAGGCTCCCTTTTGCCCCAGAGCAAAGATCTAACTGGTCTGAGCTAGAGAGAAACTGCTAACAGGGTTGCTCTAAGAGCCCCCTTCTGCAGAGAGAAAAATCCAGCCCATCTCCAGGACAAGCAGATGGAAAAGCTCCTGAAACTGAGAAATGGAAGTTTAATTAATAAGACTTGGCATATAATCCTTTCAATGTGCTATTTGAATTCGGTTTGAATGATCAAGCGGGATTTGTCCCTGGGATGTAAGGGTGACTCATATGCAGACTGGATATAAGATATCTTTGATTACCTGGCACGGTTGTTATAAAGACTGAAACATAGCCTGGCCGGTGTTGCTCAGTGGTTGAGCATCTATCTATGAACCAGGAGGTCACTGTTCACAATTCCTGGTTAAGGCACATGCCCAGGTTGTGGGCTTAATCCCCAGTAGGGGGCTTGCAGGAGGCAACCATCAATGTTACTTTCTCATAATTGATGTTTCTATCTCTCTCTCCCTCTCCCTTCCTCTCTGGAATCAATAAAAATATATTTTTTTAAAAAGACTGAAATATACTAATGGAGATGACACTGCTTTGTATTCCTATATAAGGTCATAAAAATAAGAGGGATTTCATTAGGGAACATGGTCTAGGGAAATAATAGTCTCTGAAAAGACCCAAAGAAATGAATCTATAGAGGTGGAATTTCAGGCAAAGTGAAAAATGAGTCCTTAGCCCAGCGGTTCTCAACCTGTGGGTCGCAACCCCTTTGGAGGTCGAAGGACCCTTTCACAGGGGTCGCCTAAGACCACTGGAAAACACATATATAATTACATATTGTTTTTGAGATTAATCACTATGCTTTAATTATGTTCAATTTGTAACAATGAAAATACATCCTGCATATCAGATATTTACATGACGATTCCTAACAGTAGCAAAATTACAGTTATGAAGTAGCAACGAAAATAATTTTATGGTTGGGGGTCACCACAACATGAGGAACTGTATTAAAGGGTCGCGGCATTAGGAAGGTTGAGAACCACTGCCTTAGCCAAAACAGAAATCTGGAAGTTAAAGCCCTAACCAAAATTCCATTAGCAAAATGTAAGCAAGAAACCTAGCATGTTATAGGAAGCAGAGGACAAGTCCCCGGGAATTTCTTTTCCAATCCTGTGGTTTATGACAAAGGAAACTATGGCTCTGAGAGAGCACAAATGACTTGCCCCAGTCACAGAGCAAATTTGTGGCTGAACCCAGACCGGCACCCAAATCCTCCTTCCTCTCTCTCTCGCTCTCTCTCAGGTTCTGTCCACAACCTGGCCTAGTCTATAATTCTACAAATCCCCCTGCCAACTCCAAAACACAAGACAAACAGGACATGTTGACAAAGAGCTTAAGAAGCAATTACCTATGCAGCATTGATACAGACCCAGGGGCCTGGGCTGGGCAGGAGCTACAGTCCAAATCCCTCTGACTTTTCAGGAAAATATCTCCATCACAGCCCTCCCCACTAGGATCCTGAATGCAAGGACAGAGACATGAGAAAGGACAATTCCATGTGAAATCCTGCTGGTAAGTCATGGAGCACTGCGTGATACTGGGAAGAGAACAGGACTTGTTCTTAAAGAAGCAACCTTCAGCTCATCAGGACAGCAGGGGAGCAAATAAGTGGGTCTGGTAAGGTCCCTGAGGGCCCAGCCTCAGGCCAGACCAAGCACATGACTTAAGCTCAAAATTTGCAACCCAGCTGCTCATTTGGAGGCTGTAAAACCCTCTGTGAGCGGCTTTTCTTTCTCAAACCGGCCAGGGACTTTATCTCCTGCTGTGGCTTCAGGTACAGGATATGCCAGTCCTCACCCACCCCTATGTCCTCTCCCTCTCAAGCAGGCACCTTTGTGGCAACAGCCCCCTTTACTCACTTGTTTTCCTGTCTCCTAGTGAGCCTTTGCCAAGGGCTGTGAGTATAACTGAGGTAGAAATGGTCATAGCTCAGGCCATGAATATTCTGAAATATATAAACAAATTATTTGTATGAGGGATCAGGAGCCGGGGCTCTAGCCCCATAGACAGGCAGTCTTTCTGATCCCACATCTGGCCCACTGGGAGACCAGACCAACATCAGCCTTGGTCTGGGTCAAAGGGCATCTGTTCTGCATCAGGCTCCAGCTAGATGGCAGAGAAGTAGATGACTAAACAGTTTTCTCCTTAGAATTTCCTCTTCCATTGAAAGAGACATGTAAATACATAATTAAATAAAACAGTGATTCCTCCAACATGAGCACAAATAAGATGCTTAACCTTTCTCTGCCACAAGTGCTCTATATGGCTTTGGACAATTTACGCGCTTTTGCTGGGATTCCAATTTCCCCTCTGTAAGAAGAGAAGTCTGGATTAGATGAGCTTCTAATCTGACTCTAATATTCCTATGATTCAAAGACCTACCCTCATCCCCAGAAGGTCCTAACAGAGTCATTCATGACCAGAGGCCAGCTCCAACTCCTCTCTGCTCTGCCCAGAACCCAGGCTGCTCAAGTTTTATGGGAGACATGTGGGGCTTGTCCTGATGACAGCCACTCAAATCACCTGCCGCATGTGCTGGCCTTTAGACTCCCACATCATTGCATCCTGGCCCCGTGTTCAACTGGGGGCCACCCCAACAGTCCCACCAACCTCAGGGCCCCTATTGGCCATAAGGCCAAGAAGGCTTACATGTGCAATTGTGTTCTTGTTGGCCTCCTGGCTCCAAGCTTATCCCTCTTCATGCTAATGTTAGTTTCAGCCTCTTAAAACACAGCTCTCATTGTAATATCTTGAGTAGCTATTATGTTTCCCCAGTGTCTCTCCACTCAGGTCTGAACTCCTTAGCCTGGTGTTAAGACCCTGCTTCCAGCCCACCCCACCTCTTCTGGCATTACCATCCTGTAATCCCAAAATGTCCCTTTATGTTCAAGCTTCAAGGCAAGCTCCCTGCCATTCTTCAAGACTGGCTTGCTGTCCCCACTCACCCTCTTCCTGGAAGCTTATTCCAACTCCCAGACCACGGGGCACCTAGAATACTGAAGGTCTGACACCATGCATCTTGTGCCTTCAAGGGACTACTAGGTTTTGTAACTGAGTGGTGACCTCCTATGGGTGCATCCTGTCTCCCCTGCTAGGGCCAAAGTTCAGGAATGTATGCCCAAGTCAACCGGCATCTGGCACAATGCTCTACATGTAGCAGGTAAAGATTTGTTCAAAGGCAGTAAAGATAGTTGGACAGATCACTAAAGGACCGAGGGAATGGATGAATAGTTACGCAGGCAGGGTGTCATAAAGAGACAACGTTGCATAGAAATGGGTAGAACCAAAAGTGGTGGTAAATGAACAAATAAGCGAACTTTTGTTCTATCTACCGCTATCTTTCACCTACATTGCTATAACAGGCTCCTAACTTATCTTCTGCCCTCCCCCTCAACAATCTATTATCTTCATAGCAGCCAGAGCATTTTTTATGAAAAGAAACTTTATTACATTGAATAATAAATGCGGACAGTTTTAGTGATTTTCCTCCAGATAGTTGGGTCAACTTACAGGAAATCTACTTGGTCTAGGGAAACTTAATGGGTGCTTGTTAGGTCAGGTTTGGTAAGTTGCTCTTCTGTTTTTGTAACTTGCGTGTTTTGGGTTTTTGTTTTTTTAAATTAACTTCAAAGCATTACTAGTCAAGCAAAAAAAGAAGCTACATGAAGCAAAACCTCCAATGTCTACCCATATTACTCAGATTAAAAGCCAAATTTCTCCAAATAACCTGCAAGAGCTTTCATGAACTGGCCCCCATTTTTGCTTTGACCTCAACTCATTTATCTCTCATTTAACTCGTCAGTTATACTGAGTGGCTTTCATGCTCTTCCTCAAACCTTCCTTGGGACTTTTGCCTTTTTTCATCTATTTGATTGCTCTTCCCCCCAAATATCGACATAGATGCCTCTTTCACTTCGTCCTGGTCTCTGTTTAAATATCTACAAATCAGAGAGACCCTCATGACCCTGGATAAGTGTGCAAACCCCCTCCCACCCTTGAAACCCCCTTACCATTCTTTATATTTCTCCATAGCACTCAGCACCACTGTATATCAGCCTGTTTAATGTCTGTCTTCCCCCACCAGAAAGCAAATTCTACAAGGGCACAAGTTTTGCTCACTGCTGTATCTCCAGTGCCTAGAACAATGCATGGCACAGAGTAGGTGCTACATAGATAGCTGCTGAATGAATGAGGGAGGGAGGGAATGAGGGAATGGGTCTGTAACCTAGATCCTTAGCACCTTTGGGCAATTTTCCAAGATGCTCTTATCTGATGTGGATGCCATTGTCCTATGTCTGCTCCATTCCACCCTGTCTGATGTCGTGACAGATGGACAGCATGCATTCTTGCGGGGTGGGGGCTCTTTGTAAATGACAATCCTTCTGGAGGAACGGGGCCAGCATGAGTCTACTGACTGGTTTCTAAATGCCACATTTTTAAATCCCATTCTCTCACCCTTCCCCAACCTCCTGGCAAATTCCACAGGGTTCAAAGTGCAATCCTAGCAGAAAATGAAGAAAACAAACGCATCCTTTTTTCCATGATGGGGCTCAGAGGGAGCTGTTTTCTCTTTGCTCTTTGGGCCTGCACCCCAAGCCCCTCTGCAGCTACCACCTTGTGTCTATCTGATCAGGAAGCCTAATTCCTCAGCTGTCATCACCACTAAAAGAGGGAACAGGAAGCTAGGAAAGCAAAAGGCAAGATAAGAGGAGCAATCAGTGTGGCAGCTTCTAGTCTCCCTCTCTTCCTGTTAACACCCTGCAATCACTCATGGCCCAGCACTCAGTCAGCACAGTGACATCTCCCCACCTCAACAGTCTCCTCACCTGGGCTCTGGGCTAGGAGGACCATATGAAAGAGGGATGAGGGAGAGAGAGGGGTGTGAGGGTGATTCAACCTGGAGTTCTGCTATAAATCCAACATAAATTCCTGTTTGTGGGTGAAAAGGTGGGTGCTAGATGGGTAAATGGGTAAGAGCCTGAGGCAAAATAGATAACTGAATGAGTGAATGAGGAATGCAAGAGTGAGTGAGCCAGTGACTGAATAGGATTTCTGTCTTCCTGATAATGGCATTTTTGCAAGAATGGATCACTGGGCTTACTAAGACCCTCTCTATGAATTCCTTTTTGGCCTATGTCCAGTGATGAAGATTGGGTGGGGTGGGGTAGGGGTGGGGAGGAGGTTGACAACTCCTGACAGATATGAATTATGCAATGCACGTAACTCTTGAGGTCCAAGGAGCCTTCATAAGGGTTTGTAAAGATCCTTCATAAAGCAGCCAAGGAGCCAATTCAAAACCACTGAAGGCCCCTCAGACCTCCTATATCCTCTACAAATCAGAGGGGATGGTGGAGAAGCCATAGCTCAGGGGTGCCCTGTGACTTAGCTATCTCCTTCAAGGGAGCTCCTTAGAATCATCCAGGAATTAGATGTCCCTTATCACCAGTCCCCACAAACTCTGAATGACATTCTAATTTGTTTGCCCAGAAGATGGCAAGCACTTTGGGGGTCAAACATGTGTCTGAGAGGCACCTCAAAAGTAGCATGTTCTACAATGAATTATCTTCCTATTACTCCTTTAGAATTTTTATTCTGCTGAATGGCACCACCATCTATCTGGTTGCTCAGCTGATAAAAGTTCATTCATTCATTTATCCAACAAATATCTGTGGCATGCATCAATAACATGCTACCTTGCTAGGACAAAGTAATAAGCAAAACCAGATATGGTCCCAGACCTCATGGAGTTCAATATCAAATAGGCAAAACAAGCATTAATTCTCACATAATAATTGCAAATAAATGTAAACTTGCAATTATAATAAATCCTTGAAGGAGGAATGTGGTGTTTTAAAGCTTTATAAAATAGGATTTGACCTCATTATTGAGGTAAAGGAAGTGACAATTGAGCTGTGATCTGGATGATAAGGAGGAATTCCTTAGGCAAAAATATAAGAGTGTTGTAGGCAGAGAAACTGCAAATGCAAAAGCTTATGGCATGAGGGAACATTACAAGCCCAAGGGACTGAGACAAGGCCAGTGTGAATGAAGAGAGAGCCAGGGGAGAGCTGGGCAGGGGGATGTACACGATGATAGCATGGGTCAGACACACTTGGATTTACTAAAGAGTTAAGATAAATATGAAGCACTTGACGCATTTTTAAGGAAGAAAATGACATGATCAAGTTGTGTTTTGTATTACAGAGTGCAGAACAAACTGCAAGGAGGCAGCGTGGATATAGCGGGACCAGTTAGGAGACTCCTGCCGTACCCCAGAAAGATGAAAATGATGCCGTGAATTAGACGCAGTGATGGCGAACCTATGACACCGTGTCAGAGGTGACTCGCGAACTCTTTTTTTTTGTTGTTGTTAACTTTTTTTTGTTAAATGGCATTTAAATATATAAAATAAATATCAAAAATATAAGTCTTTTTTTTTACTATGGTTGCAAATATCAAAAATTTTCTGTTTTTGACACAGCACCAGAGTTTAGTTAGGGTTTTTCAAAATGCTGACACGCCGAGCTCAAAAGGTTCGCCAACACTGAACTAGAGTGATGCTGATGAAGATGGAGAAGTGATGGGTTTGAGAAGATTTACAAGAGAACATCAAGCAGTACTAGACTTATGGGGGAAACCACTTAGTAAATTATATAAATGTCTAACCACTGTGTACACCTGAAACTAATATAAGATAATATTAAATGTCAACTGTAATTGAAAAATTTAAAAGAAAGAACATTGATCAGACTCGGTGATGGATTAAATATGGGCTTTTGAGGGATGGAGGTTTTGAGGATGATTGTCATCTCTCTCTGACTTGTGCAGCTGCTTAAATGAAAAAGCCATTCAGTGAGAAATTAAATACCTGAGGAGGAGCACATAGGAATAGGATAGTGCTGCGGGACCATGCAGGAATTCTCTTTGGACATGCTGAGTGTGAGAGGCCTTTGAAAGGTCGATCTGGATGTCTCCTTGAATCCATTGTCTCCCAGACTTTCTGTATTCAATCAGACACCTAATTCTACTTCCTCTCCATTCTGTCTTAATTCAGGCACTTATAATTATCACCTGGATAATTAAAATAATCTCCAGGCTCTTTCTCTTTCCAAATCATATATTCCACACTGTAGGTCTTTCTAAATGCCACCTCCTCTAAGAAGCCCTTCCTGACTATCCAATCTAAAATACTTTTACCCTATTACTCTCTATCTCAGTCACTTGGGGTTTTTACTTTCTGAAAACATATGATAATGTGTTGTGTTTTTATTATAGAAATAAATATGGACATATAGAGATATGTCCAGCTCCATTTGCTAAGAGGGCATAGAAGCAATGGCACACCCAAAACAAGGAACACATGTAGCCCCAGAGCTTGGTTTCTAAATACCATTCTCCATGAAAAGGACCCTGGGCTCCTTGGAGATACAGCTAATTCCAGGGCTGGAGCAAGGAAAGAATAACATGAGCCTGGGACATCCTGCTATAGCAGATAGTAAGCAAGTGATTAGAAAATCATGAGAAACAGGCCAAGCTTCTGTCTTCAGAGGATCTAGGACTCCCCCAGGGTGGGTCAATGGTTCAGTATTGACCTTTGAACCTGGAGGTCACTGTTCAATTCCCTGACAGGGCACATGCCCGGGTTACAAGCTCAACCCCCAAAAGGGGGCATGCACAAGGCAGCCAATCGATGATTCTCATCATTGATGTTTCCATCTCTCTCTCCCTCTCCCTTCCTCTCTGAAGTCAATAAAAATATTTTTTAAAGAAAAAGAGGCCAGTTTGTAGAGCCTCCCACTATCAAATCTGGGACAATTTGAACATCAAAATAAAATGTATTAATTGATTATAATACACTGCATGAATAAATTAAGAATACATGAGTCTATAGGAAGAAAGGAAGGAGAGAAAGAGAAAGAAACAAAAAAGGAAGGAAGGAAGGAAGGAAGGAAGGAAGGAAGGAAGGAAGGAAGGGAGGGAGGGAGGGAGGGAGGGAGGGAGGAGAGTAAGAAAGAAAAGGAAAGAAGGAAGGGGAAAAGTTCTTTCTTACAGTAGAATTCCAACTAATCAATACAAAAGAAATTATGGAGCCAAAAGTATCAATGATGGTAAAATTAGTGAACAAAGTTTTGATGAGGAACAGGGTATTTCCATAATCTCAAAGTATCTTTCCACAAATTATATGTTAAATACGAAGGGAAATATAGTAATTCCACAGTGGAGAAACTGGTGAGCATCCCCTGAAGCCAGTGATGAAGGCTTCTATTGCCAGCACTGGGATGATGCCCACATTCTGTGCTTGCTGATATGATAACCTCACTTCAGTGGTATTCCTGCCCAAAAAGCATAGCCTGAATCAAGTCATGCAGAACCATCAGATAAACCCAAATCGAGGGATACTCAACATAATAACTGGCCTGTACGATTCAAAAACATAAAGGTCATGAAAGCTAAAGCAGAAGATGTGCTCTGGATTAAAGGAAACGGAAGAGACATGACAATTAAATGCAATCTGTGGATTGGATCCTGAATGGGGTGAGGGAGGTGGGAGACCTATAAAGACATTATTGGGACAGAATTGTGCTGTGGTAAGAATATATGCTTTTAAGGAAATGCACACTGAGTATTTAGGGGTGAAGAGGCACCACATCTTCCAATTTACTCTTCAATTAATTAGAAATATGAACATTTTATATATAGTTATATGTACATATAAAAACAGTAAATATAATAATGCATGAACAACAAATATAAATTACATAAAATAAAGATAATATATTTTTAAATCATTGGAGAAAAAGGCAATGAAAATAATAAAGTGGAACATTCTGTAAGTGACTAAGGGATATGGATAAAGAGGGATTTCTCTTACCAGTCTTGCAAATTTTCATCAATTTGGTCTGATATCAAAATTAAAAGAACATGAAAATGGTTTGTGTTTATGTTTATTTAGGGTTTTTTTTAAGGGGATTCTTCATTTTATTTTTTTTTCAGGCTTCTTTTTAATCTTATTGTTGAGAGTATTATGTTTCTATGTTTGCTGAGCCCATATCCAACCACAACCTGCTTAAAATACCTCAGTGGCTGTTCATAACAATCATGAGAAAAATCCAAACACCTCAGCACAGCCTTCAAGGCCCAACATCCACTGAAAACCCTTTGTAGCAACTTTCATCTCATTTCTCGTCATCACTGACCACACACACTACAAGCTCCATTCATACTAACTGTTTACAATTCCCCAGCTTATCACACTAGGCAACACTTCTGTACCTTAGCATGTGCTGGCCTCTCGGCCTAGAATGACCTTCTCTTATCTTCCTGGCAACTTCTTATAATGTTTCAAGATCCAGACCAAGACTTTTCACCTCTAGGAAGGCCTCTCTGATTACCCAGTTGGAGATGACACCACCTCTTCTGATACCCCAACACCTCCAGGACCTTCCATGGTCATGTCCCACAGACAGGCCTTCCACTCTTTGTTTACAAGCCTATCTTGTCACATGGTCTGATTGCTACTCAAGGACAGTGATTATCCACACACTGGTAAGCCCAGTGCTTTGCACAGGTCCTGGCACAACACAGGGCTCAATATTTGCAGCATGAATACCAGTGTCTGAACTTTCTGCATCCTCCAAGGGAGGAACCCCTGACTTCAGTCTCTTTCATTATCTTCAAAACATACAGGTGGGTGAGGGAAATTAGTTCTTCCCTTATTTTACACACAAGGAAAGTGAGGTTCGGAGAGGGTAAAGTAACAGTGTACCCAGAGCTGAGCTATAGCTGAAATCCAGATCTCTTGCCTAGAAGTTCTTTCCCAGAAGGCAGGTAGGTGAGAAAAGAAGGAAGGAGATGCCATTTGTGGTTTGCCTAGCCAGTGATGGCGAACCTTTTGAGCTCGGCGTGTCAGCATTTTGAAAAACCATAACTTAACTCTGGTGCTGTGTCACATACAGACAATTTTGATATTTTCAACCATAGTAAAACAAAGAGTTATATTTTGATATTTATTTTATATATTTAAATGCCATTTAACAAAGAAAAATCAACCCAAAAAATGAGTTTGCAGCGTGTCATAGGTTCGCCATCACTGGCCTAGTTTATGTCAGACTCAAGGCTTCAAATAAACTTGCTGTTTCTAGCATCACCATTGCATTGTAAGGAACCCCATTTTACAGACAAGGAAACTGAGGCTCCAAATCCAATCCGTCTGACTGCAAAGCCCATGCCCTTTTCTCTGCACACTGCTGCCGGGGTCCAACCCCAGCAGGTCCAGGGGTTCCAAAAGGCGTAGACGGAGTCGGCGAAGAAGGAATGACACAGAGACAGCATTCAGTTGATCAGCAGCCTAGCCAGGATCTCCAGCCAAGTTCTGGTCTCGATCTCCAGAGAGGTTCTGCTCTTTATTGTCTTGTTACATCCGTATTTATCCCAGTTGATTTTAATCCTGTCAATTTCTATTACAAAGGTTAGGGCGTTTCTTATCTCCATTCCAGGGAGTAAAGATTATGTAGCTTAAGCATGATTGTTTGTAGTGATTAACTACCCGCCTGGCACTTAGTTAAGGAGTTTCATCCCCTTCCTGACTTCAGGGAAAAATTCCTACCTGGGGAAACAACCTTTCTCGGAGAGGTGACCTTGGTTAAAACACACAGCGCTAAGGGGAGCAAACATATTAAGAACAGTATGCTATATACGCCAGGTCCCTTGAAACATATGCTGTGCAGATGTTTCTTTCCTGCAGCGACTGTGTCAAGCAGCAAGGATGGACCGGCTTCCGGCAAATTCCCCCTTTTTTATTTTTTAAATGATCACGCATGCAAATCAGTGGCCACCTCTCAGATTGGGCCATTTAAGTCTCGGAAGAAGAGTGGCAAGCAATGATAGTGAGCATAGCTATAAACATAGTGGATGGGGCGCAGAAGGAGCCCCATTCCTGTAGAAGGTTGCCAGCCTCTTCAGTCAAGGGATTTCAGCTGTCCTCAAGTTGTTGGTTTGATTGTCTTTGTTGGTCTGGCTAGCGGGCGGCGTCACTGGCGACAGGCTTCCCGAAGCGTCAGCAAGTTGAAGGGCTTCATCAAAGGGTCCATCAGGGCCGTGGTTGATGGTGGTGTCGATGTCCGAGGAGGAGTAAGCTGTGCCCTCTGGATCCAGCTGATATGGAAAGTGGAGGGTAGTAGAAAAAGAAGAGAAAGCAAAAGAACTACAAGGCATGGAAGTGTTTAGAAAAAAGAGGGAGAAGAAAGGGAAGAAGGCAGCATCCTGACACAGCCCTTTCCTTCAGCTTCCTCTATCCCTGTGGTCCCAGGTAGAAATGGGAAACAAGTCCTGTTTCAGTGAGAGGGCAGCTGCTGTCAGCCAGCCTCTGTCTTTACCTGGGTCCCGATCTGAGCTGGGCATGGGAAGCAGGAAGCAGCCATGGGGACAGGAGACCTTCCTCAGAAGGGGTGAGTGTTCAAGCCCCTGCACCATTGGGGAGGGGGGGTCTGTGCCCCACCTTTGTTGCACCCCAAGTTTTCTCCTACTGGCCCCCAACTGTGCCTGTCTTAGGTTGCCCCACCCTGTGGAGTCTTACCCGTCGTTGACTACCAGCCATCTCTGGGCCAAGCAGGGTGATGTGAGGTTCAGTTTTGTCTCCTTGATAGCCTATGTCCCTCTGGCCTCCATGCCCAGCAACTGCCTTTGGATTCCCTCGCCTGCTGGCGGGGCTCTGGCATTGATCATAGGGAACTCAGGTTTCTTCTCTAGAGAGGGCCCAGCTTATGCCATTGGGCCAGAGACAGATCCATGGTACCAGCCACCATGAGGCTTCAACCTCAGCATGAACAGAGAGCTCAGGCAACAGCTATGGGCAATTGGATTGTAAGAAGAGGGTCCCTCTTGACACAAGGGTAAGAGGGGCCAATACAGGACAAAGGAGAGTCCCGGAACAGGGCTTTCTCAGCCCAGGATGTCAGGCTCTTGGCACAAGACAACTCCATGTATGGGACATATACCAGACACCCCTAGTCACGGCATAAAAGGGAGGTGCCCTTCCTGGAACAGTAGGGTAGGGAGATTCTAGAAAAGGCTGTGTTCAGGAAAGAAGGAGAAAGGCCAAAGAACCAGCAAACAAGTAGTTAGATTTTAAAAAAAGGAAAAAGGAAAGGAGATGTGGGGCAAAGCTGGGACATGTGGAAAGACAAAACGGAGGCACATGTGATCCTCCCAATGGACAGATTGTTCCAGCTCAGGGCTGCACATCTGCTGCAGACGGGCACTGGTCAGGTGTGCTATGATGAGGCAGAGATGGCGGGCGGTGAGACATAAGGTCAGACTAGACGGTCTGGAATCCACACAGGTGAGTCTGCGTCCTGTGGAAATATACAAGCATATCCTCTCCCCTGGGTTAAAAGTACATCAGGTCCCTTCCAGGCTCCTGTAAGCAAGTCTCTCCATTTGATGAGGGCTTTTGGTTTAGTTAGATCAGGGTTCCAATGCCTGTACATCGGGGAATTTCCCTCAGAATCTACATTTAGTATATTAATTACAAATTGAGCATGTTGTAGAACATGATGAGGAGAGGAATATTTAAACTCATTTTCTTGTAATTTTTTAATTTGTGTTTTTAAAGTTTGGTGAGCCCTTTCTACTATTGCTTGGCCTTGAGGATTGTAGGGTATTCCTGTAGTATGTGCGATGCCGAATGTAGAGCATAAGTTTTTAAAAGCTCTAGAGGTATAGGCAGGCCCATTGTCAGTTTTAAGTGCCCTTGGTATTCCTAGGTAGGAAAAGCATTGGAATAGATGTTGACTTACATCTTTAAAGGCTTCTCCTGTACGTGCAGAAGCGAGGATAACATGAGAAAAGGTATCAATACAAACATGCACATAGCAAAGTTTGCCAAAAGATGGGACATGAGTAATATCCATCTGCCATAAGTCACAGGGTCTAAGTCCTCTTGGATTAACTCCAGTAGCAGGGCTAGGAAAATGAGTAGGACAATGGCCGCAGTCACGCACAATACTTCGAGCAGCTTCTCTAGATATGCGATAATATAGACGGAGAGCAGAAGCATTTTGATGGTGAATGGCATGAGACCGCCGGGCTTCTTCTAGAGCTGTACAAACTACTGGGCGAGTTAGTAAATCCGCCTGATAATTTCCTTCACTTAAGGGTCCTGGTAGGCAAGAATGAGCTCTAATATGTCCAATATAGAAAGCCTTTTCTCTTTTGTGAATACAAGTTTGTAGCTGAGTTAACAAAGAGAAAATGGCTGTTCTTCCTTGTGGGAGAGAGGCGGTCTCAATATGAGGAAATAATTTAACTATATATTGAGAGTCAGTGTACAAGTTAAAGGGAACCTGTTGCAATTGTTCAAAAGCATAAATGACTGCCAAAAGCTCTGTTCTCTGAGCTGACGTCTCTAGAGTTTGTTGAACATGGGTTATTGAGTCAATGATGGTTACTGCCCTACCATTAGAGGAGCCATCTGTGAATACTAAGGAGGCAGGAGGTGATAATGGTTCTTTTGAACATTTAATAGGAAATATAAACGGATGTAAGGAGAGAAATTGCAATGTAGGTGATCTTGGCAAATGATGTAAAATTTGTCCTGGGAAGTTACCTATAGCTATTTGCCACTCTTCTTCAAATTGTAATAGTGTGTCTAATTGTTCTCTTTTATAAGGTATTATTATCTCAGTAACTTCTCTTCCAAAGAGTTCGATACTGCGTCGTCTACCTTTGATAATGAGAGTGGCCACTAGGGAGGGATAGGGTGGTACAATCTTCCTAGGAGTGACAGGTAAATGTATCCATTCTAATGGTCCTTCCTGCCACAAGCATCCTGTAGGAGTATATTTAGTGGCTAGAATAATTAAGGCCCAAGATTTGGAATAATCTAGATACTGTAGTTGCTGTTTATTGATGGCCTGTTCTATTTTTGCTATAGCCTTTTCTCCTTCTACAGTTAATTGTCGGGGAGACTTAGGGTTAGAATCTCCCTTTAAAATGTCAAATAGAGGTTTTAAGTCAAGAGTGGTTATTTTTAGATATGGCCTGACCCAGTTGATATCACCTAATAGTTTCTGATAATCATTCAATGTGTTTAAATGATCTTTTCTTAATTGTAGAGGCTGATGGGTGATAGTAGAGGTATGTAATATTCTGCCTAAGTATGAAAAAGAAGGTTCAGTCTGAATCTTTTCTGGGGCTATTTTTAGACCATGTTCTTCTAAAGCAAGGATGGTCTGAGTAAGAATTTCCTGTAAAGTAGCCCGATCTTTATGAGCTAGTAAAATATCATCCATATAATGAATAAGATATAGATCTGAAAATTTCTTTCTAATAACTTGCAATGCCTGATCTACAAACTTTTGACATAATGTAGGACTATTTTTCATCCCTTGTGGGAGAACCTTCCATTGGTATCTCTGATAAGGCTGTTTAAAGTTTTCTGATGGTATGCTGAATGCGAATCTTTGACAATCAGCTGGGTGAAGAGGTATAGTGAAAAAACAATCCTGTAAGTCAATAACAACAACACAATACTCCTGTGGAATTGCCACAGGGGAGGGCAATCCAGGTTGTAAGGAGCCCATATCTTCCATGGTGGCATTTATGGCTCTTAGATCTTGCAAAAGTCTCCACTTGCCTGATTTCTTTCTTATTACAAATATGGGTGTGTTCCAGGGACTATTTGATGGCTCTATATGTCCCTCTGCTAATTGCTGATCAATTAATTGTCGGGCTGCTGATATTTTCTCAGATGTTAAGGGCCATTGCTCAACCCATACTGGTTGTGACGATTTCCAGACTATGGGATCAGCAGTCCTAAGGGCAATGGCCCCAATTACAGATCCTGTCGAGGAGTGTGAGGTATTACTTTCCTTTCCTAATCCCTTTCCTGGATTAAATCTCGTGTCTAGCATCTGTGATGTTACTCTATCACTGGGGCTATATAATACAACTCCCATTTGAGACAAGATATCTCTTCCCCATAATGTAAAGGGGATAGTCGTAATTACATAGGGACAGAATGTTCCTGAATGTTGATCTTCATCAGTCAAAGTTAGAATCTGAGAACTCTTTTTTACATTAGATGCCTTGCCTAGTCCTACTAGGGAAGTGGAGGTGGTATGCGTGGGCCATGAAGAGGGCCAATCCTTCCCTGCTATGCAGGAAACATCTGCTCCTGTATCCAATAGACCTTCAATTGGTTTTCCCTGAATTTGTAAAATTTTTGTAGGTCTAGTAGCATGGATTTCTTGTATCCAAAATGCTGCATCACTAGATCCAAAGCCTCCGGCCCCTCTAGCTTCCTGGGTAACAGCTGTCCCTATTTTATGTATCGGTAACAGGATTAATTGGGCAATTCTCTGGTTGGGCTGAATCTGTATAGTTGTGGTGGGTGGGGAAAGTAAAATCTGTATTTCTCCTGTGTAGTCTGCATCAACAACTCCTGGGATGACTAAGATCCCCTGTAACGAGGTGGAGCTCCGTCCTAATATTAAACCTACGGTTCCCTCAGGCAGCGGCCCAGACACTTCTGTAGGAATGGCTGCTACTGGCGAGTCTGGGGTTAGTACTGCATGGGTGGTTGAGTGGAGGTCCAATCCTGCACTGCCTGGGGTTGCCCTGAAGAGGTCACTGACTGATCGAAATTTGCAAAGGGGTTGAAGGTTGATGCCCCTATTATTGCAGGGGCCTGGGGCTGGCCCCTTCTCAAGTTTCCCAATTGAGGTGATGGGATATAACCTCCTTGGGAGCTATTTGTAGAGTTTAAAGGCCGACCATTTTTATGGTATCTTGATCTACATTCCTTTGCCCAATGGAATCCTTTCTGACATCGGGGACAAACGGTTTTTGGAGGATTAATATTATTCCCTAATGTATTTCCAGGCTGTCGAGGAGCTTCCCATCTGGCCTGAGTATTATTATTTTTATTTGGGCATTCTCTGCTAAAGTGCCCAGATAAGCCACAAGAGTAGCAGTTCATATTTCTTTTATTACCTGTATTATTGCTGGCTTGTCCTATAGCCTGTACATATTGAGGGTATGTCTCCCCTTTGAGAGCTGCAGCTATAGCTACACCCTGTATAAATGCTGGACTTACATCAGCACACTGTTTTATAAAATCATTTATAGTTTCTGTTCTGCGAATCGGCCTTAATAAAGCCTGACAGGTATTATTAGCATTTTCAAAAGCCAGTTGTTTGATTAGGATATCGGCTGCCTCTTTGTTATTGATTACTCTCTTGACTGCCTGCATGAGGCGAGAAAGGAAATCCTGATATGGTTCCTCGACCTTCTGTTTAACCTCTGTAAGGGTGGTTGTTTTTCCTGCTGTATAAGGTAGGGATTTCCAGGCACTTACTGCACAACTGGTTACTTTGGTAAGTGCCTCTGTGGGCATATTCATTCGCTCCTCAGCCGTGTTAAAATCACCTTCTCCTAATATCATGTCTAGGGTTATTCCTTTTCTGGTTTTTTCCCTAGTGGCTACAGCTTTCTTAGCAAGATCATCATATTCAGTTTTCCATAATAAGTAATCGCCTCCTGAGAGACAGGATTTACAAACCTGTGACCAATCATAAGGAGTCATCCATTTACTGGCTAGGGTTTCTACCAAGGTTTGTGTGTAAGGAGCTAGAGGTCCATATTCAGAACAGGCCAATTTTAATTCTTTAAGTACTTTGTAAGGTATAGGCTCCAAGGTGGGGTTTCTATTCCCACCAGACTCATTCTCATATGTAACTGGGAAGCAGAGTGAGAATTCAAGATCTCCATTAGCTTCAGCTTCTCTTATCGCCCTTTGAAATTTAGACATGGAGCTCATAGGAGCCACAGGACCTGGTTTAGGCTTCCTTTCTAATTTGGGGATCCTGTTTTGAATGGGAGGGCCACTCTCCTCTCTACTGACTGGAAAGGACCAATGGTCATGTTTATGATATTTATTCTCCTCCCGATCAGTAGGCATAGCTAAATTGCTTTTAGATTGAGCTGAAGACAATGATGATGTATCCTCTCTGGGTGGAGCCGAGGGACTATTTAAATTTTGAGAAAGTTCAACCGTTTTTGCCTCTGGTGCCAAGGTGTCACAGATTGAATCCCAGAGGGAAAAGTAACATGGCAGGACCTTCTCAGATTCATGGTGTTTCTTTAATTGCTTTCCTACTTCAACCCAAGTTTTTAAATTAACAGTTCCATCCTCTGGAAGCCATTGACATACTTCTTCTATAAAACTTTCTGTCTCACTGGGAAAAACCTCAACTCCAATTCTGCTAGTAAGCATATGCGTTAAAAGATTAATACAGAGTCTTTTTTATTTAGACTCAGTATGACCCATCTTGTCAATCTAAGTTCTGTACTAACTACCCGCTTACCCTACTTATCCTCTATGGGGGGGGGGGGGGGGGTCTGAAGCACCCTATGGTGCAGTCCTATCCGTCCCAAGTACGGGGGGACTTACCTAAGGGAACCCTGTTCGGGCGCCAGATGCCGGGGTCCAACCCCAGCAGGTCCAGGGGTTCCAAAAGGCGTAGACGGAGTCGGCGAAGAAGGAATGACACAGAGACAGCATTCAGTTGATCAGCAGCCTAGCCAGGATCTCCAGCCAAGTTCTGGTCTCGATCTCCAGAGAGGTTCTGCTCTTTATTGTCTTGTTACATCCGTATTTATCCCAGTTGATTTTAATCCTGTCAATTTCTATTACAAAGGTTAGGGCGTTTCTTATCTCCATTCCAGGGAGTAAAGATTATGTAGCTTAAGCATGATTGTTTGTAGTGATTAACTACCCGCCTGGCACTTAGTTAAGGAGTTTCATCCCCTTCCTGACTTCAGGGAAAAATTCCTACCTGGGGAAACAACCTTTCTCGGAGAGGTGACCTTGGTTAAAACACACAGCGCTAAGGGGAGCAAACATATTAAGAACAGTATGCTATATACGCCAGGTCCCTTGAAACATATGCTGTGCAGATGTTTCTTTCCTGCAGCGACTGTGTCAAGCAGCAAGGATGGACCGGCTTCCGGCACACTGCCATATGGAGGCCCACCTCTGACCCTCCATCGGAGAACGTGAGAGGCCTGAGTCAATCATCCTCAACAGTCTCTTTTAAACCAGCACCACACACAGGCCCTCGAGGCGGCCCACACCCCCAGACCACAGGCTTCATTTCGCATGGTTTCCAAACCCAGGATATTTGGGTTGTAAGACAAAACCTCCATTTCTCCAGCAGAAAGTGAACACTATACACAATTAGCCAGCCAAACTGCTGACGCTCACAGACACTGCATCACGACAAACGGAGTATGGTTTGCCCAGAGATGTTCTTCAGAGGATCTAGGACTCCCCCAGGGCTTGGCACTGAGGGGACCCTGGAGCTGGGGGAGGGGAGGCCTGGCTGGCTGCATCAAGGAATCTGGGCGAAGGCTCCATTCCCAGGACAGAGTTTTCCCCGGGTGGGGGGGGTGGGAGGGGGATGGGGGCCGGGGGGGCGGGGAGAAGTGAAGCCCCAGAAGCCCAGTGTTGCCCACCCCTAGGTGGCGGAGGGGTGGGGGAGGGGGGAATCCCTATCAGCCCAGGAGGCCTTCCCCACTCCATCCCTGCTTCCCACAGACCAGCAGTCTCCGGTTCAGGCTGGGGAGACCAATGATGCTGATGACCTTCAGGTCCTGGGTCAGAGAAGCCGGGCCCTTAGAACTTCTCCAGGTGGCCGCAGGGGGTGGATTCCCCTGCTTTTAAGGCCTTTGTACTGGGGGAGTGATCAGCGGACACTCAGGCCTGGCTCTGACTCTGAGCAAATCATCTAACCCCATGTGCTTCAGTTTCCCTGTCTTTACAAGCAGCACCTGTCTCACAGGGCTCATCAGAGGTTTCCTAAAGTGACAGGTGCAAACAACCTATCAGAAAGGTTGGCCTTAACTGACACTGAATAAGCATGAATAACCATGAGTGAGGCTTCCCCACCAAAGTTCCTGACCGTCCCACCCAATACGATCTTACTGGATTGCACGCCTGTTTTTACTTGACTAAGATTAAAGTCCAGGGAACAACCAGGGTCCTCCGCAGAGATGCAGTTAAGTCTTCGTCTTACCTTTCTGAGATGAGGTTTGTCTGAGAAGGAACAAACAGCTTGCCCACACTAACCCACCAGCATATCACCCAGTGCCAGGCATTCCCCAGAGCCTCAGGCCAAAGAGTCCTCTGTCCCACTTGGTAGCTTTTGGAAGGATTAGTCTTGATTGTAAGCAACAGCCACCAGTGTGGAGTGACCTCTTGCTAACTAAGAAACAGAATCTCAACACGATGCCTAAAAACCCACCATCAGGGTCCTTTTAAGGATTCTTTAGTGCTAAACACTGCCCCCACTGCTCCCCTTTCCCAACATTACTAGCCTTGGGTAGGGTAAGAGAATCAGTCTTGGAGTGAATTAGTTAAAAGTTTCCCCCAATTTGCAATGTGGTTAGAACCACTTGGGAGACTTGAGACCCCTCATGAGGAAGGAGAAAGAAGTGAGCACGAGTCAATGGCCTCACAGATCCAGGGAAGGGGGCAGAAAAGCCCACACTCCTTGTCCTAAGAAGCTTCAGTTCCAGAAGGGCCATCCCTGCTCAGACACTGCGTGGCCCAGGGGGAGGCAGAGCTGAGGTCCAAGAGACACAGACTTCCCAGCAGAACCCTGGGCCTAGGCGAGGTCACATGAGGAAGGGGTGGTGATGGGGCCAAGGCCAAGCTTGGGGCAGAGGCAAACTCCTTCAGGAACCCACACTCTCACGCTTTTGAGTCAGGGAAGAGCTGGCAGCTGAAGCACGCAGAGCAGGGGCATTTATCAATGGCCCAGTTCATTCCCAACAATCCCCATTGTCTGGGCCAGCACAGAGATGGGCTTTATCTCTCAGAGCCGCTAGAAAGAAAAGCTCTAAGACATGGTCACGAAGCGGAGTCCAAAGATACCGAAGCCAAAACTGAGACATATGGTTTGAAAACCAGATAAAATATTTGAAATTGGGGATGTTCCAAAAAAAAAAAAAAAATCCATGCAATATGGTTCCCATCCTCAGAGACCAAGGGAATGCTCAATTGCTGGTTGTTCATTCACTTATTCTAATCTCTCTCTACAAAAGATGTGGGAGTTTACAGTTAAAAATGTGAATACTATAAAGTTGTTTAAGCAGAAATTAAAAGTCAAAGCCAAGATTTGAAATAACAGTTACTACAATGGAGCAATATGATAGACAAAGAGCTTCCTAGCAGCCAGAGTAAAAAGGGAAATACACAGATTATATCAACAGCCTAGGAGTCCCACAAACCTGTAGAAATCCCTTCACCTTTCTAAGCCTTAATTTCCTTGTCAGGAAAAAAGGGGGGTAGAGGACTACTGACCTAACAAAGTTGTTATGAAAAGTAAATAAAGTAAAGCATATATTAAAGGTTCAACAGATGGTGGTGGTTATCATTATTATTATTATTGTTACTCTGTTGTCTGATTTGTCTTCTTTAAACTGGAACTACGATAACTTAGTGGGGTTGTCCTTGATGCTCTCTGATTCCTATTGTTGCTCTGAAATAAAGAATGGGGGAACCCCCTGAGGCTGAGTCACCATGACTCCTCCAGTTTTCCAGAGCCTTTCTGGAGTCTTAAAGTTGTTGGGGACCCCCACAAAGGAGAGAGCTAGGGAATTCCGCCTCCCACCCCTCACCCCCATCTTTACTCTGCAAGAAGGCTACCAGGCAAAGCACAGCATGCCTGTTCAACCATCCCCAAGGTCAGGCAGGGATCAGGCCAGGTGCAGGTAGATCCCAGCAACCCCTCAGGAAATGGCTGACGCCCATCTGCTCCCCTGCACAAGGGAAGTTGATGGAGTGAGAGCTCAGGCATTCCTCCAACCAAACCATAAACACTAAGGAAGAGAAAGCCAATGTCATCTTCTAACTTCCCAACTGAAGGAGCGCAGTTAGTCTGGCCGCCTCACTGAAGCCTGTCCATCGGGAATGGCCAGGATGGAGAGGTCTAGAAGCAATAATAATGGCAACAACAACAACCAGCTGATAGCTGAGGGCACCTACTCTTCTGAGCACTGTTTCGTGTGTCCCCAGGAGTCCCCAGGGAAAGGAGGTCGAGGAGAACAAATTCTGTAAAGGAACGGGAGAGAGAGGAGAGAGGAGCAAAGCAAAGGCCAGCTCGTCCATCCTCACCTGCAGATGGGAGACCCAAAATAGTGTTGATTGAAACCAAAGAAGAGAAGGAATCAGCCCAGCTCAACTCACTGCTCCTCCCTGCCACCAGGCTGCTCAGGCCCCAGCCCACACACAGAAGGACCACACTGCTTGTCTGCTGCAGCGGGACCCAGAGTATAAACCAGAGCCTGGAGCAAATTACAGGTGTGAGCTCCACCCCAGCCCTGCAAGACTGGCCTTTTCACTTGGAAGGCAGCAAAAGCTACTTCTAAAGCCCAGACCCTAAGACCCCAGGCTCCATGGCAACCTTCGTTCCAGGTCAAATGAGACACCCCAAAGGCACTCTGTCACTCTCTGCCCTGACCCCCAGCCAAAGCCCTGACTTAAGATATTCCCTACCAAGTCCAGTTTCTTGAGCGCGTTGCCCAAAGTGCCATATAGAGGCTAATGGGGGCCTGAAAGGGGAGCTGCAGGCTGAGAGGGGGTCTGACCAGGGGTTCGTATATGCATGTTTTACACATGTGGGTGCCTGTGGCCTATCTGTCCTTGCCTGCAGTTGTATACATTGGAAGTACGTGAATGTTTGCATGGATGTCCTGGGAGGAAATGCAGACGGCAGTGTGTGGGCAGGCCTGTCTGTACACAGGAGCAGCTGTGCGTGCCCTGTGAGTGTGTGCGGGTGGGCATGACTGGGTCTGCTCAGCCCCTCTCCATTTCCTCCTGCCTCTTCTGGTGTAACAGTGGGATCCCCCCAAGCTGTCTCCCCACCCCGGCCAGCCAGCTGAGGTCACTGTAGTGCTGGGTGAAGGCTCTGAGCTCTTGCCCTGCTCAGTCCTGAGAAACCAAAGCCAGATGACCCACAGAAAAGACACCCCGGGTCGCCCTAGAAAGTCGGAGTTCAGATAACACTCCTTACCCCCAACTCCTGCCAGCCCGGGCTCTCTCTCTCTCTCTCTCTCTCTCTCTCTCTCTCTCTCTCTCTCTCAGACACACACACACACACACACACACACACACACACACACACACACACACATCTCTCCATCTACACTGCACTGGCTCAGCCTGCAGGGAGCCTTCCTCCCACACACCTGAGAGCACTTCCAGGGCAGCGGACATGGCCCACACAGGGCTGCCGCCACAGACACATGCCACCTGCGGGCACACTCCAGTCCCCTCCATGCCAGTCCCCCCACACACTGGCAACTCTGCCACCCACACTCACACTGTGGGACAAGGCTAGAAAGTTCCACATGCTAGCACACTGGCTCACACACACTCCTGCCCATTGGCACTCACGCTGACACACTTAGACCTACTGTCCAAATAGTCGCAAACATGCTCTGTCCCCGACTCTGCTGGCGGGTCCAGCGCTGGCCCCTGAATCCAGCCAGCAGTGTGTCTACTTACTCCTGGGAAGTTGGCGGGCCAGAGCGGTGCGCACAGCGGCCAGCGGTGGCGGCGCGCAGCTGGGGCTCCAGAGGCCGCTTGCAAGTGGCTGCGCTGGGCCTGCCCAGCCCCGGGGCCGCCCGCTGCCCCGCGCCCCCGCCCGCCCCCCGCCTCCCCGGCCGCTGCAGGACCTTCAGCAACAGCGCGCTCCCTGACAAGCCTCCATCCCGCGGCAGCCTCCTGCCGCCTGGAGCCCCAGCCCCTCCGCTGTGCGGCTATTTTGTTGCCCAGGGCAGTGGAAACGTCGCTCCAGGCCCTTGGTGGGGAGCGCTGGAATGGGGACGCGGTCACGTCTAATTAGAGACCTGGCTCACCCCGGGCTGGGAGGGAGTCACCGCGGGGAAGCGCCCCGGAGCCTCAGAGCCCGCCAGGCGGGGGTGCCCACATGCGCCCCTCATGCCAACATCTGGAGAAGGAAGGGAATGCGCCCTGATTGTTTCCCTTGGAGCAGAAACAAAATAAGGAGGGGAGGGGAGGGGCGTGGGTGCGGTTCACAGGCTCCCCAGAGGAGCTGCCAAACTTTGAGCAGGCCCCACTGCCTGGAATGCCACTTGGTTTATTCACCACAGGTGCTTCCCTGTGGAACCTGAGTCCCACATAAGATCACCAGCCGCCAGATCACAGACCTGCCAAAAAAAGACAGAGACTCCTTCTAACTTGGGGCTCATCAAACTTCCCCTCCAGACTTCTGGTATCCGATGGCTAAGTCCAGAGAAAGGGCTGAGTCCTACCCAAAAGCTCAGGAATGTTGCTTGAACTGGAAGGAAGCTTCAAGGTCACCCCATCCAACTCCCTCCACCCTGCCAAGAATGGGGAGAAGAGAATGGGGGGGAGGGGGGCTGGGGGGTCTCTACCCACCTTTAGGCACAACCAAGGAGAGACAGCCCCTAGCCTCCCTTGGGCCTTCTTCCCAAATCTGAGCCCTCTCAATGGCAGGAAGTTCTCCTTGGCAACTAACCTAAATCCCTCATGTGCAAACTATGTCCATGTGTCTCCACTATGTGTCCAGAGAGGGAGGCTGGCTCCATCTCCATAACACAATGACCGCTGCAAGGTCCCATCTCAGTCTTCTGTTCTCTTCAGGCCCTGGCTAACAATGACCATTGATTCCTGCCCTGGACACATTACAGCTCCTGATATTAACTCAACAGCCTCAGCTCTGGGGACCCCAAGCTCTGTGGGTGCCCAAGTCATTTTCCGCCGGGACAAGCCAGCTTCGACCCTGGCCTCCATCCATTTGCGGACAGCCTGATTCTACACTACCCCACCCAAGTTCCCTGAGAGTAGCTTCAGCTCCTGTCTCCACAAAGGCTGCCTCAGAGCCTGGGACAGAGTTTGGACCCCAGCCACGTGCATGGCTAGGCATAAACACTGGAGTTTGCAAAATCTTTTCTCTGAGTCCATTTCTGGTAGGTCAGGTAGTGTAATAAAAGTAGTCTGGGCTTTGTCCTCAAAGAGACCTGAGCTTGTGTCCTGCCTCTACTACTTTCTAGCTGTGTGTCCTTGGACAAGTCATTTAACCTCTCTGAAGCTCACTTTTCCCATCTACATTGGTGATCATAATAGCTCATGGATTGTTGAAAGTATAAGATGAGATCAGGAATGTAAAATTACCTAGAAAGCTAAGATATTCTTAGTGTGCTAGAAATGGAACGAGGTTTAGATGATAAACAGGATAAATATTAACAAAAAAAAGCCTAAGAGATCTTTTATTTCCAGGACCAAATTCTGTACCTGGGTTTCAGGGCAAGAGAGAAACAGACTTGGTTTTCTAGATGTTCCCTTAGGACAGTGGTTCTCAACCTTCCTAATGCCGCGACACTTTCATACAGTTCCTCATGTTGTGGTGTACCCCAACGAGAAAATTATTTTCTTGCTACTTCATAACTGTAATTTTGCTACTGTTAGGAATCATAATGTAGATATCTGATATGCAGGATATATGTTCATGTTTCAAATTGAACATAATTAAAGCATAGTGATTAATCACAAAAACAATATGTAATTAGATATGTGTTTTCTGATGGTCTTAGGCGACCCTGTGAAAGGGTCTTTGGACCCCAAAAGGGGTCGCGACCCACAGGTTGAGAACCGCTGCCTTAGGACCTTTGATATGAATGCTCCCCACCTGCATCCCACAACATGCACTTGCACACAGACACACACACATCCACTTTCCCAGATACGTACTGCACAGCCCAGCCTCCTTGTCTCCTGTTGGCCCCATAGGCCCCAGCTGCCTATACCCTCCTCGCTGGCCGCCTCTCCATTCTCGGGAGGCCGCCTCATGGCTCCAGTCTTGGCCACAGCAGCTCCAGGTTTCCCTACCAAGGCCCATGAGAGCAACTCCTCTCTCCTTGCCCATCCTTCTGGGCCATGGCCCCAGCAAGGCCTGAAACTCAAAGCAAAGGTAGCAGAGGCCTTCCCTGAGACAGTCCACACTGAGGCTGCGGGAGGAAGCTCAGAGGTGGAGCACCCTCCCCCTCCTTCCCCTCCCCTCGGCCTGCCTGGCTTCATAGTGCTGTCCTGCTTAATTCTTAATGGAAATTCCATCCCTGGCGCCAGCCCTGGCTGGCTCATGGGATCCAGGCTTCGGCCAACAACAAACCCCACCCAGAGACAGGAGGCCTGCCTGGTCATATAAACACAGATACACACAGATACACACACATACATACACACACAAGACATTTACAAACTCAGAAATTCTTGCCCAGACACATCCATACACTATAACCACAAATAGTTCTTGCAAGGTAGTAAGTACAAATAGCAGCTTCCTTAATCCTCACAACACTAGGTTCTGGTAGTAACTTCAATTTACACATCAGGAAACTGATGCATGAAGAGGCTAAGTTAACTTGCATCAGGCATCTATAATAATAAAAGTGTAATATGCTAATTAGACTGGACAGTTGAATGACCTTCCGGACATCATTCCAGACGTCCTTCTGGACGAAGCCACAGCGGCAGAGGCAGAGGCAGAGGTGGTTAGGGGCGATCAGTTAGGCGGGCAGAGTGGTTAGGGGCGATCAGGCAGGCAGGCAAGTGGTTAAGGGTGATCAGGCACAGGCAAGTAGTTAGGGGTGATCAGGTAGGCAGGCAGGTGAGCAGTTAGGAGCCAGCGGTCCCGCACTGCAAAAGGGTACCAGCCGGGCTGAAGGACTCCCCGCCCCCATGCACAAATCATGCACCGAGTGTCTAGTTATTAATAACTAACTATAGCATTCACTAATGACTGATTACTATAATCATGTTGCATTCATTTCCCTTACATGCCTCACGTGCAGGTACGCCATTTCTCTCCACTAATACCAGCAGGGAATATTTAGCAGACGATTGCCACGTCATTAGTCTTGGACTGACTTGTTTGGTGTGCGCAAGAGAAAATATTTCGCTTTCAGAGAACAAGAAAAATAGGTTTATTTGCGTTACGCTTATTAATTTGTGCAGTTATTCAGTGTCTGGTAAGTTAATGTAAACAAAAAATATTTATTTCTATTAAAATGTTTTATTCTTTTATGTTAACGATTACTTCTTTATTTCAGCCCCTTGTATTCAGCATGTCTCTATTGAAATAAACCTACGTTTCTATGAAAATTGAAGCTTTTGCTTTTTTGTGGCCCACATAAACTTAAACCTTGTTTATTTGGCCTGTGTTAGCCTTTGAGTTTGACATGCTTGATGTAGGGGGTTCCTCAGAGACTCTGGGCACTGTCCAGGAGCTGGCCAAGGAGGGTTCTGGCCTCCAGGACCAGATGAGGCTGGACAGGGCTGTAGAATAAAGCACGGCATGAAAGCCCAAACTTCTAGTAGTACAGAACATGTGCTGCTCAAGGGAGCCGGAGCCATAAGGCAGAGATGGCAAGACTCTGATGGGAGGCAGAGTGGCTGGGAAGAAGGGGCAGGGCCATGATGGAGGACAAGCAGCAAAATCCAGAGCCAGGAACACTAAGAGAGCTGCAGAGGAGGAGAGGAGAGGAGCTAGCAGTCCAGGACCTGTCCACTGCTTGAAGCTGCCACCCTAAGCACGACATCTCCGAGCAGAGGCTGTGATGGCCCTGGGCCTCCTCACAAGCGTCCCCACTAGAGAGCGCCTGGAAAGACCTGTGCTACCCAGAGCAATCACTTTTGTCTCTCGTGGTTTCCCACCCCCATCCCCATCCCAGAACCCCCCATCACTTCTGCTGTCACAGCCCATCCACTCTGTGGCCTAAGGACAGCTCAGCATGGCAGGCCTGTGGGGCATTTGGGCTGAAAAAGGGTTTCTTGAGCGAGAACTGCTTGCCCCCCCCCCCCCCCCCGCCCCTGAAATGGACCTGGAATCCTGTTGTCAGGCAATGGCTTTAAGAGAGGGGACATTCTGAGTCTGAGAATTTGCATTTCTAAGAAGTTCCCAGGTGGTGCAGATGCTACTGGTCTGTGGGGGTCACTACTTTAGAGGATAAGAGGAAGTCAGAGATTATTCCAGCCCAAAACTAAATGGTTTCTTCTGAAAGGTCCCTAAAGAAAGAGTTTACACTCCTGTCAGTAGTTTGTACTTTCCCCTCCCTGACCAGCTTCCCAGCTTCTGCCTCAGCCCTGCTGTGTGTCGGTGGGTCTCCCGTGGGCTCTGTGACGGCTCTCTCTGACTCAGCACATCTCAAGTCAAGTAAGAGATGGTGTCCACTCTGTCCCCACCTGCTCAGAAAAGGTCATCAAGATGAGAAACCTGCACAAAAATACCTGATGACAGACAGGCTCTCTGATCTGGGGATGGTGATATCAGATCAGAAGTTCATGCTATTGGCAGCTGAAAGGCCAGCCCACCCAGAGAGTTGAGAGATGGACCAGGATCCCAGTGCCCACAGCTGCAACCCCGTGTCTGGCAGTCCCCTCCTGCACCGCTGAGACCTGCACATTGAGATGCTGCTGCCCTGCTTCCAGTAGCAATGGTGAGACAGGGCACTCACGGGTAGCAGCAGAGGTAGATCTGGCCCCAGGGTACCAGACAGGCTGGAGCAGATGCACCATTGACTCACTGGGGCCCATCAATCTCTCCAGGCCTTCCCATGCATTGCTCTCAATAGGGAAAATTTTCCCCAGCCCCCAGAGCCAATGTGAGAACTCTCAGTATCTTTAGAATGAGGCAATGTAAGGACTGGAAAAGCCCTCAGAGATCTCTGGGTAACAGGGTTTGAAAATTATATTCTCCACCAGGATCACCTGGGGGTGAAATGCAGATTCCCAGCCCCCCTGCCCCGAGGTTCTGAGTCCACAGGCGGGTGATGAGCTGGGGCCTGGTGCAGCTCTCTTCCCAGCTCCTTATTCAGTGACTCCACTTGACTAGTGAAGCTGGCCATAGTGAGAGTATTTGTGTACACCCTGGAAATTGGGCAAACACTACAAAGCAGGGCATTTTGTTTTGTTTTGCTTTGTTTTGGAATTCCTGTCGTGGACCATTTAGCAGCACAGCGTGGAGCACATGGGCCTCTATTTTCAAGCATCCCAAGCTGTTATGATGCAGGCCTGTTTTGAGAAAGGAACAATGATCCAGTGATGAGGCTCTAACCCAGGGGTGGGCAAACTTTTTGACTCGAGGGCCACAATGGGTTCTTAAACTGGACCGGAGGGCCGGAACAAAAGCATGGATGGAGTGTTTGTGTGAACTAATATAAATTCAAAGTAAACATCATTACATAAAAGGGTACGGTCTCTTTTTTTTTTAGTTTTATTCATTTCAAACGGGCCGGATCCGGCCGCGGGCCGTAGTTTGCCCATGGCTGCAACCCAATGGTTCTCATCCTTCTGGCCCTTTAAATACAGTTTCTCATGTTGTGACCCAACCATAAAATTATTTTCGTTGCAACTTCATAACTGTAATGTTGCTACTGTTATGAATCATAATGTAAATATCTGATATGCAGGATGGTCTTAGGCGACCCCTGTGAAAGGGTCGTTCGACTGCCAAAGGGGTCACGACCCACAGGTTGAGAGCCGCTGCTAACCTCAAGCCCTCATCTACAGGTAGAGAAACTGAGGCCCAGTGAGGGGAAGAATCTTAGTCACGGTCATCCTAATAAGCTCCTTGTGGGTTCACAGCTGCTCTGTTCAAGGGGGACTGGGGCAGCCCCGCCTGTTTTCCGGATTCTCCCCGGAGTCCTCTCCACTCACTTGCTGTAGCTTATTGGGTAAGTAAGGGCGGGGCTGGAAGGTCCTGCCCATTGTGGGCCAATCAGATCACCTCTCATCCACATTTGGAATTGGAATAAGCTGGACCAGAGGTTAGTAGCAGCCAAATCACCTGACTGGGATGCCCTGGACAGCCAGCATGTGAATTCCAGACACTGAGGGTTCCAGGCCTGCTCTGCCCTAACCGAGCCCTAACTGTTCAACTCCTCATTGAATTTCGAGAGATTCCCAAACTCCAACAAATTCCCTGTCTTACTTAAACAAGCTACTTTCCATTACAACCAAGACCACCTTCAGAAATGCAGCCTCAGAGCAAGTCAGTAGAAATAAGAACTCAAGATTCCTTCACTGTTGTCTTGCCCTACATCCAGCCCTCAGACAGAATGAAAAGGAGTGTGTACAAATGCAGTTTCCCAGGGCCGTGGTTTTCCAAGAATGATCCTGGTCCCCAGCAGCACCAGCAACCTCTGGGATCTTATAGGAAATACAAATTCTCAGGCCTCCCCCAGAACTACTGAACCAAAAACTCTCCCGCTAGGTCCAGCAAGCTGTTTTGTTTGGGTTTTGTTTTAATCCTCATCCGAGGATATTTTTCCATTGATTTCTAGGGAGAGTGGAAGGCAGGGGGAGAGAGAGAGACACACACACACGATTGGTTGCCTCCCGCACATGCCCCAACCAGGGCAGGGGACTGAGCCTGCAACTGAGGTACATGCTCTTGAGAGCTTGTTTGGAGGTTCTAGCAGGGGAGCGCAGCTACTCGTATACCCTTGACCGAAGACCTGTGCTCTCCTCGGGGGGGCGGAGGGGGGGGCGGTGAAGGTTGTCCTCTTCGACCAAGCGCGCAGCTTCTGGAGAAACGCACATGGATCGGTGAGGGAGGAGGGGGACACCCGCCTAGCCAGCCAGATCAGCCGAATCAACCCTGGCGATCAATGGGGTGACAGATGTCGCAGCCAGATCGCCCTCACATCCCATGCTCTTGACCAGAATCAAACTCAGGACCCTTCAGTCCGCAAGCTGATGCTCTATCCACTGAGCCAAACCGGCTAGGGCCAGCGAGCTGTGTTTTAACCAGCCTTCCAGGTGATTTGGCCACCTGCTGAACTTTGAGGACCACCACTCTGGTGGGAGGAGCCAGAGCTTCTGTCTCCCTAACAACTACTCGAAGGCCATCCGGGTGCCAGGCCAGCACCGGCTGTGTGGCCAGTCACACTCCTTCCTGGCCAGCCTGCTTAGCCCCGCGCTCCTGAGGACACTGGGGATCTGAGCAGCGGCCATGCACCCTGAGCTAAGACGGAGCCCTCTATCCAAAGTCTGAGGGGCAACACCTTTCCAAACACACCCGGACAACCGCAGCAGACACCTGCCAGGGAAATGCTACTTCTGTCACTGTCCTGGTGCCTAATTGAGGGGGTGACTCAGTGCACATTGCCTGGCCACTTGGATTCTAGGGGGCTTGCTCTGCTGGCCTGGAGATGGCTTTAGGTGTCCTGCAAGGAAGCCTGCCAAGGGCCTGGCTCTAGAAGCCACTTTGGCCTCTCCACAAAACAATAATAAAAATAACTATGGCTACACTAACAGGTATTGCCTTTTTCCTGTATACCAGCTCTGTCATACTAAGCATGTTCTGTCTCTTCCTTGACCCTCACGGCCCTACGCCCACTCTTGTCCCTGAATTCACCTGGCCTCCAGCTTTAGAAAAGGACCCTCTACCTCGCCCCATCCTGCATCCTATCTAAGCCAGTGCCTGGCCTCCTCTCAGCAGCAGGTGCCCTTCCTCCCGTCCCAGGTGAACCTCCGAATTCGTGTTCTTGTGCACCTGAGAAACTCCTGGGGCTACGCTCAGACGGAATTGGGTTTGACTCTCATCTTCCACTCATTGGCTGTGGGATGTTAGCGAGCTACGTAACCTCTCTCAGCCCCCCCCTTTCCTGACCTCTACAGCAGGGGTAGTGATAACTACAGGATTACATTGCAGTGAAGCACCATACATGAGGTAAAGCATGGGAAGTACCTCCTCCCGACAGCTCCTCAATGAAGACAGCACCAGAGAAGGCCCAGCAGGTCCTGGGACTAGCACAGCACAGGGGATAAGCTGAGGCTTCTCTCTTACCTCTGTGACCCTAAGCATCTTTCCTTCTCTGAGTCGCAGGATCTATAGCACCTGAGATGGAGTCCAAGAGTTCTCTCGGATGTATCCCACAAAGCCTCTGAGCCCATAAAGTGAGAATAGAGCTCCTCTTCAGACATAATGCGTATTCTGCACCATTTCGTACCCCAGGCAGGTCCCAGCAGGAAAAGAAGTCCGCTCGGATAGGATTTGGAAGACAATTTAATGAAGGGCTATTGATGGGTGGTGTTAAGAGAATGAAACCTGGTTGGAGCTACCCAACAACAGATAACTTGGAAAGCTGTTACCACCTCTAAGTCTAGAGGGGCATGGGGGGGGGCGGGGGGGGGGGGCTTGCTGGTGTTCTGATGGAACCATTGAAGGGTTAATCTCCAAACCACGGCATCAGAGCCTGGAAGAAATTCTCTGCTCCTCCCTCTGATCTCCAGCCCAGGCCTCCATGGGCAGAACCAGACCAGAGAGCCCAGGTGATGTGATCGGGGGCACAGAGCAAAGCAGAGAAGTATGGAAGAGCTATGGGGAGGGTGGCCAGAACAGATGGGAAATAACCAGAACCCGGAGAAAAGCCGAGACTGCAAACTCAATCCTCACAGCCTCCCTCTCATCTAAATCTCTCTAGAAATGCACTGAAGCCTCCAGAAAGCCACTGAATTGCCATGATCATTTCCCAGATATGCAGCCTTTGGCTAAGGGCCTGCCAAAGACAAGAGCTTTAGCTACGCCATCAAGCACACACAGAGCTGCCATGGGAGCTTCCAGAAAAGTTTCACCAGGAGATGAAAACTCTGACAATCTGAATAATTGAAAAGCCTTAATGCCAATGCCCAGATACATTATTGAGGATGGATGGATAATTACCCAGAAAGGATTCTTCTAATACAAACCATGCCCAGCCTTGGACATTGTAGGAAAGGGGAAAAAAATTTATCTGTTCTAAGTTCTCTGCAATTAATACCCATCTATGGTTTTAAAAGTCTGGCCTCAGTCACACGTACTCTTCACGGAGGGAAATTGTCCAGAACCTATCCATGCCCAAGACACATTAAGAAAACTGGGGGTAGAATGGATTTCAATCCAGACGACTAAGACCCTGCAAGGAGTAAGAGCATTCCCAACTAAAGAAGGTGCTTCTTCAGAGCATAGTGACGTCATTGTTGCTGGAAGGAAATAATGAAGACCAGCCTGTGCCTGGCACTGTGCACGTTACCTGGGATACAGCCATGATCAAGGTCGTCTCTTGCCTTGGGATACTCACAGTCTCATAGTAGAGAACGTTCTGTTAGACCATTACCATAGTAGGAGATGATAAAAGAGGTGTGTTCAAATGTCTCACTATAATGGTGGATTTATACTTCATATTTTTTGAGGCTATCTTATCAGGTGCATATATATATAGAATTCTCACATTCTACCAGCAAATTTTTATTGTTATAAGATAGCCTTCAATATCTCTCTGGTCCTCTACCTTAAAGTCAATTTTATTCAAAATTAATTTAGCATTACCATTATTTTGGTTACCGTGTTTATGGTAAATTGTTCCTTCGTTAACTTTTTCCCTTTGTATAGCCTTATGTTTTAGATGCCTCTTGTAAAGAGCCTGTAATTGGGCTGCTGTGTGGGGATTTTTTTAATCCAGTCCATGTAAGTGGAGGTAAAGGCACTGTGTGCTATGCAAATGGTAGTCTGTGAGAAGAGGTTTCCAAGGAAGAAAACAAAGTAGAGGCTCCAAGGCAGGAGTGTGCCCGGTGTCTTTAAGCAGGAGCAAGGAGACTGGAGAGGTGGAGGAGGGGATGAGGGAAGAAATCGCTAGAGAATAGCCCTTGAGCACTGGAAAAGGGATGGGATTCTGGGCACAAATGGAAGAAATGGCTTCAGCTAGGACCATGGAAGGCCCATCTACTGCTACTAGTGGATAGAGCGTCAGATGCCAGCAGTGTACCTGGAAAGAATTTGCATGTATATAAGGAATTGATTAAATAAACTGACACCCTTATTCAATGGAATGTGAAATGGGCATAAATTATGCAATAGAAGAACATGGAATGACATAAAAAGATGTGTACTGAGAAAAGACAGCTTCAAAATAGTTTTATGTTTTTATAAATATGTGCATAACATATAAAGGAAAGATCATACACCAAAATATTACTGTTGGCCCAGCCAAAGTGACTCCCGTCCTGTGCACCAAAAGGTTGCCTGTTCAATCCGGGTCAGTGGACTACAAAAGACAACTTCTCTCTGTCTCTCTCTGTCTCTCTCTGTCTCTCTCTCTCTCTTTCTTCCTTCCTCTCTCTAAGCATGTATTTAGGTGAGTATTTAAAAAATAATACTAATAAATTAAACCTTAACATTTAATATATATATTTTATACATATATATATATATATATATATATATATATATATATATATTACTGGTGGATTTCTCTGGGTGATAAAATAACTAAGAAACACACTCCTCTCCTTGCTGGGGGTGTTTCCTGTATTTTTTATATCAAGTATTTTTTTTTAAATATATTTTTTTATTGATTTTTTACAGAGAGGAAGAGAGAGAGATAGAGAGTCAGAAACATCGACGAGAGAGAAACATCAATCAGCTGCCTTCTGCACATCCCCCACCGGGGACGTGCCCGCAACCCAGGTACATGACCCCGACTGGAATCGAACCCGGGACCCCTCAGTCCGCAGGCCGACGCTCTATCCACTGAGCCAAACCGCTTTCGGCTATATCAAGTATTTTTATAATTAAAAAGTTACTTAATTTTTTTAAATTAAAAAAAGCTACCAGCTCTTTAACACTGAATTCTTAACTAACTCCTCCATAAAACTCCCTGATTTGTCTTCACCCACCCCCCAACTCCAATCGGGAGATTTCTAAGCCTCCTCTGAGCTCAGGCAGCATTTTGAAATAATAAATCTTAGGGGCCGAAACCGGTTTGGCTCAGTGGATGGAGCGTCGGCCTGCGGACTGAAAGGTCCCAGGTTCGATTCCGGTCAAGGGCATATACCTGGGTTCCGGGCATATCCCCAGTGGGAGATGTGCAGGAGGCAGCTGATCGATGTTTCTCTCTCATGGATGTTTCTAACTCTCTATCTCTCTCCCTTCCTCTCTGTAAAAAATCAATAAAATATATTTTTTAAAAAAAATCTTAGTGAGGAAAGACAGGCTCAGGAAGAAGAGCAGTTCTGTGTCAAAATGTGAGACCCCAGTTCATGCCCTTAGAGCATCCCCACTCCCACCATTTCTCCGTCTCTGCCCCAGCCTTTGTCCTTTTAGGAAAATCAAGAAAAGTTTGCCTGCCCTTTTCTCAGTCCCCAGGTGTCTCAGCCAAGGCCCATTGGACAAATGGAACTACCTCCACACTAAGGACTACCATCTGCCCCCAGAATCCTAAGTGCCTTTGGTGGCACCTTGGTTCACTACCGTGAAGGAAGCATAATTATCCCAAATTTACAAGCCAGCAACCAAGGCTCAGAGAGAGGGAAGAGTGAGAAGTGAAGCTGGGACCAACTGGGAGGAGAGGATCCTGGCAGAGCAAGCTTAAGTGCCTGCTTAGTTCGCCCTCTAGTGGATAAGGGTCTCCATCGCACCCAGCGGGAGGGACGGGGTAAGAGGGTATTTTAAAATCCTGCGGGCCCCTACTTTTATTTTTGACATCTTCATTTCGCATCGTAGTAAAATGCGCCCGTATTTCACGTTAAACATAATTTATATACAACTAAATAAGAGTTGGATTGGAGTAGATCAATGGACATGCAGATATTTTGTATCTGTTTTACCATCTTTGTATTTTGAAGTCAATAACATAATTTGGAAACTCAACTACTTCATGGACCCTTGAAAAGTTTTTAGACCCTTGGCTCATTGTTCTGGGAGATAAGAGATAAGAATTCATCTGTAAATCCAACAGGTCTATGTTGTTATTGTGATAGGATTTTACAAAACTGATTTAATCTATTATAGTTATAAAATTATCCAGGATTCCCATTTCTACTCAAGTGAGTTCTAATAAGTATTGTATTTGCTAGGAATTTTTCCATTTAATCTACATTATAAAAGTTATTGGTGTAAAGATAGTTGTTGTGTTTTTTTATTATCATTTCATCTCTGCTGTACATACAGATGTGTTCTATTTTTTTATTCTTATGATTTGTGTCTGCACTTTATTTCTTTCTGGTCAATCTCACTAGAGGTTTGCAATTTTGTTAGCTTTTTCAAATAACAGACTTTTGGCTTTATTGCTCCTCCTTGTTATATCTTCATCTTATAGTTAATTTCTAATTTTAATCTCTATTATCTCCTTTTCACATTCTTTGGGTTTTCTCCATTGTTTTTCTAACTTCTCAAATTAAACACCTCAATTTAAGTATTCAATTTAAAACTTAGCTCATTACATTTTATCCATTTTCTTTCTTTAACATTTATAGGGCTATATAATTTTCTAAAGTTACCACTTTTTCACACCTCCAAGTTCTGATGTGAGGTATTTTCATTGTAAATGTTTTTAAATTTCCATTATGATTTCTCTTTGAATCCTGACTTATTTAAAATCATATAGAAGGGAAAATGGCGGAGGTATAAACGGACGTGTCAGGTGCCTTGTCCTGGAGCAGATAAGGGTGAGCAGCTGAAACCGGTAACATGCAGCCCGAATAGGCAGAGGATTTTCAGCTGAGAGACTGTCTGCAGCTAGGAAAGACCGAGAACCCCCAGGAAAAAAAGGACGTTTGGAGACTGTGGCTGAAGCCTCTCTTGGTGCGCCAGCTAAGCAGCGGAGACTGCGCCATCTTGGGTGGTTGTTGCCGGCATTCAGAGACCAGCTACTAACCTGGAAACAAGGGATCGCAAGCAGCGTGACTGCGTGAACTCAGATGAGCACTACTTCTTCTCACATAAAGGTTGGACATCCCCTAAAGGTGCAGTTTGCAGTTCGGGTTGGAGGGAGGACCAAGCGCGCGGCGGGATCCCACAGAGTCCGCGGCCGTTGGGACGAACGTGACCCGCGAGTGGGGAAGGGGCCCCACAGGGCTGCTGGCAGAAGGGAATGCAAAAAATGAGCCCATAGCTGGACTGGATGTAAAGGAACAGCCTTGGACTTTGCCAATCTGCTGGCTGCTTGGTGCCAGGGGCAAGTGGGCTCGCGGAGACTGCACGCGGAGACTGTGCGCAGACCTGGAAGGTGGAGGCTTGCGAATTCGCACAACTATCAGGCTCTTGTTACAGTTCCCCTTAGATCCGTGCATTTGATTATTAAACCCAGTGCATGGGATTCCCCAGTCGGGGTCATTCGCAGAGCCTGTAGGGGAAAGTTCTTTTTGGGGAGCCTGGGAAACAGTGGGCAGTGGCAAGGAACCAGCTCTGGGCAGTGGTATTTCCCAAATTAGTTCCAAATACCATAGAGGAAAAAAACCAAACAAACAAAAAACCCTACTGATAGAGAGGACTTATAGCCTCGGAGGCCAATCCAGACACACTGCCACCCAGAGGCAGAGCCACGAACTGTCTCTTCTGTGATCACAAATAAAGGCAGTCTGGTAAACAAATACAACCTGCCTTAAAATCAGGTCTGTGGTTTACTGTACGGAGGGACAGTGTATCGCAAGGAAGTTCAACACTCCCCTGAATGCCTGGCAGGACTAAGGCGTGCCAAAAAGAAGAGTGGAAGATCTGAAGCACCTTCACTTCCGAATATTTTTATATATATATTTTTTTTTAATTCTTTTTTCATCATTTCATTAAGAACCTATTTTATTATTTTTTTATTTTTTATTTTTTTCATCACTTGATTTTACCTTTTTAATTACTACATTTTTTAACCAGTATTATTGCTATCCTTTTACCATTTTTTCAAGTGTCATTTTATTTTTTATTTTTTATTTTTTACTTTTTTTATTTTTCTTTATTTTATTTTGGGATTAGTGTTCTACACTCTATTTTCATCGTTCCTTTAGCATCATTTCTCTCTATCTCACATTTACCCTTAAGCCAAAACTCTCTTTCTCACTTTTCCCCTTTTGTTGTCCTGTTTCTCTTACCCTATTCCTGCTTTGGATTTTCCCTATTCCTTCTTTCTACCCACTGTCTAAATTTCACCCTACTTATATATCTAATTTCCAATCCCTCGCTCTAAATCCATATACACCTCTTTCTTATCTTTCTTCACTATCTAATTTTTTTTCTCTCTCTCTGTCGTTTTGCTAGTGTTTGCTTGATTTTGAGTATATTGGGGTTTTTTATGCTTGTGTGGGAAATTGTTTTGTCTTTCATTTTCATTTTTCTGTTTTGCTTACTTTTTCTTTATCTGGTTATTTTTGAGCTTCTGTTTTCCCTTGCCTTGCTTGATATTGGTGGTTGTTTGTAGTTTGCATTAGTCTCCAGGGATCTGCTGCTGGAGTTCATTGAGATTGGTTGCGGTTCTCTTGGAGTTTTCTCCCCATACAAATAGCCTCTTCCCCACCTCTATTTCATTCTCTTACTTTTTTTTTTTTTTTTGTCGTTTTGGTTTTTTTCTTCTCTCCCTTTTCCCAATCTCATTTCAGCACTCCTTTTTGTTTTTTATTTTTCTCTTTAATCTTTTTCTCTTTTTTCTTCTTTATCCCCTAATTCTCTTCGCTTGGGGGGTCACCTTTATTTGGGGTTATTAATATTGTGAATGCATTTAGTTCGGTGCCTTGTACGTTGTGCTTTGTTGTGTTGTATTTTGTGCCTTTGAATCAGCGCAGCAGAGAGAGAACTACATAACCAAACACCTTGAGAAGAGAAATCATGGTGAAACAAAGAACCAACCCAAATATGAAAGAAAAACAGGCATCATCAGAAAAGGAAGTAAACGAAATGGAGGCAATGGAGGCAAGCAACCTGTCAGAGAAAGAATTCAGAGTAATGGCCATAAGGTGGATGAAAAGAATGGAAGACCAATTCAACAATATGTGTAGAAACCAAGAGGAAATGAAGAAGAACCAAGAGGAAATGAAGAGAAACCAAGGAGAAATGAAAAATGACATCACTGCCATAAAGAACTCAATAGAAAGCATCAATAGTAGACTAGAAGAAGCAGAGGACCGCATCAGCAAGCTAGAAGACAAGGTAGAAAAAAATACCCAAACAGAACAGCTTCTAGAAAAAAAAATTAAAAAGCAGGAGGAGAGCCTAAGAGAACTCTGGGACAATGCTAAACGAAACAACATCCGAATAATAGGGGTGCCAGAAGGAGAGGAAACTGAGCAAGGAATAGAAAACCTGTTTGAAAAAATAGTAACAGAAAATTTCCCTGATATAGGGAGGAAAAAACTCACACAAATCCAAGAAGCTCACAGAGTCCCAAACAAAATGAACCCGAAAAGACTGACACCAAGGCACATAATAATTAAATTGGCAAACACCAACAACAAAGCAAGAATCTTAAAAGCAGCCAGAGAGAGACAGAAAGTTACCTACAAAGGATCCCCCATCAGACTAGCGACCGATTTCTCAACAGAAACACATCAGGCAAGAAGGGAATGGAATGAAATATACAAAGTCATGCAAAGGAAAGATCTGAATCCAAGATTACTATACCCAGCGAGGCTATCAATCAAAATTGAGGGTCAAATCAGGAGCTTCACAGACAAAAACGGTCTAAGGGAGTTTATTACAACCAAACCAGCAATGCAAGAAATGCTAAAGGGTCTGCTGTAAATAGAAAAAGCAGGAAACAAAGAAGGAATGCAGTGGTAAAGAACAAAAATGGTGACTAACAAGATTCTATCAATAATAACTTTAAATGTAAATGGATTAAATTCCCCAGTCAAAAGGCATAGGGTAAATGAGTGGATAAGAAAACATGACCCATATATCTGCTGTCTACAGGAAACCCACCTCAGAAAAAAAGACGCACACAGACTGATGGTGAAGGGATGGAAAAAGTTTTTTCAGGCCAATGGAAGTGAAAAAAAAGCCGGGGTAGCAATACTTATATCTGACAAATTAGATCTCAAAGTGAAGGACATAAAAAGAGATCAAGAAGGCCACTTCATAATACTAAAGGGAGCAGTCCAACAAGAAGAAATAACTCTGGTAAATATATATGCACCCAATATAGGAGCACCCAAATATGTAAGAAATCTTCTGGAGGAGATTAAGGGAGAGATTGACAGCAATACAATCATAGTAGGGGACCTTAACACCCCATTATCTCCACTGGACAAATCCTCTACACAGAAACTCAGCAAAGAAACATCAATCCTAAATGACTCACTAGATCAGATGGAATTAATTGACATCTTCAGAACATTTCACCCCAAAGCCACAGAATATACATTCTCCTCAGGTGCACATTTGTCATCTTCAAAGATAGACCATATATTGGGTCACAGACAAAGTCTCTTCAAATTCAAGAAAATTGAAATCATATCAAGCATCTTCTCAGACCACAAAGGCATAAAACTGGAAATCAACTACAACAAAAACAATCCAAAAAAATCAAATACATGGAGACTAAATAGCACGCTATTAAACAATGACTGGGTTACCAGTGAGATCAAAGAAGAAATAAAAAAACATCATGGCAACAAATGACAATGAAAACACAACAATCCAAAACCTATGGGACACAGCAAAAGCAGTCTTGAGAGGGAAGTTCATAGCTCTACAAGCTTACTGCAAGAAACAAGAAACAATGAGAATAAATGACCTAACTCTACAACTCGAAGAGTTAGAAAGAGAGCAACAAAAAAGGCCCACTGTAAGCAGAAGGAAGGAAATAACAAATATCAGAGCGGAGATAAATGACATAGAGACCAAAAAAACAATACAAAAGATCAACAAAACCAAGAGCTGGTTCTTTGAAAGGATAAACAAGATTGATACACCTCTAGCCAGGCTCACCAAGAAACAAAGAGAGAGGACCCAAATAAACAAAATCAGAAATGAAAGAGGAGAAATAACAACAGACCCCATAGAAATACAAAGGATTGTTAGAAAATACTATGAACAACTCTACTCCAACACACTAGACAACCTGGAGGAAATGGACACATTCCTAGATAAATACAACCTTCCAAAACTTAACCAGGAAGAATCTAAAAATCTCAATAGGCCAATAACTATGGAGGAAATCGAAGCAGTAATCAAAAAGCTTCCAGCAAACAAAAGCCCGGGGCCAGATGGCTTCACAGGGGAGTTTTACCAAACATTCAAGGAAGACCTAAAACCTATCCTCCTCAGACTATGTCAAAAGATCCAAGAGGAAGGAACACTTCCAAGCTCATTCTATGAAGCCAACATCACCCTAATCCCAAAACCAGATAAAGACAATACAATGAAAGAGAATTATAGGCCAATATCCCCCATGAACATAGATGCCAAAATCCTCAACAAAATCCTAGCAAATCGGATCCAGCAGTACATCAAAAAGATCATACACCATGACCAAGTAGGATTTATCCCAGGGATGCAAGGATGGTACAATATCCGCAAATCAATAAACGTGATACATCACATAAACAAATTGAGAGAAAAAAACCACATAGTCATATCAATTGATGCGGAAGAAGCATTTGACAAAATCCAACACCCATTTTTGATAAAAACTCTCAGCAAGATAAGAATTGAAGGATCATACCTCAATATAATAAAAGCCATATATGACAAACCCACAGCCAACATCATAATCAATGGGCAAAAACTAAAACCATTCCCCCTAAAAACAGGAACAAGACAGGGATGCCCCCTCTCACCACTCCTGTTCAACATAGTACTGGAAGTACTAGCCGTTGCGATCAGACACGAAGAAGAAATAAAAGGCATCCAAATTGGAAAAGAAGAAGTAAAACTGTCCTTATTTGCAGATGACATGATACTGTACATACAGAACCCTAAAGACTCCATCAAAAAATTATTAGACTTAATAAATGAATTCGGCAATGTAGCAGGATACAAAATTAATGCTAAGAAATCCATGGCATTTCTTCACACCAATAGTGAACTTACAGAAAGTGAAACTACAGAAGCAATCCCATTTACCATTGCACCAAAAAAATTAAAATACCTAGGAATAAACTTAACTAAGGAGGTAAAAGACTTATATGCTGAAAACTACAGGACACTGAAAAAAGAGATAGAGGAAGACATAAACAGATGGAAGAATATACCGTGTTCATGGATTGGTAAAATCAACATCATCAAAATGTCCATACTACCCAAAGCAATTTATAGATTCAATGCAATCCCCATTAAATTACCAATGGCATATTTCACAAATCTAGAATGAACATTCCAAAAATTCATCTGGAATAAAAAAAAGACCCCGAATAGCTGCAGCAATCCTGAGAAAGAACAAAGTAGGTGGGATCTCAATACCAGATATCAAACTGTATTACAAAGCCACTGTTCTTAAAACAGCTTGGTACTGGCACAAGAACAGACATATAGATCAATGAAATAGAATAGAGACCCCAGAAATCGACCCAAACCACTATGCCCAATTAATATTCGACAAAGGAGGCAAGAGCATACAATGGAGTCAAGACAGTCTTTTCAATAAATGGTGTTGGGAAAATTGGACAGATACATGCAAAAGGATGAAACTAGATCACCAACTCACACCATACACAAAAATAAACTCAAAATGGATAAAAGACTTAAACGTAAGACGGGAAACCATAAAAATACTAGAGGAATCCACAGGCAGCGAAATCGCGAACATATGCCGAAGAAATTTCTTCTCTGATAATGTTCCTAGGGCAATGGAAACTAAAGAGAAAATAAACAAATGGGACTACATCAAAATAAAAAGCTTTTGCACAGCAAAGGAAACCATCAACAAAACAACAAGAAGACCCACTGCATGGGAGAACATATTTGCCAATGATACCACCGATAAGGGTTTAATTTCCAACATTTACAGGGATCTCATGAAACTTAACAAAAGGAAGATAAACAATCCAATTTAAAAATGGGCAACGGACCTAGATAGACATTTTTCGAAAGAGGACATACAGAAGGCTGAAAGACATATGAAAACCTGCTCAAAGTCACTAATTATACGAGAGCTGCAAATCAAAACGACAATGCATTATCATCTCACACCTGTCAGAATGGCTATCATCAACAAATCAACAAACAACAAGTGTTGGAGAGGATGTGGAGAAAAAGGAACCCTTCTGCACTGCTGGTGGGAATGCAGACTGGTGCAGCCACTTTGGAGAACAGTATGGAGTTAACTCAGAAGACTAAAAATGGAACTCCCATTTGACCCATTGATCCCACTACTAGGAATATATCCCAAGAAACCAGAAACGCCAATCAGAAAGGATATATGCACCCCTATGTTCATAGCAGCACAATTCACCATAGCTAAGATTTGGAAACAGCCTAAGTGCCCATCAGCAGATGAGTGGATTTGAAAACTGTGGTACATATACACAATGGAATACTATGCTGCGGTAAAAAAAAAAGGAACTCTTGCCTTTTGCAACAGCATGGATGGAACTGGAGAGCATTATGCTAAGTGAAATAAGCCAGTCAGAGAAAGATAAATACCACATGATCTCACTCATTTGTGGATTATAGAGAACAACATGGACTGATGAAAAGGGACAGACCCAAAGTCTGAGAAACAGCGATCAGGCTATCAATCCCCCAGAAGGAAAGTAGGGGAGGGCGGGGGTAAGGGGAAGAGATCAACCGAAGGACTTGTATACATGTATATAAGCCAAACCAATGGACATGGACAGCAGGGGGATGGGAGCATGAGTTTGTGTGTGGGGGGGGGGGGGAGGTTGGGGGTTAATGGGGGGGGATGAGGACATATTTGTAATACCTTAACTAATAATAAAAAAATTTAAAAAAATCATATATAATTTCAAGTATTAAAATTACCTTCTATCTTAACTGTATTTTGGTCAATAAATGTGCTGACCAAGATGAAGAAAGACCATTACAACCTGTCTCTCACACTGATTTCAACTAAAACCTCCAGACAAAACACGAAAAGAATCTGCTTGAGGACTTTTTCAAGTAAGCAAAATTGCCCCACCAGTGTGGCTCAGTTGTTGAGCGTTGACCCATGAACCAGGAAGTCATGGTTCAATTCCTGGTCAGGGCACATGCCTGGGTTGTGGGTGCAATCCCCGGTAGGGTGTGTGTGGAGGCAGCCAATAAATGATTCAATCATTGATGTGTCCATCTCTCCCTCTCCCTCCCTCTCTCTGAAATCAATAATAACATTTTTTTTAAGTAAGCAATAGCAGGTGCACCAGGGAGGGGGGAGAAGTGGTAAAAAATGCCAGTAGGGTTCCTGAGGTATTCTTTTCCCTCTTTTACCTTCTAAATTTAACCTAAGGGTGGTCTCAGTCATGGAACTGTGCAGTGGCACAGAAAACAAAAACCCTGAGAGAATCCCCCTCTTTCTGGCCAGAGGAACCCCTTCAACCCAGAGTCGCCATTGTTTATTCTTTCCTTTCCTCCTGGCTCTGTTCCAATGCCAGGTAAGGGTCAGTGATGCACTGTTGCAGTGATAGCAGTGGTGTGGGCAACTAAAACCTGCTTCTCTGACAAAAGGTACTGCAAAGGGGGCTCTTTGGGCGCCAATGTTTTTGAGGAATTTTTTTTCTCACTCTCTTGTCTTTTAATGCTTTGTCCAAGGGTAATTTAAATTCCACAAACCCAAACCCATGAACTGCATATTCAGTGAGGTAATATTGAATAGTCTGTAAGTCAATGGAGAGATAGCATCTGTTAACAAAGAAATAAAAACTAGAAAAAAAGAACAAAACAGAAGTTTTTAAATATAATATCCAAAGCAAAAAATTTCACTGAGTGAGATCAATAAAAGAATGTTGATAACAAAAAAGAATCATTAAACTTAAAGATAAATTTTAAAAATTATATAATCTGAAAAACACACAGAAACAAAACTTTAAAATTGGACAGAATAAAATTGTTGGACAATATTAAAAGGCCTAACATTTGTCCCTGGAGGCCCAAAAAGAAAGGAAAATATTGGCACATAAAAATTAATGGCTAAATACTTCTCAAAGTTCATAGAAAACATAGATTTACAGATTCAACCTCAGAGAATCCGGACCAGAAAAAAAGAAAATTATACCTAAACACATGTTAATCGAACAGTATAAAATAAAACTTAAAGAAAACAAATTTGAAAGCATCTAGAGAAAAACAATGGATTACATATAGAGGAACAAATGTTCAAATGAATGCAAATTTCTACTAAGAAACCATAGAGACCAGAAGAGAATAAAACAGCATCTTTAGAATGCTAAAAGAAAAAAACTGCCAATCCATAATCTTATATCTAATGAAAATATCCTTCATGGATGAAGGCAAAAGTAGTTTCGTCTGTGAAAATAGTGAAGTGAGAGTCTCCAAAAATTTCCTTCTCCATAAAAACAATGAAAGGAGTAACAAAATTGTCAAATTTACTTTTTCAAAACTCTAGCAACTAGTCAAAGGTTTGCAGCAATTCAAGAAGCAACTATTCAACAGAATCAGCTGAATGCCAGAAATAACAGTGAGCTTTGTGGCCTTTTATTTATTAACTAGAGGCCCGGTGCACAAAATTCATGTGCGGGTACAGTCACTAGGCCTGGCCTGTGATCAGGGCCATCTTCCCCCATTGCAGGTAGCCACTGCCACCTACCCCCAGTTCCCCATTCACCATCAAGGGATCAGAGCCTGCTGGCCAGGAGGAAGGACTGAGAGATTGTCAGTGTGCCTCATAGCGACTGGTCGAGTGGTTGTTCTGGTTGTTCTGCTGTTCCATCCATTTGCATATTATGCTTTTATATATATACATTTTAGAGAAAGAGGGAGAGAAACATCAACTTGCTGTTCCACTTATTTATGTATTCATTGGTTGATTCTTATATGTGTCTGCCCTAGGATCAAACCTGCATTCTAACCAACTGAGCTAGTTAACCAATTCTAAACAGGGCCTGTCGTATTTTCACTTGTTTTAGTATGGTGTCCTGCTCTCCAACTCCGTGGTAGCTTTGAATACTAATATCCCAGCTTCATGGTAAAAACCATCAATCTAGCAAATGAGGGTGGACCTATTTCAAAGTCTTATTCCAAGAGTTTTATCATTATTTTATCTCTCTGGTCATTCCTTTGAAGACCTCATCTGCAATGTTGTTTTTCTTTGATCTGACATGGAGCTTGCCCAGTGCATAAAGCCTTTTCTTCGGGAGCATTTGTTGAAAACAACCACTTACTTAAATTCACAGATGCCTGAACTAGTGGATAATACTTGGAGTAAATAATAGACTAACCAAAAACATTTAAAAGGAAATGTGGGGAATGTGATATCTATAAGCACTTTGGAAAGCTCTAACATATTTCTGGGAATCTGGGAATCATGAAGCTGCGTGCATGCTCAGGAAGAACCTGAGAAAGCCCAGAGCTCTCACCTCTCACTCACCTTGAGGCTGTCAGAAAGCAGGAAGTCAAAACTATGGCAAAGTTGTCAACTACTTGTCTGAGTGTTGAAGGTATGTTCCAACATGCACACGGAGCCCCTTGGTAAAGATTAAAAGACATTGATTCTAGACAATAAGGAAATATTTGATCAATCATTACCTAACCATTAAGCTAACCAAACAGTGGCCACATGACAAAGAATAAAGCCTTTAAAAAATTTACTTCAGCCTGCAGACTCAAGGGTCCCAGATTCGATTCCAGTCAAGTGCATGTACCTCGGTTGCGGGCACATACCCAGTGGGAAGTGTGCAGGAGGCAGCTGATCAATGTTTCTCTCTCATCGATGTTTCTGACTCTATCCCTCTCCCTTCCTCTCTGTAAAAAAATCAATAAAATATAGTTTTAAAAAAATTTACTTCAGAGAAGTCACTGAGCAAACAATCAACAACAACTACAACAAAAAAACAATTATAAATCCTAGGGTTGGTGGTAGGGAGGAAATATTTCCAAAGTTGCCACATTAGATTATTTTAAGTGTCCAGTTTTCAAAAATAATATTATGAGACATGCAGGGGAAAGTCTATATGCACAAAAAGAGCAGTTAATAAAAACTATTCCTTAGGGAGCACAGACATTGAACTTTGTAGACAAAAAGTTCTAAATCAGCTATTTTATATTTATTCAAATAACTAAGGGAATTAATATCTCACAAAATAAAGGAAAGTATGAGAATGCTGTCTCACCACATATAGAATATCAATAAAATAGAAAGTCACTCTTTCCTATGCCCCTCACAGTCCTCCATTACTTCTCTGAGTTCATCTCCCACTTCTCTTTCCTCTCATTCACTAGAGATCTGACTCACAGAAAAATGGAAGATAAAGGAACATGTTATAAACCTCACCACAGGGGTGGAATCATCAAAATTCAGAATGGGAGAAACTCTATTGAACAAATAACTTAGTTTCTCCAACAAATAAATTGCAGTTGTGGGTGGGGGGAGGGGGAGATGGAGGTGGAGAGGGAGCTAAATTAGAAGAACCTTAAAGCATATCAACCAGCAGCAATGTGAAGACTTTGAGCTTAGGTTTTATACATATATGTACATATAAACATATTCTATACAATATATATACGATGCACATACATATATGTGATAATGGAAGAATTTGAGCCATAACTAGATGTGAGATATTAAACAATGAAGAAATTACTGTTAATTTATTTTGTTTAAGTGGGATTGTGGTTATGTTTAAAGAGTGCTTCCCATTTAGAGATATATGGGAAAATAGTTATGGGCATATTGATGTAATAATACATGGGTTGGGGGGGATAGATGGTGTATATATGTAATAACATTGACCATAAATAGATCATCGAAGTCAAATAAGTGTCTTAGTCTAGTTGGGTTTCTATAATAAAATACCTCAGACTGGATAGCTTATAGTATATTTCTCACAGTTCTGGAGGCTGGGAAGTCCAATATCAAGGCACCAGCAGGTTCAGCGTCTGGTGGGGGGCCCAGTTCCTCATTCACAGCAGTCTTCTCACTGTAACCTCACACTGCAGTGGAAGGAGCAAGGGAATTCTCTCTGGCCCCATTTTTAAGGGCATTAATTGCATTGGTGAGGGTACTGCCCTTATAACCTACTTGCCTCCCAAAGGCCCCACCTCCTAATAACATCATTTTGGTGTTAGGTTTCAAAATATACATTTTGGTGAAGGGTTGGGGGGAAGTATATAATCATTCACCCTGTAGCACAAAGTAATGGGTAGAAGGGGTCCACTTTATTAGATAAGGTTGTTTAGGTTATTTGTGTGTGAGAGATTAGGTTGTTTATGTGTGTAAATTTTTCCATTTGTCTTCAAATCTGATGGTCTATCACGTGAGGCGGCTGTAGACAGCACCTGGGAAGGCACATGGGCATTTCTTTAATTATTGTCAGCTGAATCCAGTGGCGTGGGCAAAGCCACATCCTGGAAACAGGCTTTGCCAAAAGGCAGGAGTGTTGTCAGCTTGACCTTCAGTCCAGGTGCCAGGGGGTGGGTTTTGTTATTTAAATCCAGCCAAGCACCAGGAATGAATACGACTCAGGCCCACCCAAGAATGCACATAATCTCCTTTGTCTTGACCTTTAGTAAAACTTCCTGTTTTTTGCTGTATAAAATAAATATGCTGTATTGGCTCTGGGTCCCTGTCCCTGTCTCTCCATCAGAGAACAGTGATCCCACCTGACCCCAGCTTTTTTCTTCCATCTCTGTGTCTGTCTCTTTCTTCCATTTTCTCAATCCCCAGCTGCCCCTACTCAGGAACCGGACCACTCTCTGGCCGCGCTGGACGCAGAGAAGAGAGAAATATTTACAGGCAGCTAGGTCAGTGAATGGCTCACAGATCTGGAAAGCATCAGGAGCCATAGTTGGGAAGCATACAGCACAGTGGTTTCCATGGTAAGCTCCTGAAACCAACATCTGAGTCTGTGTGACCTTGGACTTCACTTCTCAGTGCCTGTTTCCTCAGATGAGAAGTGGAAATAAAAATGGTATCTAGCCCATAAAGTTGTCATGAAGAGTAAATGAATTCATAGGTATAAAGCACTATCTCAGAACATTGTATGGTCTAGAGCAGTGATGGCGAACCTATGACACGCGTGCCAGAGGTGACACGCGAACTCATTTTTTTGGTTGGTTTTTCTTTGTTAAATGGCATTTAAATATATAAAATAATATAAAAAATTTAAGCTTTTGTTTTACTATGGTTGCAAATATCAAAAAATTCCTATATGTGACACGGCACCAGAGTTAAGTTAGGGTTTTTCAAATAATGACACGCCGAGCTCAAAAGGTTTGCCACCACTGGTCTAGAGTAAGCACTCAAAAAATGTCAACTATTATTATTGTTACATTGAAAAACAAGTTGAAATAAACCACCAGGGTTTTCAAACACATGTATCCAAAATATGTTTTTAATCTTGATGAAGTTCACAAATGGCACAATATTGACATTTCCTTAAATAAATTATACAATCAGGCTCTTAGACAGCGAGGCATAGCATCACCATTAAAACAAAGCATAGCATCACCCCAGAGACCACAAGAGGCAGTGATTTTATGTCCCCCTATGGTTTGGCAAAGCTGCATGAACAACAGGATAGCTCTCAAAGAACCAGTTTGCTACCAGATAAGCTGATGAGAGATGTAATCATTTTATTGCATGTAGAATCAAATATAAAAATGATGCACAACAAATATGGAATTTGTTTATTTTGCATTTAATTTCATTCCTTTTGAGTGAAAAAGGGGCTTTTTTTTTTAAATCTATTTGGATGCAAACATGTATGTCTTCCCTGGGGTCTTCTCACCAAGTTGTTGTCAACAGAAATTAATAGAAGTGGTGAGTTCAGCTTCATTGTAATCTGAGATTTTAAAAAAAAGTTAAAAGAAAAGGAAAAAGGAGGAGAAAGAGTAGAAGAATGAGAACTAGAAGAAGAAGAACAAGAAGAACAAGAAGGGAATAAACACAATTATTATTGAAAAGAACACTAATTTATAGAAGTGCTTCTTTAACTAAACAGCATTTATAAATTATGGATATGAGATATAAACAGGCTTTTAAAGCAAATGATAGTAAAAAGCAATTCAACCATCACTATGAACATTAGCAGTAGTGTTATGATTATAGCCCTCTGGACTAAACCTGTGAACACTGAAGGGTTGAAGGCTTTCTGAACCTAAGTTCATTAATGAGGAATGGCCTGGCTAAGGTTTGCTGAATTCAGCAAGCATTTTTTTTATTCATTTCTCTTCTCAGAAAGAAAAAATTGCACCTCTGCAGCCTGCCCTAGTGCTCTGACTTCAGGCTGAGTTGTAGAAGGAACCCACTACCTCAGGAGGAAGAATGCAATTAGAGAGAAGGATCTGAGGAACCTACCAGGTCCAGTGGGTTTCAAAATGTGGATGCTAAAAACTCCAAATACCTTCTCCTCCCATCCAATAGAACAAAGGCAGTCACCTTCTTGCTGGAGTCCTCTAGCAGCTCAGGCCTGAAGTTCCCTACGGCGACGGCCATAGGATTTGAGTTTCAAATTAGTGGGCACGAAGTCTTTATTAAGCATTCCCATATGTCTGACCAGAATTTCTTTCAGCCGAATGACCGTACAGGTGAAAACTTTGCAGGATCTCTTCTGGAGAGTGACACTGATTTAAAGGATGGAGAAAGAAGAGAAAGCCTGCTAGTGAGAGTCTGGAGTCTGGAGCCTACCCCATGGGACCTTTTCAAAGAGAATTGTAGCTCTTCAACATAACACTTAAGAATAAGTGTTTCTGGCCCTAGCTGGTTTGGCACAGTGGACAGAGCATCGGCCTACATACTGAAGGGGCCCAGGCTTGATTCACGTCAAGGGCACATGCCCGGGTTGCAGCTCGATCCCCAGTAGGGGGCATGCAGGAGGCAGCTCTCTCATCATTGATGTTTGTATCCCTCTCTCCCTCTCCCTTCCTCTCTGCAATCAGTAAAATATATGTTAAAAAAAAAAAAAGAAGAAGAAGAAGTGTTTCTGGAAGAACCAAGATGACAGCATAGGTAAACTCTGGCACTTGCCACCTCCCACAACCACATCAAAATTACAACTAAAATAAAGAACAGCCATCATTCAGAACTGACTGAACGGAAGTCCTACAACAAGAGAAGGAAAGAATAAAGTACAGCAAGACTGATAGGAGAGGCAGAAGCATGGAATGAATTGGCCCAACACCCACATGTGGTGGGTGTTTTCTTTTGTAATCAGGAGGGATATCTTCACTGTGGAGGCCTCCCATGAAAAGCAAGGAGTTCCAGTCCTACACTAGAACCCCAACCAAGGTTTCCAGAGGTAAGAAGAGAAGTCCCCATAATTTGGGGCTGTAAAAACCAGTGGGGATTGTAGCTAGTGACACGGAGGCTGCTAGAGACCCAGGCAGTTCCTCTTAAAGATCTGGCACATGAATTTACTTGTCCACACTCCCTCTGGGCTCCAATACTGGGTGGAAGCTTTGGGGGATCCAGGAACATACAGGAAGGAATTTGATTGTCTGGCATTGGAGCAAGAACTCAGGGGCGGTTTCCTCCCAGAAGGGGTGCTTTCAGGGATCATTGTTCCTATGCTGAGACCTCCCATGTTGCAGGGATGACTGGCAGCCATAACTTAATTTCTATGACCATAGCTCACACTGTTCACTCTGCCCTGGTGATTCCCTGATACTCCGCCCCATCCAATTTGCAGCCCCACACAAGCTTTTGCACCTATTTTTTCATACAAATGGCCTGTTTTGGCTCAGGCTTCAGACTTTCCTAAAATCTCTCAAACTAGCCTCAGCTGCCATCAGCATGCCCCAAATCTATCAATAAAAGACCTAAGACCCAGCACTAGCACCAGCCTGCCTTGCTTCACCGCTGGGCCTTGCCTAGGCAGTTCCAAGCCCAATACAAATAGCAGCCACCTGCAGATTTCTCTGTAGTTCCTGCTGGGTGGCCCCAGGCAGTGGCTGACTTTGCACCTCCCTTGAGGCCCCAGAGCCAGTGCACCCAGTGGACAACTTCAGACCATACCAGATTACAACTCTACGTATCCACAGGGGACACACTCAAGGGGCAGACCCAGTGAGCAACAAAGCCCCATTGAAGCAAGTCCTGCTCCATAGGGATGTCTCCTGCACAACATCTCTTCTCCTGTAGTTGCAGCTGGTTCTCACAGTCAATTGGCCTGAAGGCCAACTCCTCCCAGTAATGAAAATAGCAATCAAGGCTCAACTCAACAAGACTGTGCACACAGCCCTCACAGAAGTGTATCTAGACCAGTGATGGCCAACCTATGACCTGCGTGTCAGAGGTGACATGCGAACTCATTTTTTTGGTTGATTTTTCTTTGTTAAATGGCATTTAAATATATAAAATAAATATCAAAAATATAAGTCTTTGTTTTACTATGGTTGCAAATATCAAAAAATTTCTATATGTGACACGGCACCAGAGTTAAGTTAGGGTTTTTCAAAATGCTGACACACCAAGCTCAAAAGGTTCGCCATCACTAATCTAGACAGTGGTTCTCAACCTTCTGGCCCTTTAAATACAGTTCCTCATGTTGTGACCCAATCATTAAATTATTTTCATTGCTACTTCATAACTGTAATTTTGCTACTGCTATGAATCATAATGTAAATATCTGATATGTAGGATGGTCTTAGGCAACCCCTGTGAAAGGGTCATTTGACCACCAAAGGGGCCGCGAACTACAGGTTGAGAACCACTGATCTAGAAGGTCCAGCTCAGGTGTCTGGAGAGGCTGAGCCACTGGGCCCTACAGGACACCTACTAGACAAGGCAACTCTACCAATCCCAGGAGACATAGCAGCTCTACCTTATACATAGAAGCAAACACAGGGAAGCAGCCAAAATTTGGAGACAAAGAAACATGTAACAAATGAAAGAAATGGAAGCAAGCAAACTACTGGATACAGAGTTCGAAACAATGGTTATAAGGTTACTCAAAGATCTTAAAGAGAGCTTCAAGGGACTTAATGAGACTTTCAAGGATCTTAGTAATAATTTCAAAGACAGGAAGAAGGATCAGTCAGAAATTAAGTATACACTGAGTGAAATAAAGAATAATATATAGGGATTCAACAGTAAATTAGAGGATCCCAAGAATGAAATCAATGATTTGAGATATGAGGAAGCAAAAAACCCCAATCAGAAAAGAAAAAAGAATCCAAAAATATGAAGATGGTGTAAGGAGCTTCTGGGACAACTTCAAGCATACTAACATTTGCATTATGGCAGTGCAAGAAGGAGAAGGGAGAGAGCAAGATATTGAAAACCTATCTGAAGAAATATGACAGGAAATTTCCACTTTAACCAGGAAGCATAGAGAGCCCCAAACAAGAGGAACCCAAAGATGCCCACACCAAGACACATCATAATTAAAATACCAAAGATTAAAGACAAAGAGAGAATCTTAAAATCAGCAAGAGAAAAGCAGTTAGTTGCCTACAAGGGAACACCCATATAACTATGAGCTGATTTCTCAACAGAAATTTTGTAAGCCAGAAGGGAGTGGCAAAAACTATTCAAAGTGATGAATAGCAAGGGCCTACAACCAAGATTACTCTACCCAGCATAGCTATCATTTAGAATTGAAGGTCAGCCCTAACCGGTTTGGCTCAGTGGATAGAGCATTGGCCTGCAGACTGAAGGGTCCCAGGTTCGATTCCAGCCAAGGGCATGTACCTTGGTTGTGGGCACATCCCCAGTAGGAGGTGTGCAGGAGGCAGCTGATCGATGTTTGTCTCTCATAGATGTTTCTAAATCTCTATCCCTCTCCCTTCCTCTCTGTGAAAAATCAATAAAATATATTTAAAAAAAAAAACAACAATCGAAAGTCAGATAAAGAGCTTCACAGACAAGAAAAAGATAAAGGAGCGTACCAAACCAATATTACATAAAATGTTGAAGGGTATTCTTTCAGAAGAGAAATAAGAATAAGAATGAGAATGAAAATGAAAAGAAGAAGGAGAAGGAAGGAAAGGAGGAGGAGGAGAAATAAAAATATGAACAATCAAATTTCAATAAATACATATCTATCAACAATTGAATCTAAAAAACCAAAGTAAATGAACAAGAAATCTAATGAACAAAATACACTGATAAATAAAATAGAACCAGAAGCACAGAAATATGACAAATATCATAGGGAAGGGGGAAAGGGTCCAGGAAGAGATTAACTAAAGATCTCATAGGCATATATGCATTAACTATGGATGCAGACAATAGGGTGGTGAAGGCTTGGGACGGGACAGGAACCTTGTGGAGGAGGGCATCTGTAATACTCTCAATAATAAAGATTTTTTAAAAAGACAACAACAACAAAACTAAAATGGCAAATTTTTTATGTATATCTTACAAAAATCAAAAAAAGTGTGCGGGTGGGGGCGGAGAATAATTGTTTCTTCCATATGCAATTACTAAAGTTGTTAGAGGAAATGGCCTGGCAGCCTTTGCTAGGAGCCCTTCAAGATAAAACCCAGTTCCTAACCATGGAACACATGCTGAAACCCTGCTCTTAGTATTGTCCCTTACATATAATCTCTTTGGGACCAGGAAGAAGTTTTCGGCAAAGGCCTAGTTCACCTCAGGACATACAAGAAGCATACAGAAGCCATACCCCAGCCATGAGCACCAATGAAACCACTTTCCATGGGAAAATAAAAATTCCCTGAAGTTTTACCTGGAAGAGGCTCAGAGAACACGGCTTACAAGAAGTGCTTACCTGCTTCAGCACACCCGTTCTTTTACTTTACTTTTTTTAGATTCCACATTGCAACTAATATTTTTGTTGTTGTTGTTTGGTTAATCCTCACTCAAGGATATTTTTCCCATTGATTTTTTTTTTTTTTAAGAGAGAGAGGAAGGGAGGGGGAGAGAAAGAGAGAAACATCGATGTGAGAGAGACACATCAATTGGTTGCCTCCAACACGAGCCCCGACTGGGGTCTAGGATCAAGCCTGCAACCGAGGTACATGCCCTTGGCTGGAATCGAACCCAGAACCCTTTAGTCTGCAGGCAGACGTTCTAACCACTGAGCCAAATCAGCTAGGGCAGCACACCTTTTCTTGATGCTGGAGCTGGTTCCCAGGGAACACTCACCAAGCCCTGCATCCAGCTGTCCTCAGGCTAAAGTTACTTTTAACCATAGGCCCTGGGCACCTTCAAGTCTTCAACATGGACTAGAGTAATGACCATCACAGTGTACATCCTTTTAGAAAATGGGTTTATTCATCAAAATTGATGCTGAGGGATAAAGCAGAAACCAGAGGACTCTGCCGTGATATCCTCTAGGATCTCAAGAAGCTTCCCTTACTCTCTCTTATCTCTCACCTGGTCTATGAGTCCCGCTCTCTTTCATTCCATCCTGAGGTCTCCAACATTTTCTGTCATGAGCAAAGCTACCAATACCAGCTTGAGAAGCAATCAGAGTGAAATCTGCATGCACTAAGTTCATCAATGAGAGCAAGAAAGGAAATCAAAAGGGATTTCACTTGGAAGCCTTGGGCACCCCAAAACTGGAGTAGCGGTCTTTCTCCAAATCACTGGCTATATCCCTTTTCTTGCCAAGTGTTTCAGCCCCAAAGCCAATGCCAGAGAACATATGAAAGTTCTTCAGATACTTCAAGTATGCGCCCAGCACACAAATACTCAGATTACTGCACAGCTTAGTGATGGAGCTGTCCAGACTGCAAGGAAGACAAGCCAGACAATAACATGCACCAGGTTGGCCCCCAGTGAGTGGCAGCCATGCAGGGAGGGGGTACTTTGAGCAGGAGCGGGAGGGGCAGGCAGGAGGACAGCTCACACATCTTCCAATAAGGGAACTCAGACATTTGCTGAGTCAGCGCAGTGTAGGGAAGGGCTGCAGTGGGGAAGGGGTCATCTTTCTGCTCAGGCCTTCATGCTCTGCAGAGCGCTTCTCAGAGCAAGTACAAGTGCAACTCATACCTCTGCCCAGGCAGTGCTCCAAGCTCAGGGTGGAACAGGGAGGTGGGGCTGGGGAAGGGTGCTCTCCCCAGTCTCATGACAAACATACACATCTTCACAGATCCTACACATGTAAAGGCCCCAGACCTAACTCAGACACTGCTCTATGTGACCCCACCCTCTGCAAGGCTTTTGGCTTCACCTTGCAAATGTGCAATGAAGGCTCCTTGCAGGTGTGAGATAACAACACACCGGTTACATTTCTAAAACATCCTGAGATCTGCTGGCTTCAAACTGACCAGTCTTAATTCATCCATTGCTGGGAAGTCTCCTCAGTAGAGCAAGACCAATTCCCAGAGAAAGTGATTCCACACCACCTCATTTCCTTTCCTAACAGCTTTCAGGAATGGATCTTTTCAATGTGTCTAACCACAATCCCTCCAGCTGCCCAGAACCTTGGTCTTCTGTGGAGCATGAGAATGCCCGGGCTCCAGAGCCGGGTGAACAAGGACAGCCTACTGGACTTCTGGCCAGATGTTTTTCCTCCTGGATATGCCGAGGTGAGTGGGGAGCCTTACCTGGAGTCCTCTGCCTCCGTCTCCTGCTCCTCAGGCTGGTCCAGCTCGTTAGTGTTCCTCTGTGCATAGGCCTTCACCAGTGATGCCAGGAGGTGTCCTTCCTTCTCACTGAGTGCAGCAAGTTCAGAGTCTGGGAGGCTCTCCAAGGCCCACCTGGGGAAGGGAAGCAAACCCAATACAGGCTCTGAGTCCCTGTCTGGCCTCTCTCCAGGATAAGCAGCCAGGCTTCCTGCTCACTGTGGCAAGCCCTGAAAACGTGTCCTTCTCTCCCCACTCCTAGCCCACAGGGCTTGGGGCCAGTGTCCACCTGAGGGTGTTGATTCACTGGGATCCTCACTGTTGTGACTTCAGAGGCACGGAATTGTCTGATCCAGGGGCAGAGGCTAGTAGCTTCAGGCCCTCTCACCTGAGCGGTGTTGCCTGGAGGCTGCCTGCCTGGCACAGGACCAAGATGCTGAGAGCCAAGAAGGGGGAGGACTTCCCGAAGCCCATGATGCCTCTCTGTAAAAGGAGAAGAACATTACGGCTGCACCAAGACCAAGCCTGGCCTAGAGCCTGCAGACCTAGGTCCCAGTCCTGCCTCTGCCACAACTGCCTTGTGTCCTCATGCCTTGGTTCTGTTCGTTTGCCAGACAGGCTGCTGTGAATCTGCTTGCTTCTATTCATTTGTTAGATGGACTGCTGTGAATATGCTTGGTAGAGCAGAAACAAGTGTCCTGGGAGAGGACTGGGAGAATTCTGGCTCTGTTCTGCGGGAAGCCAGAGAGAAGCCACAAAGGTGGCCATGCACACAAACCCACACCTTCTGCCCTTGGCAGAAACCAGGTGCGTACCCACCATGCTGTAGACTGCATCTCCTGTCTTCTCAGGGCTGAGAAATCTAGGAGCTCCCTTCCCCTTCCCTGAACTTCCCGCTAACTCGGGGAGAGGAAAATGGGAAGGGAAAATTGGAAGAGAGCGCTGAGGCTTTGGGTTTGGGTTTGGGGGGAAATTTCTAACTTGCCAGTTACTGGTGTCTCAGGTTGTGCTGGAGGGCAGTTTGGCAGCAGATCCTGGGTGCCAGCACCCCGAGTTGAGCCCACTGTCTGGTTCACCAATTGCACTGCCTCAGGTCCCTGCCAAAGCCCCAGAAACACTGGCAGGCTGCAGGCGCCTCAGAGGAAGGCTCAGGGCCCCCAGTCCCTGGAACCAAATGTGGTCCCTGAGGACAGAGATCCCAAAGGGCATGCCCAGACCAAATTCCTGCAGGATCCTGCATGCAGGATGGGCAGCAATGCAGGGCCCACAGACCCACCCTTCTGGGCTGGTGGAGCTTCCAGAGCCCAGGGAAGCCCCGAGGATGCTGAGGATTCCACTGGTGGTTACTGAGGATAATGCACTGCCCAGTCCCAACCACCCGCCCTCCCTGGAGGGGGACAGGGAGCTAGGAGCACATGGCTGTAGATGGGAGGAGATGGCCCTGAGAGGCAAAGGAAAGGCAGGCAGGCAGTTCTAGCAAACTGGATGAACTAATCCAGAAGCAGGGAATTAGGGTGGAGTGGGGAGTTCCTCACCTGGCGACTGGAGTTGCAGGAGAGAATGCCAGCGGCTGGTCCCCCTGGATGGATACAAAGCCTGCTGTGGGTGTCTTCCCAGCGGAGCTCTTGGCTCTTATTCCAGTGATAGTGGGAGGGGTTCCCCAGGAGCCTGCGCGGCCAATCCAAAGTGGCCAGGACCGACCCAGCTCCAATTGCGTCATTGCTCCCGCTCCCCGCACCCGGTCCACTAGCGAGGGGAGCCACCTGCTCAGACTGTCTTTTGCAATGAGGTCATTGCTTGGAGAGCTTGAGGGCTGGGAGAGGTTGGAGAGCCTTCGACGTCCAGAAAGTGGGGACAAATCGGGGGTTTGGCGTCACCAAAAGTAAGAAGCCAGAACTTTTCTCACCCTCTAGATGCCTGAACTCTAGCCTTGCACCTGCCTCCTGCCTCTCCAGTCCCACCAGCCCGCCACCTGAGCCCCCAGGGGGCTGAGCAGTAGTCCTGGGTTCTAACTGGTGCCCAGCTGAAACAGCCCTAGGCGCAGGAGGGAGGGGATCCTGGGGGAGAGGGGCCTTGAGAGACTGATCTCTTTGGACCACCTGGAGCGCTCCTATGGCATCCAGTTTCCTTCCCTCCCTCCCCACACACACCAGGGTACCCCCCCCAACCCCACGCGCCCTGCGCCCCCACAAAGAAGTTTTATTTCCAGTCTGGCAGGCAAGCCTCCTTCACCTCACTCCTCTGGGACGGGTAGAAGTGGAGAAGAGGAGAGGACTGGGGAAGGGACCAAACTGGCACAGCCTTCACAGTTTCTAGCCCCCTAGCCCTCAGAGGTGGAGTTTAGCATCCCCCTAACCCGGCTCACACAACTGCCCTGCACCTCTGGCTTGTCTGCCAAACTGCTGGGCGGGACCACCTGCGCCGGGTCTCTACCTGTCTCCCCCCATACACACTTTTCCTGAAGCGCTAGATTGCTAAGGGGGCCCCCAGGAGAGAGAGCACTGTAAGCCCAACGGTGCCCTTCAGACGTTCACAGGCGCTCCGATCGGCTACATGCGGGCGTGTGCGCACACTCTCGCTCCCCGCCATTTCCCGTCCCTCACTCGCGTCCCTGGACCCCAGCTAAACGCTCTGCCTGTCGCAGTCGCACGCTCACACGGACACACACACACACACACACACACACACACACACACACACCGCCTCCTGGATAAGCCAGCGCTCGCTGAAACCTATGCGCCCTCATCAGCTGTTTGCAAACTAGCGCTCGCATCCCACCCAAACCAATGTCCCGGAACCCGAGAGCACCCCCCACCCCCACCCCCCGAATCTCTGCTTGGGGCAACGGGCGCTTTCAGGTGCACCGCGCTGCACAGTGTCCCCCAGGCACGCACACAGGCACACGCCCATCCAGGCGCATGGACTCGGCCTCTCCCTTTCCCTTAAGGAAAGCCTGGTTCTCCGGGCAGGGCGCAAAGATTCCAGCTCTGGCCACAGATTGGGCCGGAGGCAGAAGCCAGGCGGAATAAGTGAGGGAGCGCCACCCACCCTCGGGGCCTTGGGCTGCCTTGGCCTAGTGGCTGTGCCCCCGAATGCGCCCGCCGATCCCTCCTGAGCTCGGGAAGCCTTGCCCGAAGGCGCGGGGCGGGGAGGGAGTAGCCAGAGGCTCGTGGGACCTTAGCGTTTGTGCGGGTCAGAACAGAGTTCATGAGATGTCAGTCCGGGCCCTCCGGGCCCTCCGCGCCTCGATTTCTGTGGCAGGCAGAGTGCTCAGAGGCTGCACTGGCCAGAGCCGCCCCTACCCCGAGGAAGGCTGCCGGACACGTGGAACCTGCCTGGGGGCTGGCGCAGGGCAGGGGCACTCCCTCCCAGGGCCTGGGTAACCACACCAGAAAGCGCTGCTCCCCAAGGGCTTCCTTCTGCACAGCGGGATTTCTCTCTGCGCCCAAGGTACTGAGCTCGCTTTGGGATGTAATCAGGGACATCGAAGCGGCTTTTACTATTAGGCCCTCCCTCCCAAAGCCCTGCAAATACGAGGGGAGACTTCTGTGCCCCTTCCCCCATTTCCGATCCGGGAAAAGGGCTGCTGAAGGACCAGGCGCAGCTGGAAGGCACTAAGCCTCTGCCCTCTACACCGCCTCTTCCAGGACCTCTGCCCCTGGCTCTGGGTCTGGCAGAGCATGCACCCCGCTCCACAGAGCTCTGGGGACACTGAGAAACAGCTGGGCCGCCTGGCGTGTCGAGGAAAGGGCGGGTGGACAAAAAGGTCCCAAAGGCCTCAGACCCTAGAGCCCAAACTTCCTCACCTCCAGGAAGTTATCAGGGGCGCTGCGTTCAGGAGAAGCTGGCGGGAAGTGCAGGAGGAGTCCGGTTGGGGTCCCAGAGGCCCAAACATGTGAATTTGGGAGGAACTCTGAACCCTTGGGCTTGAGCGCTGGAAAGCTGGTAGCCTTTCCAGAGACTCTATGTCACTAAGACCTTTTTGATATGTTTGGACTGACAGCCCTGAGGGCACAATCCCTGGTTGTGCCTTGCTCTCCAAAGAGGAGTGCTGGGTGGCCCACAACCCCATAAGAAATCCTGTTTGAGAAAAAGTAGGCTGAAATTTCTATAAAGGCCACAGAGACTAGGAAACCTGCCCTCTGACAAGTAAGAGTGCACCTCCAACCCAGAGACCCATCTGAGCACAAATACACCTGATTCTAGGCTTTGAATATCTTCTGGGGTGCAGATGCACCCAGAATTATTTGACCTAATCTTCTTCCACTAGTGTGCATAGTAGGTGCACAGCAAATGTGCGAAAAGAGGGGATGAATGAATGAACAGTTCCATGGGTTCATTACAGTAAGAGTCAGCAGTAAATTTGCAGCCAAGTTGAGTTGGGCTGCAGACTCAATTTAGATTCATTAGATGGAAGAGCAAATAGTTGATCCAAAGATTTTTTTTTTTTATCTATTTAATAAAAGGAATTTATGTCCTGGTGAAAACTTTCTGGAATTTAATAGGAGAGGAAGTACCAAGAGATTCTTTTCTCTTCTTTAGCAACTTAAAAAGCAAAACAGGGCAGTTTTCCTCAACCCATCCTTGTATTATATTAGTGAGTGATGGAAGAAAAAGTCAATAAAATAACTTACTTTCTAACCTGAGAAAATTACATTTTGATTTCCCTGGAACTGTTCAGAGCTTCAAGGCACCCCCAATCAAAATAGCATAAGAATTTACAGAGAATAGTTTCCCAGAAATATCTTTCCCTTTTGAATAACCTCAAATATTTTGATGCTGGGTTTAACTATTTAATGTAACTACTTTTAAATTTTGAAAATGGTCATCTTAAATTTTTAGAAAAAAACAGATTCCAGGCACTAGCTTTTGAAGTTTATTTTTATTTACTTTAACTTACTGTGTTTTCTTTACGAATTTCCTAGGAGAAATATTGCTTAGGGGAAACTTTCATTCATTCAAACAAATATTTATTGAAGACCTACTGTGTGCCAAGCATCATTGTTCTAGGCACTAGCAGTTCACAGTAAACAAAACAAAACCCTCCTGTGCTCTTACTGCTTAGATTACCATGATGTTTTTAACAGGAGTCCTTTTATATCACACTATACCCAAATAAAACACACCCCTATCCTATTCACACCCTCTAATATAGTCATATCATCTATTTGTTTGTCAAATAGATATTCAGAGTTTACATTATTTTTGCCACCACCTTTATCCACCCCCTCCCCCCATACCCTTCTCCACCTCCACCTCCCCCAACCCACAGGCAATCACTACACTGTTATGGGTGAGTACTTTCTCTCTCTTATTTCTTTTTTGGTCAATCCCTCCACCCCTCAGAGCTGTCAGACTGCTCTCTGTGAGACCGTCTCTATTTTGCTTGTTCAGTTTGTTCATTAGATTCCACATATGAGTGAAATCATATGGTATTTGTCTTTCTCTGACTTAGCTTATTTCACTTAGCATATTTTTTTAAAATAGTTTAAATGGTAAATGAAATACAGCAAAAAAGGTATTTTTTGTTTAAAGACAGAAAAAAGGATAAAATTTTATTTTTTATTACAGCCGAGTCGTATTCCATTGTGTAAAATGTACCATAGCTGTTTTATCCATTCATCTACTGATGGACACTTGGCTGCTTCCAAATCTGGGCTATTGTCAATAACGCTGCAATGAACATAGGGATGCATACATTCTTTTGAATTAGTGTTTCGGATTTCTTCAGATAAATTCCCAGAAGTAGAATCACTGGATCATAAGGCAGCTTCATTTTTAGTTTTTTGAGATACCTCCGTTCTGCTTTCCACAGTGACTGCACCAGTCTGCATTCCCACCACCAGTGCAGGAGGGTTCCTCTTTCTCCACATCCTCACCAGCACTGTTGTTTGTTGATTTATTGATGATAACCATTCTGACAGGTGTCAGGCAGATATCTCATTGTGGTTTTAATTTGCATTTCTCTGATGATTAGTGACATTGAGCCTCTTTTCATATGTCTATTAAAGTCCTTTGCCCATTTTTAAATTGGATTGTTCAGGGCTTTTTAGGGTGTTATTTTATAAGTTCTTTATAAATTTTGGATATTAACCCCTTATCAGATGTATCGGCCAATATGTTCATCCATTCACTACTTGTTGATGATTTCCTTTGCTGTGCAAAACCTTTTTAGTTTGATGTAGTCCCGTTTGTTCAGGGTTTACATTATTAAGATCATGTAAATATTATTCCCAGTTGAGCCACAAAGTATACTTTGATTGCATTTTCTTGTACATTTGTTTTATTTATGGTTAGTAATTCCTTCTCTTTGCATTTGCTTCATTTCCTTTCTGCCTATCACTGGTTTATTCCTTTTGCTAGATTTTATTTGTTCCTCATTCTTGCTTTACTCTCTCACTTCAGTGGAGTACATTCACCATTACATGACAGATAGATTTCTGAAAATTAAATTCATGGTTGAACATATTTTCACTCTGAATTTTGAAAGTATTCTCCATTGTCTTCTATATCAAGTGTGATTGTAAGAAATCCATTTCCCTTTGTTCTTAATCTGGCATAGGATCTCTGTCGGTCTTTCTATCTCTCTACCTCTCCTCTTTCAGAATTTTCTCACTGGTGTTCTAAAATACTATGATGAGGTGACTTGGTGTGGACTATTTTTTATTTATTGCTCTGCACACTGACAGAACATTTGCAATCTCATTCATATCCTTCACTTTCAGGAAATTTCTTGCTTTATTTCTTTGGTGATTTCTTCTCTCTCTCTCTCTCTCTCTCTCTCTCTCTCTCTCTCTCTCTCTCTCTCTCTCTCTCTCTCTGGTTTACCTTTCTGGGAGGTGGTGGGTTTTTTCAATTTAACATTGTTTTTTTATTTTTTTCATCATATTTTTAATTTCTAAGAGGCTTTTTAAAAATTCTGTGTTACTTTTTATGGACTCCTGTGTTTTTTAATGGGTACACCATCTTCTAGCTCTTTGGAGCTGTTAAACATAGGTTCTTTGCTTTGTTCCTCACAGTTTGCCTTGGCTACAGGTTTATGTTTAAGAGCATGGTAACAAAATACTAATTGGAAAATGGGGATAGCCGAGTTGTCCATCAATGAGCCTAAATATAGAATGATCAGATGAGAAACAACCTCACCGTTTTCTTAGGGGGACCCCAAAATATGAGTAACTACAAGCCTTTTCTATGGGCTTCTCATTTGCCCTAAAAGGAGTCCTCCAATCTCCAGTGTGGGTCAGTAGGGTGGGGATGGGGTGGAGTATAAGCCAGTGAGTAAGAAAGGAGGCTGACAATTTTACCATTCATTCTGGTAATCCTCTAGTCTTTTCGTGAAGCCAGGAGGGACTGTCACATAACTATATATGGCTTAGAAGGAAATCTTGGGTTTGACTACTCCTTTTAAAGAATTGCAGTCACTCCATTTCTCAAGCTGTTCTATAACTTCACCAACAGAGGCAACCAATTGCTTAGAGCCCTGAGCTTGACTAGAGTCCTTGCTTCTTGATGGCTTTCCCTGCCCTACTAGACCTAGTACTAGAAATGTATGTTTTGGCACGGCTTTCTCTTCTGCTAAACCAGTTAAGAAGGCAGGATGAAGGGTAGGAGATACAGACCCTCTTTGCAGAGCCCTCAAATTAGACTCAATCTATTAGGCATTTGACGTCAGCTAATTCTAAGTCCCACTCCCCTTCACAGGCCACCTTTCTGAAGGCTTCTTTCTCCAAACCCCAGAGAAGTAGAGATGCCAACACCTAACCCTCAGAAGTCCCTTCTAGAGAATATTTTTAGAGTTGTCTGTGCCTGCCAGAGAATGAGCAAAGCATGGTGGCCCAGATGCAAGCTGGTCACTCTGAGAGATGGACAGACTTAGTGAATGATGTCAAGGAATTACTCAGGTTGGGTTCCTCTGAAATGATTAAAATTCTCTTTTGGCTCAGACTCCTAAGACCCAAATTGACTCTCCTCCCTGTCTGAGAGCATTGTTCCACACTGCAAGGGAAGTAAACTTTCTTGTAAAGCTAATTAGAGTAAAATCTCCTGCACTTAACACTCCCCCCAAAAATAAGTTTTTGCAAAGGTAAATTTTCAGGTAACTGAAACCCACTTTACATGGAAAACCCACCTTTTTAAAAGCCATTTTGGATGGAAACCCTTTTAAAATGCATGACCTTCTCCTCTTAACCTTTTCTGGATGACTCACAGCCATCATCTAAAGAACATCAGTCACACCGCTGTGCCCTGAGTAAGGGCCTGAGTTAGCGGGGCCATTTACCTCCACATCTGCTGACCCTCAACTTCTGTGCTTTAAGTTCTTGGTCCATCATTTTTAGTTATTCTACATTCATATCAGCATATTAGTTATTTATATCCAGTTGGCTATAAGATTCTCATAGTCAGGATCATGATTTGGATTATTTGTTTGTTTTGTTCAAACAGGAAGGAGAGGAAGAAAAAGACAGAAACATCAACGATGAGAAAGAATCATTGATCAGCTGCCTCCTGCACACCCCCTACTAGGGATTGAGTCCTCAACTCGGGCATGTGCCCTGACCAGGTATCAAACGTGACCTCTTGGTTTATAGGTTGACACTCAACCACTGAGACACACTGGCTGCACTATTTTGGTTTATGATGGCTTCCTCTGGTCACTGTTAATATATCTGCCTCTAGTCTGAGGCCCAGTGTACCTGAATTTTCACCTGCTAATTCAGTAGAAGTGTGATCAATAGAACTGGCTGAAGAAAATCAGAAGTAAGGAAGGTTAAGGGAAGATATGAGTATCTTCCATGAGTAATGCTAAAGAGCCCTAATACATTTTCCTATTTTTTCTGCCCTCAACTGTGTCTTATATAGAGGATGCTTCTGGGTAAGTGAGTGCTTCTATGGGGTTAAGGAAGTTTGAGATAGATCATAGGTTTAAAAGAGGGTCTTGTAAAACTGTTCAAGAGAACTTTTTACAATAATAGAAATGTTTCAGATCTGTGCTACCTAATACAATAGCCACTAACTACATGTGCCTCTAAAGTAAGCCAAACATAATTAGTGCAACCGAAAAGCTGAATTTTTAACTTAATTTTGTTTTAATTAATGTAAATGTACGTAGCCACATTTAGCGAGTGCCTATTGCATTAGACATCACAGTCTGTGTATAGTATACATAGTTAAATGCATAGAGATGCTAGAGCCAGACTGCCTGTTGTTCAAATTCTGCTCTCACATTTATTAGTGTGTGACCACGGACAAATCGCTTGAACTTCCTGAGGCTCGGTATCCTCCTTTGTGAAATAGAGACAATTATATCACTTATTTCATAGGGCTGCTGTAACGATTAAATATGAAGTGCTTAGAACAGTGTACAGCGGCTAGTAAGTGGTACATAAATGTTAACCATTGTCTCACATTAGTTAAGACAAGAATTTGGATACAAACCATTTATTTGGCAGTAAAGGAACAGGGAAGTGAGACAGGGAAGGGAAGGTAACCATTATATAGTATGATAAGGTTACTGCTGCAGGCAATTGGAACACTGAAGAAAGAAAGCCTCAGAATTGTTTCACCCAATGAATAAGTTATTTATTCACCATCACCAGTTGAGGGGGTGCTCCCAGGAGAGCTAACTCCTCAGGACATCTAGCCAGTCCTACATGGCAAAACTTCTGTGACCAGAGAAAATTCCCAGGCAGAGAGTCATAGGTGCTTGCAACAGGAAGCTCTAGGTGCAGCTGGGAATGGTAAACGCTAGTGTGGCACTAAGAGAGCCTGCTAGAGCCCATATTATTATGAGAAAGAGTCTGTCATGGCTTAATGACCATCCCTAGAATTAGGAAGAAATAAGTTTCCCACCTGTAATATGTTGTGAAAGATTAGCAAACAGGCTGCAATATGCTGATGTCGCCTCATTGGCTTCCCTCATCCATCTAATTCTTGAGGTCTTTTCTAGAAAGCCCTTGAGTGGCCCCTGAATCCTAGAGCCAGTTATCTGAAGTGTCCCTTTCATCAGTAGGCAAATTCAGAAAAATCAGTGCCCTCTAGTTCTTGCAGCAATAAATCAAACCCACACAGAAGCCCTCCATTCAAAGGCAAATATAAAGGACAAGCTGCCAAAGACTCATTAATGCTGGGTAAAGATCTGTGTGGGGGGAGGGATTCCCAAGCCTGATTTACTAGTTTTCATAAATTGATTTGTTATTTCTTGTTGAGCAGACCCTGTTTTCTCAAACCTAGCATCTTAGACATTTTCTTGGCAAGGAAATTACTGGAGAATTTCTTCTGTTTGCGGTTGAAGATAATTATATCAGATTTATTGATTTATTTATTTATTTTTGGTATGGATGTTTTGAGCTCTCTACCTTGATGGGTTAAAATTAAATTTTATATTCCTGAAAGGATAGAGGGTATGGGCAATGGCAGAATGACTCTTAGCAATAAAGCTAATTGTTAACATTTGACAGTATATTCATCAGGGTGCTTAGTTGCATTTAACAGAACACTCTAAGCTAAATTAAACAGGACAGTATTTGTTACAGGCTACTGAATAACAGAATTTCTTCAAAAAACAGGGAATTGGGTTTGGATGCCACACAGCCAGGAATAACAAAGTCAGGAGAAACCAACTAAACCATGGAAATGATCCAGGAAGTCTGTTGGGGGGCACAGGAGACTTGGTTGAAAAGGTTGTAAGGAGGATATTCCGAGAAATGGGAATTCTGACTTAGGGGAGACTTAGGGGAGTGTCAAAAGTGGCACCCCTAATTATTCCTTGACCTTTCCAAACAAGTCTGTGCATGTGTAGACCCCCAGGTGTTTACTGGAATCCTTATGCTTAATCTCTGGATGCCCTTGCCTAGAGGACAACCTAAACACATGTCCTCCCAAGATTACTCCCCCTACTGATTGTATCTAAAAAGAAAAATTCCAATAAAAGACTAAGGAGGCAGGCAATCGAGGCTGCTTGGACCCTTGAGCCAGATAAGCCCCTTAACCCTCTCCCCCACAGTGAAACTGTGTCGGAGTAATCTATTCATCCATCATTCAGGGGCTGCTGGTCAGCCCCGGCAGAAGTCCCCTGCTACTCCCCTATAGCAGTTTTGACTCCAGGTGACTTACTCCATGGATGCCCCAGAACATCCAGTCTCCTTTCATACAGCCAACATCTTAAAATGTTCACTTTTGCCTGCTGAGTGTTCATTCATGCCTCTGATTGTCAGAACCGTGATTCTGTGTGCAAGTCCAGCAAGAGGACCTGAGGAGACATGTTTTCAATGTTCTAACTTCTAGAGGAAGGCTTGCAGGAAGGGGTTTGGATGGTATTGAGTAAATCACATTCAGCTTTACTTAGATGTCTAATAATCCTTTCTAACTCCATGTCCAAAAAGGAATTTTGGAGGGTGTTTTTTTTTTTTATTCAACTCATATATCTTCCTTCCCCAGTTTTACTCATAATAGTAAATGGCAGAACCAATAACTGTGTGTAACAATACCTCAAAATTTAGATATCATCCTTAATTCCTCCCATTCCTTCATCTATATCTAATCCACCAGTAAATCCTATTAACTCTACCCCCGCACACACACCCAATCACATCCCAAATCCATCCATTTCCATCTCCACTAGTGCCTTAATTTATTTGAGCTGCTATAACAAAATATCACAGACTAGGTAGCGTGTGAGCAATAGAAATTATTTCTCATAGATCTGGAGGCTGTAAGCTTAGGATCAAGGTGCCAATATAGTTGGAGTAGAGACCTCTCTGGATTGCAGACTTCTCCTTGTATCCTCACATGGCAGAAGGAGGCAAGGGAGCTCTTTGAAGTTTCTTTTACACAGGCATCAATTTCATGCATGAAGGCTCACCCTCATGACCTGATCACCTCCCAAAGGCCCCATCTTCTAATACTGTCACACTGGATATTAGAATTTCCACATATCAATTTGGGGGGGACACAAATATTCAGATCATAGCAACCAGCAACCCTGGTTCAAGTCTCCATCATCTCTTGCCCATACAATTGCAATAGTCTCCTAACTAATCTCCTAGACTTGAAGGAAGCCTCTGTAATCTCTAATCCACACACTCTCAGAGCAGCCTTTTAAAGGCATAGCTTGTATTAGTCACTATTCTTCTTACAACTCTTCAGTATAGTTAAGACTAATATATAAATACTCTTCCATAGATTTTAAGGCAGACCTGGTCTAGCTCCTATCTATCTCTCCAGTGCCCACTAATACTGAGAGAAATCAGCTTGAAACGCAGGCGGAGCAGGAGTCCAGTGGGAAAACAAAGGTAGGTGGGACCTAGGCAGAGGCTGACACGGCAGTTTGAGCCAGCCTAATCACAGGAACCAACCATGCAGAAGTAATGAAATGTTTGTGGTCTCAAAGCAGGAGGCATAGGAAACCAAGGGAGGGCCTGCCAGAATAAGGTGTACTGGCACACAGAAACAGAGAAAGTTCAGCAAAGGGACAGAGAAAGAACACACAGAAACAAGGAAAGGTCAGGTCTATTGCTGGGCAAGAACAATTGAGAGAATCAATCAGGTAACAACACAGATAGATATAGAAGCAGGTTTGTAGTAAATATATACCCCTAGACTACAAGGCTTTAATGGGAAGCCCATGAGGGGAGTCTGAATCTGCTTGTAATAAATTTTCCACACTTTTTGGCTTAAATCTTCTGGTCTGTGGACCTCATTCTTTGGCGTCACAAGACATGACCCTGGGAAAAAATCCTCGGCTCATCATTCTGTTATCAATACCAGTCTCCCCTCACCCATATACCCAGATTGGCCTTTTGAAAAGTCCAAGAACGAACACACCTTTTCCATCCCAAAGACTTTGACCTAGCTGGTTATTCTGCCTAGAAACATCTTTCTTATCTGTCAATCCTGCCCTTCTATGATAATGTCCCACCCAACACTCACATACTCCATCACTCTTTTGATGTCTGGCTCCTTACAACTCTTTAGTTTTAAACTTCAAAATAAAATGTCACCTACTTTTAATAAACATTCCCTGACCACCTTAGCTAAAAAAGTTCATTCACTCTTTTTATGACATTAACTTCCTTTACAGAACTTACCACTCTCTGAAATTATCTCTAAAATATACTTTTGCATATTTTTTGTCGTCTTTCACTAAAATGCAAGCTCCTTGAGAGCAGTCCCTTTGAGTATCTTGTTCACCACTATATCTCCAGTACCTGGCACAGTGTTCAACACAAAGGTTGAGCTTAATAAACATCTGAAGAATCGTAGAAGTATGTGAGTGCTTACTCTGCAACACTTAGGAGAATGCAAAGGTTTCTACTGAGATCATTTTACATAATTAAATCTATTAATCTGGTTCTCCAGAGAAACAGAATCAATGGAAGAAAAAATATACATAATATATATTATACAGGGGTGAACAAAGGTAGGTTTACAGTCATAATACAAATAAATAATACAATAATTCATAGCTAGTAATACACAAATAAAGTCTGTGTTTTGAGTACTCACCACTGTAGACCAACTTTTGCCCACCCCTGTATATATACCTATAAATATCTAATCTAATAAAAGACAAACATGCAAATTGACCATGCCTTCCCTACACCTTAAGCCACACTCACCAGCCAATCAGAACAACTATATGCAAATTAACCCAACCAAGATGGTGCTGGCAGCCAAGGAGCTGGAGCGAGCAGGAGGCTTGCAGGAGTCTTGCTTGATCCAGTGATGGAGGAAGCCAAGCTTCCTGCCTGCCGCAGCCGGCTCTGAGCTCCACTGAAGGCAACAAAGTTTCAATTACAGAAGGTAAATAAATCCCAGATACCTGCTTTCAGCCGGCCGTGGCCACAGAGCTGGAGCAAGCAGGAGGCTTGGTTGCTCCAGTGATGGAGGAAGCCAAGCTTCCCGCCTGTCGTGGCCGGCTCTGAGCTCCACTGAAGACAACAAAATTTCAATTATAAGAGGTAAATCCCATAATAAAAAGAGAAAAAGGAGAGGCTGGGAGCTTACATCACCAGGGGTCTTGGCCAGCCTGAAAATGGCCCTCAGCCCCTCACCCAGACTGGCCAGGCAACCCAGTGGGGACCCCCACACTAGAGGGGGTGTGGCCAGCCTGAAAACAGCCCTCAGCCCCTCACCCAGGCTGGCCAGGCACCCCAGCAGGACCCCCACCCTGTTCCGGGACACCCTTCAGGGCAAACCAGGCAGCCCGCACCTGTGCACCAGGCCTCTATCCTATATAATAAAAGGGTAATATAGGAGGAGAAACCAAGATGGCGGCATAGGTAAACACCGGAGATTGCTGCCTCACACAACCACTTCAAAAATACAACTAAAAGAAGAAACGGACATCACCCAGAACCACAGGAAGGCTGGCTGAGTGGAAATTCTATAACTATAAGGAAAGAGAAAAGCATACCAAAACTCAGAGGAGGTGCAGTGTGGAAGTGAAATACTAAGGTGCGGAGGTGCGCATGGAGCGGGCTGGCAGCTGAGGGCACGATTGTCTGTTTCAATCGGGAGGGAGTCTCAGCCTCTGAGCTCCAGTTCTGGGCGAGTCTCTAGGGACCCAGACTCAAACGGGAGAAGCGGGACTGTCTGGCATCGGTCGGAACTTGAGGGCAGCTTTCTCTCCAAGGTTAGCAGCAGTTGCTGGGACACTGAGAGGCAGAGCATCTGGGGATGGGACTGAGAGCAGCCATAACTGCTCGCTCCATCCACCCTATTGATCCCCTGGGACCTGCCCTGCCCAAGCCCTGCACAGAGGCATTTGCGGGATAGCCTCAGGCAAAGGCTATAGCACCTCCCTAGAGGACAGAAGTTCTCCCACCGTAGACACAGCTGATTCTCACAGCCAGTTGGCCTGGAGGTCAAATCCCTCCCAATGTTACCTACAACAATCAAGGCTTAGCTACAACAAGACTGCGCACAAAGAACACAAGGGGGTTCACCAAGAGTGTCTACCTCAGGTAATTGGGACACTTAGCACAGAAAGCCACTCTATCGACACAGCGAAGCATAAAAAATGCCGAGACAAAGAAACAGGACACAAATGACAGAACTGGAGGAAAGCAGGCTGCTGGATATAGAATTCAAAACCACACTTTTGAGGTCTTTCAAGAGTCTTCTAGAGACTGCCAATAAACTTAATGAGATGTACAAGAAATCTAATGAGACCCTCAATGTTGTGATAAAGGACCAACTAGAAATTAAGCATACACTGACTGAAATAAAGAATATTATACAGACTCCCAACAGCAGACCAGAGGAGCGCAAGAATCAAGTCAAAGATTTGAAATGCGAAGAAGCAAAAAACACCCAACCGGAAAAGCAAAATGAAAAAAGAATCCAAAAATACGAAGATAGTGTAAGGAGCCCCTGGGACAGCTTCAAGCGTACCAACATCCGAATTATAGGGGTGCCAGAAGAAGAGAGAGAGCAAAATATTTGAAGAAATAATGACAGAAAACTTCCCCTACCTGGTGAAAGAAATAGACTTACAAGTCCAGGAAGCGCAGAGAACCCCAAACAAAAGGAATCCAAAGAGGACCACACCAAGACACATCATAATTAAAATGCCAAGAGCAAAAGACAAAGAGAGAATCTTAAAAACAGCAAGAGAAAGAAACTCAGTTACCTACAAGGGAATACCCATATGACTGTCAGCTGATTTCTCAACAGAAACTTTGCAGGCCAGAAGGGAGTGGCAAGAAATATTCAAAGTGATGAATACCAAGAACCTACAACCAAGATTACTTTATCCAGCAAAGCTATCATTCAGAATTGAAGGTCAGATAAAGTGCTTCACAGATGAGGAAAAGCTAAAGGAGTTCATCACCACCAAACCAGTATTATATGAAATGCTGAAAGGTATCCTTTAAGAAGAGGAAGAGGAAGAAAAAGGTAAAGATACAAATTATGAACAACAAATATGCATCTATCAACAAGTGAATCTAAGAATCAAGTGAATAAATAATCTGATGAACATAATGAACTGGTGATTATAATAGAATATGGGACATAGAAAGGGAATGGACTGACTATTCTTGGGGGGGAAAGGGGTGTGGGAGATGCGGGAAGAGACTGGACTAAAATCGTGCACCTATGGATGAGGACAGTGGGTGGGGAGTGAGGGCGGAGGGTGGGGTGGGAACTCGGAGGAGGGGAGTTATGGGGGGGAAAAAAAGGGAACAAATGTAATAATCTGAACAATAAAGATTTTATTTTTTTAAAAAGGGTAATATGCAAATTGACTAACAGCAGAACTGGGAATGACTGGTCACTATGAGACACACTGACCACCAGGGGGCAGACGCTCAATACAGGAGCTGCCCCCTAGTGGTCAGTGCACTCCCACAGGGGGAGCTCTGCTCAGCCACAAGCCAGGCTGACAGCTGCCAGTACAGCGGTGGTGGTGGGAGCCTCTCCTGCCTCCTCAGCAGCGCTAAGGATGTCCTACTGTAACTTAGGCCTGCTCCCCGCTGGCAAGTGGACATCCCCCCAGGGATCCCGGGCTTCCAGAGGGATGTCTGATTGCCAGCTTAGGCCCAATCCCCCAGGGAGTAGGCCTAAGCCAGCAGGTGGTCATCCCCCGAGGGGTCCCAGACTTCGAGAGATCACAGGCCAGGCTGATGGTCCCCCCTCTTCCGAGTGCACAAATTTTTGTGCACCGGGCCTCTAGTCCAGCCGTGGGCAAATTACGGCCCAAGGGCAGGATCCGGCCCGTTTGAAATGAATAAAACTAAAAAAAAAAAAGACCGTACCCTTTTATATAATGATGTTTACTTCGAATTTATATTAGTTCACACAAACACTCCATCCATGCTTTTGTTTTGGCCCTCCGGTCCAGTTTAAGAACCCATTGTGGCCCTCAAGGCAAAAAGTTTGCCCACCCCTGCTCTAGTCTATATTATAAAAGGCCAGTGGTCGTAATGCCATAACACTGTAATGACCAAACGACCGGTCACCAGGAGGTGCATGGAGCACCTCTCAGGCCCGCCCTCCACACAACCCCGGGGCACCAGCAGCATCAGTGGAGCATCGTGGGGCACCGGAAGCGTCCGCAGAGCGTGTGAGGAGTCGCGGGGCAGCAGACATGGCCCTGATGGCAGGCTAGGCCTAGGGGACCCTACACATGCACAATTTAATCATGCACTGGGCCTCTAGTATGTATATAAATATCTCTGTAGATGTAAATATATGTACATAAATATATATGAATATTTATATGTACATATATAAGTGGATAATGGTCCCCCAATATTGCAAAATTATCTCGTGTCTTTTTCTCTCATTTGTTGTGTGGCTCCTCTTTCAGATACCGAACCCTACTCTACGCAGAACGTGGAGGGAGTGTTACTCGACAGAAGAGGTATATGGGGTGCCCTCAAACTATAAGTAAATATTATACTGTGGCAGGCAGTTAGACAGACAAGAGCAAAGCAAGGACAATGGGTCAGGTACAGAAGGTCACCAGGGTGCAAAGTTCTTCTAGGTGCCTAGCAAAGGGCAATTGCAGGGTGGGCACTTGCCCCCAGAGTGATTTTTCCTCCCCTAGCATATCACTGGTCATTTGATTTGAACTCTCTGACCTTTTTCTCCCTAGAGATAACATGTAGATCTCAGTTGTATTTCAGCTCCAGTCCCAGAAAAGCAGCCAAACCGGACAAGTGACACCAAGGCTGCCCTCAGGACTAGCTGCATTAAATAATGACCCTCTGCCCTGGCACCAACCAATCAATCAGTGGAGACCACAATCCTGAATATTTTGTTAAGGTGTTACCCTGGAATCTCCCCTAAAATCTCCAACCTTAACATCCTTAGAACCAAGGACCCAGTGTGCTCTCCCTCCCAGGAGCACAGCAGTTCCTTTTCCTTACCCCTCTTACCCCAGGCTCGTTACCATTAGCTTCCTCACTCCCAAGCTCCAAGGGCCCTTCCTTTGTCTCTAAGACTAGTTTCCTCATTTCAATTCTTCTATTAATTACTTCTTCTACCTCTGTGATTTTATAAAATATATATATGAAAAAGAGACAACCGAAGTCCCAGAATTCAGAGGGATGAAGAGAACGTGAGAAACTCTTCTTGGTAGGTAAAGGAGGAGGTGAGGGGGGGAAAATGAGACCAAACATGCTGATATGAAAATTTAGCTTATTTACCTAGCAACTTGTAATGTGACTTCTCCCTTTACCTCCATATCTTTAATATAATTGACTACATTTTTTTTCTGTTTTGTTACACTGGATATGTTTGAGGAAATCAATGAAGGGGTTGACTTTGATCTCAGAGAATACAAGAGGCAAAATCGAAGACAGTACATACCTAGAGACTAAAAGACGTGAAATAAGTGTTTGAGCTTCCTCTGTCTTATAAAGTGTTGTAAGAGGTTGCTAGAGAGCAACTCATATCTGGACTCTATCAGCATCAAGATAGCCATTCAATGAAGTGATTTCTCAAGGTTATTGCCTTTCATTCAGTAGAAATGGGAGTCATCCCCTATCCTACTCCTCTATGAGGTCCTAGTGGGAGTCATCGCCTACTCAACTCCTCTGTTAGGTCCCACTGGGAGTTGTTCATTGAAAATTCTTCATGTTATTGCACCAACCCTCTTGGACTCACCACGCCTGCCCCCAGCTCAACTGTGACTCACAAGTACCTTTAGCAAAAGAAATCCTATAGGGGACAAAGCTGTCACCTTATCTTCCTTATTAAGGGTTTCAATGTTCTCATGTGTCATTTGGTAATTGAGATTGGCAATTAGTTGCCTCATCTCTGGCCCTCATTTTCCACTCTTCCAGCTAAACTCAACCTTCAGCCTACACAATGGAAGTCAACAAAATGAGGTAACAGCTTTCTATGTGAGTCACTCTGGGAAACTCTGTTTCAGAGAGCACTGTGGGGCGAGCAGCCAGAGTCCAGGCGTGTATTTCAGCTGTCTAAGAACTGGCATGTAGCCCAAGAAACACTCTCACCTGATGAAGAGCTAGTGGGATGAGTCTTGGAGGAAATAGTTCCCAATAGCCGGAGAAAGAGATTCTTGGCTCATGCACAGCAATGCTCTTCTCAATTAAAGACATTGTCATCATTCACACTGCAATGAAAAATCCTTTTACACTGCACTCACATTTCTACGTGCTTCCATCTACTCTGCATATTAAAGACAGAACCCTTCCATGAAAGGGTGACATCTCTAAGTTACTGTTCTGACCAAAGAGCCCTATATAATGGACAGAGAAAGTGGCTGGCTGGCCCACAAAGGGCAAATGTAAGGAGGGACATTTCATGAGCTATTTCTCTTTACTGGGCACTCAGAGGGAAATTGTAAGTGGTTGGAAGAAGGCTTTGTTTTCTAAAAGACTTTTAGTTATTCCTGAGAAATCCCTCTGCTTATTCCCGGAGATAGGTCATCTCTTAGAAGGTGTCAGTCAGACAGGCATCAGCAGCCAAGGAGAGCTGCTCAGAGAGATTTCTAACTAATGCAGCCAGAGGAAAACTGCCAAAGAAGCAGGGCTCCTTAGGATAAATGAATTGAAGGATATTTGGGGAATAAAAATAAACCCTTTTTGAAAATGAAAGATGGAGGGATGCTGTATATACAAATTGCTCTGTACATCAAATTCTGAACAATGATGTCGCCAAGGCTTGCCCTGCAGACCAATGACGCAAAGATCTTCTCAGACATGCTAGCTGGCCCTTTCCCCCAAAGGTATCTATCCTATCTCCATCTCATTTTCATAAGACTTGCCACAGGGTGCTCATAAAGATTTCACTTTGATCATAAGCCTGGTGGATCTGGAATGGGACCTTCTGATAGAGGACTTCTATATAGCGGTTGAGGGACTACAACCTACATGCAGCAACTGGCAGGAGAGAGCTAAGTTGTTCCACCTAGTAGTCTCCAAGAGGACACTACCCCAGATTTTAAATTCTAGGAGCAATCAACACTGAGTGTCAGAAACCCAGTGATCAGGAATCCACAAGGGAAGGGACCAATCAAGAGTCTAAAATATTTTAAGTCATCGAGTGTGGACTTCACCCCAACACTCAAATTGGGGGAACTGGAAGTCAAAATCCCCCCTCCCACTGTGAACTAGCCCTCCCACTGTGAAGGTGCTGAAATGGAATAGAGAACTAGGCAGCTAATTTATGGGGGCCAACACAGGAGTTCAGTGCTAAGTGTTGAGGCATAAGAGAGGTAAGGAGAGTGCTTATTCAGAATTAGATGAGGATCCTGAAATACTGGTTCTTAGTTATAACTATTAGCAAAACACTTGGTAGTCTGCAGAGAGAAAATCTAAACGGACCCCACTGGGAGCTGAACAGCGGGCACATGGTCTGAGGAGCATGACAATTCCAGGCCTCTAAGGTGGGAGGACAGACACTATGAAGATAAATTCTGCCCCAGTGAGACTATTCTACCATGGAGGATTCATAATTAAAATAGGTAGACAAGAAATACAAGACAGCCTGACAATGGTTTTTGTTGCAATTATTAAAGAACTCAAAGAACAAAATCAAAGAGACCCAAGACTAAAGAGCTCAAGCTGGAGTTTTAGATGGCTAAACAGGCAGTCAGAAATTTTTATAAGCTTTGTAAGTCTTGCCGACCCTTCCTTGTTTCAACCCCAATCTCAGTTATTCTGTCTACCAGTAATGCCCATTAGACTAAGCAAAGTATCATGTGTGTGCTCAGTACAAAACAGCTCAACAGAAAAATCCAAAGACAACCTGACTTGGTTATTTCCAAGGCCAGGTAGTTCCTTTGAGGTAGGGTCACTTAAAAATAATAATAATAATAACAATAATAATAATAATAACAGCAATAGAAGACATTTATTTGACAATTTCATATATCTAAATTAAGTGCTTGTTATCTATTGTGTTCATTTTCTCAGCATTTGTTACCTATTTTATTTTTTTATTGATTTTTTTTTAGAGAGAGAGGGAGGGAAACAGGGAAAGGGAGAGGAACATCAACATGAGAGCAAAACGTTGATTGGCTGCTCCCTGCATGTGCCCTGACCAGGGATCGAACCTGCTACCTTTCAGTGCATGGAACGATTCCCAACTAACTGGGTTATTATCTATTTTATTAATCTTCACGAGAACCTGATGAGATATGCCCATTTTACAGATAAGAAAACTGAGGCTAAGAAAGATTAAGCAATTTTCTCACGGTCACGTGGCTAGCAACTGAATGTGACATATTAAGAAAACTGGCTCATTCAACACTCACTCCAACTCCTTTCTAGTATAGCATCCGATATCATAGAGTCTGGAAAATTAGAGACTACAGACCCCCTTGAAACTGGGCTCTATGTGCAGGTGAGGTTTTCACAAACAACACCTGGGTGAAGCCTCTCTGCATGGAGACTATTCCTGGTTGAGGCACGTGTCCCTTTCTGGAGCAGCTTTGTGGAGGTTCAGTTCTTGGTCTCCAGTGTCACAGGCACAGAAGCACTAGAGGCAGTGGACATCCCCTACAATAGTCCTTCCGGTGTACTTGAGAGTTTCCAAGATGTTGTGTTCTTAGCTGTGTAGTGATCAGGCTTGGATCCTTGGTCTTCGCAAAGTTTAACTCTCTAATCTCTAATCTTCTCTGTTTAAATGAGTTTGTCAATTTTATCTACTACTAAGCACCCTGAATAATCACTCTGAGATCTAGATTTCACACCCAAGCTCATCTAAAAAATACATTAAAAATAAGAAAAATGTTGTTCTAGCCCAGCCGTGGGCAAACTACGGCCCGCGGGCCGGATCCGCCCGTTTGAAATGAATAAAACTAAAAAAAAATAAAAAAAAAAAGACCGTACCCTTTTATGTAATGATGTTTACTTTGAATTTATATTAGTTCACACAAACACTCCATCCATGCTTTTGTTCTGGCCCTCCGGTCCAGTTTAAGAACCCATAGTGGCCCTCGAGTCAAAAAGTTTGCCCACCCCTGTAACCTCATGCTATTTTCCTTAGACTGTTCTACACTTTTTCTTTTTGCATAACACCACCTTCTAACATGCTGTATAATTTACTTATTTATAATGCTTTTGTTTATTGTCTGTTCCCCTTCTACCCAGTTAGAATGTAAGGTCTCTAAGCAAGGATCTTTGCCTGTTTTTCCTATGTAAACCAAGTTACTCAACAGTGTCTGGCACACAGAAAGCACCTAATAAATATTTGCTGATTTTGGATGTACTGATTGGTTTTTATTTGAATGACTTAAAAACAAAGACAAAAACAAACAAACAACAGGCAAACCAGGTTCATATGACTTGGAGGCCAGTACTTAACCTCCATTTTATTGAGAGACAGGGACAATCTTAAATAAAGGTGATTCTTTCAGGCAACACTTAACCTAACTTTGTTTAATCACTTAAGTCTCTGAGAACTATGAAATGCTCCACATCTAGCTAATCCCTACACATTCTTCCTTCATATATCACATCCTATTGCAAGGAAACCCACCCTGGTTGACCTCTTCTTCTATTTAACCCCAAGGCATCCTATGGTTCCCCTAGCCCACATTCACTGCTGTAACTGCTTATGTTATTGACTATAACATCCATTAAATATAAGTTCTGGAAGGGCAGGGCCCAGGCATATCTCGCTCCCCTCTGTATTCTCAGCACCTATCACAACCCCTGGCACAAAGCGGGCACTTGATAACTACAGGTTAAATAGATGAACTGTGGAAACGGCCCCACAGTGGTGGCACATAGCAAAGGATATATGTCAGACATTCCAAGGGAAGTATAGCCAAAGTCTCATCTCTTGAGCTGCATAAATTTGTTGTTGATAAACTCTGCATCAGGGATGGAAATTTGGGCAACTGCAGATAAACAGGCTGAGAATCCTCAGTAAAAAGCAAATTAGTAAAGGTATCAAGAAGTCGGCAGTTGAGGGAGATCAGTCTAAGAGTCATAGAACATGGATGGAGACTCTTAACCTGAAAAATTGATACAAAAGGTCCAGAAAAGGATCAGAATGGACCTACAATTTTTACAATTCTGATTAAGGGTTCCATCAATGCCTTTGTGAGAAAGTATTGATAGTTAGCCCCAATACACACTGTAGGGATGCCTCAATAGTATTTGTCACATATGACAATATTGAAAATATAGATAATATGTAATTTACAATATAAATTACATAATATATGTTACAAAGCATGCATATATAATAAATATGTAAGCATTTTCTAAATAGCTCCCATTTTCACATAGTTCAACCTTGTCCAATAAAATTCTGTTATTCTTGTTAAAAAATAGTTTTTAAAACCTTACAAGTGGTTGTTAAGAACCAATACCTGAGTGCAGTAGAACAAACTGAGGTCTTAGTTCCTGCACTAGTGTTCTAATTGCATAGAATAGGCAGGCATCCCCTTACATATCCATGTATCTTCACCTCAGAAAAAAATAGTGAAGGCCTTTCTTTAATAGGAATTATTGTAGATGATTGACACTTTTAACTAACCCATCACAATGATTGATTGTGTTTGTTAGTTTGATATGTGAAGTTTTGAAGAATATAATAGCTGGTGTGGGGTGAATCTCACACTGATAGTTCAAGCCCCTGAAATATTAATTGAGAAAACTAATTTATCAATGTTGGTAAATAATCTTAAAATCTTAATGAACTGTAGTAGAGAATTCTCTGGTTTTCAAAAGGAAAGAACAAACAACAACAAAAATCCACCTTCTTCCATTTCCAAATAAGATCAATATATCTCTAGTTCTCTTTGGATTCCCTCTTACCTTCCACCATCATCCCCAGCCCCGATCCTTTCCCCCCAAACTAAACATAAAATGTACCTACTACACATATAACCTGAGCTGTTGGGCATTCCTGATTGTTTTAAGTTCAAATTACACAGTTTTGAATTATTTTTAAAAAGGCATAAGAATCCAAGTGTTCTATCCTAACTAGGAAACAATGGTTTAGATGCCTGTAGGCTCAAAGAAAAAGAATAGCAAATTTTTCAAAAAGGACAAAAATTGTTTCCTGTAGGTTGAGATTGAAGCTATAGAACTGAACCAGATAAGTAAGTGAATTATCAGAAACAGGGTTTGGTTTGGTTTTCACTTTCTTGCCAGTAGGCATGCTTTGTGAGAAGCTAATTCCATAGACTAGCGTGGTGATTTGTCTGCTGGATCCATCGGACACTGGAGATGGCTTTGCAAGAACTACAAGGCTTCTAAAACCAAATTGCCAGAGCCTTTTACGTGGCAGGCACTGGGCTGGGTGCCTTAGGGAAAGCAAGAAGTAAAAATGTTTTGTGAGAATTCATGCTAGAAATGTATTATTGATTACTCCTGTGGAATTTTCCAGAGAGAATCTAGTGGGGTATAAATCTTGGGAAGCCCACTTATTTTCTGAACACACCTATATCAGGCTCAGCTTATGCATTATCCCAGATTCTCCTGCCCACATACTTTTAATTGTTTGTGCCCACCTCCATCCCCAACCAAGCAACCTTCACCAGTCCCCATGGTCCCTGAAGCTGCCCCTCTCTCCCACCCCACACACAGATCACATGGACCCAGACATAGAGCTACTGAGAAGAATGGACCAGCAGAAGCTCTGCTTCCCCAAGAGCTGCCTGGAGAGATGAGGCGACACAACCCAGACCAATGGGAGAACATGGTGGAAGAAACTAAATTCACCTTCCTTTCTCTCTTCCTCCCCCACCTCCCACCAGCCCCCACACCATGAATTGTTTCAAAGGTGCAGTAAGAGTACTTGGCCTCTCTGAAGACATCTATGAGGCCAAACAAATGGCTGAGCTTGTTATCCACGAGGTCGTGTCAGCTCAGTAATACATCCCCCCTCATTTGCCCTCCCTCCTTCCCTGGCCTCACTTCTCATGTTCCCTCACTTCTACTTTCCTGGGATTCAACTCTAATCTAATACGTTCAGATGTAAGTTTTTGCCTCCGATTCTGTTTCCTAAGAAACACATGCTAAGACAGTCTCAGCGATGGCCCTGGGAAGGCAGACCTCACCTGGGACTTGGTGTTGGATTGTTCACTATCTGAGAGCAATGGGTATCTGGAAGGCAAATTCTTGAATTTTGTCTTTTTGTGCTTTAAATACTTCAGTATGTCTTTATCTGAGGGATTATTGGTTTTATAGATTTATTTTATGTCAATAATATATGCACAGGATGTCACTGACATCTTTACTTATGGATGTTACACTTATAAATTCCTAGCATATATGAAAGATGCACTCTAGAAATAATTTTTGGTGTTGTTTTTTTAAAAAAAAATACACAAATCCAGTAACAAAGGAGAACCAGTGAAGTTGTTTAAAATAAAATGAGAATTAGAAAAGTGTTACTAGTAAACATTCACTAATAAAATATTCATAGAGACAGCTGTTCTAAGGACAAAGGTCTGTTTAAAGTTAAAGGATTATACCAATGCATGCAGTTCAATAAAACCTGAACCCTGAAGAATTACAGAAATTATACCTACAGCAAGATTCTGTTAACAGTATTGGAGAGGTCTTTTTTTTTTTTCTTTCAGAAAAAAAGAGTGAATCAAAAATATCAGTATTAAATGGCTTAGTGACCAGAAAACTACCAGGATGTTTAATCTGCAATATGAATGAGTGAAAACACCTTCTACTAAACTTGCCTGAAAGTTTGTAGCCAGTCTTCTCCCAGAACACAGTTTCTAACTTCCAGTGCTAAGGGCTGTGATTGGAGAGACAGGCCCTGCTGGACTCAGTGCTGAAACTGTATTGTGTATAACCTTCCACTTAAAGGAGGAAAGCACAGCTGCCTTCAAATGTTTTTACAGCTTCCAAAACTCACACTGATTCTTAGTGTAAAATCTATCCCCTTAAAACTAGGTTGTTTTGCATACTCTTTGAGGAGGCAGGATGTTGTGTATGAAGAAATTATCAGAGATCTTGAAAATATAATTCCATTTTACATCCTATGGCATTCTGGCACAGTTACTGTGTGTGCTGCCAAGTATTCTATTCATGGAATAGAATAGCCGTTCTGTGAGTTCGGAAAGGGGGGATAATTCCCTGGGTATATGAAGATAACGCAATAGCTGGCAGGTGGCAAATGGCATTGCTCATTCAGACTTGTCAAAGGAGAAGGTCTAAGAGACATGGATATACTGACAATTCTAGCAAGATCTTACTGTGGTCAGTATCTTGGTGCCGTCTTTTGAAAATATATATTTTTATTGATTTCAGAAAAGAAGGGAGAAGAGGAGAGACAGAAACATCTATGATGGGAGAGAAATATTGATCAGCTGCCTCCTAAATGCCCCCCACTGGGGACCAAGCTCACACCCAGGCATATACCATGACCTCCTTATTCACAGGTCAATGCTCAACTACTGAGCCAAACCAGGCAGGCTGGTATAGTCTTATATCTAGGCTCTAATTCTAAGATTTAAAGTATAAAAACTCAAATTTTTTTTCAGTGCACCTAGAGTTGACCAGATTTGGGGAACTGAGCAACCCCATCTCTTCCCCCCATGAACAGAACTCACCAAAGTCTGATGTATGAAATTTACAATGAAAGACATGCCTTTCTCTTTCTAAGGACCAGAAAATTTTTAAAATTTATTTATTTCTATTTATTTAAGTATAATTGCCACTTTCTGGAGCTCACTCTTCCTCATTAAGTCACCTGAGGGATGCCTGGCTGGTGTGGATCAGTGCTTGAGCATCGACCTATGAACCAGGAGGTCACTGTTCAATTCCCAGTCAGGGCACATGCCAGGGTTGTGGGCTCAGTCCCCAGTGGGGAGCATGCAGGAGGCAGCAGATCAATGAGTCTCTGTCATCATTGATGTTTCTATCTCTCTCTCCTTCTCCCTTTCGCTCTGAAATCAATAAAAATTTATTAAAAAGATACCTGAGGAACTAAATTACTTACCAGGATCTTTCTTAGTGAGCAGAAAAAAAAATTAGGTGCAAGAAATCTGACAGCCTACAGGGATATTTTCTCTGACCAGTGGCAATGACTGATAGGATCCTGCTCTACAAAGAAAGGTTACTTCTTCATTGATTAGAATCATCTTTAAGATACAGCCTTTGTGCCCTTTGGGTAATGCTAAACCAATACTGACAAATTATTATCTTCTAGTTTTACTTTTTATAAACTTCATGTGGGAATAATCCTGCAAAACATAACTTCAAACAGATTGCAACATTTATTGCAAACTAGTGTTTATACGAATAATTATTTCTTGCAAAATTATGTTTCCTTCCCCTCCAAAAACAAGGTAATATTGTCAGTCAAAATCACAATACTTGGCAATGAATAAGTCATAGTTGAGTAATTGGTAAATTCTAAAATAATTCTCTGGGTACAAAGTAGAACAGGTTTTAAAGTTGCTTAAGTAGGTGGGGAGAGGGGCAAGATGACTTCAGGAGATAATTTGTTTTACAATGGAGATATGAACAGTTAGATTCAAGAGGTTATGTGCCTTTTGGATTCCTGACCATATTTTTCTCACATCTTTTGACCCTCATACATGCTATTAAGACTGAATGTTTGTGTCCCCTGATGAAGCCTTGACCCCTAATGTGATGGTATTTGGAGGTGGGGGCTTTGGGAAGCAATTAGGTGGAGATGATGTCGTGAGGGTGGGGCCCCAATGAAGGGATTCATGTTCATATTAGAAGAGAGACCAATGCTTTTACTATATGCACACTAGGAAGAGGTCTTGTGAGCACACAGCAAGATGGTGACGGCCTACATGCCAAGAGATGAGGTTTCAGAATAAAATCTTAGACTCCAGCCTCCAGCACTATGGGCAATAAACTTTTATTGTTCAAGCCACCTAGTCTATGATATTTTGTTATGGCAGCCTGAACAGAATCAGACAAATGTCATCTGCATTAAGATCGCACACATTGGGGGAGAAACCAAGATGGTGGCATAGGTAAACACCGGAGATTGCTGCCTCGCACAACCACTTCAAAAATACAGCTGAAAGACAGAACGGACATCATCCAGAACCACAGGAAGGCTGGCTGAGTGGAATTTCTACAACTAGAAGGAAAGAGAAAAGCATATCGAGACTCAGAGGAGATATGGTGCTGAAGTAAATACAAAGGTGAGGAGGTGCAAGCAGAGAGGGCTGGCGGCTGAGGACACGATTGTCTTGTTCAATCGGGAGGGAGTCTCAGGCTCTGAGCTCCAGTTCCAGGTGAGTCTCTGGGGACCCAGACTCATACGGGAGAAACGGGACTGTCTGGCATCAGTAGGAACTCGAGGGCAGCATTCTCTTCGAGGCACTCGAGGCGATTGCCAGGACCTCTGAAGGCAGGACTGAGAGTAACCATACTGCTGGCTTGCTCCGCCCCCCCCCCCCCCCCCCGGTAATCCCCTGGGACCCCACCCCACCCAAGCCTTGCACAGAGGCTTTTGCATATGAAAGGCCCGGCCCTTTGTAATCTGAAAATAACTTAACAAACTGCAGCTGCCCCAAGGCTCCAGGGCAACTTGCATTGCTTTACAGCTGGCTTCTGCTGGGTAGCCTCAGGCAAAGGCTAGATTAGCACCTCCTTAGATCCAAGAGCCAGTGTACCTAGTGGTCAGAGTGGGATCATCCAATAACAACTCCTCTGATCTATAAGGGACACACTCAGGGGGCAGACTTGGTGAGCACCAAAGCCCCGCTGAAGCAAGTCTTGCCCCATAAGGGTGTCTTCACCAAAGAAGTTCTCCCACCGTAGACACAGCAAATTCTCACATCCAATTGGCCTGGAGGTCAAATCCTCCCAGTGTTACCTACAACAATCAAGGCTTAACTACAACAAGACTGTGCACAAATCCCACAAGGGGGTGCACCAAGAGTGTCTACCTCAGGTAATTGGGACACTTAGCATAGAAAGCCACTCTATCGACACAGCGAAGCATAAAAAATGCTGAGACAAAGAAACAGGACACAAATGACAGAAATGGAGGAAAGCAAACTACTGGATATAGAGTTCAAAACCACACTTTTTAGGTTTTTCAAGAACTTTCTAGAAACTGCCGATAAATGTGGTGCGATCCTCAAGAAATCTGGTGAGACTCTCGATGTTGTGATAAAGGACCAACTAGAAATTAAGCATACACTGACTGAAATAAAGTATATTATACAGACTCCCAACAGCAGACCAGAGGATCGCAAGAATCAAGTCAAAGATTTGAAATACAAAGGAGCAAAAAACACCCAACCAGAAAAGCAAAATGAAAAAAGAATCCAAAAATACGAAGATAGTGTAAGGAGCCTCTGGGACAGCTTCAAGCGTACCAACATCCGAATTGTAGGGGTGCCAGAAGAAGAGAGAGAGCAAAATATTGAAAACCTATTTGAAGAAATAATGACAGAAAACTTCCCCTACTTGGTGAAAGAAATAGACTTATAAGTCCAGGAAGCGCAGAGAACCCCAAACAAAAGGAATCCAAAGAGGACCACACCAAGACACATCATAATTAAAATGCCAAGAGCAAAAGACAAAGAGAGAATCCTAAAAGCAACAAAAGAAAAAAGTCAGTTACCTACAAGGGAATACCCATACGACTGTCAGCTGATTTCTCAACAGAAACTTTGCAGGCCAGAAGGGAGTGGCAAGAAACATTCAAAGTGCTGAATACCAAGAACCTACAACCAAGATTACTTTATCCAGCAAAGCTATCATTCAGAAGTGAAGGTCAGATAAAGAGCTTCACAGATAAGAAAAAGTTAAAGGAGTTCATCACCACCAAACCAGTATTATATGAAATGCTGAAAGGTATCCTTTAGGAAGAGGAAGAAGAAGAAAAAAATGTAAAGATACAAATTATGAACAACAAATACGCATCTATCAACAAGTGAATCTAAAAATCAAGTGAATACATAATCTGATGAACAGTATGAACTGGTGATTATAATAGAATCAGGGACATAGAAAGGGAATGGATTGACTATTATTGGGGAGGATAGGTGTGTGGGGGGTGCAGGAAGAGATTGGAAAATAATCATGCACCTATGGATGAGGACAGTGGGTGGGGAGTGAGGGCAGAGGGTGTGGTGGGAACAGGGTGGAGGGGAGTTATGGTGGGAATAAAGAGGAACCAATGAAATAATCTGAACAATATATATTTAAATAATAAAAAAATATCGCACACATTGTTCCATCCACCTTCCCCATGTAGTTTTGCAACATTTTTGTTGTTGTTGGCCTATCTGGAACAATAAGATCAATTCTTAACCACTATGCCTTGGCTTACGTTCACCAATAAGTAACTGTAAGTCTCTTTAATGGCATCTTGGAAATCTTCCAAGAAGAAGCATAAATGCCCCGGGTTCATTTATAGGTCATAATGTGTAATTTGACTCCAGGGTTTTTAAAAAGAAATATGTATTTATATTTAGATTGATGGTCCTGCATCTTTAACCCTGACTAAATAGTTTGGAACAACGTACAAGCAACTAAAATTCCTGTGATGGATATAGTTTCTGAAAGCCTCTTTGAGCTCACCACTCTCAGGGGCTTCACGTAGTAAACTGCTGGCTCTATGGAAATTCACCAACAAGACCAATCCACAGATACATCTGTGGGACCCTGTGCTACAGCTGGAATTGAGATTATTATTTCTATAATGCCCTGATTAGCTTTTGTCCATGTTTGTTTCCCAAACTGTGCCAGGCATTTTGCAGGTTTCTTTACCTACTTAATGTTCAAAGCAAGCCTCTACAGTAGGTAGTATTATACTACTTTACAACTTGGAATATCCAAGCTGAAAGACATGAACTAACGTTCCAAAGATATGCATCCAGGGTATGGTAAAGCCAAGATGGGAACCCTAATCTTCCCATTCCATTTCTATTCTGTTCTCACCAAATCCAGATGCTTCTTAAATCAACCAAAGATATAAACACTATAAAAGTAGCTAACTGAATCTGTATTAAAAAAGGATCCAGCCCTGACCAGTTTGGCTCAGTGGATAGAGCGTCAGCCTGTGGACTGAAGGATCCCAGGTTTGATTCCTGTCAAGGGCATGTACCTTGGTTTCGGGCACATCCCCAGTGGGTGGCTATGAAGGAGACAGCTGATCGATGTTCCTCTCTCATCGATGTTTCTAATTCTCTATCCCTCTCCCTTCCTCTCTGTAAAAAAATCAATAAAATATATATATATTTTAAAAAGGATCCATTAATTCCAAGAGTTACGTTGGTACTCCTAATTAACAAGAAAATCTTTGTAGGAAATAAGCTTCTTTCCTCTACCTACTGACCTGGAACTGCTTGAAAAGACCCCCATAAAAAGAGTGGAGGACATTTTGGTACAGAAGTGGGTCTATTTCAGTACCCAGGAAAACCCAGCAAGTAGTGCTAGGAAGAGTTGCTTGAATCTGTAATTGATCTCAGAAAAAGATAGCAATAGATCTCTACACCTATCTCAAAAGACCACTCTTTACATTTTTTAAAATTCCGAAGTTTTCTTAAGTTAATTCAAGGCTTTCAGCATGGTAAGCATATGGTATAGCACATGCTGTTGACATCCTTTTTTGAGATTAAATTGTGGTTGCTAGCTTTCTGCATGCCTCCCCGCCGCACCCCCCACCCAATGTTTCAGCTCTCTGAGAATCCTTCTATCCCATCTTTATCTCAACAACAGTAGCACAAGATACTTGTTTGGGGCACTTTTTCAAATGTGTGGAAACATTTTGGCCAGTGAAAAATTCATGGGGAATCTATTAAGGATGAGCCAATAAACTAAACTAACACTTTAAAACGTTTTATGGCTGTGTAACATTCATTCATAAAAATTCATGAATCTGACATTTAAATTCTATCTAAATATACACCATTTTTCTACTCTTCTCTCCAGCTCCCCTCAACACTTCCTTGTTCTCTTTCCCCACTAACTTGACCCTCTCCACCATGAGAAATCAGCTTCCATCTTCCCAAACAGCGGTGTATAGAATATAAAACAAACTTCACAAAATAGGTCATGGGTTCAATTCCCAGTCAGGCCATGTGCCCAGGTTGTAGGCTTAATCCACCATAAGGGAAGTGCAGGAGGAAGCCAATTGATGAGTCTCTCTCATCACTGATGTTTCTATCTCTTTCTCCTGCTCCCTTCCACTCTCTAAAACAGCGGTTCTCAACCTATGGGTCGCGACCCCTTTGGGGGTCGAATGACCCTTTCACGGGGGTCGCCTAAGACCATTGGAAAACACATATATTGTTTTTGTGATTAATCACTATGCTTTAATTATGTTCAATTTGTAACAATGAAAATACATCCTGTATATCAGATATTTACATGACGATTCCTAACAGTAGCAAAATTACAGTTATGAAGTAGCAACGAAAATAATTTTGTGGTCGGGTGTCACCACAACATGAGGAACTATATGAAAAGGTCGCGGTATTAAGAAGGTTGAGAACCACTGTGCAAAAATCAATAAAAACAGTTCCTGGCCTGCATGGCTCCATGGTTGAGCATTGACCTATGAATCAGGAGGTCACGGTTCAATTCCAGGTTGGGGTACATGTCTGGGTTGTGGGCTCTATCCCCAGTGTGGGGCATGCAGGAGGCAGCTGATCAATGATTCTCTGTCATCATTGATGTTTCTAGCTCTCTCTCCCTCTCACCCTTCCTCTCTGAAATCAATAAAAATATTTTTTTAAAGTGATTGCTTCAGAGATAGGCATGTGACTTAAGCCAGGACAATGAAAGCCATACCTGGGAGGTTTGCCTGGAGACACTGGGAACATGCTGCTCTTTTTCTTTGGGGATCAAATGCATGCCCGGGACTACTGACATACATCCTTGACACCACACTGGAAAAAAAAAAAATGCAGAAAACTGAGCTAACATAGAGGAGAGCAGAATCAAGTAGAGAAATAGAATCAATCCAATGTCATTGCTTCAACTTTGGATCCAGCCATTTTTGAAGGCAAGCATGCTTTCAACATTCCAGTCATCAGTACTCTTTTCTTCCCCTTCATATTACTCTGTCACTTACATCAAAAAGACTCCTGACTAGTGCAATAGTCATACCTACATTTTGCTTGTAACAAAGCCTGAAATCTAATACAAAACATAACCCTTTCTAATACCTACAGCTCTTTTAGAAATAAAATTTATTACTTGTTAAGTTCAAAATACCTTCCTTAAGTGTCTCTTTCACCCAAATAGTTATCCTGTACTTGAGAATCTGCTCAAGATGAAGAATGACCCCTCCTTTCCGGGTCTAACTACACTTTCATTTATTAAATTGTTTACAGACAGAAATCTCAGGACACTAAGAAAAAAACCCAAACAGGACAGAGGATTTTATGTGCACTTTTATTTCACATTAATCCTTTTGTATCACTCTTAGCATTCAGCATACTGCCTGGAGGCGAATGTCAATTATTCAGGCAGCCTGAACCCCAAACTGGATTGATCATTCATGTTGTGGACAAATAACATTGGTTGCGTGTCTGAATCTTATAGCTGAACCTCTACAGAAAATTTCTGACTCATTTCTACAGCCAGGTAAGAGGTGCCCTGACCTTTAATTACATTCCCTGAAATTGAGAGATGAATTCCGCCCATAAACTCTCCTGAATTTAATCCCATCAAAACCTTGTTTGGTTGAGGTCCTCATTAGGGGAATCCAATTTGATCTTACACAAAGGGACTCACTTCCCCTAAATAAATGAAGGCAGCCATTCTGAATCCTCCTCAGAATCACTTGGGGCAAGTTGTTGTTGTTTTTAACACTGTCAAAAATTCATTTGTCAAAAATCAGGAGAAACCAAGATGGCAGCATAGGTAAACACTGGAGATTGCTGCCTCGCACAACCACTTCAAAAATACAACTAAAAGATGGAACGGACATCACCAGAACCACAGGAAGACTGGCTGAGTGGAAATTCTACAACTAGAAGGAGAGAGAAAAGCATACCGAGACTCAGAGGAGGTGTGGTGCAGAAGTAAAATACAAAGGTGTGGAGGTGCATGCGGAGCTGGCTGATGGCTGAGGGCGCAGTTGTCTTTTTCAATCAGGAGGGACTCTCAGACTCTGAGCTCCAGTTCCGGGCAACTCTGGGGACCCAGACTCAAACGGCAGAAGTGGGAATGTCTGGCATCGGTCAGAACTCGAGGGCAGCTTTCTCTCCGAGGTACTTGCAGCAATTGCTGGAGACACTGAGAAGCAGAGCCTCTGAGGACAGGACTGAGAGCAGTCATAACTGCTCGTTCTACCCGCCCTGTTGATCCTCTGGGAGCCGCCCTACCCAAGCATTGCACGGAGGCATTTGCTGGATAGCCTCAGGCAAAGGCTAGATTAGCACCTCCCTAGAGGACAGAAGTTCTCCCACTGCAGACACAGCTAATTCTCACAGCCAGTTGGCCTGGAGGTCAAATCCCCCGCCAGTGTAACCTACAACAATCAAGGCTTAACTACAACAAGACTGTGCACAAAGACTACTAGGGGGTGCACCAAGAAAGCATAAAAAATGTGGAGAAAAAGAAACGGGACACAAATGATAGAAATGGAGGAAAGCAAAATGCTGGATATAGAGTTCAAAACCACACTTTTAAGGCCTCTCAAGAACTGTCTAGAAGCCGCCAATAAATTTAGTAAGACCCTTGAAAAGACTGGTGAGACCGCCGATAAATGTAGTGAGATCCTCAAGAAATCTAATGAGACCCTCGATGTTGTGATAAAGGACCATCTAGAAATTAAGCATACACTGACGGAAATAAAGAATATTATACAGACTCCCAACAGCAGACCAGGGGAGCGTAACAATCAAGTCAAAGATTTGAAATGCGAAGAAGCAAAAAACACCCAACCGGAAAAACAAAATGAAAAAAGAATCTGAAAATATGAAGATACTGTAAGGAGCCTCTGGGACAACTTCAAGCGTACCAACATCCGAATTATAGGGGTGCCAGAAGAAGAGAGAGAGCAAGATATTGAAAACCTACTTGAAGAAATAATGACAGAAAACTTCCCCTACCTGGTGAAAGAAATAGACTTACAAGTCCAGGAAGCGCAGAGAACCCCAAACAAAAGGAATCCAAAGAGGACCACACCAAGACACATCATAATTAAAATGCCAAGAGCAAAAGACAAAGAGAGAATCTTAAAAGCAGCAAGAGAAAGAAACTCAGTTACCTGCAAGGGAATACCCATACGACTGTCAGCTGATTTCTCAACAGAAACTTTGCAGGCCAGAAGGGAGTGGCAAGAAACATTCAAAGTGCTGAATACCAAGAACCTACAACCAAGATTACTTTATCCAGCAAAGCTATCATTCAGAATTGAAGGTCAGGTAAAGAGCTTCACAGATAAGGAAAAGCTAAAGGAGTTCATCACCACCAAACCAGTATTACATGAAATGCTGAAAGGTATCCTTTAAGAAGAGGAAGAAGAAGAAAAAGGTAAAGACACAAATTATGAACAACAAATACGCATCAATCAACAAGTGAATCTAAAAATCAAGCAAATAAATCATCTGATGAACATAATGAACTGGTGATTATAATAGAATATGGGACATAGAAAGGGGATCGACTGACTATTCTTGGGGGGGAAAGGGTGTGGGGGATGGGGGAAGAGACTGGACAAAAATCGTGCACCTATGGATGAGGACAGTGGGTGGGGAGTGAGGGCGGAGGGTGGGGTGGGAACTGGGAGGAGGGGAGTTATGGGGGGCGGGGGGAAAGAGGAACCAGTGTAATAATCTGAACAATAAAGATTTAATTAAAAAATAAAAATAAATAAAAATCGAACAACAAATGTATAAAAAAAATTCATTTTTCAAATTGATTACTCTTTATTTGAGAAGGGAAGAGATTCCTTTGTGTTTTTGTTTGTTCATTTGTAGATTGTTTTTATTTTAAAATAATTTTAAACCTATAAGAAGTTGCAAAAATAGTACAAAGAGGTCCCCTGTATCTTCATCACCTTCCCAGAATGACCAAACCAGGAAGTTGATTTACATCAGTACAATACTATTAACTAAACTACAGACCTTACTCAACTCTACCAGTTAGTACATGTATGCATTTAAATCAGGGCATTTTAAAAAAACATAGATCTGCTCCCACCTCAGATTCTGATGCAGTTGGTCTGGGCAGGAGCCTGAGCATGATTATTTTACAAAAATTTTCTCAGGTGACTTTGCAGCCAGGGTTGGGGACCACTGGGTTAGAGAGAGACACATATGTACAATCATGTGAGCTAGCAAAATTCCCAACTAAAGGAATGGAATAAGGATACGTTATTAATTTTCTCTCAAAAAAATCAGACAGATATTTTACAATGTGTGCAGTGACATTTGTCTTATGCCTTTAGGCCAGTGGTTCTCAACCTTCCCAATGCTGCGACCCTTTCATTCAGTTCCTCATGTTGTGGTGACCTCCAACCATAAAATTATTTTCGTTGCTACTTCATAACTGTAATTTTGCTACTGTTAGGAATCGTAATGTAAATATCTGATATGCAGGATGTATTTTCATTGTTACAAATTGAACATAATTAAAGCATAGTGATTAATCACAAAAACAATATGTAACTATATATGTGTTTTCCGATGGTCTTAGGCGACCCCTGTGAAAGGGTCATTCGACCCCCAAAGGGGTCTCGACCCACAGGTTGAGAACCGCTACTTTAGGTCCTCCATAATCTAAGAACCAAGATAGTAAATCAAGGACCTGCCTCCCCTTGAGAAGGAAAAAGTCATTTCATGGCAAAGCAATATGATAGTCAAACCTCCAAGGTGAAGACATTCTCAAGAGTTTTCCCTTGACATCACTATCTGATATCACCAAGGGCAGAGTGAACTGGACCAAAAGGCAACAGTAAACTGGACTCTTTCCTAAGAATCTGAAATAGTACAAAGAGGTGACTGTAATTTTTTTTTTAAGAAAACAAAGCTCAAGATCTATAGTGTAGTCATTTTAGCCATAAGGACTTGCACCAGGAATAGGCACATGGAGAGAAGCTGCCTGCATTTCTGTTCACTTCCCAGCTTCCTTAGGGCCCCACTATACTCTTAACCTTGAGTTTCATTTGTCATCCTACATCTTTATACAAAAAATATTTTCAAGTTTGATAAAGTTGGTATCTAATGCTTCAGCCAAAAGCACCGAATAATATACAGAATTTTCCAGATGCTGAATTGATCACCATTTCTCAAATACCATCCACTTTATGATTCTGTGCCTTTTCTTTGCCTAAGCTCCCTCCTCTGGGCTGGAATTCAACTATTCAAGAGGGAGGGGCCATGTTCATTGATCTCTGATTTCCTAGAGTCCCATTTAGTGTCAGAAACAAAGCAGGGGCTCACATACTGTGGTAGACAGAAACATGGCCTCCCAAAGATGTCCATGTTAGAATCCCCAGAACTTTGTGAATATGTTCCTTGCTTGGCAACAGGGACTTTGGCGGGTGTGATTAAATGAAGGATATTGAGGTGGGGGGATTATCCTGGGTTACCTGCATGGGCCCCCAATATAATCACAATGGTCCTTATAAAAGGGAGGCAAGATGTGGAGGCAAAGTGAGAAAAAAGGAAATGTGACCACGAAACCAGCTGTTGGGGGATGTGCTTTGAAGATAGCAAAAGCCCTAAGCCAAGGAATGCAATTGACCTCTGGAAGCTAAAAAAGGCGAGGAAACGGCTTCTTCCCTGAAGCATTCCAGAAGAAGGGCAGCCCTTCCAACACCTTGATTTTAGACTTCTGACCACCAAAATTGTAAAAGAATAAACGTGTATTATTTTAAACCATTCATTTGTGGTCATTTGTTGCAACTGGGAAACTAATATGCTACTAGTCACTGACTGGTTGATTGAATGGTTGAATGGTTGAATGAATGAATGAATGAATGAATGCACATGCAATGCTTTCTGTTGAGTATTTTCCTGCTTTGACGCTGGATATAAACTGAGCTACCGAGGTGTAGATAGCAGCCAGGCCTACTGGCTTCCAACCTGAGTCTCAGTAGCTGGAGCCTCACCAAGTTCAGCTAACCCTTCGCACCTGGGAAGAGCCAGTGGGCTGCCCTTTGGGGGAGGAAAGTGGCAGGCTAAAAAATCAATATGAGCTCTTTCTCTTGAGCCACAGGGTAGAAAGAGGTCAAATTGTGATTACCTCTGAGAGGTGGGATTTTAGACACTTGTTACTTTTATATGATGCTTCTCTGTGTTTTTACAACTTTGTAAAACCATATTTTTATGAGAAAAATAAATAATAAAATAATTTTCATTCCAGGAAAAAAAAATATCCTGTTACTGAGGCTTTCAAAATGTAATTCCAATCTGATTGGTTTGGCTCGGTGGGTTGAGTCTCGACCTGAGAACTGGGATGTCACAGTTCGATTCCTAGTCAGGGCATATGCCCAGGTTTCAGGCTTGATCCCCAGTAGGGGGCATGAAGGAGGCAGCTGATCAATGATTCTCTCACCATTGATGTTTCTATCTATCTCTCCCTCTCCCTTCTTCTCTGAAAGCAATTATATATACGAGAGGCCCAGTGCACAAAATTCGTGCACTGGTAGGGTCCCTAGCAGCTGCCGGGTACCATCTGCCAGCCATGTACTCCCTCCTTTCCCCCGGCTGGCCCTGCTCCCTAATTCAGTGGTCGGCAAACTGCAGCTCAGCAAACCTCGGCTCGAAAGCCACATGCGGCTCTGTGGCCCCTTTAGTGTGGCTCTTCCACAAAATACCGACTTCTGCGCATGGTCCACAAAGTTTCAATTTTGTGGAAGAGCCACACTCAAAGGGCCAAAGAGCGGCATGTGGCTCGCAAGCCGAGGTTTGCTGACCCTAGTTGCACTACCAGATGAACTCCCTGTCAAGGGGACAATTTGCATACTATGCTTTTATTATATCGGATACAAAACGCAATTCCACAGTCAATGACAGTTTTATTTTCGGAACACAAGGCAACAATTTATAAGAGCCATCTTGATTTCAAAGGGAATGCATTTTAAAATAAGAAGTTATATGGAATTAGGCTGATTTTTTTCTCTGTCTCCTCTGATTGCAGTCAGCATCCACCGTCAAATGACGGATCTACATGTTGTAAGTAGAGCAACAAACAGATCCTGACAAGATGATGCAGGATTCCAGCCTTACCAAGGATACCTGTAGCATTATTTGCTATTAGTTATTTCAGGGGTTGGCAGACATTTTCTACAAAGGAAAGATAGTGAATATTTAGGCCTTGCAGGCTATACAATCTCTGTCATAACTACTCAACTCTGTCATTGTAGTGTGAAGGAAGCCATCTACAATATGTAAACAGTATTCCAATAAAACTTTATTTATAGATACTGCAGGTTGTATGACACATAATTTTCATGTGTCACAAAAATAGCATTTATCTCTTGATTTTTTTTTTCAATTTAAAAATGAAAAGGAATTCTTAGCTCATGGACCATAGAGAAATAGGCAGTAGGCAGGTGGACTTGGTATACGAACCATACTTTATATTTTTTTACGAAGAGTTCAAAAGCATAGATTTTTACTCTCAATTAACTATGCAATATGAATGTTCCCTTATAAAAATACAGCTCAATTGTTTTTAGAAATACAAAGTAAAGCTATTGTTTTAAGTTGTTATGGTACATAAACTATGCTTAAACCTAAATACTTAGAATTCTTACCTGGTTAAAAGTTATTGATTGCTAGTTCTGGTGTCTGGCATGGCATATACAAAGCTTGGAATTTGCCACTCCATCCTAACAAGTAAAAATATGAACAGACTGGTTTCTAGGATCCATATACAAGTGAGAATGCAGGAAAAACTGCTGCTTCCAAATTTGAAGAGACAGACGGATACAGGGAGTCACGGCTCACCGAAGAGACTCAGGAGGGGAAACCTTGGGAACCAGTGCCAGGGAGAGAACACCTGAACTGTGATTGACCTGGAGGTCACCTCTGAGAGTTAAAAACTAGATCGCTCCGTTTTTCTTAACAAAGACTGCCCTCAGGAGAAACTAGTTAACCAGAGCCTAATCTGCTGGGGTATTATCAGAACCCAACTGACCTAGAAGAAGGGAACCTCCCAACTACAGTCAGCTGTAGCCTTTTCACTCTAGCCATCCTCTCCTACCCAAGCAGAGAAAGCAAACAAATAAATAAAAAACACAGAGAAACACTTGTAAGTTCACAGTCCAAAGCCACAGGCTCACTAAAAGACTGAGACCTCATTAGGACTGTAAAACACTTTACTTCCTCCACACTCACCACCACATTACTAAAGGCCTGTTTACAGCAGTTCTTCTTACCCAGCACATCATGTTCCGCTATCGGGGAAAAAAAATCACAAGGCATACTAAAGTGCAAAAAACACAATATGAATAGGCACAGGAAGCATCAGGAGCAGACATGGAGGGCTGTTGGAGTTATCAGATTACAAATTTAAAATAATCATGATTAATATGCTAAAAATTCTAATGGATAAAGTAGACAGCATGCAAGACCAGATTGGCAATGTAAGCAGAGAGATTGAAATCCTAAGAAAGACCAAAAGAAGTGCTGGAGATCAAAACTATTAACAAAATGAAAAGTGCCTTGCCCTAACCCAGTGGTTGGCAAACCTCGGCTCATGAGCCACATGCAGCAGTTGACGAGTCTTGTGACATAAATGATGCAGGGCAAATTTCACTTTTTGTATTTCATCCACAGGTCCTAAAGAAGAACTTTTAGGATTATTGCCACTCAAAGGTCATCCTCTCCCTCATCCTCCCTCTCTCTCTCCCTCATCCTCTCTCTCTCTGGAACCGAACCTGGAACCCTTCAGTCCGTAGGCCAACACTCTATCCACTGAGCCAAACCAATCTGCACTCTTCTCCTCTCGTCTTTTTCCCTAGAAGAGGGAAAGTGGAAAGGCAGAGGGTTTTGAATCTGTACCAAAGGAGGAATAAAGAACTCTACTTGGACACAGAGCAGTCCAAGTAAGACCCCAAAGGCTTGAGATAGTGTACAAGTTGGGAATTATGATGTGTTCCAACCATAATGTGAAAGAAAGGATGGAAGGAGATGAGGTTGGAGAAAGGGCTCCTAGGCTGTCCTCACATGGAAGTCATTACAAAGCCTCTCTTTCCCACACTCCCTCCTCACTCTCTTTCTCCCTTTCACCAGGTTCATCTATTTGCTTTAAAATCACCCCTCAATTGAAAATTGAAAGCAATTCAGGAAGGAAGACTTGCAACATAAATGGCATCTGTGAATGCTCCGTTATATACATCATTCTTTTTGAGGTTGTTTTATCTTCCTTCTAAAGAACTCAGAAACTCAATGGCAACTTGAAACAGAACCCAATTTAGTCCTGTCATTAGACCAAGAGGGTTTTATTCTCCCTGGTCCTCTGTCAGATTTTAAATGGATGTGGTTTTAATCCCCTCCTCATATAATACTGGAACATATCCATCTACAGCAAGATCTCACTTTTAAATGATGTTCTTGTATTTCAAGAGGCCTTTTAAAGGGGAAAAACAATAGCTCCACTCTAGACAAAGCTCATGGCTGGAAAGTGAGTCTATTTATCTCCAAAGATTCAACAAATTCTTACAAAGTGTTGGGCCCAAATTCTTGGTGGTTAGAGGAGGAGGTAGGGTTCAGAAGGGAGACATGACTTGCTCAGAGTCACATAGCTAAGTTAGTGTGTCACCTGTGTACTTTCTTTCTTCTCATAGCTATTGGGTACTTTCCCTCGAAGTGAGACCCAAACTCTGGTTGGAACAAGAATTCCTGTCCTATGCTCTTCTGAGATATAGCACCCTAGAGAATTAAAATGTTCAGCTGTTGCCATTTCTAGTGTAAATCTCTCTATATTCACCTGTTTCTCCTGGGAGTGAGTGACTCACTGGACCATGTCTGAAACCCCACATAGTCCAAACCTTGGTCATCAGTTTGGTTTATTCTCTCAGTGGACCTCTCCTCTGTAGCCACACACCCCCTCTGTCCATTCCTTGTACTGTTTATAATACCTCCCATCACAGGGTCTGTGCATTTATGTATTTCCCACATTCAATCATCCTAGCCCAGTGGTCAGCAAACTCATTAGTCAACAGAGCCAAATATCAACAGTACAAAAACTGAAATTTCTTTTGAGAGCCAAATTTTTTAAACTTAAACTATATAGATAGGTACGTTGTTATTAACTTAATTAGGGTACTCCTAAGCTGGCCTTTGCTAAAAACGTCCTCAATCTGATTGAGGTACGTTCGCTGAGGTCCACCCCTTCCAACTCTCCCATCCACACTCGTCTTGTATATTTGTTTCGTCTATCTCCTTTCGTTCATCCTCTCTATATGTCCAAACCATCTCAACATACCTTTCTCAATCCTCGACACTACATCTTCTTTCACTCCACAACATTCCCTAAAATTAACTTAATAAATTTTACTTAAAGTTTTAAGTCTTAGTTAAACTATAGGTACGTTGAATAAAACTTGATATCATACTTAATAACGATATTATTTATTGATAAAATTAAATTCCTTACAATTTACCTTACAATATTCATAAAATTAAATCATGACAATGACTGACAAACAATAATGTGAAATTTGGCCTTGCATCTCCTTCAAAAGTTGGGTAAGTCAGGTTTGTATGTTGTTGTTTTTAATTTTAGGCACAATTCCAGGTCCTCATCAATAAGACGACTTCTCAATTTACCCTTGATAAGGTTCATGCTTGAAAATGATTGATTGAATAAATATGTAGACCCAAATAAGGAAAGAACAGCAAACGCTAGTTTTTTCAGTTGATTTTATGAGTCAGGAACACTATTCCAGGTGTTAAAAATCAACATAGCTTCCTTCTCCAGGTCTTTCAAAGCAGACCACTTGAGCTGTGAACTAAGTTCACATTTGTTGTTCTCCAATATTTCTATATCAGCACAAAGACGTTCAAATTTCAAGCTCCACAGTTCTTTTTTTTTAAATCCAGCAATTGCATTTCAAAGTTGCCAATGTCAATATTAAAGGGAGAAAAATTTAATTCTGTTACAGTAGCATTGAGAGATTTCTTTAACAAAGGCCAACGTCGCTTTGCTGTTTCTGAATTCCTGAAACCTGTTGAGAAAAGCTTCCCTCATATTTAAAAGTGTTGTTTTGAAATAGCAAATGTCAATATCAGAATTATTTTCTTGGCGATATTTCATCAGGCTTGGAAAGTGAATCAAAGTTTCTCTTTCAAAATCTTGAGCAAAAAGAGATAATTTGTTTTTGAATGAAATGCCTTCTTCTAACATTGAAAAAACTGTGTTTCCTTTCCCCTGTAGTTTATGATTACTCTGATTTAGATGAGACATAACGTCTACCATGAAATAAAATTTTTGGATCCACTGATCATTCGGTAGTTCTGGATAGTGAACACCCTTCTCAAGGAGAAATGCTTTAATTTCTGTTAATAAGGAAGCGAGGAGAATCAAGATGGCGGCATAGGTTAACAACGGAGTTTGCTGCTTTGAACAACTACTTCAAAAGTGAAACCAGAAAACGGAAGGGACATCACCCAGAACCACAGGAACGCTGGCTGAGTGGAGGTCCTACAACTAGGAGGAAAGAGAAACGCATACGGATACTCAGAGGAGGCGCAGTGCTGAAGTCAAATTCTGAGGTGCAGAGTGCGCTGAGCGGGCTGGCGGCGGAGGGCGCGGTTGGCGTTTTCAATCGGGAGGGAGTCCCAGACTCTGAGCTCCAGATCCAGGCGAGTCTTTAGGGACCCAGACTCAAACGGGAGAAGCGGGACTGTTTGGCTTCGGTCAGAGCGAATGCAGCTTTCTCTCCGAGGTTTGCAGCCGTTGCTGGGACTCAGAGAGGCAGAGCCCCTGGGGACAGGACTGAGAGCCGCCATAACTGCTCTCTCCGGCCCACCCTCTTGATCCTGTGCGGCCCGCCCCGCCCAAGCCCTGCACAGAGGCATATGCCGGATAGCCTCAGGCAAAGGCTAGATTAGCACCTCCCTAGAGGACAGAAGTTCTCTCACTGCAGAAACAGCTGATTCTCATAGCCACTTGGCCTGGAGGTCAAACCCTCCCTGGTATTAGCTACAACAATCAAGGTTTATAAGACTGCGCACAAAGACCACTAGGGGGTGCACCAAGGAAGCATAACAAAATGCGGAGACAAAGAAACAGGACAAAATTGTCAATGGAAGATATAGAGTTCAGAACCACACTTTTAAGGTCTCTCAAGAACTGTTTAGAAGCCGCCGATAAACTTAATGAGATCTACAAGAAAACTAATGAGACCCTCGATGTTATATTGGGGAACCACCTAGAAATTAAGCATACACGGACTGAAATAACGAATATTATACAGACTCCCGACAGCAGACCAGAGGAGCGCAAGAATAAAGTCAATGATTTGAAATGCGAGGAAGCAAAAAACACCCAACCGGAAAAGCAAAATGAAAAAAGAATCCAAAAATGCGAGGATAGCGTAAGGAGCCTCTGGGACAGCTTCAAGCGTACCAACATCAGAATTATATGGGTGCCAGAAGATGAGAGAGAGCAAGATATTGAAAACCTATTTGAAGAAATAATGACAGAAAACTTCCCCCACCTGGTGAAAGAAATGGACTTACAGGTCCAAGAAGCACGGAGAACCTCAAACAAAAGGAATCCAAAGAGGACCACACCAAGACACATCATAATTAAAATGCCAAGAGCAAAAGATAAAGAGAGAATCTTAAAAACAGCAAGAGAAAGAAACTCAGTTACCTACAAGGGAATACCCATACGACTGTCAGCTGATTTCTCAACAGAAACTTTGCAGGCCAGAAGGGAGTGGCAAGAAACATTCAAAGTGCTGAATACCAAGAACCTACAGCCAAGATTACTTTATCCAGCAAAGCTATCATTCAGAATTGAAGGTCAGATAAAGTGCTTCACAGATAAGGAAAAGCTAAAGGAGTTCATCACCACCAAACCAGTATTATATGAAATGCTGAAAGGTATCCTTTAAGAAGAGGAAGAGGAAGAAAAAGGTAAAGATACAAATTATGAACAACAAATATGCATCTATCAACAAGTGAATCTAAGAATCAAGTGAATAAATAATCTGATGAACAGAATGAACTGTTGATTATAATAGAATCAGGGACATAGAAAGGGGATGGACTGACTATTCTTCGGGGGGAAAGGGGTGTGGGAGATGGGGGAAGAGACTGGACAAAAATCGTGCACCTATGGATGAGGACAGTGGGTGGGGAGTGAGGGCGGAGGGTGGGGCGGGAACTGGGAGGAGGGGAGTTATGGGGTGGGGGAAAGAGGAACAAATGTAATAATCTGAACAATAAAGATTTAATTAAAAAAAAAATAAGGAAGCGAAACGTTTCAAAACATTTTCTCTTGGTAACCAACGTACCTTATGCAGCAGAAGATCTGCATACTCACTCTCCATTTCAACTAAAAATTCTTTAAATTGGCGATGATTAAGAGCTTTAGCTACAATAGAGTTGATAATCTTAATCACCAATTCCATAACTTTGCAAATTTCTTTTGGAAATGTCTGTGCACAAAGCACTTCTTGATGAATGATGCAATGATAAGTATCTCGTGATTAATTTTTTCTTTCAAAATAGCAACAAACCCGTTTCTTACACGGGTCATACTTTCGACCCAGCTGTTGAAATTGAGACAATTTTATCGAGCAGAATATGATGTTTTTCAATGCACTCAATTACAGCATTTGCTATATCCTGTCCATGTGTTTGACCTTTGAGTGGCAATAATCCTAGAAGTTCTTCTGTAGATGATATAAATCGTACAAAAAGTGAAACTTGCGCTGTATCTTTTATGTCACAAGATTCATCAACTGCTTTTGATAAAGCTGAAACCAATTTAAGATCTCCGATTTGCTGGTTGGTTATATTCGAAGACATTTTGACTGTTCTATCTTTCACTGTTTTAGCAGACAATGGTAACTCTTTAATTTTTTTTAGAATATCTTCTTTTTTCTTAAAATCCCAAAATAGCTCTTGGGATGCATTTATAAAATAACTTTTTATGTATTCGCCATCTGTATATGGTTCTCCTCTCTTAGCAATCTCTTGACTAACCACAAAGCTTGCAATATTAACATTGTTGGAAGATTGCATCCAGTAATTAAATACAGAACTTGATTTTTCTTGGCTCTTCTGAAGTTCCTCAACTGCTTTCTTCCTTGCATCACTGACAGGATATTTAGTACTAAATGACCCATGTTTAGTTGTAAAGTGTCTCTCCTAATTTGATTTCCTGTTACACGCCAATTTTTCCTGACAAATAAGACAGGTTGGAAGGCCATTTAAGATTTGAATCAATGCGAAAGTCTCGGTCCATTCAACTTTAAATTCATGGTTTTCATCTACCGTTTTTCTTTTTTTTAAATATATTTTTTATTGATTAAGATATTACATGTGTGTCCTTATCCCCACATTATCCCCTACCCCCTGCTCATGCCCTCACCCCCTCCCTCCCCCCCACCCCCCCCGTTGTCCGTGTCCATTGGTTAGGCCCATATGCTTGCATATAAGTCCTTTGGTTGATCTCTCCCCCCTACCCCCACCATCCCCTAACTTCCTCCAAGGCCCGACAGTCCAATCAATGCCTCTCTGTCTCTGGATCAGTCCTTGTTCATCAGTGTATGTTGATCATTATATCCCACAAATGAGTGAGATCATGTGGTATTTATCCTTCATTGACTGGCTTATTTCACTTAGCATAATGCTCTCCAGTCCCATCCATGCTGTGGCAAATGGTAAGAGTTCCTTCTTTTTTACAGCACCGTAGTATTCCATTGTGTAGATGTACCACAGTTTTCTAATCTATTCATCTGTTGATGGGCACTTAGGCTGTTTCCAGATCTTAGCTATGGTGAATTGTGCTGCTATGAACACAGGGGTGCATATGTCTTTTCTGATTGGTGTTTGTGGTTTCTTGGGATATATTCCTAGAAGTGGGATCACAGGGTCAAATGGGAGTTCCATTTTTAACTTTTTGAGGAAACTCCATACTGTCTTCCATAGTGGCTGCACCAGTCTGCATTCCCACCAGCAGTGCAGGAGAGTTCCTTTTTCTCCGCATCCTCTCCAGCACTTGTCGTTTGTTGATTTGTTGATGATAGCCAGCTTGACAGGTGTGAGATGGTACCTCATTGTTGTTTTGATTTGCATCTCATGGATGATTACTGACTTTGAGCATGTTTTCATATGTCTCTTGGCTTTCTGAATGTCCTCTTTTGAAAAGTATCTATTTAGGTCCTCTGCCCATTTTTTTATTGGATTGTTTATCTTCCTTTTGTTAAATTGTAGTTCCCTATAAATGTTGGAGATTAAACCCTTATCAGAGATAACATTGGCAAATATGTTCTCCCATGCAGTGGGGGTTCTTGTTGTTTTGTTGATGGTTTCTTTTTCTGTACAAAAGCTTTTTATTTTGATGTAGTCCCATTTGTTCATTTTCTCTTTAGTTTCCAATGCCCTAGGAGTTGTACCAGTGAAGAAATTGCTTCGGCATATGTCTGAGATTTTGTTGCCTTTGGATTCCTCTAGTATTTTTATGGTTTCCTGTCTTACATTTAAGCCCTTTATCCATTTGAGTTTATTTTTGTGTATGGTGTAAGTTGGTGGTCTAGTTTCATTTTTTTGCATGTATCTGTCCAATTTTCCAAACAACATTTATTAAAGAGACTGTCTTGATCCCATTGTATATTCTTGCCTCCTTTGTCAAATATTAATTGAGCATATTGGTTTGGGTCAATTTTGGGGTTCTCTATTCTATTCCATTGATCTATATGTCTGTTCTTGTGCCAGTACCAGGCAGTTTTGAGAACAGTGGCTCTGTAATACAGCTTTATATCTGGTATTCAGATCCCTCCTACTTTGTTCTTCTTTCTTAGGATTGCTGCAGCTATTCCGTGTCTTTTTTTATTCCAGATGAATTTTTGGAGAGTTTGTTCTAGGTCTGTGAAATATGCTGTTGGTATTTTAATGGGTAGGGCGTTGAATTTATAGATTGCTTTGGGTAGTATGGACATTTTAATGATGTTGATTCTACCAATCCATGAACATGGTATGTCCTTCCATCTGTTTATGTCTTCTTCTATCTCTTTTTTCAACGTCCTGTAGTTTTCAGCATATAGGTCTTTTACCTCTTTAGTTAAGTTTATTCCTAGCTATCTTAATTTTTTTGTGCAATAGTAAGTGGGATTGTTTTTTAAATCTCTCTTTCTGTAAGTTCACTTTGGTGTATAAAAAGGCCATTGATTTCTTGGCATTAATTTTGTACCCTGCTACATTGCCGAATGCATGTATTAATCCTAGTAATTTTTGGATGGAGTCTTTAGGGTTTTTTATGTACAGTATCATGTCATCTGCGAATAGTCATCTACCGTTTTTCTTTGCTTCTTCTTTGTAGCCATGTCAAATAGGGCACCTAAAAAATGTTTCATTTTATAATAATAAAGCCACCAACACAAAATAATTAAAATTTTTAAATTGATGACAAAAATGCCTGTAGGATTTGCAGCTGGTTGGAAAAATACAAGTAACTTTATGCTTCGAGTAGGTACTTTTGTCACCCGCGCGCGATTTGCGGACACGACTAGCACTAACCACTGCACAATGAGACTGCTGACTGATTGGCTCACTCAACTTGTGCATGAATCGCGCACGCCTCCCCCGTGCTGCGTATCCTGCATCTCCTGTTGCCCAACCGACCGACACCCCCCACTTCTTCTAACGCAACTTCTTCAAAATAGACTTGCCCAGGCCGAAAACCAACTTCTGCGCATGGGCCACGAAGTTTTAATCACACTGTACGTGCGTGCCCGCACATGGTCTTTTGTGGAAGACCCACACTCAAGGGGCCAAAGAGCTGCATGTAGCTCAGGAGCCCTGGTTTGCCTACCACTGTCATACACCAAATCTCAGATTCAGAAATCTCAAAGAACACTAAGCAGAATAAATGCAGAAACAAAACAAACAGGAAATCAAAATAAAGAAAAAATTTTGAAAGAAGCCAGAGGTAAAAAACACCTTATCTATAAAGGAACAAAGATAAGAATGACACTCAACTTCTCCTCACAACCTGCAAGCAAGAAGAGAGTGGAATTAGATATTTAAAGTATTGAGAGAAAAAAAATCTCAGCCTCCTAGAATTTTGTACCCTGCAAAATTATCCTCCAAAAATGAAGACTGAGTACTTTCTCAAACAAAAAATAAGAGAATTTGTTGCCAGTGCACGTACCTTGTAAGAAATGTTAAAAGTTTTCTAAAGAGAAGAAAAGTAATAAAGGTCGGCAACTCAGCTCTACATAAAGGAAAAAAAGAGTATCAAAAAAGGAATAAGTGCCGAAACCGGTTTGGCTCAGTGGATAGAGCGTCGGCCTGCAGACTGAAAGGTCCCAGGTTGGATTCCGGTCAAGGGCATGTACCTGGGTTGTGGGCACATCCCCAGTAGGGGGTGTGCAGGAGACGGCTGATCGATGTTTCTTACTCTCTATCTCTCTCCCTTCCTCTCTGTAAAAAATCAATAAAATATATTTTTAAAAAAGTAATAAGTGAAGATAAAATATACATTACCAATTACCAAAACATTTTCTAAATTTTTCAAATATTATATTTTAGCTAAGAAGATCCTAGATAAAGATCTTATAAATTATTAGAGTCCAGACAGTGTAACTCAATGGTTAGGCATTCACTTGTGAACCAGGAGGTCATGGTTCGGTTCCTGGACAGAGTACATGCCTGGGTTATGGCTCAATCCCCACAAGGGGGCATGCAAGAGGCAGCCAATTGATGATTCTCTTTCATCATTGATGTTTCTATCTATCCCTCTCCCTTCCTCTCTCTAAAATCAATATTATATAATATATATATTTTTAAAAAATAATAATCATTTGATTGTTTTTAAAATATGTATAATAGATGCTTTATATCATGTATATGATGTGACCAAAGTAAACTTAAGGGTTTGATTTGCCATTTGCAACTATTGTCCACACAAGAATGGACATGAAATGGCAAAACAAGAATGCCCCCAAGTGGCAGCAGCCAGGGGAGATGGAATCTGAACTAGGAATTGGCTCTTCCCACTGAAGCAGGCAGAACTGAATCCCTGCATTGCTGCTGCAAAGACAGAATGCTGATCAGCCAGATACAGAAGACAGATTGCTCAAATTAGCGGACAGGAAGCAACAGGACTTGGCAAATAGAGATAGGTCATTTCGAGGGCAATTAGAAATCATACTTTGCAAAGTATATTGGTGGTAACAATACTTCTTAGAAGTAAAATTGATAAATAGCAGACTCTAAACTGAACAGGTTCATAAGCAAATTAAGAATGGATGAGTATTATGCTAAATGAAATAAGCCAATCAGAGAAAGACAACTATCACATGAGCTCACGTATATATGGAATCTAACGAACAAAATAAACTGACAAACAAAATAGACCCAGAGACATGGAAGCAAGCAACAGACTGATGAATCTCAGAGGGAAGGGGTGTGGGAGGGGAGGAGGGATCAACCAAAGAATTTATATGCATATATGCATAACCCATAGACACAGACAATAGTGCAGTGAAGGCCTGGGGAGGGGGCAGGTGTGGGATGGAGAGAGTCAATGGGAGAGAAAGGGAGGACATCTGTAATACTTTCAATAATAGAAATAAATTTTCAAAGAAAGGGAATGGATGCCCTAATATAAGGAAAGAAAAACCCAGGGAAGTAATACCCATAGCTAACATGTTCTAGAAGTTCTGAGAATCCAGAGTGCACTCTAGAGCCAGATAGCCTGTAATTAAACCCTAACTCTGCCATTTATCAACTGACACCTGCATGCTACCACCTCCATCGCTACCACCCTCCTCCCCGAGCCCACTCTCACCACCTTCTGCCTCAATGACTGCAACAACCTCTGACTTGTCTTCCCGTTCCTACTCTCACATCCTCTTCAGGGCCCTCCAGTAGTCTGTTCTCAACACTGCAGCCAGAAAGTCCTCTTTCCCTGCCTTATTCTTTCTTCACAGCACTTATCACCTTCTGTCCTATAGATTTTATTACTAGAGGTAGAGGCCCAGTGGATGAATTCATGCACAGGTGGGGTCTGGCTGGCCCACCCTGATGAGAGCCCATCCAACCGGGCCCTCTGGGGAGAGGGGCCACAGGCAGTTGCTGGCTGGCCCTGCCCCTGATTGGGGTGTTGGGGGCCAATCGGGGGCTAGGTTGACCAGGGGGTGCAATTGGGGCCCAGATCAGGCTGGTTGGCTGCCACAGTGCACATCATAGCCACCAGTCTCTCTGGTTGTTCTGCCTTTCCAGTCGCTGGGTATATATATATATATATATATATATATATATATATATATATATACACATATATATATATATATATATATAATAAAAGAGAAACATGGTAATTAGCGTACAACCGCTACCCTTCCCATTGGCTAATCAGGGAGATATGCAAATTAACTGCCAGCCAAGATGGCGGCCGGAAGCCAGTCAGCTGGAAGCGAACATGAGGCTTGCTTGCTTCAGTGACGGAGGACTCCAAAGTTCCCCGCCTACCTTGCCAGCCTCTGAGCTTGCAGTTTGAAACATTGTAACAAATATAGAAGCTAAACAAAACCCCAGAAACCTGCTTTCAGCTGGCAGGGATCTCAGAGCTGGAGTTGATACAGAGTTTTGATTATAGAACCCAAACAAACCAGATACCTGCTTTCAGCAGCAGAGGCCTCAGAGCTGGAGCCAGAGCTAAAGCTGGCCCAGAATAAAAAAGAAAAAAAGGAGCATTTGGGAGCTTCAGTCACCCGCCAGCCTGAAAACAGCCCTCAGCCCCTCACCCAGACTGGCCAGGCACCCCAGTGGGGACCCCCACCCTGATCCAGGATACCCTTCAGGGCAAACCAGCCAGCCCCACCCATGCACCAGGCCTCTATCCTATATAGTAAAAGGGTTATATGCCTCCCAGCACGGGGATCAGCAGAGCCAAGTGGCCTCCCGGCACCGGGATCAGTGTGACTGGGGGCAGCGCCCAAACCCCCTGATCGACCTGTGGCTCTGTGTGTGACAGGGGGCGGGGCCAAAACCTCCCTATCCGCCCTGCTCTGTTCGTGACAGGGGAAGGCACCCCAACCTCCTGATCAGCCCTGCTCTGTGCCTGATACAGGGGAGCTCCCCAACCCCCTGATCACCCTGTGGCTCTGTGTGTGACAGGCTGCGGCGCCCCAACCCCCTGATCGGCCCTGCTCTGTGTGTGACAGGCTGCGGCGCCCCAACCCCCCCACCCCCCCCACCCCCCCACACACACACACACACGGGCCCTGCTTTGTGTGTGACAGGGTAGAGCCATAACCTCCTCATCGGCCCTGCCCTGAGTGTGAGAGTGGCGGCGCCCCAACCCCCTGATCTGCCCTGCTCTGGGCATGACAGGGGGGAGCTCCCCAACCCCCTGATCGACCGTGCCCTGTGCGTGACAGGGTACGGAGCCCCAACCCCCCTGATGGGCCCTGCTCTGTGCGTGACAGGGGGTGGCGCCGCAACATCCCTATCGACTCTGCCTTGTGTGTGACAGGGGGCGGTGCCCCAACCCCCCAATCGGCCCTACCCTGAGCGTGACTGAGGGTGGCATAGCAACCTCCCAATCCACCCTGCTCTGTGCATGACAGGGGTGGTACCCCAACTCCCCAATCGGCCCTGCTCTGAGCCCGACCAGGGGCTGCACCTAGGGATTGGGCCTACCCTCTGCCACCCGGGAGCAGGCCTAAGCCAGCAGGGCATTATCTCCCAAGGGGTCCCAGACTGCGAGAGGACACAGGCTGGGCTGAGGGCCCCCCCCCCCCGAGTGCACAAATTTTTGTGCACCAGGCCTCTAGTATATATATATACTACTGTCTGCCTCCCCTACTAAAATATGTTTCACAAGGGCAGGAATTTTGTCTGTTCTGTGCACTCTTAACATGTAGAGCATATCATCACTCAAAACCCTCCAAAATCTCCCCTTGGACTCACAGCTTTAAAGTCCTTACCAATCACACAGACCATCTCCTCACACTCCCACCTCTGGCCCATGCGCATCATGTCATCTCACACGGGATCCTTCCCCCAGACAGCCTCAGCCCTTGCTCTTTCTTTTCCTTCAGTCCTTTATCATTTCAGTGACATCTTCCCTGGCCACTCAATCCATCCTACTCCATCCTACTCATAACACTCCCTAACCATTTTTTCCTGCTTTATTTTTTCTTAGCACCATTTATCACTATCTATATTTTATACACTTCTATGTTTTATTTATTGATGTTATTTAGGGTCTGACTTCCCTAATAAAACATAAGTCTCATGGAGTCAGAGGTTTTAATCTGTTTTGTGCACTTAGTAGCTATAGTGCCTACTTGAATCCCTGGCACATAATAGGAACCCAATATATATTGAGTAATAAATATCCACAATGAACGTGCGGGTGAATAAATTAATCAATGATCAATCAATGGCTAAACAAATGAAAATGAATATCAGAATCTCATTTTATAGTAATCATGTTATAGATTAACAATAGAGTTAAGTCAAAATATCAATCAGTTCTTTAAAAAGATTGGAGAAAATGGTTTAGACCAGAGGCCAAATGAACCTGTCTCCTGAACTGTAGATGAAGGATTAATCTGACTCAACTCTCCAGGCACAATGAAGAAGCCAAAACCCGGAGAGCAGAAACCTGATCTGCCTTCCTTGGGCAGGAATCAGCATCCTTTCCTCAAGCTGACTCCTTATCAGTGTGGAGCCCAAGAGAGGAAGAAAGACAAACCTACTGTGTATTGCAATGACCCTGCCCCTATTAAAGTCTGTCTGCTGTTAATAATTCTCCTAGGTTATATCTATCAGATCATTTACTTCTCCTGTTATAAGGAATAAGTAAGAAGATAGTAAAGAGAGAGGTCAAGACTCCATCTTTTCTGAGAAGATGCACGGGTAATAATACATTTAATTTAAAATAATAATGAATCATAAAAATAGATTATACCGAAGCCATCCATATAACTAAACTCACTCCAGTTTCGATTTCCATAATGTGGCCTCAATCTTCTCAGTTTGGCCTTTTGTATTATTCTATAACTCTGAGTTAACGAATGCTGCCACACTTTATTATAAATAGATTTCTGGACTGGCTGGACCCAAATGACAATTGCCATCAAGATTCTGGTTCCTAATTTGAGTAAGAAGAAGAAGAATGTCATGTACATTAATTAAACATATGCCAGGCAGCATTCTAAGATCTTCATAAATTGAATCATTTAAACCTTTCTTGGACTTAGGAGGTTAGGAACTTATTCAACGCTAACGAATAATGGAGCTTGAACTCAAGCCAATTCTGTCTGATGCCCATGTTTGTATCAGATCATTCGACTTTAAAACCTTCACCAATGTGGCAAATCCCTGAGTGTTTCTAGTTTTATCACCCAACTCTGGAGTGCGTATGACTTACGTGGGCATCTGGAGCACTTACTCTTTCTTGCTCATCAGGACCAAATAACATGATGTCATCAAGATATCAAACCAATATGATGTCCTGAAGAATGTTCAGGTGATCAAAGTCTCTTTAGACTACTAGATGGTGACAGAGGCAGGCATAGACTGCAGTACAGCTTCATAATGTGAGCTATTGCTTATCCCAAATGAGGGAAAGCTGCTTCTGATTCACCTTACTTATGGGTATTGAAAAAAAATGCATTTGCCAAATCAATAGCCACATTACAAGTATCAGAACTGCTTCTCTTAATCTTTGTGAATCTACATAAAATGTATTTTGAAGAAAAAAAACACAGCTTTAAAGATGTTTAAAAATCACGTTATTAGATTAAACTTGTCAAGTATATGCTTAAGATCTTCTGTGGACTTCTTATTTTTGTAATCTGTCAAGGACTGATGCGTTGAAGTCTCTCACTACTATTACCAGTATGTTATCAACTTCTATCCTTTTCTCAGAGCCTTTAATTAAAGATATGAGGGAAGTCTACATTTTTGTATTTTTAAATAGCTCCTTCTATAGTTCTAAGGATCACTCTTTACCACTATGCCACACAGGAAATTAACATTGGTATAATATTATTTATGTCTAGAAGATTATCTTTCTCTTCCTTTTTTCTCACCTTAGGGTTTTTTAATTCTCTCTCTTTTTTTAATCCTCACCAGAAGATATTTTTATTGATTTTAGAGAGAGGGAGAGGGAGAAAGGGAGAGAGAGAGAGAGAGACAGAGACAGAGAGAGAGAGAGAGACATCTATCGGTCACCTCATGGTTGCCTCCTGGATGAGTCCCAACAGGGGATCAAACCTGCAATCTAAGTGTGTGCCCTGAGAAGAATCGAACCTGCAACCTTTTGGTGCACAGGATAATGTTCCAACCAACTGACACACCCAGCCAGGGTAAGCTTACTTTAGTGTTTGTGCGTTGTAGTTGTTTTTATCATCATTTATCTCCCTTGTACCCTCTCACTTCTCCACCCACTCTTTCATTTCACTCTATTATAAAATCTCCTCCTTGGATCCACTTTAATTTTCTTGAAAGCACGAAATGGCTACAGTTAAATTGTTTCATTCCTAGGGTAAATGTTCCAAAATGTTATTTTCATTCATCTGTTGAATAAAATGTCCCTTTACTCCTTTTTGTTATAAAGTGTTTATTTGCATTCTGGTGTTTCCCTGCACATTTCTCTCATAAATGCAAGTCTAATATCTGTCCTAGATTAGGACGGATAGCCTCCTCGAGCATATTTGCTCAAGCATTATTTTCATCTTTCCATATGCACTAAAGCTAAAGGGGTGAGTATTAGAGTAAATATTCTTTCATCCACTACTTAGCTGCCTGTGGTAGAGGTGAGTGGATGGGTAGAGAGCTGTCTCTATGTACAACTATAGTCTGGAAGATTTGACTCTCAATTTTATTTCTGAATTTATTAAGAATCTTTCATTATTATTCATTTTGTGCTATTCCCCATTCCATGGAGGTGGGGGCACCCCTTAAATTTGCACTTACTTTACTTTTTCTGATACAGAATCTATTTCAATATTGAGACTTCTTTTTACAGGGTTAATTTTGTGAGTGGGTATTATTATTTCTGGTCCACAGATCCAGTAAACTTCCTCTATTGAGCTCTACTTGCTTAAGAAGTTAAGTCAGAGAAACATAAGGGTACTATTTATTTATTTATTTTTAATATTTTCATTTATTTCAGAGAGGAAAGGAGAGGGAGAGAGAGATAGAAACATCAATGATGAGAGAGAATAATTGATGGGCTGCCTCCAGTAGGACCCCCACTGGGGATCGTGCCCACAACCTGGGCATGTGTCTGACCAGAATTGAACTTGGGACCCTTCGGTCCCCAGGCCAACGCTCCATCCACTGAATCAAACTGGCTAGGGCCAGAATGGTATTACGTAGCCATACAGCTTCTCTTTCAGCATCCGCTCCACTCAAAAAAAAAAAAAAATGGATGTGTGCCATCCTTCCTGCAGTGCACTCAAAGCACCAGTATCTGCTCCTCTAGCTGAGAAGTGCCATTTGGGGTTCTTCTGCACCATCTCTGCCCACATTTCACAGCCCAGGACACTGTGCTTGCGAGCAGGGCAACCATGGGCATGCCCTCCGCATCCTGTATCCAGACATTGTGAAGATGAAGCCTGCTCTAGTTTCAGCATTAATGAAGTTTTCTTTTTGTTTATTGGTTCTTTTGCTTCCTTTCAGTAAATGTTAGGCACAGATAAATGTGTACTTATACCACTATCTTTCCCATCAATCCCATTACGTTTATAATCAGAAACAAACAAAAAGCCTTTTCCATTTTTTTAAATGAAATCCACTAAAGAAAAGATATTTGAAAATTCCAATTCCAGGAAATGAATTTTTCTGTTGAACAATATGGTTTTCTTCTGACTCTGTAATCAGTGGGTTATTATGGGTTTTTTCCCATCTAGATGTACTGAGGACCTAAAGCTTCTTACTTTTCTATCTGAAGCTTCTTATAAAATTTTTTATGTAATTTTTTCTGCCTTTAACCTTTTGTCATGTCATATATCAAGCATTCAATAAAAAGAACACCCCTAAGCTTCTTAATCCATACAATCCACTCTGCACTGAACTCCTCGTCCTGTGAATTAAGTTTAAAATTAAAAGGTATTTTCAGATGTATCATTAGATCAACATATTTTGTCATAGCTAGAGTTTAGCTTATAGATAATCAGTTATAATTATACAACTGAAGCCAGATTTCCAACGGAGTTAAGCCTGAGAAAGAGCTTTAAAAGATGTTGACTCATTGTTCCTAATTGCTTCTAATTCCACTAGTTCAAACCACTTAGAGTATTAACAAAGTTCCTAAAGTTCACTAAAGACAAATGTTTGAAATCTGGGAGTTTTCAATTGGATCTATAAGACAAAAATTCAATTCTCCTTGATGAAACGCGTATTATATTGAATCAACTATGCATAGATAGGTAACAGTTTGGGACTGGATTTTCATAGTTGGGCTGGAGACAAAACCATATATTTGGACAGAGGAATTTATTTTATTTTAGTTTAGTTTTTGGCAAGCAACCAACAAGAGAAACTATTTTTCCACTTTTCCAATAATCTGTCTTAAGTTCAGGTCAGAGGACAACTTTGAAAGTGGGCAGAAAAGACCTTACTCAGGTTAAGACTCTAGACAGAGTCTCATGGGAGGGCATCATTGTCCAAGATTGTGGTCTCTTTTGATCAATTCAAGCTGGTGGACCTCAGATTCTCAATAAGTGGTATATAAACCAGAAGGTCAAATTTCCTAATTCCCATGAAAATATATTAATTTGCAATGGAGAGTATATCTCCACTGCTGATAGTATACTTATATAAGCTTCTTGGCAGCTGGTTAATCAAGAGACAAATTTAGAAATTAAAATTACTTGGCAAGCACAGAAACGGTATGAACCAGAGAGAGATTTCATTCAGGTCATGATAAAACCTAATAAAAAAGTCACTATCCCACAATGGAGATGTAAGTAAGGACCATTTTGGTGTTTCTCCAGGTTCAGTGTTTCTTCCTAAGATTCAGTTTCACTCCATTCCTTAGACAACTCTGGATAAATGGCACCAAATCTTCCTCTTTGACTCCATGTTTACCACATTTCATTCTTCTGATGCGCCCTTCTTTTAAGTATATTCATACTATCAAGTCTTTCTTTATTTGTTTATAGCCTAGAAGACATTCTGTCTTTTAACATGACCTATATAGCTATTATCTATTAGGTATTAATTTTATCAGTATGACTGGGAATGCTTGGAGAAGGCACTGCTATTATGTCCACTCTATAGCACTAAGATAGCACCATTCATGAGACATAACTACCTCATTTTAAAAATACTTGGTTGCCCTAGCTGGTTTGGCTCAGCGGATAGAACATCTGCCTGCGGACTGAAGGGTCCCAGGTTCGATTCTTGACAAGCGCACATGCCTGGGTTGCAGGCTTGATCACCAGTAGGGGGCCTGTGAGAGGCAGCCAATCAATGATTCTCTCATCACTGATGTTTCTCTCTCTCCATCTCCCTTCCTCTCTGAAATCAATAAAAATATATTTAAAAAAGAATTTATAATCAGATCATCCTGTGAGGTTACATCCATAGAACCCTCTTTTCCATCTCCACAGTCATTTGCCATTAAGAGGGCATTTATAGTCTGGCTGGTGTGGCTCAATAGTTGAGTGTTGACCTATGAACCAGGAGGTCACGGTTTGATTCCCAGTTAGGGCACATGCCTGGGTGTGCAGGAAGCAGCTGATCAATAATTCTCATCATTGATGTTTCTACCTCTCCACTTTATAACACTAAGATAGCACCATTCATGAGACATAACTACCTAATTTTAAAAATACTTGGTTGCCCTAGCTGGTTTGGCTCAGCGGATAGAACATCTGCCTGCGGACTGAAGGGTCCCAGGTTCGATTCTAGTCAAGGGCACATGCCTGGGTTGCAGGCTTGATCACCATTAGGGGGCATGCAGGAGGCAGTCAGTCAATGATTCTCTCTCTTCATTGATGCTTCTGTCTCTCTCTCCCTCTCCCTTCCTCTTTGCAATTAATAAAAATATATACTAGTATTTTTAAAAATGAAAAGCAAGCATGTAAAAAATATATACAACTTGGTTCATGGGGTCTCTAGTCTTGTCCTCACATATTAGCACTGTGTAAAGGAAGGGGCAAAGAATGAAGCTCAATCTTTCCTTTTTTCATGGTGATACTGTATGTCCTAGGATTCTGGGGTCTTCTGAGGTTATTAGCAACCACAAAATTCCAAGGACAGGTTACTGAACCTTTTAAAGCCTTCCTCTTTGTGGTTTGTTCTTATATCACTGTCAGGGCAGAGATATCTCATTATTTTTGAAGAGGTCTGTTTCATTTTAAATTAACTGCCATAAAAAAGAAATTATTTGTGTGTGAACACAACAAAATAATGTGACTTTGGTCCATTTAAACTGTATTCACAACCACAGATCAGAATAAAATCCTTACATTTTTTAAATTGTCCTGAACCAAATAGCTTATAGAGTATCATTAATTTCCTAATAAGTTGTATATTAAATTTGCATGTGAAAGCCTGGACTGTCCCTTCATAAAAAAAAAAAAAAAGCCAACAGAATCATGGATTTGCTATCTGTTCTCCTGATGAAAGTACAGTGATAAAAGCTGAGTATTGCAAGTAGTATAAAGCAATGATTTCAGTTCTTAACAAGTATTTTTTTTGTTCTGTTCTGTCCCACCCCAGTTTTTAGAACAGTCCCTGAGACTGCTGGGTGGGTCATCAATATATACTGAATTGATGAATGCTTAAATGAGTGAAAATTTCTTTTTTTACTTTTTTTTTTTTTTTTTTCAGAGAGAAAGGCAAAGGGAGAGAGAGAGAGAAACATCAATGATGAGACAGAATCATTGCTTGGCTGCCTCCTGCACACCCTCTACTGAGGATCAAGCCCACAACCCGGGTATGTGCCCTGACCAGGAACAGAGCTATGAACTCCTGGTTCATAGGTCTATGCTCCACCACTGACCCACTCCTGCCAGGCATGAGTGAAGTTTTCAATGGCTATTTACATGATAGCGGTGACAATAATACTTATTCAATTTAAATCAATTACTGAAGCACATAAGAATTCCTAAATTCTCTGAAATAATTCCTAGTAGTCCCTTGGGCTCTGCATCCCAAAGATTAAAAACAACTGATATAAGTGATTTTATTATATGAGAGTATAATCTCATATAATCTCAGAACTGGAAAAGTACCTAAATGTATCTAAATAACTACTCTCATTCATATATGGCCATTTTCAAACTCAAGTAAATCACATATTCCCACAATTCTTTTCCATTGGTCCCAGAGAGAAATTTTTGAATCAGTGTGAACATGGAATGTTTCAAGGAGTACTTAAATTCTCAATGAAACCCTACTTTTCATGAGAGCAGAGACAAATCTCTCCTCATTGCTAAAACTCGAGTTTCTAGTATGGTGTTTAGCACATAGTGGGCGCACAGTGGCTATTTGTTGAATAATTGATAAATACCCTGATGTTTCAAAACTATGTCAGGTAATCCAAAGAGGAGATGTAGGCATGGAAATCATGTTAAACTTGCAATTATTTTAAGGTTCATTGAAATGGTATCAAATAAATCTAATAGCCATATATCAGGCTATCATTGTCCCAGTGAAGTTTCCTAATCCCTTCACAATCCAGAATCAATATAATGTGACAGTTTAGAATAATATATGAGTATCATTTATCTTGTCCTAAATACTTACAATAATATTGTAGACTAAGATTGCATTAGTTCCTTTGACAACAACATTTGGCCTCAACTCTGGTTGCAACACATAGAAGGCCAGCTGAAATAAACTTAAGCTAAAAGAAATTGTTGAAAAGATAAAGGATTTTTATGGATAAAGAGTAAAGGAAAGGATTTCAAAAGAAGTTTGTACAGAGGACAATAACTTGGATTTTTAAAAAATCTTGTTTAACCACACAGAAAGGGCAAAATGTCCTGAGGGACTGACTGCTGAAACAAAGACTAGTTCCTTCCAGGATCTAGTCCTGAATCTTTTCAGGACTCTAGAACCAGGGACTGACAGGTGCCATATCTCATATCTTAATAGCAGAAACGACTAAGTCTCTTTCTATAGTTCCAGATGGCAAATCCTGGAAACAGGCTAACTGACCAGACTTTATCAGGTGCCACCAGGGCCAGATGCTACAGGTAATTTATTTCTGACATGACCAACATAGGTCTAACCCTACGTATGATTGTTTTTCTCAGGAAGAAGAGAGGATAGTCAGATAGTCACCTTAACTGATATCTACTACTCTGTCACATTGCCAAAATATCTTAAAATCAAGAGTCTTTAAGCCCTGGCTGGTTTGGCTCAGTGGATGGAGCGTTGGCCTGTGGACTGAGGGGTCCCAGTTCAATTCCAGTCAGGGACACATGCTCGGGTTGCAGGATCAATCCCCAGTAGGGGGCATGCAGGAGGCAGCCGATTGATGATTCTCTCTCATCATTGATGTTTCTATCTCTCTCTCTCCCTCTCCCTTCCTCTCTGAAATCAATAATATATATAATAAAAATTAAAAAAATAGTAATTAAAACTACTAAAAATTTTTCACAAATGCATCTATAGAGCTATGTCACTCTGAACCTTTCTATAATTATGTGCAGTTAGCTTTTGCAGACCAAATTGAAAAGTATTACATTTATTTGTCTTATATTTGATATATTAAGGGGAAATTTTCTCTCAGTCCCTATTCATGCTCATTTCCCCTAAAGCCTGATCAAGAAATATCAGTTCTCACCTGGCCTGTGTGGCTCAGGGATTGAGTGTTGATATATGAACCAAGAGGCCAAGGTTCGATTCCCAGTCAGGACACATGACCGGGTTTGGGGCTTGATCCCCAGTAGGGTGTGCAGGAGGCAGCCAATCAATGATTCTCTCTCCCCATTGATTTTTCTCCCTCCCGTCCTCTCCCTTCCTCTCTGAAATCAATTAAAGAAAACATATTTTTTTAAGAAATACCAGTTCTCAAAGTGCTGGCCAAGAGGAAATATATTACATCAAAATAGAAGGAAATTGTTAGGTTAATGACAATATAAGGTGGGGTAAGAATAGGTTTACAATCATTTCAATAATTTCTTTTGGCTTAAGTTCATTTCAGGTGACCTTCTATAGGTTGCAACCAGAGTTGAGATCAAATGTTGTTGTCAAAGGAACTAATGCAATCTTAGTCTACAGTATAATTACAATTGTTTTTATTATTTTCCATACAAACAATTGTAAACATACTCTTACCCCACCCTATACCTTATTTCTCAGTCAGCAAGATACTTGAAGACAAAGCATGAGAAAAAGAGATTACATTTTTAATATCTTTTATTTCAAGAGAGGGAAGATTTTAAGTTGATTTTAGAAGCAATGTATGCAAAGGATGATGACTGGGATTTTTAAAAGAATGGTTACAATAGTAGATAAAAGAGGATTTTAATTGATGGGAATTTCGGGGGCATGATGCCTCTCTGTGTTTTTTCCTACTCATATTGTCATGACCGGCATGAGTAAGACAAATACTTGTGACTCTTCATTGGTTTTCTTGTGCTACTACTCAGCTTCTGTGTAGGAGAAATGCCACGGATTATATATGACAAAATATGCTTTCTAAATAGTTTTAGTGAATAACTTGAATTCCTAGAAATAATAAAAGCCAGAAGCCTCAGTAAAGCTTCCTACTCCTTTCTGTCATTGAGGAAGATAGAACCCAAACAGAGAGGGGTAGGATGGAGAAAACATAGAAGCTAAGAATATAATACTACCTCAAGCTAAAATTCTCTTAAAAATTGTTGGGTATCATTTAGTGAGAGGAGAATTTGTATTCCAATAAAAAAACACACAACAGCATGTCTATGCTAAAAACTATACTTGGCAATATTTTGCGTACTTAAAGTTAAAATGTTTGAAACTGACTACTTTTTTTTATTGTTTTATTGCTTAAAGTATTACAAAGGGTTTTACATATATGTCCTTTTTTTCCCCCGCCCTTGACAATCCCCTGGCCTCCCCTACCCCCAGTGTCTTATGTCCATTGGTTATGCTTATATGCATGTATATAAGTCCTTCTGTTGATCTCTTACCCCCCTACCTCCTGCCCCCCAACCCTCCCTGGCCTTCCCGCTGCAGTTTGACAATCAGTATCTATTATTGAGGCTCTGCCTCAGTATCTATTATTGTTCATAAGTTTATAATTGTCTTTATTATCCATGAATGAGTGCGATCATGTGGTATTTTTCTTTCATTGACTGGCTTATTTCACTTAGCATAATGCTCTCCAGTTCCATCCATGCTGTTGCAAATGGTAAGAGTTCCTTCTTTTTTACAGCAGCATAGTATTCCATCGTGTAGATGTACCACAGTTTTCTAATCCATTCATCTACTGATGGGCACTTAGGCTGTTTCCAGATCTTAGCTATGGTGAATTGTGCTGCTATGAACATATGGGCGCACATATCCTTTCTGATTGGTGTTTCTGGTTTTTTGGAATATATTCCTAGAAGTGGGATCACAGGGTCAAATGGGAGTTCCATTTTTAGTTTTTTGAGGAAACTCCATACTGTCTTCCATAGTGGCTGCACCAGTCTGCATTCCCACCAGCAGTGCACGAGTGTTCCTTTTTCTCCACATCCTTTCCAGCACTTGTCATTTGTTGATTTGCTGATGATAGCCAGTCTGACAGGTGTGAGATGGTACCTCATTATTGTTTTGATTTGCATCTCTCGGATGATTAGTGACTTTGAGCATGTTTTCATATGTCTCTTGGCTTTCTGAATGTCCTCTTTTTTTTTTCTTTTTTTTTTTATTTATTGCTTAAAGTATTACAAAGGGTATTACATATGTGTCCATTTTATCCCCCTGCCCTAGACAGTCCCCCAGCCTCCCCTATCCCCCAATGTCTTATGTCCACTGGTTATGCTTATATGCATGCATACAAGTCCTTTAGTTGATCTCTTACCCCCCTACCTCCTGCCCCCCAACCCTCCCCGGCCTTCCCGCTGCAGTTTGACAATCTGTTTGAGGCAGCTCTGCCTCTGTATCTATTATTGTTCAAAAGTTTATAATGGTCTCTATTATCCATGAATGAGTGAGATCATGTGGTATTTCTCCTTCATTGACTGGCTTATTTCACTTAGCATAATGCTCTCCAGTTCCATCCATGATGTTGCAAATGGTAAGAGTTCCTTCCTTTTTAGAGCAGCATAGTATTCCATCGTGTAGATGTACCACAGTTTTCTAATCCATTCATCTACTAATGGGCACTTAGGCTGTTTCCAGATCTTAGCTATGGTGAATTGTGCTGCTATGAACATAGGGGTGCATATATCCTTTCTGATTGGTGTTTCTGGTTTCTTGGGATATATTCCTAGGAGTGGGATCACAGGGTCAAATGGGAGTTCCATTTTCAGTTTTTTGAGGAAACTCCATACTGCTCTCCATAGTGGCTGCACCAGTCTGCATTCCCACCAGCAGTGCACAAGTGTTCCTTTTTCTCCACATCCTCTCCAGCACTTGTCGTTTGTTGATTTGTTGATGATAGCCAGTCTGACAGGTGTGAGATGGTACCTCATTGTTGTTTTGATTTGCATCTCTCGGATGATTAGTGACTTTGAGCATGTTTTCATATGTCTCTTGGCTTTCTGAATGTCCTATTTTGAAAGGTGTCTATTTAGGTCCTTTGCCCATTTTTTGATTGGATTGTTTATCTTCCTTTTGTTGAGTTGTATGAGTTCCCTATAAATTTTGGAGATTAGGCCCTTATCAGATATGACATTGGCAAATATGTTTTCCCACACAGTGGGTTTTCTAGTTGTTTTGTTGATGGTTTCTTTTGCTGTGCAGAAACTTTTTATTTTGATGTAGTCCCATTTGTTCATTTTCTCTTTAGTTTCAAGTGCCCTAGGAGCTGTATCAGTGAAGAAATTGCTTCGGCATATGTCTGAGATTTTGTTGCCTTTGGATTCTTCTAGAATTTTTATGGTTTCCTGTCGTACATTTAAGTCCTTTATCCATTTTGAGTTTATTTTTGTGTATGGTGTAAGCTGGTGGTCTAGTTTCATTTTCTTGCATATATCTGTCCAATTTTCCCAACACCATTTATTGAAGAGACTATCTTGGCTCCATTGTATATTCTTGCCTCCTCTGTCAAATATTAATTGAGCATATTGGTTCGGGCCGATTTCTGGGCTCTCTATTCTATTCCATTGATCTATATGCCTACTGAATGTCCTCTTTTGAAAGGTGTCTATTTAGATCCTTTGCCCATTTTCTGATTGAATTGTTTATCTTCCTTTTGTTAAGTTGTATGAGTTCCCTATAAATTTTGGAAATTAGGCCCTTATCAGATATGACATTGGCAAATACGTTTTCGCACACAGTGGGTTTTCTCGTTGTTTTGTTGATGGTTTCTTTTGCTGTGCAAAAGCTTTTTATTTTGATGTAGTCCCATTTGTTCATTTTCTCTTTAGTTTCAAGTGCCCTAGGAGCTGTATCAGTGAAGAAATTGCTTTGGCATATGTCTGAGATTTTGTTGCCTTTGGATTCTTCTAGAATTTTTATGGTTTCCCATTGTACATGTAAGTACTTTATCCATTTTGAGTTTATTTTTGTGTATGGTGTAAGTTGGTGGTCTAGTTTCATTTTTTTGCATGTATCTGTCCAATTTTCCCAACACCATTTATTGAAGAGACTATCTTGGCTCCATTGTATGTTCTTGCCTCCTTTGTCAAATATTAATTGAGCATATTGGTTCGGGCCCATTTCTGGGCTCTCTATTCTATTCCATTGATCTATATGTCTGTTCTTGTGCCAATACCAGGCAGTTTTGAGAACCGTGGCTTTGTAATACAGCTTGATATCTGGTATTGAGATCCCACCTACTTTGTTCTTTCCCAGGATCGCTGCAGCTATTCGGGGTATTTTTTTATTCCAGATGAATTTTTGGAGAGTTCATTCTAGATCTGTGAAGTATGCCGTTGGTATTTTAATGGGAAGTGCATTGAATTTATAGATTGCTTTGGGTAGTATGGACATTTTAATGATGTTGATTCTACCAATCCATGAATACGGTATGTTCTTCCATCTGTTTATGTCTTCCTCTATCTCTTTTTTCAACGTCCTATAGTTTTCTGAGTAGAGGTCTTTTACCTCTTTAATTAAGTTTATTCCTAGGGAAGCTTAATTTTTTTGGTGCATTGGTAAATGGGATTGTTTTTATAATCTCTCTTTCTGAAAGTTCACTATTGGTGTATAGAAATGCCTCAGATTTCTTGGGGTTAATTTTGTATCCTGCTACATTGCCAAATTCATGTATTAAGTCTAGTAGTTTTTTGATGGAGTCTCTAGGGTTTTGTATATATAATATCATGTCTGCAAATAAGGACAGCTTTACTTCCTCTTTTCCAATTGGGATGCCTTTTATTTCTTCTTCTTGTCTAATTGCAATGGCTAATACTTCCAGGACTATGTTGAACAGGAGTGGTGAGACTGGGCATCCCTGTTTTGTTCCTGTTCTTAGGGGAAATGGTGTTAGTTTTTGGAAACTGACTACTTCTTGGAAGTATTTTAAAGAGACAAAGAGTTAGACAACAAAGTAAATTACTTATCCCTGATAAAAAGCACAATGCCGCGTATTCTAGTATTCAGTTGACCATGACAATAGACTTAGGTATGTCACTTGGTTGGCCCAGAGTTAGTGACACAGTCTATAATATATTATGTCCAGTGATGGAAATGTTCTATATCTATGCTATCCAGTACAGTAGCCGTTCACTGCATGTGGCTATTGAGTACCTCAAACTTGGCTGTTAAAACTGAGAAATAGATTTTTTTAAAATAATTCTTTATTGTTGAAAGTTATCATATATGTCCCTTTTTTCCCCTCATTGGCCCCCTCCAGCCCTTCCCCACCCCCCACCCCAGGCCTTCACCACCCTATTGTCTGTGTCCATGGGTTATGCATATATGCATACAAGGTCTTTTGTTGATTACCTCCCATCCATCCATCTTCTCCCACCTTCCCTCTGAGATTCTGCACTCTGTTCCATGCTTCCCTGTCTCTGGATCCACTCCGTTCATCAGTTTATTCTGTTACTTAGATTCCCAGTTAGGAAGCTATTGTCATAGAAATAGAATTTTACATTTTACTTAATTGATATAGAATTAAAATTAAGAAGCTACAAGCGGCTAATGGAGAATGCAATTACAGTAGGTTGACACCAGAAAAAAGAAAAAGAAAAAGGTGTTTTTGTTGTAATTTCCAGTAGGGGTACATTTCACCATTTCCCACTTGGTGGTAGAAAACAGAATAAACAAGCACCATATTTCTAATTATTGATGATGTTTTAACTTCTTTACAGACAAATGCTCCAATCAACTGTCCACACCCATTTAAAAACCACCTCTTTGCCAAATGTGGCCCTGGAGGACTCATGAATGCTGAGCCATATTGTTTTTCAGAGCTAAAAGTTGGGGCAGTAGATGTGTGGTCTAAATCCTTCACTCTCAGGCAAAAACAGATTGGGGGGGGTCCCCTCCCAATGGTAAGGTGCTGTGCCAGGAGTGGGATGTATGGCATGAGCGTGTCACAGTTTTCCTACCCATTTGGATGTGGGTGTCTTCTGTCACATGTTGTGTAGGAGTCAGTCAACTGGTTTCTGAGTTTCCCTCAGAGGAAACGTATCTATGTGTAGCTGTATATTTGGTGCATCCGTAGGAGGAAAGAAAGTCAAGAGTCTCCTATTTCAACATCTTATTGATGTCACTCTGCTAATGCGCAATGCTTTTAGCCAGATGTCACCGAGGACATAGAAATGATGTGTGCCTGAAGAATAGAAATTTCCAAGCTAATATTATGTGGAAAATGTTTAAAGATGAAGAAAAAAGTACTCTGTGCAAATAAGTTTGCCTCCCCGTAAGCAGCACTTAAGATTACATTTTCAATTAGCTTTTTCAGCATCTTTAATGTACTGTTATTATAAATTTCCAAGAATAGGTTTAATATTTAGAATTTTTTCAAGCTTAATGACTGCAGAATTTTTATTCATGGATGCAAATTGACACCCACCGGAGCCAGAGTTTTCCACAAAGTAGTCTGAAAAGCATTAAAATAATTTTTCTAAGATGAAATTGATTTGTTATTTATTACCCTTCAATCATGCTCATTAAAGACTGTTCTTTATCCACATTTTTGTTGTTGTATCCATTCCATACATTTCTGCTTGGTTCATAAGACCAACTTACTTTTCCCTTGAGTTATTTTTTTATATTTATTGATACATTCAATTCAATTAACCCACTTATTGAACACCTTCTACATACCAGACACTATCTTACATGCTGTGTATATGACAGTAAACAAAGCACACAATGATATCTACCATCTTACATTCTAGTGGAAGCAGATAAATAAAAAAAAAGTAAAACATATGGGATGTCAGATATTGATGAGTACGATGGAAAAAAAAACAGAGGGAATAGTAATGCACTTGCAATTTAAACAGTGGATCAAGGAAGGTCTCATCAGAAAGGTTTCATTTCAGCAAAGCCTGAAGGAGAGGGTAGGAGAGATATTTGGAGGAAGAGCTTCCCGGGCAGAGAGAAGGCCCTGAAGTGGGAGGGTGCCTTCCATGCTTGAGAAACTTCAAGATGACTGAGCAGAGTGAACCAGTGAGTGGGGCCTGAGACAAGAAGTTAGAGACATAGCAGAGGTCAAGTCATGAGGGCCTTCAAGCTCTTTTAGGGACTTTGACTTTCATTCTGAGGGATATGGAAAGTCACTCAAAGGTTTTAAATTGAACAATACGATCTGATTTATGTTTTTATAGGATCTCTCTGTGTTGTATAGACCATATGGGTTGGGGTGGGGGTTATGAGTGGGAGCAGGAAACCCAGTGAAGAAGCTATTGTCATTATCCAGGGTGAGACTAAGGTGGCTCAGGTCAGGGTATTACCAGAGGAGGTGAAAAGAAGTGAGCCTGGGTTTATTTTGGAATTTAGAGCTCACAGAAATGCTGGTCGATTGCATGTATTATCTTTTCTGCCCTGCTTTAGTTTTCTTTCTATTTCAGAAGTTGTGGACATATTTTTCTAACAGGTTGAAAAATAAAAGAGAATTTATTGATTATCTTTTCACTCATACTCCCTCTTGTGTGTGTGTGTGTGTGTGTGTGTGTGTGTGTGTGTGTTTAATTCTTTATTGATGAAATCTATATTTCTGTCCCCTTTACCTCTTCAGTCTGAAGTCACATTTCCTGGAATCAGAGCCTGGGGCCAGGAATCATGGGGACTAATCTCGTGGTCCCCCTCATGTGGCCTTCTCAGGAAGGAACATGTAGAATAGAAACTAATAACACAGATATGAATACAGGCAGGACTGGGTTTGGAGACAAATATATCCAAATCTGATTTACACATCTTACTAGTTGCCTCATTTCAGGCAAATTACTTAATGTCCCATAGGCTCTGCTTTCTCATCTGCAATATGGAGACAAATATTATTTAGAAATAAAACCCACAAAGATTTCCTCAAAAGATTAAATTACATAACGATTGAAATGGGTTTAATACATAGCACCAAACATATAGAAAATGTCTCAGACACATAGAAAGTATATGAAGGAGAGGAGAATTGCTTGGTTTCCAATTAGGTCTGACCATAAACTGAAACCCTTATAAGTCCTTTTGTTTCTGAGAGTCTTTGCCTGTAACCTACCACCCTCCCCAGGGCTGCTGGTACATGTTTTGCCTCCACAGACCCGCTCATTGGAGCTGGAGTTGGCCACTATCTTTCCTAGCCTGGATAATTCAACTTGATTTCTTCACTTGAGAAGGATCAAAACTAACATTCATTGAAAGCTATTCCATGCTAGGACCTTTGCAATTATTATATCATTAAGTAAAAGTGTCCTATAAACTTGGTATAATGATGTCTTCTTTTTCAAATTAGAAAATTTAAACTAAGTGTTACAAGTCCACATAGCTTAATATAGTAACTTTCAAACAGTTTTGCTCACTACCCTCTTTTAGGTGATATCTAAAATGTTTCTTATACATTTAAATAGTTGTAAAATATATAATTTCCAGTATGTTGTAAATATTGACATTTTAAGCTATTACATTGCTCTTTTAAATATATCCATTGGAATCTAAATACCACAGCAATGTATAATGACATCATCCATTTAAAAAATAAAAGAACAGGCTCTTCTTTAACTGTCAGAAATTTTACATTGTCTTCTTCCCCTGAATTTTATCATAATGTATTACATTTTATCCCTCGGTGCCTTTTACTTGTTCCATCATATTCTTCTCTGAAAAAAGAGATCAACATATATTATATTTCCTATATTCATAATATTTTATAAATATTTTATACATATAAAATTTTCTTCTGAAATGAAATAGCATTATAAATATTATTAATAATAGAATTCATTAAACATTATAAATTTGTTACATTTTTAAAATATTATTAAATATAGAAAGTAAATTTTTACTGGAAATGAATCTCTTAACAAGATGGATAGGATTTTTTTTAATCAGTTCCAGTATCCATGAACAATTCTTATTACTAAAATGAAAAAAAAATGCTCAATGGCCAAAACCGGTTTGGCTCAGTGGATAGAGCGTCGGCCTGCGGACTCAAGGGTCCCGGGTTCGATTCCGGTCAAGGGCATGTACCTGGGTTGCGGGCACATCCCCAGTGGGAGATGTGCAGGAGGCAGCTGATCGATGTTTCTCTCTCATCGATGTTTCTAACTCTCTATCTCTCTCCCTTCCTCTCTGTAAAAAATCAATAAAATATATTTTAAAAAAAAAATGCTCAATGGTGATTCTATTTCTAATTTTGTAATTATTTTAAAAGATTGTAAAAGCTAAGAGACCTCATTCACATAAAAAAAATGAGAATGTGAATGGAAATTTTGTCATAGCAGTTGCACAATTCTTTGAACTATTTCTGAGTTAAGTGCCAGAAAGTACCTAATGATCTAGCTTCAAAAATAATTTTTAATGATCTGTAAGTAACAGCTTGATTAGATCCTTTTTCAATTTTGTTGAAAACAAATAATGGAAACGCTTTGACTTGCCAAGTATTTTTTAATATGTTTTTATTGATTTCAGAGAGGAAGGGAGAGGGAAAGAAATATAGAAAATTCAGTGGTGCAAGAGAATCATCAATTGGCTGCCTCCTGCACGCCCCCTACTGGGGATCAAGCCTGCAACCCAGGAATGTGCCCTGACCTGGAATGGGAAAGTTTTTTACACTCTAAGAGAAATAAACCATAATAAATAAAAGATATTCTTTGCTTCCAAAATAATTTTACTTTCCTTTGGATATGCTGGGCCCTTTTATGATGAGTCATTAGAGGTAGGTGGTATTTTGAAACACTTTATCCATGTTGGAGTAAACTAATCACTTTCTGCCTGATTGAATCTTGATTTCCTTTTTCAAATTCTTTTCTGTTGGCTCTAGAAATATCTTTAAAGATATTGTAATGTCTTTTCCTTAAGCATGTAAAATTTCCTCGTGCTTTATCTGGTCATAGCTCTTAAGTTGTGCTAATGACAGTGAGCACAAAATTAAAAGTAGCTATATAGCTACGTAAAGATGTTTGTTTTATCCATCAGTCTCTTGTCCTTTTGATCATCTTTTTAGTGATGCTCTGAGAACACTCTTTATTTAAGTGGTATTGAGGTGATTGTTTAGCACTGGGTAAGAGCTTTAATAAAATGGATCAAACAAAGTAGCCATGAAAGTTAATACACTTCCAACGACCTTCAGACATTTGATCATGCCCCTGTGTAGTTTATTTGAAAGTTTCATGGTAATTATTTTTAATTTGCCAGGTAACAAACTAGTTGCAAGGTAGAAACTCCTAATGCTTTAAAAATAAACAAGCAAAAAACTTTGGTGGCGCTAATAGACCTTTCAAAACTCTAAGGAGCTTTCTTTTTCACATTATGGTCCAAATCACACCTTCTAATAAATGCACAAAGGGAAAAGACCAGAGTTCTGGGAGAACAAATATAATGGAGTTCTAAAAGGAGAAAGGCCTGGCTAAGGAACAAACATCTACATCAAGACTCAAGGGATAAATAGCCTTCAGAAAAGTGATGGAAGGAAATTCTTAAACCTCAGTTAGTAGGGCAGGGGAAGCAAAACAGCTCTCAGATAAACGGATAGAGTACAAGGAGAATTCACTCAAAGAAACAAACAACCCAGAAAGAAAGCAAGAACTGTCAAATAACCCAGTTTGAAAAATAGTGTGAGATACAGAACCCAATTACATGAAAGTACTGAGTTTTATAGAACTATTTGGTAAACATAAATTCAATAAAACAAGAGATGAAAGACTAAACAAAAAATTAAGTATCAGAATGGAAAGGACGTGCAGCCACCATTGCTCAGTGGTTGAGCATCGACCTATGAACCAGGAGATCATGGTTCGATTCCTGGTCAGGGCACATGCCTGGGTTGTGAGCTCCATCCCCAGTGTGGGGCATGCAGGAGGCGGCCAATTGATGATTCTCTCTCATCATTGCTGTTTCTGTCTCTTTCTCCTTCTCCCTTCCTCTCTGAAGTCAATAAATATATAAATATATTAAAAGAAATAAAAAATTTAAGGCTGAGGAATTAAAAGACTCCCAAACATTATTCATAAATTAGAAATTGCATGAACAGGACAGATACAGCTAAAACTCAAATGTCCCATATTATTTTTGCTTTAAACATCCAATTCCCTTTTTAAGAGTTAAAAAATTTTAAACATCTGTACCACAAATTTATGTTTCTCTAATAGTCTTCTGAGGGGCCCAGGAACACTGCAGCAAACTCATAGGGGCACCATGAAATATTTAAATTTTTTTAGGCAGGCATACTTGACATCTGTACTATATACTAGTATTGCGTAAACTACTAGCTTAAGGTAGTTGATAGTTTTGATAAATAGATCACATTATTTTCCTTTTGCTGATGTTATTTCCTTTTTTTTCCCCCTGTTCATCAGATTATTTTTTCACTTGATTCTTAGATTCACTTGTTGATAGATGCATATTTGTTGTTCATAATTTGTATCTTTACCTTTTTCGTCTTCTTCCTCTTCTTAAAGGTTACCTTTCAGCATTTCATATAATACTGGTTTGGTGGTGATGAACTCCTTTAGCTTCTCCTTATCTGTGAAGCTCTTTATCTGACCTTCAATTCTGAATAATAGCTTTGCTGGATAAAGTAATCTTGGTTGTAGGTTCTTGGTATTCAGCACTTTGAATGTTTCTTGCCACACCCTTCTGGACTGCAAAGTTTCTGTTGAGAAATCAGCTGATAGTCGTGTGGGTATTCCCTTGTAGGTAACTGACTTTCTTTCTCTTGCTGCTTTTAAGATTCTCTCTTTGTCTTTTGCTCTTGGCATTTTAATTATAATGTGTCTTGGTGTGGTCCTCTTTGGATTCCTTTTGTTTGGGGTTCTCTGTGCTTCCTGGACTTGTAAGTCTATTTCTTTCACCAGGTAGGGGAAGTTTTCTGTCATTATTTCTTCAAATAGGTTTTCAATATCTTGCTCTCTCTCATCTTCTGGCACCCCTATAATTCGGATGTTGGTACACTTGAAGCTGTCCCAGAGGCTCCTTACACTATCTTCATATTTTCGGATTCTTTTTTCATTTTGCTTTTCCGGTTGGGTGTTTTTTGCTTCTTCGTATTTCAAATCTTTAACTTGATTCTTGCGCTCCTCTGGTCTGCTGTTGGGAGTCTGTATAATATTCTTTATTTCAGTCAGTGTATGCTTAATTTCTAGTTGGTCCTTTATCACAACATCGAGGGTCTCATTAGATTTCTTGAGGATCTCACTATATTTATCAGCGGTCTCACCAGTCTTTTTGAGGACCTTACTAAATTTATCGGTGGCTTCTAGACAGTTCTTGAGAGACCTTAAAAGTGTGGTTTTGAGCTCTATATCCAGCATTTTGCCTTCCTCCATTTCTGTCCTGTTTCTTTGTCTCCCCATTTTTTATGCTTTCTTGGTGCACCCCCTAGTGGTCTTTGTGCACCGTCTTGTTGTAGTTAAGCCTTGATTGTTGTAGGTAACACTGGGGGGGATTTGACCTCCAGGCCAACTGGCTGTGAGAATCAGCTGTGTCTGCAGTGGGAGAACTTCTGTCCTCTAGGGAGGTGCTAATCTAGCCTTTGCCTGAGGCTAACCACCAAATGCCCCTGTGCAGGGTTTGGGAAGGGCGGGTCCCAGGGGATCAACAGGGCAGGCCAAGTGAGCGGTTATGGCTGCTCTCAGTCCTGTCCTCAGAGGCTCTGCTTCTCAGTGTCCCAGCGACTGCTACAAGTACCTTGGAGAGAAAGCTTCACTCGAGTTCCAACCGATGCCTGACAGTCCCGCTTCTTCTGTTTGAGTCTGGGTCCCCAGAGACTCACCTGGAACTGGAGCCCAGAGCCTGAGACTCCCTTCCGATTGGAAACGACAACCGCGCCCTCAGCCGTCAGCCCGCTCCTCACGCACCTCCGCACCTTAGTATTTTACTTCTGCACTGCGCCTCCTCTGAGTCTCGGTATGCTTTTCTCTTTCCTTCTAGTTGTAGAATTTCCCCTCAGCCAGCTTTCCTGTGGTTCTGGGTGATGTCCGTTCTGTCTTTTAGTTGTATTTTTGAAGTGGTTGTGCGAGGCAGCATTCTCCAGTGTTTACCTATGGCACTATCTTGGTTTTCTCCAATTTCTTAATAAGCTGGAAATTTCTGTGATATAAAGTATCACACACAGAAATCTATGTGGCCCTGGAAGGTTGCTCAGTGGTTAGAGAATTGTCCCACAGGTTCAATTCCCGGTCAAAGGCACATACCTCGGTTGCAGGTTTGATCCCCAGCCCCCCCAGTCAGGGTGCTTGCAGGAGGCAACCAATTGATGTGTCTCTCTCATGTTGATGTTTCTCTCCCTCTCTCTCTCTCTCTCTCTCACCCCCGCCCCATCCTCCTTTCCTTCCACTCTGTCTGAAAATCAATGGAAAAAATATCCTTGAGTGAGAATTAAAAAACATCAGTGTGGCACAGGCCATGAAGGTGTTGGTGTCTGATCTAATTCCAAGGTTTGAAAGTTGCACAATACCTAACAGGCATACACGTACTATTAGTAAGTAATTGTAATTGTTTTAGAATTAAATTTAAATGTTATATTTTCTTCCAGTTTACAAGTGCTATTATTTTAAATGGTTGCTAAGTTGTTAGGGCATAAATACTTTAAGTTGTGTAAACCTAACTATTAATAAATAGAAGTGTTAAGCATTTCTTTTGGCCTATGGATAACATGAGGTGGGGGGTTACTAAGTCAGGAAGGGTGTCATTAATGGAGAAACTTTGAGAATCTCTATCATAGAATATTATCCAGCCACTAAAACTAGTGAATTAACTGGTTTTCCAGATGACTTGGAAGAATTTCTATTAAGTACCGTTAAGTCAGAAAAGCAAGATTCATTCATTACATATAAAATGAGCCCATTTTTTAAAAAAATTAACAAAACCCTCCCATTTGGATGGACTTCTAAGTGAAGAGATTGACTCTTCCCTCTTTTCTAATCCTTTTAAGAAACATTAACTTTATTTATTTCACACAAAAACTGAAATAAATAAAGTTAAACTAAAAAAGAAAATGTCTGTTAACACTACTCTTGCTTCTATATAGAGTAGGAGCTTACATTATTTTATTTTAATATTAAATAAAAGAATGACCCCCAAGGGGCTGGAGAACTTTGAGACAACGAAAACACCTTTTTTATTTTTTAATGTATTTTTATTGATTTCAGAGAGGAAGGGAGAGGGAGATAGAAACATCAATGATGAGAGAGAATCATTGATTGGCTGCCTCCTGCAGACCCCACACTGGGGATGGAGGCTGAATCCCAGGCATGTGCCCTGACCAGAATTGAACCGTGACCTCCAGGTTCATTGGTCGATGCTCAACCACTGAGCCATGCTGGCCAGGCAAAAAAAAAAAAAAAAAAAAAAAAAAAAAAAAAGCCTAAAAAATAATTAGAAATTGTCATTGACCAGAAAGGTATAGATATATGGCTATACTTAAATAATCCTACGTAATCATATCTACAATGTTTGATTGCTCCAGAGGACAAATCTCTGTGCCAAGAATATCATTACATCTTCTTCCAAAGTACAGATATTAGAAAAGAAAATAGATAAAATCCCTGTCATCTTCTTAATTTTTTTTCTTTATTTCTGTAAGTAATGCCTCACCCATGAATTTAATCTGCACAAGTAATGTCTCTCTCTCTTTTTTTTTAATCCTCACCTGAGGATATTTTTTCTATTTATTCATAGAGGAAGTAGAAGGGAGGGAGGAGAGAGAGAAAGAATCATCAACATGAGAGAGACTCATCAATTGGCTGCCTCCTGCACACACCCCTACCTGGGCTGGGGAAACTGCAACCCAGGTACATTTCCATGACCGGGAATCGAACCAGAGATCCTTTGGTCCATGGGCCGAGGCTCTAACCACTGAGAAAAATCAGCCAGAGCACAAGTACTGTCTCTTAATCTGTCCTATGTAGGCTTCCCAATATTTTTCATTACTGGACAGAAAATTAAATACTCTGTTCTCTCAGCCACTTTGGGACATGGAAGCCCTCTTTTTAACAATACAGAGATGTCACCTAAACTCTGTTTACTTGAAGTCTTAAGCAGCCAGAAGATTTGGTGTCAGAGACAGGGAAAGAAAGTAGGAAAAGATATACCAATACAGACACTAAATGATGCCATTACCAGCACTGATGATTTATTCTAAAGTCTCTGATCCCTTGGAGGCAAATCCATATACATCACACCTCATTACTGTGTCCAGCACGTGGTAATGCTCAACAAATCTCTTTTGATTAGGTGAATAAATTCATTTCTCCCATTGAAAATGGAGACTGGTGAATTTTCATTTCTTGAGATTTACTCACTTTTATTAAGAACATATGGTTTATCCCCACAGTGCCAAAACATCCAAGTGAAAAGAACAAAAAATCAACTGAAAATCTTGACTGTTTTAGTCAAGCAGCAAAAAAGGTCCAGAATCTGTACTGTCCAAAATAATTCCTTTTAGTCATGGGGCAATTTATATTTAACTAGAGGCCTGGTGCACAAAATACATACACTCGGGGGGCAAGGGGTCCCTTAGCCCGGCCAGCACCCTCTTGCAGTCCAGGAGCCCTTGGGGGATGTCCAACTGCTGGGTGAGGTGTGCCTAAGCCTTCAGTCAGACATTCTTAGCACTGCCACGGAGGCAGGAGAGGCTCTCGCCACCACCGTTGCATTCGCCAGCCATGAACCAGGCTCAGGGCTTCTGACTGAGCAGCGCTACCCCTGTGGGAGAGCACAGACCACCAGGGGCAGCTCCAGCGTCGAGCGTCTGCCCCTGGTGGCCAGTGTGTGTCATAGCAACTGATCATTCCACTGTTCAGTCGATTTGCATACTAGCCTTTTAATACATAGGATTACATTTAAAAATCATTTGCTCAGCCCTAACCAGTTTGGCTCAATAGATAGAGCGTGAGCCTGTGGACCAAAGGGTCCCGAGTTCTATTCCAGTCACAGGCACATACTTTGGTTGCAGGCTCCTCCCTAGCCCGGGCCTGGTTGGGGCTCGTGTAGGAGGCAACCAATCAATGTGATTCTCTCACATTGATGTTTCTCTCTGTCTTTCCCTCTCTCTTCCATTCTCCCTAAAAACCAATGGGAAAATACCCTAGGGTGAGGATTAACATAAATAAATAAATAAATAAATAAATAAATAAATAAATAATAATAAGTGAAAGAGTCCCTTAAGGGAAATGATTCTGGGAGTCAGGTTTTCCTGTCACTTGTGCTTCTGAAAAATATTCCGCAATTGACGAGGGCTTGTCAATGCACACTGAAGTAGATCTATCATCCTGAGGCAAAATCCTTTTCTGGTTCATTTCTCCATTTCCTACAGCTAAGAAATTGCACTTAATAAAGTCTGAATAATGTTAACAAATTATACACTCTCATTCAAACATTTCACATACCTCTCATATATGACACATTTATTTCAGATGCCAGAGGTGAAATAGGGGTTAAAGAAAGGGCTTGTCTATCAGCAGCTTTATCTTCTTATGGGTCTGCCTTCCTTCCCCCTTCTATCTCCAGTGCAGTCTGTCTTTACTGTCTTCTATAGCACTAGGTCTCATATAATAATGGTACCTTCACAGAGTTTATGCTAACTGACCATGTGCCCTAGGCTGATGAGGTATGTGTTAGGCAACAATAGAATTTATTGTCAGCTGTGGTCTAAAATGCCCCTCCCCAATTCATATGTTGAAATCCTAATGCCCAATGTAATGATATTATTAGATGGGGCTTTTGGAATATACTCAAATCATGAGGTTTGGAGCCTTCATGAATGGGATTATTGCCTTATAAAAGATGCTCCAGCCCTGACCAGTTTGGCTCAGTAGCTAGAGCGTCAGCCTGTGGACTGAAGAGTCCCAGGTTCGATTCTAGTCAAGGGCCTGTACCTCGGTTGCAGGCACATCCCCAGTGGGGGGTGCGCAGGAGGCAGCTGATCAATGTTTCTCTCTCATGGATGTTTCCTGTCCCTCTCCCTGTCCTCTTTGTCCCTCTCCCTTCCTCTCTGTAAAAAATCAATAAAATGTATTTTATTAAAAAGAGGCTCCAGAGAGACCTAGCCCCTTCCTCCATGTGAAGACACAGAGAGAAAAAAGTCATGTATTAACCAGGAAATGGACTCCAACTCAAGAATGCTGTCCCCTTGATCTTGAACTTCCAGACTCCAGAAATGTGAGAAATAAATTTCTCTTGCTTATGAGCTACTCAATCTTTAATATTTTGATACAGCAACCCAAACAGACTAAGACATTGTCCATATTGTTATTCTTCTGAGCGTGAAAGGGGTGGTATTAATAGTTCCACTGGGACATTAGGCATAACCCAAGATCATCCAACTGGTTTTGTTCTTATATTCCAATAGGTCTATGCTGCTGTAAATTGAATATTTGTGCCCCCCCCACTCCTCCACCAAATCTATATGTTTAAACCTAATCTCCAGTGTGTTAATATTTAGAGGAAGAGTTTTGGGGAAGTGACTAGGTCATGAATGGGATTAATGCCATATAAAAGACATCCCAGCCCTGACCGGTTTGGCTCAGTGGATGGAGCGTCGGCCTGTGGACCGAAGGGTCCTGGGTTCGATTCCAGTAAAGAGCATATACCTTGATTGTGGGCATATCCCCAGTGGGGGATGTGCAGGAAGCAGCTGATCGATATTCCTCTCTCATCGATGTTTCTAACTCTCTATCCCTCTCCCATCCTCGCTGTAAAAAATCAATAAAATATATATTTTTTTAAAAAGAGATCCCAAAGAGCTCTTTCGTCCCCTCTGCCATGTGAGAAGACAACTATCTATAAACTAGCCAGTGGACTTTCACCAGATACCAAATCTGCCAATGCCTTAACGTTGGATTTCCCAGCCTCCAGAATGGTGAGAAAATAAATGTCTGTTGTTTATAAACCACTCCGTCTGTGGTATTGTTATAGCAGCCTGAACAGATTAAGACATATGCCTGCCTTTGTCTGTAATCTTTTGTTTCCTAGGAGATGTCACTGTTTCTGGGTTTTTAGACAACGTTTTCAATGAGATTCAGACATCCTCAGCAACACATCCTATGCCTACAGCTAGGTACACATTCATTGTTTATGTTCATGGACTAACATAGTCAATGTTTTACAATTGTTTTTGATGAAAATTGATTACAGAGAGGGCTATATAATAGACGGCTAGACAATAATGCCACAGGAAGACTTCTCCACTTCTGTCGGGGTGCCTGATATTCCAAGATAAGGCCTATTTCAGTACTTCGTTAAATGGCAAATAACAGCCTAGGTTAAGGTCATTAGAGAATTTTCTTGAAAACATAGTTCAAATTGGACCTTCAGTGAAGAAGGAGATAGCAGGAGGAGAAGATCCAAAAAGGATTAGTCCTGAGGTCATCCTTGCCTGAAATCCACATCAGTAGGCTCTCTCATCTAGGCACAGTCATTGATCAGGAGAGGGTCTTTGGCCAGATTGTTTTTTTTAAAAAGATTTGTTTCCATTCTGTACATAATCTCCAGCTTACTTAAATGGAAGAGCATTACTTCTTTGGCAGTCTTTGCGTGGTTACATTGGCAAAGGAGAGCTGGATCCATGACTCAGCCAGTGTGACTAAGAGCGCTGCTGAGAGGCTTCCTCCCACTTCCTCAACCCCTTGGGGGATAATAAGTAAAGGTCCTCAATCACTAAAAGTTTCTCCGAACTTAGAGTGTTCCCTGTAACCGCTTATCACAGTCTCTCAGCAATCAGCAAAGTGAAATCGCTCTTAGAGTGACAGAAAACAATCAATGATGTTTGTTTATGGATTTTATCAAAACAGGGATGCTTGGTGGAACAGGAGATGAGGGATTTTGCTGTTTCATGGCAGGAATCCCCTCTTCATTATGCAGATTGCAATGGGTGCCTGGAGAAATGTGAATGCTCTGCTCGGGGCTCTGACAAGTCTGTGTGCAGAACAGTAACAATTGCAATAGACCAGTGCTGCGGTGTTCAGGTGAGGGCCCGTTTCTGGCCCGTGGGGAACTGTCCTCCCAGGACTCAGACAGAGGGGCAGCATCAGGTAAAAGTGTCTCACAAGGTCCCTACCTGTTTTTTAATATGAATATTTGAAAGCTCCAAGGATAGCCCTAGCTGGTTTGGCTCAGTGAATAGAGCATTGGCCTGCAGGCTGAAGGGCCCCGGATTTGATTCTGGTCAAGGGCACATGCCTGAGTTGTAGCCTTGATCCCTACTTGGGGGCATGCAAGAGGCAGCCAGTCAATGATTCTCTCTCCTCATTGATGTTTTTCTCTCTCTCTCCCTTTCCCTTCCTCTCTGAAATCAATAAAAACATATTTGAAGAAAATAGGAAAGCTCCAACGACCATGTATTTGTCTGGAAATACACTCAGAGCCCTATTATCAGGGACACAATCCTCAGAAGATTACAGTGTGAATCACCAGGTCCTTCTCACTTCATGTACTTTGTCTTCACTATGACTGTGTCTCCTTAAAGAAGGGACAAAAACACCCACTCATCCCAGCAAGGGTAGCTCAGTGGTTGAGCTTCGACCTATGAACCAAGAGGTCACAGTGCGATTCCTGGTCAGGGCCCATGCCGGGTTGCGGGCTTGATCCCCAGTTGAGAGGCTTGCAAGAGGCAGCCAATCAATGATTCTCTCTCATCATCGATGTTTCTGTCTCTCCCTCTCCCTGCCTCTCTGAAATCAATTGAAATCTATTTTTAAAACAAACAAACAAAAAACACCCACTCATCTGATGTCTCTTGCCCACAGACCTCCCTTAAGCCAGACAAGCCTGAGAAGACACAACCAAGAAAATAACCTTTGGATCACTGAAATAGGTGTCACAACAATTCATTACACCATCGTGACCATTACTAAAGTTTCTCAATGTCTGTGGCTCTTCATTCACACTGAGCTTTAACTTGTGTTTCCCTGAGCACTAGTTAGTTGAAAAGGCTGTTACAAAACACCATGAAGTTCCTGACTATGACTCATAAATGTTCAGTCTTATCTACTTACTCTGTGTTTTCACATATTTCTGACAAGCTCTGTTTCTGTTCTCTTAAGTACAGAATAGTTCAGTAGATATCCAAAAAGACCCTTTTGATTTATTTTTTATATTTTAGAGTATGTTTATTGAGCTGGGGACAGTGAAATAAGAAAGGACCTAGGACAGAAGAAGCAACAGGAGAGAGCCTAGGCAGGGCTGCTTTGGCTCTGTAGAAACTATGGGAAAGAAGTGAGCAGAGTCAGGGGCCTTGGGGACAAGTTCAGAGGGTTAGCCCTGGAGGAGCTGCCGCCACCCATTGCTCCTCTGGTTGCCAGTCTCCTGGGGTCCCTTAGAGTTTAGGAGATTCATGCCTGTGGGGGAAGAAGAAGGGGAAGGGGAAGGTGCAGGGGTGCTTCCAGAGGGAGAGAGCACCCAAAAAGATCCTTTCTGTAGTTCTTGACCAGTTTGTACAGGTTTTCACTAATGTCTATACACAGACTTATTATTCCCATACTACTCTGCATGGGAGCGGGTAGGTTGCAAAAGACAGTGACAAAGACATCAGCAAGACATAATTGCTGACAACGTAATGTGAAGAAATGAAACAGAAAAACTGAAAAATTATTTAAAATTAGGCCTCAAAAGGAAAGTGTGATATTATCCAGTTTGGGGTCATTGGCCCTACCTATCTTGTAGCCCCCGAGAGCAGCACTATAGTCATGCCTACACGTTAAGTGATATTTTTATGATAGTGTCAATAAATCCTCAAGAAGAGATTTAAGATATATTCAGTATATTCTTTTTAAGAAGGCATAGGAGCTGTCAATGCATTTTGCCTGGTTTCTTACAAGCTGATACAATTTCGCACTTGAAGGCTAAGTAAGCATTTTATTATAATGGTAATAATAGCAACCACTCTCGACTGCCTGTTCCATGCCAGGAAATGTGTAGGTGTTTGATATAAGTTGTCATTAATCCCGCTGGGCAATGACGCTGCAAACCAGCCAGGCATGTGTCTCAGAGCTTTGGAGGAGGCAGAGGCATTCTATTGTGGCCTTGACGACTGATTTTATTTTGAAAAAGACATAAATTGCCTGCTTCTAAGAAAACAGAGGAGTGTGTGATGATTCTGTTTAATCTACTGTAGTAAGATGATGTAATTTGCATCTTGAAGAGATAAACTTTTCTTACGATAATAACAATAGCAACCATTACTCTTATGTATCTGTTCTGTGCCAAGCAATGTGTCTGGTCTTAAACTTAAAATATCTTTACTCCTTCCAGGTAGTTATTATTACCCCCATTTTACATGTAGAGAAACTCTAGCTCAGGGACAATAGGTGAGTGATAGATGGAGCCAAGACTCAAATCCAGTTGCCTAAAACCCCAAACCCATGCTCTTCCCAAAACCAGGCGGACTCCAGTTATAGAGAAACTCCCCTTAAATGCACCTTATGATTCCTGGGCAGTGCCCTAAGGGAGTTGTCTCTGTAAGGAGCTTTCTGGTCATTGGGGAAGGTTCCTATTTCTATTCCTCTTCCCCGTGGAGCATTGTTCTCAGGAGAGAAGAGGCGTTCTGTCTGGATCCTTTGGGTCTGAGCCAATGGAGAACTGCAATCATCTAAGAGGAACCCATCCAGAGTAATTCCTTGTTGTCACCAGCTGAGTCCATTCCCCTCTGAGTGACCACCTGACCCTTCTCCACTGCACTCAGTTCTTTCCCTGGCAGCGGGAAGCACCCTAGAAATAGCCTCTAGACTTGGGAAGGAACGCCCCCTGGTGCCTACAGCAAAGAAGATGCCTGTGGGGTGGGAAGAGCAGGCCTCAGGGCAAGTCAACTCCATTCTGCAGAAAGTCAGCTTATGTCCTCTCATTTTTCCAAGAATGAGAGACCAGGAAAACACACTGACAAGAAATCCCATTCCTCCCTTCTGCCATAAATAAATGCCTTTCTCATGCCTTGTCTAACCTAAAATCCACTGCCGTGGTGGCCTTGATTCTAGGCCCTCATAGCAGTTGTTTGGTCCAACTGAGGGAACCAAAACATCAAAGCTCCAGGAGCCCTGAAGCCTGAGTGTGAATAATCAGCACATTCTCTTGGGAGCAGGAGCACATTAGAAAGTTTCCCCAAGTTCAGTGGTGGCAAGTTCTGGAGCTCAGGTGCACTCCCACATGTTTTAACAATCCCCCAGTGCCTGCTCAACCTCAGTGCAGCCTTTCAATACTGGATACAGGTTAAAAAAACAAAGTGGGTTTTTCCAGATGGGTTTTAGTGCAGTGCTCACCTAATCAAGAACCTTGCTGTTTGGATATTGTCAAAGGAGTCCAGTAGGGGCATTGAGGGCTGGGGGCTCACAGAACAAGCATCAACTTTAGGGTTTAATAGCATCATCATAACCTGTCCAGGCCTGGAGTTATGTGATGGCAAGTCTCTACGGCAGTTTTAACAAATGGGACACCAGTTGGCTCAAGAGCTCCCCTTTTCCGTAGTATATCTGAATGGAAATACTGAAGGACACAAAACAGATTGGAATTTGGTAAGAGAGGAACATCTTATACTTGAGATTTCATGATTTCTAGACACAACCTGCCTGAGGAGTGAATGCAGACAGCCATAGGGGTGGTATTCAGGAGGCTCCCTTCCCCACAGAAGAGGCACAGAGGATGATACAAAGAGGCGTTTTTCCGCACCTCCTCATCCCAGTCCCACACCCCAGTAGATGCACTCCCTTATTAGGGACTCTGTAACCACCACCCCCTTTAATTAGCCACTTTCTGGCTCTGATGTACCTTCTCCAGGAGGGTTCCTCAGCGCTCCAGCCCCAGCTGGAGCACTATCCAAGCCCAGCATTTACTTATTATGTAGGCAGAATAATTACTGCCAACCCTAGCCCCCCACAGATGTCCTCACCTAATCCGCAGGAACTGTGAATATGTTACTTTGCATAGCAAAAGGGACTTTGAAGGTGTGATTAGATGGAGGCCCTGGACATAGAGAGACTTAAGGCACATTTGCAGAATAGCAGAATTAGAAAGGAATTTCTGAATCTCTCAATCCAATACGTTTGACAATGTGGAAACAGAGTCCAAAGGAGTTTTCTCAAAGTCACACTCTGTGTTAGGGGTAGGAATTAGAACCCTATGTCTTCACTTCCTGGCACTCTTTCCACTCTCCCCCAACCCCACCCCCAAAACACACACACACACACACACACACACTGCATTCACTGACAAAGTGAAACACTCTACAAAAGGAACCACCTTTTCAGACAAGGTGAAACCACGAATAATGTGAAATACAAGTAGTTTAGTCATTTGGTTTTGTGTTCATTTGAACACTGATGTATTTTAAGTTTTTATTTTATGAATGTGGTTAGGAATAGATTTTGGTTTTGTTAGCAATTTACCTATCTTCCCTGGCGGCACCAACAGTTATTTTCTTGCTGTGAAATTGGCAATCTTCCACATGCTGGGCCAGGAATGTGTAAATGGCTTATGCTTGGTCATTGAGTCTCTCCCTACAAATCACATGAGCCCTGACGCAGGCAGACATGCCCATGTCCTCCTCTGAGTCCGTGCCCGGGGACCAGACCTCTTACCAGATGTGGCCAGAGAGAGAAGTCATATTCAGGTATCTCAGAGCCTCCATGGCACCTGGAAAATTTAATTAAGTCACGTAGAATTCTTTTAGTATTTCCTTGTCTATAAAACAAAGATAATACCCATTTTATTAAACTTGAAACAAGGAGACATATTGTATACAGAGTGCCACAGAGCTGGAACTCAGTTGATGGTAGTTGTGATATGTATATAGTTTTACTTTATTTTTCACATAACTTTTCATACTAACTGCACACGCAACGTATTTCAGATAACTTTATGTCTAGATTATTAATAAAGCACTGACATCACCTTCCTCCTGTGTTTACCGAGATCCAACCACCTGTTTAAAGGTCTCATCAAAATCCCCAGCAGGGTTCATGTCCTGCCTCTCTTTGGCAGCCAATTCTCTCCTCCCTCCCCCGTAAGGGCTTTTATTAAACTCTAAACATGCTTTAGAGAAATGATTCAGAAGCTTTGCATCTCTTCCCACGTTCATGAGTAAAGTTCACTGATGAAAATTTTTGGTTTCTGCACTTCAATCAGTTTTTTAAAGACTTTTTTCTTTAAGAAAAAGTTTAAGGCTATAGCAGCTACAGAGAAAGGTACCGAGCTTTGCCATATTTCCCCTGCACTCACTCATGCATAGCTTCCCTCCTCACATCACCCACCAGAGTGGTACATTTGTTACAGTCTATGACCCAACATTGATATCATCATCACCCAAAGCCCATAGTTTACCTTAGGGTTCACTCTTGGTGTTGTACATGCCAGGGGTTTAATATGACATGTACCCATCACCAAGGTATCATACAGAGTATTTTTGCTGCCTTAAAAATCATCTTTTTCCCACGGACTCATCCCTCCTCCCACCCCAACACCTGAAAATCACTCTTGATTTTATTTTCTCCATAGTTTTGTCTTTTCCAGAATGTCACATAGTTGTGTTTTGATAAGTTTGTGCTTCATACAGTTTAAAATTTCTCTTGTGATGTATTATATAAAAATGTGTTGTTACCCAGATGGCATGGCTCAGTGGTTGAGCATCAACCTATGACCCAGGAGGCCAGGGTTCCATTTCTGGTCAGGGCACATGCCTGAGTTGCAGACTTGATCCCCAGTGTGGGGCATGCAGGAGGCAGCCAGTTGATGATTCTCTTTCATCTTTGATGTTTCTATCTCTCTCTCCTTCTCCCTTCCTCTCTGAAATGAATAAAAATATATTTTTTTTAAAATGTGTTGTTTAATCTCCACATATTTTGGAGTTTTCCAGTATCTTTGTTACTGACAGTTTAATTCCATTGTGGTTTGAAAGCAGATATTACATGGTTTCTCTTCTTTTAAATTTGAGAAGGTGTGTTTTATGACCTAGAATCTACCTGGGTGAATGTTCTATGTGAACTGGAGAAGAATGTGTAGTCTGTTGTTGTTGGATGAAGTAATTTATAGATGTCAATTATATTCAGTTGATTCATTGAGTTCAACTTGTTCTTAGTGATTTTCTGGCTGCTGGATCTGTCCATTTTTAATAGAGGGGTGTTGAAGTCTTCGATCATGATAGTGGGTTCATCTATTTCATTTGCACTTCTATCAATTTTTGCCTCATGTATTTGACACTCTTTTGTTAGGTACATGTACGTTAAAAAATATCATGTCTGCTTCACAAATGATACCTTTATAATTATGTAATGCCCTTCTTTTTTTCCCTGATAATCTTCCTTGCTTTGAAGTCTGCTTTATCTGAAATTAATACAGCTATTCCTGCTTTTTTTATTAGTGTTAGCATGATATATTTTTCTATCCATTTACTTTTAATATATGTTTTTTTAATTGATGTTTCAAGACATAGGATGGAGAGGTAGAAACATCAGTGAGAGAACATTGATTGGCTGCCTCCTGCATGGCTCCTGCTAGGAATCAAACCCGCAACCCTGGCTTGTGCCCTGACCAGCAAGCCAACAGTGACCTCCTGCTTTATGGGTTGATGATCAACCACTTAGACACACAGGCCAGGCTCCATCCATATACTTTAATCTATATGTGATTTTATATTTAAAGAGAGTTCCTTGCACATATTATATAGTTTGATCCTGATTTTTGATCCACTTTAATAATTTCTGTCTTCTAACTTATGCATTTAACCATTAACATTCAAAATGGTTACTGAAATAGTTTGGTTAATATCTACTATATTCATGATTGTTTCTATTTGTTGCACTTTTTCTTGGTTCCTATTTTTATCTCTACTCCCTGTCTGCCTTTTATAGTTTTAACTAAGCATTTTATGAATGCATTTCTCTCCTTTCCTAGCATATTGGTTATACTCTTTTTAAAATCGTTTTTTAGTGGTTGCCATAGAGATTGCAGAGTATATGTACACGTCCCATTTCAAATAACACTGTACCACTTCATGGGTAATAGGAGTGCTTCATAATAACAAAATAACCATAATACCTCCCTCCTATCTCATATTTTATTGCTGTCATTAATTTTATTTAGAAATATAATAATTAAGCATTATTGCATAGATATATACGTAAGTATACATTATGGGATATAACACTACTATTATTTGGAATAAATTATTATCCATTAGATCAATTAAGAATAAAAAATATGTTTTTATTTTATCTTCATTTAATCCTTCTGTGATGCTTTTCTTTGCTTCATATAGATCTATCTTCTGACATTATTTTTTATCTCTCTAAAAAACGTTTTTAAAAACATCTCTGGCAAGGGAAGTCTACTGGCAACAAATTCCCTCAATATTTGTTAGTCTACAAGAGTCTTTATTTTTCCTTCATGTTTGAAGAGTAATTTCAAAGTTTACATAATTCTAGATCAGTGGATTTTTTTTTCTCTCAACACTTTAAACATTTCATCCCACTCTTTTCTTTTTTGCACAATTTTCTTAGGAGAAATTGGATGTAATCTTCATCTTTGTTTCTGTATAGGTGGATTTATTTTGTTTTTTCAGAATATCTCTTTATCTTTGATTTTCCACCTTTTTAAAAATGATATGCCTAGGTTTCCTTTATTGCATTAATCCTGAATGGTATTCTCTGAGCTTCCTGGATCCGTGGTTTGACAATACTTGGTGAAATTTTCAGTGTTTATTGCGTTACATTTTTCCTCTGTTCCTTTCTCTCTTCTCCTTCTGGTTTTCCCATTATGCACATGGTACACATTTTGTAGTTGTCCCAGAGTCTTTGGATATTCTGTTTTGTTTTGTTTTTGTTTGTTTTTTGTCTTCCAGTCTTTGTTCTCTTTGCCTTTCAGTTTTGGAAGGAAAAAATCCTCAGTTACAGTGATTTTGATCTATAATATTTCCTTTTTGGTTCTTTCTTAGGATTTCCATCTCTTTACTTACATTGCCCATCTGTTTTTGCATGCTGTCTACTTTATTTATTAGAACTCATAGCATATTAATCATGGTTGTTTTAAATTCAAACGCCCCTGCCTATCTGATTCTGATGCTTGCTTTATCTAGTCACATTGTGTGTTTTTTGCCTTTTAGTATTCCTTTTAACTTTTTAGAAAATATTTTTTTATTGATTTCAGAGAGGAAAAGATAGGGAGAGAGAGAGATAGAAACATCAATGATGGGGATCATTGATTGGCTGCCTCCTGCACGCCCCCTACTGGGGATCGAGTCAGCAATCTGGGCATGTGCCCTTGGCCAGAATCAAACCTGGGACCCTTCAGTCTGCAGGCCCATGCTCTATCCACTGAGCCAAACCGGCCAGGGCTGTAATTTTTTCTTGAAAGCTGGACATGATGTATTGGGTAAAAAGAACTCCTGTAAATAAGCCTTTAGTATTATGGTGGTGAGGTTTGAGGGAAGAAACAGCATTCAGTAGTCCTATAATAATTAGGTCTGGGTCTTCCAGTGAATCTATGCCTCGTCTAGACCAAGCATATCAAACTCGCAGCCCACAACAAATATTTTTGCGGCCTAGCCAATATAACGGTATGTAAGAAATGTTTTAATAAAAATCTCATAACTTAATTTTTACAATATCCTGTTATACATAATTATTAATAACAAACTACTACATTCATTAATAACTGATTACTATAATCGTGTTGCATTCATTTAATTCTCTCCACTAATACTAGCAGCAAATATTTTAGCAGCCAATTGCCACGTCACTAGTCTTGGACTGACTTGTTTGGTGTGCGCAATAGGAAATATTTCACTTTCGGAGAACAAGAAAAATAGGTTATTTGCATTATGCTTATTAATTTGTGCAGTTATTCAGTGTCTGGTAGTTAATGTTCAAGAAAAAAACATTAATTTTTATTAAGATGTTCTATTATTTTATGTTAACGATGACTCATTTATTTCAGCATGTCTGAAATAAACCTACATTTCTATGAAAATTGAAGCTTTTGTTGTTTTGCAGCCCACATAAACTTAAACCTTGTTTATTTGGCCGTTGTTTGCCCTTCAGTTTGACATGCTTGCTCTAAACTGTAAACTTCACAAGTATTTTGCAGTCAATTTTATGTTATTTTTCCCCCCACCTTAGGTAGAAGAGGTGGCCAGAGTATGATAGAAATTTCTTTTCTCCTACTTGGAAGGAACTTGGGAATCCCCTGCCCCCACCCCTCCTAGTCATTTAGGTTCTGATAATACCCCAGAAAGTTAGTCTCTACTTAACTAGTTTCTCCTGAGGGCTGGCCCTATTAAGAAAAACAGAATGCTCTGGTGTATTTCAAAATGGTTCCTTTTCTCCTCACCCTGCTGGGAGCACAGGGACTTCCTCCGACATTTACTAAGAACCGGGAGACCACCTTGACTAGGTGCCCTGGGAGTGTTTAACTCTGACCTGTCCACACTGAGCCTGCCTCCGTAATTTTTCAGATAGAGTTTAGGTTTTCCTACGCCGACACTGGTTCCAGGTAAGGCTGCCCTTGTGAGTAACTGCTTCGGTAAACCACTACTTTCTGTATCCACCTGTCTCTCCAACAGAGTTGTTTTTCTTAGTCCATTTAGTTTTTGTTATTATGATTTCTAAACTCCTTACATGTGAAACCCAGCACAATCCATTTTGTGCTGCAATTCTCCAGTTAATTTGACAACTCAACAGTTTACCCCAGGCTGAAGAGAATGAATTTATGTTGTTGTTGTTGTTGTTGTGGCTACTGGTGCTGCAGTTGTTAATGTTGTGGTTTTGTTGCTCTTGAATCTATGTCACAGACAAATTGTACAGAATTAAAGGAGTAACCCTTAGGTGTAACACTTTGAATTGCATGGAAACTCACACAAGACTTTTCAACCAGATATGGGATTCTGGCACACTCGGATAAATCATCTTTTTTTTTTAATAAAGATGATTAAAAGTTAAGAATCTAACTTTCAAGATTGAAAGAAATATTACATGCCCAGCCAGCATGTCTCGGTGGTTAAGCATCAACTTGTGAACCAGTAAGTCATGGTTCAATCCTGGTCTGGTCACATGCCTGGGTTGAGGGCTCTATCCCTAGTAGGGGGCATGCAGGGGGTAGCCAATCAATGATTCTCTCTCATCATTGATGTTTCTCTCTTTCTCTCTCTCTCTTTCTCCCTCCCTCTCTCCTTACTAAAAAACATGTGATACTTGTCTTTCTCTGACTGACTTATTTCTTCTCAGAAATCAATAAAGATATTTTTTATTAAAAAAAGAAATATAGAGTTTATCAAAGTGTTGTAAATTTTTCTTTGCAAAGGAGATTGTTTACATGTGACCATAATTTCCAGGTTTATAAGTTATGAAATCAGAATATAAAATGAAAGGCCAAATAGTCAAGTGACTATTTTATTGCTAAGCCTCATCCAAGGATATTTTTCCATTGTTTTTTAGAGAGAGTGGAAGGGAGGGGAGAGACAGAGAGAGAAAGATTAATGTGTGTGAGAGAGAAACATCGATTGGTTGCCTTCTGCACACCCCAACCAGGGCCAGGTATCGAGCCTGCAACCAACGTTCATGCCCTTGCCCAGAATCAAACCCGGGACCCTCAGTCCTTGAGCCGACGCTCTATTTTCTGAGCCAAAATGGGTAAGGCTCAAGTGACTAGAGCAGTGGTTGGCAAACCGCGGCTCGTGAGCCACATGCAGCTCTTTGGCCCCTTGTGTGTGGCTCTTCCACAAAATACCACGTGTGGGCGCGCACGTACAGTGCGATGGAAACTTCGTGGCCCATGCGCAGAAATCCGTTTTCGGCCTGGCGAGTCCATTTTGAAGAAGTTGTGTTAGAAGAAGTGGGGGGTGTCGGTTGGTCGGGATATGCAGACATGGGAGGCGGGCACGATTCATGCACAAGTTGAGTGAGCCAGTCAGTCAGCAGTCTCATTGTACAGTGGTTAGTGCTAGTCGCATCCGCAAATCGCACGCGGTGGCAAAAGTACCTACTCGAAGCATAAAGTAACCTGTATTTTTCCAACCAGCTGCAAATCCTACAGGTATTTTTGTCATCAATTTAAGAATTGTAATTCTTTTGTGTTGGGGGCTTTAGTATTATAAAATGAAACATTTTTTTAGGTGCCCTGTTTGACATGGCTACAAAGAAGAAGCAAAAACAAAAAAAAAATACGGAAGACAAAAACTGTGAATTTGAAGTTGAATGTACCTACCTATATAATTTACGTTTAAAAAATTTGGCTCTCAAAAGAAATTTCAATCATTGTACTGTTGATATTTGGCTCTGTTGACTAATGAGTTTGCTGACCACTGGACTAGAGTATTTTAAATTAGTATTTTCTTAGGAGACTTAAATTAGATGATGCTCTGTTAGTAATGAAGTTCAGAGAAGTTAAGTTTCAGGAATAGCTGAAAACAATTTAGTAATCAGCACACACAAAGGTCCGAACCTCCTTAAGATCCCTCAGTAAATCTGAGAAGAATGGTTTTGTATTTCACACTAGGACACTCTAGTCTTTAGGAAGAAGCCTCAGGGTAACCCTATTTCCCTGACTCATTCCTGGAAACTTCCATGAGGAAATCAACTCTGATATGCTAAAGAAACCAGAAGGAACCTAGCTTGTAATGTTTGTGTTCACAATCCAAGCAGAATATGCTCTACTTAACACTAGGTCTGAGTGCCTACTAGCTAGCCACAATGTGGTGCTAAGTGCCCAAGACAAGGACTTTTTTTTAACCCCGTCCCACCCCCAACATGAGACACTTCCTTACAAATTAAAATAGTGCCAGAGGAATGAGTTTATGTCAACTCCTCCCTATGTGGAGAGACTGACCTTTAAAGTTTGAAATTCCAGGAGGCTATCCTAACACCTTCTGGGTGCAGAACCTGAATCCTACCCCACACAGCCAGCCTATGGTTTATGACCACCAAAGATTTCAAAGTGGGGAATAATTGTTGGCTTTCAAAGCCGAAGGCTGTCAGGGGTAGACTGCAGAGACATGGTCATGAGATTGGCTTCTAGGATACTCATTTTTTAACCACTTGCTGTCAATATTGCACTAGTGAAAACGAAGGTTCTTTCCTCAGGGAACACAATCAGAAACCACAGGTCTTGGAATGGAAGAAATGTCCCCAAAAGTTGGTTGATTCTTGAATGTGCCCTGACCCAGATCAAACACACAACCTTGGCACATAGGGAAAATGCTTTAACCAATTAAGTGACCCAGCCAGGGCCAGTTACTCCTTCTTTTTCTTTTTAATATTTTTTCATTGATTTCAGAGAAGAAGAAAAAGGGAAAGAAAGAGAGAAACATCAATGATGAGAGAGAATCATGCCCCCAATCATGGACCAAGCCCGTAACTCGGGCATATGCCCTGATCAGGAATTGAACTGTGACCTCCTGGTTCATAGGTTGACACTCAACCATTGAGCCACACCAGCAGGGCAGATTATTCTTTCTGAAAAAATTTTACACTGCCAGCCCTGGCTGGTATTGCTCAGTGGGTAGGGCATAGTTCTGTGCACCAAAAGTTGCAAGTTCAATTCCCAGTCAGGGAACATGCTGGGGTTGCAGGCTCAATCCCTGGCAGGGGTGTGCAGGAGGCAGCCAATTGATGTTTCACTTTCACATGTCTCTCTCTCTCTCTCTCTCTCTCTCTCTCTCTCTCTCTCTCTTCCTTCTTCTTCTTCTTCTTCTTCTTCTCCCTTCCTCTCTTTTTAAAAATAAATTTAAAAAGGCTCCTCCCTCTCTGTTTGAGGGTCGGTAGGGGGTTTTGCTGTAATGGGCTTATTTTTATGCTGTTTTCACCGCTATGGTTAAATCCGGTGCCATAACACTTCTTGTGAGGACAACCCTGAGAATGTGACAACCCTGAGAATGTGCCCTGGAGAGGCAGGACCAATGTTAATTTCCCTGATGAGGAGATAATGTGGGAGCTGTTGGAATGGTTGGGTGTAGGTATGTGACCTCAGAGGAGCATGAATGAGTCTAATATGAGAAAATGTGGACTTTTAATTCAGCAAATACTTTTTTTGGTAAGATCCTTTGAAACAATGCAGGAATTAAGAAGGAAATAAGCTTGCAAGAATATTTACATTTTCAAGAAAGATTGCTTATTTCCCCCCATTTTGTTTACATTGTCCAGATTCCAGTCAAAAAGATTCCTCAAAGAATTATATTCTTGTAGATGTTGGAAAAAGATTCTTCAGTCTTACAAGATGACTCAAAATATGCAGGGGAGGCAGTATATATTTCTCTTAAATATAGAGTAAAATTTGAAGAGTATTATTCTTAGAAAACTTTTGTCTGATTTATCCCATCAAGAATTCAAAGGTTTAGCCATAGCTGGTTTTGCTCAGTGGATAGAGCGTCAGCCTGTGGACTGAGGGGTCCCAGGTTCGATTCTGGACAAGGGCATGCATGTACCTTGGTTGCGGCACGTCCCCAGTAGGGGGTGTGCAGGAGGCGGCTGATCGATGTTTCTGGCTCTCTATCCATCTTCCTTCCTCTCTGTAAAAAAAATCAATACAATATATTTTAACAAAAAAAGAATTCAAAGATTTAGCCTAGACAGTTTGGCTCAGTGGACAGAGCGTTGGCCCACAAACTGAAGGGTCTGGGGTTTCATTCCCCATCACAGGTTGCAAATTCCATCCTAGCCCTGTTGTGGGCACCAGCAGGAGGTAATCAATCAATGTGTTTCTCTTGTGCTAGGTGTTGTATCAGTGAAAATTTTGCTATGTGAGATGTTTGATATTTTGTTGCCTATGTTTTCTTCAATTATTTTTATGGTGTCATGAATTACATTTAAGTGTTTTATCCATTTTGAGTTAAATATTTTTTAATTAAAAAAAAGAAACCTAGCCGAAACCGGTTTGGCTCAGTGGATAGAGCATCGGCCTGCAGAATGAAAGGTCCCAGGTTCGATTCCGGTCAAGGGCAAGTACCTGGGTTACAGGCACATCCCCAGTAGGAGATGTGCAGGAGGTGGCTGATCGATGTTTCTCTCTCATTGATGTTTCTGACTCTCTATCTCTCTCCCTTTCTCTCTGTAAAAAATCAATAAAATATATTTTTAAAAAAAGAAACCCACACCTAAAAAGATTTTCCCACACTAGGTTGTTGCCAACTAAGCTTGATTCTGAGGTTTAAAACTTATGAAATAAGAATGTTAAATCAAAGACCAAATAGTCACTTGACAAATAGTCAAGTGTATCAGTATTTTCATTGGTGTTGTTTGCTAGGTCATGCTCTGTTTAGGGCTGAAATTTGGAGAAGTTTCAGAGATAGCTGGACTCAGCCAAAACAATCCATATATGCTAAGGTCTAAACGTCTCTAAGTTCATTCAGTAAATCAGACATGGGCTCAGTGAGAAATGGTTTCATATTTCCCACTAGGACACCCTAGTGTTTAGAAAAAAACAAAAAGGAAAAACATCTTATTTCCCTGTTTCATCCCTGAAAACTTTTATCAGGAAACCTACTCTGCTGTGCCAGATAAATGCGAGGAGTCTCACTGCAATAAATGTTTGCCCTTGCAACTTCCCAATCCAAGCAGAATGCTGCTCTACTAAGTAGGTCCAGATTTTCAGCATGCTGGGATTAGAGCCTTTTAATAGCAGAGACTGGATGGTGAATTTGCCACCATGCATTAGTTCCATTCATTCAACAGTGGTTAGTGCCTACTTCTTTGAGAGATGTGGCCCTAAGGGCCAAATAAAAGGACTCTTAAAAAGACAACAAAAACAAACCTTGGCCCCCTGCTCAGCAGGAAGTAAAGCTTGCTTGTGGAACTAGTTAATGTGAACCCCTCCCTATTTGGAGAGGAACATTTAAGTAAAGCTTGAACTAGCACCTTCAGCCTTAGCTGGTTTGGCTCAATGGATAGAGCATCTGCCTGTGGACTATAGGGTCCCCAGTTTCATTCCTGTCAAGAGCACATGCCTGGGGTGGAGGCTCCATCCTCAGTAGGGGGTATGCAGGAGGCAGCTTATCAATGATACTCTCTCATCATTGATGTTTCTATCTCTCCTTTCCTCTCTGAAATTAGTTTTTAAAATATTTTTAAAAATAGCCCTAGCCTGTTTGACTCAGTGGATAGAGCGTTGCCCTGCGGACTGAAGGGTCCTGGGACTGAAGGGTTCCGGGACTGTAGGGTCTCAGGTTCGATTCCAGTCAAGGGCATGTACCTGGGTTGCAGGCTCCTCCCTGGTCCCTGGCCCTGGTCCAGGCAGGTGCAGGAAGCAACTAACTGACTTGTTTCTCTCACAACGATGTTTTTCTCTGTCTTTCCCTCTGTCCTCCACTCTCTGTAAAAATCGATGGAAAAATATCTTCAGGTGAGGATTTAAAAAATAACAAAAACAACACCTTCTGAGTGCAGACCCTGATTTATATGCTCCACTCCCCCAGTCATGGTTTGTAACCACCAAAGATTTCAGAGTGTGGGAGGACTGTTGGCTTTGACTGTTGAAGGCACACCTGGCCGCCAGGGGTGGGAGTTCTGAGGCAAGTGGCATGGCCATGAAATCAGCTTGCAGAGAAGTCAGCGTTGTTGTTCACCATTTTGCACTTCCCATCGCGCAGGTGAAAGCTCCGCAGGAAATTGCAACCCGGAGACACATACTCACCAATAATTTCAGGAGGTTCATATGTCAGAATGTCAGGTCTTGGAATGGAAGAAATTTCCCCAAAAGCACTTGGCACCTGAGAGCAAACGCTCACCTACAACTGTGGCAGAGCTCAGTTTCTAGCAAAATGGTGTCCACTGTGCCGCCTCTGCCAATCTGGCCCTGCAACTCTGCACCGAAAGCTGCACCAGCGCTTGGGACTCACTCTGCTGAGCCCCAAACCCAGGCTGGGTCTCAGCACCAGCAGATTATCTGCGTCTCAGCTCCAGGAGGGACTGCGTCCCGGATCCGACACACTGATCCCTGACCCTCCTTTGCTGCACTCTTCCCCCACCTCCCCGCGCCCTGCGCTGTACCCAAGGGCGCACCCGGGTTCTAGGGAACAGTTGTTCCACATCTGGCTCCTACAGTCCGGCCAGTGCAGCCCTCCCATCTCCCATTTATTCCCTCGGGGCAGAGGCGCCCCATCACTTAAAAGGAGGAAAGTTTAAAAAGGGCATCTTGGAAGTTGGGTGTCCCCGCGCACGGAGGCCACCCGCCTGGGAGGAGGAGAGATGTGGAGCGAGGCAGGAGTGTCACAGGAATCGCTGCGGATCCCGGAGAGTGCGGACTAGTGTGAGGACCTCCGGCTTTGGTCCCACACAGCACACGTAGGGCTAGTTTCTCTCTGCCTCGAAACCGCCTCGATGGGGGTCCTTGCCTGTCCCCCAGCAGCCCCAGGGAATTGCCGCGTTGCCGCGTTTGCCACCTTTGCCGCATTGGGAAACTCCGTTGGCTCCCGCGCATCGCGTGCCGCGCGCTCAGACCTGGGGATCCGGGAGACAGTGGGGAGTTCCTGGGGATCTTGGGGACAGTGAGAAGTTTCTCTCTCTGCATGTTACCCGCTGAGAGCAGCAACTCAGGAGCGAGCGGGGACCTTTCAGGCGGGCTTGCCGCAAATAAAGCTCAGGGGACGGGTCCTGCAACCAGTTGTACACGGTGTGAGCGGGTCTAGGTGTTGTGGAGCCCGCTTATTCTTGCGAGTGCAGGTAGCGATGGTGCGCACAGGCTGCGGGCAACCGCTATGTCAAGGTGTCCATGGGAGACACTGGGAGGCAGGCTTGGGGCATGAGTGAGTGACCTGGGCATATGGCCCCGGGTGCTGTCCCCGTGTCCCTTTTGCCAGTGCCATTGTTTGGGGGAGTGGGCTTATGTTTGAAGAGAGGAATAGGTTTGTGGGAGGGGAAGAGTGTGACTGGAAGTGACAGTGAGCAACTGTCTCTGCAGGGATTCCCATCAAGCCTGCCATGCTCTCTATTGGGGAACTGAAGTGCAGGGTATACGCGGGCACCTGTTCGGACACGGATTCGACCCGGAAGTGTATGTCTGACCCGGAAGTGTATGTCTGACTCGGAAGCGTATGTCTGACCCGGCTTTGTTTCCCCGTGCCCTCCGCGTTTTCTGGTCCTTTACACGGGTGCGACCCAAAATTGCATGCTAATGGGGCACCTTGGCAAACAGCTCCCGGAAACAGGGTTCAATGGGCAGATCCTTCTAGCAGGCAGATGAGCCGAGGTGCTGGCTGGCGGGGCAGAAGAGGAAGCTGCCGGGGCTGCGTGGAAGCTGGGGGAGCATCGGTGGCTGAGCGGGACATTGGTCCCCTTCTATCCGCCTGAAGGACCACCAGGGCAGGTAAGTACCTCTGAAATATTTATTAAGGAATCCCAGGTGTGAGCCATGAAGGAATTCCAGACCCCTACCTCACTGGGGGCGGGGTGAGCTAATTACGAATGACCACATTCCTTTACGACCTTGGGTCCTCATTTTATTAAATATATTTTCAATGATTTCAGAGAGGAAAGGAGACATGGAGAGAGAGATAGAAACATCAATGATGAGAGAGAATCACTGTTCGGCTGCCTCCTGCACACCCCCTACTGGGAATTGAGCCCACAACCCGGATATGTGCCCTGACCAGGAATCGAACCATGACCTCCCGGTTCATAGGTCCATGATCAACCACTGAGCGACACTGGCTGGGCTCCATTTTAAAGATGAGTGCATTGAGGCACTGAGAAGTCACTTGTCCATAATCCTACCGCCAGGAATTTGTTCAGTCAGCTTTCGGTTCAGTCTGACAAAGTTCTTGCTCGCTGTCCATCTCTTGTTCCCACAAGCTGCCCTTTTCTGCAGGAGATTCCAGCTGCGGGGATTAAACACCTTGCTGGGACCCAGAACCAACCCTGTAACGCATTAACACTCTCACCCTCACTTGGATGAGGGTGGAAGGTCAGACTTGGGAAAGCCAGGCGTGTCTGTGATCCTGGACCCTGCCCTGCAAGACTGCACCGCTGGGATGGAGTGGGCTGCACTGCTGCGACCTTGCATGCGGGTTCAGGATCTGAGGGAGGGGCCGACACACAAATGAAATGCTATACAGGAAATATGAATTTAGAAGGCATTGGGGGCCAGGTGGAGACCTCTTTCTTGCAGAGGCACATCGACTTCTCAGTTCCTTTGCTTTTTATTCACTTGAATACACATTTGCCCTTTAGCAATGCATACAGGCATATCAAGGTAAAGTTTGGTAAACAGTTAAGAATTTATAATCAGCCCTAGCTGGTTTGGCACAGTGGATAAAGCGTTGGCCTGCGGACTGGAGGGTCCCAGGTTCGACTCTAGTCAAGGGCACATGCCTGGGGTTGCAGGCTCTATCTCCAGTAGGGGGCGTGCAGAAGGCAGTCCATCAATGGTTCTCTCTCATCATTGATGTTTCTATCTCTCTCTCCCTTTCCCTTCCTCTCTGAAATAAATAAAAAATATATTTAAAAAATAGTTATTAAAAAAAGAAAGAAGTCATAAAGGAAAAGGTCAATATCTAACCAGTACAAGAACCAACAAACCACAGTGAAAATGAAAACAGCAGAAGTAGTTGTTTCATCTGTTAGAGAAATGGATCACTATGTATAATATATTAAATTTTATTCTAACATATATAAATATTATAAATGCCCCCTTTTTAAAATATATTTTTATTGATTTCAAAGAGGAAGAAAGAGATAGAAACATCAATGATGAGAATTATTGATCAGCTGCCTCCTGCACACCCAGGCATGTGCCCTAATTGGGAATCTAACCGTGACCTCCTGGTTCATAGGTCAACACTCAACCATTGAGCCCCACCAGCCGGACTATAAATGCCCCCTTAATGGCAAATTACTATGGGGATGGAAAAGAGGGTTCTGTGGAAGTAACCTCACAGGATGATCTGATTATAAATTCTTTTTTTAATATATTTTTATTGATTTCAGAGAGGAAGGGAGATGGAGAGAGAGAAACATCAGTGATGAGAGAATCATTGATTGTCTGCCTCTCGCATGCACCCTACTGGGGATCGAATCCTCAACCCAGGCATGTGCCCTTAACCGCACCCTACTGGGGATTGAACCCATAACCCAGGCATGTGCCCTTAACCGGAATCGAACCTGGGACCCTTCAGTCCACAGACCAACGCTTTATCCATTGAGCCAAACCAGCTAGGGCTGATTATAAATTCTTTTTTAAAAAAGATATTTTTATTGATTTCAGAGAGGAAGGAAGAGGAAGAGATAGAAGCATCAGTGATGAGAGAGAACCATTGATCGGTTGCCTCCTGCACGCCCCCTATTGGGGATCGAGCCCAAAACCCAGGCATGTGCTCTTGATTGGAATCGAACCCGGGACCCTTCAGTCAACAGGCCGATGCTCTATCCACTGAGCCAAATTGGCTAGGGCAATGATTATAAATTAACTGGGCAGGTCATAGTAGGTAGTCATGCCCCAGGCATAAAACATTTCTAGTAAAATGTTTATTTTTGCCTTAAGCAAGCCCTGTACATTGTTGTGCATTTAGGTTAATACACCTTTAAAATAAACCTTCAAGAGAACACAATCTTGTTAACTATTCTGTAATCCAATCCCGCCTTGTTTTCTCTCGCCTTCATATAATCTTCCTTACATTTCCTCCTTAATTTCAAATGCATAAAAGAAAATGCAAAACTGTCATTCTCGGGAGCATTTGAGACCTTGCTTCCTGGCAGTTGTCATCAGCTTGGCTCAAATAAACTCATAAAAATTCTCTACAGGTTTGGACTTTCTTACATTGACAAGACATAAATAGAACAAAATCTAGATAGTAAACAAACTGGGAGGAATGTTCCAGGCTTAAACAAAATTCAAATTAAACACGTGAGGCATGATTTTGTATCTATTAACTTGGCAAGGAAGATGTAGTAATAATATCAGCTCCATTGTTTACAGTGAAATTGATGAATACCTTTCTGATAGTATATATGACACAGGAACATGCCAAACAATAAGTAAACAAACAAACAAAACAAAAAAATAGGAACATTTCCGTATATATTGAGAACCATAAAAATGTTCAGACCCTTTGACCTAGTAAATTTCATTCATTATAATTTAGCCTGAGGAGACAATTCAAAAGAAGGGCAGAACCTTATGTCTGAGGATCTTTATTGTTGCATTCTCTAAAATAGCAAAAGTTGAAAACAGCCTAAATGTCCAACAACAGGGACAATGAAAACAGTGCAATCAATTGCAGTATTTTAACTGGATGGAATATTCTGTAGTTCTCACAATAATAATTATAAAGAATGTGAGACAGTGTAAAGAGTTGATCAGAACACAATTTAGTAAAACAAAATGTCCAGTTATATAGACGCTTTGATTATAGCTATGTAAAATAATGCCAGTATGTAAATGCGAACCACGGAGAAAAAAAAAAAAGATTGTTTTCTCTTCAATCCCTTCAAAACAGACCCCATGTGGTGAGGCTCCTGCCTACATTTCCAGGTTTTAACTCCTGCCATTCCCCACTGAATTCACCATGTTCTACACCAGGAGTGGGCAACCTTTTTGTGAGTGCGTGCCAAAACCAGCAAAATCTCTGACTCAAAATTCTTCTGTGTGCCAACCCTAATTTTTTGAGAACATGTTACACCTACTTGATATCTCTTAAGGTGTATGTATGTGAAGAACCTTGAAGAAATAATAAAATTCATTCGAGCGACAAAAACACAGTATATGATGATGAAAATACATTTATTTTTTAATGTATACATGTACACTGATAATTCGACAGAAAACTTTATGACTCCATTTGATATTATCAGTGGGACTTTTGCTGCTGCATCACTGATGACAGAGATTTTACATCAAGTTTATATTTCGTGACCTTCAGAGATATGCACAAGCTACTACTTTCATCCATCAGGCTACTCCTATTACGAGGCTTAACAAAATTCATCACTGAGAACAAAGATTCACAAGCGTATGTGGATGAAAACATGGAGAGTAATGCTGTTGCAAAGTTTTTTAAACAGAAAAAATTTTCTGGAATGGCATTCCAAGTCCTCAATAGTTCGTTTTCGACACTTCTCTCTGGTACTCCTGTCTCTAATCGCTTTTTTTCAATGTTTTCCAAGTCAACTCTAAGGTCAATAAATTCCTGCTTGCAAATTGAGCTACTCTGAAATTCAATCAACTGCATTTCAAAGTCAGCCATGTCTATGGTCTTTAAGCTAACTTGTTATGTAAAATTATTTATTTATCTAAGATGCACCTACACTGAATTTATCTGAAAAATAAAAAAGTCGATATTAAGAAAAAAATTGTAAATGGAAGATTATAAGAGAGGGTTTCGCGTGCCAGCAAAAGTTACAGGCGTGCCATGTTTGCCACGCGTGCCAGGAGTTGCCCACCCCTGTTCTAGACGTACTAGCCTGCTCTCTTCTCTGGATACCAAGTACATTCTTCCCTTTGCAATTTCTGTCTCTTCCATGTGGATTGCATGAGCCCTACATCTTTCTGTGTATCCTCATCTTTTCTTGTGGTTTTAATTATCACAATTAACATGAATTGCAGTGTGATTAGCAGTGACTGGTTAGTTTGGGATTAGAAATAACACATAAGAAATCCTGACTTAAAAGGAAAAAAAATTATAGAAAAGATGATGAGAGGGGAGTGTTGAAAGAAAATCTTGATTGTGGAGAAACTTGAGCATTTTTATGTCTTTGGGGAAGGAGCCAGAAAGAGGGAAAGCTGAGATATGGAGGACAGTGGACTAACTAAAACAAATTCCTTGATCACCTTTTATTTATTGATTTTTTTATTGATTTCAGAGAGGAAGGGAGAGGGAGAGAGAGATAGAAACATCAATGATGAGAGAGAATTATTGATCAGAGAATCATTGATCAGCTGCCTCCTGCACGCCCCACACTGGGGATCGAGCCTGCAACAGGGGCATATACCCTGACCAGGAATGCAACAGAGACCTCCTGAGCCACAGTGGTAGGGCTTGAGCACATTTTAAATGCAAATTCCACTTAAAGAGATAATATATGTAACTCCTAAGGATTTTGGTTCCCACTTAGCTTCCTTCTTTTCTATCACTGTGAGCTTCTATACTAGATAGCAAATACCTCCTCTCTACCTGTGTGTAAACTGTGAGCTCAAAGAGCCCAGAGGAGAGGTCTTAATCATGCTTGGTTCTCAATGCTGAATACAGAACAAAGGCTTCACAAGTAATGAATACATTTATCTCTTGACTTTTTTCTAAGTGACATGGGTGTCCTGGAGTTGCATGAATCCCCTCAATAAATGGGTAAGACAGAGCAATGAAAAAGAGAGGGAACAATGCCTCTCTCAAAGAGCAGTAAGTGCCAAAAAAGAACTTTACCCCCCCCCCAAAAAAAATGTAATGTCTGGGGATTCAGGGGAAACAGAAGCAGGGCACAGACTGGGCAGGAAGCAGAGAGAGGTGCTTTCAGACTATTAGAGTCACAAGAACAGATGAGGAGACAGTGCAGAGGTCTAGAGAACAAGAGTGACATGCACCTGGTCACTTAGACTCTTAGTGGCAAAGACAAGCCACAGAAGCACATTTTTCTGAGGGCAAGGTTTGTCTTAGCTGAATTTCAGCTAGACTCTCCTCTGTCCTGAGGATGCTGGCTTGCTATCACTATTCTGTCTGAAATTACAAGGTTTTCCGTTCTAATACCTGCCCCATAGAAAGGGATGCTGCAATTGCTGGAGAGGATGGAATGCAGAAAAAAGAAGATGCCATTATTGTCAAAACTATAACTCAGATGCCCAGGCTACAAACCAGACCAACTTAATCAGAATCTGGAGGAGGTAATGACACCCAGGTAACAGCATTGTGTAAAGGTCCCAGGAGATTCCAATGAACACACAAGGTTGAGAACCAATGGATTAGAAGTTTCTGAGGGGTTATCATGAGGGCCACTCAGATATCCCTTGCCCTGCTGCTCCCTCCTTATTCTCCATCACATGCCCCCAGGTACCTCAACTCTGTCCTAGGGCTACTGCTGAAGCTGCAGTCAGGCTGCATCCCTTAGGTTAAACAATCCTGACCATCTCAGGATCACCCAGCTGCCCTGGGATTGGCCAGCCACAGAGAGCAAATACCACCCTTCTTCTGGTTCTAGTTAAATAATTTACTATAAATAGCCTCCCTTTCCTCCAGATCCCAGGCTCTTTAGCCAAATGGACCTGAGCAGGGGCAGCCTCTAATGAGATACAGGAGAGAAATAAGCTGTCCAAATGAGCGGTTGTCACAGCAGCGGCTGAATTAAGACAGAAATGTTTAACGCTTCATGTCCTGCTTATAAACTAACCACTCCTGGGGGGCAGAGGGGTGTGCAGGCAAGAGCCCCGCAGAAAAAAGAGTGCAGGGTCCAGGGTGGGATTTCCAATTAGGAAGGACTCCAGTGGAGGTGATGGAAGGGTTCTCTCTTGCCTGCTCACTTCCTACATCCTTTTTCCTCCTCCCTTTTTCCTCTTCCTCTCCCCCAACTCGTACCCTTGCTCTCCCCTGGTCTCCTAAAAGAGCCTTATTCCTATTCAGTTTAAGAGAGAAGTTCTCACTGTTCCAAACTCTTGCTCAGGTCTCAGGTCTCATCCATCAGTATATGGGAGGATCTGAGGTTAAGATGCCTGATATCAACTGGCCTTCCTGGGATCTAGGATTCTGAGAAGAGAAAAGGAGTCATCCACCAGGGAACATTTTCCATGTCCCTAGACTATTTATCCAGAGGGAAGTTGTACAGGGTTATCTTGTTGATTTATCCATTATTAATTCACTAATTTAATAGATATATATTTTCACCATAAGCAAGGCGAGTCACGTTTCTTCTACAACCTGTGTATAGCCCAGCAGCAGAAATAAATATGTGCATGTGACAGGACATTCGATGTAGCTGCAGTTCTGATGCCACAGAGATAGCACCCTCCCATTGCCAATATGCTCAAATTTAGGTTCATTTGGTCATTGGCGACAATATCAGTGGCAGTATGCTGGGAGGAAAGAAAATTGGACCTTAGTCAGTCCCCTGGTTGATTTTGGACATTAGTCCAAACACATTTGATGAATTGGGACTATTCTTGTCTAAGTCGGAAAGGAAGAAAAAAACCATGGCAATAAGAATGGTGGGTGAGCACCCAAGAGTGGCCTGGACCCTAAGGACTTGGCCAGCAAGAGGAAATATTGCTTCTGGGAATAGTGTACTGCTGGAAACAGGGAAATCCTAGCAGCATTATGTGCACACTGGGGGAAATGAAGGAAGAGAGGGGGTCTGTAAGTATAGCTCAGCTGTTACAGGAGCACCTTAAAACTAAATCTCAGAGCAGAAAATCTCCCTTGTACTTAGGAACAAGACATCAGTGACTCCCCATTGCCCAAAACTGTGAGTTACAGCTAAGGAACCGCCCCAGCAGGAAAGAGTATACAGCCCTAGAAGATATTACTCATGCCCAACCTTTAGGTTAAGATAAACAACCATGGTGACTCACTTTTAAATCATGTTTTCTAATGCATCAGAATCATTATGTTGTCACCAAAAACAGGATGAGAACCACAAGTCTAAAAAATCAAGTCCACCTGACAAGGCATACATAGACAATCACAAACTAATTTCAGTCTACCTTTTAGTCTTCTCTCTGCCCTCTAGACAGTTTCCTTTCTAATGCCCGTTCTATTGGACATGAAATTCATTATGCCTAGAGAGAAGAGAATAGGAGAAAGAAAGACAAGAAATGAGGCTGGAGTCATGGGATGCACCAGGTCTGATAGCTTCCTACAGTCAATTTGGACATTATACCAAGGGTAACAGAGAGCCAGAGAAGACAAGTAAGCTTATGCATGACCAGACTGGGTCAACTGGCTGCAGTGGGAAGAATGGGTTAGAAAGCAAGAAGGCTCCCTGCCTCACAGGATTGGGGGTGAGAATTAAACACAGAATTACATACAAATCCCCTGGAATGATGTTTGTCACAGGGCATAAAATCAGGAAATTTAGCACCTTCCAAAATTGTTCATCACCAACAATTTTAATACTTTTCCATCTAATCTCATTTTTTCTCTTTAATCTCCTAAAGATATTTTAGAAAGTAAAGACTATTTAAACGTTTCGCTGCTAGACACAGTAAACCAATGGGCCCTTCCTTAAGACATATTTACAATAAGCCATAACATAGTGTGATCCGAACCATGCTAATGGCAAAGGCCTAAACTCTCAAAGGGCAAGAACCGCATCCCTTATCTCCCTACCTCAATGTCGGTCGCACTATGTGGCACAGTGGACTTCAGCACAGACTTCTTGCCAAGTGAGGCATGCGCTAGGAGTTCAGAGAGAGCAGGAGGCTTGGATGCACTATCTCAGGATTTAATACAGGCTCAATGAGGACTGTGGCTTTCTTCCTGCATATTTTACTGATACATGTTTGGGATTATTTTCAGTATGCTTTCTAATAGTGGTTTTTTTGTTTTGTTTTTTTCATGGAAGTTTCTTCTGAGTAATTTTCAAGTTGAAACTTTACTAACATGAAATACTGTAAAATAACTCGAAAACATCAAATCTAGACTGAGATGTTAGCTTTGATAATATTAAATTCCTAATTATCTATGGCATTTCCATCTAAATCACAGATAATATGGGGTAAATTTCATTCTTTATTGCTGCCTTTTCCCATCACCTACCTATACCCCTGGCCACCTAATCAACTTCTAGTTGACATGTATATAGAAAATCAGAGTAATTTTACCCTTAGCCTGAGCAATATGCCAGTGAACTGGTATGAGAATCCTGTAATTTCAGGTAAAGTAAATGACGATGGGGTCAAAACTAACATTGTTCCCTCTATTAACATGTGTAGCTCTCTCATTTTCTATGCACATGTATTTTATTTCTGTGGCAAGTTGAAAAATCAGGTAAGTAATCATATTGCCTAGAGGAACACAGCATTATTGTAAAAAAGGCAAAGGCAAAGCTGTTTTATTCCGGTGTTTAAGGTTCTTCAGATTCGTCTGGTGGAATTGAACTTGCTCAACATGGTTACTCTTGCTTAAAGTTTTACTCTTCTAGATGAAAGGCATAGCTGCCTGTCCTTAAAGGCACGGGAGTTGGTGCCTCCACGCATGACAGCTGTCAAGCACTGATATGATCACTCAGGGAACACAAATGCATTTCTAGTACCTATAGATGTTCCTCAGGTTAAGAAATATTTTATAAAGAAAACTCAAAAATAGTTCTGAGACATTATAGCAAAACTATACTATTGTTATGCAGTTACTAGTATTTTTACTATAAAACCCAAACTCAAAGTAAAAAGTGTTAAAGTACAAAGAGTGTAATACAAAAATAATAAAAAAAATAGAAGCTCCTATTTCCTAATTCAGTTCCACAGTCACATACCCCAAAGGTGACTTGGAACTCCTTTCAGAATATTTTTCCTTCTAGTAGATAAATGAAGTATCTTTTCCATATTTTTACACAAAAAGGATCATCCTATACAGTTTCGTATTTTGTATTTTTAACCTATAATTATGTTGGTAATATAGATCCTAGTCTTCTTTTTAGTGCCTATATAGAATTGCATATATAGATGTACCATATATGCATATTTTATCTATTAATAATTATTTACATTATTTCCTCTTTTTTCTTGCTCATAGAAATAGCATGGTGGTAAACCTTTTTTTAGCATACATTTTTTTTTCAAACTTAAGCAAATATATCCATCATGTAAATTCCAGGCATTGCCCAGCCAGTGTGGCTCAGTGCTTGAGTGTTGACCTATGAACCAGGAGGTCACGGTTCGATTTCCAGTCAGGCACATGCCCAAGTTGCAGGCTTGATCCTCAATAGCGGCGTGCAGGAGGCAGCTGATCCTTTCTCATCATTGATGTTTCCGTCTCTCTCTCTTTTTCCCTTCCTCTCTCTGAAATCAATAAATATTCCAAGCATAAATCTTAACACTTTTAAAAATAACATTTTTCAGCTGAATTGGATACTCAAATACTCCATCCTAACACCCCTCAGGTAATTGAAGAAATGGTGACATGTGGTAATGATATAGCATATTCTATTGAGATAAGACATTGTTCTAGTCATTTATTGCTACATAAACTACTCTAAAACTTAGTGGTTTAATTCAAAAATATTTATTTATTTAAATATATTTTATTGATTTTTTACAGAGAGGAAGGGAGAAGGATAGAGAGTTAAAAACATCAATGAGAGAGAAACATTGATCAGATGTCTCCTGCACACTCCCTACTGGGTATGTGCCTGCAACTGAGGTACATGCCCTTGACCGGAATCGAACCTGGGACCCTTGAGTCCGCAGACCAACACTCTATCCACTGAGCCAAACCGGTTAGGGCAACACTCATTTATTTAGCTCAGAAAACTGCAACTAGTTCAGGACTGGGAGGGAAGGCTGTGTCTATACTGCACAGCATCAGAAGGAGTAGCTTGACTGGCAGGGCTAGAGGACCCATTTCCAAGATGGATCACTCAAGTTGTTAGAGCTGGCTTTCAGTTGAGAGTTCAGCTGGGGCTGGTGGCTGGGAACCCCCTATTTCTCTCTGCATGAATCATTTCATATGACCTAGACTTCCTTGTGACATGATACTTGGATACCAGGGGCAAGAATCCTGAGGGACAGAACTAGGCAGAAGCTGTACTGCTTATTATGACCCAGAAGTCTTCTAGTGTCCCATCGCCTACTCTATATTCATTATATAGTAGTCACAAAGGTCCATCCAGTTTAAGAGGAGGGACATGAACTCATCTCTTGATAGAAATGTGGCAAGGTTCGAAACAAAAAAGCAGGTGGGGCGGAAAATATTTGCAGCCACTACTGGAAAAGACAATCAGCCACAGTCAAAATATACCTCCTTTGACTCTAGGTAAGTAGTTCAAAATACTATATGCTGATTTTTTAAACAGTGCATTCAAATTTATTGTTTTTCTTTTGACCTGATTCTGAAAACAAATATTTTACTACACCTATCAGTTTGTTTTCTTTCTACTATATAATGAATGATAATACCCATGCTAGTTCCCATTATGACAAAACCTGAGGTAGTTGCATGATCACACACTTTTCTTTAATTGATGAGAAACAATTGATAATGATAATAATGATATTGTTGTTATTATTCCACATGAAATATTGTATCTTCATTTACCGATGACAAAATCTAGATGCGGAAAAGGTAAAGCAACTTTCTTATTTTTTAATCCTCACCTGAGGATATTTTTCCATTGATTTTTTGAGAGAGAGAAGGACAGAGAGGAATGTAAATATATTATAAAATCACATATAATTATTATGTGAGAGACACATCAATTGGTTGCCCCCTGTACAAGAGGTACATGCCCTTGACCAGAATCAAACCCAGGACCCTTTGGTCCACAGGCCAACTCTCTATCCACTGGGTTAAACTAGCTAGGGCAAAAAAGCAACTCTTTTGAAAAAACAGACTTAAGGCACAGTTCAGATATGTTTTTTGTTAGAAAACATTTTATCTTTTGCTTTTTTTTTTTTTAAGTTTTGATGACTTCCTTGCCATCTTATTATCTTGGAATACCTACAAAATAATGTCTGCTCTTTAATAGAAGCCAAGGTTCTAATTCATTCTTCTGTTAATGTCATATTAAGATACTGTTGAATCAGATGAAACTCCATTTTCATTCCAATGAGACTCCTAGACTATGTAATTATGGGTTACTTAATATGCTAACATTTATATATCTATAATAATAAAAGCATAATATGCTAATTAGACCAGACAGCCAAACGACCTTCTGGACGAAGCCAGGGCTGCGAGGGCCCAGGCAAGCCACCTCGGCTGTGAGGGCTGAGATCCTTGCATGAATTTTGTGCATCGGGCCTCTAGTTTTTTAATATCAAAGTATTTGGTTGATATGAAAACATGCTCAAAGTCACTAATCATCTGAGAGATGCAAATCAAAACAACAATAAGGTATCATCTCACACCTGTCAGAATGGCTATCATCAACAAATCAACAAACGACAAGTGCTGGAGAGGATGTGGAGAAAAGGGAACACTCATGCACTGCTGGTGGGAATGCAGATTGGTGCAGCCACTATGGAAGACAGTATGGAGTTTCCTCAAAAAGTTAAAAATGGAACTCCCATTTGAACCAGTGACCCCACTTCTAGGAATATATCCCAAGAAACCAGAAACACCAATCAGAAAGGATATATGCACCCCTATGTTCATAGCAGCACAATTTATCATAGCTAAGATTTGGAAACAGCCTAAGTGCCCATCAGTAGATGAATGGATTAGAAAACTGTGGTATATCTACACAATGGAATACTATGCTGCTGTAAAAAAGACGGAATTCTTACCATTTGCAACAGCATGGATGGAACTGGAGAGCATTATGCTAAGTGAAATAAGCCAGTCAATGAAAGAAAAATATCACATGATCTCACTCATTTATGGATAATAAAGACCATTATAAACTGATGAACAAACATAGATACAGAGGCAGAGCAGCATTGAACAGACTGTCAAACTACAGTGGGAAGCACGGGAAGGGTTGGTGGGCGGGGGGAGGGGGGGCAGGGTGTGGTAAGAGATCAACTGAAGGACTTGTATGTATGCATATAAGCATAACCAATGGACACAAGACACTGGGGGGTAGGGGGGGCCAGGGGAATGTCAAGGGGGAGGAGGCAAAAGGAGACATATGTAATACTCTTTGTGATACTTTAAGCAATAAAACAAAACAAAAAAGTATTTGGTTGAGCATTCCTTTTTAGTAGAGAATTACTGCTTCATAGATTAGCTTTCTTTCATTGTTTGCTACAACTTTGAAAACTGGATGGACACTCTAGTGACTTATCAAAAAAAGAATGATTACTCTGCCAGGACGGTGTGGCTTAGTGTTGAGCATCAACCTATGAACCAGGAGGTCATGGTGCGATTCCAAGGCACATGCCTGGGTTGTAGGCTCAATCCCCAGGGTGGGGGCATGCTGGAGACAACCAATCAATTATTCTCTCTGATTGTTAATATTTCTATCTCTCCCTCTCCCTTCCTCTCTGAAATCAATAAAAATATTTTTAAAAAATAGAGAAGAAAACCAACAATATTAGACAAGAATGGGCTGGAATAAACAATTCCCAAAGAAAAATGAAAATGTAAGGTAACATATGGAAGATTCTTAATCTGACTCTTAGCAATAACAATAAAAAGAACAAATTAAAAGTAATCGAGATAATTTACTCAGATTGAAATTGGACAAGCAATGGATCTGGGCTGCCTGTCACTACTTGAGCCAATTTAGCAGAGACAGGGTTGAGTTACACTAGTATACGAGCGTTTATTTCAATACGGCCAGCTGTATGGCAGAGCAGCAGGTTATCCACAAAAATCAGCTCTTCCACCCCCCATAAACCAGCTGCTTATATTGCGTAGGACAAAGATTGCATGAGAAAGTAGACTATGCAGGCTGGGATGGGACTACATTGTTTGGGCAACAAGGTTGTTAATAATAGGCAGTTCTTGAATGAGAATGAACCACATTCCAAGATTGACTCCTAGGTCCAAGGTTGACTCCCAGCTCTGAGGGGTATACAACTTCCAAATAGGTTAGAATGTCCTTTCTTTAACCAGAACAAGGCAATCACGCTTAACAGAGCATGATTAATATTTCCCATAGCCATAGCTAGTCCCCGACACTATTTTTGCCCCTAACAAGATGAGTAAAGGTTCAAAGTTTAACAGTCTGCTGTTGTTTAGGCTGAACGGGAATAGACACTGTCACATATGGCTAGGAAGGATTCCTAGCCTTCAAAGAATGAACTACTGATATACACAACAACATTGATGAATCTGAAAAAATGTTATGCTGAGATATAATACAAGACATTAAGGAGTACATCTCAAATAATTCTATTTATACAAAATACTAGAACTGACAAAACTAATCTATAGTGAGAGAAAGTAACTTAATGGTTGACAGGGACCAGGGGAGAGGGGATTGACTGCAAGAAAGCACATTGAGAGCTATAAAAATATTCTGTACCTTTTCAAAAAATAAAATCTTTATTGTTGAAAGCATTACATATGTCCTCTTTTTTTCTTACAGTTAAGCAAGTTTTGACAAAACCAGCACCACCACCTCAATCAAGATACAGAATATTTTGCCTGGGGTGGTAGGTGGGGATGGGCTAGAAGGGATCAATGGGAGGGAAAAGGGTACATCTGTAATACTTTCAACAATAAAGATAAATTGTTTTTTAAAAAACAAAAGAAGAAGAAAACTTGATTTGTACAAACCCAAACAAGAAAAGAGTAAAGGAACCAAGACCAGATGGGACAAAGACAAAGAGAATACAGAAAATAAACTCAACTATATCAGAAATTATATTAAATTTAAATGGACTAAAAGCTCCTATTTAAGATAAAGACTGTCAGACTGTCTTAAAAAAAAAAAAAAAAAAAGACCTAACTATATGTTGTTTACATATGTAAAAATAAAAGAATGAAAAAAGATATGCCATCAAAACACTGGCCACAATACATCTAATGTGACTATGTTAAGATCAGCCAAGCAGACTTTAAGATAAAGAAGTATTACTAGTGGTAAAGAAGAGCATTTCAAGATATTAAAATAGGTCAATTCAACAGTAAGAAAAAAAATTCTAAATTTTAAATTCTCTTAGTACCATAGCTTCAAAATATATATACAGCAAAATTTTAATTAAACTAAAAAGGGAAATAGACCAATTCACAAAATTTTATCTCAGTAGCTGACAGAAAATACAGTAAAACATATATCTATAGTGTATATGAGATGTGAACAACATAATTAAGCAATTTACCTAAATGACCTATATATACAATGCTATATTCAACAACTGCAAAATACAATCTTTTCAAGTACACATGGAAAATTTACCAAATAGACCAGTGATGGCAAACCTTTTGAGCTCGGCATGTCAGCATTTTGAAAAACCCTAACTTAACTCTGGTGCCGTGTCACATATAGAAATTTTTTGATATTTGCAACCATAGTAAAACAAAGACTTATATTAACTACCCAAATGTTTGGAAATTAAGAAGTGCACTTCTGCCTAGCTGGCGTGGCTCAGTGGTTGAGCATCGACCTATGAACCAGAAGGTCACATGCCTGGGTTGTGGGCTTGATCCCCAGTAGGTGGTATGCAGGAGGCAGCCAATCAATGAATTTCTCTCATCATTGATGTTTCTCTCTCTTCCTCTCTCAAATAAAATCTATATATATAAAAGCCTAAGTGACTAAACAACTGGTCGGCCAGTTGCTATGACGTGCACTGACCATCAGGGGGCAGACGCTCAACACAGGAGCTGTCCCCTGGTGGTCAGTGTGCTCCTACAGCCAACCTCCTGCAATCCCTCCCCACAGCTGGCCACCCCAATCAGGACTGGGCTAGATGGCCCTGATCAGCCCCGATTGCCAGCCAGGCCGAGGGACCCCACCTGTGCACTATTCGTGCACCAGGACTCAAATATATATACTTTAAGAAAAAAAAAAAAGAAATGCATTTCTATTTTTTAAAGCTTTTTTATTTTTTAGTTTATCCTCACTCAAGGATATTTTTTCCATTGATTTTTTTAGAGAAAGAGTAGAAGGGAGAGAGGGAGGAGAAGAGAGAAACATTGATGTGAGAGCGACACATCAATTGGTTACCTCCCACATGGCCCCAACAAGGGCTGGGGAATCAAACCTGCAACCCACATATGTGCTCCTTATGGGGAATTGAACCCGAGACATTTCTGTGCGTGTGCCGACACTCTCACCACTGAGCCACACTGGCTGGGGCAGAAATGCACTTCTAAGTAACCCATGTATTTAGATCCCTTTGGTGTCAACCAGGAACGATTGGTGAAAGTATTTTCAACTGAAAATGAAAATATGGCATAGCAAAATTTGTGGACTAATGCTAAAAATGATTATAGAAAAATCTATAGCTTCAGATACATATATTTAAAAAAACAAAAGATTGAGAATATTTCCTCAGCTTCCATCTCTAGACACTTGAAAAAAATGAACTCTTTTCTCCATAGTGGCCAGCTGCTCATATCTGAAGTTCCCTGCAGCTCCAACAGAAGACCTCGGATCCCAGGCTGGTGGGCTTTACAGTACCTCCCACTTTGCTTAATAATATGCCAGCCAACAAGTCACACAGGTGGCAGTGTTACTGGCTCCTTTCTGGACAGTGACACTGATTTGCAGAATGAAGAAGAGGAAGGACTGTAAATCTCTAAGGTTGGAAGAGTCTGGTGGAGAGGAGCCAGCCAGCCTGGTCCCAAGTACTCATAAAAAGAACTAATGCTCTGGGTTCCATCACTAACCAATTGAGTGTTCCCCCTAAATATAATTATAAAAGCAGAAAGTCACAAGGGTCACTAAAGGAAATCATCATGCCAATCTTTGCTAGGAGCCCTTCCCATAGAATGTCACAAAACATCTAGAACCCACTGCGATTTCTGTTTCCTGACTGTGGGCCACATGCTAACCCCTTATGGTTGATCCCTTTGGTGCCAACCAGAGGCAACTGGAAAAGGCCAGAAGAACTGCAGTGAATGTGCAGATTACTCCAAGTTCCACTCTGAGGTACTCAGGAAGTCTCTAGAAGCCACACCCAGAGGATAAGCATCAAACACACCTCCACAGGAAAATTTTAAATCTCCAAAGTCTTACTTTTTTTTTTTAAAATCCTCAACCGAGGATATTTTTCCATTGATTTTTAGAGAAAGGGAAAGACAGAAACGTCGATGTGAGAGAAACACATCACTTGGGAGGAGCTTGCAACCGCAGTACATGCCCTTGACTGGAATTGAACCAGGGACCCTCTGGTCCACAGGCCGATGCTCTATCCACTGAGCCAAACCAGTTAGGGCCATAGTTTTACCTTGAAGAGGCCCAGAAAAGAGTTTGAGGCAACCTCTTTCTTTTTTCTTTTTTCTTTTTTTTTTTTTATTTTAACAATAATGTATTATGTCAGGTTTTGTAGGAAGCTGACTCTGACTGGAGATTTGTGTGCAGGAAGTGGATTGGGGAGTGCTTCTAGATCAATACCTGTCCAGGTGTGTAGGAAGGGAGCTGGACAGAGAGAAAAGTTGAATCTGCAGAAAAGTTCATCCCCCAGACCTTCTAGAGCTTGGGCAGGACTTCAGACGTGTACCTCCTTCAGTCAAGGAACCTGAGCCTCTATACCTCCCTGGAATAGTGTGGCTTTGATGGCATACAACCTGTGCAATTCCACAGGGCCCTCACACTTAGAACAACCCCATGTTGTTGTTACATTACATGCTGTCACTGTCACTTGTCACCTATCACTTTCTTAATTTTTTTTAATAAATTGGTTATATATACTTTTTAAAATTTGATTTTATAGAAGAAGGAAGAGGGAGAGAGAGATAGAAACACAAATGATGAGAGAGAATCATTGATCAGCTGCCTCCTACAAGCCCCACACTGAGGATCGAGCCTACAGCCTCGTCATATGCCCTGACCAGGAATCAAATCGTGACCTCTGGTTCATAGGTCAATGATCAACCACTGAGCCACACTAGCCGGGCTTTAGGCTTCTTTACTCTGCAGCAACAGGCTACCTTAATGTTATAAAGTACACATAAATGTGAAGAGTTTGGAAGCTCTAAAGAAAGAGCAGAGGTTTTATTAACCAAATGACTAGAAATTTGAGGTGTACTGGTACTCAGAAACCATCCTTGCTTTCCCTAATCTGTATTCTTACTGTTTGACCTGCTCTCCCTTTTCCTACCCTATGGTCCCTGGCATTCTATATCGCAAACAAAGGTCACAAGAGCAATTAAAGGAAATCATTGTGCCAATCTTTGCTAGGATCCCTTCCCATAGAATGTCACAGAACACCCTGAACCCACTGAGATTTCTGTTTCCTGACTGTGGGGCCTAAATAACAAGGAAAGAAAAACCACATGCATCAAATTACAAGAAGGAAGCCAGGAAGAAAATGAGAAAGGAGAGGGAGAGGGTTAATAGGCATCCTGGGGCATGCCAACATGAGGAACAACCTGGACTTGCGATTGGCATCTGAAATGCAGAGGTGAAGGGGACAGAGCATTCTTGTAGGACTGAGGCCTTAATCTGTGGGATCTGTTGCTACCTCCAAGTAGATGTGTCAGAACTGAGTTGAAGTGTAGGATGCCCAGCTGGTGTTGGAGAATTGCTTGGTGCTGTTCCTGGTCAGACACATGCCTCATACACAAAGGAATTGTGGTCAGAATTGTAGCTTACTCACCCTAGTTTAGTCCCAGTTTACCAGCTTTTATAAATGCCACCTCTTCTTCTAAAGTTAAAATAATTTAAAATAAATTAAAAACTGCAGCGAGAAGGCCGGGGAGGGTTGGGGGACAGGAGGGAGGGGGGTAAGAGATCAACCAAAGGACTTGTATGCATGCATATAAGCATAACCAATGGACATAAGACACTGGGGGGTCGGGGAGGCCAGGGAACTGTCAAGGGCCGGGGGAAAAAAGGGACACATATGTAATACCCTTTGTAATACTGTAAGCAATAAAAAAAATAAATAAAAATAAATAAATTAAAAAGCTAAAATAATTTATGTGATTAATTGCTTTTTGGAGGGGCTTGTCACCCTTTTGATTTAGTAGACCTGATTTGCCTTGAGACTTAAGCTCTCCAGTAGGCTCAAAAACTTGATTTGTAGATTTTCCAGCTCTTTCTTCTTGTTAGAATTGGAGTGACCCTTTTTTTGTTGCTTTCTAAATCCTACGTATGCATAGATCTGTTTTATTACCATTTTATCTATTTTTAGTTGTATGATTCAGTGTCATTAACTTTATTCTCAATGTTAACCATCACCACTGCTCATTTCTAGAACTTGTTCATCATCCCAAATAGAAACTCTGTACCCATTAAACAATAACTCTCCATTCCCTCCTCCCTACAGTCTCTGGTAATTCTATTATACTTTCTCTCTTTCTGAGTTTGCCTATTCTAGCTACATACCTCATGAAAGTAGCATCACACAATATTTGTCCTCTTGTGTTTGGCTTATTTCACTTACCATGAAACCCTCAAGATTTATCAATTTGTAGCTTGTGAATAGATTTCATTTCTTTTTAAAGCTGAATCATACTCCACTGTGTGTACATGCCACATTTTGTTTATCCTCTCCTATTCTCATACACTTACTGTATTTCCTTTGTGGATTTTTGAGACAGGGGGTCCCTCAGGGGTGAGGATGACGGACTCCAATGCGCTGGGGCGTCTGCATGCACGACTCCGGAGACCAGGTTCAGAGACACAGATCCAACTTTATTGAGGAAGTACAGCCTTATATAAAGGGGTAAGCAGCCAATGCAATAAGGACACGCTTGCTAGGTTATCCAGTGGGCGTGAGGGTTGGGGCTAAGAGTAGGTGGCTCCTGGAGATTTGTCAGGCGGGCGTTGCCACTTTCTGGTGTGCCAAGGAAGTCTGTTCGCTGGAGTGTACTCACAGCGTTGCTTCGGCTGCAGCACTGAGATAGATCTCCTGAGCTCTTCCCACAGATTTTATTCCGATTTCTTTCTTTTTTAACAATAGTGTATTATGTCAGGTTTTCTAGGAAGCTGACTCTGACTGGAGATTTGTGTGCAAGGAGTGGACTGGGGAGTGATTCTAGATCAATACCTGTCCGGGTGTGTAGGAATGGAGCTGGGCAGAGAGAAAAGTTCATCCCCCAGACCAGTGATGACGAACCTATGACCTGCGTGTCAAAGGTGACACACGAACTCATTTTTTTGGTTGATTTTTCTTTGTTAAATGGCATTTAAATATATAAAATAAATATGAAAAATATAAGTCTTTGTTTTATGATGGTTGCAAATATCAAAAAATTTCTATATGTGACACGGCACCAGAGTTAAGTTAGGGTTTTTCAAAATGCTGACACGCTGAGCTCAAAAGGTTCACCATCACCGCCCCAGACCTTCTAGACAGAGCTTGGGCAGGACTTCAGACGTGTACCTCCTCAGTCAAGGAGCCTAAGCCTCTATACCAGCCATGGGCAATCTACGGCCCGCGGGCCGGATCCAGCCTGTTTGAAATGAATAAAACTAAAAAAAAAAAAAAAAAAAAAAGACCGTACCCTTTTATGTAATGATGTTTACTTTGAATTTATATTAGTTCACACAAACACTCCATCCATGCTTTTGTTCTGGCCCTCCGGTCCAGTTTAAGAACCCATTGTGGCCCTCGAGTCAAAAAGTTTGCCCACCCCTGCTCTATACTCTCTGGAATAGTGTGGCTTTGATGGCATACAACCTGTGCAATTCCACAGGGCCCTCATACTTAGAACAACCCCATGTCATGGTTTAATTATATGCTGTCACTGTCACTTGTCACCCATCTCTTTCTTAATTTTTTAACAAAGATCTCTGCATTTTCATTTTTCATTGGGCCATACAAATTACGTAGTCAGTCCTGTCCTCGACCACATATTCTGATGTTAGTTATTCCCAGAGTGAAACCCAAACCTTGACCAAGACAACTCAATGTGGCTCAGAGGCATTCTCAGAAAGTGGCTCATCTGGGAGCCACCCACACTGCAGGGAGTTAGAATATAGTAAGCCTCAGTATTGATGGCGAGATTTGGATGGTACATGACAATATCCACTACAATCAGCTTCTGACGTGTAACAATTTTAAATAGCTGTAAATTATGGTGCATGTGTACACATTTGCTGTCTCCATTGTACCTATCATATCATAGATTACACACCCATAAACAATAGAGTACCAATTTCAAATCATGATTATTATTGTGTAGTATTTTTTTTAAAATATATTTTATTGATTTTTTACAGAGAGGAAGGGAGAGAGATAGAGAGTTAGAAACATCGATGAGAGAGAAACATCGATCAGCTGCCTCCTGCACATCTCCCACTGGGGATGTGCCCGCAACCCAGGTACATGCCCTTGACCGGAATCGAACCTGGGACCCTTCAGTCTGCAGGCCAACACTCTATCCACTGAGCCAAACCGGTTTCGGCTATTGTGTAGTATTTTTAAAAATTTTTGTGGCTCACTATTTTTATGTTTTAATATGCTTTTTGCTCATTTAATGGTCAAAATAGTACTTCAGAGTTTTCTAGTCAACAATTTACTAAGAAAAATAAAAACATACAGAAAAGGTGAAAGAAGTGTATAACTAATACACTTGTACCCAATACATAGACTTTATCATTAACAGTTCACTGTTTGCTTTAACATATTTGTAGATATCTATCCATTCCTATCTAATCACCAATACATATGATTTTTCGTATATCTCAAAGTACATTGTATTCAACAGTACATTTCACCCCAAACACTTTAGTAGCCCTATCAGAGTTCAATATTTATTTTTTATTTTCTTTAACTATTTTAAAAAAACTTTTAAATTTATTTATTGAATTTATTGGGGTGACATTGGTTAATAAAATTATATAGGTTTCAAGTATACAATTCTATAATACATCATCTGGATATTGTATTGTGTGTTTACCACCCCAAGTCAAGTCTCCTTCCATCGCCATTTATCACTTTACCTTCTTCTACCTTCCCCTACCCTCTTTGGTCCTTAGGTCGATGCTTTAACCACTGGCTAGGGATAGGTAAAATTTAAATACAGTGAAATATGTAAATCTTAAGTGTACCATTTGATGAGTTTTGGCAAACAGATACATCCATGAGACACAGCTCTCCCTCCAGATACAGGACATTGCCCTAGCTGGTTTGGCTCAGTGGATAGAGCTTGGGCCTGCTGACCAAAGGGTCCTGGGTGTGATGCCAGTCAAGGGCAAGTACCTCAGTTGCAGGCTTCTCCCCATTAGGGCCCTGGTCAGCGCACGTGCAGGAGGCAACCAATTGATGTGTTTCTCTCACATCGATGTTTCTCTCTGCCTTCTCTCTTCCACTCTCTCTAAAACACCAATGGAAAAATATCCTCCAGTGAGGATCAACAAAAAATAAACAAATAAACAAAAGATACAGGACATTATCATTATGCCAAAAGGCTGCATCATGCCTCTTTTCATTAAACCCTGCCCCCAATACCTGCCCTCCTCTCAGATGTAACCACTGTTTTCATTGTTTTAAATCATAGTTTACTTGAGCCTGTACCAGAACTTCATGCCAAAGGAATCATATAGTATGTACTCTTTGGGATCCTGATTCTTTCACGGAGCATAATGCTTTTGAGATTCATGCCTCTTGTTTCATGTACCAGTAGGTTTTCTTTTCTCTTTTTACTGCTGAGCTGTATCCCACTGCAAGAAGGTACCACAGGTACTTATTGATTCTCCTGTTGATGGATCCCTGAGTTGTGTCTAGTTTTTGTCTTTTCTGAATAAAGCTGCTATGAATTTCAGATATATATGCACTAATAAAAGGGTAATATGCTAATTAGACCAGGAGACCTTCCGGACGTCCTTCCAGACAAAGCCATGGTGGCAGGGCCAAGGCAGAGACAGTTAGGGACGATCATGCCAGGAGGGGAGGGCAGTTGGGGGTGATCAGGCCAGTGGTGGGGGAGAGCAGTTGGGGATGAGTAGGCCGGCAGGCAGAGTGGTTAGGGGCCACCAGGCAGGCAGGCAGATCAGCAGTTAGGAGCCAGTGGTCCTGGACTGTGAAAGGGATGTCCGACTGCCAGTTTAGGCCCTATCCCACAGGTATCGGGGGGTCCCAGATTGGAGAGGGTTCAGGCCAGGCTGAGGGACAACCCCCCCATGCACAAATTTTGTGCACCGGGCCACTAGTATCTATATAATATTTTTATTGATTTCAGAGAGAGGAAGGGAGAGGGAGAGATAGGAACACCAATGATGAGAGAGAATAATTGATCGGCTGCCTCCTGCATGCCCCCTACTGGGGATCGAGCCCAAAACCTAGGCATGTGCCCAGACCAGGAATCAATGGTTCATAGGTCGATGCTCCTGGTTCATAGGTCAATGCTCAACCACTAAGTCACACCAGTGGGCTCGATATGCTAACCATAAGACTCAATAAGTTTGCAACATGTTCTCAAATCAATAACCTGTGACCTGCCACTGAGCAATCTTAGGGAAACTGACTTACCATAATGTCTCTGTTCTTCCTCCTAGAAAAAAAAGTAAAGAGGAAACAATCATGAGGCAATTGTTTGCAGATTTGCTTTGCATAAAAGAACCAGGACAGCCAAAACCGGTTTGGCTCAGTGGATAGAGCGTCAGCCTGCGGACTGAATGGTCCCGGGTTCGATTTCGGTCAAGGGCATGTACCTGGGTTGCGGGCACATCCCTAGTAGGAGATGTGGAGGAGGCAGCTAATCGATGTTTCTCTCTCATCGATATTTCTAACTCTCTATCTCTCTCCCTTCCTCTCTGTAAAAAAAAATCAATAAAATATAAAATAAAATAAAAATTTACTATAAAAAAAAAAAAAGAACCAGGACCACCCCCAGACGTATGTGATCACTTCATGGCTTCTCCCCAGATGTATGTGATCATTCAGTGGCATTTCCAAGTTTAAACACTGAAATCTTATCAAGAAACTAGAAACCATAGAAATTTACCTTAACTCTTCCTCCCAGTCTCCTTTCCAAGTTAAAAATTGCTAACTCAGTCCAATGAGCATGATGGTTTTTGAGGCATTTCTAAGTTTCCCATCATCTCAGTTAGTGCCTTCTCAATCAGTAAGTTTCTTTGCCCCAAACTCTTACACTCAGATTTTGCCTTTTGTGAAGCATCTGCCATATGAATCAGAGTTTGATAACACTGAGTGTCTTACAATTCAACTCAATTCTGAATCTACCTGGCGGTAGCATTAGATACCACACAACACTAACCCCCCTACCCTTCAAATGCCAATAGCAAGCCCAGGTTATAGATCAGAGGTTTCCACTGTTGTAGGTGATGGGAAGGGCACTGCATTTTAGACCTGTGGGGTCAGACCCCACATGAGTTCAGCAACCTCGGTACCTTGAGTTCTGACTAGGAGAGAATTCAAGCCAGGACCCAAACTATAAGAGAACATTTATTTGATAAATCACAGAGTAATTCCTAGAAGAAATGGACTTAGCAAACAAGTTATAGGGGTAAAGGAAGGGCCCTTGGAGCTTGGCAGTGATGGTAATGTGCCTGGTGTATGTGTTGGGGGTGTGCTCCTGGGAGATAGAGCATGCTGAGTCCTCTGTCCTGAGGGTCTTAAGGATGGAGATTTTAGGAGAGGTTCCAGGGGAAGATCTCAGTAGAACAGCGGTTCTCAACCTGTGGGTCGAGACCCCTTTGGGGGTTGAACAACCCTTTCATGGGGGTTGCCTAAGACCATTGGAAAACACATATATAATTACATATTGTTTTTGTGATTAATCACTATGCTTTAATTATGTTCAATTTGTAACAATGAAAATACACCCTGCATATCAGATATTTACATTACGATTCATAACAGTAGCAAAATTACAGCTATAAAGTAGCAACGAAAATAATTTTATGGTTGGGGGTCACAACAACATGAGGAACTGTATTAAAGGGTTGCGGCATTGGGAAGGTTGAGAACCACTGCAATAGAATATTCTGCAGCTTTCCAGGTATGTCCTTTCAGGGTCTAAGTCTCCACTGATTGATTGGTCGAGGCCAGGGCAGGGGATCATTATCTAATACAGCTGGCCCTGAAGTCAGCCGTGGGGTCACTGGTCTGGTTTTGTTGCTCTTCTGGGCTTGGAGCTGAAATACAATGGAGGCCTAGTCAGTAATGGCGAACCTTTTGAGCTCGGCATGTCAGCATTTTGAAAAACCCTAACTTAACTCGGGTGCCATGTCACATATAGAAATTTTTTGATATTTGCAACCATAGTAAAACAAAGACTTATATTTTTGATATTTATTTTATATATTTAAATGCCATTTAACAAAAAAAAATCAACCAAAAAAGTGAGTTCACGTGTCACCTCTGACACACGTGTCATAGGTTCGCCATCACTGGCCTAGATGTTATATCTGAGGAGGAAAGATGGTGGAAAAGTGGCGGGCTGTGGCAAGGTCCCACCTTCCATTTGTCTTTTGCTAGGCATCCAGGGCTTTCCACCCTGACGGCCTTCTGTACTTAGCCCACCGTCCTCACTCTGCTCTTATCTGACTGCCTACCACACCACAGCCTCCTAGAGTTCAATCAATTTGTTGGAGCCACTCACAGAACCCAGAGAAACATTTTCCTTTCTAGACTATTGGTTTATCATAAAAGGATATGACTCAGAAACAGCCATATGGAAGAGAAGTATCGAAGTAAAAAAACATCCAAACCTGTAGAGAATTTTAAGTTCATTTGAGCCAAATTGACAACAAATGTGGGGAGCAAGCTCTCAAGTGCTCTGGGGAGTTAACAGTTTTGCAGGTTCTTGTATGCATTTGAAAATTAAGAAGAGAACATACGGAAGATTACCTGGAAGGGAAAGCAAGGTAGGGATTGAATTACAGAAGTTACCAAGGTTATGTGCTCTCTTGAGGGAGGTTATTTCAAAGGTGTGTTAACCTAGGTGTACAGAAACAATGGTCAGAGCTTGCTTAAGGCAAAGTTAAACCTAAAATGTTATATGCCTGGGGCATAACTATGACATACCCGATTAGAAATTTGTGCTCAAATCACCCTGAGTTACTTTCCATAGAACCTCCCCCCCGCCCCCCACCAGATAGGTAGGGCAAGGTATGGGGAAAGGGTGCATGCCCTCTCCAGGTGCACCAGTCTCCCACATATCCCCGTGTTCACTGTCAACGTAAGAAATATTCAAACCTGTAAAGAATTCTCCTGAGATTATTTGAGTCAAACTGTCGACAATTGCCAGGGAGTAAAATCTCAAGGCAGTGAGATAATGTTTCAGAGAATGGCAGTTTTGCACCTTATTTTACACATTACAATCAAAAGAGGAGACATAAGTGGGTTACCTGAAATTCATTGGTGATAGGTTAGGAAAGTGGGAGAAAGCAAGGGGGTGGAGGTGGGGGGGACTTCTGGGATCAGATAAAAAGTAAAGTGATATATCGTACACATAGGTAGGTACAGGACAGTAAATAATCAACAATTAACACGATAAAAATACCAGTGAGAATTTGTAGAGTCTGCTCTGGTGAATTGTTTGTGCCCCAAGGGGTCTGGAAAAAGGGAAGTTACCCTGACCTTCCAAAGATCTATTATCTTAGATGCAAAAGACAGTTAAGCTAAAGATTGACTTGTATCAGGGTGGATTCATGACTATCTGCCATAAATTGCTTTTAATTAAAATCATTTTAAAAAATTAAAATTGTTTTCATTTCAGACCATCCTTTGTGATTACTTTAGGTCTCTGAGTTTGGAAGGCCACCATGCAGCCCTACCTGAGCTTGTCAGGTTAGCATGTGGCCCCTTTTTGTCCACATAACCAACCTGGAAGACTCTGAGTGTAGTCCTCTCACGTTTTCATTTTCTTTTTGTTTGATTTTAGTCCTCTCAAGTTTTATGAAGCTTTCTTACATAGTCATTATTAAATTATTGGCTATTGGTTATTGAACTCAACCTCCAGCCCCTTCCCTCTCCCAGGAGTAGGGTGAGTGGTGCTGAAAGTTTCAATCCTCTAATCACTGGTTGTCTCCACTGGCAACTAGCAGCCCCCATCACCCAGGTGCTTTCAATAGTCATCTCATTAACCTAGCAAGACACACTTTTATTGCTCTCAATACTTAGAATAATCCAGTGATGGTGAACCTTTTGAGCTCGGCGTGTCAGCATTTTGAAAAACCCTAACTTAACTCTGGTGCCGTGTCACATATAGAAATTTTTGGTATTTGCAACCATAGTAAAACAAAGACTTATATTTTTGATATTTATTTTATATATTTAAATGCCATTTAGCAAAGAAAAATCAACAAAAAAAATGAGTTCGTGTCGTCTCTGACACGCATGTCATAGGTTTTCCATCACTGGAATAGTCCAAGGATTTTAGTTGCTCTAGCAGAAAGGGGACAAAGACCAAAAATGAATTTCTCTTAGGATCCCAATATCATACAGCCCAAATGCATTTTCCTGTTTTCATTTCCCTTGTGTGGATGTAAAAGGGCCACATACTAAACTTGACAAGCTCAGGAGAAGCCTGCATGGTGGGCCTTACAAATTCAGAGACCTAAAGAAACCACAAAGGATGGTCTGAAATTAAAACCTTCTAGTTAAAAGCAAGTCATGGTGTATAGTAATGTCCTAGGCCAGTAACTTTCTTGACAAAGGTCAATCTTTACCTTAACTGAGCATGTCTATTGTCTTTTTGCAACTACAATAACATACCTTTTGGAATGTCAGGATAATTTCCCCTTTTCCAGACCCCTTAGGGCACAATCTCCCATCAGGGTAGGAGACCACAGAGCCCCTCATTATTATTGTTATTGTGTTAATTGTTAACATTAACTATCCTATACTTACCTATGTAAAAGAAGTATGCCTATTTGCTTTACTTTATATCCAATCTCAGCGATTTCCCCGCTTTGCTTTTCCCCACCTTCCTAATCTATCACCAATAAATTTCATGTAAACTCCTTACATTCCCCTTTGATTCTGATGTATAAAATAAGTGGTAAACCTGCCTGTTTTCCAGAACATTTTCTCAATCCATTGAGATTTTGCTTACTGGCGATTGTCTATTTGGCTCAAATAAACTCATAAAAATTCTTACAGGTTTATAGGTTTCTTAGGTCAACACCTGGGGAAATAGTTACTGGAAAATTGCATTTCAGAGCTTAGGTTTGTTAACGTAAGAAACATTCAAACCTGTAAAGAATTTTTGTGAGTTTATTTAAGCCAAAGTATCCACAATTGCCAGAGAGCAGAATCTCAATGCAATGAGAAAATGCTTCAGAGAATCGCCCTTTTTCACCTTGTTTTCTACATTACAATCAGAGGAGACGTAAGTGGGTTACATGAAATTTATTGGTGATATATTAGGGAGGTGGGAGAAAGCAAAGCAGGGAAACCTCTGGGATTGGATAAAAAAATAAAATGATAAGACATGTGGGTTTTTTTACATATGTAGGTACAGGATACTGAACAGTCAATAATTAACAAGATAAGAACAATGAGGTAATCTGTGGTTCAGCCCTGGCACCCTGGCACATTGGTTGTGCCCTGAGAGGTCCAGAAAAAGAGAAGTTACAAGCTACCCTGACATCCCACAGGTATGTTATCTTAGATGCAAAAAGACAATAGGCTCAGTAAAGATCGAAGTTGATCTTTGTCAGGGAAGAAACTGGCCTAGGACATGATGACCCACTATAAACTGCTTTTTAATTTAAAGGTTTTAATTTCAGACCATCCATTGTGGTTACTGTACATCTCTGAGTTTGCAAGACCACCACTTAGGCCTTCCCTGAGTTGGTCAAGTTAGCATGTGGACCCTCTCGTCCACAGGTTATAATACTGCTTTTGGGTCAACCCCTGTGTGAGCAAGACAATATTTTTTAAATCCTGGTCTTTCCTCTATTTTGGCAGGATTTAAGGATTGTTCTAAACTGGAGTGTTCTAAACTGTACAGAGATTATGGTTTTTGATGGAGAGCAAAAGCCTTCTATATGTTATACCCAGATTTCAAGATCCCCAAAAGCCCACCAGGGAGCCAGCCGAGTCCGATGCAAAAGCAAAGAGTCTTTATTCGAGCTAGCTCGGCTCCCCGACCACACTCACCGATGCAACGGCAAGCCAAGTGGCAGAGAGAAAGAACTCTGTGTGGAGAGGAGTTTTATAGGGGGGTGGAGTAAGGGGAGGAGAGGGGACTATGGGCCCCACCGATTGGCCAGGCTCAAGTCGGTGTCTTGTTACACAGGATGTGGTCATATCTATGGCTTGCACTTCCCTTGATTGTCATTGGTTAGTTAAAGAAGTCCTGGGTGTGGCTAGCAGAGGCTTGGGCTTCCGGGAAGAAGCTCCTTGCTGAGCACATGGCTGCCCAAAAATGGAGGATCAAGGGTAAGATGGAGGGCGTAGCCCTTACCCTAGGGCAAGATCAAGGGCGAAGCCCTCGCCCTTTCATTATCAAAGGGCCTATTGTGAGAGAAAGTGAAACCGGACAACCAATGGGTCCGGGCTGCCTGTCATAACTTGAGCCAATTAGGCAGAGAAGGTTGAATCATATATGAGCATTTATTCCAGTAATGCCAGCAGTATGGAAGAGCAGCAGGTCATCCACAAAAATGTGCTCTCCCCCAGTTGCTTATACGGGGCTACAAAATAAAAATGGGTATTACAGGCAAGGGCAAATAGGCAGAAGGAATAATAATGGGTGTAGTGGTTACAGATTATATAGGCAATGTGGGCTGGGGGCTTGTGTCCAGGACTCCATTGTTTCCTTTCAGAAACAAGGCTGTTCATCTTTCCATGATAATAGGCAGTTCTGGGACACTCCCAGTTCCCTGGGCTGCATTTCCAGGTTAGTTCCCAGGTCCCCAGATACAACTCTCAGCCAGGTTAGAATGTGTTTTCTTTAATCAGAGCAAAACAATCATGGCTAACAGAGAATGATTAATATTTATTTTATTTATTTATTTATTTATTTAGTATTTTTGTTGATTTCAGAGAGGAAGGGAGAGGGAGAGAGAGAGAGAGAGAGAGAAACATCAACGATGAAAGAGAATCATTGATTGGCTGCCTCCTGCAAGACCCACACTGGGGATCAAACCCTCAACCTGGGAATATGCATGCCCTGGACCAGAATCTAACCCAGGACCCTTCAGTCCGTGGGCCAACGGTCTATCCACTGACTAGGTCACTATTTTTTATAATTATAGCTAGTTCCCAGTATTCTATTTCTGCCCCTAACAAAAGTAGAAGGAAAATGAAATTATTGCTAGCTTGTTCTATATTCAAATATTATCAAAGAGAACTTGGCCACTTGTTCTTGGGAAGCAGATACATTCAGGTGGCAGGGTCCCCAAACTGGAATTTTGCTTAGTGAATTGGTAGTAATGTAATGTAATGGTTAATTTTATGTGTCAATTTAACTGGGCTAACAACTGCCCACATAGCTGGTAAAACATTATTTCTGAGTGTGTCATTGCAGGTTGTCTCTGGAAGAGATGAGCATTTGAAATCTATAGACCAGCAGTTCTCAACTTGTGGGTCGAATGACCCCTTTGGCTGTCGAAGGACCCATTCACAGGGGTCGCCTAAGACCATCCTGCATATCAAATATTTATATTACGATTCATAACAGTAGCAACATTACAGTTATGAAGTAGCAACGAAAATAATTTTATGGTTGGGTCACAACATGAGGAACTGTATTTAAAGGGCCAGAAGGTTGAGAACCACTGCCATAGACTAAGTAAAGAATATCACCTTCACCGAGGAAGGTGAGCATCATCCAACCCTCTGGGGGTTTGAATAGAACAAAAGGCAGAGGAGAGGTGAATTCGCACTCTGCTTGAGCTGCGGCATCCATTTTCTCTTGCCCTCAGAAATTGGCACTCCTAATACTCTAGTGTGGGGAGCCGACACGGCCATGGCATACTCATGCCAGCTCAGCCTGGTTCAGTGACCCTGAGTGGGGGCGATGAAAGGCTAGAAAAGACAGACAAGAGAATGAAAGCTGGGTCTCGGTGGGACGCTGCTCCTCTGATGGACAGCGCCTGCGCCCACAAGCCATGTCTTTATTTTATAGCAGATGCCATGAGGCAAAGTAAGGGCGTGATCAAGAAGTTTACAGTATTCTCATGAGTTTCACTCCTACTCAACTACATGCACCTGAACTATATCGCTCAGGCGCGTGGGGCCATGTGTTCGGACCATAGGTTAAAGCTTACTTGAACTCTTGAACTGAGTACTAATACTGCATAACAGTTGTGACCAGCAAGTATGTTGGGGAAGTCAGGCAGGGCTGACCCCATAAATCCCATAAGTAATATTCCTCTGGTCCTGGTTCCTTACTATGCCCCACCATTTCAATATCTATCTCAGGTATTCTATCGCCATTCACTTCTGGTAAAAAAAAAAAAATTTTTTTTGAGGACTAAGTTTAACAATAATCCCTGTTTAAAAAATAAAATTCAACAGAGTAAATTTGAAGATCTAAGGTTTGTTAAGCATGTCATGACGGGTAGCATCCCATCTAGCAACTAGAAGGTGCTCTGAGGGGTATGGAAGGTTTTCATAAGAAGAAAGGTGGAGCAAGGGAGCTAATATGTAAAGAAAAGAAAGGATTATTTTGGGACCCATACATCCTTTTTCTTTTTAAAAAAAATATATTTTTTAATAGATTACAGAGAAGAATGGAGAGAGAGATGGAAACATCTTTTGTGTTGTTGTTAATCCTCACCTGAGGATATTTTTCCATTGATTTTTAGAGAGAGTGGAAGGGAGGGGGAGAGACAGAGAGAGAGAGAAACATCAATGATGAGAGAGAATCATTGATCGGCTACCTCCTGCACTCCCCCCTTCTGGGGATCAAGCCTGAAACCTGGGCATGTGCCCTGACTGGGAATCGAACTGTGACCTCCTGGTTCATAGGTCGACACTCAACCTTTGAGCCACACCGGCCTAGCCCCATACATCTTTTTTTTAAAAAAAAATATACATTTTTATTGATTTTAGAGAGGAAGGGTGAGGGAAAGAGATAGAAACATCAATGATGACAGAGAATCATTGATCGGCTGCCTCCTGCACACCCCCTACTGGGGACTGAGCCTGCAACCTGGGCATGTGCCTTGACCGGGAATCGAACCTTTACTTCCAGGTTCATAGGCTGATGCTCAACCACTGAGCCACACCGGCCCCATACATCTTTTAATTGGAGGAAGGGGTTGTGGGTGGGGATTGGGCCTTACTGGTGCTTGACCAGAAAAATCCCACACTGGTTGTTTAAGATTAGGTTTCTGGGAGAGGTTGAAACTGCAATTAGTTCACATATTAAATGTAGAATTGGTAGTATGGGCTTGTAACTCAGGTGATGCCATTGTTGATGGGTCAATTCTCTAATGGAGATTCTGAAAATTATCAAATTCAGCTAAAGACTGCAGTGCTGATAATCTCTTCAGTTTTCCTAGTTTGAACTAAGCAGATCTGGTTCCTAAAAACACACCCTCAGGAAGGGCTGGCCACAAGGAGGCAGGATCTGGCTACCCCATCGATTTTCAACCAGTTTGCAGCAAGGAGTTTCTGCCCTAGTTTGATAGAGTGTCGGCCCAGGGACTGCAAGGTCCTGGGTTTGATTCCCCGGTCAAGGGCATGTACCTCGGTTGCAGGCTCCATCTAGGCCCTGGTTCTCAGGTGCATGCAGGAAGCAGCCAGTCTATGGGTCTCTTTCACATGGATGTTTCTCTCTTTCTGTCTCCTCCTCTCTTCCACTGTCTAAAAATCAACAGAAAAATGTCTTCAGGTGAGGATTAACAAAAAAAATCTATCTATCTATATAAATGCCTAAGCAACTGGCCAACCAGCCAGTAGCTATGAGGTGCACTGACCACCAGGGGGCAGACACTCAACGCAGGAGCTGCCAAGCTGCGGTGACTTGGCAGCTGTGGTTCTCAGGTGAGGCACCCAGAATCAGAGAGGAGGGAACCCAATTCTGGGGTGTGTCACCTGAGAACTGCCCTCTTGCAACCTGGGACCCTTGGCTGGGAGGCGGGGGGAGGGGGGGAATGTTGGAGAGCCAGTTTCGACCCAATCCCCACAGGCCAGGCCAAGGGACCCCACTGGTGTACGAATCCAGGCCTCTAGTAAATAAATTAAACATGTAATACCTGACTACATATTTAATCAGGGGCACTGACCTCTTTTCCTTTAGATTGTCCAATAAAATGACAACAGCCAACACAACAATAGCTGTCTGGTATGAATGAATCAAAATTATACTTTTCTTTTTGTCAGATGCCCTGAAAATATATTTTTTTGGTGAACCACAAAATTTTAGTAATCAGTTTGTGTGCCATGAGACTTAAAAGGGTGAAAATGGCTGGCCCAGCCCACTGAGAGAGGCTGTGCTGACGTCCTCAATGCCCTGATGTCAATACCCTGGCAAAGGACTCCAGTGCCCCGCTGGACTGGTGCTCGCCTACAGCCCCTCCAAATCCAAAGGACCACATCCACCCCCACACAGCGAACTCTGAACCAGGCAAGGGCCGAAGGAACTGTCCCTAGCAGCCACTGAGGCCCTACACTCAGCCAGCCACGGCCATGGAACCTCAGGCCATCTGGCCAATGGTAGTTCAGAGGGGCTGGAGGGAAGTAAAGTCAAATGCCACATGGAAGCCTTGAGGAGGTCTGCACAGCAGCAGCTCAGGTGCACTCTTCTTGCTGCTCTTCGCTCTGGGGGTCCGCCAGCTGCCTAAGTAGAGGCTGTCCATCTGCTCGAAGCCAATCCACCCTTGCTGCTTGACGCAGTCGCTGCAGGGAGAAAACATCTGCACAGCTTATGTTTCAAGGAACCTGGCATATATGACATATGTTTGCTCCCCCTCTTAAGCGCTATATGTGTTTTAACCAGGACCACCTCCCCGAGAAAGGTTGTTTCCCCAGGTTAGGGGTTAATAGGACTAAGGAAGAGAATAAATCAGTAAATCCCCCCTAGTGTTACAGAAATACCATGTACTACTTATGAAGAACTTGGGTTAAGACTGTTGGCAATAAATTTGGGACTTGTTGGGCCCACATCCCCAGGGGTCTGCCCACCAGGGAAAGCACCAAAGCCTATACCCCTGGAGACCCACTGAGACAGGGCAGTCCCAGGGAAGGCAAGCAGCGAGGCTGGGAGGACATAACCTTTACTGGGTAGGATAAACTCCTTCAGTCACTTTCTTGTAGCTTATCAGTAGAGCAATAGAATAGTGACCTTGGAATAGCCCTTATAATGGAACACAGAGATTAACCTAGACAAGATTAAAATCAACAGAACTAGATAGAGACAGGATTTTTGTCGAAGGTCAGATAAGAAACAAGGAACTGTAGAACGTTACCTAAAACATACCATGATGTAATTATAGAGGCATGCTTATAGGATCAAGTAGTATAAATATAGATGTAACAGGACAATAAAGAGAGAACCTGGCTATGATGACCACCTGAACGCTGCCTCCGTGTCATTCCTTCTTCACCAACTCCGTCCACACCTTTGAGAACCCCTGGACCTGCTGGGGCTGGACCCCGGCACCCATCGATACCTCCTCCCCTCTCCCTCCCCCCCTCCCCGCCTGCCCCGTGTCCTCGGGGCTGCCCCTTATCAGCAATATCTACTCTCGCTGGCAGCCTCTGCTGAGCTCCCCCATGTCTGCATGAGGAAGCAGAACCAGGGAGAGGCGAAGGCCACTTGGCCGGGAGCTGTGGGACCGCTCTCCAGTGCCTGGGGTTTGGAGGAAAACCTGCTTCCTGGGTTGGTCGAGTTTGTCCATGTCCATGCCTTCTTGTTAACGGTGCTCCGCTGGCCGGATATCCGCTTCACGACGATCACCACACCTTCTTGCCGCTCCCACTTCCGGTGGACCAGCCAGTTGTAGCGAAAGGTTATTGGCGTTGGGGCTGTAAGTCTGCCGGTCCCTCGCTGTCAGGAGCTGGAGCCGTTCCGGACGACCACCCATCGCAGGTGGGTGCGCCTGGGCAGCCGCTGAGAGCCCCCGCACCTTGGGGCGGAAGGGTTGAGGGGGTGACGCCAAGGATGCGAGGGGCACAATGAGAAATGTCCCCCGGGCAAGCACGCGAGGGCATGAGATGCGGGCACTGGGCGGGCGGAAGGTTCGCTCCAGAACATGTATTCATTCACTCACAGTTTGTGACAGTGTACAGCCCGGAGAAGGCTCTCCTTAGACATTTGGCTCATTGTTTCTCTTGAGGTTGCAGCCCAGTTCCCAGTTCGAGTCCCAGCTAGGTTCAGATGGACTAGAGAATCCACTTCTAAAATCTCGGATTTGGTTGTTGACAGGCCTCCCTCCTCGCTGGTTATTGGCCAGAGACCTCCATTCATTGGCGCACGAACCCCGCCATAGCCTGCTTGAGTGGCCTCATTTCATCACATCTGGCTTCCCACAGAAGTGATGTAAGAGGGAACGAAATGTGAGCAGGTGAGTAAAATAGTACCCAAAAGGAAGCCAGACTTGTATCTAAACTAGTACATATGTTAGGGTCGCCTAAAAGTGGTAAAGAATTATGAAATTTATTAGGTAATATGGAAAGCCAGATGGGCTGAGCCCCAAAATGGCGCCAGTACCCAGGGTTAGGGAGTCAGACTTTGAAGGACTCTAGGGGGGCTTTCTGGGGCAAGTCCTGAGGGGAAAGATAATGGTCTTAGCGAGTGGAATGTGATCTAAGCGAAAGAGAAGGTTGGAAGTGGTCCAAGGGAGGGCGTGTTGATTCAATTATTTGATTAGACCTAACAACATAAGGTCTCTTACAACTCAATAATAATAAGATAATGTACCCAATGTAAAAATGGACTGCCCTAGCCGGTTTGTCTCAGTGGGTAGAGCATCTCCCGGTGAGACTGAAGGATCCTGGGTTCCATTCCGGTCAAAGGCATGTACCTTGGTTCCAGGAACGATCCCAGCCCTGGTAAGGGAGAATGCAGGAGACAACCAATTGATGTGTCTCTCTCATATCGATATTTCTTTCTCTGTCTCTCCCCCTCCCTTCCACTCTCTAAAAAATAAATTAATAATAATAATCCATGGAAAGAATATCCTCAGGTGAGGATTAAAAAAAAGAAGAAGCTGTGAAGTGATTTAAGAGAGTCAGATAGCCAAGGATCAGGTTTGCATCTTGAAATGGATCTAATAGGCTTTGTTCAACCTACTTAATCTCTCTGTGTCTTAGTTTCCTCATCCATAAAATAGGGCTTTTGATAGTATCTACCATATTTAGTTGTAAAGGTTAAAAGAATTATTATCTGTAATTCAGTTAAGTGACTAGCACATAATAAACACTAAATAATATCTGTTAATATTAGTGTTTACTTTTAAATGTATTACTCATATGAATAAGTTAAAAGAGAAAGGCCCTAAGATAATCTCATTAGATAAAATATATTTTGATAAAACTTAATATCCATTTATGACTTTAAAAATATTAGTATACAATAAGAAGAAAAATTCTTCTCTCTCTCTATATATATATATACACACACACACACATTATATATGAGGTTCTACTTGGTACAATAAGAACAGAAATATGAATTAATATTTACTGTTATTTACAGATAATGCAGTTGCCTACCTGGAAAGCCCAATGCAAATAAAAATCTAACAGGATTTTTAAAAAATTGCAATTATCCTAACTTCCTTCTGGACAAATAAATGTGTGAAAATTGTTAAGAGTATTTTGAAAAAAGAGAAATATGAGTGCAACTTTGCCCTCATAGTTATTAAATTGTGTTACTGGTGCATAAACATATCAATAGAAGAGGAAAGAAAGGCCAGAAGGTGATCAGCATATGATAAGGTGTTTAATCAATGTGGAACATTTTAGTTTATTTAGTAAGTGGTATTGGGACAAGTAGATAAAATCTGGTCAGTAATAAAATCTATCACCCTTTTGTGGGTGGAACAATGATATGCATTCTGAAATTTATCATATCACCAGGGATATGTGCAGAGCCAACTTGGAGGCACACATTGGGAAGGCGATACCAGAAGTCAATAGCTTATTGAGAAGGGTGCATTCATTCTCCAAAAACAATTCTTGTTATATGTATTTCTCTCTGTAGTAATCTTACTACAAAAATCTGAAGCCATTTTCTTGTTGTTGTTAATCCTCACCTGAAGATATCTTTCCATTGATTTTTAGAGAGCGTGGAAGGGGAGAGACCGAGAGACACATTGATGTGAAAGAGACACATCAATTGGTTGCTTCCGCATGCACCCCAACCAGGGCCAGGGATCAAGCCTGCAACTGAGGTACATTGCCCTTGACTGGGAATTGAACCCAGGACCCTTCAGTCTGCCAGTCGACGCACTATCCACTGAGCCAAAACAGCCAGTTCTGAGGCCATATTTTTGGGTGCACATGTGTTAATAATAAATTGTACAAAATTAGACACTTCTTGGAGGAGGCAGTATAAATAACAAGGACTCCATTGACATGTATGTAGAATACATTTGTAGTGTTAATAAGGTTCACAAATGACAACATTTTTTTAAATGAAGAGCTCTCTGGATGCACAGTGTTATCTTGTGTCCCCAGATACCCAGGAAGCAGTCATTTTATGTCATACTGAGTTTTAGCAGGATCACTAACATCAACCGTTGGATAATGGGCTGACAAAGTCCAGACTTGATACCATATGAACCAATGAGACATGCTGCCATGTTTACTGAGTATAGTATCAAATATTTTTTTAAAAATCCACACTGGGTAACTTCAATAATTTTATTTTGCATTTAGCTTGAGTTTCTTTCAAACAAAGACAATAGTTTCCAATGTCAAGAAGGATGCAAATAAGTGTGTCTTCCACACTCTTCCTATAAGTTACTTTCATTACAAATTTTAAAAAGTAGAGTTGAGCATGGACCTATGAACCAGGAGGTCTCGGTTCCATTCCCACATGGGATGAAACATGGTGGGTTGCTGACTCGATCTCCAATGGGGGGTGTGAAGGAGGCATCCAATCATTGATTTTCTCTCCTCAATGATGTTTCTGTCTCTCCATCTTCCTTCCTCTCTGAAATAAATAAAAATATATTTTTTAAAAATAGTAACTAAAATTTAGTTATTAATTATGAGGCTCTTGACATCTTTTATCTGATTTACTCTTTTTTTTAATCCTCACCTGACGATATGTTTTTATTGATTTTTAGAGAGAGGTGAAGAGAGAGATGATTGGTTGTCTCCCCTGCACACCCTAACTGGGGACTGAACTCACAACCTAGGTATGCACCCTAACTGGGAATGGAACCCGTGACCTTCCTGTGCACAGGACAATGCTCCAACCAGCTGACCCACACTGGCCAGGCCTCATTTTGTTTTTATATTAATGGTAGCAGTAGGTACTATCAATATCTGCAACTTACAAATGGGGAAACTTAGGCTCAGTGAAAGTATTTGCCCAAGGATCATATAGGTAGTACATGGAAAACACAGTTTTTGACCCCAGATGTATTCTTTGAATTCAGATGAACACAACATTACAGTGTACTGGTATATTCAAAAGCACAGTGTCATTATTTTTCAAATATTAGAGTAATCACAATCATAACTGCAGGGAACCATGTTTTAAATAAAAAGGATATATGTTTCCTAGCAGAAAATCTCAGTGTGGCAGGGAGACACTGGAAAACAGAGAAATGAACCCCAAATCTAGCGGTTTCAGCTATTGGAACTCTCAGAAACTGGAGTCCTTCCCCTGAGGACTTTTTTTACTATCTGGATCCAGGGAGGGTTAGAGCATAGATTGCACCCCCATAATATATAGTCCTCATCCTCACCCAACAATACAAAAGCAATCACCCTCTTCCTGGAGTCTTTTTCACTGCTCAGGACTGAAGGTCCGTGCAGCAATGGCCCATGTTTTTAGCGGGAGGACATCTTTGGCCTCGGATTTATTTTTCTGTGCAACTTTGCTCAGATAGATACCCAAGAAGGTAGGCATTTTGCAGACCCTCTTCTGGGTGGTGGCACTGATTTGTAGGATGAAGATAAAGAGTGCCTGTCAGTGAGAGGTTGAGGGGATAGGGCAGGAGAGCCTGTCCCATGGGACCATCATGGCAAAATTACTTCTCTGAGTGGCACCAATTAAATTAGTCTTTCACCTAAACAGTTATCACAGCACAAAATTACAGGGCCTTTAGGGAAAATGCCACAATCACTCATCATTGACAGTCTCAGAAGGGTCCAAAAACCAAAAGTGACACTTAACACAGAGCTATAACAACCAGTCTTTCTAGTTTAAATAAACTAAAAATCAACCAAAGTTTGTGGGACTAGAGAGAATTATGGTGTCATGCCCAATCCATTCTCAAGGACTACCTAGAAGCCACATTTTGTTCATGGGCAGCAAAAATTCCTGTTTTACCAAGAAGAGATAGAATTTACAGCATCAAGTCCCGAGGTGCTTACCTGCTCCTTAGCACAACTGTTCTTATGACTTGAGTTTGCTCAAGGGGACCAACCACCATACCCTGTGTCCAGCTCTCCTGGGGTGAAGCACAGGTCCCCGAATACAGGAAGCCTGGGACATGGGCCAGACCAATAACCACCACAGCTAGGTGCTTTTTAGAAATATAACTGTATTCTCCAATGACAAGCAGATTCAGAAACAAAGCTATGCTGACCATTTAGTCTTGTGGTTCAGACCACAGAATTGTTTGATCCCCGGGACTTGGGAGGGGAGTGTGCTCCTGGCAGAGCTGTCTTACTGAATGGTGCTGTCTGGACAATACCCACTTGGTACAGGACCAAGATGCTCAGAGTCAGGAAGGGAGAGAATTTCCAGAAGCCCATGATGCCTCTCTGCAAGGGAACTATGATATCACTACTTGCAGCAGTTCAAAGTTTTATGAGCCTACAGACCTGGGCTCTGGTCATCCATGTAACTCCCTGGCATCATGGCTCCAGCCTGGTCACTTAATTTCTCTTCAGCATTGTTTCCTCATCATCGAATAGATTGCTAGTCTGATGAGCATGTAACATGCATTCTTTAGCAAAGCTGGAACAGTGATGCCACCTCAAATCTGGTTGGGGAGGGTAAACTCATTTCCTCACACCCCAGCTCATCCACTTTCACATACATCTGCTGGCCAGGTCTCCTGAATACAGTCTTGAACACCCTGTCACAATAGCTTTTTCCAGAATGCAGCCAGAACTATATTCCTGTGTGGGGTTGTTGGTCACACTGGCTGGGTATGTGGGGGAATGTAGGCAGAGAGGGAATATTTCTGCAGTTGGAATCTCTGAGAAACTAAAGACTAAATTTTGCTCAGCTGCTCTGCCTTCTAGCAAACAGACCCCCATAGTCACCAAGCTTAGTAGAGTTTTAAATTAGGACCCAGGACTTAAACTGGAAAGAAAGCTCCCAGATCTCAGGACTGGGGGAGGGTGGGAGGGGGCTTGCATTTAGGACCATCTGCCCTAGGCTGTTGCACTTATGTGCCTCTCACTTGGTTCTGAACTGATTTCCTAGGAATCACTAGGCACCAGACCAAATCTGTGGGTGCACAGTCTACAGAAAGCTACTCCTGCGTTTTGCTCAGAGATGGGTCTGAGCACATGTGCAATAAGAGATATCAAGACTGGAGTTGGGCTCTGTATGGGAAGAGTGGAGCAGGAAGTCCCCAAACTGAGACTGTCCAGTGTTGTAATGAAGAGACCCAGACAGACGTAGATAGAGACTCTGAGGTTGGCAGGGACATCAACCAAGATATAGCGTAATGGAGAGAGATGGGGGAGAGGAAGAGATAGATGGATTGATATACCTCATAGGAGTCTCAGGTCTCACCTGGCAATGGTGGCTTGGAGTGGAGGCTGTGATGATGGCACTTGCTGTGGAGTTTGTAGGTTTGTGGTCAGATGATTGGACTGTTGAAGCAGCAAAGACACTCAGGTGGACAATGATTCTGATGCCTCCAGAGGCTGCTCTGGTCTGGGGTGGTGCAGGAGCTCCAGGCAACCAGTCAGGGAAAGGATCCCGTGCCTAGGACGGTCTGTGTCATCCACTTGCTGGACTGCAATATCCTGCCAGAACACCTCACTTGTATTTGCATTGAGATCATCGATGGAATTGGGGGTAGGAATGAAGGGGACCAGTGAGAAACACCTTTAAAGTAAGTTAGATTTTGAGGAAAATTTGCTGTCAAGGTAAATTTCACCTGTTCAGTTCTACCAGTTTAAACATGCATCCCACTCCATCGCTAACTGTGGGGTCTGGAGGGCAGGATCTAGGATCTAAGGGACTCTTGGACACCCCTGCCCCCCAAGTCTGACCTTTGACCCCCATCTAAGTGAGGGTGAGAGGGTTAATGAATAAGGGGATTGGTCCTGGGTCTGGGCAGGTGTTTAATTCAGGTAGCTGAAATCACCGCAGAGGACTGGGGCTTATGAAAATGAGATGGGAGTGGGAGCAAGAATTTTGTAAGACAATTCAGTTCGGGCTGATCATAATTCTGGCAGTAGGATTATGGGCAACTAACTTCTCAGGCCCTCATTGTAAAATTGACGGTTAACACAAGTTTGGGTGGGTCTAATTATACTTACATTTTTTTCAATTGACCCCACAAAGTTCAGTTGGCCCTTGCACAGTTTATGGACCTGCGCAAATGAAAGCCGCCTTGTCTCCTTGGCTGATTTGGCTCAGTGGATAGAGCGTCAGCCTGCAGACCAAAGGGTCCCGGGTTCGATTTCGGTCAAGGGCACGTACTTGGTTGTAGGCTCCTCCCTTGCCTGGGCCTTGCTCAGGGCTCATGCAGGCGGCAACCAATCTATGTATTTCTTTCACATTGATATTTCTCTCTGTCTTTCGCTCTCTCTTTCACGCTCCCTAAAAATCATTGGAAAAATATCCTCCGATGAGGATTAACAAACAGCCGCGTTTTCAAGGGTCAGCTCCCAAGTTGGGAATCTGAGTATGCTTGGATTGACTGTAGTTATATGTGGATATTTGACTTCACACGAGGTCGCTGCCGCTAACCACCATATTGTTCAACAGTCAACAGTATTAATCTTTGAAATAGGAACCATAATCCCGTTTTGAAGGAATGATGTGTTTAGTAGCCATGTGCCTTTCTCTTAGCTAGCTGGGATGTGGAAAAGCATTCAGCTGTGGTCCACATGGGGGATTCCTTAAGATCGAGATCCATACTGAAGGATTACCCAGCTTGTGCCCTGACCCCAGGGGGCGGTCCATCACATGGGCAGAAAGAGCCAGTGACCCACCGGGTGACAGTGGGAAGGGGCGAGGCATAGAAGCATCCCCACCCTTCAAGCAGTTCTAGTCTTCTCCCTTTCTCTGCCACCAGCCATCTCCTAATTGCTCTTCTGCCTGCAGGAGCCATAATGCCCCGCTGTCCTTGTTACCAGTAGCTGTTTGCCAAGACATTCTGGGACTGCGCTTGCATCTCTAGCCCGGGGTTCTCCCCTAGAGAGCAAGGCAGGCTTGACAGAACTGGAAAGTCCATACTGACACTCGCAGTCACTTCTAGTCATACTGCTCCACACATACAACTCATTCCTGTCTCAAACACACGCCCATTCCCCAAAGCCCTGGCGCTCGCAAAAAATGACAGTTGTGCCATAAGGATATCCGCCCGGGTTCACGCAGAATCATGCCCGAAGCCTGTCTCGGAGTGTCCTGTAGGGTCGTATTTACACAGCTGCATGTTGGTGACCTGTTGGCATCACCCTGAAGAATAAGCATACTCCCTATCACCCAACTGTCAGGTACTTCGGCCCTCTCACACCCTGCACAGCTGGCTTCAGACCCCTTCCCCTGAACTTTCTGTCCCAAGCTCGCTTAGAAAGCCCTGGACCCTGACTTCCTGCACGTAGCCTGTAGAGTGCGGAGAGAGACACTTCTCACTGTCCCCAGGCTCTCCAGGTCTGAGCGCACTGCATGCGCTTTACAGCAGCCAATATAGAGTCTCCCAGTGCAGCAAACAGAAAAAGTGCCTGGGGCTGATGGGGGACAGACAAGGACCCCCAACTAGGTGGTTTCCAGGCAGAGAGAAACTAGCCCAGTGTGTGCCGTGAGTGGCCTCAGCCCTAGGTCCTCACCCTAGTCTGTGCTCTCCAGAATCCTCAACAATTCCTGGGACACACCTGCCTCACTCCACATCTCTTCTCCCAGGTTGGTGGCCTTGCTCTGGGACACCCAATTTTCAAGATGCCCTTATTAAACTTTCCTCCTCCTTTACTGATGGGGCACCACTGCCATGAGGGAATAAAGGCTGGGAGATGGGAGTGCCACACTGGCAGGGCGGCAGGGAAACCAGGGAATGGAAGAGCTGTTCAGTAGAACGCAGGCATGCCATCAGGGACAGAGGTAGGCAAGGCAAGTTTAGCAAAGGACAGGCAGGGATCAGAATGTTGATCCTGGACTCAGTCCCTCTTGTATCCTGAAAGCAGATAGCCGGTGCTGAGACTCAGTCCTGGACTTTGGGGCTCAGCAGTTTGAGTCCCAAGCCCTGGTGCAGCTTTCGGTGCAGAGTTGCAGGGCCAGATTGGCAAAAGCTACAGGCATAGTAGATAGCCCATTTCTTCTAGAATTACTTTTTCTACCTCTGTGATTTACCAAATAAATGTTCTCTTACAGTTTGGGTCTTGGCTCTGAATTCTTTCCTCACCAGAACCCAAGTACCGAAGTTGCTGAACCCAGTTTGGTCTGACTCCACCAGTGCCAGTCCTGCTGCCTACAACATAACGGTGCCACAACTCAGATTGTTCTTCCCGTGATTTGAATTGTTTCATCACTGGTAAGCTGGTTGTCCTCGCCACCTGGGCTTGAAGGACATGCCTAACTTTTCTCTTTCCTTCCTCCAGCCATGGGGTTCTCTCTCTCTCTCTCTCTCTCTCTCTCTCTCTCTCTCTCTCCCGCACCCCCTCTTTTTCTCCTCCCCCTCACAGGTTGCCGCACTGTGCAGCCCAAGGTGCTGTCTCTCTCTGGCCAGCCCAGCTAACATACATAGGTCCCTAAAAATCTTCTCAGGTCCCTGAAATCAAGAATAGGCTGCCGTAAGAGTCCAAGGGCTGGGTCCCTGAGTTAGAGAACTGTTGCTTTCTCCTTCTTCTGTTTTGCTTTGTGGCAAAGCAGGAATGACTTGTTCCTTTTATCTTTGTCTCAGGAGTTCAAGAATTTTCAGAGGCCTAATTTTAATCTTTCATAATTACATCACAATTAGTGGCCAGAAAGTATATAGTAAGACAAATTAAATTTTTTTATCTTCAGATTTTTTGGGAGGAGTCACAGGAGTAGACAGTGAATTTGCGTCTAACTTTGTCTTAACTATTGTGCTCACAAAGGGCATTAGCTAGTTCTTTATTTTTATTCAACAAGGATATCCCTTTTATAGTTTGTGACTTCTGTGAGCAAAACTTCTTAGTATATGTGTATCCCTGTAGTGATTACAACGTGTCAGCATTAGGGATTCCTCACTTCCTCTTTTCCTTGCAGATTTTAAATTTCCAACCTGTTAAGTGAATTTGTGGACCAAATTCCAAAGGAACTTTTTGTCTAGTTAGTTCTTGCACATTGTGTTTGGTAACAAACTCATAAGATGAATTGCTAGAAATGTTTCAGTATTTATCCAATAACTGACCATATCCTATAGAAAGGTAAGAAAACTTAGGCTACGTTTTAGTTTTACAACTTGTGTAAAGTTGCATGACAGGGCATTATTAAACTTTAACTGATGGGGGCGCCACTGCCACAAGGGAATAAAGGCAGGGATTGGAATGGGGATACTTGGGGGTTCAGAATCTGGCAGAATTGTCAGCTTTATTCTGATATAAATCTGAGGATAAGGGGCAAGGGGCAAGGGTCACATCTAATGACGTGTTCCTTATGCTCTATTATAAATGATTAAATTGATCTCAACAACATTCTAGCAGTGGAATCTTGAAATGCATGTATTAGATTTATGGTAAAATGGTTTGTATGTTTTTTTTTGGGGGGGGGGGATTTGTTTTTTGGACTAAATATAAAGTTAGATAAAATAGAAGAAATCTAATGGTTAAATTTCCCATTTGTATTTTATTTTCTTGAATACTTTTTTCATAGTTATTTGTTAAGAAGACTTAAAAATCACTGAACTTTGGTCAGAAAAATAATAAATATATCTTATAAATGTTTGATTTCCTTCCTGGCTACTTTTATTCAGTGAATTCTTCTTTGGCATCATGTTGAAGCATGGAACAGTACAGAATAAAAAAGAAGGCTGTAGGGTCCAAAGGAATTTGTTCTTAAAACTATTCTTTTAAAAATCTCTAAGAAATTTATTTTCTCCATTCTTTTTTCTGTCATCACAAATGCAAAGTGGTATCAAGGTTCTTATTCTGAGGCTTATTAAAATGTTTCTCATCTTTAGCAAAAAAAAAAAAAAAAAAAATCACAAAAAAGAATTTTCAGTGGCCTAAATACTTCTAAGAAATCCTTTCTGCTGTTGAGAGATCAGTTATAGGCTAGATCCCCAGCCCGTGTGTGTGTGTGTGTGTGTGTGTGTGTGTGTGTGTTTCCCTCCCTTCTAGTCTAAAAATCAATGGAAGAATATCCTCAGGTGAGGCTTACCAAAAATAAATCAATAAAAATGGGCAACTATGAGCCTTTTGAGGCTAGGTCATAAAAGGCAGTATAGCTTATGCCTACCTATGATTCTTCTTGCCTCTGGAATCCAAGTATCATGCCACGAGGAATCCCAGGCCACATGGAGAGACCCATGCAGAGAGAAATCTAGGGTTCCTAGCCTTCAGTTCCATCTGAGCTCCCACCAGACAGCCAACACCAACCAGCTGATTGCATCATCTTGGAAATGGGTCCTTTGGCCCTCAGTCAAGACACCTCAGCTGATGATGTGTAGAGCAGACACAGCTTTCCCTGACAAGCCCTGCCCAAATTGCAGATTTCTGAGCTTAAAAAAAAATGCTTGTTTTTATTTTAATCCATTAAGTTTTAGAGTGGTTTGTTATGAATCAAAGATTACCAAAAGGGCCCTGGCTGGTGGTGTTCAGTGGTTAGCACATCAGCTGATGCACCAAAGGTTTGATTCCCAGTGGTCCAGGGCATGTAGCTGGGTTGCAGGTTTCATCTCCACCTTGTTCAGGGTGTATTCGGGAGGCATCCAATTGATGTGTCTCTCTCACATATCTCTCTCTCTCACTCTCTTCCTCTTTCCCCTTCCTCCTCCCTCCCTAACCTTCCTTACCTTCCACTCTTTAAAAATCAATGCAAAAAATATCCTTGGGTGAGGATTAACAAAACAAAACAAAACAAAAAAATTACCCAAAGAATACATTGCTTAATTCTCTAGAACTCTTACATCAACACTACTTGTCAGCATCAATTTTTTAATTACCCTGTGGGTTGTTAGGGTGGAATAATTGGGCATGCAATTCAATTGAAGAATGTTATTCAGCACTAGCTGGTTTGGCTCAGTGTATAGAGTGTTGGCCTGTGGACTGAAGGGTCCTGGGTTCGATTCCAGTCAAGGGCACATGCCCAGGTTCTGGGCATGAAGGAGGCAGCTGACCAATGATTCTCTGTCATCATTGATGTTTCTCTCTCTGTCTCCCTCTCCCTTCCTCTCTGAAATCAATAAAAATATATTTTTTAAAAATGTTATTCAAAGCAGTGCTAGAATTCCTGTTCAGAATTTATATATTTATACAGTCTGTATATTTGCTTAAAATTGAGGGGGAAATATATATAAAAGGATATTCATGGCAGTGTTATATTTCATTGAAAACAGAAAAAAACTGAAGTGATTAATAAGTAAAATAAATTATGATACATTATGTGGAATGCTAGAGAGGCACTATAAAGAAAATTAAGGTTCACTCTGTCCCCCAGGAGTGTGCTTGCCTGCACCTTTCCCTTCTCCCTCCTCTTCAACCACAGCTGTGCAATTCCTAATCTTTAAAGAACCCCATGAGGCTTGCATCCAGGGAGCTGTAGGCAGCGGCAGCTCCTCCTGGGCTTGCCCCTGTCACCAAGGCCCCCTTTTCTCTGACTTTTTAGTGAGCCAAAGCAGCCCAGCCTAGGCTCATATTCCCCCCCCCCCCCCCCCCCACCACCACCACCACCACCACCAGTTCCTCTCCTATTATCCTAGGCCTTCCTTTTATTTAAAAAAATATATATTTTTATTTATTTTAGAGAGAAAGAAAGGGAGAAGGAGAGAGAGATAGAAACATCAATTAGAGAAGCATTGATCAGCTGCTTCCTGCACTTCCCCTTCTGGGGATTGAGCTTGCAACCTGGGCATGTACCCTGACTGGGAATCTAACTGGTGACCTCTTGGTCCATTGGTCGATACTCAGTCAGTGAGCTATACTGGATGGGCCCTAGGCCCTTCCTTGTAAGATCTAAATATATGACCCAATTTTAGTGAAAAAATGTGCAAAACTTTATATAGATAATCCTATTTGGGTTAAGATATATAGTGGATACTTCACCTATTTATAGTTGTACAAGGAGAAACATTTCTAGAAAGAGACTCACGAAATTTAACATTAACACACATCTTTGGTATGAGACTGTGGAATTGAATTGGGAAATAACTTATATTTCCTTTTCTATAGTCTCTGTATTTTTAAATTTCTTACTTTGAATTTGATAACAAAAAACATTCAAATGCATAGAAATAGTACAATTTTGGAATACAGTATAAGAATTACTTTTAGAGTTTTCATTAAAAAATAGTTCTTACCTGAGGAACATTTGTAGGTGTTTCCTGAGTGACCCTATCAGTGCATGGCAGCTGTCACACGTGGAGTCACCAATCCAGTGCATTTAAGGACAGGCAGCTATGGCTTTTTCATCTGAAAGAGTAAACCTTTTTTTTAAAGATTTTAAAATTTATTTTTATTTTTTAAAGATGTTTTATTGATTTTTAGAGAGTGAGGAAGGGAGAGGGAGAGAGAGAGAACATGGATATGAGAGTGGAACATTGATTGGCTGCCTCCCATAAACTCTCTACTAGGGATTGAGCCCGCAATCCAGTCATGTGCCCTGACAGGGAATTGAATCTGCAGCCTTTCAGTGCATGGGATGATGCCCAACCAACTGAGCCACACCGGCCAGGGCTGGCAGAGTAAACTCTTTAAGAAAGCGTAACCTGGATGTGAGGGCAGTCTGGCTGTGGCATCTGTCACCCCATTGATTGCCAGAGTTGATTCGGCTAATCTGGCTGCCTAAGCGGGTGTCCCCTTTCTCCCTCACCAGTCCATGAACTGCCTCCTGAAGCTGCACATTTGGTCGAAGAGGACAACCTTCCCCCCAGAGGAGAGGACAGTCTTTGGTCAAGGGTGTCCGAGTAGCTGCACTCCCCTGCTAGAACCTCCAAACAAGCTCTCAAGGGCCATTTGACGGAGAACGTAGGGTAATCAAGTTTCCGGGACTCTAGACACATCCAAATGAGGCACTGCACATGGCAGTCTGCCTTTCTTTAAAAAAAAAAAAAGAGTAACCGACCCTGGCTGGGTCACTCAGTTGGTTAGAGCATCGTCCCTATACACCAAGGTTGTGTGTTTGATGCCAGTCAGGGCACATAGAAGAATCAACCAATGAATGCTTAAATAAGTGGAACAACAAAGCAATACCCCCCTCCCAAACAATAAATAAAAATTAAAAATAAAAGAGTAACCAATTTGACCAAGTTTGACTCCATCATCAAATCTAAACTCAGGCACAATACAGCTTTTGCCTTTAGCTTTCCTATAATAACGTGAAGTGTTCACACAGGCAACATGATTACTTACCTTATTTTCAACTTGCCTCAGAAATAACATACATGAGCATAGTGTAGATATATATGCATAGTGTAGAAAACCACATGTTAATAGAGGGATTAGTGTTGGTTATGTCCCCACTGTCATTTACTTTACCTGAAATTACAGGATTCTTATACAAGTGCACTGGTATATTGCTCAGGCTAAGGGTAAAATTACTCTGATTTTCTGAATACATGTCAGCTAGCAGTTAGTTAGGTGACCAAGGTGTGGGTAGGTGGAAGGAATAGGCAGCAATAGAGAATGAAATTTACCCCATATTTTTTTTTAAGAGTCTTTTTTTTTCTTTTAATTAAATCTTTATTGTTCAGATTATTACATTTGTTCCTCTTTTTTCCCCCCCATAACTCCCCTCCTCCCAGTTCCCGCCCCACCCTCCACCCTCACTCCCCACCCACTGTCCTCATCCATAGGTGCACGATTTTTGTCCAGTCTCTTCCCGCATCTCCCACACCCCTTTCCCCCCCAAGAATAGTCAGTCCATTCCCTTTCTATGTCCCTGATTCTATTATAATCAACAGTTCATTCTGTTCATCAGATTATTTATTCACTTGATTCTTAGATTCACTTGTTGATAGATGCATATTTGTTGTTCATAATTTGTATCTTTACCTTTTTCTTCTTCTTCCTCTTCTTAAAGGATACCTTTCAGCATTTCATATAATCCTGGTTTGGTGGTGATGAACTCCTTTAGCTTTTCCTTATCTGTGAAGCTCTTTACCTGACCTTCAATTCTGAATAATAGCTTTGCTGGATAAATTAATCTTGGTTGTAGGTTCTTGGTATTCATCACTTTGAATATTTCTTGCCACTCCCTTCTGGCCTGCAAAGTTTCTGTTGAGAAATCAGCTGACAGTCGTATGGGTATTCCCTTGTAGGTAACTGAGTTTCTTTCTCTTGCTGTTTTTAAGATTCTCTCTTTATCTTTTGCTCTTGGCATTTTAATTATGATGTGTCTTGGTGTGGTCCTCTTTGGATTCCTTTTGTTTGGGGTTCTCAGCGCTTCTTGGACCTGTAAGTCCATTTCTTTCACCAGGTGGGGGAAGTTTTCTGTCATTATTTCTTCAAATAGGTTTTCAATATCTTGCTCTCTCTCATCTTCTGGCACCCCTATAATTCTGATGTTGGTACGCTTGAAGCTGTCCCAGAGGTTCCTTACACTATCCTCGCATTTTTGGATTCTTTTTTCATTTTGCTTTTCCGGTTGGGTGTTTTTTGCTTCCTCGCATTTCAAATCATTGACTTGATTCTTGCGCTCCTCTGGTCTGCTGTCGGGAGTCTGTATAATATTCGTTATTTCAGTCCGTGTATGCTTAATTTCTAGTTGGTTCCCCAATATAACATCGAGGGTCTCATTAGTTTTCTTGTAGATCTCATTAAGTTTATCGGCGGCTTCTAAACAGTTCTTGAGAGACCTTAAAAGTGTGGTTCTGAACTCTATATCTTCCATTGACAATTTTGTCCTGTTTCTTTGTCTCCGCATTTTGTTATGCTTCCTTGGTGCACCCCCTAGTGGTCTTTGTGCGCAGTCTTATAAACCTTGATTGTTGTAGCTAATACCAGGGAGGGTTTGACCTCCAGGCCAAGTGGCTATGAGAATCAGCTGTTTCTGCAGTGAGAGAACTTCTGTCCTCTAGGGAGGTGCTAATCTAGCCTTTGCCTGAGGCTATCCGGCATATGCCTCTGTGCAGGGCTTGGGCGGGGCGGGTCGCACAGGATCAACAGGGTGGGCTGGAGAGAGCAGTTATGGCTGCTCTCAGTCCTGTCCCCAGGGGCTCTGCCTCTCTGAGTCCCAGCAACAGCTGCAAACCTCGGAGAGAAAGCTGCACTCGCTCTGACCGAAGCCAGACCAGTCCCGCTTCTCCCGTTTGAGTCTGGGTCCCTAAAGACTCGCCCGGATCTGGAGCTCAGAGTCTGCGACTCCCTCCCGATTGAAAACGCCAACCGCGCCCTCCGCCGCCAGCCCGCTCCGCGCACTCCGCACCTCAGAATTTGACTTCAGCACTGCGCCTCCTCTGAGTATCCGTATGCGTTTCTCTTTCCTCCTAGTTGTAGGACTTCCACTCAGCCAGCCTTCCTGTGGTTCTGGGTGATGTCCCTTCCGTTTTTTGGTTTCACTTTTGAAGTAGTTGTTCAAAGCAGCAAACTCCGGCGTTAACCTATGCTGCCATCTTGGTTCTCCCCGAAATTTACCCCATATTATCTGTGACTCAGAAATACCATAAATAGTTAGGAATTTAATATTATTAAACCAAACATCTCAGCCTAGATGTATGTTTTCATGTTATTATACAGTGTTTCATGATAGAAAAGTTTTAATTTGAAAATGTGGCAGCTCATTCAAAAGAAACATTCATGAAAAATAAAACAAAGCATACACAAGTATCCCAATCACAACGAAAATATACAGAATGAAAGAGACAGTCCTCAACAAGCCTGTATGAAATCCTAAGCGATTGAACATTTAGTGCCTCCAGTCTTCCTGATCAGTCCTCTGAACTCCCAGTGCATGCATTATTTGGTCTAGAAGTCTGCTGAAGTCCCTGCGCCACATACTATCTATGGCAGACATCCAGGACGTTAAGGTGAAGAATGCCATTCTTGCCCTCTGAGAGCTTTGGCTCTTATTATTAGTGTATTTCATATCATACCATACTATGGCTCATTGCAAATACCTTTTAAGGAAGGGCCTAGGTCTTATTCATATTTGATTACTGTGTCTAACACAGTAATCCATTTTAATTGCAGCAAAAACTTTAAATGGTAATTTTCTCTCCAAAATAACATCAGGGGAATAAAAAATAAGATGAGATTAGATGAAAAAGAATTAAAATTGTTGGACTGAGGAAGGTGCTAACATTCCCTGATTGCTCATCACATGTCAAACATTATTCCAGGGAATTTGAATGTGTAATCCTCACCCTATTCCTGTAAGGCAGCAAATTAAAACTTGCTAAGCCAGATAGAAGTTACTGCTTACTCTCTTCTCGCCCATTCTCCCCAATGTGGCCTAGTGACGCAGTCTGGTCACTCATTGGCTTACCAGCCTTCCCTGGCTCTCTACTGCCCTCGAGATAATGTCCAAAACCCTCAACTAATGTTATGGAGCTATAGGACCTGGTGCATTCCCGTGTCTCCAGCCTTGTTTCTTGCCACTCTTTCTCTTGTTCTCTTCTCTTGGCATAATGCACTTCCTTCCATTACTTCAGCACAGACCATCCCCCTTTTCATACCCTAGCCTTCCCATGGGCTGTTCTCTCCACTTGGAATGCTTTTCCTTCCTCTCTTTTCATTAAATGTTGAATGACTAGAGGAATGAATGAAGGAATATTGAAGAGAATCAGGATAGAATCCTATTCAGGAAAAGATTGAAGTAGAGATTAGGGATTTAATCACAAAACTATGGTAATAGATGAATTCTTTGAGGTTTAAACTGATCACAGATGTAGTATGGCTAGCACCCAGATCTTGGTTTCTTCTCTCAACTAGTTCCTGCTCTTCCTTCGGGCTTCAGCATTAGTGCCACTTTCTTTTCTTTTTTTAAATTGTTTTAAATTTTATTGGGGTAACATTAGTCAACATGAACATACAGGTTACATGTGTGGTAGTGCTACTTTCTCTAAGAAGCTTTTCAACTCCCAGGGTGCTTAAGTCCCCTCACTGTATGCCCTATAGCTCTATGCAGCTCTCTTCTGTAATGCTCATCACATCAGACGAAAGGTGCTTACGAGTGAAGCCAGGCATTTCTTGATTTCGTCTCTGTCCCAGCACACAGCATTGTAAACAGCGCAGTGCTGGTTACTCTCTATATTTGTTTATTTGAATTATGCTTAATTGCTCTAGGACAGTGTCGACAAACCGCGGCTCGCGAGCCACATGCGGCTCTTTGGCCCCTTGAGTGTGGTTCTTCCACAAAATACCACGTGCGGGCGTGCACATACAGTGCGATTGAAACTTCATGGCCCATGCGCAGAAGTCAGTTTTCGGCCTGAGCAAGTCTATTTTGAAGAAGTGGCATTAGAAGTGGGGGTATGTTCGCTGAGGTCGACCCCTCAGATTGAGGACGTTTTTAGCAAAGGCCAGCTTAGGAGTACCCTAATTAAGTTAATAATGTACCTACCTATATAGTTTAAGTTTAAAAAATTTGGCTCTCAAAAGAAATTTCAATCGTTGTACTCTTGATATTTGGCTCTGTTGACTAATGAGTTTGCCGACCACTGGGCTAGGAGGACATAGAGTTGGTTAGTGTTTCCCATTGGTTTTGATGTTTTTTTATTTTTTTTTTTTTGCCATTAGTTTTTTTCATGTAGCATTATTGGTGTAGTTGGGGAGTTTATAAATTCCCTGCCTACCTTTTCAGATTAAGTATACGTGGTGGGAGAGTGGGGCTGCTTTTAAATATTAAATTATATTATATAATTAAATAATAGAATTAAAAAACAACTACCTTGATTATCTAAGTACCCCTATGAGAACATTCTCTGGAGAGGACCTGTGTTTATTACCCATTCTTTTACCTCACTCTCCACCCTTTCCCTTTTTCCTGACTAATTCCTATTTATCTTTTACCCCTGAGCAGGGCTGTCACTTCAGACAATTTGACCTAGGCTGTTTAAAAGACAACTTCATTCCCAGTGAAAAGCAGAACAACAATACCTATACTTTTTAAAAATATATATATTTTATTGATTTTTTACAGAGAGGAAGGGAGAGGGATAGAGAGATAGAACCATGGATCAGCTGCTTCCTGCATACCCCCCACTGGGGATGTGCCCACAACCGAGGTACATGCCCTTGACTGGAATCGAACCTGGGACCCTTCAGTCCGCAGGCAGGCGCTCTATCCACTGAGCCAAACCGGTCAGGGCAACAATACCTATACTTGGTAGGAGCTCAATAAATGTTGTTGAATATGTGAGTGAGTAAGTGAATGAATGAAGGTATGTTGAAGAGATTTAAGGCAGGATCTTGTTCAAGGGAATGATCAGGAGTAAGGAGGAAATCAATCACAAGTTATTACAGTTTTGTTCTTTGATGTTTGAGCTGATCAATAGTTGTGTTATTTGGTGTTTGAGCTGATCAATAGATGCAGTTCACTTACCTTGAAGATCTTGATTTCATTAAATACCATTCTCCAATAAAATGAAGCAGGAACCCTAAGAGAAATGGCCAATTCTAGGTCTGGGACAGGGAGAATATAAGACAAGTCTGGAGTATTGTATAGTGCCAGAAAGTAAGGAAATACTCAAGTGTGGGCTGAACTTAGTGAATCTCGTCTAACTGACAGAATATGAAAAGGGAGCACCTCGCCCCCCCCCCCCCTCACTTTCCTCAAGCGTGTACTTTGCTTCTTCTGTCCTAAGCTCTAAGGGTCCCAGCAAGACTTGCACCAGGGAAGCAATGGACAGCAGCAGCTAGTCCTGAGCTCGCCCACTAATCCTATCTCCAGGGGCCCTTCCTTTGCGTCACCGTCACAAGCTTTAATAAACTTACTCTCACTTTCAAAAAAAGAAAGAAAGAGAGGAAGAGGAGGAAAGAAAAGGAAGGAAAGGAAGGGAGGAAGGGAGGGAAGGAGGGAGGGAGGGAGGGAGGGAGGGAGGGAGGGAGGAAGGGAGGGAGGGAGGGAGGGAGGGAGGGAGGGAGGGAGGGAGGGAGGAAGGAAGGAAGGAAGGAAGGAAGGAAGGAAGGAAGGAAGGAAGGAAGGAAGAAAGGGAGGGAGGAAGGAAGGAAGGAAGGAAGGAAGGAAGGAAGGAAGGAAATGTACTTTTAGTAACAGGAGAAACTGCACAGCCAATACCTTAACCAGGTGATCAAGGTTAACACACCACCAGTAAAACCTGTTGACACATTGGACTTCCTGATACAATCAACAAGAGAAGCACCCCTTCTGAAATATTCTTCCCCCAAGGTCTATAACCACTATCTAATCATGAGAAAACATCTGACAACCTAAATTGGGAGCAGTGCAAAAAATACCTGACCAGTGTCAAGATCATGAAAAACAAAAAGTGACTGAGAGACACTGTTAAAGAATGTTAAGGGGACATTCCAGTTACTCAATGCAAAGTGGTATCATGAAGCAGAAAAACCTGGTAAAATATGAACAAATTCTATTGTTTAGTTGCTTTTACTATACCAATGTTAATTTCTTAATTTTGATAAATGGACCATGGTTATAACAGAGGTTAACACTAGAAAAAACTGGAATAGGGTATATGGGAACTGTTTGTATATCTTTGTAACTTTTCTATACATTTAAATTTATTTCAAAATAAAAAGATTTTTTTAAAAAGATTCTGAACAAGGCCTGGATGCAGTGTCTTTCAGGGTACTGTAATGGGGGACAGGGAAGCATGCCTGATTTGGGATCCATGAAATCTTGGCCCCCTAACAGTGCATATACTGCTACCCTTATCTGCATAGTGTTTTCAGTTTTATAGAAAGACCACACCGTTACATGATCTCCTTCATTAAGAGGAAGAGTAGGCTAGGAAGGTGCTTATATTCACAGTGGGTGAGAGTGAGTTTTCCCAAGACCTTAGGATAGAATGAGTAATCTCACATTTATTGTTTGGGATTAGGCATCTGTAGAAACCAAGCTGTGGAGTCTGAAAGAAAGTGATCTGAAAAAAGACTCATTCATCATTAACACACTAAAGAAAGAATCTGACAGAGGTGGCCACCGAATCCAGAAAATGGATAGCCAAACACTATGAATTAGCTTGTTTCCAACAGGGATGTAGGCCAACCTGGGCCTCATAAACCTGGTCAATTGGACCTTCTCTTTGGTAAAGATCAATGACTCTGGCTATTATAGCTTCTTTTTTTCAGATTCTGTTCTCTCTAAACAAGTAATTAAGACACAAAGAAAGGACATTAATTACTGTGTACTCAGCAATGTGCTAGATAATTTAAAAGCTTTATGTTTTTTAGTTCTCTCAAACACATGGAAGTAGGCATTATTGCCCCCAGGTTACATGTGGGAGTCAGAGACCTATAGAGAGGTTGCTACAAACCTGATTACACAATAAGTAGGAAAGCTGGGATTCAAACTAGGTGTGCCTGATGCTCTGGTCCAATCTCTTTCCAGCCCCAGATGATGGGTACAGCCCTACAGGGCTTTTTAACCATCCTACTTGATGGTAGGATGTTAGGAACTGTCAAAAACTGACCGATCACTCACTGGGATTGCATAATAGAGCCCTCATTGTTTAAAAGCAGAAACCCCACTTGCCTTTTAAAAACAACAAGCTCTGTAGTGAAGGGACAAGAGCATGACTCCCCAACATCCATCTCTCCTTCTCTTGGTAATTATCCTGATTTTTGTTGAGTATTAGTGCAACCCAGCCCAGCGCAAGTACTTTGGCTAAAGCTGACTTCACACCAGGCCTTTGGTGTGTGTGTGTGTGTGTGTGTGTGTGTGTGTGTGTGTGTAAATATATATATACTAGAGGCCTGGTGTACTAAATTCACACACTCTGGAGGGGGGCATCCCTTAGCCCAACCTGCACCCACTCACAGTCCGGGAGACCTCTGGGGATGTGAGCCTGCGGGGGTCAAAGCCATCAGTTGGACATACTTAGCACTGCCGTGGAGGTGGGAGAGGCTCCTGTCACTGCCACTGCACATGCCAGCCATGAGTCCAGCTTCTGGCTGAGCAGCGCTCCCCCATGGGAGTGCACTGACCGCCAGGGGGCAGCTCCTGCGTTGAGCGTCTACCTCCTACTGGTCAGTGCACATCATAGCAACCGATCTTTCCACCGTTGGGTCGATTTGCATATTAGACTTTTATTATATAGGATATATACATATACATACATATAAATATGTATATATATATATACACACATACACACAAACACATATATCTCATATCCATATTTTTTTTTGTCCATTCATCCATTGATAAATATTTAGGTTGTTTTCATGTCTTGCCTATTGTGAACAATTCTGCCATGATAGCAGTTTTATTTCCTTTGGTATCTACCCAGAAGTTGAATTACTGGACCATGTGGTAGTTCTGTTTTTGTTAATCCTCACCCAAAGATTTTTTTTTGTTCCAGAGAGAAACATTGATGTGAGAGAGACATAACGATTGGTTGCCTCCCACACGAGCCCCAACAGGGCTCAGGATCTAGCCTGCAACTGAGGTTCATGCCCTTGACCAGAATCAAACCCGCAACACTTCATGGGCTGACACTCTAACCCAGTGGTTCTCAACCTTCCTAATGCTGCAACCCTTTAATACAGTTCCTCATGTTATGGTGACCCCCAACCATAAAATTATTTTCGTTGCTACTTCATAACTGTAATTTTGCTACTGTTAGGAATCGTAATGTAAATATCTGATATGCAGGATGTATTTTCATTGTTACAAATTGAACATAATTAAAGCATAGTGATTAATCACAAAACAATATGTAATTATATATGTGTTTTCCGATGGTCTTAGGCGACCCCTGTGAAAGGGTTGTTCCACCCCCAAAGGGGTCACGACCCACAGGTTGAGAACCGCTGCTCTAACCATTGAGCAAAACCGGCTAGACTATTTTTAACTTTTTGAAGAATCTCCAAACTGTTTTCCATAATGGTTGTATCAATTTACATTCCCATCAATAGTATACAAGTGTTCCTTGTCTGCAAATCCTTACCAACATTTATCTCTTGTCTTTTTTAAAATCTCATGTCTTTTTGAGAATAGGTATCTTAAAAAGTATGTGGTGATACCTCATCATGGTTTTGATTTGCATTCCCCTGATTATTAGAGATGTTAAGCATCTTTTAATATACCTGTTGGTCCCTGAAATGTCTTTTTAGATCTTTTGCCCATTTTTAATTGGGTTATTTGCTTTTTTGCTATTGAGTTGTAAGTATTCCATATATGATTTAGCTATTAACCCCTATAAGATGTGTGGTTTGTGAACTTTTCTCCCATTCTGTAGATTACATGTTTATTTTGAACATATCAAGTTTATATTTGGCAAGCTATTTCCCTTTATGAATCATGAAAAAGATCTAGGCTGGGAAAATTTCTGTGCTTGCACAAAAGGATGAATGATCTGAAACTTCAAATTTTCAAAGACAATATTTTTCTTCAATTTTAATGTTATGGGACACATTAGGCCACCTATGCCTGCCCACTCATCACATCCAGAAGTATACAGTTACCTTTATACGCAGAGAAACCACCTCTTCCAAATAAATCAAATAATGGACTATCATATCAATAACAACAACAAATAATACAATATTTCAGGTACCTCAACAACTTCCAAAAGAGTGGCCATGCTGAACAAACAAAGAAAATTTCCCTTAATGAAATAAGGAATTTATTTTAAAGTTATGAACAGATTGTATTCTCAGATATCAAACAGAAGCAAATTTAAAGCACTAGGAGACTTAAACCCAGGCCATTAAAATTTTCAGTGATTAGGTACAAATGAACACAAACTAAAAAATGTTAAAGTCACAATATGCACGTGGAGGAAGTCATTATAAGTAAGAATCATTAGAAATAAGGAACTGAAGTATCAGACCCAGAAAGAATACAAATACAAGAATTGGTAGTTTCAAAACACATTTAACCAATTGTTTTCAATAAAAGTGATGTGACAAAAAAATCCTATCTAATAAAAGAGAAACATGGTAATTAGCCGTACCTCCACTACCCTTCCCATTGGCTAATCAGGGCGATATCCAAATTAACTGCCAGCCAAAATGGCGGCCGGCAACCAGGCAGCTTGAAGCGAACAGGAGGCTTGCTTGCTTCACTGATGGAGGAAGCCAACGTTCCCCACCTGCCTTGCCATTTAAGAAACTTGCAGTTTAAGAAACATTGTTACAAATATAAAAGATAAACAAAACCCCAGAAACCTGCTTTCAGCCAGCCAGGCTTCAGCCAGCAGGACTGCAACATTGTTTCAATTATAGAACAAACGCAGATCCCTGCTTTCAGCCAGCCGGGATCTCAGAGCTGGAGTGAGCAGGACCGCAACAGTGTTACAATTATAGAACCCAAACAAACCAGATACCTGCTTTCAGCAGCTGAGGCGTCAGAGCTAGAGCCAAGCCTCAGAGCTAAAGCTGGCCCAGAATAAAAAAAAAGAAAAAAAGGACAGGTTGGGAGCTTCAGTCACCCGCCAGCCTGAAAACGGCCCTCAGCCTCTCACCCAGACTGGCCAGGCACCCCAGTGGGGACCCCCACCCTGAAGTGGGTGTGACCAGCTGCAAACAGCCATCATCCCCTCATCCAGGCTGGCCAGGCACCCCAGTGGGGACCCCCAACCTGAAGGGAGTGTGACCAGCTGCAAACAGCCATCATCCTCTCATCTAGGCTGGCCAGGCACCCCAGTGGGGACCCCCACCCTGATCCAGGACAACCTTCAGGGCAAACCAGCCGGCCCCCACCCATGCACCAGGCCTCTATCCTACATAGTAAAAGGGTAATATGCCTCCCAGCCCCGGAATCAGCGGAGCCGCGAGGCCTCCCGGCACTGGGATCACCATGACAGCGGGCAGTGACCAAACCCCTGATCGCCCTGCAGCTCTGTGTGTGACAGGGGGCGGGGCCACAACCTCCCTCTCCGCCTGCTCTGTTTATGACAGGGGAAGGCGCCGCAACCCCCTGATCGGACCTGCTCTGTGTGTGACAGGGTAGAGCCATAACCTCTCCATCGGCCCTGCCCTGAGTGTGAGAGTGGCGGCGCCCCAACCCCCTGATCGGCCCTGCTCTGTGGGTGATAGAGGGCGGCGCCCCAACCCCTTGATCCACCCTGCTCTGTGTGTGACAGGGGGCGGTGCCCCAACTCCCCAATCGGCCCTGTTCTGTGCATGACAGGGGGGAGCTCCTCAACCCCCTGATTGGCCCTGCTCTGTGCGTGACAGGGGGTGGCGCCGCAACCTCCCTATCGACCCTGCCTTGAGTGTGACAGGGGGCGGTGCCCCAACCCCCCAATCGGCCCTACCCTGAGCGTGACTAGGAGTGGCATCGCAACCTCCCGATCCGCCCTGCTCTGTGCATGACTGGGGGCCCCAACTCCCCAATCGGCCCTGCTCTGAGCCCGACAAGGGGCTGCACCTAGGGATTGGGCCTGCCCTCTGCCACCCGGGAGCAGGCCTAAACCAGCAGGTCATTATCACCCGAGGGGTCCCAGACTGCGAGAGGCACAGGCCGGGCTGAGGGACCCCCTTTCCCCCCCCCCTCGCCCCTCCCCCCCCCCCCGAGTGCACAAATTTTTGTGCACCGTGCCTCTAGTAAAAAATAAAAATAAATAAAAGTGATGTGACAAATTGTATCATTAGTAAGCTTGGGCTGCTATAACAAAACATAGACTGGGGTAACTTAAGCAACAAAAATATATTTTCCCATGGTTCTGGATGCTTAGAAGTCGAAGATCAAGGTGTCAGCTGAATTGGTTCTTTTTAAACAATATTTTTAAAAATTTATTTCAGAGAGGAAGGGAGAGGAAGAGAGATAGAAACATCAATGATGAGAGAGAATCATTGATCTGCTGCTTCCTGTACAACCCCTACTCTCTGGGGATTGAGCCCACAACCAAGGCATGTGCCCAGGCTGGGAATTGAACCATGACCTCCTAGTTTATTGGTCAACACCACCACGGAGCCATTCTGGCAGGCTGAATGGGTTCTTGATGAGATCTCTTGGATTGCAGATGTTCACCTTCTTGCCATGTCTAACATGGCCTTTCCTCAATGCTTGTACTTACATGCAGAACAGAGATCTCTCTTTCCCTTTTTATAATTCCACTCATTCCATCATATGGCCCCATGATGAGCATCATGGCCAAAAACAAATGTTGGTGTTTGTGTATCAGTAAATACATGGAGGGGGGAGTTGCATTTCTTCTATTACTGTCTAAGATGATGCTTTTATTTTTCTTCAAGACTGTGCTTTAGTCCATGAATTTATAGCAATGCTGCAGGATGAATGAGAAAGCAGGAGTCAAATATGTAGAATTTAGAAGCTAATAACAAATTAAATTAAATCCAGATTCTGTCATTTATGCACAGTTGTGCCCTGGGCAGGGATACACGAAGAGAAGAATTTGGGTGTAGGCTGTCATACACCAGCTATGTGATGTTCTTCTAAAAACTTCTGGGATTCTTGGGTGTGGAACATTATATGAAGAGCAGTAGGCAGTAGTGTTCTGGAACAAAGTAATACTATACTGTCTTGCAAGAGCTGATCTTTAAATTTTCAGAAATGTTGAGCCAGTTATTAAAAAATTATTGAGCAGTTATTAAAATTAACTCACATAAACTCAAAATTGAATTGTGTTTTAAAAAGTGAACACTCAAAACTCATCACTTCCTATGTATTTGACTACATATTACCATTATCTATGTTTTGAGATTATTTACTTCCATTTTTTTTCTGTAATGGTATGCTATTCACATTTTTTTTAAATTTTATTTTATTGTTTAAAGTATTATAGATAGTAGTACATATGTTTACTTTTTTCCCACCCCATTGATCTTTGTTCTCAACTACCATTCATTGATGTCACATTGGTAGCTTGAACTTGACCATGGAAAGAGTATTTACACCACAGACATTAGCAAATCAATTACCAATCAGGGCTTGGTTTATTGTTTTCTTGATTGTCTAGACTTAAGAAAATAGTGGAGAAATATTAAAAATGAAGATTAAATTTAAAAGTATGTCGAGTTGGTAGCTGGTACATGGTGAATAGCATCAAAAATTGAGGAAAGAGCCCTGGCAGGTGTGGCTCAGTGGTGTACTATCAGCCCATACACTGAAGAGTCAAGGGTTCAATTTAAATTAGATAATAACCTTAGAATGGTAAATGTAATTTGCATGGTAACCACAAAGAAAATAGCTATAGACTATACACAAAAGGAAGTTATAAATTAAATGAAACATTTTACTTAAAAAATCCCCTTCCCTGGCCAGTGTGCTCAGATGTTAGAGCATCCATGCACACACTGAAAGGTCGTAGGTTTGATTCCTGGTCAAGCGCACATACCTGGATTGCAGATTCAATCTCTGGACCCAGTTGGGGTGGGCGATCAGGCAGGCAGGTGAGTAATTAGGGGCAATCAGGCAGGCAGAGGCAGTTAGGGGCATCAGGCAGGCAGGCAGAGGGGGTTAGGGGCAATTAGTCAGGCAGGCAGAGTAGTTAGGGGTGATCAGTCAGGCAGGCGAGTGGTTAGGGGTGATTAGGCAGGCAGGCAGGCGAGCAGTTAGGAGCCAGTGGTCTCAGATTGCGAGAGGGGTGTCTGACTGCTGGTTTAGGCCTGGATCGGGCCTAAACCGGCAGTCGGACATCCCCCGAGGGGTCCTGGATTGTGAGAGGGTGCAGGCTGGTCTGAGGGACTCCACTCCACCATGCATGAATTTCGTGCACTGGGCCTCTAGTCCTATATAATAAAAGGCTAATATGCAAATTGCCTCTACGGGTGGGAGTTCAACCAACCAGGAGTTAGATGTGTGCTGACCACCAGGGGGCAGCGTGGAACATGGCTGGCAGCAGCGCTGGCAGCAGGCGGCAGTGGAGGTGCTGCCAGCCCTGATGGGCCCTGACAAGAGTGGGATTATGGCGGGATGGTGGAGCAGGTGAGTGGGCAGCGCCAGGCCAAGGTAGGTGCGAAGGGAGGCCAGCAGCGGCGGCAGGCAGCCAGGGGAAGGGAGAACCTGGCTGGCAGCCAGCAGCCGCTAGGGACCCTACTCATGTACTAATTTCATGCACTGGGCCTCTAGTATCTTAATGAAACTGGAAAAACAGAAAAGTATTGATTCTTTGGTTGTATGTAACATTATAAAATAATTGAATATATTTGTTTGCAAAGTACAACTTATGTACAAAATAATATATAGACCTTGTATTTAAAAAAGGGGGGGAAGCCCAGCTGGTGTGGCTCAGTGGTTGAGCATCATCCTATGAACCAGGAGGTCACAGTTCTATTCCCAGTTAGGGCACATGCCCAGGTTGCAGGCTTGATCCCCAGTGGAGGGTGTGCAAGAGGCAGCCAGTCAATGATTCTTTCTCATCATTGATGTTTCTCTCTTTCTCCCTCTCTCTTCCTCTCTGTAATCAGTAAAATTATATATATGTGTGTGTGTATGTGTATATATATATATATATATATAGAAAAGAATTAAAAAAGTACTACAGCATCAACTCCTGCTGGAGAGTTTCCAATCGTCAGCCTGACCTACAGATTTTGGACTTTCCAGCCAAATGTCACATGAACCAAATCCTTGAAATAAATATATAGATAAATATACTTGAAATGATATAACTTGCCCAGGAAATCTTTTCCATGTGGATTAGGTTAGAATACAGTTTCCTATGCCTACTCCAGTGATACCATTTATCACATTAGGTTCTAATTGCCTCCTTCCTTCATGCCTCAAATACTTATTATTATTATTTTTTTGTTTCTTTTGTTAATCCTCACCTGAGGATATTTTTTTCCATTGCTTTTCAGAGTAAGTGGAAGGGTGGGAGAGGGAGAGAGAGGGAGAGAAACACAGATGTGAGAGAAACACATCAACTGGTTACCTTCTGCACACACCCTGACAAGGTGAGGAGCGAACTCGCAACTTAGTTACATGCCCTTGACAGGGAATTGAGCCCCCAACCCTTTGGTATTCAGGCCGAAACTCTAACCACTAAGCACACTGGCTAGGGCTACCTCCAATGTCTATTGAGCACCTACTACACTTGACACCATGTTAAGTGTCAAAATAGAGGGGAAAATGGATGCAGTCTCTGTGTGAATGGCACCTTCAATCTAAGGAGAGTAGACATTAATCAACTAATCACACTAATCAATACATAAACTAAAACTGAAATGGGAATCTAAAAGAAAGGTACAGCCACTCTTTGAAGTCAAATAAGAACAAATATAACATAGACTCCAGAGGGGTGTTATCTGGGAAAATCTAGAGATGAGTAAGAGATAATTGAACATAGAGAATAGGGGAGACCAGACCAATGGATAGGCATTGTGGCTGGAAGAACATGCAGACTCTGAGAGACTAAAAGCATGCTAATGTGACTGGAGTTCAGATTGGCAAGGAGAGCATGGTGAGAAATAAGTCTAGAACAATAGTCAGATGCCACATCATACTTTGTTGACTCTATTAAGGATTTTGTACAGGACTTGGCCATTGTTGCTTACCTTTAAGTACACAGGAATCCACTCATACAATCTTCCTAGATCTATAGATGAGCCAAGCTCTCCAGGAAGTCTCTAGAGTACCCTGCTTTATAGAAACAATTAATTTAATCATTGTCCTGGCAAGCCTGAGTAGGAAAGATGATGCCCAGATTTATAGTGCTTGGCTTGGTGCCCCAACAGTGACAAGGGCAAGACATTTGTTAGCTCTACCAATCAGTTATATGAAGCAGCTGAATAGCCAGAAAAGTTTCAAGTGCAAAAATATCTGAGGATCCATAATTAAAGAGTCTTCTTCCCTATCCCCGATACATTATTGAGAATGAATGGATAATTGTCTAGGACGGAGCCAGCTAGGGAGATGGCTCATACAAAACCAAATCCAGCTAGGGACTTCATAGTAAAGAAGATGTAATTTGCTTTAAAACACCAACAATTAATGCCCAGTCCTTGATTTAGAGGTGTTTCTTAGTCACAGTCAATTCTCCCTGCAAGAGCCTTCCAAAGAATCAATATATTGAGAACAAAGTAAAGCCGGAGATAAGAGAAAATGAATTCTGCTCACTATTGCAAGACTTTTCTAACAATGATTCCGAAGATAGAATGGACTATCTAAGGAGATAGTGATATCAACATTTCAAAAATAAGCTAGAAGGCCACTTGGGAGATGATATAGAGACTTTCAAACATGAGGATTGGCCTATGTAGCCTTAACAATTTCCTCTCACCATGAGGATCTTAGAGGCAAAAAGAATGATGTGAAATTAGCCATAAGATGGAAAATTGAAAACACAGAGAGGGACAGAGGCTGCTGTTTAAAAAGCACCCCACAATGAGGAAGAAGAACAGAACTTAATTTTGTTTGGAATGGAAGCAGCTTATGCCATTGCACCTAATCTGATCTGGGCTTGGGAACCAGGAGAAAGAGATAAAAATGTATCCTTCCTGGGAACTGTGGCTTCCAACTTGAACTCAGGCTGCACATTTAGCCAACTGCACTGAATGTGCATTCCAGATTTGGGGGTTGAGGAAGAGTAATCATAGTTTGGACAGATATTAGTTAACTATTACTGTGTAGCAAATTATCTCAAAATTTAGAAGCTCAGAAGAACAAATGTTAGGGTAAGCTCTCTGGGAGAAGCTCCACTGAGTGCTTCAGGCTCAGGTTCTCTCTTGAGATTGCAGTCCAGGTCTCAGCTAGGTCTATAGTCATATCGAGGCTCAACTGAAGCTGGAAAATTCCATTTTAAGCTCACATGTTTTGTTGTTGCCAGGCCTCCATTCTTCACTGGCTTTTGGACAGAGACTTCTATTCCTTGACACATGGACCCTCCGTAGTCTGCTTGACGGGCTTAACAACATGGCATCTGGCTTCCCACAGAGGAAGTGATGCAAGAGGGAGAGAAATGTGAATGAGTGAATGAAATAGAGCTCCAAAAGGAGGCAGGACTATTTCTAGAATATAAAATACCTACAACTGAATAAGACAAGTTGCCCAATAATAAATGGGTAAAGTATTTGAGCAGAAATTATACAAAAGAAAAGCCAATGGCCAATAAATAGGAGAAGATGCTCAATTATCATGAATCAATAGGGAAATTGCCGGGAGCCAGTCCATCCTTGCTGTTTCAAGGGACCTGGCATATATGGCATACTGTTCTTAATATGTTTGCTCACCTTCTTGGCACTATGTGTTTTAACCAAGGTCTCTGAGAAAGGTTGTTTCCCCAGGTAGGGATTTTCCCCTGAAGTTAGGGAGGGAATAAAACCTCTTAACTAAGTGCCAGGCAGGTAATTAATCACTTTAACTACAAACAATCATGCTTAAGCTGCATAATCTTTACTCCCTGGAATGGAGATAAGAAACGCCCTAACCTTTGTAATAGAGATTGATAGGATTGAATCAACTGGTATAAATACAGATGTAACAAGCCAGCAAGACACAGAACTTAGAAGACAGAACTTAGAAGACAGAACCTACACACAGAACCTAGAAGACAGAACTTAGAAGACAGAACCTACACACAGAACTTAGAAGACAGAACCTACACAGAACCAACAGACAGAAGAACTTCTCTGGAGAGAACATGGCAAAAGATCCTGGACTGAACCTGACTACAGAAATTGGCAAGAGAACCTGACTAGAACCTGGTGACTGAACCTGGCTGGAGAACCTGGACAGAACCTGGCTGAAGAACCTAGCGAGGGAACATGGCTACAGAACCTGGCTGGAGAACCTGGAGAACCTAGCAAGAGAACATGGACACAGAACCTGGCTGGAGATCCTAAGCAGAACCTCTCTGGAGATCCAGACCAGAACTTGGCTGGAGATCCTGGCTGGAGATCCTGGCTAGGCTGCTGATCAACTGAACACTGTCTCCGTGTCCTTCCTTCTTCGCCGACTCCGTCTACACCTTTGGGAACCCCTGGACCTGCTGGGGTTGGACCCCAGCAGGAAATAAAAACTAAAATCCAGCCCTAACCGGTTTGGTTCAGTGGATAGAGCGTCGGCCTGCGGACTGAAGGGTCCTGGGTTTGATCCCGGTCAAGGGCATGTACCTTGATTGAGGGCTCATCCCCAGTGTGGGCGGGGGTGAGGGGGGGCGTGGGGGTGTGTGTGCAGGAGGCAGCTGATCGACGTTTCTCTCTCATTGATGTTTCTAACTCTCCATTCCTCTCCCTTCCTCTCTGTAAAAAAATCAATAAAATACATTTTTATAAAAATTAAAATCCACATGAGCCCAGCTGGGTGGCTCTGGATGAATGCTGACCCATAAACCAAGAGGTCACTGAATGGCTTTCCCATCAGGCACATGCCCAGGGCGACAGGCTCGATCGCCAGTAGGGGCCGTGCAGGAGGCAACAATCGATGATGTTTCTCATCCATGTTTCTATCTCTCTCCCTCTCTCTCTAAAATCAATAAAAACATATTTAAAAAAACAACAACACCCACATGAAATACTGTTACAGAGTCACAAGAACGGCTAAAATTTAAAAGACTGAAAATACCAAACATTGGCAAGGATGTGTGAAACAAGTTGAATGATCAAAATACACTTCTGCTGTAGTGTAAAGTTGCAAAGCTATTTAAAAAATAGTCTAGTAATATATACATTTACCATACCATTTCTTCTGTTTAAGAATAATGTCTTCAGCTTTTTATAGAAAGATTTATACATGAATGTTCATAAGAGTATCATTCATAGTAGTTGGCTCTGGAAATAGTGTGCATATGTCCATCCAACAAATTGTGCATAAAATGGAATACTATTTAACCCTCCTTCTCCCAAAATAATTATATACTGATGCATGAAGCAATATAAGTAAATCTCACAGTCACTATGTCAGGTGAAACAGGGTAGTGCATACCATCCACCTCTCTATCTTCAGTAAAATGAATCCACAGTAATAGAAATCAGGTCAATGGTTGTGTGGAGTAGGAGTTTGGGTGATAAGTCAATAACAAGGAACATCCTGGAATGAAGGAAATATTCCATACATTTTTTTTTTTTTTGGTGGTGATGGTTACATGGATTCTGTAATATACATTTGGTAAAACTCATGGAAATGTAATTTAAAAAACATAGTTTTCTATTAGTAATATATACCTTATGAAAGTTGATTTTAAAAAAATAAGAAGAGTCCAAAATATGTAAACTAAAAGTTTTTAGAAATGTGAGGGATAATTTATAGAAACAAAATAATACTTGGAAACTTTATTGCCCTCTATGCAGGCAAAAATACTGCTAGTATATATACTATAAATAACATAATTATCCTGGCCAGTGTTGCTAATAGTTAGAACATCGGCCCATACACCGAAGGGTCTCAGCTTGGATTCCTGGTCAAGGGTACATACCTCGATTGCAGAGTCAATCCCTAGCCCTGGTCGAAGCATGTGAGGGAGACAACCAATTAATACCTCTCTCTCCAGTCTCTCTAAAAATCAATGAAAAAAATAACCTGGGGTGAGGATTAGCAATAAATAAATAAATAAATCACATAATCTTTTTTATTACATATATACATAGATATTTAGGTAGGTAGATACAGACATATAATTTTATACCTCAGGGAATTGTTTTTTTCTGCTATCTTCTAATCACTTGGGAAAGGATCATATAATAAACCTAATAGAAAATCTCAACAAATTTCTCAAGTTAAAAATTATACAGATCATGTTATTAAACCTCAATACAAAAACCTAGAATTGAGTAACTGAAATATAAATTTAAAAGCTATTTTAAATTAAAAAATACTATTTTATATAACTTGAGTCAAAGTGGAAATCAAAACAAACATTATTGACAATTTTTAATATAAGATCTTTACATCTCATGACATGTTATATGGTTAAAGATTAACTCAGAGATAAAATCATAAATATACTGTATATATTTAGTGGTAAATTCTGTGAATAAAAATAAAGCTGTGCCCTGGCCGGTTTGGCTCAGTGGATAGAGCGTCGGCCTGCGGACTCAAGGGTCCCAGGTTCGATTCCAGTCAAGGGCATGTACCTTGGTTGCGGGCACATCCCCAGTGGGGATTGTGCAGGAAGCGGCTGATCGATATTTCTCTCTCATCGATGTTTCTAACTCTCTATTCCTCTCCCTTCCTCTCTGTAAAAAAATCAATAAAATATGTTTTTTTAAAAAATTAAAAAATAAAGCTGAATAGGGTGGATAGAGCATGATGAGAGAAGGAATCATTTTGTATATAGTGGCCAGGGAAGTCTTCTCTGAGAAGGTGACATTTCAGCAGAGTTCTGAAGGAAAGTAGGAAGGCAATCATACAGACTTTGAGGGGACAGCATTCTAGGTGCATGCGTGCGCGCATGTATGCGCACACACACACGTACGTGTAAAGACCCTGAGGAAGCCAGGAGTAGAGCAAGCAATGGGATAATTGGCAGGAAGGTAGACCAGAGGAATGGTATTGGGTCAGATCAGGTAGTTCCTCTTAGGCTATCATAAGGACTTTAACTTTTATTCTGAGTCAATAGAAAGCCCGTGGAAGGTTTTAAGCAAAGGATAGACACAATGTGACTTGTGTTTCAAAAGGATCGCTCCAAAATTGTCTATATAGCAAAAAGGATAGAAACAGGGTGATCAATTGGAAGGTTGGTGTAATAGTCCTGGTAAAACATGTCAAAGAGGCCCTGGCTAATGTGGCTCAGTTGGTTAGGCATCATCCAGTGCACTAAAAGGTTGCCAGTTTGATTTCCAGCCGACTGATGTTTCTCTCAATATAAAAGTATATTCTTATTGATTTTCAGAGAGAGAGGAAGGGAGAAGGAGAAGGATAGAAACATCAATGATAATTATCACTGATCAGTTGCCTTCTGCACGCCCCCTACTGGGGATCGAGCTTGCAACCTGAGCATATGTCCTGACCAGGAACTGAACCCTTGACCTCCTGGTTCATGGGTCAATGCTTACCCACTGAGCTACACAAGCCAGGCAATAATACTTTTTAAAAAACATGATTTTAAAAAACAAGGTTTGGATCAGGATGATATCAGTGGAGATAGGGAAGATGAGGTTAAATATAAATAACCAAGAAAAAAGAGAATGCAATTTGATTTAATAATTCAACTCAGAAATCTCAAAAGAGACCAGCTAAACAAACTTTTCAAAAATCATATGAGTGAAAGGAATTAAGTGGGCAGAAAAAAAACATTACAAACTAGAAAGATAATGGAATTAAAAAATAAATATTAAAGTTTATTCTTTGAAAAGTCCAATAAAATAGAAAATTCTAATAAAATGGGTAATGAAGCCGAAACCGGTTTGGCTCAGTGGATGGAGCGTCGGCCTGCGGACTGAGGGGTCCCTGGTTTGATTCTGGTCAAGGGCATGTGCCTGGGTTGCGGGCACATCCCCAGTGGGAGATGTGCAGGAGGCGGCTGATCGATGTTTCTCTCCCATCGATGTTTCTATATCTCTCCCTTCCTCTCTGTAAAAAATCAATAAAATACATTTAAAAAAAATGGGTAATGAAAAGGAAAAGGGAAAAAATATATCACATCCAGAATAAAAAAATATAACCTCAAATATGAATATTGTAAATTATAATGAAAAAGTTTAATTTGCTATTAAAAAATTAAAGTTAGCAAGTGTCCCAAAAATATATACATGTAAGTCAAAAATAGATAATAGAATCAATAAATTATACCCATAAAGAATAATGTATTCAGTAATTTAAAACTATTAGATTTAATAAATGAATTCAGTAAAGTTGCAGAATATAAAATTAATATACAGATATCTGTCACATTTCTTTTTTTAAAATATATTTTTAATGATTTCAGAGAGGAGGGGAGAGGGAGAGAGAGATAGAAACATCAATGATGAGAGAGAATCATTGATTGGCTGCCTACTGGGGATCGAGCCCACAACCCGGACATGTGCCCTCGACTGGAATCAAACCTGGGACCCTTCAGTCCACAGGCCAATGCTTTATCCACTGAGCATGTTCTTTTCAGGGCAGAATCACAAAGAGTTTTGTCTCTCCATGTTGGTCTCTGAATGCCTTATGTATTCCTTCTTCTCTTCTTAGAAACTTACTTTGGTTTTGAAGGTTCAAATTAATCATACTTCTCTCAGTCTAGTCCTAGTGGGACTTCAATACAGTATGAGCTCTATTATTGGAGAAGATGCCTTTGACCCAAGACTAAAGTGGTCTTTCTCCCCTCCTGATTTGAACTTACCGTCCTAGTCATAGATACCACTCCTAGAGAGCACCTGCCAGTCTGCTAGGTTTACTGCAGGGGAAGAAGAAAAGCTAGTCATATTAGTCCAGTGGAGAAGAAGTGAAGGGTGAGAAGAGTGATCAAAGTGAGGAAATAGTGCTTGTGGAGGCCTTGAGGCAAGAAGCAGAGTCACTAGTAACTAGTAGCCATCATAGAAGTCTTCAGGCTTAGAGGAAGTCACTATCCAGGTGAAGTCATTGCTGAAGATGAAAGCCAGCAGTTTAGCCTGAAGAAAATAAGATCAAGAGGGAACCTGAGAGTTGACCATAAACATAAAAAAGGACTGAACTCGATTCAGTAAATATTTATTGAGTGCTCCCTCGTGCTAGGCACACTGCTCTGTGTGTAGGGGGTTCCGCAATAAACAAAATAGCCATCTCCTGGTCCATGTGGAACTTATATTGTTTATAGGATGGGGTAGAAACAATAAGCTAAATAATTAAAAATATATACTAGTACTACTAGAGGCTCAGTGCATGAATTCGTGCACCTTGAAAGGAACTGTGGGCCACGAGGCTGTGGTGGGCAGAGGGGCAGGTCTCAGCCCATCCTCCGCGCCCCCACCCGGCCCCTCCCACCATGGCCCCCCGGTTCCCTGTCTGCCAGCAGCCCCGCTCCCGCTGCCGCCCACGTGCTGACAGCGCCGGTCCATGTGCTGACAGCACCGGCCCTGCTTGCACCTGCTGATGGCATGGAGTAATTGGGACTGGCACTGGGCGCCAGCAGCAGGTGTAAGTGGCGGCTGCTGGCCCCGATCGCACCTCAGGAGCAGGAGGAGGTGGAGAAGCCCTGAGGGGTGATCGGGGCCAGCAGCCACTACTCACACCTGCTGACGGCACCAAGCGATTGGGGCCAGTGCTGGGTGCCGATAGCAGGTGCAAGTGGCAGCTCTGGTGCCAGCAGCGGGTGCAAGCAGGGCCGGCGCTTGCATCAACTGCGAGCCTTGGGCAGGACCACGGCGTGTGGGAGCAAAGAATTTTCAGTAACCACCAGAGGCTTGCCCTGATGACAGCGATCAGTGCCCCACCTTGGTCTGGCGCCCCCACTCACCTGTTCCACCATCCCGCTGTGGCCGACGCCTGCCATGTTCCGTGCTCTGCCACCTGCTGCCAACACCTGCCATGTTCTGCACGCACCCCCTAGTGGTCAGCGCATGTCATAGCGACCGATTGTTCATTTGTTCTGCCTTTTGGTCTATTTGCATATTAGGGTTTTTATATATATAGATGATAGAAGGTAATAAGTGGTAAAGAGAAATAAAGCAAGAAGAAGAGGATTGGGGTGTGTTGGCAGGGTAGGGTACAATATCAGAAAGGAGGGCCAGGGTGTTTGATATATGAGTAAAGATCTGAAGGAGGCGGGGCCAAGGGTAGGAGCATTCTGCAGAGGTACAGAACCAGCAAGTGCAAACACTTGAGGGGATTGGTGCTGGGGGATGAGGGATGAGGAATAGTAAGAAGGCCAGTGTGTGGGAGAAGTAGGAGATGAGGCCAGGCAGGTAATGGGGCAAGTGGTGAGAGGAGAGAGCGGGCAGATCAGCTGGGACCTTGTGAGCCATTGCAATGCTCTAGGTATTTACTCTGTGAGATGCAGTACTTTGTGTATAAGGGAGACATGGTCACATCTACCTTTTAGTCAAAAGTTGGGCTACAGTGTGGACTACAGACTGAATGGGAGCAAGGTTCATCATTCTATGTGAACCTGAGGAAGTAGCTAGAGTCAATGGATGGAAAGGGCTGATTTCTCTAAGTCAGTGGTCGGCAAATTGGCCCCTTGAGTGTGGCTTGTCCACAAAATACCATGTGCGGGTGCACACGTACAGTGCGATTGAAACTTCATGGCCTATGCCACGGGGCCAAAGAGCTGCATGTGGCTCGCGAGCCGTGGTGGTTTGTCGACACTGCTCTAAGTAAATGACCCCAATTAACTGACTACCCATCAGTGATACTGGCCCAGAGTTATACTCAGCAGTGTGTCTGTCACCAGCAGTCCCAGCAGATGCCAGGGATGTTGACACTGGGAAGTTTCTACTTAGGTAAGGCATTATACCCTATGATATCTCAGATTCCTTCTAATGAGGAGTGTCTGAGTTCATAGGATGCGTCACCTCAGTTCCCCCAGTTTAGAATATAGCTCCGTGATTGTAAGGGCTTTGTTCTGTTAATTGCTCTATTCCTGGTGCTTTGAATAGTGTCAGGAATATAGCAGATACTCAATCAGTATTTGTTAAATGTATGAGTGTCTCAGTTAAACTTACTGCAGGACCTTAGCAATGTACTTTTCTTCTCTGCACTGGTGGCCTCTAATGGCCTCTCTAGGTCTGCCAGGCTGCGATCCCTTTTCTAACTCCAAGACATTGTTTCTAAAAGGCTTTGCAGGCTATGGGGCATTTGGGAAGGGGCGTTCCTATGGGGTGGGGTGGGGAGGCAGGGCTGGGTAAGGGCAAACCTGATTTAAGGAGAAGTGAAGAGATATGTCCTTTGGAGCTGGGGGCCAGGGCACTCTGAAAATCAATGTGAATTGTCTCTTTGAGATGCAAAGGGATATTTTACTAAAACCTGAGGGTACAGGATTCTGAGGACCCATCCCAAGCATGTTGCCTTTGTCTCCTTTGAGTCAGCTTTGTCAACAGATTGTTCACAGTCCCTGAGGCTCTCTGGGGGCGGATGGGGGGTGGGGGCAGCATAAATAGCAGGAGGGACGCCTTTTCCTTTTAAGTATTTTTTTATGAAGTTCACAAATGACAAGAGTTCTTTAAAGAAAAAGTTTCATTGAGGCTCAGCATTACTGTGTGTCCCCAGACACCCAGGGTGCAGTGATTTCATGTTCCCCCGAGTTTTGGCAGAATTGCCAACATCAACATGTTGGCTGACTGTGCCCAGATTTGTTACCAGATAAGCCAATGATATATCTTGTCATATTTATTGAATATAGAATCCTTTATAATGAGCTAATATGGTAATTAAACCGGATGGCAGAAAGACCTTCCAGAACGACCTCCCTTCCCCCTCCCCCTCCTCCTCCCCTTCCCCCTCTCACTCCCCTTCCTCCCCTCCCCCTCCCCTCCCCCTCCCCTTCCCCCTCCCCCTCTCTCCACCTCCCTTTCCCCCTCCCCACTCCTCCCCCTCCTCCTCCTCTCCTCCTCCCCTTCCTCTCTCCCTCCCCTCCCCTTCCCCCTCCCCTTCCCCCTCCCCTTCCCCTCCACCTCTCTCCACCACCCTTTCCCCCTCCCCACCCCTCCCCCTCCCTCTCCTCTCCTCCTCCCCTTTCCCCCTCCCCTTCCCCTCCACCTCTCTCCACCTCCCTTTCCCCCTCTCCACCCCTCCCCCTCCCCCTCCTCTCCTCCTCCCCTTTCCCCCTCCCCTTCCCCTCCACCTCTCCTTCCCCTTCCCCCTCCACCTCCCTTTCCTCCTCCCCTTCCTCTCTCCCTCCCCTCCCCTACCCCTCCCTTTCCCCTTTCCCTTCCCTTCCACCTCCCTTTCCTCCTCCCCTTCCCCTCCCCTTCCCCCTCCCCCTCCCCCTCCTCCATTTCCTCTCCCTCTTCCTCTAGTAAAATATAAAAGACACCAGGTAATTTGCAATATCTTTATTATGCAGTTAAATTTAATTTATTTTGAATAAGACAGAGTCTTTTCAATGTTAAGTAGCATGCACATGTGTGTTTATCATTTATTTCTCCAATTGTTTTTATGATAAACTTAAAGAAGTGGGTAGGGTTCAGCTTCCATCATCTAGGAGGAAAAAAAAAAAACCACAAAAGTTAGAATTTAGTTACTTATTAATTGTGAGGTTATTAACATCTATTATTTCCTGGCAGATGATTTAAGTGTCATAGGGAAACACTGGAACAAAACAAAACAAAACAACAAAAAGCAGAAATAAACCCCAAATTTACAGGTTTCATCTGTGGGGACTCTCTGTCCTTCTCCAGATACTTTCCCTTGTTGATTTTTCACTCACATGGGCCCAAGGAGGTTAGAGTGTGGACTGCACCCCTGCAATATCCAGTCACCCACCCTCCCATCTAACAGTACAAGAATAGTCACCTTCTTCCTGGGGTCCCTTCCTTTGGGCCTTAGCCCTGGGAGAACATGGTAGCGGGCAGCACCTTGGCCTGGGCAGCACTTCCAGACTTGCTCAAGAGCACAGCAAGCTTATTGGTCAGGCAGGTGCCGGTGTTGCAGGATCTCTTCTGGGAAGTGAAGCTGATTTATATGATGGAGAAAAACAGAAGACCTGTCAGTAAGAGGCTTGTGGGGGCAAAGCCTTCCCATGGGGCAATCATTACTGTTCTGAAAGGTACCAGTGAACCTTAAGTGTTGCTCTTACTGAACACAGTTATCGCAGCAGATAATCATTGGCCATTTGGGAAAATGCCGTGATAACTCCCCATGGAGAGTTTATAACACTGATTTCTGGAGGTGTTTGCCTTCTCCTTAGCACAGCTGTTCTTGCTGGGCAGCTGTGGAGCCGTACCTGGAATCCAGGGCAGCCTGCTCCTTCTCACTGGCCATCTTCTTCATAAACTCCTTCACCAGTATAGTCAGAAGGAGGTCCTCTTCCTCCTCACTGAGTGAGATGTCCTCCAAGGCAGACCTGAGGAGAAATAGCATGCCCAATACAACAAAATCATTCTATGAGACTGAATGAATTCTATGAAATTTATAATAAAGAATATCAGATATCATTACAATGAAGAATATCAGATATTCTTTATATCAGAAAAAAATATACACTCCCCTTGGTGTGCCCCCCCACCCCCCTTTCAGCACACCACAATTCAGATCACAGAATTGTTTGATCCCAGGGGCACTGCCGGGGGGAGAGTGTGCTACTTTCAGGGCTGTCTTACCTGAGTGGTGCTGCCTGGATCATGCCCACCTGGTACAGGACCAAGAAGCCAAGAGCCAGGAAGGGTAAGAATTTTCCAAAGCCCATGATGCCTCTCTGCAAAGGAACAATCATGTCAGCATCTCCACCACTTTGAAGTTTTTTGAACCCACAGATCTGAGCTCACACTTAGGGCTGTGAGGGGAGGTTGAGGGAGAGTGTAGGTAGAAAGGAAATATCTGCAATTGAAATCTCTGAGAAACTGAAGATCACATTTTTCTGCTCAGCCGATCCACACTTTGGCAGAGTCCCCAAGCTTAACAGAGAGTTAAATTGGGACGCTGCAGGACCCAAACTGCCGTTGCGCCTATTTGCCACCCCTCACGCTGACCCAGGTTCCGAACCAATTTCCCTGGAACCACTAGGCATGACCAGAAAGTTTTTGCTGCATCCTGCTCTTCAGGAGTCCAACTCCAGCGTCAGAGATGAGACTAAGCACACTCCAACTGCAGCAACACAGCTAGACCAGAGCCGATCTGCACGGGAAGAGTGGAGCACAGAGTCCCTGGACGCAGCATTACCTGGATAAAGCAAAGACTAACAGAAATTGTGTGATAAAAAGACCCAGACAGAAGTGGAGAGAGACTTGGAGACTGGCAGGGACCAGGAGGTACAGTAATGGAGAGAGAGGGAAGGGGAGAGAGGAAGAGATAGAATCATACACCACAGCAGGAGTTTGGGGACTCACCTGGCAGCAGGTGGTGGCGGCGGCGGCAGGTGGCGGTAGCGGCAGTGGAGGTGTTCCGTGGAAGTGGCAGTGACACTCCAACTGGGAAGTCGCTCCGCTTTCTCCCAGCACCAGCAGCTCCTCTTATTCCCGCTCTGGGTCTGGGGAGGGGGAATCCAGGAGCACCGGGCAACCAATGAGGAGAAGGATCCGGTGCCTCAGACGGATTGTGTCACCCACTTGCGTCCAGAACCTGTAGCATCCATCAGGATCATCCCACTCATATTTGCATTGAGGTCACTGATGGAAAGAAGGGGGAGCGATGGGCACCAGAAAACACCCACGAACTGGGGGACAGTTTGACGTCATTGTAAATTTCACCTGTTCAGTTTCATCCGGTTTTGAATGTGCAGCCCACGCCATCCCGGCGGTGCAGTCTTGCACGGCAGAGTCCAGGATCACAGGGACGCCTGGCTCCCCCAAGTCTGACTTTCAAGCCTCATCCAAGTGAGGGTGAGAGGGTTAATTCGTTACAGGTTTGGTTCTGGGTCCCAGCAAGATGTTTAATCCCGGCAGCTGGAATCACCTGCAAGCAGGGCAGCTTATGGGAGCAAGAACTTTGTCAGCCTGAATTCAATTCCTGCTGAGCGGTAAGATTAAGGACAAGTGACTTCTCAGTGCCTCGATGCACTCATCTTTAAAATGGGGACCAATGTCATCAAGGAATGTGGTTATTAGTAATTTGCCTGACCCTGCTCCCAGCTAGGTAGGGATCTGGAAGGGCTCCCTGGCTCACATCTGGGATTCCTTAAGATGGTGATTACCCACCTACTGACCAGAAGTCCTTATTTGCCCTGGGTGGTCCTTCAAGTGGATAGAAGGCAACCAATGTCCCGCTCAGCCACAGCAGGGAGGTGCAAGGCACCGATGTTTCCCCAGCTTCCAAGCAGCCCCAGCAGCCTCCTCTGCTACCCCGCCATCCATCACCTTTGCTCATCTGCCTGTTAGGACCATTTGCCCAGCTGCCCCCGTTTCCGGCAGCTGTTTGCCAAGGTGCCCCATTGGCGTGCAATACCGGACCTGCCTCCGCATAAGGGACCTGCGCACACATACTGCAACTGTACACACATCCATGATGGGCACATACATATGAATGTGCGCGCGCATTCCGGACTTGCACGCGCGTGCCAAACGTACACGCGCATTCCCTGCACTTCAGTTCTCCAATAGAGAGCATGGCAGGCTTGTCGGGAATCCCTGCAGAGACAATTGCTCACTGTCACTTCCAGTCACACTCTTCCCCTCCCACAAACCCATTCCTCTCTTCAAACATAAGCCCACTCCCCCAAACAATGGCACTGGCAAAAGGGACACGGGGACAGCACCCGGGGCCATATGCCCAGGTCACTCAGTCTGCACCAAGCCTGCCTCCCCCAGTGTCTCCCATGGACACCTTTACATAGAGGTTGCCCGCAGCCTGTGCGCACCATCACTGCCTGCACTCGCAAGAATAAGCGGGCTCCACAACACCTAGACCCGCTCACACCGTGTACAGCTGGTTGCAGGATCCGTCCCCTGAGCTTTATTTGCGGCAAGCCCGCCTGGAAGGTCCCCGCTCGCTCCTGAGTTGCTGCTCTCAGCGGGTAACATGCAGAGAGAGACACTTCTCACTGTCCCCAAGATCCCCAGGAACTCCCCACTGTCTCCCGGATCCCCAGGTCTGAGCGCGCGATGCACTAGAGCTAATGGAGTTTCCCAATGCGGCAAAGGTGGCAAACGCGGCAAGTGCCCGGGGCTGCTGGGGGACAGGCAAGGACCCCCATCTAGGCGGTTTCGAGGCAGAGAGAAACTAGCCCTACGTGTGCTGTGTGGGACCAAAGCCGCAGGTCCTCACACTAGTCCGCACTCTCCGGGATCCGCAGCGATTCCTGTGACACACCTGCCTCGCTCCACATCTCTCCTCCTCCCAGGCGGGTGGCCTCCGTGCGCGGGGACACCCAACTTCCAAGATGCCCTTTTTAAACTTTCCTCCTTTTAAGTGATGGGGCGCCGCTGCCCCGAAGGAATAAATGGGAGATGGGAGGGCTGCACTGGCCGGACTGTAGGAGCCAGATGTGGAACAACTGTTCCCTAGAACCCAGGTGCGCCCTTGGGTACAGCGGCAGGGCGCGGGGAGGTGGGGGAAGAGTGCAGCAGAGGAGGGTCAGGGATCAGTGTGTCGGATCCTGGATGCAGTCCCTCCTGGAGCTGAGACGCAGATAATCTGCTGGTGCTGAGACCCAGCCTGGGTTTGGGGCTCAGCAGAGTGAGTCCCAAGCGCTGGTGCAGCTTTCGGTGCAGAGTTGCAGGGCCAGATTGGCAGAGGCGGCACAGTGGACACCATTTTGCTAGAAACTGAGCTCTGCCACAGTTGTAGGTGAGCGTTTGCTCTCAGGTGCCAAGTGCTTTGGGGGAAATTTCTTCCATTCCAAGACCTGACATTCTGACATATGAACCTCCTGAAATCATTGGTGAGTATGTGTCTCCGGGTTGCAATTTCCTGCTGAGCTTTCACCTGCGCGATGGGAAGTGCAAAATGGTGAACAACAACGCTGACTTCTCTGCAAGCTGATTTCATGGCCATGCCACTTGCCTCAGAACTCCCACCCCTGGCGGCCAGGTGTGCTTTCAACAGTCAAAACCAACAGTCCTCCCACACTCTGAAATCTTTGGTGGTTACCATGACTGGGGGAGTGGAGCATAAGAATCAAGGTCTGCCCCTGAGTGGTTTGGCTCAGTGGATATAGTGTCAGCCTGGGGACTGCAAGGTCCCAGGTTCAATTTTGGTCAAGGGCATATGCGCAGGTTGCAGCTGGATCTCCAGTGGGGGGCGTGCAGGAGGCAGCCAGTCAATGATTCTCTCTTATCATTGATGTCTCTCTCTCTATCTCTCTGTCTCTCTCTCAAGTAAATAAAAATATATTAAAAAAAGAATCAGGGTCTGCACTCAGTAGGTGTTATTATTATTATTTTTTAATCCTCACCCCGAGGATATTTTTCCATTGATTTTTAGAGAGAGTGGAAGAGAGAGGGAAAGACAGAGAAAAACATCGCTGTGAGAGAAACAAGTCAATTAGTTGCATCCTGAACATGCCTGAACCAGGGCCAGGGACGAGGAAGGAGCCTGCAACCCAGGTAGTGCCCTTGACCGGAATCGAACACGGGACTCTTCAGTCCCGGGACCCTTCAGTCCCAGGACCCTTCGGTCCCAGGACCCTTCAGTCCGCAGGGCACGCTCTATCCACTGAGTCAAACAGGCTAGGGCTATTTTTAAAAATATTTTTAAATTAATTTCAGAGAGGAAGGGAGAGATAGAAACATCAATGATGAGAGAGTATCATTGATAAACTGCCTCCTGCATACCCCCTACTGAGGATGGAGCCTGCACCCCGGGCATGTGCTCTTGACAGGAATGAAACTGGGGACCCTTTAGTCCAAAGGCAGATGCTCTATCCATTGAGCCAAACCAGCTAAGGCTGAAGGTGCTAGTTCAAGCTTTACTTAAATGTTCCTCTCCAAATAGGGAGGGGCTCTCATTAACTAGTTCCCCAAGCAAGCTTTACTTCCTGCTGAGCAGGGGGCCAAGGTTTGTTTTCGTTGTCTTTTTAAGAGTCCTTTTATTTGGCACTTAGGGCCACATCTCTCAAAGAAGTAGGCACTAACCACTGTTGAATGAATGGAACTAATTCATGGTGGCAAATTCACCATCCAGTCTCTGCTATTAAAAGGCTCTAATCCCAGCATGCTGAAAATCTGGACCTACTTAGTAGAGCAGCATTCTGCTTGGATTGGGAAGTTGCAAGGGCAAACATTTATTGCAGTGAGACTCCTCCCATTTATCTGGCACAGCAGAGTAGGTTTCCTGATAAAAGTTTTCAGGGATGAAACAGGGAAATAAGATGTTTTTGTTTTTTGTTTTTTCTAAAGACTAGGGTGTCCTAGCGGGAAATATGAAACCATTTCTCTCTGAGCCCATGTCTGATTTACTGAATGAACTCAGGGAAGTTTAGACCTTGGCATATATGGGTTCTTTTGACTGAGTCCAGCTATCCCTGAAACTTCTCCAAACTTCAGCCCTAAACAGAGCATGACCTAGCAAACAACACCAATGAAAATACTGATTGACTATTTGTCAACTGACTATTTGGTCTTTGATTTAACAATCTTATTTCATAAGCTTTAAACCTCGGAATCAAGATTAGTTGGAAACAACCTAGTGTAGGAAAATATTTTTAGGTGTGGGTTTCTTTTTTTTTAATTAAAAAATCAATAACTCAAAATGGATAAAAGACTTAAATGTAAGTCATGACACCATAAACATCATTGAAGAAAACATAGGCAACAAAATATCAGACATCTCACGTAGCAAAATTTTCACTGGTACAACACCTAGCACAAGAGAAACGGGGGGATTTACAGGCTTCCTCAACTGAGATTGGCTTAAGATTCGAATGAGCCTAAGCCTGCAATAGTAGCTCATCAGTAGACTGCATTGCAGAGAATTAAGGAGACACAGGCAGAGAAAATTAATTGAGAAGAGAAAAGAAGAAAAAAAAAGGGAAGGAAATCCTTTAATGATATGACCTTTGATTGAATGTAAGGAGAATGCTCAGATACTATTCAATAAATTATGCCTGTTGCTAATGTGTGTGTGATTTTTTAAGAGGGAAACAAGGGGAAAATAAACAAATGGGAGTACACCAAAATAAAAAGCTTCTGCACAGCAAAAGAAATCAGCATCAAAATGAAAAGGGAACTCACTATTTGGGAGAGCGTATTTTCCAATGATACATCTGAGGAGGGGTTAATATCCTAAATATATAAAGTACTCATGCAAATCAACAAAAGGCAAACAATCAAAAAATGGGCAGAAGACCTAAATAGGCCCTTCAAAGAGAGGACATACAAATGGCCAAGAGACATAGCACAAATAAGAACACACTGGAAGGAATACACAGCAGATTAGGGGAAGCTGAGGACTGAATCAGTGAATTAGAAGACAGGGTTGAAAAAATATTCTTATCAGAGAACCACAAAAGAAAAAACAATTTAAAAAAACAGGAGAACAGCTTAAGGGAGCTGTGGGACAACATGAAGCATAACAATATTCGAATAGCAGATATGCCAGAAGAGACAGAAAGGGAAAAAGGCATAGAAAAGGTGTTTTAAGAAATAATAGTGGAAAACTTCCCTAACCTAGTAAAGGAAAAAGTCACACTAGTTCAGGAGGCACAGAAAACCCCAAGCAAGAAGAACCCAAATAGGCCCACGTCCAGACACATCATCATTAAAATGCCAAAAATTAGGGAATTCATACAACATAACAAAAGGAAGATAAACAACCCAATCAAAAAATGGGCAATTGACTTAAATATAAATAGATACTTTTTGAAAGAGGACATAAGGAAGGCCAAGAAATATATGAAAATATGCTCAAAGTCACTAATCATCTGAGAGATGCAAATCAAAACAACAATGAGGTAACATCTCACACCTGTCAGAATGGGGAGGATGTGGAGAAAAAGGAACACTCGTGCACTGCTGGTGGGAATGCAGACTGGTGCAGCCACTGTGAAGAACAGTGTGGCGTTTCCTCAAAAAACTAAAAATGAAACTCCCATTTGGCCCAGTGATCCCACTTCTAGGAATATATCCCAAGAAACTAGAAACACCCATCAGAAAGGATATATGCACCCCTATGTTCATAGCAGCACAATTTACCATAGCTAAAATTTGGAAACAGCCTAAGTGCCCATCAGCAGATGAGTGGATTAAAAAATGGTGGTACATCTACACAATGGAATACTACGCTGCTGTAAAAACGAAGGAATTCTTACCCTTTGCAACAGCATGGATGGAACTGGAGAGCATTATGCTAAGCAAAATAAGCCAGTGAGAGAAAGATAAATATCACATGATCTCACTCATCTGTGGAAAATAATGAACAACATAAACTGATGAACAAAAACAGATCCAAAGACAGAGAAGCATCAGTCAGACCGTCAAACCTCAGAGGGAAGGTAGGGGAGGGTGGGGGTAAGGGGGAGAGATTAACCAAAGGACTTGTATGCATGCATATGAGCCTAACCAATGGACACAGACACCAGGGATGTGAGGGCATGGGGGAGGGGGGGAGGGCGGGTGGGATAAGGACACATATGTAATACCTAATCCATTCTTCTAATCTGGAACTTTGCCCTGTTCCAGTAAGAAGTAACTAGACCAGTCACTACCCATATCCCTTAAGAATGGAAATGAACAAAAGATGGTGGGGATTGAAGCCATAGCTTATCTAAAGGGTTAAAAATAAAGCTAACAGTAGAAATGTAGAAACTTAGTTATTAACTGTAGGTAAGCTGTATGGTTCTTTCTGTCTTCTGGTTTGGCTGCCTCTACTCAATGCTTTAGTGATTGGTTTCACAGGGAGTCAGACATATGAACTTGGGTTTGGTTACAGATTCATTGACACTATCATAAAAATATCACTTAATGTGTTGGCATGAATGCAGTGCTGCTTTAGGGGTATAAGACATCTAGGCCCAATAGCTCCAAACTCGATGATATCACCCTGTCCATTTTTTTGATGTCTAATAGATATATAATTTTATGCTTAATCAATTCCATTTCTTCCCACCAGGTTGTCAACTATCACTTCTTGCTGATGTCATTTTTTTCTAATTTCTTGTAACTTTATTGCGTTTTTTTTTCTTTCTTTTAATTAAATCTTTATTGTTCAGATTATTACATTTGTTCCTCTTTTTTTCCCCCCCATAACTCCCCTCCTCCCAGTTCCCGCCCCACCATCCGCCCTCACTCCCCACCCACTGTCCTCATCCATAGGTGCACGATTTTTGTCCAGTCTCTTCCCGCATCTCCCACACCCCTTTCCCCCCCAAGAACTTTATTGCGTTTTAATTTATTTTTCAAACACTAGTTTTGTTGTTGTTGTTGACAATGTTACAGATGTCCCACAATTCTCCCCCATTTCCTTTGCCCCATTCCCAGGTCCTGCCTCACCCCAGGCCTTTCCCACACTATTGTCTGCCCACTGGGTGTGGATATATGTATATCAGTTCTGTGGTTAATCTCTTCCCATCTCCCACCCACCCCCAACCCCACCTCTAAGATATAACAGTCTGTGCCATGCATCCATGCCTCTGGACCTATTTTGTTCGTCAGTTTATTATGGTCATTAGATTCCACATATAAGTGATATCATGTGATATTTGTCTTTCTCTGACTTATTTCACTGGTGTCATTTTTAATTGTATTTAACAACAGTTCACCCACTTGCATTTTCATTTGGTATACAGTGAAACAAGCAACAAAGCAAAAACAAACTAAGAATAATGGTATGGAAATAAAGAGCCTATACGCAAATGAGAACCTGTAAATACTGATCAGAAACTATATAAACGGCCTTTGTGGTCACCTGCTCAATTCACCTGTTCTTAAGAGAACAGAAACAAAGCTTGTCAGAATTATGTGTAAACACAGAGAAAATAGATCCTGAGTAAGCACTTAAGAGAAATGGTCAGGAACATCATGATCTTATTTATCTTTGTGATTTTTTAAAATTTATTTTTCAATTATAGTTGGCACACAATAGTGTATCAGTTTCAGGTGTACAACATAGTGTTACACATTTATATACCTTATGAAGTGATCACCTGATAATTCATGATTCTTTTATTTAAGTTTAGCAAGGGTTTTTTCTACAATTATTTTGTGTAAAATATACATAATATAAAATTTACCATCTTGATCATTGTTTTTATTGATCATTTTTAAGTGTACAGATCAGTGATATGAAATACATTTCTAATATTTTGCAACCATCACCACCATCTATCTCCAGGACTCTTTTTGTCTTGTGTAATGGAAACTCTATGCACATAAAACAATAATTCACCATTCATCTTGCTCCCAGTCCCAGCAACCACCACACTCCTTTCTGTCTCTGTGATTTTGAGTACTTAAAGTACCTCATGTAAGTGGGATCATACAGTATTTGTCTTCCTTTCTTTTTTTTTTACTGTCTTCTTTCAATTAGTATAATGTCCTCAAGATTCATCCATGCTGGAACATATGTTAAAATTTCCATCCTTTTTAAAAAAATATATTTTTATTGATTTCGGAGAGGAAGGGAAAGGGAGAGAGAGATAGAAACATCAATGATGAAAGAGAATCATTGATTGGCTGCCTCCTGCCTGCCCCACACTAGAGATTGAACCCATAATCCGGGCATGTGCCCTGGCTGGGAATTGAACCGTGACCTCCTGATTCATAGGTTGACGCTAAACCACCGAGCCTTACTGGCTGGGCTTGAGTTAATTTTTTCTATAGTGTTAGTTAAAGGTACAACTTAATCTTTTTTGCATGTGAACATCATTTTCTCAGCACCATTTGTTGAAAACGGTCCTTTCCCCCATTGAATGGTCTTCACACCCTGTCAAAAGTCATTTTATCATACGAATACAAAAATATATTTCTTAGCTCTTTTATCTAAACCAATGGCCTATAAGTCTATCCATATGTCAGTTTTGATTACTGTAGCTTTGTAGTAAGTTTTGTGATGCGAATTTTTAGATCTCTCTCAGCAACTTTCAAACATGTAATACAGTATTATTAACTATTAGAGACCTGATGCACAAAATTCGTGCAAGGGGCTCGGCCCTCGCAGCCCTGGCTTGGTCCAGAAGGTCATCTGGAAGGACGTCTGGGAGGTCGTTCAGCTGTTCAGTTTAATTAGCATATTATGCTTTTATTATTATAGATTGTCACCATGCTGGACATTGCATCCCATGATTTATTTATTTCATAACTGGAAGTTTGTACCTTTTGACCCCCTTTACCCATTCTGCCCACCTCCCCTCCCCACATCTCTGGCAATCACCAATAGGTTCCCTGTATTTACAACTGCCTGACTTATTCCACTTAGCAAATGCCCTCAAGGATCATCCATATTGTCACAAATGGCAAGATTTCATTTATTTTTATGGCTGAATAATATTTTATTATATATATGACACTTCTTTTTTTTTTTTTTTTTTTTTTTTCAGTTGACCAGCATGGTTGGGTTCTCTCGCCTGGTTCTATGCAGGATCTCCAGTCAGGTTCTGTCTTTTTTTTTTTTTTTTCAATTTTTTTTAAATTTATTTATTGCTTAAAGTATTACAAAGGGTATTACATATGTGTCCATTTTATCCCCCCACCCTAGACAGTCCCCTAGCCTCCCCTATCCCCCAGTGTCTTATGTCCATTGGTTATGCTTATATGCATGCATACAAGTCCTTTCATTGATCTCTTACCCCCCTACCTCCTGCCCCCCAACCCTCCCCGGCCTTCCTGCTGCAGTTTGACAATCTGTTTGAGGCAGCTCTGCCTCTGTATCTATTATTGTTCAAAAGTTTATAATGGTCTCTATTATCCATGAATGAGTGAGATCATGTGGTATTTTTCCTTCATTGACTGGCTTATTTCACTTAGCATAATGCTCTCCAGTTCCATCCATGACATTGCAAATGGTAAGAGTTCCTTCCTTTTTAGAGCAGCATAGTATTCCATCGTGTAGATGTACCACAGTTTTCTAATCCATTCATCTACTGATGGGCACTTAGGCTGTTTCCAGATCTTAGCTATGGTGAATTGTGCTGCTATGAACATAGGGGTGCATATATCCTTTCTGATTGGTGTTTCTGGTTTCTTGGGATATATTCCTAGAAGTGGGATCACAGGGTCAAATGGGAGTTCCATTTTCAGTTTTTTAAGGAAACTCCATACTGTCTTCCATAGTGGCTGCACCAGTCTGCATTCCCACCAGCAGTGCACAAGTGTTCCTTTTTCTCCACATCCTCTCCAGCACCTGTCGTTTGTTGATTTGTTGATGATAGCCAGTCTGACAGGTGTGAGATGGTACCTCATTGTTGTTTTGATTTGCATCTCTTGGATGATTAGGGACTTTGAGCATGTTTTCATATGTCTCTTGGCTTTCTGAATGTATGACACTTCTTTATCCATTCATATATCAACGGACACAGGTTGTTTCCTTGTCTTGGTTACTGTAAATAATGGTGTAATGAACATTGGGGTACAGATATCTTTTTGAGAGAGTGCTTTTGTTTTCTTTGGATAAATACCCAGAAGTGGAATTGATAAATTATATAGAAGTTCTGTTTTTAATATTTTGAGAAAATTCCATACTGTTTTCCATAGTGGCTGCACCAATTTTCATTCCTACTAACAGTGTACAAAGATTTCCTTCTCTCCACATCCTCATCAACACTTGTTATATCTTATCTTTTTGACAATAGCCATTCTAATAGGTATGAAATGATATGTCATTGTGGTTACAATTTGTATTGCCCTGATGACTAGTGATATTGAGGACTTTTTCGTGTACCTGTTGGCTATCTGTATGTCTTTTTCTAAGAAAAATGTCTATTCAGATCTTCTGACTATTTTGAATTGAATTGTTCTTTTTATTGTTGTTATCGAGTTGTATGAGTTTTCTATATTTTGGATATTAACCCCTTATAAGATGTATAGTGTGCAGATATTTTCTCCCATTAGTAGGTTGACTTACATTTTGGTAATGGTTTCTTTTGCTGTGCAGAATCTTTCAGTTTGATGTATTCTCCACTTGTTGAATTTTGCTCTGCTTGCCTGTTCTTTGGTGTCAGATCCAAAAACTTATTGATTATTGCCACAACTCAAGAACCTACTACCTATGTTTTTCTGGAAGTTTTATGGTTTCAGGTCTCACATTCAAGTCTTTAATCCATTTTGAGTTAATTTTTTGTGTATGGTGTAAAATAGCAGCCCAGTTTCATTTGTGCTGCTTTTAAGATTATCTCCTTGTCTTTAACATTTGGCATTTTAATTATGATGTGTCTTGCTGTGGGTCTCTTTGGGTTCATCATATTTGGAAATCGCCAGCCTTCCTGAATCAGCATGTCTGCTTTTTTCCTCCAAGTTAGGGAAGTCTTCAGTCATTACTTCTTCAAATAAGTTTTCAGTCAGCATCTAGATTCAGGCTAATTAGAAACCAGACACTTAGGCAGCGGCTTTTAAAGTAGGCAAACATATACAGTCCTGTGGGACCACAAGCATAAGCCCTACTGGCCACCAGACCAGGAGATCTGGAGGTGTCCCCTGGGCGGTAGTCACAAAATTGGGGCTACAGATGAATGTATAAGCTCCTTTCTGTGAGATACGGGTGGTCAAGGGAGAGGGGAAACACAAAGATAGCATCCACTGGTTAATGTTCCCCAAAAGCAGATAGGTCCCTAGATGTATGCCAAACCTGAACCCTGCCCCTCAGGATTTTCTCTGTGCTGAGGGTAAATCTGAGGTGTAAACTTCAGTTTTTCTCAGGTCTTTTCTGAGACTTTCCCTGTATATACGTGATTATTTCCAATTAACCATGTATATGCAGTTGCTTTTTAATGTCTTTTTCCCCTGGGATAAAAGAGAATAATGAAAGGGGGAGAAAAGGAGCACTGGCCCTGTAAATACGCTGGCCATCACTCCTAGCAGAGGGGAGGGGCTTGCAACAATGGGGAGATGCAGCAACAAAAGCCATCAGACCCTCCCCTTGGCTGAACCTCTGTGATTAAAGCAGCAATCCGCAGTCAGAGCACACACAGATCCTAGATATTTGAAGGACAAGGTCCCTTTGATTCACCCTGGCTTCCACACACTGTTTGCAAGCTGTCCAGGAACACATGCACATCTAACTGCCACTTGGCTGGGGTGGAGAACCCATAGCTGTGTGGGTTCCAACTCTTATAGTCCTAAGAGTTGGAATTGGCCAAAATTAGCTGCAATTTTTAGTCCAAGTCTTCTCTTGGAAGTTAGTAGCCTTCAATACTCTCCAGAGTTCAAAAATAATTGCATTTGACAGGTTTACGAGTGCAGTTGTTGGCTAAGTGGGGAGACAGATACCTGGTACTTTTTAAAAAATATATATTTTATTGATTTTTTTACAGAGAGGAAGGGAGAGGTATAGAGAGGTAGAAACATCAATGAGAGAGAAACATCGATCAGCTGCCTCCTGCACACTCCCTACTGGGGATGTGCCCGCAACCAAGGTACATGCCCTTGACCAGAATCAAACCTGGGACCCTTGAATCTGCAGGCTGACGCTCTATCCACTGAGCCAAACCGGTTAGGGCAATACCTGGTACTTTTTATCCCACCATTCTCCCAGAATCCTCCTTCATGATCTTTTTTAACAATAGCTTTTATAACGATAGCTTGGAAAACGAATAGAAAGAAGCCTGTAGGCATTCAGTGAGAACTTAGTAATGATCACTATGGCTGTAATGAACTGCTGTGACCCCTATTTCAGTATCCAAAGGCTATTTTCTTAGTCGTTTCTTCTCAGCTTTGTCTGCTTTAAAGGAGGTGTGCATGCAAGGATACCTGGTGAGTGGGTGATTTTATAGTTCCTCTCAGGAGGCACAGTCATGGTGCAAAGTCTATGATGAGGGAGGTGCCCAGTGACCCAGACTGCAATCTTGTGAGGAGTGTGTCACTGAATAATAGGGCTTTGAGGAGATGAGTAGAAATCATGTTCCTTTTTCCCGGCAAATTTCCTTGAAGTTTGTGCACAATCAACCAACCAGCCTAGGCCACTTGTCCTCAGCACACCTTTAAGCAGTTGTCAAACACACTTAAGCAGTGAATTCCTAAATTCTCTTCAGCACCAATAAGGGCAAGCCACAGAAAACCTTCAGTTAAAATGAGAACATGGGCCCTAGCTGGTTTGGCTCAGTGGATAGAGCGTCAGCCTGAGGCCTAAAGGGTCCCAGGTTCGATTCTGCTCAAGGGCACATGCTCAACTTGCGGGCTCAGTCCCCAGGAGGGGGTGTGCAGGAAGCAGACGATCAATGATTCTCTCTTTCTTATCATTGATGTTTTGTTTTTGTGTATGTGTGTGTGTTTTTGAGGTTTGTGGGAACTTTAAAAAAAAAATTCCTTATTATTGAAAGTATTACAGATGTCTCCCATTTTCTCCCATTGACCCCTCAAGCCTGCCCCCACCTCCCACCCCAGGCCTTTAGTACCCTATTGTCTGTGTCTATGGGTTATGCATATATGCATACAAGGTCTTTGGTTGATTACCTCCCACCAACCCACCTTCCCCCACTTCCCTCTGAGATTCCGCATTCTGTTCCATGCTTCCATGTCTCTGCATCCACTCTATTTGTCAGTTTATTTTGTTACTTAGATTCCACATATGAGTGTGATCATGTGATACTTGTCTTTCTCTAACTGACTTATTTCACTTAGTGTGATACTCTCAAGGTCCTTCCATGCTGTCCCAAAGGGTAAGAGATTCTTCTTTTTCACTGCTTCATAGTAGTCCATGGTATAAATGTACCACCACTTTTTTATCCACTCATCTACTGATGGGCACTTGGGCTGTTTCCAGATCTTAGCTATTGTAAATTGTGCTGCTGTGACATAGGGGTGCATACTTTCTTTCTGACTGGTGTTTTGCACTTCTTAGGATATATACCTAGAAGTGGGATCACTGGGTCAAATGGCAGTTCCGTATGAGGAAATTCCATATTGTTTCCCGTAATGGTTGCACCAGTCTGCATTCCCACTAACAGTGAACTAGGGTTCCCTTTTCTTCCCATCCTCATCAGCACTTGTCATTTGTTGATTTGTTGATGGTAGCCATTCTGACAGATATGAGGCAATATATCATTGTCATTTTAATTTGCATCTCTCTGATGATCAGTAACTTGGAGCATTTTTTCATGTCTCTTGGCCATCTGTATGTCCTCTTTGGAGAAATGCTTAATTTAGGTCATCTTTGATGTTTCTATCTCTCTCCCCCTCTCCCTTCTTCTCTGAAAATGATAAAAATATATTTTAAAAAATGAGAATGTGAAGGGTTGGATACTACAAGGAGCCCAAGTGTTAACCAGAAACCACAGGCTAGAATATAGTTGTTTTCTCCTTTTCCTGCTTTGCCCTGTGGCCAACCTGGATGATTTGTTCTTTTGGCCTCAGAAGTTCACGAGTTTTCACTGCCAAAATACTACTGTAAGTCCTTCTGCTCTCTCTGTAGGAAGACAGAGATCAGGGCCTGCAGCTGATAAGGCAGGATAGAGGAGGTTGTTGAGAAAGTTTATTCCAACTCTGTCATGTATGCTGAGCATTAAATGCTGAGTTCAGCCCTCTTCCATTGATTTTTCTTCACTACAGTCCTATTAGGTATGGGGTAAATTTAGATCATATGTAGTCATTGGATCATGGATAGGTCATATTAGGAAAGTCATTCTAATTTGGCCTCATTATATGTCTAGAAAATAGTAACATAACTAAAATATCTTGACGCCCATTCCAATCTCATATTTTTGTTTTATTAAAATGGGGAGCGGTAGCCCTGGCCAGGTAGCTCAGTTAGTTACAGCATCATCCCGATACACCAAGGTTGTGGGTTCAATCTCCAGGCAGGGCACATACAAGAAGCACTCAATGAATGCATAAATAGGTGAAACAACAAATTGATGTTTCTCTCCCACCCCCTTTTTCTCTCTCTATAAAAAAATCAATAAAAATATTTTAACTAAAAAAACATGGGGCCTAGGTGGTGTGGCTCAGTGGTTGAGCATCGACCAATGAACCAGGAGGTCATGGTTCAATTCTGGGTCAGGACACATGTTGAGGTTGCGGATTTGATCTGCAGTAGAGCACATGCAGGAGGCAGCCAATCAATGATTCTCTCTCATCATTGATGTTTCTATCTGTCTTGCCCTCTCCCCTTCCTCTCTAAAATCAATAAAAATATATTTTAAAAACATGGGGAGAGAAAGGAAGGAGATGGATATAGAACAACAAAGAACAAATGAGGGATATTATATGATGGCAGTGAGATTTACCTGGAGGTTAGTTGGGAGGCATGATGATTATTATTTCATATTTTATTTTATTTTTGTGGAGAAGGCAAGCCTGATTTAATGGTTAGTTCTCTGGAAGAAACAATTTTCAAGAAGCCATCTTTCAATCAACTATGAAATAAGACTGGTTTTCTTGTGAGTTTTGTTTTCTTCCCATGTTTTAGATCTCATGCACGCATGTGAAAATTTATTCCTTCACATTGCTTCATTCCTTCTCCCCACTTGGCACTCTTAATCACAATTGTGACAATCCCATTCACTTTTACAAATAGAAGCTACTCTGGGTATTTTAAGCACAATGGAATTTTATACAGGGACTTACATGTTGAAAAATAATATTTGTAGTTCAGGAAGAGACTATATTTACCATAGTCATAAAGTTGGGGCCTAAGGGTGTCCACACATTTGAAGTGTAGGTATCAAGAAAATCCCATGGAGTCTGTGATCTGCCCCGGGAGCTGCCACAACTACCATTCAGCACCCACATGATTCTGGGCCCTGGGGTGCTGCTGTAGAATCCCAGGCTTCTTGACTGTGCTCACTGGCAGAAAACAGAAGAGTGTCAAGATAGAACTGTCTCACTCTGTCTTCCAGTTCTCTCATAAGATATCTAAATGGACAAAATTTGCCTCATTCAATAACTTTAAGGAAGTGTGGGAACATTTATGCTTTAGTTTTCCAGCTAACTAAGAGGGTGGAAAGAATCTTGAGTATGCTGCTACCATTTCCATCATAATGGTCAAGGGTATTAAATATTTCCAGTGTGCCAAGGATAGGGCTTAAACCAAAGGAGTGAATGCCTAATAGTGGAACTTCATCCATTACTGAGAGAAACACTTTTTCCTCTTAATGTTGGGAGGTTCTTTAGATCTTAACACATAAATGATCTCTACCAATTTTAGCTTTTACTTACTGGTGCCTTATAGTTAACTAGAGGCCCAATGCACGAAATTCATGCAAGAGTAGGCCTTCCTTCTCCCGGCTGCTGGCACCAGCTACCCTCCGGCATCTGGGACCCAAGCTTCCCTTGCAGCCCCAGCTTTGTACAGAAGGTCATTTGGAAGGATGTTTAATCTAATTAGCATATTATGCTTTTATTATTTTAGATGATTATTCTATGAAAGGCAAAGCCCTCACTTAATCTCCCATTTCTTACTGCCCAGAAATGCAGTGTATTCTCCTGTATAACTTTATCATTGAGATTATACATAAGGTTGACCTACCTATCTCAGGCCCTCATTCTCATGAATGTACAAAGTGGAATATGCAAAGGGGACAGCTTTGTGCTGGTTGAATTCTTCTGCATTGGGAGAGCGCTGTGGGTGAGCACCCAGGGTTCAGGCCAGGGCTGCAGCTGCCCAAGAACTGGCAGGAGCCATGAGCAGCTCACACCTGATGTTACCCCCTCACGGGGACTCCTGAATCATATAATATCTTAAAATTTCTAGCTGGAAGAGACTTATAAATTTTTTGAAACTGAATATCCATTTTTAATTTTTTTCTTTATATTCTAATTTTTTTATTAGAATATGCCTTGGTGTCAGTCATTCTGGATTGATTTTCCAAGGTACACAGTATATTCTTTTTTTTTTTTTTTTTTTTTAATATATTTTATTGATTTTTTACAGAGAGGAAGGGAGAGAGATAGAGAGTTAGAAACATCGATGAGAGAGAAACATCGATCAGCTGCCTCCTGCACATCTCCCACAGGGGATATGCCCGCAACCCAGGCACATGCCCCCGACCAGAATCGAACCTGGGACCCCTCAGTCCGCAGGCCGACGCTCTATCCACTGAGCCAAACCGGTTTCGGCATATTCTTTATATATGATTTAAATTGTACTTTATTTCAGAATGGTTTTCTTCAGTGGTCATTTTTTAGTATTCTATTGCTTTGGTCTTCTTCAGGGATTCACACACACACACACACACACACACACACACTTTGCTAGTGTTCTATATCACTTTCTCGTATTTTTTTAATTTCGTTCATATTTTAATTTAAAAATTCTCTTTCATTTCCTGTTTCTCTTTATACATGACTCATAGTATTTATTAACTAATATATCACTTTTATTTAGTCTCCATTTCTAAAATATTGTTTCTTTTATTTCTAATGCTTTGTAAGCTACATTTTCAAGTCTCTTGTTTTCTTTTTTTCCAATAATATCATTTCTGAATTATTTTTATTCTTATTTAAGTTGTTCTTTTTATAACTTTTATGATTTTCTTAATTTCTTTAAACTTGTTTCTGGGTATGTCTTTCTGGCTTGTTTTCATTGCTTAAAAGAATGATATTCTGCTCCTAATTTTTCTGAAATAATTTTTTTTTAAATATATTTTATTGATTTTTTACAGAGAGGAAGGGAGAGGGATAGAGAGGTAGAAACATCGATGAGAGAGAAACATCAATCAGCTGCCTCCTGCACACTCCCTACTGGAGATGTGCCTGCAACCAAGGTACATGCCCTTGACCGGAATCGAACCTGGGACCTTTCAGTCCGCAGGCCGACGCTCTATCCACTGAGCCAAACCGGTTACGGCTGAAATAATTTTACTAATTTTCTTTCCCAATGGTTATATTTCAGCAAAATGAGTGTGCCTGTACTAGGAAAAAAAAAAAAAAAAAAAGACAGCCAACATAGCTTTCCTAGCTTCAAAGCTCCCCCTGCTTCATTTATTTGAATTGTTAGAAAATTCTGTGCTTTGTAATGTGTGCTCTCCTTTCCCCATTTCTTTCCTTTGCTTCTGTTGTTGTTGCTCCATATGGGGGCTTTGTCCTAGCAGCAAAACTGGAGCCCAGAATCGAGACCACTGTCCACCCTTCCCCCCTCCCTCCCCCGCACTCTCTGGCTTAGTCTATAAAGTTACCCCCAGTTCCCAGTTTGGACTGGTCTCTGGACAGTATGTCTGCAATGCATATTAGGACAAAGGATTTCTAGTAATATACACATCACATATAATCAATAAGGAAAAGAAAGCTGTTCAATAGGATAATTTACAAACAGGCAATCTATGAAGGAGGAAACCTGAATGTCAAACATATGAAAAAAGTGCTTCATATGAAAATGTGCATCATCCTACCAGTTATTGGAAATGCTAATTAAAATGTGAAAATAGAGTTGCATCTAACTCAGCACTAAGGACATTACAATAAGCCAAGTAATAATAACCAAAACATAAAGAAAATCTTGACATCTGTTAAAGAACAACCATCACCTCTAAAAGGAGGCCCCCCCCCAAAAAAAACAACAACCCTGATTAAAAGAAAATTGCATTTCTAGGGGCTCCCTCTGGTATCTCTGGCTTTGCATAAACTTCCCATATCCCAGAATATTCTCTACATACCTGTTTATCTAACTAATTTCTACTCATCTCTCAGGTCTTACCTTATTTGTCACTTCTTTCAGGAAAACATCTGACTCCCTTTACACTGAGATATATGCCCCTGCTATGTCTGTTGTTGGCATTATATTCTTTCTCTACCATAGCATTTTCCAAACATTGTCATGATAGTCAGTTGCATGTCACCGTGGCTAGGCTAGTCACTGAGTTAGTCACTCAAACCCTAATTGAGGTATTTTTGTGAAGGTAGTTTAAAGATGCCATTAGCATCTACAATCACTTGACTTGCCTCCATAATCAAGGTGGGCCTGTTCCAAGTAGTTTAAAGGCCTTAAGAGCAGAAAGAAAGTTTCCCTGAAAATAAGAAATTTCCCTTATGAACTGCAATATCACCTCCTGCTTGAGAGTTTCCAGCCTTCCTTTTTTGACTGCCTACCCTATGAATTTTGCACTTGACTAGCCAACCCCCACAGTTGTGTAAGCCCATCCCTTGCAAATCTCTCTCTCTCTCTTTCTCTCTCCCTCTCTCTCTCTCTCTCTCTCTCTCTCTATATATATATATATATATATATATATATATATATATGTGTGTGTGTATATATATATATATACACGTATATATATAGACATATGCACATATTTATATATGTACAGAGTGTCCCCAAAAAATGTGTACACCCTTTAACAGCTGAGAGCTCTATTGATATTTCCTTCTTTTCAGCTTTATCCCACTGAGATATATAATTATTCAAAGTATGTATACATTTTTGGAGGACAACCTATATGTATATTTTAAATATATTCTAGATATGTATATATCCTACTAGTTCTATTTCTCTTGTGGAACACTGGCTAATATATAATCACTATACCAGTTTATATAATTATCTCTTTTCTTTGACGTCAGACAAAACAGGAATGGTGGCCCTAGCCGGCTGCTAAGTGGTTAGAGCATAAGTCCGTGGACTGAAGGGTCACAGGTTTGATTCTGGTCAATGTCACATGCCTCAGTTATAGGCTCCATCTCGGGCCCTGGTTGGGGTGCATTCGGGAGGCAACCAATCAACGTGTCTTTTTACATTAATTTTTCCCTCTCTCTGCCTCTCCCCCTCCCTTCCACTCTCTCTGAAAAATCCATGGAAAAATATCCTCTGGTGAGGATTAACAACAACAATAACAAAACAGGAATGGTGTCTGTCTTATTTACCCTTATATTTCTAGTGCCCAGGATATACTATATGCTCCAAAACTATTGACAGTGAATTTTCTACTGAGACTGAAGAATAGAAGAGGCCCAATATAAAAATCTTCAATACAGCTGTGGGAAACCCTCATTACTACACTATAGGATTGGAGAAAGAAAGGGCTATAAGACTTCTAGATGCTTTTGGAAAGTTCACAAAATGCCAAATAATAAAAGTTCACTCCTTGGAGAAATCAGCCCTTTAGTAACTCACTGGGATATTTACCCAGTTTTCAGAATTGTAGCAAACATTGAAATGAAGCTGATCTACGAGGTAGTCATTAAAAGGAAAGTTTAGCCAATCACTAGTGGTGTGGTTCAGGGGCAGTAAACTTTGATATTTATTGTTTTAAATACATTTTTATTGATTTCAGAGAGGAAGGGAGAGGGAGAGATAGAAACATCAATGATGAGGGAGAATCATTGATGGGCTGCCTCCTGCATTCCCCACACTGGCGATCGAGCTCGCAACCTGGGCATGTGCCCTGACTGGGAATCAACTGTGACCTCCTGGTTCATAGGTCGATGGCTCAACCACTGAGCAGTGCCAGCCGCACTAAACTTTGCTATTTAAAGGAAAGTCTTGGTAGGGAAGTTTTCATGTTATTGAAGAGTGTGCTTTATGGTAGAAACTTTGTATTTGAAAATGTGATTATAGCATTGACTCTGAGAATGACTCATAGCAAATGAATCAGAAAGTGCACTGACAGATCCCAAATAATACCAACAAAATACACAAGGGGGAAAAGCCACAGTCATCGCTGAGCCTGTATGAAAGCCTGAGATTGAACTCTCGGTGCATCCACGCCTCCTACTCAATCCTCTGAGCTCCCAGAGCATGCATCATTTTCCAAGAAGTTCGTGCTGTATATTTTGCTCAATTAAGGGCAGAGAGACAAAGGATGCTGTTTTTGCTCTCTGAGAGCTTTGGCTCTTGTCATTAGTGTAGCTCATATTAGATTATGTTATGGTTTATTGTAAATATGTTTTAAGAAAGGACCAGGTCTTATTCATTTTTGTTTACTGTGTCTAGCACAGTAATCTATTTTAATTGTAGCAAAAAAAGTTAGAAAGGCAATGTTTTACTCAAAATACGGTCAAGAGGATAAAGAGAAAAATGGGATTAAATGAAAAAGAACCAGAATTGTTAGAGAACAAGGCACCAACATTTCCTGATTGTCACGTGCCAAACATCCTTCCAGGGAATTTGGATTTATTTCCTTGTTTAATCTTTGCACTAATACTGTGAGGCATGAAGGAAACTAAGCCTTACAGAGGTTAAGGCCTTCCTTTCTAGCCATCCCCTTCCCACTGCACCCAGGTGACCCAGTCTGGTCACTCATTGGCTTGACAGCTATCCATGGCTTTCCATTGTCCTTGGAATAATGTCCAAAACCCTCATCTGACCTTAGGTTTTATTGGACCTGGTGCATTGCCATGATTCCAGCCTCATTTCTTGTCACTCTTTCTCTTGTTCTCTTCTCTCTAGGCATAATACTTCTCCTTCACTTCCTGGAGCACACACCTTTTCATACCCAGACTTCCTGTAGGCCTTCTCTTCATATAGAATGTTTTTTCTTTATTTATGGTTTTAAAAAAAATTATTATTACTATTGAGTTTAGGGAAAGAGGAAGGGAGAGAGAGAGAGAGTGAGAGAGAGGGAGAGAGAGAGAGAGAGAGAGAGAGAGAGAGAGAGAGATCAATGTAAGAGAGAAACATCCATCGGCTGCCTCCTGCATACCCTCTACTAGGGATCAAGCCCCGAAACCCTGACCAGGAATCGAACATATGATCTTTTTGGTGCATGGGAAAACTGAGCCACACCAGCCAGGGCTGGAATGCTTTTTCTTCCTCTCTTCTCAAAAAATGTTGAATGAATGAATGATGGGACATTAAAAAGAGTCAGTATAGGGACAATGCCCAACCAACTGGGCCACACCACTCAGGACATGATATCAACAATTTAAAAGGGAGGAATAAAAGGCTGGAACTATTACAGGTGACCAAAGTTGAGTTGCTATCAGCCTAAAATGGACAGTTTTATTGATAAGATGTGTAAGCCCTATGGGAACTATAAAGCAAAAACCTAGAGCAGAGGAAGGGGGGAGGGGTGAGAGGATGTGGAACAGAGTATACCAACAAAGAAAATATCCAATTTACAAAGGTAAGCAGAAACAGAGAGGAAAAGTAACAGTGGAAATACAAAAGAACCAGAAAGCAAAATTACTATAAATGTAAATGGATTTAATTAACCAATAAAAAGGCACAGAATTGTTGAATAGTTTTAAACGGATAGGACCCAGCTGTATGCTGCCTATAAGAGACTCACTTGAGCCTTAAGGATATGTAGAATCAAAACAAATGGATGGAAATAGATATTTCATGCAAGTGGAAACCAAAAGAAAATTGAGTTAGCTGTACTTACATCATATAAAATATACTTTAAGTCAAAAATAGTAATAAGCAACAAGAAGGTCATTATCTATAATAATAAAAGGGTAATATGCTAAGTAGACTGGACATCTTCCGGACGTCCTTCCTGACCAAGCTGGGGCCAGAGGGAAGCCATCCCGGGCCCCGAGTGTCTGTGGGCAGCCCGAGGGAAGCCAGCTTGGGTCCCAGGTGCCAGAGCGAAGTCAGTGCCGGCAGCTGTGGGAAGGAAGACCTACTCTTACACAAATTTTTGTGCATCGGGGCTTTAGTATAATGATAAGGAGTCAATTCATCAAGAAATCAAGAAGATATAACAATTGTAAAGAGATAAGCATTCAACATTGGAGCATCAAATATATTAAGCAAATACTAATAGATATGAAAGGAGAAATAGACAATCCTATATAATAAAAGCCTAATATGCAAATCTACAGAACGGCAGAACAACTGGTGGAAAGACTGGTTGCCATGATGTGCACTGACCACCAGGGGGAAGATGCTCAATGCAGGAGCTTCTCCCAGCCTGCAGGCCCTAGGCCAGCCAAGGCGGGTGCCAGCGGGGGTGCCCCCAATCACCCCGCCAGTCGCCCCACAGATTGGCCCTGATCACTGGCCAGGCCTAGGGACCCTACCTGTGCACGAATTTCATGCACTGGGTCTCTAGTAATACAATAATACAGTAATAATAGGGGACTTCAATACCCAACCTTCAACAATGGATACATCATCCAGACAGAAAATCAACAAGGAAATGATGGACTTGAACCAAATATTAGACCAAATGGACCTAACAGACATCTATAGGACATTTTATCCAACAGTATCACATACAGAGCTCAGAATTATACCCCCACATATGTGGTCAACTAATATTTGATAAGGGAGCTACTAACATCTAATAGGGAAAGGATAGTCTCTTCAATAAATTATGTTGGAAAAACTGGATAACTACACGCAGAAAAATAATATTGAACCCATATTTTACACCATTCACAAAAATTAATTCAAAATGAATGAAAGAACTAAATATAAGACCTAAAACAACATAGCTAATAGAAGAAAACATAGGGCAAAATCTTCATAACAATAGATTTGGCAATTATTTCTTATATCTGACACCAGAAGCACAGGTAATAAAAATGTAGGATTATTAGGTGAGTGAGGTAGGGCAAGGTTATGACTTTTGATTCAAATTGCCAGTTTGCATTCCAAAAATATTATATCAACTACACACCCACAGACAGATTAACAGTTTTATAGGATCATAGCCATTATTGTGCATTATTTTTTTTAACTTTTGCTCATACTTTAAAAAATACTTTAATATTTACTTAATCTTTTTGCTCATTTAATAGGCAAAATAGTATTTTAGAGTTTTTTTTAGTAAAAAATGTACTAAGAAAAAATTAAAAGATACAAAAATGTTGAAAGAATTGTTTAATGTCTGCCCATATATCCACAGTTTGAGTTTAGAAGGAACATTTTGCTATATTTGCTTTAACACACACTTAAATATCTATCCACCAATACATATTATTTTTATTATATTTCAAAGTATTAAACTGTATACTTTCCCCTCTCAGCATTTTAGTATCATTAGCATATCATTTAGCATATCATTAGAGTTCAATATGTGTTGACTGGTGTGTGGGGGGGTGGTGTTGTTGTTAATCCTCATTTGAGGATATTTTTCCCATTGCTTTTCAGAGACAGTGGAAGGGAGGGAAGGAGAGAGAGACAAACATTGATGTGAGCAAGACACATCAACTGGTTGTCTCCCACATGCACCTTCAACAGGGACAGGGAGCAAACCTGCAACCCAGATACATGCCCCTCACTGAGAATGTGACCCATCCATGCAAGAGTGGACACTAACCAGTGAGCAACACCAGCCAGGCATCAACTTGTGTTTTTTAGGTAAAATTTAAATATAGTGAATGCTTCAGTGTGCCATTTGATGAGTTCTGGCAAACATACACGTATGAGACACAAACCTCTGTCAAGATACAGGACACTCCCCCCTGGGATATCAGCGAATCACATGGAAGCAAAGAGTCTTGGAAGTGCAATGCCCAGAAAACCTGTCTTACCGGTCAGTGAGAGAAAAATTAAGGACAGTGCAGTCAGTTGGTACAATTTAATGCTGAAATGGAAAACCCTCAATGATGCAGGCTTTGCTACTGCAAATAATATTGCCAATAGGAAAATCAGTTTATTGAGTGAAGACAAGATGGAGAGTGGCAGCCCGGCTTGCAATGAAAATGCAGAACAGAGGCTTCCAGAATACACTAAGGGACTCACAAGGACCTGCAGGCCACCTTAGATGGTTTGACGAAAATACAGGTGAAAATGGAAAAGCACACTTCAACTACCAAGGGAGCTTGTGAACTGGAAAATTACCACGATGGGGAGGAGCCTGTTTTACACGTGGCACGCAGCCCATATTTACCAGGCTTCCTGCCAGCCCTCGGACCACCACCTCACCCTGAACTGCCTGTCCCTGTGACTGCACCAGCGCCTGTGATTCTCCAGGCCCTGCCTGCACCACTGGCTTCTGCAGCTCCCACAGTGGACAGTCCTCTGTGTGAGACCGAGGGCCGTACCCCAGCTAGCATCATGCCACGGGCTTCAGCATGGCCACCTGCCAACTCTTTTAGGGTCTTCCAGACTGAACCATTTCACCAGCTCCCTGCGGCCTCTCCAGATACACTTGTTACTGCTGCATGTTGTCTGCCACTCAGCGTCATCTGTACCCAATGTGAACCTGTCGCCCATGAGGATCTCCGCGTGAAATAAATTAGTTCCTCAACAGAAAAAAGAAGATACAGGACATTACCATTATGCCAAAAAGCTGCTTCATGCCTTTTTTCATTAAACTATGCCCTTCTCCCAGTGTGTTATTTAAAAAAATTTTTTTTAATATATTTTTATTGATTTCAGAGAGGAATGGAGAGAGATAGAATCATTAATGATGATCGGCTGCCTCCAGCACACCCCTCACTGGGGATTGAGCCTGTAACCTGGGCATGTGCCTTTGACAGGAATCAAATCTGGGACCCTCCAGTCCGCAGGGCTGATACTCTGTCCACTGAACCAAACCAGAGAGGGCCTCCCAGTGTTGTAAATCATAGTTTACTTGCCCCAGTTCTAGAACATCATGTCAGTGGAATCATACAGCATGTACCCTTGGCATGGGGATTCTTTCATGGAGCATAATGTTTCTGAGATTCGGGTTTTCTTCTCCCTTTTTACTGCTGAGCTGTATTCCATGTACCACAGGTATTTTATTGATTCTTCTCTTGATGGGCTATGGTTTTTGTCTTTTCTGAATAAAGCAGCTATGAATTTTATAAGTGTTTTATTTTGCATGTATTAAAATGAATAAGGCTGTAGATTTTCATTTCCTTGTTTTAACAGCTGTAATTACTCTTTAATGAGTTATATATTTACTCATGTGTTTTGTTAAATAATTTCTTATAATTTCAAACATTTTTATATACGTTTTTAAAAGCTTGTTTTAATAGTAAAGGTATTACCTCCATAACTATCTTACCTGCACTTTGGTATTTGACTATTGGCATAACTTTTACTTGGCAGTGATGGCCATTTCTCAAAAGTTAGTTCTAAAATAGACCTTTTTTTTTATAATATATTCTAAAATAATCTGAGAGGATTAATTATATATTTTTAAACAATGTTCTTCCTCTTTGGGTATCTAATACAACTGCCACAGGAACACACACACACAAACAACTTTATAGAGACAAAATAAGTGGTTTAACTTTGATTTTAAATTCATGTGTAAGTTCTAAGCAATCACTAGATTCATAGCTATGAGCTTATTATGAAGTTCTGAAATTGAGTAATAAATATATCAAGTAGCCAAAATGTAGTTTTTCAAAGTTTTAATTTCCCCTTGGATAATAGTTACTATAAATTTGTATTTCAGAGCTTAGGTTAAAATACTGTTTTTGGATCAATCCATGTGTGAGCAAGACAGTATATTTTTACGTCTGGTCCTTCCTCTATTTTGGCAGAATTTAAAGCTCTCTAATTAACTGGAGTGTTCCAAACTGTACAGAATTATGGTTTTGGAAAGATGGAGCCAAAAGCTTTCTATCAAAGGGCCTATTGAGAAAGGAAGTAAAAAGGAAATAAATTGGTTGTTAGCTTGCTGGTCATCAGGATTTTATCAGAGAAAACTATGACACTTGTCCTTAGGGGCCAACTCATTCAGGTAGCAAGATACCCGGATGGAAGCTCTGGCAGTGTGCTAGGAAAAGAAAATCCAGTCCTTTCCCTTTGTGTCTCCTTTACTCTCACATTACTACCACACCACAACACTTCTGACACCAGGTATGTGGGGTTTCCACAGCCAAACAATTCTCCATGACACGGGCTGGGTGTTCTACGATTTAACTCAATTCTGATGCTCTTTACCTGGAGACAGTGTCAGAATCCACAGGTTAAGAGCTTAGTCCTACAGGCCTCTCCTACCCAACTTCAGACACCAGTCACAGGTAGAAGGTCCCCCGTCTGACTTTGGTTACACATCATTTTCCCACAACCCACTCCTCAGTTTTAATTAATTGGCTAGAGTAGCTCAAAGAACCCAGGGAAACACATTTACCAATTTATTAAAGAATGTGATGAAAGATGAACAGCCAGATAAAGAGTTACATAGTGAGAAGAAGCCATAATGCTCTCCCCCGAGGCAGTTGCCATGCAAGACAAATGCTCATTCTCCCACCACCCCTCTTTGTTTCTAGACATATAACTAGACTGAAGTCTCCGCAGGTCCCTAAAGATGAGTTATAAAGTGTGACCCATGAGGAGGTGTGCTACACTCCAAAAGAACTACTTGAATTTTCTAATTTGCATAAGCAGAAATCTGAGGAATGTGCCTGGGAATGTATACTAATGGTGTGGAATAATGATGGAAAGAAGGAATAAGGTTGGACCAGGTCAAATTTATTGATATAGGCTCACTAAGGAGAGAGTCTGCATTTAATGTTGCAGTTTAGATTGTTAGAAATCTAAATCTATTAGAAAGGACTCTAATAGTTTGTTTAGTTGCCTGAAACATGGACCAAAAGACAGCCCACCATGAGCAATCTGGAAATGCGTTACCTTCCTTGGTTTAATGTAGAGGAAGGGATTATGAAGCTTAAGGAGATTGGAATGTTAGAGTGCCTTTGTCATTTAAGATCTACTCACTTACATTGGGAAAGTCCAGATGCCATACCAACACTGTGAGAGAAATTTGTGAGGGGAGCCCTAGCATTCCTGAAAAGCTCTGTGATTGCTCCTTTCTGTAAGGCCAGACCTTATGTGGGAAGGAACTGAGCCACTCCACTGGAAATGGGAGTAATTGGATCCCAGGATGGTAGGGGCCCAGTGATGGTACTTACTGCCAAGAGCAAGGTGGACATGGTTACTATAATAGACAGCAGTGTCAAAGCAGCTATCAGAACAGTCTTGACTCACACAGACCTCTGGTATTGCCTAGTTAATCACAGGGTTCCTAGAAGTGAAATCGATAGCAAGCCTACTAAATTCTTACTTGATCTGTACAAGCAGAAAAGTTCTAGGTTAAGTGAACAAAAATCTAACCTGAGTCATAAAAACAGAGTTATGGGCCCTTAATCAATTCTCAGAATTGAACCAGTTTAGAGACTCAGAGTTCTTTGAATGAAGAAGAGGCCCTCTTAAGGAAGGGCCCTGGTACACTACCTAAAATGTATACTGTTAATCTTCCTCTGGCCTTTTACCAGGATAACTGTGCATTGCAGAGAGGTAAATAATCAGATCTTTCAGGAACCACTGAAGTGACACTAATTCCAGGGGACCTGCAACATCACTGTGTCCCTCCACTCAGAGTATGGGCTACTGAAGGTCAGATGATCTGTGGGGTTTTAACTCAGGTCCATCTCACAGTGGGTCTAATGGTTATTTTCCCATTTCCAATATTTATAATTGGAACAGACATACTTAGCACAGTGGTCGGCAAACTCATTAGTCAACAGAGCCAAATATCAACAGTACGACTGAAATTTCTTTTGAGAGCCAGATTTTTTAAACTTAAACTATATAGGTAGGTACATTGTTATTAACTTAATTAGGGTACTGCTAAGGCTTAGGAAGAGCCACACCCAAGGGGCCAAAGAGCCGCGTGTGGCTCGCAAGCCGCAGTTTGCCGGCCACGGTCTTAGCAGAATCCCCACATTGGTTTCCTAAACTTTGGGGCAAGGGCTATTATGGTGGGAAAGGCCAAGTGAAAGCTATTAGAATTGCCTCAACCTAAAAAAAATAGTGAACCAAAAGCAATACTGGCCCAGCCAGTGTGGCTCAGTGGTTGACCTATGAACCAGGAGGTCATGGTTAGATTCCCGGTCAGGGCACATCCCAGGCTGTGGGCTCAATCCCCAGTGTGGGGCATGCAGGAAGTAGCCCATCAATGAGTCTCTCTCATCATTGATGTTTCTATCTCTCTCTCCCTCTCCCTTCCTCTCTGAAATCTATAAAAATATATTTTTTTAAAAAGCAATATTGAAAGACAAAAATAGATAAAAAGCAACAATGTATCCTTGGAGGGATTGCAGAGATTCATGCCACCATCAAGGACTTGAATGATGCAGGATGATTCCCACACATTCCCTATTCAACTCTCCTACATTGACTGGGAAGACAGATGGATCTTGGAGAATGACAGTGGATTATACTAAGCTTAAGCAGTAGTGACTCTAATTGCTGTCACTGTACCATCTTCTCCTGCACTCCTAGTTCTTGGGTCTTGGAATCATATTTTCAACTTTCCTGTTTTTCAGGACTTCAGATTCAGACTACATTACATCACCAGCTTACTTAGTTCTCCCCTTGGCAGATCACGGGCCTCCATAATCACATAAGTCAACTGCTATAATAAACTGCTCTTATGTATTTATATCTCTATATCTATCTTTATCTCTATCTATGTCATCTATATCTATATCCTATTGGTTTGTTTCTCTGCAAAAAACTGACTAGTAAATTTAACAATTCTACATTTGGAAATATACACCAAGGAAATTACCTCAAACAGAAAATTTTGAATGAAGAAAGATGTTTATTACAACACCATTTATATAGCTTTAGCCCAAGAAAAAGTAAGGAAGTTTTGAAAGTTTGACTATAAAACTATATAAAAGTTTGACTAATTGTAAAATTGTGTTTTACTGATATCAGCATATAAATATGGTGTCCTTAAACTAAACCTTGATACCAAAAATGAGATACTTATGTTCTACGAACTGTTAAGCTTAAATTCAGTAATAATATTCCCAATTTGTCTACATCTAAAAATCAACATTTATGCAATTCTACCATAGGCTTTTTACTAAAATACTTAGTTAACAGACTTCTCTATTTTCTGCCATATTTGCTAAGACACCTGGTTCTCTGAGACAATGGTTGTGCTCAAAAGTCAGGTCTTTCAGGGCAATACTGATTATAATAAAAGATACAATTACAGTACATAGATTTCCCAAAGACACCAGTGTGTGAGAAACATCCTGTTTTGTGGCAGAAAATGGCGTATTTACTCATTGATTTCAGCGTACTACATTTCCCTACATCTAAATAAAAGAGACAAACATTACACACCAGCAGAAAATGTCTCAACTCAATTTATTCTGTGTTGATAAATCTGCTTAAACAAATCAATCCATTTTACTCAAATCGGAACTCAAACATCTGTGAACTGACTTTGCATTGGAGTGCCTCATATCATCAAGTCTTCGGTTTAACCCACTCAGCTGAGGCAGCCTGAGAAAACGGAAAGAACGAAGCCCCAGCAATCGACACACTGTGTTCTTGTTACTGCCACTAACTCAGTGTGTGACCTTGAGTGTCATTTGTCCACTCAGGGCCTCAGCTTCCACATCTGTAAAGTGGAGCTAGAATTGGACTGAATGCTCCCTAATGTTCCTTTCAATTCTAAAATCCTTGAAAATTACTGTAAACTGTGTGCCATGTTAACCCTACATTACTTTTCTGTAATACCAGTTCACTCTATGCCTTCCAGAATTGTAGCCAAGAGGTACAAGGATGTGTCATTGCAGTGTGAGGCATAATCAGGAAAATTCCTTCATATCCCACCCGATACGGAGGAGTGAGTGGTTCTCAGAAGAGACAGGAAGAGCAGAAAGGAGCACTATGCCCCTCACCAGGTAGCAGCAGGGCTCATTCCTGCTTGTTTGAAACAGACTCGTATTTTTGGCTGGGCCCATGCTTCTCTCAGTATACATTTTCTGCAGAAGGCACAATGCCTTGCTGTAGACAAATGCTTCCCAATGTGATTGCCTGATGAATAAACCTAGAGGCAAAACACATCTTCTGCCTGAGCCTGCAAATTGGCATAAAACACTCTCCCCTGAGGGCCCTGTAGGGAGAATTCCCAGATACATCCTGCCAAACATCCAGCATTTTAGGGACTGTGGTGTGACTAACAATGAATTAGGGTATTAGAATTTAGGAGAAGAATAAGACAGGGATCCTACCCTCCAGAAATCCAGTCATTCTTATAAAATCATGAATGGAAAACAGAAGGTACTGAAAGGTAAAAGCTGATCTGAGTGATAAGGAGCCTAAGGGCTGGAGCAACTCAAGTGTGGAGGCCCTGATGGTCCAGAGCATTTGCATAAGGCTCCCCAGTGAAGGAGGGTGGAGTGGGCGTGGAGTGGGTGGGATAATTTGGGGAGAGGCAGAAAATAGGAAGCCAGGTATTCCTGTGTGGGAAGTCTTACTGGCCCTCCATGTCCTGCAGGCCCAGAAAATTATGCACTTCCGACCTCACACTCAAAATGCTGGTCTTTAAAACCCTAGAGAAATAAATATTCTCTGCTACCAGGTACCTACACATGTCTTCCCCGAAGGAAAGAAAGTATTTTCAATGTTGTTGGAGCAAAATGAGCTGTACATGATATAGCCCTACCTCAGTGCCTGGCTCTTAGGAGAGTCAGGGAAATCAAAGTGTGCAGTCTAGTTCCTACAAACCACTTTGTCATCCAAATCATCGTTTCGGTACCCTGCCTCCCAGGGATGGGACTAAGGTGAGGCAGGTGAGGCATTCACCTCAGAAGCAAAATTTATGGGGCACCAAAAAGCTCAATAATGAAGATAATACTCTAATGTAACACTTTAACATCTAAATTAATGCAAAAATCCATCATGAACAAGGTAACAAATTTTTGATAAGCCAAGATCAGTATTGTTTTTTTTCTTTTGCCCTGGGCTCCAATATGGCTTGACTGGGCACTTCCTCCTGCTCTCACTTCCTCTTCATTCCAGTGAAACACAACTGTGAGTGGCCATAATGGAATGTGAGAAGGAGGCACATTTGTGCTCATGGCATCACTGCCCTGGGGAAGGACTATCTGGCCAGCTCCCAGGGCCCAGGCCAGGGTTTCAGGTCAAAGCCATCTCTGAACTGGCAGGGAGCCCTAGAGACACTCTCATTTGACCCTGGCCTGGCCCTCAGAATGAACCCTGGAAGGATAGTTCCCAAAGGCTAAAAAAGAGGCTTTCAATCCTGCCCAGCAGTGCTGGCCTCTGTTGAAATCATCACTATCTGCATGCAGAAATGTAAGAGGCATGTACAGGGTTTTCACATTTCTCCAGGCACCCATTCCATCCTGCATGTTAAACGGTGAAATCCTTCACTTCCAGTTCACCAAACATCCCTGTCGTGATAAACTGCATTGACAGATATTATCGTTCGCTATCACACTAGGAGCAAATGCAGTGAGCTATTTCTCTTTGCTGAGCACTGAGAGGCCATAATAAATGATGACAGGGAAGGATCCATGTTCTGAGAAACTTTTAGTGATTTCTGAGGACCTGCCTCCATCATCCCCGAAGGGGGGGGCGGGGGCGGGAGGGGAGGGGAGCAGGCCTCCATCAGTGCAGCTAGGCAGCTGTCAGGATTCAGGCACTACTCAGCTAGTATATAGCCAGGGGGGATGCCGAAGAAGGCATGTTCCTTAATTTAAATGAATGGCAGGATTTTTGAAAGGGAGTTCTTTTTTTGAATATAAATGATGCAAGGGGGCCATGCTTGAACAGAGTACCAATACTGTGTAACAGTTGTGGCCAGACCGGATACTGCAAGCCTGATGATATTGGGGAAGGCAGGGAGGGCTGACCTCCGGCTTCGCATGGGCACTGTTCCTCTGTTCCTGGTGCCTCAGCGGCACTGTGCCACACCCGAAGTCCCAGCATCCATCCTTGGTCATCTCCACTGGCCTTTGGTATGTCACTGAGGACTAGGTTTAGCGATAATGTCTTACAATTTTTCCATTTCACTAGAAGATTCTTGATTAATAAGAAATTTAAGTTATCTCTAAAGATAAAACACCAGGCATTTGTAGTAAGCAATAGGCAGATATTTCATGGCGAAAAATCCTGTGAAACATACCCTGTTTCGATAGGTTGATATCCTGTACCTGGGGATCCTGTGAAATTCACCTTCAGACTTTGGGGATGTCCATATACCAGAGAGTGAGCACAAAACTTTAGACAGTGAGAATGCTAAAGTTATATAAATGGTTGTCCTCATTACCAGTGTATTTGCATCAGAGATATACAAAGTATGTGGACAAAAAAAAAACGGGGGCCACATACTGAACCTGACAAGCTCAGGGAAGGCCTGCATGGCAGTCATATGAACTCGGGGACCAACCACGTAGGATAGTCTGAAATAAAAACTTTCTAACTAAAAGCAAGTCATGGCAGGTAGTCATGTCCTAGGCTAGTATCTTTCTTGACAAAGATCAAGCTTTGCCCTAGCTGGTATGGCTCAGCAGATAGAGCTTTGGCTGCGGACCAAAGGGTCCGGGTTTGATTCCGGTCAAGGGCACGTAACTTGGTTGCAGGCTTCTCCCTGGCCTGGGCCCTGGTCAGGGCACATGCAGGAGGCAACCAATTGGTGTGTTTCTCTCACATCGATGTTTCTCTCTGTCCTTCCCTCTCTCTTCTACTCTCTCTTAAAAGATCAATGGAAAAATATCCTTGGGTGAGGATTAACCAAAAAATAAAGATCAAGCTTTACCTTAACTGAGCCTATTGTCTTTTTGCATCTGTGACATGCCTTTGGAATGTCAGAGTGATCCCCTTTTCCCAGACCTTTCAGGGCACAATTTCCCACCAGAGCAGAGACCACAGAACCCCCTCATTGTTATCCTGTTCCTCACCATCTCTATGTGCTGTAAAAATTGTGAGCTATCCTATATCCACCAATGTAAACGAAGTCTCTACTCTATCCATTTTACTCTTTATCCAGTCTCAGAGATTTCCCCCTTTGCTTTCTCCAGCCAACCTGATCCACCACCAGTGGATTTCATGTAACTCCCTTACGTCCTCTCCTTTGATTTTAATGAATAAAATAAGGTGCAGAACTGCCTTTCTCTGGAGCATTTTCTCAATGTGTTGAGATTGTGCTACCCGGCAATTGTCATTGGTTTGGCTCAAATAAACTCATGTAAATTCTTGCAGATTTGGGCATTTCTTACGTTGACAAGTGAGATTTTCCTCAGGGTCCCCTCCCGTAGTAGGGGGAGTAATGCCCCCTTCACCCCACACGTGCCCATGTCCTAGTAGTAACCTGGGACCTGTGAACATGTTGGGTTTCATGTCAAGAGGAAACAGACGCCTCTGTGACCGCCGCGGAGTAACCAGTCTCGGGAGACCAGGAAGGGAGAAAAGATGTAATTAACTCAGATTACCTACATATTGCCTGATGACAGTTTTCAAGGGATCACATATAGAAATGCCTCAAAACATGAGGAAAGAACAGATGAGTAGTAAGATTATTTTTAAAAATATATATTTTATTGATTTTTTACAGAGAGGAATGGAGAGGGATAGAGAGTTAGAAACATCCATCAGCTGCCTCCTGCACACCCCCCACCGGGGAGGTGCCCGCAACCAAGGTACATGCCCTTGACCGGAATCGAACCTGGGACCCTTCAGTCCGCAGGCCGACACTCTATCCACTGAGCCAAACTGGTTAAGGCAAGATTATTTTTTTATACTGATAGAGCAGTTCTCTAATGGAGATTTTGAAGGTTGTCGGATTCAGTGTTGATAAGCTCTCCAGTTCTCCTAGTTTGAAGTGCACCAACCGGGCTCCTAAAAAGACCCTCGGGGCTGGCCGCAAGGTGCCGAGCCCAGCGAGGGGGATGTCAGCCCCGGGAAGGCCTCCAGGCTCGGGGCCCCGCCCAGGGCCGCAGGGGCGCACCCACCTCCGCGCAGCCAGCTCCGCGCCTGCGAGCGCAGGGGTGACTGACCCCGGGCCCCGGGCCTACACTCGGCCAGCCATTGGCCCTGAACCCGGGGCGGGCCTCAGAGTGTCGGGCCAATGGGGGGCGGCGCCGCAGGGGCGAGCCCGTCCCGGGGCGGGAGCTCGCCGGCCCCAGGTCCGGGCCATGTGGGGGCCCCGCGGAGCGGAGGCGTGCGCGGGGGCGCTGGGCTTCGCGCTCTTCCTGCTGCTCTTCGCCCTGGGGGTCCGCCAGCTGCTGAAGCAGAGGCGGCCGGCGGGCTTCCCCCCGGGCCCGTCGGGGCTGCCCTTTATCGGCAACATCTACTCGCTGGCCGCCTCCGCCGAGCTCCCCCATGTCTACATGAGGAAGCAGAGCCAGGTGTACGGCGAGGTACCGCCCGTCGGGCCGCGGGCGGGGAGGGCCCGGGCCTTCCTCCCGGGTGGGCTGGCGGCCGCGCCGGGCCCGGACCCGCCGAGCCCCCTGGCCGTGTGTTTCCGGCTTTGTGGGAAGCCTACTTCCTGGGTCGGGAAAGCCCTCGCAGCCGCGCCCCGGCCTGGGGCGCTCCGCCCGGGCCTGACCCGACCCGTCCCTCGCCCCGCGCGCCCTTCGCGTCCCCTAAGCCGCCAGGTTGGGCTCCCGCGCCTGCGCAGCGGGCCTACGGGCTCCGTCCTCCTGAGAATAGGTTCGGTTCCAGGTTCCAACCCACGCTTCCCGGGAAAGTAGGCCTGTGAATCCTGGGACCGAGTTCATAGGTAATAGGTTCTTGGGGGTTTGCCTTTAAGGAAGGCTGTTGAGGCGTTTGCTGTGAGGATTAGCAAGTACTCGGGAAGGCCCTGACTGAGAGGTGGGCTCTGGTGAATGATTGTGAGTGATTGAATGAATGAATGAATGAATGAATGAATGAAAATCCGTGCGGAGCTGTACAGCGCAGGGCGATCATTGGGCTGATTGGCCAGGAGCATCCATCCTCCCAGCAAACCTGAGAGTGCGCCTGCTGTGGGCCAGCCTCCTCCCACTGTGGATCCTTTAAACTCACAAGGGCCCCGCGGGGAGCCCACTGCGCCTCCCTTTTACGGAGGAGGAAGCTGCCCCCAGAAATGCCCCCTGGCTGGCAGACAGCCGCCCGCTGCGCACCCTCAGGGGAAAGGGCCAGGACACCAGCCTGTGTTGGGCAGTGTCCCCGCCTGACCCCGGAGGGAGGCAGAGGTTTCAGAGCACTGGCACTGAGCCAGCTCACCTGTTCTGTTTTGAGTCCATTCATTTATGGGCAACAACAAACCACACTCTTGCCGGGTGGGAGGGCTGAAAGGAGAGGGAGGCAAACACAGCCCCACTCAGGGAGTTCCATTCCAGGAAGAGGGGAAATCAGTCTAATTGTGGCGAGGGCGTTGGGGGAACAGCACAGCAGGGCTGTTTGGCAACTGTGTTTCACCTTGGGGCTGCAATCCTTATTTGAACCAGGTTTTACAAGAATTATTCTAGGTTTCTGCAGCTCACTAACGGTTTATATTGCTAACGGGAAGCTGGCCTGAGGAAAAGCAAACATACAATTCTTAGATTTTCTTGTATACCCTCCAGTTCTCCAAGAATTGAGTGTATTTCCATTAATATATTTGATCTCTGCTGTGTTAGTACAGAACATCATAATATTCTAGAAAAATCATTAGCTATGAGAGCATGAGACCAGATAAAATTTTACCTTCTTTGAATCTTAATTTTTCCTCATGTGTGCAATGAGAAAAATAATAGCTGAGAGCAGTTAAGTGCTACTCAAATGTTCTTGGTTATTAACTGCAGAACAATTTATTAGGCCTACAAATTCAAACACATTTTATTTTTTAAAGATTTTTATTTATTTATTTTAATACATTTTATTGATTTTTTACAGAGAGGAAGGGCGAGGGATAGCCAGAAACATCGATGAGAGAGAAACATCGATCAGCTGCCTCCTGCACGCCCCCTACTGGGGATGTGCCCGCAACCAAGGTGCATGCCCTTGACCGGAATCAAACCTGGGACCTTTCAGTCCGCAGGCCGACACTCTATCCACTGAGCCAAACCAGTTCTGGCTATTTTTTAAAGATTTTTAAATTGGTTTTTTAGAGAGGAAGGGAGAGGGAGAGAAAGAGAAACATCAATCTGAGAGCAAAACATCCATTGGCTGCCTCATGGGGATCGAACCCGCAACCCAGGCATGTGTCCTGTCCAGGAATTGAAACAACCTTTTGGTGCACGGGATGACTCCCAACTAAGCCACACCAACCAGGACGCAAACGTATTTTAAAGCCAATTTTTTTGAAATCGTGTCTTTCAGAATAGGAATGTTTTTTATATATAAAGATTTGAACTGAAAGGAATGCTATATTTATGCTGAACATACTTTTCTGGAAGGGAGTCATTTAAGTCTCATAATAAATTACAAATTAAATTAGAAACATGCCGGAAAACTTATCTTGGGATGGATAGATTTGGTTCAGTGGATTTAAGAATTTGGCATGAGTAGACGGTTTTATTGCTGGTACAACTATGGTTCTTTACAAAGAGGGCTTTTTACTGGAGGTGGTAAAATCAGGCTCTTTTAATATGCAAGAGAAATAGAGGAAAAAGAGAACGGAACAAAAATGAAAAAAGATGTGTGCATTGAAGAGTAGACACTGTTTGCCTGACTCTGCCTTAGACTTAAGTTAAATGCCACCTAACAGTAACTTTTAACTACAGCAGCACTTGATCTTTATCTTAGTGGTGAAATACCCCTAGAGATCTCCCATTATCTTAGAGGTGTTTCCCAATTCTGACAATGTCTCAAAGTTACTGTAAGTTGTTAATACACGATACAGTTATAATACACTGTACAAAAATTTTTGGAAGTGGAAGGAGACTTATCTCCTATACTTTTGGGAGATTGTTTGTAGGGCTTATTTGTAAATGGAATCTTTTTTGCACCATCTTTATAATTTGGAGATGTGTGCCAGCAGGAAAAAAAATGGACTTGGAAATCGCTTATGAGAACTGACAATCACTTCAGGTGACGTCTACTTTTATGAAGTCTGTGAGTTCAGTTCTCCTTTATAGTTTTTGAAAGGAAAACAACCAGTCCTCAGGTTTTATACATTTATTTTAAAGGCAATCTTAAATAGAAATGTACTACATCAAGAATTGCCAATTCCTTGGAGATTCACTCTTAATATATAAGTTTCTGCAGTTACTTTAATCTTATTTCAATTTTGAAAAGGATTCCCTGGCCAGTAAAGTGGTAAACAAGTGGTTTTTACAGATTATTTTCAGGTAATACACGTGGGACAATAAAAGAATTACTTTAAGGCAAGCGGAATTGACAACTTATTAATTTATTTATATAGTAACTGAAAGGTGAAGGTTAGCGTGGTGGTGCACACAGGCAGGTTAAATAGCCATCTCAGATGGGATGAAGAAATACTGAATTTATTGAAAGATGGAGGATGGGATATCCAAAGGGAAAGGCTGCACAGCACTGAGCCAACGGGACATTGGGGTGATGATGGCAGCACCCAGGAGCTGAAGTTTCATCCTTATATGCAGTCAGAAGTGTAGTAGAGTATTGAGAGTAGAAGAGACACACAGGAAGAGGAGTTTCTCCTTTATATCTGCAAAAATTACCCTCTGGGTAAGTCCCTCCTTTGCTCAGCTGAAACCCTTAACCTGCCACTTCTGACTAATACCACTGCTTGTGGCAGGCAGCCCATGCTCCGTCCCCAGGTTCCAGATGTACCTACTGCTCAGCTGGCAGGGCCTATTCTTGTGCCAAAGACGCCATTGCTCATCTGGTTGATTCTTGTGCCAAAAACTCCATTGCTCAGCTGGGCCTATTCTTGAGCCAAAGACGCCATTGCTCAGCTGGTTGATTCTGTTACTATTTGGAGGTTCCCATCAGTATTGCTGCTGTAACTACTTCTGCTGAATTTTATTCTTTGCCAAGACTCTTGGTCTTTTCGTTATTTTTTCCAAAGTAGTGTGAACCATGGCTAACTCAGCTCTGCCTGTTTGACTCAATTTTTAAAAAATATATATATTTTATTGATATTTTACAGAGAGGAAGGGAGAGGTATAGAGAGTTAGAAACATCGATGAGAGAAACAGCGATCAGCTGCCTCCTGTACACCTCCTACTGGGGATGTGCCCGCAACCAAGGTACATGCCCTTGACTGGAATCGAACCTGGGACCTTTCAGTCCACAGGCCGACTTTCTATCCACTGAGCCAAACCGGTTAGGGCATTGACTCAATATTTTGATGGTAAAAAGCTCTCAGCCAACTCCTGAGAGCATGGGGATAAGCATTCTTTGCATCCCACAGATAAGGTAGTACTGTTCTCTCACTGGACTAGTCCCTAATGGGCCTGGGTATAAGAGGTGTGACATTGTAAGTGGACCTGAGGTGAAGCAGAAGAGAAGCTCCGGCAGGGCATAGCATGGATATTCTGTCTTGCCTTCCCCTTAGCTGAGGGATGGTCACCTGTGCCTACGTGGTGAATGCTGTTGAAAGGAGACAGCATGGAGTCACTTGTGCTAAACCCCATGTCAGCAAACCAGGACTTAAGTTAACTGCAGTTTCAGCCTCCCCAGGAATGTAACCTCTGACCAGTCAACCTGAAATTACCTGGTCAGCACTAGTCAGGGAATGTGCTGGACAGACGTCTGTTCCCTCTAGGAGAGTGACCTTGCCTGAAACAGTGCATTCTTTGCTGATAATTTCCTTTTCACACTTCCTCTCTGCCTTTAAAATTTGTCCTTTTCTACAGCTCTTAGGAGCTCCTTTCTCCTTATTAGATGAGATACTGTCCAATCATGAATCATTCAAAAAGCCAATTAGATCTTCAAATTTACTCCTTTGAGTTTTATACTTCAAAGTTGTCTGTTATGCCTTTGACAGTCCCTTTTCCTACCTAAGTCTGGAGTAACAAATGATATGTAGATGGTATGCTTCTCCATAAATCTGGGAAGTCAAAGGAAATTCCTAGATATCTTAAAAGAGCATCTGAATCAAGTACCGTAGTTTCAGTGGCAGCCCTGATGCCCCAGAAGGTTAAGGGCTCTGCACATGGTCCTGTATGGCAAAGCTTAAGCTAGAACCCAGGCCTTCTGAGTCTGGTACTCTTTCCATTTGAAAAATTATGTCTTCGGGTATCGAATGCATAATTAAATCATAGTGTGCGTGATATGCCTTGTAGAGAGAAGGCACTCTACCCATTACAGTTGAGTAGTAAATAAGTGCCTGTATTTTCAGGGAAGTGACAAATCTGGGAGAGCTGCTTAGTACGTGTTAATTTCCATGGTTATCTTTCTCCAAACATTTTTTCCATTTAATTGTTTTTCTTTTCTTCCTCAAAGATCTTCAGTTTAGATCTTGGAGGTATATCCACTGTGGTTCTAAATGGCTATGATGTAGTAAAGGAATGCCTTGTTCATCAAAGCGAAATTTTTGCAGACAGACCATGCCTTCCATTATTCAAGAAGATGACAAAAATGGGAGGTATGTTTATTTTTATCTATTTAGTGATTTACTAAACTATTTTAAATAATATTTATTATTTTATGTAAATTTAGCATGTAGAGTTTGAATTCTATTGTACTGATTAATAGAGGTATTAATTAATCAATTTAGTATACAAACCAAGTATTTGAGGACTTTCAGGCTCCGTTTCAATCATACAGGGGTGGGCAGAATTTGTTTTACATTTGTTAGTATGTGAACCACAGTTTATCCTCTTATGATTATTTATTATTGTATTATTTTCCATAGGAACAACTGTAAACCTACTTTTGCCCACCCCTGTATTTTAGATCAGTACATACTAATTCTACTGTTGTAATCCAGTTCTAGTAAATATTGTACATAATTTTTTAAAGAATTAGCACTTAATCTATGCAAATTTTGTGAAACAAATTAGGAATACACATACGTGCATGCATACTGGAATTAAAAGTGCCTTTTGAAGCCAGTCTTAGGTACTTGGGTACTTATAATTTTTACTATAATTTTGCTTATAAGATTATAGAACCTGAAGCAGCCTTTCTTAGCCACTAATCAGTATGCTATGTAAAGGAAGAATTGCGGTATTTGTGTAAAGGACTAGGATTTTATATGGTTTAGTGTTGATCAGTGTTGGATGAGTCCATATTTATCAGAAAAAGGCTAAATGCTAATAGAACTGTTGAGAAGAAAGCAGCAACAAAAAGTCTAAAATAGAATGCTGAAGTCAGATGCAATGGTTTTGATACATAATAGTATAAGAGTTTTAACAGTAATGTGTCCAAAATTCTCCAACTTAATGAGACCTTCACATTTAATTTTAAAGTAAATTGTATAGTAACTTGTTTAGACAGATTAAAAAGAGATAGATTAAAAAGAAAAATTAGCCACCTATTATATCACAAGGCAAATCAACTAATGCAAAGAAAACACTAATTTTTTAAAGGCCAAATTCTTAGGCCAGAGCAGTGGTCGGCAAACTCATTAGTCAACAGAGCCAAATATCAACAGTACAACGATTGAAATTTCTTTTGAGAGCCAAATATTTTAAACTTAAATTATATAGGTAGGTACATTGTTATTAACTTAATTAGGGTACTCCTAAACTGGCCTTTGCTAAAAACGTCCTCAATCTGAGGGGTCGACCTCAGCAAACGTACCCCCACTTCTTCTAATGCCACTTCTTCAAAATAGACTCGCCCAGGCTGAAAACCGACTTCTGCGCATGGGCCACGAAGTTTCAATTGCACTGTACATGTGCACCCACATGTGGTATTTTGTGGAAGAGCCACACTCAAGGGGCCAAACAGCCTCATGTGGCTCGCGAGCCACGGTTTGCCGACTACTAGGCCAGAGTATAATGACACTTAAAAGCAATCTATCTAATAATAGGGTAATATGCAAATTGATCAGGACACCGTCACAGTAACGACAGATCAGCAGGCTATGTGCGCAGCAGGCACGGGTGGGCAGGGACTTGCAATGTTGGGGACGTGATGGCGGCTGCCGCTTGCCCAGGGCTGGCCCTGGGCTCAGGCAAGCCACCGATGGCCACTGCTACTTGCCCAGGGCCGGCCCCAGGATCAGGCAAGCCGCTGATGGCCGCTGCCTCTTGCCCAGGGCCCAGTCCCGGCCTCAGGTAAGCCGGCAATGGCCGTTGCCGCTTGCCCAGGGCTGGCCCCTGGCTCAGGCAAGCCGCCTATGGCCGCTGCTGCTGCAAGGGCCCAAGGTTCAGGCAATGAGGTTTGGGCGAGGTTCAGGCAAGCTGCAGTGGCTGTGAAGGCCAAGGCTCAGGCAGCCTCACAGCTGGCAGTGGCAGCAGCAGAGGCGTGATGGGGGTGTCGCCTTCCCCTGATTGCCGGGTCACCTCCTACAGAGGGAGGCCAGAGGCAGCAGTACCGAGGGGGGATTGGGGGTGGTGCCTTTCCCTGATTAGCCAGTCACCTCTGGCAGAGGGAGGCCAGATCATGGGGAGCAGGCCTAAGCCGTCAGTAGGACATCCCCTGATGACTCCCAGACTGTGAGAAGGGGCAGGCCAGGCTGAGGAGACTGTCCCTCCCCTCCCGCCCCCCCCTCCCCCCCGCACGAATTTCGTGCACTGGGCCTGTAGTAATATAAATAAAAATCAAATTTCCAGCCTCTGCAATGATTGTCTAAATAATAAATTAGGCAGGTAGCTCAGTTGGTTAGATAGCATTGTCCTGATAAGCAAAGATCCAATCCCTAGTAAGGGCACATACAAGAAGCAACTAATGAATGCATAAATAAATGGAACAACAAATCAATGTTTTTTCTCATTCATTCTCTCTCTCTCTCTCTCTCTCTCTCTCTCTCTCTCTCTCTCTCTCCCCCTTCCTCCCCTCCTTTCTCTCTCCCTTTCTCCTTCCCTGCTCTGTCTCTGAAATCAATCAATCAATAAAAAAAATAATTAGGTAAAAGAAGAAATTATACCACAATTATAATAGAAGATCTTTAAAGAAATAATGGAAATGAAAGATGGTGTGAACAGAATAATATTTGGGGTAAAAATATTTTTTTCAAAGCTATACATTTATAGCTTATGCTATTTTTATTATAAAGAAAGCAATAATAATAAAATAAGCATTTAAGGTTTTCAAAAAACAGTAAAAGAAAATTAAGTAGAAAACGATGTTATTTTAAGATACATATGCATTGAACTTGAAACAGACATCAGAGCCACCATTAGCCCCCTGTTGGGGAACACGTTGCCCAAGCATACAGGTTGCCAGTGTAGTATTTTAACAAGGCTCCTCTGTGCCTTCTTCAACATGTATCCCATATGTATACCTTTACCCACAGTTTGCTCTCATCCCAGTGCCTTCCATTCGATCAGCTGTCCCCTCTGCCAGCAGTGATCTCTCCCCAGATATCTGCTTGACTTACTGTGTCATCTCCATGTCTTTACTTGTGTCACCTTCCCAGTGGGGCTTTCCCTGGCCACACTACCTGCTTCCTTGCTATATACTTTACTTGTTCATTTGCCTCTCCTCACGAGTATGAAAGGTCCGCGAGAGTAGGGATCTGTTGCCTCTTTTGTTCACTGATGTATCTGTGACATTTAGAACACTGCCTGGAGCATAGCAAGTGCTTCATGAATACATGTTGAATGAGTATTTGTTGAATGAATAGTCATCTGGGAGTATGGAAAGAAAATGAAATGTAGAAATATAAGGTCGTTACACAGCACTAAAGACCCCATTATGGGTGGCTAACTTTATCATAAGCTCCAAATTAAAAATTGTTGCACAAAAGTTAATGGAATGTAGATTACATAGGTACCTCATGTAGACAAGAGAACATGACATTTTTTATCATAGGTATACCGATGTACATATTATGAATGAAATTTTGAGTTAAGTACATGCTACATAAATATATATGTGCAAAAAAAGATGTCATTTTTTTCTTTTCAAAAACATATTTTTATTGATTTTAGAGAGGAAGGGAGAGGGAGAGAGAGCTAGAAGCATCAATGATGAGAATCATTAATTGGCTACCTCCTGCACACCCCCTATGGGGATCAAGCCCACAACCCAGGTATGTGCCCTTGACCGGAATCGAACCCGGGACCCTTTAGTCTGTAGACCGATGCTCTATCCACTGAGCCAAACCAGCTATGGCGTTGTTTTCTTCTTGATAGTTAAAGGAAAAATAGTCCATAGCACCCACATCAGAACAGCAGAGTATAATATGGAGACTCAGAAATTTTGAGGCAACAGATATCAGCATTAGAAGTTTGAGTTGCATGTTTGCCCTCTGTCTTAGTTTGAGCTGCTATTACAAAAATATCATAGACTGAATGGCTTAACCAACATTTAGCCCTGGCAGGTGGCTCTGGTGATGGACCGTTGTCCATTATCAAAAAGTGGCAGGTTCAATTCCCAGTCAGGGCACATACCTAGGCTGCAGGTTCCATCCCTGATTGGGGTGCTTACAGGAGGCAACCACTTGATGTTGCTCTCTATCTCATCAATGTCTCTCTCTCTCTCTCTCTCTCTCTCTCTCTCTCTTTCTCTCCCCCCCCCCCCCCCCCGCCCCCCTCAAATCAGTAAAAACATATCCTTGGGTGAGGATTAAAATAACACAACATTTGGCCCTAGCTGGTTTGGCTCAGTGGATAGAGCATAGGCCTGTGGACTGAAGGGTCCCAGGTTTGATTCCAGTCAAGAGCACATGCCTGGGCTGTGGATTCGATCCCCAGTATGTGTAGTGCAAGAGGCAGCCAACCAAGGATTCTCTCTCATCATTGATGTTCCTCTCTCTCTCCCTCTCCATTCCTCTCTGAAATCAGTAAAAATATATGAGGAGGGAGGGAGGGAGGGAGGGAGGGAGGGAGGGAGGGAGGAAGGAAGGAAGGAAGGAAGGAAGGAAGGAAGGAAGGAAGGAAGGAAGGAAGGAAGGAAGGAAGGGGTCCTGAAGCTTTCTTTAAAAAAACAAAACACAACACAACATTTATTCTCATAGAGCTGGAGGCAGGGAAGTTGAAATCAAGGTGCCGGCAGACTTCCTGGTGTCTGGAAAAGGCCTGCTTCCTGCCTGGTAGACTGTTGCCTTCTTTCTGTCTCTCCACATGGCCAAGAGTAGTCACCTTTTCCCATGTCCCTTCTTATAAGGGCACCCATCCCATTCAGGAGGGTTCTACCCTCATGACCTAACTACCTCCCAAAGGCCCCACCTCCTAATATTGTTACATTGGGGGTTAGGCTTCAACATATGAATGTTGTGGGACACAAACATTCTGCCATGGTACTCTTTTTGGCTTGAGTATTTTCACAACATGGACACCTCATTCAGGCTACCTTGCCTTTGCCAGAGTTATCTTAGGTAATATATACCTTTAACCGAAAGAAATGTATATTCTAAAATCTAGTCTTAATAAAGCAGAAAATTTCTAATTCTAGAAATACGATTTCCAGATGTTTGTTTAGTCCAAAATAGAATTTTGCCTACAAAATGTACAGTCATTTGTCTTTTGTAAATTAGACTTAGAGTAAAAGATGGGTAATAAGGCCACCTGGGCCTACTTCACCCAGGTTGAATTACACAAGAGTGTTCAGTTTCTTGTTACGGGAGAATTATAGGTCTTTTCTGTCTATCCCCAGATGGTAAGTAGACATGCTTTTCATGTTTATAATATTCTGTGGCTAATGAGTAGCAGGAAACAGCTCTTATTCGCTGGGTCTAGTTTTAGTTTTATAGAAAGATAATTTGGAGAAGAATGACTAACGATCTTTTTTTCCTTTTCTCCATAGCCTTTTTAGCTGTTAGGGACAGGGATGTAGGGATGGTAACATTTTTTACCTTCCTTTTTTGTTTCAGGTTTACTCAATTCCAAGTATGGCCGAGGATGGGCTGATCACAGAAGGTTAGCTGTGAACAGCTTTCGCTATTTTGGATATGGCCAAAAGTCTTTTGAATCTAAAATTTTAGAGGAAACCAAATTTTTCATTGATGCTGTTGAAACGTACAAAGGCAGACCTTTTGACTTCAAACAGTTAATAACAAATGCTGTTTCAAACATAACCAACCTGATTATTTTTGGAGAACGATTCACTTACGAAGACACTGATTTCCAGCACATGATTGAGCTGTTTAGTGAGAATGTGGAGCTAGCTGCCAGTGCCTCAGTCCTCCTGTATAATGCCTTCCCATGGATTGGCCTCTTACCTTTTGGAAAACATCAGCAGCTGTTCAGAAATGCCGCTGTGGTCTATGATTTTCTCTCCAGGCTTATCGAAAAAGCTTCTCTCAACAGAAAGCCTCAGTTACCTCAGCATTTTGTTGACGCTTATTTCGATGAGATGGATCAGGGTAAAAATGACCCATCCTCTACTTTCTCCAAAGAAAACCTAATTTTCTCTGTGGGTGAACTCATCATTGCTGGGACTGAAACTACAACCAACGTGCTACGATGGGCAATTCTTTTCATGGCACTTTATCCTAACATTCAAGGTGAGGATTCTCTCCATCTCAAGGTCTGAACTTACATTTAGGACTCACACATGTTTTAGAGTCTTTGGCCATGTTCAAAGCAGTTTATTTAGGAACTCCTGCAGTGTTAGCCAAGAAGAAAAATATTTAATACTTATAAAAAGTTTCCTTTTTAAAAAAATAGATTTTTATTGATTTCAGAGAGGAAGGGAGAGGGAGAAAGATAGAAACATCAATGATGAGAGATAATCATTGATCCGCTGCCTCCTGCATGACCCCCACTTGATATTAAACCCACAACCCAGGCATGTGCCCTGACTGGGAATCGAACACATTTTTGGAGAACGATTCACTTACGAAGACACTGATTTCCAACACATGATTGAGCTACTTAGTGAGAATGTGGAGCTAGCTGCCAGTGCCTCAATCTTCCTGTATAATGCCTTCCCATGGATTGGCCTCTTACCTTTTGGAAAACATCAGCAGCTGTTCAGAAATGTGCACATGCCTGGGAATCAAATCACAACCTGGTTTATAGGTACACGGTCAATCACTGAGTCACACCAACCGGGAAAGTTTTCAAATCTATTATCTCAATTCATGTGAACACCTTAGAGACAGATTATATTATGCCTATTTTATAAATGAGGGAGGCTGAGTGGCTGACGTGCCCAGGCTCAATCACTGGAAGTGGCAGAACTGGGACCTGAACCCTGGTTGTTTTGATTCAAGTTTTATGCTTTATTATTTTCCTTGCTGAGACTGAGATGTTATTCTAATTCTAGGTTTGTTTGATTTTTATTACTTTTACTGTGTTATTCACAACAAAGTTACCCAGAGCATTGATTACTGGTAGTAGAAGATATATGGTATATATTTAAATAAACTCCCAGATCATGAAAAATTTGCATCTGGGTGGACGCATGCCCTACTTATTACTACAGGTTATCCCTTGTTTACCAAAAAGGGAAATTACTTTAGATACACTTTTTCAGCGTTGCATAATAACTTGAACACTTTCTTCTCTAACAGGACAAGTTCAGAAAGAGATTGATTTAATTATGGGACCCAATGGGAAGCCTTCTTGGGATCACAAATGCAAAATGCCTTACACTGAGGCAGTTTTGCATGAAGTTTTACGATTCTGTAATATAGTGCCATTAGGGATTTTCCATGCAACCTCTGAAGATGCAGTTGTACGTGGTTATTCTATTCCTAAAGGCACAACAGTAATCACAAATCTTTATTCTGTACACTTTGATGAAAAGTACTGGAAAGACCCAGAAATATTCTATCCGGAGCGATTTCTGGACAGCAGTGGATATTTTTCCAAGAAGGAAGCTTTGGTTCCGTTTTCCTTAGGTAAGTGAACTTTCACAGTGGCATAACTTCAGGACAAAATATAATGGTGGTTCATTAGTATAACATTTTTGCTGTTGTTAATCCTCACCAGAGGATATTTTTTCCTCCGTTGATTTTTTAGAGAGTGGAAGGGAGGGAGAGGAGAGAGAGACATTGATATAGCTGTGAGAAAAACACATCAATTGGTTGCCTCCCACACATGCCCTGACTGGGGCAGGGACGGAACCTGCAATCCAGATACACACAAATTTCGAACCTTGAACGGAAATCAAACCCATGACCCTTCAGTGTGAGGGTTGACGTTCTAACCACTGAGCACCCCGGCCATTGCATTAGTATAACATCTTAATCTGAAGCTCTCTGTTGTAGAATTACATATTTCAACTCTGAAAACATAGCATTGATTCTTACAGGAGAGAATAGTTTAATTAGAGGTCATTAACACCCATATCTACTCAAAAATAAACAAGCATTAATTGAGTATCTAGAGAGAAACTGGTGAGAGCTCTGGCTTCTGAAACATTTTTTTTGTCTGTGGATTTTTGGCTTGTAATCAAAACTCCAAGAGCTAGAAGGTCAGTAACAAGTAGCTTGAGGAACAGATCCAGGGAGGGGAATGACTCATAATTTGAAGTGAAATAAGAATCGAGCTCTCTTGGCTCCTAGTTTATTATATCTATTTTCTAAAAATACTGCTTCTGCAGTGAAAAGTGCACAGATCACAAGACCCTTGGGAGATGGACTGGAAACTCTTCCTTTAATTGGGGAAGGGTACACATTGAGTCATCTGAAATGAAATGACCTTCTCTTGAATCTATAGAACAAAATGTCACACTTCAAATTAGATCTTTCACGGCATACCTCAGGCTCTGTTGCAAAAGTCAAGGGATGTGGGGGAGGGACTAATAAGTTTACAAAGTCCAGGAAGGTAAAGAAATGGATTCTGGGAGATGAAAAGTCCACTTCTATTCTTTGGAGTTTAAGGAAATTCTTTAGTAAGAATAACCTTTTGTAACTTTTTTTAAATTCCAGATTTCTGGAATTTAGACATACATTTTGTAATGTATTAGATATACATTTTGGATTTTAAAAAGATGACAATGTCTGGTTTTTTTTCTGCTTAGGAAGAAGACACTGTCTTGGAGAACAGCTGGCTCGGATGGAAATGTTCCTGTTTTTTACAGCATTGCTTCAGCGGTTTCACTTGCATTTTCCCCATGAACTGGTTCCAGATCTGAAGCCCAGGTTAGGCATGACCTTGCAGCCCCAGCCCTTCCTCATCTGTGTGGAAAGACGCTGAAAGGGCACGATGCCGTGTGGAATGGGGCCATATGTTCACCTCACCCCTGAACCTAGTTTAATCATTGTATGTGTTTGGACAAAAGCCACAGCATCAGAAAGTTAACACAAATGTGTCTTTATTTCATTTTATTTTTTTAAATGCAGATTATGAGATTCTGGATTACTTTTTTAAAAAAAATGTTTTTATTGATTTCAGAGAAGAGGGGAGAGGGAGAAGAAGAGGGAGAGGGAGAAGAAGAAGGAGAGGGAGAGGGAGAGGGAGAGGGAGAGGGAGAGGGAGAGGGAGAGGGAGAGGGAGAGGGAGAGGGAGAGAAACACCAATGATGAGAGAGAAACATCGATGGGTGCCCTCTACTGGAGATCAAGGCCACACCTTGGGCATGTGCCCTGATAGGGAATCGAACCATGACCTCCTGGTTCATAGGTCAATGCTCACCCACTGAGCCACACTGGCCAGGCCACACAGATTTGATTTTTTTCAAGCTTTTATGACTTCTACGGTAGAATTATCTCTTGAGGAAAACAAAGGTGCAAGTGCCAGGTGTCGCTTAAGATACTAAGATTTGCCATGGTCGCCTTAAGCAGAGCTTGACTTTTCAGCCTCTTGTTGAGCACCAGGAACCCCTGCTTCCATCTTGCTCCTGTCCTGGGGGCTTTACTTCCAAATGCCAATGCCAGCGCCCTTGTGGTCAGGTATGTCATTAATAGTTTGTGTGGTACTAGTCCAGTTTAATAGAGAACTAAAGGAGAAATTAGAACTCAAATGAGTTTGGACTACAGAGACATTTTAGACATGGTGGCAGATGATAGAAGAAATATCTATGTATTTAATGTAGAACCTTCCAGTGCTCTCAAATCTTGCTCCCTGCTACGTCTTCATACTGAGTATCCATCCCCAAAGCAGCAGTTCTTACAATAATGTATTTAAAATATAAACAAAGTGTAGCGATTAATTCTTGGTAGGCACAGAAAATTTACATAGTACCACTTTTTTCCAAAACCAGTCACAGGGCTTAAAGAATGAATTCTTTTGGCTTTTAGAGGTCTTTAAGCATTTCCACAATTACTGTTATATGAGGGACTTCCTACTGATAATTATGCCAGGAACACAAGTGTAAACTGTGACTATCCTGAATTAACAGGTATGTGTATTCCAGTTATAGGTTTCTGTTTTAAAATCTTAATTCTTCTAAAGTTGTACATTAAGGGTTCATGCTCTCATAACTTGGCGCATGAATAGTTGCAGCCTCAGAGTAAGTGCACAGACAGTGACTTCTGTTAAAATATGTTCCCTTTTTGTATGACAATGGGGAATAAGAATGTATGTGTGTATAAATATGCATTATGCACTTGTATTTGAATAAAAAGCACTGGCTAGAATAATGTGAACCTAATGAAAATGGTGATTTCTAAGAGACTGAGAGAAAAGGGTAGAAGTGACATCTTAGTGTGTTTGACTTCCATTAATTAAAATTTTGATTATATACCAGTAATTATATTCATTTATATGTAATATATAATAAAAATATGTATTAAATGTCTACACTAATAAAAGAGAAACATGCAAATTGGTGTCACTCTGCTACGCCCACCAGCCAATCAGAGCGACTATGCAAATTAACCCAACAAAGATGGTGGTTAATTTGCATACACAGGCATGGCACGAAGACTAAAGGCTCCAGCCAGAGTGATGACTAAAGACTGAAGAGGCTTGGCTTCTCTGCTGCAACTGCAGCGGAGAAGCCAAGCCTCCCTGCTGCCGCAGCTGAGAAGCCAAGCCTTGCTGCGGCCAGAGGGGAAAAGTCTAACCTTGAGGCTTGGCTTCTCCACTGCGGCCGGACCAAAGGCCTGGGCCCCGGGTGCCAGAGGAAAACTGATGCCAGCAGCCAGGGGAAGGAAGGCCTATAAAATTAAAGCCACAACGATTTAAAGATATATTTTTAAAAATTAAAATAATTTTTTTACAAAGCACTAATTAATACCCAGATTAAATTGGAATCATTTAAAGGTCCCAAATGATTTTAATATGCAGCTTGTATAAAATACTATCTTAAGATTCTCCAACTTTCCAAAACTGACACCTGCAGTAATAAAAAAATATCTAAATAGTCCTATAACAAATAAATTTAAATCATACTTTAAGACAGCGGTTCTCAACCTGTGGGTCGCGATCCCTTTGGGGGTTGAACGACCCTTTCAAGGGGTCACCTAAATACATCCTGCATATCAGATATTTACGATTCATAACTAGCAAAATTACAGTTATGAAGTAGCAAAGAAAATAATTTTATGTTGGGGGTCACCACAACATGAGGAACTATGTTAAAGGGTTGCGGCATTAGGAAAATTGAGAACCACTGCTTTAAGAAAATGTCAACAAAGAACATTCTAGTTTTAATGACAATCCTATACACTTTTAGAGATACAAAATGACATCTGCCCAACTGCTTTTAATGCTAGTATAATTTCAATGCCAAATGCATTGTCTATATACAGAAAGAAAAATATATGTCAATCTCATTTATGCTCAGGGATGCAAAAAAATATATAGCATGCATACCAAATTGCCTCTTATAAAGACACCAGTCATATTTAATTAGAACCCTCACAATGGACTTATTTTAACTTAGTTAACTTTTTAAAGGACCTGTCTTCCAAGGCAGCCACATTCTGAGATACTAAGGGTTAGGACTTTAACATATGAAGGGGGTGGAGGGGGTCGCTAAGCTCATAACGCCAGGTAATGAAGAATTACAGGGTCGCCCTAGCCAGTTTGGCTCAGTGGAGCGTCAGCCTGCGGACTCAAGGGTCCCAGGTTCGATTCCTGTCGGGGGATGTACCTTGGCTGCGGGCACATCCCCAGTAGGGAGTGTGCAGGAGGCAGCTGATCGATGTTTCTCTCTCATCCATGTTTCTACCGCTCTATCCCTCTTCCTTCCTCTCTGTAAAAAAAAAAATCAATAAAATATATTTAAAAAAAAGAAAGAAAAAGAATTACAGGGCCAAGATCTAAATGAAGGAGGAAAGCTGGAATGCCACACTTTTCTTCCAGAATTGTGAACCAAATCTGAAACAACTGAGAGGCTGATAGAGTAAAGCACAGTTTTTGATAGATTCACAGAGCTAGGGGCTAAAAAATTGGAGAATATGGACTACCAAGGCACTCTAAAAAGCTATACTTCAGCCCTAGCTAGTTTTGCTCAGTGGATAGAGTGTTGACCTGTGAACCCAAAGGTCCCGGGTTTGATTCCGGTCAAGGGCACATGCCCTGGTTGTGGGTTCAATCCCCAGTAGGGGGCGTGCAGGAGGCAGCCAATCAATGATTTCCTCTCATTAATATTTCTATCTCCTCTCTCCCTTCCTCTCTGAAATCTATTTAAAAGTGTTAAAAAAAAAAAAAGGTATACTTCAGAGTAAGAGTGGAAAAAATGGGCTTCAGTGACATTGAAGCTAAGCTCTGAATCACCTCAGTCCCTGACTGGATTAAGATGATTCAAGATTCCCAGCAGCTTGCCAGAGGCAATCAGATCTTCTCTGGAGAAAAATGAAAATCCTAGGCCTCAAATATTTTTTGAATTTTTTTATATACAATGTTGGCACTCAATAATAACTAGCATGCAAGGAGACAAGGTATCGATTGAAACCAAAAGAAAGAATAGACAACAGAAACAGACCTTCGGCAGATCCAGATATAAAATCAGCTGCACACTTTACCATGAACATGCTTAATATACTGGTAGTGCTCTACCATGATTTTGTTGACTAGGTGGATTTGCTCATTCCAACTCTACCCCAACCCCATCCCCATCCCCAAGTATTAACTGCTCCTACCATTGCCAGGAGAACTGTCCTCATTTGATGGGGTCATCTCTCCTGGAATCCCTAGGACAGTGGTTCTCAACCTTCCTAATGCCACGACCCTTTAATACAGTTCCCCATGTTGTGGTGATCCCCAATTTCATTGTTACAAATTGAACATAATTAAAGCATAGTGATTAATCACAAAAACAATATGTAATTATATATGTGTTTTTCCGATCGTCTTAGGCGACCCCTGTGAAAGGGTTGTTCGACCCCTAAAGGAGTCTCGACCCACAGGTTGAGAACCACTGCCCTAGGAGGTTAGCATTAACTACCCCCCACCCCCTTCTCCTCCCTCGAAGGGAATAACTGACGAATCCAGGAGTATTTAAGTCACACCCACAATCCTTGCCTCAAGGAGGACAATTGTGTGCTCCAGAGCTTCATCCTACGGGACCAGGGTAAGGACTTTAGCCACATAAACACCGTGAGCTTCTCCCATGCCCCTTCCTCCTTCTCTTAGAAAATTTGAAACCAGACAACCAGTGGGACTGTGGTGCCTGTCACTACTTGAGCCAATTGAGCAGAGATGGGGTTGAATCATATAGGAGCATTTATTCCAATAATGCCAGCAGCATGGGAGAGTAGCAGGTCATCCATGAAAATCTCCCTCTCCCACCATAAGCCAGCTGCTTATATGGGGTAGGAAGGACAAAAATTACATGAGAAGTAGGCAAAGGGAACAAAAATGAATATACAAAAGGAATAAGGCAAAAAGAATGAAAATGGGTATAATAGTTACAGATTACAGGCAATGTGGGCTAGGGGTTTGCAAAGGGCAGGCACATCCCAGACACCATTGTTTCCTTTCCGCAACTAGATCGTTAATCTTTCCATGATAATAGGCAGTTCTCAGATGGGAATGGACCACATTCAAGCTTGACTCCCAGATCCCTGGGGGTGTACAACTCCAGCCAGGTTAGAATATGCTTTCTTTAATCAGAACCAAACCATCACAGTTAACAGAGTGTGATTAATATTTCTTATAACTATAGCTAGTCTCCACTATTCTGTTTCTCCCTCCTGCCCGTAAGAGTTCCATCTAAGAGCTTTCTTCAATAATAGGGTAACCAGACAACCAAGGGGTCTGGGCTGCCTGTCACTACTTGAGCCAATTAAGCAGAGACAGGGTTAAATCATATATGAGTGTTTATTCCAATAATGCTGGCAGTATGGGAGAGCACAGTTTTTGATCCACAAAAATCTTCTCTGCCTCTCCCCGTAAGCCAGCTGCTTATATTCAGTAGAAGGACAAAGATTACGTGGGAAAGTAGGAATTACAGGCATGGGAAAGTAGGCACAGTATAATATCATTACAGGTTATAAATCATGCAGGCTGCGGGGAGAGGGGCCTTGCACAGAGCAGGTGCCTCTGGGCACCCTGGGACCAGATTACAGGCAATAGGGGTTTGGGGTGATAAAGAGCGGGTGCCCCTGGGACTAGATTGTTTCAGCCACCAGGTTGTAAATCTTTCCATTGCATTGGGATGTTAGCTCCCATGTCCCAGGGCATACAACTCAGGTTAGAATGTGCTTTCTCTAATCAGAACAGAACCATCACAGTTAACAGAGCATGATTAATATTTCTTACCCCCCACCCTATTTTTTGTTCTTTTTTTAAAAGAGAAATTAACCGAGTCATGCAAGAGCTGGAGAAGATTGTTTCATATTTCTTATAATTGCAGCTGGTCCCCAATATTCCATTTCTGCCCCTAATAATAGCAGTTTCACAAGAATTCCAAGCCCAGGCTCTGCTTCTAGGAAACCTAACATGTTTAAGATCGAGAAATTCATCAAAAAATTAAAAACCATAAAAGAAAATCAAGCATTAATTCTAAAACTTACCAATAAATTTAAGGACTTAGTGGATGGATTTTATAGCAGACAGGACACAGCTGAAATGTTGTAAAGAAACCGCCTAGAATTAAGTTCAGAGAGGTAAAAGGTTGGAAAATACAAAAATTAAAATAAGCAGCATAAGAGACATAGGGGATATAATGTTAATATTTAACTTGTGTACTCGAAACCCAGAGCAGGAAAACAAAAAGAATTGGACAGAGTAATATTTGAAATCTAATATAAAAAATTTCCAAGACTAATAAAAGACACCAGGCCAGAGTTTCAAGAAGCTCAATGAATGCCACACAGGGTAAATGGGAAGAAAATCACTCCAAAGCAACAAGGCTAACTTCACAATAGAGACAATGGCAAGCCAGAAGACACCATGATCTCTCTTTAAATGCTGAAAGAAAATACCTAATGTAGAACATTACATGCAGCCTTGACCATCTTCATTTCAGGCTGTGAGACATTTCAGACAAATAGAAGTCAGGTGAGTGGTTGTCTCAAGCAGAGAGGAAGGAGGGGTTGGGAAGAGGCGTGTGAGGACTTATGGGAGAAAGTCATGTTTGCTGTATAATGGTATTTACTTTATAATACTTTATTTTGCTGTGTGTATTTTTGTGTATTTGAAACCAAAATGTGGATATCTGAGTCCGAGTTCATTGTCTCACCGAAATCAAAGAATAAAGTTGCAGACAAAAACAGTTAGCGGGAGCAAAATTGAGTGAGTGCATCCAAGCTAATTAAAGTCTAATAGTCCATGTATAGAGTCCCACCAGGCCATAAGCCATGTGGGCACAGGGATGGGCGCCCTCACAACAGGAATTCCAGATATCCATTGTGCTCTGTGACTGGGGAGGGGAGAGAGGAAGCCACTTGTGCTTTTTTATGTGTATGCTTGTTAATTTCTGAGTGGTTATCTGCAAGCTGCCAGTCTAAGCAATATCCATACATTTTAAAGTTCATTCCTCTCCCGTGCACCCTTCCTTCCCCACCTAGTTGGGGTGTCTTAGTAACTCCGCCTAGTTGAGTTTTTGGGTTTTACTTTCCCTTCCTGTGGTCCCGCCCCTACCTACCTACTTTTTTTGTTTGCTTGTTTCATATTCATAATGTATATTTTACAAAGACATTAAAAATTTTACTCATTTGTGTTTTTTTGTTAATCCTCACCCGAAGATATTTTTTCCATTGATTTTTAGAGAGAGTGGGAGGGAGGGGAAGAAACATCTATGTGAGAGAGACACATGGATTGGTTGCCTCTCATACACGCCCCGACCAGACCAGGGATCAAGCCTGAAACTGATGTATGTGCCCTTGACCAGGAATCAAACCTGAGACCTTTCAATCCAAGGGCCAACACTCTAACCACTGAGCAACCGGCTAGGTCTGTCTGTACTCATTTTTTAAGGTAAAAATATTCCACTTATAAATGATCTTCTAAAGCAGATGAGTCTCTGTACTCAATGAAGAACAATGACTATTTTTCAAATATTGTATGTAGTGATGATTAAGAAAAGGTTTGCAATATTGTGATTTATAATAAATATATATTTGGTCATTCAGATAACCCCAAATATATTTTTCCTATGTTTGGTCTTATCTACAGTTCCTGACTCACAATACCTAATTTTCTGAATGATAAGAGCAGTGGGAGCATTTTTTGTTATAATATTTGGTCTCTTGATCTCAATTCCTGAAAAACTGCTTCAGAGCTATAAAGGTGAAATGGGTGTCTTGTTATTCAAATCAAGCCCCTTTCTGCCACAGCTGGGTTTATGTTAATACGATGATTTTGGGAAAGCACCTGAAGATGGGTTGTCAGGGGAACCAATCCAGAGTAGAGGCTTGGAACTCTTAGTCCCACCCCCTGTTTTCCGGGTAGGGAAAATTGGCTGGAAATTGAACCAATCACCAATAGCCAATGAGTTAATTAGAGAGGCCTGTGTAATTAAGCGACCATAAAACCCTCAAAAGGAGGGGGTTTGTCTACAGAACCCATCCCCAGATTCCAGGAGGATAGGTGTTCTTCTCATCAGGACATTGCCTGTGTCTTCATCCCCCCGTTGGTTCGTATCATTCAATATCCTCTGTAACAAACTGGTGATCTAGTGAGTAAACTGGTTTCCCGAGCCACGCTAGCAAATTACTCGAACCCTAGGAAGGGGTTGTGGAAATCTCTGGTTTATAGTTAGTCGCTCAGAAGTACAGGTAATAACCGGAACTTGCAATTGGCACCTGAAGTTTAAGGAGGGCGTCATGGGAACCTCCAGTCTGTAGTCGGTGAGTCGTGATTGGCATCTGAATCACAGAGCAGTCTTGAAGGACTGAGCACCTAAACTGTGGAATTTGCTATCTTTGGTAGATAGTGCCAGAATTGAGTTGAAAGTTAGGACACCTAGCTGGTGTCGGAGAATTGCGTGTCGCTGGTGTGGGGGAACTACACCCCCATATTGGAATTGGTTCCAGAACCCTTAGGTTTAATTTTAAAACTGAAACTTAAGTTAACATTTTAAAATTGAGATTTCTTTTAGGAATTGTATAATCTTTTAAAAATGTGAAATTTTGTCGATGCTGGGCTGGCATTTTGAATAGCAAACAGTTGACGCTGAGTTGTGGCATATGATATACACAAGGCACTACGCCAAGCCCACATCATTAATTTATCTGGTCTTACAGGAATTTAAATATGTGGCCCCCATTTTAAACATTTGGAAAAAGCTCTTACTTTGGTTTCCCTGTGAATTTCTGCTTCTACAGGTTAAATACCCTTGGTTTTTTCTTTGCCGTGGTTCTTATCACTTCTGTGGGCCTCTTTGAACTTACCAGTGTTCCCTTTTAGAACATATTATCTGGCTATTACAAAATGGGGTGTTTACAGACAGCATATTTTGAAAATGCAATTTAAGATACCCTTTGCAGTTTTTAAAACGAGAGAAACATGTTTATGGGCAATTGACAATAGCTCTCAGGGCTTTTATCATTAGAGGCCTTATTAAACCAGTCCTTCCCCATTTATGCTTAACTGAAAGCAATTGTTTGAACTTAAATACAAGGAATCATATTTACTCTTCTTGAATTTCATTTTCTTAATGGTGGATTCTTTTTATATCTCTGGATCTTCTGTCTTCATTCTAACTGGATATATATATTTATATATATAAACATTGTACAAGTATACTTTTTGCTACATGGAGGCGGAATAATACATTTGTGTGTGTGTGTGTTTTTTTTAATACATTTTTATTGATTTTAGAGAGGAAGGAAGAGGGAGAGAGAGATAGAAACATCCGTGATGAGAAAGAATCATGGATTGGCTGCCTCCTGCAATTCCCCCACTGGGGATCGAACCCAGGACCTTTCAGTTCGCAGGCTGATGCTCTATCCACTGAGCCAAACCAGCTAGGACCAGCTGATAATATTAAAACAGCTCTTAACACTAGAAAGACTGAAATTTAGTATATACCTATATTGCCCAAAAGCAGTCAAATGACTGCATTGTGAAAGAATAACTAATGTGTAAAGAAATTTGTTTAAAATTAATTTTTAATATTTTGTATAGTATTTACAGTTATATAACAAGGTATTAGTAAATATTTCCTCACTTGGAAAAAAATAATTTATGCATTATTTGTACATTTCATGCAAATGAAAGTGGAAATCTTTTTATGTGTACATCTTCCGCAAACATACTTTTGACATTTTTCACATATATTATTTGTTTTGTTGTTGTGGCAAAGTCGTACTTGACAAATTTTGCGTTTCTTAGAATGGGTTGCATTTGATGATTTTGCAGTTGATCTTTGTGGGTCTTCATGTTCTGATGAATTTTTCTGTCTTGCAGCTCTGTATTCGGTGGAAAGCTGTTCTGCTAATTGAAACAAGAACTCTTTTCGTTGTATTTGTATTCCTGTAGTTTCTTTGTAAAGGATCCAAGCATTTATAGCAGCCAAATCTAAAATATTGAAAAATATTCGGAGGGGCCATCTACGAGAACTAGCTTTTACTGTGTATTTTCTGGCCATTTGATCCGCCATATCAACTCCAAATTTTGTGCTGTTATAAAATTGAATAGATTCCGGTAACATTTTTTTATTACTCTTATCAATTTTCACAAATTTATGCCCAGAACTTAGAACAGCTACTCTTTTATTTGGTTTGCTTTTATATATTGTAAGAACACAATTCTCTGATTTATATAGCAGAGTGGAAAAACGAGGCATGTTATCCTTCGTTTGTTTGGCTGCTTTGGGCAGTTCTCTTTTGTTTCCTCTAATAGTTCCAACTAGAGTTGTTTGTTTGGCCAATAATTTTGTCGCGAGTGACATGCTAGTGAAAAAGTTATCGGTCGTGACATTTCTTCCACAGCCTGTATATGGCTCGACAAGTTTCAGAACAACGTGTTCACTGAGAAGCATTGACGATGGTTGCTGTTCATCTTTCCCCAAATAAGGAAAACCATTCAAAACATATTTGCTACTAACATCTGATGCAAGCCAGAATTTGATGCCAAATTTGTTGGGTTTATTAGGCATATACTGTGTAAACCTGCACCTGGCTTTTGACGGAAATAATTGCTCGTCAACTGTTATATTTTGCCCTGGTTGATAGCAAGCTTGACTCTTTTCAATGAACTTGTCCCATACTTCCGAAACCAAGGCAAACTTATTTGTTTGTAGGTGCCTACTTCTTTCGGTTCTTCTGTCAAAAGGAATAAATCGTAGGATTTGCTTGAACTTTTCTCTGGCCATAATTTTCCTGAAGAATTCGGGACCCCACTTTGCTGACCATAAATAACTGAGTTTTAAATTTTTTGCCTCGTAGGCTCCACAAGCATATAAAATCCCAATAAATGCATGTATTTCTGGTAATGTTGTTGTCCAATCATTTCTCAAAATTCGGCGGCCTTCTTCTTCTGTGCACTTCTTTATATGTTTGATAATATAGTTATCTATTATCAACGAGAATGCACTGATAAGATTATCTGCCATAATGTTCCTTTTTGCGTAGCCTGTTGGCCCTTTCACACCCTTGAAAATACAAGTACATGGTAACCTTCCAGGAATACCACCTTCGTCAAATTTTGACCACACAGTACCATCGGCAGCTGTTTCGGTCTCCTGAACGGTGTGTTCAGTTTCTTCATCAGAGTCTGAACTACTTAGCACCCTACACCTTTTCCTGGGCATATTGATGGCACTTTCCTTTTCATCATTGGTGATTGACTCTTCGTCGCTATCTTCAGTGTCAGATGTTTCACTTTGAATGTAATCCGCTTCATTTTCAGATGATACTTCAGAATTTGCTGCATCTGATTCTATATCGGAGCACTCTTCACTTATGTTCGTTAGCTCTTCCAGTAACTCCCTTCTCTTCGACATTTCTTTCATGAATTTAGGGAGCAAAAGAAATCCAATAAACAACCTATTAGAACAAGTATCACTGTATAAAGATTCGAATACCAAGTACTAGTTTACCTTATTGAGCAACTGCAACTTATCAAGTATCGACAATTTATCATGTACTTGTATGTTATCATGTGACGGTAATCGAAAAAAAATGAAAACTGTTATTTCAATACAGAGCCGAACTGTTATTACTCAATTCAATAATAAGAGTCATTTGATTATTTAAAATTCCGCCCCCCCCCCCCCCAAGCAGTCAAAATGACTGCTTTTGGGCAATATAGGTATAACACACACCCATATATATATATATATATATATATATATATATATATATATATATATATATATACATATATATATATATATATATATATACATATATATATATATATATATATATATACCGGAAATGAAGGAGGGGGAGGTAACTACAATTATTAATAAACGCATTTATATGTTGTACAAAAAGTCACAAAATTCTAAGACATTGTGTCCTTATATACATAATTATTTTTCTAATTGAAATTAAAAAGCAGTCAAAATGACTTCCTTGGGCAATCTAGTGTTAAGGGACTATAGACAAAGACAAAGCTTTAGTAACCAAATCCCCACTTAACACATCTTCCTGAAGAACGTTACTGTGAATATTATCTTTAAAAGCTTTCCTTAGACTTGGCAGGTGTGGCTCTGTTGGTTGGGCATCGTCCTGTAGAATTGTTGTATGGTATGAGTTCTGTTATTATTTGAGTAAACTTTGTACTCTTTTCCATATGGCTGCACCAATTTACAATCCCAGCAAGTGTGCAAGAGTTTCTTTTTCCCTACTTTCTTGTTAAAACGTGTTATTTCTTGTGTTTTTGATAATAGCCATTCTACCAGGTAAGAGGTGATATTTCGCTGTGGTTTTGATTTGCCTTTCCCTGATTAGTGATGTTGAGCACCATTCATTTAGTGTAGCTGTAGGCCACCTGTATGTCTTCTTTGAAAAAATGTCTTCAGATTCTCAGTATATTTTTAAAATGGATTTTTTTTTTTTGCTATTGAGTTGTATGAGTTCTTTATATATTTTGGATATTAATCCCTAACAGATGACTTACAAATATAGGGTGTCCCAAAAATGTATACACATTTTGAATAATTATAATAATGCCAATGGGTTAAATCTGAAAAGAAACATTAATTGAGCTACAAGCTGTTAAAGTGTATATACATTTTTGGGGGACACCCTGTATTTTCTCCTATATGACAGGTTGTTTTTCCATTTTGTTGATGGTTATTTTTGCTGTGCAAAAGCTTTTTAGTTTGATGTAATCCCACTTGTTTAGATTTGATGTTGTTGCCTTTACTTTTGATGTCAAATCCAAAATATCCTTGTTGAAATCAGTGTCAAAGAGCTTACCGCTTTTTCCTTCTAGTTTTATGGTTTCAGATCTTACATTCAAGTATTTAATTCACTTTGAGTTAATTTTGAATATGGTTAAGGTAGTGGTCTAGTTTAGTTCTTTTTTAGGTGGCTGTCCACTTTTTACAGTACCATTTATTAAAAACTGCCTTTCCCCCATTGTTTTTTTGGTTCCTTTGTCATAAATTAATTAACCGTGTATGCATGGGTTTATTTCTGGACTTTCTATTCTGTTCCATTGATCTATTTCTCTGGTTTTATCCTAATACCATACCATTTAGATTACTGTAGCTTTGTAATGTAGGTTGAAATCAGGAAGCATGATGCCTCTAACTTTGTTCTTTGCTCTCAATCTCAATCTTGTTTTGGCTATTTGAGGGTCTTATGTAGTTCCATAAAGAATTTAGGATTGTCGAAGCCGGTTTGGCTCAGTGGATGGAGCGTCGGCCTGCGGACTGAAGGGTCCCAGGTTCGGTTCCGGTCAAGGGCATGTGCCTGGGTTGCGGGCATATCCCCAGTGGGAGATGTGCAGGAGGCGGCTGATCGATGTTTCTCTCTCATCGATGTTTCTGGCTCTCTATCTCTCTCCCTTCCTCTCTGTGGAAAATCAATAAAATATATTAAAAAAAAATTTAGGATTGTTCTATTTTTGTGAAAAAATAGAATTTTTATAAGGATTGCATTGAATCTGTAGATTGCTTTGGGTAATACAGGTTTTTTAACAGTATTAATTCTTCAATCCATGAGCATGGGATATTGTTACTTTGTGTTTTTAATTTTTATCAATGTCTTACAGTTTGCAGGTCTTTTATCTCGGTTTAATTTATTTATAGGTATTTTATGGGATTGTTTTTGCAATTTGTCTTTCTGCTGGTTCATTATTAGTGTGAAGAAACATAACAGATTTGTGTAGACTGATTTTATAGCCATCAACTTCACTGAAGTCAATTAATTTTGTTTTTTGGTGGAGTCTTTTGGATTTTCTAATATATAATATGTCATCTACAATAGTGAGTTTTACTTCCTATCCGATTTTGGTTGCCTTTTATTTCTTGTCTAGTTACTCTCTCCAGGATTTCTCATACTATGTTGAATATAAGTGGTGAGAGTGGGCACCTGTGTCTTATTCCTGATCTTACAGAGAAAGCGTTCATTTTTCACTGTTGAGTACAATGTTACCTGTGGGCTTGTCATATGGCCTTTTTTATGTTGAAGTATATTCCCTATATACCCATTTTGTTGAGAATTTTAATCATAAATATACAATTTTGTCAAATGCTTTTTCTGCATCTATTGAGATATAAGATTTTATCCTTCATGGTGTGTCTGCATTGTTCTTTTTCTAACTTAAATTGCACACTTTGTTCATTAATTTGTTAGCCTTTTTTCTAATATCAACATTTAATGCCATTTTCACTGTATCTCATATTTTGGAAGATAGTACAGATGTTTTCATTATAATTAATTTCTATTTAACGTTTAAATTCCTATTATGACTTTTCTTTTTTTGACCTGGTATTATCTAGGAGCAATTTCTTAAATCTATGAAGCATATTGTTTTCAAGTGTTTTGGGTTTTTTTTTGTGTGTGTGTTTTTATGTCCCGGACTTAATGGGAATTCCTCCTTCATGGGGAATAGTGACAATCCCTGATTCCTATCACTAATGGGGTTCAGATTTTGGTTCATAGTCTCTGGCTGTGGGTCATGGGATTAAGCCAGTGGGCATCCTTTATGGTCTGAACTATGACTGTATCTGATTATCTTGGAACCTCCGACTTTAGTTCTTGATTAATGAAAACATTCTTGGTAAATGCTTTCACTGGTCCTCTTGCGCAGGCCTGAGAATTTCACCTCTAGCCATAGAATATCTCCTTAAAGCAGTGGTTCTCAACCTTCCTAAGGCCGTGACCCTTTAATACAGTTCCTCATTTTGTGGTGACCCCCAATTTCATTGTTACAAATTGAACAATTACTTAAAGCATAGTGATTAATCACAAAACAATATGTAATTATATATGTTTTTCGATGGTCTTAGGCGGCCCCTGTAAAATGGTCGTTCGACCCCCAAAGGGGTTTCGACCCACAGGTTGAGAACCGCTGCCTTAAGGGATTTAAAGTGGACTCCTTCTACTTACCGGGTTTTGCAAGCTTTCGTCACTACCTCCCAGGGTTGATAGTGGGTAATTTGTGTAGTAGGCGTTTCTCAGGCTCCTTCTCCAAAATCACACCCTGATTCTCCGTCACCTCCGTCACCCGTGGTCACCATGGTAGGCAGAGGACTACCATAGAAAGGGGCCGACCTGTAAATGGGTCGTGGCCTCTGGGCAGCGTCCGATCCCTCCCTCTTATTTAGTCACCAAAGCCTGGCACCCCCACCCCGGCCTATCGCCCGCAGAGAGTGACGGCACATGCGTGGCGAGGCGCGCCGGGCGGGCGGGGCTTAGCGCGGTTGGCAGGCGACCGGGTAGGGAGCAGTGATGCGCAGAGAGAAGGCGGTGGAGGGCCTCCGCGAAGCAGGGATGCTCGGACGACAATAAAAAGGTAAAACCCAGATGCAAGACGATTCCTCCTGGGAACTCTCGTGGGGTCTCCCCACCAGGGGCCCACCCGCGCAGGGACGGTCCGGCCCGTGGAATCCTTTCTTCCTCACGAGCGCGAAGGCACCCCCAGGGGCAATGCCCACGCGGCAAAGACCGGCCTTCGGGGTACGGGGGCGTCTGTGGTGACGGGATGGAGGGGGCGTGCACGCAAAACGTGGGTGGACCCCCCAACGGCGCGCGCACGACCAGGAGGGTGGTCTTGGAGGAAAGTTGCCCGAAGGGGATGAAAACGAGGATCCCTGGACCACGGGCTCAGCCTCACCAAGCCGTGCCGGCCCTGCGCACGCGGCTGCGGCTCAGTCCGGGGCAGTGGAGAGGTCTCGAGGTGTGGGAGCGGGCACCGGGGAATGTACGGCAGGAGACCGTGGGCGGCCCAGAGAGACCTCGGAAAGCCGTGGGGAGGAGGGGTAGGGCAACGCGATAGGCCCTCCCGGCGGCGATGGGATGCCCTTGTGGCCGTTGCCCGGTTCAGTCCCCATGACCTTCGGGTTGTCCGGAGCTACCGGGCCGCCGCCTTTATATTGTTCCGTCCTCGCTGAGCGTCCAGGGAGGGGAAGCGGCCGGGATGCCCGCGGCTGACTTCCAAGAGGTTGGCGGCGCTGTCAGGATCGTGCTGGCGGTGCGGGTTCGGAGGTTCGTGGCCCGTTCTCCCTCCGGAGATGGGACCTGCAGGACTGAGGGCGTGATGCCGCCAGGAGGGGGTGGGCCAGCACTCGCTGCTGCCCCTCCGCACGACCGAATGGGTTACCGCCGGGGTGTGGCCGGAGGCTAGCCGATAGGCTGCCCAGCCCGCGGCTGGGACTTTGGGCCTTGACGCCCCCCTTCTCGGCTTTTATTGATCCCCCCTCGGGCGCGTGCTGGGGTCTGGAAGTCAGAGCCGCCTTCGCGGAATTTTTCTAAGTCCCGATCCGGCGGCACGGGCGGCATGTGCCTGAGTACGTGTCCCGGACTGGTACGTGTATCAGACTCGATCGCTCCTTTTGCTGCGGCCTGTCCGAGACATGCTCTTTTTTTAAAAAAAATTTTGAATACATTTATTATTTTGCGCATCAGTTTGCCACTGATGAAAACGACAAAGACATAATAATATAACAACAGGTAATGAGTCATACTGAAACAGACTACATTAAAATCAAGAAATTTTACTTATATAATATACAAATAGGACAAAGGTTTGTAACACGTTCATTGCCAAGAAATAGAATAAACTCAAATACATTAAGAGAAACAAAAATATAGACACGTTATGAGTTGAGTCATCTAGGGTCCAATTATGCCGCGAGAAGGGGGTACATTCTCCGTGGCCAGGGAATGACATAGGAAAAGCACCACGAAGCTACGAGTTAGCAGAGGTACAAACACGAAAAGCTCCCCGAGTCCTGCAGGTCCCAGAGCGCGCCGCCAGGAGGAGCTGGGCTGGGTCCTGTGGAACCTGCACCGCGAGCAGATATGCCGCTCAAGCTGCGAGAACTCGCAGCGAGGTCACGTGCGCCCCAATGCGGCAGCGAGGACCGCGGAGCTGCGCGCGAGGCATTTGCGTTGGCCACGCAGTGAGCAGAGCCAATGCCACCTCCCCAAGTTGGGTACTTGGAGGTGCGCTGACGGCAAAGATACACTGACCAGCGCTTCTCGCACCCGCATGGGCGCACACCCTGGTCCCCTCTAGTCCCGCGGCAACTGCAGGACTTGATGGGGACAGAATCCTTTATGGATCCAGTAACTTGTAGAGGACCACGTCGCTCTCATCCCACGGCATGCGGGAGGAAAAGGACCTCCCCAAGGGGCCTTGGGGTGAGAGCAGCTCTGTGAATCCAGGGGTCACAACAGGGTTGGGAGAGAAACTGAAGGCGTAGGGGCTGGAGCTGGGGCAGGAGCCGCGGGGACCGTGCGCTGGGCGGCCTGCGCAGGGTCCCACCAGGCCTGGCTGTAGCTGGAGGCGCTGGGCTCTGCTGCTGGGAAGACTTGGAAGGGGCTGTGCGGAAGAGGGATGCAGACACCTGGGGCGGCCGGGAGCACAGGGCCGGCGGGGAGCACTGGCTCCTCAGGGAACATAGGTGTGGCGGGGAGCACCAGGTCCTCCTGGAACGCAGGGCCACAGGCGAGGGCTCAGGGACGCAGACGCCCCGGGGCGCAGCGCGGGCTCCCCGACCTTGGTGCAAGGTATGCTCGTAATAGGCTTTTGGGGTCGACCAGATAGCCCCGTCCCATCCTTGTGTCCCCCCGCCCTTCTTTGGTGGCGATGGAGTCCTGTGGGGTCTCCGGACCCGTGACCGGCTCCTAGGAGGCCGGTGTGATCTGTAGACAGACGCCCCGTCACTGGGAACCGTCAGTGTTTTGCCTGGAAGATAAGTGTGGACGTGCTGTCCTTGGGTGATTGGAGGACCAGGGTCCCGGGGGCGTTTCGGCCGCGACCAGAAGCCTGACTTCCTGTCCCGGCCCCGAGCAAAGCCGCTCGCCTCGGGCTGCGCACCGGCTGGTGTGCGTCTTGGGCCGGCGAACCCTGCTTCTCTGCCGGAGGAGGGGTTTCCCCGGCGAGGCTGAAGCGCAGGCCGTGCCGCTGTCCTCGCCTCGCTCCCTTCTTGGCGGCCGCTGGTGTGGTTCCCTCCGCTGCGGATCGATGTGACCTCGCGCTCTTGGGTTCGAGGGACGGACATTCCTGGCGAATGGACCGCTCTTCTTGCCCTACCCGCCGCCCCTCTCCGTTACCCCCCCCCCCCCCCTCCGGTGGCGCTGCGCGGACGGAAGCGGTGTGGAACCCAGCCCGACCTCGGTCTCACGCCCACGGTCTTCGGACGCAGCGGACACTCTCCGCTCGCCTCCCGGCCGTGTCTCACGGGCGGCCCTCCACGCGGCATCGCACGCCTCCCCTTGGGCGCGCGCTGTTTTTGTCTTGGCCCTCGGGGTGCTCCTAGGCTCCTGGTCTTTCCTTAGGTGCCCGAGGCCGAGCGGATGGCGTCGTTTCCCGTTCACGGGGTGCCGCTGCGGCGATGCACGGAGGAGCCGGGGGAATCGGGAATCTGGCGGGACAGGGGAGGCACGCCCGTCCCGCTCGCGTGAGGGGGCCTGGCCGTGAGCGATCGTGATGGGACCGAGTCCGTGATGCCGGCGGGGCTGACCGTGAGTTCCTGCCTTTCCTTTCCTTTCCTCACCGATGCGGTGTTTTCTCTAGCGCGCGGCTCCCTCCTGGCGGCGCTATTGCGAGCGCTCGGATGGCCCTGTGCCGACCCTGTCCCGGGACCTTCCCGACCCCCATGTCCCTGGGAACTCCCGCGCCTTCGTGGGCCTGAGGGCGGCATCCAACCCCGCCGGTCACCGGAAAAGCGGCCTTGCGCGCCGGTGTTGCCCCTCGGCCCCCCACCTCTGGGGGTGGGCTGCTGGCGTCCCCAGGCAGAGTGGGGCGCCTGCACCCGGGAGAAAAGACCAGGTGCTCTCGGCCCGTGGCGGCGGCGCAGGGCGGACCTCACGAGGTGAAGGTGTTTCCTGGGATCCGCGGACCATCCCTGGCCTGGGGGCCTCTGGTGGTGGGACCCCACGTGTGTCCCGACGAGAGAACCGACTGGCGTCCTGGTCTTTTCTTTCTTCTGCCAGCAGTTGTGTGTCGCCTCCTGGGCCCGCCGCAGCCCGGTTCATTTCAGCCAGCGCCCACCCTGCTGCCTCCTTGAGGGCGGGCGAGGGGCCGTCAGTGCCTATGGGCTCGGCCAGCCTGCGTGATGGGGACGAGGCTCTGGCGGCAGACACCCCTCTGCCCAGTGAGCATGTCCGGGCTCTCGGGCAGCTGCCCCTTGCGCTCCCGGGATTGAGCCCCAACCTGGGCATGTGCCCTGACTAGGAATCAAGCCACGAGGTGACCTGGTTTCATAGGTCAATACTCAACCACTGCGTCAAGCCAGCTGGCCTGACAGTCACTATTTTTTGAACTGGCAAGTCTTACATATCTTGTCAGGGGTCAATATTTTAAAATTTGTTTCTACCTTGTTCCCCCCTCCCCCCCCATTTGTCCCTGATTTTTCCTCTGTTATTGCATTTTTATTGAGTAGTTCGTTGTTATCACCTTACTGGTATATACTTTAGAAGTTATATACTTTATTATAATTTTAGTAGCTCCTCTCCAAATTTTAGCATCTATCTATATAAAAGGCTAATCAGCTAAGTGTTGGACCATCCAGGTAATGATGTCAAGTAGTAACGCCTGGCTTCCTCTCCCTAGCCATGACTAGCCTCAGTTAGAAACACTTTACAGTGTAACCAAATGTCTGTGAAGTGTTTTCCGTGCCTCATTTGATCCTCACAGAAGTCCTGGAGTAGGTAGATAGGAGACTCAGTGGAATCCTATTTTCTTTTCGTTAGCAGGAAAATGGAGATTTAGGAAGCTTAGAAACTTGACCCGACTGAAAAGAAGTAAGTAATGGTGGACCTTGTCAATGACTTCCAGTTTTCTCACTGTGCAGAGTATAGTCAAACACTGCCGCAGCTAAATATTTTCTCCCTGCGTGATCTACAATAATGATGTGCTTCGCCTTGATATTTACTGCTGTGTTGCTGACAATTACCTGAAAGAGAAGTTGGGGTGCTTCACTGGGCTGGAAAAAGTTTAGCTACATCAGAAAGCAGGTCTAATTAAGCAAGTTTGTTCTATATCTAGAAAAAGTTAAAGTTACTTTTGCATGAGCGATACATATAAAGCTCTTGCTGGTTCCAATTGCACGCGTGTGTTTCGATCTGTCATTGTCGTTCGTGAATTTGGTTGTTTTGACATTCTGAAGCTGAAAGTGGCGGCGTGGCACAGAAATAACAATGGTGATTGAATATGATCGTAATAGTGATCCAGGTAGATATAATTATCCCTGTGTAACCGAAGTTGTTGTTATATTCAAAAACAAAGATGGAGGACCTTCTTTTGAAAGGGACTTGCTCATTCGTTGTAAACCAGATCCCAATAATCTCAATGTCACTAAAATGAAACAAATCAGTATCCTGTTTTCTACATTAGTTGCAATGACATATCCTGTTCTCTTCCCACATGGTGAAAAAGGCTGGGAAACAGATACTGCATTAATACTCAGAGATGACAGTGTAATCAATAATACTAAATGCAACAGATGATGCCGAAAAGGAAAATTTTCCCATCGAATTTTTTAAAAGCATTACTCCTTCAGGAATGCCGTGTCATAATTAGAATTGAAAGTATGTGCAATCATCATGCTATTGAGAAATCTTAATAGTAAATGGGGTAATGGTACTATATTATCAAAAGATTGCGACCTATAATTGAAGCTGAAGTACTAGCAGAATCTGCGGAGGAGAGGTTGTTCTGATTCCAAGAATTGATTTGTCCCCGTCTGATACTGGCCTCAGTGTTAGAATAAGTTTAACCAATTTATCAGTCATTGTTTTTATCAATGTTTTTATATCATGTTTTAATTTTTTTAATATATTTTATTTTTTTTACAGAGAGGGAGAGGAATAGAGTTAGAAATAGCAATGAGAGATGTTTTTGTTCTTTTTATATCATGTGCTTTTGTTATAAGTTATTGTTTATTAATCAATTTATATATTATTTTCATATATATTTTACTAACTTTCGTTAATCTCTGACACTTCTATTATAAAGGACGAATAGCAATATTAAAATATTTATTCTAATTCATTTCCTTTCAATGTGCACGAACCCATGTACCTGTCACTAGAATATACATAATATGACAGTTAATATCTTAGTTTCCTAAACTATACAAGACACTTAAGCAACTCTATTCTTTCTTGATTTTTTTGTGGTTTTTCTTTTTCTCTAAATCCCACAAAATATTTTTAGTTCATACAAATGTTTATAGCTTTACCTAAACAAGTTGTTTATTCTTTGCTTTTTCTTTTCATCATGCATCTCATTTCTCCCCTCTGGGGTCATTTTTCTTCTTCCTGAAGTATTTGTTTTAGAAACTGGCTACTCCACATGTGGTTAACAAACTAGCAACATCAACACTTCTCTGTAGTCCTATAGTCTCTCTGAGTCTAGATCAGAGATCTCCCTGTCTAATCTTACTCTTCCATTCAACATAGTATGTTGAGTGATCCTCATAAAATGTAAAGCCAATGTGTGACTCTTTCCAATTAAAACTCAATTGTTCCCCATTTCGCATAGGTTAATGACATGCCATGCTTATAAGGCCCTTTATTCACCACCCTCTCTCTACCACTCCCTCTCTTGCATTCTAAGTTTTGGCCACCCTAAGTAAATCTCTCTTGGCTCCCCCAATGTGGAGATGCTTTTTCTTTTGGCCTCTACACGCGCTGTTATTCTTTCTCTCCACAGCTATCAGTGCCACGCTAACTCATAACTCTTCAGTTCTCAGCATAAAAGCCACTTGCCTCTGGAAAACTGTTCATTGTCATCCACACGCCATTCCCATACATCCTCTAGACGTGCTTACATTAGCCTGGCAACTGTAATAAAGACATTCATCTCTTCTGTAAAGTTTGCTTCCATGAGATGATGCAATCTAGAGAGAGGAAATTTCTGAATTTTTAAGCAATAGCCAGAATTTCCAGGATTCTTGGAAAAATAAGTAGAAAAAGAGAATAGCACCAGCAAAATAAGTGAGACTAGCAGGAAATCATGAAATAACTTAAAAAGGTAGGTTTTTTTATGGAGAAAAATGTGTTGGCAAGCACTGCAAGATTATTTCTACAAGCAGTAAAAATAATATCAAATTCATAGTATTTTAATAGAAAAACATGCTCCTTTTAAGAAAACACAAATATACACTAGACCAAATACAAAATTTTAATAAAATAGAAAGTAAGGAAATTTTATTGTTTCATTATGCATACATGCTACATGTGAATTTACACAAATATATGTACTTTGCAATAGCAGGGATATGCAGATGCAAAATGCACCCTGGAGAAAGAGAAGCACATGATATATATATATTACAAGTGCAAACTCAATAAATTAGTTACAATTTTATTAGGAATGTAGGACCAGTTTACAGATGATGTGGCGATGGTAGCAAAAGTGGCAGAAGGCACTCAGCACTCACCATGTCTAATAAATAAAGCTTAGTGATTCATTAAAAGTTAGGATACTCTACAGGATCAAAACATCCAGCAGTTCCGTGGATTTTAAATTGACATCTTTCAGGTAAGCCAACAATTCTAGGTAGGCAAGAAATTCCCTGCTGACATCATTTCTTAAAAGAAATTACCTGGGAAAAGTAATGATTTTAATGCCTACAAAAGCTGAATGGATCCAAAATATAACATGGTCTCCATGAATAATAAGAAATATTAGTCTACCATCTTATTCTGCTCTTTATATCTTCAAATTTTATCACAGCTAGGGTACAAGTCTGGACCCTAACAGAAACTAACAAGCTTATAACATTGTAAATATGTTCCATTTTCTTTGCAGTTATCTTAATGTGCAGTGTGCTTTTGCATGAAACGATTTACTAAAATATTTAGATTTGTTATATAAAAATTATATTAGTATTCCCACCATTTACTTGACATCTCAGAAATTCAACTTGCATTGGGCTCTAGAAGTTTTGAGTAGTCATAGGTTATTTCTCTCATGTAATCTTGAGGCAAAAGGAAATTAATAGAAAGATAAACATTAGTTTTACAGTAACTAAACACGTGGCACCTAAGATATAAAAATAAGTACATGTTCCAATTACTTATGCAATGAATGTGTCTTCCAGAGCTCACACTATTTCTTTTGTTCTTTACCTTTGACAGGATAGTCTCATTTGATTTTTTTACATTAAGGCAAAAGACACATCTTTTCTGTGGTTCTAACTAGTCTCATTTTTCTAAGAAAAGAGAAAATAATGCTCCCTTTCATAAAAGGTTAGTATCAATACTAGGAAAAAGTTTTTTTTCTTTTGAAAATATGTGTTGGGATTACATTAATTGAATGTTTAAAAATACTAATCCTGAGCAAGAGTAAAAATGAGAACAGTTTTGACTAAAGAATAAAATTCCTTCATTGTTAAACCTAAACAGCTTTAAAATTCGACCATGGAATATAAAGTCAAAAAGGCTAGAATTCAGACTTCTGATTTCCACGCCAAAGCTGAATACTAAGAACAGAAATAAAACACACACAGTAAATAAGACACAACAGTAAAAGCATCAGAAATTGATGCGTGTGGATTTTGTTAAATATAACAAAGCTCAGTCCTTCGTGGGTAAGTCTAGCTGGGTCAACAGCACTCAGCAGCATATGGCACTGAACAGATCCCTTGGGAAGGAGACACTGGATTTCTTTTTAAATAGGCACAGACTCCCCCCCCCAAAAAAAAAACATTCAAATACATAAAGGACACATCTGGAAATACAATATGAATCCAGTTTTCATGAAAGCAAGAAGTTGTGGCCAATTTGGAAACTACAGTAAAAGTTACTTGAACTTTCAGTTCTAGATCTCCCTCCTGGAAAGTTAGTGCTTTCCACCCCCAGAGCAGTATCGTGACAGCGTGTTCCCACACCAGTGAGGCATTAAGGAAGGGCTTGCGACATGAGTCAGGTGAAGCCAAGCTCTAGGAACAGTTTCCTAGTTTGTGGTGAAAGTGCGAAAGAGTGGGACACCGCAGGCACCGCAGGGATCCCCTCACAGTAAGACGGCCTGTCCACGTGGGAATGTCAGTTCGGAGTCGGCACAGTGAATTCCCAACCCTCAGGCACAGCCCTCGGGATTCTTCATTATGTCTTTGTTTCACTCAAACTGTCTCTCCCTCTTCGTCTGCTTCTTCGATCACCTGAATCTCATCTGTTTGAGGTAAGGAAGGATTCTCCACCTGCAGTTTATTCCCATCAGTTTTACATTTCTCTTCTTCCTCTATCATCTCCTTCCATATCTTGTGGTTTTCAGTGAGGTGATGCATTAGCTGACAAAATATTCGCTGTCTGCCTTTTCTTCTCTCTGGTTCTGTGAAATTAAAAAGTATAGATAGTCTAGCCATAGCAATATGATTCAGCCATTCTTTCACTAAATACCTGAGTGCCTATCATATTCTAGGTGCTATCTAAGCACTGGCGTTAAAGTAATAAACAATAAGATTGAACCAAGAGGTCACTGGTTTGATTCCTAGTCAGGGCACATGCCCCGATTATGGCTTGATCCCCGTGCAGGAAGCTGTCGATCCGTGTTTTCTCTCCCATCGATGTTTCTATCTCTCTACCCTCCTTTCCCTTCCTCTCTCTCTAAAAATCAATTTAAAAAATGTAACAAACACTGTTAAAGGTAAAGCAGAAAATGAGATTATGGAAGTGTGTGTGTGTGTGTGTGTGTGTGTGTGTGTGTGTGTGTAGGGGGGAGATGGCACTGAAATATCAAATGATAAAACCAACCTTTTTAGGATTTTTTAATATATTAAATATCAAAATTTTGTTGAGTAGCTCTGGCCAGGTGGCTCAGTTGGTTGGGCATTGTCAAAAAAAGGTCGCAAGTTCGATTCTTGGTCAGAGGACACATACTTAGGTTGTGGGTCTGATCCCCAGTAGGGATGTGTATGAGAGGCAACCAATCGATCTCTCTCTCTCTCTCTCTCTCTCTCTCTCTCTTTCTCTCTCTCTTTTCCTGTCTTTCTCTAAAAGTGAATGAAAACATATCCTAAGGTGAGGATTAAAAAAGTTGGGGTGAGTATAGACTTTCAGAAGCCAGCCAACTTCCCAAGATGATACTCAGATGGTAATGAAAAGATTACTTTTCACTATTCTAATATTAAGACAACTTTGGGGTGATGGTGGAGGGGGTTCTTTGTAGTTATCTGTTTTGTATACAGCATGGTTGGAAAACAAAGTAATTAGATATTTAAATTCTACTTTAAAGAGCAAATAACTGACTTCATTTACTGATACAAAGGTAACAAATGTTCCTTTTTCATTTTCTATCTATACTCTTAGCTTTATATTGAAAATGGTGCCCCTACAATTTTATAATTAAAATCTGTAATGCCACAAAACTTGGTTCTCCTCTTAAGTCAGTTTTCCCAACTGCTTTTTAAAAAATATATATTTTTATTGATTTCAGAGAGGAAGGTAGAGGGGCCAACTGCTTTTTAATATATATTGATTGGTTTCAGAGAGGAAGGAAGGAGAGAGAGAAATGTCAATGATGAAAGAGAATCATCGATCGGCTGCCCCCTGCACAGCCCCCACCAGGGATCGAGCCCACAATCCGGGCATGTACCCTTGACCAGAATCGAACCCAGGACCCTTCAGTTTGATGATTTATCCACTGAGCCAAACTGGCCAGGGCAGTTTTCCCAACTGTTTTGATCCATTTTTAAAGTCTATATGAAGGGCAGAATAACAGGCCAGGAAGGGTGGGGTGCGGTAAAGGAGGACTAGCCAGTAGGACCCACCCACCTCCTCCCTTCTGTCCAGGTGTGGTGACAGTCCTGTCATGCATGCACAGGTACAGCCTGCTGAGGAGCACTGGTTGGAGGACAACACCTCAAGAGATGCTACTTTAGTTACGAGTGCTTGTCATGTGACAGAATTAGCAATGGGTACCCAGCCCACAGTAGGAACTCACAACCTGAACACTTACATCGTAGTTATTCAGGATAAGACTACTGAATCTTTAAAACAAAGATCCAAATCCAAATTAAATGGATATTTCAGTTAAGAACATTGAGTAAATAGTATTGCTAGGTTCTTACTAGGATTTAGCTTGCCTTCTATTTCTTCATCATCTGTATCTAATTCTTCACCATCCTCATCAGAGCAGCTTTCAGTGTCATCATCCTCTTCTTCTATCCACTGGCCCGGGAGCAAACCAGCAGCATCGTAGGAGTTACACAGGGGACCCACAATGTGGGTGATGAAGGACTCTTGAAGCTTGGCTAGTTGAGGAGAAGAACGATCCATGAAGGGACTGATGGGCAAACCAAGATTTGCTTCTTCATCTCCCTGATCATTTTAAAGAGAAAAGTACATTTTTAACTGTTAAGAGAACAATTACTAAGCTTTGCTGTTAAATTATCTTGAGGGTGTTTTTTTTTAAATAAGCATAGTCTACATAAAAATAATTTTTACAAAAAGTGCCAATGAATCTAATTATTTCTCTATCATTTCAACTGTATTTCTCTAATATTTGAGAAATCCTAAACAAAACTTTATTCTCACACTTAGTTAATTGATACCCAGTAAACAAGAAAAAAATACGTCTTTTTAAAATAAGTATTAGCAAATTTACTAACAACCTGCAAAATCCCTTAGTGTCAAATACAGATTTTCTCTGTCCTAGGGTCAGTGATGGCGAACCTTTTGAGCTCGGGGTGTCAGCATTTTGAAAAACCCTAACTTAACGCTGGTGCCGTGTCACATAGAGAAATTTTTGATATTTGCAACCATAGTAAAACAAAGACTTATATTTTTGATATTTTATATATTTAAATGCCATTTAAAGAAAAATCAACCAAAAAAATGAGTTTGTGTGTCACCGCTGACACGCGTGTCATAGGTTCGCCATCACTGTCCTAGGTGGAGACTGTACATGGAAACACTTGTAGCGGTACTGCAAACGTACAGAGTTTTGCAAATGCTTTTCAACACTCCTCCCCTTTTGTAATAGCAGAACCCTCCCATGAATGTAAATAAAAAAGCCTAATATGTAAAACAGAAAGAAGTAGAGCTACTGCCGAAACCGGTTTGGCTCAGTGGATAGAGCGTCGGCCTGCGGACTGAAAGGTCCCAGGTTTGATTCCCGTCAGGGGCATGTACCTGGGTTGCGGGCACATCCCCAGTGGGGAGTGTGCAGGAGGCAGCTGGTCGATGTTTCTCTCTCATCGATGTTTCTAACTCTCTATCTCTCTCCTTTCCTCTCTGTAAAAACTCAATAAAATATATTAAAAAAAAAGAAGTAGAGCTACTGTGGTTGAGGTGAGGATTCTGGGCTCAGAGCCCCAATTGCTTGCCCTGAGATACCCTCTCACTGTGGCCTCTAGGGTTCTGGAGAGCACAGTATAAGACCAGTCATACCTAGCTTTAAAACCTGCTTTTGCCACCTATTACCTAGAGGGTGTTGGGCAAGCTCTATGTTCAATTCATGTGTAACATTTTAAGAATCTATTTTACAGGGTTGCTATGGGGAATGAATACTTTTCATAATGCACAAATGCTGCAGGCAAGATGAGTCATAGATCCTTATGAAACTGTCGCAATGATGAACTGTCCTGTGATTTAAATCTTCTATGACTAAGAAAACTATTAATGGTTTTTTTTTTTTTAAACCAGTGAGGTTGCCCACAGGATTCTACAATTTCATAGGTTTAATACTTTTATTTTTGTATAAGTTTGGCTTTTCTAAGCCCATGGCACTTAGATATAGGAATATAAAGCTAGTATAATTACAATGATAAAAAGATGGGTAAGGTTAGAATTTTGCCTCCATATCTCAAAGATGTTTAGTAGCATAGCTAGAATGAGAGGAAATGTAATAGTTTTGATGAGTGTAAACTAGAACTTTCATATAGATTAGTGCATTAACCTTCATAACAATTCTATGGCAGGGTGTTATTTTTTCTCCTTTGGCATATGAATAATGAAACCTGGAAAATTTAAGTGATACTGTCTGAAATATGTGATTTTTAGTGAAAGATCAGGAATTATAATTACTAACATTTATGGAGCACTTATGTGTCAGGGACTTTTCTAAGACTTTAAATATTACGGTTGTTGTGAGGATTAAATAAATTATGTGGTAGGTGCCATCAACATTCCTGTTTTATAAATGGGGAAACCGAGGCAGAGAGGTTAAGGTCACACTGCTGGTAAGGAAAAGGAACCAGGATTCAACCTCAGGCATGGCTTTACGTTTGTTCAATAAGAATTAATTCTATATACTTTAAAAATAATTATATTGTAAACTGGGTTGAAATGAACTTTTCACATTTTTTTTTTTTCAATGAAATTAGTGAGTTTTCTAAATCTGGCATATATTAATACTTTCTAATTACCTCTGTACAGATGGCATTTTCCTTAGCATTAAATTCTTTTGTGAACATAAATTAAAACCTGAAACAGGCTTCCGTTATCTTTAAGAATGAATATGGGACTATGCAAACTGATTACTACAGATTAGGCAAATATTTATAACCACATATTACCCCAAAGTACAAATAATTTAGTTCAAGTACATCAGAATAGTAAAATAGTAATTCCGTGATTACACAGTATAGAATATTTTAACCTATGAACAGCAGAGTACACATTGTGTTGGGACCGTTAGCTAAGGTGGCTGAAAGATACTGCACGTTTATTGGTCATTTGATACAATCTGGGTGTGACAGGTACAACAGGTAACTGCATGCTTTATAGACTCCACTTCATCACTCCTGCTAGAGTTGCAACTCATGGTAAGAAAGCCGCAGAGGCCTCACATGGTAGATATATTGATTTTTTTTTTCTGGTTATTAGGGTCAGTTAAGGATTCCCAAGGAATGTAATTCAAAAGTCAAGAAGATGTGTTTGATGTTTTGGAGATAATGAAACATTAGGCTTGTGGGGAAATCAGTATACTCCTACATTGTAGAGAGCCTCAAAACTGAACCTCAAAAAATGGTAAAGATTCTGCAAAGTGGTAGGATTAGTTTTCAAGACAAGAGTTTAAAACACATGAGAAAAGACCATGTTTATATCTTTGAATCCTTGAAAACCATTAAGATCTACTTTGTCCCCATTTCTAGCTCTCTCATTTCTTATCCTCTGCCAGGACTTTTACCCAGTGATGTTTCTAAGGCAATCTTTTTATAGCAGAGTTGAGGATGGTTGATAGTCTTTAAATATAATCTGAGTATAACCTGAATCAGTTAAAAACAACTTCATTTAGAAATAAATTATCGTAGGCTATTGGTTCTCAGGGTTGAAAGGGACCTTGGAATCATAATGTAATCTGTCTTTACCGCTATACTCAAGTACATTCAACCCACTTTAGATAGGCAATAAGCTTTTCTTTCTTTCTTTCTTTTTTTTTTAATATCAGCAGTAAAGGCCAAAAGAGCAGAGAATATACTAAGACCAGAGCAAATGAAACTATTTCTAACTATCCTTAGTCAAAGCAATTCAGATTTCAAACACTGAATGTAGCTTTCCAAATCCTAAAGGGTAGTGAGTGTCTTCAGATGGCAGCTATTAAAAATCTCACCAGTCTCATGTTTCAACTCACCTGCTCATAAAATTCATTGACAATGCCTTCTGTCCATTTCAAATGCAAGTTCCGAACTTTTGCTGGGCCGTTGATATCTGCCAGTTTGATGCACACCTGGCATACTAAGAGGCGGTCATTTTCATTACTCCATTCTATACCATTACTATTTACATCATTGGCCTGTTTTGGAAAAACAGAGTTATTTTAGGTTCCGAGGGCACAGGAGTTTTGTTGTTTCTACCAAATTACCTTAAAATTTTCCTATCCAACTGACAGGCAGGAATTTCAGTAAATGCTGCTTTTAACCTATTTGTGCCATAATATGGACATCTATGGTTAAGTTTCCCTTGAATTTAAAATGTTATTATAATTTTGTTTCAATAGAAGCAGAGACTAAAAAAACATAACCAACCATGGGCTTCCATGTTTGTGATTACCACAGAGGATTACAATTTGTGTGTGTGTGTATACACATAACATTAATATGTAATATAATATGTAAGTATATATATATATGCAAAACATCAATAAATCATATAGAATTGTAACTTTGTACCGCCAAAAAAGAAAATAAGTATCTAAGGAGAAGTTGGCTCTAGCTGTGAAAGACACATGTGATATGGTTTAAAGAAGCTGAGATCTATGGTTTAAAATCCTGACTCAGAAGGACTTGCTAATTTATTGTGTGATACTGAAAATATTGTTGAATCTCCTGGAGTCCTCTTCATCTAGAGCAGCGGTTCTCAACCTGTGAGTCGCGACCCCTGTGGGGGTCAAACGACCCTTTCACAGGGTCACCTAAGACCAATATATAATTACATATTGTTTTTGTGATTAATCACTATGTTTTAATTATGTTCAATTTGTAACAATGAAAATACATCCTGCATATCAGATATTTACATTACGATTCATAACAGTAGCAAAATTACAGTTATGAAGTAGCAATGAAAATAATTTTATGGTTGGGGGTCACCACAACATGAGGAACTGTATTAAAGGGTCGTGGCATTAGGAAGGTTGAGAACCACTGATCTAGAGGATAGAAAAAGCAATATCAAGCTAGCCGAATAGCCATGGAGATTATTAACAAATGAAAAATCCATAATTCATAGTAAATGCTAACATCGCTATTTAAATAAATGGTAATTATCATTATAAGGCAAATTACTATGCCTTTTTTAATAACCCAAACTTCCTTTTGTGAAAAATGAAGTGAATGGGCCAGATCAGTGAGTTTTGAATAGTGTGATGGTAGTTTTTTGGCACCAAACCCTTTTGTCAAAGGAAAATTTACACAGACCACCACTACAGAAAAAGTAGTAAAGGAGAACTCTTGATCGGAGCTCTGGACCTCCTACAGTTTCTTGTGGCGCCTTTCTGAGAGACTTTGGAATAGAAGTCTCTGGGAAACACAGATTTCAAAGTACTTAGTTAGGTAATCTTTCGCCTGTAAAAATCTCACTGCAAACACATAATCAGAGCAGTGGATCAACCAATACTAAAGCTAATACAAATGTTAAGAGGCAAAAGTAGGATGATCATGTGTAATTACAACAATAAAGTAAGGGATACACACAAACACATACACTAAAGAAGTAAAAAATAATGACAAACATAAATGTGAAGGGGATGAGTAAAAATGGTAGTGATTTTAGAACTTAGGTAACGATCAGCTTAAAATAGGCTGCCATAAACATAGCCTGGTATATATGAAGCACATGGTAACCACAAAACAAAAATCTACAAGAGGTATACAAGAAAAAAAGGGAAAGGAATCCAAACACAACACTACAGAAAGTCATCAGCATGCAAGAGAGTAGGAAAGGGACAGAGAACCATGAAAACAATCAGAAAACAATAAAATGGCAATAACTACATAACTATCAATAATTACTTTAAATGCTCCAATCAAAAGGTGAATGGATAAAAAAAAGTAGTACAGATAATACAATGGAATATTACTCAGCCATCATAAGAATGAAAACTTGTCATCTGCCACAATATGAACGAACCTAAAGGCTGTTATGCTAAGTGAAATAAGTCAGACAGAGAAAGACAAATACCATATGATTTAAATTATATGTGGAATCTAAAAAACAAAAGAACAAATCAAAAACAAACTTACAGATATAGAGAACAAACTGAGGGTGGCCAGAAGGAAGAGGGCTAGGTGTAAAAAGTGAAGGGACTAAGAAGTACAAATTCACAGTTACAGAATAGTCACAGGGATGTAAAGTGCAGCATAGGGAATGTAGCCAATAACACTGTCATAACTATGCATGGTGTCAGGTGGGTGCAAGACTATGGGGGATCACTTCACAAGTTATATAAATATCTAATCACTGTGTTGCACACCTGAAACTAATATAATATTGAATGCCATCACTATAAATAAAATGGTTCTAAAGAGAGAGAGAGAGAGGAGTGTGTTTGGAGGACTTTGGCCTAAGAGAGTCTTTTTCTAATTATGAGTTATGAAACAAATATTCATTCACTAGGCCAGTTTGCAGATGTGCCAGAAGGAAACAGAAAAACTCTAACCAAGACTAGAAAGTGTCTGTGGTGCAGATGGCATGGAGTGGTATGAAGGAAACTGACCTGGGCAGCAGGACCCCTGATGAGAGGCACTTGCAGTAGTGAGATTAACTGGTGGTGTGACCACAGAAGAAGCTTTTGAGAACTATGACTCAGTTTTCCTACTTGTGAAATGAGTGAGTAATCTATAGGGTCCTTCCTGGATCCACACTTCATGGTGAAGACCCAGCAAAGGCAAAATAAAGGTGCTATCCCCCCCGCCCCCCGAACGCTGCTCAAGGACCATGTTCCGCTGCTGTGACATGGGGAGAAATAGGGGTTCAAATAACCCAATAGATGCTGTCAGAGGCCAAGACTTCCCTTTTGCTCTGGCTCTGACTATTGCATCAAAAACCCAGGTAGAAAAACATGCCCTTCTTTCCTGGTGGGAACTCCAGCTCAAATCCCACTTGCTTTATGACAAAACTAAAGTGACATCACTACTAAAATTATGATGACTATGCTACTACATACAATAAGTAAAACCTAATGAACACTGACTATTTTGGGCTCCTTTCTAAGTACTTGCATAACTCGTGTATCCCCTCCATAACTTCCTTTTTTAAAAAAAATATTTTTTTTATTATTTTTAGAGAGAAAGGGAGAGAGAGAAATAGAAACATTGATAAGAGACAGTCATTGATCAGCTGTCTCGTGCACACCCCTCACTGGGGATCAAGCTGCAACTTGGGCATGAGCCCTGACCGGGAATGGAACTGGAAACCTCTTGGTGCATGGGATGCTGTTCAATCCACTGAGCCACACTGGCTGGTCCTCTCCATAACTTTCATCTTTATTTTCGCAAATGAGGAAACCAAGGCATAAAAAGCTTGGGTGACTTGAGTTAGGTCTTACTAGTTAATAAGCTGTGGGGCTGCCACTTGAACCTTAACAGGCAGCTGCTGTCAGTGCTGCTCTGGCACCACCTCTTACACGCTACTTGGTCACATCTCTTTTATTGTCTTGTCATATTACTCCTTTGCTTAAACTCTTCAATAGCCCCACATCCCCTCAACTACAAGATAAAATCAGCCCTCCAAGAACTGTCCCTGGCCACCCTGCCCGGGTTCACATTGCTCCCCTGTCTACTGCACTGAGGCTCCAGACATGAGGAGTCATTTGCCTTCTCAGAGTGGACCATGATTCCTCCCTCGCTGTTTCTTTTGCCCAGTAACCAGCTCACGTCCATGTCATCTGGCAAAAGTCCTGATCAGATTTCAGGTCTTGCCCAGGGTGAACACTCTAGGTGGACACTTCTGACTCTTCCAGGCAGAAGGAGGCACTCCCTGCTAGGTTCCTCCACATTCTGTTTGCACATCTCTCTATTCTAGGTCTGAGCACATGGCAGCAGAACTGCCTGCTCACACCTGTCTGTTTCCCCATCAAACGGGAAGTATTACGGCATCTTATTTATTATTGTGTTCCCAGTGCCCAGCACACAGTGGGCTTTTCCATAAATATTTGTTGGGATATTTATTGCTAGGTAACTTAGATTTGTATGTCTTCCCAAGACAAAATTTAGATCCTAAATCCTTGGAAGACAAGGATGACTTCTCCCCTAGGGTAGATGTCCCAGGGCTGGCAGCATTGCTGGTGCTAAGTAAGTATTTGTTTGGTAATTGGATAAATCAACAAATACTTCCCAGAAAAGCTTTGACATGAAATGAGTAAAAAGGAAATCTTGATCCATTTATCAGAAGAAACATTTTTTTGGACATTATGCACAGAAATAACCAGTGGGGCTGAAAATAGTAGATGGTGAGAGACAAATAATTTCAGGAACAGAGAGCAACTAAAATGTTAAACAGGGAGCATAGCTTTCAAATTAGGAAAACACACTTGATAATAATATAAGATTTATTGATATTTTGTTCAATGAGAAATCTGTCTCCAAATTTTTTTTCTTGAAGTTGAACTATTTATATTAAACCAAAACTACTTAATGCATCAATGCCATTGACCGACCTTTACACTAAACTCCAAGAAAGAAAATGCTCCCAATAGACCATTAAAACAAGCTTTTTTCTGTTATTTGTTTTCTCTTTGTCTGATTATATGCCAATAGTTTTATAGTTCTACAGACTGCAAAGTAATGAGACTTCTGACCCTGAGAAAGTAATTTTCATTTGACAGGTATAAATCTTAGAAAGTATTACTAAACCACAGAGGCATGTCTGAACAATGACAGATTCCCTTGTTACTTTTTTTTAAAGGAAATTGTTGGTTTAGGAAATTCCAACCCTAGGAAGCATTCTTTGTGTAAGAAGATGCTGAATAATAAACCTACTTTACAAGCATGTGTGCTGTTCAATGGCAGGAAATGAAGAGTAAATAGCACAGAAGTGAGGCCAGTAATGGGAAAACATCTAAGTTAAAAAATAACTTTTATAGGGTACAGTTGGTTGGATCATCATCCCTTACAGTCCAGTGGTTCTCAACCTTCTGGCCCTTTAAATACAGATCCTCATGTTGTGACCCAACCATAAAATTATTTTCATTGCTACTTCATAACTGTAATGTTGCTACTGTTATGAATCATAATGTAAATATCTGATATGCAGGATGGTCTTAGGCGACCCCTGTGAAAGGGTCGTTTACCGCCAAAAGGGTCGCGACCCACAGGTCGAGACCCACTGCTGCCTTACACAGTGAAGTTGTGGGTTCAATCCCCAGTTATGGCACATACCTGAGTTTCGGGTTCTATACCAAGTCAACAGGGGAGGTGGGTGTATATAGGAGGCAACCCATGATGTCTATCTGTCTCTCTCCCTCCCTCCCTCTTTTCCACCTCTTCCTCTTTAAAATCAATAAGCATATCCTTAGGTGAAGATTTTTTTAAATGAGAAGAAAACAATAGATTCCTGCCAGCAAAAGAAGGGGCATCCTTCAGGAATCTAAAGCAGTGGTTTTCAACACTTTTTCACCCCAAATGTCTGGGGCATAGAACACGCTGATTAGTACCACTATCCCACGAGGACAGGGATTCCTACCTCTTCGCTCCTTATTCTTTAGCACAGTGAGGGCATATTCTCAAGTGGAAGAGTGGTGAATACTCTCCTACACCAGCCAAAGACTAATATAAAGAAGGTGTTATAGGTGTGGTGCAATAGACATGACTGGCTTCCATGAAGTCCATCTTTAATTTCATAAAAGGCCTTCCTTGGCACAGTACACAACTTCCTCAAATCTGCCCCTAAAAACTTTGGACATAATTGATTTGTCACTGTGTGAAAGTTACAAGTCTGTGTTGGAGAGGAAATGTAGTGAGCAATAGTATTTTAGAATGTGTTATAATAATAAAAATACTGTTTTAAAATACTGGAATATGTAATATCTTACAGTAGATATTTATCATGACTTCATGAACAATATTAATTCTAACTTAATATTAAATAATACTTCCATTTAGTAACACTGACAATAATGGTTTCCATTTCTGATACCAGGCATAAATTACATAACAAACCTTGGCAGTGAATTCAGCAAGGAAATCAAAATGCTTCTTAAGGTCTGTGGCAAGAATTGCTTCAATGACTAAAAAGCGAAAGCGCTTGAATTCCACATGATCAAGATTAAGAAGGAAGTTGAATTCTGGGCTAGAAAGATACAGGCTCCAAGCTGATGCAGCGTGATGATTCTCCAGAACAGATCTGTCGTTGTATAAAACTGCCTAAAAAGGAATAAGAAAAATGAGGTAGGCATCTTAAAGATATTAAACTTTTAATAATAAATAAGAGTTAGGATCAGATTGGAAGAATACAGTGAGTAACAGCTCTAAGCCATTGGTATTTTAATTCTGTGAAGGGTTGTGATACTTTATAAATGAGTGGACCAAAGTGCAAGGTAAGGTACACCTTTCCTGCATGCTCAGCTAGTCAGTGAAAGGGCAATTGGTTTTCCAAGTTCATCATTTTTGCAAATACCATGCTGCCTTCCAAGAGATGGAAAGTTGGTGTTTAAGGTCTACTTCATGAAACCAGTAAACCTTCTCAGATAAAGCTTAGTCCTTAGGGATATAGAATAGGCTTGGGATACATTTCTTCAGCTAAAATGGAATCAAGCGTGGTGGCAACAGAAAAGAAGCAGGAGTACAGTCTAGGGCAGCCGTGGGCAAACTACGGCAGGCCGGCCCGTTTGAAATGAATAAAACTAAAAAAAAAAAAGAAAGAAGACCGTACCCTTTTATGTAATGATGTTTACTTTGAATTTATATTAGTTCACACAAACACTCCATCCATGCTTTTGTTCCGGCCCTCCGGTCCAGTTTAAGAACCCATTGTGGCCCTCGAGTCAAAAAGTTTGCCCACCCCTGGCTAGGGCCTAGGCTGAGGCAGGCCCAGTGTCTGAGAAGGACACATCCTACACTTCCAACTTGTCACAGTGGCTGGGAATAAGAAGTATGAAACAGGTAAAAGCACAAATCCTTTGGTTCAAGTGGTATGGCACTATTCACTTTTTCTCCGCCTCTTCCTCCTCTAAAAATTAAGCAATTTTTAAAATCATTAAGCATAGTAATTTAAAAAAAGATTTTAACAAAACATTTTATTGTGGAATATAACATGTATGCAAAAATGCTAAAACTTGAATAGTACAGTTTAACAAATGCCCATGTAACCAATGGTGCTGTCAAAAATACAACATTGCTGACTCCTTGGAAGCTTCATTTGTACATCTTTCTTATCACAACCTTCTTCCTCCCCACAAAGATATGCATCCCTAAATAATATATTCAGTAGTTTAGTTTTGCCTATTTTTAGACATTACATACAAGGAATCAACTTTGGGAATTGCTTTTTTGTAAAATTTTAAGGTGTAATTGGCATACAACATTATATTAGTCTCAGATGTACAACATTTAATATCAGTATATATATTGAGAAATGATCACCAGAATAAGTCTAGTAAATATCAATCACCATACATAGATATATAATTGTTTTTCTTGTGATGAGAACTTTTAAAATATTCTTAGAACTTTCAAATATGCAATACAATATTATTAAATACTAGGGGCCCGTGCATGAATTTGTACACCTGGAAAGGAACTGTGGGCCGCAAGGCTGCGGTGGGCACAGGGGTGGATCTCGGCCCATCCTCCGCGCCCCTGCCTGGCCCCTCCCACTGCAGCCCCTGGTCCTGCCTCTGCCGCGCACACCCCTGATGGCATGGAGTGACTGGGGCTGGCACTGAGCCATCAGGTGCGAGTGGCAGCTGCCACCCCAATGGCTCCTCAGGAGCAGGGGGAAGTGGAGAAGCCCTCAGGGACGATTGGGGCCAGCTGATGGTGCCGAGTGATTGGGGCTGGTGATGGGCACCAGCAGTGGGTGAGGGCGGGGCTGGCACCAGCAGCAGGTGTGAGCGCTGGGTGGGACTGTGGTGTGCGGGAGCAAAGAAATTTCAGTAACCACCAGAGGCTTGCCCCAATTACAGTGACTGGCGGTGCCCTGCCTTGGTCTGGTGTCCCCACTCATCTGCTCCACCATCCTGCTGCCGCTGCTGCCTGCCATGTTCTGCGTGTGCCCCTGGTGGTCAGTGTACGTCATAGCGACCGGTTGTTTGGTTGTTCTGCCGTTCAGTCTATTTGCATATTAGGGTTTTATATATATAGATACATAGATAGGCGCCATGCTGTACATTACATCCCTAGAACTTACTTATACCTGGAAGTTGGTACCTTTTGACTCCATTCACTCATTACACCTTTTCATTGCTGTCTCCTTTGTGTGATTATATGGCACAGTACTATCCATCATGCTGCATTTGTTCATTTGGATTATTTTCAATTTATTTCTATTATGAATGTATAATCTATCAGATTATACTGCTATGAATAATCTTGTATATGTATCCTGGCACATGCATTTGTATAGGACATATGCACAGGAGTATATTTAGGGGATTGTACAAGTATGTAGCTCTTCAACTTTACCAGATAATGTCAAACTGTCTTATGTAGTATATGAGAGTGTCTTTGTTCCACACATCAGTACTTGATATTGTTAGACTTCTAAAGTTTTTTTAAATTGTTAGGTTTCTCATGTTGATTTTAATTAGCATTTCCCTGCTTACTAATGAAGCTAGGATGGTTCTTGGTTGTTTGGATTTCCCATTTTGTTCGTGCTTATTCAAGTTTTTTGTCCAATTTACAATTTAGTTGTCTTTTTCTTTTTTTTTTTTTTTTAATATATTTTATTGATTTTTTACAGAGAGGAAGGGAGAGAGATAGAGAGTTAGAAACATCGATGAGAGAGAAACATCGACCAGCTGCCTCCTGCACATCCCCCACCGGGGATATGCCCGCAACCCAGGCACATGCCCTTGACCGGAATCGAACCCGGGACCCCTCAGTCCGCAGGCCGACGCTCTATCCACTGAGCCAAACCGGTCTCGGCTAGTTGTCTTTTTCTTACTGACTTTTAGGAATTCTCTGTATATTCTGGTTTCTATTCTATTGTTGGTTGTGTTGCTTGTACTTTTAAAAAAAATTCTCTGTATATTCTGATTTCAAATCTTATGTTGGTTGTGTTGCATATACTTTTTTCCCCACTCTGTGCCTAGCCTTTTTAACATTCTTAATAGTGTGTTTATGGATGTTCTTAAATTAAATGTAGTGGAATTTATCAATAAGTTTCTTTTATGGTTAGTGTTTTTCTTTCCTGTTTAAGGAATCCTTGCCTTCTGGGATTTTGATTGTTGGTGGCACTGAATTTTTAAATAGACAATTCCTCTTAAATTGATTTATTTTGAAATATTGATGTAATCTGTGACCATGGACTATCTCTTCATTCATTTTTTAGTGTATATAAGTTTTATGTTTTCTTGACAAAATCTTGCATATTTTTGTTATTTATTTCTAGGTACTTCATATTTTTGGATGCTATTAATAATAAAGGCTATCTTTTAAAAAAGCATTTAATTTTCTAATTATCAGAAGCTGGTATTTAAAAGTATAATTATATTTGCCCTGGCCAGTGTTTTTCAGTGGTTAGAGTGTCAGCCATGGCACTGAAGGGTTGCAGGTTTGGTTCCTGGTCAAGGGCATGTACCTGGGTTGCAAGTTTGATCCCTGGCCCCAACCAGGGCACTCAGGGCTCCTGCAGGAGGCAACCAATCAACATGTCTGTTTCACATTGATGTTTCTCTCTGCCTCTCTCCCCACCATCCCTCCCTCCCTTCCACTCTCTCTAAAAATCAATGGAAAAATATCCTCGGCTGAGGATTAATAAATAAACAAATAATAAAAGTATAATTATTTTTATATATTGAACCTTATGCCTAGCAATCTTGCTAAAATTTCTTTTTACTAATTTATTTGAAGATTTAAAATTTTTTCAACTTGCACAATCATTATCTAAGATTGATAAGTTTTGTTTCTTTTTTTTTTCCAGTCTGTTTCTTTTACTTCTTTTTCTTGCCTTACTATACTGTGGTTAGAATCTATAGTATTATCTTGAATTGTCAACATACTTGTCTTATTATTAATATCAAAGAGAAAGTATTCAGAGATTCACTACTAAGCACATGCTACTTTGCTAAAGGTTGTTTTTTTTTAATGACACCCTTCACTGGATTGAGAAAGTTCTCTTTTATTCCCACTTTGCTAAGAGTTTTTATTAGGAATCAATGTTGAGTTTTAGAAAATGTTTTTTCTATAGTCATTGAGGTGAAATAATTTATAACTTTAACCTGTTATGGTGAGAATTTCATTGATTCATTTTTGTTAAATCTCTTGCAGTCTATGATAAATCAACTTGTTCATGGTTATCCTTTCTAAATATTACTAGGTTAGGTTTGATAAAATTTTTATTTAAGGTTTTTACATATGTGTTTGAGTGAGACTGCCCTGTGATTTTTCTTTTTTGTATTATCTTTGTCAGATTTTAATATCAAAGTTTGTATATTGGTAAGCCAACTGTTTTTTCATTATTGCCCCACTAACAAGACTTCTTAAATAATTTTTCCTAATCATTCCCATGAAAATTTAATACTACAGAAGTAATCTATTTGTCTATGTACTATAGGCATATTTTATGTGCTTTGAACATAAAAAGAGTAAGATTTTTTTGCCCCCTCCTCCTTCACCAACCAATTTTAATAAGCATAGTAATTATGAAAAGAACTTACACAGCTAGTGCTAAAGGCTAGGGATAAAACTAAAAACTCATCCCTGTTTTCATAGAGCTTCCTGTGTAATGGGAAAGAAAACCAGATGAAAATAGAATATAATCTTGGTTAAAGTACATATTCTAAGAGTTTAATTGGTTTTATGTATTATTTGTGAAAATTAGCTACAGTCTATATTTAAGCATCAATACTTAACAGCTTTTGATTATTTTTTACACTGTTTGATTTTATGTAAGCAATGATATGATTTAAACTTTGTAATATAAAGGCTGAAAATAATCTAAAGGCTCATCAATAGTCAAAGGGATAAAGATGTGTGTATAAGTTAGACAATAAAATACTATCTGGTCGTAAGAAAGAAATCCTGCCACTGAATGACATGAATGGATCTTGAGAGCATTATGCCAAGTGAGGTAAGTCAGAGAAAGAAAAATAGTGTATGATATCCCTTATATGTGGAATCTAAATAAGCTGAACTCACAGAAACAGAAAGTAGAAGGGTTGGTTGCCAGGAACAGGATGGGAGGAAACTGGGGAGATGTTGGTTAAAGGATATACTTTTCAATGACTCTGGTTTTGCTCAGTCATTGATATGAAAGACGAAACAAACAAAAGAGTCTGAGAAACCTAAACTTATGTCCCCTTTTGAAACACACACACACACACACACACACACACACACACACACACACAAGGAAACATTTAAAAATCTTTAGGTTAGAGTCATAAGATTGAAGAGGTAGTAGTTATGAAAAGTGAAAAGTCTTGGATTAAGAAAGATTGTTTCGCCAAAACCGGTTTGGCTCAGTGGATAGAGCGTCGGCCTGCGGACTGAAGGGTCCCGGGTTCGATTCCGGTCAAGGGCATGTACCTTGGTTGCGGGCACATCCCCAGTGGGGAGTGTGCAGGAGGCAGCTGATCGATGTTTCTCTCTCATCGATGTTTCTATCTCTCTATCTTTCGCCTTTCCTCTCTGTAAAAAAAAACTCAATAAAATATATTTAAAAAAATAAATAAATAAATAAATCACTGTGCTGCCAACCACGTTTTTTTTTTTTTAAAAAAAGAAAGATTGTTTCATAAAAAAAATATAATATTCCTGTCTTTAAAAAAATCCAAGAGGTAGTAAATAAGTCAGGTGTTATAGAAAACAAACAGTTTTGATGAACAGCTGCCAACTTGGGATTCCTCTACCCTGAAGTTTGGGCTTGTTCTAAAATTTCTAGTAATCCTATATTTTCTAAGGTCCTTTTCTCAGTTATCACCTTTGTTTTGCTAAAACACATTTTTAGGTAACTTTCTGAGGATGGATGGGACATGGTTTTTAGATTTTTTGCATATCTGAGATTCTCTATTTTGCACTTAGAGCTCTGCTGTGGCTCAGCTGGAATTAGAAATCTAACTTAAAAATAATCCCTCTATGCCAGCACTCCCTAGCTCTTCCAAGTTTTACATTTCCTTGCACTTACATCATAATCATCTCCTCTTTGTCTCTCTCACACAATTTATTGTTTTTCAATAAATAAGTAAGTAAGTTCCATGGGGGCAGAATATTGTGGTTCTATTTTGTTCAATAATAATGCCTTGAATAGTGCCTCGCCCACAGTATACCCCCAATATTCCTCCGAATCAATGAGGAAATGAATTCCCTTGGAATTTTAAAGACTTTATTCCAGAACCATCTGTCATCCATTGTTGCTAAAATATAATGCCAGTTGGATTTTTTGTTCTTTTACAAGTGTGTTGTTTTCATCCACTCAGAAATAATAATAAAAAGTCTCGGTTCTGAAATTTTACCATGCCATACCACGGGTAGGTTTGGGGGATTTTCTTCTCCCACCCCTCAACTGATGAACACCTCAACCCAAAGACTCAATTGTTTCAGAAACTTCCAATAGTCAGATCTTGACCTAGTCCCCTATGCCTTCTTTTTTCCTTCTGTATACTTTCCATGTCTTTATCATTTTAGTCTGTATTCTAGGAGAGATGGTCTGACTTTACTTCAAATGCTTATATTGATTTTTTTTAAAAAAAATTTTGCAGTATCTTTAGCTTCTAAGAGCACTGTTTTGTTTTGTTTTGTTTTTCCATAGTTTCTTATTGCGGATGCAGTCTTTTTCAAATTCTCTGAGAACTTTAAAAAAACATTCAGTGCTTTTCTATTCCCTAGATCAGCAGTTCTCAAACTGTAGGTCGCAACCCCTTTGGCGGTCGAACGACCCTTTCACAGGGGTCGCCTAAAACCATCCTGCATATCAGATATTTACATTACGATTCATAACAGTAGCAACATTACAGTTATAAAGTAGCAACGAAAATAATTTTATGGTTGGGTCACAACATGAGGAACTACATGTATTTAAAGGGCCAGAAGGTTGAGAACCACTGCCCTAGATTAACCTGTATTCACTTAATTCTGTTCACTTTAGCCTTTTTTTTTTTCCTAGCTACCGATTAATGTTTGGAAATCCTTGGTTTTCTGTTGATATAAGAAAATGAATTCTAGATTGCAAGCGTGACTTTCTTCTGCACTATGTGTTTTATTGCTGAGTCTCTTCTTTAATTGGGAAGGATGTGAATGTGTTCAGGACCTGCTACCTAGCAGGTTTTGCTTTAGAATTACCAGACTGGGTGTCAGCTGTTCAGCTTCCAGAATGAGAAGGATTTACTCTGGAATACTAATACCCACGCTAGTATTTCTCTCCTGGCAGTTTCCTTTAGTATCTAAGAGCTGACTTTTCTGCCTGGAGGTAAAGGCAGGGCTGCAGCAGGTTTGCTTACAGGCATGTCCACAAGTGCGAGCGAGCCTGTGTGTGCGCGCACACGTGGGCAGGCACAAAGGCATCTGGACTTCCTCTAGAGTTCCACTTAGTCTGTAGCCCCAGCTAATATACTTTCATGTCTCAATATTGAGCCATCTGTTTTTCATTTTCTAAAAATAGTATACAATTCTTTAATCTACTGGTGGTTATACCCTCCCACATTGAGCTTCATCCCTTACTGTCATTTTAATCAGGAGGAAGGGGAGACAAATGCATATGGTTAGTCACCATCTTGATCCGTATTTTGACTGTATGAGGTTTACAAGTCCCAACTTGAAATTTTATTTCCTTTTACCCTAAATCTCATCAAAATATTAATACCTCAAGCACTAATCTCCTTCTTTTGCCAACTTTTCATTTGGAAATATCTGAGAAATCTCAGAATTTTAATACTGACATCCTCCCAGTTTAAACTTGACTATTTACCTCTTTCATGGAAAAGATTCAAAGTAATCCTCCTGTCTTCCCAGCATACATTCTTTACCATGAGAATGAAGAGGAATACTTAATGGTGGTATTGTATACTGCTGTCACTTTTTATAATACACTGGAGCGATGATATCTTTTACTAATTATGGCTTAATTAGACCCACTGAGCTTCCCAAGATGAGAGAACCTATTTTATTTACCTAATAAACACACTAAGCCTCAGGCTTTCACAAAAGAGTCCTTATCTCATAGGTGCTAGCTGAGGCAGGTGTTAGGCATTTCATTACTCTGGGAAAAACTGAGTACATTTCAGACAAGCTAGTGGTGCTGCAGAGCAAAGAAATCAGGTGTCCTTCAACATTCAACAAATATTTACTGAATGTCTTTTGTGTCTGAGGTACTACTGGTCTAGGTATCTTCTCGCCTAATAATAGACGAAGATGCTAATTGACCGTACCTTTGCTGTGCTAACTAGCCAATCAGGAGAGTATGCAAATTAACCTAACAAAGATGGCGGCTAATTTGCATACATAGGCTCCAAGCGGTGGAGCGAAGCCTGATGGCCCGGGGGCGGAGCAGCAACGGCCCTGGAGTGGCAGAGCAGCGAGGCCTCACGGCCCTGGGACAGGCTCCGACCGGAGCCCGGTCAGAGTGAAGGCCTGGGTCCCGGGTGCCAGAGGAAAACCGGTGCCGGCAGCCAGGGGAAAGGAAGGCCTATTGCACGAATCTCTTCATGCAACAGGCCTCTAGTCTATATAATAAAAGCCTAAGCGACCTCTTAGAACAACCGGTCGCTATGATGCACACTGGCCACCAGGGGTCAGTGCGCTTCCACAGGGGGAGCGCTGCTCAGCCAGAAGCTAGACTCACGGCTGGCAAGTGCAGTGGGGCTGGCGGGAGCCTCTCCGCCTCCATGGTAGCACTAAGGAGCAGTGAGCCAAACATTAAGGAGCAGTGAATAGGCAGGTGATAAGGAGTGAGAGATCCCGGACTGTGACTGGGCGCTGGCTGAGATAAGGGACACCCCCCCCTCCCCCCCATCTTCCAGTGCACGAATTTTGTGCACCGGGCCTCTAGTTAGGGAATAAAAGAGACAAAAATCCCTGCCCTTATGGAATCTTATATTCCACTGAGGGAACACATATCATAAATGGGCAGAATACAGAATATCTAAAAGATCATTGCTATGGAAAAAATAAAGCAGGGAAGGAGCATAATGAGTGCCAGGAAGGAGTTTCTGAAATTTTAGATGGAAGGACATGACAAAATGAGCTGCATGGATATGTGGAGAAAGAGCACCCTGGGCAGGGAGGACAGAACAGGAATAGGCTCTCGGGGAGGGTACCTAGGTACAGGAGAAAACAGCAAGGAGGCCAGTGAGGCTAGCCCTGAAGGAGTACGAAAAAGGCAGACTTCATGGGGTTTAAATCAAGTAGTGCCTTCTGCGCTATCCTAGTTACTTACTAGGAATGTGGTGAATGTCACTGAAGGGTTTGGAACAGAAAGTGATGTAACTCAACCGAAACAGTCACTTTGGCTGCTGTGTGTGGAGAACAGACTGAGGGGGAGCAGGAAGTAAGCAAGGCTGTACCTTTTTGGTAGCTGAACTCTCTAATCTATTTCCGTTGCATTCCAGAGCTTCCCACTGCTTCACCTATTGGCAATTCTTTTTCTTTTTAATATATTTTGTTGATTTTTTACAGAGAGGAAGGCAGAAGGATAGAGAGTTAGAAACATCCATGAGAGAGAAACATCCATCAGCTGCCTCCTACCCACCCCCTACTGGGGATGTGCCCACAACCAAGGTACATGCCCTTGACCGGAATCGAACCTGGGACTCTTCAGTCCACAGGCCGACGCTCTAGCCACTGAGCCAAACTGGTCAGGGCTACTGGCAATTCTTAACAATGAGAAGTTAGGAACTAGAACAAGTTTTGAGTATAAACTTTATAAATTATAACAGTTTTTTAAAAAAATTCTCTGCAAGTGAGAGAGGTAACTCTAGAATTCATTCATTTTTAATATCCTGAAGGAAAAGTAATAAACAACTCTGACTCACCTACACTCAAAGCTAATAAAAGCAGAGAGTGGAAAAGAACAGTGAGTCATTTCTTTCTATGCGATTATGTAGTTCAGGAGGCTCTCAAATACATAAAATGGAAGAAAACTTTCCATATGTTATCTCCTTTTACTCTTAACCATATCAGGTACATATTTTGAGGGTCAGAAAGATAAGGCTGATTTGCCTAAGGTCACAGAGCTAAAAAATAATAACCAGAATCAAATACATGCCAGTCGCCGGGACTGGTTTGGCTCAGTGGATAGAGCGTCAGCCTGCGGACTGAAAGGTCCCAGGTTCGATTCCGGTCAAGGGCATGTACCTTGGTTGCAGGCACATCCCTAGTGGGAGGTGTGCAGGAGGCAGCTGATCGATGTTTCTCTCTCATCGATGTTTCTAACTCTCTGTCTCTCTCCTTTCCTCTCTGTAAGAAATCAATAAAATATATTAAAAAAAAATACATGCCAGTAGATCCCAAGACCAGTACTTTTTTCCATTGTGCCACTACTGCCCAAGTTTGACTCACAAGATTTGCAAAAATTATTAAGTATTGGGCTAGAGAGAATGGGCACTGATTTTTGCAGAATGGTACTGCAAATGAGGAAATATGTGCTCCTTAGTGGGCAATTTCTTTGAAAGAACAAATATTAGGTTGAAGTTTATTTTTTTCAATTAGTTACCTATGGAAATCATGAGCTTTTAATAGATAAAGTCTTAATGGGGGAAATGAATCACACATCACTTTTAACATTCTCCACCCACTCATCTCCGAATCCTACTCTTATTGTGGCTAAAGAATATCCCCTCTGTTTTAAAGTGAGAATGTGTGAAAGGGATAAAAGTGAGAAAAGGAACACAGAGAATGGCTACAGAAGATGAAAGAATCAGAACTGAGGTTTAAATACAGAATGACAAAGTGTAAAAGGTGAATTCACTCTCTGTAAGGCTCGCACTTAGACAAAGAATATAAAGGAATCAGCTGCCCAAACAAACATGCACACTAAATTCTACTTAAAACCAAGTACTTGGTTCCAAGTCCCAATGCTTAAAACTATTACAATTAGAGTATCCATTTGTTGGGAATTCCTATCTGCTATGCAAATTTTGACTGTACAGGAATCGTGCACCTTCTCGGCTGTACTGGATACAAAAATGAGGTGGTACCAGAAGAATTTTTACACATATTAATATATTCAGAGTTAAGAGATTTAGAGTCTGAGTATTAAGGCATGTTTTAGACCAGTGGTTCTCAACCTTGGCTGCACATTAGAATCACCTGGGAATCTTTTTAAAATCCTGATTTCTGGGCCTCATCCTCCGGAAATTCTGTTTCTTTGTTATGGGGTGGGGCCACAACATTAGTAACAAAGAAACAGAATTTCTGGAGGATGAGGCCCAGAAATCAGGATTTTAAAAAGATCCCCAGGTGATTCTAATGTGCAGCCAAGGTTGAGAACCACTGTTTTAGAGGAAAAGAAGACAACAACAGAAATAACAGTTGCTCATCATTATAGCTTCTAGGCATACAAAGGACCTTGCCAGAAGGAAGAGTGAGTCTTACATTTTGATCAAAGGCAAAAATACTGAAAACAAGAACTGCAGAATTTCATAAAACAATGAGTCACTCTTTCATAAACATTTTCTTTTCTAATTGAAGGAGACTGTCCCCCCTAATTCTTTAGTACACGTCATGTCAATGTCATGTGTTAACATCCAATTCCATGTCGAGGTAATGGCCATATGATTAAACTGGAGAATGATATACAAAAGAATGCATAAAATGATTGTAAAATTCCAGAATCACTCTTTAAACTTTCCGAAAAAGTATTTCCTACCTGAGGGGCATTTGTAGCCACTAGAAATGCATTTGTCCGCCCTGGGTGGTCGTAATCATGCATGGCAGCTGCCACATACAAAGCCATCAATTCCAAGGCAGGAATGTTTGAAGACAGGCAGCCATAGCTCTCATCTGGGATTGAGCAGCTCCTCGAAGAAATGTAAGCAACCCGCCCAGGGTTCATTCTATCACCAGACTCTGAGGAACAAGCAGAAGCAGCATTAGACATATAACCTCCTCACAATGAGGCTAAGGAGGGGACTCCCCATAGGCAATATGATTATCTTATGTTTACTTACTATGAATTAGTTTCTATTTATAAACAAGGACTTAAAACAATAACAAGCCATCCTAACAAGTGTTAGGGGGATCTCACTGTAGTTTTGATTTTTATTTCCCTAATAATTAATGATGCCAAGTATCTTTTTGTGTACCTGATGCCATGTAGATGTCGTCTTTAGAAGAATGTCCAATTTTTAATCAGACTGTTTAACATTCAGAGCACTGGGCAGCGTTGTGGGCCTTTGCGATGCTGTTTTAATTAAACAGTGGGATTGCCCTGGCCCGCAGCAGTTCTAAGTCGGCTGCTAGGCGCTGCGCAGAACCGCGGCCCCAGGGCGGTTCTGGGGGTGGGGGGGGGGGGGGATGGGGGGGAGCCCTTCGCACGCCGGGAGGGGGACCCTCAATGCGACCCTGGGCTACTGGCGCCCGCCGAGCTCTTCAGGGGCGGCCGTGACGCCCACCGCAGCTGGGGCGATCCAAGGGAAGGGCCTGGCTCGCGTAGAGAGTCACTGCCACTGGCCCCCAGGTGTCCGGGCCCCCATGGGCCCGCGGGGAACCTCCCCGCCCCACCGCAGCCACCAAGGTCTCGCCCCCCATCCTGCCCCTGAGCTGCGCGGACGGGGTCAGGGCGGGGTCAGGGCGGTGGAGGCACAGGGCCGTGGGGACGGGTCTGGCACCCAGCCCCACTTCGTGCCCCAGCCCACCCCACCCAACTCTTAAGAGCCAATCCTTATCCCAAAGTTATGGATCCAGTTGGCCCACTTCCCTTACCTACATTTGTTCCAACACACCAGAGGCTGTTCACCTGGAGACCTGCTGCCATATGGGCACGTCCCCCATTTACACCCACTCCCCGGATTTTCAAGGGCCAGCAAGAGCTCACCAGGCTCCCCGGAACCTCGAAGCTTTCCAAGGCACGGCCCCTCTCTTGGGGCGAACCCATTCCAGGGCACCCTGCCCTTCACAAAGAGAAGAGAATTCTTCCCGGGGCTGCTCTGGGGAATGGGTGGCGTTACTGCACTGGACGCCTTGCAGCGCCCGTCTCTGCCACTCCAGATTCGGGGTTCTGAATCCACCTCCCTTTTGATCTGCTGAAGGCAACGGAGGCCCTCGCCCGTCCCTTCAGAATGGTGCTCACCCATCTCTCAGGACCGACTGACCCATATTTGACTGCTGTTCACATGGAACCCTTCTCCACTTCGGCCTTCAAAGTTCTCGTTTGAATATTTGCTACTACCACCAAGATGTGCACCTGCGGCAGCTCCACCCGGCTGCGCCCTAGGCTTCAAGGCTCCTACTTATCTCCGCGTAGTGTGCGTGGGTGGGTGGACATCGGGAGGGGGGGGGGCAAACCACCACCCCCCATCCGGGCTCCTGTCCCCTTTTTCTCCCAATGACTTGTCTTCTACAGATACTTGATTCCATAACACTGTATAAGGACTTATAACACTGCCAGTAAGAACTCTGAAGGAAGTGAGGTTCATGGAATAAATACTTAAATCACCATTAACAGGCTAGTGGTAGAAAAATGCTGTTAGGTACACTGCCATGAGGACTCAGAAAAACTGAGCAACATATTGGAAATTAGGAGATCATTGCTATATTGTTATAGCAGAAAGCTCGTCCGAATAATGTGCTGCAGTTAATAGAGAACACAAAATTTGTAAAGATGAACTTAGTTAGCCACAGAGATTTCCAAGCAAAGTGTTGAAAATATAGCCTAGTTTCTTACTGTGTATAGTAAAATGTGAGAGGAAAGAGAGAACTGTTTAACCAAAAAGAATCAAGACTTGATAATTTGGGAAATTCTCAACCTGTCCAGATTGTAAAAGAGACTAATAGTAGATTAACTATCAAGGTAGTGTACTCTAAACGGAAAGCCAAGGTTGTAGCTGGCCCACTTTTTGCTAATCCTTTGGAAGGAGGAAACAGTAGGGTCTGAGGGTCTTGAGTATATGCTAAGTTGCTGTCTTTGAAGAAGGGGGCCATGACCATGAGAGGCAGGCGACTTCTAGAAGATGGAGGAGGCAAGGAAAGGAATTCTCCATTAGAGACTCTAGAAGACAATAATCACGCTGTCACCTTGATTTTAGCCCATTTGTACTTACTTTGGATTTCTGACTTTCAGAACTGTAAGATAATAAATTTGTATTGTTTTCAGCCACTAAGTAAGTCTGCAGTAATTTGTTACAGCAGAATGGGAACCTTAACACAGATTTTGGTACTAGAAATGAAGTACCGCTGTAGCAATTCCCTAAGAATTGGAATTGAGCAATGGGCAAAGACTGGAATTTTAAAGAACATGATAGACATCAATAAGAAATATTAACATATTCAATAAGTTAACAGAACACCAAGCAGGATGAATGCAAAGAAAATCACCTGAGTACATCATAGTCAAAGTGAAAAGGAACATATTAGTTTTAAGGAGAAATAAGACTTTAGGCCAATTTGTCAACAGAAACTACTTAAGGCAGAAGATGGAGTCTTCAAATTCTTCTAAGACAAAATAAATACATCTACAAAAAAAGCTAAAGAAAGTGATCTCTCATGGAAGCACAGAACCACTGGAAAGAACAAAGAGCACTAGAAAAAGAGTAAAATATAAATGGCAGACAAATATGAACATAGGCAATTCCATCAAACAAATAATGGTGGTACTTTAGGCTCAAGTACCAAAGAATGTAAAGCAGTCAGTGGCTGTCTATCACATTTACACTGATTAGTCTGGTAATATTTCTCAGGCATTCGTTACTGAGCAAATTATGTCTGTGTGTGCATGTGTCTGTCTCTATATTATTGAAGTATTTCTCCCCTTTTCCTCCCCTCTTATTTTATTTAATGTTTTTTTTTTTATTGATTTTAGAGGGAAAGGGAGAGAGAGATAGAAATATCACTGAGAAACATCGATTGGTTATGTCCTGCATGCCCCCTACTGGGAGTCAAGATAAAAACCCAGCATGTGCCCTGACTAGGAATTGAACCTGTGAATTGAACTCTTGGTTCATGGGTCAATACTCAACCACTAGGTCACAAGGGCCCGGCTCTCTACTCTTTTTCTTTTCTTTCTTTCCTTTTTTTTTTTAGAGATCCAAAACATATTTCCACTCTTTTATAAGCTAGAATAAGAGAACCATGAATGTTATGATCCATTATATTTGCATAAATAATTATACTATGATGGGGAACAGAACTAACTTCTTTGAAAGCAAAATTTGAAAAAGTTTTGTAATTCATCATTTAAATACATATGTGAGGCTTTCAAATAATGGGAATATTATAAATTTTTATTTACATGATACATCTAAAACAAAAAACCAAGAATTAAAAGAAAGCAAAGAAATGATTATCATCCTATATAAGCCTAATATGCTAAGTGTTCTACTGTTCATTTGACCAGTCACTATGACGTACACTGACCACCAGGAGGCAGACACTCTAACCAGTATGTTAGCTTGCTGCTGGGGTTGGCCGATTGCGATTGGTCAAGATGGGCCAGATACGCCCTGGAGCCCTCCTGCAGTCTGATTGTGCACCTGGGGGGTGGGGGTGGGGGGGTCCTTCAGCCTGGCCTGTGCCCTCTCTCAATCCAGGACCCTTCAGGGGATGTCAGAGAGCTGGTTTTGGCCTGGTCTAGGGACTCCACTGGTGCACGAATCCGTTAACAGGGCCTCTAGTAATATAATATTCAGGATAGTTGTTACCTCAGTGGCGTATCAGCAGAATGAGACTTAGAAGAGACTTGATAGACCCAGCAGTACTGGATCTTAACCTAGCCCTTAAGATGGGTGGTAGGTTTCCTAATTTGCATGTCATTATTATACATAAAAATTGACATGGCCCTTTGTATCAAAGGTTACTTAATGAAAATTTTGAAAGGTAATGAAATGAGGTTGCTTAATTAATTAATTTTATTAATTAAAAGGAAGATCTGTAGAAGGAAGTACCTGTTGCATTTCCTGTTCCATGATCACTGTGGATCTGCTGTAAGCCAGGAACTGGCCTTGTTGTCAGATACCAAACTGCGTGTAGGACATCTGTGGCGTGTATACGATTGTGATCTAAAATCACCAAAATGATTTTTAAAATGATTATTCTGTTACATTTACCACAAGACATTTTAAAAAGTATAATACTTTTTAGTTATTCCCATATATAAAATATATGGCTTAAAATGATTTCCCACAATTATATTTTTGTTTCATCTTATTTTTTAAAACCTCTTGATGTGTTAAAAAGTTATTTTAAAAACTCACATTATGAAAACATAATTAAGGGGTTATAGAATAGGAAGGGTAACCAGGGCTAATTTAAAGGCATAGAAAAATATATTTAAGGTTGTAGCTTTTAAAAAGATTTTGTAAATAGTGTTTGGATTATGGAGACCTATTTTTACACAGGGGTGCATAGAACAGTTAAAATTCTGGATACCTGAACATCCCTTGATCCACCCATAAAAAAGAATGATAAATACTTATTTCTCAGCTCTTCTATAAGGATTAAATGTTAAATGGTACATGAACACATTCAAAACAGTGTCTGACACATAGCACATGGTCAAGAAAACATTTGTACTGAAATACCACTGTGTGAGGTCTACAGGTTAAAACCCAGCTTAGCTATTTATAATTTTATAATCTTGGGAAAGATCCTTCTGAGTTTTTAACTTCTCACCTGTGAACAGCAGATAATACAATCTTTCCCAGGAAGATTAAATAAGATAACCTTTGTTAATCTAATGATTATAGTCATAGCTGACATTCAATTAAAAATCAACACTTCAACCAATATTTAATGCGTACTTATGTAGAATTGGCAGCTGATACAATACTAACTGTCAAGGCTTCAGAGCATGATTCAATACACTAGGAGCTTATCATAAATATAATCATTTGTTATTGACCATTTACTATGTTCCATGAATTCTGATGTGTGCTTTATTTACATAGATTATCTTCACTACCTATGGGGTAAGTACTGTTATTCCCATTTACAAACTTGGAAACAAGTTTAGAAAAGTTAGATCCAGAAACTTAGCTTTTTTTTTAGTAATACGTAATATATTTGTTTCTTTTTCAAAAATATATTTTTTGTTGATATCACAGAGGTCTCCCATTTCCCTTCCCTTTCACCCCCTTCTCCCAGGCCATACCCACCCCTCCAGGTCTTCACCTACCCTATTGCCTGTGTCCATATTAGGCACTCAAATATTAACAAAGATGTATATCATGTAATAAGTGAAATCAGATTATAAATAGGTATTGATATTATGATTTACTTTATAAAAATAAACATATAAGAAAAAAGTCTTAAAGAATATATATCAAAATGTTAACAGTAGTCAGTTAACTTTAAATAGTAGGATACAGATTTTCTTTTTAAATTTCTATTTAAAACTTTCCCAAACATGTAATTTAAAAGTGTTTAGTGACTATCTGAAGGGAAAAATAATAAAGGGTTTAAAAACTACTATTATTTGAATTTAAATAATAAGACACGTTAATACTTACAAGGAATGTCTCGATAGCCATTTTCTAATGCACGAAAATAGTTCATGAATTGTAGAATGGGAATGTTAAATATTTCCAATAAACCAGTGTCTTGAAATAAGGTATACATAACCTAAATGTCAATTAAAATAAAGTTCACTTTAAAGTCAGAATTTCTATTTGTAGTTGAGTATATGTTTTTGTGATCTGCATTTAGGAATATTAACCATATATATATTTTTAAGTTATTAATTTTTAAAAAACTCCCCTACAATGAGATCTTTTGAAAACATGAAAAAGGAAGACATTACCCAAAAGCCCATGAAAACCAAAGGAAGATTACCATGTCATGTTCTAGTTTAAAAAATTTCCCATTATTTATAATTTATTAAAGGGCATATGAATTCTATTCTAGTCCTAGGTGTTAAAAGAAGTAATGTTTTTGTCTCTAAAGACTTCAATGAGATGAACTTATATACCTTCCACATAATTTATTCTGTTCTTATGTCTCATAAATAAGACATTTTGGAGTTAATGAGGGTGATATTTTGAGAAGGTTAATCTGATACTATTGTGTGCATCCATCAGGGACAACCTCTAGTCTGGGTAGTAAAATGGACATATTTTTCCATGGTTGTAGCAAGAAATGAACTATTTGGTCTTGAGTAAAAGATAAGGGAGGGCAGGTGAAAAAAGGAAAGCTAGTTTCATTGGTTAGCACTTCATCATCTTTTTCCTTTTTCAACCTCCAGATTTAATATAAAGTAAAACTTTATTACTTTAGTTAAAATTAAATCCCATTATTATAAATAAATTACTTTTCATTTATATGTTTTCAAATTTTCTACTGAAAACTTCATTTGTGAAAATAATAATTCAATAAAAAATGTTGAATTTCTGCATAGACTAACATTATACATTTTTAGATTCTGCTTTTTATAAAGATTCAAAAAATTAATTTATAATAAAAAAGTAGTGGGGATTTTAAACAAACCTGACTGAGGATTCTTCCTGAATTCTCTCCCATTTTTTCTACAAGTTCAAAAATTTGAAAATTCCAGTTGTTCATCTTTTCTATTAATGAATCATAATCTTCTATTAAAATCGGGTCCAGCGATGCTTCCTGTTCAGTCTGTACATACGGGGAGGCGGGGAGAGATCCAAACCAATATATCTTTTATAAATATTGTTAAATCCATATCTAAATGCGAACACTTAAAATTGAGCATTAAAAAGTAGTCAGTTCTGTTTTCTACAACCGTTTCTTTCAAATACAATCTGTACTTCCTATTTCCTCTCTCTGTAAATGCTATTTTCACATAAATATAAACGTGCCCCCTATATATCAGAACATTTTTTACTCTTTACTTTTATAAATAAAAAAAAATATTTCTGAAACACTATACAAATCTCAATTCCATTTTCATTTTAGAATTTAGAGGTATCAAGGATAATAGAAACTTGTATCCTTATAGTGGCATTTATTAACTTCCCAAGAAAAATGGATGAGTTTTTACCTAAAAAGCTTAAATTATGAACTTTCAGAACAAAAAAGTGTTATTTTAAATAAGTAGATTATTTCATTGTTTTTAATGACGATACACATTTCTCAGATCTTAACATACATTACTTTCCATGTGGATATTTTTTCATTATATACCTACTATAAAACTAAATAAAATGAGTTCATTGTAAAATGAATGCACTTGGTTGTTCTCCGATAATGAGTTTAGAAGTAGTTACTTTTTTTACCCAAGATTTTCTTTAATGTGATAGAGTGACTCTCAGTAAAAAATTTCAAAGTATCATAATATTTAAAACATTGTTCTGAGCAAAAATAACAAAACTAAACTATGCACTAATATTTCACCTTAACATAATTATATTATAAGTTTTACATTTGGTTGCTGTTCATTCTGTGCCTCTTCTGTTAGGTGATTATCATCTTCCAAAATTAATTTTCTGCAGTCTCTGTCCTCTGTTTCCACTTCTTGTTGAGCTTCTGTAAGGTTGAGTGATTCTTTTGAGAAATTGGTGTTGTCTTCATCACCTTTCAAAAAAAGTCATATATAAAAATAAAACTTCCCCTACATGGATAGTTTCGTAAGAAAATTATTTGAAAAAATATTCAGATAACGTGAACCATTAGGGCGTTAAATCTAAATAAATGACATTAAAACATTAATTACCATTAATCCTATCTTGCTGGACAATTTGGCCCACGCATCTTGTGCTCGGGCAGTACAAACACTTCACCTGATGTATCTACTCATGGATGAAAGGGACGAGTGGATAGTCTTTATAAAAGTGAGAACAAAAAGAAGTCCCCAAAACATTTTTTACAAATTTGATGTAAACAATTTCTAACATCTGAAATGGTTTGTATTTTGAACCTGAAAATAAGATTAAAGCACATCTAAAAATCAAAGCACATATTAAATGTAAACTGTAATTAAAATTAAGAGAAAAGGGAAGAAAATATGCCATTGAAGCAAGTTACAAAAGAATATAACATCTAGGTAAAAAAATTAAAACACAGTATCGTAAGTGTGAATTATTTCTCTACCAATGTGATTAAAAATATCCTTTTCTCAAATCACATGGAAAAGAGAAGCAGCGCTGTTAGCTAAATAGTATTCATCCAGAGGTATAAAAGTATTCCTATTTCTTCTATTTGTAATATCCTGAACAAAAAACTTTTCCAAAACTCATCAACCGTAGAATACATAAACTAATGTACTCAATTGAACATTACAGAGCAAAGAGAGAGAACTACAATCACATGCAACAATACGTATGATTCTTAAAAATATAATGTTGAGCCCTGGCAGGTGTTGCTCAATGGTAGAGTGTTGGCCTATGCCCTGAAAAGTCTCGGGTTCAATTCCTGGTCAAGGTATCTGGGTTGCAGGTTCGATCCCCTGCCCCAGTTGGGGCACATGTGGGAGGAACCCAATCGCTCTTATTACTATTTTGAGTGTTTTTATCATGAAGTAGTGTTGTTTGATTTTGTCATGATTTTTATGCATCTATTAAGATTATGTGTTTTTTCTCTCTTTTTTTAAAATGTGGTATATTATACTGATTGATTTCAAATATTAAACTGCCCTTGCATTTCTGGAATAAACATATCTTCGTCATGTCGTGACTGTTTTATATATTGTTGGACTCAGTTTGCTAGTATGTTAAGGATTTTTGTGTCTATACATATAAGACATACTGGTCTGTAGTTTTCTTGTGATGCCTTTGGTTATGATATCAGGGTAATACTGGTCTTACAGAATGAGTGGGAAGTTTGCTCTTCTATTTTTTGGAAGAGGTTTTTTTTTTTTTAAAGAATTGGTCTTTGTTGTTGTTTTTCTAACAGCACTTTAAAGTGTAAGAGCCAAAACTATTGAATTGCACACTTTAAAATGAATAACTATGTAAAGAGATTCCTAGGAGCCTACAATCCCTGAAAGGGCCTACCTACTTCTGTACTTTTATATTCCTAGGGTGACGCTACCAAAAGAACTGCTCATTTTACCAGTCCCTGGCCCTCTGGCAAACACCCTTTTGGTAGCCTCAAACTCCAGACTCACTCTTTTGGACTTCTATCCTCCTCCAGATCTAGTGGTATTTCTGAGAAGCTTCAAGCAGATTTTTTTGTTAATAATTTGTACAGCTTTTCTACCTACCTTCGGGGAAATGTTGGTGCAAGTTAACTATTACTGGAAGACTGATAATCAATTGTTTAATGTTATAAAACTACTATAATTTTATCACCATCGATATTTTTTTGTTTGAGCATAAGAAGTATTTCAGAATGATATCATTAAATTTTAAAATAAGTCCTTTCTGTGCCATAAAAAAATTATGCAAACCTTTTGGCATTAGATTATGCAGTACAAATTTCAACATTATTATACTTTATTTTGCTATTTATGAGCCAAACCCATCATCTAAGACAATATTCATTTGTACAGCCATTTTTACTCTTCAAAATACTTTCACCATCTATTATTTATACTTTTCTCTTAATAACTCCTCTCTGAAGTAGATAAAAAACACCATAATGTTTATTTTAAAGGTGGATAGAAAGAAGTTAAACTCATTTATTCATCCTAAAAAGTAATGTAAAAAATTGCTCATAAACACTCACCTAATTTCCCATTGCAGTAGTCTGTACTTGACTCTGATTCAGATGTTGAAACATATTTCAGTATTTGATGTCCACAGCTTATAAAGTAAAATAGAAATATATATGCATATATAAACATCTATATATAATATATGAGAGAAAATTTTAAAATCTAAGTACAATTATAAAAATCTGCTCAATTTTTAACCAAGGTCCCAAATGCAACACACTCTAATAATACAATCTCTATAAATTTAAAATGATTTATCTAGAAGGCATCTGTGTAACCTGAAGAAAATAACATATTTTGAAAGTCAACATTGATGTCGGAAGTAAACAGTATCTAAGCAGAAATGAGAATGAACACCATATGAACTGGGTATTATAAACAGGCACTAAAACAGTGCATATGAAATAATTCTTTTACATTTACTGATATAATGAATAGACTACAACTATATTTCACTTCAGATGGAGATCATTTCATTGGAAAATGAATGATAGCACTGAGATGAGTTTTATTTAGAATAAATTCTACTAGATAAATAAGGAAAGGAATATAGTCTTAATTCATCATCTAGTTATTATATAGAACTAGAATATTAGTAATACTTTAAACATATATTGTAAAACAAATAAACGTTTGGGAAACTTACCTGTTACATACATTGCTATCAGAATTTCTAAGTTGTTGATAAAAATCTGGTAAAGTGGGTACATTGCCCAGAGATCTGTGTAAAGTAACACTTGGCTTAGTAAGAAAATCAGCAGTATCAGGAAACTCTATAGGCGATCGACTCGTTAGGGAGCCAGGAGACACTGGCGGTCCATGACCAGGAGAATTCACGGGACTCAGGCTGGGTAAAACACCTTGGAAAGTTAAAAGAGAGGAAAGAGATAGATAAATAATCATGCTTGTGTATGGTGTTTATTGTTTATGTTTGTGTACTTATAAAGAGTATTTTCCTTCTTTAAATAAAGCAAAGTATTTACAATTAAATGATAAAATAGACTTGTAGATGGAGCTCTATCTTCAAGACATTCTAGAAATTTAAGCAGAAAATAGTGGTCATCATTAGTGACTGGGGATAAACACCCCGTGGCAGGATAGCACATTACAAGTGAATACTAAGAGTAGAACTCACATGTACATACTGTGTGGCACAAATTTTCCTAATTCTTTACCTTTTACATTTTGTGTCCCTGCCAGCTTGATTATCTACATGAGCAGAGTATTTTTACCAAATTTTATTGAATATTTTCCAGTACAATAAAATTCATTTTTATTCAAAAATCCAATTTCTTAATAGCATTAAGCAAGTTGAGCATATAATGAAAATTATATGTTGACACAATAGCATACCTCTTAAAATATGCAAATTTGTCCAGCTTATTTATTCAACAAAACACTTGAGAGTTTAGTACATGCTGGGAAATGTGCTGGGTTTCACAATGAAGAAAAAAATACCATCTCTGTAATTCAACACACCTAGAGTTTAGTGGCGAGTAGGAGCAAGTGCTTTGTGCTAAGGGAAAATCAGTGCTTCGGAAATGTGCTGAGTGCTTTGAACTAAGGCTGTATGGGTACATTGGGAAGGAAGGCAGACTTAACATTTTATTTGGAAATAAAGATCCAAGTAAAGTATGAATCAGGGAGGAAAGCAAATAACAGTTATTAAGGACCTATATTTTTAGGCACAGAGGTGAATGCTTAAGAGACTGTGTGAGATGGTTAATTTTATGTGCCAACTTAGCTAAGCCATGGTGCCCAGCTGTTTTGGTCAAAAAGCAGTCTAGATGTTGCTGTGAAGGCATTTTTCAGATGTGGTTAATATTTATTTATATTAGTGTTCTGGGTAGAGCAGATTATCCTTCATAATGTGAGTTGGCCTCATTTTCAATTAGTTAAAGGCCTTAAGAGAAAAGGCTGAGGTCTTCCCAAAAGGTAGGAATTTGCCTCCAGAGTGCCTTTGTTTTTTGTTGTTGTTTTTAATCTTCACTCAAGGATATTTTTCCATTGACTTTTAGAGAGTGGAAGAGAGAGGGAAAGACAGAAACACATCAATTGGTTGCCTCCTGCACACACCCCCACCAGAGCCCGGGCCCTGCAGGAGCCTGCAACCGAGGTACATGCCTTGACCGGAACTGAACCCGGGACTCTTTGGTCCACAGGCTGATGCTCTACCTGCTGAGCCAAACTGGCTAGGGTCAGACTGCCTTTGGACGCTGCTAGAATTTCCATGCTGGCAGCCTGCACTAAAAATTTCAGACCTTATAGTCCTCACAGTCTCACAAAACAAAGCCTTAAAATAAATCCTTTGTGCACCCCCTTCCTCTCTACATACATGCATACATGCACATATATGTTATGTATGTTCACACACACACACACACACACACACACACACACATCCTAAGAGTTCTGTTTCTCTAGAAAACCTTGACTGATACGATGGAGTTTTATTCAATCTTCACAGTAACCATGTGAGTTAAGTAGCATTTTCATTTTATATGTGAAGAAAAAATACTACCAAAAAAAAAAAGTTTCCCTAAGGAACTTAATTTAGTTAGCAGTTAACACTGTGAAGAAACACTCTAAAAAGGGCTGTCACTGCTGTTCTATTAGGTTAATTTATTGAGAGGCTCCTATAAATCTTATATGGGCTGAGTGGGTTTTATAAATATTCTGGTCAGTGTAATGTTTCAGAAGAAGAAACTAAAGACTAGAGAGGGAAAGGGCCTTGCTTATCAAAGTCAAAACGGTTAGTTACTAACTGGATAAAAAAGCTCAAATTTTCAGCATTCTTTTCTCTAATTATACCAGCAAGTGTTAAAAAATCCAGAAAAATAGGCTGAGAAGACTAAAGCATAAATAACCTTAGGGTAGAAATTTGATATAGAAAAGCTTCAAGGAGAGGAAAAAATGGTAGAGGAAAACCTAGCAACCCTTAAGAAAGATATCCTACAATATAGATCCATTTTTATTTTAAACTGTGTGCACATTATATTTTATATATTATGAAATATAATGTGCACACAGAAAAGTTTCAACAGGAATGCTTATCATTCAAACTAAGACATAAAACACGGCTCTAGATCAGAAACCCTTCCTAAACTGCCCTCCCTCTCATTAAAGGAAATCATTATTTTGACTGTTGTAATACCGTTTTTCTTGCCTTTCTTTATATTTATACCATGTGTGTATATGTATCTTTTAACAATTTAGATGAGTTCTTCCCTTTTTTATCTTTGTAAATTATATCAGACTAGAGGCCTGGTGCACAAAATTTGTGCACTCGGGGGGTCCCTCAGCCCAGCCTGTGCCCTCTTGCAGTTCGGGAGCTCTCGGGGGATGTCTGAAAGCCCATGGGGAGTGGGCCTAAGCCAGCAATTGGACATCCTTAGCACTGCTGTGGAAGCGGGAGAGGCTCCCGCCACCACCACTGTGCTCACCAGCCGTGAGCCTGGCTTCTGGCTGAGCAGCACTCCCCCTATGGGAGTGCACTGATCACCAGGGAGCAGCTCCTGCGTTAAGCATCTGCCCCCTGGTGGTCAGTGCATGTCATAGCGACCGGTCATTCCTCTGTTCAGTCAATTTGCATATTAGCCTTTTATTATATAGGATAGTATATATAAATGTGTCTATGCCAGCCGTGGGCAAACTACGGCCCGTGGGCCGGATCCGACCAGTTTGAAATGAATAAAACTAAAAAAAAAAAAAAGACCGTACCTTTTTATGTAATGATGTTTACTTTGAATTTATATTAGTTCACACAAACACTCCATCCATGCTTTTGTTCCGGCCCTCCAGTCCAGTTTAAGAACCCATTGTGGCCCTCGAGTCAAAAAGTTTGCCCACCCCTGGTCTATGCCTTGCTTACTTGACATTTTAAAAAGATATTTCCACCCTAGCCGGTTTGGCTCAGTGGATAGAGCAGTGTCCTGCGGACTCAAGGGTCCCAAGTTCGATTCCAGTCAAGGGCATGTACCTTGGTTGCAGGCACATACCCCAGTGGGGAGTGTGCAGGAGGCAGCTGATCGATGTTTCTCTCTCATCAATGTTTCTAGCTCTCTATCCCTCTCCCTTCCTCTCCTTAAGAAATCAATAAAATATTTTTAAAAAAAGATATTTCCATGTAGCAGCATGTGACTGTAGTTCATTCATTTTCAATGCTGTATAAGGCTGTCACATTTTACTTTCCCAGCAGCAATGTAGGAGTGTTCCACTTCTGGACATTTTTATCAACACTTGTTATTGTCTGTCTTTATAATTAAAGACATCAAAGTGGGTGTGAGGTCATAGTTCATTGCTTTTGATTTGCATTTCCCTAATTAATGATGCTAAACACCTTTTCATGTGGTTATGGGCCATTTTTATATCTTCTTTGGAGAAACTTCTATTCAGAGTTTTTGCCCATTTTTAAATGAGATCTTTTGTCTTTTTATTATTGAGTTGTAAAACATCTTCCTATATTCTGGATACTAGTCCATTGTTAAATATATTATTTGCAAGTATTTTTTTTCCATCCTGTGCATTGTCTTTTCTTTTTAGGTGTTTGCTGAAGTACAGATGTTTTTAATTTTAATGAATTCCAATTATCAATTTTTTCCATTTATGGACTGTGCTTTCGGTGTCTTATCCAAAAACACTTCACTCAATACCTACAGCCACAAAGATTTTCTATGTTTTCTACAAGTTTTATGGTTTAACCCTTATATTTGAGTCTAGGATGCATCTTGAGTTAATTTTAAGTATGATGACATATGGAGTTCCAAATTCATTCTTTTGCATGTGTATATCCAGTTGTTCCAACACCATTTGTTAAAAACACTATTCCTTCCCCACTGAATTATCTTGGCACCCTTGGTGAAAATCAGTTGACCATGTAAAGGTTTATTTATGGAATTATTTTCTTAATTTCTGTTTTGCATTGTTTATTGCAAGTAAATAGAAATACAATTGATTTTTACATACAGATCTTGTATCCTGCCACAGTGATGAACTTGCTTTCTGGTTGTAAAAGATGTTAACGAATTTCTTGGGATTTTATGAATATATGATTATGTCATCTGCAAATATAGGTTAAATTCTTTAATTCCTTTTTACCTAACTGCCCTGGTTAGAATCTCCAATCCAGTATTAAGTAGAAGTGGCACTTATTTTTTTTTTTTTTTAAATATATTTTATTGATTTTTTACAGAGAGGAAGGGAGAGAGATAGAGAGTTAGAAACATTGATGAGAGAGAAACATCGATCAGCTGCCTCCTGCACATCTCCTACTGGGGATGTGCCCGCAACCCAGGTACATGCCCTTGACCGGAATCGAACCTGGGACCTTTCAGTCTGCAGGCCGACGCTCTATCCACTGAGCCAAACCGGTTTTGGCAAGTGGCACTTATTTTATAGTTGTTAAAATTATTTTATAATTTTATAATTTATAGTTCTCTTTGGTGAGGCATTATTGACATATTCTTCTTAAAAACTTTAGCTGTAATTTCCTTTAGTTCTTTGAACATATGTATAATAGCAGATTTAAAGTCATTGCTAAGCCCAAAATCCAATTTCCCCCTCAGGGAAATATTTTGTTACTTGTTTTTACTTGTATATATGGCAAAAATTTCTTGATTCTTTGCATGTTTCATAATTTTTTTGAAAACTGAACATTTAACAATTCTGGTATCAGACTCTTCATACCCCCAAGGTTTGTTATATTGCTGGTTTTGTTTGTTTTATTGTTTCTGATTATTTGTTGAGTGACGCTCCTGAACTCATTATAAATAGATTCTGTTTTCTACTTTTTTATGATTGCCCTAGAGTTTGCAATATACATTTACAACTAACTCGAATCCAGTTTCAAATAACATTCTGTTAAAATAACAAAATAATGCTAATTCTTCCATTCTTGTATCATTGCTGTCATTCATTTCACTTATATAGAAGCATACATAAATATATACATATACATACATAATATATACATATATATATACTAGTATACATACACATAAAATATATATATAAGCACACAAGTTCAAATACATTGTTACTCTCATTTTAAACAAATTAAACAAGGGCAGCCTTTGTTATCTGTAGACCAAATAAATATAAGAAAAATAAGTTTTTACTTTACCTTGATTTTTTTTTCTTCAATGCTCTTCCTTTCTCTATAGATTGAAACTTCTGACCTATATTAGTTTCCTTCTCTTTAAAGAACTTCTTTGAACATCTTTTGCAAGTCAGATCTATTAGCAACAAGTTCCCTCAATTTCTGAAAAAGTATTTTTCTCCTTCACTTTTAGAGGATAATTTTGCTGGGACAGAATTATAGGTTGGTGCTTGTTTCTCAAGACTAAATATTTCACTCTGTTCACTGTTTCTTTTCTATGTGTTCTAATTCCCTGTTGATCTTGTCATCCATTTTGTCCATCTTTCCTTCTATTTCTTTTAAAACATTGTTATTTTAAAGACTTTTTAAAATCCAACATCAATATATATTTAGAAGTCCTCCTAGTGTCTATTTTTCTTGCTTATAAATAATATTTTCCTGACTCTTCACATTTTAGTTTTTATTGTAGGCCACACATTTATATAAAAGAATTTTGTGATTGTGCATCTTACTGCCCCAAACCACACACAGTGTAGTTTAAAATCAGAATATCAGTGCTGTTCTCTTATGACTATGTTGTACCTATAAAATATTTCATTCAAAAAGTTTTAAAGCAAAAGGAGTAAAATGGATCAAAAGGTACCAACTTCCAGTTATAAAACAAATAAGTCACGGGGATGTAATGTACAGCATGGTGACTATCCTATATAATAAAATAGAAACATGCAAATTAACTGTCCCTCCACTATACTCAAGCCATGCCCACAAGCTACACCCACCGCCAATGAGGAGCGAGTATGCAAATTAACCCAACTAAGATGGTGGCAGCCATGGAGCTAGAGTGAGCAGGAGGCTTGGTTTGCCCCTGGCGATGGAGGAAGCCAAGCTTCCCGCCTGCCCTGGCTGGCCCTGGGATCTGCTCAAGGCTACAAAGTTTCACTTATAGAAGATAAATAAATCCCAGAAAAAAAGAAAAAAAAGAGAGGCTGGGAGCTTGGGTCGCCAGGGGGCGTGGCAAGCCTGAAAACAGTCATCAGCCCCTCACCCAGGCTGGACGGGCACCTCAGCAGGACTCCCCCACCCTGAAGGGGCTGTGGGCAGCCTGAAAACGGCCCTCAGCCCCTCACCCAGGCTGGCCACACCCCCATGGGGTGAGGGTACCCACTGGGGGGCTTGGCCAGCCTGCAAACAGCCATCAGCCCCTCACCTAGGCTGGCCAGGGGCCCCAGCAGGACCCCCACCCTGATCCGGGACACCCTTCAGGGCAAACCAGCTGGCCTCCACCTGTGCACCAGGCCTCTATCCTACATAATAAAAGGGTAATATGCAAATTGACCCTACCAGCAGAATGACTGGAAATGACTGGTCACTATGACACACTGACCACCAGGGAGCAGACCCTCAATGCAGGAGCTGCTCCCTGGTGGTCAGTGCACTACCACAGGGGGAGCTCTGCTCAGCCACAAGCCAGGCTGATGGCTGCCAGCACAGCAGTGGTGGCGGGAGCCTCTCCCGCTTCCTCAGCAGCGCTAAGGATGTCCGATTGCAGCTTAGGCCTTCTCCCCGCTGGCAAGTGGGCATCACCTGAGGGCTCCTGGGCTACCAGAGGGATGTCTGACTGCAGCTTAGGCCCAATCCCCCGAGGTGTGGGCCTAAGCTAGTAGGTGGACATCCCCTGAAGGGCCCCAGACTGCAAGAGGGCACCGGCCAGGCTGAGGGACCCCCCTGAGTGCACAAATTTTTGTGCACTAGGCCTCTAGTAGTTAATATTGTTTTGCATATTTGAAAGTTGCTAAGAGAGATCTTAAGATTTCTCACTACAAGAAAAAATTTTTAACTATATATGTTGAGAGATACTAGTTAGACTAATTGTGTGATCATTTTGCAATATATACAAAACATTATGTTGTACACAAGAAACTAATGTAATGTTATAGATTAATTATACCTCAAATTAGTAAATAAACAGAAAATTCCTATTTAGGATGGCTAAGGATATATTAAGGGTTCTTTCTACTCTCATGGTAAGACTTTTTTTTCTCTCCGTAATTTCCAGGCTACTGAATACCCTTTTCTGGGGATTTTCCCTTGTTCTGGATATGTGAGTCTGGGTCTGCAAAAATTCAGGTTAATTAAATAGATCTACCCCTCCCTCCCCCGCTCCCCCCACCGAATCCCTAGTGCCTAATAGAGTTCGTGGCATAGAGATACTAAAAAAGGTGTCTGAATGAATGAGCAAATTGTGATCTAATAGCCAACTCAATTGCTTAGTCATGTTAACTTACAACACATAGAACAGTCTTCAAAATTAGTCACTAATGTGTAATAAAAAAATTTTGCACTACCATATACTTTGAGACCTCCCACATTTAAATCATAAAAAAAAATGAGAACTTACCAGCTCTTCTTAGACCTATATGGTGAGATAGCGATATAGATGCTGACCTTTGCTTCGGGATTGTCAGTGGGTTTGAACTAAAAGGCCCATTTAAGTAGCCTCCTTGACTAAAAGGGAAAGACAATAGGTTAACAATTTTAAAACTGGGAAACTTCTTCATTTTTATTCATGGTCTTCAATTAGCAAATAATGGCTTTGCAGGCCATAAGGTCTCTGTTCCAACTACTCAACTTTGCCATTGTAGCATAAAAGAAGCCATAGACAGCAATAATTAAGTATGACGGTGTTTCAATATAATTTTACAAAAATGGGTTACATTGCTAAACCCTAGCATATAGCTGGATATCGGTATCATCTGGATTGCTTCTTCCAACACAGATTGCTAGTCCCACCCCCAGGATTTCTGCTAAACCAAGGTTAGAACCAGATAATCGGCATTTCTAATAAGTTCTTAGAGGAAATGCTAATGTTGTTTTCACTATTTTCTGTTCTCTTTACAGATACTGATTATCCATTAAGTCAGTCATTTCTTTTTTTTTAATTTTTATTGATTAAGGTATTACATAAGTATCCTTACCCCCCCCCCCATTGCCCCCTCCCTCCCCCTACTCACGCCCTCACCCCCTGGTGTCTGTGTCCATTGGTTATGCTTATATGCATGCATACAAGTCCTTTGGCTGATCTCTCTCCCTCTTACCCCCACCCTCCCCAACCTTCCTTCTGAGGTTTGAGCATCTGATCAATGCTTCTCAGTCTCTGGATCTGTTTTTGTTCATCAGTTTATGTTGTTCATTATATTCCACAAATGAGTGAGATCATGTGTCAGTCATTTCTTATAACTAAAATATTTATTATAGGTTTTAGGGCTCTTATGAAGAAATTAAATATAGGCAGGCAATCATATCAATGAAATACATGAAGTTAAAATTATATATTTAAGATCTGACCTAGTGCCATGTGGCTATCAAGTACAACATAAATGTTACCTTCCTGTCTTAGACATTCACTCATCTGTTTTCTCCTGTTCACCATCTCCCAATGTGGGTACTTTGCCAGAGGCTCGAGGACAAACCTAGATTCTCTACTTTTCACTCAATATTTTTTTTTTAGTATAGGCTAGGTTCTCAAGCTCTTCCCCAATTCCTTCATCTTTTCTCCACTTCCACACCCCATTACTCAAAAATATCTATTTTTCTGTGACCAAAAGGTTTTTGTTCATGTCTCTGTTACAACATTTACCCATAGTTTGTCATTTCACTGTGTACAAATTCTGCTGAATTCCTTTAGGGGCTATACAACATCTCTACATTCACAGGGGATATAGCACAGTGCCTGATAAAAGGTGTTCAACAGATGATTGTGGAATAAATGAATGATCTCCTTAGGTTCCTAGTCTCACTTTTCTAGAGAATATATCTTTTCTGCTCTCCAATTTTGGGTGAATGGACTTTCTTTTGCCAACTCCTGCTTTAAAGCTCTCCTTGGGCCTTTTTCTAAAAATCTAGTTTGTTCTATATCCTGCTGAGAGGAAAAAAAATTCTGTATTACAAAAAGAAGACATATAAAACCAGTTGGCAACCAATTCATTAAAACTTTTTTATTAATAACAAAACTTATAATAACGTGCCGTTTTGTGTATTGACCATATATCATCCATTGTTTTAGGTACTTTACATACTTTATCTCTGCTAGTCTCCTATTTTACAGATAAGGAAACTAAGGCTTCAAGAAGCTACGTCCCTAAATTCACTTGGCTAAAATAAAATTTCCAATTTCTTTGATCTAAAGTGTATGTTTTTTTCCACAGAATAATTCCATCTCTCTGTGTGTCTCTCCATTTGTAAAATTAAGAGATTTAGACTTAAGGACTTTTAAGGTAACATCTAGCCTTAGTGTCTATAATATTTTTTTCTCAAACCAATAGTAATAATAATTTGTTGACAGTTTTACAAAAAGAGACAACATGCAAATGATACCAGCCAGTAAACTCATCTCCCTGTAAGTGCATAGCCGTTCTTTGTATTTGAATATCCCTTGCCTCCATGTCTAGTGGGAGAGACTGGGAAAGAAGGCAACAATTATCCTGGCAAATGGTGGGATTGCTTCGGGACCCTCTGGGTCAGGATTGCAGGCACAGGTCACGATTTAGGTCGGTAGTCAGGAATTAAGATGTCTTCTGGTTTGGTTTGTATGACATTACAGAGCTCTGTCTGGTAGAATGCAGGGAGTGGAGCCTTCATCTGGAAACCAGCCCTTTGGGGCAAGTTTTGCTGATTTATGCGTATAAAACTAAGACTAAAAAGAAAATGATTTTTTATTGTAATAATGCTTGGCTTATGTATAATCTGGACTCTGGAGAATGGGTCTTTAAATTACTATACTGCAATTATGCTCAAGATTTTATGACTTTACATAATAAAGATGCAGGATTAAAAGGAAATAGATTAATAGTCCAGAGAAAAGGGAATTTGCCTGTGGCAGACAGCAGAAGTTCAGGAGAGGGGGACCAGGAAGATCTGGATGTTATGGCTACTGCTAGCATGGCCCCATGGCCCCTCCAGCCCTGGGGGATCTTCCTCCTTGCAGCAGGAGAGGAGCCTGAACTAGTCTCTCTGTCTAGAACCTGCCAGGGAACCAAATTTGGTGAAGGACAAGGTCCTACTGGGCCAGGGCAACACCCTTTGTGAAGACTTCCAGTGGGAGTAGGGCCAGAGGCCCAGCCCGCTGGATATTATTGGGCACATAACTACATTTTCTACAGCAGATCTTTAAACTGGAAAAACTCAAGTCCTTCTTAAAGGGATGATCTTACTAAAATGACTGACCAGTTTAGGTCAGTGGTTAGAGTGTTGGCCTGGTGGACCGAAGGGTCACAGTGTTCGATTCCCCATCAAGGGCACGTTTTTCAGGTAACTCAGTTGTGGGTTCCCTGTCTTGGATCCGTGCAGGAGGCAACCAATCGACGTGTCTCTCTCTCCCCCGACCCCCACTTCCTCCTTCCCTTACACTCTCCAGAAATCTATGGGGAAAATATCTTCAGCTAAGGATTAACAGGAAACAGTTAAGAGAATTCCTGGAAATGGTGGGCTACCACCACATTTGGATTCTGACCGAACTTTGGGCTCAGTGCTAAACCACTGTATGAATATCAGAAAGGACCAGAGATGGCCCGTTAGAATGGACGAAGGAGTGCACTCAGGTTTTTGAGTCCCTGAAGGCGCACCTGGCTTCTGCACCAGCCTTGGGGCTTCCAGACCTACTAAAGCCCTTTCAATTATATGTTCATGAAAGGCAGGGCGTTGCCCTAGGATTCCTCACCAAATGCTTATTGACATTCCACAATCCATGGCATACTTGTCAAAGAAACTAGATCACACTGTCCTAGGGTGGCCAGCCTGCTGGAGAGCTGTGGCAGCCACCTGGGAGCTTTAATAGGAAGCGGAAAAGTTTTCCTGGGAAGAGTCTATCCCCATTTACATATCCCACCAAGTGATGAGCTACTAGAGAAAAAAGGGAATTTGTGGCTCACTGCTGGAAGAATGGGCAGGTACCAAACAATTCTTGTCAACAATCCCAACATCTCCCTCAAAACTGTAAGTTAACTCCTGCCTACTTTCTCCCAACTTGACTCTGCCACGCTAATGCATGACCATTCTAAAATAATTGTTGAAGTTTATTCTGGCAGAATTGGTTTATAGAACCTGCCACTAGAAGAGGCAGACTGGATTCTATATGCAGATGGAAGCAGTTAGATGGAGAAAGGAAACAGGTTACTTCCAATACCAAAAGAGGTTACTACTGGAAACCTCTGCTCAGAAAGCTGAACTGATTGCACTGACACAGGCATTAGAATTTTCATACAAAAGAGAATGAATGTGTATACCGACTGGAGGTATGCTCTCCTAATTTTGCATGCACACTGTTCGGTCTGGAAAGAAAAAGGACGATTAACCTCCAATAAGAAGGAAATTAAGCATGCCACAGAAATTTTAAAATTATTAGAAGCTGTCATTTATAGGTGGCAGCTATGCACTTCTCCAGCATCAGAAAGAGGACACTGAAGTGGCTAAAGGAAACAATCTGGCTGAAGGAGCAGTGAAAGAGGCTGCTAAAGCAATGTTCACAGTGCCTTTGGTACCTGTTCTAGACTTGTCACAATTTGGCCCTGAATATTTGACTGCAGACTTAGAGAAAGCTAAGAGCTGAGGTTTTGATGAAGAAGCTCCTTATAGTAGACTAGAGGCCTGGTGCACGAAATTGGTGCACGGGAGAGGGCTGTCCCTCAGCCTGGCCTGAACCCTCTCCAATCTGGGACCCCTTGGGGGGTGTCCGACTGCCCTCCCCTGCTGGCCTGATCTTGCCCCCAACTGCCCCCCTCCCCCGGCCTAATGGCCCCCAACTGCCCTCCCCTGCTGGACATCTTGTGACAGCCTTCTTGTGAGGGTGGCCATCTTGTGATGACATCGCATGAGGGCCTTGCGCCACCGAGGCTTTTATTATATAGAATGAGCTCAATTTTTAAATATGTACAGAAATGAGAGTAAAGGGCACAAGTAAAGGGGGGCACAGAAGAGGACAAGTGAAGCTTGACTGAGTTTCAGTTAGAGAAAGATAATATTGGAGGTATTTTTATGTTGTCAAGCAATGGCCCTTTTAATTAAGTAAAAGCTCAAGTCCTTTTAAGAGATGACCAAATCCTTAAGTGGCTATTCAAGGAGGAATAACTCTTCCTCTTGCTTATGGTTTTCTTCCCTAAGATTCCTCTTATCATAGCTATGATAAGGTTTAGAATACGTTACTTTTTTTCTCCAGGCAACGCATGAAGAAAAGGAAAATTTAAATATTACTCTGTACACAAATAAGCTAGGCTGGAAATTATAATGCAGCTTAAATTTCAAATGGAGTTAAAATTGCCAGAAAACTTCAAGGAAAGTCATTGCAAGACTACTTATCTCTCTTATTCTTTTAGTCCATTTAACTTTTCCAAGGAAGGGGTCATCTTTGTCCTGAGTGAATAACAGGGTTTTGAATCCCAGGTTAGGAATTTGGGTACAATTCTACAGGCACTGGTCCAAAAATTTAATGACTAGAAAACCTATAATCAAAGTTTTGTTTAAGGAAGATTTCTGGTTGAAGGTTAGAAGATGGATCAGAGAGTTAAGGATATTAGAAATGGGAAGACCAATTAGGATGATAATTCAATAGCCCAAGTAAGGAGTAATGAAAGCATGAAATGGTGTAGGCAAAGTGAGACAGGAGAATAAGCAATAGAGAAAAAAAGAGAATCAAAGATAGAGTTGACAACTGATACCTGCGGAATAAGGAAACAGGATGCAAAGATAACACCGTTTTCTAGGTAAGTCAATTTTGTAAGCAACCAGAGGGAAGCTTTGTGCCAGGAAATAAGACCAGAATGACAGTAACAAAAAAGCAACTGGGGGGCTGAGAAATTTGGTTTCAGACATTTTCAGGGAATAAGAGGTTCAATAATGAAACAATGTTGAAAGCAGAGTCAGGGTCATTGAAGATCACAGAGAGGCTATGATCAGAACCCAAAGCTGCATCCAAATCAAGACTCACAAATCTAGGATATGTGATCTCAGCTTTTGAGCACTCTACTAAAGACAGGATGGATGTCTCATGATTCCAGAGTCACAGGTCTATTACTTTTGTGCTAAACAAAATATCACCATACTTTAAAGATAATTAGCTTTGCTGTTTAATATGACTGCTCTATATGCCTATATGGTAGTCACATATAGCTCTACATTTTAATTAAATTCATATTTAAATTCAGTTGATCAGTCATACTAGATACATTTCATGTGATTAATAGCTAGGAACTACCATACTGGTGAGATATACTAGTAAAATATTCCCATCATCACAAAATTTCTATTGGACAGCGCTGATCTAGAAACGTGAATTTCAAAAGTAGTAACGGCTGTAAATGCTTCATATCTTCCCATCTTATCCTATGTTCAAAGTAAGCTCCAGCTTCTCCACATTAAAAAAATTACTTCTAACCTTATCTCTTTAAAGTAGATGTTCCATAATATCACCAATATCCTTATTCTCCAAATTCCTAAAATCTTTTATGACAGTTAAGTATATCAAATCAGCCTACATATACCTTTATATGAACACTTTTCAGAGTTAAAGATAGTTTTCTTTGGACTGTGTTTTTATTTTGATATCCATCATTATTTAATTGCAAATGTATTGCTGTTACATTAGTGTGATAGAAAATAAAAAACTGAATCATTTTCATCATTGTTTCTTAAATCCAATATTCTCAAGATGATGTTTCCCATGGTTAAGAAATATCTTTCATATTTTCAGTTTCTAACATCACTTACTTCCCCATATCCTGATTCCATTAGGGAAAAAAACAAACAAAAACTATCATGTTCAGGCTCTGAGCAAGCTTTGGACCAAAGCTCATTTTCCTGTACTGTATTCATACCTCAATCCATTCCTGTTTTATATACCATTTCACACAATAGTTTCAATAAACAAGAAGTCCATCTATTTCAATATATTATAGAAGTTTCAAATTAATAAATCACTAAATAATCTGGAAAACTGTAATTATTTGGTCATAATTCACATATAAATACTAACCAATTTTAACAAATAACTATGATCCAATTCTGCCACCTAGTGTTATAAATGTGTAACTGCCTAGCTCAAGCTAAAAGGAAAACATGCTCAGTGAGAACAGTGGTTTAACAGGAAATTTACACTAATACCAATTTTATTAATATAACCAGGTGACTGACTAAATAGAAGCTTATCTTTCCTGATCACAAGAGATCACTATCTTTTCTGGCTTTTAAGACAAAGCACTGAATCTTTTGTGATCAGTATAAAGGATATATTTACATTCAGATTTTGGCTCCTGGCATTTTCTCAGTTTCATAGTTACTGGTGCCTTTCAAAGATACTTAACATCTGAGAATGTGCTCCTCCTCTCACAAGTCAGTAACTGTTGCCCTACTTTAGGCATCATGCACTGGACCTAGTGACTGCTCCTGTAGTGGCCACCTCTACTAATTTATAAGCTTTCCCAGCACCCTGTACTAAATGGATCCTAACTTCCTTTCAGGTCCCAACTTACCTAAGTTTGGGGATAAGACAGGTCCTTCTTTTTAAGAATCACTTTCTCTATTATGTCATATTAGGTATGCTGTCCTATACCTAAACAAGTACATTGACTGTTCCTTTCCGCTTTTAGAACTATTTCAAACTTCATTCACAGAAACAAAGCGAATGTATCAGATTCAGATTTCTTTAACAGGCTCTGGTGATTTTACCTGGAAAGGCCAACTTCTTGGTGAGGCCTTTTGCCATTATTGCGTTCCCACCTTGAAGGAGGAGGTTCGACAGGGGGCAGACTTGAAGTTCCCGAGCTCCTCCTCAGCTGTGGAGTTGGTAAACTATTCCTACTGTGTAGTCCCTGTTGGATAATTGAACAGTGAATCGCCACCCTATAATATCGGTATATGTATTAAAGATGTCACATAAAAATCAATACAAAGTATATTTTTAATATGTACTGGAGAAACAGAACATTTTATTCTGAAAGTATGTCAATTTTGCTCCAAACTTCACATTCTATACTGTTCTACTTTATCCTTCTAGTACTAAAAAATGATATCTGAGCTCCCTACAATTTAACTAGATATTTTTTCTTTTGCACACTTTATTCCTCGTATCATGAGAAATAAACAGTTGATTATTTTAAAAGTAGATATGAAAGATGTACCCTAATAAACAACTTCAGAGGACAAAATTAAGATCAGGGATTGTCCTGAACCTTTCATATTTTCAGTCCAGGGCTAATGTCCATAGAGGTTAATCTGGAGAAACTAGGATTCTGAGCTATTTTTTGAACAAATGACTAAATCCAGAACACCTTCAGCCTTAATACAGTTTTACCTTAATTTTTGAAAATGTTCTATTTTTTGCCACTGTGAATAGGTGTTTTACTGAGATATACAGAAAAGTTTCTTTCTTATGAATTTCCTCTACCAGCACACACTGAAACCATCTCAGAGAGATAAAGATCTCTTACAGTTTCCCCAAGGATGTTGATTTAGTAAAGGTTTGTGGTTAGTTAGAAATTTAGGTTCATATAATCTGTCTTGTTTCTTAGCACAGTATTTGAGACATTTATATTAAAGTATCTATTCCAACTCCCTTTTCCTTACTAGTTATTTTTTCATAAATACTGCTATTCTTTTCTTAAGTAACATTAGGCTTCTTCTTTTCCAAAAGCAGAGACAAATTAGATATAAAATTCAAACAAGAAGTTTCAAGAACACTACGAAAAATAAAGGTTACATCCTGATTCTTATCTGACTTACTTTTACCAATCGATTCCAGTACCCAAAATAAGCCCGATTAACTAGAAATGTTCAAGAAATGAGGCATTTAGGCATGCTCTTTAATATTATTGTTTAAGTGCTTCTAAAATGTGCAGGTACACTTTTCTACACAGTAAACATAGTAACAATAATGCTATCAATTATGATTTTATGATTAAGATTTTTTTAAACTACTTTTTTAAAATTACTAAACATCAAATGTCAATGGGAAATACAAAGGAAGAGCAATAGAACAAGTGGAAACTAACTCAAGAATATATTAGCTCTTCTACTGATGAATTTGTTGTTACCCCATGATTAACCTCTAAGTATCACTGTTATAGTTGGGTTTTGACTAATGCAGGTGATACTGTATATACTTTAAAAAATAAAAGCATCACAGCCCTGGTTGGTGTGGCTCAATTGGTTGGAGCATTGCCCCGTGCACTGGAAGGTTGCAGATTCGATTCCAGATCAGGGCACATACCTAGTTTCAGGTTTGCTCCCCAGTAGGGGTAGGTGCAAGAGGCAACCAATCACTGAATCTCCTCACCTCAATGTTTCTCTCTCTCCCTCTCTCTCTAAAAACAAATAAATAAAAGCATCACATAAATACCTATGATCTAGCTCTGATCAATAATTATCAAACGTTTGCCCTAATCAGGCTTGCTTAGTTTTTCAACATTTCTATACCCTAATACTGAGAACAAAATGAAATTAACTGATAATCAAAATCCCTCCAAAAAGTATATTTAACTTTTCCTAAGCTCTATATACACTATTCTGAGTAAACAAAAACAAACTGATTTGAATTTTATCTTCTCTTGGTTAGTTTCTTTACCTGTAGAACAAAGTAGTTAAACGAGAACAATGCCCAAAATGTTTCCATTTTTAGTTTTATGATTTTAGCAATTGGTAAAGATATTGATAGTCAAATAAAACAATTAAAAGCACTCTGGACAAACACAATGTATGCCTTTTTAGAAAATTAAATTAATCCCATTTTGATGATGGAAAAATCAATGCCTACTGGGCTGTAGCCAATTTCTAGTTGGTAAAGAAGGGGGGGGGGAAGCGTTTTTAAAAAATGTAAAAATTAATTTAAAGTACATAATGCATAAAATGAACATTATAATGATCATTTCTTCTTGGTTCAACAAGAACAATCCCAGGAGTCTAAAGAATAAAATAGATTAAAGACATGACTACACTACTAGTACAGGGGGGCCCTGACTTACGAGTGTCGCGACTAACAAGTTTTCTTTAGATATGAGCCGTCTCTCGGCCGATTTTTTGCTTTGAGTCGCAAGCTCAAAAAAATTCGGGTTACGAGCCAGCTTCAGATACCCCACCGCTAGTTGGCGCAGCGAACGTCACAGTGATTTGACATATGAGTAATATGAGTTATGAGCTCCGTCACGGAACGAATTAAACTCGTAAGTCAAAGCCCCACTGTATGTTGTACAAGTCTGGGTTGTTTTTTTGCTCTAGTCCTTAAAAACAACAACAATAGCAATAAATAGTTGTTACTGCTGCGGTTGTAACTGCTAATTACAGCAATGCTATTTGGAATAAAAATTGAATACTTGTTTCAAATTATTTGAGATTATAACTACTTTTAAAGATCCAAGGAACTCAATATACTGGAAAAGAAACTGATCCTTGAAAAAGAAATTTCAGGTTAGATAAGATTTTAAAGAGCAGTTTTAATTTGAAAATATAATCAAATGTGATACATCGGGCTGGCTGATTACTGTGTTTTGACCTTGTGAAGTTTTCGGTCTCCTCTCTCCGCTGGGTCCTCTATTTCTGAGCAAGGGTAAAATCCAGGGAACGGTGTGAGAGGAGTAATCTTTGGCCTACAGGAACCTGAGAAAGCACCCATCAAGCTACTGATGCTCCGTAGGGAAGAAATGACTTGAGGGGGAAGGGTTGGATCAATCAGAAGATCTGACACCATATTACGAGCCTCATTTAGCACAGAAAGATCAACTCCACTTCCACCTCCAGAATTCTAGAAAAGAAAAGTAAAATTATATATTTGTTACATAGAAAATTCAACATTTAAGATAAACTTCCTCTATTTTAAAGTCAAGGTCTATTCTAATAATATCTAAATAACTTAATTCTATTAAATATTAATATTCATTAATTTGGACAGGATATAAATGATATAACAAATGGTATAATTATCACTTTAAAATTTTTGATGTTGATGTAGCAGATAATGTGAATTTTAATTTTTTCTATATTTTTCATTAGCTTAGCTATATTTAATAGTATTCATTACTTACTATAACTAGCATAAAACTAAATTTGTAATAATTTCAAAATCTACAATTAGAGGATTGCATTAATTTATTGATGATTTCTTTTATGTCAAAATTTCTTTTAAACATATATAGCATTTCTTTCATTTACCTTTGTCACTCTAGCACAGTGACAAAGCTTTGTTACAAAGATGAGTTTGAAATCTAGACTTTAACCCTAACTGTGTGACTTTGAGCAAGTCATTTAACATCTGAACTTTTTAGTTTCTTCACTATAAATGGGATAATAGCATCTACTTTATTAAGGGCTAATGTGAAAATTGAATCTGTTAATACATGCAAAGCACATAAAGCAATGTGTGGTACATATATTTAAAGTGTAACAAGTAATAGTATTACTATCAATATTATGGAAAATAATGAGATAAGAGTACAGAAAAATGGTATTACAGTTCAAAGTAAACGGTGATAACATTGAATTAAATGGTTAACAAAAAATTCATGGAATTAGAAAAGCACCAGGCTGGGTCCTAAAAAATGGGTAGAAAATATATTCTAAAATTAAAAACCATAGTAAAACAAAGATTTATATTTTTGATATTTATTTTATATATTTAAATGCCATTTAACAAAGAAAAATCAACAGAAGAAATGAGTATGCGTGTCATAGGTTCACCATCACTGAAATAAACCATAGAAATAAGCACACTGATAATCAGAATAGTGAATTAAATGTTAGTTTTGTTTTATTATATCTTGAATTTACATTTAAGTGTATTTGGAATTCTTAAGTATTCAAAGTATTTAATGATTTCACCATGAAACTTTTTAACTATCCTCAACACATTTTATTTATTTTTTAAATATGTTTTATTGATTTTTAGAGAGAGGAAAGGAGAGGGAGAGCTAGAAACATCAGTGATGAGAATCATTACTCGGCTGCCTTCTGCATGTCCCCTTCTCGGGATTGAGCCGCAACCCAAGCATGTGCCCTGACCAAGAACTGAACCATGACTTCCTGGTTCAGAGGTTGACATTCAACCAGTGAGCCACATCAGCTGGACCTCAACACATTTTACTTTTAAAATATATTTTTATTGATTTCAGAGAGGAAGGGAGAGGAAGAGAGAGGGAGAAAGAGCTAGAAACATCAATGATGCGAGAGAGTCATTGTTTCGCTGCTTCCTGCATGCCCCCTACTGGGGACTGAGCTCGTGACCCCAGCATGTGCCCTTGACTGGAATTGAACCTGGGACCCTTCAGTCCATGGGCCGACGTTCTACCCACTTAGCCAAACTGGCTATGGCCCAACACATTTTAGAACTTAAAAAATGTCATGAAAGTGAGACCAGTAATTAGCTAAGTAATGTCTTTGCTCTATGGAGGTTTTTTAATTTTTTTCTTGTGAAGCATTATTTTGTGTTAGTTTTTATTTTAAAAATCCCCCATTATTGGGGCACAGTCCAGCTATTTCTCGTCAATTAAGAGTACTTCTGCCCTGACTGGTTTGGCTCAGTGGATAGAACATCGGCCTGTGGACTGCAGGTTCCCAGGTTCGATTCCAGTCGAGGGCATGTACCTTGGTTGCGGGCATATCCCCCGTGGGGGGTGTGTAGGAGGTAGCTGATCGATGTTTCCAGCTCTCTATCCCTCTCCCTTCCTCTCTGTAAAAAATCATAATATATTAAGAAAAAAAGAAACCCAAAAGTGACCGGCCTCATAAAAAAAAAAAAAAGAGTATTTCTGACAAATGGCTTGCTATAATTTAAATTGATAAGCCAAAGTTAATGAACATGTTAAAATTTGATTATTTCTATAAACCTTCCCTCACATGTTGGTCAAATTTAAAATAATAAAAGCATAACACTGGTATTGCTAATTAGACTGGACATCCTTCCGGATGAAGCTGGGGCTGTGAGGGAAGCCTGGGTCCCGGGTGCCAGAAGGGAGCTGGTGTCAGCAGACCGGGGAAGGAAGGCCCTACTCTTGCACGAATTTCGTGCATCGGGCCTCCGGTATTATATAAAATATTATATATACTCCACGAGTTATATATAACAGCATCTACTTTCCTTACACTCAAATGAGAAATTTGCTATTTGAGTTGGTGTTCTCCTATAAGTAATGTGGCATTTCTTTCTGGCTGCTTTCAAAATATTTCCTCTGTCTTTAGTTTTTAAAGGTTTAATTATGATTTGTCTTGGAGACTTTTTTTGCAGTGATCCCACTTGGTATTTGCTCAGCTTCCTGAATTTGTAGAATTTGCAAAATGTGGGAAGTTTTCAGTCATTATTTCTTCAAATATTCTTTTAAACTCACTCTCTTTCTCCCCTCCTTTCTAAACACTGACGATAAGAATGTTGGATCTTTTGTTGTGTCATTCAGGTCCCTAAGGCTCTGTTCATTTTATTTCCATCTATTTTCTCTATGAGGTTTAAATTGGATAAATTCTATTGCTCTGTCCTGGAGCTTGCAGATTCTGTCCTCGGTTGTCACCACGCTAATGCTGAGCCCATTCAGCAAGTTTTTAATTTCCATTTGTTTCTTTTTTATAACTTTCATTTCTTTGCTGAGATTTTTCTATTCTGTTTGTTTAAAATGAATTCGTAACTGCTTGTTAGAAGCAATTTTCTGATGATGGCTGCTTTAAATCTCCTTGTCAGATAATTCCAAATCTGTTCATCTTGGTGGTAAGCACTAATATAGTTTTTTCTCATTCAAGCTGTGATTTTTCTGGCTTTTGGTATGACAGGTGTTTTTTATTTTATCATCAATATTTTGGCTAATAATGCTTCACAATAATAGGACCTAGAAGACTGGGTCCTATTTAAATCTTTTATTTTAGGAGGTAGACTTGTTTAGATTTCACACAAAGATCCTGGTCTACATTTTTAGGCTGTGGTTCTGATGACTATTTTTTTAAAAAATGTTTGTATTGATGTATAGACAGAGAGGAAGGGAAAGGGAGAAAAACACTGATGAGAGAGAACCATTGATCAGCTGCCTCCTGCACAATCAAGCCTGAAATCTGGGCTTGTGCCCTGACCGGGAATCGAACCATCAAACTTCTGGTGCATGGGACAATGTTCAATCCACTGAGCCACACTGGCCGGGATCTAATGTCAATTTAATTTTTAGGACATTCACAGTGTTATTTCAGTCTTTTTTTTTTTTTTCTGGTGTCACTAGGGTTCCCACTGGTGCCTGCCGGTGCCTCATCTGTGGGGGAGAGGGAACTTCCTCAGGTTGGGCTATCTAGTACTTTCAGGTGGAAGAAAGGAGACTCCAGGCCACGGGGACAAAGAACACTTTCTGGGCTGGGCACTTGTAGCAGTATCGCCTATGCCAGGCCCCCTGGCCACCCCATGTCTCTCACTTGGGAAGGAGATCTCATGGCCAGTAGAGAATGAGAGTACAGTCATATGCCTCATAACAAAATTTTGATCAACAGACTGCATATACCACAATGGTATACCATGTAGCCTGGTGTGCCGTAGGCTGCACATACACGTTTGTGAAAGTATACTCTGTGATGTTCACACTTATTGCCAGTGGCGTTCCTGATCAAGTCCCTCTTGCCAGAGCCACCAGATTCACTTGGTATTGTTTGCAGGACTCTCACTCAGTCTTAGGGAAGAAATGAGCCTCGTTGGGACACCTTCTGTTGCTAGGCTGAGAGGGAGGGCCTAAGTCACCTTTTGGTTTGGGGCGGGGGTTGTAGGAACCCTGTCACTACGTTATTCCTCCATTAACGGGGTCCTTAACGAGGCCAGCTTACTCTTCCCTTTTTTTTCCCCAGAGTGTTTTGGTTTCCTCATGCATTATTTTCAGAGTTTATAGTTGTACTTAACAGAGAGAAGCAGAGAGAATTAAATCTGATGATACATGCAGAGCACATAAGACAGAGTATAATACATATAGGAAAAGTGCAATAAATATTACTACTCTTATTAATGTTATGGGAAATGATGAGATAAAGATACAAATAAAATAGTATTAAAGTTCAAAGGAAATATAGATAACTTTAATATGAAGGGTTAACAGAAACTTTACGGAAGAGGTAGCATTTGGTAGGATTTTATTTATAAAAGATTGGGGAAATAATGTTTTACAGTGAAATTAAACAAAAAATGTATTTTGGGAAGCTCATTTTTCAAGAAGGAGAAAAAATAACGGTATAAAAGTGGTTTTAAAAAAAGGTGGTAAAATAGCAAGGTGCAGAAAACAAAATTATTAAAGTATGGGCCATATTTAAAATAAAAATAAAAAAAGAGCAGTGAAAAATAAGGTTGGAGAGGCATGTTGGGGCCAAATTTTTGAGTACACTGGCTTCCAGGCTAAGGAATATGAGCAATGGAGATTCATGGGTTTTTGAGCAGGTTGAAGAGAAAGAAGCAAGGAGAGGGAAAAGGAAGTGATGGAGGGCACTGAAATTTTAGAGTATAAGGCTGTAATTTGTTACGGTCTGACAGAGGTGTGGGAAAAGAGCATTCCAGGCAGAGAGACTAGCAAGTGTGAAAACTTAGAGGCAGAAGCCTGCTCAGCTTGTTTGCGGAAACAAGGAGGCCAGTGTAGCTGGAGCTGTAAACGAAGGAGAAAGTGCAGGAAGATGAGGCCAGAGAAGTAAAAGCGAGTAAAGGAACCATATTGTGTAAGGTCACAGTATTATGTGCAACGAACGATATGCATTGATCTCACAGATAAAGTTCTGAAAGAAGCAAACCAGAAAGTACATGTGGTTGATTCCATTTATGTAAAATTCAAAGACAGAAAAACATTAGGTTTCATAAAAGCATATTAAATCTAATATAATTTTTATAGAACAGAATATACAATCACATTTCAATACAATGGAAAAAGACTTGTAAATATATGCATCAAAAGTGGATCCATGGTTGGCCTGTGTGCTGGTGTCTTTCTCACATCGATGTTTCTCTCTCCTCCTCCCTCTCTCCCTTCTACTCTAAGAACCAATGGAAAAAAATATCCTCAGGTGAGGATTAACAAGAACAAAAATTGTTAACATAACATAGTTATTACCTGATGTTTATGAATGATTTTTCTCTTTTTCCTATACTTCTATTTTCTGTTCTTCTGATACAAACACATATTACTTAAGTGATCAAAAATATTTACAGAGTACATATTAAATGAGTATACATATAATATATATACACACACATATATATATACACACGCACACACACATGCACACACGCACATATATATAATTCACAAATAAGCAAAACTAACTGCTTGAAATCAGGAAAGAGATTATCTTTGGGGATATAAGTAATACCTAGAATGGTGCATAAGTGAAGCTTCTGGGATGCTGGCCAAGTGTTCTTCCTTGATGAGTACTAGTGGAAATTCATCAAGCTGTTCACTTTTCTGTATATATAATTTAATAAAAATTTGCCAAAGAGCAAAATGATATTGCTTCCCTGATAAAATATTTTGCCAGTTGTCTTGCTTTTTCTCATATAGGGCCTTTAATCTATTTTTTTCCTGTGTGGATCAGTTGCTCACAATCAGAAAAGAAATCTCATCCTTAATATAAAATTATTAGTTTATCCTGAGTCCAGACTATTATAGCAACATTTAAGTATAACTATTATATATTCTTGGTTTCTTACCATTTCATTTCCCCCTTACAGTTAAAATGTTGTAATCTATCTAAATGAAAGTTCTGGCTATTTTAGTTTAAGTAAAGGAAATCTATGTCATAACAGTCTTGTGACTGTAACTTAAAATGTCAAAAGTTTCATTATAGATATCAGTGATAATCACATATTTACCTGATAATGAGGTTTATACCATTGCTTCAAGTCCCAATCCCAAAGAATCATCTGGAAAAAAAAATTCACTTAGTTACAAACCAGAAATAAACAAATATATGTAAGACAAAATGGAGCATCTCAATTACAGATACTTCAAATAGTTTGAAGTTTGAGAGAACTATTGGGGAGGTCAGAATAAAAATTATCTCTAGACAGAATATTTTATTAGTTATGTACTCTGTGACTGAGAAACCAAAAGAAAAGTCAGAATAGTCACAAAAATAAGCTCCCAAAAGGGAACATATACATAAAAAATCACATCCAGTCACTAAAAGAGTAAGGAAAACTATAAATCTTCATAGTCCAAATAATGGTGGTGCTATTTTCTTACCAAGAAGGCACTTATGTCAAAAGAAGTTTTAAAAGCTTATCCTTGTGGTTAGATTAAGTATAAAGGAATGGAGCATGAAAAACAACACATAACTCTTTTGACATGCAGATAATTAGTGGTTTTCCTGTTTGTTTCTTTATACAATGGTAACTTCTTAGTCCCAGACTAGTTTTTTCCTGCGCCTCTTTTTCTAGCAGGCTTACTGGCTGCTTCCCCATCCAATAGTCACTATTCTCAAGGAGATAAAATTGGCTTTAATTTATTAGTAAGCTATAACTTACATATCATTAATCTTAAGTTTACTTAGTTAATAGGTCTCTTTTTGCCTGAGAAATTGATTATAATTGCAATTTTCTATATAGCTTTGAACCCTAATCTTGAATATAAGCCTAGCTCATGAGTGATTTAATCACAAAATTTCCATATACTGAACTATTTGTGTTGTTTCCTGTCCTTTATTGCAGAAGATCTTAGTGTTATCTACTCTATCATTAGTCCAATATTTTATTAGGAATTGGCAGACTTCTCTGTGAAGAACAGACAGTAAATATTTAAGGCTTTACAAGCCCCGTAATGTCTCTGTGGCATATTCTTTTGTTTGTTTTACAACCTCTTAAGATGCAAAAAACATTCTTAGCTTTAGGGCCATACAAAACAGGCTGCTAGAAGGATTTGTCAGCAATCTCTAGCTTGCTGAGCTCTTCATATAATACTAAAGGCCCGGTGCATGAATTTGTGCATGGGTGGGGTCCCTCAGCCTGGCCGGCAATCAGGGCTGATCCGGCATCTCATCCAGTCCCTATTAGCCGATGGGTCTGGCTGGCCAGGAAGGGACTGCAGGAGGGCTCCAGGGCCTGCCCGGCCCTCTCGCCCAGTCCCGATAGGCCAGACCCCAGCAGCAAGCCAACCCGGTGGTCAGCAAACTGCGGCTGGCGAGCCACATGCAGCTCTTTGGCCCCTTGAGTGTGGCTCTTCCACAAAATACCACGTGTGGGCGTGCACGTACAGTGCGATTGAAACTTCGTGGCCCATGTGCAGAAGTCGATATTTTGTGGAAGAGCCACACTCAAGGGGCCAAAGAGCCGCATGTGGCTCGCGAGCTGCAGTTTGTTGACCACTGAGCTAACCTACCGGTTGGAGTGTCTACCTCCTGGTGGTCAGTGCACATCATAGCGACTGGTTGAACAGTCGACCAAATGGTCGATTGATCAGTTAGACAATTAGCATATTACACTTTTATTATATGGGGTACCCACCCTTAATCACCCAAATTTGTCAGTTGTCACTACCACCATCTCCTTGTCAATACTCTCGAAGAAAAGTCATCTCTTGCCAGTGCAGAGAAACCTATTATCTCCTAAAGAAATCCAGATGTACTATAACCACTTACAAAATTCATGGACTAGTACCTATAAAATGACTGTGGTCTAGTACTCATTAAATTTATGCAGTATTTTATATGGCCGTAACTGTTATTCTGATAAAGTTATTTCAGGTTTTAATTTAACCAGCAAACATTCTAGATCCTAGAAGGCATAAAGTATGGAAATAAAATTTTTGAAGGAATTAGAGGAAAGTAATTTGTCCTAAACTAAGGATGGTTACTTCTGAATGAGTAAGAAGAGACAAACTTAAGAGGGATTAGAAAAGTTGTAGGAGGTTTGTGAAAACCTGAGAGGAAATTTTGTGTGGTTAAACTGAGTAAGACTGAAAGAAATCTAATCAAATAAGTGGATTTAAAACATCAAAAGTTAAACTAGTGCAAAATTAGAGGCTGATTTTTCTCTTTAAAATGACTTGGTTTGTTACTGTGAAAAGAAGTTCTATCCTCTGTATTATCAAGGGGAACTGAATATCTAACTCCGTCCCCTAATGCAGTCCCCTGGGATGCATCTTACCGAACTGGGCCATGTTTGGCTATGAACCAATGAAGAAAAAGAAAATGCTTTTTCTCTGTAATATGACATGGCCACAGTCTGCTCTAGAGTCAGGAGAACACTGGCCAGAGGCTGGGTCTTTGAACTACAGAACCATCTTGCAACTTGAGTCATTGAGGAAAAATGGATGAAATCCCCTATGTACAAAGTGTTTATGCTTTTGTATCAGAATAAGCACATGCAAATGAAATGTGAAATTATGATACACCAGGGTGGGAAGCCGGGCAAGTCTGACGAGAATTCCAGGAGAAGGACGGTGACTTATTATTACTCTAACTTAAGGTTTCAGCCGCCGTGGCCTTTCCACTGCCCTTGGGCAGTGACGCAGCTGGAGAAAGAGCTTTGCGGGGCTGAGCAGTGGCCTCCTCTCTCACACCCAGCAGGGTACCCACATTGGTCAGGGGGCCACTCCCGACAGGGCAGTTCCCATTAAAGCAGGTGCCAATTGGAGGAATTAATGCTGAAATTCATATGCCTGCCTATAGGGACCATCCTAGAACTATGGAAAATCTTTTTCCCCCCATTGCTGACACTTATAACCTGACTTGGGCAGATATTCAACATCTACTGAACACCCTACTTACTGCCAAAGAACGGTGGGTTATCTTAGAAAAGGCGGGGGGGGGGGGGGGAGCTAATCACCTGCACAATGAGACATCGCAAAACCCTGTGTGAGCGGAAGCCACAGCTGCTGTGTCCCTGCTACCGGACCACACCGGAATATAAACGATGCGGATCAGCGCAAGCTTGGACATGACAGGAACTGCATTCCGTTGGGTTAAGGAAGGGAGTGCCCAAACAAATAAGTTTTAATCAGGTCCAGCAGCCAAAGCAGTGTTCAGACAAAGACCCAGCCAAATTCCTAGAATGTATCTTTGAGGCTTGTCACCAAAATACTAACGTAGGCCCAGAGGCACCTGAAATCTTAAAGGTTGTGAACATGACTATTTGGGGTCAGAGTGCCCCTGATGTCCAAAGAAACCTTCAAAAGCTTAAAAGGCCTTTTGAATGCCTCTGTCACTGTTGGTGGCGATGGCTTTTTAGTTGTTCAATAACAGAGACTAGATCTGGGGAAAAGAGTGGGGTGAAGCAACAGGCTGACGTGCTGGCTGCTGCTCTGACCACCAGAGGGCCTAAGAAAACAATGAACAAGGTAAAGGCTGTGGTGAACAAGGGTCCTGCTCCAAAAGTAGGCCCCAAACAATGTGCTTACTGCAAGCCAGAGGGTCACTGGGGGTGGGGTGGTGGGTGGAATGGGGGAAATGACCACGTTTAAGCAGAGAGCAGGACAAAGAGGTAGGAGGAGCATTATAGGTAACCCAATTATCCCTGAGTGACGGACCACGGCCTCTGGTCAACACCACCCACATGGAACAGTGGGGAAAGAAATTAATGGGCTTTTTTTAAAAAAAAAAAAAAAAAGAAGAAGAAGAAATTAACGGACTTTAAAAAAATATTTTTAAAATTAATTTTAGGAAGGGAGAGGGAGAGAAATAGAAACATCAATGAAGAGAGAGAATCATTTTTAAGCTGCCTCCTATACACCCCTTACTGGGGATCGAGCACACCTGGGAAATTGAACTGTGACCTCCAGGTTCATAGGCTGCTACTCAACCACTGAGCCACACCGGCTGGGCTTAATTTACTTTCTGACTGACACTGGAGTCACAGTTTGTATTAAATACTAGGTTGACTAAACTCTCCTCTGAAACAAGGCTCGTGACTACAATGCCAGCGTCAGTAAGGAAGCCATTAGATTGCCAAATGGGAAAAACAAACCTTAACCATAGCTTCTTGTATTGCTAAAATGCCCAGTGCCACTTTTAGGACGGGACTTACTGACTAAACTAAATGCCAAAATAACCTCTGCCCCTGGCGGATTGATATTAAAGTGCCTCTGGAAGAAGCTTGTGTTTTACAGGCAGTATTGCTGGCTTTGGCCAAAGAAAGAACTTCTGGCTGAGCTCTCCAAAGAAATCTTCCAAGAAATGAGTCTGGAAGGATGGGCAAAGGGCAGGCCTGCAGAGGCAAAGACGGCTACCCCAATCCAAATATGATTTTGCGCAGGAGCAAATGTCTTTCTATCTAAAACAGGACCTTCTAAAAGAACCAGCTAGGAGGGGAATCCAACCATTAGTAACAGCATTCCTAGAATATTCCTCGAATGTCTGCTTATTCAGCCTTGTCATTCACCGTATAAGACTTCCATTTTACCAGTATAGAAATCAGGTACTAAAGAATACAGATCTGTTCAGAACTTGAGAGCCCTCAACCAAAGAGTGGAAGACATCTACCTGGTAGTCCTTATAACCCTTATACCTTGGTGACCACTTTGGGAAATTTTGGTGGTTTGCTTTCCTGGACTTAAATCCATTTCCTTTGTAAACCCTTGAACTCTGAATCTCAGGAGCTATTTACATTTGGAAGACTGATGAACTGTTATTCTCCAAGAGTTCAAACCCTCCCCCACTGTTTAGAGAGGCTTTTGCCAGAGATCTAAGAGAATTTCAACTGGACAGTGGAGCAATACTTCATAAGATTGCTGTTATTCATTGTCCAGGCCATCAGAAAACAGATAGCCTTTGACTAAAGCTAGCACCCATTTATGATAAAAACTCTCAGCAAAGTGGGAATAGAGGGAACATACATCAACATAACACAGGTACCATACTCAATGGGGAAAAATGAAAAGAGTTTCCGGTAACATGAGGAACAAGACAGCAGTGTCCACTTTCACCACTCTTATTTAATCAGAAATCAGTTGCATTTTTATACACAGACAATGAACTATCAGAAAGGGAAACTAAGAAAACAATGACATTTACAATTGCATAAAAAATACATGAAAATAACTTTAACCAAGAAGATAAAAGATCTGTACTCAGAAAATTATAGGTCACTGAAGAAAGAAACTGAAGAAAATACAAATAAATGGAAGCATACACTATGCTCATGGATAGGAAAAATTAACATTAAAATGTCCACACTACTCAAAGCAATCTCTGGGTTCAACACAATTCCTATAAAAATACCAATGAGCCCTGGATGGTTTTGCTCAGTGGATAGAGCGTGAGCCTGCAGACTGAAGGGTCCCAGGTTTGATTCCAGTTAAGGGTACATGCCTGGGTTGTGAGCTCAATCCTCAGTAGGAGGCATGCAGGAGACAGCCAATCAATGATTCTCTCATCATTGATGTTTCTATTGCTCGCTCCCTCTCCCTTCCTCTCTGAAATCAATAAAAAAAAATTTAAATAAAAATACTAATAATATTCTTCATAGAGCTAGAACAAATAATCCAAAAATTTTATGGAACCACAAAGACTGCTAATAGCCATAGCAATCTTGAGAAAGAACAAAGTTGGAAGTATCATGCTACCTATATCAAACTATGCTACAAGCCTCAGTTATCAAAACAGCATGGTACTGCCATAAAATCAGATCAGTGCAACAGAATAGATCTCAAAAATAAACGCATGCCTATATGGTCAATTAATATATGCAAAAGGAGCCAAGAACATACAATGGGGTAAAGATAGTCTATTCAATAAATGGTGTTGGGAAAATTGGACAGATATGTGCAAAAAAAACCCCCACAAACACACAAAAAAACTAGAGCACCTTTTTACACCACAAGAATAACCTCAAATGAACTGATCAGCTTATACCTAAATAGGTGGGGTCTTATCAGATTTTACTAATGACTCATTCCTCTGCTAAACCAGAAGGAATCAAGCCCTGAATCCACCACTCCCATTAGGAATCACCAATCAATATGATTACCTCTGTGACATCCTGACTGTACAATACTCTTCAGAAAACAAACATTTGCAAACACAGGCTGAACCTCACCAAAATGAAGACCACCCAGGTAACTGTTTGTTTTCTAATCTCTAACTTCTGTTTCAATTTCTATCTGTTATGGGCATTATCTTCTTCCCATGGGTTGCCACTTCTACAGAAGTCCATAACCAGTCTGACTGCTGGGTCTGTGGGTTGCTGCCTATGTCAAGTGCAGAAGGAATGCTCTGGATTATACAATCCTTCAACATTGCGGACTGGGAAAGATGGATGGAACAAGCTACTAAAGATAAGCTGGGACCTCTATCCTACCCCACATCCAGGGGAACACCAATTTAATTGTACTAAGACAAAAGCATGCATTTTTGACTTAGAAATGCACTAATGCCTCTATTGTCCCCCGTCACATATGTCTGAGATGGCCTATGATTTGCACGTTGCCTCTCATCACGGCCCCTTTCTGCACTGAATGAACCAACCAGTCTAATTTTGCTCTGCGTCTGGTATAATGGGGCATCACTGAATGTCTGTCACCATGTACATAGGTTCATACATTCCTATCTAGGTAACAAATAGGAAGAGACAATAAGTCCTTCTTACCTGAGGTCTTTCCTACACCCAAAGAAGGAATTTAGATTTGCAGCACTAATCTTTGGCCTTACCTCCCCTACTGCTGGACTGGGCAATGTACTTGGGGATTCCCATCTTTGTCAGGATGGATCTGTAAGATCCTTCCTGAGAAAAGAACACAAAGAATTTTCCAGCACTGAGGTCTAAATGTCCAAGGATCATGACCTGGTGAGAATGGCCCGTCTCCATTTTCATGTCCTGATATGCAGATATCTCAGCAAAGCTAGAAATACAGGCCTTAACAAAGGTCACAGCCTCAGCTCTTAATAACTCCAGACAAAGCATTCTTCTTTGGAATCAAGAAATGGCCCAAATAAGAAAGGTGGTTTTACAGAACTGAATAGCATTAGACCTACCAACTGCAGCTCAAGAAGGAATATGCTCGCTTTTTACATAGAAATGTTGCACTTACATCCCAGCTTATGACTCTAATGTTTCCAATTTATTAACTCCATGAACACTGCCATAGATCAGGTTGACAACCTTTACTATGCAGATGCATTCACCCACTGATTCACTTCTCTGCCTGGCCCTTGGAGAATGTCTACATTAGTGATATTGAGCTACTACTGGTAATCTGTCTTTATAATTGCTGCCTAAAAGATAGCCAAGAATAGTAATCTAATGGTAATTCAAACTAGGGTCTTAGACCTGAGACTCCAGAATACTTTCAACTGATTTTGAGACAAATCCATTCTTCTTTCTCTAATCAATGTCCCTAATCAGCAGGTAACAGCCAGATCATTGCCTGTTTTCCCTTAAGGTTTGAGGAATGCACAAAAAAGGGTGAGTGAAACCAAGGGCCCCATTTACTATATATTGATTTCAGATAGGAAGGGAGAGGGAGAGGGAGAGGGAGAGAGAGAGAGAGAGAATGAATCATCAATGAGAGAGAATCATCAATCACCTGCCTCCAGCATGCCACTCTGGGGATCAAGCCCCCAATCTGGGCATGTACCCTGATTGGGAATTGAACCATGACCTCATGGTTCATAGGTCACAACTACTGAGCCACACCAGCCAGGTCCAAGGGCCCTATTTAATGTATGACTTCGATTTAATATGTGACCCCAGCTCTCTATTCCCTTTCTTCACAGAATGCCCTGTAAGTCTAAACTCTTCCCCTTCACTAATCTTTAACCCTTGAGGCAGCAAGAAACAATGACCGTGCCTTGACTAAGGTTCACAAGGTAAGGTCTCTATTAAGCAAAAGAAAACAGGGCCTAGGTTGTGTTACAGTTCCTGGGCCCTACAGTGGCATGACCCCTGACCACACCCTCATGGAACCAGACTGAAAGACCTGAAACCATTTATTGCCCTTACCTCTCACTCTTGACCAATCAGCAACACCCACAACCCAAACCCCATTACTTATGATGACTCTTGACTTTTGCTCTATAAATCCTGTCTGTAAACCATTGGGCAGTTGGGTTTTCTGGAACACGATCTCACGCATTCTCCAGATTGGTGCCAATTTTAATAAAATAATTCTTTTCTCCACTGCAAACGCCTGCCTGTACATTTCTTTTGGGCTGTGCATATGGGCAGATCAACTCTTGTTCAGTAACAATTTTTCCTATCATTGAGACATCTATAAATCTGATTTTTTTTCTTAATTTCACTAATGAAAGTATAGAACAGACAGGAGTGAAGACAGAACCATATGAGGGGTCACTAAAATTTATCTAATTTAAATTCTGAATCTACAAACTTGCCCACCTATCTTATCATCCAATCCATTCTTCCACAATGGTACCATCTAACAGTGACAAATGCCTATACAGTACCTCATTTCCCCAATTCACTAGTATAAGTAGAAGTTGATTTTTTTTTTTGCTAATTAAAGTTTATTTCCATTAAAATAGTTTAACATTGAGTCTCCTTTGCCCCTTAAATATTATGTTTTCAAATATTTACATTCTATTGCTAAAAGCCATATTTATATTCATGCCATGCATTCTTAACATAAGTATATCACTCACAAGAAGATGAAAATTGGTTCCTGGAGGGCAAAAAATAATTTAAAAAACATTAAAATGGTTGTGACCCTCCAAAAGCCATAGTACATAATAAACCAATACACTTAATATATGGTATTAAAATATAGAGTGGGAGTAAGATTAGGAAAAATATTTTAAAAGGGCTCCTTAGCGGGTTGAGAATGAAAACAAGGTTGAGAAACAATGCTATAAAGTAGTGCTGCTTCTTGCGTATAAGAGCATATTAGCTTACAAGTTGAGAATGTTCCCTAATGCACTAAGACCATTCTGGGCAGGGGTGGGCAAACTTTTTGACTCGAGGGCCACAATGGGTTCTTAAACTGGACCGGAGGGCCGGAACAAAAGCATGGATCGAGTGTTTGTGTGAACTAATATAAATTCAAAGTAAACATCATTACATGAAAGGGCACGGTTTTTTTGTTCTGTTTTATTCATTTCAAATGGGCCGGATCCGGGCCCGTGGGCCGTAGTTTGCCCACAGCTGATTCTGGGGCTGCTCAAAAGTTTCTGCTAATATGAGAGATAATGTACACGCTATTTTAATTGTGCTCTTAGAGGTTTCTAAAAACCTTACAATATACAATTTTCCCCCTCTATGCTTACTTTTTAAACCTCTACTGTGGAATTTTGTATTGCAGACCATCTCCCTTAATAAATTCACTCCTCCTTAGCTGTTCATCCCATTATGGTCTTCTCTCACTTGTGGCTAGGGAGGAGATGGAGGTGGAAGAGGGCACAAAGGGGATAAATGGTGATGGAAGAAAATAAAATAAAAAGCAGCAGGTCTTTATCTGAAATCCCCTACATTATTAGGAACTGAAAATATACAATGACAGCCACAAACTGTTGGTAGACTGCCTTCTGTGTAATTTGAAAAGCTAGAATATTAGTGATTTTGAGAAAACCAAAATTTTCTGCATAAGTTAGGTGTATGATCCAGGAATTTTGCAACTAAATATGTATTAACAGTTATTCAAAGTGTTGAATGAAAATTGGTTGAAAATTAATAAGTACAGAAATTAACAGTAAATGTTTTGAAATTTTTATAGCAGCTTGACATTATTATGACACTTTTAGTGTATTTTACAAAAGCATCACTCCACAATAGAGGGGAAAACCCTAAAGCTTGATCTTTGACATCAGGAGACAAGAACATGGATGCATATAGCTGCACTGTTTCGGGTAGCAAGAAAACTAGATACAGCCCAACCAGCGTGGCTCAGCGGTTGAGCGTAGACCTATGAACCAGGAGATCATGGTTCAATTCCCAGTCGGGGCAACATGCCCGGGTTGTGGGCTTGATCCCCAGTGTGAAATGCAGGAGGCAGCTGATTGATGATTCTCTCTCATCATTGATTTCTCTATCTCTCTCTCCCTCTCCCTTCCGCTCTGAAAGTATAGTACATACTACATCAATACAAGTATAGTATATAGTACATAATAAAGAAAACAACAACAAAAAAAGAAAACTAGATACAACCCAAATGTCCAAAAACAAAATTGAACATTTTGGTATATTCACCCAATGGAATACAACAAGGAAAATGAATTCAAAGTATAGAAACAAAATTATACATTTAAATATACTTTTTAGGAATGTAAGTATCTGGGAAACTAAGGAAATTCAGGATAGTGAACATCTCTAAGGGAGAAAAGGAAATGATCTGAGAATGGCATACAGGGAACTTCAAAGTTAATGATGGGTAGATGGTGTTTGCTATCCTTAGTCTCTATACATTGTTAGTATTCAGCTTCAATACAAAATTAAGAATTTATAAAGGTAGACAAGAAGAGATAGTGACTAGAGGAAATTTTTGAGAAATTGTGCTGCAAAAGCAAAAATAAAATGAAAAACTAGTTGGAAAAGAATGTGGGGTGATACTTTTTTGTTATTAATATGATAGGTTCTAGAGCTTGTTTGTACTTAAAAATGATCCAGGATAATAAGAAAACTAATGATACAGGCGATCCAAAGGAGCAAACTCCTTAGTGAAAATATAACCTAATGTCTCATAATAATATTAGCACTTAGGTAAAAGTTTAAACTAAGAAACAGTAATAAGAAATTGATTTTGTTTACATATATTTCAAATGTGTGAAATTCTAATTTTCACAGAAAATTTTTTTTTTTAATTCTCAGCATGCAATGCATTCTTATATGAAACTGATATTTTTGTTCCTAAAATGGGACAAAAACTATAGAGGTGCCCTTCAGATTCTGTTCTCATAGCAAAAGCATATGAAAACAATAAGCTATTGCTGAGAGACGGGTAAAACTAGCCAGACAGGTGGTAAAGATTATGCTGAAAGAGAGAACAGATCAAAAGAGAACAGACCAAGTCATTTCCAAAATGTATTTACCACATGAACCTTGGGACAGCACCGAATAAATGCATAAATGTAAAAAAGTACTGTCACATTTGTGCACAGCAGATATTTCACTTTACTGCTGGATAGATGCGCTCATGTGCTGAGTCCGAATCAGCTCTTGGTATATGTGCAATACACATGACGAACAATGGTAGTCGACTTTTCACATGTTTATCACAGAAAATCCTACCACAAAAGTGATTCCACCCCCCACCCCTACTTAATGATTACTTTTGTGAATTATGGTAGACTAGAAAATATGTGTTGGAGTCAGTTCTGAGAGAATCCGTTACCTGTAAGGAAGAGCCATGCTAAACAATGAGTGTCTCCTAAATGCAAATCTACATGCCACTTTATCCACAGAAAACAAGCTGGTGGTTACAACACATCTTTTTAGTGAGCTAAGACAAAATGGAGCAAATATAAACATTAAAATGCAAATATATGTTCTGTATACTGCACTGTGTATCCACCATCCAAAGTTAAATCATCATATATTTGCCCCCCTTTTACTCTTTACTATGATACTATTAACCAACTAGTGGCCTGGTACACAGACTCGTGCACATTGAAGGGAAATTAATTAGAAGAAATATTTTAATATCGCTATTCACCCTTTCTCTATAATAGAAGCGTCAACCAAATTCACGATCGACAATGACAGAAACACAGCGTGCATTGGTGATAGCGAGAGCTTTATATGTATTGCGCATGCATGAGTCAACTTAGCCTTTTATAGATACAGAACTTGCTTAATTAGACCTGCTTTCTGATGTAGCTAAACTTTTTCCAGCCCAGTGAAGCAGCACCCTAACTTCTCTTTCAGGTAATTGTCAGCAACATAGCAGTAAATATCAACACGAAACACATTATTATTGTAGATTACGCAGGGAGAACAAAGGGTAAAATACTTAACTGCAGCAGTATTTAACTATATTCTGTGCAGTGAGAAAACCTGAAGTCATTTTCTTCTTTTCAGTCAGGTCAAGTTTCTAAACTTTCTAAATCTCCATTTTCCAGCTAATGAAAAGAAAATAAGACTCTACCAGGTCTCCTCTCTACCTACTCCAGGACTTCTGTGAGGATCAAATGAGATGTGGCACGGGAAAATGCTTCACAGATATTTGGTTAAGGGTGAAATGTTTGCCCCTGGCAATAAAGCAAGTCGTGTTCCTGCACTGAAGAAACTCTAAGGAGGCTAGTCGCTAGGGAGAGGAAGCCGGGCATTGCTTCGGGACGTCATTACCTAGTGCCCACAGCAACCGTTTCCAGGCTGGGCTGAGCTGTGGGCCGCATTTTGCACCATTGGGTCTCGGCAGCATTGGCTGCGATTTGTCACTCCAGGGTGGTGGCGAGGCCTGTGTCCCACTTAGGGGAAGCCAAGTGTTGCTTTCTCTGCACCAGGTCCATAGTGCCATTTATTGTTAAATGGCCTGTCGCTAGGGAGAGGAAGCCGGGCGTTTCGTTGCTATGTGACATCATTACCCGGGGCCACAGCCACCATTTCCAGACTGGGCTGGCTGTTGGCTGCATTTTGCACCATGGGGTTTTGGCAGCGTTGGCTGCAATTTGGTGGGCTGTTGCTCTGGGTTAGTGGCAGGGCCTGTGTCTCACTTGGGGGAAGCCGAGTGTTGCTTTGTCAGTGCCAGGTCTGCAGTGCCGTTTCTTTGTAAATGGCCAGTGCGTGTCACGGCAGCTTCTGTGTTAAGCATCTGACCCTGGTGGTTAGTGTGCGTCATAGCGACCGGTTGGAGGGACACTTAGCATATTAGCCTTTGATATCTAATCTAATAAAAGACAACATGCAAACTGACTGCACCTTTGCTACACCTTAAGCCACGCCCACCAGCCAATCAGAGCGACTATATGCAAATTAACCCAACCAAGATGGCGGCCGGCAGCCACTGAGCTGGAGAGAGCAGGAAGCTTGCTTGCTCCAGTGATGGAGGAAGCCAAGCTTCCCACCTGCCCTGGTGGCTCTGAGCTCCACTGAAGGCAACAAAGTTTCAATTATAGAAGGTAAATAAATCCCAGAATAAAAAAGAAAAAGAAAAAAAGGAGAGGCTGGGAGCTTCTGTCCCCAGGGGGCTTGGCCAGCCTGAAAACGGCCCTCAGCCCCTCACCCAACTGGCCAGGCAACCCAGTGAGGACCCCTCACCCTAAAGGAGGTGTGGCCAGCCTGAAAACAGCCATCAGCCCCTCACCCAGGCTGGCCAGGCACCCCATTGGGGACCCTCACCCTGAAGGGGGTGTGACCAGCTGCAAACAGCCATAAGCCCCTCACCCAGCTGGCCAGGCACCCCAGTGGGGACCCCCACCCTGAAGGGGGTGTGACCAGCCTGCAAACACCCATCAGCCCCTCACCCAGGCTGGCCAGGCACCCCAGCGGGACCCCCACCCTGATCCGGGACACCCTTCAGGGCAAACCAGCCAGCCACCACCTGTGCACCAGGCCTCTATCCTATATAGTAAAAGGGTAATATGCAAACTGACCCTAACAGCAGAACGACTGGGAATGACTGGTCACTATGACACACACTGACCACCAGGGGGCAGATGCTCAATGCAGGAGCTGCCCCCTGGTGGGCAGTGTGCTCCCACATGGGGGAGCTCTGCTCAGACACAAGCCAGACTGACGGCTGCCAGCACAGCAGTGGTGGTGGGAGCCTCTCCCACCTCCTCAGCTGCACTAAGGTTGTCCGATTTTAGCTTAGGTCTGCTCCCCACTGGCAAGTGGGCATTCCCCAAGGGCTGCTGGGCTGCCAGAGGGATATCTGATTGCCAGCTTAGGCCCAATCCCCCGGGGAGCAGGCCTAAGCCAGCAGGTGGTCATCCCCCGAGGGGTCCCAGACTGAGAGAGGGCACAGGCTGGGCTGAGGGACCCCCCTCCCAAGAGCACAAATTTTTGTGCACCAGGCCTCTAGTAGATATATAGATGTCATCCCAATAAATTTAATGAAAAAAAGCAAATATAAAAATAAATAGCAAATGTAATAAAAGTTTTTTGTTCAATAAAATGCAAATTAACAGTATGACAATGCCCATTAACTTAACTATTGACAGAGCCCTGAAAATAATCTTCATTGAGAAATCTCTTTATAATTCCAGGTCCCTGTTGAATTTTTGAGTATTCAGAACCAATAGCCTAAAAACACTCGCTGCTTTATGTCATAAATTGTAATTTTGATGAAGAGAAATAGAGAAAAGAAATCTGGATATAGAAAAAACCTGCCATACACAACCTATTACCTCAGTTTAAGAAACACTGATAGAAGCATTCATTCCCCCTATGTAATAGTATATGAGAGCTCTTTTAAAATCTTACTTCCAAGTAGAAAGTATATACCTTGTTCCAAAGTCAGCAAAATTTTAGATATCTAAATTTCAATCACAATACTAAAGTAGAACCTGTAATTAACTTAAATATAAGAATAGTTTAAATACAGCTACATTTTGAATCACAGTAAAAAAGTTATAGTGCTTATGTTCTCAAAACATGGTTCCAAGCATGTGAAATTTGCAGCCGGCGTGAGTTTGACATGCTTGTGTTACAATATAAGACATTTAACTTGCTGGTTTTAGGCAATTCCATTATTTGTTTCCTCCTAAGCTCAAATATAATTGTTTTATATTTTCACATACTGGTTATCTGTTCAAAACTAATTTTAAAAAACAGCATTTCCTTTAAGTAACACGAGGTATACATTATTAAAATTTTTTTAGTTGATTTGATAAAGTGAACCCAAGACTGAGCCTTTATATAAATTCAGCTCTTCTCTGTGGTTAAAAAGTTGAATCCTGATAAAAGTTTCTGTTTGAATGTTTGTAAGTCCAATATGCTTTACAGGGCTGTACAAAACCACCAATACCACAGTGAAACATCAGCAGTACAGTCAGGCGATGTTATCAGGCTCAATTACGTCAATGAGGTTTTATTTCATTGTTCCCTATGCAGCCAAACAGAAAAACATATATGTGTCTTCAAATCAAACTTACCGAGCTGTTATATTTATGTGAAACTTAAAAGAATATTTATTATAGTAGTGCTGTGAATTAACTGTTATAGCATCTTTTGTTCTGTTTCTTGATGACATTTTATTTGAGCTTTGTGTACAAATCTATGTTAATGAAACACTAAATTTCAGGATTTCTAACTTCTTCTATTTATTTGTCTTCCAAGTCAGGCCCAATGAAAAATCCCATTCAGTAGCCAAAAGTTAAACTGAAACTGTACTTTCTAATATAGTCTAAAGTACAAAAATAGTAATCTTGACCCCTGCATGTCAAAGAAGAGCTCCAGGTAAAAAACTGAGAAGCAGGAAAAAAAGGTGTTGGGGTGAGGAAGAGGGAGATCAGGAAGTTAGTATGACTTAGAATCTACTGTAATCTCCCTTTACCCGTGCTTTTGCTATCCGTGGTTTCAGTTACCTGCAGTCAATCATGGTCCAAAGGTATTAGATTAAAAACTCCAGAAATAAAGGATTCATGTTTTAAATTGCACACCATTCTAAGCAACATGGTGAAATCTCACGCAAGTCCCCTGGGGACATGAATCATCCTGTTGTCCTGCTTCCCCACATTGTATACACTACCCCTGGTTTGTCATTTAGTAGCCATCTCGGCTATCCCATCAACTGTCCCAGTATCGCAGTGCTTGTGTTCAAGTAACATCTATTTTACTTACTGCCACATTCACATGACTTATTATGATATGTTGTAATTTTTCTGTTATTATTAATTCAGTATGCCTACTTTACAAATTAAACTTTATCATAGCTATGTATGCATAGGAAAAAAACAACAATATATTACAGGGGTGGTTATTCTGCACAGCATCCTCTGGGAGTCTTGGAATCTATGCCCATGGATATGGGGATAAACGCACTAGTTCTAATCCCCTGTTGCCTACATGATGACATTTCACTGGCAATTCTCTCTTTCTCCTACATCATCATTTTCTCTCTTTCTGAAATCATTTGCATTAGATTATAAGCATGCCCCAATTCCCCAAATCTCACAGAAATACCTTCTCACGATCATACTTCCACCCAGCCCCCGTTCCATTTCTCTGCTCCCTTTTATAGCAAAATTCCTCAAAAAGAGTGGTGTTTACTTATCTTCCAATTCCTCCCATAAGTGTTTCTTAAGGTGACACTACTCTAGCTACACTGGCTTATTTGTTGGTCCTTGAACATGCCAGGCAAGTCCAATAAAATGCATTTCCCCTTCCTTTCTCTTAGTAAATTAAAAAATAAATGTTCATCAAGTGTGACTTTCTAAAGCTGTACTGATAATTCAGATTTTATAAAGTAGCACTTGAAATATACATATAAGTTTGGGGGATTTTTTCTGTCAAGAGTTGAAAATCAGAAGCAAGATATCTAAAGGGACAGAATAAAAATGGGTGAGTGAGAGAAATATGAAAATACTAGTCATACATTATTTGGAATGGGTAGAGCTTTAACCTGTATACCTACCAATTAATTAAATCTCTATATCCTAATGATAAATAAGCATTTAAAATTTTATCCATGAGTTCCTACGAGATTTTTATTATTTTATGTTCTGAAATTGAGCAAAACACCTATCTTTTTTTTTTTTAACCTTAAGATTTTCAGAACAATTTTAAAGTTATAAAACAGTTCTACATACCATGGTCTAATTAGTGTGCTAAAGGAATTCAAGCACAGAGGACCATTTTCTAAGTATATAAAATTGCCTCTATTTTACCAGAATACTCAACCTCTTGTTCTCTCTGGATGTTTTCAAGTATGTGCCTACCTACCTCTCTTCTGGACCTCCTATGTTTTTCTGGATATATACCTTGGCCCAGGCCTCAGCTAGTTTTTCTACCTTATGGATGAGCAAAATTTTATCTCCATCCGGGGCATAGACTGTACATTCTCACCAAGAGATATATATATTTTCACGATTGAGTGCCAAAAATAACTTAAGCCTTTAAAGGATTGTAAACCTTTAAAAAATAAAATTTCTATTTTCCTCCTACCTCAAAAATAAAACATTTTCCTCTTAAGTTACAATATAATTTTCAGTAAAATTTAAGCAATAAGATTAAATTTATAATAGCTAATATTTAGAAGGCCTTACTGAAACACTTGAATAATTCAGGATTGCATGAGGAAAGTCCTAATAAATATTGTAGAATTCTATGCATGGTATATAAACAAAACCAAAAGAGAAAAAAAGGCTGGCTCCTCACTTCACTAATAAGAATATGATACAAACTTGACTCCAGGTCTGGAAAGAAAACCAGAAGATCATAAGACAAAGTCCTGCTGGGGAGATTTGAGATTAACCAAAAATGATGGTCTTAAGACCAAAATCCAAGAAACCCTCATCTATACACACTAGTACAATAACTCAGGTAGACTGATGCTGGGAGCCCAGGTCTCCACATCCCTCCCACCCATTTAAGAGTCAAACAGAGGAGGCTGGCTTGCTTCTTCCACCAATCAGCTCTGTAAGACTCACACAACTGAAAGATCCACTGACATTCAAGTGAAGCAAAGAACTAACTGGTCCTAGGGGCATACCCTCTACCTAGTAAAGCAAATACAACATATACCTATTCACTAATCGCCCTTTTTAATTCATCAGGGGCAGATAAATTAGAGTTTAGGCTTAAGAATGATGAGCAACTAAAGCCTGTCTTACTGGTGTAACAGTTGCCTACATATAGTGAGGGGAAAATTAAAAAAAAAAAAAAAAACACATGAAAATTCTCTGCTGGAAGTCCCTTTGTTTAGGTTATCCCTGTTTCTAATCAGTTTGCAGAGACACATGACTTTGTATTCCCACATAATACAATGGAAACTGCTAATGGCATTTCACTAGAGCAGAGATTGTAAGTATATTTCACCATCAATTTGTAATCTCTGCCCCAACAGAAGTACTTGAAGAGGGTTAAGAATACTCTCCTAGGGAAAAGCTAGAAATTCCCTGGAAGGGCTCAGCTCCAGGCTTTGATACCCCTCAGCAGTCTGCCCACTACCCTACCTTTGATTATTAGAACTACCGACACCAGCTCTGTGCACAGGTCTATTCTGAGTGCTGAAGTTACCCATCTTCAAACATCTTAGAGGTTGGAAAGCACTGTAGTTAATATCTAAATATTGTTTGTTTGGGGTCATGATTTTTAAAAAATATATATTTTTATTGATTTCAGAGAGGAAGGGAGAGGGAGAGAAAGAGACAGAAACATCAATGATGAGAGAGAAGCATTGATCAGCTGCCTCCTGCACCCCCACACCAGGGATTGAACCGTGACCTCCTGGTTCATAGGCCCATGCTCAACCACTGAGCCATGCCACACCGGGTTGGGCAGGGGTCATGGATTTGAAAGACAACAAATGGTGAGTGTAACGCCTTTAATCTGTCTTTTAGTGTGTTCAAATTGCTGACTCAATTATAACTAAAACAAAGTAACACCTAATTTAAAAACTCTTAATTCTGGCAAACCACAGGCAACAGAAGAGGATGAAAACTTGTGTATTTACTCAATATTATTACACTCAGCCTTCATATTCATCCTGCAAAATCAGGATTATTTTTAAATATATAATGAAATTTAGGTTAACTGTTGAATAAATAAATGACTCATTTAAAAAATTCCTCTCCCCCATATTCTAATTTGACCTGGACATGTCTAACTTTCTCTCATCACCATATTTTCACATTATCACATCAAGCCTGGGTCACTTTCAGCAACAGCCTCCAATAAATTTTCCTCTAACAATTATATCTACTTTATACAACAAAATCTTCAAAACCATTTGCATGTTATTCTGTTATAAATAGACTATATTTAAGCTAAAGGGAATTGAGAAGACAACAATTCAAATCCTCACATCTTATAGATAAAGAAAACAAGAACCAGAGTAATGTGATTTTCCTCCTTTTTCTTATCTCTGTGTCCAACATTACTCAACTAAAAATCTACATGTGGGCAGACATTCTAGTAAAACAAAGGAACTATTTGCTTTTGAGGCTTGTCTCAAAGGAAATATAAACCTCTCTCTCTGGTTACCTTTTATATATGAACAAGCACATTGCCAACATGGTAAAGATTCAGGACCATAAACAAAGAACTCTGATTCTACCAAATGGCTACATCTCCAAAGCATAAAGACATTTCATACCAAAAAAAGACTATATAGGAAAGAAGCACAGGTATATTTAAGAATATTTTATCACTTGTGTGAAATTAAACAACTTTCCATGGGTAAAATTTTAAGTACTTAATAGAAGATATATTTATTAGTCTTTTACATGCCTTTATTTTAGAACGGAATATTACATTTAAGAGATATAGATATTTTAAAAAATTAGAAAAGCATTAAAGTAGGTTTTAGTTAGCCAAGAGAAAAGGTAAATGTACACTAACAAAACTATTCTTTTTTCTATTTAAAATAAAAGTATCATTTTTCATTTGGGATATTTATTGGTCAGACAGAAATTATTCAAGTTGCCAGCAGTATCTGTTAGAAACTGCTAGGCATTAGTTGAGTAAATAAGTTTTGTCATGGTAACTAAACTTAAAATTAAGCAAACAAAGATACCAGTGCCTTAGAGATGATTTGAAATGAAAAAAAGTGAACCTCTAGTCTATTAAACAAATCAGATCCTCAAGGATCATCACAGTATTCTAAACTTATGGGGGGAAAGTACTAAACATTTTATGCTTTGTATAAAAATGACTTTTTTCAATAAACAGATAGAAACTCTTTACCATGTAGGAGTTTCCACATGTAAAACAGTAAAAATTTCCATGTATAAAATAGTAAAAATGTGGGAATTATTTAAGATAAGTTGTGTTATAATGTGACATGGATCAGCTAAACTGATAGATCAGAAGCAAGCTTTAAGTAATTTGTAGAGAGCCTATCTGTAAAAATAAACAGAAACCTCATTTAAAATGAAGTTAGTAAGCCAGAAGGGGGAGCTCTCATGACCTACAATGATCACTGAGCCCAACAGGAAGAGCTGTCTAGAATAGTTTTCCCAACTTCCTCTTCTCTGTGAGAGAGTTTTCTCTCCTTTGTTTCTAGGAACTTGTGCACTAGCCCACAGGACCTGAATTGCAATTCTTTGTTCTTACGGAATAAACCCATTTTGCTGAAGAAATATCTAGATGTCTGTTTTAGGCCAATGTATCTAAACTAAAAAAACACACAACTGTGCAATGTGAAATAAGTTATAATTCCAAACATTAAACTTTCTGACAGTGTTGCACACACACACAAAAATAGTTACCATTAGTAGTTCCAATTGTTCTAGAAAAGGAAACCACATACCTATATTAAGGTCTGTCACTGATCAATAGATTAGTAGAATTTTAGAAATACTTCTATTTTTAACTCCAGTCTTTCCCCCACCCCCACATTAATGGTTGCTCATTCATTATGGGACAAATGCACACAGCCTAGTGTTTTCCTGAGATCGATGAATCTAGCATAGTGATAAGTTGTGCTAACTACTGACCAAACAACTATTAAAAAATAAACTAACATAACCTTTTTGGTATGGTGATGGCAAATGAGGATACATAAATAAACCACTAGGCTGGAAACATGTATATCATTATAGGCACTGTTTACTAATTCATCAATTATTAATATAAATTAGATGCAAATTATGCACCTTCAAGCATCCAGGAGGACAAGGTCTAATTTGTTCCTAACCATGATCATGAAGCAAAGTGAGTACCTAGCATATAACATTTGATCAATAAACACTTGTGGAATGAATTAACCTATATCTAGCACTTGTCACATTTTATAAATTTGAACTCTTATTCATGGAATCTATTACACCTAAAAATACCTAATATTTATTGAGAACATACTGTATGCCACTATCTCGCGTAAGACCTGTGGTTGTCCTCATTTTCACAGTTAACTATGGCTAAGAGACTAAGGAACTTGCCCAAGTTTACGTGACAAGTTAGCGGCAGACCCAGAATTCAAACTGGTCTTTCTAACTAAAAAATCTATAATTTTAATGATAATATTAGATTGAAATATTCATAATTATTATGCTGAGAACCTACTTATGTCTCTTTCATCCTATAGACAAAACCAGTTTACAAAAATATAAAAATGATGAATTTTTAAATGATAAATACATTGTTTTGTCTTCCTGGCTTTTAGTACGTGACCTCCTGCTGAACTTGAGTTCTTAACCACTTAAAACAGCATCTGCTCCTATTAGCAGAACAACTTTATGCATTGGAAGAACTAGTCTATAAATTTAGAATACCAAGGCTGAACTACCTTTGTTTCAGATATCTATGTAGAAAAGATTGCACTATGGTAAGTTTGTTGTAAAGATCAAGTTAGAATGTACTTGATAAAATGTCTAATACTACAAAGATGCTCATAAAATGATATTTTCCCTGTTGATATGCTATTGTCTAAAATATGTTATCTAGCCCTAGCAGGTTTGGCCCAGTGGATAGTAGGCCTGCGGACTGAAGGGTCACAGGTTCAGTTCCAGTCACGGGCATGTGCCTCTGTTGCAGGCTCCTCCCTGGCCCAGGCCCTGGTCAGGATGTTTGCAGGACACACACAATAGCTGTGTTCCTCTCCCATCGATATTTCTCTCTGTCTTCAACTCTCTAAAAATCAATGGAAAAATATCCTCAGATAAGGATTTTTAAAAATTATATATATATATATCGGCCTTAAATGACACAGTAGATCAAATGGACATAGTTGACATTTACAGAGCCTTTCATCCCAGAATATCGGATTATATATTCTTCTCCAGTGCACATGGAACATTCTCAAGGATAGATTATATGTTGGGTGATAAAACTAGCCTCAACAAATTTAAGGTTGAAATCATACCAAGCATATTCTTTGACCACAAAGCTTTAAATTAGAATAAAACTCCACAAATAAGTGGAAATTAAACAACATACTACTAAAAACTAACTGGGTCAAAAAAGAAATAAATAAAAGGTGAGATCAAAATATATATAGTGACAAATGAGAATGACAATACAACCTATCAAAGCTTCTGGGATGGAGTAATAAGAGGGAAGTTTATATCATTACAGACCTATCTCAAGAAACAAGAAAAATCTCAAGTAAAAAACTAACATTACATCTTATGGAACTAGGAAAAGAAGAATGAAAGTAGCCCAAAGTCAGCAGAAGAAAGGAAACAATAAATATTAGAGCAGAATTGAATGAAATAGAGAACAAGATGACTATACAAAAATTATAACAAAGAGCTGGTTCTTTGAAAAGATTAATAAAACTGACAACCCCTGGCTAAACAAGGGAAAAAAGAGAGAGACTCATATAAACAAAACCAGAAGTGAAAGTGGGGAAGTTAACACAGACATCACAGAAATACAAAAGATCATAATAGAATATTATGAAGGACTGACTGTATGCCGCCAAATTCAGTAACCTGGAAGAAATGTATAAGTTCCTAGAAACAGTTAACCTTTCTAGACTGAATCATGAAGAATTGGAAAATAAAGACCAATCAACAGTGAGGAAATTGAAATCACCATCAAACACCTTCCCAAAAATAAAAGTCCAGGATCAGGTGGCTTCACTAGTGAATTCTACCAAACATTCAAAGATCTGATACCTATCCTTCTCAAACTTTTCCAAAAAACTGAAGAGGCAATACTTCCTAACACATTTTATGAGGCCAACAGAACCCTGATACCAAAACCAGGCTAACACGCACACAGAAGAAAACTATAGCTCTAGCTGGTTTGGCTCAGTGGATAGAGTGTTGGCCTGCAGACTGAAAGGTCCCGGATTTGATTCTGGTCAAGGACACATGTCTGGGTTGCGGGCTCCATCCCCAATGGGGAACATGCAAGAGGCAGCTGATCAATGATTCTTTCTCATCATTAATGCTTCTATCTATCTTTCCTTCTCCCCTCTCTCTGAAATCAATAAAATATATACTAGTATAACAGAAAATTACAGACCAATATCTCTAATTAATACTGATACAAAATATGAGCAGAAACTACATAGATACTATATAATCAATCCTGGGATTGATAAAGCCCTGTTCAGTGTTGCAAGAATTCAGACAGCATATCTTCCACATGTTCTTTCCTCAAAGGTTCCTTGAGAATGTACTTTGACAAATGAAAAAGTACCCTAATCAAGAGAAAAGCAGTTAAATATTATGGAAGTTCAAAGGAAGAAGAGATTGTTTCTAAAGGAGCTGGAGAAACAAGGTAGATGAGATTTAATTATGACAAAACAGAAAAGGGGAAAGGAGGAAGAAGGAATGGGAGTGAGGAAGTAGGAGGGAAGCAGTGCGGAAGGACAGCTCATTTCAGAAAGAACAGCATGAGCGGCCCTTCTCTTTTCACTGTGTATTAGCATCTGAGTAAAGTAATCCTCAAATTGCAGTTCTAACACAATACTGACTTTGTTAAGATATTCTAAGTGGTTTCTTAAGTTTTCATTATTTTATATATATTTGCATTACTCTGTATATGAAATGTATCAAACTAATGGAATTTTGCTAACAGCTGCCACTTTCGCAGAGTCATGAAAGGCAGCACATTCTTTGCATTTATTCTAGAGAAATAATCTGTCAACGAATTAACAGGTGGGCCACGTAGTCAATGAAGTCCTTTGAAAGAAAAGTACTCAGCCTCCTTGTAATTTAGTTTCCTAATCTGTGCAACAGAGTTGAACAGGCAGTAGTGGCAGTGGTAAGACAATAGAGTGTCTTTCCCACAGTTGAGTTCTGCTCCCTCATAGCTGTGTGTAAAAATGGAGCTAATAATGGTACCTGCTTTAAAGGACAATTGTGGGAATTAAGGAAGATAACCAGAGTTGATCACTTACTACAGTGCTTGTACTTGAGGACAAAGTGCTCGGTAAATATTACTGATCTTCTCTTCCACTGTGGTTTAAATACCCCCATCCCCCAAAGTTTAACAGTCTAGAACAGCCTATGGCCCACGGGCAGGGTCCGCCCTGTACCCTTTTATGTAATGATGTTTACTTTGAATTTATATTAGTTCACACAAACACTCCATCCATGATTTTGTTCCGACCCTTCGGTCCAGTTTAAGAACCCATTGTGGCCCTCGAGTCAAAAAGTTTGCCCACCCCTGGTCTAGAACTAATGACAGAAATAAATGCTCAGCCTCCTTGTAATTTAGTTTCCTAATCTGTGCAACAGAGTTGAACAGGCAGTAGTGGCAGTGGTAAGACAATAGAGTGTCTTGAACTTAAGAAAATGTTACTTGTATTCAGTAGTGCCTAAATAGCCAGCAGATAGTATAGAAAACGTAAGTGGATTAACTTCAAATCCTCTATTGTAATATTCAGGCATTTAAAATTTCTGGCTTCTTGACTGTGGCAGTTACAACAAATGACATTACTATCGTGCCCTGAATTCCAGAGCAAATATTAATTAAATCTTGCAGCGAAACTCTAAATATGGAGTTGCAAAGAGTTAAGGAATATATTCTAGACTCCATACTCCACAGAAATCACCTGCATGCCTAGAATGATTCCTGACTGAATCACAAATATATGGATTTCTACCATACCTGATTCTTGGATCACTACCATACCTGATTTCCAGGTGTTCGACTACTAACTAAAAGAAAACTTAACTTGCCAACACTATCTTTTGTAGTGTTACTTACAAGGTAACAGATTATGTGTAAGCAAATTTTTAAAATAATTAAAACAATGGATAAAATTCTGTGAAAACTGAACCAAAGGAAATTCTAAAACAAATCTACTTCAAGATTTGACAAACAAGTCAAGTAGACAAACAAGTCTACTTCATTAGAGAATATATCACAAGAACATCGCTAAGTCACAGTGGTCTGCAAACATATATATATATTTTATTGAGAGAAACATCGATGAGAGAGAATCAGTGATTGGCTGCCTCCTGCACGCCCCCTACTGGAGGGGATCGAGCCTGCAACCCGGGCATGTGGCCTTGGCCCAAAACAAACCTGGGAGGGACCCTTTAGTCCGCTGGCGGACGCTGTATACAGTGGTCTGCAAATTAACCTATACGTTATTTAGAACCCCACAGCCTGATAGTTCTAAAGAGAATGTTGTGTGTGGGGGGTTTTCTTTTTTAAGATTTTACTGCTTATGAACATTATTTGTCTGCAATTAAGAAAAGAAATATGTATCAGTGAAAAATAAAAATCTCACCAGACCTTTACAAGCTCTAAGTTTTCTTTAATATTTTTAAGTTAGAAGCATCTTGGTAACAGTTGAAATAGAATGAGTTTTGAAACCAGACCCAGTTAAAACACAGTTTGGACACTTATCCATTGTATTATCTTGAATAATTAACTTAATTTCTGCAGTAATTAGTTTTCTCATCTACATAATTCTGCACATTGACAAACTAAAGTATGAAATTGCATATTTAATGTCTGTCTCATATTAATATAAAGCTCTTTGAAAATAGGGACAGCATCTCTTAAGATAACTGGTCTGGATTCTTCAAAAAGTCACTTCATTGAGAAGAGTGAGAAGTGTACAGTTCTCGATTAAATAAAATGAAAGACATAACCACATGCAGTGTATAAAATCATAACTGGCGCCGAAACCAGTTTGGCTCGATGGATAGAGCGTCGGCCTGCGGACTGAAAGGTCCCAGGTTCGATTTCGGTCAAGGGCATGTACCTTGGTTGCGGGCATATCCCCAGTGGGAGGTGGGCAGGAGGCAGCTGATCAATGTTTCTCTCTCATCAATGTTTCTAACTTCTCTATCTCTCTCCCTTCCTCTCTGTAAAAAAAAAAAAAAAAAATATTAAAAAAAAAATCACAACTGGTTTGGAAAAAATAAAACATATAAAAGATAGTGTTGGGGCATTTGGAAAATTTTAAATAAAGAATGCATATTATATAATACTAGAGGCCTGGTGAACAAAAATTTGTGCACTCGGGAGGGGGGGGAAGGGGGTCCCTCAGCCCAGCCTGTGCCCTCTCGAAGTCTGGGACCCCTCGGGGGATGACCACCTGCTGGCTTAGGCCTGCTCCCTGGGGGATTGGGCTTAAGCTGGCAACCAGACATCCCTCTGGCAGCCCGGCAGCCCTTGGGGGATGTCCACTTCCCAGCGGGGAGCAGGCCTAAGCTGCAGTCGGACAGCCTTAGCGCTGCTAAGGAGGCAGGAGTGGCTCCCACCATCACCGCTGTACTGGCAGCCATCAGCCTGGCTTGTGGCTGAGCAGAGCTCCCCCTGTGAGAGCCCACTGCCCACCAGGGGACAGCTCCTGCATTGAGCGTCTGCCCCCTGGTGGTCAGTGTGTGTCATAGTGACCAGTCATTCCCAGTCGTTCTGCTGTTAGGGTGAGTTTGCATATTACCCTTTTACTATATAGGATAGAGGCCTGGTGCACGGGTGGGGGCCGGCTGGTTTGCCCTGAAGGGTGTCCCATCTTACAAGATACCTTTTTTTTACAAGGTAAAATATTCATTCCTAATCTTTCAACACACCTGACACTCTAGAGCAGGGGTTCTCAACCTTGGGTCGCGACCCCTTTGGGGGTTGAACGACCCTTTCACAGGGGTCGCCTAAGACCATCGGAAAACACATATATAATTACATATTGTTTTTGTAATTAATCACTATGCTTTAATTATGTTCAATTTGTAACAATGAAAATACATACTGCATATCAGATATTTATATTACGATTCATAACAGTAGCAAAATTACAGTTATGAAGTAGCAACGAAAATAATTTTATGGTGGGGGTCACCACAACATAAGGAACTGTATTAAAGGGTCGCAGCATTAGGAAGGTTGAGAACCACTGCTCTAGAGAATCCTCGTAAGTTCCTCACTGTAACCCCTTCTTGACAAATAATAGTGAAACATAACCTAATAAATAAAAATTAAGATGTTCAAGTGTCTTAGAAAGAGGAATCTAAATTTTTTTCATATTGTCATTTTGAAAAAGCAATAATACATACTACTATCCCAAAATAAGTATGTTAATTTGCCAAAATGAGATTTTCATGATGTATATTTTAAAATATTAAGAATACTAAAGGCCCGGTGCGCAAAATTCATGCACTTAAGGGAGGGTCCCTCAGCCCGGATTGCAAGAGGGCACAGGCCAGGCCGAGGCATCCCACTGATGCATGATCGGGGCCGGGCAGGGACTGGGAGGTTGGCCAGTGGGCAGGGACTGCAGGAGGGCTCCAGGGCGTGTCCAGCCTGTCTCACTCCATCCCAATTGGCTGGACCCCAGGAGCAAGCTAACCTACCCGTTAGAGCATCTACCCCCTGGTGGTCAGTGCACGTCATAGCGAGCGGTTGAGCAGCCTTGGCATATTATTAGCATATTATGCTTTGATTGGTTGAACGGACAACCAGACACTTAGCATATTAGGCTTCTTTTATATAGGATAGGTGTGTCTGAATAATGGGAATTAAAACAATTTCATTAGGTCTTTATAAAGCTGCACAAAACAAAAATCTAAAGATCAGTATTTTATGCAAGGCAAAGCAGATATACAATTCTATCCTGACATTTTAAATTGTTCTGATTTGTCAAACAGAAGCTCTAGTAAGTTACCTTGAACAGTTGTATTTTATTACAGACTATTTTCCTCTCAGTGTTATCTAACCATGAAAAATGACACTAAGAAGTCCTCCAAAATTATATATTAAAAATGTAGTTCCTCCTTGTATGCATGCATATAAGCATAACCAATGGACATAAGACACTTGGGGTTAGGGGAGGCCAGGGGATTGTCAAGGGCGGGGGTGGGGGGGGGGAAGGACACATATGTAATACCCTTTGTAATACTTTAAGCAATAAAACAAACAAACAAATAATGTAGTTCCTCGCCTTGGATGGTGTGGTTCAGTGGTTAGAGTGTTGGCCTGTGCACAGAAGGGTTGTGGGTATGATTCCCAGTCAGGAGCACATAACTGGGTTGCAGGTTTGATCCCCGGTCAGGGCCCATGTGGGAGGCAACCAATCATGTGTCTCTCTTACATTGATGTTTCTCTCTCTCTCCCTCTCTCTCTTTCCCTCTCTCTCTGCCTCTCCCTCCCTCCCCCTTTCTCCCTCTCCTTTCCTCCCTTCCACTCTCTCTACAAAAGTCAATGAAAAAAAATATCCTTGGGTGAGGATTAACAACAACAATAAATAAATAAATAAAATTAAAAAGTAGTTCCTCAAAGTATATTTATTGTGGCCTCTTCTTCATATTGAACTAGTCCAGAGCATATCGTCCTCAATCTAGTTGCCCAGTAAAATACAGTTGTTCAAATGCCATCCCCTGACACATGGTGATTAAATATAACAATTCAAACAGTCAGTAATTAGGTATCAGTATGCAATCTTGACTTAAGGGGGGGGTGGGAGGAATCATACTTTTGTAAGATTTTTTAGTGTTTTTTTTTTCTCTCATTTCCTTTTACTAGACCCTCTGCTTCCCCAGCTTTTCTTAAATATGTAATTTGATTTTAAAGAGGAAGCCGGGGGGTGGGGGGCGGAACATCAATGATGAGAAAGCATCATTGATCGGCTGCCTCCTGCACGCCTCACACTGGAGATTGAGCCCACAATCTGGGCATGTGCTCTGACCGGGAATCCAACGGTGACCTCCTGGTTCATAGGTAGACACACAACCACTGAGCAACACTGGCCAGGCTGTTTCCACCCAGCTCTGACATACTGTCTTCCCTGCCTCAACATGAACATGTCAGAAACACTCTAATCTCAGGGCTTTTGCCCTTGCTGTTCTCTCTGCTGTAATGTTCTCTAAGATATCTGAATATCTCCTTCCTCAAACACCCTCTTTAAAATTACAACTCCTCTTCCCCACCCCACCCCCCACCCCCAGAACTCCCTTTTACCCTTTCCTGCTCAATTTTTCTACTTAGCACTTACTTATCAACAACTGGCCATTATTTTTTACATTTATTTTCTGACTCCTCCTATTAGCACATAAATCTAATGGGGGCATTTTCTCTATGGGAATTCAATTACAGTCAGAGAGCTGAAAACATGATTGCATATCTACTTTTAAAAAAAGTAATAAACAGTAGTACATTATAAAAAAAAGATAAACCAACATGCTCAGACTCAGTTATATACCAAAAGTATTAAAGTACATAATCACTATTTAGAAGACTGATTTTAAAGTCATTTTAACTTGACATACCTCAGTTTTCACATCTATAAAACTGACATACAGGGATGTTATAAGCATAAATTCAAAGTAAAATACTTTAAAATGTTAAAATATTAAACAAATGTAAAATCATACCGTTGAGGGATAAGCAATAGTTATTATTTAGAATATGAACAAAATTCTAAACTCAAAACACAGGGAACTGATACAACCTGATCTAACATGATTATCTGTACTGTATATAAATTAAAAATTAGACACCCACTGCTTGAGACACAATAAAAATATCTATTCCACATTGAGAAAAAAGACAAAATTACTTAATTTCTCTGGATTTTTCATGTTTAACCAAAAATTCTTGAGCTACTTTACCACTCTATGGTTCAGTTTTCTCATGACTAAAATAGGAATAACAGTAAATGTTAGATGCCAATAGATAGAGTGACAGGGGTCACATCCCAAATCTGGCTCTAAAGTTTTTGCTCTTCCCATTATACTTTCAGAACCTATTATCCAAACCAGGTAAAAAGTGAGGCTATAACTAAGGGAAATCATTTCTTTCAGAAGTAGAAGGCTGTGTTTAAGTGGTAATATAAGTAGTATCAGTATGTTTAGTACCATCGCTCCATAAAATCTGCTAAAACAAGAGCTAAGAATAAGGTTGAAAAATTACCTGAAACATCAAAGAACATCTTAGAGTAATATTATGTCTCCAATCAAGTCTCCCAATCTAAAATTTAAAAGTCACGTATGCCTTTTTCTCATATGCAATCATAGGTTATAATAATTCATAAAAGAAATTATGTGCAGGAACAAAGAGAATGTAGTAGATATCTGTCCATTTTTGGCCACCCAACATATGAATTCTTTTCCTACATTTGAGAAACTCCCAATCAGGTGAGTGTTGATGGCCCACATAACTCACTTTCCATTACACAACCTAAAAAAGCCATATATTCACCACCCAACCATTCTTGTAGTTGCAGTATTATTATATGGTCTTAGATTAACTACTCAAACACCCACCCAGGGCTTTAAGTTGGGGGATAATGGTGCAACAGAGGGAATCAATGGAGAATCCATTCTGGGGACAGGTGGAAACTAATGACAGCAATATCAAGGTTCTAAGATAACAGGTGCAGAGGTGACAAAGTTGGCATTCATAGGCTACAATAATAAGTGAGTATTCACTGTTGGTGACAGCCACGCAAGTATTCAACAAGCTGACGCTGTACTGTTATTTTGGCTGTGTTTTTTTCTGCTGTCTAACTTAATCTTATTCTTGTCTTTTTTGTGAGCCTAGATTTCCAGCCTTCCCAATGATTCTGTGAGCTTCTCAATAGTCTGTCCAATTTTTTTCAGTTCTGTAAACAGCCAGGATTGATTTCTATTATTTGCAACCAAGAACTCTTAATTTATATACCAGTATTCAAAAATCTATTTAAACATTTAAGTCATGCATTATGCTTTTGTCACAGGCATCTGAATACTCCATTAAGTGCAAAAAAAGATTATGATATTATACTTGAAATTTGTTTCTGTACTTGCATATAGAGATTCATTACATTTTATACATTGGATATAGTTTTAAAAGTTAGATCAGTCAAGTTCTGAATACAAATCATATTTATCTCACAGTAGTGTGGTCTTACAAATATTTCAGCAAAACTTTTTGCTTGCAAGTTAAAATATTAAAAATTATAAAATCTTGGTATTATGTACTAGTTAACTTCAGAAACCAAGATGGGATAAAATAAAGTAAGCAAAGGCAACAGCAAAGGCTTTAGTGGAAAATATGGCTTATTTTCACTAAAGCAAAATCCCTCATTATAAAAACTTGATGAACTACAACTAGCCAACTTGTAAAACTTCATTGCTTTTGGTCAGAGATCACTGGGATCTTTTGAAATTTTATAAAATGCAAAAAAGAATAAAAATAAGTCATTATATTCAAATGAATTTTAAATAGCCATCAGATTCATACATTACTATCATTTTTAATTCCTAAAATAATTGAGCTATGAATCTAATCAATAAAAGGATTGAGATGCTTTCTTATTTATCCAAGAGAGGCCCAGCACATGAAATTCATGCGCAGGTACAGTCTCTAGGCCTGGCCTGTGATCAGGGCCATCTTTCCCAACTGCTCACAGCTGGCCCTGCCCCCTATCACCATCCACCCCCGGTTCCCCATTCACCATCGGGTGATCAGTGCCTGATGGCCCGGGGAAGGGACCTAGATGTCAGCTGTTCCCGCCCGCTCACCGGCCCCACCCCCGCAGTGGGTGGCCATCAGGTGATCTGAGCCTGCCGGCCGGGGAAAGAGAACAAGAGGTGGTCAGTGTGCCTCATAGTGACTGGTCCAGCGGTCATTCTAGTTGTTCTGCTGTTAGGGTCAATTTGCATATTACCCTTTTATTATATAGGATATTGGTCAATAATGCATGCACCGTTCACCATTCTAAGGTAAATGCTAGGGAGAATATATTCAGAAATGTCTGATCTTGCTCTTCTCTGAAAAATATATCAGAGGTAACAGGGAAGGTTCTCTAACTCAGAAACTCTCACAGAAGATAACTGAACTGAATGGGGGTGAATATGAGGTTGTTCATGGGTATCTTCAATGTGGCAGTGAGCATGATCTAGAGCATTGCTGTACACAGTATCTGAGCTTTGAAAAAATATTAATGGTCATGTACATTTGAAATTTTTACTTTATTTCATACCATTCTGATAGGTGAGGCTGTTATGCAAATCAGTGTACTGTATTTATATTTGAAAAGACCTGCAATCTTATAAGTAGTGTTTGTTTATAATAGCTCAGTGAATAAAATTTAAACATAAAAATTCTGCTATGTTATAGAATAATTTTCTGCTTAAAAAGGCCCAAGAACAACTCCATGAAGTGTATAGATTGGGCCTGAGTATCAAACAGAATAAGATTTGATCTCTGGTTCTGTCTGTGTGATCTTCTATTAAAGACAACATTTGCAACATCAGTTTCCTCATCTGTAAAAGGGAAATGATAACACCTACCTGGCAAGACTTCTGTGAGACTTAAATGAGATAATATAAGTAAAAGCCCTATCACTGCCTTGCCTAGAATACAATAGGCACTCCAAAAATTTTACTTCCTCTTCCTTTTCTCTCAGCCTCTCAGCCCTACCCCCCAACCGCTCATTGCTTCTGGCATGCTTTATAACTTAGCATGAAAAGTATTGACTAAATCTAGGTTCTTGTCATTTCTTCACACTTGTAGTATCACAAATGTTTTCATTAAGTTTTTAAGTGTTAGTAACTTTCACAAAAGCATAAAAATTTATTTAAATAAACTAAAGTAGCTCCAAAACTTAAATTCCTAAAAACTTTTCTTTGCCAGTTAAGCATATCACTAATAACCAACCTTACAAAACATTCTCCTATATTATGAATTTTATAGTAAGCATGTTGATAGACCTTTCCATGTTAGATAAATGAAAGAAACTTGTAGAAACAGTTTTGACATTCCTTTTCAATGAGGCCTCAGAGCATGCCTTTTATCACTGTCAAAATGGAATGTCATGAATCCAAAAGAGTATATTGAAATGTAAACTTGATCATGGCTACTCTGACATGCTGGAAATGGTAAGCCTTGAAGATTAGTAAAATTAGTCACAGAATAAATAGTGCTTATCATTACAAGCACAAATAAATTTAAAGTTCACAGCCAACAGAGGTAAGCCAAAAAAAGATATAAGGGGGAAAATGCAATTTAGAAAACACGTTCTTTCTGATTCTTAAATTTTATTCCAGTCATTATTTAATTAAATGTCCCCATCTAGCTCTAAAATGTGATTACTGTAAAAATAATGAAATTAACCAACATCCCAGTCCAAAAAATACATTCATATAATAGATATAAAAGGGGAGAGTACTTGAGAACCAAAATGATTCACCAAAGGCATATTTATTTAACATAACTGGAAGATGAGACATTTGCTTTGTTCATGTGGAGACAGAATAGCATAGTGGCTAAGACAACCACACTGACTAATTGTTTAATCTTGAAGAAATTAGTTAAAACTCTCTGTACCTCATACCCCTGAGTCCTCTGTTGAGAATAATATAGTACCTGTCTCCCAGGGTTGTTTTGACTATTAACTCAATAAATACATGTAAATCTCTTCAAGTGTCCCAGGTACACAATAAATGTCAACATACATTAGGATCTTATTACAATTACTATCACTGTTATTGACACTTGAAATTATCTATGATGGTTATACGACACAATAAAATCATCAGGAAAAGCAAACAGTTGAAAAAATTTAATTTACCATAGAGTTATCATTTAAAGAAACAGGAAGCATTTACGAAGGACTCTAATGAAATGGAGGAAGAAAGAGCACTTTAGTAGATAGAAGGTTTGGGGAGGAAGCCACTTGTAAAAAGGCTTTATGAATCAATCCTCTAGTTAACTGATGACAGATAGAACTCAATATAAGAAGAGATAATCAAGATGGACATACTCGCAAATCAGAAAATTCTGGAAAACACTTAAGCCTTCCCTTGACTTCATTTCCTTCCTTCAATAATCACCCAACTCTGTTCCCTTTCACAGCGAAACTTCTCAAAGGAAGTTTAGTTCTTTCTACTTATTGACCTGTCATTCACTCTTCTACTAAAATCTGGTTTCTATCCCAATCACCCCACTAAAATAACTCCTAAAGGCCACAAAACAACCTTCATCTTGCCAAATTCAAAGGTTAATTTATAAACCTCATTTTGGTCAACCTCTCAACATCATTCAACACAGCTGTATCCTTAGAACATTTCCTCTATTTCTTTAAATATATTTTACTGATTTTTTTACAGAGAGGAAAGGAGAGGGATAGAGAGTTAGAAACATGGATGAGATAGAAACATCGATCAGCTGCCTCCTGTACACCTCCTACTGGGGATGTACATGCCCAAGGTACATGCCCTTGACCGGAATCGAACCTGGGACCAACACTCTATCCGCTGAGCCAAACTGGTTAGGGCTCCTCTCTTTATTTCAATGATACATCTCTTCTGGTATTCCTTCTAATTTGCTGAGTCTAATTTATAATTGGTAAAGCAGAGCAAGACTTTAATTTGGGTCTCTTTTCTGCTATAGCTACACATTATCACTTGATAATTTCATTCCCCCCCCTTTTTTAATAGCAGTTTTCTACTTCTCTCTTTTTAAATCCTCATCCAGGGATATGTTTTTATTGATGAGAGGAAGGGAGGGAGGGAGAGAGAGAAAGAAACATCGACCTAAGAGAGAAATAGCAATTGAGATTGAACCCGCACCTTTTGGTGTGCCAGGTGACGGATGATGTTCCAACCAATTGAGCCATCTGGCCACGCCAGGGCTGTCACCCATGTTTATGGTTTTAAAAACCATCTATATGCTACTGACTCCTAAATTTACATTTCTACACTGAACTTTCCCCTGAGCTCTAGACTTATATATTCATTCATTGAACATACATATTATCCATGAGGCATTATTCTAGGCTACTGAAATATGACAAAGTCTTTGCATTCCAGAGAGGGAGAAAGATAAACATGATAAGTGGAAAGAAGAAAAATTAAGTGGGTTAAGGGAGTGCAGAAAGATAGGCAGGCATAAGAGAGGCTTATTTATGTAGGATGGTCAGGGAAAGCCTCTCTTAAATGGTCCTATTTGAATAGAAATTGGTATGCAGTGAGGGAGCACACTACGTGAAAATATTGAGGAAGAGCATTCTAAGCAGAAGCAGCAGCATATGCAAATGCCCTCAACTCGGAGGTAATCCTGATAGCTCCAAGAAACAGCAGAGCCCTGGCCAGTGTAGCTGAAGTGAAGGGAAACAATTTGAATACGAAAATGTCTCCTTAATTTTAAAACTACTATGAAACAGTGCCCTCCATTATGCTATTAAACATCCCTTACAAAATGCAATAAACTTCTCCTAATAGTTCATATTGGGGAAAGTTTTTCTCTTGACAAAATGTGTCTTTTTATTATACTACAAAGATGCTATTTTTTTAATTGGAATTATCTTTTTCCTCTGACAGTTGGTACAGATAGATTTTTTTGCCAAACTAATCTCCACTTAGACTTTCCACGATTTTCTCCCCCTCCTGTCCTTATTTTCACTTCTTTAATTATATGGCTCTTTTCCTTTTTATTACTATTTTACATTTTAATGTTTCATTTCCTAACATTCATATACAGTATTTGGTATCAGGCAGAGTATAAATAACCAATAAATATCTAATCTTACTAGAAATTTGGCAATATCAAAATTCATTTCCTCTGTAACCCCCAATAACATTTAAATAAATTTAAAATAATGTCCTGTTGTAAATATGTGTTTACCATATGTGAGTGAAAACTCTGCTTAGTCAGATCTTCTCAACACCACAGAGCTAGAAAGAAATCAAAACTTCTTATGGTCTAAAATTGTGCTGTCCCATACATTAGCCACTAGCGTTTATCTCACAAATTAAGTAAAATTAAATAAAATGTTAAATTCCATTTCTAAGTTACACTAGTCCTTTTACAAGGACTCAATAATAAATGTAAATTTCAAAACTATATATACGTTTCTACCTCTGTAATTTGTATCCATGAATAGAAAAGCAAGCTTTTAAAAAGGCCAAAGGAAGAACGCCATCATGTTCACTTTGCAACCTGCCAAGACCAATACTAGTAACAATACAAACACACACGCACGCACGCACGCACACGTCCAGACCACCACCTCCCCTGGACTACAGCAGGGCAAAGTAATGAAAAATGATCACAGGCTGGATTAACTAGAATGCTGAGAAAGTAGGCTTACTCTTTAACCAATAAACCAATCTGCTACAGTCATTAAAAAAAAGGTGCACACATACCACCACTACCACCATCACCACCACCAGCCAATACTAACCACGTTGTGGTAAAACTGGTGTTCTCCCACAACTCGTAAACAGCAAAAGAACAGTAGAAAACTCCTGAACTCCAGCCAGATTGCTCTCATCACATGTGCTATTCCCTCTGCCTGCAGTGTTTTTCTTTACCATCTATCCCTAGTGAAATCCTGCTTTTACAATGGTTTAGCCTGTGGTTTTAATTCCTCCTCCTCCATATCTTTCTGAATCACCCTGTATTAGTCCAGGTTCTCCAGAGAAACAGAAATAACAGAAAATATACAGATAGGCAGAAACATTATAAGGAATTGGTTCATACAATTATGGCAAGTCAGAAGATCTGCAGGGCAAGTCAGCAAGCTGAGAACCTAAGAGAACCAATGGTTTAGTTCAAGCCTGAACACCAGCAAGCTCAAGGCCCAGGAAGAGCCAATGTTTCAGTTTGAGTCCATAGGAAAAAAAGCTGATGTCCTAATTTGAAGGCACTCAGGCAGGAGAGAATTCTCTCTTACTTAGCAGCTTTACTACTATCCGGGCCTTCTGATTAAACGAAACCCACTCACAGTATCTGCTTTACTCAGTTGCTCTCATCCAAAAACACTTTCATAGAAACACTAAGAATAACATTTGATTAAATGTCTAGGTACCTGATGGCCCAGTCATATGAACACATTATCACACACCCAAATACTTTTGATGATACAAATGGACTTCTATAACACTCTCAGACCCTAAAACACTTAGTTTGTACTCAGCATAAGGCACTTAATATACAGTGCTTTGAGTAACAGATATGTGTGTAAATATTTTAACTCTGAGAATGTAAATGGTCTAAGGCAAAGACTATTTCTTATATCATTTGTATGCATCACAGTGTCTTATGTATAACTGGTATTTAAAAAAAAAATTTTAAATGAAATAAATCTATGTGCCTTACAGTAAAGGATCTCAATCTCATTCTTTTGTACAACTTTACAAGACATTAAGGAAATCATGAGACAATCTATAATACAACCAAAGTTCACTATTTAATACTTATATTTAAGGGTTTAAGTCTGACATTACTTAATTCTCCTATGCAAGCATTTGAAAAGAAAATCAGTTAAGTCAATTCATAGGATTATTATCTACTTTAAAAGCACATCTCTTATACACCCCCATAAACCACTTTTCCAATCTTGGGTAAAATTTGAATACTAATGTACATTTTTTAAAAAGGAAAACAGAAGTACAAATGGTAGGAATTCAGGACAGACACATGCAAAAAGATGAAACTAGACCAGCAATTAACACCCTACACAAGAATAAACTCAAGGTGGATAAAAGACTTAAATGTAAGACATGAAACCATAAAAATCTTAGAAGAAACCATAGGCAGTAAAAACTCAGACATCTCACATAGCAATATGTTTATGGAGACATCTCCTAGGGCAAAGGAAACTAAGGAGAAATAAAAAAAAAGGGGCCACATCAAAATAAAAAGCTTCTGCACAGCAAAAGAAAGGACCACCACATTGAAAAGGGAACCCACTAAATGGGAGAATATATTTGCCAATGATACATCTGATAAAAGGTTAATATCCATACTCTATAGAGTACTCATACAACTCAACAAAAAGATAACCAAGCCAATTTAAAAATGGGCAGAAGACCTGAACAGACATTTTGCCAAGAGACACGTGAAAAATGCTCAAAATTACTAATCATCAGAGAAATGCAAATAAAAAACCACACCTGTCAGAATGGCTATCATAAAAAAACATCAACAAACAGTAAGCGCTGGTGAGGATGTGGAAAAAGGGAACACTAGTTCACTGCTGGTGGGAATGCAGATTGGTGAAGCCACTATGGAAAACAGTATGGAGTTTCCTCAAAAAATAAAAAAAGGAACTTCTGTTTGACTCAGCAATCCCATTTCTGGGAATATATCCTAAAAACCCCCAAAACAACAATCAGAAAGAATATACTAGTATGCATACCTATGTTCATAGCAGCACAGTTTACAATAGCTAAGACTTGGAAACAGCCCAAGTGCCCATCAGTAGATGAGTGGATAAAAAAGCTGTGGGACATTTACATGGAATACTATGCAGCCATAAAAAAGAGGGATCTCTTTTGGGACAGCATGGATAGACCTGGAAAATATTATGCTAAGTGAAATAAGACAAATATCACATGATCTCACTTATTTGTGGAATCTAATGAACAAAATGAACTGACCAACAAAATAAGACCCGAAGCATGGAGACATGGAACAGACTGGCATACCTCAATGTGGGGGAGGGGGGACGAGAAGAGAAAAACCGAAGAACTTTTATACTTATATGCAGAGCCCATGGGCACAGACAATAGGGCAGTGAAGACCTGGGGGGAATAGGGGCTAGGAGAATGGGGGAGGGGGGAGAGAAAATCTGTAAGATTATCAATAATAAAAAGTATATTAAAAAACAAACAAACAAATGGTAGGAGTTCAAGCACAACTCTCTAGAAATAGGTATTCTTGAACGTGGAATAATGACTAAATTTTTTCTTGGCTTCTCAGCTTACAAAAAAATTTCTATCACACTTAATATTCAATGTGCAAGATTATTTTAAAGGAACTTATTTTCTTCCCTAACATGTTCTCAAATCCTAATCAAATTGCAAACTTTCATGTGAACATAACCATGTTGTGATCCTTGGCCCCTATCCAGACTAACTTTCCCAATTAAGAACACAAATAGCATTCTACCTGCTGTGAATGCTAGTACCCTTCTAGTCCTCTCATTTGCATTCTGGGTCACCTCTTAAACTTCAGACCACTTAGGCCCTACTCACACTATCTGAAATTCTTAAGAAGCAGAGAGTAGAGATTCAATCCACAAATAACTGCAGTAGTATCCCCTTTGCCCGTTATATCTTTAACTAGAGGCCCAGTGCATAAAAATTTGTGCACTCAGGAGGGTCCCTCAGCCTGGCCTCCTGGTGCCCTCTGGCAGTCTGGGACCCCTCGGGGGATGACCACCTTCTGGCTTGGGCCCACTCCCTGGGGGATCGGGCCTAAGCTGGCAGTCAGACATCCCTCTGGCAGCCCGGGAGCCCTTGGGGGATGTCCACTTTGCAGCGGGAAGCAGGCCTAAGCTGCAGTCGCACATCCTTAGTGCTGCCGAGGAGGCAGGAGAGGCTCCCACCACCACTGCTGTACTGGCAGCAGTCAGCCTGGCTTGTGGCTGAGCAGAGCTCCCCCTGTGAGAGCGCACTGACCACCAGGGGGCATCTCCTGCATTGAGTGTCTGCCCCCTGGTGGTCAGTGTGTGTCATAGTGACCAGTCATTCCCCGTCATTCTGCTGTTAGGGTCAATTTTCATATGACCCTTTTATTATATAGGACAGAGGTCTGGTGCATAGGTGGGGGCTGGCTGGTTTGCCCTGAAGGGTGTCCTGGATCAGGGTGGGGGTCCTGCTGGGGTGCCTGACCAGCCTGGGTGAGGAGCTGAGGGCCGTTTTCAGGCTGGCCACACCCCCTTCAGGGTGGGGGTCACCCCTGGGGTGCCTGGCCAGCCTGGGTGAGGGGCTGATGGCTGTTTGCAGGCTGGTCAAGCCCCCCAGTGGGGACCCTCACTCCATGGGAGTGTGGCCAGCCTGGGTGAGGGGCTAAGGGCTGTTTGCAAGCTGGCCACACCTCCTTCAGGTTGGGGGGGGGGGTCTCGCTGGGGTGCCTGGCCAGCCTGGGTGAGGGGCTGATGGCCATTTTCAGGCTGGCCACGCCCACGGGCTAGAAGCAGGTATCTGGGATTTACTTATCTTCTATAATTGAAACTTTGTAGCCTTGAGCAGAGCTCGGGGCCAGCCAGGGCAAGTGGGAAACTTGGCTTCCTCCATCGCTGGGGGCAACCCAAACCTCCTGCTTGCTCCAGCTCCGTGGCCATTGCCATCTTTGTGATAGAGTGAGGGAGTGATGATTAATTTGCATATTACTCTTTTATTAGATGGGATTAGGGCTTCCAAATGTAGCTAACAATTTCTAATTAAAATTGCACTGTAATTTCTCTTTGCACATCTTATAAGTTTACTCTCAATATTCTCTGTATCATCACTAGAAAAAAATCACAACATGAAAAATACCTGAAACTTGGGTATCTTCCCTCCCCCCCCCCAAAAAAAATCACAATTTTTATTTCTTTTCCCTGACATCACGAGGCCCACCCACAGTAGAAAGGGTAATCTGCTTTTAATGGCTTATTTATTACACATTTGTTTTTTCCTATTTAGGATAGAAAACTAAAGGCAGTTCTTTGGGCAAGAAAAATTCTTGGGGCAAATAATATCACTATCATCTCTCTCAGAACACTGCACTTCAAGTGGTAGAAAGCCAATTCAAATTACATTAAGCCAAAGAAAGAAAGAAACAAACAAAAACACACTAAGGCATTTATTTGCTCAGAAAGCTGGGCAGGAAGTTGGCATAGTTCTGGAAGAAGAGCTATAGGTAGGAAGGAGAGCCTCAAAAAACAGAAATGGCTCTCCCTAAGTTGCACCTGAGCTCCTCCCTCCCCCATCTCTTATCCCGAATCATTTCTTCTTAGCTTTATTATTTAAGCAGACCTTCCCCATATGGAATTGCAAGGTAGCTGCCAAAAGATTCCGTCAAAATCTTGCCTTCCTAATCCCAGTGTAAAAAGGTTTTCTTCCTTCGAATCTCTGGCTGGATAAAGACTGATGGATTGAGTCACATGCCCACTCAGACTTAAACCTACCATTTTACCTGGGGGATTAATCTACACTGGCTAGGAAGAATAGTGTGCCCATCCCTTTGGTGGGTGAGTAGGCAAAATATATTTCTACAAGAAGAGTAATTGGGTGGAAGGGGATATCCTGGGAAACAAAAAACAATAGCTATCACAGTCAACCAAACATTAATCATCTATTCATCACCACATCTGTGCCAGATGCCACGCTAGCCCTTTACATACACTATCTCATTGAAACCACAATAACATTATCAAAGTTGTGTTATATTCGTTCTCTAGATGAGAAAACAGGTTAGAAAGGTTAAGAAATCTGCAAAGATAGGTGGCAGATGATTCAAAACCTGGACTAATTTAAAATAGATGAATGAGTAACTAATGTCTACCCAAATGTTCTCCAAACCAAAAACTGATTTTCCACTGCGGGGCTTGAAATATAAATGGAGGGCGTTATTTTACCTTTGAAAGGATCCCTCTGGGTCAGGCAAGATTAAAGATACTGTGAAACCACAAATAGAAATACTATAGGAGTGGACAAAAGTAGGTTTACAGTTGTGAGTATGCGAAACACAGAGTTTATTCTTGTATTATTTACTATTATATTATATTCTTAATACAATACAACTGTAAACCTGCTTTGCCCACCCCTGTATAATTAAGAAGACATATCCAAATAGCAAGGATGTGAAAGTTAGCTGGGGGGGAAAGGCATTTCATCATTATATTTATGTACAACTAAGATTTTAAAAAAATCCCAATATAAGAAGTCTAATAGGAAATCCCATAGTAAAGCTATGACAGAAAATGTTTAAGAGGGAAAAGAAAACCTGTTATATGAAAAGCAACAGCATAGAAACTTGTCTTCTCAACGTTGGCACTAGCAGAAGGGAGGTGTCTCCCCTCCAAATCTGAACCTCCAGTCAGAACTAACACAGACTTGTAATCTGAATTCATATGCATTAATGTGGGCCAAAATACTCAACCTCAAAATTTAATTTAAAATGGTCTCAGGTTGCTAGGGCCCCCAGGTTACTGGCAGAAGCAAAGCCTAATCTTATATGGAAGAACTCACTTCAATCCACATCGACAATGATGGTCAGATGCCACTTATTGTAAGGCTCATCCAGATTGCAGAGGTTTTAAAATGTGAAAAAAAAAAAAAAAGTACACGTCAAAATCAGGGAAATATAAGTGTCCTTATTAGGAAGGAAAATATTGGAAACCACTGCTCTACAGTGGAACCATTTATATGGGTGCCTTCCAAATTCACTTTCTTCAATTCTGAATTCTCTGGCCAATTCATTCCAATTTCTCTCTCCCACCTCACCACCACTACTGCCACACTAATTTCTGTACTTTCCTCACAATCCTAACATCTAGCCCACACTCATCTTTCCCAACTCGAGATTCTAAAAATATTTAGTTTGTAATCCGATATGTAACACCTGCTAATGTAACACAGGCACTATTGTTCTACATGAGAAACTCAACACAGAATTAGTAGCATTTCTGACTTAGTGAGATATGGCTAGATTTTAGAATTATTTCTCCCTACTTAGTAAACAATAAAATACCACTCATCAAAAACCGTTGCTTTTATAAACAGCTCTTAAGAATCATCTTTATAAACAAAAATATCTTTAATCCATTTCTAAACATTAGAACAAGAGTTGTAAAAATAAAATTAGTGCATAGAAGCCCTGCATGCTCCATTGTTAATATTTTGCCCTATTTGTTTTATCATTTATATACTCTTGAGTTCTCTCTCTCTCTCACTCACTCTAAATATCTATCTACATGTAAATAGGTATAATACATATGCATATTATTGTTATATGTAAGTTGCTTATATCATGCCTTTTATCCCTAAATTCATAAGAGATATTCTCTTATATAAACACATAAGAGAAAAACCAATTGCTAAATACTTGTAAATTTACTGTCCTGTTCCAATTTTGTCAAGTGATCCAATAACATCCTATAGTTTCTTTACAGGATCAGTTCTATAATTGGATATTAATTTAGCTATAGCTCCTTTAATCTGAAACTTTTCTAAAGCCTATTTTTGCCTTTAATGACACTGACTTCTTAAAGAATATAATCTCTTATTTTTAATAGTATATATGTTCCTCATTTGGGGTTTGTCTGATGTTTTCTTTTAATTAAATTCAGGTTATTCATTCCTGGTTGAGGTACTAATACTGCTAAAGAATCACATCTGGAGACATACAATGTCCATTTACCCATTGCTGCTGATATTAATTTTGATCATTTGATCAAGGTATTATCTGATTTCTCCTCTGTAGAATTACTATTTTTTTCCTTGTAACTAATAAGTAATCCACAAGGAGACACTTTAATATCATGCAAATATCTTGTTCTTCACTAAAAATCCCCCATGGATTTAGCATCCACTGAAGATTCTTGCCTGACCCAATCTGTACTATGGTGGTTGCAAAATTTAATCCATTTTAATCATTTATCCAAAATTTATGTTAACTATTATTTAATGACAGATAAAGTCTATATGAATTCCAAAAATTTATTGTTATTTGAATTATATGAACTTTAGCTTGGATAATTAAATATTAAATATTATTAATTTTAATCGCCTTAACTCATTCATGTCCTGCATGAGTTAAGTGTTCTAACAACCATGATAATAATGTACTGCCATCTTTGGGATAAAATGTAAAATTCAACTTTTGTTATGTAAGTATTTATATAGATGTTACAAGATTCTAAAAAAAATAATAAAAATAATGGGCACTTTAATGATAACCAAAAATTTACCTGTCTACTGCCAACTCTTTTATTTTTTGTTCATTAGTCAGAATATGAAGGAAGAAGAATTGGAACACAGTTGTTGGGTATATACATGTCATTATTATGGTTTTGAAAGACAATTTTTCAATTATTTTAAAACTTCTAAAGACATATACTTATGGATAAACATGTAAAATGCAAGTAAAGAATTACAAGAAAACTGGAAACAAACTACATGTTTATCAACAGAAATCAAGTCAATAAATTATATTTATTCGAACAATGGAATACTATGCAGCTGTTATAAAGAATGAGAGGATCTATGAAAGATATATTTGTAGTCAGTGACAAGAATGCAGAACAGTACTGTAGAGCCCATACATGTAAAATGAGAAAGGGGAAGATATACTATGTATGTAAATTCACTCACACTCACAAACACACGCTTACATATGATTGCATAAACAGAAAACTTCTAGAAGAAAACACAAGAAACTGCTAACAATTGTTTATCTTTGGGGAATACAACTACAGGAAGTTTTATTTTCCACTTCCATTCAAATATTCTACTTGAATTGTGAACATCAAGTATGAATTGTTTATAATTCTAATAATTTGTGACAATTTTTTAAATACCAGTGGTGAACTATTTATCACAACAAAGTAAAATAAGAATTATCATCTTCTTAGGAATAGCATAAAACTATATATTTTTTCATATTCTAATTTTATTCTCCAATCTGGAAAGAGAAACTAATAATTGTTGTGCACATATAAACAGTAAGCATTTAGCTAATGTTTTTCTATATATTATTTATCTTTCTATTAATTATCAGTGGCACAAAACTTCCAGATGGTTGACTAGGATAAAACATACGTGTAGCCTGTGGCCCTGAAATAGGAAGAAAAAAATCTCCTCCCAATATGAGAGAAGTTAAATTCATGACAAGAACTTAAATAAGTCCATCGCATCATAAAACCCTTGATATTTAAGTAAATCATTAAACTGAGTGTAGCAAAAAATATCTATTCTAGTGATTAAGAAATTACTGTAATTTCTCAAAGTGCATTAATCCAAAATAATAAAAAAACTACTAGCAACCTGCATATTAGCACATTCTATATAAATATCCTAGTTTCCTATCTTGCAATGGTATTCACAAAACATGGACCAGATATTGGTAATATTCATAAGTGTCTACATCTAGCATTTCAATACATATATACACTGAGTGGCCAGATTATTATGACCACCCCATCAGTACTTCATTGGGCCACCTTTTGCCTTCAATACTGTGGCGATTCTTTTGGCATTGACTCCAAGAGATGTTGAAAGGTGATGCAAGAAATCTGACACCATGCCTGATGAATAGCACTGTCCAGTTGTGTGAGATTGATGGTTGTGGAACCAGCTGCCTGATGCCTCTTTTAACTTTGTCCCACAAATGCTCAATTGGGTTGAGATCTGGTGATTGTGGGGGCCACCTAAGCAAGGTAAAGTCTCCCTCATGTTCTTGAAACCACTCCTGCACAATACGAGCACCGTGGCATGGCGCATTGTCTTGTTGGAAGAAGCCATCTCCATTGGGATCCGCCATCAACATGATAGGATGAACTTGATCAGCAACGATACTTAAATATGTTGTGCTATTCAGACGTTGTTCCACATGAATTAAAGGGCCCAAATCATGCCAGGAAAACATGCCCCAAACCATAACACTGTCCCCACCAGCTTGAAGGGTTGTACTCATGCATGTGGAGTGCGTGCTTTCATGCTGTTTCCGCCAAATTCTCACTCTGCCATCTGCATATGCAACTGGAAATGAGATTCATAGGACCACATGACTCTTTTCCAATGCTTGACTGTCCAATCCTTGTGTTCCTGTGCAAATTGGAGACGTTTTATCTTGGTAACTGCAGACAGCAAAAGTGTTCGAACAGGCGTTCGGCTTCCATATCCCATACAATGCAGTGTACGGCTAATTTGCCTATAAACGTCAGGTGGTCATAATAATCTGGCCACTCATTTTCAAATATATCCCACATTCAAAAGCTGTTAAATCGCGTTGTTTACCCATATCTTCAGGAAAAAAAAATCACTTCTACTGTCGTGATAAACAACCTGCTTCCCTATTTATAATCGTCTGGCCCTCTAGCAACTTCAGCGCGAAATTATAGCTAATTTGCCTACAAATGTCAGATGGTCATAATAATCTGGCCACTCAGTGTATGTACATATTTATGTAATAATATAATGAAAAGTATATACCATACGAGGGAAAGGCACATATTACCTCCTCTGCTGCTTTCAAAACACATTTTTCTAATTTGACAATTTCACTAAAAAGATGTCAGGAATCAAGTTGGGCCTGGTTTATCTCCAGAACCTACAAAATTAATGATTGTCTCTTTTATTATACTCCCAAATTCTCAATATAACTCTTCTTTGATATTTTGTTTGTTTCCTAAGTGCCACATCGTTAATATCAAGTACATAGTTTCCATACTTTCTGTGCCAGCAGCATCAAAGTTTACTACGAGTAAGTCAGAAATGATTCCCAAGGCTGTTTGTGAAAGATAGTCCCTGCCTGTCTTTACACCCTGTCTCCTTAATGACTCTTACATTCATCACAACCCTTTAGTAATACTCATCTTTTTAAGTATTCAAATATGCCAAGCTCAACAGGCCTAAAATGCAGTGACCCTTGCTCCCACCGAGACCTTCATGAGACTAACTTCTCATCAGTCAAGTCCTGGATCAAATGTCATCTTCTACAAAAGCCTTCTATAGTCATTCAATCTAAAGGAAGTCCTTCTAGGCACACTTTGTCTCAACATCCAGTTTTATTTTCCTCCCAGGACTTAACACTATCTGGAGTGTAGCTTGTTCTTTTATGTGTTGTCTAGTTCCATCACTCCTCCCCAGTATCTCCCCCAACAATGAAATCTGGGCTCCATAGCAGCAGGGGTCCTGACTGTCTCATTCACTGTGGTAGCCCCAGCTTCTGGTATACAGTAGGTATTCAATATTTGTTATATGACTCAATCAAGGAGAAATCAATCTTGTCACTCCCTAGTGTCGAATATGACATGCACCAAAATGCTAATATATATATATATATGTATATATATATATATATACACATATACATATATATACATATATATATGTATATATGAAAACTGCAATGTCTTCACAGCTATTTTAAAATCTGTGAAAGTGGCCCAAAAATGTAAAAATGAATGATTATCGCTCCTATTTAAATGATTACTACATGAACCTAATATATTGGGAATAAATATAATTTTAAAAGTTCAATCACATATATGATCTAAAATTTAAAATACGCATCATTTTGTTTCTTTGGAAGTGGCATATCAACAGTATTTTTCTCTAAAATACATTATATTGCATAGAACACATATATTAAAATAGTCATAGTCAGATATGGAAGAAATTTTACTTTGAATATTACCATGATGATGATTTTCAAACATTTATTGAGTAGTTATTATGTGCTAGTACTGCAAATAAACTAGCTAATCTAATCCTTACAACACTACTAGTAGTTATGATACTATTATCATTGCCATTTTACAAATAAGAAAACTGAGAAAGAGAGAGCTAAAGTAATTTACCCAATGTCACCCAATAATTGCAAATTTTAGTTTATCTTCCTAACTAAATTATAAACGTTAAAAAATGTACTACATTAAAAATCAGTTTATTTAAATTAATCTTTTAATTTCAGGTATTGTTTAATATAGTGTAATTAAAACTAGTTTTAATTTTCCTCATTCATTCAACTCAATTTTTGAAAAATTTATTTATGTGAGCTGAGCTCAGAATACAAATTCAACTGGCACTGTCCTCATTAAAAAGAAATGAGGGGCAGGGAGGGGAGAACGGGAGGGAGAGAATAGGGAGGTTGGTTATTACTAGCAAGTTTGATGCAAACTGTTTCCAAGGCAGCAGCCAAAGTCCTAAAGTGCCTGATTCAGCAGTTCCTCATCTGTTTATAATCACTCCAACAGTCTAATAACATGGTCATTGCATACTATTTTGTTCAGCAGTTAATTCAACACATACAAAACAGTTTCTAACCTTTTGGGGGGAGGGCTTTAATAGGCTCACATTAAAAATTTGGGAATAGCTATTATCCATATTTTTTTAAAACTGTAGGGTTTTCTCACCATATTACTATACTAGAGGCCCGATGCATGAAAATTCATGCAAGAGTAGGCCTTCCTTCCCCCGGCTGCTGGCACCAGCTTCCAGCTCTGGCACCCAGGACCCGGGCTGCTTCCCTCTGGCCCCAGCTTCATCCAGAAGGACGTCCAGAATGATGCCAGGAAGGATGTCTGGTCTAATTAGCATATTACCATTTTATTGTTATAGACTAGAGGCCTGGTGCATGAAATTCGTGCATGGGGTGGGGGGGTCCATCAGCCCAGCTTGCCCGCTCTCACAGTCCAGGAGCCCTCAGGGGATATCCTACTGATGGCTTAGGGATATCCTACTGATGGCTCCCCATAGGGAGCGGGCCTAAGCCGCAGTCTGGCCTCCCTCTGTGGGAGGCAACCAGGCTGATCAGGGGAAGATGCCACCCCCATCACCCCGCTGCTGCTGCCATTGCCGGCCACCGCACGAAAAATGACAACTTTCTTTAGGCATTTTCAAGGTGTCTCTTTCATAGAATATGACATTTCTTTCTTTTTTTATCCTCACCTGAGGATATTTTTTTATTGATTTTTAGAGAGCGTGAAGAAGAGAGAGGGAAAGACAGAGAGAAACATCAATATGAGAGAGACACTTCGATTGGTTGCCTCCTGCATGAGCCCTGACCTGGGCCCCAGCCAGGAAAGAGCCTGAAACCTAGGTACATGCCCTTGATCAGAATCAAACCCGAACCCTGCAGTCCACAGGCTGAGGCTCTATCCACTGAGCCAAACTGGTTAGGGCAGGATATGACATTTCTTTGCCCCTCCAGCAGTGGACCTTCGTTTTTTTCCTCCAGGAGTCAGGTGGGAAAACCCTAGATCACCTTCTTGGATTCTTATTACCCAAATTACCAAGAACACTGTGAGTGATGTGCAGGGAGCTTAGCCAATGAGCGGTCAGAAAAGGTGTTTCCTCTGCAGCTTACGTGCAGAGGCGGGACTGCTGGCGCATCCTGGCTGGCAGGCCCTCCTGTCTCCGCTCCGGGTCTGCTCCAGCTGTGTCACGGTGGCTTGGGCAGGGCCCCCCCGCCCCCCCCCCCCCCCCCCGTGTGTGTCTGCTCCGGGCCTGCGCCATCCGTGGCTTGCCTCACCAGGCATGAAGTCCCCTCCCGCCCATCTGCGCACGCAGCCTCCACCTGAGCTGGTCGTGACTGTTATGGCGTCCCAGCTAATTTGCATATTACCTCTTTTTATATATATAATATCCCCTTAATATTATTTATATATAATATTCCCTCAATGCTATACACTTAATGTAACACACATTTAATGCTATGTCAACATACATGCTTTATCAACATGCAATTAAAGATTAAAATGTTTTGTTTATAAAAGAGCCAAGATTTTATACATATATATATATATATATATATATATATATATATATATACACACTTCCTCCACAGTCAATACTCTATATTCAACCATAAACACTGCAGTTTGACCACTGACAGGTACTTGAAGTCATAAAACAAAAACCGTCTTTGGCTCTAACTGGTTTGGCTCAGTGGATAGAATGTCAGCCTGCGGACTGAAGGGGCCCAGGTTCGATTCCGGTCAAGGGCATGTACCTTGGTTACGGGCACCTCCCCAGTAGGGGGTGTGCAGGAGGCAGCTGATCGATGTTTCTCTCGCATCGATGTTTCTAACTCTGTCCCTCTCCCTCTCTGTAAAAAAATCAATAAAATATATTTTTTAAAAAACTGTCTTTGCCTCTATTTTACACAATATAAAATAAAGCTACAATTCTCCAGTTGTTGGTGGCCGTTGTTGTTTTTTGGGGGGTGCTCCTATGGTAAAGACTACTCACACACACACAAAATTCACACACAGAGTTAAAAGAGCAGTTACAATTTTTCTAGAAATGTAATTTTGATTCTAGAATTGTATTATAATACAAATTAAACTGTCAGTGTATGTCAATAAGATTAAAGTAATAAGTAATAATTTAAAACTTATAAAAACGACACACAAGCCCTGGTTGGTGTGCTTCCGTTGGTTGGGCATCCTCCCGTGAACCAAGAGGTTGCTGGTTCAATTTCAGGTCAGGGCACATGTCCATATTTCAGGCTCCATCCCTAGGGACAGGAGACAGGGGGGAATGCATGATGCAGCTCATTGATGTGTTATACTCTCACATCAATGTCTCTCCCTGGACCTTCCTCGCTCTCTCTCTCTCTAAAAAACAAACAAAAAAACCCACAAAACACTTAAAGAAAAACAGTATTCTTTAAAGAAAAAAGGATAGCCCTAGCCAGCTTTGCTCAGTGGATAGAGTGTCAGCCTGTGGACTGAAGGGTCCCAGGTTCGATTCCAGCCAAGGGCACATGCCTGGACTGCGGGCTCGATCCCCAGTAGGGGGCACGCAGGAGGCAGCCAATCAATGATTCTCTCTCATCATTGATGTTTCTCTCTCTCTCCTCTCCCTTCCTTTCTGAAATCAATAAAGAAATATATTTTAAAAAATAAAGAAAGAAAAAAGGATATATGGTTATTGGACAAAAACATGGAATTGTGCAATCCAATGGTTCTTTTTCTAAAATCAAACTTATTAAAATAAATTTATATATACCCACTTAAAATGTGTAGTTTGATAATTTTTGACAAATATTATACAACTGTGTAACCACCACCACAATCCTATATAATAAAAGCCTAATATGCTAAGTGTCTGATCGGCCATTCAACCAAAGTGTAATATGCTAATGATATGCTAAGGCCACTCAACTGCTCGCTATGACGTGCACTGACCACCAGGGGGCAGATGCTCCGACCAGTAGGTTAGCTTGCTGCTGGGGTCCGGCCCATCGGGACTGAGCAAGATGGGCTGGACATGCCCTGGAGCCCTCCTGTGGTCCCTCCCCGGCTGGCCAACCTCTTGCGTCCCTCCCTGGCCTGATTGTGAACCGGTGGGGTCCCTCAGCCTGGCCTGTGCCTCTTGCAATCCGGGACCCCTTGGGGGATGTCAGAGAGCCAGTTTCACCCTGATCCCACTGGCCAGGCCAAGGAACGCCACCCCCCCCGCCCCCGCCCCGAGTGCACGAATTTGTGTACCAGTCCTCTAGTTAAGATATAAAACATCCATTCACAAAAAGTTTCCTCTTGCTCCTCTGCAATTTGCCCTACCACTAGCCCCAAACAACCAGTGATCAGCTTTTTGACACTGTAAGTTAGTTTCTATTTTCTATAATTTAATATAAATTGATGTATACAGGATTTATTCTTTTGTACATGGCTTCTTCCATTTAGCATAATGTTTCTGTTAATGTTTTGAGATTCAACTATGTGTACTCTGTGTATTAAGTTCATTGCTTTTTATTAGTAAGCAGTATTCTATATGGGAATGGATATACCACAATTTGTTTAGATAACCTCATATGATAAACATTTGGATTGTTTCTAATTTAGAGCTATTATGAACTAATGTGCTATAACAAACAAATTTTTCTGTGGACATATGTTTTCATTCCTCTTTGGTGAATACCTAAGAAAGGATTCCAAAATCATATGCTAAACTGTCAAAATATTTTCAAAGAGAATATGCAATTTTATATTCCTACCAGTCTTCAAATCTTTTGCCTAATTTTAACTGGATCATTTGATGTCTTTTTATTGTATAACTAAAGGCCTGGTGTACGAAATTCATGAACTGGAGGGGGCGGGGTCCTTAGCCTGGCTTGCGCCCTCTCACAGTCCAGGAGCCTCGGGGGATGTCTGACTGCCGGTCAGACATCCTTAGCACTGCTAGAGAGGTAGGAGAGGCTCCCACCACCGCCGCTGCATTCACCAGCCATGAGTCTGGCTTCTGGCTAGCAGTGCTACCCCTGTGGGAGCACACTGACTACCAGGGGCAGCTCCTGTGTGTGTGTTTTTTATTATTATTTTTAATTTTATTATTATTTTTTTTTTAGTGCCTGTGACCGGAATAAAACCTGGGGCCCTTGAGTCCACAGGCCAACGCTCTATCCACTGAGCCAAACCAGTCAGGGCGGCAGCTCCTGTGTTGAGCATCTGCCCCCTGGTGGTCAGTGCACGTCATAGCAACCAGTTGTTCTGCTATTTGGTCAATTTGCATATTAGCCTTTTATTATATAGGATAAGAGTTCTTTAAATGTTCTAGATGTAAGTCATTGGTCTGATATAGGTATTATGAATATTTTTCCCATGCTAGGGGATTATCTTTTCATTTTCTTACAGCTAACTTTCAAACAAACTTTCTTAACTTTTATAAAATCCAGTTTAATTTTTTCTTTTATGCTTTATATTATTTATGTTCAGTGTTTTCTTCTAGATGTTTTATATGGTGGTGGTATAGTTTTTAATTTTGGTCTACAACCTATATTTTGTGCATGGTCTGAGGCAGGGGTCCTCAAACTTTTTAAACAGGGGGCCAGTTCACTGTCCCTCAGACCATTGGAGGGCCGGACTATAGTTTTAAAAAAACTATGAACAAATTCCTATGCACACTGCACATATCTTATTTTGAAGTAAAAAAACAAAACGGGTACAAATACAATATTTGTATTTGTATGTGGCCCGCGGGCCGTAGTTTGAGGACCCCTGGTGAGGTAAGAGTCAGTATTTTTTTCCATACTGATTATCCAATTGTTCCAATACATTTATTGAAAAGGCTATCTCTTTCTAATATTTTTGCCAATATATCTCCTAGGACAAGAGAAACAAAGGAAAAAATAAACAAATTGGACAACAAACTAAGAAGCTTCTGCACAGCAAAAGAAATCATCAAAACTGATCCATAATGTCTGTCTTATCACACTGTATTTAAATAAATTTTGAAATCAAGTAGTGTTAGTCCAACTATGCTCTTCTTATTTTATTGTTTTGACTATTTGTCTTTCCATGTAAATTTTAAAATTAGATTATCAACTCCTTTAAAAAAAGAAAAGTAAAAGACTGCTATAATTTGTGCTATAATTTTATTAAATGTACAGATCAATTTGTAATTCAGTGTTTCTTAACCCTGTCTAGACATTATAATTATCGGGGGCACATTAAAAAATAATCTAGGCCTGGATCTCCATCCCAAACCAATTAGATCAATAAGTTTTAATACAAAATCATGATTCAGAAATGCTGGTTCAATCTTTTGAAAAAATTCTTGCCATTAAAATGAAAAATGTGAGACTATACAATACTTTTCATCGTAAGTATTGCTCGTATCTAACTGGAAAGCGGAAATGTCCTTTTTAATAATTGGTGTTTAAAACAAGCACTGTCTCCAAACGCCGCAAGGATGCAAGGCGACCCAAGGACCTAGCCAACCAGGGACATCGTGGGATGCCCGGGAAAGCAGGCAAACCCAGAGACCTCGCTGCCCACGCTCGGCAGGGACCCGCCGCCACTGGGATGCCCACCCTGGCAGGCTGGCAGTGACAGGAGCCCGTCACCACTGCAGCCATCGCGCCCCTGTCCCCCACCTCCATCCTGGCAGCCAAGGCGCCCCTGTGCCCCACCTCCAATTCTGCAGCCAAGGTGTTGCCACTGCGGCAAGCGCATATCCCTGCTTGCCACCCGCCGTGGACCCCTGCCCACTGAGGGTGCCGCACCTGCGGAGTGATAGCGACGCGTCCCACTGACGCGGAGGTGCAGGTGGGCGGCCGGACTCACCGCACAGCACAGCACGCACAAGCGCAGGCCCAACGGCCAGCGGAGCGCAGCCCCAGGCCAGGGGGGCCATGTCCGCTCCTCTGCTCCAACCCGGTCATTCGGCTCCTGGCCCTCTGTGGCGAACCGAACCGCTGCCCTCAACTACTTGTGAGGCTCTCCACAGAGGCGGGGCCCCGGCGCGCCAATCAGCTGTAAGACGCAGGCCAGAGGTGACAGGGAGTTAACACCTCCAGGGAAAGATATTGGTTGATAAAGAGTTTACCTTTCTCTCACCTCAGTGGTACAAACAATGTTGAAGTATGGTCTAAATCCGTGGTTGGCAAACCGTGGCTCGCAAGCCACATGCGGCTCTTGGGCCCCTTGAGTGTGGCTCTTCCACAGAATACCACGTGCGGGCGCGCACATACAGTGCGATTGAAACTTCATGGCCCATGCGCAGAAGTCGGTATTTTGTGGAAGAGCCACACTCAAGGGGCCAAAGAGCAGCATGTGGCTCGCGAGCCGCGGTTTGCCGAGCCACAGTTTGCCGACCACTGGTCTAAATCACTATGGAAGGGTTCCGTATTTGTACTGTCCAGTATGGTAGCCACTAGACACAAGTGGGTATTGAACACTGGAAATGTGGTTAATGTGACTAAAACCAGAATTTTTAATTTTATTAATATTTAACTTAGTTAATTTAAACTTAAATTTGAATAGCCATATGTGGTTAGTGGTTAGTACTGGACAACACAGTTCTATACAATCTCTCCGAGGGTCTTTGGTATACTGTACCCCAACTGCCCACAGCAGTATATATCTCAATCAATACACCCTTTAATAGCTTTCCTCTCTTCCTGTTTCACGTCCCTGTTCTCTCATGACAATTCCTAGAATCATCTTCCAAATTAACCAAAGATAGAATATCTAGATTCTGCTTTTGAGAGAACTAAGAAATAGAAAAAACCAAAATGAGCCACAAGAAATTAGAAACTGGGAGGAAAAGATACAGAAAACCATCAATAAAGTGTTATCAATAATCTCAGGTAGATAAGAATAGATAGTACATGAAACAAAAACATAATATTAAAGTGGAAACAGAGAACAAGAAAGCCCTTTTAGAAATTAAAACTAGATTAATAACTTTATAATACAGTAGAAGGACAGAAAGATGATGTTAAGAACAACTAGAAAAGTAAAACAAAAAGCCTTAGAGATGGACTTTGGAAGAAAAAAATTTTTTTAACTAAACAATCTAGGAGATACAATATCAACCTAGGAGACACAATGTCCAACTAATAAAAAGTTTATGAAGAAAGAATTTTTAAAAAAGGGGAAAAGAGGAAATTACCAAAAACCACAGGAAAATGTCCCCAAATTAAAAGATATGAACCTCCTAAATAAAAAAGACCCATCAAATAGCAACAAGTGGAAAAAAAAAAGACATATATACCAAGGCAGAAAATCACAAAATGTGTGAACACCAGGGTAAAGAAAACCATAGAGCTTCCAAAGAGAAATCAGAATGCCTTTGGCCTTTTTAATAGTCACACTGGATGCTTTTAAACAAAGGGTGTGTGGGGGCAGGAGAGGGATTACTTAGTTCGACAGTAAACAGTGTTTCTATAATCAAAGAATGCAAACATAAAAAATAGATTTTAAAGTTCTGACACAACTATAGTGAGAGAATGGAAGAAGAATGTGAGGGATGGATTCTAAGAGACCTAAATTCAATTACCATAGAGGAATTGCTTAAACCAAAAAAACTGGTAGAAGCATCATTATTTTAAATTATGTAGATAAATACCATAAGAAACGGTGAAAATAATTAGGTGTGGTTCTATCTGGGGAGCAGGACTAAAGAATGGGGAAGAATTAGAAAGGGTACTGCAATTTTTCATTTTAAGTCTTAGTACTACTTGATTTTAAACTGCAAGAAATAAAAGTGTATTATAAAAATTAAACAGAAATTTTGTTAAAAATTTTCAGTTTTTGAAAGCTACTTTTGATTATCAGTTGTACAGAAAAGGTCTAGGTAATTGGAATCTAAAGACAATTACAATACAGACAATATGTAGTATTCATTTTAGCCATCTTATTCAAGAAAACTTAAGAAAAGTCCAACATGTGGGTGGAAGAGAGCTAGAATACAAATAAATTTATTTTTGCCATTAAAATGCACACAAAAGAATTGTGGGGAAGATTAATTCTTTATGTGGAGAATATTAAGCTCTATATGTTTTATAAAATTAACATTAATATTGGTTATTACCACTGGAACACATACAATGAGCTGGATGCTAACAGAAATGTTATGCACATAATTGACACTCAGCTCTATTATATGACCAAAGTAGACCAAGCATGGCTTCTACGAAACAAGGAAAAAAACAGTAAAGATTTTAAAATTTACTATGGATAATATGCAAGTGGTAACTGATAACTAACTAGTGTATATTTAACCACTTTTAGTTTCAGTTTCATTTCTTTTCTCTTCTTAACTAACCCTTTTGCCCTTTCACTGTGTCGGGTTCCCATAGAGTAACTGAACCACGGTAAAATACAGAAAAGGAAATACGTAATAACATTAGAACATCTACAATAGGAGTATAAATTAACTCTTATTAGATCTTACCAACAACAGTATCATTTAAACGTTAGAAGTGAGAACTTAGGAAAAAAGGGAAAACTTCATTTAGAGGGAAAACAACATCTGGAATTTTGGTAATTATTTTTTTACTCAGAAAATATTTTAAGAAATATTACCCTAAAAATGAGAAAAACTGGCAAGCCTTCTCTAGGACAGTTTTTAAAGCACTATACTCATAAAAAAATAAATGTTAAAATATCCCTTTCTAAATACTTATTTTTGACAGTTTACCTTTTTCTCCTCTTTCACAGCATTATAATAAAGTCAATTAATTTCCTTTTTTATTTCAGAATTTTAATTCAACTTATATAACAAGTGTTTCCAATTCCACTAATATAATGAACACTCAAAACTCAAACTTTATTATTATTCAGCACAAATAATTATTTTCAAGTACATTCATGTTTAGCTTTATATAAAAACCAAAATATAATCCTTAATTCTCATGCTAATAATTAACCTTACTAACTATAGAGTCCATACATTAAACAATTAGACCTATAGAATAGGAGAATAAAGATCTACTATTACTAGTAGGACTAAAAAAAAGGAAAAAGATCAGCAGGCCAGTACTTTAACTCCAATTTTAAGGTGACCATGGCAAAAAAAATAATATCTATTCTTTAAACTTAAATCTGTGTCTCTATTGTTGGAGGCATCAATAATTAATAAATAATTTAACAAAACAATAAATACAGTAATTGTGAAGAAGATGATCTATTGATGAGCTAGTACTTGAAGGATTAAACAACATCTTTAAAAAAAGGTCCCCACTCTAAAATCCTGATACACAGAACATTTTTTTCCTAAAAAGAACTTTCTCTAATATTCTCTTATAGGTTTTACTAAATAATGTTTTATACTTTAAAAATGCAAAGTTGTTTCAAAAGAAACCAAACTTTCCAATTAAGTTATCTGGAAATGAGAGAAACTTATTGAGGCGTTAATATGAAGGAAATAAAATATTATTGGCATTATGCACATTAGTGACTAAATAACACTGTAACTTGCTCAAAACTCATAAAGGAGTCAGATATTCCCAATACAATCCTAAAAACAAAATGCAAATAGCTATAGAATGAGAAGTCATTAGTAAATAATTGTTTGAAAACCTGGACTCTTTTGTATCATGTATTTTGTATCATGTAACAGATGGAAAAGACGCTTCCATATGAAATAAAAGTTAAACTTTCTTTTTGTAAGAAAAGCTTTTGGATGAGAATAACTGAACTGGGGGGAAAATAAAGTACTAGATAAAAGTGTTGAGAATCATCTCCTGTTTTCCTAATATGAAGCTTTTTCCTGTATCCTTGGACCTCTCAGTATAGGATAAGCTGACTCTTGACCTATCATTTGCTGGAAAAAGTCAAGATACGAAATGTCTTGACTTCTACAAAGCCAAGGAACTTTTTCCAGGACCTGGTGGATTTGGAAAAATAGGAAATTCCACATAACTATCTGTTCCCACATTAAAATAAAACTGATTTTGTTCACTTTTGGAATGGATGGGCTTTCATTGGACAGAGCCAATAGAGAATTATAAAGTTTAGCTACTTTAAGCCACAATCCTCACAAACAGCTAAGAGGCTGTCATCAAGAGTGTGATTCTTAAACTAGCAGAAAGAAAGTTTTCAAAAGAAGTTTTCTAAGTTTAAAAAAAACAACTTCTAATATTTCTTAAGACCACTTGGGCATTTTTTCCCGTTTGCTTTAGGCAGCATGGGCTTGGAAGTGAGGCAGAACTGGCTTTCAGTATCAGATCAGTAACTATCAGCTGCCTAATCCTGCTTCACTTTCTAAGCTTCAGTTTTCTCAACTGTAAAAGAGGACAGCCATACCCTATTTTGATAACCACCTCATAAGCTTCATGAGAGGGAAAAAGAGATTAAAAGTAGCAGATTAAAAGTAGCAGAAACCAATCTTACACAATTTTTTTAGCAAATAGTAAAAAAATAAACCTAAGTGATCATATGAGGCCAACATAACCGTACAGACAACACCTGACATGGACATTATGAGAAAAGTGAACTACAGACCAACCCCTCTCATGAATATAGATGAAAATTATAATGATAATAATAATAATAATTTATCAAGGTAAATCCAGCAATAGATAATAAGGATAGTTACATGACCAAGTGGACTTTATTACAGGAATACAGTGTTGGTTTAACATTCAGAAATAAACCAAAATAATTCACCACATTAACAACAACAAAAAAGAAAAAGAAAAATCCTAGGGTCATCTCAATAGATGCAGAAAAAGTATTTGATAAAATTTAACACTCATTTATCATTTTTTTTAAAATATATTTTTTATTGATTTTTTACAGAGAGGAAGAGAGAGAGATAGAGAGTCAGAAACATCGATGAGAGAGAAACATCGACCAGCCGCCTCCTGCACATCCCCCACTGGGGATGTGCCCGCAACCCAGGTACATGCCCTTGACCGGAATCGAACCTGGGACCTTTCAGTCCGCAGGCCGACGCTCTATCCACTGAGCCAAACCGGTTTCGGCTCATTTATCATTTTAAAAACCTCTCAGCAATTTAGGAATAAAAGGGAAATTCCTTAATATAATAAAAGGTAACTAACTTTCTTTAAAAAATACATTTTTATTAATTGCAGAGAGCAAGGGAGAGGGAAAGAGAGATAAAAACATCAATGATAAGAGCGAATCATTGATCAGCTGCCTCCTGCACGCCCCACACTGGAGATCCATCCCGCAACCCAGGCATGTGCACTGACTGGGAATCAAACCATGACCTCCTGCTGAATAGGTTGATTCACTGAGACATGCCGGTCCAGCAAAAAAAGGTAGCTACTTTAATACACACATACACACACATATGACCCACAGCTAATATCAATCTTAATGGTAACATATTTACTACTTTCCCCTGAATTAGCGGAGAAAACAAGATTGTCCAATATCATCACTTCTATTCAATGTTATTTTGAGAGTTCTAGCTATTATCACACAATAAAAGGGCAGGAAAGTATAACGATTAAAAGGAAGTAAAATTGTCTTTATTCACAGATAAACATAATTATATACACAGAAAATGCAAAGGAACTGACAACAAGTAACTATAATAAGTAAATTGATTATGGTTTTTTTGATAAAAATTCCAGAGTATTATATTTCTATATACTTATGACATATAGAAAGTATAATTTATGAAACACTATTTAGTACATAATAGCATGAAAATCAAATAATAAGGAATATATCTTATGTAAGATATCTACACTGAAAACTAAAAAAATTAATAATGAAAGCCCTGGCCAGGGTAGCTCAGTTGGTTGGAGCATTGTCCCGTACACCGAAGGGTCATGGGTTCGATTTCCAGTTGGGGCACATACCTGGGTTGTGGGTTCAGTCTCCAGCTGGGGTGCATGCAAGAGGCAACCATCTGATGTTTCTCTCACATTGATGTTCCTCTCTATTTTTTTCCCTCTCTCTCTCAAATCAGTAAACATATCCCTGGGTGAGGATTAAAAAAATGAGAAAAAAATTTTAAAGATGTAAGTAAATGGAGAAATATACCACAGTTCACAGTTTGGAAGACTCAATATTGTTATGACACCAATTATCGCCAAATTAATCTGTTGAGTCAATGCAATCCCAGTCAAAATTCCAGTGAGGTTTTTTTTGGGGGGGTAACAAAGTGATCCTTAAATTCATACAGGAATGCAAAGATCCTAAGAATAGCCAGGTTCAATCTTTAAGAACACTACTAGGTATTGAGTTTTACTATAAAGTTGATAGTGTGACAATGGTCAAAGAATGGACAAATCGACCAATGAGACAAAGTCCAAAAATAGATCTACACTTGATTTATGAAAATGACACCACTAAAAACCTGTGGGGGAAAAGACAGTCTTTTCAATTAATAGTGCTAAGACATGGGAAATCAGTATGAAACAACAATGGACTTCTGTTCATTAAGAGAGCAAAAAGATAAGCCACAGAGCAGTAGAAGATATTCCCAACACATATTTCTAGTAAAGATTTTATATTTAGAGTTCATAAGGAATATAAAGAACTACTATAAATCAAGAATTAAAAAGTTAATTTTTTAAAAAATGGGCAAAAGATCTAAACAGGAACTTCACAAAAGAGAAAATATCACCACAGTTCACAGTGATGGCCAATCAATGTATATAAAGTACTCAAGCATCATTAACATCAAACAAAGGCAAATTAAAGTGACAATGCCAAACCACTACACATCTCACAGAATGACTAATCATGCATTTTAAGTGTTGATAAGAATATGGAGCAACTGGAAATAGAGCTTGTAAACTGGTACAACTTTGGAAAATTGCTAGCAGTTTCTACCGAGGTTAAACATATACTTACCCTACAATTTAGTAAACCCACTCCTAGGTATATGGCCAATAAAAATGAATATATCAAAAGATGTGTAAGAATGTTCACAATAGCTTTATTCATAACTGCTCCCCCAAATGTCCATAAACTGGAGAATGAATAAATTGTGATACACTTAAACTGTGGAATGCTACACAGAACTATAAAAGAACAAGCTAGTGACATATATAACAACATGAATGAATCTTGTAGGCATTATTTTTGGCAAAATAAAAATAGATGTAAAAGATAATGCATCATGTCATTCAATTTATATAAAACTTAAAATCATGCCAAAAAAACCCTGATGTAGACAGAAATTAGAAAAATTAGAACAGTGGCTGTATATGGAGTGAGTAATGACTCCAAGGATGAACAAACGTACTGTATGTGGGAATGCTGTATATTTGAATCGGGTGGTGATGGCACAGGCATATGCCTATGAAAATATTCACTGAGCAGTATATTTTAGGCTAGTATATTTTACAGTATGTACATTACACCTCAATTAAAACTTTTTGATCTCTAAATTAAAAAAACAGGTTTCTATTTGGAATTTGGAGGTATATGCAGAAAAAGAAAGTAGTTAATAGAGGAGTTGGTTTTCTTACAACTTATTTGGTTCCCATAATAAAAAATAAAGTCATGTAAAAAGAAGACTCAAGCAAGACTGGTGTGGCTTAGTGGTTAAGGGTCAAGGCATGAACCAGGAGGTCAAAATTTGATTTCCAGTTAGGGCACAAGCCCAGGTTGTGGGCTCCATCCCCAGTGTGGTGGTGGTGGGGGGGGAGGGTTGCAGAAGGCAACCAATCAATGATTTTCTCTCAGCATTGATGCTTCTATCTCTCTCTCCCTCTCCCTTCCTCTCTGAAATAAAAAAAAATTTTTTTAAAAAGAAGAGTCAACATTTATTGAGAGTTGATAATATCTCATGTACACGCATGATCTTATTTAAACCCTACTGGGTAGGTACTATTTTTAATTAAGAGTTATAGAAATGACAAAACTATGTTGGGTGCATGTTGTTTCCATTAAATTTTAAATAATTCGACCTTAAACTCACTTGGTTTGCATAAAATAGTTTTCTAAATATACTAACAAAAAGTGTTATGCAAATATCCTACCTGGCTTTCCTTCCATCCTATTTAAATATCTTACTCTGTCATCTTCCTCTTCATTATTTTTCTTTAAGACACACATTACTATCTGATAATATATGTCATTATTTGTGTGTATATTTGCTTATTTGCTATCTTCTCCACCAGAATATAAAATATATAGGGACAGATACTGTCCATGTTGTTTATTGCTCTATCCCCAGCATTTTAAACCCATGTCTGGCATATAATGGACACCTAATAAATATTGGAGGATAGAATGGGAAAAGTAATAATAAATATATGACCTGATACTAAATTCTGTATGCTTTTCAATACCGTCTATAAAAATTAAAAGATAACTTTATTTCATGTTTAATAATAATTTATATAACCTTACCAGCAAAAGAACTTGATACATATTTTATATCTTTTTAACTGATTTCAGAGAGGAAGGAAGAGGAAGAGAGAGAAACATTAGTGATGAGAGAGAATCTTGATCAGCTGCCTCCTGCTCACCCCACACTGGGAAACATGCTCACAACCTGTGCATGTGCCCTGACCAGGAATCAAACCATGATCTTCTGCTTCATAGGTTGATACTCAACCACTGAGCCACACCAGCTGGGCTATATCTTTAAACTGATTTCAGGCAACCACTTCATACAGTCAAAAAGTAATTTGCAAGAGTGAATTTAACATGTTAAATTAATGCAGGTAATTATCTTCCATTTATGCCATAAAAGACAACCACCCAAATGTTATAATCTTTTTTAAACTGAATTTATTGTAGTGATATTGGTTCACACAACCATACAGATTTCAAGTGTACAACTCAACATCATCTACACACTGCATTGTGCGCCCACTGCACAAAGCAAAGTCTCTTTCCATCCCCATTTATCCCCCCTATGCCCACCTCCTCCTACCCCCACTCCCCTTTTCCTCTTTCACCACACTGTGGTCCGTGTGTATGTTATATATATATATGTATATATATTCATTGATTTCAGAGAAGGAGAGGGAGAGAGAGGTAAAAACATTAATGATGAATCATCTATCAGCCACCTCCCACACGACCCCCACTGGGTAATGATCCCACAACTCCTGACCAGGTATCAAACTGTAACCTCCCAGGTTCACAGGGCAACGATCAACCACCAAGCCACACCGGCTGGGCTATATAAAACTTTTAAAATACTTTTTTATTAAATTTATGGTTAACACTATTGCAGATATCACCCATTTCCCGCCCCTTTGCCCACCTCCACCCAGCCCCTATATCCCTCCCTCTGGCTATCACCACATTGTTGTATGTGTCCATGGGCTGTGTGTGTGTGTGTGTGTGTGTGTGTATTATTTGGCTAATCTCTTCACCTTCTTTCATTTAGTCTCCCAGAATCCCTCCCCTCTGACCTCTGTCAGTCTGTTCCTTGTATTCATTCATGCCTCTGGTTCTATTTTGTTCACCAGTTTATTTTGTTCATTAGATTCCACATATAAGTGAGATCATATGGTATTTGTCTTTCTCTGACTGCTTTCACCTAGCATAATACTCTCTAGGTCAGTGGTCGGCAAACTGCGGCCCCTTGAGTGTGGTTCTTCCACAAAATACCACGTGCAGGCACACAAGTACAGTGTGATTAAAACTTTGTGGCCACACTCAAGGGGCCAAAGAGCCACATGTGGCTCGCGAGCCACAGTTTGCCAACCACTGCTCTAGGTCCATCCATGCTGTCGAAAGGGTAAGATTTTGCCCTAGCTGGTTTGGCTTAGTGGATAGAGTGTCAGTCTGTAGACTGAAGGGGCATGCAGGAGGCAGCCAATCAATGACTCTCTTATTATTGATATTTCTCTCTCTCCCTCTCCCTTCCTCTCTTAAATCAATAAAATATATATATTTTAAAAAGGGTAAGATTTCCTTCTTTTTTATGGCCATGTAGTATTCCATTGTGTAAATGTATAACAACTTCTTTATCCACTTATCTATGGATGGGCACTTGGGCTGTTTCCAAATCTTGGCTATCCTATATAATAAAAGCCTAATATGCTAAGTGTCCAGTCATCCGGTCGTCCGCTCAACCAACCAAAGCATAATATGCTAATGATATGCTAAAGCCGTTCAATCGCTTGCTATGACATGTACTGACCACCAGGGGGCAGATGCTCCAACCGGTAGGTTAGCTTGCTGCTGGGGTCTGGCCGATTGGGACTGAGCAACACAGGCCGGACGCACCCTGGAGCCCTCCCGCAGTCCCTTCCCAGCTGACCAACCTCCCATGTCCCTTCCCGGCCCCCATCGTGCACCGGTGGGGTCCCTCGCCTGGTCTGCACCCTCTCTCAATCCAGGACACCTCGGAGGATGTCAGAGAGTCGGTTTCAGCACGATCCTGCAAGCCAGGACAAGGGACCCCACTGGTATACGGATTCACGCACCGGGCCTCTAGTTATAAATAACAGTGCAATGGACAAAGGGATGCATACATTCTTTTGAATTAGTTTCAGATTTCTTTGGATATATTTCCAGAAGTGGGATACTGGGTGAAAAGGCAGTTCCATTTTTAATTGTTTGAGGAAACTCCATACTGATTTCCACAGTGGCTGCACCAGTATGCATTCCCATTAACAGTGCAATAGGATTCCCTTTTCTCGAAATCCTTGCCAGCACTTGTTTGCTGATTTATTGATGGTAACCATTCTGACAGGTGACATCTCACTGTGGTTTTAATTTGCATCTCTCTGGTGATTAGTGATATTGAGCATTTTCTCTTATGTCTGCTGGCCATCTGTATGTCTTCTATGGAGAAGTGTCCATTCAGAGCCTTTGCCCATTTTTTAATTGGGTTGTCCCCCTGATGTTGAGCTGTGTAAGTGCTTTATACATTTTGGAAATTAACCCCTTATCAGATGTATCATTGGAAAATATGTTCTGCCACTCAGTGGGCTCTCTTTTCATTTTGTTGATGGTTTCTTTTGCTACACAAAAGCTTTTTAGTTTGATGTAGTTCGTTTGTTTATTTTTTCCTTTGTTTCCCTTGTCCAAGGAGACATCTCACGAAAATATTGCTGAGAGAGATGTCTGAGATTTTACTGCCTATGTTTTCTTCTAGGATTTTTATGGTTTCACGATGTACATTTAGGTCTTTGATCCATTTTGAGTTTATTCCTGTGTATGGTGTAAGTTGGTGGTCTAGTTTCATTTTTTTGCATGTATCTGTCCAATTTTTCCAACATCACTTTTTGAAGAGACTATCTTTACCCCACTGTATGTTCTTGCCTCCTTTGCCAAATATTAATTAACCATAAAGGCATGGGTTTATTTCTGTATTCTCTATTCTGTTCCATTGATTTATATGACTGTTTTTGTGTCTATACCATGGTATTTTCATTCCTGTGGCCTTGTAGCCCAGTTTGATATAAGGTAGTGTGATATCTCCAACTTTGTTGCTCTTTCTCACGACTGCTGATGTTATTCCGTTGTTGTTTTTTGTTTGTTTGTTTTTGTGGCTCCATATACATTTTTGGAATATTTGTTCTAGAACTGTGAGATATGTCATGAGTATTTTAATAGAAATTGTGTTACATCTGTAAATTGCTCTGAGTAGTATGGACATTTTAATGATGTTAATTTTTCCTATCCATGAACATGATACATGCTTCCACCTATTTGTATCTTCTCAATTTCTGTCTCCAGTATCTTATAATTTTCCAAGTACAGGTCTTTTACCTCCTTAATTAAAGTTATACTAGATACCTTCTTTTTTGCAATAGTAAAAGAGACTTTTTTCTTAATTTCTCTTTCTGATATTTCATTATTGGTGTATAAAGATGCTGGTGATTTCTGACTATTAATTCTGTATCTTGCTACTTTGCTGAATTCATTTACTAGGTCTAGTAGGCTGTTGTTTTTTTGTAGACTCTTTAGGGTTTTCTATATATAATATCATGTCATCTGCAAATAATGACAGTTTTACTTTCTCCTTTGCAATTTGGATGCTTTTTATTTCTTCTTCTTGTCTGACTGCTTTGGCTAGGACTTTTGAGTACTATGTTAAAAAAAGAGTGGTGAAAGCAGACATCCCTGCTTTCTGATCTTAAGGGAAACGCTTTTAGGTTTTGCCCATTAAGTATGCTGGCTGTGGGTTTGTCATATATGGCCTTTATTATGTTGAGGTATAATCCCTCTATTCACTTTGCTGAGTTTTTTTTCATGAATGGGTGCTAGATTTTATCAAGTGCCCGTTCTGCATCTAGATATGATCATTTGATTGTTATCCTGCATTTTGTTTATGTGATGTATCACATTTATTAATTTGTGAATATTGTACCAACCTTGCATCCCCAGAATAATATCCCCTTGATTATGGTATATGATCTTTTTAATTGTTGGATCTGGTTTGCTAATATTTTGTTGAGGATTTTAGCATCCATGTTTATCAGGAATATTGACCCATAATTTTCTTTCTTTGTAGTGTCTTTATCTAGTTTTGGAATTAGGATAATGCTGGCCTCATAAAATGAGCTTGGGAGTCTTCCCTTCTCTTGAATTTTTTGGAATAGTTTGAGAAGGACAGGTATTAATTCTTCTTTGACTGTTTGGTAAAATTTGCCTGTGAAGCTATCCAGCCCTGAACTTTTGTTTGCTGGGACTTTTCTCATTACTGTTTCTATTTCATTTGTTGTAATTGGACTATTCAGGTTTTCTGATTTTTAAAATGTAAATCATTCAAAACTGTATTATTTTGGAGCAAACTAAGCATACAGTATTTCATAGTTGTAGGAAGAATTTCTTGGGACCAGTATTATGAAAACCAATTACCGTACTCAGGTATTAATACAGGGCTAATACAGTGATGATTAAAGAACTACTGAAATGTGTAAGGATGGATGTTTGCCCTTCACTAAATTCTAGGACATTCCTATGTCTTGATCCCATGACCTTTAACTCCCAGCTCTAGCTACTATTTCTGCTCTGTTTTAATCTCTCTTGCTATTATCTTTAGTTTTATGTTTGTATCTTTTAGCTAAATGTACCTTTCCCCTCTCTTTAACATATTTAGATGTATACCTATCTTTGACGAGCACATCTGTGCGCACATACATACACTCTCACACACACACCCTTTTCCTGGTTCTTGTTTTCCCCTCAAAATACTGCTTTTTTACTCCAGTGCCACATTCTTCAAAAAGCATAAAACCTCCACTTCCTACTCCCAATTTCTTATTTATTCCTGAAAATCACTACTAATGATCTCCATCACGAAATCAAATTGCTTCCTTAACTACATCAATGCATCATTTAACAGATTCTCCCCATCCTTAAATTGTCTCCTCTTGACTTCAATGATTCCATGCCTCCCAGGTTTTGTTGGGCCTGGACTTGAAAGAATTTAGGGAGCTTTCTTTAAGGAAAAAAAGTAGAACTGCTGATACAAAATTAGGTGCAAAGGTGAATACTTATCTAGAATGAGAGGGAAAAAATAACGGCATCGCAAGCATCATAAAAATCCAGGAAAAAGTAACATCGAAATTCTCTCAATAAACTCCGTGACATGCTTCTAGAATACTTTTTCTACATTTTTATTGTATATATTTTGTGGTCACCTCTTTATATGATCATTTCATGTAAGATTTTCTATAAAGAAATGAACTTTAGGCCTGGCCAGTGTGGTTCAGTGGCTGAGTGTTGACCTATGAACCAGGTCATCACTCATGGTTTGATTCCGGGTATGAGCACATGCCCGGGTTGTGAGCTCAATCGCCAATAGGGGATATGCAGGAGTTGGTAGACCAATGTTTCTCATCATCAATGTTTCTATCTCTCTCTCCCTCTCCCTTCCTCTCTGAAATCAATAAAAATATATTCTTTTAAAAAGTGAATTTTAAAAACTTTCTAAATATGAGATTATTTACATTTTAGAAAAATATTCTTTGAGGTTCACAAACTATTACTAGTCATATCATACAAATCTTGTATTATAAAATTTTAGAAATATTATATTCATTTTTTTTCCTTTACAAACTTTCATACTCAGAAGAATTTTCCCTATGTTTTGGCTCTATATATTTTCAATTGTGTTTCTCTTAACCTGCCCACATACTTCCAGTGTCAGACACTGTAGAACATGTTCATATAACCTATGATATCTGTCCTGGCATCTCTGTATCGTAACACTGAATCAGCACCATGGTTAACAAGAATATTCTCAGGTGTCATTCCTATACCAGAACACGTGGAAAAAACTTAAATATACTCCAAAGTGACACCAAAACACACACATAAATACATGCCACCCAAACTAAATGTAACCCCAATTCAACTTTCCTTTAGCTGGATACCAAAAATGCCTGCAGCTATGCCAATACTATATGACGTGAGGTTAAGCCAAGAAGGGAAAGAGATGGGAATCTTAACTTAAAATACCTGACTTTTGAAAATCCTACAGAAACATAGGGCCATGTGACCACCTACCTCCCAAAGTTGTGGAAGACATTTGCACCCTAGAGCTTAACGTTAATCAGCTTTAGTAGTAAATCCCTCACATTCTACCACTCTGACTCTGCTTCCTTCACTGACTCCTCTTTTCATGCCAACCACTAAAACATAGATAGTTCCCATAATACTTGCCATTCTTCTAAAAACCTGAACAGAGGCTCGGAACCAAGATGGCGGCATAGGTTAACGCCGGAGTTTGCTGCTTTGAACAACTATTTCAAAAGTGAAACTAAAAGACGGAACGGACATCACCCAAAACCACTGGAACGCTGGCTGAGTGGAAGTCCTACAACTAGGAGGAAAGAGAAACGCATACGGACACTCAGAGGAGGCGCAGTGCTGAAGTCAAATTCTGAGGTGCGGAGTGCGCGGAGCGGGCTGGCGGCGGAGGGCGCGGTTGGCGTTTTCAATCGGGAGGGAGTCGCAGACTCTGAGCTCCAGATCCGGGCGAGTCTTTAGGGACCCAGACTCAAACGGGAGAAGCGGGACTGTCTGGCTTCGGTCAGAGCGAGTGCAGCTTTCTCTCTGAGCTTTGCAGCGGGTGCTGGGACTCAGAGAGGCAGAGCCCCTGGGGACAGGACTGAGAGCCGCCATAACTGCTCTCTCCGGCCCACCCTGTTGATCCTGTGCGACCCGCCCCGCCCAAGCCCTGCACACAGGCATTTGCCGGATAGCCTCAGGCAAACGCCAGATTAGCACCTCCCTAGAGGACAGAAGTTCTCTCACTGCAGACACAGCTGATTCTCATAGCCACTTGGCCTGGAGGTCAAACCCTCCCTGGAATTAGCTACAACAATCAAGGTTTATAAGACTGCGCACAAAGAGGAGAAACTAAGATGGCGGCATAGATAAACACCGGGAAATAGTCGCTCCACACAACAATTGAAAATTAGCCCAAAGGACGGAGCAAACATCGTCCAGAACAACAGGAAGGCTGGCTGAGTGTAATTTCTACAACTAGAAGAAAAGAAAAGCACGCTGAGAGCCAGAGGAGCTGCGGAGGCTGAGTGCAGAGGTACGCGGCGGCTCGCGCGCGCGGGAAGGGGGTGGCACCTGAGGACGCGGCTGTCTTTTTGAATCACAAGCTCCCGACTGCTCTGATCTCCGGTTCTGGGAAGTCTCTGGGGACCCAGGTCTCATACAGGGAGAGGCTGCTCTCTCAGGCGGCAGCGGCGAACTTGGGGGCAGATTTCCCTCGGAGGTGCTTGCAGCCATTGCCGGGACACTGAGACGCGCGACTCCGGGCTCGGAGAATCAGCCATAGCTTCTTTCTGCGGCCTTTGACTCCCTGAGACCCCGCCCCACCCGGGCTGCGGCAGAGGCTTTTGCATGTGAATGCCCCAGAACTTTGCAACCTGATAATTGCCTAACTGCAGCCGGGCCAGCCAGACCCGGAACTTCCAAGAGAAGGCCCAAGGCCCCGCAGCGGCTTGCATTGCTTCACAGCTGAGCCTCTTCGTGGCCGGCTGTGTGGCCTCAGGCAGGGGCTGAATTAGCACCTCCTTAGATCCAGGAGCCACTGTACCCAGTGGTCAGAGGGGGACCATTCTCCCACTTCAGACACAGCTGCTTCCCACAGCCAATTGGCCTGGAGGTCAATTCCTCCCAGTGATCCTACAACAAGCGAGGCACCAAGAGTGCACCAAGAGTGTCCACCCCAGGTAACTGGGGAGGCTGAGCCACTGGGCCCTACAGGACACCTGGCGCGCAGGCCACTCTATCAACACAGGGAAGCAGCCAAAATGCAGAGACAAAGAAACAGGTCACAATTGGCAGAAACGGAGGAGGCCAGACGACTGGATATAGAGTTCAAGGCCACGTTTATAAGGTTTGTCAAGAATTTTATGGAAACCGCCGATAAATTTAATGAATCCCTCAAGGAGTATGGTGAGACCATGGAGGTCATGAAAAAGGACCAATTAGAAATTATGCATACACTGACTGAAATAAAGAATACTTTACAGAGCTCCAACAGCAGACAAGAGGATCCCAAGAATCAAGTCAAAGATTTGAAATGCAAAGAAACAAAAAATACCCAACCGAAAAAGAAAAAAGAAAAGAGATTCAAAAAATATGAAGATAGTGTAAGGAACCTCTGGGACAACTTCAAGCGTTCCAACATCAGAATTATAGGGGTACCAGAAGGAGAGAGAGGGCAAGATATTGAAAACCTTTTTGAAGAAATAATGACAGAAAACTTCCCCCACCTGGTGAAAGAAATGGACTTACAAGTCCAGGAAGCGCAGAGAACCCCAAACAAAAGGAATCCAAAGAGGACCACACCAAGACACATCATAATTAAAATGCCAAGAGCAAAAGATAAAGAGAGAATCTTAAAAGCAGCAAGAGAAAGACAGTCAGTTACCTACAAGGGAGTACCCATCCGACTGTCAGCTGATTTCTCAACAGAAACCATGCAGGCCAGAAGAGAGTGGCAAGAAATATTCAAAGAGATGAATAGCAAGAACCTGCAACCAAGATTACTTTATCCAGCAAAGCTATCATTCAGAATGGAAGGTCAGATAAAGAGCTTCACGGATAAGAAAAAGCTAAAGGAGTTCCTCACCACCAAACCAGCATTATATGAAATGCTGAAAGGTATTCTTTAAGAAGAGGAAGAAGAAAAAGGAACTCTTACCATTTGCCACAGCATGGATGGAACTGGAGAGCGGATAAATACCACAAGATCTCACTTATTTGTGGAATATAATGAACAACATAAACTGATGAACAAGGACTGATCCAGAGACGGAGAGGCATTGATTGGACTGTCGGGCCTTGGAGGGAAGGTAGGGGAGGGTGGGGGCAAGGGGGAAAGATCAACCAAAGGACTTATATGCAAGCATATAGGCCTAACCAATGGACACGGACAACGGGGGGGTGAGGGGGTGAGCGGGGAGAGGGGGGGTAGAGGGTACACATATGTAATATCTTAATCAATAAAAAATATTAAAAAAAAAAAGACTGCGCACAAAGACCACTAGGGGGTGCACCAAGGAAGCATAACAAAATGCGGAGACAAAGAAACAGGACAAAATTGTCAATGGAAGATATAGAGTTCAGAACCACACTTTTAAGGTCTCTCAAGAACTGTTTAGAAGCCGCCGATAAACTTAATGAGATCTACAAGAAAACTAATGAGACCCTCGATGTTATATTGGGGAACCAACTAGAAATTAAGCATACACTGACTGAAATAAAGAATATTATACAGACTCCCGACAGCAGACCAGAGGAGCGCAAGAATCAAGTCAATGATTTGAAATGCGAGGAAGCAAAAAACACCCAACCGGAAAAGCAAAATGAAAAAAGAATCCAAAAATGCGAGGATAGTGTAAGGAGCCTCTGGGACAGCTTCAAGCGTAATCAGAATTATAGGGGTGCCAGAAGATGAGAGAGAGCAAGATATTGAAAACCTATTTGAAGAAATAATGACAGAAAACTTCCCTCACCTGGTGAAAGAAATGGACTTACAGGTCCAAGAAGCGCGGAGAACCCCAAACAAAAGGAATCCAAAGAGGACCACACCAAGACACATCATAATTAAAATGCCAAGAGCAAAAGATAAAGAGAGAATCTTAAAAACAGCAAGAGAAAGAAACTCAGTTACCTACAAGGGAATACCCATACGACTGTCAGCTGATTTCTCAACAGAAACTTTGCAGGCCAGAAGGGAGTGGCAAGAAATATTCAAAGTGATGAATACCAAGAACCTACAACCAAGATTACTTTATCCAGCAAAGCTATCATTCAGAATTGAAGGTCAGATAAAGAGCTTCACAGATAAGGAAAAGCTGAAGGAGTTCATCACCACCAAACCAGGATTATATGAAATGCTGAAAGGTATCCTTTAAGAAGAGGAAGAGGAAGAAAAGGGTAAAGATACAAATTATGAACAACAAATATGCATCTATCAACAAGTGAATCTAAGAATCAAGTGAATAAATAATCCGATGAACAGAATGAACTGTTGATTATAATAGAATCAGGGACATAGAAAGGGAATGGACTGACTATTCTTGTGGGGGAAAGGGGTGTGGGAGATTCGGGAAGAGACTGGACAAAAATCGTGCACCTATGGATGAGGACAGTGGGTGGGGAGTGAGGGCGGAGGGTGGGGCGGGAACTGGGAGGAGGGGAGTTATGGGGGGAAAAAAGAGGAACAAATGTAATAATCTGAACAATAAAGATTTAATTAAAAAAATAAATAAATAAAAACCTGAACAACATAGGTATTTCCCCGTCACTCCGTTCTTAATTTAATTCTGTCTAAACTCCTTTTCCCCCCCAATCTCATCCATTCCCAGGCTTCAACTAAGATCTTTTAAGCAAATAATCCTCCCTCTAGAATCTAATGACTAGATACTATCAAATCCATGGGCAAAAGAGATGCTCAGTCTTCTGGTCTGCATGAACTCAAGGATCTGAATTCCCAGGGGTATAATGTAGGCCTTCAATGAAGTACATTGAAGTGACTTCTGAAGTTTATCTCTGGCTTCATTCTGTCTTTCCAAGCTCCAAACATGTTATCTTCAACTGCCTACTGACCTTTTCCACTGAGATACATTCTGCCTCTCTCCTCCACCCTAGAAAACACAAACAAAATCCCATAGTATTTGGAGTACTCTGAACTTAATTTTAACACTCAATGATACATTTTTAAATCTTAGAAAGTAATCATAGTAACCTTTAAGAAATTTGAGGCACAATAAAATTATAGGCCTTGACCGAGAAAAATGCAGATTATTCCACTTCTAATAGCTTAAACTTCTCTCTTAAAAAAAAAAGCCAAGTGGCTCATCGGCCATACCAATACAATTTTAATAACTTACCTGGAAACATATACAGTGTCCTATATAAAAACACCATAGTTAGAAGTTCAAAGCCTATTACTAGTTATAAAACATGAACAAATAAAATCCATCTGACAGAGAAAATAAACAAGACTAAATATTAACAACAAATAACTAAATAACAATAACTATGCCTGTATGCATGTCTCAGTTTATATACAGAATGTACTCCGGCAATACAGAGTACATATTCAGTCATTTAGCCTTGCTCCACCGAAAGACCTCATTGTAAACACACTACTAAAACAAAAGAGGTCTCAAGCAAACAGAACAAACTGCTGACATAAGTGTGGCACTGACGTATTTCTCTATTTGCGTTCAGTTGCTAGGATTCAGTGTGTCCATTTTTCTCTAAGCTTTAAGACATGCAACTCTTTAATATTATGAAAATTCTAAAGTTAAATAAAAGGTTGAAGAACTGCTAGATATGTATTTAAAATATTTCAAATTCAAATCTCTAATTTCTTGAAACATTCATGTTATTCCATATGGTAAAAACAAATATAAGTGAAAATTTTAATTTCTCTATCAAAAACAACAAACCTCAATTTCAATAAAAGGAAATGAAGAGACAAACTTCAAACTTTCAAGTTACTATCAGAGAAATAAAGTTTTTCATTTCAGAAACGTTTTTAAAATCTGTATAATTAAAAGTACCTATTTTGCATTATTCAAAAAAGGAAATTAGGTGGTGATCTGAGTAAATTCCTAAAATTGTTCCAATAACCATACACTTTGCCTTTAGAATTATAATCTGAAAATTATGTAATTGATAAAAATACTAAGAAATAAACTGAACTGTATAGTCAGCCATATGATCTGTGAAAAGCAACAAGAAATCTGTTAAGCAAATAAACAGAAACAATGGCAATTCCAGAATTATTTTTCATAGTACCATAAACTTTCATCCTATCCCAAATTATGGGTCAGTGAGAAAGTTTCCCCAGGAACTTCTATCTACTCTTGGTCTAGAGCCCAGGTCTGATGCATCAAATAGTCTTGAAATACGTCTATCTGGCTGGCAGATAAACCAATCAAATTTTCAGTAAAACCTTTAGAAGACCAATATTTAATATTAAATGAACACAGCATTTAACAATGTCACTTTGTATTCCCCAATGGCTTTTAACTATTTAAATATTTTTCTATTTTTATATACGTTTCACTATATTTCAGCTTCACACTATATTTCAAGATTCAAATATTTCAACTCAATTCAATATAATTTATAAACTTACAAAATTGTTACTTAAATAAACATTTAGGAAGTCACAAATTAATTTTTCTATCTATACAAAATTTTATTATCTTCAGTACCTGCCAATTAATTATTCTTCACAAATCAGAATTTCATTTTAGTAAAAAGCACCCTAAATGGCCATTATCTTAACTTTTGTTCCAAGCGTCTAGCTTTTTAATTCTCATATTTACGAGTAACATAGGAATATTTGGGAGATATTTTTATTGATTTTAGAGAGGGGGAAAGAGAGAGAGAGAAAAAGATCAGTTGCCTCCCAAACATGCCCCAACCAGGGATTAAACCTGAAACCTAGGTATGTGCCCTGATGGTGAATTGAACTCACAACCTTTTGGTGTATGGGACAATGCTCCAACCAACTGAGCACCCAGCCAGGGCATTTTTAATTTTTTGAGGTAACTTTATACTGCTTTCCATAGTGGTTGCACCTATCTGCATTCCTTATTCTACAGGTTTAATGTAATTATAATAAAAATACCAGCCAAAATTTTTGTAGACATAAACAAGCTGACTCTAAAATCTATATGGAAAGTCAGGGAACTATTTTGAAAAAATAAAAAGTTGGAAGACTCACATTATACAATTTTATGGCAAAGGGAAAGATACATTGATTAATGGGACAGAACAGAGAAACCAGAAATAGATTCACATAAATATAGCAAATTGATTTTTGACAAAGGTGCCAAGGCCATTCAATGAAGTAGAGTTTTTCCAACAAATGATGTTAGAACAATTGGACATCTGTACATAGAGAGAGAGAGAAAAAAAGAAATTGCCTCATGGCTTCCCATTAGAATGCAATTAGAATAAAATATAAATGTTAACATGATATTCTAGGCCCTGTATGATCCACATTCTTCTTATCTCTCCTACCACTCTCCAGCCACCAAGCTTTCATTCTACAAGCTCTTTACCATGACAAGACTTTGCCTTTGCTAGTCCTTCTGCCTGGAATGTTCTTCCCCCAGATCTTACATGACCAGCTCCTTCATCATTTTCATGTGTCAGTTAAAACATCCCCTCTTCAAAGAGGCTTTCTTTCCCTGACCACGGTACCTCAAGCACCACCCAGGCACTAGTATCCCTTCATCCCATATTCTGTTTTACTTTCTTCATGCATCACAGTACTTAGAACTACCTGAAGTTATTTCACTACTTTTATTTTCTACTAGAGGCCCGGTGCATGAAATCCATGCACAGGTAGGGCCCTAGGCCTAGCCAGCGATCAGAGCCGATTGGGGCCTTCCGGCTGCTGGCCAGGGCCTTCCTACCTCGACTGCCAGCTGCCACCTGGGGCCTTCCTTCCCTGGCCACCAGCTGCCGCCCGGGGCCTTACTTCATTCTGTGCCACCCCCTGGTGGTCAGCACACATCATAGTAAGCGCTCGAACTCCTGGTCTCCTGGTCCTGGTTGAACTCCCGAGGGGACAATTTGCATATTAGGCTTTTATAGATAGATAGATAGATATAGATATATATAGATATAGATATATAGATATATAGATATATAGATATATAGATATATAGATATAGATATATAGATATACAGATTGCTAGTGCACGTCATATGTACCGGACGGTCAGTTGGACATATGGTCAGTCACTTAGCCATATATATATATATATATATATATATATATATATACACACACACACACACACACACACAAACACACACACACACACAAACACACTAGAGGCCTGGTGCACAAAAATTAGTGCACTCGGGGGGTTCCTCAGCCCGGCCTATGCCCTCTTGCAGTCTGCGACCCCTCGGAGGATGTCCACCTGCTGGCTTAGGCCTGCTCCCTGGGGGATCAGGACCAAGCTGGCAGTCAGACATCCCTCTGGCAGCCCGGGAACCGTCAGGGGATGTCCACTTGCCAGCGGGGAGCAGGCCTAAGCTGCAGTCGGACATCCTTAGCACTGCTGAGGAGGCAGGAGAGGCTCCTACCACCACCGCTGTAATGGCAGCCGTCAGCTTGGCTTGTGGCTGAGCAGAGCTCCCCCTGTGGGAGCACACTGACCACCAGGGTAAGCTCCTGCATTGAGTGTCTGCCCCCTGGTGGTCAGTGTGTGTCATAGTGACCAGTCATTCCCAGTCGTTCTGCTGTTAGGGTCAGTTTGCATATTACCCTTTTATTATATAGAATAGAGGCCTGGTGCATGGTTGGGGGATGGCTGGTTTGCCCTGAAGGGTGTCCAGGATCAGGGTGGGGGTCCCTCTGGGGTGCCTGGCCAGCCTGGGTGAGGGGCTGATGGCTGTTTGCAGGCTGGTCACACTCCCTTCAGGGTGGGGGTCCCCACTGGGGTGCCTGGCCAGCCTGGGTGAGGAGCTGATGGCTGTTTGCAGGCTGGTCAAACCCCCCCAGTGGGGACCCTCACCTCATGGAGGTTTGGCCAGCCTGGGTGAGGGACTGATGGCTGTTTTCAAACTGGCCACACCCCCTTTAGGGTGGGGTGTCCCCACTCGGGTACCTGGCCAGTCTGGGTGAGGGGCTGAGGGCCGTTTTCAGGCTGGCCAAGACCCCCGGCGACAGAAGCTGCCAGCCTCTCCTTTCTTAAAAAAAAAAATTCTGGGATTTATTTACCTTCTATAATTGAAACTTTGTAGCCTTAAGAGGAGCTCATAGCCGGCCAGGGCGGGCGGGAGGGAAGCCTCCTGCTCGCTCCAGCTCCGTGGTCACGGCCAGCTGAAAGCAGGTATCTGGGGTTTATTTGCCTTCTATAATTGAAACTTTGTTGCTTTGAGTGGAGCTCAGAGCCGCTGCGGCAAGTGGAAAGCTTGGCTTCCTCCATCATTGGGGCAACCAAGCCTCCTACTTCCTCCAACTCTGTGGCTGCCAGCCGCCATCTTGGTTGGGTTAATCTGCATATAATCGCTCTGACTGGCTGGTGGGCATGGCTTAAGGCATAGCGAAGGTACAATTTGCATGTTTGTCTTTATTAGTGTAGATATCTGTGCTAGAAATTATTTTAAAGCCCCATTAAGGGCAAGAACCTTATGTGTCTTATTCACAGTACTAATCACAGTACCTAGAACAAAACCTGCAACATTCAATTGTGCTCAATAAATATTATTAAATAAAGAAAGATGACATTTAAGCTGGATTATGGGGGGTCGGGGGGAAGAAATCAACCTTGTTAAAAGGAACAAACAGAGGAGAAAAACAAATCAAACAAGTTCTTCCATAAGTTGGAAGTTACCCTGAAGATTTTAGTGTGTTTTTATTAATCTGATACACAAATATACTTTTAAACATCCCTAGTCTTTTCTTGAACACCTCCATTGGCATGCAAATCATTCTCACAAACTAACCAATCCTGATTCAAGCAACTTTCCTTTTACTTTTAAGAGAGAAAGGGAGAGGGAGAGAGAGAGAGAAACATCAATGATGCGAGAGAATCATTGATCAGCTACCTCCTGCACACCACACACTGGCAATCAAGCCTGCAGCCAGGGCAGGGAATCGAACTGTGACCTCCTGGTTCATAGATCAACACTCAACCACTAAGCCACGTGAACAGAGCAAGCAACTTTAAATGATCAAAAGACTTTCTTGCCCTGGCTGGTATGGCTCAGCTGGTTGAGCCTTGTCCTGTGCACTGAAAGATCTCTGGTTCAATTCCCCGTCAAGGCACATGCCTAGGATGCAGACTCAATCCCCATTTGGGGTGCATGCAGGTGGCAGCCAAATGATGTTTCTCTCTCTCCCTTCCTCTCTCACTAAAATCAATAAAAACACATTTATTTTAAAAGACTTTCTCATATTAATCCAATAACTGTCTGTTATCTATACACATTAGTCTTAGTTCTGACCGCAAAAGTTCTCACAAAAATAGGAAGTTTAATATCTATCTCATGTGGCAGGCTGTCAGATACTTGAAGACAGCTATATCCTCCTAAATTAAAAAAAAAAAAAAGGAAACATTATTGATGTGCTTGCTGGGTTCTGGGCTAAGTACTTTATATGAATCATGCATTTACTCCTCACAACTATGATAAAGTTAGCATGACTGTGCCTGTCTTTTTTTTTTTTTTTTAATATATTTTATTGATTTTTCACAGAGAGGAAGGGAGAGATAGAAAGTTAGAAACATCGATGAGAGAGAAACATCGATCAGCTGCCTCCTGCACATCTCCTACTGGGGATGTGCCCGCAACCCAGGTACATGCCCTTGACCGGAATCGAACCTGGGACCTTTCAGTCCGCAGGCCGACGCTCTATCCACTGAGCCAAACCGGTTTCGGCAAGTGTGCCTGTCTTATAATTAAGAAAACTGAGGCCTGGATTAGGTAATTCCCCTAGGTCAGTGGCCGGCAAACCGCGCTCGCGAGCCACATGCGGCTCTTTGGCCCCTTGAGTGTGGCTCTTCCACAAAATACCGGCCCTTCTACAAAATACTGACTTCTGCGCACGGGCCACAAAGTTTCAATCGCACTGTACGTGCGTTCCTGCACGATGTATTTTGTGGAAGAGCCACACTCAAGGGGCCAAAGAGCCGCACATGGCTCGTGAGCCGTGGTTTGCCGACCACGGACCTAGGTCATCAAGGTAGAAAGTGAATTCAAACACAAAACAGTCCAATTCCAGAGCCTATATTTTTAACTATAAGCCTCACTCTCTAAATTACTCCTGCTCTTTCTATAATTTGTACTATGTCACTATGTGCAAATCCCTCACATAGCCATGTTAAGGCAAAGAACTTGACCCAGTATCTTCTCTTTAATGATAAAGGCAATATTGATATTCATGGATTTATAAGAGCCATATGTTGCAAGACTTAATAAATAAGAGGATAAGCAGTGTAAAGATTAGCACTTCTCTGCAAATAACTTATTTTTTTCATTTTTATGACCTACTAGAGGCCCAGTGCATGAAAATTCATGCACTGGAGAGGGGGGGGTGGTCCCTCAGCCTGGTCTGCCCCCTCTTACAGTCCGGGAGCCCTCAGGGGCAGGAGGCGACCCAGCGATCAGGGGAAGGCGACACCCCCATCACACCTCTGCTGCTGCCACTGCCGGCAGCGCAAGCCTCGGCTGGCCCTGGTTACCTGAGTCTTGGGTGGCCCTGGGTGGCTGGGCAGCCACCATCCAAAGTTCGCCTGCGCCTCAGGCCTGAGAGTGGGTCCAGCCGCACCGCATGCCTGCCACCCCCTTGGCGGGGCTGAAAGGACTGGGGGACTCTGGTGGGGCTGAAGGGACTGGGCACCACCATCTTGTGGCTATGGGAGCCACCATCTTTGGGATGGTGTGACGGTCAATTTGCACATTCACTCTTTTTTTCTTTATTTTTAAATGTATTTTTATTGATTTTTTGCAGAGAGGAAGGGAGATGGATAAAGAGTTAGAAACATCGATGAGAGAGAAACATCGATCAGCAGCCTCCTGCACACCCCCTGCTGGAGATGTGCCTGCAACCCAGGTACATGCCCTTGACCGAAATCGAACCTGGGACCCTTCAGTCTGCAGGCTGACGCTCTATCCACTGAGCCAAACCAGTTAGGGCATTCCCTCTTTATTAGATAGGCTTTTTCTTCTTTGTTCAGCATAGCCTCCACACTGAAATAATTTCCACTTCTGAGCACACTATTTCAATACTCCTCTATTCTGTTACTTGATTTTCCCTTCCTAAACAGCCATTCCTCCACTTCTGCAGAGATTGGTATCTTGTGTCCTTTAAAAGCCAATTGTGTCAGATATATTTTATTTTACCCTCCAGATCCATTTTCCACTCCACTCTGTTCCGTGCCTCCAGGAGGCTGTCCTGAATAGACTGGGTCAACAGTCTCTTTTGCCCTCCCTTCTGGGTGGATTCAGCCAAAGGAAGACACTGGCAGGAGACCTAGGAAGAGAGTGAGCCTGGGGTATTTAATCCCCCAGCTCACACATACAGTCATCTCTTGTTAGTAACACAGCCTCTACCAGAGGCTACCCTCTGAGTCTTGACAATAACTCCCCATTTCTGCCCTTATATGTCTACTACCAATTGTTGCTCACCAGATTCTTTATCATCCCATGTTAGTTTCCCTAAATTCTTCCCACTTTTTTATGTCACCCTTTCATTAAACTCTCCCAAGTTTATCCATTTGAGTGCATCGTCTGTTTTCTATAGGGCCCTGAAGCCAGGGCTGACACAGCACCACTCTCCCTATCACTTCTCTGTATTTTGTTTATACCCTCCTCTCAATTTTGCTTTAAACTGCTCTTTTAAAAGAAGTCTTAATAAAAAAAACTTTGTTAACTAAATGAGGACCCTAAATAGTCCACACACAACAACAAAAAAAGTTTAGAATGAGCAAATTCAGGAAAGCTACAGGATACAAAATCAACACATAAATTAGTTACATTTCTATAAGCTAACAATTAACAATTCAAAAATGAAATTAAGCCTGGCCAGGTGTGGCCCAGTGGTTGAGCATGGACCCAGGAACAAAGAGGTCACCAATTCCCAGTAAGGGCATGTGCCCAGGTTACTGGCTCGATCCTTAGTTGGGGGCATGCAGCAGGCAGCCCACCAATCAATGATTCTCTCTCATCATTGATGTTTCTATCTCTCTCTCCCTCTCCCTTCCTCTCTGAAATCAATAAAAAAATATTTTTTAAAAAAAATGAAATTAAGAAACAATTCCATTTACAATACCATCAAAAATAAGACTTAGAAATAAACATAACAAAAGAGGTGAAAGACAAACAAGTGCTGGCGAGGATGTGGAGAAAAAGGAACCCTCGTGCACTGCTGGTGGGAATGCAGACTGGTGCAGCCACTGTGGAGAACAGTATGGAGTTTCCACAAAAAACTAAAAATAGATCTCCCATTTGACCCAGTGATCCCACTTCTAGGAATATTTCCCAAGAAACTAGAAACACCCATCAGAAAGGATATATGCACCCCTATGTTCACAGCAGCACAATTTACCATAGCTAAGATTTGGAAACAACCTAAGTGCCCATCAGCAGATGAGTGGATTAAAAAATGGTGGTACATCTACACAATGGAATACTACGCTGCAGTAAAAAAAGGAGTTCTTACCATCTGCAACAGCATGGATGGAACTGGAGAGCATTATGCTAAGCAAAATAGACCAGTCAGAGAAAGATAAATATCACATGATCTCACTCATTTGTGGAATATAATGAACAACATAAACTGATGAACAAAAACAGATCCAGAGACAGAGAAGCATCAATCAGACCATCAAACCTCAGAGGGAAGGTAGGGGAGGGGGGGGTAAGGGGAAGAGATCAACCAAAGGACTTGTATGCATGCATAGAAGCCTAGCCAATGGACACAGACACCAGGGGGGTGAGGGCATGAGCGAGGGAGAGGGAAAGGGGGCGATAAGGACACATGTAATACCTTAATCAATAAAGAAAAAAAATGAGGTGAAAGACTTATATACTGAAAACTACAAAGGTCTTCTGAAAAAAATTAAAACACAAATAGAAAGATATCTGATGTTAATGGATTGTAAGACTTACTATTGTTAAGATGGCAATACTACTCAAAGCAATCTATGGATTCAATGCAATCCTGTCAAAATTCCAACAATGATTATCATAAGTGAAACAAGTCAGTTGCAAAAAGATAAATACTGTATGATTCCACTTATATGAGGTATCTACAGTGAAATTCATACAAACAGAAGGTAGAATGATGGTTACCAAGGGATGGGAGAAGGGAGAATGGAGAGTTATTATTTAATGGGTATGGAGTTTCCGTTTAGGAAGATTAAAGCATTTCTAGAGATGGGTGGTGGTGGTGGTGGTTACACAACAATGTGAATATACTTCATGTCACTACACTGTATACCTAAAAAAAATGGTTGAAATGATAAATATTATGTTTTATATATTTTACTACAATAACAAATAAAGCTACATAAGGGCCCTCTTATGGTTATACATTCCCAGAGGAAATTTATTTTCTCTCTCCCCCAACTCCCTGTGCTAAGGTCAAGATAGGCATCCCATCTCCATGGCCATATTCACTTCTCATTTACCCTTACACTGGCAGAACAGCACTTTGGGGCCTCAGCTTTATGCCGAGATTTCCTATTAGATTCTGATTTTGGACAGACCCTAGGATTTTATCTCTTGAGTGTAGCCATACCTAACAGAAGCAAATATTCAAAGTCTCTAAGAATGGTCAGAAACTCCTCAAGTGAAAGCTGGTTTTATTCTACTTGTTCACCTCTTAGGATTCCTACTAAAAGAGAGCAGAATATGCCAACCCAAAATATGGCATACTGATTACATTGAATTAAAGGTATTTGAGAAACAGCCAATGCAAGGACACTCTGACCCTCTTTTGTCCCCTGCTGAAAGCAGAAGATAAATCTCCTATGTAAAAGGTTCCTTTCCTAGTACCTGAGGGCAAAGGGCATCCTTATCAGCAGAGCTAGGGAACTAGAGCCAAGAAGGCTGTATAAACAAACCTTGCTATTTCTTCACCAATTTATTAACCCAAGCCCAAACCCCTTTGTCTTATCAATTATTCTTTATTGTTTGTCTCATACGTATAAAAGATTCCTGATTTTGAACAATTCTTTCAGCCTCACGTTTTTATGGGAATCCCATATATATACATATTAAATTTTTTTTTCTCTCCTGTTAATTTGTCTTATGTCAATTTAATTATTAGGCCAGCCAAAGAATCTAGAAGGAAAGAAGATAAAAATTTTCCTCCCCTATACTACTTTCATTTCTTTTTGGGTATCAGAGATTTTTCTTACTCAGTGATTCCTTTCAAAAGATGTTCTAAAATGTTTAGACCTATAGTTTAGTTGTTTCAATTGGGAGTGCTCTTATAGGCTTGTTATATATTGGAAATGGCACTTAGCACATTATGGTATTTTCTGTGTACTAGCTAAGTGATTTGGGGCTAATTAATTCACCCCTTTGCCTTAGTTCTCAGCTGCAAAACAAGATACCAATATGTAACTTCACAGGCTTGTTGAGACTAGCACATAGTGAGTAGTACTACGTAATTATGACATCTTATAACAATCTCTTCTTTCTGATCCTGAGTTACATTTTTTATTGCCTATATTATTTTACCACTGATATTGACATTTCTGGTAGAGAATGTAAGCATCTTTTTTGGTTGTTATTATTGACTAGAGGCCTGGTGCATGAAATTTGTGCACGGGGGAGGGGGTTCCTCAGCCCGGCCTGCGGCATCGGGCCTAAACTAGCAGTCGGTCATCCCTCTCGCAATCTAGGACCACTGGTTGCTAACCACTCGCCTGCCTGCCTGCCCAATTGCCCCTAACCACTCTGCCTGCCTGCTTCATCACCCTAACCACTCACCTGCCTGCCTGATCTCCCCTAACTGCTCGCCTGCCTGCCAGATCGCTCCTGCTTGCCTGCCTGATCGCCCCTAACCACTCTGCCTGCCTGCCTGATCACCCCTAACTGCTCACCTGCCTACCTGATCACCCCTAACTGCCTCTGCCTCGGCCCCCACCACCGCAGCTTCATCCGGAAGGACGTCTGGAAGGTCGTTTGGCTGTCTGGTCTAATTAGCATATTACACTTTTATTATTATAGATTAGTGACCAAAAGCACATGCGAACAGTTTGCTTGATTTGGCTCTGTATGTTTATCATGACTTTTTCAGTCTGCTAGTTGATAAGAAGTATTTACCTACATACATATTTAAGGTAACGTGAAGATTATGCCAGAATAACTTTGAAAATTTCTTTTTAAGGTCATAGTAGTGAAATTTTTAAATTCATTTTTTATTTGTTTTATAACAGTAAGAAACTGTCATTAAAGATTAAAGATCAATTGTTAACTTTTAAGGCTTTCTGGCTCTCATCCTGGAAAGGATCAGTTGTTCATTCCATAATGCTCCCATTGTACCTTATACATATTATACCTCTATTATATCACCTACCACACTGAATTATAATTATTTATTTACATTTTCTCTCTTCATTAGAGTGTGATGTTGTCCTTGCAATGTTGTCTTAGTATCTCCAGGGCTGGAATATATAAAAGGCAATTTGTAAATACATGTTAACTCTGATCCAACTAATTTTTACTACTTTCCTATAGTGACTCTTTAGATATTTGAAATGTGCTATATTTCATGTATTCTTTTTGTTGTTCCTTTGATAAGTAATTCCATCCAATTTGAAGTTCTATTCTTCATATACTTACTCTTAAACAAGAGAAGCAAACTACAAACTACGTGGGGAAATTGACAAATCCACCAGCAAAGTGAGATTTTTGTTATTCTATCCAGTTACTGATGGGTCAAAAAGATAAATAAATCAGTGAGGACACAGAACCTCTGACAAGGACAACCTTTACCTACCAGACAGTTAACAAAAATTCTACCTAATATGTCAGGCCATATATATTCCCTGCCCATAATGCAATTAAATCAGAAATCAACAACAATAAAATAACCACAAAACCTGCATATAATTATGAATTTTTAATAAATGTCTAAACAACTCATTAGTCAAAAGAGAAATCAAAACAAAAATTAGAAAATGCTTAAGACTGGAAAGTAATATTACCCATAAAAATGTATAAGATTCAACTAAAAAAATATTTAGAAATAAATGTATAATTTTAAATGCATACTATGAAAAAAGCTCAAAATAATTTAACATCCCAATTACAAAGTTAGAAAAAGAACAAGAAAATGAATTCAAAGAAAGAAAAATAATAAAGGTAAGAGCTGATATAAATAAAATAGAAAACAAGTACCAATATGAAGAATTGTTTTTTTGAAAAGGTTAAAAACAAAATTTTTTTTGTTAAGAAACAAAGAAAAAAACATATAATTGATATTAGCAATGAAAAAGAAGATAAATGCAGGTGCAGAACCAACTAAACCTAATAAAATGAGATTATGCACTAAGGAAATAATTTGAAAAGTTACATTAATTTTCTAGAAAAATACAACTAAAAATTTCAATCAAAAGCAAATTTATATCTAAACTAGAGGCCTGGTGCACAAATTTGTGCTCCAGTGGGTTCCCTCGGCCTGGCCTGCAGGATCGGGCTGAAACCGGATCTCCCACATCCCCCAAGGGGTCCCGGATTGCGAGAGGGCACCAGCCAGGCTGAGAGACCCTACCGGTGCACAGTCGGGGCCAGGGATGGATGCGAGAGGTTGGCCAGCTGGAGAGGGACCACAGCAGGGCTCCAGGGCATTTCCGGCCCATCTTGCTCAGTCCCAATTGGCCAGACCCCAGCAGCAAGCTAACCAACCAGTTGGAGCATCTGCCCCCAGTGGTCAGTGCACATCATAGCAACTGGTTGACTGGTCAACTGTCTGCCCCCTGGTGGTCAGTGCATGTCATAGAGACTGGCAGACCGGTCAACTGTCTGCCCCCTGGTGGTCAGTGCAAGTGGCTGAGCAGCCTTAGCATATCATTAGTATATTACCCTTTGATGTGTTGAACGGATGACCGGACACTTAGGATATTAGGCTTTTATTATACAGGATTGTTCAAAAGACTTAATGCAATGTCAATGAAAATCCCAACAAGATTTTTTGTGGCGCTTGTTAAGCTTATTCTACAATTTATATTGAAAAGCAAAGGTCCAAAAATAATCAACACATTCTTGAAGAATAACAAGATGAGGGGATTTACTATATATTGTCTTATTATAAAGCTATTATAATTAAAACAATGTAGCATAACACAGGGTTCATAAACTAACCAATGAAACATGAGAGCCCATATGCAGACTCATACGTATATTGAAATCTGATATATGACAGAGGGAACACTGCTGACAAATGGATAATAAACTTTTCAATAAATTGTGTTGACACAACTGGATATCCATGTAGATAAAAAATGAGATCAGATTTCAATATGGTGGCAAAGTAGGTGGAAACTACACTCACCTTCTCCCAGGACCAAACTGGAATTATAACTAAATTAAAGAACAATCATCCCCTGAATAACTAACTGAAGACTAGCCAAAGAGAAGACATAACCAAGGATTTACAGAAGGAGCCATATTGACACTGGTAGGAAGGGTGGAGATAAGAAGAGGACTGGCTCCGCTCCCAAAAGTGGCACCTGATATTCCAGAGGGATATTCAGCTTCAGGGGATTCCCCCTGAGGAGCATGGGGCCTAAACCCAAGCCGGGCTCCCCAGCCCAGAACACCAGAGCCAGGTAGAGGAGCCCACACAACATCCAGCTGTGAAAAGCAGCAGGGTTTCTGTCCACCAGGGAGAGAGAGAGAGAGTCTAATGGAGACATCGGTACCCTCTTAAAGGGCCAACACACAAAATTTCGTTCATACCAACTCACCCTGGGCTCTAGTAGAGGGAGGGTGAACAGAGTAAAATCACCTGAGAAGAGTCTGGAGTTTGTGGCTCTGGGAACGAAACTGGGGGAACAGCTGCCAGGATCCCTGTGCTGAGTCATTCTTCAATACTGCACTTAACCGTCTTTCTTGGGTGAGGCATGCCGCTCTGTGTGGCATCAGCCTAAGGTAAACCAATTGTCCCCCCCCTCTAGACTCCTTCTCACCTCACCCTGTGGAGCTTAGGCCCTGCGGAGGAGTCAGCTGCCTTGGACAGGGGGTAGAGGTCTGGGCAGACTCAGGTGGTATCAGTGACTGAGTTATGTGGCTTTGAGGTTGGGGCCATTCCCTCCACTTTCCCATCAACCTGCCTGGCGCTTCCCCCTCATGGGAGATCTGCTAGAAACACCTTTCAGGTTTCTAGCAGATCCATCCTCTGGACTCTGGCTGTGGCTCCAAAGGACCCACTCACCCAACTCCTGGTGGCTCTGCCCTGCCTAGGTCAGGACACACAAAGTCGTGCGGTGCTAGGGCGGGGACCACACCCACCATCTTCCCTGAAACCTGAACAGAACCTCCCCCTCACAAGTGATCCATTTTCCCCATCATCCCAACTCCACCAGAGGCTCTTTCAATGACTGAATCTAACAGACAGTTGGCAGGTAGAGACAAGTGGAGGCATATCTTATCAGGGTGCCTTGGGACATTTGCTGACCTACCCCCACGCCCAGTGCTGGTAAAAGCCAGCCTTGCTGTGCAATTTGGTCCTTCCTGTGTGAATCCAAGCAAACCAGAGGCAGGCACAAACTTTGGATCGCCAGCTCCTAACAGGTTGCCAACGGCCAGACACAGACAGCAGTAGACACTGTCCTGCACCAAAGTCCCTCCCAAGAGGCCCAGAACCAACACACCCAGTGGCCACCTTCAGACAACGTTAGAGCAGGATCCAATAAGCTTCACAAACAGCATAACCAAGAGGAGATCTCAGCAGGCACCAAACCCTACTGAGGTGAATTCTGCTTCATGTGGTCAGCACTGGCACAGCAGCTCACACACCGTGGTTGGGGCTGAGCTTCACAGTCAGCCAGCCTGAGGGTTGATCCCATACATGAACAGGCCTATAGCAATCAAGACTGAATTACACCAGAAGGGCCCACATAACCCATACAAGAGACATTCTCAGACCCAGCTCAGGTGATCAAGGACCCTGAGCCACTGGGTCTCACAAGACACCTACTACATAAGGCCACCACACAAAGACTGGGAGTCATAGCAAATCTATCTAATACAGAGAAACAAACACAAAGGGGCAACCAAAATGGGGAGACAAAGAAACAGGCCCCAAATAAAAGAACAGGAGAATTCCCCCCCAAAAAAAAAAAAAGAAAAAAGAAAGAAAGAGAGAGAGAGCTAAATGATATGGAGGCAAGCAATCTTTCAGATACAGAGTTCAAATTAATGGTTATAAGGATGGTCACGGAACTTAGTAAGAAGTACAACAGCATGAAAAAGTACATAGAAACCATGAAAAGAACCAGTCAGAAATGAAGAATACCATTTCTGACATCAAGAATACAGTGAAAGGAATAAATGTAGGTTGACTGAAATAGAGGATCAAAGCAGCAATTTGGAAGACAAGGTAGAAAAAAAAAACACCTAATCAGAGCAGAAAAAAAAAAGAAATTAAAAAGAGTGAGGATAGTTTAAGGGACCTTTGGTATAACATGAAGCATAACAACATTCTCATCATAGGGGCACCAGAAGGAGGAGAGAGAAAGCAACAGATCATCGAAAACCGATTTGAAGAAATAATGACCAAAAACTTCCCTTACCTTGCGAAGAAAAAAGACACATAAGTCCAGGAAGCACAGAAAGTCCTAAACAAGATGAACCCAAAGAGGCCCACATCAAGACACATAATAATTAACACCTTGCTGACTGGCTATTTTGGGCCAGAACTCCCTCAGGCAGCCCGCTACTTTTCCGCACGTGAATATTAAATGAAAGCATCTGAATAAATGTACTTAAATTGTACTTCATTTTGTCATATCTTATATTTATATTAACACACATCAAAATTAAACATAATGCATATATTTTAGTATTTTATTTATTTTTATATATTTTATTAAAAATGTTTGAGTGTGATATATTGTATAACATGTATCTACATGCAATGGTCATGTTTCCCTATGCTTTTCCTTAGAAGAACATACTTTACACACCCTAGTAGGATTTAATAATATCTTCAGAGCATTTCACCCCAAAGCAGCAGAATATGTATTCTTTCCAAGTGCGTATGGAACATTTTCTAGATAGACCACGTTAGGACACAAAACAAGTCTCAATAAATTTAAGAAGAATGAAATCATATGAAGCATCTTCTCTGACCATAATAGTATGAAAATAGAAATCAATCACAAGAAAAAAAGTCTGGAAAATACACAAAGACATGGAGGGAAATGAAACATGTTACTAAACAATGAATGGGCTAACAATGAGATCAAGGAAGAAATCAAAGGATACCTTCTAATACTAGTAAATCCATTTCCCTGCCTTTCCGGCAACTAGAGGCTGCCTGCTTTCCTTGGTTCCTGGCCTTCTTCTTCCCTTGTCAAAGCCAAAGGTAGATTGAATCTTTCTCACACTGGATTACTCCGATCCTACTTCCATTGTCACAACCCCATCGCTGACCTCTTTTGCCTCCCTCTTCCACTTTTTAAGAATCCTTGTGAGTACTTTAGATCCACTCAGATAATCCTGGATAAACTTCCCATTTCAAGGTCCTTAGACATTTCCTATGCAAAGTCCCCTTTGCTAAGTTAGATAACATTCACAATTTCCTGGAATTAGAACATGGACATCTTTGGGGTGCTGTTATTCTGACTACCACACATAGTGAAGTTGAATATGAACATACCTTGCAGCTCAGCAATTCTACTTTTGGATGCACACATGCACCAGGAAACATTTGCAATAAGTTTCATTAGCATCATTTTACATAATGGTAAACTACCCACAGGTCCATAAACAGTGGAATAGATAAATAAATTTTACCATGGCCATACGATGAAATATTATACAGCATTAAAAATGAACTGCAATTATCCACATCAACATTAATAAATCTCAGAAACACCAAGGAAAAAAATGTTACAAAAGAAATTCATACACCATGATTCTACGGAAGTTCAAAAACAGGCAAGATTAATAACATTATTTAGATTATTTAGGAATACATTTGTGGGGGGTTATAATTATAAAAACAAGCACAGGAATGAATAGTAAAAAAAAAAAAAGAAAAAGAAAATCAGGATAGATGGGACAGAAAGGGATGCAAAAAAGAGTTACATAGGGAACTTCAAAGAATATAAGTAGTGAGTACCTGACTTTTTTCCTTTAGTATTTCATTCCTTAACACATATTAAAATTATATATAGTCTTTTACGTGTAAAATTTCTCATTTAAAATTTAAATGCTAACTAAATAAAGATAAAATATGCTGAATGCATGTTGTATGAAAGAAATGTAAGGAAGAACTAGCCAAACAATTTACTCTAGCTGATGGAGGAGGGAAAATCTACAAAGATGAGTGACCTGCTAGGGAAAATCAATACAGGAAGAAAAGTTCTAAATCATGAAAGAAAAAGACAGTAGAAAATACTATATACTCCTCTGCCCAAAGTTCTAAGAAGAGCCTTCTAATAATCATGTAAATAAATATGAGTCAGCTTTTAAATAACAAGGTGAACACCAACCCAATATTATAAACTGTCAGGAACTACCCACAGACAGAACCCAGGTCTCCTAAAGTTTTGCTTGGCTAACACAACTGTTGCGTTTGTTTTGTTTAAATGGAATGTTCTTAGGCAAAGTAGGCAATAATCAGTGGACTTCCATTCTTCTTATCCTTCCCTCCTTCTTCAGCATGCGACATAAATACATTATTGTGACTGACCTCTGAAGGCACTTGAGCTTGACACCAGCTGCATCCTGACAAGTCACCCTGAAATAACTACATCAGAGACCAAGTTTATCCTCAAGGTCTGTATAAACTTCGTGATTTCAAGAGTCTCTCTAGCTTTCCCATCTTCACCCACTAACTCCTTTAACTAGGTATGCCATTTATCAGATAATTGACAAAATTAGTTACAGCCTTGGAAAACCATGACTGCAGCTATTTAAGCTCTTTATGGCAGGACTAGCGTGGTTTTAGTCCCTGTATCCCAAATATCTCATGCCAATACTTAGAAACAATATTTTTACCTCTCTGAGTTTCTTTCCTGTCTATAAAATGAGCAGATTTCAACGAGATAAACTCTGAATCTATCTCTTCTATATCTATATAAACACATTTAGGTTGAAATAAACGTTTTCAGCAAGTATAGATTCTTCCTGTTTTGGTTAGGGGATAGGAAGGCAGGAGAATAGCTAGAGAAACAAGCTAACTTGGTAACTGCAAGGGTAAAGAAAAAGAGAATCAGAGAAAGGCCCACCACTGAGGCGGATAAAAAGTTTGAGGACAATGAAAATAAACTTTACAGTTCTACTTATGCTTGGCCCTATTTACTTTCCACTCAGTATGGGAAAACATAAATTATGGAGATGTTATTATTTCATGAGCTGTAATAAAAATCTATCACACATCACATGATCTGTCAACTTATTTTTTAAAATGGCCAACTTGCTATATTGAAGATTTGTTCTCAGTTTATACAAGTAATTTGAATATCACTGTACTGTCTAAGAACTTCTTAATCTAATTTGTTCCTTAAAGGAGATTTCAAACTGTGAATAGTAATAGTGAAAGAAAAAAAAATACCTACAGGTCAGTAACAATAAAAGTCCACAAATAGTTATAGCCAAGGATGGATGGGGGAGGGAGTGTCCCTAAGTCCTAGATGGCTTTTTAAAATACAAAACAAACAAAAAAGCTAAGAGCATGGTATAAAGGATTTTGCAAACAAGGTTCAAGGTCATTGTCCACTTTATCCTGTGGACAATGAAAAAACCATAAGAGGTTTTTAAAACAGGGCAAGGGATTTGATCAAATCTGTGCTTTTGAACAACAGTTCCGATGGCAGAGTACATACAATATTTACAAAATAGAGCGTAAAATTATGATATAGGCTGATACTTTATCACAAAATATTAACATGAAAGTAGAATGAAACACTACTCACTGAAACCACAAAATAAACGTCACAAATACTACAGTATTCTTAAATTCATAGTGAGATATGCCTTGCAAATTCCTTAAGGGGCTAAATAATCACTAAACTTTAAAATCATTTTTAAACACATTCATACTACATGTGTGCACCTTTTTCAAATAAAATTAACACTTTACATAATATTTATGGGCTTTAAGGCCACAGAATTTTAAAATATTTACCTAACCATTTAGAAAGCACTTAGCATTTTAGGTATAGAAAAATATCTCACACACTAACTTATGACTTTCAAAACCTCGTATTTACCTAGTCTATCACAAATAAAATGATCTGGCTGAAACTTTCATTATAGAATATACAAATAAAATGGCTTAGCAATGTAATTTGTTAAATTCTGGCCAAAGCATCTATGTAGACAACTAATTTTTTTAAAAATTTCCTATTTGTTTTAGCTGATTCCTGGCAAATATACTACAACTTAAGTATGTCTTCCCATTAACCCACCAAGGCAAAATACAGTTAATAGTAACTAGATTTAAACTTTAAATCTCTAAATGCTTGGCAACAACAACAACAAAACTTTAATTAATACAATTAATACGTGACATATATAGCATTTATATCTACTATAAATCTAATTATGAAAATTAAATGTTTTGCAAACATAAGCCATTATTTTTCAACATGGTACCTAACATAACATCCCAAAAGTTAAAAATTATTCTAAATCTACTCTCAATTTAAAAATATTTAGATAGACATGAGTTTTAATCGTTTTTCAAAGATGTTTATAAAATTCTTCAGGAAATAAAAGTATAATAATTTTGTTATCAATCCAAAAATGAATTGCATATAATTTTTAAAGTTCTCTATTAAAAAAATACAGAATATTTGCTCATCATTACACCTTGGAAAACACAGGTTAGTCATATCAACATTCAACACTTAAGTAAAACTTCAAGAAGTACTCATCTGTGATGTTTTAGCTATACTTTTATTCATACCTTACAAAAAGTATAAACCAACTGCAAGAAGGGAATCGAGAACTGGGAAGTTATTACAGAATTCATCTTTTGGAATCCCTGATTTGGCAGGAGACTGAGATTCAGAGATTCACTGACTTTCCCAAGATCACACAGTAGAGCCAAGACCTTACTCTCAATCCCCCGCCTATGAATCCAGAGCATTTCTCCCTATATCAGATTCTACTCAATATCTTTCTGTTTCGCCTTCACTTTCTGAAACAATGAAGAGACTTTAAACTTATCATATACAAAATTTAGCACTTGGAAAATTAGAAAGTCTCGATCTTTTACTTCCATAAAAGCACTGGTTTCCTCTTCATTTTTTTAACATCATATACATGCAAACAAAACCAGAGACTCACAGGAATAAGCATAAATAAAAATCCTTATTTCAATCTCGGTTAAATTAAAAATATGTAGTAATTTTTAGTAATGCCAAAGTAGTAGTATTTTATGACACCGAACATTAAGTAACAATGTAGGAAGCCTTAAACTATTAGCATATATTTAAGACCCCAAAAATGTTCCTTTTCATAGTGGAATGTGAATAAGAGTTTTCTGCATTAAGATATGACCTTTTTAAAAAAATGGATTAATAAACTTTTTAAAATGTGTTTTTTATTGTTAATATCTCCCATTGCCCTCTGCTTTCCCCCTCCTCCCAATGCCCCCCCATGTCTGTGTCCAGGGACTATGCAAGTAAGTATAATACATGACCTTTTTAAAAGCTCAAACTTTGTCTGCTTCTAATACAAATAAGTGAAGCTACCTAGAACAACAACACTGCTCTCAATTAAAGGTTGAAAAAGGTTGCTATGATGGAAAAAGCACCAGAGTAGGATTAAGAAAACCAAGAATTTTCCATTTACAGCACAGCCACAATGGACTACGCCAACAGATTACAATAAAGTTCGTTAAACTGTAATGCTGTTAAATTTAGGGAAATTATCTACAAATGTGATTAGACTATGCTAAAACACTTTTCCGGTGTCTATTCACATATAGTCAACTGTTAAATGGCATGCCATGCTAAGAAAACAGCTGATATTACTTTGCTCTACAGTTAATATCACAACTCTTCTAATACAGATTTTTCTAAGCACTATTATCACAGGCAGTAAAATGAGAAAACAAAAGGCATAACATTTTTTAACAAATTTTTTCAAGTATATGGCCAAATAATTACAGACCACAAAAGCAGTTTCTGGAAAAAAAGAAAAAAGAAAAAAAAAACGTTTCAAGAAGCAAAGTGTGGTCTCATTGGAGCACTACAGAGTTAGTGTTAAACATGTCATAAAATCAATACAGTGGTTTGTTGATTACTTTGAAGAGAGCATCAGATGTAGTAAGAATAAAAAAGTTATACTGGGTCCCAGTGTAAAACATATCACCAATCAAAAAGTCTGAAAACCAATGCTATAAACTCCTGCTCGCCTACATAAGTGCTCTACACTCATTCTTTTAGTTGCTTAGAACACGACAATTAAAACTGAGAAATCTAGGTTCAAATCCCAGCACTGCCACTTACTAGATGTGTGAAGTTGGGTAATCTCTCAAAAACTCATATGGCTCATCTCTACATTGAGGGAATGTCACCACCATACAGAGTTCTTGTGAGGATTCAAGAAAATATAAGTAAAGCATTTTGCACTTACATATATTTAAGAAAATATATGTAAAGCATTTACTATCAGTGAATAGCTATACTTGTTGAGTTTCTTGGTGATGTAGAACAGGTAAGATTTCCCAAGGCTATGTAGAAGCTTGTTCCATGATGATGGTTTCAATTCCTTTTAAAAAACAAAAACATCTAAACCTACTGGACATGCTTTTGGCATCTTTCCAGACATAAGTTTAAAGGTTAAATTATTACAACATTGTCCTCATTATGCAACAAATACACACCACCATGAGTTAGTCTGTAAAATATTGTATTAGCCTATACATCTGGAATTTGGTTGGGGGGGGGGGATCTCTTAACAATTATTTCCAAAAGTCTTTTCATCTAAACTAACAAGTCGCAGTTCCAAAGTTCATCCATGTTCATAAGATCTCAAATCTTTCTCTCGAATATCAAAAATAGTAAAATCACACTGCTTAAAATTAATGTCTATTCACTCATTCTAATGGTTGTATGTTACCTTTGGAGAGAGATCACCATTATAACAGCAACAGATAAATGGCACCAAAATGACGTACACCAGAGCATGCCAAAGTGGGAGTAGTCAACCTATTAAACCGCAAATAATTCATCCTTCTGATAACTCACCTATTGCATAATTACAAAGTACTTTAAAGGTGCAATATAATTAGTCTATTTCACACAAATAAAAAGGTACTTCTGTATTTCTAAAAAGCCTCCTGTATTTTAGGAATCCTCTCCAGAAGAAAACCTTTTTTTTCTTCTCCCATCCTGGAAGTTAACATGCTTTCAAACACGCAAATTCAGCTCAGGAACTGAAGCGACAAAACCGCACTCACTTCCTCAGCCAACCTGGCTTTCGGCTAACGTACCTGTTCTCTGGAAATGCAAGGCAACGACGGTCTCCTGAACATTTTGCAGCTGCCTTGGTAAGCGGCCGACGTCTCCCCGAACGACACGCAGCTGGACCTCCTGCGGGGTCTGATCACAGGCACTTTTTCCTCCGCGGTGCTGGACAACCGAGGATGATGGAAAGCTTCCCTGATTTGAAAGAAGTGATCCAAGCCCAGGGCGAGCAGGCAGCCGGCGCCCCCGACCAGGCAGGACAGCAGGGGCCGCAGGGCTGAGGGCAGCGGCCCGAGACTGGCGAAGGAGACCCACCAGACGAGGCTGGAGAAGAGCAGCACCAGGATGCTGTGCTGGAGCCCGACCCGGTGCGCGAGCGTCAGCGAGCCCACGCAGCTCAGCACCAAGAACAACCTGCCCGCCGCCGCCGGGGGCGTGTACGGGGTCGCGGCCCCGGCGTCTCCGTCCCAAGGCCAAGACCACCACTGCCACACCAAGAAGTCGCCCAGGTAACAGCAGGCGGGCAGTGCCAGCAGCCACCAGGAGCCGCCGCCGCCGCTCCGGTCCGGGCTGGGGCCCCGCTTGGCCCGGGTCAGGAAGCAGGTGAGGAAGAAGAAGGCACAGGCGATGCTGAAGAGGGGGCTGAGGCTGAGCGAGCAGACGCTCAGCACGGTCCGCAGGCGGGCGGCCCCGGCAGCCCAGCTCTCGGGCTCCGCACGGAGCAGCAGGGCGAGGACAAAGGCGGCCAGGGCGCCCAGCGCGAGGCGCGCCCGAGAGAAGAGGGAGCCGCGCCGCGGCTGCTGGGGGGAGGCCGGCGACGGCAGCAGCAGCTCCACGTTGCAGAAGCGGCAGAGGTGGAAGAAGAAGCCGCGCGGAGGGTCCTGCCGCAAGGGGCTCACGCTGCTCTTCACGTAGCCGTTCCTCAGACTCTCGGGGGGCGAGCCGGCCCCGTCCGCCGGCGGCGGCGGGTACCGCATGGCTTTGGCGTCTCGCTCGTCCCTCCTCATGGCCGGGACCGGGGGTGGCTGCGGGCTCAGCACGCCCAGCTAGGACCGCAGGGGCCGCAGACGCTTCCTCACCCCCTGTCCCCGCGCTCGGGGCGCCCTCCGGCTCAGTAGCGCGTCAGGGCTGCGCCCGCCGCCGCGGCCCGGGGTCTCCGCCTGGCGCGCAGAGGAGCGGCGGGGTCCGTAACATACTGGCCGTGGAGAGGGGCGGAAGGGCTTCTCCTTTAAGCACCTCTCGGGACTGGAGACTCGAAGTCTCCTCCCAACTCCCGTGGCTGCAACAGTTAACTCACGGCCTCAGCCTGGTCCGTTGGGCGCGCGAGCTGCGGGCGGGCGGGCGAGCGGGGCGGGCGCTCCTCCCCCGTGGCGGCCCCGGCCCGGCGCGCGCGCCCCGCCCGCCGCCCGCGCGCGCCCGCGCCCTGTCCTGCCGCTGCTTGCCAGCCGGGCGCCCGCTGCGGGCCGGGGACCCCGCTGACTTCTGCGCTGGGGCAGGGGAGGGGCAGGGCTGGGGGGAATGGGTGGGGTCCTCCTCGGGTGGAAGGGGGCCAGCCCACCATCCTGGGACCACAGGCACGCAGGTTCCCTCTGGGGGTAAGTCATAGACTTCTAGCCTGGCTCCCTCGGGTCTGCACCGGGGTCTTGGGGAGGGAGGGAGTTCGTGGAAATCGAGCTGAAGGGGGAGGCTTCGGTCGGCCCCTCACCTCATCCCGGTTCAGGATGGGCCCTTGAGCTGCCCGGGCAGGGCTGCGACCTGGTAAGGACCAGCCGCCACCACTACGGGCAGGGCAGGGCAGGGCGGCGAAACCCTGATCGCCGTGGCGAGGTCTGTCCTCATCAGCGGTGTGGGCCACACAGCAGGCCCAGGGTCCTTGCAGGGGCTGTTGGGGAGGAGCACGTGGAGTGTTCTCTGGGAGCATCCAGGCAGATATAGTCCAGCTTGTCTTCCTCAAGAACCACCTTCACAGGCCAGGAGCTAACATCCCATCCTCCACTTCGCACCCTTGCCACCCATACCCACTAGTTCACATCTGTATCCCACATTTCAGTAAGCGTAGAAGAGTTATGCTGTCGCAAAGTTATTTCCACATCGAAGGCTTTTTCACTGTAACAGCATGTTCTAGAGAGCGGGCATGGGAGGGCCAGGAGACCTCTCCAAGACCATTGCCCAGTTTGGATCGGTGCCAAGAAAGAAGCCCAATAAGATGCGATCTCTGAATTGCTAGTGACACCAGTCACATGTAGGAAATATTTATTTGAAAGAGGGTAGAGCTTTGCTGAACCAAAGGGACTGCTCTGGAATCTAACCAATCATAACTGTCTTAGAGAGCGAACTGTTTCCCTCCACCGAAACTCCCTCCAGCCTCATGACAGGGCTACATTTCTCAAAGAACTAATTCCACATTTTTCCAGTGAGATGAGGAACGTTACTGTGTGGTAAATCCCACGAACAGGCCCATTTTTCACCAATTAATCTTTGCCCACAGGCATGACCTAAAACAGACCATTTTCGTGTATGGTCATAGTTCACATACATAGCAGAAATCACTGAGAAATTAGCATAAGAATTTGACCAAGATGGATAAAGACCAGAATTCCTGTTTCTTTCCTGTCTTTTGGATACAGGAAAAAAGATTTTTGAGTTTTCAAATTGACTATCAAATGCTTGTCCTAAAAGATAAAAATCTAAGGGGGTCTTTTTTCCACCATGACAATTAAAAAAATTTTTTTTAATCTCATTTTAACAGAACTCAGCAAATATATTTTTTAATGGTATGCACAGAATTCATCACTACCAGTCAAAAATTAAAGTAGGAAACTTGATACATTTGACCCTATACAGCAGGGCATGACAAAAGTTGCACTAGCATTACTGAATTTGCTCACTAAATTCTCATAGGAAATAATAAATTGATATGAAAATTAGAAAAAATAAAGATTAAAATGGGTTTTTTTTCAAACTTTGGATTGTCATCTGAGGTAAGATAGGCATGGGTTGTAACGGAAGTAACAGTGGACTAGGAATCCATTTCATAGGTTCCAGTCCTGGCCCAGGCAGCTATTTATGCCTTGACATGAAATAAGTCACATAACTTTTACAGGCCTCATCCTTCTCAGCTGTAAAATGAAACAATTTAATGTAATGACCTTTAAAGCCCATTCCAGTCTTAAAAAGCTATGGTTTTTGAACACAGGGTGCATATATCCTTTCTAGTTAGTATTTTGGGTTTCTTTGGATATATGCCCAGAAGTGGAATTCCTGGGTCATAAGGCTGTTCCATTTTTAATTTTTTGTGGAAATTCCATATTGTTTTCCATAGTGGCTGCACCAGTCTGCATTCCCACCAACAGTGCACGCGAGTTCCCTTTTCTCCACATCCTCAACAACGCTTGCTGTTTGTTGATTTATTGATGATAGCCACTCTGACAGGTATGAAATGATATCTCATTGTGGTTTTAATTTGCATTTCTCTGACGATTAGTGACGTTGCACATCTTTTCATATATCTGTTGGCCATCTGTATGTCCTCTTTGGAGAAGTATCTATTCAGGTCCTCTGCCCATTTTTAAATTAGATTGTTTGGTTTTTTGGTTTTGAGTTGTCTGAATTCTTTATAAATTTTGGATAGTAACTCTTTATAGGATGTATTATTGGCAGCTATCTTCTTCCATTCAGTAGGTTGTCTTTTCATTTTATTAATGGTTTCCTTTGCTGTGCAAAACGTTTTAGTTTGATATAACCCCTATGTTCATTGCAGCATTATTTACAAGAGCCAAGATATGAAAGCAAACTAAGTGCCCATCAATAGATGAGTGGATAAAACAGTATAATACATACATATACAACTCGGCCATAAAAAAGAATGAAGTCTTATCATTTTGCAACATGGATGGACCTAGAAAGTATTATGCTAAGTAAAATAAGTCAGACAGAGAAAGATAAATACCACATGATTTCACTTATATGTAAAATCTAAAGAATAAAATAAGTGAACAAAAAAACAGAAACAGATTCATGGATGCAGAAAATAAACTGATGGTTGCCAGCCTGGATGGGAATTGGGGGGCTGGGTGAAAAAGGTGAAGGCATTAAGAAGTACAAATTGGTAGTTGCAAAATAGTCACAGGAATTAAAGTACAGCATAGGGAATAGAGTCAATAATATAGTGGGTAGGATCATTTTATAAATTACATAATTGTCTAACCACTATGCTGTACATCTAAAACTAATATAAAATAATACTGAATATTAAAACTATGGGTTCTCTATATCCAAAATATAAAGTTGGGCAAAAGTAGGTTAATAATAATAAATAGTACATTAATTAATAATACAAGAATAAACTCATTTTCATACAGCTATAAACCTACTTTTGCCAACAACTGTGTATAGGCATCCTTCAGATTCATGTTTCAGATTGCCAAAAGCAACATTTGAATTATTTGTATCACTGAACTAAAGCAAACTCTCAGTGTTGACAAATAAAAGGATTTACATCAAAGGACTGTTATCTGGAAAATAAAATGTAAAGCCCTCTTCATACTTCCCAGTTCTCCCTTAGCTTTCTTTCCACTGTCTTCCCAGGTCTTTATAAAAGCCCGATCCTTTTAATAACCTATAGCTGGAGTGCATCTCGCTGAACACTAACTCCAGCACCTGAGAGGATTCTAAAATAAAATGTAAGGACGTGACCGAAGAGCATTGGTTTACTTAACTAAAAATATGCACAAAAAGAATGAGCTAGCTATGTTTATAGCAACTCCCTTCTCTGTTTACAATCTTTGTCAAAGATTATTAGTAGGCTGCATTTCTTAGAGTTCAGATTAGTTAATGATTCTTTTGCCAGATTTAAACAACCAATAGAATTACTTAGCTCTTGTCTTTAGGTTTGAGAATATATGACCATTGTCTGTTGTGAAAAAAAGACCTAAAGTCACAGCATACCTTTGATTTTTCTCAGCACTCTATGCCCTAGCCTTTTACCTGACTTTGCCTGCCCTCACATTTTGGCCCATGATCTCTCCACTAGAATCATTCTCCCAGTTGGATGATCCATGCCAGGAAATCCTAGTGCTTACCACCCAGCTCCCGCGGCATTCTGGTGCAATACAACCCCTGTGTATTCCTATACTCTAATAATGAGGTCCTTGCCCTCCAGCTCTAAAGACCCAGTTTTCCCATGTGCCTGAGTTCGTAGCATGAAAATTTTGTTTTGTTCTCCATTTTAGGTGTCCACACCAATAAGCTGGCAATGCCCCTAATTAATTTTGGAAGAACTAAAACCTAGGTCTTTCCGGTCTTAGGGCCAAAAGCTCTGCCCCTAAACACTAATCTAGGCTAAGGTCCTCACTGACAGACATTCTAGATGCCACCGCCTGCCCACATGTCTAACCTTACAAGCACCAGTTGAGATGTCCTGTTACTGGGCTCAACCCAACTGTTAAAACACTCACTTCTTCATCTGAGACCTGTGTTGCTCATCATTGCAGAATTGGAAGTTACCCTCACTGTGAATTCTCTTGTTCTCTTCTTGAATATTCATGCACAGGTAGCCGAAATAACAAATGGGCCTCATTTTAGGTCTCAGATTCTCCCCCCACCTGCCATGTAAAAACCCCACCCTTTTACTTGTGGTTTTAATCTTTTTCAGAAAATAGAACTATTTTCTAACTCTAAAATCCATATTTAAAGAAAATCCATTTTTAGAGTAGTATTCCCAGGAATTCCCTTCCAAAATTAAATATTTTTGAATGGATCAGAGCAGCTGCACCTTCGGTAACTCAGTTATAGTTATCATGGAATACACGTGGAAATGGGTGGTACTGGGGGTTGGTTGAGGGATAGGCCTCGGCCCCGTCATTATCACTGTCCCATGATCAGACAACTGACTCCTCAGGATGGTTTATGGAGCAGCCTCTAAAGATTTGCTCAGAGACGTTGAAAAGCAGGGAAAATGATTGCCAGTTTTTAAGAGCTTTTTATTACTGTTTCCATCCTGCATAGTCACCTCTCAACCATGGTTTTCAGATGTTTTTCAAAAGAAATATGCAAATAAAAGCGGACTGCTCTTATTGAAGTGGAAGTGTCTGGGTCCAGGTCTCTGACACCTTCTCTGACCTGAAGCCCCTCTTTGGAACCCGTGGGCAAGAAGAAAGGGGGAGAGGGAGAGAAAAGAAAGAAAGAATTTAAATTTCTAAAAGTAGGGCATAAAAAGTGGATTTGAATTGGATTTGGGAAAATGCTTAGAACTGAGTGCTCTTTCTAAAGTAGTTGTTTTCAGAATTCAGTAATAAAGCAGACTTGATTTCTTAGGGATAATGATTTAAAGCAGTCTGACAAATTCTAAATATCAAAGTTTAAGGAATGGCCAGTAAATTCACCAGTATCACTGAGATTCCAAATTCCTAAAACTAGAGCTTTCCCTAAGATAAATAAAAACCTAAAAAGTTTTTGAAAGAAGGAAAGAGTTAACATTTTCAATCTCACATTTAAAAATAAAAACAGCCCTGGCTGGTGTTGCTAAGTGGTTACAGCTTCTCTCTCTCTCTCTCTCTCTCTCTCTCTCCCTCCCCAATCCCTCCCTCACTCCCTCCTACCACCACCCCCAACCCCAAGGATATAGGAGTTTAATTTCTGGTCAAGAGCACACACCTGGGTTGCAGGTCAATCCCCACCCGGTAGGGGCTCCTTTGGGAGGCAACCAATCAATGTGTCTCTCTCACATAGATGTTTCTCTCTCTCACTCCCTCTCTTCCTCTCCCTCCCTTCCTCCATTCCACTCTCTAAGAAGCAATGGAAAAAATATCCTCTATCCTTCAGTGAGGATTAATTTAAAAAATTTTTAAAAACAACAGACAGGTTTTTCTCTTTGGAAAGGATCCTTCTGGTTCCAGTGTGCAGGGGTAACTTGGTGCCTACATGCTCAAACAAAACCTATTTCCCTTCCGGCTAGCACTCGTCTCAGACTCTGAACCTCACTTTGACTCACTGTTTAGTTCATCTCAACAGTATTTATTGCGTGTTCACTATATGCAGAGCACTGTGTGAGATGCCGCTTAGAACATTAAAAAACTATGATGTTCTTTATAGAACTAACTTCCTCAAGCTGCAGCTTTATGTGGGAATGCACATAGGCTACTAAAGGGCACAGGGAATATTTGAGAAAACTATGGGAAACAGTGCTTTGAGAACTACTAAAGAAGAGAAATATTCTTTTCCCATCTTCCCACTGTGTGGTTCTCTCAGCTTGTTTTCACAATTTGTTTCTCCTCTACCAATTCCAGTTCTCTCCCCTGTGTCTGTTTGGATGGCTGTCTTCCTGTCTCTTTCTCCTCTTCCTGCCTTCTCTCTTTCATCTCTGTGTTTAATTCCCTTACTTTTACTTCCTTGGTATGTACTACTCCTCTCCACCAACATTTAATCTCTCTCTTAGTGAATGTGTTCATTATTTCAGTGTTTATCAAGTGCCTGGCACTGTGCTGGCTGACAAGGATACAATGATGAAAGGTATGGTTTCTTCCCTTCAGGGTTCATAGTGAAAGCTAGAAAAGTAAAAAGACTACTAGTGCACAGTGTGATAGGAACTGTGATGTAGAGGCAAGTAAACTCAGTGTACTCTGGGAGCTCAATGGAGGGACCCCTAACCCAGACCAGAGTAGGAGTATCAGGTACAGAGTAGTGCTCTTGGGAAAGATTTCTGGGCATGATATTAAAAGACTAGAGGCCCGGTGCACAAAATTCGTGCATGGGGGTGGAGGGGTCCCCTCAGCCCAGCCTGCACCCTCTCCAATCTGGGACCCCTCGGGGGATGTCCGACTGCCGGTTTAGGCCCGATCCCTGGGACATCCCTCTCACATTCCTGGATCACTGGCTCCTAATTGCTCGCCTGCCTGCCTGCCTGGTTGTCCCTAACTATCCCCCACCCCCACCCCCGCTGGCCTGATCGCCCCTCACTGCCTCTGTGTGCCTGTCTGATTGCCCCTAACTGCCCCCCGTGCTGGCCAGGTTGCCCCCAACTGCCCCCTCCACCGGCCTAGTCACCCCCAACTGCTCTCCCTGCCAGCCTGGTTGCCCCCAACTGAACCGCCCCCCGCCAGCCTGGTCTTCTCTTACTGCCCCCCTGCCAGCCTGGTTGCCCCCAACTGCCCCTCCTCCTGGCCTAGTCACCCCCAACTGCCTCCCCCCCGCCAGCCTGGTCATCCCTCATGGCCCCCCTTCCTGCCTGGTTGCCCCACGCAGCCAGCTGTTCAGTTGTTTGGTTGTCCCTCACTAACCCCCACTGCCGGCCTGGTCATAGGCAGCCATCTTGTGAGGGCATGAGGGTTAATTTGCATATTACCTATTTATTATATAGGATGAATCAAACTTACCTAAATAAAGTAGGGAGAAAAGATAATCTGGGCAAAGGAAGCAAGCAAGTGTAAAAATCTAGAGGAAAGCAATTATGGTGCATTTGGATAATTTCAAGTGTCCTGTGGCTGGCTCATAAAGTAAGAGGGGCCAAGAACAAAAGTATAAGGTATGAGAAGGCTGGAGTCATGGTGTGGTCTTAAAATAGACCTGGAGTTTATTGTTCCTATTAGTTAGATAAAGGTGTATGTTGTTATCAGGTTTCTTTATTTGCATGGCTACCTCATCAATATGCACTTCGAACACAAGAATTCTGCCTTATTCAATCTTACCTCAGTCTCCATGCCATGCTTAGCACAATACTCAGTTAATGCTAAAAATTTTTTGTTTGTATTTCTCAAAAATTTTTTAATAATTCAGAATTTTTAGTTGTATGTCATTTGATTTTATTATTTAATCAATGAATTTTAATAGAAACTCTTAATATATAACTTAATATAAAAATTTCCAGATTGTTATTGAAAAATATTTTTCTTAATATCCATTTGCACAAAATCAGTAAAAGAACAATTTCTCTTAGATTGACAGAAAACATTATACATAAAATAAATGTTTAAGAGATGTGTGAGTGAACTTTTTTAAACTCAAGTGATGGCACCTGGATTTCTTTTGCTATGAAAGAGTATATTCTACTACTTCAAGAATTTTCCTTTTTATATTTCTAGTTGTCAGACAACAGTTGTATCTATGCCACAAATCCTCTATATTTAAAAAAACACAAACAGGTAAAAGTATTAAATCTTTAATTACTAATCTGAAAAATCCTGGATTTTTCGTATTTAAACCTGAACCTTGAACAATAAACAGCAATGCAAACTCTTTCCAAGTTTTCCTGTTCCCTCCATAGACAAGTAGTAGTTTCTTCAGCTCTGGCTACCCTAGCAGATCTGAAGGATCACAGCCATGACGGTGGCAGCCTACCGTTGACACTGAACTTGCGGTTAATTGTGGAGTTCTGCCACAAAACCACCTCACTACCACAAGCTGGATTCTTGCCCAGGAGAACGACAAACTGCCAGGCCAACCAATATACAGGAGGCAGCAAGAGCAAACTGCCTTTTACCCCAGACAGCAGTCATTTCTGGATTCCAAATGGAGCCAGAAGCAGGGAACACCAAAGAAAAATTTAGAAGTATGCTTTCTCCACTAACCTAGTTCAAATCTATTCACATTGTTTTCCAAGACAAGCTCAAAAATATTCACCCATTATCAGACATCATCAATGCAGTGTGAGAGTATTCATTAGTAAATTTTAAAAATAAGCATTGAGATTGAACATAAAATTATAGTTACACTAGAGGCCTGGTGCACGAATGAGGGTCTGGCCACCCCGCACCAATGAGGGGAGGGTAAGTGGCTGCAGGCAGTTGGCAGGCTGGCCCCGCCCCCTTGTCGAACTCCCGGTTGAACTCCTGGTTGAACTCCTGAGTGGAAGGGACAATTTGCATATTAGCTTTTTATTATACTAGGATATAGGATTGTTAACTAATAAGTGAGCCATCTACCTATGATTATTGCAAATAGGAGCAAATAATGTGTCTTTGTGTGTGTTACTGAGCTGCACACAGCAGCATGGCAGCTCTGGGAACTTTGAAAGGCAGGACAGCTTGCTGGGAAGGAAGGAAACATTAGCATCAGTCAGATCTGGTTACCCTTTGTAGCTGTGTGGCCTTGGAGATTACTTAATGTCTCATGTTACCTACCTCATCTACAAAATGGGAATAACAATGTCCACCTTATAGGGTCATTATTATGGATTAAATTAAACTAATATGACTTAACAATGACTAGATGCTCAGTAAATGTAAATTTGATTAATACTTCTTACACCCTATCCTCTTCCTTATCCCTTCCCAACCTTTCAGCACTTCCCAGGATCCTATCACTTGAGTTTTTCCAAGAAGATTCCCCAGGTTACATCATCTGTTCAACTTGGTTTCAAGGCTTGCTTTCAATGACATTTTGTTTTACTAAGCTTTTGTCTTCTTATTTATGCAATCAAATAAAACAGGTAAATTAGCAGCTCTCATCACAAGGCAAGTGCTACAGAGATTTTAATGCATACTGTAAATGCAAAAAAAATTAATACATTAATTTTTCATGTAATGGCTGCATGTTAGTATCATAATTTTGTGGGTCTACATATCTTATGTCTCATTTTGCTGAAAAGATGTTGATTTAGGGCCTATATGTGGTCACTTGGTGTAACAGAAAAAAAAAAATCAAACCTTAACAACCAATTCTGTCCATAATGGCATTAAACATAGTGAAGACAAGAAAACATCTATGCTTACAAAAATTTATTCATTCATTCAGCATGTGCCAACCATTGCCCTAGATACTAAAAGTACAAATATGAATAAGATATAGTCCCTGCCCTCAGTTTGGTGGGGGAAAATATGTAAACAAGTGTAGCACAGTATGAAATGCTCAAATATAGCTCTGACCAAGTACACTGGTGAGACAAAGAGAAGTTCACAGATGAAGGATGCTAGCCTGGGTATTAAAAAATAAATAGGGGTTTCCAAGTAGACAAGAAGGTAGAGCATTCCAGACAGGGTACAGCATTTGCAAAGACACAGAGACATAAAACAGCGTGGACATTTCAGGAACTGACTTGGGATGGAAGGAAGAAGGGAATAGAGAAATGAGGCTGGATACATGGGTGGATATCAAATCATGGGGATCCCTGTAGGCTGTCCTGGGGAGCCTGGAATTTATCCTGTAAGTGATAAGGAACTGTTAAGGATTCTTAGTCAGGGAACAGGTATAGTCAATTTTTTCTGACATGCTTAATTTTAATGTGCATTTTAAATCTCAATGCTGGTACTGCATGAAGAATGGTTTGGAAGAATGTGAAACCAAAGCCAGGAAAATCATTTAAGAAATCTTAATTACAGGCCAGATGAAGCTAAGCTTCTGTAAGACAAGGGCAGTAAGTCTGGAAAGGAAGAATTTAATGAATATATAGCAGCTATAGAACTTTCTGATCAATTCCATAGAGGGAAAAGGGGGATGCAAAGAGAGTTCCCTAGGTCTAGCTTAGGGACTAGAATATCTTGTAGCCATTAACCAGGATAAGAAGAACTAGAGAAGTCACAGAGTAAAGACCATGGGTTTCATTCTGAACAGGTTGAATCCAAGTTGAGATGTTCCTGGGTGGTTGGATATACGAGTCTGAAGTTCAGGAGAACAGTCTGGACTACAGACATAGTTTGGAGGCCTGGGGTGGAACCCTGGGAGGAAAATGAGACATCCCCCAGGAGAGTACATAGCATGAGAAGAGAAGAAGATCAATGTCTGTACTTTGAGGAATACCAACATATAAGGGACAGGAACAAAGAATTGCTCAAAAGGACGACTGTAAAGGAAGTGGCAACGTTAGAAAGAGAATTAGGCAAGAATGGTGTTACGTGCCAAAGTAAGAAAGTTTCAAGAAGGGGGACAAAAAAGCAACAACAACACAATGCTACATCCTAAAAAGAGGAGGACAGGAAACTGTCCACATCATTGTCAACCTCATGTGGAACAGTTGCTGTGGTGGAAGCAGAAGCCAGATTGCAGTGGATTGAGGAATGAATTAAAATTTATGTTGACATTAAGAAAGGTTTCATTCTAGAAAGTCTAGTCAGGAAAAAGCTGTACCTTTAGTCACATCATTTTCTTTGTTAGTTTTAGCTAAAGAACATAAATAGCTTACTGATACAATATAAAGGTCACACACACACACACACACACACACACACACATTCTCTCCTGTATAAAGAAGTAAAACTGATTCCCCTTAACAGAAGACATATTTACATTTTTATAGATAGGAATTATAAACTAGCACTTGTTTTGTATTCATAGTGGTGTCCAATAAATAAAGGGATAAGAAGACGGTGAGGTTATTTAGAAAAAATGCTATTATATTCTGTATAATAAACATATATCTGACATAGCTCTGAGAGATTTTTTAACTAAGCAGTTATTATCCAGCTTCAATAAGTAGTGCAATCAAAAATAAAAAGGTAGTGCAATCTTAGTCTGGCTTATTTTTTTCCTTGTATTCCCTTTGAAGTCAGTGAGAAATCATTATGAAAAAACTTGGATGATAAGATCATTTAAATGGTCTTGTTCAACATTCTTTATTTAATATCATGATATTTTCACCAGCCCTGGAAACAGTAAACAAGCCAGTAGCTCTAATGAAAAGCAAGGTGTAGATTTGTATATTTAGAGAATTTCTTTAACTATCTGGTCAGGTTTCAGACAAAAGCTAGTTTTTTAAATATCCTTTTCCTGCTAAATAACTAGGATTCATTGCAGTGCAGCAGTTAGCCTAACATCAGTCTTCACTAGAATTATGCTTGGACGGTTCCCAGTGACAACTCTCTAGCCTGGTTTGGTGCTTTGGTAACTATATTAAAGGTAAGTGCAAACTGTGAAAAATAACAAGAACCCTTATATAAATTCAAGGTTTTAATACTGTCTTTGGGGGCTGTGTAATCATGTTTAAAAGGATGACTAACATCCACTCTAATATGGACAAGACTTTAAACCAATGAAAACTATGTTTTTTTAAACAGCAAACCTGGCGGTATGGCTGATTTTATTCCTTCCTTTGTGATCCCTCCTTTTTACAGGTGAAAAGGTTTATATCAGATTTCCTCTCATTATAACCTCTCAAATGTTGTCTGGACCAGCAACCCACTCTCTCTAAACAAATACCAGCCAACCAGGAAACCATGAAGTTTTATTGTGCTATAAAATAGACCAGACATTTCCAAACCTTCATAGGAATGAACCTGACTAAATCTTTACTAAAAATAATTTCAAAATAAACTGTAGGCTCCACGTTTCTCCAACAATCAAAATTCCTTCCTCCTTCATCAACATCATTCTCAAGCTCTTTACTCTTTCAGAGCTATATCACAAGCAGTTTCTCTGGCCAAAATTCATAGTAAGAATTAAAGAGTCCACTTCTTTTGATTACTGGGATATAAGACTCGAGAAAAATGCTAGCTTTGTTCCTTCCAGACATTTACATTTATCAAAATTCTGTTTCCAATTTTCCTGTATACTACCAGCCCCTAAATCGTGAGCTACTTCTTGCAGTATATCAGGAGTATAGAATGAATTTTTCAAAGAATTAAGTCAGAACTTCAGCTTAAGAAAATAGATTTCCTTTGATTCAATTTGGCAAATACTTATTTAAGCTCTGTTCTAGGTACCCTTAAGGAATGTGTGTTGAATGTATGGGTAAATGTTGCACGTGTGTATGTAGCATATGTATATGTGTTTGGGGATGGATCAGTTGTCAACAGCCAGCAGGAAAAAAGACATACACAAATAGCTATGATGCAAAATCCAATATAACAAGAGATAGCTAGATTGCAATGGGGATCTGGAAAGGTGACATGAAGTAGGTAGGACTTAGAGTCCATCTTAACCCTGGCCCATGTGACTTGGTTGAATGTCTTCCCATGCACCAAAAGGTCACTGTTTCAATTCCCGTCAGGGCACATGCCCAGGTTCTGGGTTTGGTCACCCATTGGGGTGTGTATGGGAGGCATTGATGTTTCTCTCTCTCTCTCTCCCTCTCCCTTCCTCTCTCTAAAGAAGACAATAAAAACATATATTTTGTAAAAGTCCATCTTAAAGGATGAGTAGAATTTAAAAATGATAAAGGAGGGCATTGCAAGGAAGAAAAAAGAACATAAAAGTGAAGGAAGTATTCATGGAACTACTATTTTATCAGAACATGAAGAATGATAAAAAAATTTTAATTATGATCATATAAGATCCTCTAATCCTCTATGTCTAATCCTCACAATAATCTGAAAGTAGAAATCGGGGCATGAAGAGATTACATAATTTGGCAAAGATTACACATCCAGTAATTGGTGGAGCCAGGATTTACCCAGGTAGTGTGACTCCAAATCTTCTATGTGCTTTCCACTGTATCAGCAGTTATTAAACTTCAATACACAAAAATCAGCTAGATAACTTTCACCCAATGGTAAAAATGCAGACTGCTGAACCCCAATCCCAAACATTCTGATTTAGTTAGCCCCAGATGGGACTGAGGTATCTGCATTTCTACCAAGCCATCCTGAAGCAGGAGGTCTGGGAACCACATTATCCAGAGGTAGGACAGGGCAATATTGAGTAGGACCTAGAATGACCTTGAACATACTTAATGCTTAGTGTCATATACTGAATTTTGTCCCCCTAAAATTCATATGAAAAAATCCTGTCTCCCAATGTGACTGTACTTGCAGATTGGGCCTTTAGAGAGGAAATTAAGGTTAAATGAGGTCATAAGGGCAGGCCCTGATCTGAAATGACTGATGTTTTTATAAGAAGAGGAAGAGACACCTGGAATGTGCCTGCACGGGGACAAGTCATGACAGAATATGGCAAGAAGATGGCCATCTGCAAGCCAAGGAGGGAGGCCTCAGGAGAAACCAACCCTGCCGGCACCTTGATCTTGGACTTCCAGCTCCCAGAACTGTCTTGTTTAAGTCACCCAGTCTGTGGTGTTTTCTTATGGTAGCCCTAGTAGACTAATACACTGAGTTAAATTATCTTCCTGACTCTCTTAAATTACATACATCTATCATATATCAGAAGCTGTGTCAAAGAAGTTCCCTAATTATCATCACTATCATGAAAGCTCAAATCTACCTGATATCTTATAATTTACAAAGCCTTTTTATATGCTCTGTTGCATGTGGACTTTGCAACAACCTCTGAGGTAAGCAAGACTCACTAAGATCATAGGACTTGTCCAGGTTTCTGACAGTTGGAGGGTTGAATTCAGCTCCTCTGATCCCAAATCTTAAGCTTACTTTTCCTGCAGCACACATACCATATAGTTATTATATAAAACACCCATGTGGGCAAATGTGTATTTTTAGCTCTAGAGAGTAGATACCTCTACCCCTATTTTCTAGTTAAGATATGGCTCAGGAATTCAAAAGATGTACCCAAACAGTAATAGCAAAGATAAGATCAGAATACTATACAAGATTCCTAATGTCCAGTTCTCATACCAAACAATTGACTGGATAATAATAAAATTCTCCCATTGATATAGATTGAGATTATGCTTTGGGTAAGGGCACACACCTTTTTAAAAAATAAATATTTTTATTGATTTCAGAGAGGAAGGGAGGGGGAGAGAGAAATAGAAACAGCAATGATGAGAGAGAATCATTGATCGGCTGCCTCCCACATGCTCCACACTGGGGATCCAGCCCACAACCCAGGCATATGCCCTGACCGGGAATCAAACCATGATCTCCTGGTTCATAGGTTGATGCTCAACCACTGAACCATGCCAGCCAGGCTAAGGCACACACTTTTTTTTTTTTGCAGTATTATATATTTTTTCTTTATTGATTAAGGTATTACATATGTGTCCTCATCCCCCATTGTCCCCCCACCCTCCTGCTCCTGCCCTCACCCCCCTGGTGTCTGTGTCCATTGGTTAGGCTTATATGCATGCATACAAGTCCTTTGGTTGATCTCTCCCCTTTACCCCCCTCTCCCCTGCCTTCCCTCTGAGGTTTCATGGTCTGATTGGTACTTCTCTGTCTGTGGATCTGTTTTTGTTCATCAGTTTATGTTGTTCATTATATTCCACAAATGAGTGAGATCATATGATATTTATCTTTCTCCAACTGACTTATTTCACTTAGCATAATGCTCCAGGTCCATCCAGGCTGTTGCAAATGGTAGGAGTTCCTTCCTTTTTACAGCAGCATAGTATTCCACTGTGTAGATGTACCACAGTTTTTTAAACCACTCATTTGAGATGGGCACTTAGGCTGTTTCCAAATCTTAGCTATTGTAAATTGTGCTACGAACAAAGGGGTGCATATATCCTTTCTGATTGGTGTTTCTAGTTTCTTGGGATATATTCCTAGAAGTGGGATCACTGGGTCAAATGGGAGTTCCATTTTTAGTTTTTTGAGGAAACTCCATACTGTTCTCTTCAGTGGCTAAACCAATCTGCATCTCCACTAGCAGAGCATGAGGGTTCCTTTTTCTCTGCATCCACACCAGTACTTGTCATTTATTGATTTGTTGATGATAGCCATTCTGACAGGTGTGAGATGTTACCTAATTGTTGTTTTCATTTGCACCTCTCAGATGATTAGTGACTTTGAGCATGTTTTCATATGTCTCTTGGCCTTGCGTATGTCCTCTTTCGAAAAGTATCTATTTAGGTCCATTGCCCATTTTTTGACTGGATTGTTTATATTCCTTTTGTTAAATTGTATGAGTTCCCTGTAAATGTTGGAGATTAAACCCTTATAAGAGATAACATTGGCAAATATGTTCTCCCATGCAGTGGGCATTCTTGTTGTTTTGTTGATGGTTTCTCTTGCTGTGCAGAAGCGTTTTATTTTGATGTAGTCCCATTTGTTTATTTTCTCTTTAGTTTCTATTGCCCTAGGAGCTGTTTCAATAAAGATATTGCTACAACATATGTCTGAGATTTTGCTGCCTGTGGATTCCTCTCATATTTTTATGGTTTTATTTTAAGTCCTTTATCCATTTTGAGTTTATTTTTGTGTATGGTGAAAGTTGGTGGTCTGGTTTCAATTTTTTTTGCATGTATCTGTCCAATTTTCCCAACACCATTTATTGAAGAGACTGTCTTGACTCCATTGTATGCTCTTGCCTCTTTTGTCAAATATTAATTGAGCATAGTGGTTTGGGTCAATTTCTGGGTTCTCTATCCTATTCCATTGGTCTATATGTCTGTTTTTGTGCCAGTACCACGCAGTTTTGAGAACAGTGGCTTTGTAATATAGCTTGATATCTTGTATTGAGATCCCTCCTACTTTGTTCTTCTTTCTTGGAATTGCTGCAGCTATTCAGGGACTTTATTATTAATATTATTATTATTATTATTATTCCAGATGAATTTTTGGAGAGTTCATTCTAGGTCTGTGAAATATGCCCTTCGTATTTTAATGGGGAGTGCATTGAATCTATAGATTGCTTTGGGTAGTATGAACATTTTAATGATGTTGCTTCTACCAATCCATGAACATGGTATGGTCTTCCATCTGTTTATGTCTTCCTCTATCTATTTTTCAGTGTCCTGTAGTTTTCTGAGTACAGGTCTTTTACCTCCTTAGTTTATTCCTAGGTATCTTAATTGTTTTGGTGCAATGGTAAATGGGATTGTTTTTGAAATCTCTCTTTCTGTAAGTTCATTATTGATGTATGAAAATGTAAGGCACACACTTTTGAGTGGTTTTCTTGTAATAGCTATAGGTTTGCTCAGATGCCAAGTGATACAAATTTGCAGAATACCAGACTGTACAATGGACTACATCTTAAGCAATAATAAACACTATAAATAGGAAAAAAAAGTGAAAGAGCAGTTATAGATGGAGGAAGTGATTCCTTTACTTTCATTTTCTTTTGCTAGCACTTCTCCTTTTTGGGGTAGCAAACATAATAAAGAAAATGTGAATTGGTATTTGCATACAACAATGGAAACATTACCTGAGCACTTGCTAGAGATCCGGAATAGGAAGATAGATGCTAAACTAAGCCTGTCTGATTCATACTATTTTCCTGTTAGTTCAGGTCTCATTTCCCCAGTGGCATTATGTTAGTTTGTGCCAACATGGAGTTAGACATGCATTAGATTTACTGGGCAATGCCTGAGAAGGATAAAGAAAGGAAAGACAGAGAAAGCAAGGAGAGCCTTCAAACTGTGGTGCAAGTCTGGCATCAGTGAAAGGGGGCGGGGGAGAAAAGAGAATTAGGTAGAAAGCGCTTTACACTACGGCACAGTTCCAAGGAAGTTTCAACCAGGCCAATGGGGAGTCCTTGAGACAAAGTCACATTTTGAAGAAATCTCTGTCTCACAGGAATGGGCTGGCATTAGTACCCCTGCAGCACTCTCATTGGCTAGGAAAAGCCCAAGGGAAGTGTTGGCTCAGTGTAAAAATTGGTGGATCCAGAAGGTAGGGGTTGGATCCAACAGTCAATTATGCTCCCCACAGCAAAATGTGAGTGGCACATTTTCACGGTTGCCACAGTCCACCCCATGCTGAAGACAAATCTGCTTCCCTATGCAGATTTAGGGAACACATCCTCCATGGTTCCTATGGGCCTTTCCTCCTGAAAGAAAACTTAGAAGGAGGTTAGTGAGATGAACCAGAGCCTCCATTGCTGTGGTTGGTCTCTTGGGGCTATACCAGGTACTCATCCTCTCCCTCCTCTATTGTTCATTCTAAATCTCATCACCCTCAGCTGTCATCTTGGCAAGTCTTGGTTGCTTCCCTCATGGTGTCACCTAAACAAATCTTCATTCCTGATGGATCTTAATCCTTGGCAATCAGAGCCTTTTCAAGTCAGGGTTGCAGCCCATGTCCATTCACAGTACACAGTGGCCAAAGGAGTACCAGAGGCTTCCAAGCAAATCATCTGAGCTCCATACCTATTCCTATCCCAGTATGTAAAAGTAGTACTACCTCTTCCTAATGATCGGGGTTTATTACCTGTCAAGATGGTACTCCTCTTCTCACCTAAAGTTCCCTGGCAGTATTCACAGCTTATAGTTCAAAGAGGCACTTGCTCTGTCCCCTGACAAGAGTGCAATCCTTCTGGGACCAGAACCACCAGCCCAACAGAGCCCAGAGTTGCAGACACAGGAAACACAAAGATCCACCAGTGAGTTATGGGAAGTGATGGGAAGTGGGGCCATTTCCGATCCACCTCTTGGTGTCCATTGTGTTCTTCCTGCTGAAGACATGGCACCATATAGAAGAAGTCTCTGATTTAGCCTGGATCCCCATGTCACCCACCACAGTTACAACAGCTCCCATCCCCTAGCTCAGTGATGGCGAACCTATGACACGCATGTCAGAGGTGACACGCGAACTCATTTTTTTTGGTTGATTTTTCTTTGTTAAATGGCATTTAAATATACAAAATAAATATCAAAAATATAAATCTTTGTTTTACTATGGTTGCAAATATCAAAAAATTTCTATATGTGACATGGCACCAGAGTTAAGTTAGAGTTTTTCAAAATGCTGACACGCCGAGCTCAAAAGGTTCGCCATCACTGCCCTAGCTCATACCTGTGGCTAAAGGGGATTGGGAGAATTCCCATATAACCAGCTGCAGGAGGAGGGAAAATCCTGAGCTTTTCTCTGAAAAGGATGGCACTGCACCCTTTCAGTGTGTTGCTTCGGAGCTGTGCCTTTAGAAGGCAAGGCCAGTTGGATGTTTCTAAATGGTGCAGTATATGATATGGTTAGTGCATCCCCATGGCTATGAGCCTAATCCTGCACCTCCTTCACAGTGAAGCAGGTCTCCTGTTCAGATGTTTTTTGTGTGGGATTCCATACCTGTGAATCAGGCATTCTTTAAGGTGCCAGATTGTGGTGTTGGCTGTGGCACTGCAATCGTGAAAGACAAGACTACACTCAGAATAGGTATCTATCCCTGTGAGGACAAACCACTTGCTCTTGTAGTTGACTTACTAGCAAGTGGCCAGTTGGTCTCATCAAGAAATAATGACAGCCCTAACTGGTTTGGCTCAGTGGATAGAGCGTCGGCCTGTGGACTGAAAGGTTCCAGGTTCGATTCTGGTCAAGGGCATGTACCTTGGTTGTGGGCACATCCCCAGTGGGGGGGGGGCGTGTGGGAGGCAGCTGATCGATGTTTCGCTCTCATTGATGTTTCTAACTCTCTATCCCTCTCCCTTCCTCTCTGTAAAAAATCAATAAAATATTTTTAAAAAAGAAATAATGATATTCCAATCGGCGTGGCTCCGTCGTTGAGTCGACTTATGAACCAGGAGGTCACAGTTCAATTCCCGTCAGGGCACATGCCTGGATTGCGGGCTCAATCCCCAGTAAGGGGTATGCGGGAGGCAGAGAATCAATGATTCTCTCTCATTATTGGTGTTTCTATCTCTCCATCTCCCTTCCTCTCTAAAATGAATAAAAGTACATTTTTAAAAAAAGAAATAATGATATATCAGCATTGGTCTCTGTTGCTGATAGGTAGAATATTCAGAAGCAGCAGAAGCTAGCTCAGCTTTGGTAATGAAAAGTTCATGCTATTGGATGCATGCCATAGCCTGTCTCTGCCATCATGGCAACTTTGTCCATATGCCCATCACTGGCAGTTCCAGGGTGGCCAATGACAGAGGCTGGCTTATGTCCACTGATTCAGTTATTATATCTACTTAGTAATTCAGTACCTCTTCCATTGCAGATGCTTCCTGTTGGGTTGTAATATATGATACAAAACTCTTCATGTTCATCTACGTTCCTCTACCTTCTTGTCTCCAATTCTTTTCTTTCCAGGCCACTTCCCATATCTGTATATACTGGACCACTTCTCATTCTACAAAAAGTAAGTGATTAGGGGCTCTGTTCACAGCTCCACCCATTGGGAAGACTACCCCTCCACTGTCTTTCAAGGCTATCCTTGAATGTGGCTATACTGCAGCTGTGGTCCATTCTATCTTGTACCCACATACAGAACAGACCCATCCATAAATCAAGCTTGGGCTCTTAGTTCTCCTTCAGTTGGTCATATAGGATTCCCCAAATGGCCATAGGAGCAAGCTGAGGACCAGTACTATTGTGAGTGACATGCAGCTCAGAGCTATCTGCTCATGTAGTTTATTGTGTCCTCTCTAATGCTTGGGCTCAATCCAAGATGTATCATTTCCATATTACCATGGGCTAGCGCTGGGCCTATCCAATTTATGATTTGATACATCTGATAGAACCCTTAGTGCTCCATGAAGTGTTTTGCCTCTGCCAGGCCCAATAACTCACCAAGAGCTATTTCTCCAAAGGAATATATTTCTGTGCTGTAAATGGCATGGTCTTGCTCCAGAATCCCGGAGGCCTGCATCATCATTCTCCCAATGGGTTTGCCATAAGATGCTGCATCTTTCCCCACCACTGATACCTCCAACACTGTAAGATCCCCTGGATTGTACTGCCCAAGTGGTGAGGCTATTTGCCCTGTAGTGTGGACCTCACCACTCAAAGCTGGCAGCTTTCTATGTCAGTATATGGAGTAGTATTTGTAAGTTTGGAATGTGTTGCATCCAGAACCCAAACAAGCTTACTGGGCACTGTGTTTCCTCCTTTGTGGTAGCAAATGCAAGATGCAGTAATTTACTTTGAAGGAGATATTTGTCATGTTTATGACCACTGGACCCCTACAAATTTCACTAAAGTATCAGATCCCTGAATCATTTTTTATTGATTTTTTTTTAAGAGAGAGGAAGGGAAAGAGAAAGAGAGAGATAAGTTCATTGTTCCACTTATGTATGGATTCATTGGTTGATTCTTGTATGCATCCTGACTGGGGATCAAACCCAGAACTTTGGCATATCAGGACAACACTCTAATCAACTGAGCAACCCAGCCAGGGCCAGATCCCTGAATCTTTTATAGGCTTTATCTTCAACCCTCTGGAACACTGTCTTATCACAACCTTCGGCATACCAGCCACTTCTTGCTCATCCTCAGTAATCAGCATGATGCTACTACCAATACCCAGGCCGTCCAGATCCCTCCATGCCCAGATGCCACTCAGTGGGATGTCCAGGCAGTCCAGATCCCTTCAGAGTATATTATAACAGAGAGCAGGAGAGTAAATACAGCCCAGAGGCAAAAGCTTAAATGAATATTGTCTGCCCCACAGGAGTCTAAACAATTTCTGACTCTTCTAATTGGAATAGAAAGGAATGCATTTGCCATATAGGTTGCCACATACTATGTGTCTGAAGCTTTATTAGTATGCTCTATCAACTACACGATGTCCAGCAAATCAGCTGCAATTGGAGCTACTAATTGCTTGACCCAGAACTCCTAAAAGTTCGGTACCCAGCCTTATATATTTTTTTAATCTAAAGCACCTAGGACAGAACCGCGCACTTAGCAGACATTCTATAGATAGGGTTATTGTGAGCACTAAATGAGTTACTAAATATAAAGTGCCTACAACAGTGCCCCTAAACACACTCCTTATCTCCTATTAATTTTATTTTTCCAGGTCATAGAGAACCATCAGAGATGATAGAGACGGGACATCAGGCTAACCCGTTGACTAGAGTTTTAAATGAAATATGAGAGATGGGAGTTTCCCTTTAAAGTGAAATTCCCCAGAATATTTTTCCTTAGGGTCTGAGGTTTCCAAGGAAAACACAAAAGAAACATTATTGTAAAGCTGGGAAGAAATAACTGCTTATAGAAACAGACATTTAACCTAATAGGAAAAAAACTGTGGTTACTATATGCCAATTCTTTACCAATGTTGCTATATTTGAATGAAATCTTAAAGTTGAAATCGTGACAAATGCTTCTCACTAATAATGAAATGAAACATGATCTTGAAATAAAATGAATAAAATGCACTTGTGCTCAGCAGACATCTCACAGAAATGATCTTTTCCATTACCTAAATGTCTGTTTCCATATATATAAAATAACACATACATTCACATTTTTCGTCTATGTCTGGAATAGGTCAGTGTAAAATGCAGTACAGGAAATTGAAAAAACATACAGGCCACACACACACACACACACACACACACACACACACACACACACACACACTTCCAGTCTTTCTTAGGACAAATATGCTCTTGCATAATACCATGATTGAGAGGACTCAAAGCCTTTATCGTCTGGCATTAGCTTTTAATGATCTTAATGATTCTCAGGGAACTCAAGTCTCATTTAACTTTCCCAACAATTGTCACAGTCACAGTGAGAGCTATGAAGTAATTGCAGGGTCTCTAAGAAGGGATGCACCCCTTGCTACTTTTAAGAAAGCTAGGAAAAGGGTGTTAGATGAGGTTTAAACAGGACTTCTTTCATCTGAAAAACAAACAAACAAACAAACAAAAACACAACTGAGCCTCTATGACAAGTCTCCAGTACTCACTCTCAGATATCAATATGCTATCTCATAACTAGGCTTAGATGACCTCAAAACTTAAAAAACTGCCTTGTCTTATTGCCAGTGTCTCTATTGTAACAGATCCTTCCTGCACAGAATCACCAGACTGAATTTATTCCACCAGTGAGTCAGTTGCTTATTAGTGCTTTTGACATCCAGATGGTTTGAGACAAAGGCTAAACCAGGGGTAACTCCCAAGTGTAACCAGTGGAAACTCTTTTGCTGAGGGACTCTCGTCTACTGGGCTCTGGGCCAGCACATGGGCTTCTTTCGCAACCTCCCAATACTGCCGTGGCCATTTCTATAACCCTCGTAAGTTGTGTCACCTGAGAGGCCAAGAGTTAAACTGGCTGTACAGTCTGAACTGTGAAGGTTGGAAGTAAATCCAAATGGACCAATAGCCTGGATCTGCTTCATGAATAAACAGAGGAGTTCAGGCTCGGGACCCTATAAAGTTAAGTCAATATTAGTTAGAGAGGAAATTCTATTTGTTCTTTTTTCTGCTATAGTTGCTTTAAAAAAAATACCAAAAACTCAAGTAGAGCTTTCTGGTATTTTATGGCTACAAGCGCCATTTAAAACATACACGTGCACATATACACAAGCATGTTTATAACCAAATAGAAATAAAATCATGATGCCTTTACTATTATGTACATGAGAATTAAAGATATTTTCCTGATACTTTTCAATAATAGAACTTAAAATGTTTTTATTTATAGGAAATACTCATCTGAGTTCTGATACCATCTAGTCACCTTATCCTAAAATGATAAAGAGAAGTAAATGATTGCTATTAAAACCCTTATATGGCACATATTTCTCCCACTACTCTTTGCCTAGAAATTACATGTACCAAGGTCTGAATAATGCAGTGTTCAAACTTCTAGGGTACTAGGACAGTGATTTCTAACCTTTTTCAAGTTGTAGCACTCTATCTTGTGTTTCTTAGATGTCAAAACTGTTCCTCCTGTGATACCATCCTCCATAGCCCAATCAAAAAGTATTATATGGAATTTTTTAAAAACCACTTAAATACATTTAAATTTATCTTGCAGGGTTTTGTTTTTATGTTGATTTAAAAAAAATTCCTCTTCTCTGAAGCCTGAGCCACCTTAAAGCTTGGGCTAGGAATTAACCTCTCCTGCTGCTATATTCTTTTAGCTCTTTATATAAACCTACATTACAGTATTTTAACATTGTATTTTTGCTGGTTAACTTTCAATCTTTCTCCCTTACTTAAATGCTAGGACTGTGTTATATTCAACTTGTTTCCAGAATTTCGAGCACAGTGCCTAATACAAAGGAAGATTCAATACATGTTAGTTGAATGAATGAGTGAATGAATGAACAGTGCCCTTGGAGGCAGAAACACACCTAGGATGTAAAAATACAAAACAGGGAATAATTATTCTAGTAGTTTAAAGATGGACCATACAAGATCCTCTGTTCTAGAAATGGGTACACAACACTTTATAAACTGTGAAATTGTACATAATGTCACTGTTACTTATTATTTAACAGCCCTCAGGCAATGGTTTCTGAATTTGTGAATCAACAATCTATGAAAACAAGAATGAACCTGGCTTACTGGAATAGGAGGATCATGGAAGGATGAGTAAATGGAAGCAAATTGACACGAAGTTGTGCTATAAACACAGTGAGAGCCCAGTTTTGGAAAACAGGGTCTTGCTTAAATTTTTCTTAATTATTCATTTCTATGTCTTGGTTTATCAATGACCATTTCTCTAGGTGCTTAGGATTTGGACAATTTTTTTATAGCATTCCCAGAAATATGTGTTACCAGGTACAAAATACACAGGCTTGACCGGTCAAGGAAATGTGTGTTACATTTGGATAACTCTATTGAGAGGCTAAAATAACTGACGTATTTTGAAGTGACCATTGGTAGTAAGCTTCAGCGGTTCTGGAAGATGCAATAAAAATAGCAGGGCAATTTGACAAGCTACTGTAGTTCAAATAGATGTTAGTCTAGCCAAAGTTCACAATTATGTCAATGAAGCTGGATTCCATCAAGTTAATAAGTAACTAAGGAAATAGTTAATTGAGATACAATCACAAACCAGAAAAACAGGATAAATTAAAGAAGTAAGAGGAATAATTACATTTCTCGATAGTCACATGCTATCAGACAGCAGAATCTGATGTATGGAAGATAAAGCAGTCAGTATTTCATAATGGAAAAAAAAGGCCATGGGCTATGGCATGAGTAATTCCATAAAGTCAGTCAAATGACAATCTTTCTGAAAAGCAGATGCTATCCTACCCAAAGCAAGTTGCCTAAAACTACTGGAACATAGCTACTATATTACAAGCATCATCTGTGCAAGGTCACACTGCTAGTAAGTTGCAAAGTGGGTTTTCAAAATCAGGTTGAATGACACCAAAGTCCATGCCCTCTTTCTGCTGGAGAAGGCAATACCAAGATACCTGCTGAGCTGCCAGGCTGTGTTGTTCCTTACCACCTTTTCCGATTCCAGTTTCAGAAAAGCCATGAAGAGCAGCAGCAGTACAGAAGAAGCTTTCAGCTTGTTCAGCTCACCTGCTAAGCCCTTACATTCAAAAGAAAAGCCAGGAATTAAAGAGGTTGAGGATGAACTCAAACCAAGAAGCTAAAGTTCTGAAGCAGCTAACCTATGTCTGAGTTAACAATGAATCCTTCTGTGTATTAATTTCTTCCATATGTTCTGGAAATTAGAGAAAAATATCTATGTGTTCATTCTTTCACTTAACAAGCAAATATTCAATGTGTACCATCTGGCAGTTGCTGCAGATCCAGAGATTAACAGAAAAAGATTTCTGCGGTTAAGAAGTGCCTAGGCGAGGAAGGAAGAGGGAGATAGAAACAGACAAGCAAATAGTTATGGTACAATATGGCATTGATATTTAGAACTAAAAGTGATAATAATAAGTAGTAAATATAGGGACATGAAATTAGGGGGGACATCTCTCATCCCAAGTTCCTTCATTGGGAAAAACTCTCATCCCAATGTTTCCTTCCAGGGAGTAAGGGGCTCCATTAATGTATACCTCCAAGCTTCCTCCAGCCGTCAACTCTTTTTCTCCCAGGAGAGGAGACTTTACTTAATCTGATTGTTGAGTAGGAAAACAGAAAATGGGCATGCATAGGCAAGCCACTGCTTATCCTCTCTGCTCTCCCGTGTCCCAAGTTTTCCAGAGAAAGGTCACGTAAGGAAGCCTGCAGAAGTTCAGCACTGTCTGTGACTAGGGGTTCACTATTAGGAACGCTTCTTGTTCATAGATACAAATCATGTTCTCCAACGTCAGTTTCATCTATAATGAACGTGTTAGATCTCAGGAGGGAATGGAGTGTAGGGGTTAGGTGCATAGACTCTGGAGCCAAACTGGCTAATACTCCAGATTTGTCATTTAATAATGGCCATGTGGTTTTGGGCACATTACTTAACCTTCCTGTGCTTCCATCCCTCCGCCTACAAAATGGGACTAAGACTCAGAAGTTGTAAAGTTTGAGTTACCATGTAGAAAGCACGTAGTGTTCACACTTCCAGTTACAAAGTAAGTGCTCTGGAAGTTTGAGCTTTCATTTCTATTGTCATTATTATTTTTCAGTCCATCTGTATTCATCTTTCATTTCTTAGTCTGTGAGAAAACTTGGACAGGAATGAGAAGTGCTGTTTATTGAGATCCTCCAACTCTCATCTCCAATAGTTATAGAAGTTTAAGAAATCTTACACAGATCTTAGTCATTGCCCTTTAGCTCAGGGGTCCTCAAACTACGGCCTGTGGGCCACATGCAAATACAAATACTGTATTTGTTCCCGTTTTGTTTTTTTACTTCAAAATAAGATATGTGCTGTGTGCATAGGAATTTGTCTATAGGTGTTGTTTTTTTTTTAAACTATAGTCCGGCCCTCCAACGGTCTGAGGGATAGTAAACTGGCCCCCTGTTTAAAAAGTTTGAGGACCCCTGCTTTAGCTCATAGTTCTTGGTCCCCTTAGTGGACAAAACCTGGATATCAGTGGATATAAAATGCCAGGCCAAGCATCTCAGACTTTAGTTCTAGTTGGACTGAGATTGACAAAGCCAATTAATTAGTTGGGCCAGATTTCTCAGTCCTGCTTTCTGGTTTTCCTTTCAAGTGTAGACTCCTTTCTCAATCAGATTGACTCCACTGATCAAGGCAGGCAGGTAGTTCAAAGATTACTCCCATGTTCCTCAGGTGTTCTGCACATTCCAGAGATCCCTCCTTGCTCTGGCGCCTGCATGTCCTACACTGGCCTTTGCAAAGCCTAGAGTAGACAGGTGCTTTTCTACCTAGTCACAAGGATTCTTTCCCTGGATTCAGACCTACTGTAAGGAGTTTAATAGAAGAAATGGACAGGGAGGCAAAAATAATTGGAAAACAACATGTTAAGTACAGTTGAGGAGATATCTAAACGGTACCGTAGGAGTGAACCAGTCAGGACAGGAAATATATGGCATAATCAAAAGGAGTGATTAAAGAGAGTTTAATAAAGAATGTATTTACAAAGATGGAGGCAGAGTTGGAAATAACTAAGCATCAACAATGAGAAATTACTCCCTGAGCAGGCAAAGGAATGGAGCTTTAACCAAAATTCAGAAAGAAAGCTCTAGCTATAAGGGAGATCTACCCAACAGGAACTCTTTCAAGAGATGCAGCCCCTGCCAATCCAAGACGTAGGAGGAAGGGAGTTAGGGAAATATTACTACAATCTTAGTCTCTTCTCCCCTCTGAACTTCTTTCAGGGCCTCCCATTGTTCAAATCCACCAGAAAGTCAGGGGGTAGAAAAACCTGGTTAATGTTGTTCAAAGAGGTCAGTCCCCAAGGTCCTACTTAGGGCAGGTGGAAAATGGTAGTGAGGGGATCTAGAGGGCAAAAAGAACAGCCAAGCACAAACTGTGGAGGTACAAATTCTTCCAGAGGCCTTCAAAGATGACCTTTAGAAAAGGTGATATTTGAGCTAAGTCCTGAAAGATAAGTAGGGGTTTACCACGTAGAGAAATGAATTCTAGACAAAGAGATAGCCTATTCATTCGTCATAGATATAAAAAGAGCATGCATGGGATAGTTAGGAGAGCAATCCCATTTGGTAGAAGCACGTAATACTTGTGGAAAGATGGGTCTGAAAAAAACCTTTAGGACCAGATTATAAAGGTTCTTATGCCATGCCAAGGTGATGGGACTCAACCCTGTGGTTATTGTGGGGGATCTATTCAAAGACTTTCAGAGGGAGAGTGACATAAACATATTTAAATTAGAAAAAGAGAACTTTAATGGCAGTACAGATAATGGACTAACATATTGAGAGACCAGAAGCAGGAAGGTCATTTTGGAGGTCTTTGCAATATTCCAGGAAAGATAAAGGTGAGTGGCTCAATAGCAGTGACATTGGTAATGCAGCGAAGATTCCAGACCTATTCTGAAGATAAAATTAACAGTACTTGATGACCTAATAACTATGAGTGCCAGCAAAGACAGGCTCTAGAGGAGCATCCAATTTCTAGATTGAGAAACTAGGTCAATGGTGGTACTATTAATTACAAGAAGGACTTCAAGAAGACCGGGTTTATGGAAGATAACACTGAGTTCAGCTTTATACATACTGAGTGTGTTGTGCCTGTGGAGCACTATTGGGAAAACGTCTAGTTGGCAATGGATAACAGATGACCAGGACTCTGAAGAGAGACTTCAGAGCCAGACATACAGTTTGGGGAACAACTGATTTCTGTAGACTATGTAAAATATAGCCACCAGATTTTTTCTCAATCTCTGTAACTAACAAAGGAAAAAATATGACTCCACATATAATAAAGTAAATGATTTAAATAATCCTTGCTGATGCTCCTTGTCTTCGGGGAGAGTTTTACATTTGTTTGTTAGTAATAGAGACTCACCACTCAAAATTGCATGGTAGTTTAGGAGTGTTCTTTAATTAACAAAGAAACAAACAACCTTCAATTTTGAAAATGGAGTACTACTTGTTCCTTATAGTTAAGCTCATTTATTTTATAAATAAACTCCAAGTTTCCCATAGCAGTTTATTTTATTATAGAAACCCATATCTCAGTGACATGCAATTGTTCTTCCATTGAGGCATTTGGTAATAAATACTGTGTCCATCCAGCAAAGTACTTTGCCTCATAGTAGGTACAGAATAAATGTTTACTGGACGAATGGATTGTAGACAGATGGATAAATGAAAGCAATAGATTATATAATGTTAATTTTGTTAGGAGTTTGATATATGCATATAAGTTTGTAAAAAACATCATCAAGGAAGAATTAGAAACTGTCTAGTTTCGCTTAATCAGTGGAAGAGAGCCAGCGGTAGGCAACGAAAGTTTCTCCTTTGTGTCCAGCTGCCTCAACCATCTTAAGAACTAAAATATGTTTCTTCCAGTTCCTTGCTATATTAAACGATCATAGGATCATAGGAAGAGGGTCTCACAACTCTACTTCTTTTGAATAGTTCCCAGCATAATTATTGTGAAATTTTAGAAATATAGTTATGTGAAACCAATGTATATTTACTCTTAGTAGCACATAATGAAGCACAAGTAAAATCAGGTTTTTTTTTTTACTCCTGACTATGCAAATGATCAATATATGATTTAATACACCTTTTAAAAATTGTAAAATGATGGGCTAAACTCTATTTTATTAAAATCCTCTTTTCAAAATTTTATCCAAAGTAACTTTAGAAAAAATGTTCTGCTCTGGTGGCTGTCCTTCTTGGGAAATTTGGAATGAGTCATTAATACACTACATACCATGCCCTCGATTTTAATGTAGTTTCTTTGTCTTTAATGGGCACGATCAACACTGCACCTTTTATCACTCATCTCTACCCAGTCCTTCCAGCCCATGTAACAAGTGGAAGGATTTGTTTCCAACTGCTGCCTCTCTAAACAATGAAGTGCAGATACATGCGGTCTAAAGAGAACTGGACCTCAAGTTAAATCATAACACTGCCCAGGCACCCACAGATCATTTGATCTCTGGGTAAACAGGGCCGACCTTGACATGCCTGAGTCAAAGGTAACAGGAAGATCCAGGCGTACCAAAGATGCTTGGACAAACATAACCTTTCAATGAATATTTAAAATACCTGTATTTTATCTCTGATCTGCCTCCCAACAGGCACAGTCCTTGTCCTAGTCACCTGTGTATGTTTCTCAGCACCTAGCACAATGTCTGTTGCTAAAATGAAATTAGAAATTGCCCCATACGTAACTTTTCCTTCTTTCTAATTTTTTATATTATCCAAGTTTTCTTTAATGAATATAAACTGCTTATATAAGTAACAGTCTCGATATCTGTTTTTGTTTTAAGATGTATATTTTATATAGATCTATGATATTGTGTATATATATGATACACGTATACAATCATACTTACAATTAAAGGAAATAGTTTAAAACTGACTTCTGAATCAGCACATAATACATTTTCAACATCTTAAGGTAATTTTTTAGTTACAGAATATTTAAATACTAAATATGTATTTGTATTATTCTAAAAATTGGTTAGCAAAAACTGAAATGAATGTTTTGATTGTTTTCTTATGACACAACTGGGTGAAAAGCAGAACTACACAGAAGTTTCATAATAAAACTCCAAACCACATTAGACTTGTCTATTGTCAGGTTCTGTTACATTCCCCCTAACTCAACCCAGACTCCCTGAGGTTGGCAAACAGGGCAAAGTTTGAGTCAAAACCACGCCCTTCCTTTGAGCTTTTGGGATACACTTGGAATTCTGGGAGAAACCAAAAGAAACAGCAGTTTTTTTCCTCCAGATGTGGCAAGTCTGTCACTTTCAGTGGTTATTCAAATTTCAAACTCAGCCCAACAAGTAAGAGCAGTTGCCTGGGAGAAGGAGGAAACGGGCAGGAGAATCCCAAGGTTCTTTTCCACTCAGAACAAGATGTTGATATTGTAAGATTCCCTAGGAGAAGGAGCAAGTTAGGAAGAAGGCAGGGCAAGGAGGGAGGGAGGAACCAATGAGGAGAGTGTGTCCCAAGCAAAGATTAGGATTAATCCTAATTCTATTGTCCTGAGATCCAAGAAAAAAAGTTTCCATTTGATGAAATAGTGTTCATTTGCCTAAAGGCTGGTTCCATGTCTGAAGCAGGTTGTATTCATAGATGATCATTAAAAGGACAATTTAATACTTAAGAAGAAAACTCCTGAAAAAAAAATCAATATTGTAGATTTTGCTTGGTTGCCCTACTTGTATCATGTATAGTTTTTCTTTAGCTAGTTCTGTAAATAATTTCTATCTTAATTTTTCAATTCTTTTTCTGTTTATAATAGTCAACATTTGTCGAGTACTGACCTCTATTTAGGCACTGTATTAAGTATTTTACATACTTACTGTTTTTAATCATCACCCGAGGAAATTTTTTCCATTGATTTTTAGAGAGAGTGGAAGGGAGAGAGGAGGGAGGAGAGAGAGAGAGAGAGAGAGAGAGAGAGAGAGAGAGAGAGAGAGAGAGATTGGGTGCCTCACGCACATGCCCTGACTGGGGCCGAGATCGAATCTGCAACTGAGGTATGTGCCCTTGACTGGGAATTGAATCCATGACCCTTCAGCCCACAGGCCAACACTGTAACCACTAAGAAAAACTGGCCAGGCTATATACTTTTATGGAGAAACACTCCCCACTCCAGTATTTCCTTTCATATAGGAGAACATCCATTAGAGTAAACTTTCTGGCCTGTATACACTTACTACTTCCAAGGACAGTGAGAAGGAACTTTGATGAGTCTAGGATGAGGATCAGAGCACATGGTAAAGGTCAAGTATAACTGATGTTCCTTTCCCCTTCTCCATTCTCTTTCAGGTAACACATGTGTGCTAGTCTGCTCTCAGGGAGGCCAGCAGCAGAGTGGTAAAGATCCTGCCCCTGCCAGGCAATAAGTCAAGTCCAGGACTGGGATAGATACTCATCTACTGTGAGACTCTCTCCTGGGAATATTATGCAGCTCTGAGAAATGAAGGTGAGGATTTCTTTGCTTCTGGCAATGATAAGAATGCATAGTTTTCATATGTCTCACTATGGGAGACCCCACAAAGCGAAACTTAGAGTGGATAGGTAAGAAAAATGCATGCCTGGGCTGGAAACAAAAGGAGCGACAAAGAGAAAGTGTGTGAGGAAGCAAAAGAAAGCTGATCCTTGAATCCAGTACTAGCCTTACCAGAGGGAGAGAAAGAAAGGGAACAATCTAAAAAACAGGTTGAACTGTTCTATACTGAGATGAGTCCTTCTGAAAAATAGCAGTGGAACAGGGAGGAAATACAACACTAGAGGCCTAATCTCTTGCTGTGGAAAAAGATGTCGCTGAAAGAAGTGCTACTCAAGGCTATGACATCAAAAGTGAAAGACGAGGTCTTGAGTAGTACATAACATAGGTAACAGAAACTTACCAGGCCCACAGGGGCGTGGGTTCAAAAGCAGCTTTAATTCGGGTCTTTGCTGAGGGTGATATATCCTGTTGAAGCAACTGTAGGAAGCAGGAAAAGTCATCCATAGGAGACAGGTGTCTTAACCATGGCAAGAGGTTAAGGCAGTGATGGTGAACCTATGACACGCGAACTCATTTTTTTGGTTGATTTTTCTTTGTTAAATGGCATTTAAATATATAAAATAAATATCAAAAATATAAGTCTTTGTTTGACTATGGTTGCAAATATCGAAAACTTTCTATATGTGACATGGCACCAGAGTTAAGTTAGGATTTTTCAAAATGCTGACAGGCCGAGCTCCAAAGGTTCGCCATCACTGGGTTAAGAACTGACGGACTGTTCATAAGATATCTTGAAGGTTAATTAACTAGACAGAGCCCCACTCATTTCAGCAAGGGATGCTAGAAACATGGGACTCAATGGGAAAGGGAAATTGAGACATTTTGGAGATGTTAGACAGAAAGGAAAGGTCCTTCAAGTAAAGCCTATTGACCGGGGCTGCCATCATGTGAAGATTTTTAAATATTTTTAGAAGCCAGGAGCGTCACAGGTGCCACTCCATCAGAAGGGAGACTGTATGCAGAGGGGGCTCTTCCTCTGAGATTGGAAGTGAAAGATTAACTTTTTGATGGATGATTTCTCCCAATTGAGTTTAAGCTCACAGTTTCTCAACTCCAAAAATTGGAAGTGACTACCATTGAACTATGTACAGAAACACAACCTCTCACGACTATTGCCTTGGTCCAAGCCACAATCATCTCTTCCCTAGATCATTGCAGTAGCTTTCTGAAAGATCGTCCTGCTTCTGTACTTGACCCCTTTCAGTCTCTTCTCAACACAGCATCCAAGGTGATCTTAGTTCCAGTTGATAATCTTCTCTGAACCCTCCATTGGCTTCCCAGCTCATCAGAGTGAATGCTAACAAGGCTCCACATGCCATGGCCCTCTGTGTCCCTCTGATCTCATCCCTTATTATTTCCCACCTTGCTCGCTCTACCCCAGCCACACAGCCTCCTTTGCTGTTTGTTAAACACTCTAGGAACACTCCTGCCTTTAGCCTTTGCATTTGTCATTTCCTCTACCCTAAATGATCGTTCTCTTCCTAAATATCTTCCTACCTCTTTAACACCCTCTAAGTTTTGATTCAAAATTGCCTTCCCTGATTATCCTAGCTAAAATTTGAATCCACTCAACATGTCAGGACTTCTTTTTATTTGTTTTTTCTCCTTATCATGCCACTAACATCTTACATATTTTATTATTTATCCCATTTAAAGAAAATCTTACCTGTTAGTGTGCAGTTTTGCTCCATGGAGGTTAGGACTACTTTTGTTTATTTAATTCACTGATAGAATACCTCCTGGAACATAGTAGGTATTAAAAAAATTATTTGTGATATGAACTAATGAATCTTGGTGAGATAAAAACTCAGATTATCGCCACCTTAATTCTGATACATTTGATACAGTCTTTGGTGTTACCAAGTGGTATGATCTGGGAGCATAATTTTCCTGTGGTAACTGCATTATGATCTAGGGATTAGCTTTCTCTCCTTTTATTTGTTTGTTTGTTTGTTTATTTATTTATTTATTTATTTTTTTAGAGAGAAACATCGATTTCTTGTTCTACTTATTTATGCATTTTTTGGTTGCTTCTTGTATGTGCCCTGACCAGGAATTGAACCCAAAATCCAGGATCTAATTTTTTATCATGAAATGTGAAGTATCTCTGTTTGTTTGTTTTGTTTTTTGTTAATCCTCACCCGAGTACATTTTTCCATTGATTTTTTTTAGGGAGAGTGGAAGGGAGAGGGAAAGACAGAGAGAAACATCGATGTGAGAGAAACACATCAATTGTTTGCCTCCTGCACAAGCCCTGATCAGGGCCTGGGCCAGGGAGGAGCCTGCAACTGAGATATGTGCCCTTGACCAGAATCGAACCTGGGATTCTTTGGTCCACAGGCTGACACCCTATCTACTGAGCCAAACCAACTAGGGCTTAAGTATCTTATTGTTAGTATATTTTTTTTATTGTAGTATCTTTGTCATTTGATAACATTGTGGGACCTTTGATGAACTCTATAAATGTTGTAGCCATAAAATGCACTGCTCAGACATTTGTCTTTAGGATCATAATTGACAGACAACATCTGGATCTAGCACCATGTTCACACTGAGGCCACCTTTCCCACAAGCTGCTCCTAGCTAATGACTGAGGGTGGCTAGATACTAGAGCAGGCCCAATCGAGTGAGACATAAAACTCCTCCAAGTGACTCTGGCTCAAGGACTCCCCCTCAGCCAGGTTTAACCTTTCTAGAAACTGCACTACAGTCTAAGATTCTTCCTATCCAGTCCTACTCCCTTCTTCCTCTTTTTGCACAGATGTCAGACCATGGTTTGAAGGTTCTCTTTGCCTTATGCTTATCCCTCTCCCAATAAACTTCATACATGTCTGGGTCCTCTTTGGTACCTGCTTCTCAGCACGTAATTAATATGTCATTAGACAAATTGGCTAGACATAATTTGGGTTGGAAAATAAAATAAGAACTTGATTTTCAGCCTAGGGCAGTGATGGCGAACCTTTTGAGCTCAGCGTGTCAGCATTTTGAAAAACCCTACCTTAACTCTGGTGCCGTGTCATATATAGAAATTTTTTGATATTTGCAACTATAGTAAAACAAAAACTTATATTTTTGATATTTATTTTATATATTTAAATGCCATTTAACAAAGAAAAATCAACCAAAAAAATGAGTTTGCATGTCACCTCTGACACGCGTGTCATAGGTTCGCCATCACTGGCCTAGGGTACAATGTTGTCTCCAAGTTAGTTTACTAAATGTACGCATCTGGCCTATTTCAGAGCATTCTGAGGACAAGAGTAACACTACTAACCTGGAGTACACTTGGAGGACCCACAGAGGAGCATGAATAGCATTGGGGGAATATCCTCATGAAAGTGAGAATAGGACTATCCTGATAGTCTGCTGATCTCTTCCCTACAAGAGAATAGTCATAGCCTGGTTGAGTACAGGCTAAATGGTCAGTGTCCATAGATTAAGAAAGCAAAAGTCTAGGTAATGTTAAGGGGTAAAACTTTCCCCCCACTCCAATGTTTCCTTGTAGAAGCTTCACTAATATAATACTCCTGTCCACTTTCTGCCAATCCCTCTTACTCCTCCCCAGAGAAAGAGGAGTGACGTTTCTTCTTGATATACTAGGGAGAAAAAAATTTAAATGCCTTTATAAGCCCTTTTAATTTGGGATCCACAGAGAGCATGCATTATATCCTACTTCCCACAGCACATGATTCATAGGGGCAGGCTCTGCATGGGGAGACCAGCAGGTTCGACACTACCTGATGTCTGACTAGTGTTCCATATTAGGAAACCTATTGTTGCCATACAACTAGCCACATCTTCAGTTTTTGCCTTTAGAAGTTTAGCAGGTGATATTTTGACCACCAGGTATCTTCTCCTTTAAAAAAAAATCTCAGAACTAATTCTGAATGCCAGTAGTGAGAAGATATTTCCCCCCCTTTTTACCTAGGAGGAAACTGAGATATATTGAGTTAAGTAACTTTCCCAAGATCACACAGTAACAAATGGCAGAGTTAGAATTCAAGTAGAAGTTGAGTTCTTAGCTTCTGTGCTTTTTAATTTTGTAATTTCTTATTATAGCTCTATTTTCATGATGATACAAATTAAAAACATACCACTAGTGGATACATGTGGAGTGTTGATAAGGCTATGTCCTGTAGTTTCCAATTTATTTTTCTTAGATTGTTTTTAAACTTTTAAGTTGTCATATTTGAAATCTCATTTAATGTCTTAATACTTCAAAAAAAGGTTTTTTGAAGGAAAACGTAACTTCCAATTATCTTATTCTCTCATGTGACTCATATGACAAAGAGTGAACCAAAACTGTGTTTGCTCCAAATATTTTCGTCTGTATGTTGGGGACCTGCAAGGCTTGAATCTAGATATTTCAGATAGCTTGAACATAATAGAAGTAGAATTCAAATGAGAAAGCACTCAACTTAAACATTAAGTTGAATTTATCAAACTTACAAATCTGTTACACACACACAAAAAAAATCTACTCCACACTTTCCAAAAAGTCATTGTCAATCATTGTTTCTGTTGTGTCTGGATTGTCTTATTATCTGAAAAAAAAAAAACAAAAAAAAAACCTCCTGGTTTACGGAATGATGTGAATATTTTGTTTGAGCCTACTTTATAAAAAAGGGTGGGAAGCAGAAAAATAAAATGCTAAGACTTATGATTATTCAAGTGAGACAAAGATGGAAATTATTAGCTATGCTAAAAGCAGCAAATATTTGGCCTCAATTAAATTCTCATTGGACTTAAGCTAGTCAACTGTTTAATTATAAATGCAAAAAACAAATATAAGTTTTGTTCAAAATGCAGAGAAAATAGATGTATGAAATTATGAATTGGAAATCAGCATCAAGAAGTATCCCAGGAATCCAAATGCAAAGGGAAGCATTAGTTCCACAGCTCAGTGAACAAGGATACAGCTTGTGGCTGGATTATTCTGTAAGGGGAGGAAGAAGACCGATGTTTAACTTTTTCTTTAGAACATCAGCATACAATCTCATGTGTGATCCCCTACAAATTTCCCTTAGCAAGTCCTTCCCAACATTTAGATACATTTCTTCTATTTTTTTTTTAATAAAACTTCTCTTTTTTTTACTTCAGAGAGGAAGGGAGAAGAAGAGAAAGGTAGAAACATCAATGATGAGAGAGAATCATTGATCGGCTGCCTCCTGCATGTCCCACACTGGGGATTGAGCCTGCAACCCCGGCCTGTGCCCTTGACCAAAATCAAACACGGGATTCCTCAGTCCACAGGCCAATGCTCTATCCACTGAGCCAACAAGCTAGGGCTCTTCTGACTATTAAATGTCCTTTCCAGTAAGCTGAGAGAGCTAGAATTTGAAGTAAGAGATTATTAAAAATTCATTTTTTGTATGAATTGTTTAATCCATCCATGGAATATTTGAAGTGGTATTAGAACCCTTTCAGTTGCAAATAACAGAAAAGTACAATTCAAAACACCATGGCAGGCACTTTGAGTCAGTGAACTCACAGAGTGAATTCAAAAACAATTTTTCCTTTCATCTTCATTGCTCATACTGAGAAACTGGTCCTTCCCTTGGGAGAAATCCAGACCAGGACACTCCTAGATAATAAAAGTCGTCTGATGACATCTAGTTGTATGAATTGGCTTATTTCATTAATCGAAATGTCCAGTAATTTAAATGTAAAAGTCAAAATTCCAAATTTCATTTAAAGTTAAAGCTTCTCGCCTGGCCAGCGTGAGTCAGTGGTTGAGCATCAACCTATGAATCAGGAAGTCACAGTTCGATTCCAGGTCAGGGCACATGCCCGGGTTGCAGGTTTGATCTCAAGTGTGGGGCATGCAGGAGGCAGCTGATCAATGATTCTCTCTCATCATGTTTCTATCTCTCACTCCCTCTCCATTTCTCTCTGAAATCAATAAAAATATATTTAATAAAATGAAATTTCTCCCCTTGAAAAAGTGCATTGACTGGGAGACTTAGTTAGCTTCATCTCTACTTTCCCACTTGGTATTTCTACTCCTTTCTCAATCAACAAGAGGCTGCCTCTTGGTCCTGAAGGGTTAAAACAGAGAGATGAATAAGAAGTCAGGGCAGAAAATGTCTTACCTGAATGGCATTGAGGTACCTTGCCATGAGTCTCCTCCATCTGTGGCGAATATTTAAAGCTATCTCTTTCTGGCAGATGTTCAAAGCTGACTATTCTTCTCCTGGGTGGTATCCTGGGTACTTTGGAGGTGCCCTCATTGAACTGCCTGTCTTATGGGTGAAACATTTACCTCTAGCTTGTTGCTTATGTTTCCTCCCACAGCAGTGGGAATCAGATAAACCAACACTCTCTTAGGGTCACTTCACCTTACTGAGCATGATTCTTGAGTGAAATTTGACATGGCTCCAGGTTAACTCTCTTCTGCTGAGCCCACAAGTAATTGATGAGAAACACTGACAATCTTTATCCCTGCTTTCAGTGAAAATGCAATTAGCACTCAATGCAGGCTGTTTTCTTTCTCTTCACTTTCCAGGGGTCCTCAAACTTTTTAAACAGCGGGCCAGTTCACTGTCCCTCAGACCGTTGGAGGGCCGGACTATAGTTTAAAAAAAAACTATGAACAAATTCCTATGCACACAGCGGCGGCAAAAACACCCGGCGGGCCGGATAAATGTTTTTGGCGGGCCGCATGTGGCCCGTGGGCCGTAGTTTGAGGACCCCTGCTTTAGACCAATAGTTACAGCTTCTTGTCTTGCCTCTCCAAATTTATTTATTTTAAACTTTATCACCACCTCATCTGTTGCTTCACCAACAGGCATTTTTAGAACCTGTCCAACTATGGCTACTCCAAGATTATCAGCATGGTTTCCCATTCCTCCCTCCAAAAAAGGGTCATATTGCAAGCATTTTGTAGATTATAGATTTATAAGATAATAATAATTATATATAAAACAATAAACTATAAAGTGATTATGCCATATAAATATAATTACAGTTATAATGTGTAAATCTATAATAATAAAAGTGTAATATACTAATTAGACCAGACGTCCTTCCAGATGACCTTCTGGACGAAGAACGGGACTGTGAGGGAAGCCCAGGTCCCAGGTGCCAGAGGGAAGCTGGTGCAGGCATCAGGGGAGGGAAGGCCTACTCTTGCACAAATTTCATGCATTGGGTCTCTAGTATAACTATAAAATAAAAAATTATATTATAAAATGGACAATAATTTTATATATAAAAATATAATATATATAAAATAGAAAATTACATATAATGTAATAAAAATTTAAATACATATAATATCATTATGTATTTTATATATAATATACAAACAAGTTTCTATAACTATCATTCTTTCATGCCTTTGAAGGTACAAAGGGATCTTGAAAGCCTGGCACAGAGCTCCTTGTCCAATGAATGTACCAAGTTAAGGAAGAGAATATGAAACAATTTCTACTCTCTTATCTCAAACAAATGCCTCAGTGGTGATAAATTGCCCAGCCTGTTCATTGCTCAAGGCAGCTTTGCCCAAGTGTCCAGTTCTGGGAAACCATCTCCATCATAGTAACTGAGATTCCCTCTCTAGTCAAGGTTTAGAGGTTCATGGGTTCTCCATCCTACTGGGTCCTCTTCAGTAGGAGGGATATAAATGATAAATGTGCCCACAGTTGGGGTGAAGATTAGTTTCACCACTTTTTCCTGACTTCACAGGATTTTATCATGCATAAAGTTACTTGGCACAAACTTTTTAAAGAACATTTTTATTGATTTCAGAGAGGAAGGGAGAGGGAGAGAGAGAGAGAGAAATCAATGATGAGAGAGAATCATTGATTGGCTGCTCCCTGCACACCCTACACCAGGGATCAAGCCACAACCCGGGCATGTGCCCTGACTGGGAATTGAACTGTGACCTCCTGGTTCATAGGTCGACACTCAATGGCTGAGCCATGTCAGCCTGGCACTTGACACAAACTTTGACAGGTCTCATATAGTATAATGATTATGTGCAAAATTTTGGGAGTTAGACAACTTAGGTTATAATTCTTATTCTTCTACTTACTACCTGTGTGGCCTTGGACAAGTTCATGGACTGAAGAGTAGGAGTGCTCATGTCTGCTCTTTAAAGCATCTAAAAATCTGTTGAAATCAGACTCTGAAGCCCATGGCGGTCTGATTGCCGTAAAGGGAGCATGTAGACAGGATTATCTAGCCAAGGAGAACCTCCTGTTCTATTTTTATTGAATCTCCATTCCACCAGAGAAACCAACAATTCAAGAGGTGATTCTGACAGGGTCTGCCTCTTCTCTAGGACATACCTAAAGGCTCTAAGGCAAGAATGTAGGCAGCTAGCCTCATATGGAGAGATGGTAGACATGGCAGGTTTCAAGTGGGAATTTTACAAGATTCCCACTTGGATGTAGCGGGGCATCCAAGAGATAAGAACCTAATTTAGAAATGAGAAGAATCTTTAAAATCCTCAGCTGCAGTAGTTTGGGGATCTTTACTTGAGTATTACATCATTGATCTGACAGCTATGCCCCTCATGTCATTTCCAGTACAAGCCCCACTTACGCCAATTGAGGCAGCACCCTTATGCTGGCACTGATTTATCTCTTTTGCAATATTTTGTGCAAGGTACATGCGTAATGGAGACTCAGTCCTTCATTCCTGAAACAGTCAACTGACCGTCACCTGAGATAGAGACTCATAGCTGAAATTCTGGAATGGAATAATGCCATTTCCTGGAAATGAGTGACTTTTTTCCTTATCTAAAATTTAATCTCTTTAATATGCCTCCCAAGATATCTGATTTTTTTAAAGCACAAAAGAAAACTAAAGAGAGAATATTCAATTTTTCTGCCCCGCCATTCTCATTATTAATGTTAGCTTTGTCCAGTCCCTGATATCACATATAGACAACAATACCTCTTCTCATGTGTCTCTTTTTCATGAAGAGGCAAGTCTTTTCCAGAAGTCCCCAAGTAGACTTGACTTTATGTTTCACTAACCAGAATTGCATAAAATGACCTATTCATTTCTACAACATTCACTGGCAAGGACGGTGACTAGCTTAAGGAAGCACAGGACTGAGTGAAAGAGGTAAATTACAAGGGAAAATGTGGGATTCTGTTTGAAAGAGGAAGAAAGAGAACAGATGTTGAGTAAACAATACCAATGTCTACTCATCCATTGAGGATCTGTGTGCTCTTCTGTGTCACAGACCAAACTTAACTTTCTGCTCCTTTACTTACTCAGGCCCACATCCTGAGCAGTCCCAGATTTTGATCTTTGCACATTCCTCTTCCTATGACTACCCTTTTTTCTTTGCCTCTCACCTAGATACTTTTCCTCCTCTACTGCTTTTGCTGCAATTGCTTTCCCATTGAGACAACGTCTACTTCATCCCACCATGTCTCTTAAGTATATTATACCATATGGGATTACAATGAAATTATGGAATTGACCTGTTAATGAAGCTCTACCAACTTTCCAAATGAGCTAGGAAGTATATGGCAGGATGTCCAAATTTTTTCTATACAACTCTAGGAATATTACACACACACACACACACACACACACACACACACACACACCAAAGAGAATTCTGTAGTCAAGTAAGTTTGGATAATGTTTTAATTTTTATTATTTTTAAATATATTTTTATTGATTTCAGAGAGGAAGGGAGAAGGAAAAGAGATAGAAACATCAATGATGAGAAAGAATCATTGATTGGCTGCCTCCTGCACCCCCCACAGTGGGGATTGAGTCCACAACCTGGGCATATGCCCTGACTGGGAGTTAAACCACGGCATCCTGGTTCATAGGTTGACACTCAACCACTAAGCCACACCGGCCAGGCAAATTTGGGTAATATTGTATATGCTTTCCTTCCCTTACAGATTTCAGATTCTGAGGCTCTGAAAAGTCCTACAGTTGAATAAACTAACTCAAAATGCGTTCTGGAATCAAACTGCCTGTGTTCAAATCTGGGTTCTACCTCTATCTAGCTGTATAAGCTCTTTAAACCTTTGTTTTGTCACTTGAGAAAAGGAGAGTCTGATAATGCTATTTAATGGGGGTTGCTGTGAATAGTAGGTGAGATAATCCATGTGAAGCCTTTAGCACAGCTTTTACATTCATTTGACAAATATTTATTGAATGCCTACTATGTGTCAAGATCTCAGGTCTTAATGAAGCCTACAGTCTAATGGAGAAGGGAGGGGACAAACAATAAACAAGTAAATAACTAGAATAACTTTTAGATAATAATGAGTAGTATGAATAAAATAAAACGTGATGATATTATAAGGCATAACTAGGATCAGAATAGCTGTTTTTGGTTGGGAGGGCGAGATAAGGCATTTCTGGAAAAGGCATTTTATTTGATACCTGAGATATGAGAAGGAGATGTTTCAATGTTTTAATATTTCAGCAGGGTTTCAGGGATCCCTCACTGAAAAGGTGACACATAAACAAAGAAATATTTGAAAGAGATGATAAAGTGAGCCATACAAAAATCTGGGTGAAGATAATTTCAGGCAGAAAGAAATAGAAAGTGCAAAGAGCATGCCATTCCCTCTGCCTGAACTCGCCTTCCCTGCATCCTTTGCTGTGGGAAGTCTTCTCTTCCTTCAGAGCCAGCCGAGTTCCCACTCCTCAGAGCTGTGCCTGCTACTCCTAGACAGCCAGGCCCTCACTCCTTCAGCCACGTGCCCATCAGCGTCACTTGTGTCTGCTTGGTGTGTTTGTCAGAATGCCTTTCTGTGTCACGTCTCCCACTCCTGTTAAACTGTAAATACATTGAAAGCAAGGGCTTTATTTGTGTTGTGTTTTCTAGAATTAGTACCCAGCACAATAGCAAGTACATAGCAAGTGCTCAATAAGTTGCGGATGAAGTGAAATTTAAGAGGCAAGAATATGACCTTTATAAAAAGCATTAGGACTGTGTACTAAATGGTTAGAGCATTGCCCCAAGCAGTGAAGGGTTTCAGGTTCAATTCCTGATCAAAGGCACATACCTGGGTCAAAGGTTCAATCCCCGCCCCAGGACGGAACCAATTGGTGGATCTCTGTCACATCAATGTTTCTCTCTCCGCCTCCCACCCATCCACTCTAAAAATCAGCGGGGGGAAATATATCTGGTGAGTATTAACAAAACAAACAAAGCACTAGGACACAAAGAGAATAATAATATGGCCATGCTGTCAAGGGGCTTATCAATAAACAATAGTAGCTACCACTGATTGAGTCCTACCTATGGTATGAGCTAGCCATAGAGTTTGCCATTTAACATTCATAGTAATCCAGTGATGTAGGTGGTACAGCCCCCAGTTTATAGACTGGGGTTTAGTTGTTTGTCCAAATTCATAGAGTAAGTTAACAGGACTCACATTTAGGTACCTCCAGCTTCCAGGCTTGTGCTCTTTCCACTATACATTGTATCAGTTGGGATGTAGCCAGGAAAATAAATGGGTCTTTCAGAGAACAGGACATTTTATTTTTACAGAGGATTAGTCACATAGATGAATGGAAGAGTGAAGAAGCCAAATAAAGAATGATGAAGCAACCCAGAGATTTAGCAAAATTAGGAGGTCACTCCCCTTGTTGCATGGTGACACTGGAAGAAGATGGTGCTCCCAGAGCCCAGAAGCCTGAACTGACAGGCAGAGGAAGCTAGAACCACGAGGGGAACTGCCCAAGGGAGACCTGGGGCCAGGAAGGGAGAGGCTGCCCAGTGGGCCCCTGCCAGATTCCACAGGAAGCAGGGAAAGAAAGAGTGAGAAATACCCTGGCTTCTCCCTTCCTCTGCTTTCAGTCTTTGATGGTGCTTCCCATTGCTTCAATGTACCAAGAGCCAAAGAACAAGAGAGCCTGTGAGAGCTGAGCCTGGAAGGGTGAGGATGGGTCTGAGAGAGTGCAAGCAGGCTATCTCTCTATCTGAAATGAAAAGGGCTATAAAATAAGGCAGTATTTAATTTGGTCTAGGAAGAATGGCAAAGATATTAAGCAAATTCAAAAGAACGGGAGGTTAATGGTGGCTGCAGTAGCCAGAGAGAGACTCCTTCGAAGTGGGGAAGTTATGTTGATTCCTTAAGAAAGGTAAAATTTCTGTAGGTGAAGGAGAAAGAGTAGGTGGTCCTGACAGAACTGGAGTAAAATTTTCCTGCAAGTAAAAAATCCTATTCATTCTTTTAATGCCCTAGCCAGTTTGGCTCAGTGGATAGACCGCTGTCCTGCGGAATGAAGGGTCCCAGGTTCGATTCTGGTCAAGGGCATGTACCTCAGTTGCAGGCTCAATCCCCAGTAGTGGGTAGGGGCCATGGGCCGTGGAGGAGGCAGCTGATCAATGATGTTCTCTCTCATCAATGTTTCTATCTCTCTATCCCTCTCCCTTCCTCTTTCTCTAAAAATCAATAAAAGCATATTTAAAAAGTCTTTCTATTCAGCAATATCTATAATATATGTGTACAGAATAAAGAATAACGAGCCTGGCGGGTGTGGCTGAGGTCTAGTTCCTTTCCTGGTCAGGGGACATGCTCAGTTTGCGGCTCCATTCCCAGTGGGGGGCTCATCGATGTTTTTATCTCTCTATCCTTCTCCCATCCTCTATCTCTAAAAAAATCAATAAAAGCATATTTTTAAAAAGAAATGATAATGAAACACATACACACTAAGTTCAGGAAATAATATATCATTATTTGCAATTTACTGTTTTAAAAAATTATGATTTAAAAATACACATATGTACCATATGCATATATAATGTCTGTATGATAAAATTTACCTTTATAGTCATTTTAAGTGTACAAGTTAGTCGCATTAATTGCATTCACAATACCGTGCAACCATCACCACTATCTATTTCTGAACCTTTTTCATCACCCCAAACAGAAACTGTGGCCATTAAGCACTAACTCTCCATTCTCCCCTCTCCATAGGCCCTAGTAATTAATTTACTTTAAAATGTATAAAAAAATGAAATGCATTAGTGGATGGTTAGAGGAATGTTAGTAAAATGCCAGAAGATGGATAGACAAGTAGAATAAAATGCTAAAAGGATGACCTAGGTGATGGATATATGTGTCTTGCAAATTGCATGTTTGCAGTTTTTCTCAATAAAATGTTAAGGGGAAATTTCATGCTTGGGCCCCCACCCATAATTCTGATTTAATCGGTTGTGTTGGGCCTGGACATCAGAATTTTTAAACTGCTCTCTGGAGATTCTGACATGGGGCCAGGTTTGAGGATCGCTGCATTCAAGTGTGCATGGGATTGCAAAGCAAGGGGGAGCAGAATTGGGCAGGAGGGGTGGGGAGAGAGGAGGAAGCTTCTGCATGCATTTTGAAGGTGGGGCCTCCGGGCTAGGCTCCTCTGTGCTTTGTGGCTAGACAGACAGATGGACCAGCTCCATGTGAAGGAGGCAGAAGCAGCTTCTCAGAGGGTTGTTGAGAGCATGGTATTGGTCAGGATTCTCTGAAGTTCTTAAAGTAGAACTGAGATGTTTATACATTAAATGTTGCATGCTTTGTCTTTTGCAATGTTTCCTATAGCTTACCCAAGAGCATCCATTCTTTCAGAATATTTTTAGCATGTCAGCTGCCTTTAACCCTTACAAAGGGTAAGATCCATTTCCACATGTACATACATACATTTTTATGTTTCACTAACTCATCTTTATGTCTTTTTTATGGAGATGAAGAGCTGGGTCTGTTGAAGCAGAAAGAGGATGTTATAAGCTAGGTGGGCTTGGGCTCATGAGTCAGCAGAGAGAGAACAAGAGGAAGCTGGGCCTGGGCAATACAGGAACCAGCAATTGAACCTAGCTGTCAGGGTTGGAAATGTAACCATTCCAACAAAGCATCTACAACCCAAGTAACCATGGTAACTGACACTCCCCAGAGAACTGATATCTGAACTGCTCAATTACAGTGTGCCCCCTGCAGCAGTGTGCATTTCTGCCATAACCCTTCTTCCACACCCAGATATTTTGTCTTACTCTAAGGGCCATGGTGGTGTGTAAGGTTGTTTGTCCCTGAAGTAAATGATCCAGGCCATTTAACCATGCGAAAGGCAACAGGAACACTAGCATCTGATCCCTTGTCATGGGACCCTAGCGTGGCTCAGTACAAGTGCCAGCTGGAGGCAGAACAGGGCCCAAGGGCAAAGGCAGAATGGCATATGAGGAAGAGGACCAAAGGTCAGTTACAGAGCAGCTGGATCACAGGTGAAATCTAAGGGGGGAAACTGCTGGACTTGAAGCAGGAAGCAAACAGAAGGTCAAGAGCCAGAGGAATGCAAGAACACATCAGGAAGGGAGATGTAAGACAGGAAGAGAATCAGAGCTTTGGCTATGAATGAAGCTCATTCTTGTGGGGAGCTCACCCTGTGGTGCCTGGGTGAGCAGGAAGGAGCTAGGAAGTGCAGGGTGGGACAAACTTTTTTTAAAAAAGCCCCAAACTATGTTATCACACAGAATGAACTATTCATTCTCATGACTCCTTGCCATCCAGAAGAGGTTAAATGTGATATCTTTCACAAAGTAAGGGAAGTGTGTTAAACATTTCAGAAAAGTCTGTGAATAATATGTTTAAACAGAAAAAAAGAGGTTCTTTAATCCTTGAAAGAATAATCTTCAGCTGCCAGGAAAATTCACATATGTGTAATCCCACATTGCCTCCATAAATCTGGGTAGCTGTGGCAGTGGTTCAGGGAAGTGGAGGCAAACCGTTTAACTTTAGATGTCTCCATTTCTCCTAGCTAGAGTGATAGCTGTTTTCCTTCCTCCCTCGTTTTGGAGTTGTAAGGTATATTAACATTCATAGAGAGCTTTGATCCAATTTAGAAATGTGAAATTTTCAAGAAATCACAATAATGGCTGGCATAAACCATGGACTTCGCTATGTCCGGGGGGCTGGGACACTGTCATTGGCCCCGCTGGGTAGGTACTATCACTGAGGGATAGGAAAGAGGAGGGGCTGGGGTTAGGAGGACAGAGCTCTGAGCCTTATGGACTAGGAAAGCACTGCCCCGAAGGAAAACAGTTGCTGTGTCCAGAAGTAGCAGTGTGGGAAAGAACACTTGACAGATATCCACCACAATCTTTCAAGTTCACACAGGTAATGAGTGACATAGCAGGCCCTTGAACCCAAGTTTGTATATCTCAAAATGTTGTTTCTCCTACTGATATGTCTCCTTTGCTGGGGAAAGCATTTACAATTGCTGCCAAACTCCTGGTGTTCCACTGTGTCTGCCCTCTCTCCTACCCTGCGTTTACCCTGAGCCTGGAGTCCGCTTGGATGGAAATGCAGCATATAATGGGCTCAGAGTTAATCATCTGCAGGTTTCCCCTGATAAGTCACAGTATGGTTGCTGCGCTGCTTCCAAGAGTCAACAGCAGCTATGGGGATGTGCTGAGAGTGGCCTATGGCATTCAGAGTGCTGGCCCAGATGGGAGGCAGTGTGCTGGGGAGCCTATCTGAGCACCACCATCTGGAATGCCTCTGTTGCCCTGAAGGCACTTGTCTGCGTCTCCAATGGACACAGCTCAAATGCCAAAAACCGAGCCAAGTTCACTGGATGTACAAATGGCCTGACGTCAGTGGAATTTGCTCATAATTTAGGCCTCATGTGTGATGTACTGTCTGAACTGAAAGATCTGTCAAAACAATCAGGGGGGAAGAGGAAAGGGAAGAAGGAAAAGTGGAGGAAGGGAAGGAGGAAGATGAGAAGTAAGGGGTGGAAGAAAAAGCAGACGAGAAGAAGGAAGAAATGAGTACATGGCCAGGAGCTGAGGGAGAACAGGTTCAGCTTTTGACTCCTCAGGCCAACGGTCCCTGTAAATTTGTTGAAAGCATCAGTGCCAAATAAAACATGGCCTTTTAAAGCACTGAATTACGTGAGTGCAGAGCTGTTAAAATCAGTGTAGCAAAAATCCAGCTGGGTTTGGCCAGTGCCACAAAGTACAAAATGATGATCACTTGTTCTGCCAAGACTCAAGGTTCCCCAGACGCGGTGGCCTGAGCAGAGTTATTTGGATATATGTCCAGATCACCATTCTTTAAAACAAACAAAAAAAATTGCTAATAAGAAATAGACATCTGTTGTTTTTGCTTGCCCTATGTCCAGAGGTGAATTTATTCTGAAGCTAACAAAGTTTTAAGCTTCAGAGCCCCAGCTACATGGGTTCCTGTAAATGCTGGGAGAGTCTAGGAATTATGGAGCGTTCTAGATGGGGAGAGGAAGCCACATTACAATCAAGAAGCATTTATTTATTTAGTTATCCTCCCCCAAGGATATTTTTCCATTGATTTTTTTAGGGAGAGTGGAAAAGAGAGGGAAAGACAAAGAGAAACATTGATTTGAGAGAAACACATCTATTGGTTGCCTCCTGCATGAGTCCTGACCAGGGCCGGGGCTGGGGAGGAGCCTGCAACCAAGGTACCTCCCCTTGACAGGATTTGAACCTGAGACCCTTTAGTCCACAGGCCAACGCCCTATCCACTGAGCCAAACCAGCTAGGACGGGCAATCAAGAAGCATTTAAATATAAGCATTTCTGGCAAATTGCCTAAACAGACTTAAAGAAAGGAACCAAATCACTAACATTCCAATAATTTGATGTGATTTATTTTTTTATTCTTAGTAATATTCAGTTTAATACTTATTTTTAAATTTGTGATTTTGTAATATTTTTATTAAGCAAAGGCCCAAAACGATAAAGCTTCAGGCTCCCCCAAGCCTGAATCTGTCCTTCTCTGCCTCCCATTGCTTTTCTTCTGGACACCACACCTTAATTTGTCTTTGTGGAAAGGCCCTACTACTCACTCAGTGGTAGGCACACAATCCAGGCTTTGCCAAACAGAAAGACAGTGGTTGGGTTAGGAATAAGCATTTGATTTGCTTTGGATCAATGAGAATCAGTGTTGAAATTTTTGCTAGATCTCTCTACCATGATTAACTTGTGGGAATGCAATTCTGAAATTGTCAATAGCAATATCGTTTCTATGAGAGAAGCCTGTCTGAGAATATAATTAACATAGAAGAAAAGCAGAACTGAGAGATTAAATAAAAAGCCAAGTCCTGTGGTGGCACCTTTTGCCTCTGAAACCAGCTGTATTGACTGGTATCCATAACCCTAGGCTTTTCAGAGAGACACGTCAAGAAAGTCCTCTTTTTGGCATAAGCTAGTTTGAACTGAGTTTCTGTCATTTGCATCTTTAAGAGTCTTAACTAATACAGATCCTATCATGCTAGAAAAATATAACTATTATTGTTTCAGTTCAGAAGGTGGCACTTTAGAGTATTTGCCTCCCTCCACCCAAGCTTTCTTGAGAATTGACATATTGTGTAAGTTAAGATGTCTAACTTGATGATTTGATACACATACATACTGTAAAATGGTTCCTCCAATAAGGTTAGTTAACATATCCACCATCTCACATAATTACAATTATTTTGTAATTGCTTCTTAATAGTTATAATAATAAATAATGCTTATTGATCACTCTTATTAACAGTTAAGTAATCCATTATATTTTTAATACAACCTTATGAGGTATATACTATTATATCATACCCATTTACTAAAGAGGAAATTGAGGCACATAAAAGTTAAATAACTTATCCAATTGGTATGCACTCTGGTTTTAGACCTTGGATTATACTGTGATGCTTGAGCCAACTGATTCAGATGTTGCTAACATTATTTTAAGAAAAGTTCTAATACCAAGACTCATAACTGTTCCCAGCCTATGGATCAGATGCCCTAAACAAATGCCAGAGGTGGGCAATATGATCCACTTTTTTCATAATTAGGTAAGAGTGGCAGGAACTAAGAATATAATAAACTCTCAAACAATATGTGTATACCAGCCAATGGGGCCCAACATCAAATCCCTCTTACCTTTTTTTTTTTTTTCTTTTTTAGAAAATGAAATACAGGGTTTATTTGGGGATGAGGTAGGGGAGGGACAGCCAAGGTCTAAAGACGCTTGGGAATTTGAGCAAAGCATAGGCTGACCATGGTCAGGGGCTGGGTTTGTAGGCGGCCTGAATGAGCCTTCTAACACTCCATCCTAACAGCAGAAACCTAAGGTACAACTGTGAGAATGCTAACTTTCACAGAGAAAGTACGTCAAGAGCTGAAATAACCAAAAGAGGAGGGTCTAGCTCACTGGTTTTCAACAGGGAAGCAGTACGACCTCTACAAGCAGACCAGGGGGAAGGGAAGTCTGAGTTCTGGGGAGATGTGGCCATTAGCAGGCAGGGCCAGGGATGCTGCATGCACAGTGAAGGACTGTCCTGCCTCAAATACCAGGGGCACCCCGTAATCTACCTGGGACCTAGCAAGGCTGGGAGGGGCACCCTTTCCCTCTGCTACCTTTCTAGTTGGTGCTGATGGCTTGCCAATAAGTTTAAGTACAGCTGTCAGAACTTCAGGAACTAGGAGGGTCTCAGGAGACCTGCTGCACAGCTGCTGCTCGGATCCTTTTCCGCTCAGGCGGATAAGCTTCAGCTAATTTATGGTGAATTATAGGATCTCGTGGTGGTTCAACTGGGTCTGTAAGTCACTCAGCTTCTTCTTCAACCCAAAGAGGGCTGAGAGGACGATGGTTTCGGGGCGCAGAGAGCCACGGGCCTCCACATTGTAGTAAAACCTCTCCTGTTCGCCACTGAGGTCGTATGGAGCCAGGGAATCATCTTCATCCAGCTCTGAGTACTCGCTCTTTGGCCCCTCCTCTGGCTTGGGGTACACTGTGTGCCTCAGGGCATTGTCAGGATCATAGTCAAAAGCCACCCCTGCAGTCGGGTTCCACTTAGCATGTCCCTTGCCAAAGCCCTTCTTGGCATAGGCGCGGAGTCTCAGCTCCTGGCCCTTTCGCAGCTTGACAATGAGGATGTTGTCCTGGTCCACGTAGTCATTGGGGTCATTATCTCGATTCCAGGATGTCACTGGAATGACCTGGGGGCTGCTGGAGATGAGGTCTCCAGAGGTGATGTGCGGAGTCTGGTCTTCGTTGCACCGCAAGTCGAGAGTGAACTCCAACGAGCTCTCTGGGCAGAACTCCTCACACGTGCAGTCCCGGGAGTACTGCCGCCTGTCCACAATGTCATCGCTAGTGAGGGGGATTAATCCAAGCCAAGCGATGAACTCGTCGTGAAGGACTGAGGAATTGGCATCAATCTGAACCCAGTCTATGGCTGTTGTAGGCACCTCGGCGATGAAGACCCTCCCAATAGAATTGGCCACCGTTAGGTCCGTATTCTCGATGATGAACTTGACATTCTTTTTTTTTTAATTGTTTTATTGCTTAAAGTATTACAAAGAGTATTACATATGTCTCCTTTTTTCCCCGCCCTTGACAATCCCCTGGCCTTCTCTACCCCCCAGTATCTTATGTCCATTGGTTATGCTTATATGCATGCATACTTGACATTCTCGTTGGTGAGCTCCGTGATCCGCACTGTGGGCTGGTTGGAGTAGGGCATCGCGTCCGCCTCCTGGCGGTCCACTGGCCTCAACCCTGCAGCGTGCCCCCCCCCGCCCCCCCCCCCGGCCCAAGTCCCTCTTAACTTGTTCAGTAGGCTCCTAATGGGTCTCACAAATGTTTCCTTTCGTCTTCTGTTCCCCAGTTCATCCCACAACTATATAGCTCCCTGCTATCAGTATTGACACTTCTTAGTTGTAGAAGTGTCATCCTTACCCCTTCTGATGTGTTATCACTGGTAGTGATCGAAAACCACACATAATTCCACTTCAGTAGTAGTCTTCATGTTGAAGGTAGAGAAATGGACTGAGAGCTCCCAATCTGTCTTAAACCCCATTATGTTCCCAAACTGAGTTTCCTACCATCCCTTCTTCTTGTGCCTTTTATAGACTTGCAGTTAGGACTGCCACTATGTTCTTCTCTGCCTGTGGCTCTAGCCTGACAGGTTTACAAAGATTGAAAGCCTGGGTGGATCCCACTGTCAACAAACCAAGTATTTCAAACTTGAAGCCATGATGACTCAGTCCCTTCATTTTTCAGCAAACGTTTATTGAGCACCTACTATACTGGGGACTCAGGGATGAATATGGCAGTTCTTTCTAAAAGCTCTCAAAGTATTGGAGAAAGGTTGGGTATAACAAAGGTCAACAATTCCCATGAACAAACTGACTTGAAATCACAGCAGAGAAGGTGCCGATTAATGGAAAGGAGTAGGGAGGCTTCTTAAAGAAAAATTGCAGATGAAGCAGCAGGGAAACTGCTCTTGAGGCGCCAGTAGGAATTACCAGGCAGAGAAGAGAGAAGAGCATTCCAAGCAGATGTAACAGAATGTTCAAAGCTAGAAAAGCTATAAAGCACATGACTTGTTTGGGAAATAGCAAGAATTTTGGTGTGGCAGGAGGAGACGGTCTTTGAGAAAGAGTGGTGAAAGATGAGTCTAACAAGTAGTAGAGGCTCGTGTACAGAGTCCTTGTGTGCTGTGATAAGGAAAATGAAATTCATTTAATATTCATCAGGAGCCAATGAAGATCTTAAGCAGAGAGTGACATGACTGCATTTGTATCTCAGACACATCACAGGGACAACAGTGTTTCTCCTGGACAGCAATCATGCCTTTCCTTTCAACCCTGGCCTTTGGATTTTGAGGTTCTTTAGGTCGATTCAACTTTGAACCTCCATAATCACTACTGTTGTTAGATTTTTCTCTTTCTTTTTTCAACATACAATCAACATACCCCGAGGCTCTCCTTCACCCATCAGCCTGTGTTATAACATTCCCTCAGAGAAATAATTCTCAACCATGGGTAGTCATGTGCTTTGTGAGAAGGGTATATCATCTTCACTTGGAGTGCATTTTCAAAATACACTTTGTGATACACTTCCCTTGCCCTGAAATTCTGATAGACCTAAGGTTTGGGTAGGAGTGGTTAGGGAGAGCAGTATTTTGGAAAAATTTATTCTTTCAAAGAATGGGGATCTGGCCATGGGAACATTAATCAATGCTAAGTGGTTACAGCATCGGCCCAGGCACTGGTCTCAGCTTGGATTCCCGGTCAAGGACACGTATTTGGGTTGCAGGTTCAATCCCTGGCCCTGGTCAGGGCATGTACAGGAGGCAACTAATCCATGTGTCTCTTCCACAGATGTCTCTCTCTCTCTCCCTCTCTCTCTCTCTCTCTCTCTCTCTCCCCCTCCAGACCTCCCTTACATTCTCTCTCTAAAAAGCAATGGAAAAAATATCCTCAGAAAAGGATTATCAAAAAGAAAAAGATAATGTCCCTCTCAAACTTGTGGTTATTAAAATACTACAAAATCTGCATTTATATTTTAATATTGATATCCCCTGGTGTTGGTTGAATGGTGGCTCCCAAAAAGATACATCCATGTCCTCATACCTTGCCCCTGTGAATGTTATTATTCATTTGGACAAAAGGGGTCTTTGAAGCTGTAATTAAGTTAAGGATCTTGAGATGTGATCATCTTGGATTATCCAGGTGGGCTGTAAATCCAATGATGAGTGTCCTTATAAAAGACAGAAGAGGAGATTAGGAACAAAGAAGAAAGACCATGTGAAGACAGAGAAGGAAAATGGAGTCATGCAGCCACAAGCAAAGAATGTCTGGAATGACCAGAAACTAAGAGGAGGCAAGGAAGTATTCTCCCCCTAGAGCCTTCCGAAGTAGTGTCACCGGCCAACACCTTGATTTCAGACTTCTGGCCTCCAGAATGATGACAAAATGGATTTGCTATTTTACGCCAGCAGGTTTGTGGTAATTTGTTATGGTACCCTTAGAAAACACATGCACCCCCTTTCTAATGGGTTATATGCTTAATAGTCACTTTTACAGAAAGGAGACAGTTTTCAAAAGTGTTGTATACTGGTATAATGTAAATGAATTTGGGCAAGGTAACAATCTCTCTGAGCTAGTTTTCTTACCTAAAAACACAGAAACAGTAAACTCATTCTCACAAAATGTTTAGATTATTAAATGAGATAAAGTAAAACTACCCTAAGCAGACAACTGACAAAAAAAGGGCAGGTGCTCAAAGATTTATCCAGGGCCCAGCACATACCACATAGAGCAACCCTGATGAAAGGCCTCCAGAGTGAGCGGGGCTGGTTAACATGCAAAGTCTGGGCCTGTATCGAAATCTCTTTTGCATGTAACCGCTTACGCGGATCTGGCGTCAGCTCTTGTTCTCACCAACTAACCACTGCCCTCTCCCCCAACCTTCTCAACTTCCTGTTTACGTAGATTGCTGCTTCCTGGCCAAGGGAACTGAAAGGTTTCAGCCAGACTGCTTTTCCCTTGGACCTATGCCAAGATTACCTTCTTTGCTCTCCTTCTCTCTTCTTGTTTTAGAAGCTTTCAGATTAATGAGGAGCAAACTGCTGCCCTGTGCAAGCCCAGGTAAGCAGTTGGTCCTTGTCCTGGCTTTTAGATCAAATCAGATGGACACGAGAAAAAAACACACATCAAGCTTTATGAAGGCATTAAGAAATCTGTCTGACCCTGCTTGCTACAGCCCCTCCAAGCTATTGATACTGATGCCTTTTTTTTTTCTTCATTCAATTGTGCTGGTCATGATGCCTCTACTCTCAGGCCAAGCGCTGACCTGTTCCTATGAAGTGGGCCTAAAAGGCTGGCAGGACAACAGTAGGTTGAACTCAACCAGAATGCCAAGTTGGGAGGTAGTTGAAATGATCTAATTCGTGGTTCTCAATATGCGGCCAATGTCCAAAACATCTGAGAAGCTCTTTCAAAATAAACAAATAAGCAAACATTTGGAACTGGAGAGTAGGCATGAGTAGTTTGAGAAAAAAAATCCCAAGATGGTAATGATTTTCCCCACAACTCCAGGTTTATCATCCTTAGCACAGTAGATAAGAATGTGAACTCTGGGGCCTGACTGAATTCAAATTCTGACTCAATCATCTATGACCTGTGTGACATTGCACTTGTTACTTAACCTCTCTGTGCCTCGATTTCTCATCTGTAGAAGAGTGATAATGCTACTACTGACCTTTGTCATTAAATTATTGTGAGGAATAAATAGTTTAATATGTGAAAAACACTTAGACCATATATGCGTTTTATTATTATCATTACTTTATTGTTGCTTTTATTGACCTGCTGGAGGATGAGGAAGTTGGTCAGATGAGGGCATAGCTGAATTAGTGATATGAAGGCGATGCAGGTAGAGGAGATGGCAGAATTCATGGTAAAGCAGTGGAACTGGGTAGCGGAGACTGAATGGAAGAAAAACCAACACTGGAAGGAGAAAATCTGTATTGAATGAAGCATATGCTCTCTGGGACTAGTGTGCCTGAGTTTAGATCCTGCTTTCACTACTTAATGGTGACAACACCATGAGCAGATTACTTAACTGTTTGCTCATCCGTAAAACGGAGATGATAATAACAGTGACCTATTTTACAGAGCTGTCATGAAATCAAATGGGTTAATACATAACATGCTGATTTCTTGGATTAATGACTGGCATGTAGCAAGTGTTAGCTCTTATTTTTTTTGGAGATGAGAAGGTCAAGGAACTGAGGGACCAATTGTTAGCAGGACATTGACGTTATCCAAGATGACAGCAAGGTTGGAGATAAACATGAAGACTATGAGCCAGGTGTAGACGTCGCCGAGGAATAAGATGATCAGGAGGCTGGAAGTAAAGCAGTAGGAAGGAGGAGAGAGATAATAGCCAAATGACAGGAGCCTCCACATGGTTGAGTCCTTCACAAGAGCATGACAGCAGTTACCAGAAGTAAAGAGGACCCTAACCCCATATTCTGGCCCTTAGCCGAGGAAATCAATTAAGGCCTAGAGGCAGAGTGAACCATCGGAGAAGGTGCTGAGCTGTTTGAAGGTTTTCTGTTTAGGGAGTGACAGTTCAGATAGCATGGGAGGAGTCTGGGAGGTTCAGGAAGGATAGAGATAAGGCTACACTAGCTAAGCATCACAGTAAGTGCTGTGGAGAATAAATAGTCTAGCCCATCATGGATAATAGAGACCATCATAAACTTTTGAACAATAATAGATACAGAGGCAGAGCTGCCTCAAACAGATTGTCAAACTGCAGCGGGAAGGCCGGGGAGGGTTGGGGGACAGGAGGTAGGGGGGTAAGAGATCAACCAAAGGACTTGTTTGCATGCATATAAGCATAACCAATGGACATAAGACACTGGGGGATAGGGGAGGCTAGGGGACTGTCTAGAGCAGGGGGGGGGGGGGAAGTGGACACATATGTAATACCCTTTGTATTACTTTAAGCAATGAGAAAAAAAAAAAGAGGCAGGCATAGGGCCAGAGACTAAAAAAAAAATAGTCTAGCCCAGTGCTATCCACTAGAACTTCAGGCAGTGATGGAAATGTTCCATGCCTGCACTGTCCAATATGGTGGGCACTGGCCGCATGTGGTCCATGAGCCCCTGAAATGAGGTCAGTGCCATCCGTGCTCCTAAACAATCACTGAGGAATTTTGTCACTATGCAGAACCCCCGGCCCACCTTCATTTACTGAATTAGAATCTCTGCAGTTGGGTCCAGGACTGCCTTTCCAGAGATCCCAAGGTAACAGATATACAGCCAGATTTAGGAATTGCTGCATGATGTAAGGAGGCTGAAGAAAGAGGGTATCCAGGTGGGTTAAATATAGGAAGGGCTATCATCTAAGGTCTAACTTGGGAAGTTTAAACCTATTCTTTTATTCTGAGTGATATGAATAGTTTTTATTTTGAAAATGGCTTGGTTGACATAAAAAAATTAAAACCAAAGGAATGTAACAGTAGAGAAAATTGTATTACGTTAAACATGAGTATTAGTGTTCCTATTAGGGGAGAATTAACTGCTTGAAAATAAATATTTCGATAATTGCTAAAATCCAAATATGTGAGAGTGGAAATCCTTTCTGCCTAAAAAGGAAGATGGATCTGAAGTGTAGAGGGCCCTCTGGGATGGAGAAAGTTAGGGTGGAGAAAGGAGAGGGGAGAGGAATTATGCAAGATGCTAGTGAACTGAGCACCATACACTGAAATAGCAACCCTTCCCCCCAAGAAAAGTCTAATAAGGTCCACCAAATCACAAATGTTTATTGAGCCTCTTATTTAACTTCTCTGTTCCTCAATTTTCTCATCTGTAAAACAGTGGTGATATTACCTACCACTTTGTAATCCCTACAGATTTTTTTTTTTGGTGGGAATAACTTGTGAAAGAGCTTAGTTTTCCAGCTCTTGGGGAAACTTAGGTTGGTCAGGGGTAAATTAGAGTAGAAACCTCTGAAAATTCCCCAAAACCCAGGGAAAGCTTTGTGCTACCCCCACATTGTGGAATCAGGTAGTTGAGGCAATCTCATCAAGCTCTCACTGGTAGTGGTGACCTCAGCTTTAATCTGGGTTACAGTAGGAAAGGAAACAAAACATCAAATGGCCTATGGATCTCGTTACCAGAACTCCCTGACCCTTAGGCTGGCTGCATAGCTTCTGCTCACTCATGGGCCCCTCTGCTGATCTACCTTGTCTTTAGGGCTTGTCTGCTTGATGTCCTGTCCTCTCATCCCCAGAGTGGCGTGATTTGCTCTGGCCTCAGCTCTTATCACTCCCCAAGGGATGTCACAAGGAAATTCATATATAATAAGTGCTCTAGTCCTAGAGTCCAGGGGGTTAGGGAAGAGAAACAGCAGTGTGGACCTGAGTGATTCAGTATCTGATATGCCAGGCAGGAGCACAGGTAAAAGTGGGGCCCAACAGGTAGGAACAGCTTTGGGAAGCAGGGGTACAGAGTTCCCCAGAACAGTTGGGATATAACTGAGACGGGGGGAAGAACAAATGTATTCCAGGAATACATGTCAGCAATTGAGCCTTAGAAGCCAAATCTGGTTTAAGTCCAAGGAATAAGGAATGGTCAAAAATGAAAGAAGAATCACAATGTCAGAGCCGGTAAATGCAGGAACAGAGCAGAAGACAAGGTCAAGGCAGGAATTCTAGTTGCAGTGCTAGGTCAGCTGGGGTTCCCTTTCTTCAATGGGAGGTAGAGACTGGGGAAAATAATGTATGCTCTGCACACTGAAACATGTTTTTTGTGAGTGATAAAGTACACATAACATAAAATTTACTATTTTTAATTGCACAGTTCAGTGGCATTACGTGCATGCACCCTGTAGTGCAACATCATCACTATCCATCTCCAGAACTCTTTTATCGTACCATTCAACAACTCCCTATTCCCCCTCCCACCAGCCTCTGGTAACCACTTTACTACTTTCTGTTTCTATGAATTTGACTCTTCTGGGTCCCTGATATCAGTGGAATCATACCATATTTATCCTTTTATGTCTGGTTTAAGAATCGTACCTTGCTGAAACTGGTTTGGCTCAGTGGATAGAGCGTCGGCCTGAGGACTGAAAGGTCCCAGGTTCAATTCCGGTCAAGGGCATGTACCTTGGTTGCGGGCACATCCCCAGTAGGAGGTGTGCAGGAGGCAGCTGATCGATGTTTCTCTCTCATCGATGTTTCTAACTCTCTATCTCTCTCCCTTCCTCTCTGTAAAAAAATCAATAAAATATATTTTTTTTAAAAAGAATCGTACCTTTTTACTATCCCCTCAAGTTTCCTAAGGAAAATGTTTTAGATTTGCCCCACCTTGTGCCTCTATTAGGTCTTCAAATAAACCAGCCACCTTCCCTCTATGGTTCTGATTCTCCCCTTGATGGGGATGTGCACTTTCTCCCATTCCATTATTTCTGCAGCTGCTGCCAATTTGCCTCCTTTGTTCCCCAACCTTTATCGCTACTACCAATGTAGCTCTATTTAATCACACCACAGCCTTCTCTACCCCAATATGGAATGAAATTACCCTGCTCAAGAGTGAAAGCTTTTTCAAAAGCCTTGGATAATCTGGCATCTAAACAAGTACATTTGGATTCAAACAGACAGCCATTATTTTAATTAATAGAGTTCAGCTGGACTCACTCTGGGACACTGCCTCTCTCAGCCTCCCTCGCCTATCTGATTTGTGCCCACAGTAAGGTGGATATGCCCTTCCACTGCCTACCACCACCCCACTCTCACCTCAAGACAGTGCTCTGCTTTTCCAGCCTCTGCCCTCCTCCTATTTAGGGCCTTCTTCATCATTCCCTCTCTGTTCAACAGTATCAACCATTTTTCTAGAGTCCCAATCATTAGTTCCCATGGCTCTTTTTACCATTTCTCCTAGAAGGTCAAAGACCTCTGGTGGCTGCTGTGACATCTCAGAACTCTCAAGTTCACCATGACTCTTGTGGCTCATGAATTGTATTTTTCAAAGAGATGATGGAGGGACTAGTTGAAGACTGTACTTACATGACCAGACATTACCAGAGGGCTTTGATGAAAGGCTCTTCCCAGCGACAGAAGGTAAAACACTCTCACCTTCATGATCTGGAAGTGAACGCTGAGAGGGAAGAAAGCACAAGGGATTTGGCAAAAATCAGGGCTCACATCCTGACTCCTTCCTCGACTAGACAGGTAACCTTGGCAAATTATTTCCTCTGGCTGTTGCTCATTTGCGAAACTGGAATAATATAGAAATATGTAGGGTATAGCCATTTGCATTAGTATTGGCTCTGAGAAACAGAAATGTAAGTGGTTTAAAAAATATATTTATTTTTCTCTCACATCAAAGTCCTAAGGTAGAAAATCCAGGGCTGCTCCATCATGTTCTCAGGGATGCAGGCTCATCTCACTGCTCTTCTTTCCTCCACTGTGGCCCTCACCCTCATGGTCCAAGAATGTGGCTAGTGTGGCAAACATCACATCTGTGTTCCAGAAAGCAGGATGGTGGGAGAAATTAAGGAGAAGAGGCACAGGGCTTGTACCTTCTGTCTTTTGAGGGAGATTGCCAGAAGCTGCCATACAACACTTCTGCTTGTATTATTTAGTCATATGGTCACACCTAGTTGCAAGAGGCTAGGAAATTCCAGGCAGCCTTGTGCACAACTAAAAATTGGGAATCTTGTTACCATGGAAGTGAATTTGGGGAGACATTTTGAAACTCTGCTTCATAAATTACCTAATATAGAAATTAAAATTGTCCATCAATAAATGTTGGCTATTTTTAATATTCTTCCTTGAGGGGTTACTAAGGAGTAACTCAGGGAAGCAAGGATAAAAGAAGGTGTGGCTGTCATTTTACCCTTTTAAATTGCTAAGATAGGATTTTAAAACTTCAAAGTTATTACCTCCTTTACAAATTTAAATAAGTGATATTTTAATGGAACTCCACTTGCTCTTTATTATATAAACTCACTATAAGCAAGCAGAGTCCCATTAATTAAAGTATCACTTGCTTCTTCTCTATCTAAATAATTTCTGCTTCACTCACTAACTGAGACAATCTTTTTCATTCTAGAGAGCATCATCCCTCCCAAAACCTCTGATGCACATTAAGTAAAAACTAAGACATTAGGAAAATTGATCAATTCATTGGGGACAACTAGACAGACTTCCCAGAACCACAGGGCCATGGTGGTCAAATTCTAGTCTAAGGCCTTCAAGAGACTTATTTAGCAGAACAACACCCCATCTGTTTTTCTATTGAAATGTTACATCACAGCGCAGCCAGCATGGCTCAGTGGTTGAGCATCAACCTATAAACCAGGAGGTCGTGGCTTGATTCCCAGTCAGGGCACATGCCTGGGTTGCAGGCTCAATCCCCAGTGTGAGGTGTGCAGGAGACAGTTGATCAATGATTCTCATCATTGATGTCTCTATCTCTCTCTCACTCTCCCTTCCTCTCTGAAATCAATAAAAAATATATTTTTAAAAGAAATGTTACATTGCATCCCAATATGTAAAACTTTTATAACAGCAGAGCTAGTCTGACGGAAGATGAGAAGGACCCAAAGCCCAGTTCCTCATCTTGTCTCTTACTAATACCTTCATTGCAGTATGATGAGTCCCTGGTATCTCCATGAAGCTCTAGGGCTCACGCCACTAATCTTGATTTGAACATCCTTATTCTGTTCAATTTTCTTGTTTTAAGAGCTGGCCAGGTGAAAGGGAAAGCAAAAATTTTTGGAATCAGACAGGCCAGATATCAAATGTTGAGGTCTTACTAGCTATGTGACCTGTGGGCCTCAATTTCCCCATTTGTAAAATGAAGATGAGGAAAGTGTTTTCATGCATTATGATGAGAATTAAAGTGAATTTGCAAACATCAAGTTCCTGGAACAGAGCAATTTCTCAATGAATACTAGCTCCCTTCCTTTCTTTCCTTCCCTTTAAGGTAAAAGATGACATCTAACACACCTTCAACAAACATTTAACATCTTTTTCTCACCACACCAATCGTGTGTGTGTGTGTGTGTGTGTGTGTGTGTGTGTGTGTGTAGGTGAGTGTGCCTCTATGCATGCATCCAAAAAAATACAGGTCACCTCTGGGTAGTTTGAGGAACTGGCAGCTAATGATTATTGTAGCTTGTGTAAACAGTCCTCAGGCATTAATCAAGTTAATGAAAGTACTATCAGATAAGGCTGTGACATAGAATGGATAGACAGGCTTCTTATGTTTAAAAATACTAATTAAAGAAAAGTCACATCTATTAGCTGGCTATAACAATAAAAAACCTGAATATTGTTGAAGACATAAATAATAGTTTCTGCTACCCACCAGTTTAGGCAAGAAGCCAGAGAACCCTCATGCTCTCAGTATAAGGCACTGAGTGTCACTTTCTATAAAGGTCAAACGAGGGGAAGGGAGCCACTCAGACCAGACATCAGATCCTCAGGCATGGGATTCATGGACAACATCACAAAGAGGACGGCTCAGGCCCAGTAACTGAGAGAATTTACTAGTCTCAGTCCTAATTCTAGAGTCAGAGAACAGGGCATAATGGATAATAGATGTTGAAGGCAGAACAATGGTCTCCAAAGACATCCACCTCCTAACCCTGGTTCCTATGAATATATTATGATATATGGCAAGGTTTACAAATGGAAATAAAGTTGTTAATCAGCTGACCTTAAAATAAGGAGATCATCCTGGACTATCAGGTGTGCCCAGTGCAATCACAGGGGTCCTTAAATGTGAAATAGGGAAGTGGAAGGGTCAGAAGGAAATGTCATGATGGAGGCAGAGGTTGGAGTGACTCCATGTGGGGACTCAACCTGCCATTTCTGGCTTTGAAGATGGAAGGGGCCATGAGCTGAGAAGTGCAGGTGGCTTCTAGAATCTGGAAAAGGGAAGGAAACAGACTGTCTGCTCCAGAGGCCCTAGAAAAGAACACAGCCCTGCTGACACATTGATTTTGCCCAGGGAGACCCATTTTGGTTTCCTCACCTCCAGAACTCTAAGATAATACATATGTGTTGCTTAAGCCACTAAGCTTGTGATGTGTTACAGCAGCATTAGAAAACTAATGTAAGGGGAGATGGGCAAAAACTGGGTCATCGGACAGGACAGTGATGGTAGTGGGGAGTGTGCATCAGTGAGTCCAGCTCTGGGAAACTATCACAGAAGATAGAGAGGCAAAGCCAAAAAGTGTTAAGGCTGACAGTAGCGTTAAGAGCCATCTCTCTGGCTTACTGATTCAATGCTTTGTTAAACTGGAGATGGCCACTCCTCCCCCTCCACACCTGCAAAAGAAGGGCAGCAGGAAATGGGGGCAGATTTTCCCAAAGTAAGTCTTTCGTGCTTTTCCTAGCCAGTCACCCTATAATCTTGGAAACTAACGGTCTCCAGAGCCCCCACCTTAGTCTCTGCTGCAGAATCCGCAGGCCTCCTGACACTCATGTGATCAGGATTACTTCTCTGACACAGACTCACGTGTGCCTGCGAGAACCTGTCTTCCTCGTAGATTCTCAGAAACGCGGTTTATTTTGCGTTCATCCCGAGAGCTAAAAAGACAAGGAAATGCCTTGCAGTGCGCAAGTAAATACCTCATGATGATCATGTTATTTAATGATAACAACAGACGTCATTTGAGTAAGCGTACTTCACAAAAACTTTATAGCCCTCATTTCTTTTAGCCATCATGACCTATAAGGTACAGTCTACCATTATCTGCGTCTTACTGGCAAAAGAACTAAAATCTGGCATGGTTAGGAGCCTGCTCTAAATCATAGACCTAGCAAGTGGTAGCCCAGCTCAATCTTACTTCAAAGCCCATGCCCTTAGGCACTATATCACCGCTGCCCACTGTCTTAGGCACTACATCACTTCTCCAGAACTAGCTGCAGATTGGGGCACTCAGTCTCCTGTAGCTCTCCCAACAGAGCAGAGATTATGACTGAAAATCACTTGCAATAATAAAATAACTAACATGGTTCGAAAATCTCACATTCTTTCAATCCTGACTCTCATGCTACATTGGCCCACTAAGTGATGTTCCCTCCTTAGGCTCTCATCCAAATATATCCATCTCTGCTGGTCTAACTTCCCATCCCCTCCCCCCTACTTCCTCTCAAACCCCATTTGCTATGACTGATGGAGGAGAAAAGAAGGGGAAAGGGAATAGAGTGGAGGAAGAGGAATGGGCTGGGCAGAAAGAGGGGTAAGAGCCCCAAGCCCTACATGAGAATGGGCAGCAATAGTGCCCAGCAGGTCTAGAAGCTGAAGGCTAGGGTCCAGAGCCCAGATTAGCTCCCAGCTCAAGCAGCATACCTCTTCTTCCCTATATGCCTTCAGACCATTCATGCTTGGGATTCTCAGATCCATCTTACCAGAGGTAAAGAGGTAAGCCATGGGAGGAGAAAACAGAAAGAGAAACTAAGAAAAGAGACAGAAAGAGTCAATAGAATGCTGCTCAGTTCAGTTCCATTTTCTCCCTGGCGAAGGTAGGTGTAAATCCAGGTGGCCAGGCATTCATTCAACAAATGTCACTGAGCACCACGTCTATGCCAAACCATGTTCTAGGCACAGGCAATTCAGAGGTAAACAAGAAAGATGTTCCCATCAATATGAATCTTTCGGGAGCAAGAATCTTGTTTAAAGGAATCCAGAAAGACTCTCCAAAGTAGAGTCAGCCAGACATGAGAGCTACCCTAAGGGTCTAAGCTTTGAAACAGACTGATACATTTGCTTAAATGCTAAAGTTCCTTAAGCCTGGGAACTCAGATCCTCCAAGCTTATGCTTAATCTTATAAGGACACAGGTCATCGTGCAAGGAAGATAAAGGTTTCATCTTAGATGCCAATTCTGATTGACTGATAGCGATTGCCTAGAGTCCTGTGTTGAGAAAGATTGTGAAACCCCATCTAGTCTCAAGCAGGAAAATGGGCTGTGATAGACTAGCAATATCTGCGACATATATTTACATTACTATCCCAGCCCTAATGTAGACTACCTTACATCTTTCACAGTTGTTTCTTACCTGTTCATTTCCACTGAGACAACAAGTTCCAGGGAAGGCAGCACCATTCAGTGGAAGGAGCACTGAACAGAGGAATTTTTCTTCCTCTTCTGGAACGTGGCATGGTGGGATGGAACGAGCACAGTTTGTCCAAAATCAGAGGCATGGCTTTGGAGCTGGGCACTCCACTCTCTCACAGGTTGTCTGATCCTCTGCATGTAACAGTTGATTTCTTGCATCTCATGGTAGTTATGTTTGATAAAATCTCTATAAATTAGCAAATACTGAGCTATTGCTTCTAGGGGAGATATAGGGCTAGGTTCTCTGGTTATAACATTTTCATCAACCTATCAATACATAACTTCATTTTATGTGTTGATTCAGTAACATTGACCTCACAGCCAACAGCACTAAACTCAGGCCTGAATGATGCTCATCTAACACATAGTTTCTCTATAAGACACATCAGCCTTCGTGTGCTTAGAAATAGTAGACAGCACTTCAACATTATTTTGGGGGGGCTTACACAGTGAAATCACCCACAAAATGCACAAAAAAATGTGGCACTAAATAGACTTCAAAAGGGAAACTTGTTTACAGATTAAGAGCTGAAGGAAGAAGGCAGAGGGGGCCTTGTTTATCTCAGCTGGGAACATGCATATTGGACAACTGAGTTTTTCCACTGCTCTGCATGTGTCTGTGAATGACCAGGAAAGTGTCAGGAGTATTGATTAGGGGTGACAAATTTTAGTGAGTAGGCAAATTTACAAATACAGAATTCATGAATAATGAAGATAAATTGTATTTACCCTCTGTGAGCCTCAGTTCTGGGAACTCCCAGACCCTACAGATTAAATGAGAGAAGGTATGTAAAATGCTCCCCATGATTCCAGTTACTTCTTTATACCAAATATTTGCATTGTCGTCTTTGCTACCTTATCTGTCATGCTCAGTCCTGAGAGATAAGAAAATACCAAGAAATTTCCAAGTTTCCAGCCAAAATGTACCATCTTTTTCCTCTACGCAAGCATGTCAAACTTGCGGCCAGCGGGCATGTGACCCGACGGCTGCAAGTTTGAAAATGCTTGCAAATACTCAAAATAACTGAAGGAGGACAGAAGGTGTTTTGAACCAATTCGAAAGGCTATCTCCTGGGGCACTAAAGTGCAGGGATCAGCACAGCTAGGCCCCCCTGGGATGGGACTGAAACAGGAAGATTAGAAGCAGTTCCCTCTCTCATGTGGCTGCGTCATCTGCCGCCCCTGCTTCTCTCTGAGCATCTGCTACACTTTTCTGCTTCTCTCAGCAGACAGATTTCTCTGCTTTCTCTGGCCTCCTTGTGCCCTCATAATTTCGGCCCCTACCTGATTCTGGCTTCCCTGGTGCTGACTGCAGCCTTGACTCTGCATGGCTGCTGCACACCTGTGGTCTGTGCCTGTCTAGTACCATTCTTCCATTTCTGGTAACAGAGGAGCTGACTGCACGCCTGGCTCAGGATTGGCCTGAGAATGTGATGCTTTCTTACTCATCTTCTATCACTTCTGTCATTACTCTGTATATCCTTTTGCTGCCTCGTGACTTCTGTTTGCTCAGAGCTCTTGTTTACCCATGGTCTGTGCTTACTCATGAAGTGTGAATATTGCCTTCTCTCCGTGTCTTGCAGCTTCTGCTCTCACTGATTATTCTTTTCCTTGTCTCTTCAATTCTGATTCCTGAAAGAAAAAAATCATTGACACAGTTAATTGCCATTTATTTGAGCAAAACTTTCATGCCAGGATACCCTGTAGGCTAATGTAAAACCTGTTGATCAGCTGGTCCTAGGTCAGTGCCTGCCATTGTCCAAGCTGTGGGCAGGGCTGGAGGGAATAGAAGGTGTGCATATGGTTTTAAATGTGGTCACCTATGTTTAATGATTTGTATCAAGCTGGTTATCTAGATGCCTATCTTTTTCTAATACCCCAAGTCCAATCTGTGAGGAAGTCCTATTAGTTCTACTCTCAAAATACTTTAGAATGTAATCACTTCTCACTATTCTCACTGCTACCACTCTGCTCCAAGCCACATTACCTCTGACTTGCATTACTGCAATAGCCGGCTAAGAAGTCACCTGCCTCTAGGCATAGTCTATTCCCAACATAGCAACCAGAGTGATTCTTTTAACACCTGAATTATGTCATGTCATTCCTTTGCTTCATGTACTGCAATGGCTCTCATCCCACCCAGAGCAAGAGCCAATGACCTAGCCCCCATTATGCTCTGACCATTTTCTTATGGCATCTTTACCATTTTCCTCCTTGCTTACTCAGCTCCTTGCTTTTCCTTAGATATTCCAGCCATGCTCCCACCACAGGGCCTTTGCTCTAGCTGCCCCATCTGACTGATAGATACTGGCTTGAATAACCCCTTTAGATTTTTACTCCCATCTCATCTTCTCCACAAAGGCTGCCTAACTAACCTATCAATACTACAACTGTAGTCTTAAATGCAGTACAGTCAATACTGTAGTTTTCAATACTATAGTTCCATGTATATCCACTCCCTCTTACCCTGTACTACTTTTTGTTCCTCCCCTGACCACTTTCTACATATAAATTATGCTTGTTATTTATTGCCTACCCCCCCTCCCTGCTAGAATGTAAGTTCCACAAAAATATAGATTTTTGTCTATTTTGTTCCTTGATGTATACTGAAGGTTTAGAACAGTGCCTGCTAAATTGAGTTGAATTCCTCAGTAGGGAGCTATAAACATGGCAGCTACAGTAAGGCTTTCCTATGCAATATAAAATAATATCTATTTCTGGGAAATTTATACTAAGTCCACATAGAAAAAAGAAGAAAAATCTCAAATTAATCATCTAAGCCCCCATTCAAGAAACTAGAAAAAGAGCAAAATCAACCCAAAGCAAATGGAGGGAAATAAACATGGGAGCAGAAATCAATGAATTTGAAAAGAATACTATGAACAATACTATATGTATAAATTTGACAACTTAAATGAAATGAATCAATTTCTTGAAAAACACAAACCCAATTTACCCAATATGAAACAAGTCATTTGAATAGCACTATAACTATTAAGGAAATTCATTGCATACCTATCAGAATGGTTAAAATAAAAACTAACACCAAAATGCTAGTGAGGATGAAGAGAAACCAGATCACTCATGCATTCTGGGTGGGACTGTAAAATGGTACAGCCAAGCTAAAGAACATTCCTGGGAATTTATCCCAGAGCAATGACGACTTATGTTCACACAAAAATCTATAGATGAATGCTTGTAACAGCTTTATTTGTAAAAGCCAAAAGCTGGAAACAACCCAGATATACTTCAATGGGTGAATGGTTAAACAAATTGGGTATATCCATTTAAGAGAATATTTAACAATAAAATTTAAAAGAAGAATAACATTATTGGTACGTGCACAATCTGGATCAATCTCCAGAGAATTATAAGTGAAAAAAGCCCAAAAAGTACATAGCATATGGTTAATTTATAGAACATTCTTAGAATGACAAATTATCGAAATGGAGAATGAATTGATGGCTGCCAGGGGTAACAGACTGGGTGGGAGGTGAGGAGAATGGGAGGGAGGTGGGTATGGTTATAAAAGGGCAACATGGGAATCCTTGTGGTGATGGAATGTTCTGTAACAAAATTGACATCCTGGTTGTGATACTGTATTATAGTTCTGCAAGATGTTCCAAGTGGGGGAAATTGGGTGTCTTATGGTTCTCCAAAGAAACAGAACCAATAGTATAATAGATATAAATAGATATAAATATAGACACTGATGTAGATATTTATATAGACATATAAGAAGCAACTTATTATAGGAACTAGAGGCCCAGTGCACGATGTGGGTGGTCCCTCAGCCCGGCTTGCGCCCTCTCGCAGTCTGGGAGATCTCAGCGGGCCTAAGCTGTCAGTCAGACATCCTTATTGCTGCCACTGAGGCAGGAGAGACTCCTGCCACAGCCGTTGCACTCGCCAGCTGTGAGTCCAGCTTCTAGCTGAGTGGCGCTTCCCCTGTGGGAACACACTGACCACCAGGGGGCAGCTCCTGTGTTGAGCAGGATCAGGCTGAAACAGGCTCTCTGACATCCCCCTAGGGGTTCCGGATTGTGAGAGGGTGCAGGCCAGGCTGAGGGATCCCACAGGTGCATGATTGCTGGGACAGGGAGGGATGGCAGGAGGTTGGCCAGCCGGGGAGGGACCACGGGAGGTCTCCAGGGCGTGTCTGGCCCATCTGGTTCAGTCCCGGTTGGCTAGACCCCAGCAGCAAGCTAACCTACTGGTCTGAGTGTTTGCCCCCTGGTGGTCAGTGCACATCACAGCAAGTGGTTGAGCAGCCTTAACATATCATTAGCATATTATGGTTTGATTGGTTGAACAGATGACCAGACGACTAGACACTTAGTATATTAGGCTTTTATTATATAGGATTGGTTCAACCAATTATGAAGACCGAAAGTCCCATAATCTGCCATCTGCAAGCCAGAGAACCATGAAACCATCCAGTGGTGTAATTCAGTCCAAGCCCTAAGGCCTGAGGAGCAGAGAGGTTAATAGTGTTAAGTCCAACTTCAAAAGCCTAAGAATCAGGGGTCAGTGGTACAAGTTTCAGTCTGAGTCCAAAGGTCTAAGAAGGAGGAGCACTGATGGCCAGGGCAGGAAAAGATGGATGTCCCAGCTCAAGCACAGAGAACAAATTCACACTTCCTCCACCTTTTTGTTCTATTTAGACCCTCAAGGGATTGGATGATGCTCACCTCACTCTCATTGGTGAGGATGATCTTCTTTACCAGCCTACTTATTCAAATGCTACTCTCTTCCAGAAACCCCTTTACAGGCACACCCAGAAACAATGTTTTACTAGCTACCAGGCATTCCTTAGCCCAGTCAAATTGACACATAAAATAAACTATCACATTGGGTAAGGGGTGCAAGGTATTTTCTGTATTAATTTTTACAACTACATACAAATTTACAGTTATGTGAAAATACAAAGTTTAAAATCTCTCACAATTTTAGGATACCCTGGAATATATGTAGTTATAGTTATTTGGGGAGAAGAAGAGAAGTACTTTATTAAATATAATTATTGATTGTAAAACTACATCTCAATTTCAAATCATAGAAATCAGTATCCTGCAAAGCAGACCAGGCAGCTATAATTATTAGAAATGAAAGCCATTGAAAGCAAAGGTCTGTACTGCCTGTGCCTTCAGAGGGTTTAAGGACATGGATTTGGTCCCAGCACAGGTCAATTAACTTGGCTTATTCATAGAGGAAAATAGTAAAGGTACACCACCCGCATGGCTCACACGGGTTAGGCATTACTCAAACACTATCCACAAGAGACACAAATATGTGAAAGCAAACAGGCAACACAAATACACCTCTGCTAAGCACCTCTTCTCACCCTGGACAATTCCTCATTTCCTCAAGTGGATGGCAGGAAACCTAAACCGATTTTAAAAGTTGTTAAAATCAGTAGCCAGAAACAAAGTATAAAAAGCAATTTGTTCAAAACCAAGACCCCAAACCCTTATTAAATATTTTAATATCAACCTAACAAGAATTATAAAGGAAAATCCTAAGCCTTAATGATACAGTAAAAGGAAGTCATGCTACATGAAGAGTCATTTCTGCTCACAACTGGAAAGACTAAACAAATGATACAGTAACACGTCCCATTCATAGATTCAATGCTATGCTAATCAACAGGGCATTAAGAGTTTTATAAATACAAAAAAATTGTACAATGCACTGGAAAGAAGTAGACAAATGACACTGTTCTGGGAGCAGAAAAGACATGTTGCAGGAGAACCAAGATGGCAGCGCAGACAAACACCTATACTTGCTGCCTCCCACAATGACATCAAAATTACAACTAAAACACAGAACAACCATCATCCAGAACCGCCAGAAAGCTGGCTGAACAGAAGTCCTACAACTAGAGAAGTAAAGAAGAGAGCACACTGAGACTGGTAGGAGGTGTGGAGGTGAGGACAGGCTGGTCCAGCACCCACGTGGGCTGCTTTTTTAATTGGGAGCGAGATCCTGTCTGCAGAGGCCACCCGGAGGAGCAAGGGGTCCCAGCCTCACACCAGAAGCCCAGCCCAAGGTTCCAGAGCTAGAAAAAGAAGTCCCTATGGGCACTAAGAAGCATGGGCTGCAAAAACCAGTGCGAATTGGGACTAAGTGACACAGAGGCTGCTGGAGACCCAGCTGCTCCTCTTAAAAGGCCAGCACACAAACTGAACTTTTAAGATCCTGCTTCCTCTGAGCTCCAGTGCTGGGCGAGGCTCTGGGGGACCCAGACACATATGAGGAGAAAATAGAATGTATGGCATCAGGGCAGGACCTCCCAGGCAGCTTTCTCCCACAGGGAGGTCCTCTCAGTGGTCATTGTTCCCATACTGAGACCTTCCCAACCACAGAGCTGACTGGCAGCCATTTCTGTTTGCTCTTCCCTGGTGATTCCCTGAGACCCCACCCCATCCAATTTACAACCCCACCTAAGCTGTGCACAGCGGCTTTTGCATATGAATGGCCTGTCCTTGTTCAGGCTAAAACCTGTCAAACAAGCTGGGCTGGGGAGCCCCAAACCTATCAATAAAAGGCCCAAGACCCAGCACCAGCACCTTGCTTCACAGCTGGGCCTCATCTGGGCCCTTCCAAACCCAATACAAACCCGATACAGATCTCTCTGTAGCTCCTTTTGGGTGGCCTCAGGCAGTAGCTGACTTTATACCTCCCTGGAGACCCAAGAGCCAGTGTACCCAGTGTTCAGTGTCAGACCATACCAGATTACAACTCTACACATCCATAAGCAACACACTCAAGGGGCAGACTCAGTGAGCACCAAAGCCCCACTGAAGCAAGTCCTGCTCCATAAGGATGTCTCCTGCACAGCAGCTCTCCCATTGTAGTTGCAGCTGGTCCCAACAGCCAATTGTCCGGGAGGTCAATTCCTCCTGGACAAACCAACAGCAATCAAGGCTTAACTACAACAAGACTGTTCAGACAGCCCACAAAGAGGTGCACCTAAAGTGTCCACCTCAGGTTATTGGGGAAGTTGAGCCACTGGGCCCTACAGGACACCTACTACACAAGACCACTTTATCAACTCAAGGAGACATTGCAGCTCCACCTAATACATAGAAACAAACACAGGAAAGCAGCCAAAATGCAGAGACAAAGAAACATGTCACATATGAAAGAAATGGAAGAAAGAAAACTACTGGATATAGAGATCAAAACCATGGTTATAAGGTTACTCAAGAATCTTCTAGAAACCTCCAAGGGACTTAGTGAGACTTTCAAGGATCTTAGTGAGAATGCCAAAAAAATGGAAAAGGACCAGTCAAAAATTAAGCATACACTGACTGAAATAAAGAATAATATACAGGGATTCAACAGTAGATTAGAGGATCCCAAGAATCAAATCAACTATTTGAAATATGCAGAAGCAAAAAACACCCAACCAGAAGAGCAAAAAGAAAAAAGAATTTTAAAAAATGAAGATAGTGTAAGGAGCCTCTGGGACAACTTCAAGCGTACCAGCATCTGAATTATGGGGGTGCCAGAAGAAGAGAGAGAGTTGCAAGACATTGAAAACCTATTTGAAGAAATAATGACAGAAAACTTCCCCTACCTGGTGAAAGAAATAGACTTACAAGTCCAGGAAGCACAGAGGACCCCAAACAAGAGGAACCCAAAGAGGACCACACCAAGACACATCATAATTAAAATGCCAAGGGCTAAAGACAAAGAGAGAATCTTAAAAGCAGCAAGAGAAAAGCAGTTAGTTACCTACAAGGCAGTGCCTATACAACTGTCAGCTGATTTCTCAACAGAAACTATGCAGGCCAGAAGGGAGTGGCAAGAAATATTCAAAGTGATGAATAATAAGGACCAACAACCAAGATTACTCTACCAGCAAAACTATCATTTAGAATTAAAGGGCAGATAAAGAGCTTCACAGACAAGAAAAAGCTAAAGGAGTTCATCACCACCAAACCAGTATTATATGAAATGCTGAAGGGTATTCTTTAAGAAGAGGAAGAAGAAAAAGAAAAAGATAAAAAATATGAACAACAAAATGGCAACAAATACACATCTTTCCACAATTGAATATAATAATCAAATGAATAAGAAATTTAATGAACAGAATAAACTGGCGAATAAAATAGAATCGGGGGTATGTAACTGGAACAGACTGACAATTCTCAGAGAGAAGGAGGTGTGGGGGGTGCGGGAAGAGACTAAACAAAGATCTTATATGTATGTATGCATTACCTATGGACACAGATAATAGGGTGACCAAGGCCTGGGGCGGGGCGGGAATTGGGTGGAGGGGAGTTATAGGAGAGAAAAAGAGGGACATCTGTAATAATCTCAATGATAAAGATTTTTTAAAAAGACAATGTTGTAGAACTTCCCTTTCCCAGATTTAAAAACATTGTGATGTCACATATAGCAGCAATGATCAAAACACTTAGGCAGTTCAACTCCTAACTGAAAGGGTTGTTCTGAGTCAGCCTGGTGAAGGAAAATGTGGGGGAAGGTCTGGGCTAAAGGCCACTCAGAGGCAATGAGTGTCTTGGGAAGGCTTTTCTGTTTGCAAGACAGAGACTTCCTTCAAGGTAGCTCAAGTAAGAGAAGACTTACCTAGAACAAGTGATTTCACCTCATCTAAGGGTGGAAGCAAGGAACAGCTGGACCTCACTGCGCTAAAACTATGAACCAATGTAACTCTTTCCTTATCTCAAACATTTCCTAGTAGTCTGAGCACTAGTGAGTGACACCTCAACCCACCTCCCATTCAGTCCCAGAAGCAGTGGCAACTCTGGAAGATGTTCATACTATCTCTTCACTTTTGTTCTCCCTATCTTAGAGGTAGTAACTGGTTTTACTACCAGTAGTAACTAGCTTCCCTTTTCTCTTTTCCAGCTTTCCAACAGCAGTATAACAAATCCCCTGAAAAAAATCCCTCCTATATAACATGTCTGTAGTGGTTTCTGTTTTCCTGATGGGACACTGATTGCTACATTGCCTGCTCCAACACTGACCTTTTTGTTTGTTTGTTTGCTTGCTTGTTTTGTTTTGTTTGAGCCTGAGTGCACACATCACAAGCTGTTTCTCTTATGGGCAGCTATCCACCTTTGGTCCAAAAGACCATGTCCAGGGCATGGCTATTTTGAGCAGATGGTCCATCATCCCAAACTTTCTGGTGCAGCTGAGAATAGGACAGAAATTGATGGAGCAGGTATGGGGGGTGAGTGGAGGGTATGGGGGTCAGGAGAGTTGACAATTGAGGAAGGACTACAAAGAGATGTGAGCAGAGTTACCCAAACACACAAAGAGCAAAGTCTGATATCAGAAATCCAGAAAGAAATCAATGACCTGTAGTCAGTGTGGTAACCAACTGGGTCGAAAGCCAAAGGCAGATACAGTTGCAGTCACAGGGAGTAGTAGATTCCAGGACTGAGACAGATGGGGACAAGAGAAGTGCACATTTCAGAAATGTCAGAGGCAACTATGCAGACACGTGCTCACACAGAGTGCTGGGTAGTGTTTAGTCACATAAAAAGGGACTTGGGAAAAAAAAGGGGGGGGGGGACCTGGGAGAAACTGTGGTTTACCCAAATTTGCCCTTACTGTGACTTATTCCCCAACCTGCCCCTTCTTTTTCTTTTCTTAATAATTGTATTTTATTATGTGAATATTTTTGTTTTCTTTATTTTATTTGAATAGTTTCTCCCTTTGTAACACATGATATGTGTTAATTGTAATTTAATATGTATTAGAATTTATAGATAAATGAAAAGAAAAATATAAAGTTCATCTATTATCCAGCCATCCAAGGTTAACCTTCTAGATCTTTTTTATATCTCTGTATTCATATGCATATTTCTATGGTCATATGTATATATTTTAAAACCAAAATTACTTAACTTTTTAAGGGGGGAAAGTCTTATAATACTACTTTTAAAAAGTAGACTAATTATGCAAATCAGAAATTTCAGAAATAGCCGAAACCAGCTTGGCTCAGTGGATAGAACATCGGCCTGTGGACTGGGGGGTCCCGGGTTCGATTCCGGTCAAGGGCACGTACCTGGGTTGTGGGCACATCCCCAGTGGGGGATGTGCAGGAGGCAGCTGATCAATGTTTCTCTTTCATCAATGTTTCCGACTCTCTATCTCTCTCCCTTCCTCTCTGTAAAAAAACAATAAAATATATATTTAAAAAAAAGAAATTTCAGAAATAAATTCAAATCTATACAATAAATTAATATATAAAAATTTGGTGAAATAAGCAATGAATAAATAAGTCCCTACTAAACAATTTAGGAGAAACTGGATATCATTTAAAAGAATGTAAATATATTACCACACTTTATACTACATGCCAAAATAGATTCAGAAGCTCAATAATTAAAGTGAAATCTATTTTAATTTGAAGATAAAATTTCAAAAATTTATCATAAAATATAGAAGACAATACAATAACAAACTTACTAACAGAAAGCAAGATATAACTTTTGGAATATTGAAGCATTTAAAGAAATCATTAATAGCAGGGTCAATGGGTTTTATGCTGTAAAACACAAATTCAACTATTTAATTAAAAAGTGAATTCATTATAAAGAGCAATGGAATGAGAAACCACTGAAAATAAATGTCAAATAAGTTTATTGCCTATCGTATGTAAGGGACTGATAAAAATATAAAAGATCAGTACCCTTCTATGGAGAGATAAATAGCCAAAATATAAATAATAAAAAATACAAAGATTAAAGAAACACTTTGAAAAGTTCTCTGTCGCACTAATAATTAAGGAAACTGAATTTAAACAATGATGAGGTAACAATTCACTCTACCATCAAAAGTAAAAGTGAGAAAAAGCCAATGTAAGCATAATAATGGGTAAATAGGTATTTAAACATTGGTTATAGTACTAAAAATTTGGAAAACCTTTTTAAAAAGCAGCATGAGACTATATCTGTTAATCCCACTTTGGGGCAAAAAAAAAGAGAAAAATTTTAAACTATTTTTTATATATGCACTACTTATTATTGACTAGATAAGTCAAATGCCCCAAATAGAGGGAATAAGTTATTATTAAAAAACATTGATATATTAATATGGTAAAATATTGAATTGATAATAATAAACTTATGAACAATGCATATTAATGGAAAAGAAAAAATAGAAATTAAAATAGTATCAAAACTTCTTGATATGACTATGTAAATATTATGTCTATACAACAATAAGTATTTTAAAAGCAAGCAAGCAGAATTTTGTAAACTGCATATCTTATAATAAAGGCATTATTTGTGCTTTTTGTTTATCTGTTTTAAAATATTTTGCTTGTTTCAACTCTAAGTTTGGCTAAATACATATAAAATCATAGTATATGCAGTTTTCAATAAAATTTTCCAGATAATCAACTGTGAAATTTGGCAGGTGACATATCTTACAATTCTCTATCCTCCTCTAGTCCATCCCCATTCCAGAACTCTTAGGAATAGCTGAAATTTAGAACAGAAATCCCTACCATTTAGTTTGTAGTGTATTTTGTGGTATGCTGCCCACCTAGATCTCTCCTTCAGGACTGAGGCACTCATTCTCCCACTGGCTATGGAAGTTGGCTGACAGCTCTTAGATGAGTGTCTCTCCAAGAATTGCCTTCTCTCAATTAAAGAAAGTGCCTTGCCCAAGATCATGCCCCTCTCCTTGGGGACAGCCACTTCTAACTGGCCAATAATAGGGGATAAAGGACCCAGACTCCCTGGCCTCAAAGAAGGGCACCTCTGAAGGGTCATCTGAGCCCAGAACTCTCTTTGGAAGCCTTTGTTACAACTGCATCAGCTTATTCCTCCCTCTGTCCAACCTGCCACCAAGTGAGACCAACACTGAGCCCCCAATACCCCGCCATTCTTCCAGGAGACCAACCAGCCATTTGATAGCAAGTTACATTGGATGGGGTGGTGGTTAATTTTGACTGCAATAAATACATATCTTAGATGCGGAGTTTGCCTTTCCTGCCCTCAGGGCCTCAACCAGCACCACTATCTGAGGGCATATAGAGTGTTTGGTCCACCAACATGGAGTCCTGTGTGATATTTTTATTGAACCCAGGAATCCATTTCATAACAAAGTAGCTGTAACAGTGGCACATGAGCATGGGATCCACTCTTTGTATTTCATACCACACTCACAGAAACTGCCAGCTCAACAGGTGATGAAGTTCAGTTGCATCTTTTGAAGGTGCAATTGAGCTTCCACTTTGGAGGTGGTACTGTGCAATAACATCTTCCAAGTTGCAGGATACACCAGAAGTTAACAATTATTATATGAACCTGTGTTCTCAAAAGGTATAATACATGATTCTGGAATCCAACGGAAGGAAGGAAGTAGGAGTGACCCTGAGCTCTGCTTACCATCACTCACAGTGACCCACTTGTGGTATTTATGCTTCTTGTCCCAGTAACTCTGGATTCTGTGGGTTTAGAAGTGCTGGTAATTGGGTAGTTCTTTGCCCAATTTTGACAGTAAATGGAGCAGCCACAGCCTGAGAAGGGCATGGTATCAGAGGCCCACCAGATAAGCCATCTAGACAACAGAGCCATGGGTGAGGGAAACAAAAATAGGTTTAAAAACAGTGAGACAATGAGTATTAGTTGCAACCCTCAAACTAGGAGCAGTACCAGGGACTGTCATTTGTCTCACTGTTTCCCCAGGAAAAGAGACCAACCAGGATCTGAGAGGAGCTGTTCCTAGTACTTACTATGAAAAGTGGCTGGATCCAGTACAGAGGGTAGGCTGTAATAGGTGCCATGGTGTTCCACTCAGATTCTCCATTCTGGATTGAGGCAATCATTCCCCCCGCTGCTAGAAATAATGGCAGCTGATAGCTCTCAGGCAAGTCCCTCTTCTGATACTGTCCTCAGCTGAAGAAAGTCGCCTTGCCAGAGCTGATAGGCAGCCTACATCTAATGACTAGTCCTTGCCCAGGTATAAAGGCCCAGCCCTCTTTGCTCTCAGTCCTCTTTCCAATATCCTCACAGTATTGGCCGAGAGACCTTTGCTATGTCGACATTGCAGTTCAATTCCTCTTTCTATTTGATCCTACTTCCTTCACTCCTGTTCTGGTATCAAATCCCTGGGCACTCCCCAGTAAACTTCCTGCATGCAAATATCCATCTCAGTGTTGGTTTCTGTGGGACTATGACAGTTACATTAGGTTGTATTTTGTGGGTGTGTTTTTTTTCCCCAAACAGAATATACTGTCTAGCACACAAGGCTTTGAAGAGGCTAAGAATCCCTGGGTCATCTATGTCTGGAAAACTCATTGACCTCACCAGTAGCATTGACACTATTTCTTCACCTTTGGAGACTTTGTTTTTTTGGGACACCACTGCATGTGCTGATACCGGAAGCAACCAGGAGGCCCTTCAGTTTTGCCTTTCTGTCTGATGATCATTTCCTTTCTTCTTCAGCTCTCTAGCTGTCAGGCCCTGAGCTTTTCTATCCCATCCTTCCAGAAAGCCACTGGTCCCTCCAGCTGTCACTTGCCTTCCTCCACCCAGAGTCAAATAAGTTCCAGATGCTGAGAGAGTTGTGGGAATCTCTTCAGCGTCACCGTCACCGGGAGGAAGGGAACTTAAATTCCTCTGGCTAGCAGTCACCATCTTGTTTCTCTGTTTCTTTCCTTTGCCCCCATTGCTTTTCTTTCACGATCAGAGAGTGAAGTCACTTCCTGACTCCACTGGATCTTCAAGTTCCTCTGTCCGCTAGGATTTCAACACCTTTTTATATACTAAATCTCTGTATTACACTTTTAATTTTATTATTGTTGTTGTTGTTGTTGTATTACACTAAAATTTCTGGATGACAAAGCTATAAATGGGAATTAAAATCCTTTCCTTCCTCCTTTCCTGACTGTCTGCCTGCCTCTCTTTCTTCCTTCCTTCCTTCTTTTCTTCAGTAAATTTCTTGTGTACCAACTCTGAGTCATCTCTTAAATGAAGCTAAGCTATACCTACCGTTATTTAAGGTTATTAAATGTGATATTAGGGACACAACCATTCCTTTTTGAAATCTCCCTAGGGGCCAAAGTTGGCAGCAGATTGCTGGTCTGGCTGAGTCTTGCAGCACATCCCACTGGAACAACAACCCAGAGCTCATGCCCTTGGATGGAGAGCATATTAACAGCATTCTCTTTGTGTAAAAAGGCCTCCAAGTTTTGTAAAGGCCCACTATATTTAGTGTAGTAAAGTGAAATGTCCCTAACCAGTAGATTTCTATCGACCAGCCAGTCTTCAAAAGCCAGCTGGACAGGGCGGCTGGAAACCACAACCCATCCCCCTCCCCAGTGCCCTTTAAGACATCAGACCCTCTTGTGCATTTCTAAATCAAGACCCACATAAAATTGGACCTTCTCCATCCTTACATTGTTATTGACCTTAGTCCTGAAGCCTGAACACACATCTCAACCTTTCTATAACCTCCAGGTAGCCTCGCTGCTCCCTCAGGGCATAGCTTGGGGTCAGCAGAGGAAATTACTACTCCTCTTCAGCACATATTCTCAAAGTGTAGTAATTTCACATGGAGAATTATGTAGACAAGGACGACAAACACTGAGGCTTTAATATGATTACTCTTTGAGTTGTAGAAGCCTTTCTTGGTTTTTGCTCATCTTTTGTATCTGACCATAGGCACCATTTCTCTGACTTTGACTTCAAACTCTTGTTTTGCTCCTGAATCAGGATTCAGGCTTGCTCATATTGGGACAAATCAAAGAAGGCTGAAAGAAGGAAGATAAATCATACCCCAGAACCCTGGAAAACTCGGAAATTAGAGGCACCAGACGCCCCCTGAAGAAGGGAGTAAGAGGTATGGATGGAAAGAAAAGATTGTTTGAAAGTCCTTTTAATGACTAGCTAGATCCCCAGATCTTCTTCCCAATGTAGCACAGCCATGTGACTACCCTTCCACCACCCTAGACAAGGCCAGGAAGTTTCTTCTCTTGAGAAGCTGGATCAAAGAATCTGGGCATGGTGCACCAGGCAGAGCTGAAGATAGGGGGGCAGGGAGGTTTATATGGAAGTCTCTATGAGGAATGATGAATTACCCTCACCCCCAGCTTCCAGCCCCTTTCCTTTAAAAAACTCCCAGAAGGCTAGAAGTCAGGTTTATAAACGCCCCCACAAAAGAATTTATCTGATTGACTGACCAGCTTAAGAGAAAAGATTTTCAAATAATGACATTTGGAGGTCCCTATCCCCAAAAGAAATATGGCATTACTGTGAAGCACAACAGTCAATAAGCTTTGCCCATTTACAGGGGGTTCAAGTGCCTCACTCTTTTTAAAAAAATTTTTTTATTGATTTCAGAGGAGGGAGAGAGAAACATCAATGATGAGAGAGAAACATTGATTGGCTGCCTCCTGCACACCCCACACTGGGGATTGAGCCCACAACCTGGGCATGTGCCCTGACAGGGAATTGAACCATGACTTCCTGGTTGATAGGTCGATGCTCAACCACTGAGCCACACCGGCCAGGCAAACGCCTCACTCTTGAATATGAATAGACAGCTATTTATGAAAAGTCATGAATGTGAAGTACAAACAAAAAGAGTTCACAGGGAGATAAAAATGTAGGAAATAGAAAATAAACTTCAAACACTATAATTAATATCCTAGAGAAGTAAGAGAAAAGATTGCATCCATGAAACAAGAACAGTATGCCATTTAAAAACAAAGCATAACAAAAATGACAGGAGAAAGTGGGCAATCAGAGAACCAGAAAGAACTTTAAAATTTAAAAATATAATAGAAGAAATGTAAAAATTCAACAGAAGAGTTCAAAGGCAAAGAACGTATCACAGAAGGAAAAAAAAAAAAAGAAAGATAAGAAAATAAGATCAGTTTGAGTGATCCATTGACTGAATCACGAGTTCTATAAAGAGCAGAAAAAAAAATGGAGGGGAGGGGATTACTAAAATAAGAATGTATGTGATAATTTCTCAAAACTGAAGGAAATGTGTGTTCATATTGAAATGTTTCCAGCTGAGGTTCATCCTGCACACTGGATGAAAAAAGACCCTATTCTAAGGTGCATCATCATGAAATCTCAGAACATTAGAAAGAAAAGAGGACCTCAAAACCTTCCCGGGAGGAAAAAGCAAACAAACCAACCTGGGGTCCCAGAGGAGGTATTAGTGTCAAACTTCTCAGTAGCAGCATGGAAAGCTGGACGAAAAGAAGCAACGCCTTTACATTTCTGAGGGAAACTTATTTCTAACCTAGAACTCTATACCCTGCCATCCAATTGCTGCTAAAAATAAAGACATTTCATTCATGCTCGGTCTCAAACCTCTTTACCTTTCCTGAGCTTTTTCTCAGGATAGTATGGCAGGATAACCTCCATTATACCAAATGAGTAAATAAATCAAGAGGAAAATATGAGGTTTAGGAAACAGAAGATCCAACAAAAAGAGACGCAGAAGAAATGCTCAAAATAATTTAAAAAAGGGAAGTGTCAGGATGACAGCTCGACCATGGGCCTAGCAAGCAGTCGGTGCAGACGGGAGCTGGACAATGAAAGGCTCAGGGTGGCGTCAGAAGAGATGTCTATGAGAAAACAAACAAAACGGATAGAGAGATTTATAATTCTGTCAGAGGACTTGGCTGAAATTAGTGATTGCAGTATGGAAACTGAGGTTTAAAAGAGACAATTATTAACCTAGGGGAAAACAAAATGATTATATACGATGCAAAGGGAACAGGAAGCAGCTCATCTAGGAACAATATTTCCATAGGCACAGCAATGCAAACACTGAAAACAGGTTTAACCAAAATTGTGATATCTTAAAAATGGAAGGATGGATATAGGTGAAGGGTATGTAGAGTGTGGTATAAAAAAATGAAATCTTTTCCCCATATGAGGAAATCAAGAGGTAATATGTAAACTGAAAGTCAAGGGGAAAAAACAAACAAACAAACAAAAAAAAAACAAGTATAAGCCCCAGAATAAACAGCTAAAAGATATGAATCTATTTGGCTTTGTAGAGAAGAAATCAGAGGTGGGAGGAGTGGGCAAAGGGACTGCCATTTTGTTTTGTTGTTCATGTTAAAAGCTTTCTATTTGACTTTTTATACAAAGAGCTTGTGTATTTTTCATTTTGAAAACAGACTAAAGTAAAAAAAAAGCGAGTTAGAGAGGAAATGAGGGAGAAAGGAAAATTAGGGTAGACAAAAATGAAGTCAGAAGCAATATTAGAGGCAGTACACATCATTGCTAAAGATAGGCTGACAATTTGGTTCTGAGCTTTTTAGCAGCCAGCACAAAGTGGAAAATGTAATCATTTATATAGTTTCACAATGTCCAAGAGATAAAAACAAACCACTTATTCAGGAGAAATATATCTATTCCTGGTATTGAGATCTGAGAGACATTTTTCCCATCCGTCCTCCTAAAGAGGACACCATGTGACATAGTCAACCAAATCCTCATCAACTTGCCTACAGTAAATGCAATAATAAGTTTCATAGAGCTGTTTCTTATCATGTCTCTCAATGTAGATTGATGGCAAAATGCCAATGCAAAGTCCAATAAAAACAATTCTGTGAGGAGAGAGAAATCTGTTCACTTAAGAGAGGCAATATACCATAGTGGCTATGGTATGGGCCAGAGCTCCAAATCTGTCTCTTAAAGTTACTTAATGACTCTGCACTCAGTTTTCTCATCCATAAAATGGGCCAAATATTATCATCTCATTGGATTTTGTAAGGATTAAATGAGTTTATGCATGTGAAGTACTTATAAGAAGACTTGGCAAATATAAGCATTCAAAAAAAAAGATAGCTTGCCTGACCGGTGTGGCTCAGTAGTTGAGCATCAACCTATGAACCAGGAGGTCATGGTTCAATTACCTGTCAGGACACATGCCCAGATTGTGAGCTCAATGCCCAGTGTGGGGTGTGCAGGAGGCAGCTAATCAATGATTCTCTCTCATCATTGATGTTTTTATCTCTCTCTCCCTCTCATTTCCTCTCTGAAATCAATAAAAAATATTTTAAAAAAATGTATAGTAGAAAAACACAATAAAATAAATAAATATCGCTATTATTCAGAGAAATGCCTTTTTTAAATGGATCTTAAATGTTAAGACTACAATAAGCAAAACAGTGTGGTAAGTGGTGTAGGGATAGATATATAGATCAATGGAATAAATAGTAGATCGAAATAAATTTACTTAAGTACAGCTGGCTGATTTTTAACAAAGGTGCAAAAACAATTCAATGGAAGACAGATAATCTTTTCAACACATGGTGCTAGAGCAACTGGATGTCTATAGGCAAAGAAATGAACTTCAACCTAAATCCCACACCTTCTATTAACTCAAAATGCTTCATAGATTTAAATGTAAAATATTAAATGATAAAATTTTTTAATGAAAACAAAGGAGGAAATCTTTGAAACCTAGGGCTAGGTGAAGAGTTCTTAGATGTCACACTCAAAGCATAATCCATTCAAGAAAGACTCACAAATGGGACTTCATTAAACTTAAAAACTTTTGCTCTGCAAAAGATCCTCCAAGAGGATGAAAAGATAAAACACAGACTGGAAGAAAGTGCTTGCAAACCAAAGAGTACTTCAGGAAGTACTGCAAATCAAACATCTGCAGAGGACTATTTAAAAAATCACTTAAAAATTAACAGTAAGTAACATATAATCCAATTAGAAAATGGGAAAAAGACATTAAGATACATTTCCATAAAGATGATATACAGATGGCAAATAAATATATATACAACATAAGCTAAAATAAACACAGTGACAAAGCCAAATGCCGGCAGAGGAATTGGCTCTATAATACTATATTGCTAATGGTAACGTAAAATGGTACAGCTACTCTGCAAAATAGGCAATTTTTAAAAAAATTAAATATACTCTAACCACATGACCAGCAATCACACTCCTGGGTATTTATCCAGAGAAATAGAAATTTATGTCTACATTTACAAGAATGTTTACTGTAGCTTTATTTGTAATTGCCTAAAATTGGAAACAACCCAAATATCCTTCAATGGGTGAATAGTTAAGCTATGGTATGTCATCTCATGGGATACTACTCAGCAATAAAAAGAAAGAAACTACTTGGATACATCTCAAAAAGATTACATATAGTGCGCTAAGTGGGGAAAAAAAGACAATCTCAGAAGATTGACTACTATATAATTCCATTTATATACTATTCTCAAAATGATAAAATTATAGAGACGGAGGACAGATTAGTGGTTCTAGGGATTTGGGTTAGGGGAGAAAAGGAGCATAAGTGGACACGAGAGATTTTTGTGGAAATAAAGCAGTCAAAATCTTAATTGTGATTGTGGTTACATGAATCTCTACATGTGGTAAAATTGTATAGAACTACACAAACATATACATGCACACGTGGTGAAATCTGAATCTGAATAAAGTCTGTTGATTGTATCAAGATGTTACCACTGTGGGAAACAGGGTGAAAGATACATCAGACCTCCCTGTTCTATTTACAACTTCCTGTGCATCTATAATTATTTCATAATAAAGTTTAAAAAAAATAGATGCTATGAAATACGCTAAACCCTATAATAAAATCTTATTTGGCGATTAAAGTTACCTTTATTAGCAAACTCAATTCTTTCTTTCTTTTTTATTTTTATTTTTTTAATTAAATCTTTATTGTTCAGATTATTACATTTGTTCCTCTTTTTTTCCCCAAAAACTCCCCTCCTCCCAGTTCCCGCCCCACCCTCCGCCCTCACTCCCCACCCACTGTCCTCATCCATAGGTACACGATTTTTGTCCAGTCTCCTCCCGCATCTCCCACACCCCTTTCCCCCCCAAGAATAGTCAGTCCATTCCCTTTCTATGTCCCTGATTCTATTATAATCAACAGTTCATTCTGTTCATCAGATTATTTATTCACTTGATTCTTAGATTCACTTGTTGATAGATGCATATTTGTTGTTCATAATTTGTATCTTTACCTTTTTCTTCCTCTTCCTCTTCTTAAAGGATACCTTTCAGCATTTCATATAATCCTGGTTTGGTGGTGATGAACTCCTTTAGCTTTTCCTTATCTGTGAAGCTCTTTATCTGACCTTCAATTCTGAATGATAGCTTTGCTGGATAAAGTAATCTTGGTTGTAGGTTCTTGGCATTCATCACTTTGAATATTTCTTGCCACTCCCTTCTGGCCTGCAAAGTTTCTGTTGAGAAATCAGCTGACAGTCGTATGGGTATTCCCTTGTAGGTAACTGAGTTTCTTTCTATTGCTGTTTTTAAGATTCTCTCTTTATCTTTTGCTCTTGGCATTTTAATTATGATGTGTCTTGGTGTGGTCCTCTTTGGATTCCTTTTGTTTGGGGTTCTCCGCGCTTCTTGGACCTGTAAGTCCATTTCTTTCACCAGGTGGGGGAAGTTTTCTGTCATTATTTCTTCAAATAGGTTTTCAATATCTTGCTCTCTCTCATCTTCTGGCACCCCTATAATTCTGATTACGCTTGAAGCTGTCCCAGAGGCTCCTTACACTATCCTCGCATTTTTGGATTCTTTTTTCATTTTGCTTTTCCGGTTGGGTGTTTTTTGCTTCCTCGCATTTCAAATCATTGTCTTGATTCTTGCGCTCCTCTGGTCTGCTGTCGGGAGTCTGTATAATATTCGTTATTTCAGTCCGTGTATGCTTAATTTCTAATTGGTTCCCCAATATAACATCGAGGGTCTCATTAGTTTTCTTGTAGATCTCATTAAGTTTATCGGCGGCTTCTAAAGAGTTCCTGAGAGACCTTAAAAGTGTGGTTCTGAACTCTATATCTTCCATTGACAATTTTGTCCTATTTCTTTGTCTCCGCATTTTGTTATGCTTCCTTGGTGCACCCCCTAGTGGTCTTTGTGCACAGTCTTATAATTAAACCTTGATTGTTGTAGCTAATACCAGGGAGGGTTTGACCTCCAGGCCGAGTGGCTATGAGAATCAGCTGTGTCTGCAGTGAGAGAACTTCTGTCCTCTAGGGAGGTGCTAATCTAGCCTTTGCCTGAGGCTATCCGGCAAATGCCTCTGTGCAGGGCTTGGGCGGGGCGGGTCGCACAGGATCAACAGGGTGGGCTGGAGAGAGCAGTTATGGCTGCTCTCAGTCCTGTCCCCAGGGGTTCTGCCTCTCTGAGTCCCAGCACCCGCTGCAAACCTCGGAAAGAAAGCTGCACTCGCTCTGACCGAAGCCAGACAGTCCCGCTTCTCCCGTTTGAGTCTGGGTCCCTAAAGACTCGCCCGTATCTGAAGCTCAGCGTCTGGGACTCCCTCCCGATTGAAAACGCCAACCGCGCCCTCCGCCGCCAGCCTGCTCCACGCACTCCGCACCTCAGAATTTGACTTCAGCACTGCGCCTCCTCTGAGTGTCCATATGCATTTCTCTTTCCTCCTAGTTGTAGGACTTCCACTCAGCCAACGTTCCTGTGGTTCTGGGTGATGTCCCTTCCGTTTTTTGGTTTCACTTTTGAAGTAGTTGTTCAAAGCAGCAAACTCCGGCGTTAACCTATGCCACCATCTTGGTTCTCCAATTCTTTCTTTCTAAATTGTATAAAATGATAACTTAAACATTTGCAATATTGGTAGAATTTGTAGAAATTCATCAAAATATGGTGAAGGCAAAGAGGGGTTGTGTATGTATAGAGGGGGTGTTTATGGCAGGTGTCCACTGTTTCAAGAAGGAAGAAACATATTTCTAAGAGTCCTTCCAGAATGGCACTTCTTGTCATAGACCAGTCTCTGGCCCTCGAATTTTCAGGTTCAAACACCTGATTTTCTTGCAAACTGAGCCTTAACCGAGCCTTAACTGATTCCCATTCACTGAGCTCATAACCTGATAAGCTATGCACAACAACCTCTGCCACACTCAGATGGGTAAGAAAAGTCATTTCTTTCTATTAACTTACTTTGAACTCCAAACCCCCATCTATTAGATGGAGGAAATTAAATCTAATTAATAATTTGCAAAGGCACTGTTGGCCTGGTTACTGCCCAGACATCCACTGTTGTAGTCCAAGTGACCACCATGAATGGTCGCTGTGGCTTTTGTGATGCATGGGACTCAGGAGTCTTCAGTGCTATGATCCAGCTTCCCTAAGCACTCCAAGCAGTCATCTCCCTCCTAAGTCTTGCACTTTCTCAGGTTCTGACATCTCTCCCACTCCAGCCTCAGAGAAACTCCTAAAGAAGCTCTTACTTCTCTAAGATCCTTTCTCTCCCAGATCTCTAGGACACCCAACATCAGCTTAGCTCTTCTAGAAGGTGGGAAAAACCATTAACTTGAAGCCACTTTTTGTCCTCTACTTTTTGGGCTGCCAAAATCCCTGTGATAGGGAATTGTGAGGCCTCACTACCTTTTAGAATGTAGAGAAGAGAAAAATATAGAGAGAATGAAATAAAACCAATACTTTAACAAATCACTCTGTCAAAACTACATCAAGCCAGAAAAGTCACTTTATTAATTTGCAATAAGCAATGGATGTCACAACAGGTCATATCCATGCGGCTCCAGGGGTGGGCAAACTTTTTGACTCGAGGGCCACAATGGGTTCTTAAACTGGACCAGAGGGCTGGAACAAAAGCATGGATGGAGTGTTTGTGTGAACTAATATAAATTCAAAGTAAACATCATTACATAAAAGGGTACGGTCTTTTTTTTTTTTTTTTTAGTTTTATTCATTTCAAACGGGCCGGATCCGGCCCGCGGGCCGTAGTTTGCCCACGGCTGGTAGCCCATTCTCCCCTCACGTAAAGTAGACGTTCAAGATCCTAATTAGACTGTTGCTTGGTGAACCTAAAGTCAGAACCAAGGACATTAGAATAATTCAACATTTAAAGATGTCAGGCTATCATAGCCTGCTTTATGAACACCACAATAGGGACAGACACTCATGTCATGCTAAAAGAGCTAGAAACATGGGAAGTTCATTGGCTATAATCCCCGAATGTTCACTTTGAGAATGTTTTTGCCAGTAGAGTTGCAATATTCAGAGGCATTTGACTGGGATTCTCTCGCCCAGAATACTTGGAGGAGTACTACCAATGTTTGTCTTAAAGATGGTCCTTTTTCTCTGCTTCCACAACTGACCACCTCTTCCATCAAATAACAGGCCAATCCTGCTGGCCTAGGATTCATGTCCCTTCGGGATGATTTTGCATAGATCTGTTTCAATCAATTTCACAGGAACTTTAAATTTGACTTACAAAAGAGCCATATAATTTTGTTCTTGGGTTAGCCTTCCTGTATCTACCACATCCTGATAATGGTATTTAAAACAAACTCTATTAGAAGATCTTCGCCCTAGCCGGCTTGGCTCAGTGGATAGAGCGTCAGCTTGTGGACTGAAGGGTCCCAGGTTTGATTCCGGCCAAGCGCACATGCCTGGCTTGATCCCCAGTTGGGGATGTGCAGGAGGCAGCCGATCAATGATTTTCTCCCATCATTGATGTTTTTATATTTCTCTCCTTCTCCCTTCCTCTCTGAAATCAATAAAGAAATATATTTTTTTAAAAAAGAAAGAAGATCTTCAACCAGGAGCATCCTAACAAAGGAATTATCTTAAACAATTTAAAAATAATTATACATTTTAGATATTACATCATTGTAACCATTGAAGAATAGTTAATGGTTAAATGCAGCATGCATGACAATGGGTAAAATCTGCTAGATGCAAATGATCCAATAATAATGTCACTGAAATGAGATTTTTGAGTATTGAGTGCACATTGTTAAGTATTGAGTGGTCTCACTGTAAAGGTTCTTGGGTGTTTATGTTTTCGAATTATGGTATATGTGCTGGATTATCTAAACTTCAGGCACATCAGCAATCTAGAAGACAGGCAAGTCCATGCCATTCCCTCCCACCCTTTGCAGAGAGATAATGTATGTTCTAATGAAAGCATTATACTCTGAACTTGCAAAGTGCTTAAAATCAATCTTTATGATAATTCCTAACCTATATATTTATGTGTACATCAATAATTATTCCATTTTCTATTTTATAGGAGAATAAAAAAATATAATTAATAATAATGATAGTAGTAATAATAATAATAGATTCCAAGGTTCATATTTCCCATAAAAAGTTTAACAAGTTACATGGCAACAAGAATAAAACTCAGCTTGTGCCTGCTCTCTCAAACTCTGTTTAATAACTTTGTATTCTCTAATATCTTCGGCTTGTCTTTTTTTTTTTCTTCTCCAGTTTTCGCACAAACAGGGTACTCATTATTACTAATGAGATCTTCCCAATCTTAATCAATTCATTATGTCCAATAAAGCCAGGGAAAACATCAGCCAACTGGTCTTGCAAATGACTTTGTAATAGCTTTATCAAGATAAATGAATATGCTGTAGCATGTTAGGGTTTCTGAAGTAATTCCAGTATAATTTTAGGAATCCAAAGACAGTATATGAGGAAATGAAGGTGTGTGTGTTTTTTTAAGTTCACTTCAACTGGTTTGGGGTAAAATGTAACATAGTGTTTCTATCAAGTTGTGCTCTTTTATTTTGATTTGATTCCTTAACTATTTATGAAACACATGAATGTTTATGAAATGCATGAATATATTTACTTTGAGCTCTGCTTTCCTCCAACTCATGCATAACGATCCCTTTTTATTTATGTAAACTTGAAATAATAATAATAAGCTAATTGTGTTCAGCTCTGCCCTTTGAGCTGAAGAGATGCAGTCATAACCCCAGAGGGCAGTCGGATGGACTCCATTGCCTCTCAGCAGGATTACAAGTAATGCCTGTGCTCAGAATCCCTTCCGATGACCTATTCACCCAAGATACATTTTTGTCAAATACGGAACACCAGGCATTAGGAGATGAGGCTGAGTAGAGTTAACACAGTTTTTGTTTTGCTAAGACAGAAAAATATCCAATCCCATGTATTATTATTATCTACTGATCCATCCTATTGTGATAAGAGCATTAGGACAGAATCTGTTCATGTCCTCATTGCTCCAGCCAGAGCTCCATTCTCACGCACACTCTGTGGCGCTCATTTGGCCAGCAGGATCCAAGGGCACAGGGAGAGCTGCCTACTTACATTGCCATGTTGTATGAGGTGGCAAGACCATCTCTTTAGTTTTGGTTTCCACTGCAGTGTATGATAAAATCAGACCACAGCACATAAGGGGGCTCACTCTAAGAGGCTGCAGTGAAATTTAGAAGTCTTTCAGCCCACTTATCAAAATGCTTACACTTCCCATTTCACTGCAGATGAAACAATAATAAATTCTGAGCAAAGGAAGTTAATCCACATCTGGAGGATTTTATTAAGTTAAACAATAAAAGTTGTGCAGATCCAGCCCTGGCCCGTTTGGCTCAGTGGATAGAGCGTCAGCCTGCGAACTGAAGGGTCCCAGTTTCAATTCCGGTCAAGGGCATGTACCTTGGTTGTGGGCACATCCCTAGTAGGGGGTGTGCAGGAGGCGGCTGATTGATGTTCCTCTCTCATCGATGTTTCTGACTCTGTATCCCTCTCCCTTCCTCTCTATAAAAAAATCAATAAAATACATTTTTAAAAAAAAGTTGTGCAGATCCAGGCAATGAGTTTCCTATTTAAATTCATAGCAACCCATAGGCACATTTCATCAAAGGCCTTAAATAGACATTGTAATGTATCATTCTCACTACTGACTCTATCATGAGTCTAACAGAAAAACAAACAGAAATTTCATAATGCAAACATCAGAGTTTTCCTTTTCATCAGTATTTTTCTGTTAGCAACATAACAGACCTAGGATTGATAGGGACCTATCACATAGTGCAATATCAACGCATTTTTATACTGAAATTTAATTTAACACTTTATAGCAAGTATCTTCTAAAGAAATCTTTTAAAAAATATATATGTTTTGTCCTCGCCGGTTTGGCTTAGTGGATAGAGTGTCAGCCTGCAGACTGAAGGGTCCCAGGTTTGATTCCCTACCAATTGATGTGTCTCTCTCACATCAATGTTGCTGTCTCTCCCCTTCCCTCCCACTCTCTCTAAAACCAATGGAAAAATATCCTTGGGTGAGGATTAACCAAAATATATATGTATGTTTTTACTGATTTTAGAGAGAGAGGGTGAAGGTGGGAGAGAGAGAGAGAAACATCAATCAGCTGCCACTCAACCAACTGAGCCACACCAGCCAAGGCTGAAGAAATCTTTTTATTTGCCCTTTTGACCAATATAGGCTGGGTGTGAAGGAAAGTATATCAAAATGAAGTTACTACACATTTAAGGAAAGATAATATATTTCTTTTACTTAGTTTATTTCAGAGAGAAAGGAGAGAGAGAGAGAAACATCAATGATGAGAGAGAATCATTGATTGGCTGCCTCCTGCACACCCCCTACTGGGGATGGAGTTTGCAACCCGGGCATGTGCCCTGATGAGGAATCAAACCGTGACCTCCTGGTTCATAGGTCAATGTTCAACCACTGAGCCACACCGGCCAGGCTTTTTTAACTTAGTATTTTAAAATTTTGTTTCATAAGAGATCAACCGAAGGACTTGTATACATGTATATAAGCCAAACCAATGGACATGGACAACAGGGGGATGGGAGCATGAGTTTGTGTGTGGGGGGGGAGGTTGGGGGTTCATGGGGGGGATGTGGACACATTTGTAATACCTTAACTAATAATTAAAAAAATAAATAAATAAATAAAAAATAAATAAAAAAAATTTTTGTTTCATAGTTGCACATTTTTGATTTATTTGAAGCTTATAATGTAATTTATTTGTCCTTGGTTATATTTTCATATATAAAAGCCTAAGCGACTGGTCGACAGGTCGACCAATAGACTGGTCACTATGACGCGCACTGACCACCAGGGGGCAGATGCTCAATGCAGGAGCTGCCCCCTGGTGGTCACTGCACTCCCACAGCAGGAGCGCCGCTCAGCTGACTAACAGGTGCTAGCTAGACGCTGGGCTCACGGCTGGCGAGCACAGCTGTGGCTGCCGCTTCAAGCCGAAACAGCGCAGGTGCAGTGGGGCCTGGATAAGCAGGAGCAGCGCGGCACCCAGCCCAGGCTCCCGCTCATCCCCAGCCACCTGCTGCTTTGCACACTACTACATCCCTCGGGGGATGTTGGACTGCTGGTTTCAGCCGATACCCGCAGGCCATGCCGAGGGACCCCACCCGTGCACGAATCCATGCACCAGGCCTCTAGTATATTATATATGCCTACCCATATGATGTATCTATGTGATATGTATACCCAGTGGTATGCTGGTAAGCCAACCCTTCAAAAAAAAAAGTAGTTCTGATTTGCCAATTTCCATGTTGTAAACACTCCCACCATGGCCAATTTCAAGCTACCAATATGATGCCACTGAATGTGGAGTAGGGAAGAGAGTTGCACATTTGGCTCTGGTGAGCCAATACAAACAAGCTCCAACACCACTGTATACATGAGTGTGTGTTTGCATGCACATGCATTAAAAAATGTGTATACACACACACCAAGAGGTCTATGGAATAGTGAGGAAGACTGAAGCCAGGACCTCCCTTGAAATCCCACCTCTACCACTCACTAGTTATTTGACCTTGAGCAAATCACTTAACTTTTCTGTGCCTCAGTTTCCTTTTTGCCTAATGCACATAATAATAGTACTAGGTATGTTGTAAAGATTAAGTAAATTAACATATATAAAGGCTTAATACAGTAATGCATAAGTACTATATAAGCATCAGCTATTTTTGTTGTTGCTAATAATATAATCTATATATTACTCTGTGTATATATAATAATCTGTCGGGATCTTGCCCACCAGAAGCACCTGATGCTCCACCTCCATCTCTTTGTCCATTCCCAACCTCTGCCCCATATTTCCTCTCCTCCCCTGTGCAGGTTCAAGTTAGCCTTGTAGGGATTAAGTTCCGTTCCAATCAGAATCAGCAAATCTTTAGACCTGAGACTGGAGCTGTCCTGTTATCTAGCCTCAAGTCAGCTGTCTTACCTGCATGCCCCTCTCTATCAGTGCCTAGAGAGCTCCTTTCCTGGAGCACTGCCCTGGGTGTTTGACTACCTACCTTCATCCGCCAGTCTTTGAACTCATCTGATTGCTTGTCTTCTACTGGTTGGTTTCTGACTGGTGGCTTGCCCTGATCCTTGCTCTAAATATTGTACTTAAATCTTTGGCCCTTGACTACTGGGTTCTGACTTTAGTTTGGTTTGAAATTCTAACTGATGATCTGGTTCTGGATCTTCCCCAGTTTCTATTCATTTGTACTGCATTTCCAATTCTCTTGATCTGGGATATCTTTTTTTAAAATATATTTATATTGATTTCAGAGAGGAGGGCAGAGGGAGAGAGAAACATCAATGATGAGAGAAAATCACTGATGGCTGTCTCCTGCATTCCCCACACTGGGGATCGAGCATGCAACCCATGCATGTGCCTTCACTGGGAATCAAACTATGACCTCTTGGTTCAGAGATTGATGCTCAACCACTGAGCTATGATGCCCGGGCTTAATCTGGGATATCTTTATGATAGTGATTCAACCTGGATTTTCCAGATAGTATCAACTTTGACTCTATTGTTTTGGTATACAAAATATATTGGCTAAAGAATTTTTGATGACAGAAAGACCTATAAAACTCCATAGTCAAAACACATTCTTTTTTTTAATTCAGAAAATATTATTGTGTTTTGTCTAATTTTTTAAGTTCCAGTACTAAAGTGACCACCAGTGGTTTTTTTTTTTAATCCTCATCCCAGGATGTATGTGATTTTAGAGAGAGAGGAAGGGAGAAAGAGAGAGAAACATTGATGTGAGAGAGAACAGTCAGTTGGTTGCCTCTTGTACACACCCACCTGGAGGTCGAACCTACAACCTAGATATGTGTCCTGACCAGGAAGCAAACCCACAGCCTTTTGGTGTACAGGATGACATGCCAATCAACTGAGTCACCCAACCATGGCAAAAGTGACCACTGATCTTTTTTTTTAATATGTTTTTATTGATTTTAGAGAGAGAAGAAGGGAGAAGGAGAGAGAGAGAAACATCAGTGCGAGAGAAGCTGATCAGCCGCCCCCTATATGTGCCCTACTGGGGATTGAGCCAGCAACCCGGGCATGTGCTCCAACTGGGAATGGAACTGGTGACATTTTGGTGCATGGGACAACACTCAATCCACTGAGCCACACCAGCTGGGCTGTGATCAACCCAAACCATGGTCCAGGTTCTACTACTCTATCAGGCAGTTCTACTACTCCATCAGATTACAAAGTGGAAGTGATTTGGAAAGAAGGCATACTTCAGAATAGGACCCCAAAACCTCCTTGCCCCATTTTTCAAATAATGGCTGGAATGTCATACATTCTATTCACCTTTTAAAAATTTATTTATTCTATTTGTGTCTACGTATTGTAAACATTTGATATTTACTGTTATCTATATACACTGAGTGGCCAGATTATTATGACCACCTGACGTTTGTAGGCAAATTAGCTATAATTTAGCGTTGAAGTTGCTAGAGGGCCAGACCATTATAAATAGGGAAGCAAGTTGTTTACCACGACAGTAGAAGTGATTTTTTTTTTCTGAAGATATGGGTAAACAACATGATTTAACAGCCGTTGAACGTGGGATATATATATACACTGAGTGGCCAGATTATTATGACCACTTGACATTTGTAGGCAAATTAGCCGTATACTGCATCGTATGGGATATGGAAGCTGAAGGCCTGTTCGAACACCTTTGCTGTCTGCAGTTACCAAGATAAAATGTCTCCAATTCTCACAGGAACACAAGGATTGGACAGTCGAGCATTGGAAAAAAGTCATGTGGTCGATGAATCACATTTCCAGTTGCATCATGCAGATGGCAGAGTGAGAATTTGGCGGAAACAGCATGAAAGCATGCACCCCACATGCATGAGTACAACCCTTCAACCTGGTGGGGGCAGTGTTATGGTTTAGGGCATGTTTTCTTGGCATGATTTGGGCCCTTTAATTCGTGTGGAACAACGTCTGAATAGCACAACATACCTAAGTATCGTTGCTGATCAAGTTCATCCTATCATGTTGATGGCGTATCCCAATGGAGATGGCTTCTTCCAACAAGACAACATGCCACGGTGCTTGTATTGTGCAGGAGTGGTTTCAAGAACATGAGGGAGTCTTTACCTTGCTTAGGTGGCCCCCACAATCACCAGATCTCAATCCAATTGAGCATTTATAGGACGAAGTTAAAAGAGGCATCAGGCAGCTGGTTCCACAACCATCAATCTCACAGAACTGGACAGTGCTATTCATCAGGGATGGTGTCAGATTCCTCACATCACCTTTCAACATCTCCTGGAGTCAATGTCAAGAAGAATCGCTGCAGTATTGAAGGCAAAAGGTGGCCCAACGAAATACTGATGGGGTGGTCATAATAATCTGGACACAGTGTATATATGTCCCATGTTCAAAGGCTGTTAAACCACGTTGTTTACCCATATCTTCAGAAAAAAATCACTTCTACTGTTGTGGTAAACAACCTGCTTCCTTATTTATAACTAGAGGCCTGGTGCACAAAAATTTGTGCACTGGTGTGGGGGGGTGTCCCTCAGCCCCACTTGTGCCCTCTCACAATCTGGGACCCCTCAGGAGATAACAACCTGCTGGCTTAGGCCTGCTCCCGGGTGGCAGAGGGCACGCCCAATCCCTAGGTGCCTGCACCGCAGCCCCTGGTCAGGCTCAGAGCAGGGCCGATTGGGGCGCTGCCCCGTCATGCACAGAGCAGGGCGGATCGGGAGGTTGTGACCCTGCCCCCTGTCACACACAGAGCCACAGGGCGATGAGGGGGTTGTGGCCCACCCCCTGTCACACACACAGCTGCAGGGCAATCAGGGGGTTGGGCGCTGCCCCCTGTCACACTGCTCCAGGGGCCAGGAGGCCTCGCGATTCTGCTGATCCCAGTGCTGGGAGGCCTCACGGCTCCTCTTGACACTGGAGCCGTGAGTCCTCGCTGCTCAGCTGATCCCGGGTTTGGGAGGCCTCGTGGCTCCGCTGATCCTGGTGCCGGGAGGCCTCGCTGCTCAGCTGATCCCGGGTTTGGGAGGCCTCGTGGCTCCGCTGATCACAGGCTGGGAGGCCTTGCGGCTCTGCTGATCCTGGTGCTGGGAGGCATATTACCCTTTTACTATATAGGATAGAGGCCTGGTTCACAGGTGGGGGCCGGCTGGTTTGCCCTGAAGGGTGTCCCGGATCAGGCTGGGGGTCCCGCTTGGGTGCCTGGCCAGCCTGGATGAGGGGATGATGGCTGTTTGCAGCTGGCCACACCCCCTTCAGGGTGGGGGTCCCGCTTGGGTGCCTGGCCAGCCTGGATGAGGGGATGATGGCTGTTTGCAGCTGGTCACACCCCCTTCAGGGTGGGGGTCCCCACTGGGGTGCATGGCCAGTCTAGGTGAGGGGCTGAGGGCCATTTTCAGCTTGTGGGTGCCTGAAGCTCCCAACCTCTCTTTTATTTCTTTTTTCTTTTTTATTCTGGGATTTATTTACCTTTTATGGCTGTCACTGGAGCTGAGAGCTGTCTTTAGCTCTAAGGCTCAGCTCCAGCTCTGAGACCTCGGCTGCTGAAAGCAGGTTTCTGGGCTTTGTTTACTTTCTGTATTTAAAACTTTGTTGCGACTCCAGCTCTGAGATCCTGACTGACTGAAAGCAGGTTTCTGGGGTTTTGTTTAGCTTCTATATTTGTAACAATGTTTCTTAGAGAGCAGCTCAGAGCCCAGCAGCGGCAGGCGGGGAACCTGGCTTCCTCCCTCACTGGAGCAAGCAAGCCTCCCTGTTCGCATCAGCTGCCTGGCTGCCGGCCACCATCTTGGTTGGCAGTTAATTTGCATATCTCGCTGATTAGCCAATGGGAAGGGTAGTGAAGTTACGGATAATTACCATGTTTCTCTTTTATTAGATAGGATGGTCTGGCCCTCTAGCAACGTCAACGCGAAATTATAGGTAATTTGCCTACAAACGTCAGATGGACATAATAATCTGGCCACTCAGTGTATATAAAAGCCTAAGCAACCATTATGACCAAACAACAGGAACGACCATTTGACCAGTCGCTATGATGCACATTGACCACCAGGGGGCAGTGTGCTCCCCACAGCCAACCTCCTGCGGCCCCTCCCCCACCCCCCGCCAGCTGCCCCCCCCCCATCAGCCCTGACCATCAGGGGGCTGGCCAGCCAACTTCCCACGGTCCCTCCCCCAGGCCCCGATGGGTGTGGGGGAGTAGGGAAGGCGCAGCAGGCCAACCTCTTGCAGTCCCTCCCCCTGGCCGGTTGGTCTTGTGATGGCCCGGATCAGGGGGGACAGCCAGCCAACCTCCCAGGGTCACTACCCCCAGCCAACTGGCCCCCAGATAGGCCTCAATCTCTGGCCAGGCCGAAGGATCCCACCCGTGCACAAATTCGTGCACTGGGCCTCTAGTTTGAATATAATGGAGGCAAATAGCTTGATTATCTCTCTTTTCCTCCTGTCTACCTCTTAGTGACCACATGTGTATCAGCAGCTGTCTCTGAAGATGGCAAGCCCTGGTAGGCTCTCCTTAATTGAAAAATGGCTAAATTTCTGCAAAACCTAAAATCAGTGGTTTGAGCTCAGTTACCCCACCCTGTTTTCAACTGATTCAATCTCCTGGCAGCTTTTCTGTTTTGCCAGGCATTCAAAGGCAAACTCTTAAAAATATTCCCTCTAAGAAAAAGCCACATTTTCATTAGAGCTCTAAACAACAATTATTTCTCTAAATCAATGTCTTCTATTGAAGGGAGAAAACATAACATCATTTGGTGGTGGTAGTTTACTAGTATATGCGTGTGGGTGCTGGTGGTGGTAAGATAGGGCAGGGAGGAAGTAGAAAGGTGGGTCACAATCAAAATCTCTCTCTCTCTTTTCTTTTTTTTTTTTTTTTTCAGAAACTCCCAGACAAGCAACTTTTGTGTCCCTCTCTTTTTAGCACTGACCCAGTCTAGCAGTTTACATGAAACTCATTCTTTTCTATCTAATCCCCTTTATAAAGAGAGAAAAAAAAGAGTAGGATTAGGGAACTGGACTGTGTCAAGAGGCGTGGATTTTAAACCAGTTTTTAAATTAACTCTCTTGATGGACCCCCAGGGGTCTATAGACAGAATTCAGGGGATCCATGAGTTTGAAAGGGAAAAAAATTACCACATTATTTTCATTGACCTCTAATTAAAATTTGGCAATTCCTTCAGGATCTCCCCAACATCTGCCCTATCTGTCACCTCCTCCTATTTGTAGGCTTAAATTGGCCATGTAGTTCTTCGATTATTAAGAAGCCAGAGTATTAGCAGTGCTTATGAGTTTTCATCAATAAAAACCAACATTTCCTTATTGCTTTTACATTGTTACTTAAATCTTAAAATACCGTATTCACTCATCATTACTTCGAAATTATGCTATTTAATAGACTTGCTGCTGCATCTTATAATTTGACATGTAAATAAAGAAGCATATATATTACTATACTACATGTTTTTTTAATATTCTGATGTTAAAAATTGGTTTCCTTTGGGCTCTTACATTTTTGGTTTTAAAAATATTCATATAAACATAAAATTCACATATAAACATAAAAACATATACAAATTTAATGGCTTTAATATATTTACAGAATTATGCAACCATCATTACAATCTAAACTTAGAACATTTTCATCACCACAAAAAGAAACCCATACTCATTAGCAGTCACTTCTTACTCTTTTCCCCTCCACACCCAGCCCTCTAATCTACTTTCTGTCTTAATGATTTGCCTATTTTGGACCTTTCATATAAATGGAATCGTACAATATGTGGTCTTTTGTGATTGGCTTCTTTCACTTAGCATAAAGTTTTTGAGGTTCATCCAAGTTGTACCACGTGTCAGGACTTCATTTCTTTTATTGCCAAATAATACTCTATTGTATGAATATACCATGTTTTGTTTATTCATGTTTTTGGACATTTAAGTTGCTTCCACTTTTCAGCTATTATGAATTATGTTGCTATGAACATTCATGTATAAGTTTGTGTGTGGCTGTTTCATTTCTAATGGTTTCATACTTAGGCGTGGAATTCCTGGGCTATAGGGTAACTGCATGGTTAACCTCTTGAAGAAATACCAAACTGTTTCCCAAAATTGTTGCACCATTTTATATTATCACCAGAGTGTTTGAGGATTCCAATGTCTCAATATCCTCTCCAACTCTTATTATTGTGTGTCTTTTGTATTATAGCCACCTATTGGGCATGAAGTGGTATCTCGCTGTGGTTTTGATTTGCGTTTCACTAATGGCTAATGATGTTGAACATTTTTTCATGTTGTTATGGGCCATCTGTGTACCTTCTCTGGAGAAATGCCTATTCAATTCCTTTGCCCATTCTTTAATAGGATTGTTCATCTTTTAATTATTAAGCTGTAAGAGGTTTTTTGTATATTCTGGATACAAGTCCCTTATCAGATATATTTTCTCACATTTTGTGGATTACCTTTCCACCAACTTGATGGTATTAGTTGTAGCACAGAAGTTTTTATTTATTTATTTTTAAATATATTTTTATTGATTTCAGAGAGAAAGGGAGAGGGAGAGATACATCAATGATGAGAGAGAATCATTTATTGGCTGCCTTCTGCACCCCCCTACTGAGGGGATGGAGCCCACAACCCGAGCATGCACCCTGGACCAGAATCGAACCCGGGATTCTTCAGTCTGCAGGCTGACGCTCTATCCACTGAGCCAAACCAGCTAGGGCCAGGAGTTTTTAATTTTGATGTACTTTTTTCCCCCTTTGTGGCTTATGCTTTTGATGCATATCTAAGAAACAGCTGCCTAGGTGAAGTTTATACAACTCTGAATATACCAAAAACTATTGAACTGCACACTTTAAATGAGCAGTTTCTATGTAAATTAATCCCAATAAAGCTGTGTGTTTTTTAAAAAGCCAAAATGTCAGAAGAAAAGAACAAACGGAGAAAAATTTAAACCTTGGTATCATCTCTGTACACATAAACCAATAAATCCTCCTTATTGTTTAAAAATGTTTTTAAAAGAACAAAACACCAAAAGCAGGTTCTAAAATTACATCATGATGATGGTTGTAAACTCTGTAAATACACTAAAAGCCACTGAATTGTATATATTCTATGAAAAAAGTTTATGGTATGTGAATTATAGTTTAAGAAAGCTGTTTTTAAAAAGACAAACGAAACTATTACCTAATCTACAGTCATAATATTCACTCTTATGTTTTCTTCTAAGAATTGTATCATTTTAGCTCTTATGTTTAGTTTTTTTTTTTAATCTATTTTGAGATAATTTCTGAATATGGCATACAAAAGGGGGTCTAAATTCATGTAATTTATGCTCTTAAAAACATTATTCTGAGTGGGACTCCATGGGCTTCACCTGACTGCCAAGGCATCCATGGGACAGAAAAAGAGAAATCTTTGCTGGAAAGTGGACTATATACCCTTCCTTCTCTGGGCCTCAGTTTCCTCCTCTGTACAGTCTGTGGGTAGGATTGAATTGGGAAATTCCTTCCAGTTCTGTGGTGCCCTTTCCTATGCAGACATTATGGGTGGAGAGCAATGACTCTTTTCAGAAGAAAATGCCGCATGTCTAAGACACAAGCAGTTCCTAAGTTTTTTGTTTGTATATTTGTTTTTTAAGGAAGCCATTGTCTGGCATAGGGAGGGCTCAGCCTGAGTTCTGTGAAGTGTTTAGGGACTAGAGGTGACACAACAGGGAAAGGAAATGTTTTCTATTGAAAAGCAGTCAATTGCCTTCAACAAGTTGCTAACAAACTGGGAAAAGATTTCTTTTCTGGTTTCAGCTGAATGCCAGCTTTTGGAAGGTACGTGGAGTGGGCTAGATGAATGGGTGACAGACACCCCCCAATGAGAGGAAAGATTGTTTATACAAAGTTAGCAGGAGAGAAGATGCCACTGCATGCGACTAAACCATCACTAAAGTCATCAAAGGGGAACAAAAATCAGGAAAATACAATCAAATCTTTACGTTTATAATTTAAAAGATACTTTCACAATTGTTATTTTATAATATTTACTTTTTTTCTTAAGTTTTAAATATGGTATGACCGGTTTTAAATATATACTGGTTAGGTCTCTTTCAAAATTAAATGAGTATGAGATAAATCAATGGCATTTTTAAAGGCTTTAGTATCAAAATCTATAAGTTATTTGATCATTGTATGCATTGTAATTTTTCCTGGAATCTATTTCTACACAGTGGAACTGACAGTAATATTTATAAAAAGAAAGCTAAAATGTTTGCAAAAAAAATTCTATTAAATAGACTTTTTTTTAAAAAAGACTATGGGATATTCTTCTGAGGTTTGTAAGTTATCTACACTGATGCATAGACCAAGCTAAATTCTCCATGGTTTGCAAATTTTGCAAGCCACGTGTTGACATCCTTTTAAATGAACAGTTTCACTCCCTTATCAATGTGGGTGCGAGGGGGAGGGGCAGGGGGGGGCGGGGAGTCCTTATGGGCTCAAAAGTCAGGACTTCTACTTTTCTTCTCCCAGCACCTTTCCCTCAAGCTTTACCCCCTTCCAAGAAGCACCCAAATGTGGGGGAAAAGAAGAGTATATAAAGCAGAGAAGAAGAAGAGTCAAAGTTCGAGAGCCCTGCCAATTAGTCAAAGGTCAGCACAGAAGAGACCCTCTGTGGGGACCAGGAAGCTGAATTTCTCCTGAGCCAGCTGAACTGGATGGCAGCCAATCTCTAGCTCCTTCCTGGGCCTGCATGGAGCTCCCCACAGCTCTGTGTGGCCCTGCATCGAGACAAAAATGCTTGATGAAATAGGGCCTAGTTTCACCTTTTTTTTTTACGTGAACAGATCAAGCAGAGGGTCAAGGGACAGAGGACAGAGAGGACCAAACTGGTATTTGCTGTGTCAAAACTTACAGGCTTATTTGGAAAGATTGAAACTAAGTAAAGACTTCTTATTAACATAGGACTAGAGTTGTGAAATCTGGCCAAAGGGTTTTCTGCAAGGATATATATCTATATCTATATCTATATATATCTATCTATATATATATATATATATATATAGATAGATAGATATATATAGATATATATAGATATATATAGATATATATAGATATATATAGATATATATAGATATATATAGATATATATAGATATATATATATATACACACACACACACACATACATACACACACACACACATACATACACACACACACACTCGTAGTGATAGAAAAAAGTAGAGAAACATACAACATTTTAATTAGGGGAGAAAACTGTTGTTTTTCATAAATTCATAACATTTCTCATGCCAGCAATTTTCTTTTAACTCTAAAACATGGGAATGGTAACTCCCAACTTTTTGCCCCCTCCTCAAAATGAAAGGGGAAGTAACATTCTTTTCATAGAAATAGAAACGCACATTTTTTAAAAAGTACTTTAAACTGACATTAGATTACTTATTTTAAAACAATCTTCCCCTTTAACTGAGCTTTTCTTCAGATTTCCCAAGAGGAAAAGTTGACGTCTAACTTCATGTGTTAGTTCCTTTTTTGCTTTTAAAATTTTTTTCTCGTATTTACTTTCTGGCAGAAGTATTTTATTGTTCTGTGAAAATCCAATTGCAATCCATCAGATATCAGTTATTAGTAAGGGGATAGTAATAATAAGGTAATATTAATTAGTTAAGGTAATAAGTTATAAGTAAGGTAATGTGTAAAACTGTAAAAGAGACATTTATGTCCAGAAATGATAGACCTTTATACTCTTTCTGCATTTAGGTAATCTCAGCCTATTTTTTGGAAATGTGCATTGAGCTGTAAGTGTGTTTTTCACACACAAAAAAAATCCCAAGGACTGGGTCCAACTGGGAGGAATGTTACCCAAGGTGGCCTGAGACAGCTAGTTGAAGAGTCCCAATTTTCATCATACTAGTTGCAAGGAGAAAAGGTCATGGCACAGAAGACAGCCTTGTATGTTTGTGGGCCAGGCTCACGCAGAGAAACAAGTGGTGAAGCTGTAACCAAGGGAGTGAAGATCTGAACAGAGCCTGCCCCTGCCCCCTCTCTGAGACCCCCAACAACCCCACTTCCTTCCTCTGCCTCTTCAGAATTCTGGATGTATTTATGGCTCCACCTCTCCACTTCCCTGCCCCGTCAGTGGGATGATTGGGAGAGGGTTGCTGTAGGGATGAGGAGAGCCCCCTGCCTAGCCCTGTGCCCATCTTCCTTGTCCCAAGCCTGTCCCCAACGCCTCTCCCCAGGCAGGTGGAGAGGGTCAAGGGAAGAGTTTCAATTCTGAAGCCACAGATGTGAAGCTAGCACCGGAGGGCCCCTTTACGTTGGCTGCTGAGAGAGTTTCTGCTGCTTGGAGTTGCTACCGGGCACTCCAGGCTAAACACTGCAAGTCAATAGATATATCTGATTTACTTTTATTCTCTCTTTTATATACTTTCTTTTCATCTCGGTGCTATGTGATTTTTCATCCTTTCATTCTTCCTCCCATGGGTCCCTGTTTTTAAGCTTCATTCTCTACAGTTCTAGGTTCCTTTGCATCTTTTATTTTGTTTTCTTTAAGGGCTCTATAAAAGCTAGCACTTTTGCTGTGTTTTTTTTTTTTTTTCTTTGTTCATATAGTCTGATCTGGAAACCAGGACTTTATGTTGGCTTGGATTTCTCAGGTCTCTAATCAACTCTGTGGAAAGTGGAATAGCTTGGCAACAGGCATAATAATAATAATTAAAAATAACAGCAAGTATAAAACGAAGAAATGAGACTCAAAAATAAGAAGGAAAGTGACAGAGAGTCATAGACTTTCATCTGAAAATATCTGTTCTGGCCAACTGAGAAGCACCCTTGCTAATCAGTTAATAACATCTATGTGCAGAAAAGTAAAACCATAGGAAAATTTCGCCTTTAAGTGTAGAATTTGCTTTGTGTATTATCTTCTGATGAAATTCCCACATATAAACAAACCTTTGAAAACCCAAGATGAAAACAATGGCTGCCACTAGTAAGATTTCCAACAGCACTTGTAAAACATAGAGCAGATTTGTTTTTCTGCCACAACTATTTCAGAGAAGTTCTTGCTTAATTTCATGCATGGTCATTTTATATCTCCCATATACATTCTCTTTTGCTGAATCAAAATCTTGTCAATGAGTTATTTTAAAAAATACTCTTTGAAATTACCCACACCCTAAACAGCAGTTCTGCTGTGTGTATACAAATGCTCTGGAAAGGCACAAGTCAGGTATTGGGTGTAGGCACAGGACAAACCGCATGGTCTGCTTTGGCAGCCCTGTCCTCACCTGCAAGCTGCCCACACACACTCCCTTCCAAACGGTGCTCCTCTGATGCCAATTGGCTGACTGAGCTACTTTGGGAGAAAGCCTATGGGAGGGGAGGAGAGAGGTGGTGTGGATAAATATTTTATAAACTAAACGTCAAGCTTAAAACTTGATTTACCCTTTCAATAAAATTCACCCTGGAAGTCCCATCTCTTCTTAAAAATCATGGGCACTGAAGAGTTAAGGGGGTATGGAAGCTGGTGTAGCCTGGGGCTGTCATCCAAGGCCAGCTCGCAAGGCAGCAGGAAGGGTTTGGTTCTGGCTAGGCTACAGACAGGCCATCTGGATGCAGGGAAGGCCTAGAATGCCAGAAACAGCTTTTCTTTTTGGTGTTAGGCTTCATTAAGTTCAGCCTGGGGAGAGTCTTTTTGGTTTGAGACCCAAACTGAGAGTCTTCTTTGAACAGGGATTCTGATATTTTGAACTTTATATAAAATATAAAATATACTCATTACATATATTCTTTTGGCAAAGAAAGATTACAAAAAAGCAATGTCCACAATTCAACATATTTTAAAAATGATATAGATCAGATTCACTAGGCTTATAAATATAAAAAAAAACCTGTGTGTAGTCTTTAAAGAATTTTGCTAGTAATAGATATATATCTGGGTATGTTTTCTGGGAGGGAAAAAAATTGTTCTTTATCCTGTGCCACTCTGTGACTCTTGTGAAGAATTATTTTATTGTATTTCCTATAGTTCACTTGAAAGAGCAATTTTACCACATTGAAATTGCTTTTATGCCTTTAAAAGTACCTTTTTTCTTCATTTTTATTTATATTTAATTATATTACATCTGGCAAATGTTAACGTGGGCCCGTTGTAATTCCTTTCACAGGAAATTTTTCTTAACTAGAATTGAAAAAAAAAGTCCTGCAGGGAAATTATAGCAACTTCCTACTCTATATCACTCATGAACATACACTCTGTTTGGAAACCACCCTCTTTAAAAGATATGATCTATTCTTCTCTAGCTATAGCAGCCTGTGTTAAATTTGTATGTGTTATTCTTAACAATTAAAGGAAAAGGTGAATGTAAATTCACTTGGGCAAAACAAAGTAGGAAAGAGAATATTATCCTTAAGAGAATTCTTACCTTAAGGAAGAGAAAATGCACGTATCTTTCTGGGTGGGGAAGTTGGGGAGGGGGGAGGCGAGTGGAGGACTTTTCTCTCTCCAAGTCATTAATTGCCACCTAGCAGCAGAGAAGGGAATTACACACTTAACTTTGGACTTCAATTCTAGAAAACACTGGTTTTAAAGGGCATATTTAAAAGGGCACTTTTATTATGACCAATATCTAAGGAATTATTAGCCTACTGGTAACTAGGGATTTATTTTTTTCTCTTTTGTAGTGATAAAAGAAAAAATACAACAAATGAAAAATTTTGCTTGTTTATAAGATACTTTACATCATAACATGTCTGTTCTTTTGTTTCTCTATGGTTACCCTTGCCACCTCAGCAATAGGCCAAAAGAAAAGACATTCTGAAGCCACCCAGACACTAAAAAAAATGCTGGCTTTGGCCAGGAAAGGAAGAAATGCCTGTTTTTAATACAGAAAGCAGTTTCCCAAATAATCTCAGGGTGGATTTCTATAAAAATTAGATCAGAATATATCTTATTTTGCTAGGACAAAAATGGTTGTTTATTTTGAAAATTAGAAGACATCTTTTTATAAAGAATGAAATAATTTCCAGACCAAATGATTATTGAAATGTGTTAGAGGATGTCCTTATTTCTAACTTCACCAACCATGTTTTTATTTTCATAACAGTCAGCCATATGCTTTAATGGAAAAAAGACTTCTATTACAGTGTTTCATAGATCTTGGCAGCTAAATAAAAATTTCAAGAGATTAAAGCAATATTATTTAGAAGTACTTCACAAGTTAACAAGTTCAAAAAGAAGATTCCAAGCTGAAAAGTACAACTTATTTAAGATAACAGAAAGGCAGAGGAGTGGCTTCACTGTACACTTCTAGTTTGCCACTTTTTATCTAGATAAGTAATAGACATCACTACTGTATTGACTATATGAGTATATTATCACTAAGGCAGCCAGCAACATTTTGCAAGACAAATACTGTTTTAAAAATAACAATAATAGCCTGGCCGGTTTGGCTTAGTGGTTGAGCGCCAACCTATGAACCAGGAGGTCACAGTTTGATTCCTCATCAGGGCACATGCCTGGGTTGCAGGCTCTATCCACAATAGGGGGCGTGCAGGAGACAGCCGATCAATGATTCTCTCTCATCATTGATGTTTCTCTGTCCTCTCCTCTCCTGCCCTCTCCTGCTCTCTCCTCTCCTCTCTGAAATCAATAAAAATATATTAAAATAATAATCTATATATATAAAAGCCTAAGCGACCGTTACAACTGGTTGACCAAATAACCAGTTGACCAGTCTCTATGACGTGCACTGACCACCAGGGGGCAGACACTCAATGCAGGAGCTACCCCCTGGTGGTCAGTGTGCTCCCGCAACCAACCTCCCGAAGCCGGCTAACCTCCCAGCTGTCCCTCCCCCAGCCCCCGGCCGGCCTTGATCCGCCCCAATTGGGACTGGGTGAGATGGCCTAGATTGGCCCTGATCTCCAGCCAGGCCGAGGGACCCCACCATGCATGAATTCATGCACTGGGCCTCTAGTAACTAATAAATATTGAATATTTACCATGTGCCAGGCAGTGTGCTAAACACTTTAAATGAAAAATTCACTTAGTTATCACAACAATCATAAAAGATACTAGCCAATATTATTTCTAGTTTATAGGTTTAAGCAACAACAAAACACAGGTTCAGAGAGGTGAAATTAGTCATCAAAGGTCTCGGAGCTCATAAGTAACTAAGTTTAAATACAAACCCAGTTCTATCTTAATATCGAAGTCGCCAGCGGTTAATTCTTGGAACTGTTTTCTACCTGTTCTTTTTTAAAAATACATTTTTATTGATTATTTAGAGAAAGAGAGGAAGGGAAAGAGATAGAGAGATAGAAACATCAATGTGAAACATCAATAGGCTACCTCCTGCACACTCTCTACTGAGGATCAAGCCCACAACTGCGGCATGTGCCCTGACTGGGAATCAAACCAGTGACCTCTTGGTTCATGGGTTGAGGCTCAACCACTGAGCCACATCAGCTGGGCTCTTTTCTACCTATTCTCACCCAAGTCTCATAGCTCTAAATAATAGCTCTGGAATGATGACCTCCAATTTTGGGTCTCCAGCCTGAACCTCTCCACTGAATTCCAACTCATATGCCAACTAATAGCTCCCTTTCTCCATTGAGATGTCTAATAGACATCCTAAACTTTTAATATACAAAACCATATTTATCTTTCCCCCAAAACCTGCTCTTCTTATCTCTCCTTTGTCACAGTTCATTGCAACTCCATTTTCTCAGGCCAAAAACATTAGTCACTTTGAAACCTCTTTCTTTTACATGCCACATACAATCCATTAGCAAAGTACTGTTGGCTCTGCCTTCAAAATATATCCAAAATCCAACTTCTTCCTACCATTTCACCATTACAACTCTGGTCCAAGCCATTGTCATCTCTCACTTGGATTATATAATTGCCTTGATCTTGTTAGCATGCCTGGCTCCAGTTTGTTCTCAACATTATAATTTTTTAACCCATTTCTTAAAAATATTTTTTTATATATTTCAGAGAGGAAGGGGGAGAGAGAGAGAGAGATAGAAACATCAATGATGAGAGAGAACCATTGATCAGCTGCCTCCTGCACGCCCCCCACTGGGGACCGAGCCCGAAACCCGGGCATGTGCCCCTGACCAGAATCGAACCTGGAACCCTTCAGTCCCCAGGCCGAAGCTCTATCCAGTGAGCCAAACCAGCCAGGGCTTTAATCCATTTTTAAAGGATTATCTATCTCAAGATAATCCTTTAAAATTATCAGTCAGAACACTTCTCATTTTAGAACCCTCTAGTCCAGTGGTCCTCAACCTGTGGGTCGCGACCCCTTTGGCAGTCGAACGACCCTTTCACAGGGGTCACCTAAGACCATCCTGCATAACAGATATTTACATTATGATTCATAACAGTAGCAACATTACAGTTATGAAGTAGCAACGAAAATAATTTTATGGTTGGGTCACAACATGAGGAACTGTATTTAAAGGGCCAGAAGGTTGAGAACCACTGCTCTAGTCACTAGAGCACTCTAGTGCTTTCTATCTCACTCAGAGTCAAAGTGGCCTAAAGGCCCTATACAACCTGCACCCCCTCCCCAGCCCATTTCCTCTCTGATTTCACCCTATAATAATCTTCTTTGGGAATTTTTGTCTGTTTTGTTTACTGAGGTTTTCTTAGCATATTTTAGTAATAATGCTTGGCATATGGTAAGGTGATTAATAAATATTTGTTGAGTTAATGAGAATTATCTCACTCTAAAGTATACCCTTTTCATGATTTCCCTCTACGCATATATTGGTGGCTCTGAATTAAATTTGCTTGGCTGGACTCTCTTCAAAGTGGCTCTTATATCGAAGTTTCACTTTTGGACCAATAGACGAGACATTTGGTCTCCTGGGGTTTTAGTGGCTTTCATTCCTTTAAGCATGAGTTGGCCCAGATTCTTATGCAGTAGTTACAAAATTGATCAATAAGGGTATTTTGCAGGAAGAATAAGCCAGAAAGGCAGCACTGCTTCTATAATTTAGAGGCTATTGTTTGTTACTTCTGGATTTTAAAAAAATTAAATAAAAATAAATTCTAATAAGAGCCAAGTTAAAATTTTCACATGGACATGTAATATTCATTGTTACTCAACTATCTAGACGACATTCTGTAACAGTTGCTTAATTTCTGGAAAAATATTTCTAAACAACTTAAGTATGCCAATAGCTTTTGTACAGGCCTCTCTTCTGGTCACACACACTGAGGGCATAATGTGTGAGTGGGTACAAACAAGGCTAGCGTTAGACTATCTAGGCTATCAAATGTCAGTTAAGTAAATTATGATCCACTTATATGATGGAATGCCTTTCTATTATGCAGACATTTAAAAGCATGCGACATGAAGAAACATTTTTGGTATAATGTTTAAATTAAAGAGTAGATTAAAATAAGCATATATACTTTGATACAAATTTTTGTGGCAGTTTATTTTGTTGAGATGTTAATTCTACGTGTTCTCCTATTCCCCCGCCCCTTGTCCCTATCCAAGCAGGTATCTAGACCTCAGGTTTTTATAAGGCAAAAATCAAAAGCTGCTTAGAGACAACATAAGCTCTCCTTGTCTTTTGAAATGAGAGGAATGCCTTTAAGAGAGGTTTAGAAGTCTGTAGCCCATTGGTGAAGTGAACAGCTAAGACTTCCGTGTAGCTCTGTGACAGAGTAGAGGATGGTGGCACAACCCCAAAGATGAAGGCTGCACCTGGGTGCAGGGGCTGCCAGATTCACTCACTTGATTCCAGACTGTTGAGTTCCAACGATGGTAAAGGAGTATTGGAGTCATCACATCTGAAGGGAAGATGGCACATAAAAGAGAATTTCAGCAGTAAATCAATGTGTAAAGACGACCAAATAATTTGAGGTAATCCCAGATACTTCCACAATAATTATGGCTCTAGTAACTTTGTACAGTCCTATATGGAGAGGAAATGCTCAATAATAATGGAGATTGAGTTTCCACCAGCATGGTAGGATGGTAGCTCAGGGTTAGATTCAAGTTGATATAAAAAAATGCAGTCTTTCTATCTATGGAGTAAGAGTCTCACCCACAATGTACATACAGACAATGTATTACAAATTATAAATACTGGAAAATATATTCTCAGGATAATTTCCTTCCATTCTTTAAGGAGATATTGTTGTAAGGAAAAGAAATCACTAAAATTTTAACTGTGATTTCCTCTACCTATTGGATGACAGGATTATTCTTCATACTGTGCATTTGAAAAAAATTAAATAAATGTATATTCCTTTCATAATTGGAAAAATTATAAGAACTGCAGCCCTAACCGGTTTGGCTCAGTGGATAGTGAGTCAGCCTGTGGACTGAAGGGTCCCAGGTTCGATTCCGGTCAAGGACACATGCCTGGGTTGCGTGCAGGAGGCAACCAATCAATGATTCCCTCTCATCATTTATGTTTCTACCAGTATCTCTCTCTCTCCCTCTCCCTTCCTCTTTGAAATAAAAAAATAAAATAAATAAAAAGAATGAATTTTTTAAAAAAAGAACAACTGCAAAATGATTTTTATTAGATATCTGAGCAGGTACAAAACAGGGAAGGGCATATGTCACAATCTTAGGTTCTATTTTCCAGCAATTTTAAACCTACTGGTATTGTTCCTAGAAGCATAATGTACACTAAAACTCAAGAAAAGATAACAGGTTTTTCTCATATAAAAAAAAAGTATTAGACTACCTGCACCCTGTAAAAATATAAAATATTACTGTATCAGTCAGAGTAGCAGCAAGAAACAGATGGCACAGCAAAAGGGGCATCTGAAGGGAGTATAATCAGAATGTGGGTAGGAAAACAGCAAGAGACGATGCCGTACCACTGCCAACCTGGTGCCAACATGGAGAGAGAAGGGTAATAAATACTTTATCTCCTACTGCCTTCTGATCTCCTGCTGGCACCCTCCATCAGCTGAGTTCAACCAGAAGCCAGAGAGGAAAGGAATTGCTGCTGTAATCCATAAAGGGTGAAGTAGATACACAGAGGTAACAGAGAATATCTAGCATGGTGACATTAAAGTGCAAGCAATTCTACAATTTTACTGTAAATATTTTCAAATTTAAAGATTCTACTAGAAGAGTACTAAAAACACAAAGTTTTAGATAGCAATCTTTGGTACTATGGAATGTATGGATAAAAATATTCATTATATAGTATTTTTATAATAGCGGAGACTTGGAAATAATCTAATAGCCACCCATAATTAAGTAAGTTATTAGATTCCTACACAAGGGAATACTATGCAACTGTTGAAAACAATACAGATCATTACTTATGGATATGAAAAGATGGCCATACTTTTTAAGTGTACTATTCATTCAGTAATATTCATTAAGCAGTTAGTATGTGCGAGGCCTTGTGCTAGGTGCTGGAGAAACAAAAGAGAACAATCTGTCGATTTAAATCTGTTATTTTAACCCACTAAATTAACAGTGATTTTTAAAAATGACAACTAATATTGTTGAATTTAAGGAGGAGGACACTCATATACCATTGTTCAGAGTAAATTGGTAAAACATTTCTTGAGGGCAATGAGCACTTTTTATCAAAAGCCTTAGAAATATCCCATTTCATTTGACTCTGCAATTCCATTTTTATGAATTTATTCTAAAGATTCTGAAGAAGGGAACAGAGATGTACACGAAAAAATGTACCAAACAGCTCATAAATAAATTGTTTGGGAGGAGGGGTACTGCCGGGAGCCGGTCCATCTTTGCTGTTTCAAGGGACCTGGCATATATGGCATACTGTTCTTAATATGTTTGCTCACCTTCTTGGCACTATGTGTTTTAACCAAGGTCACCTCTCTGAGAAAGGTTGTTTCCCCAGGTAGGGATTTTCCCCTGAAGTTAGGGAGGGAATAAAACCCCTTAACTAAATGCCAGGTGGGTAATTAATCACTTTAACTACGAACAATCATGCTTAAGCTACATAATCTTTACTCCCTGGAATGGAGATAAGAAACGCCCTAACCTTTGGAATAGAGATTGATAGGATTGGAATCAACTGGTATAAATACAGATGTAACAAGACAACAGGACACAGAACCTAGACACAGAACCTACACGGAACCTAGAGACAGAAGAACTTCGCTGGAGAGAACATGGCAAAAGATCCTGGACAGAAACTGGCCACAGAACCTAGAGACAGAACCTAGAGACAGAACCTGGCTACAGAACCTGGATAGAACATGGCAAGAGAACCTGACTAGAACCTGGTGACTAAACCTGGCAAAAGATCCTGGACAGGACCTGGCTACAGAACTTGGTTGGAGAACCTAGCCAGAACCTGGCTAAAGAACCTGGCTACAGAATCTGGTGACCGAACCTACCTGGGGAACCTGGCTGGAGAACCTAGCAAGAGAACATGGACACAGAACCTGGCTGGAGATCCTGAACAGAACTTGGCTGGAGATCCTGGCTAGAGATCCTGGCTAGGCTGCTGATCAACTGAACGCTGTCTCTGTGTCATTCCTTCTTCGCCGACTCCGTCCACACCTTTGGGGACCCCTGGACCTTCTGGGGTTGGACCCCAGCAGGGTACTTAAATATTAAATAATAGGGACTTTGGTAAATACAATATATGGACCTAAGGCAGAATACCAGGAGGCTGTGTTTTACCTAGAAATTGTTTAACATGGAAAAATGTCCAAAATATATAAGTGAAAGTGTTTAAAAAGAGTGATACTCAATTGTCCCAAACTTGAATCAATCACTGAGTGTTACTTCACCTTCAAAGCTCACATCCTTAAGGATCCTTTCCTTTTTTAAAATATGTTTTTGTTGATTTCAGAGAGGAAGGGAGAGAGAGCTAGAAACATCAATGATAAGAGAGAATCACTGATCAGCTGCCTCCTGCAAGCCCCACCTGGGGATCTACTGGGGATGGAACCATGACTTCCGGGAATTGAACCATGGCCTCTGGGAACCGAACCATGACCTCCGGGAATCGAACCATGACCTCTGGGAACGGAACCATGACCAGCTGCCTCCTGCACGCCCCACGCTGGGGATCTACCGGGAATCGAACCATGACCTCCTGGTTCATAGGCGGATACTCAACCACTGAGCCACACCGGCCAGCCTCCTGAGGGATCCTTTCCACTCTTACCTGAGCCTAGGAACTCATCCTTTCTTCATTATAAAGAAAATAAGCCATCGTCGGCCGTCGGTAGATGTTAGGTTGGCAACTGTTTGCAGTGTCCTCAACTATTAAATCTTAGGGACTTACTAATGCTCTCAAAAGAGAAAATACATATTTCCGAAGAGAGTGTCCTTTTGTTTTTTTCCAGTGACCTAATCTATCAGGAACTGCGCTTGGTTTGGGGGGGGGGGGGGGGCGGGTAACAGAAAGACAATAATGCCCTCAAAAAGTTCAGTCTGGTGGGAGGAAACCAACAATAATGACGGAGAAGGACCAATGACAACAGGCCCTGGCAGATGAGTTCTCCTTTTGGATTCCAAAGCGGAAAGAAAAGCATGTACACAGACAACATGGTCCAGCCAGTGTTATGGTTGACCCAGAAGACGGCCCGCTATGTCGGGCCTTTCTCGCGGCAGCCTCGTTCTTCTCCCGGTCACACCACACATCCAATCCCGGTGAACGGTACACGAGAGGCTGAGCCGCGCACTGGATCACCCGAGTGCAGCGGTCTTCTCGAGCGACTTCGGGGGCATCCGGCCGGGCCAGTGAGAAACTGGAGGTGATGTCTCTGAAACACAGAGGTCAGTCGCGAGGATGCAAGAAGCGTAACTTGGTGCTGGCCGCCCAGCAGCTCTTCGGCGCCGGGGACATCCCGGCCCGGGATTTCCCGCCAATCTCAGTGCCACCTTCTCCGAGGCCCCGCCCACCACCGAACGTCAGAGCTCGGAGGGCGGGGAAGCGTTGGGCGCCTATCGATGTCTCTGGGATAGAATGCTCTGCCCTGCGCCTCTGCCGTCGAAATGACGTAGACTTCCCTGTCGATCGCCGAGCGGTAGTTTCGGCAGCGCTCCCTGATCCGCAGCTTTGCAGGAGGAGCCGCCAGCCAGGGCCGCGTCGGAACCATGGTGCGTTGGGTTCCAAGCCCAAGGCAGGGTTGGGGCAGAGGTCCGCTAACTGGCCGGTGGCGAGCCGCGTCTCCAGTCAGTCCTTAGGGCGACCGGGGACCACGGGGCACGGAAACCAGAGCCGGCGTGAGGGTTCGGGCAGTGATTCAGCATCTCCGGCCCGGCCGGGAGGGAGAGGGGCGGTCGGGAGTCGGTGCGGCCTTTATCCGGGGTTTGTTTCACTTTCTGCTGGGCCTCAGACACTACTTCCTCCGTGAACTAGCCGCGTTCGCCCTTCAAGTTCTTTCAGTGGAGCAGATACTGAGCGGTACTGAATGGTCCCTCGTGATCTGCGGGGGAGGCAAGGGAGGGAGAAATAGGGACTTGAGTTGGAGGCCTCCCGGTACTGCCTTTGCGGACTTGACCCCAGGGTTTGGGTTCCGGTACCGCGTGCATTTTCCTGCTGTGCCCATCTAATTGCCGTCTCCCCTAGAACTCCATGAGAAGAGGCCATTCTCAGCCACATTGTCCAGTCACCTCGTTTTACAGATGAGTAAACCGAGGCTGAGAGGAGGTGTGATGTTATCAGGATTACAACATGGGTCTCAGGGCTTCCAGTGCTCAACCTGTTCACCCCCGTGATTGTTCTCCCCAGGACTGCTCTGGTAGACTTGTTTAAAAAAAAAAAAGTCATTAAAGCGGTAATGGTTCTGCCGCTGTCGCTATTTGCGTCCACACTTCTGCCTTCCTGAGGACATTTTTGTGTTTACTCCTTCAATATGAAGGTCTGTACCTACAAGGCACTATTTTAAGTATGGTGAGCATTCCAAGATAAAATAGACATGTCCCCAAATCATCATATAGGGAAGAAAGGACGCGAGGTAGAGAACTGGTGCGAGTATGTGCTGGGGGAAAGTTGGAAGAAAAGGTGGAGAAACTTCAAGAGAGAGACATTTGAGCTAGATTTTCAAAAAGGGGTGCTTTTGATTATTTATTAAAGGCTGATATAAGGGGAGAACATAAGCAAAGATATGAAGGAGAGTTGACACACATGAACTTCCGGAATTGACGGAACCCAGAAGGAGCCCTGTGTGTGGTCTTTGGTAGGATTGGAAGTTGGGAAGAAAGGTCCCACCTAGATCTGCTTCCGCCCTGGCCCACTAGCTCATGGTGTATGTAGAACTGGCTTGCAACTAAGTACATACAGTAGTAACCTTACAGTAAAAAGGTATTAACAGCATTGTATTAATGTTGAATGGGAACAGATGGGAATGCTTTTTAAAAAATTGTTTTTATTGATTTCAGAGATTGAGAGAGAGAGAGAGAGAGAGAGAGAGAGAGATCGATGTTGAGAGAGAATCATTGATCAGCTGCCTCCTGCATGCCCCACACTGGGGATTGAGCTTGCGATCTGGGCATGTGCCTGACTGGCAATGGAACCGTGACCTTCTGGTTCATTCATAGGTCAGCGCTCAACCACTGAGCCACACCAGCTGGGCAGGAAAACATTTTTTTTTTTTAATAATAGAGCTAGTTTAGAGTTGGGATTTGTAACGTTCTTATATTAATAGGTCTATTTTCTTTTACTTTCAGTTTCGCAACCAGTATGACAATGATGTCACTGTTTGGAGCCCTCAGGTAAATGTTTCATACAATTTCTGTGAAGTGGCTTTCGGTGGCTGCAGTATGTTTAGAAACTCATGAGATTGTAGGCTGTGAGAAAATGAGATAGAATCACTTTGGACATTCCTGGGCCCTAAATTTATCATTAAAGTAAGTTTTCTGGTTTAAAAATAATCATTTGAGATTTAACTATGCTCACCTGAGATTTGGGAACTCTTTAAATTTATAAGAGGGTCTTGTAAGATGACTGTAAGATATCTTGTTATTTTTTTTTTTTTTAGGGCAGGATTCATCAAATTGAATATGCCATGGAAGCTGTCAAACAAGGTTCAGCCACAGTTGGTCTGAAATCAAAAACCCATGCAGTACTGGTTGCATTGAAGGTAAGTAAGTAAAGCAATAAGTGTATCTTCCTCATATAGAAAACAACTATCAAGCGTACGTTTCACTGTATAGATAATAAAATTTTAAACTTGTTTGTATGTCTTATTATGTCTGTTTTTAGAGAGCACAGTCAGAGCTTGCAGCTCATCAGAAAAAAATTCTCCATGTCGACAACCATATTGGTATTTCAATTGCAGGACTTACTGCTGATGCTAGACTGCTATGGTGAGTATGATCTTGAAAAACAAGCAACATCCCTTTTGACTTATCATTGATTTCATTTCCAGAGAAGAACCAGTTAAGATATGTTAGAGAGTTCTCTACCAGAGTATTTATAAGTTAAAATTGTGAACACTTTAGTGGATTTGGGCTCAGTTATTAAGTATTTCATTTCTTGATTCCTATAATAATAACAAATAGAATTAAGCATATTAGTACATTTGAGAAATCCCTAAATAATGTGAAATTAGTAACTCAGTGTATATTGTTTGAGATGATGTTTTGTCTAAGAAGAGCTTGACAACTTTTTTCTGATTTCTGAGAAACAGCTGTTACCCTTGCTTTCTTTAATACACCAGAATTTATTTTTTGAAAAACTTCTGGATACTGCATAGTATACACAGGTGATTCAGATATAGATCTTGTAACTAGGAAATGCAAATCTAGTAATATATCTATAATGAAAGGTAGAAAATGGAGAGTAATATATAGATGTTTATGGGAGTCCAAAGGAAATGAAGATTATTTCTAATTGAAAGGCATTTTGTTAGTGAAGAGCTAAGGCTTTGAAATCACATAGAATGAGTTTACTTCCTATCTCTACACTTAGTATCTGAGATTGGGTTAGTTGCTTAAACTCTCAATTTTTTTAGTATTATTTTTTTCAAGGTTATTGTTAAGTAGCCTAAAATGTAGAGCACTTAACAGTACCTTCAGGTAATATGTGAGTGTGTGTATTGGGATATGGGAGGTAATAAGCCAAAACTAATATGTTTACGTCTGTGACTTAAATAGGGAAGAAAGTATATAACCACTAAGGGGAAATTAATGCTAATGTTTAAGATTTGTAAGTTATCCAACGAACTCCTGTTCTCTTAAATCAGTAGTATAGTGACAACATTATTGATTTCTGGCAGTTCTTGAAAATGTAAAATATATTGCACTGTCAAACATTTTATTTAACCCAATCTATCTAAAATGCCTTGTTGCCGAAACCGGTTTGGCTCAGTGGATGGAGCGTCGGCCTGCGGACTGAAAGGTCCCAGGTTCGATTCTGGTCGGGGGCATGTACCTGGGTTGCGGGCACATCCCCAGTGGGAAATGTGCAGGAGGCAGCTGATCGATGTTTCTCTCTCATTGATGTTTCTGACTATCTCTCTCCCTTCCTCTCTGTGAAAAATCAATAAAAAATATATTTTAAAAAACATAAAATAAAAATAAAATGCCTTGTCAACATGTAATCAATACAAAAACTACTGAGATATTTTACATTGTTTTTTTATACTAAATTTCTTTGACATTTCATGTGTATTTGGTATTTATGATACATTTTAATTTAGATCACCCACTTCTTAAGTGCTCAGTAGTCACATGTGATTAGTACATGCAATATTGGGGCAATGCAGTCTGAGATAGCCTTGGGAAGTGCACTTAAAGTACTGAGCAAAGAGCTTGGTTCCTACAGTCAGCATTTAATCACCAGGTGTGACGTGCACACAAATTGGACAAAGCAACACAGAAAGAAAGGCGGATATCTGTTGTTTATCCTCTTGCCTTTAATAGTTAGGCATGAATTCCCTTCTCCCCAATGTCAGACTTGCTTGAATCTTGCCAGGTTTAGCAGTGAGATTCAATAGTCAGGAACAAGTAACAATGTCTTAGTATGGATTCTATTTCTTGCAATTGCTGTCTTGTGGAAATTTTAGTTTTCGAGGAAAAAACAGTAAACTTGTTCCTGGCTAAAGACAGAATTCAAGATAATCTTTTTGACAGTGGGAAGGATAAGAGAAGAGAGAATGTTCTTTTTCTCTCAGCCTTCTTGCTGTTCTATAAAGTGCCCTGAAACAAAGGTTTTCTAAAGGAATATTTTAGTTCTGAGGGGTTTTTGGTTTTTGCTGAAACTTCATGTACTCCCCTACCCCCCCAGAGTTTGGTATAAAAACACATCCTTCCGTGTCTTTCTGGTTCCCTTATGTGAATGTAATCCATGTAAGTGTCTGGAAGAGAGCAAAATGAAATCAAACTACTTAATTTAGATTTGAATAACTCTGTGATTTGAAATTACTAATTTTTCTTGTTTCTTTTTTAGCAATTTTATGCGCCAGGAGTGTTTGGATTCCAGATTTGTATTTGACAGACCTCTTCCTGTGTCTCGTCTTGTATCTCTAATTGGAAGCAGTATCCTTTTTATGTTAGCATTTTGGACATGAACTTAAAGAATTTTGATACTTAATCCTTTATGTTAGTTATTAGAAATATTGTCATATGTAACATAGGTAAGATTGCGGGAAAAAGTTAGTTACTTTTCAATAACAGAATGTTTAAAATTTAGAAAGAATTATGGGAACTTTTACTATGGAAGAATGGGTTCTAAAATATGGAATTGGTTTGCTCTGTCATTAGCCCTTATAAGTAATTGATATTTTGCAGACATAGATAAGTTCAATTTCAGTAAAACTAACCAAGAGGATATTTAAACTTTTTTTTTAGTTCTAGATGTCCTAAAAATATTCTTCACTCTTATATCCAAAACAAATGGAAATTCTCTTTATGAGAAGAAAACATTTCGTGAATAGTTGAACATTTTTTGGTGGATAGTTGAACATTTTTTTAATAATAGGCCAAAGAAATATTGCTCTGTTTTATTTTCTTCTTCCTATGGTAGATTATGCAGAAATTTAAAAAAGTCAAAGTTCTTTGTTAATTTTAATTTGAAAAGAAAGATAGTATTTTATTTCTTGTTAGAACAGGCTCCTTAACTAGTTTAAGAGACCCAGATACCAACACAAAGATATGGCCGAAGACCATATGGTGTTGGACTGCTTATTGCTGGTTATGATGTAAGTTCACAGAATATTTTTTACATTTTAATGATTTTTAAAAACTGACTAGAAATTTTCTAATTTTTAGCTCAATCAAAATCAAGAATTATGTGGTGTTTTTCCCCCTCCTATTTGTAGGATATGGGCCCTCATATTTTCCAAACCTGTCCGTCAGCTAACTATTTTGACTGCAGAGCTATGTCCATTGGAGCCCGTTCTCAATCAGCTCGTACTTACTTGGAGAGACATATGTCTGAGTTTATGGAGTGTAAGTGATTTTTATTTGCCCCTTCCAGTCTTTATATAGTGAATTAACACAGCATCCTAAATGAAGAAAACTATCAGTCTTACAGTAAGAATTTTTTAAAAAATTAAACCTGTGAAGTGTTTATTATTTCTGTTACACATGCTAGTTGTTAGCCCCTCTAACTACCGCAGTAGTTACATTCACTAATAGGACTTTTTCAAATACAAATATGTGTCCCCAACCTTGAAGAATCTTGATTCAGTTGTTCTGAAGTGTGCCCCAAACAGTTGAGAAACACTGTTTGCAACTGTTACTTTTCTATGGCTCTGTTCTTGATTTCAGCCACACTGACATTTCTGCATAAACAAGTAAAAACTCAGTGTAGCTGTAGGAAAAAAAGGTAAAAGATGTGAGATGGCCCTAGCTGGTTTGGCTCAGTGGATAGAGTGTCGACTGCGACTGAAGGGTTCTGGGTTCGATTCCACTCAAGGGCACATGCCCAGATTGCGGGCTTGATCCCCATGCAGGAGACAGCTGGTCAATGATTCTCTCTCATCATTGATGTTTCTCTCTCTCCCTCACCCTTCCTCTCTGAATCAATAAAAAAATATTTTTAAGAAATGTGAGATGATAGGGCCGGTTTCCAAGTGCTTTGCTTATGCAAAGGTCTTAAATTTTAACACAAGCTTTTTAAATCATTTATTGGGGTGATCATGTGGGTGGTTCCCCTTTCTATTGTGGTATATTGCATTAATTGACTTTGAATGTTCAACCATCTTTGCATTTCTGGAAGAAATCCCTCTTGGTCATAGTGTATGATATAAACTATATGTATAAATGCTTATATAAACATATAAATATTGCTAGATTCAGTTTACTATGTTTTGTTGAGTTTTGGTGTCTATATTCATAAGTCAAATCGACCTATAGTTTTATTCTCTTGTGATGTCTCTGTCTAGTTTTGCTACAAGCCTTTGAGCTTTATCATTTGTGAATCAGGATTTCGATTTAACTCAGCATAAGGAAAAGTCAAATTCAGTAACAAACGATGTGTCCTCATTAAATAAAACAATAATCAGCAATGTTATCATTACTAGAAGATTATAGGGCTAAGCATTAAACTTTTGGCTGTTTTTATAATGTGACTAAAACCATGATTTCAATGTATAGATCTAACTAATAAAAGAAGGCTAGCATGAAGACGAAATTAAGAAATAATTATTAATTTATTATATATAGGCAATTTGAATGAACTGGTTAAGCATGGTCTGCGTGCTTTAAGAGAGACACTTCCTGCAGAACAAGATCTAACTACAAAGGTAAATACCATGTTTTCCAATTGTAGATATTAACATTACAGTTTAATCATTAATGGCATAAATTTAAATAATAGAGGAGTGTGTGCTTACAGATCTTTAATTTGGGAGATGGTTGCCTTGGCTCATTCTTTTTTTTAAGCTGTTCATTTAGTGATCTGATTTTGAAATTCCTTTTGAACTTTTTTGTTTTTGTATAAAGCCAATAGGTCTGATGTAGAATGTTCTTTATTCCTTCAGCAGATAGGAGTATCTTTATATTATTAATTTAGTTGACAAATATATGTATTAAGCACATCCCACATGCAGGCACTAAACATTGAAAATATAGTAAACACTAGAGGCCCGGCACACGACATTTGGGCGCGGATACAATCCCTAGGCCTGGCCTGCGATCAGGGCCATCTTCTCTGGCTGCCGGCAACCAGACCCGCCGCCACCCACCCCCAGTTCCCTGTTCACCATTGGGCGATCCGATCGGAGCCTGCAGGCCGGTGCGGGGGGGACCGAGGAGTTGGCCATTCCCGCCTTAGCAGTAGGTCGCCCTCTGTGTGTGGGGCGAACAGCAGGGCGGGGGCCTTGGCGTGGCGCTGCCTGTGTCCCCCGCCACCCACCCCTGGTTCCCTATTTGCCATTGGGCGATGGGAGCCTGCCTGCCGGCCGAGGAAAAGGACCGAGAGATGGTCAGTGTGCCTCATAGTGACTGGTCGAGTGGTCGTTCTGGTCATTCCACCATTAGGGTAAATTTGCATATTACCCTTTATTATCTCCACTAATAAAAGAAACATGCAAATTGGTCATCCCTCTGCTACGCCCATCAGCCAATCAGAGCGAATATGCAAATTAACACAACAAAGATGGTTAATTTGCATACGCAGGCGCAGAGCGAAGACTGAAGATAGCATAGAAGGAAGCCAAGCACTGCAGAAGGGAGTGAAGCTGGGGAGAAGCAAGCGGGGCGGCAGAGACGGGAAGGAAGCAAGCTGAGGCGGGCTTCACTCCCTTCTCTGCTTCACTCTGGCCGCAGGAAGCCCTATTCTTGCAGGAATCTTCCTGCAACAGGCCTCTCTCTAGTATAGGATAATAAATACCTTGGCTTTTATGATATCTATATCCAAGTGACGGGAGATAGACAATGTACCCATAAGTAAGTTCTATAGTATATAGATGGTAGTAAACACTGTAGAAACAATGAAACAGGGTAAGAGGAGAAAGAAGAACCAACTGGATGTAGGAAGGAGGTATGGTCGGTATAATTTAAAACAGGTGTCAAGGATGGCCTCACTTCGAAAGTGGAATGTGCCCTGCTTAGGGCACATACACGAATCAACCAATGAATGAATAAATAAGTGAAACAACAAATCTCTATCTCAAAATCAATTTAAAAAGAAAGAAAGAGCCCAGCTGGTGTGGCTCAGTGGTTGAATGTCAACCTATGAACCAGGAGGTCACGCTTCAATTTCTGGTCAGGGCACATGCCTGGGCTGTGGGCTCAATCCCTAGGGTGGGATTTGCAGAAGGCAGCCGATCAATGATTCTCTCTCATCATTGATGTTCCTCTCCTCCTTCCTCGCTGAAATCAATAAAAATATATTTAAAAAACAAATGGAACGTAAGGAAAAGATCTAAAGGAAGTGAGTGAGTGAGCCATACAGATGACTAGCGCAAGATTATTCCAGGGAATGGAAGTGCAAGGAAGGGCCTTGGGTCCAGAATGTTTCTAGTATTCAAAACAAGGAGGCTGGTAGTGTTGGAGTTAGTGATCAAGAAGAAGTGAAGAAAGGAAGTCAGAGAGGTAATGGATTGAGTATGTCCTATGATAAGTACTTTGGATTTTACTATGAGTGGGCTGTTAGAGTTTGAACAGAGGAATACCATGATTTGATTTAGGTTTTAAAAGACTCTGGCTGCTATTTTGAGAACAGATTCTAGTGGGAGCATGGGTGGGAATAGTTTTAAGACTTACAGTAATTCAGGTGAGAGATTGTTGCAGATTAGGCAAAGTCATAGAGTTTGAGATGACAAGGGGTTCAATTTTGGGTTGTTTTTTTTTAAATTAGAGCTAAAAAGTTTGCTAACAATTTGGTTGTGAGGGTGAGATGTCTTAAAAGTTTGGGGCCCGGTAAAAGAAAGATATTTATGATTTATTGATATGGATAAAAAAGGGGAAGAAATAGGTTTTGGGGTAGAGGTTGTGGAGGAAAATCAGGAAGTTAGTTTAGGACATATAAAATTGTTTGCCCATTTGGCTATACAGAGTAAGCAGTTGTCAGATGAGCACCCCGGGGATTTTGGTGGAGAACGTTTAGCCTGGAGTTACAAATCTTAAGAGTCTTTATGTAGAAACTAGATGCCTGATGCAAGAGTAGGCCTTCCTTCCCTGGCCTGTACCGGCTTCCCTCTAGTACCCGGGACCTGGGTTTCCCTCCGGCCACAAGCAGGCATGCAGGACCCTGACTCCTCCTAGCCCCGGCTTCGTCCAGAAGGTGGTCTGGAAGGACACCCGGTCTAATTAGCATATTATGCTTTTATTATTATAGATTATTATAGATGGCTTATAGAGACTGCACTGGATGTGATTGCTAAAGGAATTGGATAGTTAGACAAGAGGTTTGAAGATTGGGCCAAGGGCACTCTAACCTTTAGAGATTAAGAAGTGAGTAGGTATTAGCAAAAAGGTCTGAAAAAGATGGCCAGGGAGGTAGGAGGGAAACTTGGAAAAAGAGGCATCCTTAAAAGCAAATGAAGAAACTATTTTAAGGAGGAGGAAATGAAAAATTGCTAATCAAGGAAGATGTGGATTGAGAATTAATCATTAGATTAGCAGTTATGTCTGTGGGAACTTGAGTCGACAATCTTAATGGAATGGTGGGTCAAAATCCTGACAGGAATGGAATCAGGAGAGAATGGGAGAAGAGGAATTGATGGACAGCTCTTTGAAGGATATGAGAGATGGGGTGGTGGCTAAAAGAGAAAAAAAGGAATTTGGTTATTTTGTATTTTTTTGAACATGTTTTTATTGATTTTTTTTAAGAGAGGGAGAGAGATAGAAAGAGAAATCATTGATCGGTTACCTCTTGCACGCCCCCTACTGGGGATCAAGCCCACAGCCCCAGGCATGTGCCCTGACCTGGAATCGAACCAGCGACCTCTTGGTACATGGGATGATGATCAACCAAATGAGCCATACTAGCCAGGCTATTTTGGTTTTTTAGATGGGAGAAATTATAGCATGTCTGCTGCTTGAGAATAATGCAGTATAAAGGGAACCATATATGTATGAGAAAAACTGCTAGACCAATTTCTTTGTGAACAGTACACAGGTGGAAAGTTAGGTCTTAGAGAAGAAATTGGATGGTTCAGTAACAGAAAGGGAGAGAATGTAGGGACACAGATACAGGAAAGAGTGGATTCTGGGGAGCTTGTAAATGTTCTCTTGTTAATTTGCTTTTATTTTCTCAGTGAAATAGCAAGGTTTTCATCTGTAAGGAGAATGGGGAATGGTAGAGTTTTCTAAGAGAATGGGACCTGTACAGCACAATGCAGGAACCATTAAAGGCCTCCTTGAGGTTAATGATTATTTATTAAAGTGAGATCAGTCAGAATATTATAAATCCATTTTGTTATAGTGGTTAATTATTTAGTATGTATGTGAAAACTTTATAGCCTGCATAATCTTTTCTAAAATAAATTTTCCTGTCATAAAAATAATATTCATTTTTTTAAAAAATTAGGATCCCTGGCCAGTGTGGCTCAGTTGGAGCATCATCCCATGCCCTGGAAGGTCCCGGGTTTGATTCCTGTTCAGGGCACATACCTAGGTTGCAGGTTCAATCTTGGTCAGCGTGCATGCGTGCGAGAGGCGGGCCAATCAATGTATCTCTCTCACATTGATGTTTTTCTCCCACTTTTCTCTCTCTCTCTCTTCCTCTCCTCCCCCTTTCTCCTTCTCAAAATCTAAAAATAAAAAAAAAATTAGGAACGTACATTAAATTTTAAAAATGTGTTTAAAATGTCTATAATGCCATCATTCCAAGGTAACTATCTTTTAAAAGTTGGGTATGTACTGTGGACATTTACAGTTTGGAAACGTTAGCTCAGGTATCTGGCTTTCTGATTTCATAGTTTTACTGAATCATAGAAAATGGCCTTTATATCCGTATGCCTGCAATTTTCATTAAAATTTTAATTTACAGGAGCTATTTTGCAGTGGTTGGCATTCACTGAACATTTTAAGCATTGCTCTGTGATTTTTCCATGTAAAAAATAGTTGCAAGCCCCCACTATATTCAGCTCTTTAGATCCCAAAACTTACTGTTTCCTTGGTAAGAACCATCATCTCTTAACTTCTATGAGTGATAAATTTGATTATTTCTTAGGAGTTAGGCTTACTTCCTAGCTAAGTGGTTTGCTCCCTCACACTTGTCTACAGCACATTTCCATTATGAGCCAATATGCAAATTTTCTAGATGACATAGACCTTTGGGGTTATTCATGATTTTCAAAAGTGAGTATTTAAATTGCAAATTACAAGAGTTTACTAGTTAAGTGTTATTCAAGTGCTATATAAATTTTTATTCTGCTTCCCCCACCCCCACATTTAACATAAGCATTTTTCAACCTAAATTTTCTCGATTTTTAAATTTTTACCCTTTCCCCTTCTCAGAACGTTTCCATTGGAATTGTTGGTAAAGACTTGGAGTTTACGATTTATGATGATGATGATGTGTCTCCATTCCTGGAAGGCCTTGAAGAAAGGCCACAGAGAAAGGCACAGGTATATAACTAATCATAACACAAGAGGCTTTGTTCTGGAGTAAACTGTTCCTTCTACGACTGTGTAAATCTACCATTTTTGTCTTTATTTATTGAGATAAGCTCATAATTCAAATGGCAATAGCAAAACTAAGCTGAGTAAAGTAAAATACTGAGGGGGGGTGGTCTCCATAAACACAAAAAGGGTTGATTAGTTATATATTTCATATTTCTCTCAATTCTGTGGGTTGATTGGGACTCAGCTAGATGGTTCTTTTGCTGGTCTCACTTGGGTCTCTAAAACATTGCAGTCAGTCCAAGATGGTTTTACTCACATGTCTTTACTCACACTTTCTAGGTATCTTACAGAGACAGTTAGAAGGCTGGGCCCTCTGTTGGAATGGCTGGGCCTCTGTCTATGTAGTCTTGAGGGTCTTTCTTTCTCAAGGGGTCTCTTCAGCAGGGTGGCAGCTCAGAGTTTACAAAAGTTCAAAACATTCTTAAGGCTGAGGCCCAGGACTGGCACAGCATCACTTCAGCACATCTTGTTGACTAAAGCAAGTCATAGGGCCAGCCAGGAGTCTATAGTAGTGGGAACAGAGAAAATTACCTGGGGACCAGCTTTGGAAGCGAAGTTAGCTCTTCACAAATACTGAGAAAGGATCAAGGTGTGTTGGTGAATCTCATTAAATGTTGGTCTTTTATATTGGATATTTAGAATGCCCATTTGCTATTTATATATGCTTATTTGCTATTGAAAATAAAGTGTCCTGTTCAGAAATTTCTTCTACAGCATTAGTTTCTTTTCAACTTGAAAAGGGTATTGTTGGTATTTGGAGAAGCAAGATTTGCATTATTGAAACTGCTGTTGGAAGGCTTTTTATTCTTGAGCAAGATATAAAGTATGATAAAATGCTAGAATTGTTCAATAATGCTCAAGTTTTCAGAACTGTAACACTGTATCTATTTAAAAAACAACAACCTTTGTTTAGAAATTTCAACAGGACAATGAACTAAAACTTGAGTATTGAAAATATACCTAACCCATTTTTCTCATAGATTTCTTTATAATGTAATATTGCATATTTTCTTTTTTTTTCCTCTCTTAAGCCTGCTCAACCTGCTGATGAACCTGCAGAAAAGGCTGATGAACCAATGGAGCATTAAGTGATAATCCCCCAGTCCATATGTGTATTAGCAAATGCGTAAGAATGCAGGAACATGTACTGATGACAATATTCTATACTTTGAACCAAATGGTGCAGTGGTGGAATGGTATGTTTTAGGAATCAGTCCAGATGTGAGGTTTCGAATTGCAAGCAGCTTCACTGAAACCATATAATGGGATGCATTTTTTTTTTTTTTTTTGGAGAGGGTCTATATAATCATTTTCTAGAAAGTACAGTTGCCTTTACTAATGTTTTTATATGAAGAACTCAGTGTCTTTCTGGTTTTAAATACAACTGTGAAATAAAATTGTTTCATTGGCTGGTATATTGGTGTTTTGTTTGTTTTTTAAATAGTTTCAACTATATAAATAGTAGTCTGAGATTACATCTAGTCATTTTCCATGTTTGTAAAATAAATTGCCTCATTTTTAGTGGGGAGAGGAGGAATAAACCTATTATCTATCACAGCCTTAAATGAATTTCTCAGTGTATGGACTGTCTGCATGAGAATTCATGGAGATTTGATTTAGAATATTCACAGGTAAATGGTGTGGTGTTTTTTTCCAACCAGCAGATGGCAGTAGTGATAGCTCTGGTCTCATGTAGGGAATTTTTTGCAAAAATAGCAAAAGGGAAATTTTAATCTGAAACCTTCATTTCTGCTTATTCCTCCTTAGCCACATTCTGGCATAATCTTTAATCTGCCTTCCATTATCCTTTGAGCTATGTAGCAAGATACAGTACTGCAGAACAATTTTTATCTTTTAAGATTCATATCTTTCTAAAGGGAACTTGGACTTTAGACCTAATTTTACTAGTTAGCTGCTATTGGCTTTGGACAAGTTATTTAGCCCTAATTAAGAAAATACTCTGGCCCTGAGCAGTTTTTCTCAGTGGTTAGAATGTTGGCCCACAGACCAAAGGGTCACAGGTTCCATTTCTGGTCTAGGATGCGTACCTTAGTTGCAGTTCGATTCCCAGCCGAGAAGCAACCAATTGATGTATCTCTCTCACATTGATGTTTCTCTCTCTGTCTTTCTCTCTCCTCCCCCTTGCCCTCCCTTCTGCTCTCTCTAAAAATCAATGGGAAAATTATCCTCAGATGAGGATTAAAAAAAAAAGAAAGAAAATACTTTGGAGAATTATTTTGAAGGTTAAATCAGAGATTTTATGTGAAAATATCTTGTATATTAAAAAATTCATAAAATGTTAGTTTAATTTTGTTCTAGGTTGCCCAAAACTTTTTTCTTTGTTTTTTATATTTTTATTGATTTCAGAGAGGGAGGAGAGGGAGAGGGAGAAACATCAATGACTAAAGGCCCGGTGCACAAGTGCGGTCCTGAGGCCTGGCCAGCGATCGAAGCACGAATGTCTGGTGTGGAAGAGCAGGTCCCAGTTAACCTCTGGGCCCTGAGCAGCACCTGAGCCCCCAGGTTCCCATGCCTCCCCTCCACCTGAGTCACGGTGCTGGAATTCCCACACAGAGATGCGGTGAGCGTGGCTGGACGCCACAGGCAGGGGCGCAACGTGGGCCTCTGGTCTGCCCAGCAGTGCTGCACGGAAGCTGGGTGGGCAGCGTGCTCTGTCCCGGCCGGTCTTGCAGACCAGCTCTTGTGCGAACCCACGGGGTTCCGTCCGGCCTCTGCAGTCCCAGCGGGTGTGGGGCAGGCTCCTCGTGGGCACCCAGCACCTGAGCGCGGGGGCTTCCCTGGCACACGAGCCCTGGCGTCCCAGGGGAGGGTAACGGGGAGTGAGCGAGCTCGGCGGATACCCCACATTCTCACCGCACCTCCGTCCACATCACCCCCACCCCCAGGTAGCCGGTGAAAGATCACATACCCTGCCGCCCCTTCTGGTCGCCATCTGTGATGCAATTGGTCCCCGCTCGCACCGCCTTGGCCTCGTGCCGCCTGCTCACCTGCTCCTCCGTCCCACTGTGGTCCCGCTCTTGTCAGGGCTCATCGGGGCCAGCAGCACCTCCACTGCTGCCTGCTGCCAGTGCCACATCACCGATGCCCGCCATGTTCCACACTGTCCCCTGGTGGTCAGTGAATATAGCGAGCAGCAAAACTCCCAGTCGAACAATTTGCATATTAGGCTTTTATTATATAAGTATATAGGATGAGAAAGAATCATTGACAGGTTGCCTCCTGCCTACCCCGTATTGGGGATCTAGCCTGCAACCCAGGCATGTGCTCTTGACTGAAATCGAACCTGGGACCCTTCAGTCTGCAAGCCTGAAGCGCTATCCACTAAGCCAAACTGGCCAGGGCTGCCCAGAACTTAAAAGTGTAATAGGTTTACATCTCTTTGTGAATCTTGAGGGCAGAATGATTAAGATAAACTGACAACCTTGTTGAGAGAAAGACCTCTAACTAAATATCGGGATGTATGAGATGTCGGTGTTCGTTCTGGAGTAGCCTCAGGAGTCTATCATTTGAACTTGGGACGAAGCCATAAGTACAATGTAGTGGCCATTTAAACAGCAATGAAATTGTATCAAGCACATGTGACTCCCACAAACACAAAATAATGCTGAATGAGAAGGAGTCCTCCCACATGCCTTCAGATTCAATGGGTGTATAATCTGGTGGAGGGAGAGTAAGTGGGGAATCTCATAATTTGCTCTTTCCTTAGCTGTCTTTCCCCTGTGCCTTTCCTGGCGTGAGCCTTTGTTAAGTGATTATATTGTTTAAAGCTTATGTGTGTGTGCATCATTTTTGTACACTGTTCTCTAAATGTAAACCAATTACTTGGTTGGCATTCAGTTGGGAAAAAAACCTGATCTGTATTGTGCTTTAGGGTCAATTTTAGTAACTTTTTTCAATATGTAATTTTTAATCTTATGCACTGACTTTAAAACTTGAAATTTTCCTCATTCCAATAAGATTCAACCCCACTGTACAGAGTTCATTGTGATGCCTTTTCATGTTTTGTCTAATTGTTATACTCAGTTATTCCATTTGCTCTGTGTTAATTATAAACACCTCCTAATGTCTTTACATAGAAACTCACTTTGATATACAGATAATATTCAGTTCACATGGAATTTATTAAGCATCTATATGTGCATCTTTGAAGAACTGGTATGGTTAAAAATAAGAGTCAATAAAATTGGTGGCAGGATTCAGGTTCTAGTCCCAGCTTTTTTCAGTGTTTGGCCATTTTGCATTTTGGGATAATTCCCTTTTTTCTAGGCCTTAATTTCCTAGACATGTAAATGTTTATGATTCTTGATATATGACAAGGTCCTTGCTCAAATAATTTATAATATAAAAAGCATTCAAAATGATGTAATTACATGCTAGAGTAAAAATAAGTCCCAAAACAAAAGTGATGGTTATTAAGACAGCTCACAGTTTTTAGCGTCACTTTCAAGTTAACATGTCCTGGTATGGCTGTTCAAGTTGAAGTGTGTCCACTCTTAACCGTGTGTGATGGGTCCAACCTCGCTCTGCAGTCCAAACAGCAGTCTCTGTGGTAAGCAAGACAGGTAGGGTCCTTCCCCAGAGGGATTCAACTTGCTTCCCTTCCAAGTCTTGATTAGAACAAACGTAGTATTACCGTTGATGGCGACGAACCAGAAACTCAAGAGGGCCTTGGGCCAGGAGGCCTTCGAACCTGATTGCCACAGGCCTTGCTTGGGCCCTTCATGTTGCTGGCTAACGTTCAATCCCGAGCTCATAGTCGGCCCAGCGGTGATGGCTGTCCCTCCTCACCGAGGCTGCTGCAACTTGGCAGCGAGTGCACCTCCTCAGAAGAGGGGGTCCAGTTTCCCCGTGAAGACAAACAATATCCCAGACAAGCCCCCAAATTGTAATAAGGCAAGCCCTCAAATCCAGGGGTCCTGGTCGAACACAAAGCATACTCAGGAGCCAGGCAACAGGCAAACATCTTTCCTCCTGCAGGAAGGTTCATGCACATACAAACATATTTTTAAAAAATAAGTAAGTCAGGAAGAATTAGGGTGTGTAAAGTTCTGCTCAACAACCTATAGTTATGAATATACAATATAAACACTGCCTATGACAATTTTATGTGCAGGCCTTAAATGAGGTTTTCTAGAACATCACATTTTTGGGCCTTTTTTCATATTGAATAGTTAACTTGGTCATGGTAAGCCTCAAATTTTATTCTGTTATACAATGGAGTCTCCAGGGCAACTGAAGTAGGTATGGTTAATATTACATCCTTGATATGACAAAATTATAGAATGGAGAACAGGTTAGTTGTTGCCAGGAGTTATGCAGGGAAGTGGCTGTGATTATAAAAGGATAGGAATGATCCTTGAAATGGAATTGTACCTTGTCTTGATGTGGTGATCACATGAATCTAAACATGGTAACTAAATACACAAATGAGTGCATGTAAAACGTGAAACGTGCCCTAGCCGGTGTGGCTCAGTGGTTGAAGCGCGGGCTTATGCTACAGGAAGGGTTAGACCAGGATCGTGTGCTGGAGGCAATCAATGTGTTGTTTTTCTCACCTTCCCTGCCTTCCACTCTCTAAAAATCAATGGAAAAAAATACCCTCAGGTGAGGATTAATAACAACAAAAGAACTAACGAAATGTATGGATGTCAATTTCCAGGATTTGCTCTTTTACTATTTTTAGACAAGGTGTTATAACACTGGAAGAAACTAGGTGGAAAGTACATGGGATTTCTGTATGTCGCTCCACAGTGATCTCAAAACAGTTTTTTAAAACTTAATGCACAGGGTTTGAGGAGCACTCAGAAAGTGCTATGACAATTTTAAGTGCAGACCTTAAATGAGGTTTTTGTGATATATTTTGGGTGCTCAATAATATTTTTTGCTGGATGGCTCCAAAAAGAGGAAATCTCAAAATAGCTGCGTTCTGGATGGATGAAGCACTCTTGGTGTTCTAACTCCCAAACTGAGGTTACCTGTCAATAAGGGCAGGTTCTGTCAGACCTCTTTGTATTCACAATCTATTGCTTAAGGCTTCATTTTTTTAAACTTAATAATTGGCCAGAAAGCCCTTTTTGAGCGAGGCTGGGGTATGGAACCTCAAATGCGCAAAACCGAAGGTGCGATGGCTTGCGATAGCTGCATAAATTAGGTCTTTGGAGATAGGTAAAAGCCTTTAAAACAGTGACTGTCAATCCCTTTATGCATAAAAAAACTTATAATTTACTGGGTGTTCAGAAAAGATCATGAAAGGGACAGTAACCGAAAAAAAAAAAAAACAAAAACCAGAAATCACGAGTGTGACTCTGATGTCGAGCAACTCCAGCCTAAATGCAGAGACAAAGATTCGGATGACTGCAGATGTTAAGAACTGAAATGGATCTTCACATAATACAGTGTTCCTTATTAGAAGAACTCAAGTTACTGACCCGAGTAATATTTCGTTATTTTCCCAGTTTGTTAGTGGGTGAACTAGGAAAGGGTTTCCAGCTCCCAATCTTGCGCTCTTTCCCACTGGACCATCCAGCCTGTGTAAAATGTGTGTCCCCGCTCTCCAAACGACCTCCCCTTGGCTGTTTAAATTCCTGGAGTAAGAAACAATTTCTAAATAGCGTTTGAATGACCACAGCGCTTAATTCAGGCATGTAAGGAAAACAATGAATACGTGTTTCGACTCCTTTTGCGGCCTAAACCATCGACGGGCGAGAGAAGAGAAAGTTGGGACTGCCGGCAGCGCGCAGCCGCAGGACGGAGGCGGCGTGTCCTCTCTGAGCCGCCGTAGGTGCGAGGTGGCCGGAGCCCGGGCCGTCTTCCCACCCCCTTCCACGTCAGCCAAGGACTCTGCGGAGCCGCCGCTACTGCTGGGGGTCGGAGCCTTAGCAGACGGACCCGCGGTCGTCCCCGCTGCTGCCCCCCGGAGCCAGGTAGCGGGCCTCGAGCCCCCCATCCCAGAGGCGAGGCGGGCTGGGGAGACGCGGAGGAACGGGCTCTCTCTGGGGAGCGGCGGAAGGGGAGAGACTAGGCCGCTCGTGTCCAGGCCTGGCGAGGGGTGTGGGCAGCTCTGGGCCGGACGCCCGGTCCCGGCCTGCGTACTGGCCGGGGGTCTCCTCCCTCCCAGGCCGCCCCGGGCTCGCCGTTCCAAGGCAGGGGCTGGCTTTGCAGGAAGAAAGGGACGGGGAGGGGGTGGGGGTGCAGCGCATCGAGAGAGGGACCCACGTAGGCAGTCGGGTCCCACCGTGAAACGCAGTGAAACGCTAAGGTTTTCGCCGAGCGGTGGTGCCCAGGGCGTGTGAACTCGGGCCGCTCGGGCTGTGCGCTGCCTCAGTCCCTCCTGTGCCCGGTGGGGCGGGGCCCGGCACCGGCACCGGCACCGGCACCGGCACCGGCGGTGGGCCTGAGCTCTGCAGCACAGCGCTCCCAACCCGGGGCGGTGTGGGGGGCGGGAAAGCTCGCCTTAGGTCGAAAATGACAAGTGTGTGTGTGTTTAACATGAGGCTCTGTTTTTGTGGGACACAATATATGTTGACCCAACCCTTCTGATACTTCAAAACTCAGAAGCTAAACGGAATGAACTTTAGACAGTGAAGTTCACGGTGGTTATTGGTTGTGTTTTTATTTTTTACTTGTAATGATATCCTGTCCTTGTATTTGCTTTTCTAGATTTTCCTGGCATCTGTCATCCTTAAACCTTGTACCCGGGGTTGGTCTTCACCGGGCACCATGACGGCCGCCGAGAATGTGTGCTATACGTTAATTAACGTGCCAATGGACTCGGAACCTCCATCGGAAATGAGCTTAAAGAATGATCTAGGTAAACCTTGATGATATTTTGGAAATGAAAGGCTCATTTGCACTTTAAGTTTCTTTATCATTAGGAATGCTTATTTTTTTGTCTTAAGCTTTTTCTAGGATCTCTTCAGTAGTAGACCTTTTGTCTTATTAAAAATGGAAACTTTTGTTCCCTTTAGACGTACTGGTTTTTGGAAAAAAAAAAACATCTCAGTCCAGCTTCGTAAAGCTAAGGAAATGTAATAATTTAGTTGTTAGATAGTCTTAAAAATAACATAATGGCTTGTGTGGTTTAATATATTAGGCTTCAGTATATCTGACAATTCTCTGTAGGTAACAGGTTGAGAGAATGTGTATTTGAATGTCTTAGTTCCTTTGTGCATGTAACTTCCTATTACTTAGCTGGTAAAAGCAAAAGAACTTTGTTTTCACCTGTTGACCAAATGAAGTCAACACAAGAATACACATGTATTTTCTAGAAAGGTTTAAACTTTTCATTTTTAAAACATACAAAAAACAAGAACTATATTTCTGAATTTTAAAAGTGTACACTGTATCTCCTTTTTTGTAATTCTGTAAAGAAAATTTTTAAGTGACCCATATTCCAAAATAATGATTGTTGTTTAATTGAACTACTAAAAATAAGTTTAACTTAAACTGATAACGACTGTTTAAAATAGAGTGAAAAATTATGCTTCAGGTCTTGAAAGTATCTTTTAGAAAGATAGTTTGCAGTTTGAAAGGAGACAATATTTTGTGTATTCCCACCTCTTACTAAGTAGTAATGGATTTTAGTTCACTTATTAGGTTTCTATTGAGGTCTATTTTTAGAGAAGGAAAACGAAACCCTGTTTTATGGCATTTAAACTGATACCTTTATATACAAAAGCTGTGTGTGTGTTTGTGTTCATACTTATAGTAGAATGGAATGAAAATTAATGAATAAACTTCAGTTATTTTTAGACCCCCAAAATACTTAAGGTTATAACTAGAAAGGTAAAGAACAAAACCTATCCTTAATTCCCTTTTTTAATTGCAGCTGCCTTGACTAACCTTCCCTAACCAAAAGAGTTGAGATGAGAAAAAGTTTAGAAGTAGTTTCCAATTTGCGTAACAAATACTTTTTGTTTGGTGAAATACTTCATTGCTTTACCTACACTTCTCTTTACCTTTAATCACTCACTGGATATGTGCTCTGATGGCTGTACATTCTCTGAAGTCTGGAGTAATATTCTGGTGAATTGAATTGATATTTCAAAGTTTCCATATCTTTTGGTAGTGATCATAAAGGAACAGAAGTTTTGAAAATTTTGAAGATGTGGATAAAAGCATCCCCCTACTCAATTTGAATTGTTAAAATAATTGGAAATTGGTATTGAGGAGGCTTCAAATATAAATGGTGTAGATTTTTATTTTTTTATTTTTATTTATTTTTTTACTCAGAAAGGAAGGTTTGTGACAAAGAGAGGAAAACCTGTATTGTGAATACTACTTTGGCCACTTAGAACTCTGCCTATTTTGTGGTTATAGTTATCAGCTACTGACATCTCTCCTGATGCTTTGTTTTTGTCCTCTTCACAGATTTAACAACTCAAAGTTTGCCCAGATTGGCACTCCATCCTTCAACATTTATTTCTTGACTTGACATGGCACATGCCAATTTTTATTAATATATGGCAGGAGATAGAATACTCTGAAGCAGGGAGAGATGTATGAGAATTTAGTCAGTTTTAAACAAAAATACTGACCCTTATGGGATAAATATGTTAATAACCCTCACTTTGTTTTCAGTTCAAATATCTGAGGATATTCTCTGTTCTGCAACATGTTAAAATATCATACCAAGCCAGGAATAGATACTTAGCCTTTGGGGGCTAGAATGAACTTTTGTTTCGCCTAGTACAATTCTTCCAAAGATTAAATAAATCCTTTCTATAACTCTATACCAACTGTAGTTGCTGTCTCTTTGGCAACAGCAAAGAACTCTTTATGTAGTAGCCACTTTGCTCTAAGTATTAGAAATTTATTTTTTGTTTTTTGCTCATGTAAACTCTAAGATTATTAAGTACCTTTGTCTTCCCTCTGTCCTTCTAGATGTCCTTCTAGATACTTGTTTATTTTTATGATCAAAACAGTTGTAGCATTGTGCTTGTCTCTTATATTTCTGCCCTTTGAATTTTGGATCCAAAAGATGTACCATAAATTCTTTAGTATTCAAAGATAATGCTGTAAAGTTATAGATGGTTTTACATAAAATACTTTATAGTGCATATTTTTTTAGACTAAGTAACAATAAACTAGCACCTTATCTTAAATGTGTTATCCTTAATTCTAAACAGTGGCTACTAATCTAGTACAATTTATTTTTTTTAAATATATTTTATTGATTTTTTACAGAGAGGAAGAGAGAGGGATAGAGAATTTGAAACAGCGATGAGAGAGAAACATCGATCAGCTGCCTCCTGCACACCCCCTCCTGGGGTTGTGCCCACAACCAAGGTACATGCCCTTGACCGGAATCGAACCTGGGACCTTTCAGTCTGCAGGCCGACGCTCTATCCACTGAGCCAAACCGGTTAGGGCTAAGCTAGTCCAATTTAAATTTTTCCAATTTTTACGTAATTCCTTAAAGATTCTAAAGTTTTATAGTCTGTAGGAATATGGTGGGATCTTGGGATTAATCTAGTCTTTAGTTCCCAATCTTTTTGAGTTTTTGAGGATCTCCTAATGTTGAAAACATGTCAGTGATCACTCCTTCCCTCAATAATGGTTGTAACGTTGGTTGAGAAAATATATACGGACTAAAAACTACTTTGAATTCAAAAGCTCTTAATTGCACATATTTACATTTTGAAATATAGCTGCTTGCATGTTTGAGACATACATTATTTACTATACCTATACATTTATGGTCTCTGCATTAATTCCATTGGTTAGGGACCAGAGATGTAATCCAGTGCCTTCATATTATATGTGAAGAATCACAGATAAATCACCTGTGGAAAGTCATACAGCTTGTTTGTGGCATGACCAGATTGAGGTCCCTTGTTATTTGGGTTTGTGCCTTTATTATCATTGCTGCTGATAAAGTGAGAAAATGGTTTTACTTTGTTAATTGCTTCTGAAATTATCTAAGAAATTTTCTGTTGAAATAATTATGTTTTATTTAAAAATTTTTAAATCAGAAAAAGGAGATGTGAAGTCAAAGACTGAAGCTTTGAAGAAAGTCATCATCATGATTCTGAATGGTGAAAAGCTTCCTGGACTTCTGATGACCATCATTCGTTTTGTGCTACCTCTTCAGGATCACACCATCAAAAAATTACTTCTGGTATTTTGGGAAATTGTTCCTAAAACCACTCCAGATGGGAGACTTTTACATGAAATGATCCTTGTATGTGATGCATATAGAAAGGTAAACTAAACCATAATTATCTGTGAATATTGCTTTGATTTTAGATAATTGTAAAACTAGTGGAAAGGGCTTTATTTTACTTGTAGAAACTGAAGTTATAAGGAGTTACAGTAAAAAGTTTTATTTTTACTTTTTTCAGACATTTCCTATGCATTTTTATGTGTTGTTAATAAAAACAGTAACACAGAATATGTATATACTAGGGGCCCGGTGCACGAAATTCGTGCACTGGGTGTGTGTGTGGGGGGGGGGGGGGGAGTGTCCCTCAGCCCAGCCTGCCCCCTTTCACATACTGGGAGCCCTCAGGCGTTGACCCCCATCACCCTCCGATCGCAGGATCGGCCCCTTTCCCAGGCCTGACGCCTCTGACAGAGATGTCAGGCCTGAGCAGGGGACCCTCATTTCCCCCCATCACTGGTTCTGCCCCCAGCCCAGGCCTGATGTCTCTGGCCCAGGCGTCAGGTCTGGGCAGGGGACCCCCAGACCCCTCCGATTGCTGGCTCTGCCCCTTGCCCAGGCCTGATGCCTCAGCCAGAGGTGTCAGGCTTGAACAGGGGACCCCCATCTCCCCCCTATCACTGGCTCTGGCCCCCGCCCAGGCCTGAGGCCTCTGGCCCAGGAATCATGCCTGGGCAGGGGACCCCCATCTCCCTCTGATCGCTTGCTCCACCCCCCGCCCAAGCCTGACGCCTCTGACCCAGGCTTCAGGCCTGGGCAAGGGGACCATCATATCCCCCCAATCCCCGGCTCCACCCCCCACCCAGGCCTGATGCCTCAGCCAGAGGAGTTGACCCTCATCACCCTCCGATCACCAATCACCGGATCGGCCCCTTGACCAGGCCTGAGGCCTCCGGCAGAGGTGTCAGGCCTGGGCAGGGGACCCCCAGCTCCGCACCGTTGCAGGCTCCGCCCTTTCCCAGGCCTAACGCCTCTGGCCTAGGCGTCCAGCCCGGGCAGCGGGGACCCGCAGCTGCAGCGGCCCCGCGATTGTGGGCTTCACTTTAGGCCCAGGCAAGGGACCCCTAGCTCCCGGGACTGCCAGCTTTGACCATGCCCAGCTCCCATCGCTGGCTCCACCCCTACTTCCTGCTATCACTGGCCAGGGTGGCAAAGGCGCCTGATTCTCCGATCATGGCTGGGGGGCAGGGCAAAGGCGGCCCCAGGGCCGCCTTTGCCCTGCCCCCCAGCTCTTAGCTCCCCAATGGGTTTCCGATCACTGTCAGTGGCAGGGGGCTTCTTCCTGCTTTCCCTTTCGCCTCCCTGCATTGTGCCTACATATGCAAATTAGCCACCATCTTGTTGGCAGTTAACTGCCAATCTTAGTTGGCAGTTAACTGTCAATCATAGTTGGCAGTTAATTTGCATATAGCCCTGATTAGCCAATGAAAAGGGTATCGTCGTATGCCAGTTACCATTTTTCTCTTTTATTAGTGTAGATAAAAGCCTAAGCAACCGTTATGACCTGATGACTGGCTAATAGCTGTGACATGCACTGACCACCAGGGGGCAGATGCTTAAAGCAGGAGCTGCCCCCTGGTGGGCAGTGCGCCTGCTCCCACAGCCAACCTCCTGTGGCCAGCCAACCTCCTCTGGTCCCTCCCCTGGCTGATTGGCCCGATCAGGACTGGGCGAGACAGCCCTGATCAGCTGGGAGGGACCCCACCCATGCACAAAATCATGCACTGGGCCTCTAGTATAAGATAATTGATGTGACAAATAAAAATTGCTTTCATTAACAGGAATCTGATGAAAATGATGTGATAATCTAGGTCTTTCTCAAACCCACTTACTGATTTTTTTCGTTGGAAAATTTGCATTAATATATTATTTTTTAATTCTGGAACTCAATACTTTCTATTTAAATTTTTATATCAGGATCTTCAGCATCCTAATGAATTTATTCGAGGATCCACTCTTCGTTTTCTTTGCAAATTGAAAGAAGCAGAATTGTTAGAACCTTTAATGCCAGCTATTCGTGCTTGTTTGGAGCATCGTCACAGCTATGTTAGAAGAAATGCTGTTTTGGCCATCTATACTATCTATAGGTAAATAAGGTATTCCTTTGGCCTAAATCTGTGAGGTGTTTATTCTTTTACATTAGAGGTTCCAAAGTGGTTTCTTACAGATTGTATGTAGCTTGCATATGTGTTTCATTTGGCCTAAACAAGATTTTTTCCCTTAATTATCATTAAGTTGTCAACATGAAAAGCCAAAAGATCTGGCAACACTGGGTCTTAGTTTCTGCATGACAACAATCTGCTGAATTCAGTGATAAGTAGCCCCCTTTCAAACAGGTTGTACACTTTCCAGTTTATGACAATGCCTGTCATTCTCAGTTGTGTTACTCCAGCCCACTTAATTAATTTATTAATTTAGCTCCTAAAGGCTTTGTTATGAGTTTTGACTGTTTTAGAATTCTCTTTTTGTGGAATGTGGGTCTTTTTACCCTTCCTTAGAGGCCTTAGGAGGGAACTTTTTAAGGAAGGATTGCAATTCTCAACTAATTCTCTTACTAGAAAGCTGAAGATTTTGAACTTTAAAAACATTCAAAGAACCAGTTAGATCAGTGGTTCTCAGCCTTCTGGCCCTTAAAATACAGTTCCTCATCTTGTGACCCAACCATAAAATTATTTTCGTTGCTACTTCATAACTGTAATGTTGCTACTGTTATGAATCGTAATGTAAATATCTGATATGCAGGATGGTCTTAGGCGACCCCTGTGAAAGGGTCGTTTGCCCGCCAAAGGGGTCGCGACCCACAAGTTGAGAACTGCTGAGTTAGATGAAGCTAGAATGCTTGGTTTTTATAATCACTGGTGTCAATCCATTAGAAGTAGGATGCAATTTTTATAAATATCTTTGTACTTTAATAGTTGATTATTATGTAATTTTACAGTTCTCTTACTGTTATGTTAGATTTTGTTTTCTGTTAGGGAAAGTGGTATTGTGGTTAATAACGTAGAGTTTCATGAAAGCTACCATACAGACTACACAGATTTCAGTATTTAAACTACCAGTACATGCACGAAAATTATGCCATTAAGACAACTGGAAATTTGAACACTAGCTATATGATAATATTAAGGAATTGTTAAATTTTTTTTTTTAAATATATTTTATTAATTTTTTACAGAGAGAGAGAGAGATAGAGAGTTAGAAACATCGATGAGAGAGAAACATCGATCAGTTGCCTCCTGCACATCTCCTACTGGGGATGTGCCCGCAACCCAGGTACATGCCCTTGACCGGAATCGAACCTGGGACCTTTCAGTCCGCAGGCCAACGCTCTATCCACTGAGCCAAACCGGTTTCGGCGGAATTGTTAAATTTTTAAGGTCTGATAAGGGCATTATGATTAGTTTTATAAAGAAGGAATTCTCAATTTTAGAAAACATACCAGGGTATTCCAAAAAATATATATACACTTTAACAGCTGATTCTATTACACTTTGAAAATGAAATGTATTTTAATAAATACTGCCTTTCTAATTATTCAAAGTGTGTGTACATTTTTGACACCCTCTATTTACAAAAGAAATGATAAGTGGTCTGGGATTTACTTCAAAATAATATGGGAGGAGAGGGGTATCGATGTAACAAAAATGGTTGTGAATGAATAATTCTTGAAGTTAGGTAATAGCTTTTAATAAGCCAGTTATTATTCTCTTAGAAATACTTAAAAATTTCCAAAATAAGAAATGAGTAAGTAAATCGGCTAATAAATATAGTGTATAACTAGTAAAATTCAAGGGACGCTTTTTTTCACTGATAATTCTTTAAGAATGATCTTTAAGTACCTTGAGGATGTCATCATGAGCATTGGTATTTTATTCCTAAAGTATTTGAAAGGCAATTACTTGAGATAGTCAGTTGTTAGATAGCATGCTGAGTAAATTAGCTTTTTCTGTACTGAACTATAAAAGTATAATTTGATAACTTAATAGATGAAGATGTAAGCTTGTGATTCCTACACACAATTTTCTAATTGATTTGAAGTTTTAAAACACAAAACAATTGATAGTGTTATAAAGTTTGATAAAGATTAATTTTGGCAGTGTTCATAGAGTTATAAAATAAAATAACAAAATAGGATTTTATTAAACATGGATATTACTTGTTTTATTTCAAGAAATTTTGAACATCTTATACCTGATGCTCCTGAACTGATACATGATTTTCTGGTGAATGAGAAGGATGCAAGTTGCAAAAGGAATGCATTTATGATGCTAATTCATGCAGATCAGGTAAGTACTTTAAAAAAAATAACTTTTATGACTATACTTAAATGAGAATTAAAAGTATTACAGCCCAGCCTAGCCTGTTTGGGGACACCCTCTATTTACAAAAGAGATGATAAGTGGTCTGGGATTTGCTTCAAAATAATATGGGAGGAGAGGAAGTGGAAAGGGGTATCAATGTAACAAAAATGGTTGTGAGTGAATAATTCTTGAAGTTAGGTAATAGCTTTTAATAAGCCAGTGTCCCAGGTTCAATTCCAGTCAAGGGCACGTACCTCAGTTGCAGGCTCCATCCCGGCCGGGGGCCTTGGTCGGGGTGCATGCAAGAGGCAACCAATCGATGTGTTTCTCTCACATTGATATTTTTCTCTGTCTTTCCCTCTCTTCCACTCTCTCTAAAAATCAGTGAAAAAATATCCTAGGGTGGGGATTTTAAAAAAAGAGTATTACTGTCCAGCTGGTGTGGTTCAGTGGTTGAGTGTTGACACATGAACCAGATCACAATTCTATGCTCTAGTTAGGGCACATGCCTGGGTTGTGGGCTCAATCCCCAGTAAGGGTGGGCAGGAGGCAGCCCATTAATGATTCTGTCTCATCATTGACGTTTCTATCTCTCTCTCCCTCTCCCTCTCTCTCTCTCTGAAATCAATAAAAATATATTTTAAAAAATGTATTACATAGGCCTAATCCAGTTTTTAGACAGTAATTTTGTTTATAGTATGTGATTTGTATATTTTGATTTTGATTTTTTTTAGATTTTTGAATTTAATTTGTATAAAAATACAGTGGTTTTTCTTAACCCTTCTCTGGAATATTGTTTATATATATTCTTTTTCAAAGTAAACATTTAATAACAACCACTTTACAGGTTTTCCAGATTGAAATTATGGCCATATTCTATAGCCTTCTACTTTGGGGTTTTGATGTCTGTTTTTCCTTCTCTTGGTATAGATCTAAAATTGTTTAACAAAGAAAAACAGTAGCTTTGTATAAGATCCACCCTGAGCCATGTCCGTGAAAGCAGGGGTGCTTTCAATGTAGATGTGTGTTCTTATAGACTTCAAGTTTCATGAGTGAATATCAACTCTACATCCAGCTCAGCTGGTGGTTAAAGTATATGGATCTGCTGGTGGCTAGCAGTGAGTTTGCACATCTTGGTGGCACCTAATCTTAGAATTTTTGTTATCCAGTATTTATCAAAATGTGAGAAATACGCATGAAGATTGAAAAATATAGAGTCTATTCACTCCTCTGAAATTTAGATGCTGCTGTTTTATCTTTATAAATAAAACTATAAGAAAACTACTTATTTAGGTCACAATGTTTCGTCCTCATGTAGAGTTGGTTTTAGTGATGTGTTTTTGGTATTACCTACATGAAGGGATATAATCAGAAATAGTTCAATAAAATTTGTTGATACTTTTACTGTAGATATGTTGTTGAGGCCATAGTTCTCTATATCAGTGTTTGGTATATGAGAATTGATGAGATTTTTCTTCTTGATCTCAGAAATAGGAAGAACTATACTCCAAAGCAACTCGTTTCTTTTGATTGTATAAATCCCTGAATCATATACCCTGAATACATAGTATTTTTCTCCTTGGTTTAACTACAAGAAAATTCAGACCCCAGATTTGTGACCCATTTCTAAAACATATATTTGACTTTATGGCTTATATTTATATGTTAACTTTATTTTTTTTTTGTCATTAGTTAATTTTTCTTTGCCCTGGTTTTCTATTTAGTTGTGTATGTTTTTTTTAAGTTGCATTAAGTCCTTTTATTGAATGAGGTGGAGTTTGATAAATATATTCTTATTTTTTTAGGATCGAGCTTTGGATTACCTAAGTACTTGTATTGATCAGGTTCAGACATTTGGAGACATTCTTCAGTTGGTTATTGTTGAGCTAATTTATAAGGTAAGACTTATAAATTTTACCCAGTGATGGGTAAAATAACCTTGAACAGTTTAAGGTAAGATAAAATAGTCTTTCTAGAAAGCTCTTTAATTGCTAGGATAATGTATTTTAACTAGAGGCTCAGTACAGGTATTTGTGCACCGGTGGGGTCCCTTGGCCTGGCCTGTGCCCTCTCGCAATCCAGGACCTCTTGGGGAATGTCAGACTGCCAGTTTCAGCCTGATCCCTGTTGGCCAGTCTCTTAGGCTTCTATATATATAGACTTGAGGCTTGATGCACGAAATTCACGCAAGGGGCTTGGCCCTTGGCGGTGGCTTGTCTCGATGATGGCTTGCCTCAGCAGTGGCATGCCTTGGCCCTCACAGCCGCGGCGGTTTGCCTTGGCCCTCGCAGCCCTGGCTTTGTCGGGAAGGTTGTCCTGAAGGATGTCCGGAAGGTCGTTTGGCTGTCTGGTCTAATTAGCATATTACGCTTTTATTATTATAGGTAGTAGACACAATGTCTCATCCCAAGTTGGTTGTCATCTTCAGATGTCTTTATAAGTCTACTAGAGACCTGGTGCACAAAAATTTGTGCATTCGTGGAGGGGGTCCCTCAGCCCGGCCTGTGCCCTTTCGCGGTCTGGGACCCCTCGGGGGGATGTTCACCTGCTGGCTTAGCACCCTCCCCCCCCCCCGGGGGATTGGACCTAAGCTGGCAGTCAAACATCCGCCTGGGAGCCCTGGGGGGATGTCCACTTGCCAGCAGGGAGCAGGCCTAAGCTGCAGTTGGACATCCTTAGCGCTGCTGAGGAGACAGGAGAGGCTCCCACCACCACCGCTGTACTGGCAGTTGTCAGCCTGGCTTGTGGCTGAGCTCGGCTGAGCAGAGCTCCTCCTGTGGGAGCACACTGACCACCGGGGGCAGCTCCTGCATTGAGTGTTCCCCACTGGTGGTCAGTGTGTGTCATAGTGACCAGTCATTCCCAGTCGTTCTGCTGTTAGGGTCAATTTACATATTACCCTTTTATTATATAGGATTCTTAGCTTTCAAGTTAAGATAACTAGCATCCCATAAGCTGACATCTATTTTAAAAAATGTATTTGAAATCAACTGTCCATGAAGTCAGTTGGAACCTAAATGTTTTCTTCTCCAGGTCTGTCATGCTAATCCATCAGAAAGGGCTCGTTTTATTCGTTGCATCTATAACTTATTACAGTCATCTAGTCCTGCTGTAAAATATGAAGCCGCTGGAACTTTAGTGACTCTCTCCAGTGCACCTACTGCAATCAAGGTACTGATTATTTATTTTGGTGCCAGTTAAATCATAGGTACTCTATTTTATCGCTTACGATTTAGTGACATTGCAGTTTACTATGTGGTTACGTAGCATTGCATGATATGGAGATAACAGCTACAAATTTCACGAAATTATTTGATTCCTTATGTAGTCTGACTTTCCTTCTTTTCTTCCTTCCTGTTTTCATACATAAATACATGGAGAGAGAGAGAGACAGAAAATACCAATATTTCTAGTTTCAGGGTAATGGTTCTGGTGTTTTAAGCTATCTCCCATACTTTACATTGAAACTTAGATCTGGGAGAATGAATTCTGGATCCTAAATAATGGGTTCTATAAAAGGTTCCAGTAAGTATATTCAGTAATGGAATATTATCTTTCTCTTCTTTAGTTATTGTGTCAAAACTATATAAGGAATCCCTACTATGTTCAGAGAATGAATTATTCTAGAAAGCCAGATTGTATAAATAGGAGAATTTACTGCTGTATACACCAATACTTTAAATTATTAAAAGACTTTTTATATTAAAATAATTTAAAACTTACAGAGAAGTTGCAAAAATAGGACAAAGTTCCCATTACCTTTCATCCAGCTTTCCATAATGTTCATGCCTTACATAACGATTGTATAATTATCAAAACCAAGAAATTGCCATTGGAACAATATTATTACCTAAATTATAGACTAATGCACTTTTTCTTTCCCAGGATCCAGTCCAGGCCTACATTACACTTAGTTGTCAGATGTTAGTCTCCTCCAGTCCCTTACAGTTCCTCAACCTGTCCTTGTTTTTCACGATCTTGAGACTTTTGAAGAGTATTGAGTCATTTTGTAAAATATCCCTCAATTTGGGTTTGTCTCATATTTTCTCATTATTATGGTGAGGCTATTCATTTTGGAGGGAGAATACCACAGAAGTCTAAGTATCATAAAGGAGTAGATGATGTTGATATATCTTATTAATGGTAATGTTAACTTTGATCAATCAGTTAAGGTGTCTGCCAGATTTCTCCACTGTTGAATTATGAATTTTTCTTTCACAATTAGTGATATCGTGGGAAGATACTTTGAAACTGTGCATTTGCTTTATTTCTTGTCAAATTTGCATCAACCAATTTTAGCATCCATCAGTGGACCTTTTCTACAGCAGTTATTACTGTGGTATTTTAGTGGTAATTTTCTATTTTCCTCTTTTACATGTACTAATTGGAGTTCTGCAAGGAAGAGCTGCCCCTCTCCTTCCTCTGTCTTTCCTTTCTTTCTTTATGTCAGTAAGGATATTTTATTGCATGGATTATAATCCAATATTATATTGTCATTTATTTTGTTGATCAAATTGTTCTAGGTCATTGGGAGCTCTTGGAGTTTTGCTCCTCTGCTTTTCATAACTCAGGGTCATCTTAATATTCTTGATTTTTCTGCAATATAATGCAAGTGTGTTGGACCTAAAGTAAAAGGTGCTTAGTAGCTATACTTTTGGGGATTGTTTACCTGCTTTGTTCTCCCTTGTTCCTTAATATCAATCCTTAATTTTTGGTGGTTAATAAGTAGCCTATAGCAGTCCCTTTTCCTCCTTTTAATTTCTGATGCTTTTAATCTTTTGTAAACTTGAAAAACAATGATATTTATTAGAATTTAGGTAATAGAAGAATATATTCCTCTGGAAAAAATGCATAAATTTTTAATGTGGGACTAGTGAATATATTTTGGCTTCTTGGGGATTTGTTTTCCTTCTTGTTTTCAGATTCTGTGTTAAAGATAGATGTATGTGTTCTTAAATGTATTTCTTTTTACATAGGCCGCTGCTCAGTGTTACATTGATTTAATTATTAAGGAGAGTGACAACAATGTAAAGCTCATAGTTCTGGATCGATTGGTCGAATTAAAAGAGCATCCTGCTCATGAACGAGTACTACAGGTAAATGTTTGAAAGAGAAATCTTAAATAAAATCTTTTTCAAATGGAGATAATTTCCAAGCCTTGCCATCTTTGTTAGATACTTGGAGACTGGGCAGTTTAAATTTTGCTCAGCTAAAGTATAACTCTTGAGTCATCATTGCCTTTTGGGGTATTGTCTTTCCTATTAAAAAATATTTCTAACATATATTATCTTTTATCTTTTCTATTTGTATTGCACTTGGTATTCTTAGAGATCGAGATAGATTTGTTTTGATTTGGATGTAATTTATATTTCTTGGAAAATAATTGTACCAACTGATTGAAATAAAAGCTGCTTAGATTCTAGAATATTATCAGCATAACTATTAATCTGTGATAAGAATGATTATTATAAAAATAAAGCCCCAAAACAGCTAAAGTCATGCTGATCCTACATCAGAACATCAAAAGTTTTCTATAAAGGACATTATTGGGAAAATTGAAGAACTGTGAATATAGACTATATTAGTTAATAGTATTAGTATCAATAAGTTCTCTTTGATAATTGTATTGTGGTTATAGAAGAAATTCTTAATACACTAACATGTTTAGGGGTAGAGAGAGTATGATAAAGCATATATGGCAAAATCTTAACTACTAGTGAATATAAGTGAAGGCTATATAGGAGTTTATTCCTAGACTTTTTAGAACTTTCTTGTCAGTGAAATTTTTAAAAGATATAAAGTTTTAAAGAACTAAAATCACTGACAAATTAATTTTGGTATATTTTTAAATATTTATCTGCCATACATTTTTAAGTATGCATCTTTAAAATATTGCATTTTCCTGCTGAGCCAGATGTCCCCCGAATACCCTTTTTGTTTGTTTTGTCCAATTTATGGCCATACATCATCATATCTGATTGTTATGTCCCTTAAGTCTCTAATTTGAGCAGTTTGTTTGTTTTTAATTAATTTTAGAGAGGGGGAAGGCAGAAAGAGAAAAAGAGAGAGAGAGATTTGTTATTCCATTTATTTATGCATTCATTGGTTGTTTCATGTATGTGCCCTAACCAGGGATCAAACTGCATATCAGGACTAGGCTCTAACCAACTGAGCTACCCAGTCAGGGCGAGTAATTTTTTCTTCATGACATTGACTTGTTGAAGACACAAGACCAGTTGTCCTGTAAGATGTCCCTCCTCTGGCCCAGCTGGCATTGACTCATGAATCAAGAGGGCACTGGTTTGATTTCCGGTCAAGGTACATGCCTGGATGCAGACTTGATCCCCAGTGGGGGGCGTGCAGGAGACAGCCGATCAGTATTTCTCTTTCATTGATGTTTCTATCTCTCCCTCTCCCTTCTTTCTCAAAAATCGATAAAAAGAGCCTGCGCCAGTTTGGTTCAGTGGATAGAGCATTGGTCCTCGGATTGGAGGGCCTTAGATTCAATTTTGGTGAAGGGCACATACTCTGGTTGCAGGCTCAATCCCGGCCCTGGTTAGGGCGAGTGCAGGAGGCAACCAATTGATGTGCCTCTCTCACATCCATGTTTCTCTCTGTGTCTCTCTCCCTCCCTTCCACTCACTAAAAATTCAATGAAAAAAATATCCTCGGTGAGGATTAACAAAAATGTAATAAAACCAATAAAAACATATTTTTTAAAAAAAGATGCCCCACCCTAGCTGTTTTGGCTCAATGGCTAGAGCTTCAGCCTGTGGATAGAAGGGTCCTAGGTTTGATTCCTGTCAAGGGGACATGCCTGGATTGTGGGTTCGATCCCCAGTAAGGGGTGTGCAGGAGGCAGCCAATCAATGATTCTCTCTCATCATTGATGTTTTTATCTCTCTCCCTCTCCCTTTCTAAAATCATATATATATATATATATATATATATATATATATATATATATATATATATATGATGCCCCTCCTCTGGATATCTGGTTACTTTCTGGTGGTGTCATTTAGCTTATTCCTTAGACTTCTGTATTTCTTATAAATTCTTAAGTTTATATGAAACGTGATAGAGTCAGTAAACATTTTCAGTTTGAATGCATCTTATGTGATATTGTATATTTCATATTATATCATTTCAAGAGACCAAAAATATCTGGTTCTTCCACTTGAGTGATCTTATTGTTGATCAAAGAATTAAGGTGATGGACAGAACCCTACATTCTTCAGTTAAGATTTTCTTCTTGTGACTAGAAATACTGTTGTTATTTCTGGATATTTTGTTCTTTTTCAGGATCTGGTTATGGACATCCTAAGAGTATTGAGCACACCAGACTTAGAAGTACGCAAGAAAACTCTGCAGTTAGCACTAGATCTTGTCTCTTCTAGAAATGTTGAAGAGGTAAGACAAAACTGACAGCAGTTTGTAATCTATGAGGCCATACATGTTGTAATTCTTGCTTATTTTTACTTTGTTCGATAGCTGGTTATTGTCCTGAAGAAGGAAGTGATTAAAACAAATAATGTGTCTGAGCATGAAGATACTGACAAATACAGACAACTCCTTGTGCGAACATTGCATTCCTGTTCTGTCCGATTTCCAGATATGGCTGCAAATGTTATTCCTGTGGTATGTGATTCTGATTACCTTACTTTTAAAATTCACTAAAAGAATTTTGAAAATTCCAGTTAGTCAATAGTTAAATGCTAACTCTTAACTCAGAGGAATAAGGACTTTGACTTCTTTCTCTTCATCAAAACAACAACAACAAATAACATAGTGACAAAAATATCTCCACATCTACACTAATAAAAGAGAAAAATGGTAATTGGCGTACGGCGATACCGTTTTCATTGGCTAATCAGGGCTATATGCAAATTAACTGCCAACTAAGATTGGCAGTTAACTGCCAACAAGATGGTGGCTAATTTGCATATGTAGGCACAATGCAGGGAGGCGAAAGGGAAAGCAGGAAGAAGCCCCCTGCCACTGACAGTGATCGGAAACCCAGGGGGGAGCTAAAACTGGGGGGCAGGGCAAAGGCGGCCCTGGGGCCGCCTTTGCCCTGCCCCCCAGACATGATCAGAGAATCAGGTGCCTTTGCCGCCCGGGCCAGTGATAGCAGGAAGTAGGGGTGGAGCCAGCAATGGGAGCTGGGCACGGTCGAAGCTGGCAGTCCCAGGACCTAGGGGTCCCTTGCCTGGGCCTAAAGCGAAGCCCACGATCGCGGCGCCCCCCACTGCCACTGCAGGTCCCCGCTACCCGGGCCGGAAGCCTAGGCCAGAGGCGTTAGGCCTGGGCAGGGGCGGAGCCTGCAACCGCGGGGAGCTGGGGGTCCCCTGCCCAGGCCTGACACCTCTGCCAGAGGCCTCAGGCCTGGTCAAGGGGCCGATCCGGTGATTGGTGATCGGAGGGTGATGAGGGTCAACTCCTCTGGCTGAGGCATCAGGCCTGGGTGGGGGGCGGAGCCGGGGATTGGGGGGATATGATGGTCCCCTTGCCCAGGCCTGAAGCCTGGGTCAGCGGCGTCAGGCTTGGGCGGGGGGTGGAGCAAGCCATCAGAGGGAGATGGGGGTCCCCTGCCCAGGCATGATTCCTGGGCCAGAGGCCTCAGGCCTGGGCGGGGGCCAGAGCCAGTGATCGGGGGGAGATGGGGGTCCCCTGTCCAAGCCTGACACCTCTGGCGGAGGCGTCAGGCCTGGGCAAGGGGCCGATCAGGCGATCGGAGGGTGATGGGGGTCAACGCCTGAGGGCTCCCAGTATGTGAGAGGGAGCAGGCTAGGCTGAGGGACACTCCCCCCCCCCCCCCCACACACACCCAGTGCACGAATTTCGTGCACCGGGCCCCTAGTATTATTATAATTGATGTTTGTTACTATTACCAGTAGGGCAAGTAAGTATTTCTTTCAGAGTTTTACCTCTTAAAGTTGAAGGATTCAGTTATAGGAGAAATTCACATATCTAGAATATTTTGTTTTCTGTCACTGTCAGATTAATGAGGTATGTTATTGCAATTTGAAATTTTGCCATTGAGCTCTGAATTTTTTTTCTAAAATGATTTTACTTTTAGTTACAATGTAGGAGGATCCAATTAATTTTTGCTGCACATAAAACAGAAAAGTCGTGACTGTTTACATTAATGGTGCTTGTCTCAACTTAGAGTTTGTTATACATTTGAAAGTTATTAATACATGCTTTGCACATTTCCTTATTAAAAATTGCTTAAGGTTATTAAACCTTAAGTTTAAATTGTTATCCCGTTTCCTTTTTTCCTAGTTAATGGAATTTCTTAGTGACAGTAATGAAGCGGCAGCTGCTGATGTATTGGAGTTTGTTCGTGAAGCCATTCAGCGCTTTGATAACCTGAGAATGCTTATTGTTGAGAAGATGCTTGAAGTCTTTCATGCTATTAAATCCGTCAAGTAGGTTTAAAATCTGTTTAAGTGTAAAGTTGAGTAAGCACTTTACCAATATCTGTCTTTAAAGAGCCAGTTGATAAAAAATATAAGAGTGGGAAGATGACTTAAGACAATCAAGACAAAAATAAGAATGACAATATTACCTTATACCCACCCTTGGTAGATCCATAATCTGTGGGCAAATTTTTTTTATAGTTGTGGTGATTTAACTAGATTTCTTTATCCTTATTTTCTTTAAAACATTGTGAATCCTAAAGTGACTAAGAACATATTTTTTAAAGGTATTACTTTTTAGATATCATTATTTCTATTTCCTTTATCATTTATTGAAGTGAAGGATTACAAATGCAACCTAAATCTGATGTGTTTTTCTTCAGATGGCCTTTACTAATGAGAAAGGACTTTGTCATCCAAATTTTGTTTGATTTAAAGCATCTGATGGATAGATTATAACAGACTTGCATTATATCTGCATAGGTAGAAAATAAGGGGCCATTACAAAGTTGTTTTTCTGATTGAAAATGTATTGACGTTTGTGGAAGTGAGAAAGATTTGCTTTCTTTGTGAGGAAAAAAAATCAAAGTTTTGCTTTTGGTAGCCATGATCTCTAGAATTTTTCAGTTTCTAGAATTTTTTAAAAAGTGAATTTAATGAAACTCTTAGGGAAAAGATGACTAAAGACTTTATTTAGTTTAACATTTTTAACTAGAAAATGGTTGCTTTCTTTTTTTGTTGTTACTGATCCTTTTGTACTCCTTCCTTGTTCATTGTTCTTGTCAGCATCCTGCCTGTACTTTTCAGTGACTACAAATAAAAAGTACTTTTTACATTAAAAAGAACAATTTTTTTATAGTAGTAAGTGATAAGATAAACTTTTGCCTTAACTCTGTTGTAAATGGAAGGTAACACCTCTCTGGGAAACATTTTGGTATTTTATTTTCACTACTGGGTATACCAGTCTTAAGGTGTTCCTACTAAAGATAGATGAGGGCACTTATTTTTCTTTTAATGCTTGTGATTTCTGGGAGAATTAAAGAAACTTAGTGTCTTTGTTGTATTTCTTAAAATGTCATTCATGATCCCTTGGAACTACAGAATCTTGTTTTCTTACTTGAGCTTAAATTCACAAAGAAAAATTGCTTCAAGATTTGTTGACAAGTCAGTGTTTCAGAACTTGTATTCTTGCTTTAGGATTTACCGAGGAGCATTGTGGATCCTGGGAGAATACTGTAGTACCAAGGAAGACATTCAGAGTGTGATGACTGAGGTCCGAAGATCCCTGGGGGAGGTACGTTTTACTTTCGTAGTAAATGCTATTTTATTTGGTGATTTTTACTTTAGTACTTCTGACTTTTTTTCTTCTTCCCCAGTCTGACTTGTATGTGGTGATTTACTTTCATGTTTTTATCTGGACTAATGAACACTGAAAAATATATTTTAACTACCCAGATAATTAAGCCTTGAGAGCTGTGGGAAATTTGGGGGTTTCCCTTCCCCTGCGTTGAGCTGTAACACCTATTGTTTTATCTGTATTATTTACTCTTCTAGGAAAGATTTTATTTGAACAGAAGATTCTATGTTTTAGAAAAAGACTTGAAAAACTCTGCTTTAGTCTATGTGTTCTAAAAGAAGAAGGCAAATATTTTAGGAACAGAGCTCACTTTATAGTATTTATGTACTAAAGCTGGCAGTATTTCCTCATTCAAAAAACCATATGGGCAAATAGAAAGAACAGTGCTTTTTAGAACACCTGGGTTCCAATCTTGCTTCAGCCAATAATTAGCTCTGAGACCTTAGATATAAATTCCTTAAACTGATTGGACATCAGGTTATTTTAAAATAAAGGAATTGATGGATAATAATTGAAGACTCTTACAGCTCTTAAATTAGACAGTGGGCTGATATTAAGGAATACATGCATAGTAGCCATTTGTATGTTTTTAAAAAGGTAGTTGATGAAGTTATTTTGTAAAACTAAGTCAGATTAATTTTAATTTTAATTTTTTAAATATATTTTTTTATTGATTTCAGAGAGGAAGAGGGAGGGAGAGAGAGAGATAGAAACATCAATGATGAGAGATAATCATTGATCAGCTGCCTGCTACACACCCCTCACTGGGATCAAGCCCGCAACCCGGGCATGTGTCCTTGACCAGAATCGAACCTGGGACCCTTCAATCTGCAGGCTGATGCTTTATCCACTGAACCAAACCGGCTAGGGCAGATTTATTTTAGGAGGATGAAGGCTCTTTTGGTTAGGGAAGGGATGGAGAAGAAGAATAAGAGTATTTTGTCTTAGACACTGTCCTAAACATTTTCTTACTAAGTAACTTGTGTGGAAAAAATTAAGATTTGCATTTAGCAGATCAAGTACCTAAGGCTCTAAGTTATTTAATTAATTTACTCAAAACCATTACAACAAGGAAGTGGCATCTAGGCACAAAGCCTCTGTTCTTACTACAATATTATGGGAAAGAAAGAAAATTGAGAGTTCCGAGTTCCAAATATCCCATTAGGGAAATGCCTTCTCTTTGGAAATGATTGAATATTTAAATGTGATTTTGCTTGCTATTGATGTTTCCAATTTATTTTTAGATCCCAATTGTAGAATCTGAAATAAAAAAGGAAGCTGGTGAATTAAAACCTGAAGAAGAAATAAATGTGGGGCCAGTTCAGAAATTGGTAACTGAGATGGGCACCTATGCAACTCAGAGTGCCCTTAGCAGTTCTAGACCCACCAAGAAAGAGGAAGACAGGTAATTTGCAGCACTTATGCTCAGCCAGCTCTACTGTTTTCATTACTCTTGTGTATAAAACAGTCAAGCGATTTCCTTTCTCTTGCTTTTGTGACCAAAATGGAAGTCTTTTTTTTTTTAAATATATTTTACTGATGTTTTACAGAGAGGAAGAGAGAGGGATAGAGAGTTAGAAACATCGATGAGAGAGAAACATCGATCAGCTGCCTCCTGCACACCTCCTACTGGGGATGTGGCCGCAACCAAGGTACATGCCCTTGACCGGAATCGAACCTGGGACCTTTCAGTCTGCAGGCCGACGCTCTATCCACTGAGCCAAACCAGTTAGGGCCAGAATGGAAATCTTTGCCATTTAAGATACTTGAAAGGAAAAGGAAGTTCTCTCAGGATCCTGTTGATGGTTTTAATCCTCTGTTTTTTATAAGTATTTTCATAGAAATAACTGTTCTGCTTAAAATTATTTTACTCATACAGAAAATGCTAAGTTGAGGTAACTTTTAGAAAACATTTTGGAAAATTTTCTACTTTTTACTGATGGAATAAAATTTTGATGATTTCCTCATTTTACTCTAAATTTATAGTGAAGATGATGAAAATAATGCCTAAAACTTTAATGATTGCTTATTACATGCTGGGCATTGTGCTGCGTAGTTTGCCTCATATAATCTTCACAGCAACCCATTAAGTACATTATTGTCCCATTTTATAGAACAAGGATTTGAATCTTGAAGACGTTTGTAATTCACCCCAAAGGGACACAATACATAAATACTGTAGAAAAGCTGGGATTTGAATGTAGCTCATTAGCTCGAGTACATACACCCTTCCCCATTTTCTCTTTATATTCAGCTGTTTCTTGTGTCATTTAAAGATAGGTATAAATCCATGTGTTATTTTTCTTTTTCTTTTTTCCTTTACCTTCATTCTGAGAGCTAAGGAGGGAGGTAGTTGAGATCTTATCACTGAGAGATGGCAGTGAGAGTGTTAAATAGCCTTAATTGAGTCATGCCAAAGCTGCATGCTGCTTAAGAAGTTGTTGGGTTTCATTTCCCTTGATTGCTTTGCAGACCTCCCCTGAGAGGATTCCTGCTGGATGGAGATTTCTTTGTCGCCGCCTCCCTTGCCACAACTCTGACCAAGATTGCTTTGCGCTATGTAGCTTTGGTTCAGGAGAAGAAAAAGCAAAATGTAAGTCCATTTATTCTACATTTACCCAACAAGTGAACATTGAGTGCCTACTATATGCATTGGACTGTGAGGGACCCAAAAGGGAATGCTAAAGATCCTGTGATTTAATGGGGGAAAAGGACACAATTTTACAATATAATGTTATTGTAAAATTGATGAAATAATACAGTAATAATACCTTATGATTAGTCCAGTGGAAGAGATATAAGGGTTTATGAAGTCATTTCTGTTTGCTAGAATTAGTCAAGGCTCAATGAAGAATAAGCCTTTATCCAGTATCTTCATCCAGTCAGTCATTGCCTATTTTATCCCGGAAATGTCTCCTAAATATATTGCCATTTCTATAGTTCATAACCTTCATCATAGCTTCTGACCATTCTTTGTGCTCATTTAAAATAATAATATACTTCCATTCCCCCAGCGTCTACTACCATCCTTTGTGCTACTATTCTACATTTTATTTTTACATGTCATATTATCAATCCTATGCTGCATTTTTGTTATTTTTGCATTAGTTATCTTTTTTATATGTATGCACTATTTTTTTTTTCAACCATTTCTTATTTATCTGGAGTCCAGACTTAGCTGGCATACTTAGCTAATAGTAAGAAGTTGAGAGTTGGGAACAGGGCAAAAGTTCAGTTACCTTCCTAGGTGCCCCCGTTTTTTTGGATATTTTTTTTTATGGTAAAATATACATAATGTGAAATTTATCATTTTAACTATTTTCAAGTGTACAGTTCAGTGGCATTAAGTACATTCACACTGTTGAGCAGCCATTACCACTTTCCATTTCCAAAACATTTTATCATCCCAAACTAAAAGTGTACCCTATAAATACTTCCCCATACCCTACTCCCAGCCATAGGGAACCACTGTTCTACTTTCTTCCTCTCTGAATTTGCCTATCCTATATACCTCATATAAATGGAATCATATAAAATTTATCCTTTTGCGACTGGCTTATTTTGCTTAGCATGATGTCTTCAAGCTTTATCCATATGATAGCATGTATCAGAATTTCCTTCCTTTTTAAGGCTATCCATATAATATTCTTCTATCTGTTCTCCTGCTGAAATAGTCAATTTTTTTTTAAATGAGAAAAAGTCTTATATTTACCCACATACTTACCATGTGAATAGTTTTATTTTTGTTCATTTATTTTTTCACATTGCTAAAAGAAATAGGAGTGAGGTAATAACTAATAAGAAAAATATCACTCCTGGTTAAGTACTAAAGTACAAATCTTGTTAGTTAATATTGTGGTGGAGATAGAAACATCAAAAGATGGAATTTCGCTGAAACCGGTTTGGCTCAGTGGATAGAGCGTCGGCCTGCGGACTGAGGGGTCCCAGGTTCGATTCTGGTCGGGGGCATGTGCCTGGGTTGCGGGCACGTCCCCGGTGGGAGATGTGCAGGAGGCAGCTGATCGATGTTTCTAACTCTCTATCTCTCTCCCTTCCTCTCTGTAAAAAATCAATAAAAAGTATATATATATATAGAAAAAAAAGATGGAATTTCATTACCAGATATAGTAACAAAAATTCTTCCTTCCTCCAGAAAGAGTTTAATATGGCTTTTATCTGTGAAACCTTTTTTCCTCTAGTGTGACCATTTCACATTTTATAATACCACACTTTCACTTAACATTATAACATTTTCCCATGTTATTCTAAACCCTTCCTAATCATCCTATATAATAAAAGGCTAATATGCAAATTGACTGAATGGCAGAATGACCGGTCCAGCTCAATGCAGGAGCTGTCCCTGGTGGTCAGTGCACTCCCACATGGGGAGCACTGCTCAGCCAGAAACCAGGCTCACGGCTGGCGAGCGCAGCGGTGGTGGCAGGAGCCTCTCCTGCCTCCATGGCAGCACTAAGGATTTCTGACTGACAGCTTAGACCTTCTCACTCCCCAGTGGAGTGGGCCTAAGCTATCAGTCGGACATCCCCCAAGGGCTCCCGGACTGTGAGAGGGTGCAGGCTGGGCTGAGGGACTCCCCCCCTCCCCCAGTGCACGAATCTTGTGCACCGGACCTCTAGTAATAATTACAATATTTAACACATTTCGTACTGCTCAGGAGTTTTCTCATGTTTTGCGCTCTATCTGTTAAGGACCGCTCATGAGTGTTCTCGTTTTTCACGCCCATGGAAAAAGGAGCAAATCTAGATACTTATGTAAATTTTGTTTGGTCCCTCTTCATAGAGGAAAATGTTTTACGCAGTACCATACATTAAAAAAGTACTAGGAACTTTAATTGTTTAATTGTTTTTGTAAATAAAAATGTTATAATTATTGAAAAACAACACCTAAAGTACATTATGATGATTTAAATAATGTGCAGTTTGCCCAAAAATGTGCGGTCCCTGGCGTATGTCTTAGAGATTTCTATGCGGTACGCAATGTGTTAATAGCTGCATAACAGTCCATTACATTCCTTCATTTACTTATGCCAACATATAATTAGACATTTTCATTTTAGACTTGGGATTGTCAAAGGATTTTTTTTTTTAACTTTCATCATTAAAAGAGCCATTAATGAGATTTAGAGGACCAGGCAAATTATAAGGTGTATTGTCTCTTTTTTATCTGTTTGTTTAGATTTATGGGCAATAATTATTTTGCAACTCTCTGGGCATTATTTATTTTTTCAGGTCTTGTTACAAAATAATCATCTATTATTTAAATTATGCTTTTTAAAAGTCTCCAGGATTCTGTGTCTCAGGGTCCAATTTGGTTTCTTCAAATAGAAAGGCTGCTTTAGTTCTGCAGGTTGGGAGAGCATTTGCTGACATCTGAGAGAGCCAGGTTTCTAATAACATATCTGGTTCATGCAGTTTGCTGCATTTGGTACAAGGCAGGTGGAAGTTTGGTTGTTTATCATCACACTAGCTCTCCTTCATTTATGCCTTTTCCATTGCTCTTCATTTTTTTGTGTAGAGATGAGTTTCTCTCTGTATTATATAACTTTTGCCTAAAGAATTTGCTTTCGTTTTTCTTGTAACACAGGTATGTTGGTAGTGAATTTTCTTAGTTTTTGTTTGTCTGAAAAGGCCTACTTCATTTTTGAAAGTTATCTTTGTAAGGTATAGATTTCTGTTAAGAATTATTTTCTTTTGGTACCATCAAGATGTTGCTCCATTGTCTTCTGGCATTTTGATAGAAGCCATTGTCATTGTTATGCCAATGCATGGAATGTGTCCTGTTTTCTCTGGCAGATTTTAAATTTTTTTCTCCTTATCATCAGGTTTCAGTAATTTGGTTAGGATATGCCTTCGTGTGGTTTTCTTCATCTTTACTTTGCTTGTGCTTCTATTTTTTTCTGTTCTCTCCTCTTTCCTGTCCTCTGGTGACAGTATCCCTGATGGATTATTATACTTATTTTTCAGCTTCTTTCCCAAGGCCTCTTGTAGTTTTTTCATGTATGTGTGCAAATCAGTATTTAGCAAAGACAATTTGGCAATGACATAGATTATGTGTCAGGCTAATGCTGCATAAGACTGAAAAGGTACTTTGGATTCACTTTGTGGAAGACTTTGAATAGCAGGCTAAGTCATATGGACTTCAAAATGAAGACCTAGGGAAGTCATTGAAGGTATTCACGGGTAGAGTGAAGTGATTGGTGTATGTACAATAAAGATTAAGATAGCAGCAGCAGCCCTAACCGGTTTGGCTCAGTGGATAGAGCGTCGGCCTACGGACTCAAAGGTCCCAGGTTCGATTCCAGTCAAGGGTATGTACCTTGATTACGGGCACATCCCCAGTAGGAGGTGTGCAGGAGGCAGCTGATCAATGTTTCTCTCTCATCGATGTTTCTAACTCTCTATCCCTCTCCCTTCCTCTCTTTAAAAAAATCAATAAAATATATTTTTTAAAAAAGATAGCAGCTGCCGAAGCCGGTTTGGCTCAGTGGATAGAGCGTCGGCCTGCGGAATGAAGGGTCCCGGGTTCGATTCCGGTCAAGGGCATGTACCTGGGTTGCGGGCACATCCCCGGTAGGAGATGTGCAGGAGGCGGCTGATCGATGTTTCTCTCTCATCGATGTTTCTAGCTTTCTATCTCTCTCCCTTCCTCTCTGTAAAAAATCAATAAAATATATTAAAAAAAAAAAAAGATAGCAGCAACAGGTGATCATACTTAGTGTCCCCTATAATGGGACAACCTAACATATGTGCCTCCTGATGCAATACGAAAGAAATACAAAACGTCACCTGTCTATTATCTAACCAAGAGTGGGGAGCATTTTATAAAAAAGTGGCCTGGCCTCTTTTTAAAAGTTATTATGTACCTGGCCAGGTAGCTCAGTTGGTTAGAGCATCGTCTTAATACGCCAAGGATGTAGGTTCAATCCTCAGGGCACATACAAGACTCAACCAATGAATGCATTCTCAGTCAGGGTACATACAAAATCAACCAATAAATGGAACAACAAATTGATGTCTCTCCCTCTTTCCCTTCCTGCCCCCTTTCTTCCCTCTCTCTCTTGAAAATCAATAAGTAAAAAACTCATTGTGATGGAAAACGATACAGAAAGCCAGGGACTGGTCTAGATTCAAAGGGACTAAGGAGAATAACCAAATAAAATGTATGAAGCTGATCCAGGATTTAAAAAACAATGAAAATCTTTTGTGAGATTAGAGAGATTTATTTCAATTTAGAGTATATAGTAGATATATTTTGGGATTGTTTCATTTCTCAGGAGTGATAATGATATAACAGTTATATAAGAAGCTGTTCTGATTCTCTTATTAGTACTTAGGACAGTGATGAAGAACCTTTTGAGCTCGGCGTGTCAGCATTTTGAAAAACCCTAACTTAACTCTGGTGCCGTGTCACATATAGAAATTTTTTGATATTTGCAACCATAGTAAAACAAAGATTTATATTTTTGATACTTATTTTATATATTTAAACGCCATTTAACAAAGAAAAATCAACCAAAAAAATGAGTTCATGTGTCATCTCTGACACACGTGTCATAGGTTCGCCATCACTGACTTAGGAGGTGAAGAATCTTACTTTCATGTGTTTACCTAAAAAAATAAGTGCACATATATGAGTAAAATCAGAAAACAAATATGGCAGAAAGTTAACTATTTATGAAATGTATCCTTCTTTTAATGTTTCTATTGTTGGAATTTTAAAAAGAAAGCATTGGTATGTGAGGCAGTTAGAGTAAGGCAAGACAATTAAAAAGTGATTGCTGCCCTGACCGGTTTGGCTCAGTGGATAGAGTGTCGGCCTGCAGACTGAAGGGTCCCAGGTTCGATTCCGGTCAAGGGCATGTACTTTGGTTGTGGGCACATCCCCAGTAGGAGGTGTGCAGGAGGCAGCTGAATCGATGTTTCTCTCTCATCGATGTTTCTAACTCTCTATCCTTCTCCCTTCCTCTCTGTAAAAAATCAATAAAATATATTTAAAAAAAAAAAAAGTGGTTGCTGTCTTTTAGTTGGGGCTTAATGAAGGTTTTAGAGGGTGGCAGCTAGCATAGAAAGGAAAAAGTAGGATGCAAAAAAGATGGAGATAAAATCCAAAAGATTTGAAATCTTATTCAAGTGAAGTGAAAGTTTTATTAGATTGTGAGTTATAAAAAGTGACATTATTGCAGTTACAGAAACATGACGTTAATTATCCATTTCTCTACTTTTCTAGTCTTTTGTCGCTGAGGCTATGTTGCTTATGGCTACTATCCTTCATTTGGGAAAATCCTCTCTTCCTAAGAAGCCAATTACAGATGATGATGTAGATCGAATTTCCCTGTGCCTCAAGGTCTTGTCTGAATGTTCGCCTTTAATGAATGACATTTTCAATAAGGAATGCAGACAATCCCTTTCACACATGTTATCTGCTAAACTCGAAGAAGAGAAATTATCCCAAAAGGTAAGGTATATATGATAAAGCCATAAAAGTCCTTTGTGGCTTTTTTTTTTTAATTCACTCCTCATAAAGGCCTATGAAAAGCTATCTTTCTTTCCAATTAAAGAGAAACGTGTTTGTTTTCTCAACACAGAAAGAATCTGAAAAGAGGAATGTGACAGTCCAGCCTGATGACCCCATTTCCTTCATGCAACTAACTGCCAAGAATGAAATGAACTGCAAGGAAGATCAGTTTCAGCTGAGTTTGCTGGCTGCGATGGGTAACACACAGAGGAAAGAGGCAGCAGATCCCCTGGCATCTAAACTTAACAAGGTAACAAAATGTCAGATACCCTGGTAAGTTATTTAAATTGGCTGTTTAAGAAATTAGTAATTAGGAAGTTGTTGGTCTCCCCTGATTTTTAAAAGAAAAATAAGTTATACAGCAAGCATGTCAGACTCAGGCTAACATGGGCCAAATAAACAAGGTTTAAGTTTATGTGGGCTGCAAAAAAACAAAAGCTTCAATTTTCATAGAAACATAGGTTTATTTTGATAGAGACATGTTGAATACAAAGGGCTGAAATAAATGAGTGATTGTTAACATAAAATAATAGAACATTTTAATAAAAATTAATATTTTTTCTTGAACATTAACTTACCAGACATTAAATAACTGCACAAATCAATAAGTGTAACACTGCTAAACCTTTTTTCTTCTTCTCTGAAAGCAAAATATTTCCTGTTGCACACACCAAACAAGCCAGTACAAGACTAATGACGTGGCAGTCAGCTGCTAAAATATTCGCTGCTAGTATTATTGGAGAGAAATGATGTGCCTGCACATAAGGGAAATGAATGCAACACGATTATAGTAATCAGTCATTAGCAAATGTAGTTTGTTATTAATAATTATGTGTAACAGGATATTATAAAAATTAAGTTATTAATTTTTATTAAAACATTTCTTACATACCATTATATTGGCTGGGCTGCAAAAATATTTGTTGTGGGACGCATGCGGCCCATGGGCCATGATTTTGACATGCTTATACAGCATCAGTTTTTGTCAAGTCATTGTGATTGATAGTTTTGTTAAACATGATTGAAATTCAGAAGCTGATAAAGTACTAAATATAAAACCCTAAATATAAAACCCTAAAATATAAAACCCTGGGTCCGTAACGACCAGTAACGACCAACTGCAAGTCAGTCCTGCAGTCAGCACTGGGTTGCCGTGACAACCTTCACAGCCACAGCCACATGCTGTGATATAAAACACAGTGTGCAAGTGATCAGAAGCACAAGCACCACCTCCATGCCACCCCCCCACTTCCATCAGTCCCACCGGCCCTGAGGTGCCCTCCCCGAGCTGTTTCCAGCAAGGCTTGAGGGAAAACCCACCCTCGGAGCTCCAGGAGCGCCCAGCGGCAGTCAGTCCTGGGTTGCCAAGGCAGAGGCCAGGGTGTGGTAGAACTCTGGGTCTGGCCCAACAGAGGGCGTGGCCAGCCTTCAAACTGGATCCCGACAGGAGGGAGGAGGGAACCCCATTCCTCACAGAATCGGCTGTTGGATAGCTTGCTATCAGTGGCCTGCCAGCCAGGAACCCCATTCACCTGCACCCCGGGTTAGTGAGGGACAACCAAACTACTGAACAGCAGGCTGCATGGGGTGACAAGGCCAGCGGGGGGGTGGGGGGCAGTTGGGGGTGACCAGGCCAGCGGGGGGGCGGGGGGGGCAGTTGGGGGCAACCAGGCTGGTGGGGGGGGCAGTTAGGGGCGATCAGGCCGGCAGGCAGAGGTGGTTAGGGGTGATCAGGAAGGCAGGCAGGTGAGCAGTTAGGAGCCAGTGGTCCCGGATTGTGAGAGGGACATCCCCCAAGGGGTCCCGGATTGGAGAGGGTGCAGGCTGGGCTGAGGGGACCCCTCCCCCATGCACGAATTTCGTGCACTGAGTCTCTAGTACAGTGTTTCTTCCTTATGGGGTGAGGCCACAACATTAGTAACAAAGAAACAGAATTTCTGGAGGATGAGGCCCAGAAATCAGGATTTTAAAAAGATTCCCAGGTGATTCTAATGTGCAGCCAAGGTTGAGAACCACTGCTCTAGTAGTACTATAAATCCAGTAGATGATTGTATAACTTGTTCCAGTTGTGTGTGCAATCATAGTGTGATACATAGAGCTGGGGGATCCTTAGCGGTAAACTAAAGCTTTAAAAGCCAAGGCTCTGGCCTCTTCCTCCACATCCTTGCCATCAGCTTTTCATATATATATATTTTTTAATTTCGGAGAGGAAGAGAGAGATAGAAACATCAATGATGGGGGAGAATCATTGATCAGCTGCCTCCTGCACACCCCCTTCTGGGGATCAAGCCCGCAACCTGGGCATGTGCCTTTGACAGGAATCGAACCTGGGACCCTTCAGTTCGAAGGCCGAGGCTCTATCCCTTGACCCAAACTGGCTAGGGCTATATTCTTAATATATTGAGCTCTACATAGGATTTATTAGAAAAACTGTCCTATACTCATAATACATAAATTTACAAATCATTGATCTAATCCCTTTATCTTTAAAATTTTATTTTTAAAAATTGTGTAAAATTTATATTAACATCAAATTTCCCATCTTAACTATTTTTAAGTGTGTAGTTCAGTGGCATTAAGTATATTCATATTATTGTGCAGCCATTATCGCCATCCATTCCTGGAACTTTTTTCAACTTGCAAAATCCATTAAATATTAACCCCCATTCCTTCTCCCCTCAGCCTCTGGCAATCACCATTCTACTTTCTATCTGTGAATTTGACTGCTCCAGGTACTTTATATTAGTAGAGTCATACAATATTTGTCCTTTTGTGATTGACTTTATTTTATTTAGCCTGATGTCTTTAAAATTCATCCAAGCTGTAGCATGTTTCAGAATATTCTTTTTAAGGAGGATTAAGTATTCCATTATGAATATATACTACATTTTGTTTATCCATTCATCTGTTAATGGACACTTGGGTTGCTTTCACCTTTTGGCTATTTTGAATAATGCTTCTATGGACATGAATTTACAAATGCCTGTTCAATACTCTGCTTTCGTCTCTTTTGGATTATAACCAGTAGTGGAATCACTGGATCATATAGTAATTTTGCTTTAATTTTCTGAGGAACCACCATACTGTTTTACATAGCAGCTGCACTGTTTTACATTCCAGGACACAAGGGTTCTCCAGATCCTTGCCAACACTTTTCTTTTTCTTTTTAATAGTAGCCATCCTAATGGGTATAAATTGGTATCTAATTGTGGTTTTTAATTTTCCTAATGATTAATGATATTTGCCATTTTTTTTTCATGTGCTTATTAGCCATTTGTTTATCTACTTTGGACAAATGTCTATTCATGTTCTTTGTTCATTTTTTAATCTGGTTGTTTATTTTGTGTTTAACTAAAGGAGTTCATTTATATTCGGAATGCAAGTCCCTCATCAAATATATGATTTGCATATACTTGTCTCTCATTCTCTCAATTGCCTTTTACTCTAAGTAGTGCCTTTTGGTGCATAAAAGTTTTTAATTTTTTTCCAGCTGGTGTTGCTCAGTGTTTGAATATTGACCCATGAACCAAGAGGTCACCAGTTCAATTCCCAGTCAGGGCACATGCCTGGGTTACGTGCTTGATGCCCAGTAGGGGGCATGCAAGAGGCAGCTCATCGATGATTCTCATCATTGATGTTTCTATCTCTCCCTCCCCCTTCTTTTCTCTCAAATCATTAAAATCAAAATTTTAAGGTTTTTAATTTTGATATAGTCCAATTTACCTGTTTTTCTTTTGTTGTTCATGTTTTTGGTGACAATATTATGTCTTAAAACTTCTTAAATACGTTTTTTTAAAAATTTTGAGGAAAACACATAATTTCATCTTCATGAAATTACTGTACAAGCATGTCTTGCTATACAATCTATTTATTTAGTTCCTGAACTTGCATAGCAGGGACTGCCACATGATCTGAATTTTATTGGGTTCTTGAATTTTGGAGAATATCTAGTGAGTTTAGACAGTGAGGGATTTAACTCTTAAATTGGATGGTTAATGTTTTTGCTTGACATATTTAATGTCTTTCTCCTATTGAGATATAAAGTCTAGGATCTGTTATTTCTAACTAGAGGCCGGTGCACAAAATTCATGCATTGGGGGGGGGGGGTCCCTCAGCCCAGCCTGCACTCTCTCGAATCTGGGACCCATTGGGAGATGTCCAACTGCCGGTTTAGCTCTCACAATCCAGGACTGCTGGCTCCTAACGGCTCGCCTGCCTTCCTGCCCCTAACTGCTTCTGCCTGCCAGCCTGATCACCCCCTAACCACTCCCCTGCTGACCCGATTGACGCCTAACTGCTCCCTGCTGGTCCGATCGCTCCCAGTTGCGCTCCCCTGGCAACCTGATCGCCCACAACTGCCCTCCCCTGCCACGACCTGCTTCCTCCCCCAGAACCCACCTCCTCCATGCTGTGCGTGGTCATCTTGTGGCGGCCATCTTGTGACAGTGTTGCATGGGAGGACCACCTAGGCTTTTATTAGTATAGATGTCCCCATTTTGATTTACCATGTCTCCATGACAAAATAATTTTATTACATCTGTTGTCTAATCTAAGCATATCTGTTAATTACCTAACAGACTTAGTCATTTGGCCAGGATATGTTTGACTAAATTTACTCAGTCATTGATTATCTCTTTGTTTTTTCTTGACAGGTCACCCAATTGACAGGTTTCTCAGATCCTGTATATGCAGAAGCTTATGTTCACGTCAACCAGTATGATATCGTCCTAGATGTGCTTGTCGTGAACCAAACCAGTGATACTTTACAGAACTGCACGTTAGAGTTAGCTACTCTAGGTGAGGAAATTTACTTACCATAAAGGAAGGATATTTATGGTAAGCCATTATGAGAGATTATTAAGGATATGTACAAGTTCTAGTATAAGAAGTCTCTTGAGCCCTAGCCGGTTTGGCTCAGTGGATAGTGTGTCCGTCAACTTGTGGACCGAAGGGTCCCAGGTTTGATTCCGGTCAAGGGCACCTACCTCTCGGTTGCAGGCTCCTCCCCGGCCTGGGCCCTGGTCAAGGCATGTGCAGGAGGCAACCAATTGATGTGTTTCTCTCACATCAATATTTCTCTCTGTCTTTCCCTCTCTCTTCCACTCTCTAAAAATCCATGGAAAAATATCCTGGGTTGGGGATTTAAAAAAAAAAAGAATTCTCTTGAGCCATTTGTGACATTTTAATCAAGGCTTAGTTTTACACTTAATATTTAGTTTCCAGTTTTCTGTACATCTGTGGTATTATTTTCTTATGCTTATGCTCTTGGTATATCCAAATAAGTTTATTCATTCACTGAGCTCAATTATAAATACCAGTTTTTCTAGATATAAATAAGAACTATTTAAGTTACAGATTTACCAAGTAGCTCACTTAGTTAAATTTTTAATTCCCTTAGTACAGACCTAGGTGTTTTCTGAGTCTATAATCAATACATACCACATGTGGCCAGAGTAATAGATCATTATTATATTTAGCAATTTGAGATGCCTTTTGTTTTTCTTATTGAAGACACATGAATCAGACTTTGACCACTTCTACATCTGGCCTTGAAGTTGGGAAATATAAATTGTATACAGAAACATTGCAGTACCCCTAGGATATTCCATATGGCTTAAACAAGAGTTAAAGGACTTTATTAGTAAGATATCAAGGGAAAATATACTTCTGCCCTCAGCATAGCTTGATGTTTATATAAAGAACTGTGTTTCTAAGAATTTACATCTTTCTGCAGAGTTTTATCTTTTCTTTATAATGGAGTTTATAGTATATGACAAACTTTTTGAGAAGTTGTATTCATTCAGTGAAATAAAATGAGATGCTCACAGTGTACACACACTCACACACACCGCGCACGTGTGTGAGTTAAATATAGAATTATCCTGAGAAGCCTATTACCTTTTAAAAGAAAATGTGCATATTGAAATGAATAATGTGTTAAATGAGTTCTTTATTTTGTCCTCATAATATTTGAATCATAACCCTTCTCTTGTTTCTTATTTTGCTCGAAACCATAAAGCTGTATGCATGTTAAGGTTTTGTGATTTGAAAGATTTATATATGTCTTTATAACTGTCTAAATTTTTTTCAGGGGATCTAAAACTTGTGGAAAAGCCATCTCCTTTGACTCTTGCTCCTCATGATTTTGCAAATATTAAAGCTAATGTTAAAGTAGCATCCACAGAAAATGGAATAATATTTGGTAACATAGGTAAGAAATTACAGCATGTGATGTTTGAATATTTTTGTTAGAGAATTTCTGTAATGAATAGCTGTTTGACATTTCTTGAGGACAGAACCTGAATCCATCCATGCATTCATTTATGAAGCACCTGCTGAGGTACTAAGCACTCTTCTGTTTTGGATATACAGAAATGAACCAGATGGAGTCCTTGTCCTCAAGAAACTGTTAAGCAGGAGGAGGAATTAAAGAAATATATAATTACAATGCAATGTGGCATTACTACTTGTGTTTTCTCCTGGTGTGCCTAATACAGCATCTGAGTCTTTTGGCTCCCACCACTTACTAGCTCTGTGACCTTGAGCAACTTAGTTAACTTCTCTTTGTTTTTGTTTCCTCATCCGTAAGATGGAAAATAATATTATAACAAAGGCTTGATGTGAATGTTAAGCAGGTAATATTTGTACAGCATTTAGAATCAAGCAGTGTACAATAAGCATTATATAATATTTACTAATACCATGATCATTATTTGGAAATATTGAAACTAAATTAAAATTTGCCTTTGGTGATTTGGGATTGTTTTGTGTATGTGTATTGCAGTTTATGATGTCTCTGGAGCAGCAAGTGACAGAAATTGTGTGGTCCTCAGTGATATTCACATTGACATCATGGACTACATCCAGCCTGCAACTTGCACTGATGCTGAATTCCGTCAGATGTGGGCCGAATTTGAATGGGAAAACAAAGTTAGTCCTAGGGAGATTTGCTTAACTTCTTATCTTTGTTTCTTTTTAGCTAATGTTGAGGGATTCTCCTATAAAATTAATCCCATTAATAGGTGTCAGATGTGAGAAGCAAAGTCTTTAATATCTGTTCTTGCAAATTAGCCTTAATTGAAAGTCATTCAAGTTAGTTTGTTAAGTTGCCGTTATAAATTGGTGACAGTAGCAGTTCTACAATTAATCTGAATGATTGATCGACATTATAGACAATATTCCATTTCTTAAAAGTATGAATATTAAGTTATAATTGAATCCAGTGTCCAAAAGAGGGTTTGCAAAGTCAGTGGCTTACTGAGTAACTTTCTTTGAGTCCTGATTTTTATTAGAAATATTTTATATGCAATATGTTAATCTTCTATGAAGTAATCTGTATCTGAAAATTCTGATACCATCCTATAGCTTGCTAGGTTTTGTACATGTCATTTACTTTTTTATTGTCTATCCTTCCCACTTGTAAAAACATTCTCATATGACATATGAGTGAGTGTTTCTCAACCCCAACATAAGAAATACACAACTTTTCTCATTGTAAGAATTATAATCTCCTTGACTTTTTTCTCTTTCTGTACAGGTGACAGTTAACACAAATATAATTGATTTAAATGACTATTTACAACACATATTAAAGTCAACCAACATGAAATGCCTCACTCCAGAGAAGGTAATATTGAACTGAGACCTGAAATCTGATAGTAGTATGGTAGATTCTTGGCTTTCTTGTATAAGAACCTCTACTGTATTTTTGTTGTTATTCAGCATGAGAAAAGCAGTTTCATTCTGGACTAGCTAAAAGAAGTTATCCCATAGAATGTATGAATCTGCTTACCTCTCTCTACTGTAGGGGTAGTGAATCTTTTTTCTGCTAAGGGCCATTTGGATATTAATAACATCATTCCTGGGCTATACAAAATTATCAACTTAAAAATTAGCCTGCTTTATTTGATCAGACATTTAATTGACTCACCTGTAATGCCTTGGTCTAATGCCTTGGCAGGGCCTGACCAAATGATAAGACCCACGGGCCAGACGTTCCCCACCCCTGCTCCACTGGAACATATCAGCCAGCTTGTTCCTAGTGCAGTGACCTAACTGAATAGTCAAATTAGTTTTTCTTTTCAGTCTTCTCCCTTTCAGCTAAGGGCTTATTCCAAAATAGTTTTTAATACTCAATTAGAAAATGTTCGTGGTGTCTTCTGTTGGCTCTGCTTGTGGGTCAGAATATATCGGCTTAAATACAGAATTGTTGATATACTTTGCTTATCTGCTATATTTGTGTATGTATGAAAAAAGACTAGCAAGAAAAAATGAAGCTGAGGCTCTAAGGAATATCTGCTAATGTAATAATATTAATTTTCTCAGTAAAAGGCTATCTGCTGCTAGAAAAGTACGTTTTAAGAGTTCAACAGCTATTCAAATAACTATTATATGCCCAATACTTTGTGAGCTGTTGGATATACAGTAATGAAAAAAATTAAATTAAGTCTCTTCCTTCATGGAGCTTAAGGTCTGATGTAGAAGGAAAACAACTATAAATAGAGGATGCATAAATACAAATTGGTATAAGTGCTATATCTTTAAAGTCAGGTTTATATAGACATGGTAAAATCCACACTGTTTTCATGTGTAGTGCCATGAATTTTGACAAATTCATGTAGTCATATAATCACCATCACATGATAACTACCACATAATTTATCTGTGCTCTTTGATCTTGCTTATGTGTAAGTTCTCTAGAAATAGTGAAGTATTGAATTTATCACAAATTACTTCCAGGCACTTTCTGGTTACTGTGGCTTTATGGCAGCCAACCTCTATGCTCGTTCCATATTTGGAGAAGATGCACTTGCAAATGTCAGCATTGAGAAGCCTATTCAACAGGGACCAGAGGCCCCTGTTACTGGCCACATAAGAATTCGTGCAAAAAGTCAGGTAACTGTTGCTTTTTAAAAAATATATTTTTATTGATTTCAGAGAGGAAGGGAGAGGGAGAAAAATAGAAAACATCAATGATGAGAATTATCTATCAGTTGCCTCCTGCACGCCCCCTACTGGGGATCGAGCCTGCAACCCGGGCATGTGCCCTGACCAGGAATCAAACATGACCTCTTGATTCATAGGTTGACGCTCAGCTACTGAGCCACGCCAGCCAAGCAACAATTGCTTTTTTTTAGTTCATCTCTGAATTGAACAAAAGGATGGAGACTTTAAGTTTTTCTTATTTCTATATGTAATTTTCTCTGTCATACTAGTGTTTTGTGCATTGAGTGCAAATGTATTCTCTGAATAGAAATACAACTTCTGTTTTATTAAAAAGGCTCTTTTTTTGGGCCTTTCATTCTGGGTATTTGCTTAAAACCAGATTGATTCCCATGGGGTATTTGTGAAATGGGTTCTTCAGAAGTTTTTGAAATCTCAGCTACAAATCTACTGGCAGTTTGTAAATCTAGCACTAGTAGTATGTAATAACCAACTAAGTTTTTGTTGAGTCTGATCTGTACTCCTTGGTTTCATTGTTGAATGTGGTGTTACTGAATGGGGGCTTGTTAAGATAGAATTACCTACTGGTTTTACATAGTTTCAGTAATTATAAACATTTTTGTGTTCTTGTTTACAGGGAATGGCCTTAAGTCTTGGAGATAAAATCAACTTGTCTCAGAAGAAAAATAGTATATAAGAATAAACAAAAAGTCCTTGCAGCTTTATAGTTAAAATTTAGGTATGGGCTTACTGGACTCCAACATCTTTTGTACTTTCATGCTTTATGTTATATAGAATCTGAGTTCATGCTGAATGCATTCCAGCCAATAATTTATAGCCTTTCCCTTAAATCAAGACTGAGTTTAAAATTATAGTTTGTCTTTTGTCTTAACAGTTATGAATGCTGTCTTCAAAGTATATAATGTTCTCACATATACCAAGACCATTTTCACAATAAACAGATCTATTTCTAAATCTTTTGTTATTTTATAAATAAATATGCAATTACATAATTTTAGTTATATTGTGATGGATTTCTTTTAGTTGGGTTATATATTTCTATTATAAATTTACTTTGAGTAGTGTATATGTGAACTTCATTAAGATAATTTACAAATCCAGTGATATGAAATGAGACAGGTCTTAATTTACTTGCTTGATTTTTAGTTAATATTCTGACATCAATATCTCTAAAAATGCCTTTTATCTATAATCATAAAAGCATAATATGCTAATTAGACCAGATGTCCTTCCAGACGAAGCCAGGTGCCTGCTGGAGGCTGGAGGGAAGCCCGGGTGCCTGCCTGGCAGCCGCAGGGAAGCCCGGGTCCTGGGTGCCTGCTGGTGGCTGCAGGGAAAACAAGGTCCCGGGTGCTGGAGTGAAAACCGGGTCCCGGGTGCCAGAGGGAAGCCGGTGCCGGCAGTCGGGGGAAGGAAGGCCTACTCTTGCATGAATTTCGTGCATTGGGCCTCTAGTTGTATTCTAAAGGACTTTTCTCTGGAATTTAGCTTCAGGAAGAAAATAGCAAATAACTTGAGAAGACAGACCTATCATAAGTTTAAAAGAGCATTATGCATTCTGACTGAAATAAACATACTATTCTAATTATCCTGAATTGTAATAAAAAATAGATAACCCAAAATAGACATTTACCTTGGAAATAGATTTTATTCATTCACATTTAGCTTTGGGTGTTCTTTAATATTTGTTAGGAATTAAATGGTTCAGCCAGTTACTGAAGCTGTGCTGGATGAATTCAACTCCAGAGGATTCAAAAAGCTCTTCTCCTCGCCTTACTTTTCCCCTTTTTCTCACTCTACACAGGCTGGGCGCCGTCACCTGCCGTTATGGTTCCAAATGCTTTTCTGAGCTGAATTATGAACCATTATACTTTCTCTTCCAGTTAGGCTTCAGGCTACATTTAGGATCAGGGTGAGTCCATAGATGAGGCCTGTGGAAAACAGCATCTTCTATTTCAGCACCGGAGAGAGATGGAATGATTTGTTTGGATTGGAAAGGAGATTGATTACCTTGAATGATGTCATAAACTTGAAGCCACTTGCTTATTTAATCAGAAAGAACTGGAGTATTACCAGGTATTTGAGATTCTAGAGCAGGGGTCCTCAGACTACGGCCCGCGGGCCACATGCAAATACAAATATTGTATTTGTTCCCTTTTTGTTTTTTTACTTCAAAATAAGATATGTGCAGTGTGCATAGGAATTTGTTCATAGTTTTCTTTTTAAACTATAGTCCGGCCCTCCAACGGTCTGAGGGACCGTGAACTGGCCCCCTGTTGTAGAACATTGAAATTTCAAAGGAAAGTCAGTGGTTACCCAGTGAAAGATACTAGGATTGGGGAAGAGTGTCATTTTGATACTTTGAGTAGAGGTCTGGGGATTTGTGATGAAAGCAAAGAAACTGATGCAGCTTTGTTTGGATTAGGTCATTTCCCAAAGGATGTTTGTTCCACTGAACATTAGCTTTCTTGATGTCATTAGGTCTTCTGGGAGAAAAGGATCCATAGTCAAGTAAGTTTGGGAAAAGCTGTGCTGTACTGGGGATTCACCGTGCACATTAGCATACTACAAATTCCGAGAGGTCCTTCAGGAAGGAAAGCAGATTAGTTTGGTTTAACCAGGGGTCCTCAAACTTTTTAAACCAGGGGCCAGTTCACTGTCCCTCAAACCGCTGGAGAGCTGAACTATAGTTTAAAAAAAAACTATGAACAAATTCCTATGCACATAGCGGCAGCAAAAACACCCGGTGGGCCAGATAAATGTTTTCGGCTGGCCGCATGTGGCCTGCGGGCCGTAGTTTGAGGACCCCTGGTTTAACCCACCATATCTTAATCTTACTTGACTAGGGAATTCTTTTTTCATAGAACACCTATTGACAATATATAGGACAAGAAAAGTGACTTATCATGTTAAAGATTTTGGTTTTTGTATTCACAATCAATTTGTATTGCATTTAAGATCTCAAGAAATTATACCTCTCTATGTCTTAGAACAGCAGTCACCAACCGGTGGTCTGCGGACCACTGGTGGTCCATGAGGTCCGAAAGTTTGGTGACCGCTGTCCCAGAATATCTGTGTTGATAACGCTAAGAAAATTGCCTGCCTAACATATTCAGGCCATTTTTGTTGGGATCAAATTGGCTCACATTGCCATTTTCTTAAATTTATAAATAAAGAGAACAAAGAGAAGTTAACAGTTGTCTGATATCTGTACTACATTAAGCTATTTATTTCATTGGCATTGTATTAGCTTTGTGCATCTAATGTAAACTGAATTGGATGGCAGTACTGTTTAGAAAAGCTGTTTACACTGTGCTCTCTTAGGATATAATACACTTCTAAAGATTGTAGCTGCTCATATTAGAAGATATTGTATAATTAGGACCATGATGTCTGGTAAGAGAATAAATATAGTATCTGACACCAAGTGAGGGCATCCTCCTATATAATAAAAGGTTAATATGCAAATTGTCCCCATGGGCAGGAGTTCAACCAACCAGGAGTTTGACGTGTGCTGACCACCAGGGGGTGGCACAGAACACGGCTGGAATAGGCTACGCAGCGCTGGCAGCGGGCAGCAGTGAAGGTACTGCCAGCCCCAGTGGGGCCCGATGAGAGCAGGACTGCGACAGGATAGTGGAGCAGGTGAGTGGGCGGTGCCAGGCCAAGGCAGGTGTGAGCAGGGGCCCCGATTGCCCCACCGGTCACCCCACAGATGGGCCCTAATCACCGGCCAGGCCTAGAGACCCTACCTATGCACAAATTTCGTCCACTGGGCCTCTAGTAATATATAAATGTATTGAATGAATTTACCTGTAAATCTTATAAGAACTCAGTGGCCCTTATATTTTGCTGTATTGACACTAGAGGGAGCTCTATGCAGCTTTATTTTGGGATTAGAAGTGATGGGAGTTCAAAGTTGTCATAAGAAGAAAAAAGGTAAATTTATTAGCAAGATTGACATTAGTGATATTTTGCTAGCTACAAGACACTTTGTGATTTATAAATAACATAGGAGACAAAAGAACTCATTTCAGGATTTCTAATAAGGCAAGAGAATCAAAATACAGGGTAGCCCCAAAAAATGTCTGCAAAGCTGATAGCTTATGCAATGTTTCTTTTCAGGTTTAACCCATTGGAATTACTATCATTATTCAAAATGTGTATATATATATATTTGGGGGGGGACACCCATATTTTTATTTTTTTATGTTATTTTTTAATACATTTTATTGATTTTTTTTACAGAGAGGAAGGGAGAAGGATAGAGAGCTAGAAACATCGATGAGAGAGAAACATTGATCAGCTGCTTCTTGCACACCCCCCATTGGGCGGGCATGTGCCCGCAACCAAGGTACATGCCCTTGACCGGAATCGAACCTGGGACCCTTGAGTCTGCAGGCCAACGCTCTATCCACTGAGCCAAACCAGTTAGGGCAACACCCATATTTTTAGAAACTCAATATCAGATGTGAAATATCTGTGCTATGTATTGGGTAAAGTAAGTAGTTTTACTGGTGACCTTTTCCTTCCACACTGATAAATATTCTTAGCTAATAATTTATAGCCTTGCCCTTAAATCAAGATTCAGTTTTAAAATTATAGTGTTTTTTTAAAATATATTTTATTGATTTTTTACAGAGAGAAAGGGAGAGGGATAGAGTTAGAAACATTGATCAGCTGCCTCCTGCACACCCCCTACTGGGAATGTGCCCGTAACCAAAGTACATGCCCTTGACCGGAATCGAACCTGGGACCCTTCAGTCTGCAGTCCGACGCTCTATCCACTGAGCCAAACCAGTTAGGGCAACACCCAGATTTTTAGAAATTCAATATCAGATGTGAAATATCTGTGCTATGTATTGGGCAAAGTAAATAGTTTTACTGGTGACCTTTTCCTTCCACACTGATAAATATTCTTAGCTAATAATTTATATCCTTGCCCTTAAATCAAGATTCAGTTTTAAAATTATAGTTTTTTAAAAAAAATTAAATTATAGTTTTTCTTAATAGTTCTAAATGCTCTTCTCAAAGTAGAATTGGGTCTATCAGCTCCCTGCCTACTGCCTTCTCCCAAACTCGTAATACATCATCAATGTTACCTGTCCTGCTCCCTGAGCTCTACTCTTCACCCTTAAGATTTCAGAAGCTTAAAGAGTTAACTAGCTATAGTGCATAAGTTCAGTTCAGAATAAAAAAAAAAGCATGGAATCTCTATCTGCCACTTACTTGTTGCATGGTCTTAAGACGATGGTAAATAGCTAATTTATTTAATGCTTACATATGGCAAGGCATAACACTGAGTGCTATTTGCATGACATGTATAATCCTCCTAATCACTCTATGAGGCAAGTATTATTATCATCATTTACCAATGGTGATTATACCCCCAAAGGAGTATTGATAAGCAAGTAATGTTAAGTATATACAGTGTGTAAGTATATACAGAGGGTAAGTTACTTAGTGTTAACTAAGGCTTAACAGGTATAAAGCCAGGATGCCTAAAACTAAAGCCCTTGCATCTAGTCCAGCCGTGGGCAAACTATGGCCCGCGGGCCGGATCCGGCCCTTTTGAAATGAATAAAACTAAAAAAAAAAAAGACCGTACCCTTTGATGTAATGATGTTTACTTTGAATTTATATTAGTTCACACAAACACTCCATCCATGCTTTTGTTCCGGCCCTCCGGTCCAGTTTAAGAACCCATTGTGGCCCTCGAATCAAAAAGTTTGCCCACCCCTGATCTAGTCACACATTGCCACCACTGTCTGATCCCTTTGTGCCTCGTTTCCACATTTATATAGTGCTTATAATGTTTGCTTCATATAGGTGATCTGAGAGATGAAATAATACAATGTATTTATTATGACCATTTGGTACATAATAAATTTCATTCCATTTCTTCTCCCATTCACCTTTCTTCCTTACAGAGAAAACGGAAACCTGTTCTCTTCACTATCTTCGTACCGCCCTAAGAATTTAGGTCCTAATTTTATGCTGTTACTTGAATGCTTTGTTTTTGTTTTTAAAACCAGTAACTTACTTAAAAGAAACTTAATTTCTCTAGAATTCTTTGAGGTATGATGGCCCTTGACTTTATAAAAGTGTTTATCATGTCAATTTTTAAAGTAGCTCTTGACACTTTTGCTTATCAACTTCTGTTAGCACAGCCCATAGTAACTGAACAACCCATTTATCTCATGGCCTCTGATGAACATACTGGTTTTGTTTCCTTTCAAAATGACAACCAAATGACTGATTCTTTAACAATTGAGCACAGAAATAAGTGCAGCCAGGTAAGAGTAACAGTGTGATGTTTAGAGTTGCTCACTCTAAGTCACTTCTATTAATCAGATCACTTTCTCTTTATTTTCTCGAGCATGGCAGAGTCTCTAAGAAGTCAGTTATGCAGTGACAAAAAAACAAACAAACACAACTGCAAATGAGATTTCTGCCTTTTATCTGGGGTTCTCTGTATAAGTGGCATTCTGAGAAAACTATGTATTTTGAATAATTGTAAAACCAACAAGATATAAAAATGAAATACAGTCTGGTGGGCTGAAACAGCCCTGAATGATTCTTCCTTAATTTAATCTCAGTTCTCTAAGTAGCTTTCTGAAAATAGGTATATCTGTCTGGGCTTATCTCTTTATCTGCAAAATGAAATAATTCAGTTAACTGACCTCCAGGGTTTTTGGCTTAAGAAATTCGTACTAGAAGGCCTTACATTTTTACAGCTACCTTTTCAACAAACTTATAATCAACTGGAATATCTCCACCTGGATATTCCCCACAGATACCTCAAAATCAGCATGAGTGCCCTGGCCAATGTGGCTCAGTTATAGAGTTGTTCCATACACCAAAAGGTCTCAGGGCACATACTTAGGTTGTGGGTTTGATCCCCAGTGGGGTTGCATATGGGAGGCAACTGATTGATGTATTTCTCACATTGATGTTTCTCTCTCTCTTTCCCTTCCTCCCTCTCTAAAATAAAAAATAAAAAAATAGAGAAAAAAAAATTTTTAATCAGCATGAAATGCAACTTTACCATGCCCCTCAAATTTGTTCCTCTGCTGTATTCTCTGTGTGGTCACTTAAGCTAGAAATCCTGTAATCACCCTTGACTTTACCCTAACCCCTATATCTCATCAGACACCAAGTCCCATTTTCTTCCTTCCAAGTATTTTTCTAAACTTTTTTTGCTACTCCTACTAAGATTGCCCTAGTTTGGACTCTTGTTATCTTTATTCTGGTCTACGGCAGTGGCCTAACCATAAATTTCACATGTAATTCTAAAATTAGATTATATGTTTCATCTTGACCACATGCAACAGTAGCTATACAAATATTTGACCTGTTCAGGTGCATCCATAGTGATACCATTTTGGGAGACATACCTAACAAAAGAAGTCCAAATATTTTAATAATGAAAATGATTATGACACCCCAAAATGAATATCAATCCAAATGGTATCTACACTAATAAAAGAGAAAAATGGTAATTGGCGTACGGCGCTACCCTTTTCATTGGTTGATCAGGGCTATATGCAAATTAACTGCCAACTGAGATGGCAGTTAACTGCCAACAAAGATGGCGGCTAATTTGCATATGTAGGCACAATGCAGGGAGGCGAAAGGGAAAGCAGGAAGAAGTCCCCTGCCACTAACAGTGATCAGAAACCCAGGGGGGAGCTAAGAGGTGGGGGGCAAGGCAAAGGCGTTAGGCCTGGGCAGGGGCAGAGCGGGAGATCGCGGCGCTGCTGCCGCTGCGGGTCCCCACTGCCCGGGCCAGACGCCTTGGCCAGAGGCGTTAGCCCTGGGCAGGGGCGGAGCCTGCAATCGCGGGGAGCTGGGGGTCCCCTGCCCAGGCCTAATGCTTTGGCCAGAGGAGTTAGGCCTGGGCAGGGGCAGAGCCTGCAACCGCGGGGAGCTGGGAGTCCCCTGCCCAGGCCTAACGCCTCGGCCAGAGGTGTTAGGCCTGGGCAGGGGCAGAGCGGGAGATCGCAGGGAGCTGGGAGTCCCCTGCCCAGGCCTAATGCCTCGGCCAGAGGCGTTAGGCCTGGGCAGGGGCGGAGCCTGCAACTGTGGGGAGCTGGGGATCCCCTGCCCAGGCCTGACACCTCTGCCGGAGGCCTCAGGCCTGGTCAAGGGGCCGATCCGGTGATTGGTGATTGGAGGGTGATGAGGGTCAACTCCTCTGGCCGAGGCATCAGGCCTGGGTGGGGGGCGGAGCCGGGGATTGGAGGGATATGATGGTCCCCTTGCCCAGGCCTGAAGCCTGGGTCAGAGGCGTCAGGCTTGGGCGGGGGGTGGAGCAAGCAATCAGAGGGTGATGGGGGTCCCCTGTCCAAGCCTGACACCTCTGGTGGAGGCGTCAGGCCTGGGCAAGGGGCCGATCAGGCAATCGGAGGGTGATGGGGGTCTACGCCTCTGGCCGAGGCATCAGGCCTGGGCAAGGGGTAGAGCCAGCAATTGGAGGGGTCTGGGGGTCCCCTGCCCAGGCCTGACGCCTGGGCCAGAGGCATCAGGCCTGGGCTGGGGGCAGAACCAGTGATGGGGGAAATGAGGGCCCCCTGCCCAGGCCTGACACCTCTGTCAGAGGCGTCAGGCCTGGGCAAGGGGCCAATCCTGCGATTGGAGGGTGATGGGGGTCAACGCCTAAGGGCTCCCAGTATGTGAGAGGGGGCAGGCTGGGCTGAGGGACACTCCCCCCACACACACACCCAGTGCATGAATTTCATGCACCGGGCCCCTAGTACTATCTAATAAAGAGAGAATATGCAAATTAACCATTACTCTGTGACAAAGATGGCTGCACCCACAGCCAATAAGGAGGGAATATGCAAATTGACACAAGAAAGATGGTGGAGGCCAGGCCGAGACGCTTGTGTCGTTGCCATGGCGATGACGCAGGTGTTGCGCTCCACTCCGGGCCTCTGGGCAGCACGCATGCACAGGTGCAGAGTGGCTGGGGCTGGGTGGGACGCCTGCTATGAGGGCGGGTACGGGGGGTGGGGGGGGGTGGAGGGAGCTACAGGAGGGTGGCAGGGCCGAGCGAAGGCCCGGGTCCCGGGTGTCAGAGGGAAGCCAGTGCCGGCAGCCAGTGGAAGGAAGGCCTATTCTTGCACAAATCTTTGTGCATCGGGCCTCTAGTTAAATATACTGTATATGCAGTGTGTATCAAAGTATCCAGTAAATACTAGATGCTCAATAAATATTGAGTGACCAAGTAAATAAAACATGTAGCTATAAAGATAACAGTGTGGATTTAATTACACTGTGGACCTGTGCCCATGAAATAATGTTAGTTGGGGGAAAAGACACCATCCTCTAAGAGTGTCTCTTACATGAAGATGAATCAGGATATGTTATAGATTGTCTCTCCAAGTGAATTAAAAAATCAAAATATACCAGTTGTATCACTAGAACATCTTGAAAATAAATGCTATCTATCCTCGTAAGCTCACTGGTGTGGCTAAGGTATTTCATTGGCCACAGTTCCTGATTTCAGCTCTAGTGATTTTTAGATCTGTGATATTGATCTCTTGGGCTTCTAAGTTGCTGAGACGCCAGCTTCTGGGCCCACCCAGATTGCTGGCTGGCATCCTCCCCTAAGTAAGCACTGCATTCTCTTATAACAGGGTGGGGCCTGAATCTACTGCCCAGGATTTCAGCCAGGACAGTGGGGAAATGCCTATGTGGCTCAAGGCATCTGGGAAAATTACTGAATTTTACTAAGCTACCCAAACCATTTTTTAAAGCCCAACTACATTAAAAAGTGAATTTAATGAATCATAATCAAAATGTTTCTCTTTCTATGAAGTTGTTTCAGGTCACACTCTTTTTTTTTTAATGACCCTGTACTTTGACTGTTACTCATGCTTTGAGTAAAGTTTTGACTGTAAGGAGTGTGGGTTTCAAACTATCTGCTGGTACACTGGGATTCCACAAACTAGACCGATGTGTTGCCACAGCTAAAATCAAATCTTGGTGGTCTTTTTCCCAGGTCCAATAAAAGTTGGTAGATAGAATTTTGTCAATTGTATGTTTCTTCTCTGTAAATGTTTTTGATGCATTAATACCTGCTACCAAATTTAAAAGGTTATAAGGAAGCATTATGGGAATATTTGGCCAGCTGAATATTCTTGGTCTAATAGCTTGTCTTTGTGGCCATGTGTATTCCTGGTGGTTTTATGTTATATACATATATTTTTTTGCTAGTAAATTGTTCCTTGTTCATCAAATTGAATTAAATGTGTAATTATCAGAGGTAGCAAAGGCCAACTTGATTTCTAGGTGCTCCACTCCTGGACTAGCTGTGCAAAATATAAAATCCAAATAGTCTTATGTAATTTGTACAGATCATACACTCAAAGGCACTACTTACTTTAATGAAAATAACCCTTGGTAATGAAAGTATAAATCTAAGTTCAGGTAATCCCTGGCTTATTTCTTCAATATAATGACGTCTGGAAAAGTGCTGGGAGAGTGTGCCCTGGTTTTTGGCACTCAACCTGTAATTAAGACTCCTCCCTTATTCCCTAACCTAAGGCACAAGTTGGGACTTTCTAGAACCCTTTCTGACTGATAATACCTGCTCTAGGCCTAGTGCTGTGCTATGTCCTGAAGTTACTAAGGACAAAATACAGTTTGGTGGGTATTTTAAGAGCACATAAACACCTAATCAGAGTACTATTCATTAAGTCTTAGAAAAATGTACTAACTTCTGTGAGAGTACAGAAAAATGGTGACTATCAGAAAAAAGTCAGGCAAGGTTTCACAAAGAGGTGACGTTTGAACTAAGCCTTGAAAAGCATGAATATGCCCCCTGAATGTCAGATAAGGTATAGGGAGAAGGGATGGATAAGCAATTGCAGACATAGAACAGTGCAGGTATAGTCACAGGTGTGTGGCACGAGAGAGGTGGGTTCTACTCAGCATAGGATGTGCTGGGGAGCAATGCAGATGGTGAGGCTGGAAATAGACAAGGGTTGGGATCATGAAAGAAAGGCTGGGTACTTGAACATTATCTTGTGGGAATGAAGAACTACTAAGGAATTTTAGCAGATAAGTGAAACAATGAAAATTACATTTAGAAAAACCTCTGGCTCCATTTTGGAGACTAGATTGAAGGTATGGGAAACCAGTTAGGAGCCTGTTGTAGAAGTCAAATTCAAGAATTGTTTTGAGCCTGGCCAACGTGGCTCAGTTGGTTGAGTGTTGTCTTGTGCACCGAAAGCTTGCCAGTTCAATGTCTCTGTCTCTCCCTTCTTCTCTCTAAGCATGTCCTCTGTGAGGATTAAAAAAAGGAAAAAAAAAAAGAATTGTTTTGACAACCTGAGAGTGGGACACGGGGACGGGGAGTAGGGGGAATACATGGTGGGAGCAGGAAGTAGAGGACAGGGAGAAGCCTTAAAAAAATGTTACAGGTTGGGGGGTGGGAGTGGCTGGGGAGAGTTCAATAGGGGAAAAATGAGACATATATAATACTTTCAACAATAAAGAATTTATTGTTTTAATTTTTTTTTATTGATTTCAGAGAGGAAGGGAGAGGGGAGAGAGAGATAGAAACATCAATGATGAGAGAGAATCATTGATTTGCTGCCTCCTGCACGCTCCCTACTGGGGATCAAGCCTGCAACCTAGGCATGCGCCCTTGACCAGAATAGAACCCTTCAGTCCGCAGGCCAGCACTCTATTCACTGAGCCAAACCAGCCAGGGCAACAATAAAGAATTTAAATTTAAAAAAAAAAAATGTTACAGGTTGCCCGGCCGGTGTGATTCAGTGGTTGAACATTGACCCATGAATCAAGAGGTTCAATTCCCAGTCAGAGCACATGCCCAGGTTTCAGGCTCCATGCCTAGTAGGGGGTGTGCAGGAGGCAGCCAATCATGTTGATGTTTCTAACTCTATCCCTCTCCTTTCCTGTCTCTCTAAAAATCAATTAAAAGTTGTTTATAAAAAAAAAGTTCCATGTTTCTCAAAGGGCAAATGATAAGCAGGTAGGGTTACCAAATCAGCCTTTCCTCATGTATAAAATGGGACCAGTTATCTTTCCCCTCCTGTCTTAAGGGCGTACTGAAATGGCAATGAAATGTAAAGGTGTGTCATAGTGATCTTTATCCATAAAATAAATACCATGAGGTTGAATGATATGAAATTGCCTCTTTTATAGCTAAAAAAAAAAAAAAAAAAATCAAGTATCACAATTTCAGTGATTCAACCACATAGTTTGTGGATTAGTTTTTCCCTGTTATTTCCTGTCTTCTTTTCAGCCATATCATTGCCATTCTTTCTTTCTTTTAAGATGAGCAATACATTTCATCAAGGGGGTTTCCAGAAAGGTTAGGAAAGCAAGTGTGATAGAAAAGTGTACAGGCTTTGAAGTCAGATAAACCTGGAATCAGCTTTACCTCTGTAATTTATTAACTATGATCTTCATTAAGTTACTGTGTTTCAGCCTTATTATTATTTATCTGGAAAATGGAAATAATGCCTGTCTTGCAGAGTTATTAAATGAGAACATTCATGACTTGTTTGTGTGGGGCATGTAAAAGGTGCTGAATAAAGGTCAGTTTCAACTGTTCCTTACTCCACCCCTTCCTTTTTTCTTTCTTTCTTTTTTTTTTTAACTTGTTTACAGGTTTGGTATAGAATTCTAGTTATCTGCTTCCTTGTGTCCCAGGAAAGCAGAGTTAATAGCTACACACCAGGGATTTTGGTGTGTATCAGAAATGTTCAGGTGTCATAATCTTAGGCCAAAATATTTTAAACTAAGTGACCATTTATATTATCAAATATCATTCCATGGAATTGCTTTAGTGCACAATTTGTGTCAAGTTTTTCTGGAAAGCCACAAGTCTCATCACTTCTCACATAATTCAAGAAGTACTAATTTAGCCCAGACTTCTAACAAATTCATGCATACAGACTGTGTCATATTCCCCTGGAAATGACTTCATATCTGTCGTGTGTGTGTGTGTGTGTGTGTGTGAGAGAGAGAGAGAGAGAGAGAGAGAGAGAGAGAGAGAGAGAGAGAGAGATAACTGTTTGCAAAGGAAAAATCTACTTGAAATAGTATGTATGTCCTTATATTCCTGACTGAATCCACCCCCAAAAGGTGAACTCACTATTGCCAACTCTCTACGCTGCTGGGTCCAAGTAGCACAACTGGGTTTCTGTCTGTTTCCCATTTTAGCATTTTCTCTGTTGATGAGTTCTGATGTTGCATGAAATCAGTGGGTTTGTTTTTTGAGCTCCTACTTTGTGCAAGCCCTATTCTTCTCACAGCATTTATATGACAAACAGGACAGACAAAATCTTTGCACTCATGAGCTTACATTTTTGTGACAACAATCAAATAAGATATTTTCAGAGTGGATGAGTGCAATCCAGGAAATAAATAGGCTAATGGGTAGGCGGTGGATAACTTAGAAAGGGTTGTCAAGGAATGAGGTGAGAATGAGTTTGGCATATTTGAAGAACAGAATGGGATTTTTTTTCTCTTTTGTGTGTGTGCAAAGGGATAAATGGGTAGAAGATGCAGTAAATAAGCAGGGGACAGATAAAAATTGCTCTCTGAGCTCTGGCCTCCAGCATCCCTGGAAGGTTGGATCTATATCTAGCCACTGTCTAGGACAGTGATGGCGAACCTTTTGAGCTCGGCGTGACAGCATTTTGAAAAACCCTAACTTAACTCTGGTGCCGTGTCACATAGAGAATTTTTTTGATATTTGCAACCATAGTAAAACAAAGATTTATATTTTTGGTATTTATTTTATATATTTAAATGCCATTTAACAAAGAAAAATCAACCAAAAAAATGAGTTCGCGTATCATAGGTTCACCATCACTGGTCTAGGACCTTCCTTTAAACCAGAAGTATTTCATCCAGAAGCATGCTATGACTAACATTCTAACTCCATCTCTATTGCCAGGAACCTGGCTGCCTTGCCCTCCCCCGCTGAATTTGCCCCTGACCAAAATCAACTCAGAGGCTTTGATTTTCCACCACCTGATGGCCTTTTTTAACTTAAAAATTAATTACTAAGAACTGTCTGCTTATGAAGATAGAAAATGAAGAAAGGCAAAAATAAAATTAAAAAGTTATCTACAATCTCACCACCCAGAGATAAATATTTGTTATTTTGGGGGTATGTAATTTCAGACATGTATTCATTTATATATATTTTTTAATCTAAATGTCATAATGTGACTTTATTCAATGACATAAACTTCTATATAAACAAGTCAATGTCTGCTTATATGTTATTTTAAATAATTTGTCATGCTGATGATATACAATTGCTTCAACCCATTCACTGTTTCAAGTACTAATAAAATAATAACTATGATAATCAGAAGTTCATAGATGTTAAGAACACTGATAATTTTGCACATATTGTTTCTGAGACAAAGACTGTTAAGTGAGTTGCCTAACGTCACACAGATAATAAGTAACCGTCGATGGTGAAACAAGTCACATTTGCTAAGCATGTACTGTAGGCTTGGCATGGTACTAGTCTCAGTAGCGAAAGAGCTTCTGCTATTTCCTTTAAACCCACAGGTTAGAACTGTAGCCCTTCTGTGACTGGTAGTGGGAGGCAACACTGCATATAATAGTGCAGAAGTGAGGCTGCTATTAGGATAGGGAAATGTATACTGACAGCCAAACTTTGACTGTCTTTTTCTTGCCTTAGACTACAGTCCAGTCTCAGTTTTTGGTGCCCCTTCAAGATGGCTCCCCCACTCTAAGCCCCTCACCTCTTACTTCCAGTGTTTTCATCTATAAAATTGGTATGCCATGGTTTTTTATTATTGTTGCCTATTCAATAAACTAAGGCCCAATCCTGGATGACCAAGTATCCAGGAATGGGGTGGGTCCCCACCAATGCCCTTTGAAAAAGTGAGGACAGAATCATTAGCATTTGGGAACCTAAAGGAATGAGGAAAAAAGGAACTAGATATAATCTGGTTTTTCCTCAAGGGTTATTGAAGGAATTTTGTGCACCGGGACTCTAGTAAACTTTATGTTGATGGCAGATTACTGTCTTCATCTCCTGCTTAATGGAAACTTGGTTCTCTCTTAAGACCACACCTCCTTATATTCTCTTCTAATCTCTTATTTAGAAACTGCCTATTCTCACATATTCCACTGGGGCCTCCATTGGCATTCTTGGCATTCCCCATTGACATTAACCTATCATACACTCCTATTACCTGCAAAATTTACTTCTCCTCTGAGGCGTATGCCATCCAGCTCAGCCAATCAGACCTTCTGTCCTGGCACCATGAGCCTTGAATGAGTGATACAGGGAAGGAAGGAATGATGGAGGTGAGGGGCTGTCTTTGAGGCTCATGCCATCTTCTATGCTTTCTTTGTAATGGTTGTCTTCTGACCAACTCAGTCCCTCAAGTCTTCTCCACTTCAAGTCCTGCCATCACCCAGGCGGCTTCATTATGCAAAGCTTTTTAAACATCCTAGCCTCTTTGTTCCACAATGTTGCTAACAATAACCAACCACCTCATTGCCATAGACATACCCTGGACCTTCTCAATACCTGGCACTCCACCTTAGGGAGCTTAAATTCTAGTATGTTAAATCCCTGCCTGTCATCTCCTAGCTAGTTATCTCTCACTCTTCGACTCCTATCATACCTTCTCCTTGACATCCTGGCTTTTGGCCTCACTGTTTTCTCCCAAGTCCATCACTCCCCTAAATATTTTGCTTCCTTCCCTATTCTCCCTTAACCTTGTAGTACAGCATGAAAACCAGCATGATCCTCTTTCTGCCACACCTATTCCTAAAAAATCTAAACTCTGTGTCAGTCCAGTCATCTGCCTTCTTCACTCCTATGCTTGGGCTCCTGAGCACAACCATGCAAATTGGCTCTAATGCAGCTGTGGTCATCTCTTCACAATAGGTATGAATTAATTAACACAACGGATTAGTCCATTCATTCATTTGGCAAATATTTACTTACTATCCATTATATGCCAGGCAGTGTGCTACCTGCTAAAGAGAAAACAGTAGATAGTAGACAAAAATAGACAACAGATACATTCCCTGCCTTCATAGAATTATAGTCTAGCAGAGGAGAGAGACCTTGTCCACTAATATAGAAATATAACATTATGGTCAAGAAGAGTGCTGCAAAGGGAAAACTCCAAGTATTATAAAAGTATACCAGAGGAAGACCTGCCCTAGTCTGAAGGATCAGGGAAGGCCTTCCTGAGAAAGTGACATTTAATTTCTGGCCTAAAGGAAGGGCTCAAATAAGCTAAGTGAAAGTAGAAGTGGAATGAAAGGTCTCTCCATGTAAAGGGAAGAGTGTGAAGGCCCTGAGAGAGGAAAGAGGAAGGAAATGAAAGTGGGCCTTGTGTATGGAGGGGTTTGATGGCAAGGCTGAAGAAGTCAAGGTGAACCAGATCTTTGGGTCATTTTAAGGATTTTGAGCCCTTAGAGTTTTATGCAGAGAATGGCACTGTCTGATTTGCTTTGTCTTTTAAAAGAGGTCAACTCATTTGTAGTGTGTTGAATGGAGGTAAGTAAATCAGATAGAAACTGTTGTAATTGTCTACTCAAAGGCTGGTGGTTTAGTGGAGATCGATTTGAGAACCTTCTCCAAACTCTAAAAGACCCATTATCTGCCAAAACCGGTTTGGCTCAGTGGATAGAGCGTCGGCCTGCGGACTGAGAGGTCCCAGGTTCGATTCCGGTCAAGGGCATGTACCTGGGTTGCGGGCACATCCCCAGTAGGAGATGTGCAGGAGGCAGCTGATCGATGTTTCTCTCTCATCAATGTTTCTAACTCACTGTCTCTCTCCCTTCCTCTCTGTAAAAAATCAATAAAATATATAAAAAAATAAAAATAAAATAAAAGACCCATTATCTACTTCTGACTCCTCCCACTACCACCACTGCTACCATCACTACCACCAATTTTGGCAATTGACTTGCTTCCTACTTCTTAGGAAACTAAAAATGTCAGGTGTGAACTTCCTCAATTTCCTGCCTCTACACCATTTAGCTGACTGCATGCCCTTCACCTTCTTCCTGCCAATCTCAGAGAAAGAGGGTCAGGTCTCTTTTCTGAGGCCCTTCACTCCCCCCTCTACCATAACTCCCCTCTCCAGGACCAATAACTATGCTCTATTGCTTGTCTACTCCCTGTCCTGAAGCAGACTCAATTCTCTTCCAGTTAGAAAAGCAAAACCCACTAACCTCCTGTCACCCTAGATATTACCTTATCTGTCACCCTATCTCTCCTTCCCTTTACAACAAATTTTAGATAGTCTATTCTCCCTATGTCAAGAATGGTGATGCTCATCAATATTCCATATACCCCTCACATTTTCCAGCTCCTTTGACTTGCTTCCTACTTAGGCAAGCCTAGGCAATGAGTATCTCACTTTAGACCAAAATATAGAGTAGCTGGCAAGTGACCTTCCAATGAGCTCTTTAATTGCTGAGGTAATTGTAGAGGGAGTTTTGTCTCCTAAAAGTTACAACTTCAAGATGATGGAGCCTCCATTGCTCTGAGCTCTTAAGTGACTGGGTAGAGCATAGAATGTAGGAAAGAAATGAATGGTTGCTGTAAGTCACTGAAATTTAGGGCATGGTTTGTTACCACAGCATAGCCTATCTAACTAATGCCTTTACTATCTCTACTTCCTCACCTCCAGAAGAATTATATGATTTCTGACACATTTTTTTAGCCCTGATTCCTCCTCTTCATTGACAGTTTACTCAATCAAATGCCACCACAATTCTTTATTGCTAAATTATCTAATTTGATTTCTCTGTATCATGTGACATAGCTGTCTATTCTCTTCTTGAAGCTTATCTTCCGGCTGTTATGATACTAGCAGCACTTGACTTTCCTCATACTTCTCTAGGACATATGTTTTGAAGGTAATAGGACTTTTTTCCCATTCCATCGAAGTAGCATCAATGGCTGTTATCAAGTCGAACTCCCATTGAAAAAGACTCTATGGCTTTCCAATCTAAGTTCATTAAACTGACATTTGAGACTCTCAACAATTTAGCCACAACCTATTTTTCCAGCTTTAGCTTCTATTCCCCTTTACACAGCTTACCCTTTACCCAAGAGGGGTTTGCTGAGCTTCTCTCCTTTTTGACCTTCGTCATGCTGTATCTGCACATGCTTCAGTTTTGTTTTCTCCTTACAAATATTTAGACATGTGTGCAAGGATGCTTGTATAAGGATTGTTCATAATAATAAAATTTTGGAAATGATCTAAATGTACATCTTTAGGATAGAATAAAGAAATTTTATAGACATACCATATCTGAAATGCACTCTTTCTCACCAAAATAAGGAAATAAACCAAGAAAACAGAAGTCCCAACAAGGAAAGGGACGAAGTGCACCTGAAAGGTGGCAGTGAAGATAAATCCTAGGATCACAGCTTTGCACCAGGTATAAAGGGCATCCAATTCTGATAAGAGTAAGGTGATTCAAAAGATTTATCTTGTGGGCTATCACCAGGCTAAAGCTGATGAAAACACTGGTCCATGTGATCTCTCAAATAAGGGTATAACATAAGAAAGGAAGATGCAAATTCTAGTCAATGAGGACTCTAATTCAGGACAAGTCGGGGAAAATTTTCTCAGAATGACAGGGAAGGAAAGTCCCAGGAGGGCTCAAGTACAAACAGTTCCAGCAGGAAAACGAAGGTCCCCAGGAGGGATGTATTTAAGAGAAACATTGGAGCTGACAGGTTACCTGATGCCATTGACCATAAAGAAAACTATAGTGAAAGATTATTAGAAAGTGTTAGAAGAGTTACCTGTAGGCAATTATTGCAAGGAAAATTTGCCAAATGAAAAATCAAGATGACTGTTAACTTTAGGAAAAGCAAAGGTAGAAAAAGAAATATAATATTGATGCTTCAATGGTCAGTTGTAAATGACATTTGCATAGGGGTCATAAAGTAAACACTGAATCCTGATTTAGCCCAAATTAGTTCTATCAGGAACATGGGGGAGAAGAAACAGAAGGGATGGGGATGTAAAGAGCTAAATCCTAATTTACATAAAAGAAGTCACTATATTATGTCTAAAATGGGTTAATCAAAGATAGCAATAAGAACATATTATTTAGGGAAAACAGAGATATATAAATGCCAAAAGAAAGAACTAGGACAGTTACCTCTTGGCAAAGGACTTGGGGGAATGGGCAGAGGAGAGGCAAGGCAAGAAATGATTGCTTTACTCTGAGGAGTGAGATTGGCAGGAAGAAGGTTTTTGCTTACCACTTTATATTTTCTGTTATATTCATTTTTTATTACAATAAGCATGAATTGCTTTGATATTTTAAAGAAAAAATAATAAAGCCAATCTGCTGTCCCTATTTTCTGCCTTTGGCAGTTCCATCTCCAGGTTGTTGAGTCCATCTGCAGCCCTCACCATCTCCAGTCTCAAGCCCTGTGTGTGGGTGTCTCCTTTGTTTGAATGACAGTAGGGCAAAGGCTCTGTGGTTTCTCTTCTCAATCAGGAGCTCATCTCAGTTATCAGTAAGCTCCTATCTTCATACCATCTCCAAAGGACAGGAAGCTGTGGCTCCCTCAGCCAAGTTAGCCATTGTCTTGAACACCAAGGAGCCTCTCTATAAGACCATGGCCTGCTGTGCAGTATATTTCTCTATTTTGAAGTCCTCTCCTCCAACCCTTAACTTATTCACACTAAATAGTTCTTTCCATCTTTGTACTCCCACCCCTAACGCCTGGAACAGGCATTTCCTGGAACATAATGTCATAATTATAACTAATTAAGTTTGCTTTTAGATCTCACACGAGAAAACACCCTGAAATCAACTTTGACATTCATAGTCTATGGTTAAAAGCTGGAAGCGGCAAGTAAACCTACCCAACCTTTGCCCCAGACAAAGACATTATCTTTATTAGATGGATTAGGGCACAAATCTGCCCTCTGCTATGGAGAAAGACACTCTTTCTGTCTTCCAAGACTCTCTGGTATACAAACACCCTTGAAAAGATTGTCTAGAACAAAGTTGATACAAGATGTGCAGAAGTACAGTGGAGAATTGTCTCCCCAGACTGACCCATAGAAACTGTGAGATAATGAACATTTGTTGTTTTAAGCTATTAAGACTCGGAGTAATTTGTTGTACAGCAATAGATAATACACTTATATATTTTTATTTCTAGTGCTCTTAATTCTTAGTGTAGACCTAGATTTTCATTTGGTGTAATTTTCCTTTTGTCTGGAGTACTTCCTTTAACCTTTATTCCAGTGCTGGTTTGCTGGTAATGACTTTTTAACCTTTTTTTAAAAAAATGTGTATTTTATTTTTTTGTTTTCTTTTATACAGCTTTATTGAGGTATAATGTCCATACCACAAAATTGTCCCATTGAAACTTTATAAATGCAATAATTTGGTAAATTAATAAAGTTGTGCACCTATCACCATAATCTAGTTTCAGAACATTATCATCTCTCCAAAAAGTTCCCTGATATCCATTCAGTAGTTAATCTACACTCCCACCCCAGACCTAGGCAACCACTGAATTTCTTTAAATTTGCTTTTTTCTACGTATTTCATATAAATAGAATTACATATGTAGTTTTTGGTTCTGATTGGTAGTTTTTCAGGTTCATCCATGTTGTAGCATGTATCAGGAGTTCATTCCTTTTAAATACTGAATGATGTACCATTATATGGATATACCATATTTTATCTTTCGCCAATTGAACATTTAGATTTTTTTCCACATTTCTGACTATAATGACTAATACTGCTATGAACATTTTTATACATCTTTTCATTTATCTATCACAGAAATAGAATTGTATAATAATTTTTGAAGAAATGGACAAACTGTTTTCCAAAGTGGTTGTACCATTTTATATTTCCACCCATAGTGCATGAGGGTTCTGATTTCTGCACATCCTCACCAACACTTGGTATTACATATCTCTCTTATTATGCCCCTCTAGTGAGTGTATAGTGGTATCTCATATCTTCTTTTTATTGACGTATAGTTGACATACAATATTATATTAGTTGTAGGTGTACAACATAGTGATTTCATATTTATCTGCCTTACAAAATTATCATCAGAATAAGTCTAGTAATTGTCACCATACAAAGTTGTTACAATATTATTGACTACATTCCCTATGCTGTATATTGTATCACTATGACTTACATGTTTTATAACTGGAAGTTTGTATGTCTTAACCCCCCATTTATTTATCTTCTTTTTGCCCATTTATAAATTGGGTTACTTTCTTTTATTATTGAACTAGAGGCCCAGTGCACAAAATTTGTGCACTCAGTGGCGGGGGGGGGGGGGCATTCCTCAGCCCAGCCTGTGCCCTCTCACAGTCCAGGAGCCCTCGGGGGATGTCCAACTGCCACAGAGGCGGGAGAGGCTCGTGCCACCGCCTGTGCTTGCCACCCATGAGCCTAGCACAGGGCTTCTGGCTGAGCAGTGCTCCCCCTGTGGGAGAGCACTGACCACCACGGTGCAGTTCCTGCATTGAGTGTCTGTCCCCTGGTGGTCAGTGAGTGTCATAGTGACCCATAGTTTCACCGTTTGGCTGATTTGCATATTAGCCTTTTATTATATAGGATTGTGAGAGTTCTTTATTTATTATAGATGTAAATCTTTTATCAAACATGTGATTTGCAAATATTTTATCCCAACCTAAGCCTTGTCTTTTAATTTTCTTTTTTTTTTTAATATATTTTATTGATTTTTTACAGAGAGGAAGGGAGAGAGATAGAGAGCTAGAAACATCGATGAGAGAGAAACATCGATCAGCTGCCTCCTGCACATCTCCCACTGGGGATGTGCCCGCAACCCAGGTACATGCCCTTGACTGGAATCGAACCTGGCACCTTTCAGTCCGCAGGCCGATGCTCTATCCACTGAGCCAAACCGGTTTCGGCGTCTTTTAATTTTCTTAATGGTGTCTTTAATTTTGAAGTCCAACTTATCAATTTTTTTCTATGGCTTCTGCTTTTAATGCTATATCTAAAAGCTCATTTCCCAATCCAAGACCATAAAGATTTTCTCCTACACTTTCTTTTAGAAGGCTTATAATATTAGCTCTTACATCTAGGTCTATGAACCATTTAAATTAATTTTGTGTATAGTATAAATTAAGGGTCTGAGTTAATATTTTTTGCATGTGGATATGCAATTGTCCCAGCACCTTTTAATTGTCCTAGTTACCTTTTCTTTGTGGTGAGAACACTTTTAAGAAATATTCTCTTAGCAAATTTCAAGTATACAATGCAGTATTATTAACTATAGTCACCATGCTGTACACTAGATCCCAAGAAGTTATTTATCCTGATGACTGAAACTGTATCCTTTGACCATTTCCCCCACTCTCTAGTCCTGGCAACCACCAATCTACTCTCTGTTTCTATGAGTTCAACTTTTTTTTTTTCCTTTATTTCTTTTATTTATTTATTTATTTATTTTTAATTAAATCTTTATTGTTCAGATTATTACATTTGATCCTCTTTTTTCCCCCCATAACTCCCCTCCTCCCAGTTCCCGCCCCACCCTCCGCCCTCACTCCCCACCCACTGTCCTCATCCATAGGTGCATGATTTTTGTCCAGTCTCTTCCTGCATCTCCCACACCCCTTTTCCCCCCAAGAATAGTCAGTCCATTCCCTTTCTATGTCCCTGATTCTATTATGATCACCAGATTATTTATTCACTTGATTCTTAGATTCACTTGTTGATAGATGCATGTTTGTTGTTCATAATTTGTATCTTTACCTTTTTCTTCTTCTTCCTCTTAAAGGATACCTTTCAGCATTTCATATAATACTGGTTTGGTGGTGATGAACTCCTTTAGCTTTTCCTTATCTGTGAAGCTCTTTATCTGACCTTCAGTTCTGAATGATAGCTTTGCTGGATAAAGTAATCTTGGTTATAGGTTCTTAGTATTCATCACTTTGAATATTTCTTGCCATTCCCTTCTGGCCTGCAAAGTTTCTGTTGAGAAATCAGCTGACAGTCGTATGGGTATTCCCTTGTAGGTAACTGAGTTTCTTTCTCTTGCTGCTTTTAGGATTTTCTCTTTGTCTTTTGTTCTTGGCATTTTAATTATGATGTGTCTTGGTGTGGTCCTCTTTGGATTCCTTTTGTTTGGGGTTCTCTGCGCTTCCTGGACCTGTAAGTCCATTTCTTTCACCAGGTGGGGGAAGTTTTCTGTCATTATTTCTTCAAATAGGTTTTCAATATCTTGCTCTCTCTCATCTTCTGGCACCCCTATAATTCTGATGTTGGTACGCTTGAAGCCGTCCCAGAGGCTCCTTACACTATCTTCGAATTTTCGGATTCTTTTTTCATTTTGCTTTTCCGGTTGGGTGTTTTTTGCTTCTTCGCATTTCAAATCTTTGCCTTGATTCTTGCGATCCTCTGGTCTGCTGTTGGGAGTCTGTATAATATTCTTTATTTCAGTCAGTGTATGCTTAATTTCTAGTTGGTTCTTTATCATAACATCGAGGGTCTCATTAGATTTCTTGAGGATCTCACTACATTTATCGGCGGCTTCTAGACAGTTCTTAAGAGACCTTAAAAGTGTGGTTCTGAACTCAATATCCTCCATTGACAGTTTTGTCCTGTTTCTTTGTCTCCGCATTTTTTATGCTTTCTTGGTGCACCCCCTAGTGGTCTTTGTGCGCAGTCTTGTTGTAGTTAAGCCTTGATTGTTGTCATTAATACCGGGGGTGATTTGACCTCCAGGCTAACTGGCTATGAGAGTCTGCTGTGTCTGCAGTGGGAGAGCTTCTGTGCTGGATCTCTAGGGCGGTGCTAATCTAGCATTTGCCTGAGGCTACCCAGCAAATGGCTCTGCACAGGGCTTGGGCGGGGCGGGTCCCCGGGGATCTACAGGGCGGGCCGGAGTGAGCAGTTATGGCTGCTCTCAGTTCCGTCCCTAGGGGCTCTGCCTCACAGAGTCCCAGCAACCGCTGCAAACCTCAGAGAGAAAGCTGCCTTCGAGTTCTGACCGAAGCCAGACAGTCCGGCTTCTCCTGTTTGAGTCTGGGTCCCTAGAGACTCGCCCGGATCTGGAGCTCAGAGTCTGAAACTCCCTCCCAATTGAAAACAACAACCGTGCCCTCAGCCTCCAGCCTGCTCCACGTGCACTCCGCACCTTAGTATTTCACTTCAGCACTGCGCCTCCTCTGAGTATGGGTATGATATTCTCTTTCCTCCTAGTTGTAGAATTTCCACTCAGCCAGCCTTCCTGTGGTTCTGGATGATGTCCGTTCCGTCTTTTAGTTGTTTTTTGAAGTGGTTGTTCGAGGCAGCAATCTCCGGCGTTAACCTATGCCGCAATCTTGGTTTGCCGAGTTCAACTTTTTAAAACTCCGCATATAAGTGCTATCATTTAGTATTTGTCTTTCTGTCTGGCCTATTTCACTTAACAATGTCCTCCAGATTCCTCCATATTGTCACAAATGGCAGTATTTTATTCCTTTTTTAAGGATGAATAATAATAATAATATACATTACATTTTATTCTTGGGGGGAGTTTGTCTTTTATTTTTTAAATTTATTGATTAAGGTATTACATATGTATCCTTATCCCCTCATTACTCCCCCAACCCCACCACTCATGCCTTCACCCCCCTGGTATCTGTGTCCGTTGGTTAGGCTTATATGCATATAAGTTCTTTGGTCGCTCTCTCCCCCTTACCTCCACCCTCCCCTACCTTCCCTCTGAGGTTTGATGGCCTGATAGATGCTTCCCTGTCTCTGGATCTGTTTTTGTTCATCAGTTTATGTTGTTCATTATATTCCACAAATGAGTGAGATCATGTGATATTTATCTTTCTCTGACTGGCTTATTTCACTTAGCATAATGCTCTCCAGTTCCATCCATGCTGTTGCAAATGATAAGAGTTCCTTCCTTTTTACTGAAGCATAGTATTCCATTGTGTAGATGTACCACCATTTTTTAATCCACTCATTGCTGATGGGCATTTAGGCTGTTTCCAAACAAGCTATGGTGAATTGTTCTGCTATGAACATAGGGGTGCATATAGCCTTTCTGATTGGTGTTTCTGGCTTCTTGGGATATATTCCTAGAAATGCGATCACTGGGTCAAATGGGAGTTCCATTTTTAGTTTTTTGAGGAAACTCCATACTGTTCTCCACAGTGGCTGCACCAGTCTGCATTCCCACCAGCAGTGTATGAGGGTTCCTTTTTCTCTGCATCCTCGCCAGCACTTGTCATTTGTTGATTTGTTTATATAGCCATTCTGACCAGTGTACATTACATTTTCTTATCCATCTATTCATCAATAAGCATTTAGGCTCTTACCATATTGTGGCTATTATGATTATCTTACAGTAAACATTGAAATGCAGATATCTCTTTTTTTTCTTTACTGATTAAGGTATTACATATATGTCCTTACTCCCCCCCCTCCCCGCCCCCCCGCCCACCTTGGCAGATATCTCTTTGAGATACTCATCCTCAGTGTGTTTTCTACGTTTCTTCTCCTTGTGGTTCATGGAGCCTCTTGAATCTGTGAGTTTATAGATTTTATCAAATGTGGAAAAATTTGGGGCCATTGATTTTTCAACTATTTCTTCTGTCCCCTCCTCATCCATCCTCTTTCAGGATTTTGAATTATACATATATTAGGCCTCTAGGAGTTTTTTAATAGCTCAATGATGCTCCATTCTCTTTTTGTCATTTTTAGTCTTTTCTTCTCTTTTTAATTTCAGTAATATTTTCTTCTTCAGAGTCTAATTGGTTAGTTCCAAATTTGTTAGTATATATTTCTAGTACTAAGACTCATCTAATTTTTCTTCCCACTTTCAGGGATCAGTGTCCTGAACAGCCTGTTGTCCAATGTACAAAAACAATTATTTCATGTATTTTGTCTGTCTTATAATTGTTTTAAGCAGAAGGTCAAATCCATTGCCTGCTACTCCATCTTGGCTGGAAGTGGACGTCCTTTATTCCAATAGCTTCCTAAATTTTCTCTAGGTATTGTCTCTCATTGCTCAAATTTGGTACACATGCATTGGATTGGTCTTGGAATATTTAGATGACAACTGTAAAAAAATATTAAAAATTCCCATAATTCCCCTGTAGTAATAACTGGTTAGGTTTTTTTTATAGTTCATATTTCCTTTGGGTTTTCTTTCTAGCTTTTGATTTTCTTGGTGTTTACATCAGCCTTCCCCTTACATGACTTCTTGCTAGCCCTTGACACTTATGACCACTTCCTCATTTAAAAATTTTTGTTCACTATTAGGTTCCAGGAAATCTCTCTCTCCTGATTTTATTTCAACCCTTTCAAATGCTAAGGACCCTCCCTCACAGTCTCCTTCACAAATTTCTTTTCCTCCATATACCCTTAGATAAGAACTTCTTTTTTTTTTTTTAAATATATTTTATTGATGTTTTACAGAGAAGAAGGGAGAGGGATAGAGAGCTAGAAACATCGATGAGAAAGATGAGAGAGAAACATCGACCAGCTGCCTCTTGCACGCCCCCCACTGGGGATGTGCCCGCAACCAAGGCACATGCCCTTGACCGGAATCGAACCCGAGACCCCTCAGTCCGCAGGCTGACGCTCCATCCACTGAGCCAAACCGGTCAGGGCAAGAACTTCTTTCTTGATCCTCCTCTCACTCCATATGGATCTACATTCTCCCTGAGTGATTTCAATTGTCATCCATGACTTTCATTATCATTCATCTGCTTATGACTCACAAATTTATATTTCAGAATCTCTCTTCCCAATATTTTATAAACCCATATATTTAATAGAAACATGTAATTCTTGTCTAGTTTATCTCCTAAATATCTCTCTTCTTCACACCTGTGCCTTGTTTTCCCCACAATCCTGTTGTTCACACCTTCATTATATCTCACCTAAACTATTGCAACAGCCTCTGATCTGGTTTCTGGATGAGTGCTAGATACCCTGTGGTCTTTACAAAACACCAATTAGATTATGTCACTCTCTTGATTAAAGAGCTCCAAGGTTTCCCCATCAAACAAGATAAAATCTAAACCTTTAGCTTAGTATGTGCAAGGCTCCACACAGTCTGCCTCCAGACTCCTTTTCAGTCTTACCTCGTGATCATCCCAGATATATCATTCCCAAATGCATCATCCCCTCTGCTTTTTCACGTGCTCCTTTTGCTGCCCAGAAAGTCCTCTCTATCTCTCTTTTTCACAAATGCTTTCTCATGCTTCAAGAGATAGCTGAAATGTCCATTCTTCAGTGAATCTCTCCCTGGAACCCTTCAAGAAAGGCACCCCCTTATTCCTCTCATGCCCTGGGCGTTCCTGCATTCAGCCATCATTGCACTTGTCCCAGTGGCCTGTGATCGTGCTTTCCCATCTATTTCTCCTACCGGACTGTGTGCTCTTCCAAAACCGTGGTCATCTTATTTCTCTATGGCAACGGTTCTCAACCTGTGGGTCGTGACCCCTTTGGGGGTCGAACGACCCTTTCACAGGGGTCGCCTAAATACATCCTGCATATCAGATATTTACAGTACGATTCATAACAGTAGCAACATTACAGTTATGAAGTAGCAACGAAAATAATTTTATGGTTGGGGGTCACCACAACGTGAGGAACTGTATTAGAGTCGCGGCATTAGGAAGGTTGAGAACCGCTGCTCTATGGACTTATCTCTCTCACAAGGGCTCAGTATAATAATGCTCGGTGAGTGCTCAGTTAGTGTTTGTGTAATGCTTGGTTTCCTTACTGAGGTCCATAGTAGGCTTTGGAGGGCCCCTGAGCTCTGGGTAGTGTATGTAAAACTGTCCTTTTTGAGGACATTTTCCTGGAAACAAGATCCCATTCTAATCACCAGATTTTCAGAGGGGCCTGGATTCACAAAAGTTTAAGTATCTCTACCTTAGGGAGAAACTAGCCAGGAAATTGTTTTTAGAAACCTCATGATTGGTCAGAGCCTAAATGTCACTGTGTGAATGGGAGGACTTCCCTGCTGTAGCTCAGTCCCTAAGACCTGTGAAGAGGAGAGAGCTGGAGGGAGGGGTGAGCAGCAGCTCTCCACAGCAGGTGGGAACATACAAAAGGCTACATTTGAAAAGCCAGGTGTCTCTCTCTCTCTCTCTCTCTCTCTCTCTCTCTCTCTCTCTCTCTCTCTCTCTCATTTCCCTTTCATGCTCATGCGCACCCATACTAGGATGAACGCAAACTTGAAATCCTAACACACACACACCTCTGCATGCACACAAATATGCACACACAAACACACAGCCAGGCATGTCCATACACACCCATCTGCACGCACACAGATGAACATGCACACACAAACCGGCCACATACAAATACGCAGAGTCACACGCAGCCTGGCCCATGCATGTTCCCTATGTAACCACTCACACGGCCATGCGTGTGAGAATCACACAACCTGGCTCCGCCCTCCCTCCTGCAGAGTGCGAGCGAGCACGGCCCCTGGCGTGGGGCCGGGAGAGACAGCCGAGCGGAGCCATCTGTCAGGCTGAGGTTCCTGCGCCGCCCATCCTGCCTGAGCTCAGCCGCTCGGCATGCGGGGCATGCAGCCTCACTATTCCCTCCTCGGCTGAATCATGCTGAGGGAGCTGGCCCGGCCAGGGTTTATCAAATCGGAACAGAATTTTGGCAAAACAGATGAGTTGTGGGCTTGGCATTTGTGGGCCCGGGAGGTGGAGACCTGGAGGGGGAGAGGGGAGAAGTGGAGGTGAGGAAAGAGGAAAATTGTTTCTCAGGGTACTGAGAGACCATGGAAGTGACATCCGAGTCAAGGTCTTAAAGAACAAATAGAAGTTCCGAGGCAGAGAAGTGAGAGTGGGGAGAAGGTGTTCTTGGGACAGGGTATTCCAGGCAGAGAGAACAAGATTGTATATTGATACCATTATAACACTTATAAGATTATCAATATTTCTCCCTCTGGCTTCTTCACATACCCTTTCCTCTTTCTATTTCTCTGCCTCACATATTGATAAAACCAACCTAGTGTTTAAGAGCACAGGCTCTGGCATTGGCCGGCATGGGTCAGTGGTTAGAGTGTCGGCCTGCTCTAACCACTGAGCAGGTCTAATTACTGAGGGTCCTGGATTCAATTCCCCGTCAAGAGCATGAACCTGGGTTGCAGGTTTGTTTGTCTTTTTAAAAAAATGATTTCTTAGAGGAAGGGAGAGGGGAGAGAGAGATAGAAATATTAATGATGAGAGAGAATCATTGATCAACTGCCTCCTACACGCCCCCTACTGAGGACCGAGCCCACAAACCGGGCAGATGCTCTTGACCAGAATCGAACCCAGGATCCTTCAGTCTGAAGGCCCATGTTCTATCCACTGAGCCAAACCAGCTAGGGCTGTAGGTTTGATCCTCAGCTTGTGGGAGGCAACCAATCATTGTGTCTCTCTCACATCCATGTTTCTCTCTCTCTTTCCTCTCTTTCTCTCTCCCCCTCCCCCCTCCCTTCCATCTTCTCTAAAAATCAGTGGAAAAATATCCACCGGCGAGGTTAAAAAAAGAGCATAGGCTCTGAACTCTGAAAGATTGTGGTTGCGCCACTTACTACCCATATGAGCTTAGGCAAAGTCACTTACATCTTACAAATAAAGACAAAAATTGTATTTGCTTCATAAGATTGCTGAGAACATTAAATGAAATCACAAATTTAAGGAGCAGACCTGGCACAAGGTAATGCTCAAGAAATGTTAGCCGCTCTTATTTTTATCGTCATAGTTAAGAAGTGTTGCCGGAACCGGTTTGGCTCAGTGGATAGAACGCCGGCCTGCAGACTGAAAGGTCCCAGGTTCGATTCCGGTCAAGGGCATGTACCTGGGTTGCGGGCACATCCCCAGTGGGGAGTGTGCAGGAGGCAGCTGATCGATGTTTCTCTCTCATCGATGTTTCTAACTCTCTATCTCTCTCCCTTCCTCTCTGTAAAAAATCAATAAAATATATTAAAAAAAAAAAAAAAAGAAGAAGCGTTAAGCACCAAGGAATAGAGAACCTAACTCAAACTGGCATAAACAGGAAGGAGATTCTTCATCGCATATAATGGGGAGGCTTGGAGTAGATAGAGTGGGCTCCAGGCATGGAATAATCAGGGCTCTGACTTTATTTCTCTGCAGTTCTCCTAGCTCTGTCCTCTGTTTGTATTGGCTTTGTCTACAGCCTGGCTTCCCTCTTTGTCTGGAGGTGGCCGTGTCACCATGTTCTGAGCAACTGTGACAACCTGCTTCCTTGTTCACATTCATCCTGATAGAGAACAAAGCCTCCTCCCCCAAACAGAAATATAAACCCCTTCTGTCAATCTGGTTAGGCCAGCTTAGGTTGAGTGCCTGCCCCTGAACCAATACAGGGACCAGGGGGATTCCCTGGGTTAGCTAAGCCTGGCTTCCTGACCCAGTCACTGTGAGTGAGGTTGGGCTGCCAGGATTGGCTTACACTAACTGGGATCCATCCCTGGAGTTGGAGATGGAGTCCAGCTTTCTCCTGGTCACATGGCAAGGGGGAGGGGCTCTGTTAGAGAGGAGGGAGAAATATCTGGATGTTGCCAGGACAACCAACAATATCCTCTCTTATCATAACTATTTTATTTTGGGCATGGTAGTTCACATGGATCTTTTCAGACCTTGGTTCAAATGACTCCTTACCAATTAGGTCTTCCTTGACCATGAGACCAGTTACATAAAAGCGCTCTCTCTCTCTCTCTCTCTCTCTTTCTCTTCTCCTCTACTTCTCTTCTGTTCTTCCTATATCCCTCACCCTGCATTAATTTTATCTAAAGCACTTATCACCACCTGATATGTCATTGTGTCCTTCTTCTAGAAAACAAATTCCATGACAGTAGAGGTTCTGGTTTGTTCAATGCTGTATTTCTAGTACCTAGAAGAGTCCTAGCCCATAGTAGGCACACAAGAACAATTTCTTGAATGAATCAGTGATTCTGGCCTGAGCCAGATGCCTTTGATCTTCACCTATTATGGGACCTGGGAATGGTTGAAACTTTCACAGATCCTTTTTTTCTTCTACATAGTATTGATTATAAATCTTTTTCTTCTCCTTTTTCATGATAATGGTTACCTATTATTCTCTACGTGTAAAATATTAAATATTTTGTGTTCAAATAAAATTAGAAAACCAGAGTGGTTCTTCTTTCTTGCAAAGATTTAAGACACAGCATCTCAGTTTTTTGAGAACTGCATTTATGTTTCTATACATGTGTTTAAGAAATGCGTATGGAGTGTTTTCTGGTAGGTGTTTCTGAGTCTACCACTCCAGTTTTCTAAATATGTATCCCCTTTGAAGTCTCATTTGGTATAAATATTTTTAAATTTTAAGAAAAAAAAAATCTCTGCTTTTCTCCACACCATCCCCACCCTAAAACCTGTGTGCCTCTAATGAGGGACATGTCAAAGGACATTCTTTTCTTGGGTGATACTTTCTGACTCTAGGACTAAACAAAAGAACATGATAAAAATATCAACAAATGACACATATTTCTCTGGAAATTTACGATGAACCCTGCCCATTGTTTTTTTTTTTTTTCTTCCTTAGTTATAAAATTAATATGTGCTCATAAAATATTACTTGTTTAAAATAAAAAGTGAAAGTCTCTCTATCATCTCTAATCTTACTTCCCAGAGGTAACTAGGTAACTACTGTTAATAGATTGGTGTACATTCTCCAGACTTTTTTTTTTTTTTTTGCATGCATGGCATGTCTGCCAGAATTTCACTTCCTCTTCTGTGATACAAGTTGTTGCCAGAAGCAGCTACCTGGGAGAGATGATATGTTCTAGCCATCCTTATGCCCAGGTGTGGTCATGTGTACAGCTGCTGCCCTTAGAATGTGAGCAGAAAGTCATGTTATTATTTCTGGGCCAAAGCTTTTAGGAAGAGAGTGTGACTCTTCCACACCCTTGTTCTCCTTCTGCCTGTTGAAGGAAACGCTTGGGGATGGCAGAACCGCAAGATGAAAGGACCTTGGGTCTTTGCATCACTGAGGGGAAAAGAGCCACCTGCCAAACAACCTTGAACTTGTGTGAGTGAGAAATGAACTTATGTTTGGATCTTTATACGTTGGGGGCTTAATTGTTGCAGCAGCTAGAAGTACCATAATCAATATAGTATGTGCGAACACAAGCTGTTTTTTGTTATATTATATTCACCTGCACAAACTTAAAAAAAAAAAAAAAAAGGATCACACATTCCACCATGATGCTATTTGGCTTTCACAGCTGAGAACGGTCCTCTAAGAGGTACGGCCAGGAGGTGCAGAAGCCAGAGCTGGAAGCCGGGCCTTGGAGCCCCGAAGCCTGTGTTTTTTAAGTGCACTCATGCCCGCCATAACCTGGCTCTAATCTACCTCTTTGATGATGCCAGCATGTAAGAAGCTGTTATTTGTTAGGCTTCTTTGATGACTCAGAACAGCTGCATTGCCCTCTGAGATGGGGGTGGGTGGGTAACCCAGGTAGTCTCTGCCCACCCAGGAGCCTGTGGCTTCCTGTCTTCCTCAGTTCAAGGGTTTCTCAAAGACAGAGCCTTCAATATGATCATATTTCCCAGAAGACACAGTTTGATTTGACAAGTACTGCCCCCGGGGCCAGGGGCCTGGGGTTGTGGTGAACACCAGTCAAGTTTGGAAGAGCAAGGTCTGAAAGCCCCCTTCTCCAGTCCAACATGAACATGGCCCCAGATCCTCAGAACTCACAGCTCGTGAGCTTATGTCCCCAGAGAGGGCTCCCTGCTTCAGGTCCCAGACACCACCAGAAAGTGAGCTGCAGAAAGCCAGGTGGCCTCAACTCCCACGGGCTTCCAGGAAACCTTGACAGTTTTAAGAAGCCCCCATTTCCTGCTTAACATACAGAGCCTGGGTGGGGAAAGTCAGGGAGGCCCTCACTCACTGCTACTCCACCCCCAAACTTACCCTGGGGAATATCTCTGTGTGCACAGATGAAATGCTCATAGAGACAGTACCAGCAGCAGGATGGGTTGGGGAGAGAGAGGGCCCTTGGGTTAGTCAGACTCCGGGATCCCCCACTTCTCTGGGGCACCCTCCACACCCATTCCTTCTAGCTCCACATCCTTCTATCACCTTCTGAGCCAAAGCAATTGATAGCTCAAACGGTATTTCATGGATTAATTAATCAATGTTCCCAGTGTGGGAACCATATAACATTGGTGGGACACAAAATGATTGAAGGTTTGTACATAAAGACCAATAATAAATAATTTTTAATTATTCCCCTTTCCGTTCATTTCAACACTTTTGATTACATCAAGAGAATGTCACCATTAGGTGCTAGTAGGTCTTTAGTACCTCTCTGTACCAGTAGGATGTATCAGAAAGAGAGAGAAGGTACAAATAAATAACATTAGAAATAAAAAGGGGTCAAAACTGATATAGCAGATATTAAAAAGATATTCAAACAATAAACATTTTTTTTTCTAGCTGATTCCAAAATGTATTCGGAAGACCAAAGAGGGCTGCTATTTTATATAAAGTGGTCAAGAAAGACCTTTCTGAGATTAGGCTCTGAGGACTGAAGCATTCCAGGCAGGTTGAGCCCAGGTTCTGAGCAGCAGCTGGTTTGGAATGTCTGAGGAATATGAGGAGGTCAGTGTGGCAGACTGAATAAGTGGCAGAAATGAGGTCCCAGAATTAGCCAGGGGCCAGATTAGATGGGCTCTGAAGACTATGATAAGAGCTCTGGATCATCTCTGGATGGAAAGCCTGGGGAGAGTTTTGATGAAAGAATGATCCAATCTGATGTAAACATTCTTAAAGATTTTGCAAGAGTTGGAAATATTAAGGAAACATGTTTCCAAGTGGTATGGAAATGAAGTAAAAACTGTGAAGAGAGTACATGAATGATTGCAATTTTGGAAATTCTGCCTTCAGGAACTCCTTGGGTCAGAGATGTGGTTTGAATTCTGCTTAGCCCAACAGACTGGGGAAGGAATCTATGCTCTCAGAGCCAACACTGACAAACATGCAGGATGGCCAGGCCCATCCAAGACTTTCTCTTGCTCCTTTGGCTCAGGGATGATGTCCCAGAGAATCTCTTTCATGGCCAGGCCTCCATTTATAGCCTCCCAGAGAGCGGGTCCAAAAAGCAGCAACTCTGTCCCACTCCTGAAAAACATCACTGCCTTCCAGACTAATGAGGTTTAAAGAAGGCTGAAGGTGAAAGAGACTCCAGAGAGAGTCATAAAAAGAATAAATGATAATACAACTAGCATGTCCCTGAGGGAACTCACTGTCTTCCTTAAAAAGCTGTTCCCTCTCTGGCATTCTCCAGTCAAATAAGTGTCGACACCATTTTTCATTCAGTCAATAAATACTAGTTAAGCATGTGCTGTCAGCATTGGATTCACAGTGATGAGCAAGACAGACATAGCCTCTGCCCTCAAGGAACTTATAGTCTAATGTGGGGAGAAAGACAATAAAAATAAAGAAATCAGTTATTACAAAATGCTTAGTATTGTGAAAGAAACGAATAGGATGATGTGGTAGATCAGGGGTACGATAGGTGGGTGATGGGCAAAATGCGGCCTGCTGTCATTCTTTGTAAATCAAGTTTTATTGGAACACAGCCATGGTATTTGTTTATGTATCATCTAGGCTTGCTCTCATGCTTTCAAAGTCTCAAATATTTACTGTCTGATCCTTTTCAGGAAAAGTTTGCCTGCCCTTGTGATAGAAAATGATAGAGGAGCCAGTCTCCTCCCAATGCCTGATAGAACTTTCTGCAGTGATGGGAATGTTCAATGCTGTGCTCTCCAATATGGTAGCCACCCACTACACGTGACTATTGAACACTTGAAATGTGGTTAGTAATGTACATTCCACCTTATTTAATTTTTAATTATTTTATATTTCAATAGCCATATGTGGCCAGTGGCTACCGTGTTAGAGAGCATAGTTCTATACATTGACTCAGGTCTTCCCTGAATCCTCATTTCTTCCTCACACATCTGAATATCTCTTAAAGTCCCAATAAGCCAATCAAAGCCAAAATCAAAATATGTGTTCACCATAATTTCAGTTGTATACAAATGTATACAAGGATACACAGAAGTATGTACCTAATACTTGGAAGCTACTACTATTATCACTAGTTACTTTATTAAATGGGAAAGCATGGTGCATGATTTTGTCTTGCTCGTTCAACATTGGCATTGGTACTATTGAATCATTTGTTTATTAAAAATCTGACATTAGTCTGTGCTTGGTTCTTTTGGTTCTCAGGAACAAATAATCATTCAATTTACCTCAAGTAATATATATGTGAGAGAGATAAGGATGAAAAAAGTGATAAAAGGAGTCAATGGGGGAAAAGGGGGAACATATATAATATTTTCAACAATAAAGATTTAAAAAGAAAAAAGAGATAAACTTCTCATCGAATCTAATGAGAGGACCCCTATGGTAGTGTGGCTGGACCATAAAGTTGCTCCATATCTAAAGAAGCTCAAGGAACCTTAACAACAGGGTTTCCATAGACCTTGGCCACACTGGTCTACTACTGTGACTTAGTTACTCTGCACATCTATATGTCTGTTCTATTTCCTCAATACTATCTCCACTCATGGTTTCTGATTCCTCATAATTTCTGTGTCCTTACAGCTTTTGCCTGCTCATCATGGTTGCCTCTAGTTCTCTCTAAATCATAAGCCTTCAATGTTTATTCTTCCTGCTAAGTGCCTCCTCCTCTCCATATTTCTCTGTTTAAATTCCAAAATAAGAAGATACAGTTATCTCATCTCCCCTTTCTGTGCCATTCCGTAGTGGAGGTCATTGGCCAGCCTGTGCGTTTGTTATACTTGGGTTCAGGTTCTACTTCCACCTGCCCAGTCAGTTGTAGCCAAAGGGAAGTGGGGTCACATGATAGAAGCAGGGCTATCCTTGGCTGCAGGGGTGATGAGTGGAAGGACTGTGGATATAAAGTTGAGTTCACTGACATGATGAGTACCATCCTTTATGCTTGCACTAGCTGGGATCATCTCTAAGTGCCCAAATCTGTGACACTGACTCTTTCATGAGGCTTTGGCCCCTGGAGAGCTGGGTCTGTGACACAAATTGACTCTTTTACAGCTAGAAATTCCCAAATTGTTGCTTGGTGGGAGCAAACTTACCCCTCTCCCTCCTTCTCCGAATTTATAATTCCCCTATCCCTTCCCCAATTAAGAACTCCTTCAGCAAGAAAGGGAAAGACAACCCTTCCCACATGTGGGTCTCAGAGATACAGAGAGACACTGCTGTCCCTTGGGAGGAAGCCTGCTGAAGAGGCTGCTGGAAATTTTTGGATTTTCTGTGTTGGGCCTTAGTAATTCAGGGATGATGTGTTCATCAGAGCCTGAAGGGATACATTTGCAATCTCACCCAGAACAGCATTGGCTTGGGCTCTGAAGCTTTGGCCACCTCTGACTCAGAGCTGAGTTAAAGGATTAAGTCTGCTGCCTCCCAAATTTGGCAAGGATGGCAATGGGCGGTAGCCACAGGGCGCCTGGGAATCTCCTGGGCTGGCAGAGTGGGCTTCACTTGGCCATATGGGGGCAGGGGGTTGAAGGCCTGGGAAGTCTCCATTCCCAGCACACCTTCCCCAGCTGCTCTGGATGCCTAAAACAAGCCAGCAGACACTTCCCTTTACCTGGCAGCTTTGGTCCCAATTAAAATGCAATTCCCTTTACTGCCAAGGCCATCCTGAGAGTTGACCCCAGTCCCATGGGCTCCATGGAAGACTGAGTTTCATATCCTTTCCACTTCTCTGGTTTGGCGAGGAATATAGCGAAGCAGTGGGAGCTGGAGGGGGTGAGAGTGTGTGTGTGTGTGTGTGTGTGTGTGTGTGTGTGTGTGTGTGTGTGTTGGAGGTTGATATGGGAGGTGGAATTGAAAGAAAAAAACATGTTCAGAATTGGGGCTTGGGCCCTACTAAATGCAGGTTATAACAGAGCTGTTGCTCTAATAGAGACTTGGTTTAATCTTGGCTGTGCCACCAACTCTGTAGGTCCTCAAGCAAGTTGCTTAGCCTCTCTGGGCCTCGTTTTCCTCTTCCGTGAAATGAAGAGGTTGGATGAGGCAGTCCCTTGGGGCCTTTCCAGTTTTGAATCACTGGACCTGAAACAAATGCTTTCTGGAGGAGAGCCAGTGAGAGGAGGAAGTGCCCACTGGAATCTCTTCTGTTAGGCTTTGAAATAGTAAGAGCAGCAGCAGTGGCTCACCCAGAAAGCTGGAGAGCAGGGAAGGTCTTACAGCTAAGTTCAGCCACTCTAGCTCCCAACCCCAAATTCCAGCCCCTTCCTGTTTCACCTCCATTCCGATTAGAAAAATGTGTCCCTCCTCAAAAGACAACACTTTACCACTGTCTTCCAGAAACTTATTTGTGTGACACTTTGAATAATGTCTGTTTGTTTCATCGAATTGGGAGGCGAATGAGGGCAGGGCAGTATCTGTTTTGTTCACTAATGTATCCCTAGCACTTAGCAATGTGCCTATTGCATAGCATATGCTCAATAAATATTATAAAAGGAAGGAAGGGATTGCCTACTCTGTGGCAGGCCCTTGCTTAGCCCTCCTAAGCCCTTGTGTAAATAGGCAGATTAAATAGAAATAAATCATTTGGCTTACCAGGGGTGGGCAAACTTTTTGACTCGAGGGCCACAATGGGTTCTTAAACTGGACCGGAGGGCCGGAACAAAAGCATGGATGGAGTGTTTGTGTGAACTAATATAAATTCAAAGTAAACATCATTACATAAAAGGGCACGGTTTTTGTTTTTTTTAGTTTTATTCATTTGAAACGGGCTGGATCCGGCCCGCGGGCCGTAGTTTGCCCACGGCTGGCTTAGACATTGAGGGTAATACTCCAAGAGCCTATTTCCAAAACATATTGAATGGATGTTAGGAAAAAGGCTAAGTTGCTGTAACAAAGGTGCCCAAAATACAATGACTTAAAGAAAATAGAAGTTTATTTTTCTCTCACAAAACAATCCCAAGGTAAAGAAGCCAGGGTAGCCGGACCCTTCTGGCCCACACAGTCAATAAGGGTCCCAAGTTTCTTCCATTGTATTACTTACCATCCTCAATGTCATTATCTTCATCTGCATGGTCAAAGATGGGTCATGCATGACCCATACGTGTTTCAGTTTATGAGAAGAGGATAGAGTAGAAGTCCCTGGCAAGTGATTTTTTTAAACAAATGAGGCAAATTTGCACCTTCACTTCCATTCACAGTCCATTGGTGATAACTCAGTCACAATACACCGATACACTGAGCTGAAAACTAGCCAGAAAATGGGTAGCCATTTGCCTAGATTACCCTCTATTTCTACAAAAGAATGGGAGGATGGATTTAGGGAGATACCTGGCAGTTTTTTGTGTATTTGTTTGTTTGTTTGTTTTGTTTTGTTTCCTGGGAGTCTTTATCATAATAAATAACCATTACTCAGGAGATATAATTTTAACCCAAATTACAGGCTCAAGCCACTAAGTCCCAGCAATAAGTTACCAGAAAAACATTTTCTTTATGGATTCTCCCAGGTATTTCTGAGAATTTTCAGGTGTTCCATTGTGTTAAAAAATAGATCACTCCTCAATTTGGCAATATACATCAAAATTATACATACTTATACCCTTTTATACAACAAGTTCACTTCCAAGAATTTCTCCAATAGGTATATTTACTCACATGGGAAATAAATATGCACTATTGGTGAAAGGAAAAGGTTCAATAAAATATTATGTTCCCATACAATGAAATACCATCTAGCTAATTTTTTTTTAATGAGGAGGCTCTTTTTGCACTGCTATGTAAGGATAGCCAAAGAATACTGTTAAATTAATAAAATAAAAAAAAAAGGTGCAGAATAGTGAGTAGAGTATCCTAATTTTTATAGATGAGGGTAAAAAGGAATATGTATATTGTACGTATTTATATTTGCTTTTGTAGTCATAGGATATCTCTGGAAGAATTAAAAAGAAACTAGTAATAAGGGTGGGAGGGGATTGGTTGACTGAATGTTTGGGGCATATACTTTGCATACTTTTGATTTAGGACCATGTGAATATATTGCCCTTTTTTTTTTTTTTTTAAGGAAATGGAAGGAAAGGAAAGGAAGAGAGGAGAGAAGGAGAAACAGAAAGAGGAGAATAGAAGAGGGAAGGAGAGAAAGAAAGGGAATAAGGAAGAAAAGGCCCGCTGCTGCCTCGGATACAGTGACCCTGAGGCTGCTGCCCCACAGGCCTAGCTGCCCTCTGTGCACAATATTTAGCTTCACATAAGGCATGGCTCTTCTCTGGGCTTCTTTGGCCCATGTCCCAGCAGAGACCAGCCTATAATGTTTAAAGAAAAGTGGCTGATGATTCCAGAATAAAGAAAGGGAAGAATAACAAACAACTTCCTATAATTACACAAACTCAGATCCTTCCTCAGGAATGCCCTACTGGTTCATCTTCCTGCTGCATTCCAGGCCTGGCCTCACTATGCAGGGGTCAATGTTCACCACCACCAATTCTCTAGGAATGTCGCCACTTCAGAGACCATGCCAAACTAGCCCAAGGCCCCAGAAAGAGAAGGAAGTTTCCCCTTCCACCAGTTCATGAGGTGGCTCCCCAGACCATATTTCCAGCCAAAAGATTGAATTCTTACCAGGATGATTAACAATGGCAATATCCATTTCCTTCAGGAAGTCTCTCCTGCATGCCCACAATGGTATTGTTTGGCCTTATGGTTCTCAAAGACAATCATAAGACTCTGACTTGAATACACTTCCAATATTTCCTCAGTGGAAATATCAAATTAAAATCAAATTAAGATATGTAGTCTAGAATTTCAATTGCTGACCCAGAGGGAAATCTGCCAAACTTAGTTCGTTTTTAGTTGCTTCTCCCTTCAAGGGCTCAAAAATTGTGGGGCTCAGACTTTCCCAAAATTAACTTATTACATAAAAAACAACAACTACCCAATCTTAGACACAATATTAGAGAAAGGAGAAACAGAATGGTACTAAGAGCCTGGGATGAGATCATCATGGCTATTGAGCCCTACACACAGCTCTAAGTTTCACTGCTGTAAGAAAGAATGACCATGGATTGTGTCATTGTCTTTGTTTGCTGAGAGGGTATTTGTCCGGAGACACAAACTTGTAATTCATTACAGATTCTTATATAAAGGATAGTGAACAAGAACATAAAGTGTCTTCCATGGGAGCTCAGAAAAACCTTAAGGGAATCACAAGCTGTGCCTGAGGCGGATTCCAGAACTCAGTGTGGAGGTGGTTAGCAAGACAGGCAAGTAATGTTTTGGGGAGGAGTCTACGTTAGAAGGGAGGGTAGTGAAGACAGTTGATATCTCTTACAGAGATTGTTATCTGGTCTCCGGGAGTAGATTTGAATGGCAGTATGCTCTGCAGAGAGTTACATGCTGTGTGAACCCACCGTGAACACTCCAGCTTCCTTTTTTTTTTTTTTTAAATATATTTTATTGATTTTTTACAGAGAAGAAGAGAGAGAGACAGAGAGTTAGAAACATCGATGGGAGAGAAACATCGATCAGCCGCCTCCTGCACACCTCCTACTGGGGATGTGCCCGCAACCCAGGTACATGCCCTTGACCGGAATCGAACCTGGGACCTTTCAGTCCACAGGCCGACGCTCTATCCACTGAGCCAAACCGGTTTCGGCCAGCTTCCATTTTAATAGAACCATTATTTTGTTCTGCTACCCGCTCCTCCCTCACGCAGCCATGTGCATCAGGGGAAGTGGACCTTGCTCCAAGCTCCAAGGGATAGGTCTGACTGACTGGTATAAAGGCAGTCTTATCCCCTTGCTCATGATCAGTTTAGGAATATGCATAGGACCCAATTCCAGCCAATGAGAGCTGAGAAGTCTGCTGAAGCATTCTGGGAAAAGTTTATTTGTTTCAAAGAAAGAGCGGTAGAGAGATGTTCTCTCTTCTGGATTTTGTGTGATGCCTGGAGCTCTTACAGTCAGTCATCTTGCAGTTTGAGGTTGAAGTAAAAAATGACATACAAAGCCCTGGTCAGTGTGGCTCAGTTGGTTGGAGCATCATCCGGTACACCAAAAGGTAATGGGTTCAATTCCCAGTCAGGGCACATACCCAGATTATGGGTTCCATCCCCAGTCGGGGTGCATACAGAAGGCAACTGATTGAGGTTTCTCTCACACATCGATGTTTCTCTCTCTCTCTTTCCCTCCCTATCTCTAAAATCAATAATAATAATATAAAAAGATAACATAGAGAGAGCTAGAAAGGAGCAGGATTTTTAATGGAATCATTGAGTTTCCAACCTGGGAAGTTATCCTAACTCTATCTTCTTACGTATGGTAACATATTTTCTTCTTTTAAAGCAGTGGTTCTCAACCTTCTGGCCCTTTAAATACAGTTCCTCATGTTGTGACCCAACCATAAAATTATTTTCGTTGCTATTTCATAACTGTAATGTTGCTACTGTTATGAATCGTAATGTAAATATCTGATATGCAGGATGGTCTTAGGCGACTCCTGTGAAAGGGTCGTTTGACCGCCAAAGGGGTCGCGACCCACAGGTTGAGAACCACTGTTTTAAAGCAAATTTCAGTTGGGGGTTTAGTCACTGCAACTAAAGCATATATTCCACAAATATTTATTGGAACCTAACTATTTATTAGGTTCTGAGGAAGCAGTTTTAAATGATAACACATCTCAATTCCAATAGAGCTTATTTTACAGAGCAGAAGGCCAGATATTAGATAACTAATTTCGCAATTGATGACTTAATCATAATAGTGTAAAGTGCTACCAAGGGGAATATGCATAAAGAGGATCTGATCTTGTCTGAGGGAGGCTCATTTCTTTCTCCTGAAGTCCCTTTCTTAACTGGGCTTCTTATTTTATTGCTTTTACTATATTTTTATTGATTTCAGAGAGGAAGGGAGAGGGAGAGAGAGAGATAGAAACATCAATGTTGAGAGAGGATCATTGATTGGCTGCCTACTGAATGGCCCACACTGGGGATTGAGCTCGCAACCTGGGCATGTGGCCTGACTAAGAGTGGAACCTGCGACCTCCTGGTTCATAGGTCAATGTTCAACCACTGAGCCACGCCAGCTGGGCTCATCTGGGCTTTTTAAATTTCAACTGTGCTTCTTATGAGAAGGTAGTTTGCACTCAGTTCTGAGTTTTGCTTCTTTTATAAAAAAAATAATTCTTTATTGTTGAAAGTATTATGTATGTCCTCTTTTTTCTGCATTGACCCCCATCTGGCCCTCCCCCACCCCCTCTGCCCGTGGCCTTCAGCACCCTATTGTCTGTGTCCATGGGTTATGCTAAGTTTGGCTTCTTGGCATGGGTTTGTTGCATCCGTCTGATGATTAAAGGGGTATCCATAGAGTTTAAATATAAGACTAACAGGACCAAAGCTGACATGCTTCTGTGAAAATTGTGGCGCCTAAATTACATTCCTTCTTGGATGGAAGGAGTCCAACCTGTGATTTGCTGAGGATGAGCAAATCCCACTTCGCTAACCAACAATGCCAAAGAAATCCTGGGAAATGAGATAACCAGAAGGGCTGGGGACAGCACTTGGGAATCACTTACAGCAGTGCAAGTATTGAATAAATTACAAACAAATGTTATATTAGTCATCGATTAGCGAACTTTTGATTACAAATGAGCAAACTCAGGTCCTTTTTTCTCTTCTTCTTTACTCAGAATTAGCCCACGCAAACAATGAGACCAATAAAAACTCCAAAATTTGATGACACGATCTGAACTAGAGAAAGCAGGTGGGGAAAACGTCTTGAGAAATAACATTGTGATAACTGTGTATGGATACTATGGGCCAGGTGGGTACTTGAAGGAGGGGGGGGCGGGGAACCACTCTGTAAAGTACATGATTTTCTACCCACTTTGCAGTACATCTTAAACTAATTCAGAATAATATTGAATGTAAACTGTAATTGAAAAATTAAAAGAAGTAAGTGGAGGAAGATACCTGTGGTGCCTCACTCACATGTCCTCAACCCACCTCTTATTTCAGCCCAGCTCAGCCTCCGCCTATGCTGATAGCATTTTGCCTCAAGCATGTGACTCGCATCTTTTCCCTTTTTGCCTTGGAGCTTCTCTGATATTGTGAAAACTACTTGATTCACGTACAAGTAAAAGTGTGTTTTGGGGAGAGTACATTTATGCTACTGGGGCAGTCCTCAGCCAAAGAGGGATCAGAGAGAGAGAGTGGATGAGTGCTCCAGCATCCAGCGCTTCAGGCAGACAATTCTGAGAGGCTGTACACCTCCCCAGGCCCTATTGCCTACAGTCACAACCTCAGTAACACACCCTTATAGTGGCTTTTCCTTCTTCCCTTGATTTGCTTTTCTCTACGTCCTTAATCCTGCTTTTTGGGATCGTCTCCTAGATAAACTACTTGCACCCAAGTTCTTGTTCAAGGCTCTAGTTAAGGAAGAAACCAAACTAGTCAGACAGTACTTGCTGGGGAGTCTCTGACAAAAAACAAATCAATTCTCTTCTTCAGCACCCTAGAAAGGCTCAGGAACTGGAGTGGTACCAAATGTACTGGGAAGTGATGCGATCCTCCCATGAAAAAGGAACTCTCTGCCTACGGGAAAGCTACAGGGAAGCTCTCTAGATAACAATTTCTGCCCATAGACAGATTCCAATTCGCATTTTAGTGCCCCACTATCTTCTTCCTTTAGCACAATCTCGAATCTGCAGAAAGGTTGCCAGTATGACACCTACAGAGGTATTGGTGGAAACTGATGAACTCAACATGTGTGGAATAACTTTTATCCCCTCAAACTATTTGAGAATAAGGACTGACATGATGATTCATCTCTGAGCACTTTAGTGTGTATTTCCTAAAAACATGGACATTCTCAAAAACAACAACAATAAAAAACTGGGACATTCTCCTACTTAACCACAACACAACTATCAAAATCAACACTGACACATTACCACAATCTAATCTTCAGACCCCTTCACTAGTTATTCCAATTAAATTTTTTACAGAAAAGTGAGCCAGTTCAGAATCACATGTTTCATTTAGTTGTCATATCTCTTTAACCTCCTTTAAGCTGACACAGTTCTTTGGTCTTTCCTTAACATTCATGACCTTGACACATTTGAAGGTTACAGCCCATTATTTTGTAGGATGTTCATCAGTTTAGGTTTGCCTTATGTTTCCTCATGATGAGATTCAGGTTCTGAATCTTCAGCAGGGATATTCCAGGAACGATGTTGTGTTCTCATTGCATCGTAACAGGTGGTGCATGGTTTCAAGTTGACCCATTACTAATGATGTTCACTTGGATCACTTGATTAAGGTGGTGTCTTCAAGTCTTCATTGAAAAATTACTCTTTCCTTTTGTAACAAATAAGTATTGTTTTTATTGTGGTAAAAACCACATAAAATATACTATCTTAGCCATTGTTAAGTATACTGTAGTGTTAACTATATGCATATTGTTGTGCAACAGATCACTAGAACTTTTCCATCTTGCAAAACTGAAACTATATTCATTGAGCAACAAGTCTCCATTTGTAACTGAGTATTTTGCGGGGTTGTGTTTTGAAACTATGGAAATATACTGTTCTTCATCAAGTTCTCAGTTTATTCATTTATTTATATCAGTATGCACTCATTGTTTCCTAATTTATGTAGTGAATTAAAATCCCTTATTATCATTATTTCTTTTGATGTGCAAATTATTCTAGATTTGGCCAGTGGGGGTGCCCTCAAGCTTGTTTCTATGTCCTTTTGACCCAATTGATTTTTTAACATTTCCTTACTTTCTGGCACCACGAGATGTTCCAGGTTCATCTTGTACTTTCCCTGACTGCACCCTGGAATCAACCATTTCTCCAAGGAGTTTTGGTTCTTTTTAGTGGAGAATGGTTTTTAGAAACCAGGACCTAAGTGCTAGGTCTACCCAATGTGTTTGCTCCCAGACCCTAAGAATGGGCAGCTAGCAAATACATCTCTGTGTATCCATGTTGTGTGTATGTGTGTGTACTCATATAAACATTTATATTTATTTCTACATCTATCCATACATATTGAAATTTATCAGTTTCTACCAATACCTTAATTTCTAATTCAACACTACACATTCTGGTTTTCTCCCTTTCTATATTTTTAACTTCATACTTTTACAGATGTCTAGGATATTCTGTTGAGTGAAAAAAGGAAGTCACAGAACAGTATGTACATTATAAGGTCCTCTTTTTAAAGTTAATCAACTTAATATTCATTGCAAAAAAAGACTATAAGAATATGCATCAAACTACTAACACTGTCCTTTTTTTTCAGAGAAGTGGGATAGTGAGAACTTTGTACTTTCAATATTACATCTCTATTTATACTATTTAAAAATATTTTCGCCAAGAGCAGGAACTATTTTTTAATAGGATGTCGGTGGCTCTTTTTTCTCTTGCCCTGTAGTCACACCGAAGCCTATGGCTGAAAACAAACACAAGCAAACAAACCAAACACCTATATACCTCACCTTCTAAAGAAAACAACATATCCTTCAATCTTCACCTGGGCTTACAAACAGGGTGCACGATTTGTCCTGCTGTCATCATCCCTCACCTCTCCCCCACTATACTCCCTTTCCAAAATATATTAAAAGATAGGGCAGGGAAGACAAGGGAGATTTCTTGAGGGTGCCGAGGTGTGGAGGGCGAACTACAAGAGAATGGTCTGTAGCAATTAGAGATGCCTGCAAGACAAAGACAGCAGATTCTACTCCCCAGATGGACATCTGCTCGGGCAGTAGATTACTGAACTATCTCTAGTGTCTAACAGAGCAAGCAAAAAAAAAAAAAAATGGAGGGAGATAGATGGAAGGCCAGAGAGAGGAAGTGGGGGCAGTGGAATAGTCTACACACCCACTACTTGGAACTGAAAGTTTTGATGAGTTCCCCGAAGGTCAAGTGAGGATCACCGACAGTAGGGAAGTTTGAGCCTTCTTAGTTCATTGTTCTATCCAAGAAGGCTACCTGCCAGGCAGGAGACTCCAACATTAATACGCTGTAAAGTGTGCTCTGGGTTGATATTCAGAATAAATATTTAACAGCTGGACAGCATGGATTCTGCTTAATCAGAATGTGCACTAGTCATAAACAACCTTGGCAGCAGGACTGCTGAATATCACGCTGATAGTGGTTGCTGAGGGGTGTGGAAGAGCGGAGCCAGGGCCTGTCTCTCACAGCAGATGTGCAGGGCTTTATCCACTTGCCCCTCCAACTCCACGCTCCACCCTTCCCTGCCCTGCTCTGTGCCCTGGGATGTTTACTCCTAGGGGCCTCATCACCGGGCTCCCTCCCTCCCTCACCACGCTTCCAACTGGGTCTGGGCAATAGGAGACACCAACAAGAGATCAGAGGATGGGAGGAAAGAAAGACATTTATTACCCTCCAACCCACCATCCTCAATCCCTCCCTGCTAGGCCATAGTTTTACAATAGCTTTCCTCATCTCTCTATGACCACAGCCTTTCAGTGGCTCCTCTCCCATGGTTTACCATTTTTTCCCCCCAAACTCCTTCCAGCCCAGTAATAGTGCCACTGACTATCCCTGGGTGCTTTAGCCATCCTAGTTGGTTCCCCTAACCTTGTCCACTCCTCTGTCAACATTCCAACATTAGAGTCTCTTCAGTTACTCTTTTGAATGCGGAGTCTGTTTCCTGCCTGGACTCTGACTGATTGTGAGACAACTCTGTAGTGGGGAGGGAGGTTCCTGCAATTCCCTCCCAGAGAACTCCCACATGCTCTCCATGAGAGAGCCTACTTTTGGAAATCTGCCACACAGAGGTCATCAGTGGCCACTCGCTGACAGACAGAGAAACAACAATAACCAACAGAAGGATTCTAATCAGAGCCAGTCAAATTAAGACACTTGTCCCATTCTTTCTTGCCCACTCCAATATGTTAGAGGTTTAAAGAAGGATCAGAGCCTCTGATGCTACCCAATCAAAGTATCTCTCTCACTGCCTGGATTCTACACACATTGAGAAATTATACAAAGAATTAGATAGAGGGATGGTGGCCAACATATAACCTTTTTTTTTGGCGGTAAAGGCTAACTTGGAGCATATAGGTCACAGCAAGAACCAATAACTAACTGAACTCCAGAATTAGGCAGACTCATCCTGCAGAGGAGGTAGTACCAGACCCCAGCAGCTTGCAGACAGGGGGTCCTTGCCAGGTAAGACTTAAAACGAGGAGCATAGGGGAACTCCTGCTTCCTACAGGCAGGTTCTTTCCCAAGAAAAGTAAGAAGAGGAAAAATAGTCACTGAATCAAACATATCCAGCTTATTCCCAAATTTACAAATCAAACAACTTACTCTGCTTTCAGTGGACAGAGTAAATAAGTGGAGATTGTCACAGTAATTGAGCGCTCTCATTTTGAAACAAAATGTGGACGGTGGAAAAGCCTCCCCCTAGCAAGGAGGAGAGGTGTGTTTGTGCTAGATTTCACCCCCCTACTTCCACTCCTAGAGAGGAGGAGGAGATAAAATTTATACTGAATTTAAGATTACACTTTTTAAACTCCAAATAGATAGACCTAAATGTAAGAGCTAAAACTATAAAACTTTTAGAAGTAAACAGGAATAAATCTTCATGACCTTGGGTTAGGTAAACTTTTCTTAGATGCAACATCAATAGCAGAAGCAACCAAAGAAAAAATAGATAAATTGGACTTCAGCAAAATGTAAAACTTTTGTGCTTCAAAGAACATTAATAAGAGAGTGGAAAGACAACCCACAGAATGGGAGAAAATATTTGCAAATAATATATCTGATAAGAGATCCTATTCAGGTTATATAAAGAACAGTTACTTAACCGGTTTGGCTCAGTGGATAGAGCGTCGGCCTGCGGACTCAAGGGTCCCAGGTTCGATTCCGGTCAAGGGAATGTACCTGGGTTGCGGGCACATACCCAGTGGCGAGTTTGCAGGAGGCAGCTGATCGATGTTTCTCTCTCATCGATGTTTCTGACTCTCTCTATCCCTCACCCTTCCTCTCTGTAAAAAAATCAGTAAAATATATATTTTTAAAAAGAACAGTTACAGATCAATAATTAAAAGACAACCCAATTAATATAATGATAAAAGACTTCAATAGACATTTCTCCAAAGAAGATATACAAACGACCAATAAGCACATGGAAAGTGCTCAACATCACTAATCATTAGGGAAATGCAAATCAAAACCACAATAAGATGCCACTTCATATCCCCTAGGATGACTATTATAAAAAAGACAAATAATCCGTGTTGCCAAGGATGTGGAGAAACTGGGATGCCCATACACTGCTGGTGGAAATGTAACATGGTAAGCTGCTTTGGAAAACAGTCTAACTGTTCATCGAAAGGTTAAACATAGAGGCACCATATGACCCAGCAATTCTAAGCGGCATGGAAATGTACATCTACTCAAAAACTTGTACATAAATTTTCACAGCAACGTTATTTATAATAGTCAAAAAGTAGAAACAAACAAAATGTCCATCAACTGAGAAATGGATAATAAAATATGATATATTATTTGGCAAGGAAAAGGAATGAATCTCAAATGCATTAGGATATCTATCTATCTATCTATCTATCTATCCATCCATCCATCTATCAAAGGAGAGACCAATATAGCAGGTGAACAAGAATATATTTACAATACAGAGTGCAAAGTTTTACCTCAGAGGTAAGCTCTGAATGGTGCAGAACAGACCAGAGGTGGAGCATCAGTAAAGTCTTCATGGAGTTGATGTTTTGGGTGAGCATGGAAGGATGAGTAGGCATTAGCTAAATGATGAGCATGGAGAAAGAGCCTTTCTGGTAAAGCAAACAGCATGTGGTGAATTCAAAGATAAAAAGGGAATTTAAGAAATATATACCAAGTGCCTACTTCGTACTAGATACAGTGGAAGTACTGGGATTCTGCAGTAAGAAAGATTATGGAAAAAGCTCTTGGGCTTAATGTCCACACTGGCCCAATTAGCCAATGATGGGGATGAGAAATAGGGTAGTGAAGCAATGGCATGACTCTGAGAATAAACTCCTGGGGTTAGGCAGGTGAATTCTCGAGGGAAACCAAAACCTCACTACGTGTCCCAATGGGGCTGTGAGGGTAATCGTTTCATGTCCCAGGTTCTGTTGGGATCTGCGTAGTCTTGACAGCTTTTCCTGGATCTCTTTCAGGTCACATACTCCTAACCTTACCAAGCTGCATCACTATTATTTGCTCAGAGTCCAGATTGAGCCACCAAAGAATGGACAGTGAGATGCTGGCCAGGGCAAAGGTCACTCTAAGTCTGAAGGAAGCAGGGAGTCTGAGAGTGCAGTCCCCAAAGAGTTTGGCTTAAAGACAACTGGGCTGGCCCCAAAGGAGGAAGAGAAGATAAACCAGTAGAAGACAGATGCCTAGTATAAAAGGCTCCCTGCTAGGCAGCTCAACTCTGCCTCAGAGTCATTTCCATGAAATTACCACCCGAAGGCTCTAATAAGGTGATCTGGGAGACAGCTGGTATTTTGCATAATTCCTTGTAAGCTTGTAGTAATTCGAGATCATAATTGATTTCCTTGTATCTTCCAAGAACAGTAAAGATTTGTGGATGAATGTCATCAAGGGAGCAGAAGCTGAGGGACACCTGGAGGCCCCTGTGAAGGAGCCAGCCCTAGGGGCCCTCTGGAATGGCCCTGGGGGAGGAGAGACTATAGCTTTCTCAGAGTTTGTCCCAAAATTGGCCTGTATCTGGGAAAGGCAGGTTAACGATAGCATCTTCCTGGCTCCTTCTTTTAGCCTACGGACATGCTCAAGTTTCATTCCACATTTATGAAGCCCTCCTTCACCCCTCACCTACCTCTGATGTCACATTATCTCTTCACTCCTCTTCACAGTCAGACTTCTAGAAAGTTTGCTGTGACTGCATTTGTTCACTGTTCTCATCAAAATCATTAAAGCTGAAACCAATCCCTTATATTCCTAGATCCTCTGTAGGATTTAACACTCTTTTGAAATCCTCTTCCCTTGGCTTCTGTAACACCACCCACTCTTGCTTCTTTTTCTACCTCTCTGGTTTCTCCGAATCCATCTTTTTCACGGAATTCTCAGCCATGGCCCATTCCTTAAGTGCCTCTCACCCAGAGTTTTGTCCTTGGCACACGTCCCTTTTGCTCTGGGTGAGCTCATCCATTCCTTTGGTTTTCACCAATCCCGCCCATGCTGATGACTCCCAGCTCCTTTCTGTTACTGAGCTTCTAGCCTCTACATTGTCCTGCTACCTGGATATACCATGGTGCCCCAACTCAATAGTTACATAATTGAGCTAATCATCAGTTCCTTTAAATTTGCTCCTGTGATGTTCTTCAGCTCAGGTGGCATCAAAACACTTTTATTCATATATAAAAATAAGAAATCTAAGTAGTACTCTAGCCAATCCATCTGTGCGTTTAATGTCAATGACAATTTAACATCTCCAATTCCCTTTATATACCTCCTTAACTCCCACACCAATCCCTATCATCACTAACTTAGTTCAGACTTCATCATCTCTTCTGTGGATTTTGCAACAGTTTGCTAACAGGTCTCTATGCTTGCTCTTCCTCTATTTAGTAAAATAAAGGCTTCTATGACCTTCCTATGATCCTTTTAGGAAGCATTAGATCTATATCTTTATTTTATTCATATACCAATAGACTTTCCTCTATTGTGGCATTTTTTGTTTTGGATTCAGATTTCTTTTAGCTCATGACAGCTAAAGCAGTTATTCCTGCAATGGATAGCCAAATGCATTCTTAAATCCAGTTTCTTACTTATGCAAACAGAAACTTGCCCACCCCTAAGAGTCATGTCTAGTCTACTTTAGCCCTTAGTATATAAATATATAAATATATAACAATAGCTAGTCAGCTACATTCTGTGGAGAGCTGGGCGTCACAGCTCATCCCTGCTGAAACATCTAGTTATGCTGGACTGGTTGTCATGGAAACATAGCTGATGATGTGAGCATATGGCCTAGAGCCTCTGTCTCTTATATTCTCAGTGAGGAAGGGGAGCTGGTACTTGAGAACAATGTGACAATGTCCTATATTATCTGTCATGCTTGTTAATGAAGGGGGAGAAGAGATTGCTGTAGAGAGGGCTGAATTGGGGGTGCTGTGAGGAATAGAGAGCTCTGATTCTTCTGTGAACAGACCAATGTCTGAACACCTAAAATGAGCGCAGATGGACCTGTGGAGGGTGGAGGAGTGATGAGGAGGATGTAAGGGAAAAAATGTAATGAATAATCACTGTGTGCCAGACACTGTATGTTGGACAATAGCAATACCTAGCATTTTTTGAGCACATGATAAGTGTAAGATACTTTACATCATTATTTCATTTAATCCATATAACAATCATATGAGGATGATTCTATTATTCTCCCAATTTTTCAGAAAAGGGAGCTTTAAATAATTGCCCAAAGTCATGCAGTTATAAAGTGTTAAGCCCACGCTTGAACCCAGGGTTGTCTATGTGTAAAAATGTATTCTACACTATCTCTCTATTATGGAGAGTGCTTTGGATATATTCTTTGGTTCAAATACATTGTATTGGTATTAAACTTCACACCAAGTTTGTAAGATATAATAACAGGTGCTTGCCTGAAATATGCTCATATATAGTAGATGAGAGACTTTTGAACTTCAAATTGTACTATAGCATAAATCTCATGATAATTTGGAGAGGTAAGTAAAATCTTTTCCATTTTAAAAATAAGGAGTCTTATGCTCATGGAGATGAAGAAATTTGCCCAGGGTCACATGGCTGGTGGTAAAGAGGGAAGAGAAACCAGTAGGTGTCATTCAAAGCCTGTGCTCAATCTACTATCTACTCTTTAGGGCCTGGCAAGCTCCCTGTCCACTGTCTTCCGTTGCCACATTGGGTTGACTCCAAAGCCCACTCCTCAATTTGACTGTATCCAACCAGCTGCTTTCTCAAAGTCACAAGCAAACTTAGTCTGCCCCGACCAAAACAACCACCCCCACAACTAGAAAACCCAAAATGGCCAAAGTCAAACTAAAGATCTTTTCCTCCAAAAGCTACTCTTCCTCTCATACTCACTCTCAGTAAATGGCACCATCATTCAGCCTATTGCTTATTCCCTAGCACAGAGGCCAGCCTTAGCATTGTCCTCTCCCTTCCCTCTTTCACATCTAACGCATCACTGAGTCCTGGTAGTCCTGCCCCATTGGTCTAATCTTACATTACCCGGACCCATGCCATTGCCAGCTCTTGTCTGTATTACTACAAGAACCTCCTCACAGGCCTTCATGCTCTTGCTCTTGTGTCTTCCTATCCAGTTTTTACTGCAGCAAACTCTTACTATCACTCTTTTTGCTTAATGGAGAAAGTCCAAAATCTTTAACACGGCTTATAGGTTGTGTTATAATCTGTTGTGCATTCTCATAACCTCCTCTACTTTTCATTCACAGCATCTGTCACTTTTATGATTAACCATTGCATTAATTATCTGTGCGGTTATTGGTTTGATATGTCTCCATGTTAGAGTCTAGTCCCTGCATTCTAGTCCTCACTCTGCCGCTCACTGTCTGTGCTGGCTTGAGCAAGAAGCAAGATTATTGCTTTCGTGCCAGTCTCTATTGTATATCTTTGTTTGTGTGTCTGTGTCCTCCACTGAACTCTGAGTTCCTTTGGGAAGAACTTGACTATAAACCAAGTCTGTCTGACCTCAGAACCTAAATTTCCCAATTCTTGCAGCAGGACAAAAATGAGGAAAATAATTGCGTAGATGGAGAAACTGAAGCCCAGAGTAGCAAGGTGATTTGCCCAACATCACACAGAGCCAGAGCAAGAACTATAGCCTTCTGGCTCTTAATCCAGGACTTGTTCCTTCAGCCCACAGCCTCTCAAGCAGCAGCACCTGACAGAGGCTATGGGAGACAAAACGGCATTTCCCATTTCTCCCTTGATGGTTGGAAGCATGACTACTAGACTTTGTGGGGTCTCTGCACCCCTCTTCCCAACTCAAATCTGTGTTAGAGCTTTGCTCCAAATGAGCGCTGCAGATTGTCCTCACTAGTCCAAGCAGCTCTATTCATGGCTCAGCAGGGGCCTGCAGGGGTGGAGTTCTGGGTGAAGGAAATACATCCCTGCCTGGCCCAAAGGGACCACCTGAGTTTCAGGCGATCACTTTGAAGTCCTTGATGTAACTTTCCTTGGGGCCCCATTGAGGCCCTGCTACCATGTATAGCACCTTAAGGTATATTACAAGCAGGTAGCCCTTCAAGTGGACAAATAGTGAAAGGGAGCTGTTCTAGGAGCCCATTTAAATAGCCTCCCTTCTTCTGCTGGCTCAGCCTCAGCTGGGACCCTGGGCAACCTCCTCTGCAGGGTCCTTGCCCTCAGGGCACAGACTGCCCCACCAGAAGCTGCAGCCTGACAGTAGCTCTTTCCTCTGGCCACTTCTCATTATCCTGTGCAATTTGTCCAAAGCTTATTTACCACCTAACTACTTGTTACGTTGAGGTCTAGTAGACTCCACCTCCATACCTATGGTCCCACACCAACCTCCTAAATCACAGCTCTTTCCATCCTGGAGTCCATAATCTAGGGAAAGAGACAGGGAGAAAAATCTGAGTTGGTTCGGGGGAGTCACCCAAATTGCACCAATTCCCCTCCTCATAGAATCAGTCATGGGCAAATTAATGTATTACTGCAAGAGCCTCCTAATAGGCCTTCATGCCTCTACTCTGTGTCCTTCCATTCCAGTTGTCACTGTAGCAAACTCTTACTATCACTCTTTTGCTTAAATGATTTCTTATGACTCTTTAGAGACTGTCCAAAATCTTTAACAGGAGTCAACCAGGGTGATGGGGAGAGGGACCTAAGGAGAGGCAGCTGATAAAGAGGAGCCTGGGGTACTGGATTCAAGGTGGGGAGGCCTTAGCCTGTTCCTTCCCTGATGTGTGATCTTGGGCAGGTCTTGTGGGGCCTCACTCTCCTTGGAGGTGGTCCAGGAAGTTGACCCCAATGATAACTAGGATCTCAGTCAATGTGGACCTGCCATGATGGGCTCTATAGGGTGTGCGTTAAACAAGGAGAGTTGTTTCCCCAATATGGTACACATAGCTCACAGGTACTGGGCATATGTACATGTTAGGTGGCCTCTTAGATAATCTTAGGTGGTTAGAGGAGGAATACTTTCAACTTTAGTGGTTATGTGTTTTTAAATAGAAGATAGCCCAGCCAGCATGGCTCAATGGTTGAGCATCGACGTATGAACCAGGACGTCACATTTTTTTTTTAAATATATTTTATTGATTTTTTACAGAGAGAAAGGGAGAGAGATAGAGAGTTAGAAACATCGATGAGAGAGAAACATCAATCAGCTGCCTCCCGCACATCTCCCACTGGGGATGTGCCCGCAACCCAGGTACATGCCCTTGACCGGAATCGAACCCGGGACCTCTCAGTCCGCAGGCCGACGCTCTATCCACTGAGCCAAACCGGTTTCGGCCAGGAGGTCACATTTTGATTCCCGGTCAGGGCACATGCCCGGGGTTGTGGGCTCCATCCACTCTCCCTCATCATTGACTTTTCTATCTCTCTTCCTCTCCCTGAAATCAATAAAAATATATTTTAAAAAATAAAGTACAGTATATTAGGGGAAATATATTTTATGTAGGAAATAATTTTTCTTAGGCTCTTAGAAAAAGTATTCATTAACCAAAAGTACATGTGGCCTAGAGATACAGCAAAACACACATGAGGTTGTTATGGAAACGGCCAATACTTGGGCAATGTAGATTTAGAGAACATTCTATTTTCTCTGAAGACACTTAACCTGCTTAACCTTCTCCTCTGTACTAATCTTCTTTTCCAATAATGAAAACAACATATTTCATCATGACTCCTTTTATAGCTTTTCTGTTGTGAAACTCAGAACATTTTATTGATCTTTATATTGGCAGGTACGTGTTCTCCTCTGCTTTCGATCTGATTTCCTTCTTACGTCTAAATGATCATTTCTCTGTGGAGTCTTCCATTGTGAGCTGTGGGAAGTTATGAGTTACCCTTAAATACAAATAACACTCAAAATTAGAGAACGAAAAAGAAGCATATGATGAACCGGGAGTGATGTTAGCTTAGTCCTTCCTAAATTGATGAGGCAGTTTCGACATATCCTTTCTTATATCATTTTTGTTTTCCTTAATAGGATTCATAGCTACCTATTGGGGAAAATATTGTAATTATCCCAAGTCACAGATGGGAAAACCTAGGCATGAAGCAGAAAGAGGACCTGCTCATGGTCATGTGCGTTACGAGTCAACTCTAAGTCCTCTGACTCCTATTTACATATTTTTCTGTGTCACTGTCATTTCTTTGTGTTTGTCTTTTTAAAATAAGATCCACAGCCCCTTGGATGGAAATGGAGGGAAGAACTAAAGCGGGTGAGGAAGGCCCTGGGCTCCTGGGCATGACCCTGGCGTTTCTCTCTGGCCAGTGGCTCTGGCTGCTGGGGGCCTGGCCAGAGCCCCACTTCATTTATGGCTCCCAGCGCTCAGGCAGCTTTCAGCAGGCCCAGGCCGGCCCCGTGGCTTGCAGAGCCGCTTCCGCCTAGTTGGCTTGGCTTTTCACAGGCTTAAAGCTTCATACCTCTGTGAGCACAGCCTGTTAGCACCCTTGTCAGAAGGGCCCGTGGCGGGGGTGACGGCTCCCTGCCCCCGCGCTCGCCCCAGCTCAGGGCCCTTCCAGAGTCAGAGTCTCTGGCCAGCCTGGCAGGGGTGGGGGCGATTGTTCTGCAAACGGAGGCTTGCCGCGGGCCGCATGCTGCCCGCTGTCCTGGGCTTCTTCAGGTCTCCCTAACCCCTGCTTCTGTCCTCTGGTCTTACTGTTACCTGCGCACTGGGCTCTGAGAGCGAAAGTCTTTGATTCGTCTAGGTTTCCCCAAGCTCAGGGGCTGTGGGAGATGTTGGGAGTTGTGGTCGTGGATGGCTCCCTAGGCACACAGACACTCAGCAGGTTTCTCTTAAAAAAGGGGGTGGAATCCTCCCCTCACCTTCTTAATTACATAAATAAGGTAGCCAACACAGAAAAACATGAAAAAAAGCAGAAGAGCATAAAGGAAAAGCACAACAATGTATTTTAACCATCCCAGCCTCCCAGTCCAAGGACAATCACTGTTAACACATTAGTGCCTGTCCTTTCCTGGTAGTATTTGTTAGGCCTATAATAGCAAACATTGTGTTCCCTACCCAGAAAAGGCACCAAAAATAGTTACTATTTTACAGAGGTTTTTTTTGTTTTTGTTTGGTTGGTTGGATTTTATTTTTCTTCTTAGCAGTAAATCATGAACATTTTCTGTGCCTAATGGCATTCTTCCACAATGCGATTTTTAATGGCTCTACAGCATCCCATTGTGGATATATTGTCATTTATTTAACCGATACTCTTGTTTGGTATTTAGTGACTGCCATTTTTTTTCCCCTACTATGACAATGTTGTGATGAGTATTTAAGAATTTACATGTTCCTGCCCTAGCTGGTTTGGTTCAGTGGATAGAGCATCGGCCTGCAGACTAAAGGGTCTGGGTTTGATTTCGGTCAAGGGCCTGCTGGGGTTGTGGGCTTGATCCCCGGTGTGGGGCATGCAGGAGGCAGCTGATCAATGATTCTGTCATCATTGATGTTTCTCTTTCTCTCTCCCTCTCCTTCCTCTCTGAAATCAATAAAAATACATTTTAAAAAAAGAACTTACATATTCCAGCATTATCTCTAGTATAGAATATCTTAAATTCTTGAAAGCAGTATTATAGAGTCAAACAGTATGCACACACTTAAAGCTTTCCTCCAGCAGTTCCATAGTGGTTTTAAAATATAATTTTATTTAATGTAAAAACAACATTAGAGCAATAATAATGAATTCCTGAAAAGATATGGCACCCACAAACTCCCTTCCTGACAAAACCAGTTGTTTTTATTTGCCTGTGTTCCTGTTCATATGTAAAGAGAATTTTTCATGATTGTGTTTAGACCTATGTTAGGCTGCTATAATTCCCAGGAATGCATACTCATATAGGCCACAGAGTCTAGCTAAAAGGGTAGAGAAAAGAGTTGCACCGAAACTCGCAAAAGGGGCTGCAGTCCGGCTAGGCCTATTGGACTGGAGCTGGACAATTGTTCTGGATCTAAGGTAGTTTTCCAGACTCAGTGGACTACTTGATCCTCACTGCCATTTATCTAAGTCAGCTATTCTTTGTGCTTTCGCTTCTTTATACCGTGTCTACCTCTTTTCTCTCCATTTACCTGGCTGACTTCTTCACACTCTACTCTGTATCTTTTCTCAGCCAAATATTTTCTGGTTCCTGATAACACACGTGTTCATAGCCTCTCATGCCTGTCCTTGACGTCATGGTCTAAGTATCTTTTAAGCTTCAGCCCCTGATGTCCTGATGTGGTTTTTCTGAGTCTCTTGGTATTTGCCAGTTCCGATTCCAAAGAATGAAAAACCTAATGGCCCAGTTCATCCTCTTCGAGCAGAGTTTTGTAGCAAAGCACCTCAGAAGATGTTGGCTACTCTGGATCAGTTGTTCATCCCAGAGCCAATCAACTGCGTGGGGAGGAGGGTCATAGAACGTGGTTGTTTAGGGCTACGCTGCTCAAGTAGGTCCTCGGTGCTAGGGTCGCCGAAGGAGGAATGCATGAACCAAAAGTGGTAAGGATTTATAAATTTATTAGGACATCTGGAGACCAGATGGGCTCCAGCACCCAGGGATGGGGAGTCAGAGGTTTTAAAGGACTCTAGGCAGGCTTTCTTGGTGGGGAGCTCTCTGGGCAGATCCAGATCCTGGGAAAGTCCAGAGGGGAAAGATAATGGTATCGGCAAGTGGAATATGGTCTTAGCGAGCAGAATGTTGGTTGTGAAGTGACCGAACACTTGGGTGATTCAGTTTCTTAAAAAGGAATAGGGTTGCCGAAACCGGTTTGGCTCAGTGGATAGAGCATCGGCCTGCGGACTGAAAGGTCCCAGGTTCGATTCTGGTCAAGGGCATGTACCTGGGTTGCGGGCACATCCCCAGTAGGAGATGTGCAGGAGGCAGCTGATCGATGTTTCTCTCTCATCGATGTTTCTAACTCTCTATCTCTCTCCCTTCCTCTCTGTAAAAAATCAATAAAATATATTAAAAAAAAAAGGAATAGGGGCTATTGTAGGTAACTGGGCTGTTATGTATAGTAATAATAACATTGATAAAATCATGTATTCTAGTGTTTGAATTATTATGTCATAAGCATATAAAGATTTCATACTTACCCAGTTTAATATAGGCATAATAGTTCTTCCAGGGGATAGACTATAATTTATTTAAGTAATCTCCTATAGTTAGACATTGAAAGTATTTAATTAATTTGTTTGTTTTTACCAATTTGGAAAAGTCTGTAATAAACAACATATCAATACACATTTATATTTTAAAAAATTTTTTCTCTTAGGGGCTTATTAATTGGTAATGTTTTTAGCTGCAAGGAACAGAAAGCTTCTCATATAACAAGTCATTCTGAAGCGGGTGACTGCTGGCTTTGGTTCCTGTGGCCTTTCTCTCATGTTCATGTTCTCAAAATGGCTGCTGAACCTCTCTCTGGTCATAACATCAGCATTCAAGGCAGAAAAGATGAAGAGATAACACCAGTCAGGTCTGCCTTTTTGTGTTTATCATCCCAGAATCATCCCTCGCAGACAAACACTTAGGTCTCTCTGGCAAAATTGTGTTACGTGGCCACCCCTTCCCGTGAGGAAGACTACACAAGCAAATGTCCTCCCAACCTCTTTATTTGGAGGCAGCAAGGAAAAAAAGAACTGCTAATGTGCATTAAACCAGCCTTCCCGCTGCTGTCACAAGGGCTTCTCAGATGTGTCGGAGCTGCAGAAAATTTCCTTCAAATAAAATATTGCCTGGGAGCCTGTTTGGAAAAGCTGAGGAAGGTGGAGTGCTTTGGTGGAGGTGAGGACAGGAGCTTAGAGCTTTATGTAGAAGATATTTCACCCGGTAGAAGATCTTTCCTGCTTTCCAGCTGTCTAGAGCCCATGTCATCTTGCAATTACTTCCCTAAGGCTCCCAAGTGTAGGCTTGGGAGATAATGCCCGTCTCCCATTAAGAAGTAAAACCCGCAGATTCGTCACCCTCCCCTCTTCTGCTTCCTTGCGAAATCTGAGGCATATGATTTAGGTTCAGTCAATCAGGCATTCTCTCCTAGGTTTTTGAATCCTGAGTATGTGACCGTGTGTCATTTTCCTCTCAGCAGCAGTGCCATATGCACCTGATTGTTCTGGCTCTGTGACCTGTGGGGTGGTTCCAGCTGCTTAGCCCTCTGGAATTCTGTTTCCTGCCAGTTTTCAGAACCTGGTTGGACGGCTGATTCTGTGAGCCTCTGAGTTTTTTGTTTTGTTTTGTTTTGTTTTTCCAGTGCATTGACTTTTTGCTTATGGTAGGGTTAATTTCTCTTGCTTTTAGCCACAAACCCTGATTAATACGATAGTATCCTTCCTAGCAATCCCACAGACAATTCTGCAGAACTTGTGAGGTTGCAAGCAGCATAGTTTAAAATCTGCTGCCTTAGGACAAATCCCTTGGAATGGAATTAAGGGACAAAGGTACAAATAGTTTAAAGTTTCTTGATAATTATTGCCAAAGAGCGTTCCAAAAGTATTGTGTAAATTTACTTAACCACAAGCACTGGGTATTATCATTGTTTTAATTTTTGCTAGTATAATGACCGGGAAATGGTTTCTTTTAGTATTTTAGTGTGTATGTACTTGAGAATATTAAACTTAAGGATTTTTCCTTATGTTGATTTATGGTTATATTTCTATTTATGGGAGATGGCTGTTTATTCAAGCTTTAATTTTTCCTTTTATGATATGAACTTTATATAATGTAGTCATTCTTTGAATGTTATTGCAAACGTTTTTCTTCATCTGTCTTTTTCATCTTTTTATTTTTTGTACAGAAGCTTCACATTTTTATGTAGTAAAATCTGTTCATCTTTTCCTTTGTGATTTCTTCTTTTGCTTAATGCTTTAAAAGTTACAGATTCCTCCAAAGATCTGATAGTCAATTCAATTTCCTGCCAGTTTTTCTGTGATTTGGCTTTTGTATGTTTAACTCTTTAATCTTGTGAGATATATTTTTGGGTATTGTATAAAAGTATGACTCTAAATGATTACACTGGCTTTTAGATCAATATGCTTTTGTGAATAAGCCAAGCTTCTGGGTTTTTGTTTTGCTTTGTTTTGGGTTCCAGTAATGCAAGCAATATTGGGGCTTGTTATTGAGAAAAAAGTGAGTAAAATGAAGAAAGAACATGAGACAATTGACAGAGAAGCAGAGACAGGGAACGATTGAAACAGAGACAAAAAAGCTGAAATAGAGACTGAAATAGGAACAAAGAGAAGACTCAAAGATCAAGAAGCCACGGGAGGGAACAAAGACTCAGTTGGAGAGGGGCTTTGGAGATCTCGGGCCTGCAGCCTGAATCAGTGGCGGCGCAGGCTGTGGGAGTGACTGACAGAGGCTGACATGATATCCCGGGCTGCAATTGAAGATCTCCCTCCACCCTGGTCGCCCCATCCAACTTTAGCCTATCCCATGGATCTGGTGAGGCCTCCCGTTCCACTTAGGGACCCCAACTTGCCCATCATTCTCCAGTTGGCTCCAGGTCCGGAGGACCTCAGGGGCGAAAAGAAAAATCTGTCCTCTTTCCTGTCTGTAGTCTTCCTTCTCTCTGGTCTGGCTTCAAACAAGGGTTCAAAAAAGGACGAGATCCTGAAGACCAAGCATCCAAAATGTCCCCCAGTGGAGGCTGTAGAGTGCAAATATCTCAGTCTGGTTCTGGAGCCCCAGCATTATCCTCATCAGGGGGGTTAAGTAACTGTGCTCATCAATAAGAGGTAGACATTGGGATTCAAACCCTGGTTCTATCCAATTTCAAATCCTGTAGTTCTTTCATGTGCATCACGATATTGGGCCAGTATGGCTAAGTGGTTAGAATGTAGGCCCAAACACCAAAGGGTCTCAGGTTTGATTCCCAGTCGGAGAATGCACTTCAGTTGCAGGTTCAAACCTGCTCCCCCTCAGCCCCCCCAGTCAGAGCACATGGGAGGTAAGCAGTTGATCTCTCTCTCTCTCTCTCCCTCCTTCCCTTCTTCTCTTTCTCTTTCTCTCTCTTCCTCCCACCATCCCTCCTTTCCATTTTCTCTGAAAAGCAATGGGAAAAAATATCCTCAGGTGAGGATTGACAACAACAAAAAAATATATTGGGCTTGTTTCTATATCTAGAAATTGTCCTCCCCAGAATGCCTTTTATTTCTGCTTTCCCATATGTCATCTTTCCATCACTTCAGCCTACGGGCTATTTCTCACCTCTGATTTTCTGTAGCTCAGGCTTCATTTGGCACCGAGACCTTACTTATAGTCCTGGCTTCTCCTCTTAGCTAAACATTGTGGTATTTTTGTCTTGTTTTCTTAACTGAGTTATAACTTGGGACTGTATTTTACCCCTTTGGACTTCCTGCATTACTTCACACTATGCTGCCCAATCACTGGTTCATTCATTCTCTCAGTAAATATTTTCTGAAAACTTCAATGTACCAGGCACTGAGTAAGCAACTGAAAAGGCAAAACTAAATGTTTGTCAAAAAATATTTTCCAAATCAGTTTTAATACATTCCTGCCCTGCAGCACGGCCAGGTGCTGGCACGCTCCAGTCACAGAAAGATATGAATGATGAACTCCATTGCTGGCCCCTGTGCTTTGCTTCTGGCATGAAAATCTGTGCAGAGAGGCCAAAGAGGAAATGGCTTTCCCTCCTGCTCACTAGTGTACTTTCAGGCATGGACCTTGGTGGTTGTGACTCTAAAATGGGATCACTTTTTCAAAGCTCTAATCAAGGTCTGCATCTTTAATAGGTAGCACTGAGGGGATGTTGACATATATTTTGCCTTGGTTTCAAGCAGACCTGGGTTGAGATTCAGGTTCTACTTTAGCTAGTCTCTTCAGCTTCCCAAGCCTTAGTCTTCTTCCCTGTGAAATTGGGATGATAGCTACAGGGCACACAAGAGAATCTATATATATAAAGAGCCAGGGGCCATCGCAACCCGAACAGAGGACCGAACTGGCTGAGTGGGTGACAAGGCCAGCAGGGGGGTTAGTGAGGGACGACCAAACAACTGAACAGGAGGCTGTGTGGGGCAACCAGGCCGACAGGCGGGGGGGTGGGGGGGGCGGTGGTCGGGGAGCAGTGAGGGACAACGAAATGACTGAACAGCAGGCTGCATGGGGCGACCAGGCCTGCAGGAGGGGCCAGTAAGGCATGATCAGGCTGGTGTTGGGGGGGTGGGGGGGGAGCAGTTAGGGGCCACCAGGCCAGCAGAGGGGGGCTGTTGGGGGCAACCAGGTTGGGGGGGGGGCAGTTGGGGGAGACCAGGCCGGCAGGGGGGCCAGTAGGGGCAATCAGGCAGGCAGGCAGATGAGCAGTTAGGAGCCAGTGGTCCCAGATTGTGAGAGGGATGTCTGACTGCCGGTGTAGGCCAGATCCACCGGCAGTCAGACATCCCCCAAGGGGTCCTGGATTAGAGAGGGTGCAGGCTGGGCTGAGGGGACCCCCTCCCCCATGCACAAATTTTGTGCACTGGGCCTCTAGTGTACATATAAAGCTCCCACCTTTATAGGGAGATTTCACAGGACAGGAGAGATGTTATTTACTATACTGAGGGCTTTGAGTCTCCAAGTGTGACTTCAGGTTCTTCAACAACATTCCCTGTCTTTTGTTTTTTCTATCTCCCTGGTTAATTAATGCATTGTCTATACTTTTTAAGCTCTAGTTGGCCGCCTAGCCGGCATGGCTCAGTGGTTGAGCATCAACCTATGAACCAGGAGGTCACAGCTCGATTCCCAGTCAGGGCACTTGCCCAGGTTGCAGGCTTAATCCCCAGTGGGGGACATGCAGGAGGCAGCTGATCAATGATTCTTTCTCATCATTGATGTTTCTATCTCTCTCTCCCTCTCCCTTCCTCTCTGAAGTCAATAAAAACATATTAAAAAAAAAAGAAAGATAACTCTAGGTGGCCATTGATATACATTTTGCAGTTTGTAGCTTTGTAGTTTGTAGTGTTTGTAGTTACTCATAATGATATCTAATGTTATAAAAATAAAAGTGTTTCTGAAAAGACTAACTCTTAAATAACTTACTGAGTATAAAAATCCTTTTATTCTGCATTCATGTTAAAGTTTTTAATTAATTTATTTGTTTTTCTGAATAGATAAGACTTTTTTTTTAAACAAGAAGTTTATTTAAACAACAAGACACTTGACTTGAAGGAAAAACTACCTAGGATTCATTTTCTTTTTAAGTAATTCACTCTACTTAAAGACAGATTGCCCTATATGTAACAGCTACACACAAAAAAGTTATAAAATTGTCCTTGGTTTTACAATGATAAATGAAAAACATTAAAATTCTCCAATCATGTGGTATTTATCTTTCTCTGACTGGCTTATTTCACTTAGCATAATGCTCTCCAGTTCCATCCATGCTGTTGCAAAAGGCAAGAGTTCCTTTTTTTTTACCGAAGCATAGTATTCCATTGTGTATATGTACTACAGTTTTCTAATCCATTCATCTGCTGATGGACTTGTATACATGTATATAAGCCAAACCAATGGACATGGACAACAGGGGGATGGGAGCATGAGTGTGCGGGGCGGGGGTGGGGGGAGGTTGGGTTTTAATGGGGGGGGGGATAAGGACACATTTGTAATACCCTAACTAATAATAAAAAAAGAAATAATAAAAAAAATTCTCCAATCAAACAAGGTATGCAAGAATTTTTATGTTGTTCTTTTTTTTTTTTGTTAACAGTGAGAGCAAAATAACTTACTGGAATATAAAGATAAGAGCTGGATGAGCATGCCACTAATGGAGAAAGGGGATGTTTTCACAGAACCGGTATTTTTCCCCCAGTCCATTTCTATCTGATGTCCATCAAAACATACCATTGGCCAATTAGTTAAAAATAATGCAGATGCTTGTGCACATACATCAGTCACTTTATGTGCAATAAAGGAATGGGGAAGGGGAAAATGAAAGAATAGAGAACACTATACAGTGGGAGTCAGATGTGTTGAAACCCAGTTGCAGTTTTCTAACTGAGGATGTCTTCTTGGTCTGGAGGAACACAGTTCTGGAGTAAAGTAGCAGGTTCCCTTTTTCGTAGATACCTCCTGTCTGCTGCTGGAACACATCAATTGTATCTTCCTCCTCCATCTCCAACTGTGCAGGTGTGTCTGTTTCATTGATTGGCTGCCCGCCAAATCGGAATCTGGTCTACCTCATGGACAAACCCTTGGGCTTTTCGTCGGCCATGGCGAGCACCGGAATCTCCTCAGCTGTTGCTTCACAAAAGAGGTACCAGGTCCGCACCAAATGGGCACACAAGCAGTACCAGGAGCGGCAGAAGAAGCAATAGGTAATACATTTGCACTGTTCAAAGTTCAAAAGGTGCCAGAGTATATACAAGAATAGTCTCCCAGTTTTTTGTCTGTCTTCTAGAAATAATCTATATTATTACAATCAAATACACATTTATGCTTTCCTTTTTACACAAATGGTAGTGTATTATACGTTCTTGTTGGTATCTTGTTTTTTTTTATTTATATAAATCTTGAAGATTGTTCCAAGTTAGTAGGAATTCCTCTTTTTAAAAATGTTTGTGCAGCATAGTGTCTCATTCTATGAATGTACTTTGATTTATTTGACCATTCCCAAATTAATAACATTTAAATTGTGTCAATCTCTTGCTCTCACAAATAGTGCTTCAGTAAATAGTCCCATAATATATGTTATTTGGCACATATGTGAATATACCTGTTAAATAAATTATTAGAATCAGATTTGCTAGGTTAAGGGCATATAAATTTGTAATTTTGCTAGATATTACCCACTCCCAAAGATGTTTATATCTTGGCTGGGGTTCCCCCAGAAAAGCATATCTCTGTGACAATGATTCTAGCGCAAGTAGTATAATTGGTAGGTGCATGGAACACCAGGAAGCTGAGGAGTCGGGGCCGTGATACAAAGAAGGCAAGGCAACCGTTGAAAGGATGTGTTATGAAGCCAGCTACTACATGGGTGACTGGAGCTTAATTCCACCAGGAAATTATGAGCTAAGGTGCAGAATACTCACTTCTGGACTTTTCTTTTTTCTTTTTCTTTAAAAAAAATTTTTTTATTGATTTCGGAGAGGAAGGGAGAGAGAGAGATAGAGACTTCAATGATGAGAGAGAATCATTGATTGGCTGCCACACCCATGCCCCACACTGGGGATCAAGCCCACAACCCAGGCATGTGCCCTGACTGGGAATCAAACCTTGAACTCCTGGTTCATAGGTCAATGCTCAACCACTGAGCCACGCTGGCCAGGCACTTCTGGACTTTTCTAAACCAAGGTGACGAAGCTGCATTTCCCAAGAGTAATTAGCTGAAGCCTGCTCTGGAAGCATGGAGTGTGAAATGGGAGTAGGGGCAGTAGATGTTAACTCTCTGGCCTGGCCTAGCCTGCTGGTGGCCAGAATGAACTTCCACAGTTCAGAAAAATCTCTCAGGCATAGAGATGAATTTCTTGGGGTACTGGGTCCCTGAGTATATTGAAAGGTCTTAGGATATGGGCTACACCCCACTGTCAACGAACAAAGGTATCTGTTTCCCTAGATTTTTTTGTTTCATAGTGTTCTCACATATTTGATCTTGCCAATTGTCTAGATGAAAAATAATACTCATAAAACAAAAATAGTAACTGTATCATTTTAATTTTTATGTATATAATAATTCACACTGACATTTAAAATAATTTAAAGCTCCCATCTATTTAATTCTTCTCTAACCCTACCATGTTCCAGTAAGTCATCACACCCTAATCCCACCCTGAGAGTAGGTGTTGCAATTATTCTCATTTTAAACACTAAAGGGAGGAGCAAAGAGGATTAGTGACCGGCCCTAAACCACTCAGTTTGTCAGTGATGGGAATGGGATTTGACCTCAGATTCTCTTTAAAACTCATGCTCTTTCTATTGTGGCAACATGCCCTTTGGAAACATTTTTATCTTGTAAATGGTATAAAACAGACCAGCCACTCAACCTCTCAGTTTCTTGAGAAGAATAGTAAACACCTATTGTTTGTGTCTTCCCAGCATCCATTTTTTACTCTTTTGCTATCACCTGGGAATTTGTTAGAATTTTCAATTCTTGAGTTTTACCCCAAGCCCACTGAATCAGAAACTCCTGGGTTGAGGCCTAGCAGTCTGTGTTTTAACAAACCCTCTCTGTGATTCGGATTCATGCTGAAGTTTGAGAAATACTGGGTTAGGGGAAAGAATTTAAGTGGAGCTATTTTGCCAACAAAAGCCAGGGGAAACCCAGGTTAAGACTAAAGTCATATAGAACAAACACATCTGAGAGATACAGAGAGTGAAAGAGTTCTGAAGATACCATCTGAGTCTAATCCTGCTTGAAGTTAGACCAACAGTGGCATCATTTAGTTACATGAACCAATACATTCTTTTCATTTCAGTTTGAGTTGAATTTCTGCCACTGGCAACCAAACTATTCCTTCCTGTCAAGGAGAACATTTATTCCTCCTTATGTTTTCAAGTGAAGAGATTCTTTTTGACCATTAGTTCTCAAATTGTGGTCCCAGGATAACATCAGCAGCAACATCAGCGTCACTAGAGAATTTGTTAAAAATCACAATTTATCAGACCGCAGTCCACACCTACTGAATTAGGGTTCTAGGGTGGAAACTAACAATCTGTGTTGTAATAAGCCCTCTAGGTGATTCATGTCCTTTCATTTCACTAAAATGTGAAAATCACTAGCGTAAGACTCCTAGCCTCTCTCCCAACCCCTTATTCATCCTTCTCTATGAAGAACGTATGAGTTATCTAATTAATGAGTTTGAAAGGATGATCTGGGCATGCTCAGTTTAGCTCCTGTGGCTTTTTTTTGGCAGGGGCGGGGGGGGGGGGGGTGGAGAGGTAGGAGGTGGAGCCAGTGTGACCCAAAGGGGCAGTTATTTGTGTTCCTCTATGTGCTATAAGTTTTATGGAGACAGATCCCCATAAGATGAGGCCTGCAGTTTTTCCAGCGCTGCCTGTACTTCAGTGGTAAATGTATTTTGGGAACAGTGTAAGCAAGACCATTTGCCCTCAGATCTAAGCCATATCCTCCAGTCTAGCTCTTATCAGTCACAAAGCTGACATTTTGATCTGCATCTGCTGGTTTTCTATGTCTGATTTCTCAGGTGGTTCAGACTTGGGTGAGGAAGAGGGCTATCTATGGACTCCCCCAATGCCCCAACATTGACTAATTTAGGGGGGTGGAGTAGAAGGTTTCTCAGGCCCCTTCCCGTCTAACATTTAGGACACCATGTCTCAAACTTTCTCTACAGGGCTCCCAGGGCCCGGTGAAGAAAACCTTGTTTGTTCTCACCAGACCACTGGTGTCGCATCTGCGGGAGACAGAAGTGTCCCATGCCCCATGGGGCACAGGAGGGAAGACTGCAATCACAGAGCATTTCCTTTCAGTTCTTTCCTGAAACAGTGTCGTTCTGTGGGGGCAGGAATGGGGCCTAGAAACCACGGCATTCTAAAAGCTTCCTGGGAGCTGTCTGCCATGCCTTATTTTCGAGTTCTACCAGCTGTCTACCCTAAATCCATATGGCTGCATTTGAAGTTCCTTTCTGTTTTGGAGGCTTATCATCTGAAAGAAAAAAAGGGACTTCTCTCTTCTCTATTCCACTCTTTTGGTCTGTTCTGAGTTATTCACAGCCACAGACTGGTTTGAAGCTCTGCAAACAGGCCTGGGTGCTACAGGAAGCTCCATGTTCAGGGCTCAGGCCCTTTAGAGCAGCAGGCGTGCCTCTTTTTAGAAAGCTGATGCAGGGAAGAAAGAGACAAAGCAGCCGTTACTAAGTTCAACCTGAGTGGCAGAGGACAGCATAGTTATTCTCTCTGTACTGACCTGTTTCTCAGTCTTCCTGGAATACTTAATCCTCCCAGATTGCCTAACTACCACTTATTTTTACATAGATCATATGTGTACAACTGCTTTATATAGCTACAGCATATATGTACAGTTTTGGCTTCTGTTTTACCCATATCATTAAAAATTGTTCATAAACATAATTTTTTATTTTTCTGATTTAAAATAAATAAAAAATTCGACTTCATTAAAATTAAAGCTTTGTCCATCAAAGAACACTATCAAGAGAGTGAAGCAGGATGGGAGAATATATTTGCAAATCATATATCTGACAAGGGCTTAATATCCAAAATATATGAAGAACTCCTACAATTCAACAACAAAAAGATAAGCAACCCAAACAAAAAAATAGCCAAAGGACTTGAATAGACATTTCTCCAAAGAAGATAAATGAATTGAAAATAAGCATATAAAAATATGCTCTACATTATTAGTCATTAGGGAAATGCAAATCAAAGCTATAATGATACACCATTCACACCTAGGATAACTATAATAAAAAAAGAAAATTGTAAGTGTTGATGAGGATGTGGAGAAATGAGAACTCTTGTAACATTGTGATGGGAATATAAAATGGTGTAGTTGCTATGGAAAAACAGTTTGGTAGTTCCTCAAAATGTTAAACATAGAATTATCATTTGACCCAGCAATTCTACTCCTAGGCATTTAACCAAAAGATTTGAAAACAGGAACTCAGGTACTTGTACACAAATATTCATAACAGCATTATTCACAATAGCCAAAGGGTAGAGATAATCTAAATGATCATCAATAGATGAATGGATAAATAAATCATAGTATACCCCTACAATGGAATACTATTCCACATGAATATGTGCTACAACATCAAGGAACCTTGAAACATTATGCTAAGTGAAATAAACCAGACATGAAAGGACCAATATTGTATGAGTCCACTTATATAAAATGTCCAGAATGGGAAAATTCATAGAAACAGAAAGTAGATTAGAGATTATTAAGGATTGGAGGTAGGAGAAAATGGAGATAAAAAAAAAATAAGATGGAGGAATATGTACAGAAAAACTGGAAGTAGAAAAAAAAACCTCACCTGTAATCTCATGACCTAGGATAGCTGAATATCCTGCCAGTCATTTTTATTTTTAATGTATACATGGTGGTCAAGCTAAAAAGCTTAGGCCTTCTGGATTCAAATATGCACTCTGCCATTAACTAGCTATGACATCTCCGTGCTGCAGTGTTTTTTGTAAAATGCAAATCATAAGAGAACCCACTTCAGAGGGTTGATTTGTGAATTAAATTGGATAACACGTTTTAAGTGATTATTACAGTGCCAGGCTCATGGTAAATGCTCATGTGTTGTATCCCACGCTTCTCGTTTTCTGGTAGAAATAAAAATTATTTTTAATGGCCACATAGTATTTCATATCATGGCCGTAGCATCATTTATTTAATCAAGTTCCTATTGTTGAGTGTTTAGGTAGTTTTAAAGTTTTCATTATTTTACAAGACGCTATGGTGGACATCCTTGCTTGAGTCTTCCTGGCAGACATGCCTGAGAAGGGTTGTGTGGCTTTGGCCCTGCTCAGCCTTCTGGGCTCTTGGGCTTCCAAGACAGAGCACCATGTTGAGGCCCAAGCTGGGAGATAGAATCTGAGTTCCAGTCATTCTCCTGCTCTATCTCTAGGCAATGCTGGGACTGCTCTTGTCTATCCGGGCCTTTGCTTCCTCGTCTGTACAAGGAGAGCTATAGTGGCAAAGACCTTAGGGAGGTTTTTCTGCTCTGTGACTCTCAGATGATCCTCTGCTAAGCTGTGGATTTCTCCAGCCCTGTAGTGGCCTTCCTCAGGGGGGTGTGCGCACACGCTTGAGTGTGTGTTTCAATTTCTATTCTTAGCAGCATGATCTTTAAACAGGGACTAGATTTGTGCGTCTGTCTCATCTCAGATGCACGCAGCTCCTGCTAGGCTCTTTCATTCTCCACCAGCCATTCATTCACATGAGAAACAGTGGCCCATTAAGGAAATAAGCAGATGGTGCTCTTCCATCAACCATGATAAGGATCGAATGCTCTCTGGTTTGGGGGTTTGGCCCTTTTTTTTGTCACCAGGCCTGGGCTCTGTCTGACTCAGCTATAGATGAGGTCAGGGGAATCTTGGTCAGCACCTCCCTTCCCATTCCACTCCCAGATCTTTTCTCTGGGATGGGCCAAGGATGGTATTTGGGCAATGGTGATTTTTAGAGTTGATGAGTAACCAACATTCCAGAAGAGGAGGTCATTGTTTGTCCTGAAAGAAAGAGTGGAGATGAGTAAGTCTACTCTCCTCCAAGAGTTCTCAATTATGGAGGTGTCTCAGAGCTACTTCAGATATTTAAATATACAAGTTCAGATTTTTTTTTTTTTGTCTGCAACCTCAAAGATTCTTATTTATGAACTGTGGGGTGGAGCCTAGGTCCTTCATTTTAGGACACTACAGGGGATTCAGACGGGCATCCTAGGTGGAAAACATTGGCATGGAGTAGTAGGATTTGCAAATTCTTAAAGCTCACAAAAGCCAGGCAGGCAACACCAAATGGATGGGTGTGATGCAAGGGTGCTGGTGACTCTGAAGAATAGGAGCACCTACACCTTTTTTCAAGGGCACACTGTACTTACCTTTAGCCAGTTGTCATAGGTAACGCTGGCCCGGCGTGGCTAGATGTTTCACTTAAATTATTTTTTAGGAAGAGTAAGAAATCCAGATTTGTTTATAAAATATCCTACTTTTTTTGTTGCTGTTGTTAATCCTCTCTGGAGGATATTTTTTCCATTGATTTTTTAGAGAGAGTATAAGGGAAGGAGGGAGGAGTAGAAAGAGAGGGAGACACATTGATGTGAGACACATTGATTGGTTGCCTCTCGCAGGTGCCCGGACTGGGCTGGGGATCCAACCTACAACCCTGGTATATGCCCTTAACTGGGAATTGGATCTGTGAACCTTCAGTCCACAGGCTGATGCTCTAACCACTGAGTACACCGGCCAGGGCAAAAAGATCCTACTTTTAAATATTAACAACCAATTCAATTATTTTTTTTTTACAAATTGAATTGTGGGCCAAAACATATCTGTTGGTCAAATTTGGCCCTAAATCTGTCTGTTGAAATCTCTTGACAACTCCTTAGCCAGACAATTGCTCAACTTAAGTAAAAATGATGCGTTCAGCAGCCTCTTGATTGACAGCATTGTGCTGTGATGCTCTGAGGGGTTCTGGACAACACCTGGCTTGGTATGAGGCAGTGTTCATCGCGGCCAGTCAGTAGACCTGTATCCTGCTAACAACCTGAAATGCCTTCCCTAGTCACAGAATTTCTTTTGGTGAAGTGAGGGGGATGATCTCTATTGTTCTTCCCGAGTTTCTAGGCCATTCTTCTCATGAAGATTTATGTACTCACCTATTATCCCTCTACTTGAGAATGAAACTTTTCAGATTAAGATAAAGACTAATCTTTGTCTTGAATGACAACTAGTTGTTTCTCTCCCATATTCTCCTATGTCTTTGTGATTCATTTTTGCAGGGGCGTTTCTTTTTGCTCTTGGCTTTTGGGCTATTTTCTAAGGGGAAGACAGCATTTTGGAATAGCATGCTCCGGTGGAATTGAGCGTATGGACTTTTTGCTTGCTGAACAGTTGACTTCGAGTAAAAAAAAAAAAAACACAATAAAGAAATAGAATTGATATGAGGGACATCTTGAAGTAAAAAGATGTTTTCGTCATAGCTCAAATAAAACCCTGCAATTGAATCTTTTCTCCTCATAGCTTTATTGAGATTTAATTCCTATACCATAAAATTCACCTTAAAAGTGTGTAAATCACTGCAATTAGATAGTTGCAACCATCACAACTATCTAATTTCAGAACATTTTCATATCTCCAAAAAGAAACCCCATACCTGTTATCAGTTACTCAGCATTTCCCCCTTACCCCTGGCAAGCACTAATCCATTTTCTGTCTCTATAGATTTTATTACTCTGGACCTTTTATATAAATAAAATCACACAATATTTGGTCTTTTGTGACTGGTTTTTCATTTAGCTTATTTTCAAGATTCATCCATGTTGTAGCATGTATCAGCACTTCTTCCCTTTTTATTGCCAAATAATATTCCATTATATGGAAATAGGTTTCTCCCTGAAAACTCTCATTGCCAACACATGGGTGCTTGCCAGCTTGTATTTATTACTGTCTGCTCCTCATTTTCTTTCACTGATCAAACTATCATTAGGCTCAGTACCCCTGAGTGCTCCTCTGCCACATGCTGAGTCACAGAATGCTAAAGGAGAAATGGATTTCTGGGAGCCAGCTAACACATGTTTTCTACAGGATGGGTTTACTTGCTTGGTTTCAGTGCTGGAATTGTCCTGTTTTCTAGGATCGCAGAGTAGGAAGGAAAGAACATCTTGGAAAGAACATTTTGTTTATTCATTCATCAGTTCATGAATAATTGAGTTTCCCCCCTCCCCTTTTTGGTTATTATGAATAATGCTGCTATAAATTTGCATGTACATTTTATATGGGCATATATTTTCATTTATCTTGAGTATATGCTTAGGGGTAAAATTTCTGGGTTGTATGTTTAACTTTTGAGAAATTCCCAGACTGTTTTGCAAAGCAGCAGCACCATTTATATTTCCATCAACGGTGTATGAGGGTTCCAGTTTCTCCACATCCTCTTTAACACTTGTTATTATCTGACTTTTTTATTATAGTCATCCTAGTGGGTGTGACGTGGTATTTCATTGTAGTTGATTTCTGCAGTTGAATCTGTTCTGATTGACCTGGCCTAGTCACGTGCCCATCCTTTAGCCCTGTGGTCGGCAAACTGCGGCTCGGGAGCCACATGCGGCTCTTTGGCCCCTTGAGTGTGGCTCTTCCTAAGCCTTAGGAGTACCCTAATTAAGTTGATAACAGTGTACCTACCTATATAGTTTAAGTTTAAAAAATTTGGCTCTCAAAAGAAATTTCAATCGTTGTACTGTTGATATTTGGCTCTGTTGACTAATGAGTTTGCCGACCACTGCTTTAGCTAATGACTGGCTAGTGGAGACTGGTAATCTGAAATGAATCTGAGTGAACCCCTGGAGCTAGGGTGGGTGTCAGTCACTCCCAAACTACAGAGGAGAAATTGGAGATACTATTTGAAAGCAAGGAGAAATGGATTTCTGGGAGCCAGCTAACACATGTTTTCTACAGGATGGGTTTACTTGCTTGGTTTCAGTGCTGGAATTGTCCTGCATTCAAGGATCGCAGAGTAGGAAGGAAAGAACATCTTGGTGAGGACTCAGGCAAAGAAGGAACCCAGGAAATAGGTTACTGAAATAGGGTCTACTGAAAATAGGTTTCTCCCTGAAAACTCTCATCGCCGACACATAGGTGCTTGCCAGCTTGTATTTATTACTGCCTGCTCCTCATTTTCTTTCACTGATCAAATTATCATCAGGCTCAGTACCCCTGAGTGCTCCTCTGCCACATGCTGAGTCACAGAATGCTGAGGACCTCACGACAATTGTATTAGGACCTATGCTTGATCCCCCCAGTCTAAATAGCTGTGCTAGTATCGCTATATTGTTTTTTTCCCCCCGCTCAGGGAATAACTTTCTGTTGGATATTTTTGAGATTTGGTAAGCTTTTCTGACTACCATAGCTTTTTAAAAAGAGACAAAGATTTTGGATTGTTCTTTAGAAGGGAAGGAGTGTAAGGGCAACTCTTTGGTTATCTTCTTGGTCCTGAAAAATAATGGGGAATTTCAGGCCTCGGTAGACACTGAGCGGCACTTGCGGGAAGCCTAACTGGCCCTTTCTCAGCTCTTCTTTGACATGGGCTCCTCTTTCTTTTCTCTCTCCCTTTTCTCCTCCTTTTCGCATTGATAGTAATATCTGTCATTGAGGCTTTTCTGGCTACTACTGCTGTGTAACAAATATCCTCCCACCTCCTCAAAAAATAGCTCTTAAAACAACCATTTTGTGCCACACTTAAAAAAACTAAAGAAATTTGACAACCAGTGTAAGGCCTGATTCTGGCCCGGATCCTGTACTACAGCACATTATTGAGTCAACTGACAAAATTGGAATATAAGTGATAGATTATACAAATGTTTTCATATGAATGTTAAATGTACTAAAATTGATAAATGTACTGTGGTTGTGTGAAATAGTACCCCTACTCTGTGGAAATACACACTGAAGCACTTAGGGGTAAAGGGCTACCCTTAAGAAGCTACAAAATTCATTTTTATGAGTTATACATATCTATAAGGAAAGGGAGAAACAGAGAAAAATCGATAGAGAGGGGAGAATAACAGAGGTAGAATGCTCACAATAGTTGAATTTAGGTAAAGGTGTATGGGTGCTCTTCATACTTTATATATAGAAATTATTCCACAGTAAAAAGTTTTAAAAAGTGCCACGGTTTACTACTTCATTTTGCTCATGATTTTGTAGGTCAGGAATGGCTAGCCTGGGTGGCTCTTGCTTGGAATCTGTCATGCAGTTGCAGTCAGTCAAATGCCAGCAGGGGCTGCAGTCAGAAGGTCGGGCAGAGCTGGGTGTCCAAGATGTCTCACATGGCTGGCACTTGATGCTGGCCATCGGCTAGGAGCTCAGCTGGCCCTTTGACTGACATGTTTACATGTGGCGTCTCCAGCATAGCAGTCTCGGGGTAGCCAAACTTCTGACTGTGTTTCTCCTAGAGCAAGAATTCCAAGAGAACAGGTGGAAGCTGCATGGCCTCTTTTGACCTAGTCTTGGAAGTGATAACAGCATCTCTTCTGCTGCATTCTACTGGTTCCAAACGAGTCACTAGGTTATGTCCAATGAACTTGCAGTCGTGTTTCCTAATAGCCATAAATGCCAAAATGTCACACGCTGTTGTATTAACTCATTGATTTTTTAAAAAATATATTTTATTGATTTTTTACAGAGAGGAAGGGAGAGAGATAGAGAGCTAGAAACATCGATGAGAGAGAAACATCGATCAGCTGCCTCCTGCACATCCCCCACTGGGGATGTGCCTGCAACCCAGGTACATGCCCTTGACCGGAATCGAACCTGGGACCCTTGAGTCCGCAGGCCGACGCTCTATCCACTGAGCCAAAACGGTTTCGGCAACTCATTGATTTTTATTAAAAACAAAACAAAACAAAAACACACCTCAAGGTAGGTTGTCTTAGTCTTCTTATTTACACAGATTAAATACATTCCCAGTATCACACCATTATTAAAAGCTAGAATTCAAATCCAGTCTGGCCCCAGAACCCATCTCTACTACCTTCTACCACCTCTGCATGGAGCTGTGATTCCTGCTACATTCTCATAAGCTGCCACACACATAGATAATCACTTTTCATTCACAATCAGTGGTATGCAAACTCCCAATACATTTACAATCATGTGACACAATTCTTACCTTCTTAGCTCTGACTTTTGCATATGTGGTTTTCTTTCCCTGGAACACTTTTATTCCAATTATTTGTCTGCCTATATCATTTATTATTCAGGTCTTTCAGGGAGCGTTCCCTGATTACCCAACGCCGGGGTGAGTGCTTTTCCTATGAATGCACATGCCACCGGTGCCTAGCAGTTACTTTGCCTGTTGTCCTGGCGGTCTCTCCCATTGGACTCCAAGTTCCCCGAGGGCAGGGACATTGTTTTGTACACGAAAAGGATCTCCAGCACAGTGCCTGGTAGGTAGTGTGCAAATAAGTACACACTAATCTCTCACACCCATACTCCTCAGATACATTACTATATATTTCTCACACCTAAATACAGACACTAAGACACTCTCCTGAAACACACAAAATCTGTCCTATTCACTCTTGCCCAAGCACGCTCAATCACTGTGACTTATTATTCCCCACGCTCAGTCTCGATCACAGTCCTCACACGCTGTCACCATCACAAGTTCATCACACACAGTTACTGTGGCACAGCTCTGATCCTCAATCACTGACACATTCTGTTCTTCAATCCCGTCACCATCTGTACTCTTAAAACAGGATATTTACTCTCCTACAAATTGCGTTAAGATCACAACAGCTCTATTTTTCACACATGCCTTCACATACTGTATTTTTTATCCATATAATCCCTGACATACAGAATTATGGTCACATACTAAACACACACACACACACACACACACACACACCCACCCACCCACCCACCAAGGGCAGCCGTGGAGGTCTCAGCTCTGGGGCAGCTCCGGAATCTCGCGCGGCCCCGCCCCGCCCCGCCCGGCCCGCCCCCTCATGCATATGCAGCACCAGCCTCGCGGCCCGGCCCCCAGACGGCCATTTGTAGCGGCGCTGGAGGCTGGTGCGGCAGGCGCTGCGGAGACGTGTGGACTCGCGCGCCCCTCGGTCGCTGCTGCCCCGAGCCCCTGCGGTCACCCCGTTCCTCCGCGCCTCGGGCGGGACTCGGCCAGCCGGGGCGCCGCGCTGCCGCCCGCGCCGGCCTTCCCAGCAGCTCCGGGCGCCCGGGACCCCCGCCCGCCCGCTCGCCCGCAGCCCGCCGGCCGCACACGTCCCCGGAGCCGGGCCTAGGGCGGGCGGCGGCTCGGCGTGGCCGGGCTGGGCTCGGCGGCGTCCCCATGGCCGCGGCCGGCTGGCGGGACGGCTCAGGCCAGGAGAAGTACCGGCTCGTGGTGGTCGGCGGAGGCGGCGTGGGCAAGTCGGCGCTCACCATCCAGTTCATCCAGGTGCCTGGAGCGGGCCCGCCGGGGGCGGCTGGGGGCGGCGGGCGGGGGCTCGCGTACCTGTGGCGGGGCGGCCGCCGGGACCCCGCCCAGGAGGCGCCGCGCGGGCGGGGGGCGCGGGGCCGGTCCTGTCCTCCTGCCCTGCGGCCGCCGCGCTGCGCTCCTGGGTGCCCGGCGCCCTGCTCGCGTCCCGGGAGTCGGGCTTCTCAGGAATGTGGCCGGGAGGGCGGAGCTGGGAGGGTGGGAAGCGCCGATCCACCTTATCTCTCCGGCCGGGGCCCGAGCCCTGCGGGGAGGCAGCGCCGCCGTGCCGGGCTTCCTGCCCGGAGGACCGGGGCGTCGGGCGCGGGGCTGGATGGAGCCCCGCGCGCCGCGTTTCCAGCTGCCCGGCCGTCGCCTGCCCCGTCGCCCCGTCGGTGCGATCGCGGTGGCAACTTGGCCGTGGTTCCGCGTGGTCTCCGGGCTTCTCCGCGCCCGCCGGGCCGGAGCTGCGGCTGCCAGCGGTGCGCTGCTCTTTGTGTGCGTGTGCGCTTTCCTTTTGAAGTGTTCTCGGAGGTAACGTGCCTGGGGGGAGTGTGGGATGATGCCCCAGGGAAATGGTGGCTTCGAGGAAGTTAAGAATGTTCTTCGATGCGGGTGAGACCATTTCCTAGGAATTCCTGGTGCCTTCCTGCTCCCTGCCGTGCCAAGGTGAAGTTTGGGATGGGCCAGACTAGGAGGTGACCGACCGAGCGACCGAGCGGAGCGTTCTGTGTCTGTTTCAACCACCGCCTCCCCCACCCCCCACCCTCTCTGGTAGCTGAAGGCGGAGAGTGAGGGATGGTAAAGAAAAGGGAGGTGGAATTCTTCATTCTTGCGATTTGCTCTGGTGAGAGGTTCGACGGATCTTTTTTGGGATTTAAAAAAAAGAGAGAGAGAGAAACCCAGTTATCTCTCTGCTTTTGTCAACCTAAAAGGTGTGGCTTATGTTGGGAGAGAACGAAGGTAGTACCCCGTTATAACAGGTAACAAAGATATTCTTGGTATATATCAGTGAGTACTGTTAAGATTCTTTGGTGAAATACTTATTTCTGGCTTACGTTTCACCCAGTTGCTATCAATAGTGGCATTAAAATACAGAGTACTGAAACATAAGTGTGATTATTACCTTTCACCTTGACTACATGAGCAGGAATTGACGTTATGCTATTTCAAGGTATTAAAGACTGCTGCTTAAACCTTTGTATCCAGGAAGAGAAGATGTTTATGTGATGAGCATTCACAGTATGCTAATTAGTGGGTTAAAAAAATGACACTTAAGAGGTGAGATTGGTTTAAGTTTAGCTGGCTGCAGAATCGGGGCGCTGTCATGTTGCTATTTCCCTAGGGCTAAGAGAGACTTGGAGAAACTGATGGCAAAGCAAAACAACTGATAGCCAACCCTTCCTTTGGGGGCTGCAGTTAATGGGGCGGGAGGGGAGTTGTGGGAGTTGTCCTGGAGTGAGAGTAATCTTGGGTTTTGGATGTATTTGAATCTGAATGTAAATGAATTATTTAAGGAATTGAACCTTTTGTTTTTGGAAATAGTATTAGAAACCATTAGGAAAGTGTAATCGCTGGCTTTCTCATGATTTTCCAGAATTCATTTGTTAAAGAAATGCCTCCTTTATGAATAGGAATATACCTAGGTGCCCTAGATGATATAAAAGAAATAGAGGAGTCATGTATGCTTGAGGAAGACAAGCATTTATACATGGAGAAATAGTGTGAGCTTTGATTCATAGTCTTGCTGTGTTATTTATTCACTGTGAGAACATTGCTGAAATATGTGTTTAGCTTCTCCTAGCCTCCGTTTTATCTTCAGTAAAACGGGTCTGATCACATTCTTGAAATTATGGGAACCTTCTTAGCATTGTATCTAGCATGTAGTATGGACGGTACTTTGGTTAATGATGGCTAATGTAAGCTTGTGTACAGTTCTGGAATACATTTAAATGCAAAGGGAATCCAGAATCAGGGCAAAGTCTCTTTGTACTTTGATAAAAGTACAACGTACAGTTGATAGTGGGGAGAGAGGACATGTCTTGTGTGAGTATGGGCAGTCATGCTAGCTTTGAGAGAGGAGGCAGCCAGGGAGGGGAGTGTGATAGGCAGCTGACTTGGGGCCAGTGAAATGGAGAAACATGGGTTCTGATTTTGAGGAGACTTTCTGGAGAGTCAGGAGCTAGACCACCTGGATAGAGTGGTTTTTTGTGGTTTTTTTTTTTGTCTTTTGATTTTTAGAGGGAGGGAAGGAAGGAAGGAGAGAGAGAGAGAGAGAGAGAGAGAGAGAGAGAGAGAGAGAGAGAAACATCAGTTGGTTGCCTCCCATATGTGCCTGGGATCAAACCGGAAACCTGTGTATGTGCCTTACCAGAATCAACCCTGTCACCTTTTGGTATACAGGACGATGCTCTAACCCAGTGGTCGGCAAACTGCGGCTCGTGAGCCACATGCGGCTCTTTGGCCCCTTGAGTGTGACTCTTCCAAAAAATACCACGTGTGGGTGCGCATGTACAGTGTGATTGAAACTTCGTGGCCCATGCGCAGAAGTCAGTATTTTGTGGAAGAGCCACACTCAAGGGGCCAAAGAGCCGCATGTGGCTCGCGAGCCGCAGTTTGCTGACCACTGCTCTAACCAACTGAGCCACACAGCCAGGCCACCTGGATAGAGTGTTAACTCTGTGTAATCTTAGGCAAATTTTACTTAACCTGTCTATCTCAGTTTCCCCATCTGTAAACTGGGAAAATAGGAAGTACGAAGTACCACTCTTATGAAAATTAAATGAATTACTATATGTCAAGAGACTAGAACAGTGTCTAGTACATAGTAAGGCTATAGGCATAAGATTATTGATAGATTGTGGAGCTAACATGACTATCATCTTTACTTAATAGAGCTGCTATTTATTGTCTGACTCCTGGGAAATTAAAATGCATTCTGCTGTGATTGTCTAGCAGTAGTAATTGGAGGGAGAGGAGACGGCGGAAGGATAATAATCTTAACAAGCGGAAGTCAGTTCTCTTCAGAGGAGATCAGGATAGCATAAATTGGTTTTATTTATTTATTTATTTATTTTTTTATTTATTTTTTTTTAAATATATTTTATTGAGTTTTTACAGAGAGGAAAGGAGAGAGATAGAGAGTTAGAAACATCGATGAGAGAGAAACATCGACCAGCTGCCTCCTGCACACTCCCCACTGGGGATGTGCCCGCAACCCAGGTACATGCCCTTGACCGGAATCGAACCTGGGACCTTTCAGTCCGCAGGCGGACGCTCTATCCACTGAGCCAAACCGGTTTCGGCTTATTTATTTTTTAAGACTCCTGAGATTAAAAAACTTTTTTATAAAGTTCAATATATATTTTTTCTTTTATAATCTTGAGCAGAAAAAAAATATAATAAATTTGGGAGTGGAGAAGTTAAAAACAACTTTGCCTTTAGCCCTGACTTTAACTGTAGATTTACTTGTTGCCTGCTAGGCGTATGAAGAGGTGCAAAATTAGGAAATTATGGCAACAATTACTTGAGGTGCATTTTCAAAAAACTCTTTTTTTTAAAAAATGTTTTATTCTTTTTTTTTTTTAAATATATTTTATTGATTTTTTACAGAGAGGAAGGGAGAGAGATAGTTAGAAACATCGATCAGCCGCCTCCTGCACATCTCCTACTGGGGATGTGCCTGCAACCCAGGTACGTGCCCTTGACCGGAACCGAACCTAGGACCTTTCAGTCCGCAGGCTGACGCTCTATCCACTGAGCCAAACCGGTTTCGGCTCAAAAAACTCTTTAAAAATGAATATAAAATGTGATAAAAATGTCAATTTTTACTAGTATGTTATTAAGAATATATGTGTGTATGTGACCTTTCTGTTGTTCATAGTTGTGTGGTTTTTTTTTAAATTTTTTTTTATTGATTTCAGAGAGGAAGGAAGAGGGAGGGAGAGAGAGATAGGAACATCAATAATGGGAGAGAATCATTGACCCGGTGCCTCCTGCACGCCCTCTACTGGGGATGGAGCCTGCCACCCCGTATGTGATCTTAACATTGTACCAAGTGAAATGGAGAGAGCATTTAATATGTGGGTTCTAGGCCTCCCTACTCAGGTAAAACTGGGGGATATCTTAATCTCCCTAATCTTTTCAAGCTTCTTCATTAAATATCGAGGTTGGTCGAACAAATCTCTGCATCTTGCAAATTCAAGGTCCTTTCTTACTCAGTTAACGAGCTGTGTGTTTTGGGTCAAGTTGCTTAGGTTCTCCAAGCTTGTTTCTCTATATGAAAAAGGAACTAATTGTAGTACCTGTAGGACTTCTGGGGAGAAAATGATATAAAGCATGCAAATCATTTAGCACAGTGCCATCTACAGAGTAAGTAAATAATTGTTACCTGGTTTTATTTGCTGTTAACTTCTGTATCTTGTTCCTCCAAAATAAAAAATTTGTAATTTATTCATTTTTCCTTGACACATGATCTGGTCTCTTAAGTCTTCAACCCTCTCCTCCCCCTTCCCACCCAACCTCCTAGTCCCCTCCTCACTTTGTGTGGTACTTAGGTGATGAATGTGGATCCCATTTTGAGTTGGGGAAATTCTTTTTATTACTTGGGGGTTAATTTTGGGAAGTAATGGAGTAATCATTGGGGTTTTGAGTTAGTGCTAATCTAGCAACTTGGAGAAGAGACCAAACATGTTTTACAGGGTTAGTGAGGAATTCCCCAGCTTCTGGTCTTCGTTTAGCATCCTTTTATTCAGCAGTTTGTCAGATTTTGAGCTATGTTGGGGGTAGCTGATTTCTCACATACTGAGTTTTAGTCAGTCTTACAACCTGTTAGTCTGGACCTGACTCAGACATTGCTTTTCACCTCAAGTTTGTCTTTTGCTGAGTGCTTTTTCATGTCTTTTTCCTGGGACAGACCCTAAAAGAGACTTCAAGACTCATGTATTTGTGTTCTCAATTAATTGATCCATGTGTGAAGGTGTAGGTTCCTGAATTGCTCTTCTCTTGCTACATCTTGAAGACATCCTGCAATTATAAATCACTTAAAATTATTTTTATCTGTGAATTTGAAACCATACTGTAGACTTATTTTTAGAGTGCAATTACTGTTTTACATTTTCAGAGTGATTTACAAATGAATTCTTAGCATTGAAAAATAAGACATTTCTCCCAATGGTGGTGGATACTGGAGATCTCCTCATTTTGGTAACAGTTGCAGTGATTCTCCTGGCAAATGCTAGGTACGGTCTTCTTCCTTTTTTAAAAATGTTTTTATTGATTTTAGAGCAAGGGAGAGGGGAGAGAGAGAAACATCAGTTGGCAGCCTTCTCTCTCTGCCCCCAACACACACACACACACACACACACACACACACACACACACCAGGGAAAGAGTTGGCAACACTTGTGCCCTGACCTGGAATCAAGTTCGCAACCTCTCTGGGCACGCGATAACCAACTAGCTACACCGGCCAGGGCAACACTGTCTTCTTAATCGAGGTTGACTGCTTTTGTCAGAGGAGAAACAAGGAAATTCTAACCTAGGATTTTTCTTATTTGTTCTAATCTGTATATTGTGTGTGTGTGTGTGTGTGTGTGTGTGTGTGTCTGTCTCCTGCGATGGAGAAGTTGCAGGAGTGTAGTGGAGACATGTCTGCTGAGTAGTTCAAGAACCCCACTTTTGACAGGCAGCTAACTCCTGGGAAGGTGTTTTTAATCCATCTTTGTTGTTGAAGTGTCCTGGGTCTTTCCCAAGTTTTGAAATGAAAGTAGTCTGTTTAATTCACCTAGGAAAATACATGGTAACTTTAAAAGTGGGGGAGGGTAGAGAAAGACTTTAAAACCAGTACTGTTTTTTTTTTAAGTTTATTAAAAGTTCCTTTTTCAAAATAAAATTGATCTCTTAAAATTGAAACAGATTTTGTGATGATGCTACATGAACATTTCTTTCTTTTTTTTTTTTTTGTATGGAAAAATAGAAGTACCTGTAGGGTATTCTACTGTGCCCTCTTTATTGAAAAGTGCTAAAGAGTAAAAGACTTTCTCTCGGTCAGTAGACAGTGTGGAGTTAATAGTCATTGAATCTTCTTGAAAGGCCTTGATCTTGAATTACTTTGGGTAGAGCCACTGAGTCTGTGTGGGATTGAATTTTAGTTTAAACTAATGTCCTTGGTAGGCCTCTGATTTCTATTTTGCAAAAAGAGATGTCTCTCAGGCTTTTTTGAAAAAAGACAAAGATTTATATATTTATTCACATATTTTTGGCATGGTTCTGAAAGAAGCAAAGAAATATAAGTTGTTAAATTGTGCTAATGGGGATATAATTAGACTGAGTTTCTTGTTACCTTGTAAATTTTGTTTTATTTTTAGTGATTTATGAAAGCAGTGTGATTGTTTATTGGTCACATAGCAGTAAATAGCATTGTCTCACTTTAAAACTTTTATAGTCACAGAATTTGTTCTTTGTATATATTAGCTTAATATTGCAAACCAACTTATCTTGTCACCTCATATGGTGATTTTCTTTCCCTAGGTAGAGCTTTGTTTACAAATAACAAATGTTCAGTACTAGAAATAGGTATGCAGATGTCAAAATCACACCCAGTGTTGCTTAAAAAAAAAACCCAAAACTTTACCCAGGTTTTCTCAAAGCTAACATTTACCATTTCATCCTTCTCTCCCTATATACACACACTGTTGTTGTTTTTTATGAATTAGTTGAGTGTAAGTTGAAGACAATGCCGTTATTTTTAAATAACTCCATGCAGATTTTCTAAAAATAGGGACATTTACTTATGTAAACATAGTAAATAACCAAAATCAGAAGTTAGATTATATATTGCTAATCAAATATGCAGAACTTTTTCAAATTTTGCAAAATGTCCCCCAAATGCCCTTTATAGCAAAAGAAAATCTCAGATTATGCAGTACATTGTTTCCATGTCTTTAAATTTGGAACAGTTCTTTAGTCTTTGTGTTTTATAACAATGACATTTTTGAAGAATACAAGTTAGTTGTTTGTAGCATTCCCTCAATATGAGGTTGCTTCTTTATGATTTGATTCAGGTTATGCATTTTGGGGGCAGGAATAACACAGAAATTATGGTTTCTACTCAGTGGATTATATCAGGAGACATAAGGTACATTTTGATTTGACTACATGTGTATTTACCTTCTGACTCAATAATCACAAATTTAGGAATTTCATGAAGATACACTTCCAACAGTATAAAAATACACATGCATGAGGTCACAGCATTGTTTGTGATTAAAAATAATTATAAGCAACCTACAGCAAAGGAGAGGGGTTGAATAAGATATGATACATTCACCCAGTGGAACATTATATGCTGCTGTGTAAAGAATGGGAAAGCTCTCTATGAACTGATGTGGAGTACTTTCCAGGATATATTGTTCAGTGAAAAAAAGGATTTACTGTATGTATAATATACTACCTTTTTGTGTAAAAAAGGAGGGGGAATAAAATACATAGATATTTATTTATTGGGACAAAAACAGTACAGGAAGGAGAAATTAATGAGATTGGTTACCCATAGGAGGTAGGTGGGATTGGGAGTGGCAGCCCTTCTGTGGAGATCTTTCTGACTTTTGGAACCATGTTTAATATTCACTATATAAACAGCAAACACCAATAAAATCAAGTGATGAAGAAAAAAACACCCTGAGGTAGACTACGTACAGAAACAAGTGACCAAACCTTTTCAAATGAACAACACAACCACACTGAAGTGTGTGTGTTGGGGGGACAACTAAGTAACTTTTGAACCTGGATTTGGACTATGTCCTTAGGATAAGGAGCAAAAAAACCCTCCTCCAAACAAACATTGAACCCTATCTAGTAAAAGGCTTTTCTCTTTTTGGTCACAGAAGCATGGCTTTGCAATTTTGAAACAGTTTTCTATACTTGGATTAAGCAAATAAGTAAATATAATTGTGGAAAATGGAAGCCACATTTTGTCACTATTGGAGAAAGAATTGTAAATGTGGAAAGGGGGAGGCCTAGAATGAACTCTGATGTTTGATTGGAATTGAAGATGTTAGCATGAACTCATGGTTAAAATGTATATGGGTAGATATAGAAACAGATGTGTGTGGATATACATACACACATCTATATATCTTTTTGCCAACTCTGTCTGCTGAGAGGGCTTAGAAACAATGGGCACTCCATCAGCAGGGAAAATGGATAGAGCCAGACCTTGGTTTCTGAGTACCGATCTTTACTAAAAGGAAACTTGGTGAAATGATTGATCCCATGGCTGGGGCAGGGAAAAATAGAAGATGAGCTTGGAGCATCTTGTAGTGCCATAAAGTAAGAAGTGCTTAAAAAAACGAAATGATGGTGGAATGTCAAAGACATACAGCCAATCTGTAAGAACTCCCATTGGTTAACTCTGGGACAATATATCAGCATCAAAATAAAAAAATGATGGTAATTGATTATTGCCCATAAATAAAGTAAGGATCTGTGACTCCATAGTGATAAAGAAATGAAGGAAGGGAATTTCTTAAGGTAGAATTCTGACTAATGAGCATAGAGGAAATGGTGGAATTAGGAAGTCATTTGGCAGTCATAACAGTATGCATCATAAATGGATGTTGAAACTAGTGGCTGGGCCCAGTCGGCTTGGTTCAGTGGTTGAGCGTAGACCTATGAACCAGGAGGTCATGGTTTGATTCCTAGTCAGGGTATATGCCCAGGTTGTGGGCTGGATCCCCAGTAGGGTGCAGGAGGCAATGAATCAGTGATTCTCTCTCATCATTGATGTTTCTATCTCTCTCCTCCCTTCCTCTCTGAAATAAATAAAAATGTATAAAAAAACAAAAACCAAAACCCTAGTGGCTGAAAGTTTTGAGTAGCTGGAGTATCTATCTGCCCATAAAATATTATTAGTTACTAAGGGGAAATTATAACCACAGGAGAGAAACCTAGCTGTTATCACCTTGAATGAGTGATCAAAGGTAATATCGGTGACACTGCTTTGGGTAATAATATTAATAAGCAGGGTTTGTTTTACTCAGCTATGCTAATAAGATCTGGTCTTCATAAATCATTAAAACTATTCATATGCTTAAACACTTAATTAGAAAATCAAAATAATAGTGTTTCCAGTTACAGAGAATTAGGAATTTAGCAGTATGTTTGCTCTAATTCCACCACCTCTTTCATAAATTTTGTGTCCTTATTTAAAGCAACCAAAAGTGTGTGACTGAGCCAAAACCGGTTTGGCTCAGTGGATAGAGTGTCGGCCTGCGGACTGAAAGGTCCCTGGTTCGATTCCGGTCAAGGGCATGTACCTGGACTGTGGGCACTTCCCCGGTGGGGGATGTGCAGGAGGCAGCTGATAGATGTTTCTCTCTCATCGATGTTTCTAACTCTATCTCTCTCTCTTCCTCTCTGTAAAAAATCAATAAAATATATTAAAAAAAAAAGTGTGTGACTGAATTATTTTTAAAAGATTGCATTTTTGTCTTTTGCAGTTTATTTTGTTATTATGATAGTAAAAAAAAATATTCAGTGGTATGAATCCCTTCCTCATTTAGGGTTATTGCTTTTGCCGTTTCTATCATTCTAACTGGTTTCATGCTTTCAAGCAGTCCTCCTCAACAGCTAGTTTTTATAATGAATTGTGATTCAGAGAACACTTTCAAGTATGTTTTCCCGAGAAGATTTCTAAGACTATATTTACTTTTACATGCTAAATAATTATTTGCCTGGGTATAAAATTATTGGGTCCCAACATTTTTGTATTAAAACAGTGGAGGTACTACTTTATTTACCTTCCGTGACTTTACCTTTATTTGGCTGGTCTCAAGTTTCTATTCTGCAGGAATAACTGGTTTTCTAACTGTATACTTGTAGCCTTCTCTTATCATTGGAAATTGAAACATTAATAAGGAACTAGAAGTTTTTCTCTGTTCACTAACTTTCCCTGGGAAACAATGAAACCCTCTCAGGGAAAGTTTTCCTCTCTGTTTTTGTATTCATTTTCTCAATTATCTTGTGAAATGCCTATTACTTGTGCATTGATTCTCTGAAGTCTTTATACCATATTGTCTTAAATTAACTAATGAAAAAGATAAGACAGTATCAATTTTAGGAGAATTTGTCAAATTTGCTTTCTGTATTATTGATCTTTTTTTTTCTTGTGTGTCAGAATATGTTTTCTTAAATTTATCTAAGCTGTTCCTTTTTTAAAATATATTTTTATTGGCTTCAGAGAGGAAAGGAGAGAGAGAGAGAGAGAGAGAGAGAGAGAGAGAGAGAGAGAGAGAGAGAGAGAAACATCAGTGATGAGAGAGAATCATTGATTAGCTTCGAGAGAGAGAGAGAGAGAGAGAGAGAGAGAGAAACATCAGTGATGAGAGAGAATCATTGATTAGCTTTCTCCTGCATACCCTCTACTTGGGATCAAGCCTGCAACCTGGGCATGTGCCCTGACCAGGAATCAAACTGTGACCTCCTGGTTCATAGGTCAGTGCTCAACCACTAAGCCACACTGGCTGGTAATCTTAGCTGTTCTTGGTGTTGAAGTAAAGAACTGGTCATCCCTTAGAATTATTGCAGGCCACTGAGATTTCCATTCTTTTTGATGCCAAAGGGTGAGTTGATACTAGGAAGCTTCAATTTTTGGAGTAGCAGGATCTCAGCAGATGTAAAATTCTGTTAAATCTGCTAAGACATTCAGCCACATTTGGGTTTTTGGGTGAGAGATATAAATTTGAGATGGTTAAAAGGGATAGTTTTCAAGTTTATTAATCCTTCAAGTCTAAGCTTTCTGCACTGAGGCAAGTGGGAGAGTCATGGGTGAGAGGAGATGGAGATAGAGATAGAGAATGTTAAGCTGTAAAATGCAGATCAAGGCAAAGGCTTTTCTTGCTGTAGGTGTAAAATTTGGAATGGTCTAGACCAGCGGTTCTCAACCTGTGGGTCGCGACCCCTTTGGGGGTCAAATGACCCTGTCACAGGGGTGGCCCAAGACCATTGGAAAACACATATATAATTACATATTGTTTTTGTGATTAATCACTATGCTTTAATTATGTTCAATTTGTAACAATGAAATTGGGGGTCACCACAACATGAGGAACTGTATTAAAGGGTCGCAGCATTAGGAAGGTTGAGAACCACTGGTCTAGATTCTAGATGCAAATGGAATCCTTCAGAGAGAGTGCGTGTGTACGTGTAATTTAAGTATGGTTATTTTATATGGCATAGTGTGTGGAAGTATTTCATGATTTCATATATAAACTTTTGTTCTTGCTTTCTCCTTTTTTTTTAAAAAAAAATGAGATTGATTGCCATCTATTTCTCACTGTAGTTCTATAGAGATATTATATGCTATAATTTATATTTTAAAATATGTTTTAAAGGAATTCTAGAGAGGACAGATACTTTTCTTGTTACCATCTTCACCAAGTCTAGTATCCTTCATGCCTTTCAGAAAGGCATGGCAAAACGGATTTTGCATTGTATCCTTTGATAAGAAGTCTTGTGCTTTTTACCAATTTATTTTTATTTATTTTTTTTAAATATATTTTATTGATTTTTTACAGAGAGGAAGGGAGAGAGATAGAGAGTCAGAAACATCGATGAGAGAGAAACATCGATCAGCTGCCTCCCGCACATCTCCCACTGGGGATGTGCCCGCAACCCAGGTACATGCCCCTGACCGGAATCGAACCTGGGACCTTTCAGTCCGCAGGCCGACACTCTATCCACTGAGCCAAACCGGTCAGGGCCGTATATTTTTATTGATTTCAGATGGGAAGGGAGAGAGAGGGAGATAGAAATAACAATGATGAGAGAGAATCATTGATCAGCTGCCTCCTGCACACCCCCTACTGGGGATTGAGCCCATAACCTGGGCATGTGTCCCTGACAGGGAATTGACCCATGACCTCCTGGTTCATAGGTTGACAGTCAGCCACTGAGCCACGCCAGCCCGGCAAGTGTTAGGTCTTGAACAAGATATAGTAAATTAAAAAAAGGAAATAAAAAAAGGTCTTGGGAATGAGGAGTTGTATTTGTTATGGTTCCATAGCAGCTAGTTACTAAAGAGGACAAAGAACTGGATTTTGTAGTTACTCTGTAATTAAAAGGTTATGTGCATGTGGCATGTGCACATTTGAATGTTGAGTTTTCAAAGTTTTACCAATTGGATCTATAGCATTCAGTTTTATTCAAAATAGACTTTAGAGAAGATAGTCCCATTTTAATCTCTCTCTGAAAACCCTGATTTAGGAAATGTAAAACAGCCTAAAATAGTAAGGTCTAATGATACATTACTTTTGTTTTATTTCCTAGTGGGTTTTCTCTTAATGTCTTGTTAAATGATGACATGTGGTTGGTCACAACAGCTAGTAATTTGTTAGCTGAAAGGGAAAGAACAGTAAGCAAGTAATCGAGTCAAACTGCAAAGGGAGATTTGTGATAAATGCAGCATTAAGTTTCAGAATTTCTGTGGAAAAGGTGTGTGACTTAAATTTCTAATTTGGTCCCTTTTGCCTCGGAGATGTGTCAATTAAAGTAAGGTAGGGAAATTCACCTTATGCAGGTACTTAAACCGAGGAAGGAGTGAACTTAAGGCTAGAAAGGACTTGTGGGTTTGGGAATAAAAAAATGTAAATACAAATGTAAAATAAAGATGTAAGTCTGATAATTTAATGATGTGTGGACATTTACATGAATGATTGTAGTAGTTTAATTGAGTACTATGTGAATTTGTTGTTTTCAGATATTAGCATAGAATTGCCATGCCAACCACTTGGTTTGATTTAGTTACTTTTAAATTATCAAGTTACTTAATGTTAACATTTTCTTAACCACTGCAGTATTTTATGGCAAAGTACTTTTCATTCATTTGAAAGTTAAGAATGGAGTAGGAATTGGTGAAGTTGCAAATTAATAATTCAGACTTCATCAAATACTGGGTTTGGAGATGACTTGTTTAGTTCCATGGTCATAATTTTAGCAAGTGTTAAAATAGTGTGGAAAACTTTGACTTCTGTTATAGACATGATTGTGATTCTCAATTTAATTTTACATTTAAAGACACAGGCATGTATTTTTTAGTTTCCCTCCTTTTTCAAATCATTGCAAATTATGTAGTTGGTTAGATTTCTTTGTAGCAGTTTCAGGACGGAGCCATTGACTCTGCTGGTTAGTCAAATGAAGTTGTCTGACATGGGTTACTTTAGTTTGTGGTTTTAGACAAACAGTACATAGTACACAGCTGTTGCTCCAACAGCTTTGTTCCAGCTGTCTTAGTGGCCTGTCACAAAATACCCCACATTCCTTTTTTTTCCTTTTTTTTCTTTAATGGAAACCCTTGTAATAGTCTATTAAAGTGGATCCTGGTAATTACTTTAATGATTTTACTTTTATCCCCATCAATAGCTATTTATTCGGAATGATGCTAAAATGGATTGTGTTAATAGATTTAAACTTTGTAATATTTATGCTTTTTTGTTGTGAATTAAAGTTGCAGTTTTGAAATATTTATACAAGACAAGTTAAGTTGTTAACATTGAAAAAGGCAACAGACTTAATATCCCCAGGTAACTAGTTGGTATCTGGGTAGAAACTGGCATCTTCAAATTTCTTTTTTTCTTTTTTTAATTTTTTTTAATTATTATTAGTTAAGGTATTACAAATATGTTTCAAATTTCTTATTTAACCTTCAGTTTGTATTAATTAATCTCAATAGAATTGTAAGGTGGAAAGCCATAATAGTGTGATTATAAAGCTTGTATAGGTAGGCTTTAGTTTGTGCTTTTTAAAAATCTTCACCTGATAATATGTTTTTATTGATTTTTAGGGAGGGAGAATAGGATAGGACTATGCTCCAACCAAGTGAGCCACCTGGCCAGGGCTTTAGTTTGTGTTTTTGATAGGGTGGTTGGACTTCATTTTCCTATCATTCATATATATATATATATATATATATATATATATATAGTAACTGAATTATAATACTAAGGGTTTCAAGTTTTGTTATTTTATTAAGGAATATAAACGTGAAGAATATTTTGAATCAGTAATGACTAATTCTATTGAGCATTTTCTGTGAGCATTTTCTTAGACACCATGGTAAAATCTTTACGAGCATTGCCTTATTTAATCTTTACAATTATATCTTTTTTATAGATAGTGAAAGTGAGGCTGAGAGGTTAAATAAGTTGCTCAAGATCCTGCAATATGACTGAGATGGGACTTGAATCCCTGTTTTCTGATTACAAAATGCCAGAGGAATATATTACCTTACCCCTCCCCCAAGCATTTTTTATTTTAAACACTTATTTATTAATATATTTATCTATCTACCTTAATAATGAAGTCTGCCTAAATTTTTCTTTTGAAAGCATTTAAAAAAATTGATTTGAGAGAGAGCGAGCCGAGGGTGGGGTGGGGGTGGGGGAAGAGAGAGAGTGCATCAGGGAGAGAGAGAAACATCAATTTGTTGTTCCACTTGTTTACACATTCACTGTTTGATTCTTGTATTTGCCCTGACCCTGCAATGTTGGCATAGCAGGAAGACGGTGCTCTAACCATTGGACATCTGGCCAGGGCCAAGTTTTTCTTCTTAAAAAATGGTTAGGTTCATGGAACATTTTCCATTTAGTTGAAAAATTAGGAGAGCTGGGATTGAAGAGGGAGTGAAGTTTCCTTGAAAGTGTTCCTTTGCCTCTCTTTTTCCTCCCTCCTGCCTCCCTGTGACCATTTCTCAGCACCCCTGTTGTGATGGCTGCTTCTCTTCCCCCATCTGGCAGCCCCAGAATCCTGCCCCGTGCCTGTGTGTAATTCTGGCTCTCACACAGTGTCCTGGAGAAAGGCAGTGTGATCACGCTTAGTCACCGTCTGTGTGAAATACACATCGGTGACTCCTCTGAAGCTGTGTCATCCTTTAGCCAGTATGCCCTTTTAGCTGACTCATTCTTACTCTCCTTTCTGGATGTAAATATGGCTCTTCATTTCCCGCAAGCCTTTCTGTGGGGATGTCCGGATTGGACTAGGTGCCCCTCGCATGTGCTTCCATATATGCTCTGCATGTTTTTTTCCGAACCTATTGAGAGTAAGCTGTGGAAGTGATGCCGCTTTAGTGTTTACTTCTTGAAGATCAAAAAAGAGTCTTTTATATAACCTTAGTACGTTTTTCAACTATTATCTAACTTAATCCAAACATTACCAGTTGTTACAATAATGTCCTTTATAACAAAAGAAAAAAATATTTTTGGTCCAGAATCCATTCCAGGATTGCGTGTTGCACTTATTTTTCTTGTCTTTTTAGTCTTAAAGTTATTTGTAAAAATATCCCACAACTTGGGTTGTCTGAATTTTGTTGTTGTTGTTGTTGTTAATCCTCACTGGAAGAAGGGGGGTTGGGGGAAGAGAGAGACAGAGACATAGACATTGGTTAGTTGCTTCCTGTATGTGCCCCAACTGGGCTGGGAGCGAACCTACTACTCAGGTATATGCCCTTGACCAGGAAGCAGGCCGACACTCTAGCCCAGTGATGGCGAACCTTTTGAGCTCGGCGTGTCAGCATTTTGAAAAACCCCAACTTAACTCTGGTACCGTGTCAGATATAGAAATGTTTTGATATTTGCAACCATAGTAAAACAAAGACTTATATTTTTGATATTTATTTTATATATTTAAATGCCATTTAACAAAGAAAAATCAACCAAAAAAAATGAGTTTGCGTGTCACCTCTGACACGCGTGTCATAGGTTCGCCATCACTGGTCTAGTCACGGAGCCACAGTGGCCAGGCCATCTGATGTTTTCTTTCCATTAGAATCAAATGGTGTAGTTTTGGCAGAAATAACACAAAAGAAAAGTCTCCAGTACATCATGTTATGAAGGGGCATGCATGTTTTTCCTATTGCTGATAATGTAAATCTGATAACTTAATTAAACACTGAAAAATTAATAATTGTTCCCTTTATATCTTGTGGGTAGAGATACTGAAACCAGATTAATAACTAGTTATTTTCGAGCCTTTGGGGTTGGATATCTTTCTCTTCCTTCAACTCCTCTCTATTCTCCCTTCCTTGTTTCTTAATTTCCTTCTTTATTGTTACATTTGCTGTCTCGAGTTTGCATTTTGTGCAAAGAATGTTTTTTAATGCCCTCAAAGAATGCTTGTATCATACTAATATTTTCTTTAGGGGTAAAAGCCCCCAGTTACTACATTTTCTCTGTTTAGTAAAGGGTCTATGTTTTCTTGACTTTGGTTTCTTCATCTATAAAATGAAGGAGCTGAAATAGATTTAATCTAAGGTCCTTTCAGATTCTAAAGTCCTATGGCACATGAGTTTGTGTTTTAAAAAATGATTTAGATTGTTGTATTTTATTTGACCTTTTTTTTTTTTTATAAGGTTTTTAAAAGGCTGTCTTTATACTTCGTTTTGTACAACATATAAAGGTTTCATTGCTTTGGCTTGTAAGAGAACTATCCTTACTTTGAATTGGGCCAAGATATTTTTCACATCTAGACAATGCCTCTTCCCAAGCTGGAAGACAAAGTGGTATTCTTCCCTTTTGATGGGGTACGGGTGGGAGTGGGGCGCTCATCCCCTCAACAGTCATTAAATAAATCCTGTAATTCCTTAGAATTTTCTAAATTGTTTAAAACAAAGAAGAGGAGAAAAAAACAATTCAGTCCAATAGTGTTTAGTACCTTGAATAACATGATTTATGTATAATTTCTTTTGGAGGGCTTTACAGAGTTTCTAAAGAAGTGAGAATCTTGAGTCAGTGTACAATTTAGAGCAAATTACTTAGAATTTTTTTCATTATAAACAGACGAAGTAAAGTGTTATTTCAACATTGTTAATAATTTTAAGTTCTGTAGTGAAAGCATTAGGTTAAAAATGAATTATAAAAAACTAATTTGGGCACATTTTGACTTTTTAAAAAGTATTTTTATAATAACTAGCATTTACTTTTATGATTTACATTTGTGTGTACTTTAGTTTTCAGGGACCTTTTGTGTACATGACTTCTTTCTGTACCAGCAACAACCCTTTATGATTGGAAGGCAGTATGACATTGTCATGTCATCGCGATTTCCATTCTATACATGAGGAAATGGAGGCTTGGGAAGAGGTGATTTACCCAAGGTCTGATGGCAAGTAAACAGTGAAGCTAGGATTTATGTTGGTTTCCTGACTCTTAAAATAGAGTTTCTTTTTACTACAGAATTATGAATGTTAAAATGGAACAAAAATGTCAACACTTAAGTAGAGGGAGACTGAAAAGAGATACATACTCATTTCATGAATAAAATTCTGGAGCACTGAATAGGGGAGGAGGGAAGAGAGGGAAGACTAAGTGAGGTTTCATCAGCAACATACTTGCTGACCTGATATGTTTCTATGAAAATTGTTAATTATGGTGATTGATGAAGGTTAGTATGGGGCTAAAGATTAATAATGGCATTTTCTCTCTAAAATATACCTAAGAAGACTGAGGTATCCATACTACAAATATCACTGTTGTATAAATGCCTGAGAATGACAAACACCAAATTTAGGTATTGATTACTTCTTGGGGTGGGGAGGTGGAATATATTGTTGAGGGACAGTAAGGGCCCAGAATCATATTGCTAATGTTTTATTTCCTAAATCGGGAGGGAGGTATACATACTCTTAATTTTTTTCTTCATAACATTTCCTGAGATATAGTTAACACGAGTGTACTCTGAATTGACTGGAGACTTTTAGCTCACTCAACGTTCAAGGTATCTTGACTTCGTTGACACAATACAAGTGTATTCTTTAGGGGTTTTCCTTCAGGGTGGGAAACTGTTTTTTTCTCAGTCTATTCAAACAACAAATAAAACTTGAGTACAATACTAATTACAGTAAAAAGTTCATATTTGAGTTTGTGAGTCAAACTGTTTTGTGTGAATGTGTGTATATAAGTGTGTGCATTGTGATTTGCTTTAAAGTTACTATACAGTTTCTAAAGATTTCTCCAAAGCACAGTATCTGATGTCATCTTGGTGGTTACAGGAACTGATGATTAATTTTGCCTTACATTTCCTGTATGAAGAAGTGATACCTTTAACTTTTCCCAGCACAAAATTCTTAATATATTTGTAGGCATGCAAAATTAATACTCACCTAATGTGGTTGTAGGTAGGTAAGAGTAAGGATTAAAAGAAAATCTGGAATATCATATATTAGACACATGATCTGTGCTATACTGTTGACATTTTTTGGTCATAAAATTGACTGATTTGTAATATAAATGGATAACTTTTGGACCAAACATTTTCATCAAGAGTTGATTTGTGTGTGTGTGTGTGGGGAGGGGGGGCAGGGGGGCGGGTAGAATTATTTATTTAAAAATGTGCTACCTTTTTGGTTGCCTTATGAATGAAAGGAATTTTATTTACAAGTTTGGATGATCAGAGTATTAGAAAAAATGTTGTTCACCTCAAAGCTTTGCCTTTATTTGGGTACTTCTCATTTTTGGAGAGGTTAAATGGGAGAGAGAAAAGGAATTCTTTGTTCCTTAATGTGAATGTACACTTAGAACAATGTTGCTAATTTCCCCAGTAAAGAAATTTATTGAAAACGTGGTTTAAGGGCATCTGTAGATTTATAGAGCCTAATGTGTGCTTTAGAGGAAGTGAGTGGGGTGGCATGGGTAACAGGTAGAAGGTTGGGGAAGGTGGATAAATTCTCTTTCTTCTTTTTTATGACATAGTTTTAGATCTTATAATGCAGTTGACAGAGAACTTTGCTTTTCTATAACATAACATTTTAAGATAACAAGAATTACAAGTGAGTATTGTATCAGGACTTTGTAGACCCTTGGTTTTTAATATAATCTCTAGAACATCCATTAAATAATAACATATACATACAAATACAAACCTACTTATTTTCTTAGTTGTCAAAGCTTTCTTTGTAATTTAAGCATATCAAATAGGTCTAATTACTTTACAATTTTTCTTCTATAAGGAGAGAAAAATCCTTTGAGGTGTTTAGGGGCCTGATGTGTTACCTGTGATGTTGGTGGCAAAATGTCACCAATTGTTACCAGTGAAGTTGGACCTCAGTTCTTGAGTTCAGCAAATAAAAAATTCAGAGCCAGGAACTCAAATTATAATATAAAGTTTATTTAGAAAGTTAGAGATAGTAAAAGTGAGCAGTAAAAGAAACTAAAAAGGAAAAAAACCAAAGAAATCCACACCAAGGCACATCATAATTAAACTTCTAAAAATTAAAGACAAACAAGTTACTGAGGCAAATGAAGGGCCATTAGAGCTTAGGAAAGTACACTTGGAAAGATGGTTCCAGCAGGTGTGATCTGGGGGGAGAGAGGGCGCCACTCTTGTTTTTTATTTTAGATGTTTGAGTTATCTCCTTTTGGGGGGAATACCTATGAGTTAACTCATGGTACAAATTGGGGGCCCCTGGTGTTTTTGGATGGATTCTGAAGTCATCTAAGGACTAGGCTCTTGTATTGATTTTTGAAAAGTTGTGTTTTGCTTTTGGCATGGTTTATTGTTGCAGGTTTTCTTTCTCTGGTGTCTTCTCAAAAGCAGAGCCATTCTTCCAGTTCCCAGTGGCAAATGGAAGCTGTGGTCTATTAAAATGTGTCTTATAGAAGAGAATTTGGAAAATGTTCTAAATGCAGGGTTTAAAAAAATTTTTTTTTGTATATAGGACTCTTTGGCAGTTTGGTGAAGCCTATGGATTTCAGAATACTGCTTTTTAAATGTAGAAAATAAAACACATAGGATTATAAACGGAGACCAGTTACTTTAATAGTTATCAAAATACTAAAAACAAAAGTCTTCCTATTTAACTTGTGTTGAATGTAAATACTATTTTGAATTATCTGAAACCACTGTTATATGAAGTATCTGTGATTTCTATTGGAAACAGTCACAAGTATTGCTACAGTGGTTTATTGGAGAAAATGCTAAATTTCAGTTAGAGATTAGTCAGAAAATATTTTTCTCTGTGCACATTTTTGAAGTTTTAATTCCAAGAACTACTTTTTAAATGCAGTAAAAAACAAACAAACAAAACCCAAACAAGCAGGGTTTGGAGCCAGATGACTATGGGGTTGAGTCTCAAATTCACTACTTATTATTATTATCTATGTATTTTTGCAACTCTGAGCCTTAATTTCCTCACCAATATAATGGAGATGGCAATAGTACTTGTGGGTTTTTAGCATATTATACCTCGAACACCCACAAAAAAGCTAGAATCTCACAAGTACTATTACCATCTCTACTATCACAGTTTATTGGTATTGTCATTTTACTAGTTTGAGTGAAGTGTGAATTTGTTACCTCCTGTTATGCTCCTTTACTCTACCGTTTATAATAGAATTATTTTAAGTATTTCCTCTACAGACGTATAGAACCACATCAGACATTATTATCATTTTTGCTTCAATTGTCAAGCATACTTTAGACAATTGAAGAAAAGGAAAGCCCGTCATATTTATCCATAATTTTGCTGTTCTTCCTTCCTTCCCAGGGTTTCTTCTTTTATTATTTTCTTTCTGTGTAGAGAACTTCTTTAGCCATTCTTTTGCAGTAAATTCACTGGTGACAGATTCTCTCATGTTTCCTTTACCTCCACTCCTTAAGGCTATTTGTTGGGGTGGGTGGGGTATAGGATTCTGGGTTGATAGTTCTTTTTGCTCAGCACCTGGAAAATTATGCCACTTCTGGTCTCCATGGCTTCTCATAAGAAATCTGCTGTCATTCTCATTGCTTTTCCTGTAGAAGTAAGGTGTTTTTTTCTGTCTGCCTTCAAGATTTTTGTCTTTGTCTTTAATTTTTAGAAGTTTATGATGTGTCTCGGTGTGGATTTCTTTGGGTTTTTTCCCTGTGAGTTTTGCTCAGCTTCTTGAATGTGTAGGTTTCTGTCTTGCCACCTCCGGGAAGTTTTTTAGCTGTTACGTCTTCAAGTACTTTTTCAGCCCCACTGTGCTCTGATGATACGAATGTTAGATCTTTTGTTAGAGTCCCACAGGGCCTTGAGTCTCCGTTCATTATTTTTTTTAAAGTCTGTTTCTGTTTTTATAGATAGGGTAGTTTTTGTTGTTTTATATTGCAGTCCATTGATTATTTCTTCTTTCCTTCCATTCTGCTGTTGAGATCATTCTCTGAGCTTTTTGTTTCACTTATTTCAGTTTTTAAAAAAGAATAGTTTATTGATTTTTAGAGCAAGAGGAAGGGAGAAGAGAGAAACATAGATTTGAAGCATAACATCAATCAGCTGCCTCTGGCATGCCCTCCACCAGGGTTCAAGTCTGTAACCTGAGCATGTGCCCTGATTGGGAATCAAACCAGCAACCCTGGGAGAATGGGACAATGCCCAACCAACTGAGCCACACCAGTCAGAGCTCTATTTTTTGGTTTTAAGTTCCAGTTTGCTTCTTTATAAGCATATTTGTTTGCTGAGACCTTGATATTTTTGCTGAGTTTTCCCCCTCATTTATTTCAAGTGTGCATGTAATTGCTGAAACATTTTTACAAGACTGCTCTAATGTCTTCATCAGATGATTCTGACATCTCTGTCATCTCTATGTTGGTGTCTATGTATCGTGGGTTTTTTTTGTCATTCGGTTTGAGATCTTCCTGGTTCTTGGATTTTCTATTGGAACTTGCACATTTTCGTATTTTATTCTGAGGCTCTGGATCTTACTCAAACCATCTGTTTTAACTGACTCTTTGATAATGCTCTGGCAAGAGAAGGGAGGTGGAGGTGCTACCTCCTTACTGCCAGGGGAGGTTTATGTCCAGATTCCCCGCTCAGCCTCCATTGAAGTCTGGGGTGGGAGGACACTCCTTATTACTACTGGGTTGGGCGTAGAAGTCCAGGCTCCCTACATGATCTCCATGGATGCTGTTGGGAGAGAGAGGTTCATTACTGGCCACTGGGGGTTCAAGTCCTTGGGCTTTTCTGACAGCATCCCAATGGAGTATTGGGGGTCCCTCTTTATAGCCTTGAGTGTGGAATTTTCTAGGCTTCCTGGGCCTTTGCTGGTGGAGGTATGGGTGGAGCCACAGTTGTTTTCTGTAATGTGTTACTGGAGTACAGTGGTTATGGTCTACGTTTTCCATCTTTCTGGGCTGCCCTTTTCCTGGTTCCTTGGCCAGGAGAGCACACTTTGGCTGGAGTTCTTTTTGTTTGTGCCTGTTGACATTTCCAGGTCGCAGGCGTTTTTTAGCTCCATTTTGGCATTTTTTAAAACTATTTTTTTATTAATTTCAGAGCGGAAGGGACAGGGAGAGAGAGAAACATCAGTGATGATAGAGAATCATTGATCGGCTGCCTCCTGCACGCCCCCTACTGGGGATTGAGCCTGCAACCTGGGCGTGTGCCCTGACTGGAATCCAACCTGGGACCCTTCAGTCCACTGGCCAACACTCTATCCACTGAGCCAAAACAGCTAGGGCTAATTCGGGGATTTTAAAAAATATATATATTTTACTGATTTTATTTTACAGAGAGGAAGGGAGAGGGATAGAGAGTTAGAAACAATGATGAGAGAGAAACATGAATCAGCTGCCTCCTGCACACTCCCTACTGGGGATGTGCCCGCAACCAAGGTACATGCCCTTGACCGGAATCGAACCTGGGACCCTGAGTTCACAGGCCGACGCTCTATCCACTGAGCCAAACCGGTTGCAGTGGTCGCCAAACTGGCCCCTTGAGTGTGGCTCTTCCACAAAACACCACATGCGGGCATGCACGTACAGTGCCATTGAAACTTCGTGGCCCATGCCATGGGGCCAAAGAGCTGCATGTGGTTCGTGAGCCGCGGTTTGCCGACCACTGGACCATTAGGGCAATTCGGGGATTTTTAAGGTAAAAAGAAAACCTGGGGAACTTACCAGGGTATTGTTCTTTGAGTTCCAGAGCATTAGCCTGACTGCATTCTCTCTAACACTCAGATTCTTCTTATGTTTGTTTTACATGCAGTTGACCCTTGAACAACGTAGAGGTTGTGGCACCAACGCCATGCAGTAGAAATTCTGCATATAACTTTTGATTCTTCAAAAACTTAACTACTAATAATCTACTGTTGACTGGAAGCCTCATTGATAACCTAAACAGTCGATTGACACTTATTTTGTATGTTCTATGTATTATGTACTGTATTCTTACAATAAAGTAAGCTAGAGAAATGTTATTAACAATTATAAGGAAGAGAAACTACATTTACAGTAATATACTAGTATTTATTGAAAAACTCCCTGTATAAGTGGACCTGTGCAATTGAATCCTGTGTTGTTCAAAGGTCAACTGTATAAGGGTCAAGCAAAGAGTTTTTTTGCTTAACAGGAGGAATAGGGAAAGTATGTCTGCTCCATCTTCCCAGAAGGAAAAATCCTTTTAAAGTTTTCTTTTTTGGTTATATTAAATAATTTGTAATTGATACTTTTCTCCAAAGTTTTTTGTTTTCTTGTTTCTCTTGACTTTAGATTATTAGCTAAAAATGAATTAATATTTTTATTCTTCTTGATTCACATTGCCAGTCATAATGTCATTGAACTTAATTTATAATGAGTTTAGTTCTGTACCTATTGAGTTTGAGATGCTTCAGGGGCAGTATGTGAAGGCAGGTATTAGCTCTGTTTGTAACTAGAAGAGTAGAGTAGGAAAGAAATCTTGGTGGAGAGAGAGATTTGGGAGTCTAAAGTAATACTAGATTCTTGAAGATTGTTTGCGTAGATGAGGCTTATCCATTTGACTCAAGATGTAACTCTGAAAGGTTGCCATTGAAAAGAAAGAGCGAAGAAGAAAAGGACCAAGATGACTGAAGAGAACCCACTGGAGAACTGGAGATGAAAACCATGTTAGCTATTGCAGAAACCAAGAGAAGAGCATTTTGATAATGGTTGAGGGTATTCAGCAGGGCACATGTCTCAGAGGGGTATGTAATCTAAGGGTGAAAAGTTAAGATTGGATTAGGGCCAAGGGTAGGCAAACTTTTTGACTCGAGGGCCACAATGGGTTCTTAAACTGGACCGGAGGGCCGGAACAAAAGCATGGATGGAGTGTTTGTGTGAACTAATATAAATTCAAAGTAAACATCATTACATAAAAGGGTACGGTCTTTTTTTTTTTAGTTTTATTCATTTCAAACGGGCCGAATCCGGCCTGCGTGCCGTAGTTTGCCCACGGCTGGATTAGGCAATAGATAGATTACAGAGATCAGTATTAGTAGAATGGTGTGAGTAGAAGCCACACTACAATGAATGGAAGGGCAAGAAAAATATTGATGGATGAGAAAGAAGGAAGGCAAAAGCTTGGGGGTGCATGTGAATGTTTTCAAATTTAAAAAAGAAAATTTCTTGTTTATATGCTGAGGATAAAGATCTGGCACGATAGGAAAGATGCTAGAGAAGGGACCTTTAATAGCAGGGACCTTTGAGAAGATGGGAGGAGATCGAATCTAGAGCACAACTGAAGGATTAAAAGCTGGGTAGGTATAATACCTCCCCTCCCCCCTCCGCAGAATGGTAGAAAGGATATTTATATGCATATGATTATGGATGCAAGAGACTTTTTAGAAACAAGTAAGAACTTGATGGGAATCTCAGCTAGAAATAGGGGGCAAAGTAATCTAGATGTACATAGATGCTTTTTAAAAAAGTTTTACCGAAGCCCTGGCCAGGTGGCTCAGTTGGTTAGAGTGTTGTCCCGATAGGTCAAGGTTGAGGGTTAGATCCCCAGTCATGGCACATACAAGAAGCAAACAATGAATGCATACATAAGTGGAACAACAAATCGGTGTCTCCCTCTCCCTCTCCCTCTCCCTCTCCCTCTCCCTCTCCCTCTCCCTCTCCCTCTCCCTCTCTCCCCCTCCCCCTCCCGTTAAAAATCGGTTAAAAAAGAAAAGTTTGACCCATTAGTAATTTCATAGGTTACATTACCGGCATATCAGAATTGCATATATTTTTAAAAATTTGCTGATACAAGCAATTCTTATACCTTAAAAGAAAAATGGAAACTGGGTGAGCAGACAGTTAAAACATAAAATACTATAAATATTTTAAATTGTTAACCCTCACTGAGTAGCAAAAAAAAAAAAAGGCAAAATAAAACAAACGATTAAAAATTATCAATTGATAAAGGTTGTAAAGGTATGGAGATATGGGTACACTCACACTGCTACTGAAATTGTAAACCAACAAGCTGAATTAAGTCTTACTTTTCATATACTCAGACCCAGTAGTTATTTTTCAAGGAATTTTTTTCTGATGAAGTAATTTGCTATATGTGCAAAGATTTACATACAAAAATTTGTGACAGTGTTACTTACAATACAATTATGGAAATAGCCTATATGGTCAATAATAAAAAACAAGTAATAGTCCATTTCATTAAAATTAATCTTAAAAGCCTATTGGGCAAGAAGGAAATGCTCATTAAGTGGCGGGGGAGAAAGCAGATTATAAAACAGAAAATACAGTACAGATTCACTTTTATGTGCATGGGGGGAAAGGTAAGAGTAAACATCGCGAATGGTTTAATTAATTTTGTGTCTGGGTTCGTCAGTGAACGTGTAATATTCTAAAAGGAATTTTAACATGTCAGTGCTGTTATATTAAATTTTTAAAATATTTATTTTAAATATTTAAATTATTTAAATATTTAAATTATAATTATTTAAAATATTTATCCCGTCTTTATTGCAGAGAGAAGACGGGAGAGTGAGAGAAAGATAGAAACATCAATGATGAGAGAGAATCTGAATGGCTGCCTCCTGTACTCCCCCTACTGAGATTGAGCCCACAACCCGGGCATGTATCCCCGACCCTAAATCCAACCCTGGTGACAATGGTTCATGGGTTGATGGCTCAACCACTGAGGCACACTGGCCAGGCTGAGATCACTCTTAAGGGAATACAACTGATAGAGCTTTTTACAGTACAGTTTTGTATTTATCAATAGCGTAGCTTTATTCTTTGACTTCATAAGTACACCTCCAGGGATTTTACTAAGGAAATGAGTAAGAACCATAAAGCTCTTTACACGAAGATATTTATCATGGCATGATTTATAATAGTGACATGCTCTAATTGTGCTAGAGGCCAGTGATTAAAATATAGGTCATTGCTCTAGTGGACGTAACAGAGATTGATGCAGCTTATAAAAAATGATTTTAGAGGCCTGGTGCACAAATTCATGCACGGGTGGGGTCCCTCAGCCTGGCCGGTGATCAGGGCTGATTGGGGCGGGGTTGGGGGGGTGGCGGGGAGCTGTGGGAGGTTGGCCGGCAGGGGGGGAGGGACCGTAGCCGGCCATGGGAGGTTGGCTGTGGGAGCGCACTGACCACCAGGGGGAAGCTCCTGCATTGAGCGTCTGCCGCATGGTGGTCAGTGCACGTCATAGCAACCGGTCAACTGGTCGTTCGCTTGCTTAGGCTTTTATATATAGAGATACATTTTCTACAATGGTAATTGCTTTATAATTAGAAAACAGTTGTAAATAAATTTGCTAGTTGATGTAAAATACTCCATAAAGTTGTTTGGTTTTCATTGTTATGATATACAGGGAAGTTTGAGTTCTTATTTTTACTGTTGCAATTTTTCTTGTATGATTTATTTGTGTATTTGTCCATTTATCAGCCTCTTATTTAAAAAAGTCTCTGTATGTCTTTTATATTTACTTCAATTAGTTTCTCTATATTGTGGTGAAACACATTATACACTACAAAGTGATATTTATTCTATCACTTAAAGGTTAGAAAAAGATAATTTCTCTTAAGATCTGATTTGGAGTTCTTTTATTTCCTATGATCAGAATTATTATATTAATTTTTTGGCGTTATTGTGTGTGTGATTTCTTTTTTAATTGATTGAAACACTGAGTGAAGTATGTGAACATTTCACTAAAAGTACAAAATTTTTACCTTTTACCCATTGCAAAGATAAAAGCAATGCAAAATTATAAAATAAAAAGTAAGTTTCCCACTCTGCTTCTATTTTATTCCTGTTTAAGTTCTTGTTCTCTAGTAGTAACCACATACAATAAAATTTATTTTAAGTGTATTGTTAGATGAGTTTAGATAAATGAATATGTGAAAACTATGTATCCATTACCAAAAGCAAGATATAGAACATTTCCGTCACCTGAAGAAGGTTCCTTGTGCTCCTTCCCATTCAGTAATCTCCAGAGGTAAACACTATATTGATTTTGGTCACCATAGTGTAGTTTTGCCTGTTTCAGACTTTATATCTTGGATTAATACAGATATATACTTTTTGTCTGGGATCTTTTTGCCCAACATAGTGTTCTTGGTGGGGATTCATCCATGATATTCCTTGTTTCTCAGACTGATGATGTTGAATATCTTTTTGCGTGCATATTAGATATTTGTATACCTTCTTTAGTGTTTGTTCAAATGCTTTCTCTGTTTTAAAAATTGGGGTATTTGCATTATTGAAGGGTAAGGATTCTTTTATTAAGAACACAAGTTCTTCGTTACCTATGTGCATTGTTAATATTTATTCCTTGCCTTTTTGTTTGTTTCTTATTTGTTTGTTTATTTATATTGAGGTATAATTGACATATAACATTGTATTAGTTTCAGGTATACAACATAACAATTTGATATTTGTATATATTGTGAAATGATCACAATAATCTAGTTAACATCTGTCATCATACACATTTCTTCCCTTTTAATATTTATACCCTATTTTTATAGTTGTATTGCTTTGCCAAAACTTTCGAACTTTTAAAGTAACAAGAGTTAAATCAAAATGAACATGGTAGATATTTTGCTACTGATTTTTTCTATATCACATAAAATACTTAAAAGTTTTATGAATAAGTTAGGTAAAATAAGTATCCTTTTAGTATTTTATTGAATACTATTATTAGCAATGTAATTTTATCAGATGCTATTAGGCATCTATAGAAATGGATCCTGAGGCCTGGTGCATGAAATTCGTGCACTCGGGGTGGGGGGTGTCTCTCAGCCTGGCCTGTGCCCTCTCACAGTCAGGGAGCCCTCAAGAGATGTCCAACTGATGGCGCAGGGAGCGGGCCTAAGCCGTCAGTCGGACATCCTTAGCGCTGCCGCAGAGGCGAGAGAGGCTCCTGCCACTGCTATTGCACTCTCCAGCCATGAGCCTGGCTTCTGGCTCAGCGGTGCTCCTCCTGTGGGAGTGCACTGACCAACAAGGGGCAGCGCGTGCATTGAGCGTCTGCCCCCCTGGTGGTCAGTGCACGTCACAGCGAGCGGAAGTTCTGCCGTCCGGTCGATTTGCATATTAGCCTTTTATTATATAGGATTTTTATTTAGTATTTGTTAATGTTGAATTCTTCTTCCACACCTAGGACATGCGTATACTATCATTTTACCTGATAAGTTTCTTTTTTATTTTATTAAATTGTATTGTATGGGTGTTGTGATTCTTGTTCCCATTTTCTGGGTACATAAAACCTGTGATCAAAACCATATTTGTGTTGTAGGCAATGTGTTCATCTTTACATTCTTGAAGAATTTTAAATTTTATATTATTTAAAAATCAGAATTTACCATTGTTGTCATTAATTCCAGATATGAATATTGATAGTTTTTAGACAATTTTGTCCATTTTACCTTGTGTTGATTTCGTTTTCTACTTCTTGAGATTTCAGCTTTGTGTATAATCATGTTTTCCCTTTATAAATTTTAGTGTAAAAACATTTCTTCCATTAAACTTTCCAACTTTATTATATAGCTGTGTATGATTATCTTACTTTTGTTATAGACTTTTCCCTTTGAATAAATAACTAAATATCATCTGAACATTTTTTTGAGTGTTACTACATGTCAATAGCATCTTTTTCAAGGAATCTTAAGATGTTCAAAGCCTCCCTCTACCTGGTGTGTGTTATTCACTTAGATTTTCTAGAATGGGCCCTGCCACCCACTCCCGGTACAGGTACCAGCTCTTAAATTATGAATGCTGCTACCAATTAGTATGTTCTGTTTTCCTTTGGATTTAATAGTTTTTCCAAAATTATATAATTTATTGCTTTGTTTTTCTCTTTTGATGAGCACATTCAAAGTTATGATTTTACCTGTGAATATTGCACTAGTCATTTTGATGTTTGTTAAATTCCTGCTTTAATTTTCTAAATTAAAAGATATTTTTTCCTCACTGGAGTGGTTTAGTAGAATATATATTTGAAATTTAACTGTTGATTTCTGCTTTTTTGTTTTGTTTTGTTTTTGGCGTTATAGCCAGGGATCTGGAATTTTTAGACAATAGAGAAGATGCGTTTGTTGTCTTTAGTGCAGGGACATATACAAGTGTTAAGGGACCTAGAGTTTTTGTAATATTGGGGACCCTCTTTAAAAAAGAGAATACAGAATTATGTACACAGATGAACATTTGTTTAAAATGAGAAAAGAAGGCATCCATGTAAATGAAGGCTTTCAAAGCCCAATCTTTATATTTTTTAAAAATATGCTGTTTTTATTAATTTTTTTTTTTTTAGAGATAGAGTGAGAGTGATAGAAACATGATAAAAGAGAAACATCGTTTGGCTGCCTCCTGTGTGCCACCTACTGGGAGTCAAGCCCACAACCTGGGCATGTGTACTAACTGGAATCAAACCGGTGACCTCTTGGTTTATGGGTCAATACTCAACCACTGAGCCACACTGGCCAGACCCAGAAATCTTCATTTTGTTGTGAATTTGCCTCAGTTGAAATATAAAATTTGATTTGTGTACATTGAATCTTGAATAATTTTATTTATAGCCTTTCTATGCTATATTTTTACTACATGCAGGTTTTACTTAACTTACAGTATTTCTCATAGTTTTTGCGTTGATTTATCCTTTTGTTGCCTAAATAATGTTCCCATTTATTGCATAATGGCATTTTAAATGATCACTATAGCTCTTGCCAAGTAAACTTTACCATATTTGGTAATGATGTTTTCATACTTGCTTTCCTTTGTTGACTAAATTTGATGCATTTTTTGGCTCACCCTCATAATGTTAGCTGTGTTTTTTAAGCACCACATTGTTGGATTTTATTTAAAAAGAAATCTTGTTGAGCTTTTTTTCTAGTAAAGCTACTAAATTTTTAGCATGATTATTTTGTTTTAGCTTATTTTACAATTAGTTTTAAGGAGCCACATCTATTTTTTCATTATCTGCAGTGGGAGAGTAAATAAAGTTTTCATTTATGAAATTTTTTCTCTGATGAGTTGTAGCTGTGGGTAAGAAGTCTATCTAAATATGCGAAGAGTTGATTGGAAGAGATTAAAATTATGTATTGCACATTTTCTTTTTCCCTATAGCATTTAGAAACTTGTTAAGTAGAGGGGAATTTATGTTGTGTGGGTTATGTTGTATGAATTTGTATAGTCACAATTCTAGCAGCAATTTCACTGATGACTTTCAACTGAAATGAAGTGAGAATTAATAAGATAACCAGTTATTCTCCTGGAGTGAAATTTTAATTTCTACATCCTTCTGGGGTCTTTGAGATCAGCGGTTGCCAACCTTTTGGACCTCACGGACCACCAGTAGTTCGCGGACCACCGGTTGGTGACCGCTGCTTTAGATGTGTGTGTGTGTGTGTGTGTGTGTGTGTGTACACGTTTGTACACTGAAGCAATGCAAACTTAGTTTGCTTAGTTGATTTGTGCAAATTAAAAGGCAGTTTTGCTAGTACAAATAAATATGCTTCTGAAGCTAACATAACACTACTTGCCTTTTTTACTGTTAGTAATGACACATTGTATTTGTTCTTTAAACACTTAGGAAGGCCATAGCACTGATTTTCAACCGGTGTGCTGCAAGAATTTTTAAAACATGCAATACCTGACTATTGATTGAGTCAGGTATACTGACCCTTTTCCCCTTAGATTATATATAAAAAAAAAGACAACAGCCAACACAACAATAGGTGATTGGTGTGAACGCCCTGTCTTGAACCATAAATATGTAGGTTATATAATAGAGTTGCATCTTACTGGTCATGTTGCATAGAAGGTTGTGTCTGATTGGTTAATTCTGTACCAGAAAATCTTACATACAAGTATAGGCACCTGATTTTTTAAAAAGTCACATTAGAGCAAAAAGGGTAGGTAAATACTATGACTATTTCCTTTGTAAATCAAATTATACCTATTTTCTCAGATCAGCAAAGTATTTTTTGGTGTGCCGCTGAATTTAGTAATTAGTTTATGTGTGCCATGAGATGAAAAAGGCTGAAAATTGCTGGATCCTGGAACTGATTCCCTCTGTAAGGACTCCCCACCTAGTAGATAGAATGAGACTTTTTTCCCTCTTCACTCTAAAGACAACTTCCTTTATTTTGCATTTTTGTGGTGGTTATAGCACTTGTTTTGAGGTTTCACCACCCTCTATTCAGCTATTTTTATTTTTACATGTCACTTTGAGTATACTCAGTGGTATTTTAACTATAATATCTTCTGTAATGAAATTTGTTAAAAAATGTTAGCATAAAAAGTAAATTTGTGCATGTGTATTATGTCTTAAAACACCCCTGTTGTTTTGACTTAATTTGTTTTAATTAGTTTATGCTATTTCTGTTTCATTTGAGTTTTTTTTTAACAAGTAAATGCCTAGTTACACAGCAGAACAGAATAGCAAAATCATACCCTTAATAGATTTGCAGTGTTTGTTTTTTTCTGTTTAATGTGTAAATGATTTAAGAAATGGCATGAGTTTCAACTGCTTGGCTGATTGAGTGTCCCCACCTTCCCACCACTAACATTCCAGTAGAGGATGTTTTGCTCTTACTGGAAACTATGTCCTAAATTGAATTGTACTTCTGATAGTGTCATGTCAGTTAGAATAAGGGTATAGGAGAACTTTTATCCACTATTGTTGTTACTGTTATTACCAGAGGCCCAGTGCATGAAATTCGTGTGTGGGTACAGTCCCTAGGCCTGGCCTGCGATCAGGGCCATCTTCCATGGCTGCCCACAGTCGGCCTCCCCACCCACCTCTGGTTTCCCTTTCTTCATAGGGTGATCAGTGTCTGATGGGCGGGAGAAGGGACTGAGAGGTCCGCTGTTACCACCCGCTCGCTGGCCCCGCCTCCGCCACGGCTTCCCTCTGTGTGTGGGGCGACCGGTGGGGCGGGGGCCTTGGCTTGGCACCGCCCGCATCCCCCACCACCCACCCCCAGTTCCCTGTTCACCATCAGGCGATCGAAGCCTGCTGGCCGGGGAAAGGAACCAAGAAGTGGTCAGTGCGCCTCATAGTGACTGGTCCAGCAGTTGTTCTGATCATTCCGCCTTTAGGGTCAATTTGCATATTATCCTTTTATTATATAGGATAGAGGGGCTGGTGCACGGGTTGGGGCTGGCTGTCCTGCCCTGATGGGGACCCCAGATCCGGGTGGGGGGTCCCCGCTGGGGAGCGGGGCTGGCCAGGGCGTGGGGCCGCAGGGGGGTGGCCAGCTGCCCCCCCTCATTTGGGGTGGGAGAGGCTGATCAGGGGTAGACCTGGCCTGGGGGTGGGGCTGGGTTTGCTGGCCACAGTGGGCGTCGTAGCGACCTGTTGTCCGGTCATTACGGATGTTATGGTCGCTGGCTTTTTATATATATAGATTTATTTTATTTTATTTTTTTTACCATTGGTAAGCTTTCAAAATTTCAGTCAGTGAAACTTCATAATTTTATGTTGAATATATATATATACAAGCTTTTCCAAAACTTTATTAGCAATGGAAAGCATATATTCCCTGAAGTAGTTTTAATATCACAACAACTGGTATGGTTGAATTTAATCTAACATGTGCTGTAACTTTTTATTTAAAAGAAAACTTAATTATCATGTAAAATAGTTAACAATATCATACTTCCTGGCACAGTCATTTAATATATGAAATGTTAGAAATTATATAGTAGCAGTAGCATTTTAGAAGCTACATAACATCCTAGTGAATGTAGTTTTAAGCTGTCACTTATTTCTGTTTTTATGGAATAAAGCATCATTCAGATTTTCAGATTTGTACATATTCTGTTGAAGCCTTCACTACTATTTTTGGGTTTATGGGATAATGAGATCGTAAAGTCTGTTTCTTCTAATATGTCAATGTTTTGCTGAGTGCTCTTCTATAATATTCCCAGACAGAAAGTCTTAAATTTGAGGAAGTAGATGAGAGAAGCCTAGTGAGAGTCTAAACTTAATCTTCCCTCAAAATGGGATCAATTGTTGCTCCTTCCCCAACTCCCACTCCATTCTGTAATTGGACAGTAGTATTTTATGCAAAAATTAGCATTTTACAAGCCAAAGAGAAGAAACAGCGGAAGAAGAGACCCCTTGCACAAACAGCGTAGGAAACCTAAATTAAGCTATCATGGTTCACAGCATATTTTAAATAAATAGAAAAGCATACTATGTTCTTGAAGATTCAGGTTCTTAACTCAAAAAATTAATCTACAAACTTCATGGCACTATAAAATAAAACTAAAAGGATTAAAAAACCTCCACCAGACAATTCCTTTGTTGAGGCAGTAAGTCTTCGTGTAGGCTTATTTTGTAGATGAGTAAAATGAAGCCCAGAGAAGTCAAGTAACCTCTCTAAGAGCTAGGAAGTGGTTGAAACAAGGCTTCACAGCAAGGTGAGTTTGACAGTTCACATGTAATAATAGCTAATATTTAGTAAGTACTTGCATTATTAAGCATTACTGTTCCATGAAAGTACTATATATTTTCTCAATTAGAATAGCATCTAAATATTTAGAAAATCAGAATTCGTTAGACTTCTCTTGGGAGGTTTTAGAGATAATGCATTCTGTATTTATAAATCTATATAGGTCCTTTATAATTCCCTTCTCCCATTTTCACATTTTCCTACATGCATAAGCAATTGTTCCAGCATCATTTATTGACTAGTCTTTTCTGCCCCTATTCTGCTTCTTTGTATATCAAATTTCATATATGTGGATTTGTTTTTCTGGGCTTTCTGTTCCCATTAATCTTTTTGCCTATTTCTGTGTCAGTTCCACTCTATCAACTTAATAAATGGTTAGGATAGCTTTACTGATACATTCAACACAAATTTTATTAAATAAATATTTATTTCATAACTACTACTATTATATGCCAGGACCTGTGTAGGTGCTAGGAAAATAACACTGAACGAAATAAAAAATTCTCATGGAGCTTACTCTTGTAAAGAATTTCTTGGGTATTTGTCTTGCTTATAAATTTTAGAATCAGCTTAACAAATTCTGTGAAAAACCCAATAGCTTTTTTTATTTTAAATTGTATCAAATAAGAGAAAATAACATTTTGTTAGTTTTATCCATGAACATTGAATGCTATTTCATTCATATTCATATATATATATATATATGACTCTCCCCCTTCGGCCTTTGTTTACAGTTTCATAGTTTCTTTCCATAAAGGTATAAAATATATTTTATTAGATTTGCTCCTAGTTGCAGTATATTTGCTGTTGCTGTTGTAAATGGTATCTTCTATTTGACTTAATTTTTTTAATGGCTTTGGGGGGGGGGTATGTAGATTTTTTTTTATCCAGACACCTTGCAAAACTCCCCCAGTAATTGATTCTGTATATTCAGTAGGACTTTCTGTGTAGATAACTATATCATCAAATAATTTATTATTTTCAATCCTCCTATCTAATAAAAGAGTAATATGCAAATTGACCATCACTCCAAAACACAAGATGGCCGCCCCCATGTGGATACAAGATGACCACCACAAGATGGTCAGCAGGGGAGGGCAGTTGGGGGCAACCAGGCCTGCATGGGAGGGCAGCAAGAGAGGACCAGGCCAGCAGGGGGAGGGCAGTTGGGGGCAATCGGGCCAGCAGGGTAGCAGTTATGTGTTGATCAGGCTGGCAGGGGAGTGGTTAGGGGCTGATCAGGCTGGAAGGCAGAAGCGGTTAGGGGCAAGCAGGCAGGCAGGCAGGCAGGCAAGCGGTTGGGAGCCAGCAGTCCTGCATTGTGAGAGGGATGTCTGACTGCCCATTTAGGCCCAATCCCACACCGGGCAGTCAGACATCCCTTGAGGGGTCCCAGACTGGAGAGGGTGCAGGCTGGGCTGAGGGACATACCTCCCCACCCCCACTCCCGTACATGAATTTTGTGCACCAGGCCTCTAGTTCTTATGTAATTTTGTTTTCTTATCTTATTGCATTGGTTAGGAACTCCATTATAATGTTGAATAAACATAGTAATAAAGGCTGTTCTTTATTTTATTTTATTAATCCTTACCCAAGGATATTTTTTCCCATTGATCTTTTTTAGAGAGTAGGAGGGGAGGAGGTGGGAGGGAGGGAGGAAGGGAAGGGGGGAGAGAGAGAAAGAGAAAGAGAGAGAGGGGCATCAATGTGAGAGAGACACATTGACTGGGTTGCCTCCTGCATGTGCCCGGTCTGGGGCCAGGGATTGAAACTGCAAGCGACTGCAAGCGAGGTAGGTGCCCTTGATTGGGAATTGAACCTGAGACCCTTCTGTGGGCAGGCAGACACTGTAACCACTGAGCAAAGTGGCCAGAGCTCTTGTTTGTTATTTTAAAGAGTTTCACTGTTAAAAAAAAAATTGTTTACTATAGGTTTTTGGTTCCCTTTTAGTCCTGCTATTAATTTTTGAAGTAAATGTGATTTTCTCATGTTTTTCCTGTATCTTGGGATCATATTGTTTTCCCTTTAATCTGTTCATATGTGAGTTATACTGCAATTTTTCAAAAAGATTTATGTGTCTTTGTATTCCTGAATTCCTGGAATACACTGGTCAAAATGTATATTCTTTTTTTTTTTTTTTTTTAATATTTGTTATTGATTAAGATATTACATATGTGTACCCTCTACCCCCCCTCTCCCCGCTCACCCCCTCACCCCCCCGTTGTCCGTGTCCATTGGTTAGGCCTATATGCTTGCATATAAGTCCTTTGGTTGATCTTTCCCCCTTGCCCCCACCCTCCCCTACCTTCCCTCCAAGGCCCGACAGTCCAATCAAAGCCTCTCCGTCTCTGGATCAGTCCTTGTTCATCAGTTTATGTTGTTCATTATATTCCACAAATAAGTGAGATCTTGTGGTATTTATCCGCTCTCCAGTTCCATCCATGCTGTGGCAAATGGTAAGAGTTCCTTTTTCTTCTTCCTCTTCTTAAAGAATACCTTTCAGCTTTTCATATAATGCTGGTTTGGTGGTGATGAACTCCTTTAGCTTATTCTTATCCGTGAAGCTCTTTATGTAACTGACTGTCTTTCTCTTGCTGCTTTTAAGATTCTCTCTTTATCTTTTGCTCTTGGCATTGTAATTATGATGTGTCTTGGTGTGGTCCTCTTTGGATTCCTTTTGTTTGGGGTTCTCTGCGCTTCCTGGACTTGTAAGTCCATTTCTTTCACCAGGTGGGGGAAGTTTTCTGTCATTATTTCTTCAAAAAGGTTTTCAATATCTTGCCCTCTCTCTCCTTCTGGTACCCCTATAATTCTGATGTTGGTACGCTTGAAGTTGTCCCAGAGGTTCCTTACACTATCTTCATATTTTTTGAATCTCTTTTCTTTTTTCTTTTTCGGTTGGGTATTTTTTGTTTCTTTGCATTTCAAATCTTTGACTTGATTCTTGGGATCCTCTTGTCTGCTGTTGGAGCTCTGTAAAGTATTCTTTATTTCAGTCAGTGTATGCATAATTTCTAATTGGTCCTTTTTCATGACCTCCATGGTCTCACCATACTCCTTGAGGGATTCATTAAATTTATCGGCGGTTTCCATAAAATTCTTGACAAACCTTATAAACGTGGCCTTGAACTCTATATCCAGTCGTCTGGCCTCCTCCGTTTCTGCCAATTGTGACCTGTTTCTTTGTCTCCGCATTTTGGCTGCTTCCCTGTGTTGATAGAGTGGCCTGCGCGCCAGGTGTCCTGTAGGGCCCAGTGGCTCAGCCTCCCCAGTTACCTGGGGTGGACACTCTTGGTGCACTCTTGGTGCCTCGCTTGTTGTAGGATCACTGGGAGGAATTGACCTCCTGGCCAATTGGCTGTGGGAAGCAGCTGTGTCTGAAGTGGGAGAATGGTCCCCCTCTGACCACTGGGTACAGTGGCTCCTGGATCTAAGGAGGTGCTAATTCAGCCCCTGCCTGAGGCCACACAGCAGGAACTACGAAGAGGCTCAGCTGTGAAGCAATGCAAGCCGCTGCGGGGCCTTGGGCCTTCTCTTGGAAGTTCCGGGTCTGGCTGGCCCGGCTGCAGTTAGGTAATTATCAGGTTGCAAAGTTCTGGGGCATTCACATGCAAAAGCCTCTGCCCCAGCCCGGGTGGGGCGGGGTCTCAGGGAGGCAAAAGGCCGGAGAAAGAAGCTATGGCTGATTCTCCGCGCCCGGAGTCGTGCGTCTCAGTGTCCCGGCAATGGCTGCAAGCACCTCTGAGGGAAAGCCGCCCTCAAGTTCGCCCGCTGCCGCCTGAGAGAGCAGCCTCTCCCCATATGAGACCTGGGTCCCCAGAGACTTCCCGGAACCGGAGATCAGAGCAGTCGGGAGCTTGTGATTCAAAAAGACAGCCGCGTCCTCAGGTGCCACCCCCTTTCCGCGCGCGCGAGCCGCCGCGTACCTCTGCACTCAGCCTCCGCAGCTCCTCTGGCTCTCAGCGTGCTTTTCTTTTCTTCTAGTTGTAGAAATTACACTCAGCCAGCCTTCCTGTTGTTTTGGACGATGTTTGCTCCGTCCTTTGGGCTAATTTTCAATTGTTGTGGGAGGCGACTATTTCCCGGTGTTTATCTATGCCGCCATCTTAGTTTCTCCCGTATATTCTTGTTTATTGTTGAATTCTGTTTGCTAATATTTATTTATGGACTTTTAAATTTTTTGCATCTATGTTATTTAAGTTGGCCTATGATTTTCATTTTTCATAATGTTCTTGTTTAGTTTTGGTATCTAGGTTATACTGGCTCTGAGTTTGGGGGTATTTCCTCCTTTTCTGTTCTTTGCAAGAATTTGTGTAGTGGTGGAACTACCTGCCCCTGAAACTGTAGTAGATCTGTTCTTTACAGCTCCGGACCGGGTTTTTATGTATGTGTGGCAAGGTTCTTTTGTTTCTTAATCTTTGCTCTTTTATTGGTCCTAGGACTTTGCAGGCTTTCTAATTATTCTATCCCTAAATAAGGGTGAACTCAAGTGAGACTAGGGAGTATTTATACGTAAGAAAACACAGATAAGGCAGAAGTTCAGGAATGAGTCAGAATTTCAATTAGAGACTGAACTTTGGGCCAGCAGCAAGCTGAGGGGTTGGTGGTGGAAAGGGCGCTAAATCTGGGACTTTCCTCATTAAGAAGGATCCCTCCAAACAGGATGAAGTGGCCGCAGGTGGGCTGATGTAGGCTTAGTGGAGAGAGAGCCCCTTGCTTGCCCTACTCCCACTCACTCCTGAATGACCAAACAAATGCGCACTAGCAGTGCCTAAGACAGGGCGGAAATAACTAACACACAACAGATTTTGGCTCCACCCCCACCCTGTGCAGGTTTTTCAGCTATTTTGACACTTTTTGATCATTTTTCAGAGTAAACATAAGAATGAGGGACTGTAATGCCATCCTTGTAGATTTTCCTGCACCATCCTGCCACCCTTCCATGAAGGGAAATTTATTTAGAAAACCTAAAATTTGCTGCCAAGAGTCAGGCTAATAGCAGGAGCAATGGTATGGACATTCTCAAAGGTTTTACAATATTGACTTATTTACAGTCCGTTTATCTTTTATCATGATGTTGCTTAAGTTACTACGAAGATTAATTCACATTTCCAAGTTTTCCCATATGTTAACATCATACTTCTTTTTACAACTGGTTGTCAGGGTCTTGAAAAATGAATTTTAAAATACATTTAAATTATTTGGTATTTTTATTATTGCCAACTGATGCTATTTTATATAAACTGACAGCATTTGTAATACCTTTCATGAAAGTTCCTTCCCTGTGCTTTTTTATCTTAAGCCATTCTTAGCTAACGTTTTTACACACCTTTCTGAAAGCAGCAAAAAACTGATTAAGGGGAATCTCTGGGCCAACCTGAGGTTTAACTTTGAAATACTCCTGAGTTGCTATAGGAAAAACTTTCTACTGCTTTTATTTTGTTTATAGATTACAATTAGCTAAATGAGCAAGTAGTAAATGGGAGTTGCTTAAGGAAGTCCATTTAACATTTTTGACTTGATTAATTTACAGTCTCTGTCAATTGACCTCTTTTTGGTAGAGAGCATGTGACTCTAGACCAGTGGTTCTCAACCTTCTGGCCCTTTAAATACAGTTCCTCATGTTGTGACCCAACCATAAAATTATTTTCATTGCTACTTCGTAACTGTAATGTTGCTACTGTTATGAATCGTGATGTAAATACCTGATATGCAGGATGGTCTTAGGCGACCCCTGTGAAAGGGTCGTTCGACCGCCAAAGGGGTCGCAACCCACAGGTTGGGAACCGCTGCTCTAGACAAACATGCAGCCACCCTAGGTGTATTGCTGCTTAAGAAAACTGCTGTAAAATAATCTGTTAGTACATGGGAAAAAAGATCTTGCTCTCGTGTGGTTTTCAGGGTACCAGAGGTTTGGTTGCTTGTGTTTCACTCAATTGCTTTCTGTTCATGAATAGGCTCGCACTATGCATCACTACTTTGCAGACTCACTGCAAAGGAAATAGCAAGAGGTAAAATGACCTCAAGTGAATGTGGCTTTTTGTGGGTGGGCAGTGTTACAACTAAGTAAACAAATTGTGTAGGAAGATCTTTATTTAACTCATCTTTATGTTCTTCTCACACTGACTTTTTTGGTGAACCACTCCTTATTCTTGAAACATTTTTATACTGATTAAGTTCATTGTAAATAAGTAGCATATTTACAAGTAGTTATTTAGTTTTTTCGTAACCTTATTTTACCATTTTCCTGGTTAAGTTCTGTTTTTCTTTTGGGCTGACAGTTTACTTCTGAGTATCTTTATAAGAGAGATCTGTAGGAAGAACGGCATTAACCCGCTTTTATCTCGTCATGTTAAATTCTTTTACATCTGCTTTTGCTAGTTTATCATGCGAGTTTCTGTTGTTTTGATCACACAATTGTTTCGTACTCAGAAAAATAAAAATGATATTTGTATCTCTCTACCATAAATCTTTCGGGTGGGTAGAATCATGGCCTTTTTTTCAGTTGAGCATTGAGTATGAGACATTATGATGATACGTTAAAGAAGTCCTTCATTATGTATGGTAATCTTGAAGTTATCTGTACTCTTAGAAGGCAGAAGGGAGTCTGGATATTTTATGTCTATGTTCATTGTAATACAGGCCATATTCACATACCTAGGAAATTACCTGCTTGCCAGCTTATAGTCAGTGTCAGGACTGACTAAGTGTGGAGAAGGATTTGAGGTCTGGATATTTTAGAGACAATACATTTATTTTGTTTTCTGAAGGTAGCTCACAGTGTAATGATGGTAGTGGTTTGGGACACAGAATCTAACCAGACTGCTTGGAATCAATCTCCATTTCACCGCTGATTGCCGTGTAGCTTTGGGCAAATTACTTAACCTGCGAAGTCTCCATTCCCTCAGCTGTAAGATGGAGACAATAGTAAGAATATCTACCTACTTCATGGACTGATTGAGAAGTTTCAATGAATTTATATGTGTAAAGCACTTAGTGCACAGTGGTTCTCAACCTGTGGGTCGCGACCCCTTCACAGGGGTCACCTAAGACCATCGGAAAACACATGTATAATTACATATTGTTTTTGTGATTAATCACTATGCTTTAATTATGTTCAGTTTGTAACAATGAAAATACATCCTGCATATCAGATATTTGCATTACGATTCATAAAAGTAGCAAAATTATAGTTATGAAGTAGCAACGAAAATAATTTTATGGTTGGCGGTCACCGCAACATGAACTGTATTAAAGCGTCGCGGCATTAGGAAGGTTGAGAACCACTGACTTAGTGCCTGGCACATAGTAAAACTCGATGGAGATATTGTTATCAAGTCAATAAGCGTGACTCAGGGTGGGCCGATATACACTGAGTGGCCAGATTATTATGATCGTCCAGATTATTATGACCACCCCATCAGTACTTCGTTGGGCCACCTTTTGCCTTCAATACTGTGGCGATTCTTCTTGGCATTGACTCCACGAGATGTTGAAAGGTGATGCGAGGAATCTGACACCATGCCTGATGAGTAGCACTGTCCAGTTCTGTGAGATTTGATGGTTGTGGAACCAGCTGCCTGATGGCTCTTTTAACTTCGTCCCACAAATGCTCAATTGGATTGAGATCTGGTGATTGTGGGGCCACCTAAGCAAGGCAAAGTCTCCCTCATGTTCTTGAAAGCACTCCTGCACAAGACGAGCACTGTGGCCTGGTGCATAGTCTTGTTGGAAGGAGCCATCTCCATTGGGATACACCATCAACATGATAGGATGAACTTGATCAGCAATGATACTTAGATATGTTGTGCTATTCAGACGTTTATAATGGTCTGGCCCTCTAGCAACTTCAGCGCAAAATTATAGCTAATTTGCCTACAAACGTCAGGTGGTCATAATAATCTGGCCACTCACTGTATGTTTCTCTGAAGGCGTTTTGAAAGAATAAAATGTCTGTGCTTGCGTCATCTTTACTGTATACTGTCTGTCTTCCTGGGGAAACATTTCTTCTGTCTTAGCTGCTTCACGGCCCAGCTAAGCTGGGCTTCCTGCTGGAGTGACCACAGCAGGGAAGCTTGTCCTAGGAGACCACATGCGTGCCCCACTTGACTGGGTACAGGAGTTCTGCTGTAAAAGAAGAGTTTTGCACCCTAGCTGGTTTTGCTCCGTGGATAGAGCGTTGACCTGCGGACTAAAGGGTCCCGGGTTCAATTTCGGTCAAGGGCACATGTCTGGGTTGCGGGCTCAACCCCTAGTAGGGAGCGTGCAGGAGGCAGCCGATCAATGATTCTCTCATCACTGATGTTTCTATCTCTCCCTTCCTTTCTGAAATCAATAAAAATATATTTGAAAAAGAGAAGGGTTTTGCTTTTCTTATAAGGGCACCTAACCGAACAGGTGCTACCTCATCCTTGGGTACTCTAATGTTAAAAGAAGTGAATGTCCAAATAAAATTTATTGGGGTAGTGATTCATTTGTTCAACAAATCATTCTCTAAGTTTTATGTATGTGGCCTTAAGTTTGTAAAGACAAGGCTTTCCTGTGCTAAAAGTAGAGCTTTCATACTAACCGAAGGGAAAAACATGGAAACGATTGCTTTGTTCTTTCTGCTATCTCTGAAAATGACGTAAATGTAGTTTATTTTATGATTGTCCCCTTTGTACACTTAAAAAGTTTTGCTGTGATTTGTTTTGTAGAGAAAGATCAAGAGGAAAAACTGATAAGTCCTCTCATCTTCTAAGTTTCTTGTTGATTAAAAGCTACATTTCTTAGAAGTAAAGAAATTACCTATGAATTTTGTTTCCCAAAGGAGTTAGTGAAATGTCACTATGAATTTATGTTGGCCTGAAATTTTTTTTGTTTATTTTTTTATTATGTAAGGTCTGTCTTACATTTTGTAAATAAATTTGTTCCTGGCAAGATATGTAAATTTCGAATTCTGTTTCCTATTGACTTAAAGGATTAAGAACCTGTGGAATTGCTTAGCCCTCTTACCCCCTTAAATACCTATTGAGAGAGCAAAGTCAGACAGTAGAACCTTCACATCTGTGCTCCCATAGTCCCTTATGCTAAACCTACTCTAGTACTTAACCACTTGGAAACTATAGCATCTTACCTATTCTAAGACACCTTGAAAATTTTTCTTATTTTAATCTTTGTAAATAGAATCATCTTCCAATTGATGACATCCTAGAGTCAACAGAAGATGGTATTCCTTTTTTTCTCTGGCCTCCTACATGACAGTGAGTAGACTTCTTGAGAGCAAGAACTGATGCTCGTTTATTTTTGCTATCTCCAGGGTCTGGTTTGCATTTAGAGCCCTGCTTTTGCTGAATTACAGTGTAACAGTTTTTAGGATCATCTCAGTAAGTATAAGTTGAAATGAGAGTTTCATTAAGACACTTTTGCAGGGTGAGGCATAGAAAAACAGGGCCTGCAATGCTGATAGGTAGTTAAATGCTACTTCTACTTCCCCTTCTTTGTACCCCTTCTCTCTTTCTCTTTTGATTGATTCTCTTAAACTTTTGATTGATACATCCCTCACAGACAAAGCATTACTTTACCTGAATTTGTTGCTTTTAGCAGATGCCAGAGAAGTGAAAGAGTAAGAATGCAGTATTCTCATTTATGATATGCTCTTATGTTTTGGGCATCCTTTGGATATTGCACTGTGCCATAGTCACGTATATTATGTAAATGAGGAACAGGTGTAAGTGTGTTTAGGGACATAGTGTTTAGTATATAGCGATGGAAGAAAGGCCAGACTTCCTGCTCAAGGCTTCTGCTTTATAAGAATTTTCTTCTGAGTTACCATTTGTTGTTATTTTTACTAGTTTACAATTATCAATTTTATTTATAAACTAGTGGCCCGGTGCATGAATTCATGCACATTGAAATTAGGAGAAATATTTTAATATCACTATTCACCCTTTCTCTGTAATAGAAGTGTCAACCAAATTCATGATTGACAATGACAGATCGAAACACATGCATGCAATTGGCGCCAGCTTTATATGTGTTGTGCATGCGTGAGTCAACTTAGCCTTTTATATATGTAGAATAAACTTGCTTAATTAGACCTGCTTTCTGATTTAGCTAAACTTTTTCTAAAGCACCTCAACTTCTCTTTCAGGTTATTGTCAGCAACACAGCAGTAAATATCAACACGAAGCAGATTATTATTGTAGATCACGCAGGGAGAACAAAGGGTAAAATATTTAACTGCAGCAGTGTTTGACTATACTCTGCGCAGTGAGAAAACCTGAAGTCATTTTCAAGGTCCATCATTTCTTCTTTTCAGTCAGGTCAAGTTTCTAAATTTCTAAATCTCTGTTTGCTGGCTAATGAAAAGCAAATAGGATTCCACTGAGTCTCCTGTCTACCTATTCCAGGACTTCTGTGAGGATCAAATGAGATGAGGCATGGGAAAACACTTCATAGACATTTGGTTAAAGTGTAAAATGTTTCCACTTGGCTATAAAGTAAATCATGTTCCTGGGCGGAAGAAACTGCAAGGAGGCTAGTCGCTAGGGAGAGGAAGCCAGGTGTTGCTATGTGCTGTCATTACCTGGACAGACACTTAGCATATTAGCCTTTTATATATACACAGACTAGAGGCCTGATGCACGAAATTCGTGCAAGGGTAGGCCTTCGCAGCCCCAGCTGCCTCCCAGCCCTGGCTGCTGGGGCCCTTGTGGGCCCTGGCTGCCTCATGGCCCCAGCTGCCTCGGGGCCCCGCCCCCTGCCTGCACCCATCTTGGCCTGGTGCTGCCTGTGTCTGTCGCCACACACCCTCAGTTCCCCAGTTCCACGGAGCCCCCTGTTCATTCGCCCCACAGAGGGTGGCCTGGGCCTCCCTCTTTGGGGCGATCGCAGAGCTTCCCCCCATGGATCACCCCTCCGGTCGATGACCTGGGCCTCCCTCTGTGGGGTGATTATGGGGCGATGACCCTCCACCAATCGCATTGCACCCGCCTTGGCTGGCCTGGCGCCAGTGTGTGTCATAGCGTGGCCGTCCGGACTGACGTTCTGCTGTTCGGCCGTTTGGAGAATTTGCATATTATACTTTTATTATTATAGATAGTTCTGTGATTATGAGACTTTGGGTTTGCATAACCTTATCACAATAAATCAAATGTTTGCTTGGAAAGGTGGAGTAGATCTAGTCTCCCTTTATCTTGCTCCTGAGTACCATAATTATCATTCTTGTGAATCTAGATGTAATCTTAGTGCTAGAAGAAACTGCTTAGTGGCTTTAGTTGTTTTCCTTAAGTTACAGGTGGGTGGTTAGAAAAGTCTTATGTAGGATCCCTTAATTAGAAATGACTGCCATGTAAGTTGCTAAGTTGCTTTTGTTTGTTTCTTTAATCCTCACCTGGTGCTATGTTTTTACTGATTTTTAAAAAATATATTTTATTGATTTTTTTACAGAGAGGAAGGGGGAGGGATAGAGAGTTAGAAACATGGATGAGAGAGAAACATAGACCAGCTGCCTCCTGCACACCTCCTACTGGGGATGTGCCCGCAACCAAGGTACATGCCCTTGACCGGAATCGAACCTGGGACCTTTCAGTCCGCAGGCCGACGCTCTATCCACTGAGCCAAACCGGTTTGGCTGATTTTTTTTTTTTTTAAAAGGGAGGGAGGTGGGGAGAGAGAGAGAGAGAAAGAAAGAAACGTTGATGTGAGAGGGAAACATCAATCAGGAGTACATGCTGTGACCGGGGATTGAACCTGCAACCTACGTATGTGTCCTGACCGGGAATCAAATCCATAATCTTCTTGATGTACAGGACGATGCTCCAACCATCTGAGTCACCCTGCCGGGTCATGTAAATTCTTTTAATACACTTTATGTTGTGAGTTTTAGATATATAGATAAAGCAGTTTCCATATACTTGGTACCCAGTTTCCTTAATAACATCTGACATTGTATGGTACATTTGTTCTAATCAATGAACCCACGAACCCACTAATTCAGGTTTCCAAAATTTTTACCCAATATTTTTTTGCTCTGGGATCTCATCATGATACCACATTATATTTAGTTGTCATGTCTCCTCAGGCTCCTCTTGGCTCCCTTTCTTGTTTTTGGTGGCCCTGACCATTTTGAGGAATACTTGTCAGATATCCGTAGAATGCCCGTCTATTGGACTTTGCCTGTTTTTCTCATGACTGGACTGGGATTCTGGATTTTAGAAGGAAGGCCACAGAGGTCAAGTGCCGTTTTCATCACTTCACATCTAGGGCACAAAACCATCATGATTTATGGCTGTGGATGTTGACCTTGATCATCTGGGTGAGGTAGTGTTTGGTTTCTCCACCGTAAAGTTACTGCTTTCCTTGCCACCTCCTCCCCATATGGTATTCTTTGGAAGGAAGTCATTATGTGCAGTAGAGTTGCTTTGTAATTTTGTATAAATATTTAAATGGCAGAACAATTTAAATATGTACCCGGAGTTAGTGAAATATTTGCTTTTAATAAACTATCACTGTTTAGAACGTTAAGAGATGTGCCTACAGTTAGAGATTTGTTTTGGCAAAATTTTTCAAGTTTTTAAAATTTCTTAGTGCTTCAACCTTTTTTATTGTGTGGCAGCTGTTAGATGTTCCTCTTTACCTAATTCTTGTTCTATCTATTTGATACTTATTTTTGGGAACATAAAATGAAAGGGACATGTAGGGGATCATTAGTCAAAAACTTGAATAATTTAAAAAAAAAATTTTGATCATCATCTGTTGCTTTTCTGCACTTAAAAATATTTCTAAAATTGAGGGCTTAGTTGCTATGTAAATTATGATTAGAGACCAGAACAGTTTAGGACCCAAAATGATCAAGGGAAAGCACCTTGTCGGAAACCCCCATGACAATAAACCTCTCCTTGTAGTTCCCATTTGTGTGTTTCAATTATAAGGCTTATGTTAAAATTAGATCATAATTTCCATTGTAGACTCTCAATTTCATGGTTGTGTAACTGCCATATAAACTTGATTGTAAACAGAGGCCTTTAATGATGGGCTTTATTCGAGCAATTTAAGAAAGGGGTATTCAGCTCCAAGGGTAGAAAATATATGCCTAATTTTACATTTTAAGTTAAATTGTGAAGAGAGGCTTTGATTTTAAGGTGAGTTTGAGCCTGGTTGATGTGGCTTAATGGTTGAGTGGAGACCTATGAACCAGGAGGTCACAGTTCGATTCTCTGTCAGGGCACATGCCTGGGTTGTGGGCTCAAGCACCTGTAGGGGGCATGCAGGAGGCAGCCAGTCAACAATTCTCTCTCATCATTGATGTTTCTAACTTTCTCCCTCTCCCTTCCTCTCTGAAATCAATAAAAAAATATTTTTAAAGGTGGGCTTGAAAATATTTTTCTTACGATTTTCTATTTTCTGCGATGAGATGTATTATTTCATAAGAAAAAAACCCTAAAAAATAAAATTAACTTGTTAAAGCCTTGAGACTTATTAGCTTTTAAAACAAATAATTATTTTGACTTCTTTCCAAAAACTACTAGAATCTTAGAACCAATTTAAATCCATGTACCCTTTTTTATTTTTTGTTTTGTTGACTAACTGAATCTCTCTAGTTCAAAGAATGAAATTCACTTCATGTATCTATGAATTACCTTTGAGGTAAATTGTAGTGCTGGTATTGTGAAGACTGTTCAATATTTGAGTTCCAATAGTTAGTGAGAAGAACAAAAATTCTGTTTTGTCATACACTCTTTTTGGGCTTATAAACTGCAGAAAATAATTAGAAGAATGAGGAGTTCAAATTTTATAGGTGAGTATTCATTTCCTAGGTCTGCTGTAACAAATTACCACAAACTTCAGAGCTTTAAACAACAGCATTTTTTTTCTCCCACAATTCTGGAGGCCAGAACCCCGGAATCGAGTTGTTGAGAAGGTTGGTTCTCTCTGGAAGCTTTGAGGGAGAATGGGTTCCATGTGTCTTTCAGTTTCTAGTGATTGTTGGCAGCCTATTCATTCGTTGGCTTTCACTCCCATCTCTGCCTCCGGCTTCATATGGCTTTACCCCCCCCCCCCCCCCCCCCCCCCGTCCCCCCGCGCCTCGCCGGGGTCTTCTCTCAAATCTCCCACTCTTTTCTCTTATAACACAGTCATTGGATTTAAGTCCAGGATGATCTCATCTGGAGATCCTTAACTTAATTGCATTTACAAGGATCCTCTTTTTAAATAAGGTCACATTCGTGGGTAGCAGGGGTTAAGAGTTAGACATACCTTTTTGGGTGCCACAGTTCAACCCACTAAAGTTAGTAAACTGCTTTCTGAATTTGCTAATAAGCACTGCAAAAGTATTTTTACTAAATGGAATAATAGTTATAGACTCTGACAATATGCATGTAAATGTGATTCAGAATTTAGTTGCATGTTTACTTTCTCTTCATGTGGTTTGCAATTGATGTGGCATTCTTTTACTGTGAAATTAGTCTGTACTCATATAGACAAGCTATAATTTGTGACTTTAAATGGTGTGAGCAAAGTCTTAAACTCTATGAACATATGCCACTTAGTTCTCGAATTTTTAAACCTACATACATGGGTATTTTTCTAAGATGAATGTTTATATGGTTCCCTTTGATATGAATCATGTTTGTCTCTACTTGAAAGAGTTTAAATTTATCCAGTGATCTGGTGTCTGATTTTCATTTATATGCCACCAGGAGGGATTTTATGGAAACCACTGAGAATTGCTGGGTGGATAAATGAGGTTAAATAATTAGAAGAAAGAAGGTTGGTCCTTGGTGTGAATAGACAGAGCCACTTTCTGAGAAGTACCGCCTGGCCTTCTGGCATGTGGTTGGGAAAAGCTCTGGTGAGGAGAGCATTCTCTCCTTTCCTCCAATTTTGAGATGAAGGTCAGGAGGAATGTAGTTCTTATTGTTACTAGGATAAAATAACAGTGATATAGGCTAAGTAAAGTTGGCTTGTTTTTTAAAATGTAGTTGTGCTTTAGACCCATAACTATAATATTTAACACATTTCGTTCCACATAGAAATCTCTAAGACATACGCCAGGGACCGCACGTTTTTGGGCAAACTGCACGTTATTTAAATGATCATAACTACAGATCGTAATGCACTTTAGGTGTTGTTTTTCAATAATTATAACATTTTTATTTACAAAAACAATTAAACAATTAAAGTTCCTAGTACTTTTTTAACGTATGGCACTGCGTAAAACATTTTCCTCTATGAAGAGGGAGCAAACAGAATTTACATAAGTATCTAGATTCGCTCCTTTTTCCATGGGCGGCACAAACTCTGCAGGTTCTCGTAGGAAATTTTTTCTTTCCACTCGCTGGAATACACGTAGGTTCATGCTGCTTCATATCACCTGACAACCTTTTGGGTGGATCTTTACGGGGTGCTCTCCTTGCACCCCCAGGGGAAGGGCTGGACAGATTTGCCTCTGGTGCCGGAGAGCCTTCATTATTGTCATCCGTTATCCAGTCTCTCGCCACCGATAGCAGAAACTGTTTATACTTCATTTTTGCTTGTGGGTTGAGGACGCTGTACACTCTGAATTGAAAAGTCCACGGTTTATAAGGTACAACACTACTTTTTTTGTCCATTTCATCGTTTTCCTTAGAGTGGAACAACACGAAAGGAAGTGTATCAGTTTCGTTGGTTTCCTTCCTTTTTCTGAGAGAGGGCATTTCTAAAAGCGCCAGGAACTTGAAGACGAAGACTATTCGAATGACCAAAATACAATGTAACTGCAATGCTTTATGGGTTCGTGCAATCATATAGTTTTTCGTAGATTGACCTGCACGGTTTCCACCAATGAGATCGCCTCATTCGATGTGGACAAGACAGTGTGTTGACATCTAAGGTCCATAACAGATGGCGCGTGAAACAGGAGAAAGCTCGTGAGCGGTACGAAAGGTGTTAATAATACAATTTTCTAAAACAAGAAGCCCCTTACCTCCACTCATTCTCCATCCACACTAGTCTGTTTTGGGTTTTTGGTAGTGCTCATTTCAAACATTATCATCTTTATTCTGCTTGTGTGGGTATTGTCTCCTCTGCTAAAATATAAGTTCCAGAAGTGCTAGAACCATGTCAGTTTTATTCTCATTCAGGACTATATTCCAGTTCCTAAGTAGTAAGCACTTAAAATATATTTGTTGAATGAATGAATTTAATATAGGGTGAGGCAAAAGTAGGTTTATAGTTGTATGTGAAACAGTTTATTCTTGTATTATTATTTAGTAATTATTATATTTTCCATATGAACAACTGTAAACCTACTTTTGCCCTATCCTGTATGTTATGGATACTCTTGAAATCCATACATAGAGACTTATTTCATCCCTTTAATGGTTGTTTACTAATCTTTTATGCATATAGCATATTCATTTAATCATTATCTGTTATGGACATTTAGGTTATTAATAATTTTTCACAGTAACAAACAAAGCTGCCTGAACAGCTTGTATGTGTGTGTGCATATGTGCATATGTAACTTTCGTAGATAGCAGTGTTAATTTCCTTAATTTGTAGTTCTTACAAAATAAGCACATTTCAAAATGTATTATTGAAATAATTTTAAGTATAATTGACCTACATTTTCCTAAGTACAGTTTAAAATGTTTTAATTTTTTTCCTCCTTGAATCAATGGAAATCTCCTGCCACAATATCTTAAGGGGGATTGTAAGCTGTGTGTGTGTGTGTGTGTGTGTGTGTGTGTGTGTTGCTTTGATTGCCTCTGTGGGAAGGATCTTGGCTAATCTCTGTGAAAGGAAGTGTCAGAACCCTTCTGTCAATTGCATGGCAAGACTGGGAAAGGAAAGCAACAGCCAATGTAGAAGATTAGAATATTAAATTCTAGTGGTTTTCATTTCATATTATCCAAAGCCCTTCCATGGCCTATAAGGCACTCTGCTTGCCTCTCTCATCACATTTCACTGCTTGTTCTGTTGTGGCGTACTGGCCTCCTTGCTCTTCCTCAGATGTGTTACCCACACTCTCACCTTGCTGTCTTTAACTTCATGTTCACTTTGCCCAGAATGATCTTCCTTTACGTAACAACATGGCTCACTCCCTCAATTGACCTTGGATTCTCTCCTCAAATGCCACATTGTCCGTGAAGCCTTCTGTGGCCATTGTTTGTCATATCTTCCCCTCTAGCTCCTGCGCTGACAACCCCCTTTGTTTTTCTTCAGAATTCGCATCACCTCTGATATATTATGTTTATTTGCTGATGGTCAATCTTCCAAAAAACCGCAAGCCCAGTGAGAGGTGGGATTCCATCCTCAGCTCCTGACTCAGCATAGGCGCTCAGTTAGCATTTATAGGTTGAGTGGGTTAGTGAGTGAACCTAAGGAAGGAGATTCATGTGGAAGAATGTGGGCTATTTCCTTTACTTCCAGTTTTGCTTCTATGGACCATCTCTGCCCTAGAAGAGGTGAGCAGTGACAGTGGGGTCTAGGATATTCATAGGGAGCAGTGTATAGAGGGAAAGAAAATGAAAAAGGGAGTATCCAGGCTCTGGGGAGCAAAAGTTACAGCTAGAAGTGGGTTGGTCAGCAACTTGCTTATGGGGCAGCCTTTGTTTCTAAGTTTGGGAAGGAAGAGAACCAATTTGCAAAGGCCCATTTTGAGCTTAACAGTGTACTGGTACTTTACAGTGTCACTTAATCTTCACAATAGTCTTTAAATAAGAATCATTATGGCCATCTTATAGGTCAGGAAATTGATATTTAAGAGGCTAAATAATCTTCCTAAGATCTCATAGCAATTAAGTGAGATATCTAGGTTTGACTGACTCCAAAATCCATGCTTTTTCTTACACTTCATAATACTTGAAGGGGGATTCTATGTATATTAATAATTTACATTTTATATGATGGTGTAAAAATTTCAGAAAATTTTCATGTATCTTATTTGCTCCTTGTGACAAACTTGTGAAAGTGGCTACCAACTCAACTTTACAGGTAATAGAACTTGACATCAGTGATGTGATTTGCTGCAAATTCGATAGCTGGGAAGTAGGAGCTATGGCTTTCATCAATTCTTCCTGTCTTAAAATCTGATATTCTTTTCTTTATACCACAAACTTAAATTCTTGAGAGCACCTACACATTATGTTTGACACACTGTAGGAGCTAAATATATCACAATAAAATTAGAGAGCTAGAATCTTTTAAGAGATCTTAAAAGATGGTAGTTGGCACCAATTCAAATGTCAACAGGAGCTGGTTTATAGCAACAGAGGTCCCATCCCTGGTCCCTGATTGGTCAGCTTAGAGCTGCTCTGATTGGCCAGAGCTGTGCAGAAAACCTCAGACCTATTGGTTGTAATAGGACTCCTGGAACTACTTTATACGGGTTGGCTCAGTTGGCAGAAACACAGTGCAGGCAGGCAGTTCAGCAGCATTGAGCCAGGCAGCCTAGCAGTCCAACGGCAGGCAGTTCAGCACAGAGGCATCCTCTGTGAAGTGCAGTTTGTGTTAGAGGCCACTGTGCAGAAATGGCTGCTAGGCTCTGCTTTTTTTTTTTTTTTTTTAATTATTTGAGTCCAGATGGCCACCAGGAGCCCTTTTTAGTCCTTGGGTATCCTTTTTTTCCTTTCAGGGTTCATAGGAGAAAATTCCTCATGTACAGCCAAAGCCAAGAAAGGGGGCGACTCACCCAGGAGCACTCATTTAGTTGTAGAGCTGGGACTAGAACTTAGATTTCCTCATGCTCCTTTTATTACTAAAGAGTTTCTATTTAATCTGTGTAGGTCTTTCCCCTCGGTTCCCTCTTTCATTCACAGGTTTCAGCTTTCAAAACCTACAAAAATATTTTCCTCCCACTCAGGTCTCCCAGCAACCCAGTTCTTTCCACAGGTAATTGAGGTTAGTTTCTTGTATGTCTTTCCAGAGACATTTTATACACATAAAGGAAATACGTAAACTCTGTGTATTTATTTAACAACGTATCTTGTAGATTACTCTATATTAGTACAGGAAGTCTTTTTTTTATGGCTTCATTCATATTGAATGAATGTTTCATCATTTAACCACTCATTTACTGGACAGTTAATGTTGTTTCCAGTCTTTTAAATTAAAAACAGTTGCATAATGAATTACACATGTCATGTCTTATAGGCACAGATGTATTGGTAGGATAAATTTCTAGAAATAACATTGTTAGGTCAAAGAGACTATTTCTGTACATATTTTTTATAATGCCATACTTAGACCTTTATTTATTTATTTTCTCTTTTCCACTTATTTTCTGAATGGAAGTCAGAGGGAAAGGCAGAGGGAGGGAAGGAGAGAGAGAGAGAGAGAGAGAGCGAGAAACATCGACACAAGAGTGAAACATTGATCAGCTTCCTCTTGCACACTTCCCACTAGGGATTGAGCCCGCAACCCCGGCATGTGCCTTGACTGGAATTGAACTGAACCTTTTGGTGCATGGGATGACGCCCAGCCAATTGAGCCACACTGGCCAGGGTAGACCTTTATTCATAATGTAGAAATGGAGTGTTTTCACTTTGAATGAAATTGCTTTTGTCTTTTTATTTGACAGTGGCAGTTTATAATTTTAAAAATAACTTATTTTAAGAGTAACAGAATTTCTCCTTTAAACTGGTATATGCTATATGCTTTTATGTTAATATGGAAGGTTAAAGAAAGTATAATGGAAGCAGTATTGCTTTGGAGTCAGACCTGAATTTGGATTCCAGTTCCACCAACCTACTGACTTTTGCCCTTTGGGTAGGTCATTTAAACATTGAGCTTCAATAATCTCATTGTAAAATGGGAATAGTAATACCAACCTGACAAAGTGGGTTGTTTAGAACTACTGTATGTCATTGATTCTAAGAAACACATTCTCCCCCCACCCCCCCTACATTTTAGTATCTCTGACATTGAAATGCTTTATAATTGAAGACAAGTCCTAATTGTTTTGACTCTTTTTCTCTCTTGGCACATAAAATAATAATGGTCTGACAATTGATTTGATTTTAGATTTGATGAAGTAGGGTGATTCCACATACTGGCACAAGTGGACTGTGCTAGGGCATGACATAGGTGGAGGAGTGAAGTGTGATGGGGAAAGTTCAGGGTTGAGGTAGGGGGTGGATGGGTGTTAGAGGAGTGGGTATAGCCGTGGTGTTTTGTTTTAGGCAAGTGGTCAGAATAGCAGATCCACCACATAGGGGGTGGATAGTACAACTGCTTGGTGAAGCACGGGAACAAACGTTACCCACAAATTTGGGTTTATGGAAGTTGGAATTATGGCAAAGTGTTTGTGGCCAACAGGACTTTAGCTCAGGGCTGAGATTTTGGAACTGTGTACTAATTTGTGTCAGGAAGACTATAAAATAATGACTGTGGAGAAGATATTTGCAAATCATGTATCTGAAGGGAATTGTATACAGGATATATGAAGAACTCTCACACTCAACAACAAAAGGACAACCCAGCTTAAAAGTGGGCAAAGATTTGAACAAGCATTTCTCCAGAGAAGGCGTAAAATGGCCAATAAGCATGTGAGAAGATGACCAACAACCCATTAGGGAAATGCCAATCGAAACCGCAAAGAGATATTACCCTACACCCACTAGGATAGCTAGGGTAAAAAAGACAGATATTAGTAACAAGTTTTGGTGAGGATATTGAGAAATCCTCAAACACTGCTGATGGGGATGTAAAATGGTGCAGCCCCTTTGGAAAACTCTGGAAGTTCCCCAGAAAGTTAAACATAGTTTTACCATGTGACCTAGCAATTCCACTTCTAGGTATATATCCAAAGAAAATGAAAACATGTTTACACAAAGAGGTGTACATGAATCTTCATCACAGCACTGTTAATAGCCAAAATGAAAAAACAAACAAACAAACCCTCAAATGTCCATCACCCAGTGAATGGATAAATATAGTGTATCCATATGGTGCATCTCATAGAAAGGAATGAGAATTGGAATCCTGATACATGCTACAACATGAATGAACATACAAACAAAAACAATGAGGCTCTGGTTCTAGGAATGACCTGTGTTTGTAGATTATCAGCGTAAGGGTTCAGAGTCGAAGAAGCCAAATTATAAGAGCTGGAACACCTGTTGTTTGGAAAAATCCTTGAGAAGAGGGAGGAGAAGTGGTGATATTGCAGTTTGGGAATACAACAGAAGCACTTATCAGCATTGCCAAGGTCAGACGAATAACAAAGCTAACAGTGGTGAGGCTCTGAATGTTGGCTTGTAATGATTGAAATTGCTTCCTGCCTGAAATAGGTATTGGGCCTGAGGTCTGCGTAGTTGGGCTGAGCCTGCAGAGAGGACCTAGGGGACTCCAGTGTGGGGAAGCACCATGATATGGAGAGGAAGGGTACACAGATAGGACCCAGGTTAAGCCTGGACATTGTGTACCCATAGAGGTCAGGGTCTATGTCAGTGGTTCTCAACCTTCTGGCCCTTTAAATACAGTTCCTCATGTTGTGACCCAACCATAAAATTATTTTCGTTGCTACTTCATAACTGTAATGTTGCTACTGTTATGAATCATAATGTAAATATCTGATATGCAGGATGGTCTTAGGCGACCCCTGTGAAAGGGTCGTTCGACCCCCAAAGGGGTCGCGACCCACAGGTTGAGAACCGCTGATCTAAAGGGTCCCACAGAGGCAAGCATTTATGTTGTTGAAGCACCTGTGGTCCACGAGAGCTGGAGGTAAGGAAGGCTAACTTAACCAAGGTAATAGTGCCCGATGGAAAGGATGGGTTGGATATGGAAATTCCCTAGGAGTGCAAAGTTCAAGTCAAGGTAGGAGCCGAAAGACACAGATCAAAAACGACCTGTGCCTTGGTGTGAAAAAAGGAGTGTCATGGGATTTACTCAGATTTCCCATGGGAATGCCATGAGATGTTTATTGAATGTCTACATATCATACATAGACCCTCTCTGTTTATCTATTACTCTGTGCCAATTGTCATTATGCTTTGAAAAAATTGTTTTCTTATTCTTAAAACATATAGGCTTTGTGTTACATGTTGTAATAAGACTAATAATTGGGAGATGAAAGCGAACTAATAACAATTAAGGTCAAGCAAGGGAAATAAACTTCATGCTGCATGATGGAGGCCACTGGCTTATTGTTGCTTAATGGTTTCTACATATGCCAGCTCTGAAGGATAAATACGCAGTGATGTATTTCCTTACCTGCAAATGGCTTGTATATAGGAATAGTGGCTGCAGCCATGGCAGCTTCCGTTTCCTCACGTTGACAGTTTTCAAAAATCACTCTGCTGATATTATGAACTAAACATTTTTGTAGTACTGTGGAGGAAGGGGAAAGAGGAAACCCTTTCTTTTCTTCTGAAAGGACAAAAGCTTTGAAGAAGAAGCTGAAGCTCCCTTTGGGGAGCTGACGTGAAATGGTGGTTGAGTCCTGAATAATTTTCCCTTCACAGTCTGAAGTGTTTCTTTTCCTTTCTCACCTGTGCTGAAAATGTTACTAAAGATTCACTTTGGTTTTGAATGTTGCTTTTTAGAATAGCAAGTGTGGGCATAGGGGGCCAGGGTGATCTTTCTTAGACTGCAGCGGGCTCTAATTGGGACTGATAATTTTTCACCTTGTGTCTCTGGTGAGATTCGCTCTCTTGAGGGAACTGTTAGTTTTCATTTGAGAGTGGAACAGCGGGGCGAGAGGTAAGTGGTTTTGTACCTAGAATGTTTTCAAAACAGGGCTAAAGTCTAAGAGTGTAGTGGGCAGTTGGGGCATAATGAGGAGGCTGGGGTAAGTGTAGGTTAGGGCTGGCTCTGTACTCTGGGAAAGGAAGTGAAATCCTCTTCCCAGTTCTTTTTAGGGTCAAATGATTCTGCTTCAGAGGTTTGGACTCAGGGTTAATACTGGCTCAGCACCATATTTCAATGGTAGTTTGTGGTCTGGCTATGGACCTAAACAGATTATTCTCCGGGGGAGTGAGTACCAAATAACTGACTCAGAAACAAACTTTTGTAACAGGACTAGTTTGTAAGTTGACTTTGTACTGTGCTTTTGCTTGCTGCATACCAGACCCATTGATTTGCAACCGAATACTTTCTACATGAGGTGTACATATCGCTGAGATTGCCCAGAAGTCACATGGAGGCCTGAGTTTTGCTAAAAAGAAAGTAAAAGGATTACTGGGCTTAGTGTAGCCTTTATTATTCTGCATTTCAGTTCTGGAGGATACATTATGGAGATCTCTGTAATCAATTATACACGTTAGATTAAATGAAATACTAATTTCAGTCAGAAAAAAAGTGTTTAAGTGAAGGAATATTAAGCACATTGGAAACATTTGACATAAAAATAAGAGAGGGTATTGCAGGGAACAAAGGTTCTCTGTGACTTGACAGCTGCTGTTCAGAAGTGACACCAGGAAGAGCCGGGCTCGGGCTCCCAGCTGCCTGAGGTTGCTGCAGTCTTCTCGAGTGTTACCAGAGGAATTTGTGCAGCTCTTGTTTTAGCAAATAGAGGCCACTGGTGGCGAACCAGGTCCCTCCTGTGCTCTGGGAAATTAGTCCTTAACTCCCCGTTGCGATCTTTATAATATTGGGTTTTCCAGCAGTCAGGATTTTGAGGGTCTGTGTACAAGGTACATTGCTTAACTCCCTTGCAAGGAAGTTCCAAAAAGTATGAGATAGACCTTGGATACATCAAATCTACTTGGACGTATATAACTGGATTTTCACTAGAACTCTAACTAACCTTTTTCAGTTTTTCTTGAAGCCCCAAAGGCTGAGAATAAAGTAATAGTTGCCAAGTTACCCTCATATTCCAAGGACATGCATGGAATATGACCTTAAATTGGTTTTGCACATTTAGCCCATACCTTATCTCCAGGAAATAACAGTGTGGAGAGTTAAGGGGTCTGAGGTGAAGATTTCAGGAAAGAGCTGTTAGTATGTAGTGTGCTTTTTGTCCTTTCCCACCGTCGCACACAGCGGAGAGGAGATGGTGCTTTTCTTATATCCCCTTCATTGAAGCCAGATGATGGGGAAGGCACTAACAGAATTATTCTGAGAACTTGACCTGTATCCTCTTGTTTGGAGAGAATAAGGATTCAAATGTGAATCAATAGCAGAGCAGAGAGAAAAAAAGAGGGTTCTGCAGGGTGGAGCAAGAGTAGGTTTGCAGTTGTGAACACGTGAAAGTTTATTCTTGTATTATTACTTATTAATGATTGCATTATTTTCCCTGTGAGCTTCTGTAAACTACTCTTGCCCCACCCTGGAGTTAGCCACCTGAACGTCAGAAAACAGCAGTGTTTCCGAGCTTCTGGATGGAACCAGCGGAAAGCTTCTGAAAGGGGGCTGTGCATGGCCACCTGGAGATGATGTAGCCCAGGAGGAGAGGTACCCATGAGACCCCAAGGACAGGGTGGGAGGTGGAAACAGCCTCATTTAAGTCCTGGGGTTGCACAGGGCGGGTCCCACACAGGGACTCTTCCAGGAAACCTACAGGCCCTCGTGAGAAAGCATGGACATCAGGTTTCATTGGTGCAGCCTTTCCAACCCCTCTTACTCTCCCCACTCCAGCTCCCTGAAGGAGCCACAGACAACCTTGTTGTAAAAATTAATCAGGAAAATATTGTATGTATCACATAATAAAATGTAATGTTATGAACTGCTTACCACACGTTAAATGCTAAATAAAAGATGACTGCTCTTCTTGTAATTGAAGATACTTCCTTTTTTTTTTTTTTTTTTAAATGGATGTAATGGAGAAGGGAATGGAGATGAGTTTGAGAGTCATTTAACTTTTGAAAGGCAGAATAAGTGAAGCGGAAGGATTTTTGGCCAAAGAGCCTGCAAACTTTGATTTTAGTGTTGGATCTGCCAACGATTTGCTGTTTTAAGTGCTAGGGAAGTCACGTTACCTCTGACAGAAATCTGTGCCCCCATGGAGTTTATATTGTCGGAGTGGGGGAAAGGATGGATGGTAAAAGTAAAAAAATGTATAAAGAAAACTGGAAAATATTCTGACCAAGTAAAAAATTTGTAGGCTTCTAGGCAGTTTGGTTTTGAATACAGTGAGGTGAAAGCTCAGTTGAAAAGCATCCTTTCATCCCTTGATTTGACCCTTTCTATAGTACTTGGGTGCTACCACCAGATTGAAAAAAATAAATTTCATATGAAAATTGGCAAATATATGCGAAAGTAGAGAGAATAGTAAAATATACTCTCATATACACATTACCCAGACTCAGTAGTTAGCAGTGTTTTTCTATATGGTTTCAACGATTTCCTTCCCCTGCTCTCTCCTCTCCCCCTCCCCTTTCTGACCCCATGTTTCTAGAGGACTCCAGGACTCCTGAGGATGGTGCTGTGCTCAGAAATGCTCTGTCATTGGTTTAAACTCATCAGTGGCCTGGTCGGTCTAGCCTTCTGTCCTTTTTAAATACAAGGGTAGTGGACTTCACCAGTGTGGTGGCTTCACGGAGTTCCCCGTCTCTACCTACCTGTCCCAGTACATAGACCAGGCACCGCTCGGTGGCAGTGCTTGGGAACTACACTTTCATCAGTAGCTTGGCGGCAGGAGAAAGTGGGTTGTCACTCTTGCCCATTGAATGCAGAAGTAGTATCATTCTCATTCCTTCCCTTCCCCTTTCTTTTCTTCCCTACAGCAGCTTCTCTGAATGGGAAGACAGTGAGTTGGCCAAGCAATCTAGTGGCATATAATCGAATATTCCTGCTATCACAGCGTTAACACTCTTGCATTATTAAGGGCTTCCCTAGATTTTATCTGGGGAAATAGATCTCCCTGTCTGAATGGGCTAGCTTCTCTAATCCTAACTTTGCTCCATGCCTCCTAACATCCTTAAAGAGATTTAGGTCCATTTGCCCTTCTTACTACCTGGAAGGCATCCTGCCCTTTGGAAGGAGCACTCCTGTTCTTTCTGGCTAGGATCCTTCTCCATGCATCCTTTCCTGTAATACCAAGAAAACACATATTCCCCCCCCCCCCCCTTTTCCCCCCTTCACTGTGTTTTTCTGGACTCTTTAGTCCAATTCTTTCCTGCCCTTGCCTGAACCTCTACTATCTTCCACAGTACAGTACCATACTCCGGTTTTCCTTGCTTTCTGCTACAGAATATCCTTTCTGGACTGTGGTAGGTAACATTTCAACTTCAGCAGACAGACTGTTTTCTTTTCTGGCAAATTGCAGGGGCTCTGTGTTTATAGGTGAATGTATACATAGTTCCTGTGCATTAGGCACTGCAGTATTAACCCCTTAAATTTTGTTGCCTTCTGAACAAGCATGGTATTGGCATTTCATGCTGTTTCTGTTCTTTGGCCAGTACATTTAACACTCCTTATTCTCCTCTTTTCTAATCACAGCACAATTACTGCATGTTGTGCAAAAAGCAGTGGGCTCTGAAAGTAGGGACTTTGTCCCTGTGATGCTCCATAAATAATAGTTGAGCAAATGAATGAGAACAAGAGCAATTGACTGAAGGATTTCAAGTAGTGAAAAATAAGTCTGAATGGTGAACAACACAGATCAAACTAGAAGGCTTTAAATACAAGGGTAGTGGACTTCACCAGTGTGGTGGCTTCACGGAGTTCCCCGTCTCTACCTCAAAGTACTGAATCATATAAGCAATAAAGGCACCATTTAATCCAACCATTAATTTATGCAATTTAGAAAGGTATAATTTGTATCGTGCAAAAAAGTACACATACCTTAAATGTACAGCTTGATGAATTTTTACATATGTATATATTTGGCAGTTACAGCTCAGATCCAGAAAATATTTCCAGAATCCCAGATGGGGTGAGGGTAGCTTTTATTTTTGGTTCACAACATTTTGAATACCAAGTCCCATGGTTGGTCTGTGGTATAACTAGGATTGGAATTATTACATTTGTTCCTGGGATTAGCAAGTCTATAGACTTGAATAAAAACACTAGTTCATACCATCTAACCATGTGACAAAAATAATATTATGGTTAATGTTTATGAACCATCAGCATGCCTTGGCACTTTATATGCATGACTTCTTTTTACCTGTTCCACCAGGTTTTGTCGCTGTCCCATTTTATAGATGCTAAAGGTTAGAAAGGTAAAGTCATTTGCCTCCAGTTCCACAGCTATCAAATAGAGTTTGACTTCAATCCAGGACTGCCCTTCATCAGAGCCTGATTTCTTGTTGGTGATCAAATATCTGGTACCGAAGTTTAAACAACAAAAATGTTATGTCTTTATGGTGGGAGGTGATGATTCTGTTTGTTACCTGCACATGATGAATGCCTGTTTTAGGCATATTCTGAGCCGTGGCTTATTAGAATTATGAAAGGGAAAGAGTGTCTGGTTTTGTGACAGCCATGTCCAGAGTGATGTTGTTACTGAACTCAAGGGGCTCGCCACTGGGGGTGTTCTGTTCAAGAATGAGGCATAGTTGTTACAAGGTAGTTTGATTTACTTGCAGCAAGGAAAGGAAACAGGATTTATATCCAAAGCTCTGTCTTGCCCAGATCTTGAGGCCCTAGATCTAACAGTGTTCCTTAGGATGGATCTCTATGAGACAAGAAGATACTTTTCAGTAAGGATGACTCTTTAAAGTCTACATATAATAGTAAGACGATGGGCTCTACAGACAACTTTTGAAAACAGGACACAATATAGATGAAATGTGGACCTAAATATCCAGAAACTCCAAAATTAGTTTGTCTTAAAAATTAATATGAATGGAATAAGTTCTTGCCAGTGTTAGTAAAGTGGCAAACTTTTTACAACATTAAGATTGTTTCAGGAACTAAGACATCCAAAGAAAACATGAAACTTCCATAGCCACTAAATTTATTTTAATAGCCCTCAAAGTTGCTTAAACTACAAGTCTCCTAAAAGTGGTAATGTTTTCATTTGGTTTCACAATGCAAAAAGAACCCATCTCATTGAAAGAACTCTAGCTATTATGCATGACCTGGACATTTGAAAAATATAGTTAATATTTGTCTATTATGTTTTCAAACAAAATGGAAATGACAGTGGGCACATTTTAGGGCATTTCGGCATGAGCTGGGAATACTCAGTGAAATTCAGGTTTGTGAGATGAAAGCATGGCAAGAGGTGTCAGATTGCTGTGGAGAAACATGTTTCAGGAAACTCATCTTAAAAATATATAAACAGCGTGCTTTATCCCACCTGCTTGGCGAAAGGCTGCAGTTTCAAGTTGTTTAGAGTAGTCGGTACAAAGAATATTGTTGCCAGTTGTATTTACTTTCTGAAGAGGTGTGGGTGCCAAGAAGTGAGTTCAGGATTGTTTGGATATCTGTTTATTTTTAAATGGGGAATGGGGTAGTGATGGAAATGGCTTTCTACTCCAAGCTGCTCCTGTTGGTAAATGTTTCTTTTACAGACTTTGTTTAATAAATTATGCATTTAAGTGAAACCATCAGTTGGGAAGTAGGATTATGGATGCTGAATTCTATGATTAAAGTTAACCCTAAAATATAACTGTGGCAAGTATCCCTCAAAAATAAAATAAATATGTAAAGTCATGGTAGCAAGCAGGTCATTGTTCTCACCCTTTCTACCCCGCCCTCCTCAAACCAGGGGTTTCTTCACTGTCCTGTGCAGAGTGCCTGTGTCTGCGTAGCTTTTTGGAGTTTGCATAGGTCACCATGCCCAGGGCTGTCACTTAAGAAGGCTGTGTCCCAGGAGCCAAGCAGGTCCTGCTGCCAAGAACCTTTGCCTGGACAATGGCTGAACACCTCTGGCGTTGGTTCTTAGCGGCGAACTGCCTTCCTCCGAGTTGTTCCCTCAGACTTTGTAAGGAGCCAGTGGGAGGGGAGTGCAGGAGACAGCAGAACAGGGTGATGTCAGTGTCCTAGTTGGTGCTCTTCTAGGGAACGAAGTCTCTCCGATTTTTGTGGTTGCTGTTGTTTCCTTGTTACAAACCTTTTTTTAAAAAACTGAAATATAATACACAGACATGTATTTGGTTCGCTAAGACGCTTCCCTTCTGACTGCTACCTGAACTGTGCTTCCTGCTGGTGATGATTTCAGAGGGTAACAATTGGGAGGCTTTGCTAACGGAAGGGGGAAATTGAAATTAAGATAACAACAAGAATATCAGTGAAAGAATAAGTTGAGATCCCCATAAATGAAAGAATCCTGAAGTCGTGTTTCTTATGATAATATTATTCAAGGCCGGTGAGAAGATGAGGCATGAGAAAGGAAGCGGGACGTGCAGTCTTCGAGGCCTCTCTCTGTGTTGTCTCGTTTGTTTCAGCTACTTTGTTCTTAGGACTGATGCTTACGGTCGGGCTGCAAATAGACCTGAATTTTAATTTATCGTGTTTTCTTAGTTTTTCTTGATAGCTAGATTCTTAGGTGTATATATAAGTTAATTATGAGAACAACCTGCAGATGTTTTATAGTCTTCTTGCATATTTCAGATAGGACGATTCAGATACTTAATTTTTTTTTTTTTGAAAACTGCTTCATTTAATGGGGAATTGACATAGTAGCGATAAGCCCTAATACAATGAAAATATTTTGATTAATTCTGGATATGTGGGATTTGATAAAGTTACATTGGTACTTGTTTAGGCAGACATGAATTTTAAAACAAGGTAATTTTTCTTACAGTCCTATTTTGTGACGGATTATGATCCAACCATTGAGGATTCCTACACAAAGCAGTGTGTGATAGATGACAGAGCAGCCCGGCTAGATAGTAAGTAATCTTCCTTTATTTGATAGTTCATATATCCTATTTTTAAAAACTAAGCTCTGACGTGTTTCTAGGTTAAATATAATAGAAATATTAGATAATCTTACATATAAGCCTGTCTCTTTCTTATGTTTTAATTGATAAATCTGCACATTGGGTAATTTAAATATTCCTCAGTAAATGTAAGGTAAAACAGCACCTGGCTTGATCTTGTTCTGGGGAAACTAGTCCTATAACATTATAACTTGAAGTTGTGTTTATTGGGCTATTTGGGAAAAACATGTGAGGTTTTAGCTCTTTCTAGTGTTAGTAAAAAAAAATTAGCTTCCATGGCCTAAAAAGGCTTTATTAGGCCATTGCTTGCAGAAAAAAAAAAAAAAAAAGGCCAGTTTTGGGGCATGGAGCCTACACTACCAACAGCATGGCTGAGGGGGAGGTGGGGGAAGGGGGAAGATAGCACGCCATCCGGAGTTTTGCAAGTGGTTAATACATTAGGTGTGGGGGAGAAAGATGTAAGTCATTCTGAAAAGGATTTCCGTTGCCTATAGACCAAGGGGATGGGAGAAAGTGCAGCGGGCTAGTTCTGGGATAGGCCCAAAGAGTCCAAGGAAGAGGCATCGGCTCCCGTGGGTTAGTGGTGGACAGCAGATTCGAAAATTCATGTGTAAATAAGAAGTGGGGCCCTAACCAGTTTGGCTTAGTGGTTAGAGCGTCGGTCTGCGGACTGAAGGGTCCCAGGTTCGATTCCGGTCAAGGGCATGTACATTGGTTGCAGCCACATCCCCAGTGGGGGGTGTGCAGGAGGCAGCTGATCGATGTTTCTAACTATCCCTCTCCCTTCCTCTCTGTAAAAAAAGAAATAAAATGCATTAAAAAAAGAAGTGGGGCTCCTGGGGTTCTGTGGCGCCCCGCTATTCTCTCTTTTGGGTAATCGTGGGAATAGCCACCTGGAAATTAATCCTAAATTCCAGCAGATACACTGGAATGTGAGCCGTCTTGTCAGTCCTGGTTCACAGACTGACTGTCTCTCTCACTCTCTGGCAGCTATAATTGTAATTTAGAATATCCAAGGATTTTCTTTTTCTTGTACTACCTTTTGGTAAAGCTTAAACTAGGTGAAGTAAATAAAGAAGAGCTTCAATATTTGTTAATTTGCTTAGAATTTATAGCACAGAGGCTTTAGCAAATATTTTTTTTTTTTTTGCTTGGCTAACACTTCACCTCTCCAGAAAAGAAAGCCCTGTCCCTTTGACTCGTACAGTCCTTTTTTTTCACAGAGATGAAGGAAAACATTAGCACCTGCACTTGAAGTATGGTATTTGGGGAGTAAAACAGAGTTTCCTTTTGAATTTATAGGTATTTTTTCTAGTTCTTTCCATAGAGGAGATAAACATTCAAATGAATTCAGAGGTTATCTGACTCTAACTGCCTTGATGTATTTGATATTTTTAAACCTTGTAATTGGTATGCTAATATATTCTAACTACAAAATCAACCTGTGCTGATGAAGGTAATTCTGAAACCGGCTGCCATTAGAATATATATGTCTTTCATATTGAGAATAAAGTACTAAGAGGAGAAGAATTCCATTTCTTTTTTTAAAATATATTTTATTGATTTTTACAGAGAGGAAGGGAGAGGGAGAGGGATAGAGAGTTAGAAACATCGATTCAGCTGCCTTCTGCACACTCCCTACTGGGGATGTGTCTGCAACCAAGGTACCTGACCTTGACCAGAATCGAGCCAAATGGTTTCTTTATCACACTAAGTATGACATGCTCTGAAGGACTCACATTAATTGGACCTACCTTTGTGGGAGGCAATTTTACATTGAAAACATGGACACAGTTACAGTTGTTATTTTTTCTTTAGTTCTAGATACAGCAGGACAAGAAGAGTTTGGAGCTATGAGAGAACAGTATATGCGGACCGGCGAGGGTTTCCTGTTGGTCTTTTCGGTCACAGATAGAGGCAGGTTTGTACCAATATTAAAATGGAGATCTCTCTTTAGCCTAGACCAGCAGTTGCCAACCGGTGGCCCGCGGACCACTGATGGCCCATGAGGTCCGAAAGGTTGTCGACCGCGGGTCTAGACCACTGTTTTATTGAATTTGGATTTTCTGGTTTTTAGAAAGAAAAAGAAATAGAGTATTAAATGGGACATGGGACATATGCTGCTCCTTGGCCAAATTAATTGTTTTTCTTTTTTTAGTTTTGAAGAGATCTATAAGTTTCAAAGACAGATTCTCAGAGTAAAGGATCGTGATGAGTTTCCAATGATTTTAATTGGTAACAAAGCAGATCTGGATCACCAGAGACAGGTGAGAAGGAATTTTGCATTTGGGAAAACAGTTGTTTCTATGTAAGTGAGTGGATGTATTTAATGCAACAATTGAAAGTGCCATGATAGGAAAACTGTGCTGTTTGACATAGCACACTGTTTATAGAAGTCACAATAGGTAAGAAATAAAAAGGTAGTAGATTTGGGGAAATTAAGTTTTCACTTTTTTTTTTTTGCGAAGAGCTTTAGTGGACTGTATAAACCTGCAAGTATTTGTACTAGCTCCAGTTCACATGTTAAATTTCTTGGGTAACATCCAAAACTCTAATTTAGTTAGACATTCTTAAAATTACCCCCAAAGGCCTAATTTATTCATTATTAGTGCTAAATTACTTTCATGTAGAGAGTGGATTTGATTTAAATGACAGTATTTGATTTTTTTTCTAAGTCCCATTAATGACCAAATTTTCTGTTAATTTTTCACATTGGCTAGCTCTACCACTAGTAACCAGCAAGAAAAGAATATTTTCAGTATTTAGTTGCAGGCTGGTTTATACTAACTTAATTCTTTTTTTTTAAATTTTCTTTATTGATTAAGGTATTGCATATGTGTCCTTATCCCCCCATTGCCCTCATGCCCTCACCCCCTGTTGTCTGTGTCCATTGGCTAGGCTTACATGCATACAAGTCCTTTGGATGATCTTTCCTCCTTACCCCCACACTCCCATGCCTTCCCTCTGAGGTTTGATGGTCTGATCGATGCTTCCCTGTCTCTGGATCTGTTTTTGATAATCAGTTTATGTTGTTCATTATAGTCCACAAATGAGTGAGATCAGGTGATATTTATCTTTCTCAAACTGAGTTATTTCACTTAGCATAATGCTCTCCAGATCCATCTATGCTGTTGCAAATGATAGGAGTTCCTTCCTTTTTACAGCAGCATAGTATTCCATTGTGTAGATATACCACAGTTTTTTAATCCACTCATCTGCTGATGGGTATTTAGGCTGTTTCCAAATCTTAGCTATTGTAAATGGTGCTGCTATGAACATAGGGGTGTATATATCCTTTCTGATTGGTGTTTCTAGTTTCTTGGGATATATTCCTAGCAGTGGGATCCCTGAGTCAAATGGGAGTTCCATTTTTAATTTTTTGAGGAAGCTCCATACTGTCTCCCACAGTGGCTGCACTAGTCTGCATTCCCAACCAGCAGTGCATGAGGGTTCCTTTTTCTCCGAATTCTTGCCAGCACTTGTTGTTTGTTGATTTGTTGATGATAGCTATTCTGACAGGTGTGAGATGGTACCTCATTGTTGTTTTGATTTGCATCTCTTGGATGTTTAGTGACTTTGAGCATGTTTTCATATGTCTCTTGGCCTTCTGTATGTCCTCTTTCAAAAAGTATCTATTTAGGTCCGTTGCCCATTTTTTTTATTGGATTGTTTATCTTCCTTTTGTTAAGTTGTATGAGTTCCCTGTAAATGTTGGAGATGAAACCCTTATCAGAGAGAACATTGGCAAATATGTTCTCCCATGCAGTGGGTGTTCTTGTTGTTTTGTTGATGGTTTCTTTTGCTGTGCAGAAGCTTTTTATTTTGATGTAGTCCCATTTGTTTATTTTCTCTTTAGTTTCCATTGCCCTAGGAGCTGTATTGGTGAAAGTATTGCTTCGGCATATGCCTGAAATTTTGCTGCCTGTGGATTCTTCTAAGATTTTTATGGTTTCCCATTTTACATTTAAGTCCTTTATCCATTTTGATTTTATTTTTGTATATGGTGTAAGTTGGTGGTCTAGTTTCATTTTCTTGCATGTATCTGTCCAATTTTCCCAGCACCATTTATTGAAGAGGCTGTCTTGACTCCATTGTATGCTCTTGCCTCCTTTGTCAAATATTGAGTATAATGGCTTGGATTGATTTCTGGGTTCTCTGTTCTGTTCCATTCGTCTATATGTCTGTTCTTGTGCTAGTACCAGGCAGTTTTGAGAATCGTGGCTTGGTAATATAGCTTGATATCTACTTTCTTATTCTTTTTTTTTTTAAAAAAATATATTTTATTGATTTTTCACAGAGAGGAAGGGAGAGAGATAGAGAGAGTTAGAAACATCGATGAGAGAGAAACATCGATCAGCCGCCTCTTGCACATCCCCCACCGGGGATGTGCCCGCAACCCAGGTACATGCCCTTGACCGGAATCGAACCCGGGACCTCTCAGTCCGCAGGCCGACGCTCTATCCACTGAGCCAAACCGGTTTCGGCTACTTTCTTATTCTTAAACTTACAACACTTTCTTCCCCTTCCTCTCAGTTTGTATGAGTGATATTTTTCTGTTTCACTGAGAAGTTTCTGCATGTCCGATCTCCACATGAACTAACCTCAGTGCACATGTATCCCACCAATTCTTCCTTCCCCCACTTACATGGATAAACTCTTCACCTCTGTATGACCAGCCCCTCCTGTAGCACTGGGTCCCGTTCCTTCTCACCAGCTCATGGGCACCGCCCCAGTGATTGTTTCATTTGAGTTGCTCCATTTCTCTCCTGCGTGGTCATTCCCATTAGCATACAACATGCTACAATCTTTAAAACAAAAAGGAATTATAGCAAATACTTGTTCTTAATCTGACATTTCTCTCCAAGTACTTTTTTGCTGCTCCACTCAATAGCAAAACTCCTTAAAAGCATTGTACACTTGCTCCCTCTGCTTTCTTTCCTGCCATTCTTGCTGGCGCTGACTCCTGGCATGCAGTGCCCCAGTCAAGGTCACCACTTACGCAGATGTCAGTGACATTTGACACAGTTGCTCACATTCTCCTCTTTGAAACACTGTTTACTTAGCTCTGAGACACCATTCCCTCCCCTTCTCCTCTCCTCTGCAGTGGCCTTTGTTGGCTCCTCCCCATCTTATCTTTCTAGGGTGTCTTAGGGCCCAGGGATGTACAAGGACAAACGTACCTCCCAGCCTTGAGGGCCATACTCAACTACATTTGAAATTGAAATGTTACCTTTTTAAAGTCTCTTCAAAATTAAAGGTGATGTTCTGTAATGTCTTGGCACCCTTAATTGCTCTACGAACTGAGCCCGGGGAGGCCATAGGAACTCCCCCACCCCTTTTAGAAATGCTTACATTTTGGTCATCTCCAGGTTCTTAGTCAGTAACCAGTCAAACTTGCTCATAGTTGTTGATCTAGCTCATTCATTTTTGCCTTTGTCTTAGACACGATCCTTTGAACTTTCTCTGACTTCTAGCCTATTTTCTCTTTGATGGCAAATGCCAGTTCCCCACGTTCTCTGAGTGTGTGCTCAGCCTTGCGCTTCCTGCCACTGGCCCCTGAGACTAAATCCATCAGGGAGGGGAGACTAGCCAGAAGCAGCTTCTCCTGCTTCCTTTGGCTTCCGTATCTTTGTAGACTTGTTCTTTCATCTATTCAAAATTTATTAAACTCTTTTTCCAGACACTGACAACAGAGCAGTAGGAAAAAACAAAATCACTGAAGTTTATAGAAAGAGATTTATAGAATTTGAATGGTTATTTAGCATCACCACATACCTGATCCCTTAGAGATGCATTGATCATTTTGTTTATCCTATCAAAGTGCAGGGAGAGCACATAGGTAACTGATTGGCTTGCTCTTGCTAAAATGTAAGAGCAGGTAAGTATGACAGCACCTTGATGCTGAAACTTAATACAGCAGTGTGTGGTCTCGGGCTGTGGACTTTACGAACCTACGATTTCAAGTTCCTTGTCCTTCAGACAGCTCTGTCTAGAATGCACTGTCCTTAGCCCCCTTTTCCTCCCTGACTTGCCTTAGCTTGTCCCTTTCTTTCCACTTCGTTAGGTGTTTAATTGCTAGTGGCCCACGTCAACTGCCAGTGAGGGACGTGCAGGAGGCTGCCGATGGTTTCTCTCCCTCACCCTTCCTCTCTCTCTCAAAAAATAAATAAATAACAAAATTAAAAAAAAATATAAAAAACAACAACAAAGGAACTCATTACACTTATAATAATAGCTACCTAAATGTGCTAACTCCTATTTGTCAGTACCTGGACCACAGTGTGCCCCTGCCGCCTCCTAGGAAAAAGAACTCACGCCCCTCTAACAGTAGATCAAGGGTCTTCTAGCCTTACCTGTTCGTGCCTTGACTGCATCTCAGAGGCTTGTCAGTTGTTGACTTGAAGTACGTGCACTGAGGGCCTCTCAGTTTCCACCTGTTGGTTTTGTTCATGCTTTATCCTTAGCACATAGAACAAAGATGCACTCAGTAAATATTTGCTGAATGAATGAATCGGCATCAACGAATCAAGATGTGGTATTAATGTAATGACTCTTTCCACATAATAGGTTTGAAAAACAAGTTTTGCTTCTGTAAACTTAGGTTATTCATTAACTACACACATCCCTAAATATTACAAGTGCTGTGGTCTGTTCCATTTAAACCCAGTTTGTTTTAATAAAGTTGCTCTCATCATTCTCGATTTGGTCTTCTCTCTTTGGAAATATGTAATATTACATAAGTTCATATTATTGTGGATTTCTGTTACTATACATTGTGCCTTGGAATAGTCTCCCTGGAGGTTTCTAAATGTAGATCAGTGAATTTGTTGCATCAGATTCACTTCAATTGTTTAAAACAAAACATTTCTAGATAGGGCTCAGACCTCCCAAATCAGAATATCCAGGGGATAAGGCTGAGTATTTGGCATCTTTATAAAACTCTCTGAGGAACCTCTAAGAAAGCCTTGTTTGTGAGCCTTCAAGCTTCTGTCAATTTCTGGCTTCAAGGTGCTGTGGCTTCACTTTGTTCCACGTGATGTTCATTTTCTTTGTGTTGGTGGTAGCAGTGCTATTCCCACTCAGTTAAAATTAGGCTACATCAGTGAGCTCGACAGCAACTTTATATGTGGTTAGAGAGTTCTTGAGCAGAAATATGGTTGTACAAACTTTGCTGACCTTAATTCCTGGAAGACAGTGGTGTGAGACCATGCTTTAAAAATAAATAAATTAAGCACATACACAGTCTTAGCAGTGGGATTATTTTATCATCTAGACCATTAATTTGTTAATTTTCTTACTGTCTATAAAGACAGGTCATTTGCTGTTCCCCACTAGCTGAATTACATTATGCAGGCGGGATAAGGCAAACTACCTTTTTGAAAAATAATTGAGCAGAAAGACAAATAGAAAATTCTTAAGGACACATATTTTCCTTCCCCAGTCAAATTTCTATTAATAAAGTAAGTTGTTGAGATGAACTCGTCTCAAATATTTATTTTTATTTTTCTCCCTATATCATCTTTTATTTCAAGGTGTACTTACTTGATTGGTCATATTCACTAACATACGTTTATTTAGTTAACTACTTTGCACTCTTCTAGGCTCTTGATTTACAAAGACAAGTATTCCTTATTCCCTAGCTACAAAGAACACAATGTCAGGAGATGAGATAATAGCAGAAGAACGAGAAACCTAAACCAAAAATTACAGTGTAGTGTAGTGTGTTAACACTTAGCACAGCCTCAGCAGGGTGTGACGGGAGTCCTGGCAGGTTCTTCTAAAAACAACATCAACACTAAGGAGAAATTGCTGATTGCTTCAGTCTTAAAGTATTAGCAAGAAACAAATTAAGAGTATGGAGTTGGGAGGTCTCTTCCAGAGAGAAGGAACAGAATTTGTGACAACATGGGGGTACTTTTAAAGGAAGGAATTTACCATGTCAATTTTTTTTTTTTAAAGGACATTTAAAAAAAAAATTCTTTCTAAATTTTTGGCTTCATGAAACTTTTTTACTTGGTTTCCTTACTTGTTAATTGATTGCTTGATTTGATTGGTTTATATTTCAGAACCATAGGTCTTATGGTACATATGCTATTTTGAAGAGAAGAAGGGTAAATTTAAAAATTACATAAACTTGAAACCTGCCTGCCACCCTTTTGGAACACAACAGGGTATAAAGTGTTATGAAGTACTTGTTAGATGTATATGCATTAATGTAATAATAACCTAATGGTATTTCATTGAGGTTGCTGAATTTTGGGAATGGAATTTATTAAATTGGGAGAACAAACTACCTGAAAAGATTAGAGAGAACAATGCCTTGAGCTCAGAAAGCATCAGAAATAATTCTGATTGGTCTGAGTGGAAAACCTCATAATTCCTGGAGTATTGAATGGTGTTTCGTTTCACTAGTGGGGCAGAATTAGCCCTAGACTAAATGCTGTCCCGGCACTGTATAACAAAAAGGATCAAACTTCCCAAATAACTGAATCTCAAAAGAAGGCTCAAAACATATATAGGAATACAAACTATCCAGAACTTAGTAGGTCAAAGTCCAGTACCCAACCATTCACTCAAAAATTACTAGGCATGTAAAGAAGCAGGAAAATATGACTCATAATAGGAAAAAAAATAGTGAATAGAAACAGACCCAGAAATGACATTAACATAATTAGTGAACTCAGACATTAAAACAGATTCCTATATTAAAGAAGCTAGAGAAAAGACTGAATATGTTAACTATAGACATGAAGATGTATAAAGATCAAAATAGAACTTCCAGAAATTTGATCTACAATGTCTGAGATTAACAGCAAAAATAAAGGATGACAAATTTCTAAATTTGATGAAAACCATAAACTTGTATATCTAAGAAGCTCAGCAAACCGTGAGTACAAGAAGTATGAAGAAAATGACAATAAGGCATATTATCATGAAATTGTTTAAAACTCGTGATAAAGAGAGAATTTGAAAAATGACAAGAGGAGTGAAGATGCGACCAGTCATCATAGTTTCTCATGGGAAACAATGCAAACCAAACTGGAGTGACCCAACATCTTTGAAGTACTGAAAGAAAAAACTGTTGCCTAGAATTCAGTACCCACTAAACATTCATTTTAAAAATGAAGGTGAAAAAAAGACTTTTCCCAGGTATACAAAAAGTGAACGAATTCAATACCAGCAGACCTGCATTATAAGAAAAATAAAAGAAGAGAAATTATACCAACTGGAAATCTGGATCTATACAAAGAAATGAAGAGCACCAAAAATGGTAATTATGTGGGCAAATGTAAATTACTTTTGTTATTTAAATCTCTAAAACAATTTAATGTTCAAAGCAAGAATAACAATGTATTGTGAGGTAAAAGGTAATAAAAAAAGGCAAAAGGAAGAAACTCATTTTGTAATAAGGTTCTTAAACTAACATGAAGTGGTACAATGTAATTTGAATTAGATTGCGATGAGTGAAAATGTGTATTATAAACTCTAAAGCAATCATTAAAATAATATAATAAGTATGCAATTCATTAATCAACATAGGAAATAATATGGAATCATTAAAAAACACAGTTAATCCACAACAAGGCAGAAAAAGGAAAAGTAGGACAATGAACAAATAGGATGGACAGGAAACAAATTTCAGGGTGACTCAACTATATCAACAATAACATTAAATGTAAATAGTGTGAACACCTCAATTGAAAGGCAGATATTGTCAGATTGGATAAACAAAGCAAGACCCTACCAGAAATCTACTTTAAATGTGAAGACACAAATAGGTTAAAAATAAAAGGTTGAGTAAAATATACCATGGTAACACTAATGAAAAAACAGTTGGTCCTGGTCAGTGTGGCTCAGTTGGTTGAGCATCGTCCTGTGCACCAAAAAGTCACCAGTTCAATTCCTGGTCAGGGTGTATGAGTTGCAGGTTTGTTCCCTGGTTGGTTGGGGTGCGTGCAGGAAGTAGCTGATCGATGTTTCTCTCTCTTATTGATGTTTCTCTCTCTTTTTTCCCTCTCTCTCTCTCTCCCTTCTCTCTAAAAAATCAATAAAAACATAAAAAAAAACACAGCTGAAATGCCTCTATAAATATCAAAGTAGATTTCAGCAAATAATATTACCAGGAATAAAGAGGATTGTGTCATAATGATAAAGAGGTTAATTCATCAAGAGAACATAACAATCCTAAATATTCATGTACCTGATAGCAGCTTCAAAATTCTTGAAGCAAAAATTGAAAGAACTACATAGAGAAATGGACATATTTATACTAAGAGTCAGAAATTTCAGCACCCCTCTCTCAATAGTTGACCGAGCAAGCAGAAAGAAAATCAGTAGTGAGATATATAGGTGGCTTGAACAACACTATCAAACAACTTATCCTTAATGACATTTAATGAACGCTTCACCTAACAATAGCAGAATGCACATCTTTTGAAATAAGAGCGGATCACAGAACAAATCTCAATAAATTTAAAGGGATTCTAATGAGACAGCATATATTTTGTTTTAATTCCATAGTGGAATTAAATTGGAAATCAATAAAAAAGAAATCTAGGTAATCTCCAAATATGGGGAAACTACATACTTCTAATCCTTGATAAAAAAAACAACAACAAAAAACACCCAAAGGGAAATTACAAAGCATTATAAACTGAACGAAAATTAAAACAACATATCAAAATTTGTGGGAGCTACTGAAGAAGTATATAAAGAAGTTTATAGGACTAAATTCTTTTATTAGGAAAGAAAGGTCTCAATGCAATGACTTCCACCTTAAAAACTAAAAGAAAAAGAGTAAGTTAAAGCCATACTAATCAGAAGAATGGAAAGCAATGAAATGGAAAATAGAAAACACGGGAAAAAACCCCCAACTGATTTTTAGAAGGTCAGTGACAAATCTGGCTAGAATGGTAAAAAGGAGAGAAGACACAATTACCAACATCAGTAATGGGAAAGATACCATCACTTCAGATCTTATAAATATATAAATATTTAAGAAATAATGAAGAAATACTATAAACAACTTTATACTAATAAACTAATAACTTTACACATGTTAGATGAAATAGACATATTCCTTGGAAGGCGCGAATTACCAAAGCTCACTCAACCTGAACAGTACTGTATCGATAAATTTAATTTGTTGTAAGAACTTTCCCTCAAACAAAACCACAAACCTAGATGGGCTCTTTAGTGAATTATGTAGAAACAATTTTGCTGAAACTTCCAGAAAATTGAAGAAGAGGGAATTCTGTCCCACTCATCACATGAAGCAGCATTGTTCTGATACTAAAACCAGACAAAGGTGTAAGAAAACTACAACCCAACCTCTCTCATGAACAGAGATGTAAAACGGAGATTTTTAACAAAGAGAATTCAACAATATGTGGAAAGGGCAGTGCATCATCCCTTAAGTGGGGAATGCAGTATTGGTTTAACATGTGGAAATGAATTAATAAAATTCACCATATCAACAAACTAAAAAGGAAAAAATCATATGATCTCAATAGACACAGAAAAAAAACATTTGACAAAATCCAACATCCATTCCTGATGAAAACACTTTGCAAATGGAATAGTGAGGACCTTGGTTAGCCTGATGATGAAGGACAACTCATGTCAATAAGCATAAAGAGTTTGACAGTGTGGTTCAGGCCATCTATGTCACTACTGATTTTCTTTATTCTTGCTCAATTATTGAGAGAGGGATGCTGAAATTTCTGCTGTTATAGGTACATAAAACCCTACCTGCAACAGGTAATGGTGAAAGACCAAATGCTTTGTCACTAGGATCAGAAACAAGTCAAAAGTACCCCTCACACCACTGATGTCATTGTCCTGGCGGTTCTAGGCAGTGAGCTAAGGCAAGAAAAAAGAAAAGGCATCCACGTCAGAAAGGAAGCAATAAAACTTTTTATTAGCTAATGACATAAGCTGTTTATGTAGAAAGGCTATTACCAAAGATCACCTAGAGAAATGAGTTTAGCGTGTTTCCAGGGTGTAACACAAATACATAGAAGTTATGATCTTATTTTTGTAGAGAAAAAGGTATATCATTGAAAAACCAGAAGAATGTGCTTCTCTATGGGTGACAGGCTCCTAATTTTCCTTTTCTGTTTCCCCATACCTTTTTTCTAACTTTTCTGCAGGTGTTTACTTTTGTGATAATGACAGCAATGAAGTCTTTTTTCAAATACATACCTTTTCAGTCCCACTACATAAATGTAAATGTAATGTGGTTTAATAATTTTAGGCAGATATCACTATTCTGACCTTTCACATTTAAAATATATAAGGTATCTAACTTAGTTCAGTTAATGTGTTCTTATTCCGGCCTACCATTTTCTGTCATCAGCTCTGGTACCCTTCCCTACCTGCCTTCCTTTGCCTCCTAATGTAAGAAAGGCATTGGAAAGGCTCGTGGTCCTATTCATTGTTCATTTTTCCCACATATTTGTGGAGCATCTCCTATGTACCAGGTACTGGGAAGTGCAGAAGTGAAAAAGACCCCAAGCCTCCTGAGGCTCGTCCTCCTCCCCATCTCTCACCTCTTGTCGTTTTCTTTCTTGGTTTGCTGTACCCAGCCATTCTAGGCTTCTTTCATTTCCTGGAACTTGGAAAGCACATTCCCCACTGTGGCCCTTGCTCGCCATGCTATTTCCTTTGTCAGGGATACCTCCTCACCCCACCTCCAGCTAGCTCCATATTCTTTTTTTAGTTCTTAGTTTAAATATCACTTCCTCAGGGAAGCTTTCCCTGACCTGCCGGACAGGGTTACAGATTCTCATAGCATCTTGACCGTTACCTTCCCAGATTTATCACCGTTGCGTTTAATACTTTCTGAGTAACCTCTAGACTGAAGTCGTGCTCCTGTCACAGGTGTGTGCTCCTGAGTTCGGCAGCGTTGGGCTTCAGTGTGTGCTGAACTGTTAAGTCCTTTTGTGATAGACCAGCTTGTCCTCTGGGTGGATTAACAATGCAACCGTGGCTGAGGGTTAGATGGAGCAGATCTCACTGTTAATACAGTACCTCACACACTACCCTTGGAATTTCAGGTAACACAGGAAGAAGGACAGCAGTTAGCACGACAACTGAAGGTGACTTATATGGAGGCATCTGCAAAGATTAGGATGAATGTAGATCAAGCTTTCCATGAACTTGTCCGCGTTATAAGGTAAGCAAAATACATTCTAGAAATTTGTTTTAATTTATTGGATTTGACAGGTAATCACACTGTGCTTTTCAAAACCATTAACAGGGGGACCATTAAATGTTTTTCAGTAAGAAAGGAAATTGTATGTAGAAATGATTCTGATTTGGGGATTAATACATGTGTTAAAATGTTTAATTAAGTACATTTTATATTCTAGGTACCTCCTACATATAAACCCTACTTTAATTAAATTGAAGTGGAGAGTCCACATAGGAGTTTTGAAAAGAATCTATGCAATTTCCAAAGGTGGTGGTGTGAGGATAGCAATGGCGGCAGCTGAAGTTTAAGGGTAGTTTCTGGCAGATGCTGGGCTAAGTGCTTTACGTGTATTATTACATTTAATCCTCACCACAACCCAGTAAGTCAAATACTTTCATGTATCCCCACTTTCTGATGGGGAGACAGGTACAGAGAAGTTAACTAACTTGTCCAAAGCTTGGGCATATTAAATGGAAGAACTGGGACTTGAATCCAGAGTTCTGAGTCCAGACTTTGCTCTTAGCTTTGCTTCTTACCCAGCTCCTCCCAGCGAAGAGTAATCCAGTGGTAGATACTGAGCGTCCCCATGGGTCATGGAGTGTAATCTAGACTACAAAGAGTCTTTCTGTTCGCTGGCCTGGGAGGCCCCTGTGGTTCAGAAAGTGTTAATGGGTTCCAGGAAGCTTGAGGCGATGGGTGAAGTCCACTGGAGTTTCTGTATGTTTGTGAGAAGAGATTAGGGTGCTTTCTTGAACAGGTTTGATTTGGTTATTTTGAGTCTATGCCTAGCCCCTAGCATACCCCCTGCTCTCTAGATCTACTGGGCTCTCTGCTAGTTAGACAGTTTGACAGGTCTGTGGAGTAGGCTCATGTTAATTGTGTATCTACTAGTAAGCTGACTTGACCTCTGAACTTCTTATAATTTTTAGCCCTTGACTGAGCGTTCTCTGTGGAGGGCGGTCGGTGAGGTAAAGATTATGTATTTTTTTACTAGTTTGTTAAAAATCTGAGGCCTTTTTAATGAATACAGAGTCTAGACTTGCGAGAGGAAAGAGTTTTGGAGATGGATGGTGGTGATAGTTATATAACATGAATATTTTTAAATGCCACTGAACTGGACACTTAAAAATGGATAAGATGGTAAATTTTATGTCATGTGTATTGTAACATACACAGAGATGAACTAGTCCTTCTTAAAATAATTTTTACTGCCTTTTTGAAATATTTTGTTGTTGTATTTGATCCTCAGAATCTGTTTATGTCCATCCATCCCTCAGGAGTGAGGAGAAGGTAGGGCAGGCTTTCTAATGCTAGGTACTGTTAGGCGTATAAACACTACACCGGCCTAACTGGTTTTGCTCAATGGTTAGAGTGTCAGCCCTTGGACTGAAAGGTCTTGGGTTCAATTCTGGTTAAGGGCACATACCTCAGTTGCAGGCTCAATCCCTGGCCCCAGTTGGGGTGCGTGCAGGAGGCAGCCAATCGAAGTGTCCACATTGATGTTTCTCTCTCTGTCTCTTCCCCACCCTTCCACTCTTTAAAAATCAATGAACAGCCGAAACCGGTTTGGCTCAGTGGATAGAGCGTCGGCCTGCGGACTGAAAGGTCCCAGGTTCGATTCCGGTGAAGGGCATGTACCTTGGTTGCGGGCACATCCCCAATGGGGGGTGTGCAAGAGGCAGCTGATCGATGTTTCTCTCTCATCGATGTTTCTAGCTCTCTATCTCTCTCCCTTCCTCTCTGTAAAAAAATCAATAAAATATATTTAAAAAAAAATCAATGAACAAATATCCTTGGGTGAGGAGTAAAACAATAGGTAAACATAACACGATCTTCTTACATCCTCATAGCAACTGTAAAAGGTGGGTTTTTATTATTCCCTTCTAAAACATGGAGGTTCAGAGAGGTCAACTAACTTGTTTAGTACTGACTTGTAGCTAGTAGGTGGTAGGATATGGATAAGAGCATGGATAGCCCTAGCTGGTTTGCTCGGTGGATAGAGCATCGGCCTGTGGACTGAATGAAAGGTCCCAGGTTAGATTCCAGTCAAGGGCACATGCCTGAGTTGCAGGCTTGAGCCCCAGTAGGGGACGTCCAGGAGGCAGCTGATCAGTGATTCTCATCGTTGATGTTTCTATCTCTCTCTCCCTCTCCCTTCCTCTCTGAAATCAATTAAAAAAAAAAAAAGAACATGGATCGGTACCTCATAAGGGTAATTTAATATTATGCTGTAGTGATGCATGCTTATTTTTAAGTATACCTTACAGTCATGGAACTTTAAATTGAGAAGAGAATTTAGAGGTGCTTCAGCATCTCACCCATTAATGAAGAAGCTTGGACAGCCTGTTATGCTGGTGCTAAAGCATTTGTGGGCACACCAATCCCCAAGTTTTGCATTGATTCCCTAGGTCAGTGGTTGGCAAACTGCGGCGCGCGAACCACATGTGGCTCTTTGGCCCCTTGAGTGTGGCTCGTCCACAAAATACCAACTTCTGCGCATGGGCCACGAAGTTTCAATTGCATTGTACGTGTGCACCCGCACGTGGTATTTTGTGGAAGAGCCACACTCAAGGGACCAAAGAGCCGCATGTGGCTCGCGAGCCGCAGTTTGCCGACCACTGCCCTAGGTGAAATTTAGCATTGAAAAGCATATGCACATACACTGGACTTATCCAAAAATAACTTGCATTTGTAATAATATATTACCAAGAAGGCATATGTAGATTTTGTAGATTTATATGTAGATTTTTCTGTCTTACAGGAAATTTCAGGAGCAGGAATGTCCTCCTTCACCAGAACCAACGCGGAAAGAAAAAGACAAGAAAGGCTGCCATTGTGTCATTTTCTAAGAATCCCTTGAGTTATAGCTACCAACTGCCAGGAAAGCCCTCACCTTCTCTCCGTACGGTGACGTCACGGTGGTACCTTTCTAGCCTTAGGCAAGTGATCACGGTGGTGGCCTCTGACCAAGAAGTTGGCTGACCCTTTCTGTGAGGCTGACCCCATCGTCGTTTCAAGACAGATGGAAAGGAAACACTAAGGCTGCTTCAAAAGTTGTCTGATTATTTCAAAAGAGATAACTGTGTAAACAGACACATTCTTTTTTAAGGGCTTACATTTTACTAGGGATGAATCAGATTTGGAACCTAAGCTGTTTGCCAAGCTGAAATCATAGGTTTTGAAGTAACTTTTAACTTCTGGAATCATATTGCCTACTGTTAACCTAAATAGAAACATAGGGAGTTTTTTTTAAATGTGAATTTTTGCCTATCTCTAAAACTTTTTATGTCACCTTTAGTTACCTTAAATACACTGAATTGAATCCTCAAAAGTGAGACATCTCCGACCTTTACTGATGTTACAGCCTTTGTTTTCCAGTGGCCAAAATACCAAAATGCCTGTTGTATTTATAAATTAAAAACTGCTTTAAAAGCCTTTATATTACTCCTGTTCTTAAAGGTGATAATATTCTGTGTGGCCAAATATTTGAACTCATTCTGGACTTAGGCATTTCAGTGGTCTTGGTTTCCTAATTTCACTCTTTTCACAACCATGTTCAGAGTAAGAATAAAGAATTTATGTCTGTCTTCCTTTGTAAGTGTTTCTGGATAAGGGGGTTCAAAAAAAACTAAAACTGTTTTTGTTTGTAATATAAAATATGGAATTGATCTTTCCAGGGTCAGAGATGATTAATGTTTTTGCTATATACTTTTATACATTATTTTCTTATCAAACTAGTTAACAAGTATTTTTATATGTTTGTAAGCAACTATGCTTTCACAGCATACCTTGTGCATATGTAAAGATAAGTATTTAATTCTCACTGTTCACTTTTAACTGACAAAGAAAAAAAAAGTGACAACTACAGGAACTGTGGTGGAACTTGACCTGCTCTTCTGGTCCTGGTTGTGGCAATCTTTGGCCAGTCACGTAGCTCCCCGAGAAACCCGCCCAGCAGAGTACAACAAGAGGAGGATCTGAAATCGCCCTCAACGTCCTGCTAGATATTGACCGTGTATCCGGTAGTACCTGTAAACCTTTAAATTGACAATTACCATAACGTGGATGGCTCCTGACTTCGTTTTTAATTCTGTGGATTGTGTTTAAACAATTCAAAAGTCTGTTCCTGATTTTGAGATACTAAGTGGTATTGCACAGTTGTCACTTTATTGAATGTGTGCAACAGTCCCAGGAGGTTTATAATTCGTGCCCTTGTATAGATTCAGGTGCTGGAATTAAAATTGATCTGTTATCACAAGATGTCGCTTAATGACTTGTTATTTCGGTGGTTTCTTGAAAGAGTGAACGAGGAAATTTACTTTAGTAGCTCGAAGCCTTTTCCTTTGCCTTTAGGGTTTGAATCTAAAAGTCAATATTAGTCATTTAGTAGGTGAACTTGAAGTGAAATGGCTTGTTCTGAGGGTTTCTTGAGTAGTTCCTTAAGTCAGTGTTTTTTAAACTTTTTCTGTGACGTGCCCCTGACAGGGACCTCAACTGTATGGAAGAGAGGAATACATCTGAGGATGAAGTTTCAAACACTGAAGCAAAAGCCTATGCATTTATTTGAATGTGAATTAAAATTATTACCCAGTAAGATACCACATTTACTCTTGTCAGCACTTTCAGTTGGGAAAGTTTTTTATTTATCATGGGTAACTTCAGATAGCAAGAGACTGTCTATGTAATATGCAGACTTAATGGGAATCCTTGCATTTTATTCTGAATAGATGATTTGTAGCAAAGCAGCCTGGAAATTAAGTTTTGTTATCTCAGTTTACTACTTTTTTTCTCTGTGTTTCACTTGGGATAAATTTTATTGCTACATCTTGAAGTTCCCTAACCTTTTCTTTTTTTTTTTTTTTTTTTTCCCTAATCTTTTCTGCAAATGTTTAGTTTGCTATTAATCCCATCCAATGAATTTTTCATTTTATTCTTTTTTTTCTTATCTAGAAGTTCTGTTTGGTTCTTTTTTAAAAAAAATGTATATTTTTATTGATCTCAGAGAGGAAGGGAGAAGGAAAGAGAGACAGAAACATCAATGATGAGAGAGAATCATTGATTGGCTGCCTGCCTCCTGCATGACCCCTACTGGGGATTAAGCCTGCATCCCCAGGTATGTGCTCTGACCAGGGATCAAATCATGACCTCCTGGTTCATAGGTCAAATGCTTAACCACTGAGCGACACTGGCCAGGCTTTTTTTTTTTTAAAAAAAGAATAGATTATTGATTTTTCAATAGAGAGAGGGAGACTATATATCTCGATGCAAGAGTACAACATTAATCAGCTGGCTCCTGCACACCCCCTACCAGGTTCAAGCCCGCAATCCGGGCATGTGTCTTTTACTGGAATCAAACCACAGCAACCTCTGGTGTGTGGGGTGATGCCCAACCCACTGAACTACACCAGCCAGGGCTGTTTGGTTCTTTTTCGTATCTTCTGTTTCTCTCCTCATTATGTTTATGTATTTCTCTTACCCAGGCTCTCTCAATTTGGTTCCCAGAATTGAGTCTAATGCCTTAACTGTTGCATGTAATACATTCACTTCTGTGCATCTAGAATGGTACTAGCTGTGTATCCTTGAGAGATTTGAGAAAACAGTCATTAAAATAACTTTCTCTTGCTGCTTTGAATATTTGAACATAGTTATAAATAGTTGATCCTATCTATCATCTCTACAATTTTTGCATCTGTTCTATTGACTGATTTTTCTCTAGTTATGGGTCGCATTTCCTTGCTTTTTTGCATGTCTACTAAATTTTGATTGAATGCTGGACATTGTATATTTTATGTTGTGGGATGCCTAGATTTTGTTGGGCCTTTGTTCTGGCAGTCGGTTAATTGACTTGCAGTTCTGTTTGATCCTTTTAAGGCTTGTTTTTAAGCTTCATGCCATCTCAGGTAGCTTTTCCCCAGGGTAGTTTAGTTCCACTAATAGGTGTGGCCCATTTGGGGTCTCTACTGAGTGCACTCAGTAATTAGTGTGGACTCTCCAATATGGCCAGTGGGAACTGAACTCTCAGCCCCATGTGAACTCTGGGGACCATTCTATTCACAGTTCCTGGGCCGTTCTTTGTCCAGCTGACTGGAGTTTCACTCTATACATGTATATCTTAATATTCAGCAAAGACTCATTGACTCTATGCATTTCTGTGTAGCTCTCTCCCTTCCAGAACTTAGTCCTGCAACTTTCAGCTTCCTCAGACTCCCCCCATCTCCAGTGCCCGTCCGTTCAGCTCAGGGACACATTTGTTCCCTGCTTAGAATTCCCATCCCTCCGTAGTCTGGCGTGTGCCTCTAGGCAGAGTCAGGGCAATTATAAGGCTTATCTGTTTGTTGCTCTTCCATTAGGGATTGTAGTCCTATGCTCCTTGGTGTATAATGTCTGAAAACAATTGTTTCACATATTTTACACCAGCTTTCTGATTGTCTAAGGTAGGAGGGTAAATCCTGTTCCTGGTTATTCCGTGATTGGAAGCTGAAGTCTCTGCTATTTGATTTTCCTCATATAGTCAGAGTTGCCTTGCAGCTCTCTTCCTCTGTGACTTGAAATCTTTTCTCTATTGCTGAGGGGTTGGCAAACTTTTTCTGTAAAGGGCCAGATAGTAAATATCATTTTGGTCATTGTGGCCATATAGTCTCTACCATTGTATCCCTGAAGCAGCCATAAACAATAAATGAATGAATGTGGCTATGTTCCAATAAAACTTTATTTGTGGACAGTGAAATTGGTATTTCATATCATTTCTATATGTCATGAAGGATTAATCTTTTGAATTTTTAAAATTTATTTAAGCTTGTAAAAACCATCTGTACAGAAAGCAGATGGCAGAGTGGATTTGGTCTGTGGGCTGTGGTGTGCCAAATCTGCTCCCGTGAGCATACTTAGCATTTGAGGTTACATTTCTAACTTTAGAATCTTTTATGTTTTTTTTATATATTTAGAAATTTGAATTTCTGTCTTAGGAATTTGCTCCCTATATTGTTTAAAGGATTTATAATATTTTAGAGGTGGACATTATGCCTTATTGACATACACCTTCAATGGATGATTCTTTAAATTTGGGGCTTTCGAGTTTTATAATATAAATTGGTCCCTTTATCACTTGACTTTTAAGATTTGATGTGACAAGGTTGTGCATACTTAATGTCTGGCTTGTTCCTCTTCTAACTTTGATTACCACATTACGTCTTTTTCCATTCCTATCCATAATGTTCCCTTTGAACAGGTGACCGGCAGGTAAATAGGGGTTGAAGATAAAGTAGTTGCTCTCAACATCACTTCACCACTTATGAATATTTAACCAGGGACTGTTTATAAAGTTTCAAAGTACTTTTTGGAAAAAGGGTATTTCAATGTAAACAGATTTCTTTATACAAGACTACTAGGTGTTTTTAGGGAAATGGATATGTTGGAGCTTTTTCTTCCTATAAATTATTCAATATCTAGTGGAGGAAGATTAAGAGGGACAAAAATAGAAAAGAAAAAAAATGTTGGGGCTGTAGAGATAAGACAGATTATAAGAAGAATGCAGAAAGTTGTCAAGCTCAAAAGTGATGCTTCCTGGAAAATCTGGGGGAGCTTCTTAATTAGAAGTGGTGTTTTAGCCGGAACTTTGTGGATTGGTAGGATTTGAGGTGGGGAGAGGAGGTGGAAAGACTGGGGGCAAGCCTGGGCCAAGGCACGGAGTTGGCAGGATAGCAAGGTGTATTCTGGGATTGGAACCTTAACCTAAAACAATTTTAAGTGTGAGAAAAACATACTGACAAAGTAGACTCAGCGTGGGTTGTGGAGGACTTCAAATAGGATGGCCCTTCTGTCTATAATGGAAACTTGCCAAGGGTTCTGAACAAGGGGTGCCCAGATCTCCGCTGGTGGAGGTATGAACAACAGAGAAGTGTGGACTGAAGGAAGGGTTGCCAGGTGAGGCTATTGGAATCATGGAACCTGTCCTCTTTCCATTTGTTCTGCCACTTTTGTCTAAGCCCCTTATCTTACAGCCAGGTTACTACAGTGGACTCGGAAGTAATTTATTTCCATTCCCCCCCCCCCCCCCCAAAGCTGTTGTTTCAGTGTGGCCAAAGGGATATTTGTTAGACCATAAAGTAAACGTCACACTGCTGCTTAAAGCCTGTCATCATCTCAGTGCTCTTGGCCTAATATCTAAATTTCTTACCATAGTCTACAAGGAACTGTCATCTTCCTGCTTCTCACATATTCAGGTTGATTTACTTTGTTGCCCTCTGGAACACTCCGTGTATTTTCCAAATCAGTTGCTTCACTCAACCACTCCAGTGAGCTGTTTTTATCCTTTTGCTCTTGGCTTAGATGCCACATCCTCAAAGAGCCCTCTTGACCACCTATTCTAGTATCATACTGCCTTGTGTTTACTTAATGACACTTACCATCTGTGGTTATTTTATGTGTCTTGCCTGACCTGCACCATAGGGTCACAAGCTCTGTGAGGGCAGAACCATGTCTGCTGTGTTTACTGCTATGTTCAGGTTTCCTGGCATGTGCAGAAAACTACCTGATGAATGAATAAGGAGCACAGGCAACCCCCTAGCGATAGAAATATGTGGTGATTGTGCCAGTACACACGAGGTTAGTCCGGGCGGCATTTGAGAATGGGGAGTGGAACTCGAAAGAAGAGGCTAGGACAGTGACGGCGAACCTTTTGAGCTCGGCGTGTCAGCATTTTGAAAAACCCTAACTTAACTCTGGTGCCGTGTCACATATAGAAATTTTTTGATATTTGCAACCATAGTAAAACAAAGATTTATATTTTTGATACGTATTTTATATATTTAAATGCCATTTAACAAAGAAAAATCAACCAACAAAATTAGTTCGCATGTCACCTCTGACATGCGTGACATAGGTTCGCCATCACTGGGCTAGGACTTGAAGTATAGATTTGGAATTTATCTAGTTTGAGCTAATGATTGAAGAGGTGGGAGTGGAAGTAGACAGTTTGTCTGAGGGAAGGTCCAAGGGTGGGAAAATGAATATTGGGGGTAGAAGATTAAGAGGCAACCAAAAGCCATGAGAAGCCATCAGACCTGGAGAAATAGTCAAGAGACATTTTTAAGAAAATATATCTTATTGTGTTTTTACAGAGAGGAAGGGAGAGGGATAGAGAGTCAGAAACATTGACGAGAAAGAAACATCGATCAGCCGTCTCCTGCACACCCCCCACCGGGGATATGCCCGCAACCAAGGCACATGCCCCCAACCGGAATCGAACCCGGGACCCCTGAGCCTGCAGGCCGACGCTCTATCCACTGAGCAAAACAGGCCAGGGCAAGAGACATATTTTTGAGGATGATGAGGGGGTGGTGAAAGGCATGCAAGAAGCAGCAGTGAGTGTCAGAGGTTGCTGATGACTTTGAGAGATTTGTTTCAGTTACTGGTTATGGGAACCAGGTTATAGGAGGAGGAGGTGTGACTGGAGGACGAAGAAGCGGAGGAAGTAAGCGTGAGCTACTCCTCTCAGAAACTCCGTGGGCAGTGGGGCAGTTATTTTGCTCCATAGGGTGGGATGTTAGAGGATTAAGAAAAAGAGCCAGTGCAGGGTACTTAACTGTAGATAATGTAGGCATACAAGTCTGCAGGCAGATATCACTGTGTAGATGCTTAAGCATTCGAAAGATTGAAAAGCCCAGCGTTCGCATGCTTGTGTCCTCTTCTGACTGGCAAGTGAGGATGGCGTTTTGCAGCCCTTCCCGGACTGTCTGCGGCAAAGGGCCAGTTTTTTAAATTTTTCATTTTTACTCCTGTGGACATACTTTTGCTAAATGTAATAAAAAATGAATTACTATAAAAACAATCATCTCTTGGAAATCGTGCAATGTCAAATTGTTATAAAATGTTCTAAGTGCTTGCTTCCAGTTTCTGCATCTAATAGGATGGTAATGAACAGCTGAGGGCGTCCTCAGGCTGCAGATCTTGCTGTGAGCAGCACTAATGTGGTAAGTAAGGGTGCTGGAGAGTCAGGTGTTTTTCACAAGTGGCCCTCTGATTCCCAGACAGGCCAGTAAATTCCAGGTTAGGCTCGTGCAGTGGGCGTTGCATGCCAATACTAAAAAAAAAAAATAAGAGACACTACTATTGTACTGGAGTCAGTGGTCTTGAATATGTTTGCCCTTTTCCCCTTTGCTAATACTTAAAGTTATCTATATCTACACTAATAAAAGAGAAAAATGGTAATTGGCGTACGACGATACCCTTTTCATTGGCTAATCAGGGCTATATGCAAATTAACTGCCAACTATGATTGGCAGTTAACTGCCAACAAGATGGCGGCTAATTTGCATACGTAGGCACAATGCAGGGAGGCGAAAGGGAAAGCAGGAAGAAGCCCCCTGCCACTGACAGTGATCGGAAACCCAGGGGGGAGCTAAGAGCTGGGGGGCAGGGGCTGGGGCTGCCCTGGGGCCCTGCCCCCCAGCCATGATCAGAGAATCAGGCACCTTTGCCGCCCTGGCCAGTGATAGCAGGAAGTAGGGGTGGAGCCAGCGATGGGAGCTGGGCATGGTTGAAGCTGGCAGTCCCAGGAGCTAGGGGTCCCTTGCCTGGGCCTAAAACGAAGCCCACGATCACGGCGCCCCCCGCTGCCACTACGGGTCCCCGCTGCCCGGGCCGGACACGTAGGCCAGAGGCGTTAGGCCTGGGCAGGGGCGGAGCCTGCAACCGCGGGGAGCTGGGGGTCCCCTGCCCAGGCCTGACACCTCTGCTGGAGGCCTCAGGCCTGGTCAAGGGGCCGATCCGGTGATTGGTGATTGGAGGGTGATGAGGGTCAACTCCTCTGGCCGAGGCATCAGGCCTGGGCGGGGGGCGGAGCCGGGGATTGGGGGGATATGATGGTCCCCTTGCCCAGGCCTGAAGCCTGGGTCAGAGGCATCAGGCTTGGGCGGGGGGTGGAGCAAGCGATCAGAGGGAGATGGGGGTCCCCTGCCCAGGCATGATTCCTGGGCCAGAGGCCTCAGGCCTGGGCGGGGGCCAGAGCCAGTGTTCGGGGGGAGATAGGGGTCCTCTGTCCAAGCCTGACACCTCTGGCGGAGGTGTCAGGCCTGGGCAAGGGGCCGATCCCGATCAGGCGATCGGAGGGTGATGGGGGTCAACGCCTGAGGGCTCCCAGTATGTGAGAGGGGGCAGGCTGGGCTGAGGGACACTCTCCCCGCCTCCCCCCAGTGCACGAATTTCGTGCACCGGGCCCCTAGTATAAATATAAAAGCCTAATATGCAAATAGACCGAATGGCAGAACAACCGAACAACTGATCACTATGACATGTGCTGACCACCAGGGGGTGCGCGTAGAACATGGTGGGCATCGACAGCAGGCAGCAGAGCGTGGAACATGGTGGGCATCAGCCATGGTGGGATGGTGGAGCAGATGAGCAAGGGTGCCAGACCAAGGTGGGGCGCTGTTTGTTGTCATCAGGGCAAGCCTCTGGTTGTTACTGAAAATTCTTTGCTCGGCACTGTCAGAGGGTGTGAGTGAGACTGGCTCTGGCAGCAGGTGTGAGCGGGACAATTGCTAGCAGCAGGTATGAGAGGCAGCTGCCAGCCCCAATCGCCCCTGAGGGCTTCTCCACCTCCCCCTGCTCCCGAGGACCGATCGGGGCAGCAGCTGCTACTCGTACCCGCTGACAGCGCCAGCCCCAATTGCTCCACGCCATCAGCGGGTGCTAGTGGGGCCAGCGCCATCAGCATGTGGGGGTGGTTGCGGGAGCGGAGCTGCCAGCAGAGGGGACCAGTGGCTGCGTGGGAGGGGCCGGTGAGGGGTGCGGAGGATGAGCTGAGGCCCGCCCCTGTGCCCGCCGCAGCCTCACAGCCCACAGTTCCTTTCAAGGTGCACGAATTCGTGCACTGGGCCTCTAGTTAGAAATAAAAGAGAAGTCTTTAAACATACAACTGCTTAAAATATGAAAACTCTTACCAATCAATTCTAAAGCCAGGAAGTAGTTAAGAACATAATCTGAGTATTTAGAGCACACTAAGTAAATGTTAATGAATGCTAGCTTACATTATGACATTATGAATGTTAAGTGGAAAGTCTGAAATTGCATTTCTCTCTGATGATAACCTGGGTCAAAGTATTGCATTTATAATTTATTTGTGAGGACATTTTCTGTTATAAGTGACAGGCATGGAACTCAAGCCAGCTTCAACACAAAATGGGCATTCACTGGTTTATAAAGAAGTGAGGACTGGTGGGTAAAACTGGCTTTCCATGGCTCCTATGTCAGGATACCATCAGGACTTGCTCTCAAGATGAGAATTGGCTACATCGTGGAGGTGGGATGGAATCCTTTAATGTAAGAAAGCTTGTAGGAAAGCCTGAGACCAGAAAAGCTCAAATAACTGCCCCCACCTCTCGCGGCTTCTCAGGGGCACAGGGGTGTTTGAACCCAGGTTTCTCTTGCTCAGCCATCACAAGATATCTGCCTCTCTGCCCTGCGGAGTGTATAAAACCTGAACCGACAGGGTGTCTGAAGCAGGATGTCATTATTTAAATCTGACATTTTAGTACAGATCTTGCGCTCACAGATTTCAAAAGATCTAAAATGAAGAATTAGCTTCACGCTCATTTGCATTCAGCTGCTATTTACAGTTTGTTAGAGCATCTCACTCATTTTCCAAAGGACTATTTTATTTTCATTCATTCTCGACTTTGGGCAATGTAAAGAACAAAACGAATCATTCTGTTATTAAGGTTAGTGGTACCAAATAACTAATAGTGAAATGTCTGTGTCTTCCTTGATTCTGTGTTGTAATTAGGGGTTAAATATGTATAGTTCGTCTTGTTTGGACAATGGTATCCATTCCTTTAAGATATAACCATTTAACTCTGTGTGGGACAAAAGGAACTAACTGTATGTCGTGGTACACTTTATATGGAACTCTGTTAAACTTGCCTGAACAGTGTGGGCTGTTCGGTCACAGGAACACCTTGACATGGAGAATTTTTGTGTGTTGACATTTTGGCCACGGACTTGACCTGAACTAAGTTTCCCGTGAGAATGTGTAAAGTGCCCTTCCTGGAAGAAGTACACAGACTTGAGTATGCCTGAAACATGTTTAATACACAAAGTTCACATTAAAAACAACACAAAGTCTTTAATATTTTTCAGTGTTGGGTCCGGAGAAGCTCAGGCTTTTTTCTCATTTGCTACAACAGTTTTCCTTCAAATGATGCATTGGCAAGGTGGCAGGTGGGTGACCCAGTGTCTGGCTTGGGACTATCTCTCTGAATGTATTGTAATCTGAAAATGTGGATGTAAGTTCAATTACAGCTGGTTTGGCATTGATAAAACTATATATACAACAATTACAGCTTCTCTTTATATGGCAAGGTTTGCTGGGTGTCTTATGACCTGTTTACTATCTCAAGTGCAAGTTCAAACAAATTTCATTTTTGTAGTAAAAAGTCTTTATTTCCAAAATGACTGATTAGCCAGAAAAACTATAAATCACCTAACACAAGACTTTGGTAAAAAAAAAAAAAAAAAAAAAAAAAGAGGTTTGGCGCTTCTTATAAATTTCCCCATGTAAGCAAAAGAAATAACACTTATGTAACAAGGAAGATGTTACCCATTCTCAGCCATTAACCAGTTACCTGGTTTTAATGCTCCAAAATTAGGATTAAAAGTGTACCCACTAGGGACCAAATAACATGAGACACTGGGGTGGCCTGTCCTTTGAGTTACTTAGGAATCACCACCTTAAGGAACTTTGACTTTCATAGGTTGAGAGGAAGCCTCTAGATAGCGAAGAGTAATAGTGCCAAAGAGAGCAGATGCTGTATCTACTTTTATTTTTGTCCAAATGAAAATTAAACCTCTTATTCTTTCTTTTTTTGTTTTGTTTGTTAATCCTGAGGGTATTTTTCCATTTTTAGGGAGAGTGGAAGGGAGGGGGTGAGACGAGAGAGAAACATTGATGTGAGAGAGACGCATCGATTGATTGCCTCCCGCATGTGCCCCGACCAGGGCCAGGGATCAAGCCTGCAACTGAGGTATATGTCCTTGTGCAGAATTAAACCCAGACCCTTCAGTCCGTGGGCCGATGCTCTCTATCTACTGAGCCAAACCAGCCAGGGCTAAGCCTCTTATTTATATTACCTTCCTTTGTAGGGGGAGAAAGCGGTTTATTAAAGGGCTACAACAGTGATGTTGGAAACAAAGCTCCAGGAACTCAAAGATGTGACAATAATGGCGCCTCCAGAATGAGGAAGCAAAATCCGACTCCTTAGCTGAATAGGATTGAGGTGGATCACAACCGTAAACAGACCCAACCTTCTGACACTTCATTTGTGTAAAAACACAAAAGACAGACCCAAATGAGTTTTTTATTGAACAGTCCCTCTTGAGTTAAAGAAAATAATACAGACTCGGGGCTATAGCATATACTACATGTTGTGTTTGAAAAAATCCTGATGTGTTTAATGTAAATTCTTTCAAAGCATTGTATGCATCGCATCCTTGATACATATTTGGATAAAACATAATGAAAAAGACCTGCAACGGAAACAAAAGGAATTTTAATAAATGAATAAGAACTGCCAATGGATTCAACAAAATGTCCTTTTACACTAATCCTTGGTAGTCAAGTCTCCCTGTTTGGTGCTGATGAGTGCTGGGGAGGGGATGGAGACCCACGGCCTTCCCTACAGGTGTGCCTAGGACCAGAACCCCAGGGTGGAGTGCTGACCTAGGCTTAACTTCCCAGCAGATTTTCTTGCCCAGCTTGATTCTGTCATATTCTCTTCTCCCTAGATTCCTATCTTCTAAATGTCTTAGCAACACCTTTTCTGTCTACAGAAGAAAGAAAAAACTTTACATATAAAATTTTATGATTAAAAAAAAACTCTTTAAAATACAGAGATATATTTTTATTGAAGAATGGCATGGTGGGTTGTGGGGAGACTCACATGTTTGTTTTGCATAAGTAAAATATGTTAGAATTGGTTTGAAAACGTAAAGGTCTAGATGCATGTTGGGAGATTTTTAAAAACTCAGGTTTGGGTTTGCTAGTGAGGCCCCTTTTGCTGCCTGGGCCTTGGTTCTGGTGAGGACCTAGTACTGGAAACGTCATAAGACTGGCTTCCTAGGAGAATCATGGCAAAAAACAACTCAAAACAAGGCAAAAATCCTTTCTAGACTAGTGACCCTGTGCATCAGGTATCAGAACTGGCACCCTTATATTCAGATAAATCCGCCATCATTTCCTTTGGGCTATCAGGAACCAGTATCAGGAAAGAGAAATGTATTCGGAATTTCTCAGTGAAAGAAGAAAGCCATCCAACTTCAATGCTCCTCTTCCTGTCTACCGTCTGTCTTCCCCAAGAACTATTGATGACCGAGGAGACTCAACAAGGGACCTCACGCTCCACTAAGGGAAAAGAGATGAGCAAACCATAGCTTCTTGCAAGAGAGGGCGGGCCAGAGAGAATGAGGGGATCTGCTCTCTTTATCTGAGGGGTGTGTTTCCTGCCGCACCCCGGGACTGAGGCACAGAGTCATTTCCAGACACAGCTGCCTCTTCCTGGAGGCCAGGTCTCTGCCCTGCACCCAGGTGGATGCTCTCGGGGGGACACATTTCCATGTGTTACACGGTGGCTGACACGTTTGTGCTGGAGGAGGACCGGCTGAGGGTGAGGGAGCCCTGCTCAGCCTGTGCCCACCAACAAGTATACAGAAAGGATGTCCCCGGCACCCACAAGACCACTGGGCGAATGACACGGCGGAAATGACAACTAGCGTACACGATTTAAATTGCCTTAAACAAACAAGCAAACAAACGATCCAGCCACCGGTGACTCTGCATCTCGAGCGGGGCCCTGGATACTTGGACCCTTGTTAACAAGGGTGAACGTTGCAGGCTCTGATCTCCTTCTTGTCTTTGCAGCTGGTAAACTGGGAGCTCTTGAACCTCTTCTTGACAGTCATGTAGCGTTCCTGGATCCCCCCTCCGCACAGTTTGGTGCATTCCGACCAGGCGGTCCAGGGGCGCATCCTACAGCCTGAAAACACAAGAAGCCGGGTTAGGCCAGCAGACATTGGGGCAGCACAGGGGTGCTGAATTCTAGCAAACAGCTGTCACATCTGGTTGTCTGGGCTTCTCCTCTGCTCTTGTACGAAATGAGTTGTTGAATTAAATAATGGCTAGAGTACCTATTAGGAACTGATAGTTCCTAGGTGATAGACTGCAAATACTTTGCAGCTCCTCCCATCACCGGGCTGTCTGCTTCTCCACTTCTTGAATCGGGGCTTGATTATATGACTCGCCAATGGCTGGAAAAATCGCTGCTGGGGACCTTCCACGCCACATAAGGAAGCCTGGTGAGACTGATGGAGCAAGCCTGTGGAGGGGCCCCAGCCACCCTCCCTGAGGCCCCAGAAATGCAGGCGAGGCCTGTGTAGACCTTCCAGCCCCAGGCGAGCCAGCTGCTGACAGTAACCACACGAAGGACTGAAGCTGGACCACAGCTGAAGCTGAGCCAGCCCAAGTCACTGAGCACAGAATCATGTTAATACATGACTTCTGAGTAGCTACTGTTTGGGGTGGCTTCTGAGGGCAGCAACGATGCAAGTTGCAATTAATCACTTCTTTCTCTTATGCTTCGCTCCCCAGGTATTTAGCCTCCTTCCCAAATACTAAGTAAACGCAAGTGTAATTTATTATTCTTCCTACATAAATGTGCCCTTCCCAAAGAAAATTTCCCTGAACCCCGGATATAAGGTTAGATCTTTTTTTTTTTAAAAAAAATTTTTTTTCCTTGGCTTTCTCCATATGACTGCTTTGTAGAACCAGTCACGTTTATGATCCTTCAATACTATGCTGAGTTGCATGGAGGAGAAGAACCTGGCATAGTGTCTGCCTGGCACCTGGTGGGGCTCAAATGAGTGTTGACTAGCCGACCAACTACCATGTGCAACAGACAGCATTTTGGTTTGCAAGCAGCTTGCTATCAGAAAGTTCATGAACTGTCAGATAGCTCCTTGTATGTGCATTTCTCATCGCCCTAGATGGAATGCCTTAAGGAAGAGAGAAGAAAAGGGTAATGTGAGCTGTGCTTTTAAAAACAGTGTAACGACATACCCTTAACCTTCACGTTTATGCAGGCACCTTCCTCACCCACTCTAGGGAATCCAAAGACCATCCATTGGCCTGCACCCAAGACTGAACCATGGATCTTCCCATCTCATTGTTTCATGGATTTACTGATGGTTTTGCAGTTTTGTCTGGGATCAGCTTATTCAGCAGTGTAGCCTCAGGTGGGGAGATTTAAGTCCTAAAACCCCCTCAAGTTATGCTGGAGGAGGGGGCACATAATCTCTCTCCCAGGCTACAAACAAAACTTAGTAAGTGGCTCTGTGCCTCCTCCAAACCCCTCAACGCGTCTGTGAAAGTCACTCTGGCTGAAACCTACAGAACCAAGTCTCTAGTCCTCAGAGGGCCACGAGACCTTTCCTGGCCTGGTCCCCACCGCTCCAGCGGGGTTTCCTGCTGCTCTCCTCACTCTGCTCCATCTGCATCCCATTTTTTGCTTGGTATCTCTGTGCCTTTGCAATTACTATTCCTGCTCTAACTGGCAAACTCCTACAGGCTCTTCAAGACCCCCTTGCCTTTCCCCCGCTTCATCTCCCTGCACTCCAGCCTCACACATGGGAGCAGTACCTGGGAACTGCTCCCCATCTGACTCTTCCCTCATCTGCTCACTCCTCCGGCTCTCTCGGGCCTCTCTCCAGCGCAGCTTCTGGATGGATGGATTTCGGCATTTCCGGAGGCGGCACTTTTTTCGCTGCACAGTCTCTGGGCAGGGTGCACCTCCAAACTGAGGCTCCATTTGGATCATCCGGGTTCGAATCATGTGGCCTTTCCCGCATGACTTGTTACATTCCGACCACTGGGACCACTCGGTGAGCTCACAATCAGTGGCTGGCAAGACACAGAAGGGCATGAGAGCATCTCACGTCTGAAACAAGATACGGGCACTTACGCTCTCCTTTGAACATCTCAAATCAAGCCTGTGAGACACGCAGAGCAGGTGCTGTTATCCCATTTCACAGAAGAAGAAACTGAAGCTCCAAGAGGCAGACTAACTTCATCCAGCCCACACGGTTGGTAAGCAGGAGGGGCAGGATTGGTGCCCAGGTCACAACCTACATTTTATGGCCTCTCTGTGACTCAAGAAGGCTTGGGGGGGGGGGGGCGGGGAGAGGACTTTGTGGATGTGTACGGAGCCTCTTGCCTTGCTCTGTGAGCTGCTGGCATAGATCTGAATCTGGGCAAGCAGCCTGAGTCATAAGGGAGAGGGAGCATGAAAGACGACTGCAAGTGCATTTCAGAGGAAGCCAAAAAGCAGATCACAGCCAAGTGTGTCTGACTTTCCAACACCTAAAAGAGAAGCTCTCTTGGAAAAGTAGCCAGAGAAGCAGGCTCTCTCCCCTCAGGATTAGTCCCCGTGTAATGCACACAGCTGATCGCAGATTTGGGAGGAGATGGGTGGGCACTGAGCTTTGGAGAGCTTGGCTTGTTTTTCTTATCAAGGCTGCAAGGGTACAGGAGTCACTGACTCAGTGCCCACCCTTAGGTGGTGGACAAATAAAATGGTCAGAGGGAAGAGGAATAAAGTAAAACAGCTTGGAATATCCATTGGTTAGACGGCTGCTAATTGGGGATGAAGGTGAGGAGGGAAGGAACTAAGTAAGGCTTACCGAGCCTTGTGCAAAGCGTTTTTCATCTAAGTCTCCTGTTTAACTGCACAACAACTTGCCGTTTGTGTGCTCTGTAGATGGATGTGGGATCCTCATCACTAATGAGGGGACTGACTGAGAGTTTAACCAGTTCACTGCCACGTGTCCAAAACGGAAACCATCCTTGCGTCTATAGACGCTTATTTAAATTACTTTGCTAACACAGAGCCCTGCCCGGTTCGGCTCAATGGATAGAATGTCGGCCCGCGAACTGGAGGGCCCAGGGTTCAATTCTGGCCAAGGGCACATACTTGGGTTGCAGGCTTGATTCCCAGCCTAGTTGGGGCACATGCAGGAGGCAACTAATCAATGTGTTTCTCTCACATCAATGTTTCTCTCTTTCTCCCTCTCCTGTCCACTCTCTAAAAATCAATGAAAAAATATACTCAGGTTTAGGATTAACAACAAAAACCACTTTGCTAACACAGAGATGGAAATCCAAGCTCTTTCTCCCTCCCCAGCAAACAGTTGGACATTTTGACCTAGCACTGTGATCCGGCACAGGGCTGGTTGGACATTTCGACCTAGCAGTGTGATCCGGCACAGGGCTGGTTGGACATTTCGATCTAGCACTGTGATCTGGCACAGGGCTGGTTGGACATTTCAATCGAGCAGTGTGATCCGGCACAGGGCTGGTTGGACATTTTGACCTAGCACTGTGATCCGGCACAGGGCTGGTTGGACATTTTGACCTAGCACTGTGATCCGGCACAGGGCTGGTTGGACATTTTGACCTAGCACTGTGATCCGGCACAGGGCTGGTTGGACATTTCGACCTAGCAATGTGATCTGGCACAGGGCTGGTTAACGGCGGGCGTGTGGGAGCGCCAGGACTTACGGCATTCGGGCAGCATGCACTTCTCCACCTGCTCCAGCTCCTCATTACAGTCCCCGAGCTCGGCCAGAGACTTGAGCATCCGCTGGCGGGTCCGCATGCCCTTCCCACAGGTCACGCTGCAGTCGCTCCACTCGGACCATGGGGACAGCAAGCATGGGATGGTGTCTAGGCGGAGAGCCAGGTTTGCCACTGAGAATAAGCCCCCTCTGCTTTCTTTGATCCCTGTGCCCCCCACTCCCTGTCCCTACTCTTGTTCATCGAATAAGGTGAAACTGACTGATAGATTCAGACACTCAAGTGAACCCCAGGGGCAAGAAGTGGCTCAGCAGATTCCTGCTGTTCTTGTCACTCTCCTGCAACTCCTCTGGCCTTGCTGGAGGCTGACGTGACATCACATGATACTGAACACACAAGTAATATGGCTATACAAGTCCCCACTTGAAACACCACTGAGGGTCTGAGTAGGGTCTTATTAGAAACATCCCACACACCCCAGGAACCATACACTAAAAGTTAGGCTCAATGTGGCATCTTGGGACATGTGCGGAACCCCCTAGAATGTGTATGTACTCTGTGCATGTGTACATATGTGTGAGCCTATGTGCATCTGTGCACAGAGCAGGGGCGTAGTGTTTTATGGGGCCAGGCAAAGCCAATGTGCAGGAGTGGGGAGGCCTTGGATGACCTGGGGAATGCACATGCCACCTGAATGTATCGTTACCCTCACAAGGTTACTTCGGGCCCCTATAAACATGCTGCAGGTGAATTCTATCCAAAAGTCACCAATTTTCCACCCAGCATTGCTCAGAGTGTCCCTCAAAGGAGGCTACGCTCTGGGTCTGGGTGATGTCCACACAGCTATGGCCTTCATCTTGATCCTAGCAGTGCCCTGCAAGGACGGTGGAATGGAACCTACCCCACCTCCAACCTTGATGGAGGTGGTATAGGGGGTGCTGTGGTCCCCCATCCTGTCCCTGTCTCCCTCCCCTGCCCCACCTCCCACGCCCACTCACGGCACTCGGGCATCATGCACTTCTCTGTCTGAGAGGTCTCCGCCTTGCACATGGAGCCGTCGGCTGGGCTCATCTTGACCATGCGGTGCCGCTTCTTCATGCCCATCCCGCAGGTGGCGCTGCACTCGTCCCACTCGCCCCACTCGGTCATCAGGCAGCTGCTGGAAGCTGGGGAGTCCAGTGGCCTCGGAGTCATTGGTTGCCTCAGAGCCGGGCCCCCGCCCCGTCCCGCCCCGCCCCGCCCCGCCCGCCCAGCGTCCCCGCACTCACAGCACTCCTCGTTGACCGTGCACTTCTCGGTCTCCTCCGTGGGCAGCGTGCACACAGAGCCATCCTCTGGGAACTGCTTCACGTACCTCTCCCGGGACCGCATGCCCATGCCGCAGGAGATGCTGCAGGGCGACCAGGTGATCCACTCGGACATGGTGCAGGTGGACCCATCTGCAACACACGGAGCGGACGCTGCAGCCCCAGCGCCGTGCGCCAGGAGGCGTGCCAGACACGACTCGCGGGACCCAACTCCATAAGGGCAGGAATCAAAAGGAACCAGCTGGCTTTCAAAGGGGAGTTAGCCAGTTGAGGATGTAAGGGAACATAAAAGGTCTACATTTTAAAACCAGAAATGTCTCTAAGAGTAAATGAAATACTCTTTTCCAGGTACATGGGGCACTCAGTGAGGATTACTCCTTACTCCACGATAATGCATATGAAAGACACTTGGATGATAGAAGGATGACTATCTATATTAATAAAAGGGTAATATGCTAATTAGACCAGACATCTTCCGGATGTCCTTCGGGACAAAAGCCATGGTGGCAGAGACGAGGCAGAGGTGGTTAGGGACGATCAGGCTGGCAGGGGAGGGCAGTTAGGGGGCATCAGGATGGCAGGCAGAGGCGGTTAGGAGCCAGCAGTCACAGATTGTGAGAGGGTTGTCTGACTGCCGATTTAGGCCCGATCCCGCATCAGGCCTAAACTGGCAGTCGGACATCCCCCATGGGGTCCCAGATTGGAGAGGGTGCAGGCTGGGCTGAGGGACAATCCCCCTCCCCCTTGTGCACAAATTTCATGCACTGGGCCTCTAGTATATACATATTCTGAGGTACTGTGTAAACTGTCAGTTCCCAGTCTAGAAATACAGATGAGAGAATTTTGTTCCCGAAGGAGAGAACATGACTGATCTTGAGACATAGGACTTGAGGGCTGATTTGTACCCAAAGAGCAGATTATATCAAGTGGCCGCAGGCACCTCAATGCCTCAGTTGAGGTTGGTGACAAAGAAGAGAAAACCTCAGCTACTAATGGGGAGCAAATGGTTGGGTGGGGAATTGAGAGAGAATGTCTGTCTGTGTCAGGAGAGGGGGGCATAGAGGAAGAATGAGGAAGGCAATGTTGATATCCTGGACTACCTACAGCTTTGCTCCCAAGAGTGGGTGTTAGCAAAGACCATGATCCCGTAGGAAACACTCAGGATGTTGGTGAAGAAGATAGCCAACCTCCCACCTTGGCTTGTGGTCCTGTTTCCAAGGTGGTGCTGGTGGTGTGCTGCTCCAGTTGGAAATACAGGTGTGTGCGTGTGCGTGCGTGCTTGTTTAAAAAAGAGGAAAATGAAGTCATCCCTCTGCCGTCTATCTGTTTATTCATGTCACTGAAGACACTGAATGCTTACCAGGGGTCCTCAAACTATGGCCCGCGGGCCGCATACAAATACAAATATTGTATTTGTTCCCGTTTTGTTTTTTTACTTCAAAATAAGATATGTGCAGTGTGCATAGGAATTTATTCATAGTTTTTTTTTAAACTATAGTCCGGCCCTCCAACGGTCTGAGGGACAGTGAACTGGCCCCCTGTTTAAAAAGTTTGAGGACCCCTGGCTTAGGCAAACACTCTGAGGTTAAAAAGAGGTGTAAGATATGGATCTTGTTCTACTCCAGAGAAAGAAAGGGGCGGGGGGGGGGATGGGGGGGGACACTGACAATAATTCCAGGCATTGAAAATATGACGACAGAGGTAAGCCCAGGGAATTGGGGAGCATCGGAGAGGGGGGAAAGTCACCCCTTCTGGGAGTTCTGGGGAAGATTTCACACAAGAGGCACATCTGAGTGAACTTGGGTGGGAAATGGATATTTGCATTTCAGGTACAGGAAACAGCTTATGCAAACACCCTGCCGAGAGTGTGTATGTGTGTGGTATTGGGAGATGAAGCTGGAAAGGAAGACTGAAGTCAGAGCGTGAGGCCAGCCTGCACATGGCACAGGCTGCCACCCGCACACGTGTGGTGCCCACACATTGTCATTTACCCTTCGGACAGTGTAGCTACACGATACTGGTGGCACAGCGAGAAATCATAGCTGGAGCCCACATTAGACCCAGGGGCAAAGCTAACGAAAGGTGCACGTACATCCAAATAAGATAACGATGCTGCGATGTGATATGGGTGGAGGCTCAGGGTTTGGCAAGCCCCAATTCAGGCTGCCCATAGCCTGGCAAGACGTTACCCTGAGCAGGAAGAATACCCTCACCACCAACCCCAGTGTCTTGTGAGAGGAAGAGGTGGGAGTCGAGAGGCGTCCCCCAGACATCCTCAGGCGCCCTAACTAACAACGTGCTTTCAGTACAATGTTCACTGCGTGGGGTGAGTGTCCGAGTGCTCATTTTCACCAGGCCTCCACCTTGGTTCTCCGCAGAACTATTTTGCCAGTCAGTTAAGCGGAGGAGTTTGCACACTGGGCAGTGAGGAGCCACAGAGTTTTCAGCTAAGGAGTGACACGACCAGATCTTCGATTGCAAAGGACCCTTCTAGGGGTGCCTGGAAGTGGGCAGAGACGATAAGGCCTGGGATAAAGGGCTGGCTCAGATTATCAGGAAGAAACCCTAACGACGGCTATTTTCTTGTGGTTGTACAATACAACGTACACTCATGAGGTCATATAATGAGTTCCAAATGTCCAAAGGGGTCCTTGCTTCTTTCCTATTCTAAATGCTCCCCAAATAACCAGAGCAGAAGGGAGCCTGCTGTGGGCACAAGAGAACCTTATTTGACTTTGGGTCGAGTAGCCTCTGGGGAACATGGGCCCCAGGTACAAAGAGCAGGCTGACTTGCAGAAATAGAAAAGCATATCCTAAAACCCACTCCCCTCTGCAGAGTCTTATCACGGGCACCGTTAACAAGAAACCACCATGGAATGCAGCCAGAAGAGGTGCTTGGACTGCGCCCCAGGAAGAGCCAGCTGGTGGATGACGTGCAGTGGGGGAAAGCTCTCTTCAACCATCCTCAGCTTGGAAGCAGTTTTCTTCCGGCCATAAACCAGCTCAGTCTTATCCCCTCCCATTGCCTCCCTGCCTCTCTGAGATGGTTAAGATCACAGAGCACCGAGTAGAGATCTGCCCAGACAGAGAGAGGAATCGTATTCTGGAAAAGAGGCGGCTGACCTTTGCACAGTAATCGGCTTAGCGCCATCTGGAAGCCTGAGCCATCCTGACATAGGGGTGCAAGCTCGTAGTTCTAGCCTGATCTTTGAGCAGTTGCAGACACACACACACACACACACAGAGAGGGGGAGAGAGAGAGAGAGAGAGAGAGACTGAGGATTCCTGCAATCATCCCCCAGGCCCTGACACAAGGAAGCCAGCGCTCTGCCTCAGGCTCAGGCAGGACAGAGAGCCAGAGGGTCCTGACCCAGAATCAGGGCCAGGGATCTAGATGCAATCTTGCCCAACCTGTTCATCTGCTTCTTTAAAATAGGCTGGAGTTAAGGCCCAGAGCAGGCTGCTTGTTATCTGTAATTTGTCATGAGATGTTTGCTAGCTCTTCAGTAACTTGTGTATATTTTCTTCTGGTGGCTGGGGAAGGAGGCAGGTGGTCAGTCAATCTCAATAATTCATTTGATGTCATAAAATGTGCTCTGTGTTCAGAGGCCTGGAGACACTGTTAGAGATGGGGGACTGACCTAGGTGGACCCCACTGACAACTGCAGTCAGGGTCCTGGTGCCCCACTGTGGACCCGGCCTGAGTAGGTATGAGGGGCCGGCATCACCAGGCAGAGCCCTTCCCTCCTGAGCTTCTGCCCGCCACCTGCTGGCCGGGGTTGCCTCCTCACCTTCGTCGCTGCAGCCCGGGCCCATGCAGGGCTGGAAGTCCTGGGTGTCGGGGCAGGGGACAGTGAGGTCCAGCTGAGCCTTCAGCATGCGCTGCCGCATCCTCTTGCCTCTGTCGCAGGTGGAGGAGCTGCAGGCGGACCACGGGGACCAGTTGGAGTAGATGCAGGTTTCTGGGGTGTCATCTGGGAAGAGCAGGTGACAGGTTTTCCCTGGGAGCCTGTGGCTGCTGAGACTGGCCCTCTCCCCAGACAAGCTCATTGGGAGACAAGAAAATCCCTGCTGGCTGGCCGGCCTCCGTGAGCCTGGTACTCCTGGGATGGGAGCAAGCCGGCCCCTTCCCTTTAAAACCTTTATTTCAGCATTCCGCGGGTAGCTACATAGCCTAATAACAAGTAAAGAAGCTCCTGCTATCCCTTCCCCTCAACAAATGAACGTCTTTTCATTTCCCTCACCGTGGCAGACATTGTGGGCACATCACAGGCAATGTGAGCAAGCACAGGTTTTTGTGTTGCTGCTTCATCTTCCCATGATCATGATACACACATGGGTGTCGTGATGAGAATAAGAGCAGCCGATGTTCACTGGGCACTTATTATGAGCCAACGCCATTCTAAGAACCAAACATGTTTTATCCCATTGGAGACATAACAACTCTCTCTGAGGCAGTTTCTGTTATGATCCCCATTTTCCAGGCGAGGAAACCGTGGCAGAAAGGTGAGGGGGATCCCATGAGAAAACCAGAGCCACGGCCATGGCCCGGCCACTCCCTCCTGACTGTGGGATCTGGGCCTCACTCTTCTTGCTGGGGGAGTGGACTCACCCACGTCTGCCTCACAGGCCAGTATGAGAACCAAAGCAGGGAGCGACCTGAGTACTGTGAAGCCTATGCAAATGCCATTTACATGATCATTTTAAAGCCCCGATGCTGTTGAGTGCATATTCCAGTATCACACCTTCACCAGTTCCCTGAATCTTTGTGCCTAGTCTTGGCCTTGCTTTGGATCATACCTCTCAAGCAGAAATTCTCAAAGATGAGATGACCAAGTCAAAGGACACAAGTATTTGTGGCTTTTAAAACATGTTAGCAAATTGCTTTCCCAAAAGATGGGGCCAATTTAGGTTGCCACGGGCAACAAAGGGAAGCAACGCACCTTCATCTTTCTCTTCCGGAGCCAGGTCTGCTACTATATCATCCACGTTGTCCGGTACGATGTTGCATTGTTCCCCCTGCAAGAGAGCTTTACTCAGAGGGCTCCCATTGAAGAATGGAACGGGTAGAGGGAAGGTGAGGGAGGATGTAAAATATAATGCCCACCCTGTGTATACAAGGCGGAGTTCTGGGTCGGCATTTACAGTCTGACTGAAAAAAAAAATGGCAATAAAGTCACAGTTTCCGATTCCTGACCCAGGGCAGATATTAGTAATTGATTGTGGGATTCATCATGAAACCTGAATAATTTTCATACTAGATACTTTGGGAGGCCCAGCAATCCTACATCCTGGAATATGCCAGGGACCCCATGATTCTAAAGCAGAAAGGGGGACTGTCTCCTCGAACCCTTGGTGGGAAAGGTCTATGCCAGGGTGAGCTCTAACCCAGTACCTTCCGGGCGATTCTCTCGATGACAACTCTGGCTACTTGAGTGATGGACCCGCCCTCCGGATCGTAAAAAGGACTCTGAGGATGGTCCAGACTGGTCAGGGGCCGGATTTTCTCCTGGGGAATTGTGGGCCTGTTGGGTGACTGCAACGGGGAAAACAACAATAACAAAAAAACCAGATACAGAGAGAGGGAAATAGAATTGGTTAAGAACCACAAAAGCAATTTTTTGTGTGTATTTGCTCGCAAAGCAATTGGATTGTAATATGATCAGAACAAAAACCTTGATAGGAATTTAACAAGTTTAACTACTATTTATGTTATGGAATTCTATTCACGCCATGTGTCGTGCAAGGAAATTTGTAGGTCTGTACTTTTAGAGTCTCCCATGTCCATGGTGGGATTATGCACAGATGAAGAAGCCAAATTTCAGAGAGGTCCCCACAGCTCGGAAATGGCTGAGCCGGGCTGGCCTGAATCCAGAGCTCTTCCTACCAGCCCAGGCGTTGGCAAACCTTTGTCTGCAGAGGGTCAGATGGTAGATATTTTAGGCTTTGTGGGCCAAACCGTGTCTGTCGCAAGGACTGAACTCAGCTGTTATAGTGAGAAAACAGCCCCAGACAACATGTAACCGAATATGTGAGGCCGGGTTCAAAAATTTTATTTCCAAATGAGGTGGTAGGCTGGATTTATCCTGTAAACCATAGTCACCATCACCTGTTCTCGATTGTTCTACCACTGGTTTTCTGATGGCTCCATTTTGATGTTGTTGGTGTATTGACCATATCTGAGAGATATTGGCATTCAGCAGAGATTCCAAACTCCTTAGCCTGGCTGTCCAGAAGCCTTCGGCATATGGTCCAGTTCCCCCTTTCTTCCCCCTCTCCCTGCTCTATGCAGTGCCCCTTCCTCCATGCAGCGCCCTTTGCCCGCTGTTCCCTTGCTCACCCATGAGCGGCTCTTTAGCAGATCCCCTCTCTGTGCCCTCCTGACCGGCCGCACGGACACTGTCCAGAGCCCAAATCAGACTGTGTGAGGACGTGGTGATGAGACCGCGCTGGCCTCCCCTGCCACACTGTGCGTTCGTCTAGGACACCGCCTGGGCCAGATTCACGTCTGGGTCCAGGACGCCGGGACGGAGGCGGGCAAGGTTTGTCACTCACCACCCCAGGCACACGCCTACCTCGTAGGTCACCCCGCTGTCAGTGCCCGCGTCCCAAGGAATCAGGTCCTGCACCAGCTTCTGCACCCAGCCGCACTCCTTGGTGCACAGGTCCTCGGCAGACAGGCCCACGTTCCAGTCGGGGCTGGGGCCCATCATGGTCAGGAAGGACATTAAGTGGCGAGTCCTGTCCACGGAAAATTCAGCCGAGGGTGCCGCTCTCCTGGAAACCAAACACAGAGACCATTACACGAGGGGGCCAGGGGCGCACTCTCTGAGGGACATCTGGCCAGACCAGGTAAAGCAAGCATGTCAAACTCGCGGCCCACAACGAATAATTTTGCGGCCCAGCCAGTATAACGGTCTGTAAGAAACGTTTTAATAATAATTTCGTAACTTAATTTTTACAATATCCTGTTATGCATACTTATTAATAATGAACCTCAATGTTCGCTAATGACTGATTCCTAGAATCGTGTTGCATTCATTTCCCTTATGCGCATTAGGAGCGGGTGCACCATTTCTCTCCACTGATACTAGCAGGGAATATTTAGCAGCCGATTGCCACGTCGTTAGTCTTGGACTGACTTGTTTGGTGTGCGCAACAGGAAATTTTTCGCTTTCGGAGAACAAGGAAAATAGGTTTATTTGTGTTACGCTTATCAATTTGTGCAGTTATTCAGTGTCTGGTAAGTTAATGTTCAAGAGAAAATATTAATTTTTATTAAAATGTTTTATTATTTTATGTTAATGGTGACTCATTTATTTTAGCCCTTTGTATTCAGCATGTCTCTATCGAAATAAAACCACATTTGTTTCTATGAAAATGGAAGCTTTTGTTTTTTTGCGGCCCACATGCACTTAAACCTTGTTTATCTGGCCCGTGTTAGCCTTTGAGTTTGACATGCCTGGTGTAAAGGATGAAGGCACAGGAAGGCAGATGCTCGGTCTCCCCCTGCCTTTGGCCATGAGTGGGTTACACCATTCTCTCTCCTGAGTTTATCCTTTGGCCACACGTAGAGAGAACCATATGCTGCCATCTTACCTACTATTTTTTTTAAATCCTCATTCAAGGATATTTTCCCATTGATTTTTAGAGAGAGGGAAAGACAGAGAGAAATATCAATGTGAGAGAAACACATCGATTGGTTGCTTCCTGCATGAGCCCCGGCCAGGGCCTGTGCCCTTGACCAGAATCGACCCTGGGACCCTTCAGTCCGCAGGCCGATGCTCTATCCACTGAGCCAAACTGGCTAAGTCCCGTCCACTTTTAATGTGTACACAGCACTTACTATTCCTTTATTTATTTGTTTAGCTATTTATTGACTAGGAAAGGAGGGCTTTTGTCTGCCTTCTTCACGGCTTTAATTCCAGTTCCTGTAACAGTGCCTGGCACGGAGTAGATGCTCTGTAAATGTTTCTGAATAAATGAATGAATAAATACTCTGTGCTACATGTGAGCCCAGCTGTGTTGGATGTGAGATGACCTTTACAAATAAAAACTGGCTAACAATGCCCTAAGCCCTTTCTTATACATTCTCATCGAATCCTCAGAACGGGATACCCGACTCCAATTTCTGGATGTGGAAACCTAGGCTCAGATGGGTTATGAAATTTGTCCAAAGTCACCAAGTGAAGTGGTAGAATGGAGACTGCAACCCAAGTCCATACAAGGTCGGTATCCTGTTCATCATCCAGTTCTGAATCCTGCCCCTTCCTCACTGTGCTGAGATCTACACCAGATCCTGCTGCCTCCATGGCCCCACCCCGGCCCCAACTCATAGCCGTGCTCTCCAGTCGGCCAGCCGGGACCGGCTGCAGAGCCAGGGGCCTCTGGCTGACAACCCCCAACTACAAGAGGCAGCTCTTCAACCTGTCCCTGTGCTGCTAAGGAGTCTTAGGAGTGGCCAGGTGTGGGGCACGGTTACGGTGTTTTGGCCAGGTTCAAACCTCGGACTAATGAAAGGACAGGATCCTCTCATTGCCACGTGCAAGTCCCAGCTGGAGGGCAGGGCCCTCCCAGCACAATCATAGCCAACGGCTGTGGTTGTGAGCTTGAACCTACGGTCCGAACACGTAGCCCCACGTGCCTTGTGATAGAGTTCGGGTGCAGGTAGTTGAGTGAGGTTGAAACTCACGAGAATGCTGTAAACAATGTGATCATGCCCCTACTTTGCCTCGTGGCATCTGCTATAAAATAAAGACACGGCTTGTGGGTGCTATCGTTGTCTCCTCATCAGGGAGGCAGCATCCCAGCGAGACCCAGCTATTATTCTCTTGTCTGTCTTTCCTTAATCCTTTCACCCCCGCCCCCCTCGGGATCACCCTTGGTGGTGCTGGCGTGGCACAGCCAGGGCTGTAGAGATCAGGCAGGCGCCCAGCGAGGGGCCTGGCGGGGGATTAGAGTCAGTCGGCACACCCTGCGTGGCAGACCAGCGGTATTTTCTTTCCCTACCCCCAGGACAATCCTGCAGGGTTAGAATGATTATATCGCTTTTTAGAGAAGAAAGAAAAGCGTCTACAGAGGTTCATGAACTTAGCGACAACAGCGGGCCGAGGTTGGAAGGCAGCTCTGCCTGACGCCACCCCCCCAGGCTGCTAACCGCGGGGAATCCTCGGCTGGGGACCAGCTCGTCTGCTCAGTCCAGCTGGCAGCTGGGCCACCTCAGCTGTCGGGAGTCCCTGTGTCCCTCTGTTGGGACCAGCTGCTTCTGGCTGCCCTCACCTGTCCCCGGAAAGCATGGACTCCAGCCTGGTTAGGAGCCATGGAACTGGACCCCTTGGGCCCTGGCAGGCCAGATGGGATCAAACAATGGGCATTGCAGAGCAGGAAACCTGGGTGCATCCTGGCACTGCCTCCCATAGCTGCGCAGCCTTGGACAAATTTCCAAACCTCTCTGTGCCTCAGTGTCCAAACCTACAACATGGGGATCCCCACGTGGGTTACTGTGTTCAGGGAGATCACGTGCTCACAGCACTCAGCCCAGGGCCTGGCACCGGAGCTGTTATCACCATGCCCGTTTCCTTCCCCATGCCCGCGTGTCCTGGAAGGCAGGTCAGTGGTTTTAGCAGCTTCCTTAAAGACCTGGTTCCTGGAAGACCTGTGTCCGGGGAGCTGCAGCCTTGCTCACCTAGGGACTAAGAGGACACCGTCCGGGGCCTGCCCTCCATGAGTGCCCGACAGAACACTGGCATCTGGGCAGGGCTGCTGTACGCCCCAGCCCTCCTTGGCCCTTGGCCCCTGGAGCCCAGCAGTGCCTCGGAGACCAACCTTCCTCTTTTGTTGCCATAGAGACCATCCTCTCCACCTATTACCTTTCCAGCTCCCTGAGCATGTGGCTTTGGGTCAGGTTAGTGGTTCATGTCCCGTACCTCACTGGTCACCCTATTCGCCATGATAACCCAAGGGGACAAAAACAGCTCTACTGAGGAATCCAGAGCTGGAGAAACCAAACCAACCCCCATCCATCTACACTGCCCAGTGATGGATGCTACCAGCTGAGAACGTTGGGTTTTATAAGGACTTACGCAAACTGTTCTCTGCAAATGCATTTTGGCCAAATCTGTAATCTGAGTGAGGGATCCTATAATCCTTGGTACATATTTCAGGAGGCAGAAACGGGCAGCAACCAATCCCTGCACACACACCTGACCTAAGGCTGGGTGATAGGGTACATGTGAATCTATAAGGGCCTAGGAGCGGTTTTCTAATCTTCGGCTACGCCCTGCTCTTTTCTTGCCCCCTTGACTGGAAAATTCACCCCTGACCGACTGCTAGCTTACATAACGTGTCCTGCGGGAAGTGTTTCCTGACTTCACCGCAATTGCTGAGGGGCGGTGCACCTTCTCAGAGCATGGTGAACTCAGTGTTTCCATGGAGTGTCATGTTTGATTTCCACCTTCCCGACTGGGCTCCTAGAGTGTGGGGGCCATTTTTGTCTTGGGCACAGGTAGCTCCCAGTGCCTGGCTTAGGACTCAGTGCAGTGGATTCTCCTCAAAGAGTTGTTGAAATAAATGAATTAATCTAAGAAATGAATGTGAAACTCTTGTACTTCCTTTGACCTTCAAATGTAATTTAAAAATCACCTCAACGTATTTATTACTTCGATAATAAAAATGCTATTTAAAATAATGAAATGGATAAGAATATACATAAATTTTCCTTAGGAAATGCTAGATGTGATCGGAGTTCTTTAATTTGTCCAAACCATAATTAAAATTCTTACTCATGCTTTCTTATATGCCACATTTCCCCATATTGGTTTCAGTTTTCTATGTGGGATTTAAATTTTAATCAGCTTTCTAGCAAAGATGTGGTCATATCATATACTGAATATGTTCTAAAGCATGAAAATTAAAATGATGTAATATTCAGGATAAGAAATAAATATAAATTAGTGGCACAGACTGGAGTTCCCACGAACTTTAGAGAAGATTTATTCCAAATTAGGGGGAAAGAAAAGATTGTGCAACAAGTGGGGTTCGGCTAACTTAATTGCAACTTAAAAATATCATATTAACATTTAATATCACACACACACACACACACACACACACACACACACACACACACACACATCCCGTGTTAAATAGAAAACAATCAGAACAAAGAAAAAATGACAAGTTTTCTGATCTGTTAGAGAAAGTAAGTTTTTCAGCTTTGCAATAGTAAAAGCAATCACAGAGGTAACTAATTGAATTAGACACCAACTAAAAACATCTGAGTCATGAAAACAGCAGTATTGAGTTAGAGATAAATAATAACATGTCAGCCAAAAGGTCTCCCTCTAGTCACACTAAGTTAGTGCGACTGACAAATGTTAATATCTATTGCATCTCCAGAGCTAATCCAAATCCGTAAGAAAATAGCACCATCTCAAAAGATAAGAGGAAACATTTCTAAACAGAACTTCCAAAAACACCACAAAAGAGGCAATAAAGGATTTTATGAGACTCAGGTCACTCATGTGATGAGTTCTGTCTCCTCATCATGTATTTCAAATAGTCACCAATGAAGAGCTTTTGGTGTTGCAGAAACTCAATCATACCACTAGAGGGCGCTCTATCCATGCACTAGGCTGAAATCCTGGGTGCGTGGAGGAAGGGTTCCTGGCTTGGAAAACTGAATATAACCTGGAGGCATCTAGGGCTCCGGGTCCATCTGGCTGATTAGATCCTCTGGTCCAGTCTTCCTTTACAATCCTGAGGACATCAGTGGGTCTGAGAAGTGCTACAGGGAGCAGGGAGGGTGCTGTGCCTTCAGCCGTGGAGAGAGATGCTTCTGACTTTATGGCTTGGGTGATTATGGGGTACAGTCCTCCAGAGGCGGGATTTCTGGTGAGGGTGACCGTGCCTCCAATACACTCGCCTCACCATCTGTCTCTAAAACAGGGACCGTTGTCTAATCAAACGTTAATTAAAACAGAGTGGCCGGAATAATGAAGGGAACTCATTATGTGAAAAGGAATGTAAGTTCTTTAAAATACAATCTCTACTATTTTATTTTTTAAAGAACTAGAATTTCTTTTTAAAAGTTTCAGTAATTCCTCGCATCCAGACTAGACCAGAGGAACTGGGTGGTGACACTCTGAATTGATTTGCAGGAACCCTGGGCGTTTTCTATTCCGGTGCCAGAGGAACTAGTGACGGATGTGGGTTTCGTTGAGAATTTGTCTTTCCTGTCTCTACCTGCGCTCTGGGCTGTGGGAGCCACAGCTTGATTTATTGAGCTAAACAAGTCAGCAGCTAATTTGTTCATTGGTGGCTGTCCTTGGAGAAGTGGTCCTGTGGATAAAGATGAAGATCATTGAAAAACAAGTCAGCTTCCACGGGCAGGACCTGGCAAAGTAGGTCAGCCTGGCTTTCCGCTGGCCCGAGGGAGGCTGGAATCGCATTAACCTCAATTGAGAGCGGGCTCAGGGAGGAGGGGGGGGGGGGGGGCAGGGCTGCGTCTGCAAAACAAAACTTGGCTGCGTGGAGGCTTCTAATTTGACTTCCTAATGAGATTTGGAAGGGGGAAGGGGAACATGGGGTATATGCTGGGGAGTATCAAAGGAAAATAGCTTTCCCTTCACCAGCTGATAGCCCTGAATGGAGAGGGTTTGGGTGTTTGGGAGGTCTGAGTGTTTGCCATCAATTAATTGTTTCACTGGGGGTCTTATCTTAGGACGTCTGAGGGATGGGTGAAGGGTGCCCAAATATTTTTTTTCCCAATTTTTCAGAAAGTCTCTCCAATCTTAAAAAGAGAAAGAAAGGAAGAAAGAAAAGCAAAGGAGAAAAAAGGTCCATTGATTCTTTCAACCCCTTGGAGCTCCTGCCCAGTCTCTTCTTTCACAGCAAACGTCACTGACTGTCTGTACTCACTGACTCCATAACCTCGTTTCCTGTGCACATTTCACCCTGTTCCAGGCTGTTTACTTCCCCCCATTCACTCTACAGAAAGGAGTCCCAATGAGGTCACCACTGGATCTTCATGTTGATAAATCCAACAGGCATTTTGCAGCTCTAATCTCACTTGATTTCTCATCTACACTGGACACAGGCTGACCACTCTCCTCGGGTGCTTTCTTCACGTGGCTTCCCTGACACCAAGCCTCCTTCCCCAGTTTCTTGCCCATTCCTTTCCTGTTTCCTTTGCAGGCGAGTCCTCCTCAGCATTAAATGTTGGAGCTCCTTGGGTCTCGCCTGAAGTCCTTGACTTAGTCTCAAGCTCTCTCTCATCCATCCATGTTGCTGTCTCCCATTCCTTGTTGACTCAGTGTATAATTCCGGCCCCCTCCCCCCAGGACCTTCAGAGCTTCACAGTTAACTGTGTACGGATCACCTCTAACTGGATATCTTGAAGCCATTTCTGACACATCCCATCCAGAACCGAATTCACGATCTTCCCACTGAACGTCATCTGATGTTCCATATCTTATGAGAGGCCCCACCAACTCATTAATTATGCATCTTGCCCTGTCTGCCTCTCTAATCCTCCTTACCTAACCGATCACCACAGCCTGTCGATCTCTCAGGTCTCTGCGCCTCCCCATCTCCACCACCACCACCCTAGTCAAAGTCACTATTAATTCTCCCTGAACCTCTGCAACCGCCTCCTCACTGGGCTCACCTCATCTACTCTTACCCTTTTCATATTGGAGCCAGAGTGTTGTTATTTTCACCTAAATCTGATCATGTTGTCACTCCACTCAAAACCCGTCAATGATTTCCCATTACTCATAATGTAAAAATCAAAATCCCTAATGTTGCATGAGTTGGCCCCACACCAAGCTCAGCTTTGATTTCTGGATATAGTTACACCATATACCCTGTTCGTACTTTATGCTCTGCTCCCTCCTCAGGGCTTTTGCACATAATGGTCTCTCAAGACTTTCTAGAATGTTCTCCCCTTGCTTTGCTTCTTTACCTAGTTAACTCCTATTGATTCCTTAACTCTTAGCTCAATTCTCATTTCCTCAAGGAAGATTCCTCTGATCGCTCCCCCTCTCCCCCAAGCTGGGTTGAGGTTCCAATCACACACTCTGATGGCAGCTTATGTCTTTATTTCACAGACGCGTCACATCTGTCATCATTGGTGAATATCTCTCCCCCATTAAACTGTAAACTCCATGAGAAGCTCTGCTTTGCTCACACTGGATCCCTAAGAACCTTTCACAGTACTTTCTTTGGAGACCCCCAATAAAATGTTTCCTCCTGCATGCTTCCTGCTGGGGATGGAGCCTGCAACCTGGCATGTGCCCTGATCGGGAATTGAACTGAGACCTCCTGGCACATGGCATGATGCTCAACTAACTGAGCTACACCTGCCAGGCTCAGTCATCCTTGATAGGACACAGGGTAAGTGAAAGTTAAGACTTTGTTTTTTGTTTGTTTGTATGTTTTTGGTGGGAGTAAGACAATTTGGTGGTCACACTGCTATTTCATGCTGCTCAGAAGTCCAATTGACCTATATGTTTTGGTTGATTAAGAAATGGCTAATGAATGGTTACTTAACTGTAGTGAGAGCGTAGGCACTGGGGTCAGCTGGATACTGTTTGAATTCCAGCTCCTCCACTGATGGAGCTGGATGCTGAGGATGGACCTGTCATACCACCTCCAAGCCTCAGTCCCATCATCTGTAAAGTGAGGGTCATAATCCTTTCGGGGTTTATTATGGGGTTAGTGCAAGGATTATGTGGGATAAGGAAAGTAAGTGCCTCGTAGGGTATCTGGCAAATAGTAGGTGCTCAGGGTAAAAGGATTTCTCTCCGCTTCCTTTCATCTCTCCCTTCTTTCCTCTTTCCTTCCTGAACGGTATCTTGCTTTACAGTTTACATCTTTCTAAACCCAGGCCCCTTAAGGGAAAATGATGTAAGGTTTCCTAACTGGGGTAATTTGTCATCCACAAACTCTGTGGCCCAGATGTCCCCAGCCCCTTCCTGGCTTTGAGCCCCTGCCTGTTCAGAGAACCAGAGGTGAGGAACTCTTTGCATCTAGGTTCTGGGAGCCTGGGAGCTGGGAGAAGCTGAGGAGAGAGCCTGAGCAAACAGGATTCAGAGTGGCCATGTTTTCTGATTGATGTGAATTATGCAAAGAGGGCTGAGGGCTTTTGTGAATTCACATCAGTGTTGTTTGGTGGGATAGCGTGAGACAGGCAAATGCCCGCCAACTAGTCGAGAGCACAGGGAAGCAGGCACTGCTGCTATTGCTTCTTCTTCTTCTTCTTTTTTATATAGTTCTTTATTGATTTCAGAGAGGAAGGGAGAAAGAGAGAGAGATAGAAACATCAATGATGAGAGAGAATCATCGATCAGCTGCCTCCTGCACACCCCCTACTGGGGATCAAGCCCACAACCCAGGCATATGCCCTAGGCCGGAATCGAACCTGGGACCCTTCAGTCCGCAGGCAGACGCTCTATCCACTGAGCCAAGCAGGCTAGGGCTTGCTATTGCTTCTTGACGGAAAGGCACTTCCAAGCCTGGGCAGGTTTTCAACTACAGGCGACCCTTGAATAACAAGTGCCCGGGTTCACTTAACAGGGTGGGGCAAAGTAGGTTTACCGTTGTTCCTATGGAAAATAACACAATAGTCAATAATAATGCAGGAATAAGCTTAGTTTTTCATGTACTCACAACCATAAGCCTACTTTTACCCTATATATGGGGAATTTTTTTCAATAAATACATACAGTCCTATATGACATATATTTTCTCTTCTTGATGATTTTCTTAGTAACATTTTTCCTTCTTCTAACTGACTTTATTGTAAGAATACGGTGTACAATAAATAAAGCATGTAACTATGTGGCAATTGACTGTTATGTTAACGGTAAGGCTTCTGGTCAACAGAGGCTATTAGTAGGTAAGTTCTGGGGGAGTCAAAAGTTATATGTGGACTATCAGCTGTGTGAGCGTTGGCACTCCTAACCCCTGTTGTTTAAGGGCTAGCTTACTCTGGTCTCAGCTTCCTCAGAGGCGACCCAGAGTAAGGCTTGGAGGTCACAGCAAGCTAGAAGAAGCCTCCATGCATCCAGCTGGGCTGCCCTTGGTCAGCTGTCTTCAGGCCTCCACTCAGGGCGTCAGTCCCACCAACCGGGGCCACTCCAGGGCTAGGAGCAGCCTTCCAGACTCAGCCCCTTGGCGCCTCCGGCACAAAGACTTCATGACTTCTCTCTGACCTGGGCTGGTGTGGGCTCCTTCTCTGGGTTTCCAGAGCCACTCGTATTCTCACCATGACACTTATCCCCTGGAGCGCACAAGGCTACCACAGTGCCATAGTATTCATATTCTTTGCATATGAGGCCACTTGGACTTGCGCAGAGCAGACCTGGAGTGGTAGAACTCTATGTATTGTCTGTCTCCCTCTTGGCTGGCCATTCCAAAGGGCGGGGACTGTGTATAGGGCTGGCGCATAGTAGGGGATGAGCCATTAGTTTCCTGAATGGTTAAACAGGTGGGCACCAGGCGCCTGGCAACAGTTTCCCTGCCACCAGCTGGTCATGTGTGAGTGCTCCTCCTCCCTCCGCTCCTGCTGGAGTCTTTCTTGTACTTCCTTTCCTACCATTTTGTGTTTGCCTTTTCTCCCACTGAGTATCTCACACATCCCCCATGTTGTTGCCATCTTCATCAATGTCATCGTTAGTGGAAGCAGACTGCTCCACAGAGGGGCTAGCCAAGCCATTCTCATAAACCATTTTCTGGTGCTTGACTGGGAACTTTGTCTGCTCCAGACTTTGTACCCATAAAGGATAAGTGATATCAAGCCTTGTTCAAAGAATTTCATGGGATTCAGGGTGGCCGCAGTGAGGTGCAGAGTAGGGAGCAGTAAGACATGAGCCCCCCCAAAAAGGAGGCAGGGGCTGAAGCGTGTGATGCTCTCTGTGCCCTCTCAGGTGAACTGAGGAGCGCAGACTTGATCCTGGAGGTCACGGAGGGATTCTGAGTCAGGGAATCAGACTTGAATTCTTAAAGATCACTCTGGTAACAGTGTGGATGAGGGATCTGATGGGGGAGCCGTAGAAGAGGGGAAAATTGGAGTAGACCAAGTGAGAAACTAATGGTGGGAGAATGGCCAGGTGAGGACTGATTTGTGAGATACTCAGAAGGAAGCACCAATAGGAATCACTGATGGGTTCTATTTTGTTTTTTGTAAAAAATATTTTTATTGATTTCAGAGAGGAAGGGAGAGGGAGAGAGAGATAGAAAATCACTGATGAGAGAGAATCCTTGATCAGCTGCCTCCTGCACGCCCCCAACTAGGGATTGAGCCCGCAATGCAGGCATGTGCCCTGACCAGGAATCAAACCATGACCTCTTGATTCATAGGTCGATGCTCGACCACTGAGTCACGCCAGCCAGGCTCAATTTTGGATATGATGAATTCAAGGTCCATGTGGGCCATCCACAGAGAGGTGTCTAAGAAATTGATGGATGGATTTAGCTTCCTACCTACATACCTGCCTGGGGGAGTGGTAGTTTTGGGAGCCATCAGCATACCGAATGCATGGGAGAATGAAATCTCCAAGAGATAGAATAGACAGAAAAGATGGACACTGAGAGTGGAACCTGGGGTAAACCTGGCTTCCCATGAGGCAGATTTGCTTAGAGTGAGCACACGTATTTGTGGCTGAGAACATAAGTGAATGCCTACTGGTTAGCCCTTATTCTGAGTTGATTCCTCTGCAGTATTTGAGCCATTGGAGGAAACAGAGGCCACGCCTGCATCCCCGAGAAGACAGGGGCACCTGTGATACTGCACCTCACCTGTCTGTCCACCTAAGAGGTGTTGCTGACTTTAATGACCCAATTGGCATGGGGTGGCCGTTAGGTGGGTGGCTCTGAGGACAAGGCCAGGACAGGGGCAGGGCAGAGCCAGGGTCTGTCTGTTACTTACACGTTGAGAGGCTGCCAGGCTGGCCACTGAGCTTTGGCTTTGATGACGGTGAGGACCTCATCGCTCTGCAAAAAACAAACCACAGACACTGAGTGAGGAGAGCTGGGCTCATGGGAACAAAAGGGCTTTGACATGGTCATACTGTCTACCGCCCCTCACTTACCTGCTATTGAGGCTCTACCTGCCCAGGTGTGGGAGCCATCCAGCCCCAGGGAGGGCAAGCCCTGGAGTCCCGGTAATCCCAGGAGGTGGGGCTGAGTGTCCAGTGTGCCTGGTGCGTCCTGGGCACCAATGGGTCCACTGAGCCACACCTTTGGTTTGCAGCTCAGCCCATCTCTTCCCCCCTGGAGCCAGGCTCTGACCTGGACTCCTCCTTGGATGGTCAGACTTCCATATTGCGTCTAGCCTGGAGGGAAGACTGTGCGCTCTGCCCAGATACTGACTGGGGCCTGGACTGTAGCAGGAGCTGCAATGCAGCCAACAACTGGCCCCAACAGTTGCCACACCCAAGGCCTTTCCTGCTGTTGAGACTCAGGCACCGGATTAAACTCCTTGGGTTGAGGAGGCCAGAATAAAACTGGGGGCCCACACCCCTGTGCCACTCATGATATTATGCTCCATTTTGCTTTGGACAGTGTGTAGAGCACCTTTAACATCTAAGGACCTAAAATATTTTTTGAGGAAGAACCTAACGGTTAACATTTTGAAGGCAAGCATTAAGTCATCATGGGGGGTGGGGGGTGGGGGAAAGGATCAGAACTTTGCTGATCTTGCTAAACTCTGAGATTTGTTTGGGTTTCTATTTTCAATTACACACTGGGAGTGATGGGGGTATCACACTCTTTTCAAGGCTTGATACTTCCATAGTCCAAATTTGGCTTTGGCTGGGGATGTTCCCCAGAGTGGATTCAGCTGGTTCTGGATCTACCTCCCCTTCCTCTGGCCTGGGCTCAGCAGTGTTTAGACACCACTGCCCATTACACACCAAAAAGCCCAGGATGTCACCAGCTGGGGAAGCAAGAGTTTTGTTGTTGACTGAACAGGTCCCTGAGCTCCAGGAGGGCAGAGACTTGCTTGGTTGGTTCACAGCTCTGCCCCAGTTGTTTTTTTTTAAATATATTTTTATTGATTTCAGAGAGGAAAGAAGAGGGAGATAGAAACAGCAATGATGAGAGGAAATCATTGATTGGCTACCTCCTGCACACCCCCTACTGGGGATTGAGTCTACAACCTGGGCATGTGCCCTGACTGCGAGTCGAACCATGATCTCCTGGCTCATAGGTTGGCACTCAACTGCTGAGCCACACCAGTTGGGCTGCCCCAGTTCTTAGAGCCATGCCTGGCTGTGGGTGCCTAGAACATATTTGGAATGAGTTGGTGGATTTCTTCTTAGTTCGGTACCTTGCCCAGAAAATTCCACTGCCCTGAAGAAACTGGGAGGAGGTCAGAGGTGTCTCCAGGATCAGGCCCAAAGATTAGAAAAAGCCTTTGATCTGGACGCCTTGCCTGCAGCCCAGGAAGGAGTGGGCGGGTGGTGGGCCCTTGAGAAGAAGGAGATCAGCCAGATCCAGGTTGGCCTGGGCACTACAGGGACAAGCCACAGAGGCACCCCATCCACTGCCACCCCGGGGAACCTTGCAGCCTCTTCCTGAGCCCAGGCCTCCCTGGGGTTCCCTCTTTTAATCAGAGGAAAGATTCACTCGGTGCATAAGCACCCCACATTCACACATCTTCAGGGAGAGTATGTCTAAGTCCTGAGCGGTTTACACTTCTCATGAGAGACATTCTTATTTGTTGAGAATGTCTCCCTGATTCATTCCTGATAAATATCTGTTGAATAACTAAGAGAAGCTCCTTATCATGAAGTCACTTGTGAGACCTAACCTATCTTCCGAATGCCAGCGCTGGGTCTCCCATGACCTGGTTTTCCTATGGTCATCTCATATATTCCACGTCCCACACTGAACTCTTCATCTGACCCCGGAGCCCTGCTCCTCCTCCAGCCGGTGCCACCTGGGCTAAAGGCACATCCACCGCTGCCTGAACCAGACACCAGGCGTCGCCAGCATTCCTCCGTCTCCCACCCCTTCACAGCGGTCAGGCCCCAGGACCCACTGTGTTCACCGACTGTGAACCCCTCCACAGTCTCCTCACTGGTCTCTTAGTCTCCTGTATCTTCTTGCTTTCCCCCAACCCACCCTCCCCCAACCTATCCATTCCTTGCCTAAACCCTTCAGCAGCTCCCCACAACGTCCATGATAATTTTTAAATTCCTGGTATACTTTTTTTGATTTTCTTTCAAATATATTTTTATTGATTTCAGAGAGGAAGGGAGAGGGAGAGAGAGATAGAAACATCAATGATGAGAGAGAATCATTGATCGGCTGCCTCCTGCATGTCTCCTACTGGGGATCGAGCCTGCAACCCAAGCAAGTGCCCTTGACCAGAATCAAACCCGGAACCTTTCAGTCTGCAGGCCGATGCTCTATCCACTGAGCCAAACTGGCTAGGGCCTTTTTAGATTTTTAATTCCAGAGTAATCCATGCTTATTGTAGACAAAATTAGCACCACAGAAGCACACAATGTAAATGTTGAGCTCTTTCCACTTTAGCATCTACCCTGCCTTCTGCCTCCTTTTCCAGAATGTTACAGTTTGGGGTGTATCATTCCAGGCCTTCTACTACGCATATGCAACTCTGTGTGTGTGTGTGTGTGTGCATATATTAGATACAGCTTTCATACTGAATATTTTATTCTGCACCATGATTTTTATATTTTCCCTTACTATTACATCATGGGAATCTTTCATTGTCAGTAACTACAGCATCGTAGCTCTCCTTTTGTTGATTTTTAAGACATTGAAGATCTTCAAATTATGATAAGCTTGGTCAAGACTAATAAAAAAGAAATCCAGGGGAAGAGATACTGTCTGATGATGATCATTTTGCCTTCGAAAAAAATGCTTTACTAAAAAGAAAAAAATAAATCAGTGTGCGGGAAGTTCCGATGGCTTTGCATTGCAATTCAATCTTGGTTTTCAAGTCCGAACTAATGACATATTGATTTTGTTTTTTGCAGAATAACTCAACAAAAATTGTTTGGACCCATCATTAGTGTTTATTTATGGTGATGAAATTCTGTCTAGTTTTCAGAGCTATGGAGGCCCGGAGGATGGTGGGTCCGCGCGTGTGGGCATTAGAACAGCTTGCTGCTGGAATTTGTTTCATCTGGTGGTTCCACACCATCTGCAGGATCAACTGCTTATTGTTCCTTGTTTGCGATCATTCGTGTCATCCAATGAAACAAGAACGCACGAGCCTTCTGCAACATTCATTTTAAAAGCGAAATATTTTTGTTGCTGCATCAAAATTCTCCGGCAGAACCGAAGTCCTACGGGATTGGAGAGTGCCTGGCGTGTTCATGGCCATATATAAATGTGATGGACGGGTGATGAGTAAATTTCTGAAGAAGCAAAGCCATATCATTTACTCTATAGACGTGTAGAATTCCATAGCATGGATGTTCTTGCATGTTTTTTAACCAACACTATTGGCAGATATTTAATTGTTGCCATAAATGATACTATGATGAACATTTGGGCATGTATTTCTGTCTTTGCAAACCCGAGGGTTCCTGTGTCATAGATTCCCAGGAATGATTAAAAGATGAAGCACATTGAAAATTTTGGCAGAGTCTACCAATTTGTCCTCAAATGCCTGTACTATTTTATACTCCAGCAAGAATGTGTATATGCCCATGTCGTCACACCCTTGGACACACTGGATACTATCATTCTCATTAGTATTGACTCATCCAGAAGGCAGGCATGTAGTATGGCTGGGAGCCCAAGCTCAGGAGTCGTACCTGAGTTCAAATCCTGATTTCACTATTTACTAGTTCCATGTCCTTTGGCAAGTCTTTTGACCTCTCAGTTTTCTCACCTGTGAAATGGGGTTAACAAGAGTATCTACGGCATTGGATTGTTAGGGGGATTAAATAACACCATTCAGAAAGTGTGCTAATACAGTGCCTCTATCAGCACAAATATTAGCTGCTGTTCTCATTCTTATTTACATTCTGGCCAAGCTGGTATTAGAATCGATTTGCACTGCCTGAGTACAGAAAGTGGGGTGCACAGTTGCATCTACAAATCGACAGAGACCCAGGAGAACGCAGAAACTCAGGGAGCAAATGACGGGACGTTTCCATGACTCGGTGAGCCCTGGATGGGGCCACTTGGGCACTAGGCGTTTTACATTTTAAAGAATGGAGGATTTAACATTCAGAGCAAGCCATCCAAACTTCAGATGTAAATGAAAAGCCATTTTCACAAGTCTCTAAGGCACAGAAAGGATCTTTCAACGATCCTTAGAGCCCTCACACATGTCTCCTAGGACCCCTTTCAAACAAAGTGTTTCAAGGCATTCACAGTTCATGCCTCATTTGCATGATGTTAGCAGTTTTCCAGAGATACGCCCATTAAAATTAAAACCCCCCCAAAAAACTACAGGTCACTCGTGTCCATCTTCATAGGGACAAGTGCTTTCATTTTGCTTTTGATAAACATATTGGGAAGATGTGACAGCCGTACTCAGACTTCTTAGTTACTGGGACCAAGTGGGAATCGCACGGCCCCCACAAAGGCCAGGGGCTGAGGTCAGATCCAGAGGAGGAAGGGTTCATGTGGAGTGAAGACAGGCTTGGGCCTGGTTGGAGGCAGAAATCACATTGGTATCAGGAGATGCCAAAACTGAGCAGAGCAGACAGCAAGAAGGCGAATTAGAGGGGGTCAGGGCTGGGGCTGGCGTTTGAACCAACCTTACCCCACACGGACCCTCCCATGCCCTCACTGCCTTGCTCCTCACCGTCTCCTCTGCAGGCATTTTCCTGGGTCCTGCCCTTCTGCCTTCATCTTCTAGTCCTGAACCACACCTGTTCCTCATCCTAAGGCCCCTTGGCTCCGGGAGGCCCTGAGGGCTCTCCCACCATCGCAGGTCCTGCCCCACACCTGCAGTCTGAGCCACCCACCCACGCTGCCTCCTCCCCTCCAGGAAGAGAAATGGACGCTATCCATAATGAGACAGGGAAGGCAACTGAAACAGGGAGAAACAACAATAACAGTGATCTATTGTTTTTCTGTGCTAGGCCCCTTGCTAATTACCTTCACATAGTATCTTATTTAATCTTTACTATACATTTCAAGGTAGGCATAGACTTTTTAATGTTCAGAAAAGCATTTATTTGGCCAAATTAGTTACACAGTCAATGGCAGAGTTTAAACCTCAGCCTGGGTTCCCAGGGAGACCACACCCATGGCCCTGGGAACCTCAGCAGAGGGCAGCTAGGAGTGGGGAAGCTGCGGTGCAGGGGTCCGGGTGAAAGGTCAGGCCCAGCGCTGGCCCATGCCTCTGTGCCTGTGGGAGCATATCTGAGAGCTGAACATTGCAGCCACACTCGGAGGATTGTCAGTGTTCACAAGACCGTCAACGTTAATGCTGCCCAGGTTTTGAAGAAGTTGGGGGGTAGCACAGGGGCCTTGAGTTGGGGAGAAACTGTTGGCTACCAAATACCAAAGACGGGGAAATCCAATGACACGAAATGCACAGTGATACCCGGCATGCGCACAGACAGCCCTGCCCCCTCGTGCGTCTTTGTGCAGTCATCAGCTTGTTTCGTATGAAAACCTTTGGGGAATAGCTATGATCCCATTTTGCAGATGCGGAAACTGAGGTTCAGAGAAGTCACATGACTTGTTGAAAATCACCAGGAATCATGATTCCAATACAGAAGTGTCTGACTCCAAAACTCATGCTCTTCCTGCCTCCCCTGACTATTCTTCCTCTCTATCTCCCTCTCATTCCTCCCTCATTTTGCTTGTTTTTTTTTTTTTTTTTTTTTTTTTTTTTTGTGTGTGTGTGTGTGTGTGTGTGTGTGTTTCCCCAGCAAGAGTGTGGCTGCCCCTGGCTGACAGTTTTTCTCCCAGGAGGCGCAGGGTCACCAGGTTTCCTCTGGGAGGGCAGCGTTCATCATTCTGTGTTAAGACCCGAATAAGCAGTGTTTGGCCTCATTTTTTTTTTTTGCTTCTACTCTTTCCCAGAATCCCCACTTACCACCCATAACATTTATTCTGATGGCTTCCACCTCTGAAGGGAAGTGGAAAGTCATCCCTCTGTGAGTGTCCTGGGGATGAGCAGCAGGAAATGAGCCATTTCATGAGGTGATAATGGAGCTATAAGCATCTTTAAAGTCAATTGTGCCCAACGGTCCCTCCCATCATTTCAACAGCCTCTGGGTTTATGGGGTCATAAATAAAAACAGACACCTCATATTTCTTGGTGCTTTATAGTTTGCCCCTGGTCTCATTGGTTTCCACTGTCATCCTCTGAGGTAAGCAGGCAAATGGTCCCATTTCTCAGATGAAGTAACTGAGACTCACCTCTCTCCTTTGAAACTGCTCTGGTCAAGGGCACCCATGAGCTTTCCACGGCCAATGGGCAACGCCCAGCTCTTAGCTTCTATGACGCCTCCATAGCACTTGACACAGCTGGCCACTCCCTCTGCCTGAAGCTCGGTCTGCCTGGCTCTGGCACTTGCTGCCCCCTCACTCGCCTCACCGGCCTCCCCTTCCCATCTCCTTTGCTGGCCCTTCTTCGCCTTCCTCCAAACACTGAAGCGCCCCAGGTTCTAGCCTTTGGTCCTCTTCTCTTTTCTGTCCACACTGCCTTGGTGATGTCATCTTGTCCCACGCCCTGAAATACTAGCTAAATGTACACTGCTGCCCCCTGAAGTAAATCTTCTACCTCAGCCTGGCTCTGAACTCCGGGCTTGTTATCAACGGTCAAACGTTTTCATCTGATGTCCAATTGGCATCTCAAACTCAACGTGTCTGAAATCCTACTCCTGATCGTCCCCTCCCCAAACCTGGCCTCCCCGCTTCCCCTCCATGAAATGGCAAAGCCATCCTTCCAGTTTCTCATCCTGGATGCTTCTTTCTCTCCTATTATACATCTGATCCGTCAGCACATCCTGTCATCTCCACTTCTAAATCGTCTTTATGAGCCAATGACTTTTCGTCACCTGCTCTGCCACCATCCTGGTCCAACCCACCATCATCACTCATTGCAGTTGCTGCCTGGCTGATCCCTCTGCCTCTTTCCTCACCTTCCTCCGCGCTCCACAGTGGCCATGTCATTCCTCTCGTCAAAGTCTCCCAATGGCTTCACATCTCACAGCAAGTGGGGACCGTGCCGTGCCCCCCAGGACCCTTCACGATCTGCCTGTCCCCTGTCCCCTCACTAACTCCATCTCCTATGACTCTTCCCTTCGCTCACCCTGTTTCCGGCCGCCCTGGACGTGTTGCTTTTCCTCAACGTGCCAGGCAGCTCCCCGTGTCAGGAATGTGTCCTCTAGCTGCCAGAACACTCATTCCTCTGCCTCCTCCAGTTTGCTCACATGTCACCTCTCAGTGAACCCTCTGCTGACCACACTGTTCACAGTAGCAATTCCCAGTCCCTCCCGACCCCCCAGCACACCCCCATCACCTTCCATGACCACCTTCTCTCTAGAGCACTTGTCACTGTCCTAGGTACTATGTATTTTGCTTATTTACTTTTTTAAAAAAAATATTTTTATTGATTTCAGAGAGGAAAGGAGAGGGAGAGATAGAAACATCAGTGATGAGAGAGAATCATTGATCTGCTGCCTCCTGCACACCCCACACTGGGGATCAAGCCCGCCACCCGGGCATGTGCCCTGACCAGGAATGGAACCGTGACCTCCTGGTTTGTAGGTTGATGCTCAACCGCTGAGCCATGCTGGCTGGGCCACTTACTAATATTTACTTTTTGTCATCTGTCTCCCCATGAAGTCAGGGCCTGTTTTGCTCACTGCTGTACAATCAGCGGTCAGAACCATGCTCTGAGCATGCTCAGTGAATGCGTGCTGAATGGACGAGAGGCTGTGATGAGGAAGGGGCCCGTGTCCTCTGAGTCCCAACCCACCAGCACCCCCTCAGCCTAGGGTGGAGCCGGAGCTGTGTGAGGTGACACAGGAAACCTGGGTGTGGAGGTGGTGGGCACTGGACGAGCAGGAGGAGAGCGCCAGCCAGAACACTCCGCTGGGACTGCAGGTGGGAGAGGGAGGGGGGAGGGACAGGACACAGAGGTCACTTCAGGAACCGTGGTCGGAGCTCCCAGGTCCTGAGTCGGCCCCCAGAAACGCCCGGAAACCGGGGTTGGCTGTTTGGAAGTGCCCATAGCTCGCCTGGTCCCCTGGGAAGCGGCTGTCTCATCAGCTATGTGGAAGCCAGAGAAGGTATCTGAAGCCCATTCACAGATCCACAAGAAGGTGATGTGGTTGCACAGAAGCATTTCAAATCCAATTTCTTTCCAAACACAGCCTGTAATTCCGATGGGAAATTGCATAATGCTTGTAGATAACAATCTTCCCGAGAGGCAGTTTTGTGAAAGCAGCTTGGCATTTCCGAAGCGCGAGGGACAGGGCCCATCAGAGCGCCCACTGCCCTCCACCCGGCTGTCGGTCTGTGGCAGGCGGAGAGCTCTGAGCGCGGCCATCACTCCCTGACCTGAGCGAGAGGCCGTCCTTCTGTGCCCCTCTATTAGCCACAGGCATCGATTTAGCTCAGCCTTTGGTGACCAAACTGCCAATCCCAGGCTTAACCTCATTTTCTGGATTTTCAATGTGTCCTTCCTAATGCTCGCGAAAGCCCATCTCTCCTCTGAGTTACGCAGGGAGCGGAACAGGTCAGTGGGGCATGTCCATCTCTCCTGTCCCGCCAGCTCTCATGACTGACTTCCCAGGCCCTTCTCCCCACCTCCTTCTCTGTGTCCAGCAATTAGGAAAACATTAGTGCCAGGGCCAGGCAGGGAAGTAGGAAAGGGGCCAGAACAGGTGAGACTCTGCCATCACCCAGGAGAGAGGGGGCGAAGCAGGGGCTGCTTTCAAACAGGCCTGGCTGCTAGGAGCCCCCGGGGCCTGGAAAGGCTCTGGCTGAAGGTGCCTGAGGCAACCTGTAAGGGCAGTGCCCCAACCCTGCCCAGTCTCCGGTGGTTTTAAAGGCACAGCCTTCCACACCCCTCGCTCCTCTTCCCTGTCTCCCTTCCCCACCTTCCTCTGAGGACAGCTCCTGTCCAGTCTGGAAGCGTGTGTTAGAGCAGGGCTTGGGCTGTGTCCTCCCTGTGTCCCCAGCGCCGGCCTGGCTTGGGGGAGGTATGCAGGGAATGATTAAAGGATGAATAATGGATTAGTTAATTAAACAATTAATTAATGACAAGCTAGAGGAAGCCTCCGGCCTTGGCTGCCCTCCCAGGGGGCCTTAGGGGCACTTTTTGCAAGTTCTCTGGGATGGGGACGCTGCTGAAAGGTTGGTGAGCAGCAGTGCTGTGGCCTGACTCACGTGTTTAGCCATTCTGCTAACTGTGGGGGAGGGGAGGAGGACCCTGTCACAGGGCCAGCGGGAGGAGGGAGGGACTGGACCTGGAGAGAGCAATAGGGAGGGTGAGGTGATGTCGGATACAAGACATTATTATTATTTGTTATCCTCACCTGAAGACATGTTTATTGATTTCAGAGACAGGGAGGGAGGGGAGGGGGAGGGAGGGAGGGAGGGAGGGAGGGAGAGAGAGAGAGAGAGAGAGAGAGAGAGAGAGAGAGAGAGAGAGATCAGCTGGCTGCCTCCTTCATGCGCCCCAGCTGGGGTTTGAACCCACAACCTGGGCATGTGCCCTGACTGGGAATGGAACCTGAGATCTGTCAATATATTACCAGATGCCACTCTGACCAACTGAGCCACACTGGCCAGGGTCAAGACATTATTTTAAAGGGAGAAGCAACAAGATCTGTTGATGGATTGGATGTGGGGTGTCAAACAAAAAAGGGTCCAGGCTGACTCCAAGGGGAGGTATCATGTAGGCAGTTGGAGATCTGAGGCTGGAGTTCGAGAGCAAGATCAGGCTAGAGGTATGCATTTGAAAGTCATCAGCATATACAGTAGGTGGTAGTTAAAGCCACAGGACATAGTACCTGGGAGTGAGAGGAGACAGAGAAGAGAGTAGGGAAGGCTTCATTATCTTTAAAATAAAAGCAATTTCAAAAGGAAATGAGAACTCATTTGTACACTAAGATCTCCCTCTCCTCTCTTAAGAAGCTTCTGGCCCAGGTATCATACTGTCAGCCTGTTTTGTTGGGTCCTTAAATATAATATTTCACTTCATCATCTCCCTTCATCCACTGACTTTCAGAAAAAGCTTACAAATTATTAAGTAATGAAGCTCTAAATGACCTGGATGGGGGAGAAATAAGCAGACCCTACGGTGTGCTGCACAGCAGCTTCAAATAAGGCTCCAGAAAGGCTGCTTTCTTAAATGGTGCTATTTAAATGCAAAGGAACAACTTGATAAGCTTTAAAAGCTTAACCCTTCTCATTCCTGAGACCCCATATACTCAGATTATCATCGAGGTAATGGGAGAAACTGTGTTGCTGGCTGTCACTAAAGGGATGCCCCTACCAGGGATTTAAGATCGCACATACACGGCCGGCCTCTGCTGGGCTTCCCCTGGTAACAGCAGGTTTCCCGGCATGAAAACCCCCTTCTAGTCACTATTGTGGCACCACGGACCAGGAGTTAAAGAGCAGTGTGGTGGAGTAAGGCAGACTGAAGTTCAAATCTCGGCTCAGCCACTGATGTGCTACATAAATTTGGGGAAGTCACTCATCCTCACTGAAAGGATTCCTCATGTGTAAAACATACTTGTTGAGCTCCTTTTTTGGAGGGGTGCAGTCAGCGGCTGTACTGGGCACGGGGCGTAGGGCAGTGGACAAGGTGACAGTCCCTGCTCTTGTGGGATATGTCCTCTAGTGCAGTGGTTCTCAACCTTCCTAATGCCACGACCCTTCAGTACAGTTCCTCATGTTGTGGTGACCCCCAACCATAAAATTACTTTCGTTGCTACTTCATACCTGTAATTTTGCTACTGTTATGAATCATAACATAAATATCTGATATGCAGGATGTATTTTCATTGTTACAAATTGAACATAATTAAAGCATAGTGATTAATCACAAAAACAATATGTAATTATATATGTGTTTTCCGATGGTCTTAGGCAACCCCTGTGAAAGGGTTGTTCGACCCTCAAAGGGGTCGTGACCCACAGGATGAGAACCGCTGCTCTAGTGGGTTAATAATAACACGTGAAGATTGAAGGAGATACTGTAATGTAAGGTGAATGGTAATGGAAAGGGAACTATGATCACTTAGATGTATTTATATCACTCCACACTGCCTTCTCTCACTGTGATCTCCCACTTCTGCCGACCTACCCTTCAGCGTAAATCTCCTACATTACCTGTCATGTCCAGGTTGGCTCAAGGCTGTGAGTTCCTTTGCCTGGAATGTCCTTATCTCTTTCTTCTTAAGCAACTCCTCCTCTAAATGCTGGCTTCTTCTTCTTTTTAAATAAAAATTTATATACAGTTGTCCAGTATCCTCTGGGGACATGTTCCAAGACCCCCAGTGGATGCCTGAAACCATGGATACTTTTGAACCTTATGTACACTATGTTTTTTCCTATACATATATACCTATGATAATGCTTAATTTATAAACGAGGCACAGTAAGAGGTTAGCTAATAACTAACAGTAAAAAGAATAATTATAATAATATACTATAATAAAAGTTATGTGAATGTGCTCTGTCTCAAAATATCTTATTGTATGTACTCAACTTTTCACTTAAAGGAAGCACTTTACAGCTTCTCTTTGGCATATCAGAACTGTCAGCATCACTACTCTAGTAGTTTGGGGGCCATTATTAGGTAAAATAAGGGTTATTTGAACACAGTACTGAGATACCATGACAGTAGATCTGATAACCTCTATATGATTACTAAGCGACTAGCTGCTGGGGAGTGTATAGAGTGGATATACTTGGCAATGGGACAATTTACGTCTCAGGTGGGATGGAGTGGATGGCACTAGATTTCATCACACTACTCAGAACTGCATGCAATAGAAAACATGAATTATTTATTTCTGGAATTTTCTATTTAACATTTTTGGACCATGGTTGACCATGGGTAATTGAAACTGTGGAAAGTGAAACAAAGATAAAGGGGGGGGGACTACTATATTTAAGATGTACAACATGTTTTTTTTAATATATATATTTCTTTATTGATTTCGGAGAGGAAGGGAGGAGAGAGAGATAAAAACATCAATGATGAGAGAGAATCATTGATTGGCTGCCTCCTGCACGCCCCCTACTGGGGATCTAGCCTGCAACCCAGGCATGTGCCCTTGGCCAGAATCAAACCTGGGACCCTTCAGTCCACAGGCTGAAGCTCTATCCACTGAGCCAAGCTGGCAAGGGAACAACATGGTTTTTTGATATACATATACATAGTAAAATGATATCATAGCCAAGCTAATTAACATATTGAGATTCCCACATAGTTGACTTTTTTTATGTGTGTGGTGAAATCTACTCTCTTAGCAAATTTCCCATACACAATCAGTATTATTAACTATACTCACCATGCTGTACATCAGATCTCCAGACTTACTCATCCTGCATAACTGAAACTTTGTACCCTCGGTCCAGTATCTTCCCATTTTCCCCACATCCTGCATCTGGTAACACCTTCTTGATGCTCCCCTATTCTCAAACCATCCTTTCCTATGACCTCAATTATGTTGCATTATTATTTGTTCACTTAACATTTCTTTCCTACCAGACCATTTCATAGTAGGTGCTTGACTGAATATATTGAATGAATCTTCAATAAATGGAAGTTCCTATTCCCAAATGTTACATGTGAATTAAGAGAGGATTTGGAAATTATTATTACTGTCACCCAAAAAAGCATTTGTAAAACTTTGTGATTTTCACACCAGGCAGACATCACAGGATTTTATAGTAATCCACAGCAGAGCTAACCAGATGCCTCCTAATGTTCTTCTTTCTCAGAGTAAGGTCTGAGGAACTCCAGGGGTCTGTGAATTCATGGTTAGTGTCTCTTAGTTCTTTATGGAATTTAAACATTTTATACTTTACTGGTGTCCTGGGGCATGGATTCGTGCACATTGAAAGGCAATTACTAGTAATTAGAAGGTGGTGGGTATGGCAGGACTGGGTGAGATGGGCTGGACACGTCCTGGAGCCAACCTCCCATGGTCCCTCCCCGTCTGGCTGCACCTAGGGCAGTGCTGTGGCTTGAAGGGCCTCTGTGGAGTTAGTAGGGTCCCCTTGGCAGGTGGGGTCCCTCGGCCTGGCCTACAGGGATCAGGCTGAAACTGGGGGATCCGACATCCCCCGAGGGGTCCTGGATTGTGAGAGGGCAGTTCTCGGGTGATGCACCCTAGAATCAGGCTCCCTCCTCTCTGGTTCCAGGGTGCATCACCCAAGAACCACCACTGCCAAGTCACTGCAGCTCAGCAGCTCCTGCATTGAGCATTTGCCCCCTGGTGGTCAGTGTGTGTCATACCTACTGGCCGGTTGGACAGTTGCTTAGTCTTTTATATATAAACTAGAGGCCTGATGCACAAACATTCGTGCAAGAGTAGGCCTTCCTTCCCCCCAGCTGCCCGCACCAGCTTCCCTCCGGCACCCAGGACCCAGGCTGCTTCCCTCCTCTGGCCGCCCGCAGGCACCCGGGACCGGAGCTGGCTTTCTTCTGCCCTGGCTTCGTCAGGAAGGACATCTGGAATGACGTCTGGAAGATGTCCAGTCTAATTAGCATATTACCCTTTTGTTACTATAGATGATAATTTAAAAAATCAATTAAAAGTATAATATGAATGATCTCAAAGAGCATATAAGCAAGCACGCCAGGCAGTCTCAGCAGCCAGGATACATTTGTGTTTACATCCCATTGCTGCTCTGCACAACTTTATTGTGGGCGAGTGGGGTGGACCCATTGGATAGGCAGAGACTATTTTTGGGCCTGCAACCCAGCTCAACTTCTCCCCTGTCTGTTTCTGCTCCCACCCCTGCCTTTTCACAGGTGTGGTTCCCAAGAGCATTCACTCCCTGATAGCTTCCTGCAGTTAATGTTGACTCAGTCTGCTGCCCAGAGAACCCAGCTGCTATAGTGAGTGGAAAAAAAGAGAGGCAGCGTTAAAAAATCAATGGCATTCTTACCAGGTAAAGCCTGAATGACATGTGTGGTGTCCACGGCTGGGAGAGGAGTGGGAGAAGTGACGTGGGGACCCTGGCATACAGGTTTGCCAAACTCCGAAGGATCTGGGTCCGGGCAGTCAGTGTTGCATGTAGGTTGTGAGCAGTCACTTATTTCAGCGACCTGGCATCACCCACCACCTTAAAACAATGCTACTAATGAACATTTTAAAGGCTTTTAGTTTTGTTTGAGTTGTTATTATTGCTATTTTGCTCTTAGAGTCATACTAGAGGCCCAGTGCACAAAATTTGTGCACTTGAGGGGCCGGGGGCGGGTTGCAGAGAGGTCCCTCAGCCCGGCCTGCACCCTCTCGCAGTCCGGGAGCCCTCAGGGGATGTCTGACTGCCAGCTTAGGTCTGCTCCCCGCATTAGTGCTGCTGTGGAGGCAGGAGAGGCTCCCACTACTGCCACTGCACTGGCCAGCCATGAGCCCGGCTTCTGGCTGAGCAGTGCTCCCCCTGTGGGAGCGCACAGACCACCAGGGGGCAGCTCCTGTGTTGAGCGTCTGACCCCTGATGGTCAGTGCGCATCATAGTGACCTGTCGTTCTGCTGTTTGGTTGATTTGCATATTAGCCTTTTATTAGATAGGATGAGAGCTATAAGCATAAAGAGTTAACATCTAGTTATCTTTATACATATTTAAACAATAATATGGTAAAAATACAACTCAACCCTGGGGGTTTGTGAGCTTATACATGCCCTTGAAAAGAAGTCCATACCTTACTCAGGTTGGGGAATTATCCAGTTCAATGGCATAGTATTAGGAGCTTGGGTTTGAGAGGCTCTGTGGCTTAATTGTGTAACCTTAGACATGTTACTTAACTCTGAGCCTTGATGTTCTCATCAGTGAAATGGGGATAATGATATCTACAGTACAGGCTTATGGCAAAATGTAAACGAGCTATGAATGAATGTAGAATGCTTGAACAGCTACTGACACTTAGTAAGTGATCAATAAATCGCCACAGGCAGGAGAGGCCTAACAGTAAAACATGCACTTCTCTGCATGCTCTTTCCCAACCCGGAAAAACTCTGTGGTCTGCCTCCATCTCTGAAGATAGTAGAAGGATCAAGTTTTAGGTAAGTTACTCCCAAGAGGAGCTGAGAGTCAAATTTGCTTAAAAGCTAGCAGCAAGCAAGCACTAAAGCCTCAAGGCCCTCAAAAGTGAAAGGTTAAAAATAGAAAACTAAGAAGATCTGTGGCCTAAATTTAAATTCAGAGAATTTTACATTTAAGGACTACTCAATACATGAAATAAATATGCCTGTGGCAGGCTGAATAATAGCCCGCAGGCTATCCATATTCTAATTCCTGGAACCTGCGAATGGAAACTTTTAGGTCCAAAAGGGCGTTGCAGATGTGATAAGTTAAGGATCTTGAGATGGGAGATTATCCCAGATTATCTGGGTGGGCCTTAAATGTAGGTGTCTTTATTATAGGGATGCACAGGGAGATTTGACTACAGAAGATGAGAAGGCAACTGAGGATGGAAGCAGAGGTTGGAGTGGTGTGGGCACAAGCCAAAACATGCCAGCAGCCACATTCCGGAAGAGGGAGAAAGCATCCTGGAACTTCCTGAGGAAATCAGCCTGGCCAACATCTTGATTTTACCCTGCAAAACTCATTTGGAAACTGTGACCTCCAGAACTGTTAAGAAAATTAATTTGTGTTTCCTTAAGCCACTCACTTTGTGATAACAGTAACAGGAACTAATACAATTCCTATGGGCCCTATTCGCCCTTTCAATTAGTGTGTTTAATGAACAAACAGAGTGGGGCAAAGTAGGGTTTCAGTTGTGAGTACGCAAAATGCAGTTTGTTCTTGTATTATAATTTATTAATTATTGTATTATTTTCAATACGAACAACTGTAAACCTACTTTCGCCCCATCCTGTAAAATAACAAAGAAAAATTGTGAGAAGAGAGAGTGAAAGGCCTTGGTTGTTAGAGTCTGAAGAGCTGGTCTGAATCCTGGTCTCTCCACTCTCCCACTGTGTGACCTCAGGCCTGTCAGTCAGCTTTCTGAGCCTCACTTTCTTCCACTCTAAAAGGGAACCCTGTGATCCCACTCCTAGGACTATATCCCAAGAAACCAGAAACACCAACCAGGAAGGATATATGCACCCCCATGTTCATAGAGGCACAATTTACCATAGCTAAGATTTGGAAACAACCTAAGTGCCCATCAACAGATGAGTGGATTAAAAACTGGTGGTACATCTACACAATGGAATACTATGCTGCGGTAAAAAAGAAGGAATTCTTACCATTTGCAACAGCATGGAAGGAACTGGAGAGCATTATGCTAAGCAAAACAAGCCAGTCAGAGAAAGATAAATATCACATGATCTCACTCACTTATGGAATATAATGAACGACATAAACTGATGAACAAAAACAGAGGCAGAGACAGAGAAGCATCGATCAGACTGTCAAATCTCAGAGGGAAGGTAGGGGAGGGTGGGGGTAAGGGGAGAGATCAATCAAAGGACTTGTATGCATGCATATAAGCCTAACCAATGGACACAGACAATAGGGGGGTGAGGGCATGAATGCGGGTTGGGGGGGCCAATAGGGGGATAAGGACACATATGTAATACCTTAATAAAATAAAAATAAAATGGGACTAAAATTAACTCATGGGGTTGTTGTGAGGATTAAATGTTGGAACATCTTAAGAACCATAAAATTATGTGAACTATTCTCATTATTATTATTATTACTGTTTTTTTAAAAAATTAAAAATTTTAATCAAGATCCCACCTCATAGGAAAATGGCCTAATGAAGTATAAATGTGTATAATGAGAATTCAGAACACTGGATTTGGGCATGCTGACTCAATGTTTTGGGGCATGGTGCCGAAAAATCTCAGTTCTTAGACTCCTCTCTAGTTCTTGTTGAACTTCACTAAACTGACCCCAGGGCTCGCCTGCAATTTCTTACTTTTACAACCCAGGCCGAGTGTGAAGATGTTGTTGTCACTTGGGCTTCTCTCTGATGAGATATTTTATTTTCCTTATGAAGAGAATATCAGCAATCCAATCATCTCTAACTATTGGGCAATTTTCCTGCACTTGAAGATTCCTGAAGTATAAATCATGGAAACAATCCATGCTTGAAGCTATAACAATAAAGACGACTATGATTTTTCAAACGCAAGGCTGTTCACATGTCTCCAGTCTGTCTTCGTTGGCACAGCACCATCTCCCAAAGCAAAAGGGAGAAATAAATAGCTTAGAAATTTGAAGCTGGGGCCTATCAACAATTTTTTTCCCCAATTTTGTAATTCAATTGAGCATTTCCTTACTCTGGTAGTAAGAAAAGAATTGCTGTTTTGATTCAAACTATGTGTAGTTTTGTTTTTTTTACCAAACTTTTTTGCAGTAGATTTTTCCTTATTACAAAAATGTGTGCACTGTAGAGCATTCAGATAATAGAGATAGGCCAAAAAGAATAATATATTGATAACTGTATACCAACCGCAGAAAATCACTGTAACTTTTTACATTTTAAGCTGAAAAACAGACACTTCAGTGTGCCTGAGTGTGACATTTATGGAGTCACCAATGCAGCTTAATTCCAATGTTACAAGAGCCAGGATTCTCTCCATTCCTTTGTGTAGTTGGGCCCGGCTGTGAGTGAGTGGCCTGGCCTAGGGAAAGTCATGACTGAAGTTGGAGAAATCATAGGAACAGCTTCTGGCTTCCGACTTCCATCAGCTACACTCTGGACAGGCCGCCCCACCCTGCCTTATATTATTTTTTTTTTTTTTTTTTTTTTTTAGTTTTTTTTTTTTAATTAAATCTTTATTGTTCAGATTATTACATTTGTTCCTCTTTTTCCCCCCATAACTCCCCTCCTCCCAGTTCCCGCCCCACCATCCGCAATCACTCCCCACCCACTGTCCTCATCCATAGGTGCACGATTTTTGTCCAGTCTCTTCCCGCATCTCCGACACCCCTTTCCCCCCCAAGAATAGTCAGTCCATTCCCTTTCTATGTCCCTCATTCTATTATAATCACCAGTTCATTCTGTTCATCGGATTATTTATTCACTTGATTCTTAGATTCACTTGTTGATAGATGCATATTTGTTGTTCATAATTTGTATCTGTACCTTTTTCTTCCTCTTCCTCTTCTTAAAGGATACCTTTCAGCATTTCATATAATCCTGATTTGGTGGTGATGAACTCCTTTAGCTTTTCCTTATCTGTGAAGCTCTTTATCTGACCTTCAATTCTGAATGATAGCTTTGCTGGATAAAGTAATCTTGGTTGTAGGTTCTTGGTATTCATCACTTTGAATATTTCTTGCCACTCCCTTCTGGCCTGCAAAGTTTCTGTTGAGAAATCAGCTGACAGTCGAATGGGTATTCCCTTGTAGGTAACTGAGTTTCTTTCTCTTGCTGTTTTTAAGATTCTCTCTTTATCTTTTGCTCTTGGCATTTTAATTATGATGTGTCTTGGTGTGGTCCTCTTTGGATTCCTTTTGTTTGGGGTTCTCCGCGCTTCTTGGACCTGTAAGTCCATTTCTTTCACCAGGTGAGGGAAGTTTTCTGTCATTATTTCTTCAAATAGGTTTTTAATATCTTGCTCTCTCTCATCTTCTGGCACCCCTATAATTCTGATGTTGGTACGCCTGAAGCTGTCCCAGAGGCTCCTTACACTATCCTCGCATTTTTGGATTCTTTTTTCATTTTGCTTTTCCGGTTGGGTGTTTTTTGCTTCCTCGCATTTCAAATCATTGACTTGATTCTTGCGCTCCTCTGTTCTGCTGTCGGGAGTCTGTATAATATTCTTTATTTCAGTCAGTGTATGCTTAATTTCTAGTTGATTCCCCAATATAACATCGAGGGTCTCATTAGTTTTCTTGTAGATCTCATTAAGTTTATCGGCGGCTTCTAAACAGTTCTTGAGAGACCTTAAAAGTGTGGTTCTGAACTCTAGATCTTCCATGGACAATTTTGTCCTGTTTCTTTGTCTCCGCATTTTGTTATGCTTCCTTGGTGCACCCCCTAGTGGTCTTTGTGCGCAGTCTTATAGTTAAATCTTGTAGCTAATTCCAGGGAGGGTTTGACCTCCAGGCCAAGTGGCTATGAGAATCAGCTGTGTCAGCAGTGAGAGAACTTCTGTCCTCTAGGGAGGTGCTAATCTAGCCTTTGCCTGAGGCTATCCGGCAAATGCCTCTGTGCAGGGCTTGGGCGAGGCGGGTTGCACAGTATCAATAGGGTGGGCCGGAGAGAGCAGTGATGGCGGCTCTCAGTCCTGTCCCCAGGGGCTCTGCCTCTCTGAGTCCCAGCACCCGCTGCAAAGCTCGGAGAGAAAGCTGCACTCGCTCTGACCGAAGCCGTTTGAGTCTGGGTCCCTAAAGACTCGCCCGGATCTGGAGCTCAGAGTCTGCGACTCCCTCCCGATTGAAAACGCCAACCGCGCCCTCCGCCGCCAGCCCGCTCCGCGCGCGCACTCCGCACCTCAGAATTTGACTTCAGCACTGCGCCTCCTCTGAGTGTCCGTATGCGTTTCTCTTTCCTCCTAGTTGTAGGACTTCCATTCAGCCAGCGTTTCAGTGGTTTTGGGTGATGTCCGTTCTGTCTTTTAGTTTCACTTTTGAAGTAGTTGTTCAAAGCAGCAAACTCCGGCGTTAACCTATGCCGCCATCTTGGTTCTCCTTCTGCCTTATATTATTGAAAGAGCCCGCCTAACTCCGTTTCTGCCTCCAACATTACCCTCCCACTCCCCAATCCAACCCTTCACGGGGATCTTTCTACAGTATACATTTGTCAAGGTTACTCCATTTCTTAAAATTCTTCCTTTGGCTTTAGGGATAAACTCCAAAGTTGTTGGCATGGAACAGGAAGGATTCACCCTTTGGCCTCCATATCTGCCTCCAGATGTACTCTTTATCCTAGTCACCACCATCTTGGACTTCCTCCTCTTCACCAAACCAGCTACCAAGTGCCTGGTATGGTCTATGTGCCAGGTACCTACAGTCCTATAAGGAGGAATTTGTAGATGAGGAAACTGAGGCTCAGAGAAACCCAACTGTCCATTCCCCTCACTCGGCTAAAAGCACAGGTGTGAGAATCTGAGCCCAGGGTCCTTGCTGTCCTTTCAGCATAAAGCACAACCACTAGGGTACCTGCCTTCCTGCTGCACTGCTTGCAGTGCTTGAGCCAGATATGCTTTCTTTACGCTTCTGTACCTTTGCATAAACCACCATCTCCCTGAGGTGCCTTTTAACAGTTCCTCACCCAGATAATGCCTCCTGGCCCTTCAGAATGCAGCTCGAGCCTTCAGTTTAGTGTATCCTTTCCCCTGGGCCTCCAAGGTACCCTATGTTGACCTGAGTCATGAACAGCGGTTACCCTTTCACATATCACGTATTCCCTCCCTCCTCTTCCCCACTGTGCGTGCCTCAAGGTGGGCAACTATGTCATATTCATCTCTATATCCCTCCTCCCCACTGTTCAGCACAGGATTTGGCACAAGAAAGATAATGAATAAATGTTTGCTTAATAAATGAATGAATGAGCAGCATTTCCTAGAGCCCTCAAATAGGCTTCAACTAATCAAAACTTGATTTGCTTTGCTTATAATGTTCTTGCCAGAAGTGGCTCAGAGAAATAAGGAAAATTAAACTCAGAATTCATTTCCACCAGATTCCTTGCCAGGCTGGAGCCAGCCGAAAGAGCCCATCATTTGTAACTAACTGTTGAGCCTCAGTGGTGGACACTCTGATTTTTTTTTTAACTCATCTGAGGATATGCTTTTATTGATTTCTACAGAGAGGAAAGGAGAGAGAGAGAGAGAGAGAGAGAGAGAGAGAGAGAGAGAGAGAGAGAGAGAGAGAAACAATGATTGGTTGCCTCCTGTATGTGCCCCGACTGGGGGTTGAACCCACAACCTAGGCATGTGCCCTGACTGGGAATCAAACCCAAAATCTTTTGGTGGATGGATGATGCTCCAACCAACTGAGCCACCCAGCCAGGGACCTGATCTTTTTTTTTTTTTTTTTTAACTCTTTTTTTTTTTTTAGGTTTTTATTATATAGGATTGTTTTATTTTTTTATTTTATTATTTTTTTAATTAAATCTTTATTGTTCAGATTATTACATTTGTTCCTCTTTTCCCCCCCCATAATTCCCCTCCTCCCAGTTCCCGCCCCACCCTCCGCCCTCACTCCCCACCCACTGTCCTCATCCATAGGTGCACGATTTTTGTCCAGTCTCTTCCCGCATCTCCCACACCCCTTTCCCCCCCAAGAATAGTCAGTCCATTCCCTTTCTATGTCCCTGATTCTATTATGATCATCAGATTATTTATTCACTTGATTCTTAGATTCACTTGTTGATAGATGCATATTTGTTCATAATTTGTATCTTTACCTTTTTCTTCTTCCTCTTCTTAAAGGATACCTTTCAGCATTTCATATAATCCTGGTTTGGTGGTGATGAACTCCTTTAGCTTTTCCTTATCTGTGAAGCTCTTTATCTGACCTTCAGTTCTGAATGATAGCTTTGCTGGATAAAGTAATCTTGGTTGTAGGTTCTTGGTATTCATCACTTTGAATATTTCTTGCCATTCCCTTCTGGCCTGCAAAGTTTCTGTTGAGAAATCAGCTGACAGTCGTATGGGTATTCCCTTGTAGGTAACTGAGTTTCTTTCTCTTGCTGCTTTTAGGATTTTCTCTTTGTCTTTTGCTCTTGGCATTTTAATTATGATGTGTCTTGCTGTGGTCCTCTTTGGATTCCTCTTGTTTGGGGTTCTCTGCGCTTCCTGGACCTGTAAGTCTATTTCTTTCACCAGATGGGGGAAGTTTTCTGTCACTATTTCTTCAAATAGGTTTTCAATATCTTGCTCTCTCTCATCTTCTGGCACCCCTATAATTCTGATGTTGGTACGCTTGAAGCTGTCCCAGAGGCTCCTTACACTATCTTCGTATTTTCGGATTCTTTTTTCATTTTGCTTTTCTGGTTGGGTGTTTTTTGCTTCTTCGCATTTCAAATCTTTGCCTTGATTCTTGCGCTCCTCTGGTCTGCTGTTGGGAGTCTATATAGTATTCATTATTTCAGTCCGTATATGCTTAATTTCTAGTTGGTTCTTTATCATAACATCGAGGGTCTCATTAGATTTCTTGAGGATCTCACTACATTTATCGGTGGCTTCTAGACAGTTCTTAAGAGACCTTAAAAGTGTGGTTCTGAACTCAATATCCTCCATTGACAGTTTTGTCCTGTTTCTTTGTCTCCGCATTTTTTATGCTTTCTTGGTGCACCCTCTAGTGGTCTTTGTGCGCAGTCTTATTGTAGTTAAGCCTTGATTGTTGTCGGCAATACCGGGAGTGATTTGACCTCCAGGCTAACTGGCTATGAGAGTCCGCTGTGTCTGCAGTAGGAGAGCTTCTGTGCTGGAACTTTAACTCTTGTTATTGGCTATTTTGTGATTCATAAAAGGTCCAGTGCAGGTGAAGGGTAACAGAAATGCCACCCCAAAATATGCAAGAGAAGACTGGGCGTAACCAGAAGGTTGGTAGGTGGCAGAGACCAGGACAGAGACTGGTTTGGCTGGTGTGAGGAATCTCAAAGGAGCGTGGTTCTTTCCATAAGAAGACGTGTGAGGATGTAATGGAAATAAAGAGGAGCCTTACCCCATCTCTTGCCTTGACTTATGTGGAATGTGGCGGGGGGTGGGGGGGTGGGGGGTGGGAGTGGGGGGAGAAATGCCCTTCACTTGAGAGATTGGGGGCATACAGACCAGGTTTTTAAGGAGGAGATGAAGACAACTGTGTGATGGGGTTAGGTGTGTAGTGAAGATTTGGAGGATAGTTGAGGACCACCCAAACATTTCCAAATGCCCCAAAACGCCAATGAGTCCACCCAGAGTGGGGATGTAGCTTCCCTAGTGTGGTTGTCCTGCTCCATATTACTGTATATCCTTTATCACACTGTATTATACTTTTAAAAATGTGTTTATGTCCTTAGTCCGAATTCTAGATGTAGTGCAAAAGCTTAGACCTTGAAATGACCTAAATTTGAATTCTTATTCTTCTTATTTTTTTAAACTAGCTAAGAGGCCGGAGGCAAGTCATTTTACCTGTCTGACCTTTAGTTTCTTCATGTTTCAAATGGGTATAGTAACTCTACCTACCATATGGGTTGCAGTGAAGAATAAACCAGATATTGACTGGAAGCTCCCACAATATTGTCTGAGATATAGTAGGTTCTCAATAAGCCTTGCCTTTCCCTCCTTGACTAAATTACCTCTGCTTCTCCATGGTCTGACACCGTCTATGGTTTCACGAGGTGTACAAAATATGTTGGTTGAATGAATGAATGAGTTAATGAAGGAATGAATGGGTAAGTGAATGAATGAATGAATGAATGGATGAATGCTAATTTTCAGAAGGATATATTGTTGGGAAACCCAAGGCACTCTGCCATGACTGAAAGCACTTTCTTTGAGATTCTTTTAAGCATTTAGCCCAGGCCAGATCCTCTGTCCTATTCAAGGTCGGGGCCATTCTTCTGTCCTGACCTTGGCATAATGAGCCATGAAAACCTTCCATCTTTTTTATGTTTTAATCCTACCATCCATTTAATGGGCTATATTTTCTCTGGAAACAGGGGGTGAAATCACCAAGATAATAGGTAATAACATTAACTACTGGCATTATCCAGATATTATTCAATTAAGATAATAACTCCTAATGCAGGATGAATTGCTTTTATCTTAGAACCCAATTCAGCCATCAGCTCACCATCATATTCAAATGACAGAAATTACCTTTAAGTCATAGATCTTTAATGTGATGTTGGAATGGATTTCTAATTATATTTTATGATGCTATGTTATAGACGTTTTTAAGGTTGGCGTGTATAGCTTGTATGTTTTCATTTTCTATCACTAGGCAATTTGAAATCCCTTTCAAATATATAATGAACAAAAATTAGAAAAAGTTAGAATAAAATCAGTTCAAAGGAGTGCTTCAAAAACCCTAACAATTTACCTTAGGTAAGAATTAAAAAGAAAAAGACACTAAGATTGTAATGTAACGCTGGCCCTCTGAAGAGGGAGATAGGGAAGATAAATCATCCTCCTGAAGTTGAATTCAAAAGCTTTGTCATCTAGGAGGTTGGCTGGACCAGTACAGTCCTCTCCTTTCCTGACCCAGCACCTGGTGGTGTGTACAGAGGGGGTCAACCAGAGGAACTGAGATGTGCTCACCAGTGAGAAATAGGAAAGTCAAGTGGATTTTACATAAACCCAGGAGTGCTGGGCAGCACAGCCTATACATGTAGGAACATCTTTTTTTATTTTTAATTATTTTATTATCATTTTTAATTTTATATATTTTATGGAATGTCTTTTTAAAAAATATATTTTTATTTATTTCAGAGAGGAAGGGAAAGGGAGAGAGAGATAGAACCATCAATGATGAGAGAGAATCATTGATCAGCTGCCTCCTGCACGCCCCACACTGGAGATTGAGTCCACAACCTGGGCATGTGCCCTGACTGGGAATTGAACCATGACCTCCTGATTCATAGGTCGATGCTCAACCACTGAGCCATGCTGGCTGGGCAAGAAAATCTTTTTGAGAAGTCATAATATTGCATGGGAAGCACAGAGTTGAAGCAAAGGGGTATAGTTGAATAGTTTAAATGGACATATTCTTGGCGCTATCTTAGTCAAATGAATTTACCTCTATTATGGGGTAAATTAAAACATCACGTCTGCTGGCCGTGGTATCCTCTCTCTCGGACTGCACAGAAAACCTTCACAAACTCTTTCTCCCTGACCAGCCTCCCTCTTTCTAGGGGCCATGCTGACCACTCCATTCCATCTGCATTTCCTTCCTTCATCTGAAACAAATAGGTGGCAGTTTTACAACAAATAGACTTCAGAGGGGACACCCTAGTTGGGCGATTGGAACTTAGCTATCATCACTTGTAACTAGAACTTGGGGTCACTTCTGTGCACAGTTTAACTCAGACCTGCACTGATTCTCCCTCCTTCGCCGTCTAGAGGGTGCCTGCTCTCCTCCTACGGGGGCCCCTCACCATCTCCCACTACATACTGACGACATTTGCATTTAGAGAGAGAGGCTAGTAGAACTAGAATAGATGTTCCCTCATAGTCTAAATTTAACTGACAAAGTTTTCTATCAAAGGATGATTTCCCTACTGCTTTTCAATGAAGTTGAATGTGACCGCAGCAGGTAGGCGCATTGCAATGAGAAAGGAATAGGAAGGTTCCATAAACTAATGTGTGGAAGAAGAAATCTGTATTTATTCTGGTTCTTTTAAGTGAGCTAGACGAATGGCTTCCAGCATTGGGGCAGTGGGTGGGGGCCAGGTTGGGGAGCAGGATGGCCTTCAGCTCCCATCCAGCATGAAAAGAGCTGACAGGCAGAAACCATTCAGGGGAAGCCCAAAGTAGGGCCAAATTCTTCCTCCGCTAAGACAGCGCCCAGTTCCCACCTGTCCCACCGAGCGCTTTGCTCATTATCCATGGCCCAGAGCAAAATTCACTCCTCCACTGCTCAGAATTCATGAAACAGAAAAGTTATTCTACCCAAATTGTCAACAGACAAAGCTCATTTCAACTTCACCTGTGACTGGGAAAACAATTTATGACAGAGAGAAGAAATGGATATTTTCAGTTTGCTTTTCTAGGCTGTTCCTGATGTGGTTCTGATCTGCCCTGAGACCCTCATAGAGCTTTGCTTGTGGTACCGAACCCATGGAAGGATGGAGGAGGTGTGGCTCAGGTAACATTTCACAGGTCCCTAGGCAATCCTGTTGCCTGCTTGTCACCAGGGCCAGATATATTGGCTGTGAGGGCACGCCTACCACCTGAATGTTCCTGGAACAAATGCTCCTCTGATTTGGGGTTGACACTTCATTCATTCACCACCCATTTATTAGGTGTCTACTACGGGTACCAGGTGCTGGGAACACAGAGATGATTAAGACATGGTTCCTGCCCTGGAGGAGCTCGTATTTTATCTGGGGGGACAGATGGAACACGTAATGACAAGTTGGGGAGATAGTGGCGCCAGGTGCTGAGGCTGCACTAAGGAGGAACTATTCTCACTTTTTGGCTGAGTTCTCAGCAGGCATTTCACAAAGTGTTTGACATAGACAGAGTGCAGACCCTGTGCAGGGGGGAGGAGAGGACCTGGGAGGGCGGAGGAGGTGAGATATTTGGTTTTCCCAGGTCTCCTACCTTCCATCTGCTTGTAAGAAACAGTTCTGGGAACCACAAATATCACAGGTGTGACTAAGTCAGTAAGACTCTGCGGTTATCATCAAAGAAAGCAGAAGAGGGCCTGTCTGCATTTTTTTTCCAGCACGGATTATTAGCTGTAGTGTAATGTGCATGTGAAAATCATATTTTCTATTTCTTAAACACCTAGGCTGATGGGTTTGCAAACTTTAGTGTGTATCGGAGTCACCAGGAGGGCTTGTTAAAACAGATTGCTTCACCCCCACCCCCAGAGTTTCTGATTCAGTGAGTCTGGGATGGGGCCTGAGGAGATTTTTTATTTTTAATAAGTTCCCAAGGGACAACCACTGGCCTAGACCGAATCTGTCACATAGTAAGGGATCAATAAATGATAGTTATTAATAGTATTAGGCACTAAGCTTAGTGCTTTACATAAACGAGCTAACTTAACCCTCACCATAGCACTATATTGTAGGAATTATCACTGTCATCCTTATTTTATACACGAGAAAGTGGAGACTCGATGATCTCAATATTTTCTCCAGGGTTGCAGAGCTAATGAGTAGCAGCGATAGGATATTGAAACCTAAGTCTTTTGAGTAGAAAAATCCATGTTTTTTTTTTCCCCTGTCATCCTTTTCAGTAAAAAAGTGTATTTTCTTTCCTCTTCTTTTTAAACACAGAAGCTAAAGAGATTTAACTGTAAATAAGTGAAGTCTAGAGTCACAATACCCTTATTTCATTTCAAATATGTCCCCGAATATATTACTAAAGTTATCCCCCAAGAGCCAGTGAAAGACCATTTACTTCTTGAAAATAGTTGTGAAAATATATGAGAGCAAGAGTTGGCTGTGCCCTGAGCCCAAGGAGCCTCCTAAGCCAATAGACATCAATCCTTTTTTGTTTTTTTAGTAATGAAGCACATTTTGTTAAGCAAAAGTATAGCCAGACCCCAATATATAAAGCAGACATGATTAGCGTGACTTCTAGAGGTGAGAAACAAGTGTTATGCTTTTAACGGACTGAACTGGGAGGGTTCGTGGGCAGAAACTGGGAGCTCTCCCCATGGGAACATTAGCTCTGCTACAAGCAAGAGAACCTTCTAATCTGCTTTGGAGATGGATGCAAAAGTGGACCAGTGAGTTCCTCAGAACTAGGAAGAAGGCAGAAGAAATCCCAGCGAACACCCATGACACATGTTACCTTCTCCCAGGAAGAGCTTCACCAACACCCTCGTGAAGTGGGATCGGTTGGTTAGCTCAGGCTAATGCTGTTGTTAGGCCTTCCTCATATGAGTGGTTTTAACACAAATTAGATCTGCGTTACATTTACAGTTGATAAACCATTTAGTAAACTGTTTAGCTTATTTTTTTTTATCAGCTAATTCATAGTGGTCTTTGTGAAGGTCAGAGTAAGGTACCACATCAGATGCTTTTAAGGAGAAGGACCGCCCCCCAAGTGAACCCAACTGCTAATTATCATTCCTACTGAATGAGAGATTCAAGAACGCAACCACTCCTAATAAGGGGTAACCGCACATTATTTGCTTCTGTTTGGGTGAGCAGATCAATACTTACAAATGTGTTCAGAATGCCAGAGACTCACTACCCAGCCCTCGGTGTGAAGACCCTATCTCTGTCCTTCAGGCTGATTCAGTTGAAGCTCATCCACCACCACCTATTTCTTTCTGGGCTGTCGAGAGAGACCAAGAAGTGGTTATCTCCCAATACCCATTCTCCCTGTCTTCCACTGGCAATAGCCTGCAGTCGGGTGATCAATATTTAGCCAATGTGATGCAAACAGAAAGGATGTGTACAACTTTTTGATCACTTTGTATAAGGAAGCTATTTGCCCTCCATTTCCAATTCCCCCTTCCCCACTGTTTGGGAAGGAGTAACAGCTAGAACACCTGTCTTGGAGGCAAATATGGAAGCCATATGCGGAGTCTGGCAGAAACAGGCCACCAGCCTTGTGATGCTCCCCTTTGCAGTGTTATACACAAGGGAAATAAATTCTGTCTGATTTAAATCACCATATTTTTGGTTTCTTGATTGCATCACCTTTGTTAATAACTTATGTATGGGCCAAAGATGACCATACATTCTGATATTCCTCCCATTAAGGGGTGGGGGTCTACGGACCTTTCTCTTGAATGTGAGAAGGTGTGTGACTGCTCTGGCCAATTTCTGAGCCCAGGCCTTAGGAAACTGGCAGCTTATGCTCTCTGTCTTTGGGAATACTGTATTTGAGAGCTCAGCTATCATGGAAGAAGTCTGACTCCCTCAGACCGCCATGCTGAGAGGCTGTGTGTGGACACCCTAGTTGACAGTCCCCGCCTTCCAGATACCCCTTCAAGGTTCCAGATGTATGAATGATGCCATCTCAGACCCATTAGACCATCCCATTTGTCAGCTGGATATCACAAGTAACCTGGTCAACAGTACTCTGAGCAGAAAAAAATCAACCAGGTTGTTATATGGGGAGGCAAAGTATGGAATTGCTGTACTGATCTCGTGGCTGTAAAGGGAGCCATTGATGACACATTGAAAATAGCACAGTGGGAATGCAGACTGGTGCAGTCATTGTGGAAAACAGTATGGAGTTTCCTAAAAAAAAAAAAAATTAAAAATGGAACTTCCTTTTGAACCAGCAGTCCCACTTCTAGGAATATACCCTAAGAATCCTGAAACACCAAACAGAAAGACTATATGCACTATATGCACCCTTATGCTCATAGCAGCATTATTTTCAATAGCCAAGATCTGAAAACAGCCCAAGTGCCCATTAGTAGATGAATGTATAAAAAAATCTGTGGTACATTTATACAATGTAATACTATGGGGCTGCAAAAAAGAAGGACCTCTTACCCTTTGCAATAGCATGGATAGGCCTGGAGATTATTATGCTAAGCAAAATAAGCCAGTCAGAGAAAGACAAATACCATATGATCTCACTCATATGTGGAATCTAATGAACAAAATAAACTGATGAACAAAACAGAACCAAAGGCATGGGTACATGGAACAAATGTCAGAGGCATGGGAAACTCGATAAAAGGAGGTGAAGAGATTAGCCAACTAATATATACTAGTCTACACAGCCCATGGACACAGACAACAGTGTGGTAAGGGCCGGAGGAGGTGGGGGTGAGGGCTGGGTAGAGTTGGGCAAATGAGGGGAAATGGAGGCCATCTGTAATAGTGTCAACAATAAAAAATAATAAATAAATAACAAACAAAAAAATATGGCAGAGTGGAAAGATGGAAGTGTCTTAGTCCCTGATTGCATCAATGAGCCACAATCCTAACCTTGGAATCAGCTGTCTCCAGATTTCTCATTTAGTGAGATAGAAAAGTCCATATTACTAGTATTTAAGCCACTCTTTTTTTTCTTTATTGATTAAGGTATTACATATGTGTCCTTATCCCCCCATGGCCACCCCCCACCCAGCCCCCCCACCTTAAGCCACTCTTGATTAACTTTTCTGTTACTTGTGGCTGACTGTTATGGGGACCAGAGGATTTGGCTGGGCTTGAAATCAGACTTTGACTTCTTTAATAAGTTTACCAGTTGGGAAAGGCTGATTTATCCTGAGGCAGCCCTCTGAGGTTCTCCTGGAAGTTGATGCATAACCTCCAGTTATTCTGCCTGGTGGTGGACAACAAAGGTGGAATTCCATTGCACATCTTCGCATCTGCCTTCCCTTCACCTTACCTAGGGCCAGGGGCTAGAGGAGAGAGAACCTGGTTACCTCCATGTCTCCTGGGTGGATAACGAAGGGAACTCTTCCAGCAGCTTCCTCAATACGGCCTTTCTGGCTGGGGATGAGGGCTCTATGGGCAGAGGAATGGATCTGAGAGTTTCTTCCCCAAGACAACATGGGGAAAGGCTTATAGTTAAGGAAGGTAGAAGAACCAAAAACCATGCAGAAAAGACTAGATCTAAGAAGCCAAACTTTGGAGGTCACCAAACTGAGGAGGGCCAAGGTTATCTGGGAGTGAGGATTTGGGGCTGGACAAGTGTGGTGAGGGATAGGACAACAAACACATGTGATTTGGGAATGTCTTTGTGTGCTTATGTGCACACATGGGGCTGGTGGAATAGCTCAAAATAGCTGCTGGTGTTTGTGGACATCTGGGGCATAGTACACAGATGCTTTGGCTGGCTTGCCTAAAAGAATCTGAGAGAACACACACTCAGGAGGCCTATTTATGTTCCAAGATGCAACCTAAATGCAAGTTGCTCATGAAGTCATTACTGATCTATTCAATTGATCTGTGGATCAATCAATTGACTTGTAGATCCAATTGGTCTATAGGGTGTGGCCTATGACCTAATTGTAGCATTTATTTCAATTTCTCCTGTGTTACAGCCAGCAATTGTTTAGCCATTTTTCCCAACTGGATTAAATGACTTTTGAGGGTAGGAACTATTTAACTATTTATAGCATATACCACAGAGTTTTGTAGATAGAAAGTGCTCAATAAATATCTTTTGATTAATACTATTGTTAACCTTTTGGCTTATTTCTCTGTTGACATTTAGAAACAGATTAGGAATGTTTTTAATAGTGAATTTTTTCCTTAAATGACAGAATAAACACAGAAATCCATCATCAAGTAGGCAAAATAAATCTTACGCAGAATAGTTAAACATATTTAAGAAAAAAAAGCGGAATAGGGACACAAGAGAAGGATTTGAAGGCTGAAAATTTCTCTGTCTTAGATCCGCCCCAGGAAAATGAATGCTCTCTGAAAACTTCATCAGCTCTTTTCTACACAAAGTGCTTTCTGACTATTGCTCTACAGTGTCTCCCCTATTTGGACACAGAGTTTCATTTATTAATCAAACATAATTGGGCCCCATTTTAAAAGGATGAACAAAGCCCATTTTGTTGTCCCATTCAAAAGCTGGGCTTAGTCTGGGTCATGCTGTTTGTCAGCATCTGTTTCCAGGCTCTGAGGGTTGGATATTAGAAAAGGACAATTGGGGGCCAGTTGGGCAATTTCCCACTCCTGGGGTCCTTGAAAGGGCCTCTCCCAAGGCCATGAGGCTGTGTTCTCTGACTATGAATGTGGAGCCTACTCCTCCACATCTTACTCAGCAAGAACAGTCTAGCTGGCCCCTTGTCAACTGGGTCATTTCTCACAGCATAAGCCCATCTTCTGATGATCTGTCCACAAAGCCAGCTCACACTTGATTCCCAGAGCTGCTGTTCTTTCTTCAAAAAACTTTCAGTGGGTCCTCATTCTTATAGGTTGCTTCTGAAAATACTGAAAAGACTATGAAATATCTACAGCCCACACAAATACTGTACAATTAAGAACCAAAGAGGAGACAAACAGTATTAGAAAAAGGGAATGCTGTAATATCTTCTGTTTATTGAGGATAGGCACCGTGCTAAGAACTTCACATACATTCTCTGTGATCCTCACAGTAACCCTGGGATGTAAGTAACATCACCTCTATTTACAGAGAAAGTAGTGTCACAAGTCAAGTTACTTGGTCCATGTCACACAAATAATTAGTGGTGGAAGCTGGATGAGAATTCAGGACTAATTCCTTATGTTATATATATAAAGGGAAACAACTACTTATGTAGGAAAACTATACTTAATTACATGCTACTTGACTAACAGCCTCAATGAATATTTTTAAATAAAAATATAAAACACCCCAAAATGAAACAATGAAACCCTATTAAATCAGTAATGGAGAAAGATTTAACAATTTTTTCAGAATACACCAAAAAGCAAGGCTCACAGACTTAATGAATGCCTCCAGACGCCCAAGCAATAGCTAATTTCCAAGCTGTGCTAACTGTATCAACACACAGACAAGGCAGGACTTCATCTAATTTATTCTATGTGACAAATTTGATCTTAATGAAGGCTACTCCAGGAATGCAGAAAAGAAATCAATACAGGAAAATATGTGAACCTTGAATGATGCAATGCATTTCAAAAGAGGAACTTTTTTGAGCAAAAGTATTACCTTAACTTGATAAACATACCTATTTTAAATCATAAACCAATAATGGAACAACACTAAAGGCTTTTCTTTAAAAAATTAGGCCCAAAACAAGAATGTCACTACCATTATAACTTAATATTGCTTTAGGCAAATCACAAAAGGTATAAAGAACAATAACTGTTGGAGAGAGGAAAATATTTACAAAGACTTTACACTTGAAACTAAATAAACAAGTTTAGAAAGAAAGCAAATTTGCTATTCAAATTCAAAGATCTATAGCATACCTGTACACAACATATTGCTATGTATTATATACACTGTATTATAAGCAGTAAACAGCTAGAACTCATATATGTACAATAATATAAAAACATGAGATGTATGCAATGAGTTGAGAAATTCAGTATAAAGACTTGATTAATTTTAAATAAAAAAATATAGTACTGGGTGCAAAACCAGACATATTGAACAGTAGAGGAGAATTAGAAGCACTGAGACAAACCTATTTATATATGATAATCTGATAGATGATGAAGTGTGATAAATAATGGGCAAAGGAGAAGTTATTAAACAAGCAATGTTATCAATTTAAATATCATTTATATCTAAACATGTGCCAAATATATTCAAATGAATTGAACAGTTAAATATAGTTTTTTAAATCATAGAATAACCAAAAGAATAGAGAACCCAGATTGCATCAGATCTTGGGACCTATAAACAATGAATTTGAAGAACTGGTAAAGGCTTGGAGTGATAGAAAAAATAATAATAGCAGACATAAAATGATTCAACTAGTTAATACTTATCATAGTTTAATCATCTATATATATAAAAGCCTAAGCAACTGTTAGACTATTTGACTGGTAGCTATGATGTGCACTGACGACCAGGGGGCAGACGCTCAATGCACAGGCATGGAAACATGGAACAGACTGACGAATCTCAGAAGGAAGGGGGGTGGGGGGAGAGTGGGAAGAGATTAACCAAAGATCTTATATGCCTCCTAGAGGCCCAGTGCGCAGATTTGTGCACCAAGGGGTCCCTCGGCTTGGCCTGCAGGGATTGGGCTGAAATGGGGTCTCTGACATCCCCAGAGGGGTCTCAAATTGCGAGAGGGTGCAGGCCAGGCTGAGGGACCCCATTGGTGCACGAATCCATGGTAAAAATATAAAAATGGAAAAAGAAAGCACTGAGAAATATTTGCTCAAAATAGTACAATCCATAACATCTACAGAACTTGTTTTTTTATCCTCACCAAAAGATATGTTTCTTGATTTTTTTAGAGAAGAAAGGGTGGAGGGGAGAGAGAGAGAGGAGAGAGAGAGAGAGAGAGAGAGAGAGAGAGAGAGAGAGAGAGAGAGAAATATTGATGTGAGAAACATCAATCAGTTGCCTCCTGTATACACTTCACCAGGGATTGAGCCACAACTTAGATATGTGCCATGACTGGGAATCAAACCCACAACCTTTTGATGTTCAGGAAAACACTCTAACCAATTGAGCCGCCTGGCCAGGGCTATAGAAAGTGTTAAAATCAATAAGAACATGTTTAGTTCTAGAAATTCACATGTATGAGGACATAGCATTATTTCTAAGAGCACACAGTAAAAATATTCTTCCTCTCTTTAGTTGAGTTTATTGGGGTGACATTGGTTAATAAAATTATATAGGTTTCAGGTGTACAATTTTATAGACCTGGATAAGGGGGCATAAATGGTGATGGAAGGAGACTTGACTTGGGGCGGTGAACACACAATACAATATACAGATGACTCATTAGATTCATTAGATTCCACATATAAGTAAAATTACATGATACTTGTCTTTCTCTGACTGGCTTATTTTACTAAGCATAAAGAGGAACAAAGTTGGAGGAATCATGCTACCTGTTATGAAACTCTATCACAAAGGTACAGTAATCAAAGCAGCACTGTCCTGGCATAAAAACAGACACATAGATCAGTGGAACAGAATAGAAAGCCCAGAAATAAACCCATGCATTTATGGTCAATTAATATTTGACAAAGGAGGCACAAACATACAATGGGGTAAAGATAGTCTATTCAATAAATGGTGTTGGGAAAAGTGGATAGATACGTGCAAAAAACCAAAACTATACCACCTTCTTACACCATAAGAACAACTGAAAATGGATTAAAGACTTAAATGTTAGACTCAAAACCATTAAAAATCCTAGAAGAAAATATAGGTCATAAAATCTCGGACATTTCTCCTAACAATATTTTTTCTGATATATCGCCTTGGGCAAGGGAAACAAAAGAAAAAATAAACAAATGGGACTACATCAAACTAAAAAGTTTTTGCACAGCAAAGAAAACCATCAACAAAATGAGAAGACAACTCACTGAGTGGGAGAACATATCCATCAATGATATATCTGATAAGGTATTAATACTCAAAATTTATAAAGAACTTATAAAACTGAACACCAAAATAACAAACAATTCAATTAAAAAATGGGCAAAGTGTTCTGGCTGGGTAGCTCAGTTGGTTAGAGCATCATCCTGATATGCCAAGACAGGTTCGATCTCTGGTCAGGGCACATATAAGAATCAATCAATGAATGCATAAATCTCTCTCTCTCTCTCTCTCTCTCTCTCTCTCTCTCTCTCTCTCTCATCAATTTTTTAAAAAAGGGCAAAGGATCTGAATAAACACTTCTCCAAAGAACATACAGATGGTCAATAGACAAATGAAAAGATGCTCAATGCCACTATTCATCAGAGAAATGCAGATTAAAACCACAACAAGATATCACCTCACATCTGTCAGAATAGCTATCATCAATAAATCAACAAACAACAAGTGTTGGTAAGAATGTGGAGAAAAGGGAACCCTTGTGCATTGTTGGTGGAAATACAGACTGGTGCAGCCATGTGGAATGCAGTATGGAGTTATCTCAAATAATTTAAAATGAAACTGCCTTATGACCCAACGATTCCACTTCTGGGAATATACTGAAGAAACTCAAAACACTAATCCAAAAGAATATATGCACCCTATGTTCACTGCAGCATTATTTACAATAGCCAAGATTTGGAAACAGCCCAAGTGACCTGGAAAGTAAAAAGCTGTTTTAACGGTAATGGAAGACCTAATAAATTAGAGCCAACCAACGTAAAAATTCATCATTTAAAAAGTAACCATGAAAGATGTGTCTCACGTAATGGAAAGATGTTTATGATACAGTGTTAAGTGAAGAAAGAAAACATAAAATGGTACGTGCAAAATGACTACAACTTTATAAAAACCAGAATGTGTGTGCTCTGGACCTGGACGGCAGTTCATAAAAATGAAAACAGCTGTTAGAGAGCTGGGTTTGGAGTGAGTTTTGAGCTGTAAACTCATTTGATATCAGGGATCAGGCAGGTGAGGATGGATAGAAAAAGAAGTGGTGAGGCCTAAGGTGAACTGGAGAGTCAGGCTCAGACAAAGTCATTCAAGTAAAAAGTAATATTAAAATTAAATGCAAAACACTTAGATTTTGTGGAACCCTCTTTGATTGGAGCAAAGGGTGTGAGGCCAGAGCCGTGTCCCTCCCAGACAGATCTCCATGGAGACCTGACTCTGAGGGGTGTCCGTGGAGCACCTGAAGTTCCTAGAAGAGTTAGAAAGCCATGGGCCACAGGGAGCTGCACATGGATTCTCAGTGGAGAAGCGATTCAATGAGATCAGCAAGACCAAACTATGCCAGTTCAAGAGACTATTATTGTTCATGGCTTTCAGAGTGTGATCTTTGTACAATATTTCTTTTACTACTGTTGTAATCATTATTTTTATAAAAATAAAGTTCAGATCCAAACAGAACTAGTTAAAAGAATTTATGCTCTTTGCTAACCCAGAACTGCTTGAGTTGATTATGGGACTGTGGCCCTGTGTCTTTGAATCCCTTCTAAATCAGGCTGTTGGGAAAATGCCAACTTGCTATCTGATGGTAAGTTAAATAGCCAAACACATCCATCCATCAAATATTTATTGAGTGCCCACCGCATGCCAGGCCTGGAGGACGATGGCAGAGAAAAGAAAAAAGACAGGGACTCTGTCTTCTATGTGTGTGCAGACTGGTCCAAGATTCAGACACATCTAACAATCCCATGTGTGTGAACACAGGCACAGATGCCATGGGAATATGGCTAATCGCTGCTAGGGCAGGGACAGTAGCCCTCAAAAGGTAAACTTTGAACCACATCTCAAAAAAAGGGTACAGATCTACCTGATCGAGAAGAAGGGAGAACATTCCAGGCAAAGGGAACAGAAGGAAGATTGGACCCATAAGAGAAACGAAAGCCACTATGCTGTGTGCTGGAGGCTGCCTGAGAGGCAGAGAGGATAAGGAACAGGCAGGGCTTGTCTAGATTTCATCCTTGTAGGAAGGTTGTTTTCAAACTTTGTTTCTAAGTCACAAAACTCTTTGTTGGTAATCCTACGTGGAAGCCCAACTTTTAGAACAGACGAAAGGAGACCGTCTCTGAATGGGGCAGGGGTTTTGGGCTGAGAGCCACACCCCTTCCCTTCAGATCCCACAGAAGTCTTACCCCGAGGCCCCACAGAACAAATTTTTTTGGTATTCATTGTTATTATATGCTTTATTCAAACAAAAATATGGTAATACAAAGCAAAGACCAGAGGTGGCAGCTGCCCAGAGTCTTAGTGGGTTACAGATGCAAACTGGCTGGAGACCAGTCTTGGACCCACACTTCAGTAAAAGACAAGTCTATTACATAAATACAGAGGACATCAGACACAAGACATTTCTCATCTTTTGCTCTGCACTTCCATTTTATTTTTTTTTTATTGGTTTCAGAGAGGAAGGGAGAGGGAGAGAGAGATAGAAATATCAATGATGAGAGAAAATCATTGATCAACTGCCTCCTGCATGCCCCACACTGGCAACCCGGGCATGTGCCCTGACTGGGAATTGAACCCTGACTTCTAGGTTCATAGGTCGATGCTCAATCACTGAGCCACACTGGCTGGGCTGCATTTCCCTATTTTAAACATGCATATGCTACAACTTCACATTTTAAATTACTACTCCACCTATTTTGTGAGACCTCAAGACACTATACATTTAAAGCATCCTCAGTGTCTCATTTTTCTACCTCCCCTTTCTTCTTGCTCATATCACATAAAGAGCTTTGTATTAATCTGATTTTTTTAGGATCTTTTGGATGTTATGTGTTAAGGGTTTGTTTGGTATCTCACTTTAATGTTCCATGTTGCAGACTAAAGTCTGCTTATGTCAGGAGGATGGGATCATTGCATCCTTAGCCCTTGTCACAAAATATGTGGGGTAATAATTTAAAGTGTAAAGTTGTAACTACCCCCAGAACAATTTGAAAGCTACAGTTGTGGGCAGTGGGAGACACTCAAGGATTTTCGACAGGGAATGACTCAATCGGATTTGCAGGAGTCAAACCATGCGAAATATAAAAGATTGCTGTTATACGGAAGATAGGCCCTTGGCAGTAATAGCAAAACACACTGGATTTCTGATTTTATTTTCTTTGTACCTGAGCTGCTAAGCATTATGGATTTACTCCCTGCTCCCACTGCTGGAATGATTGTTTCAATTTTTGAAACGTGGAGAGGAAAAGTTTTCCACATTAATGTCTCCCCAGTGCCAGGGAACCAACACTAACGTGTCGATCGACAGTGCTCACTCAATCCTTTATTTTAACTCAGTGCAGAAAACTCACTGGACCGAGGTCGTGTGCTCTGCGAGTATCTATTCATCGCCTTCCGGCCAAGAAGGGACCTGAACATTATCTTCTTCCCCAGCCATCTCTGAGGTGTGAAACTCTTCCTCGAGCCAGTGGGCGCTACTCAAAGTACCTGGGTATGTGTTGGCCAGAAGCATGCAGGCACTTTAAAGCTTACAAATTTGTTTTCTCTAAAAGCTCCAATTCTCCATCTGCCACCTCCATTCTGGTGACTCCGTGATTGGGCATCTGGTACAATGCTTGTTGGAAGGGACATCTTGATGTCTGATAATCATCTCTTAAGGACATTTACATGGCACATTTCTCTTTCAGAGGATAAAGTGGGAAGCTGTCTTTCAATAAAGCAGGTGCTGCTTCCTCTTGCCAAATCCTGCCTTGGGTGTTTAAGGCAGCCCACCTAATGACGAGACCCAGTCAGTGGCAGCCGCAAGGCCTGCATGTGGGGCTGATGGAGCCAAAGCAAATATCTTGTTGGGGAGGTGATTAGGTGATATTAAATGTCAAGATCTCAATGAATTACTCTCAGAGGTTTCATAAAAGAGAAACATGGTCTTGTTTCTGTTGCTGCTGCGTCAAACAAAAACATTTTTTGTCTGCTCCTTTGCCGAGAAGTGTAACTATTGGCTTTTGAATTTGCAATACATTCTAAGGATGAATTAGTGAAGAGACCAAGCTCCTAAATCAGGAGTTCTTGGGCCCTGGCAGGGTGGATGAGATTTTCTGGGCCTCGAGGGCGGCCTTTAGTTTGCTTCTTGTCGTCTGGCATTTATCTTTTTGGCGTGGTGAAGGGTAGATGGAGGTTGCTTATAGACAGGCACTATTAGCACAGACAGCGTGGAGATGGACAGCACCAGCGCTTCCAGAGGAATCTGTAAAGAGCAGTGCCAACACCTCTGTTGGACTCTGCCCTGTATAACCAGCGCTATACAGGAGCCCACAGTGAGATGGCCTTAAAACTTGGATTAAAGAAAAGATTACTCTCTGAGAGTTGAATGAGCCAAATAATCGATGACATTAACCACCTGCAGAAATCGTGGGGAGGGATAAGATGTTTCCCTAAGTGTTGAGCAGGAAGAACGGGATCTGGCATGATTGAAAGTGAAAGAAACAGAAAGATAATCTGTGAGTTTGGCTCAAAGGAAGTGTAGGTTAACTGAGGGCATGGGGCAGGGGGGCTGAGTACACTTGGAAAACAGAGTCTGGGAGAGAGACTTTGGTCCCGTGTGACCCGGTCTGGGCAAGCAAGCACAGGCCCTTGGGATGTGAGGATCCTTAGCACTGGAGGGTGTCCCCCTCCCCCTGCCCACCTTCCTTTCTTATGTGCATTCAACACATATTCATTGAGCATCAGTCTAGGCCAGTGGTCGGCAAACTCATTAGTCAACAGAGCCAAATATCAGCAGTACAACGACTGAAATTTCTTTTGAGAGCCAAATTTTTTAGACTTAAACTATATAGGTAGGTACATTGTTGTTAACTTAATTAGGGTACTCCTAAGGCTTAGGAAGAGCCACACTCAAGGGGCCAGAGCCACATGTGGCTCGCAAGCCGCAGTTTGCTGACCACAGGTAGGCCATATACTGTCCTAGGCATGGGCGTGGGATGCAGTGGATAAGACAGAAATGAAGGGTTCTTGTGTTTATGGAAGCTTCAGGATGCTAAAAAATAGAGGTCCAAGATTACTTCGGAAAGCAGTAAGCATTGTGAAGAAAATATTAGAGGATGGCTGGGAAGGGAGGAAAGGGCTTTCTGCAAAAGGGATGTGAAGCACATACCTTTCCGAGTCTCACTGTAGTCTGGATGACAGAGCCTTGGGGAGTTCCTCCTTCCCTGTGCTGGGAGCCATGCTGATCACAGAGGCCGCTGGGCAGGTCCCAAGATCCCAAGAAAAGGATGCTCAGAGAGCAGAGAAAAGTGCTCTGCTCACTAGCCAGAGGCTTCCCTCACTGTAAATGGATATTCAGCACCTGGTGTAGGCACCAGCCTTTGCTCAGGTTGGGTAGCCGGACTTGGGCTGCCTGATGCACAGCAAGCATCCGTCAATATCACTTCTTGTTGTTGATGTGCGATCCCTCCAACACACGGATGAATGTTTCCTCAGTGACTGACATTTGTGAAAGGGATGATGTCTTGGCTACATGCTTGTTCCCTGCAGTGTTCATTTAGAACTTTCAATTTAGGATATTCATCCATATTGGAATCTAATCTTGCTAGAAAATCATATTAAAGGGAAATTCATTCCATTTAAACTAGAATATCTTTTCAAACAAGTCAATACAATGAGGAATTTATTTGTAGGTGAAGGAAGAATCTTGTAGCTTAATTATAAGAAAATGAGCTAGCCATATTAGAAAAAGATGGTTTCTCCATCATCTCATTATGTAAGGTCTAAGTGAATTTTTTTGTTTCTCCTTTATTAGAATCCACTAGTTAATAGTTACCTGCTAATGAAGCCATGACTTAGGAGTGGATATATTAGATTTTGTCCTTATAATAATAACTGTTTATTGGCAGATGTATATCTACTCAATTGTATGTATTTTCCTATTTAAATTTCAAATTAATGCTATGGAGTTGGTAGTCTTATTATCCCCATTCTATAGCTAAGGAAATTGAGGCTCAGAGACTGGAGGTAACTTGCCAAAGCCACACAGATGGTAAGTGGCCACGCTTACCATCTTCAAACACGGGTCTGTTTCACTTCAGAGCCCAAGGTCTCAGCCATCATCCTGTAGAGACCCTCTTGGAATCTGGGAGCATTGCAGGTTCCTATGAATCCTTCATATAACTTTGAAACAATCACCAAAAGTGGGAATAAAGAAATCATAGGGGGGAGAGGGGGGTAAGAGATCAACCGAAGGACTTGTATGCATGCATACGAGCATAACCAATGGACCCAAGACACTGGGGGGCATGGGAGGCTATGGGAGGGTCAAGGGGAGAAAAAAAAGGGAGACATATATAATACTCTTTGTAATACTTTAAGCAATAAAACAATTAAAAAAAGAAAAAAGTATTCTTTTACAGTGCAATAAATAGGATTGAATTAAAAAAAGAAATCATAAAGATCTTTTACATAAAAACTGAAAATGCATGAAGTCAGCAATAAAACTTTATAGAAGCTAATTAAATGGACGTTTAAACTGTTTTCTTTTCCATGGCTTTGATGGAAAAAGAATGATTATAGCTCCACTTTCCCACCTTTCCTTTCTTCTTCCCTTCCTTCCACAAATATCAAATATTCTCAGGTTCCTAGGATGCGAAGCACTGTGCAGGGCATTGAAGTCTTACAAATTAATAACGCAACGCCCCTGGGCTCAAGGAGCTTATACTCCGGTGCACAAGACAAGCCACAAACTGGAGTGCTCTCTTCATTAGAGATTCCCAAGGAGCCGTGCATGAGCTTGGGGGAGGAACATGTAATGAAGAAACCAGGGGTGTGGAAGGAACACGGAAGGCTTCCCCAGCCAGGGAAGAAGCAGAGGAGAAAGAAGAAGTCATGGATTCAAGGAATATTTTACGATTTAGAGCTGCTGTCCCTTGGTGGTCAGCTGTTGTGGGGGTGAAGGACAGGAGTGATTTGGGGGACTACCTGGTGTCTGGATTGAACACCTGGGTGGAAGGATATTTCTGTTTAGAGCAGTGTAACTATGAAGACCCTGGAGGAATGGACTTATTCTTTGCTCCTGGAAGGTCTATTGAAAGCTAGCACTTGTATATCTCCTTGAAGTATCTAGGGGACCAAATATTTCCAGACAATTGTGACCTTCAGGTCAAGGGTGTGCACTGTTCATTTCTGGGCCACGCATGCCCAGCACTGGACTGCTACTTAGGTTCTCAGTAAATTCGTACCAAAGGGATTCTCTGTTTTTCCCCCCAAAGTAGATAGTGCTATGAGACTGCATACTGGGCAAGTTATTACTGATATCAATGGGATATTGCATTAAATATGAAGGCAGGAACAAGGTTCACTCAAGTCTTGAGACCAATTTTAGCTAGGTTCCTGGCTGCCTTTTGGAAACCTCTTCATTGCCTCACTTGAGTCAGTTTTAAAAATACAAACAAAACAGAAGCCCCTTTTCTCCTCTAAGTTCCAGCTTTTGAAAGAAATAAAAATGCAAATGTAGCAAAAAAAATGACTAAATAAATAATTTCATTCCCAAACAGCTGTTGTATATACAAAGTTAGACAAAGCAGCTGTAATGAGGAAATGTTTTTAAATGGAGACAGGGGACCACTCCATTGGGTCCAAGGAATGCCACACCCAGCCTGAGATGCTGGGCCCAGGGCCCAGGGGCCTGAGAGTGATGTCTTAGAGTGGGAGCCACAGCAGAAACACCAGCTCAGAAGACACCGTCTTTATACACAGCAGTGTGCATGGGGACCTAATCAAATGAGAGTGAGATTTAAATCCAGCAGACATTTATGGAGCAGCGGTTATGCCAGGTCCTGGTTCATTAGCTTTCATATGTCTCACTTTTTAAAATTCCATAACAACACACAAATCTGTAACATGTATTCAGCTTATAAAGGCTTGGCATTAAAACAGGGTGGAGTAAACACCCCAGGGGAGCACCCACCTCCTGTGCCAGCTAGAGAACAGGAAGTGGTTATAAGGAAAAGAGGTCTGTGAAGTCTTGCCACCGCCAGTTGCACTTCCCTACCTTCGACCTGGCTTAGTGGTTTTCAGACTTGAGTGCACACAAGAACTCAAGGTTGTGCACATAAGAACCCTATGGTCTATTGAACAGGCAACTTCAGAGACTTTAAGGACAATGATACGTAATTTTCACATTATGGACGCATTTTAGAGACCCACCCTCACCCAAGATGGGAAGCTCCTGTCACCATTCTAGTTACCTGCACGTTGGTGCTGGGAGTTAATTCAATAATTGCTTGAACTCTATGCTTAAGGAGAATTAGAAGGCCAGGAGGCTCATAATGCTCCACTGCTTGTAACAATGGACATTTAAACACCAAAAGAAAAGAAAATGCCCCTAGACCAGTGGTTCTCAACCTTCCTAATGCTGCGGCCCTTTAGTACAGTTCCTCATGTTGTGGTGACCCCCAACCATAAAATTATTTTCGTTGCTACTTCGTAACTGTAATTTTGCTACTGTTATGAATCATAATGTAAATATCTGATATGCAGGACGTATTTTCATTGTTACAAATTGAACATAATTAAAGCATAGTGATTAATCACAAAAACAATATGTAATTGTATATGTGTTTTCCGATGGTCTTAGGCGACCCCTGTGAAAGGGTTGTTCGACCCCCAAAGGGGTCACGACCCACAGGTTGAGAACCGCTGCCCTAGAAGGACCAGAAAAACAAACATGGCCAGAGGCTAAGGAAGCTCTACCTTCAAAGCCCGCTGGGTACAAGCTTCTACGGTCCTATACCTAATTTGCATCCATAACTTTGTAGTCTTTTTTTTTCTTAAAAAACAACCTCACCCAAAGAGAGTAAGCTTTAAGCCCCATGGATTCTGGCTTCGTCCCTAAATGCAGCAGTCACTACTCTTGAGTCTAAATTGAGTCCTGTGCTGTCCAGCACTGAGGGCAAATGGGACCCATGGCTACTCAGTATGTGCAGCAAGGCATCAGGAGGGAAATCAGAATGTCCAAAATACCGAACTGAATAGCTGTCAACCCAATTTATAGAGCCTGAGCTGACAGCTGCAGAAAACGAGGCACCAATGTTAGAAAATAGTACTATGTCACTGCCGTGTTAGTTAATATTTAATTTACTCACAGTTCACCAGTAATTCAGTAAACAGACATTTATCAAGTTCCTATTTTGTAACCAGCCCTGAGCTAGAGTCTCAGGGGAATCTGAGAGGATGAAGATCGGGTTCTTTTTTATTTTTTATTCATACTTTATGAGAAGAGGCAGATGGGTGTGTACTGAAAACAGGGAAACACCTACCCCGAGGAAACCCTGAACCCTGGGGTGAATTACAGATCTGCTCCACTTCTGTGAATGGAGAAAGGGGACCGACCACTGGTTGGAAATCAAGGAACAGGGATGTTTGATTTCCTTTCCTCCCTTTCTTCTTCTTTCCACAGATGTTTACTAAGCACCTGTTCTTATTTTATTTTTAAAAAAATATATTTTATTGATTTTTTACAGAGAGGAAGGGAGAGAGATAGCGAGTTAGAAACATCGATGAGAGAGAGAGAGAGACATCAATCAGCTGCCTCCTGCACACTCCCTCCTGGGGATGTGCCCGCAACCAAGGAACATGCCCTTGACCGGAATCAAACCTGGGACCCTTGAGTCCACAGGCTGACACTCTATCCACTGAGCCAAAGCAGTTAGGGCACCTGTTCTTATTTTAAATAGCAGCTTTATGGAGATATATTTCATATACTATAGAGCTCACCTACTCAAAGTACGCGATTCAATAGTTTTCAGCGTATTACAGTGTTGGGCAACCATGACTACGTCAATTTAGAATATTTTCATTGCCCCCTCATGCAACCCCCATACCCATGAGCAGTCACTTTCCTTAGGCAAACACTCATCTACTTTCTGTTCCTATAGATTTGTCTGTGTTGGACATTTTCAAGGACTTGTTATAGATCTGGTCTCAGGCTGGGAAGGGGGCCTATAGACACCAGTGTCTCCCCGATCCTACCAGCTCTGCTATTAGCTTGGAGGACCCTTCACCTAACCATCCCCAGAGTTTAGTTTTTTTCCTCCTACAAGTGAAAAGGATGGATTTCAGGTTCCCTTCTACTTTAAAACGTGTTCCTGGTGAAAAGCATGGATCCAATGTGATTGGGTGGGAAATGGGAACTTTCAGGTGCTCGTGTTCGGAGCAGAGACTGCACAACCTTCCTAGAGACCCATTTGATAAGATGCATTAGGATGACTAGAAAGGTCTACACCCCTAAACCCAGAAATCCCACTCTTAGGATGATCCTTAGGCATTCATTAGGACAGTTGCAAAGATACATGGTCAAAGGTGATCATGACAGCATTGGACCTTACTAGCCATGAAAACCTGCAAGACATATTTATGCCCAAGACAGTTCTCTGCTCTTGTAATTGTGCTGTTGTCCTGGGCCCACATGTGGGGCCTGACATTCACCCTCCCCCATAAAGCATTATGAGCATAGGCCCTGATTTGACCTGCACTATAAAGACATCCATGATATCACAAGGGTTTTGATTGTGGGATTTTGCTTTTTATTATTTTTAATGATTCCAGCTTTTATCCTTTGACTCCACTCATTTTTGTCTTCACCATTAATATCCCACACTCATTCAACTCATAAATAACTTTCATCTTGTTAGAGAGCTTGGAAGCCTGACACTTTTATCACATGGTATCTTCAGACTTATTTGCGATCAAATAGAAATGACTTCATGAAGGAGTCCACAAAATCAATTGATCAGAGACAGCCATATTTTTGAACTTTGGCATCTAGTAGAAGTGTAATTTAGAATTTGAAAATAACTTTCGATATTTTCACAATTTTAAGAGGGCAGAGTACTCACTTTTGAAAACGGCATTATTTCTAGCTACTTAGTAATGACACGTGGTGAGGCAGCTACCAGGTAAATCAGGTGATAATACGTTCAGCAAGCACCATTAATTTCCACACCACTTACCACTGAAGACATTTCAATATCGTCGCGACCTCGGCTGACAAGGACCATCGTGTAAATATTTCACCTAGGCTGTCCCCTGTCTTGTTTGCAAGAATTCAAACATGCTGTCTTGTATTTGTCATTCACTAAAGGTAGAATAAGTATTTAGATGTGCCTTTAAATGTAGGAGTTCCTTTTAAAATAATAAATACATTAGTCAAAGAAAGAAACTATTTCTCCATCTGGAATTATCGTTCAAGCCAGCATTTTACTCTAAATAATTTTTAGAAGAATGCCTTTGCTTTTAGTTTGATAACAACTAATTTATTCTTAGCTAATTTAATTACTTTGTAATTAGCTTACAAGAGCAGGAAAGAAGACAAATATCTTTGTGATTGGTGCTTTGTAATGAACTAGATGAGTGAGTAAACACACACATTTACTGTGTCAGCCAGGGCAGACTCTATTTTTTGCGGAGTGGGTCTGGATTCTCAATTCTTTCCCATTGCTCTCTAGCATTCTTTCACTTGAGGTTTTGCTGTAGGTATTTCACTGCTAAAATCTACCCTTAAGCATTAAACTGACCCAGTGGCTGACATCTGTCATTCTAGTCAGAGTCACTAATGAAGTTTCTTTTGCATTTATTGCTTAAGAAGCTGAAGGCTACTTTAGGACGGTCATTACTCAATTACATGCCCAGAGGCATATAAGTCACTAGAGCTTTTGCCAGATACCCTGGAGATTAAATCTCAGCCACCAATGGGAAGGTTTCATAGGAATATTCTGCCTCACCAGTGAGAAGTGGGTAAAATGGGAGGTGAAGTTCGTCCTTAACCAAAAGGGGTGGAACCACTGAGCTATGCTGGGCACTGGAAGAAGGGCCTCTGGGGTAGCTCCCAGTTCAAGTTTGTTTTCTAGAAGCAATCTCAACGGGCCTGAGGAAGTTTCTAAAGAAAGATGTTCCTTGGGCAAGCTGTGCAGCAACTCAGCTTCAATAAAGGCTCAACAGGGCCCTTTTCTAAACTGCTGCCTTTAGCAGCACTGCTGAGTCTTACAGCCACCGAAGAGCTACATTGGTGAGCAGGTAATGGCCTAAAAGCTGCTAATGGCCGTTGCTGTCAAAAGACTTTGTGGCAATTCTCTTCAAGGGTCCCCCGTGGGCCTCCCTAGTTAGCAGAGGGGAGAGTAGCAACTGATGGTATATTTTAGTATCTCCTCACCAGGAAGAGAGAATAACAATTTTCCACCAGGACACGACCGTGGTTGGAAGCTCAGGTGGGGCTCAAGTTCGACAGAATTATCGATTATCAGCTTGTCGATTTCCACTTGAGGGCATTGCCTGAGAAGCAATGGTGAGATTCTGGACACGCGTTCCCTCCTGTTTACCTCCTTCCCATAGAGACACTGATGAATATTCTGCCCCTAGTACTTAACTTTTCTAGGATTGGAAATAACACATGACTTATTCTTAGGAAAAAAAATTTGTACACTGTGACCTGATTAATGGTCTTAGCTGATCACAGATCCCCTAGCCACCATTCTCTTGGGACTCCCAGGCAATACCTGTGCTGTGGGGACAGTATCCCGGCTTTGTTTGTCTGAGGAAGACCAACTGGGGGAATGCAGAGAGCTAAGGCAGGTTTAGCAATGAAAAACCATTCTCTCCAAGCATCACTATAGCAACTTTTTGAAGATAAGACACATTGAATGTGAATTCACTTAAAGTAAACCTTAAGGGCATATCAAGTGAAATGAATAACTACCCTCTTTATCTTTGGGATGAGCAGGGTTAGCATCCTCAAAAACCCTCAACAGAATAGTAAATGTGTAGTATGTATATAAGTATGTCTGCATACATGTATGTATTTTTACCACAATGCCTCCTGGGCCTTCAACATGTTCACAAGCCATCACAGATGAAGGTCAGAGTGCGATGTCTTTAAGGTTGGGGTGGTGTGGCAATGGGGGTGAGGCTAGGGGCTGGGGCCTTCAAAGGAGGCTTCATCTTTGCAGAACCATCTGACCATCTCCTAGGTTTTCCTGCCAAGCCTTCTGTTTCCCATCTTGGAAACTCGCTCACCCTGCTCTTACCTTGCTCTCGACCTCACCTATTGCTGATACTGTTTTTCTTCTATGCTTGTGGCATTGGCACTGCTGAAATACTTCTCCAGTGTCTGACCTCAACTGTGTCCAATTTTTGGCTTCACTATTTTATTCCTTGGTTTGGATTATTGGCTTTGATCTTGATTTTGGGTCTCCTTCTGGGCACAGGTTCCAGCCCTACATGCCCTTCAAACACTGCATCCTCTAATGAGAGACACCTCACTCCAAAGCTCTGTCTGTCCTTGGGACACATGAACTGGCAGGGTCTGTATTTTGCCTGCGTTTGGTCAGGTGTGTGTGTGTGTGAATTGGAAGAAGGGGTGCAGTGTTATAGAAGAGCATTTAGACAACAGTCTTACAAAAAGTCCTTCATTGTCACTCTTTCTACTCATATTTGCTCCCTGCCCCTGCGAGACACTGATCCATCATAAGGCACAGTAACAGAGCAGCCTTAGGAATCCTTTCTTCCCTGCTTTTCCTATATTTAAGTGCAGGAAAACATACCTTAACTTTTGTGCACAATGAAGTCCTTAATAATGTCGCAACTGACCTATTTACGGACCTCTATTATGTGCCAGGAAGATACTGGGACATAATAGTGAATAAGAGAGACCCTGCCCTAGGGTAAGAGAAGGTTCTATTTTCAGTAAACTTAAAAAAAATTTTTTTTTTTACTCCCTTATGACACTTTGTCTTTTATCCACAATTTGCTACCAACATTTTCAACACATGTTCTTTAATTTCGTTGTTTTCCTTCAGAACTGAACACATGGTTGACTGGCTTACGTCCAATGACTCTCTGAGGCTAATGCTATCCTGTTTTCAGCACGCCTCACAATTCCTTCTATTTTCCTCAGATACATTGTGAGCTGGCTTACAAGACCTACGCTTCTTATCACTTTTATTCTTTTGGTTTACCACCCTTTTTACTAAGCCAATAAGGGCAAAACACAGTAAAATCCTCAAGCAGTTATACAAACACTGCTGTACAAGCTGTGCGGCTGGCTGGCATTTGGTGTTCACAGCAGCTGAGAGAGGTAGGTTCTTAATGTATGAAAGTGAAGGTTATTCAGAAGTTGAATATATGAAAAAAAATACAGGACTGCTTGGATCTTGAACGCCTCTTCTCTTACGGCTTTCGTAATCAGCACAATTTTGGCAAAAAGTAGATTTCCAGCTGTTTCAAGTCACAGATGTATTCTTTTCTGAGTTGTTCTAAAAATATGTACAGGCTGTTTTCTTAGGTTTTAAATCAGAATTCTCTTGATAGATTTTTGCTTTGATTTGGAATCTTTTGGCTCAGGACTGTTTGCTAGAGTGAACTGGATGCTAACTTGCCCTGGAAGAAAATTGCTGGAGCCAGAAAGTCACGCAGCCCTGGCTGTTTCGTCCCTTCCCTTTATTATTTCACAATGTGTGCCCAGTCCTGCAAGATCACGGAGAACAAAATGTGCCCTACTTGTTTTAAGTGTGTGGGGAGGGAAGAAAGAAGTGACTCAATATTAAAGGAGTTCTACATCAGGGGAGGTTGGAGTGGGAAAGTCTGTGGGAGAATCAGAAAGCTCAGGCACAGGGTTATAAATTAAGGAGGAAATTTAAATTGTCAATGCACAGTTTATAACCTTAATCTACGCGCTCTTCCCAGACAGAGACTGTCCTTATTCGCGTAAGTTCTGTTGATTCAGGGACCAGTTGGTGCAGGGTTTGGGTTCCCATCCCAAGGCTACTATGGGCCATCAAGGCAGATGAGAGATGAACAAAATAATCTATAGAAGAGAGTGAAGACTCAGAAGTCTGGGAGAGCGTGAAGGAGGACAGATTTGTAAGAGGTGGAACGAACCAAGCTTTGGAGCCAGCGGACCTGCGTTCAAATGCCAGCTATGCCTTTTGGACAAATAAGTTGCTTATCTGCCCTGAGCCTCAGGTGTCTCTCACTTGTGAAATGGAGATGATAATAGCATCTGTTTCATTCCGGGGTTATAGAGTTAAACACAACAATGCACATCAAGTGTCTAGTGATGCTGGCTTCCTAGCTGGCTTTCAATACATCAGAGTTAATAGTGACAACAGTATTAAAGCACATGAAGTTGTGATTAAAAATTAAGTGTTAATGGCCAATAAACATACAAAAGTGGGAGATATACAACTTTTTGACAAGTGCATTTTGTAATTTGAATTAAAACAGTAATAGCTTTGCTACAAGATTTGCAAAAACTAGACTAGAGGCCTCTCCAGTGCTTGTGAGTGGCAGGAAAATGGGCACTGTCACATGTGGCTGGTTGGAGTGTGAATGGGTGGAAAGTATTTGGAAAGCAAATTGGTAATAACTATTTTAGTTGATAAAGACGAAGTTATTTGAGTCCCTAATATCACGTCTGGGAATCTATTGTAAATAAATAACCCAAATTTGTATATATGATGTTCACTACACAATTGTTTATAATAGCAATAGCACAAAAATTAAAAACAACCTAAACATCCACCAATAAGGGAATGTTTAAATAAATTATAGACCTTCCATATAATGAGATACTAATTCACCATTAAAATAATTAGGTAAAATCCATACTATGTTGAGTACAGTGACCAAGTTGTGGGGACTACTAAGGATAATGTCATCCTGTTTCTCCAAGAATGTCTGGATAAGCAGATACATACGTAGATAGAGCTTCATTTATATAAATTTAAGAAGTTGGGAAGGACATACACCAATCTGTTTAGGATAGTTACCGCCTCTGGGTTTAGAAGGTAGGATGGGAAAGGAGAGACATTCTTTTTCCCCCCACTTTATGTTCAAATAATGGGACTGTAAGTAATTTTTTTCCTTTTTTGTTTTTAAGTATTATTTAAACAACTAGGAGCCCAGTGCGCGATTTGAAATCGTGTGGCACTGCCCACCCTCGAGTCGCTGGTCTGGCCCTACCTCGCTCCCCAGGCCCCGCAGCAGCTGCAGCCACTGCTGGTCCGGCCCTGCCTCCCTCTCCAGCCCTTGAAGCTGATCAGGCCCTCCCCTAGCGCAGGCGCGGAGGCCCCTGCTGCCCCGCCCCCGACGCGTGTGCGCAACCTCCTCCTGACCGGTCCACCTGTTATAGTGTCCTGGTTAATTAGCATATTTCTCTATTATATATATAGATACCTACAAAAAGAAAAAAGGAAGGAAGGAAGAAGAAAGAAAGAAAGAAAGAAAGAAAGAAAGAAAGAAAGAAAGAAAGAAAGAAAGGAAGAAGGGAAGGAAGAAAGGAGAGGTAGAGGGAAGGAAGGGCCACAGTGGACCAACATGAGCTATCTTCACATCTCTGTGCTCAGCACAGGACTCCTGAAATGCAGTAGGTGCTGAGTGAATATGCAATTGAAATACTGGCTATTGTTCAACCAGCAAGCAACATTAAAAAAGATTATTTACTTTTTAAAAATGCCCATAACTTACACAGCAATTGTGGGCAGCCTGCACTGAGGCTCCTGGGAGTGAGGGAAGGACAGGGCCCTGTACAGCTTGTTCTGCTGAGGAGGATCACAGAGGTTTCACCACAAGGTGAGCCTGGGCCACTCAGGGTCCAGATGTTCGAGTTCTCCAGAAAAGCCCAGTTGTGAAATTGTCCTTAAAGCTGAAAGCACTGAGGCCAAATGCTACCCAGTGTCTGCCAAAGCTACGAAATTACAAAATGCACATAATTATACGAGCTCAAGAGGAAGCAAATGCTCTTCCTCTTAGGTGTTATCAATAAAAATTCCAATAGGTCCAAGCTGTGTGGCTTGGATTTTTTTTTTTAAGCCTAAATGTCTGTGGTTTTAAGTTCATGGATTCCAGCTTTGAAATGAGGTGGTTGAATAAGATTTCAGTCTTCTCCTGGAGGATTTTGCAAAGCATTCAAGGCTCCAAGACTCGGAGTCTAAGTCTAAGCGTAAACGTGCAAATAACACTTAACGCCCAAGTCAATCTTTTTTCTCCTTTACATTTAATTGGACGAACACATTTTGGGCACTTGAGAAAATACTTTCTATTGCTTAGAAGGACCCAACAAACAGTGTTGAAATCAATGGAAAAGAAGTTGGAAGTGGGAAGACTGCAGGGATGTGAGGTGGGGGCAGGCTGAGGAAGATGCACTGGCAAGGCAGCCTTGGAGACGTAAAGAGAGCTGAGCCAAAGGGCACCTGCCTTGGAGAGAATTTTTTTCTCAGCGTCTGCAGAAGAGGGGGTGGGGAAAGGGAGAGATGATGTTTGCTGCGGAGGGATGAGAAGCCTAAGGCTGTGCAGTGGGCTCTGGCATGAACCCAACATCTGTGCCCAGATGGCAGACAAAGGGGAAAAGGGGACCGAATTGCTGGTCTGTGGGCCCTTCAGGGAATCCCTTCGGAGGACAGGGGTTGGTTAATGAATTGAAGAAAAGAATATGCTTGATCCAGGATTGACTTTACCCATATTAAAACGTTGTTCTGAACTCTGTATTTAACACTGACTTAAGGCACTTTTAGGGCACCAACAGACTACACAAGGACTCCTCAATCTTCTGCTCCTGGACGTTCAGTTTGCTTCTAATTTTTCACTCTTAGCCATCTGTGCGGTGAACCTCCTTGTACATTATGCTCTTCCTGTATCGAGGACAATTTCCTAAGAATAGATTCCGAGAAGTGGAACAACTGGGTCAAAGGATATGAAACGAACATTTTTATGTGTCTTAATACACAGTGGAAAGCATTTTGAAAGCCAAATTGCTTCCCAAAGGGTTGGTTGAACCCAATCACTTTTATTTCAAACAAGATTTTATGGGTGATTATGCAGGGATTTTAATGAGATGTTTGGCTAAGAAATGATAGTACAAAATGTGACATTTATATTGTGCTAATCATAGCCTTTCCATCCACTGTCTTATTTCATCCTCACAACAACCATGTTAGACAGACATTTTATCCCCATTTGACAGATTAAATACTTTCCCATGGTCACATGGTTAGTTGAATGGCCAAACCACTGCTTGGACCACACCTGTCTGACTTCTGCGTATGAATTCCTTGTACACCCCTTTCCCCCCAAGTCATGTTGCCTCTAGCATTTTCAAGAACATAGTCCAAGGGACGATATACCTGAGATGTAGCTGAACCCCAGGAGCTATGAAGCTAGAAGCTGATTCTTTACAGATAACACTGTGATGTTGGTGAGAAAGTTGATTTCATAAAAAATACATTTTATTTCACAGTGAAATGAGTGATTCTTTATTAGCATATTCTGTCTATTTCCACCACCAGTACCTTAATTCAGATACTACTAACTTGCCTCGAACCACAAAATAGGCTAGACATTGTTGCCTCTTTCTGCAACCTCTCCATAATCCAGGGTGGAACAGTGCCAAACTGGGTCCCCTGGTTCATTTTCTGAAAACATTGGTTTTGAGAATATTATTCTTCATGATTATAATCATCATAAAACCTTAATATAAATGTGGGTGTGGAAAGTTTTCTAAGACCCTAGACTAACTGCCCCACCAACGATTCCTATCTGTATCATGTCCTTGGTACCTAGGAGTTTGCAATAGGATGGCAGCATGAGACAGCGTCTAAGTTTCCAAGGGTTGACTGGAGTAAGCCATCCTATCGAAGGGTTACCAGAGAGGAAAGGACCAATAGGGTGGGTTTAGGCAATTAGAGGCTGTATTATCTGTCTAGTGGTTGGGAATCATTCCATGGGGTCAGACAGCTGTGGTTCAAATCCTGACTCTAACATTTGTGGGTGATGTGACCTTGGTCCTTAACATCTCAAGCATCAGCAAAAGGGGGTGGGGGATTTAGAACAGTACCATCTCACAGGATTATTTTGAGAATTAAAGGAAAATTAAAGAAGCTAGGTAAATGTTAGCTTCAATTCTATAGGTTTGAGCCAGAATTGAGCAGTAAACTTCTGAGGTTAAACATTAAAATCAAATTCTCAGGGCCTGAGCAGGGGTAGAAATAGAAATATAGGCAAGTTATGAGTTTAGCTGAGCTGGATTGGCTAAGGAGCAAGAAGGAGGGTGTGCTGGGCAAAAGACATGGCCAGGCTTGGAGCTTATTTTTTCATTTGGTTAGAGCATATGGCATAGGTGTGTTTAAGTTGTTGAAAGGTACAGAGTCAGAGCAAACATCATTCACAATTTATCACTACATCCATACCCTACTCTGCACACTGTCCCCCACCCTTAACTTTCCCCTGCACACCCCATTGCCTATCTGCCCACCCATCTCTATATAACTTACCTTCCTGGAATGCCTTCCCCTCACCAACCAAAATTCCCATCGGTTCTACAAGACCCAGAACAAATCTCTATTAGTCTATGCAGCCTCTCCGGAGCCTCATTCTATCCCTCCCCCACCAGCTCCAGTGAGCCCTCCCTTGTTCATATTCCTCTGGCAATTATTCTTTTCACAATTCACTTGGCAATTAATCACATACTGTCTTATGATGCATTTACTGTTGTTGGCTTAAACAGATAAAAATATCTTCTATGCCTGTTTAACTTGTCACATGTGTCTGGCTTGCCTTTCTGAAGGCGAGTCCAACAGGGCAAGCCAGGAATCATTAATAGGGAATAGCTCCTTTCAAAAAGAGATAATAACAACCAGGCCTGTGTGCTCTTCAGACTCATTTTGCATGTCTTATTTCATTTGTTCCTCATATAACCCAGGGAGGTGCCTATTATTAGGATTTACTCCTTAGCTTAACACTCTTTATTGACTATAAGCGCTAATGCAAAATCTGGCATTGAAAGCCCCCCAAGTCATATCAGATCAGTTGGACCGACATAAAAAAACATAAGAACTCTTCGCAGTGTGAGCATCAGCTCTGATGCATGGACGTGGCCGGTTTGATGAGAAAGTGTGCCGATCAGCCTGACTAGAGATGCAGGTCAGCAGAACTACCACAAGACAGAGGTGGATTAGGGAGGTCCAGGCCTCAGCCCAGGGCTTGCCCAATGCCATTTTGGAGAAACTGATATTTAATCCAACTTCGCTGTGTAATGATGTTTATATGCTACTTATGGTGGTTCTGTATATATTTTAATCTCTTTATTAAACTGTGTAGAATGCATTCTGCCATGTAGGTTCAGGTTTCACTGACAGTCTTGCTGGTGTTACCTTCTCTATCGTGAAGAATCTCTCCAGTGGTTGATAAAGAGTGTCAACCCCCGCACTGATGTCTGTGATGTGCAGGTCACAAAATACATCTCCTAACAGATGCATCTGTGCAGAGCATGACTCCTGTTTATAGGGCCCACCAGTGAGCATACACAGACTTCACAGGCAGTGTCCTAGAAAGGCAGCTCCCACTAGCCTGACACCATCTCAGTGAGAATTCCATTCAAGGAAGAATAAATGGAATTCATGAAAACCAACGTCTAAGTGCTATGGAGAGCTAAATTAAAAGCAGTGAAATGCTAGATTCAAACCCAGAGCTGAATTCGGGAACAAAGCCCCTGGTCTGTTCCCATCATTTTTTTTTTAGGAAACATAAGATTCCATGGATGAGTTATGAGATCAACCAAGTCTGACTGAGAAAGGCTCTTCAGGAGAAAAGGGTGGGAGGCACAGGATTTGAACAACAGTCAGGGCTCATAGTAAAGGAAGAGAAAACAGTTCACATAGATCTTGGATGGTAAAGGGCGGGGTATATGCCATGGGCAAAACTGCCAACTAAACTGCAGCCAAAAGCCAGGGCCAGTGACTATAATACTGAAGAGAAAATAATTGGCTTTGCAGATGGTAGACCCTGTGATAAGGAGAATGTGTGATACTATATTTGCTTGATCAGAATAACTCAGGAAAAGCCACCTGCTTTGCATTGGCATTCCTCTGGTGTCTAAGCAGAAACGCCTCAGGGCTAAGAGAATTGCAGGAGAGATTTGTGTGACTCTAAGGATTACTTCCCCACATAGGCAAGCTGGGTGTGAATGGGGGTGGAGTGGAGTGGGCTTGCCCTGGTGTTCTGCTGACTTGAGTATCTGGAGTTTTTGTCTTACAGGGATTCTGGGTGCTGGAGAATGACTCTCTCTCAAAGATGGGGTAACAAGATTGCAGCGACATGCTGCATTAACCAGAGCTTGTAGGGACCCCGGAGGCTGGTAGGACCAACACTCCATTATTATTTTATCTTGCCAGACTGACTCTCAAAAATTCCTGGGTGGGGAATGGTCTTGGGGTGAGGGACATACCAGCAGCCCAGGGCTGGGTGTGTAATGTTGAGAGAATCATGGTAGTTTTGGGGAAAGCCAGGGGACACAAAGGACTGGGTTGGTGCAGCTGTGGTTGCCATGACAGCCTTCACACGCTTGGACTCTGAAGGTGAGGTTCACATTCTCTTCCTGGCTGGTGACATCTTTCATCTTTTCCATGAGAGGAAGAAGCATTCTTTTAGCCCAGCTCTCAACCTCCTCAACCATTTGATGCTTCAAAGGTAACAACAATTAATGATGATTATAACAGTTATGAGTCATTAATCCATCAATTAATAAATTAATCTCTTTCCTCATTCCACAAAGATTCTGAGGCAGGAGTTTATTAGTAACATTTATCATGAGAGAAAACGATGATGGCATTGCAAGAAGTCTGGACAAATGGTAATTGCGATCATGATTGTAATAGCTGTAAGTTAGTAGATCGATGCCAAGTACAATGACTCTTTGGAGAAAGAATTTATGTTAATTGATCAACGAGGAAAGAGCCAATCTGTAAGTGAGCAGGGATGACATAGGTGGAAGTTTGCCAGGGACAAAGACTGGCTGAAATGATTGTGAAATGAGATTATTATTTTGTTGAGTGCTTCAGTTCTGGGCAATGTGCTGTTTGCTATATTTAACACCAGCTCATCTAATCCACAGATCAACCCCTGTTTTCAGGTGGGGAAACAGAGGCGCCCCAAGAGTTGCAAATCCATCAAATCACCTTTGGGACTGTGAGCAAATCCTTCTCATGGTGCTATCTTCTTTTTCCTTTGGATCTGATTTACCAAAGTCCCAACTATGTGGTTGACTGGTTCTCTCTCCAGCTTTCTTGTGGCATTAAATGTGGGGTTTCAACCCCACAGAAAGAAGGCAGACTCCACCCAAGACTTCATGTGGCAACATCAAGGGATATACCTATCATATCTATATCTGTATGACACTTCATCTTCTGCAAGAACAATTTACATTTATGACTGTATTTGATCCACACAATGAACTGTGAAGGAGTGAGTACTATTATCATCCCCATTTTATAGATCATAAATGGACATTTATTAGGCACCTACCACCTCCTAACTCCTAGATAAGAGGCTTACTGTCTATACAGCCCTGTGAACTATGGCTTATCTCCATTTACAGATAGAGAAACTTTTACTCAGAGAGGGTAAGTAAAGTACTAAAGTCACCCTGTTGGCAAGTTGTGGTGTTGGGATTTAAACTGTTAGCCTTTCTTATCTAGAATTTAGGAGATGGTAAGTGCCTAATAAATGTTCATTCCTTTCTCCTGCTTTCTTTCCACTCTAATGCTAGAGGGCTGAGCTGGAACAAACACTAACTATGATACTAAGACTAACGGGAGAGAAAACTAACCGGTTCTAATTAGATCTTAATAACATTTTAACAGTGGTGTCATATTAACCAGGCGCTGTGTCTGCTAGCAATACTTACTGGGTTCAAGTGAGATTTTGTGTAGCAAAGGTCTATACCTCTAATTGCTCAGAAAATTGTGTTCTATCAACATTACTAAGCAGAAGAGGGGGAAAGAGAGCCCTTCTTTGTCTTTTTCTTCAAGGAACACTGAGAGGGTCTAATTAGCATGCCTGGTGTCTCCGAAATTGAATTCAACCTAAGAGTATGCTATTAAAGGCTCCCACATTAGACAGGAAAGTAATTTGAAATGACTTAGCTATCTGCACAAACACCTTAATGTTACTCTAATGGGCTCAGAGAAAGGATGACATCAAATACAGTTAAAAGGAATTTAAGTTTAATTGCTGCCTAATAAAATTATTAGTACATTTTCCTAACCATAAAGACATTTCACAGTCACGGATAAGATTTGACAATTTTGATAAATGATCAAGCAGACCTCGCTGCCACAGGTTCTTGTTTATGTTGTTACAGTCTTTCCTTGAGACTAATTGCTGGTCTTTCCACATCTGGACTCATCTGGGGACTTGGTCTTTACTAAGAGAAGCCAAAGGATGCGAAGCTTTGCCGCTTACTTGGTAGGTGAAATGACGCCTTCGTGATGGAGATGGAAGTTGCTTCCACTTTTCGGGGAGCAGAATCTCCTAAGAGCCCTGGAGTGAGCTGACCTGATAAGGTCACTGCTAGTCCATATGATGTCTTTGGGAAAACTAGAAAAAGTAGCCCTTGTGGATGGTCAAATTAGAAAAAGGCAGCTCTTTAGGGCAGCGGTTCTCAACCTGTGGGTCGCGACCCCTTTGGAGGTCAAATGACCCTTTCACAGGGGTCGCCTAAGACCATCGGAAAACACATATATAATTACATATTGTTTTTGTGATTAATCACTATGATTTAATTATGTTCAATTTGTAACAATGAAATTGGGGGTCACCACAACATGAGGAACTGTATTAAAGGGTCGCGGCATTAGGAAGGTTGAGAAGCGCTGCTTTAGGGACATGCAGTTTGACAGTTGGAAAGGAAACTGGGTTTCAGCTCCCATTTGCCTCCTCAGCTGAGTGCTTTCATGCACAACTGTGTATGGCCATTGAGAGAAATGAGGACCCTGTCACTGAAGGCACTCAAGCAGAGGCAGGGTGACTGTCTGCTGGGAATGTGACGGAGTGGTTTCTAGCTCTGGGTGAGAACTTGGACTAAGTGACATGTGTTTGGAGATTTTACCTACTGGCTGATAGACAGAAGATTGGTCTTGCGCAAAGATGAAGTAGCCAGAAATAGAATTTAGCGTCAGACTCTGAAATCCTTGCTCATTGAGCCTTGGTGGGCTGTCTTCTACAGATCCCTATGAGATGATCTTAGCTTGAAAGTGAGTAAGTTCCCTTCATACATTAATGTAATTAGAAAAGATTAGAGAACTTGGTAAGGTGAGTGAATAACTGTCAGAAACAATCTTATGTGAAAATAAGGACAGACACCAAGGGTATATAAGAGAGTTTAAGGCTGTTAGAGATGTAGGAGCCAAAGTATGAGAGTTAAAGAAGAGCATAGGTGTTTCTAGACCTTTCCAGAGACTCACAGTAACTTGCAACCACCATTTTTTAGCTTTCCTGGTTGGCACATTGTTGTGGAGCACACAAGACTTGGTTGGAAAGTTTGTAAGGAGGACATTCTGAGAAAAGGGAAGTGTATGGAGGGCCACCTGCCCTGTTTATGGAATTCTGACTTAAGGGAGTGCCGAAGGCAGTGCCCCTAATTCTTCCTTGACCTTTCCAAACAAGTCTGTGCATGAGCAGACCCTTGGGTGTTTACTGGAATTCTTATGCTTAATCTTTTGGGTGTCCTTGCTTAAAAGACACTACAAATGCATGTGTCCTCCCAATATTACTTAGCTTGCTGATTGTATCTAAAAGATAAACTTTATCTCAAACAGCTGTTACAATAAAAGCCTAATGAGGCAGGCAATTGAGGCTGTCCAGTTCCTTTAGCCAGGCAGCCCCTTAGCCCTCTTTTTCTCAACAAACAGTTGAGTTGGAGTAATTCATTCATCCGTCACTCAGGGGCTGCTGGTCGGCGCCAATAGCACATGGCTAGAACTATTGCATTTCCAAGACCCCCCCCTTGACTGTTCTAATTTTTTCCAGTTCAACATATGATTGTCCTTCTATTCAAAAGTAAGTGATTTAAAAAAACAACCGATACATATAAATTTGATTTCATTGAAAACAGTCTCTATGAGAATTATCATTATAAAGAAACTTATAAATGAGGGGGAAAATATCCTTTGTCAGACCGAAAGTATAATTTTAGCAAATACAATAAGAGTCGAGAGTAGGGAGAGAGCTAACATGTACTGAACATGCCCTGTGCTGAGTGGGTTTTTGTTATTCTTCTCATTGTAGAAATTAGAAAACAGAGGGCACCCAGCATGTGCACAGAAGGGCGAGGTCTTGATCCCAGGTTCATGCGACCTCAAGGCTCTTGGTCCTCTCTGCTCTTTGCATTTACTTCCAAGAACAATCACTCATGTTCCAATCTGCTCTCATTTTCTTCATGCTGCCAAACCCCTTGAGGTCTTATTCTCTGCTAAGCTCTCTACTCAACTTGCCATAAAACTTTCAGAGGGGAAAACGTTATCACTTACTGTCTGGGAAGGTGGTTGGAGGAAATGGATGGGACCTGACTACTGCCTGATTCCTGCCATCAGCAGTGGAATCTGCATTGTCAAAAGAGGCTCCCAGCTGTTTAATGCTGAGCTCCAAAAAGACTAAACCACTACAGAGATGGAAATGACACATATTTCATCTCTTTGTAGTGGAAAATCCATCTGGTATAGCTTTCTTCCCCATGTGCTCGTGGCCTTTACACTCAATTGTGTAGGGAGTCTAGTTGAGAATTTTCTCAGATATGAAATCAGCCTTTGAACAGAAACCCCTTTTCTTCTGGAGTTTGTGTCTATAGAAGAGGTCATGACCCCAGTGATTTACTGCTGAGATCTACCGTGGGGCAAGCATGGGGCCAGCATGGGTACCATGTCTGACAACTGATACCTTGCCTAGAGCATATGGCTAGGGGGAGGGGACAGACTGAAGGGAAGTTTATTTCACTATGAAAGCTCATCATCTGGCTCATAACTAAAGAAATATTTTATTTATTTATTTATTCATAGATTGAGTCTACATATTATTTGAACCCTGTTGGGTACGAGGTGCTGGGGGAGACAAAAATAAATCAAATAATATCAAGACTTGTCCTCTCAGCCTTTGCAAAGTTCACACAGTCTGGGTGGGGAGGCAAATGTGAACAGCTCATTTGTTCCTTCAGCAGTGAGCACTGACAATGTGACAGTGCCTGGAGTTACAAAGAGAGGGCACCGTCCCTATGCTCAGGACCTCTCAGTCTGTTAGGGCATACAGACCATAGATGTCAGGTCCAGGCAAAACCAGGGCACTATGGGAACACAGTGGAGGAGCATTTATATAAGGCAGCTGCAATGGGGAGACCTCTTAGTCCAGATGATGTGTTAGGATCTGAAGGAGTTACCAGATGAAATGAGTAGGGGAATGGACAGTACAAGGAAGAAGAACTGCTGGGGCAAAGACAGAAAAGGGTTGGGAAAGAGTGTGAAACATCTGTGGAAGATGTTTCAGTATTGCTGAAGCAAAGGGTGTGTGTGTGTTTGTGTGTTGAAGGAGGGTGTGGTGAAGATGAAGGTAGAGGGGAAGGTGGGACTGAATTACACTGATTGTGATAAGTTATCTTGGAATCTTTGTGAAGCCACTGAAAGATTTTAAGCAGGAGATGTAGGGTAAACAACTCATCCTGGTTTGCCCAGGACAGTCCTGATTTTAAAACTCAAAGTCCCACATCCAGGGAACCTCTTCAGTCCTGGGCAAACTGGGATGGTTAATTACCTTACAGGGGAGAGACAGGAAAGCTCACTGTGGAAGCCTCATGGAGATGCAATGGAGGGGGTCAGATGGAAGACAGTCAGACCTGTAAAGAGACTATGGCATTAATTGAGGTGAGGGATAAAAAAAAAACCATGCAATAATCAAAGCAGTAGTAAGAACCAAGAGGAGTGAATAGATCTAACATAGGAGATAGCTCAATTGATATGGCTCAGTGGTTGAGCATCGACCTATGAACCAGGAGATCACAGTTTGATTCCTGGTTAGGGCACATGCCCAGGTTGTGTGCTCGATCTCCAATAGGGGGTATGCAGGAGGCAGCCGAAAGATGATTCTCTCTCATCATTGATGTTTCTATCTCTTCCTCCCTCTTCCTCCATCTCTAAAATCAATAAAAATACATTTTAAAAAATAAATAAAATAGGAGGTAGAGTCAACTAAACTTGATCATGCTTTTTACTTGGGTAGGGGGAGGAGAAAAGAACAAAGAATAATTTGAATCCTTGTTTTCTGACTTGTTTATCAATTAGCATCATAAAGAAGATTTTAAAAAATGCTACTGTTGGAAGTGCCAAAAGAGAAAGTAAGTTATACCCACAATGTCCCTTCTATGAGTGGGCATCATCCTGAGTGCTTTATATAAAGTATCTCATTTACTATGCATAACAACTATGACCTAGGACAGTGGTCGGCAAACTCATTAGTCAACAGAGCCAAATATCAACAGTACAACGATTGAAATTTCTTTTGAGAGCCAAATTTTTTAAACTTAAACTATATAGGTAGGTACATTGTTATTAACTTAATTAGGGTACTCCTAAGGCTTAGGAAGAGCCACACTCAAGGGGCCAAAGAGCCGCATGTTGCTTGAGAGCCACAGTTTGCCAACCACGGACCTAATTCTCCTCCCATGTACACATGCGAACACTGGGCCTCAGAGACCAAAGTAACTTGCCTAAGGCCAACACAGCACTGGCATTCCCTGTCAGATATGTCTCATCTAAGGTCTTCTGGTCTTTCAACCCCCACCCCTACACCACTCTGGCTGCAGGGCAGGGTAGAAGAAGCAGCAATTGAGCTGGGCTTTTCAGAAAGATGCCATTTATCCAAAAGGAAAAGGAGAGGGAAGGGAACAGCATGTGCCAGCATCCAAGGGCACGAATGAATATGGAGTGTTCTGGAAAACCCCAAAAATGTCTTTGGCTCTGGCTCTGTGGGACAATAAATAAGTACATCTGCATGTCAGAGTTGATTATTCTTGACCTTTTTATGCAAAACATCTGCAAATCTCATCTTAACCACTCAATGCATTTTAATTGCCCAAGTAAAATAAACAAAAATAAGCTGAATAATGCTTTCTTCATGGGTTCCAATCTGCTTGCAAATCCCAGTGGCTTCCCAGTATTTCCCAATAGGGAGCTGACAGTTGTGGTGCAATAAACTGTGGAAAGGAGATCTGCACAAGTAGAGACCACCACACCCTGGATTTTATTTTCCTTTCAGGAGGTCTTTTCTTTCAGGACAATGAGCTGGAGTCAAAGTGTGGCCCTCTTGCAGATGTAATTAAAATGGAAGTGGCTCTCCTCTTCCGCAGTGAATCAAATCATTGAAATTAGTCATCATTGGGCCAGTCTAGCAGGCTGCCATGGTCTCTATAGGAAATGCACCTCAAGGTGTCTGCTGCAGCAGCTATACCTTAAAATCTACTGAGTGGTGGGATAAGATGAACCAGACACTTGCCACAATAGCAGAGGCGCTGGATAAAAGAGGGCCGTGTAATTACTAGTAACTTAACTTAAAATGGGGCTGGGATGTCGTGTGGGTTGACACATTAGTGCTTTTTTTTTTTTTTTTTACAAGAATTATATGAATGGTTACCAACTCTAGTCGTGATTGATTTAGGCATTTATTGTACTTATTACTGAGTTCTTGTGTATGATGGAACAATCTTGGAAATATCTATTCTCATTTCCTTGAAGGGTATGTAACCATTGAATCCAAGGAATAATAAAAACAAGGCAGGCTGATTTCATTTCTTTTCCCACCAGTTGGGTGGAGGTAGGGATTGGTTGTAAGAGGAGAGCAAGTTTGTGTAGGATTCTGTGTTGTTTCTGACTTCTAAACCCTCATTTAATTGACGAAGTGTGTGTAGACCGTAACCTATGAGAATAAATGACTCGTCTGCAGTCACTTGAGACCAAAATATGTGTGTTTTAAGACAGTGTAGTAAAGAAAAAGTCCAAGAATCCTTGAGGTAAATATACTTCACATAACAATGACCTTGAAAGGGAACAAGAAACACGTCTTTCAGTTTCTGAAATATGGTTGAAATTCTTGCCTATGTCAATTAGGAATAGGTATGTAACTTAGGATGTATGTTTCACTGCATGTAGCTTAGGGTGTTGGAACCCTGCACTTTGCCAGGTTTGGATGGTCAGGGAAAATTTGGAGGATGAGAGAGAGGAAAGGCCAATTCCCAAAGAAAAGGAAAGTGGGCAGAGTTGATAGATGCTGACCAGAGAGGGGGGGGGAGGATGGAAGGAAAAATGGCAATGTGGGGAGTTGACCCCAGTCTGAGAAACAGGAAGGACTCATCACCAGCTTCCAAGTTCCATGACGAGGGATGCAGTTAAGTGTGTTGGTGAAAATGTGAGTTCTGAATTCTGATGATCTGGTCTTAAATTCTGAATCTACCATTACTATCTATAAACCTTTGGGCAAGTCATTCCACTCTTCTGAGTCTCAATTTCCTCAAGTATAAAACAAAGAATAATAGTATTACTTCATAGGGTTCTAAAGATTCAATGAGATGATTCATGTAAAGTGTTTAGCAGTCTGGCACTTGGTAATACACATGAAAGTTCACTGTTGTTATTAGTAAACTTAGGTAATATTACAGATTGGGGAAGGAGCTATTTTCAATCATTCTGAAATCATGCCAGTGAATGCATATAAAGGATAAGAGGAATAGTGGCAAGGAAGGTGACTTCAAATAGACAAGATTTAACCCAGCCTGAGCAAAATGTACTGTACTCATCAGTAGCACTGTAGAAGCATTCTTGACTATCTGCCACTTAACCTCCTTGCAGGTCTGACCACTGCTTGTCATTCCTCTCTAGTAAATGCTGACAGAGCTCACCCCATGCTGAATGCTCCAGCCATGTGCCATTCTTGGCTACAGCAGCACATTAATGCTCTTACAGGAGAGTTGTGTGTTTGCTAAGAATTAGTTGTGTATGTCCCCAAATTTCCTTATGTTAGCAATTCTTATACTGTCTTTACATAATTTAATTTTTTTAAAAAATATGTTTTTATTGATTTTAGAGAGAGGAAGGGAGAGGGAGAGAGATAGAAACATCAATGACGAGAGAAAATCATTGATTGGCTGCCTCTTGCACACCCCCTACTGGGGATCGAGCTCACAACCTGGGCATGTGCCCTTGACCAGAATCGAACCTGGGACCCTTCAGTCTGCAGGTTGATGCTCTATCCACTGAGCCAAACTGGCTAGGGCTAATTTTTTAAATGAATGAGTGATAAGTGAGAAAAAGGAGGTGATGGTTTTGAAAGGACCCAATAAGGACAAGTTGGTAGACATATTGCATATAAGCGAGAACAGGATAACTGTCAAGGATTGGGGAAAGTTGTAAAAATCAGTGTTTCTGCACTCAGACTGCTTTGCAAGTATCTTGAAGTACTAGATCCACTTTCAAGAAACCTAAAGTAGAAATCAGGGATGGTGAATTTTTGGAGTGTTTTATATTTGACATACTCACGTATTACTTTTTATGGTTCCCTGCTTTAACAATTCTGTTTTAGGTTACAGTGCTCACTGCTGCTCCCAGTTGAGTTGGATTTGAGCTCATCTACCACATTAAACAGTTCTATCTACACACTGATTCATGCTCAATATATAACCAATATAGTTCATTTTATATATTTAGCAAACTCTTTATTATTTTAATTTAATTCCTTTTCAAAGGCATCAAGAAATTCTTTTATAATCTCTGATTCATCTCTAATGCCTCAAACACTGAAAAAAGTGGCACAATTTCATGATATCTTAGAATCAATCAGAGTCCTACTAATTGACTACTATTAATTCCTTATTTTTAATTAGTTAATTTTAATTTGTTTACTTTAAATTCATAGATGTTAAAATTTTTTTAAGGGTTTGAGTATTTGGAAAAATCAAAGCCCAATTTTATTAGCATTTATTATGACATATTTAGCAAATTTGTCATTCACATGCACTGGCCATTAATAAGTCAGAAAGCAAAGTTCCAAGACAGGTTGAGTTCAAACTTAGGGGCAGATGGTTCCTTTGCAGTGGGGTCACGTGAGTGAGAAGCAGGACACAGAAAAAGAGCGCTTTGATTAGCAGGAGAGAGCCTTCCTTGCAGAGGAAAGCCTGCCAGTAAAAGTCCCAGAGCGTTATAAGCCCCTTCTCCACTGCAGAATTTAGCCAAGGCACTCACATTGAAGAAAAAGTCACACCTGGTGTAATGCCGTATTTTCCAATATAAATTAGAAAAGGAAACAAACAGCAAATATAAACACAACAAATATAACGTAAGGGGGGAGCTTTGAACAATTGCAGATAGAAAGACAGAGTTCTCCACATGATTAGTATTGATTCCAGAAGATGGAGTTGGGTTTTAAGACAAAGGATCAGAATGATGTCGGAGACAGCTGTGTGCCGGGAGACAGAACCCAAACGCTTAAAGAAGAGATCATAGTTTCACCTCCAACAATGATGACTTAGCTTGTGTCAGACCAACAACCTACCAGGAACTGCTGGAAAAGATGGACAAAACAAAAGAAAACAACTTGGTTCAAAGCGTTGGAGAGCTCTCAATGCAGCCAGAACTTGAAGGCCAAGATCCGGGAGACATGGAAATGCATAGAAGTGAGTCAGATACTCTGAGCTGCATTCCCCTTTAGGCACTGGATTTTTCATCAGCCATACATAAAAAACAAGGAACTGAGCATAGCTGTTGGCAGTCTCACAGGACTCGGGAGAGCAAATGACTCGGGCTAAGATCCTGAAGAGAAAGGAAGGACAGAGAAGTGAGTCTGACACTCGGCATCACTTTTCCTCCTGAGGCAATTGCTGATTTGTAAGAGTCACAGGATAGAGAGTTCGCCAATTTGAGTAGAAATTAGTAACTAAGAGGCCAAACAGAGCTTTCAGCAGCCTCAAAGTTTGAGAAGATTAATTGGAAGTCAGAAACCATGAGGATGGAGACACTGGTAAGCTCCGCGGGCTTTCAGTTAGGACCCAGAAGAGCTGCACCTTTGGTGTAAGGGTGAACCATAAATAAAATAGCTCTCACAAAGCCTGACTGACAATCAGCTTCAAAACAGCCCAACCCAACATTTAATTAAAGTGATCTGCCCACCTCTAACTGCCTGCGAGAAGTAGATGTTCTGTGAACGAAGATAGGGTCATCCAGAGCTTTCACAATTTTTCATATACAATGTCTAGCACTCAATACAAAATTATCAGACATATCAGGAAACTAGATCAAACAAAAAAATATACTAGAAACACATTCACAGATGGTCCAGATATAGGTCTCAAACCTGGACTTAAACAAAAACTGTGATTAATATGTTCAAAGAAATGGGATCAAAATGGAGAATTTTAGCAATAAACTAGAATTTGTGGAAAAGAATCAAATGGAAATTCTAGAACTGATAAATATAATAACTGGAATTAAGAACTAAGACCAGCAGGAGAGAGAATTAGGGAATATCCAGACTAAAGCCTGGAGGGAAGAATGATGGAGAATATAGAAAAGAAAGCATGAAAAACATGAGAAACGATGGTAAAATTTAATATATGTACAATTGGAGTCCTGGAAGGAGAGAGAAAACCGAGGCAGAACCAATCTTTGAAGAAATAATGGCCCCAATTGTCCAAAATTGACAAAGGTATCAGGCTGTGGATTCAAGAAGTGCATAAGCCCTACACTGAATAAAGAAATAAAAACAAAACCACAGCTAAGCATGTAATGAAACTGCTGAAAACCAAAGACAAAGACTGAATCTTAAAAGCAGCTCTAGAAAAAGACATGTTATCTTCAAAAGAGCAAGTCAGGTTGACATGTGACTTCTCAAGGAAATGATGAAAGCCAGAGACAGAAGCACGATGAGGTCTGTAAAATACTGAGAGAAAATAATCGCCTGCTTATTTTTAAAAAATTCTTCAAGAGTGAAGACAAAAAAAGACATTTTCAGACAAATAAAGACTAAGCGAATTTTTGCCTGAAAATTCTCAACAGGAGCAATGCTAAAGGAGTTCTTCAGGTAGAAGGAAAGGCCCCTGAAGGAAAATAGAAATGCAGAAGGAAGGAAGAGCAACAGAAGGCTAAGTACGTATATGGGTAATGCTAAAGGAATATTGACTGCACAAAACGATACTAATAATGTCTTGTAGGCTAACATTTGTAAAAGTTAATGATTTGGCAACAATAAGACTTAAGGTGTTAGTGAGGTGAGGAAAATTAAAGTGCTCTAAGGTCCTTGCATTGTCCTGGATGTAGTAAAAGTACCTTAGATGTTAGTATACAGTGGGGCCTTGACTTATGAGTTTAATTCGTTCCGTGACGGAGCTCGTAACTCAAATTACTCGTATGTCAAATCAATTTTCACCATTACAATGACACGTGATGCTGAGCTGATGTTGTGGCGTTCACTGTGACGTTCACTGCGCCAACTAGCGATGGGGTATCTGAAGCTGGCTCATAACCCGAATTTTAGCTCGCAATTCAAAGCAAAAAATTGGCCGAGAGACGGCTCATATCTCGAAAAACTTGTTAGTCGGGACACTCGTAAGTCAAGGCCCCACTGTATTAGACTCTGTAAGTCAGGATGCATGTTGGAAAAGAATGCATGTAGTGGAGACTGTAAAACTAATAAACCAATGGGGATTGGAATCCTATATAATAAAAGCCTAATATGCAAATCGACCAAACAGTGGAATGACTGGTGGCTATGACATGCACTGACCACCAGGGGGTAGATGCTCAACACAGACGCTGCCTCCAGCCCTCAGGCCCCAGGCCAGCCAAGGCAGGTGCCAGCGCCCCCTGCTACCCTCCCTTCCCCCACCGATTGCCCCGCTGGTTGCCCACAGAGGGAGGTGACCAGCAGCGGCGGCAGTGGGGCTGGTGAGTGGGCGGCACCAGGCTGGCCAAGGCGGGTGACAGCAGGAGCCCCACAGATGGGCCCTGATCACCAGCCAGGCCTAGGTACCTTACCTGTGCATGAATTTCATTCACTGGGTCTCTAGTAATAAAATAAAGCCCTACCCTAGGCCAGACACCTCCCCTGCAGCAAACACTGCTGTTGTCTTATGCCCTGACCTGGAGGGCTTTGAAGTAACCTTTGACACCCTTCTTTGTGGTAGGTTTGGATATTATGTGTGTGTGTGTGTGTGTGTGTGTATATATATATATATTTTTTTTTTCTTCTCATATTTGGAGTCACTAATCTTAATGTAGATAATTCGGAAGAATGACTTTTAAATGATCACCAAATCCATTTCAGAAAGAAAACATTTTGGGCATCAGTGTAGAGAAAAAGCTCATATTAAAAGACCCAACCATGTTTGCAGTCATGATCCCAGATCAGCAGCTAGATGAGTACACCTTCTATATTTGCACTGATTCTTGAATACATTCTGCAAGGAGTTCATTAAATTTTAAAGAATAAATTAATTTTGCTCCAGATAACACATACATACCTGTCAGTGCTTCTTGGCTAAATGCATGCATAAATCCTAGGAAATACTTAATACTGACACGCAAATAGTCTCCCCGCCAAAAAATTCCCAATAAGGATCTGACATGCTTCTATGCATTTAAAGGCTATTTTGAAAAAGATCCCAGTTCCCCCACTGATACCCTAGAGAACTGCTCTCAGGAACTGCAGCTATCAATGAACATGCTGCCCATAACACAGATGGATCAATGCCCTGCGAATACCATTGGCTTGACAGTTAATAGGCTTTTGATTTTCTTTACCCATTGATTAATGAAGCAGTCATTTTGCTTTTGAATGGGAAGATAAATTAAGAAATACTGTAACTGGAGCCCACTGAGAAACAGACTGTAGTTTGGACAAACAATGGCAGGTATGGGCACAAAGGAGGTGGAACGGCTGACTTGGCTAAAGCAGTCCTCTGTCACGGAACCGAGGGCTAAAGTGTTCAACTGAACTCAACAGACACTTATCCTTGTATGATAAGTCATAGGCAAAGCTCCACTGGGGCGTGGAAGGGGTGGGTTTCGGGCACAGCCGGCTCAGACTGACACGTTGTGTGCTTTCTTCCAGAGACAGATGCAGACATTCATAACACAGGGCAGGAAATGAGACAATAGGGAAACAAGATGCTCTGGAAGACCCAAGAAGGCAGAAACAGTATGCATTTGGAGGAGCAGGAAAGGCATCATGACAGGGCAGGTTATGGGAGGCTGGGTGGAATTTGGATAGATATAGATGGGGGAAGGAAAGCTCTTCTAGGGACAGAGAGCCAGCGCGGAGGAAAAGTAAAGAGCCAACGAAAAGAACTCAAATTCCAGGGCCACTGAAATTATTAGCTGTGCGACTTGGGCTAGTTACCTAACTTTTCTGGACTGTGGTTTTCTCGCTGGGTAAATGAAATCAATAATAACCACCTTTCCAGGGTGGTTGTTAAGATTCTTTGAAATCTGTCAGTCTGCAAGGAATCTACCATAGTGCCTGGAACAGGGCAGGCAATAGTGGGAGCTGTAAAAAGGATAGCAAGACTTTGAAAGAACTATTGGCCTTCCTTTCCTGAAGCAAAAGCATTTTACTGCTTTTTGGGTTTTCTGCCTACCTGAACTCTGAGTAATTGAGCTCTTTCAAGGTAAGATCTGTCTTAATGCACCTTTATAGGCCTTCTGGCTTATCTCAGGGCAAGGCCCGTAATAGGAAAGAATGAGGGAATGAGTATGTCCGCCCTACTCCATCTCCTAGGGCTCTCCCATCCCTTACAGTTTCATGAAGGTATTTCCCACCTCCATGCCCCCTGGAGTGCCTTTCCCTTTTGTCTACCTACAAACTCTCTTCATCCTTTAAAATTCAGCTAATGACTTGGTGAGGTCCTTCATTCAAGACAGAGTTGGACGGCGCTGATACTTTCTCGTTAGTACTCCTGTGTAACCTTGTACAAAACTCTATCATGATGCACAGCTCAGCAGCTTGAAATTTCTTGCTGTTCCATTTTCCTTAGTCCGCAAAGCCAGGCCTTAGAAGCTTTACTGCCCACATGGTATCAAGGGGAGATGTTATAACGTGGGGGCAGAGCTTGAGAAGGCAGCAGAGTCTCTCTCCATGAGACGGGGTACTTATTTCTGCGGTTTGTTTCTATATTTCTATCCTAAAGAAAAATTGCTATGTTTACACAGTTATAGAACCATTGGAAGTGTGACTTATGGCTTTATAATTTCTGTAGCTAATTTCATATACGATGAAGTTTCAGAGACAATTTAATTTCTTTCCTCCTCTGAGACAAGAATTTTAAGTTGTTGCAGGGAGTAAAGAGTGCATTATAACTTGGAGGGATGTTGTATTCTGTCCCCCACAAGGGATCTTATTCAATACGTGTCAATAATTATCTGCTGACTGAACCAATGCCCTGGTCTCTGGTCACTGCCCTGTTCCTACTGGTCTACCTGTAATCTTTGCAGCCTGGTATTCAAGGTCATTGATGAGATGACCCCAACCTCCCTTTACAGGTCCATCCCCTACCCCTTATGCTGTGCGTCTCTCACTGATGGCAAGCTGGACCACTGGGAGGGTGGTTCTTGGCTCCATGGGCTGGAAGAACTTGTTTGCATGGGGAATGTCAGGGTTACCTTTAGGAGAGTTTCAGGATGAGACAGCTAAGGAACTGCATAGATAGGAGGGACATTCCAGAGACACTCTGACACGAGGTACGGAATGAACAACCCATCCTCAAAACAGACCTGAAGACCAAATGTAATGGTGCCGAGGGATACAGCTCTTGAGACAGCTACTCCATGCAGCCAAAGCGTATGCACTGGCTGCAATCCTAACACGCTCAGTTAGGGAGTCCCCATCCTCACATGAGGAAGGTGACAAGAAAAACTGCTACCCTGGTCCTGATGGTCCAGCAAGAGCAAGACAAGAAAGGAGCTAATATTTTTTGAGCATCAAAATATTGAGTTTAATATGCAGCTCATGAAACCTCACTTCCCAAGGCAGGGGAAAGTTCCGTCTGTCCTCAGTCAGCCCTGTTGCACTTGACTCCCCTAGTCCAGGTTGCTCTGTGTTGTACTCACCTGTTTCTATGACAAATTTCCCCAAGAAATCAACCGCCCCTTAAGGATAAGTGATTTCCCAAATATGGTATTTGACACAGGAATGAATGAATGAATGAATGAATGAATGAATGAATGAAATCGATACTAGGGGCATACACCTTTTTACCACTAGATGGCAAATAATTCACTGGAAAGTCTGGCACTAATGGATCTCAGAAACAGCCCTGTGAAAACGACTTAAGTTTTTCAGCAAACGGGGTTGTCCATACAGGGTGAGATTTTTCAGGGCTGCCTATCCCTCTTCTCTTTCAGCAGAGAGGAAACCAAGCACTGGAAGTCAGGAGTTCAGGCTGCAGACCTGTGCTGCCACTAGCATTTGGGCAAGTCACATATGTTTCCTGAGCCCCTGTTTTCTCATCTAAAACAAACAAGCAAACAAACAAGCAAACACCGGACTGTGGTGACTTTAGATAAACACGTATTAACACCTATGGTACCTCAGACCCTGACTCGGGTGCTGGGGATAAAGACGTGACTCAGAAATGGTGCTTGTCTCCAAAAGAGTGCTTCTCAACTCTGAGGTGAAAGACCAGAGTATGCTGTCACTTAAAAAGTATCCAATCTCTTGCAGACTGTATTTTGGTAAAATATAATTAAAGTGCAATAATAAAAACAATAAAAGAAAAAGTGAAAATTCAACTGCTGACATTTCCATTATTAGATCCGGGGACATGGTTAAGTTGCCATTTCTAAGTGCCTATTCTTACCTTCTGGACTTAGCGCTTCACGGACTAGTTGCAAATGGCCTGTGGGCAGGCACCAGCCCACAGACCACACGCTGTGTAACACTCATGAGGGCGGCTCGCACCAGAGTCCCGTGAATATGGGACAATCCACAGACAAGCTTCTCTCTTCGGCGGGTATTAAACCCTGAAAGCCTGTAGACACACTGCCTGGTCGTTTCGCAGGTGGAGAGGGGGTGGTTGTGATCTTTCCTGGGGCCTTTCTGGAGAACATTCTGGCCAGTCCTTTCTGATCCTTTAAGACATCAGACCTTCCAAGGCCAAGTGGCTGCCAACTACCAGAAGGGCGTTTGGGCGCCTTTCAGCCATTCCCATGCTGTCTGGACTTCCAGGCTCTTCCTGTTTGTGGCCTCACCCCTCAGACCTAAGCCAAGTACCAATGTTGCCTTTGCTTTCTTCCTTGGCCACAATTCATACTCCTTCCCTGAGCAAACTGCTTTGGACCACCTGGATTATAAATCCCTGCCTCTGATCAGCCTGGCCCCTGGGACCAGGTCCTAACTGGGGGTTTGCAGGGCACACTGGCACCATGCTGGCCTGACTCCATGAGCAAAGTCTAGACAGCTCTGTTGGTCACTGGGATGAGAACATTCCACCAAGAACACATAATGTGTTTCCTCATGTGGTATCTTTTAAAGATTCCCAAGCTTGGGTGTTTGGCTTACTTCAACTCTGAAATAATCAGTTTTTGAATAGATAACTGCAAAAACATGGCACAACATTCAAAGGGCACCAAAAGCAATATAATGGAGATCTCCCCCCTCACCCCCCCAATTCCTATTCCACAGTCTCTCAGTCCCCTTCTCAGAGGCAACCCCCATTCGTATTCTTATGCACCCTTCAAGAGATGTATGCATACGTCTTCAAAAGATAACACAAATGGAACACACTATAAATATTCTGCTCACCTTCTCATTTTTAAAAATATGTTCTTATTGATTTCAGAGAGGAAGGGAGAGGGAGAGATAGAAACATCAAAGATGAGCGAATCATTGATTGGCTGCCTCCTGCACGCCCCCTACTTGGGATCTAGACGGAAACCTGGGCATGTGGCCTGAGCAGGAATCAACCATGATCATGGGTCAATACTCAACCACTGAGTCAGAGAAATGTACCCTCCACAGAGTTGTATCCATCTGTGCTGCCACAACTGGCATAGTGAAGTGTCTGTTTTCCTACATCTGTCAACTGTAGCTCTGTGAATGAATTTGCATTTCTGTAATTGTAAATAAAGTTGAGCATCTTTTAAACTATCTAAAAGCCACCTGAGAACTTTCTATGTATTTTGATCATTTTTTTTCTATTGGTTTATTGGTCTTTTAAAATTGACACATAAGTGCTCTTTATATACTAAAGAACTTAGCCCTTTGGTGGCTGTAAGAGCTACAAATATTTTTCTCCCACTTTGTCCTTCATCTTTAAAAACTTTAAAGAATCTTTCCCACAATTAAAAACTAGTTTTTAGCTTACTTTTATCAGTCTTTTCTTTTAGGGCCTCTGGATTGTGCAACATGCTTAGAAGGGACTTTGTTCTAGATTATAAAAATGATTCTCTCTTGTTTTCTTCTAATGCTTTTACATCTTCATTTTCAAATATTTAAATCTTTTATATATTTGGAGTTTATTTTGGTTTAAGAATTGAGGTATGAAGCAAACTGGTTTTCTTGTGGCTTCCAGTTGTGCCATTATCATTTATTAAAGAATCAATTTTCCCCCAACTGATTGAAATTATACTTTTTTCATACACTTAATTTAAGATGAATTTGAGGCTATTACTCTGTCTACTCATGCTCTAGTTTAATACAGTTTTTTTTAATGAAGTTTTAATATCTGGTTTAGCTAGTCTCTTCCCTACACCTCCCAAATCATTATTCTCTTTAAGCCATTTTCTAACTATTCTTGACTATGTAGCTCTTCCATAGAACTAGTCTGTATAATTAAAAACTTATTTGGCATTTTTGGGGGTAGCACTTGAAGTTTAAAAATTAAGTTTGGGGTATTGGTCTTTTTGTAATATTCCATTTCTTATCAAAGTTTTCTTTGTTTATTTAAATAACATTCTTGTACATGTACAAATAGTACAAAAAGGCAGATGGTGAAATGTGGACACACATTTCAGTTCTAACCCCTGGTCTAGAGACAATTTCCTAGAAACATTCTATGCATATAAAATTTTATATGTGCACAGAAGCATTTGACTCTCACCCACCTACCTTTTTTCCCCTACATGGCAGAAAGCTAGAGGTACTCTTTTGCTTTCCAGTATATACAGATCTGGCTTATCCCTCTTAATAGTTGCATGGCATTTAACTATATAAAAGCAGCCAGTCCCCTACTGATAAATTTTCTCTTTCCATCTCTTATTTGTATAAGCAATGTTATAATAAATCTCCTTCCTCATACACCTTTGTGTGAGAAAATTTCCAGAAGACAAATTCCTAAATAGAGAATTATTATGTTGCGGTATAAATAAAATGTACAAACAGTAATGTAAATCTACTCAACACTGCATAAATGTACACTTACAAACAATTAAGATGATAAATATTGCATTACGTGTTTTGCTACAATAAAACAAGAAAATGTACCATTTTGATAGCTATTGCCAAACTGCCCTCTACATCTTAAGGCAATTTATTAATTATTCCCCATTTACATTTGCCTTCGGTCTGCAATATTTTGGCTCAGTTTCTGTAAAAATAGATTCTTGTGTGAGTTAAGTAATCTATAAGTTTTGAATAAAATTGTCCCCCATTTCCCTCAGACAGAGGTTCTCAGAAAAATTCCCCGGATTTGGTGATGCTCCGGTGCAGGACGGGGGAGGCCAGAAACGGCTGGGAAGAGGCAGACCAGTTTTATGAAAGAACAGGCGTTACTGAATCGCTTTGGCTGCTTGTCCTACTGTGATTTTGATTTGTCTGAAGACTCAACTGAAAGCAAACAAGAGGTTTCATGGGACTCAAATCCCACCTTTCAAATGATGTTCTAATTTCTGTCTCATGTCTGTGACTGAGAATCTTTAAATCCTTTCCTACCCCATTCCTAGTATCATGTCGTTTCTATCAAACACAAGGGCCCACTTATATGCACTCCATGGAGTGAAACCTCGAATGAGATGGGGAACGACAAAGAAGGATGGACAACGATGTTAATGTAACACAGATAAAACCGGGCACTCCTCGGGGCTGTATGCAGCAGGGTGACAAAGCTAAACAAAGTGTATCCAATCTGACTCCAAGAAGCCTTGGAAAGTACTGGAGGTCTTTTTTTATTATTAATTTTAAAAAATTGATTCTAGAGAGGGAGGAAGGGGAGTGGGAAAAAGACGGAGAGAGAGAGATTGTTGCCTCCTCATGTGCCCTGACTGGGGATTGAAGCCACAACACAGGTATGTGCCCCGACTGGGAATCTAACCCACAACCTTCAGGTACACAGGTGATGCTCAACCACTGAGCCATACTGGCCAGGCTGGAACTTTATTTTAATAAGTAAGAGCTGGTGTGTGTGTGTGTGTGTGTGTGTGTGTGACTTTCTCAACCAGACAGGGCAGCATGTTATAGTCCATGGAAAACATCAGAAATAAGGCAGTGGTTTTCATTAGAGAAAAGTGATCAAAAGTTTAGAAAATCAATCAGGAAAAGTAAGTTTAGTAGACATATATATCTTCTCTAACTGTTTAAAGAAGAGAAAAAAAATCTCAAAGCCTTTCTATCAGTTCCCAAAGTCTTATAAACTGTTTCAACTTTAAAGAAAAAGAACACTTGTTTATTTATTGATTATTGGACCATAGGTGGTACAATCATCCTACTGGCTGGCTTATATGATCTGCCAAAGGCTTTCTGAAGATGAAACAAGCAATGCCTATATTAGGGTGCACCGTTATCGGACCTCTCACTGGCAGGGAAGCTTTGAATACAAGAAACCTAAAATCTGGCGTGTTTTATTCTCGTGCATTTTTTCTTTCATGAGTGAGTGGCCATTCACAGCTCATGGTTTCATGCAAGAGACATTCATGGCTTGCTTGTGGATTAACCAATTCGGATGTTTGTTGAGCAACTACTGGGTATGAGAATGAATTAGGTGCTGGAGATATTTGATGAGCATCTGGGAACACGAAAGACTGAGCAGATGCAGAAGGGTCTTCCTTTTGCTACAAACATAGAAATGCCAGACAGAATACAACACGACAGATGTTAACGATACCTAACTGTGTTTAGAAAATGTCTAGATGCCAGGAATGGGGAAGAAAATCTACCCCGGGCCCATGAGCAGGAGCTGGTACATGGTGGCCTGTCTGGGCTGTGGACCAGGACATGGGCCCTGGGGCTAGAGGTGGAGGGAATAAAGCCATGCGAGGAGAGAGGGAAAGATCTTGACGGGAGATGAGATGCAGGAAGACATTCCTGCATCAAGTTGGACATTTGAGAGTTACCCTGTTTATGAACAGGATGCAAGAAAGCTCTCCATCAGTCACCGGGGAAGGTGGCAAGGAAGCTTGGCCTCTGTCCAGACCCCTGAGTAAAATTCACTTTCAAAAAACGGAAGCCCTAGTCTCTCCCACGTATGAGTGCAGAATCCATATTTATACTGGCCATGCAGTAGGGCCTTCCCCACTGATAAATGACATAAAAACTCAGGTGGACAGACCAAGATACAATGCCACCCTAAGGAGACACAGAGGACTTCCCCTGAAAAAAAGAAAAACACCACTAGAGATGATCAAACAACCCAAAACCAAATGAGGAAACTAGTGATGGGCAGAGAGAGAGCAAGTTCGATTCAAAGGAACATTAGTCCTGAAGACCCCGAGATATTAGAATAATCCAAAGGAGGCAATTAGACATGTTCAAAATTGAAGAGGTAAAAGGAACCGTAATGCAACAGTAGGATGAGTATGAATAGAGGCAGTGAGGAAGGCCAACAGGTGCCTGCTTTCAGGGGACACCTAGCCTGCTTGGGAGGGGGAGGAAACAGCAGTGAAGCCTGGGGGATTCAGAAAATGGCACATCCAAGGGCGGTCACAGTCCAGTGTCTGCAGTTCCCCATCCGATGCGCAGATGCCCCTAAAGAAAGTATAATTTTTTTAAAAATATATTTTATTGATTTTTTACAAAGAGGAAGGGAGAGGGATAGAGAGTTAGAAATATTGATGAGAGAGAAACATCGATCAGCTGCCTCCTGCACACTCCCTACTGGGGATGTGCCTGCACCAAGGTACATGCCCTTGACCGGAATCGAACCTGGGACCCTTGAGTCCGCAGGCCGACGCTCTATCCACTGAGCCAAACTGTTTAGGGAGAAACTATAATTTTTAATAGTTACTTATGTATCTGCCCCTCCACCCATTCTGTGAATATTTCATGCTGCGCCACACTCCCCGTCATTCCTCTTGCCACACCAGCCTTCTCTCAGTTCTTCAGGCACAATAAGCCCAGTCCTGCTGCAGGGCTTTGCACATGCTGTTGTCACCATCTAGAACAGGATGGGCAAACTTTTTGACTCGAGGGCCACAATGGGTTCTTAAACTGGACTGGAGGGCCGGAACAAAAGCATGGATGGAGTGTTTGTGTGAACTAATATAAATTCAAAGTAAACATCATTACATAAAAGGGTATGGTCTTTTTTTTTTTTTTTTAGTTTTATTCATTTCAAACGGGCTGGATCAGGCCCGCGGGCCGTAGTTTGCCCACGGCTGAGGAGAATCTCTCCCTTCTGCTTTTCTTTGGGGTCTCAGCTTCATGGCCACTCCTCAGGAAGACCTCCTCTGACCACCTATCTAAAAAGGCCCCTCTCTACCAGTGTCCTCTATGTCACCCCTGTTCCTTAGCACTTATAATTTACAATTACTTATTTTTTCCTTGGTCTCCCCTGTTAGAATGTAGACGCCATGAAGGCAGGAAATGAACTGTCACATCATCTCTAAAGACTGGCATTTAGCAGATGTTCAATACATTTATTGAATAAGTAAATTAATACACTTAATTGGGGGTGTGGTAAGACCTGATTCATGTTTTATGAAGTGGCCCGGGGCCTGGAGATTTACCTCCAACAATAGCTACTGTGATTAATATCTACGATTACAATTTTCTACTACTAATAGGATTATTAGTTTGTTCATTTGTTTGAAAGCAATCAGCATAAGATTTACTTCCAACTATATCTACTATGAATAATAGGAAGAGGATTAGAGGCAGGGAGATCGGGAGGCTAGTGCAAGAATTTAGGCAAGAGATGAGGATGGCTTAGATGGGGCAGTGCTGATGAGGGAGTTGACTGAATGAATTTAAGAGAGAAGGCAGAAGTTGGGGTAGGGGGAGAATCTGATGCCTAGGTTTCTAGTAAGGATAACATGGTGAGTAGGGCACCAGATTTGGGCCAGCAGCCAGCAGAAAACCAGTCAGTCAGTCAGTACACATGCTATAAATGTGCACTTGATGAAGTCGAAATGGTCTTAGTGTAACATCTTCGTTACCATCAGTACACATCAGCTCACTTTCTGTTCCCGGGTCTACCTACAGGTGTGATCTACCATTTTCTACCGCCACCACCTGCCTTGTGTTGCCCCTTTGTGACCTGCCAGGCTAATGCACAGTGCCCACCAGAGCACATTTGCCTCCGTCTCCCCCTAAGAAGTGTGCCCTGCGCCCTTCCCCTACTCTCTCTAGCCACCAGTGTCATTATTGCCAATAATGCTGCTGTAATTTCTTTATGAATTTTCTTGGTGTTTTGTAGTTATATTAACACTAAAAATTATACTCAATGATATTATCACAATTTCCCAATACTAATGGGATTATTAGTTTGTTCATTTGTTTGAAAGCCATTAGCATAAGATTTACCTCCAACAATATCTACTGTGATTTTTAATGCCCTTGAAACTTGTAGTGAGTCTATAATATGAGAAGGCTGGTAAGCATATAAATGTCTTTCTTGGGAAGAAAGGGCTTTTTATTTTCATCCTGGTTGGACTCGGGTTCTTTGATAGAGTGATTGGTAGGATATAAAGTATTAAAGGCTCAGAACACTGTGTTAGTTTGTAGATGTGTTCAAACAAGTTCCCAGTTATTCAGAGGACATGTTTATATTCTAGGAGGATTCCCACATCTGCTCCTTTTTATGTTGCTTCTTACCTGACTTACATAAAAATATAATAAATTGGGTGTTTGCAGGAACGATAGAACCATGATGTGTTTGGAAGTGATGGGGCCCTGAAATCACTCTATCCAACTGACTTTCTAAGGAGCTGGGAGTTCGGTGCATTGTTAGTGTAGCTCTGGAAACAGGCTTACGTCAGAGGCTGGCGAGAGGAGTTTCTCCGCTGGGCAGTTGTGTGGGGCAGGGAAGGTGGATAGGCGGGGCCAGTGTCAGGTGTGAGACCCACAGATTCTCAGGCCCTGAACTGTGAAATTCACAGCATTGTCATCGTGAAAATCTTAACAAGTTTTGAACAAGGCAACTGACATTTTCACAAGGCCCTGCAGATTTAATATCTGGTACTATGTACAGGGTTTGGAGGCAGACAGACTTGAGTTCAAGTTCTGGTATTCTCTAGCTATTGACTGCCTCAGTTTCTTTATCTGTAAAACTGACAATATGTTGTCTTCTCAAACTAGAAGTGAGAGCTAAAGGTACACGTCCAGTATGCAGGGGACCTGAAAGACAGTGATAGACCCTGAGACGTGCTCAGTGGGATTTTTATCGACATGTGCAGTATCGATAATTAAACTTATGACTATGACTTAATGTCAGAAACACTAGCCAGCCGGGACAAGCAGACATCACCTGTGTGGTACAGAAGCCAACCCCAGGTGTGCTGGCTAGTGTTTCTGAACACACTAAGCAAAGAATGTTTTCCTACGGGGACCATTCTAAGGCTGAAGGCCCTGTCCATCACTTATCAATCTTTTTGCTGCTATGACACATGACAGATATGTTCACCAGCACAACACGGTCTCAGTGTCTCACATTCATACATGCTTCCTTTTTTTCCAGAAAACTCTCAAGATAGCGAACAAGTGAGACTGGCATTCTTATGAAGATGCCCTTGCCTTGGATATAACGTATTTGCAAACTTCAGTATTTCAACCATTATTTGTAACACATGGTTTTCCCCATACCACACGACAGAACTTGACAAGCCAGCGTATCACAATTCCAATCCTGAGAACTAGACATATGGATGGATCCTCAGGATCCCAAACAGGGAACTTCCCTCCCACCCCCATGACAAGTGGAACCGACTGGGACCAATAGGAGCCCGCCGTGACTTTGCCGTTGTGCGTGGCTGTGCTATGGCCTGAATAAGTGATGCCAGTTACCAGGCAGGACAGCCAGAGTCAGAGGACCACTGAGCAGTTGGCCAGACAGACTTGTGATGAACACATGACAAGCAATCTTAAAACGTCTGCTTAAACATTGTTTTTCCCAAGAATGAAGAAAAGACTTTAAATTGAATTCATAAGAAACATAAGCTGATTCCTGGGCATTTTGGGACTTTGGTCCAAAAGGATTTCTCAGGGGATTAAAGTAGGAGTCAGGGTGACCTTTGTTGCTTTCAATTTAGTGTGTGGGGGCCGGGAGTCCAGATGTGTGACTTCCAGGGGAAGCACCTCAGCTGCACTCAGCTTCCTTCGCTGCTCAGGTCTGTGGGCACATGCACATTGGGAGACATGGGCCCAGTGTCTCTGGGGCCTCCTGCATTTTCTCTCTCTGGCCCAGAGGGGTTTTGTGGGTAGTGATGGCCAAAGCTGGACCATATCCTCTCCACAGGGCAGCCTATGAAAGGCCAGAGGAAAACACAGCTCCTCTTCCAAGATCCCTCATAACAAGTTATTTCTCCTTTGTCTCTCAGTGGTAGGAGTGGGCACCTAGATAATGGTACAGCTCTTGGACCCACAGAACATGGCACATGGTACCTGAAAGATGCTTCAGTCTCTAATGATTAGAACAAACGCCTGCCTACTTTACCAAACACCTCAAATGTTTATCTTTGGAAATGGCAGTTTTGGCTTGGACAATCTGGATGTCGCTCCTTGACCCTCTCAAGGATCACGGTAAGCAAATCGTAACCCACCACGTGGACTCTCAGGAAACCAGAGACGGTGCCCCAACAATGTGGCCACAACAGCAGCTTTTAGCACAAACGGAAGAAAACACAAACACAGTCAGAGAAGGACAACATGATGGGCGCTGGTGCCTCTGTCCTCAGCCTAACCCAGACCTTCCAGACTCAGCAAATAGATTCTGCTTCCTGGGTACCGGTTTTCCAGCTCATTGTACTATCAATTTCGAGATCCTGGGAAAGAAATCTAAAGAATGCTTTGACTGCATTTCTGGTTTTGGGTTATTCTGTGATTGTTTTTCTTACCTGTTGTCGAATTTCTTCCTCCATTTTTACTGGCGAGCCCAATTCTGCAACTTGTTTGACGCCTTCGCTGGCATATCCTCCGTACTCCCACAGCACGTAATTCTTGGAGTGGGATCCGCCAATGATTGCAGACCAGTGATTGGCCCGACCTAGGAAAGCCAATCAGGATGCAGGTATCAGTGTGGCTGTGGCTCAAACTCAAGGCCCTTAAATGATGGGGAGGAAGTATAATTGGACAATGACTTAACCAGAGCTGGCTACCCACCTGCTCGGTGCTAGGCCCTGGGCTATTCAGGAATGAGCAAGACAGTCCCTGTGAACAAGTAAGTCTTGGGAATATGCAGACGGGGCAACGGTAGATGACTGAATAAGACACAGAGGCAGCCCAGAATGATGACTCCCATTTGGAAGGGTTTCAGAGAAGGGGACAGCTGAGAGAATTTTAAAGGCTGATCAAATTTGTAAGATAGAATAGAGAGGCAATACTATTTCTGGCAGGCTAAGAAACATTAAATAACACTGTGTGTTTGGGAAACCATAAGTAATTTAGCATTGCTGTGTCACAAACTGTCAAGGGAAGAGGTAAGAAATAATGCCAGGGAGGTAGGGAGAAGCCTACTCATGGATGGCTTTGTTCTGAATACTTCAGGAGGCTGGATGTCATTTGAAAGGGTTTGAAACCACAGAAGGGTTCTGAGTAGGGGAATGATGCGATCACATTTGAATTTCAGATAAATCATCCAGGCAGCAGTGTAGAGAATACATTAGAAGGAGCAAAATTGGAGTGCAGAGCACAGAGCAAAAGGTAAAGGGATCGAGTGTGAAATACGCTTACAATTCTGGGGAATAAGCATGGTTGCCTTTAGCTGGCTTTTCTGTACCTCCCAGGATGGGGGTGGGGGAGGCAGGCTAGCCGTGCTGAAAAATGCGAAGGCAGTTGGCATATGAGGACGTGACCAGTCCACTGTGGTTTGGTGGGGATCAAGCAGGAGGATGGCTGTTGTGGGATGTAGGCGGGAATTCATGATTGACATAAGAGGAGAGCAGAATAAGGTCTGGTGGGACCAAGACAGACCTTAACCTGGAGATTTTTTTAAAGTCCCAGAGAGAGGAGGGAGAGGAGCAGAGTCAATACCAGTGTGACACTGGGTTTGCTTTGCACGTGATGAATGTAGACACATATATATGTCTTACTAAGTTACATACAATTCATCATAGGGTTGGCTTAGTTCTCTGCCATTCTTTGGTTGGGTTTAAAAAGTCTCCAGTTTAAGAACATTTTCAGACATAGGGAAGAGGAAAACTTGGGCGGCCTCAACTGACATTTGCAGTTCACCACCCTGTGGCCCAGAGTGGGCAGAACGCTCCGCTGCAACCCACCACTTAGGAAATGATTCCCAACGGGGCCTGATCCTGTTTACGTTTGCCACCTGCTATCCCGTGGTCCCTGCTCCCTGGGGCACATTAAGAGCATGGGCACAAAGCCAGCCTTCTGGCCTGCTGAGGGCAGCCTTGCCCCACCCCAGGCAGATGACAACACCGCGTGGGTCTGCGCAACTGCTTGTTCATTATTTCCCACACATCAGGGAGATGCAAACTTGTGTTTATCTGTCATGTCCCTAGAGAAGACAGATGGAGACGCTGCCCGCTATTTCTCTCACTCACTTCCTGAGTGGGGAGAATGTCCTAGCTGTCATCTCAGCCAAGAGCACTGCTTGTGTCAGAGCAAGAGCAGGAACTAGTGCTGGCCTTTGGTTCATGATGTGAACTCAGGGAAACCGGTCAAAGCACCTCTTGGTCCCCCTGTTCTGTGCCATCAAAATGCCCCCTTGTTCCAGACCCATCCTACCTGCAACTTAAAAAATACATATATTTTTATTGATTTCAGAGAGGAAGGGAGAAGAAGGGAGAGATAGAAACATCAATGATGAGAGAGAATCATTGATCTGCTGCCTCCTTCACAGCCCACACTGGGGATCGAGCCTGCAACCCAGGCATGTGCCCTGATTGGGAATCGAACCGTGACCTCCGGGTTCATAGTTTGACGGTCAACCACTGAGCCATGCTGGCCTGGCGTCCTACCTACAATTTTTGTACCTCAGTGGCTTAGCCCATGCTGGTCCCCTCTGTACTTCTTTACTCTTGACTTGGCCAACTCATCCTTCCTTCGTAATACCCAGAAGCCTCCCAAGACTGACTGAAACCCTTGTCTTAGGCCTCCCCACAGCACAGATAATGTTTAAAATCACTCACTACATGTCTGCTTTCCCACTAGACTTAAGCTCCCTGATAGAACTTGTCTTCAGCACTGTATCCCCAGCACCTAGCACTGTGCCTGATGCAGTGTGAGTGCTCAGTACACATTTCCTAAAGCATTTCATCCAAATGATCCAATGGGAAGGTGGCAGTGTCTGTGCTCGGAGCATTTGGGAGTAGGCTTGTACAGATTGGATTCAATGTGATTACATTCAAATCTCAGTTCAGCATAGTTCCTGACACCTACTGGGTTAAAGCACTTAGCTATCCTGATGCTATTAAGAAACAAACACCAACCAACAACAGAAAAGAAATCATTGGTCTTAAAGCCAACAGAGAGGGATCCAAATCCTGGCATTGTTACTTCCTAGCTGTGTAAACTTGGTCAAATTCCAATTACTTTATCTCCCTGAGTTTCGGCTCCCTCTTTTATAATTCAAGAATGATAATGCCTACCTTATCAACTTATTAGATGAATTAAATTCAATTTTTGAAAAAGTGAGATAATATATATGCAATTACTACTGCCAACACAATAGACACTCAATAATTATAATTTCCTCCTTTCCTGGTTGTTAGGGAGACTGTAAAAATGAGTAAAACATGAAACCTGCCTTAATTCAGTGTAGAAGATAAGAAATAGAAAATATGGAACAGGATAAGAGGATGGGAACAAGCACAATCATAGGGGGACTAGGAGATGGGCCCAGATGGGTTTTTCTGGTTTATTCATTCAACTTCCATTAAGTCTGTGCCAAGTGCAGTGGCTGGCCATGGACACTGACAGGAATTAGATATGGTGCTTGCTCTGGAGGGACTCACAGTCTAGGGGCGGAGAAACAGATGGATAAGCAGATTACTTACAATTAAGCATGGTCAGGGTTATTACAGAAACAAGAACATAGAGCACAGGGGATGGAGCAGCTAACTCCAAATTCCCCTAACATCCAACGATTCAGTCTAAAGGCACATGTGCAGAGAAGCAAGTGCCTCAAGAATGGGATGCCTTTGTGCTTTCCTACCCTTCAGTGAAGGTCATTATACCAGTTCCGACCTTCTAGTCCATACATTTGCAAGTGTTCTACTATGATCTTACAACATACCACATTAATTCACATTTCAACACATGACTAACATCAACCACATGACAGATACATTCAGGGCACTAGGCTAGGGTGAGGGACCAGACTATACCCTCCCTGGTGGAACAAGCCAGGCATCCATTGAAAAACAATTGGAAAGGGCATGATTTCAGGTGAGGGGCAATCATTCAGGTGCAGAATGATACAGGGGAGAAAAGCATGATGACCACGAGCCAGCCATTCAATCTCTCAGAGCCTCAGCTTACCTTTAAAAAAAAATTATTTTTCAACTACAGTTTACACTCAATACCATTTCATACCAGTTTCAGATGTACAACAGCAAAGTGGTCAGAAAATCATGCACTCTACAGAGCAGTACCCCTGCTGCCCCAAGCACTCACCTGGCCCCATACCCAGCTATCTCGACATTATCAACTATACCCCCCATTCAGCAATCTGCATCTCTGTGGCTATTCTGCAACTATCAATTTGCACTGGGGAAAAAAAGAGAGTAATTACTGGGCTTGACTTCTCTCTCAGAGTTGTGCAAAGTAATTGGGCTGGTTTCTGAAAGAACTATGAACACTTTAAAGAACTGTACAAAACAAAGGTCTCTGAACGATTATAGACAGAAAGCACTGTGGGCATCCACAAGAGGAATTCAGAAAAAAGTGGGGGGAGCTAGGAGACTTCCTCATTGAAAGGAGGCTCCCAGGGAAGATTGGGCAGTAGGAAAGGATTCTATTAAAAAATAGGTAAGAGGATTAAACATTTATTGAAGGGTATTAGGTATGAGGTATAATGCTTTCCTAGATGTAACCCTCGCTACAACCTCATTCTCATTGTCTAGATGAGGACACTGAGTCCCAGAGATGGTAAGGAACCTACCCAAGCTCACAGAGCTAGTGATAGCAAAGCTTGGGTTCAAACCCAGGTCTGCCTGATCCCAGAAGACACACTCTTTTCTCTACACCCCACTGAGAGGCCAGGAACCAGAGAAGACCATTTGGTGGGCTGAAGAGTTAGAAGACAAAGAAATAGGATGAAAAAGAAAGTCAGGGCCAGGTTGTGGGAGGGTGCTGAGTGCAGGTCATGGTAAATGGCATTGATTAAAGGGGAAAACATGATGGGAGTTTCCTTCTGGAAAGAATGACAATAGCTACATATTGAGCTGATGCTATGTGCCAGGCACTGTGCCAAGCACTTGACCAACATTATCACATTAAACACTCAAAACAGAAAACCATTTTGATACAGATACAATTATAATTTTCATTTTTCACATGAGGAAACTTAGACTCAGAGATGTGGAGTTAATCCATGATCACAGAAACAGATGATTGAAGATGCTGGGATTGAGTTGGGTCTGTCTGGTGCCAGGGCCCAGCTCTTCTCCACCACACTGCACCACATCTCCAGCAGGATACACTCCAGAGGGCCCAAGGGTGGAGAGACCAAATCGGAGACCCACCGGCATTTCCTGCATGAGTTGTATGAGGTCTGACTTAGGGCATTCGATAGAAAATGGAAACGCGGGGTCAGAGGTATGAGCAATAAGAGGAAAGATGGGACAATCTTTGGGAGGCATTTTGGTGAAACAGTTAAAACACTGATATTTGGATTAGACTAACATGTACTCTAATCTCAGTTCTGAAACTTTCTAGCTTGAATAAGTAAATTATCACTCTCAACCTGTTTCTTTTTCTGTAAAGTAGGAATATTGACACGACCAACCTCCTAGTGTTGTTTTGAGGCTGAAGTAATGACTAGTGGCTGGCACATAAAATAGGCTCGATGCTAATAAATGTTAATCAGTAAAATTAAATTGGAACAAGGCAGGGCAAATCCAGACAAGTTTCTGGAAGGCATGGGAGCCAAAGAGAATCTGATTGGATAATTGGGCAGCAGTTTGACTTAGGACTGGTGGGTAGCGATAGAAAGGTCAGATGCAAGAACCTAGATATGAAAAAATGGTAGAGAGTTGTCTAAATGTGACACAGTGGTCTGGGGCCTGCAGAGTAAGGTGGTTAAGCAGAATCCAGTAAACTGAGACACAGAGAAGTTTAGACTTGGGCCCCACCATCCTCCAGGAAATAAGAGAGGAGAGAGAGAAGCCCCATTATCAGAAGGTCTGGGGCTAGGGGGCTAGGTAAATGCTTGTGGCCTTCTTAAAGGAATACTCCCACTGGGGTCCTCGGTGAAACACTGAGCTTCAGTCTTGGGTGCAGGGGCAGAGACACCAAGACCATCACCAACCCCTTTTGCTCTCAGGTATGGCCACAGCCATTTGGTTTAGCATGTCTCATTCTGGTTCTGGCAGTGTCCAATTGGCCTATACACATCTGGGTCTAGACATTTACTCCCAATAGCTTGGATGAAGGCATAGATGGAACACAGGCAGGTGGGAAGTGGCAGGAAGAAGTGATTATACATGTGAGTTTGAGATACCGATAGCCAACCAGATACATTTGTCTAAAATGCCACTCCAGGGACATATATCCTGAATATATGTGCAGTAACCTTATTTCTGACACCTTTTCTGTTGTCATTGCTGGTGCTAAATTACCATTGTTCATAATGATGCCTAAAAGGCCATCACTGATAAAAGAAGAGCGTTTTCTGGCTTTTTGTCTGGTGTGGGAGACAGCACACTGCAGGGTAAATGGATTCCCTGAGATGTTCTGCATACGGCAGGTGTTCAGTGACAGCCCAGATTTCCTGGCCTGCTTTGACAGTGGCTGCATTCCCCTGCCAATCCCAAGCCTGAACAAAGCCGCCCATTCATTTCCTTGACATCCATTTATAACACTTCACTGGAGAATGTTCTACAACTTGGTGACTGGTTTACTACAGCATCCTGTTATCCAACCTCAGCCTCAGCAAATCTTTTTTTTTTTTTTGAAGGGGATGGAACCCTGTAATTTGCTAGAGTAGCAACACCAGAACTCCTCTGATCTCTAAGTCTTAGCCTCTTCCCACCTTTTATCTTTCAGTAAATGACCTTGTCATTTAACTCTTCTGAGAAGATAAGGTCAACCTGCTCACAGACTCATCCATGCACCATGTGGCCAATAGAAAAATGCGGTGGACCTGCCAGCTCTATTCATAAAAGTCATCTTGGATCTCACTTTCCTCTTGCCCTTGTTATTCTCATCCTAGGCTCAGTTCCAGAATCTGCATGGTTTCTGATACCTTGGAATTGGCTACAGAACTTGGCTCCTCTGGGTTTGCCCCTGGGTGCTGACCAAGACACAGCGTGTACTAGTACTTGTTCTGTGGCTCTTCCTGCTCTTGGCTGCTTCAGAAACTCACTCTAACCAAGCCATTCTAGTTTTCAGGATCACATCCCAGTATGGCCTCCTGGAAAAAGCTCTGCATGGGGAAATATGTCAATTAGGCCAGAAATTCCTCACCTTTTTATCGCTCAGCTAGCCTTTTTTCCTTCCTTAAGGTCTCAAGAAAAGTGTCACTTTTTCATTCTAGAACCAACTCTTGCACTTATGAAATTGGTTATATTCTTTTATATTTCCTTGAGGCCTCCAATAATAATATCCTATTCTATTAAATTAGTTGATTGAATGAACATTTATTAGACATATAGGGTGTCCCCCAACAATGTATACACACTTTTTTCCTGATAGCTCAATAGATGTTCATTTCTTTTTAGATTTAACCCATTGGAATTAGTAATTATTCAATTACTGTGTATACATTTTTGGGACACCCTCTATACTATGTGCTAATCCAGGGATCAGCAAGCTACAGCTCACTGCCTGTTCTTGTTCCAATAAAGTGTTTTATTTTACATACTAGTTTTTTAGTGTTTATGGCTGCTTTCATGCTGCAATGGCAGAGTCAAGTAGTTACAACAGAGAGAGTGTCTGACTGCAAACCCCCTAAAATATTGACCCTCTGGCCCCGTGTAGAAAAGTTTGCTAAAATCTGTGCCACTCCATGGAGACTGAGAAGAATCAGACTTGGCCCCTTTCCTTGAGATGTTCAATCTGCAGGGCAGGGTGGAGGGCACAGAGGACAGACAGGTCATGATAGGCAACTGCAACCAACAATGTGCAATACAGCTTTGAAAAAGGCAAAAACAGAGTGATATAAGAGCACAAATAAGGGAACATTAAACGCTAACTGAACCAGAAAGGGCTTCCTGGAAATTATGATAGTTGAGCTACATTCTGAAGGATAAGTAGGAGTTAGCAAGGCAATTAGGGGATAGGAGAATATTTTTGCAGAAGGACCAGTATGTACAAAAGCAGAGCATAATAAAATGTACATGGAAAACCACAAGTGGGTCAAGCTGTGTGTGTGTGTGTGTGTGTGTGTGTGTGTGTGTGTGTGTGTGTTTGTAAGAAAGGGATGATCAGTGATGAAGCCAGTCAGCCAGGCATATCATGAAGGGATATGAATGTCTTAACAGTAAGTTTTTATTTTATCTTGAAGGTAAGGTAGAGCAGAGAAGAGAATGTGATAGTCCTGTCTGCAGACAACTCCCAAATCTACACATGCTCACACAACTGCTTCTCATTCTTACGTAGCAAATAGCACTAGACTAGCCCTCTGCACATAATTGTAAAACTGGACAACATCTATGAAACACCAGTTTTCAGATGTTGGAAAACAGACAGCAAGGGACTAGGATCCTTGAAAGAAGGGAAACGTAAGAGGGGAGCCCTAGATTGGTCCTGGGCATTTTCTGGTTTACTAGCAGTGTGACCTTGAAAAAATTACCTGCGTTTTCTAAGACTTTGTTTTCTTATCTGTGAAAAAGAAATAAGAATGGTGCCTACCCTTTAGGATTGTTATGGCTATTACAGAAGGAAATCCATATGAAAACAGTACAGTTTCTGTTACATAGCAAATATTTAATAAACGTCGCTTTTAATATTCCATTTCTCCAAGGAAGATAGGGATTGGGAACAAACTGGAGCATGCACAGGACCTATCCATTAGGCTAAAGCAAAATCTTGGAAGACAGCTGAATTTTCCAGGTGGTGTGGTCAGCTTGATTGTGGTTCAGGAGGCAGCAGCTCTGGGGAGGGGGATAGTAGAAGCCCATCAGGTGGTGGAGCAAGGGGTGAGGGAATGGCAGCAGAATGAGTCATGTGAACCGACAGAAGCAGCCACTAGAGCCCCTGTCACAAGCTTGGAATGAGGGTTCAGTTCTCCTTTTTACTGAAAAGAGGCTTAGAGGGAAGCAGGGGCCAAAGCAGCATCTCTATTCTTGAGTCTGGAGATAGTTTAGGAGCCCAGAGAGGAACCCCACAGGACCCAGGACTGGGATCGGGGCTGCAGTGTCTTTAACAACTGTCTGTCTCACATAGGAATTGCCCCAGAAACGTGGAAATAATAATAATTAAAACAGCTAGTGAGACTTTACTACGTGCTTTTCATATTGCTATTTATTTAATCCTTGGAACAAAGCCACTTGACAGATTAGGAAATTAAAGCACAGAAAGTTTAAGTGACTTGCCTAGTTATCCAGTTAGTAAGCGGCAGAGCCAGGATTTGGACCCATGCAAGCTCACTCTAGAGAAGTTCTGTCTAAATGAGCTTTTCTGTGAAGGTGGAGGTGTTCTATATCCCGCTGTCCAATGTGGTTGCCAGTTGCCATATGTGGCTATTGAGCACTTACAGTGACAAAAGACCAGTGTGACTGAGAATCTTAATTTTAAATTTTATTCAATTTTAACCAGTTTAAATTTAAATAGCCATGTGTGTCTAGCGGCCATCAATTTGGACAGCACGGTTCTGGAATCTAGGATAGATCTGAGGACTGTTGCCAAGTTCAAGGACCAGGAGTGCAGGTAACCCCTCCTGGGAAGTGGAAGCAGAAGAGGCACTGGGGTCTCACAGTGTGAGTCACAGGCGGCAGGTGGACGGCCTGCAGGAAGAGCCAATGCACTTGGACTAAGATTTGGCCCACAGCAGCCGTATGTGGTGCTCTGTATTATTCACCTCCATCGGCCTCTCACTTAAGCCACAACAATGGTGGCAGGTTGGGCCACACTCGCACTGCCAGTGTGCATTTCAGATGCACTGTGCTTCCTTTCATTTACTGCCTCATGGCCGTCTCGGAAGCTCTGAGGCCCAGTTGGCCTACAGTCAAGTGCTAGGGTGTTAGTGCTCCTGGAGACCATCCTCCACCCATAGGGGGCGGGTGCTAGCTGACAAATCCAGGAGGTGGATAATTCTTGGAGGCGTCTGTACACTTTTCAGAGATACAATGATGCCAATGATTTCAAACTGCACTCTTAGGTGGATTCTTCCTCCTCCCCTTCCCTTTCCCCCCAATTCCTTCTCTCCTGCTTCCTGGATCATCTTCTACATAAGTGTCTGCACCAAAGTCCTTGCCTCGGGCTCTGCTTTTGGGGAAATTGAGACATGGCTCAACCCAAGTAAGATGATGTGTCTGGGCCCAGAGGCCCATAAAGTGACAGCCTGGGGATTGGACGAGAGGCAGCTGGGGCTGCTCCTCCTCAGAGTCGTCTTACATAATACAGATGACCCTTCAGCACCCCTTTACCCAAAGCTATGGACGTTGTCTTCATCATTGTTGTCATTGTGACCGTTATCAACACAACCACTACCATTCATTGAACGCATTCTCTGCATCATGCACGTCACAGGTATTAACTAGCGTCCTGCTGTTCTCACAATGGTCATACTAGGTAGGTCAAAGCCATCCTGTGTTATGGATGAGGGAACTGAGCTTCTAGTAAGGGGCAGAGCTGAGATTATAATCAGATCTGCCAAGGCCACAGCCTTTCTACTCCCCTAGGGATCCAGAGCTTGAACTAAGTCTAGATATAGTTAGAAGGCCATTCTGATGTCACCAGAATCAGCTCTTGGGGTGGGTATACCAGAGGGTTAAATGGAACTGTGCCTGTCCAGCCCCCGACAACATTGCAGGGATTGGCTCTTGACATCATCAGTTTCAGCCTTCTTCACATTCAGCCTTTCCAAGCCAAGTTTTCTGAACTTCTGACTGTGATTTATTTAGACATCTCTTAAAGCCTAGTCAACCATGTGATTCTCATCTTAGAGTCAAAGAACATAATCTTAGGGCACCTCTAGACTCTCCATCGCTACTGTGGAGGCTGGTTAAAAGTTTATTGTGCACTGACAAATAGCAAAGGGGTTATATTTCTAGAAAAAGGATCTTTATTTAAAAGTGTCCTTCCAAGCTGACTTTTCCACATAAACATTATTATAAATGGGAGAGAGGCTGTATTCCTGGACACCTTCCAAATGTTTAATACACCATTAACATCTGAGTTTGAAACCCCAGGGAAGAAACTGTAGCACTTTGGATGATAAATTCTAGCAATGTTTATCTATTTTTAAAAATCTAAGAGCTTGTATTTAAAAACTTAGCAGGAACAATAAATAACTTTATTTTTTAGAGTATGAGAGAGAGAGAGGGAGAGGGAGAGAGAGAATGTCTCCCACCCCATTAGTTCATTTTTCAGGTTTGTATCTTAACTGTCAGCTGTACTCTGTAAGTAGTTAGCCATTGCTCTTCTGTGTTTAAAAAGTATTTGGGCAGCAGAGCGAAGAAATGGTAATTACTGAGTACATGCTTGTTCCGGCTGCTTCCTATGTATCCTCTAATTTACTTCCAATCCATTTCATTGGTGAGAGAACAGAGGCTTGATGAGAGTGCCAATGGGCACATGGCTTGCGAGTGACTGGACCAGGATTTAAATCACGATTACCTTGTCTTTGGGAAGACTTTTTGCTCCGCCAGTGAGAGAGAAGCTAGAGGCTCTAGGGAAAGTTTGTTAAGCTAATAATAGAAGCAAAATCTATTGAACCAAGTCTATATATAGGATGAAAGAGAAGTCAAGCTGAGGTAAAAAAAAAATCCACCTCAAAATTGAAGGTAAAAGTGAAGATAGGAGCTCAGTTTCTTTCCTGACCATAGATGCAGAAACCTCAAACAAAATATTGGCCTTATATCCAGTTATTTAGAAAAAGTATACCATATCACAATCATATAGTGCTTATTCCAAAAATGTAATGGTGGTTTAACATTCAACATTCAATCAATATAATTCATCACATCAACAGAAAAATTATATAAATATTTTCCCAGATACAGAAAATAATATTTTATTATATTCAATATCTATTCATGATAAAAAAATCTCAGCAAACTAGAACAGAAGGAAACTTTCTTTACCTCATAAGTAGCTACCAAAAAAGCTATAGCAAAAATCATACTTAATAATATATTAAAAGCTTTCCCTACAATTACTGCTAAAATAAAATGCATTTCCCACAAGATTGGAACAAGGCAAGAATGCCCACTATCACCACTTCTAATCATCATTGTACCAGAAGTGACAGCCAGTGCAACAAGGCAAGAAAGAGAAATAGAAGGCATAAGGATTGGAAAGTAATTGTGGTAAGATATAATTGTTTATAAGAAATTACAAAATAATCTATATATCAGCAAATAGAATTAATAAGTATATATATCAAGGTCTCTGGATACTATGTCAATATGTAAGAATTAACTCAATTCCTAAATACCATGACAAACAAATCAAATTAATATTTTTTAAAAAGCTATTATTTAGAATAGCATAAAGAATATATTTTAAAGGATAACTATAGTGAACAAGACTTCTCCATAAAAATCTATAAAACATTACTGAGTTTACTTAGAGTAAATCTAAGTAAATGGGGCAATATAACATATATGTTGATTAGAAGAGTCAATAATCCAAAATTGCCAAATATCCCCTAATTTTCCCTCAAATTCAACATAAACCCAATAAAAATACTAGCAGGTCTTTAAAAAATAAAGATTGAGATCATGATTCTAGAAATTAGAAGAACCAAGAACAGCCAAAATAATCTTGAAGAAGAAAAAAGTTGGAGAACTAACATTCCCAGGTATGAAGGACAGACAAAATGACCCAATGAAACAGAATGACAGAACATAAAATCCAGAAATAGACCCACAGATATAATCAGTCACTAGATATATGACAAAGGTGATTCTAATGTAGAAAGGAAAGAATGGGCATTCCAATAAATAATTCTGGGGGGAAAAAGAATTTTGACCCCCTACTCAAACCATACAAAATGAAATTACAGATCAACTCAACATCTAGATATAAAAGGTAAAGACAGTGAAGCTTTCAGAAGAGAATATAGAGCAAAGTCTCCATGACTTGGAGGTAGGCGAAGATTTTCTTAAGTGAGACACAAAAAGTGCCAACTTCAAAGAGAAAAGATCATATGGGTTACATTAAAATTAAAACCTTTTGTCCATCAAAGATTAGGAAAATAAAAAGACAAGCCACAGAATGGGAGAAGATATTAGGAATATATACATTTGACAAAGGACTCATATCTAGAATATATAAAGAACCCCTAAGAAGCAATAAGAAAAAGGCAGACAACTCAATAGAAAAAATGGTCAAAAGACAAAAACAGTCAATTTAGATTAGCCAAATGGCAAATATCAACATAGTAATCAAAATAAAAGAAATTAAAATCATAATGCTACATCACCACATGTATATAATTTTGTTGTGCAAAATTATTTAACAGCATCTACTAAAACTAGGTTACATATGTTATGACCCAGCAATTCCACTCGTAGTATATACCCAGAGAAGTGCATGCATATATTTACCAGAAGGCATGCACATGAACGCTTGCTTACACAGCACTAGTCATACTAGTGCTAAAATGGAAACTGTCCAAATGTTCATCCATATTAGAATGGATAAATGAAATGTGGTACATTCACACAGTGGAGTATTATACAGCTATGAAAAGGAACAAACCAAAATTGTATGCAACCATGTGGATGAATCTTACAAACTATAAAGATAACAAAAGAAGCCAGACACTAAAGAGTACATGCTATAAAATTTCATCTACAAAACGTTTAAACAAGTAAAATTACTCAATAATAGAATTCAAGAAGACGACTGCCCTTTGCAAAACTGGAGGGGGACAAAAGGAGGCTTCTGGAGTCCTAGTAATTTTCTGATTTTTGTGCTGGTAACATGAATGTGTTCAAATGAATGGCAAATGGTGAGCTATATACTTAAAAGTTACCAACTTCTCTATATGTATGTTATGTTTCAATTAAAAGTTCACTTTCAATAAAATGTGAAAATGAATACAGTATTACCTCTCTTTCCTTGTCTCTCAAGGCTCACTCTGGACTACCCCAGGCTTGAGCTGCATTTATGGGAACCCGAAGTTTAATTCTCATGTAATGGGGATGTGACAGGGAAAATGACTGAGATTAGCTGTGAGCTTGTAAGAGGCAAGGTTACCTTAGCACATTTTAAAGATCAGAGGTCAGGTGCTCTGGGCCAGGGGCTCAGCCTGCATGGAGCCATTAGCTGGGAATTGCAAAGCTGGGATCTTTATTCTGAGATTTGACCTCTCAGGGAGGCAACTTGGTAGAGCAAGAGCTTGGTTTATCTTAATGCAACTCACTGGTCACATGTGATACTCTACGTCTTATGCAAGGTCCTGGGGATTCTGAGCCAAACTAGACAAGGGCCCATCACCATAAGAGGGAGGCTCAGACATGAACGGGCAGTTACAATGCAGCATGGACACAGTTGTGATAAGACAACCACAAAGCTCGAGCAGGAAAGAGGAGGGCTGCTAATCTAGATTGGGGAACAGGCCTAGGCTTTCCGAGGCAGCGGGGTTTATGCTGTGAATGAACAGGTGGCATGCAATCAGCCAGGTGAAGGGGGTGTGGCTGGGCAGGTGCTGCCAGCACATGACAGGACATGTGTAAAGGCCCAGAGATCACAGCGAGCAGGGTGCTCTCAGGGAACATAAGATGGCTATGCAGCCAAGAGTACAAATTGCAGAGGGGGCCTGAGATTAGACTGGTACTTGTCAGGTCCTGGTGGATTTAGCCCAGTTGAAGAATTTGTATTTTGACCCAGGGTGATGCAATTAAACCTTGAATTTACCCCTTCTGGAGTCTGTGACCTTGACCAAGTTCCTTCTGCTTTGGTAGTATCTGAACTATATCAGTTTTGCCTTGAATATTCAACTTACGTCGGCTTTCCCACCAATAGTTTTAAAAATACATGAAGAGGTGACTTGTTTTCTAAAGGCCCGCACATAGTAGGTACATGCAAGAAAGTGGTTGATCGATGAACGCCCCAAGTTCTATAGCAAAGGAGAACAGCGTCTCAGCGTATTATTTAGAAACACAAAAGTTGGCTCAGACCCACGCCCACCACCATATGCTGGCAGCTGAGAACACTGCAAAGGCAGCAATCAGGATGGAAAATTCCTTTCAAGTTCCCAAACCTGCAGCCCAAGGTGGCAGCTGGTGGCCTATTATTCCCTGGAGCTCTGGTGAAATGGAGGAGTTCTGTTTGTGCAATTCTAGGCAGAAGTCTGTTTTCTCTTGATGAGGAGGGATAGTTTATGGTTAGAGGGATATTTCCTTCTTCTTTTAAAAAACCTTCTTAGAGATTAAATGATCGTAGTAAGGACAGCACAAATTCCTGCCATAAGGTTTGTCTTCCTAGTTCTTCCTCAGAGGGAAATAAAGGGTTGAATAATTTATTCATTGCTTGAACAAACTTCAAGGGTGCTGTCAGAATCAAAACCAGACCAGACTTAGAGATAAGACAGAGAAACTGGTAGTGGAGGTGACTGGGCGGGTTAAGGACCTCCCAGAATTAGGGGACACCAGGGACTCCAGCATCAGGCAGGTCTGACAGCTCTAAGAGGCAGAATTCCAGGGCTTGAAACAATTGGTAGGAGCAAGGGAGAGACCTCATCCTTGGAGGGGCCAAGATAAGCTCCTACATGGGCCTCGCTAACATTTCCATGCATCTGGTACTAAGCTAAAAGGCAATAGTAAGGGCAAGGCCAGCCAAAGAGTAGGCAGTCCCTAGATACCTATAGAATCAATAAGTGCTTGAAGATTGAGACCTAATTATGAAAATTTGGGTCTAAAGCAATGAATGGATCACACACAAAAATGAGGTATAATAATAGCTAATCACTCTATAACACCATATCCCAGGCACTCTTCTAAACTCTTTACATATATTAAATCATTTCATCCTCACAATAGTCCTGTGAAGCCACTATTGTTTTTATTCCCACTTTATAGAGGAGAAAACTGCGGCACAGAGAAGGTAATTAAGTGATTTGCCTATCATCTCAAAGATAGTCAGTGTTAGAGGCAGGATTCAGTCTGGCTCCAGAGTCCACACACTTAACCATTAGAAGAGATGGCCTTGTTAAAATGGGGACAATGATGGGTTATCGAGCTCTTGCAAAAATTCTTCCAAACAAAGAAAATCACTGGTTCCACAACCCCAGGGGCTGGACTGAGTCTGAAGAAGGGGCTCAAGGTCCTCATCCTATTCACTTTTCAGGAGCACTTTTGCCTGGAAGCACCGTTTGTTGTTATATTTCAAGCGTATCATCCTAGTAGCTGTGATTAGCAGATCTAAGCCACCTCGGTCTGCCAGCTTTCCCCTTTTTCCTTTAATCTGCAAGTTTTGGCTCAGTAGCCGCCAGGATGGGGAGCTGATGTTTCTCTTTGGCTGATAGAAATATCTGACTGACAACCTCTCAGTGGGTGCCTCTGGCACAGAAGTGGTGTGAACCATTTTCCAAGTGTTGCGTGTTCAGAACCCCAACTGGCATCACAAGTCTATTAACTTGTTTCCATGCTCTTTGGTAGAAATCCATGCCACTTTGTCAACCAAAATAAGACTTTCAAAACAGAGTTAGGATGTTGCTGTAATCAGTGTAGCCTAAGTAAGTGCTAATGAAGAATTAGATGCATATAAATTGGGTTGAAGAGGCATTTTCCTGCTGTATTTCCAAAGTGAAACCCAAGAATCCTTGCAAATTGGGAGGACGTTTGGCAGGAATGCACCGGCTGGCACAAAACAGGCAGCAATTCTAGTCATGACCATGAATAGTCAGCCTTATTTGGCATAAGCAATTCTTCAGGGTATATTTTCAATTCATTGTTTGGAAAACATAAGCACATACATGCTGTTAGCTTCAGCAGAGTTGTGTGTGTACAATTCTGAGTAACCTGATTAAAATTTTTAGATCACACCCATTCTCCCTTCCTATAATTCTTTTAAGTAGATAGAATATTTTCTTAAAAATAGAGAAGACTTTTTTTCAGCAAACCCATTGAATAACACGTACTGAGCACGAATTCTATATATCGGATCCTGTGCTGGATGGAGCTGGGGATACAGTGATAGACAAACCAACTCCAATGCCTTCCTCCGGGGTCTGCCATAAAAATATTATAGAAGGTGGGGAAATAGCAAAGAGGACAGAGGGAATAAAGAGTGACAAAAAGGATCATAAGGAATGTTGTCCAATATTATTTTTAATATGTATAGTACCTTCAAGATCCTAATTATAGTTGCATGCCCCAAGGTTGAAGATAACGTGAGAGATTTTTCTAGATCGTATAGATTAAAGAAAGCAGAATGTATTTAAGGTAGATTTTAGATCTGGTTTAGATTCTATCCTATATGACATTTCCATGATATCATTGCAAGGGATGGAGTGGACCCAGGAGCCCAGTTTATTCATCTGCCCTTTCATCCATCTCATACTCATAGTGTCTACTCTGCTTTGCATCGGTGGTGAGAGTGTGATACAGCCATGAAGAAGACACGGCCCCTGCCCTCAGGGAACTTGTAGCCTAGCGCAGGGAATAGATTGATGAACACTTTTTGCCCATTAGGATTTGTGCCATGATGTAGGTGTGGATAAAATGCTGATGGGGTCCAGAGGAATAGATAACTGTCTTCTCTGTCTTTGAGATGAAAGACCTGACTGCCCTTCTTGTCCACAGAGAAAAGAACACTGTTCCTTTTTTTAGATTCTCAGAAGATGTCAGTTTCTGCCTTCCTCAGCCCCTCTCAGGTTTCTTGAGAGTCTACCGTGTGCCAGGCATCTTGCTGCGCACTCTTGTACTGCAATGAACAATGGTTAGCGTGACAGTTCCTGGGAGTCACACTTTAGGGAAGACAACTAATTTGTGTGTGTGTGGAGCGGGGGGTGGGGGGTGGGGGGGCGGGGGGAGGGGACGGGGGCGGGGAAAGGGAGTGTGACTTAAACAAGGAAATTTATTCTCTCTCAGTTCTGAGCCAGATGTCTGAGATCAAGGTGTGGGCAGGGCTGCGCTCCCTCCTCCCTCCGAAGGCTCCAGGCTCCTCCCAGCTCTGGTGGCCTCAGGAGTCTCTTGGCTGGTAGACAGCTTCCTCCTCCCTGTCCTCACATGGTCGTCCCTCTGTCCTAATCTCCTCTTTCCATAAGGATGTCAGTCCTATGGATAAGGACCATCCCTAACAACCTCATCTTGACTTGATCATCCGCAAAGGCCCTATTTCCTAATAAGATCACACGCAGGCCCTGGGGGTTAGGACTGCAGCAAAGCCCCTAAGTGGGGGCTTTGCCCATGTGCTGGATTAAACCTTTATCTTCATTCTCTTTTGACCCATAACTCAGCTCTGTTTTGACTCCTTGTTCTTTGTCCAGTGGTTACGGTGAGCTCATATCTACTTTATGGTGCAGCAAGGAGTTCGGGCCCACCCGCCCTCCCAGTCCACACCTGCCCTGGCCTCTGCCACTCCCGGGGAACTCAGGTCTATGTTGCCCCTCCCACTTGTCCTAAGTGGCGGATTCCGGATGGCTTCCCTGGCTGCCCAGGGCTCAGGCTGCCTTTGGAACACATTTGCCAGTCCAGTGTCCCACCACTAGGGACCCCCTTTCCCCACCAGTGACATCCTGGAGGGGAGACAGGAGGTGACTGTGGCAGTGGTAACCCTGTTGTGGGTTGGCCCTGCTCTCGGCTACAATTCATTTTTTAAAAATGTATTTTTATTGATTTCAAAGAGGAAGGGAGAGGGAGAGAGAGATAGAAACATCAATGATGAGAGACAATCATTGATTGGCTGCCTCCTGGACGTCCCCTACTGGGGATCGAGCCTGCAACCTGCACATGTGCCCTTGACTAGAATCGAACCTGGGACCGTTCAGTCCGCAAACCAACGCTCTATCCACTGAGCCAAACCAGCTAGGGATCAATTCATTTTTTTATGTATATTTTTATTGATTCCAGAGAGGAAGGGAGAGGGAGAGAAAGATAGAAACATCAATGATGAGAGAGAATCATTGATCAGCTGACTGCTGCACACCCCTACTGGGGATCAAGCCAACAACTGTGCCCTGACCAGGAATCACCTCCTGGTTCATAGGTGGACACTCAACCACTGAGCCACACTGGCTGGGCCAGAGTAGCTTCATTTTATGTGGAGGTGAATCATAGGATATAGGAATATACAAGGTTAGCGATACAGACGTGTGAAAAGAGATATTAAAATATTAAAGTCCCTCTATGCACAAAATGTCAAGCAATGCAAATGACCCCTCCGTCAAATTAAAAAGGATTGTCAAGAATCACAATTTCAAAGCTGGCAACTGAGTGAATTTTGAGCCATGTTTATGTTATTGGTGTACAGATGTACTACTTCATAGCTAGTTTGAAAAAGCAGTCCTAATCCTCTTTCAGGATTAATCTTGAATTCTGTGAGTTTTATATAATACTAGAGTCCCAATGCACGAAATTCATGCAAGGGGCTCGGCCCTCGCAGCTGCAGCAGCTTGCCTCAGCCCTCACAGCCCCAGCTTCATCCGGAAGGCCTTTTGGCTGTCTGGTTTAATGAGCATCTCACACTTTTATTATTATAGATAGATATCTTGAGGAGAATAACCTAGGGAAACCTGTAGCAGTCATAGTAAATAATAAATGGTTTAGAAGGGGACAAGAGGTTATTCAACTGAACCCAGCCCAGGGTGGGGTGTCAGGGAAGAGAACTGGACCCAGTCCAGGGTGGGGTGTCAGGGAAGACCCCCTTGAAGAACTGATAGTTTAGGCTGCGTTAGGAAGGCTGAGCAAGGCCTGACTTGGTGAAGAGGGAAAAGGGCTGTACACAGGACTAAGCTCAATATTTTAGGTCAGTTTCATTTTCTCACCCTAACTTTGTATCTTCTCCAGTTGGTTGTTGCTCGGGCCCTGGTGTACTTTGAGGCAAATCCCACCTAAGAATTGCTTTTGTGTGTGTTTTGGGGGAAAGGGGAAAAGAGGAGGAAAACCAAGTAGAACTGACCCTGGGCAACAGACATTGCAGAACACATAAATCCCACACTCTGTTTATTTCCCTTAGCTTATTTACAACAATACAAGTCAGTAAACACTAACTTGTAATTAACATTAGCTGACTAGCTCCATGTGTTAGGCTGGCTGATTGTGAAACGTATGCTGTATTTGTTATTAAATTCCTTTCCGACAGTGGGGGGAGTCACAGATGCAAGCTCTAACTATTTCCTCATTGCTGGTGAGGCTTCCTGCAGTATGAGACCTTTTGTAAAGTTTATTTTCATTTTAAATCTGGGGCCATTCAATCTCAGTGGTGCTTGTGGAGTTAAGGAGGATAAAATAACCTGGCACGAGGCCTCTCTCCATTTGGGAATCGGAGGAAATTCAGGAGCTAGGTTGGAACATCAGCAAATTCTCACCGGATGACAGAAGCCAATCAGATGAGAGCATTTGTCCATGACATCAATGTGAGACCAGAGCTAAAACCTTATTTAAAGACTGAGAAATTGGAAGGACATACTGATAAGGCTAGAAATCAGTGCATTGTCGCCACAGCTGACACAGCACTTTCTGTGGATCTGGTACTGAGCTCAAAAACCATTTATGCATTATTTCATTTTAAAATAACAATGACTAATGCTGTGAGCTCCCACTATAGGCCAAGTCTGCTTTAAGGACTGTAAGAATATTAACTCATCTAACCCTATAATAACCCAATAATGTAGATTTGTGTGGGGTTTTTTTGTGCAAAATCTGAGCTCAAAGAGGTCAGTTGGTATTTTTCCCCCTAAGGTCCTACAGGCTAGTAAATGGAGGAGCTAGACTTTGAACCCAGACTGTCTTCAAAACAGCCTTAGGAGGTAGGTGCTTTGATGATCCCTGCTTTACAAATGAGCAACCTGAGGCCATAGAGCAGAGCAGCAATTGTCCTAAAGCCCTATAAATCTCAGATAGAAGACTCCAAGTTGGAACTGATTTCTAAGTCCAGGATGGTTCAGGCTGTCTGGAGCATATACTGCCTTTCAGCAGAGTGCAGACCACTGGCTACTTTTTCTTGGGGCAAGAGAAACCTGGATTACAGCATCTCTCATCTCAGAAATGCTCTTGCAGCTCCCACATTGCTCTGGTAGTTGGTGTTGAGATTCATCACTGGGCAGAGAACCTGCTCTCTCCCACCTTCCTGCTTTAGTTTATTTTTCTGCTTTAAGCCTCCTCACTGAAAGCTAGACCGCTTTTGTTTTTCTTCTTTTTCTGATGGCCTTGCCTTCAGAATACAGATCAAAGTTTAAGAGGACGGCAGAATTAGCCCAGGTCTGCGGGCAAGAAATGTTTACGTAAAAATTTAATCAATGGCCCAAAGATGGAACCAGAAAGTTGAAAAGCAAAGCCAAATGGATCCATGTCTGCCACAGGAGGAATAGCAGACAGATGTACAGCTCTCTTCAAAGGTTGCTTAGGGACCCAATAAACCTGAAAAGGCTGTGTCCTGAATCTCAATGTGGGTGGGCAGATAAAGGAACATTATTCCTCTTCTTCCTCTTGGTTTTCCCAGAGTGTGTGCAACAAAGCCAATGAATATTTGCATTCAATGACTGAAAGCCACTCACATCTGTAAACACTCACTGTCCCAGCCACCAAACCCTCCAGAAAGCCTCTTAGGCCATTTCGAGGAGCCACATGCAAAGAGAAAGCCTTTTGCTTTCTATTGTTCTTTCCACTTGTGAGCTGCAAGGCCCTGTGAAGCTCCATATGTGGGGGAAACAGGGCACATTTTCCTCTTAAATTGAACCAGGCTTATTATGTCAGAGAGAGTTTAATTAAACTCTCGCTGGCAGTTGTGGAAAAGTTAGTTTCTGCCCAAGCCTTACGTCCTGGGGTCCCTGCAGGTAGTGCACACTTTCCCTTCCAGCGGAAGGTCATGAGGATCATATGAATACGCACAGATTCTGAAAGGTTCCAAGATGTTCTGGGGCATTAGATTTGTAACTTTCAATTTAATCAATCAACTCGGTGGTAGAGTAAAGGGATTACAACTAACCTACTCCCTCATCACAGGCAATTTACTGCAGGGTCGCCCGTATTAATCCTTTTTACTAGACACAAGGCAGGGCTGCCTGGGCTGTGATTGCTATACCCTTTGTCCTTTTATATATGTTTGTTCTCTCACTCTGAATTTAACTGAGGCTAGGAAAAAGCTCAAAGTATTTCTTTGTACTCATGCTTCTCTTCCAGCCCAAAACAGTAGAGTTCTTGCAAATTGGGAGGGATGTTTGCCAGGGCTGTAGTGCCTGGCACAGACCTTTGCAGAAACTCCACTTGTGATTATAAATACTTGGCCTCTCTTGGCAGAAACAATTCTTGAGGGTATATTTTTCAACTTGTTGTTTGGAAAACTTAAGGACATAACTGCCATTAGCTTCAGCGGAGTTTTGTGTGCAAATTCCTGGGTAACCACACATAATGCTGTTGTTTAATGGACTTTTGTGTATATTCCCTCCCCTATGATTTCGTAAAGCTTTTTGGAGTTTAGAATATTTTCATGCAAAGGGGAAATTAAGTCTTTGTTACTAAAGCATGCATTTCTTGGAATCACAGCCTAAGAAGTGGCAAACAGGTTTGATGGAAATATTAAATGAAAAATGCATGGGTTGGTTTCATACTTAAATGTTAACCACATCCATTTTGCCAGGAAAACTGGTAGCATTAGAACTTACATAATAACTGATCCATGATGTGCCAATGAGTCCAATCTTTTCTCCTTCACAAATCAGTTCAAAACAGGTGATTATTTGAGCTGTGTGAATGAAGTGCAGAAACCATGTCCTATTTAAACTGCCAACTAGCAAGAGTAAATTTGTGGGTGTCTTGACAAAGGATTGTCGAAAATCACAATTTAAAATCACAATTTTAAATACTTGGCCTCTCAGTGAAGTAACTTGTGCCAATCAGTGGTAATGGGACTTTGCCTTGAACGATATAAAGAAAGTATTGCTTTATATAATTCTAAATGGTCACTCTAATAGAGGCATGTCTTATTTAAGAAAGGATATGCTCAAGAAATACAGTTTGGAGACTTCCAGGAGGAAGGCAGAGTGAGAGGCTGTGAACCTTCCAATTTTAAGTCCCATTTAAATGCCAGTCAAATAGTCTGAAGCAAAGGTTTCCAAGTAGCCATCATAATCATTCCAAGAAACTCCAGGAAAAATGAGTGTGGATGAAAAAAGGGGTTCTATAGAAAGTAGCCTCACGGGAGGATCTGATCATAAATTCCTAGCTGGGCAGGTCATAGTGGGTAGTTATTTTGTTAGTAAAAGGTTTATATTTAAGTAAGCCCTGTCCATTGTTTCAGGGCATTTAGGTTAATACACCTTTGACATAGCCCTAATGACCTTTAAGACAGCACATTATCTTGTCCTATAGTCCAATACTTGCCTTGCTTTCTCCCACCTCCATGTAATCTTCCTTACCTTCCCTCCTTAATTTCAAATGCTTAAAGGAAGCCACAAAACTGTTATTCTATGAAAGTATTTGATATCTTGCTCCCTGGCATATGTTATTAGTTTGACTCAAATAAAAACTGTTATAAAAATTCTCTACAGGTTTGCATGTTATGTCAACATGAGTAAAATAGAAAAAAAGTGATTTTGAATTATTAAAAATGCTGGTCTGTATGAAAGAAGAAATATGAATTAAAAACCTGGGTGCAGGGTGAGGTGGGAGTGGCAGTAGTATGTGTGGAATGAGTAAACCATGAAATGAAATGAGAATAAAAACAGAATTTAGAGAATAATTGCAACCTATATTTAAATGTGGGAGAAAGACATTATACTTATTTCAGAAGAGCTCGTTATGGGAGGGAGGAGTGAGAAGGAGTAAACAATGATAATATAGGTAAAATGTAGAATTGGATACTATCCTATCTAATAATAGAGAAACATGGTAATTAACCGTAACTTTGCTACCCTTCCCATTGGCTAATCAGCGAGATATGCAAATTAACTGCCAACCAAGATGGCGGCTGGCAGCCAGGCAGCTGAAGCAAACAGGAGGCTTGCTTGCTCCAGTGATAGAGGAAGCCAAGTTTCCCGCCTGCCGCTGCCGGCCTCTGAGCTTGCACTCTAAGAAACAATGTTGCAATTATAGAAGCTAAACAAGCTCCAGAAACCTCCTTTCAGCCGTCAGAGCTGGAGCGAGCAGGACTGCAACATTGTTACAATTATAGAACCCAAACAAACTCAGATACCTGCTTTCAGCATCTGAAGTCTCAGAGCTGGAGCTGAGCCTCAGAGCTAAAGCCAGCTCTCAGCTCCAGTGACAGCCATAGAAGGTAAATAAATCCCAGAATAAAAAAAAGAAAAAAGGAGAGGTTGGGAGCTTTAGTCATCCGCCAGCCTGAAAACGGCCCTCAGCCCCTCACCCAGACTAGCCAGGCACCCCAGTGGGGACCCCCACCCCGAAGGGGGTGTGACCAGCTGCAAACAGCCATCATACCCTCATTCAGGCTGGCCAGGCACCCAAGTGGGACCCCTACCCTGATCCGGGACACCCTTCAGGGCAAACCAGCCGGCCCCCACCAGTGCACCAGGCCTCTATCCTATATAGTAAAAGGGTAATATGCAAACTGACCCTAACAGCAGAAAGACTGGGAATGACTGGTCACTATGACACACACTGACCACCAGGGGGCAGACGCTCAATGCAGGAGCTGCCCTCTGGTGGTCAGGGTGCTCTCACATGGGAGGAGCTCTGCTCAGCCGCAAGCCAGGCTGATGGCTGCCAGTACAGCGGTGGTGGTGGGAGCCTCTCCTGCCTCCTCAGCAGCGCTAAGGGTGTCCGACTGCAGTTTAGGCCTGCTCCCCGCTGGGAAGTGGACATCCCCCAAGGGCTGCCAGGCTGCCAGAGGGATGTATGATTGCCATCTTAGGCCCAATCCCCCGGGGAGCAGGCCTAAGCCAGCAGGTGGTCATCCTGTGAGGGGTCCCAGACTGCGAGAGGGCACAGGCCGGGCTGAGGGACCCCCCCTCCCCTCTGAGTGCACAAATTTTTGTGCACTGGGCCTCTGGTAGAAAATAAACAGAGAAAAAGAAAATGAATTAGGGAAAAATATGCAGAGCATGGGAAGAGATATGAAAAGATGCAAAAGAAGATGGATCTGGATAATGGAGTACTCTGGGAAAGATAGGAGTTCCTAAAGAAAGAGAAGGAATAAACAGGAATTAACTGAGCACATTGCACACAATCAATGCTCTGAATAGATCTGTGGCATGATAGAGCAAACAACAAAACAACAACAAAAACAAAGATTTTTAAAAAGTTGTACTAGAAGAGCCCTAACCGGTTTGGCTCAGTGGATAGAGCGTCAGCCTGCGGACTCAAGGGTCCCAGGTTCGATTCTGGCCAAGGGCATGTACCTTGGTTGCGGGCACATCCCCAGTGGGGACTGTGCAGGAGGCAGCTGATCGATGTTTCTCTCTCACTGATGTTTCTAACTCTTTATCCCTCTCCCTTCCTCTCTGTAAAAAAATCAATAAAATATATTTTAAAAAAATGATGTACTAGAAGAAAAATGTCACCACTAATGAAATAGCTGAAAGTATAAATAAAGTCCTACTTAAGATTCCATTTAAAATAACTGAGATCAACATGCGTCATAAAATATTTAATTTTAACTACAAGAGAGAAAGCATTCTGTAAAAGCTTGGTTACAGATGTCATGTAAAGGAATATAATTCATAAGTGAATTAGGACTATGTTTTCTTTCATTGCAATAGAAAACCACGTATGAAGCCTAGTCAGAATAGAAAGCTGTATAATTTAGGTTTTTATAAAAATAAAAAGGCTTTCACAGATTTTCAGTCTTAAGAAACTTAATCACCCACTAATAAACAAGCATTGACTTCAAAAGTACTAATACTTTAAAAATAAATCTGATCTTTAAAGACAGATCTGAAACAAAATGATGCTATTAAAAATAGTAAGAAATCATGAATTTGTAAGTATCCATTGAAGAGACATAAATAAAAATAATAACAGGGAAAAATTGTTTGTTATAGGAGTTTGGAATTAGGAGAACTATTAAAAGTAGATTAAAATAAATAAATTTAGTAGCAAGTTAAATCAATTGAGAATGGAAATGAGAAAAGATTTGAGAAAAACAAAAAACAGCAAAGGTTTCCATAAAAGTGAGTTAAAAGATACTATTCAAATAAGGTATGAATGTATTGATAAAATAGAAGTAATATCTCTGCTGTTTATTCTAAATTGATAGTTAAATTGAACTAAAAATATTATTGTCAAAGGGAATAAAATTAAGCAAAATAATAAAACAAAAATTGCATTGTTATATAATACCAAAGAAAATCTAGAGAGAAGAAAACTAACTATAAAAAAATAAATAAATTGAGAGATAAATAATTGAGAATGGCAGAACATAAAGCAGTTAGGATTAAGGTTAAAATACACGTAAGTTTAAACAATCATGTGGGAAGCAAAACAAAAGAAGGAAAAAGAAAACAAGAAAAACTTCCAATTGGATTAATGCAATAATTTATTGGGAAATCTTTAAAAAGGCTTAGAAAGTGTAAAGAAAACATTAAAAAGATATATTAATTAAAGTGAAAGAAAAGCAAGTGCAATGTCAGACGTGGTTGAATTTAAGGCAAATGTTATTAAAGGAATTTAATTATGTTAATTATGTGGTGATAAAAGTCAGAATTAGTAATGAGAGCATAACAATATTGTGTCTATAGGGCTCAAAGAACATCGTGATAAATAGAAAGCAATTATTGTTAAAAAATCAATGATAAGTAAGTATACCATTTTAGGTCATGTGTTAACACCCCATTATAAAATATGAAAAACCAAGCAGAAAAGAGTAAAGTAATAAAGAGTCTGAAAAACATAATTAAACTTACCATAATATAGCAGTAAGGATGGATATTACCAAGAATTAAATGGATTGAACAGAAATAACATAAAAAAAACCCTACAAATTTACTGTGGTACCTGATGAGATGTTGAATTAGCACATCCTCCTCACTCTAAATTTAATGTTGGGAAACTTCAGAAACAGAAGGAAACACAAACCCATGGAGCTAACAGAGACATTAAAATAAAAGGGAGATCAAAGGTTGTTTTGAGTGTGGGGAAGGCACCTGAGCCTAGAATAAGAGGATGGATGGAGAAGGACTGATGGAGCAGGATGGGTTTGGAAGTTCTCTTATTTCCCATCTCTGACATTGCCAAGGGAGAGACAGTGCCTATTGTGCAACCAAGATGTCTGCAGCAGCAGGCCAGCCCTATTCCTGCTTCTATCCAGAGTAATCTCAGGGCAGCAAAAAATTCTCCTCAAGGGAAGAGGAGATAAAGGGAGCCCAGGCATCTTTGGGTGCACCCTTCTCCACCCCTTCCCACTCCAAACTCACAGGGTTGGGAACTGGAACCTAAGAAGATCACCTCTTCCTACTCCTGCTTTGTTCTAAGAGTGTCCCGATGAATCCCTGACAGGAGAAGGTACCCAGTAGAATGGAAGCAAATGGGGGAGTGGATAGAGTAGTTGCTGTCTTTCAACAGATGGTTCGAAGATTTAACATAAGCACATACGTATCTTCAAGACATAGGGAAGATATTAGTAATATGAAGGAAGGATAGGAAGTAAAGAAAAAGAACCAAGTGTAAATTGGGTGTTAAACAAATGTTTATAATGGCTGTGATATCCCTGCCAAAGATGCACAACCTGAATCTACTCCCGAGGAAACATCTGATAACTCCAAACTGAGACAACCTACAAAATAACTGCTGCTTTTCAAAACTGTCACTGTCATGGAGGTCAAGAAAGGCAAAGGAACTGCCTCCAGATTAAAGGAGGATAAACAAGCCACGTAAATGCAGAGTGTGATCCTAGGTTGAATCTTGGGCTGAAATTTTTATTTTAAACTTGCTACGGAGCTGTGCTGTGCAATATAGTGGCCACTAGATTATGGGGCTATTGAGTAAATGACATGTGGGTAGTCTGACTTGAGATGTGCTTTAATTATAAAATCTAACCAGAGTTTTAGCATAAAATCAATGTAAAGTATATCAATAATAAATTTTCATATTAATTACACATGGAAATGATATTATTTTGGATACATTGGCTTAAATAAAATAAATTATTAAAAGTGATTTCCCTTGCTTCTTTTTACTTTTTAAAAATGTGGCTACTAGAACATTTAAAATGACATATGTGGCTCATTTTTATGTCTTACATTATACTGATATCATATAGTATTGCTATAGGGGTACAATTAATGTCATTTGAACAAGGTATGTATATTGGATAGTAGTATTTTTTCAGTGGTAATGATGTGTATTGTGAGTTGTAAGAGAATGTCCTTGTTCTTAGAAAATACGTGACTGAAGTACTTAAGGGCAAAAGACCAGAGATGAAGTTTGCTACTTATTCTCTAAAGTTCAGAGAAGTTGGGTTGTGTAAAATAGCAAAGACTGAAGAAGAGAAAAAGAAAATATCCATAACAATCCAGAAATGAAATTCTAGGAAATAACCAATATAAAGTATGTATTTGGGTAGAGCGATGGTAGAGACCAAAGGAATCTGAGGGATGCTAATATTCATGTTTTGTTAGAAGAAAACATAAATCTTATAATGTTTATGAAATCAATAGAGATAAATAAACATAAGCACATGTCTTAAATTAAAGACAACCAAAAAAAACAAAACAAAACCACAACCATTAAAAATATCAAAGAGAGAAAGAGAAGAAAGAAACCCAGTAACAACAACAACAACAACAACAAATAAATAAAGGCAACCATCCTAAGAACAACAACAAAATGAACCAAGTAACTTCTAAATGAGTATAAAAAACTTTAATTTAGGCATGGAAAGAAAAGAAATGGTATTTTAAAAAAAGTTATAATCAGAAAATATAAGATGGCAGAAAAATTGTAATATATAGTAATCACAATGTATGTGGTGTAATGAAATGAAAGAAACAAATAAAGCCATAGGGGCCTTGCATGGACCAATAATGCTCATGCTGTATGAAATAAGTAACATACTCCTCAGCATCTGAAGTAGAATAAGAAAAAAGGGCTTTCTAAAGTAAACATATACAGGTTATAATAAAAAAACACTGTTAAAATAAAAAAAAAAAACCCCAAGAGTTATTTACTACTCTCTTACCAATACAAAATTTGAAACACAAATAGAAACCCAAATCCTTGATTATTTGGAAATTTAAATATACTCAGCTAATTAACAAGTATGTCTAGTAGAACGAGTACAAAAGTACTCTCTTAAAAAAAAAAACAACTATGAAAATGAGAACTACATATTAAAATCTCTAGGAGGTGCTCAGAACTCTACTAAAAAGATAAGTCACAGCTATAATTGCATTTATTATTAATATTTTAAAAAATAAAAAAGGGAAAATCAGCATATTAAGTAAGCAATATTAATTAAATAATATAAAAATTTAGCACAGGAACAAAAGGGCAATCTAAAAGAAATGAGAGAATAGTATATGTAAACCAAATATATGTAAATTAGAAAAGGGATAAAAATAGCATTATTTACTAAGTTAACAAAACTTATTTGATAAGGTCAACACAGGTAGGTTTAGTCATGAAATGAAGAAGAATTATCCTTTTTGTACTCTATAGTGGTTTGCTATGGACTATGAAAATCTGAGTAAAGTAGATAATTTTTTAAGGAAAGAAATAAAGTTCTAAAACTAACACAAAATAAAGAGCCTGAGTACAGCAATAACTGATGAAGAAAATGGAAGAGAAAGTGGAGGTGAGGATGGAGGAAAAATTATGCTTGTGGTTACCTCTTTCAAAGTATCAATGACTGATAGATATGGGTAGGTAGTAACTAACTAATTTCCTTCTGAAAGTTAATATGATCTTGAGACTAAAGTCACATAAAGATCAGATTTAAAAATCAGAAACTATAGACCTATTTCGCTCTTGCATATACTTGTGAAAAATTTAAAAACAATACTGATCATTAGTATTTTAAAGAGAGTCATGGCCAAAGGGCTTAGGGTCAGATGGACCTCATTCAAAGCCTGACTCTACCAGCATTGACTCTATGAACTGCACCTAATTGCTAACCTTCCTGGGACTCAATTTCTTCTTCTTTAAATAGGAAACCATATTCATCCTATGGGGCTAAGGCAAGTGTTATTGAGAAAATATGTGGAAAAATAAATATGACATCTTGCAAATAGTATATAGTAGTGGGAGAATAATAATTATGCACGTGCACTGAAGGAAAAAACACACCATCAAGTTAGGTTCACCACAGAATGGAAGAGTAGTCTAGCAAATGAAAAACTATCTATACTAATAAAAGGGTAATATGGTAATTAGACCATAATTAATATGGTAATTAGACATCCGGATAGACCGGACGTCTTCTGGACATCTTTCTGGACAAAAGCCGCAAACACTGAGAAGGCTGGCAGCATCAGAGAGGCGGCAGCGTGGGAGAGGCCACAGTGCTCTCCCCTTCTACAGAGGCAGCCACAGAGGCAGCAGCATGGGCACAGTCCCAGCACCGCACCTCCACAGAGGCTGGACAGGGTGCGACCTGCTGTGCCTCAACCTCCCATAGACCCTCCCCAAGGTGGCCTGGCCCTAGATTGCCCACAAGTGGGCGGGGGGCAGGGCCAGCGCTAAGAAGTGAGGTCTGAGGGCCAGCAGCTGCTGCAGCTGGCAGTGGCAGCAGCAGTGGGGTGATGCAGGCGGCACCTTCCCCTGATTGGCCTGGTCACCTCCCGCAAAGGGAGGCCAGACTGCGGCTTAGGCACGGTCCCTGGCTAAGCCATCAGTAGGACATCTCCTGAGGGCTCCCGGACTGTGAGAGGGAGCAGCCTGGGCTGAGGGCCCCCGCCCTGCTTCATCCCAGTGCATGAATTTTCATGAACCAGGCTTCTAGTTAATTATAATATTCTACAAAAAGAGATTAAATAATAACAATTATATGTCCATAGGGGCTACAAATAGCTTTTGAAAAGTCCAATAACCATTTAAGAATTAAAAGTAGGCATTTATATAAATATTTAAGGTCAAAAGTCAACATTGTGCTTAATATATATTAAAGCAATAAAAAAAAAGGATCTCTTACTCTTTGGGACAGCATGGAGGAACCTGGAGAGTATTACGCTAAGTGAAATAAGCCAGTCAGAGAAAGATAAGTATCACATGATCTCATTCATACGTAGAATCTAATGAACAAAATAAACTGATGAACAAAATAGATCCAGAGACATAGAAGCATGGAACAGACTGTCCAATCTCAGAGGGAAGGTAGGGGTGGATGGGTAGATGGGAAGAGATAAACCAAAGAACTGGTATGTATATATGCAGAGCCCATAGACACAGACAATAGGGTGATGAAGGGCAAGGGCAAGGGCAGGGGCACGAGCATGGGTGGGGTTGGGCTAGAAGGTGTCAATGGGGAAAAAAGGGGTCAGATGCAATACTTTCAACAATAAAGATTTAAAAAAAGAGAAATATTAAATGCATTTTAAGTGCAAATAGAAGTCAAACAAAATTATCCACTTTTACCATTATTATTTTATTGTAATGGTGATTCTTGTTAGTGAACAAGAGCACCATAGAAATCATAGGATAGTAATCAGAAGGAAGAAAAAAAAAAAAAGACAAAAAACATGTTGCTCTTCGCAGGCAAATGATGAATGATTACTTATGTAATCCAAGGAATTGTGGATAAAACTATTAGTAATAAAAGCATATAGTTGCAATAAAAGTGAATAAAAGATCAATAGCATTCTAGTACACTAAGTATAACCTGGCAAAAAATATGACAAAAATTGGAAATCAGATTTCTAGTAAAAAAAAAAAAAAAAAGTAAAATAATCCTAGAAAATTATTAAGGATATACAAGAAAGAAACTTCAAAGCTTTCATGAGGGAAAGGAAATCATTTAGGAAAAATTAAAATTTGTTCAAGTCTCAGTGTTTAGAGAAATTGCATATATGTTTATACCAGGAAACATGAGCTTTGAAAACGCACTCCCCGTTATTAAAGGGTGTTCTTCTAGCCCTGGCCGATTTGGCTCGGTGGATGAAGCATCGGCCTGCAGACTGGGGGGGTCCCAGGTTTGATTCCGGTTGGGGACATGTGCCTTGGTTGTGGGCACGTCCCCAGTGTGGGGTGTGCAAGGGGCAGCTGATTGGTGTTTCTCTCTCATCGATGTTTCTGGCTCTCTGTCTCTCTCCCTTCCTCTCTGTGGAAAATCAATAAAATACATTAAAAAAAAAAAAAGGGTGTTCTCCTAGCTAAAATTTCAGAAACCACCTAACATGTAAGCACTGAAGTGTCTACTTATAACTTTGCTACTTTGAATATGCTTTGGGTGGAATGAGAGCCTAGTGCCTAGAAAGGGAGAAGGGAATTAGAGGCCTAAGGAATGGGAAATGAATTGGCATCCAAGTTTACCCACAGGCCCAGAGGGAAGACGGTCCCATTTGGATGTCCTATGAGCAGTGGGAGGGAAGCAGCATTTGACAGGTGGGGGATTCTAACTCAAAGGTGGGGGGATGTAATCAAAATCCTATCGTGATGACTGACTTTACTGTATTTTTTAATTTTGCCTGTTATTGTACCAAGGTAATACATGTACAGAGTCAAGAATCAATTTCTGAAAGTGTGGCCACATCAGTCAGGTCCCGCAGGAGATTGATGACATAAGCAATGAGGCAAGAGAGGAGAGTTTGATGAAGGAATAATTTATAAGGACATGTCAAGGTTAAACAGAAGCAGGAAGATCAGGGCCCTTGGATGGAAAAACTTTCAATGAAAAAGTGATCCAGAAAGAAAGGTTCTTTGTGTCCACCTGAACTCTGGGCAGAGCAGAAAGGGTGTCCCTTGAGAATTTATAACCATGGGTTTGGGGTTTGACATTGCTCCATTGTCTTGCAGCTTTGTGTTGTTTGAAAGAGGTCTGATGCCACTTGGTTCCTGATCTTTTGTTTGTGACTAGTTTTTCTGGATGCTTGTAGGGTTGTCTTTATGCTCATTATTCTAAAATGTCAAGATAATATGCCTTTTTCATTCATTGTGCTGAGCACTTGACCTTCTTTTAGTTCCTGAGGCTATTCCCGCATTTGTACAAAGAACTGGCTTGGTTCCTAGGCACTGCCCTCTGTGCAGGTTTTAGGATTCATCTTTCCATGCTCTGCTAAGACCCTTTCTCTATATCTGTCATCCTCCAGATTTTGGTGTTATTGTAGCCTTCTTTCCTCTTTTCTTGTCTTTGTGGGTTTATATCCTTTTTATTCATCTAATGTTATCTTTATAGGAATTGAGGAAAGATCAGAGATTAATGTGTATGTTTGACCTGCTATGTTTAACTGGAAAACATCAGTTGACTTTCCTTTTCTATTCCATAAATAGTGAGTTGTTGCTATAAGACTTCCCAGAAAGGTGGAGGGAACAGAGGGGAAAAAAAGGGGAAGAAACTATTTAATTTTTTCTCTTTTGCCCCTTCTTTCACTGAACCGGTGTATCATGACACAGGTGCTTGGTATCAAATTCTATTTCCTGGGGATGTGCTCTATTGTGACTCAGACTGGTGGCAGCACAGCTGGGAGGTCTGATGGGCACAATTACTCAGCCTGAGGAAGATTTTCCCAGTGATGGCAGAAAGCAGTGGGATTATTATTTGTTGAATGTTTAATTTTGTTTCTGAAAATTAAATCTTTGTTAGATCAAAAGAAGAGTCCTATGGTCCATATATGAAGAAAATCACTGTCCTAGGCAACCCACTGTCCTAAGGAAACCCACAAATAATAGTCTTACTCATGAATGGCAAGGAACTGAGCAAGGTAAATATTATAAAGCTAATAATTCGTCCCAAAATAATTTGGGTATTTAGTGCAATCTCACTTAAAATTTTGACAGGATCCTTTGTAGAACTTGATAAAATTATTTCACAATCATTTATAAACATAGAAAGACGATAATATTGAGGAATATTTTAAGAAGGAAGCATACTACCTTCCCTTCCAAGCCAGAAACCAGGCTTGTCAGCTTTAATGTTTCTCTCTCACTCCTCCACATGCAATCCATGAAGAATCTACCTCTAAAAGATCTCAAATCCATCCCTCTCTCCATCACCATGTTCACTGCCTTAGTCCGAGGTATCACAGTCACTGTGATATCTCCCTAACCCATCTTCTCATATACCACTAGCTCCATCCAATGTGTTCTGCATTCAGCAGCCATGTAAGGTCCTATCTCTCTTCTGCCTTCACCTCTTCATGGCTTTTCACTGCTCATCTCCTTCCACTCCCTCCCTTGCTCATTTTGTAACTGCTATTCATCTATCCATTCCTTCGTTCATACAACACTACTTATTGAGAAGCATTCAATATGCCAGACAATAAGCTAGCCCTCGGGGAGATAATGAGAAAAGTCAGATCCAATTCCTGCCAACACCCTAGTGGTTTTAAAGGCAAAGGACAATAAACAAAATGAAAAAAGATTCAAGTGTGTTAGTAATTGAACCAATCTCAATTTAAAATCATAAAATTTGTTTTTTATTACCATTACCTGGCAAAACTCAAACACTGAACACTGAAGAGGCTGGGAGACACAGATATATTTGTTCATTCTTGGTCGCATGGTGAATTGATAGAAATGTTTTGGAGAAGAATGTGGCCAAAAAAATCTCAAGAGCCACAAAAGTTCATCTCCTTTGATCCAGCAGTCTTACTATTGGAAAATTATCTCAAAGAAATAATTCAAAGGAAGTAGAAAGGGAAGAGGAAGGTTTTATGTACAAAGTTTTGGTATTGCAGTGCTTTTTATGTTTGCAAAGGCCCTGGCATCACCTAACTGTTCAATAAAAGAACAGTTAGGTGAGAGGTAAGAGCAAGTAATAAACTGTGGCCATGGAAACACAATCCAATGCAAAAATGTGTTCAAATGTGATATAGGAACTCTGTGTACAGATGAATATACAAAGAAATGAAAGTCGTTGCCAAGTGTTAGCATGGCGGTCTTTCATGTGATTGGATTTAATAATGAATGATTTTTCAAATTAAGTGACCCAATGGAAAAAGAGGCTGAATTTCACTGTAAAATTAACTTCGATTCTGTAGAGTATATTTCCCAGTGGCCATGTTTACATGTGAGGTAGTGTTCCCAAATGCAAAAAATAATTGGCTCCTGGAAAAGATTTTCTTTTTGTCAATATTTATTTGTTAAACGGTGTTAAACCTATATCCAAGCATGGGGGGAGTCATGCATTTTACATTATCAAGGGAGATTACAGAGTCTCTCCGGAGTGGAAGCATTTGTCAAAAACCCAGGAGCTGTGTTCAGAACAAGAGAGTAAAGAGACTCAGCATGTGTTAGGCAACTCCCAATCCCCTGGCAAAGACTGGGCATGTCTCCAACTCCTGGGACACCCCTATGCAGTAACACTGCCCAGTCACCGTGTTTCTGTAAAGAACACCTACTCCTGGACCCCAGCTGGGCACTACACTCACCACACTGCTGAGGACAGACACTGGGGTGGGGTGGGAAGTGCGGGGGGGTGGGGTGGGGCTGGGGCAGGCCACACTAGCACTGTTAATACCCCAGGGTTCTAGAACTCTGTTCAGGCTCAGAGAATGCAAACTTTCACTTCTGAGGATCTCCGCAGAGTAGGTCTTTGCACAGTGGGGAAAAGCTGTTCAGAGTTTGGTATCTGTTGAGGCCATGGTGGTACAGCAGGGCCTTATTAAAAGGTGCTTTGTGTATAAGACATTCGATTTCACTGCAGAGGAGAGAAGCCTGCCTCACGACATCCCTCAGAGGAAGGCGGAAGCGAACCAGGAGTGCTGAGCTTTGATTTTGGTTCTGACACTCTGGCTATGAGATCTGAGCCCTGAACTTCTTTGTGCTTTAGGTTTTTTCCACCTATGAAGTAAAACTTGCATGAACCAGCCTTAAAACAGATTTCTAAAAAAGTACTCAATTGGGAGTGTTTTAACAGGATTTCACTATTTCCAGATGGCCAGCAGGGATTTATGGCATTACAATAGAGAGGGGATGTCAGAAGTCATTTAGGTAATCTTCCCTAGCTCCCCACACCTGCCCCCTCCAAGAGGAAGGGGTGCACTGGATGCAGAAAGTGCTCTGGTCTCCAAGAGACGGAACTCTAAAACCATCAGTGTTTGGAGCAAACCATTTTGCATAATGGCCGAGAAGAGTCAGGGCAGATGTGGCCCACACAACAGATGGCTGAAGGCATAAAGGTGTTGCCCAATCCCCCATCTGTATGCTCAAGGGCAAGTTATCCAAAGAGAACAGAAGGACAGGCACCCGAAGTTGCTATCTTATATTATTGCGGAGGTTCTCAAAGTCATGGTTTACTTTGAGAGAGTGCCACAGCGACCTCTGGGCTCTCTGAGGCCTTTCCAGGGAGTCTGTGAGGTGAAACTATTCTCATAACAGTACTAAGATATGATTTGCCTTTTCCAATGTGTTGACATTAACATTGCTGGTGGGGAAATAAAACCAACCCAAAATCCGTTGATGGTGCAAACCCAAGGTGAGTAAAACTATTGGAAGTTAATGCGGATCAAAGTAGTGGCCTTGAGCTGTATCAGTAGAGTGTATTCTTCACCGCCAGAAACGTGCAGCGCACAACAACCACGAAAGTCAGTTTCCCCTGAGAATGTCCTTGATGAAACCATATAAATTATTAATTTTATCAAATCTCTGTACCTTTGAGTACACATCTTCCTATTGTACTGTGTGACTAATTGGGAAATATGCGTAAAGCACTTCAACTGCAAACTGAAGTACCATGATTGTCTTGCATAAAAGCACTTGTGCGATTGTTTGAGGTGCAAGCTGGACTGACAAATGATGGTTATTCAGACTTGAGAATCTGGCAGACATTTTCTCAAAAATGAAGTGAGCCTGTCACTTCAAGGAAGACACCTGACAGCATTTGCGGCTAATGATAAAACTCAAGCTTTCAAGCAAAACTTAGAATTTTAGAAAACTTGTATCTGTCACTATGAATTTTATAGCTTTCTAATATTTAAACCCTTTTCTGATGAGACTGGAAGTGGTATAATGAGTGTGACTTTTGATACTGTATAATGAAACGTCTCCACTTTTGGATCATCTGCATAACTCAGAACATCAATATTTTCCAAATGACCAATGTGTGATGTTACAAAATCATTCATTTGTATCAGATGTACTCACAGTGCCAAGGAAAGCAATGCATTTTAATGCAATAGAATATGAGTTTATTAATATGGTTTTAATATTCTACGTTGTAATTACCCTTTAAGAAAGTAGAGTAGTCCCCTCTCCCCCCAGTCTGAGGTTTTGCTTTCCACGGTTTCAGTTTCCTGAGCTCAATCATGGTCTGAAAATATTAAATAAAAAATTCCAGAAATAAGCAATTCATAAATTTTAAATTGCACGCCAGTATGAGCAATGCGATGAAATCTCCCGCTGCCTTGCCCTGGAAGTGAATTATCCTTTGTCCAGTGCATCCACACTGTGTACATTACCTGCCCGTTAGTCACTGAGTAGCCGTCTTAGTTATCAGACGGACTGTCGCAGTATCACAGTGCTTCTGCTCAGGTAACCCTTCTTTTACTTAATAATGCTAAGAATTATTAAGAATAGTAATGCTGGCAATTCAGATATGCCAAAGAGAAGGTGTAAAATGCTTCCTTTATGTGAAAAGTTGAACATTTTCAACTTAATAAGGGGGAAAAAATCACAACCGTATGCTGAGGTTGCTAAGATCTACTCTAAGAACTAATCTTCTACCAATGAAATTGTGCAGAAGCAAAAATAAATTCATGCTAGTTTGGCTGTCCCATCTCACATTACAAAAACAATGTCCACAGAGCGTGATGAGTGCTTAGTTAAGATGGGAAAAGCATTAAACTTTACCATAGGTATGCATGTAGAGGAAGAAACATCCTATATAATAAAAGCCTAATATGCTAAGTATCTGGTTGTCTGTTCAACCAATCAAAGCATAATATGCTAATGATATGCTAAGGCCACTCAACTGCTCGCTGTGATGTGCACTGACCACCGGGGGCAGACAGTTAACCAGCTGACTAGTTGCTATGAGTGCACTAACCACCAGGGGGCAGACGCTCCACTGGTAGGTTAGCTTGCTGCTGGGGTCAAGCTGATAGGGACTGAGAGAGCCGGGCCAGACACGCCTTAGAGCCCTCTGGCAGTCTCTCCCTGGCTGGCCAACCTCTCGCATCCCTCCTTGGCCCCTATAGTGCACTGGTAGGGTCACTCAGCCTGGCCTGTGCCCTCTCGCAATCCGGGACCCCTCGGGGGATGTCAGAGAGCCGGTTTTGGCCCGATCCCACAGGCCAGGCCAAGGGACCCTACTGGTGCATGAATTTGTGCACCGGGCCTCTAGTAGTACATATACGGCTCAGTCCACTGGGGGTCCTGGAACATATCCCCTCAGGATAAGGGGGAACAACTGTACCATTTGCAGAGTTTTGGTATAGAATCAAAGAAGATTATCTGTAATGATCTGAAAAGGTTATTAAAATATTCTTCCCTTTTCCAATTACCTGGCCGAGATAGAATTTTCTTCATATATAACAATCCAAAATATAAACCATGACAGGTCGAATGCAGAGGCAAATATGAGAATCCAGGGGTCTTCTATTAAATCAGAGGTTAAAGAGATGTGCAAAAATGTAGAACAATGATACTCTTTTCACTACATTTCTTTTGTTTTGGACATTCCAGTTCTTTTCATAAAATATGGTAACATGTAATAAGTTTATTATTGCTAATTCATTGCATGTTCCTTTTCAAAAAGAAAGTAATATTTTTAAATTTCTGTTTTAATTTTTCCTGTGGTGACTATTGAGAGACACAACCCACATAAACAAAAGACTGCGGGAGTCCCCAATAGCTTTTAGGTGTGTAAAAGGGACCTTGCCATTAAAAAGCGTGAGGACGGCTGCTCCAAGTTCCTTGCAGAAAAGCAGCATTTTTGATGAGTAATTAATAAAGAGAGAGGGACTCCGAATTTATCAGTTCGCACTATTGTCGGGAAGCAGCATCATGGCTTAACTGGGCTTAATGTCAAGCATTGGTTATCAAGACAAAATCATCCTTGGAGACGCCAAAGGATAGTCATCTATGGTCAAAGATTGGTAGAAATCACTTTTGATAAAATCATATTTTTAAAGCCCTGATTGGACCTTCTCTGTGCCCTTTCAATTAGCTCCAGTCTCCTGAGCATTCAAGTCCTTTTCCTCCAAGGAGGGTCTGGCCCACACCTCCAGCCCACACCCCCTGCTCAGTACTGGCCATGGTGACTAGATGCGGGCTAGAAATCCGCTTCCCCGGTCAGAGCGAATGCCACCCTGAGCTCAGCAATCAGCACACGGTCCTTGGGGAGGCACCAGGCACTTCCAGGCACTGAGAATAACAAATGAGCCTGCCGTGGCTTTTGTCCTGGAGAACTTTGTCTGATGGGAATAAAGGCTCCTGAAGAATAATTACAGTTGGATGTGATAAATGCTCTTCTGTACATAGTGACCAAATTTTTCCCGACCAAAAATTAAGACACACTCTGACATCTGTCAATGGAAGCATCCTGAGGGATCGGGAATACATATATTGATTAAGAAACTCCCCAATGAAGGAAAAATACCAAATGATCACACTCATTCAGGGATAATAAAGACCATTATAAACTTATGAACAAAAATAGATACAGAGGCAGAGCTGCCTCAAACAGACTGTCAAACTGCAGCAGGAAGGCCGGGGAGGGTAGGAGGGCAGAAGGGGCGGGGTGTGGTAAGAGATCAACTGAAGGACTTACATGCATGCATACAAGCATAACCAATGGAAATAAGACACTGGGGGTAGGGGAGGTCAGAGGATTGTCAAGGGTGGGAGAAAAAAGGAGACATATGTAATACCCTTTGTAATACTTTAAGCAATAAATAAATAAATAAATAAATAAATAAATAAATAAATAAATGAAACTCCCAACAACTCCACAGACGTTCTGTACAGATTTGTCCTTGATTTGTCCCAAAGATCCAGAAACAATGGTCTGTACCTTTTAAATGTGTTTTTTAGTTCTGAGAAAGAACAGTGTCAGAATAGAAAAGAGCAAGCAGCTCATCAGGATTACAAAAGATGAGCAATGGACCCCTAACATTTTGCCTCCGGGTTGGTGGATGGGAGGCACTGGGGGAAACCTTTTCCTTCATACTGTTCCAAGTGGTTTCCACCCCCAGGCAAAGAGCCCAAGTTTGTTCTCGCAGGTCTCCCACACCAGCTGAAGCAGATCAAGCTGAATCCCAGAGTCAAGAAAATGAACTAATAAGAGGCTTCTAAGATGCAAGCCTTAATTACATGTGGGTAAAAATTAAACAATTGGGCTCTTGATCTGCCAAGAAATGTTGGAGTGCCGTCTGGGTGGGCTGTTTGGGGACCACGGAGCTTCTAGTCTGAACTGGGTCTTCTTAAGTTCTAACCATGTACCCTTTGCTCCCCCTTCCTTTGGGGGCTGACTCAAATCCCTCCCTTTAATCTCTTTCTCCCAGTCCCACTGTTCTTTCCCAGCTGTGGCAACTCCAAAGTGACATGAACAAGAATCAAACAATAAACAGAAAAAGCGTGCTCAGTGCCACACAGGGACATCCTGCCACCCACCGTTAGAGAGAATGGGCAACACTGGCTCTTAAAGGCAACCCAAATGAAAGGCAGGGCAAGAGGCCTGAAAACCCCTTTTGGAATCTTGGCTCCACTACTTACATTTGACTGTGGGCAAATCATGACATTTCTCTGATCTCCAGTGAGTTCATCCGCAAAAACTGGTTATTTTTGAGACTTAAATGACACCATGTGTAAATGGCACACAGTAAGTCCACTCTTCATCATCATAATTGTCACATCTTTTTGTGTGATTATTTGATTAGTGTCTGCCTCCCCACTAATCTCTGAGTTTTATGAGAACATGAGCTGTGTATTTTGTGTACATTCCATCTTTAGACTTTTGCACAGTGGCTGGCACTTACTAGGCATTTGTTGAGATAATTGTGTGAGAAAAGTGAGTTGGGAGAGTCCCACTTAAGGGTCTACTTCAAAATAGCAAGTTTGGAGTCTCCCGAAAAGTCTCATGGATTGGCATTGGCTACCTGGAGCATGGTGTCACAAAGGATACGAAGGTGGTATCTGGAGTCAGTAAGGAAAGGGTGTGCTGGAAGACTACCAGTGCCAGCTGTGGTTAAGGATGCTGCATATTTGTTGACCTTGGTCTGAGTGAGGAGCAGGTCCCCTTTGCCAGCCATTTCAAGCACAAAGGTGTCTATTGTATCGTTCGTGGCTAGAGCCATTTGAGGAGGACTGAGGGTTACCGCATGTCTGAGCTGAAGATAAGCTGCCTGACCTCAGGAATATTTTTTTAAAGCACAAATAAGAATACACTTAGAACAATGCTATGCAAAGAAGCCAGAAGCAGACCTCTGTCTTGAGGAATTCACTTGCGGGGAATGTGCATTTCATGTATCATTTGGCAGGAACGAGCAGACCTAACATACTTCAGCTAGTGTATCCCACCACCAGACAGAACTCTGTAATGCACTTTTCCCAAATCCATAAAGTAGCTGCTCTACTCACGAGGATAATCCTTTGGGTGCGTCTTCTCAGACCAATTCCCATAAAAGGTGAGTCTGTACTTGGCAGTCCCGCAGGCGCAGCAGTCTAGGATTGGCTTGTCCGTCACCCCGTCAAACATGGAATCTGAAACAGTCAGGAAGGAAAGGCACCAAGTTAGGAAGCAAATGTGGGTCTTGATCTCATCCTAATGCTTGGGGAAAAACATATGAGGTGCAGTTTTCATTGATTAATAACACAGAGAACCAGGTCAGGACTTGGCCTATAAAGGATTCTGTATACCTCTCAGTATGGCAACCACATTCTGCAATCAATCAATCAATCAATCAATCAATAAATTACTTTTGCTCTTATCAAGTGAGGAGACCTGTGGATCAAGAAGGCAGAATATTTGGGATGGAGGTTGTATTGAGAAACCAGAGATAAAACTGACTAAGTTATCCATTCTGGGCCCCGGTCTCCTCCCTCATCCCTCCCACAACACGATTTTCCCACCAAATTTTAAGAAGAATATACATGTGTGTTTTCTCTAAGAAATATCTCCTGGGGCCAGATTGGCAGGACCAGAAGGAGTTGCTTTGAAGGAGCAGTGAGAACAGAAAGACAGAGACAGAGAGATAAAGGACTGCTGGAAATTATTATTTTTAAAAAGATACGCATATATAATCACATCACTTCTTATCAAGCTTTCAGAGGCTTTACTGGGAGGGGTGGTGGGTGGGGAATATGTTCCGAAGTTCAACTTTACTTCTGAGCACAGTGGCAGCCAGGAAAAACTGAAGATTCCCCCTCTGCCCCTACTTTTAGCTGTGAATAGCTGATAAGTGGGGAAAGAGAGATTACATGAATAAATTCAGAATTTCCAATTGTCAAGCCCACATCCCTAACTGCGCATTGTTGCCTGTCGTCTCTTTTGCTTCCTGCAAGATGAAAACAATGACTACAGCTGCAACTTGCTTCAAGTGCTTCAGTTTCTCTACCGGTATTATCATAAATGTTCTTTTTTTTTCCAAGTTGGACATTTATTCTTAAATATTATATAAAGAGCAAGCGACAAAGAGTACAAAAATCTTTTGAGTGTAAGAAAGAGCATTTTACAAGCGTTCCATATGGAATTCACTGGGTTCGTTTGGTTTGAATATGCAAAATCAGTGATGGGTGGAAGAAGTGCATTCTGGGCTCCAGGATGGAGGGAAAAAGGACGAGTTATTGTAATAATAACTACACTGCATAGAGTCCTTGTATGTGCTGATTCTTTTCCACATATAGCTAGGATTGTCCTAGCAATCCTAGGAGGTCAGTACTTTAGTTAACCTCATTGTACAGATCAGAAAACTGTGGCATATTAGGTAACCAGCCCAAGGTCACAGGGTTAGTGAGTGGTGCAGGCAAAACTGGAGCTCAGGTCTTTTTGAGTCTGGAGCCCATGCTCTTTATTTTGTTTAACTTTTATTGATTTCAGAGAAGAAGGGAGAGGCAGAGAAAGACAGAAACATCAATGATGAGAAAGAATCATTGATTGGCTGCCTCCTGCATGTGCCCAGACCAGGAATTGAACCATGACCTCCTGGTTCATAGGTGAACACTCAACCTCTGAGCCACGTCAGCCAGGGTGGAGCCCATGCCCTTCATCTCTGCCCACTATCTGTCTAGCAAAGACCTTTGGCTGGATAGATCCACAGAAATACCAATGAGTGAAAAAAAATTTTTTTTAAAGAATAGTTTACTGATTTTTTTTTTTTTGAGAGAAACATTGATGTGAGAGGGAAACATCCATCAGCTGCCTCCTACACACCCCCTAGCAGTGATCTAGCCTGCAACCTGGGCATGTGCCCTTGACTAGAATCGAACCAGAACCTCCTGGTGCATCAGATGACACCCAACTAACTGAGCCACACCAGCCAGGGAGAGTGAAAATTCTTCCATGTGCTTCTCTTTTTGCTTTTTCAAATGGAGAATGGTACATTAAAAAATTATTTCCCTACACAGCTCCAGGATTTCTAAACAGTCCTAAAGAAGAGTTCTGAAACCACGCAAAACAGAAATCCCTGTGTGGCTACGTTTTGTACACTTGGAAGAGACCAGAGCATTGTCTGTGCTGAGGAACAGGCTCCCACTGCCTCATGCACAGGTAACCCACGTCTGATTCCTGCATGAGCCACTTGGACAGTGGAGGGACAAGCTCTGTTGAACATATTTCAGGAAAGGTAGGATAAATCAATAATTCCTAAATATATGTATTTTTTTTTTGCTTTTCACATTTCCATTATGACCAACTATGTTGTGTAAAACTAAATTCGTTTTGAAAAAGGGATTCAGAGCTAAGAGGTACAGGCTGGGGTTTCAATGGTGACTACCAGGCACTGTCAAATGAAGCAGCAATAACCTCTCAAGAAACCAAAATAAGGCAAAATTGGAGTTTTACCTTATCCAAAGGGCTCTCAGGTCTATAGGTGGTAAACTTAACATGTATCCAGGAGTTCAAGGGAATACATTTTACAATAAATCTTTTGAACTTCCAACAGAAAAGAAGCTTCCACTTAAAAAGAAAATTTCTAAGTTTGAAACTAGAAACAGACATATGGTTTCCTACTGAGGACAAGCCTATTGAAAATGAGCCAGGCTTTCAAAGGGTAGTGATAACAAGTGTTAACTTCTCTCCCCGCCTTCTAACCACAGCAGGGCCTGCAAAACACAGGTAACTTCAGGCCCTGCAGCGTCTCCTGAGCTGCCCTCTCTCCCCATTTCTACTCTCAGTCCACCAGCTTCCTTGTCAGCATTCATCCTTTACTCTCCATTCCTCTAGCCCTTTTCTTCCTTTTCTCATTATCCCTTTTCTCCCGCAGTCTCTTCTCTTCCCTGCTTTTCCCTTTATCTTCCCCTCGCCTTATCACTCTCCCTTAATTGTTTGTGACATAGATTTAAAGTGAGCCTGTGGATGCATATGTTTGTTATGGGTCACCTTTTTGAATATTTTATGTGTCTCACTTAATTGTAAATAGCTTAATGTTTTCTGTTTCTTTCTTAAAATAACGATTGCCATTGCTTTTTAGCTATGCAGGTCTTAATTTTTCCCCTATGCATTAACAGCTTCTATTGGGGGAAAAAATAATAGATACTTGCATCTCTCTCCCCTTCCCTGATTGATTTGATTGGACTCACCAAAGGATATAAAGGCCTTAATGAAAGTGCTAGAGATAATTAAGTAGGCATACACATTTAAGAGAAATCCCTTTGCTCGACGCTGATGAATTAAAGACTTTCTTAACGTGATCTGCCTGCTAACTGATGAATTTCCTCATGGGTCTGTTGTCTCTGGGGATCATCTACAACTATATCTAAAGTTCCTACAGCCCATTCATGTAATACTTTAAACAATAAAGAATTAAAAAAAAAAGATCCTACAGCCCAGGTCCTGCTGGGCTCCCTGCCTCCCTCAGCCCCCCCATAAAGTTGTCATTAGAAAGTGGTGTTTTAACCGTAACTGCCGGGGTCCAACCCCAGCAGGTCCAGGGGTCCCCAAAGGTGTGGACAGAGTCGGCGAAAAAGGAATGACACGGAGACAGCGTTCAGTTGATCAGCAGCCTAGTCAGGATCTCTAGCCAGGATCTCCAGCCAAGTTCTGGTCTGGATCTCCAGCAAAGTTCTGTTCAGGATCTCCAGCGAAGTTCTGGTTAGGATCTCCAGCCAGGTTCTGTGTCCATGTTCTCTTGCTAGGTTCTCCAGCCAGGTTCTCCAGGTTCTCCAGCCAGGTTCAGTCACCAGATTCTGTAGCCAGGTTCTTCAGCCAGGTTCTGGCTAGGTTCTCCAGCCAGGTTCAGTCACCAGGTTCTAGTCAGGTTCTCTTGCCATGTTCTCTCCAGGTTCTGTCTCTAGGTTCTTCAGCCAAGTTCTCTCGCTAGGTTCTGTCTCTAGGTTCTGTGGCCAGTTTCTGTCCAGGATCTTTTGCCATGCTCTCTCCAGCGAAGTTCTTCTGTCTCTAGGTTCTGTGTAGGTTCTGTGTGTAGGTTCTGTGTCCTGTTGTCTTGTTACATCTGTATTTATACCAGTTGATTCTAATCCTATCAATCTCTATTCCAAAGGTTAGGGCATTTCTTATCTCCATTCCAGGGAGTAAAGATTATGTAGCTTAAGCATGATTGTTCGTAGTTAAAGTGATTAATTACCCGCCTGGCACTTAGTTAAGGGGTTTTATTCCCTCCCTAACTTCAGGGGAAAATCCCTACCTGGGGAAACAACCTTCCTCAGAGAGGTGATCTTGGATAAAACACATAGTGCCAAGAAGGTGAGCAAACATATTAAGAACAGTATGCCATATATGCCAGGTCCCTTGAAACAGCAAGGATGGACCGGCTCCCGGCACCTAACTGGTTTGGCCCTGTGGCTAGATCGTCGGCCTGTGGACTGAAGGGTCCCAGGTTCAATTCTGGTCAAGGGCATGTGCCTTGGTTGTGGGCACATCCCCAGTAGGGGGTGTGTAGGAGGCGGAGATGTTTCTTTCTCATCGATGTTTCTAACTCTCTCTCCCTTCCTCTTTGTAAAAATCAATAAAAAATATTTTTTTAGAAAAGGAAAGTGGTATTTTAAACAGGTGCGTGTTTAGTCATTATTTTTTTCATTCAATATTAATATTTAAAAATGTATTGTCGACACTATTACAGATGTCTACCATTTCACCCCCACCTTTACCCACCTCCACCCAGCCCCCACCCCCCTTCCTCTGGCCATCACCACACTGTTGTCTGTGCCTGTGGGCTATGCATATATGTTCTTTGATTAATCCTTTCACCTTCTTTCATCCGGTCCTCTGCCCCTCCGCCCCGTCCCCCTCCCCCCCGCCCAGTCTTCTCCCCTCTGACCTCTATCAGCCTGTACCATGTATCCATCCCTAGAGGATCTCTGTTTTAGAAGCAATAACCAATAGAGATTTGCAATGCCACTTTATTGACATTATATCTGCAGAATTTTAGCATAGTCATAGCTTAGACAAGGATTGAGTTTTTGGGACATGCACTTAGTTAAGGATTGCTATCAGTATGTGGAGTGTCAGCCAAGGGCCTCCTTAGAACCCTCAAATCTGGGAGATAAGGTTGTCCTTGATAGTCAAACTCACAAAGCCATCCCCCATCTGTGAGTGGAACCCAAAGCGTGGCCTGTAAATGTGTGATCCTGAAAACCCACAACTCTGACCCACGGGACTTCAGTGGCATCTCATGGAGCCAGGGTAGGAATGGGATTGCCCTTTAGAAATCGAGAGCCTCAATAGTTGAAATGCTCCCTTGTTTGGAGAAAAGCTGAATGGGCATGTGAACAATGAAATACAGGAAAGGAAAGTCCCAAAAGCCGCGTATGGTGATGCCCACCTGGAAACTGACCAGGGTCCTGACCCAAAGGTTCCATTCTCTGGCCCCTATCCTATGGCAGGTATGGCCCTAATGCAGATATCTAACCTCTCCCGTTTTGCTCTTTCCATGCTTAGCATGCAACACCACTCTCCCCCATATAGGATATAATTTCTGTTCTAGCTCATCTACAGGGAAACATATGCTTCAGGATGCTTTGATCTACTGAAGGCAACAGTTCACACTACTGAATTGGGAGGCAGTCCCTTTGACAGAAAGGAAAATGTTAAGGGCATTGGCTCTTAGATTCAAACTCTGCCCTCTGCTGCAAGCTGTATGATGCTGAGCAAGACATTAAATTTTCCCCACCTCAGACTTCTCATCTATAAAATGGGGATGATGTAATGGTTTTTTACCATATAGGGTTGTGCAGATTACCTGCTTAAAGTTTGTGAAGTGCTTAGAATAGTGCCTGACATGTAGCAAGCACTCAAAAAAACCCAAAAAACAAAAATCTATTCTTATAATTTTCCCAGAAGACCTTTATCAACCTTTCTTTTTCTTAGTAGTTTATGATTTGCTAGAATTAGAGAGGATTATTTCTTCTCAAAATGCTAATGGCTTGAAATGCAAATAAACTTCTGCAAAAATGAATAGAAATGAGATAAAGATGTATAATTATAGAACATTTTCTATTTTTATTTAGTTCTTTAATGACTTCTAAACACATTCAGATGTTTAAGATCTTCATTTTTTACAGTAGATTAATAAACAAGCTTTCAGATACAGATAATAATAACTAATACTTACAGGTAGCATTTACTATGTGGCAAGGAGGCATGGTACAATTTTACATGTATTAAGTCAGATGACTAGAAAGGGCAGAGATAGGCTTTAAACCCAGGTCAGATCTGAATCCAGGCCTCTGCCCTGAACTCCCCAGTCTACTTGATCTGGGTGGGCTTTGTTAGAATGCCTTCAACCCATGGAGAGGGCAATGATGAGCTTGCACATCTAAGGACCAGATCCTTGAATGTGGTGAAATCACAAGGCCAATGCCCCCATGGCAACCCCATCTCCCTCTGTGCTTTCCTGGAGAAGGTTCCTCCATATTGTCTGGGTACTACCCAAGTTTCTGTTGGTGATTATTCTGGAAAACCATTAAAACTTCTTGTGCATTCCTTAATTAAGTCCTGTGAATTATTCCAGGGAACCTCTTCAGAATAATCACTGTTTCACAAAAATAAAAAAGACAACACCAATATAAGGTACATTATCTCCTACCCAGGGAACCAAGCTGGGTAATTAGAGCTTAAGGCAGATCCAATTATCCGCAGCACACAGCCAGATTAAAAATTAGAGCTACGTGAGGAAGCAGGACCCAGAGGAACTCAGAAAGCACAATCATCTTAATTCCCGAAGCCAGGTGTTTGGACTGAATAAGCCACCTTCCATTTATTTGGCCCTCTCCCATTGCATGTTCTTACCTTGTTCACAAAGTTTCTTGGTCAGAGAGCCCTCATCTTGAAAATAAATGATGCGTTTCTGTACGATGCTGGCCCTGTAGGGAAAGAAGACACAGTGTAGTGATAAGGATGTCAGTTCCTTGCCTGGCCACTGATAGCTGTGAGGCTTTGGGTGAATCACCTCAACTCTCTGTACCTCAGTATCTTCATTGGAAAATTGACAGTAATAATACCTACATCATCGGATTGCTATGAGAACTAAATATGAAACTATATGGTAAGAGCTTAGCACATAACCTAGAAACCACTCAATAAATATTGGTAATTGTATTGGTGGTGATGGTGCTAATATTAAGGGAAGAAAGTGAACTAACAGCATTTTCAATAACTTTTCTCAATGGTTCATTTTACTCTATATCAAACTATTGAGGCCATTGTAGATCAATGAAATTCAAATAAGATAAGCATGTCAAATCCTCTTCCTGAAGGGGAAAAAAGGAATTTAAAAATATATTTTGATTTGTTCTGAAAATGTCATTCTATATCTTTCCTGAAAGTCTAGACAAAACCGTCTCCTACATTCTGAACAAAGACAACTTCAGCTGTTATATCTCTCTCTTAAACATGTCAAACACAGACTCTTAGAATCTGGAAAGAATATTTTGAGGTTGAAAAATGGCTTACTTTTGGCCAGCACATATTTTCTCTTTAATTAGACATGCTACTTCTCCTTTAACCCACCCGGCTACTTATTTTGAGCTGGCTTCACAGAAGTTGAATCTCCAAACCCAGTTCCAGTAATTTGAAAGTCTACTATGCTTAACGCTGAGACAGTGCCAGTGGATCTCCAGCCATTGCTATTGATTCTCTTTAGCAGTGATACTCAATCAAAAGGTAATTTTTACTTTGATTTACCCTATTAAACAGGTAAAGGAAGCCCTTGACTCCATCCCAGCTGACCACACTGAACAAGTGATAGAGTCAGCCAATTTGCCCTGTGTCACATGATCTCACACCGAGGAATGGGGCCAAGTGTGCACAGATCTGCTGAGTACAGAGGCAGTTTTCTTGCTGGTCTGGGCCTGGGCCAAGATGACTTTCCAAAGAAACGTCTACTCTACACCCTGTCTTGCATAAAAGGCTAAAATTCAGACTAGTCTACATATGTCTTTTATAGTCTTTCCTCACCCAGGGGAGACAAGATGTTGAAATAAATGAATGAAATATGCTTCCTGTCTACACAAAGCTACTTTGATCATTTATCCATTCTGTTGACCATCAAGCAGAAAGTTTCCTCAGGCCAAGAGAACACTCTTGAGAACACTTACTCTCACCCCAAAGCCAGATAACAAAGCCTTTTATTAGTCAGAATATTCCAGAATGCTTCTCAAAGTGTTTCCCACAGAGAAGGGCTTCAGGGACCCATGTGGAAAGCAAGGAGAAGGCTTAGTGGGAAGTATTCCAGGTCCCACATTCTTGCTTCAACCAAAGGCTCTATCCTCATTTCAACCAAAACAGCATCCTCCCCCATCTGCCTTCTTGTTGAATTTACTGGTATATCTTCAACAAATAGTTATCGGAGGCCCACTTAGTGGCCAGACACTGGCCAGGGACACTGTCATGAACAAGACAAATGGGGTCACTTTTCATTCTGAAAGTTTACAGTACAGTGGGGGGAAAGCATCAAACAGCAAAATCCTTACCTAATCATTTAACACAACTGTGATTTAGTGCTGACTGGAGAAGTCCACAGGCATGGGAGAATATAACACAGGGGATCTAGCCAAGCTGGGAAAGGCTCTCCCCAGAAAAGATGGCCAAGCACAGATTTGAAAGAGAAGGAAGCTAACGAGGCAGTTGGGAGGGAGAAGATAGGGAGAAGGCCTCCTTTGTAAAATCCTTGACGTGGGAGGGTCAGGACTCATTGGAGAATCTACAAATGGCAAACCAGAGAGGTAGTGTGAAATGAGCTGCAGAGTGGGCAGAACCACATCATCCAGAGCCTGCAAGGAGATGGCGTTTTACTCCAAGCTTGAAGAGATATTTGAAGAGTGTGTCCTATGGAGTGAGATGATCAAATTTGCTCTTTTGGAAAAACTCTTGGGTCAGAGAGTAAAAATGGGTTGGTGTGTGGTGGCAGTATACAAAGCTCTCATGCCAATCAAATTTTGTCTCAATAATATTCTCTTGTCAAAATAGTTTGAAAACCCTGATGCAGAGGATAAATACAAACTTACTATGGTATTTAAGGCTTTTCATAAGTTTCTCCCAAACATCCCTCTGGCTTCATTTATTGCCAGTTGATGCCATGCTTCCTGGGTTCCAGACATTGAGAAGTTTATGCCACTTATCTGAACACTTTGTCCACTCTACCAGGTGCTGTCTGTGCTGTTTTCTCTCCCAGAATCTCCCAAAACCCACCTTTGCTAGTGTCTATAACAAATAGTTTTCATTTCCTTCCTCCTGCTGTAAATATGAGAACAATGGCAAAGCCAATGACTTAAAAGCATTACCTCACTTGGAAAAATTAAATCATCCCCAAATTTCCCAAAAATGTGATTGCAAAAATTTGGGAGGCCAGAGATAGAAAATATGTATTTACTTATAAGAGGTTTCAGTTTTCCTCATTCTTTGTTTTCTAAAGTCTAAGGCAGTTCACTCTCTCCTTTTGATAATAGTTGTAATTTCTGAGCCCCTTGTACTGTGCCTGCTTGTTCCTGGGCCATGGAGGCCCTTTATGTACTAATCTCATATATCTTATGCTTTATACATATTACATGTCCTCAAATTCCTTGCCCCAAACCCTTGGGCTAGATGTGTTTTTAATTCAATTTTTCAGCTATTAGAAAGTTAAGATGGCAATATGCTATTAACATCCCCATAAGCAAACACATTAATATGCTGCTGCAAAATGTAAGAATATTTATATTAAGAGGGTAAATAAAACTATAAGGAGCTTCATGTCACTTTAGGTCAAGTTTGGCAAACTTATAAATATGCTCATTTTCAGAGGGATTATGATGAGGGCTTGTGGCCATTTTCACCCTTATCTTCCAGGTGGGAATGGCTGAGGTTACAGTAACACGCCTAAGGTTTTGAAGTTCTTTCTGTCTACCTCCAAAGTCTACGGTTTGTCTCATGCTCAGAGTGGTTGTTAGGATTAAAGATTAGGTAGAAAAAGTATAATTGTCCTGCGAGGTATCATGAAATGCAACCCCCAATTAATTTTCCTTCGATCAGTTTTCCTTGGATCATCTCATGGAATGCACTATGGAGAACTGAGATTTTGGTGGGCCTGCCTGGAGCCTGGGCTGTGATCACCATGAAAAGCCCGAGCATACATCTCCATGCCTGTGCTTGGTCAGCGCTCTGTATCATGCCTTTTGGATTTCAAACCCAGTGCCGATCAAATGTGGTATACATCAAATGTGGTTCTGATCTGGCCCTGGTGATTTGGCCTCATCCCGATCCGAACCTATCCAAGCCATGTTTTATATGTGTCTTCATGGTCTTATACCTCTGGGTCTCTGTCCATGGGATTTCTTCTGTCCTTCATTACTCTTCAACATAACATAACATAACATAACATAACATAACATAACATAACATAACATAACATACACACACACACACACACACGCACACACACACACACACTCACACTTTAGTTACCTACCTCATACTGAACTATATTACTTCCCAGGTTGGTTCCTTGACCGGTGGTCTTCCTATGAGAACCACAGCCACAGCCTCTTGGGTTTTTCCCACCACAGCACTGATTAACCTACATTATAATTGTCTGTTTACTTTTCTATCTCCTGTGCTAGATTATTATATTTTTGAGAGCAGGAACTGTATCTTACTAATTTCTATAGACATCAGTAGCACTGCAGTATTGGGAGAAGAAATGGGATCAAGGAAAAGGAGAGAATTTGAGATTGAGCTGTCTGTAGATATGACGGTGGTCTGTCTAGGGGGGAGTTTGGCATAGGGACCTGTAACTCAGGGGAGATATGAAGGGGTGGGAAGTGTGGTTATAGAGGTTACTGGGGCAAAAGTAAAAGTTGAAGCTTTCAGAGTGGCTGATGTCACCCAGGGAATGTGTACAGAAGAAGAAGCCAAGCTACACCCAGGACTTTGAAGAAGACCAACGCTCACCTACTGATATGCCAGCAGAGACCAAGGATACGCTTGGTTGCAGAAGATGCTTCTTTTATATTCCCAGAAAATGCATTTCACATTAAGTCTGTTCGCATTGAAAGTATAAAACTCAGCTGAGATTTATAAATCATATTATTGTTCAGGAAAATAATAGCTTTACAAGATGAGAAAGCTGTTAGTAAGAATTCCCTTAGCATTTCAAAATGACAAATTTCTCCCATTCTGTGTTGCAATTTGGCCGTCCTATTGCATAGCATTTCTATACTGATCTACTGAATGCTCTCTTATCACGAGAGAGTGTGTTAAGGAAATCTAAATTAAATTTCTCAGTGTGTTAGCTTCTCAAACTTTGGAAGATTGAGATTCTAAATAACTTAATCATTTTAAAAGTTTTCTTTCAAACCTAAAGTGGAACATTTCCAGAAATGCCATTGGGAATCTCTTGGATGCTTGGCCCTTTTCTGTCTGAAGGGTTTATTTATTGGCTGTTCTTTTTCCTCAGGGAATTTGCCTGTTGGAGTGAAGTTAGAGTTGGCTAAGTTGTGGATTTGTCTAGTGTTGAAAGGGCCTGAGATCCCTGCTTTCACTGACAAGGGATAGGGAGACCATAGAAACTAAAAGACTTGGCCATGAAATGGCTTAAAACTACACATGGGTCATCAGTGGCCATGTACAGATCATGCATGCAAGGTCCTACATGCATGTTGTGAATAGTCACTGTGTGGTAGCCATTATTGTTGCAATGGTAAAATTGCCAGCCCTTAACGAAGCACCTGGCACACTAACATCCTAATAAAGAAGGAATATGCTAATTGACTGCCATGCCCTCACAAGATGATGGCGCCCACAGCCAATAAAGAGGGATATGCTAATTGACCTTCACATCCTCAAATATGGCAGGGTCCACAGCCACAAGATGGCAGCGCCCAGTCCCCTCAGCCCCGCTGGGGCAGCAGGCATGCGGCATGGCTGGGCCCGCCCCCAGGTGGGTCCGGCCACTCCGTGTGCCTGCCTCCAGAGTCCCCCAGTCCCCTCAGCCCCCCAGCCACCCAGGGCCAGTCTGATGTGCAGGAAAGCCTTGGATGGTGGCTGCCCAGCCACCCAAGGCTGCTCGAGACTCAGGTAACCAGGTCTGGCCGAGCTTGCACTGCCGGCAGTGGCAGCAGTAGAGGTGTGATGGGGCATTGCCTTTCCCTGATTGTCAGGTCACCTCTCGCCCCTGAGGGCTCCCGGACTGTGAGAGGGGGCAGGCTGGGCTGAGGGACCCCCCCACCTCCACCCCTCCCTGCTTCCAGTGCATGAATTTTCATGCACCAGGCCTCTAATATTTAATAAGCAGTAGCTATTGTTATAATTGATGTCAGATCTGTCACCTACCCTGTGGAGAGAGGAGTGAGGGGCTACCCTGGTTATCTGCTTTAGGCAGAGATAATGAATGGCCAAAATGAAGCTCGGCTTTGTGGTTTCCAGGTTATTCTTGTCAATCCTCTTCCCAATTCCAGTAAAATCCCTATTCCTAAACATTTCTTGGAGTACATTACAAAATTTGTCTATAATCTCAGGGATGTTTTCCACAGAAGTGATCCAGTTTGTAATGAGTATCATCTACTTCCTTCTACCATGAAAAAACAACTCTGTGGGAAGATCCAGGAATGAAATGTTAAAGTCACAGTGATGGTAATATCATCAGGAACTGAGGCTATCTGCCTTATTTTATGTCACAAGGATGCCAACTGCTAACCTGACCATGGTCTTGTGTTAATTAACAAATATTTATAGACCCTTACACCAACCTTTTATATGGCTTTAGGTGGATCTCAGGGCAGGGAGCTCTGTCCAAGAGTTAATAGACATTCTGGCAGCCCATGATGATGTGCCCATGGGAGAAAAAAGTGAAAGCTTATCTGCAGGGTTCTAACACACACACACACACACACACACACACTCACACACACACACACACACGAAGTCCATGTCTGCCCAATAGCAAGGCCACCACAGTCCTTGCTTGAGGTCATAAAACTATTGATTCAAAGACTGGTATAGTCTTCTATCATTACTGCAAAGAAGCAATTTTAGTAGCTGCCTTGAGATTATTCCTGCTTAATTATCACTCATTCATAAACCATTTACTAAGCACTTCTTTTGTGATGGACATTTTGTTAGGAGCTGAAAATGTAAAGATAAGTAGGAGATGTTGCCTTCTAGTAAGGAGCAGCTAGCCCAGTGAGGAAAAGAAAGAAACAGAAAAATGAAACAGGACCTCAATGTTGAGCACAACAATGGAGGAGCCAAGGGAGGGAGAGGAGCAGAGATTAACTTCGCCTTGGCAAAGCTCCAGGAGGAAGCACTATGGTGGCCCTGAAGGTCTGAACTGGGAGAGGGGCAGTGGGAATAGAGAATCCAAAAGGCATGTTGTAGGGAAGTTTATAAGGACTTAGGAACTTACTGGATCTGGGGCAGAAGGAGGAGATTGAGTATAAGATATTTTACTTCTTTTTTGTTTATTTAACAATTAAGCATCCATTTAGCCATTAAAGATAGTGGTCAACTGTTAAAAACAAAACACAATTAAGCACCCTTCTAAGTCCTTCATGGATGCTAACTCATTTCATCCTCCCAACAATGCCATGGAGTGGGCCCTGCTATTACCCCTGTTTTACAGATGAGAAAAGTGAGATAGTGGAAGATAAGTAAATTGACTTCCCATATACAAACCCAATGACTAGAGAGAGGAATGGTGATGCCAGTAAATGAAACAAAAGAAAGAAGAGACAAGGAAGAATTTTTTTTTGGGGGGGGAGGCGGGATTTTTATTGAGATACTTGTAGATTCACATATAGTTATAAGAAATACTATGGAGAGATTGTACATTTTCCCCAAAGGTAACATTTTGCAAAATCCAGTATAATACAGGGTAGGGCAAAAGTAGGTTTTCAATTGTGAGTATAAGAAACACAGCATTTATTCTTGGATTATTATTTATCAACTAGAGGCCCATTGCATGAAGATTCGCGCAACAGGCCTTCCTTCCCCTGGCCAGCGGCACCAGTTTTCCTCTAGCACCTGGGATGAGGCCTTTGGTCTGGCCACAGCAGCAAGGCTTGGCTTCTCCACTCTGGCTGCAGCAGAGAAGCCAAGCCTCTTCAGTCTTCCCTCCCTGCCTGCATATACAAATTAACCGCCATCTTTGTTGGGTTAATTTGCATACTCATCCTGATTGGCTGGTGGGCGTAGCAGAGTGACACCAATTTGCATGTTTCTCTTTTATTAGTGTAGATTGTTGTATTATTTATGTATTTGTATTATAACCGTAAACCTACTTTGCCACACCTTGTATTACAACCAAGATATTGACATTGGTATAATCCCCCAGCCTTGAGTCTGGTTATAAATAGGCTAGATGAGGGTCAGATCATGCCATGCAACTTGCCCATGAGCTGCCACACTCTATGACAGAGCACTCCCAAATGACTCTCTGAGCACACAGTGTATGTTTGAGCCCCAGTGGAGACTCATCCATAAGTGCTATGATGACTCAGAGGTAGAAGGCCATCCCTGACGGGGATGAGATAGAAGAAGAGGTGACGTGGGGGAATTAACTGGTAGGAAGGAGGTCAATCAGGCTAATACGGCACTGGAGGATCTGGAGTCCCAGATACTGAGTCTGTAACCAGGGACGGGCTCTTTGAAGCCACTAGAGCTGCACAACAAAGAGTCTCTTGGCGGGCACACCGTCCTTGGGCCTTGGCAGCAACATCCTCTGCTCTGAGCAGACATCTCAGCCTGAATCCGGAGCATCAGCTCCATGTACACATGCAGCTTAGGTTGTGACCGAACCTGGCAAAGAGGTCACGCAGGTTCTTAAGACTACAGCCCATTCCCAACCTTGTATGGTCATTGGATTTCTGGAGCTCCTGATTCACGTCACCGAACAAAGTTATATCTACAAAGCCCCAGTTCTAATTTTAACAAAAATGAGAAGAAAATTAGTTTTAGCACTCAGTGTATTTCTTCTTAGAATCACCCCGAGGATGACAAGTTTACTGTGGTTCCATTTTCTCTTAGTATTGTCCAATTTCAGACCTCATCATTATCATATATCTTGTCAATGCTATTATGCTAGAATTTAAAAATTTACCCCCTCCCCTGCAAAATCCAATGGAAAATTAACAGCGAGGAATTGATTTTCATATTACAAGAGAGACATAAAAACAAAAGGGTAAAACTGGATTTTGGCTTAAAAGAACTAATTTAGATGTGAGAGGCATTAAAACCAAAAAGACATTCATTTACTCATGTTTTTGTCTAACAGAGTAGGTGCCACAAAGCTGTGTGAGGAACCAGAAGTACTAAATGAATAAGAGTGGGTGTTACACCAAATAGTTGACAGCCTGGTGTGAGAGAGAGATATGTAATCTGATGAATCAATATGTAATCTAGTACATATCAAGAACTAGAGTCTACCCAATATCCATTTCCTCCCTCTGCCATGCCTACAGAACCCTCAGTTTGGGAGGCATGGTACAAGGTAAAGCCAATCACAATATCCTGCTCTCACTTTCCCAGCCTTCCTTGCAGCTGGGGAACAGGAGTATATGACCCACATGTGGCCTCAGTAACATAGGACAGGTTTGCAGGATATAGGGGAGGCATTCTGAGGAAGTCTTGCTTTCCAGATAAAAGAAATGGATGAGTCACCCTGGCCCGTCCTTTTTCCAGTCTTGATTACAGACACAAGTGTGAAACATGACAGCTATTTTGTGATCATGAGGAAATAGCAAAAAAAAAAAAAAAAAAAAAAAAAAATCACAGAGACACTGGCCCTAACATCTTTTAGGTGCTGAAATAATGCCAGTAGTCACCTACCCCTGGCCTTCTTGTTATATAAGAAAAAGAAACCTCTACCTGTTGAAGCTATTACTATTAGTCACGTTTTTAAATGAACATTGCTCTCAAAAGTATGCCAACGGAGAGGAAGAAATACGAGCCAAGCATGTGGGAGTACAGAAGAGGGCAGCTCAAATAGACTGCAGGAAGTACTCCCAGTTGCGGAGCACGTGTTGTTGGCCTTATAGACCAGGCCAACAGGTTGCACTGGGGAGCCACTAGAGGACTTAGGAGTGGGGGCAGGGACAGTTTGGTCAGGAGAATCTTGGAGTGGGACACTGAATGAGACCTTAACAAAGGGTTTGGATTTGGTGGGGGGGAGGTCATGCTGCCCCTTGCTGGGCCTTTCCCTCAGCTGAGGAGGACAGGCACCTGTCTGCCGTGATGAGGCAGAGAGCAGGCAAGCCTGTAAGCACACTCCACTGTGAAGAGAGACGTGGCTGTAAGAGGAAGGGGAGCGGGTGGGAGTCTGATAGGAAAACACAGGCGAGGGAAATCTTTTTTCTCTGGAGGAGGATTTCACATGCCCGTGTACCGTGGCCGAGGAAACAGTGGAAACCCTTAGGGGCACCTGCTAGTTCACGGGCTGAAAATTTGTCATCCGTTGGAAAAAAATCTTAAGTAAACTCACATGGACAAAATAAATAGACTGCAGGAAGTAGTCCCAGTTGTGAGAGCTCTGACAGGTAGGCAATTCTGGGCAGTAAACAGGGCCATTTCTCATGTCCTATAATTGTTTTAAACCACTTGAGCCTTCCCCTGGCATCTTTGGACCCTTACTGGGTTCTTTTCTCTGGCTTACCTTATCCATGGCATTTCTTAACCTTGCAAAGAGATATGAACCTGGAGGGAAGGCAGTATCTTACAAAACATCTCTAGGCCAAAATACCTTTCTCCCTTAAGAATACAAAAGCATACGGTTTTATGTCCCTGAAAAATTACTTTAAAAAGAAAACAACAGCCTTAGCATATAGCAACATGTTTAATGGTACCTGGGGAGTGACTGATCAAAGGACGGCTGACGGCTAGGTTCACTGTTTCTGTGATATTGTTGAACCCATGGTTCTTCTGTCTAATGTCTCATACAGTTAAGCTGCTGGTCAGCCCCTGCCTCGCTTTCTCCTCCAACTTCTTCACACCTATAAACCCTCCAGCCCCAGGACTGCGTCTTATTCCTCATCGGGCACCTAGAAGTTAGCAGAGTATCTGGCCAAGGCTTATTGAACCTGGGGTTCATACTCTGAGGTCTGCAGCCTGGTTTCAGGATGAAGGGATTTTGTGTGATGTGCACAAGTGCATATTTCTGGGTAAGAGTTCATAGCTTTTGTCTGCTTCGCCAAGGGGTTCCTGACCTTAAGAACCACGATTGGGTCTGGAATGAATGACAGGAAGTATGTGAAATGGTATGACTGTCATTCCATTTAATACAATCTTCAACTACGGTCTATGCTTTACTAAAGATGAAGGTTAAATTTTTCTTCCGAGCACCCAGGGCTTCAATTGCGTTCTCTCCAGACTGTGCTCTGATCAGAAATAGAACCTGTCTGGGCTGGAAAACAAGAAATAGAAAGCAGAGCATTGCTCCTGGGTTTCTCGGGTGCTCCTTGCTGAGAGCTTGCTGCTCCGCGCAGGGCGTGGGTGTAATCAGTCTCCCCACCCCCTCCTTAGAGAGGAAATGCTGCCTTTCCCGCTGCTTTCCAGTCATTGCTCTCTGCAGTTGGTCCCACTCCACCGTGCCCTAGCTGATCCCCTGTCAGTGGGCTCCTTTAAGCCAGGGCTGGCAACATTGTCCCCTCAGGTGTCAGGAAACAGTCCAGGCGACAGAGCAATGTCCTTAAGCACAGGCCACCTGCTGTTCTTTCCATTCCTCAGAGAGCTTCCTTGACTGTCACCTGGGATTCTGCAGTGGAAAAGCAGACCTGTGCGTGGGGAGAGGCGGTTAGGGTTAGGGACTGGGGGTGGGGGAGAGGGTGGTTATGGTTCTTAGCTAGGGATTCATGCTCCTTGAATGGGTTTCTGAGGATTCTTGAACTCCTGAGAAAACGTTCTCAAAATGGGAAGCATGCACATTGCTTTGAGGAGAGATTCTACAAGAACCAGTGCCCTCCACTGGGAGTCATGATCTTTCATGCCGCTTAGAATCCGCCCCAGTCCTACCCACCCCACCCTCAGGAAGGACATGCATGGAAGATTAAGTGAAGGACTCCCTGTACAATTATTGCAGTAACCTCCCAACGAGTCTCCTCTCTTTGCCAACCCATCTAATTTACCTACACTCTGCTGGGGATTAATTGTTACCTTGAGCACATTATCACTTCATTTCACAGATTATTAGGTAGCAATGGCACCCTAGTCCTAATTATCCCATCTCCCACCTCTGCCCCATCCAAGCCCACTCCAGCACAGAGTCTTGCACATAGTAGGTCCTTTCTCACTTATCGATTGCAGTCCAAACTCTTGGTTAAATATCCACGATTCTGAACACCCAGATACAAGCTGCCTTCAATATCTGTCACCCCACAGGAACCCCCTGACTCTTCCCAAATACCTGAATGTAGTCCTGCCTTATCACTGTGTGCAGAACATGTGTCCCATGGCTCCTCCTGGCTTCTGCTGATGCTACTCAATAAACTAGCCTCCTCTTTACTGTACTTCCACCTCCTCTGTGCCTAATCACACCCCATTCACCCGTTACCACCTCATTGTCTCCTCATTCTCGTTGGGTTTCTAGAGCACGGCTGGTCTTCACTTTCCATTTGGCATTTGGGCATTGGTTATTTGTGATGTTTGCTTGAACTTGAATATCTTATATTACCACTTACTGTGTTTACATTGTGTACTTCTGTCTGAGTTCTGAACTCTTTCAGGGAAGGGGCCTTGTTTACATGCCTGTGGCCCCTCTAACACTCAGCAGTGTCCATCATGCAGGGCGTATTGAAGGTGTGTTGATATGATATATTTTCATACACTGACTTTATTCATCATTCAACTCTTTTATATTCAACCCACAGTGTTGAGTGTCTACCACAGGTCCTCACTCTGGCAAGAAGCACAAGCTCTTCGGTATTAGCAGTGGCACCTGGAGAGCTGGTCTGAGTCACGCAACATTTCCCACTGCACAAAGGCCAGTTAAGTCTGCTCTCCCTTATTCAAGTGAGGCTGTGTGGCCGATGGCAACCATTATTCTCCAAAGGAGCCATTCAGGCTGAATTCAAAATCCCTTCACAATGTTGGGAATGAGCAGGCTGTTAATATGTCTGCCAGGAAGAGGTTAAACCAAGGAAGGAACTTTATGGAAAAGAGAGTTGCTGGTTTCACAATGTATTCCACTTTGCTTATCTCTTGAGTTGACACAAAGAAACAAACAAAACAAAAACCTAACAACACAAAAAAAGGCCTACATTTTTTACTCCAGATTTGCCCCATTTTCCTTCTTTACAACATCTGCACCCTTCTTATAGCATCTGACCTCATCCTAATGTCACATAAATGTATCAGAGGTAAGCCATGATCATATGGAGGAACAACATGAGCCACATGTAAGCCACAAGGTCTGGGCATGATTTGCCCTGTTTTCTAGCCTTTCTCATAGAAAATACTTTCATAGATTAGAAAAAGAAGAAATCAAAAGATGGGAGGGAGAGAAGGAAGCAGGGAGGAAAAGAAAGAAAGAAGGTCAAGAGGTCTAGTTTTCTGAGTAAAATATGTGGGCAAGAAATTAAAGGGACCTCATTATGATGCAGAGTAGAATACAAGTGACTAATTCTTCTTTAAAATCTCTAAATTTAAAAAATCTCACTAATGCTTGAGATGGGGGTCTTGGGAATGAATCTGGAGCCCCTTATCCATATTAAACAAGGTACTGCAAATCTTTTTTTTTCCTTCCAAGGAATAAATTAAAATCCAACAGATCAATGAAGGTGTCTATCCTAAAGGTGACAGAGTCACCACATTAACATGTCGCATATCTCTGAGAGATGAAGCAGTGCATGTGTCCTCACGGAAATGCTTAGAACTGCCACAGAGTAGGGATGGAAGTTGAGGTGGAGAGGGAAGAGAGGGAAGGAGGGGGAGGCTTCAACAGCCTCACCTCTGTGAGGAAACAAGCGCGAAAGCAGATGGTAACCACCTCCAGAGGGCAGCACAACAGACATCCTCAAAGCTGGATCCTCACAGTGTGGGGGCCTCAAAGACCAAACATTCTCCAGTGTCTGTGCCCTGGTAGTGTTTTGTTTTGTGTTTGCAAATGGATGAGTTTGTGTCATCAGATTGGGGGGTGTTTCCCTAGTTTTGGGGTGGCTCCATGGCAAGGATGTTTTGATACAAAGTAAGTAAACTAGCAGAACCCTTATACTAGCAGGATATTCGGTAATGATCTTTTGGTAATGACACTTTGCTTAGTGTTTCTTTTGGGTTGACATGGCTGGTCTTGGAAATCTATAATTCAAGTTCCTGTCAACTTGGATTCTTCTCTGTTCAAGATGCTCTCAAGATGACCAGGAGACCCTCAAGGCGAGGGGTCTAATGTCACTGACTGGCCCAGTTTGCGATGCTGTTATACTGCCCTGTTGGTAGAAAAGGCTAATAAATTCTAGCCTCACATGTGCTGGTACCTTCCTTAGGAAAATCAAACCAGTTCTTTGACCTATACATTGTTATGCTTTGTGCAACATATTTTGGTGAAACCAATTAGCTGCAACTGATTGACTGGGGATCAATACCTGAGCCAAAGGCAACCACAAGATGGGTTAGATAGGAAAGACACTGGCTACTTCTGGATTCTTTTCCTGAAAACTCTTCCCTGTATGTTATGCATATTAAATGATGCAAACTGGCTTCTTGAAGTCTGTCTTTTGGGGGGAAAGTTAGACAAATTAAGGGAAGGTGGGCCGCTTACACATGCCTAGGTCCACAGCAATGGGCACTTGTCCAGAGTACATTTCTGCTCCTCTCTGGAACCTGAGGCATAATCCCATTGTGACCCAGTAGGACTGTGGCTGATGTAATGATGTCACCTGCCATACTCTCCCCTATACCCCAGGTGTTTGTACGATAAGCTTCTGGCACTGAAGGTCAGCGGTGCATGAGAAACACCACATGCAAGCCTGCAGCTGGCAACATTTCCACTTGGATCTTATTGGGTTCTTTTGGTTGTTTGTTGTCAGGGCTCACAAGTACTGAAATGAAGTTGTTTTGATTTGCTACTGTCTCTCTGCTATCAGACAACTGTTATTAGGAAAATCACATTAATTAGCAACAGCTGAGGGAGGACTAGTTCTTTCAGAGCTGCAGCTGCAAGTCTCTTTGCAATCTGACTGCTGCCTGAATTTTAACAATTAACAGAATAAACAGTCTCTGAGCGTATTTAATCACGTTAATTTTGTTTTCCTCTATTTCTATTACTGTTTAGGACTGGTAGTTAATCTGCATTAAGAACTCCGATACTATTAGCATACCTTAAAGCATAACCTCAGCATTCCTATTCCTCTGTGATTTATTGGAAGTGATATATTGTTTAGCTATTTTTTTTTTAGTTCATGCAGGGAAATGAAGAACTAATTAAAATTTACCCAACAGATTGGCCTATTAACCAAAATATTTGATTAAACGGAAAATCTTATTTTAGAGCCGTCTTGGGTAACATAATTAAATAGATGGATGAACAGAAGGAAGGAAAGAAGAATAAATGAATAGAATGACAGACACACAGAATAACAGATACATACATATACATATGTAAATAAGGACTGAGATTGAAACCTCTTAATTTCTAAGGCCAACTAGTTCATTACTTTTGTTTATGATCACCAGGATACCAGCATATAAAGGCAGGGTGTAATAGAAAGACCTCCAGTCAGGCAGATCTTGAGCTGCCTCTTCAGTGTGGAGTAGGTGAATTACAGTTTTCTTCCCTACAAATTGGGGTTAATACCAACTTTATGAGACTCTTGTGAGCATTAATGAGCTAAGCTGATCTGCAAAGAGCCTAGCACAAAGGAGGTGCCTGAAAATATGTTATCATCCTTTCCTCCTTCTACTTTAAACCTTGTGTTGCTATTTAACTTCTCATTTATGCCTTTTCTACCCAACTAGGGAGTTAATTAAAGTCTTATGAAGTAGGGACTCTCTCTTGCTCATCTTTGTACCTACCCACAGTGCACTGCACAGCAGCTGAAGCCCATTGGATATTTGTACCAATTCACCAGTATTAGCCCACATGCCTTACTTTATCCGCAGGTACAATAATAGTTAACACCTATTGGGTGCTTACTGTGTTCCAGGCACTCTGTAGTTGAGTGTTTTACATACTTTGAGAGTTCTCAGCCCTGGCAGCTCATTAGAATTATTTGGGGGAGCTTTTAAAAAGCATTGGCACCCCAATTCCATCCCAGGCCAAGGAGATCAGAATTTCCAGAGGTGGGGCCACACATTGGTAACTTTTAAAAGCTGCTCAGGTGATTCTAATGTGTGGCCAAGAACCACTGACTTAAATTACTTTGTTTAGTTCTCCCACCTATGAGGTAGGTACTATTATTATCTTCATTTGAAGATGAAAAAAGCTGAGGCACAGAGGGACCAAGCCTCTTGCCCAAGTTTATATAACCCTTAGGAGGCAGAACCAGCATCAGGAATCCAATGGCTTTGACTCCACAACCCATCACTTGCTCCCCTGTGCTCTCCCAGCTCTCAGGTGACAAGGAAATCCCAAGCTAAAACTACTGGGCAAAAGTAGAATATGCAGCTGTCGCCATTGTTATCCAGTGACTCTGATAATGATCATCATAAAAAAAAAAAAATGTGCCAAAGCACAGCGAATCCTTCCTATATCAAAAGTGGAGACAAGGTTTCTATCTTGACTTTTACACTCATGGTCTCTGTGTTGCAGTTCAAATCACATTATCTCTCTGAGCCTCAATTTCACCTGAATACTATGATGTCAACCTTACAAGAGAATTGGCAAGGCACTTCTGTAAACCCGAAATGACTTAAAAAATGTAAAGGGGGCACTTCCCACGCCTTGGCACCTCACCCCCATTTTATAGGGGGACAATCTGGCTCAGCATGGGTAAAGTCAGGACTCCATCCTTGGTTTGTCTGACACCAGAGCTTGTCTGCAAAGGGCAAACTGTCTAATGCAGTGTTTGCAATCAGTCAAGAACCATCTCGAAAAATGTGAGTAGCCATGTAATCTATTGTGATGGCCAAAGAGGTGTAGAAGGGAGACTTTTCCTGTTGTGAGGAATAATGAAATAATTAGGCTTTTCTGTAAAGAGCTGTTTTACGGATGGTCCTCATGCTGGGGGGAACGTGCTCTCCTTCCCTCCCACACTCCCGTTCCCACCCCCTTCTGTCACTTCCTGGCTTTGTTCCAGGGGCTAAAGTGAAAATGGAAATGCGCCCTTGTTCCAAAGAGAGCTTGGCATTTCCGGTTCTCAGATGAATATTCATGTGCTAGTCCCTCAGCCTTGTTCTCTCATCTTCTCCCCAGACCTAGCACCAGCCTGGCACATAACAGGTGCTCACTAAATGTTTGTCAAATAAACAGTAGAGTCCTGCGGGGCAGTGGGGTGTGGAGGGTGGTGAAAGATACACTGATGTTGCCTCTGATTGAAGCCAAGTGCCCCCTGTAGCACCACATACAAATATGCTTTCGCCTTAGTCACTGTTTCCATCCTAATCTGCTCAGCTTAACCCAACTTTGTGTCCCATTTCTTCCCTTGTGATGGCCTCCCCCACTGAGGCCCCTTTGGACCTGATTCTTAGCCTTTCTTCTTCATCTTGACCCTTTGTTACTGTCCTCCACTATGAGCTGCTCTGATTCTGCAGCCACCCAAGGCATAACCATCACCCGGTCCAGCTCCGGCTCCAAGTGTACCTGGCCCCATGGCAGGGCACACACGACTGCTGACAGTGCAGGCACGGGAAGGCAGTAGTGGCATGAGAGGAGAGGTGACTTGAGTGGATATGCATCTCCCCCATTCACCCCTAGAGAACTACTGAGGCTCACAAAAGACAACCCTCTCAAGAATTCAGCCTCATTAAAGATCTGCACGGTGGCAGATCAAAAGCTTGTGCTGTGGAGTTGGTCTGTCTGGGGTTTAAATCCCAGCTCTGTTATGCTGTTGGGCAGGCTGTGCCTCAATTTCCTCTCTATACAATGGGAGAATAGTATCTTCATTATAGGGCTGTTGGCACATTGTTTTAGCTATTATTTTACTGTTATTAAAATTTTAGAGCAATACTCAGCTGAATGCTCAAGGAAGGAATGTTTTGGCAAAGGAAAGGATAAAGAATAGAAGGAAAGAAAAAAAAGTGACTTTATTGAGAGTCACCTCTGCCCCAAACACATTCCTTCTTGGTCCACCATTAGGAGCCAAATGCAGGTCCTCACAAGTTCCTTTTCTCTGGGCTAGGGACACTCCTGCACACCAATTCCTCTGCTTTCTCTAATTGCCTTTTGTCTGCTCACAGGTTGTGTTCTGTGGCCTTCTGCACCACCCTAGACTAGGTTGGTGCCTGCCCACCCCAGCCCTGTGCTCTTCCCAGGGTGGCCTCTTTCACACCACCTATTTGCTGCCCATTGTCTGAATCCCACCATTCTGCGCGTTCCTGGGAGGCTGTGCCCTGCTCAGCTCTGCATCCTCGACCTCCAGCATGATGCCTGGTATGGAACAGTGATTCGAGGTGAAAGAATCAAAGAACAAATGAACTCTGCCCAGCCTCTCGGGCCTGGTGAGTCTTTGCCTGTCTTCTCCATTGAACCCAATGTCTTCTCATCCACAGCTCAGCCCAAGCAGATGAGAGGAAGAAGCCAGGAAGACATGAGAAAAAGAAAGAAAAGAGAGAAAGATGCAAATGCAACTTCTTGAGCTGAGTCTTTTACATTTGAAACCATTTCCACCTTAAAGAAAATTTAGAACAGTGCAAAGCTTTCCCCTGTGAAGCATTTGGGAGCAACTGGTTGACATGATATCCAATCACCTTGAGTACTTGATTGTGCATTTCCTACAAACAAGGACATTGTCCTATGGAACCATGATATGACCGTCAGTTTTAGGAAGTGAACATCAATGCATCCAATCCTCAAGCCCTATTGAAATGTTGCCCATTGTTCCTTTCTAGCCAAACTGTGTAGGTCGGAATTGCAGCGTTGCACTTAGATTTTATGCCTCTTTAGTCTCCTTTCGTCTAAAACAGCTTCTCAGTCTTTCCTTGACTTTTATGACTTTGACGCTTCGGAAGATTACATGTCAGCAACTCTGTAAAATATTTCAGCTTATCTGATGGTTCCTCAGGATTAGATTTAGGTTATGTGTGTTTAGAAGGAATATCATAGAAGGGATGCTGTGTTTTTCTCATTGCATCTTATCAGGTGGCACATGATATAAATTAGATTTGTCCCATTACTGGTGTTTGCCAGACTTTTCCATTCTAAACTTCCTGTTTTTTTTCTTCTTTGTGGTTATTAAATATTTTGAGTGCAGTTATTTGGAGATTACACATTCTGTTCTTTATCAAACTTTCCCACATGTATTCATTCATTCACTCCTTTAATTGGCATATGTAATTATTTATATCAGATGATCTCTAGCTTTCCATCTTATTTAATGGGTCATAATCTGTTACTCTTACAACTCTGTGGAAAGTTACAGCCCATGGACATTTGTGCTTGGCCTCCCTCTTGTCTTGATTTATATTTTAATTTTTATTTTCCCTAGTTTTGATTTTTTTAAAGTTTAACATGATTATTTTATTTTATGTTTTTCTTATGTGAATTGGCAAGGAGCAAGCAAGCAAAAGGAAATGAGACCCGTGAGACTGAAATTTAATAGTTTCTTTTTTTAAAATATATTTTTATTGATTTTAGAGAGAGAGAAAGGGAGAGGAAGAGAGAAACATTGATGTGTGAGAAAAACATGGATTGGTTGCCTCCCTTGAGCACCCTGACCAGGGATTGAACCCACAACCTGGGTGCGTGCCCTGACCAGAATCAAATCGGTGACCTTTTAGTTCACAGGGCAATGCTCAACCAACAGAGCCACACTGGCCAGGGTTGAAATTTAATAGTTTCTGAAGCTCAAAAAACCACCTTTAAAATGTACAGCCTGGCCCAAGCCGGTTTGGCTCAGTGGATAGACCGTTGGCCTGCTGACTGAAGGGTCCTGGGTTTTATTTCAATCAAGGGCACATGCTGGGGTTTCAGGCTCAATCCCCAGTAGGTGGTATGCAGGAGGTAGCCAATCAATGATTCTCTCTCATCATTGAAGTTTTTATCTCTCTCCCTTTCCCTTCTTCTCTAAAATCAATAAAAGAAAATATTTTTATAAAGTACAGTTTTTGTCCTAAGTGCCAGAAACTGGACTTCGCTTCTTTTGTCTTAGGAAACATCTACATGAGGATCTTCATTTTATTTTTTATTTTTTAAAAAACATTTTTTATTGATTTCAGAGAGGAAGGGAGAGGGGAGAGAGAGATGGAAACATCAGTGATGAGAGGGAATCATTGATCGGCTGCCTCCTGCACGCCCCCTACTGGGGATCGAGCCCACAACCCAGGCATGTGCCCTTGACTGAAATCAAACCCAGGACCCTTCAGTCTGCAGGCCGATGCTCTATTCACTGAGCCAAACCAGCCAGGGCAGGATCTTCATTTTATTGCAAATGTAAAGCAACAACAATAACAAAACAATAATAATCAGTAGCCTGTATAGAGCTTATTCTGTGTCAGACACTGTTCTAAACACATTGTATACATATATTAACTCATTTAATCCTCACAGCAGCCCCATGCGGTGGGAACTATTATTATCCCACTTTACAGGAAAGCACCTGAGGGTTCCCTGAATCTACCTTCATAACTATAGTGCTAAACAAGCCAGTCTAGCGGGGAGGTGGGTCTCAAATCTGGGGCAACTGAGACTTGTACAGGGGCATTCTGTTTGGGGGAAGTAAACTGGCTCCTGAGGTTAGGTGTGGAGCCTGATGCTCACCAAGTGTGAGAGGAGGGAACCCCCAAGGATGAGCTTAGGATTCTGGGCCCTGAGAACAGTCAAACCTATAAGCCAGTTATATATGTTCTCTGTGCTGAAGTTCCCATCTAATTAGCCATCGTCGCTTGACCCTGGCTGGGATGTGGGGCAGTAAAGGATGGGCTCCCAGCATGGAGCAGAGGTAGGGGAGCAACTTCCTGAGGGACAGACACATTGTCTAGTAGATCCACGTGAATGGCCGGGGTGGCAAGCGACAACCAGGAGTTCTTGATTTGTGCAATGATTCCCTAAAGATTCCCCCAAATTCGTGGGCGGTCGACCTGGCAGAAGCCTGGTCTTTCTGTCATTAAAGAAGAATTAGTTTCTGATTAATAATCTGAAAATAATACTTTCCATTTTAAAAGATTGGGGGGCCACTTTTTGAGGATTCAGACTTGGTCCTTGGAGTGCACATCTCTGATTCCATTTAGAGCCCTGTTATTTCTAGCACTAGTTGGATTGGGCTGTGGATTATTCCTCTGTCAAATCATGACTTAACACTGGAATCAACGCTCTCTGCCCAATTTTTTTATGGGGGTGGATTCTACTTTAGCACAGCATGCATCACAGTTGTTGACTGAGGGAAAAGGCAAGGTGAGTCTTTCATCTCCATGTACAAAGAAGCAAGTACAAAGACATACACTAGGGTGTTACTGCATCTAGTGTTCCCCCAACAGAGGCATCGTCAGAGAGGTACTGAGGGCCACCGTCACCACGTGATAGATGGTAAAAAGTAAAAGCCAAGGGCGACCACTGAAAGCCAAACACAAAAAGGCGAGGGTAGAGAAACCAGATCCAGGAAGCGGGTTTACCTAGCAACACAGCTGGTGTGAAGGAAGATTCCCTCCAAGCAACGTGGACTGGAACAGCAAGGCCTGTTCAAGTACATTCTGACTCATCAGATTTCTACGAGGAGCCACAGATGTGTTTAATTTTATACACGGAGACCAATGCACACACCGTGAGCATGCACGGACCCAGCTGCCTGAGCCACATAAGCACAGCGGATGCGAAAGAGGGAGCGGTGACCCTGGCCGCCAGTCTGGGCACTGATTCCTCAGCCACAAGACAAGACTCGGTCCTGGGACTTTCATCTGGGGTTGGGGCCCAGCCACCCATCATTCACCCCCCCCCCCCCCGGAATTTTCCTGTACTCTGGAAGGCTTTTCTGGTTAGCTGGGACTGTTGTTCAAGGTCTGGGTGTAATTATCACAAAACAGCCTCTGACTCTAGGAAAAAAAAAAAAAAAAAAAGGGAGTGTGGACCAAGTAAGGAGATGATAGCTAACCAGTCCTGCACCCGAAATTGCAATTAGAGCAATTCTGATGTCATCGTTAATCATGCCGATTTATGTTTTGAAAGGAAATCAAATGATGAATGTAATGATTATTTCTGTTTCTGCTTCCCCCCTCTCGTTCGCCTCAAAAATTGGCAACAGCACTAAAGTCAAATTAAACATCTGTTTGAAAAATAAGCTGGAGTGCTGATGACAGCTGCCCTAAACTTACAAATGCGCCACAGCTGTCAAACTCTAAATTAACAATGATTTTCATTTATGAACAGGGTAGAGCTAAGATATAAAGGAGCTTTTTCTCCTCTGTTTTCCCAGCGTCCAGGGGCTATTTTTATGTGAAGTCTTAGGGAAATGCCCAAGGAAAAATGTAGCTGAAATCAACCTGCAATCATGAATCATGAAAGGCGTGGGGGACATTCTTCTGAAGAAATCTCACTTATTCGTTGGCTTTAGGCTGAGTGTTCTCTGTGCTGCAGGGAGCTGTGTCCTTCAGGGACAAGTCTTGGATTGCTGGTTGAGAGTGAATGGTGATGGAGCCGTGAGCATCTGCAGGGGAACTCCTTCTATAGCACTGAGGACCCTCTGCTCATCTCTCCAGCATGGTTTGCATCTTCAGTGGGCTTCATGCAGCCCGTGCTTCCTCCAGATGAAGGTATATGCTTTTGTGACCCTGTGGTCACATACTGGGTGAAAACAATTTAATGAAGCCATTTGGGTGAGAGGATAAAATATGCTAACTTACTTCACACTTACTTCATGACCCTGAAAGACAGAGTAGGTGTGAAACCATTTCTTTGCCCTTTTCTACCCTTGTCCCAGGGTCATCACTATCCTTTTTGGGGCTGGGAGAAGGCATGGGAGAGGAACAACATGCCTATTGTATGATCTATTCCCTGGTTTAAAAAAAAATACATGGACTGAAAGGTTAATGCAGGTATGATACCACCTGGTACTTTTTCTCTGCTGCCTAAATGTTTCCATTTTTATCCTTTGACCATTCCATGTAAAAAATGCCTGCAGGGATAAATAAATGGTGGTACATACATGTAATGGAGTATTACTCAGATTTATAAAGGAATGAAGTGCCATACGTGCTACAACATGGATGAACCTCTAAAACATTACGCAAGTGAAAAAAGCCAGATGCAAGAGATCACATCTTGCATGATTCTATTTATATGAAATATCAAGAATAGATAAATCCATCGAGACAGAATGAGGACTGGTGGTTGCCAAGGGCTGGGGGGAGAGGAGGATGGGGAGAAGCTGCTTAATGAGGAAAGAGTTTTACGTTGAAGCAAGGGGAGTGTTTTGGAACTAGACAGAGGTGGTGGTGGCACAACATTGTGAATGTACAAAATGCTACTGAATTGATGACTTTTTAAATGGTGAATTTTATGTCATGTGAATTTTATCTCAATTTTTAAAAAATGTCCTCGGGGCCAACACACTGTGTTTTGATCCCACTGAGACGAGGACAGGGACTTTATGGGCAACTGCTGTTCCATCAGTGGGAGAGGACTGGGACTGGTCTCCCTGCCAGGGCCCTGGGTTCGGGTGCACAACTGGGGCGGGCTTCAGCCAATGGGCTTGCAGGCATGGGCTTACAGCCAATGGGCTTGCAGGCATGGGCTTACAGCCAATGGGCTTGCAGGCATGGGCTTACAGCCAATGGGCTTGCATGCATGGGCTTCAGCCAATGGGCTTGCAGGCATGGGCTTACGGCCAATGGACTTACGCATGCATGCCCACCAAGTTATCGTCAGCATCTGACCCCTTGCAGTGTTAGCGCTGTCCATGGAGCAGGGCTACAGCGATCCCACCTGAGCTTCCGTTTACTCCTGTGGCTAGGGCGTCTCTGCAGTCTGTACTTCCTGTTTACGTCTTGACAGCTTCCTCCCCTGGGGGCTGCACCCTGCACCTGGGACTCTAGCTGCTGAGAGAAACTCCGCTGCCATTGGGCAGCTCCCCTGGACGGGTGGCCCCGCCAGCCTTTCAGGAACCCCTGGCATCTGGATTCCACCTGTTGGATCGTAGGTCTTAGGGTATCAAAGTCTTCCTGAACCAAGCACGTGTTGCCCTCTAGCCATGACCTCGGTCTTTCCAATGCTCTCCCAAGAACCAGCTACTTTAGCTGGTTGGGGATTTTTCACCCCTTTCTCCAGGCTCCTCCGGCCCCCCCTCCCCCGCCGGCCCTGTTAGCATTGCTGAGGTTCTAGACAACCTCAAGGGAAAGGGGCCCTGACTTACAACAGAGGAGCCTGTGGTTCTTCTCAATACCTAACGCCAGGAAAATTGTGGGGTAAGCTGCACCCCAGCCACGTCAGATCCTGCTCACCCTGCCAGCTTGCTCTAAATCACACACAGTCATCCCGTGTGGGTTGTCTGTGTTATTTCCTTCCAAGGTAAAAAGAGCTGGTGAGCTCCATGAAGCTACAAAGTATTGTGAGTGCTAGCTAATTCCTTAGGACTCATCCTTGCTTCCCACTAAGAAGCCTTTCCCTGGCCAGATCCCCGGATTTGTTTTCCATTTTTAAAAAGACATTTAGTTTCCTCACTTGGGGAACAACATCTCCTCCCACAAGGCAGTCTTCTACCCTTGGGTTATAGAAGGGGGCTGTACCCTCATAGGCCAATTGAGGCAGAATGTGAGGGTGGGGGTTGGTCAAGCTCAGCCATTGTAGTTTAGAGGTGACTAGTTAACAACCAGAATTTTGAAGTCAGACAGAAGTGGGTGTAAGACTCACTTCTCCCACTTAACTGCTTTATTACCCTGAATATAAACTCTGTAAACCTCAATGTTATCATCAACAAAATGGGAATGACATAGAGAAGACCTATAAGTAAGCTTTAATGAGGATCAAGTGAGAGAAAGCATGCAATACACCTAGGGCAGTGCTTAGCAATACATCTAAGTTACCTCCACTACTATTCACACTAACCGATGCATTGGGCACCTCTCTATGCCTCTTCACATCCTCTTATTCAATTCTGACTCCAAACACTGATGTGCTGTGTCCAGCTCTGCCCCACTGTAACTGGGTGATGCACACCTTGCCTGCATGGTGTACCTCTTGTTTCCTATACCAGAGCTTCTCCGATACTGTGGTAGGAGTTCAGAATCTGAGGCGTGTTCACATGTGTGCAATCCAGAAGCACAGGGCGCCCCGCCCCTTGATTAATGGAGGATGGAAGCTAATGGATAACAGCTCTCTCCTGTATCTCTGAACATAGTATTCTGAGACACATGTCATAAACCTTTTCAAAAGGTCCCAGCAGGATCAAGCACCACTTGCCTATAGTGACAACCAAGTCAATAGCACTAGACTGAATCACATTCACACACCCCTCCTACCTCCCCTTCCCCGCCCCTCACTTCCCGCTCTCTGCAATCACTTCCCAAATAAACCACCTGCATATAAACCTTTGTCTCACCTGGGCTCTTGGGAGAACCCGGGCCAGAAATCAGCAGTTACAGAGTTCCTAGCACTGGAGCATTCATAAGAGCAGGGGTCACTATGCTTTTTCTATGAAGTGCTAGAGAAGGAATATTTTATGCTTTGTAGGCCATACAGTCTCTGTTGCAACTTCTCAATTGTGCTTCTTTAGGGTGAAAGCGGCCCTAAACAATACATGGAACATGGCTGTGTTCCAATAAAACTTTACTTACAAAAACAACCGGTGGGCCAGATTTGGCCTATAGGGTGTGGTTTGCCAGCCCCTGCATTAGGGCCACAAAGAGGAGCAAAATTGATCCCTTTCTCTGTGAAGTTCATAGTCTCCTGTTGGGTGGAGAAGTGCCTGGAAATGAGGCTCTAAGGCAGCTCAAACCAGTCATAAACGACCTTGAACACCATGCTAAGATATCTGACATTATTCTTTGGCAATGGGGAACATTAATAAATTCTCAGATCTCATAGCTACTGCAGCTGGGAATAGGTTATTTCACTGGCAAGAAGTGAATTGCTTCTTTTTAACATTTATGTGAAACCCAGGCCTGCCCGAGGGCTGCCTCCTCTGCACTGCTCCAGCAGCACTCTGAGTGACACCCACTCCCCTCACTCACCCCATTGTATCAACAGGGCAGAGGTCCCTAATCTGATAAGCCTTGAGACCAAATGTGTTTCAGAATTCAGAATATTTTTGGATTTCAGAAAGATAATAATGTGAAAATTCCATATATTTTGTATTATCCCCATTAGGACCTGGGGCAGCATCTAACACATTAATATTTACACTAAAAAAACTACAAATACTTTTTCAAATGCTCACCCAAGGATATGTTTATTGATTTTGAGAGAGAGAGGAAGGGAGGGAGAGGGAGAGGGAGGAAGAGAGAGAGAGAGAGAGAGAGAGAGAGAGAGAGAGAGAGAGAGAGAGAGAGAAGCATCAATTGGTTGCCTCCTGTATGTGCCCTGACCCTGACTAGGAATTAAACCTGCAACCTAGATATATGCCCTGACTTGGAATCAAACCCACAACCTTTTGGTGTATGGGATGATGCTCCAACCAACTGAGCCACCGGGCGAGGGCAAGACTACAAATAATTTCAAGTCAGCTCAGGGTAGGTTTGAGCCCTAAGTGAGTTAAGAAAAATGTTTTGTATTTTAGAGATTTTTGAATTGCAGAATTGCAGACTGTGGACCTGATTTGTTTTGTTGTGTTTCACCCCTAGGCTGTGATGTCCTCAAAGTCAGTCTCTGAGTCCTCAGTACCTGCGCACAGGAGGTGCTCAACCAACATTCCCAAGAGAATGAGCAAACAAGAACGGCGGAGAACAGTGTTCGAGGAGGGCTTCGGGGGAAGAAGAGGCTGGTCAGGGGCTCTGCTAAAGACCCTGGGGATGCTTTAATGCTCTGATTAGGATTCTTAACTTAATCTTGAAGGTGATGGAAGCTCCGGCTCTAGTTATTAGGTAAGTAGAGTGACTCAGCTGCATATGAGGGCGGCAAGTCTTGTGCCAGCGGAGGAAGGTGCTCGGGTAAGCAATTAGGAGGTTCTTGCAATAGTGAGGCAAGAGGTGTCTGTGACTAAGACTGTGAATGCAAAGCAAGTGACAGAAATGACAGCTCTGGCAACTAATGATGTTGGGGGAGAGGGAGGAGTCGGCGTTGAACCTGACCTAGTGGCACCAGTTGGAGATGGTAGAGTGCAGTATTAAGATTACAGGCTCCGGAGCCCAGATGTTTCTGTTTAAATCCCAGCTCTGTCACTTACCCTGTGACCTTGGGCAAGTTCCTTAACCCCTCTGTGCCTCTGCTTCCTCTTTTTCCCCCCTAAATATATTTTTATTGATTTCAGAGAGGAAGGGAGAGGGAAAGATAGAAACATCAGCGATGAGAGAGAGTCATCAATCAGCTGCCTCTTGTGCAGCCCGAAACCTGGGCAGGAATCGAACCTGGAATCAAACCGTGGCCACTTGATTCATAGGTTGATGATCAACCACTGAGCAACACTGGCCAGGCCTCTGTTTCCTCTGTAGTATTCACTTCCTAGGGCCGCTGTGAAAATTAAATACGTATTTGTAATGCATCTAGAAGAGGACTTGGCTCTTGGCTGTTACTATTACCTGTAATCAACCATTGTTTCATAAGGTTGAATTTCCCGAATGATTCACCAAGTGACTGTCTCCTCAGGAGGAGGATGGCACCTCAGACCCTCCCGGGAAGTGACAAATGAGTGTCAGAAATCTAGTAATAAGCGTGTGCAATGAAGGCAATAAGTGTATGGAAAGAGAGGATCACTTCAGGGGACAGGATCTGTCCCATTCACGAGGGCTTTTTCTTTCAATGAGTTGCGCCTTCGCTGCAGTGCTTCTCAGCATCAGCATTGCAGCATGCCAGGAAACCTTGAAGTGCTGGATCATTCATTCGGAGGGAGAAGGCTATAAGGAGGGCTGCCTGGAAAGCTTGTAATTTAGAAATGCTCAAATCTTTGCATCCAAATGGAAATGGTGTCAGGTTTGTGCCAAAAGGAAAGTCGTAATTGCTCTGTGCTTCCCTTCGCAGCCCTCCTGGGCAAAGCAACACAACCAAGCAGGCTTCAGAGCTGTCGTCTGCAGACATTGAGCAGACTCTGCAGCTCATTCTACCAGGCTGTCATCTCCCAGGAACATTACCCAAACACTGCAACACAAATGCTCCTTTTTTTGCAAGTGAGGGCTCTGCAGCAAACCTGGCATCTCCCTTTTCATCTGTCCTGAACCTTGCTGCCAGATTTCAGTGTCCTTACTAACTTTTTAATGAGCCTTCCTTCCAGCATGTCAGGTCACTGTTTAATAACCACTGATGGCTCCTTTGGTCCTCTTGAGTCCAATTCCATCTCTTTATCTTGACATTGGAGGACCTCCATGATTGAGCAATGGATCTTGGCCCCCAAAGACCTTCTAATCTTGCTAACTCTGCCTCGTGTCTCCCAAGGCTGCCATTTTTCCTCTCACATCTAAGCTCTGACTTCAATTTTCACTCTGTCCACCCCCTTCACCTGGAATAACCTCTTCCCTTCTATCCATTCATCCAAATTCTACTTCAGCCTTTAAGATATAAACTAACCTTTCCAAGATGCTCTGGTGCTCCCATGAGTCCAACCCCCACTCATCTCCTTTCTGACTAACCATGCTTAATTTCTCCCCGGTTCCGTCTTGGGCTTGCTGACTTTTGCATACACATTTTTATTTATCACAGCTAGACTAAAAGTGCCTTGGAAGTCAGGATCAGTGCCCTGGGCACATGGTAGGTGCAGGTGGAATACTGATTGCTTGGTTGGTTTCCCAACCACCTTCCACATGAAAAATATAGAGACTTTCTCAACTAGATAAAGGGTCTTTCTCATCTTGATTGCAGACACAATTTTAAACGTGTACTCCATGTTATAGTTAAAAGTGAAATATAATGGCATTCCTGTTAAAATCAGGAAGAAGCATGACTACCACTATTTAATATTCTAGTAGAGGTGATAGGTAAGAAACTAATGCATGAAAAGGAAATAAAAGGTATATTTATTCATTATCTCCCCCAAAGAATGAAAGAGCAAGTCACCAGAACTATCAAGAGAGTTTGGCAATGTGCAGATTCAAAGTCAAGGTACAAGAATCAATAGGTTTCCTGAACACAAGCAATCATAGATTAGAAAGTATAACAGAAAAAAAAGCCCATTCTAAAAAGCAATAAAACCATAAAACACCTATGAGGGAAAAAGCCTCATAAAAATGCACAATCTAAATGAAGAAAAATTACATTACTTTGCCAAAGGACATAAAACACCTGAATAAATAGGGGATATTCAGGTTTCTGACCTGGAAAACATATTGTAGGGATGCTGACTTTTCTCACATTAGACTATTAATTCAGTGAAACACCATTAAAAAATCATGCTGTAAGTTTTGTTGAACACAACAAGCTTATTCTATGATTTACCTGCAATTATGAATCTGCTTGAATGGCCACGAACATTTTGAACCATAAGATTAATGAGCGATAACTTGCTATCAAAACATAAAATAAAATTATGATACTAAATGGTGTGGGTTTCATGCAGGGATACAAAGATCAGCAGAACAGAACAGACTTGTATAAAAATTTATATTAGATAAAGTAGCATGTCAAATAATCAGGGAAAGAACAAACTTTTTGATAAATGGATGTGGGACAACTAACTAGCCACTTTGAGAAAAAACAGGTAGATTTTGATTTCCCATCTGTGCTGATGTCTTGGGCTTGCTTCTCCAGATGCTGTCCCCATCCTTGGGCACCCTGGTCTCTGCCTGAGAGGGGAATCAATATAAACTATATTAATATCAGTGGACTCCATCGTCCTGAGAATTGGAGCCAGGCCAAAGGGGAGGACTGGCAGGAAATCAGAGGAAGGAAGTTGGGATCCCATAACCTCAGGCCAGGTGCTTCCCTTCACCAGAAGTCTCAGCTCCGGAGAGGTAATGGTCTCCTGGGCTCTGGGCTCTGTCCTCTCTTTCCCCACCTCGTGCTTCTCCTGTTCTGGGCGGGGAGAGCTCCTCCCACTGTTTTGTGGTCACACCACGGTAAATAGACCCTTTATTAAACTGACCCTATGGCGCCTCAATTTGAGCTTGCCCTGTGTTTTCTATTGAGGCTTATTTGTAGCATATCAGTCACAAAATTAAATTTCAGGAAGATTAAAGACCTAAATTTATTATAAAATTTATAAAAATATTAAAATGATGGGAATATATGTATAATCTTGGATGTAGGAAGGTTCTTTTTAAAATAGACACAAATCAAAATTCATAAGGGAAAGGATGGCTACATGAGATTAAAATCAAGATTTTAATTTTCTGGATGACTAGATACCCATAAGCAATGTTTTTTAAAAAGGTAGAAAAAATATTTGAAATTTATAGCAAAGCATTATTATCTGGGATATATAAATATCAATTTTACATATAAGTACACTTAAGTATATAAAATTATATATGTAAATATGTTTACATAAAATATTTTTATATAATTATATAAAAAAATACTTTAAAATCAATTTTTAAAAGCTACATCATTAGAAAAATAGGCAAGAATATGAACAGGCCCTTCACAGAAGAGGAAACAGAAATGGAATATATATGAAAAGATTCTTAATATTACTAGTAAGCAGGAAAATGCAAATTAATATAATATACCATTTTTTAAAACTATCAGATGGGTAGATCTTCAAAGATTGATAATACCAAGAGTTATTGAGTCAATATGGAAGCAGGCTCTCTTGTTCATAGTCAGAGAAGATGTTTAAGTTGTCAAACTTTATAGAGGAAAATCTGGCAATGTCTATTAAAATTATAAATGTGTATCCCTTATGATCCCATATCTTGGCATCTACCAGGGATAAAAACGTGCATATTTGCTCAAAGGTGCATGTACAAAGGATGCTCATCATAATATTATTTGCAATAACAAAAAAACTGGAAACAATCTAAATGTCCATCAACTATGGAATAACTAACACATTCCCACTATAGATGGTTTGCAACAGTTTTTAAAAAGAGGTAGAGCTATATTTTCTGACCTGGATATCTCTCCAACACATCTTATTTAGGGAAAAGCCATCCAAATTCAGTATATCACGTAGACCATGAAACCATTTGTGTAAATTTAAATTTCCACAAAAATGAAACTATATTCTTTTATCCTTACTTATCTGCATATAAGCATAAGATAAATCTAAACAATAAATACCAAATTGATATATTTGCTACCATTTGGGTAGGAAACGCTGAGATTCATTAGGGGCAATGTCAGGGTTGTTGTTCTTTTCACTTCTGTATTCTGTATTTCACTATTTTCTGTATTATTTGAAATGTTACAATGTAAATGTACGTACATCTTATCTTAAAAACTATTAATTCTTCAGTGAATAGTTTTAGCTTGTATTAGTTCCTTTAGAAGAAACAAAGAAAAGGAAGAACATGGGGTTTTAGAGTTATGTGGATGTGTGACTTCAAGAAACTTGTCTAGCGCTGGCCAGGTAGCTCAGTTGGTTAGAGTGTCGGCCTGATAAGCCAAGATTGTGGGTTTGATCCCTGGTCAGGGCACATAACAAGAATCAGCCAGTGAATGCGTAAAGAAGTGGAACAACGAATCAATGTTTCCTCTCTCTCTCTCTTTCTCTCTCCCTCCCTCCCTCCCTTCATCTCTCTAAAATCAATAAATAAAAATTAAAAAAAGAAGCTTGTCTAATTCCCTGAAACTTGACTCCTCATTTGTAAAATGGGGGAGTTGTTGTGAAGATTAACTTAGATAAAACCTGTGAGCTGTGCTGCTGTGTTCCTGGTGCAGAGAAAGTATTGGTTGACTTTTGCTCTCTCCTGCATTTGGCCCATGAGAACCTCAAGGGCCAAAAACATACGTCAGTTGCCTATAAATGCCATGCGTATGCAGATAGAAGCTCGGTTACATTTGCTGAAAGAATGAGTGAATGCACAAGCCATATTGCTTAACTGGTAATAAATAAATGTATGTCCACATATGTTCATTGTTAATGGGTAAACGAGAGATGCCTTTCTGGCTTCCACCAGGGAGATCAAATGCTCTGGTTCGTGAGAACAAGAAATCATAGAAAAACAGAGATGTAGGTGAGAGTAAGGTTTTTAGAGTGGGAAGATCTGATGTTTTCCAACTTTCTTCTCCCGAGCCCCAGGCCCTGCAGAGGGATAGGGCCACCATGGGCAGGGGTGTGGGTGCTAGAAAGCCAAACTGAGACCCGTGTTCAGGCTGAGAGAGTGGACACACTAATGGACAATGGGAAGACCATATACGACAATGACAATAGAAATCTGACCCCAACCTTTGCAGCAACTGGCCTGGGAAGCCAAACCACAACCTCTGAAGCTATCAGCCCAGAACGTTTAGGACTTGGTCAATGAATGCCGATTTCTCTAACCTCCCCCCCCCCCCCCCCACTGCCTCCTCTATTTTTAAGTCCTGACCAACCAAAGAAAGCCAAATGCACTCTGCAAACCAATTGCATAAGAGGCCACACTTCTAGCTATCCCCGTTCCTGGTCCCCCATGCCAATAACCTCCGACCAGAACATACCTGCAGTCTTCCCTCCTTTTACTCTAAAGCCTTTCCACTCCTCTGCTGCCTTTGAGTCTCTGCCAAATGCTAGTGATGATGGTCGCTGACTCCCTTGATATACAGCAAGCTCTGAATAAACAGATTCTGCGTGTTTTCGTTTCAGTGGTCTCTTGATTTCCACAAGGTCCTCTCCCACATTTCTACTAGGTACTAGATATATGTTATATATTAAGTTTATATGTAAAATTTCATTTTAAAACTTCTAGTTGCTATTTTTAAAACAAATCTCCAATGTAAATTAACACCAAGAGCTAAAGTTCTACTGCTAATTTTTTTTTTTCAAATCACCAGTGTAATTAATGCCAAGAGCCAAACTTCTCAAGGAATCTGAGGAAGGATGCTCAGCTTGCATTAAACTAAAAAAAGGAACAGATGATGCCCAGAAAGAGCAGCAAAGAGAGGGCTGAGTCTGGACAGGGGACAGAGATTCCTAGAGATCTCTGCAGGGTTTTTTCCATAAGTCAGGCCCAGCTGAGTCCGGAAACTACAAGGATTGGAATGGGGAGGTGAAAGGCTTCCTTAGCAGCCTCTCCTGGGGGCTGGCCTGGAGTTAACCACATTTGTAATTCTGTTGAAATGTCCACATGCCAGAGATGCAGACAAATAAACCAAATACATGAATAAGGCCTTGGGTGGTTTAAAGAAGAGGAAGACGGTTGGGAAGGTCTCAGCCCCTACCTCCATGGGAAAGACTTCTCAGATATTGGAATTGGAGCCTTGGTCATCTAACCATGACTATTGTATATCTGAATTCCTAAAATTCTCACCGTCACTCTATACATTCTGTAAATCTATTTAAAATAAGTCATTCCTAGTTTCCAAAGCTGGTAAATATCAGTGGATGTCTCAGTAGAAAAGGAGCTTTGCATCAAGTAAGTCTGGGGAATGCTGGATGAAACCAAGTTAAACAGATTTCGTTGTAGCAGAATTTTGTAAAACCTTCAATATGATAACATATGCTGTGAATGTGCAAGAAGAAGATACAATATACAGCATTTTTCAAACTTGTTTAAACACAGAAGTTGATTTCTTGCCCGCCTATTTACATCTCCCTGAACACCATTCTATGGCATACAGTTTTGGAGACACCGTTTTGAGATAATGCTACCTCTCAGAGGAAAACTATTAGCTGGTTAACACTTCTGATCATTTATTGTAACTTACCAAAAGGAAAACCAGGGGGTCCCCTAGGAAGTGGCACAAGACGGCAATTTTGATGGGAGAAGGTAAAACATAGGATCATAAAGCAGAGCTGGAGGCTAATGGAGGTTACAGTTGGGTCTCAGGTCAGCCTGGCACAGATTAAGGTTACTAGGTATTAGATTCCAGGTGGAGAAAGTCAAAGATTATCCTCACCTGGTTCGTAATTTTTCTTGACCAGCCATAGTAGCATTATCTCTAGGAAGATAGAGAATGGCCAGGAGAATCACTGTATTAGGTAAAAATCAAGATTTTGTCAAATGATTCTTTTATAGCACTTTACCAATGATGGCCTCCAGTCCCATTTTTGAGTGGAGATAACTGAGGGCAGAGAAATGATGCAACCTGCCCGGTGGCCCAGCAAAGCCACTTTTCTTTCTGCAACCACACCATGAAGCCTTTGGTGGACTGCAGGGGAGGGGAGTGAAGTGTGAGGAGAATCCCACGCTCACTTACTTTAGAATGACACAGCCCGTTCCTGCCGGCGGTGCTACCCAGAACACCTGGATCCGTGTCCTCCTCCGTGGGGTGCTTTCCGTGACCGCAACAGGGCAGTTACTCATAAACTGTGTTTCTTCTTCATCTATGATCTATGGAAAACCAGCGGAAAATAAACACTTTAAAATGTGCTTCGTTTCGGGAAGGCTCTTATGTCTCTGAGTTGACACTTCCTTCATTTTATTTTTAAAGCTGTCATTTTGTGTTAGCAGCTCTCGATCCCCAGACAGACACCAGAGTAGTACCTGGCGTAGAGTCCCAGTCACTGCTTGTTGACTTAACAAGAGGGCAAGGATTGGGCATATGTCCTATGCTCTCCAGGACTGGGATCTTGGGCCAGCACTTTGAGGATCAGGAAACTAAGGGATGATCTTGCTCATTTCACTAAGATAAGCCGTGTCCCACTTCAGGGAAGGGAGAGGAGGACGGGAAAGAGAAAATTCAAAGCAAACACTCTATAGGGCTAGTTGTAACGCAGCAACGATTTTATAACTTGAAATGAAAGTGTTATAAGAAAACACCCCTTTGGAGAAGTATCACAAATTACATGAAGTTCCCCAGCTTCACGGCACTGTTTTCCTGTGGTCTCTACTTTGTTTCTTTTAAAAAAATGATTTTAGAGAGAAAGGTAGGGGGAAGGGAGAGAAAGAGAAACTGGTGTGAGAGAGAAACATCAATCAGCTGCCTCCTGTAAGAGCCCTGACCAAGGTTCAAACCTGCCAATTTTTGGTGTATGGGAGGACACTCCAACCGACGGAGCCACCAAGCCAGGGCTCTCTACCTTCTGAACTTGTACATGAGATTAGTATTGTCCCAAGTTAACCATCAAGGTTTCCAATGGCACTGCAAAAAAGCTGGTAGCCATTCCCATTCCCCAAGGCTGCTTTCAGCATTTCTCCTGCTTGCTTCTGGGTCTGCTGCCAGTACTTGCCTATTCTTTTTAGTAGAGCCATAGACTATGGATCTTTTGGGGAATCATCTAGATCCAATTGGTCTTAAGTGCCAACTCCAGTTGACTGGTATGTCATGAGGAGTGTTAATAACATTAATGGATGACATTTATTGAGTGTTGAGTACGCGCCAGGCACTAAACTAAGTGCTTATCTGAATTACTCATTTAATCTTTAAATATAATCTAATAAAACTATTAAACCCATATTGTACTTGTTTCACATTTTTTTTTAAAAAAAAAATCCATCTCAATACCAGATATCAAGCTGTATTACAAAGCCACTGTTCTCAAAACTGCCTGGTACTGGCACAAGAACAGACATATAGATCAATGGAATAGAATAGAGAGCCCAGAAATTGGCCCGAAACAATATGCTCAATTAATATTTGACAAAGGAGGCAAGAACATACAATGGAGCCAGGATAGTCTCTTCAATAAATGGTGTTGAGAAAATTGGACAGATATATGCAAGAAAATGAAACTAGACCACCAACTTACACCATACACAAAAATAAACTCAAAATGGATAAAGGACTTAAATGTACGACAGGAAACCATAAAAATTCTAGAAGAATCCAAAGGCAACAAAATCTCAGACATATGCCGAAGCAATTTCTTCACTGATACAGCTCCTAGGGCACTTGAAACTAAAGAGAAAATGAACAAATGGGACTACTTCAAAATAAAAAGCTTCTGCACAGCAAAAGAAACCATCAACAAAACAACGAGAAAACCCACTGTGTGGGAAAACATATTTGCCAATGTCATATCTGATAAGGGCCTAATCTCCAAAATTTATAGGGAACTCATACAACTTAACAAAAGGAAGATAAACAATCCAATCAAAAAATGGGCAAAGGACCTAAATAGACACCTTTCAAAAGAGGACATTCAGAAAGCCAAGAGACATATGAAAACATGCTCAAAGTCACTAATCATCCGAGAGATGCAAATCAAAACAACAATGAGGTACCATCTCACACCTGTCAGACTGGCTATCATCAACAAATCAACAAACGACAAGTGTTGGAGAGGATGTGGAGAAAAAGGAACACTTGTGCACTGCTGGTGGGAATGCAGACTGGTACAGCCACTATGGAAGACAGTATGGAGTTTCCTCAAAAAACTACAAATGGAACTCCCATTTGACCCTGTGATCCCACTTCTAGGAATATATCCCAGGAAACCAGAAACACCAATCAGAAAGGATATATGCACCCATATGTTCATAGCAGCACAATTCACCATAGCTAAGATCTGGAAACAGCCTAAGTGCCCATCAGCAGATGAATGGATTAGAAAACTGTGGTACATCTACACGATGGAATACTGTGCTGCTATAAAAAGGAAGGAACTCTTGCCATTTGCAACGGCATGGATGGAACTGGAGAGCATTATGCTAAGTGAAATAAGCCAGTCAATGAAGGAAAAATACCACATGATCTCACTCATTCATGGATAATAGAGACCATTATAAACTTTTGAACAGTAATAGATACAGAGGCAAAGCTGCCTCGAACAGATTGTCAAAATGCAGCGGGAGGGCCGGGGAGAGTTGTGGGGCAGGAGGGAGGGGTATAAGAGAGCAACCGAAGGACTTGTATGCATGCATGTATGCATAACCAATGGACATGGGACGCTGGGGGGTGGGGGAGGCCAGGGGATAGTCAAGGGCGGGGAAAAAAAAGACACATATGTAATACCCTTTGTAATACTTTAAGCAATAAAAAAAAATCCTTTTCCTTTTAGCACAACAGGTAAAAAAAAAAAAAAAAAAAAAGAAAGGCACTCAAACCCCTTAATTCATCATCTATTTTCTTCACTGGACAAAGCCAAGGCAGTTGTCTATTACATTTGTTTATCTCTGTATTCTTTACCCTGTTTCCATTTCCCTCCTCTATTTAACATTTACTCCTAAATATTTAATATATGTCCTTGTGTGTGTGTGTGTTACTTACTTGAAGTTACATAGAATTGTTTTGTATTTTAAGGGTGTTTTTTTTTTTCACTTAACTTTATGCTTTTGGGATATGTCTGTGTTACTATATTTGAATGTAATTCATTGATTCTGTTGCCTAGTATGCCGTTACATGCATAGACCACATTTTATCTATCCACTCTCCCACGGAGGAGCACTCAGCTGACTTCCAGCTCTTTGCCTCCAGAAACATCGCTGCAGTGGGTCCTCATGCTGCTCTACTTGTGGACGCACGAGGGAGTGTCTCAGCAATATAAACCATGTAGTGGGATTACTGGTCTGTTGGGTTGTGGGTATAATATTAATTTCACTATGTACTGTCAGATTGTTCTGCAGAATGACTATGCCTACTTTTCTTCTATTAGCTATGCATTAGTGTTCCCATTTCCCCACATCCTTACCAGTATTGTGATTGTTGGACTTTGTAATAATTTCCAATTTAATAGATGTAAATTAGTATCTTGATTTAAGACTAGCACATTTGAGCATCTCTTCACAAATTTATCGGGGTTCTGTGAAGTGTCTATTTAAAATCGCTGTCAGTAGATTTTCCTATCTTTTTTTTTTTTTGCTGATTTGTAGGACTTTCTAGATACGAATCCTTCATCATTTACAAATATCTTTCTGTCACTCAGAGGTTCATCTTATCTTTAAATTCTTCATTTAACAGAACTCAATTAATTTTAATCTAGCCAAATGCATCAATTTCTCTCCCAGGGCTTGTACCTTTTTGGTTTTGTCTAAAAATTGAGATCACAAAGATATTGTCCAATATTTTCTTACATTAAGTTTATAATTTTACCTTTCACATTTAAGTCTTCAATCTATTTGGAATTTACATTTTTAATATGATGGAGTAGGGATCCAACTCCATTTCTCCATACTGTGAGCTACTTTAAAAAATTTCATAAACTTTTTGAAGGGCAGTTTTTTAAAAATATATTTTACTGATTTTTTACAGAGAGAAATGGAGAGGGATAGAGAGTTAGAAACATTGGTGAGAGAGAAACATCGATCAGCTGCCTCCTGCACACTCCCCACTGGGTATGCGCCCGCAACCAAGGTACATGCCCCTGACCGGAATCGAACCCGGGACCCTTGAGTCCGCAGGCCAATGCTCTATCCACTGGGCCAAACCGGTTAGGGCTGAAGAGCAGTTTTAAATTTACTGCAAATTTGAGCAGAAATTACAAGAATTTCTGGATACTTCCTGTGCCACACACACACACAACTTCCTCCATTTTCAACATGTAGCAGCAGAGTGGTACATTTGTTACATTAGATGAACCTACATTGACACATCATTACCATTCAAAGTCCATAGTTTATATTAGGGTTCACTCTTGGTGTTGTACATTCTAATGGTTTTGAGAAATGTATAATGACATGTATCTACTAAAGGCATTGTTCACTGTAGTATTGTACTGAATAGTTTCATTTCTTCTGTGCTCTACCTATTCATCCCCCAACCCTCCAAAAAAACTTGGCAACCATCAATCTTTTAATATAATCTCTTATTAATTCCAGGAGTTTTTGTCTTTTTTTTTTTTTTTCAGATTTCTCTACATATTATCATGTCACTTATGAACAAAGACTTTTATTTCTTCCTTCTCAATCTAGATACCTTTTGTTTCCTTCTCTTGTTTTAGTGGATTATCTAGGACTTCCAGTAACATGTTGAAAAGTAGTGGTGAGAGGGGATCTTAACAGGAAAGGTTCAAGTTTCTTACCAGTAAATATGAGATTAGCTATAGGTTATTTTTTGTAGATGCTCTTTATCAACATCTTTATTGAGGACATCCCTCTCTATTCCTAGTTTGCTGAGTTTTTAATATGAATATATATTGGGTTTTGTCAAATGCTTTTTCTTTATCTATTAATATGATCATGTGATTTTTCCTCTTTATCCTGATCATGTGATAGATCACATTTATTGTTTTTAGAAGTTGAAACAACTCTGCATACTGGGATAAACCCCACTTGGTTGGGTGTACAATTCTTCTTATATACTGTTGGATTCAGTTAGCTAATATTTTCTTGAGAATTTTTGCATCTACGTTCATGAGAGATACGGATCTTAGTCTTATTGCAGTGTCTTTTAGTTTTAATTATTGTGTGATGCTGGCTTCATAAAACGAGTCGGGAAGTAGAGACTAGGTATAATTTCTTCCTTAAATGTTTGATGGAATTCACTAGTGAACCCATCTGGGCCTGGTGCTGTATTGTAAGGTTATTAATTATTGATTTAATTTCTTTATTATAAATAGGCCTATTCAGATTGTTTATTTCTTCTTGTGTGAATTTTGGCAGATTGTGTCTTTCAAGGAATTAGACAATTTCATCTAGGTTATCAAATGTGTGGGCATAGAGTTATTCAGAATATTCCTTTGTTATTTTTTTAATGGACATAAAATTTGTAGTAATGTCCTTTCTTTCATTTTTGATACTAATAATATGTGTTCTCTCTCTTTTTTTCTTAGTTAGCCTGACAAGAGGCTTATGGGTTTTATTTATCTTTTCAAAGAGCCAGCTTTTGGTCTTGTTGATTTTCTCTATTAATATCCTAGTTTTAATTTCATTGACTTCTACTCTAATTTTTATTATTTACTTTCTTCTGCTTACAATGAATGTAATTTGATTTTCTTTTTCTTATTTCCTAAGGTGGAACCTTAACTTATAAACGTTAGATCTTTATTCTATCCTGATATGTACATTCAATGGTATAAATTTTCCTCTAAGAATTGCTTTTGCTGCATCCCATAAATTTTGATAAGCTGTATTTTCATTTTCATTTAGTTCAATAGATTTTAAAATTTAGCTTGAGGTTTCTTCATTCACCTGTGTGTTAGTTAGAAGCATGTTGCTTAATTTCCAAGTATTTGAAGATTTCTGTTATTGATTTCTAGTTTAATATCATGGTGGTCTGAGAGCAGTCATTGCATGCTTCCCATTCTTTTAAACTTAAGGTGTGTTTTATGGACCAGAATGTGGTCTATGTTGGTGAATGTTCCATATAAGCAGCAGTTCTCAACCTGTGGGTCGCACCCATCGGAAAACACATATAGCTTATCAGATATTTACATTATGATTCATAACAGTAGCAACATTACAGTTATGAAGTAGCAACGAAAATAACTTTATGGTTGGGGGTCACCACAACATGAGGAACTGTATTAAAGGGTCCCGGCATTAGGAAGGTTGAGAACCACTGCTTTAGAAGAATGTGTAATCTATTATTGTTGGATGAAGTAGTCTATATACGTCAATCATATCCAGTTGATTGATGGTATGGTTGAGTTCAAGTATATCCTTATGGATATTCTGCCAGCTGAATCTGTCCATTTCTGATAGGGGTGTTGAAGTCTCCAACTATAATAGTGGATTCATTTATTTCTCCTTGCATTTCTACCAGTTTGCACTTCACATTTTTTGATACTGGTTGTTAGGCACCTACATATTAAGGATTGTTATGTCTTCTTCAAGTATTGAGCCCCCTTATCATTCTGTAATTCTCTTTTTATCCCTAGTAAATGTCCTTGCTCTGAAGTGTGCTGTCTGAAATTAATATAGCTATTCCTGTTTTCTTTTTATTAGTGTTAGCATAGTATATCTTTCTTCATCATTCTACTTTTAATCTATATGTCTTTTTATTTATTTATTCCTCATCCAAGGATATTTTTCCCATCGATTTCTAGAGAGAGTGGGAGGGAGGAGGGGGAGAAAGAGAGAAACACCGATGTGAACGAGACATATAGATTGGTTGCCTCCCACATGAACCCCTGCTGTGGCTGGGGAACCTGCAACTGAGGTACATGTCTTTGACTGGGAATCAAACCCGTGACCTTTCAGTCCTCAAACTGACACTCTAATCACCAATCCAAAATGGCCAGGGCACATGTCTTTATATTTAAAGTGAGTTTCTTGTAAACAACACACAGTTGGGTTTTGTTTTTTTATTCACTCTGGAAAATCTCTTTTAATTGGTGTATTTAGACCATTGACATTTGAGGTAATTATTGATAATAGTTGGATTAATATTCGCCATATTTGTTATTATTTTCTACTTGTTGCCCTGGTTCTTTGTTCCTATTTTTGTCTCCCACACATTATCAGCCGTCTGTGGTTTTAACTGAGCATTTTATATGACTCTTTTTCTCTCTTTACTAACCATATCGGTCATACTTTTTCTTTTGCTTTTTTTAGTTGTTGTCCTAGAATTTGCTGTATAGCATAAATTTTCAACCAACCCAAGTTACTTTCAAATGATACTATATTGCTTCACAGATAGTGCAAACCCCTTATAATATAATCTTAATTTCTCTATCATGTCCATTGCATCATCATTTATTTCACTTATACATAAGCATATATAAGCATATTTATAGCTATAAGTATATGAAACTGAATATATTGTTGTAGTTTTGAAAAAAACTGTTATCTGTTTGATCAATTAAGAATAAGAAAAAAATAAAACTTCATTAAGAATAAGAAAAAAATAAAACTTCATTTTACCTTCACTTATTCCTTCTTTGATAATCTTCCTTTCTTTGTGAAGATCCGAGTTTCTGACCTATATAATTTTCCTTCTCACTAAAGAACTTTTTAAACATTTCTTGCAAGGCAGGTCTACTGGTGGCAGATTCCCTCAATTTTTCTTTGGCTGAAAAAGCCTTTATTTCTTCTTCACTTTTGAAGAATAATTTTGCAGGATCCAGAATTCTAAGTTAGTGGTTCTTTTTTTCTCAACACTTTAAATGTTCCACTCAACTCTTTTTTGTGTGCATAGTTTCTGAAGAAAAGTTTGATATCATTCTTATCTTTGTTCCTTTACAGGTAAGGTGTTTTATTCCCCCTCTGGCTTCTTTTAGGATTTTTTCTTATCTCTGATTTTCTGTAGAATAAAAATGATATACCTAGATGTAATGTTTGTGACACGTCTCTTTCTTGATGTTCTCTGAGCTTCCTGGATCTGTGGTTTGTTGTCTGATATTAAGTTGAGGAAATTCTCAGTTGTTACTGTTTCAAATATTTCTTCCGTTCTACTCTCTTTCTTCTCCTGGTATTCATATTACGTGTATGTTATACCTTTTGTAGCTGTCCCACAATCCTTGGATATTCTGTTCTGTGTGTTTGATTTTCAGTCTTTGTTCTCTTTGCTTTACAGTTTTCAAGGTATCTGTTGATATATCTTCAAGCCCAGAGATTCCTCAGCTGTGTCCAGTCTGCTAATAAGTCCATCAAAGGCATTCTTCATTTCTGTTCCAAGGTCTTTTATCTCTAGCATTTCTTTTTGTTGTTGTTTTCCCCCCCTTAGGGTTTCCATCTCTGTGCTTACATCACCCATCTGTTCTTGCATGCTGTCTACTTAATCCACCCGTGCCCTTGGCCTATGAATCACGGCTGTTTTAAATTCCTAGTCAGATAACTCCAACACCCCTGCTATGTCTGGTGCTGATACTTTCTCTGTCTCTTCAAACTGTGTTTTTTTTGTTGTTGTTTGTTTTTTGGGTTTTTTTTGCCTTGGGGTAGACCTTTCAGTTGTTTGTTGAAAGCTGGACATGATGTACGGGGTAAAGGAACTGAGATAAATAGACCTTTGGTGTTGTGGTGGTGAGGTGTGTGTGAGGGGTGAGGGAAGCCTTCTGTGGTCCTGTTTTTAGGTCTCGGTCTTTTGGTGACTTGAGCTCCTGCACTGTGAACGTGACAGGTGCTTCTCAGTTTCCCCTACTCCTTAGATGAGACAGGGTGGCTGGAGGGCTGGGGCTGTGTGTTCCCTCCCCGCCCCTCCCAAAGGTTAGGCCCTGATAAAACAGTTAGTCCTTATACATAAGCATGCATAAGCATATTTATAGCTATAAGTATATGAAACTGAATACATTGCTATTGTTTTTAACAAACTGCTATCTGATCGATCAATTAAGGGCAGGCCTTATTGAGAACAGAATGCTCTGGCATATTAAAAATTATTCGTTTTCTCTTCCCCCTGCCAGAAGTGCAAGGGAATTTTTCTCTGATATTCACCGTGAGGACAGATGTGATGGAGCTCCTGGAGGTAAAACTCACAGAAGTTTTGTTCCCCTCCCCGAATTCACCAGCTGGGTGCCCCTAGAGATTTTAGCTCTCAGAATTGTCCACGCTGAGGAGCCTTTAGCAATCTACCAATTACAGTTTAGGTTTCCTGCCCTGATCTGTGGAGGTTTCTGGTCTGATAAGTTGTGATTCTCTGTACCTTCCTATCTGTCTCTCCCTCTGATAGATGTTAAAAGAGTTGATTTTTCCATTCTGATTGGCTTTATACTTGTTAAGATGGAGGGACAACTTCCAAGCTCCTTTCACTTGGGATGGGGCCCCAGAAGAGCCCAAACTGTGAGCTGCTTTTAATACTAGTTTCAACCCATCTTTCCCCCACTTTTTTGTGATGCCACCTCTCTCTTATATAGACTGATGATGCGATTTGTTGTCAAACAAGGATGGAAAGGGCTGTTATTAATAATTGTTCTGGGACAACAGGCAAAACTGAGACTTTCCCAGGCAAATGGGACACATGTTCAATGTAATCGTGTACCAGGTTCCTAAACACTCATGTTGTTTCTGGCAGTGTAATATATTTTAGTATCTGGAAGGGCAAGTCCCTCTTCCTTGTTCTTCTTTATCAACATTGTGTTATCTGTTTGTGGCTCTTTATTTTTAGAAGCTCCCTTACCTCTCTGTCATTTTATCTTCCTGATGTGACAAAATCCCAATCCTAGATGACCTTCTCACACTTGTGCAGCACAGGGCTGCTGGACAAAGGCCGTGGTAAGGTCAATTATCTCCTACATTAATTGACTCCTAGCCTCAAGCCTGCCCTGCCACTTTCCCACTCTTGACAACAATGATTTCAAATCTTCCCAAACCTCTTATTGTATTACTTTGCCTCTTACTTTACAGGAAACAAACAAACAAAACCAAAGGTTATCAGACATAAAGTCCCTCATTTTCCCATCTGCATCCACCATGACCTTCTTTATTCCTGTTATAACAGAGGAGTCATACTTTCTTTACATCTCTGCTTTGGTCCCATCCCTTCTTCCTGACTCTAGCAATTACTCCCTTTCTCCCCTCCAGATTCAACTTTTGCCCCAACTAAATCATTCCCATTAGTCTTTTAAGCACCTTTGAGCCTCTCCACTTAAAAATTAAGAGACACTCAGTTAACTGTAGGCAGCGCCTGGGAAGGCACATGAGCTGATTGTCGGCTGAGTCCAGTGGCAGCAGCAGAGCCACATCCTGGAAACATACTGTGACAGAGGCAGGTATGCTGTCAGCCTGACCCTTAGCTCAGGTGCCAGGGAGTGGGCTTCATTATCTAAGTTCAGCCAGGCACAAGGAACAGACACAATTATCCGGGCTCAGCCAGGAGTGACAATTACAAAGAAGCCACAAGAATGAAGAATTACAGCTTGATCTTTAACCATGATTTCACATAATTTCCTTTGTCTTAAACTCTAGTAAAACTTCCTGGAATCATGCTGTATATATTAAACGCACTGCACCAGCTCTGGGTCACTGTCTCTCCATCAGAGGGCAGCGTCCCATCTGGCCCCAGCTTTCTCTACTGTCTCTGTGTCTGTCTCTTTTTTTCCTTTTCTCAATCCCCAGCCGCCCCTACTCAGGACTCATCCACTCTCTAGCAGTGATGGTTGAGGTAAAGAGAGAAAACTTATAGTTAACCCTCATCCCCTTCTGATTATGGTGTTATCTCTCTTCTCTCCATCATAATGAAATTACTTGAAAGAGTTGGCTATATTTACTGTCTTCACGTCACCTCCCACTCATTTTCAATCCAATCCCAAGGTTTGCAGATACATCATACTATCCAAACAGCTCTAGCTAAGGTGATCCCTGGCTTTTTAAAAATATATATATATTTTTTATTGATTTCTGAGAGAGGAAGTCAGAGGGAGAGAGAGATAGAAACATCAATGATGAGAATCATTGATAATCATTGATTGGCCGCCTCCTGCATGCCCCCTACTGGGGAACAAGCCCAGGCAAGTGCCCCAACCAGGAATTGAACCACAACCTCCTGGCCCATACATAGATTTGACACTCAACCACTGAGCCACACTGGCTGGGAGCTGACCCCTGGCTTTTGCAATGCTTAACCCAATAGGTACTATGTAATCCTTGTTCTTGAAACATTCTTCTCCCTTGGGTTCTGTGCCATGGCTCCTTGCTGCTCTTCTCCCCACTTCAACTTTCTTGTCCACTCTTTCCCCACTTTCTTTGGTTGCTCATCCTACTCTACTGGCTTTTAAATTGGAAATTTCTCAAGTCTCAGTCCTGAACCCTCTCTTGTTCTGACTTTATTCTTTCTCTGTAGGTGATCTCATTCAGCTCATGCTTTAATTACTACCTCTGTGTAGATAATTCACAAACTTGTATTTCTAGTCTTGGCTGCCTCTCTGAGCTCCAGGCATGTATCTCCAACTTTCTATATTCTACTTGCATTTCCTCTTGGATCAAAACACCTCAAATCCACCTTGTCAACAACTAACTTAACAATCTTCCCTCTAACCTGGTCCTATTCCCATTGTACAAGTCAGAAATGTTGGACATCATCCTTGGCTCATCCTTCTACATCCAAATGCTTCCATTTTACCTTCCAAATAGCTCTTGAATTTCTACTACTATCCCTACTACAACCCTTGGTGAAGCTACATCATTTAAAATCTCAAACAACACAAAATTATCCTAACTAGTCTCTGCACATCCTCTCTTGCCTTTCTTCAGTTTGTTCTCTACATTGCAAGCCAGAGCAATTTTTAAAAACGCAAATATAACTAGAATATGTCCCTTTTTAGAACTATTCCACAGCTTTTTCTTGTTTCCAGAATCAAGACCGAATCCTTACCAGAGCTGAGTCCCCGCCTTCCTGCCTCTGTAGCCTCATTGTGCCATCTCCCTCCTTGCTTTCTGCTCTTGGCCACACTGGTCTTGCTTTCTTCTGAAGCTTAGTCAGTTCCATCTCCTCCTTCCCTCCCTTTTGTCTCCCTCCCTCCTTTCCTTGTTCCCTTCATTCCTTTCCTCCACCTCACTTTTCATTGCAAAGCCTTCCCTGTCTCCTTTCACTGTAGCAATTCCCCTTCCTTACATATGTTCTCATATACCCATTCCTCTCCATTTAGACTTTATATCACACTTCTCATTTTGCATGTATTTGTTTGATTCCTTGATTAACATCTACTTTTCTAATCATCTGTAAGCTACAGGAGGATAGGTATTGTCTCTTGGTGTGTTTTTCCCCCCATTGTATCTTCAGCGCTAACACAGTGCTGGTACATAATAGGTGTGTGCCGGGAGCCGGTCCATCCTTGCTGTTTCAAGGGACCTGGCATATATGGCATACTGTTCTTAATATGTTTGCTCACCTTCTTGGCACTATGTGTTTTAACCAAGGTCACCTCTCTGAGAAAGGTTGTTTCCCCAGGTAGGGATTTTTCCCTGAAGTTAGGGAGGGAATAAAACCCCTTAACTAAGTGCCAGGTGGGTAATTAATCACTTTAACTATGAACAATCATGCTTAAGCTACATAATCTTTACTCCCTGGAATGGAGATAAGAAACGCCCTAACCTTTGGAATAGAGATTGATAGGATTGGAATCAACTGGTATAAATACAGATGTAACAAGACAACAGGACACAGAACCTACACACAGAACCTACACAGAACCTAGAGAAAGAAGAACTTCGCTGGAGAGAACATGGCAAAAGATCCTGGACAGAAACTGGCCACAGAACCTAGAGACAGAACCTAGCGAGAGAACATGGCAAAAGATCCTGGACAGAAACTGGCCACAGAACCTAGAGACAGAACCTAGCGAGAGAACTTGGCTGAAGAACCTAGAGACAGAACCTGGAGAGAACATGGCAAGAGAACCTGACTAGAACCTGGTGACTGAACCTGGCTGGAGAACCTAGCGAGGGAACATGGCTATAGAACCTGGCTGGAGAACCTGGAGAACCTGGCTGGAGAACCTAGCAAGAGAACATGGACACAGAACCTGGCTGGAGATCCTGAACAGAACTTGGCTGGAGATCCAGACCAGAACTTGGCTGGAGATCCTGGCTAGAGATCCTGGCTAGGCTGCTGATCAACTGAACGCTGTCTCCGTGTCATTCCTTCTTTGCGGACTCCGTCCACACCTTTGGGGACCCCTGGACCTGCTGGGGTTGGACCCCAGCAGGTGTGCACTGAATAAATAGGTGTACTGCCTCCTCCCTTTGGTTGCAAGATTCCTGGCTCTGTGCCTTGGTTGCACTATCTGCCCAGTTCCCTTCATTAGACAACTCCCTGGACTTCCTTCTGACTTTAGACTTTTTTTCCCTAAATGATTATTAATAAATGGCTAGCATTTTTGAGCAGTCAAAGACTTTACATATATTATTTTCATTCCCCTCAAACCTTATTAAGTCTATCCTTGAAGAAACTACTGTGATGCAAATGGGTTCAATAACCTGTCCAAGTCCCGTAGTGGTAGAGCTAGGAGTTAACGCCGCCCCTACGTGGCTCTAATGCCTGTGCTCTCTTCCCTACACCACAGACCCTCCGAATAGTGTCATCTCCCTTATGTTAGGTAAGAATTTTCTCTCTAGCCGGGCTTAGTCCCATAGAACCGCATACACTGGTCCAGCCCACAACAACAAAACGCCCCGCTCCAACACACACTCAGATAGTTGGTCAATGTAAATAGTAGTACTTTTGCTTCATACTTTCTTGAAGAGTTCTTAGATGCCCTTCTGCAGCTTTGTTGGGGTGAGGGTGGATTTCCAAAGAGTGTGATTTTCTTGGACTTGTACGGTGGCCTCCAGTGAGGACTCCCTTTAAGTAAAGGTTGTCATAGAGAACTCTCTCAGGGACCACTAATCCTAAATCTTTTATTATTATTATCTTTATTGTTGTAAGTATTACATAGGTCCTCCTCCCCACCCTCCCACCCCAACCCATTAACCTATTCCAGCCCACAATCTTTAAGACCTTTGGGAGGGTTCTGGGTGACTACATTGGGAAAACTAAAGGGAATTAATATTTAATCAACACCTACTATGTGCCAGGTACTTAACAAGGTCACATCACTGAGTTCCTGATGGGAATAATTATTACCATTTTACAGGTAAGAGAATGAAGCTGAAGTGATCTGCCCTGAATTCTGACCCCAGGCTATCTGAAGCCAAAGCCTGTGCTCTTTCCAGCTGCCTCTGGCAAAAATTCCAGTCGGCGATAAGACTAAGGCCCTTGGCCCAGAACTGAAACCAAGAAGAATGTTTTCCAAACCATTAAAGCCTAGTCAGGTAAATACTGGTTCAGTTGTTTATCCATAACCTCAGTTGCCAGATGGTGATTAAGTATTGAACAGAAGGGGTTGTTTCCTCCAATTCAGAGAATGCTTCCAAAGTTGTTTGCTTTTCAGAAAATATCAGCTTCTTTCCATAAACTCTGGTTCTATCAGAACCTGCTCTTGTGCCTTTCCCCAACCCCCAAACGTCTCCACATGTTAGCCACCAACTAAATGTAGTTCCCTTAAAAAGCCTTCCCCAATCATTTTATGTATTTTTAAAAATCAACTTCAGAGAGAGGAAGGGAGAGGGAGAGAGAAATAAAAACATCAATGATGAGAATCATTCATTGGCTGCCGCCTGCTCACCCCCTACTGATATTGAGTCCACAACCCGGGCATGTGCCCTGATGGGTAATTGAACTGTGACCTTCAGGTTCATGGGTCAACACACAACCACTGAGCAACACCAGCCGGTTCCTTCACCAATCATTTCAATCTGTGGTTTATTTTCTGAGGACCTGAGACCAGAAAATTAAAACATAGTACAATAGGGGGTTTGTGTCTGGTAGTAGCATTATGGGTGATTTTTATTTCTTTTCTATGCTTATTGTTTTTTCTAAATGTTTTACAATAATGATAAATTACTTTAAAAGGAAATGTTTCTAATTTTTTTTAAAGGACTTCATCACAGCAGTACATGGGTAACATTTCCATGTTTTTACTGAAGGCTAAAATAGACCTTCTCAGGATAAGTTTAAGTTTACAATCACTTGGGAGAGATTTGCTGGTCAAGCCAGCTGCTTGACTCCCTGCAAGCAAGAGAGTTTAAGAACCTGTTACTAACTGCTCCCCATCCAACCAGATGAGATAGCCAGGTATGCCAGGTAAGACCCAGGTTTAGACAGGTGGACAAGGTTTTATTTCCAGAATTCTTGGCAACCTACAGTTAAAGCAACTAGTGTGGCATCTGGTCATGAATAACCTTTTCAAATATTAGAGATGTTCTAAGCTACCTCATCAGTATGACTTTAAAGACTTCCAAAACTTTTCATTGATCACAATCTTAGTCATGAGTCACACACCAAACCTATTTGAAAGCTGCATCATGACCTACCTTTACCCTGGTATTTTACTCTTCCCTCATCCTATTTATGGCCTCACATTCTTGAGACTTGAATACACAATACTTCTTTCCTGATCTAATCTTGGCTCCCCTTCTCAACTCTGATCTGGATTTTCTCTCCTGATAAGTTGTCTCACCCTTTCTAGTCCAACAGACATAAGCCTCAGGAGATGAGCCTAAACAGCATTAAAGTACCAGATGAAGTTCCAAGCGTTCCAAAAAATGTGTGGACTGTGTCAAACATCAAAGAGAATACTATCCACAAATCCATGTAGGTGGCCTCTTGGACATATGTCTTCAGGGAAGACAGCCTGACATAGACATCAGGGCTAGTGGTCAGGGTCAGGGCTCCAGTTCCCGGGTGAGAAGTGAGGATAAGTCATATCATTGTAACAGGAACTTGAAACAGCAGCCACAACAGAAACAAACTGGCCCCGTGAGCTTGGGCTTGCAGCAGAGTTGGCAGGAGAGGGTAGGTTTGGAAGCTTGTGCCTTGGGATAGGAAGGGATGTCTGCTAAGGGGATGTGCGATGTGAGTAAGAGAACAACTCAGGAGCCCAGGGGTCAGAGCAGGGCACCACAACCAAGGATGCCTAGGAGGGGGTCCAAAGTTTTGCCATGTAAAATATGCCTTATGGGATATTAATTTTAAGATGGTTTTGTTAAGTAACAAAAGAATCAGGAAAAACCTTTGACCTTCCCCCTGACTGCCTACAAGGAATTTAGATGGAGAACCTGCTCTAGGAAAGGAGGTATCACTGTAGATAGCTATAGTTTATTTTAAACTAGTGTGTGAATGACAGAGAGGAACTTAGCAAGGTTCATTTGTTCAAAGTCCTCTCTGTGGCCCATTGCTAAAGATGGCCCAGCAAACATTCACTTATCAAACATCTGCTTTTCCATCTCCATGTGAATTGCCTTCTTGACTCTTGAAGTTCCAAACTACCCTCCCCCCTTTCTCCTTAGCTCCAGAATGGCATCTAAACCTCAACTGCCCAATGCTTCTTTGGGTCTCATATTCGTTTGGCACCCCCAAATGTACATCTGTAATGACTTCGGATATTTTCTCCTGTTAATCTATCTCATGTTAATTTAATTATTAGCCCACCCAGAAAATTATTTTTCATGTCCCCACACCTATCAGGAATAGTAATGTGATAACCTTCAACTGGGGACAGTGTCCGCTTAAGTCCTTATTGATCTCAATAGCAGGTGGGCTGAGTCTGAAGGAGGGGGCATCAGTGCATCTAAATACAGATTGTTGAGTCAGAGAGCATACGGGGCGTTGATAGGGACTGGATATTTCTTCTCTAAGGTTTGTGAGGAGTGGTAGAGTAGAAAGTGCATGAATGTTTGAGTCAGGTAGGTTTGGATTAAATCTTGGCTGACATTTTCCAGTTTTATGACTTTGGCCAAGTTACCTGACCTGTCTGAGTTCGTTTTCCCATCAGCAAAATGAAGATAATAATACCCTATTGTTTTGTCAACAAAATAAATATATGAGATTGTATTTACAAAGCATATAATGGGTCCTCAGTATATTATAGTTAGAGGAAAGTGGTCCCCCAACACCTTAGTCTAATTGTATTAACACAGGAGAAAGACACCCTAAAGAGAAGAAGTAGGAATACTGTTTCAATGGAGGAAAATTAGAAAATAGTGAAGCAAAAATTATGAAACAAACATTGCTCATAATTCTACTACCCCCAAGTTAGTTATTAACATTTTGATGTATATCTCTTCAGATTATGCATATACATGCACATATCTGCAATTCTAAAATATAAGATTGTACTAGACTGTCTTGGAATCTGCTTTGCACTCAATAACACATCATGAACATTTTTTTTTCTACTCAATATCTCAATAAAATATTTTATGGCTGTATAATAGCCACAGTATGGGTTACCCACATTTCATCTAACAAACCCTCGGTATGTTGGACATTTTTTTGTTTATAATTTAGAGCTATTATGATCATCCCTTATGGCTAAATTTCATATCTTTAATTTTTATGGGAGTAAAGTTAATTCAGGTTATTATTGCTGGATTTGTCCAGGAAGGGATTTTGAACAACTTCAATAAAACCTGAGAGAGAACCCAAATAAAACAATCCCAGCTATTAAACTCCCTCTTTCTAGTTTCCCATGTGTATTTTCTCAGTCTGAAAACCACGGGAGGAAAGACAGCTGCTTTGTCTTTTATGAAAGAGCTTTCAATATCGATTTTTAAAAATTAAATAAAGATTTTCTTCTTTATTGCTCTAAAGAGTAAGTGCATTATAGAAAACTTCACAAAGACAGAAAGGTAAAGGGGAAGAAATCTTCCACTGTTTCAATCAATTTGGTTTGTGTGTTTCCTTCTAGCCTTTTCTCTATTTAAACTTTGGAAGTTGTGAACAGTTGTGTTCATATTGTGTGCATAACTTTGTCTTGTTTCTCATACTTGGAGCCTTCCGGTTTTTCCAGGTTTTTCTAATCGTGTCAGAAACATCCTTTGAATGTCTGCATTGGCTGCATTTTCCAGTTTAGCTTTTGACAGTGGTCCCTCTTGCAGGCTGTGAAGATTTAGGCCCCAAACTTGTCCTCTTTCCAACAAAGTCCTACAAAGACTCTCACCTCTCAACCTCATATCCCTTCACCAAAGTTACTAGCATCCCTTTCTGCACTAGCATCTCTTCCAACAGAATATTATTTTCATCTTTGTTACCTCTTCTGCTTTATATTCTCTCTCCTAGGTGTGTGCCCCCCACCTCCCTGAGAGGCTGCAGAGGTGGCCATGAGTGTCGTAGGCGGCCCCTCAGACACCTCGCCCTGGGCATGTGGACTCCAATCCACAGAGGTTGAGTCCCAAGAGCTAATGGATTGTGTCCTCCCTCTATAGCAGAGAAATTCTCCGAGTTAAATGGGTTGTTTCCCACAGTGAGAGCAAACACAGCAGGCCAGTCTCAGGAGCAGGGCTGAAGCGGGACTCGCGGGTGCTCTGAGAGGTTAATAATGGTCCCCTTTCAAAATGATATTCTCTAAATATATGCCCAACATGAATTTGGAGGGAGGCTGAGTGCTGTGTGTGGGGAGGAGGCAGGGAAGACTGCTGGCTCAGCGCTCACTCACTCTTTATTGCCCTGAGCAGGTCAGCTCTCAGCCATGAACTTGCACACCTCGCCTAGCAACTCAGGGCCCTGGAAGACAGGCTAGACACCATCTCTTGACTCTTAAGTGCTTCCCAGGACTCCCCCCCCCCCCCCCAAGAGGCAGGTGAACATCCTGGGAGAGCCTACCAGCTTATTTACTAGTGGAATGACTAGCAAATTCCTTAACCTTTCTGGAAGGAGTCTTCTTCCCTGTAAAATGGGAGGTAATAATAGTATCTACACCTCCGTGGGCTGGAAGGCTTGAATGAGTTAATATATGGAAAGGAGTTAGAGAAGTTTCTGGCACAGAGCTACCACTGTGTGTATTATACTCACGATGGGTCCCTTATAATAATAAATACTAGCATCATTCTCATGTCATGTTTGCTCGCAGTAATTCTGGTAAAGATGGTTTTCCCCAACTCATTACATTTTCAGCAATGTTTTAATGCTCCTTACAAATTGGTGTCCTGGCGCCAGCCCAGCTGGCCTGCGCCTAAATCCAGCTTGGCTCGGGAGCCTCCAGTACAATGGACAGGTTCCAGTGTGTGTGTGTGTGTGTGTGTGTGTGTGTGTGTGTGTGTAGGGGTCATTGCCCAATCACTCTATCCACAGTGTAGCCCTTATTTAAAAAGAGAGCCTCACCTTCCAGGTGATGATTGGGGGGTTCTAAAAGGTAGAGATGGACTTTGGGGGAACTGGTCATTTACCAGGGGTAGGTAATCCTCAGTAAGAAAAGAGATATCTCACCCTGGCTGGTTTGGCTCAATGGATAGAGCATCGGCCTGCAGACTGAAGGGTTCCTTTCTGGTCAAGGGCACATGCCCGAGTTGCGAGCTCAGTCCCCACTAGGGGGCGTGCAGGAGGCAGCCAATCAATGATTCTCATCATTGATGTTTCTATCTTTCTCTCCCCTCTCCCTTCCTCTCTGAAATAAAAATATATTTTTTTAAAAAAAGAAAGAGATATCTAGTTTAAAGGAATCAAGAAGTAAAGGAAGAATTCTCCTTCAAACCAGATGAAATATGGGGAGTGAAGGGAGTGGGATGTGTGGGCTTAGGAGCCTAGCAGACCTGGGTCCGATTGCTATCTTATTCACTGAATGAGCATGAATGAAGTACCTAACTGTGCGTCAGTGTTCTGATCTGTAAAATGGATATGTTATGCTGACAAAAGAAGATGCTCTGTGTACAGTGTCTAGCAGAGTGGCTGGAATACTTGGGTGACTTCTTTTGAGTTCTTAAAGTGACAACCAGGAAATGGACAATGCACAATCATAGCAATGGCACTACCATTTACAAATCCATACTCTGTGTTCTTGCCAGCACTTCATCTACATTATTTCACATAATCATCTTAACAATCCTGTGAAGTAGGAATGACCCCCATTTTACAGATTCAGAAACTAAACGAGGAAGCGGGGAACCTGGGCTCATGTCCCCATGAGTAATCACTGGTCCTAACCCACTGTCCCCTTGCCTTCCACCTGGGGAGAGGATGTCTATTCTGACTCAATGCTAGAAAAGCACTCTGATAAACAGGTTTAAAAAAAACAAATAAACCATATAACTGGGGAATGCTATACTAGGTGGCCTAATACCTAGGAAATAAATCAGCCTTTTAAGTTTTATATTGCAATACAGTTGAAGTGTTTAATAATTATTGCCAGGGAATGGTATAGTGCAGTACTAAAAATGAGTAATTGAAAAGCCCATCAAGGCAGATGAAGCGTCTTCTCACTGAATTGCTTTTGAATACTTCACATAATTATTTCATTCAGATTTATGATTAGCTCAGCAAAATGTATGCCTGAAGTTGTTATTTTGTGCTAATAATACATTTTGGGATGGACAGATGAATGTCTCGTGTGCACGAATGGGGCTTTCAAGGGTTTGTTTTCATTCAGCAAAGGACAAAATTAGGAGAGAAAACTCAGTTTGCTGAGACCCCCTCCATGTCCTAGTCACTGTGCTGGGGTTTGTATGTATTAACTATGTCGGTGCATTTTAAGTCCATTGCAGTCCTGAGGGAGGACTGTTTTCCACCTCACTGAAGAAAGCAAGGCTCCAAGAGATGGGGCCACTTAACCAGACTCGCCAGGCTCATCGCGAACTCATACCTGGCAGTCTGGCTCCAAACCAGGGGCCTTCCCACCATATCACCAGCCTCTGGACAGATCCTGTGGGCCCAGAGAAGGCTTAGGTTTTTGGAAAGAGGATTCCAGTAAGGTCAGGTGCAGAAGCAAACTGAGCCAAGCCAGGTTTTCTTTGCAGCCCTGGCTCCTCTAACATCTGAGATGATCCTTCACCCCACCCCTCCTTCCTCATTTCTTCATTCTTATAATGTCAGCACCTCCAGGCGGAGAGGGATCCAGACAATCTCCAGGAGAGACGCAGTTTCCCATGGATTCAGCCTCCCCACCCACCCTGCTCAGACCATCTGAGGCTGTGAGCTTTATCAAAGGCACAAGCTTATCAGCTCGCCTCTCCAGAGAGCCCTCCGAGTGGGAGTTCTTGGCACATGGAGTTCACCGGCAAGTGTGGACAGATGGCTGCTTGGATGAAGCTGCAACCTTTGTTTCTGGTTGGGCCCATATGTCAAAGTGGCCCAAAATGAGGAAAGTGGGGAGGGAGGAAGAAAGGGTGGGGCCATCGAACAGGCAGGGAAAATAATATTCTCCTTTTACATTTAGGAGATTGTAGATAGAAGAAGCGCACTCTCCAGATCTCTCCACCCTGGCCTCCTAGGACAATGACATTTCCAGCAGAAGATGGATTTTTCTCCTCAAATCCCAGTCTCCTCCTGACCCTGATGCTTGGCTGTACTCTAAGTCAGCAGACATCAGCGCAGGTCAGAACAGGACCCCCTTCTCCAGCACCCCTGGCCTTGAGAATGAGCTAAGGTTCTGTGAGGGTTAAACAGGTCCTTGAATGTCTTCATTCTCCAGGATATAAAAGCATGTCCGAGTTCTCTCTCGTTTTAACATGAAAGTGGCAGACTTAAATCTTACTGAATATGGTACATATCTGTGAATTTCTCCACCCCACCCCACCCCACTCCCGAAAAGCCAAACTTCAATTATATTTTAACAGTAAGAATCTCTCTTAAGAAGTGGATTGATGGGAACTCTCAGTGGCTATTTGCCAAACACATCCGAAGTAGTTACCAACCTGTGAGGCGAGGGGGGGGGGGGGGGGGGGAAGGGGCGTGGCGGGGGAGGCACTGAGTGCAAAGGAAATCAAATACCTGAGAAGAATGCATATTGTCCTTGTGAGCCTGAAGGTGGAGGGTCGGGGGGAAACACTGATGGAGTGATGCAGAGAAGGCTGTGGGGGTTCCCCTCTCCCTTAGCGGGCATGTGAGCTGGGTGCAGCCGGAGGGAGCCCGGGCCTGGCTCATGCCTGGCTGAGGAGCAGGAGATGTGAGTGGTCCACCCGCTGATGGATAACAGGAGGAAGCGCTTCCGGATAATTACTAGGAGCTGGAGAATCAGCTGTTGTCCTGTCAACACAGTGCATTGTAGGAGGAAGAACAGTAATGGGAAGGGAGTGGGGCTGGCAAGAACAAAGGGAGAGAGAGAAACTGTAAAGGAACTCTGAGTGAGCGCTCATCACTGGCCTTGGACTGTGGTGGATGTGTCTATATGTTACTCACCGATGCTCTGAGGTCCTCGCACCTTCCCAGACACTGTTCCCACTTCTTGTTGCAGGACCAGCCTCTGCTAGTGGTCTCACTTTACATGTCACTTCCTCTGGGAAACCTACCAAAAGCCCAGGGCCTGAGCCATATGTGCTGTCACCTCCCTCAGCAGCCAGTATCCTTTATATCTCCCCGCCTCCACTCCCAGACCGGAACATTAGAACCACCTGGGAACTCTGTGAAAACAGTGAAGCCTGGGCTGCACCCAGACCAGCTGAGTTAGAAGCTCTGGGAGTGCGGCCAGGGTAGCACTGGAAGGAGTTTTTAGAGGTAAAATAGGCAGGTTTAGGGAGTTTTAAGAATTAGGGGCTTCATGGGGAGGAAGGCATAGTTGGTTGGGGGCTTGGAGCTGCCAAAAGGCATCCATTCACAGAGAACAAAAGGTGCCACAGGATAAGGGGAGAGGAAGCCATCCATTCACAGAAGACAGGGGCAAGCCACCGGGTATGGGGAGGGAGAGGAAACACACTTGCACAGAGGATCTCACAGAGAAATGCTGACAAATGGGAGCAAGAGGAAAACAGGTTTTCAAAGGAGACAGAATTCTACCACTGAAGTGGGAGAGAGTGGGGGCACCACACGGGGTTTGAGCTTTGAAGCTGCTATAGTGACAATCGGAAGGGAATACCAAAAAAACAAAGAACTGCAGCCTTTAGAAACCTCAGAAAAAAAGGGGCTTAATGGGCTACCTCTTTGCCCCCTCCCCCGTCCCCACAATGGGATTCTGTACTTGTTTCCAATAAATTTCCACCTTGTCACCTACCACCTTTTGTCTGTGGCTTCATTCTTCGAATCCACCTGGATAAGAACCTGGGAAAGAAATCACGCTTGCATCCTGCTCAGAAAAAAAACCACTCGACTCAGTACTGAATTTTTAAAAGGCCCTGGGGATTTAGATGGACTCTTAGGATGACATCACCTTGAATCATATCTGACAGCAGGGGCTTACTTTGGTGTTCCTAGCACCTAGCACTGTGCCTGGCACACTATATACACTTAATTAATCTTTGCAGAATGAGTCAATTAGCTAATTAAAATTAAAGAGGTATTACTACTCCCTTTTTTAGAGAAAAGGACATTGGATTCATGGAGGCAAAATAGCTGGCCCGTGGTGGCACAGTTGCTGTAAGAGGAGGAACTCGAGTGCCAGCCCCCTGGGACAGGGACCTTGTCTGCTGTATTTCCAGTGCCTAGAGTTGGGTCTTAGACAGAACAGGAGCTCAGCACATGTTCATTGACTAAAGACTGCACCTTGTTTCTCTAACTTTAAAAATCAATCTCTTTCCACTCTATCTCGCTACCAGCTCTGCCTCTGCCATTACCTATGTGGCTTTGCACAAGTCACTTCTCTGGATCTCAGTTTCCTAAAATCAGGACATTGGATGAAATGGCCTCTAGAAGATTCCTTCCAGTTCTAATCACAGCAGACCGTCCTGTCACCTCTGCATTGCCACTTTAAGGATGCATATGCAGCTATTATGCCAGCACCTTCTGCCCACAGCAGCAACTTCTTATTTGTTAGGAGGTCCCTCAATAGCACCTTCCAGTCATCTTTCCACACTTCTCTTCCCTTCTCCCCTGCTTCCTGCCCCTCTTCCCTTTCTCCCTCCTTTGGCAACTATTCCTGATAGGCAGGTGGTGGCCAGCACGAGCTGACCTTCATCTCCTGGTCAGCCCTCGCTCCAAAGAGCAAATCCATAGCTGAGAAAATGTGGTTATTAATTTCTCATCCCTCTAAATCCAATTCCAGAGAAAAGCAGCACTTTGTTGATGTAGTTGGAGCCCAAAGGAGGAAGGGAGCTTGCATTTGTTAAGTGTCTGCTGTTACACACTTGGATCTTCATCCTGTTGTCTTATTGAAGCTTCACCTCTGATTCCTGTCAGCTGTCCCCCTACAATATTTCTCTCCAGTGCCCCAGAGCACCTGAACTCCAAAGAACACGGCAGCAACGTCCCAGCTTATCTCTCTGCTTCGACACTGATTCCTATAACCCAATCATCTCGCAACAGCCAGAGTGCATCAAATCATGCCACTTCCTGTTTAAAGACTTCCAATGGCTTCCCACTGCACTTAAAATTGCAACTTCATTCAATATTGACCTCTTACATGTGGTTTCTCTTTTCGCAGTTTTAGTTACCTGTAGTCAACTGCAGTCCAAACATATTAAATGAAAAATTCCAGAAATAAACAATTCATAAGTTTTAAATTGCCTGCTGTTCTAAGTAGCATAATTAAATCTTGTGCCATCCCAATCCATCCCACCTGGAATGTGAGTTATCCCTTTGTCCAGCATATCAACACTGTGTACACTACCCACCCATAGTCACTCAGCAGCCATCTCAGTTATATCAGTTGTCCTGGTATTGCCGTGTTATGTGTACCCTTATTTTATTTAATAATTGCCCCAAAGCCATTCACATAACTTTTTTTTTACATAACTTTATTACAGAACATTGTTACATTGTTCTATGTTATTACTAGTTATTGTTAACCTCTTACTGTGCCTAGTTTATAAATTAAACTTTATAATAGCTATATGTATAATAGGTATATGTACACACACACTAGAGGCCTGGTGCATGGATTCGTGCACAGGTGGGGTCCCTCTGCCTGGCCTGTGGGGATTGGGCAGAAACTGGATCTCTGACATCCCCTGAGGGGTACTGGATTGCAAGAGGGTGGTTCTTGGGTTACGCACCCCAGAATCAGGCTCCCTCCTCTCTGGTTCTGCATGCATCGCCTGAGAACTGTGGCTGCCAAGTCACCACAGCTCAGCAGCTCCTGCATTGAGTGTCTTCCCCCTGGTGGTCAGTGCACGTCATAGCTACCGGTAGGACGTCCAAATGGTGGACCGGTCACTTAGGCTTTTATATATATAGATATATATTCAGTACTATCCTTGGTTTCAGGCATCCAGTGGGGGTCTTGGGGACAGATCCCTGGGGGTAAGTTTCCCACTGGATCTAGTCCCTGCCAACTCCTTGGACAGCATCTCCTGCCACTCTTAGGCTCACCCACCATGCTCCAGTCTCTTAAACATAGCTCTGCTCCAGAGCCTCTGATGGTTGCTTTTGGTTGTCTCCACTCTACATGATCCCACCCATAGACCTTAAAGAGTCAGGAAGGAAAAGAGTGGGAACAAATTTCGATATGCATGAGACTTCGTGGTAGCTGGTTTCCAGGTGAACCAACATGAACCTGCTTTTCGCTTTGCTCCTCAGTGTGCTGCTGCAGGAAAGGTAAAGGAAACAACTCGACAAATTCTATGGATAAAGTCAAAGGCATATGCAAAATGTGGTGAAGAACCACTGCACTGCCTTCTCTTCATCTTTTGAGAGATGTCAGTAACTCATACCTTGATTTTTTTAGGTGGTCAGAAACGGAAGTTCAGCTTTGGGAAAGGGAAGCTAGAATTTATTGAACCACGTGCCAGGACTTTTAGACATGGTTTTATTGAATCAGCCGGAGTCGGTATTCCGATTCCATGAGACAGAGGAGGTTCAGTGGAGTGAAAGGATTTCCGGAGGAACCACAGCTTTCTGAATGGGCAGAGCCAATATCCCACCCAGCTCTACCTGACCCCAAATCTCAGCCTCTCTCCTCTGCACCCCATCTTCCTTCCCTAAGCACATCCTTTCTTCCCAGCAAAATCAGCCTCAGAGTAAACAGCCATATATGAGCAAGCAATGATTAAGATGTAAAAGTGAGAAAAGGCTATTTTCCAAGAGCACATGTGAAGCCTCCATTTACCTCTGTTAATTGTAATATCCTAACAACAAGCTGTTCTTAAATATTCATTAATTAAATTGGATCCCCCAAGGGCCTGTACTTGAGAGCTCAGTTGGCCAGTATTCGGAATTCCTAAATGTACTTGAAAATAACCAAATGTCTTTTCTCCCAAAGCATTCTCTAGTTTAGATTGCTAACCAGTTCAATTAGTGCTTTTTCCCGTTATTCTTCTGACCCATAAAGTCAAACTTCAACAGCGTCACAGGCTGAGCCTCCCACTGGGCCCTCTTTCTGGTTGTGTTGCCAAAAGAACAATCCTGCTTTCAATAATGGAAACAACAATCAATGCTTGCACAAAAGACTTAGGGCTTCCATCAAGATGGCAGTGTAGGCAAATGTGGTACCCACATCAAAAATACAACTAATCTGCAGAACAACCATCATTCAAAACTGCCTAAAATCCAGTTGAGCAAAAGCCCTTCAGCTGAGGATATAAAGAAGAAACGGCCTTGCAACTGGTAGGATGGGCAGAGAGGCATATGGGCTGGCCCCACACTCACATGTGGCGGGTAAAAATCAGGAGGGGTATATCGACTGTGGGGGGTCCCCCCTAAGGATCAAGGGATCCCAGCCCCACCCCAGCCCTCCTAGCCCAGAGTTCCAGTGCTTAGAAGAGAAGTCCCCATAACTACTAGTTGTAAAAACCAGTGGGGATTGTGGCTGAGGGGGATGGAGGGCTGCTGGTGTCCCAAAAGTTCCTCTTAAAGGGCCCATGCATGGATTTACTCAGACTCACTCCCTCTGGGTTCCAGCACTGGGGCACCAGCTCAAAAGGCACCAGGAACATATAGGGAGGAATTGAAGTGTCTGGAATCTGGGTATGAGATTTATCAGCAGGATCACTTAGTAAGTTATATAATGTTGAATTACTGGGATATATACCTGAAACTAAAATAATATTGTATGTCAACTATAATTGAAAAATAAAATGATCTCAAAAAAGACTTAGGACAATGGGAGATGTGGATGAGTTAATTATACCCCTAGTCCCTTTGTTCTTTACAAATCAGGGGCATACTGATCAGTGAACTGTAGAAAAGCAAGCCATGCTACACAAGAGAAACGAGTTTCTTAGAGATCCAAATGAGTGTCCTCTCACAACACTTCCATTTACATCAGAAATATCCACATTGTTCAATTACTGGAGGAAGGAACCAACACCAGCACAGGAATTGGGAAACACAGGTCCTAAGGAAACATGGGAAACTCCACCTTCCTGGGCATTCATTTGTTCATGTAAATGATTCAATGTCACCCAAATCCCCTGCAGTTCGAAAATGTATGGTTGTGCTCTCAGATCCAGCCAGTTTGGGAAGGGCTGAACAGAAGCAGGGATTGGATTCTAGTGCTTCTGGGCCTGCTTTCCTCGCATGCCGTCCCCATCCTGGAAAACTGCAACACCCATGCTCACGACTGACAGGTAGCCCCCAGCTCAAGTTCCTCCTCCCTGGGGTCACCCGGGACCTGGTGGGTACAGCATTGTTACATCTTTGAAATCTTGTTCTATGTAACTTCCTCCTGAACATGACTTCCTATTTTTCATTCATTTATTGAACAAATACTTATCACCTGTCTGCAATGTGCCAGATACTGTGATATACAGTCGTGAACAAAACAAAAGTGGTACTTGCCCTTACGTGGCTTATCGTCAGCCAGGTGAATCAGACATTAAAATGCCTTTGTTTGAAAGGTAAGAAATACATAAATGTATAAAGTAGAAAGTGTATTGTTTCCATGATTCCACCTCCCAGAAAATAAAGACCTGTTTAACTGTTGGGTCATATTATCTTGCTATTTTGTAACTTAACTTTTTTTCTCTTAGCATCTCATAAACAGCTCTCTCTTTCCATACCCATAGATCGATCATATATTTTTAATGTTGCATAATAATGTGTGCCAGTCAGTCTATGTATTTCATTTGTATTGATTTCCTTAATTCTCACCATCGCTTTATGAGTTGGTCCTAGAATCTTCCATTTTATGGCTAAGGAAAGTGAGCCCCAGAAAGCTGAAGTCAGGCAGCTGGTAAATGGCAGAGTCAGAACTCAAGTCCTGACCGTCGGATTCCAGAACCTCAGCTCTTAGCCACTGTGTCCAGTATTCCATTGCCAAGATGTGCCCTCGTTTGTTTTAATTAATCCTGCACCATGAACATTTAGATTCATTACCCCTGCTCTTTTGCTATCATAAACAAGACTGCAAGCAACACCCTTGTACCTACTACATCAGCCTACATTTGTCTAATTCTTCCTATTGGATGAATTCCTAGAAGTGAAATTTCAAAGTGAAGGGGTATGAGCATTTTACACTTTGATACACATTGCCAAATTGATAGAAATGTGGAATTAATTTGCATCCCCACCAACTGAATTTGGTAGAGATGCCATTCTATTCTCAACCCTTGGCACCACTGAATTTGCTCTGGCAGTAGCCACTGTCACCTCCTCGCTTCCAAATCTGACAGCTCTTTACCACCTCATCTTGCTCAAAGCTCTACCACAGGAACCGCTGTAGACATGCCCTCCTGGAAAGGCTTCCTGGGCTTTTCCTGGCGCTCTCCTCTGGCTCTCCTATTTCTTTGGGACGTAAAAACTCTTCATCGCCCCTCTTCCCTGTAGGAATGCCATGTGTCCATGGAGTCCTGGGTTCTCCCCTTTTCTTCTTGCTCTAAAAGCCTACACTCCCCAGTGTGGCAGGCAGGCCCCATAGCCATTCCCTCCTACTTCCTTGTTAAAAGGACCCCAATTTTGTTTAAGGCTTAAAGTGTTCAGCCCCAAAGGATGAATCATGAAAGGTCTAAGCCAATCATGGCTGTCCTGTTCCCCTTCCGTGAGCTACTGGTGTCCATGTGACCCGGTTCTGGCCAATGAGACACAAAAGGAACTTTACCCAGGAGCTTCTGATATTTTCTTGTACAATAAAAACATAAGAGATCTGTGAAGGGAGCATTTTTTCCCCATAAGCCTCATTCTCTCCTTTTGGAACACTGTTATTGAGCATAAGATGATTTGAGTTTGAGCAACTGTTCTATGGTCCAGGAGAGAAAGGCCAAGTGAATCACTGGGCCACCTGTCCAGGGACCTGACATCAGTGAGCTGCAGAAAGAATGCTGAACACACTCGTTTTCAAACTCTTTGCTAAACAATAAAATAACCTATGAGAAGAGCCTCAAATGGGTTTTCTGTTTCTTACAGACAAATACTTCCTAACAGATAGATACATAATGCTTAACTTAGCCTAATACTCTACCTTATGGTGCCAACCCACTCAGAACTATCTACAATGCTAATAATAACAACAACAACAACAACAAATATTCATTAAGTACGTGTTTTGAGCTAAGACCTGTTCTAATCTATAATAATAAAGGCATTATGCTAATTAGACTGGACGACCTTCCGAAGGAAGCCAGGGCTGCGAGGGAAGCCTGGGTCCTGGGTGCCAGAGGGAAGCTGGTGCCAGCAGCTGGGGGAAGGAAGGCCTACTCTTGCACAAATTTCCTGCATCGGGCCTCTAAATATATATTTTATATATATAAAATATATATTTTATATATATAAAATTTAAACATCACTGTAACTCTGTAAGGTTAATGTTAAAGAGCTATTAGTATCCTCATTTTATTAATAAGGAAACCTTATTAACTTGCCTAAGGTCATAAATCTCCTAAGTGGCCAACCTAGGATTCAAGCTAGGACAGTATGGTTTCAGGGATCCTATGCCCAAATATGATGTCAGCCTGCTTCTCAGCTGCCTGGATGACTAAAGAGACCTTGAATTTAACAGGTCCCAAATGGGGCCCATCTTCTTCTTCCCTAATAAATGGACTCCTCCTTCATACTCCCCCTCTTGATCATAGCTCCTTGGACCTGTGCTTCTCTCTTCTCCCTCACATCCAATCAGTTCCTACATGCTGACAGTTCTGCCTTCTGAACACATCCCAAACGATTCCGCTGTCCTAGCTCCCAGCGAACGCTTAATGAATGCTGGCTGTTGTTACCAGACTCCTTGTGATTGAGCTGCTCCTGCTGTCTTGGCTTTCACCATCCCAAACCTTCCAGCCCATGGACTCGCCTGACCTACTGCAAGCAGAGTTTTGGTGAAGGTCTTCTGAAGCGAAGAAGAGTTTGACACCCCAAAATATGTCTTTTGAGATATTGATTTTAAGATGGTTATTTTTAAGTAACAAAAGACTCAGGAAAAACCTTTGAGCTTCCGCCTTAACTGCCTAAAAGGAATTTGGATAGAGCATCTGTTCCAGGAAGGGAGATATCATCATAGATAACTATAGTTTATTATAAACTAGTGTGTGAGAGGGAGGAACCTAGCAAGGTTCATTTGTCCCAAATCCTCTCTATGCCCCATTGTTAAAGATGGCCCAGCAAACATTGATTTACCAAACATTTGCTTTTGCATCTCCATCTAAATTGCCTTCCTGCCCTTTGAAGTCCAAAACTACACCCCTCACCCGCTTTCTTCTTTCTCTAGGATGGTATCTAAACCTCAACTGCCCAATGCCTCCTGGGTCTCATGCTGTTATGGAACCCCTGAATGCACATCTGTAATAAATTGTGGACATTTTCTCCTGCTCATCTGTCTCATGTTAATTTGATTATTAGCCCAGCCGGAAGAACTTAGAAAGGTGGGAGGAAAAGTATTTCTTGTGCCCCCACATTTCCATTCGAGTGTCTAATTTTGTAAATATGTGGAAGGCAGCACGGCCCGATGAGATATGCTTGGCTCTGCCACTGCTTGGCTTGGTATCTTAGGAAAGTTGCTCAACCTCAGATTCTTTATCTGTAAAATCTGGATAAGAACCCAGTTCTGTCTCCCTCACGGGGCTGTCATGGAGTTAAAATGAGAGTGAATATGAACATGGGTTGTACATGCTAAGTTCTCTAGAAATGTAGATGCGTTTTGCAAAAGGATCAGCCCATAGTCAATCCAGGGGGAAAAGGAGAGAGGATTTATTCACAGGACACTAAACAAAATTAGTGCAAATTAAGCAACATTTAAAGTCCCTCAGTTAATGTTTAATCTAGAAACAATGAGATTGTTTAAGAGAACACATTGACACTGATTTTTTAAGTCATTTTATTTGGCTCTCCCTATTTACTAAATAAGTGAGATTTGTTGTTGTTGTCGTTGAGTTTTACTATTTTTATTTGTGACCTCATTGGTGTTCAACTCACTGAAAATGTTTTAAAGAAACAATGTCATTATTTCGGGGCTTTGGATCCAGTTACACTTGGCTTGTCAGTCTCAACTTGAAAAGTGGTTTGTAATATTTTCATTAATAATTAATACTTCTGGAGAGTAAAACTGAATTTCTCATCTGAACATAGGAAAATGCAACATGTTCCAGGAGGGCCACTGCCAATGAAAATGGGCCTGACACCAGCACCGAAACCTACAAAAATCTCCCTCAACACCAGCAATCCCCGGGCACCTGTGAAGGAGGTCTGAAGGTTGCTTTGCAAAGTTGCAATGCCCTGTGTCCACGCTGGAAGCCAAAGTCTGCTGACCTGCTGTCAGCTGCTGCATAATGCACACAGGTCTCACTGGCTACAGGCAGCCCCTGGCATTTGGCGAGTGATCATTCTTGGTCACACAAGTGTCGCCTGAATTTAAGTAAAAAAACAACACACAAGCATGGCACATCACCTTCTGCGGAGGTGAAAGCAAATGTTTGAGTCAACACCAAGCTGCCTTTCTTTCCCATTGTGAGTCCCCAAAGCACTACGAAAATGATCATTTAAAAATACTGTTTAAAAAAGATTAATTTTTTATTAAACCAGAAATGAGCTATCTTAAATTCTTTTTGAACAAGATTGGGTATATTTCTTTTTTAATGTGAATATAAAAACATAACAGAAAAAAAAAAAACACGTTCCTCTGAGAACTTACTTTAAAGCACCCATTAGCACTCAATATGTGAACAGTGTGTTCGTTTGACTACTAATCAAATTTAGAGAAAATATGACCAATGTCATAATTACATAGGCCCTTTTCCAAATAAATGAGTGAATAACTTGACTTATTCTTACATAAGCAACAGACAGGAAGAATAGTGCCTGAACTGCTATCAGAGCCCCTCCCCTTCGTTTCTTTCCCCTTCCTTGCCAACAAATGTAAAAAGAATCATCCCCAGATTTTCTGACTCCAGGGGCTAACTCCTCAACTGCCCAGCCTTCTGTGGCCATCTGTACTTGACCTGTGAGAAGAGAGACAGTGGCCTGACACTTGAGATCCTTCCTGGAGACCTGGCAGTGTGGAGACTTCCCCCAGCCTGCTATGGACAATTCGCTTAAGGCAATGAAGTGAATGGTGACCCAGGGCCTGCATATTTCCCGAGAGGTGTCCCTCCAACCCTGCACCCCTGATTCCCTGCACCTGGGCAGCATGACGTGCTCCACTCCTAGCAAGAGCTGTTGCTAAGCCAACGTGGCTACACAGTGGGATAGTTCCAATATTCTTTTGTTCGTTGGCTGTTGAGACACAAAGGCTTTATTACTGAGCTTAAATGTATCCATAGTTATGTGTCCATCAACCAAGTCTAAGAAACATCAATTCACAAATTATCAAATACTTTAAGCATATTCACGCCCCTTACCCTAAAAATTCCATTTCTGGGAAACCATTTTAATGAATTAACCTAAAATGTAAGAAAAGCTTTGCTGGTCAAAAAATTTTCCCCTCGTAATTATAATAGTGAAGTAATCTTTGAGCTACACCTCAATAGGGAAAGGTTAAGTGGACCTTTTTTTTTTTTGCCTATTAAATATGATGTACACGAGAATTCTGCTTCTTTTTAAAATTTTCTCTCTGGGTAGATATACTAGCACAAGTGAATGTGCATGTACACACATATACATGTAAACATGTATTTTGATTTGTAATAAAAAAGAGATAAAAACAATATATATGGGCAATTAATAGTAACATTCATAAAATGAAAAAAATATAAATTTCAAGTACTTATATATCATTGCTTTACAACAAGCATGTGCTATTTTTATAATTAAATTAATACTTTTAAAAGCTTTTTAGAAAGCCCAAAGTCACAAATCTATGTGAGTGGAGGAAGGGCTCTAACCCGGTCCCTAGGAAATGTTCCCTAGGTTTTGTGTCCCTCGATTTACAATTATAGACATGGCAGGTGTTCCTTCTTCTACTCCCAAAGACAAGGCATGAACTTGCAAATGTCTGGTGCTGGGCTTCCCGCCATCTCCCCATGCACCTTGTCACCCAGCGTATCCTTCTTCCTCACTGCGACAGGACACAGCATCCGACCCCTCTCCTCCCAAACTCCAGATGGTCTCCACCAATGGGTCAGAACCAACATACAAGACAAAACCTGCCATAGTTCCTTGAATCTTAGATGCCATTGAGTGTGAGAGGCAGCGATGATATAGTAACAGTTTCTCTGGGGAGAAGGAATCTTACATTTCACGGGTATAGCAGTTGTAAGGGGCATTCTGACTACAGTGTTCAACATTGGGCATTTTAGAATCTGTGGCAGCCTGTGTTTTTTTTCCCCACTCGTGGCGTTCTGTGCTGGCTGACATCTCACTTACTATTAAGAAGTCATAGCACAGACATAAGTCACCGAGCTGGGCCCACTCAGTTCGCTGAGCAAGAGCCTCTGGGACTGCCTGGATCTGCTTCCCAGCCTGCACGTTATTCTGCAGAAGAAGCAAACCTAGGTTCAGGCTGGAGCAAACTGATTTAGTAACATGTGTGAAATTCCATTTGGAGGATGGGGTTGCTGTTAGAAACAGACTCAGAGGGAGAAAATGTACGAAATACCAGACTAACAGTCATTGGGGACCATTCTGTGCAGGGACAAGCCTCGCCGCTCCAAAAAGGCGGAATGTGTAACTAGACATATTGAATATTTAATAACTAAGGAAGGGGACATCAAACATAGCCATCCTTTTGTTCAACAAACACTTATTAATTAACTACCAAGAGCTAAAGTTTGTGCTGGGCTCTGGAGATTCCAAGATTAAAACGTTGCCCAGCTGGTGTGGCTCAGGGGTTGAGCATTGATGAATGAACCAGAAGAGCACGGTTCCATTCTGGGTGAGGGCAGATCCCTGGTTAGCTGGCTTGATCCCCAGTAGGGGGCATGCAGGAGGCAGCCAGTCAATGATTCTCTCATCATCGATGTTTCTATCTCTCTCTCCCTCCCCTTCCTCTCTGAAATATATATATTTGTCTTCAAGGTGCCTGTGGTCTAGAAGACTGAGGTAAAGAAGTGCCGATAAAAGGGAAATTCACTTGAACCAAGGACACTGGAAGCCTAAGGAGGGTGTGGCTTCTACTGGAGGCTGGGGTGGTGGAGGGGGAATGGGAGAGGCTTCACGGAGGAAGTGACCTTGAGTTGAGTCTCAAAGAGGAGTGAGCCTTTGCCAGGCCAACCAAAGGATGGGTTCCCTGTACCTGCTTAGAAGACTGCAGCATGTGGAGGATGCTCTTATGGAAAAAGCCTCTTTCCCTTGCACACAGGATAAACGTGGCCTGCACGTCTCCGCAGTGAGACAATGCTTGGCACTGCTAAGTTGCTCCCTGAGGGAGCAGGTTGTCAGCCTGGTTCCCAGATGTATCTCACCAGGGTCCAGAGCTGACCCACATGTGAGGTCGCAGGAAGCATTGCTGTGGCATGGCATCAATCTCTTCACCCGGGTCCGGTGGCTCAGGGTGAAATGCCAGGGTGGGTGTTGGAACTGAAGGTGCCTGTCAGCAGGCTGGGTCTTCTTGGACTGCAATCATGGTTGGCATGAGGAGGCTTTGCAGCAGCGTGTGGTCAGGTACAGGAGCTGGGAGCACTGAGTGTTGGGCCTCTGGAAGACTGTCTAGCAAGTCCTGAGCATGATTCAGTAAGTCGAGAATTTGACTCAAGGTCAAATCTGGTTCAAGGTAAAGAAGGGAAGAAGCTCCCACCTGTGGCCTATTAGGCCTCCATGACCTGACCCTCAACCACTAAGGCAGTTGGAGGTACCTCATCATCCTACATTCATCTCCTGTTTACTGGCCAGACTCTGCTGAGCACTTTCCAGGCATTATATTGCTGCCTCAGACCTCACACCCTCAGTAGAGTTAAGGGCTCTTTCTTTGGAGCGACTTTATTTTTTGATATTTCAATGAAACTTTATTTATGGGCATTTAAATTAGAATTTTATGTAATGTTCAAGTCCTGAAAACTCTTTTTTTAAGACATTAAAAAATGTAAAAATCATTTTTAGCCCTTAAGTCCTACCAAAACAGGTGATGGGCCAGATTTGGCTCAGCGCTAATTTGCCAATCCCTGACCTAGAGGATGGGCCTTAAGAAAGATAGTTGAATTCAAACCCTTACAAAGGAGCCAAGAGGACTGAGATCTGCCCCTGGGACTGCAGGTGCTCCTCACATTCAGCTGTCCTGAATTTGAGTCACATTCTATGCATAATATTGGTCCTGGTGTGTCCTAATTAGTGAATGTAATTCATTCTTAAGGGCTCCCAATTAAAGAAAGAAAATGGTTTGTTACAAGGAACATCAGGATTTCTTAAGGTTGAGATCCTATTAGAATGCCATTTATAAAGGATATTCTTTTCTCTGGCTGGAGGTCAGTTGCATTTGCAATAGATTGAAACTCTGAAAGATGACAGTAACAAGTTCTCAAACCCAGACAGGTAGGCTAGAGCAGAGTGAGACAGGGTGGTTTAGAGGAAAGAGCATAGGCAAAGGACATGAGAAAGATCTTCACACCTGACTTGCCTGCCTCAGGGAGTCTGGGTAGCTGTGAACAGAGGCACAGTAATCTATTGAGAAACAGGTCCATGTTGAGAACAGTGTGATCATGTTTCCCCACACACATGTTCATGTACACACACACACACACACACACACACACACACACACACATTTTGCTCACATAGGTTACTTGCTTGGCCTATGTCAACAGGAGCCTTTTTCCCCCTCGTAAGTCTAAACCTTCCCTCTTCTTTCCAGCCCCTCCTTCCTCTTCATCTGGTCTTACCTTTTGCTTCAGGTGCCCCTCAAACTCTTTCTTCTCATCCATCTCCACACTTACTTCTATCCACAGCCATCTTCACATATGTGTCTCTTCCTTTCTAAAATGAGCTCCCAGTCTGCTCTTAATCCATCCCCCTCTCATCTCCAGATGTTAATCCTCTTGTATCTCCAGCCTTTCCTGTCCACCATGGTTTCACCAACCGTCAAAGTCCAAATAACCAGCCTGAACTCTGTCTTGAGCTCCCAACCTAAATTTTCCAACTACATAATCTGCTGGGCTTTCTAACATTTCAAAACTGAGTTTTGCACCAAACTCTCTCCTCTTCCTGTCTCTGATCTAAGCCCCAGTGTTATACCATTATCCATTTATTCCTGCAATACTTATTTATTAAGCATCTCTGTCAGACAAAATGCTAAGCACTAGGAATATAATGGCTCCCATTTCCATCTGGTGGGAAAGATGGCCTTTATCAAACAGTCATCAAATGAGAACACAATTATAGCTGGGGAATTGTCTACAGAGGAAATATATGTGTGCAATGAGAGCATATAAGAGCAAATAAGGAAAGTTTTTCCAAGGAAGCAACTTTGCAACAAAGAGGCTAAGGTCTGAAGACTGAGTCAGCATTGGGTAGGAAAAGATGGGCTGAATGTTCCAAATAATGAAAAACCATTGATTTACAAAGGCCCTGGGGCAGGAGGGAACTTGGAATATTCACAGAAGACCAGTGTGTATAGAGCCCAGGAAGCAAGGGGATGATGATATGAGAAGAGGTATAATTGGGGACCAGACCTTTAAGCTTCTTAAGGAATTTTGTCTTCTTCAAAATTAATAATAAATTGATTACCTTCAACAAATATTTCATGAGCACCAGACACTTATCCAGATGCTAGGGACTCAGGGAATACAGCAGAGAATGAAACGAAATCCTGATCCCATGGAGCTGATGTACTGGTCATACAGGCCACTGAAGGGTGCTCAGCAGAACCACTGTGATGTGGCAAAAGTGGGTACAGGCAGGTGACTGTGATGGTCCAGGGGTACATGACAATAGGCTGGTCTAAAACTAGGCTGAGAAGGAAAAAAGCCGATGAATAAGAAAGATCTTTAGGGGGCACAATCAATAGGACTTGGTGATGGATTGGTCGGGAGATGGAGTTTCTGTTGATTGTGGGATTTTGTTGTTGTCGTCATTTTCAGAGATTCATGAAGGAAGAGTTATAAAACTTGAACTGAAGGGAAAGATCTAATGGCGAGGAAAAGACTGACTCTATGAAAGGAGAAGCGGCTAGTGGCCATTGAACTTACAGAGAAGGTAGGATAGGGCGGTATCCAGAGCCTACGTGGAGGATTTGGCCTTAGGAGGAGAGATTACTCATAGTCCATTATTTTCATAGCAGGGATGGTGAGAAAAGATGCAGGTAGTTTATTAACTTGATACCAACACATTTGGTTAGATCTGGTCCAGGAATTTCCTTTTTTTAATTTTCCCATAGAGAAAGAGACATGGTCACTTGATGAGAGAGATGTGGAAAGAAGTAGAGAAAGGTGAGAAATTAGAGAAAATCAGGGTTAAGGAAGAGGGATGGAGAACCTTCCATAGTAATTTAGTCAGATTGCCAGGCAGGTTGAGGGCCCTCTAAGATCAGGGATCCTAAATGGATGTGTGTGGTAGGCAGAAAATGTCCCCCAAAATATATTCACTTCATAATCCTCAGAACCTGTGAATATAACTTTATATAGCAAAGTATATGTCTAATTTAAGGATCTTGAGAAGACACATTTATCCTGGATTATTTAGAGGGGAGAGATTAAATGCAATCACATGTATCCATAAAAGAGAGATTCAGAAGTAGTTTTGAGAGAGAGAGACAGGAGAAGGCAATGTGAAGATGGAGAGACTAATTATGTGGCGACAAGCCCAAGACATATGGCAGCCACCAAACTGGAAGAGGCGAGGAATAAATTCTCCCCTAGAGCCCCTGGAAGGAGTGTGGTCCTGGTGACAGCTTGATTTTGGCTCAGTGAAACTGATTTTAGACTTCTGGACTTCAGAACTGTGAGAAAATAAGTTTCCGTTGTTTTAAGCCACCAAGTTTGTGGTAATTTGTTACAGCAGCTCTAGGGAACTAAGAGAATGTCTGTCTACCAATCTGCACTGCTGTATGATTTTCTCCAAGTATAGAGCTCAGTTACAAGCACAAAATGGTTATGTTGCCACTAAAATGAAAACATGAAATTGATATTTGGACAAAATCCTATACGAGGATCCAGAAAGACATCTGTACAAGTACTGATTGCTCTGGAAAGAGGTCAAGAGGTGTGTGTGAGCATGTGTGTGTCCTTATATGGGTACATGCGAAGAAGCCCTGGATGTCTCCTGACTTTGGGAAGGCAAGGGACTGAGAGTGGGGCCTTGTCTATATCAGAGAGTCATTGTCATTTGACTCTCAAAAAGAACAACTTTGATCCTAGCCAGTTTGGCTCAGTGGATAGAGTGTCGGCCTATAGACTGAAGGGTCCCAGGTTTGACTCTGGTCAAGGGTACATATCTCGGTTTTAGGCTCCTCCCTGGCCCAAGCCCTGGTGGGGGCTCGTGCAGGAAGCAACCAATCAGTGTGTTTCTCTCTGTCTTTCTCTCTCTCTTTCACTCTCTCTAAAAATCAATGGAAAAATATCCTCGGGTGAGGATTAAATTTTTTTAAAAAAAGAACAACTTGTTTTAGGGCTGAATTAAAAAAGGCATGCCTAAGAAACTGACAGCTACTTATTAAATGCCTACTATGTGCAGGCACTGCGAGAGTGCCGAACAAAGCAATGTTCCTACTCTCGTGGAGTTGACATTGCAGTGAGGGGAAATGATTTACAGGCCAGGAAGCATAGACCAGGTGAGGTCGTGATAAGTCACATGAAGAAAACTAAAGTAAGATAAGTGGGATTAAGAGTGATGGGGTATTGTTTTCTAAAACATGGTCAGAAATGGACTATTTGACAAAAGTTCTGTTTGAGCAGAAACCTGAAAGAAGTGAGGGAGTGAGACTTATGGATGCCTGGAGGAAAAGCATCTGGGTAAAGGGAAGGGAAACACAAAATCCTTGATTCAGTGGCTCAGCTGAGGATACAGGCTCCTTTGATCTGCAGATGACATCAGGCTGCGAGGACCGTGATTAACTATGTTGGATAAAAGATGCCAAATCTAGAAGAATTTTGAAATACTAGAAAGATGGGCCTTGTTGAAAAATCAATGGATCAGGGCAACAATCTAAGGTCTTGAACTTTATTCCAAGAAGGTAATTGCACAAGAATGAAATATACAAGCTGTGGTTTAGTAACCATATGGTAGATGGATGAGAATTCCTTCCTACCAACACTCTGGCCTTCCCCGAAACAAAGGACTACAGGACATCAAGTATCAGCTAGGGGTCAACTGGAGGGACAGTTTTGTGTGCAGGGGAGAAAACAAGACAAAGTAACATGGCAAAGGTTTTACATTCTCTCTAAAAGTAAGCTCTGAGTCAGGCTCCTACTCAAACTCCTACTTGCTCAAGTGCAATGGAATATGATATAATAATATACATCAAGGGCCTAAAAACTATTTGATCCAGAAATTTAAGTCTCTATATCATAAAAATGATCCAAAATATAGAAACACAATGTCCATAAGGGCAGAGATTTTTGTCTTGTCACAGCTATATTCTCACAGTATAGATAGAACATGTCTTGCACATAGTAGGCTTAATAAATATTTGTTGACTCAATACCTAAGTGGATAAAAAGTTCTCTTTATAAAAATGTACTTTGCTAAATTATTTATAATATTTAAAAATTTACCTAAATATCCTACAATAGTTTTGTATAAGTAAACTATGATCCACTCACTCTTTGTATTTAACTCCAATTTCAAAAGCAAACATGGTGGCTTCAGTGTAAAAGCAGAATTAAGATCTATTTCATAAAATAGTTAGATATGGAATGGAGGCCCACTGTGTTCATTTTAAAGATGAGGGATTGCACTGACTTATTGGCATTTTTAAGCTACTTAATACATAGGTGGTAGTTCTTTGGGGCAGTAAAAATTATAGATTGTCTGCTAAGCAATTCTATCATGTATTTGAAAATGATTCCCAGGCCTTTAGAAAAGTAGATGTGGAAACAATGCTAGTTCCCATGCAAGAAAGCATGAGGTCAAATAATGCCAGCGAACAAGTGGGTAGGGCCAGGAATTCCAGCAACAGTCATCCATCAATTTGGAAAATATTTATCAACTGGCCAGTGTGCCAAGCCCTGGTGAGACTGTGGGAATACAGAGATGTCTGCGGCCCAGATTTCTGCCTCTTTGCAGAATCTTGTAGAGTGAGAGGGATTTAACACATCAGGGTCACACAGTAAGTGAAAAACTACGGCAAAGGGATGTGTCTGTGTTTGAGAGCTCAGAGATGGGGTACGGGGCTCTGATTCTGAACTGAATGACAGTAAGACATGAGTGTCAGGAAGCCCAGAGGAGATGACATTTAAGGGGCTGAGACCTGGAGGAGGAAGGATCTGTGAGAAGACAAATCTGGTGTGATCCTGGGAATGACTCAGAAAGGATTTCAGGGCACCAAGAAGTCGATATGTCTGTCTCTCCCACACGACTGCCCCTGCAGCTACAAAAGATGTTCAATAGAGAAAATGATGTAGATTTTTTTTATTGATTTTTAGAGAGAGAAGAAGGGTGAGGGGGAGAAAGAGAGAAATATGGATGTGAGAGTGAAACATTGATCGGCTGCCTCCTGCATGCCCCCTATGGCGGATCGAGTCCGCAAAATTAAAAATAATTTTATGGTTGGGGGTCACCACAACATGAGGAACTGTATTAAAGGGTCGCGGCATTAGGAAGGTCGAGAACCACTCTAATTAGAAAAGAGGATCAGAATGATTATTTCCATCCAATATAACTAGAACCATGACAGAGATAAGCACAGGATAGCACTGGGCCCCAGGGGAGGGCACCCCGCACAGACAGGAAAAGGTAATTAGACTCTCCTAGAGTACATGCCCTTGACCAGAAATGAATCTGGGACCCTTCAGTCTGCAGGCCAACGCTGTATCCACTGAGCCAAACCAGTCAGGGCTCTTCTCCTCTCTTCTTTTTCCCTAGAAGAAGGAAAGGAGAAAGGCAGAGGGTTTTGAATCCGTACCAAAAGGAAGGAAAAAGAACTCTACAGGGACACAGAGCAGTCCAAGTAAGACCCCAGAGGCTTGAAATACTGTACAGGTTGGGGAATTATGATGTGTTCCAACCATAAAGTGAAAGAAAGGATGGAAGGAGATGAGGTTGGAGAAAGGGGTCCCAGGCTGTCCTCACATGGAAGTCATTACAAAGCCTCTCTTTCCCACACTCCCTCCTCACTCTCTTTCTCCCTTTCAACAGGTTCATCTATTTGCTTTAAAATCACCCCTCAATTGAAAATTGAAAACAATTCAGGAAGGAAGACTTGCAACATAAATGGCATCTGTGAATGCTCCGTTATATACATCATTCTTTTTGAGGTTGTTTTATCTTCCTTCTAAAGAGCCCTGACTGGTTTGGCTCAGTGGATAGAGCGTTGGCCTATGGACTGAAGGGTCCCAGGTTTGATTCTGGTCAGATTCCGGTTTAGAGGAGAGGGGGAGGAGAGGGGGAGGAGAGGGGGAGGGGGGAGGGGGGAGAGGGAGGGGGAGGGGAGGAGGAGGGGAGGAGGAGGGGAGGAGGAGGGGAGGAGGAGGGGAGGAGGAGGAGTGGGGGAGAAGAGGGGGAGGAGAGGGGGAGGAGAGGGGGAGAAGAGGGGGAGGAGTGGGGGAGAAGAGGGGGAGGAGTGGGGGAGGAGAGGGGGAGGGGAGGGGGAGGGGAGGGGGAGGGGAGGGGGAGGGGAGGGGGAGGGGAGGGGGAGGGGGAGGGGGAGGGGAGGGGGAGGGGGAGGGGGAGGAGAGGGGTCCTGTCTCATGGATGATGCATTCTAAACTTACTTACAGGCAACTTAAAATCCTGGTATTGTTAGTTTAATATTTGGCCACAAATCCTAATCTCTCTTCTTGTACCATTTATCACTTCCCAGAGAGGCCATCCTGATCACCCTATCTGAAATTTCGATCTAGGTAGGTGACTTTCTTGGCTCCCCCATTGGCTTTCATCTTGCTAGATTTGGTCCACCAAGTTTACCTGTCCAAATCCTGTGGTGCCCAGTCCTGATATGGAAATATATGTTCCCCTTCACATCAGTATATGGCTACCATAATGGAGGGCTCCTATTCAAGTTGTTGAAAAGAGTGCTGAGTAAAAAATTTTTTGGAGGGGTAGGGTGTATAAATCACCTTTACAATACACATCAACAACATAAAAATGTGCAGATCCTTTTCATTTTTAATTACACTTCTGGGAATGTATTCTAGCAAATGATACCAACAAAAGAAAAAAGGTTTTATATAAGAACTGTTTTTACTCCACTATCTACAATAGTGAAAGGCAGATAAAAAAAATACTAATATCTTGTAAGGTGCATGATTAAGCTTAGGTGACTGTAACAAGAACAGTTTTCTTATAAACTAAGAATTCTTAAGAATAGGCTTGCAATAATAGCATTTTAGTTTTTGAAGAGTGTGTCAAAAACTCTTTTAGCTTATCACATGGCTCAGAATCCATTAAATGCTAATAACTAGTTATTGTTAATGAAGAGATAATGAAAATAGTTCAGAAACAGGTGATTAAAAATATGAAATAATTAGCTATTAAAAATACTTGTTTGTATGGTATTGATAAGGGATCTTCGGCTAACAGCCCTTTATAATGAGTCTTTCTTCCTTTGATTGGCAGACTACAACCTAAACTAGCTGATGCATATAGGCCTCCAATTAAAACTAAATAAACAATAGTACTATATAATAGCAGCTTAAAATTCTGTCCATAAATATTTGAGTGTCTATTCTGTGCAAGGCACAGTTCCAGCAGCAAACAGGACAGATAAAAATCCCTGCTTCGCCCTGACCGGTTTGGCTCAGTGCATAGAGTGCCAGCCTGCGGACTGAAGGGTCCCGGGTTCGATTCCAGTCAAGGACATGTACCTTGGTTGCAGGCACATCCCCAGTAGGAGGTGTGCAGGAGGCAGCTGATCCATGTTTCTCTCCCATCGATGTTTCTAACTCTCTATCCCTCTCCCTTCCTCTCTGTAAAAAAAATCAATAAAATATAATTTTTTAAAAAAATCCCTGCTTCATGGAGCTTATAGTATAAGGGAAGGGGGCAGGAAATACTCAAGTCAACCCGTAGAATAGATAGCATGTCAGGTGACAATAAAGGCAATGGGAAAAAATTAAGTGGGAAGAAGCATAGGGAATATAGCTCAGGGGAGGAATGGAGGAGGGATGATGTTTCAAATTGGGTGCGCAGGATGGCCTCCCTGGGAAAGGGACATCTGAGCAGAGACCTGAAGGACACAGGACAGTGAGCCAGGCAGTCGGCTGGGCCGTGAGCATTCCAGGGAGCAGTTCCTTTCAGCAACAGAAGACTAAAGGATGGGTGGGTTACTTTTGTACAGGCAGCCCAGCCCTGCATTCCTTGTCACTTTCCATTAACCATGAGGATACCCAACCAGCTCATCCAAGAGAGATTCCTATGTCTCTCCCGTCTGGCCGCCAGAGACAGATCTCCCAGCCGGTGCCAACACTGGCACGCTGCACCCTGTGTGCTAAGCAGAGAAGGCAGCCCAGCTCTTCTCCTGGGCCCTCTGCCCAGTGGTGAGAGTTGTAACCTTTACCTTTTTGTGCCCAGCAGCTCCAGTCCCCCACTGAGTGTAAAGGGGCATTAGCGTTCACGTGTGTCGTCTCTGTACTGGGTGAGCCTGGATTCTCTGTGTAAGGGCTGACTCATTCAGAAGCAAAATCACCCATTCTCAGAGTCACTTTTAGAATTAAGAATGTAAACTTTAACTAAATTTAAAGAGTATTATAATTTTGTTGTTAATGTTAAGTCTTCAAAGCTGTCAGATTTAGAGTGAGGATGTTAACAAAGAAGGGTATCTAAATATTTGTTAATGTACATATTTTTAAAACTACAATGGCCTTTGTCATTTCTGATTATCTACTCATGTCCCAGCTGAGGACTTGCTGTCTTTCTACCTTACCTGTTGGTCACAGTGGTCATTTCAGGTCCAGTGACAAGGAGGACAGTGTATGCTCCATGAGGGCAACTACATCTGTTTTTCTCGGCATCATATCCCCAGTGCCAACCTCAGTGCCTGGGATGTAGGAGACAATCAATGCTGATGAATAAATGAATGACTTCAGATGACAGCGCTGGCACAGAGAGAAAATACTTCTATGCTAGAGTGGGAGGGCCAACCACAGACCAGCATGTCTGAAGCAGGGGTGGTAGGACAGAGGCACGAGCTGTGATGCGTCACCCTCTAACGTCTGAGAAGATGGGAACCCAAGTGGAGTATGCGTTTAATACACAAGGTAGGGCGGAGTGGGGTGGTGACGTGAGAGACGATCACTGGCACGGTGTTTGCTCCCTTCTCCCCTTAGAAACTCAGTTTCATCATCTGGAAAATGGGGATAACAGTGCTAGCCTCACACTGCTGCACGAATGAAGTAGGAAAATGTATATAAAGCCCTTGGCACAGAAACTACCTCCATAAAAAGTCATAGCATACCCTTGTGTTTTCACCCAGCAAGTGCACATTGAGAGGCTGTGTACCCTGTGGTTGGAAACAGGGACCTGGACTGAGTAGGTTTGAATCCCAGCCTTGCCACTTCGAGCTGAATTGGTCTTAATTCCTCTGGGCCTCAGTTTCCTCATTTGTGAAAAGCAGGGCAAGAATGCTTACCTCATAGTGTGGCTCTGAGAATGAAATGAATTAATCAGTGCAAAACACTGAGACCCGCACCTGGCACACAAGCATTATTACTGTACGCCGGACACTTTTCATAGTTGTTTCCCACTTCGATCCCTTTAGGGCTGGTGGAAACAGTGAGAGGATGGATAGGAGCAGACAGATGTGTTGATGTGATGATGGAGGAGTTCATGTTGGATGGGCTGGATCCGTGTCTCTTTTCAACACTGGTTCTCAAATTCTAGTGCATTGGTTTTCCCCTGAGGGCTTGTTAAAACACAGGCTGAGGGGGCCCTACCCGCAAAGCTCCTGAGTCAGTAGGTCTGGGATGGGTTTGAGATTCTGTATTTCTAACAAGTTCTCAGATGCTGCTGCTGTTGCTGGTCCAGAGACCACACTCTGAGAACCATTGAAATGTAATAAGAAAGGATGTCAGAAGTTCCAAGAGAAGGAAAAAGGAGGTATGCACAAAGAGATATGAGTTCTGGAAAAATTCCAAGTAGGACTGAATTACGGACACTGATTGGAAAAATAATCTGTTCATTTAGTCAGTCACCAAACATCTCTTCACTGGCCACTGTGAGCAGGGTTCTGTATTCACCAGTCAGTTTCAAGGACCAAGATTTAACCAAGCAGAAACAACAGTGAAATTGGAGAGAAATATCAATCTACTGAATTAAAACAGAACAGCCTTAAAGAAAGAGAAGCCATGTCTCCACAGGCCTAACTCTACATCATGTACCCATCTGGCCTAACTCAGGAATCATTTTTTTTAAAAATATGTTTTTATTGACTTTAGAGAGAGGGGTAGGAAGTGGGAAAGAGAGACAGAAACATCGATGAGAGAGACACATTGATCGGTTGCCTCCTGCATGTTCCCTACTGGGAATTGAGCCCACAACCAGGCATGTGCCCCCATCTGGAATCAAACTGGGGACCTCTTGGTTCATGGATTGACACTCAACCACTGAGCAATGCCAGCCAGGCTCGGGCATCATTTTTTAAATTATGGTAGAATACACATAACATTAACTTACCATTTTAAGTGTACAGTTCAGTGGCATTAAGTACAATCATATTGTTGTGAACCATACCACCATTTATCTCCAGAACTTTTTTTCATCTTCTCAAACTGAAAATCCATACCTGTTCATCAATATATCCCTGTTTCCCACTCTTCCACATATCCTGGCAACCACCATTCTACTTTCTTGTCTCTATGAATTTGACTATTCTAGGTACCTTATATAAGTGAAATCATACATTTTTGCCTTTTTGTGGCTTAACAAATATCTTCAGGGTTCATCCATGTTAAAGCATATGTCAGAATTTCTTTTTTAGGAATGAATGATATTCCACTGTATGTATATACCACATTTTGTTTATCCATTCATCCATTAATAGACATTTGGCTATTGTGAATAATGCTGCAATGAACATGGGTGTACAAATACCTGTTTGAGTCCTGCTTCCAATCCTTTTGGGTATATAACTCTTAGCATTATTTTAAAGCAGATAGAATTTGTTTGCATGAAGATTAAGATCACATGCCTCCATCCCACCCCCCACCTTTTCTTTTCTTAGAACTTTACCACTCCCAACACTCAGGTACCCAGATCTCTCAGCTGCCTGAATCTGATAAATCATCCACCTCCAGGTAAATTAGCACAACAAGAACAAGGGAATATATTTGAATGCATTATGGGCTGAATGCATGCCCAAACCTTCCTTTTCTTGTAATGGAAAACTTAACTGACACTGTCCCAGCACACCTGTGCCAGGAATTTATGCAATATTCTATGCCTGGCCAGCATGGCTCAGTGGTTGAGCACCAACCTATGAACCAGGAGGTCACGGTTCAATTCCAGTCAGGGCACATGCCCAGGTTGCAGGCTTCATCCCCAGTGTAAGGCGTGCAGGAGGCAGCTGATCAATGATTTTCTCTCATCATTGGTATTTCTATCTCTCTCTCCCTTTCCCTTCCTCTCTGAAATCAATAGAAAATATATTTTAAAAATAATCTAAGGAAATGATTTAGTTTCTGGAATCAGACACCTGATAGAGGAATCTGGTCTTACTATTTACTAGCTGTTGAGGCAAACGATTAAATCTCTCTAGTTTCAATTTCCTGATCCATAAAGTAGGAATAAAACTAAGATAAGGCAAGCTAATTAAATTAAGATTAAACCAAGATAAAATAAAGCACATAACCGAGTGCCTGGCTTATGGTAAGTACCCAAATACATATATACCTTATATACATTTGTTAATACTGTTGTTAGTATTATTGTGGAGTAACTCCTTCAGATACATGCCAAGAAAGTTCCTGCCATCTAGGTATACATAAGGACATTATAATGAACATGGACTTAACAGATCTACTAGGTCAGGAACCCCAAATCCTAAAAAATGGAAATTTTTTTAAATCACAGGATTCAAAATTACAACCTGGCCACAAGGGATTAAAACATATCTCTGAATGGGGAAAATATTTTGGGGCAGGGTCCTCTGTGAAGCCCACGTATTATACCAGCATCCCCAGCGGCCAGCTATGGGTCTAAGGAATCTTCTGAGTTTGCAAATGCCAGTTAGAAATGGATTCCAGAACAATGGAAATTTGAGAGGCGTAATGGTTACCACAGATTTGGCCAGGCCCCCTCCTAGGATCGCCCAGTCCTTCTGGGACATGTTCTGACAACTTGCCGGCCTTTTATGAAGCCTCTGAGAAGGAATGATGTTCCTGCCACTTCCGTTAGCAGAATATTCCGCGGTGAAATATGACTCACTGTCAGGGCCCGCGCCTTTGCGATCCCCTTTCTTCTCCTGACCCACTTTCATCGTGCTGTGCCCTTTTGTACAAAGTCAGATGAAGCCTCTCCGGGAGGAGTTTGCTCTGTGAAGACTGACATTTAAAGACCATTTCCACCTCTTAAACTCACTCCTGTTCATTTAGCCAAGCAAAGCATGTTTAATTCTTTTAATCTTCCCCCATAAATCAATCCCGTCATTCCCTTAATAGTCCTTCTCCTGTGCTTTGAACTCCCTCCAGTCTGGCCATCCTAAGCTCTTGTTCCGTTTACACTTGAGAATTGCCAGTCACTCATGAAATGGCTGTGCAGGAAAAACAGCCGGGCCTGCCCGGGTTCCAAGCGCTCTCTCTGAGCTGACTGTCTGCTGCCTAGGGGTTCTGCGAGCCCAGAGAAAAGCCCTGCCTAGCGGCCAACCCCTTAAGGTAGATTTGAGGCATTTGCTGCCTACTCCATGATGGGTCTTTCAAGGAGACCTGGCCCACCTCGCCAATGGTCAAGGGAATTGCACGAGAAGCCACCTCAGACACCTACACCCCTCATTTTACTCAGGCCTCTCAGTGTGTCCACCTATCACTTGGCTTCTACCTACCAGGACCATGGATAAGCCCAGAAAGGATCTTACCTGGAAGGTGCCAGCATGGTCTTCTTCCTTATCACCCTCTCTGTGTTCTTTGAGAGCAATTAGTGTAAACCCTCTGAAGTAGGAGGGAGTAGCAGCTGAAAGTGTCACTGTAGAGAGAGAAGAAAGCAGATTATAAGCACAGGAACCAACTGCCTTCTATTTGTGAAATGGATAGATGCGAGTTCTCCATCAGCATTCCAGACCTGTGGATTAGAGGGGCAGTGGACAGTGGGAAAGGCTTGTCCAGTTAAGTAGTGAACTCTCATTCTCTCCGCCCAGTTCCTTCTTACATTTCAATACTTGCTAAATGCCTGAATTGCTCTCTCACTAAGGAATTATTGAACCAACCAAGACTGTGGTGAGCTCTCTCTCAGTAACCATGATTTGATAAAGATAGTCCCTGGTGAGCAACTGTAATCTTGACAGTTATCTAATGGTACACTTCCATTAGACTGACCCACGGGAAATCTAGCTGCTCACAGCACATATTGACAGAGACTGTCTTGTGTTTTCCAAAACACATTTCCTTTCTCTTGTGGGCACTCGGCTAGACCACACAGTCAGCCTCCCTTGCAATTAGATGGAAATCATGGACAGACATGATGCATGCTACCTCCAACCTGACACATACACATTTTCCATTTGATCCTCCACTCTTCTCTCCTGCCTCTGCCTGCCAAATGCAAGGGATATGGCCGAGGACTGGTGTCCCGGGAGAAGGAGAAGGAGCCACAACATAGAAAGAACCTGGGATTCTGAATAAGCACAAAGAATCACTCACTGACCAGACACAACCATATTGTATTTTGCATAAACTGGAAATAAACTTATATTATGGAGTTTTGTGATAGCAACTGGGGTTATGAATTTACATTACACTCTTTCTCTTCACATTTACCTAGAGAACTATGTTTTCATAAAAATCCTGTTCAAGTGTCTTCTCAGCAATGATAGTCAACCCTCCCTTTGTATACCCAATCTCCAGAGATGAAGATCTTTTACTATAATTTTTGTACTGAATTGAAATTCCCTTTTTACCTGCCTTCTCCACTGTACTGTCCATTAATGCTGGAGAGGGACTGGATTTTAATTATCTTTGTATCCCCAGCATTTAGCACAGAGCCTGGCATCTAATAGACACTCAATTAAAGTTTCTTGAAATTTATTTAAATCAAGGCTTAAATTACTTTACTGCCTGATCAAAGTGCTAAGATTCTGGTCTTTAAACATGGAAGTATAGACTATTAGAGCCTCAAGCTACCCCAAGAATCATCCATTCCAGCCTTCCGACTTTACAAATAGGAGCCAAAGACACAGAGAGGGCAACAACAGCCCCAAGGTAGTAAGACCACCTAGAGTTGCACATACTGAGTCTATTCATAGTATGGGTATCCCACAAGTGTTGATGACATAAAAAAATTATGATCAATTCATTTAAAATATAATATTTATGCAATTCTGATAAGCAACCCCCTGTTGGGGAGGGGCATTTAGTATTCCTCAAACTAGTTCCAGTCCTGAAAATGAAGCACCCTAAAACTCCCAAAACTCCCAAAACTAGAACCACCATCTTGGATAATGTTCAGTGATCCATGAGCAACCAACACAGTGACTCTCAGAGAACTCTGAAACACAAAGATTGCAAATCTCATGCTGTGATTGGTCAGTTCATCCTGCAAAAAGTAAAGGAGCATTCTTATTGGCTACTGATGTCTATAAAAAGTCATATAGAAAGTAAGAAAGGAAGCATGTAGGGGGGGAAGCACTATAAAGTACAGTAAGAACATTGTGGTGCTCAGCAGTAGCAAGCAGCCACTGGATGATGGTTATGATGTCAGGATAAAGAGCTGAGATCTCCAAGGAACAGATGGAATCCCCCAAAGCAGTCTGAGGCTATCTGAAGTGCAGTGGGGTGGTCTTAAAGGCCACAATTCTGGAGGAAGGGGAGCAAACAATAAAGGTGCACTGCCCAGATCCCCTCAGATTCCTTTTTACCATTTTAAAGTGCCCTTGACACTGATGTGTCTTTGCTTCTAGTGGCCAACACCTGTGACCCTCAGGTCACTGGAGCCTGCTCTGCCTAATATGAAAGTCCCACATCCTGCATCAGGAGAGACAGCTCTGAAGGGTACCCGCCACTTCAAAATGGCCCTCCAGGATCAGACTGAAACTCTCCTTCAGGACCTCCCCTGGGGTCACAGCCCGTCAGGGACTCTTCCCCCTCCATCTTGCTTCCCCACTCCCTTATTAATTTTTCCCTCTGAGCACTTCCTTAATAAGTCACTTATACCCAAATCCTCACCTGAGGGTTTGTGTTATGGATTAAATCGTATTCTCTAAAAATATATGTTGCAATTCCCCCCTGACCTTCCCCCACCCCCATCCTTGGAAATGTGACCTTATTTGGAAATAGCATCTTTGCAGGTGTAATTAGTTTAGGGATCACACTGGATTAGCTCTAAATCCAATATGCCTGGTGTCCTTAGAAGAGACCTGGAGACACACGGAAGAATGCCATGTAACGACAGAAGCAGAGACTGGAGTGATGCATCTACAAGCCAAGGAACAGCAAGGATTGTCTCCAGAAGCCAGGAGAATCATGGAAGAAATGCTCCCTCTGAGCCTCAAGAAGGGACCAACTCTGCTGACACCTTGGTTTCAGCGCTTTAGCCTCTGGAAATGTGAGAGAACACATTTCTGTTTTTTAAGCCTCTGGTTTGTGGTATCATGTGTGGCAGCCCTAGGAAATGAATACAGTACGCTTCTGGGGAAGCCAACCTGGGACAGATAGCCAACCCTTGCTTCACAGCCACTGGCTTCTGCATGAAGTTCACACTCCATAGACTGGCAGGCCCTTGGCCTCTATCACTCCAGCTTCACCAACCACATTCCCACCCCTCCTCCTCCCAACACTGCATTCCAGTCCTGGGACTCACTCACTGGCAGGTTCCTGGAAAGTCTTATCACTTCACCCTGAAGTATTTTTTCTCCACAAGCTCCTCATATGCCTGGAATGTTCCACTTCCTCCATTCCTAACAAACTTCTTCAAAAATCAGCTAAATTTTCACCTTTTGTGTGATGTGTCCTCTGATTTCCTCATCACAACCTGGGTGCTCTTTTTTCCTGGACCCTGTTAAGATTAAAATACCTATACAATGGGCATAATAACGGAACTTACTTCAAAGTATCAGTGTGAAGCATAAATGAATTAATATCATGTTTGGCATGATTCCTAAAATTCCTTAAAATCATGTTTGGCAAATAATAGGCACTTAATAAGTATTAGCTCTTATTATTATCATCAGTGGTGAGATTATCCCATTAATTATATTTTGTGTGTGTTTTTTTTAACCTATTTTGTAAATCCTTCAAAGATGAGAACCACATCTGAACTCAGCACCGTAATTGACACAGAGCTGATGTGTAATTAAACCTACTGAATTGCATTCATGGATTGGTAGACTCAGTGTTATGAAGATGTCAGATCTCCTCAAATTGATTTATAGATTTAGTACAATCTAATTAAAATCCCAGCATGTTTTTATGATATTGAGAAGCCAATTCTAAAACTTATATGCAAGTGCAAAGATCCAAGAATATCTAAGGAGACTGAGAAAGAAGTAAAAAGTTGGAGGGTTTATACTGCCAGATATTGATATACATTTATAGAGATTAAGCCAGTGTACTAAAGCAAGGGAAACAATAGGCCGGATGAATAGTTTGGAGTCCAGAAAAGGTTTCACAAATAAACTTGATTTATGATAAAGGATGTACCTCAGAGCAGTGGGAGAAAGAAAATATGTTCAGTACATGGTACAGGACAACTGAATAACCATTACTGAATGCCTTATAGTAATGAAAATGAACAAATTGTTGTACATACAGTATGGATAAATCTCACAAACATAATCTTGAGTGAAAGGAGATAAACACAAAAGAATATAAAAAATATGATTACACTTACATATCCTATATAATAAAAGCCTAATATGCTAAGTGTCTGGTCGTCTGGTCATCCATTCAACCAATCAAAGCATAATATGCTAATGATATGCTAAGGCCACTCAACCGCTCGCTATGACGTGCACTGATCACCAGGGGGCAGACACTCTGACCCATAGGTTAGCTTGCTGCTGGGGTCTGGCCATTCGGGACTGAGCAAGATGGGCCGGACACATGCTGGACACGCGCAGTTTCTCCCTGGCTGGTAAACCTCCCACATCCCTCTCTGGCCCCGATTGTGCACCAGTGGGGTCCCTCAGCCTGGCCTGCATCCTCTTGCAATTTGGGACCCCTTGCAGGATGTCGGAGAGCTGGTTTTGGCCCAATCCGATAGGCCAGGCAGAGGGGCCCCACTGGTGCATGAATTCGTGCACAAGTCCTCTAGTATTTATATAAAGTTCAAAAACAGACAAAGTAATCTATGATGTAGAGGTCTGGACATCAGTTACACATGTGGGAAAGGAGAGTGAGTACTGATTTGAAGGGGGAACAGGGATGCTTCTGGAGTGCTAGGCTTGTTCTATTTTTCTTGATCTGGGTGTATTCAATGTCATAATTCATTAAGTGGCATGATTAGTGAACTTTTCTGTATGTAAATTACATTTTTATTAAATGTTTCTGCATGATAAATGTTCATCTTACTGCATATCTGTGCAGCACCCTTAAATGGCTAATCATAAACTCAGCTTCCCAGAATGCTGCATTCCTGTAGGTGCTAGAATACTAAGGTTTGACTCTACCTTATAGAATACAACCCACAAGAGGCTGAACTCAGTGTGGTGTTTCAATCCATAATTATCACAGGTGATGATGGTATTACACAGTATATAATTTGAAGGAAAACAGGAGACCCCTATCTCTCAGAGGACCCCATTATATGACTCTCCTGAAAGGAACAAATATGCAGTGTATTCTGAGTTCCAGTAATTATTAAATATGGCAATAAATAATAGAATTTTCTCTCTAATGACTTCTTCCAAGGGCCTCCCAAGAGAGGCCATTAAGAGACCCAAGAAATTCAAGAAAAATGCTTACAAAGGATTTAAAAAAGAAAAAAGTCCATTAAAAAAAAAAAGAGCCATCCTGTGATCACATACAGGAAACTGGTTAAGAACAAAGATTTTGGATTAGAATCTTAGAGTTACCACTTATTAATTATGTGACCCCTGGCAAGTTACTTAACCTCCACATTTCCTCATTTTTAAAAAGAGTTAATGATATTGCCTTTCTCTTAGGAATGTGGAAAGGATTAAATAAGCATTTATCACAGTACCTGGAACATATAAAGGATTCAAGAATTGTAAAGGATGATGATGGTGGAGGCAGTAGTGATGATGATGTTGGGGATGAAGAAGATGATAAACATGATGATTATGATGATGAAAATCATGATGCCCAGTAGGCTGATTAACGAACAATAATTTTCAAATAGTTGTTTCTCAGGGACAATGATTGAATCTTCAAAGAAAAATTCTAGTGGGTGCTAATGAAGGACTACTGAGAGGATTGCAATGGAGATGACTGTGTTGGGGATGACTTTTGCAGGGCCAGGTTATGGGGGAATTTGAGTAAGTCATAATAAACTGAGTCTTCTTGCAGCTCACCATACCCAAGACAGGGCGCTATGTGAGATCCTCTTAGCCTTTCACACCCAAACAATATACCCAGTCAATACCCTTTCCCTTTTCTTGAATACCTCTCACCCAATTTTAATTATTTGTGAATTGTTAAATGATAGCCTCCCTTAATAATTTGTAAATCCCACGAGAACAGAAACCAAGCCTGTCTTGAACTGCACTGTATCTTTAGCATTTTGCACACCTCTTAACATAAAGGAAATCCTCAATAAATACTTGTTGAATGAATGAATGACAAAGAGTTCATTATTATGATCATTAATCTATAATAATAAAAGGGCAATATGCCAATTAGACCGAAAATCCTTCTGGGCATCATTCCAGAGGCCCATCTGGACCAGTGGTTCTCAACCTTCCTAATGCCGCGACCCTTTCATACAGTTCCTCATGTTGTGGTGACCCCCCAACCATAAAATTATTTTCGTTGCTACTTCATAACTGTAACTTTGCTCCTGTTATGAATTGTAATGTCAATATCTGATATGCAGGATGTATTTTCGTTATTTGTGTCCCACAGGTTGAGAACTGCTGACAAAGCCAGGGACGGAGGGAAGCTGAGTCTCGGGTGCTGGAGGGAAGCTGGAGCTGGCAGCCAGGGGAAGGCCTACTCTTGCATGAAATTTGTGGAGCGGGCCTCTAGTAAATTAATATTTTTAATAGTTAGTGTATATAAATGTTTGCTAAATTAATAAAATATATTAAGCCCTAGCTTAATATTAAGCTCAGTTGGTTGAAGTATAGTCCCATATACCAAAATGCTGTGGGTTCGATTCCCAGTCAGGGCACATACCTAGGTTGCAGGTTTGATGCCTGGTTGGAGCATACACTGGAGGCAACCAATCAATGTTTCTCTCTCACACTAATGTCTCTCTCTCTCTCTCTCTCTCTCTCTCTCTCTCTCTCTCTCTCTCTCTCCCTCTTTATCTCTAAGGTCAGTGAAAATATATCCCCAGGTGAGGATTAAAAATAAATAAATATATAAAATAAGTCAATCTCCTGTATAAAGTAGGGATCATCATTATCATCTTATGTCATAAGGATTAAAGAAGATAATGAATATGAAATACATTACAACAGTGCAATAGAAGTTCATTCTTTCTCCCATGTGCTACCTCATCATGGGAGCCAGATGAATGGGTCCTAAACTGAACAATATGTGGATCGGAAGAGGAAGGAAAGGGAAAGATGCTCCTGGAGAACTGGGGTTAGGTCAGCGAAGAGAATGTAGCTGAGGGCAGGAAGCTCTACAGGATATATGCTATTTAGAACCATACTTTTTCCTCTACTGTGACCATGTGACCTTCAGGGATACTAATCACAGTCCCTCTTTCCTTCTTAAGATATAAAGTCACAAAAATGACTGTGATCCAGAGTCAGCTTATGTCTATACTCCATTCCCCTGGGTATGTGACCCAAACTGGACCAATCAGAATCCTTCCCTGGGGTTTTTCATTTTGGAGTTAAAGCGAAAGGGATTTTCTTTTAGTTACCGAACTAACTGAAAGGTTTTTCACTGAAGGTCATTGGCAGCTATCTTTCCTGTCATTTGGAGAAAGTTTATCTCTAGTAAGTAAAATGAGGGTAACACACAGAAATCCAGACAGAGATAAAGGATGGAAGGAGCAAGACAGAGTAGGTGGAAGGGAAGGTAGAAATGGAGAGAGAGAGAGAGAGAGAGAGAGAGAGAGAGAGAGAGAGAGAACGAACCCACTTGAGGCCCTAGATCCATTTATACGTGAAGCCAGAACCACCCCTGGACTGTCTAAATATGGGACTCAATAAATTCTCTTTTTTGCTTTAGTTTAACTTTATTCCTGTCACTTGCGGTGGAAAGAGTTCTGACTAATCTTGAAGCAAAGAAAGAAAATAACTCTGCTTAGATTATAGAAACAGTATTCATGACTAAACTGGCATGGCTGACCAGGAGGGTGACAGTTGGTATTTAAATATCATTGAGATGATAGCAGATCAGTTGGCTTCAAAACTATTTAACTAGATATCATCTTTAGGAAAGGATTCTAAGCAATGTCAGAAGACTCTGTCCAGAGGCCCGATCTGCTCCACATTCTTATCAACTTCTTTGATAACGGCTTCTAAGGCAGGCTCATTAAAATTGTGGATAATCCAAAATTAGATCGTGTGGATTAGTGACTCAATGACAGAATCCAGATTCATGAATGGTTGACAGCTACAGGGGTGGACCCAAACATGCTGGATTGGAGGAATGGGGAATCGTGCCAAATGTGACGTTCAAGGACCAGTTACGCCAGGGTAGTGTGAGGGGGGCAGCAGGGCTCCCAGAAAATCACAGGAATTTTGGCTGGCTATAAGCTTGGTGTGATCCCAGAGTACAGCTGCCAAAATTGCCAACACAAGACCTGGCAAGCTTCACACAAACTCAGTGTCCAGGACAAGGGAGATAATCATTTGGTCTTGTTCCCTCCTGATCAGACCACATCTGGAGTACAAGGTGCAAGGAAACAAGAAGCAGCATCCTGTAAAGAATGGCTTCAAGAAAGGGTCAGAAGTCATGGTAACTATTTCTCCACAAACACCTCAAGGGCTGATATACGGCCAAGGGAAACCTTATATGCTTGACTCCCAAGGACAGAACCTGACAATGAGGGAAAGTTACATGGAAGGCAGATATTGGCAGCAAAGAAGTAAAACCAAGTCAGCCCTAGCTCAGACTGCACCAGTCCGTGAGTGTGGTCACCTAAAGGAAGCTCAGGTTCTTCTTTCCTCGCCTCGCCACTCCACTGCCAAGCAGGGGGCGCTGCTATTGTGCTGCTTTGGGGACATTCCACAGGCCACTGTACTGTGTCCCATTGCGACTGGGAGGCCAAGGGGGAGGCTGGGAGAGATGGTAATGGGGGAAAATGCTCATAGAAAAGTGACCACCTTTTGGCAATCTTCTCTTTGTGCCTCACCATCTCATTTCAAAAGAAACAGAAATAAACTACCTAGAATATAGTCCTGGAATCCAGCCCTTTGTTGGGGTGGGGCCAGTAAAACTATATATTTTTTTAATTTTTCCACCGGATTCAGATGCATAGCTAGGTTTGGGAACAGCACAAATGACCCTACAAAGTGCTGATTCCAGGGAAGGTCACTTTCATAGCTGGTTTCTAGATTTGATGGATCAGCAGTCCCCTCTGCTTTGTTCTTCATATAATCAGAGTCAGTGTCTGAAGCTGGCAGCCCCTTTCCTTTGCTCTTTTGCCTTCTATCCTCTGCTTTGCACCTCTGAACCATCAATGATCCAGCTTTCACCATGCATGTGACTGCTGACCTCTTCCCTCCCTGGACCCAGGCCCTCTGCCTGCCCTCAACCTCCTGGAGCTCCTTGCCATTTGTCCCCATCCCTTGGTCTCACCTCTCTCTCTCTGGCAGAGAGAAAAACATTTTTCTTTCCTTCCATCCAGCTCTCTTAGAGGGAGATCTCACACCTGGGTTCTTGGGGTTTAAATGATACATTATTTTTTTTTTTCAACAAATAAGGATCTAGTGCCTGGTATAGCCACACGCTGTTCGGAGTGCTAGAAATAGAATGGCAATAAGACACAGTCCTTGAATCTCATAAAGCTTGTATGCTAGCTCGAGGAAGCAGATGATAAGATCATTTCAGAGAGTTGTTAAGGTATATGAAGAAATAAAATCAGGCAAAAGTAATGGGAAACAGAAATTGATGGTCAAAGGGGCCTCTTTAAAGAGATAATATCTGAGCCAAAACTTCAACAACAAGGAGTGAGTCATACAAACAGCAATCCAGACACGGAAGAGAGCACGTACAAAGGCCCTGGGGTGGGAGTGAACCTGTTGTGTTTAGAAAATTCGAAGGGCAGTATTGCTGTTTTGAGGAGAAGGAGAAGAAAGAAGTAAAAAAATGAAGAAGGATGAGGAGAAAAGGAAGAGGGAAGAAAGAGGCAGAGCATCAGAATAGCTTCCTGTAGCACTCAGAATCAACATTTAGTGTTTATGGTCTGCTTCGGAGTCTGCCCACCTGCCTTTACCCCTATCCTCCACACACAGTGGTTTATGCTTGGAACCCTTCCTCTCTCTCATATTGGAGACATATTTGCAAATCTCTGAACCACAACTGTAAACTGGATTCAAGTCATTTTCCTCGGATCTCCAGTGCCTCCGCAAATCAGCAGAAGTGAGTAAGCCCCTGTTTAAGTTTCCCTGAACTTGTCATGGCAGTTATTATTATTCTGTGAAAGTTAGAAGCTTTGTCTATGCAGAGCTTGCAAAGGACTTCTGGTGATATCATCTAACCCCAGACCCTTCCCATCTTAGCCTCAATTCCAGCCTAGCCAAGACACCTAGTAAAAATGTCATACTAGCAAGAGCTGGCCAGCCATATTGAAAGCTATATGTGATTTAGTGGGTTCCCTGATATATATTCAAACACACTACACACTATTGGGAGAAAAAAGACAGAGGAAATAACACCTTAGATAATTTGGGCCACTTGCTACTCCATTATGTGCTTGAATGAGCGTGGTTCCCTCACTCCTGCATATAGTGAGGATTTCAGATTTGTCATGTCAGTGTTTAAAGACAAATGAAACACACACACACACACTCCAGTACTCAACTTAAGAAATATTGATCTCTTCCAGTGCTAAGGGAACCAGGAGTGCTGGCCTTACTGAGAAATCCCCACTGACAAATCATCTGGAGGGGAACATAAATAAGGCTAGATTGAATCTAGTATCCATGCTATATTTAATGTACAAATTCAAAGGATTTTTAAGGAATAATTTTGATTTATGAGATTTTGGCTTTCTATAGTGCCTCTTGAATCAATTCTACTGTACTCAATTTATTTTTTCTTCATTCTGAATGTATATCCCAGTGTTTCTTCTTCTTCTTCTTCTTCTTCTTCTTCTTCTTCTTCTTCTTCTTCTTCTTCTTCTTCTTTCTCTCTCTCTCTCTCTCTCTCTCTCTCTCTCTCTCTCTCAAAACACATGTGCATTTTTAAAAGTATATTTTTATTGATTTCAGAGAGGAGGGGAGAGGGAGAGAGAAACATCAATGATGACAGAGAATCATCAATCAGCTGACTCCTGCATGGCCCCTACTGGGGACTGATCCTGCAACCCGGGCACATGCTCTGACCGGGAATCAAACCTGTAACCTCTTGGTTCCTGGGTCAGTGCTCAACCACTAAGCCACACCCAGTTGGGCCATTTTCTGTTTTATCCAATTGTACCTTCACTTCTTTCTTTCGTTGCAGCTTCCTCCTTTATTGAGGGAGAGGATGGGACAGAACAGGCAACTCCAACATACTGGCCCCTTTCTGTCTTTTCAGTATGAAACCTATCAACACACACACACACACACACACACACACACACACACACACTTCTTCACCTACTGGTTTAGTCAGCAGTAATATCAACTTCACATGCTGTGGAGGAGATCCATCTAGATGACCTGTCAGTGCAAGAACATGAAATATTGTGTTTCTACATGACTGTGCATTAAAACATGTGGCAGAGACCTCCAGTTGTCTCCCTAATTCCATTTTCATCTTCATCCTTATGAAAAATTAAATTCTTCCTCCAAGTTTTAGCTGGGCATGTGCCTGTCCAGCTAAATGCTAGATTTTCCAGGTTCCCTTGCAGCTAGATGTGACCACATAACTAAATTCTTACCAATGGAGTGTATTTGAAAGTTCTGGGTGCAATTTCTTGGTCACATCATTAAAAGAAAGCTCTACTTTCTTTCCCTGCCTATATGCTGAGTGGAGCTCAGAAGGGTGGTAAATGAGCTGGCTATATCTATGCTGATAGGAACATCTTAAAACAGTACTGTCCAATAGAAATAAGCCTAAGCCAGGTGAAATTAATTTTCTTTGTTAACAGATATCCAGTAGGAATAAATGTAAAACAAATAACTTTAATTTTAACAACATATTTTATTTAACCTAATACATCTAATTTTCACTTTAATATGTAATCAATATAAAATTATTAATGAGAACTTTATTCTTTATTCATACTAATTATTCAACAAATGTGCATTTTACACTTACAGCATATCTCAATTCGGATTAGCCATATTTCAGTGCTGTGACTCATGGCTACATATTGGACAAAGAGTGCTAGATGATGGTGAAGCAACAAGACAGAAGGAATAACAATATAACTATGTATACAGAAGTACTCAAGTTGTAAACCTTGAAAAATTACAATTTGATATACTTTCATTTTTTGCATGTTTTTCTTTTTTGCATTTCATGAAACTAAAAGCAATAAACAGTCTCCACAACTATTAAGCACTTAAATATGTACTATGCACCTTTTAATTTTTATTATCAATTTGAATTAAATACTTATTAAAGGGGGACAAAGGTTAAAAATAAATTTGAATAATAAAAAAGAGGAAAATGGAAAATGAAAACACTAATTTCAAAAGATATTTGAACATCCATGTTCATTGCAACATTATTTACAACAGCCAAGCCATGGAAACAACCTCATTTAAGTGTATATTGATGGCCCTAGCTAGTTTGGCTCAGTGGATAGAGCATCAGTCAGTATCACCAAAGGATCCTGGGTTCAATTCTGGTCAAGGGCACGTACCTCAGTTGCAGGCTCCTCTCTGGCCCGGGCCCTAGTCGGAGCTCGTGTGGGAAGCAACCAGTCGATGTGTTTCTCTCACATCAATGTTTCTCTCTGTCTTCCCCTCTCTCTTCCACTCTCCCTAAAAATCAATGGAAAAATATCCTCGGGGTGAGGAATAATAAAAAAAAAAAATTAAGGAAGTATCAACTGATGGATAATGGATAAAGAAAATGTGGTACATACAGAGTGGGACAAAAGTAGGTTTACAGTTGTGAGTATGCAAAACACAGAGTTTGTTCTTGTATTATTATTTAATAAGTATTATATTTTTTCCATACACACAAACTTTTGCTAACCTACTTTTGCTAACCCCTGTATGTATAATGGAATACTACTCAGCCATAAAAAAGAATGGAATCTTGCTATTTATGACAACATGAATGGACCTTGAGCACATTATGCTAAGTGAAATAAGTCAGACAGAGAAAGACAAATACTGTATGATCTCACATATGTAGACTCTTAAAAAAAAAGCAACATCAACAAAACCAAGCTCATAGATACAGACAACAAATTGGTGGATACCAGAGGGGGTAGGAGGATGGAAGAGGGTTTTGATGAAATGGGTAAAGTGGTCAAAAGGTACAAACTTCTGGTTATAAAATAAATAAATCCTGACGTTGTAATGTACAGCATGGCGACTATAGTTAATCATACTGTATTTTATACTTAAAAGTTGCAAAGAGAGTAACTCTTTTTTTAAAAAAAAATATTTTTTTATTGATGTCAGAGAGGAAGGGAGAGGGAGAGAGATAGAAACATCAATGATGAGAATCAATGATCTGCTGCCTCCCACACCCCACCTACTGGGGATCAAGCCTGCAACCTGGGCATGTACCCTTGACCAGAATTGAACCTGGGACCCTTTGGTCCACAGGCTGATGCTCTATCCACTGAGCCAAACCAGCTAGGGTAAAAATAATTCTTAAAAGATCTCATCAAGAGAAAATAATTTGTAATTATGTATGGTAACAAATGGTAACTATTGACTTATTGGGGTAATCATTTTGTAGTGTATACAAATATTAAATCATTTTGCCTCAAAATTTTTCTTTAAAAAGAAAGAGGGTAATGTACAAGAAAAGAGGAGAGGTGGGAGGAGTGACTTACAATTAATTACAATATCATCAGCAGTATCTAACTAGAAACACCAATCAGAAAGGATATATGCACCCCTATGTTCATAGCAGCACAATTCACCATAGCTAAGATCTGGAAACAGCCTAAGTGCCCACCAGCAGATGAGTGAATTAAAAAACTGTGGTACATCTACACAATGGAATACTACGCTGCAGTAAAAAAGAAGGAATTCTTACCATTTGCAGCAGCATGGATGGAACTGGAGAGCATTATGCTAAGTGAGATAAGCCAGGCAGTGAAAGAAAAATACCACATGATCTCACTCATTTATGGATAATAAAGAACATTATAACCTGATGAACAAAAAGATAGATACAGAGGCAGAGATGCATCAAACAGACCGTCAAATTACAGGGGGAAGGCTGGGAAGTGTTGGGGCGGGGGGTAAGAGATCAACCGAAGGACTTATATGCATGCATATAAGCATAACCAATGGACTCAAGACACTGGGGGGTGTGGGGTGAGGGCATGTGCTGGGCAGGGGGGTGGGGGGAGCGGTAGGGGAGGCCAGGGGAAGGTCAATGGGGAAAAAAAGGAGACATGTGTACTACTATTTGTAATACTTTAAACAATAAAATAAAATTTAAAAAAAGAATAAAGAATTCAAAAAAATAAAATAAAAATAAAGTAAAACTAGATAAGAGTTCATTTAAAAGACCCCATCCTGCTTAAATTTCTCGGATTATACCTACATACTTTTCAAACATATAATTTTATAGGCATGATCATATAGCATCTTCATGTGAAAATAAAACAATAGTCAAATTAGTTTCTTTTTTCCTATCCAATTTGTTTCTGTTTCCCCACAAAGAAAAGGAATTGGCTAAAGATTGACAAGGTTCTTCATGTTTCTAAATTAATCCTCTGGTTTATGGGAAAATGCAAAACTGAAGTCTATAACAAGAAAAAAAGCAAATGTAAATAAGGACCTATTACTTCATACTTTGTGTCCCAAGATATGTCAGTTATTATCTTGGTTTGCTGCTGCTGTTTTCCTTCAATGAAGACAGATCCAGAAGGCTGAGAGTAGCCGAGAGAATTCATTCTACTCTCAATTCATTTCATTGAATCTGTATAGAAGACTGGTTCAGAGCACAGATTTAGGAGCCAGACATCCCTGAATATTTTTTTAAAGAATAGTTTATTGATTTTTAGAGAGAGAGGAAGGGAGCGGGGGAGAGGGGATAGGGAGGAGAAGGAGGGAGGGAGGGAGAGAGAGAGAGAGAGAGATATCAGCTGCCTCCTATACTCCCCCTACCAGGGACTGAGCTGCAACCTGGACATGTGCCCTTGATGGGGAATCCACCAGCAACCTCCTGGCGTACCCGACAATGCCCAACCGACTGAGCCACACGAGCCAGGGCAGTCATCCTTGAATTTTTACCTTGACTCTGCTGATTATTAGCTGTGTGACTATGGCAACTTACTAAACTCTTTAAGACTTAGTGTTCTCATATGCAAAAATAAGAAGAATAAACCACCTCAAAGTACTCCAAGAACTAAGATGTGAGATGAGTAGGAAGCACTTAACACAATGCCTGATGCGATATTCACTGCCAAGTATTTTCCTATTTCTAAAATAATCATCTCATAACATATATTTATTTTAGCACCTACTGTGTGACCATTTTCTTTTGACAAGGATGATTTCTAATTCTCACAGCAACACTGGGGATGGGGTGCGGGAACTCTCATTTTACAGTTGGAGAAATTGTGGGTCAGAGAGGTGGAGCGGCCTGCCTGAGGTCACCAAGTACTTATGTGACTGAGCAGGAGCTGAAACAGATTCGGCCAATATCAAAGCCTGTGATTTCTCCCAGGCTGAGGTGGTGTGTGCCCCAGAGGAGGACAGAGAAAGACAAGGCAAAGCAGCTCTGGAGGTCTCCAAACCTCCCAGTTTAGAATAAATCCCCCAATTATGTTTGAAGTTGGAGAAGCTTTTCAAATTTCAACTAGACGTTCTTTTCCCATCAAGTTCCTTGAAATTTCCCTTTAAAGAGCATCGAGGAAAAGCCACTCTCATTAGCCAGGGTCTGGCTTTGTTTTCCTAATAAACAGACCTAATAAATCAGACAACGGAGGCTCTTTTATTTTCAATCAATTCTTGAACATTGCAGCTGATTTTCCTCTCCTCGGCTTGAAATTGTGATCTGGGAATGGCTGGTCCTGCAAATTGTCCTCCCAGAAGCAATGCCCCCTTGAGGATCCTCCACTTGTTATTTTTAATCACTGTAATCTCCTTTTCAAAGGGGGCCCTGGTCAGAAACAGAGCAGGCCTTTCAGGGCTTTCTAAAGCACAATTATTGCAGAGGGACCCAGATGGGGAGGAGGGAGGGAGAGAAGTGGTGGGAGAGAGAGGGAAGTCAGTATAGTACTAACAACTCGGAAAAGCTGAATAATAATCTCAATTGGATCCTGACAATTGAGAAGAAACCCCATGTTTCAATACATTTGCAATAAACAGTGGCCATTTCATTCCAGTCCAGAAAGCCTGAAGGCTATGCTGGGGTGGGGAGCATGGAGAGCAGAAGCTATTTGGGGGTGGACTGGAATACTGGGGACAAAGATTTGCGGCAGGAAAACAAGCCAAGGATTGATTCCAAGGATTGTGAGGGGCCCTAATTCAGGAAAAAGTTTTTTTTTAAAAAAAGCAAATAGAACACCAGGGGAATGTTCATTTCCACAGCCCTAAGTCAATACTCCAGAAAGAATGCATTAGACTTACTTTTCGCACAATTATTCTAAGAAAGTAAAAGCCAACATTAAAATGTCAAAGTAGGTCAGCACCCCTTTCTTCCTAACGTTGAGTGGCGGAATCGGGTTTGCTAATCACAGAAGGCCTCAGTGTGGTTTCTGCAAGGTCTTCCTTTCAAGATTTCTTACCACCAGCAAGGAGAAGGATGATTGCCCGTCTCATAGCCTGAGTGGGGGCCTCACAGTCCAAAAGGCTAACTCACATTTGAGGCTGGAATAACCGTAGGGTGAAAGTCTAGTGCTCCCCTCACCCCCAGCCCCAGTTCCCACCTCCCAGTCACAGACACCTAGGCAATCAGGGAACCCCTTGGCCCAGGTGAATACCTGAGGCACCTCCTTCCCAGTTCTGGGGCCCTGGCCAGTGCTCAGCCAAACTGGGAGGATTGGGAAGAAATACCACATAGGGCGCTTGGCCTAGGTCCCATACTGGTCTAAACCATAAAAAAAGAAAAAAAAAGAAAGAAAAATAAAAAATAAAAAAATCCTCCTGGGCTTAAATTAGGAACAATTTTAGGCAAGGCTTCTACCAGGGAGCAATCAATCATTCATTTATTCAATTAATTCTTGAAGACCAGAAAACTGCTATTCACGGTAGATTAGACAGGTGGAGTACTGAGAAAAACCTACTTTTACACACACACACACACACACACACAACACACACACAACACACACACAAAACAAAACCAATCTGAATTATTAAACTAATAAAGGCTGTCTAACTCAAACTAACATGTATTGAAGACCTCAGGCACACTCATCGTTGTAAACTCATTCCAGACAAGCACACAGAGAGGTTGGATAAACAGCTATATTCACAGCTGGAGAATGGACCCAGAGAAATTAAGGACTTGCACATGGTCGTACAGCTACTCAATCCAAGTCCCTCTGACTCCAGAGCCACTTCCTTCCCTGCCACGTGGATCTGGGGCCATTTCCCAAGAGAACGCAGATTCTCCGTTTGGGGGAGGGATAAAGAGACCAATTCCCGCTCCCCTCTGGTCCACTGAGGGCATTGGCTGTTTCCCAGCTGTAGGCCTAGCTCCTTCAGCTGCGCGCCAGCCCAGCCCGGTCCCTCCAGCGCTGGGTCGCTGGGTCGCACGTCCTCCACCCAACCTCCCTCTCCCCTCGGTGAAGTCCCGACCATCCCGCCAACCCGCGCGCCCTGGGTCCTGGCGGCTGCTTGTCAAGCGCTGAGCGCCCCCACTTGCCAAGGGCGCACGGCAGCCGGCTCTGGGTAGCTCCCGGTGGAGAAAGTCGGGGATCCCCCAGAGAAACGGGAGAAGCGTTCGGAAAAGGGTGGCCCCTGGTTCCGGGTCGCCTGTGCGGCCCGGGCGCCCGCTGACACTGCCCCAAACTTTCTCCCGTGTTGCTCCCACCGCCTCCTCCCTCGAAGCTCTAGGAACCGGGGAGGCTGGTGTGGAAGGGCGGGCGGTGGCTGTGAACCCATTCGCCCCACTAGATGCGCCCAACAACCCACTTTCCCCTGCTCGGTGCCAGAGTTGACTTAGGACAGGGTGGGAGTGGGGAGACATGCTCCCTGTCGCTCCCCGCCTGCCAGGGGTCGTGGGGACGGGGCAGGTGAAACCAGGTAGGCTTCCCTCCCTGCCCCTGGTCAGGTTTGTGCCATGGAGCTGCCCGTCATGGCCGGAAGGCGCTCAGCTGCTCGGGCATCCCCTCCCTGCGCTCCCGAACGCCTGCTCTCGGCTGAGGCGCTTGGGCACGGTCCCTGGGGCACGGATCCTCCGGAGCCACGCTCCCCCCCCCCCCCCGCCCTCCAGGGAGCAGACCTCGGGAATTTGGGCGTCCCTTTCCATCTTCACCGGGTTCCCCTTTCCTATTCGAGGCTACACTGAAGGCCCGGTCCACTGGGGGGTCCTAGAAATCCAGGGTCATCTCCCTTGCCTGGAAAATAATTGGGAGTTCTGTCCAGAGACCCTTCCGAAAAGCTTCAGGCTCTTCCCTCCTTCCCATGCCCAGTTCAAGGGGAAGCTTTAAAGTCCCTTTTCCTGAAGGGATCTGTCGGGGGAAGCTGGAGTGAGGGTTCCGCTGGGGTGTCAGTCAGAGAGGAGCTGATGTCTTCTCCTCCAGGAATGGAAGCGGGCAAAGCCGGACTTCACCACCTTGCTTGGGATCCAACTGGGAGAAACCAGGTCCCCTCCACTCCAGAGACGGATCTGGAGAGAGGCGGGTCTCCACTGTTCTCCCGACCCAGCCGGTTCCCTCCCAGCCAGGCCGGTGTGGACGCGTTGCTTCGCTATAGCCCACACCCGGGAACCGCGCATCGGAAATGGGGGTTGCCTCCCCTGGCAGAGGGCCCCGCGACGGCCAGGAACTGGCTTGGGAATTGGCTCACAGCTCCAAAGGGCTGAGGATAGCCAGGACAGAAGGGTCCTTGCCGGGCTGCGCAGACACCGTGCGCCCGGGGACTGTGCGCCCTCCTCCGGTCCCGCGCGGTCGGCGCCCTCCGGGGGCCCGGGTCCCGCGCCCCCAAACGCCACTCCGGGCCACTTACCGCGGTAGCTGGTTCCCGGCTTATAGAATTCGGGGTCGCCCTCCACTCGGAGGCTGAACTCGGTGTAACCCTCGCGGCGCGTGCCTTGAGCGCGCAGGATGCGGCTGCAGTAGCCCTCCGACTTGGGCACTTTGTCCAGGGTCTCGTCGGAGAAGGCCAGCGCTACTACGGCCAGGGGCAGCGCCAGGGCCAGCAGCGCTGGACTCCGGCTCAGCCTCAGGGGCGCCGGGGAGAGCCTCATCCTCGCGGTCCCCCAACTTTGTGCTACTGCCGCAGGCCCTCGCCACGCAACTCCTGCCCGAAGGGGTCCCCGCGGAGACCTGGCAGAGCCTGGGCGGGAACGGGAGCTCGGAGCCCGGAGACCGTGCCTGCCTTGGCTTGGCAGCTGCGCTGCGCGGAACTGAGCTGAGCGAGCGGAGCAGCGCGAGGAAGGAGGGCGGCGGCAAAGGAGGAGGGAGGGCTGATTTTGCCCAGATCCCCGAGTGCAGCGCTGTTTTGTTTCGGAGCTGGCGATTAGCGGCGCTTGTGTGTTTATTTTGAGATGCTGATTCCCAGGGTCGGGCGAGGAAATCATAGGATACTGGGACACTGCGGGCTTTGTCCCACCACCGAGGAGGCTGCTGTCCTCACCCCCCGCTACACTTTGTGGAGGAGGGTATTTGAAGGAGGGAAAGACGCTAACTTTTGTGGCACACCTACTCTGTGCCTAGCTATATGCTGGGAGGTTTACTTATGCTATCTGCTCCCCTTCTCCACCCTGACTGCACACAATAATGGCATTACTTTCACTCATTGTATAGATGAGAAAGCTGAGGCCTCAGCCAAACAGTTAAGGCAGGATCAGGTGCCATGACTACCTGACTATTGTTGGAACAAGTCGGACTGGAGGATAAGAAATGGACAAAATAACTCATCCATTGGGCCCAGTAGGCGCAGTGCCTTGGAAAGGAGTTTTGAAAGGCTCAAAGGAAAGCCTGTGTTTCCTTGGCTTAGATTTTAGTTCAGGTTCTCAGACCCCAGTGAGATGTTTGGAGAGGAGCTGAGCCCCAGGGCTCACTGGGCAGAGCCTGGGGCATCAAGCCCAAGGCCAGGCAGTAGAAGGCCCAGGTGCAGAAATTTCTCCCAGGGTTTGCCTCGGGCAGGCCTGAATCAAACCTTAGTCCTGCCACTCCCCTACTGTGAGACTTGGGAGAATAATTTAACCTCTCCAAGCTTCTTTTCAATGCTCTGGGGAAGGTATTTGTGAGTGCCTGTGGGCAATACACTCTTCCTCTAGGGGGTGCTAGGACCAAATGATTTGAGCCATATAAAACTTGGGCTGGTCCTTTGGTTCCCTGGGTTTGGGCTGACCCAGGAAACCACAGCAATGAAGACCAAGCCCACGGTGGAGATGCCTCAGGCCTCTGCCTCCCCTCTGTGTGCAGAAACTTCAATTACCCAGCTCCCACTTCCCCTGGGCAGTCAAGACACCTCAAGAGTCTCCATTTAAAAAGCAATCTCACCCTAGCTGGTTTAGCTCAGTGGATAGAGCGTTGGACTTCTGGGTTCAATTCTGGTCAAGGGCACACAACTCATAACTCGGTTGCAGGCTCCTCCCTGGCTTGGGCCCTGGTCTGGGTGGGTGCAGGAGGCAACCAACCAATGTGTTTCTCTCTGTCTTTCCCTCTCTCTTCCATTCTTTCTAAAAATCAATGGAAAAATATCCTCTGGTGAGGATTAAAAATACATAAGTAAGTAAGTAAATAGCAATCACCTTTGCTTTCCAGGTCAGGTGTCTCTCTTTGACATCACTAACAAACAGCCCGGATGAGCCATCTGCATTGGAGGTCCTCATCGCTCTTCATCTGCCTGCGTACTCGTCAGTTCTTTTGCTGAGACTCCCGCTGCCACTATTAACTGGACACCTTTTTTCAGAGGTCACCCGAGAGTGCCCGCTTGCTGAAGCCAATTACTGGATGCTCTTTTCTCAGCCCTGATTCTCCTTGACCCTCAACAGCACCTGATCCAGGTGACCAGCCTTCCTTTGTAAAAGTGATACTCAGATTCACCTCTGCGTCCTGAGTGAATTATCTCAGGAGGGCAGCGAGCTGTTTGCCAAAGGATGGGCCTAAACGACTGAAATGCAATGCATCGACGCGGCTGAAAAGGGGGAGCGACGAGCCGTGCTCTGACCAGGACAGGCCTGGGGCCGCACGCCGCCCTCCGAGCCCGGGGCAGCCTGTCGTAGGCCTGGAGAGCGCGGTGTGAGCGGCGGGGCTGGCAGCATTTCCTTCCGGGCATTTCCGCAGCATCCGCTCCACCGCTCGGTTGGGTTTCTGTGCAGTTGTGTCTGAGTTTCTGTAGCGCACCTCATAGGTATGATTTTTTTAAATTAAATATCAAAATAAACTTTTTTTGATCCACTTAAAAAAAAAACAAAAAAAAACAGCGTCACTATATTGGCTTGGCGCTCATGCTAGACTCCATGGTGCATAATTCTAGTCATACAGTAAGTTCGCATTGAATGTAGATGTAGGGGTCAACTCTGGACTGAGCAGTGGGCACCAGAGTGAACAAAAAATTCATTCATTTATTCATTCATGTTGAAGACTCTCCATGTGATTAGCTCTGGGACACAAGACCTATATTGCCCCTGTGGATCTTACAATCCTGTGGGAAAGGCAAATATTAAATAGAGTTCCACGAATCTTTTCAAATTATAATTGTTATATATGCTACAAAAACTATATGGTTCATGAGAGTACACCCAATTTATATTTCAGAGGACTGGAAACTGCAGAGATGCATATTATGTGGCTCCTGTTTCACAAAGCTCATGATAAGCAAAGAAGCCCAAATATATGCTCTTGAATGTCTTTTCATCTAACTCAGCACATTCAAATCTAACATGGAGGTGGGTGGTGTGGAGCAGGCTGGGATGTAATAGTTCATTGACAGGAAAACCATGTGAGATAGGAGCACCCCCCACCACCACCACCACACACACACACACACACACACACACACACACACACACACTTCTATTTTCTAGATTAGGAACCTATAAAATCACCTGTCTAAGTGCCACAGCTAATAAGGGGGAAAGAGCAAGCATTCAAAGCCGGCCTCACCAACAATAGAATAGGGTTCTTCCCACTATACAAGGGTGACCTCATCATCTGGGCAACAACAGAGGCTCTAAGCAGCCCATCACGCTTCGATGCCAATACCCAAGCTAGATTTTCCCTAGCCAGCTCGGCTGTCACAGCAGACCTCTGCTCCCCTCACACATCTAATCCATCACCAAGTCATTAGCTTCACCTTCCAACTACCTCTTGAATCTGTCCACTTCTCTCCATCTCCTCTGCCACCACACCAGTCTGAGCTGTCATCATCTCTCAGCCTCCTAATTGGACTTTCCGCATCCACTCTTGCTCCCCTCCAATCTGTCTTCTGCACTGAAGCCAAGTGCTCCTTTTTACAATGAAGAGTTGGATGTCAATCCCAAGGTTTAAATCCTTTTTTCAGTGGCTTTTTAGGGCTCTCAGAACAAAGACGGAATCTTTAATGTGGCCTCCAAGGCTCTGCTGGATAGCAGCTCAGGCCACGCACCCTTTCTCTCATGGGCTCCAGCCACCATGGTCTTTCTGCTTTGTGAACTTCTGCCTGTGTGGTTCTCTCTGCCTGGAATCCAATACTCTTTAGTCTCTCCCACCATCACCCTCTCCCAGCCAACTCATCCTTTAGATCTCAATGAAAAATTACTTCCAAAGAGAAGTCCTTCCTGATTTCCTAGGACAGATCCTGCCCCTCTTTATATGCACTCCTGGAACCTGATGCCTTTCCTTTTAATGTTCTCAAGGTTTAGAATTACTTATTCATTTGTATGTTTGATTTTTTTTTTGTATCTGTTCGGTGTCGGTCTCCCATCACTAGATTCTGAGCTCTGAAAGGGCAGGGGCTGTCCCTGGAGCTCACCACTGTACCCTCCATGCACATCACAGAGCCTGTCTCCATAAATATTTGTTCTATGAATAAAAAGTCCTTGTCTCCCTAGGACTCAACTCAGTTTCTTCAAGTGACCTCAAGACCCTCCACAATGTGGTCATAGATTGCAGACAGCTCCCAGCACCACCCAGCTGGGTTCCCTTGTCCCCCACTTTCAGACTTGACTTGGCGCATTTGCTTATACCTTTCCCACCACCTAGGATGCCCTTCCTTCTCCTGCCCATTTAAATTCTCCTCTTCTCCATGGAATGAGATCCCTCATTCTCTCCCCCAGACTTCAGCAGAACCTATGAGGAGAAAGTTTCTTATTTTGACTATTGCATTCTGATGGATTGTCATGAACTATTGTGTCTGTGTCTCATCTCCTAGCAATGAATCCAGTTTACTTTCTGTTTAATTTCCTGTTCAGATGTTTTGTTCTGTGTAAAATACACTGGACTTCAAGAAATCTCTTTCCAGTTTCATAGCCTAAGGCAGAGCTGGCGCTAGTTGCTAGGATGTTGCTAGGGAAAGTCATTTAGCCAGGGTAGATAATTAACTTTATCAGTGTGAGTGGGTAAGTCATAGAAGACAAGAGCTGGGGGCTTCACTTCTCCAAGAAAAAATAGTACACCTTTGATTGAAAAAGGTGAGCGCGGCCTCCCCCCAATCCCTCTCTTTAAGGGAGAAGGAAAGAAAACTTGGAGTTTCTGGATTTGTGTCTTTCTGCATGGCCATTGAAACAAAGCACAGATGTGTGCCTCAAATGCTGATTCCAAAACCCCAAATTCAAACTGAAGTTCAGGGAACCACTATCCCAGAGCTTTTAACTCATGCTTGAGGTGCAGCCATCCCTCTAACTTCCACTGCTCCAATGAGCTTAGCTCCCTCCACACCAAACGCCTCCCCACACAGAAACACCCTCGGTTTGGAAATCTTGACTCTCAACAGCCCTCTCTCATTCCACCTCCAACTTTCCCATTTCCTCACCCCCTTGCAGTGACTCTGGGTCTATGAGACCTATGACTGCATAATCACTCTGCTCTTCCCAGCTGTCTTGTTGTCAATTCCTTCCTCACTCAGTCTGGACACCATGCTTCACCATTTTAACCACATCCTCACCAACACTCTTCCTTAGGTCACCTCTTCTATTTCTCTAACTAACCCCCTTCCCTAGATCAGCTAAGCAGAACAACAGAACTATCCCAGACTTCTGAGTTCTGCTGTATAAGACCTGGCAGCCCCACCAGCAGCCTTACTACAAACTCATGAATTCTATCCTTAACCATACATCTTAAATTTATTCCTAATCAATTTCCTTTCCCATTCTTCATAGCGTCTTCTCTCTTGCTTCTAGTCCTTATCATTTTTATCAAGGTTGCTATATCCCTCTTGTTATTCTCACTCTTTGTTCTCTTATCTCACCCTAAAACAAAGTACTTTAGACATGAACTTCCTCAGATCTCTGTCTCCTCTATCCTCATAGCAAACTCTAGCAAATCCCAACTTCATTTCTTGCCTCAGAGGAAGAGTTTTGATTCTTCAGCTCTTCCCAAGGCTAATCCCCTCCTGCGTCCTTGTCCTCATCCCCTCCTGCTGAACACCGAGCAGGCTGTGATCCTCTCTCCTTCTTGTGTTTGCTTCTGTTTCATCCCTGTCCATGTCCTCAGCCTGTAGACTAGGTATGTCTCCCCCATCCTGGGAGGGTAGCAGCAGTGGGGGGTGGGGAGGATGAGGCATGACACTGGACCTTTCACCAATTTTCTCTCCCTCTCCAGCTGTTCTCTTATTGTGTTTCAAATCAAACTTGCTGCAAGTGTTGCCCTGCCTTGCAATCTCCACTCCCCCCACCCCCCACCCCCACCCCATTTCCATTCATTTTTCCACGCAGTGCAGTTTGGGATCAGTTCATATCTCTTTAATTGAAACTGCTCCGAGAGAGGTCACCCAAGATCCCCTAATTGCCATAGTTATGGTCTGAATTAAAATAGGCAAAAGCTGTCAGCAAGGGCCCTGTCATTACACAGATGAATGGGAGCTCACCATTGGAATAAGTTAACGGGATGTGCACAGTAGGAGGTCTGCTAAGGGGTAGACCTGGTCCCAACCTGGAGACCTCTCCATCTCTCTGCTTTGGGTTTATGGCTTAGAGAGAACATTGTGTCTGAATGCAAAACAGCATGTCAGGTGCAGCTGTGGCAGCTCCCAAGAGCAAGCCCCTTGCAAGGCCAGCCATGTACAGAACCTAATGACAGCCCACATTTCCCCTGTGGTTCTCTTGCTATTAATCTAGCAACCCCCAACCAGCTTTTGAAGTTCTGGAACTTCATGGCTTGGACCACATGACTATGGCACACTCCTGCCACCTGGTGACAGCAAACTGAATGTGCAGTAATGCTCAGGAAGGAACTCTGAAGGCACTCCTAAGGTCACCTCCTTGGGCCAATTTTAGACTGGATTGTTTGTTCTGTGAGTATAATAGGGTCATTGAGTTTTCCACTGCGTTTAGAATATTGTGTCTGCATGAACGAGCTACTCAATGAATTTTTGTGAAATTTAAACCTTTCATTCAACAAACATTTATTGATAAAGTAGGAGAAGGGTGATACAAAGGGAAGACATTATTCCTGCCTACAAGAAGTTGCAGAAGCAGATAAAACAGGTATTTGTAAAATGAAGACTCGTGTACTAAGTATCAATGAGACGACAGAGAAAGGAGTGACTCATTCTGCCTGGGGTGAGGGCCTAGGAAAAGGTAACATTTGAAAAGGCACTCCCAACACCTTCTTGCAAGATAGGTAAAAACTTGCTAATTAGAAAAGGGAACAGGTACTCTGGACAGAGGATACACAGTACAAAGACAGAGAGTAGTGCAAAGACAGGCTGTGTCCTTGGGATGATTGAGTAACCTTTGCAGTGGCACTGTATAAAGATGGATTGCTAGGGAGTGTCTGGGGCAGGGACATATGCTAAAAGGCTTTCATAGTAACCTGGAGAAGGGTCATGGGCTAAGGATAGAGCGGGGGGGGGGGGGGAGAATGACATCAAGGTTGTTTGGAAAGTGGGTTGAAGAGGATGCTGTGCATAGTGATGTGTAGGAGGGGAGAAGGGAGTCAGGAATGGCTCTGAGGGTTTTCACATGAACCACGGGGCAGGGAGGGCAGTGTCAGTGGTAATATAATCACCTGAGATAACGAATTTAAGAAGAGAAGCTATGGTATGTGTGTGGGAATGGGGGGATAGAGTGAGATTATATACATTCAATTGTGGATGTGTCCCATTTAAGGGGTCTTTCAAAGGGGGGTGTACCATGGACTGCATCAAAGGTCTCCAGCTCAGAAGATAGGTGGGTGCTGGGGACAGACCTGGAGTTGGTAAGATATTGGGCCCCAGCACCACTGTTTAAGGGGCTCTCAAAATCCTATGTTGCTTCCTCTCAGTCCTGTGCTCTGATTTTCAAACCAAGAGACCAATCTGATAAATAAACTCCTGCTTAGCAGGCTAGTGGAAAAGAGAATAATCTTTGTTCCTGGCTCACCAGGTGACATATAGCTGTTCACGGTGTATCCTAAGGTGAACCAGAGAAGTAGGGCCTTTCAGGGTTTGTTGGCTGACAGCTCCTCTGCTTACACATGAGACTAGAACCGGAGGGAGGCACTGAGAGAGGGAAATAGAGGAGAAAATGGACCCACATCCTCTCAGCCTGATGACACGAGGAAGAGACAGAAGAGAAGCAAGGAGACCCAGCAACTGGAGACGAGGGAAGAAGACAGAAATGGTCAGCAAAGAGTAACAAAGAAAGGGCAGAGGAAAGGATGCTCCCCTCCTCCTCCTCCCATGATTAAGTGTCCATGTGCTGAAAATAAGAAAGGTCTTCTTTGCCTTCCAATTATCTGTGCCTCAAGTTTTGCACCTCTTCCAACCTGAAAAATATAATTGCTGAAGTGTCAAGTTTACCGATTGCATTGTGGCTTTAAATAAGCTGCACCCAACTGTTATTTCAAATACACAGCCCAGAGAGCTAGGACCTGGCGGGGGAAAAAAATGTCACCAGAACATAATCAGCCCTGGACTCGCTTTTCTTAGAAAATTGGAACCAAGTGTGTCGGTCTGAGCATTAAGAGGAAGTAACAATAAGACACATTTTATTCATTCATTTGATAGTGGTCACATTGACACTGCTGAGTTTTTTATTGAGTCGCTGAAGGACAGAAGGGCATGTCTCCTGTCTGCAAAGTGCTTGCAATAATTAAGGCTGCCAGTTACATCATGCCTACTAGAGCCAGGTAGAGGTAGTCTAAACACTTCATGCTTATAAACTCATCTAATCCTCACAACAACCAAACTAAAGGTATTTTTTATTACTCCCCCTTGCAAATGAGTAAACTGAGGCATGGAGAGGTTAGGCCACTTGCTTGCCCAAAGTCACAGTTTATTTCAGAGCCCATGCAGACCTACAAGAGACATTTCCGTGTCAAGGAAGAACCAAGACAAATGGTCTCAGTGTCCTTGAAGAATCCCGAGAGGGAGAAATCTCTATAGGCTGGAGGGGTCCAAAGGTTTCAGGGAAGCAGTAAGACTTGATGTGCTGGAGGCTAATTCCAGCAGGGTCATAATAAATGCCAGGAGAAGTCCTCAAAAGGTTGAATGGACTCTTTCAGCAGGGCTGAAAATCTGCATGTTATTACCTGCTGCTGGAACAATGGAAGGCAGTTCCCCCAACCTGATGGTCCTTTACTGTTTACCAAACCTTACCTTTGATATGTATATCTGCTTTGCTATAGGGCAAAATGTGGGAATAAAAAGCCCTGGGCCCCGGAGATTTGGGGAGTTTAGTTACTAAAGCTAAACCTCCCTTGGCTCCCCCAAAATGCCTCCCAAATTTATATTTCATGTCTAATCTCTTTATTAATTTACATCGCAGCCCCTTCTCTAGATTCCTGAACCCTAGTAGATGCAGTAAGACCCCGACATGGATGAAAGGGTAGAATTTTGGGGAAAGACACCTTGAGTAGCACAGACTATGGGGGCACAAAACAGTGGCAGATTAGTGAGGGGGCCGCTGGTCTGCAGCAGACAGCTTGTGGCAGGGAATCACAGGGAAAGCTGCTGTGACAGAAGCACAGTGTGATGAGACTGTGGTACTGGAATTTCTTTTGAGAAGTTTTAAATGTGAAATGAGCTTTTCGTTCCCAGCTCAATGCACCTTAATGTAGTGCACAGGAGCCAGTATTCTGAGTGCATTCCCTCATCAGGCTCCATTAACTCATTAAACTTAACATTTCACTTTTGTCTCTGTTCCTTCGTTCTTCTTAACAAGTCCTGGCATCTCAGATGCTGACCTTTTAAAAACATTTTCTTATGTTGATTGTCAGTGCCCTTGAAGATACAGCTCAAAGCACCTCCAGGAAGCTTTCACTAATGCCCAGGCAGGGCTGTCTCTCCTCTCTGCATCAGGCTCCATGCACATAACCCCTGTATCACACGGAATCATCATCTATGCACACATCTGGTTCACTTTCACAAGACCCCAGGTTCTTAAAAGGTGAAACTGTTTACTTTGCACAGTGCCTGCCACATAGTAGATCCTAGTAAGTGTCTGCTGAATGGATGGACGAAGGAATGGATGAGTGACCACTATGAAATTGAAAGAGTCTAAAGGATTCTCTTGTCCAAACTGTTAGGTCGGAGAGAGCCCAGGATGAGATACATGCAGACATGTGATGAGACAATGGACTTCCCCTGGGATTTCTCACAGATCAACGTGCCAGACACAGATACCAGCTTCTTCTCCCTGAATCCACATACCCCTACACAGATAGGGACTTCTTCTGAATACCCCCGCCCATCCCCTGTGGCAGAGAATACCTCAGCTCATGTCCCCGCCCCTCACCCAACCGCAGTATAAAAAAAGTGCCCCCCTCCCTGTTGGTGTGAATCCATGTGCCCTGTCCTGGGGGTACGTGGGTCTCCTGGGGATGCAGAATAAACCTTTTCCTTTCCTTTCTTTTCTGATTCACTGGACTCTATTTCTTGTGCTGCCTCCTGAGACACCTATCCTAACACAAACCTTTATTTCTTTCATGAACTCTCTATATACAACCAAAGCAGCTCCTTAGTCCTTAGTTGCCATTACACTGGCCTCTTTATTTATTGCCTTCACACCACTCATCACAACCTATAATTATTTGATGTGCCTGTTCACTCTCTTAGGATAATCAACTCCATGAGTGCAGGTGCCACATCTGTCTTGCCCACCGTTGCATCTACAGCTCCTTACCCAGTGCATGGTTAGTAGTGAACGCTCTGCACACATTAGTTGAATAAAAGAATGAATATCACATCTCCAGTCAACTATTCATATTCTTTTAGGATCCCTCAAGTGAAGGGAAACTCGTTCTTTTAGACAACTCTAATTTTCAGGAAAATTGTATGTCTATTAAAATAAAAACTACTTCCTTAAGATCCCTACAGAACAATCCTAACTCTCTTACTAAGAAGCAGACTTCGGTGGTTTTTAAATGTCTACAGATTCTTTGAGACTCCTCTCTTCAAAAGATAGAGCTTACTAGTAATACCCCTCCCCTTGAGGGTGAGCAGGACTCGGTGGCGAGCTTCTAATGACTAGAAAAATAGAGAAGTTATGGTGTGTGGCTTCACGGATGGGGTCATGAAAGGTGCTGTGGCTCCTTCCTTTCTTAGATAGCTCGCTCTGGGGGATGTTAGCTGCCATGGCATGAGGACATTCATGCCACCCAAAGGAGAAAACTTTGTAAAAGGACTGCAGACCTACTGACAATCTGCTGTAACTTCATGAGAGACCCCAAGATAGAACCACCCTGCTCAGCCACTTCTGAATTTCTGTCCTACAGAAGCTATATATAAATAATCAGTGATGTTTTGAGCCAATAAGTTTTTATTTAATTTGTTACACAGCGATAGATAACTAATGCATAGCCCTTTAAGTACTGGCTGAGAATTACCATGTTGCTCTATTTTCTTCTCTTTTCCAGCTTAGACATGGTCTCTGGATCCCTCATCTTTCTGCTCTCTCTCCCAATGGCATGTTGCACCTTGTCATCAACCCTGAAAAAAAGATGGCACCTAGGACTCAAAACAGAATTTAAGGTATGGCTGTGTTATCCCAGAAGAGAGAAGCCCTATCTGAACATGGCCACACCATGCTGTCAATTGACATTGACTTCTTTCCTAATTTTATTATGAACATTTTCAAATACAGAAAAGTTGAAAGAATTTTACAATTAGCACCCAAATATCCCCTACCCTGACTTCACAAAGAACATTTGACTCGCCTTTCTTTATCACAAATCTACCTACCACTCTACCGTTCCATTAGTCCTTCGTTTTTGTTTAGTGCATTTCAAAATAAGTTGGGATCATCCCCATTGACCTTTCTGCCAAAAGCATCAAGTCCTTTCCTTACTTGCTCCCTCCCCCAACCTTATTTTTTCCACATCTTATGCTTGGTCCTGAAATACAGGGCTTATTTACCTTTATTAGCATGGAAAATCAGAATGGCATGAGGGGAATAGAAAAGGTTTTGAAGATTAAGAGAACTGGGTATGATCTAGTTCTTTCACTTCCAGCTATGTGACATTAGGCAAGTGACTCAACCTCTTGGAATCTTGGTGTGTTTTTCTAATCTGTAAAATGAGGATGATAAGAAGACCTACAATGCAGAGCTATTTAGAGGGCAAGGGATTATGCATGGGAAGCCTTGAGCATTCCATCTGGCATGTAGTGGATGTTCAATAGACAATAGTTAATATTATTTGCTTCACCATTCCAGCCCATCTAGATAATTTTGGAGTTTGAATCTGTCATTCCAGATTTACATCATCTTCAAGGTCTGCTAGATACTCATCCCAGAAACTGAAGTGGAGCTTGATTGGGACAAGGACTGAATTTCCTGTCAGTTATAAATATTGTTATTGTGCATGTCTGACATTAATTAAAATAATACAATATAATACTAATACTTTTTGCTTATAGAGCTGACATGAACTATTCATCAACAGTCTTTTGAATCCTTTAACCATTGATAAATCTACATTACTCTGCTGTCATGTTGTCTACATTTCTCCATCTTATCTATAAGGACATTACAAGTGGCTTTGTTAAGTGCCTTGCTGATGATAAATGCATTTACTACATCTTCCATATTTTCTTTTTCTGACAGCCTAATAACATTTTCATTAAAGAAAAGTAGGTTTACCTGCTGGAAAGTTTCTTTGAAAATTCGTGGACATTCCTAGTGAGCAACTCTTTTTTAAAAAAATATATTTTATTGATTTTTTACAGAGAAGAGGGGACAGGGATAGAGAGCTAGAAACATCGATGAGAGAGAAACATCGATCAGCTGCCTCCTGCACACCTCCTAATGGGGATGTGCCTACAACTAAGGTACATGCCCTTGACTGGAATCAAACCTGGGACCTTTCAGTCCGCAGGCTGACACTCTATCCACTGAGCCAAACCAGTTAGGCATGAGCAACTCTCTTTAAAAAAAAAAAATTACACATGCTTATAAGCTGTTTCTTGGAAAATCTGTTGTTAGAGAAACTGCTATGTGTGTAATCAGTACCCATGCGCTCCTTCTTTACTAATAAATCTCTGGTCTTCTTGAGGGAGGAGAGCAATGTGCCCAGCTAAAAAACTATATTCTCCGCTATATTTCAAGACACTAGTGGACCATCTGACACATTCTGACCAATGAGATATATAAAGAAATTGTTCAGTGAATCAAATAATTTCTTTAAAGTCTTTTCCTTCCTCTCCTCAGCACATACTCAGCTTTTATATTACTCTGCTTTCTGAGTAGGATGGGGTAAAAAATCAGGAGTGATAGCAAATAGAACCACAAATTTTCTGTATTCCGGGAAGACAATATTGGGTCATTAGAAAGTGTTCACCCCTTTACTGTTGAAAATCTTCCCTGAGAAGCCCTCTGTAACTGCCTGGAATTAGGATTCAGCCTGGGTCTCCTGGCATGCATGCCGGAGAGAGAAGGGGCCAGTCTCAGCTGTCCAAACAGAGGGGAATTGAATGCTTTTGTCTCATATGAGACCACTGAGCTCCATGGTGATTTTCAACTCTCACCCAGGGGTGGTACAAAGGCTCTCTCCCTTCCCTTTTCTTCCCTTCAACTCTTCTGTTTGTTCTGGGAGAAGAAGGGGTCTGTGGTAGGTAGGCTACAGGTTTGGGACTGGATCTTAAAGAAAGGAAGGGGACTTAACTATTATGCATGTTGGGTCCCACCCTCATAGCAAGTGCTACAGTGTACTATCAGAGTTCGGGCACATTACTAAAACACCAATTAGACTCGGTGAAAAATCAGGAGCTTTAACACATTTTTTTGGCCTGAGTTACCTCTAATAAATCTCACTTCACAGGGTCAAATGAAACAGAGGTTCCTAGATCAAAATGCATAGTTCTGTCAGGTCTTTGGCTAATTCATTTGTATTGAGCTCTCCTGATGGGAGCTCCATTTCCCAAGCCTCAGAGATATTTTCCCCTATGTTGCTGATCTTTTGCTGTGTGTATAACAAACCACTGCATAATATGGCCGTCTGCAACAACAACCATTTCAATTACTCATGCTCCTATGGAAAAGCAAATTAGTAAAGATGACTCCCGCAGCTAAAGTCATCTGGCGGCAACACTCTGGGACCGATGGTCTGAAATGGCTTCGCTCACATGGTGCTGGCTGTGGGCTGGGCCACGTGTCTCCAGAAGGCCCTCCTGGGCTTCTTCACTTGGTTCCAAAAGCAGCAGGAGAGAGGACAAGTGCCAAGGTGCAAGCTCACGCCTCCGCTGGCCTCATGTTTGTTAAGGCCTCTTGGTGTAAGCAAGTCCTGCAGAGGCAGTGGGGAGGGTGTAAAACGAGGGGGGAGGCAGGGAAGCGATTCCCTGGGGCCACTCCTGTCATGATCTACCTGTCCCTTCCTCCTGGACACCTATCTTTCACTTCTCACTGAGTCCCAGAAGGAGACTATGGTTCAATGGATACAAACCTCAGTTACAAAACTCAGTTTGGCTGAAGCCAGTGCAATTTCTATTGCGAGCCCCCCACCCCATTCATGCTGGATGGTAGAAATTCAAATTTAAATTTTAGTGCCCCCCCTTCTCCGCTTCCTGGAAGTTCTATCCAAGTTCCTGGGTCAGCAAGCGCGATCTGCTCTGGGTTATCTTCCATGAGAGTCTGTGGGATGTGCGGGCTCTCCAAGGCATGTGGGGAGGGGTGTGGCGCTTCCAGGCTCCCCAGACAGGCCACTCCCAGCACCTCCCCGTGTGCAGCAACCCAGAAGCTCTCTGAACCCAGTCCTCTTGGGGTGTTATGAAGGCTTCATTACATAAGCATGACTGATTAAATTATTGACCATTGGCAGCTCAACTCAATCCCCAGCACCTCTCTCCTTCCTGGAGGTCAGTGGTGAAAGTTCAAAGCCTCTAATCACAGGGTTGGTTCCACTGACAACCAGTCCCCATCTTTAGGTGCTTTCCAAAGTCGCTCCCTTAACATAACAATATACCTTTACCACTCCCAATACTTGGGGAATTCCAAGGGTTTGGGGAGCTATGAGCCAGGACATGTGGCCAAAGACCCAAATATGCATATGCGGTGTGGGGCAAAAATAGGTTTACAGTTGTGAGTATGCAAAACATAGAATTTATTCTTGTATTATTATTTACTTAATTATTGGATTATTTTCCATACAAACAACTGTAAACCTACCTTTGCCCCACCCTGTATATAAGAAGTGTATTTTGGTCATCTGAGTGACCAGTTATATATTTATTGTAAGTCACAATATTGCAGGATGCAATCCAAGGAGGGACAGAAACTGTGAGTTACGTTGATTTGTGGGACGCCCTGCCCAGTAAGTGCTCAGCCTCGCCTTGGGACATGGAAGCGGCACAGCAGCTCCAACGGGAGCTGTGCTCTTGCTGGGGAGAAGAATTAGCCCACGGTGCTCCTCTCATCTCTGGGAACATCAGCAGCCACACCCGTGATGGTGTGGATCTCACTCCGAACCCATCCTCCACTCAGAACCCACACCAGCGCCCACGGCTCCCACAGAGCCACCCCTCCCCTCTTTGTTAAGAAGCACTAACAGCATTTCCATTCCGCACATCTTTCTTTTCGAAAGTGTCCTGACAGCTTTACTACTGTGGCTGCTTTATGGGGCAGTGGAAGAGTGAGGGCAGGGAAAAATCAATAGCAGGCAATGGAGGGTGCGGGAGAATACTTAGTGCCCATGCTCCTTGACCCCCTACGTGCTCCCTGCCCTGGCACCAGTCAGAGCTAACAGTCCTCAGATTTAAAACTGTGCTGCCCAGGACCCGGAAGGCACCAAGAGTGGAGATGACCAGACCCAGGGGGGCTATTGGGAAAGGTCATGACCACAGATTCATTTGCTCAGGACCTCCAGCTGCTGGGAAGGAGGTGGGATCCAGCTGGGGTGAGGAAGAGTCTTTGGAATTAAATGGTTGACAGAGTGCTGTGGCCCCTCCTTTCAGATCAACCCTGAGAATGGAGAAGGGCATTAAGGAGAAACCTGGAGGCAGGAGCAATGGGGCAACAGGTCGGCAAGAAGAGATGAAGAGATATGAATTGTTGACGTAAAAAAAAGTCTAAATCTGTAAGAATTTTTATGAGTTTATTTGAGCCAAAAGGATGGCAATTACCAGGAAGCAAAATCTCAGCAGAGTGAGGAAAAGCACCCGAGAATGGCAGTTTTGCTTCTTATTTTATACATTTGAATCAAAAGAGGTTACATGAAGTTTATTGGTAGGTTAGGGAGGCAGGAGAAAGCAAAGTGGAGAAATCTCTGAGATTGGATTTTGGACGAAATATTGCATCTACCTAAGTAAAAGAAGTACTAGTGTGTGTCTATCATTTTACTTTTTATTCAGGTCTAGAGGTTTCCCTGTTTTACTTTTTCCCACCTCCCTAACCTATCATCAATGGATTTCATATAACCCACTTACGTCTCCTTTTTCTTTATTGTAATGTATAAAACAAGGTGCAAAACTGCCATTCTCCAGAGCATTATTTCCATCTGTTGAGATTCTGCTTCCTGGCAATTGTTGACAGTTTGGCTCAAATAAACTCATAAAAATTCTTCACGGGTTTGAATGTTTCCTACGTTGACATTACAAAAAGTAAAATGAAGAGAAATATGCCTTTTACATAGGTGGGTCAAAATAGTTAACAATTATTTACAGCATATAAAGGTGGTCTGGGGGAGAACACCTGCTTTTGTGGGAGATTGTGCCCTGAGGTGTCTGGAAAGGGGGGATTACTCTGACATTCTAAATGGATGTTATCTGTTATCTTAGATTCAAAAAGACAACAGACAGGCTCAGTTGAGGCAAAGATTGACCTTTTCATGGAAGATACAGGCCTAGGACGTGACTACTTGCCATGACTCAATTTTAATTAGGACGTTTTCATTTCAGGCCATCTTGTGTGGTTACTTTAGGTCTCTGAGTTTGTAAGGCCCACCATACAGGCCTCCCCTGGGCTTGTCAGGTTTAGTATGTGGCCCCTTTTCATCCACAGAATCATTATGACAAAATCAAGATGTTCAACCACAAAGAGCTACGAGGTCTATTAATAAGGAAGCCAGTGGTCATCACTTTGTAATATATAAGTATAGCAAATCGACACGCTGAACCCCTTAAATGTACACAATGTTATGTTGATTATACCTCAGTAAAGTTGAAAAATATAATCTTTAAAAAATATAGCTCAATTTTTTCTTTTTAAAAGGAATACTTTATAGAAAGAATGATACTTTCCTGGTTGGGGTTTTAATCCCATGTGTGATAACTACTGGAACGTTACATTCTAAATGTTGGAGGAAAATAATATCAGGAAAAAAATATGTATCCACTTACTGAGATGTTTTACACGACTGAGTGGTGTGCTTACAGTTGTCATGTCTAGATTTACAACTTCAAGTCTGAGGTTTTAAATATTCTAGAGCTTAGAAAACCTAATTGGATCCAAACTGGTCACTGATACCATGACATCTTGCTTATAGATATTGCTTATTGATATCCCATTGCTCTTCGTGCAAATCTGTCACCATTTGTGAAAATTCATCACTGTGATGTCAATATTCTTTTTTTTTCCTTTTTACTCTACCTAACTGTATATAAGCCAGCTGTCATGGGCTCATCAGTTTCTCACTAAATAAACAAATTCTTTAGTTTTCCTAATATATATATCCTATCTAATAAATGAGAAACATGGTAATTAGCCATACCTCCATTACCCTTCCCATTGGCTAATCAGGGTGATATGCAAATTAACTGTCAGCCAAGATGGCAGCCGGCAGCCAGGCAGCTTGAATCGAACATGAGGCTTGCTTGCTTCAGTGACAGAGGAAGCGAATGTTCCCTGCCTGCCGCTGCCGGCCTCTGAGCTTGCAGTTTGAAACATTGTTACAAATATAGAAGCTAAACAAAACCCCAGAAACCTGCTTTCAGCCAGCCGGGATCTCAGAGCTGGAGTTGAAACAGTGTTTCCATTATAGAACCCAAACAAACCAGATACCTGCTTTCAGCAGCCGAGGCCTCAGAGCTGGAGCCAAGCCTCAGAGCTAAAGCTGGCCCAGAATAGAAAAAAGAAAAGAAAAAAAGGAGCGGTTGGGAGCTTCAGTCACCCGCCAGCCTGAAAACAGCCCTCATCCCCTCACCCAGACTGGCCAGGCACCCCAGTGGGGACCCCCACCTTGAAGGGTGTGTGACCAGCTGCAAACAGCCATCATCCCCTCACCCAGGCTGGCCAGGCACCCAAGCGGGACCCCCACCCTGATCCAGGACACCCTTCAGGGCAAACCAGCCGGCCCCCACCCATGCACCAGGCCTCTATACTATATATTAAAAGGGTAATATGCCTCCCAGTACTGGGATCAGCAGAGCCATGAGGCGTCCTGGCACCGGGATCAGCTTGACAGGGGGAAGCGCGCAAACCCCTGATTGCCCTGCGGCTCTGTGTGTGACAGGGTGTGACGCCCCACCCCTCCTCCCCCCACAGGCCCTGCTCTGTCTGTGACGGGGTAGAGCCATAACCTCCCCATTGGCCCGGCCCTGAGTGTGACAGGGTGCGGCTCCCCAACCCCATGATCCGCCCTGCTCTGTGTGTGACAGAGGGCAGTGCCCCAACTCCCCTATCGGCCCTACTCTGTGAGTAACGGGGGGAACTCCTCAACCCCCTGATGGGCCCTGCTCTGTGTGTGACAGGGGGGAGCTCCCCAACCCCCTGATCGACCCTGCTCTGTGCATGACAAGGTACAGAGCCTCAACCACCCGATGGGCCCTGCTCTGTGCTTGACGGGGGGAGCGCCCCAACCTGCTGATTGGCCCTGCTCTGTGCATGACAGGGGGTGGTGCCACAACCTCCCCATCGACCCTGCCTTGAGTGTGACAGGGGGCGGTGCCCCAACCCCCCAATCAGCCCTACCCTGAGCGTGACTGAGGGTGGCATTGCAACCTCCCGATCCGCCCTGCTCTGTGCATGATGGGGGGCGGCGCCCCAACTCCCCAATCAGCCTTGCTCTGAGCCCAACCAGGGGCTGCACCTAGGGATTGGGCCTGCCCTCTGCCACCCGGGAGCAGGCCTAAGCCAGCAGGTTGTTATCTCTGGAGGGGTCCCAGACTGCGAGAGGGCACAGGCCGGGCTGAGGGACCCTCCTCCCCCACGAGTGCACAAATTTTTGTGCACCAGGCCTCATATATATATATATATATATATATATATATATATATATATGTTTTAAAAAATGAGGAAACTGGAGTTTCTTCATGCTGTCTGCCCACATCAGGAAGGGACTATACTTTTCACCTAAGTAGCATCCTTGTGGACAAACAAGCGTGTGGCTCCTCCTGAGCCCCCCGACACAGTGTCCTGGGGGCTGGGGGCATGCTGGGTGCCTGAGCAGAGCTGCTCTCTCCCAGCTGGCCCCAGGGGGATCAGAGCCAACTGACAGCTGGTTGGGGAAGAATAAATAGCAACATGCAATCCCTTCTTAAGTGGAATTCCCATGGGAAGAAAGCAATTTCCATCATGGCACTATGATAAATTCCCAAGCGCCCTACATGTCACTGTGTGTTAAATGAGTAAATGACTGTTAATAGAACTGCCCCTTTGGGCTATTGCCACCTAGAGCAAACTCCTGCCAAAAGGGTGGTGCCAACTGACACTGTCACTGTAAATGACAACCTGCTTCCCTGGGGACTTGAGTTTTCTCATTTAAAAATGTTTGCCTAATTTAACGGCATTTGCATTTCTTTAATTACTAGAGGAGTTAAATGCTCTTTTTCCAGATCTGTGCTCTCTTTTGTGTGACTATAACCTGATTATGAAAATGGGGGAGACACCAATTAGAAGAATGGAGAGAAAGAAGGGTGAGAAAGAGACAAAAATGAGAGAAAAAGATGGAAAAACTCCTCCCCTAACTTTAACTAAGCTGGAGTAGTACAAAATACATGGAGCTGAAGTGAGCGCCACCACCTCACCCTTCTCTCCAGTTTGAAACATGACACTACCCCTTAATAGTTATGTAACTCTGGGCAGTCACTGAATTTCATCTGTAAAATGGAGATGTTAATAGTTCCTGATTCATAGGACTATTATACAGATTAAATGAACGAATGTATGAAAAGAACCTATTTTAGTGCTTGATATGTAATTATTATAATAAAAATAATTATTATTATAAATACACAATATTGCTATCAGTATGATGTATAATCCTATCTAATAAAGAGGGAATATACTAATTGACCCTCATGCCATTGCAAAGATGGTGGCGCCCACAGCCAATAAGGAGGGAATATGCTAATTGATTGCCCCGCCCTCAAAGATGGCGACACCCACAGCCATAAGATGGCAGCGCCCAGTCACCTCAGCCCTGTTGGGGCAGCAGGGCCTGGCTGCTCCATGTGCCTGCCTCCAGAGACCCCCCACTCCCCTAAGCTCCCCAGCTGCCCAGGCCAGCCTGGGGCGCAGGCAAGCCTCAGATGGCAGCTGCCCAGCTGCTCAGGGCCACCCGAGGCTCAGGTAACCAGGGCTGGCCAAGGCTTAAGCTGCCGGCAGTGGCAGTAGCAGAGGTGTGATGGGGCATCGCCTTAACCCTCCCGCCCCTGAGGGCTCCCAGACTGTGAAAGGGGGCAGACTGGGCTGAGGGACCCCCCTCCAGTGCATGAATTTTCATGCACCGGGCCTCTAGTTATATAATAATGTATTTAGAATTGCTCTTGTTATCATTACTATTACTTTTGTTTGTTTGTTTGTTTGTTTGTTAATCCTCACCTGAGGATATTTTTCTATTGATCTTTAGGGAGAGTGGAAGAGAGGGGGAAAGACAGAAAGAAACATCGATGTCAGAGAAACACATCCATTGATTGCCTCCTGCATGCCCTGACCAGGGCCCAGGCCAGGGAGGAGCCCACAACCAAGGTACGTGCCCTTGACCGGAATCAAACCTGGGATCTTTTGGCCTGTAGGCCAATGCTCTATCCACTGAGCCAAACCTACTGGGGCTATAATTATTATTACCCAAGCACTAACCTAGGTATTTCCCAAAGGTACCTATTATATATGTTTAGAATAATAAAGAAGCAGGATAGTGAGTAGAGTGTCTAAAACTAGACGTGCCTGGAGATGAGTCCTAGATCTGCTATATACTACCCATGTTATTTAAACATTCAGAAATTCAGTGTTCTCATTTATTTAAAAGTCAGAATTAAAAATAACTGGCTAGCAGAATGTATGTAAAATTCAATAGTAAAGACAAAAGCCCTTAGCACAGTGCCTGGCAAGTAGGAGCTGAAATAGTAGCAGCTGTAATAGCAACTAATATTCAGTGAGTGTTCTTGTGTCAGGCTGTGTGCTAAACACTGGGTATGTCTCATTTTCCTCAGTACAAAATCTTGTGAAGTAGGTGTTATACCCATTTTATAGATGAGGCAACTGAAGCTTAGATGGGACTACATGACATACACTAGGTCACATCCCTTGCAAATGACCATTAGAATTTGAACCCCAAACTTTTCAACTGTTGGCACATACTAACTTTCAGTAAACTTCTTTTTCATCTTCCCTTTTAAAAATCACTGCAATATTTTATTCCATTTTTACTTTTCCCACTTGTTACATAGAATAACTGTTGGCTATGTCTGTCTGTCTTCCTCTCTAGACCAAGATCCTGAAGCTTACTCTTGTCTCTCTTCCCATGGTCCTCTCCCGCATTCCCTGCCACACTGCCCCCAGTGCTCACCCGCAAGCCACGGTACAACTTGTTGACTGCACATGCCTTTCCCAGCCCACCGCGTGCCCACAACCAATCCCACCTGCAGTAGCACTTAGTCAGGTTGCAGACCCAGGTTCTGAGTCTCAACATCAACCTCCCATGGCTGCTCCTTGGACTCTAAGGTGTCCCCTGCTAACAGTGTCTGCCTCTGTCCCTATCTTCTGCTTGCTTTTCTGGTGCTTTCTCTGCACACCCACTCCTGCTTCCAGGATAGAGGGGAAGAGATGGTTTCAATGCTATAATACATTACTTTCACCCCTCTTGCTCTTGATGCCCCATCCTGTGCCTGTAGCCAGAGCTGCAAACCTAACCCCAATAATATGCTAGTTAAGATGAATTATCCAAGACTTGCATCTCAAACTCATGAAGTGAATACCCTACAAGTCCTTCAGAGGTAGCCTGACACAGAAGTGGGCATTCACTTTGACTCTAATTCTATTGATTGACATTTTGTATTTCAGACTCAGTGGTTACATAGCCTTTGTACTTCAAATGGAATTCATCTCAGCAGCACTTGTTGGGTACCAGCTTTGTGCCCGGTCTGTGCAGGGCACTAGGACAACAGTGAGTAAAAAGAGCCAGTCCCTGATCTTAGGGAGCTCTCATCCATCTGGTCCATATTCAGATTGATTGAAGTTCACTGTGGTGTTAATCTTCTTCTTATACGTAATTATATTTTGCATGTAGGTTTTTATTTTTTAAAATACACCTGAGAGCCATGCCATCTGTGTGGATTACCTTTCACAGCACTAAGCTCAGTGCTATGGGCCCAAAGGCAATTAATGTGAGCTCTTTGATGATATTGAACTTCCTGGAAGCTTCAAAAATTTTCTTTCAATCATCGTAGTTAGTGTCTTAATGTGATAATAGGATGATTGATTTTTATGTAAGTCCTAATCACCCATCAGATATTCAACCTGAATTTCTATTCCAGCTCCAACCACCGTATGACCTTAGGCAGGTTGCTTAAACTTCCTGAACTCAGTTTCCTCATCTGTTAAAGTAGGAATAATAAAACCTACCACACAGGTTTTGAGGTGATAATTAAATTAAGTAGAATTCCAAACAAAAGGTTATATACACCCTTAACATTCTATTCAGTTAGAATTTTTCCCATTTTTTTTTTTTTTTAGCATGTACCATGGTCCGATTCTGTGCTATGTCACCTTGGGAATACTAAGAGAATGACACCTGGTCCCTGTTATCCTGCAAATCAACAAGCTGGTGGGGAGAGACAGATGTAAGCAAGTAGTTACGATACATACAGAACTCTAAGAGAAGCTCTTTAGGGACAGTAGGGAGAGAGGCGATAAATATTTATTAAGTGTCAACTGTGAGGGGCCCACAGGAGAGTCACTAGGCTGTGTATTTGTATGTGTGCATCCATAAACTCATCCTCATTTTGGACTTCGCCTTCGCCATGGTTGGGCTCCCTGGATGTCTGATTTTCCTGTAACAAGTAAGTACAAGGAAGCTAATCTTGATTCTCCTTCACTCCGGAGCAACCACATCTCCAAGAACAGCCAGGAATGCTGATGACCACTTAAGACATTCTGAAACCATCAGTCAAATCTGGGCTGGATAAATATGCAAAGAAGTGCTCCCTGTTTGACCATTCCCCTGAATGCCTTCCCAGCTCTGCTGTCTCCTGCTGCCCAGTAACCCGTTGCCGTGGGAGACAAGTGTACTTAGTGTGACAAGTCACACTGCACCCTCAGCCTCCCCAACCCCATGTCAGGCTGACCCAAAGGCCATGGCAACCTCCCTCCCCCCCACCCCCGAATTATTGAGAACAGAATACATCTATGTTTAAATGCATCACACATTTCTATGGGATCTTCCCTTGCATAACCATGTTGCCTTCTCCCCTCCCTGCAGGAGGCTGCAGAGGAATGGATAGATCTTGCCTGGCTGACACCTCTGTGGATGCCTGGATTGAATCCTTTGCTGCTTCCCCTACCTCTTGGGTGTCAGGTACTGAACCCACCTCAAGTCTTGACCGGGCCCCTTTCTTGTTGAGACAAGAGACACTTACAGAATACAATCGCCATCCTGCATTAGGCTCCCCAGCAGTGCTGAAGATAGAAGGAGGAAAGATCATCGGAAGCCAGCTTTTTAAGACGTCAGTTAATATCAATGAATTAGAATTCGGGTAAAAGGAGAAACCGGGGCATAGCTTCTCTGCAGTTCAGCCCGACGTTTTCCCTTTTCCAGCAGAGACAAACTGCAGCACTTGACAGCCTTTATATATCACACGCCCTCGTAATGTTTTGCCTGTAGAGTTTATAATAGATAATAATAACAGTGAATATTTACTGAGCACTAACTACACGTCTAGCACCTGATATATGTTTACTTCATTTAATGCTTCTAGCAACGCTATGATGTAGGTACTTGGATCAATCCCTCTTTACCCATTAGGCATCAGAGGCATAGAAAGGGTGGTTCTTTGTCCCAACATCATGTAGTGAGTGCAGGAGGCAGCACCCAAACCCAGGATGCCTAACTTCGGATGACACACTCTTTTTTTTTTTTTAAATATTTTTTATTGATTAAGATATTACATATGTGTACCCTCTACCCGCCCCCCCCCCCCCCCCGCTCATCCCCTCACCCCCCCGTTGTCCGTGTCCATTGGTTAGGCCTATATGCTTGCATATAAGTCCTTTGGTTGATCTTTCCCCCTTGCCCCCACCCTCCCCTACCTTCCCTCCAAGGCCCGACAGTCCAATCAATGCCTCTCCGTCTCTGGATCAGTCCTTGTTCATCAGTTTATGTTGTTCATTATATTCCACAAATAAGTGAGATCTTGTGGTATTTATCCGCTCTCCAGTTCCATCCATACTGTGGCAAATGGTAAGAGTTTCTTTTTCTTCTTCCTCTGCTGAAAGAATACCTTTCAGCATTTCATATAATGCTGGTTTGGTGGTGATGAACTCCTTTAGCTTTTTCTTATCCGTGAAGCTCTTTATCTGACCTTCCATTCTGAATGATAGCTTTGCTGGATAAAGTAATCTTGGTTGCAGGTTCTTGCTATTCATCTCTTTGAATATTTCTTGCCACTCTCTTCTGGCCTGTATGGTTTCTGTTGAGAAATCAGCTGACAGTCGGATGGGTACTCCCTTGTAGGTAACTGACTGTCTTTCTCTTGCTGCTTTTAAGATTCTCTCTTTATCTTTTGCTCTTGGCATTGTAATTATGATGTGTCTTGGTGTGGTCCTCTTTGGATTCCTTTTGTTTGGGGTTCTCTGCGTTTCCTGGACTTGTAAGTCCATTTCTTTCACCAGGTGGGGGAAGTTTTCTGTCATTATTTCTTCAAAAAGGTTTTCAATATCTTGCCCTCTCTCTCCTTCTGGTACCCCTATAATTCTGATGTTGGTACGCTTGAAGTTGTCCCAGAGGTTCCTTACACTATCTTCATATTTTTTGAATCTCTTTTCTTTTTTCTTTTTCGGTTGGGTATTTCTTGTTTCTTTGTATTTCAAATCTTTGACTTGATTCTTGGGATCCTCTTGTCTGCTGTTGGATCTCTGTAAATTATTCTTTATTTCAGTCAGTGTATGCTTAATTTCTAGTTGGTCCTTTTTCATGTCCTCCATGGTCTCACTATACTCCTTGAGGGATTCATTAAATTTATTGGAGGTTTCCATAAAATTCTTGCCAAACCTTATAAACGTGGCCTTGAACTCTATATCCAGTCGTCTGCCCTCCTCCGTTTCTGCCTATTGTGACCTGTTTCTTTGTCTCCGCATTTTGGCTGCTTCCCTGTGTTGATAGAGTGGCCCTGCGTGCCAGGTGTCCTGTAGGGCCCAGTGGCTCAGCCTCCCCAGTTACCTGGGGTGGACACTCTTGGTGCACTCTTGGTGCCTTGGTTGTTGTAGGATCACTGGGAGGAATTGACCTCCAGGCCAATTGGCTGTGGGAAGCAGCTGTGTCTGAAGTGGGAGAATGGTCCCCCTCTGACCACTGGGTACAGTGGCTCCTGGATCTAAGGAGGTGCTAATTCAGCCCCTGCCTGAGGCCACACAGCCGGAGCCACGAAGAGGCTCAGCTGTGAAGCAATGCAAGCCGCTGCAGGGCCTTGGGCCTTCTCTTGGAAGTTCCGGGTCTGCCTGGCTGGGCTGTAGTTAGGTACATTCACATGCAAAAGCCTCTGCTGCAGCCTGGGTGGGGCGGGGTCTCAGGGAGTCAAAGGGCGGAGAAAGCAGCTATGGTGATTCTCCGCGCCCGGAGTCGCGCGTCTCAGTGTCCCGGTAAGGGCTGCAAGCACCTCTGAGGGAAATCCGCCCTCAAGTTCGCCCGCTGCCGCCTGACAGACCAGCCTCTCCCCATATGAGTCCTGGGTCCCCAGAGACTTCCCGGAACCGGAGTTCAGAGCAGTCGGGAGCTTGTGATTCAAAAAGACAGCCACGTCCTCAGGTGCCACCCCCTTTCCGCGCGCGCGAGCCGCCGCCGTACCTCTGCACTCAGCCTCCACAGCTCCTCTGGCTCTCAGCGTGCTTTTCTTTTCTTCTAGTTGTAGAAATTACACTCAGCCAGCCTTCCTGTTGTTCTGGACGATGTTTGCTCCATCCTTTGGGATATTTTTCAATTGTTGTGTGAGGCGACTATTTCCCGGTGTTTATCTATGCCACCATCTTAGTTTCTCCTGGATGACACACTCTTAACTCTTGTGCTCTTCTGTTGCTAGAGAAGCAGCCTGGGAGAGTGATAAAGTGAGAAAATCATCCAGCTTTGCCACTTAGCAGCTCCATGACTTTGGGCAGGCCACTTAGGTTCTCTAAAATGAGGACAAAAATAGTACCTACCTCATAGGGTGACAGTAGTAGACAAGGATTTAGCCTACATAGACATTTAGTACCATCCTTGGCGCAGAATAAGGATTCAATACACGTTACTTATATTGATAAACAGTAAGTCCCTCTAAGTTAGGGGCCTTATCTTTGTTCTCTTTGAATTTTCACCCCCAGTACATAACACAGTGTAAAGCACATAACAGAAATGGATTCATTATTACCGGAACAAATTAGGAGATTAAATATCCTAGAAGATAGTTATAATTAAGTCTTATTTTTATAAGTGCTTTATTATTTACTAAGTGCTGTCATTTAATTCAACTTGGTATAAGGTTTATATTTGAGTTGACGCAGCAACTCAACTCCTAGGTATGTGCTCAAGAGAAGTGAAAGAACACACAAACTTACATGTGATCGTTCATAGCAGCATTATTCATAATAGCCAAAAAGGAGAAACAACCCAACTGTCCACCAATGGATAAATGAATAAACAAAATGTGGTATACCCATACAATGGAATATCATTCAGGCATAAAAAGAAATGAAGTACTGATACATGCTACAGCATGGATGAACCCTGAAAACATTATGCTCAGTGAAAGAAGCCAGACACAAAAGACCACATATTATATGATTCCATTTATATGAAATGGCTAGACTAGGCAAATTTATAGACAGAAAGTAGATTCATCGTTGCCTAGGGCTAAGAGGATAAGGGTGTTAGAGTGGTGGTAATAACTGAAAGGTACAGTGTTTCTTTAGGGGATAATAAAAATGTTCTAAAATTGATTATGATGATGGTTGCACAACTCTAAATATACTAAAAATCATTGAATTGTCTGGGTAAATTGTATAGTATGTGAATTCTATGTCAATAAACAAAGCTGTTACCCCTTTTCCCCCCTCACCGATTCAGGCATCCTCAGCCACCTGCACCACACACATCCTCACCAGGGCTGACCCAGGGGAGTGAGTAGCCTGTCACTGTTGGAGGTGAGATGGGAAAAAACTTAATTAATGATTACTCTCATATTCCAGTCCGGCTGCCCCTCAAATGTTTCTCTGTAACCTTGCCTCCTGTCTAAATCTGCCCGGTGAGATGAAAGCTAGTGGGCTGGTCAATCCTGTGCAGAAATGTGAGCTGGAAAAGGAAACTTGCAGCAACAGCCTAATCTCTCTCAGAATTAAAAGCAAGTTCCAAAGCTGGAAATCAAAGCTAGGAAAGTCTAAATATCAAGTCTATTAATCATTTGCAAGTCACTTCTCTCCTCATGCTCTTGTCTGAGAAACAAATAAAAGCCCCATGTTCTGGCAGTCTCGCTGCATCCTTTGTTTTAATGATGTCTTTCGAAACTTAAGCAAATTGCTGATGGAAAGGGGAGAAGTCAGATTCTAATTAAGCTGCCCCAGTTTGAAAAGGTGCAGAAGATTGCCAGAAGGATTCCAAAATCAATAGGTATTTAAAAGCAAAAACAGAGGAGCAATGATGCTTGGAATGCATGAGAGTGGCCATGAAGGTATGCAATTATGACAGGAACAAAAATGATTGTATCACTTGGAAATCTTTGTTGCTCTACTTTTCACCAACGATGCTATATATAGACACACTCACGAGGAAAATTCCTTAGGCAGAAGGCAAAGAAGAAAAATTATACGTTTCCTGTCCCTGATAATTGTTGGTACTGTTCATTCAAGCTCAAATATTTATTCAGGTAGTGATAGTGAGAAGATTCACAGGTGACTTGTTGGTTTCACTAAATGATGAGTGCTGACCTTTACTGAGTGCTCTCGGCTCCTCCCGTGTTTTATTTCATTTAATCCCTGCAGTTACCCTATGAGGTGGGTACTACTACTTATTGTTGTTGTTGTTGTTGTTATATTTTGCAGATGAAGAAAGAAAAGCACAGTGAAGTTAAATAGTTGCCTAGTATAAATGATAAAGCTGAGATCTAAACCCTGATTCACGTTGTCAATCATTATCATATTCTGCCTCTCTAGCAAATTGGCAGTTCTTAATTTTACTCTTGATGCTTCTACCATCAAGAGTTGAACATGTTAGAATATTGGAAAGAAATATGATTATACACAATAATACAATTTTTATTTAATAGTATAGTTTTCTTTACTTATTGCATGTATGTTGGGTACCGTCTGTATCTGAGGTGGTGTCCTTAGCCAGCCCTCCCTGTGGTGATATGCCTCAGGGACTTTGCACATGCTGTTCCTTTGCCTGGCATGCCCTACCCTCCTCCTCCTCCACACTATCTAGCTAGCACTTCATCAACCTCCAGATAGCAACTTAAAATGTCCTTTTTCCAGACAAGCTTGACTTGACCTCCCCTTGCTTCACCCTGCTGTTATATATTCTCTTAGCCTCCTACACTTTTCTTGTGCAGCACTTTCCGAAATAATAATCGAATGTATAATTGTTGTTAAATGTCTGTCTTGGCAAAATACAAGTTCTAAGAGGGCAGAATTGGTGCCTCTCATGTTGATTACTGTTTCTCCTGCACTTAGCAGAGAATCTGCTGTGCTTAATGTCTGAGTAGCAAATGAATAAGTGAACAAGTGGGACATCCATGGCGCCCTGTGCTGCTTACATTTTAGTAGTGTCATATACAACACTTACCTACAAGGGGGGAAGACTGGGGTTTAGTAGGAAAAGACACTTGTCACAAAAGAGACTTATCAAGGCCATAACATCAGAGGATGAGCCGACATTTCAGATGGGAAAAAAACAAAAGCAAAACACTGAGCCAGGCAAGCACAGCCCACGGAGTGAATTGCTGTGGCGTACATACTTATTTAGAAAATAAAGTAAGAGAAGAGTACAACAAATGTTGTTTTCCTTTCGTTTGAAAGCATGTTGACTGTTTGGGGGCTTAAAGACAAATGGAATTGCTTAGCTTAAAGACAGCTGTCTTCATGTACTGATAGAAATTATAAAAACCAAGATACAAAATATAGCTTGTACCTTTGACCCTCGTACCATTCCTCAAGGAAAAGGAAAGGAAAAGAGCCACAAGTTTCTGAGAATAGATGGGGAAAATGTCTCCTTTGTTTCTCTGCCTCACTCCATTTTTCTATTCCCAGTGAGGAGAATGAGTTTGCGGAATTTCTCAGCCAAGTCCTGAAGAGTCTCTTAAAAACCAGTCAGTCACTTTTTAAGTTCAAAATCAATAAAAGAAACCACACAAAGATCAATAAACTTGACTCCATAAAAATTAACGCCTTCTCAATGTCAAAAACGCCCACACGACCTAAATCAAAGGCAAACAATACACCGAAGAAAACATTCACCACCACTGTGATGGCAAAATCCACTTCAGTTCAGTTCAACACACACACCAGCTGTAGATAATTGTGTAACTAGAACTGTCGGGTACAGGAGCTCCAGAGCTCTGCTGAGAGGGCAGAACATACAGTATAAACTGGCCGATCCCATGTAGTAAGAGCACAAGCAGCTCTGAGACAAGAGGGAGGGAGGGCGCCTAACATAACCTGAGCTTCAGAGAAGCCTTGGACCAATAACAATTGAGGAGAACTTATCCAAGGTACCAAATGGGAGAGGAGGGGGGTATTTAAAACATGAGATAAATGAATGAAGGCAAGGAGACGTGAATGCGCTTGCACATTCTTCAGGGTTCTGGAATAAAGCTCAATGTTGAGAGTGACGGAGATGAGGCTGGACAGATAAAACAGGATTACTTTATCAAAGCTTTTACTGACAGAGCCACTGAAGCATGTAACAAGGTCCTGGAGAGGGTGACTTTGCAAGGCAGGGAAGGAGTGAGGACTGGGCAGGGTTTATGGCACAATAGCTGTAGACTGGTGAGTACTGTGAGGTTAGGATTTTCAAGTGAGTTTTGATGAGCAAACTCTTAGTGTTGATCATTTAACTGTTTAGCTGATTCACAGCCTCACCTTGCAGGAATTGTTATTTCCTGACGTGAGCAACTAAATTATGTTTGCTTGACCCCAGTGTGGATTCTCATGGACACAAGAATGTGTGCCTGGTCCCAGAATTTCCTGGGGCAGGAAATTATGTTGGTTTCAGTACCCAAGAAACATCCCCAAGACTGTGTTGCTTCAGTGCTCTACTCTCTAACAACCCTGCCTTCTTTATGATGATTCTGGCTTGAATAAATAAGATTTTTTAAAAATGCATTTGGGAAATGATCCTGAGCTGCCTCACTGGGTGGAATAAATGGATTCTAGAGTTCGGTCAACAGCTATGGACCTGGCAGGGGAGGGGTACAGTTTTACATGCAGGGAGTTGAAGAAGAGGAGTAACTGCCGGTTCAGGGAGGAGTGCTGACCTCAAGATGAAGGGAGTCACCTGGAACCTTAGGGAGGCAGAGTGGGATCTTCTGGGCATGGATTCACCACTTTGGGTATACTATCAAACATTTTCTTCTCCTTTACTGAGATAACTTTTGTACATCCGAGCATGGAGCTCTGAGAGCCAGGTACTGGGAATTAGACTGTTTGAATAGTAAAGGGAAACACAGTCTTTGCAACACGATCTATCCACTGAGGCCAGTGTGGGTAGTGGCATCACAGAGAGGAAGGAAGGGCCCTGAAGCAGCAATAGAGATGGGAGAGGCAGGAGGGCTGCACCTGGTCCAAAGAGCTGACACATGGAGGCCAAGAACAAGCTCCCACACCCCTCAATTATGTTAGAGGAAGGCTGCCCTGGAAGAAGGCAAGCTGACACTTGGGTTGCCTTTGTATCTCTGGAAACATCGCCAACTTGAAAACCAAAAAGAGACCTTAAAAAAAGAGTTATTCTAATGCATATATTTTATGCAGGGAGGCAGAAAGAACTAGATTAAAATGAGCAACAATAGCCTACAAGATTCTTAATTGATAAGGGAAGAAGAATTCATTTAATTGGTGGCTGTCTTGAATAATATGCTTTGGAAACTGTATAATCGAAAGTATCACACAGAGTAAGAAAAATAACCAATAAGTAGTCAAGAAAAGTTCCATAAATTAAATGATAGTTGGAAAGGATAGAGTCATGTTAACTCATTACCATATTTTAATTTCATAGTAATTAAAATTATAATGTAGCATGTATTACCACTTAATTGATCTGCCAACATCAAGTATTTGCAAGTTTCCTTTTGTTCTCCGAAGTCATAAACTATTCTTCACTGCATAATTTCGGAGGTAATTTTAAACCATAAATATTTCACTTTATTAAAATTCTCAGGAAATTAGAGCCTCAATAGCTACTTATTTATATCTGCTTTGGCAAGCAGCCAGAAAATTCCTTTTCTTATATTTTGAATTCTGCAAAATTAAAGGGCTAAAGGATATTATCTGTTCATCTTCACACTTCCTTTTATGACAGTTTTACAGTTTAATCGCAATATCCGAGGGTGACTAGCTAAGGCATATCCCTTAAAAACTGGGTACTTTTTTTTTATAGGAAGCCTCCCCTTGTTGAGGATGAACACCCATCCCACTGTCAACCTTGTACCTTTACAGCACCTGGCCGGCCACCCCAGACAGACTTGTTCCCTGTTGATGCCAATCTCCAGAGACCTGGCAATATTCAGGGACTTCACTCCATTTAGGTACCTCCTCTGCACCAGTTGGATGAGATAGCGTCCTTGTGCTGACCCTTTGCTGTAGTCTGTCCTGACCCCTCAGAGTGCAGTCACCTCTAGCCTGATTTAGCTCATCCCTCATCGGTGCATCTGTGCCAAGCCACTCTGGTTCTGATGGAGTAAATAGGACACATATGTCACTGTGGAGCCTCATTAGTCTCTGTGGATAAAAATAAATTTGGAAAATTGCAAAACCTCCCAGAGATCATACCTTCCTAATGATTCCTGCCTCCTTTGACACCCCATTGAACTGATTAATGGTCATTCAAATTGACCACCTGGCATAGATCACTGTCAAAATCAAAGAGGACACACTTTCAAGTTAAGTGTTATCTTTTGTGTTGAGGAATCCTGATGTGTGTGCACGTGTGTGTGCATGCAGACTTATGACAATTACAAACAGATGCACTATCTGAATTCTAAAATTTATTGGTGGCCTCTACTCGACATTTATGTTCTCCAGCACATTATCCTCAGGATTTGTAACATTAGTCATGACCATTAGTTATTATAGTCAGCAAAATGGTTAGACTAAAGTTCGCCAGATAGTTAAGCCAATTGGACATGGAGACATACCTAGTAGAGAACTTTGACATGAACTACAGGGAGGATTAAAAATAAAAATAGGAGGCAACAGAAGCAGCTTGTTTTACAACCTCGTTATAAGCTATAAACAAACAAATCTACTTCCAATGCTGTCTCAGTAGGGATTTGATCACTCCCTAACATTTTAAAAATCTGGCTCTGATAGGGTTTATAAGTGAGCACACATAAAACTCAGACATGAGAACACCATCCATGGTCATATAGCACAGTCATCAAATATCTGATCACAAGAAACAGATATCTATTGAAAATGACACAGGTCCAAAAGGAGAGCTTATTGGAAGCAGACAGGGGCTAGCTCTCAGGTCCTGAGGGCAGAAATGTAGCCAGAGGGTCAATATAGATAAAAGTCAGGACCCGAGTTTAAGGGCTGCACAATCCCTCAACTCTTCCCTGTGTACTCCAGTTCTGATGGGCCCATGAGCAGATCCCAAGCTCCTGCTCCACCTGACTTCTAAGTTCCAGCATCTCAGACAGACTAACTCCTTCTCCAGGAGTCTCTGAGTTTAAGTTTGAGTTAGTAAGCAAAGGAGAATTGAATTGGTCTCTGGCCAGCCAACGGACTGAAAGGCCAAATGTCTCAGAACTTTGGATGGGACAATTTATGTAGAGTAGCATCTCAGCAACATTGATCAATGCCTCTGTAACACGCAAAACCTCTGGTTAAAAGGCTCTAGGTGACATCCCACTTTTGGCACTTAATGGGGAAGGAGTACTGGGGGCTGTATGAAGAGGTTCAGCTATTTCACAGAGGGCCACCAGCAGGCATATTTCATGAGAAGACGTGTGTGGTGGGCCTGGGATTAGGAAATCTGAAGACTGTATGGAGCAGTTTTAGCTTTGGGATGAGGGTACATTTCGGAGTGCAAGGACTGATGTGAGACTCTGAAAAATGGCAAGTGACCAGGGTAAGGTCACAGGGTAAGGACAGACATTGGGAGAGGAATAGGGAATCATTTAAAGGGTTGACTACATCATCATCTCAGCAAGAGACACACATCCTCTCATTTAATCTTTACAACAAAACTCCCATGCAGGTGGAGGTGGCACAGTGTGATGACTGGACACCAGCCTCCGGAGTGCAAATGCCTGGGCTCAAATTCCAGCCTTGTCACTGGAGTCTTGGGCTAGTTATTTTTGTTATCACGCTTAAATTCCTCATCTGCAAAATCCCAGCAAAAGTGATCTCCAGCTCAACTGCCTACTCTGTGGTTAAACAGTATTGGGAAGGGACGAGGAGGTGAAAGAAAACCAGCTAACTTGCTGAGTAGTCTAGTAGAAGCCAAAGCATACACATGTTTTCACATGTTGGTAAATTCTCAGACCTTCAGATAAACTATGAGAGATTAGCTGGGTCTCTCTACCTCCACTCCCCGCCCAATTCTTCCACTTATCTCTATTGTTTACTCTGTAGCTCATGTGAATATTCTAGTAACATAGATCTGGTCATGCCTCTTCTTGGTAGGTTTGATGGATCCTCATCATCTACAAGGTCAAATCCTCACATTTTGGTTAGGCACACGTGGTCCTTCCCAGCAGCCCCAGCCTGCATTTCTAGCCCTATATTATGCTCCTTCCCCCTCCACCCTATATCTCTACCAGCCATCCCAATGTGTTTTTCTCAATGACATTGCTTTCATATCTCTATTTTTACACATACAATTTTCTTTGCTTTGTCTCCTGTCTCTCTGTTTCCTTCTGCTTTTCTCTCTTTTGTCAAAAGATTACCAGTTATGCAAAATTTATGTCATATATCTATGAATTCTTCAGGCTGTTAATTGCTCCCTCCTAAAACATCAAATATACCTCTATTGTAACACACATAATAGTATTATAATTCATTATATTCATTCTTTAACTTGGCTATCTCTGATCAGTATATGATGATCTAGAGGGTAGGCCTTGAGTCTTCTTCATCCCTATTTCTTCAGGGCCTAGCACAGTGCCTGGTCTAGGGTAGACTTCTAATAAACACTTGTTGAATGTGACAATGGAGTTTTCACACTCCATTGGTCTTCACTGGCATTTTGCAAGGATTTTATTCCACCCCCTCTAGTAGAATCTTGTTAATGTTTAAACACAGAAAAAGGAAATATGGAATATTGTTGCTGTGGAAACAAACTTCGAAAAATGACTTTCTTTTCTCCTTTATATGAATGTAGGAGTCATATCTCACGGCTAAGCTGAATAGGAATACTTGCACAATGGCATTGAAAGTGTCGAGCTTGTTCCCGAAGGCACTCTGTGGCAGCCAGCTATGCGGATCGTGCAAGGCGCTCCATGTGCCGTTCTAGCATATAATCTTTCTCACTCTGATGCACAGTCACTGGGTTAAATATTATATTCAGTGCATCCTACAATGAAATTATTGCATTTCAGTTTGGGGATTTAAAATGCTTTAAAATCACACAGTATAACAATTTTTCAAGAGGAAAAATAAACACCCATTATTTTAAAAAGTTCCTTTCAAAACCCTCTATTCTTTTATGTATTTGGGATCAGCCCACATGGAAAGGTTCTCTTAAGACTCTATAGAAATATTTTTCCTTCCCTCTAATGAACTCCTACAAAAAGGCACTAAAAAGTAATAACAAAATACTTTGTATTTGGTGATATTTCTCTTTGTGGAATGATTAACCATTGTCTAATACACGCCATCTCATCTTTTCTCCTGACTTTACTGGAAGGAACATGTGGAAATTGTATTACTTTTTTCGCCTTAATGAACCAAAAGACCATTTTTTTGTGTATTAAAACCTCCATGCTCCATTCACTGAGCCAGACCAACTAGGGCGCTTTTCTCCATCTTGTGTCATTGCCTGGCTAAGGCCACCGAACTCACTTGGGCTCCTGCAGCAGATTCTGGATGGATGAAGACATCCTACCTTCAGTCTTGCCCTCTATTTAGTCTTCACTGCAGAATTCTGTCTCTAAAATACACACCATCTCACCTTTAAACCCTTTCCTGGACCTCCTATTCCCCTCTGAATAAAGTCTAAGCTCCTTATGATCCTTTAATCCTGTCTCTGGTTATGCTCCAGTCTCTTCTTTTTTCCATTCCCCCCTCACTTCCCACACTTCAGCTATACTGAGCATCTTTTCGTTCCTCAAACACCACACTGTACCTCTTGCCTTCAGGTCTTTGCACTTGCTCAGGTGTTATTGACAGGGTCAGGCTTGGAGGCTATTGAAATACAAATAGAGAAAGTCCTAGAACTTCTCCTCTGAATTCCTTTTTTATAATGATGCACTTTTATTCACCTCTCCCTTGAACTCCAGAACCTTATTTCCAACTGTCCTCCAGTTCATCCTTCGTTGGGTTGTTTAACAGACATTTCAGAATTATGCCCCAAACCGATCTCTTCTGTCAATGTATCCAATGTATCCTACTAATCTTCTTAACATGTATGACCACTTCCACATTAGATATTTTACTTACTTATTTTGTGTATTATCTGTCTCCCTCACTGGAAGGTAAGCTCCAACAGATAGAATAACTTTTTCTTTTTCATCAATGATGAATTCCCAGAATCTAGTATGGTTCCTGACTGTTATGGACTGAATGTCTGTGTCCATCCCCCAATGTTGAAACCCTACCCCAGCAATGTGATGTTATTAGGAGGTAGGGACTTTGGGATATAATTAGGATTAGATAAGGTCACAAGGGTGGGGTTCTCATGAATGGGATCAGTGCCCTTGTAAGAGTCACAGGAGAGCTTTCTTCCTCTGCTCTGTTTTCTGCCATGTGAGGATGCAGAGATACTGTTCTGCCACCCTGATCTCACTGTTAGCCTCCAGAACGGTGATAAATAAATTTCTGTTGTTTATCAGCCACAAAGTTTATAGCAGTATCTTGTTATAGCAGCTGGAACAGACTAAGACATTGACACATAAAGGACATTTGAGAAGTGTTTGTTGAATGAATAAATAACTCTAGAGCCACAAAATGAAGATAGACTGAAACTTACCCAGTATTTCCCAGATCTGGTCAGCCATGGTGCAGTAGAATGACCATAGGTTTTGTCAGGCAGATCTGTATAGTTGTGTGACCTAGGGTAACTCATTTAATCTCTTTGAGACACTTTTCTCATTTGGTATAATGAAGATGAAATAGCTCATAAGATTGTTGTGGGCTATTTGCTATAATTGGCTGTAACCACACCATGGTTGTTCCTCAATAAATATTATTCTTTTTTCCCAACTCCTGGCTTGACAAAGACTACTGGAAGCCCTAAAGACTTGGTAAGGTTAGCAAGCCTTATCCAAAGCAGATCTCAGATGAAGCAATTCAGGAATTAATCAAACTGTGTTCTATGGGGAGCTTATTTTATTAAAAGTGCGATAGCTCTTACTGGGAAGAACAGAGTTTAATGTGAAGGTCAATTGAAAAGCATATTCTTGTAAATAGTTGCTCAAGGCATGGTCTCCTTGAGGGGAATTGGGGGCTTGCCACCTTATTTCTCCCAACTCACTGTGAAGTGTTTATTTGAGGCCCTGTTTATTGCGCTTGCCCTCTTACATAATGCCTAATAGCTGTACATTTATTTATAAAATTATTTTTGCTGCAGTGTGGCCAACAGTCTGTCAAGGAGGTTGGGAAGGGAGTTGACACCAAAGAACTGGGCCATGTTAGGGAGAGGTTTAAAGTTTCTAGAGACATGAAATGAAAGTGCCCAGTGCTGATTATGATTTTCAGGGCAAAATAACACATAGTCCTGTTCTGATGTGAACCTGCTAAGGTGCATTTGTGGGATGATGTTTGCAGACACACTGCAGGTCACTGATGTTTGTTGACATCACAGCTACTCATAGGAACCGAGCATATTGAACATGGAAGGAACTGACACATCACATCAGAATCACAGACTAAGACAGCTAAATGAAACCTTAGGAATCCTTTGTTTATTTTTTAAAATATATTTTTATTGATTTCAGAGAAGAAGGGAGAGGGACAGAGAGATAGAAACATCAGTGATGAGAGAGAATCATTGATCGGCTATCTCCTGCATGCCCCACTCTGGGGATGGAGACCACAACCCAGACATGTGCCCTGACTGGAATTAAACTGTGACCTCTTGGTTCATAGGTCGATGCTCAACCACTGAGCCATGGCTGCTGGGCAGGAATCCTTTATGTTGAAGACCAGGAAAATGAAGCACAGAAAGATCAAGTGATTGGATGAGGGTCACACTGATGATAAGGAGCAGAAAGACAACTGAAACCCTGGCCTTGGGAGTCTGGGGCCTCAGGCCTTTCTACCTCGGTGTGCTTAGAGCTAGGAAAGAGAGATCTAAGGGGGCAAAGTGATGTTAGTTTCCAATGAAATTTTTAAGGTTTTCTTCACGGTGAGACTAAAATGACCTAAAACAGGTCATCATTTAATAAATGAGAGAATGCATTAAAAAGTGCATTGCAAATTATAAAGTGCTGCCTAACTATTAGGTGAATTGCTGATCAAATATGTGAGGTTAATAAATGACATGGTCTGACCGGATGGATATATCGTATAGTATTATTACACGTCACGTTTTAACGGCCACTGAACACATCAAAGTGATTTCACCTGCTTTGTCAGCTGTTCCATTGGCTCTGTTGCTGACTCCAGAGAAGGTAGCACATCAATAACAAATTTGTACAAGGAAAATGTGCAGGACAATTAATTCGTACATGATTTTTTATTAAGATTTTTCCAGAAGAATGCATAAGTGTGTTATTGTAGGAGACTGAGAAAATGCAGCAAAATGTAAAAGAAATAATGCAAATCTACCCCTAGAGACAAATATTATTCAAATTTTGGTGTATTTTTTCTAAAAGACTAATATCCTATAAGTACATACTGTATATGTAGTCTAAAATTCATTATCTTCAAACAACATTATTCAGTGACTTTTTAAAAAGTATTTGTTAAGAATAGTATAGTATTCTTTAAGAATACTGTAAAAAGCCTGGCCGGTGTTGCTCAGTGGTTGAGTATCGACTCAGGAACCAAGAAGTCACTGGTTCAATTCCTGGTCAGGTCACATGCCTGGGGTTGCAGGCTCAATCCCCAGTAGTGGGTGTGCAGGAGGAAGACAAATGATGATGTTTCACTCTCATCAATGTTTCTATCTCTCTATGCCTCTCTTTTCCTCTCTCTCTCAAAATTAACAAAGGGAAAAAAAGATTACTGTAATGGATTGTAGATTATTTTTTCATCTAGAACTTTCATAACTTATCTACCTGTCTATTGTTGAACTTTCACCTTGTTACCAAATTGGTACTATTACAAATATTTCTAAAATGAAAACAATACTCTTTGGCCACACTACTATTCTTCCTAGAATAGATTCCTAGAAGGTGGATTAGTAGGTCAAAGACTATGACAATTTTTAGTGTTACTCACCAGGGCCCCTTCAGTTGCTTTTCAGAGAGTGTGACCTAGCACTTTGAGTGAATATACTTCTCACCACATCCTTGTCAGCATTGTCATATAAAATAGTTGACAATGGGTGAACGTTTGATGAGAAACAGGATGGTTACATGGTCTCAAAATAAATTCCCACAAGGTGCTTAATAACTGCAAAGAGAAAAATAATCACTTTACAGAAGAGATAGTGCAGATACCATGTTAACAGAGATCAAAGTCAGAATCATCCACAGTAGGACAAAGTGACATCATGTTTCTCACAATAGGATGCATCCAGAAGGATCCAATATCACTTCTGAGATATTCCTGCAAAAAATGAATAACTTGAATCTAATCATGGGGAAATTTCAGACAAATGCAAATTGAGAGACATTTAATGAAGTAAATAATCTGTATGCTTTAAAAAAAAATGTTAATGTCGTGGGGCTCTCAATGTTCCCTGGTTTCTGTCATGATTGGGTTCCATCACCATGACACCATTATACAATTACCTAGAGGCCCAGTGCATTAATTTGTGCATGGGTGGGGTCCTGCCAGCCCACCCAGATTGGGGGGAGCGGTGCTGATTGGGGGCAGGGCTGGCTGGGGAGAGGGACCATGGGTGGTTGGTCAGCCAGCTCTGCCCCCTGATCAAACTCCTGGTCGAACTCTCAGTCGAGGGGGCAATTTGCCTTTTCTTATATAGGATCTGTGTGGCACTGGTGGCTTAGGGGAAAGCTACTGGATTTTGTACATTTTTCTTGTATGCCCCCATTTTACTTACTATGAATTAATGTTAAGAGCTTTCAGCGGATTCTCTTGCAGTTTTTAAATATATCTATTGTCTTCAAATAACAGAAATTTTTACTCTTCCTTTTTAATAATTTGACCTTTTATTTCTGCCTGATGTCTTACTGCCTCAGATATAATTTACAGGTGAGTGCTACATAACAATGGAGACATCCAACATCTCTGCCTTTTCCTACTTTAATGGGAATATTTCTGATATTTCAACAATAAGGATAATTCAGGCTGTCAACATAAGATGTTATATGTTAAAGGGAGTATCTTCCTATTCCTATATTTCTATGAAAAATTACTTTTCTTTTTATCCTCACCCAAGGATATGTTTATAACATCAATGTGAGAGAGAAACATTGTTTTGTTGCCTCCCATATGTGCCCTGTCTGGGAATCTAACCCATAACCTTCAGTGTATGGGGCCATGCTCCATGCAACTGAGCCACCTGGCCAGGATGAAAAATCCTTTTTAATCAGGCAAAAATGTTGAATTTTATCTGAATATCTTTTGTCATCTATTGAGATTTTCATAGTTTTTCTTGTTGAGATTGTTGAGTTGATGTCATTACATTAATAGATTTTTGTAACAGGAAGCTATCTTTGCTTCCCTGGAGTAAACCTGATTTAGCTGTATAGATAATTCTCTTAGTACTTCATTTGGCTCTTGTTATATTTTGTCCTTTTGCAACCCTGTGGTGAATGTGCATTGCATCAACTCAGCTTAGCTGGGACTGCTTCCAGAATGCCCTTCCCTGCATAGTGCTGGGTTAGTCAGGTCACGGGAGACAACAGTGTGAGATTGGGAAGGCGGAGGTGAAACAGAGCCAGGTTCTTGTTGCACTCACAGGTCGGTACAAGGCACAAGGAGCTGATGTCATTGCTCTGCTGGCAAGCCTGGCTGTGGGGTGACAGCAGCTGGGCCCATACCTCCAGCTTCACTGACTCCATGACTGGATCTATTTCAGCGCCATGAGAAGACTACCAATTTCTCCTGCAGATCCTACCCCATCACCAAAATTGGAGACTTGGAGGCAGAGTGAGACTGATGTAGATTCTGGTCTGTCTTTGCAGGCTCCAGTTCTTGCTGCCCCTACTTCCCATTTATCTCTGTCCTCACTGCCTGCTTTGCTGACTCCAGCCCCGGATGCAGAAGCAGCAACCATATAGAAACTTTAAGTAGCTCCCACAATTGCATGAGCCCAATCCATATGATACATCCCTTGATATATATCTCCCAATGGTTCTTCTCCAACCAAATCCTGATCAAGACACTGCTCGTAGAAGAGATTGATGGAAATATGTTCTGATTATTCTTTGTTGATTTCTCTGACCCCTTCAGCTCTGCTCTGTGCCCCAGGTCTAATCTTTGCAGACTGAGGCTCACTTGCCCTCTGGTTTCTGTTGGGCTTGGTCAGTGTATGCACTGGCAGAAGGTTGAAGTCTGGGGGAGGGGTTGGGGGGCGGGGGAGCGAGGAATGAAGAGAGTAGAAGGCTTCTACCTGCCACCTGAGCCCAGTAGTTCTGGCAAAGGCCACATCCACTGTGTCTATAGTTCATGCCCAGAAACCCCTCCTCCATAATTCAAATTTTCACCATCTCTAGGGACATTATTTTCTCCATGTATTAGTTCTCTATTGCAATTCAATTAATTATCCCCAAGTTTAACAACAAACATTTATTGTCTTGCACAGTTCCTGAGGGTGGGGAATCTAGGAGTGGCTTAGCTGGGTGGCTCTGGCTCAGGGTCTCTCATGAGGATGTAGCCAAGATGTTAGCAGGGGCTTCGGTCATCTGAAGGCTCCCCTGGGACTGGAAGAACGGACTCCAAGCTCTCACTCATGGCAGAGGGCCTCAGGCTCTTACCCTGTGGGCCTCTCCGAAGGGCTTCTTGAGTGTGCTACAGCTGTCCTGGAAGCTGGCTTCCCCCAAAACCACTCCAAAACAGAAAACAAGGAGGATCCTGAGAATCTTCTTATTCCACTTTCCTCCATCCATAGAAGCAGATGTGCATATTAGCCACATCACACACCATCTCTTCCACCACACTGTGTTGGTTTGAAGGGAGTCACTAAGTCCAGCCCACACTCAAGTGGAGGGGAATTAAGCTTCACCTATTCAAGGGAGGAAATACCAAAAAAGCTAAGGACATATGTTAAAACTCCCACACCACCTTTGCCCCTTTCAAGGCTAGTATGATATTGGCTTCCCATTGTTGCTAGTCTTGAATACCTCAATATACAATTTCTTAGACCCTCACCCTCACCTCTATAAATAAGCTCTCCATTAAATTATTTGTAGTTAAACCCATTTGAATGTAATTCTCCTTCCAGAATTTAAATACCATATATTTGGGGGGGGGGGGAGGGTATATACACTGTTATATAGCATGAGGTTTTCATGGGATATATATTAATGTAATTATTTATGTACTAGAGACCCAGTGCACGAAATTCGTGCATGGTGAGGGGGGAATCCCTCAGCCTGGCCTGCACCCTCCTGCAATCTGAAACCCCTCAGGGGATGTCTGATCGGGCCTAAACCGGCAGTCGGACATCCGTCTTGCAACCGGGACCACAGGCTCCTAACCACTTGCCTGCCTGATTGCCCCTAACCACACTGCATAACTACCTGATCACCCCTAACTGCCTCTGCCTGCCTGCCTGATCACCCCTAACTACTCACCTGCCTGCCTGATTGCCCCTAACTGCCTCTGTTTTGGCCCCTGCCACAGCAGCTTCATCAGGAAGGGCGTCTGGAATGATGTCCAGAAGGTCGTTTGGCTGTCTGGTCTAATTAGCATATTATGCTTTTATTATTATAAGTATTATATATTATATAATTATTATATAAGTATATATAACACAATTGTTACATATAATTATATAATTTATATATTATTATATATGTTAAAGGGACACAGAGACAGAGAATATGGTTTTTTCATTCTTTCCTAAATATAAAATATTCAAAAATAAAATAAATAAATGTGCCAGGATGGCTGCTGGTATTTAGTACCATTTGTCTCTTGCCACCCCTTCTACCTTGTTTCTGCATTACAGGGGCTGGAAGCCTAAGAACTACATTTCCCCAAATCCTTTGTGGGCAGGTTTCTGACTGCAGTCCATTATGAGAAGCACTCACTCACTGTGAGTTTAAAAGGCAGAGGACACATAACTACTATTTCTCCTTTGCAGTGCAGTAGCCTCAGGGCCTTTCCTCCCATATACCCACCTTAGTCCTGCAAGCAAATGTGACCATTAGCAGTGGCTGGTTGCTTTTAGTTGCAGACTGGGGAGCCAGTAGTAACTTCCAATTTTTGAGAACTAGCAGGAAGCTGAGCACTGTCAGTCAAGATTGCTTCTCTGCCTCTGTCAATGTTTTTGTGTGTGTCTGTTTTTTCCCAATGTTTTTTTTAATCTTTAAATTCTTTATTAGTTAAGAAATTACAGATGTGTCCTCATCCCCCCCCCATTAACCCCCATCCTCGCCCCCCCCCCGCCCACTCATGCTCTCATCCCCCTTTTGTCCATGTTCAATGGTTTTTTAAGCATATGATTCCCTTTCCTACAACATGTTCTATCTAAACTACCCAGAGTACTTTATTTTCCTGACTAACTCCATTTAATACAATCATTAGAAGGAAATAAGAAGCCTAAATATACAAGGATTATTTTAATTTTAATTTTTTCAATAGTAAAAGATCCATTTGAGACTACCAATTTTATTATTGTAACATTCTTTAAAAATTTAAAAATGCTCTCTGTATTTATGATATACTGGCCTAAATCTTAATTTTGTATATTTGCTTTTTCACTCTTTTTAAAAATTAGTTTTGCCAGGGTTTTTGTTTTTATTTTCAGGATCAGTTCTTTGGTTTGTATACCATGTAAGTTAGAAGCAATTACATGCATCAGAAAATGAAACTGACAGTGGCTTCAACAAATAGGCATTGATTTTTCTAACATAACACAGCTACTCAAGAGTGCCTTCAGATCCAGTCACTCTGTCGTTCAGATTCCCTAACCCAGACCACTGGCCTCCCTCCTCCTGTTTGTGGCTTATTGGTCACTGTGACATCAGATATCAGAGGTACATTCTAGGCAGAAAATGTGGCTGGGGAAGGGGAAGAGGGAAAGCATGAACCATCTCTGTACTCTACGAGGTCATTAAAGCAAGAGTGATCCAAGAAACCCCCTCAATCATCTTCCATTGATATCTCAGAGATAAGATTTATTTCACATGGCCACTTCTAATTCCAAAGGGTCCTGAGAAGTTTATTATTTCACTTTTCTCCATCCACAGAAGCAGATAAGAGAAAATGAAGTTTGTCTTGGGAACATTAAGAAAATCACCATACAGTCTTCACTACATCTATCAGTTCCAAGGTGTTTGTTTCTGCCTTTCTTATTTACCTTGCTACTAGGTTTCTAAGCTACTAAGTCAAATAAACTTTATTTTATTTTGTTGTTGTTAAATAACAAGATCATTTTATGCCATAAATTTGCCTTTGGGTAGCTTTGACAACATTCCATGAATTTTGATGTAATGTATTCTCATTGCAATGTCCTAAATATTCTACACTTGCAGCATTGATTTCCTCTCTTAATGACAGTTTTTCATTGAATTTATTGGGGTGACATTGGTTAATAAAATTATATAGGCTTCAAGTGTATACAATTCTATAATAGATCATCTGTATATTGTATTATGTGTTCACCACCCCAAGTCGACTCTCCTTCCATAACCATTTATGCTCCCTTTACCCTCTTCTACCACTTCCCACCCCCCTTTCCCTCTGGTGATCACTATGCTGTGTGTGTGTGTGCGTGTGTGTGTTTATTATATTTGTATTGATTTCAGAGAGGAAGGGAGAAGGAGAGAGAGATAGAAACATCAATTATGAGAGAGAATCATTGATCAGCTGCCTCCTGCACGTCCCAGACCAGGGATCAAGCCCACAACTTGGGCATGTGCCCTTACCAGGAATCAAACTGTGATGTCCTGGTTCATAGGTCGATGCTCAACCACTGAGCCATGCCAGCTGGGCTCACCATGATGTTTTAATGACAGTTTTTTTTAGGAGAGAGTTCTTCATTCCCATGAGGTTGAGGGCTTTATCCTTCCTTAAAAAAAAAAAAAAAAAAAAGCCTTTATTCTTGACTTCTAGATTTACTGCATTTTAGGCAGAGAATGTAGTCAGTGCAGCCATTATCAAAAGGAACTTAGGTTCTTTTTTTGAGATTTATTGAAGTTTTCATGTGGTCTAGTATATGATTTATTTTTATAAATGTTTCTTAAACCCTTTGATACAAGGTATATTTTGTTTATAATGTTACTTATTATAATATTTGTGTATTGCTCAAATTCTCTATAATATCAGTTTGGGGGGTCCTAACTTTTCTGCAGAAGTCACCCAAATAATTGTATAAGTATCAGTTTCTCCTTAGGTTTGTAATCACTTTTCTTCTTTATCTGGTTTGATGCATTGTAATTTAGCACTTACATTTTAGGACAATACACTCTGTTATCGCTGGACATTGTAGAGTTATGGCTGCATGGATTTCTGATAGGAAGACCTTGTATTTTTGAACAGGGCACACAATGAAAGAAGGACTAAAGTATGTAAATTTTAATCTTGGCTTTATTACTAATTACCTTTGTGGTCCAGAATAAGAAACTTAGTATCTCTGTGCCTCAGTTTCTTCATCTGTGTAATAGGAGAAATAATGGCACCTACTTCATAGAGGTGTTGGGAGGGTTAAATGATTTATTTCACGCAAAATGCCTCATACATAGTCAGCACTCCGTAAGTGTTGTTAAAGTAATCAAAGAAGAAGGCCATTAGACTGAGGTGAGCCTAATGCCTTAGTGGAAGCCAAGGTAAGAAAACTGAAACTTAAGCCAGAGTCAATTCCTGTAAATGCCTCAAGGGTAAGAACAATCAGCCACAAACAATGGAGTCTTTCCCAAATAATGATACTGCTTGAGCTCTAGTCAATCAAATGATTTCCTTGTTTTGCTTCTGCATCTTCTCAATAAAACCCTCGCCACTATCTTCCATTGGTGGATCACTCCTAGCCACTACTGGTTTGGCACTGCCCAATTCCAATCAAGTTTTACCCAAATAAGTTTGTAAGATCTAATCTAATAAAAGACAAACATGCAAATTGACTGTACCTTCGCTACGTCTTAAGCCACGCCCACCAGCCAATCAGAGCGACTATATGCAAATTAACCCAACCAAGATGGTGGCCAGCAGCCACGGAGCTGAGCGAGCAGGAGGCTTGGTTGCCCCAGTGATGGAGGAAGCCAAGCTTCCCGGTCAGCTCTGAGCTCCACTGAAGGCAACAAAGTTTCAATTATAGAAGGTAAATAAATCCCAGAATAAAAAAGAAAAAAGAAAAAAAGGCAAGGTTGGGAGCTTCCATTGCCAGGGGGCTTGGCCAGCCTGAAAACGGTCCTCAGCCCCTCACCCAGACTGGCCAGGCACCCCAGTGGGGACCCTCCACCCTAAAGGGGGTGTGGCCAGCCTGAAAACAGCCATCAGTCCCTCACCCAGGCTGGCCAAACCTCCATGGGGTGAGGGTCCCCACTGGGGGGGGGGGGGCTTGACCAGCCTGAAAACAGCCATCAGCCCCTCACCCAGGCTGGCCAGGCACCCCAGTGGGGACCCCCACCCTGAAGGGGGTGTGACCAGCCTGAAAACACCCATCAGCCCTTCATCCAGGCTGGCCAGGCACCCCAGCAGGACCCCCACCCTGATTTGGGACACCCTTCAGGGCAAACCAGCTGGCCCCCACCTGTGCACCAGGCATCTATCCTATATAATAAAAGGGTAATATGCAAACTGACCCTAACAGCAGAACGACTGGGAATGACTGGTCACTATGACACACACTGACCACCAGGGGGCAGATGCTCAATGCAGGAGCTGCCTCCTGGTGGTCAGTGTGCTCCCACAGGGGGAGCTCTGCTCAGCCACAAGCCAGGCTGCCGGCTGCCAGTACAGCGGTGGTGGTGGGAGCCTCTCAGCAGCATTAAGGATGTCAGACTGCAGTTTAGGCCTGCTCCCCGCTGGCAAGTGGACATCCCCTGAGGGCTCCCGGGCTGCCAGAGGGATGTCTGATTGCCAGCTTAGGCCCAATCCCCCAGGGAGCGGGCCTAAGCAAGCAGGTGGACATCCCCCGAGGGGTCCCAGACTGCGAGAGGGCACAGGCCGGGCTGAGGGACGCCCCCCCCCCCCCGAGTGCACAAATTTTATGCACCAGGCCTCTAGTGTTTAATATGCTTCAGTTTATCTTGCAACAGTGTAACTATTTTTATTACTATTATTGTCTTCAATCTGGTAGACTTACTCTGTTTCTTTTTTTTTTTAATATATTTTATTGATTTTTTACAGAGAGGAAGGGAGAGAGATAGAGAGTTAGAAACATCGATGAGAGAGAAACATTGATCAGCTGCCTCCTGCACATCCCCTAATGAGGATGTGCCCGCAACCAAGGTACATGCCCTTGACGGGAATCGAACCTGGGACCCTTGAGTCCGCAGGCCAACGCTCTATCCACTGAGCCAAACCGGTTAGGGCCTTACTCTGTTTCTAATGTCAGAGCAAGGGTGGAAAAGAATCTGCATTCGAAGGCCAATTCTATTGGCATTAAAATTGGTGTTAATTAGTCCCAGATTCTAGCAGCCTTAGTCTGCAGTTTTTTAAATGCATTTTTGACATCTTCTCTGTCTTTATAGACTTTTACTGGGAGGTTGGAAGAGGTTGTGTCAAGGGGTTATTTGCCAGCCACCTTTTAAGCCAGAACACTTGTATCTAATTTTTAAAATAACCTGCTTCAATGTGATTCAAGTTAGGTAGAGATTGATGCTATAATTCAACTGCCATAAAGAAATAACCATTAATGCACTTTTCAGTCCTGGCTGGGCACATTTTTAATGGCCTCAAAAGATTTTGTTGAAATATTTCAGAGAATTTTTGTATTCTTACCAAGAGTTCATTTGAGAACATAGGTTCCTTTTTTTCACACGTCATGAATTTCAACACTATCTTTCTCAATCATATCTGATCTATTCTGTAAAATCAATCACAGAATTGTCTCTGAAATCGCATCCCTGCTCCAGTGAGAGTTCCCTTTTAAAAACAATAAGCCTGACAGGCATCCTGTGTTTAAATTGGATATAGACTGCAGAGGAGTCCTCATCCATTAGCCCAGATGACCTTTGAATAACCCATACCTGAAAAGAATAGGCCATAAATCGAAGAAGACTCAGATTCTGGCTGGCGTTTAGTGATCCTGTCAGCCCAGGAGTGAAGACAGCAATCATGCATGATGTGGGAATTGTTCCCACATAAAAGTCAACTTCCAATAATGGAAAGAGCACTTGAGTGGGAGTCAGAAGACAGAAGTGCACTCCCGACTTCAAAATGCATAGATTATGTCATTTAACTTTCCAGAGTCTCAATCCCCTTTTTTTATAAAATGAGGATAATACCCCAGAAGCTAGCAGAGGGACAGTAGGGCACAGGGGTAGAGTGGGGGGAACTTTAGAAGTTTGGGATTTGAACGCCAGCTCCACCCACTCATTAACTGTGTAACTTTGAGCAAATGATTTGTGTTCTTGGTGCCTCATTTTTCTATCTGTAAAATGAGAGGTGATAATAGCACCTATGTGATAGGGTATTTTGAGGATTAAATGAAATAACATACAAGCTCTTAGCTCCGTTCCTAAGCACTCAATAAAATGTCTACACCTCAAATGCGACTAGTTCTCTTTGAGCAGCCTTAGTAGTTTGCCCTATCCTCCTGATAGCCTCCATCCTCCCCCCAAAAATCCAGCTCCAAAAAGTAGACAAGTAATGTTGATGTTAATGAAGATTTCATGGCGATTCAGAAGAAGGGGTAAAATAACAATAGTAATAATAACTCAGTTGTTTGATTCCTAATATATTTTAGATATGGTGCAGAATACTTCCAGTGGGCGATCTAATTTCATTCCATACAATACAGCAACTCTTAAGCCAACTTTCTCTTGGGTATTTTGATTTTTTTTTCTTTAGAGCCTCTTCCCTTTAGAGAAATAACTACCTTCTGAAGAGTCCCTTTCTTCTGTCCTCTTTTGGCCAAGGCACCAGCAATTCCTTCTATTGTCCCAAGCAATTCAGTTTATCATCAAGCTGCACATTCCATTTAGTAAAACCAAGCAGAGACAGCCAGACCGACTGCTATTCTCCCTTAACTTATGCTGCCCAGGAACCTCTGGTCCATCCCCCTGGCCTGCTAGGAGGGGTCAAGGAGCAGTGGGTCCTCATCGCCCATCTGCTCAGAAAGAATGTCTAGATGTCAGTCTTGCTCCCCATTTTCTCTCCTGTGCTTGATGTAGTGCCTGGCACATAGAAGGTTATTTGTAAATATTTATGGAATGAACAAATGCCTGATTAAATTAACATAACAGGTCAGAATGAACTAGTGTTTAACAAAGGCAGTGGCACTGTGCTGTGGAATATTGACTGAATGGGAAATTTTCATGGGGAAGACAGGATTTTTTAAAAATATGTTTTTATTGATTTCAGAGAGGAAGGGAGAGGGAGAGAGATAGAAACATCAGTGATGAGAAAGAATTATTGATTGGCTGCCTCCTGCATGCCCCGCTGGGGATCGAGCAGCAACCTGGACATGTGCCCTGACTGGGAATCGAACCGTGACCTCCTGGTTCATAGGTCGATGCTCAACTACTGAGCCATGCCAGGCAGGCGAGAAGACAGGATTTGACCTTGAAGACAGAGTAGGATTTTAATAAGGCAGAAACTAGGAATAAGAACATTTCAAGTCAAGGGAGTTGTGTAATAGCACAGAAACAAAAGAGTATATGGTTTGCTTGATGGAGAGAAGTCGTTTGAACAGTCAGCATCATGGAGGTTCAGTGCCTAAACCTCAGAGGTGGCTGAACCTTCAGGGAGGCCAGAGAGGAAATAGTCAGAAATTGGGCTGAGAAGCTTCTAGAAGCCAGATCAAAGGAAGAGCTTAAACACCTTGTTCAGGAGTTTGACTTTATCTGTAGGTTGCAGGGGAAATCTACCACTGAGAGTTTCTGAGGAGGAAACTGGCTTGTTCAGATGTGTCCTTTAAAAAGATGACAGATGATGGTGGATTAGGGAGGTGGGCAGAGACCAGAGAGACGGACAGCGGGCAGGAGACCAGGATGACAGAGCACACAGGTGAGCACCCCCTTCCACAAGTCTTGGAGGCCACCCCTCAAGGAAAGGTTGTCTCAAGTGGCACTTCTGCTCCCAGCAGACCTGGGAATATTTGTCATATAAAATAGGGTTGTGTCTTTCCTGTTCTTGTAAGTACTTTTCATACAGGTCATAGAGAGGACAGTAATAAACACAGAAAACATATCATAGATATTAAATCTTCTAATCAAGGCTTGTAAGTCTCTTCTTATTAGGGTGAGTGGGGGTGAGCATATTTATAAGTCCAGAGTCTGAGAAAACAAAAGGGAAGAGAAGAGTACTTTTCAGATCCTGGGAGCCTCTCCATTGCTATTGTTAATTCTATGACCGTCTCTAATACGTTCCCAGAATATGCAGATTCCAGACAATAAAGCATCTCCGTGACTCTGTGGTGCCAACCTCTCCTTCTGAAGTGCTTGGCCACCAGCCTATTGTCTGCTCATTGCTGCCATCTTGTTTTCCTCCGTAATGACTTTCTATTTACCATTACTCTGCACAAACTTAAATCTCTGGTTAGTTTTGGTATCACGTCAATACCAGGCAATTTCTTTCTCCCACTCCCACTGCAATTTTAAAAATTATTTCCTGCTCATTTGAATGTATGTTACAAAAGCATCAAGAGTGGAGGGTAGGAGGGGATCGACATTAAGACACAAAATAGCAATGGTGCCTAGAGCAATTAGGGAGATAACAGATCAGGAAGAAGTCAAAAATGATTTATATTTCCTGGCTCGGGTCCTGGAAGGATGGTGATATTATTTGATAGGAAGTGTAGAGGCATACCTTGTTTTATTGTGCTTTGCTACATTGAGCTTTGCAGATACTGCGTTTTCATCAACATCAAAGCAAGACCCTCCAACAGCAAAAAGATGAGGACTCACTGAAGAGTCAGATGATGGTTAGCACTTTTTAGCAGTAAAGAATTTTTAACTAAGGTATGTACAATGTTTTTTTAGACAGAATGCTATTGCACACTTAATAGACTATAGTATAGTGTAAACATAACTTTTATATGCACTGGGAAACCAAAAAAAAAATGCATCACTCACTTTATTGAATATTCACTTTATTGCAGTGATCTGGGACTGAACCTGCAATATCTCTGAGGTATGCCTGTTCTGGGATTTGAGGTGCTGTTATTTAGTATTTAGCCAGAAAGCCAGAGTCTACCACATCCCTTCCCAAAGCATAGCCAGCCACCATGAAGTTACCAAGAAAGAAGACACGGACATACATGGCAAATAAAAGAATAGGCTGGCCCTAGCTGGTTTGGCTCAGTGGATAGAGCACCAGCCTATGGACTCAAGGGTCCCAGGTTCGATTCTGGTCAAGGGCATGTACCTTGGTTGTGGACACGTCCCCAGTGGGGAGTGTGCAGGAGGCAGCTGACCCATGCTTCTCTCTCATCGATGTTTCTAACTCTCTATCCCTCTCCCTTCCTCTCTGTAAAAAAAAACAATAAAATATATTTTTTTAAAAAGAATAGGCTGAAGCAGGTAAACAAGTCTGTCCAATTTTGCTGCTCCTCTTCCCTCAAAGGCCAAATTCAAATTTCAATTCTTACCACGCCGATCAAATAGATGGAAAAAAGCTTAAAAGAGATAAAATACAAGATAGCCAAGCTGATCACTGGTCCTGATTTAGGCATGTAGAAAAAGAGACAGATGGTCGGACCTACCTAATTAGAGAAGGTCCTGGGTTAGCAAATTACTCTTGTCACATGGAGGAAGAAAAATAGAGAAAGTCCCTTTAAAGTAAAGGTTGGCAAGCTGCAGCTGCATGGGCCAAATCTGGTGCAGTGCTTGTTTTCTTCATATGACCCACAGCTCAGAATGACTTTTAAATAATTGGAAAAATTTTGAAAGAACTCTATTTCAGCCGAAACCGGTTTGGCTCAGTGGATAGAGCATCGGCCTACGGACTGAAGGGTCCCGGGTTCGATTCCGGTCGAGGGCATGTACCTGGGTTGCAGGCACATCTGCAGTGGGAGATGTGCAGGAGGCAGCTGATCGATGTTTCTCTCTCATCGATGTTTCTAACTCTCTATCTCTCTCCCTTCCTCTCTGTAAAAAAATCAATAAAATATATTTTTTAAAAAAAAAAAACATATTTAAAAAAAAAAGAACTCTATTTCATGGCAAATGAAAATTATAAAAAATTTGCATTTCAATGTCCATACTTAAAATTTTATTGGAACACAGCCTGGCCCATCATTTACCTATTGTTGATGCCTGCTTTAAGTTTCAACAAAGAAGGTATAGCCCACCAAGCCTAAAATAGTTACTATCTGGACTTTTACAGAAAATGCTTTCCAGCCCTAATTCTAAAGCATAATGACGTCACCCAAATAAATAGGAAGTAAGTAGGACCTGATTCAGTTTTTCAAATATGACCTATTCATATCAATTTCTCCTCTCCGGAAGAAGCAAGGACAAGCTTGGAAAGAGCAATGGGCTTGGTACTCCTGCCTCTAAAGGCAATTGTGTATTGGGACAGCAGGTTTCGAGGAGATGGCACATTTAATTTGAGGTGTTTGGGGAATATCCCAGAGGTGACTGGACTTCTTAGCATGAGTCTCAGGAAACAGAGTTGGAGATATAGATTTTGAGACATGTCCACCGAGGTGAAGCCATGGGTGAGCTTTCCCAGGGAGAGTATAGATGGATAAGAAAAGAGTTGGCTGGGATTGTGAGAAAATATATTTATTTGCTAAATTTGGCAACTCAGTTGGGGACAGAACTTTGCAACTTGAAGTTTGAATAGAAAAAAAAAGAGCCAACAAAGGACACACAAAAGAGAAAGTCAGAGAGTAGGAGAAGAATCCTAAAAGTAGGAGCCATTTGTGACCTTGGGGAGGGCAGTTTGATTGGGATGATGGGAGCGGGAGCCAGTAGATTAAAAAGAAAGAGAAATGATGAATGTAAGTTTTCCTTCCAGAAATATACTTGTGCTGCAAAGGACCCTATGATGGCAGGTTGAGGGGAAATACTGGGTTAAAGCGGAGTTTGGGGTAATGGAGGCCACATGAGCCTGTCTATTGGTGAAGCTGGAGAAGACAGTGGGAAGTGGTTGAAGATGTGATGAATTAATATTTTTGCTGTTGTTACATTAGGCTATATTACTACTACACAAGTGTGTTCTCTCCTCCTTCATGACCCCTACCATGCCCACTACCAGAGTGGACACAGTAGTTAAATTGCTGGCAAAAAAGAAAGCTCTGAAGCTGAACTATCTTAGAAATCATATATCATCAGAGTTTATAATGTCCTGTGAAATGATTTTGTTAATGTTTTTTAATTCCTCACAATTAGACCTAACTGGCTCATTGGGCATAAGTCACTCTGGTAGTCACCTTAGGCAACCCTTGGTAGAAATTTTACCCAGGTGGATAATAATAATAATAACAATAACAATAATAATAATGAGGAGGAGGAGGAGGTGAAGGAGGAGGTGAAGGAGAATGATAAAAGCAAACATAATAGCACTTAGTGGCCACACTGTTCTAAGTAGTGGAACCCATATGTGAAAATAGCTTACTGGCATCTTCTTGGTGATAATAATAATAGTAGTAGTAGTAGTAGTAGCCAACATGAGTTGAATTCTTATGTCACACACTATGCAAAACTGTATATTTGCAAGATGATTGAATGCTAATTGATGAACCAAAGTGCTAGAGATAGGAGGGAATTAAAAACACAGGTGGGGCAGGGGGGAAACAGGTGAAGAGAATGCGTTCAGCTTTGGAATCGGGACACCTGTTCTTCTGTGAGAAGGAAGAAGGGGCAGACCCACCACGGAGTGTCCATAGAGAAAAGAGGCACAGACAGTGTCAAGCTTGGTGGCTCATTTCTCAAGGAACAAAGGTTTTCTCGCCTACTGTGCATGAAGGAGCATTAGATAAGCAACGTGGTGATCGGCGCAGGTACTCACATTAGATAAAGCTCTGGAACGCTAATATATTCTAAGGCAGAAGTACTGAGTAAAGCTGATGTGTTTTGCTCCTATAGACTTTAGCCCTGAATATCACATAGACTGAAGGCAGGAATCTCTGGTTTTCAGTAAGGTATTACAAAGCCAGGCTGCCACCATCCCTGCACTCAGAGTTCGCACCCAGCTCCTCACTGCTGCATTCAGTGTCCTCTCCATGGACAATGCCTGCACCCTCAGGTCAGCCCTGGCCTCTTATCCCTTTGACCCAGTCCAATCTCCTGAAAGTGGGGCATGAAGGTGGGACCCACCGAGCCCTGGAGTGGAGCAACATGAGAATGTGACCACAGACCCATGCTGGGAACCTGAAAGCTCTGAACTCTCTGCCATGTGCATCATGAAGTCGTCTAGTGTGAGACATCAGTATTTAGTGGCAAAACGGCCCAGGGAGCAGCAGGCCCAGCCTCCCCTTAGGAACAAACAGATGCCGCTGAAGCCCATCTTTACATCATGCTGTTTTGTAGGGAGCCATGCTAGCGAGAGACAGCATGATGAATAACTGTTTATTTACCACGGAGGCATATTTCATGCACTGGCAACATAATGGGGTCAGGAACACAGCAAGCTGTCACCGTGTTTTCTATATCATTTAACCTCCTGGCAGGGTTCTACATGGGAAACAGAAATCTCCTTATGATAGATAACATCATATCCTTGGTCTTGCTCGGAAGCCATATTTTGGAAGCAAGGTTTGTAAGTGTCTTAATATCATCTGTCAAAGAGTATCTGTCAGCCTTGTCTTGTTTCTGCCCCACCTTCAGACTCTGCCCTGACCCAGGTCCCAGCCCAGCCCAGTTGGGAAGCAAGTGGTCAGTAATCAGCCTTAGCCCTCTACCTGATGGGTCTCCAAGGAGGCAGGCAATAAGGTTATAACTGTTGAGTACACAAGCCGTTCACTGCAGAACACATCCAGGACCTAGGATCAATCCCTTCCATGCTCAGAGGTTTTTAAAAAAACTGAGACCATCATATACAACAAAGGCATATAAATAATGAATTTAAAGTTTGGACCAGAAAATATAGAAACTACCATAAGGTTAATAGCTAACATTTACCTATTGCTTACTATGTGCCTGCTATTAATCTAAACACTTTCCATAGATTACTCAATGGATCCTTGCAAAAGCTTATGAGGTAGATGTTATCATTATCTGTTTTGTAGATGAGGAAGTTATGGAACTTGTCCCAAAGTCATTCAACCAATAAGTGGTTGAGCCAGAATTCAAACGCAAGGAGTTTGAGCCCAGGATGTGAGCTCTTTATCAGGAGGTGTGTTCCTCCTTGTAGTGATGCTGTGGTACTGCTGGAACCTGCACATCCAGGACTGAAACGCTCACTTCCCCAGCGGAGGGGGTGTCATGCCTGACCAGAGGTATATCACCCATCCAGTGCCCAGTCCACGTGGGAGTATAAGGGAGTATAAAGGCCCAGCTACTCACCCCAATTCAAGACAAATTTGAAGGGCCATCCAAGCTTCAGAGCTCCCCAAGCATCGGCGGAGACCTCTTCCTGTGACTACATTGTAGTTCACCCAGTCTCGCTTCTTTCCCTCCCCCAGGTCTCACTACCAAGGGTACACCCCAATTCATTTCCTGCCTAAGAGTTTGCTTTCTCAGAGAACCTGGTCTGCAACAGTCTCTTAGACATGATTCAGGAGAAAAACTAAAACACAGATGTCCAAGCCACAGGATGGCTACAGGATCATTAAAGGGAACTGCCAATTTACCTCTGAGCTCTCAACAGCTAAAGGAAAGATGAACATATGATGGGAATTGGACCAAGGATGCTGGGATGATCTTATGTGCACACAGGGTACCTGGGAAATGAGGAGGATGGGAAGACGAAGAGACTGACCACTTGCCTCCCTGGTGGGCCCAGGGGAGGCTGCTGCCTGCAGATCTCTTGCACTTGCAGAGATTGTCTGGACATGTGGGCTTCACTCAAGAAGAACAGCCTGAGGTCCTAATATCTGACTGGGAGGTAGGGAGTTTATCACCCCTAAAAAAGATGCAGGTGCTTGGGTGAAGAGAAATTCAGGCTAGAGGGGCCTAATAGGAAACTCCAGAGAGTCTGAGAGAGCAGCCCAGGGGAGAGTCAGCTCAAGTATCTACCAGAGAGCATGGTGTTGGCTAAACTCACACCTTTCCATAAGGCCTTTTCTACCCCCACCAACTCCACCCTCCCCCATCTCCCATCCCCCCACCCCGATGGGGGGAGGGGGGAACTGGGTAGTGGGGGAACCCGAGATGGAGAAATGGGGACACCAACCACACCAGCACTCTGCGTCCCATTGCAGTCTCCCATCCTCAAGTCGGCCCCAAGCTGGGGGAGGGAGGAGAAGACTGGCAAGCTAAATCATGTTTAGAGTTTGGGACTGAGCATTCTAATTACTAAATTAGAATGTGTTTGCAATTTAAAGTGACCTGGGAATGTCTATTACCTGAGAGTGAGCAGAATAATTGTGAGCCTGCTGGAGGTTTCATGCAGTGCGGAGGGAGATTTATCCCTACTGAATGAATTGCAGAAGGGTCGTGGGAGACAAAAATAAAATTGTATTTTGATTATAATGCATGTGGAGCTTGTTCAACATCCAGTTACAATGTACACATGACCTCACCTGAGCTGGCTTCCCACAGAAGCATGGAGGGACACTTGCGTAATTCCTGGGGAACTGGGTAAGTGCAGTGCGGGAGGCCAAGTGAGCAAAGCTGAGGAATCCTGTCCCTGGGGAGAGGGGCCAGAGGGGCCAGGAATCCAGCTTTTCTGCAGGGAAGGGCCAGTTGAGGGATGGTGCTGCCTTCTCCCTGCTCTGATGACGAGAGCCAGCCTGGGTCATGGAAGCATCTGAAGACACCAGGGGTTAGATCACACCAGCCAGCCCTGCATAGAGCGCTAGGATGCACTCACTTTTGATAGGAGATGGGGGGGAAAAGCACAGTGGGAGCTGAGATACCACACCCCTCCCATCTACTCTCTCTCTCTCTCTCTCTCTCTATCTCTCTCTCTCTCTCTCTCTCTCTCTCTCATAACCCTTAGCCCTCCTGCCTCTTTTAACATCTGCCTCCACCTTGCCTTCTATAACTAATGGCTTGCAGAAGAACTGAAATGTATAAATAAAAAAGTGTGTGTGTTGCCCTAACCGGTTTGGCTCAGTGGATAGAGCATCGGCTTGTGGACTCAAGGGTCCCAGGTTCGATTCCGGTCAAGGACATGTACCTTGGTTGCAGGCACATCCCCAGTAGGGAGTGTGCAGGAGGCAGCTGATTGCTGCTTCTCTCTCATTGATGTTTCTCTCTATCCCTCTCCCTTCCTCTCTGTAAAAAAATCAATAAAATATATATTTTTTTAAAAAGTGTGTGTGTGTGTGTGTGTGTGTGTGTGTGTGTTTCATGTGCTATGCCCATACAGCTCCCTTTGCCTGAGACACCTGCTAAACCAGTCAGGGTCCTGATAGGAAATAGATGGCCACTCCCAGTAGTGTATTTCAGGGGGAATCTATGGACAGAGGCCTTTGCACAGGTGTGGATATGGGGGAAGCACAGGAGATTTTGTGGTAGCCTGGGGCACCCCTCCCCGACACCCAGAGGGACAGGAACGAGAATGGATAGTTACTGGAAGGCAGGCTCAACTCCCACATTTGTGGGCCCAGGACAAGGGAACAATAGGAGAACTCCCAAACCACCTGTCTAAATACTTGAAAGTTGTAACTCAAACTAACAAACTGCTCAGTGAAATATATTTTATCTGTTGACCTTGGCGCATATACCTTTATAACAATCTGGAAGACAAAGTTTGAATACAGAAGTTTCCAAATGCTCAGAGTTCTGTGCAGAAACATGGCATAGAGAAACGCCTGGGCCCTGGTCACAGCCCACCCCTTCTCTTCCCACCCCTACCTTTTCTTGCCATTGCAAGTGACCTCACTCATACAGGTGGACACCCCAGCCCCCACGCCGGTGCTATGCCCAGAACCCACCACACATACACTGTATACCCTCTGGCCAACTCTCAGACCTGGGGCTAAGAACTTCGCTGGTATAGTCCTCACTCTGAAAGAGAGATGGGGTGCAGGCACACAATGGAGGGGCAGGCACAGGTGTAAGGGCAAGGCCTCTTACACATGGGCAGTGATGCGGCTGGAGAAGGACCAGAGTTCCAAAACATGGTGTCCATGCAGTGGCCCTCTCTCATGGGTCAAAGGGCAGCGCTAAGAGAGAGAGGGTGCAGGATGTTAAAGGACTCAGCCAACCAAAGGCCACTCCACAGGGAAGACATGTCTTGACCTCACGCTCCTCCCTCCTTTTGATTCCCTAGGCAGCTAGAGCTCCCCAACAGGAAGCCAGAAAGGGTAGGAGAGCTGGTGATGTAGTGCCGGGTGGTTGGCCTCCAGGGGCAGAGAACCGGATGGAAGACAGAGAGTGGGCCTGGAAGATGTCCAGCTCTCTGTCCTGCCCATTTTCTCTAGTTAATTTTCATTGAAGCTTTAAATACCATCTCAAGTGTAACTCTCTGAAGAAAACCCTACCCGACCTCCAGATCTAGAGCAGGTGGTGTTCATTAGGTGGTCCTTGGCAACCCGCCCTGCCCTTCACAGCATTCCTGAAATCTCTGTGATTTGTGCGCTTATTTTATTAATGGCAGTATCCCCACCAGATCACAAGCTCCACAAGGGCAGGGACTGGGCTTGTTTGGGTCACTGCTGTGTGTACTGCTTGCCACAGGCCTGGCATGTAGGGGGTCCTTGCTGTTCTGTTTGAGGTCCTCCCCACTTTACTGGGGGTCAAGGAGAGCTACATTCAAGATATACATAGCAGTAACACAGAGAGAGAGAGAGAGAGAGAGAGAGAGAGAGAGAGAGAGGGAGAGACTTTGAAGTAAGTGACAAAAGCTGGTATAACTGATCAAAACCCCCAGCTTAAAGAAGTCAAAATGATTCCCAAACCTGGATAAGAATCTGAAAAATTGTGGCCACATGTAAAGAATGTCTGCATGCCCCAAAGGACTGGTCAGCTGTGGAAGCCAGAGAAAAGAAGTACTGTCCAAATAGTGCCCAGAGGAGAGAGTGCCCAGCCAGGCCAGGTAAGTGTCCAAGCCCTGGACAGGCCCATCCTTATGGGAAACACCAGTTTTTCAGGGCCCAATGGCATTAAATTTTTAAATTCTCTAACTCCCTTATTCTGCTTCCATGGCCACCAAGCGCCGGCCTGATAACTTGGCTCTGTGGAGCTGGCTGATCAGGTTCAACAGTGACAGATTTGCCTGTCAAAGTGTGCTGCTCATTATAAATGAATGAGATGATGTTCTGATTTCATTCCCACTTATTAGAGATTTTGTTAGCATGGGTGGGCAGTCCCATGTGTGATCTTCCAGAAAGCTGATGAGTGTAGGTTCCTAAGTCTGCAAGGTTGAGGGACTGATGGAGGCGGGTGAACTCACAGGATAATACCCAACAGAGAACCTCCCCCTCTCCCCCCAAGCTTAGCCATGAAAGTTTTTTCTTTTGTGAAACTGAAATAATGGCATTCTCAAAAGGTCTCACATTTATCAAGGGAAAGAGAGAGGCATACTGAGTTGTGTACAAATAGAAATGGCTTTGATTTTTCATTTTTCCTTTGACTTCTCTAAACCTAAATTGTCTTTTCAGCCAGAATACATATTAGCAGAGAAATGCATGATAATTGGGTTCAGATCACATATCGGGGCGCCGGGATGATGGTGCCCCAAGGAAGCAGCACAGGATGAGGGGGCGTTAGGAATAGAGCGGGAGAACAGAGAGGGTCATTACCCAAGGCCCCCGAGGCAGTACAGTGCATGTGGAGAATAAAGTCATTCCTAATAGAAGTTCTAGGGTCGTAGTGTGCACAGTCTGAGGGGCAAGGAGAGAACTCAGAAGGAACTGAAAATACCAGGGAACTTGGGAGTGAGGCAGAGTGAGGTGTAAGGCATGACTTCTGAGCAGCTCCAGTGGCTCAGTGTTATGATCTCCCACTGCAATTCCATTTTGTAAAACATGTGAAGGCTAAATGCAAAGTGACTTCCTGGATTGGATACTGAGACATTAACAGAACATTAGTGGAAAAACCTAGTGATTTTTTTTAAGTTAATTATCATGTACAAATGCTAATTTTTTAGTTTTGACAAATTTTATGGAAGATGTTAACATTAGGGGACACTGTGTAAAGGGCATACAGCAACTCTGTGCTTGCAACTTTTCTATAAATATAAAATCATTCAAGGTAAAAACTTTATTTAAAAACTATAAAGGCCTGTTTGGTTTTGTTTGTTTGTTTTTTAATCCTCACCCAAGTATATACTCTCATTGGCTTTAGAGCGAGAGAGGAAGGGAGAAAGAGAGAAAGAGAAACATTGATGTGAGAGAAAAATATCCACCGGTTGCCTCCCATATGTGCCCTGACTGCAATCTTTTCAGTAGGTGGGGTGACACTCCAGACAACTGAGTCACTGGGCTTGGGCAGGGTCTGTTTGTTTTTAAGCCCAGGAAAGTTTTTTCTTCAATGTGTCTTTAATTATTGTTTCTGTTCTAATTGTTTTTTAATAAAAAAAAAATCTATAGTTCTTATATTGGATCTCTGTTCCCTACTTTTCATGGCTATCATATTTTCTCTTTGTTTCTTTTCCTCTGAATTCTGGGAGACCTTCTGCAATTCATTCTCCACATCACTCATCTGATTTTCAGCAATGCTGCTTCTGCTTGTAAGTCCTTCGGTGTAAATATTACTTCTGCTACTGCATTTTTGGTTTCTTTGTAATTTATTCTTATCTCAGTCATCGTTGTTTACCTCTGCTCCAGCTGTATTTTAATCACAGATGATCTTCTACTGTCACTTTATACTGTTGTTTCACAGAAGCCATGGCTACTTATGTTCTGGCAGACATCCTGTGTGACTTTGTGAGGCAGAGTGAGTACTGTGTCTCATTACCCTTCAAGACCAGTCCTTTGCTATCTGGGCTTATGGAGCACATGAAAACACACTCACAGTCTGAACACATACAGACCTCATCATGTCTCCAGAGCTGCCTGGGATATTTGCTGTGAAAACTGCATTACTGAGAGTTTGAAATTTCTGATCAAATTCCCTGAAAACTTGTATCTTCTAATTAAAGCATAAATCACAAAGAAAGGATCCACCACCGCCTAACTAAAGGATGACACTATGATGTTGTAACAAGGCCTATCAGTGATGGGATTTTATTACTTAAAGGTACTTTCTAGGAAATGAGAATGTGCTTATACATCACCAAGAGTAGAATCAGGGGAAAAAAAGTTGTAGCAGAGCCACAAACAAGTCCCAGCTTAGAGGTCAGAGTCTTCTTAGCATAATTAAGCTTGACCTTATGGCCACCCCTTAGATCCTTCTTAGGTAGCTTATGGGCAAGTGCTGCCAAAACAAGTGAAACTCACAAGAGTGCTGTAACTATGTTGACCACTACCTTGTTTTTCTCTGACTATAAAATAAAGCCTCAGCTTGCTGGCTGAATCCTTCTCTGTGGCCTCATCCAGGCACAGGAGATCCACCGAGCCCCAGCTATATTCTCTTTGTCTCTTTAATCCTTCGCCGCCCCCCCCCCCTCCCCCTCAGGCTCATCGAACCCTTGGCTGTGCTGGCATGGCACAAAAAGTCTTTGCTATGCTCATGATACCACTATTTAAATAATAATATTTCTTTTGCTCTGTGTCTAATAGAGGGAGAATTATTTAGCATTCCAGATATTATTCCATTGGAATCTACAGGGACAAAGCCTACCTTTGTGAGAGGATACAGGATTCTCATCTGAGGAGTATGTTTCTTTTGTTTGCTCACCAGCTTGAAGAGAGCAAGCCCACCCCTCAGACCACATACGAAACTAAAGGGAATGGTGGAGAGGAAGCAGACCATATTCCCTTAAGGGTCATGAATACCTTGGAGACAAGTTGGTTGTGGGGGAGGGAGACAGTCTGGCACATGCAAAGCAGGGAAGACATACAGGGCATGTGACATGAAACAACCTTTTGGAGCCAGAAGCCACTTGGGATAGAATAAAAGAAACGAACCATCATTTTCAGTCTATTTTTATGCTGCTTATACTTTCCATCATTTTCCCCTTTTTGTTCTCATTACTTAGGCAAGTTTCTTTGGAAGTCAGACTGTCTTAAAAGATATTTCCATTTCTGCAAGGCCAGTCTCCAAAGGTGGTGAGTGGCATCCCCAGGAGATTAGAGAGTGGGAGCCCAGAAAAGGAAACCAGATTTGGGAACGATGGGAGAGGCCCTCCTTCACCAGAGACCTTCGCCGCCCTTCCTGGGAGGAGCTGTGCTTGGACAAGGGGCCAGTCCTGAGATGATTGCCATGTAGACTGTCGTTCCCTGCCATACTTTACACGTGCTATCACCTGCTGTTTCTGCCCTTTCCAGAACTTCAGAGGGACCCACATGCCTGCCAAGAAATCGTCCTTTTGCTTCCTGAGCCATCCAGAGTGGAAATCACTGAGGATACCAGAAACTTATGAACCTTACTGCCTTTTGCTGGTTAAAATATTTGCTTAATCAAGAAAAGAGTTCAATACATTCTAGAACAGCGTTTCTCAACCTATGGGTCGCGACCCCTTTGGGGGTCGAATGACTCTTTCACAGGGGTCACCTAAGACCATTGGAAAACACATATATAATTACATATTGTTTTTGTGATTAATCACTATGCTTTAATTATGTTCAATTTGTAACAATGAAATTGGGGGTCACCACAACATGAGGAACTGTATTAAAGGGTCACGGCATTAGGAAGGTTGAGAACCACTGTTCTAGAACCTGCTTTGAATTTTTAAAGCACTTAACCTACCACACATTCTGTTTTAGCAAAGTTGGACCTTAGTCTTTTATTTTAAGTAGATTGACAGGACACTACACCTTCAGAAGAAGAAGTTCAGCCACAGGCTGGGAAATTCTCTTCACCCAGTCACAGTTCTTGGCTTCGGTATTTTTCTTTAACATAGCTGACTTTCTACAGCTCAGATTTAGGATTTGGTGCCCACCCCCATCCTCAGAGTAAAATTCCAGGAGGTATCAGTAGTATCTATAGAGCGGCTGCTATTTGCCAGACATTATTTTAAGTACTTTATGTGCAACGATGAGCAAGGAAGAGCGAGTGTTCAAATGAAGAGGAAGACAAGAGATAAAACTTTGGAGGTCAATACTCCTTGTTCAAATCCCCACTCTGCCTGTTTCTTAACTATTTTATGTCTTAGTTTCCTTCTCTCTATATAGGAACTAATAGTAATACCTACCTTCCAGGATGCTTTGTGAAGATGAAGAGAAATAACACTGGGAAGATGGCTTGGCATGTGACCAAGCTCCTTCTGATGGAAGCTTAAGTGTAGCACAATGTACACAATTTGACCCACCAACACTACAAACGTAGTGTACAGTTTTATACCTTCCAATAAGTGGTCTCATTAATTTTCTGGCAAAGAGGGAAGAGAAAGCCTGGAAGCTTGCCAGGGCTAATGGAGTCGTTTTGTAGGACCCTGTCTCTTGTTGTGGATGAATGAAACTATTACCCACCGTTACTCGTCAGGGCAGCACAATCCAAATTAGGTGCAATAACGAGAGTCCAGCACCCAAGGGTGTGGGAAATGCTGTCCTAGAGCAGTGGTCCTCAAGCCAGACTGTGCATTAGAAACCCCCGGGGAGCTTTGAAATGAACAGATGCCTGGGCTGCACCCCTGGACATTCTGATTGAACTGGTTTGGAGTGAGGCCTGGGCGACAGTATTTTTATAATGGTGCTGGCAATCAGACATGAGCCCTCTGAGGTCACAGGTCTGGTTCTGTAAACATTGCCTCCAGATGGGACTATCAGCTGCTGTAGGAGTCGCCTTTCTGTCCTGTTGCTGCCACTGCCACTGCCACTAATAATATCATGTTGTTGCTAGATCCCACATGCCTCCTCATGGCCAGAGATGGGTCATGTCCACCAGCAAACTTCCCTTAGACCCTCCCTCAGTGTCTGGGCTCAGCTGCTCCTGGCTAGTGCCATTGTGGGAGGAAAGGGAGATGTTCCTCTCCCCACTAGTCCAAACACCCAGCTGATGGACATTTCCCAAGGTGATGATTGTCTACTGGGATATTTACCTCTTCAGAGAAAAATCCCACCCGCCCACCAGATTGTCCCTTCAAGATACTCACAGGAAAGCCACATGGAATGCCTTTTCCAGAGTCACATTCAGTCTCTCCCAAGATCACCTTGAGCCCACACTCTGCAAAGACAACCACATGGAGTTGACTATGATTGTATCGACCAGTCTCTAAGGACCAACAGTCTCCAGGTCATGTTCACTGAGGAGCTGGTAATTAGGGTATCCAATGTGACTAAGGAAATAATTCTGGTCTGACTGGGGTCTTCCTCTTGTGTTATATTCATCTGCCAAGCTGGGGTGTTTCAGACTTCCCTTTAAATCTCAGGCTCTGATTATGCACTTGCTTAAAACTAAGTCTTTAGTATTGCTTTTTATAAAAAGCTTATCTTTTCCTTAGGGCATTGCCATTTTATTATTTCATGCATCATGCAAGCTATTTCAAAAATGATTTGCAAATATCATTACTGTAACATAAGTTCTATAAAATATTCAAGCAAGACAAAAGTGAATACAGTACTTTCTCTTGCCCTACCCTCACAAGTGCCACTCTCTGGTATTAACTAACTTCAATTTGGTATACCTCGGAAATATTGCAGATTTGGTTCCAGACCACAGCAATAAAATTAGTATCACAATTGAGTCATAATTATTTTGCTAGTGGAGGGTCTTGCTTTCAATTTGTAAAGAATAAAATATCTGTGAAGCACAGTAAAGGGAAGCACAATAAAATGAGAGATATCCCTGTATATCCCTCCAGACCTTTTTCTAAGGGCTAGATTTTAATACTCATAATTAAAGAGTACACATGCTTTATTACATAAAACATCTATACTAATAAAAGCCTAGGTGGTTGTCATTCCCTCATGCATCATGCCCTAATGCTGTCACAAGATGGCTGTCACAAGATGGCCATCACAAGATGGCTACATGCATAGTGGAGGTGGGGCCCAGCGGAGGTGGTGGGTTGTGGCAGGGGAGGGCAGTTGTGGGTGACCAGGCCAGCAGGGGAGGGCAGTTGTGGGCAATCAGGCCAGCAGGGGAGCAGTTAGGCATCAATCAGACTAGCAGGGGAGTGGTTAGGGAGCAATCAGGCTGGCAGGCAGGCAGGCAAGCGGTTAGGAGTCAGTGGTCCTGGATTGTAAGAGGGATGTCTGAGGGGTCCCAGATTGGAGAGGGTGCAGGCTGGGCTGAAGGACACCCCCCGCCCCCCCGTATGAATTTCATGCACTGGGCCTCTAGTTTCATTATAATTTTATAGTCTCCTTGAACACTGTTTTAAACATTTGCATAATATTTTAATAAGTGGAAGTACCATAATAAGCCACTTACCAAGTACCAGTGAACTGTCATTTTCAATATTTCATAGTTATAAATAATGCTGTGATAAACATCTTCAATGCATTTTTTTCATTGACAATAACTTATTTTGGTTCAATTCCCATAAATGAAATTACTTAGCGAAAGAGTATAACAAGCTAAAGAAGCACTTAATAATTTAATGATAGGTAAATAAGACATACAGCCAAGAAATATGTTCGTTTAAATAAATGATAGTTTATCTGTATAATTGAATGCTTTGAAGTCATTAAATATAATGTTGCAGAAGAACATTTAATATCATGGAAAGAGTTCCACTAGATATTAAGTCATTTGTAAGATAAGTTATAAAACTTTCTATGTAATTTGTATAAAAACATTTCTATAATCAAAATATATCTGAACAGAATTTATATGAGAATACCAAAGCCCAGGAATAGCCAAGATAATCTTGAAAAACAAAATTAGATGGCTTACTCTACAAAAATCAAGATTGATTGTAAATATAAGACAGTATAGTATTAGTGAAAGAATTTTTTTAAAAATGGGGAGAGTGTGGCTAAGTGGTTGAGCATCAACCTATGAACCAGGAGGTCACCGTTCAATTCTTGGTCAGGGTACATGCCCGAGTTGTGGGTTCCATACCCAGTAGGGAGTGTGCAGGAGTAGCCAATCAATGATTAATGTCTCTCATCATTAATGTTTCTCTCTCACCCTCTCTCTTCCTCTCTGAAATAAAAAAAAATATATACATTTTTTTTAAAGAGGGGGACAAAACACGGGAGTCAGACAAGAGCCAGATGGTAAAAACTATTTAGGCTTTGCATGGTCTGTCACAACTCAACCCTGCTGTTGTAACATGAAAGCAACCAAGACAATGCACAAACAAATGGGCATGGTTGTGTTTCAGTACAACTTCATTTGCAAAAACAGGCAGCTGGTTTATTTTCCTATCTCTGGACAGATCATTCAGATCCGTGTGTGTGTGTGTGTGTGTGTGTGTGTGTGTGTGTGTGTGACTTGTGATAAAGCTGGTATTGAAACGAAATGGGGAAGGATGGTTTTTTAAATAAATGATACAGATCCAATTGGCTCCCATATTGAAAAAGTGAGGTTTGATTCCTACCTCACATCATTATAAAAACAAATTTCATTTCAATTATAAATATAAATGAGAAATATCAAATGATAAAGCTTCTAGAAAATATGATAGGAGAATATATTCATGAACTTATGGTAGAGGAAGATTCCTTAGAGAAGACACAAAAGCACTAGCCATAAAGGAAAGGACTAGCATAGGGACTGTGTTAAAATTATGAACTTTTTCTTCATCAAAAGTGTTGGAAAGGTACAGTCTGAGAGAAGAGATTTGCAACACATATAAATAAAAGGGTGCTTATATCCATAAAATATTAAAAATAATTACAAATGAGTGTTTTCAAAAAGAGGAAATTCAGTAATAAAATAGGCAAGACATTTAATGAAAAGAGCATATCCAAATAATCAATACCTATCTGAAAAGATGTTAGACTTCATCAGTTACCAGGGAAATGTAAATTTGAAACATAATGATTTAATTGTTAGAATATCAATACTTAGTGAAGATATGGGGCACTGATTGCTGTAAACTGATATAATCCCTTTAGGACAATCTACTAAAGCTGAGGGTATTCAGACCTATGACCAGAAATTCCTCTACGAGGAATGTATATGCTTGCACACCAAAAGATAGGTGCAAGAATGTTCACAGTTACATTATTAGTAATAGCTTCAAACTGCAAACAACTCAAATGTCTCTAAATAGTATAATGGATAAATAAATGGTAATATAGTCATACAATGCAAACTGCAGCAATACTACTCCAATGAATGAATCCTCCTTCACAGAATAGAGATGAATCCCATATTCATAATTTGTATTTGAAAGAAGCCAGATACTAAAGACTGGCAGAAACAACTCATGGTGATAGAAGAGGGGATATTGAGAGAGTAGTTAGTAATTAGGGATGAGCATGAGAGGCAATTTGGATTCCTTGTAATATTCTCTTTATTGCTCTGGGGGGGCAGTAAGATGGATTATTTACTTTGTGATAAGTCACTAAGATTTATGTTTATGACAGATATGCTTTTCTGTACGTATGCTCTATTTTAATTTTTCTAAAAGTTTATATCTTAATAAAAGGTAATTGATTAAGGTAATTGATACTGCCTAAAATTGATTAATCAAGAAATAAAGGTAAAAACATAATTTTATCTTGATTAGCACAGTCCAATAAAGGCTTCTGTGATGATGGAAATGTCTTCCATCTGCTCTTTCCAATATGGTAGCTTGCCACATGTGGCTACTGAGCATATAAATATAGCCGGGGAGACTGAGAAACTGAATTTTTATTTTTATTGAATTTTATCTCATTTTCATTAGAAGAGCTACATGTGGCTAGTGGCCAGAATATTAGATAGCACAGACACAAACTCTGGAGGCAACCACCATGGGAAGCAGAATCCACTAAAATATGTTCTCTCTGGGAAGTGGGACAGTGCGAGGAGGTTGAGATGGAGCCAACTTACTTTTTATCATAAATTTTCTGTACCAATTAATGTTTAACTTTCTGTGTGTGTTACTTGGATAGAAATTAAAATTTAATTTTAAGAAAAAAGAAAGCTTGAAGCAGATGCTTAGCATTGGTGTGATCTATGGTGTCTTTTCTTCCTTTTAAAAAATATTCATTTTCTAAAATGTTTACATAAGCACATGTGAAAAAAGAACAAATTAATAAATCAAGAACTAAAACTAGGTACTGATGACAAATCAGAAAATTCTCTAGGGGCCTATCTGTACTTGTACTATTAAAGCAATAATGTGTGTAATGAGAATTTATGGCAGGTCATATTTTTCTTTTCAACATTTAATATCTAAAGGTGCTGGCTAAGCAGAGATTTCACATAAAGTATGCCAGATTGCTGCTGCTCTGTTTCCTCATAGGTTACATGGGTGGTTGAGTTTGGGTTGAATGAACAATGTGGAATTTGGTGTGGCGCACCTTCAGGAGGGTTTGTCTTTGGGGAAATGGTTTCACGTTCCTGCTGCACTGTTACAGCTCAGCATCAAGGTTTTCTAAGAGCTACATTTTTGGTGAACTTCATTAAAAGTTTGTCATGAAGATTATTATCGGTTCCAAATTGTGTATCTTACTGCTTACGGGACCTTCCACATGTAGGCCCCTCAAACTCAGCATGCCCAAACCAGCACATCTGTCTTCCCTCCTAAAGTTATACCTCTTATAGAGGCATGATCTCATTGTATTTCCAATGAGCGTCCAACCAAATAGCCAACCTAGAAACCTGGAAGTCTACTTTCACCTAGGACCTGCCTTCCCATCTAGGACCCTGTGCTCCAGGCTCTCCAAACTGCACACTGTTCTCTGCTCATTCCTGCTTTGTGCACCTTTGCATTGGCACATGATGTTCCTTGGCTGGACTGTCTGTCTTCCCTTTTGTTCTGCCTGGTGAATACTAAGCTGTCCTTCACGACCCATATCAACTATCCTCTCCTCTTAGAACCTTTCTGTACTAGACATGTCAATCACAGTGCTGCAGGTCCACAATCCTACATGAAACTGCTCTGCCTTCAGCACCTGCTCAATGGACAAGCATATGGCCTGTCCTCTGGTCACAGTTATTGGACCTGAGGTGGGTACGTGACATAGGGATGAGCTCCGACCCAGGGCAACTCATTCATAAACTAGCTCATACTTGGTTGCAAAATTTAAATTTGGAAATGGATGAATTTTGTGGCATGTAAATTATACCTAAGTAAAACTATTTTTAAAAATTAAAGCAGGAATTTTGAAATACTGAGGCATCTGCTGGTGAGCATTGAAGCTAAAAGCCTGGCGGTAGCTTGGGGCCCTGAGAAATCATGTTGACCGTGCACAGGTCAACGTTCTAATGAAGTAGAATCGGTGACTAGGCAGAGGGAAGCAGCCAGTAGTGAGAAGAGAATGAATCAGACAAGGAGAGAGGAGGGGAGATGCCGAGAGACCACAAGACTCTGGGAGAGATGGAGAGAGCAGCAGAGAGTTCCCAACAGTTCCCAACAGTCTCCCAACCACAAATTTAAGTCCATGGGTTTTCCTTACAGTAAGCCCCCTCCTTATATAATGAAGTCATTTGACTTGAAACTTAAAGAAGGTGATGATCACAATTTTGCTGATCACCCAAAGCAGAGTCGATCTCTGTCTCTGTTGTGCTCTCACAGCCTATTGCTATCGCAATTTGCGCAAGTGTTTATGGAAAATGTGTTTTCATTGGAAAGAGCCTAGCTCTGGAGACAGACATGGGTTTTAACCTGGACCTCTGAACTCTGAAACCTTAGACACATGATTCTCTTTGGGCCTTAATTCTCTCATCTGTAAAATGGGAATGACCCCGATTGTGAGGATTTACTAAGATAGTATATGTAACATTGATGACTGGGCCCAGATCCTAGCAGGTGCTCAGTAAATGTCAATTCCTTTCCCCTTCCTCCTTCACTGGCTTATGAACTGGTGGCAGAAATGGTGTCTTATTCTCTTGGGATCCAGCACTTTGCCTGGCAAATAGAAAATATACACTGAAGCCCAGCCAGGTAGTTCAATAGTTGAGTGTCGACCTATGAACCAGTAGGTCACGGTTCAATTCCCAGTCAGGGCACATGCTCAGGTTGCAGGCTCAATCCCCAGTATGGGGCATGCAGGAGGCAGCTGATCAATGATTCTCTCTCATCATTGATGTTTCTATCTCTCTCTCCCTCACCTTTCCTCTCTGAAATCAATAAAAAGATACCTATTTTTTTTGTTTTTTTAATTTATTGCTTAAAGTATTACAAAGGGTATTACATATGTGTCCATTTTATCCCCCCGCCCTAGACAGTCCCCTAGCCTCCCCTATCCCCCAGTGTCTTATGTCCATTGGTTATGCTTATATGCATGCATACAAGTCCTTTAGTTGATCTCTTACCCCCCTACCTCCTGCTCCCCAACCCTCCCTGGCCTTCCCGCTGCAGTTTGACAATCTGTTTGAGGCAGCTCTGCCTCTGTATCTATTATTGTTCAAAAGTTTATAATGGTCTCTATTATCCATGAATGAGTGAGATCATGTGGTATTTTTCCTTCATTGACTGGCTTATTTCACTTAGCATAATGCTCTCCAGTTCTATCCATGACGTTGCAAATGGTAAGAGTTCCTTCCAAAAAAGATACCTATTTTTTAAAAAGAAAGTATACACTGAATAATTTTAATTTAAAATTAAATCCATAGAATAGTGTGTTCCATACAGAATGTCCAGTTATGTTTGAATTCCAACAAATAACTGCATACTTATACTGAAAATTATTTGTTGCTTATCTGAAATTTGCACTTAGCTAAACTTCCTGTATTTTCTCTGGCAATACTACATCCTGCCCACTACCTTCTAATCTATTGACACATTCTGTTTACGGGCATCAGGCATTTGTTTCTCCAGAACCCACCTTTTCTCAGAAGAAAAAGGCATTAGGTGAGTGCCTTTTCCAACTATGTGATTCCCATGAATGAATCCTAAGGAAAGCCAATGTTTATTTGAGAAATGACTATGTGTGGACGTGGAGAGTTCCGATTTGCCCTGCTGTGCTGGTGCAAGTATATCATAGGTAATATTTCTTCCTTTCACTCTCAGAAGTGATCCAGTCGGGTGATAAGTGATATGGCCTCCTGTGTGCCAGGCACAGCACCTGGACATCAACCCATGCTGTCTGAAACCCGGCAGTAGATGCTGCAACTTCATAAGGCATTGACCGCACCAAGGCCTCTCCCAGCCACCCTTCCCCACATTTTACCCCTAAGGAAACTGAGGCACGGGGAGCTGACACACCTCACTCGCAGTGATTGTCTTTGTCCAGTTTTCCAGTGTGACCACCCATGTGGTATAGGGCTGCCACCCTTTAATGCCTGTTTGCCTTTCTCTTCCTTCACTCTCTCTTGTCTGTCATTTTCTCTGCACTTCTATTCTATGTGTGTTTCTCATTTTTGCTTTCTGGCTCCCCTGACATTCTCCCTGTGCTTTTGTCTTCAGTTTTCTCTTAAGCCCAACCCTTCCGCGTCTTTGTTAGCCCCCATTCCTGACACCACTGTGCTCCCCTCTCAAACACCCTGACACCAGGACCTGCCACTTATTGGGTGTTCACTATGCTAAGATCCAAGAATAACGCTTCCTATGCATCACTTCTTTTAATCTCCATAAGAGCCTGCTCCCCACTGCCCAGGGTCAGGTTCAGACCCAAACCTGAGCTCTTACCCTCAGAGGGAAGCATGGTCCTACATTTCTAATGAGGTGTGTGCCCCTGGGCCTGTGCTGTTGTTTTGTGCAAATATAAATTCTTTGGTGACCTGTGAGTGCACTTGGAAAGTGTGGAAGTTGCAGGACAGAGGGATCAGAGTGAATAACAGTAATTGTCCACACTGTGCTGGGACTCCAGCTCTCAATGGGGACCTCACATAATTCGCTCAGCCACCCCATGAGATAAGTAGCATCTGGATGCCCCTTTGATGAATGAGGAGACAAGAACTCAGAGTGGGGACCATCCCAGGTCTTTGTCACTAAAACCTATGTACTTCCTAATGCACTGCATGTGACTCTCCAAATTACATTGTTTTTGGAGCATGCTCCCTGGGCAAGGAGGAAAGATCCCCGCCAGGTGAAAATGAAAAGGTCCTGATAAGGACACTTCAAAGTTCCTTCAAGACCCCTCTAGGCCTAGAAAGACTTCAGGGAGGGGTATATGTGTAGACATGTGCTTACATTTACCTGGAGGATTGCTCCCCAACCTAAGACCATCACAGATTGTCCACTTGCTCACTTAGCTTATTTTCCAGCTTTGTAAATATTCAGAACAGGTGGACCTAAATAAGGACAAATGCCATTTAATTTGAACCTGAACTCCTGCCTCACAGCCCACTGCTTCAGTCAGTCCATGAGGAAAAACAATATTACACTCCAACTAGCACAGGCACTGGCGTATGAAACAGCATCGGTGGCACAATAGGTTATTGGCAAAGAGATGGGAGGCTTGAAAAAAAATCAATTTTGTTAAAAATAAACAAACTATAATTCTACCTTCTTGACGAGAGAACATTTCCAAGGCAAATGAAAATGGCATGTCATTTTACTTTCTAGAAACGATTGCAGAATCATCTTTACAACACGTTGCCTAATACCAAATGTCTTGGAGTGGCACTCAAGGCCCCCTGCAATCTGCCCCTGCCTATCCTTCCTCCTTCACTACCTGCCCCTTCCCTACACAAACCTTGGCTCCAACAGTGATGTGCCACTTCCTGTGGTACACTTTCCTGTCATTCTTCCAAGAGTTGGGGCAGCCACTACCATCCCCATGAGCTCTTCCAGATATTCCTACTCCAAGGCCCTCATAGGGCCTGGTACATCATTCCGTCAATGCTGTGTGAGCCACATTAATCAAATGGTTTTGCTTCTCTAGACTGCCTTAGTCTGTTCAAGCTACTAAAACAAAAAATAGCATAAACTGGGGGGCTTATAACAGCAAACATTTAGTTCTCACATTTCTGAAGCCTGGGAAGCCCAAGATTGTGGCACCAGCAGACTGGGTGTCTTCCTTGTAGATGGCTATCTTTTTGCTACAATTGTACCTGGCAGAAGGACCAGGGGAGCCTCCTGGGTCTCTTCCATAAGGGCACTAATTCTACTCATGATGGCTCTGCCCTCATGACCTAATCTCTCTCTCTCTCCCTCTCTCTCTCTCTCTCTCTCTCTCTCTCTCTCTCTCTCTAACAAACACACACACACACACACACACACACACACACACACACACACCCATAGGTCCCACCTCCTAATACCGTCAAGTTGGACATTGAGTTTGCAACGGACTAAATTGGAGGGACACACACATTCAGACCATAGCACAACTAGCATTTATGCAGCATTGGCAGTGTGCCAGGGATGTTCCTAAGCGTATTTGCATGTATCATAACGGGCTTTATAATACTCTCATGAAGTAGACATAATTTTTACATTCCCATTTTACAAATAAGGAAATCAAGGCGCAAAGGAGAAAGGCGAGTCTTTCAAGGTTAGCAGCTTGTAAGGGGCGGGGCCAATACCTAAACCCAAGTAATCTGTCTCTACACAGCTACCGCCACCCTATATTTCTCCGTCTCTTTGAAGAAGCAATGGGACCCAGAGCCTGATGCATGGAACGTGCTTAATAAATGCACACTGAGTGGCCTGGGGCTGCTGATGTGTAACATCTGCTTTTCTAACGCGGCCACCACCATCGCAAGCCCGCGGGATGGCGGCGCAGAGTCAGCGGGCTCCCCAGCTCCATCCGCGGATGCGCCTGGACACCCGGCAGCTCCGGGGTTGGCACAGGTGACCGGATCTTTAAAAGTCCGCCCGCTTCCTCTGAAACAGGTAAATCGCTTCAGGGAATGACAGGTCACTCCTCTTTCTCTGAAGATGGAAACTGTTCCTTCAGCCCGGAGTGATTTAGTTGGAAAAAACTGATTTCACGCTTTACTGAGTGTGATTGTCCTTGAACACCAGCGCGCATTATCTGCCGCCTGCGCCTCCGAGCACGGGCTGCGGTGGCTGCGGTTCAGGGGCGCAGCAGGGCCCTCCATGGGGAAGATCTTAGATCTCCAGCCTTCGCTGGTCCCCCGGGAGCTTGGGGAGGGCAAAGCTATCAGGTAATCAGCTTTTCTGTCTAAAACACTATTTTCTTGCCCTGTAGTCCCCCCTTACCCCCCCCCCCCACCTCCCACCCCGCCCCCATTCTTCCTGTTTTCCCGCAGGGGCGGCAGACCCACTGCTGACCTTAAGGCCCCTCACCCTTGGTTGTTCCAGAGGCTCCTCAGCATTTACATGCCTGAAGGGGACTTTCCCGCCCCAAGTCCGCTTCCCTGTGTTCCCTTTCATGTCACCTTCAGCAAGCCAGGCCCTCAGCCAAGCGTCCCCTAGATTCTGCCTTCCTGTTCGGGATGTCCAGGTCCTCCCTGGTCCCCTCTCATGCTGACATGCTAACCTAAGATGGTGGCCCAGGCTCCCTGCCTCCAGCCCCGCTGCGCAGGAGGCCTAGGACTCCTCACGAGCAAATGGCCTCACGGCCTGGCACCTTCCAAAGAACTGTCACAGGTCTCCTCCAGAGGAGTGTGTGACACAGGGCCCAGGGGCACTGCGGTGCCTGGCCGGGGCTGGGGCCTGTGTGGTCAGGGCAGAGAGGCACGGAAATGAAATCAGATCTAGGCAGCCTAATGGTCAAGCCGGGGTCAAGTGTTGTAGAGAAACCCAGCTAAGGTCCGGAGACGGAAGCCAGGGACACAGACGGAGCTGGCAAAACAAACAAGTGCAATAGCCATGGAGGGGGTGGGGGATGGTGGTACTCTGACAAAGGAGGAAGGTCTTTCTAATGAATTTGGCATGTTAGAGGGAAAACTGCTATATCAGTGCTTCTTGGGGTGTCTTTGGCTGAAGTTCATGAAAAGGTGGCAAAGTTCAGCAGAGCCCCTGAGTGGCTTTTGGAAGTACAAAGGGGGTGCAAGGTTTGGGGGCTGAGGGTGGAGAGCTGCAGAGCTCTGGGAATGAAATAAATAGGAATCTGGTAGCTCAGGCAGGGAGCTGGCAGGAGGGGAGGAGAAGGTTTCCAAGGCTGAGCACAGAGAAGCTGACAGCAAGGCCTAATGAGAAAGCGGCCAGCGAGAGAGTTTCCAGCGCAGGAAGCCATCATTAGTCATCTAGACACCAATGAGGAAGGTATGATCTCCAGGGTGATGTGCCCAAATCTATCTGTTACCCCAAATCTACTCAGGAAAGTCTACTCTGTAAGAGACCTCATGTTAGAAGTAACCTAGGGAGAAAGGAAGAAAATTGGGGAGATGCATAAAATGGAGCAAGGAAGTAAGTTACAGAGGGGGGATCAAGGATCCAGGAAAGGTAAGATAATAGTGGGGTGCTATGCTCCCTCGTATATGAAATGGGGTGGGAGTCATTTGTCCATATCCATTAGAGGATGGAAATGGCCCAGCAGATTGGAGGACAGGAGACAGCCAGGTGGCTGACATCCGCATTAGGTTACAGACCAGAATACGAAGGTTTGAAGCAGAGTGCACCAGAGAGAGGTTAAGCCTGGAGGAGAATTTTTAAAATTAGGCATCAGTGGCTGCAGGAGGGACTGGGGCTGGAGCTGTTACCGGCATTGACTGGAACCGCCTCAGGCAAAAAAGAGAAGAAAGGAGGTTCCCAGAGAACCCAGCCAACGTGGAGGTTATGGACATGCACCAGAGACAAGTGAAGGAGGACAGCTCCGTGTCTGGGTTGAGAAAGTGGAATAAAGAGGTTCATCTGGGACGAGTGTGCCAGAGGTGCCGAAGGTGGGTAGGTGGACAGAGACGTGGTGGGAATGTACATCCAGCTTCTCTGCGTCTGTCCTGGGGGCTGAAGCAGCCTGCATCTCACTTGTCCCATCCAGCCGATGGAACACATAGCCAGTGACCCTACCCTGCTGTGTTCCATGTCGCTGGGACCCCCAGGTTCTGGCAGAGTCCAGTTCCCGGCAAGACTGCTGCTGGTGGAAGCACAGGTAACGATGCCCCTCACCCCCTGCCCTCAGTAGCTGCTGAGCTCTGCAAATTCTACTTCCCAAGCTCATTTCCTCCTTTTCCTTTAATGCTCCTTTCTCTGCTTGTTCCTCATGGGCCTGTTGTCACGGGGCCTAGTCTGCTGTCCTTTCATTAGGTTAGTTCTCAGACTTCCCTTCAAGGGTTGGGTACATACCAACAGGTGCTCTATGGATGCTTATTAAGTGAATGATTTCCTGTCAAAAGCCAACCCCTTGTACTCACACCCCCCACTACACACGCGCACATGCACACATACATGCACATGTGCACACACACACTCTTTGATTACTAGGGCCATTCCTTTTCTTTAAAAAAAACCATGTCCCAGGCAGTTTCATATCCATTTAAGTGTACAAGTACAAATTTGCCAACATGGGAGAACTGTGGGATCTTGCATTGTGTTGTGGAAATCTGACATGTGCTATTGCATGGATTGGGGAGCAAGAACGCCATCCTGCTCCACCACAGTGCTTGATATAGCTGTCTTTAAAGTTATAAGCTGTACCTTCCAGGGCTGCTTAGAAGCAGTCCTCCCTTTTGCCTTCTCTTCCCACCATCTTCCTCTCTTCCTGCCCTCCCCCCCATCAATTCACCATTTATTTATATTTGCTATAATGTCAGGCACTGTAGTAGGCTCTGTAAATAATTAATCCTCACCACCACCCTCTGAGATGAGTACCAGTATTCCCATCTATATATATAAAAGGCTAACATGCAATGTGTCCCCTCAGGAGTTCGACCGGGAGACCAGGAGTTTGATCGCTCGCTAATATGTGAGCTGACCACCAGGGGCATCATGGAACAAAGGAAGGCCCCAGCCAGCAGCCCCAATCAGCCGTGATCGCCAGCCAGGCCAAGGGACCTTACCCATGCACAAATTTCTGCACCAAGCCTCTAGTTTTATATGTTAAGTTCAAAGCCCCAGTAGTAGGGAGCAGTGGTTGTCTTTGTTTCCAAAGCCCCTGCTCTTTCTGCTCTCCTGGGCTGCCTCTCACTTGGGTCAAGTTCATCTGGCCTATGTCCTATCTTTATTCCCTTTACAATCTCCATAAAGCCCTGCTCACTGGCTGCCTGTGTTGTCCTCTCCCTTAATTCAGAATATGTTAGACCAAGTTCTTTTCATATTTTTGGTGTTGCTTATGAAAAACCCTGATTGCTTTCTTCTACAAGAAGATGTATTGTGGTCCTTAATAAATATGTTACTTAGATTTGAAATCATTTCAATGTCTTTCGCCGTTTAACAAATTTCACTTTGATTCTATGGTTGCCTCCACTGCTGCACTGTTTGTTAGCTAGAACAGGGACCAAATCCAGTTTGACTGTGTAGCCTTCAGAAGGCTTTATCCAATGGAAGGAAACTTGACTTTGGGTGGTGAATACACAATACAATCTACAGATGACATATTATAAAATTGTAGTCCTAAAACAGTGGCTCTCAACCTGGGGTCACAACCATCGGAAAACACATCCTGCATATCAGATATTTACATTACGATTCATAACAGTAGCAAAATTACAGTTATGAAGTAGCAACGAAAATAATTTTATGGTTGGGGTCACCACAACATGAGGAACTGTATTAAAGGGTCGCGGCATTAGGAAGGTTGAGAACCACTGCCCTAAAACATATATAGAGAGAAGGCTTTATCCAGACACTGGGGCACTAGGGATAGTCAGCTGATATTTTTGAGTAAAGGGCAGTAGCAGAGTATAGAGTATGGGCTCCACAGTCAAATAGTCCCAGATCTGATACTACTCCATCATGTCCAACCCGTGACCTTGAGCAAGAAGCTCAATTTTATGAACCTTAGCTTTCAAAATGGAGAGAATAATAGCATACACTCAATATTATAATGGAAATGCGCACAAAAGAATTAGCATATTGCTTTCACAGAGGATGTGCTAGATGATAGCCATTATAATAATAATGGTGATGAGTTACTGTATCCTTCCTGTCTCTGACCCTTCGGGACCAGCCAACATATCTACCCAACCTCCCAGGCCTGTTTGTGGCAATTCTTTTGGACCTTTCTGATGGTTACCACCCTGCTCTCACCCTGACCCCACTTCCCAACTGTAATCTCTGGTCACTGCATCCAGCCTTCTGCTTCCAGTCCTGTCCCATCCTTGGCACATGATTTTTGCATTTGGCTTCCACTGTTTGACTTGTGGATGCTCCCTCATGGTCTTGGGCTTGGATGGGTCCTTGGTTCTTCCCAGAGCCAGGGGTCTGACCCTGCCCTGGCTCCAACCAAAGGCTACCCAATCTGCCTTAACTCTTTCCATTTCCTATTCACTCTCCTCTAGCAAAACAAGAGAAAGAAGGGAGGAGTAAGAGCAGGTGGGAGGGAGTCAAGAAGACAGGGCTTCCGTGAGGCTCTCCCGACTCTTCTCTGGGCTTTTTCTCTAACGCCTGAACTGGTATTGCTGTTTCTAACCTTATTTCCATTCAGTTCACCATCCATGTAATCACTGGAATAACAACTGCAAGCACGTATTAATCATGCATTACGCATGTGACAGGTACAATTCAAAGCACTTCACGAACATTAATTCATTTCTCCCTCACTACCGACATATTAAGTAAGCAATAATAGTGGCTTCGTTTTAAAGATTGAGAAGCTGACATGCCCTTGCTCACTCCCTTGAGCACCTTGCCCAGAGCTGCACAGCCAGTGAAGCCGCAGAGCTTAGATTCCCGTCAGCCAGGATGAACGTGATTGCTGTCTTTGCATTAGACTCTGAGCACATTCTTCAAGCGAGGGGGAGGTAGCTTTTGAATCAACCTATTCAGGTTTGGCTACTCCTTGGGGCTAAACTTTGGAGAGAATTAATATTTGTGCAAAGATTTTCCCTACTCCGCTGCACAAAATTTCCCCTAAAGGACAGCCAAAATTTGGGAATCCTTTGAGACTGGAGACAGAGTCAAATACCCTAGTATCTTCCCCATCCTGATACACATATGTAACAGTAGGTTCCCACAGGTCAAGAACTGTCATCCATCTTTCTACTTCCCTTACACGCTTCCCCAGCACAGTGCTCCACCCAACACATGCTTTGAACACTTTCATATGCATTTCTCCAGGTTATACTGAGTATTTCATGAAATCCTATATAATAAAAGCCTAATATGCAAATCGGCTGAATGGGGGAACTACCATTGGAACAACCAGTCGCTATGACATGCACTGACCAGGAGGCAGATGCTCAATGCAGGAGCTGTCCCCAGCCCGCAGGCCCCAGGCCAGCCAAGGTGGGTGCCAGCAGGGGCCTCCCGGATCGCCCTGCTGGTCACCCCACAGATTGGCCCTGATCACTGGCCTGGCCTAGGGACCCCACCCGTGCACAAATTTGGTGCACCAGGCCTCTAGTAATGTTTATAAAAGTGTCTAGGTGTTTTTTAAATAAAGTTCATCATTATTGTTACTGTTATTGCTATCTCAAAATTGTTTCTACTATTTGAGGGGCTGTTAAAGAATTCTCATGCCATTGGGAAAGCTAAGGGGGAGCAAAGCTGTCTGCATCCTCTATCTTGCTAGATAGAGAGGTACAGCCATGCAGAGTTGCTCTTGAAGGAGTGGGATTGTGGCTTGAAGACATCTCTATAGTCTAAATTCTGCTTTTCTTGCTCAGGCTCTATGGAGAAAGAGCAGCCTGCGGGTCGCACCTTTGCCCTCCCCACCTGTGTGTGGCAGAGCCATCTGGAGCCCACCACCCTGTGGAGCGGGCACTCATTCCTTGACTTTGGTCGATAAACAAACCCAGAGACTGAGTAGCCAGTCCGGGTGTTTGCATAGAGCAGTAGAGGGAACATTCCCAGCACAGAGGACACAGCTGGGGAGGCTGTCAGAATAATCCAGGCCTCTGGGAAAAGGCCAGGCTTAGTCCCGCAAACATGGCCCCGGCCTGGGCTCGACCTCTGGATGCCACGTGTCACCTTCGGTGGGAAAATCAATAGACCCCTTGTCTGGAATGTGCACCCCTTTTCTTGTGAAACATGGGAAACAGCCAGCAATTGTGTGAAAGGAAAAGCCTGTCTGTGAGCTGTCCTCACCGCATGCGGACAAGGCCTGCCTCCTGCCAGCAGGTCAATACTGCTATTGTCTCCCTTCCCAGGCGGTGGGTGATCGTCACTCAGCCTCCCAACATTCAGGCTCTAGGTTTCCGGATGAGCCAGGGCTGCTGTCCACACAGCTCTTTAAAGGAAGAAGGACAAAGGGGCACTTCAGCTTGGTTAGGGGAAGCTTGGTGCTGCTTGGCTTGCATGAAGACGGGACCGAGAGAGAGCCCAGGTCAGGGTGATGCAATGCCCCCCTTTAGATCTTGGCGGCTCAGACCTGTTGCCCGGAGCCCTCAGAAATGCAGAGACAAGGCAGAGTCTCAAGGTGGGAGTGAGGAAGCTGGCCTGGGTGGCAGTGAGTTTGCTAAGCAGGCACTAAGCCAGGGCCACCTTGTTCTTACCCAGAAGCTGTGCTCCTAAACCTCTGGGATTATAAGAGGAAGCAAACAGCTTTAATCGTCAGAACTAAATTCAATTAACTGATAATGACTTCCAGGAACCATTATGTTGAAAATGTTCTGAAGCTGGGTTCCAGCTCAGTGGGAAAGAGTGGCGCAATGGATCAGGTCCAATTGTGACGAGTTGGGACTGTCAGAACTCTCTGCCACCCCTGCCCTGGCCTCCCTTCTACATACATTCTAATGGCTGTCAGAGTTACTCCCTCCCATGGACCCCTCCCTGGGCTGACTACTGTCCACCTTCATCCTCCCCTATCCCCACCAGTGAACGTACACCATAGCTCAAGCCAGAAACCTAGATCTTATCACGAAAGACTCCTTTTCTTTTCCCTTCGTATATTGGTAATCTACAAATCCTGCCAGTTCTACTTTCTCAAGATCTTTTTTTTAAAAAACAAACACGAAACCTTTTTAATCCGTCCTCCTCCCTTTCCCATCCACAAAGCCTTTGTCTTAGCTCATCTCTCACCTCCATGAGCTCGCCCTTCCAACAGGTGTATCTGACTTCTACGTCTGCCCATCTGGGTCAGCATCTGCCCATCACACCCATCACAAGAGTGAGCCTAGGAAAGTTTATGTCAAGAATTAGAGGCGACAAGACTTCAACACAGAAAGAAGGAAGTCTTCAAAAGGTGAAAGACCCATCTGAGTAAGTCATAACTCCCTGGACTCCCAGTGGCTAAAGTTCAGCATAGCTTTGTTTCCTTGCTCCTTGCACTGTTCCTTTCCCTTCCCCTCCCTCTCCCCCTCCCTCTCCTCCTCCCTCTCCCCATCCCTCTTCCCCTCCTCCTCCCTCTCCCTCTCCTGTCTCCCTCCCCCTCCTTCTTCCTCGCCCTCTCTTTTTCATTTGCCTTATTACTGATCTCCTAAATGCCTTCAAAAGCATCCTTATTCAAGTATGTGAATAACCAATTCAAAAATATTTATTCTTTGAGTTCCAAAGTCTAAAAGAGCTAATAATTTTACCTTGTTCTTCCAGTAGCCTCATTATCTGTTTGCTACTGTCTCCAGAGGAGTCAGGTGTCCAGAGGAAAGCCTGAGGCAAAGTATGGGTGACTGCTGCCCAATGAGTGCAAAGCAAGACCTGGCAGCTCCTGGGAATTCCTTTCTTGGAGAGGCAGCCCTCGGCAGAGGGTCTGCCTGGCTAGCAGAGAGCTGTTGTAATTTGTTTCCACAGCTATAAGGAGATGACTTATTCCCTGGAGCAGTAGAATGGGCTTTATAGGCTTGTAAGAAAAAGACAGCATTTTGTAATAACACCAGCAGATGCCCGTGCCAGGGAGGCAGGGAAGTTCGTGACTCGGACATTAAGCTGTCAGAATATGGCTGGACAGGTCAAATGCAGATAACCCTCGCACAGAGCCAGATCCAGATTCTGGGGAAGGCTTGAGCCACCTACTGGTGACGGATAAATAAGACAGTTTCCAGAGAACCTGGTGGGGAGAGAGCGAAGGAGCCAATAAATCGCTTTTCATTACAAAATCCAAGGTGTTTATTTTTATTTTTATTGGAAATTATGAGACAGTCTGCCTGTGCATTGCACATGGAAGGAAAGGTAACACTTATTTTCAGGATTTCCAAGGGACTTATTACCTGTTTTGATCCTTTTGATGGTATCTCCAGCAGCATCCTAAGGCATGGGGAAGAGGGAGACAGAAAATATAGACAACACGAGATATCTGAGAAGGGTAATATGCCCAGGAGGGTGTTGAGACCAGAAATATTGAGGTCCATTAGAAGGCAATCTTCAGTGTTTCTTCTAGGTCAAAGTTGAGTGGATTTTTAAGATAATTAAAAATTAACATTTAAACTGCAGAAATACTTCACACACACACACCCCTTAAAAAAAGAGGAGGGGGGAGTTCTAGATGGACCTGGAGAGCATTATGCTGAGTGAAATAAGCCAGTCAGAGAAAAACAAGTACCATATGATTTCACTCATATGTGGAATCTAGTGAACAAACTGAACTAACAAGGAAAATAGAGACAGACTCAAAGATAAAGAGAAGGTTGAAGCTGTCAGGGGTGGGTGGAGCTGAGTGAAGGTGGAGAGATTGAGCAAGAAAGAAAAAAAAAAGAGAGAAAAAATTCATGGACATGGACAACAGTGTGGGGACAGCCAGGGCATGAGGCGGGCGGAGAGGTGGAGGAGGCTATAGTGGGGATAAATGGTGACAGAAGAAGACTTGACTTGGGGTGGGGAACACACAATGCAGATGAGGGGAGATGTTGTGGGATTGTACGCTTGAAACCTGTCTAATTTTGTTAACCAGTGCCACCCCAATAAATTTAATAAAAAGGAATAAATTTAAAGGAAACTCTTAATATTCTTCAGGGAAGTCTTCCCTTTCCCCAGAGACTAGATTCGATCGTCTTATTATGCAAACTCCTTGCCTCCTGTACTTTTCCTTGCAAGTACTTCTCATAATTTTTAAGCATACAGCTGTATGTTCCCCGTGTCTTTAATATCTGTGCTCCCGCTGGACTATAAATTCCGGGCGTTCAGAGCCAGGTTGTCTCCTCTTCCCTGCTCTATCCCCTAACACTTGCCTGGGACATAATCTAGACTCAAAGGGACTGATGATAATGATGGATTGTAAGACAGACAGGGAGGAAGATGTGGACATGAGGGAGTAATAAAGAGTAAAAAATGGTGGCGTGTATAGATTGAAGGGTCAAATGAGGATGAAGAATTATTACAGTGTAGGATCTAGGTGGTTGGCAGGAGAGTATGAGAGGCATGGAATTGCAATTTTCAAGGGGAGATATAGCTATTAGTGATGACAAGACCTGGACTAGGGTATCACATAGGAGTTGGTAGCTGAAGTGGGGTGAGGAAATTCATCATGAGAGGTGAGGAGCTGAATGTCTGAGACCAGTAATTGGCTGTGTCTTCTCCACAGATGTTGGCATTAGCAAAATGATGGCTAATGCCAGGAGTGGTATGAAGAACTGAAGCCTTCAGTGAGTGATGGGAGACAGGGAAATCAGCGGCTGACAGCAACAGGGAGAGGTGCCAGGTGGCATAGTCTGATGGCATATGTTTCCTCCAACCATTTTTAAACAAATATTTACAAAGTGTATACTATATATGAAGCCAAATTCATGCCATGAGTGATACAAATAAGAGTAAAATATTGTCCCTTCTTTAAGGAACTTACAATTTACTGCCTAAAAATATGAATAATATTGAAATATTTAATTCATTGAATTCAAACATTATTGATGGTCTTAGTCTGTGCCACGCATAATGATAAGCCTTTAAGAATAAAAAGATTCAGCCGGCCAGCATGGCTCAGTGGTTGAGCGTCAGCCTATGAACCAGGAGGTCACAGTTCAGTTTCTGTCAGGGCACATGCTAGGGTTGTGGGCTTGATCCCCAGTGTCAGGTGTGCAGGTGGCAGCCGATCAATGATTCTCTCTATCATAGATGTTTCTATCTCTCTCTCCCTCTCCCCTCCTCTCTAAAGTCAATAAAAATATTTTTTTAGAAAAAGAATAGAAAGACTTAGAGATCTTGCCTTCGAGGTGTTTTTCATATAGGAGGATAGACAAACAACAACATAGAAAATTATAATTCAACTGAATAAATGCTAATAGTGAGGATTGCATATGCTGTCCAAGGGGCATAAGGAGGTTTCCTAATCTAAACTAAGAAAAGGAAATCAATGAAGTTTCCTGGGAGAGAATATAGCCAATTTCAATTCTGAAGGAAAAATAAGAGGAAGTAGTGAGAAGAATAGAGATCGTTCTACAGGGAGTCAATTGTTAGTGCAATGCATGATGGTGAATGGAAGGGTGACAAATTCTGAGATCTGGAAGCTCTGAGTGCTGGGGGCCAAAAGGAGTTATGAGGGGGTGGCAGAAAGGTAAGCAGGTCTTAAATCATAGAGATTTTTATGACAGGTTAGGGACTTTGAATTTCATCCTGAAGAATACTGGGAACCTGGGAAGTAGAAGAATGGTATGAGTCTAGTTAGTAACAAACGCTGAAAATAAAAAACTCAAACAAGCTACGCAAAAACATGAATTTATTGATCACATTACTAAAAAGTGCAAGGGTTAAAGGAGGGGGCTTCAATCAAATCTTGATATAGGGCTTAAATGATGTTATCAGGTCCTTTTTCATCTTTGGGCTCTGCTCTCTTAAATGTTGGTTTCATTCTCCAGCTCTTTGAGGTGATGGTTTTGGGTCTGTGAATACCCAGAGGTAACGTCAGTAGAAAGACAAATTTTCTTCCTGGTACTTCTCACTTAAGTCCCAGTACTCTTTTTGCTGAGAACATTTGGTCACATGCCCTCTCTGAACCAATCACTGTGGCAGGGGCTGTGTGCTGATTGGCTAGGCTGCTCTTATGCTCCACCCCTAGATGTAGGGTCAGTGTCCTATTCAAACTCCCTCGGGCAGCGGTTCTCAACCTGTGGGTCTTGACCCCTTTGGGGGTCAAACGAGCCTTTCACGGGGGTCACCTAGACCATCAGAAAAGACATATATAATTACATATTGTTTTTGTGATTAATCACTGTGCTTTAATTATGTTCAATTTGTAACAATGAAATTGGGGGTCACCACAACATGAGGAGCTGTATTAAAGGGTCGTGGCATTAGGAAGGTTGAGAACCACTGCCTTAGGGAGGAAGGGGAAGGTGATTCCTCCTCAGAAGTATGCTATCAGCAGAATCAGGGTAAATGGATACTGAGCAGGTAAGAACAACACATGTGTGCTGCAGTTTTGATAAAGGTCACTTTGGGTAACTATATGGAAAATGGGTTTGACAGGGAAGCTTGGAAGTAAGGATATGTGCTAGTCAGTTAGTACCAATCAGGTAAGAGGTGATGAAGGCCTGAAATAAAACATAGAATATGAAAAATTTTTAAGTAAAAGCAATAGAATTTGTTGAATAGCTGAGAGATGGGGGGAAGTAAGGAGTCTGGTGACTTTCAGGTTTCTAGCGTAGACAATAGAGCCATGCAACACAGAGAGAAGCTATTGGAAGAGGAGCGATTTGGGTGGTGGTTGAGATCGATAAATGTAAAGTTTAACATGGTTTTGACATATTAAGTTTAAAGTGCCTGTGGCATACTCAAGTGGAGGTTTCCAGGGAGGCAGTTAGATTTAAGAGTCTGGAACTCAAGAAAGAAGTCTGAACTGGGAACATGGATTTGTGAGTCTTCAGGTTATAGATGAAGACTGAGTCTATCAGGGGAAATTAGATAACCCCGAAGAAGTGTGTAAAGTAGGAGAGAGTCTCAAGCACCCCTCAAAACTTAAAGGGGCCGGCAGAGGAAAGGGAACTAATGAAAATGGCTTGGAAGAGACTATCAGAAAGATACTTGTAAACCAGAAGAGAGCATCCTCAAGAAGTGAGAGCAAGCAGCTGTGTGCAGAAAAGAGGGTGCCTACCTTCCACCACGTGCCCTTAGCAGGACACACTGGTGATGCTCAGAAGAAATGCAGCTGAGCAGCACCTTCAAGGTCTGTCTTGTCTTTCACTTAAGACAAGAAGGTGAAGGAAATAAATATGAGGATGTTGAGAAGAAATCAGGGGAGTGGGGGGAGTGTTTACTCTGGAGTGGGCATTCTTAGAGACAGAGTAGAACTATTTTGAGGGAAAGGAGTGGTGTATGGGGAGATAAAACACCAGAGGAGGAATGATGACTGTAGGAGCTTGAACCTGGGGGCTCAACCAAGGTTGACAGGGATGTGGTGTGGTGGAGATCAGTGATCTCAAGGTTCTAAATAAAAAGCTGCCTAAGGTTGTTTCTGTCCTGGTATAAACTGTATCCTAGCACTCCCCTGACACAACATTTGATGACCTACCTTTGTCCCTGAAATCAATTGCAGCTCTTTACCCCACCTGGCCTGGCCCCTGACTGCCTTCAAAACCCCACCTGGCCTGGCCCCTGCCTGCCTCTCTAGTTTCATACCTTCCCTTGCTCCCCATACAAGCATAGAAACATCCTTTCTGTACCTGGAAAATCCCAAGCTTGCTCCCATCTCAGGGCCTTTGCACCTGCTGTTCCTTCTTTCTACAGTCTTCTTCCCTTACTCAAGGCTGACTCCTTGAGTGTATTTGGATTTCAGTCCGAGCATTACCTCCTCAGAGAGGGCTTTATTCTCCTACCCCACAAGTCACCGTCTCTCATGCTTTATTTCCCTGGGAGCATGTCTTATTCTCTGAGATGCTCTCATGCATTTCTTCCCTATTCCTTTCCACCAGCGTGTAAGATCCAAGAGATCTTGGGCCTCTTCTGTCTTTGGTCACCCATTATCTCCAAGCATCAGGAACAGAGTCTGACACAAAGTAGGTGCTCCATAAGTATTTACTGCCCAGATAAATACTTATGGCCTGAATAAATGAATATTTAAAGTTGCAGCCTCCTCTGTAGGCTCTGGTTAAAGCCGTGGCCATATTCCTTTGGGTGTTTAGGAATAGACAGGTTGACATATTTCGAAGGGAGAAGTCACTCAAGGTTCTCCTAACAAGACATTCTTCTCTAATGTAAATCATTCTGAATATCATGTAACACCCTCACAACACCAAAGTTGTCTGATGAAAGATAGCATATTGAAAGGCAGCTCCCCAAACAAAACTCTATTTAAATAAAATGTGGCAAACAATGGTCCACCTACAAATAGGTTTCCATAAGGAACTATTGCACAAAACAGAAAGCCACCTACTCTTACCTAAAATACATTGGGAGTTTTCATTCTAAATGGAAATTGTACAGCGCCACATTCTCAGACACTAATAAGGCTTAATGAGATTACTGAACTTGGCAGAGACTGTCAAAGTGCGTATCCTGACTCTATTTTTGTTATAAACCAGTATTGCCTAAAATAGAATTTCTTAGAGTAGAATAGTTGGGTGAAATCTGAGTAAGTCTTCCCAGAAAACTGAGACTGTGAGAAGGACTAGAGCCATAAGGGTGGTATTCTGCCAAAGTAAATCTGCTCAAAATAATTCTGTCAAAATAAATATGTAAGTATTAAAACAATCCAAACAGGCTGCTTTACTGCAGGACTTTCATACATTTGGAGGTGTTCCTAAACTTCGAGGTGATACATCATATTCATTTCTTTGGCCTCAACACTTCCTAAGAAACAACCACTAACATGGGTCATAATATCAATGGTGGTTGTATAATGATTTTATGATAAACTTGGCTTTGACATATTGGAGCATCAGGACTGAGCGATGAGTTGAGAAAGTGATAAAAGATGGATCAATATAACATAGAAGAGGGAAGGTGAACAGCAAAGACATGGCTTTGATGATCTGCTACCTTGAAGGGCCCAGGCAGCAATAGTTGAGGTGGCAATGGGGGAAGTGCTGGGGTTCTAAGCAGATTTCATGCTAACTGAGCCTTCCTCTCCACCCTTACACTCATTTAGCTAAAAGCCAGCTCTGAGACAGCATTTCCTTATCTAAGGTCTGGAGTCATCCTTTGCATTCTATTTTGGTTTGAAGCTTATTATTGCTTCTCCTTCAATTAGCATAAATTTAGGTAGAAAAGATCCTTTCCCTTTCTTTCTATGTAATTCTAAAACAAACATGTTCAGAGAGGCAGGGTTAAGCACCAGTTTGGTGTTAGAAAATATAAGTTACAGCCAGTCTGGTGTGGCTTAGTGGTTGAGGATCAATCTATGAAACAGGAGGTCATGGTTAAATTTCCAGTCAGGGGACATACCTTAATTGTGATTACAGGCTCAATCCCCCAGGGGGTGGGGGGGAGGTGTAGGAGGCAGCTGATCAATGATTCTCTCTCATCATTGATGTTTTTATCTCTCTCTCACCCTCCCTTCCTCTCTGAAATCAATAAATATATATTAAAAATAAAATATAAGTTACAAATATAGATAGATAGATAATATACCTATCTTGTTTCATAATTGTCACACTGAAACATTTCCTAAAATTGTTTTGAATGGCCCATAGTTCTTCTGGGTGTTGACTGGAGTAGCACTGGGCTGGAAGTATACCGATTAATAAGCCATAGCAGCTCTGGAAGAATGTGTGGATGGACTTGGCAGCCAGTGGCTCATGTGACTTAAATGTTGCTATGTCTGGGAAGAAAGACCTGTCATGTTGTTGGTACTTCTGACAAGTGCTCTTTAAAGGTTCTATAAAACCATGGACACTGCTGTCATGGAATGCTGCTCTTATGGCCCCCTACAAACTGTGGGGGGAAATAAGACAATTGGGTAATGTAAGAAAGAATATAAAAGAGGACCAAAATGTATGTGGTTATAAAGAAGAAAGAAATAACAAATGATTGGGCAAATCGTGCAATCAGGAAAGGCTGACTTTAAGGGCCCTAAGGATGGAAAATTCACTCCTGAGGTCAAAGAGAGGTGTAGAAAGAGGCACTGGGTCTGAGGGTTCCTGTGTCAGGACACTGGGTGGGGCAAACTGATCAAGACAGATTAGGATAAAGGGGCAGCAAAGTATAGAATGGCTGTCAATGATGGGATTCTAATTTGGAGAGCGCCAAGGACCCATTCATTCTTCACTTAATTGCAGATAGACAACCACAACTGAAGAGTTCCTCTTTGACCTCATGGATTTCTGAAGCAGTCAAGTCTGTGTTTGAACTCTTGCTGTCTATGTGACTTCAAACAAATTATATAACTTCTTTTTTGTTTGTCTGTTAATCCTTACCTGAAGGTATTTTTTCCATTGATTTTCAGAGAGAGCGGAAGGTTGGGGGAGAGACAGAGAGAAACATCAATGTGAGAAAGACACATTGATTAGTTGCCTCTCACCCACACCCTGATCAGGGCTGGGGATCCATCCTGCAACCAGTTACATGCCCTTGATGGGAATTAAACTCAAGACCTTTCAGTCCGAGGGCTGATACTCTAACCCAGGGGTGGGCAAACTTTTTGACTCGAGGGCCACAATGGGTTCTTAAACTGGACCGGAGGGCCGGAACAAAAGCATGGATGGAGTGTTTGTGTGAACTAATATAAATTCAAAGTAAACATCATTACATAAAAGGGTACGGTCTTTTTTTTTTTTTAGTTTTATTCATTTCAAAAGGGCCGGATCCGGCCTGCGGGCCGTAGTTTGCCCATGGATGCTCTAACCACTTAGCCAAATTGGTGAGGGCAAATTACATAACTTCTTGACCTTCCATGTCTTCAGCTATAGAAAGAGTATAATAATACCTTTCAGGGTCATTGTAAAACATAAATGAAATGGTGGTTAGAAGGTATCAGCCCAATGCCTGGCACACAGTAGGTGCACCGTGGTTCCCTTCTACTCTGGAAGGAAGGGCACAGTAAAGTAGTTCATAGAAATCAGATGTCAAGATCCTGTTTGTCATCCTGGGTGGTGACACACACACACACACACACACCAGAAGGGGTTTTTCAGCTCCTGCTCAGCCGTGAGGGCGCTTATTTAAGGTCACACACACACACACACACACACACACACACACACACACACCAGAAGGGGTTCTTCAGCTCCTGCTCAGCCGTGAGGGCGCTTATTTAAGGTATACATCTTGGATACAGGAAAGAGCTTTTTGGTGCACCTCGTTCAACTCTCTTTACTTAATAAAAACAATTTAATTTCTAGTCATTCTGTGGGGGAAAGTCTACAGCAGCCAAATAAGAAATGCATGCAAAGGTTTTATATGAGCCAAATTATATTGCCAGTCTTAAAAGAAATAAAGAGGTCAAAGAAGTCAAAAGCATGATTTGTGAAAAATCAATTTATCATGTGATGACAGGCATAGCTGCAATTGACCAACAATAATTCAGAAAAAAATTTGAAATCAACATTCTAAAAAAGCTTAGACTCAAGACTAGGTGGTGTTACAAAAAAAAAAAAAGGAAAGTAATCTATGGTTATACAATGATGAGTAGAAATTAAAAATGTGTCATGTTTGTAGAAATTTTAAAATGTAGTGTTTTTTTTCCCTGAACTGTGTCTAAATTGATGGCATTTTATAATTCAAGGTGTCTTAGAATCTGGGAAATCTGATCTTTTCTGGGGTATGTCCAGATCCCTTTGCCATTCCTGCCTCTGTCATGTTCCCTGATCCCAGTCACACCCAGTATGAGTCAATTCTCTCTCTCTCTCTCTCTCTCTCTCTCTCTCTCTCTCTCTCTCTCTCTCTCCCCCTCTCTCTCTTCCCTCAAAATTTAGTTTTCAGTCCAGCCAGTGTGACTTGGTGACTGAGCATGGATCCATGAACCAGAAGGCCATGGTTCGCTTCCCAGTCAGGGCACATGCCCAGGTTGCAGGCTCAATTCCCAGTAAGGGGTGTGCAGGGGGGAGCTGATCAATGATTCTCTCTCATCATTGATGTTTCTATCTCTCTCTCCCTCTCCCTTCCTATCTCTGGAGTCAATAAAAATATATATTTTTAAAAAGTTTAGTTGTCAAAGAATAAAGTTGCCACTGACTGCAGTTGAATTCTAGCTTTTGAGGTAGCTCTTGGCTATTTTACTCATCTGTGTATACTATGTGACTAGACTATATAAAAACATTTACTATAAAATGCCTTTTCCTCCCTTAGTACTGTCACTATTGGCTTCAGTGTTGATTGAATTATGGAGGAAAAAACAATTATTTTTGTGTTAATTATAGCTAGGATGGGATTTTCCCCAGTGCTTAGGAGTCCTTTTTTTGTTTATATTTACCTTCTATGTCCTGCTTTCAAGTATCTCTTAATGGAACATGGGGTTAAAAAACCCGTTATATTTACCCCACAAAGGAACAAAAGTATGGTTCGTTCAGATGTTTTCTCAGAAGTTTCTGTACATAAAATGAACTTCCTGTTTTAATGAGAAGGGAAAAAAAGAGTTTGTTTTTAAGGCTTTTACACTCATCTATGCCCATGTGGTTTTCTTTATATTTACAATGCAACTGTTATATATGTGTGAATCTGTAGCTACCTGACTTATGAATTGAACACCCTTCATAAAAAGGTCCATATCTTATTCATTCTGTACCTCCAGCACCTAGTAGAATGTTCTTATAATGGGGCGCTTAGTAAATATTTGCTTAATAGGGCTGAAAATGAAACAAATTTATTTCCAATTCTGTATGTAAGGTGTGTGTTTTTTTTGTTAAAAGGCTATACTCAGCATAAGTCTGAGTTCCTACAGGAGGCTTTTTAGAAGATGCCAATTTAGGAACTCAAGTTGTTCCAGAGGCGTACTGTTCTTACACCAGTTTGAGTCACATTTAGGACATTTTATATGCCTCTTGTGAGCATGCTTCACTCTGCTTCACTGTGTCAGAGACCATGGGGATCATTGATACACTTATCACGGACATCATCAAGCCAAGGAGCTCAGGAGATAATCACTCCCTTTTAGACTGGGGAGTTGAGCGATTGGAAAGTCACAGGGTTCCTCCTACTTCCGGAACCATCCCAATTCGACACAGTTTAATTTTCCATCCCTGCCATGTAGGAAAAACAACCCAGAAAACCATAGAGAGGCAAACCCACGCACTGCAGTGTACAGGTCTAAGCACACCTGGTGAATAGTTACACCCAGTTCAGAAAAAGAAAGACCTTCAGGGTTTAGATGCAATGAAGTTAGAATGCCAGATAAGTGTGGCAAAAGGAGAAGTACTCGGAGTATAAGAAGTGATTTTGTTTTTAAAAAGCTGACCCAAGTACTAACCCATAGAGACGCATTTTGTTCACATCACTTGTTTCAATAAAACTTCTGTTTCTATAAAATAAGTGGAAAATTGCACTGCCAATCAAAATATGAGATAAAGCACATGCCTTGCAGCTCAAGTCCAAGAAACCTCTTACCGGCCAGGAGTCAGAGGTCTAAATTATGGGAAAAGTTTTCTAAGCAGAAGATAAGGAGGAAGAACAGAGAACAGCCTTTGAAATATTTCATTAGCAAACTAATTACAGCATCATGGAAAGCATCAAAATATCAATGGACATATTTCCACAGGCGCATAAGCCAATGTGCTATAAGTAACTTCATTTAAATACCCCACAAAATTAAGCTCATAGCATCTTCTGTTGACTTACTTCTACCTCCTTCCGCACTACCCTCTGCTGTCCATGACATCCTTTTCTTCTGGTGAACTCTGCACATCTTCGAAGCCCCAGCACAAATGGCCCCTCTGTTTTCTTCCTCCTCCTGAAATACCACGGCTCATGCACGTCATGGTTATGAATGTATGTGTGTTCATCACCTCTGCAGTGATGGCGAACCTATGACATGCGTGTCAGAGGTGACACGCGAACACATTTTTTGGTTGATTTTTCTTTGTTAAATGGCATTTAAATATATAAAATAAATATCAAAAATATAAATCTTTGTTTTACTATGGTTGAAAATATCAAAAAATTTCTATATGTGACACGGCACCAGAGTTAAGTTAGGGTTTTTCAAAATGCTGACACGCTAAGCTCAAAAGGTTCGCCATCACTGGATTAGAGGCTCCTTGAGGGAAGTCAAGGCTTCTCTTTTGCCCCTGAGCTCTCACAACTCAGGCTGAGGCTTGGTACAGCATGGCTTCTCAATAAGTGCCGGGAGCCAGTCCATCCTTGCTGTTTCAAGGGACCTGGCATATATGGCATACTGTTCTTAATATGTTTGCTCACCTTCTTGGCACTATGTGTTTTAACCAAGGTCACCTCTCTGAGAAAGGTTGTTTCCCCAGGTAGGGATTTTCCCCTGAAGTTAGGGAGGGAATAAAGCCCCTTAACTAAGTGCCAGGTGGGTAATTAATTACTTTAACTATGAACAATCATGCTTAAGCTACATAATCTTTACTCCCTGGAATGGAGATAAGAAACGCCCTAACCTTTGGAATAGAGATTGATAGGATTAGAATCAACTGGTATAAATACAGATGTAACAAGACAACAGGACACAGAACCTAGACACAGGAACCTACACAGAACCTAGACAGAACCTAGACACAGAACCTAGACACAGAACCTACACAGAACCTAGAGACAGAAGAACTTCGCTGGAGAGAACATGGCAAAAGATCTTGGACAGAAACTGGCCACAGAACCTAGAGACAGAAGAACTTCGCTGGAGAGAACATGGCAAAAGATCCTGGACAGAAACTGGCCACAGAACCTAGAGACAGAACCTAGCAAGAGAACCTGGCTGAAGAACCTAGAGACAGAACCTGGCTACAGAACCTGGATAGAACATGGCAAGAGAAGCTGACTAGAACCTGGTGACTGAACCTGGAGAACATGGCAAAAGATCCTGGACAGAACCTGGCTACAGAACTTGGTTGGAGAACCTAGACAGAACCTGGCTGAAGAACCCGGCTACAGAACCTGGCGACCGAACCTGGCTGGAGAACCTAGCAAGAGAACATGGACACAGAACCTGATTGGAGATCCTAAACAGAACTTCACTGGAGATCCTGACCAGAACTTGGCTAGAGATCCTGGCTAGGCAGCTGATCAACTGAACGCTGCCTCTGTGTCATTCCTTCTTCGCCGACTCCGTCCACACCTTTGGGGACCCCTGGACCTGCTGGGGTTGGACCCCAGCAAATAAGTATTTGCCGACTTGGACTGAAGTCTGGGAAAGACAGAGGAGAAAGGAATTATTAAAATCAAGTCTCTAGAGCTCCATGATAGTAAGAAGACATATGAATTCATACTTTCTTCCAATAAGTATTTATTGAGTACTTTTTATGTGAAACCTCATCCAGCTGTAAGTCAACGAACAAAATGGGAATCTTCACTGCGGAGGAGCTTACATTCTAGTTGCATGAGACAGACGATAAACAATAAGTAAATAAATTGTGTAGTATTTTGAAGGTGATGCATGATTTGGAAAAAGAGGGTGCCAGGGAGCTCCTCTGCCCCTCAGAAGCAGAGATGGCCCCCGGCAGTGCAGACCTCATGGCAGTCCAGAAAGGTTGTGTGGGGAGACTTGGTGTGGCCGTCCTCTGTCTGCACCCTATAAAGCTGGCCCTTTCCCCTCGGACCTCACCTCCACTTGGAGCCCTGCCTACTCCCATCCTTCCGCTTTGCACCTGCTTCTCTCATTTCTTCATTTAAATTTTGAACAGGTCATAGACTTGTGTCATGTGACCAAACCCACCTATATTCCATTGACTTGCCCAGTGTTTTAAAACTTAGATGTTTCAAATAAAATGCTTTTCTTTAAAAATGGGAAGATCTGACAATACTCAACCTGCATTCTTTCATGGCCACAACCCACTGGATCTGGAGAGGGTCAGCATCCTGCAGACAGAGGCACTTGGCTTTCAGTTTGACACAGTCCCCACCACTCCCTATTGACCCACACACCACCTTCTGCCCTCATTTAAGATACCAGTTGGACGTTTACAGGCATTGAACTGTATGGCCTTACTCTATTGGCCTAACAATGCCCACCCCGGTTCTGACAGCTCCTTGACTTCCATTTTCTCCCTGGATAGTTTATTTCTGCCATTGACCCGGGTATGCCTTAGCCCTACCTGCCTCAACCTGAGCTAACTCCTGGCTTCCAGCCATCCTAAGTTTTGCCATCAGATTCAGTCTTGTTGGTTCCATCCTGTTGAGACTCTCTGTATCCAAGTATAATCATGTGCCACTTAATGATAGGGATGCATTTTAAGAAATGCATCATTAGAGATTTTCTCATTTTTCAAATAGTATAGACCAGGGGTGGGCAAACTTTTTGACTCGAGGGCCACAATGGGTTCTTAAACTGGACCGGAGGGCCGGAACAAAAGCAAACTATGGCCCGCGGGCCGGATCCGGCCCGTTTGAAATGAATAAAACTATTGAAAAAAAAGACCGTACCCTTTTATGTAATGATGTTTACTTTGAATTTATATTAGTTCACACAAACACTCCATCCATGCTTTTGTTCCGGCCCTCCGGTCCAGTTTAAGAACCCATTGTGGCCCTCAAGTCAAAAAGTTTGCCCACCCCTGGACTATACTTACACACACCTAGATAGTATAGCCTACTACACATCCAGGCTGCAGCGTACAGTCTATTGCCCGTAGGTGACAGATCTGTAGAGCATGTTGCTATACAAAGTCACACGATATTAAATCAAACACAAGAGGAAATGATGCAATCAAGAGACATGGTAAATATGAGATGTACTAGAGGCACGGTGCACAAAATTTGTGCATGGGTGGGATCCCTAGGCTTGGCCTGTGATCAGGTTCCCCTGCTGCCCACCTCTCCCCCCTCGTCCTTCCCTTGCCCTCATCTGCTGCCACCCACCCCCGGTTCCCCATCCAAGCCCAGGGCCCGACCCTGATTGGGTGATTGGGACCTGCTGGCTGGGGGAAGGGACCAGGAGTTTGGCCATCAGGCCCTGATCCGGTGATCGGGGCCTGCAGGCTAGGGGCAGCTCCTGCTTTGAGCATCTGCCCCCTGGTGGTCAGTGTGTGTCATAGCGACCGGTTGTTCTGGTTGTTCTGTCCTAACAGTGGCTTAGGCTTTTATATATATAGATGAGGCTGCTGCCAGTGTAACACTGCATACTGTTTTACAGCAAACATTTTTGTAAGTAGAGAAAGTGCACTCTAAAGTAATGATAATAAGTATAGTATAGTAAATGCATTAGCCTGAAGTAGTCATGTATTATCCTTATCAAGTAGTATGTCCTGTACATCATTGTATGCGCTCTGCTTTCATACAACTGGCAGCACAGTAGGTTTGTTCACACCAGCATCACCACAAACCTTTGAGCAATGCATGTGCTACCTTGTCACTGGGCGATAGGGCTTTTTCAGCTCCATTATGATCTTATGGGTCGACGCCGTATATGTGGTCAGGTGTGATGCGGGACCTGGCTGTCCCTGAGCTGGAAGGCCTCTGGGAAGTCTGCCAGCTGAGAGCACCCTGATCCCCTGTTTGAGCACAAAAACAACAGTGGAGAGATGGGCGTTCAGCCTTCCTCTAACAGAAGCACTTTTCATTCCCCTGTCTTCTAAGTCATCACGGGATGAAAGGCTGCTACGCTCTGCTCCCATTTAATGCTCCGGGGTTCTACATGGGGCTTCTTCGTTGTTACAAAAGGAAAAATTACAGAAGAGCCAGGTTTTCTATTTCTTTCTTTATAGTTCAAGTGTCCTTTTGCCAATTGTAAATCTATGGGAACAGAAAGATTAATCAAAGCAAGGCTGTTTCTGAAATGGTGTGGAAGCCCTCGGCTCTTTCATTTATTTTACTCATAGCTACTTAGACTTTATAAAGGGAAGGAAGGAAGGAAGGAAGGAAGGAGAGAGGAAGTGAGGAAGGAGAGAGGGAGGGAGGGAGGGAGGGAGGGAGGGAGGGAGGAGATGGCCAGTCTCCCTCTGCCTCTGCCCCCACCCATGTGCTGTACTCATCCTCAGTGACCCTCCCAGGTGCGTCATAAACCAACCTCAGGTGCAGGGTGAGGGCATGGTAATGGCCTCCCCACCCCCTTTCCACTCCCCTTCCTCACCCTTTATGGCGCTTCTGTCGGACAGGAGTCTGGGGATGCCTCCTGCATAAGAGGTCCCTAGAGCTGACAGGTGTCCTGGAAGGCCCACGGAGGAGCAGGAGCTGGCTGCGTGAATCTAAAGCTGCTTTAGGCTCCACAGGTGTGAAGGGAGACTTACAGCACAGGGAAAGGGCAGGAGAGCAGGGGTGGCAGTGAGGGGGCCATTTGAGGCTGACTCCAAGTCAGGACTACAGAGTGAGAATTTGGTTCTGTGCCCGCTAGACTGGACTTCCTGATACCTACGAGGGTGAGGGGAGGAGAGGACATCCTAACACCAGGATATCCTAATGATTTCCAGTTCCTGAATGGGTGGTGAGTGAGTAACGGACTAATCCTCTAGTGGCCCATTCAGCAGCTAAAAGACAATCCAGGAGGCTTTATCTGCGATGCTCTTTTAAAAACTGCTTTAATTAACGAGCCGTTATAAAGCCCATAATGCTGACTGGGTCTCCCTGACTGGAGAGAACTGGCCTTCTTCAAAGAAGCAAGGACGAAGGAAAAAAACCTTTTCTCTTTTGATTTGTGAGCCCCAGGTTGCTCCAAAGCTTCTCTTCAAAGATCGTTTTTCCCATTTCAGGCCCGTCGTTTTTATTTTCTGATACCCGCTTAGAAATAACCTCGTCTTTCAGGTACTTAGTTATAGCACATAAATCCTTCTGCCATTGCTGAGAAACCCCAGAACTGCTCTGACGCCTCCCGGGAGCCTGGGCCGCACCACGCGGCACAGCACTGCCACCTAGCCGGGCTTCGTGGGGAAAAATTTAATGAGCTTTCTCCTGTTGAGGATTCAGGTGGCATTTGTAAAACGGGATTTAATTGGGGCTGAATAAACTTCACTTTAACATTCCTCACACAGCGGCCTCTGCTCATGGGTGACAACGGTCTGCATTTGCTCTGATTTGTCACAGAATCCAGGTCCCGCAGCCCCGTGCCCAAAATAGAAAGCAGCAGTGGGAACCCCGCACGCCTTCCGGAGCTGTCAGTCACCCGCCGCTCAGCTCCGCGCCCCTGGGAGAAGCTCCAAGCAGCGAGCTCTCTCCCCCAGTGGAAGCTGGAAACTACCTAGAAAGCCCAGACGGAACTTCTGGGCAGAATCATAAGCTTTCGTTTGATGAAAAGCTGTCCTCGTTCATGGCTGCACAAAGCCCGTTGACTTCATGCTGCCTTTATGCAACCTCGGAGAATGGCGCTACTACCTTATATGGATGGAGGAAGCAAAATGAGACCCTGATTGGCGAGAGTCTGAGAGAGTTCAGCGAGAAAGCCTGCCTTCTTCTACGGGGTATCCAGAGGTTTACCATTGCCTAGGGCTTCTGAGAAAGCCACAGATATTTGCAGTTTTTAGAGTGGATGAGGGTTCATCCTTTAGGGCAAGACTGGGGGATGGGAAGGGGTGGGACACGTGACTAACCCAGAGGGTTATTTGCATATTTAATATTTGGGACCATGGTTCACTGAGGGTGACGGCCATGGAAAGCAAACCTGTGGCTAAGGGGGGACACTGTGTTCTCTAAGTAGATTCCTCCTAGGGGTATGGAGAGAGGTGAGAGGGCTCTGACGCTGAGCCGAACCTACAAAGGGTAAATCCCTCTTCCAATCACTGCTCGGCTGCTGCTGGTATTAACCCAAGACCCACAATAGCCCAATGGCATGGAAGTAAAAGGGAACGTGTTCAAATTAACCCCCCAGACAGGAATGATAATTTAATTTTTTTCACCAGCAGAAGGAACAATACTCAGCATCTCTAACACCTACTACATGTTCATGAAACCATGTTGCCAATAGGTGGATAATCAAATTGTTCTGCATAATCGGATCTAGTGTTTTCCTGCTTCTTCTTCATGCTAATTTATTCTGGCATGGCTTTTCAATAATGGAAATCTGTTCTTACAGAATCCATTTCATCAAGATTTTCCATATTAAAATAGAGATGGAAGTGTCGTGGAGAATTAGATTACTTGCCCTCGCTCCCATGCCTGGCGCTGCTTGGGAGGGGCCTTTGTCTCACAGTGGATAAGCAGATGGCATTAATTGAAGAGAAGAGTAAGTGTACCTTTCATAGCAGGCTGGGTGATTGTTTTTAAAGTGTGGTTTCCATCTAATCAAAGCCTCTTGCCTGCACAGACTTAATTTGTTCCTTTCCTCATGAAATTTGTTCATTTTCAAAGCATTTTCAGCCCTAATCATTACCACCAGGGTGAAACACTAGTTTAAATAAACGCCCCAGTGACTAGAACATGTGTTGGTGTCTCATACCCAAGAAATAATTTCCGGGCAAACCAAATCCTTAGCATCAGAAACGAAAGGACAGATTGATAAGTAAACACTCCTTTGGGGAGCACCTCCTGAGCACAGGTCCTGTGCTGGGGCTGGGGGTGGGGTACACCAGGGAACAAGGTGCAATCCCCATCCACCAGGAGCCAGGTCTCGTATGGGGCTCTCCGACTTCAGTTTGTGGAGAATCACCCAGGGGACGTGTTAAAAGTGTGGGTTTCTGAGACCTGTTCACAGGGATTCTGAATCTGCTGGTGCTCAACAGATGTGAGTTGCCAAAGACAGCACATATGTATCATGTTCTTCATAAATGTCCTCAGGTAGTTTCCTTCATTCATGAAATATTGCGGGGGGCTGGGGTCTCTTCTCTGCATCGCGTGTGGAGAGAGAAAGAGAGAGAGAGAGAGAGAGAGAGAGAGAGAGAGAGAGAGAGAGAGAGATGAACTGGTTCATTTAAGTTAGGAAGTGCTTTTGAGATTAAAGATAAATTGAATTGGACAGACACAAAATTAGATTAAAAGCTTGGGCTGGGTGTGGCATCTGCCCTCTCGTGGAAGGACAGAGAGAGAGCCAGCACCTAAGCAGTTTTTTATATACTCGAATTACAGGAAGTTACATCACATCTGGGTGGGCCTTGAATTCCTGGCGACATCATGAGATCCATCCCCTTAACACTGGGCGGGAAAGTCAGGCTGAGTGGCATGGAATCTCTTGACTGGATCCGCCCTCAGGGCGTGGCTTTGCCTTGGCTCTGAGTTTCAGCTGACAAAATTGAACCGAGTGTTTACTAATGGCCCTCAGCAATGAAATAGTGCCCTGTTGGCACTAGCCCCCTTTCTTAAGCACTCCTGGGAAGATCTTAGATACAGGCCAGGCACTCTTTCCAACAGTTATGTGAGCAATGCATAATTCTCATCAAATACTATTTGTTTGGTTATTGCTGTAGAGAGCGGGCATCTTCATGGCCCTAAAGTTCTGATCTTATTCATCTCATGTAATATTAGTTCTCATTGATTCCTCAGCAACATTTCCTAAACTCTCCTATAGGGTTATACTAATTTAGCTCTTCTAGAATAAGTTTCTCAATAATAATATTAATAACACTACATAGTTACTGGCAACTTACTGCATGACAGTAAGCACCTTGCATGCTCTTTCTCATCGAATTCTCACAACCAACCTAGGTGACATATACTATGGTTATTCCTCATCTTGTACATGAGATGCCTCATTGATGTGGGTTTCTTCAGATGCGTGTGTGGGTGGGGGAGTTAGCCAGTCCTTTTGGGATTTCTGGGAATCTCCTACCATCCCAGTTTGTCCAAGAATGAAGGGACTTTCCATTTTTAAATTAGGCAAATCAAGATGAGTTGGTCACCTTCCTCCTATACGGGATTTGGAGCGGGGACACCAAAACCCAAAGAAAGATGGGTTGAAATTCTAAGCCGAAAGCTGAGTCCGGTGAGCTAAGGAATCTAAATGGTTCATCTTGACCTAAGAGAGAAGCAGCAGCCGAAAGCCTTGGCACGGCGGTCAGGAAACAACGCGAACACTGTGTTTGAATACTTGGCTGGGGTCTGGGACAGTTACTTAAAACAAGTGGACTTGACTTGCCAGCTACAGGGTGAAGCATGGTGAGCCAGCCAGTCTAAGGGACATCTCTGCTCTCCTGTCCTCTTCACTTAGGTGAGTGGCCCCGAGGCGTCTCCAGAAATGCCTGTGGTCCATGGTGTTTCAGGGCATCCCCAGTCCCACCTCTTCATCTCAACACTTGGAATCTCTTAGGAAAAGCAGTGGCAGGAGTGGCAGCTTAATTCCTGTTGCCTGGGAGCCTGTGGAAAACAGCTTCACCCTCATCTCCCCAAGGGAATGACTAACGCTGTCCGATAGCCCCTGGTTTGTTCCTCTGCAATGCACACACCAAGTGTCAGGGGTACAGAGAAACACACAGCCCAGCCCCAGGTGACAGGAGGCCTCAGGAATCATGGGCTCCCCTCCAAAATGTCTGAATTCTTTACTCCTGGCTAAAGAATTTTCCCCAAGAAGCAGCCCAAAGCTGCCGGGAATGCAGATACCAAGGAGCAAACAGCTTAGAATAGATTGTTGAGTCCAAAAATCTAAGGAACAGACTTTTATAAGTTTCCAGAACCGAATGAATCAGAAGTGGCCAAGAACAAAGAGTAACTATGAAATCTGAAGGTCAAGGAATCAAAAACTGGAATTTGAGGTCCAAAGCAGCCAGGAGTAGTCAAGACAATTGTCTGGGTCAGGTATCATTGTCTGCAGCTGGCTTTCGTGGCCAAGGACTGCCTGGTGTGTATGTGTGGGCAGCTGTGGTTAAAGAGTCAAAAAAATATTGTAGAAGACACACGATTTCACAAGGGGGAAGAGATGAGTTTTCTTTCATTGGTGGTTGGCACTGTGTCTCTCCTACCTCTTCCAGTGTCCATGTTTCCATCAGCCAGACTCATTCCTTACTTCTGGCCTCCAGTGCAGTTTTTTCTCCTCAGCCAATGTGCAGACACCTTTGCCTACCTTCATTCTGTATTTATTATCTGCGTGCTATTTCAGTTATTTATTGCTAGTAGCAAACCATCCCCAAACTTAACAGTTTAAGACAACAACCATTTTATTTGCTCATAATTCAGTGGGTCAGCTGGGCAATTCTCCTGGTCTGCTTCTTTGTGGGGAAGGGGGCCTCTGCAGACAGCTGGTGGCACAGCTGGGACTAGACAGTCTAGCGTGGCCTCATCCACATTCCAGCAGTGGGCAGGCTGGTTGAGGTCTAGAGGACCTTTGCTGGGACAGTCCATCTGTGCTCCCTTGGGTCTGTCAGCCTCCAGGAAACTAGCCTGGGATTTTCACATGATGATGGATGTATTTTCAGCGCAGGCGAAGTTCAGTCTCAGTGCTCCCATTTTAAAGCCTTATGTGCTAATGAGGGCCAATCAAGTCATGCAGTCAAGCTCAGTCAGGGGAGAAGAAATAGACGAGAGGAGCTACAAAGAACTTGTGCCTATTTTTGCAATTTATCACGCCTTCTCTATGCCAGGCACTGTCCATGGTGACATGACGTCACCATCTAAAACACTGACACAAGGTCCCTGAGGGGTGTGAATGTGATCAGGAATCACGTGGAGCTGAGTGTGGATTGCTTAGCTGTGTTGAGAGCCTTGCTAAAGCCTGAAGTGTGACGGTTTGAAAAGTGGCGCCATTGGCCTGGTGGTGTGACTTTCCTCCAGTAAGAACTAGCTACTGATGGGCAAAAGGAAACTGATTGGCAAGGTGGGTGCAATCAACACACAACAGGCTGAGGACCTAGGACAGTGCTTCTCAACCTTGGCTGCACATTAGAATCACCTGGGAATCTTTTCAAAATCCTGATTTCTGGGCCTCATCCTCCGGAAATTCTGTTTCTTTGTTACTAATGTTGTGGCCTCACCCCATAAGAAAGAAACAGAATTTCCAGAGGATGAGGCCCAGAAATCAGGATTTTAAAAAGATTCCCAGGTGATTCTAATGTGCAGCCAAGGTTGAGAAACACTGTAGGACCTAGGACAGTAATGGCGAACCTTTTGAGCTCGGCGTGTCAGCATTTTGAAAAACCCTAACTTAACTCTGGTGCCGTGTCACATATAGAAATTTTTTGATATTTGCAACCATAGTAAAACAAAGACTTATATTTTTGATATTTATTTTATATATTTAAATGCCATTTAACAAAGAAAAATCAACCAAAAAAATGAGTTCGCATGTCACCTCTGACACGCGTGTCATAGGTTCGCCATCACTGCCCTAGGAGATGTTCGGGAGGCCATACAGTAGGCATTGTGAGTCCAAAAGTGGGCAGTCGATGGAGATAAGAATGTCATTCATAATATTACACTTTCTACAGAAGCTGTCATAGGGTATAACGTGACAGGGACCAGCTGTTCTGTGGGGGTAGCACCCTAGCCTCCCTGTAATGAGCCAGGAAATCAGTTACAATGTGGGTTGTTTATGAAGACAGCATCTTAATACTGTAAAAAGTTTGCAATTTTTCTTTTTTTGTTAATTCTTACCCGAGGATATTTTTCCACTGATTTTTAGGGAGAGTGGGAGAGGGAAAGACAGAGAGAAACACCGACATGAGAGAAACATATCCATTGGTTGCCTCCTGCACAAGCCCCAACCAGGGCCCAGGTGGGGGAGAAGCTAGAAACCAAGGTACCTGCCCTTGACTGGAATCAAACCCGGGACCCTTGGGTCCGCAGGCTGACGCTCTATCCACTGAGCCAAACTGGCTAAGGCAGGCTTGCAATTTGTCTCTGCCATGAAACTCAGATATAACTCAGGCTGCTGCTTTAACAGCCTTGGACTCGGGACACCTGCAGGGAGGAATTGCTCCCTGGTTTCTCCCCATGCGCAGTAACGAGCGGCGAGGGTCTGAGCAGAGAGCCAGAAAGAGCCAGCAAGACCGCAGTGCCCTGTGATAAGATGCCAACCAAGGAGACTGCAACTTGACTTTCTGCAAACGGTAGAGAGAAGGAGTTTCCGCTTGAAAGGCAATGACTCTGGCTTTGATAGCTATTAACCATTTGGAGGTGCGGGAGGGGGGGCCGACTGCCTGACGCCTAGGGAACAGGATGTCATCCAGGCAGGAATGAATTACTTCAGAACGTGTCCAGGTGGAGCCTCCCTTACCTTCCTGAGGGCTGTGTGGGGGCACACGGCATGACTCACTTTGTGGCACCTTCCCACCCACAGCTGAGACGATCACAGAGAACGAACAGCTGCTGAGACTTCTGGGCAAACTGTGAGCAGCGTGAAGGCGCTGTCTCTAGGAACTGGTGATGGGCAGAACTCTTCATCCTCCACGCTGCACACACTTGAAAGGCTCTGGTTGCTTGGGGCGTCCTTTCCTTGCTTCCTTTGACGGCTTTCTGAGGAGTGTCTTGGAGGAATCTGAGACGTGTTTGGAGTAAGACAGCTGCACGCAGACCTGGCTCATACTTGTAGCAAGGCCAGTTTGCCAGAGTTTCCTGGGCTCTCTGAGCTTTCTATTCCTCCACTGGCAAGTGGAGATAACCAAAACCTCTCAGAATGTCTGAGGGTGTTGAGGGCCCACAGGAGGCTCACAGTAAGTGCTGAGTCCCTCCCTCTTTGGGGGGGTTTCTGGAGCGCCTACCTCTTTAAGGAAGAAGCAGCACGATTTCCCATACCCCAGGCACAGACAAGAACAGTGTTAATCAACAAGGCAAACAGAAGGAGGGGATTGATTTGTTCCCCTTCTCACACAAAGCTGAGCGCACGGCAGGTTATGGGTTTGCATATTAATGCGTTTGAAGTGAGAAGAACCACTTATAACAGAAACTGTCTTGCTTGCGAAGATTTATTCCCCATGTAGTTTTTCATGGCTCATAAAAGGTGATGGATGAACGTAATTTTTAGTTTAATTTCTTGCCGTGCAGTTCAGTAATTTTTGAGATAAACTCAAATTACTAAGGATCTGGAACCGTTCAGAGCAATGAGGAGCCATGCACATCAGGTTGTACAGGGAAGAAGCGGCTATTCGGAATCCCAGCACACAGGTAAACCATGTTACCTTTAAAGTTCACTTTTGGCCCAACCGCATGGCTCAGTGGTTGAGCGACGACCTATGAACCAGGAGGTCACGGTTCCATTCCCTGTCAGGGCACATGTCCGGGTTGTGGGCTCGATCCCCAGTGGAGGGTGTGCAGGGGGCAGCCAATCAATTATTCTTTCTCATCATTGATGTTTCTCTCTCGATCCCTCTCCTTTCCTCTCTGAAATAATTTTAAAAATAATTTTAAAAATGTATAAAGTTCACTTCTGCTGTCTCCAAATTCAGACTAAACCAGACTAAACCTCTGTTTAAGAAAATTTTTGTTGGTTCTTTGTGGGGAGAGGGAAGAGGCATGGGTAGACAGGAGAGGCACACAACATTTTCCCCTTAGATATTTTGTATCTTTTTATCAAATGATACAACCCACAGGGGATTAATTTCCGAAATATATAAAGAATTTATACAACTCAACACCAGGAAGACAAACAATCCAATTAAAAAAATGGGTGAAGGACCTGAATAGACACTTCTCCAAAGAGGCCAATAGACATGAAAAAAATGCTCAAGGTCACAAATTATCTGAGAGATGCAAATAAAAACTACAATGAGGTATCACCTCACACCTGCCAGAATGGTTACTAAATCAACAAACAACAAGTGCTGGTGAGGATGTGGAGAAAAGGGAACCCTTGTGCACTGCTGGTGGGAATGCAGACTGGTACAGCCACTGTAGAAAACAGTATGGAGTTTCCTCAAAAAGTTAAAAATGGAACTGCTTTTTGACTCAGTGATCTTAGCAGCACAATTTACAATAGCCAAGATCTGGAAACAGCTCAAGGGCCCATCAGCAGATGAGTCGATAAAGAAACTAGAACATTTACACCATGGAATACTATGCGACTTTAAAAAAGAGAAAATCTTACCATTTGTGACATCATGGATAGACCTGGAGAGTATTACGCTAAGTGAAATACAACAGTCAGAGAAAGACAAACACCATATGATCTCACTAATATGTGGAATAACATAAACTGACGAACAAAATGGAACCAGAAGCATGAATACATGTACGGTGCCCAAGGGGAGGGGGTCACTTGATAAAGAAGGTGAAAAAAATAGCTGAAGAATATATATGCATAACCCATGGACACGGACAATAATTTGGTAAAGGCCAAGGAAGCGGCGGGGCGGGGGGGGAGGGGGTGGCGGGAAGGGGGGGGCCGGGGGGTGTGGAGAGGGAGTAAGGGAGCATGGAGGTAGGCAAAGGAGGGGGAGGGGGACTCCTGCAATAATGTCAACATTAAAAATATTTTTTAATGGGAAAGTAGTACTTAAGATTATGAGAAAATCTGTTTGGGTTTTAAATTTTATTTTGTTTTGATTTTTCCCACAGATTTTAAATGGTCATAAGGCAGTTGAAAGCATGGGTCCTTTGAGAAATTAGCAGTGTGGTATAGTGGGGGAAATCTGAGTTTTAGGATTAATCAGAGCTAAGAACACACAAGGCCAGGTGATCGATGGATGCAAACTGGAGCCTGAAGTGAAAAGCTGATTGCTAGAGGCTTTAATGGGCCAAAGGCAAATCTTTACAGACCAGATTTATCTGCGAGGAGTAAATAAATAGATAAAAATTTAAATAAAAGTAAGACTGTGGTTAAGTAATAACCGAAGGCAATTAACATTGTGACAGAAGTTAAATTTTTAGTAAAGATTTATGTTTATTTCTTTAAAAACAAATCTTGTTCTATGTTATATCTTGCCTTAAATGTGTTCTCATTTATTAACCCGTGTTGGGTTAAATAAAATAGGGTACTATCCTCACGAAGATCTTTTCATTCTTATAATCTTCCTGAAGACAAAGAGAAAAAGATAGATGTTCCAACAAGCACATGTTTCACCCTCTGCCACTGACAATAACCTACACAGAATTCTTCTGTATCAGCAATTTAACTGTGGTGACACCGTACACACCCAGAATTACAATTTCAGTCGGGATGAGAAAAGGAAAAAGAAATCTCAGTACTGCGATCATTCTGGTTCTGTGGCTAGGACAGCCTTCAGAGGTCAGAAAGTGATGCCTACAAGTTAAATGAGAGAGACAGAAGGTAACAATTTAGGAGAGACGATTGAGACTGTTTAAAGTGTCTGTGGATCCCAAGAATAGCCATCATTTCGGGCTATGGTGGATGCTCTCTAAAACTCCTATTGATAGGGGAAAAGCTTCAGACTGCCAACTTGCCAAAGGCTGGGATAAACAAGAGGATAAGACAAAAAAAAATGAGCTGGTTTACCAATTTTTTATTTACTTACTTATCACTCACATACTGGCTTAGGAAAAGAATTAACAGTAGCTTTTAAGGAACGATTCAAAGGCATTTTCATCCTAAAATAAAATAGCAAAGCCAAAAGGCCAGGTAACACAGGAGAAGATATTTGGTCCTTCGTGGGTACTTGAATCTCTCAGGCTTGCCCTTACCCTGCGCCTAAAAACACGCCTTCAACACGCCTTCAACACCCGTCAAGGTCTTTGCCGGAAGCCCCAGCCCCGACCTGCTTCTGATTCTCCAGGCTTCCGACCTCCCTGTCCTTCTCATTCACTTGGCACTCCCCTCACCTCAGCCCCTTCTGCTCGGCACCACTTCTTGGGTTTGACCTTCAGTTTCTCTCTCAGATTAACCAGGAGAAGGCTTATTATGCAGGAGGAGATTGATCCAAGATCAAGGGGAGATTTAATATAAATTGCTACTGACATGATTACCAATTGAAACATTTATTGACTTTAACAAACTATGTGCAGCCGAGCCAGTGCCGCACAAGCATCTACTAGTAAACCGCCCCCTCTTGTCTGCATGCCTGTCTCCTGGGAAGTCAGTGGGACTAGCCCTGCCTTCGCTCTCTAAGGCATCCTTTCCTCAGCAATGTCTAGTTTTCGCCCGTCTTTCGCTATCACCCACTTTGGGTCTCTCGATGGTGCTGGTCTGTCCAATCCGCAGAATAAATTCCTGCTCCCATAGGCTCTGGACCAGTGGTTTTCAAGTTGTTTTGACCCAGAGCCTTCAGTAAGAAATACGTTATTGATCACAACCCAGGATACACACACACACACACAAGAAACAAAAGTCTCATTTTAAAAAACCCACAACCTTACCTTTACTACATGGGATGCATGCTGATGTTTTCTACCCTGTTTTCAATAGAAAATCAGTTTCACAATCGACTAAAAGCATGTGACCCGCACTTCCAAAGCCTCTGATCTTACGTGATGGTAAACAGGTCTGGCCTTACCTGCTGGGAACAAGGCCCTTACGGACATTGTTTTCCCTCTCTAGACTATCCAACCATAACTGAATGGTTCTCAGGATATTGCTGCATTTTGCTAGTTATGTGATTGCTGGTGTAGGGCCATCTTTTTTCAAATAGACAAACACACATACACAAATACCCTTTCTCTATGCTCCTCTATGCTCCCATAGCATTTCTGATGGGTCTTTTCCAGTTATAAAATATCCCAATTGTCTTAGACAATATCAGGAGCAGAGCCTTTGCTGCCTCGGCCACCCTGGGTTGTCTGAGTCCTGTAGGTCGGCCAGCACGATCCCATGCCTGACCCCCTGCTGCATGAGCTAGAGCCTAAGAGGAGAAAGCTGTACCGAACCCTCTAGTGAAGGAAAAATCCCTTAACCCCTGGCAATCAAGACAAGAAGAGAACAGGAAATGGGGGGTTTGTAGGAATGCACACATAATTCTCATTAACTAATAAAAGGAAAGGTATTTCACCAGCAGAAACATTTTTTTCCTAGAAGTAAACACAGAGGAATTTATTGTGTCATATTCTTGTATATCCAGTACACACTGAGATACATAAAAGCTGCTGGAGTCTTTATCTATAAAGAATTCTACAGTATGTGTCTTGGTTTTGTCATTACTTATGCAGTTAATGTTTCTAGGGTTATTTTTAAAGTGTTCTAGAATTATCCCTAGATTTTCCCAAGGAGTATTTATTTAACTAATTAGCAGAACTGGGTTCTGAAAGCCCCTAAGCAAACTTGAAGAAATACAACACTTGCTACTTACACTTCCGCACTGCACACACCCTCTGTAACCCCCTGAGCTATAATCTGATTACTCTTTTTATGCTCTTGAGGTCAGACTTCAGTATCTCTCAACAAAGCCTCTTTTCTAGGTGACTGTATCAGTCAGGATGGCCTATGTGGTGCTACAGTAACAAATAACCGTAACACCTCAGTGGCTTAAAACAAGGTTTATAGCTCCCTTGTGCTACATGCGTCCATCCCCCATTGGCTGGGAGGTAAGGGGACCCTGCCATGTGTCACCCTCACTCAGGAAGTCTGGCTTACATAGTCTTCACACCTGGAATGTTACTTGTCACTATGATAGGGAGAAAGAGACATGGCAAATGAGGACCAGCTCTTACAAGTCTTCGACCTCATAGTGACACATATCACTTCTGCACTCGTTTCACTCACTAGAACAGACACACGACCATGCCAAACATCAAAGAAATGGAAAAGCACCGTCTTACCTTGTGCCCAGCAGAGACAAAAGAAATTCATGAATAGCCCTCCTCCCCATCAACCAAAGGATCTCCTCGGACTCTCTGCAGCATGAACGCTGCCAACCACCCCTTTTTCTTTAAGATCTCTTCGCCTTCGGCACTGATCATCTTTTCTCTGCCTCCCTCTATTACCGTCTTTTCTTCCTCAAAATATATGTGTCCCTCAACTTCTGACCTAAAATTTCCTCCAGAATGGAACAAGATGCGGCCTAAAAGAAGCCAACCTCCAACTTTTATCTTTGGTTCTACAAAGAATGATCATCTCAGAAAACTAGGGCAAAAGTAAATATGCATGAATTGGCAAGAAAAATAAAAAGACCTTTTTTTATCCAAGTTCTTTCTTTCTTAATAAACAATTCAACCAACTGTCTAGAAATCCCACTTTGAAAAGTCTATCTAACAGAAATAAAACTCCAGTTTATAAGGATGTATATACTAGGATGTTTATCATATTATTGTTTATAGATGCAAAAATCTGGAAAGGACCTAAATGTCCCAGAATAAGTGATGTTCTTGACACAATTATGATATGCCCATGCCATGAACTACTATGCAACTGTTAAAAAGATTGAAATAGATCTATTTATTATTGTCTGTGATGTGTTGTTAAATAGAAAAAGCAATTTACAGTTACATTTATGCTATGATTCTATTTCTATGAAAACAAACACCAACAACTCCAAAAGTCCTAAATATATGTGTTTATGTGTGAGCATAAAGGAAATTATGGAAAGATATACATCGGGTTGTTAATATTGATAATCTCAGAAGGATTAGAATAGGGGACAGTGGGAAGAGATTTTTAACCTAAGAGATTTTTAGGATGGTTTCATAGATTATAAACGTTAATACTACAGTTTAATAAAGGAAAAGCTAATACAAAAACAAAACTAAAAGAAATTTTAATTAATAAAAACAAGAACAAAAATGAATCCTGTCATTTCCACACTTCCACCCTACCACATGGCTCTCCACCTGCCGGATTTATTTCATAACGGCAGTCCCGATACACACAGCTTTTCACTTCACATCTTAAATGCTTTTCATTCTCTCTCATTCCTTACAAAGATTTTTCCTTAATCCTCACCACCCTCCAAAGGGCCAATAAACTACAATTTATCAAACCACTATTTCAAATTGAATAGCATTATGATTGTTGCAATAGTAGGCCTGTCATCCTAGTTTGTTTTAAACATTACTTTCCCTTGAGGTCCCTTTTTAATATGGATTTTTGATGTGAGAACACCATTATTTTCTTTTTTATTCTAGTACTAGAGGCCCAGTACATGAAATTTGTGCACTGGAGGTGGGGGGGGGGTCCCCTCAGCCTGCCCTGCACCCTCTTGCAGTCCTGGAGCCCCAGGGTCAATTCCCACCGCAGAGGGAGGCCCTGCCCACCTGCCACAGCACTGCTGCCGGGTAGCCTGGGCCTCCCTCTTTGGGGTGATCACAGAGCCCCCCAATTGATGGCTCTGCTGGCCAGTGGCCTGGGCCTCCCTCTGTGGGGTGACCATGGGGTGATGGCGGGGCCCCCAACCAATTGCTTCACACCCACCTTGGCTGGCCTGGTGCCAGTGGATGTCATAGCATGGTCATCTGGACGGTCATTCCACTGTTCAGCCGTTCAGTCGATTTGCATATTATGCTTTTATTATTATAGATGACTTAGAAGGTAAATACTCTTAACTTTACTCATCAACTTCAGACCTTCCATAAATATCTGTGTATTATAACCAGCAATTTATATCTTTTTATTCCAGCATAAGTTTAGACCTTTTTTTATGGCAGATAAGGAGTTATGTCCTGTTCGGATACTCTGACTTCCTTCATGCTTTCTCACTAATTATTAGCTTACTCTGAGAGCTAATATACCTCTTTTTCTGTCTCTGTACCTTGCTTTTATTCCAACCAAATTAAAATCATTATCTTCATTCTTTCCTCTCTTACTTGTTTTGCAAAGAGAGAAAATAGGATATATTTATGTTTCCTTGTTGGTGCATAAAAAACATTCTCCTGTGGTAATATCTATTAGCTAGATGTCGTAACGGTCATTTCCTGTGGTGAGTTGGTGGTGGAAACCAGTGGAAGGGGGAAAGAATTGGTTTTGTTAGAAACCACCCTTTCCACCTATGAGGATAATTTCACATTTCGCTACTACAACTTACAGCGCCAGACACAATGTATTCTATTTTCAGAATTTTTCAAGAAAAGGAGAGGGATAAAAGATAGCAACAGCCATTCATCCTATTATTTTTTCATGAAAGAAATTCTAAGACCTGAAATTTTTCAGAGGCCTGAACATGGACAGAAGGGATGGCCATAGGCATGTCTGTGTCCGTGGGATGACGGCCTGCTAGGCCTGCAGCAGGCGGCAGCAGGAAGCCCAGGAGAGGTCGGCCTCTGCAGAAGAGCCACGCTTTCTGGTGGTTAGGGGTTAAATGCCTGTGATCCCGTCTAAGATTTATTTTCCATATGTTGAAGCTGTCACCACTAAACCTTTAATTAAGTCTTGTTGAAATTTATGACTTGAGTGTTTCCTAGACAAAGAGGAAAGGACCTGTGCAGAGGCAGCAGAACAAGAATCTGAAAAACCCGTAGAAAGGTCACAAAGTGGCAACGGGTGGCCCAGCGGCCCGGGGTAGCCTTTGGAGCAAGATGGCTGGCTGAGGTGACAAGCAATAGTCACACCCATTTCTGACTCACACAAACATTCTTGGGGAGACTCAAAAATGCTTCTTGAGAAAACCCCACGGAAAGCACGAATTCTGTAACCACCAAGGAAGGAATCTTGAACCATTCTGGCTCAATTTTTTTAAAAAAAGGAGACTGTAGGGTCGATAGTTTAGGGAAACCTGGGAGACACACACAGAGCTATGTATATGTGTGTGTGTGTGTGTGTGTGTGTGTTATATAAAAGCTTAATGTATATTACTTAAATATAAAGGGTGGAGCAAAAGTAGACTTACAGTTATGAGTATGCAAAACATAGTTTATTATTGTATTATTATTTATTAATTATTGTATTATTTTTCCATACAACAACTTTTTTAAAGTCTTGTTTTAAAAAAGAAGCGTGAGTGAAAATAATTTTCATGTGGATAACTTGGTATCTCGGTTAAGTTGTACTAGAAGAGCTCCTAGGTCAGACACACATGTATTTATTTATTCATTCAGAACATTTATTTAATATTATAAAGAATTAAAACAGCCCTAGCTGGTTTACTCAATGGATAGAGCATGAGCTTGTGGACTGAAGAGGCCCGGGTTCAATTCTGGTCAAGGGCACATGTCCAGGTTGTGGGTTCAATCCCCAGTAGGGGGCGTGCAGGAGGCAGCCAATCAATGATTCTCTCTCATCATTGATGTTTCTATCTCTCCCTCCCTCTCTCTTCCTCTCTGAAATCAATAAAAAATCAATAAAATAAATAAATAAATAAAAAGAATTAAAACAGACATGATGAAGCCCCCAAGTTTCCTTACTTCAACCACTGTTCCCTTTCTTTTTTTTTCCCCTTTTCCTCTTTTTCCCTCTTTCCTCTTCCCCCACACTCCCCCTCTTCAGTTACCTCCTCCTCCCTGAACCTAGCACACAAGCTGCGAAGTTAAAAAAAAAAAAAAAACAGCTCTTGAAAGAACTGTTCCAGGGTTGCACCAGTGGTCCTGAACAAGAGGCGCAGTTCCAAGCCCAAGTTTCATGGCAATTAGTGATGATCATAACCACCTAAGCCAAACACAAGGACACATACTCCTTTCTTCTCTGCACCCATAAAACTACAATCCTGCCTTGACTCAGAGTCCCCTGGCCTTCAGGTGCTCCCTGATGTGCGTCAGTTCAATAAAGCCTTTAACCTCTATTGAGTCACTTAAACTATTTTGTCCTTGCCCATATCTGGTGTGAGTTAGGTGCTTCATTAGGTGCTTTATATATACTATTCTGTTTAAACTTTGCAAAAAACCCTTAAGTAGAAATAGTATTCCTGGCTTATAGGTGTCAAGACCGAGGCTTGGGTAGATTGGATAACCTGTCTAAAGTCAGTACATGGAACAGCCATGGTGTAAATCCCGACCCCAGTCACAGGAGCAGATAGAGACGTGGAACGCAGCAGACAGTGGGCAGTGATGCCAGGAAGCTGAGAGAGAAGGAAGGAAGGAAGGAGTGACTGCCCACTATGCACCAGGCCTGTCTCATTTAACCCTTACAAGCCAGTGGAGTGGGCACTGTGATATCCAGTTTATAAATAAAGACAGGGAGGCTCAGAAGGGTGAGTAACTTGTCTGAGTTCATACAACCAGGCCGTGCTCTTGACTTCTTCCCTATCCACCCCCTGGGGACCATGTCCCACCACCTGCTCTTCCCGCACACACTTTCAGTCACTCCTCAACTTGTGGGCAGCTTCCACTCTGCCCTGGAACTCATAAATTCTCAAAGGAAATGCTCTCTAAAACGTATGCCCCTCAAAGAGGGAAGGGAGGAGTGACTGCCCCTATGTGCTAGGCCCAATGCTATCAAATTGCTTCCTTAGATCCATTCTAGACAGAATACCACCTTCACTTCCTCCCTCTTGTCAACTCATTTCAGCCTGGCTTCTATCCCCACCACACCCTTAAAACTAATTGAAGGTCATGTATCACTCAAGGTTCTCCAGGGCAATAGAATTAATAGGACTGAGGGCCCAGCTTAGCATTCAGGCAGAAACCAAACTCTCCTTTCCTCTCCCTTTTGTTCTATTCAGGCCCTCCACAGATGGGTGATGTTCATGGACCCTGGGAAGGTCAATGTGCTTCACTCAGTCTACAAATCCAAGTGTTCATCTCTCATCTCATCCAAAAACCATCTCACGGACATACATCCAGAATAACGTCTAATCGAATATTTGGGCAATCGGTGGCCTGGTCAAGTTGTGGGTAGGTGGGTAGGTGGGTAGGTCAAGAGAGACTGATGGACAAAGGAAAAAGAGACTGGGGGCTGACACCACCACAAACATGGTACCAGGAACCAAGGCATTCGGATTTGCCCTCCATCCCAAACCACGTCAAGAAAGAACACATACCAGAGTAACTTGCAGAACTCTTAGCTGTGAGCTCTTCAACGGCAAGGACCAGGTCATAGACTTTTCTGTGTCCCCACCAAACCCAGCCCTGAAGTGTGAATTCATTGGGGAATCTCCATAAACACTTGATGGGTGGCATAAAATTAAAATCCACCCACATGTCACTCGAATTTTCCTTCCTCTATGAAAGCATACTTAGCTTTGAGCCCACAGTTCCCCATGGGTCCAAGGAGTAGCTAGTGGTGGTACTTATATATTTATATTAGCCATTCCCAGCCAGTTGCCATGGATATCTAGAAGGTAAGCAAGGTACCAGCATGGAGTGATAGGCGAGGGAGGGAGGCACTTTCTCTCCATTTGACAAAATTTTTGACAATGCTGTCAATTTCCGGCCATATTAGCACAATACCCTTTTTTTTCACTAGCCTTTTGTTATGTAGATCCATAGGAGATTTTAATTCTATTGTCCTTGTCTTTATTAAACCCATACCCTCTACTGGATTAAATTGGGTCATAAAAATCGTATCAAGTTATTTTATGTAGCATAAATACAACGTCGAGTGCTCGGTGTACTGTCAAGTCTTGGTGGTAATGAATAACCGGCTTTCATTGCCCGCTGAGAATGCTGACTTTCCCTCCCACTTCACAGCTGTGACTGATACTAGACTATTTTCAAGCTACACCATCTCTGCTATCCCCTAAAAATCACCTGGTGAGACAATCACCTATTCTATTCCAACCTCATTGTATCATCTCTCCACTGAAATAAAAAAGAAAGGAAAAAGGAAATAAATCCACAGCAGTCCCCGCTCTTCGTGCATGACTCAGATTCCTTTAGGAAATTGTTCTTAGGCTATACGAAATTGAAAGCTTTAAATTTTGAGAAAATATGTGATCTCCTGGTGAGTGACATGGCTGATGGGACTTCTCTAATCTTCGGTGTCCTGTGAGGCCTTCTGAGACCAGTGTCCTAATAATCAGCCAGGGTCTCTCTGGCCCCAAGGGATCCGGGCCAAGTCATAATGAGACAGTGCCCCCAGAGGACACGTTGGGAATGGCAGAAGTCAGGAAATGAAGTGATTCAGTCTGGAAGGCTCCAGAGAGGCAAAATGCCCAGGTGAGACAAGAAATCTCCAGTGCCCAGCTAGGCTAGAGTCTTTTCGCTGGAGAGAAACATGCCCATTTTCATCCTTAAGCTGGGGGACAGTGGGAAGATAAGGGAGCCAGTGAGTTCCACTTTCTGAAATAAAAATAAACGTTTGATACTCACCAAGGTTTTCCTAATCCATCTCATCAGAGGTCAAACACCATAGACCAGAGATGACTGCAGAGGTCTTACTTCTGTCATGCCCTCTCTGCATCCCTGTAGAAACCTTGCAGTGAAATCCTTAAAACACAAAGGTTTATGTGCTGGTCTTGAGCAGGGAGGAAGCAGGGAACTGGATAATGTGCAGCCCGTTGCACATCCATGAATGTGGGCAAAAGATTTGGGGAGGGAGTGATGGAAGCTCCAGAGGTTAAAAACTGTGGTGGCCGGTCTAGAGTATGCTAGATGTTCAAGGCCACTCTGAGCATGAGAATCTTAATCAGGCTGTTCAAGGCTAAGTTGCTATAGGCAGGTGCAAGAAACAAGGACACAGCTATCCTACTGTATGTACACTGCACAAGCATGCCCTTTTATAACCCAAAATAGTGATGTCGTTATTTGGCAAGAAGCCTCTTTTGTTTAAGTTAGTATTAGAGTATGTTACTGACCAGCAGACAGCTTGCTGGGAGGTGGCTGCTTACTGAGGCTGTAGCTCTAAGGATGGCTTCTGTATATCTCCTATGTTGGAGGCTATTGCTACTTCATAGGAAAGATGTTACCTAGCCAGTGTACAGCCACTATATGGGACTTTACTTTGAAGAACTGCTTTGTCTAATAGCTCCTGGATACTTAGCAATGGATACTTAGATTACAATAAAGACTCTCTTATATACCTTCAACCTCTCATGGCTTCTATGTCGAATACCTAGCATCCAAGGGGGTCCAGTCCCTGGCAGAGGAGCTTGGACCCAACAAAAATAAATAAAAAGAGGTAAGCCAAGTCACTGGGTTTGTATCAGGATAGAGTGGGGAGCTGACCAGACCTGAGAAAGCACCCTGGGCCGAGCAGCTGAAATGCCAGCATAGACTCCTGATAGCTCTTTCATGGCTGGCAGACTCCTCATCAGAGAGGGAGGCCATCTAGGGGCAAAGAGACCTGCAAACATGGGCCAGTGCCTGCATCTCCCCTTGCCTTTGTAAAATAGGCATGACGGTCATTTCAACCCCTTAAAGCAGCGGTTCTCAACCTGTGGGTCGCGACCATTGGAAAACACATATAGCATATCAGATATTTACATTACGATTCATAACAGTAGCAAAATTACAGTTATGAAGTAGCAACAAAAATAATTTTATGGTTGGGGGTCACCACAACATGAGGAACTGTATTAAAGGGTTGCGGCATTAGGAAGGTTGAGAACCACTGCAAGTATGGTGAATCTTTATCTCCATTTCCCCCCTGACTTTTCTCAGAAATTTCTCAGAAATGTTTAGTTCTCAAAACACATTGGGGGAAATATAAACACACACACACACACACACACACACACACACACACACACACACACAACCATTTGGAGCTCCTAGATATGAGGAGTCAGCTTGGTCCTGCCTCCTCTCTGAACAGACTATTCCAAAAGCAACAGTGACATCCTGCCAAGCTTGGACACCTGACAGGGAGGGGTCTTTGGGGGTTCATAGTTCATGCTGTCAACTTCCAAATTAACCTCTGTTTCATTAAAGGCAACAGCAATGTATCGTTTGTCCTTAGACTGGATGCGGTGGCATCTGGATTCTGAAGTCGCCATGTGTTCCCAGACACGCCCCCATCTGACTTAGGAGGGACTGTTTTCGATGGTGATAATGAAAGAAGGCAGCTCCCAGGCAGAGGTGTCAGTGCCCTGAAAAAGTGCAGGAATCCTGCAGGAGGGGAAAAATAAGCTGCTGGGCAAACAAAGCAGAAACTGAGCCACCTTGGCCCAGGCAGGGTGTGTGTGTGTGTGTGTGTGTGTGTGTGTGAGGTGGAGGGTGGACATGCACAGAGATGCCTGGCCATTCCTTTCCAATGCACTAGCTTAGTTCAGGACCTCCATCTCTTCCCTCCGCCTCCCCCCCGGACTTTGGCAACAGGCTCCCATAATAAAATGAAAGTAAAATGCAGAGCCTCCCAAGTGTGAGAAGAGGGGGAGACTCTGCCAAGTAAAGGTGGCTGGCCAAGGAGCCCCCACCAAAGTCTCCTCTTTCCCATTTGGAACACTCCCCCTGCTCTTCTTGCTACTGCCTCCATAGAGACCCCGAAAACCAGGTGGAGGAGAGGAGCATCGCTACCACTTGATGGTTCTGACCCAAGTATGGGCTTAAATCTCTACCCTTAGCTACGCTTAGCACAGCTGAGAAAGAAGGGAATTCCAAGGAAACATCACTAAATACATAAAGAGAACAGTAAAGAAATAATTCCCCCAAATGCAAATAACATGGAAATAGCATGATTCCCGAGGCTACTGGAATGAGCTGCTAGTGCCATAGGAAGAGAGATAGACAGATTTCTGGAGTCCATGTTCTCATAAAAGCAGCTGGAAGCTCCTGGCCCCAGAGAACTGGCAGGCCTCACCAGCCACGTCATATCACTTCCTGCCCCACCCCCAGCCTGGCTCCTTCAACAAGTACCATTTTGCTTTCTCTCACATGAATTGAGTTCTTGATATACCCTGTATTCTCTCCAGTTCCTCTCCAGGTGAGATCAAAATAGGCCAAGTGTTCATCATTCTTTGTGAGCCCATAGGAACCCTTCCCTTGGTGTGTTCCTGAGGGACATACCTCTTTCCCAGGTATTGACAAGTTTGGTATTGACTGGGATATATCACAATGGGCCGGGGAGGGGGGTTGGGGGGAGGAAATGCCAGATACATGGAGAGGCAAATTGTGGGTCAGGCTAATCAAAAGATTAGTATTGACAATAGACTGTTACAACTCAAATAGCTACTCTGTATGTCTTATCCACATGCTGGAAGTGAACTATGCTTGGTTCCCTGGGCGATTCGGTAGAGAATGGTAAGAATTGGTGGGGGTGGGAAGTCTTCATTCCTAGAGGCCAGAAGAATAAGTGATTAATGCTTGAACCATTTTTTCTTGGCCAGTTCTTTACAATGCTTTATCTGACCTTTGCTCCATTGTCATCTCCAGAACTGGCTACCATAAATGCTTTCCATCCATGCCCCTTCGTGGCACTCCATTTATCAAGAAGTGAGTTCTTTGTCTCTTCCCTACGAGTTGATTCTGGTCTTGTGACCTATTTTGACAACAGAATGAGCATGACATTGTAGGATTTTAAAGCCCGACCTGAAGACAACTAGCAGCTTCTGTGTCTTCCCTCTTGGAAACTACCTGCCAAAAGAAGGCCAACTACCCTGTGGCAGCCATATTATGAGGAAGTCCAAGCAAGCCAGGTGGAAACGACACATAGAGGGTGAGAGCTGCCTCTTTCACCACTTCCTGTTAACCCTGAGTCATCGCCATAGCCCGCCTCTATTACTGCCTCCAACCCAGTTTCCCTTCCTTCCAAAAGGCCAATTTTTAACACAGTGAACAGAAATCCTCCTATGCTCATGAGGATTTTCTGTCTACTGTGTTGTTCCCCAAGTAAAAACCTAAATCCTTACAGCAACCTATGAGGCCCTACACAACCCTCTGACACCCATATCCCCACCCCATCCCCAGATCTTCTTTCTCACTCTGTGCTGGGTACACTGGCCTCCTTTACCCTCTAACATGCCAGGAAACGTTCCACGTTGGGCCTTCACACTGTGCTCCTTCTGCCAGCCAAGGTCTCCTAGTCGCCCACTTGGGTAGTTCCTTTAAGTCAAGGGTGGGGAACCTTTTTTCTGCCAGGGGCCATTTGGATGTTTTGTAACATCATTCGTGGGCCGTGCAAAATTATCAACTTAAAGATGAGCCTGCTATATTTGGTCAAACATTGAATTAACTCACCCCTAATGCCTTTACAGGGCCAGACCAAATGATTTCAAGGGCCTTTTGTGGCCTGTGGGCTGGATGTTTCCCACCCTTGCTTTAAGTCTTGGGTTCAATTTCACCTTCTCAATAAGGCCTACTTGCACAGCTCTATTTAATAGTGAGAACTGTAGAGCCCTTTCCTGCCCCCCAAGTCCCTCTTGCCCTACCGTGTTTTCATTCTTTTCTAGCACTCATCTTCTATGTAATTTACTTATTAATTATGCTTATTGTTTACCATCATCCCCAGTGCCATGTTGTCCCACAAAAGCAGGGATCCTTGTATGGCTTTTTCACTGCTGTCTCCCAGGCACCAAGAACAGTCCTAAGGTGTGGAACACAGAGTAGGTGCTCAGTAAGTACTTGCTGAGTAAATGAATGGCTGGCTGATAGGCACACCAGGGCCCTGACACGAAGCCTCCTTTCCCCCTGTTTGCGGAGTAAAGTAGTTCAAGAACTTGCTGTGGCTCACAGGACTAGAGGGTTAGGAGCTGAGATTAGACCCGGCCCACATTTTCCCCAACAGGAAAAGTCTATAATTAGGCCCCTCTTCCCTTAGCCATAACTTGGAGTTTAATTATGAAGATCTTGTTGTTTTTTTTAATCAGGGCATATTTCATTAAGTTAAAGAAAATGTAAAAATGATGAAGATAGCCTGAGGCTAGGGATGCTATCACTGAAATGAGGCTCTTATGTGATTAGACATTTGGAAAATACTGTATACTTAGTAATCACTTTGTCTTGAAATATGTAACAGTGTCCTAAGAAAACGTCTTCCTCCTGATTGCTTTCATCTTCACACGGGTGCGTGAGGGTGCAGAGAGAGAGAGAGAAGAAACTGATGAATATATATATATATATTTGTGCTTAATGTTTCTGATCTTGCTCCTTCATTGAATAATCAATGACAATAAGCATTTCTCTTTTATCAGCAGAGGCCCAGGAACTTATGTCACTCTGAGAAGGAACCTTACCTACTAGAGAAAGACCAATGAGTCTGAAATCTGACAGCAATGAAATGTACCCAGGGTCAATCAAGGCCCACCTTCCTACCCTACTAGCCACTTATTCCCTCCAGGATTGCTCAAGACTGGGTTTGGCCCAGTCGGTGTGGCTCAGTGGCTGGGTGTCAACCTATAAACCAGGAAGTCTTGGTTTGATTCCCCGTAGGGGCACATGCTCAGGTTGTGGGCTCGATCCCAGTGTGGGCCATGCAGGAGGCAGCCAATCGATGATTCTCTCTCACCATTGATGTTTTTCTATCTCTCTCTCCCTCTCCCTTCCTGTCTGAAACCAATAAAGATACTTAAAAAAAAAAAAAAAAAAAAAAGACTGGTTTGTCCCACCCATATGATTCACCACTGGGGATAATCTGTAAGTGAATGACTGGTAAAATCATAGAACCTATTCAAGTTTATCCAGAGTGAGCAGAGTTTAGATTTAGGTCTAGCATGTAACTGGAAGTAACAAACAAACAAACAAACAAAAAAAAACTCAGCTACTTGATTTCTGGTATTATAATTCAAATGATATTAGGTGGTCCAGCTATGAACTGTAATGAACTCTAATAACTCCCATAATGCAGCATTTGACTCACTTTGGATGTATAGCTTGTTTCCTTGGCTCTATCTTCCACTGCAATAAAGTCTTGGAGATTGGGACTTTATCTGACTCACCAATTTGACTATACCCCTGTGCCCAAGACATAGTAGGCATTCTGTAGTTAATTTAGTGCTTGCTGGATTGAATAAAAGAATTAATTCACTAATTATGTAATAAAGGAACATTGATAAATAATGCATATAGAAAAAGAAATTGATTAGTAACAACGCACCAGGGTTGAATCGGCTGTTTTTATAAGAGAAACTCTGAATTCTGGTCACCAGAGAGACGTCCGGTGGCATATAACTGGTAGCCACTGATCTTATTAAACTGATTACAAAGTCTTGGCAGGAATGCTGCTAAAGAAGCTATGGGGATTTCAGTTCAATGAACCTTAACATTCTATTCATTGAAAAAGACCAAAATGGAATGTCCTAGCTCTGGGCTGGTAAATGCTGTGTCACTTTGAAGTAGAATGCCATTTTCTGAAGGGCCTCTGCGTCGGGTAGGGAATTAGACTAAAAATGCTGTAAGGTCCCTTTAATCTGTCACTCTATCAGTATGACCTTGAGAGGACTACGCTTTAACTGGGAAGCATAGCGCAGGGCTGCCGCAGGGCTGTGCACCTGGAGCAAGCCTAGTCGCAGAAGCCAAGAGCTACTCAGTGGCTTTCCCCGGGCAGTCACCCATATCCCAGGGAGTTGCTCCTGCTGCCATTGCCAGGAGAGACCTAGGCAACACTGGGTGATTCCTCAGCGTGCTGGTGAAGAAAAATGAAATAACTCATGTTCTTTTATTTTTAGTATTTTAGTGCCAATACCCCAACTTTGCCCAGGCTGGTATGACTAAGAGAAAATACCTGTTACACTTGCTCTCCTCCCCAGTGCTGGCTCTTACTTCAAATTAATGCTGAAAACTCATCATATCCTTTCTTCACCCTCCCGCACCAATTAAGCTTCTTTACCTCCTTCCTTCCTTCCTTTCCCTTTTCTGTAATTGCTTATCCTGTGTCCTATGCAGTCTGGATCTTTAAATGATTACACCCAGAAAACTAATTTTTAGGATCTGTAAGACTTTTCCTCATTCTGGAATTTGCTCTTAGGGCAGACTTTTCCTCTTTAAAAAATATTTTTTTATTTATTTCAGAGAGGATGGGAGAGGAAGAGAGACATAGAGATAACAATGATGAGAGAAAATCATTGATTGGCTGCTTCCTGCACACACCCTGCCCCTTCTCCTTCCCACCCGCACCCCCATGGGGACTGAGCCCACAATCCCTGCATGTGCCCTGACCAGGAATTGAATCGTGACCTCCTGATTCATAGGTTGATGTTCAACCACTGAGCCACACCGGTTGGGCTTGTTATATTTATATATATATATATTTTATTGATTTTTCACAGAGAGGAAGGGAGAGAGTTAGATAGCTAGAAACATCGATGGGAGAGAAACATCGATCAGCTGCCTCCTGCACATCTCCCACTGGGGATGTGCCCGCAACCCAGGTACATGCCCTTGACCGGAATCGAACCTGGGACCCTTCAGTCTGCAGGCCGACGCTCTATCCACTGAGCCAAACCGGTTTTGGCGGGCTTGTTATATTTTAATTGTGTAGAAATATGGCTGGTATCTACCCAAAAAGTCATACCAATGAAGATGATTTAGATTTTGAAAGTTAAGTGTTCAGTTTAGTAAAGGAATTCATTCATTAATTTGAATTCATTCATTCAACAAATATTTAAGTGCCTGTATATCTGGCTTGTGTTGAGGGTTTGTTAGGACTCTTGAGGCAGCTAAGGCAATCTTCGCAGGGCTGTGTTCATGCCAATGTTGAAAACCTTCACATTCGCAAGACTGCACTCTTGCTCCCTCTACACCTCCAACTTTGGAGTCAAAACAGAGCCCAGAGGATCAGTGGACAACTGACTCTCTGAGACCTCCACGCCTCCAAGGGGAGTTTCTGGAAAAAGCACCAGAGCTCAGAATCCTCCTTAACAAGACCTCCACCGCTCTTCCCCCTCAGCACCTACAGCTTCACCACAACCGTCCATCATGCCCTTTGTCTTCATTTTTTCAGTCATTGCAAGAAGCCCAGGGCCCCCAGTTCAACCCTCATCACCAAGAACTAATACCCCAAATGTACTATATGTTCTAAACCCACCTCATAACCCTCTCCAACTGCTAAAACCATTGACTCTCTGGAATTCTTGGTCATCATATGCAATGTCCCCTAAATCCTCAGGCCGGTCTCTATGGGCTGCCTTCACCTCTGGCTCTTCAGGACCCTGCTCCTCCTGCAGTAGCTATTAAATCTCCAGCGCCCCTCCTGTCACTAGAAGTGGTAGAGAAGAGGTCCTTCCTGTTCCTTATTGTTGCTTCTCAGACATTTTCCTCTCACCTCCCTAAAAAGCCATAGCTCTGACTTTCATGCCATCAGACTTTATTACCCACTATCCCTCATTGTTGCCACCATCTATGATCCCTTGGTAATTCTTTTTTTAAAAAAAGTATGTTTGTATTGATTTCAGAGATGAAAGGAGAGGGAAAGAGACATAGAAACATCAATGATGAGAGAGAATCATTGATCGGCTGCCTCCTGCATGCCCCTCCACAGAGGACCAAACTCACAACTTCAGCATCTGCTCTGATTGGGAATCAAACTGTGACCTCCTGGTTCATGGGTCAACCCTCAACCACTGAGCCACACCTGCCAGGCAACCCTTGGTAATTCTTACTTGTTTCTTCAACATCTGGAATCCTCTCTCAAATGACCAATGTCTGTCAATGTCCATTTCTCCAACTCTCCTCCTGAGGCAGGAAAGTCAGCATAGGGAACAGAGGCCCCAGGCTCTACCCTGTATTTCCCCTTTTAAGCTGTAATACTATGGATGGTACTTGTGGCTAGACACTTGTCCCATTACCCTCCTCCCAATTTCCTAGGGTAAGAAAAAGTGAAGACAGACAAAACCAGTCTGAGCCAGAGTTGTCAGCCATGTTGACCTACATCACAGTTTTGAAGCCTCTCTGCCCTCCAGATCACCATGAGAGTTCTGAGAAAACCAAAAAGCGAGCCGCCATCTAGAGAGGAGGACTGAGATGAGCAATGCAAACAACCACCTCACCCCAGCATCACAGACCACGAACCACCCCCATTCTCTCCCTTGCCCATAGTCAATAAAAAACCTCCATCCAGCCCTAACCGGTTTGGCTCAGTGGATAGAGCATCAGCCTACGGACTCAAGGGTCCCATCCCCAATAGGGAGTAAGCAGGAGGCAGCTGATTAATGTTTCTCTCTCATCGATGTTTCTAACTATCTGTCCCTCTCCCTTCCTCTCTGTAAAAAAATCAATAAAATATATTTAAAACAAAACAAAACAAAAAAACCTCCACCCAGCCAGGCTGGTGTGGTTCAGTGGTTGAGTGTCAACCTATGAACCAGGAGGTCAAGGTTCAGTTCCTGGTCAGGACACATGCCTGGGTTGTGGTCTCAATCCCCAGTGTGGGGTGTGCAGTAGGCAGCCAATCAATGATTTTCTCTCATCATTAATGTTTCTATCTCTCTCTGCCTCTCCCTTCCTCTCTGAAATTAATAAAATAAAACCTTGGAATTTCCTAATTAGAGTGATTTTTTAAAAATGTCTCTTGCTATGTTAATGAGGTGAATTTGGAAAACCCCTAAGGAGGAGGACTGGTTGTCAGGAGAATTAACCAAATGATTAGAGGGTTAGGACTTTTCAGTCCCCTGACCTTGAATTGATCCACCAATGGTCAAAGATTTAATCAAACATGTCTTTGCAATTAAGCTTCCATTAAAAACCCCAGGATTTAAAAACCTTCCAGCTTGGAGAACTAGAATGCATCTATGTGCCAGCCCCAAATTCCTTGGGGACAGAAGCTTTGCAATAGGGACCAAGCTCTATGTATTTTTTCATTTGGCTATTCATTTATATCCTTTAATATCTTTTATAATTAAAATGTTCTGTGAGCCACTCTAGCTTGTGAGAATTGCCCATGTATAGATAGTTGATCAGGTAGGTAGTGTCAGAACTGAGTTAAATTTGTAGGACACCTGGTCAGTGTCATTGGAGAACGGAATTAATTGCTTGGTGGTGTGGAAAAAACACACATATTGGAACATACCACTCATAAATTTATTTCTCCAACTTGAACCTCTACTGTGAACTCCAAATTTGTATATCTAACTTTCCTTAACTTTATGGACACCAGTCAGTTTCTCAATCTCAAAATGTGCAAATCTGAAGGATCAGAGTGAATCTGTAACTGGACAACCAAGGGGTCTGGGCTGCCTGTCACTGCTTGAGCCAATTAAGCAGAGAGAGAGCTGAATCATACACGAGTATTTATCCCATTGATGTCGACAGTTTGGGAAAGCAGCAGATCATCTACAAAAATCTACTCTACCTCTCCCCATAAGCCAGCTGCTTATATTGGGTAGAAGGGCAAAGATTACCCTTTGGGAAAGTAAGAATTACAGGCATGGGAAAGTAGGCACGGTATAATGGTTACAGGCAATGAGGTCTGCAAAGGGTGGGCACCTCCGGGGCTATATTGTTTCAGCCACGAAGCTGTAAATCTTTCCTAATGATAGACAGTTCTCAGGAAAGGGGGATGGACTGCATTTCGATGTTAGCTCCCATGTCCCAGGGCATACAACTCTCAGCCAGGTTAGAATGTGCTTTCTCTAATCAGAACAGAACCATCATGGTTAATAGAGCATGATTCATATTTCTTATAATTGTAGCTAGTTTCCAGTATTCTAGTTCTGCCCCTAACAAATTCAAGTTTGGGGGGCCTGAAATTTATACAACTTGAGGGTCTCTCTTTTTCAAAAAACACATTAACATTAGGCATAAAGTAAATGTCTATTTGGAATGTTAATAAACTGAGGCAAGTAAAAAACTTTAAGAGTTTATTTGAGCAAAAAAATTGATTGGAATTGTCAGTGCCAAACTGAAGTGGTTAGAAGCCCTCCACTGACAGGAGCTAGGGGAAAATCTTATCTAGAGAAGAGGTTCTAGCAAAGAAAGAAAAATATTTGATTAACTATAGCTTAAAGCCCAGTTGACTGTGATTAGATGTTCTTAAGTTTCAACCTTGAGGAATTTTCAGGTTTAGATTTTGGTTTGCTTACTTAGGATACAAAGGCATTAGAACCACCTTAGTCTAATGGCCTTCTTGTTTAACTAATTTAACAAGAATGAGAAAAAATTGTAACTAGATCCAAATTTTTTAAAGCCCACCCCAAAATCAACATAAATATTACAAAATCCAATAATATTTTAATTAATTAACTACCTGACACACCCCTTTTCTACTGTTTTGGGAGTATATATTCTTTGAGCAACTCTTTGCTTTCTCACCAAGAATAAAAGCAGAGAATTGGGTCTTTCCTCTAGCATGGCTGGTGAAAAGTAGATTTCTAGTAGTGACATTTTAGAAACTTTTTTTCAGCTTGACAACCTGTTATTGGTAATGTCATGGAAGTTTTTAGGATTGTTTTCAAAGTTGGGCAACTGTCTTTGTTTCATATGTAAGTTGTAAGATTTCATAATATTCTAAGCTTTTCTATTCAGTGATTAAACATAAATACTTTGGGAACTGACAATACTCTTTAACCAGTTTTTGTTGATATCTTGTTGTGTTGGCATATTTTGAATTTGATATTATTTTCATTAATATCAATTTTTTCAAATTAGCAATGTGTTTATTAAATCACTTCTGTTCATTAATTGGATTATCAAATTTATTGGATTATCAAGTTTATAGCTTCTATTTTAAATTTATCTGTTTCTCTTACTGAATTACTGCTTTCAGTATAATCTGAAAAATGTGTTACAGTTAATTTCTCAGTATCATAATAATTTCTATTGATTTCATTGTTTATATTTATTGTTTTTGGTTCATAGTCCATTGATTTTCATCTAAATCTTCTCTCAGTTCTTTAAAAATTACATTTAAAGATGATAAATGGTGCACTTCAAAAATATTTGAAAATGTCATCTGTAATTTCTCACCCATTTTATTTAAACTCCAAGACATCATTCAGAATTGCAGTTACAGTACATATTCATGTATTATCAAATATATTTTTTCATCAAAAAAGAAGAAAATATCTATTGTGTAATTATAGTTCTATCTTGATAGGCCTCAGTGAACACTGAATCCTCTGCTTACAATTGTGTGTCTGATGACTACAATTTTTCATAGACTAGCTCTCACTCCATATCTTTCTGCTCTTGAACTTTATGTCTATTTCCAACAAAGTGATCCTGTTAAAAAGTAAGTCAGATGATATCAGTCCTTTATTCAAAATTATCCAATAGATTCTTACCTCTCAATTAATAAAAACCAATGACATAAGGCCCTACACAGGCCAGTTACCTCTCTGACCTCATCTCTCTTGTTCTCCCCTTTTCACCTTGCTATAGCTATGGGGGCTCTTTGCTTTTCCTTGAATTCTCCCAGGATTCTCTGACTCAGGGCCATTGCACATGTTATTTTCTTTGCCTAAAATACTATTCTGTCAAATATACCCATGGCTCATTTCCTCACCCCCTTTAGCTCTTTACTCCAACATCACCTCAGTGAGACCTTCCTTGAGCACTCTATTTATAATTTCCCCCCAATACTTCCTACCGCTTGTCTTTATTTTCCCCTAACTCTTCTCATCAAAGGTAGATGCTCCTTGACTTACAGTGGAGTTGCATCTGGAAAAATTCACCGTAAGTTGAAAATATCATAAGTTGAAACTGCATCATAGCTTAGCCTGGCCTACCTTAAATGTGCACGGAACACTTACATTAGGCTACAGTTGAGCAAAATCATCTAACACAATGAATACACTCGGTTGTTTACCCAAGAAAGTATCCTACCGCATATCACTAGCCTGGGAAAAGATCAAAATTCAAAGTATGGTTTCCACCATCATAAAGTCTAAGAATCATAAATTAGGGACCATCTGCCTATTCCTAAGGTCTACATAGGAGTTTAATAAAAATTAGTTGAATGAAAGTCCTAAAGTCAGGGGCTTTTTTTTTTTTAATTTTTGGGGTAAGTACAACTTTAGATGGAACCATTCCAGAATAGCATTGCTCATTCTAGGGAAATGTGTGCTTTGCCAAGTATTTGCTCATTCCTTTTTTTGAACCGCAAATCAACTGTATTTGGTGCTTGTTGTATGCCTAACACTGTGCTAGGTACTGAAAACCACTGGTAAGGGAACAAAATGGTCCTGAAATGCATAGTTTCTCAAAAGAAAGAAAGGCTACGAAGACAAGTTGATTGGTATCTTAGCACAAGAGTGCCTGAATGTGGATTTACTTATATCTGGCCAAGCCAGACTCCAAGAAATTTACTTTTGGCATATTTGACAGATGCATTAGTCCCAGACACACAGGTTGAAACAGCAACTTCTTAGAACAACATAGACTGACGAACAGGGACAGATCCAAAGACAGAGAAACAGCAATCAGACTATCAATCCCCAGAGGGAAGTAGGGGAGAGTGGGGGTAAGAGGAAGAGATCAACCAAAGGACTTGTATGCATGCATATAAGCCAAACCAATGGACACGGACAACAGGGGGATGAGAGCATGAGTGGGGAGGGGGGAAGGTTGGGGGTTAATGGGGGGGATGAGGACACATTTGTAATACCTTAACCAATAAAGAAATTAAAAACAAAAACCAAACAAACAAAACAGCAACATATTATGCAATGACTTTCAAGCCAGGAAGATAATAAAAGAAAAACTTAAGAAATAATAAATGTCTTCTTAAGTTTCTTTTTAGTCTCACATGCTATGGTTATAACTGTCACTATTGAAATTTGTTGACATCTGTATTCCTAAAGAAAGAAGGGCACAGTGGAACTGGCATGTTGGGTTTTTGGATAGCTTTCAAGATTCCAAGATGTAGACTCTATCAAGACTTAAATATTCAGAGAACATGTACAGCAACTCCCCAACTCAAGCTGCCACAGATTTTCAACAGCCTTTCTCACCCTGCTCTCAGATGGCCATGGTACTTTTTTTTAATATGTGCATCCTGTCTGCTTTAATACAGAGTATTTTTCAAGTTTTAATCATTCAAAGGTGGGGGTGGTGTGAGGAAAATTCACCACGCAGAAATTTTTTAAATATGTATATATTTTTTAAAGTACGTTTTTATTAATTTTAGAGAGAGAGGAAGCGGGATGGAGAGAGAAATAGAAACATCAATGAGCAACATAGTTCCTCTGCCTCCTACACACTCCCCACTGGGGATCGAGCCCAAAACCCAGACCAGGAATCAAATGGATGACCTCTTGGTGCATCAGTCAATGCTCAACCCTTGGGTTACACCTGGCAGGGCCAGAAATTTAGCATTAGTCGCTATTCAAACCAAAATTGTCTATATTTCCTCAGAACTCCATAAAAAGACAACTCAGAGGAAAAGCACCTCACAGTGTCCGACATATTGTGGTTCTCCAAACCATACTATCGAATAGATTAACATTTTCAAACTGTTTTAGGAGATTTGCAGGCAGGGCCACAACCTTTCAGGTTAGTAAACACCATTGAGAAGAGTATGTTATTCCTAATCAACTTAATTATAGTTGCTTTGCTTTGGCTCATTTGCTTGTAAATGTAACCCAGATGGCCTCAAATCCACTAACCTTCTGGATTTGCTCTTTACTTTTTCTTAAAAAAAAAAAAAAAAAAAGTGTGTGTACACACACAAGACATAAACACACATTTAGAAAAGTAAAAAAATAGGGTATATTACTGAATAATTTATCACAAGCTCTTTGTAACCAGCATCCAGGTCAAGAAATAGAATCTTGCCAATGCCCAGTAGCCCCCTCATGAAAAATATAATTAAAGCACACATGAGGAAAGGGCTCCTAATAGGAATATCCATCAGCTTTCTTTTGGTAAGTATTTGCATGACATACCTTTTTTGAATCCTTTCCTTTTTTCTGTATCCTTATATTTTATGTACATCTCATCTAAAGCATGGGTCATGTTTTTAATCAAGTCTAGTAATCTTTGATTTTTAATCAGCGTGTTCAGTCTATTGGTTTTTATTACAATTACCTGTATTGGGGGGTTTTAATTTACCATTTTAGTATTTGTTTTCTCTTTGCCCTACATATTCTACTTCTTTTTTCCTCTTTGCCTACTTTCTTTTGAAATTTTTATAATTGCTCAATTTTTCTTTTCTATTATCTGGGAAGCCAAATGTTGCTTTATAATTCTTTTAGTGGTTACCCTGGAGATTACAGCACAGTTTATCAATTTATGAAATCCAATATTAATGGTATTTTTGCCTTGTTCTTAGAGAATGTAAAGGATCTTACAACATTTCGACTATTTACCTCCTTCTGATTTATGTGTGCTTTGTCATATAATTTATTTATAAATGTAGTTTAAACAGTGCTATACAATAAATATTTTAAATGGTTTTATAGAGTAAATATTTTAAACAGTTTTATAGAGTAAATATTATTTATATTTACTGATCTTTATTGCTCTTTATTCCTTCCTACATTACCAACTGTACTATATAATTTAGCATTTCCTCCAGTTCAGGTTTATTATGATTGTCCTCCATTTAGATTAATCTGTAAATGCTTTTATTTCATATCTTCTCTTGAAGGATGTTTTTAATAGGTATAGAATTCTAAGGTTCCATTATTTTCTTTTAGCACTTTGAAGTTCTTATCCTACTGTCTAATTGTTGTGCCTTCGAAGCTTTGTTCTGTTGCTGATTTTAAGATTATTTCCTTGTCTTTAGTTTTTAGCATCTTTATTATGGTGTGCTTAGATGTGGAATATTTCTACTGATCCTGCAAGATGTTTGTAAGGAATCTTAAAAAACACTGGATTCATATTTCTCATCAGTTTTGAAAATTCTCAGCCACTATCTCTTCAAATATTGCTTCTTCCCCTGTCTCTCTGTGTCTGTCCCTGTTTTTCTTTCTCTCCCTCCCTTCCTACCACCCTCCTCTTACTACTGAGGTGCTTTCCTTCCACCTATCTTCTAATGTATCAATTCTTTCATTATTCACTGATTCTTTAATTTGGTTTTGATACCTAGAAATTCATTTTTTTTATAACTTTCAGCTCTCTGCTAAAATTCTAGACACTGTATTTTATCTCCTTGAATACTGTAATGACCATTATTTTGAAGTCTCTATCTGATCATTCTAATAATGAAATACTATTGGTTTTGCCTTTGATGGTTTTCACTGTTATTGTTTAGTCTGCTTGTATTCCTGGGTAGTTTTTATCCAGTCCAGGATGCTGTCTTCACTAAATTGCATGTGGAAATAATTTATGACATACATGATCGTATCTTATTCCTGAGAGGACTGACATTTGTTACTGACAGGTGCTTGGCACTGTGGCTTCACCTTAATTTTGAAGTCTTGAAATAAAGCAAAGCTGAGTTATGATAGTTTTCAAATGCCACTTCACACTTATTCCTAAAGAACAAAGTTTGGAAACCTAAACCTAAAGCAAGTAGAGTTCATGCCCAGCAAGTGAGCTGGTTATTAAGCTATTAGAGACCCTGTGCACAAAATTCATGCACAGGTAGGGTCCCTAGGCCTGGCTGGTGATCAGGGCCAATCAGCCCTCCTCTCCCCCCCGCCTCTCCGCCTACTCCTTCCCTTGCTCCCTCAGTGCCCCATTGTCGCCGCTGCTGGTCGCTCACCATGTTCTGCACCGCCCCTAGTGGTCAGTACACGTTATAGCGAGTGAGCGAACTCCCATTCTCCTGGTTGAACTCCCAAGGGGACACTTTGCATATTAGCCTTTTATATATATAGACCAGAGGCCCGTTGCACAAAAATTTGTGCACTCGGGGGGGGGGGGGGGGTCCCTCAGCCCAGCCTGTGCCCTCTTGCAATCTGGGACACCTCGGGGGATGTCCACTTGCCAGCAGGGAGCAGGCCTAAGCTGCAGTCGGACATCCTTGGTGCTGCTGAGGATGCAGGAAAGGCTCCCACCACCACCGCTGTGCTGGCAGCTGGCAGCCTGGCTTGTGGCTGAGCAGAGCTCCCCCTGTGGGAGCACACTGACCACCAGGCAGCTACTGCATTGAGCGTCTGCCCCCTGGTGGTCAGTGTGTGTCATAATGACCAGTCATTCCCAGTCGTTCTGCTGTTAGGGTCAATTTGCATATTATCCTTTTATTATATAGGATTGTTATGCAGCTTCGAACCCTCCCCTTTGTACCCTCTTCATGGCGCTAGAACTTGAGTTCTTCAAACCACATTGCAAACTGAATAAAACTATTATTGTGTTGTTATTATTTTTGTCTGTTAACATAGCCTAAATCTGGTGTAATCTCTGTGCTAATAAAGTGTGTGTGTATATTTAATATTTGTAATACTTGACAAAATAAAAGTTGGCAACCCTATGTTTCTCCCTATTGATTTTTCTTTTATTATCTTACTGGATCAAAAATGTAGTAGACATTGTGAGTCTGGATTTCTGTTGGGGGTTGGCAAGCTTTTCATGATACGCTCATGGCCAAATGGATCCAGGAATTGGACGCAGAGCCTGCAGAGGCAGAGTGTCCTGATGGCAGTGTTTTATAACATGTCACCCTGACAACGAAGCCCACAGTCTGTGCTCCTTGTGATAACACTCCAAGTCCCTCCACATGTGGTTGCCAATCTCCCAAACCGCATCTTCCATCCCACCCTCCTCTGACCTATGGCTTCATTTCCCATTTACAATCTTGCATCTGCTTTTCTTCTTCTTTTTTCAGTGTTTGCATTTGAAAACATGAATGAGCTATGTATTCAATTTAAAAGATTAGAACAAAACAAAGTACACTGAAAGAAATATGAGGGGATTAATAAAGATAAAATGCTGAAAAGTAATGAATCCCAAAACAAAATGCCAACAAAAATGATAGAAAAGCCCAGTACTCTATCAAGTTTGATTATGAGAAAATGCAGGGCAAATATATATTAGGAATGAGAAAAAAAGATAAAACCATTGTTGTGAAAAATAGTCAAAATAATTATAAAATATCATGTAAAATGTTGTCAATAAATTTTCAAAACTAGATGAAATAGATGATTTTTTAGCACAACATAAGTTACCAAAATTGATTTAAGAAAAAGTAGACTATCTGAACACATTATCCACCACACAATACACAGGCAAGTTTTTTATAGATCCACTGCTTTAAAAAGTAAAAATTAAAAACAGCATTCGACCCTGGTTGTGTTTTGTTTTGTTTTGTTTTAATACTCACCTAAGGAGTGAGGATATTTTTTCCATTGATTTTTAGAAGGGAGGACTCCTGGACTGTGAGAGGATGCAAGCCAGGCTGAAGGACCCCATGAGTGCGGGAATTTCTTGCACCAGGCCTCTAGTGAAAATATAATCATCAAGATAAGAGGATAGGACATAGTTTTTTTTAAGCAGATTATTACTTGACTTATAGCTTTTAAATATTTAATCATATGGTAAGTCTTTGTTTTTACTCTTGCCTCAGGCCCCACAAAGCTTAGAGTGACCCAGCCTACCTCTTCCATATTTGGCACAGGTAAAAAAAACAATATTAGACTAATAAATTCAGCATGAATAAATATTAGTGGGTTGTAATATTATGTGTACCTATAACTGTGTGCATATAATGTAAATGTATGTAAACGTGTACTAGTATGCATATATATCTATCTATTGAGAGACAGAGAGAATGTGCATGTATACTTATGTGTGCATATAAACACAAATATTTACACATTACATACACACATACATCAGCATAAACACAGGAAAAGTGGAAACATTCAGTCCCAGGCAAAATGGAAAACTGAAAAGTGCTCCTGTGCCCCTTCCTCCCTACCAAACTGGAAATGCCAGAAAATACATAAAGAGACTGACCAAATGCAGAGCCCGTCCCAGAAGTCTCATTCTTGGCAGATTGGAGGTACTCAAGTTTAACATAGGAAGAGAATGACATCCTGAAGTTAGTGGAGTCCAAAAGCCCGGGTGAATGGTGGGGGCCAATGTAAAGGTGCTGCACACTGGTACAGGTCTCTAAATTGCACACTCTGCTCCACATCGCCCTGGGCAACCCTCACAGAAAACTGAGACTGGTCAGGTTCTGCCGCACCACCCCTGTTTTGCTGCCTCGCCTCCAACACATATGCACTCCCTGGCCAGATGTGGTACCAGATGCCTAAACTTTTGTATAGGGATTGTATCAGGACAACTCCATGAGCTCACTTATCTGATGCCCTAATTGATGTCCACTGCCACTGTGCCAAGGGAAGAAAAGTAACAGTAGCAGCTGGAAGTGAGGGGACATAGGCCAGGTAGCGCTTCAGTCCAAAAGATCAGGGAAGCCTATTGGAATGAATACAGACCAGCTAACTAGGCCTTGGGCATGCATTCAATCACCTTTCGCAGAGCGTAGCTGTGTCTCTTAGTTTGTGTGGTATAACAAATTATTCAAGACTCTCAGAGGCTTAAAACAATAATGACTTTTTTTTTCATAGATCTGGAGGTTGACCAGACTTTAGCTGATTAAGACTAAGCTCCACTTGTGTTTCTCATCTGCCCTCTACTCCTTGGGTTTCTCATCAGCCCCCTGAGCCAGCAGTCTCTGAAATCTTACAGAGTATGGTCTCTGGCCGAAACAGACAACAAAACTGAACAGAAATCAGTAACAATAAAATATCCCCCCAAATATTTGAAAATTAAATAACACACTTCTAAATAATCCATGGGTCATAGAAGAAATCACAAGAGAAATTGAAAAATGTTTCAAATGAATGATAATAATAATACAACACATTAAAATATGTGAAATGCAGCAAAAACAGTGCTTAGAGTGAACTTTATAGCTTTAATAACTGAAGTAGAAAAGAAAAAAGGCTTAAAAGCAAATATCAGAATTTTCACCTAAGAAACTAGGGGAGGGTGGAGAACAAATCCAAAGAAAGAAGAAGGAAAGAAATAATAAAGATAAAAGCAGAAATAAATTAAATAGAAAACTGACAAACATTAGAAAAAAATTTTAAAACTAAAAGTTGATTCTTTGAAATATTAAATCTCTGATAAGAGTTAAATGAAAAGAGAAAGAGAAAGAATTCAAATTGCCAATATGAAAAATAAAATGGGGATATCAGTAGAGATCCTACAAACATTTAAAACATAATAAGGAAATATTATGATCACATTTATGACAATAAATTTAGTAGTTTAGATGAGATGGACAAATTACTTACAAAACACAACATACTAAAAATGATTCCAGAAGAAATAAAAAATTTGGATGGCCATATATCTTCTAAGGAAATAGAATTTATAATTTAAAATCTTCTAACAAAGAAAATTCTAAGCCCAGAGGTTTCGCTGGGGAATTCCATCAAAAATTTAAGGAAGATGTAATATCAATCTTACACAAATTCTCCCAGAAAATACTTCTGAACTCACTTTATGAGGACAGTATTGTTCTGATAACAAAACCAAAAAAGATATTGTAAGAAAAGAAAGATAACAATATAACCCATAAACATAGATACAAACTCTTCAACTAAATATTGGTAAATTTTACTCAGGAATGTATAAAAGGATAATACTGGATGACTAGTACACTATGAAGTGGAGTTTATTCCAAGAATTCAAGTTGATTCAACATTTGAAAATCAATTAATGTAATCCACCACATTAACCAAGTATATGGGAGAAATTATGCTGACCTCAGAAGGTGCAGAAAATTATTGAAAAGCTCCCACACTTTGATAGAATTAACATTTGATATGATGTGATGAGTATAGCATTTTACCTGTATGATCTTCCTCTCCCAAACCCATAAGCCTAGTATAATAATCATGAGAAAAACATCAGTCACATCCAATAGGTACGTTCCACCAAATATCTGACCACTTCTCAAAACTGTCAACATCATAAAAAACAGGGTTAAGTCTCAGAAATTGTCATAGCCAAGAGGAGTCTAAGGAGACATGATGACTTAATGTATATAGTATCCTGGATGGCATCCTGGAACAGTAAAAGTGCACCAGGTACAAATGAAGGAAATCTGAATGAAGTAGGGACTTTAGTTGATAATAATGTATCAATATTGGTTCCTTAATTGGGACAAATGCATGATACTAATATGAGATGTTAATAATAGAGGAAACTGAATGTGTGATATATAGGAACTCTCTGTATTATCTGTAATTTTTCTGCATATCTAAAACTCTTGTCAAATAAAAAGTGTATTTTAAAAAGAGCTGACCTGGCTAATGTGACTCAGTGGTTAATGGTCGACCCACAAACCAAGATTCCAGGTCAGGACACATGCCCAGGTTGCGGGTTCAATCCCCAGTGGGGGCATGCAGGAGGCAGTTGATCAATGATTCTCTCTCATCTTTGATGCCTCTGTCTCTCTCTCTCTCTCTCTTCCTCTCTCTCTCTCTCTCTCTCTCTCTCTCTCTCTCTCTCTCTCTCTCTCTCTCCTTTCCTCTCAGAAATCAATAAAAATATATTTAATAATTTAAAAAGGAAGTCTCCAGAACCTTCTCACAGGAGAGAACACACTGAATGTCAAGAAGGACCATTCTCTCAGTTTGTTTTCCTCTACAATCCTCTGATGTCAATCCATGGACAGGAGTACAAAATAAGGTCCCTTCTCAGACCGCCCCACCACCACCAGCAACAACGAACCTGTTTCCTTCCTGAGTCGCTTCCTCAATGTTCTAGCCGACACTTCTAGCTCCCCTGTGTGGAACAGAAGCAAATTTACTCTATATGTATTTTTCCAAACTTATTATTGAAGTGCAAACTCAGCTTTAAAGCTCTAATGCCAAAACAAAACAGATTTATTTTTATTCTTTTTGCATTTCTGCTGCAACAGCCCAACAGCGAGAATTGGGAATGTGGAGGTCTAATTTGAGATAAGTTAGGAAATAAAAGGGGATGAGGCTGCAGGAGGGGAAATCATGTCAGTTATTATTTTAAAATATTAACCCACCCCATTTACTTCTCGGGATGAAATGCTTCTTTTAACAAGAGTTTACAAAACAAATGCTCTATGTTAGAAAGGAAATGAATCTTCCTTAATGCTTTCCATTTTATGGCCAGCCGTCAGTGGCAGATCCCTGGTTAGCACTGTTTGGGTCCCTTTACGATGTTGTCAGCACTTTCCATTAGCTGCATTTGCTTCTCTTCTCCCCAAGAAATGCTATGACTCTGGAAACATTCTCATTGGGCAGCTTCATGGTAATAGAAAGAGACAACAATGAGGGGTTGTTAATTGCTTCCTGTAAACACCCCGCTGACCCCCAATATGTCAGACTTCTTAGGCATCGTGAGCTGTAAGCCCCTGATGGGAAAGAAAGGTGATGATATTTCAAATAGTTCTCATTAAAAATATGGAAATTATTCTAGAACCCAAACAATCCAACACCTGAAACTAATTTTCTTGACATTCATGGACTTTAATGACAGCTTCATTAATTGAATGGAGTCACATGGGGGCAAAATCATGTTTTCCTTAATGACCTGCCAGATGATGGATCTTTGGGGGGGTTGCTTACTTTACTCTGAAAAATTTCAGAGGGGAAAAAAAAAGACTAGTTCTGAGTGTCATTTCACAACTGAGTTTGACCAAGAGGCCTCCTGGGGTCTTGATGGTGAGCCGGTGTGAAAAGGATGGGGTGGGCCTGGCAGGATAGGGAAGCAGTATGACATCATCATTAAAAGCCTTGCTACTCAAAGTGAGGTTCACCGACCAGTAGCATCAGCATCACCAAAGCTTATTAGAAATGCAGTATCTCAGGCCCCACCCCAGTTCTCCTGAATAGGAACCAGCATTGAACAGGATCCCTGGGTGATTCTCAGGCACATTAGAGTTTCAGAAGCACTTGCTGGGAACATAAGATTCGGAGCCCAGTGGACTTAGGCGGGGATTCTAACTCCCCTTACTGCTGGCTGTGAATAGGGCATAATATATAGCCTGTCTCGCCTCAACTTTTCATCTGTAAAATGGATGCAATGGTATCAACCTCGTAAAATTGTGAGGATTAAAGAAAATAAGCAATTAGCATATTTCCAGGTATATCATATATGTTGAATAAATGATAGGCAATGGCACTATTGTAGCTGTTTCTGCCCATTCCACTTTGGAGAGGAAGTGTGTTTGGGATCACAACTGAGTTGGAGTCCAAGTTTTACAACTTAATAGCTATGGGATTTTGGTCATGTTACCTTACTTTCTCAGCCTCAAATTCTCTGTCTATAAAATGTGTATAATTTAAATGGAGCCTCCCAAGTCTTAAGATAAGGATCAATTACACAGCATAGAGAAGTCATAAAACTTCCCGAGATTTCTGCTACCCAAGGGTTCCCCTTCTCTTACGCTTGTGCTGCATCTACAGATGCTGTCCTTGTTCCTCCTCAAGTGTCTCCTGGAGCAAAGTTCAGACCCTTTCATTGTCTCCACAAGAAATCCACTTACTCCATATGTTTCATGAGTTGGGTGGAATTTCCTAAAGACTTGGAGTGTGGCTCACAATGAAGAATCATATTAGATATCGCCTAGCCTTGTGCCACCTCCTGGCTCTTGCCTTTCTTCCCTCTTCTGTCCCCTCATCACTGCCTCCCTCTGGAATAAGAAAAGGCCTCCCCTGTCACCCAGAAGAAAGCTTAGCTTCAGCAGCCACGGGGGAGCAGCAGTGAGCATGAAGTGAGGGGAGGTCTTCTCACCCCAGCGCCTCGGTTACTTTTACTCTCTCAGAGCCTCCATTTCCTCATCCATAAAACAGGTCAAGAATTCCTCAGCCACAGGAGTGGCATGAGAACTAAAGGAGATCTCATATTTGAAAATGCTTACAAAGTGTTGGTTATTTGGCCATTGTTCCTCGGCTCCAACGTTTCTCTCCTCCCCACTCTACTTTCTGATGCTGGGGCTGAGCCTCTGCAAATGGCAATTTTCTTTTGCCAGCTGGTTCCTTGTCAGGCTCTGTCATCAGGGATGCCACAGCGAGCTTGGAAGTTGGAGGGGGTATAGGGGGAGGTAGATGTTCTCTTTTGTTTGCTTCCTGTTCCTATCAGCGTTGCCCCAGCAACATTCTTCACCTTGGCAGCTGCTGCTGGTTCCAGCAGTGCAGGTGGCTCTAGTTTGCTGTCTTTCCAACTCGTAGAACCAACCGCATTGAGCCCTCCAGACACACAGCACCGGCCGCTGGCACCTCCTCCCCAGAGCTCAGAGTCTCAGCCCCCAGGAGCCTCGCCTCCAGGCTCCAGGCTCCAATTTCTGAGCACAGGTTCCTCCTCCGTAGAGTGCCGAGTCCCAGCTCTGCAGGACTTCCTCCAAGCTTCTAAATGTCAGTAATCCTGACATCTTCCCTCTGTTCCCCGTCCCTAGGGGAGGCAGCCGCTTCCTGCAGCTACTGCCTTTGTGATGTCTCGGCATCTCTTTTGTTGCCTGTTCAGTCCTACTTGGGAAATGGTTCTCTTTCCATTAAATTCTCTCTGCTGAAGTCATGGCATGGTTTCTGGCTCCTGTCAGGATCCTGTCTGATACGAAAAGTCTGTAAAAGATACTAGTTTCCTTCGAAAACAATAAAATAACATCTACCTTCTCAATAACACGTTTTGCCACCAATAAGGAGATTCAAAAGAACATGCCAATGGCTTTGAAAACAATTTCCAAGGAAACATTTCCAAACTATTTTGGGCTCTGACAGCCTTGTTGGGATAGAACAATAACCCTGAGCATTTGGAACAAAGAATCAAACTATGTTTCTAGGGAAAGATGTGTGGTTACACATAACTCGTGGTAGAGCCGATGCACAATGTATAGATGCCACCTCTGTAGACACCTTTGTAGGCAAGGAAAGGGGGGAGGAGACGGGAGACAGGGAAGCACCCCCGTGAGCCAGGTGCAGATGTCACCTTTCCAGAGGTCAAAGAGGTCTTGCACCTAAGTTGAAATGAATGGGATTTTAAAGAACTTGGAAAGAGCAGTTTAGTTAATGGTGCTCAAAAGATCTGAGTTTAGTTAGTGGTGCTTTAAAATATCTGAGTTGACCATGCTTTAATAAGAAGTTGTACTTTGAAGGTGCTGGCTATGACTTAAACAAAAATTCAAATGGAACTGAAAATAGTATTTTATGTTATTAGTAAAGATAAACTGAAAGTCATAGCCCTCAGTGTGGGGTGATCTTGCTCCCAAATAGGCACTACAGGCAATGTATAGAAAGTAAGACAATAATAGTTTGAAAGAGTCATGGTGATATTTCTCTCCTTTGACCCAGTCATCCTATTACTGAAAATTAATCCTAAGGAAGTTAAAAAAAGACTTTTAAAAAATATATCTTTGTGAAGATATTCATTGAAGTGTTATATACAAGAGTGAAAAATAACACCATATATTAGTAAATAAGAGAATAATTAAAATGTATTTATATTCTCTTGTTGAGATATTGTTATAGCAATTATGAAGATCATGTTTAAAAAAACATGAAAGATCTTTGTGGTGTGTTAGTAACTTCAACAAAATCAGAATATATTGTGTAGAGTAGACTCTAGAAAAGCATACAAGCAAGAAGGCTCAGTGATGCTACTTTTGTTAGCACATGATGAGCATATGGAGCACTCTGAGAGGCTTACACCAAGGCACTACATCACTGAAAGGTGGTTAGGGCAAGTTAGACAGGAGGGAGAAGTCCCCCCTGAGCCTTCACCACCCTGTGGATTCTGGGCTGGAATAGACAGCTTGATCCTAAAATAATCAACCATTTAATTATCTTCAGGATTTTATGTGTTTGACTAAAGAATAGATAATTTTGTCACAGGCTGGAATCCCTTCCTTCTGTAATGAAACTGTTTTAAGATCAATACTGAAGGTGGTTTTGCTCCAGAAGAAGGAGGAAGGGGAAGATGAAGGCAGAGAAGGCACCTGTGGAAGAGTCAGGCGCTCTCCAGTGGGGAAGAAAGGGATAGACCAGTGGTTCTCAACCTCGGCTGCACATTAGAATCACCTGGGAATCTTTTTAAAATCCTGATTTCTGGGCCTCATCCTCCGGAAATTCTGTTTCTTTTTTATGGTGTGGGGCCACAACATTAGTAACAAAGAAACAGAATTTCTGGAGGATGAGGCCCAGAAATCAGGATTTTAAAAAGATTTCCAGGTGATTCTAATGTGCAGCCGAGGTTGAGAACCACTGAGTTAAACAAACAGCTTGCCAGTGAGGAAAAGCTGTAATAATGGCCAACCAATTAGTTCAAGAGACAATGGACTGCAGGTGGTATGTTAAGAACCAAGTCTAGCCTCTGACCAAAAGGACTTTGCCAGGACTTGGCATTTGACTTTCAAGGGGCCTTGGCTTGCTGTAGGAATGCTTGGAGGACTGACATTCTGTGAGCCTTAGAGGGCCCCGGAGTTGTGAAAGCCATGTGGAACTGGGCTGCCATGTAAAACATAGGAGTTATTGCAGATAGAGGAAGGGATGAAGTGATGGTTTCCAAGTATAGAGAGAAGTGCGGTTTTCCTGATGACATTTGCTATTACTACAGAAAATCTGTGAGAGTCCATTTGTTCATTGAGATTATCCATAAGCCTTTATAGATGAAGAATAGCCAGGGTTGGAGGTCCCCATAGGAATAGGCTGGCTTTCTTGGTTGCTGAGGGATGAAGAAGAGGAAGGGGCCCAACTGAGTGAGAGTTCTGCCACAAAAAAACCACTCACTTGTTCAAGAAGTATTTGCTAAGCCCCTGTTCTACCTGAGGCCCACATTCCATTAGGGGAGATAAAAATGGAGACAATTCCAATAGAAAATAACTGATTTTTATAATCAAATTATCATGGCTTCAGAAAAAAAAAGAAAAGTTAATTTTTTTAGCAGGACTTTCTGGGGAAGAGTCCTAGATGAGGTATCATCTGAGCTGAATTTTGAAATAAGAATAGAAATTTTCTCAATCGGTATATTGACAAAGCAGAAGATGATGTCAGAGATGTGGTCCTGGCCAAGCTTATAAAGGCTCTTAAATGCAGAGTTAAGGAATTAGACTTTATTTAGATGTTGAGAAATACTGAATAGTTGTAAGACCAGTAAAGAGGTGATTAGACTTGCATTTTAAAAAAGCACTCTGTTGTCTGTTTGAAAGATGGAATAGAGTGGGACAAAGCTAGAGGCAGAAAAAGTAACTAAGGGACTCTTTCAATAGTCAAGACAAGAAATAATATGCACCTGAATTAGGCAATGGCTATGGCAAGAGAAAAATTGCCTTTTCCCCCTGAACTTCCTCCCCTGATGCTGAGATGATGCAGACCTTCCTCCCAACTCTAGCAGTCACCCCAGGAGCAGACACCTGCCTGCCTGCTCTAGGCTTGCTGCCAGTGGTCTGGGCCTAGCTCAGGAGACAAATGCAGGCACATGGAGGAGTCATGTGATGAGACCAAGAGAAACAGGCTTAGGAATCAAGAGGAGAGGAATTCAAATCCCAATGCTACCACATTATAGACTGAATTGTCTCCCCCTCAAGTTACGTGTTGAAACCCTAATCCCTACTATGACTCTATTTGAAGATAGGACCTTTAGGGAATTAAAGTTAAATGAAGTCTTTTAAAAAGGGAGAGAACATTGGAGGGACAGTTGTGTTTATTCAATAAAGAAATTGCATAGAAAGAAAAAGTCAAATAAGGTCCTAAGGATGGGGCCCTAATCTGATAGGATTAGTGAATTTATAAGAAGAGGAAGAATCACCAGAGATCATTTTCTTTCCCCATGACTACATAAAAGAAAGGCCATTAAGGACACTGTGAGAAGGTGGCCATCTGCAAGTCAGGAAGAGAGGCCTTACCAGACACCAACTTGATGGCACCGCGTTCTTGGACTTCTAGCTTTCAGAACTATGAGAAAATAATTTCTGTTGTTTAAGCCACTGTCAGATGACTTCAACACTTTGGCATAAGGATGATTTTGAGCTGAATGCAATTGAGAAGAAGCAGATACAAGAAAAGATCTATATGCTACCCCTATTTGCCTAAAAATAGGATATAAATGTTCTCCCCTTTCTACCAGGAAGAGCAAAAGTTAACCACTGGAGACAACGTTAGACCCTTATCAGCCTGGAGAAGGCCCAGAGGAATCTATATAACAATAAACTTTGCTAACTAGCCTTTATCTACAATTAGTTCCCCAAATACTTGCCTTCCTGCAATTTGCTGCCCCTAGAGACTCACATTTCTTTTCCTTTGTCTTGCTATTTCTCTAAAAATGTATTGTTCCTTTGCTAAAATGCTGTGTAAGCCCAAGTTCTAACCAACACACTGAGTTGCTCATTTCTGAGTGCTTCCATGTGTACATGCACTTCATATATTAACACACTTCTGTTTTTTTCTTGTTAGTCTGTGTTTTTTCCACCTAATTTATAGTCAGTCAGCAGGTAGAGAACCAAGAAAGGTAATAAGAAAAAATTCTTCCTTCCCTACACCACCCAGTCTATAATAATTTGTTCTGGCAGCCTGAGTTAATATACACCATTTGCAGCCAAGTCTCTTGAACAAATCATTTAAGCTGACTGAGCCTCAGTTTCCTTATCTCTGAAGTAAAAACAGTGAAATAATAATAATTCCTACTTCACAGGGCTCTTGTGAAGGTTAAATAAGCTACAAAATTAGCAAATAGAGCTTATTTAAATGCTCTTTTTAAATTGTGCATATAAAATAAAATAATAAATATTATTTCCATGAGTGCCCTGGACTGATAAAAGATAAAATATTTTCAATCATAATATTAGTTTAATGATTATACTTAACGATAATATCTGTTTCTTGGATATATTTTGAATGCATACAATTAAGCAATAATCAAAAGCTAATTGATCACAGATGTCTAAAAGTCTTTCAGTTCAAATTCAATGTTGGTAACCAGTGCCAAGAAAACCATTTGGGGAATTTCTATGTTTTCATTAAAAAACAAATAAACACAGAGTTCCAAACATATGAACTACCCCAAATATAGCCTCTGTAAGAGACTTCCTTGAAATGTTTAACATCTGTGGACATATTCAGAAAGAAGAGTCTTTAACACTCAGTTTTACTAATATTTTTGTTACATGGAAACCTATTAATAAGCATGGACAAAAAGATAATCACATAGAAAGTATATTTGTAATTGATATAAATATTCTTTTATCTTAGGGGCTTACGAGTATTTTTCAACCTTGTTCCATTATTGAAAAAAGTAACCTAATATTGTAGCCTTTCAGTCATATTTTTCTGAATTGCCCCGTTTTTTTCCTGAATTTTAATACTATAGATATACTGCTACACGTCTGTTTATATGGGTGTCTGTGCTTTATAAAGCACATAACCAAGAACTAATTTTCATCCCCTTGGGGTGACATTGCCCCTGTTGAGAATGCATGGTGCTAAGGTGATTCATCTAATAAACCATCTAATTGGTCTTCACAATAAAGCTGGTGGAAAATGCATTCCATGTGAGAAATGAACCTATTTCTCCAAGGCATACCTAGACATAAAGAAAAACATGGCCGCAGGCATCCAACGTGAAGCCCCGCTGTGTTTACATCAGGACCTGGCTGGACTTAGAAGGGACTGTCTACTGAGAGCCTGTCAGCATGAGGACCCCAGGAGTCTTCTGGGAAGGAATGCACCTTCAACTGAAAGAGTACACGTTTGCTTCAGGGCCAGTGAGCCAGTGGGAGAGGTGAGCAGGGTTCTGCCCTTGGCAGGGACTCTGTTGTGTAAATTGTCCCTCTTCTCAATGGACTCACGCTGAATTTTAAGGTGAGGTGCTGCAATACACGAGAAATAAAAGCTGAACTATCCTCCATGCTGCCCACCTGTGGTTCCCACAGCATATGCGAGGGCTGAGAAGCAAGGCACCAGCAGCACCAGGGCAAGGACCATGCATGTGCAACTGGTGGGAGGGCTCTTGTGGCTCCCTCAGGTAGGCAAGTGTGACCTGCAACTGTTGTCCTCATGCCAATCTCAAGCCCTTAGCTGCGTGGCCTGGGAGCCATGGCTCATACCCATATTACCATGGATGCGGTTTTACCTGTCCAACAGCATCCAAACATCTTAGCACATCATTCAAGACTCTTCGTGAAAGAGGCTGAGCCTATCCCTTGAGCTCTGGTGTTAGAGTCTATTAGACCCAGATGTGACTGCTGTTTCTTCCCTCACTTAGCTGGATGATTGCAGGCACATTGCTTAGCCTGTCTAAGTCCAGTTTTCACCTCTGCAAAATGGGGATGATAATAGTACGGAGGGGACTGAGTGAGATCGTGCATGCGATGAGCCCTTTGCACTATGCCGAGCGCAAGGTAAGTGCTCAACAGACATTAGCTGTTTTCAGTCTTTGACCGTGATCATCATTCCGCTCACTGTTTCAGCTGCATGAAAATGATGAAAAATTCTCAACTATGCCTCTGTGCCTTTATACATGTTTCTTCTGCCTGGAATGGTTTTTAATGACATTTATCTGCCTGGAGAGTGCCTACCCTCCCTTTAAGCCCCAACTCAAATGTCATCTCCTCTGAGAAGGAGATTTCAGAAAAATCAATGAAGCTCTCTGCAACTCTTTACTAATCCCCTCTTAGAGCCCTAATCACACTGTGGGTTAATTCTCTTCCTCCCCTTCGCTCCCCTCCCCTCTCCTGAACGGTGAGACCCTTGGGGGAGCGAGTCTGCCTTGTTCACTTCCACGTCTCTAGGGGCCCAGCACAAAGTCTGGACCAAGAAATGATGCACAGAATGCGTGACATCAATTCTATTTCTAGAGCAATAGCTGACTCTGCTGTCCTCTCTTTGCATAGCCCACTTTTGGCTTCTCTCGAAGCCTCATCAAGCTGAAGTCACAGGATTTTCTACTGACTTGAAGTCTTCCAGCCCATCCAAAAGCCCTTCTTTCGGACCAGGATGATATGCAGCTGAATACTGCACAGACATGTCCTCAAAAGTTAGATAGATTGTGCCTTAGATACAGGCTATGCCCTAGCCGGTTTGGCTCAGTGGATAGAGCATTGGCCTGCAGACTGAAGGGTCCTGGGTTCCATTCTGGTCAAGGGCACGTACCTCAGTTGCAGGCTCCAATCCCAGCCCTAGTCTGGGTGCGTGCGGGAGGCAACCAATTGATGTCTCTCTCTCACATCAATGTTTCTCTGTCTCTGTCTCTCTCCCTCCCTTTTACTCTCTCTAAAAGTCAATGGGGAAAATATCCCTGAGTGAGGATTAACAACAACAACAACAACAACGAAAGACAAACAGGCTGTGAGTGCTGTATTTGATTTCTCAAACACTTTTTAACTCCCTACTGTAGGCCAGACACTGCCCTTTCAGAGTCCAGTTCATAGCACTGAGGCTCAAAGAGATTCAGCGACTTCCCCAACATCACTCGGCCCAGAGTGGGGATTCAAATCCTAGCTCCTTGCTCTTCCGTTACATCACATTGTCTGGCTTTGATGCTGAAGCAGACGTGAAGGCTGCGGAAGGTGGTGTCTACCTGGTTTAGGAAGGCCTTTGAGGGGAGGGTGGAGATGTCTTCTGTTCACAGGATTGGCGTTGGGAGTGAAGAGGTGGTGGGGTGGTAGTTCCCTTCCACACACCTGGAGGGTTGCCATCCTTTTCATAGCGAGGGGCCTGCAGCCTCCTCTCATCTATATTCCCCTGTATTCTCATCCTCCCCAGTCCCAGCGCAACACACACACACACACACACACACACACACCCGCACACGCACACACACATAAACATGCATGCACACATGCAGTTCAGATAAGATTAAAGAAAGAATGTACCTTTGAGCAAACATCAGCCATCAACTAGACTAAGGCTGAACCCATTTCCTAGGACAGGCGTTAAGGGTCCTGCTTCAATGAAAAGACCAGGTTTGTGATGAACAAGAAACTCGCATGTGCCTGGGTGTCCTGAGAGTGAGGGAAGCTGCTTGGAAACCGGGGCTCTCTGGTTAGATCAGAGATCTCCCCACTTACCTCTCTAACGTGTTTCATCTCCCAGCAGTGTCTTTATTTAGAAGACAATCCAGTGGGAAGCCGGCTCAGTGCCACTCTTCCCACAGTGAGGCCCACAGTGAGGCCTCAGCGCAGGGTGCAAAGGTGCCTCTCACAGTGGTTCTGAAAGGGCCCGCGCATGTGAAAAAGGAACTGGAGAGGACTTCTCACAGAGCAGGCAGAGGGAGCCAGCTTTCCCCACCTGGGCCCTTTCAGGCAGCTTAGCTCAGCCATATGCCCTGGGAACTTCAACTTTCTCTGTGGGCCTCACATGGGCTGCTGGTAAGACAGAATGAAGAACAGGCAGACCTAGGCCCAAATCCTGACAATGCTACTTACTAGCTGTGTGACCTGGGGCCAGTTACCTTACCTCTCTGAGTCAGTTTTCTCACCTCTAAAATAGGGATAGTAATCGTATCAACTACTTGTGGTTGCTATGAGACGGCATGCTATTTTATATGTGAAATTGCATATAAAATGGCAGCATAGCACATGGCAGCTGAGATTCAATAACATTGAGACCAGTACACACACTGCCAACACCTCCCGGCCTTCCATGATTCACCACTCACCTCGGCCCCCAGCTAGAGACGGCCCCAGCCTCCTCTGCTGGTGCGTGACTTCCCCACGCTAAGGCTGGGTGTTGTCACTCCACAGAATCTGGATAATTACACGAGCAGCCGACTTGGCCTGTGCTGTGGTTCAGGAGGGCTTGGCCGAGTCCTCCACTCCATTCCCGAGGACTCCACCGCAGCAGAGAAAACTGAAGAGGAAGGAAGTGTGGCTGAGCCACAACCAGGGCCCCGGGGAAGCCAGCATCCCCCTAGAGCAGCGGTTCTCAACCTGTGGGTCGCGACCCCTTTGGCGGTTGAACGACCCTTTCACAGGGGTCGCCTAAGACCATCCTGCATATCAGATATTTACATTACGATTCATAACAGTAGCAACACTACAGTTATGAAGTAGCAACGAAAATAATTTTATGGTTGGGTCACAACATGAGGAACTGTATTTAAAGGGCCAGAAGGTTGAGAACCACTGCCCTAGAGACAGAGGCGGGAGCAGCATCACTCACCACCCAGCATCCCATCCTCAGAGCTCTTCCCTGCTGGCCACCACCTCCCAAGAAGAGCTGACTCGAAGACCACCCTGCTGTTGGTAGGAAACCTGTGAGGCGTCTCTGAATCGGCTTCCCAGCTTACGGCGCACGCACATCTTTAGCAAGACATCCACCCTGAGATGGCGGGTGCTCCTTTTTGTGGTAAAATATACATAACATAAAACTCACTGTGTTGGCCGTGTCTCAGTGTGCCGAGCCGTGGCATTAAGCACATTCACACTGTTGTGCCACCATCCCCACCATCCATCTCCAGAACTTTTCCATCTTCCCATCATGGAGCTCTGTAGCCAGTAAACAGCGGTTCCCCATTCCCTGCTGCTCCCAGAACCCTGGCAACCAGCTTCCAGCTTCTGTCTCTAGGGACCTCAGGTGGGTGGAAGCATGTGTGGCATTTGTCCTTTGGTGACTCGCTCATTTCACTCGGCATAATGTTCTCAAGGTTCATCCTTACGTAGCTTGTATCAGAACTTCCTTCCTTTTTAAGGCCAAAGTGTATTCTCTTGTGCGCATATGCCACCTGTATTGATCTAGTCACCCATCAATGCGCCCCTGGGTTGCTTCCCCCTTTTGGACGTTGTAAATAAGGCTGCTGTGAGCGTTGGTGGACAAATATCTGTTCAGATTCTGCCTTTCATTTCTTCGCAGTATAGACCCAGAGGTAGAATTGCTGGGTCAAATGGTCATTTGTTTAATTTTTTGAGGAAGCACCACACTGTTTTCTGATGTTACTTTTTTTCTTGATTTAGAATTGTACCCTTTTATGCCTTTATCCGCCACGCCGCCTCCCCGCCCCGACGGGGCTCCTGGGCAGTACTTGTCAGTACGTACAGGCTCATGCTCGCTGCTTTGAACAGCCCCTTGCATTTCAAGGATCCTGATCTCTAAGCCTCTGTTTCTCCTCTGCCCTGGGGCCACACCACCTACTTCCTGCAGGTGAGCCCCAGCACCCCAACCCCAGGCTTCCTGTGGAAGCTAACGCCCCAGCACCTTCAGGTTGGTGAGGGCACAGGTTGGGGAGGCATTGCTCAAATCCATCGTACAAAACAAGGCCCCAATCAGTGCGGCTCCAAAAAAGCCGCCATCCCATTTTTCTCATTTGGGGAATGACGGGCAATAACATTTGAACTTCCCAAAGAATTAGAAAAACTGAATGTAATATTAATCTATATGTTTTGTAAAATAACTACATTCATTCGTATTTATGCTTTATTGTGGCGACCCTTAAACTTGTCTTAGATTCTCGAGCGCCTTGCCCTTTTCACACTGGTAGCATCCCCACAAGCAGAATCCGCCTCCCTGCTCCACCCGGGAGCAGCGATTCATTCAGAATTGACTTGAACTCCGTGTCCAGTGACCTCAGCCTCAATCCCACGAAGTCAGACCAAAGCCAACCAGGGAGAGAAGCACACTCGGAGGAAGAAGCTTCTGACTGTGACAAAGAAAGCGTATTTTTTTTAACAAATATCACAAAATAATGAGCCCAGGCACGGAGCACTGCGCAAAGTATCTGGAGACTTTGTAGGAAATGCTGACACCGCTTCAGTGCCAGCTGTCGGAATCAGAGCCCAGCAGTCTTCCCTCCTGGAACAGTTATCCACTTTCTCTGGATTTTTTTGGAGACAATGAAGTAAGAGCAGCAGAAGATGCTGTCCCCTGGGCCCCCAAGATGGGAGAAATGGGGTCCAGGAAAGTCCCCTGCGCAGTTTATGTCAAAGGAGGCCCCACCCCCAGTTGGCCCAGGCTGGTGTAGCCCCCCCCCCGCCCCCCTCTAAGAGAGCAGATGTTTCTGTTTGCCCCTCCTGGGCACCAGGGTTGTGATGCGACAGAGAGATTGGGTTGCTCTTCTTAATGGTACTTCTATCAGTCATTGATTCGGCACATGCTTACTGAACACCTACTGTGTGCCAAGTGCTGAGATCATCATGGCCCTGCTAACATGCTCATTAAGTGCAAGGCCCTGTGCCCCCACCTTACATTATCCAGTGAATCCTCAGGACAATGCTGATTGGTGACCACTGTCCCCATTTTACAGATGAGGTCCCTGAAGCCTGGCGAGTCTACGTAATTTGCTCAAGGTCACAGTGACAGTGGCGGAGAGAGAATTTAACCCAGGTACCCGCCCGGAGAGTGCATGTTTTTAACCACTTTGCTAGAATGAGGACAACCACTAGGGACCATCAAAGATACAGTGAATAAGGCATGACCATTCATCATTTCCCCCGCCCCGGCCAGGGAGCTCGGAGTCCCACAGGAAGAGTCAAGGCAATAATAGTTCAACACTGTCTGGTTGTTCAAGATACATGTTGTGACACCAAAAGCACAACAAAAAAGCAATCAATTGGACTTCATCAAAATTTAAGACTTTTGTGTTTCAAACAACACCATCAAGAAAGTAAAAAGACACTCCATAGAATGGGAGGGGGGCGTTTGCAAATCGTATATCTGGAACTCACACCTAGAATAAATGAAGAACTCTTTATGCATAAAGTCCATCAGTCCAATGATTAAAAGTATGTCCCAAACGATAAAAAGACAACCTAAGCAAAGTAGCTGATTTGGCATTTCTCCAAAGAAGACACCCAAATGGCAAAATAAACACATGAAACAATGCTCACCATCATTAGCCATTGAGGAAGTATAAACAAAAGCACACTGAGCTACCACTTCACACCCACGAGAATGGCTCTAATAAAAGAGACAAGCCCTGGCCGGTGGTTCCCTTGGTTGGAGCATGGTCTTGTGCATGGAAAGGTTGCTGGTTTGATTCCTGGTCAGGGGCACATACCTGGGGGTGGGGTTCAATCCCTGGTCAGAGCACATGAGGAAGGCAATCTCTCTCTCTCTCTCTCTCTCTCTCTCTCTCTCTCTCTCTCTCTCTCTCTCCTCCCCCCCTTCCTCTCTCTAAGTATGTCCTCAGGCGAGGATTAAAAACAAAAGACAAGTGGTGGTGAAAGTGTCGGGAAGTTAGAACCCTCACACGCTGCTAGCGGGCATGTAAAATGGTGCAGCTACTTTGGAAAACAGTTTGGCAGTTTCTCAGAAGATTTAACACCGAGTTGCCATATGACCCAGTTTTCAGGCGCAGAAAAACTTAAACACGAATGTTTGTAGCATATGAGCATTCATATTTATGTTAATCTTCATATAGCCAAGAAAATGGGAACAACTTAAATGTCCATCAACTATTGGATAAATAAAATGTGTTGCATCCATAAAATAGAATATTATTTGGCAATAAAAAGAAATGAAGGACTGCTACCTGCTACAGTGCAGTGTAGATAAAATTCGAAAGCATTATGCTAAGTAAAAGAAACTAGTCATGCATATTGTATAATTCCATTTATTGAGATGAACAAAAGAGGGAAATCCAGAGGGACAGAATGCAGATTGGTGGCTAGAACTGGAGACTTTGGGAGGATTGTAGAGACTAAGTATAATACAGTGTCTCTTTCTGGGGTGATGAAAATATTCTAAAATTAATTGCAGTGATGGTTGCACAACTCTGAATATACAGAAAACCATCGAATTATATGCTTTCAATAGGTGTGTGGCATGGTTTGTGCATTATTTCTCAATCAAGCTGTCATTTACAAAAAGATACGCTGGTGACAAGTTGAAAAGAGAGCAATTGGGAGAAGACTGACATCCACTGGGGACGCCTTCATTCAGCAGAATGTACTAAGGGGTGCCAGGTACCATGCTGGGCGACACAGAAATGAATCAGGTGCCAGCTGTGCCCTCTGGTTGGCCACAGTCCTGCCAGAGTACACGGGGAGTGCAGGGAACTGTGAGAATGTCCATATTGGGGTGCACAAAGCCATAGGAGCTCCTGGAAGGGGCCTACCTCACCCTGTTTGGAGTGAGGAGTGTAAGGTCACCTACTGGGAGTGGAACTGGACATAGACATACCACGTGGGAGATGCAAGCCACCAGGAGCAGAATGAGCCCATGACCCACACCTCGGGGGGAGCTCATTGCAGTGCATTGCCTTACCCCCAGTAGCAGTTCACTGGGGGGGGGGGGTGGATTTGCTCCCTGGGGACACTTGGCACTGTCTGAATACATTGTTGATTGTCACAACCGGGAGGAGGTGGGGCCGAGAGCTACTGCCAGGTAGTAGCAAGTCACAGGACAGCCTCCCAGCAGGAAGGAATGATCTGGTCCAAAATGTCAGTAGTGCCAAGAGCCTCAGAAGCGCTGATCTAAAGCAAGTAAGCATTGATCAGCAGGGAATGGTCGGCCATAGAAAAGCTTAGAAAAGGGAGAATCACAGAAGCCAACTTCAGAGAGACCATCCATGATGGTTTGAATGGTGTCTCTCCCCCCCTCCCCCCACCACACACACACACACACACACACACACACACACACACACACGCCCACCCCCAAGAAAAAAGATATAGTGAAATCCTAATCCCCAACACCTCAGAATATAATCTAATTTAGGAAGAGTCGCTGCAGATGTATCTAGTTGCGATGAGGTCCCACATCCAGCATGGCTGGGCCCCTGATCCAACATGACCTGCATCCTCATAAAAAGAACGTCACGTGAAGAGGCGATAGCAGGGCAAAGCACTGAGCATGGAGTAGGATTCTTTCTCAGATCCTCAGAAGGAACCGGCCTGACTGACACCTTGACCTCAGACTTCTGGCCTCTAGAACTGCGAGATGACAAATTTCTCTTGTCTAAGCTACCAAGTATGTGGGGCTCTGAGCACTGTGTGTGGGACTCTGCACAATCCAGGCCTCCATGAGCATCCTGCAGTCCCTAACGCTCCCTAGTCCAGTTTCCAGGCTTGCTCAGTTGGGAATATGACAGTCACTCCCTCCCCGTCACAGGAAAAGGATGAGCTGAGTGTGCAGCACAACTATGCCAGCCCCGGTGTCTTTCAGGGCCTGAGGTTTCCTGAACACTGACAGACAAAAGGGAAGCTCTGCCTCAGGGCTGAGAGCCAGCCTCAGCTGGCACAGCAAGGGATGAACGAGACCTTCCATTGGAATGAAGGGAGGAAATGTGAGGCAGTATTTAGAGTTTTTAAAAATTACAAACAAGTTAAGGTTTCATAATATTTCATGAGTGACAAGACAACCTATAAATAATTTATGAATACACATGCATGCATCGTGGGTTCGTGTTTTAAAACAGTTTCAGTGATGGCGGTGGGTGGTCCCTGCCTCAGTCATGGCCTTAGATGGCCACTGCCGTTTCTGCAACCTGCTCTTGCTTGAAACTGATTCATGAAAGACCTTGGGAGTCAAGCTAAGGAATTTGGCTTCTCTCCTGTGGGCTGTGAAGGCTCTCAGAAGGTTTTGAGTAGAAAAGAGATTGTAGCAATTCTGTGGGAAGATTAACAGCACAGTAATGAGTGTGGATTCTGGAACCAGCCGGCTAATTTACTAGCTGTAATATTTGCTACGTGTTTAACCTTGGGCAACTCATTTAGTCTCTTTAAGCCTCTGTTTCCTCATCTGTGGAACAAGGCTAATAAGAGTAACCACCTCTTTTTTTTCTTATTGATTTGAGAAAGAGAGAATCGTCAGTTTGTTGTTTCACTTTTATGCATTCATTGGTTGATTCTTGTACGTGCTCTGACTGGGGATCGAACCCACAACCTTGGCGTACTGGGACAACACTCTAACCAACTGAGCTACCTGCCCAGGGCCAAGAGCAACCACCTCTTGATGTTGTAGTCAGGATTAAAAGAGATTCCGCATTCAGAGCACCGCACACAGGGCCCCTGGTGCATGGCAAGCCATCAGTAAGTGTTGTTTGCGCTCTGTTTTAGAGTATCACTCTCTTGGACCCACATCTCAATGTAAGATTCAGACCTCAAGCCGCCACATTCTAGAACCAGCTCTTCAAATATAGGTGGAAGCTGCCTAAAAAGCAGTATTTGAAGATACAGAAATTCTTTGGCTCCAAAACCTCCTGGTTTACTCAGTCCTGGGAACAATGGCTCTGAAGGCCTCTGATAACCTGCAAGGGCATGTCTGGAAGGTATAAGCCTTATATGTGGCCTCTGTGTAGAAGATTTAAGTCCAGGTCTACCACACTCCAGTGCTCCACGTTGTCTTTTTCTAATATGGTAAGCTCTAAAACCAGTTCCTACTTAAATGTCTTACGTGTGTTTTTTTTTTAATTCAAAATATTATTCCTTCTTGGTTTAACATCACAGCCTTGGAGCTGTATCTGCCCCCACGGCTAATCAGCATTAATTGGATTTTGAAATCCAAGTGAAAAAAAAAATGACAGGTGGTGTTATGTTCTTAACCACTCGGCTTCTAGCTGGTTTTAAAATTGCATTCCTCTCCCCCTCGGAAAATCCTAGTCCCTTTCCTAGTTTAAGAAGGAAGTATTTGCAGGTGCTAAATTTGTTCTTGTACCTCCGCCAAATTACATTCAAGAGCGCCACCTCCTGTCCAAAGTTGAAAATAAAAAGAAAAGGAAAGAATCAGCAAGCAGGTGCCTACATGGTCTTGTGCCTTTAATCAGGGGCTTAACTACTTAACCATGAAAAGGAGCTTCCCAAGGATAATGAGAGTTGCCCAATTTGCAGAAACCGGGTGTTTATTTTTGTAGCACAATTTTCCAGATGCCTGCATCCTGCGTCCTTTACAGTGTGTAGCATCTGCTTATGCTGTGCCGTTGGTGTTATGGTTTTGCTTAAAGATCCCTCCTGAATGCTGAGGGGCATGGCATGAGCTAGGTCTCCCAGGTTTAAAAATTGGACTCATCGGCCAGCTGGTGTGACTCAGTGGTTGAGCGTCGACCCATGAACCAGAAGGTCACGGTTCAATTCCTGGTCAGGGCGCATGCCCTGGTTGCAGGCTCAATCCCCAGTGGGGAGCATGCAGGAGGCAACCAATCAATGATTCTCTCTCATCCTTGGTGTTTCTGTATCTCTCTCTCTCCCTCTCCCTTCCTCTCTTAAATCAATAAAAACATATTTTTTAAAAAAATTGGATTCGTGGATCCAGGAAAGCTTCTGGGTCCTGTTCAGACCCAGGAATCAGGTACAAGTTTCTTTATATTTAAGTGCTAGATCCCCCACACACAAAAAAAATCTTAAGAAGACAGGTTGAATTTTGATGATACTGTATAAAGCAAGAGAATAAATGAGAACTGAAGCAATGTGGTCTATAGCTATCTATCACCCTGCTCTTTCTTTCTTTTTTTTTTTTAACACCAGTGTTTCTGCAGTAATGAGATATATGTGTTCCTGGGGGATTGGGGAAAAACACACTTTCTGCAAAATGGCAAACTAAAAATAATAAGTCTTATGGGGGATATAAGGTTTAGATAGACAATTCAAACCATTGCAACTTTGTAACCAGAGCACTAAAAAAAGGATTAACAATCTTAATTTTTTTTCTTTTTTAAATATATTTTTACTAGAGGCCTGGTGCATGAAAATTCGTGCACTGGGGCAGGTGATCCCTCAGCCTGGCCTGCACCCTCTCACAGTCTGGGAGTCCTCAGGGGACGTCCTGCTGACAGCTCCGGAGCAGGCCTAAGCTGCAGTCTGGCCTTCCTCTGTGGGAGGCGACTGGACCAACTGATTAGGGGATGGTGCCACACCCATCACCCTGCTGTTGCCGCCTGGCCTCCCTCTATGGAAGGCTGATCAGGAGAGGGTGCCAAACCCCGCACCCCCCATCGCCCCTCCGACACTGCTGGCCACCACCACCACCCCCCATCGCCATTCCCTCCCTCTGCTACTGGCATGCACCTTGGCTGGCCTGGCGCCACCTGGTTGTCCACTGTTCAGTTGATTTGCATATTATGCTTTTATTATATAAGATTGATTTCAGAGAGGAAGGGAAAGAGAGAGAGAGAGAGAGAGAGAGAGAGAGAGAGAGAGAGAGAGAGAGAAAGAAATAGAAACATCAGTGATGAGAGAGAATCATTGATCAGCTGCCTCCCGCACACCCCGCACTGGGGATCGAGCCCACAACCTAAGCTTGTGCCCTGACTGGGATTTGAATCGTGACCTCCTGGTTCATAGGTCGACACTCAACCCCTGAGCCACGCTGGTCAGGCAACAATCTTAATTTTTTTAAATGCCAGCAGAGCTTCAAAAGACTGCTCAGCTCCTAATAAATAAAAATTCTGCAGAAAACAAAGGTTTAACATTAACAAGAAAAAGGGAAAAAAAGGTAATTTGATGGAAGGCATCATAAGAGAAGTTGTAGTCTTTTTTTAATATATTTTTATTGTTGATAAAATCTTCCATTTTCCTCTGCTTCACCCCCTCCTTCCAATCCCTACCCACCCTTCTAGGTCTTCACTACCCTATAGCCTGTGTCCATGGGCTATGCATATCTATATATATAAAAGGCTGGGTCTGTACAGCTGATCGGTAACTATGACACACACTGACCCCAGGGGATAGATGCTCAATGCAGGAGCTGCCATGATGCGCACTGGCCATTTACGAAGAAACAGCACCACAGACCTGGCACCGACAAACCAACACTCAGCTTCCCCCACGTGGGACACAGGCCTTGCCGCCACCCCGGAGGGACACCGCACCAAATCACAGCCAACGCTGCCAAGACCCCATGGCACAAAATGTGGCCCCCAGCCCAGCCCAGCCCGGAGACAGTCACTGTGGGCGCCAGGTAATGACGTCATGTGGCAACACCCTGCTTCCTCTCCCTAGCGACTAGCATCCTTGGAGTTTCTTCAGCCCAGGAACCTGACTTGCTTTATAGCCAGGTGCAAACTTTTTACAGTTTAACCAAATGTTTGTGAAGCATTTTCCTGTGCCTCATCTCATTTGATCCTCACAGAGTCCTGGAGTAGGTAGATAGGAGAATCAGTAGAATCCTATTTTCTTTTCATTAGCAAGATGTGAATAAAAATATTAAAATATTTCTTCTAATTAATTTCCTTTCAATGTGCACAAATCCATGCACCAGGACACTAATAAGTATATAAATTCTTTGGTTTATCTCTTCTCATCTCCCCTCCCCCACATCGAGGTATTTCAGTCTGTTCCATGCCTCCATGCTTCGGGTCTTATTTTGTTGATCAATTCATTTTGCTCATTAGATTTCACAAATAAGTAAGATCATGTGATATTTGTCTTATTTCACTTAGCATATTTTTCCAGGTTCATCCATGCTGTCCCAAAGGGTAAGAGATCCCTCTTTTTATGGCTGCATAGTATTCCATGGTGTAAATGTCCATTCACAGCTTTTTTATCCATTCATCTACTGATGGGCCCTTGGGCTGTTTCCAATCTTAGCTATTGTAAATTGTGCTGCTATGAATATAGGGGTGCATGCATTCTTTCTGATTGGTGAGAAGCTGCAGTCTTGACTCATGGAGATAAGGAAATGATGCACAGATCCGGACCCCTGAGCAGGAAACTCCTAAGGCTCAACTAAGCGACAGGAAGTGCCGGGAGCCGGTCCATCCTTGCTGTTTCAAAGGACCTGGCATATATGGCATACTGTTCTTAAAATGTTTGCTCACCTTCTTGGCACTGTGTTTTAACCAAGGTCTCCTCTCTGAGAAAGATTGTTTCCCCAGGTAGGGATTTTCCCCTGAAGTTAGGGAGGGAATAAAACCCCTCAACTAAGTGCCAGGCGGGTAATTAATCACTTTAACTATGAACAATCATGCTTAAACTAAATAATCTTTACTCCCTGGAATGGAGATAAGAAACGGCCTAACCTTTGAAATAGAGATTGATAGGATTGGAATCAACTGGTATAAACACAGATGTAAGAAGACAGAATGAAGAGAGACAGAAATTGGCACAGAACCTACACAGAACATTCTCTAGAGACAGAAGAACTTCGCTGGAGAGAACATGGCAAAAGATCCTGCACAGAAACTGGCCTCAGAACCTAGAGACAGAACCTAGCAAGAGAACATGGCAAAAGATCCTGGACTGAACCTGACTACAGAAATTGGCAAGAGAACCTGACTAGAACCTGGTGACTGAACCTGGCTGGAGAACCTGGACAGAACCTGGCTGGAGAACCTAGCGAGGGAACATGGCTACAGAACATGGCTGGAGAACCTGGAGAACCTAGCAAGAGAACATGGACACAGAACCTGGCTGGAGATCCTAACCAGAACTTCGCTGGAGATCCTGACCAGAACTTGGCTAGAGATCCGGGCTAGGCTGCTGATCAACTGAACGCTGTCTCCATGTCATTCCTTTTTCGCCGACTCCGTCCACACCTTTGGGGACCCCTGGACCCGCTGGGGTTGGACCCCGGCAAGGAAGACGGCAGGCAAGTGAGCACTGTGACCACTCTGGCTCCCTCCAGCGTGCTGCAGTCAGCTGTGTTCCCGCACTTTGCCTTCACATGCTGACAGGTCAGGAGTATGAACCAATGCAACTTCCACATTTCACTGACATCGTTCCACCACTTATCAACCACATTTGAGCGAATTTATGTCAAAATCACTCACAAACACACAAGTGTTAGAGCAAAACAGACTGCACGTGGGATGCTTCCCTGGCACACGTTTAACACTCACCCTGCTGAAAGGATGGATCTGCCAGCCCTGCTTCTCCCTCCAGCCCGCCTCCCTGCAGCCTCCACGCTGGATTCACAGAGGCCACCACCTCCAGCCACAGGGGCTCATCAGGCTCGGGGATCCCGGGCTGCAATTCTGTCCAAGTTGCCACCAGGTTGTCAGCAAGACAGTAGATATTTGACAAGCTTATTTTGGTTACTAGTGAGAGAATCCAAAGTAAAACATCTCCAGGCCCTAACCGGTTTGGCTCAGTGGATAGAGTGTCAGCCTGCAGACTGAGGGGTCCTGGGTTTGATTCCGGTCATGGGCATGTACCTTGGTTGCGGGCACATCCCCAGTAGGGGATGTGCAGGAGGCAGCTGGTCAATGTTTCTCTCTCATTGATGCTTCTAACTCTATCCCTCTCCCTTCCTCTCTGCAAAAAATCAATAAAAATGTTTTCAAAAAAGAAAAAAAGATTTTTGCTAACCTAATACAAAGTCCAGATGTGGCTGTGGCTTCAGGCTTCGCTGGAGTCAGGGGCTCAAATTTGGTCCTTGTCTATCTGTCTTTCCCGCCTTCACTCTCCCCATTTTCTGCTCCCGTTGGTGGTAGTGTAGTTCTTTCCCCTCTCCCATGAATGGCACCTGAATGCCTCTTGCTTCACAATCCTTGTAGCCATCTAGCAATCCCAGAGGAAAGTGAGATTCTCTTTCCCAATAATTTTGGGGGGAAAATAAAACAGGAATGGTCTCATTGGCACGGTTTGATGCACGTGCTCCCTAAGTGAACCTTGCCCTTGTCCACTCTGGTTGAGGATGAGGCCAGGGTTGTGGGCTGACCTTTGGATTCAGGGGCTGACTGCGCCTCAGCCAAACACATGGACATGAAGAGAGAGAAGTCCCTAAAGGAGAGACCAGTTCAGTATCTGGAAAGGGGGGGTGGAGCACCCCAGGCACCCATCCCCATGGAGGTCCAAGCCAGGCACCCGTCAAGTGGCCGGTGAGGTTTAGGGAATCTGGCTTCTGGTATTTGAGCAACACGGTTTATCTTGGACTTGAACAAAGGAACAGAAGATGGGTCTGGCCTGCTTGTATATTTACTTGGCTCAACGGGGCTGTTTTTTGTTTTTTTAATTGATCGTCAACATTTAGAACTTGCAAACTTTAGGGCCTCTCTTAAACTGGAGCCACACGTGTCCATTTTTCCCACCCAGCGACAGCAGGCTGAGCTGAGGAGAGACTGCCCTGAGCAGGGGCTGGCCCTTTACCGAACCGTCCTCTCCTGTTCACAGTCATCCCCACTATTCCCTGTGCTCTTCCATCCTCCTCCCCCAGGTCACTCCTTTGCCATGCCCTGGCCCCTGGAGCCATCTGCCATCTGAATTTGCAATCTGCCATGGCCAAGTTTAGCTCTGGCCACCCAGCCTCTCCAATGGCACTTGGCAAGCATTCCCTGGTCAGGACGGGCTGGGTCAGGTGCCTCTGTCTGGCTGTGCTGTCCTGCCCTATGGTTCTTCACACATACTAGGAAGTGAGTCGATGGCCACTGCTCTATTGCAGCGATTTGCCACCTTTGCATTCCTCTTAAGCTAACCAGTAGGTAATTTATTGAGATATTTATTCTAGCTTATTCCCCCAGCTGTGGGCAAATAAAAAAGTAAATTTTCTCTCCCTCACTCCAATAGCCAAGCATTGTGTCCAAGAGATCGAAGTGACCGTTGCTTGTGGGAGAATTAGCAGGCTTTTGTTTTCAAGAGCCTGGTCACATAGAACCTGGAGCTGGAGTGTTCCAGAGAGAAAAGTGTTCTGAGGGCTGCAAAGAGGGAGAGTACCCAAGCCAGAAAATAATCACACTCTGTGAGACTCGAGTAGAGAGGAGAGAAGCTGGATTCATAAATGACCTTGACCTTTGCCTCCCTTAAAATGCCCCAAGAGGAGCGGGATTTGGTCTATGTTAGGATTCCTTCTACTACAAAGGACAGAAGACACAACCGAACAGCCTTAAGGTGGTGATAAAAAGATGAAGGAAGTTGGGTAACTTATTGGTTAATTACTAAAAAATACATTGGTAACTAACTTGGGTATGGTATGATCCAGGGAATCTAAAATATATCATGAGGACTATTTCTACCCATTTCTCAACATTGCATTTTCCTCTCTGTTGATTTCATTGCCAGGATCCACGTAATGTTCCCTCAGCAGCTGTCTCAGACAACAACAAAAAACCTCACTGGCTTCTCAATAGAATATACAGGGTGGGTCAGAAGTATGTTTACAGTTGTTCACACAGAAAACAATACAATAATAAATAATTATATAAGAATAAACTCTGTATTTCACGTACTCACAACTATAAACCTGCTTTGCCCCACCCTTATGTCAATTACTGAGCTAATCCCTAAAGCCATGAGACACAGTAATTAGCCAGTCACATGCTTTTTCTCTGAAACTGGGAGAACCAGGTACTATCAATGGAAGAAGGGGGCAGGGAGGAGGGAGAGATGCTGAGTAGCAAAAACCTAATAGAGACTCCAGGGCCATTGGGCACCAGGAGCCAGGGCTTAGGAATCTTGGCAAAGGTCTCTGTGCTGAGTTTGTTATAACATGCATGGGGTCCACTGTTTCTGAATGGGTCCAACAGAACATGGACAAGAGGTACCAAGAGCTGCACCCACTTGCAGAGAGCCTTCTTTGGTCGGGGCGGAGTGGGGCGGGGGGGGGGGGGGGGGGCGGGAATAAGCCCCTATGTCTCTTGCATAATCATTAGGCAGGAAAGGGGTGCATGTAGGCATCTACACGTGCACACACAATGATAGCTTTTGCTTTTCTTTTTAATTTTGGCAGATAAAGGACTAAGCCCAATCTGTTAGTTTGGGAAGGTGATGTTTGTAACACCCAAATAACCACACACAGTCGACTCATTTTCATTATACAAACTTTTTGTCTCAGATCATCTGTTTCCTGTGGTTTCTTAACATCTGCAACTGTATTCCATACCGTCTCCTCGGGCTGCTTCCATCTGCACTACGGCAGCTCTCTCCAGGGCTCCTCCATCACCAGATACATTTCACTGGCCACACCTGTGCTGCCGGCAATACAGCGGGTACCCCACGCCGTCCCGGCTGATGTAAATCTAATCCTGATCTATACGGTCGAAGCTTCAAAAAGCTTCTTCATTTAGGTTAGAAAGAATGATGTTCATACTATGTTCATTTATGTTGGCCCCCTAACCAACACTATCTCCAATCAGAGATTTTTAATATGGTAATAAAAATATATGACAGGCTCTGGATGTGGTACTTGTTGGTTTCCTCACTGGAGAAGAGTATTTTTCTAACCATTTGTAAACTCTGTCCTGTTTTCTTTTTGGCTAAACTGCAAAATCCCATGCCCTCTTATCCTAAGTTAGTTTGAACTTTTAAACCAAATATTTTGTCCACAATTAAATAAAAGCCAAGATACTTTTAGATCACACTCTTCCCCGAAAGATTTGAGCCAGTGGGCTGGGGGGGCACATGGAGGGAAAAGCACAGAGTTCATATCAGTGCACACAGAGGTTCCATGGGATTAACACCTTTTAAGTCCTTTCTGTACTTCAGTAAAATGCTACTGGCCAATGTTACATTAGAAAAACAAATGCTACTGACCAACTAAAGCCTCAACCTTGTGTGTATATGTGCACATACATATATGTTGCATGTATGTCTGTAAATACACACCCACTTGCATATACATATATATGTACAGTGGGGCCTTGACTTACGAGTTTAATTCGTTCCGAGACCGAGCTCGTTAAGGAGCTCGTTAACTCAAATTACTCTATCCACTCAATGCAAAAAATCGGCAGAGAGACAGCTGGTATCTCAAAAAACTCGTTAGTCGGGACACTCGTAAGTCAAGGCCCCCCTGTATGTAATTTGTTCATTCATTCAATAGATGTTTCAACATCTACCATGTGTCTAGCACTGCTGAGTCAAACAGCAAAAAACTCTTAATCTCTCAGAAAAGAAGAAAGAAAAACACTCACTCTGCAAGTTCGCACTGGAATATTCAGTCTTGTGCTTAGACCAGCAACATTTTCTTCTTTGCTTACAGTCGAATAGCTGCAGGCTTTGTCCCCAGGGCCACAGTGGGGCTCTTCTATGTAGCTGTTCAGACCCGGCAGGGAAGAGGCCCATAGTGAGCGCAGAGCGGGTGGGGAGACACAGGCTCAGGAGCATTCTGAAATGTGATCAACAAACACAAGGGAGGCCAGGGTGGTGCAGGAGACCCAGAAATGGGAGGTTTGTTTATGGAGAATTAGGTGGAATTAAGTGGGCTGAGCCTAGAAGAGAGACCAGTTGGATCAGGGCAGTGGCAATGTGCTCGCTGAATGGATCTGAGCTACATTTTGCCAGTAGCACTGCTGAGATGTGCCGAGTGGGATGGAGATGGATCCCCTGATTTCCAGTGTGAGCACGCTTAGTGGGGAGTGGTGCCACTTACTGAGATCAGGAATGCACAGACAAAGACAAAAGCGGGGTGAGAAGGGGAACTAGAAAGTGTTGACTTGAAACATCTGATTGTATTTGATTGTTATCCACTCAGGGTCACCACGTGTGCCGTTAGCCCAGTGGTCGGCAAACTCATTAGTCAACAGAGCCAAGTATCAACAGTACAACGATGGAAATTTCTTTTGAGAGCCACATTTTTTAAACTTAAACTATATAGGTAGGTACACTGTTAACTTAGGGTACTCCTAAGGCTTAGGAAGAGCCACACTCAAGGGGCCAAAGAGCCGCATGTGGCTCTCGAGCCACAGTTTGCCGACCACTGCGTTAGGGGAAAGTGCAAAGGCAGGCAAGAATTTAAATCTTGGCTCTAGCACCTGCTACTTGTTGACCTTGGGCAAAGTTAGTGACCACTTAGTATAATGGTTGCTTAAATGTCAGGGTTAAATGAAATAATGAAAGTGAATGGGATTGCTAGGCTAGGTTCACAGCCAGTACTTAGTGAAATTAGCTAATACTCTCCCCCAGTATCTGTCTGCTGGAGGCAATTATCCTGAGGGGATGAGAGAGTGTGGGTGGGGTACAGAGGCCCTTGGGGGAAAGGGGAAGATGAGGACCAAGATGGGAGAAGATAATGCTGACAGGTCCCTGGTCAGTGTGAGGGACCAGTTTTGAGTCATCTCCAACCCAGGGTGGGTGGAGGGTAGGATGTGTTGGGGTGGGAAAGGGGCAATAGAGTCACCTTGGGTGGGAAGTGGGGTGAGAGTGGGGAGAGGGAGAGGATAAATAAGAAGCTGAGGACACTCTGTCCTTAAAGACCTGTGAGCTGCTTCAGGAGCCAGGTGACACAACATGATTCAAAATTGGGGAGGAGGACATTCATACCACACCTGAGGGCTTAGGGCACCACCAACAGAGGACAGACAGCTGCACCTGACACAGCTGTGATTTAAACCAAGGGCACGGTTAGCAGGTACAGGATGGACCGCAGGCACCAAGCTGCACCAGGGGTTAGGAAATCATGAATGGACTCGTCCTGAGCACAGGTAAGCAGAGATACCTGGGTGACTTTGAGACCATCTGGAACTCCACTGTGAGCAGATGGGACTCCCAGCAATCAAGATGTGAGCTTCAATGTTAATTCAATCATTTTTTACACTCTCAGGCTGGTGCAGCCAGAAGATTGAAGTGGCCAGCAAATGCTAGGTAAGGCCTATGTGGTTCCCTCACCCATTCCTTTGCCTGTTTGGTTTTTTTTACAATAAAAGCCCCTCCAGCTCAGATTCTACTGTTTTAGTGCTTTGGTAAGAACTCTCATTATATTACCTATTGTCATTATCTTGCCTACAGCTGCACATATGTTCACATATGTTCTCTGTTGCCTGGCAACATGAGAAAAAGCTGACATATGAGGCTGAGTAAGCAGAGTTTATGATGAGCATTCACTCATTCAGCAAATATTTGTTGAATATGTGCCAGGCATTGTGCTGGTTCCAAATCAAATGGTATATTTATTTCAAAATAAACCTAAGAATAGAACTGGCACACCTAGAATACATCTTTCCTTCTGTATTATGTTTTTTACCTTTCATATGAGATTTAACTATTGTAATAACATTTACCACTGACTTCAAAGCATGCACACACACACACACACACACATACACACACAAACTTTAGCCACTGCTGGCTAAACATTATAATAGCACGCCTTCCTGCTTTCAAATGTCAGTCACTCTTAAAATCGTGGTTGGACAGGCTATCCCTCCAGTGGGTAATTGAGGAGCATGATTTTGGGCTCAGACATAAGCTAGAAAGAAGTGGTGCAAAAATAACTCTGTCCCAAGAGAGCTTTACCCCAGTTGGAAAGATAAGAGATACACCTGAAATAACTACATTTCCCCAAGAGACATGCCCCCAGGCACTCAGCTGGGCTATTCTCCTGGCCCCTTCTGGAGGGATGGGGCCTCGTGACAAGTTCGATGTCACCTTCAGGCCAATCATTTAACTGTCCATGCAAGACCTTCCAGAGCTTTCTCTTTCTCTTTGAGTTGTGGTAGCTCCATCACTTTGGGTCCCTGAGTGTTCACCATGAGCAGAGCCCTCTGCCAACCCATCATGGACACGTAGCATTAATGAGAAATAAACCTGTTTTTCTTTTAAGCCATTGAGTTTTGGAGGTTGTTTCTTACAACAGCAGAACCGGGTTTGTTCTAACGGAAACACTAAAAGGATGAAATGGCCTACCCTCTAGAGCACTTTAGAGCATGGGGGGAGGATATTAAAGCACTGAGGCTAACAAATACAGTAGTGTGTGTGTTTTTTAATGATATTCTAAAAACTATAAGCTGCCAAGCTTGACTCTCTACAAGAGACTAGAGGAATAGGTAGAGAATGCTCTGTGAAAGCTTAAAAAAGAAAGCAGAGACCATAAGGAGTCAATGTGGTTCAATGACCATTGCAACCAACTAATTTTTGTTTGCTCTGCAGGCAGGTTTTATATCAGTCAGAGTGTTGGCAGCTAACAGTGTATTCAAATTAGAATGTCTTTCAAAGAGAGATTTATAAAGGGACTATGCACAGAGACTTCGCACAGGACATAGGGCAACCATAAGGAATTGTACAGTACCCTGGGCTAGAAGAGTGGGAATGTTACCACCCCTGAGCTAGAAGGAGGGAGAGTGACTGTATGCCACACACACCATCCTTGCTGGAGGGACTTGGCCAGTCTGAAGTAATCTTGTACTAAGGGATCTTGGAAAATAAATATCCCAACTCATCCTTCTCTTTTCCTCCAATTCCTTGTCTCCATTGGCCAACCCCAACTAGAAATCCAACTAGAGGGCAAAGGGGCTCTTGATGTAGTTCAGGTTAGTCAGCCTCCTTGGGCACAGAACAGGGGAGAAGGGTGGAGGTCACAATCGGGGGGGGGGGTGGCAAATAGAAAATATCCAGCTGAGGATTATTAGAGAAATTAAATATACATGATGTGCCTGGGCTTGAGTGAGGTATTTGACAAAAATTGTTAGGAATTTCTTGCGGAAGCAATATAGGTCACACTCTCTTCTGTGCTCCCAAAGGACTTTGTACTGGTGCCCTGGAGTGGATGGTGGTCAATGCACTTTTCTCAGCATGCTTCTCCATCTCGCTTCTGGCAATAGCACCCTCATATTCTACAAGAAAACTTGCCCCCATCTTTGTTTGGGATGTGGTCAAGTGCCATGCCTTGTCTTCCACTAACTCCAAAGAGTAAACACCTCAGTTAGTCCAATCAGAGTCCTAGGAACATGCCTGCTGAAACTAGTGAAAAGATGCTATTTTGCCTTTGGTTTACAGTGCTGGGAAGATGCAAGTTTGGAGCGATGGACAGCCACCGTCCCTAGCTCAGCAAAAGAAGCTGCTTACAGTAAGAGAGTTTGTGCTCCTCATGCAAAGAGAAGCAGAAAAAAGGGAAATCTAAAAGAAGAAATAATATTGCTGAATTTCAGGATTAAACTGTTCCTGAGGTCAATCACCTCTAAATTTCCCGCTTGTATGATCCACTCCATTACTTTTTCGCTTTTGCTAGTTAGAACTGGATTTCTTTTGCTTAAAACAGAGATCTCTGATGAACTTACCTATATTATAGAGTTTCCAACATTAACCTCATAGTGTTATCAAGAGTTATTTATAGTTTTCAATCCAATTAATAAAGGCTAGTATAGTAATAAAATCAACTACTATTGAGTGCTCAGTAAATGTTCATGAGATGAATGATTGTCACCAAAGTAAATGAAAGCCTGTCAAAGGCAGGGCAGGGCCCAGCTGGGCCCACACAGTCCTGTGACCTTCTCTAGGAACTTCAGTTCTGCCTGCCCTGCCCCCCATATAACATCTGCCACTAAGGGAGAAACCAAAGTAGCAACAAAAAGGTCAGGTCACTTTCTTCCCTTTCCTTGCTCCATTGCCTTCTGCTCATTCAAGCTGCAATGTTGGGCTTTCTCCCAGGTCACATGCAGGGAGGAGCTACAGATTTGAGGTAAAGGACCAGGCCTTCCCTAGATAATATTTTAATATCACCTTAGGGCCCTCTGGAAGCGGGTACCAAAGTACTGGCTCTCTCTCTCATAGAGTACTCTGTGGGTTTCTCACAAACACCCTTCAGTGGGCTCTCCCACTGCACCTCCTCTGCTGCGAGTGATGCAAACTCAGGCTGACTGCTCACAGCTGGCCACTCCTTGGGTACATTTCATGCAACCTCTCTGTACTGGCACAAGGTCCTCTGGGCTGGCTCCTTCAAGGTGACTAATGTGCCATGGTGAGCACGCCCCTTGCCCTGCCATCAGCACAACCCACCTAATTCACTCCGCAGCCCTCTCTCCTTGCTCGGGCATCAGGCTCACTCCGTGTATGTACAGAAGCTTCCCTTGCCTTGGCTCAAATTGGAGGAAGGAGACTACCTTCCTCTCCCCCACAGGTAGGGAAAGAATCACATGGCACTCCAGTAACTCTTTTCCAAGAAATTCCCACCCCCAGTTCTCTTCCTGCAGACCCTACCTCCTCTTAAAAATGGTCTTGACATTGATGGTAGGCTAAGACTCATGAACAGGTTGGAGATTTCCAGTTAGCAAGACCTACCTACATGGCTAAATCCCCTTCTTCAGAACCTCCCCATCCAACAAGGCAGCCACTAGCCACATGTGGCTATTGAGCACAGGAAGTATGGCTGGCCTAAACTTAGATGTGCTGTAAGTGTAACGAATACACCAGCTTTCAATGTCTTAGTGTGAATAAAAGAATGTAAAAATATCTCAATGATATGAGATACACATTTTTTTATATATTGGGTGAATTAAATTTCACACTAAAATTGATTTTACCTCTTTTTCCTTGTTTTAAAATGTGACTACTAGAAAATTTAAAATAGATATGTGGCCCACATTACACTTCTATTGGATGGTGCTGCTATAAAATGTATGGGCACAGGATTTAGGGCCTGGCCCAAGCTCGGAGACGGGAAAGGTCCCATTTCAGAGTGTTAGGTGACATTTGTAAATCCCTTGGGCGTCTGCCTGGCACGTGTTAGGCACTCAATAATTAGGGTAAGGGAAAGACTTGAGATGGAAAAAGAAATGTTCTTTTGGTGGCAGTAGGTGGTATTGTTAGTGATCTGATTCGTCTCCCTTTACCCACCTGTAAAATAAAAATAATCACTGCTCCGCTGACTTCACAAGGTTGCAACGCAGTTTGAGTGAAATAGTGTGCGTGATTTAAACGCTCTTTAAACTGCAGAAAGCTGCATAAACAGTGGTTGTCTTGGTGGCAATAACCATAATGGCTGCAGTAATATGCTTGACTCATGCCAGGAGGTCAGCCAAAACCTGCCTCGGGAGCCCAGGGCACGGGTGGGCTGGCCACCGGCCCAGCTGCTCTTTCCACCTCATCAAAGCCGAGCGCTGGGTCACCGCCAGGTGGCAGTGGAAGCCAAGCTGCTGTCCCTGCCAGGTCCCCTGAAGCGCAGCCCCACTAAGCCAAGCAAGAAGCATAGCTTCCCAGAGGACCCCTGGGCGAAGCTCCTTTTGCATGTCCAGCTTGATGTTCGCCACTGTGGCGCATACAGAAAAGCTTCTTAGGCATGGTCCAGCCCTTCAGGAGCTGCAGCATAAGGAAGGAAATCGGCCCCAAACAACCCATCTAATGGTGGAGATCCTGCTTGTCAGAGAGGGGGCTGCCTGGCTGGCCCTGGGGGGAGTTAGGCGAAGCTTCCAGAGAAGTGACATGGAGCTGGGTTTTCTTGCCGGAAGACTCCACTTGGGGCAGAGGGTGTGCCGAGGGGCAGTCCAGGCAGAGGACCCAGCAAGTGCAAAGAGCACCTGGTGCGTTTGGAGGTGAATGGTAAGAGGGTGAGGGGTTTAGTGAGTGCAGGCCAGTGAAGTCAAATGCCCAGCAATGTGTGTGTGGGACAGTCGTGTATAATGAAGTGTCCTGCCCTGAAATGGCAGTAGCAGCCGGGCTGAAAACGGATAGTCTGGGAGGGGAAGGGGAAGCTTGGATGTAAGATGTAAGGGGAGAGACAGAGTCGGGCAAGTTGAGAAGGGCCTTGTGGCTACCAGCCGTGGGCAAACTACGGCCCGTTTGAAATGAATAAAACTATTGAAAAAAAAGACCGTACCCTTTTATGTAATGATGTTTACTTCGAATTTAAATTAGTTCACACAAACACTCCATCCATGCTTTTGTTCCGGCCCTCCGGTCCAGTTTAAGAACCCATTGTGGCCCTCAAGTCAAAAAGTTTGCCCACCCCTGGTAGACCATGGGCCTTGGGCCCTCCTGCAGTGACTCAGAGCCACTGAATTTCTTCCCAGCTGCAGGGAAACAGCTCCTGCTGTTTCTGAAACACTGCAGGCATCCTGGCAGGGCTCTGGAGGAGAAGCTATGGTGGATGTGCTCACACGGTGCCCAGATGTGCTCCTGAGCCTCACCCTCCCCAAGGGCTGGTATCCTGTGCCTGGTCCCAGCATTGATGCCATCCTCCTAGAGCAGTGGTCGGCACACTCATTAGTCAACAGAGTCAAATATCAACAGTACAACGATTGAAATTTCTTTTGAGAGCCCAATTTTTTAAACTTAAACTATATAGGTAGGTACATTGTTATTAACTTAATTAGGGTACTCCTAAGGTTTAGGAAGAGCCACACTCAAGGGGCCAAAGAGCCGCATGTGGCTCGTGAGCCACAGTTTGCCGACCACTGTCCTAGAGAAACTCCAGACTGAGCATGGACACAAGCAGGCACTTATAAAACATTTGCCGCCGTAAACGGTTTGGCTCAGTGGATAGAGCATCGGCCTGCGGACTGAAAGGTCCCAGGTTCAATTCCGGTCAAGGGCATGTACCTTGGTTGCGGGCACATCTCCAGTAGGAGGTGTGCAGGAGGCAGCTGATCGATGCTTCTCTCTCATCGATGTTTCTAACTCTCTATCTCTCTCCCTTCCTCTCTGTAAAAAATCAATAAAACATATTTTTTTTAAAAAATTTGCCAATTTGCATTCACAAGACCTGGCGCACTGGCTGCATGAAGGCAAACCTTGTATGTTAAGTGAAGGCGGCCCCACTGGATTGTCTGAATCTTTGCTCTGAGCCTGTCTGAGGCCTTCATCCCAGGAGGGGACCAAACACTTGCCTCTTAATGATTCTGAGAGCCAGCATTTAGTAAGCAGGCTGCTTTGAGTCAGGCATTGTCCTGGGTACTGGACATACCCGTACTTTACATTTCATCTTCGCAGCAAATCACTCTACAGGTGAGAAACGGAGGCTCAGGCAGGGTAAATGAGTTGCTTAAGGTGTTCAACTGGCAGAACCAGACTTTCAACTTCGATCTGTCTGACTGTAAAGGCCTTTGCTCTTTCCCCTACACCAGCCTGTTTCTCTCAATCACGAGAAAACGGTGTTTCTGGAAAGGGACCGGAGGCCACGTAACCCCCAGGCAATGAAGACAGGCATCTTCCTTCAGCAACCTTGGCAGGATGTGGTCTGTGGAGGCTGCCGTGGGTTCCCTGCAAGATGGGGTGGGGCTCCAGCTCACTATTCCAGTTCAGAATGGGGCCCGGGAAAGCAGTGGAGCAGAAGCAGGAAGCAGAAAAGAGCTCGGGCAAGGTGTGGTCTCCCAGGGCTGCCCAAAGCTGCCGCTGACAATTCCTAGCTTTGGGCTGGCGCCCTGGCTGCACAGGAATGTATTGACTTAGTGACCTTTTCCTGGGGAAGAGGAGCTGGCACCTGTGGAGGCAGCACCGCATAGAGAGACCCCTCTTTCCGCAGGGCACCAAAAGGACCCCTTGCTCACAGCCATCAGAGCCACTGCACACAACCCACCACTGGTTGGGTTTTCTTTCTCATCTTCCTGGGTGTGAGTCAGGTCTCTCAACTGTCAGAGGGTAATTACCCTGCATGAAGAAACAAGGGAGATTAATTGTGGTTGGACTGGCCTGTGCAGGTCCGCTGTGGACTCAGGCCAGGGAATTTTCTGAGCAGTCTTTTCATTCACCCATCCATCTATCCACCCATCCATCCATTTATCTATCATCTGCTATGTCCAGGCACTGTGCTTAACCCCAGGGAGAAAAAAAAAAGGAATAACAATAGCCCCAATCCTGAGATTTGAGGTTCCGTTACAGAAGAATAGACCAGTGTCCCCAGTCCTCTGCAGCTGGTGAATATAAATGGGGACCTGTTAGTTAAAATAACTGTCTCAGAACGTTAATTCCCTGCAGTGTCCCTCAAATATTTCTTGAAGTTCCAAGGAGTGTTTGACATTTAATCATGAACTAATCCATCAGTTTAACCAACCTTGACCCCTACCCTACAGCTTGCCCTGGTTGCCCCTTGTCGTGAGTTCTGTAGAAATATCCAGAAATGACAGTGCCCTTTCTGAAAAAGTCATGGCTACTTAAGTAGGGCTGCCCCAAGATCACAAGCCTTCTGTGCAAAGTAGAGAAAGCTCTCCCTTGCTCTGCATGGACCTGAGGCCCACTCCCAGTCCTTTGTCCTGCTTCCCATGTGCAGAGTGATACTGAGTTCCACGCCCAGGAGGACAGAATGTGAAAAAGTGCTGCTTCCGCCCAGAGTCTACAATGGCTGTGACTCAAGCATTTCAAGGAGCTTGGCAGAGAATGAATAAATGCCTCCTATGAACAGCCACAATATTCTCCCATCGCCCACTTTTCTCTGTCTTCTAATCCCACAACTCTCCCAAAGTTTTGCCTCTCCCCCAACTTCCAATTGTGCGAGTAGAATCTAAGAGGGTGCCCAGTCCACTGATTCTGACTCCCATTCTAAGCTCAGCTAAAACACTCTTGCGTAAGTAACTGCCATGCAGTGGTAAAAACAAAACAAAAAAAGCAACAACAAAACACCTATCATAGTGGCAAGTATAGAGGAGGGACATGGAAGCCAGACAAGTGTATCTTGGAGAAGGAACGACTGCATTAAGCCTTAAGCAGTGAGTAGGGGACATTAATGTATAAAGATGCCATTCTAGACAGAAGAAAACATGAGCAAAATTTCAGAAGTGTCAGCTTGGTGTTTCTGGAGTAGAAGATGCAAGGCAGGGGGGAGAGAAGGGGAACCAGAGAAGTCAGCAGGAACCAGATCAAGGATGGCTTTATAGACGACACTGAGGAGATTGTACTTTATTCTAAGGCAACGGGGAGCCACTGAAGGTGTCTGTCTAGCTGAGGAGTGAGATGATCAGCTGTGTGCTTTGGAAAGATTGTTCTGGTTACATAGAATAAATGAGAGTGTTAGCTCCTCAAGCAAATGTTGGGGTAAGAGGTGATGAGGACCAGAATTGAGCAGTGGAAAAGGAGGAGGAGAAGGCAGAAGTGAGAGGGAACAGCTGCGGAGGAGGACTGAGGCAATTTCATGAGGAGAGGAGCAAGGATGACTCCCAGTTTCTGACCTGTGACTTCATGCATTGAGGCCATTAACTAAAACAGAAAGTTCTTTCGAGGAGAAGAAAGATTGGAAGTTGGGAAGAGGACCAGTTCCTTTTTTAAAACTGTCCATGTACATCTTTGAGGGTTGACAGGCAGACTCTGGAAATTGGGATTTGGAGCTCAGGAGCTGAGCTGAGGACATCGATTTGGAATGATCACAGGGGAGCCATGCTGTGGCTGGGTTGCTGCCAGAGAGCATCTGAAGGAGAGAAGAGTGCTGAAGCAGAGCTTATGTAAAGAGAAGACAAAAAAGCAACGCCAGTAAAGAGATTAGGAAAACCCAGGGTATGACTGTGTTAGGGAGAGCCAAGGGAGGGAAAGAGAGTCAAAGAGAATGGAGGAGTCAACAGTGCCAGCTGGTGCAGAGAGGTTAAATGAGATAAGGACTTGCTGAAAGAATCCACTGGCTGTGACTAGCTGGAGTACACCATGCTGAAGTGTGGGTGACAAGGGCGGTCACTGAGAGAGATGAGACCACTCTTTCAAGACTGGAGGTGACAGAAAAGAAACAAGAAGGCATTAGTGTGAGGAGCCGGTAAGGGAGTGCCCATCTCTGGATGGGGTACATTTGAGCAGGTGGCTAGGGGAAAGGGAAGGAAGCACACAGAACAAGGGGTTAGAGAGAATTATTGATAGATAAGTAATTCAGACCAGTCAGGGGGAGAAGGGTACCTGACAGGGGTGGAGAGGAGCTGTCTGGCCTTGGACCGGTGGGGAGATGTAGCTCCTGGGACTCAGAGAAGGGACAGCCCTGAGGGAGACTCTGGCTCTGGGCCCAGAAGCAGCGGGAATGGCTGGACTAGCTGAGGCCCTCTTGCGGTGGGTCTAGTCATCTGCTTGAGTCACACTGAGGACTGCTGTGCTCCCTGCAATGTCACCCCCGCTGACTCTGAGTTCCTTGAAGACAAAAGTTATTGGAGCCACTTTCCAGCACCTGACCAAGAGCCTGACACAGGGAACATTGTTGTAGACGCATGGAGAGAGGGTCAGATGGATGGATATATGGAGTCTTCCAGATGACTTCGGCCCAACTATTCCAGTCTGGTCCTCACTACTTCTGGGCATTTAAAAAGATTAAGTCCAATTGGCTACAGAATTTCTTACTAGAAGGAGCTTAGTAGGAAAGTGTTTGTGCAAATCTTTGAGAGGTAGCAGGTATACTCTTAAAATATGGACCTGAAGCTCAGGAGAGGTGTCTGAATTGAGGACATAGATTTGGGATCATCACAGGTGAACTTATGCTTGTGGATGGGTCACTGCCAGCAAGTGTCTCCAGTCTTCTTACATAAGAAAATTAGCTGCAACCTGGGTTTGGGGATATTTGCAGTTGAAAGCATTCCTGATACAGGCTTGATGCCTAAACTGAAATGCATAAGATGGGTGAGAGCAGATAGAATTCTGCAGGCAGAGGGGCATTGTGATAAAGAGAAGAGAGATTAGAACTTTGGTAGAATAGCAAGGAGCTGGGGCATGAGGAGTAAGAAAATGTGAGGGATGAGAAGCTGTTGTCCAGATCACAATGAGCCTTAGAAATTGTGTTACCAAGTATGGACTTGATCCTGAAGGCAGTGTACCAGTGGGAGGTCACTGAAGGGTTGTAAGTATGGGGGCCAGCACAATCAGACTTGTGATTTAGAAAGATCACTCTGGCTGCTGAAAAGAGCATGCTTTGGAGATTAACCAAAGAAGCATGGGAATGAATTAGAAAGACATCGTCCTAATCCAGTAAGAGAATTGTTGGTCTCTGGGCCATAGTGAAGAGAGAAATCAGCATAACCCAATGTTAAGGAAATAGAATGAAATAGTCACTTGGTGACTAATGAAATCTTTAGTATAGGGAAATATATTAATATAGGGTGTCCCAAAATGCATAAACACACTTTGAATAATCATAAAAGCAGTGTTTATTAAAATATATTTCATTTTCAAAATTGAGCCATCAGCTGTTAAAGTGTATATACATATTTTGGGACACCCTGTATTTAGTGTAAGGGAAGTGTCAGGGTGATTTCTGCTTCTAGTTTACCCGGTGGATGATGGGTTTTTACTAATGGGACACAGGAAGAGAATTGGAGGGGAGGTGGGAAAAAAAGGGGTGCAAGTATGAGAAATGATTTTAATTTTGGACAGTTTTGAACATTCTTTCCCAGTTGGTCTTAGGGAATGGATGCATGATATTAAAGTACTACAACTGTATTCCATTACCTGACATACAATAGAATTGTGTATGTGTGTGTGCGCGCGCACGTGCACATGTATGTATGTATTGGGGTGGGATGTACAAACGGGAAGACAGACTGGGTAGAAATGAGCAGAGTTTATTGGGGCAAAGAATTTGCCTTCTGGATGTTGGTGGGCTGACCACATCTGTGAATTTAGCCATTTGCTCACAGTGATACATGCAAAAAGGCAGGATGACTCCTATGTGATAACGGTGTGCCCTCATCAGGTGTCGACGGAAATACCAGCCAACTTGAAAAAGAGAAAAAGGCAGTGCACATTTTCTTCAGGAACAGTCACTAGGCTTTATTCCACATTTGAGGTCCTGAACTCTACCTGTGGAAGGTACCAGCACTGCCACACTGAAGACAAGGAGCTCTATCAACCCCAGGCAGGAAGCATGGCACACTAAGTGCGAGTTTCAGGAAGGGACTACAAAAGCATGAGCAGGGAGGGCTAAGGCAGCCCACAAGGGAAGCCCAGACATCAGCAACAGTGGAGAGCTGTAGGCGAGGGGAGGGGGCGATTACAGGAACTCTGAGAAACATGGAGCTGTCAGGGAGGCCACCCACAGCAGCAGTGGCATGTGGTAGAGGGACACAACCACCGCCAAAACAGAGCCCAAGAGTGACTGAGAAACCAATGCTCCTGCCCTAACCCTCTCCTCCTGTCCTTGACTCCTACCAGTGCCTCTCATTGGGTGAACCCACCTGGAAGCCAGAGAGCAATGGAACCAAATGTGCCACCCACAAAGGTAGGCTTGCTATGGCAGAGAGCAGAGTGAAGAGAAGGGAGTGGGGCGGCAGGGGCAAAAGCAGAATATTCAGCACAGGAACCTTCCTCTTAGGGCAGCGGTTCTCAACCTGTGGGTTGCGACCCCTTTGGGGTTGAACGACCCTTTCACAGGGGTTGCCTAAGACCATCGGAAAACACATATATAATTACTTATTGTTTTTGTGATTAATCACTATGCTTTAATTATGTTCAATTTGTAACAATGAAATTGGGGGTCACCACAACATGAGGAACTGTATTAAAGGGTCACGGCATTAGGAAGGTTGAGAACCACTGTCTTAGGGGGAATGGGGCACTTCCAAAGTGAGGACTAAGAGAATTAGAAACTCAGCTCAAATGAAACTACAGAGTTCTAGCCAAGGGAAAAGGTAAAAAAGATCTATTTTGTGAATGCACTTGCTTAAACTGCAATGGGAAAAATAATTTAGGCCTAGGAAAAAACAACTGGCAAGTGAATGTGGATCCTTTGAAAACAAGGGTGAGGAAGCTGTATGGAATGCCTGGAGCAGAAAGACCCAAATTCAGAGCTGAGAACCTGTGATTTAACAATTTCCCAACACATGCAGTACTACTCTGCAGTTTCTAGTTATAGGTGAAACTCTTGGGAAGATTTTTTGATTGAAGGAGCCTCATTCGATAGGAACATTTTAAATGTATTCTGTGAGGGTGGAATGGTTCCCCTTCCATTTCAGTTAAGTGGGAATTTGTTTCTGGACAGTTCAACGCTCTAATTACTGACCAGAGTGTACTTGTGTCTTCAATTCATTAGGGTTGAGAAGTACAGGGCTAATCTTAGGAATGTGAAATGCTCTAGGAGCCAAGTTACATAAGTAATTAGAAAAACCTACAGTTTTGTCTCATGCTTATTTAAATACACGAAAGAGGAAGAGAACTCGCAAAATATTCTTGGAACACAAATGAGGCTATAAATCTCTCAAGCCTAGAAAGGCAAACTTGTGTTGGCTTAACAACTGACTGCATACAGATCACTGGAGTAAAGAAAGAGATGGCGAGTTGCCTAAAGGTGTGGCTAACCAAAAAATCTGTGGAGATGGGTGATCTGAGAACTGACCATCTTTAAAGAATTCTTTGCCCAGGGGTGAAATGAGAAGTGGGAATTTTGTTCTTGGGTGGGGAAGTTGGAAGAATCCTCCTTCTATTCCAGTAAGCAGGAGCTGTTAGATGCAGAAAAGCCACAGTGGAGATGGGTGCTCAATTAAAGTGATAAATATTAGCATTGCAAGAGGAAAATAGAACTGATTTTTAATATTTATTCAAAATGTTCAGAATTTGTATTTCTTAAAATGTGATAGAAATATTAGAAATGGAAAAATCATAGTGTAACGTCAGAAAACATAAACTGGGTCACGTTAGCTTGGGACTTTTTGGTGATTTTGAGGTAATACTACAGTTTCTACTATGTGCCACGCACTTTGTATTCATTGTACCATTTTTTTAAAATATATTTTTATTGATTTCAGAGAGGAAAGGAGAGGGAGAAATAGAAACATCAGTGATGAGAGAGAATCATTGACTGGCTGCCTCCTGCACGTCCCCTACTGGGGATGAAGCCTGCAACCCAGGCATGTGCCCTTGACCGGAATCGAACCTGGGACCTTTCAGTCCGCAGGCCAATGCTCTACCCACTGAGCCAAACCAGGTAGGGCTTCATTGTATCATTTAATCCTTACAACCACCCTCCCAGGTAGGCCTTTTACAGATGTGGCATCTGAGGCTGAGAGGGTAACTGACTCATTCACAGTCACACGGCTGGGGAAGTGGCAGTCGACTCATACTTAGTCTCTTAGCAAAACTAAGGTTCTTTCAACTATGCAATTCTGCTCCTCTGTCCTGTGGAAGTTTTGTTAAAATAGTCTATTGTTTCTGTGCGTCTAGGTTAACACACTTTTGAAATGCCTTTTTTGGACCCTTCAAAAGGGAAACGACCCTGAAGAGAACAAGCACATAATCTTGTTAACTCTCCTGTAATTAAATCCCTTCCTGGCTGTCTCCCCCTTTCCCGTAACCTTCCTTATGCTCCCTCCCTAATTCCAAATGCATAAAAGAAGCCGCCAACTATCATTTTGGGAAGCATTTTTCCTCACGCATTTTTTCTTGCTTCCAGGCATATTCTCTATTTGACTCAAATAAATTTTTGTACAACTTTTCTACAAAATAAATAGTATTTTTAAAATTTTAGAAATGCCTTTAAATTTTAGAAATGCTCTATAGCTACCATGGAACAGTGTGCTAGAGATACAGATATGGGGTACCCATTTATAAAAACAATCAGAATATGCTTGTGCTGAAATAGCAGTGGAATTTGCTGAAAATTGCTAAAGAATTGAAATTTTGCACATTTTTTTTTGTCTTATTGGGAAAAAAAAAAAAAATCTGGAATGTTTTCTTCCGAGAGTGGCAAGAAACTTCTTGAAAAGGGTCAGGCAGTTCTTGAATTGCCCTGAATATGTCAAATCACCCACAGGCTTGTTATAAATACATGTGCCTGGTCCCCATCCCAAATCTCTGCTATTAAAAGGTCACTGGGTGGGGCCCAGCCATTTATTTCTGTGTGTATGGAGCTGCTCAGATGATCCTGCTGCATACCACTGGCCGAGGGGAGGGAAGAGCAAACCTGGGTCATCATTAGAATCAGCTGGGAAAGTTTAAACTCTCATCCCTAGGCTTCTCCCCAAACCTAACTCATCAGAGACTCTTGGGATGGGTCTTAGGAACATCTACATTTGAAGTTACCCCAGGAATTTTGATCACAGGCCAAGCTGTGGGAGCCCCTGGTTTGGAGGCTGGCAGAAATAAACTCTGTGCTTGTAGGTCCCCATGGGATATGCATCATCCAGGGAGAAATGGGATTTTCTGTTTGCACGTTGATTTATGACCTGATTCTTTCAAAACTCTAGCAAGACTACAAAGAATGTGAGCTCATCAGAGAACTCATCCAATTTAAATATGAATTAAATAAGTATAATGCTCGACAAATCCTTCCTGACTACTTTTTTACTATTATTTATATTTAAGGGAAGGCTTTTATCCACCCCATATTCTTTCTCTAGATAGCAACTTTTATTTGCTGAATTACCTGTCATATAAAAGGGAAACTGATGACATGTCATACCATTATTTCCTATACACCTCACTGTTACCAGTGGACATTTTTCTCTTAAATGTCATTTAGGAAAATATGTAAAAGGTCAGTTCATTTAAAAATCTATTCATATTTAAGAGGAACTGGGGGTGTTCTGAGTTTTTGACAGGTCACTGCACAGCCTAGAGTACATTCTGAGCATGCAAACACCCACTGCCCTACACGCCTCATCTTTCCTTAGTCATTTTACTGTTTAACACTAAAAATATTTCCTTCCTCACTAATCCCCACACTTCTCAGCCTTTACACATGCTCTATGCCGGTCGAAAGGAATGCTTGTCTATCCCATCACTTCTCCCCATCAGACTTAAAACCACAGCTCACGTCATGTGCGCCTGAGCCCTTCCCTTAACACTAACCAGTAAATCACTCCTCTCTGCTTCCAGTATTTTGTTCTTCTCTTTATATATTTTATTGAAATGATGCTCCCTTGCTATGTTAAGTCATAGCACCCTGGTGGGCAGGCAGTGTTTCACTTTCAGGTCTGGACCACTGAGAAGCTGCATGTGGTGAGTGACACAGACAAATAAACAGACCATTGCAATATAAAACATAGTGCCCAACCCACAGTAGGCGCTCAGTATTTGTTGAACGGATGAATGCTGGGTTTTAGAAATGAAGGAGCCAAATAAAAACATTCAGCACAACAGCATTTCAGAGAACATCTCTGAATAGTCCAGAAACATTTGTGTTCCCAAGTGAAAAGTTGTAGTGTGGTGGACAAGTGTAGTAAGCTTTGGAGCTAGACTGAGTTCAAATTTTAGCTCTGCCACTAGCAGTGTGACACAGGGTAAGTTATTTGTATCATTTGCCAATTACCAAACTATAAAACATGGGTAAGAGAAGGGCCCTCCTCGAAGGGATGCTGGTAAGGCATACTGAGTCAGTACATATAAAATACGTAGACAGGGAAGGCACAAAGTAAGTGATAAACCAATGTTCACCACGGTTATCTCTACAATGTACAAGATACAAGGCTGGTTTTTCTCTCAAGAAACCAACAAGTGCCCTAGCTGGTCTGGCTCAGTGAATAGAGCATCGCCTGAGAATTGAAGGGTCCCGGGTTCAATTCCGGTCAAGGGCATATACCTTGGTTGCAGGCTCCCGGCCCCGATCGGGGGTATGCAGGAGGCAACCAATCGATCTGTCTCTCCCACATCAGTGTTTCTCTCTGTCTCTCCCTCTCCCTTCCATTCTAAAACTCAATGGAAAAATATCCTCGGGTCGAGGATTAAAAAACAAACAAAAAACCAAAACAAACAAGAACAAAAAGAAACCAAAAATCAAATAGGGAGAAATGACAGGAACCTGTGAAAGATGTAACATAAAGCAGAAAATTAGGTATTAAATGTCAAACAATTAAGTACTGATGAAATAAATACACAATATCCTGGGACAAGTATCCTATATAATAAAAAACCTAATATGCAAATTGTCCCCTCGGTTGGTCGTTCAACCGGGAGACCAGGAGTTCAACCAATTGTTGTGACATGTGCTGACCACCAGGGGGGGTGCAGAACATGGTGGGTGTCAGTGATGCACTGCAACCTCTCGCTGGCTGGGGGGGGGGGGGGGGGAGACAGGGATGGAGGTTCGGTGAGAATGTGGGGTGTCTGCCAAGCTCACTCTCACTCCCCCTGCTACCCTCTCCTGGGACACCAGAGCTCACGCACCCACGCTCAGGTGCGCACCCGTGCAGCCTCTTCTGTGTGAGCCGGGCCACAGCCACTGGGACTACAAGGGCCAGTTGGGCTCCCTGTGGGTTCATGCAGGAACTTGTCTGCAAGGCCAGCCGGGAGAGAGCACACTGCCTATCCAGCTTCTATGAAGGATCGCTGGGTGGCCCAGAGGCCCACGGTGCACCCTGGCCCACAGTGTCCAGCTGCACTCAACACATCTACACATCTCCCTGGGGGGACTCAGGTGCCATGACTCAGGCGGAGGGGGGCACGTGGAGGCCCGGGGCCCAGGTGCTGCCCAGAGCCCAGAGGTCAGCTGGGACCTGCCCTTCCATACCTGCGCTTCTATCACCGGCCAGGTCTAGGGACCGCACCCATGCATAAATTTCATGCACTGGGCCTCTAGTTTTCATTCATCTATATATTTAGGTTCAGGTGTTTGTTCAAAATTGAAACCAAAAAAGCAGGTGAGGGCAGGGAAGGGGGGTCATCTCCACCCTTCTCTTCTCTTGTATAAGATTACAGGTATTGTCTGTGATCTGTGACCAAAAAATAGGGAGACATTTATAGCCTTATTCATTTGAGTTCGAGCATATAAACATACTAAACTCATACTTATCACTTTGTCTTTCTATATAAATGTATTTGAGAACCATCAATTTGCAAAGGAGCACATCAAACTTAATTAATGTTACTCAAATTTTTCTTTAATTAAGAAAAAACAAAGGAAGTATTTAACAATTTTGCACAACTATGCTCAATTGACAAAGGTGATTTGTTTAGGAATCTTAAGGGTAGCAGAGATGTATTTAAAAAAGACAAATTCATCCTAAAACTAGAAAATGCTTAGAGATAAAAATATTAATTCAGTAAGAAAATATTTCATATTTCTTTTACCAGAGGCTAATTAATTAACTCATTTCTATATCAAGTTATGCAGCATACATTCCTTTCTCTAGTTTCCCATGCAAAAAGTTAAGAGAGTTTTTCTCAAAAAAGAGCAAGTCAGTGCTAATGATTTTAAGCCAGGGCTTGGAGTCAGCCTCAAAGAGCAAGCTTGGCCATCTGCACTCACCTGACCCCCAGCCTGATGCTTTCTTTTACACAGTCTCTATTAAATTGATATTCAACGTGGAAGAGAGTAGTTGGAACCTAACGACACCCTGATAATCTTCTCATACTGCTTTTAGAAAAGAAAAGGACCATTTCATCTCAGCAAATCCATAAAAATAATACTTTAACAAAATGTATTCATCCCGACTATCTGCTTCCCTAAAATGCTAAGAAACGTGGGCATAAGTAAAATTAGGATATAAGAAGTGATGAGTATACCCGAAAAGAGATAAGAAAGAAGTATAAGTGAGGATGTTTCCTGTAAGCCTAACCACAGTATCTCACTGGTAATTTCCAAGGTAATTATTGTAAAAATACAATAAATACTATAATGGAAATATAGGGATTCATTTATTACTTTCTGGTTTATAAACAAAGGCACCAATAATGCTTCTATTTACTTTGTATAGAAGAGTATCAATTTACATTTAAAACAAAAAGCAAAAAACCCTGAACCAACTCCTATATACAAACACAAAAAAGGGGGAGAAATAAGATTTTTCCTCCCTGCTTCCATGCTTTATTACACAGATTCAAAGAATGTTTATTTTATACCATCCTTAAGTCAAAGAACATATTGCCATGCTTCTCTGTGTTGAGTTTTAGGACATAGTAATGTTGCCAAGTCAAATCTAAATATAGTCACAAATGACAAATGCATATGACACAATTATAGACTCAAGAATGAATAGGGAAAGAAAAATAAATGTTTTGCAATACAGCTTTACCGAGTTAAATGAAATATTAAATTTATTTATTAGGCTATCCTGTTAAAAACTAATTTTGTATAGAAAATATAATCAAACAGAACTAAAAACCATTTCTAGCAAATGACAAATATAAATGATTCCCAAAATTTTTAAGTTCAAGTTAAGCTTGAAGTCTAGTTAGTGGGGATCAACAATCCATGTGCCCTTTATACTAATTTTAGAACTTTAAGTTCCAAAATGACATGTTAATTTACTCATTAGCTTTCTTTTGACAACAAATTCTGTTAAATGAACACACAAAATTAATGCAGTGGCCTCAGCACCCTCCCAGATAGCATTTGTTTAAGTTAGATTTTAAGAACAATGACATAGTTCAAAAGGCATACAGCCCATATGTATTTCACATGCCTGCTGAAATTGTAACTGAATCTTTTCAAGATACAAAGACAATTCATCTGATTCTCAGTATATTCGGCAAAAGTGTAAAAATCATACAAATGTGAGCATGTTCTCGACACACTAGGGAAACACACTTACGAGATGGAGCTCTAAATGTACAGAGCACCTATGGTTGATTATGTGGGCCCCTTTAAATCAAAGGCTTTTGTCTTTTACTCCATCTTTAGACACTGTCATGGTCTCTCACACCTTATACAAGGTATGGTCCTAGACCAGAGACTCCAGTGTCATCCCAAAGAATATATATATACATATGCATATTTACATACATATTTCTTTAAAAATAATGTTTTAAAGTTTTACTACAGAAAATGTGGCTTCAACATGGAAGCATTTTTCCTTTTCAAGATTACACACCTGCATGGAAGGGGTTTCCTTTACATTTCATTTTTTCACAATAACAAAATAAACTTCTTATACATTGCATTTAAACTGACAAAGAAAATTAAGATGTAAAGTTCTATGTAAGTTTTTGTATTATGAACTGACCTCATTAAACATATTTAAGATATACTGTTGATTTAAATATAGTACAACTTGATCAGCTCAATTAAAACATGTTATGCTGGTCAATTTGCTCAACAAAATATAAAACAGTAAGGAGAGTTAACTACTATTAAGGTTTAAAGGGAATTATAATATATCATTAAAATATACATTAATTTTCTTGCTATTACTTGTTTCTATAGTGCATTTCTTTCTAAAGCTAAAACCACATGCAGAAAAAATAAATGGTATCTTCAAACTCATTCAACAGTTTGCTACTTTATGTGGTAAGTAAATAAAGTCCTTTATTTAATTTGATACACATTATTTTATGCATTATTTTATTTTTCTTGTGGGAATTCAGTTCTCAAGGTCAAAAGTTAGTATGTGTTTAAACACATGTGAGAATATTTTCTTAATGTTATATCTACCTGCAAAAACATTTTTCCATAATAATGCACTTTCAGTTTTCATTGGAAAGACAGCATAAGCCTTTTTAAAGTCTCATTAAAAACATTTATAAAGGGAGGAGAGCACAAGTATGGTGAATCCCTCCCCAACCCCGCCAGCACCCATTTGCCAAAGTCTTAAGAAATCCTCCAGCTTCAAAACATGAACATCTCACAGGATTAATTCTTATTTGGTCATTATGTGGACAAGAAAATTGTATTCCTATTTTTTGATGCTAATAGTCTTATTTAATTCATTTTAATTTCCCTTCAAAAAAAACACATAGCATATATTAATATGGATTTTCAAACCCATTTAGATCCAGTGGGATCTTTAGAATATATAGCCTTCTGATTATGAAAGCAACTGATTGCTTATAGGAAAATGATATGCATCAGACCTCTAGTCAGAGAAAGAAAAATGAGAACATGTCTTTCATATCTGAGACCACTCAATCACTTACAAGATAATGTGAAAATAAGTTGGCTATAATTTTAACAAAATTTCAACTGATGAAAAAATCAAACACTGAAGAATCAAATATCTACCAACTTAGGTAATATTCCTTTCCAAATAAATGCTTTCCATTGCACTAAATATTAAAAATTAGAACTCACTGTATGTTAAGGCATATTTTAATTAATATGTTCCAGAATTGCACAGTTATACTGGTCAGTGTTCCCATATCCCCACTCCTACCCTCACCCCACCCCTTTTCCCAAGGGATCAAAATATTACGTCATGGTTTTGGTGGCTATTGCAGATTTGAGCTAGCATACCACAGTGTGTTCACTAGATTTTTATGAGCATAAACATTAAAATGTTACATAAAATGTACCATAATTTACTCCACACTCCGATCTAAGATGATTTAATATCTTGACAAAAGGTGAGATGACTTAAGTACATTTTACATTTGTGCATTTAGACCACCACATATGCATAGATGTTCTAATGCTAAATTCTTGTCTTCAGTATCTCATAGTGCTGGATGCTCGGAAGTATGACAGAAACTTGTAACACAGACTAACCACAAAGTACCAGATGTTTCTTGCCATTTGTGATCTTGCAATAAAAATGCGCCAGATCAGGATCACAAGGATAGTATTGAAACCGTAACGTATGTTCCTCAACCTGAAAGCAAATCAAGAGACCTATTAGTTCATATTTTCTAGAATAAAATATTGCTGGATGGCACATAGTCAATACTCAGTTTTTAACATAAAACTCAAATCCATATTAATTTGAAATTTATTTAAAAACTAATTATGCCGAAACCGGTTTGGCTCAGTGGATAGAGCGTCGGCCTGCGGACTGAAGGGTCCCAGGTTCGATTCCGGTCAAGGGCATGTACCTGGGTTGCGGGCATATCCCCAGTAGGAGATGTGGAGGCAGATGATCGATGTTTCTCTCTCATCGATGTTTCTAACTCTCTATCTCTCTCCCTTCCTCTCTGTAAAAAATCAATAAAATATATTTAAAAAAAAAAAACTAATTAAAAATCCTTAAGTTAGAAAGTTAGCAAAAGTCACCTGACTGCAGTCTGTCAAACAATGTATTACCTCTATTAACAACGAATAACACAAACCTTTTTTTTATAACAGTATACTTGGGATGCAAAGTTATTCATTCAGCAGGTATTGAGCATCCTTTTGTGTGCCCAGTACTGTGCTAGGCAGCAAGTACACTGGAGGTAAAACAGACATGTCCCTTATGTGTTTGGCACTTTTTCCTTTAAACTAAAAAGGTTTGTACATTACATACATCATCCTACAAACAATATAAACATTTTTGTGACATCTTTAGCTGCTTACAAGTTGTCAGGAAACTGAATTTACTCCTTCCATTATAGCTGATAGTCACATGACCAAAGACCAAGAACTCATTCAAGAATGAAACATGGTACTAGCTCTAGATAGGAGGACTTGCCATTCTCAAAGTAACAGGTACATTATCTTACTCTTGTTTCAAAACACTTCAGATGCTTTTTAATGGTGTTAAAAAGGAATGCAAATCTTTAGGTATGCAGTAATGTTACATACAGTCCATTAACTTCAACAGGCAGGGTAAAACGGGACTACAACGTGTGAACAATTGGTGTAGACAAGAGCTTTGAATTACATCTCAAAAGGTCATGGTTTGTTTTGCCACTTAATACAATATGACCTAGGCAAACTCAATTTCCCTAAACCTCAGTTCCTCATCTATACAACTAACTGCCCTACAAAGCCTCATAGAGTTGGAAGCACAAGAATAATAACGTGAAAATCTTGAAAACTGTTATAAAAATATATTAATTAGGCCCTGGCCAGGTAGCTCAGTTGATTAGAGTGTCATCCTGTTTCAGCAAGGTTGCAGGTTCTATCCCTGGTCAGGGTACACACAAGAATCAACCAATGAATGCATAAATAAGTGAAATAACAAAGAGAGAGATGTTTCTCTCTCTCTCTTTCCTCTTCCATTCTCTCTAAAATCTTTTTTTTTTTAATGTTATTCACGGGAAGAGGAAGAACCAAGATGGCGGTATAGGTACACACTTATACTTGGCTGCCTCGCACAACCACATCAAAACTACAACTAAAAGACAAAACAGATATCATCCAGAACCACATGAAGGCTGGCTGAGTGGAAATTCTACAACTAGAAGGAAAGAGAAAAGCACACTGAAGCTGGTAGGAGGTGCAGAGGTACGGAGGCGTGCGTGGAAATGGGCTGACAACTGGGTACACTGTTGTCTTTTTCAACCAGGAGGGAGATACAAGCTCCCCATTGCTCTGAACTCCAGTTCTGGGCAAGACTCTGGGGATCCAGACTCATACGGGGAGAAACTGGACTGTCTGGCATCGGGCCGGAACGCGAGGGCGGCTTTCTCGCAGAGGTGCTTGCAGTGATCATTGTTCCTGCACCGGGCCACAAGACACAGAGACCCCGGGACCTCTCCGAGGCACAGCAGACTGGCAGCCATTGCGGTTTGCTCCATCCTGATGATTCCCTGAGACCCTGCCCCACCCAATTTACAAGCCCACCCAAGCTGTGAGCAGAGGCTTTTGCATATGAATGGCCTGTTCTTTTGCAATTTAAAACTTAACAAACTGCAGCTTTGTCAAAGAGCGCCAAAGCTTCCAAAAGAAGGCCTAGACAGCAGCCTGCATTGCTTCACAGCTGGGCCTCATCTAGGCACTTCCAAACCCCAAACAAAGAGAAGGAATCTGCAGACCTCTCTGTAGCTCCTGCTGGGTAGCCTCAGGCAGTGGCTGACTTTGCACCTCCTTGGAGATCCAAGAGCCAGTGTACCCAGTGGTCAGAGTGAGACCATACCAGAGTACAATTCTTCACATCCATAAGAGACACACTCAAGGGGCAGACTCAGTGAGCACCAAAACCCCACGGAAGCAAGTCCTGCTCCATAAGGGTGTCTCCAGCACAGCAGTTCTCCCATTGTAGACACAGCTGGTCCTCAAAGCAAATTGGTCTGGTGGTCAATTCCTCCCAGTGATACCAACAGCAATCAAGACTTAACTACAACAAGACTGTGCACATAGCCCACAAAGGGGTGCACCAACAGTGTCAACCTCAGGTAATTAGGGAGGCTGAGCCACTGGACCCTATAGGGCACCTAGCACACAAAGCCACTCTATCAACACAGGAAAGCAGCCAAAATGTGGAGACAAAGAAACATGTCACAAACGAAAGAAATGGAGGAAGGTAAAATACTGGATATAGAGTTCAAAACCACGGTTATAAGGTTACTCAAGAATCTTGTAGAAATCTCCAAGAAATTTAGTGAGACCCTCAAGGATATGAAAAAGGACCAATCAGAAATTAAGCATACACTGACTAAAATAAATAATAATATACAGAGGTCCAACAGCAGACTAGAGGATCCCAAGAATCAAGTCAAAGATTTGAAATACGAAGAAGCAAAAAATGCCCAACCGGAAAAACAAAGAAAAAAGAATCCAAAAATATGAAGATAGTGTAAGGAGCCTCTGGGACAACTTCAAGCGTACCAACATCTGAATTACGGGGGTGCCAGAAGAAGAGAGAAGGCAAGATATTGAAAACCTATTTGAAGAAATAATGACAGAAAACTTCCCCTACCTGGTGAAAGAAATTGACTTACAAGTCCAGGAAGCACAAAGAACTCCAAACAAGAGGAATCCAAAGAGGACCACACTAAGACATATAATTAAAATGCCAAGGGCAAAGAAAGAATATTAAAAGCAGCAAGAGAAAAACAGTTAGTTACCTACAAGGGAGTACCCATATGTCTGTCAGCTGATTTCTCAACAGAAACCATGCAGGCCAGAGGGAATGGCAAGAAATATTCAAAGTGATGAATAGCAAGAGGCTAAAACCAAGATTACTCTACTCAGCAAAGCTATCATTTAGAATTGAAGGTCAGATAAAGAGCTTCACAGATAAGGAAAAACTAAAGGAGTTCATCACCACCAAACAAGTATTATATGAAATGCTGAAGGGTATTCTTTAAGAAGGGGAAGAAGAAGAAAAAGGTAAAGATAAAAATTATGAACAACAAAGTGACAACAAATACATATCTATCAACAAGTGAATCTAAAAATCAAGTGAATAAAAAATCTGATGAACAGAATAAACTGGTGAATGGAATAGAATCAGGGGCATAGAAAGGGAGTGGACTCACAATTCTCAGGGGGAAGGGGGTGTGGGAGGTGAGGGAAGAGACTGGACAAAAATCGTACACCTATGGACGAGGACAGTGAGGGGGGTAAGGGCATGGGGTGGGGTGGGAACCGGGTGGAAGGGAGCTATGGGAGGAAAGAAGAGGAACAACTGTAATAATCTGAACATAAAGATTTATTTTAAAAACATGGTATTCACTAAACTACTACTAAAATAGACCGCTATTAAAATTTTAACAGCATTTCTGAATGATGGATTAACAGTGATTTTTCCTCTTCTATTTTCTGTGTGGATGGTTTTTTAAACAATCTGTATGTATCGTATATAATAAAAGGATAATATGCAAATTGACTGAACAGCAGAATGACTGGTTTGTATGACATGCACTGACCACCAGGGGGCAGACGCTCAACGCAGGAGCTGCCCCCTGGTGGTCAGTGCACTTCCACAGGGGGAGCGTCACTCAGCCAGAAGCTGAGCTCACAGCAGGCGAGCACAGCCCGCCTCGGAGGCAGTCGGATATCCCCCAAGGGGTCCCAGACTGTAAGAGGGTGCAGGCCGGACTGAGGGACGCCCCCCCCCCTCAGTGCATAAATGTCGTGCACTGGGCCTCTAGTTACTTTATAAAAGACTAAGGGGAATAATTATAGCTCTTTTATAAACAAACAAAATTTCCATGTTAAATGATGTATTAGTATATCTATTTTCCTCTTCCAAAGATAGAGTAGGGTGAAAAAAACATAAAATAAATAAATTACTTCCAGTTTAAAATAGATTTTTATTTTCTCCTAATATATTTACTTCTTCAATAGCAATATAATAAATGATAATAGCGATTTTTAAAACTAAATTACACCAGCCTTAGGCCGTTTGGCTCAGTGGATAGAGTATCAGCCTATGGACTCAAAGGTCCTGGGTTCGCTTCCAGCCAAGGGCACATGCCCAGATTGCAGGTTTGATCCCCAGTGGGGGGCATGCAGAAGGCAGCCAGTCAATGATTCTCTCTCATCTTTGATGTTTCTATCTCTCTCTCTACCTTTCTCTCTGAAATCAATAAAAATATATTAAACAACAACAACAAAAAACAACTAAATTACACCTACACATAGTGTTCAGGAAGAGTAAATAGGCGAAAATATCAAGTTTCAACAATATTAGGCTAAATCAATACTACCAAAGTTGCAGTCCAAAGGTAAGAACTTTTCCTAAATACGACAGATTATTAGCAATATCTTCTATTCAATATACCAGCTTATAAAAAAAAAAAATAACAAAAAAACACTACTGTAAAAAAAAACAAAACACCACCTTAATAAAGAAGACAAAAGGAAATCAAACCCATGTAAAACTTACTTGTTCAGATGTTTTCTAGCTGCAGGGAGGCCAGACATTTCTTCATTCAAAACATATTTCTTAGTGCCCATGCAGTAATTCTCTATGTACTCTGCCCAATGTAACTGCCTTACATCAATATTAAAGGTCTACATAAACAAAAAAATTACTGGTTACTTTCTTAATTTTTTTCACAACTAGTCAAAAATTCATAGTTTTTCTAAAGGCTAATTCCAAATGACATGATTACAAAATGCTTACAGTATTAACTTTTAAAATCTTACTGCTATTCACAAAAAGTTTATTCCTATTCCATACCTTCCCTTAAACACAGAAACATTTGAGACAATAATCTGAAAACTCAGGCTAGCATTTAAAGAGTGTATCAAGTGTGAGGAGATGCCTGCAACATCTCCCCACCCCAAAAAAGACAGAATTCCATTATCCAAATAGATTTATGTATTCCTCAGATATATTTATACATATATTTATTTATTTCCAGTTTGTATCTACAGTGTCTCTCTTCTTGAATATCCTGCATACCATATAGATTAATTTTCTTAGAGAATATTACTGACATCAGGAAAAAGAATGTTATGAAAGCTGGTTTAGGAGGTTAAACAACAGTAATTTGGCTATCTTGATGAAAAGGGTAGGCAAATCTAGAATAAACAGCCTTATAAAAATGGTATTTCATAACAAAATGAGAGGGCCATGCACTACTCAGTGCTCCATACATTTGGATAAACAGACTATTCACTATATACCATTACTTATTTGAACACACTAAGTTCTAGCACACCCCCCCACCCCCCCAGCCAAAAAAAGCTACCATAAATCAACTGTTACAAAAGTGTAATTAGATTCCCACAGAAGAGTGAAAAATGATGGAACCAAAGACTGGCTGGAAATTTTCAAAAAAATAATCAGACATCAAGGCACAGATTCAAAACTCACAATATACTATATGCACACACACACACACACACACACACACATCTAAGCATGTCAGAGTAAAACTGTTGAAAGTAAAAGAGAAAGACAGTTGATTTCTCAAAAGAAAATGGGAAGCCAACACTATGAGATGTTTTCCAAGTGCTCAAAGAAAACTGCTGACACAGTATTCTACACCAGCATAAATATCTTTTAAACAACCCACACTAGAAAAATTATACTGAAAGGCATTCTTTAGGCATAATGAAAATGATTCCAGATTGACATCTGAGATGGAAAAAGAAAGAAAAAAACAATTACGTTGATAAATCTATACATGAATACTTATTGCATAGACTGCAATGAGAATAATGAATACTTATTGCATAGACTATAATAATAATGGTTATGAGGCATATAACACATACACAATTAACATATGTAAAAGCAATAGCAGATAGGTGTTAGTCCTAGCATTTTGCAAGAAAAGCTGGAATTATCAGTATTTTATTAGACATTGATAAATTAGGGAAGGATGCTGTAATCTCTAGAGTAACCTACGAAAACAGCATAAAAATTAATAATTTGTATGTTACTAATACAAGTGGGAAAATACACAACTATAAAAATAATCTCAAAGACAGCAAAAAAACAAAACAGGTGGGACAAATTTTAAGCACTGAGTCAGATTTAAATTCAAAATTACCAGAAATTACATTATGGATTAAATCTTCCAATTAAAGGTAAAAAATTGTCAGACTAAAAAAAATCCATCTGCTATTTATAAGAGAAATAACTGAGAGATAAGAATACAGAAAAGTTGAAAATAAAAGGATGGAAAAAGATATTCATTTCTAACAGCAATGTAGGAAAACGCCCATTTGCCCAAGGCTTCACCAGAGTATGTTAATAGATTGCATTTTTTTAAAAAATATATATTTTATTGATATTTTACAGACAGGAAGGGAGAGGGATAGAAAGTTAGAAACATCGATGAGAGAGAAACATTGATCAGCTGCCTCTTGCACAGCCCCTACTGGGGATGTGCCCGCAACCAAGGCACATGCCCTTGACCGGAATCAAACCTGGGACCCTTGAGTCCGCAGGCCAACGCTCTATCCACTGAGCCAAACCGGTTAGGGCTAGAATGCATTTTTTGCAAATCTGCTAAGGAGTAAATATCTCAGTCTAGTTTTAATTTGTACTTTCATTTTTATGAGTGAGTTTATCTTTTCATATGGTTAAAAAAAATTTAAGAATTATTTTTTCTATAAACTGTTCATCTCTCTAGCTCATTTTTCAATAGGATTATTGACATTTTTGGCATGTCTACATAAGCCTTTTATGTAATATGAAATGCACTGAGATACCACTACACACCACCAAAGTGGCTAAAATTAAAATTTTAAATGCCAAATGTTGGAGAAGATGTGGATTAATAGGAATTCTCATAACTGTCACTTGGGAGGTAAATTAATACAACCACTTTGGAAACTGTTTGGCATTATCTACTAAATTGAACATATGAATACCTTTTGATTCAGTTAGACAGATATCCTACACAAATATGTGCATGTGGTTCATAGAAGCATTATTCCCAATAACCAAAAACTGAAAATAACTCAAATGTCTATCAGCAAAAGAATGAAAAAAATATCATAATTTGTGGAAAGTTAAAAATGTATAACACTAACAGTGTAAAAATTCACAATAGATCAGGAGAGAGGAGGCAGTGATTGGAAGAGATTATAAGGGGAATCTTCTGGGGGTAATTTCTATTTCTTCACCTGAGTGCTCATTTTCTAATCATCCATTCAGCATTTTACGTTGTGCATTGGAATGTATAGTGTAAGGTGGGAAGGCAAGGGGGGCGGGGAGTATGGAATCAGCAGAAGCCATAAATCTTTCAACTTGAGCCAATCTGCAGGACCCTAGTGACTTAGACCTTGTGCTTTGAAGAGAAGAAGACTGGCTTTAAAGCCTACAGCCCCATAAATTAAGGAGTCTTATCGAATATTCCTGCAAAAACGTAAGAATCCAAAAAGCTGTATCCTCAGAGCAAGGGTGAAAAAGAAGTAAACCTAGCACACACAGAAGTGGGCAGAGAGACAGCACACTTGAGAACCTGTCATGCCGAACCAGCAGAATGGACTAAATCTGCACTATCCAATATGGTAGCCACAAGAAGCCACATGCACCTCATGGACATGTGAAATATGGCTAGCCCGAATTGCTGTGAAGTGTAAAATGCACACTGGTTTTCGAAGGCTCAGTATGAGAAATACAAAGTAAACTATCCTTTATGTAATTTAAAAATTTTAAGTAATCTTTAAATTTTTATTCAAATTATATATATATTGTTTTGGATATACTGAGTTAAATAAGGCATTTAAAAAAAATGTTTAAAGAAGTGGAAGAGAAAGGAAGCTAAAAGAAAGATCTCAGATAAAACATTTTAGTAAGGTCCTGAATTTACTCATTAATGAAGAGGCTATAGAAATTGCTTAATTTAGACTTTGTTAGGTATACACATTAAAATATCTAAGGTAACCTCAAAAAGAATACACATGAAGAGTTAAAGTTTCAAATTAACAGAGAGGAAGAAATGTGGAATGATAAAAAGTAAAAGAGTATGTGAAAAACAATTTCTGAGGGAAGGTTTTTCTCAAAATTCAAAGAAAACTAAGTGTTTTTTTGGGGGGTGGGAAATGCATAAAGAAGCTAAAGTTCTCTTTCAACCTGACATTAAAAGAAAAAAATGAATGAACATTTCAATCATACTGTAAATCCAAATCATACTGCCACATCTAAATACCTTATAAATTCTAAGGTAGAGCAATTTTATTTCATCACCAACAATTACGATTGAAGCTTTTAATGAGACTATAAATAAATCAATGACTTTCTTGTTGCATAATGATTGTGAAAAATATCCAATTATTTCTCAGGTTGCTCATGGCTGTCTAATTATTTTCTAATATAAAACAGAAAATACTTGCCTTTTTATCTTCAGGATTTAGTTGATTCATTAACATATTGACGTTGTCAGTATTCCAAACCCAAGAATTACTTGTGAAATACTCAAGAAACATCATAGCTTTGTGAAGACGAGTTATTGTTTTCATCATCCTGTATTATAAGAAAATGACAGATTCATATTCTGCATAGATTAGAAAAAAAATCTCATCACCACCCATGGCACCAGTTTGTAAATTGAGACATTGACAGTAAAATCATAATATGTAATTCAATAAGTGTACCAACCAGCAAGCAATAAGAATATTTCTGTATCTTGGAAGATTATTTCATAAATCCAAAATGTAAAAAAAAAAAATTTTAAGCAACAGCAAATGAATTTACTATTACCTAAAGTTCTGTTGATACATGAAATTAATTTTCAAAGGAAATACAATGCTTTAAAAGGTCAAATTTTCTATATATAATACTAAATAATAATGGATTCAATTAGAATTCCCTTGCTTTTTGTTCCTTAAACTACATTTTACTAAAATTTCCTGTGAATTCATAACATTCTATATTACATTATACAGAAATATTCATTTGCCATTTAGTCAACTTTCTGTATATAGATCTTTAAATAACTTTCTCTTTAACACTGACAAATACCATTCTTGATCATCTTGCTGTGCTATGAAATCAATGACTCATGCTGAAAACTTTTTGAAATATTTACTCACCTTCCCAAATCCCCAAGATCCATCCTTATAGAAATAAGGAAGTGAGATACTGTTTTCTTTGTTTCTTTTTAAAAGGGCAAAAGGCCCTAATCATTAAACCTGTCATTTTAAATATCATGGCTTACTATAAGTCATTGATATCATAACATTAACCCGAGCAGTAACATCTATACAATAATTACCAATGATAAGTAGGGAAGAAAGAACTTTTCAAAACAAAACACACACCAAAAATTCCTAACCTCTGATAAATAGAAAAATAATTTGTGAAGAATTACCAAAAAAAAAAAAAATCCCTCAATTTATAGTCCCACAATAAGGATTAGCATTATATATAATTTAGAGTCCCAAAATCAGGAACTTTAGAAATGGGGGGAAATTAGAACATTAGAAATGAGGGGGTATGGAGGAATCAAAACAGTAACATAATTAGCTAAGCAATTCTGATGACAAATTTAATACATTTAGAAAGATATCCTGAATCCAGAATATTGAAAAAAATAAAATGAGGTAGCATGGACTATGTAAAGAAAAACTAGTTCATGCAAGAAAGCAATTACAAAACCTCCATTATACATGAAAAGAATTAGTGAGCCTCAAAAGGCGTATTTGGACAAAAATAGTTCCTAAAGATAGACAGCACTTGGTGGAAAAAAAGAAGACATACTGCTTTTAAATAAGAGATTATATAATTTTCTAAAAAACAACAAAAAGATACAAGAAATCTGTAATTAAATCAATATGGACTATCACAGCCAGTATAGTATATTTGAATCACATACATAAACATATTTGGTTAATGTGGTTTTCCAACATATAGCTTAAAGTTTTTCTTCCTAACCTCTTTGCACTGACAATTCTCACCTAGTCTTCAATTCATTCAAGTGACAGAATTACCCTAAAACCAATCACTGATTCAGTCGTTAAAAAATAATTACAATAAAAAATTGGGGTGGGAAAAGAAAATTTGAAAGGCCATAAATTTGTAAAGTTCATAGACTATTATTTATCAAACTTATGGCAGATAAAAAAAAATCACAACTTTGCACCATCACTCTTGGCGTAAGGGTGGCACTATATTTTCCTATATAGTCTGAGTACTTGTTTATTCTTTATTATGACAACCAGCAAAAATTAATCAATCACAATCCTTTAGAGTAGAACAAGATCTTAATGGTCATCTAGTCCAGGACTAGACACTTTGTGCCAGATAATTCTTGGTGGGGCTTTCCTGTGCATTCTAAGATGCTTGGCAGCATCCCTGGTCTCCACTACCTCCCCCAGAGTTGGGATAACTGAAAATATCTCCACATATTGTCAAATGTCCCCTGAAGGGGGCAAAACTGTCCTCAGATTAAAAAATATTAAGCTCATTGAAGTTAAGCTAAAGAGTTAAGCTAAATAAACCAAAAATAAGACTATGGAACCACTTTTTAAAAATGTCATTTTGAGCAGTGATGAAATAGCTACATTTCAAGAGCTAGAGTGAATAATTTATACAACTTCTACATGTAATATTATACATCCTAGTCCCTACAGAGTATTAACCAGGATTCTTATGATGCATGTCTGAATTATACTTATCTGGCTGACACTCAGATTAATGTAAATGAGTGACATGAACACCATTAATGATATGATTAACATTAATTAGTAGAAGTAGTAAGGCCCCAATATAAGATATAAAGCTCAGTGCCTTGCTCAATATACATCTGAACAAATTAAATAATATTAACTATAAGACTGTATTTAACATTAATAAAATCGCCTAACTAAAAAGTCTTTATGTCTCTTTTTGCTTTTAGACTATAAGCTCCCAGAGGTCAAGGATAATTCCTGATTTGAAAGCCTCACACAGGGCAAACTTCAAGGTTCTTCCTTTGAATGTTTCCTATTTGCAGCAGATTTTAATTTCCAAAGGTAGCTGTAATATCTCCCATCCTACATGCTCACCTATAATATCACCTTGACTATCTTCCCATCAAGAGGTGAAGGTACCTTATACCCAACAGAATGAGGTGAAAATGAAAGTGTGATTTCCAAGAGTAGTAAGAAAAGGTGAAGAAGCTTTCTAAGCCTTGCTTGCTGGAATACTCACCCTTGAAGCCTTCAGTTGCCATGTGCTGTCCAACTCCCCTAGAGGCTGCCATGATGTGAGGAAGCCCAAACTAGTCCAAGTGGAGAGACCACATGGAGAGGCTCTGAGACTACACGAAGAAAGAAAGATGCCGGGCCACCATAGTTTCTCTGTGCCCTTTCTCTCCTTCACCACTCCCCTCCAGTGTACCTGCTCATTCCTGTATGACTGCAAACACTGGAAATACTCTGGGACAGAAACACCAAGCCAAACCCTTCTAGAATTCCTGACCCAGAGAAATCATAGGAGACTAAGTTTGAGGTGATTCACAATGCAGCACAGATAACAGGAACAGATCTTAGTACTAAGATTGTGGGGCTGCTATAATAAAAATCTAAAATATGCATTGCCTTTAGGAGCAAGTGATAGAATCTAAAAGGCTCTTGAAGAGACCATGGTGAAACCTGGAAGGACCAAGAAAAGGATTTCAGTGGAAGCCTTAAAGGGCTTAAATGAACCTGCTTTTTGAGGCCTTGAAGGAAAGGGACAAAAATATTGTTGGGAGATGGAAGAACAAAACTGTTGCCTATGATAACATGAAAAAATAGAAACTGCACCTAACTTGATGACCTAGCCAAGATTTCCTCAAAGAGGGCAAAGGTGGTATTTAAAAACTGAACTATTTGTATGAGTAGTATTTAGAGGAAATGAAAATACCAGCCAGTTTTGGGAGTGTCATCCCAATATGCCAAGTTTGCAGGTTCAGTCTCCAGTCAGGGTACAGGAAGAAGCAACCAATTAATGTATAAATAAGTGGAACAACAAACTGAAGTTTCTCTCTCTCTCTCAAATCAATAAATAACATAATTTTAAAAGTAAATAAAATGCCAGCCAGGAATTTTTTCTTTTCCACTGAGGCATTTTACTTGCACATTTGCATTACACCACTAGAAAAAGAATCCCAGGATTTTCCCTCCTGTGTGTTTTCATCTTGCTTCTTTATGGTCCATGATACCTACTGAGGGTGTCAGTACAATGAAACCAATATGACGGGATGGAAGCAGATTGTTCTGTCCTTTTATAAATCTTAGAGTTGGACATCAAAACTGGGGCTGATTACGCCACACTAGCTTAACCTGCCTGTGAGGTTCACAACAACTTTCCCAGCTCTGTGGTCATCAATAACTTCAAATTCACCAACATAAACATGCTTCATCATCACAGTCAGAAATCAGATGATGACTTTGGAGCACAGATTAGTAAGAACCTGGTGTCTGCCTCTCTTTTTGGCATTGTTGATACCCTTGAGAGCATCAGCCAGAACATTCAAGTGCATTTATGGCAGCATAGAAAGAGGGTAGAAAGAGCCCAGATGGCTTCTGGGCATGGGTCTAATCCAGGATGCAAATATAAGATTTTTGGTTAATACCTCAAAAAGATCTAAGGTAGTACCTGAGGAAAACACAGTGAAGAAATAAAATGGTTTGCCTGGCCAGTATAGTCAGTGGTTGAGCATCAACCCATGAACCAAGAGGTTATGGTTCAATTCCCAGTCAGAACACATGCCTGGGTTGCAGGCTCAATCCCCAGTGGGGGGCTAGCAGGAGGCAGCCAATCAATGATTCTTGCTCATCAATGATGCTTCTATCTCTCTCTCCCTCTCCCTTCCTCTTTCTGAAATCAATAAAAACATATTTTAAAAAATAAATAAATAAAATGGAATTGCTATAGTCAAGCTTCAAAATTACTAAAATCAAGTAGGTTGAGGCATGAGAAAACAATTCTATTCTTGTCTTAAATAGTCTGGGAGCTTAATATTTGAACTTTTCAGTCCTGTGTCAATGCCTGTATATATATCAACTTTCTGTACATCAATACCTTGACATAAACCAGAACTTCAGACAAATCTCTGATTAGCCCCTGAAAAAGTCACATATCCAGACCACCTGACATCATCCATTATCCAGATCAACCAATATCTGACAAATAACTATCCTGGACCAATCCTAGGGCTAAGAATGCAGGACAGATTCTTCTCAAGAGTGTACTTTTTACTATAAAATCTTCAAACTTTTCTTTCTTCTTCCAAATATTCTGGGTATTGCCTAGCTATGTGTTTCTGGTTTGTAAACCCTAAAACCCTTGAATAAGTCTTTACTGTTTATTTCTAGCCAAAGCCTCCAGACTCTTTTTGAGTTCATTCAACATACCTCATAGAAACTTTCTAACAAAAGGCTTATTCCAGATCTTACAGAAATGTCTTATAGAAGCCCTACTGTTTAAAGAGGCAGGAACTAAGAGGCTAGTCTAAGGATCTAAGAGACAAGAATCTAAGATGTAAGGGTGTTATCCCATCCATAGTAACTTCCTACAAGACAGAGATGGACATGTCTCAAAGAGATCTGTGGGTATGGCTTTGGTCTAATGGAGATTGTTTTAAATAGATATATGGGAAACCCACAAGTTTAAAAGGAATCATATCAGTTTACACTGAAAGGGACATAGATAGTACAAAATGAAAAGAGGCCTCTGGATCAAAGATTAACAAACCACAGCCTTGGGGCCAAATCTACCTGTTCATGTAAAAAAAAGTTGTATTGGAACACTCATGCTTATTCAATTGCATATTGTCTTGGAATATCTAGTTGAGTAATTGTAAATGTCTAATTGAGTAATTGCAAGGTGGAGGCTACAATTAACAGCAGAGTTGAGTAGTTGCAACAGGAACCATACAGCCCTTTACAGAAACTGATCCCTGTCCTGGGGCTTCCAACCTTTTATGGGCAAAAAGTAGGTTAAGAAGGCAACTATTATAAACACAGGCTAAGAGAAATAATAAATTGAAGAAAATAATAAAATTATAGCTGCCGTTTTAAGCCACTATTAATTATATGACTTGCTATGTAGCAACATCTAGTGTAAATTATTTAATAAACTTTGGTTACTCACTCATTTTTTAAGTTTACTAAGCCCCCTTTTTGTAAGGCATTGTGATATATTTAACCTGTTTTACTTTTTTGACCTAGCTGTGACTTCTCTGTTCTAAATTGCAACAACTTTATTAATATCAAGAAAGTATACACTGCCATCACTCATAAATTTACATCTATTTTTTAGCCACAAGAATGCTGCCAATGACAAATATTGTACTTTTCAGATTATTCTAGAAAATTTGAAAATATCTTGGAAATATTGTGGGCCTTTTTTCCATTAAGTATTTCTTTACCTAAAGTTGTTCAACACCTCTCACATATTTCAATATTAACATAAAAAGTTAGAAACATAATGGACAACTGAATCTACAGAAAATCCCTACAAGTAACTCAGATCCTGATACACTATAACTGGCAGATACTTCACTTTTACTTTTTGAGCAACTGATGAAAGTTTTGGAATCAGAACCTTACCTTCTTCATACACAAATACTCAAATCCTGAACTCTACAATCAAAGACTCCACTGTAATGCCAATGTAGTTAAAACATATTTTATGGGACATTTAACTATAGTTTTGGGAAAGACAGGAGGAGTTTATGTAAGTTTGTGGAGCTTCAATAAAAAAAAAAAAAAGGAAAGCAAAAAGAAAGGCTGTAACAACTAGCGGAAAACAAAGTTTTCCATTTGTTATTAACTTCTTAAAAAAATATGATATTTCAACCTGGAAATTAGTCAAAAACTGTAATTAACATATTATAAGCTGAATGGGCAGCTGAGATAATTCAAGCAATTTTCTAAAAGCATCCTACATTTTTCATATAAAACTGCACAATCTACTTAAAGCAAAACAATTTAACATTAAACCCCTATAAAACTACCCCTATGTTTTTTAAGGGGAAGAGAAGAGCTCAATTTCAGCTTATAATAGCAATGACAACCTTGATGTTGGACATTTCCTACATTATGGGATTTTGGAGGATCAATGGCCCAATAAGCTGAAACCACAGTTTTCCCAAATATCCCCAATTTCTAAGAAATGTCTTAGCATCCTGATTGTGATTGTGATTAATCAGGTTAGTAATTCTAGAGGTAAAGCTCATGCTAGCGACTTTTCGTCTCTCCAGCAAGCTTCCACCACCTTACCAATACATAGTGTATTTACTGCTATTCCTCTTACCACGGTTTCTGACCTGTCAACCTGAGTGCAAGATCGTGCAATAATGCAGGTACTGTATGTCTGACACCCTTCCAATAATGAAGCAATAAGTTGTTGGAATACAACTTAATATTGGGGCGCCTGAATACTTGGTTTAAAGGATTCATCTTGAAGAAATGATTTAGATAATATCCTGTAGGGAAAATAAGCATCAAAGCATTTTGAATGTTATTTGTTATTCAGAAAAAAATACCTAAAGTTAGACCTAGAATTTAGCACATGATAACTTATCATCGAAACTTCAGAATAAACTACAGTGAATTACAACACTACCTTTGCTTTTCTGACAAAATCTTAAGTTCAAGTCTTCTCACTCATAAAAGGCCATTAAGCCTTATAAGCATAAACAAATACAGAGTTAATAGGCATTTTAGTGTAAGCAAGGGTTGTTTAACAGTCAGAGGAACAGATAAGACAGAGCTAGTCACCATTACCTTGGGCTTCTTCCAGTCATCCTGAGGTAGATATCATACAGGAATGCTGGGGCCTTATGGCTTACAGCAATCCAGTAATGATATAAAAGGTGATTGGAGGTTAGATTTACATTGGGCCGTCTGAAGGCCTGTTCGAGAGGATTCCTCTTGAAAGTGGAAATTACATGGTATTCTGAGGAAGAAAAGTTGTGTAACAGCTTTGATAATAACCATGTAATGAAGTTTTGAAAAAAAATCATGTATTTTACAAAGCAAAATATTTTACCAAAGATGTCAGAGTTCACTCATTTAAAAGACAAACTTTTCTACTCTCTAAAGTAGCTAAGAGAATATGAGTATTAGACTGCTGAACTCAATTGGTTTTAGAACTGCCACTGTTTATGAATTTTATTTAGATGAATTTTTGCTAAAATTTACTCTTAAAAATGCTTTTAATATTTTACGAATGTCAGTTTACAATGTCACTTTCTCTATTTCACCTCTCACAATAGCTTCTTTCTTTCTGTTCCTCTTTTCAGATTCTTATTATAGTACTTACTTAAAAAAGAAAAATCATCATCCTTTGCTTATGAATAATTAAGTTGCTCAAATTAACATACATCAGCACCTTAAAACAACCCAAATTAACTTCTGCCATAATTTTAGTCTATGCAATGTCAACACAATCAAATCTATAATCATCTATGTTAATACTTCAATGAAAATGTATATTGAGATATTCACTAAAAAAATAGTGTTCAACTTAATTTTTAAGGAACTTTGGAACATAATGAGAGATTACAAAACAACACCTCGTATTTAAAGTGTTTTAAAATTATTAAAAGAACTTTATTTAAATAATTATCATAAAATTAAAATCTCCCTAGATTTTTTTTTTCCCCTTTGTGCTCTAATGGCCAATCTTTAAGTTGAAATAAAAATGCCCTAGAAAAACCTTAGGATAAAGGACATAAAAGATTTACTATAAAATCAAAATTGATTTACAAGGATAACAAAAATTTTTCAATTAAAGGTAAAATAAGACCTATTACTAAATCAATGCAATAAATATGTTTTTACTTTAAATTTTAAAACATAAACTAACAATTTAAAAATGATTCAATTTCAGTAGGCTTTAAAGTTATACTAGCATACACACTACCCGCTATAAATTTGTAAGTTTAAATAGATTAATTAGTGGAAATTATTTTGGCAAAATGTACCCATCCTACTTGCTAACTCCATTTATTACTCTTTGGGCCACTAGCTAGTTCCTGAGATATACCAACTCTTGTAGTTGGAAGTGCTATTTACTGCTATTTATTGCCTACGGACAGGCAACATCAGCACCGAGAGTGCCCACGATAGAAAAAAGCTGTTTCCATGCCACAAGTACCTATAAGGGTTGCTGCAAATAGCAACAGAAAAACAGTAAGGGTCTGATAAGGGTGGGGCAAGGTGGGATTATACAGCAGGATATTTTTAAATCTGGAAAACACTATTAAGAACAAGGTAGTATTGGTAGATATTCTTAAGATGGCAATTAAAATAAGACTAAATTTGGAACTCAATGGCCTTAATGTCTCACGGGTTATTCTGACATTAAAACTCAGAGAATATTTTAAGTTCTTTAAGATTTATTCTAATATTCAAAAACACAAGTAAAATCATACCAACTTCACCCCAGTGGAAAGGATTAGTGCTGCCTGTTGTGCAATTATACACCATGATGTTCCTTGGTCTGCAAAAACAAAGATCAAATCAATGAAAGATAAAAGCCAAACTTGTCCAATCTAAATCTTACATGATTTCAAGTAGGAAAAAATAAGGATGGTACCTTTGCTACATTTTTTAAATTATCCTTAAAAGATTTACGACTTTTTCCCCTCCCCTGCCAATATTTTTACTTTAAAAATACTTCTTTTTATATTTTTCTTCCTTGTATGAGTAGAAGTGTGTTTTTAAATGTAAGGAAAACGCTCTAGCCGGTTTGGCTCAGTGGATAAAGTGTTGGCCTGCGGACCAAAGGGTCCCGGGTTCAATTCTGGTCAAGAGCATGTACCTCAGTTGCAGGTTGGGGCCCTGGTTGGGGCTTGTGCAGGAGGCAACCAATCGATGGATTGATGTTTCTCTCTCTCTTTCCCTCTCCCTAAAAATCAATGGAAAATCCGGTGAGGATTAACAAAATAAATGTAAGAAAAACAACAAATAATCTCAGATCTTCCTATCTCCTTCCCATTTTCAGAGGCTCTATTTGAAAATATCATGAACTGATTCCCTTTTACCAGAAACCATATATTCATATAATAATATCCCTTTTTAAAAACATAAAAAATACTGACTTCAAAAATAACGGCAGTTTAGTCATTAGAAAACAAGTTAATGAATAGCTCAAAGTTTAGGTGTTACCTGTAATGCTACCACATTTTAAAAGGAGGCTCCATGAGTTGATTAAAGCTGCTCCAGTGTGACATGTTTGATTTATATAAACAATTCTCTGTGAAATTTCAGCTCTTTATGCCAAGTTCATACCACACTTTAGTTTGGATTAAAAAAAATCATCGGTTGGAAGTGGGTTCATTGTTACTACCTAATTAACTTGCCTATCCTATAGTTAGTACATGAGAGTTCATGTTAACTCGTAATTACTGCTGACAGGACCACTTGCTATTATTGCCTGTAATAAGCCAACTGGAACTGATATGCAGGGTGTCCCAAAAAAATATATACACACTTTAACAGCAGATAGCTTAATTTTGAAAATGAAATGTATTTTAATGAAACTGCCTTCCTAATTATTCAATGTATACATTTTTGGGGACACCCTATATATTGATATGGGAATGTCAGGATTGAGGGATTAATATTAGTCAATAGCTCTGTTTTCCCTTCTCAGTTACGATATATTTAACAAGCAACATTGTCACCTCATATACCTATTAACTCCGGAATACCAGGCTGCTGCAAGACTCGTGTTGACAACTACATCTACAGGAACAAGATCTGCAAGGGCATTGTTGGAGGCACGCATTGTTCGAAGAATTCCTTTCCCTGCCTTTGTTAAAATTAAAAACAACACCTTAAGATACATAAATCAGAGTGCATATATGTATATAAAGGTATACAGAAAACAAAAGAAAGTATAGAATATTAAATAAATCAAAAGATGAACTTACCGCAATAAAGAGACCACTTGGTCCATTAAAGTTATCAATCCATCCCTAATACCAAAAAGAAAAAAAGTAGGAAGCTTATAAATATTATGAAGCTAGGGATTTATTACATGAAATCTGCAACTCCATACATATATTTGGTAATTTTATTCTAAAAACCAAAAATTAGACTAGATTCAGGTCAGACTATTTCTCCTCGTCTTAAATAGAAGCAATCTTTCTCTGGGATTGCAAATGGCTAAGTAAAATAACTTTCAAGGGGTTACCTACTCTTCTAATTCTCTGTAAGGAGAATTTTACAAAAAGGAGTTTATACCTGTCAAATATTTTTGTTAAACAAAGCCTGTTCAAGTTTGGTAAATTATTCTCAAAATTACTGAATAAAACAGAGGAAAACAATTGTCAAAGCAACAAAAGGCATTCACTTACTATCATAGAAACCTAGGTTTTTCCTAAGTCAACTTGTCTGTTAATTTATATCTATGTTTGCTATTACTCCAGAGATTCAGCAATACCATAATGCCTTCCTTTCCTATATATCACAGAACTCTCTCATATCTTTCTTAGCTTGTGATCTCTACAGGGAAGCATCTACCTCTTAGAAGGCTTGCCTCCTTTTGGTACTAAAAAGCAAATGAAATAAAATAAGATCCTGAATATTTTCATCTCTATTCCCTTCACTTCTGCAAGGGAAGCTAATCTATATATATAAAAGTGTCCCTCTGCCTGTCTGACCGGTTGCTATGATGCACACTGACGACCAGAGGGCAGATGCTCAATGCAGGAACTGCCAAGCTGCAGTGACTCGGCAGCTAAGGTTCTCTGGTGATGCACCCCAAAACCAGAGAGGAGAGAGCCCGATTCCTCGCAGGGCCGCACAAGTCTACCTCCGGCCATGGGTTATGCTGTTGCTGGGGCACTGTCAGCCCCGAATCTGGTTTACTGCACACTTGCATTTGCGTTCCACACACTGTATGACAGCAACTTTGCAGAGTACCCTCTTGCACTCTGGAACTCCTCTGGGGATGTTTGAGAGCTAGTTTTGGCCTGATCCCCATAGGCCAGACCAAGGGACCCCACCTGCTGGAGGGACCCCGCTTACTCCGCCGGGGAGGAACCATGGAAGGTTGGCTCCAGGGTGTGTCTGGCTCATCTTGCCAAGTTGCATCCCACTGGCCATCTTCTAATTAATTTCCTTTCAATGTGCACAAATCCGTGCACTGGGTCACTAGTCAGTAAGTAATTTTTTTTAATTAAATCTTTATTGTTCAGATTATTACAATTGTTCCTCTATTTCCCCCATAGCTCCTCTCCACCCGGTTCCCACCCCACCCTCTACCCTTACCCCCACCACCCACTGTCCTCATCCATAGGTGTATGATTTTTATCCAGTCTCTTCCCTAACCCCCCACACCCATTCCCCCCTGAGAACTGTCAGTCCACTCCCTTTCTATGCCTGATTCTATTATATTCACCAGTTTATTCTGTTCAAATTATTTATTCATTTTATTTTTAGATTCACAAGATAGATATGTATTTGTTGTTCATAATTTTTATCTCCTCCTCCTCCCCCTCCAACTCCCCCTCCTCCTCTTCCCCCTCCCATTCCCCCTCCTGCTCCTCCTCCTCCTCCTTCTCCTTCTTCTTCTTAAAGGATACCTTTCAGCATTTCATATAATACTGGTTTGGTGGTGATGAACTCCTTTAGCTTTTCCTTATCTGTGAAGCTCTTTATCTGACCTTCAATTCTGAATGATAGCTTTGCTGGTAAAGTAATCTTGGTTGTAGGTTCTTCCTATTCATCATTTTGAATATTTCTTACCACTCCCTTCTGGCCTGCAAAGTTTCTGTTGAGAAATCAGCTGACAGTTGTATGGGTACTCCCTTGTAGGTAACTGACTTCCTTTCTCTTGCTGCTTTTAAGATTCTCTCTTTGTCTTTTGCTCTTGGCATTTTAACTATGATGTGTCTTGGTGTGGTCCTCTTTGGATTCCTTTTGTTTGGGGTTCTCTGCACTTCCTGGACTTGTAAGTCTATTTCTTTCACCAGGTAGGGGAAGTTTTCTGTCACTATTTCTTCAAATAGGTTTTCAATATCTTGCCATCTCTCTTCTTCTGGCACCCCTATAATTCAGATGTTGGTACGCTTGAAGTTGCCCCAGAGGCTCCTTACACTATCTTCATATTTTTGGATTCTTTTTTCTTTTTGTTCTTCCAGATGGGCATTTTTTGTTTCTTCGTATTTCAAATCTTTGACTTGATTCTTGGGATCCTCTAGTCTGCTGTTGGGTCTCTGTATAATATTTTTTATTTCAGTCAGTGTATGCTTAATTTCTAGTTGGTCCTTTTTCATATCCTCGAGGGTCTCACTAAATTTACTGGCGGTTTCTAAAAAATTCTTGAAAAACCTTATAACTGTGGTTTTGAACTCTATATCCAGTAGTTTGCTTTCCTCCATTTCTGTCATTTGTGACCTGTTTCTTTGTCTTCACATTTTGGCTGCTTCCTTGTGTTGATAGAGGGCTTTGTGTGCTAGGTGTCCTATAGTACCCAGTGGCTCAGCCTCCCCAATTACCTGAGGTGGACACTCTTGGTGCACCCCTTTGTGGGCTGTGTGCACAGTCTGGATGTAATTAAGCCTTGAATGCTGTAGGTAACCCTGGGAGGAATTGACCTCCAGGCCAATTGGCTGTGAGAATCAGCTGTGTCTACGATGGGAGAACTTCTGTGCTGGAGACACCCTTCTGGGGCAAGACTTGCTTCAGTGAGGCTTTGGTGCTCACTGAGGCTGCCCCCTGATAGTGTCCCTTACGGATCTGAGGAGTTGTAATCTGGATGGTCCCCCTCTGACCACTGGGTACACTGGCTCTTGGATCTCTAAGGAGGTGCTAATATGGCCTCTTCCTGAGGCTACCCAGCAAGAGCTATGGAGAGATCTGCAGATTCCTTTTCCTTGTTTGGGGTTTGGAGGTGCCAAGATGAGGCCCAGCTGTGAAGTAATGCAAGCTGCTGTGGGGCCTTGGGTCTTCTTTTGGATGTTCTGGGTCTCTCTGACCCAGCTGCAGTTAGTTAAGTAATTTTAGATTGCCAAGGGCCAGAGCATTAATATGCAAAAGCTTCTGCACACAGCTTGGGTGGGGCGGGGTCTTGGGGAATCAAACTTGGCAGAGCAAACAACTATGGCTGATCCTCAGCCCTGCCCTAAGAGGTCACGGTTCTCACTGTTTCGCTGCAAGCACCTCTGCGAGAAAGCCGCCCTCGTGTTCCGGCCCGATGCCAGACAGTCCAGTTTCTCCCCGTATGAGTCTGGGTCCCCAGAGACTCACCTGGAACTGGCGTTCAGAGCAGTTGGGAGCTTGTGTCTCCCTCCCGATTGAAAAAGACAGCCGCGTCCTCAGTTGCCAGCCCTTTCTGCGTGCACCTCCATACCTCTGCACTTAAGGTCCACACCGCACCTCCTCTGAGTCTCAGTGTGCTTTTCTCTTTCCTTCTAGTTGTAGAATTTCCACTTGGCCAGCCTTCCTGTGGTTCTGGATGATGTCCGTTTTGTCTTTTAGTTGTATTTTTGAAGTGGTTGTGCGAGGCAGCAATTTCCAGTGTTTACCTATGCCGCCATCTTGGTTTCTCCCCAGTAAATAATTTTTAAAGCCAACAAATGTTGCTGTATCAAAAGTCCAAGCTCATCAATCACAAAGAAAAAATATAGGGCAAGATCGCCTTTGATCGAGATAACATCATAGTCCCAATTAAGATTTTTAAAATGTGAATCTGCATTCCTAAGCAAACATATTATAAATAAAAGTACCAATAAATATGACTTTTTCTATGAATGGAAACAGCTCTGCCATATCAATCATATTTAGTGAATAACATCTGCTCTTAAATAAAAAACTGCCAACTCTTTTAAAATTTTCAATTACAATTATTTAAAAGATTTCTAACAACTTACTGGAAAAGGTTCTTTCCAACTGGCACCAACAATTGATGGTCTTACAATTGCCACATTTAGCTTTGCTCCTTCTTGTTGTACAACATATTCTGCCAATGCTTTCGTGTATATGTATGTATTAGGTCTGTCTCCTATCAATTTGGGCGTGATATCATTTACTAAGCCATCATCCATCCATCTGGTAAACAAAGAAAGCATGCAAAAATATTTTCAGATGTTTTAACTATAAAATAAAATTTAAAAACCTTACTTTGCATATTCAAACATATCTGTTGCTCTGACCCAAATGATTTGACAACTCTTACTAAAAATATACAAGTTAGTCTTCCTTTCATTATACATCAAATACAAGTCCATATATCTTATACCCAATTTCTATATCCAAAAAGGTCCAAATATCTAGAGTTCTTTCATAAATCACATGGTAGATAGCAAAGCTGATCTGAACTTATTTATGATCTTTTTTTTAGAGAGAGAGAACTCACTTAGTGTGACTATTCATTCCAAAATTTATCTGGACCCATGGGTTTCAGATCAGGAATTCTATTTCAGATTAGGAATTCCAAGCACCATAACATATTACTTATACACATCTGCAATGAACATACATTTACAATGAATAAAAAAGATCTAGTAACCTCAATGTTACTGAAAACTGGATGTTCTCACTAATGAGACTAACAGAAATTAAGATAAACAATAAAATAAAATGAATCATGCTGTAAAATTTAATTAGGGCATTTCCATCTGCAGCTATTATTTTTAGAAACTTCTTAGTGTTTTTCTGAGTTTTTTTGTGTGTTTGTTGTTTTTTATTCTCAACAGAGGATATATTTTGTTTTGTTTTAATTTTTAGAGCGGAAAGGAGGAGAGAGAGAAACACTGATCAGTTGCTTCTTGTACACAACCAGGGATTGAACATGCAACCCATGTATGTACCCTGACCAAAAATCGAACCTAAGACCCTTCAGTGCATGGGACAAAGCTCCAACCAACTAGCCGGACTGGCCAGGAAACCTTCTCAGTGGTTTACATGCCTCCGGCATGAAGTACAATATTTTGGCTGACACTTGTATTCATCATCCAGAAATTAGTGCAGCTTGGAGTTTCCCTACCATCTTCTACCCCAAACAAGCCTGTCACGAGGTGGGGTCTTAGGAATTTGGCTGTTTTTATTTTGCTGCTCAGAAAACTTCCATTCCAGCTTCGTCCCTCTTTTGTGCTGGAATTATCCCTTCCCACACACCCCTCCTTTTACACTTCATAGTTTTTCTGCTGCAGTCCAAAAGCACCCAAGCCAAGCCTAATATAAAGTAGAAAGTCTACCTGGGAGCCAATTCTGTTGGTAATGTGGAAATTACAAACTCCAAGGGAGCAAAGGGGCTTTTCAATGTCATATGTTTTAAGAAACAGGGACATTCTACTCTCTCTAAGGCCTTGAACTGATTTCTTCCCCTTATAAAATAGTATGATAAACTAATTTTTAAAAAGAAATGCCATTAAGTATGTTTCATTGTGGTTTAAAATTACTAATGAGTTCATGCCTTGGCCAGGTGGCTCAGTTAGTTGGAGGGTCGTCCCATACACTAAAAGGCTGTGGGTTCAATTCCCAGTCAGGGATACCTAGGTTGTGGGTTCAGTCGCTGGTAGGGGCACTTATGGGAAGCAACTGATCAATTACTAGATCATTTCTCTCTCACATCAATGTTTCTCTCTCTCTCTCTCCCTTCCTCTCTCTCAAATCAGTAAAAACATATCCTCAGGTAAGGATTAAAGGGAAATAAAAAATTACTAATGAGTTCTGGGAAAGAAAAATATTATTTGATTTTGAGTCTTACATATTTTTAAAAATTAGTTGTGAATGGGTATAAAGTACGAATATTTTGTTTCTTTAGGGAGGACATGTTAAAAGGGTCTGAGGGTTTGGGATGAGAGAAGTATTTTGCAGAGCTATCAATGTCCAAATAATTAAAAAATAAATAAAGGTATTTATTTATTTAAACAGTGGAAAAATTCAACTAGCAACCTACTATGAAATTATAAAATTCCTTATAACTTTCTCAGAGTATGTGAAGAAAAAGTCTACTCTGATAATCTGTAAAAGGAAGGTTATAGACTAGGTGATATGTATGGTCTTTCCCAGTCTAAATATCTGATTCCAATGTTATATATTTATTTTCCGATACTTTTCCCTTACTGTCTATAATGCTACACATGCATAACTGTATATTCAGTATACTGTCACACTCTAATGACAGCCATGCTAACTGATGAGGAAGCATAAATTAGAGATTATCAAGATAAATTTTCCTTTGTATGTGGATGAAAGGAAAAGAATACTAATAAAATTGAAGGGCAGTTGCTAATCAACTTAGAAAAACTCCAGAGTAGAGACGACTTTTGAAATATGGAAGAGATGTTGCTACATTAAAAGAAAAAAACAACAAACTCGCTAAATTAGGCCAGTAAGCCTAACCACTAACGTGAATTTACAGATGCAATCCATGAGTTATCCTAAAATTATCTGTTAGCCAGATTTCTTTGTAAGCAAGGAAAGAAGATATAAAATTAGAAGGTTACATGCTCTTTTTTTCAGCAACTTAAGTGTTTGGATATATTAAATACTAATAAGAGAAAAAGTAAAAAGCTTCATTAACTTCCACTCAACTTTTCCCAGACATATTAACAACTTCTGCCTACTGACCTAAGAAGAAAATGAGGTAGATATTTAGGACCGTCTAAGAAATGGAGTCGTAAAACAAAACCAGGGAATTACCCTAAGAATGTCATAGTAAACTCACATGTTTATTAACTTCATTATAACCTGTCTGCTTCCCCATAGTGATTAGCAGAAAAGCTTTAAAGAAAAGGACCTACATGGCTATTTTAGGAGAAAACTTGGAGAAAGAGCTAAGAACACTCTCTACAGCACTCTTGGGAAAAAAAGAATTGGACTGAGAAAGCAGGAAATAACTAAGGAGCTGAAATGATAGAATCTCTGGGAAGAAAGATCTGAGGAGAAACAGATAAGAAAAAAGAAGTAAAAGACTACAGTAATATTATATGAGGATTAACAAATATATGAAGATATGATGGCTACTGGAAGGGTTTTATAATTATAAAAGAAAAAATATTTTTGTTTTTGCTCTGATCCTGTGTTACTTGTTTCACCTGATGAGAAAGCATAGGCTGAACAAAGCATATGAAACCTTGGCCATGGAATAAGCATACTTCACTTAATCCACATCCAAATATTTATCATGTAATAGTTGTTTATAGGATGCTAGTCCTTAGAAAGATAACAGTGACACTCAGAGTATCAATTAAAGGACCATGACTCCTCTGATTTCCCTAATAACTAAAGGTACCTCTACAGACATACTCCATTGGTTCATAATAAAAAAGATAATCTTTTAATAAATTAGAAACTTGAATAGACAGTCATTAGTCCCTATGGTATCAGATACTTAATCACTAAGATTGATTCTTTGGGAAACAGAGGCCCTAATATCATTGATGAGTCTGTTCAAAGGCCTACTTCCAACCAACACACCTGATCAAAAGAGAAAGCTCCACATTCCAACAGTCATTTAGATATAAATCTATACAGTAAAAAAACATAGTAAATATGTAATAGCTTGTTAAATAAAAAAGAGGTGTGTGTGTGTGTGTGTGTAAAGGGATGGGGAGAGAGAAACTGAAATTGACCAAGAAATACATATAAATAAACTTGGATCCAAAGTCCAATGTTTTAGGATCAAAGTAAATGTATATAAATTTCAAACAAACATACTCTAAAGAATCAATTAGTTTCTTGGGATCCACAGGGGGTGGATAGACTACTTCTTCAATGTGCTTTCGATTGCAGTAAGCATATGCTGTTGACACATGCATGAACACTTCCAGATTCTTCATTTGTTGTGCAAGGAAAATAAGCTGTCGTGTAGCGATCACATTTAACTGAACAGCATCTCTGTAAAAGAAAAAGTGATAATAAAAATTAGAAAGCTATGTCATTTATTTATCTGCTAAAATAAATCTTATTTCCATTAAAGAGAGATTGAGAGACAGAGATTGTTTCTTTACAACTGATCCCTTAGCTTTGATTTTGTGTATTTTATTTCAATATGAAGTACATCCATTCTATCAGTCATGTTTAAAAATAAATATTTTCTGTTTATAAAATAAATCCCACTAGAATTTTTAAATAAAAGTACAAATTAAAAATTTTAAATTACCCAGAAATAAACATAGATCATTTCTGCATCTCTGGCTTTTCAGTACCCATTTTTAAGTCATGTTAGACTTCTTTTTCATCTTGACTTTTAAAAGTATATTATTTCATGATATAGATGTACCATAAGAAGAAATTAGAATTGTTAAGTAATTTTAAAATGCTAAAGCAGAGTAACCAATAAAACTCAGAAATGTTCAATTGCACTAACATATGACCAAATAAGAATATGTTTATTTCTGTCTTTGTAGCAATTAACCCAAACATCTTAAGACTAGTTACAAAAGGGGTATTATAATAAAACTAGAGGCCCAGTGTACAAATTCATGCACCAGTGGGGTCCCTCGGCCTGGCCTGCGGGATTGGGCTGAAACTGGCTCTCCGACATCCCTCGAGGGGTCCTGGATTGCGAGAGGGTGCAGGCCAGGACGAGAGACCCCACCGGTGCATGATCGGGGCCAGGGAGGTTGGCCAGCCAGGGAGGGCTCTAGGATGTGTCTGGCCCATCTCACTCAGTCCCAATCAGCCAGACCCAGCAGCAAGCTAATCTACAGGTTGGAGTGTCTGCCCCCTGGTGGTCAGTGCACATGATAGAGAGTGGTTGAGCAGCCTTAGCATATCATTAGCATATTACGCTTTGATTGGTTGAACGGACAAATGGAAGACCAGACACTTAGCATATTAGGCTATTATTAAATAGGACTAGTACATATTTTACAAGACACATGCAAGACCCCAAAGTGATCTATATATTCCCTTCTTGAAATTTATTAGAAATAATTCCACAAATACAAAAGTAAATATGAAGAAAAAAAACAATTAAGCATCATCTAGTAATAGCAATAGCCTAGAGAGCCCAAATTTTCACTAGGAATAAAACAATTTAATAAAGTAAGCATTTTATCACAATGAAAGAATATAGCCATTAAAATAATTATGAGAACTATAAAACATGGAAAACTCTAGATGAATATTGAAAAATACATACATTATGAAATGAAGCAAGATTAAGAATAAGACTCTGGAATAAGACCTGGGCTTAAATACTAGCTTAGCCTACTATCGGCTAGGATTAGGTGACCTGGTAAAGTCATTCAACCACTCAGGCCTGTTTTCTCACCTGTTAATGGGAATAATAATGGAATATATCTAATAGGATTTGTATAAAATTAAATTAAATAAATAGCTTATAAGTATTTAGCATTATTCCTAATACAGTCCCAAACAACCATTCAATAAATATTATTTAAGGTAATAAGATGTTGGGTAGTTTTTGCTTTCTGTTAAACTTATGTTTACAGCTTGATATTTGAGGGGGAAAATATTTGAAATACTCAATGGCAGGGTAATATATTGTAGGTGACACTGTAAGTGATATGACTGATCCAAAAGAGCCTAGGACAAAGTACCAGAAATTATACAAATGTTAGTTATTTACCTAGTTAACATACTAAAATTAACTTAGAGAAAAAATTTGTTCTAACCCAAATTTTTCAAACAGAAAGAAATTAAAAATCCCTAAATTTGCTATACTAAGTAAACATCACATAAATTATGCTATATCAACATGATAGAATATCACCATATTATGAAAATTATAACTATTAAAAAATTAGAATAGGGAAGTTATTTCTATAAGTAATGTAGAAATTCTATGTTTACATTTTATGTAAAATATATGTTCAATGATAGACTGCAAGAAAATTTTTAAAAAATAAAAAGTTTTGAGTACTTTCTAAAATTTTTACATTTTCAGTATTTAAGAAAAAAAATCCAACCCTTTTAAGGGGCCAGGATTGTCACAGAATCTGGCCCACTGGACAGCAAAGCAGTGATTTGATGTCTATCGCATTTGCAAAAACAATGTTTTGGAAGAGGTATACAGAGAACATTCTGTTACAGGTTCCTAAGGACCGGACAACAAGTTCTGGGTCACCAGGAACAAGAAATAATTCATGAAAGGAAAAACTCCTGGGCCTTATTTTTTTTCTCTTAATTTAATAGTATCCAAGAGCCTATGAAACATACTAAAAGTAAAATTTTTAAAAGTGAAGTAATTGGGTTGGGGTCTTACAATCATGAGTGTATCTCTTTCTTCCTTATTTGTACTGGCGGGAGGGGGGGGGGGGGCGGTGTCTGTTCAAATTGAAATCATGCAGAAAAGACCTTTCACAGAGAGGATACTATCCACTACTGTAGGGCAATGAGCTCTTTTCTTTTGCATTTGCAAAACAATAGGTGTAAGGGTAGTAATGTTTTGGGAGCAGAACACAAAGGATATTCTGTTACAGGCTCCTGAGGATGGTGACAGAGTTTCTGGGTCATTGAAAATAAGGAATAACTTGAGAGAGGAAACACTTCTGTGCCTTTCTATCTCTCCCCCGCCCATCTGCACCTGAGAGTCCAAACCTGAAGGCATTTTGTACCAACATAAGTAACTCTTAGTATCACTGCCAGGCTAGTAAACTCACTCTGTTACCACCATCCAATTTCTACTCCACTGAAATTCAGGCTAAGACCCTGACATGTTTGATCAGAAATAATGTAGTACTAAACAAAAATAATGTCATTATATTTTGGTTATCTGGAGTCATAAATGCACACTAAATAAGAGTGACTTTGAAGTAGGTGTGGGGTGGGGGGTGGGTGTGAACAAATCTTTGTAATTATGGTCCATCATTAATATAGACACAGAAACCACTTTTAAAAAAAAAGAAAAAAAATTGAGCTTCCAGTACATTTTCTTATTCACCTGTCTTCTATAGACATGTTGGGTTGTTCAAAATCTCTGCTGATAATACTTCTAAGACTTTACACCAAAGATCTCGCACTTGGCATGACAGACACCTGAGAGCTTATTAAAAATGCAGATTGCACCCAGCCAGGTGTAGCTCAGCGGTTGAGCATCGAGGAACCAAGAGGTCATCAGTTTGATTCCCGGTCAGGGCATATGCCTGGGCTGTGGGCTCCATCCCCTACTAGAGACACACAGGAGGCAGCCATTTGATGATTCTTTCTCATCACTGATGTTTCTATCTCCCTTCCTCTCTAAAATCAATTTTTTTATAAAATGCAGATTGCTGGACCTCATCGTCAAACACTTGTTAATATCTGAAGTGAAGCCTGTGCAACTGCCTTTTAAATAAGTTCCCCTCGCCCTAGCCAGTTTGGCTCAGAATTGAGCCCTGTGGACTGAAGGGTTCCAGGTTCAATTCTGGTCAAGGGCATGTACTTCGGTTGCAGGCTCTTCCCTGGCCTTGGCCCTGGTTGGGGTTCATGCAGGAGGCAATCAATCGATGTCTTTCCCTCTCTCTTCCACTCTCTCTGAAAATCAATGGGAAAAAAATATCCTCGGGTGAGGATGAAAAAAATAAATAAATAAGTAAATCCCCCTCATCCCCACCTCTGAGAAAATACTATCCAGATGAGATCTCAATATTGTTGATTTTTAAAAACTTAATGAAGCTATAAACACAGATGTCTAGGGACCAATGAATCAGTCTTAGGGTCGGGGACCCAGTCACCTATAATTTATATGACAGCCAAGTCTCTTGCTAAAAATGAGGAGTCCTGGGTATTATACCAAAATCAGAGGATCTAAAGTTGGCATGTACAGCCAAAAACTGTGCCTTTTAACACATCTTCCAAAAGTTCTTAAGATTCGGAATACATTCTATAGTTTAAGAATCAATGCCCTTAGATGCAAGTTTCTTGATCTTTTCTAATAATCAATCTCTACTTCCACTTCTTTCTGAACACCTATCACAGCCCTTAATGTACACTTTTCAGTAACTCCTTATTTTCTATCTATATTATGGTTCTTTAAGCATATTCTTACTCCTATATTAGACTGTATGGACTTTGCAAATAGGACCTGTGGGCAATTTATCTTGGTCTCCCCCAAAATATTGAGTACAATATGCCATTTTTTATTTGTGGGTTAACTTAAAAAGTGGTTATAAAGAGTAACTGTTTTGTTAGTAGTTATTATATACCAACCTATAGTGTTTTAGAATGTCTGGCTCAAATCTAACGTTATAGTATCACCATTAAAATTGCTTCATAGAAAATAGTATCAATGAAGAGGCGCTTTGGTCAGCAAACCTACATGCCTTGACAAGGAAGAAAAGAACAATAAATTTTCTTATTCACCTATCTACCCCATCCTCTATGGTATCTCCAGTAAAAGAAGAAAGAATACTAATGAAAATATTTCCCTTCCACTAATGGTAGCCTTGCTTACCCCCAGGGAATAGAAAGAAAGAAAAAAGGTACCCTGAAAGTACTGTACTTTGATGAGTTTCACCCCAACTAATGTTGCCTGCTCAATGAGGACTATACATACCACAATTACCTAGTATTTATGTACTTTTTCTTAAAAACATTTTCTTAAGGCTGTGTGAACTCTTTCTTTTGGTTATGAAAAAGTAATAAAAAATAATAAAAGCTAGAACTGTGGGGTGGGGGGGGGAAGAATATCTGTTAGATTAACTATTTCATACTAAAAACCTACCTGTAATTACACTGTCCAAATATAACTGGCAAGTATCAAAAGGCATTATCTATAAACATATACTCATATACATACACACATGCTTTTTGAAAATGTGATTATACAATCCTATCTAATAAAGAGGGAATATGCTAATTGACCCTCACACCTTCGCAAAGATGACGGGCCCATAGCCAATAAGGAGGGAATATGCTAATTGACTGCCCCGCCCTCAAATATGGCAGCGCCCACAGCCAATAAGGAGGGAATATACTAATTGACTGCCACACCCTCAAAGACGGCGGCGCCCACAGCAACAAGGAGGGAATATGCTAATTGACTGCCATGCCCTCAAAGATGACAGCGTCCAGTCCCCTCAGCCCTGCCGCACGCCTGCCTCCGGAGTCCCTCAGTCCCCTCCACCCCTCCGCCACCTAGGGCAAGCCCGAGGCACAGGCAAGTCTTGAATGGCGGCTGCCCAGCCGCCCAGGGTTGGCCGAGGCTTGCGCTGCCGGCAGTGGCAGCAGCAGAGGTGTGATGGGGCGTCACCTTCCCCTGATCACCGGGTCGCCTCCCGCCCCTAAAGGCTCCCGGACTGTGAGAGGTGGCAGGCCAGGCTGAGGGGATCCCTCCTCCAGTGCATGAATTTTTATGCACCAGGCCTCTAGTCTATATATATATAAAACCTTAATATGCAAATAGACTGAACAGCAGAACAACTGAACAACCAGTCGCTATGATGTGCGCTGACCACCAGGGGGTATGGTGGAGCAGGTGAGCAGGGATCCCAGACCAAGACACAGCACCGGTCGCTGTCATTGGGGCGAGCCTCTGGTGGTTACTGAAAATTCTTTGTTCTCGCAAGCTGTGGTCCCACCTGGCGCTCGCACCTGCTGTTGGCACCAGCCCCACTTGCACCCGCTGCCGATGTCAAAGCTGCAGCTCACACCCACTGCTGGTGCTCAGCGACAGCCCCAATCACTCGGCACTGTCAACAGGTGCGAGTGGTGGCTGCCAGCCCCAATCGCCCCTCAGGGGTACTCCACCTCCCACTGCTCCTAAGGGGCAATCAGGGCCGGCAGCCACTTCTCGGACCCGCTGCCAGTGCCAGAGCCAGCACTTGCACCCACTGCCGGCACCGGCCCCACTCGCATCTGCTGTTGGCACCTGGCGCTGGTCCTGATGGCTCGGCGCTGTCAGTGGGTGCGAGCAGCAGCTGCCCGCCCCAATCGCCCCAAGGGCTTCTCCACCTCCCCCTGCTCCTGAGGGGCGATCGGTGCAGAAGCCACTGCTCACACTCACTGACGGCGCTGGCCCTGCTCACATCCGCACCTGGCACCAGCCCCAATCACTTCGTGCCGTCAGTGGGTGCAAGAGGGGCTAGCACCATTAGCGAGTGGAAGCAGTGGCGGCAGGAGTGGGGCTGCCAGCAGACAGAGGACCAGGGGCCATGGCAGAGGGGCCAGGCAGGGGCACGGAGGATGGGCCGAGACCCGCCCTTGAGCCCACCAGACTCGTGGCCCACAGATCCTTTCAAGGTGCATGAATTCATGCATTGGGCCCCTAGTAGTTCTAATAAGATTCTTTTGTCCCTTTTCAATCATGAGCACCTAACAGCTACATAAAAAGAACTAAAAAGTAAATAACAAATTATAATCACTGGATAATAAACAATAAAGTCAAGATTAGAATTAAAGTAAGTAAATTAAAGTAAGTAATTCCAAAGCTCATTAGCTTTCCATTATACAACGCTACCTCAGCTTCCTCAACTATAAAGTAGATTTGCCCATACTACTACAGTGGGTAATGTTATCATGGAGTAAAATAATAGATGAGAAAATAACCTGAAAACTATAAAGCACTATTACAGAAATATAAGGGACTATTTAAAGTGCCCTCACCTGTGATATTGGCAAAAAACACTGTAATGCTTTAGCAGTGAATAATGTTAATTAAGGTTTATACTTCTATATTAAAGACAATATGGGGAATAATCTCAATTTAATTAATCATAATTTAATTAAAAACATTTTAAGAAAAAGGCCTTCAAGTAATTGTGAAACCTACAGAAGTCTGCACCAATTTAACTGGCATAAGACCATACAATTTGATTAATATTAACATTAAAACTGTATTTTTGAACATACCATCAAAAAGAATGTTTTGAATTAAACAGCACTGTTTGAAATTAACATGTTAATTTTTATAAAAATTAGTAAACATTTAGAATTTTTTAATTGAAACAGGCATCTAAGTAAGCCCAAGTTATTTTTTAAATTAAAATTAGGTTTAATGTACCTTGTCCCCAACACTGCTAACAAGGTTTTAAAACTAAAAAAGAGGCATGACTTAAATTTATAAGCTGATTTATCTTATTCTACAAACATGAGCCTAATTGCTTTAAATTTTCAGATGAATATATGTGTATAGAAAAATAAAGCTGCTGAGGTATAGGCTTCTGAAAGAATGGAGGTAAGAGGAAACAAACACTATTAGTTGTTAAAACTAACACTCCTACCCAAGGTGAACATTTTTTTCTTCTGTATTTACACTATCCAATTATAACTCCTATGTCTTGCCTTTCCCTGTCCTATATTAAGATGCATGGCAACTTCTAATAAATATACACTAGCTACCCAATGTTTTTAAACTGATAACAAGAAAAAGGAAATTCTTTTCTCACTATGTAGGACACTGAAAGCTACAAGCGACAGTTTCAAATCATTTTCAAAACAATTTGACTGAAAAGTAGAATTCAAATTAGATCTTTTAACCATGCTTAAGTTCAAATATCAGAAAAATACCTTTACTTACCTTAAATTTTCATTAAACCTTACTGTAGCTGCACAGTGAAATATAATATTGGTAGAATCTATGATGATCTCTTTATCTTCTTCACTAAGAGCCAGTTTAGGTTGGGTAAGTTCACTGTTGATTGCTACAATTTTTTCCTTAAAATCTGGATTTTCATCTCTTAATCTGTCAAAGAGCTATCAAAGGGGGAAAAAATGAGTTTAGGGCAGCACTTTTCAACTTTCTAAAACACATGATTTAGAAATTCTTTCCTTAAAGTATGAACATTTGCCCCTATCAGGTATATTCATAAGAAGGTATCAGCAGGCTGTTCCAAATGATCTAAGCGACACTGTACACTCTTATTCAGCAGCAGTTTTCAAATGTGGTCTAAGGATCCTAGGAGTGCCCAGGACTATTTTAGGTAGTGCACAAGGTCAAAATTATTTTCATACTATCACTAAGACATTATTTGCATTTTTCACTTTCATTCTCTCACAAGTGGTAGAGGAATTTTCCAAAAGCTACATGTGTGATGATGTCATCACTCTGATGGCTAATGGAATGTGTACTTGTATATTCTTTAATGTTTGTTTTAATTTCTACTATGATAAATATCAGTAAGATAATGAAGCAAAGCCTCACAAAATGAAACCTCTTTTAAGTACCCAATAATTTTTAAGAGGGTAAAGGGATCCAGAAACCTAAAGTTTGAAAGTCACACTGCCTTTAATAAACAGTTTTTCAACCTATTTGGCAGATATGGAAAAGGATAGCCACATGGTAATGATATCAATCTGCATTACACTGCAGTCAATTTATCAATTCAAATAATTTTCTCAAGAGTTAGAACTCAGTCCATCTCACTTCTTGGGGGAAAAACTGAAATGAACTTTGTACCTCCCATACTTTAAGATGGCAAATTCTTCACCGTTATTTTGTTTATGTTGGTAAATATTGAAATATTAACTCCCATTTTACTTTTGTTTATTTTTTTTTAAATATATTTTATTGATTTTTTACAGAGAGGAAGGGAGAGAGATAGAGAGTTAGAAACATCGATGAGAGAGAAACATCGATCAGCTGCCTCCTGCACATCTCCTACTGGGGATATGCCCGCAACCCAGGTACATGCCCTTGACCGGAATCGAACCTGGGACCCTTCAGTCCGCAGGCCGACGCTCTATCCACTGAGCCAAACCGGTTTCGGCTCCCATTTTACTTTTAAAAATAAGTTCCTAGAAACCTCATGTGGTAATTCTTTGAGTTTATACCAGCTACACTTTTCTCATGTTTAAATATAAATATTTGTCTGAAATCCTCTTCCTCAAGTCAAAGAAACAAAAATTTAAAATAATAATAAACTAACAGTTATTATATTTTACGAGGCAGAAATCTCAACGGGAGAGAGGAATATTGGTAGAGAATACCCTAGCACTTACTATTTACTTCACATGCTTTATATAGCTCCCAGTGTAATAGAAATCACAGCTTGTCCTGATGCTCTTTCCACCTATCTAGCAGTTCCCATCTCAGAGCCTTTGTCCTTGCCATTTCCTCTGCCTGGAACACTCTTCCTCTACATTCCCACAGGGATTCTTCCTCACTTCATTCAAATCTCTGCTCAGATATCACCTCAGAGAACTCTTCTGACCACTGACCTAAAATAGCACCTCCATCACTTTCAATCTCCTTTATCTGCTTTACTTTTCTGCACAGCATGTATCACTATTCAACATGGTTATGTATTTATTAGCTTGTCTCCCTAACTCGCCAAATGCTGGGACTTTGCTGATATATCTCTGTTAACCTGAAGAACCCTTACTATACAGCAGGATTCCATGTATCTTTGTGGTAGGAGGGAAGAACACAAGTGCTTAAGAATTTGGGGCAATGAGAAGAACGTTACAAAAGTGTAACTAGCTATATAAGTTATACTATCGCCGAGTAAACTCTCAAAAGAATAGATCTATTTTAAAAACAGTAATTCAGCCCTGACTGGTTTGGCTCAGTGGATAGAGCATCGGCCTGCGGACTCAAGGGTCCCAGGTTCAATTCTGGTCAAGGGCATGTACCTTGGTTGCAGGAACATCCCCAGTAGGGGGTGTGCAGGAGGCAGCTGATCAATGTTTCTCTCTCATCGATGTTTCTAACTCTCTATCCTTCTCCCTTCCTCTCTGTAAAAAATCAATAAAATATATTTTAAAAACAAACAGTAATTCAGAGAAAATTAGTTTTTCCAGTAGAAGTAAGAATTACTTAAAGTGTTCCTGTGGGGAAAAACTGAATTAATGAAGTGAAAAGTGGAAACAAAAGTATTACTTTTATTCTTTAACTCCCTATTAATAGTATCAAGTAAATTATTTTAAAAGGAAAAACTATTAATTTATACCTCACTGGTAAAACCGTGTGGGTATAAGATCATCTCTTTATAAGGGGGAAAAATATAAACGAGGAAAACATGGATGTTTCACACATAAGTGAAGTTCATCTTTCTGAACCAAAATTGTATTTGAATGGAAATCATTCCCAAACAATAAATATCTCAGTAAAGAAAACATTTTAAATATAATTCCGTCTTTTAATTCATCCTAAGTCACCATGTTAATATTGGTTACTGTATTTTATTATAATGCTGTGATGTTAAGACAATTAAGAAGTTATATTTTAATACCTCTGAACTTCTATACAGGTCTCATTGATTATTTTTTTCTCATAATTGTTCTTCTGTTATCATACTTTATCACTCCCAGGAGATATGCTTCCCATTACTGCCCTAACCCACAACCTGACTCTTCTTCCTGCTGTGTGTTACCTCTGTTATTCTCTGCCCTTCATACTCTTCTTTTCTGCTCTTTGTCATCTTCTCTTCTAATTTTTGTCAACTTGGGCACGAATTGCCATTAGCTTTGGGAAATTAAGCTACTTTCACTCAGTGTACCAGCTACAACTCTTGCAACTAGTAAGCTATGCAACTCTAAAGACTATTTCTCCCATTGTACCACAAAGCTCTCCCATCACCTTTCCCTTACTTTCTTACCTATTGGTGAAGTAATGTTATAAAATAGGAAAATAATAGGGACTTGTTATCAAGTCATCTGTGTTATCTCCACCATCAGCTCCATAACCTCAGATAAAATTATAACCTCTGAGACACACTGTCTATATTTGTAAAATGGGACCTAGCAACATCTGATCTGAGCATAAGCTCTAGGTCGAACGCCAGAATTAGATATTGGCTCAAACACTCCCTAACTATATGACCTTATAAATAGGAATAACACTAGACTTACCTTAAAGATTATTGTGATAATTAAATACATATGACGTGCTTTGCACACAGTTCCTGGCATACAATAAGTATTCAACAAACTAATAACTAACTACTTTATGGATTTCTAGTAAAAGATGAAAACACACTGGAAAATAAATCATGTCTAATAAATTATTTATTGATTAACCCTTGAGAGTGGTAAATTTATAATTAATCATTATATCTTTTGACACTTTTCAGCAATCTTTAACTCAGAGTGATTTAGAGGTTTCTGGTTTTGTTTTTGAACCATAAGTCACTGAGGTTAAAAGATATCATATACCTACCCAATAATTAAAAAAATTACATAGATCAGTGGTTCTCAACCTTCCTAATGGCGCGACCCTTTAATACAGTTCCTCATGTTGTGGTGACCCCAACCATAAAATAATTTTCGTTGCTACTTCATAACTGTAATTTTGCTACTGTTATGAATCATAATGTAAATATCTGATATGCAGGATGTATTTTCATTGTTACAAGTTGAACATAATTAAAGCATAGTGATTAATCACAAAAACAATATGTAATTATACATGTGTTTTCCAATGGTCTTAGGCGACCCCGGTGAAAGGGTCGTTCGACTCCCAAAGGGGTCGCGACCCACAGGTTGAGAACCGCTGAGACATAGATAATTACACTAAATTTACTATGAATGAATGTCAGATAAATTCACTCATTTTTAAAGAATTCAAAAGCTTATGACTGTGAAATAATTTTACTCCAGCTCATTTTGATTTTTTCTTAGCAATAAAAGGGTAGGCAAATGTAGGGTTATAGTTATTTGCATAAAAAATGCCATAATTAATAAATAATAATACAGGAATAAACTCACGTTTCACATACTCACAACTGTAAACCTTCCTTTGCCCATCCCTGTATTTTTCTAAATTTTCAAAATGTGTGACATATTCTTTGTATTCTATTTGACCCTTCTGTCATCATGTTCTTATTTGTCAAATAGAAGTATGTGACTTTGCTACCCTTTAATACTGTTGTAGGTAGCAACCAGTGCTTACAAATTTTTAAGTTATCAAAGCACAGTGTCACACAGCATAGGAGATCATTAGAAATGACCTCTTAATTATGATTATATTCTGAAGTCTACTTAAAATAGCTAGTAATCACAAATAATCTGACTCAAATTTTCTAAAAACACATTAAATATCTACCATAAGAGTAATTTAGAACTTGTTATATAATTTTGCCCATCACAGAGTAAAGCTTTTTTCTTCTACTGATCACAAGTCATCAAACTGATTACCCAGTTTGCTGCCATTCTTAGGGTAATCTTTATTAATTTTTTTCAGGATACTGAAGAAACATACACACAAACACCATACTTTTTCCTCTCCTCCAAATGATTATTTTCCACTTACCTTGCCACTGATGATTTCTTCTACTCGCTCTTGGGGTGTCTGTCCAGCTTTCTGCCTCACCAAAACATATACTAAATTCACCTTCGGACAAGACCTCAGCAACTTCTCCAGAAGTACCTTTCCTAGGAAACCGGTAGCTCCAGTGAGGAGAACATTCTTGCCTTCATAGTATTCTGGGATTGAAACCATTCTGATCCTAAAGAAAACACAAGTAAGCATCAATTCAAAGATTTATGTTCACTCTTATGTACTAAAATCTCTTGGTACTCAAATAAATATTTTAAAGGACAGGCAAAAATCAAAGTTGAGTGTTAACAAAAGGAGACCTTAACCTCTGGTTCATTGTAGTAAGGTGGAAAATAAGGAACCACAACTATGGCTTCTAATCCCTGTGTTTTCCCCCGGATCACCTCAGACAAGTCACTCCTCTGGGCCTGGGTTTCTTTAGTACAATTTGTACTAGATGGCTTATGAAAAGTTCTTCCAGCAATAAGAACTCAAATCTTCATTTAAACCTCAGTTAAACCCAAACACGAATGAATGGTGTCTCTCTGTCTCCAAAAGGATTTATAACACCAAATAGAGGTCAGCAGCAAGACTCAATTGCCCAGCTTGTATAACATCGCCAGGTGTCATATTCACCTATCAACCCCAGGTGAAACAAGAAGAGGTAACATCAAGTCTTTTTTCCTACATCTCTACAGTGACAATATATCCAAACGGTGCTTCAATCTCCCTTTTAAAAAAGCCATAGTAGAACATATGAGCTGACTTATCATCTTTATCAAAATTCTACTGAAACTGCAGAAAAGACAGTATGCTAAGAGAATGAACAAAGAAAAGAACCATGAAAATGGGGGGAAAAAAACATGAGATGCAGAAGGATTCATGCAGTATGTCACTATGCAAAGCTCAAACACATTCAAAACAATGCTCTTTATTGTTTAGAAATACACACAATATTAATAGATGCATGAGAGGGAGTGTAATACAATCAGAGAAAAGAATAAGGAGCTTCAATTGTACTTATTTTTTATTTAAGCTGTGGGGTAGATACATGTGTTTTATGTCCAAACTTTTCCTAACTGTAAGAAAATTCATGATAATCTGAAAATAATAGACCCATCAATAAGCAGGAAGGAAGGAAGAAAGGGAGGAAATGGAAAGGAAGGGGAAGGGTCAGGGAAAAGAATGGAATACAAGGGAAGGAAAGGGGGAAAAAGATAGGGAAGAATTTCTAACAGAAACATGAGACTAATTGGCTAAAGCTGTAGCAGAAGAAATAACAAACTGACCAAAACAAGCATACGCAAGGACTAGAAGGAAGCAAGAGCTGTCCCAACCCCCTAAACGCAAAACACCAAACAAAGGAAAAGAAGTTGAATTAAGGGAAATCAATGTATTACAAGTTGCTAACAAAACAGCAAAACCACTCATGACAGTCTTACTTCCTGTATAAACTTTGGTTCCTCAGGCTCAGTATCCAGCTCTGCGGAGAAGAGGATCCAGCATGGGGGTGCTAAGGATAAAAGAGAAGTAGGGCTGAGCTCCAGGTTGTTTCACACATCCGCAAATGGAAGGTGGGGGATCAGAAAAGGAAACAAACACAACCAAAAGAAAAAGTCTTCATAGCACTGGAGCCCCAGAATCAGGTTTAGGTCCCCAGTCTAACTGGCTGCTACTAGACCTTAAAACAACTCATGCAGAGCTCTCAATCAGTAATTCCATTTGGAGAAAAGTTCTTTTGGAAAAACAGATCTCAAAACACTGAGAAGAAGCCAATGTCAGCTACCAAAACCAACCTTTGTAAATATGAGCAGATCACCAAATATCACCAGTTATCTATGAAGTACTTACAAAATAAGATGGACCAAAATGAAAAGCAATAGAATCAACCACAAAGGAAACTAAGGCAATGAAAATTTTAAAGAGAGTTTAAATTCTAATATCCTCTAAGCCACTCACAAGAACATTTGGACCCATAAAATAACAAACCACTATGAAAAAGGAACAAGAAATAAGACAGCACTTGGAAATCAGAAATTCAGTTGTATAAAGAAAATCCAATAAATATACACAAACTATTAGAATTATCAAGTGAATTTAAGGTCACTAGATACAAGGTTTACACAGAAAAAAAAAGTATTTCTGTCTCCCAGCAACACACAGAAAACAAAGTAAAAACATACAGACAACTATACTGCCAATAATACTATTCAAAACACCAAAAAAAAAATTATAGAAAAAAGCAAGTATAGATGAGGATGTAGAAAAACTGGAACCCGTGAACATTGCTGGTAGGGATGTAAAATGGTTCAGCTGCTATGGGAGTTTGGCGCTTTCTCAAAAAATTAAACACAATTATATTACCCTGCAATTTTACTCCTAGGTTTGCAAAAGAACTGCAAACAGATCCTCAAAAAAGGACACATATGGGAATATTTGTAACAGCACTGTTCACAACAGACATTTATCTTGTTTGGTTCTTTAGTTTCCTCTTCTCTAAAACAGAGTCAGCACACCCACCTGCCCTCTTCACTTTAGAGCATTTGCATGAGGACTAAATTTAACAACACATAAAAGACTGGGCACATAATTACATTTCCTTATTCCTCTTCCCTCAGTATCTCTGACAGTGATTCTGTCTGATCCCTAGGTAGTCAGTCTAATCTTTAATATTTCAGTCTAAAATCTTTAATGGTCCTTTTCTTCTAGAATCATTTACTTATGAGTATAATTTTTAGACTAGGAAAAAAATAGACTAATAGCTATTCTATCTCTGGATACATATTGGTATGTTCACATGCACATTTACACATTTTTAATTTTTATTTTTTAAAAAATATTTCAAATATATTTTATTGATTTTTTACAGAGAGGAAGGGAGAGGGATCGAGAGTTAGAAACATCGATGAGAGAGAAACACTGATCAGCTGCCTCCTGCACACCCCCTACTGGGGATGTGCCCGCAACCAAGGTACATGCCCTTGACCGGAATCGAACCTGGGACCCTTCAGTCCGCAGGCCAACGCTCTATCCATTGAGCCAACCCAGTTAGGGCTATTTTTATATATTTTTTAATATATTTTTATTGATTTCAGAGAGGAGGGGAAAGGGAGAGAGAGATAGAAAGATCAATGAGAGAGAATCATTGATTGGCTGCCTCCTGCACACCCCATACTGGGAAATCAAGCCCCCAACCTGGGCATATGCCCTTGACCTAAATCAAAACCTGGGACCCTTCAGTACACAGGTCGATGCTCTATCCACAGAGCCAAACCAGCTAGGGATACCCATTTATTAATTTTTGGAAAGAAATTAATGACTTCAGTAGAAGCAGGCTTAAACCAAACTTCTGAGGGTTGACACAACAATTGATGAGTGATACCTAATAACTAGCTGAAAGAAGGGCATGCTATAGTCTCAGCATAGCTTTATTAAGAACAATATACCCAGGTAATCCCTCTACCATAGCGGTCTCAAACTTGTACATGGTGGTATAAAACTGGAGCTCTCCTAACATTACTAGTACAATGGAAATGGGTATAGTCATTTTGAAAAACTGGTAGGTGGTATTTACTAAGGAACACCAAAAGATGTGAAGAACAAGAAAATTCATAGAAGTATTATTTGTAACACCCTGAAAGTGGAAAAAATTCAAATATCCATCAAAGATAAAATGGATAAATAATGGCATACTTTACAGAAAAATTCTACACAGCAATGAAGAAATGAGTTCTCAAATTTTAGCCAAAGAACCCAGATGCAAAAAGATACATCTAGTGTGATTCCATTTACATAAACTTCAAAGAAAAGCAAATTAATCTAGGTGTCAGAAGTTACAATAGTGGTTACCTCTGGGGAGGAGGGTGGAACACTAGTGAGTTCTAATATTTTCTACTTCTTGACCTGGCTCTGATAACATGAGTGAGTTCACTTCATGATTATCCACTGGTTAAGCTGTACTTGCATTAGACTTCCCTGCATTAGACTTCAAAGAAAGTTTAAGCTGCTCTTTCCTACACAGACACACAAAGCCTTGGGATTATCCAGTTGCTTCCTGTGATATTGTAATTTATAATAAAAAATATTTATTTGGTATTCACCCCACCCATTCCTGGCTCACAGCCCCTAAAATCTTTGGAATTTCCTGAGTCAAGAAAGCAAACAAAACAGGTATCTCCTGTATGCTAATGAGGTGACAATTGGATCCTACCCAAGGGTGGAGGCTAGTTGCAATAGGAACCAACCATGTGGTCCGAGGATTGGAATTTTTAGCCCCACCCCCTTAAATCCCAGGAGGGGAGAGGCTTGAGGTTAGCCAATGACTTAGTCAATCATGATTATGTAATAAAAACCCAAAAGGGCAGCTCATCACCCCCTTTTGGAGAGCTTCTACACTGGGGAGCTAGAACTATTCCATGTGCCATTTGTACTGTACCCCAAGCTATACAAAGTCAGAAACTCCTTTGTTCGGGGCCTCACCTTATGTATCTCTTCATCTGGCTGTTGATTTGTATCCTTGAATATTCTTTGGAATAAATCGGTAAACTATTAAGTAAATGGATTTTTTTGAGTTCTGTGAGCCTTCTAGCAAATTAATTGAACCCAAGGAGGGGGTTGCAGGAATCTCTGATTTACAGCCATTCAGTCACAAGAACAGGTAACAATCTAGACTTACAATTTGCATCTTAAGTTGAAAGGGAAATTAGAACATCAAATGTGTAGCCGGTAAATCAGAAGTAAGGTAACAACCTGAGCTTGTGATGGGCATCTGGGGAATTTGATGCTATTTCCAGGTAGATAGTATCAGAATTGAGTTGACTTCTTGGACACCCTGCTACTGTCTGAGTATTGCTTGTTGGAGCCTCTACATATACTTTGGAATTGGGTCTAGGAACCCTTTCCACTTTTATACCACAACAGCAGAGTTGAGTAGTCACAACAGAGACATTATAGCCCACAAAGTCTAAAGTATTTACTGTCTGGTCCTTTACAGAAAAAGTTTGTGGACCCCTGGCCTAGACCAAGATCCTGAGTTTCTGTCCCAGGTCCTGGGTTAATATTCTGTTTCCCCAATGAGCCTTGACCATGGATTTGAACGCTATTCCTCCTGGTTGAACTTCTCACAATCTGACTAGCTCTCATCAGTTTCCTCTCCCCAGACCTGTCCCTAAACCTAAAGCCTCTACTTAGAAATTATGTTTAAACTTTAATAAATTCTGGATCCTCGGGAACCCTATGGAAATGAAACATTCTAGTGACAAATAAAGCCATATCCATAACAGTTCCTCCAGGCACAAAAAACCCACACTTCAAATATGTTTAACAGTCTAATTTAGAACCAAGTTCATGAGACCCCAATCCCTGCACAAATACCCTCTTTAAGAGGTTACAGCCTTTTAGGCCAGGTGAATCCCTCTACTAGCATTTCCCTAACTTTAATGTTCACACAAATTAAAAACACAGATGATATCTCTAGCCAGTTTGGCTCAGTGGATAGAGTGTCAGCCTGCGGACTCAAGGGTCCCAGGTTCAATTCCGGTCAAGGGCATGTACTTGGTTACAGGCACATCCCCAGTAGGGAGTGTGCAGGAGGCAGCTGATCGATGTTTCTAACTCTCTATCCTTCTCCTTCCTCTCTGTAAAAAAAAAAAAAATCAATAAAATATGTATTTTTTAAAAATTAAAAAGAAAACACAGATGATAATTCAATAGAGCACACACTAGTAAGATTCTACTAGACAGCTCAGCCAGAGTGGCTCACTTGGTTGAACATTGTCCTGTGCACCAAAAAGTTGCCACTTCGATCCCCAGTTGGGGAGCATGTGAAGGGCAACTGACAGATGTCTGTCTATCTGTCTGTCTCTGTGTGTGTGTGTGTGTGTGTGTGTGTGTGTGTCTGTCTGTCTGTCCGTCTCTCTTCCCCCCTTCTTCTCTCTAAGCACATCTTTGGGTGAGGATTAGATCACTGTCAACTATTAGCTAGCTCACCACTGAGGCCCAGCTTCCTGAGTGCCAAGACTATTTAATAATCTACTTTACTTAACAAATGAAAAGGAACAACAAAAAATACCAGGAATATTCCACTTTTCATGTACACACACACACACCTTTACATTATATACCTATGGTCTCTAATATAAAATGCAAATATTCCAAAATGCTATAACTGGCCAGAAAAGGAAGTATATCATGTCAAAGAGAAAGGGCCAATTCTGTAAACATATAAAGAGCCTGTGTAATCTAATAAAAAAAGACCAACAATTAATTAGATTGGCAAAAGATAAATAGAAAGTAAACAGAAAAAAATATACAAATGGCTCTTAATCATTGGTAAAAAACTCAACCTGACTCATTCAGAAAAATGCAAATTAAAAGGACAAGATTCATTTTTTCACTTAATGAGACTTACAAAGACCAAAAAAAATGATAAATGTACATAGGGAATAGAGACTTATATTGCTAGTAGGGCTACAAATTAGCACAACCTCTATGGAGATGGTGTAGGGCAGGTAAGACAGAGGTGTGTGGGGCGGGGGCGGGGAGAAGGGGGCGGGGGAGGGGGGGGATCTGACAACACCTACCAAATTTTAAATCCCCACTATCTTTGACCTTGCCATTCTTTGTTGTTGTTTTTGTTTTCACCCTGCAATTCTATTTCTAAAAATTCATCCTGAAGCTAATCTTTCATATGTGCAAAATAATGTGCTCATTACAACATTAATAGCAAAAGACTGAAAACCTAAATGTCCACAAATAGGAGATTGAGCAAACAAAACTGGCATATTCCTATAAAGGTATATATACTCTGCTTCTAAAAAGAAGAATGAGGTGGTTTAACATATATTGTTATAGAATAATATTCATGTTAATTTTAAAGCCAAGATGTAATAATGTCTGATAATACCACCTTTTATGAAAAAGAAAAAGAAATAAATACATAGATTATTTTTGACAAAAAAAAATGGTCAGGAAAATGGATGACTGGGGTACAGAGATAAGAGGCAGTTACTCTTCATTAAATATCCTTTTGCACATTCTTAAATTATATACTATGTGCATGTAGTATACATTTCTAAAAACCACTATTTTTATTAAGTAGAAAAATCAGAGGCTACCAAAAAAAAATATTTAAAAGAACAAATGTCCCCCTCAATGAACCAGTCTGCACTTATCTTTTGTCTTCTAATAATTTACAAACTCATTTTCATCTGTTATTAGAAAAAAAAATTGACAAATCATTTTAAAAGTGAAAATAAGTCCTGGCTGGTTTGGCTCAGAGGATAGAGCATCAACCTGCAGACTGAAGGATCCCAGGTTCAATTCCAGTCAAGAGCACATTCCCGGTTGCAGAATCCATCCCCAGTACAGGGCATGCAAGACACAGCCAATCAATGACTCTCATGATCGATGTTTCTCTCTCTCTCTTCCTCTCCCTTCCACTCTGAAATCAATAAAAATATATTTAAAAAATAAATAAATAAAAAGAAGACATGGAAAAAATTTAAAAAAATATAAGTGAAAATAAAATACTAGCATTGTGTTAAGAAAAAGGGTGTATCTTCTGCTAATCTTTATTACCTAAATTTTCATTCCATTTATTAGATGAAAAATCTACTAAATTAAAAACCAGATGATTACCTAACTATTACACTGTTGGTGAACAGAATTCCAACAGGCTGATTTTCTAAATGGAATATGAGAAATTCATCCCCCTTCAAGCTAACATTGATCTTGAGATCAGATGCCCCTCCTTAGAGATCCCCTGTGTTCAACATATTCACTAAGCAGTCAAGTACATACAACTACCAAATACAATTTTGTAGTGAAATATAGACTTGCTCTACCTATATGTTTCTTTCTGTACCAATATACATTGAATACAAACAGTAAAACCTGACAAATGGCATTTGTAAGGACTCTTGGGCCCGTTTTAGCTGCTACAAAATTTCCACCACCTACAGCTATTGGTCCATTTTGTCGTCTTCCTATGAAAAACAGGTTCCTGCCCTGGCCAGTGTGGCTCAGTTGGTTGTGTGTGTACCAATTCCCAATCAGGGCCCAGGTTTTGGTCCAGTCCCCATTTGGGGTACATCGATGTTTCTCTCTCTCTCTCCCTTCATCTCTCCCTAAAATCAATAAAAACATATATATTTTTACAAAGACAGGTTCCTCTGTGTCTTCACCATGTACACAAAGTCAAAACCTACCAATGGAGAGAGTGGGAAGGGCAAATGGACAAGAATAAGATATTTCATCTAGCTTTTCATTGGGAGTCACTGATTGATTCCCAATCAGGAGCAATTCTTCCTTGTTTAACACAGCCACATCTAATGCTGTTTTGTCTCACTGTCCTACACTTCTAAGCTGGAGGACCACTTGGCAAATCTGAAGGAAATTCAAGCAGCAAATAGATAGCTGAGCTAAATGGTCTTTTAATATTCCTTGGATTCCATTACTGAAAAGTCAAAGAGGGGGAAAAAAAAAAACTTCAAATACCCTTAAAAGAAAATAATTCCAAAATCTCCTAAACCAAAAGTTGGCAAAAATTTTTGTGAAGGGTCAAGGTAGTAAGTATTCAGCTTTGTGGCCCATACAATCTTAGTAACAACTACTCAGTTCTGACATTTGAGGCACAAAATCAGCCATGGACAAAAAGTAATCTAATGAGTATGGCTGTATTTCAATAAAACTTTATTCAGAAGAACAGAAAGACAATTTGCAGGATATAATATGCCAACTCTTTTCTAAATAACGACTTGCAATATTCCATATTTGGAAAATGAACTACAAATGAGAAAGGCATCAATAGGAAACCAGTACAGTCTAAAAATTTATTGGCTATGATTTCAGTATTACTAGAGTTACTGTGTATATCATTGTAAAATGAACAGTAAATACTTGTTTGATATAATAGCTGGTTCAAAATGAACCAACATTTGTGAATGCCAGGATTCAGAAATATGGATATGCCACAGACTAGACGCAAAATGGAGACATGACCTGTAGCCTTTTCAAGGTGTATAAAAAAAATCTGTGTTTTCAAAGGAAAGCCCATTAAGATAAGATGTTCAGGGGTAAGGCTTGGACAATATTATTTTGGAGAAAAAGTTACAAATCAAGAAGAGCACAGAATATAATCCTGTCACAAACTCAAAAAACCTAGACCACTACCCTATTAAAAAAAATCTTGATACAGTAATTTAAAAAAAAACCCACAGAACTTAAAGAGGTCAAAAGCTAATTCAACACTCTGGCAAGATATAAAGGTCTGTTTATATACTGAATACAAGTCTAAAAGAACCTAGATTATTCTTCTCTACAGGCGTGTATGTTATTTACAATTTTATAAACTGTAAATTTATATTTACAAAGATTAGATATGAGATATGGGTGGAAATACAGACACATGGTAAATAGCACATAAATATGAAAATTCCCCCAAAAACTGCATTGACCATGAAGGAATTCTATATACATATACCTATGCTTCCTCCCTCTCTCCACCCTCCCCCATATATTTTTCCACTAAAAGGGAAATGGGGATTAGGAATCTCTAATCAATGGAAATTAATAATTGTCTAATCCAGAAGTTCATGAACAAATAGGGTGTGTGTCCAGGAACATGTTAAAGTTTCATCCAAAACATTATTGTGTTTGCATGTATTTATATGTGTGTGTGTACAAGTGTGCACACAATGCATACCTCACTATCTTTTTCTAGGGGAAGAATCCACTGCTTTTATCAGATTCTCAAAGGGGTCAATGAGCCTAAACCAGGGGTGGGCAAACTTTTTGACTCGAGGGCCACAATGGGTTCTTAAACTGGACCGGAGGGCCGGAACAAAAGCATGGATGGAGTGATGTTCAAAGTAAACATCATTACATAAAAGGGTACGGTCTTTTTTTTTTTTTTAGTTTTATTCATTTCAAACGGGCCGGATCCGGCCCGCGGGCCGTAGTTTGCCCACGGCTGGCCTAAACAGTTTAAAATTACTATCAAATTTTATGTGTATTATTTATGCACACTGGAGCAAAGGGAGACTTAACATGAAGAGAACAGAGCCTCATGGTCACTAATTAAAAACCCCATTCACATCTAATATGGAGTAAAAATGTGTAAATGGTTAAAACATAATTATACACTCTCCCTTGAGGCCTGTTTTGGATTGAACTGTGTTCCCCCTAAAAAGATATATTGAAATACTAAACCCTAATACCTCAGAATGGGACTTTATTTAGAAATAGGAGCTTTGAAGATGTAATTAGTTAAGGTAAATGATGTCACACTAGAGTAGGTGTCACACTAGACACATTTCTGTGTCTTCACATGGCCCATTTATAAGGACTAGAGTAGGTGTCCTTATAAATGGGCCATGTGAAGACACAGAAATGCACAGGGAGAATTTCATGTGACAGCAAAAGCACATGTTGTAGGCAGAAATTGGAGTTATACAGCTACAGGCCAAGGAATGCCAAATTTACCAACAAAAAAAGGTAGGAAGAGGCAAGGAATGATTCCCTTACAGGTTTCAAAGGGAGCATCGATTTTTTACTTCTAGCCTCCAAACTTTTTGACTCAAGGGCCACAATGGGTTCTTAAATTGGACCGGAGGGCCGGAACAAAAGCATGGATGGAGTGTTTGTGTGAACTAATATAAATTCAAAGTAAACATCATTCCATAAAAGGGTACCGTCTTTTTTTTCAATAGTTTTATTCATTTCAAGCGGGCCGTAGTTTGCCCAGATCCTCTTGGGATGATCTCTCTACATGAGGTAGTTTTTGGGTTTCCCTATGAGGATCTCAGGCTAGACTGCTTACAAAGCTGCTAAGTGTTTCAAGACCAATATTCTAGTGAGCTAGGTAGAAGCTATTCAAGTCTTTTACTTTCTGACCCTGTTGTGAAAGTCCCACAGTATAACTTCTGCCTTGTTCTATTGGTTACAAATGATTCAAAAGACCACCCAAACTCAAGAGGAGACATAAACTCCACCTCAGAGTAAGAGAAGAGTTAAAGTCACCCTGAGATGGGAGATACTGTTACAACCATCTTTAGAAAATATAATCTGCCACTAAGGGCATGGTGAAGTAACTGCTTGTTACTCTTGAGACTGTCCACCATTTAATCCATGTTATACCTACTTCATGGGGCTAGGGAATGAGTTGTTCCTGACTACATTTTTTAGTCGCCCCAAGTGCTTTTAAAAAAAAATATGGTCCTGTGAGTCTCACAGTTGGAAATGTTTTGCTACCAAATAACCTCATTTACTTAATAAAAACTGTCATCATCCCATGTTCATGTAATTATGAGCTTGTAACCAGTAAGTTACCACTTGGAGTTAACACACTTCTAGACAAAAGAAAACCAACTCATTTTAGTTAGACTATGAAGAGGTCTCACCTTGTAAGTAAGTATATACTTTCTTTTAAGATCTGTGATAGACTCCCATCTGGAGGCATATTGGGAACTATTTGTTTATTGGTTCTAATAACTCCAGAATCTTTAGTGTTTTGATTAAGATGCAACATAAAAGAAAACATCCTCTGAAAGTAAAGTGTAAGCAGCAAATAAAGGGGCAAAATGCAAACTCAAAATGTACAAACTATTTACTGTAGTTTGCTAATAATAATGGGTTCCTTTTTTTAAATTAAGGCTTATAAGGCATTTTTTTTTTTTTTTTTACAAACAAAAGAATAGCTGTAGCATCTTGGTTAACATTTCTTTTTCAATAAAAGATGCTAGTGTCCAACCCTGTTGTTAGCCCTCATTGAAATAGATATAATGGCCGCTTTGTTTGCCTACACAGACCCTGATACCAGTACTTAACTCTCTGTACCCTATTTTCCTCAATGTCGAAGGTACTTCTTGGTAATAAGTAATCTCAATAGGTTCTTATGGCACTACACAAGTATTTTGTACTCTGATGTTGGTCCCTAAGAATGGCACTTTTGCAAGAGTTAAAAATGCCTCTAAGGCCTCATTATTCTGAAAAATATTACATATACACTCAGAATTTCTGAGTGATGTAAAAATCAAACACAAAGACATCTTAAGAAGTCAAGTTCTACTCCATTAGTGAGGAAATGTCAATTCTATCGCATTAAAATGATCTGCTAACAAGAAAGCAAATTTTTCAGCAATATCCATTTTCCTTCATGTATGTTTCTGTCCTCAAGGCCTGTACCACTAGGGTAACTTCTCTACTTTGAAGCCTACCGAAGAAAGGCTGTGCTCTTGTTAACACAGAGTTTTGTAATAAACTGCCCCTTTGCTGGCAAAACATGGAATCAATGCCATGTTAGGGGACACTAATTTTTCAAAAGTAATTTCATAAGTCACACATGATTCTTTTTTAGACAAACTATTGTACTATAATCTCTCCTTACCATAATAAAAATATTTTCATGCTAAGAAATAAAATTTTTATCCTAATACTTTCAGACTCAGAAAAGTGAAATGCATTTCAGAAATAGTATTCCAAAATACATTGGATTACCTTCTAAGGTAATGACCCAAAAATGGGCCAGACTACCCAGGGACTACACATTATTTAAAAAACATGACCTTCCTTTGATCCATAAGGCTCCTTATAAACAGACTTAAGTCAGATATTAAGAGTTACAAAAATGAACATGCTGATATACCAAAGATTTTAATTTGCATACAATTAATAACTGTTTGCTGCAACCATAATACTGCAAAGCTCCTACACCACATATGCATACTCAAAGTTTGAATTCTTTTACATTTTTTATTTTTTATTTATTGATTGACTTTAATCCTCACCCAAGGATATTTTTCCATTGATTTTTAGGGAGAGTGGAAGAGAGAGGGAAAGATAGAAACATCAACGTGAGAGAAACATATCACTGGTTGACTCCTGCAGGAGATCTGACCAGGGCCTGGACCAGGGAAGAGCCTGCAACCAAGGCACATGCCCTTGACCAGAATGGAACCCAGGGCCCTTTGGTCCGCAGGCCAACACTTAATCCACTGAGCCAAAGCAGCTAGGGCTATTTATTGATTGATTTTAGAGAAGAAGGGAGAGAAAGAGAGAAGCATTGATTTGTTGTCCCATCTATGTACGCATTCACTGGTTGTTTCTTGTATGTGCCTTGACCAGGGATCCAACACTCAACGTTCACATACTGGAAGGATGCTCTAACCAACTGAGCTACCTGGCCAGGGCCAAAAAATTAAATTATTTTTCTTTTTTCGTTTTCTTTGATGCAAAAAGCTTTTTATTGTTTCCATTTGGTCCAATGCATGGGAGAGGGCTTCAGGGTGGTTAAAAGAATGGCTAGTGGTTTCAGGGAGAGGCTCAGGTAAAAGCCAGACACCAGGGGAATGCAGAGGGGCCTCTCAAAGGCCTCTGGGCTCCAAAGGCTTCGAGTGGTGCTTGAGGGTGAGCCTTTCAAAGAGATACTCGCCCAGCCCCGCCTGGGCGCTGTCCAGCCCAGCCTGGGAGCTGGCCAGTCTGCGGAGGTTAGTCAGCTGGTCGCCCATCTTCTTGATGAGTTTCACCTCCTCATCTAGGAAGTGTTTCTCCAGGAAGTTAGAGAGATGAGGGTCTTTATGGGCAGAACCCAGGGCATGCAGCTTCAAAAGGGCCTGGTTCAGGTTCTTCTCCAAGGCCAGGGCAGCTTCCATGGCGTCCTGAGTTTTGCCCCACTCATGGTGGGAAGGCTTCTTCACATCATGGAGAACAATGCGGCCACCTCGCTGGTTTTGCATCTTAAAAAGAAGCTCAGCGCCCTTGAACTTCTTCTCCTCCAACACTCGGAAGAAGTGGCCCACACCCTGGGAAGCCACATCATCACGGTTGAAATAGAAGCCCAGAGAGAGGTAAGTATAGGAGGCCTGCAGGTGCAGGTTGGCCAGGCGGTTGACCTCAGCCTCCACCTCGGTGGAATAATTCTGACGAATCTGGGAGCTCATGGTTGTTCAGTAAAAGGAGCTAAGGTTAAAAACAAGAACAACAAAAAAACAGTGTTGGCTGGTCTCAAAGGCTGAGGATGGCTGAGGTGGTTCGGAAGGTGGTGACTGGAAAAGAGGTTGGAGGATGGTCAGAGGCTGGAAGAAGGGACATCCCTGGGTCTGTTCCACCCAAACACGGTTGAAGCGAGAAAGATCTGGGAGACCAAGGGCACTGCCTTGAATTCTTTAATTTTCTAAAGGGACACTCACTGCCAGTGAAGAAGTGTTGTCTTTAGCAGATCATGGTTTCCAATTATCATTGTTCTTACTTTTCAATTAAAAATTACCATTAATTGAACTTCACTATTGTCATTTTGGCTTTAGTTGTTTTAGTCAAACTTCAGAATGTATTATATATTTGTATTACTAAGATTTTGGGCCTACATTTTTCTAACTAGTCTAGGCTTTAAGACAAGTAGTATATTTTTTGTGATTCAATGAGCAATCATCCACATTCCTAACTGCTAAAGAAAATCCCTCTTTCCCCAAAATGCTTGCACTTTGACAATTAGTTGTTATTATCCCACTAGAAAGTGGGAATTATTGAGGTAAAGAATGACCCAGATAAGGGGTCAGGATTAAAAAAGCTTGAGAGTCACTGTTCTAAGAGTCCTCACCCTGACTACAGGGTCACTAATTGTAGGGACAGGTCTTCTCCCTGGCCACCAGGTCTATACCAACCAAATGTGACATTAGGACTTGGAATCAGAGCCTTTCGTGAAAGTAATAACTTCCCTGAACTTGGATGTCAATAAGCCTCCGGTCTCTAGTTCTGAATAAGAAGCTTCCAAGAAATGTCTTAAAATGACTAAATCTCTTAGCAAACCCTCTTTTCAAAAATCATTTTCTGGCTTACCTTTAAAACTCTGCAGGTTCACATAACAGCTTTCAATTAAATGCTGTCAGACAGGGATCACCAGCCCAGAAAGGTATAGAAAACATGAGGAAACTGGTGACTTTTTGGAATATATATATATATATTTCAGAGAGGGAGAAGGAGAAAGAGCTAGAAACATCAATGATGAGAATCACTGATGGGCTGCCTTCTGCACACCCCCTACTGGGGGATCAAGCCCACAACCCTGGCATGTGCCCTTGACCAAAATCGAACCCGGGACCCTTCAGTCAGTCCTTAGGCTAAATAAAGCTCTATCCACTAAGCCAAAGCAGCCAGGGCGACTTTTTGAATTCTTAGTATCTGTTTCCAGCTGTGAAAATGACTCAAGCTCCTAAGAAGCCTACCCCGCTAAAGATAAGAACATGCATACCAAAGTAAAAGCATTACAGTATAAAACTTCAAGGAATTCATCAATTTATCAATTGAGAATCAAAGTCATAATGCTAAAAACCCTAGTGTTAAGATACTTCCTTCTCCAGAAACTGAGATCCAAAAGGAAAAGACAGCCAAAATATATAAGCACAACAGACTTAAAAAAATCAGTAGGGTAATAAATAACTACACTAACGGGACTGCCACTAACCACCTAACCTTGGACATGTCAATTAACTGCTCTGATCATTGGTAAAATTCATTGAAGGGGAGGCCAAATCACTGATGGTTAAGCTCTCAAAGTCTATATATCTATTACTGCGTATTAAAATAAGTTGTTGCCTAATAGTACATTAGATACTCAGTGAATTATTAACTCTAATACATCACAAGGGTTATCACTTTAAAGCAATACACCTAATACTCACTGATCTTCAATCAATGTACTGCTCTGCAGAGTCAAATGTCCCAATAGCAGCTAATTCACCTGTTCCTATCTCCTGAGGATTCTGCATATGGTAATAACCATTATTTTGACTTCATCTTCTAGGTACAATCCACAAGTTTTTAAAACAACATATTTCTAAGAAACTTATTTAGGACCATCCTTGAAATTAGATGGATGTTAAGATCTCTGGACTCCACTGAGAATCAATCCTTCATCAGCCAAAATATGTCTCTAAACCCCTGTATCACACCAAGGAGTTATTTTAACACAAATGTAAACCTCAAAATACTTTAATAGATTCTTTCCTCCACAAATCTTAACTATGTAAGGGCAGGATAAGTCAAAGAAATGTTTTTGTCTCTGAAAAAAAATGGTATTTATACATTTATTCATTCTTATATCATATATTCTACTTCCTGTTAATTCAGAATAAATAGCAGCCATTATAAAAAGTACCATACACTTATTCCAAAATCTTTGGTAAAACCATTCCTACAAACTTATTAAACCAGCTATAGCTTGCTTTCACCCAAGAATCCAATTAAGAAGTGGTGTATTTTTTTTAATTAACATTTGCATAATGAGCTTTATAATTTTATCACTTAATAATAAAAAAAAGACTGCTTATAAAAGGTGAGCAGTACACAGAAATAAATTTGAGTTGAATTTTAACAGTAGGCTTTCTGCCTATACATTAAAGAATGGTTTATTAAACCAGAATCCATAGGCCCCCAAGGATATTTGAGTAGGTTCTGAGAGTCTTATTAACCCCCTAAAATTATATGAAAAACTAAATGTATATTTTCTGAGGAGATAGCACAAAACTTTAAGGAGATACTCAAACAGGTTCATGACCTTTGACTACAAATCTCTGCATTATGAATATATTTTAAGATTTTATTTCCAGCCTTAGCCAGTTTGGCTCAGTGGATAGAGCACTGGCCTGCAAATTGAAGGGTCCCAGGTTTGATTCTGGTCAAGGGCACATGCCCAGGTTGTGGGCTTGATCCCCTGTAGGGGGCATGCAGGAGACCGCCAATCAATGGTTCTCTCTCATCATTGATGTTTCTATCTTTCTCTCTCCCTCTCCTTTCCTCTATGAAATAAAAATATATTTTTAAAAATATTTTATTACCAATTAATATTTCTAAATATTTAAGACAATACTCTAAAATAATAAGATATAATGGTAAGATTCCTTAAATTCAAGGATTGCTCATGTGACTAGTAAGAATTCCATAAAATAGATAAACTAGATATTTCAAAGTAATTCTAAAACTGTCAAATGGTTAACATTTAAACACACACACACACCAGCCACTATTTAAAACCTCAAAATGACATACTTCAAAGCTGATCACACACTCACACACACACAAACATTCTAGACAAAATGGATCCATTAATACATGTGGTACTAAGATATTCAGAAGGCTTTTTAATGGAATGTGTCAAATAATTCACCATGGACATTCACAAAGTAGTGTGTCATAATTTGTAATAAAGCAATTGGCTTCTTTCAAGTATTGATGTAAGATCTACAGTATGTCAATAACATCTTACAGGGGTCTAAAAGATATAGAGAGGTACAGATTTATATAAAACATATTCTAAAAAAAAAATATTACATTTTTCTACTTGTTTTCTCCATGTGATCACCCTCACCTCCTCCACTTAATGTTCTTTCTCCCTGTCTAAATCCTACTTTGATTCAGAAATAATGTCATTTCCCACTTAGAATCTCTATAACCAATTTTGACATATGATCTCACTACATTCTATTTTATATATGCACACTCAGTCTCCCCAATTACATTATTCCTGCTCTACAGATTATTATATCTAATTTCTTTTGCCCAGCACAATATAATCTATAGTCTCCATGTGATATATATAAAAAAAATTCCAGCCCTAACTGGTTTGGCTCAGTGAACAGAGCGTCGGCCTGCAGACTGAAGGGTCCCACGTTTGATTCTGGTCAAGGGCATGTACCTTGGTTGCGGGTACATTCCCAGTAGGGAGTGTGCAGGAGGCAGCTGATCCATGTTTCTAACTCTCTATCCCTCTCCCTTCCTCTCTGTAGAAATCAATAAAATATATTTTAAAAAATAATTAATAAAATATACTTTTTTAAAAATTCCACTTCACTTTATTAGCACATTTATTGTCACACTTATCATAGTATCTGGTAATCACTGGTAAAAATGTCTAGGGATTTGCTTCAAAATAAAATAATGGGGAAGTGGATGGAGGTACAGATAAAACAAGATTGACCACAAGTTGAAAATTGTTAAGGTTACTGATATGCATATTATTGTATTTTTATGTTGGCAATTTCCCATAATACAAAGTTTTTAAAAGTCTGCCTCTTCTACTAGAAGAGAGAGCTTCTTACAGACAGGCCCAGTAGTTTTCTTCTGTGTGCACCTGACCAATAGAAAGCAGATAAATTTACTTTACAAAACACATTTCATTCTCTTTATTTTAATCTTTATTGTTGAAAGTATTACTTATGTCTCCTTTTTTCCCCCATTGACCCCTTCTAGCCAGCCCCTACCCCTGGCCTTCACCACCCTATTGTCTGTGTCCACAGAGTATGCATATATGCATACAAGTTCTTTAGTTGATCTCTTCCCACCACCCCTCCCCGGCACCTGCCTTCCCTCTGAGATTCCACAGTCTTTCCCATGGTTCTATGTCTCACATTTCATTCTTTAGGCAGAATTATCTTTCAATGAAAGTTCAAAAGCTTTCAGATGGTATTCTATTTAAATAATTCTCTTATTAATTCAGATAAAATACATTTATTCATTCATTAACTATTTAATAGGCACCTATTTTCTCAGATATCCTGTCCTGGTAAATGCAGGGTATCAAAAATAACTCACCCTCTCTAATAAGTTAAAAATCTAACAGTACCCTCAAAGATCCATGGGGGAAAATGGGCAGGAAGGAAGACAGGGAGATGAAGAGAAAGAAGAAATAGTCAAAAACAATAAATACAGTTTTTAAGAAAGGGATTTATAGCATCCACATTTTTTATTAGAAAGAGGGCAGCCCTAGCCAGTTTGGCTCAGTGGATAATAGAGCCTCGGCCTGCAGACTGAGGGTTACACGTTCGATGCTGGTAAAGGGCATGAAACTCGGTTGCAGGCTCCTCCCCAGCCCGGGCCCTGGTCAGGGCTTGTGCAGAAGGCAACCCATCGATGTGTTTCTCTCACATTGATATTTCTCTCAGTCTTTCCCTCTCTTATCCACTCTCTCTAAAAATCATCGGAAAAATATCCTCGGGGTGAGGATTAAAAAAAGTAAGAGGGCACACAGTTTGTTTAAGACAGACAGGTCTGAAAGTTCCCCACCCCACTCCAATTTACAGATGAGGAAACTAAAGTTCAGAGAGGGGAAGTGACTTGCCTCAAGTCATAAATCAAGTTACTAGCAAAATCAAAATTAAAACTCAGATCTGCTGATTCACAGTGCAATGTAAATTTTCTACATCACAGGATTTTTCTATACTATAATATTCACTAGCTAAAGAGAATGACTATTTTATTATTAATATATACTTCAGTTTTATATTGTGCCATACTGAAAAAAAAAAGTAATTGGTTAAGTAAAGAGAGGAGGTTGGGAAGAAATTGCACACAACAAAATACTAAGACAGTTATACATGAAGACTATATGCATATACCACACTACCTCAATTCTGAGACACATTAAATTTTAAGACATAGTATCCATTTCATAAACATCTTAAAATAAATATAGCACTGTAAATACATCTTCATTTCAAAAAATACTAAAATGTGAGCACACCTCTAAATGTAATATAATACACTCAATAAGACACAAAAATTACTATCATTTAAGAGCCAGTCACAAAGCACAAACACACAGAGTAAGAATGCCTTCTAAGGGTAACAAATAGTTACTAAACACCTAAGGCTATGTGCCATTCCCTTCAAATGCAGGTATTCAAGTAAACAAGTTCTTCTTGCCACTGTCTCAAATGCGTGAGTTCCGGAGTTTTTTGACAAAGCAAGGTTTGACTCTCAGCTCTGTCACTTATCTTTTCAACCTTTGGAAAATTACTACTCTGAGCCCCATTCTCTTCATCTGAAAAATGGGATAGCCACCTTAGAGAACTATATGAAAATTAAACGTGATAATTTAAGAAAAAGAACTGCAGTACCTAGATGAAATACTGTTTCCTCCCACAATCCCTATAGGCTAAATGAAATTTAAAAACTAGAACTTAGCCCAGCCGGTGTGGCTCAGTGGTTGAGCATAGACCTACAAACCAGGAGGTCACGGCTGGATTCTGGGTCAGGGCATTCGAGTTGCAGGCTCAATCCCCGGGTAGGGGGTGTGCAGGAGGCAGCCAATCCATGATTCTCTCTCATCACTGATGTTTCTATATCCCTCTCCCTTCCTCTCAGAAATCAATAAAAATATGTATTTTTTTAAAAACTACAACCTATTCTTGACTTACAAAATTCCTCTCTTTCTCCTTTAGAGATTGAAATAAATCCGACTGGATCCTAGAGCAAATCCTACTAGTCTCCTTTGGAGAAATTTGATGAGAAAAGCTTACTTTCTTGAAATCAGTCTCTTCTTCAAAGTGGGAACAGAAAACAAGGACAAATTTTAAGTGTTTCAGTTTTATGCAAATTCAGCACTTTCATATTGTTTTACTGAACGGGGACTCTAAGCCCATTACAAACCCACTGAAGAGAGGAACTACAGAAGCAACGTGTGGGAAGAGGAAAGAATAAAAGGCCAAAAGACAAAGTTGAAATAACTCATCTGTACTAGTGGCTTGTTTTCTTTTTAACCTTTAATTCATTTATTAAATGCAAAGAAAACAATGTTCAGGAGAGTCAAAACCCTATCTTCATGATTCAGGGTGCTTTAGTCAACTTGATCCCTCAGATTAAGCACGTGCTATCTTTCAACATGTAGTTTCAGGATGTTCACACTGGTAACAACCCAGACATTCTACGATGGGAACGTGCCTACCAAAGTGGCTCATATGCAGTAGGCACTGAAGTAAAGGCCATCTTTTCCTCTGATCCCAAACACAATTCAGATTAGCATTAGCCCACCCACACAGTCCCTATTTCAGTTGAATAATTTGCCCCCACTAATTACAAAAATAATGCTCATTTTTTATTTGAAAAAATACTAAAAGTACAAGCATTTTTAAACCACCCACAATCTTATCAGCCAAAGATTAAAATATTACAAAGAGACATGCCAACATCTTTTCTATGAATTTGACCGTAACTGTGATCATACCAAATTTTACATTTGTATAGAGCATTTGCCATTAAACATGATTAACTATTGGCCGTATTTTAATATCTTCATTCTGGCTTTCTTGAGACGAAATTCACAATACTTTTTCCCTTACCTAGCTCAATAGTTTCTTTTCAATCTTTGTTCTTCTGAGTCTCTCAGCTATATAGTTTGCTGCTGACCACTTCCTCTTTCTTAAAATTCTGTTTCCCTAAACAGTATATTGCTCAGTGTCTACAAAAGTCCTTCCAACTAATCTTTTTCTCTTTCTTCCCTGTCTCTCTTCTGTTAACTCATGACAATCTCTAAAAAAAAAAAAAATAGCTCAGACCTGACCTTTGGATTTGCTATCAACTTTGAATCTCCAGCACTTAATACAGTGCCTGACATGAAACAAATGCTCAATTAATGTTTACTGACTGGCTACACCAATCCTGACCTTATCAGCTGTGTGATCTTGGGCAAATTAAATCTTTCTGAATCTCAGTTCCCTCATCTATAAAATAGAGATAATCAAAGAAAGATGATGCTCAGAAAGCTCAAAACAGTGGCTGGCACAAAGTAGAATCCAACAAATTATACTACCATTATCAACATAATCTAGTACAAGACACAAAAATGTTTATTATACATAGTTGAACACCAAGTCTACCTCTCAACAACCCAACTTACTTTCACCATATTCTCTTATAACTATCAAAAAATACTTTTATGATCTTTCCTTTACTACCTATCTCCAATCATTAACTATTCTAATTCTTCTCTTATCATAATACAGAATCATCATTTATCAACTAAGCTACAACAAACTTAGTTGAAGTCCACACCCTTAAATCTTCATTCAAACCTTCAAACCTCCTTAAAGCCATTTCATTATAATCCTCATGTCCTCCAATAACCCAAATCCCAACTCCTAATTCAAAGGATGGTTCAAAACTCACCTCTTCCCAGAAACTTTCCCTGAGTAACTATAACTTCACACCACTCAGATTCCTTCTCTGCTCTGAGTCGCCTCAGCACCTGTGAGCACGTGGGTATTCTGTTATACTTAGAGTAAAATGTGATCAATGAGTAGCATTACCAAGAAATTACTTCCACAAAATTATTTCTACATCCCAAAGAATGGCTCATTAGCTATAATGCTTTGTTGATCTAGTTCAGCCGTGGGCAAACTACAGCCCGCTGGCTGGATCCGGCCCGTTTGAAATGAATAAAACTAAAAAAAAAAAAAAAGACCATACCCTTTTATGTAATGATGTTACTTTGAATTTATATTAGTTCACACAAACACTCCATCCATGCTTTTGTTCCAGCCCTCCGGTCCAGTTTAAGAACCCATTGTGGCCCTCGAGTCAAAAAGTTTGCCCACCCCTGAATAAGGAAGCACCCTACACATACAATGAATGCCCTCTTTGGTTTCTGTCCTTGACCCTATACTATTTTATGTTTGTCAAAAGTGCTGAACTCTTCACATTCTTTTTGTGGTATCCTCAAGCAGAAATTATACCTCAGTGCCTATCACCTCCTCCCACTTAATGCCACTGGAAATTGGGTAGCGGGCCACTCTCTCTTTTCTACTACCTCTTCTCTGACCCCAACCCCACAAATAAAAAATCCAAAAGCTTGAAACGGTGATACACATGTACCATGTCTGTCTTTTCCTCTTAAACGAAAGGAACTTTGAACCTAGTTAGCTATAAATCTTCCCAAGGCTGAAAATTTTCCCAGCAAGCATGATACATAACCAAATTCTACTACATCAAAATAGCTGATGCTGTAGCACAGCAGGATTGTACTTACATGTTAACTCTCACTTGTGTTACCGTAACAACTCCTGCAACATTTTTATGTTAATATTACTCATGCCCAGCAAGATAGTTGAGTAATTCCCCTACAGGGCAGATTTTCTAAGAGTTATCTTCTGACAATGCGCATACTTTTTTTTTTTTTTCCCATGTAAAGAATCAAGCGATTCTTCACTGCCATCCAAGCAAAAGCAAACATTGTGCCATTAATTCTGAGAGCGCGCTGCTGAAGCAAAGCAAGTCAGATGAACTGAGGGGAGGATGATGGATCAGCCTCAGCAGCGAGAGTTGTCAAGTCTGGACGTTTAGGCCTCGATGCAGCGCAGCGAATGAACCTATGAACTTGGCGGACTGACTCCTTCCTGAGACATCTGGCTCTCCCGTCGCTGCCAAAACCGAGTTATTATTTATTACTCACTCAAAAGGCCCACACCCTTCAGTTACCACGCATAAACCTACCTTGTTTGCCCCTCGTATACTTTCCCCTAACTGGCCACCTAGCGCTCTCTAGTTAAGGAGCCTCTATCCACATCTCACCTAAAAAAATAAAAAATTAAAAAAAAAAAAACCCTTCTCCTCGCAGTCACCTTCCGGTTTCAGTAGGTGCCTCTGACTCCAGATCCACGTGTCCCCAACTGTCCACATCGCTTAACCTTCAAAAGCCAAGCCTGCCCTCCCTGCAGACTCCCCCCACCCTGTACCCATGCCTACTTACCAGAGGCCAACCACACTGCACCGCTCCGCGCCGTCTCCTCCGACACCCTTTTCTGAGCATCAACCTTTTCCCATCACTTTCTTCCTCCCCAGACCTGGAATCCTTCAATCACGGGCTTCTGGTGCACACCAGCCCGCTCCTCCGTTAGCTACCCCGCCCCGCCTTCGCCGCCTCTTCCCGGCCTCCCCACCCCGGGAGGCGCCCCCAGGCTCCGCAGCAGCAAACCAGGCTCCTCCCTACATCCCTGCAAGCGGTCCCCGCCCTCCGGAGGGCAGCGGCGCGCCCCAACCGGAGACCATCCGGTCCGAAGCCGGCACCCCCAGTCGGGGGCGAGGACGTGGGCGGGGCGCCGGGTGTAACCCCCGACTGGGCCCGGCCTGCCTTCCCGGCGCCCGCAGCTGCGGCCCGAGCCAGGCGAGGAGGGGCCCGCACCCGGCTTCTCCCACCCGGCGTCCTGCCTCTCACCTCGATGCACAGGCTTGGGCCTCGCTTTCCCCCGGGTCGTCCGCCGATGGCTCCGCCGCCGTCGCGCTCTCCTCACTGGCTCTTCCACCACCCCGAGCGGCTGCTGAAGAGCGGACGGGTAGCGGCACGCCCATTGGCTGCGACCCGCACTCGCGTCAGCCGGCCCCCCGACCCGGACCGCGGGATGTGACTGGCTGGCGCGGCGCCACTCTTCGACGTCTTGGCCTGATTGGCTGTCTCGCGCCCCCTTACCAGTAGGACCGCTCACCCGCCTCCCCGCTCTGGCCTCCCACCCCCAACTCTTTTTTTCATCCGGGAGGGAGGGGGGCGGAGCGGGCGCCGGTTAGAACGCAAACAACCAATGGAAGCGCCGAGAGAGGGCCGGGGAGGTGGGCTCTGCGGCCGGACGGGGGAAAGTTCAGCCAATGGGCGTGCGCCCCACATCCCGGGCTCCGGAGCGCCTCCCCTGGCCACTCACGTTCTCGCGGGTCGCGCCCAGGGCCACGCCCGGCTGGCTGCCCATCGCGCGGGAAGGGCGCCCGCACGAATGGTGGAGGGGCTGCGGCGAGGCTGGCGTGGGAGCCCGCGGGCGGGCGGCTATTGTGGCGTGCCCCGGCGCTGCCTACGTGAGGCCCGACCGCCTTCTGGCCGGCCGGGCTCGGGCCCGTGTGAGCGGAGCCGCCACTCCGCGGACCCCCTGGAACCCCCGCCGGATGCCCTTTAAAAGGAGAGCGCCGAGGGTGTGTCCCTTCCAGGCCCGCGGGATTGTGAGCCAAATCATGCCATTTCTCCAGAATAATTTCCTACAGAACTTATCAGTGGTGTAAGAGTTTAGACTAATGGTTACCTCTGGAGGGATGGAAGGGGCACAAGGGAATCTAGTAAGAGTTTTAAGAAGCTCCGGGTCTTGATTTGAGTGGTAGTTACAAAGATATATACATACGTAAAAATTCATCGAGCCTTAAACTTAAGATGAGTGCACTCAACGCACTTGATGTGTCGATTTTTGATAATAAAAGGATTTTGACAATAACTAGTAACATTACCATAACCTTAGGTCCCATGGGACTCCATGGTATAAACCAGTGGTTGGCAAACCGCAGCTCTCGAGTCACATGCGGCTCTTTGGCGCCTTGAGCGTGGCTCTTCCACAAAATACCACGTGCGCGCGCCCAGGTATAGTGCGTACAGTACGATTGAAACTTGCGGCCCATGCGCAGAAGTTGGTTTCGGCCTGTGGGGGTACATTGGCTGAGGTCGACCCCCTCAGATTGAGGACGTTTTTTAGCAAAGGCCAGCTTAGGAGAACCCCAATTAAGTTAATAACAATGTACCTACCTATATAGTTTAAGTTTAAAAAATTTGACTCTCAAAAGAAATTTCAATCGTTGTACTGTTGATATTTGGCTCTGTTGACTAATGAGTTTGCCGACCACTGATATAAATAATCCCATTAGGAATTGCCTATCATTCCAAATGACAAACTGTGGGAAGAAAAAAGGGGTGGGGGGTGGATTGTGAGAGTTTAAAATGAATGAAAGCTTCTGGCACAGAGAATAACAGATCGATACTTTAAGGATGAGCCAAGATGATTGAAGGTGATTTTTTTCTTTGAGGATTCAGTGCCTGGCCCTGTTCATAGCACAAAGGCACAAAGGGTGCTGCACTCAATGGAAACTACAAAAAGTTTACTGAGCTCCCTGCTTTGTGGCCACATCAGTCTGAACCCTAGAAACCTTCCTTCCATGGCTTTTGCCCTAGGCCTAGAGGATCTCACAGTCCAGCACGAGTATAGTTATTTCTGGAAGAGGGCACAGAACGCAAAGCTAACACAGCTGCCTACCCTCAGGGATGAAACATTCCACTGGGTGAGGCAAGATGTGAGCACCTGGAACTCAGACCCGTAGCAGAATTCTGAAATAGCCAGGTCAGGTGAAACACTCCTAGAAATAGGTCAAGAATACGCTCCCCAAACAAGACATAAGAACTCTGAACCAAATTCTAACCTGTTATAGGGCACCAGCCAAACAGTTGATGGGCTTCATAGTTAGTAATTTCATCATTAAGTTGTTCAGTTCAGATAAATAGCTTTGTTTAAAGCCCTTGTTCCTGAACTAGGCACATAAAATTAGATAAGAGTATTTTCCATAGAGCAAAGGTTGTAATAGGGAGACAGACATAATTCCAAGATAATGCTGGATGGGGGAATACATATAAATAAAGTGGATATAACCCAGTCTAGGGAATGTAGGGGCATCTTCTTAGAGTGCACTGTTAAGGTTTATCAGCACACCCTCTGTAATTAGGTACTACTCTTGGAGAATACTTTCATTACAAATGTTTAAATTTTTGTGCAAATATCTTTTTTATTTATTATATTTTTATTGATTTCAGAGAGGGAGAGAGAGAAAATCAGTGATGAGAGAGAATCATTGATTGGCTGCCTTCTGCACACCCCCTACTGAAGATCCCACAACCCAGGCATGTGCTCTTGACTGGAATCGAACCCGGGACCCTTTGCAGGCCAGTGCTCTATCCACTGAGCAAAACCGGCTAGGGTGCAAATATCTTCTTAAAATAGCTATAAATACAAAAGTAAATTCATACTTAGTTCTGAGGAAACCACAGTAATAAGTTAAGTAATTGCTTAATGAATACATTGTGATTTTCAAAAGTAACTTTAGCATTGAGAGCATGAAGTCATCTCAGTATGTAACATGTGCCTCCAGCAGAGACCCCCACGAACCGACAGCCTGCTGTTTAGAGGAGGACTTAAAACAATGGTTCACTCTCCAAGACGGCACAATCTCATGGGGAGGGCAGGTTATATGGCCAGTGTCCCTTATCATGCACCATCATTCTTAAGTTAATTCAAAGAATTTATATATCTACAATTAATAGTCTTCACAAAAGGCAATGAAGAATTTTGCTCAGAGTCTAACCCAGGAGTGGGCAAACTTTTTGACTCGAGGGCCACAATGGGTTCTTAAACTGGACCAGAGGGCCGGAACAAAAGCGTGGATGGAGTGTTTGTGTGAACTAATATAAATTCAAAGTAAACATCATTACATAAAAGGGTACGGTCTCTTTTTTTTTTAGTTTTATTCATTTCAAACGGGCCGGATCCGGCCCGCAGGCCGTAGTTTGCCCACGGCTGGTCTAACCTATAAAATGTAATAATACCAAAAAGTAATTCATTCAAATGTGTTTCCCATTGTTCTTCAACAAGAGCCCTAAAAAGTGGATGGCCATATACTGGAGTCAACTTCATTGTAATTTTATTCAAATATAAAACACCTGTACCATTATAGTCTACAGTCTAAGGAGAGATATATAATAATGAAAAAATACATAGGAATAAGCACCAAAACAAATATGCTACACGTAATGTAGTTATAGCTATTTATGAATTCCTCAGAATTTTATAGCATCTTTAAAAACAGAAATACTACCTCTTCCTGCTCTAAAGAAACACTTTTATTATATATATATATATATATATATATATATCCTATCTAATAAAAGAGAAACATGGTAATTAGCCATACATCCACTACCCTTCCCATTAGCTAATCAGGGCGATATGCAAATTAACTGCCAGCCAAGATGGCGGCCGGCAGCCAGGCTATTGACACGAACAGGAGGCTTGCTTGCTTCAGTGACGGAGGACTCCAACCTTCCCCGCCTGCCGCTGCTGGGCTCTGAGCTGCTAAGAAACATTGTTACAAATATAGAAGCTAAACAAAACCCCAGAAACCTGTTTTCAGTCAGCCGGGATCTCAGAGCTGGAGTCACAACAAAGTTTCAAATACAGAAAGTAAACAAAGCCAGAAACCTGCTTTCAGCAGCGAGGTCTCACAGCTAAAGCCGGTTCTCAGCTCCAGTGACAGCCATAAATCCAAGAATAAAAAAAAAAAAAGGAAAAAAGGAGCAGTTGGGAGCTTCAGTCACCCGCCAGCCTGAAAACGGCCCTCAGCCCCTCACCCAGACTGGCCAGGCACCCCAGTGGGGACCCCCACCCTGAAGGGGGTGTGACCAGATGCAAACAGCCATCATCGCCTCGTCCAGGCTGGCCAGGCACCCAAGCGGGACCCCCACCCTGATCCAGGACACCCTTCAGGGCAAACCAGCCGGCCCCCACCCGTGCACCAAGCCTCTATCCTTTATAGTAAAAGGGTAATATGCCTCCCAGCACCAGGATCAGCGGAGCCGCGAAGCCTCCTGGCCCCTGGAGCAGTGTGACGGGGCAGCGCCCAAACCCCCTGATCGCCCTGCGGCTCTGTGTGTGACAGGGGGTGGGGCCACAACCTTCCTATCTGCCCTGCTCTGTTTGTGACAGGGGAAGGCGCCCCAATCCCCTGATCGGCCCTGCTCTGTGCCTGATAGGGGGGAGCTCCCCAACCCCCTGATCGCCCTGCGGCTCTGTATGTGACAGGGTGCAGCCCCCCAACCCCCCCATGGGCCCTGCTCTGTGTGTGTCAGGGTGGAGCTGCAACCTCCCCATCGGCCCTGCCCTGAGTGTGACAGGGTAGTGCCCCAACACCCTGATCGGCCCTGCTCTGAGGGTGACGGGGGCAGCGCTCCAACCTCCCCATCGACCATGCCTTGAATGTGACGGGGCGGCACCCCAACCCCCCAATTGGCCCTACCCTGAGTGTGACTGAGGGTGGCATCACAACCTCCTGATCGGCCCTGCTCTGTGCATGACAGGGGGGGAGCTCCACAACCCCCTGATCGGCCCTGCTCTGTGCGTGACAGGGGGAAGCTCCCCAACCCCCTGATCGGCCCTGCTCTGTGCGTGACGGGGGAGCTCCCCAACCCCCTGATCGGCCGGCTCTATGTGACAGGGGTGGCACCACAACCTCCTGATCCGCCCTGCTCTGTGCGTGACAGGGGGTGGCGCCACAACCTCCCCATCAACCCTGCCTGGAGTGTAACGGGGCGGTGCCCCAACCCTCCAATTGGTCCTACCCTGAGTGTGACTGAGGGTGGCATCACAACCTCCTGATCCGCCATGCTCTGTGCATGACGGGGTGGCGCCCCAACTCCCGACTCGGCCCTGCTCTGAGCCCAACCAGGGGCTGCCGGGCAGGCACCTAGGGATTGGGCTTGCCCTCTGACACCCGGGAGTGGGCCTAAGCCAGCAGGTCGTTATCTCCCGAGGGGTCCCAGGCTGTGAGAGGGCACAAGTGGGGCTGAGGGACAACCCCCGCCCCCCGCCCCCGCCAGTGCACAAATTTTTGTGCACCGGGCCTCTAGTATATATGTAATTGATTTCAGAGAGGAAGGGAGAGGGAGAGAGAGATACAAACATCAATGATGAGAGAGAATCATTGATTGGCTGCCTCCTGCACGCCCCCTACTGGGGATCAAACCTGCAACCCAAGCATGTGCCTTTGACAGGAATCAAACCCGGGACCCTTCAGTCCTCAGGCCGATGCTCTATCCACTGAGCCAAACCAGCTAGGGCAACACTTTTCTTTTAGCATGTATCATTTTCTAACATATTTTTCCTCAATGTCTTATTGAACGCAGATCTGCTGACGTTCTTCACTCTGTTAAAAAGAGACAACAGGCCCAAAATACAGTCACGAAACTGATATTTAATACCTAACCTAACTAATCTCAGCCTTTTGAGGAAATGTAACTTTCAGCCAGTTAATCTGTAATTTCCTGGTCAACACTAGTGAGGTAATCCGCCCAAGAGACACCCCAAAGGAAAGGGCCTTGCCTGAAATGTTGCACTCTTTGCTAGAAACTTAGTTTCTCTGCCCCCTTCTCCCTATAAAAGGCTTTCGTTTTATATAGCTCCTGGGATCTCTTTCCTATTTGCTAGATGGGATGTTGCCTCAATCATTGAATAAAGCTAATTAGATCGTTAAATTTATTCAGTTGAATTTTATTAACAGCTGTATCTTCACAACAACCGTATGCAAGCATTTACCAGTATCTATGTATCTGAATTTCATAGAAGAAAAAATTGAGGCTCAAAGAGACAAGTACCCTGCCCAGTCACACAGCTGTTAGGTGGCAGAAGTATGATTGAACTCTAGATCTATTTGATGGCAAACTCCTTAATCTTTCTACTATGCCACATTTGCCTCCTGTAAAACAAGATCAAGTCCTTTTGCTTGCTCCTTATACTTCATGTATTCCCCCACAGTGAGTAGCACAGAATCTCACATATGTCTCAGGGAACTCACAGAATTAATTATTTTCACCATGCTTCTGTACTGATTTCATGACAATGTCGAGTGTGAACTATTTAAAAGAAACCATTTTTCATTAAAAATGTTTATTTTGACAAAACTAAAGGGAGCACAACTTTGAGGTTGCAGTTGACAACCCATCACAGCTATCTAGAATGCATCAGAGATGCTAATTTTCATAGAGAGTTTCAGGCAACTAGCGAGAGCCAAATTTCTAGTAAGGGCAGTTATGCTCTGCAGTTAATTTGCTGATCTCTATCTTGCTCTGTACTCAATTATGACATCCAGAATTGATCCGCTTTAAACATATTTTTAAAGCTTGTTAAAAATAAAAGCAAAAAAAACCTCTACCAAGTTTCTAGCATTTCTATTAATACTGTGTGCAGATGGAGCAAGTACACAGGTCCCTGTGGTTTCATTTCCTCATCTCTAAACAAAGGGTGAAACTTAATGCCCATATCCATCCTGAGGGCTTCAGAGATCTGTGAAATAAGAGATGAATAATCTGACCTTTGGTTATTCAACAGCCTAATCTAGGTGGAACAAAAATGGAGCTGCTATAGTCTTGGCTGTGCTAAATTATTGTGTCCTGGCCATTGACTTTCTGTTTCTTAAAAGTAAACACCACCTCAAAATATGCCACTTTGGCACAAGGATTATTTAGAGCTAAAGACACATAAAATACAACAGGTTCAAGAAGGGTATTCTAATCCCCCTTTTTCTTCCTGGAAAGAGGGTATAAAAATGTCCTCCTTACACCAGGAGAGAAGACACCATTGACAAGGAAAAAATTCTGAGATGTCCTAAATTAAACTACAAGCTGGCAGAGGATAGGAGGAAGATACAAGGAAGGTTAATCAGTTAAAAACCTTGAGGGGAAAGCAACAAAAGATGGCTTATTTTCCTGAATATATATAGAAATTTTGAATTTAATTCCAAGAAGCTGTTTCTGAGGTTATCTAGATAGAATAGCCGATGAATGAACTTTCCAAAGTATTGCCCACAACCAATCCAGAAAGAGCAAATACTTTCTTACAGACTATATACCTATCCCAAAACTAGTTCTTCTTCACCTTTTCCTGCCCCCTCTATCTATAACCAATCTAAATTCTTTCAAAACTACTTACTCATTCTGTAAAAGCGCTGGGTCAACCCCAGGATGTCAGACATGTTTGCCTCTCCACTAGCTCTACTGCTGGCAGTTTCCACTGTATACCTCAAAACCCGGTGCTTTTTCCAGCTGGCATATCGCTCAATATGCCCTTTCTTTCAGAAAAACTTTCTACTTCAAAGGTTTTGTTCAACTCGTCCTTTCGTGGGGAATCAAAGCTGGGAGAATCTTGTATTAAATAGACCTTTTAAGAGTAATTCTTGGAGAAACCAAGATGGCGGATAGGTAAACACTGGAATTTGCTGCCTTGAACAACCACTTCAAAAATACAACTAAAAGATGGAACGGACATCATCCAGAACCACAGGAAGGCTGGCTGAGTGGAAATTCTATGACTAGGAAGGAAAGAGAAAAGCATACTGAGACTCAGAAGAGGCGCAGTGCAGAAGTAAAATACTAAGGTACAGAGGCGCACATGGAGCGGGCTTGCGGCTGAGGGCGCAGTTGTCGTTTTCAATCGGGAGGGAGTCTCAGGCTCTGAGATCCAGTTCCGGGGGAGTCTCTGGGGACCCAGACTCATACGGGAGAAGCGGGACTGTCTGGCATCGGTTGGAACTCGAGGGCAGCTTTCTCTCGGAGGGGCTTGCAGCAATTACTGGGACATTGAGAAGCGGAGCCTCTGAGAGCAGCCATAACTGCTAGCCCCACCCCGTTGATCCTGTGGGACCCGCCCCGCCCAAGCCCTGCAGGGAGGCTTTTGCTGGATAGCCTAAGGCAGAGGCTAGATTAGCACCTCCCTAAAGACCCAGGACCCAATGTACCCAGAGTTCGGAGTGGGACCATCCAGTTTGCAGCTCCTCGGGTCCATAAAGGAAACACTCAGGGGGCAGACTCAGTGAGCACCAAAGCCCCATTGAAGCAAGTCTTGCCCCAGAGGGGTGTCTCCAGCACAGAAGTTCTCCCACTGCAGACACAGCTGATTCTCACAGCCAATTGGCCTAGAAGTCAATTCCTCCCAGTGATACCTACAAAAATCAAGGCTTAACTACAACAAGACTGTGCACAAAGACCACAAGGGGGTGCACCAAGAGTGTCCTCCTCAGGTAATTGGGGAGGCTGAACCACTGGGCCCTAGAGGACACTTAGCACAGAAAACCACTGTATCAACACAGGGAAGCATAAAAAATGCGGAGACAAAGAAAACAAACACAAATGACAGAAATGGAGGAAAGCAAACTACTGGATATAGAGTTCAAAACCACACTTTTAAGGTTTTTCAAGAATTTTCTAGAAACTGCCGATAAACTTAATGAGACCTACAAGAAATCTAATGAGACCCTCGAGGTTGTGATAAAGGACCAACTAGAAATTAAGCATACACTGACTGAAATAAAGAATATTATACAGACTCCCAACAGCAGACTAGAGGATCCCAAGAATCAAGTCAAAGATTTGAAATACGAAGAAGCAAAAAACACCCAACCGGAAAAGCAAAATGAAAAAAGAATCCAAAAATACGAAGATAGTGTAAGGAGCCTCTGGGACAGCTTCAAGCGTACCAACATCAGAATTATAGGGGTGCCAGAAGAAGAGAGAGAGCAAGATATTGAAAACCTATTTGAAGAAATAGTGACAGAAAACTTCCCCTACCTGGTGAAAGAAATAGACAGGAAGTGCAGAGAACCCCAAACAAAAGGAATCCAAAGAGGACCACACCAAGACACATCATAATTAAAATGCCAAGAGCAAAAGACAAAGAGAGAATCTTAGAAGCAGCAAGAGAAAGAAAGTCAGTTACCTACAAGGGAGTACCCATCCGACTGTCAGCTGATTTCTCAACAGAAACTTTGCAGGCCAGAAGGGAATGGCAAGAAATATTCAAAGTGATGAATACCAAGAACCTACAACCAAGATTACTTTATCCAGCAAAGCTATCATTCAGAATTGAAGGTCAGATAAAGAGCTTCACAGATAAGAAAAAGCTAAAGGAGTTCATCACCACCAAACCAGTATTATATGAAATGCTGAAAGGTATCCTTTAAGAAGAGGAAGAAGAAGAAGAAAAAGGTAAAGATACAAATTATGAACAACAAATACACATCTATCAACAAGTGAATCTGAAAATCAAGTGAATAATCTGATGAACAGAATGAACTGGTGATTATAATAGAATCAGGGACATAGAAAGGGAGTGGACTGACTCTTCTTGGTGGGGGGAAGGGGTGAGGGCGATGCGGGAAGAAACTGGACAAAAATCGTGCACCTATGGATAAGGACAGTGGGTGGGGAGTGAGGGAGGAGGGTAGGGTGGGAACTAGGTGGAGGGGAGTTATGGGGGGAAAAAGAGGAACAAATGTAATAATCTGAACAATAAATATTTAATTAAAAAAAGTAATTCTTATCTTGATTGAGGAAAAAAAGAAAGAAAGAAAACTCGAGGACATGGACAACAGAGTGGTGATTGCAGGGGGGAGACAGTGGGGAGAAGTGGAAGAGGGCAAATAAATAGTGATGGAAAAAATAAAATAAATAAATTTTTTTAAAAAGTTTAATACTTATCTGCCTTTAGTTTCCTCATATAGTTTAGTGCAGAGGTTCTCAACCTGTGGGTCACGACCCCTTTGGGGGTCAAACAACCCTTTCACAGGGGTTGCCTAATACCATCAGAAAACACATATATAATTACATATTGTTTTTGTGATTAATCACTATGCTTTAATCATGCTCAATTTGTAACAATGAAATTGGGGGTCACCACAATATGAGGAACTGTATCAAAGGGTCCCGGCATTAGGAAGGTTGAGAACCACTGGTTTAGTGACTTTTCCACCATTGCCTCTCTTTGTGCAATCTAATGTAAAAGCCTATAGGTTTCGCCATATTTTTAGATCTTTATTTTCTTGTGAGAGCTTTCATGTCTTGTATACTTTTCTCCTGTTAATCTGTCTTATATCAGTTTAATTCTCAGGCCCAGCTGAAAAACCCTAAGAAGGTAGAAGTAAAATTTTGCCTCCCCTACGTTCTCAACTGTCTCCTCTAGACCCTGTTTATTGTTAAAAGTGTCCTGGTGTTACCTAGCTCACAGGTGTTGGGAGGAAGAAGAACAGTATTTGCAACATTTCTTTGCATATCATCTGTTATCTATTTTCCAAACATCATTGTAAAAATAATCAATCATCTTGCTGGCCAATTTCTTCCCACATCTGGTTAGGTGAACATTTTGGCCTTCTTTTGAGAGTGGCATTGTTTTGACTTCATTGTTAGGCTATAGTAACTCAATAGAGCCCTGAGACCTGGAAGTTAATCTCTTCTTTATCTTGTCTCCTTTCCTTTTTTTTTTTTTTTTTTACATTTTTAGGAATTTATACCCTTTGTACATGAGTCAGAGCATAGCTGCTGCAAATGCCCAGAAATGGGAATTGCTAGTTCGTCATCTGTATTCAAATATCACAGCATGTCTAAGGTGTAAGCCACAGTCTCTGACTTGCCTATTTCCTGCTCTTTGGGTGGTGTTTTTTGAGAACTGTGCTTAAAGTCTCTAAGATCAGTACCTCACACCTTTGAACTACTTAAGAAAGGCCTCCTCCCAGAAATATTTGCAAAGGCCTGGAACTACAAGAACTTCAGGCAGCAAACCACACCTATGTGTAACAAATTGTCAGTATATACAAAAGTATGACTTTTTTAAAAAAAAAAATATGACTCTTGAAGTAAGTAAAACTTATATTTGACTCAGTCCCTACTCTTATTTTCCAAAGCTCAGAAAGGGCACAAATAAGCGTTTCTCCATAAACAAAGTCATTTAATCGTTGTGATGATATTTATTAGAACAGCAAAATTGTAGTGTTGTGTGTGTTTTTTTAATGAATTAGGCAAAGTTTGGCTTGAGAAGAATAGAGCACAGTGATTAAAAGTCCTGATTCTAGAAATGAACTCCTGGGTGTAGAATCTGAGCACTACTATTTACTATCTTTGTGACCTTGGGCAAATTATTTATCCTCTGTGCCTCAGTTTCCCAAAGGTAAAATGGAAATGACAGTCATACCACCTACCTCATAAGGGTGCAATGAAGCTGAGTGAGTTAATATTTTAAAGCACCTAGCATAGTTTCTGGCCCGTGGTAAACCTTCTCTTAAAAGGTTACCTTTAAGCTTGTTAAATCTTAAGGGAAAATAATAATTAAAGTGAAAGATTTCCCAGAACCAATTCTATTTTCGAAAATATACTAACATGCCAAACACTTTGTAGATATTATTTCCAAACCTCACAACAAGATAGGTAGTAATGTCTCCGTTTTACAGATGAGGAAGTGGAAGATTGGGGAATTTAAATTGCCTGAGGTTACATAACTGAGTAATGGTTGTGGGAAGTCTAACTTAGTTTGTCTAATTCCAAAGCACATGCCCTTCCACTGTGCAACATCATTTCCTAAATCTTCTAACCCATTCTCTCCATTTATTTATAATCCACACTATTTTAGAACTGGGCTTAAGAATCACGTTGCATCGCTTCTTGGCCCTTAGACTAAGATCAAGTGTAGTATCAATTCTTAATCAGCTTAATATCTGATATGTCAGCCATCTGAGGACAGTATATTAATGGATGGACCTAGAGGGTATTATGCTAAATGAAATGAGTAAGACAAATACCATATGATTTCATTTATATGAGCAGAACAAACAGATACAGAGAACATAGTGATAGTTGGCAGAAGGGTAAGGGGTTGGGAGCTGGGTGGAAAAACTGAAGGGATCAAAAAGTACAAGTTGGCAGTTACAAAATAGTGACGGGGATGTAAAGGGCAGTATAGGGTATATAGTCAATAATATTAGAACTATGTATGGTGTCAGGTAGATTCTAGACTTATGGGAGTGGAAATAACTTCATAAATTATATAAATGTCTAACCACTATGCTGTACACCTAAAACTAATGTAATATTCAATGTCAACTGTAATTGAAAAATTTTTTAAATTTAACAAAAACAGGCTCATGGAAACAGAGACCAAAGGAATGGTTACCAGAAGGGAGGGTTGGGGATATGGGTGAAAAGGAGAAGGAGAATATAGTCAGTAATATTGTGATAGCTCTACACGGTGACAGGTGACTACTAGAATTAGTGGAGTGATCACTTTGTAAGGGTATAAAAATGTCTAATCACTATATTGTACACCTGAAAATAATATAACCAATATAAGAGTAAATTAAAATAAGTAAATTAATTAAAAATAAAATAAGAACAAAAGCTAGAAAAATAAATAAAGCTTCTGCCTGGGGGGAAAAAGTCATTTTGCCCAACCCCTCTGTCCTTTCACAAATAAGTAAATGGAGATCATTAGAAGTTAGGTTGCTTTCCAAAGGCTACCTAATTACTTAATGACTGTTCAGTAGCTATTGAATGCCAACCAGCCACTTGATGGTAAGGAAAGGAATAAACAATTATGTATCTTGCTTATCACAGGGCCTTTCACCTGGTAAGCCAATGCAAGCTATTTTATCATCATTCATTTACTCATTCATTTATTAGGCATTTCTTACAAGTTTGGCACCTGAGACTACAAAAATGAACAAGATGTGATTGCTTTTGAAGCTTACACTAACTGTTCAATCTGAAAGCCACCAACCACAGTATTGGGTACTTGAAATGTGGCAGATTGGAATGTACTATAAGTATACAAAACACACAGGATTTTTGAAAACTTACAAAAAATAAGGTAAAAGACATAACAAATTTTATGTGTTGAAGTGGCGATATTTGGGATATATTTGAGTTAAATGAAAATATTAAAATTCTTTTCATCTGTTTCATTTTTAGAATTCTTTAATTATTATTATTTTGTTGTTGTTAATCCTCACCAAAGGATATTTTTTCCATTAATTTTTAGAAAAAGTGGAAGGGAGGGAGAGAGAAACATTCATGTGAGAGAGACACATCTATTGGTTGCCTCCTTCACATGCCTCAACCCGGCCCAGGGATTGAACCGGAAACTAAGATACATGTCCTTGAATGGGAATCGAACCAGAGACCCTTTGGTTCAAGGCCCAACACTCTATCCACTGAGCAACACTGGCCAGGCCCCCCCCCCCTTTTTTTAATGTGTCTACCAAAAAAGTTAAAATTACATGCAGCTTGTATTTCTATTGGACAGCATTAGTCAAGATGGCAAAAAGATGAATGCAATAAAATATAAGTGCTATGCCCTAGCCAATTTGGCTCAGTGGATAGAGCATTGGCCTGTGGACTAAAGGGTCCTAGGCTCAATTCTGGTGAAGGCCAGGTACCTCGGTTGCAGGCTCTATCCCTGACCCTGGTCAGGGCACATGTGGGAGGCAACCAGTTAATGTGTCTCTCACATCAATGTTTCCCTCTCTCTGTCTCTTCTCCTCCCTTTCTCTAAAAATCAATGGGAAAATAGCCTCTGGTGAGAGTTATGCTGTCAATGGAATGTTAAGAAAAGTCAATAGAATGTTGCATGGGAGCACAGGAGAAACTGAATATGGGAGTCAAGAAAGGCTTACAGAAGAGAAAATATTTGAATCCCAAAAGACAAGTAAGAACATTGTTAGGTGAGTCTTTTCCAGCCAGAGAAGAGCATGCAGAATGCCACATAATCATGCAAGAGTAATCAACAAGTTGAAATATGATAATTTTACTTTTCCAAGTCAGAGAATAGAGGGCCAGAGTGCTTGATGAGAAGTAGTAAGAGATGAAGGTGGAAAAATACATCGAAAGATTATGAAAAACCTTGCCTGCCATGTACTATTGAGATGTTTAATGAAGGCTGGCATTGTTTTATTTGACCTATAGAAAGATAACTCTAGTGGCCTTATGGAGGTTGGACTGGAAGTAGGGAAAAGACTTGGGATGGGAAAATGGGAAACAAAGACAGGAGACCTAAATAGCCATAATTTGGGCAATGGGAATTCAGAGGAGGACAGGTCCACAAAAGCTCTCTCAGTACAGTAGAACTGATGAGACCCAGTAATTCATGTCAGGGAAGCAAAGAAGAATTAAGAGAAATAACCAGCCCTGGTCTGGTTGCTCAGTTGATTTGAGCATGAGCCCATAGAACAAAAGGTTGCGGGTTTGATTCCCTGTCAGAGCGCATACCTGGGTTTCAAGTTTGATCCCCGGTTGGAGCACCTGCGGGAGGCAGCCAATCAATGTTTCTCTCACATCAATGTTTCTCTCTCTCCCCAATATCATTAAAATACAGATCCTCAGGTACAGATTTAAAAAAAAGAGAGAGAGACATCCAGTTGTATTGGTACATTGCTACATAGTGACATTTCTTTCTATTCAACAAATATTTACTGAAGACCTACTTATGTGTCAGGTAGTAGGTAGTAGTGCATAATGGACTTCTGGTGACAATGTCTTACTATTGTGCGACTATGTTTAAAACATTTACTGAGAGTCAGAAAAAAAATAAGTGGTTAAATCCATATTTAATTATTGGCCCACTAATGAAAATTTTTATTTTACTTCTGTGGAATTATATCTTATCAGGGAACTTAAGGGTCAAAAGTCTTGTGCTAAGTTAAAAGTGGGGGTTCCTCATCTAATGAGATAGCCAGTTAGAGCAGGAATCTGATCCCTGAAGGGAGAGGTCAACCCACAAATTGACAGGTATAAAGTCTGCTACTATAGTGTTTAGGACAGATGTGAAGAAACAGGAATCCCTTCATAAATTGCTTATAAATTAATACATTGAATTTTGAAAAGCAATTTGGAAGTTTCTAGTACAATTGAAAATGTGCATTTCATGGAGTTCAGGCATTAGATTTCTATGTCCCTAAACAGTGCTCTGTAAAGCAAGCACTAAGTCCAAGCTATCTAATAAGACAAAATTTTTGTCAGTTCACAAATTACCCTACCCATTTATTTAAAGTTAAGGATTTATTTACTGTAATAATCACCCCAAAATCATGTTAATAAAGTTTGAACAATGAAGAGGAAACCGTGGTTTTCATTCTGGTTTATAAGAAGACGCTGGCATGCGTTATACTTGACTCACTAATCCATTGTAGTTTTCAATGTTGGGTTTCAGGAACTTTGAGTTGTAAAGTAAGGCTCTCAGTTACAATAGTTACTAAAAATGATTGACAGCCAGGTTAGAATTATATTGGCCAGAAGAACTTGAAATTCAAGGCAAAGTTTTAGAAACTATAAAAAGTGAGAAAGGGGAAGGACTTAATACTTAAAATACAATGACACGAGTATTTCCCTCTTAACTCTGAAAAGTAGCAATTCAGGTTATACAGGCCTTCAAACATAGAATGATAAGGAATGTACACAGAGATTACAGAAAAATTAATTGTCCAGGAGGGAGAGAATCAAGTTCTTTTGTTTCAACACAGTAAAAACCTGGGAGAGGCTGGATTCTAGAGTCATTGTTTATTGGTATTATGCCTATTTTTTCCAGAACACAGCCACAACTTTTACTACACAAGAATATCAAGGGGGCTGAAGGAATCTCACTTTTGAAACTGGTATTCATATTATTCAAGAAAGTAAAAGAGATGCCAAGATATCAGAAATTGGTTTTATTGTCTACAGCAAGTATGTCATTACTGTAAGCATTGCTAGGAGAGCTAGCTGCCAGGAGGCCTATTGAGCTGGACCAACAATGTGGGTAAAGGGAGGTGGGGTGGGGCTTGGTAAGATTTCCAAAGGGAAGCCACCTGATTGTAAAATCTGAATTTGAGGCTTGCTAGTCCAGAAAGCAGACTTTGGACCCTAGAATGAGCAGGTTCTGAGAGAGTTTTATAACTGAATTTAATGAGGTTGGTGCAATTGGCCTGAAGGCCAGTTTGATTTATTTATAATTAGGAGCTATATCTTTCTAGTGACAGTATGTTCATGTGCCCTCTTCAATGCATCTCTTTTCCTAGGACCACAGACCTTTGTAGACTGAATTGGTGATCCAAACATTGTTGGATAGGCAGGGAATTCCACCCAAAGGAGACAATTAGACCTGAGGCACATTTCAGCCAGTTCAGAACTGGGAAAATATTCCTGACCCACAGAAATACATTTCTATTGTACTAGACACTCTGTTAGAATTTGCTTTTCTGAACATGCTTTATACTTAGTGTTAACATCGTATTCAATCACTTGTCAAAACTAAAAAAATTAACATTGATATAATACTGTTAATCATGGACTTTATTCAGATTTTACCAGTTTTTCTGCTAATGTTCTTTTTCTATTTGAGGATCCAAACCAGTGTCCCACATTTCATTTAGTCATCACATTTCCTTAATCCTGTTCAGGCTATGACAGTTTCTTAGTCTCTCCTTTGACAGTTTTGGAGAGTACTGGTCAGATATTTTTTAGAATGTTCTTCAGTTCGGGTTTTCCTCAGGATTACACTAGTTTTGTGGGAAATTACCGCAAAGGTGAATTGCTTTTTTTCTCATATATTATCAGGGGGTATAGATCTCAACATGATTTATCATTGATAATGTTAACTTTACCATTTGGCTAAGGTAGTGCCTGCCAGTTTTCTCCTATTTTTCTTTCCCATACTTTATTTTTAATTTTTTTAAAGTATGTTTTTATTGATTTCAGAATGTGGAAGGGAGAGGGAGATAGAAACATCAATGGTAAGAGAGGATCATTGATCCGCTGCCTCCTGCATGCCCCTCAGTGGGGATTGAGCCCGCAACCAAAGCATGTGCCCTGATCGGGAATCAAACTGTGAGCTCCTGGTTTATAGGTTAATGCTCAACCACTGAGCCACACCGGCCAGGCCCCAGACTCTGTTCTTTGGAAGCAAGTCACTAAATACAGCCCACACTCAAGGAGAGGGGAATTAAGCTCTACCTCTTGGAGTGGGGAGTATCTGTGAATATTGTTCTGAATTCTTCTATAAGGAAAATTTGTTCTTTCTCTAGCACTTACCTGTCTACTTATTTTTTCAATTGTTTATTTACATCAGTATGGGCTTGTGGATATTTATTTTATTCTTTGAGTTATAGTATTTGTTGTACAAACTGCTCCAGCTTTGGCCAAATTTTCCTAGCTTTCAGGCCTCTTACCTTCTATGTCCCTTTATTAGAGAACTAGAGGCCCGGTGCACGAAATTCATGCGGGGGGGGGGGGGGCAGGGGAGTGGTGTCCCTCAGCCCAGCCTGCACCCTCTCCAATCTGGGACCCCTTGAGGGAAGTCCGACTGCCCGTTTAGGCCCAATCCAGTTGGACATCCCTCTCACAATCCAGGACTGCTGGCTCCCAACCGCTCGCCTGCCTGCCTGCCTGATTGCCCCTAACTGTTTTGATGCCTAACCACTCCCCTTCCGGCCTGATTGACGCCTAACTGCTCCCCTGCTGGCCCAATTGCCCCCAACTGTTCTCCCCTGCTGGCCCGGTTATCCCTAACTGCCCTCCCCTGCAGGCCTGGTCACCCCTAACTGCCCTCCCCTGCTGGCCATCTTTTGGTGGCCATCTTGTGTGTTGGAGTGATGGTCAATTTGCATATTACTCTTTTATTAGATAGGATTGTACTTGGAAACCAAGATTTGGGTGTGGTATGTGCTCATTGCTACCGAAGTGCCACTGCTTGTAGGCCCACTCAGTGAATGGAGCTAACGTGTGTGTGTATGTGTGTGTGTGTGTGTGTGTGTGTAAGTAAATACACATATCTATATTTGTTTCTGTGTTTATCTACATACATATTAACATAAACATGAGTTCATACAAACATCCCCAACTCCAATAGAGTATTATAGGAGTCACTTTAGCCTTCTCTCCTTGATTTTCTTCTTCTTTTTTCTACAAAAAGCTTTTTGTTTCTATTTGGTCCAATGCATGGGAGAGGGCTCCAGGGTGGTTAAACAAATGGCTACAATTTCCGGAAGAGGCTCAGACAAAAGCCAGACACCAGGGGAATGCAGAGGCGCCTCTGAAAGGCCTCAGGGCTCCAAAGGTTCCTAGTATTGCTTGAGGGTGAGCCTTTCAAAGAGATACTCGCCCAGCCCAGCCTGGGAGCTGGCCAGCCTGCGGAGGTTAGTCAGCTGGTAGCTCATCTTCTTCATGAGTTTCACCTGCTCATCCAGGAAGTCTCTCTCCAGGAAGTCAGAGATGAGGGTCTGCATGGGCAGAGCCCAGGGCATGCAGCTCCAAAAGGGCTGGTTCAGGTTCCTCTCCAAGGCCAGGGCAGCTTCCATGGCGTCCTGAGCTTTGCCCCACTCATCTTCCAGAATGTTAAGGCTTCAGCACATTCTGGAAAAGTATGCTTAGCGCCCTTGTGCTTCCTCTTCACCAACTCTCAGAAGAAGTGGTCCATGCCCTCCAGAGGCACATCATCGCAGTGGAAATGGAAGCCCAGAGAGAGGTAGGTGTTGGAGGTCCACAGATGCAGGTTGGCCAGGCGGTTGACAGCAGCCTCCACCTCAGTGGAATAATTCTGATGAATTTGGGAGCTCATGGTTGTCCGGCAACAAGGAGTCAAAGTAGAAAGAAAATAGTGTCCTGGCTGCTGGTCTCAGAGGTTGTTCCGAAGCTGGTGACTAGAAAAGATGGTGGATGGTGGTCAGAGGCTGGAAGAAGGGGTGTCCCTGGGTCTGTCCCATCCAAACACTGTTGAAGCAAGAGAGAGATCTGGGACTGCTGAGGGTTCTCTTGATTAAAATACAAGTTTCCCCTATTAATTGATTCATTCACTTTAACTATACAGCTGTTCTGAGGGCCTAGGAGACAATTTGCTGGCTTCTCAGATGTGCTGAATGGATAGGTTTAGGGTTCAGAGGGCAGCATTCTTTCTCATTTCTAAGATTTTGAAAGGATCCTCACTGCTGCTCACTCACTCCACTGCTATGTATTAACTAAGTAGCTTGCCCACAAAATCATAATGACCAAAAACTTGCATCTGAAAGACTCATTTTGGACTGCACTGTGAGACTATTCCATCTCCCTTATAATATCATATCAGAGTAAGACATGTCTTTCCTGGGAAGCAAAGATATATATTAATCTATTACTTAACAGTTACTGAGGACTTGGTATTTATGTAATGAGTAACTCCCAGAGCAGTCTGTAAGAGCCCTGTTTGTTCAGACATCAGAACCTATCCTTCAAATGTCAAAAATGGTCCACTGTTGATATCTTTCTACAGTGGCTCCTTAACCTTTCTTGGTCAATTTCACATCCTTGTAGACTCTTCTGAGAATATGGTGAAAGCTATAGACCTTTCCCCCTGAAAAATGCATGAACCTACATCCACTCAAAATGCTACATATTTTGAAAAGCTTCATGAACCTCTAGAGGTCCATGGATTTCACATTAAGAATATTGATCTAAACATTAAGGCAAGTTGATGAAACACAACAAAGGATTTGCTGATAATTAATGAGTATATTTTACTATAGAGTTAAATATACATATGTATATTGTGTTGGTTAATTTTATGTCAAGTTGGTTAGGGTATGTTTGGTCACAGCATTAGTCTATGTTCTGTAAAGGTATTTTTTTTTACATGTTATTAACATTTAAATCAGTAGACTTTGAGTGCAGCATATTACCCTCCACAATATGAGTGGGCCTCATTCAATCAGTTGAAGGCCTTACAAACAAAACCCGAGGTTTCCTGAAGAAAGACTTCTCAAGACTGCAACATAGAAACCCTGCCAGTTTCTAGCCTGTTGCCCTGCAGAATTCTCAGGGCTGCAACATCAGCTCTTACCTGAATTTCCAGCCTGCCCTACAAATTTCAGACTTGCCAGCCCTGCCCCCCAATGCATGAGACAATTTCTTTTTTTAAAAGTCACACACACACACACACACACACACACACACACACACACACTCCTGTTTCTCTGGAGAACTCTGACTAATATATATATCAAACTATAACAAATGCACAGTAAATTTCCATAGAGATGTTCAGTTCCGCCTTCTGACTATGAAAAATGATGAAAACTCTTACTGTTTAGTTAGGTATTGCCTCTGTTTGGTTCAGTTTGATACCTTTTGTCTTTACATGGTCCAAGTCCTGTAGATAGTCATTGCTATGTTTCATGCTGTTCTTATTCTATGTCAGTCTGCATTTGGATGTCCTATTTCTGCTGTAACAAATTACCATAAACTTAGAGGCATAACACAACACAACTTTGTTGCCTGACAGTTCTGGAGATCAAGTCTAAAATGAATGTCAGCAGGCTGCATTTCTTCTGCAGGGTCCAGGGAAGACTCTGTTTCCTTGCTCTTTTTAGTTTCCAGAAGTCAGCTTCTTCCATCATTTCAACTTATGCTTTCATTGTCACATTCCTTTCTTTTAATGGAATATTATTTTTTAATATACTTCTATTGATTTCACAGAAGGGAGAGGGAGGGAGAGATAAAAACGTCAATGGATGAGAGAGAATCACTGATCGGCTGCCTCCCACACATTCCACACTGGGGATAGAGCCTGCAACCCAGGCATTGTGCCTGACCAGGAATTGAACCGTGACCTCCTGGTTCATAGGTCAACACTCAATCACTGAGCTATGCCGGCTGGGCCATTGTCACATCACTGATTCTGATTCTGACTCTCCTACCTCTCTTTTATAAGAACTTTTGTGATTACATTGGGCCTACCAGGAAAATCCAAAAATTTCCCATCTCATGGCAACTTAATCATAACTAAAAAAAAACCAAAAAACAATGGTTGCATGTAAAGTAACATTCACAGTTTCCAGGGATTGGAACATAGATATCTTAGAGGACTCATTATTCTTTCTACCACCGATGTCCTTTATTTTCTAATTTATTCTGTTTTACTTAATTCTTATTTTTATTCATAAACTTATTAATAAATTTCATTTAAAGGACTATTCTGATTAGTTTATTTTTCATAGGTTTATTCATTGAATACTCTGCCAAAGTATTTTTCACTCATTAAACACCAATCTCTTTTCTCTTTTATGATTGGATAATTCTGAAGCGTTTCTCTCTACAGACAGTTCTCTGGGTAATGTTACATCACCCTCTCCCATTTATTTATATAAAAAAAAGTTCCCTCATTTCAACATATGTACATATGTGCTTTATGGTTTTTGTTATTTATTTTCCACAAGTAAAGGTCAGGAATTGTTATCTTTCTTTTAAATTTTTTTTTTTACTGTTTCATTTCATTACTGCTGTGTATGTGCTCCATGTGAGTGACGTAGGTGCTTATGTAGGTGGGTTCCGACTTACAGTGAAAATCGCATTACGTCGCGCTGTAGGAACGGATCTCTGACGTAACCCGAGGACCTACTGTATATATATTCTCTCTGTGTTCTATTTTGTTCTTTGTATGACAAAGGAGGGGCAGTTTATTAATCCATTTGTTAAGAAAAATACATTATTGATTCATATTCCAGCTGAAAATGGGTTTCCTCCCTTTATACAGTGGTATCTAGGACAACCAAAAAATCTTTCTAAAAGTTCCTGGAGAGACTTTTATTCCCCTAAGTATTAGTAACAATTTTTCCTCCATGTTCCCCAGGACCTGAACCAGTGTGCTAATAGGTCACCTGGGGTTGAAATTGGATCACTTGGGCGTTTATTTGGGATTTCATATGTATTAACAAAGGAGAGATATTAACAGATTCATTTGATATAAAAAAAAAACATAACATTCAGTTTGAGTAACTGCACAAGTGTCTGCCTCCCTGTAACTGAACTTCACATGAACAGTGGAAGTCTGGGGTCAGAAAGACAAATATTTATAGGGACTTAAATGGGAAGATAATAGCCTGATCTTTATATGTGAATGTAGCCGCAGCCTTGGGAATCTGGCCAGGCTGTGTAAACTATACCTGTTAGCCAGGAGAGGTAATGCTTTCTGTCGTGAAGAGGTAAATAGGGGTGATATGCCAGATCAGGTCCCCCACCTCCTCCCATCTTTCAATGGTGCATGACCAGTCCACATACACTGTGTCTACATGGGTCCCTACTGCGCTAGGTGACAGGGTCCCACTAGGGACCAGGCAGTTCTTTCCCACCAGGGGTGTGAATTAATTGCCCCAACCAGCAGAATGTCCCATTGCAGATTCCAGTCAATCAGTGGTTCTCAACCTTCCTAATGCCGCAACCCTTGAATACAGTTCCTCATGTTGTGGTGACCCCCAACCATAAAATTATTTTCGTTGCTACTTCATAACTGTAATTTTGCTACTGTTATGAATCGTAATGTAAATATCTGATATGTAGGATATTTTCATTGCTACAAATTGAACATAATTAAAGCATAGTGATTAATCACAAAAACAATATATAATTATATATGTGTTTTCCGATGGTCTTAGGCAACTCCTGTGAAAGGGTCATTCGACCCCCAAAGGGGTCGCGACCCACAGGTTGGCGACCCACAGGTTGAGAACCGCTGCAGTAAATAGTCGCAGTTCTAGGGACAGTAGGGCTTGCTGCCCTCAATTATCATGGCCATGCCATAGCGTCAATCATTTCAGAATCACCCAAGTGTCACTACCCAGGGTAGGGCAAGGTTCATGCGTGATTACCAACCAGACCCTCATAACTCGGCCCATTGGCTACTGTGATTTTTTTCTGTTTCCACGTAGAGAGTATCAGCGGACAGTTGAATGCTGGCTGCCTTCAGGTGGGCAGATTAGCACAGCTAGAGCCATCAGTGTACCAAGTTCCAGTCAAACTTCCATACAAGCCTGAGACATTTGGCAATATGGGCACAAGCACGTTTCCCAAGCTTGAGCAATTAGGCAAGTCAATTGAGCTTGCAGCTGCTGCCGTTTGGGATCTTGGGCTTGATCTCCTTGGGCTTTATAAGGGCCTTGATAGCCTCAGCACGTGCACTCATGGCCTTGGTGTTGGCCTACATCTTCAGGCCCTTCTTGTTGTGCTTCTTGGCAGAGTGCATGTTTCTCAGGAACTACCCCTTAAGAGATTCATATCTTTGTGATTGAGGTTTCCTAATGCTGTTTCTGTGCCATTTTCAGGACTGGTTGCATGTGGAGTGGTTCTTCGACTTGGCCATATTTGCACCAAAGCCCGCAGCTCCAGAAGCGCTTGCAACTGGAAGAGGAAGAGAGAGGCCTCCCAGAGTGACTTCTGAGAATCACTCTTTTAGACCAATCATGGCCACCCAATTCTCTATCAGTGATATATTTGGGGAAGGCATATGATCCAGTTCTGACAAAATGGACCTTATGGTTTGAGATTGAAAGGAAGAGAGATCCTTAGGAAGACTTTCCTTTCTGAAAAAAAGAGAGAACTAACAATAATGAGGCCCTTTTTGTCCCTTCACCTTCCTTGTTGCCTGGGATGCTGGTGTGCACGGACTTGAATGTGGACCCTTGGCAGTCATCTTGGGATTATGAGGTCGGCAGGGCAGGCAGATGAGAAGATCCTCGATGACATAGTTTATACTGCAGAACCAACTTTGGAACTGACTATCTTTAAATAGTAGTTATGTGAGATAACAGAATATCTGTTATTTAAACATTGCAAAAGATTCTGTTATTTCCAGCCCAAAGCATCCTAACCAATAGGATTAAAACATGCCATATTAAACATTCTCCCTCTCCCTGCAAATACCCAAATGGTGAAAGTTTAGAGGTGTGTGAAATGTTTAAGAAGAATTAACTGTAACTATTTAAGTACTATTCATATTCAGTACTAAAAAAAAACCAATAAAATATTCATGAGTACTTTACATCTAACAGAAATTTAATAAAAATATAAACTTAATAAAGCAAGAGCTTAAACACCAGATAAAACAATAACAGGAGATAGAAAGGGAAATTTCAGAGTTAAAATAGCAATTCAAGGACCAAATTTGTTAGTTGCTACTAACAAATTAATATGAAATAGCAAGAAATAGAATAGACACCACTGACATGAGATTTTACAAAAGCCTCTTTAAACACTGAAATGCCAGAGGAGAAGAAAACAAAGGTTAAAGCAATTAGAAAGAAGTTAATCATTACAGAGGACAAACATTACCCAACATAAGATCAATTTTTCCCAAAAGAGTAATCCTAAAAAATGCAGCAGAAAAAAAAAAGGGATTAAAAGAAAGTGAATTTGTAAATTAAAGGATCCATCTTGTTCTAGAAAAAAGGTGATATGAAATGATCAACCTGATGTCAGATGGATACTAGACTTATCAGAATAATCACTTCATAAGGTATATAAATGTCTAATTGCCATATTGTACACCTAAAACTAATATAACATTATGTCAACTGTAACTGAAAAATACGTTTTATTTTTAAATATATTTTTATTGATTTCAGACAGGAAGGGAGAGGGAGAGAGATAGAAACATCAATGATGAGAATCATTGATCGGCTGCCTCCTGTATGCCCCCTACTGGGGATCAAGCCCACAACCCAGGCATGTGCCCTTAACCACAATCCAAACTGGGACCCCTTCAGTCTGCAGGCCAATGCTCTATCTACTGAACCAAACCAGTTAGGGCCTGAAAAATACATTTTAAAAGATTATTAACCTGGGATGAAAAATGCCAAATTCAGTTGAATTTCAAGTAAAGTCATCTATAATAGAAGAAAATAGAATCATCCTCTGACTTTTCCACAGTAATATTCAATGCAAGGGGATAACAGAGCAATATCTAGAAAGTTAAAATGTGAGACAAGACTATTATATTACACAGCCAGGTTGTTCACATTTAAGGAAGTATATTTACATTCCTAAGTATAAAGGAACTCTGGAATCACATTACCCAGGAATCCTAGAACAAAACTACTTTTTAATAAAGTCCATATATCCATGAGATTTCAGGATAGAGAAGGCAAAAAAAAAAAAAATCATTGGTTGTAAACAATGACTACATTTAAATACGCAATTAAATAACTGTGATATAAAGCATGGTGTAAAGCATGATTCACTAAATGTGATGATTATTTCTGGGTGATAGAATTTAAAATATATTTTTATTGATTTCAGAGAGGAAGGGAGATGGAGAGAAACATAGAAACATCAATGGTGAGAGAGAATCACTGATTGGCTGCCTCCTGCATGCCCCTTATTGGGAATCAAGTCCACAACCCAGGCATATGCCCTTGACCAGAATTGAACCTGGGAGCCTTCAGTCTGCAGGCCAACACTCTCTCCACTGAGCCAAACCGATTAGGGCTATTATATTTTACCTTTCTTATTAATCTCTCTGTGTTGTTTGAATGCTTTTCAAAGAATATGCTATATTACATATTCACAAACATAATCATTACTGTAAATATAAATTTGTGATCTAGCTTAAATAATTTATCTCTAGAAATTTTAGGAGGGGGATAAACTAACTGGGATAAAACTTGGCTTGATTTTTATCCTTTAAATATTTAGTACCTTGTTCATAAGTCTACCTTTGTATGTAATATTTTGTATTCTTATAACCCAACAATGTAGAATTATTCAGCACAAAGCAGGCTTTAATTTTCTTGGCTTTAGTGCATTACTAAGACCTTTGCAAATTCTTTGAAAAAATAAGAGTGGAGGGAACACATCCCAACTAATGAAAGATTAAAACTTTTTCTAAGATCAGAAACAAGACAAGTATGTCTTACCACTTTTATTCAACATTGTGCTGGAGACACTAGTTAGGGCAATTAAGCAAAAACAAACAAACAAACAAATCATATTGGGAAAGAAATTAAACTACTTCTACATGTAGATGACATAAACTTGTTTGTAGAAAATTCTAAGGACTCCGTTAAAACTAAGAAATGCATTAATTCATCAAAGTTGAAAAATACCAAATCAATTATAAATATCAATTGCATTTTTGTACACCATCAAATAACAGAGAATAAAGTTAAGAAAAAAATTTCATTTTTAGTAACATCATAGAAATAAAACACTTAGAAATATTTTTAATTATTAAAATTTTGAAAGAAATTAAAGACTAAACAAATGAAAAGACATGTTCACAGATTAGAAAACTTAATATTGCTAAGATGGTGATACTCCACAAATTGTTCTACAGATTCCATACAATCTCAATAAAAATCAGCTTTTCTTATATAGAAATTGATAAGTTGATCCTAAAATTCACATGGAATAACAAGGAACCCAGAATAGCAAAGACAATCTTGAACCTGACTGGTGTAGCTCAGTGGTTAATCATCAACCCATCTCAGTTTGATTCCCAGTCAGGGCACATGCCTGGGTTTGGTGAGGGGGGAAATGGGAGGTCAACCCCCACCCAATATGGGGTATACAGGAGGGAGCCAATCAATGATTCTCTCTCATCATTGATGTTTCTATCTTTCTCTTCCTCTCCTTTTCTCTCTGAAATCAATAAAAATATATTTATTTAAAGGAAATCAGGGAAGGACAAAAAGCCCTGTTACTGGGCTTTTTTCCCTTCTTAGCACCCCAATTTTCTTTTTTTCTCCATTGCCTCTTCTACTCTGGCTATTTGGTAGAGCTATTATTTGAGACTTGGCTTCTCAAGTTAGGGCATTGTATTTGCCTTTCCTGTAATTTGCATTTCTAGTGCAGGGATAAAGACTGAAGCTATCAGTGATCAAGTTTCTCTTCTGCTTGTATAACAGCATCCTGACCAGACCATTCCTGCCACAGAGACTACTATTGTCTTCAGGGCTGTCTTCATTCCACTGTTCTCACTCCTGACTCTCTTACCTCTTGTCTATTTGATTATATCCCTAATGCCTTTGGAATAAATTCCTTTCTGCGTAAGTTAGAGCCATTTTCTGAAGCATGCCACAGAAAGATTCACTCATGAGTGGCAGGGACCATGGTAGGGCTGGGTCCTATAGGACTGGGTAGTCTTGCAGAATCCAAAACAGCTCTAGAGTCCTTAGCAATAGAAATTCAAGAACTCGCCCTAGCCAGTTTGGCTCAGTGAATAGTGTCAGCCTTCAGATTAAAGGGTTCCCAGTTTGATTCTGGTCAGGGCACATGCCTGGGTTGTGGGCTCAATCCCTAGCAGGGTGTGTGCAGGAAGCATCCAATCAATGATTCTCTCTCATCATTATGTTTCTCTCTCTCTTCCTTTCCTTTCCTCTCTGAAAGCAATAAATATATAGAAAAGAAAATCCTATATAATAAAGAGGTAATATGCAAATTAGCCCTCACTCCCTCACAAGACCAGGCTGGCAGGGGGATTAGTGAGGGACAACCAAATGACTGAACAGCAGGCTGCGTGGGGTGACAAGGCCAGCAGGAGGTTAGTGAGGGACGACCAAACGACTGAACAGCAGGCTGTGTGTGGTGACCAGGCTGGTGGGGGGCCGTGAGGGGTGACCAGGCCGGTAGGGGGGCAGTTGGGGGTGACCAGACTGGCTGAGGGGGCAGTTGGGGGCAATGAGACTGGTAGGCACAGCAGTGAGGAGCGACTAGGCCGGCGGGGGCAGGGGAGGGGGGCGGCAGTTGGGGGCGACCAAGTAGGCATGGGAGTGGCAGTTAGGGGCAACCAGGCCATCATGGGGGGCAGTAAGGGATGACCAGGCTGGCGGGGGGGGGGGGGCGGCAGTTAGGGGTGATCAGGCAGGCAGGCAGTTGAGCAATTAGGAGCCAGCAGTCCAGGATTGTGAGAAGGATGTCTGACTGCCGGTTTAGGCCCCTGAGGGGTCCCAGATTGGAGAGGGTGCAGTCTGGACTGAGGTGACCCCCACCTCCATGAATTTCGTGCACTGAGCCTCTAGTGCAGCGGTTCTCAACCTGTGGATCACAACCCCTTTGGGGGTCTAACGACCCTTTCACAGGGGTCGCCTAAGACCATCAGAAAACACATATATAATTACATATTGTTTTTGTGATTAATCACTATGCTTTAATTATGTTCAATTTGTAACAATGAAAATACATCCTGCATATCAGATATTTACATTACTATTCATAACAACAAAATTACAGTTATGAAGTAGCAACAAAAATAATTTTATGGTTGGGGGTCACCACAACATGAGGAACTGTATTAAAGGGTCGCGACAATAGAAAGATTGAGAACCACTGCTCTAGTGTATATATAAAAAAAGAAACTCAAAAACTCTCTCTATAGCGCAGTGGTTCTCAACCTTCCTAATTCCATGACCCTTTAATACAGTTCCTCATGTTGTGGTGACCCCCAATTTCATTGTTACAAATTAGGCGACCTCTGTGAAAGGGTCGTTCGACCCCCAAAGGGGTCGCGACCCACAGGTTGAGAACCGCTGCTCTAGTGTAACATGACTAACTACTCTCTGTCTATCTGCTACTACTCTGCGTCTGTTCCTTTCCCTACTACCAACGGACTTCCTCACCTTTGTCTAATTTCCAGCTCACAGTTTCTTTATACTCAAAATTTCAGTTATTCTCTTCAACATTCTCATAGCCCCTGCAGGGGAGGTAAAACTCATTTTTTTACCCTCTTAGGTTGTGGTATCACGCTAAGAATGAAACTGACATGAGGCATATCAACAGGAGAAAAGCATATAAATTTCATTTAAAATTTTCATGAAAACTGAAGACTGGAAGAGGCAGTTAGGACAGAGAGCTTAGCTACTGTTTTTAACACAATGAATGTTAATTTTTGGAGAAGAGACAAGACACAGGAAAAGATTTTAAGCTTCTAGGGGTGGTAAATTGTGAGGAAGTGCCTAAAAAATATATGGGGGAACTAATGGAAAAATAAGGGTTGTCTTCATAGGTTTGTTTGTACAGGTTTATTTTGGCATTCACTCCCTCTGTTGATAAGAAAGTTCTGGTACAGGTAGGGCTAGTTTCTCAAGGGAAATTTTATGATCTGCTTTTAGGCAGAAAGAGGGAGGTCAAAGAGCCCTTCCTGCATGTGCTATTCCTCAAGAGCCCTCAGCTCACAATAAATAGGCCACAGCATTATATTTGGGGGTGGCATGTTTTGATCCCCTAGGGGATCACACTTCTGAAGCTCTGCTCTCATCTTTAATTAACTGAATCTATCAGAATTCTGCAATTAAACTCCTGTGAGTGAGAATCTGTTTGACACAGCGCATCCTCCAACAATGGAGAGTGCCTCACCGGGCCAGGACAAGGATGAAGCAAGCCAGGTGGCTAGGGCATAACATTTCATAAGGTAGGTTTCTCACTTGTGATGACAACCAGGCACTTACACAACCGTGAAAGGGAGCACTTCTGGAAATGCTGCACCCAGGGTATCTTGCTTGCCTCACCCTAGTCCCGGCCTGAAATGCTTCAGCATAGTGTTCCGAAACTATGCTTATCTTAACCCCAATTAGGGCCAGCCTAATTCCTGCTACAGTACCCTTCAGCAAATCTCTCCTCCCTAAAGTCCATTCTCAGATTCCCAAGGCTCGGTGAGCAGAAGTTGCTTTTATCTTTCCCAAAGAGTCCTCATTGTGTGGTCCAGAATTTACCTTTTCTCAGGATGATTAAAGGGGGAAGCACACATTCTCTTTACACCCCACCCTTGGGGCTGTCCTTCTATACCATCAGAAGGTTCTTCTGAAAATAATGAGCGGTGTGTGTTTCAAAATATGAATAATTCAGTTTTTAATAATATCACATACTGGTATAGGCTTACAACCAAATAGTCAAGTTTGTTTTGGATAATTGGTTTGTCTCCAGTTCTAATTTTCTACTTTTACTTCCTTGAACAAGTCACATTTATTTCTCCAAAATAGCAATTTTTATAGATAAGCTATTCTAATGCCAGATTAGAGTAAACGTCTTTAATATCATGTTCAGGGATGTTGTTCTACAGAAAGATTTACTTTTTTAAATAGGACACTCAATTTTCAACATAAATCTTCTATATTTGAGTATTATCATTGACTTTCCCAAGAAAAATTGATAGTTAACTATATCCACTTAACTAAAAAGTCATGCAAAAATAATACTTCCCAGAACACAGGGAGGGTATGTTCCCCAAAACAAGCTGTTTTTCCATTCTGGGTGGCTAAAAGTGCTTCTAATATATAAATTCAAAATTTTCATACATCTATGTTTTTTGTAAGGTTCATTCTTCAGTGAGCAAACACATACCTCAGTTAAGGCACAGCACTTCATGTGATCCCACTGCACAGTATGTAGGCTAGCCTGTGTTTTGGTTGTTCTTCAGTCAGCTCACTCTGTTACCAGTGGCCCTGGGAATACGGGATAAGTTAGTAACACGATAGAAAACAGGATGACTAGTCAGCATGGGCCATGGGTAGGGCTGGGGACATGGCAAATATTTTGATAGCTCTCTCAGCATCATACTAAGTAAGTCACAACCACAACAAGGAGTTTGGTGGAGCGGACACAGAGAACAACACAGAGCTGACGTAGGGCCCCACCCTGCCCCTCCACAAACAGTGGTGCAAGAAGCAAGCAAGTTCCTCATTGGGGTTCCTGATTCTACTAAGTTGAGCTATTTGTCACAGGCTGTCCTGGAGGGAGAGCAAGTATCCAAAGACCAGAACAGAGTTGGTGAAAGAAGTTCACCAAGCCAAAACCGGTTTGGCTCAGTGAATAGAGCGTCGGCCTGCGGACTGAAAGGTCCCGGGTTCGATTCCGGTCAAGGGCATGTACCTGGGTTGCGGGCACATCCCCGGTAGGAGATGTGCAGGAGGCGGCTGATCGATGTTTCTCTCATCGATGTTTCTAACTCTCTATCTCTCTCCCTTCCTCTCTGTAAAAAAAATCAATAAAATATATTAAAAAAAAAAAAAAAAAAAAGAAGTTCACCAAGTAGTGAGCAGGCTTTGGAAGTGTTTGGTCTTTTGGTAGGAGTGAGGTGGCCACTGGAGTGGCTCAGTTGGCTGAGTGCTGTCCTGTGCACAAAAGGTTGCCAGTTCGATGCTATGTCAAGGGACATACCTGTGTTCAATCCCTGGTGGGGATGAATATGGAAGGCAACCAATCAATGGATCTCTCGCTCTCTCTCTCTCTCCCTCCCTCCTTGCAATTCCTTTCCTTTTACCTCTATCTTCAGGAAGATTTTCGGTTTTGCAGAGGTTTTGTTTATTTTGTATCGTTTAATTTTTCTCTAATTATTATTATAGATCTAAGGTACCTTTCTTGAAATAGTGTCTTACTTATATGACTCCACTTCTGCTTTTGAGAAAAATTCTCATTTTTTGAAATTTATCTTTATTGTTGAAAGCATTACAGATGTCCCCCTTTATCCCCCTATTGACCCACTCCACCCTGCACCAGCCCCTCCCAAGTCTTCACCACAAAAAACTATTGTCTGTGTCTTACATATGCATGTAAGTTTCCCAGTTATTAATCCCTTCCCAGCCCTTTAGAAATTTGTTAATTTTACATCTGGGGTAGGGAGGAGGAGGCTTGTGCCTTATAGTGTCCTACACGAGGCTTATGAGGACTGCTGTTTTACTAAATCTGGAGGTGTCCTTTCCAAATCCCCAGATTGCTTCACTGCTTGGTATACAACTTGGTAAGCTTGATACTTCTGCTCAAAACATAAGTTTAAAACCAGGTCCCCAAGTCATATTTTATCAAGTTGCCTATATATAAGCCTTAGATTCCCATGGGAGCATGGAGTGAGAGAACCTAATGGTTATTGAATATAGGCACTATAGTAATACTTTATATTCAAGCCACACAACAGCTTTCGTAGGAAGTACCATTATCTCTACTTTACAGCTGAGATAAAAATAAAATTCAGAGTTGAGTAACCAACTCCCTAAGGCCATACAATGGCTAGGAGCCAGAGATAAAATTCCTTTGCATCACTTCAGATAATAACAGTTACATATTGCTTATGAAAACAATTTTTGACCTTATGCTCATATACCCTTTTGTCAAATACTTGAAGAACTCCAGTGCTATATTAAAGTTTGTAATTCAGCCATCTTACAAATATTCGTGTCTGTCTTTCCTTAAGAAACGACTGTCTTGGATGACACCACTGTAACATCTCTTACATATTCAAGTTTAAGTGGCAGATTTAACATAATTTCTCTAACACTATCACCCTTTTGTTTGAATATCCAACCACAAAGATTTTTTGTCTGGCTACCTTCCAAGAGAACTCAAATAGATTTGGGGCTACTATTTGATTCCTTGAACAGTGAGTTTGTGAGGCTAAAGACTAAGTATCTTTTACTTCTTGTCAAAGATCTTAGGGCCAAATGGTGTATAGTAGAGTCACATCTGAGGTTGAGATAGGCATTATGTATAAAATGTGTCTTACATAGTCTGGAATGCCAGAGGCAGATATTAAGAGCCTAAGTGCAGAATTTAAAAAGTGAGAACAACCAGCAAAGAACACAGTAGGCAGTAGTACTAGTTTTCAAACTTGTGTGCTTAAAAACATTCTGATCTGTAGGTCTGGAGTAGAAGCAAGATATTTGTATCATTAACAAAGGTCAGAAGTGATCCAAATTTGAGAATTCCTGGGAAAGGCATCAGTAAAACCAGAAGATGTCTAGTAATGAATTCCCATTAAGGAGAAGGAGCAGGAAATATCTATGGTTGGAATTTGTTCTGCTCTACTCCCAGCCCAACTTGGTGTACATGACTCTGATCCATATAAGTGGGTGAAGGTTCAGAGAACAGGTTGAGGGAGTAGGATATTTTGCTAAAGACCAAGATTTCCAAAGGGCAGAGTGGATTAGGGAGATTTCAGAGTGGATTAGGGATATGATATTGGGTGATATCACTAGAAGATGCTCAGAGCCATACAATTGAGTATGTCCCAACTTTCAAAAAAATGCTTCTTCACCCCTCTTCCCTTTGTAAATGTGTCTTTATTTCTCAGTTCCACTTTATAGCGAGACTTTTCAAAAGGGTTGTCAATTTCCCCTGTTTTATTTCCTATTTTCCTATTTCCTCTTCAATCCACATCAATCAGGTTTTGTCCCAACAACTTTGGCAAAGTTTTCAAACTTCATGTTTCCAAATCTAATGGTTATTTCTCAGTTTCATCTTGTTAACCTCTTAGCAGTGTTGACAGAGTTGACCACTTCCTTTTTCTAGAAAGAGTTCTTCACGTGGCTTCCCGAACATCATATTCCTTTGATTTTCCTTCTACCTCATAGACCACTCCTTCTGAATTCCATTGTTGGCTCCTTTTCCTCAACATTTATTGGAGTCCATCAAAGCTTAATGCCCAACCCTCTTCTGTCTCTACCTTCCCTTCCCAGATTATCTCATCCAGTCTCATGGCATCCATGTGCTAATGGCTCCCCAAATTTTTATCTCTAGCCCTGACATCTAAACCCAGTCCAAAGTCATTAACTTTTCCAGACCCTTCTTGGTGACTCCATTTGGTGAATATAGATGTTTAATATTGTCTTTCTTCCCCAAACCTATTCCTCGTATAGTTTTTCATTATTATTATTATTTTAGTAATTGACAACTCCATTCTATCAGTTGCTCTGGCAAAAAAAAAAAAAAATCATCCTGGATTTCTCTTTTTCTAATATTTCACATCTAGTCCCTCTGGATATCCAATATTTTCCATCTTTAAAATATAAATGAAGTCTGACTATTTCCTATCACCACAACTTCCACTACCCTGATTCAAGCCACCAGGGCTCTCAACTGGATTAGTTAATAGCTTTCTCCCTGATCTTCCTGTGTTTGTATCTCCACCTTCCCACATAGTCTATTGTTGAGACAGCAATCATAATGCTCTTTTAAAAACATGTTACTCTTGCACAACTCTCCCACCCATACAACCCCATCCCTGAATTTCCAAGTAGGGAGGAAAGGATATATTTTCACTACGTGTCATTGGGTATAATTGGATGTTCTTTTGGTAAAATTTTAAATAAGAAACATGTATTATTTTCTTATTGCTGCTTAACAAATTAGTGGCTTAAAACAACACAAATTTATTCTCTTACAATTCTGGAGGTCGGAAGTCTAAAAGCAAGGTATCAGAAGGGCTGCATTCCTCTGGAAGCTTCAGGGAAGAATAACAGTTGGGGCAAGCAATGGAAAAATAAAAGTAAAAAAACCTTGGGAGGAAAGTCTGGGAAATGAGATGCTTTGGGGGAATAAGGCCTTTGAAAAGCTCCCATAATTTCTAGAAAATATAGAAGGTCGAGTGCATGCCCAGGGCTGGGACATGCTTGAAAACATCTGAGAAAACATTGAGCTCTTACCTCTAGGCTCTGCTCACATGGGAAGTGAAGACTAACGCACAATTGTTACCTGTCTGGCTGAGTGTTGAAGGTGTGTCCCAACATGCCATGGAGACCCTTGGCAAACTGGGAGGTTTTTCTGTGATTGTTGTTGCAGGCATTTAAGGAAATCTCTGTCAAATTATTAGCTGATCACTCAGCTAATGGAAGAGAGACTTCAGTGGTCCCACACAATAACAACAAAAAGAGCTTACAAAATGTTTTCAGAAAATTCAATAAACAAATAAAAAAGCAACAAACAGATCCTAGGGAGGGCACAATATAATTACTGGAATTGCTACATCCTATATAATAAAAGCCTAATATGCAAATTATCCCCTCAACTAGGAGTCCCACCGCTCGCTATGACGTGCGCTGACCCCAGTGGGCAGTGCAGATCATGGCAGGCGTCAGTGAGGAGGCACTAGCAGCGGGCGGCAGTGGAGGAGCTGCCAGCCCCAATGGGCTTCCAGGTGATCAGCGCTGCAGCTGCAGGGACCCCAGGGGCCAGTTGGGCTCACTGTGGGTTCGTGCAGGAGCCGGTCTGCCAAGGCCGGTTTGGAGAGAGCACACTGCCTGCCTAGCTTCTGTGTGGCGCTGCCGGGAGGTCCAGAGGCCCACACTGCACCCCTGCCCGCAGTGTCCGGCCGCGCTTACTGCATCTTCGTGTGGGGATTCGGGCTCTGTGACTCAGGTGCAGGAGGGTGCGTGGGGGCCCAGGGGCCCAGGTGCTGCCCAGGGCCCAGAGGTCAGCTGGGACCTGCCCTTCCATGCCAGACATTTGCACTTCGATTGCTGGCCAGGCCTAGGGACTGCACCTGTGCATGAGTTTGGTAATAATAATAATAATAATAATAATAATAATAATAATAATGTATTTTGTACAAAGAAGTAAAGAAAACCAAGAGTACAACGTCTCATCAAATAAAAAATATCAATAAAGAGATAGAAATTTATTTTTAAAGGAGGGACCAGCCCAGATGGCGTGGCTCAGTGGTTGAGCGTCAACCTATGAACCAGGAGGTCACAGTTCGATTCCCAGTCAGGGCACACACCAGGGTTGCAGACTCGATCCCCAGTGTGGGGTGTGTAGGAGGCAGCCAATTGATGATTCTGTCTGGGCATGCAGGAGGCAGCCAATTGATGATTCTGTCTATCTCATCATTGATGTTTCTCTCTCTCCCTCACCCTCTCTGAAATCAATAAATTTTTTTTTAAAGGAACCAAATAAAAATTCTGGAGTTGAAAAATGCAATAAATAAAATTTTTAAATCACTTGAGTGGTTCAACAGCAGATTTAAGCATACTGTGAAGTGAATTGGTTACTAACTTATGAATGTCTTTAAGTTGTTTAACAAACCCTCGACAATAATGTAAAATGTCTCCTTTTAGCAAAGTTTGTTCATACATGCTTTCTTTCAGATGCATAGGGAGGTAAGTGACTATTGCATAAAGAGAAAGTTTATGTTTACCAAAAGGAGCAGATCTCAGGTTGAAGAGTACTATAGGGAGAGTTTTTGTCCAGGGAGATTAAAAGCTTCTGAAATTTTGGCTAGTTGGATTTTGATTAGATGATTGTACGTTCCACCAGTCCAGAAGACTGGGGGTGATAGGCACAATGGAAATCCTATAGTATAGACCAGGGGTGGGCAAACTTTCTGACTCGAGGGCCACAATGGGTTCTTAAACTGGACTGGAGGGCCGGAACAAAAGCATGGATGGAGTGTGTGTGTGAACTAATATAAATTCAAAGTAAACATCATTACATAAAAGGGTACGGTCTTTTTTTTCAATAGTTTTATTCATTTCAAACGGGCTGGATCTGGCCCGCGGGCCGAAGTTTGCCCACGGCTGGTATAGACCAAATGTTACCAATGGATTTTATTATTTGCCCAGTGAAATGAATCCCTTGGTCACTATGTAACTCAGAGGGAATTCCCAATTAGAAATTATTTTTTCTAATAACAATTTACCAACTGTTAAGGCTGTTGCTCTCCTGCAAGGGAATGCCTCAACCCAGTGAGAAAAAATACAAGTCATAACTAATATATGTCTGTACCCTTGAAATAGTGACATTTGGATAAAATCCAATTGTCATACTTCAAGTGGTCCTAAAGGGAGTGGGAAATGTCCTTGGGATCCATGGAGTGGTTTTCCTAGGTTATATTTGGACAGATGGGATATCTGCTGTACACTTTATAAGCTACTATAAGAGAAAGTTTCCAGTAATATTGTTTAGTCCATGAAATCATTTTTTTAGGACCCCAATGTGTTAGCTCATGTACATGTTGAAGTACATGGGATTGGGCCTCTATAGGTAAAATAGATTTCTGATTAGATCCAAGCCATGTCTGTCTGGGTTAAAGGTTCCCACTGTTAGTTGCCATATTCTTTTTTCATCTTCTGTAGTTGTGTACTGAAACTGTAAAAGATAACCTTTTATTGATTTAATAGAAAGCAAAGAACATTCTTGGGTCTGGATAACTTGACTGTTCAATACCGCCTGCTTAGCTGCAGCATCAGCAAAATGATTTCCTTTTGCTTCCATGGTGGTAGCTTTAGAATGCCCTGGGATTTTGATAATTGCCAATTGTTTCAGTTGCTGTATGGCATCTAAAAATTCTGCAACCAGTTTTCCATTTTTTATGGGCTGCCCAGAGGAAGTTAAGAAGCCTTGCTGCTTCCATAACATTCCAAAGTCAGAGCTACAGCAAATGCATAGCAACTATCAGTGTAAATATTGACTACTTGGCCTTTGGCCAATTGACAAGCCCAAGTTAGAGCAAATAGTTCAGCTTGTTGGGCAGATCTTATTTCAGGTAGCTAAGAACTTTCAATTATGTCCACCATGGAAGTTATTGCATATCCAGTTCGGTAATGTCCCTGTTCATCTTTCAGATAAGATCCATCTGTGAACCAAATTAAGTCAGCATTATCAATAAGAGTTTCCTGTAAATCATTCCTAGGAGCAACAAGGTGCTCAGTGAGCAAAACACAACTGTGGGCGTCTTCATCCTGTAAAGAGGGTAACGGAGTGGGAGGGTTAAGGCGATTACAGCAAGTTAAAGTAATATTAGGTGCAGAGAGCAGGAGCACTTCATAAGAAGCCAATCTACTGACAGAAAAGTGTTGAGTGTGATGAGAGTTCAGGAAAGATTCAACAGAACGAGGAACAGAAATAGTTAAAGGAGAGCCCATAACTATATCTTCTGTGTGTTTACATAACAGGGCTGTAGCAGAGATTGCCCTCATACAGGAAGGAGCTCTTTTGCTACTGTGCCTAGCTGCTGACTATAAACCTATAGTGATTCCATATTTCGGAGTTAGAACTGCTAAAGCATTTCCTTTACTTTCATATGTGAAAAGGAAGAAGAGAAGTTTATAGTTTGGATGCCCCAGCGCAGGAGTTTTAGACAGTACTTCTGATAGAGCCTCTATAGCTTGATTCCCTTCAGGATTCCACTGAATTTGAATCAGGTTTATCTGACTTTAATAGGGCAGAGAGAGGTTGGGCTATCAATGAAAAGTTTGGAACCCAATTTCTACAATATCCAGTCAAACCCAGGAATCCTCTAAGTTGCTTTCTTGTTTTTGCAAGAGAGAAAGATAGGATTCCTCTAAGTCAGGGTTAATCAGGAGCCCATCTTTAGATATGAGATGGCCAAGGTATTTTACTTGAGGTAAGTAAAACTGAAGCTTATCCTTCGAGACTTTATGTCCCTTTATAGCTAGCTGCTACAGTAGGTAAATTGTGTCCTTTTGAGGGTCTAGTAATGTCCTAAAGCATAAAAATAAATCATCTACATACTGGATTAGAGTGGAATCTCTAGGAAATTTAATATCATTTAAATCAGCTTTTAATATCTGGGAAAATAGGTGGGACTTTCTGTATATCCCTGGGGCATTATAATAGAAGTAAATTGTCCATCTTTCCAGGTGAAGGCAAAGAGATATTGACTGTCCTTTTCTACTGGAATACTGAAAAGGCACTACATAAACCTATTACTGAAAAATATTGGCAGTCCACAGGAATGGCTGATAATAATGTACGTGGATTTGAAACCACAGGATGTCTGGGTATAACTATTTTATTTATAGCTCTGAGATCCTGTACAAATATCCATCCTTTTTCTTTCTTTCTTTCTTTAAATATATTTTATTGATTTTTTTACGGAGAGGAAGGGAGAGGAGTAGAGCTAGAAACATCGATGAGAGAGAAACATCAATCAGCTGCCTCCTGCACACCCCCTACTGGGGATGTGCCCGCAACCAAGGTACATGCCCCTGACCAGAACCGAACCTGGGACCCTTCAGTCCGCAGGCCGACGCTCTATCCATTGAGCCAAACCAGCCATCCTTTTTCATTTGGTTTCTTTACTGGAAGAATAGCAGAATTACAGGGGCTTGTACATGGAATTATAAGCCCCCTTTTTGACCAGTAAAAATATATGTTGCACCATAACATCTCCTACTTGGAAGGGGGCAAGTTTGGATTTAAAAACAGTCATTGGTTGGTTAGATATCCCTACCATTTATACAGAAGCTTTATTCCGAGTGAGAAGGAAACTTAGTTGGGTAGGGTAAAGAACAGATAAAGTAGCCCCAGTGTCCACAAGGGCCTTAGTAACTTCCCCTTTTATGAAAATTTCAATTTCTCCTAAAGTATTAGTAAGGAGAAGGGGAAGTACCCTCTCAGTCCTCGGAGTAGCCCTATGCTTGCTTCTGTTTGTTTTCTCTTTGTAAATACCATTTCAGTTTTCTATAATCTTTCTTATGGTGGTCTGCCTTTTTACAGTAAAAACTTCTTTCCCTCCTTTTCTAAGAGATTTCCGAGTAGAATTGACTTGATTGATTAATTGTTGGAGCTGTAAGTTTATAATTTGGTCAGCTTTATCTTTTTTTCTCTTTTGGTTTGTTAGATAGTCAATCAGCCAGAATAGCCAGTTCATCAGCATGGGTAGTTTGCCTGTTTAATTTATGTTGTTTGATCAAAGTTACAAGCTCTTCATCCAGTCCTTCCAAAAATGCCGAATTTAGTAAGGGATCATTTTGATGATCCTTAAAACTGTCTGGAGAGAGGCCTGAGTATAGTTGGAAAGTTTTTTCAAAACGTTCAAAGAATTCAAGCACTGGTTCATCTGGCTTTCTTTTACATTGCTGGATTTTGGTCCAGTCCGTTTTCTGAGGAAAAATCTCAGGTATGGCTTGATAAAGCCCGTGAGCTAATTCCCTGCATTTTTCCCTGTCTGTGTCTCTCTGCTTTAAAAAATCTTGAACCAGAGTATGCCAGTGAACCTTATTCAGCCATTCTGTTGCCTTGCTCTCAGAAATCAGTAGGTGTATTAATTGGGATAGGTCAGAATAGCCAGGATCATGTATTCTAACAGTTAAATCAAATTCCTTTGTAAAGGAATTTGGGTTCTGGAGAGGGTCAGGGAAATCTTTAGTTAGATTTCTTAATTCTGTTCTAGTCCAGGAATATATCTCAAAAAAATAAAAATAAAATAAAGATAGATATATAAATGGCTAATAAGATATAAAAAGATGTTCAATAACATTAATATTTAAAGAAACACAATTCAAATCCAAAATGAGGTACCACTTCACATCCACTAGGGTGGTTATAATTTAAAAATAGGAAAATAATAAGTGTTAACAAAGATATGGAGCAATTAGAACTCTTCTAAGTTACTGGTAGGAATGTAAAATGGGGCAAGTGTTTTGAAAAACAATTTAGCAGTTCTTCAAAATGTTAAAAAGGACTTACCACAAGACTCAGCAGTTCTACTCCCACGTACATACAGAAGAGATTAAAAACAGTTGATCAGACAAAAACATGGATAGGAATGTTCATAGAAGCTTTATACATAATAGCCAAAAATTAAAAACAACTCAAAATGCCCATGACTAACGAATTAATAAATAAAATGTGGTATATCCACATAATGGAACATTGTTTGGTAATAAAAAGAAGTGAAGTACTAATACGTACTAATACGTACTACAACATGAATGACCCTTGAAAACATTATGCTAAGTGAAAGAAACCAGACTCAAAAAGCCACAGGTTATGATTCCATTTGTATGAAATGTCCAGCGTAGACAAATCCATCTATATTATATAAAAGCCTAAGCGACCGCTGACCATCCAACTGTCCAACCATCCAACTATCCAAACGGTAGCTATGACATGCACTGACCACCAAAGGGCAGACATTCAATGCAGGAGGGGAAACCACAGGCATGGAAACATGGAACAGACTGATGAATCTCAGAGGGAAGAAGGGAGGGGGGGGAGGACAGGAAGAGATTAACCAAAGATCATATATGCATACTAGAGGCCCGGTGCACGAATTCATGCACCAGTGGGGTCCCTCGGCCTGGCCTGCACCCTCTTGCAATCGGGACCCCTCAAGATGTTGGAGAGCCAGTTTCTACCCTATCCCCACAGGCCAGGCTGAGGGACCCCACCAGTGCACGAATCCGTGCATCAGGCCTCTAGTAGAGACATAAAGCTGATTAGTGTTTGCCCAGGAGCTTGGTGGAGGAGAGGAATGTGGAGTGAATGCCTAACGGGTATAGGGTTTCTCTCTCAGGGGATGATGTTGTGGGGCACAAAACATAATTTTCCTTCCACCTTTCTAAGTTCTGGCTTGGCTAATAATCAAATTAATGTGAGAAAGATTAATAGGATAAAATGTCCAAATTTATTGCATATGTACATTTGGGGGTTATATAAGAATGTGAACCCCAAGAATACACTCAGCTGTTGAGGCTTATATGCCATTCTGGAAAAAGAAGAGAGAGGCAGGAGTTTTGGATTTCAAAGGGAAAGAAAGCAATTCATAAGTAAATGACAAAAAGCAAACATGTAATAAAGAAATTCTGGCTGGGTCACCCTGAAACAATGGGGCACAAAAGGGGGGGCCTGTTTGTTGCTCAATTTCTTCCTGACTGCCACACTAAATTTATATTATGATTCTAAGGTGATGCTCTCTTCCTTTAAACAAGTTTTTCTAAATAAATAGGTTTTTCTATCTGAATCTCTTTAGGTAGGTAAGGTGGAGGGTCAAAGGTTCTTTCTGAGGCTTTTGTTTGTTAATAACCAGCTTAAATTCAATATCCCAAAGGCATATTTTGTTGTGGCAAACTCTGGTCCCCCTCTATATTCTAGAATTAGATAGTGGTGAGGGTTGCACAACATTGTGAACGTATTAAGATCACTGACTTATATACATACTTTAAAATTATTTTTAAAAGTAATTTGTTTATTATGTGAATTTTACCTCAACTTAAAAATATCTGCCATAACCAGTTTGGCTCAGCGGAGAGAGCATCAGCCTGTGGACTGAAGGGTCCTGGATTCAATTCTGGTCAGGGGCACATGCCTGGGTTGTGGGCTTGAATTGATCCTCAGTTGGGGGGACGTGCAAAAGGCAGCCAATCAATGATTCTCTCTCATCATTGATGTTTCTATCTCTCTCTCCCTCTCCCCTCCTCTCTGAAATCAATAAAAATGTATATATTTTTAAAAATCAAGTCATAAACGGACTTTATCAATATGTAAAACTCTTTTCACCAAAGACATTAGTGGTGAGCAAAAGACCACCTGTATATAAAAGGTGTAAAAAATGTAATCAGACTCACAAAAGAAATATATATAGCCATAAAGATATGAGAAGACACGAAAGTTAACTAGAAAAAAAGAAAAATGCACATTATAACAATGAGATAGTATATCTTTGTAGATTTGCAAAATTGAAAGAATTTGAAAATATCAAGGGTGCCTAAGAGTTGGAAAAAGATGATCTTATATACTGCTAATACAAGTTTAAAATGCAGTCATTTTGGAGGGTAATTTGGTAGTAAAGTGTTAAAATTTTAAAATATACACCCTCTGCAACTTAGCAATTCTACTTCTCTGTATTTACTCCCCCAAAATATCAGTAGAGGTACATATGAAAGCATGTACAAGTATATTTGTTACAACATTTTTATTTTTATTTTTGTAAATGCAAAAATAAGAAACAAACCAATGAGTGTGGAGAAATAAATTAGGGTAGAATTGCCCAGCCAGCATGGCTCAGTGGTTAAATGTTGACCTATGGACTAAGAGGTCGCGATTTGATTCCTGTTCAGGGCATGTGCCGGGTTGTGGGCTCGATCCCCAGGGTGAGGGAGGCAGCCTATCAGTGATTCTCTCTCATCATGGATGTTTCTATCTCTCTCTCCCTCTGTCTTCCTCTCTGAAATAAATAAAAATATATTTTAAAAAAATATTGTGCCACATAATAATATATAACCACTAAAACAAATAATGTTAAAATGGAAAGATTCCTAAGAAATACTGTTAAATTTAAAAAGCAAGTTTTAAAACATTCTTCATGTATGTAAAAATCTACAAAATCTTACAAAACCAAACTACCAAATACTTTGTTTCCTATGGGAATGTATATTGTATATGTATGCATATGTTGGGGGAAAGCCCGAAAAGTCTAAATTCAGGATTGATTCTGAAGAACTGACACATAGTCTTATTCAAATTCATAGGAGCTTTAATAGGAGCAACTTACATAACGGGCAAGGCAGCTGCTTCCAGTGGTGGCGGGCCAGGGAGAATCCACACCCCTCCCAGGACAGAGTTTCTTTTTAAAGGGGATTAATAGCAGGGGTTAATAGCAAAACCAGCTGGCAGGTAGACCTCCAGAGAGAACAATGAATCACTGAGTTAAAAGAAAAGTTAAAGGACAAACATCAGGCAGTTACTACACTCTACATTCATTAACCTCCTTCCTGGGGGCATGGTGTTTGTCTTTGGGTAGCATGCGGGTGGGGGGGGGGGTTTCGGGGAGGGAGGGGAAGTGGTTCAGAGTAGTCAGCCCTGTCTGAGCTTACAGAGTTTGACATTCACAGAGAGTTCAACATCTCCCAGGTGCCTTTGCTGCTGGAGCTATATTGCATCTCTAAAGTGAGTTCCCCTACATATATAAATGTAAGGGGGAAAAAGTTTGGGAAATCAAAAGTGAAAGTGATATCAGTGGAAGGGGACAGATCCATATCGTTGAAGGTAATAAAAGGTGATTTAAATCTTATTTTAAACATTTTTTTTACATAGAGACATGCTATTAATCATAAAACAAGAAAAAACTAGATTCAAAGTCCAATATTTAAATAGTGAATATATTTTAACTCTGAACAAATATATTCTGAGCTAGTCAAAGTGACTTGGTTGAAAGAAAACTTTGATTTACATTTTTGTCTTCCTAAGGATAGGAAAAATTGAAAGGGAACAAAAGAACTTAGAGTAATTTCTGATTTTACTCTGCCAAAATGAAAGCCAGGTAAATCTTACTAGTAGGTAATAGTTTAAACATGCCTTGAATCAATTATTTAGTCTTACAAAGAACTCATTATAAAAGCTTCTTGAAATATCTAAAACCTGAGAATTCATCAGTAAGAAACTCTATCTACAAAGAATTTTTTAAGAAACACTTGAATTGGGTTATCAAGATCTCTTGACAAGGTAGACGTGGATACTAAGGAAAGCCTGCTATTGCATGTTAATTATTCAGTACAACAGACTATGGGAGAAAAAGTAAAGACAACTTTAAAAGCAAAAAGAGTAGTGGCACAACAAAATGCTGTTCTAGAATGCCAACGTGACAAAATGCAAACAGCATAGAATCTAGAGGCAATACCCTTGGGTAATTTTGAGTCTGCCACTTTCTAATGTGACCTTAGGCAAACCACTTACCCCACTTGTAAAATGAGAATAAGAATACTGTAGCTACCTTGCTTACCTGGCGGGGTTGCTGAGAAGGGCATTGTGAAAGGAAAAGTACTAACAAGATCAAAAGAGTTAGCGTGAAAGAGATCAACTCAATAATGTAAAATTCTCAAGGGACCGAAGAACTGTCAAAAGGCTTGGGACAAGCTGTCCAGAGAGACTTGTTTCAGACCAAGTACAGTCTCATTCTTTATCCTCTGCGTAGTCATGGACACCTGCCTCGGATTATGCCCATGTTTCTCCATCTTAATTTCAGAAAATTGCTCTTGAACCATCAGCTATATTATTTTTATCATTTATACCTCCGTTTCATTGACATAATTAAAATATTTATCAGTCTCTCCTACCCACTCACGCGTCTTTGAGAATTATGTATTCAAGTGAAGCATTATCAGGGAGAAGTTAAGATGAAGACTCTTGGGTCAGATTGCCTTGGCTTAGAGCCAAAATCCACACCTTAACAAATATGTAGGAGTAGAAAACTTACTTCTGCGTGCCTCAGTAAAATGGGTGAAGGTTCATAAGTGAGGATTCTTCCTGTTGGGGTCTGTAATTGACACTTTCCTGTGGGGTCTGTAATTGACTAGAGTGGTAGGTGTGAGGGCTCCCCCTTCTGGCCTCCTGACTCCATTTTTTTAAAGATTTATACTTTTATTATAGTAACAATAGTGGTTACAGTGAGATGTACACACATATACAGAATTATTATATTTAAATTAATATAGAACAATATTTACATTTTAAGTTACAGCTCTTGAAGTTAGAAGATGAAATAGAGCTTAAGTTTTACAACAGAGGATACAAAACTACACAAGGCAAAAATAGAGTTGACAGTATAACTATCTGTTCTCGATGCAGGATTGTAGACTAACATTTTAAAGAGCAGATCCAAGCCATTTCATCCAAGTTTTTGACATGGGATGTTAGGCTGCCTGGTTTCCACTTGGGAAATGTATTCTTTTAAAAATTATGATGATGACAAACATATACAATTTTCCAGCTTTTTTTTCAAGTATAGTTCACATTCAATAGTATTCTGTATTAGTTTCAGGTGCACAACATAGTGGTTAGACAATCATACTTTACAGAGTGTTCCCCCTAATATTTCAAGTACCCCCTCTGCCCCGGCCCATACATAGCTATTACAATATGATTTGTTTCCTCCATTGACCTCTCCCCAGCCATTTCTACACCCCCCCCCCCCACTACTCCCCCTAGTGACTGTGTCCATTGGTAATGCTTAGATGCATTTATACAAGTCTTTTGGTTGATCTCTTACCCCCACCTCTACCCCTCCCCTGCCTTCCCTCTGAGGTGTTTTTTTTTAAAATATATTTTTATTGATTTCAGAGAGGAAGGGAGAGGGGAGAGAGAGATAGTTGGCAACCCCAGGCATGTGCCCTTGATCAGAATCAAACCCAGGACCCCTCAGTCCACAGACCGATGCTCTATCCACTGAGCCCAACCAGCTAAGGCCCCCTCTGAGGTTTGACAGTCAGTTCAATACTTCTCTGTCTCTGGATCTAATTTTGTCCATTGGTTTATGTTGTTCACTATATTCCACAAACGAGTGAGGTCATGTGGTGGGAAACGTATTTTTATAGTCCCGTAAAGATTCCCGGTCAGGGCACATGCCCAGCTTGTGAGCTCAATCCCCAGGAGGGGTTGTGCAGGAGGCAGCCGATCCATGATTCGCTCTCATCATTGATGTTTCTATCTCTCTCTCCCTCTCTGAAATCAATAAAAATAAATTTAAAAAATAGGAGAAAAGATTCTCCTTTCTTTTAAAAGAGTGGAGCCTGGAGGTTGCACACTTCATTTTAAGAAATTCCCATTATTTAGATCAGTGGCCAGTTTTGACCCCCAGGAGAACTCTGATAATGTCTGGAGACATTTTTGGTGTCACAACATGGAGAAGTGTGTTACTTGCATCTCCTAGGTAGAGACCTGGAATGCCTCTCCTTGAAAGTAGTCTAGAGGTTAACAAGATAAGAAGTTTGAGAACAATAATAATCTTTGATTCAATCTTATTTCTGGATATTGTCCCAAGGCAGTAATTGAAAAGAAAATAGTAATGTTTGTCAAATGTTGGCTGTAAGTTTTATTAGTGTCATTAATAAAAGTTTTATTCTACATGTTACACAACCTAAATGATCATTTTTAAAATCTATATATATATATAAAGAGGTAATATAGTAATTAGCCCGGGCACCATAACAGTCACAACCAGTCAGGAGGAAGCTGCGCACGCAGGTGAGGCCTGGAGCAGACACAGACAGGGGAGCCTGGGGTTGCTCCAGCTGCAGTGCACCAGCAGTCCCACCTCTGCACATGAGCTGCAGAGGAAACACCTCTTCTGACTGCTCATTGGCTAAGCTCCCGGTACGCCACTCACAGCATTCATGGTAACTTGGGTAATAAGAATCCAAGAAGGTGATCTAGGGCAAGGGTGGGCAACCTTTTTGTGAGTGCATGCCAAAACCAGCAAAATCTCTGACTCAAAATTCTTCTGTGTGCCAACCCTAATTTCTTGAGAACATGTTACACCTACTTGATATCTCTTAAGGTGTACATATGTGAAGAACCTTGAAGAAATAAAATTAATTCGAGTAACAAAAACACAGTATATGATGATGAAAAATACATTTATTTTTTAATGTATACATGTACACTGATAGTCCGACAGAGAACTTTATGACTCCGTTTGATATTATCATTGGGACTTTTGCTGCTGCATCACTGATGACAGAGATTTTACATCAGGTTTATATTTCGTGACCTTTAGAGATATGCACGAGCTACTACTTTTATCCATCAGGCTACTCCTATTACGAGACTTAACAAAATTCATCACTGAGAACAAAGATTCATAATTGTAAATGGAAGATTATAAGAGAGGGTTTCATGTGCCAGCAAAAGTTACTGGCATGCCATGTTTGGCACGTGTGCCAGGGGTTTCCCACCCTTGATCTAGGGTTTTTCCACCTCACTCCTGGAGGAAAAAACGAAGGTCTGCTGCTGGAGGGGCTAAGAAATGTCATATCCTGCCCTAGGCAGTTTGGCTCAGTGGATAGAGCCTTGGCCTATGGACCGCAGGGTCCAGGTTCGATTCTGATTAAGGGCATGTACCTGGGTTGCAGGTTCCTCCCTGGCCGGGGCCCGGGTCAGGGCTCATGTAGGAGAAGACCAATCGAAGTGTTCCTCTCACATTGGTGTTTCTCTTTGTCTTTCCCTCTCTCTTCCACGCTCTCTAAAAATCAATGGAAAAATATCCTCAGGTGAGGATAAAAAAAAAAAAGAAAGAATGAAAGAGACATCTTGAAAATGCCTAAAGAAAGTTGTCATTTTTTCGTGGTGAAGGGACTGGAGTCTGCGTTGATGAAAACACCTTAGTGGCTGCAGCGGCTGGCAGTGGCAGCAGCAGCGGGGTGATGGGGGTGGCGTCTTCCCCTGATCAGCTGGTTGCCTCCTGCAGAAGGAGGCCAGACTGCTGCAGGGAGTGGGCCTAAGCTATCTGTAGGATATCCCCTGAGGGCTCCCAGACTGTGAGAGGGGGCAGGCTGGGCTGAGGGACCCCCTCTCCAGTGCATGAATTTTGTTGATTTCAGAGAGGAAAAAAAGAGGGAGAGAGATAGAAACATCAATGATGAGAGAGAATCATAGATCAGCTGCTCCTACTGGGGATCAAGCCCACAACTAGGTCATGTGCCCTTGACTGGAATCGAACCTGGGATCCTTCAGTCCACAGGCCAATGCCCTAGACACTGAGCCAAACCAGCTAGGACCCTAAATGATCATTTATGTAGCCATCAGTGGGAGATCAGTCAGGGGGTTCCATTGCTCAAGTATGAGGAAGGAACAGAAATTGGCTCCCTATGACCTACATACTTTTTTGCAAGTCAACTGGGCCATTCCTGGCCTGGCTCCTGTGGACCTCCCTGATTTCATCTCCTGGAGTCATTCTGTGCTCTGTGCCCTAGATACACCGAATGGCTTATAGCTGGCTGCTTACAAGGCATTTGGTTCATTCCTAGGATCACTCAAAGGACTGTGTTCTCCTGTGTTTGGTAGTGGTGCTATATTCTTTAAAAAGACAAATCCAAGAGACAGTGTATGGGTTCTCAATCTTATAGCACCTGAGTACTACCCAATTTAAACTAAATGTTCTCTTCTCTGTTCACCTGGGATCAGAAATAGTGATGCTTTTTAGGTCCCCAGATATACCATTCTGATAACTTATTTAAAGCAGGTTTTCAAACAAAAATGGCAACCCTTGCAGGAGGTCTGCAGTAATGAGAAGAGTGCCACAGATTTGGGTCTTGAACACAAAGCACATCCCAACTTTCTCAAGAGACAATACAGTACAGTTGTGAAATTACAGACTTGGCGCCAGTTCTGCCACCCACTCATAGAACTTTGAGCAAGTTACTTGTTCTCTCTGTACCTTATGTCCTTGTTAAAATGGGAATAGTAATAGTATATATCTCATAGACTAATGAAGATTAAATAAATACATTTATCTATACAAAGTGCTTACAATGGCTGCTAGCTTTTTTAGTTGTACTCATGGTATTTTAATTTATGAAGATGACTGAATGATGACATGGAGAATCTAATGCTATTGAAAAAAAAATTTTCTTACTTACATTCTCCAAGAGGAGGGGGCTACATCACACCATGGGGGCCACATGGGGAAACACCAGTGTTCATCAGGGGGCAGAAAGAAATGAGAGGAGAAGTCTGGCCCAGAGCTTTTACTGTTTTTCATGGGAAAGGCAAGGCAGGGCAGGAGAAATTGTTCAGGACTGGTTAGTTTAAATAATTCTAGTGGGCTCTGAGCTACAGTCTCTAGTTTTCTGGTACCTGGCCCTTGGTGATTTAGGGCAGGAAAAATATTGTCTTGCTGTGGAAGAGTAGGATAAAGAAGGTTGTTTGGGGTATGGACTTGGGATTGGTTGGTTTGTGAATGAAACACATGTTTTTAAACAAATTGTTAATTATCTTTGGGAATTAGCTAACCCTGGGAGAGGCAGTCTCTCATCAGCCAGCTAGACCCTCCAGTATATCAAAACATCATAAAATATTAAAAATATAATTAATGCACTAGCCTTTGGAAAGTGTTGTATGAGTTAGCTATTCTTCTGCAGGAGATACTGAGCCTTGTTAGAAGTCAAAGACAAGGAGGATTCAAATAGGACTCAGTGTGAAGGTTTGAGTTGCTTTTTTTTTTTTTTTTACAGATAGCAGAGAACTTCAAGGAGCTTAGAAAAACTGCCCAGAATTTTTCTGTTGGCTTATGTCTCCCCTGGTTCTGGAAAATTGTACTTCAGTTCCAGTTCCTGACACTGCGATGTTGACTTACTGATCAATGTCTTCAGTTAAGAATTATACATGTCAACTCACATTTTGGTTTCCATGGAAACCACCTAGGGATGTGCTTAACCACATTTTTGCTTTGACCATGATACTAAAGGCTTTATGACATTACTTAGCAACCTTGAAATGAGACAATACTAAACTAGTACCACCAACCCAGAGTAACCAAATAAAAGTATAGAGGTAGGTGTGCGCAAAACATGTTAGTAGCATATAGCATCTGGGAGACATGGTTAGGAATTGTAGTAATACAATCCTAAAGAACAGTATGGTGATTACCAGAGAAAAAGGAGGTTTGGGGAGGTAGAAGAGGGCATAGGGAGGATAAATAATGATGGAAGGAGACTTGTCTCAGGGTGGGAACACATGCTGCAACCTTTTACAGCGAGGATTCAGGATCTAGAGAAGGGGCCGCGCACAAACGAATGCACTAGACAAGAAATATGAATTTAGAAGGCATGGGGGTGCGGGGGCCAGGCGGAAACTTTTCTCTAGTGGAGAGGCTCTCTAACTTCTTGATCCTGTTTGCTTTAATTCACTTGAATACACATTTACCCTTTAGGAATGAATACAGGCATATCAAAGGTAAAGTTTGGTAAACAGTAAAAGGATTATCAGGTTAGGGGATTGCCTTGAGCCATTTGGCCAACAGCAGGGCGATATTATGCTGATTTTCAGCCCTGCTGAATATCGCATTAATGTGTTAACTACTGTTGGTCTTAGCCTCCGGCAGCACACAGTACAATATACAGATGATGTATTACAGAATTGTACACCTGAAACCTATGTAATTTTATTAACTAATGTCAGTTCAATAAATTTAATAAGAAAGTAAAAAAATATCCTGAGATATTGGTTATATAATTTATTCTTGATACCATCTGAAAATGGCCCTCAAACGAGATCAGTCACTCATTTTATCTTGCCCAGCTTTTAGGGCCTAACTTGCCTTCTAGATTGGTGCATGCCTTGCAGATTAAATCTCTTACTAGGTTTCCCTTGACTTCATTGATAAGTCATATAATAAGCAATTGAACAAGTAGCAGAAGTGGAATGGAGATGAATACATTTGTTTGAGAATTCTTTCAAAAAATACCTGCAGAACTTTCTGGCAATTGATTATAAATAGGGGATGACGGGGCAGGAGATTGAAATCTAATGATCTTAAAAAATGGTCATTGCCGTTAAGAAATAAATCATTGAGCAAGGCCTAGATTAGGTGGCCTAGCACATGTCCCTAGGATGTGGTAGGAAGGGAGATTATTGAAGAATATAGAAACCAGGTGGTTCTCTATATTCTTCAGTAATAGGATGTGGGTAGGAAGAATGAGATCCAGGGTGATATAATACGTGGGCAGAGTTCACAGGACTAAGTTCACAAAGTAGAGCACAGGCAGTTGAATCTAATGTAGTACAGAGGCTACCTGAGACAAAGTAATACTAACAATTGGATGTGGCAATATGGAGTCCTTGGCAAGAACAGTATGAATGGTGAAGTAAGGGAGCCACATTTCAACAATTGGAGAAACACTTTATCTAGGTTACATAGAAGTGACTTTTAGATCACTCAAGAAGTTGCACAATGAAGAGAATGGACTGAATCCACAGAAGGTACCCAGTGCATCCTTTCTTCTTTAAAAGTGTTATATTTGCAGTATGGTGATTACAGAGGGAAAGGGGTTTGGGAGGGAGGGGGGAGAGGGTAAAGTGTGGTTAATGGTGATGGAAGGAGACTTGACTTGGGGTGGTGAAGACACAATACAACGTACAGATGATGTATTGTAGAATGTTCCCCTGAAAGCTGTATAATTTGATTATATTCACATAAATAAATAAATAAATAAATTCAAATAAATTCAAGTAAATTCAAATAAATAAATAAGTAAGTAAGTAAGTAAGTAAGTAAGTAAGTTCTATTTTATTTTGATTCAATTATGTACAGTATATAGTACCTGATAATGGTAATAGGCAACTATGTTACTCATGTTTACCATGTCTCTTGATTGCATCATTTTCTCTTGTGCTTGATTTAATCTCATATTGTTTTGTTCACTATGGCCTTTAAGTGTACAAGATTCGCTGCTAATATTGTCAGTAAGAGGCTATGATGAATGATTGACCTGAGAACAATTAATGACAATATGTTTAATGACAATGAAGGTGGAAAATCAGTGATGGTTATCACTTATCTGTCAGGTATGTTCCATTCCACCACAGCTATGATCTTGAAGAAAAAGAACAAAGTGATGGGAGCTGTTAAAGGATCTGTTTCATTGAAGTTAACAAGACTAACAAAAATTTGAGACGGGCCTATATCAGACATGCAGAAACTTATTAATGACCTGGGTTGAAGACCAGACACAGAAGTGTATCTCTCTCAACACCAAGACGATTACAACCAAAGCAAACAATTTGTTTGCAATGTTGAAAAAAAGGGCTGAACCTGATTATGATATTGAATTTACTGGGTGGTTTAAGTGATTCAAAAACAATTATTCATTATATAGTGTGAAAGTGAGTGATAAGCCTGCGAATGCTGATATAAGGCAGCTGAAGAATTTCTGGAAACTCTAGCTAAACTGAATGAGGAGGGAAATTACTTGCCAGAGGAAATACTCAATGTAAATGAAATCTTCCTGTTCTGGAAACAGACACCTGAAATGAGGGCAAGTCAATGCCAGGTTTCAAGGCTTTTAAGGACAAGATAACAGTGTTGCTTTGGGACAATGTTGCAGGATACAAATTGAAACCCTTTGTGATCTGGTGTAGTAACCCTAAGGACCTTTAAGCATACTGATAAGCACACACTGCCAGTGTTCTATAGGAGCAATAAAGTCATGGATGACCCAGCTCTTCTTCCAAGATGTCCTCCTGAATTACAATGACAGCAAAATGGACAAGTACTGTTTGGATGGTAACATACCTTTTAAAACTTTGCTTCTTGTCAATAATGCTCCCAGACATCGTTTTATTGGTGATCTTCATCCCAATATCAAAATCGTCCCTCCAAATATCACCTCTTTGATTGAACCAATGGATCAAGGAATTATAGAAACTTTTAAGCCTTACTACTGGAGATGAACTTTACCCAGATAAGTATTGCAATTGAGGACACTGATGCAATTCTGAAAGGATTACATCTATGATGCATCAAGAATTATGCTTTGGTTTAGGGTGATGTCGCCAAGGAGTGTATGAGGGCATCTGGAAAAAGACACTCAAAGAGGTTTGTCCATGTCTAAAAGGATTGGTCTAGGGTAAAGAGGTTGCAAAATCAAAAAGACTGTGGTTGAAATGTCCAACAACTTTAAGTCGCGTGTAGTTGAGGATGACATTGAAGAGCTCCTAGAGGTGGTTCCAAGGAAGTGACTGATGGGTAGTTCTTGAAATTGGAACAGAAATGCATAACTGAAGAAGAGGCAAGAGGAAAGGAAACTGTAGGAGAAGAAAAAGAAGCAACCCCCCCCCAACAAAAAAAGAAATAAAAAAAGAACCCCCAAGAAAATTCACAATGAAGAGTTTAACAGATGCTTTCGCAGACCTCAACTGCAAGCTCCTTAAAAAGTTTGAAGACATGTACTTTTAACACTGAAAGGTGTTCATTAACAGGAATGTTCATGGCACATTATCTATATAATAAAAGCCTAAGTGACTGTTACGGCAAAATGACCAGAATGATCAGTTGCTATGATGTGCACTGACCACCAGGGGGCAGACGCTCAATGCAGGAGCTGCCCCCTGGTGGTCAGTGCATTCCCACATAGGGAGCGTCACTCAGCTAAAAGCCAGGCTCACGGCTGGCGAGTGCAGCAGTGGTGGCAGGATCCTCTCCCACCTCTGTGGCAGTGCTAAGGATCAGCAAGCCGAGTGGTAAGGAGCAGTGAGCAGGTGGGCAGTAAGGAGCAAGAGGCCCAGACTGCGAGAGGGTGCAGGCTGGGCTGAGGGACCCCCCCCCCCCAGTGCACGAATTTCATGCACTGGACCTCTAGGCTCTTTATAAGCAAATCTTTGATGAAAAAAAAGAAGCAAACCAAGCAAACTACTATGGATATATTTCTAAAAAGAGTGACACCTTCTCAAAAAAGAGCCTCAGGCAGGTCCTTCAAAAGTTATTCTTTAAAAAAGCATTGTTGTTATAGGGGAGGATAGCTCCATGCATATTATTACCCCTGAAGACCTTCCAGTGGAGGTGGAAAACAGTGATATTGATGATACTGACCTTGGTGTAGGCCTAGGCTAATGTGTGTGTACCATAGTTTTTTACCAAAAAAAAAAAAAAAAAGTTTTAAAGGTAAAAAAATTTAACTAAAAATATTAAAAAGCTTATAGCTTAAAGATAAAAATATGTTTGTACAGCTATACAATATGTTTGTTTTAAGCTAAGTATTATTATAAAAGAGTTGAAACATTTTAAAAAATTAAAACTTTTACAAAGTAAAAATGTTAGTTACAGTAAGCTAAAGTAAATTTAGTTTTGAAAAAAATATTTTTTATAAATTTAGTGTAGCCTAATTGTACAGTGTTTGTGTCTACAGTAGTGTACAGTAATGTCCTAGGCCTTCACGATCATTTTCCACTCTCTCACCAACTCATCCAGAGCAACACCTAGTCCTGTGAGCTCCATTCATAGTAAGTGCCCTTTACAGGTGTACCATTTTTTATCCTTTTCTACCATATTTTTACTATACCTTTTCTGTTTGATACACAAATACTTACCATTTCGTTACAATTGCCTAAGGTATTCAGTACCATAACATGCTGTAAACTTATAGACTAGGAGCAACAGACCATACTGTATAGCCTACATGTGTAGTAGGCTATATCATCTAGGTTTATGATGTGCAAGAATTTGTGCACCAGGCCACTAGTGATGATATAATAATTTAGCTATATTGTCGAAATTGTTTTTGTAAGAATTTTAGATTACTTTCATTAATATTTTTCTGACATAAGTGGCATTGCTAGCCTATAAAACACAGTATGTTAGAGTGTAATAAGCAGAAGGTTTGAAGTCAGAAGGCTTGGGATTGAATTCTGGACCCATCATTTACTGGCTGCCCCAAACCCTGTGGTCTGTATAGATAACGGCAGCATTACCATCCACCCAGTAGTTCAAACTTCTCCTCCTCCTCTTTTTTCCCTTAAATCTCCAACTCCAACTCATCACCCAATTCTGACAAGTCTGACTCCTGGTGTCTCTCAGTGCTGCTTCTTTGTCTTCATCCTCATTGTGCCTCAGTTGTCAGTGTCTGACTTCTACAACAGCCCCCAATAACTCACCTCTTTTAGTGTAGCTTCCTCATTGGCTCCAGAGGTATCTTCTCCAAACAGTACTCTGCTGACGTTGTAAGCAGTGGCAACCCACAGAGATTTTTAAAATCCAAACCCTTTGGAGGCCTTTTACAATCTGGTTGCAGCTTTGTTTCCCAGGCTCAACCCCATGACTTCTCAGCATGTATCTGATGGCTTAGTTAGTCAATGAAATTTTCACCATTCTCTTATTGCAAGGGTCTTCTGTACTCCCATATCTTTGCATCTGATGCGTTTTATTTTTCTCCCTGCCTAGTAACCTCTTCCCTACATTGCATATTTATTTTCACTTTTTAGGGCCAACCCATTGCTCTTAGGAAGTATTTCCCAATACTCTCTGTGTGTTATAATTATTTTGCATACAATGAACAATAAGGTTCTTTGTATGTAAACTTATTTCTCCTTATATTCCTAGAACCTGGCCAAGAATATAGTCAATAATAGAAAGAACTCAATTTTAAAGTACTTTATAAAAGAAAAACTAAAAAAAAAAAAAAAAAAAGAATAAAAATAAATAAATAAAGTGCTTTCCAAAAACTAATGTTGGGCAGATCTCTGCGTTTCTTTCTTTCTTTTTTTAAAAATACATTTTATTGATTTTTTACAGAGAGGAAGGGCGAGCGATAGAGAGTTAGAAACATCGATCAGTTGCCTCCTGCACACCCGCTACTGGGGATGTGCCTGCAACCAAGGTACATGCCCTTGACTGGAATCGAACCTGGGACCCTTCAGTCCACAGGCTGATGCTCTATCCACTGAGCCAAACCAGTCAGGGCAGATCTCTGCTTTTCTGATCCCCAGTTTTCTCTGCTATAAAGTTAGAATACTAATACCTACTTTGTAGAGCGGTTAGAAAATCAAACCCACTAAATTAATAAAAAAATATTTTTCAAATATTTTTTAATTGGCATAAAAGTGCCTTGTAAGTCATACATTTTTGTAACAGTTAACTTTTGATTCTAGGTCTGTCTCCAAGTATCCATTCTTATGCAGCAGTTTAACGCCTGGAAAATAATAGACTTTTAATAACGCTTGTTGAATTACATCCAATTCTGACATAGTCTGTATTAGCCAGTCTGGCCACGGTGACGAACGTAAAGGGCCAGGAGCACCTGGATGTACAAGATGTTAAGTCCGCCCTTTTAAGCACGCTCTCCCTCCTGGAGCCGCCCTGCGCCTTCTGCTTACCCCTCTTCTTCTCCCACAGGTGTGCATCTCCTAAACTCAGGGGGCCCCAGCAGACCTGCAATCACGGGAGCAATGGACAGTGGCAGCTTCCAGGCACTAACCCCCTGAACCTGTTCCCAGGGACCCCTTTTCTCTGACTTTCCAGAGAGCCAAAGCAGCCCTGCCTAGGCTCTCTCCTGTTGCTTCTTCTGTCCTAGGCCCTTCCTTGTTTCACTGTCCCCAGCTTAAATAAACCTACTGTCAAAAGAAATAAATAATAGCCCTTTTATTTGGTTTACCCACCCTCTACGACTCTCTTCTCCGCTTGATGGCAGTATAACGCAAGTGCAGTAACAAGAAGCTACACCAGGGGGCTCCCCTGCATTTTCCAAACGAAATCTGTAAAAAAAAAATGTTAACCTGAATGAATACTTGGGAGTTCTCAAGTAAAGTATTTGCTTCCTTTTGGAACAAGGCAATAGAGAACACACAAAACAAATCATAAGCCTGAAGACAACACTTTCATTTCTATCAAACCACTATCTGAGTTTTTGTTAGTCTGTTAAAAACCTCGTGGGGAATTACTAATCCCCTTTTAGTGAAGGGATTTATAAACTGAGGAGTCCAATATATTGTTTCTTATCAAGAGATTTGAGCCCAGGTTGAGCTAAATAGAAGATAAACCTGAGAATACCAACATTTAATTACCATGATCTCAAGAAAATCCAGCAAATAGTGGAGAGGGGAGACCTAAATAAATGAAAGTACATTTGATGTTTTTCTTTCTAGAAAATCAGGTGCAAGTTATAATGCAAAGAGCCCTAGGTGAAGAGTCATGGACTGTTTGTAATTTCTGCTACTTGTGTAATCACTCACCTTTGTATCTCAGTTTTATCACTCTTAAATGAGGCTTTTGGGTGACGCTCTTTTTTAAAATTGGCTTTAATGAGATATTATTTGTATATACCATTCACCATTCTTAATATAATTTGATGAATTCTGAAAATGTGTACAGCCCTTTAACCACCATCATTATGATAGAGAACATTCCATTTCCACCACTACGAAGAGTTCCCTCTTGCTCCTTTGTAGACAGTCTCCTTCCATTATCCCTGGCCCTTTGAAAACAGATCTGATTTTCATCACTACAGTTTTGCCTTTTCAAAAATATCAAGTCTGGCTTCTTGCACTTAACCTAATGTTTTTTACATTCATCAAAATTTACTTATTGCAGCCCTAACCGGTTTGGCTCAGTGAATAGAGTGTCGGCCTTCGGACTGAAAGGTTCCAGCTTTGATTCCAGTCAAGGGCATGTACCTTGGTTGTGGGCACATCCCCAGTAGGAGGGGTATAGGAAGCATCTGATCGATGTTTCTCTCTCATCGATGTTTCTAACTCTCTATCCCTCTCTCTTCCTCTCTGTAAAAAAAAAATCAATAAAATATATATTTTTAAAAAATTACTTATTGCTGAATATGAAACTGGACAACCAATGGGTCCAGGCTGCCTGTCACTACTTGTGCCAATTAAACAGAGACGGGGTTGAATCATATGTGAGCGTTTATTCCAATATTGCAGGCAGTATGGGAGAGCAGGTCATTCACAAAAATCTGCTTTGCAGCCCCCAGCTGCTTACATAAAGTAGGACAAAGATTACATGTTGAAGTAAGGATTTCAGGAATGGGGAAGTAGGCAATGCAGGCTGGGGCAGGACTCCATTGTTTGGGCAACAAGGTTGTTAATCTTTCCATGACAATAGGCAGTTCTTGAATGAGAATGGACCACATTCCAAGGTTGACTCCAGGTCCAAGGATGACTCCCAGCCCGCAGGGATGTACCACTCCCAGCCAGGTTAGAATGTCCTTTCTTTAACCAACACAAGGTAATCATGGTTAACAGAGCATGATTAATATTTCCCATAGCTAGTCCCCAATATTCTATTTTTGCCCCTAACAAATATATGCCAATATTTGAATATATCACAATTTTAACCTATTTGTCGGTTGGTGAACACTTATGTTGTTCCCAGGTTTTTGTTTTTTTACTTTTATTGTTAAGTCTACTATGAAGACATATACAAGTCTTCAAGTGAACATATTTTTATTTCTCTTGTTGCAGAAGAGCAAAGAAATACCAAGCACTCTTCCTAGAGAAAGGGAGGGACCCCATTTATTAACACTAGTGGACTCCGGGAACAATTTCCAAATCAGAGTGAAGAAACACACAAAGGGCTTCACTTTTTATGACCTTCTTGGGTCTTTGTCTTGCAGATATGGTTCCACCCCCTTCCGTGGGCTTATAGGAAGGCCCCCAGGTGTTGGAGATCCCCAGGCCATATCGGATGATCTGTCCTGGGGCCAGTGATAACCTCCCCCCCGCCCCAGGGCAGTGCATTGTTCACAGTTTTTATGGCCTGACATGCCTCGCAAGACCAGTTTCCTCCTCACTCTTGGATAAATTCCTAGAAGTAGGATTGCTGGGTTAGAGAGTAACTGAATGTTTAATTTTTTGAGGAACTATGATTATTTTCTAAAGTGGCCGTATCATTTCTCATTGCCACTGGTGAAGTAGAGAGTTCATTTGTTTCACATACTTAACACTTGGTATTATCACCCTTTTTTATTTTAGCAGTTCTAGTGGGTGTATAGCAGGGGTCCTCAAACTACAGCCTGCGGGCCACATGCGGCCCGCCGAAAACATTTATCCTGCCCGCCAGGTGTTTTTGCCGCCGCTGCCTGTCCTGCTAGGCAGCCGACTCATCCCGGGCCCACAGTGCGCGTGTGTGGAATGTCTGAGGGACAGTGAATTGGCCCCCTGTTTAAAAATTTTGAGGACCTCTGGTATATAGAAGTATCTATATGGTTTTAATTTGCATTCCCCTAATCACTAATGTTGTTGAGCATCTTTCCTTGTATTTATTTGCCCTCTATATATCTTTATTAACTAAATAAGATATCTTCACATTTTTAATATTTTTTTATTGATTTCAGTGAGAGGAAGGGAGAGGAAGAGAGAGAGAGAGAAACATTGGTGAGAGAGAAACATCGATTGGTTGACTCCTGCGTGCCCCTACTGGGTATCGAGCCTGCAACCTGGGCAAGTGCCCTGACCAGGAATTGAACCAGCGACCTCCTGGTGCACCTGACGATGCTCAACCAACTAGGCCACACGTGCTGGGCATTTTCACCTTTTTAACCTATCTTTTATTGAGTTGTTTGTCTTCTTATTACTGAGTACTTTGTATATTCTGGATAAATCCACCTTATAGCCTTCGCAATTAGGTGAAATATCATTCAATTATTTCTTCATTTAAATAATATTTTTTAAAGGCCTACTTTGTGCCAAGAATTAGTGATATAACCAAGACTAGGCAATGTCTTTGCCTTTATGAAGTTCACTTGCTTGTACAGAAAACATATAACAAGGAATCTCAGAAATAAAATAATTACAACACTTTCAGGTTGCTTTTAAAAAAAAAAGAACAATTGCCACAATTGAGAATATTAAGACAACTACTGTAGATAGGGGTTTTTCAGAAAGCCTTTTTGAAGAAGTAAAATTTTATTAAGTCATGAAGAATGAGGAGAACTAGCCCTAATCAAGGACATTCCAAGCAAAGAAAGTCCAATAGAAAGTCCCTGAGGCAAGAAAAAACTAGATACACTCTAGGAAGTAACAGAAATCCAAAGTGGAATGTGCTGAGCAGAGAGGACAGTGATACTGGAGAGGTAACCAGGCAACATATGCAGGGTGCAAAATCAACTCAAGAAGAATCCGGAGACTCGATCCCCAGGCGGGGGCATGCAGGAGGCAGCCGATTGATGTTTTGTTCTCACATAGATGTTTCTCTCTCTCCCCTTCCCTTCTTCTCTCTCTAAAATTCAACTTAAAAATCTTAAAACAAACAAAAAAAGAGTTGGAGACTTTGGTTAAAAATGAATGTCAAAGATTTATTAAAGGGTCTTTGGGTTTGTAAACCAGAAACACAACTAGGCAAAAACCCAGAAGTGTTCCAAAGAAGAAAGAAAAGTGAAGTTTTTATAGTAGAACATGCATTCTTGAGAAGAATCAGTCCTGTATTCTTAGTCCTAGGATTGGTCCAGGGCAGTTTTCAGACAGATGTCAGGCTATCTAGATGATGGATACCAGGTGGTCTGAAGGATGGGCACCAGGGTGTCTGGTCACATCCAGTGTTAGGGATGATGTATGTCAGGTGGATGTCAAGTGTTCTGGATATGGAGTCCTTCAGGAGATAATTGGAGAATTATCTGGAGGCATTGGCACAGGACTGGGAAATTTAAAAGTGCAAGTTTCTAGGCTAGTTAAAACAAAAATAGAATTGTTTCCTCATGCCTCAACTTACTTGATTGTAATAACTTAACAGCTTGACTATAGTGACTCTATTTTATTCCTTCACTGTATACCTCAAGGGCATTGTAGGTTCTTTAAGAACCGATTTATCCAAAGTACAATTAGAGGTCATTAAAAGATTTTAAATCAAAGAATGCTGTGATCTGGTTTACACTTTTAAAGCTCACTCTGGCTGATGTGTGTAGAATAGGCTATGTGTAAGGGACAACAAGATTAGAATCAGGAAGTACAATTAGGAGGCTATTCCAGCTTTGAAAGAAGGGTGTCTTAGACTAGGATGGTACTAGTGGTGATAATAGAGAGGATTGAATAGATTTTGGTCTAATTTGGAAGTGAAATTAACAGGTTGACACTCAAATTTCTGGCTTTAATAACTCACTGAATGGTTGCCGGAAGCCGGTCCATCCTTGCTGCTTGACACAGTCGCTGCAAGGAAGAAACATCTGCACAGCATATGTTTCAAGGGACCTGGCGTATATGGCATACTGTCCTTAATATGTTTGCTCCCCTTCTTGGCACTATGTGTTTTAACCAAGGTCACCTCTCCGAGAAAGGTTGTTTTCCTAGGTAGGGATTTTTCCCTGAAGTTAGGGAGGGAATAAAACCCCTTAACTAAATGCCAGGTGGTAGTTAATCACTTTAACTACGAACAATCATGCTTAAGCTACATAATCTTTACTCCCTGGAATGGAGATAAGAAACGCCCTAACCTTTGGAATAGAAATTGACAGGATTAAAATCAACTGGTATAAATACAGATGTAACAAGACAATAAAAGACAGAACCTGGCTGGAGATCCTGGCTAGAGAACCTGGCTAGGCTACTGATCAACTGAACGCTGTCTCTGTGTCATTCCTTCTTCACTGACTCCGTCCACACCTTTGGGGACCCCTGGACCTACTGGGGTTAGACCGCAACAAATGGTGGCATCATTTGCTGAAATGGGTAAGAGTTGGAAAGGACTAGAGAATATGTGGATTTTAAAAATCATCAATAATTTCATTTTAGACATGTTAAGTCTGAAATACCTATTAGATGTCCAAAAGGAATGTAGGATGAGGGTCAGGTTCTTCCAGCAAGAAAAGCAGCCTACAAAGAAGGCTTACCCTCAAGGGAAGCCTGACTCCCAGTGTGCTGGGGTAGGGTCATTATCCTGAGAAGCACAGACAAAAAAAAGTCAAGAACTAGTGGTGTAGCCCTGGCCGGGTTGCTCAGTTGGTTAGAGCATCAGTCCAATATGACAAGGTTGCAGGTTCAATCCCTGGACAGCCACATACAAAAATCAACCACTGAATGCAAGAATAAGTGGAACAACAAATCAATCTCTCTCTCTCTCTCGCTCTCTCTCTCTCTCTCTCTCTCTCTCTCTCTCGCTCATAAATAAATAAATAAATAAATGAATAAATAAATAAATAAACGTATTAAAAAGAACTAATGGTCCTATTTCAGCTCATCTTAGCAAATATTTATTGAGTGCCCATAGGGTTCACCATGAGGCATGAACTTGGAGAGAAAACATGGTTTAAAGTCTGGTGACTTTGGCAAAGTTTTAACTTCTTTGATCTTTGTTCAATGATTGTGAAGATTAGATGTGATAATTCATATGAAAGCCTCTGGATATATGTAGGTTCATATTATACATTGTGGGAGCAGGTGTTATTATGAGCAATGAATATGAATAATACTGCATACCTATAATATTGCTTTCTGAAAATGACTAATGACTTGGATGATGACTTAACATAATCAAAATAAGTGAATTTTACCTTGTACAAACCATCTCTTGCCTGAGGTGAAAAGATCAGGACAAAATGACTCCAAGGACACTGATGTGTGAACATTGAGCTCCCATGTGGGTGAAGAACACACCTCAGAATCTATGGGTCTCAGCAGATCTTTACCCTGATTGCATGTGACCATGACTAACAGCCACAGCTCAATTATGCTGGCTGCCATCTCTTTGTCATTGCATCAGATTGTTGTTTGTACTTTTTGTACCTTCTTTTATAGCCCACCTGTCAGCATTAGTCCACAATCTTGGTAATACATGCCCGTAATAGTCAGCCTTCCCTTCTATACAATCTTATAAACTTGCTGTTTCAACAAAATCAGCATTTTTTTTTCACCCCTTTGAGTTGTAGGACAACTCATTTTTTTTTCTCTCTCAAAAAACAGGTACTTTCAGATTGCCAAGCCTTAGCTTTTACAAAGGCTCCTTAGACCCAGTATGTCCCCACTACTCACCTTATTGCTGATTTATTATTTATATTACAGGCTTAGATACATGTAAATTACCATTTCTTCTCAAAACACTCCTTGGCAGAATTCATTGCATCTTCATCTCTATTTCCATTTCACTCTATTTATAATTCAACAAGTATTTCTAGAATGCCTGCTGAATGGCAGGACTCTTTCAGATGCAAATGACGGAAACCCAATCCAAGTAGCTTAAACAAACTAGCTCATGTTTTATCACCTATATTTCCATTTCACTCTATTTATAATTCAATATACTTAGTCAACAAACATTTATAGAATGCTGGTAAATGTCAGGGCTCTTAGATGCAAATGACAGAAACTCAAATCCAAATAGCTTAAGCAAACTGGCTCACCTAACTAAAAAGTATGAGAAAAAACTTGGTGAGATCCAGGCATTCAAAGGATGTCATTAGTATTCATCTTTCTTTTTTTTTTTTTTGTACAGGCTGATTGGGTTGTGCCGGGGGCCGGTCCATCCTTGCTGTTTCAAGGGACCTGGCATATATGGCATACTGTTCTTAATATGTTTGCTCACCTTCTTGGCACTATGTGTTTTAACCAAGGTCACCTCTCTGAGAAAGGTTGTTTCCCCAGGTAGGGATTTTCCCCTGAAGTTAGGGAGGGAATAAAACCCCTTAACTAAGTGCCAGGAGGGTAATGAATCACTTTAACTACGAACAATCATGCTTAAGCTACATAATCTTTACTCCCTGGAAAGGAGATAAGAAACGCCCTAACCTTTGGAATAGAGATTGATAGGATTGGAATCAACTGGTATAAATACAGATGTAACAACAGGACACAGAACCTAGACACAGAACCTACACAGAACCTAGAGACAGAAGAACTTCGCTGGAGAGAACATGGCAAAAGATCCTGGACAGAAACTGGCCACAGAACCTAGAGACAGAACCTAGCGAGAGAACCTGGTAGGAGAACCTGGACAGAACCTGGCGACAGAACCTGGCTGGAAAACCTAGTGAGAGAACATGGCAACAGAACCTGGACAGAACCTGGCAACAGAACTTGGCAGGAGAACCTGGATAGAACCTGGCTGGAGAACCTAGTGAGGGAACATGGCTACAGAACCTGGCTGGAGAACCTGGAGAACCTGGCTGGAGAACCTAGCAAGAGAACATGGACACAGAACTTGGCTGGAGATCCTAACCAGAACTTGGCTAGAGATCCTGGCTAGGCTGCTGATCAACTGAACGCTGTCTCCATGTCATTCCTTCTTCGCCGACTCCGTCCACACCTTTGGGGACCCCTGGACCTGCTGGGGTTGGACCCCAGCATCTGGCCTGGCACCAGCATTGTTCATGGGTTATGGTCTCTGTAAAATGGGAGCAGTACTTAGGCAAACCAGTCTTGCAAGACCAGATTGTGGAAAAAGGGGCAGTGACTTAATTATAGGCTATCAAGAATGTACATTAGGTTACTGGCTCAGATTCAGATTGCTAACCCCCCAAAATGTCTCATTTTCCCCATCAATTCATTAATCATCAAATTTGCTGTAATAAGAGTGATGTGTTACAAAAGATAAAGAGCTAACTAAATCTTAATTCCAGCAAGCTAAGAATTTAGGACTGCTGCCTAGTAGGATAAATGTAGTGGCTTGTAATGGTAGGGAATGCAAATTTCATTTTGTGCATTTTCTGGACAGCTGCTACCAGAACTGTAGGTTTTATTAAATGTGTACTTGATTATATTCAGTGTCATTGAATCTAAGGCCAAGAGGACATACACTGAAACAGAAAAGCCTTTAGATACGTGCTCTCAAGGCAATAGAGACAATCATCATTGATTTGTGTCTCTTTTTTATCCTTCAGCTCCAAGAACAAAGGAGTTCTTGCCATGAACCCAATTTGGGACTTTGGAAGTAAACCACTATTTTGCATGGCTCTGTACAGAAGGGAAGGTGAGCATAGTTAAGCTAGTTGAGTGGCCTGGTTAGGTAGAAAGTTCAGTTTGCTCTCTCACTTGCCCTGGGTTTTCTTGTGCTGGGAACTCTGAGTAGAGGGGCAGTGTTTCGGGCATGAACTGATAATAGAAGTAAAATGAACATGCAGCAAAGGCATGAACAGTGGACAGTCGCCCAGGCCAGGGCCTGGTTGGAGAATGTGGTGGAAATAGAGAATAAACTGTAATACCTTGAGACAAGAGAAATTAAATCATCAAGGATAGTCCACTAGAAACTGAGTGAATAACAAATAGGCCATTACTTTCATGCCAAAGGTCAGGAGTAAACCAAATATATGTGAATGAATGGCCGGCAGTGCATATACATGGATCAACTTAGGTGTGGGGCTTTTTACTCCACAAAAATGTCACAAGATCATGAAGGCCAAACCCTTCTACCTGTATACCCAGAGGTCATCTTTGAAGAGATAAAAAGAGAGGGGGTGAATTTAGAAAGCTTAATTTAAATTTAGAAATCTTTTTAAATGAGTGGCTTTAACTATTTTATTTTTTATTGTATAAAAATATACATAACATAAAGTTTACCATTATAATTATTTTTTTAAAAATATGCTTTTATTGATTTCAGAGAGGAAGGGAGAGAGATAGGAACATCAGTGATGAGAGAGGATCATTGATCAGCTGCCTCCTGCATGCCCCCCACCCGGGGATCAAGCCCACAACCCAGGCATGTGTCCTGACTGGGAATCGAACTGTGACCTCCTGTTTCATACGTTGACGCTCAACCACTGAGCCATACCAGGTGGGCTTAATCATCTTTACGTGTACAGTACAGTGGTGTTAAGTACATTCATATTGTTTTATAATGATTACTGATAAAAGTAAGGCAAGCCCCCACAATCAGGGGTCCTGGTAGAATGCAAAGCACACTCGGGAGCTGGACAGCAAGGCAAATGTCTTTACCCCTGCAGGAGGGTATGCATACACAGGGTCTGGGAGCACATGCACACTGAGCAGGCAGTCCGCTTGGGCTTTTATGCCTGACACATGTGATCTGTCCCTCACTCTTGATTGGAAGAGTTTAGGCTTACAGTCTTGCAGGATTGGCTAATTTAAAAAGGGAGGGATTGACCTTTGCTGTTTCAAAATGGTGGCTGCCTAAATAAACTCTCTTCTTTGACAGAAAAGATTACTTGCTTATTCTCACATTATCACTACCTATCTCCAGAACTTTCCCATCATCCCAGACTAAAACTTTGTACCCATTGGACAACAACTACCTATTGGCCCCTACTTCACAGCCCCTGGCAACCACTGTTCTACTTTCTGTCTCTATGAATTTGACTATTCTAGGCTGCTTATATAACTGAAATTGTACAATATTTGTCCTTTTATGTTTAGCTTATTTCACTTAGCATCTCTTCAAGGTTCATTCATGTTGTGGCATGAATCAGAACTTCATTCCTTTTTAAGGTTGAGTGATATTCCATAGTGTGTATATACTACTTTGCTTATCCATTTACCTGTTGATGGACATTTGGGTTATTTCCACCTTTTTGCTATTGTGAATAATGCCATAAACATAGGTGTACAAATATCTGTTTAAGTCCCCTGCTTTAAATTCTTTTGGGTATATACCTGGAGTGGAATTACTGAATCATACGGTAATCTATGTTCAATTTTTTGAGGAACCACCATGTTTATCACATTGGTTGCACCATTTTACATTTTCACCAACAGTGCACAGAGTTCCAATTTCTCCACATCCTCACAAACACTTGTTGTTTTCTGTTTGCTTTTGTTTTTATTTTCATATATTTTTATTGATTTCAGAGAGGAAGGGAGAGGGACAGAGAGAGATAGAAACATCAATGATGAGAGAGAATCATTGGTTGGCTGATTCCTGCATGCCTCCTACTGGGATGGATCCTGCAACCTGGGCATATGCTCTTGACCAGAATCGAACATGGGACCCTTCAGTCCACAGACCAACACTCTATCTATTGAGCAAAATCATCTAGGGCTGTTTTTGTTTTTATTTTATTTTTTTAATTAAATCTTTATTGTTCAGATTATTACATTAGTTACTCTTTTTTCCCACCATAACTCCCCTCCACCCAGTTCCCACCCTACCCTCTGCCCTCACTCCCCACCCACTGTCCTCATTCATAAGTGCACAATTATTGTCCAATCTCTTCCCTCACCCCCACACCCCTTTCCCCACCCCAAGAATAGTCAGTCCATTCCCTTTCTATGTCCTTGATTCTATTACAATCACCAGTTCATACTGTTCATCAGATTATTTATTCACTTGATTTTTAGATTCACTTGTTGATAGATGTGTATTTGTTGTTCATAATTTGTATCTTTACCTTTTTTTTCTTCTTCCTCTTCTTAAAGGATACCTTTCAGCATTTCATATAATATTGGTTTGGTGGTGATGAACTCCTTTAGCTTTTTCTTATCTGTGAAGCTCTTTATCTGACCTTCAATTCTGAATGATAGCTTTGCTGGATAAAGTAATCTTGGTTGTAGGTTCTTGGCATTCATCACTTTGAATATTTCTTGCCACTCCCTTCTGGCCTGCAAAGTTTCTGTTGAGAAATCAGCTGACAGTCGTATGGGTACTCCCTTGTAGGTAACTGATTTTCTTCCTCTTGCTGCTTTTAGTATTCTCTCCTTGTCTTTTGCTCTTGGCATTTTAATTATGATGTGTCTTGGTGTGGTCCTCTTTGGATTCCTTTTGTTTGGGGTTCTCTGCACTTCCTGGACTTGTAAGTCTATTTCTTTCACCAGGTAGGGGAAGTTTTCTGTCATTATTTCTTTAAATAGGTTTTCTTTTTTTTTTTTTTTAATATATTTTATTGATTTTTTACAGAGAGGAAGGGAGAGAGAGATAGAGAGTTAGAAACATCGATGAGAGAGAAACATCGATCAGCTGCCTCCTGCACATCTCCTACTGGGGATGTGCCTGCAACCCAGGTACATGCCCTTGACCGGAATCGAACCTGGGACCTTTCAGCCCGCAAGCCGACGCTCTATCCACTGAGCCAAACCGGTTTCGGCTAAATAGGTTTTCAATATCTTGTTCTCTCTCTTCTTCTGGCACCCCTATAATTCAGATGTTGGTACTCTTGAAGCTGTCCCAGAGGCTCCTTACACTATCTTTGTATTTTTGGATTCTTTTTTCATTTTGCTTTTCCGGTTGGGTGTTTTTTGCTTCTTCATATTTCAACACTTTGACTTGATTCTTGCGATTCTCTGGTCTGCTGTTGGGAGTCTGTATAATATTCTTTATTTCAGTCAGTGTATGCTTAATTTCTAGTTGGTCCTTTATCACAACATCTAGGGTTTCACCAGTCTTCTCGAGAATCTCACTACATTTATCGGCGGTCTCACCAGTCTTCTTGAAGATCTCACTACATTTATCAGCGGTCTCACCAGTCTTTTCGAGGGCCTTATTAAATTTATCGGTGGCTTCTAGACAGTTCTTCAAAGATCTTAAAAGTGTGGTTTTGAACTCTATATCCAGAAGTTTGCTTTCCTCCAATTCTGTCGTTTGTGTCCTGTTTCTTTGTCTCAGCATTTTTTATGCTTCGCTGTATCGATAGAGTGCCTTTCTGTGCTAAGTGTCCCAATTACCTGAGGTAGACACTCTTGGCGCACCCCCTTGTGGGCTTTGTGCACAGTCTTGTTGTAATTAAGCCTTGATTGTTGTAGTTCTCACTGTGAGGAATTGACCTCCAGGCCAATTGGCTGTGAGAACTAGCTGTGTCTGCAGTATGAGAGCTTCTATGCTGGAGACACCCCCTGGGGCTAGGCTTGCTTCAATGGGGCTTTGGTGCTCACTGAGTCTGCCCTCTGAGTGTGTCTTTTATGTTTCCACAGAGCTGCAAACTGGATGGTCCCACTCTGACCTCTGGGCTTCCTGGCTCCTGGATCTCTAGGGAGGTGCTAATCTAGCCTTTGCCTGAGGCTATCCAGCAAAGGTCTCCCTGCAGGGCTTGGGTGGGGCAGGTCCCACGGGATCAACAGGGCGGGGTTAGCAATTATGGCTGCTCTTAGTCTTGCCCTCAGAGGCTCTGCTTCTCAGTGTCCCAGTAATTGCTGCAAGCCCCACAGAGAGAAAGCTGCCCTCAGGTTCCGACCGATGCCAGACAGTCCCGCTTCTCCCGTTTGAGTCTGGGTCCCTAGAAACTCACCCAGAACTGGAACTCAGAGCCTGAGACTCCCTCCCGATTGAAAACGACAACCACGCCCTCAGCCACCAGCCCGCTCCGCATGCACTCCGCACCTTAGTATTTTACTTCAGCACTGCACCTCCTCTGAGTCTCGGTATGCTTTTCTCTTTCCTCCTAGTTGTAGAACTTCCACTTAGCCAGCCTTCCTGTGGTTCTGGATGATGTCCATTCCGTCTTTTAGTTGTATTTTTGAAGTGGTTGTTCGAGGCAGCAAACTCCGGTATTTACCTATGCCACCATCTTGGTTTCTCCTGTCTGTTTTTGTTTTTAAATAGCTATCCTGATTGGTTTGAGGTGGTATGTCATTGTGATTTTGGTTCGCATTTCCTTAATATCTATTGATGTTGTGCATCTTTTCATGTATTTATGGACCATTTGTTTATCTCCTTTGAAGAAGTGTCTGCTCAAGTTCTTTGCCCATTTTTTTTTTGTTTTGTTGTTGAGTTGGAGAAGTTCCTTATATATTCTAGATATCAGTCTCTTATTTGGTATAAAATTTGCAAATATTTTCTCCCATTCTGTGGGTGTCTTCTTACTAAGTTTAGGACTTCCAGTACTATGTTGAATAGAAGTGGAAAAAGCAGAAATCCTTTTGTTTCTGATCATAGAGGGAAGTTTTCAGTCTTATATCATTGAATACAATGTTAGCTGTGGGTTTTTCATACATGACCTTTATTATGTTGAGGTCGTTCTCTCCTAATTCTAGTTTGCTGGGTATTTTTATTGTGAAAGGTGTTGAATTTTGTTCAAATGCTTTTCTGCACCAATGGAGATAATCATGTGTTTTCCCCATTTATTCTGTTAATGTAATGTAGTACATTAATTGATTTTCATATGTTAAACCACTTTTGCATTCCAGGAATGTATCCTACTTGGTGATTATGTATAATTGAACTTGTTTTTAAACTAAAGCAAATTGAGGCTATTTATGCCCTTGATAACCAGCTCTTAGAGAACCTGAGAAGACCAAAATAATTTTAGCAATTAGAGAAACTATATTTCCTCACATATAAATTATAATATAAACAAACACACTTTAACATACTGTTTCAGGGTGTATGTGTGTGTTGGGGGAGGAGGATGTAGATAGACAATGAAACATAATTATTATAAGATGGTTTCTGGAGTCACACTCCTGTTCAGATTATGCCTCCTGCACTATAGCTGGGTAACCGTGGGCAAGTATTACACTTATTTGTTTCAGATTCCTCAGTTGTAAAATAGGGGTTAAAAGAGTCCCACTTTAGGATTTTTCTAAATATTAAAGAGATAATGTTTTTAAAACACTTAGAATAGTTCCTGGCATATAGTAAATGAGTGATCTATAAGGATAATTATTATATTACTACACTCTAATTAATGAAAAATAAGAATCTTTTACTGAATCCAAGCTTATAATCAGGTTGTCAACTGAACTATTTGGTGGCAAGGAAAGCATTTACAGTTGAAAAACTATAGGCAAAGACCTTTATACTAGATAAAAGATTGTCAGCTTTATCATTTGTGAGTGTCATCTAATTCACACCTGAAAAGAAACCAAGAATCCTATCCTTCAGTGCTCCCTCAGGCTTAAAGAAGTAATCTTCCAATCTGCAGAGATTGCATGTAAGTGTAGAGTCTGACCTTGAAGCTTCTCGCCACCCACAGGACTCAGGTTGTGGCAGGTTAAACAGCCACAACTGCCTTTCCTCCCCACTCCAATGTGCCTCGTATTATTGTAAATCACAATTGTCTGTCTCTCTCACCAGAGCATACGTTTCCCACAGTCAGGGTCAATGACTATAATATATAACCTATATATAATGACTATAATATATAACCTTCTCTATAATCTCATAACTTCCAACACAGGGCCTCAACCTTAGCAAATGTGCTTTGCGTTGAATTCCCTGCTTCCATTCTATTAACATTTATTCATATGAAATTGAGGGAAAATTGTGTGAGAGAGAAAGAGAGAGAGAGAGAGAGAGAGAGAGAGAGAGAGAGAGAGAGAGAGAGAAAGAGAGAGAGAAGAAGAGAAGAGAAGAGAAGAGAAGAGAAGAGAAGAGAAGAAAAGAAAAGAAAAGAAAAGAAAAAAGAGAAGAAAAGAAAAGAAAGGTTGACTCCACACACAGCCTCTATTTAGTGGACAGTAGGCCACACAGCCATGATTGGGATGGAGATGGCCATTTAACCTTCAGTTTTTATTCTATTCAAACAATGATTGCATTATTTTTGTAATTTTTTTTGGCATTCACAATTACTCAATTTCTCTCACATTAAAAAGCTCATTGACTATCTTTGACAAATACTGTTAGAGAATCCACAATATATTTGATGCATTGAAGTCAAAATTTCTGAAGAAAGCGTTCCTAAAATTCTTGCTGACTTTTTAAAAAAATTCATTGAGTGAATTCTAATTATTTCTTGTTCATGGTTTTCAATATTTCCTTAGCAGTAAGATTACTCAAATTTAAAAAAGAGCAGTGTTATTGTAGTGTTCCATTGCTTAAAGGAACTTGTTAAATATGTTAAAGAGAGAATTGATAAAAGTATATTCCTTTAAGTGCCTGTTCTTAAAAAGGACAATGTTGCTTATGAACAGGAAAAGAAATTCCAACTTGAGTGGACAAAGATTATGGCATTTGTCATAACTATCTTGAAGAATTTTATTATTTTATATGGATATTTCTAAATATGCATCCAGCATGGGAGCAAGTGAAATCATCATGCATAGTAATGAAGAAGGAAATCCAAATTCATGACAATGTTCTTTTTTTGTCAATGGGTAACTATTTAAAATTCATTGATTAAGAGACAAAATGTTATCCTAAAGAATGGAAAGCCATTTATGTCATGAAAGATGGTATTGTATGCTTTACAACATCCAATGTGAAGAGCAGTTCTTGGAATTGTTGATTTTATTACAGTACATAGTCAGGATATCAGCTCAAATGATAATGTTGAGCATGTTTTCTTATTATTAATGCACTAGAGGCCCGATGCATGAAATTCATGCAAGTGTAGGCCTTCCTTCCCCCAGCTGCTGTCACCGGCTTCCCTCTGGCACCTTGGACTCAGGCTTCCCTCTGACCGCCAGCAGGTACCTGGGACCTGGGCTTCCCTCGCAGCCCTGGCTTCATCTGGAAGGTTGTCCAGTCTAATTAGCATATTATGCTTTTATTATTATAGATGTTCAATGGAGAAAACCATGAAGTAATTTAGATGTAGAAGCTCTGTTATAATGTAATTGAAACATGAACTCTAACTGCAGGAAATCTTATAAGCCAATGCTACAAAATAGGCATTGTTAAGAAAAGCCAAATCAATCCTAACTGGTTTGGCTCAGTGGATAGAGCATTGACCTACGGACTGAAGGGTCCCAGGTTTCGATTCTAGCCAAGGGCATAGGCCAGGTTGCAGGCTCAATCCCCAGTAGGGGGTGTGCAGGAGGCAGCCAATCAATGATTCCCTCTCATCATTGATGTTTCTATCTCTCTCTCCCTCTCCCTTCCTCTCTGAAATCAATAAAAATATATTTTAGGGCCTTAGAATGGAACAAGAGCAAGGTGGCGGCATAGGTTAACGCCGGAGTTTGCTGCCTTGAACAACTACTTAAAAAGTGAAACCAAAAAACGGAAGGGACATCACCCAGAACACAGGAACGCTGGCTGAGTGGAAGTCCTACAACTAGGAGGAAAGAGAAACTCATACGGACACTCAGAGGAGGCGCAGTGCTGAAGTGAAATTCTGAGGTGCGGAGTGCGCGGAGCGGGCTGGCAGTGGAGGGCGCGGTTGGCGTTTTCAATCGGGAGGGAGTCGCAGACTCTGAGCTCCAGATCCGGGCGAGTGTTTAGGGACCCAGACTCAAACGGGAGAAGCGGGACTGTCTGGCTTTGGTCAGAGCGAGTGCAGCTTTCTCTCTGAGCTTTGCAGCGGGTGCTGGGACTCAGAGAGGCAGAGCCCCTGGGGACAGGACTGAGAGCCGCCATAACTGCTCTCTCCGGCCCACCCTGTTGATCCTGTGCTACCCGCCCCACCCAAGCCCTGCACAAAGGCATTTGCCGGATAGCCTCAGGCAAAGGCTAGATTAGCACCTCCCTAGAGGACAGAAGTTCTCTCACTGCTGACACAGCTGATTCTCATAGCCACTTGGCCTGGAGGTCAAACCCTCCCTGGAATTAGCTACAACAATCAAGATTTAACTATAAGACGGCAAACAAAGACCACTAGGGGGTGCACCAAGGAAGCATAACAAAATGCAGAGACAAAGAAACAGGACAAAATTGTCAATGGAAGATATAGAGTTCAGAACCACACTTTTAAGGTCTCTCAAGAACTGTTTAGAAGCCGCCGATAAATGTAGTGAGATCCTCAAGAAATCTAATGAGACCCTCGATGTTATGATGGGGAACCAACTAGAAATTAAGCATACACGGACTGAAATAACGAATATTATACAGACTCCCGACAGCAGACCAGAGGAGCGCAAGAATCAAGTCAATGATTTGAAATGCGAGGAAGCAAAAAACACCCAACCGGAAAAGCAAAATGAAAAAAGAATCCAAAAATGCGAGGATAGTGTAAGGAGCCTCTGGGACAGCTTCAGGCGTACCAACATCTGAATTATAGGGGTGCCAGAAGATGAGAGAGAGCAAGATATTGAAAACCTATTTGAAGAAATAATGACAGAAAACTTCCCCCACCTGGTGAAAGAAATGGACTTACAGGTCCAAGAAGCGCGGAGAACCCCAAACAAAAGGAATCCAAAGAGGACCACACCAAGACACATCATAATTAAAATGCCAAGAGCAAAAGATAAAGAGACAATCTTAAAAACAGCAAGAGAAAGAAACTCAGTTACCTACAAGGGAGTACCCATACGACTGTCAGCTGATTTCTCAACAGAAACTTTGCAGGCCAGAAGGGAGTGGCAAGAAATATTCAAAGTGATGAATACCAAGAACCTACAACCAAGATTACTTTATCCAGCAAAGCTATCATTCAGAATTGAAGGTCAGATAAAGAGCTTCACAGATAAGGAAAAGCTAAAGGAGTTCATCACCACCAAACCAGTATTATATGAAATGCTGAAAGGTATCCTTTAAGAAGAGGAAGAGGAAGAAAAAGGTAAAGATACAAATTATGAACAACAAATATGCATCTATCAACAAGTGAATCCAAGAATCAAGCGAATAAATAATCTGATGAACAGAATGAACTGTTGATTATAATAGAATCAGGGACGTAGAAAGGGAATGGACTGACTATTCTTGGGGGGAAAGGGGTGTGGGAGATGCGGGAAGAGACTGGACAAAAATCGTGCACCTATGGATGAGGACAGTGGGTGGGGAGTGAGGGCGGAGGGTGGGGCGGGAACTGGGAGGAGGGGAGTTATGGGGGGGAAAAAAGAGGAACAAATGTAATAATCTGAACAATAAAGATTTAATTTAAAAAAAAATAAAAAAATAAAAAATAAATAAAAATATATTTTAAAAAAAGGAAAAGCCAAATTGCCGGGGTCCAACCCCAGAAATATAACTTTAAAAAGAGGTATGTAATTTAGATACTTATCATTGATTTCAGATAAATACAAATAATTTTTAGTATAAATATGTCCTATGTAATATTTTTTTTTTATTTCAGTGTATATATGCATAGGCAATTAGAAATCATTCTAATTTAATTCAGTATCATGTGGGGTTTTCTTAATTCTTTTTTTTTTTCTAATTGTAAAAAGAACATTGAACATGAGATCTACCCTTTCAATAAAACTTTAAGTATACAATATAGTATTGTTGACTGGTTTCCAGTGTTTTTTGTTTGTTTGTTTTCTGGTGGGGAGGAGGGGGAAGCAGGGGAGGAGTAGGCAGCCCATAAGGTCAGAGCCAGTGTCTGACCTGGGCCACGTGCCCACCTGGTGATGGCGAGTGTTTTTATTTGTTGAATCTGGCAACCTTAGTAATGCTGGGATCTGAATTAAGATCTTCTGGATTTAAGTCTAGTGATCTTTCCACTATGACTTGCCTTGTAGTTGAGTTCTTAAAATAACCAACCACATGAGTATGAGTATGTTTGGAATTAAGCCTCACAGTAACTTTTTCACATTTCGTTGGTACCTTAGACACCTGGAGAATGTCCCTGAAGGGGAAATAGAATCTCATCTTCCTGCCTCTCTTTTTACCTATTATAGCATTCTTCTGGACAGTTTGTTGAGTTAAGCCATATGGGAAATTTTCTTCATTGTTGAAAGATGAAGTCAATAGCATTCTAGGGCCGAAACCGGTTTGGCTCAGTGGATAGAGCGTCGGCCTGCGGACTGAAAGGTACCAGGTTCGATTCCGGTCAAGGGCATGTACCTGGGTTGTGGGCACGTCCCCAGTAGGGGATGTGCAGGAGGCAGCTGGTCGATGTTTCTCTCTCATCAATGTTTCTAACTCTCTATCTCTCTCCCTTCCTCTCTGTGGAAAATCAATAAGATATATTTTAAAAAAAAAAAAAAGATGTGAAAGATATTGTATTTTTTTCTAGTATCATAGGGAGAGTAGTGCATCACTAAGATTCTATGTAATCCAAAGGAAGATCCACATTCACGGAGGAAAACATATTATCTGAACTACAAGTCAGAACACTTGCTCTGCAAACTATGAGTACTTTCATGGGACAATAAAAATATATTGTGTAGAATTAAGAGTGATGACATCAATGGTCTGGTCAGCTCACTGAAAAAAGTCTCTAAAAATTTGAGACTTTACTTCTCAATGAAATTTCTGTGGCTGTCCAAGTTCCTTATGATTAAAAGGGGGAAAAAAAGCTCTCAATTAAGCCTACTTTCCCCCTACTATGTCATATCTTTAAGAAACAGAGGAGAAAAGTAGATTAAAGCTCAGGAGCTTTTGAATGAGGAACACCCCAGGACATGTTCCATTCTTAACCTATGTCACAGAGAATGTCACAGAGACATCTGAACAACTAGAAATCTTTTTAACCACGTAAAGACTCTAAGGTTTCCCTAAATGGCATCCTGTTTTACACTGTGACAAGACAGAGACATTCCTTGCTGTATTTAGAAAGATTGCCTCATCCCAGGCATCCAGTATCTCACTATTTACCCTTACTCTCCTACGTATAGAAACGCCTCTTTCTGACTGAGCATGTCATCCTAACACTCCCCCGTTCCATATAAACATGCAGAAGGCTGCAAACACATGCAGGATGGACATTCACTGATAGAGTAGACAAGAAACAACTAGTAGTATTTTGTCTGTGAGGGTAGTTGTATACTAGTGTTTTATCGTCAAGGGCTACTCAAGTATAATGTATCCCAGGGTTTATAACAGCCCAAGAATGTCAAGAGAACAATGGCTTACTAAATCCTGCCAAAGGGTCCCAGGTTCGATTCCGGTCAAAGGCACATACCCCAATTGCAGTGTTTCTCTCACATCAATATTTCTCTCTGTCATTCTCTCTCTCTCACTCTCTCTAAAAAAATCAATGGAAAAATACCCTCGGGTGAAGATTTTTAAAAAAGCTGCTTATTAGAGTATCACACTCAAAGAATCCGTCCATAAGAGGGTTATCAAGAAAGAAAAATAAGGAACTGCACATTACAAAAAGAACTAGGAAAATTCAACAGTTATTATATGTTGTCTTTTGAAGCATTTTTGTCATTGTCTGAAACTATAGATAAATTCAGGAAAGGGAAGAGGGAAAGTTTTCTGTCAGATCAGGAAGAGCTCAGTAGCTCAATACCCCACAGAGGAGCTAAAAGCAAAAAAGTAAGTCAACTTCCCCCATCCTCTGGGGAGCAGAGAGGGTTTGGAGGCTGAATTAATAATCAATTATGCCTATGTGAGAAAGCATCCATAAAAATCCCTTAACATGGAGTTCAGAGAACTTCTCGGTTGGCAAGCATATCCACATGCTGGAAGGATGACACATCTCAACTCTAGGGGATAGAAGCCCCTGCTCTCAGGGACCTCCTGAAAAAGAAAAAAAAATTAAGTCAACTGTTAAAACAGACACCATTTAATCTGTTGATAAAACATGAAATTAGGAGAACTGTGGCTGTATTTTCAAGCCCTGGAAGTTTCTTCAATGCCATACTAATTCTAATTGAGCGAACAGAAGGAAAAACATATCAGTCTCAAATTAAACCTCCTAAAAAGCAAGAGAAAATAACACATGACTCTTCATTCTTCCCAAATGTGAGGCATACAGTAGGTTGTCAGAACGTGGCTTTGGAGAACTTGAGAGTGCTGAGAAAGGCTGAGCTATTCAAAGCAAAAAGCTGTGCTCAGCTCTTCTCTGTCACTGTGACATCAGCCTCTTGTGCCCACATAACCCTGAGTCCTCTTTTTCGTTAAATGATTTCCTTCTATCTAATGCCTGCAGTCCCATGGCCTGATGGCTCAGATAAATCATGTGCAAAATCTTGGCAGCTATATCTCTTCTTTGTGGGAAGGTCATGTAGTCCCTTAAAAAATCTGAAGGACACAAAAATATTACTAATACACATATGGGTTTAAAGGGGACTACAAGATAAAACTCCTTGGCATGCAAACAAAAGCCTTCCATAATTTGTAACCAACTTCCTTCTTTAGGGTCCTCACCCATTTCTCCTCTCCTTCCACTAGCACATATTCTGTCTACTGCCTCTGTGTCTTTGCACATGCTGTTCCTTCTGTCCTTTCTCATCTTCTCCTATGGAAACCTCATAATCATCCTTAAGAACATTTCAGATTCTCTGTAAAATATCTTCCAACAACTCCAGGGAAATTTAGTCACTTCTTTGTGCTTTTATAAAGCTTTGTTCATTTCTTTACTATAATGCCTGTCACATCATACTGTACTTATGTGTTAAATTTGAGGACAGAGATCATGTCTTAATCATCTAGTGATTAATGCAGCCCCTGGCAGATAGTAGGTACTCAATGCAATTTTTGAATGAATGAACATCTAAATTGTTTGCTTTATTTTTCTGTGAAACTAGCTTAATACTGTGGTTGTCTCCAATATGACAATTTATTCTTAAATACCTATAATAGGAGGAAGACAGTGAACAAACTAATTGCATCTCTCCTGGAAAGCTGCTAATTCTGTTAAATTTACCCCTCAAAGTGGGGGAAATGTACAAATTACAATGTTAAATGTGGCTTTATAATTATAATGAAAACGGTGTTTATAAAACCATTTCCATTTCCAATTCTCCTTTCTCTCAACAGAGTAAGTATAAGAAAAAAAAAGATACACAAATATCCAGTATAGACTTCATCAGAAGAGGTCTTTAAAAAGATCAAATCAATAGATTTTACCTTCAAAAGAGACCGCTTGGTCATTTGATCAATTCTGTCATGTATGAATCTCTATACTAATCTCCCCGATAAATGCTTACCTAGTCTCTACTTGAACATTTCCAGTGATGAGAGAACTCACTATTTAGAAGGTACTTGATTCCTTATTTTAACAATGATATTATCCAAGTTAGCTCAAATCTGCCTCCTTGAATTCGTTAACAATTGAAGTCAGTCCTTTCGTCTTAAACCACAGAAAATATACCTTCTTTGTTATGGTTACTCTATAAAAAATGAAAAACAGCTATATAGTCACTCCAAGCTTTCTCTCCCTCCCCCCCTCCCCCTCCCTTCCCCTCCCCTCCCCTCCCCTCCCCTCCCCTCCCCTCCCCTCTCCTCTCCTCTCCTCTCCTTTCCTTTCCTTTCCTTTCCTTTCCTTTCCTTTCCTTTCCGTTTCACTCCACAGCCTCTCACGTCATGTTTTCCAACATTTTTATCAACCTGGTTCATATCTGCAGACACATTGCAGTCTGTCTCTGACACTTCTGAAATTAAGTGATATTTGCCTACTGTAGAGGACTCCCCAGAGCAGGACTAACAGATCTCTCTCATTCAGGTACTATTCAAGCTTGGACTGGCTCTTTACATGGTGTAGAGTCACACCTCGGCAATGGTTAGGAGAAAAAGGGATAATATGAAGCCTGGATAGGACCAGAGATAAGAGAACTGATCCCATTCTGAGACTTTAGCTGGGAGATAAGCTGCTTAAATGAATCCTAGGTACACCAATGGCATTCAAAGGGCCTTGATGGAATACATGGAGACCAGGGTGTGGCCATATTTGAAATCAGATAGGTGGCAGCATTATGCCTCCATTAGGTTTTGGAGCAGGTCTTCCATCATCAGGTGGGGAACACAAGAATCCAGACGTGAGCAAAGCAGCTGCAAAGGGCGAGGCAAATGAAAGTCAAGAAGACTGGAGTTCAAAGAAGGGATATCTGTTAGTTTCTAGGGGGAAAGTGAGGGAGTAAGAATAAAAATGAAGTGCTTAAAATTCGTTATATACTAAGAGCATTTTCTCAAAATATTTTTAACACCTCTAAGAAAAGCACTATATCTATTATTTTAAAAGATGTACAGGATTGATGTGGATTAGTTGAAAATGGCTTGTAAAGTAAGAATAACATAATAGGATTCATTATAATCCTCATAATAACTGTATCAAAAATATGGTTATAAACATATACTTATTTTCAGTTTCTATTTTCAGTGATGATGTTTTACTTAAAATGATGACTTCACCATAAATGATTGAAATCAGTTTTTTGTATAATACAAATTCATTAACCCAGTGAGAATTCAGAATTGCAATTTAACATTTGTTAGAAATCTTTGCAGAATTCTTTTTCCCAGCCACCAACTGTTTTTCTGTTAATATCTAATGATCTAAATCTTAAGAGGAATGGGCACCACCCAATGGGGGTATCTGTTGTTCTGGTCCTATAGTGGCGATCAAGAGAATTGGGAGTGATGACATCTGTAACAGTAAAAGAGCTTCTTTTGGTGAGAAGAAGACCTACATATAAAAGTCACCCTAAAGCGTCTACAATCCAATTCATCAGCTTTCTCAAGTTTAGTCAACTTTAAGAGAGCACCAGCTGCTAATATACCTGAAAGATATTGTCCTAAGACACTGTGTGGTGAGTAATCTTTACTTTCTGTTTTAAATCTCATATAAGATAATTGTTATAATCTAGGTATTATTTGATGTGTATAATTTTCTACAAGTAGCATGCTGTTTGTTCAAGTTACAATGTGAAAGGAGGGTTAGACTTATGTTTCATATAAAATTTCACAACACAAAATAAATTTATGCTACTAAAATACTCTGAAATCATTTATTCTTGTGATGAAAGTCTTTTGAGGGGCCTTGCTTTTTCTAAACTTATCTGAAATTACCCACAAAAAAATTATAATTTGGCATCATATGCTTTACTGGTATCTTACTGAAATTTTCAAATAAAACAGACTAATGAGGAATAAATCATTCTGATTTAAATAACCAATATATGTTTATTAAATTGAGTTAGTAGTCCATTTTTCTTGCAGAATATCCTTATCAAACTGTTGGTTTTATGACTCATGGAGAACTCAAGTTGCATACGAGAGCTGGAGAAACAGTTTTACCACTGAATATTTATTCTCTTTAATAAAATTTTTTTCTAATTTTCTATTCTGAAAACTGTACATGAATTGTAAAAAGCTGATTTTTGAGCTTTTTCATGACATTCTTGTAAGAAGCTTGTCTCTATTAGGAATAGGAAACAAAGCAGAGATGTCTGACGTCACTAGGTGAATGTGATAGACCTAGGATTAGACACCGATGCTGCCGTCTTCTAGCTACAGTGCCTTTTTAAAAATAACATAAACCAAAATTGAGGTATACGTATTTGTTGCTCCACCAATAGCGTTATATTATATCGCACAGTGAAAATAAATGTAGTAGATCATATTTCTCATACTACTTCTTTTTTTCCCCCCGACTGCATCCAGCTTTATTAAAGATACTTTTCATAAACAATCATGGTATTTCAGGCAGGATATGGGCAATCGTTAACAGTATACAACTTTCAAACTCCCTTCTTCAATGAACTACCAAAATCAGAAAGCCACCATAAAACCCAGTGAAGTCTTCATCTGATGCTGTGAATAGGGAAAGTTTAGAGTGCGGGTTGACATTTCACATGGAGCATGTTGTGTAACAACTTTTCACAAGCCGACCCTGACTTTCAGGAAATGAAATGAAAATGGCAGAGCATATCAGTAGATCCACAATCTACAAAGGAACTGCTGATCTTTAGAGGGAGGCCATCTCAGTGGTGACACTGGAAAGCTCAGATTGCCCAACCGACTGGAAATCAACGTTTTTGGGACAGGTCCCAATAGGTCTCTGGGCTTAAGAGAGCCAAAGTCTATGTATGCTAAAGTGGAGAGGGAGAAATGGACAGAAAAACAAATTTTAGTTTCCCACACGACAAGGTGTTTGTGCCAAGATGGCTAATGTGTGTCAACATCAAGAGATCCTCCTCCCAGGAACCAAGAGGAAGTTTCTCAAAACTAGAAGGGAAAGGTATTTCTCCCCATGTCAGTCCAGCTTTGAAGACATTCTATTAGTACTATATGTCCTTCCCCCAAAATAACAATGAAGTGTTCTGTGTGCTAACAACATAGCTTAAAAAATAAAAGAGTAAAACAAAATTCTGCATTTTTATAAAACTTGATAAAAAATAGTATTTCTAACTGTACAGTCACCAGAAATACACAGCTATCAAAAATGCACACACTTCACCTGGCATCTCCAGCACCTTCAGCTTTCTGTGCCTGGTCTGCTTGGCATCTCCATTTTCTGCAGGGCTATTCCCATCTTTGCCAGCATCAGCTCTCCCTTTTCCCTTTCCGTACCTTCTCTCCCTTCTTTGCAGGGGCCTTCTTAGGCTTGGGCTCTGGTTTTGGAGGAGCAGGTTTAGCTGATAACCTGGCAGATCTTCTCTGTGGTTCGTCCTTCACCTTGACTTTATCTCCTTCACCTTTAGCATCCCCTTCAGCCTTCCTCTTGGGCATGATGGTGATGGTGGCAGGACATCAGAAGGGATGCGGGGCGGGGGTAGGGAGTGGCGGGGGTGGGAGGGATGAAATGCAGCAGGGCACAGGCTTTGCTGGGACCTGGGTCTATCTTGCCTCCTCATAGTGCTCTATTTCTTATACTACTTCTGAATGATGCACCACTTCAAAAATAAATAAATAAAGCCATTTCCCTTTAAAATATGAGTGCATAGTGACTCTATGTGTACGTTAAAAGAGAACAGTAAGCATTAAGAAAAAGCACTTCTGTAACAATAGGCTCTGCAATTACTGAAGTGCAGATTAAGATAAGACTATTCTATTTTGAGATGAAAAGCTTCATGAACGAAAGAGGAAAGTGCTAACAATTATACTTAGGATAGTTTTAAAAGAAGCTGAAGAAAAACAAACAAACAAGCATTTTATATGAAGCCAAAGCTCTAAATTCTTATAATTAATTAGATGATTTCTAAATACTTTGACACATTTTTAAATGGTAGAAGTATGCACTAATTTAGTAAAAATATCTATAACAGAGATTATTAATTTGGTACTTATGGTTATTATTGCAGTGCCTGAAATGACGTTGATTTATGATAAAGAAATTTTCTAAGTAAATAAATAGTGTTAATAATTTACCTAAGTAAGAGAATTAGCCATTATCCAAGCAAATTATAAGAACTTGGTCATAAGCAACATAAAATGTAGGAGGAAATTCTAAAAAGTAAGCATTTTCATTCCTCATGTGGCTTAAAATTCATATATTAAAACTTGCACAAGAATTCTCAAAAAGATCGCTAAAAAGTAAAACTAATTTACCTAGAAAGTAAAACTAATCTGTGTGATTTCTACGTCAAATTATGTGTATATATGATACATACTAATGTATCTGTAAAATAAAGAGGCTGATTACAAAAGTCCTTCATAAAAACCAATGCAATTAGTTGCTGTACCACTCTGTGTACAGTTGTGTAGTTATAAATGTAAACTGCTAAAGTTAATTACATAATGTGTAATAGTAAAAATATTTTTAAATGCCTGCATTTTACTTTTCCTTTTTAGTGAAGATGATGTCTGCAAAGGACATGGTTAAAGTAATGATCGTCCTGTTTGCAATTTGTTTTTTTGCAAAATCAGATGGGAAACCCATGAAGTAAGTACTGTTTCTTGTTCTGCATGGCGAGGACTTGGGGATGGATTTTTAGGGCTGGCTTTATGAGAAGCGGAGAGCTAATGGAGTGGCTTCTCTGTTTCTGTGCCCTACAGGCGGAGATCTGTGAGTGAAATACAGCTTATGCACAACCGGGGTAAACACCTGAGCGCGATGGAAAGGACAGAGTGGCTACGGAAGAAGCTGCAGGATGTGTATAATTTTGTTTCCCGCCAAGCATCTGTGGTTCCCAAGGATGATGCTTCCCAGAGGCCCCAAAGAAAGGAAGACAATGTCTTGGCTGAGAGCCATCAAAAAAGCCTTGGATACACAGACAAAGCTGATGTGGACGTATTAACTAAGGCTAAATCCCAGTGAAAACACATCTCTCAGAGCACTGCTCCAGTCAGCCTCTAGGTCTAGGGCAACAATATTACATGCTGCTAATGTTTCCACCCTCTATTATGGTTACCAAGTACCAATATTTCTAATATTACCAAACTTTATATGTAATCCATTCCTAGCCATGATAGCTATAATTTAATTGATTATTTTGATTTAATTTTATTCAAGAGTCTTTTAATTATCCTATTTCTGTGCCAGCCTGGCTGTTTATTCTTTTTAAAGTATGTATTGCATAATTTATAAAAGAATAAAATTGCACTCTTTAACCTCTCTCTCATCTTTCAATGCAAAATAAAATTTAATGATCATGGTTCTAAAAACGTGAAGTAAAGAATTTGTTATTTGTTATGAAAATATCTTTTTGGCAGAAACTGGTTTGGCTCAGTGGATAGAGCGACGGCCTGCGGACTCAAGGGTCCCAGGTTCGATTCCGGTCAAGGGCATGTACCTGGGTTGCAGGCACATCCCCAGTGGGAGATGTGCAGGAGGCAGCTGATTGATGTTTCTCTCTCATCGATGTTTCTAACTCTCTATCTCTCTCCCTTTCTCTCTGTAAAAAATCAATAAAATATATTTTTAAAAAATATCTTTTTGGTTATAGGTAATACCAACATGTTTAAATGGATCATGACTAGGAAGAACAACATAAAATGGTTTTATTTCCAGTTTTATTGAAAAATAATAGACATACATCACTATATAAGTTAAAGGTGTACAACATGATGGTTTGATTTACATATATTGTGAAATGATTATATATTGAACATCATCCTTTCAGTAATATTATCAAAGTACCAGGTCCCCAAATCTTAGTAGCTAGATACTTTTGTCCTCTTCATTTCAGGAAAGATAATGAAATACTCAGCAATGGAGAAAGTGATTTGAAACTTGAATGCAAAGGTATTTGCCTATGCCCAATCCTACTGATCATATTTCTAGTCTGAACCCCAAATTCCATGGAATAGAGTTTTTGTATGTTTTAGAATATAACTTTATTTATTTGTCATTTGACACATCTATTTAGGGTTCATTACTTGCCGTGTACTATATTAGGCACTGGACATACACCAGCAAGCAAAATAGACACAGTTCTTGTCTTCATGGGGCCAATAATTTAGTATGGAAGACAGACATTAATTCATTATTAACTTTGATAAGTGCTCTAAAAGAAATGCACAAGATACATCAGGAGTGTAAAATACACAGCCCTGATCTACTTAGGTCAATACTGTCCAATACAACTGCCTGTGATGATGGAAATGTTCTGTGTTCTATGCTGTCCAATACCATAGCCACATATGCATTTAAAATGTGGCTTATGCCCAGATGGTCTCACGCAGTCACAATCCCCACTAGTTTTTATAGCCAGAAGTTATGGGGACTTCTCTCCCTGGTACTGGAACTCTGTTTAGGAGGCCTGATGTGAGGCTATGAGCCCTCACTCCTCAAGAGGGGGCTTCACAACCAAGATATCCCTCTCACACACGTGTTTTGTGTCACCGCCCCTCCTTCCAGTCTCAATGAGGCTTCTTCTTAATTCCCTAGTTAGAGGACTTCCAGTCAGCTAGATTTCAGGTAGTTCTGAATGATGGTTGATCTGTACTTTTAGTTTAGTTGTAATTTTGATGTGTTTCTAGGGGGAAATTGAGGTAGTAAGAATAAAAATGACTCTGGAGTCATAAAAACCGTTGTTGAACTCCATTTTCTTTACTTTCCAAACCTCAGTGTCCTCACATGAAAATGGGGCTAATGATTGTATTTATTGAAAGGATTGCTACAAAACCTCAGTGGAATAGTATATGTAAAGTCTTCATATAGTTAGTGTGTATCAAATGTTTTATTATTGCAAATTAAATGCATGAATAAAATGTAAGTTATATAAAGGTTCAAATTATTTCACCTTTGAAGCCCTTACAATTCATTATATACTAAGAGCATTTTCTCAAAATATTTTTAACACCTTTAAGAAAGGCACTATATCTATTATTTTGAAGGATGATAAGGACTGATGTGGATTACTTGAAAATGGCTTGTAAAGTAAGAATAACATAATATGATTCATTATAATTCTCATAATAACTGTATCAACAATATGGTTATAAACATATACTTATTTTCAGTTTTTATTTTCAATGGTTTAAGTTTTAGTTTAAGTTTTACTTAAAATGATGACTTCACCGTATATCATTGATATCAGTTTTTTTAATATGTCAAATTCATTAACCCAGTCAGAATTCAGAACTGCAATGTAATATTTGTTAGAAATCCTTGCATAATTCTTTTTCCCAGGTCCATACTGTGTTCCTATTAATATATAATGATCTAAATCTTAAGAAGAATGGGCACCACCCAATGGGGTTGTCTGTTGTTCTGTCCTATACTTGTGATCCAGAGAATTGGGAGTGATATCATCTGTAACAAAAAAAAGCTTTTCTTGCTGAGAGGAAGACCTACATATAAAAGTCACACTTAAGCGTCTACAATCGAATTCATCAGCTCCTTCAAGTTTACTCAACTTTAAGAGAGCACCAGCTGCCAAGATACCTGAAATATATTGTCCTAAGACATTGTGTTGTGAGTAATCTTTACTTTCTGTTTTAAATTTCATATAAGATAATTGTTATAATCTAGGTATAATTTGATGTGTATAATTTTCTACAAGTAGTATGCTGTTTGTTCAAGTTACAATGTGAAAGGATGGTTTGAGTTATCTACACTAATAAAAGACAAACATGCAAATTGACCGTACTTTCACTATGCCTTAAGCCACGCCCACCAACCAATCAGAGCGACTATATGCAAATTAACCAACCAATATAACAGCCACAGCCACAAAGCTGAAGCAAGCTGGAGGCTTGGTTGCCCCAATGATGGAGGAAGCCAAGCTTCCTGTCTGCCATGGCAGCTCTGAACTCCACTCAAAGAAACAAAGTTTCAATTATAGAAGGTAAATACATCCCAGATACCTGCTTTTATCCAGCCGTGGCCACGGAGCTGGAGCAAGCAGGGGTGGGTTGTCCCTGGAAATGGAGGAAGCCAAGCTTCACCCTTGTCACGGCAGCTCTGAGCTCCACTCAAAGCAGCAAAGTTTTAATTATAGAAAGTAAATAAATCCCAGAATAAAAAAGAAAAAAGGAAAAAAAGGAGAGGCTGGGAGCTTCTGTTGCCGGGGCGGGGGCGGGGGTGGGGGGGCTTGGCCAGCCTGAACATGGCCCTCAGCCCCTCAGTCAGACTGGCCAGGCACCCCAGTCAACCCCAGACCCTGAAGGGGGTGTGACCAGCCTGAAAACAGCCATCAGCCCCTCACCCAGGCTGGCCAGGCACCCCAGCGGGAACCCCACCCTGATCCAGGACACTCTTAAGGGCAAACCAGCCGGCCCCCACCCATGAGCCAGGCCTCTATCCTACATAATAAAAGGGTAATATGCAAACTGACCCTAACAGCAGAACGACTAGGAATAACTGGTCACTAAGACATACACTGACCACTAGGGGGCAGACACTCAATGCAGGAGCTTCCCCCTGGTGGTCAGTGTGCTCCCACAGGGGGAGCTCTGCTCAGCCACAAGCCAGGTTGATGGCTGCCAGTACAGCAGTGGTGGTGGGAGCCTCTCCCTCCTCCTCAGCAGCGCTAAGGATGTCTGACTGCAGCTTAGGCCTGCTCCCTGCTGGCAAGTGGACATCCCCCGAGGGCTGCCGAGATGCCAGAGGGATGTCTGACTGCAAGCTTGGACCCGTTCCCCCAGGGAGCAGGCCTAAACCAGCAGGTCGACATCCTCCGAGGGGTCCCAGACTGCAAGAGGCCATAGGCCGGGCTGAGGGACCCCCCTGAGTGCACAAATTTTTGTGCACCGGGCCTCTAGTGTTTAATATAAAATGCCACAACACAAAATAAATTTATGCTACTAAAATACTCTGAAATCATTTATTCTTGTGATGAAAGTCTTTTGAGGGGCCTTGCTTTTCCTAAATTTATCTGAAATCAACACACAAAATTATAATTTGGCATCATATGCTTTAATGGTATCTTACTGATATTTTCAAATAAAACAAACAAAGGAGGAAAAAATCATTCTGATTTAAATAACCAATATACATTTATTAAATTGAGTAAAAAGTGCATTTTTTTCCTGAAGAATATCCTTATCAAACTGTTTGTTTTATGACTCACAGAGAACTCAAGTTGTATACTAGAGCTGGAGAAACAGTTTTACTGCTGAGTATTTATTCCCTTTAATACAGCTTTTTTCTAATTTCCTATTCTGAAAACTGTACATGAATTGTAAGGGTATTTTACACCTGATTTTTGAGCTTTTTCATGACATTCTTGTAAGAAGCTTGTCTCTATTAAGAATAGGAAACAAAGCAGAGATGCCTGAAGCCACTAGGTCAGTGGTTCTCAACCTTCCTAATGGCGCGACCCTTTAATACAGTTCCTCATGTTGTGGTGACCCCAACCATAAAATTACTTTCGTTGCTACTTCATAACTGTAATTTTGCTACTGTTATGAATCATAATGTAAATATCTGATATGCAGGATGTATTTTCATTGTTACAAATTGAAAATAATTAAAGCATAGTGATTAATCACAAAAACAATATGTAATTATATATGTGTCTTCCGATGGTCTTAGATGACCCCTGTGAAAGGGTCGTTCGACCCCCAAAAGGATCGTGACCCACAGGTAGAGAACTGTTGCACTAGGTGAATGTGATAGAGCTAAGATTAGACACCAATGCTCCCATCTTCTTGCTACAGTGCCTTTTTAAAAATAACATAAACCAAAATTGAAGTACATGTATTTGTTGTTCCATCAATAGCTTTATATTGCACAGGGAAGCTTCATATTGCACAAGGAAAATAAATGTAGATCATATTTCTTATACTACTTCTTTTTTTTTTCAAAATGCATCCAGCTTTATTAAAGATATTTTTCATAAACAATCATGGTATTTCAGGCAGGACATGGGCAGACAATTATTAACAGTATACAACAGCTTTCAAACTCCCTTCTTCAATGAATTACCAAAATCTGAAAGCCACCATAAAACCCAGTGAAGTCTTCATCTGATGCTGTGAATAGGGAAAGTTTAGAGTGAGGGTTGACATTTCACATGGAGCATGTTGTGTAACAACTTTTCACAAGCCGACCCTGACTTTCAGGAAATGAAATAAAATGGCAGAGCATATCAGTAGATCCACAATCTAAAAAGGAACTGCTGCTCTTTAGAGGGAGGCCATCTCAGTGGTGACACTGGAAAGCTCAGATTGCCCAACCGACTGGAAATCAACGTTTTTGGGTCAGGTCCCAATAGGTCTCTGGGCTTAAGAGAGCCACAGTCTATGCTGAAGTGGAGAGGGAGAAATGGACACAAAAAAGAATTTTAGTTTCCCACACGACAAGGTGTTTGTGCCAAGATGGCTAATGTGTGACAACATCAAGAGATCCTCCTCCCAGGAACCAAGAGGAAGTTTCTCAAAACTAGAAGAGAAAGGAATTTCCCCCCATGTCAGTCCAGCTTTGAAGACATTCTAGTAGCACTATATGTCCTTCCCCCCAAAAAACAATGAAGTGTTCTGTGTGCTAACAACATACCTTAAAAGAAAAAAGGTAAAACAAAATTCTGCATTTTTATAAAACTTGATAAAAAATAGTATTTCTAACTGTACAGTCACCAGAAATACACAGCTATCAAAAATGCACACACTTCACCTGGCATCTCCAGCACCTTCAGCTTTCTGTGCCTGGTCTGCTTGGCATCTCCATTTTCTGCAGGGCTATTCCCATCTTTGCCAGCATCAGCTTTCCCTTTTCCCTTTCCGTACATTCTCTCCCTTCTTTGCAGGGGCCTTTTTAGGCTTGGGCTCTGGCTTTGGAGGATCAGGTTTAGCTGATAACCTGGCAGATCTTCTCTATGGTTCGTCCTTCACCTTGGCTTTATCTCCTTCACCTTTAGCATCCCCTTCAGCCTTTCTCTTGGGCATGATGGTGATGGTGGCAGGACATCAGAAGGGATGCGGGGCGGGGGTAGGGAGTGGCGGGGGTGGGAGGGATGAAATGCAGCAGGGCACAGGCTTTGCTGGGACCTGGGTCTATCTTGCCTCCTCATAGTGCTCTATTTCTTGTACCACTTCTAAATGATGCACCACTTCAAAAATAAATAAATAAAGCCATTTCCCTTTAAAATATGAGTGCATAGTGACTCTATGTGTATGTTAAAAGAGAACATTAAGCATTAAGAAAAAGCACTTCTATAACAATAGGCTCTGCAATTACTGAAGTGCAGATTAAGATAAGACTATTCTATTTTGAGATGAAAAGCTTCATGAACGAAAGAGGAAAGTGCTAACAATTATACTCAGACAGGATAGTTTTAAAAGAAGCTGAAGAAAAACAAACAAACAAGCATTTTATATGAAGCCAAAGCTCTAAATTCTTATAATTAATTAGATGATTTCTAAATACTTTGACACATTTTTAAGTGGTAGAAGTATGCACTAATTTAGTAAAAATATCTATAACACAGAGACTATTAATTTGGTACTTATGGTTATGATTGCAGTGCCTGAAATGACGTTGATTTATGATAAAGAAATTTTCTAAGTAAATAAATAGTGTTAATAATTTACCTAAGTAAGAGAATTAGCCATTATCCAAGAAAATTATAAACACTTAGTCATAAGTAACATAAAATGTAGAATTCTAAAAAGTAAGCATTTTCATTCCTCATGTTGCTTAAAATTCGTATATTAAAACTTGTACAAGAACTCTCAAAAAGATACCTAAAAAGTAAAAACAATTTACCTATAAAGTAAAATTATTCAGTCTAATTTCTAAGTCTAATTATGCGTATATATAATACATACTAATGTATCTCTAAAATAAAAAGGTTGGCCCTACCTGGTTTGGCTCAGTGTATAGAGTGTCAGCCTGGGGACTGAAGGGTCCTGGGTTAGAATCCAGTTAAGGGCACATGCCTGGGTTGTGGGCTCAACCCCCCAGTAGGAGGCATGTAGGAGGCAACCAATCAATGATTCTCTCTCATCATTGATGTCTCTATCTCTCTCTTCCACTCCCTTCCTTTCTGAAATTAATAAAAATATATTTTTAAAAAAAGAGGCTGATTCCAAAAGTCCTTCATGAAAACCAATGCAATTAGTTGCTGTACCACTCTGTGTACAGTTGTATAGTTATAAATATAAACTGCTAAATTAAATTTTAGTTTGGAATACTAAAAATATTTTTTAGATACCTGCATTTTGCTTTAGCTTTTTAGTGAAGATGATGTCTGCACATGACATGGTTAAAGTAATGACCGTCCTGTTGCAATCTGTGTTTTTGCAAAATCAGATGGGAGACCCCTGAAGTAAGTACCGTTTCTTGTTCTGCAGAGCGAGGACTTGGGGATTGGATTTTTAGGGCTGGCTTTATGATGGGAAGAGGCGGGCTGATGGAGTGGCTTCTCTGTTTCTGTTCTCTACAGGAGGAAAACTGTGGGTGAAATACAGCTTATGCATAACCTGCAGAAAAATCTGTACACGGAGGAAAGGCAGGATTGGCTACTGATGATGCTGCAGGAAGTGAACACGGCAGGTTCTATAGTTCCCAAGGATGATGTTTCCCAGAGGTGCTGAAGAAAGGAAGACAATATCCTGTTTGAGAGCCATCAAGAACGCCTTGCAGAAGCAGACAAAGCTGATGCGGACGCATTAACTCAGGCTAAATCCCCAGTGAAAACACTTCTATCCGAGCACTGCTCCAGTCAGCCTAGCCCGAGGGCAACAATGTTTACCGGCCGTTAATGGTTCCACCCTCTATTATGATTACCAAGCACCAATATTTCTACTATTACCAAACTTTACATGTAATCCACTGCTAGCCATGATATTGTTTTTGTTTGTTCATTTTGGTCTTTCTGAAACGGTTTTTAGGTGATATTCATGAAGAGCAGTCCGTACCTAGAACTGTGCCACTAATGAGAGGAAAACTGTCTGAGAACGTGTGTCTCCCACCCTTGGGGCCTCTGCTGGGAAAACAGAATCAAGTCTCAAACAATGCCTTCTTAATTGTACCTCTAGTATTATAGACGTAGGGCAGTACGGTATCATACTTCTGTGAATGGAAAATACCTTGTACCTGCTTTATGATACGTAATCGTGACCGTGCTTTATCAGAGCTGTTTTTAAAGACGTTATCCTAGAATGTTTTCTTTCCAGATGATGATGGAGAAGCTTAAAAAGAAAATGGTGCCAGGAACCACAACAGTAACAGAACTTTGCTGTTTTCTGGAGATTTGTTTTTTACTTCTTTTTTTTATTATTGGAGTGTGCTGGATGTCTATAATTTTGTTCAGATGACTACAGAACCTGGAAAAGCTGTTGCTGCTATTGATGCATAACATACTGCTATTGGCCTTTATATATATACATATATATACACACACACACACACACACACACACACACACACACATATATATATATATATATATACAGATATACACATACATACATATATATAATTTGAATTTTTGGAAACTTTAGCTGTGCTGTCAACTTTGGAAAAACTATCCCAGTTGTACTGTGTTGGGTTGGCATTGTACAGAAATTAACAGCCATATTGGTCTAGAAACGTTAAACATAATTTTTTCCATTTCTACAGGGGTAACGCACTGTATAAAATATGTAAGGTCTTAATCTGCATGGGTTTGATTACAGAAACTAATAAAGTATTCTTTAAATAATGAAAAAAAGAAATCAGTCTTTTTTAATAATACAAATTCATTAACCCAGTCAGAATTCAGACTTGCAATTTAATATTTGTTAGAAATCTTTGCATAATTCTTTTTCCCAGCCCCATACTATGTTACTGTTAATATCTAATGATCTAAATCTTAAGAAGAATGGGCATCATCCAATCGGGTTGTCTGCTGTTCTGGTCCTATACTTGTGATCCAGAGAATTGGGAGTGATATCATCTGTAACAACATAAAATCTTCTTTTGCTGAGAGGAAGACCTACATATAAGTCACACTGAAGCATCTACAATCCAATTCATCAGCGTTCTCAAGTTTACTCAACTTTAAGAGAGCACCAGCTGCTAATATAGCTGAAAGATATTGTCCTAAGACATTGTGTGGTGAGTAATCTTTACTTTATCTTTTAAATCTCATCTAAAATATTTTTTATAATCTAGGTATTATTTGATGTGCATCATTTTCTACAAATAAAATGCTGTTTGTTCAAGTTACAATGTGAAAGGAGAGTTCTATCTATATAATAGAAGAATATGGAAATTAGCAGGGACACCATAATTTCACAACTGAAAGAAAAAGTAGCAATATTGAAATATTTCCTCTAATTAATTCCCTTTAAATGTGCACAAATTTCCTGCACGGGGTCACTAGTGTTTAATATAAAATTCCACAACACAAAATAAATTTATGTTTCTAAAATACTCTGAAATCATTTATTTTTGTGATGAAAGTCTTTTGAGGGGCCTTGCTTTTTCTAAATGTATCTGAAATTACACACAAAAAATTATCATTTGGCATCATATGCTTTAATGGTATCTTACTGAAATTTTCAAATAAAGCAGACTAATGAGGAATAAAACATTCTGATTTAAATAACAAATATACATTTATTAAATTGTGTTAGTAGTCTATTTTTCCTGCAGAATATCCTCATCAAATTGTTTGTTTTATGACTCACAGACAACTCAAGTTGTATACTAGAGCTGGAGAAACAGTTTTACTGCTGAATATTTATTCCCTTTAATAAAGATTTTTTTTCACTTTCTATTCTGAGAACTGTACATGAATTGTAAAAAGCTGATTTTTGAGCTTTTTCATGATATTCTTGAAAGAAGCTTGTCTCTATTAGGAATAGGAAACAAAGCAGAGATGTCTGAAGTCACTAGGTGAATGTGATAGAGCCAATGCTCCCATCTTCTTGCTACAGTGCCTTTTTAAAAATAACATAAACCAAAATTGAAGTATATGTATTTATTGCTCCATCAATAGCTTTATATCACACAGTGAAAATAAATGTAGTAGATTATATTTCTTACAACAACTTTTTTTTTCAAACTGAATCCAGCTTTATTAAAGATACTTTTCATAAACAATCGTGGTATTTCAGGCAGGATATGGACAGACAATCGTTAACAGTATACAACAGCTTTCAAACTCCCTTCTTCAATGAGCTACCAAAATCACAAAGCCACCACAAAACCCAGTGAAGTCTTCATCTGATGCTGTGAATAGGGAAAGTTTAGAGTGAGGGTTGACATTTCACATGGAGCATGTTGTGTAACAACTTTTCACAAGCCGACCCTGACTTTCAGGAAATGAAATAAAATGGCAGAGCATATCAGTAGATCCACAATCTACAAAGGAACTGCTGCTCTTTAGAGGGAGGCCATCTCAGTGGTGACACTGGAAAGCTCAGATTGCCCAACCGACTGGAAATCAACTTTTTGGGGGGTCAGGTCCCAATAGGTCTCTGGGCTTAAGAGAGCCAAAGTCTATGCTTAAATTGGAGAGGAAGAAAAGGACAGAAAAACAAATTTTAGTTTCCCACACGACAAGGTGTTTGTGCCAAGATGGCTAATGTGTGACAACATCAAGAGATCCCTGCTCCCAGGAACCAAGAGGAAGTTTCTCAAAACTAGAAGGGAAAGGTATCTCCCTTCATGGCAGTGCAGCTTTGGAGACATTTTAGTAGTACTATATGTCCTTCCCCCAAAATAACAATGAAGTGTTCTCTGTGCTAACAACATAGCTTAAAAAAAAAGTAAAACAAAATTCTGCACTTTTATAAAACTTGATAAAAAATAGTATTTCAAATTGTACAGTCACCAGAAATACACAGCTATCAAAAATGCACACACTTCTCTTGGCATCTCCAGCACCTTCAGCTTTCTGTGCCTGGTCTGCTTGGCATCTCCATTTTCTGCAGGGCTATTCCCATCTTTGCCAGCATCAGCTCTCCCTTTTCCCTTTTCGGACCTTCTCTCCCTTCTTTGCAGGGGCCTTTTTAGGCCTGGGCTCTGGTTTAGGAGGAGCAGGTTTAGCTGATAACCTGGCAGATCTTCTCTATGGTTCGTCCTTCACCTTGGCTTTATCTCCTTCACCTTTAGCATCCCCTTCAGCCTTTCTCTTGGGCATGATGACGATGGTGGAGGGAGGTCGGACCAGGACACAAGGGTGAAGCTCCCTGCGGGCTTTGCTGGGTCCTGGTTTGATCGCACCTCCTTATATAGCTCTATTTCCTATACTACTTCCATATGATGCCACCACTTCAAAAATAAATAAAGCCATTTCCCTTTAAAATATGAGTGCATTGTGACTGTATGTGTATGTTAAAACAGAGAACATTAAGCATTAAGGAAAAGCACTTCTATCACAATAGGCTTTGCAATTACTGAAGTGCAGATTAAGATAAGACTAGTCTATTTTGAGATGAAAAGCTTCATGAACGAAAGAGGAAAGTGCTAACAATTATACTCAGACAGGATAGTTTTAAAAGAAGCTGAAGAAAAACAAACAAGCATTTTATATGAAGCCAAAGCTCTAAATTCTTATAATTAATTAGATGATTTTTAATAATACTTTGACACATTTTTAAATGCTAAAAGTATGCATTAATTTAGTAAAATTATCTCTAAATCAGAGACTATTAATTTGGTACTTATGGTTATTATTGCAGTGCCTGAAATGACGTTGACTTATGAAAAAGAAATTTTCTAAGTAAATAAACAGTGCTAATAATTTACCTAAGTAAGAGAATAATTCATTTTCCAAACAAATTATAAGAACTTAGTCATAAGCAGCATAAATGTAGGAGAAAATTCTAAAAAGTAAGCATTTTTATTCCTCATGTGGCTTAAAATTCATATATTAAACTTGCACAAGAACTCTCAAAAAGATCCCTAAAAAATAAAACTAATTTACCTAGAAACTAAAACTAATCTAATTTCTAAGTCAAATTATGTGTACATATAATACACACTAATGCATCTGTAAAATAAAAAGGTTGGCCCTACCTGTTTGGCTCAGTGGATAGATGTCGACCTGCAGACCGAAGGGTCCTGGGTTTGAATGCAGTTAAAGGCACATGCCTGGGTTGTGGGCTTAACACCCAGTAGAAGGCATGCAGGAGGCAACCAATCAATGATTCTCTCTCATCATTGATGTCTCTATCTCTCTCTTCCACTCCCTTTCTTTCTGAAATCCATAAATATATATTTAAAAACAAAAAAGAAAGAGCCTGATTCCAAAAGTCCTCCCTGAAAACCAATGCAACTAGTTGCTGTACCACTCTGTGTACAGTTGTGTAATTATAAATGTAAACTGCTAAAGTTAATTATATAGTGTGGAATAGTAAAAATATATTTAAATGCCTGCCTTTTGCTTTTTCTTTTTATTGAAGATGATGTCTGCAAAAGAAATGGTTAAAGTAATGATCGTCCTGTTTGCAATTTGTTTTTTCGCAAAATCAGATGGGAAAACCCTGCAGTAAGTACCATTTCTCGTTTTGCAGGGCTAGGACTTGGGGATTGGATTTTTGGGGCTGCCATTATGATGGGAAGTGGAGAGCTAATGGAGTGGCTTCTCTGTTTCTGTTCCCGACAGGAAGAAAACTGTGGGTGAAATACAGCTTATGCATAACTGGCGTCAACATCTGAACAAGAAGGAAAGGCAGGAGTGGCTACAGAAGTTGCTGCAGGAAGTGACCATGGCAGGTGCTATGGTTCCCAAGGATGATGTTTCCAGGAGGTCTCTAAGAAAGGAAGACAATGTCCTGGTTGAGAGCCATGAAAAACGACTTGCAGAAGCAGACAAAGCTGATGTGGACGTATTAACTAAGGTTAAATCCCAGTGAAAACACATCTATCCGAGCACTGCTCCAGTCAGCCGAGGGCAACAATACTTACCTGCTGTTAATGTTTCCACCCTCTATTATGATTACCAAGCTCCAATATTTCTACTATTATCAAACTTTACATGTAATCCATTGCTAGCCATGATAGCTATTATTTAATTGATTATTTTGATTTTATTTTTATTCAAGAGTCTTTTAATTATTCTCTTTCTGTGCCAGGAGGGCTGCTTATTCTTTTTAAAGTATGCTATTGCATAATTTATAAAAGAATAAAATTGCACTCTTTAACCTCTCTCTCATCTCACAATGCAAAATAAAAAATTAATGATCATGATTCTAAAAAAGTGATGTTAAGTATTTTTCACTTGTTATAAGAATATCATTTTGGTTATAACTAATACCAACATGTTTATATAAATGGATCATGACTAGGAAGAACAACAGAAAATGGTTTTATTTCCAGTTTTATTGAAAATTAATGGACATACATCACTATATAAGTTAAAGGTGAACAACATGATGGTTTGATTTACATATATTGTGAAATGATTATATATTGAACATCATCCTTTCAGTAATATTATCAAAGTACCAGGTCCCCAAATCTTAGTAGCTAGATACTTCTGTCCTCTTCATTTCAGGAAAGATAATGAAATACTCAGCAAGGGAGAAAGTGATCTGAAACTTGAATGCAAAAGCATTTGCCTATGCACAAACCTACTGATCATATTTCTAGTCTGAACCCCAAATTCCATGGACTAGAGTTTTTGTATGTTTTAGAATATAACTTTATTTATTTGTCATTTGACACGTATCTATTTAGGGTCCATTACTTGCCATGTACTGTATTAGGCACTGGGCATACACCAGCAAGCAAAATAGACACAGTTCCTATCTTCATGGGGCCAATAATTTAGTATGGAAGACAGACATTAATTCATTAATAACTTTGATAAGTGCTCTAAAAGAAAAGCACAAGATACATCAGGAGTGTAAAATACACAGCCCTGATCTACTTAGGTCAATACTGTCCAATACAACTGTCTGTGATGATAGAAATGTTCTGTGTTCTATGCTGTCCAATACCATAGCCACATATGCAGTTAAAATGTGACCTGTGCCCAGATGGTCTCATGCAGCCACAATCCCCACAAGTTTTTACAGCCAGAAGTTATGGGGACTTCTCTCCCTGGTACTGGAACTCTGTTTTGGGAGGCCTGAGGTGGTGCTATGACTCCTTCACTCCTCAAGGGGGGGCTTCACAACCAAGATATCCCTCCTGATTTTTATCCACCACACAGGAGTTCTGTGTCTCCGCCCCTCCTACCAGTCTCCATGAGGCTTCCTCTTAAATTCCTTAGTTATAGTACTCTCAGTCAGCTAGATTTCAGAATAATGGTTGTTCTGTAATTTTAGTTCAGTTGTAATTTGATGTGTTTATGGGAGGATTAGGTATCACATTTACCTATGCCACCATCTTGACTAGAAGTCCTTTACTTTTATTATTGTACTGGAGGCCTGGTGCATGACATATGTGCACCGGTATGGTCCTTAGGCCTGGCCAGTGATCAGAGCCGAAGAGGGCCTTTGTGTTTCCCGCTGGGGCCTTCCTTCACCAGTTGCTAGCTGGTGCCTTTCTTCATTCCGTGCCGCCCCCTGGTGGTCAGCACATGTCATAGTAAACAATCGAACTCCCAGTCTCTGTGTCGAACTCCCAAGGGACACTTTGCATATTAGCCTTTTATATATATAGATATACAAAAGCATCAATAAAACATAAATGTAAATTTTCAAAAATATATAAAAAGTGAACGCCATTACTCACTACTGAGATTATGAAACAGAATATTGCCAGTATCTTAGAAATTCCTTGTTAGCCCTTCCTCAGTCACATCCATCTTCCTCCTGGCCTCCTTTTTATATTTATCATTATTCTCTTCTCCTTTCTCTTTTCTTTCCTTCCCTTTCCTTTCCTTTCCTTTCCCTTCCCTTCCCTTCCCTTCCCTTCCCTTCCTTTCCTTTCCTTTCCTTTCCTTTCCTTTCCTTTCCTTTCCTTTCCTTTTCCTTCCTTTCCTTTCATTGCCATTTCTTTTGTTTTCCAGTTTCACTCAACTTTTTCTCACATGTCATGTTTTCCAACATGTTTATCAACCTGGTTCATATGTGCAGACACATTGCAGTCTGTCTCTAACACTTCTGAAATTAAGTGATATTTGCCTACTAGAGAGGACTCCCCAGAGCAGGACTAACAGATCTCTCTCATTCAGGTACTATTCAAGCTTGGACTGGCTCTTTACATGGTCTAAGTCACACCTTGGCAATGGTAGGAGAAAAAGGGATAACATGAAGCCTGGATAGGACCAGAGCTAAGAGAACTGATCAAATTCTGTGACTTTAGTTGGGGGATAAGCTGCTTAAATGAATCCTAGGAACACCAAGAGCATTCAAAAGGGCCTTGATGGAATACATGGAGACCAGGGTGTGGCCATATTTGAAATCAGATAGGTGGCAGCATTATGCCTCCATTAGGTTTTGGAGCAGGTCTTCCATCATCAGATGGGGAACACAAGAATCCAGACGTGAGCAAAGCAGCTGCAAAGGGCGAGGCAAATGAAAGTCAAGAAGACTGGAGTTCAAAGAAGGGATATCTGTTAGTTTCTAGGGGGAAAGTGAGGGAGTAAGAATAAAAATGACTCTGGAGTCATAAAGACCTTTGTTGAATTCCGTTTTCTTTACTTTCCAAAGCTCAGTGTCCTCATGTGAAAATGGGGATAATGATTGTATTTATTGAAAGGATTGCTAGGGAAACTAGGTGGAATAATATATGTAAAGTCTACATATAGTTAGTGCTTATCAAATGTTTTATTTTTGCAAATTAAATGCATGAACAAAATGTAAGTTATATAAGGGTTTAAATTATTTCACTTTCGAAGCCCTTAAAATTCATTGTCTACTAAGAGCATTTTCTCAAAGTATTTTTAACACCTTTAAGCAAAGCACTATATATATATTTTTTAAAGATGACCAGTACTGATGTGGAAGTTAAAAATGGCTTGTAAAGTATGAATAACATAACATGATTCATTTTAATCCTCAGAATAACTATCAATAATATGGTTATAGACATATGCTTATTTTCAGTTTTTTTCTTTTTTTTTAATTAAATCTTTATTGTTCAGATTATTACATTTGTTCCTCTTTTTTCCCCCCCATAACTCCCCTCCTCCCAGTTCCCGCCCCACCCTCCGCCCTCACTCCCCACCCACTGTCCTCATCCATAGGTGCACGATTTTTGTCCAGTCTCTTCCCGCATCTCCTACACCCCTTTCCCCCCCAAGAATAGTCAGTCCATTCCCTTTCTATGTCCCTGATTCTATTATAATCACCAGTTCATTCTGTTCATCGGATTATTTATTCACTTGATTCTTAGATTCACTTGTTGATAGATGCATATTTGTTGTTCATAATTTGTATCTTTACCTTTTTCTTCCTCTTCCTCTTCTTAAAGGATACCTTTCAGCATTTCATATAATCCTGGTTTGGTGGTGATGAACTCCTTTAGCTTTTCCTTATCTGTGAAGCTCTTTATCTGACCTTCAATTCTGAATGATAGCTTTGCTGGATAAAGTAATCTTGGTTGTAGGTTCTTGGTATTCATCACTTTGAATATTTCTTACCACTCCCTTCTGGCCTGCAAAGTTTCTGTTGAGAAATCAGCTGACAGTCGTATGGGTATTCCCTTGTAGGTAACTGAGTTTCTTTCTCTTGCTGCTTTTAAGATTCTCTCTTTGTCTTTTGCTCTTGGCATTTTAATTATGATGTGTCTTGGTGTGGTCCTCTTTGGATTCCTTTTGTTTGGGGTTCTCCGCGCTTCTTGGACCTGTAAGTCCATTTCTTTCACCAGGTGGGGGAAGTTTTCTGTCATTATTTCTTCAAATAGGTTTTCAATATCTTGCTCTCTCTCATCTTCTGGCACCCCTATAATTCAGATGTTGGTACGCCTGAAGCTGTCCCAGAGGCTCCTTACACTATCCTCGCATTTTTGGATTCTTTTTTCATTTTGCTTTTCCGGTTGGGTGTTTTTTGCTTCCTTGCATTTCAAATCATTGACTTGATTCTTGCGCTCCTCTGGTCTGCTGTCGGGAGTCTGTATAATATTCTTTATTTCAGTCAGTGTATGCTTAATTTCTAGTTGGTTCCCCAATATAACATCGAGGGTCTCATTAGTTTTCTTGTAGATCTCATTAAGTTTATCGGCGGCTTCTAAACAGTTCTTGAGAGACCTTAAAAGTGTGGTTCTGAACTCTATATCTTCCATTGTCAATTTTGTCCTGTTTCTTTGTCTCTGCATTTTGTTATGCTTCCTTGGTGCACCCCCTAGTGGTCTTTGTTCGCCGTCTTATAGTTAAACCTTGATTGTTGTAGCTAATACCAGGGAGGGTTTGACCTCCAGGCCAAGTGGCTATGAGAATCAGCTGTGTCAGCAGTGAGAGAACTTCTGTCCTCTAGGGAGGTGCTAATCTAGCCTTTGCCTGAGGCTATCCGGCAAATGCCTCTGTGCAGGGCTTGGGCGGGGCGGGTCGCACAGGATCAACAGGGTGGGCTGGAGAGAGCAGTTATGGCGGCTCTCAGTCCTGTCCCCAGGGGCTCTGCCTCTCTGAGTCCCAGCACCCGCTGCAAAGCTCAGAGAGAAAGCTGCACTCGCTCTGACCAAAGCCAGACAGTCCCGCTTCTCCCGTTTGAGTCTGGGTCCCTAAAGACTCGCCTGTATCTGGAGCTCAGAGTCTGCGACTCCCTCCCAATTGAAAACGCCAACCGCGCCCTCCGCCGCCAGCCCGCTCCGCGCACTCCGCACCTCAGAATTTGACTTCAGCACTGCGCCTCCTCTGAGTGTCCGTATGCGTTTCTCTTTCCTCCTAGTTGTAGGACTTCCACTCAGCCAGTGTTCCTGTGGTTCTGGGTGATGTCCGTTCCGTTTTTTAGTTTCACTTTTGAAGTAGTTGTTCAAGGCAGCAAACTCCCGCGTTAACCTATGCCGCCATCTTGGTTCTCCTCAGTTTTTATTTTCAATGATGATGTTATACTTAAAATGATGACTTCACCATAAATGATTGAAATCATTTTTTTAATAATACAAATTCATTAACCCAGTCAGAATTCAGAATTGCAATTTAATATTTGTTAGAAATCTGTGCATAATACTTTTTCCCTGCCATACTGTGTTCCTGTTAATATATAATGATCTAAATCTTAAGAAGAATGGGCACCACCCAATGGGGTTGTCTGTTGTTCTGTCCTATACTTGTGATCCAGAAAATTGGGAGTGATATCATCTGTAACAACATAAAAGTTTCTCTTGCTGAGAGGAAGACCTACATATAAAAGTCACCCTTAAGCGTCTACAATCCAATTCATCAGCTTTCTCAAGGTTACTCAACTTTAAGAGAGTACCAGCTACTAATATACCTGAAAGGTATTATCCTAAGACATTGTGTGGTGAGTAATCTTCACTTTCTCTTTCAAATCTCATATAAGATATTTGTTATAATCTAGGTATTATTTAATGTGTATCATTTCCTATAAATAGTATGCTGTTTGTTTAAGTTAAAATGTGAAAGGAGGGTTTGAGTTATGTTTCATATAAAATGCCACAACACAAAATAAATTTATGTTACTAAAATACTCTGAAATCATTTATTTTTGTGATGAAAGTGTTTTGAGAGGCCTTGCTTTTTCAAAAATTTATCTGAAATTACACACAAAAAATTATAATTTGGCATCATATGCTTTAATGGTATCTTACTGAAATTTTGAAGTAAAACAGACTAATGAGGAATAAAACATTCTGATTTAAATAACCAATATACATTTATGAAATTAAGTTAGTAGTTCATTTCTTTCTGCAGAATATCCTTATCAAACTGTTTGTTTTATGACTCATGGAGAACTCAAGTTGTATACTAGAGCTGGAGAAACAGTTTTACTGCTGAATATTTATTCCCTTTAATAAAGATTTTTTTCACTTTCTATTCTGAAAACTGTACATGAATTGTAAGAGTATTTTACACCTGATTTTTGAGCTTTTTCATGACATTCTTGTAAGAAGCTTGTTTCTATCAGGAATAGGAAACAAAGCAGAGATTTCTGAAGTCACTAGGTGAATGTGATAGAGCTAAGATTAGACACCAATGCTCCCGTCTTCTAGCTACAGTGCCTTTTTAAAAATATAACATAAACCAAAATTGAAGTATGTATATGTATTTGTTGCTCCATCAATAGCTTTATATTGCACAGGGAAGCTTCATATTGCACAGGGAAAATAAATGTAGTAGATCATATTTCTTATACTATTTCTTTTTTCAAACTGTATCCAGCTTTATTAAAGATACTTTTCATAAACAATCATTGTATTTGAGGCAGGATATGGGCAGACAATTATTAACAACATACAACTTTCAAACTCCCTTCTTCAATGAGCTACCAAAATCAGAAAGCCACCACAAAACCCAGTGAAGTCTTCATCTGATGCTGTGAATAGGGAAAGTTTAGAGTGAGGGTTGACATTTCGCATTGAGCATGTTGTGTAACAACTTTTCACAAGCCGACCCTGACTTTCAGGAAATGAAATGAAAATGGCAGACAACATCAATCTGTAGATCCACAATCTAAAAAGGACCTGCTGATCTTTTGAGGGAGGCCATCTCAGTGGTGACACTGGAAAGCTCAGATTGCCCAACCGACTGGAAATCAACGTTTTTGGGTCAGGTCCCAATAGGTCTCTGGGCTTAAGAGAGCCACAGTCTATGCTAAAGTGGAGAGGGAGAAATGGACAGGAAAACAAATTTTAGTTTCCCACACGACAAGGTGTTTGTGCCAAGATGGCTAATGTGTGACAACATCAAGAGATCCCTGCTCCCAGGAACCAAGAGGAAGTTTCTCAAAACTAGAAGGGAAAGGTATTTCTCCCCATGTCAGTCCAGCTTTGAAGACATTCTATTAGTACTATATGTCCTTCCCCCAAAATTACAATGAAGTGTTCTGTGTGCTAACAACATAGCTTAAAAAAGAAAAGTAAAACAAAATTTTGCATTTTTATAAAACTTGATAAAAAAATAGTATTTCTAACTGTACAGTCACCAGAAATACACAGCTATCAAAAATGCACACACTTCTCTTGGCACCTCCAGCACCTTCAGCTTTCTGTGCCTGGTCTGCTTTGGCATCTCCATTTTCTGCAGGGCTATTCCCATCTTTGCCAGCATCAGCTCTCCCTTTTCCCTTTTCGGACCTCCTCTCCCTTCTTTGCAGGGGCCTTCTTAGGCCTGGGCTCTGGCTTTGGAGGAGCAGGTTTAGCTGGTAACCTGGCAGATCTTCTCTATGGTTCGTCCTTCACCTTGGCTTTATCTCCTTTAGCATCCCCTTCAGCCTTTCTCTTGGGCATGATGGCGATGGTGGCGGGATTTCAGAGCAGGACATGGGGGATGCCGCAGCGCAGCGTCTTTGCTGGGTCCGGGGTCGATCTCTGTTTCTCATACTGCTCTGATTCTTATACCACTTTTAAATGATGCTACCACTTCAAAATAAATAAATAAAGCCGTTTCCCTTTAAAATATGAGTGCATAGTGACTCTCTATATGTATGTTAAAACAGAACAGTAAGCTTTAAGAAAAAGCACTTCTATAACAATAGGCTTTGCAATTACTGAAGTGCAGATTAAGATAAGACTAGACTAGTCTCTTTTGAGATGAAAAGCTTCATGAACAAAAGAGGAACGTGCTAAAAATTACACTCAGACAAGATAGTTGTAAAAGAACCTGAAGAGAAAAAAAAAATGACAAGCATTTTATATGAAGCCAAAGCTCTAAATTCTTATAATTAATTAGATGATTTTTAAATACTTTGACACATTTTTAAATGGTAGAAGTATGCATTAATTTAGTAAAAATATCTCTAAATCAGGGAGTATTAATTAGGTATTTGTGGTTATTTATGCAGTACCTGAAATTACGTTGACTTATGAAAAATAAATTTTCTAAGTAAATAAACAGTGTTAATAATTTACCTAAGTAAGAGAATTAGTCATTATCCAAACAAATTATAAGCACTTAGTCATAAGCACCATCAAATGTAGGAGGAAATTCTAAAAATTATGATTTTCATTCCTGTGGCTTAAAATTCATATATTAAAACTTGCAGAAGAACTCTCAAAAAGATCCCTAAAAAGGAAAACTAATTTACCTAGAAAGTAAAATTAACCTGTCTAATTTCTACGTCAACTTATGTGTATAGAAAATACATACTAATGTATCTGTAATGGCTCAGTAGATAGAGTGTGGGCCTGTGGACTGAAGAGTCCTGGGTTTGATTCCAGTTAAGGGCACAGCATGGGTTGCGGGCTCAACCCCCAGTAGAAGGCATGCAGGAGGCAACCAATCAATGATTCTCTCTCATCATTTATGTTTCTTTCCTTCTTTTTTTTTTTCATCATTTATGTTTCTATCTATGTCTTCCTCTTCCTTCCTTTCTGAAATGAATAAAAATATATATATTTTTAAAAAGAGGCTGATTCCAAAAGTCCTCCATGAAAACCAATGCAATTAGTTGCTGTACCACTCTGTGTACAGTTTTATAGTTATAAATGTAAACTGCTAAATTTAATTATATAGTTTGGAATAGTAAAAACATTTTTTAAATACCTGCATTTTGCTTTTCCTCTTTAGTGAAGATGATGTCTGCAAAAGTAATGATCGTTAAAGTAATGATCATCATGTTTGCAATTTGTGTTTTTGCAAAATCGGATGAGAAACCCATGAAGTAAGTACCGTTTCTTGTTCTGCATGGCTAGGACTTGGGGATTGGAATTTTAGGGCTGGCTTTATGATGGGAAGACAAGGACTGATGGAGTGGCTTCTCTGTTTCTGTTCCCTATAGGGGGGAAACTGTGGGTGAAATACAGCTTCTGTATAAGCTGCGTAAACATCTGCAGAAGTTGGAAAGGCAGGAGTGGCTACGGAAGTTGCTGCAGGAAGTGATCCTCGGAGAGTCTACAGTTCGTAAATGATGTTTCCCACAGGTCCCTAAGAAAGGAAGATAATGTCTTGGTTGAGAGCCATCAAAAAAGCCTTGCAGAAGCAGACAAAGCTGATGTGGACGTATTAACTAAGGTTAAATCCCAGTGAAAACACATCTATCCGAGCACTGCTCCAGACAACCGAGGGCAACAATGTTACATGCAGCTAATGGTTCCACCCTCTATTATGGTTACCAAGTACCAATATTTCTAATATTACCAAACTTTACATGTAATCCATTGCTAACCATGATAGCTATAATTTAATTGATTATTTTGATAAAAGAGTCTTTTAACTATTTTATTTCTGTGCCAGCTGGGCTGTTTATTCTTTTTAAAGTGTGTTATTGCATAATTTATAAAAGAATAAAATTGCACTCTTTAACCTCTCTCTCACCTTACAATGCAAAATAAAATTTAATGATCATGATTCTAAAAAAGTGACATTAAGTATTTTTCACTTGTTATAAGAGTATCTTTTTTTTAAAAAATATATTTTATTGATTTTTTACAGAGAGGAAGGGAGAGAGATAGTTAGAAACATCGATGAGAGAGAAACATCGATCAGCTCCCTCCTGCACATACCCCACAGGGGAAGTGCCTGCAACCCAGGTACATGCCCTTGACCGGAATCGAACCTGGGACCTTTCAGTCCGCAGGCCGACGCTCTATCCGCTGAGCCAAACCGGCTTTGGCAAGAGTATCTTTTTGGTTATAAGTAATACCAACATGTTTAAATAGATCATGACTAAGAAGAACAACATAAAATGGTTTTATTGAAAAATAATGGACATACATCACTATATAAGTTAAAGGTGTACAACATGATGGTTTGATTTACATACACTGAGTGGCCAGATTATTATGACCACCCTATCAGTACTTCATTGACACTTCCAAAAATAATGAATATTGAAAACTTCCTAAGCAAATACCCTCAAGGTTTTATTATTACTACTAGAGGCCCAGTGCATGAAATTCATGCATGGGAGGGGGGGTCCCTCAGCCCAGCCTGCACCATCTCTAATCTGGGACTGCTGGCTCCTAACCGCTCACTTATCTGCCTGACTAACTGCCCCTAACCCCTCTGCCTGCCTGATCACCCCTACCGCTTCTGCCTGCCTGCCTGATGCCCCAAACTGCTCCCCTGCCTGCCTGCCTGATCACTCCTAACTGCTCCCCTGCCGGCCTGATTGCCCCTAACCACCTCTGCCTTGGCCCCCGCCACTGTGGCTTTGTCTGGAAGAAGTCTGGTCTAATTAGCATATTACCCTTTTATTAGTATAGATTATTTGCATAACTAATTCACTTCATTGTACTGATGGGGTGGTCATAATAATCTGGCCACTCAGTGTAAATTGTGAAATGATTATATGTTGAACATCATCCTTTTAGTAATATTATCAAAGTACCAGGTCCCCAAATCTTGGTAGCTAGATACTATTGTCCTCTTCATTTCAGGAAAGATAATGAAATAGTCAGAAAAGGAGAAAATGATCTGAAACTTGAATGCAAAAGCATTTGCCTATACACAAACCTACTTATCATATTTCTAGTCTGGACCCCAAATTCCATGGACTAGAGTTTGTGTATGTGTTAGAATATAACTTCATTTATTTGTCCTTCGACACGTATCTATTTAGGGTCCATTACTTGCCGTGTACTATATTAAGCATTGGACATACACCGGTAAGTAAAATAGACACAGTTCTTGTCTTCATGGGGCCATAAATTTAGTATGGAAACAGACATTAATTCATTATTAACTTTGATAAGTGCTCTAAAAGAAAAGCACAAGATACATCAGGAGTGTAAAATACACAGCCCTGATCTACTTAGGTCAATACTGTCCAATACAACTGTCTGTGATGATGGAAATGTTCTGTGTTCTGTGCTGTCCAATACCATAGCCACATATGCAGTTAAAATGTGGCTTGTGCCCAGATGGTCTCAAGCAGCCAAAATCCCAGTAGTTTTTACAGCCAGAAGATATGGGGACTTCTCTCCCTGGTACTGGAACTCTGTTTTGGGTGGCCTGAGGTGGTGCTATGACCACTCACTCCTCAAGGGGGGGCTTCACAACCAAGATATCCCTCCTGATTTTTATCCACCGCACATGTGTTCTGTGTCTCCGCCCCTCCTACCCGTCTCCATGAGGCTTCTTCTAAAATTCCTTAGTTATGGGACTTCCAATCTGCTAGATTTCAGGTAGTTCTGAATGAAGGTTCTTCTGTAATTTTAATTAGTTGTAATTTTGATTTGTTTATGAGAGGATTGGTATACCACATTTACCTATGCCACCATCTCTACTAGAAGTCCTTTACTTTTATTATTGTATATACACAAGCAGGTATAAAACATAAATGTATATTTTCAAGAAAAAATACAAAATGAACACCTTTTCTCACTGCTCAGATTATGAAACAGAATACTGCCAGTAGCTTAGAAATTCTTTGTTAGCCCTTCCTCAATCACACCCCTCTTCTTCCTGGCCTCATTTTTATATTTATCAATTATTCTATTTTTTTTCCTTTCCTTTTCTTTTTTTTTCCTTTCTTTTTAAAATCTGCTCCCAAGGATATTTTTAAAGAGATTAAGGCAGAGAGACAGAGAGAAAGAGATATGAAAGAGAAACATTTATCAGTTGCCTCCCCTACACACCCAGCTAAGGTTTTCTTGCTTCTCTTGCTTATCTTTATAAAATGTCAAGATCCCTTAATTAGATGAATAGTCTAAAATCATTTTTTTGTTTTGTTTGTACTCACCTGAGGATATTTTTTCCATTGCTTTTTCTGAGAGGATAGAAGGGAGGGAGAGAGGGAGAGAGAGAAACATTGATGTGAGAGAGACACATCAACTGGTTGCCTCCTGCACACACCCCAATTGGGGACAGAGAGCAAACCCCAGAACCTAGGTATGTGCCCCTGACCGGGAACTGAGTCTGAGATCTTTCCATGCGGAGGCTAATGCTTAACCACTGAACCACACTGGCCAGGGCTCTAATATAATTTTTTAAATGTATACTTTTGTATAACATGGACTCTGTCTTTCTAGCTCATGATATATATTTTCTCACTGTCCACTATAGCTAATCCCTGCTCCATATGTTTAGGTTTTTGTTAGTGTTTAACATAAAGGTACTCATTTCTGAATTAGTTAGTGTGAACAAATTGCTGTGACAAAAGTATAGCCACCTAAATTAAATAGAAGTTGGTTTCTTGTTCACATAACAGTACTGGAATGTTACATTACTGGGCTGGTTAAGAGGTCAACAGGGTGGCTAGGAACTCAGTTTCTATCATTATAACCCCAGGACTGTCTCCATTCCAGTTAGTTGAAATTAAAAATTTAGAAATGTCATGGGGGAAGTTTTTACCGGGTAGGCCTGGGAAAGGTGGCACCATCTCTTCATATTTCAAATAGCTTAGGGCCCTCACAACCTAAATGACCAGACAGACGACCAGTCACCAGGAAGTGTATGGAGCACCTCTTGGTTCCTCCCCTGAGGCCCACAGGCTCCTATCACAGCAAGGCTGGCAGCAGGTGGGTGGGCAGGGCGGCGGGGGGGGGGGGGGGGGAGCAGGGTGAGGTAGGCACAGCAAGGTCGTTAGCCTCCAGCCCAGAGAAAGAGAGAGGCGGGGCCTGATTTGCAGGTGCTGTGGAAGTTGTGGATCAGGCCCAGAGACAGGCTGGGAGGGAGAGATAGCTGTCAGCGGGGCCATCCTGGATTTTCCAGAAGAGCCAGTGGCTGCCTAGGAGGCAGAGCTTTTGATGCTGACTGGCATAGAAACTGACCAATCAGAACCTAATCTGGGTGAACTGCGAGGACAATTAGGCCAGCAGGGGAGGGCAGTTGGGGGCAATCAGGCTGGGAGGAGAGGGCAGTTGGGGGCTAGATCAGGCCGCCAGGGAGGGTAGGTGGAGGCGAGATCAGGCTGGCAGGGGAGGGCAGTTAGGGGCGATCGGGCCGGCAGGGGAGAGCAGTTGGGAGCAATCAGGTTGGCAGGGGAGCAGTTAGCATGATCAGGCAGGCAGGCAGTGGTGTTTAGGGGCAATCAGGTAGGCAGACAGAGGCAGTTAGGGGTGACCAGGCAGGCAGGCAGGTAGAGAGGTTAGGGGCAATTAGGCAGGTAGGGAGAGGCAGTTAAGGGTGACCAGGCAGGCAGGCAGGTGAGTGGTTAGGAGCCAGCGGTCTCAGATTGCAAGAGGGATGTCCGACTGCCGGTTTAGGCCTGATCCCATAGTCAGACATCCTCCAAGGGGTCCCCGATTAGACAGGATGCAGGCTGGGCTGAGGGACCCTTCCCCCCCGCCCCCATCATGCATGAATTTCGTGCATCGGGCCTGTAGTTGATTATAATATAGTCATACTTTATATTGTAATATTGTAATGGCCTGGGGCAGCTGGAAAATGTAGTCTCTGGTTGGGTAGATATTTCCCTGTGACAACTCTATACTGTTTTCCATACATGGTATGCCAATTTACATTCCCACCAACAATTTACAAAGGTTCCCATTTCTTCATATTTGCTGCTCATTGTCTTTTTGATAATAGCTATTCTAACAGGTGTGAGGTGATATCTCATTGTTGTTTTTTAAACTTTATTTATTTTTGTTAATCTTCACCTGATGATATATTTTTCCATTGATTTTTAGAGAGGGTGGAAGTGGGGGTGGAGAGAGAGAGAGAGAAACATGGATGTGAGAGAGACACATTGATTGGTTGCCTCTCTCATCTCAATCAGGGGGCAAGGCTTGAACCTGAAACCTAGGTACATGCCTTGACCGGGAATCAAACTGGACACTCTTGGGTGCACAGGCTGATACTCTAACCACTGAGTCACATAGGCCAAGACTCATTGTTGTTTTGATTTGTATTTTCCTAGTGATTACTCACATTGAGCACCTTTTCATATACCTGTGGGTCATACATACTAATACATGTCTTCTTTTGAGAAATGTCTATTTAAATACTTTGCCAATTTATAAATAGGGTGGGTTGTTTATTTTGTTTTGCTATTGAGATGTGAGTTTCAGACATTTTAAAAAGTAAAACAGCCCTAGCCGCTTTGGCTCAATGGGTAAAGTGTCGGCCTGCTGACTGAAATGTCCCAGGTTTAGTTCCGGTCAAGGGCACATGCCCAGGTTGTGGGTTCCATCCCCAGTCGGGGCATGCAGGAGGCAACCAGTCAATGATTCTCTCATTATTGATGTTTGTATATCTCTCTCTCTCTCTCTCCTTTCCTCTCTGAAATCAATAAAAATATATTTAAAAAATAAAACAGTATAAAAAATGGGACCCAAAGAGTTAACTGTGATATGCAATCCAGTAGCATAGCTCTTTGAGGTATAATTTACATAAAATTCACATATTGTATGCAATGATATTTAGCATTTATAAAGTTGTGCCACTATCACTCATCTAGTCTTTACCATCACTTCAAAAGTTTTCTTGAGCCTATTTGCAGTTAATCTTTGCTCCTACTCCTAGCCCCAGGCAACCATGGATCAGCTTTCTATAAATTTGCCTTCTTTGGTCAGTTCATCTAACATCCTTATACAACATGTGTGAATCATATCTCTTCTTTAAGGCCCCAGATCAAACATCCTCCCCTTTCATTCCTCTTTCCTGCACTTTCTTCATCTCTTAAGAGTAATCTTTTTTATCTCTGACTCCCTATAACACAAATCATTTTCCTTTTATTTATCACTTAATTACATAAGTCATTTATGTCAGTAGAACCTGTATATTAATAATGTTTGTATCTCCCCTAATGTTCTTACCCAGGGTCTTAGCCAATATTTGCTGAAGAGTACTTTTTGTGTGAATATTATTTTCATGTTCCTGCCATTAGGTGGCAGTGCTCAAATCTTACAGTACAAAGAAATCCGAAATTTTAATGCAAAGAGGATTCTGTGTCTGTGATTTATCATTAATTTGTTGAGTTAGTATTTAACCATAAGTCTACCTTATCCTCTGCTGTGAAACTATCGTGAGTTAGCATGTTATGAGGTGCAATGATACAGACAACCAAAGAAGCTTGTTTGTTCATTGCTTCTACATGAAACATTTTTTCTCTTAAATTGGAAATTCCGTATTGACCTCTTTGGTACATGCATTGATATTGTGGGAGGAAGACTTTCATTAAGGGTCTGAACCTTAGCTTATTCAGTTAGCATTTACAAATTATTGTGCAGAACAGTTTGTGATGGTGTGAATCAATGGCATTACCTACTGGATATATAGCTGCTACCCATGCTTCCAAATTATAAAGGTTTGAAACGTTAACTTTCCTTTTAAAGCAGACAACACTGGAACTTTATCTCTCTCTCTTTCTCTCTCTTTAAGGAAAGAGATGAACTACTAGTATAAGTCCCTCACAGCAAGATAAAATAATTTGACTGGATTCTGTCATACAACAAAGTCTCTGTATTTCATCTGAAATTTCTTGCTGGTATAATTTTTCCAGAGTTTTCTGAAAAGTTCCTAAAACTTGGGTTAGCACTTGTGAATTATGCTAAGCGGAGCACTTGATTGGCCCACAGCAGGGTTAGAACTACTTTTTGTTTGTTTTCTTATTAGGTGTTGGGTTTATTTGTAGGAAGAGTAGGGTGAGCCAAATGAAACTATAGTATACATAAATATAGGTAGTATTATGAAAAGAATGTGTCTAAAGCAGTGGTTCTCAACCTTCCTAATGCCGAGACCCTTTAATACAGTTCCTCATGTTGTGGTGACCCCCAACCATAAAATTATTTTTGTTGCTACTTCATAACTGTAATTTTGCTACTGTTATGAATCGTAATGTAAATATCTGATATGCAGGATGTATTTTCATTGTTACAGCTTGAACATAATTAAAGCATAGTGATTAATCACAAAACAATATGTAATTATATATGTGTTTTCTGACGGTCTTAGGCGACTCCTGTGAAAGGGTCGTTTGACCCCCAAAGGGGTCACGACCCACAGGTTGAGAACCGCTGGTCTAAAGGGAGATTGGTGGAAACTATATAGTGGATTACCAGAGACTTTTTTTTTTTTTTTTTTTTTAGAAAATGATGGTTTCTATTTTGATATAGGGAAATATTTCCTGTTTGACAGACCTCACTAACCCTAACTTGCACTATAGAATTACCTCCCTGGATCTTATCTTACAGAACAAAATTCTGATTGTTAATCAAGATTGGTGACGTTTTTGTTGCCTGAGGATTTAAAAAAATTTCTCCATGAGATTACCTGTCCTACAACATTCCTGCTTAGATTGCTCTTCTTTCTTAGAAATCTTCAAAGATTACTGACAATTTCCAATGTCGCAGAATGTTGGCAATAATAACAACCTGCTATAGTGGGACAATAACCTGCTTCCCTTAGGTAAGGACTCTGATATCGAGGTGTCCTTAGAGGAGGACGAGAATGTTTACTGTCCTACGTTGCTCACGTTCAACTGTTCATCTCAGTATACATGTTGCTTGGAAAACACTTTGGTTTTTCACACACGAGGGAGTCTGGGAGTTTTTTTTCTTTTTCTTCCGAACTAAACAAAGATTCAAAGTTGTTGTTTTTTAAACCAAATTCTTCCCGCAAAAATCCGTTTTCAACCCGAATTAACTCCAACCAGGCTCTCTTCTTTGCTACCTCAGCTTGCAAAGCCCCTCCCACTCTTCTAAAAACTGGGTAACTCTTACTCATCCTTCCAGATTCCGCTCGAATGTCCCTCCCTGGTGGAGACTTCCTCGACGTGGCAGGTAGAGCCGGTTACTCCCTCCGTTCCCACAGCGAGCAACTCGGCACATGGGATTATCACCCGTGTGGGATTATCTGTTTTCCGGCGGTAAACACCCCCCTTCCCCCCGCCCCACGCCTCGGGTGTGAGCCTCGAGGGTGGAGACCGTGTCTTTTTACTTTTTCCGTTTTAACAGTCCAGCGTTCAGCACATGGTGGGTAAAGTTGCGCGACTGCAACTATTACTCGGCGACTTTCTGCCCACAGGGAGCAATACCGCATCCAAGTTACCCGACCGGCGGCCGACTGACTGCAGGAGTTCCCGCGGGCACCCCGGTTCCCGCCAACCCAGCGTTTAAAAACAAACAGCTGTGCACGTTCGGGAAGAGAGGGTGGCCCTCACGACGACCGCCGCAACAAACTCGGGATCCCAGCGGTATTTCTGGGCTGCTAACGAGGTCCGCTGTTCTCTCAGGGCGATAAGAAGTCCAAGGAAAAGACTTGGGCTTCACACTAAGGGGGAGCACGGGGGCGTATAACGCTGATCGCAGCCACGCCTCCCCCTTGGCAGCACCAGCCCCCAGACTGAACGCCCACCGGCGCTGCAGCTGCCTGAACTGTCGGAGCACTCGGCGCCCCGCCCACTCCTGGGCGGCGAGCAGCCATTCTCGCGAGAACGCAGCTCAGTCTCGCCTCTTTGAACTGCGGGTTCTCGCGAGAAGAGGATTCGGAGCCGGCCAGCAACCTGCCGGGCGGCTCTAGCAGCCGCGGCCGCCCGAGTGGCCGTCCTCACCGACACCTCCGGAGGGGTCCAGTTGAGGAGGAAGCGGAGGTGTCACTGGCCCGGGCTTCTGCCTAGGCCCTTCGTGGACGCTCACGGAGGACGACAGGTTCGGGGGTGACTGGGCGCCGCTGGGGAACTCGGTGGGGGCGGTGCCGGAGGCTGGGCTTGGCGGGGGCGCAGGAGGAAGGGGGAGGAGGGCGAATCTGGGCTTGAGGACTGGGCTGCTGTGGCTACCGGTGGTCTGGGCGGCGCCGACCCTGCCAGGGGACCGAGGGTGGGGTTCTGGGCTCCGGTCGCTGGCGCCCAATTTTGAGAGGCCGGGCTGGGGCTTGGGTCCGGCGGTGCTGTTTTTGGGCTGGAAGCCCGGAGGCCTTTCCCCGGGGGTGACGGGCGGTACCCTCATCCCTCTCTCCCGGGGCTGAGGAACCCCGTGCCCCGCCCCTTTTCTGTCGTCCCCGGGCTCACGCCGCGACACCCGGAGGAGGGCGCATCACAATCGGGCATAAGGTGGCAAATAGTCTCCCTTTGGGCGAGGAGGAGTGAGACCCCAATGATGTGTTGCGTGCTTTTAGGCTGTAGTAGCATCACGTGTGGTAAAGGTTTTTGGTTTTTTTTTTTCTCCCAACACTTGCACAGAAAAACTTCTCTTTTCCTTATTCAGAGGCAAGCGTCCTAACTCCCTGTATCTTCTGGAATGGGGTGCGGGGAGGTGAGACCTCACTTGGTAACTTGTCATGTGGGGGCAGTGTGACCACCCTGGTCCTTCAGATTTCGTACTTGCCCCTGCTCCCCAGTATTTTGAGTCCATGAGGAAAAGACACCAGTCCAGACATGCTAAAGATAGAGCCTCCCTCACCTGTTTGTCACTTGGTGTACTTAGCGTGCAAAAATTATTTAGTGTATCCTGAAGCGTCTTTATGTTTTTTGTTTACATTTACAGTCAATGAAGCAGCATGGTATATTGATTTTATGTGGACAGTTGGGTACCTTCCTTCCCCACCCTTCCACTACACAAATCTGATCAAAATTTTTTAGAGAGGAGGTTAGGGATACATTTTGAATGAAATAGACGGTAAAAGTTGAAATAAGAGATAATATAAGGAATGAAACCGGGAGGGCCAACAAATATTTTCTGTTTTGGATAGCCCAGTGGTCGGCAAACTCATTAGTCAACAGAGCCGAATATCAACAGTACGACGATTAAAATTTCTTTTGGGAGCCAAATTTTTTAAACTTAAACTATATAGGTAGGTACATTGTTATTAACTTAATTAGGGTACTCCTAAGCTGGCCTTTGCTAAAAAAGTCCTCAATCTGATTGAGGTACGTTTGCTGAGGTCGACCCCTTCCAACTCTCCCATCCACACTCGTCTCATATACTTGTTTCAGATAGACCAGTGTGGATGGGAGAGTTGGAAGGGGTCGACCTCAGCGAACTACCTCAAAACAATGTAGCTCCCCCGCGCTGCGTATCCCGCTGCCCGCCTGCCCCGGGTCTCCCATGGCCTGACCCACTGACACCCCCCACTTCTTGTAACGCCACTTCTTCAAAATAGACTCTCCCAGGCCGAAAACGGACTTCTGCGCATGGGCGAGAAGTTTCAATCGCACGTATGCGCGCCTGCACGTGGTGTTTTGTGGAAGAGCCACACTCAAGGGGCCAAAGAGCCGCATGTGGCTCCCGAGCCGCGGTTTGCTGACCACTGGGATAGCCCATCCAGGACTGAAGTACAGGCATTGAAAATGAGGGCCGCAAGTTGTCATTTCAGTAAAAGCAGAAAGCAGTAGAAAATACCTGGGAAAGGATTTGATGGTGGATTCAGGCTGTTAAAAAAGTGTGAGACTTACTTTTAAGGTCTAAATGTGTTTCATAAATGTTTCTGACATTTCTCAGTTTGTGACCTAACTGCTCTGGTTATACAGAAAGAGAAAGCGGGAAGGGAGGGCCTGAAGCATTGAGCTGGTAAGAGGAACCGTGGAGTAATGTAGTGTTCAATCAGGAAAAGCTTTGGGTGTCTCAGAAATCCTTTTGAGTTCTTCCACCTGTTTTTCCTCACTCCCCAAAAAGCTTTCAGGTGGGCCTTTTACTTTCTGTATTCCACCCTTCCAGCAGTCTGAATTTCTTTCTCACCCTTCTAAGCCTTATGAAATTTTAAAATAATTAACTATGAAGTTGCAAACTGCTATGGTCTGTTTTGTGGCTTTTTACATTTAGGTGACTTGGCTGAAGTGTGGAAAATATTATGTACCCTTTCAAAGAAATTGTTTATGAATAGCAAACTCACATGCCTTCAGGTACTAGGCAGATGAAAATGAAAATGAGTGAAATGCACTAGAGAGTTTATGCCTCATCTAAGAGGGACATCCAGTTCTCAGGCCCACTTGATTAGTGCCCTACATGAATATGGGGCCAGAGAACACAGGAAATCGAGATTTTTGCTTGAAGCCTCTTGATTTAAAAAAATATTGACCATGAATTAAAACACCTGAAAATAGCTTCATGTGTCCCAACCAAACCCAAAGCTGTCAGTAGTTGTATCCTGTTCTCCATTTTAGGACCTCTTTTTTTTTTTTTAAAATATATTTTATTGATTTTTCACAGAGAAGAAGGGAGAGGGATAGAGAGTTAGAAACATCGATGAGAGAGAAACACTGATCAGCTGCCTCCTGCACATCCCCTACTGGTGATGTGCCCACAACCAAGGTATATGTCCTTGACTGGAATCGAACCTGGGACCCTTGAGTCCGCAGGCCGACACTCTATCTACTGAGCCAAACCGGTCAGGGCTAGGACCTCTTGATATATGTGAGAATTAACAGTTCACAACTAAAAAAAAAAAAAAAAAAAAAAAAAAAGATTTAAAGCAAGTATGCCAATTCGTTTGGAATTCAAACCTAGGAGGACTTGAGAAAAATGTCACGTCTAATGAAAAAAGCCCTGGTCAGGTGGCTGTGTTGGTTGGAGCGTTGTCCTGTGCACTGAAAGGATTATGGGTTCCATTCCCTGGTATGGACACTGCAGGAGGCAACCAATTGATGTTTCTCTCTCTCCCTTCCTCTCTAGAATTAGTGAAAGTATGTCCTCTGGTGAGGATTCAAACAAACAAAACACTAGATAAGTTTAACAGTCGAGTTTAATAATCTTTAAATAAAGTAGGGCAAATTGAACTGGTCCTTATTAACATTGATTTTATTTTATTGATTTCAGAGGGAAAGGGAGATCCAGGAGAGAGAGATAGAAACATTAGTGATGAGAGAGAATCATTGATTGGCTGCCTCCTGCACTCCCCACACTGGTGTCAAGCCTGCAAATGCCCAGACCTGGAATTGAACTGTGACCTTCTGGTTCATAGGTCGAGCTCAACCTCTGAGCCATGCCAGCTGGATCTTATTTATTAACATTTTAACTGGAAATAACCGAAAGAAGAAAAAATTTCAGTATTTATAATTTAATAACTCAGGGTTCTGAGCAGAGGTAAATTAAAGGTATCTTCTAAGGAAATTGATTTATTGAGAAACCCTTAATTGTACTTGCAATTAATATGTAAAATTAAATCCAGGAGACCCTCTTCTACTTAGCTATGATTTTGAATGTTTAATGTTTGCTATACCATCCACATTTTCCCACTAATTGACTGTTACTGGAAGCAATTTTGAATCCTTGGAAATTCTTCCATGACTCGTGGGATCGGAGGGTGGAGAGAAGGGTCATCAGGATGGAAAGAAAAGGGATGGGGAGAGTGTGATGTGAAGCAGACACTCATGTGTCTCTCTTAATTGTCCATTAAAAGATTGAATTAAAGTATTTTTTCTTGTACTTTGGTAAATTAAACACAGTGCCATATATATATAGTAGAATTTAATAATATTTGTGGAATTGAACCATGGTGGGTTAAGCCACATTTACTTATTAGTATGAAGTACTTTAATTAATTCATACTTAGTCGGACTGTGGGGAATGGGAATATAGTGATCAGACCTAAGAAAGAAGTGGACTGTAGGATGCAGAAGGCAAGGTCAATGTCTTCTATTGGGGTGTAAGGGTGAGAAAGGAGGCTAGGTGAGGGAAAGAGTTTTGAAAAGGAAGATAAAATGGTTAAATACCTTTCTGTCTACATTGCAGTTTTACAAAGAGCTCTACTTTTTACGACTAGATTGATCATAACTAATGCAAAGGCTATACAAAGAACATTAGTTTTTAGCCAGGACTACTTTGGGGAGTTTGCTGCCTTGATTTTCTTTTTTAGCCTAGTCTTTACAGGTCAAACTAGTCTAATATTTTCATCCAATCCCTGCCTCTCTGGTATAGGAAGTGAAACAGGAGCAGATTATGTTTGAATTTGTTGTATAGTTATGGAGGTTATATTTGTTTAGGGGGAGCCATCATTTCCCTCTCTGCTTGTTTCTACCATGACTTGTAAACTAGGAAGTTCTTTCTGATAAGTATCTTTCCCCCTTCTTTTTACCCCCTCAGATCGCTTCCTAAGGGAGAATTAAATGAGGTTAGGAGGAATTGAGTATGCTTTTTTGCACAGTGCCTTCTGGCTCTATTTTGGAGCTCCCAATTCTTAGGATATGCATTTCTTTATTACTCTAAATGGTAGATTTATTTGAGCAGACTGGACCCTGTAAGGAAGAAGCAAATGCTTCTAAGTTTAATTTACAATTGAAATTAATTTGGTAACTGGTTTCAGCCATATTTTTATCTTCATCTGACTCCTTTATTATGTTGTTTCTTGGTTGGTTGTGAACCCATCGTAATGGAGGTAAAGGTTGTTATAGATGTTCATTAATACACTTAGAATTTTTTATTCTTCTTGGATAGAATGTTTATGAGGGGTCAAGCTAATGTTGGTTTGCTGTGGTTTAGTTTAGCATCCTTGAAACTGTGACCTACCTTGCTAAGCAGGTGTTAATATAGAATTCAGAGATAGAAGGTAAGCAATCAGCATTCAAAGAGATGTTTTCTAGGAGAGGATTAAGAGGTTGGCAAATGTTAGTTGCAGGTTGTGGGAATATAATGAGATGAGTACAGTAGTCCCCCCTTATCTAGGGGGATACATTCCAAGACCCCCAGTGGATGCCTGAAAGCTCAGGTTGTAACAAACCATACACACGCATGCACACACGCACGCATGTGCACATGTGCGCAAGTGCATACCTGGCTGCATGTTTTCTGTTCATGTCTTCCACCCATAGAGTTAATGCAGTTTCCATCTTAACTAAGCACTTATCATGTACTGTGGCCATCATTTGCAGTATGAGGTGTGACAGCATGAATTTCCTTTTCCTTCACAATTTCATGGCTAGAAGATTTCATTTTTACTGTAGATTTCAGCAACCTCAGCATAAGTTTTTTTTCTTCTTATTGAGAATGTTCACTTTTTCACTTAAAAAGTACTTTATGGCTTCTCTTTGGTATATCTGAATTGCCAGCATCACTATTCTTGTAGTTTGGGGCCAATATTAAGTAAAATAAAGGTTGTTTGAACACAAACACCAAAATACAGTCACTCGGATAATCAAGAAGGCTATTAGTAACTGATTAATGGACAGGTAGTGTATACAGTGTGGTTGTGCTGGACAGAGGGATGATTCACATCCCAAGGATGATGAGAGATTTCATTACACTACTTAAAACTTATGAATTTCTGGAATTTTCCATTTAATATTTTGGACTGGGTAGTGATTGAAACCATGGAAGTCGAAACTGCAGATAAGGGGAGGGAGGGGGCTATTGTACTTGAAAAGAGGAAAGATTTTATGTCAAATATGTGATCTTAAGTCACAGTAGATTTCTGAAGATTGTAATATGCTGAAAGCGATCTTTGCCTTTAAAAGCATCTTTCTTTTATATATATTTAACTTTATTGTTGAAAGTATTGTAGATGTTTCCTTTGTTTTTTCCCATTGACTCCTCCCCCCACTCCACCCTACACCCGCCCCTCGCAGGCATTCACCACTCTATTGTCTGTGTCCATGGGCTATGCATAGCCTCCTATATAATAAACGCCTCATATGCAAATCGACCGAATGCTGAACCACCACTCGCTGTAATGCGCACTGACCACCGGGGGCAGACACTCAATGCAGGAGCTGCCCCCTGGTGGTCAGTGTTCTCCCATAGGGAGAGCACCACTCAGCCAGAAGCCAGGTTCATGGCTGGTGAGTGCAGCTTCGGGGGCGGGAGCCTCTCCCGCCTCTGAGGCAGCGCTGAGGAGCAGTGAGCTGAGCGGTAAGCAGTGAGTGGGCGGTGGTAAGAAGCAAGGGCTCTCGGACTGTGAGCTGGCAGTTAGCCATCCCCCGAGGGGTGCCAGGCTGAGGGAACACCCCCCTCCTCCCCCCCCCCCCCCCCCCCGCATGAATTTTCATGCACCGGGCCTCTAGTATGCATTTAAGTTCCTTGGTTAATCACGCCCACCCATCCACTCATCCCCCCCTCTGAAATTCGTCAGTCTGTTCCATGTAAAAGCGTCTTTCTTTATCCTTAATAGTTTATTTTTCTGTTTAAAATATAAAATATCTGATAACTTGATATTTATTTTTATCTTTGTAGTTGAGTGATCTAGTAGTATTTTTGTCACAAACTGAAATTAAGAGTATTTGGGGATGAGATTCTGTCGTAGTGAATCTCTGATTGTAATATTACTTGATTAGAAACTATGAATAAAATTGTAATCATACTTTTCTGCTTGGAATACCTTATTTGGGATCATTTAGATCTGGGTTTAAAGCCAACTTTTAACTTTATGACATAAAAGTTACTTAACCTTCCTGAGCCTTTATTTCCTCCCAGGAAAAGTGGAGATATAACATTATTGTTAAGAGTTTAAGAATGAAATGAAATAAAATATATAAAAGTGCTATGTAAATAGTAAAATAAGTATAACTTGTTAACATTTTGTTCTGATTTATTCTTAGAAAATGGTATTCTTGCCAGTGATCTGAAAACACATATATCAAGTAAATTTACATGTAGCTGTTTCATTTAGAGGGAACAAATTTAAAGTGTAGAATTTACAGCCTTGCCAATATGACTCTTCCATTGTCAGTTACAAAGATTTTTTTTTTTAATTCTAGTCAATACTGAACAATAGACCTTTTCATTTTCTTGCTTTCATGTTGGCTTCCATTGATTGGTACCTGGTATTCTATATAATTTGAATGCCAGGTGGAATAGTAGAAAAAAGGGAAGGGAGAATAGATTGAAGAGAGAGATGGTGTGGCGTTTAAAAAATAATCTATTGGGCCAAAACCGGTTCAGCTCAGTGGATAGAGCGTCGGTCTGTGGATTGAAAGGTCCCAGGTTCAATTCCAGTCAGGGGCGTGTACCTGGGTTGCGGGCACATCCCCAGTGGGAGATGTGCAGGAGGCAGCTGATCAATGTTTCTCTCTCATCGATGTTTCTAACTCTCTCTCTCCCTTTCTCTCTGTAAAAAATCAATAGAATATATTTTAAAAAAATCTATTGGGATATTGCTATCTACTTCTTAGACATAAAGCCATTTCATTTTTATTCGGGTTTTTTTTTCTTTAAGGTTTTTGACTGCCATTGCTAGTAGCAAATAAGTAGAAAACTATCCTGAGTTTTCTATTTGTAGGCTACATTAAATGTCATCTTAAAAATAAATCTTAAAGCCCAGATGACTGAAGAAGATTCTTGGGCACAAGATTGTGCAACAGAACATTTTTATAATTTTTTAAAAATTCATGGATGGTCATACAAGTAGTGCTGAATTATTTTAAAGGTAATTATTTCATTTGGGGCAGTTTGCTTTGATTTTTCTCACATCTAGAGAGCAAGCAATACAATCTGTTCCATCCTTTTGGCTCTTCATTTGTTAATTTAGTTTGCTTAAAGAAATTCCTATAAGATGAGTAACTGTGGGGCACTATTGTTTCCTTCTTGTTGAACTGTCCAAATTGCTAGGGTTTCTCTTTTAAAAGAATATTTAGTTATTAGAGGCTAGTGGTATTATAAAACCATAATTTTGAAATTCACTAATCTTCTAATTTTTCGAAGAGAAAACTGAAATTCAGATTAAGCCTTCCCTTACCTGACTTAAAAAAATTTATTTTGTAAGAGTTTATTTGAGCCCGGTTTGGCTCAGTGGATAGAGTGTTGGCCTGGGGACTTAAGGTCCCAGGTTCGATTCCGGTCAAGGTCACCTACCTCAAGGTGCGGGCTTGATCCCTGGCCCTGGTTAGGGTGTCTGCGAGAGGCAACCAATCACTGATGTGTTGTCTTATATCGATATTTTTCTCTCTCTGTCCCTCCCCCTCCCTTCCACTCTCTAAAAATCAATGGAAAAATATCCTTGTGTGAGGGTTAACAACAACAACAACAAAAAAGCTTATTTGAACCAAACTGATGACATATATCTCCCCTTACTTGATTTTGATAAAAGATACTGGCTGCTAGTGGGAAAGCAGGTCTCCAAGTCTCCTGATTCTGAGGGGTTTATTCCAATGATCCCCCTACTGGGCTGCATGTACTTCTGGGAGTATATGAAAACCTTGTTCATTGTGCCATGTGAAGAAAACAATAGAACTTACTTTCATTTTTATTTTTTGTGTGTATGTAGTATATTCATAGTACTGGTGTGAAAGTATATGTGCATTATTTAGAATTTTTTAATATAGATTTCAGAGAGGAAGGGAGAGGGAGAGATAGAAACATCAATGATGAGAATCATTGATTGGCTGCCTCCTGCACACCCCCCATGGGAGATCGAGCCCACAATCTGGGCATGTGCCCCTGACCAGAATCAAACCCGGGACCCTTCAGTCACCAGGCTGATGCTTAATCCACTGAGCCAAACCAGCTAGGGCTTTATGCATTATTTATGTACATAGATAGGTGTAGCTCAAGCATGTCAAACTCTCGGCCTACGGGCTGCATGCAGCCCACAACAAATATTTTTGCGGCCCAGCCAATATAATGACAGTATGTAAGAAATGTTTTAATAAAAATTTCATAACTTAATTTTTACAATATCCTGTTACACATAATTATTAATAACGAGCTACGTTTGCTAATGACGGATTACTATACTCATCACCCTTAGGTGCAGGTGCACCATTTCTCTCCACTAATACTAGCAGTGAATATTTTAGCAGCCAATTACCATGTCATTAGTCTTGGACTGACTTGTTTGGTGTGCGCAACAGGAAATATTTCACTTTCGGAGAACAAGAAAAATAGGTCTGTTTGCGTTATGCTTATTTATTTGTGCAGTTTCAATGTTTGGTAAGTTAATGTTCAAGAAAAAAATACTAATTTTTATTAAAATGTTCTATTTTATGTTAACGATTACTCATTTATTTCAGCCCTTTGTTTTCAGCATGTCTCTATCGAGATAAAACTACGTTTCTATGAAAATTGAAGCTTTTGTTTTTTTTTTGCAGCCCACATAAACTTAAACATGTTAGCCTTTGAGTTTGACATGCTTGGTATAGCTGTTCAAGTTAGTTGAACTCAAATCATATTAAGAAAGGGAAATAGTGTCATTTTAGAAGAAAAGTGGTATGATATCTTTGATCATCTTTCCTTCCCTAGTGAATGATATTTAGCAGTAGCCTTGAATGCTTATTGATTTAAAAATTGTTTTATTTTTTAAAAAATATATTTTATTGATTTTTTACAGAGAGGAAGGGAGAGAGATAGAGAGTTAGAAACAACAATGAGAGAGAAACATCGATCAGCTGCCTCCTGCACATCTCCTACTGGGGATGTGCCCGCAACCCAGGTACATGCCCTTGACCGGAATCGAACCTGGGACCTTTCAGTCCGCAGGCTGACGCTCTATCCACTGAGCCAAACCGGTTTCGGCTAAAAATTGTTTTATAGTAAGTATTTACAAAAGTTACTTATAAAAGTAGGTTTTTTGAGTAATTATAAAAATGTAGCCCAGCCGGCATGGCTCAATGGTTTAGAGGCGACTTATGAACCAGGCAGTCATGGTTCAGTTCCTGGCCAGGGCATATGCCCAGGTTGCAGGCTCCATCCCCAGTGTGGGGGATGCAGGAGGCAGCTGATCAATGTTTCTCTCATCGATGGTTCTAACTCTCTATCCCTCTCCCTTTCTCTCTATAAAATCAATAAAAATATATTAAAAAAATAAAATGCGCCGAAACCGGTTTGGCTCAGTGGATAGAGCGTCGGCTTGCGGACTGAAAGGTCCCAGGTTCGATTCCGGTCAAGGGCATGTACCTGGGTTGCGGGCACATCCCCCAGTGGGAGATGTGCAGGAGGCAGCTGATCGATGTTCCTCTCTCATCGATGTTTCTAACTCTCTATCTCTCTCCCTTCCTCTCTGTGAAAAATCAATAAAATATATTTTAAAAAAAATAAAAATAAAATGGAACACTACCTATAATATTGAGAGTCTTCCTTTGTAAGTATTTTGTCTGAAGAAATATTAGATTCCTTAAAATGAAGCATTTAGTGGAAAAATAACATTTTTGGTAGAAAAGGTTCTGATATTTTGCTTCTAATCATGCTGGCATATATGGTAGTTACTTGTTTGTTTTTAAACCAGGACATGGATAGCATATTCATTTTTTTATTTCAATCATCTAGCACATTACAGGTGCTCTAATGTTGAGTGGTTATTTAGGAATTCTGTGATTTCAAAAGGCAAATAGAAAGTGATGAATGTACTAATGAAATATGCAAAATTTATATTCAGTGGTCTAAAGAAAGTCAGCAATGTGCCTATCACTGTGTTGTTTACAGTATCCTGTCTTATTCTTTACAACAATTTAATTGGAAGTTATAGTAGTAATATATAAAATAATGGTAATGAGAGTTGTGTTATTTTCTTCATTTCACATTTAAGTAAATTGAGGTCTTGGGGGTTAAGAAGCCTGTACAAAGTCATACAGCTAGTTTTATCTGATTCCAAAATCTTTTCTCTTAGTCACTTACTATTGTGGCAGAAGTAGAAAAGTTCTTACCAGTTTTCATTATCAGAAGTTTTTGTATGTCATTTTTGGCAATGGGAAGATAGCTTATTGGTTAAGTATGCTTGGGATGGTAATGGGGGCAGTATGACTTGGGGTTTTGATCAAAAAGTGGTGTAATTATGTGATGCTAATGTATTCGATACCTCTAATGTGTTTGGTATCTCTGATTTTTTTTCTTTTTAAAAATTTCTTTTTAAAGTTATGCACAATAAAATTCCTTTTTTGGTGTAAAGTTCTATGAGTTTTGACAAAGGCATACCACCACTATCCAGATACAGAATAGTTCCATGATTCCACCCCCCCCCCCCCAAAAAAAAATTACCTTGTGCTGTCCCTGTGTAGTAGTAGTACCTTCATCCCTAACCCATGATTGCTCTGTTCTCTATCCTTATAGTTGTTTTTTTTTTTCTGTCTTTTTGAGACTGTACAGAATTATATGGTATGGAACCTTTGAGTCTGTCTTTTTTCACTTATAATGCTGTTAACGTAAAAACGTTCAAACCTGTAAAGAATTTTTGTGAGTTTATTTGAGTCAAACTTTTGACAATTGCCAGGAAGCAGAATCTGAACAGATTGGGATAATGCTCCAGAGAACGGCGGTTTATCATCTTCTTTTATACATTGCAATCAAAGGAGGAGACAGAGGTGGGTTACCTGGAATCCATTGGTGATAGACAAGAGAGGTGGGAGAAAACAAAGGGGTGCGGTGGGGGGACCTCTGGGATTGGATAAAGAGTAAAATGATAGACACTTCTGTAGGTGGGTACAGGATAGTTAACAGTCAGACATGATAACAATAACAATGAAGTAATTTGTGGTATCTATTCTGGCTCCCAGGGCATTTGGTGGTGCCCTGAGGGGTCTGGAAGAAAGAGAAGTTAGAAGTTAACCTGACATTTTAATAATATGCAAAAAGACAATAAGCTCAATTAAGGTAAAGGCTGACCTTGTCAGGGAAGATACTTGCCTGGGAGGCGACTACCCACCATAACTGCAATTAGTTAAAGTTTAATTTCTGACCATACTTTGTGGTTACTTTAGTTTTTTGATTTTGCAGGACTGCCATGCAGGACTTCCTTGAGCTTGTCAGGTTACTTTAAACGATCTCCTGGATTTTTGGGGGGCTGTGCCCTCCCCCTTTATGGTTGCCATTTTGGTTCCTATTGCTCATGCTGCATAGTTTTGCTTCCTCATTTTGCTTCTATTACCCATGCACCTAGTAAAAGGAATTCCCTTGCCATTTTCTCCTTTTCCCCCTTTCCCATTAGTAAGGTGGACTCCCCAGGGTGACTGTAAAGCTGTCTTTCCTGCCTACTCAAATTAAAAAAAATAAAAATTCTAGAGGCCCAGTGCACAATTTCATGCACCTGCGGGGTCCCTCGGCCTGGCCTGCATGATAGGGCCTAAACTGGTTCTCTGACATCCCCCGAGGGGTCCCGAATTGTGAGAGGGCGCAGGCCAGGCCAAGGGACCCCATCAGTGCACGATCGGGGGCAGAGAGGGACACGGGAGGTTGGCCAGTCAGGGAGGGACCACAGGAGGGCTCCAGGGAATGTCTGGCCCATCTCAGTCAGTCCTGATTGGCCAGACCCCAACAGCAAGCTAACCTACTGGTTGGAGCGTCTGCCCCCTGGTGGCCAGTGCACATCATAGTGACTGGTTGACTGGTCTATTGTCTGCCCCCTGATGGTCAGTGCATGTCATAGGAAGTGGTTGAGCAGCCTTAGCATATCATTAGCATATTACGCTTTGGTTGAAAGGATGACCAGAGACTGGACACTTACCATATTAGGCTTTTATTATATAGGATTTTTATTGGTTTCAGAGAAAGGGAGAGGGGGAGAGATAGATAGAACATCAGTGATGAGAGAGAATCATTGATTGGTGCCTCCTGCATGCCCCATACTGGAGCCCACAACCCAGGCATGTGCCCTGACTGGGAATCGAACCTTGATCTCCTGATTCATGGGTCCATGCTCAAACACTGAGCCACACTGATGGGGCCCTACTTGATGTTTTGTTCTGTTTGGCAGAACGATGATGTTTTCTCCTGTGGGGTGACTGTAAAGTTGTGTTTTTCTACTTAATCAGATGTCTGGTTCCTTTGCTCTCTGCTCTGTTGTTAATATTTGACTGCCTACTGTAACAATCCCCCGGCTGGCGATCGAGCCTGCAACCCAGGCATCTGCCCTGACTGGGAATTGAGCCGTGACTTCCTGGTTTCATAGGTTGACGCTCAACCACTGAGCCATGCCAGCTGGGCAGAGTTTATATTATTTTTTTTTATCATGCCTAAAAATATTAATGTTCTATGACATTTTTTAAGAACTTTGTTTTTAATAGTCCAGTAATTATTTTTTGTTAATTACAAGATCCAAACAATAAAAACCTTTAGTTTGCCTAATATAAAGTAGACATTGGGTATCCAAGTGTCAGATTTTGAAGGAACTTTTTAATGGTAAAGAGTTTAGATAGAGGAAATGGAAAGCCATTAAACATTTTTAGAAAGGTAATTATCATTACAGCAGAGCAAATACAGAATTGAAGGGTGGTAAAGAGGTCAACCAGGAGACCTATTGATGGCTGTTAAGGGTTTTAAATGAAGGCAAGTAGCTTTATGAATGGGAAGCGAAGAAAATTTTGAAGTATATTTGCTATAGGGAAAACGAGACGTCATGCATGACTTCAGGGTGGAGTTACAGTATAAGAACTATCCAGGTAGGAGGGAGAGATGGGTGAAATGGTAAATGGAGCCATTGGTGGAGTCTTTTCTCTCACTAGAGTGGGTTTTTTGAGAACAGGAATAGTGTCTGACTTGCTTCAGCCTCTTGTCAATTGTTTGGCATATTGTAGTAGGTGTTCAATAAGTGCTTGAATGAATGAAATAAGATCAATATAATATCATTTAGTATGGGACAGAGTGGTTAAAATAGATCATTAGACATTTCAAAATAGTATATAATGTATGGTTTACCTTTTATGTATTTGTAGTTATAGGTATAGTTTATTGATACTTTTAAAATTCACTAGCATGTATATGCAAACACAGGCATATTATTTTCAGATATCTCCAACTTTCATTTGTTTTTAGTATGCTTGTATTCTAGACTATTGAGAGTGAGGAGTGGGGATGTTATCAAAGAAATGTGTGGATGGTTTTTCTCTGTTTGCTGTTGGGAGTGAGGTCCTTATGGTATTTTGAGAAAAAGAATTTTCTGAGACTTACATGGGAAGATGAATGATTTTTTTTTTTTTTTTAGTGATAAAAGTATTTTATTGAAGATTCTTTTTTTATCTTTATTTTTATTTATTTTTTATTGCTTAAAGTATTACAAAGGGTATTACATATGTGTCCTTTTTTCCCCCCTGCCCTTGACAGTCCCCTAGCCTCCCCTACCCCCCAGTGTCTTATCTCCATTGGTTATGCTTATATGCATGCATACAAGTCCTTCTGTTGATCTCTTAGCCCCCTCCCTCCTGCCCCCCAACCCTCCCCGGCCTTCCCGCAGTTTGACAATCTGAGGCAGCTCTGCCTCTGTATCTATTATTGTTCAAAAATTTATAATGGTCTCTATTATCCATGAATGAGTGAGATCATGTGGTATTTTTCCTTCATTGACTGGCTTATTTCACTTAGCATAATGCTCTCCAGTTCCATCCATGCCGTTGCAAATGGTAAGAGTTCCTTCCTTTTTAGAGTAGCATAGTATTCCATCGTGTAGATGTACCACAGTTTTCTAATCCATTCATCTACTGATGGGCACTTAGGCTGTTTCCAGATCTTAGCTATGGTGAATTGTGCTGCTATGAACATAGGGGTGCATATATCCTTTCTGATTGGTGTTTCTGGTTTCTTGGGATATATTCCTAGAAGTGGGATCACAGGGTCAAATGGGAGTTCCATTTTCAGTGTTTTGAGGAAACTCCATACTGTCTTCCATAGTGGCTGCACCAGTCTGCATTCCCACCAGCAGTGCACGAGTGTTCCTTTTTCTCCACATCCTCTCCAGCACTTGTCGTTTATTGATGATAGCCATTCTGACAGGTGTGAGATGGTACCTCATTGTAGTTTTGATTTGCATCTCTCGGATGATTAGTGACTTTGAGCATGTTTTCATATGTCTCTTGGCTTTCTGAATGTCCTCTTTTGAAAGGTGTCTATTTAGGTCCTTTGCCCATTTTTTGATTGGATTGTTTATTGGGAAGAGGAGTGATTTTTATTGATGTAAAATTATATCCTTGGGTTTGAAAAGTCCCAGTTCCCTTAATCCAGTCCTGGAAGGTGTGCAGCTGGGGATTCAGTAGAGCTAGATGAAAAGCCCATGTCCAAAGCTTTCATTCCATGGTGGAGCTTGGTCTTGTTTAGCCTAGTTGCAGTCGATGGGATCTGTATAGTTGTGGGCCATCTGGGCAAATTCAGAGAGAACCAAGCTTGCAGGTCCCCTGCAACAAGAGTCCCAGGAGTGCCAAGCGCACAAGAGTGAACTCCTTTGTTCAGGAGATTAAATGTCTCATCTTTCTCTGCTTGCAGTGGCCATGCTTATTCTGGCCAATGACCTGTTCCCAGGTGTGACTGACAAACAAATACCTTCCCTATTTTTTTATTTATTTTTTCTTTATTGTTGGAAGTATTGCAGATGTCCTCTTTATGAGTACCTTCCCTATTTCACTCATACCTTTACTGAGCGTGCATCTAAACTGCAGGTTCCTGCACAAATGAACTGCCTCTACTAATTCGCCTTCCTTTTGCTGCTTTCTAGTTATTCATAAGTAGGTTAAATTACAATAGTTTCAGAGAGAAACCTCTCACATGGTGATAACCAAGTTTTATTGACAAATGAAATAGAAATGTGATTTTTCAATTCATTTTTCTTTTTTGATAGCCTTTATCTGAACATTCTTTACTTTCTTGTGGCTGGCTGTAAAGTACATGCTTGTTAATTTCAATAAGATTGATTATGAAGACATACTGGAATTTCCCTGATGCTAGATGTGCCACACACTGTAAAAGGGTGGAAAATGGGAATCTGAATTTACCTTATCCATTCCTTGTGGTTATATTTTTTAGTCACTGCATCCCATGATTTAGGACCCTTCTCTCAATGGACATTTGTGTCTATCTTATTCATAGGGTTACAGGTATGGGTTAGGAGGAGAAAAAATACTCTTGTGAAGAAATGTTAATGCCTGAAATAGTTTACTGGAAGACCTATGAAATAAGGAGAAAATGCTCTAAATATCATTCTACAGAATCTTTTTTATTTTTTTAATGTTGATTTTAGAGGAATAGAGAGAGAGAAACAACAACTAGAGAGAAACCGCATTGATTGGCTGCCTCATGCACGCCCCCTGCAACCCAGGCATGTGCCCTGATGGGGAATCGAACCATGACCTCTTGGTTCCTAGGTCAGTGTTCAACCACTGAGCCACATCAGTCAGGGCAAAAACTTTCCTTTTTAGTAAATATATTTTTATTTTTATAACTAAAAACTCAAATGAGCTTGAGAATTTTTTTTGTTTTCAAAATAATTTTATAGTTTTTATGTCATCTAATACACAATTAATTTTCAGTTTTTCAGCGATCCTTAAGAAAATAGGTTTCTTTTCCAGTATTATTCAGCAAGTGAACTGTGTGACATTTGCTTAGGATTCAAATGAGCCATTATGTATGCAATTATTCTCCTTTCTCCTTTCTGTTATTTTTATTTCATTGACCTACCTACTTATTTATGTATTCATTATATTTAAATGTTCACTTACAAGATTTTCTTTTTCTTTTAAAAATAATTGTATTTTTATTTATTTAAAACTAGAGGCCCAGTGCACAACATCCGTGCACTGGAGGAAGGGGAGGGGGGTTCCTCTCGCAGTCTGGGACTCCCTGGGGGATGTCCAACTGCTGGCTTAGGCACGCTCGGACATATCCTGAGGGGTCCTGAGCGCTGCTGTGGAGGCAGGAAAGGCTCCTGCCACTACTGCTGCGCTCGCCAGCCATGAGCCCGGCTTCTGGCTGAGTGGTGCGCCCCCTGTGGGAGCGCACTGACCACCAGGGGGCAGCTTCTGCATTGAGCATCTGCCCCATGGTGGTCAGTGCACATCATAGTGACTGGTCGTACCACCGTTCAGTCGATTTTCATATTAGCCTTTTATTATATAGGATAATTCTTTATTGTTCAAAGTATTGCATATGCCACTTATAAGAATTTAATTGTTTTTGTAAAAAAAAGTACTAAGTAACTATAATGAAAAAAGTATAAACATAGCAAAATAGTATCTTTAAAACGAAAGGGTTTCTTTTAATGAGTTCTGAGATAGACTTGCAATTTTAATGTGTTTATCTTTGCCATTTTTTTTGTGTGTGAAATTGTGCTGGTAAACTTTATAAAACTCAGGAAAATACAGTCTTTTTTTTAAAAAATATATTTTATTGATTTTTTACAGAGAGGAAGGGAGAGAGATAGATAGTTAGAAACATCGATGAGAGAGGAACATCGATCAGCTGCCTCCTGCACATCTCCCACTGGGGATGTGCCCGCAACCCAGGTACATGCCCTTGACCGGAATCGAACCCGGGACCCCTCAGTCCGCAAGCCGACGCTCTGTCCACTGAGCCAAACCGGTTTCGGCAGGAAAATATAGTCTTTTCTTAATTCTGGGTTCCCTTTGACTTTTATGCACATCTCCTCCTCACTTCTATCAAATCCAACTTGGAAAAGTTTATAGAAAGTGTACAGGTATAGGAGTATCAGGAAACCTTGGTTCTAGTCTGACTTAACATAACTTTGTTCAAATTGTTTAATTATGTTTGGTTTTTCTTTTGGTGTTTGCAATCTCTAAATGTCAAATCTGACCTATTTCCAAATAAAATACTATAGTCAGAGCATTTTTCGAGATGAAGATTCTGTATAATAAATTCTCATTTTCATTTAAAATCCTGCCATTTATAAACATTGTGACCTTTAGCAATATTGCTAAACTTCTGAGACTATTTTCTATTATGTACATAGAGATTATAATGCCTACATGTAAGGTGATTGTGAAGATTAAATTGGAAAGTGAATATACTTTAAAGTGCTTAGTCCAGGTATTTTGTAAAGGTATTGAGTTTTCTTATAATTTCATACGTCTGTTGTACAAATAATTCACAAACCTCACATATGAAAAGACATAACATATATGAATCATATTGATAAAATATTTTTGTGGTAATTGCACTATAAGGAAACATCAGGATGCTTACATGCTTTATTTGGGGAAAATATTAAATTTCCATTCAAGGGAATTTCTACAAGGTCTTTAACTTGGCTAAAGAAATAACAATATTGGTATTTGGTCTTACTAGATGCTTTATTAAGCATCTTAAACTTTCAGTATTAAGCAATGTATTTTAAGTGAAATTTCATCTGAAAGAATCATTTTCTGGAATTGTTTTTGCCTTTTTTGCTACTATATTGATGCTTGGAAATGTGATGTACACAGATAGTAGTTAAACATATTTACTGAATAGCACATTATTAAACGTTTGCAGAATGGTAGCAAATTTAATACAATAATCAAATGAAAAGTATCTAAAAAGACTTCTGGTGTTTATTTTAATCTAATTTGTGGTATTTTATATGTCTAGTATTTTTAATCCTGTATATCATTTTTTTAAAAAAATGTCACAGTATTGCCTGAAAGTATTTAAAATTCTGTGACTCTTTTATTCTGCATGGAATAGACTTAAAGGTCAACACTACTTTTTTATGTAGGTTATGGGTGCTACATGTGTGCTCTCAGAGCAGTAGTGAGAAAGCTTGAACTGGGATGGCAGGACGCCCTCATCCTTATGACAGTAACTCCAGTGATCCAGAGAATTGGGATCGGAAATTGCATAGTAGACCTCGTAAACTTTATAAACATTCAAGGTAGGTATCAAATATGTATTTCACATATCAAAGCTTTGATAAAAACCAGACTGCATTTGGTTGTGACAAGTCCTGTCAGAGGATGGGGCTTACAAAATATTACAAATATTTGTATTTCTCCTTAAATAACCTTTAGAAGAATATTCCTTTCAATTTTCTTATATTTGTATTTATTTGAATTTTCATTTGTTTGTAAATATGTAATGTTAAAACTCCTTAGTTAACACCATGAATAAATGAAATATTTAATTGGGAACTCTGGCAAGACAGTTAAGTGTTTTGTATTTAAAACTCTATTAGGAATTTATTTCATTTTCTGAATACATTATGTATAGATTATATATAATAATTTATAGGCTCTTGATAGTCTTTGCCTCCATACATTCTTAACTATGAATTTATATTGTGTAGTCATCGTGATCTTAATGGGAAAAGCAGGCTTTATGCCGTGACTCTACTGGGTTTATTTAAAGTTTAATGCATTAAGTAAAATTTATTTCAAACGTTTCAGCTCATTTATAATTTTATAGTTTTCATTTTGTGCTGTGTGGCTTAATAAGGAACACCTCATTTAGAACACTTTATGATCTGATATTTTAAGGTGCTAATTAACAGCTCATAAACCTCACATTTATTGCATGTTTATTGCATGTAAACATGTTTTCAGAGTATTGTGCTTTATGAATATTAGGGGATATTGAACATTTAACTTATGAATGTAAAATTCTCCTGATGTTAAATAATATCAGCTTTCTTAAAAAAATTAAAAAATGCTGTGATATTGAAATCCATTTTGTGATTTTAAAGAAATGATTCAGGTACTTTTAAACTGTATGTTACCTAGCTAGAAAATATGAGTGACTGGTACTGTTTTAAGTCTCCTGATAAGATGTCTAACTTTATCGTGGACTTTTGATATGGTGAGATATGTAATGAAAATGTTAGGTTGACTTTATTTATAAGTACATACAAATGGTATGAGTGCTTTTTGGTTTGTTCATTTTTCACGTGTGTGTGTGTGTGTGTGTGTGTGTGTGTGTGTGTCTGTCCCCTTCACCTTGTGGCTCTAGTTCTTTATATTTGTCCTACTTACATGGATAATTATTTGAGATTAAAGAGATACAGGTTTTATCTCATTAAGTGTGGGGCTATATTTATTATCTCTGTTACGTTGTATGCTTATTTTCTGGTGAGTTGAAAGTTATCCTTCCTAGTTCTTAATATTTTGCTCGCTGATGTATAATAGTGCATCATATATGAAGTGGTGACAAGATGAAAATAAATTGTTTGCTTAATGAAAGCAAATACAATGGGAAAAATTTATAAAAATTAATGATACTTTTTTCATTGCTGTTATTTCAGTAACATAGCTCTTAATATCTAGCATCAGTACCTTTTTGGTGTTCTTTTTAGGTACACTACTACAGTATTGGTTGTTTAAATGAAAATATAATGATAAATAGAAAATAAATACCAATACATTGATTTTTTTTTTTTTTTTAATGAAAAGATCATGAAATCCTTTGAGCTTATTTTTCACCTCATTTGTGAAAATATGCCTAAGGGAAAATAGCTTACTTTTAGGGACCTCTTGTTCTGTGTACTTAGGAACATATTTAGGATACTTTAAAAAATATATACAATTTGACTTTTTTAAATAGCATTTTTTTAATTGATAGTAAATTAATTATCTGAGAAGTTTTAAATACTAACAGTCACCTAATATTGTTGAGAACCTTTTCTCAGTTCAAAAGAGATTCAGAAGTTTGTCAGAGTATCATCACAGGATGCTTTAATAACCACATGTGGAACAATTAGAGGATAGTAGGACACTAAACTATGGTAATGAGTTATAGTAAAATAAGAGTTCAGAGAAGGAATCCGTGTTGGCTTGAATGGGTAAGAATGAGACTTGAGCTAATTCTTGGATGATTAGGTAGATGGTGGACATTCTTTCCAGGGACCTTTGGAGATTATCTTGACCGGATTTGAAGGTAGAGTTCTCTTAATAGTATTACTTGTCTGAATTTGACAAAAGAATGAGGTTAATAAATTGCCCAAGGCTATCCTACTTGTAAATGGCAGAGCTAGGATTTGTACATTTTAAATAACTTACTATGGTACATTTTAAATACATATAAAGTAGAGAGATCAGTCATAATGAATCCCTATGTATGATGGGCAAGATCAGTTATAATGAACCCACCCACCTCTAGCTTTGAGTTATTAATTCAGATTGATTTTGTTTCACCTATGCTTCTGCCTACTCACATCCTTTTTTTTGAATTTTGTGTATTTTATTTAGCGATGTCTGAGTAAAAAAACACACACAAAAAACAGGCTAAACATTCACTTAAGTTACGGTTTTATTTTTCTTGTATATAAGAATTCCACATAGGCAATGCCTGATGTAGATTTAGTACCTTAAGGATGTTAGGGTCAAAAATCTTTTATTTTCTTCCTTTTGCTTATGATCACAAGATGGCTTATTACAGCATCAGCTATCAGGTCCACCTTGCAGGCAAGGAGGAGGAGGAAGGTAGAAGGGGACAATGGGAAAGGGACTTTATTTATATGAGGAAATTAAATTTTTTAGTAATTTCCACAAAGGCATCTGTTTATAAATTATTAGCTAGAACTATGTCATATGATCATCTGTGGATGAGGGAAGTTGAGAAATATAGATGGGCACATTGCCACCTCAAATAGAATGGGGAATTTAAATTTACAAAAAGTAAATGTCTCAGTCTGTTCAGGTATACTGTTATAATAGTACTAGAGGCCCGGTACATGGATTCATGCACCAGTGGGGTTCTTCGGTGTGACCTGTGGGGATCGGGCGGAAACCAGCAGTCCAGTGTTGCCTGCCGCTCCTGCCTGCTGCTCCCGCTCATCCCGGCCCTGCTGCGCCTGCTGTGGGCTCGCACCCAGTCAGTTCCGAGCGGCACTCACCAGCCGTGAGCCCTGCCTTTGGCACCAGTCGGTCAGCTGAGCGGCGCTCCTGCTGTGAGAGTGCACTGACCACCAGGGGATAGCTCCTGCATTGAGCATCTGCCCCCTGGTGGTCAGTGCACGCCATAGTGACCAGTTGTTCGGTTGCTTAGGCTTTTATATATATAGAATAGAGGCTCGATGCATGAAATTCGTGCAAGAGTAAGCCTTCCTTCCCCGACTGCGGCACTGGCTTTCCTCTGGCACCTGGGACCCAGGCAGGCTTCCCTCCGGCTGCCCACAAGCACCCGGCACCCGGGCTGGCTTCCCTCTGGCCCTGGCTTTGTCTGGAATGATGTCTGGAAGGACGAATGATGTCTGGAAGGATGTCCGGTGTAATTAGCATATTATCCTTTTATTATTATAGGTACCATAGACTGGGTGGCCTATAAACAACAGAAATTTATTTCACTTGGTTTTGGAGCCTGGGAAGTCCAAGCTCAAAGTGCTAGCATATTTGGTATCTGGTAGAACTTACTTCCTGGTTCAGATAGCCCCCGTTTTACTGTGTTCTCACGTGGAGGAAGGGGCTGGGGATCTCTCAGGGTATCTTATAAAGGCACTGATCCCATTCAGGAGGGCTTTGCCCTTAAGACCTAACTACTTCATCTGCAAGTGCCATCACATTGATGGGAATACGTTTCAGCATATGAATATTTGGGAGACACAAACTTGTCTTTATCAGTAAAGAAATAAGAATACTTTATTCAGTTTTTATAGTTAATCTATAAGGTACTTTTGTTTACATTTGGTTTTTATTCTACTCACAATTTAGAATAGCCTCTTTTTTCCATCTTTTTCCTTTGGACCCCCCCTCCCCTTCTTTCCTACTGGCAAGAATAAAAATAAATTTAGTAAATTATAAAAGTAACAATAATACTATTTTATATATGCTTATTTTTTAGGTTTGAGAGTTTGGTGGGCATTGCCGTATGGTTTCTCTTTCATAAAATAAAACTTTAATGTATTTTCTTTTTTGAACTTTATTTTGAATGTACTAATAGGTTTGATGTATATAACACTGATATAAAAGGCAGGACAAGACTGGAAGCTAATCGGGACATGGATGGACTTCAGGGGGCCTATGATCCCTCTGGAAGTGCATACAAATGAATCACATAGTTAAAAAAGTTACTGAACTTTGTTTCTTTCTGAGTAGTTTTATAGTTAATACCTGTATTAACTTTGGTAGTTTGCTGAGCAGTTAAAGATCATTTCAGTTGAAGTATATTGGGCCTGAATTACTACAACTTTTTAAAAATTATAAATTAGAGACATTTTTGTTACTTAAAAAGGAAAAAGAAAGAGCATCCTTTCTGTATAAAGTTAAAAGGCCTATATTGACAAAATGCTAAAAGCTCTTGAATGTATGAATCGGGGGGTCAAATCTCACTATTTAAAAACTCAGATCTGCAGTCTGCTCAAGTTACTAAAGATAAATGCATCATACATTCAGTATCAGACTTTGCCGCAAGGTTTCATTTCCACATAAAAATATGCATGCTTGCTTCTTCTGAGACTGCATGAAGATTGAGCTTTCCATTTTCTTTTTTTAAGTCACTCTGCAGTACTAACAGCAGTTTAGAAATGGAAAAGTTTCCTTGTTTTGCAGTAGTTCTTGAGTGGATTCTTAAAGTATAAATAATATTTTTTCTTTGGTTTTAAGGATAAACTTTACTGTCCAGAGTGGGTATACAGTAAAATATTGAAAGGGAAAAAAGAAAGCTGCATCCTAATTTTCTAAAACCTGGCAAGCTGGCAGAGCTAGAATTAGCTTTACAGATGGCATTTGGCAACACATCTACATATCACTAAGCTTTCATCTCCTGAGTTTTCTTCAGCCTGTCTATCAATTACAATAGCCAATCACTGCACAGAGATGGGGAAATGGGATGATCACAGCTCACAGGATGCTGTTTGGTTAGAAACGTCAGTGCTGCACAATCCGCGGCTGAGTCAGTGTCTGAGAGAAAATGAACTGAATATAGAGAGGGGGTTGTATCTCTGAACATTTAAAGCCTAAATAACCACAATAGCATTATTATACAGTAGAGGGAAGAAAGCCAAAGGAAGTCTGTGGACAGGTGAGGTAGGGGGAGACTGTGAAATTTTCTGATTATTCAGAGGAATTGAAGATGATGGAAATATCAGATGTGCTAAAGTTTCCTAGTAATGCCCAAGGATGCTGACCTGGCTTTCAGTGCTGCATTGTTTGAAAAAGCAGAGTCCTTTTATACTCTGATTTCAAAATATTTTTCTTGTTTTTGTGTGTCTACCCTGGCATATGCTAAAGTAAGGTGTGTATTCATTTATTACATGATATTGCTGGGTTATAATTCTATACATGTATGTATATGAGTGAGAGGTGTTTGGCCTTTGTTTATTGTTCTCATTTGCATTTCTGGATGGAAAAGATCATATGTCTTGATGGTCAGTTTAATGGCAAGTTATTTAAAATAAATGTGTGTGTTCTTATGGGTTTAATATTTTGTTTTTTATTTTGTTTAAAGCCTTAGTAGAATCTTCATGTAATTTGAGAATGCATTATGCTTGGTACTGATTATGAATATCAAAAAATTTAAGGAAAGCCTAATTTTGAAATAATATTTTTGATATATTTGAAGTTGTTTTATATAGAGAAATAGAGTAATTGAAATAATTTCCCAAAGAAGAAGGTGAGTGTATTTTTGTTTTTGGATGAATTAGGATTAGTTGAACCACTTATCTGTAGTAGTGTTTACAGAACCAAATGTATTTAATTGGTTAAAATGACTTTTTCTTTTTTAGTTTATAGGACATAGTCTTTGAGTAGATGATCTAGATACTGCCATGAGAGAAAGTAATCAGATAAGTTTTTTGCTTATTGCAGATTGACCTTCAAGCAGACAGTATTTTAAATAAAGATAATTGTTCTTGCTGTGAGATTTTAAATATTAACAGGTGACATTGCTTACTTTATTAGGAAATTTTAGCACAATTTAAAACATTTTGAGTAGGTGGTTTTTAAATCTTCATTACCCTTGTTTTGAATCTTCATTTTGTAGGGATATTGGGGGATAGACATTTTAAAATTATTTTATTCTTAATGTACTTAAATATTAAACAGTTCATAACTATATCCTTTCCTTGAAATGTCAGAAAGTTCTTGTGATTGCACCACTTAATTTCTAGAAATTTGAATAGTCATTTTGATGGTTATTATGATTTATTTATATAGTTAGACTAACTAGTATTATCTAGTATTGGCTTTTTTTGGTGGCTTGGTGTCTAGAAATGATTTTCTAAGCTTGTTTTAGTAGTAGAGTTATAAAATCAGAAATCTCAAGCTAGACTTTTTTTATACTTTATAAGAGTATTTTACTCTGATTTTGCTGATTCTTTTAAAATAATGCTAGTGTTGTAAAAATGATACATGCTTATATAAATTTGATAAATACAGAAAAGCACATGGAACAAAATAATTTATTATGATCATAGGAAAATACTTTATTTTTGCATATAACCTTATTTTTCTGTGTATTTTTACAAATATAAAATCACACATATGCACTTAATGATTTTGGGATATTACTGTATGTACTATTATATAATCCATACCTTAACCTATAGCAGTGATGGCGAACCTATGACACACGTGTCAGAGGTGACACGCGAACTCATTTTTTTGGTTGATTTTTCTTTGTTAAATGGCATTTAAATATATAAAATAAATATCAAAAATGTAAGTCTTTGTTTTACTATGGTTGCAAATATCAAAAAATTTCTATATGTGACCGGCACCAGAGTTAAGTTAGGGTTTTTCAAAATGCTGACACGCCGAGCTCAAAAGGTTCGCCATCACTGACCTATAGCTTTAAAAACAACAACAAACACTTAAATCATGAACATCCCTATTATGAAATAGTTTTCTATAGCATATTCTAAAGAGTCTCATATAATGTTTTCTTACTTATATTTTATAGCATTTTCCCACCAATCTGAGTTTTTCTGATTTTTGATCAGAGGAAAGACTAACATGATTCTATAGTATAAATTTCTCCAAAAAGGAAGAGTATTTTATCGAGTTAAGTAAACAGGTACTTTTGATATTTTTCGGATGGAAAAAGATCCTTAGTGTTATTACACAATTAACTCTTCAAAGATATGCATGCTACTTTAAAAACAAAGCAAATATCTAGTATAGAAAATAAACGTTTTTATTAAAAATCAGGAAAATGAGCTGAGACTTAAAAAAATATGCTAATACCAGCCAAAGGGGTTTCTGTGTCACATTTAAAAAGGTAATCAAGGAAAGTATAATAATAGTGTTTGGCATTAAGGAAAGAAAACAACAACACCCATTTACGAAGAGTACACCACCACCACCAGTAATAATAATAACAAAGTGAACATTGCTAAGAAGGACATAAAACTAACATGGGTATGGAGAAATAATCTTTGCATCTGTTTAAATGAGTTGTTTTCTGGGCAAGTTGAAACATCTTATAAAAGAGACTGCTTGCAAAATCTTTAAATTATTGCTATTATTTGTGGTCTTAAAAGGTTTTAGAGCAGTGGTTCTCAACCTTCCTAATGCCGCGACCCTTTAATACAGTTCCTCATGTTGTGATGACCCCCAATTTCATTGTTACAAATTGAACATAATTAAAGCATAGTGATTAATCACAAAAACAATATGTAATTATATATGTGTTTTCCGATGGTCTTAGGCGACCCCTGTGAAAGTGTCGTTCGACCCCCAAAGGGGTCGCGACCCACAGGTTGAGAACCGCTGCTTTAGGGGCATACGAGAAATGCTGATTCTAGGCTTAATTTTGAAAAAGGTAGAAGATTTTAGGAGAAGAAATTGGAAGGATAGTTTATGACTTGAAGAAAACTGGTTAAAAATGAACCAGGAAAAAATGAACCAGAATGTGTTTGCTAAAAATAGATTGTCAGAGCAACTTTGATTTTTCTCTCATGCAATTGATAGACTAGTGGCAATGTAATGTATTTGGACTTAAGTTTAGTTTTTTGTATAGTCATTTTTTTAATATTCTTGGGTGTGAGATGAAGGAAAATTGAGTTAGACACTAATTCAGTGATGGCGAACCTATGACACGCGTGTCAGAGGTGACACGCGAACTCATTTTTTTGGTTGATTTTTCTTTGTTAAATGGCATTTAAAAATATAAAATAAATATCAAAAATATAAGTCTTTGTTTTACTATGGTTGCAAATATTAAAAAATTTCTATATGTGACACAGCACCAGAGTTAAGTTAGGGTTTTTCAAAATGCTGACACGCCGAACTCAAAAGGTTCACCATCACTGAACTAATTGATTGTGTTAATTAATCAACAGTTTTTATTTTGAATGATGCTACTAAAGGTTATTGATGTGGAAAGTGGCTTTGTTCTTTCCTTTGTCTTCTGCTCATCTGGAGCAAATTATCAGATTTATAGGTGACAATAAAAAAAGGACAGTAAATAATAACTAAACTAACCAAAATCATCTCTGAATTTGGATTGTTGGAATAAATTTAAATGAACTTTTTAGGAGTACGCAGAAGGCCTGAAAAACACTAATATACGTTAAGTTAGCATGGCTTTACACCATCATGTATTGAAAAGAGCTGAGGGTGGTTTTTGGTAGTAAATGATGTAAAACAGAAGTACACTATGGCTGCCATCAATCCATCTTCTACCCACCTTATGCCCCCAAAAGCCCCATCATAATTAATGGGAAAAGAAGACAAGAACCATTCTACAGTACACCAAAGTATGTTGTCTTTAGTTCTGTGTATATTCAACGGGAAGGGTGTGAAGACATTGGAAGCTTTGTCAGCTTTTAAAGAATTGAGGAGTTAGAGGTTTTGGGGGCAGCTCTGGCGGATATTAAGGAATTTCACAATAAGAGCTATCTTTAGATTTGTAAAGAATTAGAGTTGGTTTAAATCAAATTGGATTAAAAGCACGAGCTCCAAAATGAATTCGTTAGGTCCTATCTCAGACCTGCCACTTAATTAGCTTAATTTAGGCAAGTTGCTTAGCCTCTAAGCTTCCATTTTCTCAACTATAAAATTGGGATGGTTTTGGTGATTAAGTGAAAATATATACAAAAGTGCTCCATATTGTGCCTGGCATGTACCAAATGCTCAAATGTTAGGGGTTGTTACTTGGTTACTTAGCCCAATTAGATGGAACTAGGGCAGTGGTTCTCAGCTAGAGGGGTGATTTTGCCCCTCATTAGGCATTTGGCAATGTTTGAAGATAGTTTTTGGATGTACAACTGAGCGATGGAGTACTTGCATCCTGTGGGTGGAGCCCAGCAAGCTACTAAATATCCTACATCCTACAATCCACAGGACAGCTCCCTTCACACAACAAAGAATCAACTGGGTCTAAACCCCAAACTGGGGTCAGGTAAAAAAAAAAAAATTGAATTAAGCTTTAATGTTAAGAAAAAACTGCCTAAGAGTCAGAGCTTTCTAAAGATAGAACTAAATTGTAAAAAGAAAAAAAAGTTACCCTTCCTTGTCATTAACAGCAATAGGTAAGCCAGTTCATGGGGACTTTGTAGATGAGATTCAGAAATTAGGTTGGTGTTTGGACTAAATTTTCTAAACTTAGATCTGTGTTTCTGGGTATTTCTGAGAATAGTTAGGCATATTGAATAACCAACATCAAAGGGACTCTGATGCATATTCTCTCATCCTTTAATTTTATTAATCTAATTGAAGTATAGCTTAGATTTTAAAGAATTCTTTATTGTTTAAAGTATTACATGTGTCTTCTTTCTCCCCCACCAACCTCTCCCCAGCCACTACCACCCCCCCCCCCCCCCCCAGCACATGCTTCCTCTCCCTCACTGTCTGTGTCCATTGGTTATGCTTATATGCATGCATTCAAGTTGTTTGATTGCTCTCTTACTCCCCCCCTCCCTGGCTTCCCTCTGGGGTTGGACGGTCTTTTTGATGCTTCTATGTCTCTGGATCTATTTTTGTTCATCAGTTTATGTTCATTATATTCCACAAATGAGTGAGCTCATGTGATATTTATCTTTCTCCGACTGGCTTATTTCGCTTAGCATAATGCTCTACGCCCATCCATGTTATTGCAAATGGTAAGAGTGACTTCTTTTTTTATAGCAGCATAGTATTCTAGCTTACATTTTTAATTTTAATTCCTTTACAATGCTTTAAATTTTAGTATGAGACATAGAGGGAATTTAGTGGAACAAATCAGTTTGTATTTTCAAAAGGCCATTGGAAGTATGAGTGATTGTGGGATTGTTGTAATTCTGTCTAAAAACTTGTTTTGTGAAACTAATTGGTCAAAGTATTTACAATCATTTGACAAATATTTCTAAAACTAAATCTTTTATTTATACTTCATATCTTTTTAAAATTGATTTTATTTTCTTTCCCCCTTTAGTAGTAAGTAGAAAAGATGTCCCATAAGGTTTTAAAAAGTAATTATAATTTTTAAAAGCACCATTAAAGTACTTGATTGTGTTTACATTATATTATTCTCAATCATGAGCAACACCCAAAGGAGTAACTGGCACAAAGTATCATTTAGTAAATATTTGAGGTTTGAATGACTGATCAGGAGATACAAGATATATGTCTGCCCATTAATTTAGATCTCCACAATTATTAATAGTGGTTAGCTGTTTTTTAGAAATGCTTTATTATTTTTTATGGTGAAGAGTTGCTTGAGAATGTTAAATGATTTCCAACTCCCCAATTTTTATCTCAACCCTGAACCTTTCCCCTGAACTTTAGACTTTTGTATTTAACTCCCTATTTGGTATCTGTACTTGGATGTTTAAGAAACATCTCATTCTTAACATGTTGCACTTTCTTTTTTTCTTTTTATTTATTTTAAATTAAATTTATTGGGGTTACATTGGTTAATAGAATCATATAGGTTGTAAGTGTACATTTCTATTGTATGTGATCTGTTTATCGCCTGTGTGCCCACCATCCAAAGTCAAATAATCTTTTGTAGCCATATATTTGGCCCCCTTTATCCTTTACTACTCTCCCACTCTCTTCCTTCTTGTAACCACCACACTGTTGTCTGTGTCTATTTGTTTCAGTTTATATCCCACATATAAGTGAAATCATATGATTCTTAGCTTTTTCTGACTGACTTATATCACTTAGCATAATATTTTTGAGGTCCATCCATGTTTTCACAAATGGCAGTATTTCTTTCTTATGACTGAGTAGTATTCCATCTATATAAATAAAAGCCTAAGTGACCATTACAACTGAACAACTAGAATGACTGGTACGATTGGTTGACCAATCGCTCTGATGCGCACTGACCACCAGGGGGCAGACACTTAACACAGGAGCTGCCTGCTGGTGGTCAGTGTGCTCCCACTGTCAACTTCCCACGACCCCTACCCTAATCTGCCAACGTCCTGCGGCCCCTCCCCTCGCCAGCCGCCCCCTTATCGCTGGCCAGGCCAAGGGACTCCACCCATGCACAAATTCGTGCACTGGGCCTCTAGTAGTATATATGAACCACATTTTCTTTATCCAGTCCTCTATTAAGTACACTTTGATTGTCTCCATGTCTTGGCTGCCATGATAATGCTCTTTGCGAATAAATGTTTTAGAACTTTTCTGGTAGATAGCCAGAAGAGAGATTGCTAGGTCATATGATACTGTATTCTTAATTTTTTGAGGAACTGCTATACTGTTTTCCATAATGGCTGTACCAGTTTACATTCCCATCAGCAGTGAATGAGGGTTCCTTTTTCTCCACAACCTCTCCAACACTTGTTATTACCTGTCTTCAGGTAACATTCTGACAGGTGTGAGGTGGTATCTCATTGTAGTTTTGATTTGCATTTCCCTAATAGCTAGTGAAGTTGAGCATCTTTTCATATATCTGTTGGCTGTTTGTATGTCTTCTTGGGTGTGTTCAGGTTTTCTGCCCATTTTTTAAATTGGATTGTTTGTTTGGTATTACGTTGCATAAGTTTTTTATACATTTTGGATAATAACCCCCTGTCAGAGCTATTGGTTATAGATATCATCTCCCATTCAATTGGTTACCTTTTTGTTCTATTGATGGTTTTTTTGGCTGTGCTTTTTTTTTTTTTAAATCTTTATTGTTCAGATTATTACATTTGTTCCTCTTTTTTCCCCCCATAACTCCCCTCCTCCCAGTTCCCGCCCCACCCTTCGCCCTCACTCCCCACCCACTGTCCTCATCCATAGGTGCACGATTTTTGTCCAGTCTCTTCCCGCATCTCCCACACCCCTTTCCCCCCCAAGAATAGTCAGTCCATTCCCTTTCTATGTCCCTGATTCTATTATAATCACCAGTTCATTCTGTTCATCAGATTATTTATTCACTTGATTCTTAGATTCACTTGTTGATAGATGCATATTTGTTGTTCATAATTTGTATCTTTACCTTTTTCTTCCTCTTCCTCTTCTTAAAGGATATCTTTCAGCATTTCATATAATCCTGGTTTGGTGGTGATGAACTCCTTTAGCTTTTCCTTATCTGTGAAGCTCTTTATCTGACCTTCAATTCTGAATGATAGCTTTCTGGATAAAGTAATCTTGGTTGTAGGTTCTTGGTATTCATCACTTTGAATATTTCTTGCCACTCCCTTCTGGCCTGCAAAGTTTCTGTTGAGAAATCAGCTGACAGTCGTATGGGTATTCCCTTGTAGGTAACTGAGTTTATTTCTCTTGCTGCTTTTAAGATTCTCTCTTTGTCTTTTGCTCTTGGAATTTTAATTATGATGTGTCTTGGTGTGGTCCTCTTTGGATTCCTTTTGTTTGGGGTTCGCTGCACTTCTTGGACCTGTAAGTCTATTTCTTTCACCAGGTGGGGGAAGTTTTCTGTCATTATTTCTTCAGATAGGTTTTCAATATCTTGCTCTCTCTCATCTTCTGGCACCCCTATAATTCTGATGTTGGTACGCTTGAAGCTGTCCCAGAGGCTCCTTACACTGTCTTCGTATTTTTGGATTCTCTTTTCGTTTTGCTTTTCCGGTTGGGTGTTTTTTGCTTCTTCACATTTCAATTCTTTGACTTGATTCTTGTGCTCCTCTGGTCTGCTCTTGGGTGTCTGTATAATATTCTTTATTTCAGTCAGTGTATGCTTAATTTCTAGTTGGTTCTTAATCACAACATCGAGGGTCTCATTAGATTTCTTGAGGATCTCACTACATTTATCGGCAGTTTTTAGAAAATTATTGAAAGACCTTAAAAGTGTGGTTTTGAGCTCTATATCTTCCATTTCTGACATCTGTGTCCTGTTTCTTTGTCTCTGCATTTTTTATGCTTTCTTGGTGCAACCCCTAGTGGTCTTTATGCGCAGTCTTGTTGTAGTTAAGGCTAGATTGTTGTAGGTAATACTGGCGGGGATTTGACCTCCAGGCCAACTGGCTGTGAGACTAGAAGCTTTTTAGTTTGCTAAAGTTCCATTTATTTATTTTTGCCTTTACTTCCCTTGCCTTTGGGGTCGAATTCATAAAATGTTTTCCAAGACCAAGATCCATAATTTTAGTACCTATGTTTTCTTCTATGTAATTTATTATTTCAGATCTTACTAGTATATTTAGGTCTTTGATCCATTTTGAATGAATTTTTTGTATATGGGAACAAACTATAATCTAGTTTCATTCTTTTGCATGTAGCTTTTCAGTTTTCCCAGCACCATTTATTGAAGAAGTTTTCTTTTCTCTATTGTGTGTTTTGGCTCCTTTATAAAAAATTATTTGCCCAGATACATGTGGGTTTATTTTTGGACTTTCAATTCTGTTCTATTGGTCTGTGTGTCTGTTTTTCTGCCAATACCATGCTGTTTTGATTATTGTAGCTCTGTAGTATAATTTGAAGTCAGGTAGTGTGATACCTCCAGCTTCATTCTTTTTTCTCAGGATTGTTTTGGTCATTTGGGGTCTTTTGTGGTTCTATACAAATCAGATGATTTTTGGTTCTATTCCTTTTAAAAATGATTTTGGGATTTTGATGGGGATTATATTAAATCTATATATTGCTTTGGGTAATATGGCCATTTTAACTATGTTGATTGTTCCAATCCATGAACACAGAATATCTTTCCATTTTATTGTCTTTTTAAATATGTTTTAAAAATATATGTTTTATTGATTTTTTACAGAGAGGAAGGGAGAAGGATAGTGTTTTCAATTTTTTTTAGATAAATACCCAGAAGTGGAGTTTCTAGGTCATATGGTAGTTTTATTTTTAAGTTTTTGAGGAGCTTCCATACTGTTTTCCATAGTGGCTGCATCAATTTACAATCAAACCAACAGTTCATGAGAGTTCCCTTTTCACCACATTCTCACCAACACTAGTCTGTTGATTTATTGATGATAGCCATTTTGACAGGTGTCAGGTGATATCTCATTGTGGTTTTAATTTTCATTTCCCTGATTTTTAGTGGTTAGGCATCTTTTTACATGTCTATTGGCCATCTGTATGTCCTCTTTGGAGAAATGTCTATTCAGGTCCAATGCCCACTTTTTAATCATATTGTTGTTGTTTTTGGTGTTAAATTGTATAAATTCCTTTTATATTTTGGATATTAACCCCTTTTGGAATGTATCATTGGTAAATATCTTCCTTCCATTCAGTAGGCTGTCTTTTTGTTGTTGTTTTTATGGTTTTCTTCGCTGTGCAAAAACATTTTAGCTTGATGTAGTCTCTTTTGTTTTCCTTGCCCAAGGAGACACAGAAAAAAAAAAATTGCTGAGTGATGTCATAGAGTTTATTCTTCATATTTTCTTCTATTAGTTTTATGGTTTCAGAGCTTGCATTTAATTTTTAACTTTTTTGTGTTTATTTTATTATATGGTGTAAGAAAGTGTCGTCATCGTCTTCGTCGTCGTCTTCTTCTCCTCCTCCTCCTCCTTCCTCCCGCCTTCCTCCCGCCTTCCTCCTCCCTCCCTTCCTCCCTCCCTCCTCCTCCCCCTCCCCCTCCCCCTCCTCCTCCTCCTCCTCCTCCTCCTCCTCCTCCTCCTCCTCTCCTGCTCTGCATTTATCTGTCTAGTTTTCCCAACACCATTTATTGAAGTGACTGTTTTTACCTCATTCTTGCCTCCTTTGTCATAGGTTAATTGACAATATAGGCGTGGGTTTACTTCTGGGCTCTCTATTCTGTTTCATTGATCTATATGTCTGTTTTTATGCTAATACCATGCTGTTTTGATTACTATAGCCTTGTAATAAAGTTTGATATTAGATAGCATGAAGCCTCCAAATTTCTTCTTCTTTCTTAAGATTGCTGTGGCTATTTGGGGTCTTTTGTGTTTCCGTATACATTTTAGGATTATTCCCCTTCTGTGAAAGATGCCATTGGCATTTTTATAGGGGTTTCATTAAATCTGTAGACTGCTTCGGATACTATGGACCAGCGGTTGGCAACCAGTGGTCCATGGACAAATGGTGGTTTGTGAGGTCTGAAAGGTTGGTGACCGCTGCTATGGACAGTTTAATGATATTAATTCTTCCTGTCCATGAGTATGGTATATATTTCCATTTATTATATATCGTTTTTATTTTCTTTCTTCAATGTTGTACAGTTTTATGGGTATAGATCCTTTACCTTTTTGGTTAAATTTATTCCTAGACTCTTTGATGTAATTCTAAATGAAATTGTTTTCTTAATTTCTCTTTTTGATAGTTATTGGTGTATAAAAATGCAACTGCTTATGAATATTAATTTTTCATCCTGGTACTTTACAGAATTCACTTATCAGTTCAAATAGTTTTTTTGTATGGAATCTTTAAGGTGTCTTTCTCTATATAGTGTCGTTTCAGTTGCAAATAATGACAGTTTACTTTTTCCTTTTCAATTTGGATGCTTTTTATTTCTTATTATTGTGGCTAGGACTTCCAATATTATGTTAAATAAAAGTAGTGAAAGTCAACATCTTTGTCTTGTTCTTGATCTTAACACATTGTTTGCGGGTAGTTTTTATCACGCGCTAACAGGTGGCGCGGGCCATTTTTGCTAATTTTTTTGCGCAAATGGCAATGCTCAATAAAATTACGATAACTTTAGTTTACGTATTTATACGTTACCCGCATTCTACCGCTAGTCTATAAAAAACGTATTAATACATGTCCCGCACTCTACTACACTGGTAGGTAAAATGTATAAATACGTAAAACGTGTAAACACGTTTCCTGCATACAGTGTGTTAAGGGAAAAGTTTTCACTGTTCACCCTTGAGTATGGTGTTAACCCTTGAGTATGGTGTTTGCCCTCTATAGCTTGATTATGTTGAGGTATGTTTCCTCTATCCCCACTTTGCTGAGTGTTTTAATCATAAATTGATTTGGGCTTTTTCCAAATGCCTTTTCTACATATATTTAAATAACAGAATTTTTATTCTTCATTTTGGTTATTTGTTAATTGTTTTGTGGATATTGAACCAACCTTACATCCCAGGAATAAATCTTACTTGATCATTGGGAATGATCTTTTTAATGTACTGCTGAATTCAGTTTCATTGAGGATTTTTGCATCTATTTCATCAGGAATATTGGCCTATCATTTTCTGTTTGTGTAGTATCTTTATCTAATTTTGATATCCGTCCTCCTAAATGCTGGCCTCCTAAAATGAGCTTGGGAGCCTTCCCTCCTTTTTAGTTTTTTAGAATAGTTTGAGAAGGTTAGGTATTAATTTTTCTTTGAATGTTTGATAAAATTCACTCCTGAAGCCATCTGGTCCAGGACTTTTGTTTGTTGGGAGTTTTTTGATTACTGATTCAATTTTACTAGTTTTCAGTCCCTTCAGATTTTTTGTTTCTTCCTGGTTCAATCTTGGGAACTTGTATGTTTTTAGGAATTTTTCCATTTCTTCAAGGTTGTCCAATTTTGGGGGGCATATAATTGTAGTATTTTTTGTAATCTTTGTATTTGTGGTGTCTGTTGTCAGTTCTCTTTTATTTCTGGTTTTATTTATATGAGCTCTCTTTTTTTCTTGATGAGTCTGGCTAAAGGTTTATTAATTTTTTTTATGTGTCCAAAGAACCAGCTGCTCGTCTCATTGATCTTTTCTATTATTTTATAAACTATTTAATTGGTTTTCGCTTTGATCTGTATTATTTTTTCCTTCTACTCACTTGGGCTTTGTTTTTCTTTTTTGTTTTTAATATATTTTATTGATTTCAGAGAGGAAGGGAGAAAGAGAGAGGGAGAGAGAGAGAGAGAAACAGAAACATCAATGATGAGAGAGAATGATTGATCAACCGCCTCCTGTACACCCCACACTGGGTTTGATGCCCTGACTGGGAATCGAAGCATGAACTCCTGGTTCATAGGTTGAAGCTCAATCACTGAGCCACACCGGGCTGGCCTAGAGGTCTTGATTGCAGTGGTAGGAATGTTTCTATCAGGAAACAACACAAAGACTCCATTGAGCTGGAAGTTAATACTGCTACCCCGCTGGCTACTTTGGGATTCTCATTCCTCTGAATTTCTAGGCAAAGAAGGGAGATACTGTGCTAACAAAGGAAAATTGGGCTACTACTCCACAATGAGGTGTGGAATAATACAGAAAATCTCTTAGGGCATTTTCTAGTATTACCATGCCCTATAATTAAGGTCAGTGGAAAACTATAAAACCCAATCTAGGTAGCACTACTAATTGCCCTGATGCTTCAGGAATGAGGGTTTAGGTCACCTCACTAGATGAAGAACCACAATCCTTGTTACTTTGTGTTGGCTGGAAGCAGATTTTGAGGCTGATGTACTTTTCATCTCCTTACCTGCCCTTAATTCATATATCTCAAAGTCTTTTAAATGCAATATGAAGCAGAAATATCTCCTCTGAACGTGCTCATCCTCATTTTATATTGCACACATTAATTGTTTTTACCCTTAGAGTACTTTACTGATCTAAAATTATTTAATTAAGTAGAATAGGACATAATTAGTCTTTCATGGCAATTTTTTTAAAAAGATATTTTTATTGATTTTCAGAGAGGAAAGGAGAGGGAGAGATAGAAACATCAATGATGAGAGAATCATTGACTGGCTGCCTCCTTCACACCCCCACTGGGGATCAAGCCCGCAACCAGGGTATGTGCCCTCACTGGAATCGAACCATGACCTCTTGGTTCATAGTTTGACACTCAATTGGCCCACCCCTGGCCGGCCTGGCCCCGATTCTGCCCCCAGCACCCCAATTGGGGGCGGGGCTGGCTGGCCAATGGCCCGCTGCCCCTCCCTCTGCCTGATGGGCCCCCATCAGGGCGGGCTGGCCTGATTCCACCCATGCACAAATTTGTGCACTGGGCCTCTAGTAAAAATATAGAAAAACATAATTAAAATTAAAAAAATAAAATGAAAAGAACATTTAGAGCAATATTTAGGTGATTTGGGTGGTTGCTGCTGCTGCTGCTGCTGCTACTGCTGCTACTACTACTACTACTTACTAAAAAATAAATTAAACTTTCTGGGCTTTAGTTTTCTTATCCTAAAAAATCAGTTGGATTATGTGATCTTTAAAGATAGAGTGCTCCAGATTTTATAAAACTTAGAAGTTCGAGATAAATTAGGCTTATTTTAAGGGTTGTAAAGTAGCATTTGATTCTTGCCCTTTAAGATACTAAAAGTTTTATGTTAATTTATTTTTTTAAAGTGTTTGTATCTCATGTTCTACTTTTATGGTTAATTTTATTTTGTAACTTATCAGTACTCCCTCACGTGTTGCTAAAGGAGTTGTCGACCACACCAAAATGAGTCTACATGGTGCTAGTGGGGGACATGAGAGATCAAGAGATAGACGACGGTCAAGTGACAGATCACGAGATTCTTCTCATGAAAGAACAGAGTCTCAGCTCACTCCTTGTATTAGAAATGTTACTTCTCCAACACGACAGCACCATGTTGGTATGTAGATGAACTAAACCTTCCTAACAATTTTTAAGCATGCATTTACCTTTTTAAAGTAGTAAGGATAATGAGATGTGTCTAGTACTTCAAAGTAAAATTAACTTGTTACTTTTATTTAGTTGATTTTATTTTAGTTTAGCTTGGTTCTTGCTGTGAAAAAAACCTTCTTAAATGAAACAAAAAAGAATTTTTTAAAGAATCTGGGACAGACTTATAAAAGAAATAACTTGAAAAGCCTTTGTAATTGTGATATCTAGATTTCAAATTTTTTCAAGTTGGTTTTTATCTTATGAGATGTATAGCAGTGATTTATTTTAAAGTAGTTTGTATATTACTGTAATAACAAATTTACTATAAATGTCAATAAAATTATCAGTAATAGTCATTATTGATAGGGATTCTTGGCTAATTATCATGGATAAAAGGAATTGAAAGGTAGAATACCCATTAGAGTAATTTATTTTGATTTTTGACAGTACATTTAATAATAAAAATAGAAGATGAAAGAGAAAGTGAAATGTTTTGCTTTCTTGACAACTAGCTCAGGTCTTTCTCTTCCTATCCATTGCTATAAATCAGGAGTGGGGAACCTTTTGTCTGTCAGGGGCCATTTGGTTATTTATAAGATCATTCGTAGGCCATACAAAATTATCAACCTAAAAATTATGTTGCTATGAAAAAAGCCCATAGATTTATTGAACTTTGAGTCCCGCCTGCAGTTGCTTTGGCATTGCCAGACCAAATGATATAGCCCTTGGGCTGGGTGTTCCCCACCCCTGCTTATAAATGAATGCTATTACCCCAGGTAAATATGTGTGACTGTAAAACACTAGTCTGAAGCAGAGGTATGTAAGCAATGTGAACTTGCTGATTTTCATTTTCTCCTGGGAAGGGACAAATTTAATACCTTGACTTACTATATGAGGTAGTTTCTGATTGTTATAAAGTAAAATCATTTCTATTAGGGTCAAAGCATGTGCAGAAGTTGTCAATATCTAAGTAGGTCCTTAAAGTCAAACTAGTACTGATAAGTTAAAAAAAGAAAAAAGTAAGAGATTTAGTTTGTTATATGCAAAGTTCAGCATATGGGAAGATAATAGAATGATACAATTATTTTATTAACTTTAACAAATTCTGCTTTTGGGATGCTACCAGCATTGTGGAAACATGTAATAGAATGGAGGTGTCAGAGTATCTCTGGAGATACTGCACATCTAATTATATAATCAGTAAAGCTGTACAGAGTGTTCTAAGTAGCCTGAGTCATAGAGGAATTTGGCAAAAGCTGATGAAGCTGAGGGGATGGAGGTACATTTTTAGGTCACCTTTAAACTGTGATCTAGCCTGTAAAGGAAACTTAATCATAAAATCTCAGTTTTAATTTTTCCTCTTCAGAATATTGGAACCTACCTATTAAAATTATAAATAGTAATTATTTGGTTCTATAAAATTTGCAGCAGTGCTTTATTCAACAAAAGTGAAAATGAAAAGAAAAGCAATATATCATCAGCTATTAAAGCCACTTAATTTGGTAGACATTAAAAGTCATTTGAAAAAATAAATACTTCTTGCTATCCTTATTGAAATTTTTTTCTTCTCTCAGACCTTCCTATTGTGAGATAAATAACTGGTTTTGAAATGCCTTTATTAACACAGCGAGATTCCAAAAGTATGAATACTTTTAGTATTTGGGAGAGTTTAAAATTGGTATTCTTACTACTCTTTTACTAACTTTCAATGCTTACTTATTTGACTTGTGATTCTGCTCCTTGGGTTTTTATATATATTGTTAAGTAGAGTAGTAACATAAAATTTATCTTAATTTTGACCTTAGTCTAGGTCAACATTAGTAAGGTCTACATCTTTTTAAAATTCTACAAAGTTAATTATTTTAGAAAGTATTTTGATGTTTTTAATCCTGGGAAATAAATTAGTATTTTGGTATTCTGTGGAAATGTTATTTCAGATAAAAAAGCAGAAATGCTGTGATTTAAAACAACTTTTCTAAATCAGTAATATTAAAAGATACATGGATCTTGAATTTTTTAGAAGAAAATTCGTGTGACTTTGTTTAACATCTTTATTTCAGAACGAGAAAAAGATCACAGTTCCTCTCGTCCAGGCAGTCCTCGTCCTCAAAAAACATCTCCAAATGGTGGCAGTAGCAGTGCTGGGAACAGCAGCAGAAATAGTAGTCAGTCAAGTTCAGATGGTAGCTGTAAGACATCTGGGGAGATGGTGTTTGTTTATGAAAATGCAAAAGAAGGCGCACGGAATATAAGAACATCAGAACGAGTGACACTAATTGTGGATAATACTAGATTTGTTGTAGACCCATCCATTTTTACTGCACAGCCAAATACAATGTTGGGCAGGTTTGTATTATTGTAGTTGTTTGTGTTAATGAATTTTAAAGCACTTTCACATTTGTTTTTTCCATTTAAGTTTACAGTAATTCTCTGTTGGGGTGTAGTGTTCCTATTTTACAGATGTAAGAACTGAGCTTTTGAAGGTTAAATACCTTGCTCAGGTTAATAGAGCTAGAAAGTGGTAGAGCCAGTTTTGTTTTGTTTTGGTTTGGTTTTTGTTAATCCTCACCTGAGGATATTTTTCCATTGATTTTTTTTCCCCCTTTCCATTGACTTTTTTAGAAAGGGTAGAAGGGAGGGGAAGAGAGACAGAGAGAAGTATTGATGTGAGAAAGACACATTGGTTGGCTGCCTCCCACAGGCACCCTGACCAGGGTTGGGGTTTGAGCCTGCAACTGAGATATGTGCCCTTGACTAGAATTGAACCCAGGACCCTTCATTCTGTAGGCCAACTCTCTATCCACTGAGCCAAACCGGCTATCAGTCTTGTTGAAAGAGAAAAAAACCCAACAGTTTGGTTAGCTGAAAAGTCAGCATTTGTCAGTTTGATATCGACACTTAAAAAAAGGAATCTTCCCCCCTCCCCTTTTTTTAAAATTGATTTCAGAGAGGAAGGGAGAGGGAGAGAGATAGAAACATCAATGATGATAGAGAATCATTGATTGACTGCCTCCTGCACACTCCCCACTGGGGATAGAGCCCACAACCTGGGCATGTGCTGGGAATCGAACTGTGACCTCCTGGTTCATAGGTTGATGCTCAGCCACTGAGACACCCGGCTGGGCAAATAAAACCTATTTACAAAATATAAAATGAAGGGGCATATATATGAAGTAGAAGTTTACACAAGGTAAAAAAAAAATTTTTTTAGGTTGCATATGAATATTTGGGATATGTGCATACTTTTGTGTGTGTGTATGTGTGTGTGATTTGTCAGTGTCTCAATATAGAATAAATGCCAGCATATGACACTACACATTTTGAGTAGATATATATTTACTTTTAACATTTGCTTTGCATCTGCTAGTAGAGAAAGATTGGTCAGCTGCCTCCTGCACGCCCCCTATTGGGGATTGAGCCCGCAACCTGGGCATGTGTCCCTGGAATTGAACCCAGGACCCTTTCGTCTGCAGTCTGATGCTCTGTCCACTGAGCCAGACCAGCTAGGGCTTTTATATATTTTTTAGTAGCACAGGGGAGATTATTTGATGCTATTAGGAGGATGACTTGACACTATTAATACTTTATTTTTTACCTGCACTTTAAAGAAACAGTTGAAAAGTAGATATTTGATATTTTGCCTCAGTTATTAAGCTGTTTTCTTTAAAAAAAAAAAAAAGTTATTTCTGTGTGTGTCCATTATTGACCTGAAAAGTATAATTTTCTCCTTTTGAAAAAGTTCACGTATTAGAGAAAGTTGCATGACATTTGATTTCTGAAAGACTGTCCTTTTTACATCAGTGAAGTTTCTTTTCATATGAATTGAACAAAGCATATCTTTGGGGATGAAAATTAATATTCATGGGAACTATTAAAAAGCAGTTGCATTCTTTTGGAAATTCAAATAAAAAAGCTTTGTTCTTTATAGGTTTATGTGTTATAACAAAAGGGGAAACCATTTACATTGGGAAAGTGTTGAGTAGAGTACTTAGATCAGCCATATCTACTTTAGTAATGGTGTACCAGGTTCAGAGGGTCTCCGTTTTTTTCATGTAGTTAAGTACAATTTAAAGGCTATCATTTATTCAGAGATTATATCCTCCTATTTTTTTCTTGTTAGAATGTCCTGTCTTTTATGAAAAGACTAGTGGCCCGGTGCACAAAAATCTGTGCACTTGGGTGGGTCCCTCAGCCCGGCCAGTGCCCTCTAGCAGTCTGGGCCCCTCGGGGGCCCCTTCCCCTGGCTGCTGGCACCAGTTTTCCTCGGGCGCCGGAACCCAGGCCTTCGCTCTTCGCCGGTGAGGGGCTTAACTCCTCACTTGCCGCACGCGGGCCCCGGGGGCATGGTGGAGGACGGAGCGCAGTGAGCAGCGAGGAGCTAAGCCCCTGGGTGCTCGCCACATGCAGGCCCCAGGAGCGTGGCGGAGGCCAGCGCAGCGGGCTTCCCTCATTGCTCTTCGCTCGCCACGCCAGCCTTCGCTCACTGCTCCTGCCTGGGGCCAGCCGACTTTGCTCCGTTGCTTGGCGCCTACGTATGCAAATTAACCACCATCTTTGTTGGCGGTTAACTGCCATCTTTCTTGGCAGTTAATTTGCATATCGCCCTGATTAGCCAATGGGAAGCGTAGCGAAGGTACGGTCAATTACCCTTTTGTCTTTTATTATATAGGATAGTGATAGCAGATGGTACATAATGCCCTTATTTATGAAAACAAAACATAGGCAAAACTTTGGCAGCTCCCCAAATTTGTTCTGAAATTTTGTTATCCATGAAATGCTTAAATCTGGAAATCTGTGGACTAGATGTTTTTGGAGGAGACTTTACTTTCTGCCCTAACCGGTTTGGCTCGGTGGATAGAGCGTCGGCCTGCGGACTGAAAGTTCCCAGGTTCGATTCCAGTCAGGGGCATGTGCCTTGGTTGCGGGCACATCCCCAGTGGGGGGTGTGTAGGAGGCAGCTGATCGATGTTTCTCTCTCATCGATGTTTCTAACTCTCTATCCCTTTCCCTTCCTCTCTGTAGAAATAAATCAATAAAATATGTTTAAAAAGAAATAAATAAACTAATAAATAATAATACAAGAATAAACTCTGTTTCACGTATTCACAAATGTAAACCTACTTTTACCCACCCCTGTACACTACTGTTTCCTCCCATCATAAAGAAAATACTTTAAGCCCTAACCAGTTTGGCCCAGTGGATAGAGGGTCGGCCTGCGGACTCAAGGGTCCCAGGTTCGATTCTGGTCAAGGGCATGTACCTTGGTTGCGGGCACATCCCCAGTAGGGAGTGTGCAGGAGGCAGCTGATCAATGTTTCTTTCTCATTGATGTTTCAAACTCTCTATCCCTCTCCCTTTCTCTCTGTAAAAATCAACTATATATACATATATATATATATATAAAATACTTTAAATATTCCTTTGTTAAATATGTTTGTCAAGATAAATTTCTGATAAAAATTCTTGAACTAATTTAATTATATAATTTAATACTTAAATTACAATTCCTTTTTAGTTTTGTGCATGAAATCAATTTTCCCTTTTGAAGAAAGTGTCCTAATGATATATTTCTTAATTACTTCCTATTATAGGATGTTCGGATCTGGCAGAGAACATAATTTTACACGTCCCAATGAGAAGGGAGAATATGAGGTGGCAGAAGGAATTGGTTCCACTGTATTTCGAGCTATTCTGGTAAATTTTTGTTGCTTATGTGTTTTGACTTAATCATATTCATATGACCCCTTCTTGGTAAGTACTTGAATTGAAATCAGAGTTTGATTTGGATATCTTTATGGAGGTATGTAGGATATTGTTTTTTAAATAACATTTAATTTGTCTTTATTTTAGTACATAAAAATAATATTTAACTAAATGAATTTTATGACCTTTGGAAAGATAGGATAGCGGATGATTCATCTCTTGGGTCTGCATAGGCATTTCTTTCAAAAGGTTTTAATGTTAACATATATTCCTCTCTCCTTAATTCTCTTAAATAAAATAAGTCAATTTTTTGGTACCCAAGAATTAATGTGGCTACTTGAATTCTAATATTTTATTGCACATAAGCAGTATGGACATTTATAAACATTTAAAATTATTCTCTAAAACAGTGGTTCCCAAACTTATTTGGCCTACCGCCCCCTTTCCAGAAAAAATATTACTCAGCGCCCCCTGGAAATTAATTTTTTAAAAATTTTAATAGCAATTAAACAGAACGATATATGCCCCCAAATGCACCAGTGGCCATCACCGCCCCCCTGGATCGCTGCAGCGCCCACCAGGGGGCGGTAGCGCCCACTTTGGGAATCACTGCTCTAAAATGAATTTGTTGCCGAAACCGGTTTGGCTCAGTGGATAGAGCGTCGGCCTGCGGACTGAAAGGTTCCAGGTTCGATTATGGTCAAGGGCATGTACCTGGGTTGTGGGCCCATCCCCAGTGGGAGATGTGCAGGAGGCGGCTGATCGATGTTTCTTTCTCATCGATGTTTCTGAGTCTCTATCTCTCTCCCTTCCTCTCTGTAAAAAATCAATAAAATATATATATAAAAAAGTTATCTTTATAAAAAAAAATGAATTTGTTAGCATCTTTGTTTTAAACCTTTATTTTTATTTTGAAGTTTTAACCTTTTATTTTTGAGGAATATTTGTAATTTCTCTACTTGTAATTTCAAATCAGTGATAAAAATTTGATTATAGTGTGTTACAGTTTATGCCACAGTCTGAAAATACTGTTTCCTCAAATCGTTTTGGGAAAAAAGAGGAGGGAGGATCTTGAGGTACAAGACAGGAAAAGTAATAGTTGACCCTCGAATAATACAGGTTTGGTTCCACTTATATGCAAATGTTTTTCAATAAATAACTAGAAGCATTTTCTCCTTATACTTTTAATAATTTTCTTTAGCTTACATTATTGTAAGACTAAAGTATATAATACACACAACATACAAAATATGCGTTAATTGACTCTTTGTTATTGGTAAGGCTTCCAGTCAATAGTAGGCTATTGTTAATTAAGTTTTGGGGGAGTCAAAAGTTATACATGAGTTTTCAAATGTACAATGTGTTGGTACTCGTAAGTCCGGTGTTATTCAGGGTCAGCTGCATTGATCTTGATTGAATTGTTAGTACTTGGAGAAACAGTTGTGAATACCAGAAAATATTTTGTTTCCATTGATGCAGCAGCTTTAGAAATTATGTTACTGTGGCTCTGAACCTCAAGAACCTAGAGACAGATCTTAATTTGGTGGGGGGGATGGGGGACGAAATGCTTTTTCAGCTGTCAGTACTTCCATTTGACCCCCAAGGAGTTGACAAGTAAGGAATATTTTCATAATTTAGCTATGAAGTAACTTATTTGTAATGCCGGGGCCAGCCCCTAATAACATTTTAAGTAGAGTTGAAATAATTACTATTGATTGATTATAGTAATATGGGAAATACAAAGGATAGTATGTGGAAGAATAATACCTAAGTGTGCATTCTATTTTAGATATTTTAATAGTTGGATATGACTTTGAAGTTCTTTACTAAAAACTTTAAATTTTGCTCAATTCTCTTCAAGCATGTCAGACTCGCTGCCAGCAGGTTTAAATGAGGTATGTGGCCTGTTTGCCGCAAGTTTGACATGCTTGCTCTAGGTAATTAAGGTAACTTAAAATACGTTATTCAACTTTCTTACTTTAAAAAACACTTATGCCCTGGCCGGTTTGACTCTGGATAGAGTCAGTCTGCGGACCAAAGGGTTTGATTCTGGTCAAGGGCATATACCTTGGTTGCAGGGTCCTCCCCCGTGTGGGCTCTGGTCGGGGTGTGTGCAGGAGGCAACCAATCAATGTGTTTCTCTCACGTCAGTGTTTCTCTCTGTCTTTCCCTCTCTCTTCTACTCTTCCTAAAAATCAATGGAAAAATATCCTCAGGTGAGGATTAAAATAAATAAATAAATAAATAAATAAATAAATAAATAAATAAATAAATAAATGTAGGTTCTTAAAAAACAACTTAAAAATATGTGGTAGTTACATAAAGAAATAACTCATAGGGGGGAAATACATATAATTTAGCATGGCATAGTAGAGAGATATGTAAATAATTGGGAGATTTAGATTTTTATCTTACCTGCTGTTAAATAATTTTATGACTGGGTGAGTCAGTGAAGCAATTGGGCCTTAATAATAAGTTTTGGCTACCTCATGCTCCAAATGTTTTACAAATGTTTTATTCATTCTTGCCTTTTTTTTTTTTTTTTTTTTTTTTTAGGATTACTATAAAACAGGAGTAATTCGTTGTCCTGATGGCATATCTATTCCTGAACTGAGAGAAGCATGTGACTACCTTTGTATCTCTTTTGAATATAGCACTATTAAATGTAGAGATCTCAGTAAGTATGCTCTTTCGTGTGTGGCTAGTCTGTGGAGTTATACTATATATTGGAATGAAAAGGCTGAAATAGTGCTATTTACCTAGACTTCAAATATTTAACTGAATTGTAAAGTATTCTAATACCATAAAGATTATTTATGGAAATCTACAGAGGTGTTTATAAGCTCCATGTGCAATTTTCCAAAACTGTTTTCAACTTTTAATAATTTATTTTTTTGATAGACTCTTCCAGATTTCCTCATTGACTGTTTTCCTCTATAATTTGTTGCTAGTCTTTTAACTACCAGCTTGGGAGCCCTGGCTTGGGTCAAGTGTGGTGTTTGGCTTAATTCCTCAGATCACATCAACCAGTATTTCAGAAATTTTTTGTACTTAGCCTATAAGATAATATTCTAAGCCACAAATTCTCAAAACCAGTATTTGTCATTAAAGGTTTTAGATTGAATACCTAGTCCTCAGTTATGCAAAGGGCTAAAGGTTCAAGAACTTCAAACATAGTCTCAGAGCAAGGTCCAGAACTTTGGAATCCTATTTCTTTGATATTTTCTTCTCACAAGAAGAGAATATCAGCCCCCACCATTTCACCGTTATGCCATGCCTAAGAAGAAAAGGTGATTGATTATATATATAGAAAAGTCAAAATAGTATATGAGAATTGTCCAATGTTGACTTGATATTAAGTGGTTGGAGAAGTTCAGAAGAAGGAGTGGTTATTGTGGGCTAGAGGGTTTAGGGATGAGCCCAGAGGATACAGGTAGTAAAGAATGAATAGGAAAGATTTAGAAAGAGTAGAGTAGGGAGGTCATTCTGAGAGCTGGGATTTTTGGAATAAAGATGCAAAATATGTACTTTGGAAATAACCTAGTTGGAGCAGAGACTTTATATCAGGACCAGAAGGAGACAGGAATAAATAGGTGGGCCAGATTATGGGAGGTCTTTAATCCAAACTAATGCTCTTACATTTTATTTTATATGCAATATAGAGGCCATTTTTAAAGTTTCCTATACGTGGTTATAGCCTTATGTTAGCCCCAGACATAATGGTTATCTTTATTACCTAAATTCAATCCTAGCTTGGCAGAGTGGTGTTATACCTTTTCAGAGATTGGTGTGTTGGAAACTGAACGGGAACTTTTATTTAAAAATTTTAAGGCACCTCCTGTATACTTAAATATAACTAGCCTTCTTCATGCTTAGTTATGAATTAACTCTGAAAATGAGTAGTCTTATTAAGTCTCTCCCTAAGTACAGTTTTAGTTTTGCCAAACATTCCTTAAAGTGTCCATAAAAATATCAGTAGGTGTCACAAAGCAGTGAATGGTCCAACTCAGTCCATTTCTCTGTAAATAATATTTAAAAGTTTAAAGTCAAATTGTTGGACGCCTGGAACATACAACTGTAAACTTGAATAAAGTTGCTATTTTTTCACATTTAAAAAATGTTTTTTAGTTGAAACCATGAGCATTCATTATTCTAATTATAGATCCTAGACTTTTAAGTTTAGTGTATTTATTCATGGGACAATTTTAATTTAACTTTATATAATTAGATGTTGAATTTTGGTGACTGTTGAATAAAAAAAAAAAAACACTAGAATTTCTTAGAGATGATTTGTATTTTAGTTCTGTAATCCTTTGGACATAGTTACCTTGTCGCTATTAAGTTTCATTTATTTGTTGTGGAATTAAGGGTAAAACCTTTATGTAAAATATATATAGTATGGTTTTTCTAGACTTCTGACTTTTTTTTTAATTATTATTAGTTAAGGTATTACAAATGTGTCCTCATCCCCCCCATTAACCCCCAACCTCCCCCCCCCCCCGCCCCGCACACTCATGCTCCCATCCCCCTGTTGTCCATGTCCATTGGTTTGGCTTATATACATGTATACAAGTCCTTCGGTTGATCTCTTCCCCTTACCCCGCCCTCCCCTACTTTCCTTCTGGGGATTGATAGCCTGATCACTGTTTCTCAGTCTTTGGGTCTGTCCCTTTTCATCAGTCTATGTTGTTCTCTATAATCCACAAATGAGTGAGATCATGTGGTATTTATCTTTCTCTGACTGGCTTATTTCATTTAGCATAATGCTCTCCATAGACTTCTGACTTTTTTTTTTTATATATATATATTTTATTGATTTTTTACAGAGAGGAAGGGAGAGAGATAGAGAGTCAGAAACATCGATGGGAGAGAATCATCGATCAGCCGCCTCCTGCACATCCCCCAGTGGGGATGTGCCCGCAACCCAGGTACATGCCCCTGACCGGAATCGAACCTGGGACCCCTCAGTCCGCAGGCCGACGCTCTATCCACTGAGCCAAACAGGTTTCGGCAACTTCTGACTTTTAAGTAATACTTAAAATTATTTATAGGTTACTTGCAATATATGTTGCTAAAAATTTAAGATTCTTATAGATTAGTAAAACAAAAATATATAGAATGTGAAGAGACAGAAATAGTCTTTAGAAATATAAAAGGATGCTGTGGGTGTATAGCTTTAAATTTTTTTCCTGAAAATAAGTGCCTTTACTGACCATTGGAATGACACTTGACATTAAAATGTCTTTTTGTCTCTTAACTTAAAAAGAAATTATACAAGTACTAAATGCTTATCAAATAGAGTTCTCCATTTCTTGGGCAAATTACTTAAAACCTTGTTTCTTAGTTTTCTCATCTTTAAAATGGAGATGGTAATACTTATCTCACTAGGTTGTTGTGAAGATTAAATGAACTGTGCTTGACACAGTGTTAAATAAGGGTTTACTTAAAAAAATAAGCAAAATTAGGAAATAAAGGAAACTTAGAAAAATATTAAAGGGTCATATTGTACTGTACATGCTATTTATATTTTCACATGGAAAAATATATTGTGAATAACTATATTAGTAAATATTTTTAAATAACATTGTTTAATGATTACATAGTAATCAATCATTTTCTGCATTTTTATTGAGCACTCACTTTATAGCAAATATTTGGTCTATAAAAGACAACAAAAAAAGATAAGGTCACTGTTTGCATGCTTGTAGTCTAGTGGGGAAGACAGATAAGTAAATTGTATTTTGGTGTTAGAGGAAGAATAGGGTGTTAAATGAGCTTGTAGGAACAGTACCTAACTCGGGTGTGGGGGCTTGGGGAAGCTTTCTGGAGGAAAGGGAAGAAGTGTGTTCCAAGCAGAAGGAATTGTATGTTCAGAGGTAAGGTTAGTACAGGGAAGGACTGACTTCTCAATCTTCTGGCATGGAACTTAATGTAATGAAGGAAGTCTGTGGTTTATAGTAGCTCCCCAACTAGGCTGTAGATTTCTTCAGTGTATACATTCTCTTCCTAGGCAAGCACTGTAACCCAGAAGAGGTTTTGAGAACCAGGGTTGAACTCAGGAATGAAGGCCTAGGGCTAAAAGAAATAAAAATACATGTTAAGTTTGAAATAACCTGTTAGACACTCAGATGGAAATGTTGAGTGGGACATTGGTTATACATGTCTAAAGTTCAAGAGAGAAATGAGTCATCAATATATCAATAGTATTTAAAGAAAATATTTTTTAAAAGTGCACACTTATCCAAAACCTCCTTTTTCAAATAACAGGGCTTTATGGATCAAGGTGAAGATTTGGGACTTTTATTTTTTAAAATATATTTCTTTATTGATTTCAGACAGGAAGGAGAGAGTGATGGAAACATCAGTGATGATAGAGAACCATTGATTGGCTGTTAACTGCACGCCCCCTACTGGGGATTGAGCTGGCAACCCAGACATGTGCCCTTGGCTGGAATCGAACCTGGGACCCTTCAGTCCGCAGGCTGACGCTCTATCCACTGAGCCACGTCGGCTAGGGCATGGGACTTAAGAACAGCACAAGTTATGAAAGGTTTAAACTAAGAGACACATAATTAGATTTGGCTGCTGTGGGGAAAATGAATTACAGTAGTTCCCTCTTATCTGAGGGAACTGTATTCAAAGACCCCCAGTGGATCCCTGAAACGTCATATACAGATATACATTTTCTGTTCATGTCTTCCACCCACAAGTTTCATGCTTTTTAATTAAGTACTTATGATGCTCCGTAGTTTTAACTTTTGCAATTTTGAGGTATAACAACAAAACTAGCATGAATTTCTTTTTCCTTTTTCACAATTTCACAGAAGATTCGTTCTTACCATAGATCTTATCAACCTCAGCATATTATTTTTTTTTTCTTTCCTTAAATCAAGAACTTTCACCTTTCCACTTAAAGGAAATACTTCATGACTTTCCTTTGGCATGTCTGAATTGCCAGCATCACTGTTCTTGTGCTTTGGGGCCATTATTAAGTAAAATAAGGGTGACTTGGATACAAGGACTGTGTTACTGCGACAGTGGACCTGATAACCTGGACAGCAACTAGTGACTAACGGGCAGGTAGTGTGTGCAGCGTGGACATGCTGTACAAAAGGAGGATTCATATTTCTGGGTTGCACAGAGCTGGACAGTACAAGATTTCATCATGCTGCTCTGAACAGCATGCAATTTAAAATGTATGAATTGTTTCTTTCTTTCTTTCCTTTTTTTTTAAAGAGTTATTTGAGCCAAACTGACATCATATGCCAGGAAGCAAGATTTCAAATGCTCTTGGTATTTTTCATTTAATATTTTTGGACCATGGTTGATTGTGGGTAACTGAAATCGCAGAAAGCGAAACCATAGATAAGGGGGTACTTCTTTATAGAGGGCAAAAGCAAATGTTGGGGAGTTTGATTAGAAGGTTTTACAGTAGTTTGTGTGAAAATTGATGACTTGGTCTCTGATGGGGGCAGATGTGTTCTGTTTATTGCTGTTTAACCATTCCAAACTTAGTAGCATCAAGTATCATTTTTGTTCTGTGGGTCAGGAATTCAGATGGTACAAAAGAGGTGGCTTGTCTGTTCTACAATGTCTGAGGGCTTATTCTTGTGAAAAATTGAAGGGCTGAGGTGACTCAAATGCTGGATTCAGCAAGGACTGTCGAACACAGTTCCTGTATGTGGCCTCTTCATGTGTCTGGGGCTTCTCCAAGCCTGGAGACTGGGTTCAGAAAGAAATCATTTGGAGAGTGAGCAATCCCCAGACCATGGCAAAACTGCAAGTCATACACCAACCATCATCTCTGCCATGCTCCGCTGGTTACAAGCAAGTCAGTATGACCAGCCTAGATAAAGGGGCGGAGAATTAGACTATACCTCCTGCAAGGAGCTGTGAAGGTCACATTGCAGAAAAGCATGTGGCATACAAGAGTTGGTAGCTTTGCAAAACATCATCTTCCGGAGAAGGAAATGACATAATTCAAGATGTATTTAAGAGGTGAATGTAATAGCACTTGGGGAATGATTGAATTAAGAGATGAAAGAGGAATCAAGGGTTCATTCATTTATTCCACAATTATTTAAATGCCTGTCAATGCCTGGCACTCTTCTGAGGTGATTCTGAGAACTTGAGTGGATGCTGATGCTGTTTACTGATTTAGAAAACACTGCAGAGAGATATAGAGAGGATTCAGTTCAATTCTGGATGTATTGAGTGAGTTTGAAGTAGATGCCTGTGAGGTGGCATCCAAGTGGAGGTTTCCAGAAGGCAGTTGAATATAATGCATCTAGACTACAGAAGGCAGAATATTCATAGAATACATTTGGGAATTGTCAGCATAAAGTGAGAAGAGAAAAGAACTTAAAATTGTGCACACTTTAGAGGAGAAAGAGTTGGCAGAGGTGACTAGAGAAAAACAGCCAAAGAGGAGAAAGAAAACTGGTAGCAGAGTTCTTAGGGATAAGAGCATTTTAAGGAGGAGGGGGAGAGATTCAATCGAGAGATCAAATAAGATTGGAATGAAAAGAGGTTCATTGTCTTTAACAATCTAAAAGTCATTTGAAGACTACAGTGAGAGCAGTTTTAAGGAGTGTGGAGGCCAGATTGGAATTGGTTCAGAAATTAGGTCAAAGAGAATGTGTTCATACATGTAGGAGTTTTGCTATAAATGGAATTTTTTTTTCCATCTTACTATTTATATTTTTTAAGCAAGTTATTAACAATCATAAATGAAGACATGTAAATGTATTTTCTACATATAGATTTGGTTTGGAAAGTAATTAGCAACATATTGCAAAGTAGTTTTAATTTTGTAACAATATGTCTCACTATTAATAATATGGGCATTGTTTTCCATTTCTTTATACCATCAAAATAATTGTGATTCAAGTGTAAACATCTAGCATCATCTACTGGAATTCATATCATAAGCAATTGACAACATACAAATGGATTGTATTTCAAATATCCATTTCTGGTCATTAAAGCTGACATTCGCACAGCACTTTAGAAAGCAGTGGCACATACAGTACTCTCATAAGACCTCTCAGGGATGAATATTATACCCATTATAAAAGGGCTATACCACGTCTCGCATTATTGCCACTCAGTGTACTTCTATGAAGAATCTGTATCATAAGTTGTGATTGAAAATCCACAATTACAAATATTTAGAATCCCAGATTTTTGACCAATTACATATGTATTGACATGAAAAGCAATTGGTTAAAGATATCTAACAGTTTAGCTACACTATTATTGACACTTTTATGGCAGTTACTAATGAAACATGCCATCATATCCTCAAATAATCAAAGTGCATAGTGTAAACCATAATTCTGATCATTAGCAATATGGTTAATATCTCACTGTGAGTTGGGATCTCATGCACTGGGGGTAGGAGGGTGTCCCTCAGCCTGGCCTGCTCCCTCTCGCAGTCTGGGACCCCTCACTCCTTACTGCCCAGCTGCAGTAGAGGCGGGGGAGGCTCCCGCCACCACAGCTGCGCATGCCAGCCATGAACCCGGCTTCTGGCTGAGCGCACTGACCACCAGGGGGCAGCTCCTGTGTTGAGAGTCTGTCCCCTGGTGGTCAGTGAGCATCATAGCGACCGGTCATTCTGCTGTTCAATCAATTTGCATATTAGCCTTTTATTATCCTATATAATAAAGAGGTAATATGCAAATTGACTGCACACCCTCGCACAAGATGGCCGCCTCCATGTGGGCACAAGATGGCCGGCAGGGGAGGGCAGTTGTGGGCAATCACGCCAGCAGGGGAGGGCAGTTGTGGGCAATCAGGCCAGCAGGGGAGGGCAGTTGGGGGGACCAGGCCTGCAGGGGAGGGCAGTTGGGGGGACCAGGCCTGCAGGGGAGGGAAGTTGGGGGGACCAGGCCTGCAGGGGAGGGCAGTTGGGGGGACCGGGCCTGCAGGGGAGGGCAGTTGGGGGGACCGGGCCTGCAGGGAAGGGCAAATGGGGGTGACCGGGCCGGCAGGGGAGGGCAGTTTGGGGGGGTACCAGGCTGGCAGGGGAGAAGTTAGGCATTGATCAGGCTGGCAGGGGAGTGGTTAGGGGGTGTTCAGGCTGGCAGGCAGGTGAGTGGTTGAGAGCCAGCAGTCCTGGATTGTGAGAGGGATGTCTGACTGCCGATCCCCTGTGGTATCAGGAGAACCAGCAGTCGGACATTCCCCGAGGGGTCCCAAATTGAGGAGGGTGCAGGCTGGGCTGAGGGGCCCCCCCGCACCCCCCTCCCGTGCACGAATTTCGTGCACCGGGCCTCTAGTATAGGATAAAATATCCCAGAAGGGGAAAAATCACTAATATTTATAAAGATGTGATTGAAAATCCACAATTATAAATATTTAGTGGCAGTAATCAAACCTGGGACCCTTTGGTTTGCAGGCTGACGCTCTATTCACTGAGCCAAACCGGCTAGGGGAAGAACTAATTTTTAATTCCCAAGGACTCTTAAATTTGTGCACCCTTGAACATCTCCTTTCCAAGATCTTTTTATCTAAATGGACCATATTAGTTTAAATGGAATTTTTTAAAAATGGGAAGCAGCTAGCCTAGAGAGAGACATGGTTAAAATAATAGTATAGATCAGTGGTTCTCAACCTTCCTAATGCCGTGACCCTTTAATACAGTTCCTCATGTTGTGGTGACCCCAACCATAAAATTATTTTCGTTGCTACTTCATAACTGTAATTTTGCTACTGTTATGAATCGTAATGTAATTATCTGATATGCAGGATGTATTTTCATTGTTACAAATTGAACATAATTAAAGCATAGTGATTAATCACAAAAACAATATGTAATTATATATGTGTTTTCCTGTGGTCTTAGGCGACCCCTGTGAAAGGGTCATTCAACCCCCAAAGGGGTCGCGACCCACAGGTTGAGAACCTCTGGTATAGATGGTTAATCATTATAATGATGTGTTATTAATAGTTATGTAATTAGACAGCATGTTGTAGGTGGGGGGGGGGGATACACCCCCTTGGGAGATGCAGATTTGAGTTCTAGTGCCCTTCTCTAACCTCTCAGTAGTTCCTGAGATGGTAGAGCCTTAGGCAATAAATAGGACATTGCCATTGAAATAGGAATAAAAGAAGAAACATTAGGTCAGTTTAGGTGAGTTTGTGTGGCTGTGTATGTTGAAGTTGTTCGTTATGTCTATACTTAAGGAGGGTGAAGTATATCTTGCACTTTTCTCAAGGGTGAAAGGTCTGCTATGTAATTCCTGTACCTTGCTGTATTTTGCTTTGCCTTTTGCCTTCCTTATCTCAAGCCAGTTGACCCTTCTCATCTAACCCCTCTTTCTACACTGAAATATTAATGCAGTTTGTGAATAATTTTCTGAGAAAGAAAACATGTGGGAGGTAGAGTAATATGGGAGCTATTTTAGTTTATATTGATAATCTGAAAATTATCTTTAATATCTTTAAGATATAATTGCATATTCTGATGGAAGTCAACATGATGTAGTAAAGAAATAATCCCTGGGCTATGGCTGGGGGTAGGGGCAGATTTAATTCTGACTTTGTGTAAAGTAGTTTTGTAACCGTAGACAGATTATTTCATGATGTGTGAAATGAAGGGGCATGTTGTTGCATGCCTTTATTGGCCCTTTTTTGCTGTATAATTCTACAGTTCTATAAGAACTCCCCCTAGGAAAAGCTTTGCTTACTAAAGAATAACCACAATATTGTCTATGGGATCTAAAAATAGATGTTGAACTAATCTGATGTTGTGTATGTTGCTTCTGCTCTTCTTTTACTTATCAGTCACCCCCAAAAAAGTTTTTTGTGGGTTTCATTTCAGGTGCCCTAATGCATGAGTTATCAAACGATGGTGCTCGTAGACAGTTTGAATTTTATCTAGAAGAAATGGTCCTGCCTCTCATGGTAGCGAGTGCCCAGAGTGGGGAACGAGAGTGCCACATAGTGGTGCTGACGGACGACGATGTGGTTGATTGGGATGAAGAGTATCCACCCCAGATGGGAGAAGAATATTCACAAAGTAAGTATTGTGACATGTTTTCTCAATCTAGAATCATAAAAATTCTTTTTTTTAAAATAATGATTAAAAGGACAGTTTTTATAAAGAAAGTGCATTGAACTCTTAACTATACCAGGAGTGTGCAGACTGGTTTATGGGCCAAGTCCAGCCGATTGCCTGTTTTTATAAAGTTTTCTGTATTGTCTATGGCTGCTTTTGTGCTACAGTGTCAGAGTTCAGTAGTTGCAACGGAGACTGCATGACTCGCAAAGCCCAAAATACTTACTATCTGGCCCTTTACAGGAAAAGTGTGCCCACCCCTGACATACACAGAGATGGTCAACTCTTTGTTCAATATCTGGATGTTGATGGATGTTTTTTTCTTTGAATTTGGAAGCATCCTAGCGAAGTAGATCCTGGGGTAGTATATCATTAAAAAACCATTTTTAATTTTTATTTATTTATTTATAAATATATTTTAACCCTTTGCGGTCGTTTGTCTACTCTCAGCCACCAAAGCTTTTTTACCGTTCCGGTCGTATATCTGCTCTCAGCCACCACAGCAAGGAACCGTACGAATCTTAACTCCTTTCATGTATCAGTTCATAATTTCTCTGAAAGCTCTTAAGTGTCTAAGCGACCTTGTCACGAACCAAAACATTGCCCTGACAAATCAGAGATATCGAAACTCAATATAAACAAACGCGGTCGTTCCACACTCGCTATGCAAAACACCGTGGCAAGTCAGTCGCCTTTTGAGAGTGAAGAAATCGACAAGCTTCGGAGATACTTCGCAGAATTTCAAATAAAGCTTTACAGATTACGTTTAACTGTAATTAGGCATTCTCGCTTGTTAAGATATTTCAAAATAATACTCCAAAATGGCAAAAAGAAAGTTACCGAAAAAGTGTACTGTGAATCTGAAAGTAACGATGAAGAGTTTTATTTTGGCACCTTGAATACTGACTCTGACATAGACAGTGATAACGTTTATAGTGATTCTACTAGTAGTGACGTAGTTCCAAAAAAGAATTAATAAATCTTGTTTATCCTTCATAATCTTGCATGTTATGTATCACTGCTCTTTCAATGGAAATTAATTCCGACCAGTACGACACCCATGTCCAAATTTAATACGACCGCAAAGAGTTAATTGATTTTGGAGAGGGAGAGGGAGAGAGAGAAACATCAATGATGAGAGAGAATCATTGATCGGCTGCTTCCTGCACGCCCCCTACTGGGGATTAAGCCCGCAACCTGGGCATGTGCCCTTGACCTGAATCGAGCCTGGGACCCTTCCGTCTGCAGGCTGACGCTCTGTCCACTGAGCCAAACCGGCTAGGGCTAAGCAATTTTTAAAGATGAATTTTTATTTGTATATAAAATGAGAAGCTTCAACACATTGATTTCAAGAATGATTTTAATTTCTAAGATGTTCCTTTTTAAGTATATGTGTTTGGAGGATACAATGAGCCTTCAGAAAGCTTTGTGGAACTATAGTTAGGTAATTCTGACCAAAACAGTGTGTCTTGAGCAGCAGTGACAAACTTTTTTTTTTTTTCCAAAATATATTTTATTGATTTTTTACAGAGAGGAAGGGAGAGAGATAGAGAGTTAAAAACATCGATGAGAGAGAAACATCGATCAGCTGCCTCCTGCACACCTCCTACTGGGGATGTGCCCGCAACCATGGTACATGCCTTTGACCGGAATTGAACCTGGGACCCCTCAGTCTGCAGGCCGAAGCTCTATCCACTGAGTCAAACCAGTCAGGGCGACCAACTTTTTGCTTGCTTCACTTTCAAACGTTTTCCATTAGAGCCTTTTGATTTCTTTTTGTTAGAAAATTTATCTTATTTTCATCTTCATGAACCCAATAGAGTATTTTTGACCAGTTTTATAGACTGAAAAAAAGGGAGAGTAAAAAACAAAACAAAAAACATTTGAGGAACTAGGTAAAATAGCCCAGCATCTGTAAGTCTGTGTTGACTCGGTAAGGTTTAAATAAAAAGTGTAGGAATACAGAAAATGCCAAAACCCTTAAATGATTTTTTTTCATTTTACTTGTTACCCTTTTCTAAAAACAAAACAAAGTAGACTCCAAGTGGTATGCTTTCTGACTTCTAAAGATTTTCAAAGACTGTTTTTTCACAAATATTGGTAGCACTTTTCAGAGTTTATATTGAGACATTTTCATTGCATGATGTACTTAGATAAGTGATTCTTTTGTCGACAATTGTAGTAATAGACATTTCTGTTGTTATTTCCTCATTCGTAGGCCCTTTGCTAACCATGGGTTTCTATAATAATATGTGGAATAAAAAGTTGAATGAAACACAGGAAAAATGAAAGATTACCAAAAATTAAGAGAGATATCTAAATGAACAAACTTATAATTTGTATTTTAGTTTTCAAAAAGTTTGACTGAAAGAGTAGAGCCAACATAGAACACAGAAATGACATTCTGGTGATGTAGAGGTTACAATATACCTGGCTTTTCCTTAATTGTGAGCTTTCCAGTTCAGTGTTGTTGTTTTTTTTTTTGTTTGTTTTTTGTTATCTTAAGCTTTGACGCTTAAAAGGACTGAAAACATTTTTTACTTGTCTAAATGGTTCATTTTGTGCCAAGATATTCCAACCTGAAAGAACATTCATTTGAGGAGACAGAGATAGCCTCTTCACGCCTGATTTTCCTAAATGTGACATTATGACACCATCCATTCTGAGATGTCAAAAATATGTATCTTAACATATCAATAATCTTAAGGGCATAGTTAATAATCACAGTATACTCCATGAGTAGCATCTGTATACGTATTTTTCTTTTATTGACTCTTAAACCAGCATGTTTGGTTTGTGAGTGTTTTTTCTTTTTTTTTTTTGAAAAAAACCTTTGCAGTTCACCTTTTAAGGGAGATAACTCCACCTGAAAGAGAGAAGGCGAGGAAGGCCCATCAGTCTAACTCCCTGAAGTTCCCAGCACATGTGGAAGACTCAACATGTTGTCAGTGGAATGTCTATCCTTTGCAAAGCCAGTTTGCTCTAAACAGACTAACCTAGGCAGAACATGCTCGAATCTGCCATTTTTAACATCAGTTTTAAATGGGGCTGTTCGCCTGAATGGAAAACACTTGTGGGGAGGGTCTTTGCCTTTTTGGGGAGTTATTATTAATAGTTGCTCAATCCATGAAATGTAAGATGTATCCATTTGTACTTCCTAACAAGGCATTTGTTAGTCTCAGCCAAGGCCTTGTAGGCATCATAGCAAGTCCTTGAACTTTGCCTGCTGGAAAATGTGATCTTGATATCTTCTTTTGGTTCTCTGATTTGAAGAAATATGGGCAGATCCTCTTCCAATAAGTTTACATATGATATATCTTTCAGAAGGAGCTTCTTCCTATGGATTGGGTCACCTGATTGGTTTTAAAGCTTTTCTTGTTTCAACTGCAGTGTTGCTTTTACATTAACTGTACTGAATTGTCCTGTCATGTTGGCCAGCCGTCCTTTGGCATCACTGCATCCACTATGTGGGCTTTCAGGGTTGTGAGCCCCATTTGATTATCAGAATAAAAGTTTCTTATATTCAAGTACTTTGATTTTTAACAAGAAAATATTTTTCCTTTTTGTTTTCAGTTATTTATAGCACAAAATTATACAGATTTTTCAAGTACATTGAAAACAGAGATGTGGCCAAATCAGTTTTGAAGGAGCGGGGTCTAAAGAAGATTCGATTGGGAATAGAAGGTAAGACATTTTCATTATATTTTGTTAATTTGTTTTGAAAAAAAAATAAAAATTGGATTTCATTTAGAATATAGTTTGAGAGGAAAACTCAGATAAATGATTCTATCAAATGATCATGTAGATCTATTTGTTTATAATAAGCTTCCTTTCTGAGAAAATAGGCCATTAGAAATTTTTATTCCACAGGATTCCCTAGCAATGAGAAATATGAATTACCTTTTCTGTTATAACTTGCCCTAATGATTTTTTGGCTGAGCCCATGTGTTTTTAGATTGCTTTTTACATTGACTTAAATGAATTTTTCCAGATGCTGTGTCAGATGCTTCTTTTATTTAAAGTCCCCTTGTAAGAATAAAACATCTTTCTTGGCATAACATGGCATAGTGTAAAGAATAAAGCTTCTGGAGCCAGATTGGTTGTGTTCAAATCCTATGACTTAATAATTGTTTGATGTTGGCCACCACACTTCTCTATGCCCGTTTCCTCATCTAAATACTTTATAGGGTTATTGTGATGATAGGATGAGTTGATACATGAAAAATACTTAAAGCAGTAGTAATGTCTCAGTTTATGTTTGTGGTGGTGATAGTGACGATAATGGTGTTGATCACTGACCAAGTCAAGCTGTTGGAGATCACAATACAGCAGATCCTCGAACAATTTTGTCACAACATTGGTGAGATACTATAGGAACTTGACTCTTGTTTATATCTATTAGCCTTTGGTAGAATTGGTTTCATTTTATCATTTGCTTAAAGTCACAAAACCTATTGACAACATAAGTGAAGGCTTACTCTAATGGGCTGCTGAGACATGGGGAAGATTGTAGAAACAGGGTCTTTGCTGGAAGAAGAAACTTTGGGCTTAAAAAAAAGTAGTGAAATTGCTGACAGTTTTACCAGTTTGTGTCTTCTGTCATTTGCAAACATTGAGATTTAACTGCTTGATCTCAGCGCAAGAGTAAAAGCAACTGGGAGCTACTTTAGACTGGGAAGACAAGGATGGCTTCTGTAACGCGGTGGCATTTTAGTTGAAGCCCAATGACAAGTAGGTTGGAACCAGGTTATAAAAAGCTTTATATACTGTGCTACAAAGTACGGACCTCCCCCTTTAGGGTTGAGAAAACTATTGGTATTTTTTTTAGCAGGATATAATATGATTACACTTGTGTTAGAGTTGTGTTCTGTGTAGAGAATTAGATGAGATGGGAATTTTAAAGACTTACTAATAGCCCCAGAGGAATCCAGGACGAGGGAATACAGATGGAGACCTTTCTGATCTCTCGTGCCGTCCTTCAGGTGGTAGTTGGCTGAAGTGTGAAATGCAGAGGACATTCTGCAGAAGGTCTTTAGTCTTGCTTGCCCTGTGCCCTCCTCACCTCAACACACACACACACCCACTCCACACGTGGCTAAATAGATACATTACCTACCACTACTGCCCATATAGATCCCCTTATGCAGTAAGCATTAATTGAGTCCCCATTATTTGAGGCCTATTTTTTTTTCTGATTCTAACTATGGCCCATGGGCCAAATCCAGTCCATTGCCTGCTTTTTATAAATAGTTTATTGAAACATAGTTCATTGATTTATGTATTGTCTGTAGCTGATTTCACTTTACAGTATAACATAGTTGAGACAGCAACTGAATGGCCCACAAGCCTCAAATGTATATTTATTTTCTGGCCTTTTACAGAAAATGTTTGCCAGTCCCTGGTCTAAACTAGCAATTCTTGCTAATAGGAAGGAGGAAAGGGACTCGTAATAATTTCTAAGGATATTATGTCTTTGGAGAATTGCATTACCTGGTAAATGACCCAGAGTTTTCCAAATCTTACTAGTTAGTTGTTTTCAGTGATTATGATCCAAGAGAAGGAATATATAATTAGTTAGGAAAAGCTACTTTGGAATTGCCAATCTAGATGAACTGCTTGGTTGTTGGAAATAGTAGCAATAAAATATATGGGGTTAAAATACTGGCTTTGCTTACCTACGTGCAGAAGTATCTAGAACAGGGGTGGGCAAACTTTTTGGTTCGAGGGCCACAATGGGTTCTTAAACTGGACCGGAGGGCCAGAACAAAAGCATGGATGGAGTGTTTGTGTGAACTAATATAAATTCAAAGTAAACATCATTACATAAAAGGGTACAGTCTTTTTTTTTTTTAAGTTTTATTCATTTCAAACGGGCCGTAGTTTGCCCACAGCTGATCTAGAACCAGTGAAGCTGGAGAGCTCTACAGCTCTTTGTCATTTAACCAGAAAAGGAAAGAAAAAAACCAGAGCAAGATGAAAATGTGATTTAGGTTTAAGGAAAGTAGAAGGCAGATGTGGCAGTAAACTTCATCAGGTCATGAGGCCAGATAATCAATCCTGTGAAGGGAAGGAAGGGTGCAAGAGTAGTAAGATAGAGCCCAAGATGCACTAGATTACATACCATTTTACTGGGGACCCATCCTTTCCATGCTCTTGAAGAACATTTTACTGGTGGTTGGTGTAGTGAGTAGCTGAGAGAGGATGGCAGACAGTCATCAGTTCAACAGCCAGAAACTAAAATTCTGAAATAATTCAAACTAAGGAAATGCAGTATTGGCCTTTCTTTGTTTTAATATCTGCTTGTTCAGGAGCTACAGCAGAAAAGCCCTCTAGACTAAATTGGATGAGAGGTGTGGGGGGCCATGTATGTGGGAGTATGTATCTTCAGCTTCTAAAGCCCCTCTCTCCTCCAGGTTATCCTACCTATAAAGAAAAAATAAAGAAAAGGCCTGGGGGCCGCCCAGAAGTGATTTACAACTATGTCCAAAGACCCTTTATTCGAATGTCCTGGGAGAAGGAAGAAGGAAAGAGTCGGCACGTAGACTTTCAGTGTGTAAAGAGTAAATCTATCACCAACCTTGCAGCAGCTGCCGCAGACATTCCCCAGGACCAGCTGGTAGTCATGCACCCAACTCCGCAAGTGGATGAGCTGGATATTCTCCCCATCCATCCCCCTTCCGGCAACAATGACCTCGATCCTGATGCACAGAATCCAATGCCGTGATGCCGATGTTCCTTGAAACCACAGCATGCTACTGTTCATGGTGACGTTGCACTCTCCTCATTCTGCACTGCAAGGCCACTCTTCATCATGAGATGCCCATCATGTTTAGGATATTGCAGTGTAGGCTTTTTTAAAGACCAAAGGTAGCTGAATGGTTTTTAAAATGCATACAACTCTAGCATCCTGAGGTTCTAGTTATATAAATGTATTTGTTTACCAGTAGGTTTGTGAAATTGGTTCTTTGTATGGGGGACAGTCCTTTTTCACACAATTAGATCTTTTCAGACGTGGTGGTGGAAATTGGCAGCTGGGGTACTTTCGGTCTAGACTGATATGTCACACCCCAGATAAAATGCAGAATATTACATAGTTGCACTTTATAAATGGTGGTTAAATGGAACTGTTGAAGCCATTTTTATAGTTGTGATGCACAATGTAACTTTAAGTGCTTCTATCAAAGTATTCCTTCAGTAAAATGTGTATAGTTTACTGCCCATGATGAGCAAAAAAATATTTATCATTGGGCTTATCTGAATGATTAGAATGAGATTCAGTGCCCATATCTTAAGAGTTCAGTTATCTCCAGTGCCGGCTTCACCCTTTTAGAGTGAGTCACACGCAGGGAGTGTGAACATCAGGGGTGGTTTATTATCCAGTCTGCCTTACCCTTAATCTGTTCACAGATATTTATTTACTAATTTTTTTCATAAGAGTTATGGGTTAGGAAAATGAAGTGTTTGCTCTTCATTTACTAAATGATTGTAAACTCGAGTTTTTCATCAAAATAAAATTCCATTGTTTAATGTTTCTGATCAACTTTATAACCTTGACCATTTTTACTCATAATTAGCAGACTTCGTGTCTTCATGGTGTCAATATAATTGGAAAACAAAGCAGTGCATGGACTCAAATTTGGTATGTATGTGATGAGGCACTTAGATTCCCTACTAATCATAAAATAGATCTGAAAAGATGACATTTTCTAGTTCAGCCTGAAATACCTTGACTAGATCATACAGTAAGTTTCAGAGCCAGTTTCTGACACTAGTTCGGTGCTTTTCCCATTTTTACTCTGCTTTGTATTATTACTTGTACAAATGATATTTTTAAAAAATATTCTGTGACCCATGAAGAAGGAACCAGATGTAGCAGTCAGGTGCTTTGGGTTTGGGGTCACAGTGTTGGGAGTCATCCAGCCGTGAGCACGGGGGGTGGGGGGGAGGTGTTATGTCTACGTTTGAATTTTGTGTAACATCTAAATTGCAGCAATTTGGAGATCAACTACTTTAACAAAATAGCTAATCTTTTAACATAGGAACGATGCCAGTTCCAGAATTGGCATGGATCATCCTTAAAACCCACGGGAGAAAATTGATGAACCAGCCCTGTAGCATGTTTTTATAATTATTTGAAATGTGAACAGTATTTATAGAACAAGGGAAACATTTATTAAAAATATTTAACTGTCTAATACATTATACTTTAACCCATATTTATAGTAAAGGATTCTTACAAGGAAGAATAAACAGCTTTATGATACAATTAGTATAAGAAATATCCACATGGGGGACTTCTTTGTAGTGTAAAAACACCATACATCTGAAATGACCATTTGCATATAAAAGCTACCAATGATGCTTCTGTGCACAATGATTAAAAAATTCAACACAAACAGAATCCAAAATATACAATTAATGCAAGCTATACACAGCTAGCCCAATCAATGATGAGGAAATACTGGAGCAGGCTTAGTTCCATTGTGTCTGAAGTTACACATAGTAAGATTGACTTGTATCAATGGCTCTGAGATGGCTTTTATGAAGACAGTACATAAAAGCTGTTCTCTCCTTACCCAGTAAGCTTCGCAGACTGTAAAGCTCCACCAGTAATGCACTTTGATACTGTAGCTGTTGCTAAAGCAACACGTAGTGTTTACAGCGGCCATGGCAAGTCGCTAAAGTCAACAGGGCCACCCAGCCCAGCATCTGCTTCCAAGAGGCTCATTATGACAGCCATTGCTGCTTCATCGTTACTGGGACTACTTGAGCCTTGATCATTGTCTATCATGTCTATGCCTATATGAGGGTTCTCCCCTGTGGGAAGAGAGAAAGAGTGGTTAGTGGTGATACCAAAGTGTGTTTACCTTAGTAAGCAATTCCTAAGCACACGTTATATCTTAATAGTAGGATGAGAGCAGCTCCTTTTGGTGCTACATTGCCATATTTATATATATATATATAATAAAAGGGTAATATGCAAATTGACCCTAACAGCAGAACGACTAGGAATGACTGGTCACTATGACACACACTGACCACCAGGGGGCAGACGCTCAATGCAGGAGCTGCCCTCTGGTGGTCAGTGTGCTCTCACAGCGGGAGCTCTGCTCAGCCACAAGTCAGGCTGCCAGCTGCCAGCACAGTGGTGGTGATGGGAGCCTCTCCCACCTCCTCAGCAGTGCTAAGGATGTCCGACTGCAGCTTAAGGCCTGCTCCCTGCTGGCAAGTGGACATCCCCTGAGGGCTGCCAGAGCTATGTCTGACTGCTAGCTTAGGCTCGATCCCCCAGGGAGCAGGCCTAAGCCAGCAGGTGGACATCCCCCGAGGGGTCCCAGACTGCCAGAGGGCACAGGCTGGGCTGAGAGACTCCCCCGCCCCCCCAGTGCACAAATTTTTGTGCACCGGGCCTCTAGTATATATATATATACTTTTTAAACTCTGGGTTTTTAGAGGGAAGAACCAACTTTTTAGAAACAGTACTTCAATAATAAAGATTAAAAGCATCTGAGTTGACTTCAATTTAATTTTCTGATATAATTATAAGGATGGAGTTACACAGGGAAAGAAATAGGAAGGAAGGTAGAGATTAGGGAAAGGACATCTAGAAAGATAATTATAGAAAAAGACAGATGGGATGGGAGAAGTGGACCCTTTACTACCCTCTGAAACGCATGCTATCACCCTTCTGGGCTTTATCTCTAAACCTCTGAAGAGGTTATGCCCTAACATGGTGGAGAAAGCCTGTGCGTGTCTAAGCTGCTTTAATCTTCTGAGTTCAGGGACAAACTTGGATACTCCACTCAGAACTCAACTTGGAAGTAAAGTTTTAAAGAAATTTTAAACTTTGTTATCAAATTTATCTAGAACAAGCTTGTTTGGTACATTTATATTATTAAAATTGACATGTCAGATGTATTGAAAAGTTATTGTCATGGAAATGAATAAAATGCCACTTACCAAGAATAGAAGAACTATCAGAATATGGATAACCTGGGTGCTCCTGAGCCTGCCCTGGTAGTAGGCCACTGGAAGGAATGTCTGGAGTCCCTCCATTTAAAATCTACAAACAAAAGTGAAGTTTTCACATCACCAGCAGTTTCAGTCAGTATATGCTTACCAAGGGCCATGCTGAAAAAAAGCTTCAAATGGCTGCAGTTTCCTATTGGATGATTTCAGACAAATTGTTAAAAATGGTCAAAGAAAAAAAAAAAAACTCTCCCCAAAACTTCTTTTCTCTTCATTAGATTCCACCCACACAGGCGATTTAAAGGCTGAATAAAATCCCTAGAGCATTCAGTTACCTTGGATCATGCTGCTCACATGTTTCTTTAGGGCCAAGGACTAAACCTCAGTGAGCCCAGCTGGGCAGTTCCCCTATAAGGGAGTAAAACTTACAGCAACAGATGTTGCTGAAGGAGAAATAAGAGCTTGTTAAACTGGGAAGAGGCACCGCTCTGAGGAATCACAAATGAAAACGAAGAACTAGAAGTAAATCTCTCCTCACCAGTTAACTACAGGTCCCGCTTCCAGTAACCAGTGGCTTAAGGCCCTGAAAAGCATTATTACTCCTCAGTGGCAGAATTCTCACTCTGTCTGCTTCCTCCCCCACCCCTCCCACCCACCGCTTCCTTCCCCACTGAGTCTCCTGGGAGAGAAGCACCTGGGAGAAGTATTTGGATGCAGGTGAGGGAAACTGGTAGCTCCTTGAATTTCAGGAGAGTCGGTGACTTCAGGCCTTGCTAGTAGGTGGCATTACAACTTCCTTATCTCTGCAGTTCAAATATTTGGTCTGGTGATCCCTTTATACAATTTAAAAAATGAGGACTTCAAAGAACTTTTGTTTATGTGGGTTATATTTATCAATGTTTAGTATATTTAAAGTTAAAAATGATAAATTCTTAAAATAATAAACCTATTACATGTTAACATGAATACCATCTTAATGAAAAATAACTTTTCCAAAATAACAAAAAATTAGTGGTGTCGTTGATTTACATTTTTAAAAAATCCAGTGTCTGCCTTAGTAGAATTTGACAGGATTCTCATATGCTTCATTTAGTCTGTTTAGATGTGTTGTTTGAGCATAGTATATGAAGGAAATCTGGTCTCCTAGTTATATAAGTGGAAAAGGAAGGTGTATTTTAATAGTTGTTTTTTTTTTCAAATAGTTGTGGAATTAATCTTTGATATTACATCAAAACTCAGTAAGTGGAAGTTTCTCAAAAGATTAGCTGCAATGTGGAATCTGAAACCACATCAATGAAGTTTTTGTACTCCGGTTAAAATCCATTGGTATATCCATCTTAGCATGGATCTTTTAACTCTGCATGATTGTAAAACACCTTGCACTGGGCGCACTCTCTGTCCCTCGAGCATGCCTGCACCTTTTCCACCCCCCTCCCATTCCCCCACTGGTGGGCATCTCCTAAATTCTAAGGGACCCCATGAGACTGCAACCAGGGGAGTGATGGACATTGGCATCTTCCCAGGCTTAAGCCCTGAAACTGTCTCCAATGTTCCCCTTTCTCTGACTTTCCAGTGAGCTGACAGCAGTCCCTCCTGTTGCTTCTGTCCTAAGCCTCTCCTTGTTTCACTGCCCCCAGCGTTAATAAATGTACTCTCAAAATAAAAAATAAAATAACCTTGAGTTATTGGTCATTTGGAAAATACCGGTTCACTGTTATGCAAATCTTTCAAATGCTGACACGTTGACACATTTCATTGTACAACATCAAAACATCCTATTTGTTAATACCTAAATCCACCCTAGCCGATTTGGCTTAGTGGATAGAGCGTTGGCCCTCAGATTGAAGGGTCTCTGGTTCGATTCCAGTCAAGGGCTGCACATACCTGGGTTGCAAGCTCAACTCTGGGGCACGTGTGGAGGCAATCAATCAATGTGTCTCGAATCGATGTTTCTCTCTCTGTGTGTCTCTTCCCCTCCCCTCCACTCTGTGTAAAAATTAATGGAAAAATGTTCCAGGGAGGAGTGGTGGAGGAGGGATTAACAAAAATAAATAAATGCCTAAATCAGAAATATCTTTTAAATAGGTTCTTACTGATTTTTAGAGAGAGAGGGAGAGAGAAACGTCAATAATGAGAGAGAATCATTGATCAGCTGCTTCCTGCAGGCTCCCTACTGGGGATCAAACCTGCAACTCTGCATGTGCCCTGACTGGGAATTGAACTGCGATCTCCTGGTTCATAGGTCGACGCTCAACCACTGAGCCACACCGGCTGGGCAGAAATATTTTTTAAGTTTTAGAAAGCTGTTGAGCTCAAAGTAGCAGATACGTTTTCTGAAAATTCTAATTTTTGCTTGAAAGCTGTAATTTTATCATTAGCAACAAATACGGTCAGTTGTTTTCCTTGAAGTCACAGGTTCACTTCATCATTTTCAAGGAAAATGTATGCATATACCTAGGTCTGAACAGCCATAGTTTACAATAGGAGACATAAGTGTTCTGTGAAGAAAGCTGTTCGTGCAGCTCAGAACTCACACGGTCAAAGGGGCTTTTCCTGAGACGGCTGTGAGCAGCACAGGTGCTGCATGCGTACTTCCTAGTGTGTCCCAGTGCCAAAAAAAATTACTCCAGGGTTTTATAAAAGCAGTTATTTTTACTGCTTCATTAGGGCATTCTTAAATGAAACTGTCTTTAAAATTTTTATTGCTTTTTTCATTTCGAGTATATGGCAGTGAGAAAATACGACTACTGCTAGTGCAGTTTGGTGTCCCTGCCCTCATTTTTGCAAAGGCACCAGCAGTTTTACCCAACATTGCTTTTGTACTATTTGTTCACATATCAACACAGTGAGAAAAAATAATCTTTCAGCCTTATTATGAAAAGAGTTCAGACCTTGCAGAGCCCTGAAAAGATCTACAAAAAACGTTAAGTTTTCACATCACAGATGACACATAAGGACTGGCTGCTTTGTGTGGACCTATTGCCTCTGGAGCCCGGACTCGCCTGGAAACAGGCTCACTTAGCCTCCCCTTCAGCTGAACCCGACTAAAACACTGGCAGGCTAAACGGCTCATTTTCAGACCTGCCAAATTTGAAAGTGGGGAGGGCTGGAAGCATTGTGGCTCTAGTGTACTGGTTACTGCTGCTGTCATTTTTAACTCTATCTTGTTTAGGTGCTCGTAGGAGTTCTGTTGAGGACTCAGAATACATTCAGAATTTCTTCTCATACCCACTTGTATAAGCTCAAAGAAAAGGGACTTTTTTTTTTTTTTTTTCTAGAAATGCTTTAAAAATACTTGGGGCTTTGTGATGCTGAACATGCTCTTTCATCTCTGGCAGTTACTGGTGTAAAAAGGAATCAGAAATCAAGAGACCCCAAGATAGTTTGGAACCAGACTTATTAAAAAATGCTGGGCTGTATCTTTCACACTGGGGAGCCTAGATTTTGTTACCTATGAAGTTGTGAGGATAAGATGAAAGAATGTACTAAGCATTATACTGGATTGATACAGTGGGATTCCTGGTAGTACCAGGAAGTCAAGTGCCTAAAAGTTCAACTGAGAAGTAGAGGAGGGGAACCGGCCTAAAAAGACGGGATCCCATATGGAGGAAGGACCCAGGAGTGCAACAGAACAGCCAGGAGCACAGCTGCAGCCCAGACTTCATCTCATCAACGCTATTTCTATGTTAGCAAAGGCTAGGCACATTCACATATCTATAATAATAAAAGTGTAACATGCTAATTAGACCAGACATCCCTCCGGATGAAGCCGGGGCTGCGAGGAAAGCTGGTGCCAGCAGCCGGGGGAAGGAAGGCCTACTCTTGTACGAATTTCATGCATCGGCCCTCTATTTTATATATAATAGAAGTAAAGTTGCACTGGTAAAAGATACATGTCATCAGTGGCCTTTGGGGGCGGGAGGTGGGGAGTAAGATCCTTTCAGGGCTCTGCAAGGTCCAGAAGATTCATGGACGTGAAGCTGCCCTGGTAGAAGACACAGAGTCCTGGCCTTCCCTCTTCTCACCAGTGGCCCTGCCCCATCCACTGGCAGCAGCACAGCTCCTGCTACCTGAGCCTTGGAGGAGCCCAGTTTTAAAATCCCACGTCCTGCTTCTGCTACAGTTTGTGCTTTATTAGTCCCATCTATGTAAATTACTAATACTCTTTCTTTCTGTATGTGTTCTGGAAGATAGGGGAAGACTGTCTAAAGATGCTGGCTGGCCCTTGAGTCAGCCTAACATTATTGACATCAGACACCATAAACGGATTTATGATTTACAATGAACACGGACCTAGACTTGGAAATTCTCTGACAAAGATGACACAGATGAGTGGTTTCTAAGCCTATTTAGTGTAGCCCTTAGCTAGCTTTGTGAGGGGGCGACTGATGAACTGCGTGCACCCACGCTGCCACGCCACAGGAAACGCAGGCGGCAGGTCCCCAAGCCCTGCAACTGCAAAGGCATGGCTTGCCTTCTGAAGCCCTGCTGGTAGCATCACTGTTTCCGATCCCTGCACTAGACACTAATGGTGTTTTCGCCCTTGAAAACTGGCAGGGAATTGGATGGTTCTCTGTGTGTGGTGCTCACTAATCCTTCCCTCATGGGAGCTCTTGAATTGCTCCCTCAATGCAATGGACTGATAACTCCCCACTCCTTAGAATAAGCTCTCTGCTTTCCCCACTCACAGGCAATTAATCCTTTAAGGATGCCAGCAAGCCACCCTAGCTCCACCAGTATGCTTTGTACCTAGCCTCACAATCGTGCATTTACTCAAGGAGGAAAGATGTTTTAGCAACCACAATTGTAATTGTATACTCTCACCCCAACATTTCAGAACCTGGGCAAGAGGCTCTCTAGATTAAGAAGGGGCTTACCTTCTTGCCTCCTGGGGAAGAGGCATCAGGGGGAGGTGTACTTGTGATGTTCAGTGGGCTGGAGCCACAGCTGGAAGGAGAGGACCCTCTTATCCTGTCAGAGAAAAGAGGAGTTAATTACATTGCCTTTCCGTTTTTTAGAGAGGGAGGGTGTGTGTGTGTGTGTGAAAGATGAAGGATGAATTGGCAAACTTTTTCTGTAAAGGGACAGAGAGTAACTACTTTAGGCTCTCTAAGTCACAGTTACTCAACTCTGCCATTGTAGCTTGAAACAGCCATAGATCATTTGTAAATGAATGGGTGTAGCTGTATTCCAAAAAAACTTTACATAAAAAAAACAGGCAAGCTTGGCCAATATGGCTCAGTGGTTGAGCATCGACCTATGAACCAGGAGCTCATGGTTCGATTCCCGGTCAGGGCACATGCCTAGGTTGTGGGCTTGATCCCCAGTAGGTGGTGTGCAGGAGGCAGCTGATCAATGATTCTCTCTCATCATTGATGTTTCTATCTCTCCCTTCCTCTCTGAAATCAATAAAAATATATTTTAAAAAATGAAATTAAAAAAAGCAGGTGATAAGCTGGATTTATCCCATAGACACCTAATCTAGGATGCAGACCCTGGAGTCAAGCATCTCACTGACAAAGCCCTTGGATTATGGTTTGGAATTCAGGGTGGAATTTCAAGTAAGTGGCCAGTTTTGTTTCCTTACAAAACCCAGATCAAGAGCAGGAGGGAACTTTAGAAGTTCAGTCTCTATCTTTGATACCATGAACTAAACCCATAGCAATGATTTATCTTCTTCCCTGCAAACACTGTTCAGCCAATGAATACTCTTGGGACACGGAGGTGCCAGGATGCTCAGCCACACCTAGAAAGTAGCTCTGCAGTAATAGTGGTCATCTTCTAAGGCAGTGGTTCTCAACCTTCCTAATGCCGTGACCCTTTAATACAGTTCCTCATGTTGTGGTGACCCCCAATGTCATTGTTACAAATTGAACATAATTACAGCATAGTGATTAATCACAAAAACAATATGTAATTATATACGTGTTTTCCGATGGTCTTAGGCGACCCCTGTGAAAGGGTTGTTCGACCCCCAAAGGGGTCGCGACCCACAGGTTGAGAACCACTGTTTTAAGGCAATAGAGAAATGATGGTCCTTCCAGGCCCTTCTCAGCGAGTGTATTTCTCAGCATAGGTTTACAGAGGGGAAGACTTAGAACCATAAACCCACATACACTTGGCAGCTGCAGGACCTCAGGAAAGTGGCCACGGCCTGGTGCTGAAGCTGGAGTTGAGGCAGAGTATGGTGGCAGCTGCGTGGCCACCAGGCTCCTAGCTCCTCATAGATGAATGCGGCTTTTGGGCCCTCAGGGACCACTCTCCACTGCCCAGCAGCCTTTTGGCACTTGGCCTGCACTGCCTAGTTCTGTGGATCTGTGAGTGAACAAGTTTTCTCTCTCCTGGATCATAAGCTTCTCAAAGGATAAATCTATATGCACCTTTAGGACACACAGAGGCCTACTACTTGCTTACTGCAAAGTGCTGTCTCCACCTTTTCTTACCTCTCCCTGTGAAACCACTTTTTCCCAGGTTCCCCATCTTGGAATTGCCTTTTCATTGTTTCTTGTTTCATCTTCAGTATCTAGTCCTTATATTATTCATTTCTCTTTTGGAGAGCATCACCGCTGTGGGATGGGCCTCGCTCCTGGGTTATCAAGCACGCTCACCTTCCTCTCCTCCCATTCCACTGACTGCCACAGTGCTTGCCAACACCTGCTCAGCATCCCATCATGAATGGGGTGTTATCATTTTCCAGTGTGAACTACTCAGCATCACTTCTTAGTGATATTAGAAATTTCCCATCAGAGCTCGGTGGCTTTTTACAAAGAAGACTGCCCAATTAGGCGGCCAGATTCCTGACCCTGAATATGCCACTCATGTGCCCACCCAGCATGTGCCTGTCTTTTCTAGAAGCAATGCCTACCTTCATCACAAACCCAAGCTTCAACCAAGTTCAAAAACTCTCTTGCCTGCTTCAGCCCATGTACTTTCCCTTTTCTCTATTATAAAGAAAACAGGCTTCTCAGAGACTGTGAGATCATCAAGGTCAAGGGCTGGTTTACCCTGTTCTTGGATGGTCTCAGCCAAGCACAGGGTATGCAGTGGCTGATGGCAACCTGGTCATCGCTGACCCCACATCTCCCTCCTGAAGTGTCATCCTTCATTCCTGTTGGGTTGGAACAGAACAGCTACCCGCTGGGTCGGAGCCCCACTAGAGCCAACTGGAACACAGAGCCAGCCCCATTCACCTGCAAATCCAGTGGCAGCAAGAATTAGCGGTCGTTTTTCCTTTTCCTATGATTATGTCCCATTACGTTTGCAGGACCTGGTTTCCAACTCTCCATTCCCCAACTTCAGATGGACTCATAATAACTACTTCCTTCTCAATGGCTGCTCTTAGAGACTTACACTTAAGTGACAATTCTGAGCCCTCTCTTTCAGTTTCTGTGCCAGGAACTGTCCTGAGTTTCCTCACGATCCCACAGCAATCCCTGGAGATAGATATGCCTCCCTTCCACGGCCTAAGTCAACAGAGACCAAGAAGCTAAGTGAATCTCCTGAGCACCACCAAGTGCCAGTGCAGCAGTGATTCTCAACCGGGTGCCCCAAGAATTTTTAAGACATGCGATACCTATTTAGTCAGAGCACTTTTTCAAATAGAAAAATGACAGTCAACACAATAATGGCTGTCCAGTGTGAATGAATCAAAATTATACCAATTTTTTTTGTTAGATTGGCAAAAAATATATTGTTGTGGTGTGCTGCAGAATTTTAGTCATTAGTTATGTATGCCATGAGAAGAAAAAGGTGGAAAATTGCTGAAGTAGAGGTCCAGGACTCACACCCAGTAAACTTCCGTCACTCCTATGAAGGAGCAGTCCTGCCCGAGGAAGCTTCCATCAGGAGCCAAAGGGCCTGGTCTCCACTACACCCAGGCAGTTTTGTGATCGGAGAAGCGAATGCTTTGAAAACCAGATCTCGGCTCTCCTGCATTCCTGGGGTGCCAGTGTTCCCCGTCCTCACTGGGAAGCACCCTGAGCCATACACCAAGTCACTAGAGAGTGGAGCCTCCCACCGAGTTCCCTTTAGCTCTGGGCTGTTTGGGTTTAGCCTCTTTATTTAAGGCAGGATTTCTCAGTCTCAGCACTATTGACAGTTTGGACTAGAAATTATTTTTGTTGGGGGTGGGGTGGGGGAGAGGCAGTTCTGTGTACTGTAGGTTGTAACTATATACACCCAATGATGTAGGATGTTCAGGAAGCAGCACCCTGGCCTCAATCCAGGGATGTTTAGTAGCATCCTCCCACCTATTTGTGACAACCAACTATGTCTCCAGAGATTATAAAACATCCTCTGGGGGTGGTGGGGGGTGAGAATGCTCTGGGTTGAGAACCACCAGTTTAAGGGAACAACTAGAAGATGCTACTTGCCTGTGGATTTCCATGATTTCCTCAGCAATCATTCGACCTATTTTTCCTGCCCCAGCCCTGGTTCCCCCTGGAATCCCTGGGACAGTGGGGTGGGTCCTCTTTGGGCCACCTACAACAAAGGAATCAGAGAGTGAGAAAGGGGAAACTGAGGAAGAAACACTACTGTATGTTAAATTACAATCAGTTCATCCCATGATGCACTTGAAGTTCAACCTGAGGGCTGTGCCTTAGGGCTTATGGTTAGAACCACAGCTTGGCAGGAAAAGGCTCAGGTTTCCTTCCAGGTTCAGAGGCAAAGCACTGAAGAACCCAATTCCTCCCCCCCCCCCCCCCCCCCCCCGGCTCAGCATACCCTCACTGAATGCACTGTGCTGCACAGATAAGGCAGCTCCCTGCCCTCGAGGCTCACAGCCTCTGGGGTGGCAGACAAGATGAACAGTGGCAAAGTGGGACAAGTTTGACAAGTAGGCATGAGGCACCCAACTCATCCTGGCCAGGGGCAGCTTCCTGAAGATTTCAACCCTGAGCCGAGTCTTGAGAGAGGGAGCATACATTAGCTTGGCAGAGAGGCAGGGAGGGGGAAGCATTCCAGGCACAGCAACCAGTAGATGCAAGGGTACTGAGGAGGACAACACTTGGGAGACCACTCCAAGAGATTCATCGTGAATGAGGATGAAGCAGTGATGGAGGCAACGGGGGAGGCGGGTACCAATCAGACCATGAAGGGCCTTGGATGCCAGACTAACAGATTTGGACAGATGCACAAAGGAATCAGGAGCACCAACGGACCCTACACAGAAAGGCAATGACTCAGATTTGGTTGTTAGACAGCCAGCTGCATGGAGGATGAACTGCAGCGGAGGATGGGGGCAGGCAGAGTGAGACGGGTTAGGAAGTTACCAGGCACAGATGAGAGGGTGAAGGAGTGGCAGTGGTGATGAGAGGTTTGAGACAGAAGAGGCAGGTTCCATGTTCAGACAGAAAGGGAGAGCAGGAGATAAGGTTTCTGGCTTAAGCAACCAGAGGGGCTTGGGGAGAATTGGTTGGGATGTGCTGACTTCCTGGTGCCTTTGGACTCTGGGTGGTCCTTTCCAGGAGGCAGTGCAGAGACAGACCTGGAGCTCAGCGGGGCCTGGATGCAGGTCACCCATGGAGGGGGTCCTGCAGAGCACGTGCAAGTGCCCACGGAGGACGTGGCAAATGTGGAGAGCAGGGGGCAAGGCCGAGTCCTGGGAGGGAGCCCCGGGCACAGCACCCCCTCCCACACAGGGGCCTGTGACAGTCATGAAAGAGCACGTCAGTTGCATCACAGCCAGCGGGCAGCACGAGGGAGAAGCAGGAGAGGAGCCAGACTTTGCTATTTCAAGAGCTTCCAGGACCCAGCAGCCTCCAGAAAGACAAAACCAAGTTTCGGGTATTCCAGGCTCAGAGGGAAGGTGAGAAGACCGTGTCCTTCGTGCTCATCCTCGCGAGGCCTCCCTTGTTCCACAAAACAGGGTGGCTGGGGACCCCAGATACCAGAGGCCTTTTGTTCACAAGCAGCTTCTAAGGGGCAAGCCCCATGCCCTGGGCAACAGTTACCTTCTCCAGGGGGCAGCATGCCGTCCATGCTGTGGGGGGACACTGTGAGCTGCGGGAAGCCTGGGTCCCTGCCTTCCAGGACGCTGGCTCTGTGAACATCCCAGCAAGAAGGAAACGTGAGTCAGGCCTGCTCAGACCATGCACCTTTCACCTTGGCCAAGATGTCCGGTGTCCACTCTGGACCTGGACAGGCCAGAAAATGAAGTGTCTGTCTGAGTGAGTGGCCCAAAGGTTTCCTCGCTGAGCGGTAACACGATGGATGGCATCCTGGCCTTTGGCCTCACTGCCTGGGGGCCCTTCTGACCAGTGGTGACTGCAGCAGCCCCTGCCCCAGCTGCAGGCCTGCTCCCTGCCAGCCTGCACTGCACCTGCCCTAGCCCCTCGCTCAGCCTGAACCACAGGTGGGGGTTTGGACACCACAGGGAGGGAGATGTGGGGAGTGGCCTGGCCAGAGCAAAGGTCTTTCCCTTCCCTGCTTCTCTAGCAGGTGGCATTCCAGCTGTAATGCTCAAGCCACCAGCCCGGTGGCCCCCCCCTCAGCCAAGGCCAGGCTGAGCTGATGCCCATGGGAGCCTTCCATGGACGGCCAGCCCTTCCCTCAGAGATGCCCCGGGAGCCCCGGGTAAAGGGCCTGCAGAATTCAGAGGTTGGCTGCTTTATCTGGAAGGAGGTGGTATGGGTTCCTGGAGCAATACCATAGGCCTGGGGCCTGCACAGTATGAGTACTAAGCTTGTCCCCTGTTAACAACCCGTTTGGCTTCTGCAATCCTGAGGCTTCACAGGGTATTAGCAGTTGGCACTAAAGGATGTGATACTGGCTGTGGCTGCACCCCTTTCCCTGGTAAGGAGCCCAGGGCATTTCGTGTTGAAGCGAAGAAACTTCTGACATAGGAGAAACACTTACAAAACAACAGTGTTGGTTGAGACAATGTATTCTACTTCCTTGGTCCAAGGGTTCATGAAACTGAACCATCGACTCCGCAGTGTGATGAAAGAACCATCTTTGATTTTAAACTTATAGCAGTTAGTTGTAATCTTTTCTCTCGTCTGTAAAACTGCAAATGCAAAGAAACCATGAACATTGTTGTTTCCTCAGGTGAGGGTATGAAAAGCACCAAATCCTAACGCATCGGGCTCCAATGCCACCTCTCCAGTAAGCCAAGGTCGTTTCTAAGGGGCTGACTCAGAGCCTTGCGATTCAGTTGCGAGTCTGTCCCCGTTTCCCAGTGTATGAGATGATGGCTCCAGGAAATGTCTGGCTGCATTGCAGACATCGGCCAGAATCAGTGGTGACGTGGACACCAGCTAATGAGAAGGCGCGGTGCAAAGGGACCGTGTTCTTCTCATCTCAAAGCCCGAGGCAGTACAGCTCTTTTAGGACATCTTCATCCAGAGAAGTCACTCACCTATTTGAACCTATTCTTTTATGTAACTAACACGAAACGAGCACCTTTCATGTGCCAGGCCTGGAGATAGGAGACAGACTATGACACTTGCCCGCAGGAGAACAATGAGGCAGCTATGCAGAGGAGGCGACTGGGGCCTTGAGGGATGAACAGAAGTTTGACAAAGGGAAGAATGCAGCAGTGCCCAGTTGTGACAGGGCCAGGGAGGCGGCAGGGGACAGTGAGATGGTCGGCGCGGCTGCGCACAGGCCTGGGCAGGCAAGGATGGGGGGTGAAGCTGAGGAGGTAGGTTGGGGCCAGGTGGTAGAGGGCCTTGAACGCCTATCAAAGGCATTTGGCCTTGAGTGTAAAGGTGAGTTTTAAGCAGAAATGGGACATTGTCAGGCTTGGTCTACCACAGAAATGGGTTAACTATGGACAGAAGAGGGACTGGGAGCAGAAGGGAGGCCTGTCAGCAGGCTCTCGCAATTAAAAGGTGGGCACAAGGGCCCGAACCAGGACAGTGGAGGTGGCAAAAGGGTCCTCTGTGGACATTCATGTCTGAGGTGAATGAACCGATCTGGTAAACGATAACGTAAAGGAAGGGTCAATACGGGTTTCTCTCTGAGGAGGCTGCATATGTGGCCGTGCCATTAACGAAGAGGTAAAGACAGGCAGCAGTGCAGGGTTTTATGAAAAAGAGAATTAGAACTGTTGGGCCGCACCAAATCTTCAGGGGTCCAGGTGGATCCTGTGAATAAGGGATGCCCTCTGGAAATCAGCCGGACCTCTGTCCAGAAACGGCTGGGCAGGCAGGGCTGGGTTCTGGAGGGGATGAACAGGGCCGGGCCACCAGCCTCCTCTCCTCACAGATTCTTGGCCTCGAGACCCCTGGGCTGGCTGAGGCTGCAGCCCTGGGGCTGATTTCCCGGATGTCCGTGTGGACCAGTGCAGAAGCGGGGCATGCAAACTTAGCGTCCTCTGTGCAGCCGGCTTACCTTGCCTGTGACACTCTGCGAGATGGCCTATGTCATCTTGGTGAAAATATTCATAACATGATGTGCCTAGAAGTTCTTGTGGTAAATATGCCAAAATAGCTGTTGCCCTGGAAGGGAATATTAAAATAAAAAAAAGCCAGGCAATTACTCTGTGGAGATTTTATTTATATGTACATATGTGTATGTATACACATGTACATGACACATGATGTATGTGTGTATATATGACAGAGTCAGCCCTCTGAAAACCACCCGGCTTTGGCCTTGTTCTCATATATATATATGTATTTCATGCAACTGAATTACACTAACGTTATAAAAACTCAGGGACAGAACGCAAAGAAGCCTTTCAAAGGGGTTGTTATAACAAGTAATCAAGTTTTGGGAGGTTTAAAAATGGTAACTATATTAGATAAAAATGTGGCAGAAATCTACACCCCAGTGCAAAACTTATCCATTTTACTGCCAACTTTTTATCAGGAAAACCAAACACCAGAAGGTCCAGCAGCAGGAGCCATCAGGACCTTGGAAAATGTCTTCTTTCCCCGCACGGAGTGACTTTGCAGGAGCCTGAAAATGACTAGCCTGCGAATATCCTTAAGAGGCAGCAGAGGGCAGTGGGAAACCTGGGGCCGCTGGGCCTGCAGCCCAGGTCTACTACCACCGAGTGCAAGTCCCGGAGGAAGCCAGGCTCCAGGCTGGGCCTCCGTCCTCCATAAGCGATGAGGCGGACAATCAGTGCTGTCCACCAGAACCTTCTGCGATGATGGCAACGTTCCATATCTGAGCCAACAGCCACATGCAGCTACTGAGTACTTGAAATGTGACCAGTGAGCCTGAGGAGTTTTATTTTAATTGATTAAATTAAAACTTGAGTAGTCACATGAGCTTACCAATAGCCTCAGGACTACTCTTTTCCAAGTCCTAGTTCCCGAATTCCCATCACAGGAGTGGTCCGGGAACATCCCACATGTGCTGTGCCTACGGGTTCTCTGGCCACGGGCATCCAACCACCTACTTCACTAGCTCCACACGCCAAGAATGAGAGGAAATCTCTGCATTTACAATGACATTCTTATGGATCTCAGATTTTAGCAGCGACCACATCACTTCCTCTCGCTTTATTCTTAGGAAAGCCAGCTCGTTGCCCCATTGTCTCTGCTTTACTCGGGGTTGAACTCCCCATTATCATTCAAGAGTAACATGCAGGCACTCACCTCTGGTCTACAAAAACAAACTTCCCGTCGATGGCATGCCGAGAAACATATTCCATAGACTTCACCCTGATTTCCCCGTTCACCGGTTGTGGAACCACATGAGAATGCAGCCGTCCTATCGCGACAAGGCAGCTGAGATTACACCCCTCATTGTCCGGCTCGTTGTCTTCATCCAGCCCCATCTTTGTGGGTGGCCAGCTTTTCAAATAGCCAGTGCTGTGGATTGTGCAGAAGCTTTTTCGATCTGCTAGAAAGTAAAGTCCACGGTTAGTGGCAGTTGGCTTTAGGGGACGGAAAGGAAGACTGAAAATTAACTATCATCCAGTGTCATGTGTGTTTAGTCGAGCTGGTTAAACCAAGGGAGAGGTATGAGTCTACCTGGGGAAAGGAAGGCTGCCCAGAAACACAATGTGGAGGCAGATCAAGAAGGATGGGCTCGGAGAAACTAAGATGGCGGCATAGATAAACACCGGGAAATAGTCGCCTCCCACAGCAATTGAAAATTATCCCAAAGGACGGAGCAAACATCGTCCAGAAAAACAGGAAGGCTGGCTGAGTGTAATTTCTACAACTAGAAGACAAGAAAAGCACGCTGAGAGCCAGAGGAGCTGCGGAGGCTGAGTGCAGAGGTACGGTGGCGGCTCTCGCGCGCGGAAAGGGGGTGGCACCTGAGGACACGGCTGTCTTTTTGAATCACAAGCTCCCGACTGCTCTGAACTCCGGTTCTGGGAAGTCTCTGGGGACCCAGGACTCATACGGGGAGAGGCTGCTCTGTCAGACGGCAGCGGGCGAACTTGAGGGCGGATTTCCCTCAGAGGTGCTTGCAGCCGTTACCGGGACACTGAGACGCGCGACTCTGGGCGCGGAGAATCAGCCATAGCTTCTTTCTCCGCCCTTTTGACTCCCTGAGACCCCGCCCCACCCAGGCTGCAGCAGAGGCTTTTGCATGTGAATATACCTAACTATAGCCCAGCCAAGCAGACCCGGAACTTCCAAGAGAAGGCCCAAGGCCCCGCAGCGGCTTGCATTGCTTCACAGCTGAGCCTCTTCGTGGCCCCGGCTGTGAGGCCTCAGGCAGGGGATGAATTAGCACCTCCTTAGATCCAGGAGCCACTGTACCCAGTGGTCAGAGGGGGACCATTCTCCCACTTCAGACACAGCTGCTTCCCACAGCCAATTGGCCTGGAGTCAATTCCTCCCAGTGATCCTACATCAACCAAGGCACCAAGAGTGCACCAAGAGTGTCCACCCCAGGTAACTGGGGAGGTTGAGCCACTGGGCCCTACAGGACACCTGGCGCGCAGGGCCACTCTATCAACACAGGGAAGCAGCCAAAATGCGGAGACAAAGAAACAGGTCACAATTGTCAGAAACGGAGGAGGACAGACGACTGGATATAGAGTTCAAGGCCACGTTTATAAGGTTTGTCAAGAATTTTATGGAAACCGCTGATAAATTTAATGAATCCCTCAAGGAGTATAGTGAGACCATGGAGGACATGAAAAAGGACCAACTAGAAATTAAGCATACACTGACTGAAATAAAGAATAATTTACAGAGATCCAACAGCAGACAAGAGGATCCCAAGAATCAAGTCAAAGATTTGAAATACAAAGAAACAAAAAATACCCAACCGAAAAAGAAAAAAGAAAAGAGATTCCAAAAATATGAAGATAGTGTAAGGAACCTCTGGGACAACTTCAAGCCTACCAACATCAGAATTATAGGGGTACCAGAAGGAGAGAGAGGGCAAGATATTGAAAACCTTTTTGAAGAAATAATGACAGAAAACTTCCCCCACCTGGTGAAAGAAATGGACCTACAAGTCCAGGAAGCGCAGAGAACCCCAAACAAAAGGAATCCAAAGAGGACCACACCAAGACACATCATAATTAAAATGCCAAGAGCAAAAGATAAAGAGAGAATCTTAAAAGCAGCAAGAGAAAGACAGTCAGTTACCTACAAGGGAGTACCCATCCGACTGTCAGCTGATTTCTCAACAGAAACCATGCAGGCCAGAAGAGAGTGGCAAGAAATATTCAAAGAGATGAATAGCAAGAACCTGCAACCAAGATTACTTTATCCAGCAAAGCTATCATTCAGAATGGAAGGTCAGATAAAGAGCTTCACGGATAAGAAAAAGCTAAAGGAGTTCATCACCACCAAACCAGCATTATATGAAATGCTGAAAGGTATTCTTTAAGAAGAGGAAGAAGAAAAAGGAACTCTTACCATTTGCCACAGCATGGATGGAACTGGAGAGCGGATAAATACCACAAGATCTCACTTATTTGTGGAATATAATGAACAACATAAACTGATGAACAAGGACTGATCCAGAGACGGAGAGGCTTTGATTGGACTGTCGGGCCTTGGAGGGAAGGTAGGGGAGGGTGGGGGCAAGGGGGAAGGATCAACCAAAGGACTTATATGCAAGCATATAGGACTAACCAATGGACACGGACAACGGGGGGGTGAGGGGATGAGCGGGGGGGGGGGGGGGGGTAGAGGGTACACATATGTAATATCTTAATCAATAAAAAAAAAAAAAAAAAAAAAGGATGGGCTCTGGCTCAGGGACGAGGATGTGCCAAGGCTGAGGATGTGCAAAGACTGAGGATGTGCCAAGGCTGAGGATGTGCCAAGGCTGAGGGTGTGCCAAGGCTGAGGACGTGCCACGGCACAGAGCAGAGCCGGTATAAGAAACAGCACGGAGCTCTGTGTGGTTCAGTGAAAGCGAGGGGCTGGGGGTGCAGCTGGAAAGGCAGGTGGGGCCTTGGATTCTTTGCTAACAATTGCGCTGGTCTTTTCTGTTAGGAAATGAAGATCTCCCAACGGGATTTAAGTGGAGAAACAGCAAGATCAAATCAGGGGTTGGAGGCTCTAGAAGCAGAGTGACAGGTGAACTGAAGAGGAGACCAGGAGGAGGATCGCAGCGAGAGGCGAGGGCTGCGCTGGGCAGTGCCCTGAGGAGGCGGCAGGGGAGGATGTGGGAGAAACTGCTGAGAACTCCTGGGATTTGGTATGATTATCCAAGTATTTGGCATGAAAGAAAGCAAATGAAGGTAACTTGATTTCACTTTGGGACATAGTAAAAGTGTGGAGCACCTTGGGTTTCAACCATGAAATCCTTGGAGTGTTTAGCAAGCATCAGGTCTGTGCTAGTGACTGGGAACTGTAGAAACCAAATCCTGTTAAGGATTTAACTTTTCTTCAAGAGCAATGGGAACAGCCAAGGGTTTGAAGTAGGGAACTGATCAGATTTGCATTTTAAAAAGGTCTTTCTGGCTGCTGTGTGGAGAGATGGAAGGTGTGTGGGGTCTACTTTACAAAGACAGGGGGGAACTGAGTGCAGCCTGGATCTAGGGATAGTGGTGAACGTGGAGGTGGATAAACAGTTCAGATACCTTCTGCAGAAGGAATTCACTGTGGCAGGGCTTTGTAACTGTGGGGTGAAATGGGGTGAGGGTGCCTCTCGGGTGTCTAATATGTGCAACTAGGTGGATGGCGGTTTACATTTTGCTGTATTATTAGTTTTTTGCTGCTATTTATATCAAGGAGAAGCTCAGGTGGTTACTTTTACATCTATCATGTTTAGAGATGCCCTTGAGATATCTAAGTGGTAGATTTAATAAGCAGTTAATTTATGAATCTGGAGTTCAAAAGAGAAGTCTAGGCTAGAAATATAAACTTGGCAGTTACTGACATATAAATGATATTGAAAGCTAAGGGATCACCTCTGGATGCAGCAGATACAGAAAAGAGAAGGTGGCCCCAGACAGGTGAGGAGCCCGCAGCAGGAACCAGGAAGAGGCTGGAGTGGCTGAGGGTGGGGAGACGAGAATGGGGTTTCATGGGATCTGAGGAAGAGAACACTTTAAGATGGCAGAAAAATGAAAAGTGACCTTTGCATTCAGCATGAAGGTCACTGATGAATTCAGCAAGAATAGTTTTGATGGACGGGCGGGTTGCTCAAGAGGCAGTTAGAATTGTGGATGAGAGTATCTTTCCCAACCAATGACAACACGCAGAATGCAAGCAGAGGAAGCCTTCCCAGGACTCTGTTGTCCTGAAAGCCCATCAGGGCTTCCAGCTCTCCCTGCCCCCTTCTCCCACGTGGTAGGTAGCGGGCAGTAGGGTCCTGGCTGCGGTCCTGGGACTTGCCGCTCTGGCCAGCAGGGAGACGCTGAGCCAGTGCCCTGCTGAGCGCACCCGTGTAGAAGCGAGAATCACCTGGGACAGGAGGTGGCAGAAGTGTGAAATGGTTACCTTTTTTCTTTGAGCAGGTGGAGGGGAACTCCTTGTCTTCAACCTTTACTGAAGGCCTGTTACACTTCATCCTACAGAAGAAAGAACGCCGTGCTCCAGAACATAACCGAGATGGCCCAGGGGTTATATCTGTTTTAACTGGGAGTCCAGCTGCAAATCAATACACAAAACGTGATAAACTGAGAGCAGTGTTGTCTGTCAGGAGGGGAGTGTGACCTTGAAGAAAGCCTTTTCTTTCCTGCCTCCCTGCTTATAGCGGTGACATGAGAATAACATTTCTCCTCAGGTTAGGCCTTAAAAGATGCCATACGGGTAGGTGTGTGGTCTGGCAATGTTTCTAGTCACGTGGAATGCAGCCCCTGGAGGAATGGACAGGGTGCTCTGGGGGAGAAAAAGAAACAGCACAGGCTTCCTGTCCAGCCGGAGCTCAGGGCTGAGAAGGGGAAATGGAAGTTCATCATGAAAACACAGGGTGATGTATGATTAGTGCCAAGCGAATGGCAGACACAACCTGTGCTTTCCAGGGGAGAAGAACATAGGCTGGGACTTGATGGGCAAGATTTCGATGCTGAAGTGGAAAGGATGAAGCAGAATACTCTTAGCCTCTCAGTCCAGATCCCTGGCCCCCACTTAGGTCTGTGCTGTCTAGTTTAGCAGCTGCCAGCTCATGCAGCTGTTGCACATCTGACGCACAGGCATGCTGGCGGGGTGTGCTGTGCGAATCCACACAGGATTTCAAAGACTTAGAACTAAAAAAGGTAAAAGATCCTCATTTTGGATTTATTGGGTTAAATAAAATATAGTATTACAATTAGTTTTACATTTTTTACTATTTTTGATTGCAAATGTGACTCATTTGTGGTCTGCATTTGTGTTTCCCTTGGACTGTGCTGTGATAAACCAACTGAATTGGAGTCTTGGGGGAGGGGGCAGCGTGACTGTGACCTTGACAGAAACACCGGCTACTTATCACTGCAGAAGCTGCTGCTGCAGATCCTGTTGGGGCAATGCGCGCCCACTGACCACCACGGGTCAGGGCCAAGGCTACTGCCCAGGGCTCCTTCTGGTCTTACCTCCTGCAACCTCCCTCCCACACTGCCGCCTCTGATCTTCCAAGAATGCCAGTCCAAGCCTGAACCACCTGGTCAGAGCCCCTCCCTGTGTCCCCACCACGGAGAGGCCTTCGTATCCAGCCCTCCCCTGCCCATGCATGGTTTTTTCCAGCAGCATCAAGCAGCCGCATGGCAGGCACCACACCTCTGCACCCACCCACAAATCATTTCCTCGGCTCTCTTCCTCTCTTTCTCACCCGGCAAACATTAATTCATCTTTTCAAACCCACTGCAGTTGTCACCTACGCGGTGATGCCTGTCCCGGCGCCCACATGAGAATTAATCATCCGCTCTCTCTGCCTGGCACCACTTCTGTGGCTGCACCTATTATGCAGGGAGCTGTCTGACTCCTTATCTCCAGGACTATCTGGTAAGAACCTCAAAGGTAGGGGCCAAACACCACTCATCTCTTTCTCCTCAGGTCACCAAAACGTTCCAAGGGCCAGATTATAAAGGACACGTCGCAGAAATCGCATTGTACTTTTAGGAAGAAGAGGAGTGCCTTAATGAAAAGGATAGTTTAAAGGAGATTCCTCTGGTGGTATTTCCCTCCAGGGATTAAAACAGGGAGCTTGGAAGCAGGAAACTGGTTAGGCCATGACTGCACTGGGCCAAGATGTGCCAGGAACTGTCCCATATGCTTTATGTATATTATTGTGTTTAATCCTCGCCATAACTCAAAGACAAAGGTACTATTTTGCAGATAAGGAGGCTGAGGCACAGAGAGGATAAGTAACTTGCTCAAGGTCACACAGCTGGCCAATGGTGGAACCAGGATGTGAGCATGACAATCTGACTCCAGAGCCCACATTCTTAACTGCTGTAGTGCACAGCCTCCCCTGGGTCTAAAGGAGAAGAAAACTACAGGCCCTCACATAGGAGGCAGGAGAGGATGCAGGAACAGGAAGCTGGGGGAGTGTGCACAGTGGTTCCACTGCTGCAAGAAGGAAGCCAGGAAGGGGAGCCAATCTAAGGAGGAACCACTGTAGTCAAAGAAAACTAGCTATATTTCATTTCAAGTTTTCTTACTTTTGTGAGGCTGCATGTATACAACTCAGATAAACAGAGATGATTATTTTTGGGGAGAAACAAATCAACCTGGTGTGAGACATTTAGGGGCATATAACTGATTCTGAATTCCTAGGGGAATTTCCAGATTCTTAAAAAAAAAAAAAAAGACTGAAAATCAGTCTGGCCCGGTGTGCTCAGTGGTTGAGTGTCGACCTATGAACCAGGAGGTCACAGTTCTATTCCCAGTCAGGGCCCGGGTTGCAGGCTCGACCCCAGTGTGGGGCATGCAGGAGGCAGCTGTTCAATGATTCTCTCATCATTGATGCTTCTATCTTTCTCTTTCTCTCTCTCTCTCTCTCTCTCTCTCTCTCTCCCCCCTCCTCTCTGAAATAAATAAAAATATATTTTAAAAAAGACTAAAAATCAAAAATAATAAAATCGAAGTAGTTGTTTTCCTCTCAATGAATTTGGACATTGAATGTTTTCTTCTTTATGTAAACAAAACAAACACAAAAGAATGCACATAATTCCATTTTGCCAAAGATAGGAGGGAAGAGAAGGGACCCACACTCTTAACTGAGTGCGTTCTGCGGTCCCTGGGTGTGCAGTTGCACGGCGCTGAGGAGGCAGCAGCCTTCTCTGTACTCACTTTTCGCATCAATGAGGCGCTCCCGGGGGGCCGTGTCAGAGGAGGAGAGCTGCTCCTTGACTTTGGCAATGTCTTTAGGATGCAGGTAGTCAAACAAACTCTGGCCAATCAGATCATTCTGTGCGCATAAAGTATCAAAAATGACAAGTCAACAGCATATAGAGTATAAATTATCTAAGTGCTTTCCCTTTATGTTGTATTTTAAGCATGACAATTTCAAACATTTCATATGAGAACTTGCACACATGTGCACTTTGTCTAGATATGGACATTGGGAGGTTGGTTCTGACAACACAGGTGGGGAAAGGGCTCAATTACATAAATAGTTCATGTTCCTTGAAGACAAGACTCTGTGCATTCTTTTTATTTCTGATGCCCACAAAGTCCCTTCTGAGATCCCTGGGGGTGGACTGTAGGCATGGGCTCTGCCTCTTGCTCCTTTAAGTCTCTCTGTCCCTAAGCAAGTTAGGTCACACCGAATGCTTCCATAACCTATTCTGTTAGTAGAGATAACTTTCTTGTAAGACTAAAATGAGTAAAATATTTGGAAAACATGAAATTTACTTTAATTCTAATTCATACAAGTGTTGACTCTGATTCTGCCCAATCCAGTGTTCATGCAAACACCAGCATGCCACGACTGACAGAATGAATGAATGAGTGAATAAAACCTCTAGGGACACAATAGGTGAATAGCTAAGCCCTAGAAGCTTCCATAAATGTTATTATTTGATCCTACAAACATTCCCAGATGGTATGGATCATTACAACCAGATTTTAGAGGAAGCTGAGGTTCAACAAAGCTAGTAAGTGGCATGTCACTGAAAGCACAGCACAGGTGGGTTCCATTTCCCTGTTCTCTGGTATTGTATGATCTGCCTGGCCCCCTTCCTCCACCTCTGCCCCGCAGTTGTGGGGTATTTCTTTTGCAGCAATAAGAAAGTTAGAAAGCTGCTGCTGAGATCAGAGTCAAACCTTTCAAATGGTGAAACATGGATCATACATATGTTAAACGATTTTTGTAAGTTTAAATTAATTTCTCTGGTAACAAAGAATTTTCTGGAAGAAGGATTGGTGGGAGGACAAAATAAGCATTTCACATGTGACTTGTATGCTATAATTATTCTGCAAAGTGGGGAGACCTTTTTGGCTGCTGGGCGGCTGCCCACCACCAACAGGGGCACAAGCAATACCTGGCTGTAGTTGAGGATCTTGAAGACAGACTCTGAGACAAAGAGTATCTTCCCTCGGTCACATCCTACGACAAACAAAAATCCATCTGCTGCCTAATCAGGAGAAATGGATAATCAATTTATCACACTTCAAGAAACATGACTGTAATCACTTTGATAGCAATTAAAGATTAGTGTTCTAAGTAACCAAAGCACTGGACTGCTCTCATGGACGATTTCACAGGTATGCTGAGCATAGGATGCTTAAAGCAAATGTCTGATAGAAAAACAAGATTCTCTCCAAGGCAGATCTATATCATCTATGTCATCTAGTGATTACAGGGGAAAGTCCAATTATTAAATTCTGTTTCACAGCAGAATTCAGCGTAACAATGTTCCTTTGATTACATTATGGTCCAGAGACGTCATATGTTATAGCTCTAATTAAAACAACTCTACGCAGTCTGAGATTGGAAGGATCTCTAAGTTCGGAATCCCTTCTCCGATCTCGGCTACATCTGTCCACGATTTAAATGGCTCCATTTTGGGGGAGCACTGGGACAGTGGTTTTTGTAAGATTTTATGCTGACATTTGGAGTAGGGCTGCATCATTGGTACTGTTTTAATCCCCACTTCTGCCCCAAAATGACTCTAATGTACGCAGGATTGAAAGCTAATGCTCTCAAATATTATCCTTTGTTTTATTTTAATTTTTATTTTAATATATTTTATTGATTTTTTACAGAGAGGAAAGGAGAGGGATAGAGAGTTAGAAACATCGATGAGAGAGAAACATCGATCAGCTGCCTCCTGCACACTCCCTACTGGGGATGTGCCCGCAACCAAGGTACATGCCCTTGACCGGAATCAAACCTGGGACCCTTGAATCCGCAGGCTGACGCTCTATTCACTGAGCCAAACTGGTTAGGGCTCAAATATTATCCTTTGACCCATGGCTAGGCTGTTTGTTCCTAAGTAAGATAAGAAAAGCAAAATTTTCCCCTTAAATGCTTCTTACTCCACTGCTTTACATACAAGTAAAAATCTACAGTGCCAGTAAGGACAGGTGTAGAGACAAGACAGTATTTATTAGAGAGACTGAAGCAGGTAACTACCAAAGCTGCAGCATTCGAGAGCTTAGACTATTTCATATGTGAGCACGATTCCTAGCCCCCTTTTCAGATGGGCAAACTGCTCATCTCCTGCTGGGGTCTCTCTACTGCCCAGGAATCTATCCCAATCTCTCGGGGACTTGCTCTTTACTCACCCCCCTGCAGTTCTAATATATGGTGGGTCAATCTTGCTTCGTTCACTAGCTCTCAGTCTGTTCTTGGGAAAAATATAGAGAAACTCCATTCTCTTTTCCACAAAAGGACCTTTGGGATACAGCTTAATTCAAGGAACTAGGAAATAAATTCATGCGCCAGAGGTTAAAGAATGGCACGTGCACTCGTGCTGGGGTGAAAGGAGTGAATGAGAAGGGGAACAACTGCAATGGCTGTGAGAGAAGCCAGTGGGTCACCCAGCTGGGAGGAAGCCAGGATGACCCTTTCCTAAGATAGGCTTCTGAGTGGGTCCAGGGGCAAGGAATGATGGTGAAGGGGAAGCAACTTTGCAAGCACCATCTGCTGGAAGCCTCATTCAGTAAAAAAATAAATAAATAAGGTATTAATAACTTCCTCATGTGCCTTGCACACAATCATTTTCAACCAGGTAAGTGGTTTGAGGCTTTGCATTGATGAAGTGATGAGGCACCCAAGGTGCCTATGAAGAAGGTGACTGTGGCATCGTGACACCTGGGTCTCCAAAGGCCAGCGACTAGTCAGTGTGAGGATGGCTCAATGCATCTGACCCTGCTTCACTGGGCAGATGACGCCATTAGGGGAAGGTGTGGGGTGAGGGGACTCAGGAGCAGAAGGGTAAGGACACCTGAGCACTATGGAGACTCAGGAAAAAGGCTGGCTCGCTCCTGGAGAATGGTGCTAGCAGGTAATCCAGAGCCCTGGGAGGGTCTGCCTATTTTTCAAACCATGGGGAAGCAGGGTATCTAGATATTATAAACAGTCCAGGCCGTTCATTAATGGTACTCGGAAAGCACTTAGTGAGGCAGGCAGGCATCCTTGTAAGGAGAAGCAGAAGTCCAGTTTCTGCTGCCAAACTGTTCAAAACAGTCTGAATGGTCCTTGCTTCTGTTGAAGCAAATTCCTGGGGACGGGGTACCTGGAATTGGCAAGAGTTTAGACAGGACTTCACAGCCACTGTAATGCGCCGGAGAAGAAAGGAAAGTTTTATGGGGGTAGAGAAGACAGATCATCACTGCTATTATATGAAATGGAAGAGCAGAAAGGCAAGTCCAAGATGAAGTATTTAGCTTGAATAGCATACCCTGATAAGTTTGGACATCTGATAAGAAGTTATTTAGAAAAGCAGCAACAAGAAAATTACTAAGCATCTGTCACTATAAAAGGAGCCTATTTTATATATAACATATTCTATATACAATTATTTTTTCCTTAAAAATGTCATATTACCAATATGGCAATCAAGACCAGCCACATAATTTGTAAGGCTCTGTACAAAATGAAAACGCAGGGACGCTTGTACAAAAATTATGATGTTCATGCTGAATCTCAGAGGGAAGGTGGGGGTGGGTGGATGGGTGGGAAGAGATCAACCAAAGAAATTCTATGCATACCCCATGGACACAGACAATAGTGTGGCGAAAGCCTGAGATGGAGGGTGGGGCGGGTTAGAAGGGTTCAATGGGGGGGAAAAAGGGGACTTATGTAATACTTTCAATAATAAAGATTAAAAAAAATTATGATGTTCAAAATGGCAATAGCAGAGCACAAAAGCCAAGCCTGGGCCTGGGTGACTGCCTAGGTCACATGCCCAGGAAGCCCTGGTGGTTTCTCTGGAGATGCAGCAGACAGTTTCTATCTGGAACTTCAGCAAACATCCTCTGAGAACAAGGACATCTGTTGGAAAGAAATGGAGGTGAGGGCAGAGTTGGGTCTGAGTAACTGTGCCCTGAGAGGGGTGATCCACAGATCGACATGAATGTGAGGGAAGCCATGGCCCCACCCTAACATGTTTACCTGTGAGTGGGTATGCCTAGAATAGTGCCGCGCAGATAGAGTAAGTCCTCAAAAATGTTTGAATTAGTGAATGAATGAAAATGAAAGACACAGAAGGCATGCCTACCAGATCTACACGCCACATGAAGCCTCAAAGGATTGTTACTCATGAGCTGGAAGGCGGGACCATCTAATAAGTATATTTCGACAGAGATAAAAAGAAGTTCCAAAAAGTGAACTGCACCTATACAAGATGAAAAAGACCTGGCCTAACAACAATCCATGTGCAAGAGAGTCGGGGAGGGGCAGGCAGTACTACAGGTGCACCGAAAGGTGGCACTAAGACAGCTTCCATGGCAAGGGAGGTACCAACCAGGCCATGCAGCCCCAGTCCGACTGGCCACAGCTGACGTTCTGTTTTGGGCTATGAGGGCCACTTCTGGAGGAGAAAGCTAGCAAACAGGTTCTGGAAAGTGTGTGTGTCAAATGCTGCTGGGGCGGGGGGAATTGCCCCCCCCCCTTACCCCCTCCACTGTGGAGGCTGGAAAATCTTAGCCTGGGCTCTGCCACCTGCCCTGCTGCTAGGGGTGACCAGGCGAACCTTCTCGGCAAGTTGAAGTCCACTCCTGGGCTTCCAGGAAGCGCATCCTTTCCTGATAAAAAGGACCACTGGCCTGCAGCCTCCCCTGCCCTTCTTTTCTGGCTGGTCTGACTACTGAGACCTGGCACAGCCAGCTTGCTACCCCGAGGAAACAGCTGCCCTTCTAGTCCAGCAAAGGTGTGTGGGAGACGGAGCCTGGTTCCTGCTGACCTCACTGGAGCCCACTCCACCCCCACACCACAGCCTACCTAGAACCAGCTAAACTTGAGAAGCAAAATGCTGTTAGTTACAATATTATTGACGATATTTCCTATGCTATATTTTACATCCCATGACTATTTTCTAACTTCCAATGGTATGGTGCTAGGTGGGTACCGGAAATATCAGGGGGAACACTTTATAAAGTATATGATTGGCCAACCCCTGTGCTGTACACTTGAAGCTAATATAAAATAATATTTCATTTAAACTATAATTGAAAATTTTTTAAATAAAAAAATAAAGTAAAAATGAAAATTTAAAAAACCCCATTTGTTCATCAGGCCTTCTGTTCCTCGCAGTTGAAAGCTTTCCAACGCAGCACGTCATGAAGGGATGGAGAGAGAAACTGGAGTTAGCAGGGAGGAGCCAGGCTGAGCCGAACATGGGTACCGACGACACAACCATCAGCCTGGACTACCTCTATCCTGGGCTTTGCAAACATCTGCTCAGAGAAGGGGGCCTTGATTCCATAGGGGCCTCAGCCAGTGAGGTCAGCCCTGGCTGTGCGCGGCGGGGGCAGATACCTTTCCTCTTCGTTATGTTTTCCTATTTTGCTTGTTACAATTTGCAAGAGGACATGTTTCTGAATTCCATTTCTTCCCCTTCCATTGACTCTTGCTCTGCCGGGAACACACCTTGGAGCCCGCACAGGCCCCATTCTGCGGAAGGCACGTTCCCATGGTGCCGCCTCAACTGCCTCTCGCAGAGACCGAGGAGATGAACGAGGAGCTCCAGTCAAGCAGGCGCAGCGTCACCGCCTCCACTTATTTCCCTCGCTGGATCATGGAGTCTTTTCAAGTTTTGCTATTTGGAAGGGAGTCTGGTGTAAAGATTTCGGTGGATGCTTTTGCGCTAGTGGTTGAGAATCAGAGAAATTCTCAATTGTTCAGTGTCAGTCCCTTTCTACAATCTTCATGCAGGAATGTGGTTCTTAGCTACCGCCTATTTTTAACAAAGTCCTGCCTCTTCTGATTTAAAACCACAGTAGCACAGACCTTCCATTTTTGCTAAGCAAGGGCAGAAGGGAGGAGGGAGGTCTCAGAAGGAATGTGAGGCCTGTCCAAGCAAGAAGATAAAGAGGAAGTGGCCTAGGAACAGTTCAGGGTTCAGACATCAAATTCCCACATGCTGGGACTTAACCCTGAAATCTGTAAAAATAAGTGTGTGTAAAACAGCCCGTAATTGGCACATACCCTGAGGATGAGGTGTTTCAATTCATCATCTGACAGAAAAGTTGGTTTGTAGTTTGCTTCCGTGTATGGATTGGTGGCACCTTAGTGGGGAAAGAGAGAAAGAGTTGGCACATTTTATATTCAGATAATGTCTCATTTTATTTCACTGCCTCTAACCTACCACCAGGGATTTAAATTTGGCCGTCTTTTTCCTTAACTGAGATAAGGCAAGACCTGGTTTTGAACAGAACCCTGTAATACCAAAGAGAATTCCGCTGAAAAGAGAACACTGTTGCCCACAGGAGACTGAACGAGCGTGCTTTTGTCACCACGGGGAAAACCAAGAGGTAACAGAAGGAAGTTACACATCTGCTTCTAAGAGAGAAGGCAGCTCTAGAAGCAAACTGGCTGATGCCCCTGTGACGGTCCCCTCCTCCCAAGGTGTGTATTCAATGCGCTGTCTAGCAGCCCTTCAAATAACCACTCTACACGCGTGGGAAGTCATCCGGTCTGCCAGGCAAGTAAATATATTATAGAGGGCATTTAGTGTGAGCTCCCCTTCACTGCTGGTGAGCTAAATGAGCTTGGCAACCCAGAGAAATGCATCACTTCAGTAAATGCAACTCTAGGTCCCGGGACTGAAATGGAGTAAGACTTGTGTTTAAAAGGCTGTCAGTTGGGCGTCTTTCAGAAGAACAATAACTTAACAGAGAAAAATGCCAGCAGTAAATGACTTGGAATCTGCAGAATGATGAGTGGAAGAGTGAAGAAATAAAATGAAACAGGTCCATAACAATTCAAAGTGCCAAGGGGAAGGAGGTAAACAGGACGTGTCTGACCTCCATGTCAACCAGCAAGCATGGATTATTGATTCACACCCACTTCTGTGATAACTGGAGTTTGCACTCTTCTACTTTAATAGAAACTGGCTGATAGTAGTTTAGTCTCTACCATCTCAGCTAGTATAAATTTTTAAATGCCATTCTCCAAGCACAGGATACAATTATATTTTTGAATAACAATCAAAAGTCAGACAAAACCGGCTACGTCTTATTTTTGGTGGCTTTGTAGAAATAAAAAGATGTAGTTCTTTTGCCACACAGCTTAGAGATCTGACTGAGCGCCCACTTTCCAATTGCCTCAAATAGCCCAAGACTAGCTATGGAAAATTCCAAGAACAGCATTCACTAAAAGGCTGATAATGTTTCAGATTTCTCCTGTGGTTTGGATAAGTCACTTCCACAGTTCTGCCTCGTTTTCTCAACCTCACCACACTCAGAGAAGAAGGAAAATACTGCCTCTCCCATAAAGGGTCTGGCTAGTTTGGGAAAATTCCAGGAAGATGACTATGTCAATGTTCATTTCTAGCAATAAAAAAAAAACAAAACAAAAAAAAACGCAGCAAGAATCATGAACCAGTAACTCTTCAAAGGAACCATGATGGATTTTCCTCTTAAACATGAGACTGACTTTTCTGGGTCACTCAGTGCACGTAGATTTCTGATGCTTGTCATGTATGCATGGGGTCTGACTACATGCACACATATGGGGCATCAGTGGTGCCCTCTCTGATATGTGCATAGTCTGACCACACACACAGACATGCTCACAGCCTCTACCCTCTGGGATAAAAGGCTGTGGAACTGCATCTTGATACTCACTTCATTGGGCATCGTGTCTACTGCTGAAAATTACAGGCATATTACTCAAGGCGACACATTTGCAAGTCATAAACATTTGCCATAGGGACGTAGGAACATTCTAGGCAAGGGTGGTACATTTGTGGACAAGGGCGTAAAGGACAATAAAACCTGGGGTCTCACCTCGTAGTGTTTTCATGTGCTGAACAGCCATCCTTAGCACAGTAAGTTTATCTAATTTCCTGGACATCGCGTTGCATGTGGGTACCAAGGAAGCCAATTCGTCAATAAAGCTGTTCATTTTATCCCGACGCCTCTTTTCAATTTGACTGTGAGCTTCCCTGAACAATAACATGAATAACGAATTCTATAAAATGTAACCCAGCATTAAGGAAACAAAGACAAAAATAAGATATAACTGTTTTCAGTAATCATCTGGCAAGGCAAATTCAGAATTTGCAGACTACTTCAAACTGGACTTTTTTATTAAAGTCACTAAAAACGTGGCCTCTCTGCCAGGTCAGGATTAGTTTTTTTAAATGCTTATCTCATCCTTCCTTAGAATTAAGAAATATTTTTTAAAAACTGTCTTTTCAGACTAAACTGTATTGTTAATTTCTCATTTCTTTTCCTCTCAGCCTCTATAAATTTGGATTTGAAGATGGAGGCAGATGAAAAAAGGAGGGTGGTAGAGTTTTTAAAGAGCAAAACATCCAGAACCGCCATCATATCAGCAAGGGTCCTGTGGTCCCAGGTGAGCCGTCTCTGAGGGCTGGAAGGAGCCTGCTGTGTGGCTCTCCAGGCTCACTGGGTGAGCTGCCAGGTAATTAATGCTGCCATCCTTGGATCAAATATGACCCCACATAGATACAGCAGATGCTACATCTGTCCCCAGAACTTCCTCCAAAGAACATCACGCTCCTCCCTCCCAGGAGCTGCTGCCCCTGCACACTCCCTGACTGGTTTGCACCTGCCATTTGTGACAGCCCCCTAAAGAGGTGCATCCACGGTGGAAATGTAGTTCCCTGCTGCCCTGGCCAGGTAGCTCAGTTGATTAGAGCATTGTCTTGATATGCCAAGGTTGCAGGTTTGACCCCTGGTCAAGGCACGTACAAGAATCAACCAACGAATGCATAAATAAGTGGAACAACAAAGTAATGTTTCTCTCTCTCCCTTCCTCCCTCTAAAACCAATGAAATTAAAAATAAAATTTTTTTAAAAAGAAAAAATGTGGTTCCCTGCTGCTGCCATAGCAACAGAACCATGAGAGCGCCTGCCAAGGCGGGTCTGCCAGAGAAAAGTGAGAAATCTCGGGTTAGTCAAATTCTGCCTCTCTCAGTTCTGTCATGACGGCCTCAGAGCAGGAGGGTTGAGGACCACATGGACAGGGATAAGCAAGTGTGGTTGGAGGCAGGAGGCACTATGTTAGAGCACCTATTCCAGGGAGCAGGGCATCCCCCGTTCTGCCTACAGGAGCAATTTTCAGGGCAACATGGGCCCCTTTCAGAGGCGAGGGGCGGCCCAGGAGCTGCATCACTGTGCCCGGTCTCCTCCAGGGCCCTGCAGGGAGGAAGGAGTAACCTGCCAAAGACTAGAGGGAAACCTTAGCCTTGATTTATTTTCTGCTCCCTCCAAAGTCCTTCGGGTTACCCATGCTTAGACAGGAAAGAGTGAAGGCAGCACAGCCTGCAGAGAGGGAGGGCAGGAGGCCACAGACATGACTATGTTGAAGGAACCGCTAGACGGGGACCAGAAGCACAGAGCCTCCTCGGCGGCCCCCAGGAGACCAGCAGTGAGACAAAATGAGGCCCCTTCTTACCTGGCGTTTTTTATCCTTCCTTGGTGCTCTGCGAATTCTAACCTGGAAAAAAAGGCAAAAGATGAAAACACAAACCAATGTCTTCTTCCCTTTTCAATTAATTTCTCTGTTTAATCCCTGTCATCTCCACAACACACAATGTTGATTGTCAGCCAAACTGGGGGCTGGGGGAAGACAATCTTGAGCCCACAGGCTCACAGCCTCCTTGTTTATCCCCCATCCAGGACATGGTAGAACCTGCACCAACTAATAGAATTTGCGATTATGCAAGGAAATGACTATAAGGACGCTGAAGTTAAATGACTGGGCTCACGGTACCTTCCATGGGGGTCATCTTTGTCTGTGTCCATGCTTTCCCTGAAAAACAGACAAGCAAAAAAACACAGAACAGAACATGACTATTAAAGACATACACAATACCTTCTAATCATAATGCCAAAAGCTCTCATTCATCCAGAAACCAAACAATTAGAAAGGTCAAATAGCATAGTACTGATTATGGATACGTAATAAACATATATAAGTAAAAACAACTTGAAACTATATAAAACTCGGACTGGTTTTCCAGATTACCAGATGAAATTTATATATAATCTCAATAGAGTTTTCATGTTAACATATTTTACCACATTGTGTGAAAATTGGGAATAGGTTGCACTTACGGAAACTGTTAGTTCATCAGCGTAGCTAAGTAACTACAATACCTACAATAACTCATTCTGGATAAATGGAGCTTATTCATTTGCAAAACATATCAAGCATCAGATATCTGTGCATACATACAGACTGGATTGTGTGGGGGACTGAAGTGAGGAGGGGAATCAGAGCCCCGAGGCGCCTTTCAGAGGCACTGCTGCCCAGTGTTCTGGTTCTCAGCATGTGGGGAACCCCAAGGAACGGGACAGAGAAGGGACTGGGGCAGAGGCTGTGGGACCCTATTTGGCTGCAGAGGTGCTGGGGTCCCAGCATGAACCTGCCTTCCTTCAACAGACTCCAGAAATCCAAGTTTCCTGGCATCTTGTGTTTCAGTAGAAAATTGACTAGAATTCTCAGAGAAAGGAGTTCAAGGTCCCCAGGGTCAGCTCACAGCCTAATTCAGCTCCTAAATTTATCAGGCAGGCACTGACTCCCTCCTGGGCCTCTCCCCTTTCTCCTTATCCCATATAAAGGAGGAAATGCACCCTCCACACAAGGTGTTTCTAGGGCAAAAATGACTTTTCAGAAGCACTGAGTCATGGCATTCTGGAGCAGTGGTTCCTGGCAGCGCCCTGGATGTCCTCGCAGACAGTGTCTCTAGCTGGTCCTGAGTCCGGAGGAAATCACATAGCCACACAGGCAAATGGAAACTTCCATCCCCTTTGTCTGGGCGTGTGTCTGCTTACTAAGGCCAGAGTGACCATCTCAGGGAAGAGGAGCTCTGCCAGGAAGGTGTGACGTTAGTACAACAAAATGATAAGGAAAGGGATTATGGTTGCTCCATTAACAGAATCTCCATGATTTCAAAAGACTTGCAAACTAGGGTCCCTGAGGGAAACCTGATGGTGACAAGGTTGGAAACCACAGATAGCAGAGGTCTTAGAGCATGTCAACAGTCCATAGAAAACATCTCCTGGTCTCTCTATTGGGGAATTACTGCCACAAAAGAACACCCTTCCGGTCTTCACTCCCATCCCTGGGCATTTGCTCTGAATCATCTGAGATAACTTGCATATTAACCGCAGCATCTCCACTGTGCTCCCCAAGTCTGATCTGTGAACTTTAGCATAACGGACATCTGCTGTTGGGGGGACTCCTCCTTGGAGATTTTCCCTCCTTAAACAAAAGCAAACCATTTAAATGGCCATTTTGGTAAGATTCCACACAGGGGCCTCAACAAAACAAACGTGCCTTTGACTGTTCTCCATACACTGCCTTACGCCCTAGTGTCTGTGCAGAGATAGAAAAGTTGTCTGTAAGTGTGAAAGTTTACTTACTCAAAAGAAAAGTCATCAAGTCTAAAAAAAAACACACACAAAAATACTATTTAATATAACAGGTACATACTCGTTTCAATGATGTTTAAGGGCAATATCAATGTTCCTATGCTGTTTTTGGAGATGACCACTACTTACTTGTTCTGCAAACACAGGGTGTTCCCAAAAATGTATACACACACTTTGAATAATTATAAAGGCAGTGCTTGTTCAAATACATTTCATTTTCAAGATCGAGCTATTCAAGTGTATATACATTTTTAGGGGACACCCTGTATTAACCAACTGATGTCTTCCTCAGGGAGGGGCCCTCAGGCAAAGCTCGTTCTGAAACCGCTGAGGTTACACCCACGGCCTCAGTCACTTGCTCAAAGGAGCAAAGGAAGGTAAAGGCGGGGTCAAGGCAGGAACTTGGCTTTAAGGCTCTCTCCCCGCCGCCCCCCCCATCCCCCCCCCCCCCCCCCCCGGCATACGGACAGTCTGGGAGGGGCTGATGCCTCAGCAGTGCTGGCACTAGAGGTCCCCCCCCCCCCACTTGCTTCTGGGGCAAAGTAAAAGAAAACAACTGTGTGGCCGCCTGGATTGCATCTTCCACTCCCATCCCTTTCCCCAAAGGGGCTCCCTCTTCCAGGAGGAGCAGCCCCCCGATGCTCCATGCCCATGAACTGCCACTGTGTTCGGCCAGAAGAGGACTAGTCTGAGGGCCTTACTGGTAGTCGGTGGAGCTGCCTTTCCGCTTGCGGGTGCAATCCACGCCACTGGTGCCCAGGGAGCTGGAGAGGAGGTCCGTGGCGCCCGGGGACATGAAATCACTGATTGTTGAAGAAATGTCCATCCTCTGGTCCGCCATTGGGAGTCTGGAATTGGGACAAGGAGGCACAGAGGCGAGTTTATTTCCACGGGCTCTTCTAAATGCTGGAGGGCCCAGTGGTGCTGGGCAGTGACAGGGGCCTGTTTGCAGCACCCACACCTCTCACCCAGCCCCTGGAACAGGCCCTTGGCAGGAAGGGAAGAGCAGTGTGCCTACTTTAACACTAGTACAGGTGATTTAGGCTCACTGTGCGTTTTCCTGATGAAAAACCCGGAGGACCCAGGTGAGGGCGTGGAAGAACTAAACCAGAGCCCAGGGCTCCGGGAGCTATGGCCCATGCTTCCCCCCCAAGGGGACCAAGTGTCCCAGATGTTCTATGAGAGTCCTAACTTCATTTTCTTCCAACCAAGAAATCAAATCAATGAAATAGATGATTTACTTGTTATCTTTGTATTTTTGTTACAATTTTTGTAAATGTCATAGGAAAGTAGACAATATACAGTGGGGCCTTGACTTACGAGTGTCCCGACTAACGAGGTTTTTGAGATACCAGCTGTCTCTCCGCCGATTTTTTGCATTGAGTTGATAGAGTTATTTGAGTTAACGAGCTCCTTAACGAGCTCGTTTTCAAACGAATTAAACTCGTAAGTCAAGGCCCCACTGTACTTCCCCAGACTATACCGGAGTGGGGAGAGGGGAGTAAAATAAGTTTACAGTTGTTCGTAGGAAAAATAACATAATAATTAATAAATAACAATACAAGAATAAACTCTGTTTCGTGTACTCACAACTATAAACCTACTTTTGCCCAGTTTGGTCCCTCTCTCAGCAGCCCAGGCAAAGTCTGTCCTATCTTCCCTGACTGTCCTTTCATACCCAGCATCCCCTGCAAGAAAAACCTTGCATAATGAAATGAAGACACTATAAAAAATTTGCAAAACATTTTGAGAATTCGTATTTTAAAAGCACAAAGTGAGCTGGCCCAAAGGAAGAGACTGACAGGTACCTTATAAGGAACTCCAGCTCCAAACCAGGTTGAAGAGGGCTGGGTGCTGCCCGCAGTCGGGGCCGGGCTGCCCAGGATGTGACTGGGGCTCACTCCTCTCTGGGCCCGAGCTTCCTCATCTGCAAAGCAATGGCTAAGTGTGAGCGCTTGTTTTCACTGTTACCATCAGGCTCACAGATTCAGGAACCAGGCCCACCTGGTCAGGTTTGCGCCACCTTTTCACTTTCTCAAGCACTGCTGGAGTGAACATCTTGGTGTGTATCCTGTATCTCCATGCACTTGAGCTACCATCTCTTAGCATAAATTTTGGAAAGTAGGACTGACAGAGCAAAAGGGGACACACACTGTACGCTTGGTACACACTGAAACACTGTGCTCCGGAGAACTCCAGTAATTTATATCCTCAACAAGAGCTCCTGTCAATCTGAAGGTAAGTACAGACCTCATTGTGTTTACTTGTATTTATTTTTTTATTTTAAATTTTTTAAATATTTTATTGATTTTTTACAGAGAGGAAGCGAGAGAGATAGGAACATCAATGAGAGAGAAACACTGATCAGCTGCCTCCTGCACATCTCCTACTGGGGATATGCCCGCAACCAAGGTACATGCCCTTGACCGGAATCGAACCTGGGACCTTTCAGTCTGCAGGCCAACGCTCTATCCACTGAGCCAAACCGGTTTTGGCTACTTGTATTTTTAAATGACTACAGATGGTGCTCCTATGTTAGAGGCATCTCTCTGTTTTCCTTTGTGTCTACTCATGGCTCATTTTCCAATAAGTTGTTCTCAGTATCTACAGGCCTCCAGACCATGTTCACCTGGGCATGATGGGAGAAAAGCTTACAGTCCACCTCCTCAGTTCTGTACTGCAACAGTTCTATACTGGAGGAGAAGAAACCTCTGAACTTCATTCCCCTCCAGTTACTGCCCCATTCCTGTTTCCAATTCCTTTCCTCCTACTCTATAAACCAACCCCAATCAGGCTTTTGTTCCCATCATTCCAATAAGACAGCCTCCACTGTCATGAGTGACCTCCTCACTGCTAAGTCCAATGGCCCGTGTTCCATTTGCTCCCTATTTGACCCAACAGTGACATCTGATAGTTCTGACTTCTCCCTCCTCATCGTCTCCTGGTTTCAGAGATGTCACTTTCTCACAATTTTCCTTCTACGTCAGTGACCATCCCGTTTTGGTCTCTTTAGCTAGTTCTTCCTCATCTCCCTCCCCTCTAAATGAGGGTCCCATGGTGTCCTTGCACCTCCCCCTCTGTCTATACTCCTTCCCTAGGAGATCTGTTTAGTTTCATTGCTTCAAATACTAGCTATGCTAGGACAACTCCCAAATTAACATATCCAGCCCAGACCTCTCTCTGAATTCCAAGCTTGTATAACCATCTCCCTCTGAATGTACAATAACATCCTCGAACTAAAACATCCACAACCAAAACCCTGGCTCTCCCCAAGCCAAGCCTTTCAGTCATGCCGATGTCAGTAAGCAGTATTTCAATCCTTCTGGTTCCTCAGCCCCCAAACCTGGAAGTCATTCTGACTCCTCTCTTTCTTTCACAGCCTGCACCCAATCCATCACAAATCCTATTAGCTCAATGTTAAAAAAAAAAAAAGAAAAAAAATCCAAAATTCAGCCACTTCTCCATTTTTACCTTTACATTTCTACTCAAATATCACTTTATCAATGATGCTTCCTTGAATATCCATGTAATACAACTCCCTGCCAATCCTCCTTAACCACCCCTACCCTGCTTTATTTTTTTCTATAGCCCTTATCAAAATTTGGCCCACAGTAATCAACTTTATTTCTTCTCCATTAGACTATAAACATGAGAAAAGCAGGGATTTTGTGTGGTTTACTGCTTGCATCCTTAGTACCTGGACCACAGGAAGCACTCAATAAATGGATGTTGAATGAATTTATTTGTATATTAGAAATATATTCTTTGTTCATCATAGATGTTATAAATACTTACCCCCCTTTTTGCCTTTCAACTTTATGGTATTTATATAATAAAAATGACATTTTAAAAAAAGCCTTTTCTTACCCCCCAAATCATAAGGATATTCTCTTTGCCAATATTTTTTACAATTTTACTTTATTTAGTTCTTCAATCCACTTGGAAATGATTTCTGGTACACTACGAAATTCCCAACCTTATTTCCCTTCAATGGATAGATAACCATCCCAACACCAATTACTAATCTACACATCCTGTTGCCAGTCATTTGAAATGCCATCTTTACTGACTCATTGCCTATCTCTGGACTTTTTAATCTGTTCCTCCGATCTAGTTATTTCCATTCTAGTACTACACTATTTATTATTGTGGTCTGATAATACATTTTACTACCTGGTAGAATAAATCCTTTCCCTCATTCTATTCATTTCCTGTATATTCTGATTTATTCTTTGAGAAGCATTTTATAATCATTTAATCACTGTTACATTATTACTGACATTAAGAGAAGTGGGTCGGGAATGAGAACAGAGCCCTGCCGTCAGGGTCCTGGTGGTGGCCCTTCGGGCTGTGTGTTGGGCATGAGTGCCACCTCCAGCCCACCTCTCTTTGCATGAGGCAGAATATTTGAAGTTTCACCACTTCCTGAAGGAAGAACTACCATGGAAGCTTCCAATAAGCCAGTGGGTGAGGGGGACGGTAGGAAATATGACGACTTATTACCTGAAGTTAGAGTTCTTCAACCTCCGATCCACCGTGGGGGAGAAAGGAGCCACTGGACTTGGTCACCTCAGGGCGATTTTCATGTTTTGCAGTTTCCTTTCAGGCAGTCAACTTCTCTCAGAAACCTGCAGCGGGGCCCACCGGAAAAGAAAACGCAGATAGGTCAGTCTGGGGTAAATACGTTTTAAAATCTCATATTAGGTAAGGGAGATGGGGGAGCCAGCTCAGAGCTCCTCGTTACAGGGAGTAACTGGGCTGCGCACAAGCCCTCCTCCAGCGGCCTGTTAGACTAACTACAGACACCTGAGGGGGTCACGTGTTGGTGGTTTAGTTTAACAAGAAATATGTTAGCAGATGTTTTCTGTTAAAAACAATGGCTTTTAAATTACTAAACATGGGTTTTGGGACATGGCCTTAAGAAAGATAATTATATTTTTCACTTCTCATACTGGGCCAAGCAATAATAACACTCAAGCAGTAATTGAGTACTTTGCATTGAGCCCTGTTCTTATTGCATTGTATAGATTAACTCACTTAAACCTGAAGGATAATGCTATGAGGCAGATACTATTGTTTTCTTCATTTTACTGAGGAGAAGGCTGGGACAGAGAGGTGAAGGAACGAGGCAAGTTCACACAGCTGGGGTGGAGGGGAGCCAGGGGCCACCCTCACTGCTAATGTTGTCACTCAACCCCCCCAGGTGAAGTCAGTTACCTAAACGCAGACAAGGAACAAGGGGAAACAAGTCTTGAGAAAACACTGAGCCAACACAAAATGGGAGCAGAGCCAGTACTTTAAGCATTTTAGCTTGCTCCCAGAAGGTTTAAGAAAATGTCCGTGAACCTCAAGCACGTCTGTGCACACACAAAGCTAAGGGAGAAATCCACTGGGAAAAGGCACCTGCTCATGTGAACAACGTGGGCACTGCCCTGCCCAGCTCCTCCTGGCAGGACAGAGGGGTCTCCTCTCTGCCCTGTGTTCCCTGCATCTGGGAGGAGGTGGCTGGAAAGGAAGACGAGAGGTGCAGCCACCCTCTGCCTCCTGCCCCGTTCTGCCCTGAGATGGCAAAACTTTGGTTTTAGGTGGGGCTTTACTGACCTCGCTGAAGCAAGAGTTCCGGCGTTACACATTCCACTGGCTAATTCCTGCCATCTGTGGACTATCTATCTTTGTCTTGATCATTACAGAGGCCTTCAGATGAATATCCAGGAATAGAACTGATTTGTCCTCTTAATTTATGCCCCTTTGCAGTCTGACTCAGAAACCTTCACCGTCTGCCTGAGAACCCCATGTGCAAACAACCTGACCGGAGCGCTGGACTTCTAGTTCCTGAGCCTCAGGTGACACAGCAGCAGGAAATGGACGCAAAGTCCCCAGGAAGTGCTGCTGGAGGCAAGGCTCACCGTGGGACTCCATCTAAGTCCCATTCCCCGCCAGGTCACACACTATCCTCCCACCCCTCAAATGAGTATCCCAAGACCCACCCTGGGCATCCTTTCCCTCCTTCCCACACTCCACAACCCCCAGTGAGCCCTCCGCTGGATGGGTTCAGCCACTTCCCTCGCCCCCTGGTTGCCTCCAACCAGGCTGCTTTCCTCTCAGCCCCCTCCTCACTGTGGCCAGAGACAGGACACCCCCTGCTCAAAATACTTCAGCAGCTTCTGCTCTGCTCCATGCCTTCCAGATAAAACCTCGAACTCCAGGAAACGCCAGGCCTCCACCATGGCTTGCTCGCCCTCCAGCCCAACCCTCCTCATCGGCTGCCAAAAGCTCGAGGCCACTGAGATACTTAAGTTCCCAGACTCAGCTGTGCCCACAGTGTCCTGCAGGTGTGGCTCCCTTTAGCCACTCCATCACCTGGTGAGCTCCTGCTTCCCTTCCCAGTGCCCTCAGGCGTCACCTCCTGTTCGCTCTCCAATGTCGCTCCTACCCTTCCTGACACACCCTGTGGCCTCCATCTACCTCTGCTCCCCGCCCCACTGTGATCTTATTGTTAGGTGTCTCCCAGTACCACCCCTCACTCCCCACCCCCGAAACTTAGATGAAGGTTCTAGGTACCAAAAGCCATGTGAAATTTCTTATTTTGATAAATGTTTCCAATACTCAAATTTACTTTATAGAAATAACAAATGGTAACATGGATTTTGGCACTATATTTTGCAAAACAAAGGCCTTTTGGCCTTTCTTATATGTTTGGACAAAGTAAGGAAACTAAATCAGCTGTGATACTTAACAATTATTTTTGGAAAAGTGTCTTCTCTCTGAGAAAGTATTCTTAGATGTAAGACAATAAACGATACAACAAAAGAAAGACCACGCTCTCTTTCTGTGCTACCTACTTTGAAAAGAGTCTTGACTCCAGGGAGGGGGCTCCAGTGGACAGAGGTACTGTGAGCGGGGCCCTTGCTAGGGGGGCAGGGCCAGCTCTGATGCTGCCAACCAAGTGGCACATGGCAAGAATGCTTTGGGGAGAGCCTGCCCGGGAGTCAGGGCCACATGTGTGCCCGCTTCTGAGTTAGAGAACCCAGAGGTAGGGGAGGCTCACTGGCCAGCCAGAAAAAGTGAGGCACAAAGGGACTTGTGCAGTGTGCCTGGGAGGAACTCAGCACCCTCTGTCCCACCGCAGTGCCTTGAGCTCCTCAGAGCACAGGGAGGAGACTCTCAAAGGCTCCACAAGGAAGTCAGGAGGCTGGAAGGAGGGGTCACAGCTCAGGCGCTCCTGCAGAGAAGCCTGCAGCTGAGAAGGATGAGGGTATCAACCACTCCAGAGGGAGACACAGATGCTCCTCTGAGCAGAGTGGGAAAGGCCCAGTGCCCCTTAAGAAACCCACACAGACTGTATACAGGAAGATGGCCATATGCAAGACCACCAGTCACACAGCAGGGGTCTCTCTGCTCCCGCCCCCTGCCCCAGCACCCCAGAATGCTGCAAGGAGAGAAAGGGCACCTACAGGCTCTATTAACGTTCTAACTATCAGCTGCCCGCCCTGTGGGGAGCGTCTGCAGGCCGCCTGGGTATCAGGCCCGGCCTTGTGACTGGACTTGACTGAAGATAAGATGGACAGGACAGCCGCCAGTTTGGAACAGAACCTTTGGCACATGTTTCTTTGTGCCAAGACCAGTGGTTTTCTGACTAGCTCATGTTCTGGATGGACAAAAACATGAGGAAGAGATCAGCTTTGCTACTGTTAAGCCATTGAGATGCTGAGGTTGGCTATTACTAGGGTGACCAAGTCTTCTGTTTGCCTGGGACCTCCCCATTTTAGCACTAAAAGTCCTGCATCCCAGGAAACCCCTCTGTCCCAGATGAACCAGGATGGTTGGTCATCTGGTTCTTATTGCTGTATCACTCCTCCTAAGCTGCCCGACACAGGCAGGAGGAAGGAAATACAGAGCAAGATCCTGGAGCCACAGACCCAGCTGACATGGGAGGAACCAAAGGGAACAGCCAAAGGGAACTATCTAGTTCCATCTTCACGATAACCTGCCCATTAACTGTGATTATTAACAAATATTCCAGGGAAGAGGCTACAGATTGAAGGGTCCAAGTCATCTTCAGATGGCACAGCTGGCTAATGAGGACTGAGCTGAGGTGTGTCTGGCTTTGGTTCTAACCACCACCCTGCTGCTAGTGCTGCCTCCAAAACCACCCCTGCAACCGTAACGACGAGACCCCCAACCAAGCACTCTTGGGGACAGAATGAGGGGAAATGCTAAGAGGGAGCAATCCTGGTCCAGAAAACCGAGCACATAAGCCTTCTCTGGGCTTCCTGGCGAAGAGGACAGAGAGCGACCCCTGGGTCCTCTGCCAGGCTGGGGCGTGTATCAGCTAGCCCACTGGAACAGGATGAGCCAGGAGGCGTATCTGCCAGGGAGGGTCTCCATGGGACCTGAGCAATGCTGTGCAGAACGGCTCTGGGGAAACATGCTTCGAGAAAGAACACAGGTCTTCCCCCTTTAAAAATGGGACCCCAGGGAAAGCCTGCCCTGCCCTCTCACTGAATAGAGTTCTGTTAAGACCACTTTGTGAAGCCCCAGGATGTCACTGGAGCAATAAATGGGCACAGCTTAGGGAAAAATGGGCGAGAGTGAAATCAACATCTTTGATTACCTTGCCTGGTAGCTATGTGCTAATTAACCTACTTCCTCACAGCATCCCAGACCCCAGGGTTACTGAGGGGATGAACGTGGACTTGCTCAGGTCTGTTCAGATGGTGGTGGCCTTTGAGCTGAAGGGGCCCTGTCCCCTCTGCAAGTCCCCCGGACCCTTCTTACTCTGCCAGCCTGTGGGGAGTTTGGTTGCCTTTTCCACAGATAGATTTAGAGAACATTCACCCAGTGAGACTAGGTACCAGCCCTAGAGCAAGCATGTCAAACTCAAGGGCTTCGGGTCACATGACTCACTTATTTGGTCTGTGTTAGCCTTTGAGTTTGACATGCTTGGCCTAGAGGTTTGCACCAGGATTATTCGACAAGCATTTCTCTAGCCTCCAGTGGAAGCCAGGGCACTGGGGACACAGAGAGGAAGCAGCAGTTCTTATGTTCAAGATTCCTTCTATCTGGCTGGAGAGACAGTGTTTAAGTAAAGACATGATGGCAAGACCCCTGCAACAGGCAGGGCCATGCTCACAGCTGTGTGAGCAGCACCTGACTCCAGGATGTGCCTTTGCCTTTCAGTGGCAGAGATTTGTGGAGCCATTATGACACATCTCCAGTAGGTGGCAGTCAAGTGTTTTGAGGAAGGTGTGCCTTATCTCCTAGTTGTGGGCATGTATAGCCTTCGCTCCTGACTTCCTTTCTTCTTTTTAAAAATGCTACAGAGTAAGGGAAGAGAGCCTGGTCCTAAAAACTCAGGGGAAGAACACTCTTTTCATCAAAAAACTTACTGCCTGAAGTTGAAGCAAGTTCTGGGAAACATCTGCATCTTGTTCTAAATGAAACAAAAGGAGTGAGCACCACTGTCACTTGGTGGGAAAGGGAAAGGTGCTGGGTGAGGGAGAGCCCAGTGAAGAGGGGGTGGCACCAAAGGCTCTCTGTGCTTCTGGTTGGGCTGCAGCTGGGGCAGCTGGGACAGGCACAGGGGGTGGGCCCAAGGAGGGCGGAGACTCAGAGACAGAGAGAGAGGCCTTTCTGAGATGGGGAAGGTTGAGAGGACAGAAAATGGGGAGAACATTAGGCAGTGGAGAAAAGGGATGCCGGGGGATCTTATATGGAGTGGCCTGTACCCTGCATCATCGCAGAGTGAGGCCAACTGTGGCGCAGGGAGGGCCCTGTGGACGGCCGGCAGGGGTGCGGGGGCAAGGGGTGCACAGCGGCAGAGCCTGGCGGGCGAGGCCACACTGCAGGCACTTATTCAGAGCCTGCCAGCCAGGCCTGTGCCCTCCCTGCCACCTCCACAAGCAGCAGAGGAAGGGCTGGGATTCTCCCCCAGTGAGGGGCAGGTGGGAGTGGTCAGTACAGAGCCTCTGGAGCCAGAAGCCTGAGTTCAAGTCCCAGCTCCACCACTTACTAGCCCTGTGTCCTGGGCCAGTTCCATGACCTCTGGGAGCTGCAGTTTCCTCACAGACTGAAGGAACTCAATATTTATTTTTTAAATTATTATTTTTTAATCCTCACCTGAGTATATGTTTTCAGTGATTTTACAGAGTAAGGAAGGGAGAGAAACATCAATGTGAGAGAGAAACTTGAGTGGGGTGCTTCCTGTATGTGCCCCGAACAGGGAACCTGCAACTTAGTTATGTGCCCTGACTGGAAATTGAACCTACAACCTCTTGGTATATAGGACTATGCTCCAACCAACTGAGCCACCCAGCCAGAGGATAAGTGGTATTTTAAAAATCCAATCTCTTCATTTTATGGTCAATAAAACTAAAAAGACATAGCCCCTCTTACAGAAAGCTGGAAACAGGATGAGAATGTTAAGTCAGTGGATGATAATAACAGAATTATGGAGTTGCCCAGGGAGATGAGATGCTGAAAGCAAAGGACCATGATTTCCCTACAGAAATGCACCCGGGGCTTTGGGGTGAAACAGTGACCCCTGGTTAAGAGGTACTGGGGGCACTGGGAGCTGGGCATCCTCCTATGTCCCACCCACATAGGTTTTGGCTAAGAGGTAAGAAGGCCTCAGATGACTACGATGACCCCAACACCCTAAAGCAATCCATCCAACACAACTTATTGGGCACCCACACATGCCAGGTATTTTCTAAATTACCACCACAAATTGTATGTAGCAAACTTACATTCAAGACAATTTTGTAATAAAGAAGACACTGTTAGTGGGCTTGCCTACAAGCATTCATTAATCTTTCAACAAATATTTTGAGGGCATCCAAGTGCCAGGCACTGTTCTCCATGGCAGTGCTGGGGGTGTGGAGTGGGGGAGACAGATCCCCGTGCTCACACATTCTGATGAGGAGGGCGAGCAAAGATAAATAAGTAAATAATGCTGGGAAGTGGCAAGTGTTGGGAGGAAAGTCAGACAGGGCAGGACGCACACTGGAGAGGAAAGTCGACTAAACATGAAGAGGTGAGGGGTCAAGGAAGGAGCGTTCCGGAGAGAAGAGCCCATCAAAGGGCTGTGGTGAGCCAACAGTGTTAGAGGATCAGCACTGATCCTGCTTGGGTTTTTCTTCTTTAAATTTTTATTGCTTTTGAGAGAGAGAGGAAGGGAGAGGGGGGAAGAGAGAAACATCGACCGGCTGCTTCCTGCACACTCCCCAACCAGAGCATGTGCCATGACCAGGAATCAAACCTGCGAACTTTCTGTGCACAGGACAACACCCAACCAACCCATGCCCAGCTTGGGTTTTAAATCTGGCTTGAGTGCTGAGAAGAGGCTGTGGGGAGGAAGGCTTCTTAAGTGGGGACCTTGTATGACCAGGGGAGGAGGGACCATGTGCATGTGTGGGGGCCTGTATGTTTATGTTGCATGGTGGTTTGCAGGTGTGTGTGTATATGGTGGAACAGTAAAGGTAGCACAGGAAGAGCAGTAAGGACACGATTAGCATAGCCTGGGCAAAGATGCTACAGCTGAGCTGTGGTCTTAGGAGTGGAGGTGGTGAGAAGCGGTCGAATACTAGGTAGTATATTTTCAGGCAGGCTGTGCTGATTGACAGCAATGAGGTATAAGAGGAGTCCAGGCTGAGTGGCCATGGGGGGGAGTGATGAGAAGTTGTTGATTCTTAGTATACTCTGAAGGAACAGCCAACGGGATTTCCTGACAGTATTTTTCTGATGTGAGGGGCGACAGCCAGTCTGTGAACAGCAAGGGGCCGGCAGACGGGGGAGAAAAGACAGCTTGAGTGGACTTGCCAGGCAGTGCACCCTGCGTGACAGCTGGAGGAGTCCACCCAGCAGGGACAGGAGCCATTGGTTTGGGGAAATGGCTCAAGTGAGAGGAGCCTGTGGATATCTAGGCTGCATCACAGACCACACGGCTGCAGTGCCCCTGCACCCACCTTTCTGGAGCGGACACTACCTCCCATTTACTGAGCTCCAAATGTGCCAAGGGTGGTGCTGGCCCTCACACAGCCCATTTGGCCCTCACAATGACCTTTTGGAGAAGGCATTGTTATCAACATCCTGTAGGAGATGGCACTGAGGCTCAGAGAGGTGCAGCAACTTGTCCAAGATCACTCAGCTGGGAGGTGGGGAAGAGGGACTGAACCTAGATGTGCCATCTCCACAGCTGGGACTCCACACAGGCTTTGCTGCTTCAGTGACTCAGCAAAGAAAAGCAAAAGCAAAAGCTCTGTCCCAAGTAGGAGAAAGAGGGCAGGACAGGCTTGTGCCCATCCACCTCCCACCTACACTGCAAAAATGCCAAAACTGGTAACAAGGACACCAACCAACCAAAACTCTGGGGGAATGGCAGGTGTTTAACTGGTAAACTCACAGTTAACCAGGTGATCTTTTCTGTTTCGACTCTGAATTACTTTCTGACATGCATTGCCCACTTGCCTGCCCGGGCAAGCACAGCTTGAAAAAGACGATTTGATCTTGTGACCAGTCTCGAGACTGTCCAGCTAGGCCCCAGGCCTAAGATGTTCATCTGAGTGTGCCCTGACCCCAGGAATAACCCTGCCAGTTCCTCCTTAACTGAAACAAAATCAGCTTGTTTTCTTTCATCTGCCTCTTTCCTACAGGAGGCATAAGAAAAATGTTTCGGTGATTTCAGTTTCGTTTTCCTGAGCTTTGATTACAGCAAGTGTTCCATGTCTAAGGATCTGAGAAAGCATGGGCGTCAGAGCTTCAGATATTTTTTTGAGAGAATATTCGTTGCAGGAATCACAATAAAAATAACAAGGCAAAAACAGTAGCAGCAGAAACTACACATTAGGATTTTACTTTGTGCCAGTCATTGTTGTTTCATTTTGTTGTCCAAGAAGGAGTAACTCATTCTCAAAGAGGCCAAGCAACCGGCCTGGAATTCCTCAGCTCCCGGGTGAGAAAGCCAGGATTCAGGCCCAGGTCTGTTGGACTCCAGAGCAGGTGAAAGGATATTATTCTTTCTGAATTAAATTAATTAAAATAAAAAATAAACCTCCTATCAATCAATAAAAAGACAAATACCTCAGTAGAAACATAAGTCAAGAATATGAAGAGGGAATTCATAAAGTTTGTGCAGGCAGAGGCCACAAAGCACCAAAACAAACTTGGTAAAGAGCAGGGAGCCTGGCTGGTTTTCCTTTCTCTAAAACCTAAACATGAACATTAAAAATATATGTACAGGTGGGAGGGGTGAAAAAACAGATGATAATAAAAACTGTTTCAGACTCTTTAAGATATGTATTTTCAAAAAGAGGAGAAACATCAAAACACCTTATTTCTCTGAGAATGGGTGCAGGTAAGAATTCTGATTTCCATCACAAATCTAAGAGAAATAAAAACACTTCTTTTCATTTCAAATCTCTACTAAGGTTTCTCCACCTAATTTATAAGCTATTACAAACACACACACATACTCCCTTTCTTATACTTTCAAAGATCCAATACATATATTTTTAACATTCCTTTTACTCTCTTGATATGAAATTTGTAAATAATATAACCTACCAACACTTATAATTTCAAAAACAATCAAACATAATAACTTAACTGTAATACAAAGAAGAAAGAAAATGTTAGTTAGAATACGATAATACATATGTCAATAAGCAATGTTGTGCATGACAACCCTAGAAGATAATGAAAGACGCTTATACCTATTTATAACAAAAAGTAAACCTCTCAAACCTCAGAGGGAAGGCAGGGGAGAGCTGTGGGGGGTAAGAGATCAACCAAAGGACTTGTATGTATGCATATAAACATAACCAACGGACACATACACTACAGGTGAAAGGACATATGGTGGGGGGGGGGGAGAGTGGCTGGGGAGAGGTCAATGGGGGAAAAAGGAGACATATGTAATACTTAAAAAAAGTAAACCTCATATAAAAAAATGGTGGTTGTGTTCCTTGAAAATTCCATATACGGTATGTCCTTGGATAATGTCATTTTATTCAATGTCATTTTGTTACAATGTTGATGAGAAAAACAAAACTGACTTCTGGCTAGGTTTGCTGTCTGCATGGAGTGTGCACGGTCTCCCATGTCTGCATGAATTTTCCCTGGTACTCGGGTTTCCTCCCACATCCCAAAGATGTGCACGTCAGATGAATTGGCGTGTCTACAGTGTCCCAGTCTGCGTGAGTGTGGGTGGAAGGGCGTCTTGTCCAGGGCTGGGTCCTGCTTTGTGCCCTGAGCTTCGGGGATAGGCTCTAGCCACCGGTGACCCTGAACTGGAACAAGCAGGCTGGAAAATAATTATCTTACTTGTTTTTACTAATATTTCTTAAATGTATGTACAGCTCACATTTATTTCAATGTTTAATATTAGAAGTGTTTTGGGCCTTTATTTAAAATCTTGGTGATGTTTTGTGACCAGAAATCTGCTTTAGGAACTTAACTCTTATTTCTGTCACAGCCTATGGCAAAATCAGTTTTGTCATACATTGTTTTGCTTAGAGTCGCAGTTTCCAAGAAGCTATCAATGATGTTAAGTGAGGACTTACTGTATATTAAAATTATTTGTGTTCATGTGTGAAAATAGAGTCCGATTCCAGGCTCAGAAAATTATAAACAACACTAGGGGCCCAGTACATGAATTCGTGCACCTTGAAAGGAACCATGGGCCATGAGGCTGCAGTGGGCACAGGGGTGGGTCTTGGCCCATCCTCCAGGCCCCTGCCCAGCCCCTCCCACTGGGCCCCCCCATCCCCTGTCTGCTGGTAGCCTGCTCCCAGTGCCACCGCTCACACCCACTGACTGCGCGGAGCGATTGGGGCCAGCGCCATCAGTGGGTGCGATGGCTGCTGCCCCGATTGCCCCTCAGGAGCGGGGGGAACGGGGGAGTGTGGAGAAGCCCTCAGGGGCTATCAGGGCCAGCAGCTGCTGCTCACACCCACTGATGGCACTGAGCAATTGGGACCGATACTGGGCACCAGCAGCAGGTGCGAGCAGGGCCGGCACCAGCAGTGGGTGTGAGAAGCGGCTGCTGGCCCAGATAGCCCCTCAGGAGCAGGAGGAGGTCGAGAAGCCAATGGCAGTGCCAAGCGATTGGGGCCAGCACCAGGCACTGGCAGTGGGTGAGAGTGGTAGTTCCAGCACAGGCAGTGGGTATGAGTGAAGCCGACGCCGGCAGCAGGTACAAGCGCCAGGCGGGACTGCTGTGCACAGGAGCAAATAATTTTCAGTAACCACCAGAGGCTCGCGCCAATGACACAACCGGTGCCCCACCTGGTCTGGCACCCCAGCTCACCTGCTCCACCATCCCACCGCAGCCAATGCCTGCCATGTTCCGGGCTCTACAGCCGGCTGTCAATGCCTGCCATGTTCCACACGTGCCCCCTGGTGGTCAGCGCACGTCATAGTGACTGGTTGTTCGGTTGTTTGGTTGTTCCGCTATTCGGTCTATTTGCAAATTAGCCTTTTATTATACAGGATTACATCTACATAAATGCCCAGTGAACTTGAAGAATTCATGTAGGACAATCCTTTCCCTCTCCCCCCACCCACCCCCCCACATGTCACGACTAGCATCCCTGGTGTCCCCCTCACCCCAGTGAAAGCCCTGTCACCATTGTGACAGCCAATCACCCCACACATTCCCCAGATTTCCTAGAGGGGGCACTATGTACTCATTTAGAACCCCTAGTGTGGCTCAACTTTCTTTACTACCAAAAGAGAAAGGACAAAGAGAGGTTAAGATATTTACACAAAGCCATATAGAAAATCAACAGCAGTCAGGACTAGAAAAGCAGAAAGAGTGGATAGTGGAGAAAAATGGTGTTCTAATATTTATGATTATGAATTGCTAGACAGTGTGCTAGGTACCTTTTCTTATGCCCATACAGGATCTTATCTAATGCTCCTATCAACCTTAGGTATTAGTTCTACTACCATCCCCAATTTTCAGATAGAGACACTACATTTTGGGGAAATAAGGTTACTGCTCAGGGTCCCACTTTTGGTAATGATATAACTGGATTCTATCCAGTCCTTCTTCTATTGCTGCCAGCAGCTCTCCCTCTAGGTCTCTGGGACCACAGGTCTGGAATCAGGTCCCTCACTCAGGAAACAGTAACTGGGATGCATGCTATCTGAAAAGCAACCGACAAAGAGAAAGATGGTTCAACCCCAGCTTCTTGACCCTCTTGGCTCAGCCAACCTGTGGTCAGTGCTCTGACCAAGAAGCGCAGAGGCTTGAGCACAGGAAGCCAGCTCTGGATGAAGTCATGGCTCATCTTTCCCTAGACTCCTGGGAGAGCTGGCTTGAGCTGCCAGAGGTCAGGACAGGACAACCAATGTGACTGCAGGGACTGTTCCTGCCCCGGAAGGCCCAGGCCTCCACAGTCCCCTCCACGCTCCACAGGATGGCAGGCAGCAGAAGGGCTGGGCCTGTGCCACCAAAGCAGAAAGGGCCGGACAGTGAACAAGGGCTTGGTCATCAAACCTTGAGGTATCAGGTGTGGGGAACAGCCCACAATGGTTACTGCAGCTTCATGGCACACCGGCCTCTGCTCATTTAACCCTCAAAACATCCCTATGAAAAGATAGTGTTATTTCCACCTTACAGAAGAGGAAATTGAGACCACGAGTGACTGGTACTTAGTTACACAGCTGGCGAGGGGCAGGGCCAACACTCAAGCCCAGGTCAGACCGGCCCCAACCACCTTCCTCTTCTGTACCTTTAAAAGCACTTCCTGATGTATGCACGTCAGGAAAATAAATACTGATAACCTGTATTTGTCACCTTGATCTAAACCCTCCCTGCAGGGCCTGGCAGGGCTAGGATGAACCCATCTGTTGGTGACAGTGCAAAGGCCTCTGCCCCACAATTTGTTCTGTCAAAACAAATTCTGTGGAGGATCATAGGAAAATGGTTCAACTCAGGCTCCTGTCAAATGATTTCTTGCAAAATAAGTCAGTTGGGCCAGCCCAGTCGAATGCACCATGGGCTTACTTGTAGAGCTAAGGCTGTGAGATACAACCCCACAGCCAAGAGCACAGGCGCTGGAGCCAGACCGCCTGGATCCATCTATGCTCTGCCACTTACCTGTGTGTCCTCTACTACTCAGTTTCCTCGTTGGTAAATAAGGATACTGACGTCATCCACCTCATACAGTAGATAAGACAATTCCTATAAAGTGTTTAGAACAGTGCCTGGCACATGGTAAGCACTCAATTAATGTCGCCCATCACTAATATTAATATTGACTGCATGCCACATAAAGAATAGCTGAAGGTACTGGAGAACATATACCCTGTGGAGGGAGATAAAGAGGGAGAGGGAAGGGGAAGGGAAGGGGACCCATGAGCAGACTTCCAAACTTGGAAAGTAGAATGAGTCACGCCACGCCTACAGACTTTTGTTCTGTGTTGCTACAAAGGGCAGAACTAGGTCAATGAGGAAACAGTGCCACGAGGCAGATTTGAACTAGAATAAAGAAGGATTTTCCAGCAGGCAGACATGCCCCTAAGGGGGAACAGGATGCCTGGTGCATGGGGGCCTGCAGGGTGAGGGACGTGTCTGTCATGAGCAGTACAGATGGGATTTTCCCGACAGGAGGGTGACCAGAGGACATGACCCCTGATGCTCCTTCCCCCTGGACCATTCTATCACTCTGATAACGGGCAAATAAGTGTGATAGCCAGGGTGTGGCTGATTAGCCTGAAGGAAGGAGGATGGACTTTGGACCAGTCTTAACATACACAACCTTCAGGACTTGCACTGAATGGTAGTGGCAGAGACAGTGGCTGTGACCAGCAGTGGGCCAGGGAACCAAATGTGGACACCTGCTGGGTGCCTGGCAAAGTAATTCAGAGAAAGTGTGACATGGCAGGGCCGTGGCAACAAACCACCAACATTTTCGAACTTTGGAGAATTTGAAGACAGCATCAATTACTCAAGGGACACACAATATGAAGTGGTCGGGTCGGCCAACTCCACCAGCCGGGGCTGAGACAGGAAGACTGGGGGTCATTTCAGCTCACGGGCAACTTCCCAACCTCCTCTCAGGAAAAGGTTTCAGTCTTCTTACCACCAAACCTTTTACTGACACAACCCACTGACCTGGACCTGAGTACTGGGTCTCTCGGGCCCAGCCGCATACAGTGAAAGACAAGGGCCTCGGAAATGACCAGGGGCAGGAAACAGGAGCAAAGGGGGAAGTCGACTCCTTGAAAGTTGATGCAGAGGTGGGACACCCAGGAGACATCCTCCATCATGAAATATTATTACCTTTATTGACTAAAAATAAAAAATGTTTTTAAAACTAGAAACTATTTTATTAACAAAAATATCACTAGACTGTATCAAAACTATAATACAAATACAAGAAAAATATAAAATTATCAAAGGAAAAAGCTCATCAGCCATTTTCGAAGTATTGGGAAACTGCTAATGTATATATTTTCAACCCTGAGAAGTCAAGAGCAGGTAAGTGGCTGGAGGTATCAAAAGATTAAGAAAAAAAAATGTATGCAGATGACACTGAGGACATTCTATGTACTGATTTCATTCTTTGCCACCTGGAAAGACCTGGCAACATATTTAACCACTGTCCAGGTGGCTAGGAACTCAATGGGCAGGAAGACAGACCATCTCTTCTCAGAGGAAATGTGCTCAATAATTTAAAGGCTCCGGCTTCAGTCACTCGGGCTCCTGAGCTGCTGGGTCTGGGGGACCCGATTCCTCCCTCCCCGCCACCAACCTCATTTACAGCAGGTCCATGTCCCAGCACGTCACCATCCTTTACCCTCCCGTTGGCTGTCTGCCTGTAGCTAATTCCCACCACTTCTTCCTCCCCTGAAATCTCCCCTCTCCCACTGGCTCCTCTCTATGCTGACTGTGACAGCCTTAATTTAGACCCAGGTCACCCCCTCACATCCTCCTAAACCACTGGCCTCCAGCATTGCCCAGAGTTGAGTTTTCCAGTAGCTTTCACAATCCATCCTTCCTCATAAAGGTTGTTCTCGCTCCCTCTGCCCCCTCCCAACCTCAGAAAGAGAACTAATACCCAGGACATCAGACAAGAGAGAGACAGGTCCCAGTTCCCGTGTCATTGATCCCCGCTGCCAGAGGGCTGCATGAGGAAGGATGCTGAGGGTCAGACAGTGATTACTCTTCTATCTGGAGCCAGAGGACTGGAAACGGCAGCCCTAGTGCCACCCGCATGCTGTCCAGCACAGGGCAGAGCATTCCACTGAACTCACCTGTCCCTGGACTGTGCCCCGGACCCTTTGGTATTCCTGAGACATGTCCTCAATGATCCACTTTCAGGGCTCCTCCCAAACTGCCATATTTACCTTCACTGGCACCGTGCTTTCCCTCCCCAGCACCCAGCAAAGGGGCTGCACCTTTCTCCATCAAAGCTGCACAGCATGCTTTTTCCAAGTGGGTCAGAGAGCAACTGAGTTTACCTTTGCCTTGGCATCCTAATACTCAGATGCCAAAATTCCGCATCCTCATCATTTCCCCTACTCAACTAACTGTTTGTTGTACACATATAACTCTGTCTGCGTATACAAATAGTCATCATTCCACTGTCTTGATGCCTGAGACTGTGAACCCTGAAGGACAGTAACCTGACCTGTTCAACTGACTGGCTCTGAGTTCAGCACAGCAGAGCACCATCAGAGAAAAGCCAGAGACTGCGGCCCCAGCCCCAGCTCTGCCATGACTCACTGTGGGGCCCTGGGCAAGTCGCTCTTCTCTGAGCTCAGCTTCCCCATGGATAGTAAGACTTACTTGATCGAGAGGGCCTCTGAAGTCTCATCCAGCTCTAACGCACTATGAGAACACAGGCCAAAAGCGCTGGATTCATGTCTTTTCATGACTACATGGATAATAATCACTCAGGGCTGGGCTCAGTGAGATATCACAATATAGCTCCTTTGAGTGGCACGGAGCCGCCATTGTCATCAGTGAACAAGCCTGGAGTGGATATTTAGCGCTACGGAATGTGTGCTTGTATAGCTAAGTATAATGGACAATGAAGAATGATTTTATCTCCCTTTAGGAACATAAGTACACTATTCTATATTTATATCTTCCATCTCCTAATTTAGACAGTGTAGAACTTTTCCTGATCACTCACTTGCCAATAATTTCACTCTACATATAAATGAAGAATAGGAGTCATATAAGTTCACAGAGTGAATGGATGGTTGATTTACAGAGCCCCTGAAATGTGTGGCTGCAGGCTGAGGCTGGCAACCCCATAATTAGATATGGCATGCTCTGCGATGATGTATTTTTTACTGTTTTTTAATAACTCAGTTCTCCTTCTGGGAAGAGGGGGAAAATGGAATTTGTTAAAAATAAATTGAGATTTAGTGGCTTTTCAGCCTTCTGCTGCTTGTTGCTCACAATATTCTATAAATAAAAGAAGCCCTGCCCTATAATGCACTGTAAACACCCACAGACACTCAGAGCCAAATTCTTCCAATTATGACCCTGTGCCAGTTGCCAAGCTACTGCAAGGACCTACTTGAAAGGCAGCCATCTAGGCCATTTCCTGATTAAGCTGCCCTGTAGCGAGGAACTGAGGCCTGCTGGCCTGCTGCTTTGGCATTGTATCTAGTCTCAAATAATTGTTCCATGTTCTTGAAATTGAGCCCTTTCCTCGTGATCAAATTATAATTCAGAGGTAAGTGAAAACTAACTGTCCATCCATCCATCCATATGCCTGGGTCACGTGTGTGAGGATCCTGGGCTGTCACACATTGAGCTTAAACCAGATGGCAGAGGTGCACTCACAACAGTGTTTTTAATTGCCCCGAGCAAATCAAGGTCAAACAAAAGTAGGTCAGCGATGGCATGACAAGTGAGTCAGAGGCAGCTGCCCTTCTGCTCAATGGCTTCCCTCACTAATTGGTTTGGTCCGATTTAGCAGCAGGCGAAAATGGTCGTTTAAAAATCCATACTATACCCCACAAGGGGCAGTGCGGTTGGCATTGGTGTCTAGCTGACTGCTTTGTGGCTCAGATGCCAATACAGGTTGGGCAGCCCCGCTTTCAGTGAGCCCTTAAAAAACTGCACAAAGAGAAGCAGGAGACTGCGGTGTGCCAGAGTCGCACTGAGAGAGAAATCGTTTCCAGCTCCTTAGATACCAGGATGCTCAAGGCAGGACCCGGAACAAAATGGGCCCTGGCTAGAGATGAACGAGCCCCCTTCCAACCCAGAAGCCTTCATTCAGTGTCAGCTCAACTGGGGGAGTGCTCGGGGAGGGTGTGAACCCGAGGCCTTCCTCTAAAGGCCCCAACATGATTCCCGGCCCTAGGAGCTCAAAGTCTGAATGGGGAGCCAATTCGTAAACAAGAACCACCCAAAAGAGAACTGATATATTCTCTGTGGTTAGATTTTCCAAACTCAACACTGGCACCTATACTTATAGGGCAGAATTGTTCAAAGAAGGAGTGTCCTGGAAAACTTGGAACCCAGGGGCCACAAAGTATGGAGCCTCCTCAGAGAGGCTCCTCTGGTGTCCAATCTAAAGTGGCCATTCCTATGACTCACACCCCACCCGTGGGTTCTGATTTGTTAATTTCTGAAACGACCTTGTTTCTTTGTGTCTCTGATTAGCATATGAGCATCATGAGAGCAGAGACCCTCTTCTATCTTGTTCTCCAGTGTTTCCAGAGCAACTAGGCCAGTGACTGGCTCTTAGTAGGTGCTCAATAAATATTCACTGAGTACACAAATCCATGTCAAACCTCAGGAGGAGCATTCTATGTCCCAAACCCCCTCAATCCTCACAGCAGTGTTATGAGGTGAAATCCTTCTCTCTCCTGTGTAACGAGAATATCAAAGCCCAGAGAGGGTGCGTGTTTTTCCCAGCCCCACACATCTAATGAGTTGATGGAGCAAGAATTCCAAGCCAGGCGTGAAGAGTTCTAATCCTGACTTTGAAGTGAGCATCTGTTGCTTTTATAATTTAGGAAAAGCAAAAAAGAAAAACTTTAGAGGAAAACCTACAATTCAGAAAGAGCTTTATATCAAATGATCTCATACATGAGGGATTTAGTTTCTACGCCCCAAATCCCAGTGTCACATCCACCTTCAGAGGCAGGGACTACAGCTGGAGCAGAGGGAAGGACTCTGGAGCTCCTTTATAAAGGGTTCATTCCTGTATTTCAGTGGAACCCCAAAGGCCAGGCTGGGAGGGGAGAACACATCAGCAGTGACACCCACATTCCTGTCGCTGTTGGAAACAGCGGGCTTATTCCATGGTTTGCTGGAAAGATTCCGGAGAGAGGCCTACAAGCAAGTTAGAAGACAGGGGAGTGAAGGTACTTGGAATTTGCCTTCTCCCAGGAATCTGCTTTCACCCATACTTTAAAAACTGAAATTTTTTTTTTTTAAAAAAAAAGGAAAGAAAGCATATTTCTTAGTATTAAAATTTCAAAAATTTTTAAATTGGAAAGTAGAAATTTACATTTATCTCAATTTGAAATGCTAAGCCCTTCTGAAGCTCAGCATATGCACCTTTATGATCTAGGTATTACAATGACATTTTTATTAGTCTGATATTTGGGGCAAAAAACCACAACCACCTCTCCTGTCTGTCTGCTAGATGCAAGCTATGCTGGAATGTATGTGCAAATCAGCAGGTTCATCTCAGCAAAATGGCCAGGCCAGTTCTAGTGTCTGAATAACATCTCAAATATGGGAAAGAAACAAAAACAGCAAATAGTATCAGTAAAACAGGTCTTTCCAAATGCTACCAGGATGGCCTAACAACCTTTGAATAAAATACCCTATAGAAACAGAAAACCCTTCCTGGTTATGAGCGAGGAGCAGTGGGATGACAAAAGAGCACATAAGCTCTCTCTCTGGATCTGAATTTCTCAACTGCAATCCGTAGGTGGCCTTTGGGGGAAATCTCTCATGAAAAATGTTGGGCTTGTGAGTTGTATATTTTTGGAGAGAGGCTTCATACATTTCTTCAGATTTACAAAGTGATCTGAGACCCCAAAAGACAGGGACGCCCACCAGCTCATTCTGCTGCTGCTCCTGCTTTCTTTGGACAATCCTACTGACAAAAACAACTATATAGGAAGCCCCGCTGGCTTTCACAGCAGGCAAGGAGACATCGACAATCAGGGAAAAGTGTCCGAACTCTTGCCTGAACAGCCCCGCCATAGGGGAGAGCTCGGTCAGTGACTGAGAAGAGGGCACTGGCGGGAAGGGACCAAGGAACTGCTGAGCCTTAGCCTGACCCCACTGCCCAGATAGGAGCAAACGGCACAACCGGAAAGAGCAAGAGAGCAAACTGCGGGACCAGAAAGTCAACAGGCCAGATGCACTTGGGAGCAGCAGTGTGGGAAGAAGAAAAGACAGGGCTCTGGAGTGAGGCAGGGTTATGTTCAAACTCTGGCTCCCCCTACATACTAGCCATTGGCCTTGGATGGGGAAGACAATGATGAAGATGACAGCATCTATGATGACCTATGTAGCATACAGCAAACAAGTACTTATGTATTTATAAAACAATATGTTATTTCATTTAATTTTCACAGCAACCCTATGAACCCTCTCTATATTATCTCCATTTTCTAGATCTGAGAAAAGAAGGCTAAAAGGATTAAGTGGCATAGCCAAGGTCCACAGCTAGTTGGGAATCAAACCCAGGTTTGTTTGACTCCAAGCCCACGTTCTTAACTACTGAGCTCCACTATAGTGTGCGGCCTCAGCTTCCTCATCTGCTAAAAGGATAATGAAACTCACCCCTGCAGGGTCATGAGGGTTAGATAGAATTCATGTAAAGTGCTTAACATGACACCTGGCACACGGGAAGCTCGACAGTGTAGCTATTAATGTCGTTTGGACGACATCTGGACCTTTGGAAGAGAGAGGGAGATGTGGGCGGTAGCATCTGGCTATACAGATGGTATGGCATTTCCTTTCACAGGGTGCAGCAAACAGGACTGGGCACACTGAACCAATGTCTGGGGTAGTATACTCCTGGAGAGGGACAGAGAGGGGGACACCTCAACAAGATGGGCAAGAATGTGCTTACTCGAAGATGAAAGACTTTCCATTAAAAAATCTTTGGAGAGGACTGGGAACTTTTGGAAGAAGAGATAACTCAAGCTCAAGAAGAAAGTTCTCAAGAGGCGGTACCAGACTGCACGCCTGGGCCGGGAATGGTGCCCATTGTCTGACTCCCTGATACCCGACAGAGCATGATAGGTCCTGTGCATGTTAGGGGTAAGGGACATGTTGAACTCAAGTTATCAGTAAACGAGCCTGAAACAGGGGCAAAACCTAGGTATTCTTAAAAAAAAAAAAAAAGGAGCTTTTGTTAGAGCAAGTGTCCTTTGAAGTTATTACGGAGAAATGCACCCACCACAATGACTCAGTGTGACCTGCAGTGTGTAAGATCAAGGGACCGTCTGCAGGAAGGAGTCAGGCTCACTGACACCACCACCTTGACTACACTCTTAGAGAAGATCGAAGAGGGGGCTTCTATGGAGCAGCAGTCACTCCTCAGAGGCCAGCAGCACTGCTCAGGATGTGCTTCCTGGGGCCGACGTCTGCCTGGGGAGAAACTCATCATGGAGTGTTGCCAGCCTCTCCCCAGATAAGCTAGTCCCCTCCTGCTTTTCTTAGAAAGGAATCACTCCACCAAGTTCTCCCAATAGGAACCAAAGATATTCAAAACGTTTCACATTCTGTCATGGGTCCCCTCTTCTCCATCTCCACAGCTCTACACAGGGCTCAGGAGCAATTCCCTGGACCATTTTAACTGCCTCTAACTAGTTTTGCTGCCTCCCCCTCTAGTTCAGCCCCCGCATGGCCACCAGCTGGCTTTCTAAAATAAAAGTGCTGACCACGTCACTCACCTCCTGAAAGATGTCTACTAGATTCGCACTGCCCACGGGATAAACACTGAAGTCTTAAATTGCATAAACTCATTCATTTTTGCATTCACCCATCTAGTGTATGATGATCCCCTACTGTGTGCCGGCTTTAGGCCCTGGAGAAAGAGTGGTAAATGAGACAGGTAAGACAAGATCCCATCCTCACAGCTTTATATTCTAGTGGAGTAAGACAAACATATAATATTAAGTCAGGTAAAGGAGAGTGCTAATGAAGAAAAATAAAACAGGGTATGAAGGCAGAGTGATGGGGTAAGGGATGGGGTAAGACAGTGCTTGTTTAGATAGGTTGCTGGGGTCCAGCCCCAGCGGGTCCAAGGGTTCCCAAAGGTGTGGACGGAGTCGGCAAAGAATGTTTTACACGGAGACAGCGTTCAAAACTCTCTAGCTTTCCTTAGTCTCCGTGGATCTTCCCTGTGCCTGGTTGAGGCCACAGAGAGAGAGATCCCAAGGCAAGCTGAGCCTTTATTTTATAGTGAGAGGTAAACAAGGTAGTGGTTTCCATTAGTTACACAGTTCTTGTGAGTTTCACTTGTTTTGACCATGGTTATACTTCCTGCACTTCCTCAGCCCATTAGCTTCCCAGATAAGATCTAGGGAGCCTCATAAGGTCAAGCCTAATTATGCTAAGAGGACTGTGCCCTCTAAGCTGGGAATTGTTTGTGACATTGCCAACAGGTCAGTCCGAGGCTTAACCCTATATCAGCTCCCTACAATAGGTGAAAGACCACTTGAACAGAGACCAAAATGGAGGAAAAGTGAGCCAGGGAAAAGTGGCCCAGACAGAGAACAGCAAGTGCAAAGGCCCTGAGTCAAGAAACACAGTGGCTGGAATGGAGTGAGCAAAGTGGAGAATGCTAAGAGATGAGACCAGAGAAGTAGGAGGGGCTGGCAGGCCATAGCGAGGAGTTCAGATTCTATTCCAAGGATTCTAGGAAATGACTGACGAGTTCTGAGCAGGGAAGTGATATGATCTTATCTACTTTTTAAAAGGTCACTCTGCCTGATTGAGTGATGACTGAAGCAGCGAGGCCAGAGTAGAAACAGATGGGGTCATCTGGATGAGGGTAGGGAGGTATGGTGGTTTTTAAGACATACTCTCATGGAACAACTATCAAGAATCATGAAGAGATAATGTGAGGACTGAAGGAATGAGCAGGATCAAGAATGATGCTTATAGTCTGGGCCTGGGTAACCAGGTAAGTGGTGGTGCCACATAATATGGGGAGTCTGAGACACCCTTTAAACATCAAAGTGTGGATGTTGAGTGGGCAATGGTATGTAAGCTGCGGGCTCGGGAGAAAGGTCTGGACTTGTCAGCTTAAGGATGACCACAGGGATGTGGCACTCAGGTCCTCATCTCTTGGCCCCAGTTCCAGGCACGTACCCAGGTGTCACCTCCTCCAGGGCTCTCACTCAGCCCTGTGGTTCCTACTGCCTGGAATGTCTGCCTGGACTTTTGCAGCGTAGACTCCTACTCCTCTCTCTCTCTCTCTTTTTTTATTATAAGAAGAATTTTTTTTTCTTGTTTTAAGATACGGTACATTTTCTCAATGGATCTTGAATCCTTAGTGAAATGGTGTCTTAATTATGAAAAGACAAGTCTCCTTGGGTTTCTAATTGAAAAGGGTTTGGTTTTTCTTTTCTCTTTCAAATATATTTGTTGGGGGTCTACAGTATGCCATGCTTTGTCCTAAGTGACAGAGAAAGCAGAGGGTAGATTACAAATGACTAAATGGTATTTGTCAATGGATTGACAATCATTTGGTCTCTCTCTCCTACTCCTCTCTTAAGACTTGCTCAAAAGTCACCTCTTGTCTATGAGACCCCTCCCGATTCCACAGAACAGAGCCACTTAGTCCTCTCTTTCCCCACGGCACCCTGTTGCATGCCCTGATGATGTCACAAGCCCAAGTCTCACCACAATCTATTTGTACCTTTGCTCCCTGAGAGCTCCTTGAGGGCAGTGAGTGTAAGTCTACTCTTCTCTGTGTACCACCTAACATAAGGCCATGGTGAACATTTGCTAAATAAATGGAGTTCTCTCTGCAAAGAAGTGCAAAAGAAAGTATATCCATGTAAACTGACTCACATTGCAGCTGCCGTGTGCAAGGGGAAAATAAGGCGCTGTCACTAAAGCACTAATAAAGCTCAATGGGGTAGAACCAGATCTTCCTTTGAGGAGTTTCTTAACACAAAATAGCTTCAAGAAATCTAAGAGTTGAGCATCTCAGGATGTTGGGAGGTGTAACTGTACCTGATAAAGGTGTTTTGGGTTTTACTGTGGAAACACCCAGCAAGTCCAAAGCCATAGCAATTGGGAGTTGGAGACAGAGGGAAGGACACCTGGAATTCTGACAGTGACCCTAGAGGGTGGTCCTATCTGCCCTCTTTATAGATGTGGACAGTGAGTATCAGAGAGGTTAGGTGATTTGCCCAGAGTCACAAAGCTGAGAAGACAGGAGCCAGGATTCACACTCAGGTCTTCTTGATACCAGTGCCTGTGCTCCTTCCAGCACACTCCACAGCCTCACTCTATGATATGAGGTCACATGGCGAGAAGGATCTTTAGGGACCACCTGGACCCCAAACTGCACCAAGGAAATGTAATTCTGCAGAGGGGTGTGGTTTTCCCACTGTGACTGAGGAGGAGTCAGCAGAACCCAAGCCGGAAACTGTCTCTGAACCCCAGGAGCACTGGGTCTGCACTCCCTCCTATAGTCCTCACAGGGCAGAGACAAAGCAAAAGATAACATTTTAATGGTCTAACTTATCTGCTTACAAGTACCTTAGAAATAAAAGTGAGAGGATGGGAAATTGCGTTTTTCATCACTTATTACTGGCTGTGTGATTCTGGAGCTCCACTGATCTGAGAAATGTGGTCACCTCATCAAGTGGGTTACAGAGCCACAGGAGGAAGTGAACTGACCAGTATGTGGCCGCTCTCTCATTCCTTCAGACAAATTTTTGCTTCCCACCTATTGTCTGCAAGACCCTGAGCAGCGGAAAGGGAAAAGAACACTAGAGTTGAACTGTGGCTCCTCACTTGTGTAATATTCAGTATGGTAACCTCTTTAAGCCTCAGTTTCTTCATCTATAAAAAAAAAAAATTAACATTCCCTGCTTTACAAAGTTGTTCTGGTAACTAAATGGGATGACACATGGCCCTGGTATAGGAGTGACTCAGTAAACACCAAGTGGCTGGTGGTGTATTCCTTGCCAAGAAAGAAAAGGAACTTACTCATAGAAAAGGGAACGGAACAAGTTAGCTCCACCAAAGCTCTTGTGAAAAACTCAGCAGAATGAAGTAGCATCGTACTCCAAAAATTTACTACAGCATCAAGAAATTCTTTAAGAAGTTTTTAGTGGCTGAGCATCTTAAGGTAGGAGAGAGAGAAGGAGAGGCAGAATGTGAGAAAAGAGAGGATGAATTTGAATACACCACTGTATTGGTAAGAGTCAGGAGAAGTTAAAGTATATACATAAAAATAATGCAACTTTATCACTAAAGGATAAAGTGGCCTATTAATTATATATGGGCCTATCTTTTCTGTCAAGCTCCTATTCAACCTTCAATACCCTACTTGTTTGATGACTTCTTCCATCCCACTGCACCTAGAGGTTAATTAATCATCCCTCTACTAACTGATTCTTATTATTGCCCATATTACACCACCTCTGCTCATTAGGCTCCTCCACCAACACTGAGCTCCTGAGAATGAATATACATTGTATGATTCATCTCAGGGCTCATGTGGTGGCTTTCCCCTGGCTGCAGGATCCCCAGCCATCAGCTACCAGTTCGGGGCATCTCCAGAGGAGAAGTTTCTTTCTACAGCAGGAAAAAGAGAGAGGACTTACATTTATCAAGTGTCTGTTCTGTGCTGAACATCTCAGAGGCACCTTTGAATCTTAAATCATGTATTCCTCGAAATACCCCTATGAGGGAATTATCCCTATTTTTGTAGAAGGGGGACCCTGAGTCTCAGAGAGGTGAATGAGGTTAACAGCCAAAAGTTTGTGATGCTAGTATAAGTAATGGGGCCAGGATTTGAACCTGGGTCTATCCAACTCTTGATCCCTGTTTTCACTGGACCAGACCACCCTGCCTGTGTCTAATGAAGCGGAGAACATCCTAGGACGATATGTGGTCTGGGCATCAAATCTACTGTCAGATTCAGAAGTGAGGTCTGTGTTAAGAAGCTTTGGCCAACACAGGACAACCTGTTAGCAAAAGCCAGACATCAGCTCAAAGAGGCAGAGAGGAGGTTCTAGAGGAGGCAGGATTCAAAGTTTCATATGCAGTTAGCAGGTGGTAAGCTAACCATCTCCAGAGACCTGTCCTTTCCAAAGAGAAAAAGATATTCCAGACCAGCAGTTCTCAACCACGTGTAATCCGTTAAGGTTCCTCATCAAGAATTCATAGACCCTTCCCAAATGCTAAGGAAATGTTCTAAAACATGACTGTAAATGCCAGTACTCTGAGGAGAAAGCTGTGGACGAAAGTCGCCACAGGAAGTCTGGGAATGTCACTTCCCTTTCCGTTCTCCACCCTCGGCTCAGTGAAGGAAACATCCATGGTGTGCCGCAGGCAAAAAGCCTCACAGTGGTCTGACTCCACTACCTGTGGAATCAGAAGACTGTGTCCAAGGCACAGTCACTTACCAGCTGTGCGACACTCAGTGAGCCAGACCTTTGAGCTCAAGTGTCCCCAGATATAAACAGAGAGGAGAGGGGAGTACCTGCTTTATAGGGAGGCCATAGGGATGCTATGAGAACATACACGTAGGAAGAACGTGGTATCTAGGTACAAGGAGGCGATGTAGGGAACCCTTGGTACCTCATTACATCACTTGTCACCTCCCTCTCCTCAGATCTCTTGGGCCTGGCACTCCCTGGTGCAGCCATTTAGATGCTGACCCAGCCTTGGTGGGAAGGACGAGGCAGCCCTGGGAGAGCTGTGGATAGGAAACTGTGATTTGGCTGTTATTCTTCCAAAGGTTTCCTGGCACAAAGACAATCTCTAGATAAGTAATAATTACATTGGTTACAGTAGTTGGGGAAAATTTTTGTCACCTTACCAGATGATATTCACCACCAAAATCAAGGTATGAAAACCATCTAATTACATCTCTAGCTTAATGTATTTTGAATGCTCTTCTAAGATAAATATATCATTTTGATGGCATATCTGTGAATTTTTAAAGTTTACTTTTTTAAATACATGTTTAAGCAAAAACTAAATTATTGGAGTAATAATGGGACACTCTTGGGAGGAGTATGAATTGGTACAGCCTTTTTGGAGGGTAATTAGGCAATACTGATTTAAAATTTAAATGGCAAACTATTCAAGCCCAAAGTCCCACTTCTAGGTATCTATAGCACAGAAAATCTCATGCAAAAATTCACAGGTTTGTGCTACAATGTCCACAGCAGCCATGGTGGCAATGGCAAAAGATCAGAAACAACCTGGGTGTCTACCAACACAGGAATGAGTAAATAAACGTAAAATGCATCCATACCATGGAGTACAACTGTTAAAAATAATGAGGCACGTTTATCTGCACATGTTGAGTTGAAGAGATAATACAGGAGATGGAAGTTGGCTATAAGAAGGAAAGCTGCAGAACCGGATGCATAGGTTCTGTTTTTTACAGAACACAAGTAAAAACCAATATGTTGGAGGTGAGGGCAAAGGAGACAGGGATTGAGAGGTGGGGGGTGGGGCATAAGCAAATGAAAATGTCCAGAACTGTACTCAACAAAGTCTCAAAGGTGACTATCTTTGGGGAGATTGGGAAGAGGTAACAGAAGACTTTCTTCCTTTAAGTTAATGCACACCAGTGTTGTCTGAATTTGTTACAAGTGTGTACTCTTTCATGATGACAAAAGCATAAAAATATACAAGCTCAGAGGATAATTGTTTTTTAACTGTCAGTGTTGGCAAGGACTCCCGTAAAGTAACTACTGTGGGTTGCAGCACCTCCTCCCCATCTCTGCTGGTGGCCACCAGTGCCCGGGTCCTCACTGGCTGGAAGGAGGAGGGAGGGACCTGCCTCAGAAACAGCCACAAAGGGGATCCTATCCAGGAGGGAGAATCTCAGACTCCTCACCTATTTCAATAAGGATTCTGCCAAATTAAGACCATTTCAACCAGATGGCTAATAAAAAGGGCTAAGTGTCTTTAACTGTTCAAATTTACAACATCATAAATTACTGAATTAAAGCATGCACTTGTTTTCAACCTCCCTTAAAGAGAGGTAATCAAAATTTATATCCTGCATTACCCAACATTTTATGTTGACTTGTAAGTCTTGCTGAGGACTTCTTAAAAATTGTTAACGAGAAATCCCCACAGGGAGGAGAGAAGGTGACTGACTACTAAACCCAAAAGGGCCTTCATAAAACACCACAATGGCCCCTGGGGTTACCATAAAAAGGACAACGTAGTGAGTGAAATAACCTTCCTCCCGTGATCAAAGTTGCTAGTGAATATGTTCTAAATTAACGCACAGTGTCTGAGAGGTGCTGGCTACCTGTAACACACTCGATTCCCTTCAGGCCAGGGAGAAGGGCAGCAGCCGGGTGGGGCAGGGAAACAAGAGAAGCAAGTCCCTGAGGAGGGGCCGCTCCGCAGCAGGGCTGTGAGGGAGGATGGACCCAGTGCCATCGCTTCGATTTTCCATGAAGACCTGGCAATCCCGACGTCTAGACAATACCTACCAACTTCTAAAAGTCAGTCACTAATTTAGAAGTTTTAAAACACTGTGAGGATGGGCAAAATATATCTCCAGGCCAGATGCAGATAATGAGTAGAGTTTTCAACCTCTGCTTAAAAGTATCTACATTTCAATAATAGATCGTTTTTGTTCAGTTTTAATTTTAGAAAGATGGGTGAGGCAAAAACAGTATAGACTGGAGATAAACACAAGAACAGTTGATCTTAAAAAGATATTTCTAACATTGAGACAGCAATGGTAGTTGTCTATATCAAATATCAAATTCTGAATAAATCATTTACATTTATTCAGCTATACTAGGCACAAAGTTCTGAGAGCGAGAATTTCTCAGGTCCAGAGAGAAGTCCTACAATTTACTGTCAATGAACCTATAAGAACTTACTATACTACTATGTATTAAATGTTTACCATTAAACCTTTAAAATACTAACAGCGCCCATAGAAACACTTCTCTGTGCCAGGTGCTATTCAGGCATTTGGTACCCAGATCACCAAGGTGCATCACACAGCCTCTGGGCAAGATTCCAAAAATCTCCCTCCAAAACAAAAAGCAAAACAACAAACTTAGTCTCAACATCATAAAACTGTGCTCATTTTCTCCAAAGCCAAAATGATAACAGCTTTTTGTGCTAATAATAATACTGCACATAATTTACAACTCACAAAGTGCTCTTCTTACACCCTCACTCCTCACAGCCTATAACTACATTCAGACTGTATCTCATCCAAAGCCTTCTTACAATTATCATTCACAATACAACTTTTTAAAAACAACAGTAATAGAGCCCTAGTTGGTTTGGGTCAGTGGATAGAACGTCAGCCTGCAGACTCAAGGGTCCCGGGTTCGATTCTGGTCAAGGACACATGTCTGGGTTGCAGGCTCTATCCCCAGTAAGGGGGCGTGCAGGAGGCAGCCAATCAATGATTCTCTCTCATCATTGATGTTTTATCTCTCCCTCTCCCTTCCTCTCTGAAAAAAAAAAAAAAAAAAATATATATATATATATATATATGTAAAAAATAAATAAATAAAATAAAATAAACAGTAATGGTACAGATATTTGGTGTTTTCTCCATGTCTAGTACAATGCTAAGCACGTTTTCGTTTCACCCTCACAAGAACCTCATAAAGGTGATTACTATTATCACCACCCCAGTTGACAGGTGGGGAAACTGAGGCTTAGAGAGCTTGTGTGGTGTGTCTCAAGTCACATTCCTAGCAGGCACAGAGTTGGCATTCTGCAGCAGGTCCCACTGAGACCGGTGTGATGAGTGCCCTTATTTAAAGGCATGCTCCTCGTGGAGGCAGCTGCCCTCCAAGCCCATCTCAGTTTGCAGCCAGTAAATGCACTGAAGGCGCAGGGCGGCTAAAGTCCTCCTCCGCTCCTCCCCCATGCCCCTTTCCCCACTTGGTCAGAAGCCATTTTTTTTTTTTTTTTTTTTTGGCCTGCTCAAAACCAGTGTTACTCGGAGCTCAGCCAGCCTGGCTCTAGGCAGTGGTTCTCAACCTTCCTAATGCCGCGACCCTTTAATACAGTTCCTCATGTTGTGGTGACCCCCAACCATAAAATTATTTTCGTTGCTACTTCTTAACTGTAATTTTGCTACTGTTATGAATCGTAATGTAAATATCTGATATGCAGGATGTATTTTCTGGGGTCGCGACCCACAGGTTGAGAACCGCTGCGAGGGCTCTGGAGGACCACAAGGTCCCCCTGGAGAACTAGGCTTCTCGGCAACAAACCAAAGTAGCCAGTCCCCTGCCCAGCCTGCTGGAGTCTAGACAGGGCTTTCACATCACTGCTGCCTGAATGGGATCTCGGAAGAGGGTCCTGGCAGTCACAACAACCCCGTGAAATGGTCGCCAAGGTACCAAGGTGGGGGGCAGGGGAAAGAGGAGGCACCTTCAGCTTGGGAGAGGAGAAAAGGTTTATTTAGCCATCAGCTATAAACTATTATTCAAGGTGCCACATTAGACCCTCAAGAGAGGGAGAACTGGTCTCTAATGCACACAGGGATGAATTATGCAAGTAAAACAATAAGCAAGAAACACACACACACTCACTCACTCACTTCCAGCACAGGCCCACATGCACAGAAACTGCATCATGGATCAGCCACTCTATGTCCACCCTCACCCCTTCTGTAGACCTCTCAGCCTGACTGTACAGCCTGTCGGCCATATCACAGTGAGCACACTAGGAAAGACGGGGAGGTCATGATGACACATGGTGGTCAGAGCCATCCCCCTGAGTGTGTCCCAGTCCAGAGGAGCAAAGGGAAGCTAGCTCTGTCCTGGGAGGAGAAAGTGGTCACTTCCTTACAAAGGGAGGACGCAGGGTTGGCAAGGTGGAAAGAAGGAAGGTGAGTGTGCAGAGGAACAGACCTGTTCAGGCACAGATGCTTTCTTAGCACAGCTGGCTCTGATTTGGAAACCGGAGGTGAGGGTGCAGGCTAAAATGTGGGGGGCCCTGGGAAGCCCCTTTTATGTTCATAGCCCAGACTCCCATGATGTAAGTGGTTGTCTGGGCAGTCAGGCAGGCTGTCAGTCAACTCTCTGGTCAGGCTTCTGCTATCATGAGACAGGCAGGGGCTGCCCAATGGGGAACAAGGATTCACTAATCTAGACCGACACAAATCAATGTAAAATGTGAATAGTGGATAATGGGCTACTGGAATGCGTGGCAGAGGGACCATGGGGTATGGAAGAATGGGTAAGAACACCTACCCACTCAGGCACTGGGGGCCAAAGTCCTGCTCGCATGTCCTCAATTGATCTGGACCTCAATTCCCTTGAATGCCATCTCTGGGATAATAATGATAACACTTACCTCAGCCAATACCTGCTGAGGCCCTAATACTAAGTGGTTACCCACCAAGCACTCTGACAGTGCTGGCCACAGGGTGAGCAATCACTAGGCAGTATAAAAAGATAATGGTAATGGTGAGGATAAGGCCTTATCAGGGAGGTGGGAAAGGCTTCCCAGTAAGAGGCAAATCGGCTGGTAACTGAAGGGCAAATAGTCATGAACGAGGCATATTGGAAGGAAAATGCATTCCATGTGGAGGGGACCAGCTTATGGAAAGTCCCTCAAAGGGAAAGACGCATAAGTATTTCCGGGCAAGGACAGCCGTCCCAATGCCTGCTGGAGCACCCTGGTCAGCAGAACACCTCTGCTTTAAGACAGCTTCTTCTTCTAGAAAATCCTCCCAGATTACAGTGAAACCCCAATAAAATCTGCATTCTCAGCAGTTTCCCAGGTCTGTGGCAGAACTAGGAAGTGAAGAAGATGCAACAAGCATCAAGCTGAAGGCCCCAAATGGAAACATGAGAATGTATTGCCTGTCTCGTTGGTGCATTGTGCCAGCACCCATGGGGAACCCAGTCATGGACTGGCATCCCTGGGGCCAGAGTCTATGTCTCAGTATCACTGAGGACTGAGTGAAGATAAAGAGGCTGTGGGCACTTCCACAGAGGACCACTCGCTATCCTCACGCCCCCAGACAGAAAAGCATTCTCAGCTGAGCTGTGGGAGCAAAGCTGTCAGCTGCTAGCAAGAATTATTTTCGCTAATTTATAAAATTTGGAATTCATCCAGGCTGAAGCTGGGCAGACCTCATTCCTAAGCATTTCTTGATGGATTATTTTTCATTCTGAATTGCTATTACTATCCCATCAATAGCAGGAGTTGTGGTTGTTTTGTTTTTGTTTTTGTCAGCATAAAGAATACAGAGAGGTTCAATGCCCTAAGCCTTGGGATACTGGGAGACACAACAAACAGCCACAAACCCAGCCCAGAACAACCTATGCTGCACTCAAAACTGAGAAGAAGGGACCCCACCAAACCCAGTGGCCAATGAGCCTCCAATTTCATATACATCTGTTCATGTTATAAATCTGCTGTTTGGCTGCGCAAACAGACATTTCACTCCTTTACAAACATTTCCTGAGCCAGGTGAACTGTGCTGGCACCGAGAACCAGAGATTGTGTGTGTGTGTGTGTGTGTGTGTGTGTGTGTGTGTGTGTGGTCCCCACCCTGAAGGAGCTCAGTTTACTGAACATAACAGATAGTAAGTAAATCAACAGTTATGCTGATAAATGCTCTGGGAGAGAAAAATGCAGGGTGTTCTGGAACCAGGAGGAAGGTCATCTCCAGGTCACCGAGAAGTGCAGGGTGGGGAAGGACGGTGTCCGGAGAATGGAAACTTGACTGAGTTACCAAAATGGGGAGCAGGGGTGGGTCACTCCTAGGAGAGGGCCCAGCAATGGCAAAGGCACCATGAGGCATAGGCTGTTGGAAGGTTGGACTGAGGTTAGAAATATGGGTTAGAAAAAAAAGTGAAATGAGGAAGGTGGCCCAGGGCCAGATTATGAAAGAACTGTAGGCCTGCTGACGGGACTTGGGTTTTCTTCTAGAAGCAATGAGAAGCCCTTGGAGAGTTATAAGCAGAAGAAAGCCATGGTCAGATTTGTGAATTAGAAATATTTTGCTGATAGGAGTGTGAGAGTGGCATGAGGGAAGACAAAGATGGACACAGGAAGACAAATGAAAAGCCTGTTTAAAAAAATTCCCTACGATGAGTCCCAAAATGAAGGAGTGAAGAGGGAGAAGGTGTGAGGTGACAAATTGAGAGATGGTCTCCACAGGATGTGGCAGCTGGTGGGTGATGACAGTTGAGGGAAAGGACAAAGCCAAGAATGACTCCTCCAGGAGACAGAACTGAGGGAGTGTAGTCCCACCCAAGGCAGGCAACAGACACACAGAGAGAGACACATTTGGTACCAGGGGAGGGATGAGTTTGAGATACCTGCGGGGCCACAGCTAGGAGGGAGGGCTGAGAGGGGGTTTGGGGCTGAATATGTACATGTGGGTGACTCCCAGATAGAGGAAGCAGTAGATGAGCTCACCTGGGGAGAACACTTAGGGTGGCATGAAAGGGACCAAGCAGAACTTTATTAAGCTAAGGACTAAGAAAACGGGCAAAGCAGACTGCGAGGCTGAGGTCTGGAGGACAAGGAGAGGGCAGGCCAGATAAGGAGTGAGCAGACCCAGGAGGGGAAGGGAGCGCTCAGCACGGTCAGAGACGTGAGGTTTGGAGGGAGCCCTGCTGAGGGAACAGTTAGCTGGGTGCTAACCACCACAGCCAAGCAAAAGAATTAAACCTCAGTAGCACTATTATGACATTTTCCCCCAACAGCCTCATTATCTCACTTCCTATCTTGGTGAGGCCTTCCTGGTGACCCTAACTAAACTGTTAGCCCATTACCCTCCACCCCCCTCTCTCACTTTATTTCACTTGAGAGCATTACCATGCTGCCTGCCCTTGCACTACTGTGTATCTCAGACCTCTAGACTGTCTGACTGCCCCACTAGGACATCTGCCTGACGAGGACAGAGCACTTGTCTGGTGTCATTTCTATAACCACAGCGCCGAGAGCACCTTGTCCCAAGTTGCCTGGCTCATTAGAAGCAACAAATATTTAGTGAGCACTTACTGATACCATGTAGATGCTGGGAGCACAGACGCAAACAAGACAGAATAGGGCCCTGCCCTTGGAGCTTGAAATTGGAGGTGAGCAGAGAGAAATACCAAGTATCGAAACAGAAAGTAGATTATAATTGCCACAGAGCTAGGACCGAAATCCTACTGACAAGGTTCCTTTCCAAGCCCAGGGCTGCCGCCTTCTCCACTAAAGGAAAACAGTATCTGGTGAAACAGTTAAAGTTAAGTGTGAAGTTTGGGCTTCGTCTCTTCCAGAGATCCCACACTCCTTCCACCCTTTTAGTAGGTGCCTAGGAAGTGGAAACACCCACTAGAGTCTTTGAATATTTAAGCGGAAGAGCTCAGTCTGTCTCTAGTAATTCTATGTAAGTAGGAGGAGAAATTCTGACTTAGATGGGAGAAAACAGGGAGCAGCATAAACCAGGGGTCAGATAGAACTGGGTTCAAATCCCTTATAACCTTGGGCAGGTTATTCAACCTATGGCTGGATTTCCTTATTGCTGAAATGAAAATAATACTTCTCACGTCACAGGCTGTTGCAAAGATAAAATAAAGTGACAGCTAGAGAGTACTCAGCAGTGTACCTGGTACACAGTGAGCGTTCCATAAATGGTGACTCTAATCCAGTTACGCCTGTTGTTTTTATTACTCTCTTTTAATTGCTATATTCACATAAACCAAACCACAAATGACTTAGAATTCAAACCAAAGAAGGTACACTCAAAATAATCAGAGCATAAATTGATATCTAGTTGAATGACCTGAAGAATTACTTCAAATTACCATATTTGAGCAGACTCTGCAGTAAGAAGTTTTATTCCAATTTATTGGTCCTCCAAACTTAGGCAAATCTAAGTATTTCCCCAACAGATCATATCTTGTCTCATGGCAAGAGTCCAAACAGGACTGGATTCTGCAGTGCAAGTTGCGGCAGAGCTATGCACACCACGCCTCAAAGGGAGCCTAAGAACACAATGCAGCCCAATGTACACACAAACTCCCAAACACAGCTTGGCTCCAGAGGAGGAAGTGAGAACTGGCCCCAGCATGCTTTACCGGCCTCAAAGCTAAAGAACAGGTTACTGAGACATGCAAATGCTGAAATCTTCTGTGTCGCCTTTCTTTTACCACCCAAACTCTAGGAGTGGTCCACTTTACTAATGCCTCTGATTCTTTATTCCTTATTTCTGTGCAACCTGTGCAACTTGGCTTCCTTCCACTTCCTCCTGTCCTCGGCCCCTCACGGCATCACATGTCTCAAGGCCGCTGTCACCACCTTGTCACAGGTTTGGTGCCCTTCTTTCAGGTCCTTTCTCCCTTCCTGGGACTCCCACCTTCCTGGCTCTGGCTCTTTTCTACCTACTTCTCTCCATCCCCGAGTTGGGTGCATTCCCCAAGGCTCGGGCCTCTGTTCACCATGGGAGAACGTATTTAAGCCGATGGCTCCTGTTCTACCTCTCCAGGCCTGCCCTCTAAGTCCAGGCTTCAGCCCTGCTTTTCCAGCTGTCTATGAACCACTGTCATCTTGAATTCAGTGAGTCTAAAACCAGACACATCAACCACGCTTCTTCACACCTGATGTCTCCCAAGTTTAAATTTCTTTCTTTGGCTCCTGTCGTTAAGAAGCCTGAAAATCCTATGGTTCTTCCTTTGCAATCTCTCTTCGATTGGTCCTGTGCTCTCATTCTAACCACTCTTAACCACATGACCTCATGCCTGGATCACTTTGGTTGCCTTTGAATAGGGCTCATGCCTCTTGTCCAGGTATCAGATGAATGTTCCTAACATGTCACTCTGCCATTTCACTTCTTTTGCCCAAAATAATGTCAATAGTTCCCTACTGCCTACAGGAAAAAGACCAAATGCGTTAGACTGGCATTTAGGGATTAGAAAAGGAGTGGGCAAACTACAGCCCACAGAGCAAATCTAACCCACTACCTAGTCTGTAAATAAACTTTTATTGCAGGGTGGGGAACATCTAGCCTGCGGGCCATATAAGACCTGCAAAATCATTTGGTCTGGCCCTACCAAAGCATTGGGGTGAGTTAATTGTTTGACCAAATATAGCAGGTTAATGTTTTTGTTGTTAATCCTCACCCAAAGCTATTTTTTGAATGAATTTGAGAGAGACTGGAAGGGAGGGGGAGAGGCAGAAAGAGAGAAACATCAATGTGAGAGAGACACATTGACTAGTTGCTTCCCACACGCTCCCTGGCCATGGCTGGGGATTGTGCCCTTGACCGGAATGGAACCTGGGACTCTTCAGTCTAAGGGCCAACGCTCTATCCACTAAGCCAAACTGGCCAGGGCTAGCAGACTAATTTTTAAGTTAACAATTTCAAATGGCCCAGAATGATATTATAAATATGCAAATGGCTATTGAAGAAAAACAGTTCCCCACCCCTGCTTTATTGAAACACAGCCACACCCACCATTTATGTATTATCTATGGCTGCTTTCATGCTACAATGGCAGAGTTGAGTAGCTATGACAGAGACCACATGGCCTATGAAGCCAAAAATATTTACCATTTCATCCTTTACAGGAAAGTTTGATGACCCTAGTCTAGAATAATCAAACACCAGCAGCTCCTGTCAAAGTTCTTGCCCATGACTCCTCTGGATGAAGTTCTCTACAGCTGAGACCACTTTCACTGTGTCTTACACCCACCGTCTCAAGCCCAAAAAGCTTATTTCTCTCCTCCCTGGACTTCTTCCTTCAAAAAAAGCCAAAGTTCTACCTTTCCATGAGGCCATCTGTATCCATCCCCTGCCTCCCTGGATGGCCTTCTCTGGCCCCCTCTCTGCAGCTCCCACAGAAGCCTACACTGACACTCCATTTCTGTGGATCTGTTCCTCCTTGACTACAAGCTTCTTTAGGGTTCAGGCTTGGTAACTTCCACAGAGCACCAATGACAACTACTGATCCTTGATAGCATAATTTCGTAAGAAGGCATCAAACAAACTTACCAATGAAGGCCTGGGATTCCACATTTGAAAAGTTAAGCTTGGGTCCAAAAGTATGCACTCTAGCCAGCACCACCTACAAAATAAGCCAATGAAATGAGTTTAGCTTTAAAATAGAATATTTATACATTTCCTTTAAACTTACAACTCCCAATAAGTTTGATTTACCTTCCTCCCAGGATGCCCATCTCTGCTTCTCTGCCTAGAAAAAGCTACTTATCCTTCAAATCCACTGAACAGTCCTTCCCTGGAAGCCTCCCCAGGGTCCTAGGCAGGCCAGGCACACCCTCCTCCCAGCTCCCATAGAGCTCTGGTGAGATGTTTATGGCAACACTCTGGCACAATGTAGCATAATTTCTTATTTAGGAAAGGGATTTCTTACACTGTAGACTTATCAAGAAAAGAGATTTAGTAAATTCATTCCTTCCCTTTCCCCCACTGCCTAGCACACTACGGGCATTTAGACAGTCCTCAATAAATATTTGTAAAATGGGTGGAAAAATAACCTACTCAATTCATTAACACACTCCTGAGTATCTAACATTCTGCTTGCCTGCAATTTTTACTATACAGATGCATGCCTCAATCCCACTGCTTTTAATAGGCAATGGTTTAACGGGAAGAATTAATGAGATTAGCCTTCTAAATGCACACCTTTGGAATGACACTCCCTTGGGCAGAAACCTCCAGAGACTCCCAGAATCTAAGAAGGCAAGCCCAATTCTAGAGCCAGGCTGCCAGGCCTGCACCAACTAGCCCGGCCTGATTCTGCAAGCTCAGCTTGTATGGTCTCCCCCCATGAGCCCTAGGAACCAGGCAAAAAGGACTGATAGCTAGTCCTTTCCCTCTGGCTGGAGGTCTTCCTCTGCTTCTCTCCATATAATTTCCTCCTACGGAAATGCCATCCATTTCACACATCATATTCCCAATCACCAAGTCATGGGATGGGGAAAGGGGTTGCATGGAGATAAGGTTTTTTTCTCTCTGATTTTTTTTTTGACTGTGATAAAGTACATATAACAGAATTAACAGGTCTAGCCATTTTTAAGAGTACAGCTCAGTGTTATTAAGTACATTCATACTGTTGTACAACCATCACCATTCATCTCCAGAATTCCCTTCATCTGCAAAACTGAAATTTTATACCTTTATAACAATAACTTCCCCTTCCCCCTTTCTTCTAGTCCCTGGCACCCAAAAATATTTGTGGAATGAACAACTGAAGGCATCAATGAATTTGGCCTCAACTCTCCCCATAAAAGCCAGAAGTACTGTCCCCTTCTGCTGGACTCCCATGCTACTATCTGCTCACCTTAGATTTATTTCAATCAATCTTAAATGATCATTTTTTTTGCACAATGGAATTCTCCTCAAGGCAGGAACGATGACTTACTTGAAAGGTTAAGCTTGGGTCCAAAAGCACAAAGACCTGTCCTCCATGTTGCTAGATCTGATGGGCAGGTCTTAGTCCTCATCTTACAGCTTTTGCTACCAGTTAGTCATTCCCTCTTGTTTGACTACTCTCTTCACCTGGCTTCCAGGATGGCAATCTTGGTTTTCCATCCACCTCACTGACTGTTTGTTCCCTTTGTTGGTTCTTCCTTGTCTCCCCGCCTCCTAATGTCAAAGTGTGCCAGGGTTCCGTCCTTATTCTTTTCTCTTCTCTGTATACCCTTGGTGATCTCACCTCATCTCAGGGATTCCAATATCAGCTATATGCTGATGATACCCAGATTTCTCTCCAAGCCTGGACCTCTCCTCTGAACTCCTGGCTAGTATGTCCTATTGTCTGCTTCAAGTCAAATGGACAAGCGGTCTAAGACTTGTCCAATGTCTCAAGCTTCACATGTCTAACACAGACCCCTGAGCTTCCTCCAGACTTGCTCCCTCCGGAATCTTACCCATCTTACTTTAATCCACTGACTGTCCAATTGCACAAGCCAACAGGTTTGGAGTCATTTTTGTCTCCTGTCTTTCTCTCTTATTCCACATCCAATCCTCACCAAAACTGTTTTTTTTTTTTTTTACCTTCAAAATATATTCAGAATATGACCATTTCTCATCCCCTCCACTATTACCATCCTAGATTATTGCAATAGCCTCCTAACTGATGTCCCTGCTTCTACTCTTGATGTCATTCTTACCTCCATCCATAGTTTATTCTCAATAAGGGAGGGACTCTGTAACAACGTAAGTCAAATTATATCATTTCTTTGCTTAAAATCCTTCAAAGTCTTCCTAGCAACGACAATGTCAAAGGAATGAATGTTTCCAAAGTGGTTTAGGGGAAGGTCGGTGGGGGAAGTAGGGTTTTCAGGCCACTGTCCTCTTCCCGTCCATGTATTTCTTGATTGGCAGTCCTGATTACCTCTCCTATTATCTGATTTCTTAAAGAAGGGAACCATTTTAAAGGGAGAAAAATACAATCAATCAGTTTCCCTTTTCAGTTCATGTATCACAAGAAGCCAATAACACTCACATTTCTCAAGAAGCAATTAGATATGCCAAGTATGCAACCACTTAATAACTAGTTTCCAAAGACAAAACTAGCCTTCCAGAGAATAGTCATTACCCCCTTGGTGGTGGCAAATCCTCCTTAAGCCCCTCTTCTCCCTGCTCCCTCCAGCCGGTCACCCAGCCTTGTGTGCCTACTTGTGCCTAGTCTCTATCCCTCTCTTCCATCTTACTGATGCTGTGGCTGGAGGTGAAATCCAAATGAATTAGCTAAGGTCTCATCAGTATCCTTGGAGCTACAGCAGCCTCCTAATCAGTCTCCCCACTTTTAGTCATTTATTTATTCCAACTACAACCTCAAACAGTTTCTGAGATGACTTTAAGTAAACCTGAATTTGATTAAGTCCCCTGCTTAAAATTCTCCAAAGAGTTTCCTAAATTTACATACTATATGTTTTTCAAAAAACATAGTACAGCAAGCCATAGTAAATATTGTTTTCTTTTTTAATCTTCCCTGGATGCTTTTATTCTGCATTCTTCTTAAAAGGACCTTGTTGGCCCTAACAGGGGTGGGCAAATGACCCAACACAGGCTAGAATGCTCTCCCCTCGAAACAGTGACTGGTCCAAAAGGATTAGCACACTACCCAAGCCTGGCCAACCACAGCCTTTCTCTGGAATTGATGTATGGATTCAGAGAAAGGAAGTCTCCCTTCCCTGGAATGGTTAACCTGGCGCTGTCAGCAGGGAAGCCCCCAGAAGAAGGGTGGCCTGTCTGTAGTGGAAAAGACTGATGCCAACACACAAAGAACAGAAGGCAAAGAACCAAACAGACCACCAGCAATATCAATGCCCATTGTGAAACCTCTTCATTTCGTGAACTCCTAGAGCGTCCTTTCCAGTTATGGAACTAATTACTCCCCTTTATGCCTCAGCGAGCTGGAGTCCCAACAGGCCCACCATGCTGTCGCCTGTATCGATGCTTTCCCCCCACACTGTTTTCTTTGCCCAGAATGCATACTCTTGGATTTGTGCACAGCAGCCAGGCTTCCTCTGGGGAGCCTTCCCTGAAGGGAGGCACAGTTAGTCCAAATTTCCTGATGTGCTGTAAAATGCTTAGACTATACCCACTCTGTTGCACTTACACTCCTCCCCTGCCTTTCCAGGTTCAAAGCTAGCTGCCCACACTAGAAACTACAGGCTCAACCTCATCTCTTCACACTTCCTTGTTGCCCATGTAGACTTTCATCTTTCTTCTGCCCCAATGTCCACTGTCACCTCCTACCACCTACAGAGTCAAATCCTTGGTATTGGGGTCCTTCACAAACTGGCCCCAACCCAAGTCCTCTAATTTCTACCAACCACTTCCACTTCCAGGAAGATGGAGTAGACATACCTTTCTCTATTCCACCTGCTATGCACAACTAAAACTCTGGATGTTATATATAAAACAAGCATAAGAAGACTCTGAAAGGCAGAGTGAAGAAGGCAGACCTGTTAGGGACCTCAGGACCCAGGCAGGACACTGTGGTGAGTTCCCTGCATTTTCTTGTTGCCTCACGTAACCAAGACTTGAAACTGAAGAAGCCGGCAACCTGGAAATGCCAATAGGCACAGAAAAAAAAAAAAAAAAGCCCCAGGAAAAGCTTGCTCCATCCAGCAAGACAAAAACTTTTAGATAATAAGTACTCTATTTCAGCCAAACACCACAGAAAACCTCATGTCCCACCCACACCCCTACCAGCAAAGTGCAAATGACATTTGGAAAAAACTCTACAGCTAACAATATACTTAATGGTGCAAGACTGAATGCTTTCCCCCAAGATTAGGAATGGAAAATAATGTCCATCCACTCTTATTCAGCATAGTATTGGAAGCTTCAGCCAGCACAAGAGGTAACAAAAAGAAATAAAAAACATTCAGATTGGAAATAAATAAATAAAACAATTTCTATTTGCAAATGATATGACTGTCTAGGTAGAAAACCCTGAGGAATATACACACACAAAAATGCTTATGACTAATTAGTGGGTTTAGCAAGGATGTGAGGATACAAGATAAAAATAAAAAGCAATGAACATGTGGACACTGAAATTAAAAGTACAATACCATTCACTATCACTGAAAAAAATAAAGAAATAAATACTTAGATGTAAATATAATTTCTTTCAACAAATCATTCTGTGTACAAGGCACATGAGTCTATCTCTGTCTTGAGGGTGGAGACAGTATTTGTTTTCCTCTCTAATGAAACCAAAATACCTAGCCATTGCCTAGCACCTACTAGACGTGCAATATTTATTGTCACATCTCATACCCTGCTCTGTTTAACATAGACTTTCTTCCCCTCTATGCTCTAGTGTGATCACTGTCTATTAAAAAGTGCCATCTCTAGTTTCTACCTTGGCAGGTCATGATTGCCAAGGAAGAACCAGGGAAACTGTCTGCTCCCACTCCCAAACACACTTATGTCCGCACACGGCAGACAATAGGGATTTGAAGTGGCCTCTGTAGGCATCTCTCAGCCTCACAGTCCAGGGGGTCCTAAGGCTTGGCCCAAAGGCTCCAGAGCATGATGTAATGGTGTGAGACCACTGCCACTGTTGTCTCAACCATGCTCTGTGCTGGAAGGAGCTATGAATGCACCCCCCTCCCCCATAACAGCTCAGTTATAAATGAGAATTTCTTGCCTGTGTTGAAGAAAGGGCTGTGGAAGGGAAAAGACTATGGGAGATAGGTCAGGGCCCAGAGGGCATATAGATTCTTTTTCCACAATCTTTCCTTTTCTTCTTACTCTGAGGTTAGCAAGTGAGAACAGTTAAGCAAAAGCCAAAACCTCAGAACAATCCTGATTCCTTTCTTCCCACACCCCACGGTCAATCCCACAGCAAAACCTGTTGTTTCACTTTTATTATGAATTGAAAATCTAACTACTTCTTACCATCTCTACCATTACCACCACTTGGGACCTGGCTCCTCTCATTACTAACCTGAATAACTCCAATATACTCCAACATTTTCCCCTGAGTCCTGCTTCCTCCCTCAGTCTATTCTCAACACAGCAGCGAGAGTGATCTTTTCAAGATGTAACACAGATCATAGTTACATCTTTCAAAACCCTAAAATGTTCCTATCCTAGCTCCCCTGGTCATTCACAATAGAACCAAGTCCTGAAAATAACCCCAATGGTCTGGCCACCATTACTTCTTTGGCCCCACTTTCTACCACTCTCTTCCTCACCTTCTCCTCACTCCACTCCAGCCACCCTGGCAACCTTTACTTTGCTGTTCCCATTGCCTAATGTTCTTCCCCCAGTTAAACATGACTCACTTCACCACCTTCACTATGGGATTCACTATGCTATGAGTTCACCAAACCCATTTCCTTTTTCTTGTGGGCAAGACTACACATGACTAGACTATATTTTCTAGCCTCCCTTTCAGTTTAAAGTAAACATGTGATAGAATTCTGGCCAATGGGTGGGAGAGATGTATGCTTCTTTCAGACTAGCCTATAAAAATTCCACCACAAAATCCTCTCTCTTTAACCCCATCCTCCAGCTGAATGGAAAGAAATTTGAGAGCCTTAATGAGGGCAGAGCCACAAGATGGAAGGAGTGTGGGTTCTTCAATAATCATAAAGAAGTATGGCTGCTAACCAGGAGCAGTCACACTGGAATTTTTCTGTGCAAGAAATAAAGTTATCTTGGGTTCATACACTGAGATTTGTTTGATACTTAACCTAACAATTTTGTTTCCCTCTCAGTGAGGCCTTCTTTGACTACTCTATTCAAAATCCTCCCAATACTTCTTAGCGGACTACCTTGCTTTTTCTCCATAGTCCTCATTACCATATAGCAGTGATTTTCAACCTTTTTCATTTCATGGCACACATACACTAATTACTAAAATTCTGTGGCACACCAAAAAATATATTTTTTGCTGATCTGACAAAAAAATAGATATATTAATGTTGATTCATCCACACCAGATGGCTATTGTCATTTTTTTTTATTTGACAATCTAAGGGACAAGAGATCAGTGCTCCTGACTAAATAGTCAGAATTTGCATGTTCTAAAAATTCTTGTGGCACACCAGTTGAAAATCACTGCCATATAGCATAATGTACATTTTATTATTACTTTTCTCTATATCCCCAAATTTGAATGTAAGTTGAAGGGAGAACTTTTGCTTCTTTTCCTTTTCCCTTTGCTGTATCTCCTGGTCTAGCACAGTGCCTTGCATGTTATAAAAATGTTCATTGTTGAATGGATGAATGGATGGATGGATAGATGGATGGATGAATGAATGAATGGAGCACCTGGGTTCCAAGATCAGAAAAGTCTGAGTTGAGGCTTGGCTCTGCCATTTACTAGCTGTATGACATAGGGCAAGTTACTCTACCTCTTTAAGGCTCATTTTCCTCATCTGTAAAATGGGGGAAATAACAGCACCTTCTGTATAGAGACTGGGAATAATTAACATCATGAAAGTAAGTCCCTTAGCACAGTGTCTAGTAATAGTTAAGACTCCACAAATACTAACTGCTTTGTTATCAACTCAAGGCCAGAGGACAAGACTGGGTGTCAGGCCCTTGCAAAGTTATTGGTAGGGATGTATGTCAGAGAGCAAGGAGCAGAATGGATATTTACATGCACAGACTCTTTTTTTTTTTTAAATATATTTTATTGATTTTTTACAGAGAGGAAGGGAAAGAGATAGAGAGTTAGAAACATCGATGAGAGAGAAACATCGATCAGCTGCCTCCTGCACATCTCCTACTGGAGATATGCCCGCAACCCAGGTACATGCCCTTGACCGGAATCGAACCTGGGACCTTTCAGTCCCCAGGCCGACGCTCTATCCACTGAGCCAAACCGGTTTCGGCGCACAGACTCTTCTGGAAGAAATTATGGCAAACACCTAGGTAGTGAGAATCAAGAGCTGCCTAAAAGTTCTCAGTAAATTGCCAGCAATTAGAAAAACATGACAACTGGTGTTGAGGTGATGAAAAATGTGTGTTGAGTCTGCAGAAGAGTGTGCTGGGGGCGAGAACACTACCCAAATGATGAGGGATCACTTTGTGCCTTTTAAGAAACAATTTTCACAGCAAAGCTAGAGAAAAGAGAAGCCTCTTGCATCATGGGAGCAAGGTAATAAGGCTATAAAAATGGAACTCAAATAAACCACACACAGGGCCCACATGGGCCCAGTTTTCCAGGAAAAATAGCAATTGCCACAGCACTCAGATGAGAGAGTCACACTTGTGCCTCAGCAGAACAAACAGCTTTCAAAAATCGTTAGGCTGCAGGAAAGCCATCGGGTTTGCCAAATCAGCAGTACCAGCCCTCACTTGCCCCTCTCTGTCATGCTCGCCTCTTTCTCCTGATAAAAGGATATACCCAATGCCTGTGCCTGCTTCACCATGTTCAAAACACAGAATCCTCCAGAATGAATAGCACTGTGCAGTCAGGAGGGCCCAGGCTGCACTCCTCCCATGTGCAGCCAGCTGCTCCCTCCCACAGGCCTTCTAGGCTTTCTCCTGGGCTCAGACCTGCTCTCAGTCTTAACTCCGGCATCTCCATGCAGCATCGGGCCTTGTTCATAAACCCCTTTCTTAAAACTCTTTCTTCCTCTGGCCCTTCAGGCTCTCACTAAACTCCCCCATCCCCACCTCCGCAATGCCTCTCATCTCCATCTGGAGCCCCTCTTCCACCTCTGCACCCCTAAATGTTGGTGCTATAAGCCTCCAAAAACGGTGTCTGCCTATCTTTCTGGTTCTTGAACCTGTTCTTCCTGTGTATCCAAGGCAGGAGAGCTTGGTGGTTAGAAACAGATTCCTTTTTATTTTTGTTAATCCTCACCCAAGGATATTTTTCTATTGATTTTTAGAGAGTGGAACAGAGTGGAAGAGAGAAACATTGATGTGAGAGAGATACATCAATTGGTTACCTCCTGCATGCACCCCGAACAGGGCCAGGGAACCTGCAACCAAGGTATGTGCCCTTGACTGGAATCGAACCTGAGACCCTTCAGTCCATGGGCTGACGCTCTATCCACTGAGCCACACCGGCTAGGACTAGCAACAGATTCTGAGGTCAGACCCACTGGGCCTAATCTTAGCTCTATAGCAGTATGATCTTGGGCAGTTAAGTAATTGCTTTCTGCCTATTTCTTCACCTATGAAATGGAAACAATGATAGCACCTCATTGGATCACTGTAGGGATTAAATGAGTTAATATGTACAAAGCTCTTAGAACCATGCCTGGCATAAAGCACTACCTAGGAACACTGGAACATGTGTCCATTACTCCAGCCAAATCCCAAACATACCCCACGTCCTTCCATCTCCATTTCCTCTACTCAGGCCTTTTATCTTTGCTGGGAATGTTCAGCCTCCATGTCAGCCAGCCCTTTAAATAGCATAGTTGACAAAAGCAACCATTCCATAACACCTTTCTTGATTCCCCTGCCCCAGGCGCCCAATGAGATGAGATTCCTCCCTTCTCTTAACAGGGTGGGCTGTTGGAAAAGAGACCTCCCTTGCGTATCCGTTTTAGATTTGTTTTATCCTTCCCACTCCCAGTTCATGAGCTCCTCAGAAACAAGGATGCAGACAAGGAGGTAGCGGGTTTTTCTTCCCAAATCTTTATTCCCTGTAAACTTAAGACACTGTAAAGACTCAATAAACATTTACTGATTAAGTTAAAATGCACAAGCCAACCAGAGACTGAAACAAAAGATCAGCAGGAGAGAGGATTTCAGGCTCAAAAGAGTACTGGGGACCAAGTCAGTGGTGTTTGGTTGTTGGCTTCATTTTAGTCATTTCCTAACAACCAACAAAAAGCCAAATCCTTTCAGCAAATTTGCAACCCGCTTCCACTGCTAAGAGTAATTTCTGATAGGCTCACTCTGGCTTAGGGAGACATGTTCTCCTAAGAAATCCCATTTAATTATCCTTTTTTAGGGCATTTCTTTAAAACAGCCTTAAGAAAGGATCACTGTTTATTTTATTTTGCTATTGTTTTAATCAAAGCATCAAAGATATAGGGATATAGAATTCCTCTATTTGAGCAGGTAGGTTATTCCTTAAGAGAGCAAGCAGCAAATCATGTATTACTTGTAAGTACACAGCCTTTCACTTACATCTAATCTCACATTACCGATAACTTGCTTCTTCATTCATGGAAAACACAACAAAGGTGTTCCTGACATTTAAAATAAAAATTTAATATAGACTCATGACATTATTCTTGAAAAAAAATTCTGATTCTCAATCTAATTTTGGGCCATTGCCATTAGCTAGATAAATGCCAACCTAATGAAATGATTCTGTAATACACAAAGATGGCTTAATGCAGCATTAGCTGAAAGAGCAAAAATTAGAAGCCATCTAAATGCCCCATTACCAGCTCATAGCTTATTGAAGACATTCCCTTGATAGAATATGATGCAGCCATCTTAAATGAGCATAATGAAAACCAGAGAACCCCATGGAAAAGGGCTGAGGTTGCAATCTTAAGAGTAAAGGGCATGCAAATGTGTAGGGATACGTGTTTGTGTTATCAGGCTGAACAGATGAGACCCAGGGTTTACAGTCAGATGCAAGGAAAGTTAGGGGAAAGCTAAGAGGAAATCTCAGTAAATGGGGCTACAGAGGATGGTGGCAGCCACAGGAAAATCAGAACCCTTCGTATGGGGCAGGGGCCCTACTTAGAAGTGTAGAGTGGGAGGCAGGAAAGGCTCCACCAAGCCAAGGTCATTTCAAGAATTCCATCCCAAAGTAGGCCGGGGGATGGGAAGAGAGCCCTCTCTAGTTTTTCAGAATGTCTCAATCCACGGACAAGTAAACAATTTTCAAAACCCCAAAGATGCTCAATGTCAAGCCTTGTCCTTTCCCTCATGTGGCCACTGGGCTCCACCTGAAAGCTCGGTCCCTCCCAAGCCTCCGAGGCTAATTCTGACCCAAGGCAGGAGGAATTTAAGGGGCTGTAGCCTAGAACCCAGGGATTTAGCTTGCTTGCTGCTAATCTGGCAGATAAAGAAAGTGAACCCCCAAGAGAACAAGCATCTTGGCCAAAGCCACACAGAGAGTTGCTGGCCGAGCTGACACTTGAATCTGAGTTTGCCTGTATCTGAGTTTAAAGCTTTTCTGGTATGAGACTGACTAATGAGTTGGACCACTTGGCACACAGTGCAGGGGCCCAACTGATGCAGTGAAAGAGTGGCTCGCAGTGAATAGACGAGCCTAGGCAGGGCAGAGCAGGAAAATCCCAGTGATGCCAGGACACTCCAAGAAGAAAAAGCTCCCTCCTGCACTCCAGCCCATCCATGTCAAACCCCAACCTCTAACTCCTTTGTTGGTTCAGCTAAAGCTCTGCTGCCCTGTGGGTGCCAATGCTGGTCCCTCATGGCATGGCCTATACCAGTGATGGCGAACCTTTTGAGTTCGGCGTGTCAGCATTTTGAAAAACCCTAACTTAACTCTGGTGCCAAGTCACATATAGAAATTTTTTGATATTTGCAACCATAGTAAAACAAAGACTTATATTTTTGATGTTTATTTTATATATTTAAATGGCATTTAACAAAGAAAAATCAACCCAAAAATTGAGTTCACGTGTCATAGGTTCGCCATCAGTGGCCTATACCATCATCTGTGGGTCCCACAGACAACTCCATCTCTGGATAGGAGAAAAATGACTCCAGGATTCTCTCTACAACCCATGTCCCCCTTGATTCCTACCCCTACCCCATCAGAATCCCCACTCTGGACCCAACCCCTCCACACTCACCTAAATACAAGAGACCAAACTCAGTACTCTGGCATTTAAGGTCCTCCCTCATATGGTCCTAACCATTTACCTAATCATGCCTCCCAAGGCACTCACCCCTTCCCAGAATGGACAGGGGCTGCTCCCCAGTTCCTTACGTCACTCCAGAAGCCATGCTCTCCTCCCCACCCCAAATCCCCTAATGGCCAGCTCAAGCTTTCTCTCATTCTCCAAGTCCTTCTCCAAACATGTTGGTATTGCTCACACTCTCTCCACTAAATGACTCCAACCACTTGGGTCCTGAGCAGCCAAAGAGCTAGACTCTCCCATGTGAAACAATCAGGTTATTCAGATGCTGTCACTCAAAGAACTATGCACAGGAGGTCCTCTTCTCCCTCAAATCTGCTCTAAATATAACCGGAGCAATTCCATCATTTAAGTGGATGTCAAACTCTCCCTTGCACCCCGTGGGAGGGGTGCAAACATTAGGCAGGATGCAGGAGCCAGGACCACCCCTGACAGATTCCGAAGCTTCTCTCACCTGGCCTGGCTATGCAGTGAGCACTTCCTGAGCTCCTATCACGCGCCGATCAGAAGGCACAGGGCACTTAAGACACAAATCCGAACAAGCCAGTCTTTGCCTTGCAAAAATTCGGACTCAAGCAGAGAAAAGAGTGAAATAATCCCCACTAACGCAGTGTGATAAATGCCACACTGAGAAAGAAGGCACCAAGGGAAGAACAGCAAGGAGCCGAGGCAGCATGGTTCCATTCATCCAGAGAAGGGGCTGAGAGAGGGTGCAGAGAAAGCCAAAGTGGAGCTGGTCCCTGCAGGGTACTCAACAACAATGATAAAGATAATGGCAGCCAGCATTTATTGGGTACTTAATGAGTGCTAAGCACTGTACCAAACACTTCACTTGCTTGACTGCAAATTCAATTACTTTTCATGATTGAGCCCCTACTAGTTGTCAGGCACTGTTTTAGGCACTGGGGATGGAGCAGCGAACAAAATAAACACTAGTCTCTGCTCTCAGAACTTGGTTCTATTGAGAAATGATAGACAATAAACCAAATAGCTAAGTAAACTGTAGAATATGTTAGATGGTGATAAGTTCTAAGAGAAAAAGATAAAGCAAAAAAGGGAAATAGTGAACACCTGTGGGACAGTGGGCTAGGTTGTACAACTTTACACAGGGTGACATATGAGCGAGGAGCTGAAGAAGGGGAGAGTGAAAAAGCCAGGCAGACACCTTGGGCAAGAGCATTGGAGGCAGAGGGGCAGTCAGAGAAAGAGCTTGAACAGGAAGCATGCCTGGTATGTTTGAAGAACAGCTGGGATTCTGATGGCTGGAGCAGGAGAAGGGCAGGAGGATCAGCGAATACAGCCGCACAAGCTGTGCACTAATAACCCAGGCGGGCACCACTCACACGCACCACAGGGTGCTAGGCAGGACCAGGCCTATTTAACCATACCCCAGGCCTGGGGCAGGCGAGGTCAGAGAAAAACCGGGAAAACCTTGTGGATCATGACGAGGGTTTGGCTTTTCCTCTGAGTAAGACAGGAAGCTACTGTCTAGAGGGTTCTAAGCCACAGGCATGCCCTGATCTGACCCCTTCTTCATGGGCTCACTGGGCAGAGAACACATGGTATTGGGGCAAAGTTGGAAGCAGGAGACCACTTCAGAGGCTACTGTAATAATCACACTCAACTATATACTGTCATTCTCACAATCCCCTGAGGTAGGTTCAATGATTACTCTTTCATAGATAAAGAGATTGAGGCTCAAGAGAGATCTAGTAACTTGCCCAAGGTAGGTGCCCTTGACTGGGAATCGAACACGTGACCCTTTGGTTCTCGGGCTGATGCTCTAGCCACTGAGAACACTGGGTGGGGCTGCAGATATATTTCTAAAAGGAATGGTAATAAAACCAAAAGAATGGGAATAACAACAAGCTTCCCTCACCACCCACCAGAGAAAATTTAGTAACAAAGCCGTCCTAGTGGGCACTGGTAGGAGTGTTAAATGATCACTGTATGAATGAGCTGTTCTTTGGTTAAATGCCACTGTTCCTGGGTGGGGAGCTGTGGAAGCCAAGTGAGTCCCCAGACCCCTGCAGGGGGCAATAACTTGAAGTTTCCATACTGCACCAAACTGGTGCCAGGCAAGCTTTTGAGGCTTTGTTCTTTGAACAGGAAGGTGGGAGGAGAAGGCTCAGAAAAGCAGTCATTAATGTCTGTAGGAGAAAGGGTGCTGAGTCTCCATGGGGGTGAGGGTCCTGTTTGTCCTGGTTTTCAGAAAGAGGGGACACAAAGAGCAGGGCGGATGGCCAAGTCCTAGGTCTCACAGAGAAGTATAATGAAAAGGAGACTCAGCAAGGATGCTCAGGGAAGTCACTCCCATTTGCCCAATTCCAGGCTTTTCTGAGAAGCCAAGCAGACAGTGATGCATAAAGACCTGTGAGAGTTGGTCAGCAAGTTTCAGAAAGGGCAATAGCACAGAAAAATAGTATAAATACATGCCAGACTCTGGGCCACCAGGAAAAGGGCTGGGGAGTGGCTGGGTGATGAGGAGGCAAGGAGGAGTTCATTGCAACTAGTTTCCTGAAGGTAACAGCCCAATATTCCACTGGAGGACACCGACAGGCTGGTCCTCATTAAAAGTTGAAAGTAAGGGAGAAAATACAAGCTTGCCTTCAGACAAAGCTGCAGCCTGCACAAATCTGGACCCCTATGTGCAAACCAGCTCATCACTCTTCAGAAAGACGGGCATGCTGCTGAGGCAGGCCAGAGATGGGCAGGTAGAGTGACCAAGAGAACCAGCCCGCGCTCAGCTCTGCTTTCTCCTGAAGGCCCTGGCTGGGTCCAGGCTGACTGAATGGGAGAAGCAGCTCAGCTTTACCTTTTGGTTTTATCCGTCCCAACAGAAAGCACTGGGGACACACAAGGAGCCAGACCGCGGATCGCCCCAGCTCCGACTCTCCTGCTCCCCGACAAACGGGCACATGTAACCACCCCAGGGGCCATTTTCACAATCTGTGATTATAAGCCTGAGAGCAGAGGTCAGGTCTGCCTTGCTCGTCACTGTGCCCATCCAGTATCCAGAATAGTGGCTGCCACTCTGCAGGATCTCAACAGATGAATACATGGTTCGGGGGCTGCCTGACGTCAAGTACCAAGCAGTCATTTCCAAGAGCCATGCCTGAGCCTGCCCTGCTAGGTATGGGCCAAGTGCTAGAAGGATGGCCAGTGCCTTCCCCAAGGTTCTCAGCCAGCTCAGCGCCCTTGCCCCTTCCCTGCAGCCTGGAGCGCAGCTGTTCACTGCATCCCAGGAGCACTGCTCAGGCTACTCACATGAGCAATGACAAGGAGCAAGGAGAAGCTGTTGCAGGGAAAGAACAATGATCTCTCTTCAGTCTATAAAAATGTTGGTGGGAAGAAGTCACAACCAAATCTATCAATTCATGAACAGATGGAGGGGATGTAAACTGAGAACACTAGAAATGGAAGGGGCCTGAGAGAACAAAGGCCAGGGTCACACAATCCCAGGATAACAGAGTCGGGGGTGGCACAGGGACACAGGAGTTAGGCTAAAGGAAAAAGAAAGTCACACAGTGAGCAGGAAACCTGAAAAGTTCATTTCCTTAAGTGACTGTGATAAAAGCTAGCCAACCTTTAGGAGGAGTTACTCATACATCATAAACCTTTAGCTCTCTCTGTTGATTTCCAGAAGGAAAACATCTTCTTTATAACAAGTTCCTTAATGCCTCTGCCGTAAAATAATCAGGATAGGTCTGAGTTAACTTGAGGGTTTACAGCTCAGGCCAGGTTGCTAAAAATAAAGATTCTTGCTCTGGCTAGAGAGTACTAATTTGTGGGACTAATTTTTCACTGAATGTTTATGATTACAAAAGTAATACATGCCCACTGTCAAAAAATAAGAAACCACAGAGAAGGACATGAGAATAAAAATCTCCAATTGTACGAGATGAGAACCACTATTAACATGTTGGCGCCTTTCCCTCCTTCTATGCCTGAGAGTTTAACAGAGCTGAGTGCATACTGTGAATATAATTTCAATTCCTGCTTTTGCCCAGTGAAGTCCATTTAAAAACGCTCCAATGAGTTCTGAGAAAGAAGTTCACCCATAGTGAATAAATAAATTAAGTAACAAAGTGAATAAAAGAAACCCTTCATGAAGTTTAAAAAATCCTGATTATTCCACTGAACCCCCATTTTCCCAGCAAAAGACAAAAATCCTATTGCTAGAACAGACATAGCCCATAAACCAGAAACATTCAGCTCATCTTTGTATCCTCTTATCTCTACCATCAGTTTCAACAAATACTTGTTTTGAATAAGCCACACATTTCCCCAAACCAACAGAATTTTATAACTGCACCTGATTATTTTGAAGCAAGAAATAAAGTTTTGGTGGCCTTGGGTAGATTTCATCTTCCAGTCTTCAGGTGGAGCAAACCATTTAAAAACTATCAGTTCACATTCATGGACCATCACATGCAAATGAAAGTCCTACTGCCAGTTTTGTTGTACTCTGTCACCTAAACTGTAGTGTCAGCAAATGGTCTTTCCAAGGACAAATTATATGTCATATGCCACCCAGTCAGGAGTTGTCCCGGTGTGCGCCCACGTCCTGGTGGGGTTTTACGTGTGGGCCCAAGGCCTTGGCTAGTGGAGAGCAGAAAAACCTTTCTGCCAGCAGAGATGACTGGGATCAAGATCTCCTCACCATAATGCACTTTCCTCACCTCTCACAATATTTCACACTTCATTCAATAACTATGTCCATGCCAGGCATTGGGCTGGGGGCTGGTGACACAAAGGTGAGTAACACAGATGCTATGCCCATTTCCATAGGGCCGCAGTTTGCACAACACTTTCCCATCCATTACCCTCACATTAAGCCTGGGAGACAGGTAAGGCGATTGCCGTTATTACCATATCCTAGATGAGAAAGCAACTGGTCATTGGAGTTTCGCCCCAGGCTATTCAGTGGAAGAGCTGGACTCAAACCTTAGGTCTTCTGATTGCTAGTCCAAGTGCTCTTTTGACTGTACCACTCACACTGATGAATTTCCTCTTATTAATAACTGAAGTCTTCTGGATTATTCTCATTCCCTCTAGCACCTGGGTTCTACGTGGCTGCCTAGCTTCTGAGCAATGAACTGCCCTGACCTCTAGACGGCTGCATATGGCCTGATTTCTGTGTGCCTGTCTAGATTCTGACCCTAGACTCTTATCTCCCCAGCTATCCTGGCAACAAATTTCAAACTCGACTTATTCCCTCCCACTGGTACCATGATGTAGCAGACTGCTCATTTCCCACAACGTTCTATCCCCTCTTCATCCTTGAAAACACAGATTTTGCTGGACTCATGGTCTCTCAACTACATTTATCTCCTAGCCTCCTTTGCAGGTAAATGTAGCGATATGACTAGGTTCTGGTCACTGGGATAAAGGAGTATGCGATTTCCAGGTCTAGACCTTAAAATGACTGCATGTGTGCCCCCTGATCTTTCCTGTGGAAAATGATAAAAACCAAAGCTTCTACTTTCAACCACCACGTGGAAGCCACATGCTGAAGACAGATGGCCTGGACCACTATCTACTCTAGATTGGTACACGAGAGAGAAATGAGCTTCCACCTGGTTTCAGCCATTGTGTCTGTGTGTCTCTATAATACAGGAACTTGCTCTGTGCCCCAAGTAATACAAGAAGCTTGAGTGAGACCAATTTTTCATTCTCCTAGTAAAGCCCTTTGTCACCAATGACATACTTAAATTTTTTTTCTAAAATATGTTTTTATTGATATATTTAGAAAGAGAGGAAGGGGGAGATGGAGGGGGTGGGGGGGGGGGAGAGAGAGAGAGAGAGAGAGAGAGAGAGAGAGAGAGAGAGAGATATGAGTGAAAAACATCAACATCAATTGGCTGCCTCCTGCACACCCCTGGCTGGAGATTGAGCCTGTAACCCGGGCATGTGACCTAACCAGGAATCGAACCAGCAACCTTTTGGTGCACACTGGCCAGGCACCAATGACATATTTTAAAGGGGATATTCAAAACCATATAAGAAAGGGTTCCATTAAGGTTTATTTCATGGAAAACTTTTTAAAAAATGAAACCAGGACCTCAAAGATGATTTATGTTTCGGTCACAGGAAAAATTGAGAGGGCCCAGAAAAGCAAATCAACCTCCTGTAGTGACAAGAGGGAGAGAGCTCTGAGTAATAAGCATGACCAGTCCTCTCTCCTTCAGCAGTTCTCTCCATTCCTAGAAAAGGCACTGAGAGCTGACACGATGTGAGCCACAGCCAATTTCACCATGGAAACAATGTGATAATAGGAGCTTGTGTTCCTAACCAAGACCTCCATGGTCAACTTTTAAAATAAATTATGTAAACTTGTGTTTTACTATCTATTAAAGCCTTGGGACTTTTAAAACCAGAAGGGCTGTTGACCCAATAATATACCACAAAGGATCCATGTATAGTCTGAACCATAGAAATCAGGTGAAAAGCAATTAAACCCAACACAACAACCAATCACATGACCTTTTATTTATTCTGAATCAGTAATTCTGATTTGGTAATAGTGTGCAGCACAAAATACTTCACTTTAATGATGACTTCTAAATACAGTAAATCGTAACATTTGAGAACATCTTTAATAAAGAAAGCAGAGAGGAACTTGGGACGAAAGAAGTTAAAGTCAGAAAAAGTCTGGCTCTGTCACTGACTGGCTTTGGGTCCCTGAAAAATAGCTTAAACTCTTATCTTTATTTCACCTCTTGTCATAGGGTTGTGGTGAAGACTAAACAAGACAGTGCAGTGAAAGTGCTCTGTAAATCACACAGAGGTAAATGGTGTCACCGGGATTGTGACATTTGAAAAGACTTTTGTAGGGAGATTGTGACAAGCATTAACATGAAAACTGAGTAGACTACAAGCTACCCAGCTACTTTTTTGCAAAACTGACCCGGAGCCAATTTCTTTTGCTGTCCTCTTTTTCTCTCTTTACAATCTCCCATGTATATCAGTTGACAAGAGTATTCAATCTGCTGCATTAATTGTTGGCATCCATTGCTCATGAGCCACAGAGTAGCCAGCAAGAGCTGCTAGATGTCAGCCATGGCTGTGAAGAAGGGAGAGCTGCAGTGAGCAGAGACCACCGTGCGGTGACATGTCTATCAACCAAAATGCCTCCCAAAGACCCACTGCCCTGTTAGAAACCCCCAAATCAGAGACAGGAAGCATTTTAAAGCCAGGAAAAGGAAGAAGAAGATTGATGATGTTAAAGGAGTGCAGGCTCAGGAGCCTGTCCTGGGTTTGAATCACAGCTTCTCCACTTGTCATCTGAGGCACCTCTAGAAAGTGGGACTGACGGTGCCTACCCCATAGGACTATGGTGAAGATTAAATGGGAAAGGGCCTGTAAGCACTTAGCACAGTACTTGGCAGATGGTCAATACTTGAAGGTCAGGTGCTGTTATTAATAATCTATACTAATAAAAGGGTAATATGCTGATTAGACTGGATGTCTTCTAGACGTCCTTGCAGACAAAGCCACAGTGGTGGGCGATGAGGCAGAGGGGTTAGGGGCGATCAGGCAGGCAGGCAGAGAGGTTAGGGGCAATCAGGCAGGCAGGCAGAGGTGGTTAGGGGTGATCAGGGAGGCAGGCAGAGGGGTTAGGGGCAATCAGGCAGGCAGGCAGAATGGTTAGGGGTGATCAGGCAGGTAGGCAGGTGAGCGGTTAGGAGCCAGGGGTCCTGGATTGTGAGAGGGATGTCCAACTGCCAGTTTAGGCCCGATCCCGCAGGAACCAGCAGTCGGACATCCCCTGAGGGGTCCCAGATTGGAGAGGGTGCAAGCCAGGCTGAGGGACCTCCCCCCCACGCACAAATTTTGTGCACCAGGCCTCTAGTATCTACACTAATAAAAGAGAAACATGGTAATTGGCGTACGACCGCTACCCTTCCCATTGGCTAATCAGGGCAATATGCAAATTAACTGTCAGCCAAGATGGCGGCCGGCAGCCAGGCAGCGTGAAACTAACATGAGGCTTGCTTGCTTCAGTGACGGAGGACTCCAATGTTCCCCGCAGGATGCTGCAGGCCTCTGAGCCTGCAGTTTCAAACATTGTAACAAATACAAACGCTAAACAAAACTCCAGAAACCAGCTTTCAGCTAGCCGGGATCTCAGACCTGGAGTTGATACAGAGTTTCGAGAACCGAAACAAACCAGATACCTGCTTTCAGGAGCGGAGGCCTAAGAGCTGGAGCCTCAGAGCTAAAGCTGGCCCAGAATAAATAAAAAAAGAAAAAGAAAAAAAGGAGCAGTTGGGAGCTTCAGTCCTAGCCTGAAAACAGCCCTCAGCCCCTCACCCAGACTGGCCAGGCACCCCAGTGGGGACCCCCACCCTGAAGGGTGTGTGACCAGCTGCAAACAGCCATCATCCCCTCACCTAGGCTGGCCAGGCACCCCAGTGGGGACCCCCACCCTGATCCAGGACACCTTTCAGGGCAAACCAGCCGGCCCCCACCCGTGCACCAGGCCTCTATTCTATATAGTAAAAGAGTAATATGCCTCCCAGCACTGGGATCAGCGGAGCCACGAGGCCTCCTGGCACCGGGATCAGCGTGACAGGGGGCAGCGCCCAAACCCCCTGATCGGCCCTGCTTTGTGGGTGATAGAGGGAGGCGCCCCAACCCCCTGATCCGCCCTGCTCTGTGTGTGACAGGGGGGAGCTCCTCAACCCCCTGATGGGCCCTGCTCTGTGCGTGACAGGGGGGAGCTCCCCAACCCCCTGATGGGCCCTGCTCTGTGCGTGACGGGGGGCAGCTACCCAACCCCCTGATCGGCCCTGCTCTGTGCGTGACAGGGGGCAGCGCCCCAACCCCCTGATTGGCCCTGCTCTGTGTGTGACAGGGGGCAGCGCCCCAACCCCCTGATGGGCCCTGCTCTGTGCGTGACGGGGGTGGCGCCACAACCTCCCCATCGACTCTGCCTTGAGTGTGACAGGGGGCAGTGCCCCAACCCCCAATCGGCCCTACCCTGAGCGTGACTGAGGGTGGCATCGCAACCTCCCAATCTGCCCTGCTCTGTGCATGACAGGGGGCGGCGCCCCAACTCCCCAATTGGCCCTGCTCTGAGCCCGACCAGGGGCTGCACCTAGGGATTGGGCCTGCCCTCTGCCACCCGGGAGCAGGCCTAAGCCAGCAGGTCGTTATCTCCCAAGGGGTTCCAGACTGCGAGAGGGCACAGGCCGGGCTGAGGGACCAAATTTTTGTGCACCGGGCCTCTAGTTAATAATAATAATAACAGATACATGATGCAATACTAACAAAAATTAGGATTTGGCAAATCTTCCATCCTTCATGTCAAGACTTTGGTACAGGCTTTGCAGTCAGATATTACCTGGACAGCCTACTGGCTCACCCTTTAATCCATCAAGCTAATTAAGGTTTTTCTGGACCTCTGTCTTATGCCCCAGGATAGGTAAAACATCCAAGAATGCCCCACTGGCTAGCTGGCTAGATCTTAACAATATTTTTTCTGATTCACAGCAGAGCATCACTATCCTGAGAGGTGTGTGCAGAGAACAGATAACCTTGGATGTCTGCATCTAACTTTTCCATCCATGCTCAGGCTGTGGCTCCTCATATCTAAAGATGAAATGTAATAACACCCTTAAAATATGGCCCTACTCAGCAAAATTAGGTCTGTCAGCACCCACCTGGTGGACAGCGCCACATCCCTAACAGTGCCCTGGAAGTGGACAACTTCCTTCTGCACCCTCCAAGCTATCCTTGTAAGGCCAGTATGCCTTGTTAAATCCAGAAAGCTGCTCCCTACAACCATGGAAAAACTTTCCAGCTTCCAAAACCTTTCCTTATCTCACTCCAGCATCAGAACCACATTGTAGGGGGCTGGACAAGAATTGTTATACCTGTTTCACAGATAAGGAATCAACCAGGCTGAGGTATTTAGCGATTTGGCTCTGTTGCTTAAGTAGCAGAAGCAACCCAGAATGCAAGTTATCTGGTTCTCAATTCAATGCTCATTCCAGAAAATGTGGATATTTGGTTTTAAACATTCAACTTTCATAATGGCTGGCGTTTTGCTTCAGGAGAATTCATTAACCGAGGTATCACAGTCACAGTTCATTGCAGATTCACATACTTAAAAGCCACTTACACAGGCAGATGTTCCCCGCACTCTAAAAATCTAAAGGGTGACTGAAAACAACCATGCCGATTAACATAATAGACAATTAACTCCTGGTTCTGGCTTCCTCTCACCCTCTGTCTGGACTCAGTTAGCAGCCTCCTATCAGCGAGTCCCTCTTTGCTCCAATCCAACAGGAACACTCACACTGGACTAATGCTCTAAGGAGAATTATTTCATGCCACTAGCATAACAACCATAATAAAACAAATTCAGTGGTTCTCCACTGCCTATCAGTCTCTACTTCACTAAGTAACCTTTGACCTGCCATTACCTCGCTGAGTTTCTTCATCTGCAATATGAAGGAGTGGGTTCAACAGAGTCTTGTCCACTTCCAGTGCATGACTCTAAAACCACCCTAACCAAGCCCAAATCCTGCATTTGGAGGACATTAGGAGACAACAGAGTCCACTGAGGCCTGGTTTTTACACCTGAATCTACCACTTACCAGCGATGTGCCCTTAGGCAGGTTACTGGATCGCTCTGTGCCTCAATTTGCTCATCTCTAAAATGAAGCTAATAATAAGACCTACTTTGTAGGGTTTTGTAGAATTAGATGAGATAACACATGTGAAATGCTAAGAGCATCATAAAAACTCTCTGTTAGCAATTATTATAATCTGAAAGACATGTTTCCTGAATGATCTTCCAAACTTAAGTTTCCACATTATTTGTGAACCCTTCATTCCAAGTAAGTTTATGTCCCTGAACACAAACTGGTCATTCCTACTTCTGTGCTTTTATTGCCACCCATCTTTGTGCTGTGTTGCCACCCATCCATCCCTGGAAATACCTGTGCTTTCCTTGTGTGTGAATCTAAATCCTACCCATCCTTAAAGGTCAGGATTCAAACTGGTCACCTCCATGAAGCCTCCTCCTCCTCCTCGCAAAGCTCTTTCTCGTTTCTAAACCTCTGTAGCACTTACAGACAGTCTAGACCACTATATTGGCATTATACATGGCCAGGGGTTATCTTCTACCAGTAGGTGAAATTGCAGGCTCTTTGGCCACAACAATCATTTCTGCTCTTCCTCTGGGTCCAGCATGATGCCTGGTATATAGCCCTTCAGATATTTGTTGACTGAACAAATAAATGTGTAGTACTATGCCCAAACAAATACATGTTTTCTTTGAGTTGATGTGGCTCAGCTATTAATTTGCTGTACTTTGAAGCCAAGTTAAGATAACATAAAGATGAACATCAGTAGGGCAGGGACAACCACTGCCAGTTAATTCCTGATACTCAATAAAAGATACTGATATATGGCCAACCTGAAGAATAAAATGTCAAAAGGAAATGGTGACCTAAACTCCAAGGTCCCTTGTAAGACCAAGCTCACAAGTCTGCACTATCAGAAAGGGAAGGAGTTGAGGTTTTCCCAACTGAATTCACTCATTCAACTACTGTTTATTAAGTGACTATGCTGCACAGCCACTGTCTTAGTTGCTGGGGATATAGCAACTAAATGGACAAAATAACTGCTCATATTCCAGAATCTAAGGAGGAAGACTGGTTATAATGCCACCTTCTAGTTCCAAAGTGAAATCCACAGAGCAACAACTTTTTGTACCAACTCCTTGCTATGCCTTCAAGCAAAGAAAAAAGAAAAAAAAAAGGAAAGTACCATACTCAACTGACCCAACAGAGGCAGTGTTAAAAGTGCTCTGTCACTCCCAATGAGGAGTCCCTCAGTCTAGAATTGAATGGGGAAGTTCACAGCATAGCATTCGGCATCCTAAGTCACTTAAAATCTAAGTTCCTAACACCCTAGCTGAGCTCTGCTTCTATCATTATTTAAATATCAAACCTCCCAAATAGCAAATGTGGCACTTGATGCAAAAAACACACACACAAAAACAAACAAACAAACAAAAAATACCAACAACACAAAACAAAACTCAGAGTGGGAAAAGAGGCAGGGTTGGTAATAGAGAAGTAGGTAGTTTTTACCACAGCAAAATCTGAGGCTCTTTTCTCCTTTGGAGCAAAAACTTCTTGTATCCTCTAAAGCCTTACAAAATTTTTTTTTTTTCTTCCAGCAGGATACTGAAAATAGCTTTGCATTTAACATTTAAAATGTTTTGATCCCACACTCTTTCAGCTCTGCTCTCTCCCGCAAACTCATTTCATTTCCTAAGGGCACTTATAAGTATATTTCATAAGCAACAAAACATAGTCACCATTTTTATACTTAAGAGTTAAAAAGAAAAATGATTTAATAATTACATGGAAGATAAGTTGGTCAAGAACACAGGAATCTTATCTGGACCAAAAGTTCTAGGACAAAATTTCTTTCAATTCATCAAGACAGATAGCAGATTAAAATCAAGGTTCATGTTGAATGCATAACTGTTGAGCACTATGCATGGGAACTTCTTGAGTTCCTCATTTTTGTGTGATCTACTTCATCAGAAAGAAATTTGAGGTAGCCATATGAAGGTAGGCTTAAATAATAATAATAATATTAATAATAATACACACACACACACATATTTTCCTGTAACAGTGAGAAAACAAGATTTCATAGCCAACAAGGACCTGAGAAATCAAAGTTCAATGAAGGCAACTTACTCAAAGTAACTCAGTAAGTCAATGGCTTGGCCAAGACTGGAGCCTGGACCTCTTCCAACTCCCAGTTCAGGGCTTTCCCCACTCTCCACACCATTGTCTCATTTGTAACACATGAAACAAAATCTTAAAGGCACAAAGGTAAAAATCTCCTTTATAAAACTTTCTGACAGACTGAAGAAATAGTAAGAGATGTGACAAAGGAAAATGGGTCTCTAATGAGTAACACTAAAAGTAAATGACCTATAATGCCATGTAGATGAGGGGTCTAGCTTCAGAAGGCTTAATTAGTTCTGGTAACGCTTTAGTACTAAACAGTATGGTTTCAGCTACAGGCAGCACTAAGTGGCTTTTGTGGGCTTCCCTGGGAACTAAACCACCATTTAGTTCATTTTTTTTCTATAGAAAAATTTATCCTAAATTTCCATCAACTGCCTTACAAATGAACTGTTGGAACAAAACCTGTTTTTAAGATGGTTGTGCATGTGAAACAATTCTGAAGCCTGAAGCTCTACACTAAACAGACTTAAAACAGTAATAGTTGGTGATTCACGCTAAGGGTACATTTATGAGAAAGCCGTTCAAACCCTTAATTTGCTTACATGTAATATGTTTTAGTAAAAGTCCTCTGAGCAGAGTACAGTAAACTGCTATTTGTACAATATTAAAGGCCCGGTGCATGAAAATTCATGCACTGGATGGGAGCGGTCCCTCAGCCTAGCCTGCCCCCTCTCACAGTCCGGGAGCTCTCAAGCACAGGAGGCGACTCGGTGATCAGGGGAAGGCGACACCTCCATCACACTTCTGCTGCTGCCACTGCCGGCAGCGCAAGCCTTGGACAGTCCTGGGCAGCTGGGCAGCCGCCATCCAAGGCTTGCCTGCGCCTCGGGCCAGCCCTGGGTGGCTGGGGGATAGAGGGGACTGGGGGACTCCAGAGGAAGGCGTGCGGCAAGGCTGGGGGCGGGCCCGGCCTTGCCGCATGCCTGCCACCCTGGCGGGGCTGAGGGGACTGGGTGCCGCCATCTTGTGGCTGTGGGCACTGCCATCTTTGAGGGTGGGGCAGTCAATTAGCATATTCCCTCCTTATTGGCTGTGGGCACCGCCATCTTTGAGATGGCATGAGGGTCAATTAGCATATTCCCTCTGTATTAGAAAGGATATAACCAAGGGCAAATGCTCCAATTCTGTATGCAAGTATTTACGGGGCCTTTCTAGCACTGAGCTAAGGGATACAGGGAGGATAAAACATCTGAACATAAGGAACTCATAACGGTTACCCGGGCCTTTACTTTCCTCAAAAACAATCAAGCTACCTCTAACCTTAGGGCCTTTGCACTTGTTCCCTCTTCCTGGGATACTTTCCCCCAGATCTTCCTGCAGCTGAGCTCATATGTTACCTCTTCCCAGCTAAAGCAACCTCCTTCCTACCATTCATCATCGCTATTGTTTTACTCTAGTTGATTGCTTTCCTAGCATCTATCACTGACAGGAGTTAACATGTTTAACTGTTTATTGTCTGTCTCCTCTTAATGGAACTCTGTTTTGTTCAGTGCTGTATATGCATCCAATAAACTTCACCGAATGAGTAAATGAGTAGAGCTGGAGAGTGGGAAATGAGGACAAGATAATTATTCATGAAACAATTTAAAAATGAGAGAACTGGCCATCTTGATTAAATACAATATGATAACTTTCATACCAATGAATGGCTGAATGGCTGGCAATCAAAAGGGGAGAGAGAGAGAGAGAGAGAGAGAGAGAGAGAGAGAGAGATCATAAGAGGCTTCCAAAGAAGTGAGAGACTCAAGGCAGGTCAAGGCAAAGAAGAGAACCTCTCAGGTCAACAGAGTGATGTGAATAAAGACATACAACAACAGAGAGTATATCATGGGGTGGCTCAGCCAGGGCAGGGCAGAAACAAGCAAAATTGAACTTTAGGCACTAGGCTCCTCTGGGAATGGCAGTGGGCGGGGGGGGGGGGGGGGGGGGCAGGATCAGATGGGAGAGCCTTGAGGATTGGACACAGGGGAGTCAACCACATGCCGCTGGCAACAGGGCTGTTCTTGGAAGGCAAAGTTGGCCATATCGTGTGGGAAGAATTGAAGGATGTAGCAGGTAAACCAAAAACCTGATTAGTACATGTTTAGACCATTACCTGAATGGTCTGAGTAGGTGGGACAAAAAGAGCTTCCTTTTGCTTAGACCTGAGAGATGTTAGTGAGCAAGATATCAAGGCATTTTCCTCCTTAAAAATAGATGATTTCCAGAATATGTCACAATAGATTCCATGGCAGATTCAGGTCAACTTCCCATACATCCTACACTTGGAGCACTCAAGGAGGATTAACAGAGGTTCAAAACGATGCTGTGAGGGAAGAGCATGTCTTTCCATGCCATCCAAATCCGAGATTAATTATATCCAGTATAGCTTTTGTTTATCCTTTTTTATTATTTAAAAGAAATGTAGAATCTAACTTCCCTGTGCAGTATATATTTTAACATTATATAATATATTTTTATATAACAGGTTCTTGACATAAAACAATGTTTCCCTTACTATATAAATGTATTTGGGGAACAACTGGCATTAAAAATACACACACACACACACACACACACACACACAGTCCAAGGCTGCAAACGTCTGTCTTTAGGGTAAGGAGCTGAGGAGAGGAGGAGGAAGGTGAGAGACTTTGAAAAGGTCTTTGCCCCAGTGAGGAGATCTGCAGATGGCTATGATGGGGACCCGGGGGTGGGGGTAATGAGTTCTGTTCAGAGTGTTCATCTCACACAAGAAGCTGCCTGGGGAGGGGCTAGCTGAGCCACACAAGGCCTGTGTAAGAGCAACGCTGCAGAAGGGCAGGAATAAGCAAGAGAGACAGAAATGCACAACAGGATATGAGTGAGAATAATGTTCACAAGCCCTTGTAACTGCACTAGGGTAGTAGCCAAACATGCAGCCTTTGCGCCCACTGCCAAGGACCTCAGTCTTGCTTAAAAGGAGGTGCATACCCCATTTGTCAACAATAAGATTGGTCACCAATTATTGTGGGCCTAGTAAGCTCCTGGCATGGTGCTGGAGGCTCGAGTACAGGATCTAATCAGTGGTTCCTCCCAGGAGACAACTGCTGCAGTGGTTAGAGAGCAGACTCTGGAGTCCCCATGAAAAAATCCTGCCCCACCCCACCCCAGCTGAGTGACCTTGGGCAGTTGACAAAACCACCACACTGTGGGTAAGTGAGGATAATCATCGCACCTACCTCATGGGTTGTTATGAGGATTAAGCAAGTTAATAAACATAAGATGACAAACATAGAGTGTTCAATAAATCTTAACTGCTATTACCATCATTATTATTATTCCTGTTTTGCAGATGAGGTAAATCAGACTCAAAGACGCTAACTAATTTGCCTAGGTCACACATTTCAAATTAGTGGTTAGCAGCTAGAGGCAGTTAGCTCCATAAGATTTCTCTTGCCTTTTGAAAACATGTAAATGTTTTACTCAGTATATGTACAAAATCCAATGGGTAGAGTATTAACCAGAATATTAAATTAGGCAGACTATCCAACCCCTTCTTTAACCACGCTGGATAAACAAGAATTTATACCATTTAAAAGAACAACATGTACTAACATAAAAATCATTTGCCATCAAATGTCAGCACTCAACATTCCCCCAAAACAAAGATGACTAAAGCTTATCCAATTCCATCTCCACAGCGGTGAAGTCCCCAACTCAAACTCTCCTTCCATGTACTCGTGATCATGTCCATTCGTGCCCCTGTTGCATTCCTTATCTCATGCCCCCACCTCTCCACTGGTGTAGCCCCCTTCCCTCCAGCTGCTTCGTCCCTGAGTGCCTTACCCATCCCATCTCCCCCAGACAGTTAATTGGAATAAGCATATCCTGAAGGCTCCCTGTGCCTGTCATTTTGGAAAACCAAGGTGGACTCCCAGCCAAGTGAGATATTCCCAGAGACAGCCCAACACAACATGGAATGCAGCAGTACCTAAGAGAATCAGGTAGACCAAGGGCTGGGGCACATGACTGCTAGATATGGGGAGGAAGAAAAACAAAATGAAGAGCTCCTGGGGCACCAAGCATTTGAGCTGGCTCTTAAAGCCGAGTAGGATTTGGATATGAGAAGGTTGGGACATGGGACAGGCCAAGGGCTGGTGCAGGGAATGGAAAGTCCTTCAGTTTGACTGGACGGTCCTGTGCACACAGCAAAGCCTGGTAGACAGGTGGGCTGGCTATGGAGAGGCAAGGAGCAGCAGCAATGCAGACAGCTAACATTCATTGAGTGTTTACTATGTGCCATGAATAGCTTCTGCACTTTTAATGTTTCAACTCACTTAATCCACACTGCAACTCATTGAGATAGGGACTACAAAGACTCCAGTCTTGTAGATGAGGACACCACGACATAGAGAACAAAGCAACTTGACCACAGTCATAAACCTGGTAAAAAAACAAAACAGGATATGATATCTGGCTCCAAAGTCTGTATTGTTAACCACCCAACCAAACTGTGTCTCAGGACAGCTTAGGGGTGAAAGGTACAGCACCAGGACGCCAGGAGGATGACAGTGCTTGCAAGCAATTTGCAATCTAACTCCAAGGCCACAATGCTGGCTACAGGCTGCTGCGAGTGTATGCAGTGAACCTGCTGGCAGCTGAAGCCGGACAGATCAGGACTAAAAATGGGACTCTAGGCAAAGGAGATAATGTGAAGAGTGGAGGCCAGGACAGACACCTACCTTGAGGGTATGCAGGAAGAGAACAACAACAACAAAAAAGCATCATGACCCAAAGATAGAGGAAGGAAGGGATTTCAAGGAGGAAAAGACAGGCAGGGTAAAAGCTGCAAAGGGGCCAAAAACAACTACTTTTGACAAAGAATGGCCGCTGGAATTCAAGATTTAAAGTTTTGAGATCTTTCAGAAGAAATATAGAGAAGGGTGGTAGAGCGAGAAGCCAGAGAGCAGGACCTAAGAATGGAGCAGATGACAGAGCAGAGGAGGTGAAAGTTTGCAGCCTTGTGAGAGGTTGCCAGGCAGGCAGGAGGGCGAGGGATGGAGACACAGGGGGACCAAGTATAGACATGTGAAAGCAGGCTTGTAACAGATCTGTTTCTTTGCCTTCCATCCTTCCTTTCCTAAATCAAGACAAAGGTTTTTCTGGGGTTTAAGGAGGCTGAAGAAAAACAATACGGAAGGGTATTCCAGTGAGAGGGCTCTGGCAGCAGGCACTGGGGGAGGGCTTCCTGTGTGCCAGGCATTTCACACGCATCATCTCCCTTGTTCTCTTGATCCTCATACAGACCCATGAGGCAGGCGCTGTCACTACACCACAGAAAAGGAGCTGCCTGCCGTCAGAAGGGTCAAGCACTTGTCCAATGCAACACGGCCTGAACCCGAGTCCTAGTTCCTGCTACCAGACACAGGCTCCCGCCGAAAGTGAGGATCCAAGAAGAGGGAACAGAGGAGAGATCCACTTGCTTTTCCTGAACTAGAAGGAGAAGAGAAGATGGAGGGGCGGGGGGAGGGGAGGGGAGGGAAGAGACAGGACATTATGGGCAGGAAGGAAGAATACCAAGGGAGCTTAAGTCAGAGAGAGAGAAAGAAAGAGAAAGAGAGAGAAGAGAGAATAAAGAAAGAACAGTCAGGGTGGATGGAAGAGAATGAAAGAACAGCTAGGGTGGATGGAGTTAGGAGTGTCTGGGTATTATGATAAAGTGGCGATGAGGACAGAAAGGACTGTGGGAAAGGGCAACATACCTATTTCTGGGCTCCTAACTGAACCTTATGGTCTACAGAGGATTTTTTTTTTTTTTTTTTTTTTTTTACTTCCCTGCAAATGTTTATCATGACAGTAACTAAAATCACCACCTATAATTATAACATTGTGAGGGGCAATGTTTCTTTAATATTGACTTTCTTTCACTGCAGTGAAAGTTGATGATGGAATCACAAATAAAAGTAAGCTCATAAAAGGAAGGCAACCGTTATGTCAAAGACAAATGATATTTAGTTTTTCATATTCTCCCAGAGTCTGTTAACATAGCCAAGTCTTTCTATACTGTTTGTCCATCACTTAGTATATAAACTGGGTAGAGACTATCGGTGTGGAGGGATAAATCTGAAAGCATGGCCACTTCCTTTTCCTCCCTGTGGTAGGCAAACCTTTTTTTGCAAATAGTAGGCAAACTCCTAAGAAGTCATTATTTATAAATCATTTGAAATGGATTCTTTGAAACACCATGTGTTTAAGTTTCTATGAAACTAGGACTTCAGCTCAGATATTCCAGGGGTTTCAGCAGGTAAAATACCAACCTGAATTCAAATGTATGAAATATTTAGAGACACACAGAACTTTATAGCAGAAGAAACTTTTGAGATCACCTCGTTTAACTGCCTTATTTTTCATCTGAGGCAACCAGAACCCAGAAAAGCTCAGCAACTTGCCCCAGCGGCATAGCCATGAAAGCCCACATCTGGGCTGGAACCAGGGTATTTTAACTCTCAAGCTAGCGCTCTTCCACCACACCTGTTGCTCGCTCTCTCTCTCATTTAAAATTTTATGGGTTGGAATAATGTACATATTTAACTATGCTTTTAACCTATTAATATTATCATTATTCACTGGCTACAGTTACAAACAAAACCAAAATGCCTCTACAGATTCAGCTTCGGATCCTACAGATAATTTCAAAATCATTTTAAAGCCTTTTAAATATGTTCAACAAACTGCTTTAAAGACTTATCAAATAAATGACTCAGTAACAGCACGGATTGAAAGATTAAATTTTGTGTTTTAAAAATACTTTTTGGAATTTCATTGATATGAACATCAAATTTAACAGCAGCGATTTCTTGCAAGAACAGAGAGCATGAGATTATTTGAAACTGTTCAGGAGAAGCAATGATTATTTTAAGCTCATGATTCAACCATTACATTAAAAACTCCACCAACCCAAATTGACAGATCCTGATATCAATGGGACCAGAAGAATTAAAATAATAGCTGTCATATAAAAATAGATTAAAGGGAGAACAACAGCAGATGTCAGAAGGGCAGATGACAAACAAGTGTTAAGGGAAATGAGATGCATCAGTTTTTATGGATTTTTTTTTTAAAAAAGAAGACCCTGGAAATACAGATATAATAGTCAAGAAATGTTTCTTCATCAATATCGAATCTTATTTCTGGGAGCTGGGCGATAAAACTTGGCTAATAATTCCTGTTGAGCAGTAACTATGTAAGCAGAGGGATCACAAGCACCAAAATGCCAAAACAGCGCTAGGTGACTGAGAAGGACCCTAGCCCTTGAGGGAGGGAAAAGGGAGCAGGGACTGTGGTGTGAGGGGCGTCAGCCTGGTGCCCCCACCGGCCAAGACAAACTTGACAACAGACGCCAAAGGCGGGTGTCACCCTTCCCAGATCTGAGCGCCGAGCGAGCGCCGCCAGCACCTGCGCGTGTCCCGCAGCCAGCTCTCCCGACCCCGGGGGTGGTTGACGCGTGCCCCATAAGGTCGGCATTAATTTCTATTCTACTTTTCCTCTAAGCAAACGAAAGCTCTTTTGGCTGTCAACGCCCCGGCAATCAAGAGCGGGAACCTTTTTCTCTTCTGACATTTGTCAAACCTGGCGCTAAAGCCTGCCTCGCTGCGCCCTCCGCGGCGCTCCAGGGCTCCAGGACCGGCGGCGGGCCCACACCTGGACGCCGGGCGACATCCCCGCGCCGTGGGGCACCTGCTCCCATACCCACACGGGCTCCTCCTGGGGCTGCCCAGAACCCAGACTGGACGAAAGTTCGAACGCTGGGGTCGGCCCCCGCTCGGACCGGGGATTCCCGGGTGCAGCACTAGCACCGACGATTAGGGCCAAAGGGGCGGGCAGGCTCGGACTCCCTAAGCCCGAAGGAGACGCCCTCCCCGCCCCCACCCAGCCCTGCAGGCTCCCGAAAGGGAAGTGAAGGAGAGGAGGAGGAAGGGCAGAAGCGGCATCGCTCGCCCAACGCCCTTGGGGATGCAGCCGTCAAGAATAGACCCCTCCGGGGTCCACGCAGCTCCCGGGGATACATTCTAGGACTCGCCCTCAGTCGGTCATTGCTCCCAAAAGGCAGAGCTGTCCCTTTAAGGGGCAGCTGGCTGCTCCCTCCCTGCGGCAGGTAGCGATGCCCGCGGAGGGGACGTAGGTACTTTCCCGGTCCCTTCAGGGACGCCTGCGGCACCTCTGCCCTTCCTACCCAGCAGCGCCAGCCCCCGTGAGGGATGATGAGGGCGGACGGGCGCGGCGCCTTTAAGGGGCGCAGCCTCTTCACGGCCCCGGTGGGGGCAGGGAGCGGGCACGGGCCCTTTAAGGCCGGCAGCGGGCACGTCGGGCAAGGTTCCCGGGCGGCCGGGCAGCGACCCGGGCGGCGGCGGGGTCGCTGCGCCTGCCAACGTGCTAACGGCCCCCGGCGGGGTGCTCGGGGCCATGCCACTTCCCGCAGCCAGCCCGACACTCACCGTGGCTCGCCAGGAGCGCCCGCGCCCGCGCCCCCACTTGGATCCCGCGGCGGCGGCGGCGGTGAGTCCGGCGCGGGTAAACAGGCACCTCCGTCCCTGACCTACTTTCTGCCTTCCCTAAATGTCGCACCACTAACCTACTTTCCGACCAATCCGCTCCCCGCCGGCCCAGGCCCGGCCCCCCGCCCACCAATCACTGTGCCCAACCCCCTTTCCCCGCCCACCAATGGAGGAGACGCGGAGGCCGGATACCTGCCTCTTCCTGCCAGCCAATCCGAGCGCCCGAAGCAAGCCGGCCTCGGCCCTTGCCCCCGGCCAATCCGCGCACGGCTCGGCGCTCCGCTGGCCAGTTGCGTGGCTGCTGAAGAAGCCTCTGGCCAATGGCGAGGCGGCAGGGGCTGGTTTACCTGCCACTTTCCCGCCACCAATCGCTTGGCACCCGAAGAGCACGCCCCGAGCAGAGGGCCAATCGGCGCGCTTTCCCTGGATTTCCTCGCCCCTGCCCTCTCCCTTTCCCCTCACGTCTGTCACTCGAGTTGCCTCTGCGGGTGCAGACTCCGCATCCTTGCTGGCGCCCGGGATGTCCCTCTTCCCTGTGTCCGTGGCTGGCGTCTGGCTCACCTCTATCACCTCTCCTCCTTCCCCGTCTTCATTTGGGGCACCCTGACTAAAAGCATTGCCTCACTTCCCTGCCTCCAACTCTATCGAGGAAATCAATTTTAGGAACTCGAGTGCTTAAAACACCCTGGTTTGCCAAAGTCCAAATGTGAGAACGAATACTTAGTATTTCTAGAAGGCTTTTCCATCCAAGTGTTCTTACCTTCTCATCGTTACTCTGACCTCCAAGCGTCCCGTTGGAGCTGTCATTCTCGTTCAAAAATGAAAACTGACACCTGGAGCGATTCCACTGCATGTTCTTCCAGTAGCTGGGTTTTGACCACCTACTGTGTGGCAGACACCATCCCAGCAGCCGCTGTCTCTACCGCAAACATCTGCCCCCTGAGTGAGACAGACAGAAACAAATAGTTACAGAAAATGAACATTTCATAATAAGATACAAGTTGGGTACTGAGCGGACAGGATCTGTCTTCTGCATTTCAAGCACTCAGCATAGGGCCTTTGGCACAAAGAACTCCCACCCCTTCCAGATGTTAAGCTCCCTGAATACAAGGACGGTGGTGTCTTCTTTTTTGTTATACTCACCCACACCCCTTTTAGCACCTAACAGGGGTGAGATGGCACTGAGTAAGAGCCCCCTCCATAAATGTTTGCTGACTAGATAATGATCGAATAGAACTAAATCACTGCACTCAATTCTGTGACCCAGATTAGCCCCTAAGACTCTAGAATGCTAGCCTTATTCCTTGAACACAGATACTGCATTTAATCATTGTACAACTTTTGCATATCCCCAGCTCATTGCCGGGCACAGAGAGGTTGCCCAATAGTGCCTGTGGCCCAAATGTGGACTGCTTTCAAGGTCAACCAGCTTCATTGGTAGCTTACTTTCCTAAGTTTACATGCAAGTGGAATCATACTGCCATTTACTTTGTCTCTGCCTGGATTTCAAGAGGAGACGACTGTACGTAAGTGGGATTTTAGCAATGCACTTTTTAAGATATTGTAGACAAGATGAAGAAATATGGGCCTGGATTCTAGTATAATTAATTGGACGAATAACTGGTTAAGTAACCACAACCAAAAGATGCTGATTAATGAGTCCATGTTGACCAGAACAAAGGGTGAAGCGAATCAATATTTGTGCAGCATCTACTCTGTGCTAAATGCTTTCCCTGCATCTTTTCCCTTGATCCTCACAGCTCCATTTTACAGACGAGGAAACTGCACAGAGTTTAGCTAGCTAGTCCAACGTCACACAGTAGGTAGCAGAGCCATAATTCAAGCCAGGTTTATTTGACTTTAGAACCTTTGTACCACACCAGTTACCATCTGGATGACATAAAGCTCTCTCCAGGGCCCAGATGTCAGGACTTTTATCAGTGTTCTGAATGAAACCCCAGAGGGTCTGCATCACATTTCCAGATGACACAAAGCCAGGAGGGGAAGCGACACCATTACACAGCACAAGCCAAATGCAGTGTTGTAGCAATGGACTGACTCTAACAGGGATAAATGTGGGGGGTCCTGCCCTAGGAAACCAACTGCTGAAAGCGGGGGCAGCAGCAGAGGTATCTTAAAAGCTGTATGTAAGACCAAGACTAAAAGGATCTTGGGTGACAGACAACTCAATCTGAGTCCTCAGTGAAGAGTGGCTGCCAAAATAAATGAATGCTGTCTTAGGCTGCATTGATAGAAGTGTGATATGTAAAGCAAGATGGGTGTTACAGTGCTGCCCAGTGCTGGTCAATATGCACATTGAATATTGTCTCCAAGTAGGGCTTGGCAAAAAAAAATTTCTACATGCACAGACAGAGGGATGTAAACAGGCTGGGCTGTAAAGAGAGGAATGTAAAGATGTCATATGAGGAAAGATTAAAGGAAGCAGAAGGTTTTGCCCCAGGTGGTACAAGGTAACTGTCTTCATATATTTGAGCGACTGTCAAACAGAAGAGAAATTAGACTTATTCTTCACGGCCCTATGAGTATAAAGGGGACCTATATGTAGAAACCTTACATGAATAAATATGAAGAAAATTTTCTAACAATTAGAGCCGCCCCTGCCTTGATAAGTTTATTGTCACAGAAAGTATCCAAGTAAGAACTGGATGAGGATGTGGCAGAAGTGGGGCTGGAATAGGTATCTGTTTAGGACTCTGCCCCTGAGATGATGAGGTTCTGTCCTCATGCCTTGGTTTTCCTCTTTTCCTATCCTCACAATAATTCTGTGGCCTCCGTGGTCACGCTGCTGTTTCTGCTCACGTGCACCTGTTCTTCCATATATAATTATGCTTTCTCTTGTTTTTCTCTCTGTTAGAGATCCCAAATACCACCATCTCCACGGGTACCTAATTCCCCTTTAATGTCTGACTTTCAGGATATTGAAGTTTCAGTTCTGTGGGCTCTGTTAAAGATCATATCTTTGTCCTCAATCTAAAAGTCACTGGGCATGAACAGAATCACATGGATAAAATGAAGATAAGATAAAACACTTATTTGGTACCCACTGTGTGTCAGTGCTTTAAATACACTATCTAATGTAATCTTCACATTAACCCCAGTAGTTGACATGCTCACTCTCCACACTTGCTAGCTGAAATGACTTCTATCAATTAATTTAACCTCTTTGTACCTCCATTTACTCATATGTAATATAGGAATAATATAGTATCTACTTCATGGAATTGCTGTGAGAATTAAATGAGGTAATAAAAAGCTCTGAGCACAGTGCCTGGCACACAGTAAAGATCCATTTATTAGCTTAACAATGATATGAAATATAATAATTACTTTACTGCACCATTTTGGAGATAAAGTTAGCGAGGATAAACTAGTGTAATTCACAGTAGTTCCCCAAACTCTAATTCAATGGCCAAGTCCATTAGAATTAACTGAGCAGTTTTTTAAACTACAGATTCCCAAGTCCCAGTCTGGAGGATTCTGATTCAGTATCACTGGGATCTGAGTTGCAGTGAAATTTGGGGCCTCCTGGTCTAATGGGAAAAGCACAGCCCTGAGGTCCCACAGACCTGAGGTCAATGGAGAAGCCAATGGCAGGGCCAACGAGTGATGCAGGTGGGCTCTCTTCGGAAGGAATTGGGAAGTCCTGAGATGGACATGCTACAGTCCTTGTGGGAAGCCAAGTGGAAATGTGCTGCTATAAACAACAACAACAACAACATTTACTGCAGGTTTGCAATGTGCCAAGCACTGTTCCAAGAGCTTTATATGCATTACCTCATTCAATTCTCACAAACCCCAATACCAGCAGTTCTCAACCTGTGGATCGCGACCCCTTTGGCGGTCGAACGACCCTTTCACAGGGGTCGCCTAAGACCATCCTGCATATCAGATATTTACATTATGATTCATAACAGTAGCAACATTACAGTTATGAAGTAGCAACGAAAATAATTTTATGGTTGGGTCACAACATGAGGAACTGTATTTAAAGGGCCAGAAGGTTGAGAACCACTGCCCTATACAGTGGGTACTTTAATTATTCCTATTTTATAGATGAGAAAGTGAAAGCACAGGGCGGTCCTGAGGTCTCAGGCTACCTAAGCAGTCTGACCCCAGAGATCACACCCTTATCTACTTCAGTAAATTGCCTTGTCCTCTGGACAATTCCTCTAGAAAACAAAGACAATAATTCAGAGATATACAGAGTGGGGGGGAAAGGAGGCTTACACTTGTGAGTATGGAAAACACTGAGTTTATCCTTGCATTATTATTTCTTAATTATTATATTATTTTCCATACTAACAATTGCAAACCTACTTTTGCCCAACCCGGAATATACAGGAGTCATCAATTCAAAGGTGATGACTGTTATTTTTTAAAATTCTCCAATTGATTGGGGTTTCATGGCGGTGGGGTGGAGGGGAGAGAAAAATACCCAGGACTCGAAGATAAGGGTGTTGTTTCACATTTCGGGGATGCAAAAAACAGAAGCCTCTTCAACTAACTTAAGCCCAAAGGGTAGACTTATTGAGGGGAGACACAGGTATCTCATGGAACCTAGCGTAAGAAGCCCAGCAAGTCCTCACAAAGGACTACGGGAACTGAGGCACCATGAGGTATGAAGTTCTCATCTCCTCCTCTCTCTGGGCTCATGTGGCCTCTGAAATAGTCTTCTCCCCGCCCGTCTGCTTTATGATTTTCTTTTTCTGTAGCTCTACCATTCAACCCATTTGTACATGGGCCTTCATGAATGCTCTCAACAGCTAAGGGGGAGAGAGAGGGGAGGGCTGGGGAGGAGAGAAGGCGCTCAAATAGGTAATTCTCAAAGTGGGAGGCATGGGCTGAACAAGATTCTCCGAAGGTGCTTACTGGAGTGAAAGAAGAATCAGAACAGGAGAAAATACAGAATAACAAGAGCAAAAGGAGAAGCAAGAAGTGAAGGGTCAGGTTTGGAAAAGTTTGGAAGAAAGTCTCAACAGACAGATTTGGAGCAAGATAAAGGAAACTTACATTTGAGAAAAAGGTTTTGGTTAGAACAACAGAGATTTGACTGTAAGAAAGCTGTTTTACTAAAACAGCTTCTAGAGCCAGAAGATATAGGGAAAATCAGGGACAGAAACAAGCGAAGATGGCATGATGCCAGAGCAGCGAACTCAGTTGAAAGTGGTTTATGTTTATAGTAGTTCGCTTTCTTTTTAAATCCTCATCCCATTGATTTTTTAGAAAGAAGGAAATATGTGAGAGAAACACATCGATTGGTTGCCTCCTGCATAAGCCCAGACCAGGGCCGGGTCCAGGGAGGAGCCTACAGCCAAGGTACATGCCCTTGACCAGAATCGAACCTGGGACCCTTCAGTCCGCAGACCAACACTCTATCCACTGAACCAAACTGGCTAGGGCTGATTTTTTTAAACCAAGGTTGACCTACATGGGCATACAAAAATGGGTATTTAAAAAAAATCAGACATTAATGGGTTAACCAGTGTTTATAACTCTTTCAGCTGCTTTTTAAAAGACTTTCCTTGGCTCTTTTTTTTTTTTTTTTTGAATGGGATGGTCACAGCAGCTCAGAATAGGAGAGCAGTAATATCTCAGTTGGAATATGTCCTAGACCATGTAATTAAGCTTTAGACCAGATCTTGTCTGCAGACATGGCCAAGCTTCCAGAAATCTTGCTCAAATGTCAAAGGGGCTTTTCCATTTGGCTGAGGGGTGTTTGCTAGAGGGAGCTAAAGCGCCAGTGACCACATCATTTCTCAACAGAAGCCCTGGAGAACAAAAAGACACTGTCTTTACAAAGCTGGCATAGTTCTGCCCTATTTACTAGAGTGAGCAGCACCTAAAACTCACTCTCTGGATGATATTTTTTTTAAGGGAAAAATCCATTTCAGTTAATAAAGCAAAGTGAGGTATTAAGTCAAGCTATTTAAGAAATGCATTAACTAAAAACATCACAATGTACTTTTGAAAAAGAAAGGGGGTTAGAGGGGATAAGATGGGTTTGCAGGAGGGGTGGGATTTGATCTAACATTATCAAAGCATACTACAAAACTGTGGTTATTAAAATAGTCTGGTATTGGCTTAGAAACAGACCAACAGATGAATGAAAAGCATAGCACCCAGAAACTGACCCAAAAGACAAAAACATTGAGTATAACATAATGGTGAATTTTAACTTCTTGGGGAAAAGATGGATTTTCAATAAATGCTATTAAAATAACTAGCTAGCCATTTGGAAACATATAAATCTTGCTCTCTACCCAAATCCTCACACTAAAATATAACCCCCAGTTATTTAGGATGTAACGAGTGAAAACAATAAAAACACTAGAGAAAATATGGGTAAAATGTTTATAAACTTGAAGGCCTTTCTAAGCATAACAAAATTTAGAGACCATAAAAATAAAGGTGAATTACACACACACACACACACACACACACACAATGAACAAAAGAAAGGGACAAACGGCAAATAGGCCCACACAGAATGTACCATACACATTCCAGTTAAAAGGTCAGAAATTGGGGTAGTGAGATGTAAGTGATATTTCTAGGAGTGCTATTTAAACCTGTTATTCGTAATAGAAGAATTACTTGATACAAAACATTACTTCTTATGGAGATGTCTATTTCATTGGCCCTATTTTTTTTTCTTTTTCTATTTTTTAAATAAAAGTCATTACTCCGACTCCCCAAGCAATGAAGCCTGTTTGAGTCCTCTGCAGCAACTCTGGGTCCTTTACTTTACTCACACAAAAGGTACTGATTCGAAACCTACCTAAGGAAAACTCTCATCTTGCACACGAATACGTGTGCATTATAAGAATGATTTCTACTCAAATCTCCTTCCTCTTTGCAATAAAAAAACAAAGACAAGAACATCCGTTGCTTCTTTTCAGATTACAAAAGCAATATATTTTCGACAAAATTTTTGGAAAACACAAACATGAAGAAGAAAATAATCTATAATTTTATTAAGCAGATAGACCCCCTGATCAAATATTGATGTATTATCTTTGTTGAGATTTCTTTGTAACTATATTATGCTGCAACCTAATTTTTATCACATTGAAATATTTTTGCCATTCTGCTATTTAAAATTAATCTATTGTGAACATTCCTTCATGCCATTAAGCCTTTCCTACAACATGCCTAAATGCTACAGCATTTTGCATTGTATGAAGGAACCACACACCATTGTACAAAAACCCCACATTGTTTCTAATTTTTCTTTATTATGAACAGTTTTGAGTAGAGCATAGGCTTATGGGATGGGCTCACACAGCTTTCCTACCCTACGTCATTACTGTACTAGGTTTGAAAGACTCCATTAGGATAGACAAAGAATAAAACTCACATATTTTTCTAAGGTTTTAGTGTTTTCTCCTGCTACTGCTTCTTTGTCATAAATCTATGTTAAAGACAAGAAAATTTATATGCTATCCAGTTAAAAACAAAACCGGAAATGATTATAGGTTGATGAGTGTCTTTAAAAAATTTATTACCCAATTCCATGTTTCAAAGGGCACTCCAGCTATGAAAAGGATTGACTGACAATAAAAGTTACTGTAAATAAAGATATCCAAAGCTTGAGTACAAATAGAGTCATTTGGTTTTGGTCATATTGCTATTATTTTTGTCCCCTATGCTGTCCTTACCTTTATCTACTGCTGAATTGTTCCTTTGTGGATTTTTACATCTGCCGGAGAGAGGGAAGGAAATATGATTAAATGATGTTACCTTTTAGCCCTTGGGAGATTGGCTAGGTAACAAAGGTGAAAGTCATCAGCAAAACAAGGTTGTACAGTGACCCATGTGCTTGTAAATTTCCCTTTCTCAGTGCCTTTGTCCACATTAATCTGGTTCACACCTGCTTCTCTGCTTAAAGGTCACTTCCTCTGGGAAGCCTTCCCTGACCTCCCGCCATAAAAAGCACCCTGTACTTCCTCTCTCAAAGCACTATCACTCTTGTAATTTCTTGTCTTCCCACAAGCCATGCCTGCATGCTTCACCCAGGTCTCCCATAAATATCAAACTAGTAGCGTCTTAACAAAAACAAATATTGTTTGAATGATAAATGAAAAACAATGAAAGATGTAAAAGTGAGCTGTACTTCTTCCATACATACACACAAGACAATTCCTTTCCTACAAAAATGTAGGAGTCACTCCCTCAATTAACCCCCATCAGCGAAAAGTCCCACCGCATTTACTCCTCCATTCTCTCCCACTAAGGCAGGGGCCTTGTCAGCATCTGGGAAGGCTCACCAGGACTCTGGTTTGTTACAATGTTTAGGAGTTAACTTTTCCAGGTAGGTGAAGCTGAAATTCTTGGCAACCTCCCTATTAAAATCACATTTCATCCCACCTCTGGCTAATCCTAGGAATTAAGGATATATTTGATAAACAACAGTTTCATTGTTCCAGGAAAAAAAGAATACATTAGGCCTCCCATTCTATTTATTACTTCAGGCTGGGCCTTAAGCATCCAGCTGTCTTCATTTGCAAGGCACGGAATATTTTCACATTCCATAAACGGGACTGCTGAACAACGATGAATGAACGAAGTGCAATGCAACTATTTTCAGTATGGTAGTTGTAATTAAAAGGCAGCGGAATGATAACCTTGCCCAAGCATGCCTGAGGTCTCCTTCCCATTTTCTCAAAACAAGAACTTTCTATGTCTGGCTGTAGAGACTTGTTGCTTATTTTCCTTCTGGTGAAGAATAGGTAACACTGACATTCTTCTCAAACCAGGTGAATGGCGCATCTGAAATTGTGGTTTTGGCTAGACACAAGCCTTCCTTCTCTCTCCATTTCTCCATTTGCACATTCTGGGGCATAAAATTTCTTTTCCATATATGGTGGTAAATTACCATGAACCAAAATCAATTTCTTGATCCTTCCTTATCCTCCTATAGGCCCATTTTTCTGAAGTCAAAGGGCTTTCCCTTAGTTTTCCGTCTCCTTACTTAATAATAATTCTATTATCCATCTGTACTTTTTAGTTTAGGATAGGTTATTATTATTGTTTAAGAAGAGACAGGAAGCATATCTAATAATAAATAACACTTTTATAATTCTTCTCACATGCTAAGTAATATTCTAAGCACTCATCTATACGGTCTCAACCTAACACAAGTGACAGAACAACTCTGGGGGTAGGTCTCTGTTTTATCCTCATTTTAAACCTTGGTGAAATAACCTGTCCAAGGTTTCTGGCAAGTAAATGGCAGAGTCTGAAATCAAAACCAGGTATCTGGCTTCAGAGTTTCTGCTCTCAACTCGTGTCTGTCCTGGCGGAAGCAACCTTGAGACTCCAGCATTATCCATAATTTATGGGTGAGGCCACTGAGGCTTGGGTAGGCAAAATTATTTTCCCAACTTCGTAAACCTGGTAAGCAGCTAACCTAGATTTCAACCCAGCCTTCAGGTCTTTTTGGCTCTAATATCTGTGTTCTTTCCATCCCCGAAATAACGCTGCCTCTGCACTTTTTATTTTGACTGTCCTTTTAAGTGTATCATGGCTCAACTAGACTTGTGTGGACTAGTGTCAAAACCCGGTCATCGCAAAGAACCTTCTTTTCCCCATGAGAAAATGTTTTCATACTTCCAAAGGATCACCTTATAATGACTGTTTGCAATTCACCACATGTGGAAGTTATGGGTTAATTAAGACTAAGACAATAAGATCCTATTCTAAAATGTTAGGTACTGCAGTCTTTCGAAGGGCAAACATTCCATTTTTGTTTCTTATTCTGCAAAGGGTCTGTCAGGTTGGTTGAACTAGAAAAATACATTTTCTCTAAAATGAAAGAATAGAAAAACAAAAAACACAAATAATGCTTTAATATTTGTCTTGGTTCATTATTAACCATGCTTCTAAACTGTGCTTATCCTCTGCAAAGCAAGCAGCAAGAGGCCATTAACTGCAATGCAGAAAGCTTTTTTTTTTTTTTTTTTTTTAAGCTTCCCTCTCCAAGTTTCTGTTTGCAGGCAAGTCCTTGGTGCACACTTGAACACACTGGGGAGAGGGCACTACACTAGCTTGCCTGGAGAATGAATAAAGATAAAAGCTCTTTGGAAAACAAGCAGTCAAACCTGATTATCATAGGACCCTGTAGAATAACATATCACTCATATATTTTTGTACACATCAAGACCCAAAGGGCTTCATGTACATTTTTATTTTTGTTTCAGCAAATTTTAAACTGAAGTGCAACTTCCATGTTCAGCATTAAAGAGGCTTTTGCTGTGCTTTGAAATTTGCTGTCATCCGTTTCCTGTGCATTACTGTTTTTAAGAGCAATTCAGCCAATGAAAGATTCCTTCTTGCTCTCTCCTGCCCGGGTCATTAAACCTGATTTATTGAACAGTGTTCTTCCTCTCATAAGGTGCTGCCCATTTAAAAATATCTAGCCTTCAGATATTTTTAAAAAGCGGATACAAACCTTAAAATGGAAACATTTTAAGTCCTGGTTAAAAGAATATGCTTGGGAATCCATTAGCAAAGGAACCACCCTTGCAGTGAAACATTAAAATGAGCTATATGTGTATTTGACATTTACTTCAGAAAAAAATTGTAAGACTGAGATTTAAGAATGCCTGGTGCTCTGGCCGGTGTGGCTCAGTGGTAGAGCATCAGCCTGCACACTGAAGGGTTTCAGGTTTGATTCCAGGTTAAGGGCACATACCTGGTTGCAAGTTGGTTCCCTGACCCTGGTCAGGGTGAATTCAGGAGGCAACCAATCAATGTGTCTCTCTCACATCGATGTTTCTCTCTCTATTTTTTCCACTCTCTCTAAAAAACAATGGATATGCTTGGGTGAGGGTTAACAAACAAATAAAAAGAATGCCTAGTACTTTGTGTTAAAACCATTTCAAATCTGGAATATATATATATATATATATATATATATATATATATAAAACTAATGTTAATGGAAACATTTATTTTTTTATAGGTACATTATCCAACAAATAAAACTACTATTCTCTCTCTTTCTCTACTTGTTGGCACACTTCTCAAAAAAACATTGTCTATATGTGTGGCCTGTTATTCACTTCAGAATCCTTCCTTATTCTCCTATGTACCCATTTTTCTGAATGACATCCTAAAGTCAAATGGCTTTTGCCTTAGTCTTCAGTCTCCTTGACTTAACAACAAACATTAACAGAGTATAATGTTGTAAAAATAATTGTCAAAGCTAATTCGACATATTTTAAGTGATACGCAAAATAGTATTTTGCTGCGTAGTAATAGGGCATAAATATTAAACAGATATGGTAAAAAGATTTAATTGACAGTGTTACTTTTTACCCAGTCTAATCAATTTTTATTTTTCAGTTGTTCTTTTTGCTTTATTTGATCAAATATTAAATTTCATTTTATGTTATCTATGTGTCAATCATCATGCTAAAATTCTTATACATATTATTTTACTTAGTCCTTACATGCTAAGATTATTGTCTTTATTTTACCAATAATGAAACAGGCTCAGAATGATTAATTTATCCAAGATTACATGGCTAATGGTGGAGCAAAGATCTGAACCCATCTTTTTCAGGCAATAAAGTATTTGCTCACAACTCTCAATACCTACACACAATGTCAATTGTGATAGTTTTTCCTGGCATCACATTCAACGTATCCATGTAGCCAATTAGTTGTCTGGCAGTCAATAAACATTTAAGTATTATGTGAGATTCCAAGATCAATAAGACACAGTCCCACCTCTCCAGGCATTTGTGGTCTGGTAAGGAATATAGGTCAATAAACAAATTCATAGACCAATACTAGTAAGATAGTTATCATAATAGTGAGGTGTATTAAGTGCTGTGAGAGTAGAAAATGCCCAAAATCTGCCTGGGGAAGTGAGGAAAATTGTCAGAAAATGGTTTTGATTTAAAAAGGTACTGGAAGGACACAGAAGTTTGCAGGCAGAGAAGAGATGAACTGGGATCAAAGGCAGCTGGGTTCCAGCATGGGGAAGCTGATGTTACTATGCCTTCAGATTCCTCTGAAGTCCCACCCAAACCTCTGGAGTTTGTGCGCTTAACTGGAAGACCTGCTGGCTTGTCCTTATCAAGGAGAACAATATATCTTAGAGATAAGTGATATCAGATTCTTCTGACTCAAGGCTCTATTAATGCTCTATTCCCCTTCCTCCTTAATACTCTTCCAGTGGTTCTCACAGGAACACCAGCAGCAGCATCACCTGGGAACTTGTTAGCCATGCAAAGTCCTAGGACCTAGAGCAGCCATGGGCAAACTATGGCCCGCGGGCCGGATCCGGCCCATTTGAAATGAATAAAACTAAAAAAAAAAAGACCGTACCCTTTTATGTAATGATGTTTACTTTGAATTTACATTAGTTCACACAAACATTCCATCCATGCTTTTGTTCCGGCCCTCCGGTCCAGTTTAAGAACCCATTGTGGCCCTCGAGTCAAAAAGTTTGCCCACCCCTGACCTAGAGTCTCCTCTCCAGATTTACTGAATTGAAAATTCAGCAATCTGTTTTAATAAGCCCTCCAGGTGATTCTGATACAAACCATGGTTTGATAACTACTGCCGTGCACTTATTCTCTTCTGTATGCTTCAGAACAGTAAAGCTAATTTCCACAAAGTGTCTGTTTTATTCACCCTTGCACGTCCAGCACTTAGGCCAGCACTGAACACATAGTAGGTATTTAATAGATGTTTGTGGAGAGAAAGAATGAATGGGTAATTAAAAATTAATTCCACAAGTGTATAGAAAGTTTCAGGTTCCAATATTCCTAGAAGAGCTAATGTAATTCCACGAAACTGTAAATGTCTGATAAGAATGGGAGGGGCCAAATGTGAGCGGTCTTGGAAGGGAAAGAGAATGAATATTTGTTGAGCACTAACTGTGTGCAAGGCACTATTTAGACTTTAGAGTAGCCGTGGGCAAACTATGGCCCGTGGGCAGGATCCGGCCCATTTGAAATGAATAAAACTATTGAAAAAAAAGACCGTACCCTTTTATGTAATGATGTTTACTTTGAATGTATATTAGTTCACACAAACACTCCATCCATGCTTTTGTTCTGGCCCTCCGGTCCAGTTTAAGGGCCACGAGTCAAAAAGTTTGCCCACCCCTGCTTTAGAGTCTTCCTAATACAGTGGTTCTCAACCTTGGCTGCACATTAGAATCACCTGGGAATCTTTTTAAAATCCTGATTTCTGAGCTTCATCCTCCGGAAATTCTATTTCTTTGTTATGGGGTGGGGCCACAACATTAGTAACAAAGAAACAGAATTTCCGGAGGATGAGGCCCAGAAATCAGGATTTTAAAAAGATTCCCAGGTGATTCTAATGTGCAGCCAAGGTTGAGAATCACTGTCCTAATATCTTCACAACAACTCCAGGAGCTAGCTATTAGCATCCTCACCTGAAAGATTAAAACACAACCAAACCAGTATTACATGAAATGTTGAAGGGTATTCTTTAAGAAGAGGAAGAAGAAGAAGGAAAAAAAGATAAAAAAATATGAACAACTAATACATAGCTACCAACAATTGAATCTAAAAATCAAAATAAATAAACAAGAAATCTAATGGGGAAAAAATAAACTGGTGAGTAAAATAGAATCAAAGGCATAGAAACATGAAACAAACTGAGGGAAATCTCAGGGGGAAGGGGGTGGCGGAAACTGAGGGAAATCTCAGGGGAAAGGGGGAGAGAGGGTGGGAAGAGATTAACCAAAGATCTTGAGATCTTACCTATGGACACAGACAGTAGGGTGGTGAAGGCCTGGGGCAGGGTTGGAACTGGGTGGAGGCCAATGGGGAGGAAAGGGGGGACATCTGTAATACCCTCAACAATAAAGGTTCAACACACACACACACACACACACACACACACACGAACCCCACTGATGCTCAGAGAGGAAGTGGTCCCAGAGTCACACAGCTGGGGGCGGGGGGGACAAACCAGGGCCCTCTGGCTTCTTACTCTTTTTCGTAAAGACCACTAGCAGCCAGGGAGGAGATAAATGGAAGCAGAAAGCCCTGAGGGAAAGACAAACTCCTGTAACACAACTTTGCTTCTCTTCATCAGCATCACCTCCATATATCTGGTCAGGACACTGAGCTGAGCAGAATCTTTAAACTGTGCACAGTGGCTTCTTAGGCATTTTATACCATTGTTGGGCTCTTCTTTAGAACCCTCCCCCTTTTCCTCAGCCCTGACATCACACCATGTTCCATCTTCTCCAGTCTGAATGTCTCAGCTACGTGCATTGAGCCTGAATGGATTGGCCAATCCTGTCCATGTCTGGGCTAGGGGAGGTTTCCCATGCTGGGTCAAATTAAGCTGCAGGCGCCAACTCCTGATGTTGCCATTCATGAATTCCTTTAGGTTTTAGTTTGCAAGCACCGTCCGCCTGGAACCCAAATATTTTGGTTCCCAGAAATTGCTTTTCTTTTCCTTCCTTCCCTGTCCTTGAAGGATTTCGTCCATTCTGAGAGCTTCAATAACATTTGCATGGTTCTCCGACTGGCAGCTCTAGCCCCAGTCTGGCCTTGAGTTTCACTACTGCATTTACCTACCTACTGGATGTTTCATGGGGCATCCTGCATTCACTTTAAATGCAACGTTTGAACTGAGCTCATCAATTTATTTTCTAACTTAATGTTCCTTCCTAAACTGTTACTGTTTCTGTCATTGGCACCCCATTCTACTTGTCATCAGGCTTTTAAGCCTATCCATTGAGTACTTCACTTTTTTACTTCCTTTGTAGTTTTTTTCTCCCCTCCCTCCCTCTTTTCCATTTTTCTTTCCTTCCTTTCTCTTCCTCTCTCTCTCCTCTTCCTGTTTCCACAAGAATTTATTGAGCACTTACTATGTGACAGCCCAGGCATTATCTTTGCCTCCCTAGATCCTGTATTTTAAAAAAGAGAGAATGCACACAAGGCAGCAAATAAACTAGTAAACTTGTGACAAGTACAGTGAAATAAACAAACAGTGGTTATGTAGAGATTAATGAGGGGGGGGGGGCAGGAGGGGTCTCTCTGAAGAGGCCACATTTAAGCTGAGACCTGTGGGGAGCAGGAGTGGAGGAGGGTGGGGCTGAGGCCCTGTGGGGGCCTAATAAACTGTAGAGAGGGGAGAGGACAGAAGTGGGCAGTGGGAGATCATGTGCAGCAAGGTGGACAAGTAAGGAGAAGGACTTCATTCAAAGTGCTGTGGAAGCTTTCAAAGAGATTCATGTGAGGAGTGGCCAAATCTAAATTTCACTGAGAGCCGTGACTGGTTTGGCCCAGAGGATAGAGCGTCGGCCTGCGGACTCAAGGGTCCCAGGTTCGATTCCGGTCAAGGGCATGTACCTTGGTTGCGGGCACCTCCCCAGTGGGGAGTGTGCAGGAGGCAGCTGATCGATGTTTCTCTCTCATTGATGTTTCTAACTCTCTATCCCTCTCCCTTCCTCTCTGTAAAAAATCAATAAAATATATTTTTAAAAAAATAAATAAATTCCACTTAGAGGAAAGATGAAGTGGACACTGTTCTTCCCAGCTGTTCTCTGGAGGGAGAATTGGAGAAGTGAGGAAAACTGTGAATTTTTCTTTATCTCTTAGCATCTTCCTGATTGAATGCCCTTCTAATTAGACTGCTACTTTCCCTTCTGCCAAAGGGGAGAGTGTTAGCTTCTGCACCACTTAACAACTAGGTTTCAGAGAGAGAGGGTTTGGGACATTTGTGATGATCAACACCATCATCATCAACAACAGTAAAGCTTTATTGAGTATTACTATGTACACTCATTATGAATACTTGCATGTCTATGTTTTAATGCTCAAAAGGGGGTATATGATTATCTTTATTTCACAGGTAAGAACAGAGAGGTTGATTAAGTTGCTCAAAGTCACACAGCTGCCAAGACAAAAAAGAACAGAGACCATTTCCAAATAAACATGGTCAGGCTTTGATTGTTTTTTCTCCTTAGTGTTTTTCATGTCCATGGAAAATTTAAATTGTACGAAACTACACAAAGTAGAACGTTAAAGCTCCCCGTAATACTGCCTCTAAGATGTGGTGTTGAACTTTCCCTATGGTTTTGCCCCCAGCAATACTTCATATTAGGACTACTGAAAAGTTCTCAGATACCCAGGTCCTATGAAGGGGCTAGTCCTCTGTGAAGCTGGTTTAGAAACAAAGGGATATGGAGCCACTTTCTTACCATCTCTGCTACAGAAAGTAGACGCCAAATTGTTCTGCCTCCAAAGGGAGCCACACCCATTTGGGGTTAAAGAACTCTAGGGAGTCTACATCACTACTTGCAGGATAGGCCAAAAACAGCAGGAAGAGGACAATGAGAGGTTACCTACACCAACAACAGAACAAGAAAAATTTAGAAGCGAAATCTGGTTGTTCATTCCTCCTAATTTCCATGTCTCATTAAGAGACATCATTTGGATTTCCTCTGTAGCAAAAACTACAACTTCAGCAGGAAAACTAAAACAACAAAATGATATCCTGGTGTCGTTTCATAATTCTGAATAAAATTTGGAGGTGTTCAAATTTCTAAACCCTAGAGTACAAAGGCAGTTTTCCAAGCAGGGCCAGGCCATGCTCTCTGTTGAATAGGAAAACTAATTAGCATCCTGTATGAACTATCTTGTCTTTTTTTAGGACCGGAAATCAAATGGGAAGGGTTCCCTCCTGTTCCAAGTGAGTTCCAGAAGAATTACTCATGTTCCTTAACCTATGAGTCAGACAGGAGTCTAGGAGAATGTTTCCAAAACAGGCAGACAATTAAATAAACACAGCAATTGATAATGTGATAGTCTGGAGAGGCAGTGGCTGTACTTGACCAAGGCAAGTGATCAGGTCTACAGCGAGAGGACCGTAAGCCTGAATTCCCTGCAGAATCCATGGATAACTGGAGTTCAGCAAACCAACTCGAAGCATTTCCTGAAAGTGAACGTCCATAAGGTTTGTTTTCTGAGCCTTTATTCAATTTCATTGATTTCGGGTAGGAATTATAGCATCTTTCCCCAAGTGAACCAAGGGGCTGACTGCCATAACACTGCACGGCCTGGCTCTCTGAAGCTTTGGCTGTCCGTGTGTTTTGACATCTCACAACACAGGATGTTAATCATTTCTGGACGGCGCTGGGTCTGCTCCCAGTGTCCATGTTAGCCACTGTTGATCTGCAGCCAGAAAAATAGCTTCTAAATGACAGAGGCTTTCCCGATTCCAAATATAAAGTAATCAAGAAAGCTCAGCCCAGGAAATAACACAGCACCAAGCTGGATTCTCTCCTGGGCACATAAAAGATAGCCTCTTCTTTGCTCCCTCTAAAAAGGAGTCTGAAGCCAGGTTTCAGCTCTGTCTGAGCCTGTGAAGGGCATCTCCTGAGCAGGGGTGTCAGAATGAGGGCACTACCCCACCCTCCTGATTCTTCTCATCTCTAGGGAAAATGGCAAGGTGGGTGTGCAGGGTCCACCCTGCCGTGGAGGAGGAGTAAGGGCTGACTGGTGTTTTTCTCCATCCCCCATTAAGCTCTCTGGGGTACAGAGACCAGGCAGGGGTGAGGGTGGGGTCCTTCCTCCACACAGGAGGCAGAATGAACTTACTAAACACTGCTCTGATCACTGCCTTCCTCCTACAAACCTTAAAGGGAAACCTGCCCACACACACCTACTGGAGAAATTCCGAAGTTATCCTAAACCATTCAAGGCCCTTCACTCCTTGACTGTCTGCCTAACTTTCAGCTTCATAGACCTGGGTATCTGAGAAATTATCAGCAATGCCAATATGAAGTATTGCTGGGGGCAAAACCATAGGGAAAGTTCAACACCACATCTTAGAGGCAGTATTACGGGGAGCTTTAACGTTCTACTTTGTGTAGTTTCATACAATGTAAATCTTCCAGGGACATGAAAAACACTAAGGAGAAAAAACAATCAAAGCCTGACCATGTTTATTTGGAAATGGTCTCTGTTGTTCTTTTGTCTTAGCAGCTGTGTGACTTTGAGCAACTTAATCAACCTCTCTGTTCTCACCTGTGAAATAAAGATAATCATATACCCCCTTTTGAGCATTAAAACACAAACATGTAAGTATTCATATTGAGTGGATATAGTAACACTCAATAAAGCTCTACTGTTGTTGATGACTGTGTTGCTCATCACGAATGCCCCAAACTCTCCTTCTCTGTGTACTGTCAGCTCTGCTTTCTTTGTTTATGCTGCTCCTTCTACCTGGAATGCCGTTCGCCTACTCTCGACCTCCTCCCCAACCCTCCAACATCACCTTTTGCTGCAGGAGGGCTCCGATTCCCACCCCTCGCTGAGCTCCTTGCTCCCTGACCTCTGTTCCCTCACACTACAGGCAGCTCTCTTCGAACAGTTATTACTTCTGTGGGATTGTTCCATGTGTCAGTCTTCCCTCTTGGACTGTGAGCTCTCTCTGTCTGCTCTATCTTTGGCTCTTAAAAAAAAACTGACAATGCTTAATTGAATCGAGGAGAATTTTACACATCAGTTTTTATGCTCTTTGGTATTCAGATAATAGCCCAAAGTTTAAAAGAAGCTGCACTTGAACAGGTTAGGCTCAATGCTCTCCTTCCTGTCAGCTTTTCACAATTTCAACCTGACTTTTAGTAAAATTTATGGTATTCGGTTTCAAAAAGCTAATGGTTTGAGGGTGCATGGATTTCTGTGTTTAAGTGTTCAAGATAGGAACAGATAGCATACCTATATTATACTCCAAATTTCTCTCTCTTACACACACACACACACACACACACACACACACACACACTGCCCTTGGAGATAGAAATCCCTAACAGTACATGAATGAGACATAGGGTATAACATTTAGTATGTAATAAAATTTTAAATGCCGTGTCATTAAAAAAGCTGATTAGTTGGCAGGTGCTTACAGGAGGGCGGGGCAGGTCCTCAGGAGGGCTGGTGCCATAAAGGGACACCGGAGAAGGCAAATGCAGGGTGTTATTTTGGAGATAGTCACACCGATCTGTCCTAACCAAGCCTTTTTCCTCCTCCGTGTTTGTACATGCTGTTCTCTTTGCCTAGAAAGCTTTGCCCTTTATCCAACCCATTTATTAAGTGAGCCTTCATCTTTCAGGTTTCAGCTTAAACATAACTGCCTCAGAGGGGTCTTTCTAGACCCAACCGCCTCATACTCTATTTCAGCACTGTTGGTATTTTCTTTAAGGCCCTTGCCAATTATTTTATTTTGTTATTTTATTATTTTTTAAAAAATTTATGTCTGACTCTGGACTGAAAGCAACTTGAAAGAAAGTAGATTCTTGTAAGTTGTTTTTTTTGTTTTGTTTTTAATTGTATGCACAACACATAGTAGGTGCTCAGTAAATACTTTGGGCAACATTTCATTTGGAACTTAGGGGAGGTGATTTCATCAACTCAGTGCCTTTTCCTGCCTGGCCAGCAAGCTGGTCCCCTGCCCCCTGAACTTGCTTCCCAGGTGTGCACCTCTCTCATCCGGGAATGCCTTTCATTACCTTCTCCACTTAACCACAGTCCTGTGGGAGGCAACTAATCGATATGTCTCTCTCACATCTCTCCCCCCCTCACACACCCCCTCCCACTCTCTAAAAAAAAAAATCAATGGAAAGAATATCCTTGGGTGAGGATTAAAAATAATAATAATGATAATAATAAATTGAAAACTGGTAAAGTGCACATAACATGAAATTTACCACCTTGACCATTTTAAGTGTGTAGTTCAGTGGCATTAAGTACATTCACATTATTGCACAGCCATCACCACCACTCATCTTCAGAACTCTTTTTATCTTGCAAAACTAAAACTCCGTAAATAATATCCAAATATTATTAAATAACATCTTTCCATTTTCCTCTCCCCAGCCCCAGTATTTTCTTTCTGTCTCTGTGCACTTGACTACTGTCATGGCTTTTAAAATAGTATGCATATAAACTTCTGTTTGCAACAGAGGTTAAACATATTTTACTGAATGTTGAGCTTGCTTTTTAACCTTACAATGTTTCTTGTCACATAGAAGGTACACATTTTTTAAAGCTTCACATTTTATGACAGTAAATATGACCATCATTTGCTTTATAGCTTTTGAGGTTTATGTTTTGTTTGAAGCACCACCTTACCCTAAAATAATCATGTATTTTCCTGATTTTTTTCATGTAATCAAAGTACTCTAGTCATACCTGTATTTCAGCACTTCTCCTTTTATATTGTAATGAATACTAACAACTAGTGTTAAGAAAACCATGTTCCAGGCATTAAGTTCTCTTCATGTATTATCTCATTTAATCTTCATAGCAAGTCAATGAGGTGGGTTCTGTTATCCCTGTTTAATGATGAGACCATTGAGGCTTAGAGAATTTAAAAAACTTGTCATTCCACGTGGCAAGTGGTAAAGCTGTGATTTGAACTTGAGCGATCTGACTATACTCTCACCACAAAGTTATCTTCTCTGTTAAGTGGTACTCCCCAGGGTTGTGAATGTCGTCTCATCTGTATTTCAACTCTAGTGCATAGGTTCTCAACAATTATTTTTGGAGTGAATTAATTCTCATTATTTCAACTCAGCATTCTATGCACAGCCTCAGCTATTGCCATTTCTCTCCCTCCCTCCAAATCAGCTAGTCCTCTATGAATCCAGTCTTGACCTTCCTGATATGCACAAAGCACTGCTTCCTTTGCACTGGGAATTAACTCCCCTGGGTGGTCAGTGATCTCAAGCATTACTGCTGCTGTTTCCAGGAAATCTGACTGCTTGTCAAAACATCGCTCCCTTCACAGAGTTCCCTGCTGGAAAAACTCACACTGCACCTCTCTGTCCTCTTTCCTCTTTAAGAAATAATGATGCACCTTCCTCACTGGCTCAGGGACCATGATTCTGTCATTGTCCTGCAGTGACCTTTCCTCTCTGGAGTCCACTCCATTCATTTAGCTCTTCCCAAAGCTATGACTTACTGATTTCTGGGTGGTCCCCCTCCTTCCTTAATTCTAGAGCCAGGCTCACAGTCATCTTCTCGCTAGCTTTTCTCATCTCCCTTAAACACTCCACCCGAGTATTGATGACCTTTCAAAGCTCTGGCCTCAAAACCTCTATTTTCACCATTAGATATTCTTCCCTTCCTAATGTTGTCTTACATCAGTCCAGTCCTGACCCCTGATTTGGTCACTGCAAAGATGTGCCTTTCTTGTCTGGCTCTCTTGTCTTTCTGCTACAGTCTCCCTGCCCTCAATTCTCACCCCCCACCCCCACCCTGTTGCTAATTTCTAGGCCTGGACAAACCCTTTCTATTGTCTCCGCTCCTCCCATTGCTGGGGAAGTTCAGGAAACCAGGCTGTTTGGATCTGTTACAAATTCATCTGGCTCCACTTCAGAAGGACCCTCCCTGCTGCTTGGCCGCCTTCTCACCGCCAACATGCTTCCTCCTCCACTTTGTAGCATCTCCTCTAAACCTTTCAATCTCTTAGAGCCGAACTCCACTTTTCAAAGATGCCTTTGCCTCCTCCTATCCTTTGGAGGACAGGGCATCTCACTTGAGCTCTCTCAACTTCCCTGCCCTCCACCACACCCCCTTCTTTCCCATCTCAGAGGGGTAAATCTCTTCCCCTTCATCCTTTGGGGTGTTTATGAAGTATAATGGAGAAAATGGGCTTGAAATCAGCTCAGGTATCGAGTGGTTTTGTGTCTTGGAACAAAAGTTACTCAGTATTTTAAGCCTTACTGTCTTCACCCATAAGTGGGGGTGAGAATAGTACCTGACTCGCTCTAGCTGGTTTGGCTCAGTGGATAGAGTGTTGGCCTGCTGACTTAAGGGTCTCAGGTTCTATTCTGGTCAAGGGCACATGCCAGGGTTGTGGGCTTGATCCCCAATAGGGGGCATGAAGGAGGCAGCCGATCAATGATTCTCTCTCATCACTGATGCTTCCATCTCTCTCTCCCTCTTCCTTCCTCTCTGAAATCAATAATATATATTGATTGATATACATATAATAGTACCTGCCTCAAAGGGATATGTAGATATGTAGAGAGGATTTCATGGCCCTCATGTGTGGCATGAGGCATCTGCCTAGAATTTCTAACTTTTCTCCCACCACCACACCTCCAACTTGTCCATTTGAGTCCCCAATCCCATTCCTTTTCCTTCAGGTGCTTTGCCCCATCCACTTACCTCCTACTTATTTATAAATATTTTTATCTTTCCCTTTGACTAAATGTTGTTTCTTGACTTCTAAAAATGTGAACTTCTCCTTTACCTCCCAAATCTTTCTTGTGACTCTGTTAACAACTTCAGCCCCATCCTCCTCCCCCACCCCCTTTCTTAATTTTACTGCCAAATCCCTTGAAAGATCAGTCTCACTAGCTGATTCTCTTTCTCTCCCAACCATTCTCTCTTGCACCCTTTGCTGTCAGGCCTCACCACCTCTTCTCCTTCCCTCATCACCATATTTAAATGGATTCCTGAAGCCACAATCATTCAGGCGCTTGGATACTTCAGTCGCCACATTCAGCTGCTGCACTGGACAGTGACAATGCCCCGCTTCTGCTGGGAAAATCCGCCCTGCCCTCAGGTCACTCTACGTTTTTTTTGGTTTTCTTACTTCTCTTCCTTCTCCTTCAGTTCATTCTTCTATCATGTTTTGTTGAGCATCTATTATATCCCACAGACATCACCATTGACCCACTGGCCCCTGAAGTGTGTAGCCTAAGAGGACAAATAGTCATACATTCTCTGTATCAGCTACCTGCTCTCTGTGTGTGTGTCTACATATTTACAGAGTGTTACAAAAGCATATAACAGGGAGGAAGAGTGGAGGAGAGGAAATGAAGGAAGGGCAATCAGGGAAGTAATATTGAAGCTGAGACCTGCTGGATGAGTAAGTGCTAACTGGGTGAAGAGCGGCGAGATCGGAGGAGTAGCTTCCAGGAAAAGGAAGGAGAACTGGGAAGATTCTGCAGTGAGAAGGAACTTGGCAAATTCAAAAATTGAAAGAAGGCCAGAGTAAGGGGAGTGCAGGAAACAAGGTGGTGGGGAGGTGAGATTGGGGCCATGAACAAAGGGCAGCTCGTGCAGGGTCCTGTGGGGCCTGGGAGGGTTTGGGATTTACTCCCAAGAGCAGTGGGCAGCTATGGAAAACCTCTCTTCAGCTGCCCACCCGTTTCCTCCTTTCGGATGTGCCTCAGAGACAGGTATTTGGTGCTCTGCCCTCTCTTGGCCATTCAGATGCATGGCTGAGTGATCACCTCTCTGTGGTTAATTTTTGAACCCTATTGCCTCCTGAATTCAGTCCTTTTCTCAGCTACCGACTAGGATTACCTACTGGGGTTTCTTGCTGGTACTGCAGATGTAAATGTTGGAAACTGACCTCATCTTCTTTTTCAAAACTCTCCTTTTCCCCATATTTCCAATTTTGGTCGATGACAACTCCACTGGCCTCAAATTTTCCCAAGCTGGAAATGGTGGTGTTTCCTTGACTTGCCCTCATTATTCATTTATTTATTCTGAGGATAAAGCAGGAACCAAAAATGATGGAACTTGCATTCTAGTAGTGCTGGCCAACAGTGAACACACCAATCCTATATAATAAAAGTGTAGTGTGCAAATTGTCCCCTCCACCAGGAATTCTTCTAGGAGTTTGACCAGGGGGCAGGGCCAGCTGGGGGAAGGAAGGGAGTATCCAATGGCTACCGCCAGCCACTAGGGACCCTACCAGTGCACAAGTTTTGTGGACTGCGCCTCTAGTGTATGTTATACGATCAGTGAGTAAATAGTGCTGTAAATAAAAATAAAGCAGATAGAAAATGACAGGGTGGGAATGCTGCTTATTTCATCAGAGAAGGTCTCTTTGCAGAGATAGATTTGAGCAGAAGCCAGAATAATGTGAAGGGCCCAGTCATGTGGATATTTGGTATTTGGACAATGACTGCAGCAGGCAAAGGGAACAGCAAATGCCAGGGCCCCAAGGAGCAGCATGCTTGAGGAGCAGCAAAGAGGTTAGTGGCTGGATTGCATCCAGTGGTAGGTGGAAAGTGAATAGAGGAGGCCAGAGAAGTGGCACTTGCTGTAAGGTATGGAGAGGGGATTAAAATTTAATTCTAAGTGAGATAAGAAACCTTTGGAGGGTTTTGCTCAGAAAAGTGACATGACCTTATATACAAAGACCACAGGGCCCCTCTGGCTGCTGTGTGAGGAATAGACTGCAGGGACAAAGTAAAGACCACCCAGAAATCCATGTCTTCTCCACAGGCACAGGGTCTCGCCCACATTCATGCCCCTCTCCCATGCTCACAGCTACCCCCTAAATTAACTCCATCTATATCATATCCGAATTATTATTGTGGTCGCATACATTATATTCCTGAATCCTTCTGGATTTAGCTTCCAGTTGCACAAATTTGAGCCAGCCATTGCCTTCTTCAAGCCTTCAGTTGCTCCCCACACCAACTTCTTCAGTCTTATATTTGAGGCCTCCCCTGGCTTCCAACCTATCTCCCACTGCTGCCTTTCACATTCCTCAAGCGAAAGTCACACTGTACTGCTCAGTTCCCCCTATAACCTTCTTGACTCTCCACATCCAAGCTTCTGCCAAACCTGCTCCATCTCCCAATAAAGCATTCTCTCGCCATCCCCTATCTCTGTGAGATCCAGATTTCCTGAACCTTTCCTGATTACCCCAGGCAAAAGTGATTCTTCTAGCCTTTGGACTCTTACATTGTTCTAATGACACTACTCACTTTAACATGGTTATAACTCTTTATTGTACACACATTATCTTCTTTATTAAATGATAAACTCTTAGAGGTCAAGGTCCAAACAATATATCTGTGCGCTTTCCATCCACACTGCCTAGCCCTAGCCCAATGTGCATGGTGACGACACTACAGATATTTGTCAAATGAATGAATCGCTGGCTCCAGAACATTTAGGCAGTCTGTTTAGAGAGACGCAACCAGGTCCTAAATCCATGCAAGTGAGCAACATAAGACAGCATATAATGCAGGGATGCATGGAAAACACAGTCTGTGGACTGCAGGAATCAGAAGGGAGACCTGTAGGAGGTGGACTGGTCAGGAAAGAGCTGAAAACAGCTGGTGTTTCTGAAGTGCTTACCACAGGCTGGCCTCTAGGCTGAATGCTTTACATGCATCATCTCATTCTTTTCAACTACCTTATGCTACAGGCACTCTGTATGATACTCGCTACGATGAGGAATCTGAAGTAGCATGGTGAAGTAATTTCCTTGAAGTCATGGTGTTATGAAATCTACAGAGGTGGGATTTGAACCCATGTCTCTCTGGTGAGCCTCTACTGACCACTCCAATATTCTGCCTTTGAGAACAAATAAAAGGCTGTGCTGTGAAAACAGGGTTTGTATTTTATTTTCTGTCTCATTCCAAAATGTGTTTGAAGCAACTAAATACGAGCTGAGTTTCGTCTGAGAAGATATATAGAATTTGAAGATGAGATAGGTGGTCGGGGTTAGGGAAGCAGGTGTTTGTGGGCTATAAGGCAGATTTGTTTCTGGGCAGAAGCAGCGAGCTGCCTAAATTGGAGAACATATCTGGAGACTGGATGGGTGGGCAAATGCAAACTGTGTGTGGAAGGTGTTGCATGCCAAGAAGAATTGTTGAGTGTCGATGTGCTAGGACCCAAGAAGATGTTAAAGATTTGATTAAAAGGCCAGGACATGACTCCATTCAAAGAACATTCACTGGGACAGATTTCGCACTAAACAGGCAAATCAAACTGTAGGATTTCATGAGTAAGCCCTTGTTCTCAAAGAGCTGACAATCTTTTGGGAGAAACAGCCTATAGGATACAAACAAAGCACAGAAATCCAGAGCTGGGACAGGAGCGTGTTAATGAAGGATTTGGGAGAACTTCCTAAGGCTGTGGAGATGCGTGTGTATGGAGTCTGGAAGACAGTGGCCACTTCTGGGCTTTGGGAAGGTGGTTTTTAGAGAGGTTTGTCAAGTACACGCTGGGCCACTGAGCAGCCTCTAACATATTTCAGGGGGAGAGATGCACTTAAAGCCAAAACCCACCTGCACAGGCAGCAGTAGCAGCCATGAAAAAGACTTAGGAGGACTTAGCAGTCAGCAAATTCTGTGTAAGAAGGAGCTGCTTAACCATCATAGGAGCTAAAGTAATCTGCAGCCACCTTAAAAGATGGTCAGTGTTGCACATCCAGCTCTCAGATGATCTCCCAATAATTTTGTCATTTTTGGGGGGGCCACATTCTAGACCAAGCATGTCAAACTCGCGGCCCACAACGGAATATTTTTGCGGCCCAACCAATATAACGGTATGGAAGTAACGTTTTAATAAAAATTTCATAACTTAATTTTTACAATATCCTGTTATACATAATTATTAATAACGAACTACAACGTTCGCTAATGACTGATTGCTATAATCGTGTTGCGTTCATTTCCCTTACACACCTTACGCGCAGACACGCCATTTCTCCCCACTAACATTAGCAGCGAATATTTTAGCAGCCGATTGCCACATCATTAGTCTTGTACTGACTTGTTTGATGTGCGCAACAGGAAATATTTCACTTTCAGAGAACAAGAGAAAAGTTTATTTGTGTTATGCTTATTAATTGGTGCAGTTATTAAGTGTCTGGTAAGTTAATGTTCAAGAAAAAATATTAATTTTTATTTAAATGTTCTATTATTTTATGTTAACGATTACTCATTTCAGTCCTTTGTATTCAGCATGTCTCTATTGAAATAAATCCACGTTTCTACAAAAATTGAAGCTTTTGTTTTTTTTCGGCCCACATAAACTTAAACCTTGTTTATTTGGCTCGTGTTAGCCTTTGAGCTTGACATACTTGCTCTAGTCTCTCTAGACTAAGCAGTTCACAACTAGAGGTGATTTTGACCTTCAAGGGACATTTGGCAGTGTCTGGAGATACTGTTGGTTGTCACATTGGGAGGGGATGCTACTGACCTCTAGTGGGTAGAATCCAAGGATTCTGCTAGACATCCTACACTATACAGCACAGCCACACACCCCCCTTGTTCCCCCCCCCCGCCCCCAACCAAAAATTATCCAGACAAATGTCATCAGTGCCAAGCTTGAGAAAGCTTGCTCTGGAGGATGAAGAGTCCAGAGCATGCAGTGAAGGGAACCATCTTTACCAGAGTGTCTGTCATAGGAGCAGCTGCAGAAACAGAGTGTTTACCCTGCAGGAGATTTAGGGACCTGAGAAATATCTTAGGAAAGCAGGAAGAACTGAACTGTCCAGAACAACTGCCCACATTTCCACTATCACTCACCCTGACTATTGCAATAGAAGTCCAGCCAGACTCAATGTTTGGAAGAATAAGAAAGTCATTAGAGCCCCAGCCAGGTAGCTCAGTTGGTTATAGCATTGTCCCCGAGATGCCAAGGTTGTGGGTTTGATCCCTGGTCAGGGGAATCAACCAATGAATGCACGAATAAGTGGAACAACAAATCTCTCTCTCTCGCCCCCCTTACCCCATAAATAAATAAATAAATAAATAAGAAAGCCATTATAATAGCAAACACTTATACACCATTTACGGTCTTTCTGTCACTATCCTAAGAGCTGTACATTTATTTGTCACAACAAACCCACCTCAGACATTTTTTAAATGGGGAGACTAAGACACAGAGAAGAGGATAAATATATTTCCTAAGATCGCAAATCTTAGTGAGCTCTAGAGTCAGAATTTGAACTCAGACAGCTGTACTCTTTTTTTAAAATATATTTTTATTGATTTCAGAGAGGAAGGAAGAGGGAGAGAGAGAGAAACATTACTGATGAGAGGGAATCATTGATTTGCTGCCTCCTGCATGTCCCCTACTGGGATCGAGCCCACAACCCAGGCATGTGTCCTTGACCAGAATTGAATCTGGGACCCTTCAGTCCACAAGCTGACGCTCTATCCACTCAGCCAAACTGGCTAGGGCAAGACAGCTGTACACTTAATCACTTTGCAGTATTGCTAGGCTGCATTTGAAAGAGATAGGTCTGGGCTCAAATCCCAGCTTTACAGCTGATTAGCTGTGTAACTACGAGCATGCTGCGTAATCTTCCTGAGCCTCAGTTTCCTCATCCAGCATAATATGGATACTAAGATGCCAAACACCCCTGTGATCCATGTAGTTCTCACAACTCAAGAAGGTCTCTGGTTATTACCCTCATTTTACATACATGAAGATTATTACGTAGCTTCGAGAAGTTGAATGACTTGCCTTGAGACACATAGCTAGGAAGCGAAGAGTCAGGACTTAAACCACATCTGTCTGACTGCAGAACTTGTTTTTAACCACAAAGCCATTCATTTGCAACCTAGTGGTGAGAGTGGCATGACAAAGCATATGAAAATTGCCTGGAACATAATAAGCAATTAACAACAGCAGTTTATTATTATATTAGTAATTATAGTTATCATCTTCATGGCCAGATCAATCAGGTATGCAGATGGCAACAGAATATTCTAGCCAAAAGAACATGACCAGCAAAAAATGAATGATGCAGTTTGTGTGTGTGGATCACACCCCTCAGCCAGCTATAGCATAATCCTGTGCTTCAGTCTCCCTGGTAAGGAGGTATCATGTTTGAATCATATGTTCTGCTCTCTGCATAGTCTACTATTCATAGGCTAGGAGTGGGAGGAGCAGGGACAGTGTGAGGCTAATTTAATGTCAAGGTTCCATAGTCCATACATTTCATAGGTGACACTTAGTCATAATTTTTAAAAAAAAGATGAATGTAATGCCTCGTGCAACACTCTAATGTTGCATTGTGAATAGAACCACAGCTCACTTGATGGTTAATTCCACCCGGGAAGGATTTCATTTTTAAATAATTGCCTGATTTCATTGTAGGGAACGCTGTGTGAGTGTTTTCCACAAAGAGGGGGTGGCATCTGCTAGCTGGAGGGCTGGCAGCTCACAGAATCTGCCTGCAGCGGATTCTTAAGCATGGAATCATGACCAAAGGGATAGCAGACAGGAAGAGACTGGGGAGTTGCTTGGAGTTTTGGAAGGAGGTACAAAGGGGAATGGGTACCCCGGACAGGGGGCCACCAACTGCCTACTTGTAGAAGAGTGATTAGAGAAACTGTCACATGGAGAGGGTATTTGAGCTAGATCTTGAAAGATGAATAGGAGTTTGTGGGCTGGAGAAAGAGGGAGGTATAGAAACAAAAGAGAAAAAAACTGCAAGCGTTCTGTGTCCTGGGAGAACATGGCTGATTGGGGCAGGAATTCAGAGACAGAGGGTGATGAGTAAGGGTGATGAGGCCAGAAATTTGGGCTGGAGTCAGTTCATAAAGGGCCAGTAGGTCTACAGAGGCTTCTGGGCAATGTGCTATAATGGAAATTATTTCTGGCAGTGCAGTGTAAGGAGAGATGACCCAGGGGTTTGGAGTGAGTCAAATCTGCTTTTGAATCTGAGTACCGTTACTTACTGGCTAGATGGCCGAGGACAAGTTACTTTACCCCTCCGATTCCCAGCATCCAGATTTATACAATGAGGACAATGCCGACCTCTCAGGGATGTTGTTAGGATGAAACAAGGTGAAGTATAAATTCCTAGCACAGTCGTAGCCTGTTGCAGGCTCTCAGTGAATGTTATTCCCCCCTTTATCGCATAGGTGAGGAGGCATGGTTTCCAGCAGCGCAGAGTTTCAACCAGATTTCTATTTTAGGATGCTAACTCCAATGGATTGTTCTGAAGGGAGACCGGAGGCGGAGAGAAGGCTCTGAGGATGGCTTGCTTTGCTAGTCTCAATCTATAAATGTTGAGTTTTAATAACTTCAGTTTCAGGGGTTAACATTCTCATTATCAGGTACCCGCTTTGAGGCCGTACCTGTGATTTTAACATCTGTACCTCCCTCGTTGAAAACTGAGTAATGAACTGGCTTAGCTGCCTCAGTTTCCCCAGTGTGAAGAGACCGGGTTGAAGGGAAACAATTTACCCAAGTTCAAGTTTATTTGGCCACATAACAAACTGTCTAACTCCTGTTCTTCATTTGATTTATTTATTCATTCATCTAGCAAACATTTATTGAATAGCAATCTGTAAGTGGGTTGCGTGGGTGTTAGGGATACAGTTGTCCCCTCTCCCATCTGTGTGGTTTTACATGATCAGAACTTGAAGAAACAGTGATGCCCTCCACTCCCAGTGCCCACACACTGCTGAAGCTCCTTCCCACGGGTCAGTCTGATGCATTCCTGGCCTTTGGAGAAGGTCATTAGCTGGACAGAGAAACACAGCCCAGCAAAGACAGTCCTGTTGGAAAATTACTGCACTGTGCCTCACTTTGTCAAGCTCTACTTTCTAAAATCTCAGCAAAGAATTGTGAATCTGAGATCAGAGATCCTTAACTCTTTCTGAGAAAGAGGTTAGAGACAGGTATATAAAAAGAAACAGCTGATGGGCAGTGCTGGATTTTTACTCCTGATTGTATTTAAAGAAATATACGCAGAGAATAAAGTGGAGTCTTCAATTTGATAAATCAGGAAACTTGCCTTAAGTCAAGAAAATTTAGAGAGTTAACCAAGAAACACTATTTTAATGAGGTTAAACAACAAGGCTATCACCGAAAGTAAAAGAGTGGAATCTAGGACTTCAAAACTCTCCCACATTTCATAAGACACCCTCAAACACTTGCGTTTTCCTGGTGAATCCAAACCATTGCCTCTTAGTCATACGGACCATTCTAAGAGCCTCCTGTGGCATCAGCATCTTCCGATGAATTCTCCACAGCGGGTTGCTCCTAGCTGACCCCTCCTGAGCTCTACCTTCTGACAGGTCTTCCTTTATTATTCAGCAGGACAGGCTGGGGAAGGATGCTTAGAGTTACTTTCTTTTCCATCCCCCATTTCTCCAGTGCCCAGCACAGGCACTGTTCCCTTGTCTCTCCCTCCAGAGAGCTAATCACTTCCTCACCTGCAGGGCAACTCTGCATTCTAATGTCTGTACTTTGGCATTTTCAATACTGTATTATACTTTATTGGCTGATGTGTCTTTCTCACTTGCAATGACCTTTGCACACAAGTGCAAGGACACTGCTATATATTTCCCTGTTTCTCCACTGCCATGCACAGTGCCCAGCACACAATGGACAACTCCAGATGTGATTTTTTTGTGTGTGTTAAACTTAATGATGGAATGGAAGGAAGGGAAATAGGTATTCCAAAATAGAAGAAAGGAATTAAGACCAACCGAATAGGGCTCCTCATCAGGCAACACCCCTTATTGCAAGGGACTTCCTTGTGCAAGGGGCTGGGAATTGGGCCCTGAGGACCATCCAGCCCTTCCCCTCATGGCATATTGCTTCAGAGTGTGGGCTGGAGCCAACCCACCTAGTGTTCATTGCTACGTCTGCCATTGCCGTGTGACCATGGTCTAAGCTACTTAACTATACCTCAGGTTTTCAACTGTGAGACCAGGTTAATGATGGTTCTTAATCATAAAAGGTTTGTTTTGAGAACATATGAAAACAATCCTTGTCTAGTACCTAGAGCAGTGCCTGGCACAGCGAGCATGGGATAAATGTCAGCTATTATTCAAAAGCTCACAGTCAAGCAAGCTTGAAGTCACATGAAGATCAAAAGGGTCATTGTGAGCAAATGCTATTTTCTTAGTAGAATCTGCATGCGCCTGCACATGCTCTCTGGATCTTGATGAGATGCGCAAGGATAGGGCTTTGATGCCAGAGACATGATTGGGGGTGGGTGGGAATAGATGTGGTGGTTGAAATGCTTTTGCAGGGAGGGGGCTGGGACCAGCTAGCTCTCAAGTTTTAGTGGGAAATCCATAGCAATGGCTAGAGCCAAATTGCTGGGGACACCAAAAAGGAATGGGTGATCTGCAGGAGAGGAAGGGGAGGAGATCAGACTGTCCGTATCAGGGAAAAGGGCTTTGGCAAGGAAAGTGAATTTTTAAAGCTGAGATTTTGATCTACTTTTCTGTGTGGTGCACGCTGCAACCCTCTCCTCTGCCTTCCCACTAGGTCCTCGGTGGAGCCCCCTTCTGTCTTTTTGCTGCGGAGTTAACTTCCTTTTCTGGAATGTGAAGTCTGGGCTCCAGATGAGAGCAGTGGTGCCCCCAGGAGGCCAGCCACATCTGGGCGGCAGAGAATTACCACCCTGTGTGAGAGGGTTGATGAGAGGGACACCTTGGGTACACTGAGGCAGAGAAGCAAAGCAGCCTTGGAGCAGCTGCAGAGAGTCAGGAGCAACTGGCAAATGTATAGTGAAGCAGAACAACAGAGTCAAGTTCCACTGTCTCACCGCTACCCCTCGGGGTGCGAGCACCAGGTAAACTATCAACACTGAGCACTATACGTCTCAGGGCAGTTACCATCATCCCTCATGTTATATCCAATCATGCTGTTTCCAGCGGGAACCAATAAGGAACGTGGCACCTGTCCACGGAGTTGGCATTGATGGCTCTGTGTGCCCGAAATGCCAAAGTAGGCCAAAGACAGCACTGGAGAGCCTCTAGGGGCCTCCGTGATATTATGCACTCTAACCAATGGAGCACTTGGATGCCCTAACTCAAATCTGAGTTCAGAACTCTAAACTCACCTATTTGTAGACATTGTTTATCTTTTCCATTATTAGCTGACTGACTACTTACCACCTGCCTGATGCTGTGCTACCTGCACCATTTCTTTTCCTCCTCCTTGAAACCTAAGCCTGGTAAAATCATTTAGCTCCACACTACAGATGAGAAAATTGAGGTTGAGAGAGATTAATTGACTGGTACAAGGTCACACAGCTGGTAGAGTAGTGGAGCTAAGATATGCACCCAGCCACATCCTTTGGAATCCAGAGCCCGAGATCTAAATAACTGTCAATCAATATGGAAGGGATCAGAAATTACCCAGTTCAACCAACTGTATACCTAGAGCATTGGTTCTCAACCTTGGCTGCACATTAGAATCACCTGGGAATCTTTTTAAAATCCTGATTTCTGGGCCTCATCCTCCGGAAATTCTGTTTCTTTGTTACTAATGTTGTGGCCCCACCCCATAACAAAGAAATAGAATTTCCAGAGGAGCTCGTTAAGGAGCTCGTTAACTCAAATTACTCTGTCAACTCAATGCAAAAAATCAGCCCAGAGACAGCTGGTATCTCAAAAAACTAGTTAGTCAGGACACTCGTAAGTCAAGGCCCCACTGTATAAGGAATGGAACCCAACGAAAGCCAAACCTCATCTTACACAGACTGCAGGCATAATCGAGTCATCTTTTGTGGGGTAGCTAATTACATCCAGCCAAATGTGGTTAACAAGAAAAATTTAATATAGAACCACTCCTTTTTCTGACTCACTAAGAAAATGAGGTAATCCTAAATACTGCATTACGATAAAGAATTTAGACGCTGAGTTTGGTTTTTGGCTGCTTTATGCCAAGCATTTTCATCTGCACTTAATCTCCAGTTGAACAAAATGAGGCTCCTGGTGGTTAAGTGATTTTCCTCCAATCATACAGCTAGCAAGCAGTGAGGATTTGAAACCAGCGTTGCCTGGTTTCACCTGTAGGTGCTTTTTCATGGAGCAAGGGCTGAGACCAGACCCACTGGGTTCAATAGGCGCAAACAATTATCTTCCTAGGACCCCATGTGTCAAATAACGTCACCAGGAATGCTCCTAAGGTCTCCAGGCCCATGAAGTAGAAGAGTTTATGGTTTATCCTCTGCCATGTCAGAGCCAAAAATTTGAACCTCAGCTAAACAAATGAACCAATCAAACTGTAGAAGAGCCAACAGAAATAAAAATGTGTCACTTGCTGAAAGAGAACTTTCACAGCTTTGACTGTAAACAAGGGATTACATTATTAAAGTTATGGACTATATTGAGTGTGAAATTTATTTAAAATGTAAAACAATGACATGAAATTGAAAGGTAGACAACCAACTGAGAAAATATTTGTACCAAGGATGATTAAGTACTCAACTACATGATATGTACATGAAAAATTCAAATTAAAAAAAGAATCTCAACATGTCAACAGACCAGTGACCTGAGGACATGAAGAAAATATTTATATAGAACAGAACACAAATGCTTATCCCTGTAAACATTTTTTCTGAGTAGTAATCAAAGAATTACAGTTTAAAATAAAATCTTTATCATCAGAATTACCTATGAGTTTTATAGTTCTTAATATTTACTAAGTGCTTAACATATGTAAATTTACTTAAATTCTGAAAACCACCTTAGGAGATGGTGCTACTTCCATTTCATAGGTGAGGAAACTGAGGCCCTGTGAGGTTTGGTAACTTGCTCAACACAGGCAACTGATTGGGGTACAGCTGAGATTTAAATCCAGAGAGTCTGGCTCTTACAACATAGTACATTTAGAAAATTAACAAAAATAGAGATATATATAAAAGGAGAATATTCAGTGTTAGTAAAGTTCTTGAGAGACCAGTGCTATGTCTTTATAAATTGGTACAACTCTTTTGAAAAGCAATATAGTGATAGGTAACAAGAGCCATAAAAATATACTTTTTTTGCTCTAGTAAACTCACACACTAGAATGTAGATTGAGGATATAATTAAACAGAGCAGAAATCTATATAGGCAATTGTTCATTGAATTGTCATCTAGACCAGCCTAACATAAATAGCAAGCAAACCACATATGTAACTTAAAATTTTCTAAGAACCCTATTAAAAAGGGATTTTAAATGTGAAATTAAGAATTTATTTTTATCGGAGAAACTAAGATGGCGGCATAGATAAACACCGGGAAATAGTCGCTCCACACAACAATTGAAAATTAGCCCAAAGGACGGAGCAAACATCGTCCAGAACAACAGGAAGGCTGGCTGAGTGTAATTTCTACAACTAGAAGAAAAGAAAAGCACGCTGAGAGCCAGAGGAGCTGCGGAGGCTGAGTGCAGAGGTACGGCGGCGGCTCGCGCGCACGGAAAGGGGGTGGCACCTGAGGACGCGGCTGTCTTTTTGAATCACAAGCTCCCGACTGCTCTGATCTCCGGTTCTGGGAAGTCTCTGGGGACCCAGGTCTCATACAGGGAGAGGCTGCTCTCTCAGGCGGCAGCGGGCGAACTTGGGGGCAGATTTCCCTCGGAGGTGCTTGCAGCCATTGCCGGGACACTGAGACGCGCCACTCCGGGCGCGGAGAATCAGCCATTGCTTCTTTCTAGGCCCTTTGACTCCCTGAGACCCCGCCCCACCCGGGCTGCGGCAGAGGCTTTTGCATGTGAATGCCCCAGAACTTTGCAACCTGATAATTGCCTAACTGCAGCCGGGCCAGCCAGACCCGGAACTTCCAAGAGAAGGCCCAAGGCCCCGCAGCGGCTTGCATTGCTTCACAGCTGAGCCTCTTCGTAGTTCCTGCTGTGAGGCCTCAGGCAGGGGCTGAATTAGCACCTCCTTAGATCCAGGAGCCACTGTACCCAGTGGTCAGAGGGGGACCATTCTCCCACTTCAGACACAGCTGCTTCCCACAGCCAATTGGCCTGGAGGTCAATTCCTCCCAGTGATCCTACAACAAGCGAGGCACCAAGAGTGCACCAAGAGTGTCCACCCCAGGTAACTGGGGAGGCTGAGCCACTGGGCCCTACAGGACACCTGGCGCGCAGGCCACTCTATCAACACAGGGAAGCAGCCAAAATGCGGAGACAAAGAAACAGGTCACAATTGGCAGAAACGGAGGAGGCCAGACGACTGGATATAGAGTTCAAGGCCACGTTTATAAGGTTTGTCAAGAATTTTATGGAAACCGCTGATAAATTTAATGAATCCCTCAAGGAGTATGGTGAGACCATGGAGGTCATGAAAAAGGACCAATTAGAAATTATGCATACACTGACTGAAATAAAGAATACTTTACAGAGATCCAACAGCAGACAAGAGGATCCCAAGAATCAAGTCAAAGATTTGAAATGCAAAGAAACAAAAAATACCCAACCGAAAAAGAAAAAAGAAAAGAGATTCAAAAAATATGAAGATAGTGTAAGGAACCTCTGGGACAACTTCAAGCCTACCAACATCAGAATTATAGGGGTACCAGAAGGAGAGAGAGGGCAAGATATTGAAAACCTTTTTGAAGAAATAATGACAGAAAACTTCCCCCACCTGGTGAAAGAAATGGACCTACAAGTCCAGGAAGCGCAAAGAACCCCAAACAAAAGGAATCCAAAGAGGACCACACCAAGACACATCATAATTAAAATGCCAAGAGCAAAAGATAAAGAGAGAATCTTAAAAGCAGCAAGAGAAAGACAGTCAGTTACCTACAAGGGAGTACCCATCCGACTGTCAGCTGATTTCTCAACAGAAACCATGCAGGCCAGAAGAGAGTGGCAAGAAATATTCAAAGAGATGAATAGCAAGAACCTGCAACCAAGATTACTTTATCCAGCAAAGCTATCATTCAGAATGGAAGGTCAGATAAAGAGCTTCACGGATAAGAAAAAGCTAAAGGAGTTCCTCACCACCAAACCAGCATTATATGAAATGCTGAAAGGTATTCTTTAAGAAGAGGAAGAAGAAAAAGGAACTCTTACCATTTGCCACAGCATGGATGGAACTGGAGAGCGGATAAATACCACAAGATCTCACTTATTTGTGGAATATAATGAACAACATAAACTGATGAACAAGGACTGATCCAGAGACGGAGAGGCATTGATTGGACTGTCGGGCCTTGGAGGGAAGGTAGGGGAGGGTGGGGGCAAGGGGGAAAGATCAACCAAAGGACTTATATGCAAGCATATAGGCCTAACCAATGGACACGGACAACGGGGGGGTGAGGGGGTGAGCGGGGAGAGGGGGGGTAGAGGGTACACATATGTAATATCTTAATCAATAAAAAATATTAAAAAAAAAAAGAATGAAAAAAAAAAAAGAATTTATTTTTATCTAACCCAATATATCCAAATATAATTTCAGCATCAATAATCAATATAAACAGTTACATTTATTATTTTTAAATCTTTCTAAAGCTGGTGCACATTTTATACAGCAGTTCCCTCTTACCTAGGGGGATACGTTCCAATACCCCCCACAGATGCCTGATATCATGGACAGTTTGGAGCCTTATATGGATTATGTTTTTTCCTATGCATATATATCTATGATAAAGTTTAATTAATACATTAGGCACAGTGGGAGATTAACAACAATAACTAATACTAAAATAGAACAAGTATAACAATATTCTCTCTATATAAAAGCCTAATATACAAATTGTCCCCTCAGAAGTTTGACCAGGAGTTCCATTGCTTGCTGTGACATGCACTGACCACCAGGAGGTGGTGCAAAGCAAAGGGAGGCCTGGCCGGCAGCTGGCAGCTAGGGAAGGGAGGCCCCAATCGGCTCTGGTTGCTGGCCAGGCCTAGGGACCCTACCCATGCACAAATTTCATGCACTGGGCCTCTAGTACTGTGATAAAGTTATGTGAATGTGTTCTCTCTTTTAAATATCTTTTTGTACTGTGTTCACCCTGCTTCTTGTGATGATGTGAGATGATCAAATGCCTTGTTTAGTTGACAACTTTCACCTTTTCACTTAGGGGAAGCACTTTACACTACTTTTTGGCATATCTGAATTGCCAGCATCACTACTATTGTGCTTTGGGGACATTGTTAAGTGAAATAAGGGTCACCTGAACACAAGTACTGTGATACCTTCACAGTAGATCTGATAACTGAGATGGCTACTAATTGACTACTGGGGAGTGAGGCAGCCCACACAGCGTGGAGACACTGGACAAAGGGATGACTCACACTGGGGTAGAACAGAGCAAAGGGTGCAAGATTTTATCTCGCTACTCAGAATGGCACACAATTGAGAATTTCTGGCTTGGCCTGAACAATGAGGTGATTCCAGCTAGTCCTTAGCTGTGACTCTGCTCCCTTCTGTCCTTTGGATGTGGTGATGGCATTGGTGGCCCTGGTGGGGATGCACTGAGAAGAGCTCGGCTGCACAGAGGAGCCTCTGTATGACCTGACAGCTCGCTGTTTTTATAACGTGGTAATTGAGTTGAACACAAGGTACAGTAACTGATCTTCCCTGCTTCCTGGCCGAGTGAGTGATACCCAGAGTCAGTGTGGATTTCTAGAGATTAAAACTAATGAGTAAAATCCTAGCTACCTCAGAAAAATATATACATTTTTATGTCAGCTTTCATTAACATGTCTATGTCAGAAGTAGAGGAGGAGAGAAATGGAAGAGTTAGATAGAGAGGGATGACTGGAATCACAAAAATGACACTAGAGTAGAATCCAGAATCCAAATGGATTTCAGAAATGTGTGGGTTAGACAAAGAATGATAACTGGAATCATAGGTGTGATCCTGAACTTGAAGAGGCAGCTTATGCAGAGGAGAGGCCATGAATCTGAGGTCAGGGAAAACAATTCTCCGCCCTCTACTGCCTTGGGAACTGCATCTTCATTCCCATCTCTGTGAAACTGGAGGTATTAGCCTTACCTCATAGGTAGAGAGGATTAAATACAAGAATCCACTTCTCTAAGGATGTATGTTTATCAGAGATCATTAATTGCACCCTCTTATTTTACAGCTGAGGAATGTAAGTCCAGAATGGTGAGCATGAACTTGGATCCCAAATGTTTCACTTGAGTCAGGATTCCTTGAGAGCAAAGGCCAGGAACCCAGGTGCTGAGTCACAGTGTTGGCTCTGCCGGCTCTGACACTGTGACCTTGAGCAAGTAGCTTGCACTCTCTGTCTCAGTTTCCACATCTGGAAAGTGGGATAATAACTGTGTCTAATTCAAGACTGAGTGTGGCAATTTAAAAAGTCAGACTAAGTATGGTGTCTGCACATTGCAAGCTCTCAGTACTGTTCCCTATTATCAGTGAGAGACGGAACTTTCCACGGAACTTTCCTTGAATGCTTTCAGTGTCCCCAAACCATTTCTTATGATCATCCTTATTTTACACTCAGCATGTATATTTTACTCATCAACTGGCTGAATCTTTCCTCTAGAGCAGCGGTTCTCAATCTGTGGGTTGCGACCCCTTTGGCGGTCGAACAGCCCTTTCACAGGGGCTGCCTAAGACCATCCTGCATATCAGATATTTATATTACGATTCATAACAGTAGCAACATTACAGTTATGAAGTAGCAACGAAAATAATTTTATGGTTGGGTCACAACATGAGGAACTGTATTTAAAGGGCCAGAAGGTTGAGAACCACTGCTAGAGCTTAATTGCTGAGGAATTAAATCTTGGTATTTCACAGGGAAATAAAATAGGCATTAAACTATTGTTGTAGCCCAGCGTGGCTCAGTGGTTAAGCGTCAATGTATGAACCAGGAGGTCATGGTTCGAGTCCCAGTCAGGGCACATGCCCAGGTTGTGGGCTCAATCCCCAGTGCAGGACATGCAGGAGGCAGCCAATCAATGATTCTCTCTCATAATTGATGTTTCTATTCTCCCTCCCTCTTCCTTTCTGAAATCAATAAAAATATACTTTAAAAAAAAGCTGTTGTTGTAAAGTGGGTCCTTGGGGTCTTCTGAACTATAGTTACTAGCCACTGACATTTCATTACCTAACCTTTATTCTGGAACAGTCTGTGACAAAAGAAAACTATCGGAACGCTAGGCTTGGGCAGCTCTCTTCCCTCTTTGTAATATGCCATTTTCTTAACCCAACACTTTATGAAGCAACGTGGCTATCTCTTTTGGCTTCTAAATTCATCGGTGGTGTCAGTTGGTGATGAAATGTCAGAGAACTGGAATCCAACTGTCCCCCTGCCGTTCTCTAGCTTTCCCTGGGAGAATGGTAACATTTTCAAATGGCTAAAAATCTCCAGGCAACGCTGCTCTCCTCCTGCAGAGCAGATTTATTACAGAGTGGTTGGCATTTCCACATGCTCCGCATTTGTCAGTGTCAGCTTCATATGCTTTCTCAGGTCTCTGTATATATACAGGCATAATTTAAATCTCCGGCGAACAAAGACTATTTTTCTAACTTGGAGACATTCCAAAAGACCTTTGCATTCTGTCTATTTTTAAATGTTTGTGCAATATAAAAGTATGGTAATATCAAATAGTACAGGGAGGACTGAATATTCTGCTTCCAGCAATGGATCATGTGCACATGTTAGGCACTTTAATATACAACATTTTATTTAACTGTAGGATGAATATGCCTTATTCTCAGTCTTCAGAAGAGGAAACTGCGGCTCAACAACATGACCTACTTGCTCAGTCACACACACACACATGCCACACTAGCTGAGAGTGGCGAAGATGGGACATAAGCCATTCTGATCCATGTTTGATGTTCTTGCCATTTAATCACAGCCACCTCTGCAGAATAGTACTTGTTCATCATTCATTCAACAAGTACTATTTGCTGAGCACCTACTATGTACCAGGTACTATGCAAAGCTCTGGTGATACAGCAATAGAAAAATAAGCCAAAATCCCTGCCCCCAAGGAGCTTACATTGTAGTGAACAAACAACACAATTCTGTGAAAGGTCATCTTCCTGGGTGGGATGGAGGTAGAGGGCACCACAGAATGCAAGGATGGCTGGGAGCATGGTTCTGTTCCTCCCCAGATCATACCAGTGTGGGACATGTCCAAGGTAGGCATTTAGGAAGGTTTGAGAAGAATGACGGTGCATGAAGCTGTGACAGCTCCTACCAGGACTCTATTCTCTCCCCTGCAATATTTAGATTGGTCTCTTTGGGGGCTCAGGATATATATATATATATATATATATATATATATATATATATATAGATTTCATAGAGGGAGAGGGAGAGTGAGAGGAAGAGAAAGATAGAAACATCAATGATGAGAATCGATTGGCTGCCTCCTGTACGCCCCCTACTGGGCATCAAGACCACAATGCTGGCATATGCCCTGACTCGGAATCGAACTGTGACCTCAACCACTGAGTCACACTGACTGGGCTAAGGGTTTTGATAGCACACATTGCTGTTCTAGGAAAAGTAGAGATAAAGTGGGCAATTGAGCAGAAGCCATGGGGCAAGGCGTTATACAGGCAGCGAGGGCGGGGAAGAAGTGGGAGTTCCAAGATGCCCAGGGCAGGTGCTTAATGAGAAACAGTGAACACTCTGTAACCACAAATACCCCTTTCCTCAAAATTCTGTAGTTGATAAGGGGTCAGTGGGGAGAGGGGGGAGGGGACATATGTAACACTTTCAACAATAAAGATTTTTTTTAGAAAGAAAAAAATTCTGTAGTTGAGTCCATGGAAAAACAAAACATTTTCCTGTTGTTATTTTCAACAGCAACACTGAAGCTACCATTCATCCAAGCAATTTCCCTGTGCCAGGCATGTACTATGTTCTTTGTGTACATTGTCTAATTTAATCCCAACAATTGAAATTGAGACTCCAAGGAGCTAGTGAATGGAAATGAGATTTGAACTTGAATCTCTATAAAGCTCTTGTTTTCCCTCCCTCCCCCCACACACCAAGCTGCCTCTGTGATTCCCCAGAAGGCTTTAAAGATAATGTGGAAATAATTCATGATGTGCTCTGTCTTCTATATCTCTTCTACAACTCGAGCTGTGGTTCACAGACCAGCACAGGGGACCCAGTTAGCAATGCAGAGCCTCAGGCCCGCTTCAGACCTAAGGAAGCAGAATTGCTTTTTAATGAGACTCCTGGGCACAATCAAGTTTAAAAGGCACTCCTCTATATCTATTGCTGAAAGATATGACATAAACACTCTGAAAGATGGTGTGGGGATACTTATCTCTGACTCCAAAAATAATAATTTCTAGGAGTGAATTGATGGTAACTGTTCAACTTAATCAAAGAATGAAAATTTAAAAACTTGTCTGGGCACCTGTTAAATAAAGTTGGAATGGAAGAACCACTGAGTGATCTAAGAAGTTAGCTAAAGTATAAAAGGTGAATTTCTGCTTCAAGAAGTTTTCATAGGCTTTTTACAAAAGGGGTGCTCTTTCATAATGACAATTTCCCAAGTGGGGATCTCAGTCTTATAGACAGGTTAAAGGATGAATAGTTTGTGGGGTACAGCTCATTAACCTGGATATAAAGATAAAGTGTGGTGAACTTGAGCTTTTATTTCAGTCTAGAGCAGTGGTTCTCAACCTTCCTAATGCCGCAACCCTTTAATACAGTTCCTCATGCTGTGGTCACCCCCAACCATAAAATTATTTTCGTTGCTACTTCATAACTGTAATTTTGCTACTGTTATGAATCGTAATGTAAATATCTGATATGCAGGATGTATTTTCATAGTTACAAATTGAACATAATTAAAGCATGGTGATTAATCACAAAAACAATATGTAATTATATATGTGTTTTCCAATGGTCTTAGGTGACCCCTGTGGAAGGGTCATTCAACCCCCAAAGGGGTCGCGACCCACAGGTTGAGAACCTCTGGACTAGAGGCTCAGTGCACGAATTCGTGCACCAGTGGGGTCCCTCAGCCTGGCCTGCGGAATCAGGAGAAACTGACTCTGCGACATCCCCCAAGGGGTCCTGGATTGCAAGAGGGTGCAGGCCAGGCTGAAGAACCCCACTGCTGTATGATTTGGCCGGGTAGGGACGGGAGGTTGGCCAACAACAGAGGGACCATGGGAGGGCTCCAGGGCATGTCTGGCCCATCTTGCTCAATCCCGATCAGCAGGACCCCAGCAGCAAGCTAACCTACCAGTTGGAGCGTCTGCCCCATGGTGATCAGTGCACATCATAGCGAGCAGCTGAGCGGCCTTAGCATATCATTAGCATATTACGCTTTGATTAGTTGAACGGCCGACCGGACACTTAGCATATTAGTCTTTTATTATATGGGATTTGTCCATTGATTCACTTTACAGTCTTTGGCAAATCATCAAAAACTTCCTATTTTACTGGTGGTCCTGACCTGGTAAAATTCAGCATAATGTATGTGTTCTTATGCCACTGTAATGATGAAATTGGGCACCTTCTTTTTAAGGCAAGTATATTAAGTGGATTAATGTTAAGAAATCTCAAAAATTCATAGGAGCTTACTAAGTTATTTGCTAGTCCCTTCCACCAATTAACAACCCAATTAACCAAAACATAGAAAAGTATATATTGGAAAGTTGCCCCGTGTCTTGGAGTTCAAAGGGAGCAATGCTCCTGGGACTGCAAACAGAAATTATGAATCACTTTTCATCTGCTCTATGTTCCACAAAAGCTAAGCACAGTGATGAGCATGGGGAAGCCGAGCTGCAGGGCCTGCGCGCTGGGCACTAGGTGGGTGTCAGGACTCTGGTTCTCTTCCTGTTCTTGTTCAGTCTGGCTGGGCCCCTCTTGCCTGGGCTCCAGAGGAGAATGTCCAAAGGCCTGTTGAGCATACACCTGGGACACCAATGGAGCTCAGGTGTCATGCTACGAAGGGAGAGGACATAAAGGCTTGGAGTTATCTCAGCCCTTCCTCTCTCACTTCTACATCCAAACCCTGAGTCCTAACCATCGTACCAGAAATCTTTTCTACTTGCCCTCCACATGCCATTCATGAACTCAAGCCCTCAGTTTTGGGGCCTTCCTAAATCCAGGACCAATCAGGCCCCTTGCTTCCTCACCAAACTTTAAGGCCCCCCTACTGGTGTCAGAAGTAACTCCTGTACCTTAGCTTGGCATTGGGAATCCTGCAGGACTTGGCCCCACACTCTTTGCAGCCTCTTGTCTCACTCTGGACGTCTCTTCCCAGTCCCAAGCTGTGATGCTTTAGGCACGTGTCCACACTACACCACACCTGTACCTACACTGCACTTATGTCCCAACCGCTCATTGCACCTAGATTGCCCCTCTGACCTCTCTACAAATAGCAAATCCTCCTTCTCCCTCAAGTGAGTTTATACTTGGAGTTTGTGAAGACTTTCCTAAGCTGTACTTACTACTTATCAGAACCTGTTTGGCATTATGGCTTATCAATTTTTTTTTTTCTCCTTTGTCAGGCTGTGGGCTCCCTGAGGACAGTGATCATACCTTAAGCATCTTTGTGTCATCGGAGGCTACCCAGTCAGTGCTTCTTAGATGGAGAAGATTGCTGAGAAAGGGCCGTGGCCCACGGGACCCTACAGGGTGAACTCAGTATGACGAGACTCTGGAGTTTTCTTCAGACTCAGGCAGAATGGTGCCATCACTCGCCAGCTGTGTGATGATAGGGAATTGCATTAGCCTCTCTGTGTCTGTGTTCTCCAGGCTAAGCGGGGATTATAATAATGTCTGCTTCACAGAGCTGTTGCGAGGATGAACGTAAGTTCAGGAGCTTGCAGGTCCTGCTTTCTGAAGATTTAGACTTCTGTGACCTTCACCCTTTCCTCTTGCCACACCCCTTCCCTTTCCCTGGACCTCTCCTACCAATTATTTAAATCTCAATCTTGATGTCACTTTCCCCTGCAAATGTCCTGACTCCCCCATATCTGTGGGCAGTGCCACTGGCACACCTTCCTCCAGGACCCTGGCCTTCCTCCGTCACACACTCATCTCACTGTGGCATGATTCCTTGTCAATAGGTCAACAGCTAGAGCAAGAACGGTACTATTTATTGAGCTCTTACTATGTGCCAGGGACCACGGCAGGTTTTTTTTCAGGCACATCCTAATCAATCCTTGCAATGACTCTATGAGCCAAGGTTTTATTATTCCCACATTACAAATGAGGAAACAGGACAAAATAGATTCTGTAAATTGTCCAAGATCACCCAGCTAGTGAGTGTCAGGACTGAGATTCAAACCCAGCTCTGTCTAACTTGGACCCATGTTCTTCACACTAGGCTAAGGGCTTCTGCTCCAACTCCCGTCATGCTCTGGAATATGCTGAAAACAAAACATAACACACAAAACCTGAAACCCAAACCGTGTTTAAAACAAGTGCTCAGTAAATCAGTAAGCTCCAAGACTCCTCTGCCTTTCCCGTTGTCCCTTGGTTTGCAGCACGGCCGGGACCAGAAGCTGCTGCTGTTGACTGAGCTCATTACAAACCTACGGAAGCGAATTGCAGAGACCCGGCTGTGCCAGCCTCCCTAGCCTCATTGCCGGTTCCCGGGGCATATGGGCACCAGCTCGTTTAGAAGGCATTTTAAACAAAAGCCCACAGCAGAAATGTTCAGCATATGTTAGAGTAGGTAGGGATTCACGAAATATTAAATCAACTTGCTTTTTATAGCCATTCGGAGAGGGGCAAGTGAACACGCCCTGGCTTCCTTCAGCACACACTGAGCCCGGCCGGGCTGAGGAGCAGAGGAGTAGCCAGCATCAATGCTTGTGGATCCGAGGGTCCCAAGCTCCCAGCCCCCACCCTCTCCCACCATCCTCCCCAAGACAGTGCCAGCTATAAACACACCCTCAAGAAATTTTTTAAAAAATGACATAAGTAATGCATGTTAACTAGAAGATAGGTTTAAGCAAAAAACAAACAAACAAACAAAAAAACACCCTTACTCCCATTTCCCTAAAGACATTTTGGTTTTTACCCTTTTAGTATTTTGGGTTTCTTTCTTGCTTTTTTTTTAAAATAATATATGTGATGTTATATACACACACATAGAATTACACATGCACATATACACACTTATATACATACATGTATGTATTTACTTCCTTTCCCAAATTGTGATTATATTAAATATCATGTAATTTGCCCCCCCCCATTAATACTACCATTTCTAGTCAATAATACACATCTACATGTTCATTTCAAATGGTGCTATGGCATTCTGTTGTATGGCTTATTATAATTTATCTAACAATCCAGTGTTGTTGAATATTCACATTGCCTAACGAGATGCTGTCGTCAACAGCACCTCCAGGAATACCCTCATACATACCACTGTGAGCACCTGTCCCATTATTTCTCAAAACAGATTTCCCAGGCACCATATCTTAAAAACAAATGACTACTTACCACTGGGGGTTGTAATCACTCCTTAATAGTCTGATGTGAATTAATTTTAAAACTCCTTTTTTATAACAGTTATGAGCCCTGATAATAAAAGGATGCTTGTTGAAGGTGAGGTTGGGCAGGTGTTTTGAGAAAGGGGGACTGGAGAAAAAATGTCTTGGAGATAGAAGGCATCACTAGAGGAAGGTAGGACTTGGTGCCATGGGCTAATTAAACATGTTAGGGTCAGGCTGAGGATCTTGGATTAAAACAAAACAAACAAAAACCAGAGAAGAGAGATGGAAAGCCCTCTACACTGACCTCCTTGATTTGCAATTTCACCAACACTGGACTTTTGGCATGAAATCTGGGAATGGTCATCTTTGTCAATCTTTTGGAAAATATTTTAGCAATCAAGAGCAACAAAAATATTCAGATTATTGGCTATAGTAATAGTACTTCTGGAAGTATATTCTAAGGAACTAACGTCAAAGAAAGATATACCAGCTATTGCACAAAGATGTCCCTTACAGAGTTACTTAAAGCAACAGAAACTTGTACTCAATGAAAATAGTCAATAGTTATTTTGACACACTTACCTGATAAAATACCATGTAGTCATCCAATACTAGCTGTGTGATCTTGGGCGAATTATTTAATCTCTCATCTGTTAAGTGGGGGTAACAACATTTATTCTTGCAGGTTTGTTGTCAGGATTAAATGAGACAGTATTTGAAAAGCACGTAGCATGGTGCCTGACACATGGTAAGTGTTGAACAAATAGCTGCTAAGTGTACAGAGAATATGTGACACTTACGGGAATGAATGTGATATAAACAAAAAGCTGCCCACCACGCATACATGCATTTGCCAATAATGGGGAATCCCTGAGTCTGGAACTGTATATCTCTTCATCTCAGTGTGGACTTTGTGGGTCTCCACTTTCAAGACCTGGACACTCTGTCTTGTCAATGCCCAGGGTGTCAGGCTGGGAGAGTCCGTTCTTTCTGTAAATTATCAAAAGCCTGAGGTAGACACTAGAGTGCCAATGTATTGACTTACTGAGGGAAATGTAAACACCATGTGGAACAGAGAGACCTGCCCCAGCACTACGATGCTTTCTCTCCCGAAAGGCAAGAAGCAGAGGGAGCCAAAGCAGCAGCCACAATATAGGATGCAATTACGGAAACATCAAACCCTAATGCAGCAGTTCTCAACCTGTGGGTCACGACCCCTTTGGGGGTCAAACGACCCTTTCACAGGAGTCGCCTAAGACCATCAGGAAACACATATATAATTACATATTGTTTTGTGATTAATCACTATGCTTTAATTATGTTCAATTTGTAACAATGAAAATACATCTTGCATATCAGATATTTACATTATGATTCATAACAGTAGCAAAATTACAGTTATGAAGTAGCAATGAAAATAATTTTATGGTTGGGGGTCACCACAACATGAGGAACTGTATTAAAGGGTCGCGGCATTAGGAAGGTTGAGAACCACTGCCCCTAATGAGAGAAAAAATACCAAATGTTCACGGAGGGATGAAAGGACAAACAAAATGTGATATATACATGCAATGGAATACTATTCAGCTTCCAAAAGGCAAATGCAATTCTATGCTACAACATGGATGGACCTTGAAAACATTATGCAGAGTGAAACAAAACAGACACAAAAGGACAAATACGGTAGAAGTGTACTTATATGAGGGATCAAGAAAGAATAGAGGTTGCCAGGGGCCGCTGGGAGCAGAAATGAGGAGTTATAGCTTAATAGGTGCAGAGTTTCAGTTAGGGATGACAGTACAGTTCTGAAGGTAGATGGTGGAGATGGCTGCACAACAGTGTGAATGTACTTAATGCCTCTGCATTGCCCACTAAAAAATGTTCAAGATGGTAAATTTTATGTTATACACATTTTACCACTAAAAAAACTCTAAAACCCCAAAGCCTAACACGAGAGGCAGTGGCGCATGGTGGTAAGAGCATCACATTCTGGCTCAGCCTGTTCATCAGCCATGTGCCATTAGACAAGCTGCATACACTCACCATTACCTGTCTGCAAAACTGGGACTCTGATAACATGCAGTGGTTCTCAACCTTCCTAATGCCGCGACCCTTTAATACAGTTCCTCATGTTGTGGTGACCCCCAACCATAAAATTATTTTCGTTGCTACTTCATAACTCTAATTTTTCTACTGTTATGAACCATAATGTAAATATCTGATATGCTATACGTGTTTTCCAATGGTCGCGACCCACAGGTTGAGAACCGCTGATTTACAGTTCCTGGAGTTGTCGTAAGGATTAAAATGAGTAGATATATGTGGAGCACTGAGTCTTAGAACAATACTGGCCGCACAGTGAGTCCTATGTAATTGCTAGCAAAAATACATACATACATACATACATACATACATACATACATACTTCCTTGGTTTCTCATGAAAGATGGGGATCAGAAATACTCCAAGTCAGTGGAACTGGGGCGTTATCTTTGTAGAGCAGATCTACAGGAGTCATCAGGTTGCTTGGCAAACATGGCACAGAAGAAAGAATTAGAGAAATTGTGTGTCTAATAGTATCCAGCTCAGACAGCCTGATTTTATCAGAGGGATGTCTTGCCAGCAGAACTGAAAACACTGAACACCCATTGACTAAAGCTCAGTGTCTCCCGAGAGGCTACTGGTCAGAGTGGCTGGGGCTTGCTTTTGCCTCTGTCCATTGTCAGCACTTCCAAGGCTGGCCAGTTCCTCTCCCAAGCCTGTGAACACCCCACTCTCTGCCCTATTTTAATGTATTGTCTTTACAGCTTTGTTCCCTAAGAGACTTCTATTTCTCTGGAAGGAAACATGGAAAATGACAGCAGCCTGATTTATTGATGATTTCAGAATTGTGGGTAAAATATTTTGAGTTCCATTGCTGGAGCTATAATGGCTGTGAAATTTTAAAGACCAATTTTAAATGCATCATTGTTGCCCAGTATTTTCCTGTTTGTAAGCGGTTTTCGCTTGGTGTCTGATTGTTCGGAGGGCTGTGTGCAGCATGAGTAATGAACAGGCCACTGGGTCTCACATTCATTCCAGCCTGTTACATCCCTGGGTTGTCTTCAGATCCTAAGCAAGTGTAATGAGGGGCTTGATGTGGTGTCTGAATGTATGATGAGCCCCATTCATTTGCTTTTACACTCTGGTAAACAGCTGTTGAACTTCTCCTGAGTGCTTTATTCTTAGCTTTCTATGGCTTGAAGTCACTTCAAAACCAGCAGTGCTCTGCACACCTGTGTGTCTACATGTCCAAACTCCTACCCCCAACCGGATCAGGAGCTGTTGCTGCTCTTAGGGTATGATTCCCAGATGTGGCTCTGTCTGAATGAATGGTGCCTTTAAGTCTTACCTTACTAAACAGGGGCTTGTCTCTGGCCACCATTGGAGTCTGAGATGATATCTACTTGTGCTGGGCTGGTAAGGAGAGGAAGGCACAGCTGAGGCCAGGCTCCCCTAAAACATGGGGTAGTGGACAGTGTCAGTCCATTATTCACATCGCTTCGGGCTGAGTCAGGGTGTATGGGCCAACCTCTCTGTGCAGGGTGTCTGAGGACTTTTCAGACTGCAGCCGGCTGGAGTGCAGTGGAGTTAATCCACCGGGGAGCATCTCTCTAGCAGGGATCCTTGATAACTGGGGCATAAATATCCAGCACCCTCTCCCTGGTATGGGATAATTATCAGACATGTTTTGTATTGTTCCCCAGGTTTTTCCTATGGGATTAAGCTCCAGCTGCCCACTGTGGTTGTTGCTCCCCCACACGTGGTCCTGGAATTATCCAAACACACCCATTGCCCTTGAATCCCTGTCTCCAGGTCTGCTTCTGAGAGAACCCACAGTCAGATGCATGCTCTTGAGAAAAGAACACGAGGTTTAAGAGTAGAAGAGCTGGTTTCTTTCAGGCTCTGCACATGCCACATGCTTTAGGTCACCAACTTTAATCTCTCCGAGTTATTGTTCTCTTAACTATAAAAACCAGAGCAAATAAGCCCTATGTCATTCACTGGGCCATTTGTAAAGCCTGAGTGTGAACATGTAAGAGGAGGGGCTCAACAGGATAAAGGTCTTTAGAAATGTTCATGGAATTGTTTTTTGTGGTGCTGCCACTTCCCCATTGTCTGTAGAATGTCCCCCAAAGTACTTATCTACACTCTTTTTATCTGTAGTCATACTAAACCTTGTGGACAACTCCAATGAATCAGCATTGTTATGAAAAACTTCAGGATTTTAGTATTTTTGTGGCTATTTCTTTATGATTTCTTATTCCTGTTTCTTAATACCAAAATTTCAAATATAAAGAAAAGTTAAAAGAATAGGCCAATAAATGCTGGCGTTTGCTTCAACAATTGTAAACATTTTGCCATATTTGCATTGTCTGTTGGTTTGTCTATCTACCTATCTATCTTTCTGTACTATTTGAAATTAATTTCTAGACCCCATACACTTTACCTCTAAGTACTTTTCCCAGCTAGGCCAATATCCCACAGGTACAATATGCTTCTTGTACCTAAGAATATTAGCCTGATTTCAATATCTAACCGTGCACCTGTATTCAAATGTTCCAATTGTGCCAGAAGGTCTATTATAGTTTATGCATTTTTTAGCCAGGATCCACTCTAGGTTCACTGCCAAATGCCTTTGCTTAGAAACAACCATCCTGGCTCTGACTGTGTGTGTGTGTGTGTGTGTGGTGTGTGTGTGTGTGTGTGTGAGAGAGAGAGAGAGAGAGAGAGAGAGAGAGAGAGAGAGAGAGATGTGCTTGAGCATTCTTTTCCAATGAAGCCAGTGTTGTGGCTCTCTGGGCCTTGGGTGACAATGGGACAAACCTTGTCTGGACATGGATCTTGCTCAGCTTGGTGGCCTCTGCCAGCAGCAGAGGGTTCCAAGCAAGTGGCACCTGCCAAGTCTGCCTGGCCATTCATGTCAGGGCGGCACTAACCACCTCTGTGGCCGTCTTCAGTGGTCACCTGCCAGACACTCCCATGGAAGTGCTGCCAACAGCATCAGCTGCCGGTGGAGGAAGAAGGCACCCTGCCCGGTGGCTCAATGAAAGGTAGATTTTATCCTTTTTGGGGAAAAATATCAAACCGCTTGGCAGGTAGAATGCCTGTTTAGACAAGTTAGTATAGGCTGTTATTCCCAATTGCCAATGTTCTTCTGTTCCTTCCTATCTTCACACAGATGATGAAATAAGGAAGACAAAAGATGATGGAGTTTAGAGAGCAAGCAAGCACACAGACCAGAACAACAGTAATAAATACTAATCTCACATGGAATTCATTTAAATCTTCTCTGCCAAAGCCGTCTCCTTTTTCTATACTTTATATTTTAATTCACAATAGCACCATAGAGATACTCAAACTAGAAACCTCATATCAGGAAAGACAAACAGATTTGCATTTTACTATCAGAGCCAATCCGGTTGGAATGGGTGCCTGGTCCACCATATTGAGGAAGATTCTGAGGCCACGTCATGGCTCAGGGGAGGGAGTGGAAAGGTAGGTAATCCTTGCAGTGAGCATGGGGAGAGGACTCAGGGGCTCGAGGGCCTCGTGTTGACTAGCCGAGGCTTGTAACTAGCTGAACTCTTTTCTTTTCCCTCACCTTTCAAATGCACAGGGTCACAGAGTCCTGTTTCTCTAGCTCTGATTCCTTTCTCGCCATCCCTCCTGTCCCTTCTTAGTTCTGGTACCCTTGTCTCTCACCCAGCTCTACCACTGGGCTCCCTGCCTCCGGGCTCTCTAAGTTCTAATTCATCTTTCCCACAGAGCAATTTTTCTAAGCACATTCCCACACTGCTGACAAGCTTCCATTGCCTCTCCACCACGTACAGGATAACATCTAGAGTCTTCAGCAAAACATATTAGAGCCTTGGTGATCTAGTCCCTGTCCATTGTCCTATCTCATTTCTGCCACTCCATGATTTCCTCCTCAGGTAAATATTTCAGGCACATTGAGCTATTTGCAGTTCCCAATAGGCCATGCTTTTCCATGCCCTCCAGGCTTTAGCCCATGCAATTTCTCCTTGTCTGATATGCCCTTCTCTCAGGCCCCTTAACATGCTGATATTGTGCACCATCTCCTCTGGAAGCTTTTCTTAATGGCAAGTCTCTCTCTTTCACCTTCCCAACTCAGATTCTGTGGCTTCTTCTTCCCTGTGCTTCTTTAGGGTTTTGTAGATTAGGCTGTTATTACTTACTTCACTGTATTTGCACTTACACATAGTCTACTCATTTATTCATTCAGCAAATATTTATTGAGCAGCTTCTATATACCAGGCACTATTCTAGGAGCTGGAGATAGAGTGATGAACCTTATTGGCAGAGTCCCTGCTCTCAGGAAGCTTGTATTCTTGTGAGTGTCTTGTATGTATACAATATGCAAGTAAGTAAATATATAATTTAATGGCAGATGAAAGAGAGAACAGAAAGTTCTTTGTTTGGCAGAAAGTGGAGTGCTGTTTTAGCTAGCTGGTCATGAAAGACATTTTTTTGGTCAAGTGACCTTTGAGCAGAAATTTGAATAAAGTGGACGAGTGAGCCAAGCTGACATCTGGGGAAGGAGTTATGTTGCAAACAGAGGAAATGGTGTGCAAAGGCCCTGTGGCATTTCTGAAGGATGTATGAGGAAGAGCTAGAAATGAGTGAGGCTGAAGAGGAGGGAGTGACAGGGATAAGGTCAGAGAAGGAGCAGAAGTGGGGGCATAGCATACTGGTCCTTCGGGAGCAGAACAAGGGCTTTGGAGTTATTCTGCATGAGTAGGGAAGTGTGTGATGCATGTTGTGCCGAGGAGTGACACAATCTACTTTGTTCTTTAAAAGCATTGGCTGGCTTTTGTATTGAGAATAGACTGTAGGGATGGGGTAGAAGCAATGATCCAGGCAGACATGACGGCATGACCAGGGTGGTACAGTGGTAACTGAGAGGACAGGATGAGTTTGTGACAGGTTTTCAAGGCAGAGTCACTAGGATTTTCTGACAGCTTGGATGTGGGGGGTGGGGGGATGAGTCAGTCAATCAAAGGTGACTGCAGGAAACTGCATCTTAACAATCAGTTCACACACCACTATCTCCTTCTAGCTCGGTGGTTCTTGACCACCCCTCCCCCACTTCACTTTTCTTGAATTCTGGATACCTCTGAGAATCTGATCACAGCTATGGATTATTCTTCCTGAAAAATTCACAGTGTGCAAACACATAAACAATTTTGTCTATAATTTCAGAGGGTCCTGTACCCACGGAGTCCCACCCGTGAGTCCTGGGGCCACAGTCCCTGCCCTGCCCTGTGAGCTCCTTGGAGCTGGCCACACCACATTCAAATACCATATTCATCTCTGTTTCCTGAGTAGAGTAACCTGAAGACAGTCACTGCTCAGGAAATGTGCCGAATGACTGGGTGACAACCAGCTGCTTCTTTATTCTAACTCTTTATTTGTCCTGGCAACAAGGAAGCATGCCCTATTTACACCCCTACCAGTAACTGGAGCCATTAATGCACTATAATAATAACCAAACCAAAGCAACAAACAAAAAAAGCTAGGGAGCGGGGAGAAGGAAAAACGAGGCAAGGGAATCACAGCAGAAAAGCATTTTTTTTAAATGTTCCTTTCAAAAAGCGTTGGTGGAGATGCATAAGGGAGGAAAACATGTGAGTAAAAATGTTGTCATTATACTGGTAACGCTGGGACATTTTCCACCTCCACTGCAGGCAGAGGGCATGGCTTGCTTTAGCATTTCTGCACAGGAAGAGGGAGATTCTGGGGTTCAGGTTGCAGCCAAGCCCCAGGCTGGGCTCTGGGAGGGAGGGAACACTTTATCCTGAGTATTCTGAGCTCGAGAACCCCTGAGGGGGTAGGGGAGGCTGGGGCGGGCTGACAGAGAAAGGTCTAATGGGATTGGTGACCAACACGCAAACATGTCACCTAAACCCAGAGGCAGGGCCGTTTGAAGTGATCACCCCAACGCTGAGTCAGAAGATTAACCTGGTTGTGAGGACACTGATCACGCAAAACCAGTGGCCTCTGGAGGGTGCCAAGAGGATTTAGTCAAGACAATGGCCCCTCTCTCTGCGGGTTTAACAGGAGCCTTATTTAGAAGTTGAAGAAATCCAGGAGGAAGTCTTCCTCTCCTTTTAACTCCCGTTAACAAAGGAGTTGGAACCACAAAAAATAAGGAAAAGCCGTTTCAAACTGTGCAAATTAGGCTTGTTATTCCTGGATCTGCCTGTGGAAGGTAACTGATGACTCCTATGTAGTAGAATTCGGGAGTCTGGCCCTTCCTGTTCCATTATTTCCTCTAACCCTGACAAGGATCCGTGAGGTTGTTCTTATTTCTCTTCCCCTTTATAGGTGAAGGATATGAGGCTTCAGAAGTGTTCCCTGCTAGAAGGTTGTAGAGCAAGAATTGGGACCCGGATGTGGCTGCTCCGAGTTCTCTCATTCATGAGGCAGCCTTGTTAAATGCCTACATTGCTCATCCAAGAGAACAACAATTAGCCTTCCCTTGTCCTGTGAGTCAGAGGGAGGTTGGAAAGGGCTTGCTGCTCACCACCTTCTTCCCAGCTTACACATCTCACAGAAGAATGCCATGGGGAGCCCCAGCCCCGTGGGAGCCAGGCTAGGAGGGCGGGGGTCATCTGCTGGGAGCTGGCGGCCTGGGTCCTGCTGTTGACATCTCAGTGCCTGTTTGACAGCTCCTGCTGGAGCAAGGCTGCTGTGTGGGGAGAAGACATGTTCTCATCTCGCCCTTCTGTGGGATGAGGCGGCTGGCCCAGTGGAGACACAGCAGTCAGAACCGATTCCATTCAGATCCTGTTCATTTCACTCCTGTGCCCAAGGGCTCGTGGGCTGCTTATAATTTCAGTCTTTATTTTCCAGACTTTTTAAAAATTTGCCTCAAAGTGTAAAAAGGCAGCACTAACTTTTAAAATAAGGTACGGCAAAGAACAAGAGAAGGCGGTGGGGGCGCTCGGCAGAGAGAAAACTACCCGATTCTCTAATGTGTCTCTTCTGAGCTTCTTACAGTGAAGAGAGAAGAGCTCCCAGACAGGGGAAAAAATCTTAAGAGGCTCTTGATAGGAAATATGCTGGCACTTGTCATCTACCCAATGGCTCCTAATCCTCTTTTATAAACTGAAACCCCCTTGAATTGGATTATAAAATTCCTCTTGGTAGAAGGCACTTTGCTTGAAAATGCAAAGCTCTTGATTGAGAGAGAAAACAAACACTACTTTGAAATGCCTTGCCTTAGGGAAGAAGATGTGGGTGGAAGCTTGAAGGAGTCCTGCTCCTGCCTTCTGACCGCTCAGTTTCCAGATGTTGGATGAGCACCCAGACCTGAAGACGAGGGCATCCCTCCCTCCGCCCTCTCAAGTCAATGGACATTTCCATGGGAGCTGCTACTTTGACTTGTTTTTAACAATTACTTTATGTTCAGCAATGGGAAAAGAAAGTCTTGTGCAGAAGCCAAAGAGCCTGGTTCAATGGCCCATTAATTGGATCAAAGCTCCCCTCAAAGCAGGGATAATTGCTGGTAACTGGCTAAAGTCTGTGACCTGGGATTGGATTGACAAATATCAGATGGCAACTCAGGGAGATTAGAGATAAACTGGCAACTACTGAAGACTGGGGGGCAGGGAGGAGGGCCGTTGCTAGGACATTTTCTCGCTGCCAGCAGCTCAGTTTGCTCTCTTATGGACCATAAGACCTTTTCCTAGATGCACATCTCACCTCTGATCTGTGTCCTACATCTTCCACCATTCAATTCTGTGCTCTCTTTTGACTCCTGCTTGTAGTTGGCAGTGGCATACCCTAGTTTTCTGAACACCATGCCAGGTTTGGGATTGGGGGGAGGGGGGGGGCGCAGGCTGGGACTCTGCTGTGCCTGGAGGTGGGAAAGTTGGGTCTGGAAAGAGCTGGGCATCGGTTAGGAGCAGAAAGGGGTCCCTTAGTCCCTAGGCCCGTGCCAGGGCACTGCCTGTGGGATGCCAGTAAGCACCTCAGCACCCGGCAGAGGGAATGGAGACACTGCCGTTGGGTCACTTTGTGCTTAACATTGTGCAGTTCTGTAAAGGGCTGGCAATTCTGTGATCTCATTAGTCGGCTGTGTTAGGATCTGCAGAAGCGGCGGCAGTCTCCATACTCTTAGGAGCCTTTTGATGATCACACAAAAAATCAGGAAAGGTATCCAGGAGCAGATGGGCCAAAGGTCTCGCTCGCCCTTTTTCCTTTCAAAATCTATGCTGACTCCTGCCAGCCCCTGACTCAGCCCAGCCCTGGCAGGGCTTCCTTAGTGAAGAGGAAATCCCAAGCTCCCAGTGACAATGCTCTCTTGCTGGATCTGGATCGGATGACAGTGTCTCTCCAATTCTCAAAAACTTACAAGTCAAGCAAACAAGATTTCTAAACAAGGTGGGCTTAAACAGGATTTTCTGTGATCGCCAGTTCTCCCAAAGCCCAGCTCAGCCCTTCTCTGGAGGAGCGTTCAGGCCTGCTTGTGGGAGCTGGGAGCCAAGAGGCCATCTCCCCTGTGCCTGGAAACCACATGGCAGAGCCCTGAGATTCTGACCCAAGGTTGGGAGATTTCTGAGAGTGTCCAACTCACATGAGACAACATGGATAAGGAATATAGGCTTTATTTCAATTGATTCATTTCAAAAAATCCTTTCCTTTTTAAATGAATAATTTATGCACATGATGCAAAATTTGAAAGATCCCAAAGAGTAGATAGTAAAAAAATAAGCCCCTTCCCCCTTTTCTGGGCCCTAATTAATCTTTGTGGGGACAACAGTGTCTGGCAGAGATGGGGAACAGGAGACAGGGGCCAGGCACTCAGCTCAAAGTGGGGATGTGAGGAGGAAGGGCCGCTGTGGGGAAGGGCACGGGGAGCTGGTATGAGGTCGCTACGGAGCAGGTCTTGGGGGTTGATTGGAAATGAGGAGTGGAGGTGGGGTGCAAAATGTCAGAAATGGGGTTTCTATGAATAGAGAGTCAGTGAGGGATGGGACAACACCATTCTAGGTTCTGGAAAGTGCAAAGGAGGCAGAGCAAAGTGGGGTTTGGTTTTATAGACTGTGTGTGTGTGTGTGTGTGTGTGTGTGTGTGTGTTCTGTGTTTCTTGCTGCTGTCTGTCTACCTTAGATGAGACAGAATTTCTGCAGGGTAGGCAGGCCCACAGAAGAAACTGTTAAGTCAACTCAGCCATGCTTGGTGGCTTTTCTACCACAGATAGTAGGGCTCAGTTTAGCATATTGACAGTAACCATGTTTTTCAAACCCCAATTAGGGGCTCAGTGTCTCACTGAGCTCTGAGACCTGCTCTGTGAATGGTCATGTGAATTTCTCACCAAGATATGTCGCCTGTCACTAGCCATGCTACGCACTGCCTTCACGGGAGGTACAAAGTCAGGACGCACAGGGTACAGGGACAGGCAGAATTGCACCCTCTGAGCCAGTGGTCTTGAAGGGGAGAGGGTTGCAGACGCTGAGTGGAGTCTCTCTGCCCCACAGACGGAGCAGGCATCAGTGACATGACATTGCTCAGATCCCTGTGGTTAATGAGCTCACCCTGGGCCGCCGGCTGGTCTGCTGTGAGCCAGTTGCCAGCCTCTTGGGCTGTGAGTCAGTCATGGGCTGTCCTTGATACAGAACCTCTGCGTCTCCCAGACCCAGTGCTGCTGTGCTGCCTGCAGTGGGAGTGTGGCAGGAGGCTGCCCTGCCAGGCCACCTGTGGACTCCCTTCTCCCAGTGCCAGCCGGGGAGCAGCACAGTTGTTTAGACCTCAGGGCATTGTTGAGGAGCCCTTCTTCCCGCTCACAGCTTCCTGTCCCAGCCCGAGGAGCCAGCCCAGCTCTGAAAGAGCACCACTGCACAGTGTTTCTTTGAAGCCCTCCAGAGATTTCACTGCATTAATCTCCTTTGTCCTTCACATAATTCCAGGGGCATTAGTCAGCTTTCATGGGCAGCATCTCAGCCTACTGCCCTTTTCACTGGAAGCATACCCACTGGCTTCTCCCTCCAAACCCTTGTGTTTCAGCTCCTGGTTGGTGGCTCTTCTGAAGGTGCTGTTAACCCTTACACAGCCACACTGGACGGAGAGGGGGAGGGAAGGCGTATGCATTGACATTTACTGAGGCAGCCGCTGTAGCAGGAGCACTGGCATGTCCCATCCTGCTGAATCCTCACCTAGGCCTCCAAGGTAGGAATCACCATCCATTTCATAAAGAAGCTGAAGGTCACACAAGCTATACTCAACGTCAACAGCTAGTGAGGGGCAGAGCGTGGATTAAAATTGGAGTCCATGTGATTCCTGAAGCCCTGCTAATTCTACTAACCAGCAAAGCAGCCAAGCTGTTTGAAGAAATCTCTATTCCCCACATTATTCATTTATTTATTTATTTTGAGGAAAAAAAAAATTCCTCCCAAAGTTTCTCACTTTAGGAAAACTTCTCACTGACTGCACAACCCTGTTCTCAGTCATGGGCTGGTGTTTGGCAATGTGATGACACAATGTCGCAAAGCAGACAGGGTACGGTCTCCGTTTGTCCAGGCCCCGCACCGGCCTTAGTGATACAGACAGAGATCCATCCGGCAGAGCGGGAGATCAGGCAGTGCCTTTCTTTCAATCCTTTGAGTTCAGAGGAGAGTCACTAACCGAGCCTATGTGCCTACCTGCTCCTCTGCTCCCCAACCCAACCTCCCCACTCTCCTAGCCTGGCCTTCAGGTTCTCTGCTCTGGGCTCTTTCTTCCACACTCGTCCAACTGGAATTTTCTAAACAACGGTTCATATAGCATCATCTTCTGTTTATCAACTGCCAGATGAACCAGCAATCTCACTCTGAGTATGGAGCCAAAGGAAATGAAATCAGGATCTCGAAGAGATATCTGCACTCCCATGTTCACTGCAGCAATAGTCACAATGGTCAAGGCATGGAAACAACCTAAATGTCCACTGATGGGTGAATGGATAAAAATGTGGTGCACACGTACAATGGAATATTACTCAGCCTTAAGAAAGAAGGGAATTCTGTCATTTGCAGTAACCTGAATAAAACGGGAGGGCATTGTGATATGCGAAAAAAGCCACAGAAAGACAAATACTGCATGGTGTCACTTACATGTGAAAGCTAAAATAGTTGAAGTCATAGAGTAGAATGATGGTTGCCAGAGTTTTGGCATTGGGGGGCAGGTGGGTGAAGTGGGGAGATGTTGGTCAAAGGGTAGAAAAATCTCAGTTATGCACAGTGACTGTAGTTAACAATACTGTATTGTATACTTGGAATTTGCTAAGACGGTAGATCTTACGTGTGCTTCACCAAAGGAAAACTATGTGAGGTGATGGGTATGTTGTCTGGCCTGACTGGTAATCATTTCACAATGTATATGTATATCAAGACATCGCACGGTACACCTTAATGATACACAATTTTTATTTGCCAATTATACCTCAGTGTAGATGAAAAGAACCCCAAACTCCCATGGTTCCCACACCTATGGGGAAAAGTCAGAATCCCACAGGCAGTCATGCAGGGCTCCTTTGCCAAGCCCGTCTCCTACGTGTCCACATGTGCACCAGGATTAAGCCACTGGGGAACTCGCACTGTCCCCGATTGGGCAGCATTTTCCTGTCCTCCAAGCCTTTGATGGTGCTCATCCTTGGACCTGGATGGCCTTTACTCCTGCTCTGAATGGCAGCCCCCTACCCTCAAAAGCCAGCTCTAATGTCTCTTCTGCTGAGATGCTGTACACTTTCTGCAACCCGCTGTGGGGGCCAACCATGCCCCTGTCTCCCTGAATTAGTGTCTGTTGTTCACAAGGGCCCAGCAGCCCACAACAGCAGTGGCAGGGTTCACTGGCACGTAGCAAGTAATTTACATTATTAATAGTAAAAGCACCAAAGTTTTCGGATGAGCTGTTTTTGTTATAAATGGGAGCAGATTCAACGATATTCTTATAATAATGTCATTTTCACTTATTTGCATGTTTTCCTGAGTAGGCAAGAAAGGGGTGGGGTTGCAGCCAGCTTGCTGATAATTGTTCCAAGTGTTAAAGAAAAAAGATTAAGAAGGGATTGACAGATCTTGAGATGCATCGGTAGCCTGGGGCTAATCTGTGATGCAGGCAGGGGTGCATGTCTGCATGAAGAAATCTAGTGTGTGTGTGTGTGTGTGTGTGTGTGTGTGAAAGAGAGAGAGAGAGAGAGAGAGAGAGAGAGAGAGAGAGAGAGAGAGAGAGCTTTATGTATTCACGTTAAAACAAAATACTCCCAGCTAAGAGCAACAATTATTTCCACCATATTAAAAATTAACTGTGATAAACATAGAACAATGTGGAAAATAACTGGTGTAATGTTAAGGGGGAAAAAAGAAAAAATCTCAAACTCCGTGTACATTATAAGTACAAAAAAGGTCGATGTGATCTGGAAGGAAGGCAGAAAAGAACAGAAAAGCTCCCACTTGTCAGATGGTGAGGTTTTACTAATGGCTGGACCCTGTAGTGGGTGTCCTGCAGCTATTACCAGACCACCTGTCCAGCTTGGTGTCCTAGGACTTAAGGGGTAGCAGACAACCCCACCTGCAGCCAGTAGACCTGGTGCCCACCAGCCACAAAGGGATAGTTGAAATGAAATCCTCTGTGCTGGTCCTCCCTGTCTCAGTCGGTCAGTAACCCAAGTCTGAGTCATCCCAGACATCCCTTTGCTAACGTTCCATCCTTCCATCATGCCCTGGACTGTCTTGCCTTTGACATGGCCCTTATCTCCCACACTCTATGACTGAGCCCTCTGGAATTGCTTGTTCCCCAACCACCAAACCACCAGAGATCTACAACTTTTTCTCTGCATGCCCCTTCCCACTCCCTCCTCATAATAAAGGCGGGCTTGCCCTGAGGATACCTGGCACCCTCAGCCCTCTCCAGTCTCAGCTGCTCATCCTCCACACCCCACAGCCTCAGGGTTGGAAAGTGTCATCACCGTCCTTGTTCCCAAACACTGCTTCTACAGTATTGCTCCTCTACCCTCTGAGGGTCATGCTGCTCAGCCCACTGCTTTCTTCCCCACTATGTAGCTGTCATTTTCCAGCCACCATCCTGGCCGTTCATCCTCCGAAGACTCAAGCACTTGGCTTATCATTTTCCTCTACACTCTCATGTCTGCTTTCAACCTGGTTGGCTGGTTTCTGCGTGAATGTCTCACCCAACTCCGTGGCCCCATCTATTTCTTTCTTTTTCTTCCCAATTCCTCCAAAGAGTTGTCTCTACTTACTGTCTCTATTTTCCTTGCTCCCTTATCTTCCCCTCAGCCACTCTAAGCAGAATGCCAGTCCTGTGTGCCACCAACACGGCTCCAATTTAGGTCACTGATATCCTCCATGTCACGAAATCTAAGGGACATTTTCCCAGGCTCACCTTACTTGCTCTCACAGCAGCAACTGACACTGTTGACCATTCACTCTTTCTAAATAGATTTTTCTCTTGGTATTTAAGATGAAATATTTTCTTGGCTTCTTTCCTAACTTTCCTGTATGCTTTGCAGGCTTACCCTTCTCATTGTCATCATCAAATGTTGCTATCCCTCTCTCCTTCTCATTCTATAATCTCTTCCTATGTGATCATACCCTTGTCCCCAGCTTCAGTTCTCTATAGAGAACATGGACATTTTGTATCTCTAGATTCAACCTCTTCTTTGAGTTCCAGACCCATAGATCCAACTCTTGACTTGATATTTCCATGTGGAAGCCTCAAAGGTAGCTCAAACTCAGCAGACCCTAAACCAGTGATGGTGAACCTATGACACGCGTGTCAGAGGTGACACGCGAACTCATTTTTTTTGGTTGATCTTTCTTTGTTAAATGGCATTTAAATATATAAAATAAATATCAAAAATATAAATCTTGCGGAAACCAGTTTGGCTCAGTGGATAGAGTGTCAGCTTGCGGACTGAAAGGTCCCAGGTTCGATTCCGGTCAAGGGCATGTACCTGGGTTGCGGGCACATCCCCAGTAGGAGATGTGCAGGAGGCAGCTGATCGATGTTTCTCTCTCATCGATGTTTCTAACTCTCTATCTCTCTCCCTTCCTCTCTGTAAAAAATCAATAAAATGTATATATATATATATATATATATATATATATATATATATGTATTTGCCATAAAAAATCCATTATATAAAGTTATGACAGTAACTGCCAAATTTACCAAAATGCTTACCTTACCCTAATCCTATATAATAAAAGGCTAATATGTAAATTGTCCCCTTGGGAGTTTGACCACTTGTTATGACATGCACTGACCACTGGGGTTAGCATGGAACGAAGGAAAGCCCCAGCCAGCCCTGATCACTGGACAGACATAGGGACCTGACCCATGCACGAATTTCATGCACCAGGCCTTTAGTTAATATATAGAATAGATATCCTTGGTGCTATCTTTGAAGACAGAGACTTGTTTGTTTGCTTATCTACCATTAAAATAATTCACTAATTGCTCCCCAAAAAGGAAATTCAATAATTATACCCATAATTCCAGTGCTATCTTTTAAGTGACTCTTGAGTTATTGTTTGTCACCTCCAGGCTAAGTGTCCTCCTTTTTTCATAGGTACTGCTGAATTGTCCTTCAAAGGGGTTTTACTAATATTCATAGCCACTGGTGGAAATGGGAATGCTCATTTTCCCCACAGGAAGGAGGGTTTTCAAAGAACAAACTGGCCATAGTGAGGGTGGATTGAGGAGGATGGAGAACAGAGGCTGGGAAGCAGATGTCTAGGAGCTGAAATCATAGGGAAGAATACTGATATCTGCCGTTATGTCTTATACCAATAGGACAGGGAAAAGGGGCTCAGGATGATGCTACAACCTCTCCTGTTTTCCCAAACCTTACCTTGTGACTTCTGAGGTGATGCCTGAAGAAATATAGGTCACTTGTGCCACCTGCTGTCCAGATTGGAGAATGGCTGCTGACATCAATGCCTCCAGATTTTTGTTTCCAAGAGATTTTACTCAGCTCTCTCCCTTATCTGCGAGTTTTTTCTCCTTTTCTCCCTACAGCACACCGTCCGAGCTATGAATGGACACAAAGGCACTGTTTGAGAGAGTGGCTTTGGGAAAAATGGGGCTTAGAGCTTCCACCTGTTCTTATTTCTGGCATTGTTTTAGCCACTATTTCCCTAGGCTCTGAGGGACCAGCAGGGCTCACTGGTGGAAAGGAGGATTCATACCTTAGGCAGATGGAAGGGCATATATAAAAGCAGGGCAGAGAAAACCGTTACAGCCTATTCTGGGAGCAGCAAAAAGTTGGTAACTACTAACAATCTGTTCTAGATCCTTTCATGCTTTTGAGATGCATTTTTTCAAATATGAATATCCGAGGGCAGATGTCTGTGTGTGTCTGTGACTTCCTTTCATTTTACTGCACATTTCTGAAATTTCTCCATGTTGGTGAATCAAGACTTGTCTCATTCTTTTAACTTCCGCACAGTGTCGATCTATCATAGTCCCTCTTTAATGGACATTTTAGGCAGTTTCCCACTTTTCACCTCGTATGCCTATCTGTATAAACATGTGTAGGTGTTTCCTAGAAGGGAAATTGCTGTGTCATTTAAATTTTGCTAAATGTTGCAAAACTCTTGCAGAAATCTTGCCATATCTAAGTTTTGATTGATATTTCTTAATGACCTTCTACCCATTAACATTCCTTATGGAGTAGCTAGCAAAAGTCATGTAAGTTAGTAAGTTTTCCAAATTTTTCCCTTTCCGGTTTAATCCACGTGCATAATGTTTTTCTCCCTAAGATAATAATTCTGACAGGAATCCTTCATGTATTGAATGATTCATTTTTTACAGTCATTGCAACAACTGTCTAAGACTGTTGGTGTTATCCCCATTTTACAGATGACAATAAACTGAGGCTCAGAGGAGTTGGGTCTTATTCACAGTGCCCCAGGTAGTCAGAACCAGAACTAGAACTCAGGCCTCCTGAAAGCTCTTTCTACTATTCTGTTGCTAGGCAACACTTCTCCCTTTTGATTCTTGTGCCAGTGCTACTTGTTGCCATGGTACTGCTGGGACAAGGAGCAGTAAGTTGTAATTAAGCAGTGAGCTAGAATCTTTGCTCTTAGCAGAAAAGGATCTTTATGCCCTTATGTGTACTTAGACAGAGAGGGACAGCTGGTTGAGATGGCTGATTATCATTTGAGTTTCACGTGGGGGCAGATATTTGTCTTCACCTTTGCCCCCTTGAAACCACTGCCCAGGAGTGCCCAGGCAGGAGTGCTGTGTGGGGTCCCTGCACTCACACTGTCTTGTCGAAAATCAGCCTCCAAATTCAGCGTGTGCCTTCTCTGCTCAGTCTAGAAGAAATAGGGGCATTGTTGTAAACAGCACCATTTTGGAATTAGACAGACCTAAGTTCAAATCCCATCTCTGCCACTTTCCTGCAAATTACCTATACATTCTGACTCCCAGTTTTCTCATCTGAATGAAGACAATCATGCTCATCTCATAAGGTTCTAAATGTGGACCGAGTGAGATAAGAGACACCAGTCACATAGCCAAATGTCCAACATTCACTACCATTTTTTTTTAAAGCACTCAGTACATGTAGCCAATGCTAGAATGGCTATTTTATGTCTCACCCACCCATTGTTCTTTGGATGCTTTGCAGTAATCAGAGAGGTTCTAAAACATCTTTAGCATCCCATCACTCAACACTGAGCTGAGGGATTACACAAACTCGTTGTGTTTTTGTCATTGGAAAAAAACACTCATAAACAAATTTTCAAAAGATTGGATGTAGTGAAGCTCTGTACTTAGAAATGCATTGTCTACTCCAGGAATGAGTCATCTGTAGTAGGAGGAAAAGTGAAACTGTTTTTCAAAACAGCACAATGGAAATTGCACAATTCAAGTTACTGCAATTGCCTTTTCAGCTGAATCCAAGGAATTTTTTTAAAAATTCATTCACTTGACTTTTTGAACGCCTATTATGTCAAGCCCCATGCAAGCGGTGGAAAGATGAATAGAATATGGCCCTTGCCCGAGGGAGCTCGCAGATTAGCAGCAGACAGGCATTTAAAATAATTACAGCAATGTGATAGCTGCTGTAATGAGGTCTGTGGATGGTATTCTAGGGACAGAGCAGGCACAGGGGCAGTAGAGGAAACACTTCACAGAGCTGGAGCCAGCTGAGCAGGAAGACAAGGCAAAGGCACTTAGAGAGGGGGATGGGGAAGCAGGAGCGAGCATGTGTGCTCAGCCTGGAGTGCAGGCTGCACGCAGGGAGGGGTGAGGAAGGAGACTGAAAAGGCAAGTTTATGCGCCCACATACCTCTCCCATGGCCAGGCCTGGCCATGCACTGCAGAACTCACCCCTCTTAGAAGCACTCCCTGCCTGCTCTCAGCTATAGATAGGCCTGAACCTCCTGTTTGCCCTACGTCTGCTCCCCATCTTGCTCCAAATCCCTGTCTTCTTACCCCATGATTCATTTCTTTTCCTTGCTCTGATACTCAGGCCCATATCTTCTGCAAAGATGTACTGCCTCTGGACTCTTGGCACAAAAAATACCACTTGGTCTGGTCTTTGGGGCAACCCTCTGTAGGCACAGAACCTAATACTGGTTTTGCCCCATCAAGTTATGCATCTCACTCCAGGGCAGCCAGGAGTTGCCTCTACTGGGAACAGTATTGATTCCCCTTCTGAGGCTGTGTCCTGGGGACATGGCTCAGCTTTGAGACCTCTGAGGTAGGAAGGGCCTCATGTTGTCAGGTGGGGCAGAGCCAATGCTATTTCTGGCCTATCACTGACCTGGGAGGGAAAGACATAGGCCAGTGGTCGGCAAACTGCGGCTCATGAGCCACATGCAGCTCTTTGGCCCCTTGAGTGTGGCTCTTCCACAAAATACCATGTGCAGGTGCGTTAGAAGAAGTGGGGGGTGTCAGTCGGTCTGGCTACGAGAGACGCAGTGCAGGCAGGCCACGGGATACAAAGCGCAAGGGGGGAGGGGGGACGTGATTCATGGAGCTGAGTGAGCCAGTCAGTCAGCAGTCTCATTGTGCAGTGGTTAGTGCTAGTCGTGTCTGCAAATTGCGCGCAGTTGACAAAGTTTATTAAGTTAATTTTAGGGAACGTTGTGGAGTGAAAGAAGATGTAGTGTTGAGGATTGAGAAAGGTATGTTGAGATGGTTTGGACATATAGAGAGGATGAACGAAAGTAGATAGATGAAACAAGTATATAAGATGAGTGTGGATGGGAGAGTTGGAATGGGTCGACCTGAGCGAACGTACCTCAATCAGATTGAGGATATTTTTAGCAAAGGCCAGCTTAGGAATACCTTAATTAAGTTAATAACAATGTACCTACCTATATAGTTGAAGTTTAAAAAATTTGGCTCTCAAAAGAAATTTCAATCGTTGTACTGTTGATATTTGGCTCTGTTGACTAATGAGTTTACCAACCACTGATATAGGCTATCCCATGGGGACCGTGGACCCAGCTGTGCCTGAGGATGCGACTTTTTGTTCTTCCACTTCTGATTAGTGGGGGAACACCAATCAGAGGTGCTCTCATCATTTCTCCGGGAACATTGAATCAGTCAGCTATTCCTCCATGGCGTTCTTTCTTGAATGGAATTGTCTGCTCTGTGAGTGCAGTTCTGGGAAGGACGATGAACCTGTCCATGATGAACTATCCCAGAAACTGAGGGCAGATGACTGTGTGTGGATGCTGGTCTGAATGCCTCACTGAATGAACCTACACTGGCAGGGCCAGGCTTCGGACTGCATGACTCATGGTGACGCCATGCACGTGGACTGGGATGTGAATGTCACCTCCCAGAGCTGTGCAATGCAGGGTCCTCTATTCCAAGATCTGGGGCAGGCCCCCTTCAAGGCTGAGAGGGTACAGATGTGTGTGCGTGTGGGTGAAGAGGGGAGAGGGGCAAGGGAATACAGCAGCACCACACGCACCCTCGTGATGGAGCCTGAGTGGGCAATGGGAGGCGTTGGGCATCAAGGACTGGGTTGATGAAACTCCATGACCCGACACCTCCCTTTCCAGCCCACTAGGACTCCCTCTCAAATACTGTTGTCTGGATGGACTCAAGGGCATGAAATTTATCACAATGGTCTTAGTGCTTAACCTTGGCTGCTTGGAGGCTAGGTTCTTGTCTACTTCCTGGAGCTCCTAGTCCAGATTAAGATACAGTGCATTTATGAATCACCCATTCCTCACAACACACACAAATGCATCTCACTGCTGGTGGTCTATTATTAATCTTTTCCCTGAGTATGTTACGGATAGTGTCAGTGAACACTGACTTCCTGATGAGTAGAAAATGCTTGACTTAAAACTTTGGTTTTTTCCTGCATTATCGAGTGTTCGCTGAAGTAGCCTTGGCAAATTAATCATCCTTGAGTCTTATTTCTGGCCCAGTGACCCCAAACTGTTCTTTATTTCCAGGAAATAAAACGGAAAGAAGAGTTCTTCCTGCCCAAATAAATACATGCCTGTGCTTCCTATCAATTTAAAGATTCTTTGAAAAATGTAAATACCCACCAGGAAGCAGCCCCATGAATTACTCTGGAATGCCCCATCAGGCCACGTGGGGAAGCAAAAAGATCAAAGCCTGTGGCACAAACTAGAAGCAGCTCCAAAGTGGCTTTTCTGCCACTTGCTGTAAGGTCTTAGACAAATTGCTAAAGTCTCCATTTTCTCAAACAGGTTTAACAATAGTGCCCACCTTAGGGCTGTTTCCAAAATTAATTAGATAAATCAGAGGTAAAATAATTAGCACTGGCCTGGCACAAGGATCCTCTCAGGAGTATTAGCTATAGTGCTTTTGTTGCATCAGAGTATTTCTCATAAGGGATAAAAGATAAATGGACAATTTGGGGTGGTGGCCCACATCACTGTGTACAAACTGGGCTGTGAACTGACTCACCTGACATATACCATCCCATCCCATTTCTGATTTTAAAAAGTGCAAGTTCAAAGCAACAGCCAATTGTCAAATTAAGCCAAGAGTGGGGTCACTGTGGTTAGCATTTCTCAACGGCCTGACAGGCATGTCCCTGCTTTTCCATTCAAGTCCCGAGTTGATGACAGTGGCCCTGTCATGACTGGCCAGCCAGGATGGGTACAGAGAAGTCTGCCTTTGTAGCCACTCTTTTCTGCATGAGAGGACTCCAAAGTATGGCAGTCCTTACCACCATCCTACCCTTGCACTCATAGGAGGGGAAGCAAATGAAAGGGGATACCATAATCCCTGAGACCTGGGTCCAAGTAAACGGTTCTCATTGTCAGGGACCAAATGTCAAGAAAGCGTTCCCATGCCCTGGCTGGCTTGGCTCAGTGGATAGAGCATTGGCCTGCGGACTGAAGGGTCTCAGGTTCGACTCCAGCCAAGGGCACATGCCCAGGTTGCCAGCTTGATCTCCAGTGTGGAGTGTGCAGGAGGCAGCCAACCAATGATTCTCTCTCATCATTGATGTTTCTATCTCTCTCTCTCTCTCCTTCTCCCTTCCTCTCTGAAATCAATAAAGAAAAAAATATATATTAATATATATTATATATATAAATATATATATACACACACACACACACACACACACACATACACATATATATATATTTTAAAGAAAGCTTTCCTTGAACTATGCTAGGAAAACAGTAGCTGGAGAGGTTGGAGATGAGTTCTTCCTACAGCCAAGACAGTAATGGTAGACTTATCTACTGGTAGCTCAACACCATTCCCTGTCTTATCTACTCTCCCCCAAACTGTGAGGGCTGGATGCCTGCATGGGAACTGGGATATCCCAGCATTCCCTTGCCAGGGTTCCATGTGAGAATCAGAGATACCTGCACAGGATTTGGAATGTGGCGAACAGGTGGACACCACTGTCTGGCTCCTCAGCTGAGGGGAGCAGATGTGTGGCTTTGGCAGATGGAGGCAGCTGAGAGGTCTGCACTGTCCCCAGTGAACCAGCTGCCCTGGCTCAGCCAGCTTGAGCTGGCTCGCTTCCTCTGGCTGCTGTGACTTCCTGCCCTGAGACCTGGAAGTGAGCCCGGGAGTGAGCAGCCGTGGCTTCCCCGGACTTTTGCTCCTCCAGCCCCTTTAAATTGTACAGTCAGTATAGAATATCCTAGATTAAACCCATTCTGCTTAAAAGACCTAGCAAGGTATTTCTGTTTTCCCAGCCAGCAGAAAATGCTTGGCTTAGAACTTTGACTTTTTCCTGAATTGCTGAATGTTCACTGAAGCAGTCCAGGCACATTAATGGTCCTCGAGTCTTATCTCTGGCTGTTCTTGAGTTCCAGAAAGTAAAAACAGAGAGAACACATCTCAAAATATATACAATACCTGTGCTTCCTATCAATTTAAAACAGTTTTTAAAGATAGAAGTACCCACAGGGAAACTATGCCCCATGAATTGCTTTGATTTGATAATCACCTCGTGTAACCCATAACTCATACCATTTAGGAAAAAAAGCTGAATTTCACTTTATGCATAAAGAGCGCTATAGATGCATTCACAGTTGCGAAATGAAAGGAAAAGCACAGCCATATTTTAAGCATCTTGACAAATCGGTTTTTCTTGTTGCCTGCTGGCCTTATCCACTGCAGATGTAATTTTATATGGTGTGAACTATTGTGAACACACATTTTTATAGCTTTCTCTTTGCACTTCACAGCACATTAATGAAATCCACATCTTGCTATAGAGACGTCCTGTCATATGTACTTACTTCATAGTGTGTACTTGACTCACTTGCTCCTAACTTCCTAGCCTTTCACCCGGGGCTGGACCCTGAGGCAGGTCCTAACCATTGTTACTGTGGGTAAAGCCTCAGCGAGCATCCGAGCATCCGTAGCTCTGCCCATCGGTCTCCTCCTCGGGAGAAGGGCCCCGAGGGGAAGTGCCGGCCAGGAAGTCTAACTGCCACCCCCGGAAGGAGTTCCCAGCTCATCTCACCGAACCCCTCGGTTTCCGCTGGGACGGGACGGAAGGGAATGAGAGACGCCATCAGCCATCCTGGGGTTCTGCCGAGTGGAGCTGACAGCAGGGGAGACGCTGGCCCCCAACAGCTGCGTGAGGAGAGCCCGCCGAGAGAGCTGGAGCGGGAGAGGATCCCACGATCAGGAAAGACCCCGGGTAACCCGTCTCCTAGTCCGTCAGGGCAGGCTGGCGGCGGCGACACGGAGCCCGCCTTGAAACGTGCTGCACGTGCGTGTTCTTACGGTGGCGGGCGGCGGGCCCACTGCCTGCGGAGGCACTCAGGCCTCAGGCTACTTCTTCCCGCGGCGCCGCGCAGCCGCAGATGGAGACAGCGAGTGCGTGTGGCGGTCCCCCTTCTTCCACGTTGTACCTTGTGCCGTCTCAGTTACCTGTGCTCAGCCGCAGGTCAAAAAGATGACATGGAAAATTCCAGAAATAAATAGTGAGCTTGGAGTTGCGCACTGCTCTGAGGAGCACGAGGAAATCTCGCGAGTCCTGCTCCGTGGGGCCCAGGATGGGAACATCTCGTTGTCCCGCGTAGCCACGCGAGACCCGCCCGCTCTGGTCGCCTAGTAGCCGACTGGGATGTCAGGTTGACTGTGCCCCCTACCGCAGTGTTTGTGTTCAAATAACTCTTATTTTATTTCATCGTGGCCTCAAAGCATGAGAATAGTGATGCTTGCCATTCGGATAGGCCCGTGGTCGGCAAACTGCGACTCGCGAGCCACATGCGGCTCTTTGGCCCCTTGAGTGTGGCTCTTCCTAAGCCTTAGGAGTACCCTAATTAGGTTAATAACAATGTACCTACCTACATAGTTTCAAGTTTAAAAAATATGGCTCTCAAAAGAAATTTCAATCTTTGTGCTGTTGATATTTGGATCTGTTGACTAATGAGTTTGCCGACCACTGGGATAGGCCAGGGAGAGGCCTAAAGAGCTTGTTCTGTATCATCAGTCGCCTAAGGCTACGTCTCCATGCCTCTGTCATTCATTCACCTCCTTCGTCACATCCCATAGGCATGGTGTCAACTCACATCATCACAAGGAGGGCGATGCAGCACAATAAGATATTTTGAGAGAGGCGTTGATATGATTGGCCAAGGAAGAGTGGCTCTCTTTTCCTCCCTGGCTGCTTGAAGATCAACCCTCATCATGAATGACACGGTAACTGTCCGGACCAGGAAGTTCGTGACCAACAGACTACTTTAGCGGAAGCAAATGGTCATTGATGTCCTTCACCCTGGGAAGGCAACAGTACCCAAGACAGAAATCCTGGAACAACTAGCCAAACAGTATAAGACCACACCTGATGTCATCTTTGTGTTTGGATTCAGAACCCACTTGGGTGGTGGCAAGACCACTGGCTTTAGCTTGATTTATGATTCCTTGGATTACGCAAAGAAAAACGAACCCAGACACAGACTTGCAAGACATGGCCTATATGAGAAGAAGACCTCAAGAAAACAGAGAAAGGAACGCAAGAACAGAATGAAGACAGTCAGGGGGACTGCAAAGGCCAATGTTGGTGCTGGCAAGAAGGAGTAAAGATTCTTCGGTGACTTTATCTGTGATGGTTGTGCAGATTTTTCGTGAGAGGATTAATAAACTATAAACTTTAAAAAAAAGATATTTTGAGAGAGTGAGAAACCACATTCACATAACTTTTATTATGGTATATTGTTATACTTGTTTATCATTACTTATGGTTCGTGTTCTCTTACTGTACCAAATTTACAAATTAAACTTTATCATAGGTATGTGTGTATAGGAAAAACATAGTATACAGAGGTTCAGTACTATCCACGGATTCAGACATCCACTGGGGGTCATAGAATGCATCCCCCGTGAATAAGGAGTGACCACTGTATCATGTCGGGGCGTTTTTATGGGTCAGATGTGTAAGTGGTCTCCATCACTTCTGCTTGTATTCCATTGTCCAGAGCCCAAGTCACAAGTCGCCACTTAACTGCAAGGGAAGCATAGTTTAGGCGCAGGCTCGGGAGGCAGAGGGGACTCTGGATGCTGGTGTGCACTAGCAAATCCCTCCCAGAGTCTTTTCCCCAGTTTAGCCAATCAAGCCTGAAAACAGGAAGGGCTGGGCAGGGGGAGATGTGGAACGCTGCTGCTTACACACACTGTGCATGCAAAGTAATGCACATAGAATGTGCCTTTCCAGGTTCAGGCAGTTTTAAGCACTAGCCGCAGAATCATATAGTTCCTGAGACCTCCTCTCCCCCAGTCACCACAGGAAGAGGGACAAAAGGAGTCACTTTTTACTTTTTCCTGGATTTCAGGGGTGGTGGAGACTAGTAATATTGCTTACTAGCCACTCCCCTTTAAAGCCTGGTTCCTTCCATTCTTAAGCTTCAGATCTTTTCTTCTTCTTTTTATTTATTTATTTTATTGAGAAATAATCGACATTCATCACTATATAAGTTGAAGTATAGGTTGATGGTTTGATTTACATATATTGTGAAATGATAGCAATAGGTTCAGCTAACAACCATCTTCTCATGTAGATACAATTAAAAGAAAAAGAGAAAGAAAATTCTTGTGATGAGAACTCAGGAGTTACTCTCTAACAACTTTCGCATGTACCATACAGCAGTGTTAGCTATAGTCTTTGTGTGGTACGTCACATCCCTGGTCCTTAGCCTGTAACTGCGGTTTGTACCTTTGGACCATCTTTCTCTAATTCAGCGGTTCTCGACCTGTGGGTCGTAACCCCTTTGGGGGTCGAACAACCCTTTCACAGGGGTCGCCTAAGACCATCAGAAAACACATACATATTGCTTTTGTGATTAATCACTATGCTTTAATTAAGTTCAAGTTATAACAATGAAATTGGGGTCACTACAACATGAGGAACTGTATTAAAGGGTTGCGGCATTAGGAAGGTTGAGAACCATTGCTCTAATTCCTCCTTTCCCCACCTCTGGTAATCACAAGTCTGATCTTTTTTTCTATGAGTTTGGTGTGTATTTTGTTTGCTTGCTTGTTTTAGAGCCCATATATGAGCGTACACAGTAGTTACCCTTGACTTATTTCACTTACTGTTTCCATGGTGGCTGCGCCTGGCTCCAGATCTTTAGTCTTATTTTTCCAGTTTCCTGATATCAAGTCTTCCTTCCTTATTTATTAGATATTTATTATGTGCTAGTCATCGTGTTAAGAACTTTATACCTGTCATGGAAAGAAAAAGAAATATTGCTGCAGTTTGAGCTTGTTAACCTACAAAGATGGCAGAAATTCATGAATGGTGAAAACTGTCTTTTTTTAGGGACACACCTTAACAGACATAGCAGGCTATAAAAGTGGAGGCTTCCCTGAGCAGAACCAAACAGGAAGAAGTTTAGCAAACAAACAAACAAACATGAACTGGCTATGTCCCTGCGCTGCAGAGCTCCAGTCCAATGTGCCTTTTCTGCAGCTATTGTCTCTGGGTCCTGGGACCCTCCTCCTTCCCTTATTCCTTCAGGCCTAGACATACCAAAAACAATGAGATGTCCTTTACTAGGTGAACACATGTAATCCATGTGCTCTTTGAACCAGGGCTGGGGAACATCGGCCTATGGGCGGTATAAGGACTGTGAAATCATCTGGTCTCTCCTTGCCAAGGCAGTAGGGGTGAGTTAATCAAATGTTTGGCCAAATATAGCAGGCTAATTTTTAAGTTGATAATTTTGTGTGGCCCATGAATGATGTTATAAATATTCAAATGGCCCTTGGCAAATAAAAGGTCCCCATTTTACACCAATGCAAAGCAGGAACCTCGTAGTTCCTACATTGCATAAAAGCTGCCCCTGCTCTTCACTCTCTCCTTCCCTTTTGAGGAAACCTCCCCGCTTCTCTGTTTGGCAGCCCAGTGGGACTGGAGTACATAATTTGACGCTCAGTGGCAGGCACACATCAGTCAAATGGTTACCCCCTCCCTGTGCAGAGCGGTGGCCTGGAAGTCACTGTCAGATGTCTCCGGTTCTCCTTTGACAATCTAGCAGCAACTGGAAACAAATCACCTGGAGTGAGATTGCTTGGTGTTGGTCTTCCGCTGCTGTGCTGAACTCCTCCAGCAATACCAGTTCCCCGTACTTAAGCATCCACACCCTGTGGAGCCATATAATCCTCAGAAATGGCACCAGACCTGAAATGCATTTCTTTGGGAGCCCTTAGATGCTGTGGCCTGACCATGCACTTGACCAGGGAGAAGTATATGTGACTAGAAAGCATGTTCACATCATTTGAATGCTTCCTGGAGTTAGCATTTGAATGGTTGTCTTCTCCTTAGTATGGGTTGTGATCAATTTTGTGTTTGAATATGTCTGAAATGGCTCTCTGAAATGATCATGGATATCAGTAAGTATATGGATGTATCTCTCTGCTTAATAAATTGTAAGATTATAACCAAGTTGGAGGCAATGTGACATTTAAAAAAAACAACACATGAGGTTTAGCATTCCATAGACCAGAGTTACAATTCAGGAACTTTTCTTATCAGCTGTGTGTCCTCAGCAAGGATACATAACCTCGCTGAGCATTTTCCCTTGAATGTGAAATAAGAATAATAGTATTTTACTTATCTCACACGGCTGTAGTAAGTATTCAATGGGTCAAGCATATAAAGCATCTACTCATTGCCTGTCAAATTTGAAGCTACTCAGTAAAAACATATTATAGGATCTCATGTGCAACAAAAGAAATCTATGGCTATCAGCTGCATTTACAATGATGAACAGTAGAGGGCAGAATTTACAAAGTTATTTGAAAAATGTCTCAAATCAACTTCCAAGAGGAAAGCCCAAATTCCAGAAATGACTTTCTTAAGTGCTTTGGCTGAAAGATGCTTCTATCACTACTTTTAATTTCTTCACAGAAACTGGGGCTTTCCAGTTTTGCAAGAATTTCAAAGGAGGTATTGGGCAATGTTTAACTGACAACTTTAGTCACCATGACGTGTGTGCCTAGTCCCCAGATTATGGTAGGGCATTTTTGACGGAATTCTCTGACCACCTTCCTGCCTGCTGTAGATTTGATGACAAATAGAGGAAATAAAAGATGCCAGACTCTCTTGACATCATTTCAAATTGAATCATTGCATCAAGTTTGTGACAGGAAGCATAGGGAATACGGAAAGTCAACTTGCTGGACTGGAGATCAGATACATTTATTTAGTTAATGATTGGAATGATAGTGGGTGCAAATTCTATTCCATGACAAAGAATAAAGGGGCATTTAGTAAATATTTGTGGAAATCTGAAGAGGCTCTGAAGTGTAAACATGTGTTTCAGTTGACACTGCCATCCTTGGTTTCCATGGGAACCAGCTGCACCTGCTCTGTACAGCATCATGTGATAGCACTGCTTGGCATTTCCAGTAACTTAGAAATGAAAAAAAAAAAATGGTACCTCTAGTTTCTTAAAATTGGCATCTCAGGTTACTAAAGATGGAAATTTTTTCCCCTCTGTGAATTTGAGGATTATTTCTTCTTTTATGAATGACCTGACCATATCTTTGGCTTATTCTTCTCTTTGAGTCCTGATGATTTCCCTCCTTAACTTCTACAAAGGATTCATTGTCAATCATTGATATTATCCTTGGAAAACATAAGCCCTCCAGTTCTATCAGTCTAAAATTTTCCTAGCATATCACATAGCATATAGTTAGCACTCAAAATGTTTTCTGAATTTAAAAATATTTTATATTAAAAATACAGCTTTTAAGTATAAAGAAAATATATACTCATTATTTTTTAAAATATTGAATATATAAACAAAGTAGAAAGATCACCAGCCAAAGGCAAACACTGTAGTTTTACTAGGCACTTTTTATTTTAATGGCTAACTACTATTCCATCAAGATATATTCTCATTTACCTGTTATCTAACTCTTTCTCAGTTTGTTTTTACTTTTTTTCTATGACAAATAATGTTGAAATTGAAATTATATTTAAAATGCCTGCCATAATAAGCACCCAATCACACTGCTGAGTGCCAAGTGCCTCCATGAAAGCAATGAGGAGCAATGGGACCATGTCATTGTTCCACTTGGAAACAGACAAATCCTTGAATGTCAGACCTATCATGATCTAATTTAGGTTGACGCTCCAGAATGGGGCCACTTAGAACTGTCTCATCGACTCTGTCAACAGATACCAGACACAGAAATACCAAGTCAAAGGACAGAGGGTAAAGACCACACCTGCCCTACCCCCTTGCACACACAGCTGATGAACATTTAGACTAGAAATGCTGGGTAGACTGTTTATCTGCCTGATTTTGGAGGTTGATCTGATATGGTCATGTGATCGCAGGTACCACCTGTTGGGGAGACAAGACTCATCTTTAATCCATGATTGCTGGACAAATGAAAAAATGGGGCATTGTTGAGGGAGGGAAGTGATTACCACCCGTATGCCTCGCCCATCTGGCTGAGTTAAAACACGTGTACACCCTGACATATGGTCTCTAGCTGGAGAGAAGGGGGAGGATTACAAGATACAAATGATAAATGGACACCACAGCTTCCCTTTGAGGGCAATACAGGAGGATATTATTTTTAAATTTTCTTAAAAACATTCATGAAGAAAAGGGTCTTTTGCCTTTAGTCCCAGTTCTGTTATTGGGACACATTAAGGTTCTAGTCAAGCATGCCACCTCTCCATTCTCTACAACAGAAATTGTAAACATTTCTACTCATTTACTTTATTTAAATGTGTTTATATTAACTGATGCTTGATGATGGTTGGGGGATTTATGGAAGAAATGTCATATATGTGAATGAGTCATTCTTATTGTGTTATTGTAATTTCTATCATATTGCTTATTTGGTATAAGGGCAATATCTAATGTCAACTGACATTTGCTGGGTTATTATGTGTAAGGCATTTTAAATGCACTATACATGTTAACTCACTGCGATCTTACAGATCCTTCAATATGGAAACTGCTTACCATCCCTATTCCACAGAGGAAGAAACTGAAGCAAAGAGTGATTAAGGGACTTGTCCAAGGGCATACAGCTAATAAACCTGACTATCTGATTCCAGAACTTGCGTTCTTTCCCATTTTGCTTTTCCGTAGATAACATGAAAAGAACGTTAGATAAGGAGAATATCCCATGGACTTTTTTTCACTCAACAGTATCCAAAATAAAGAGCTTATCAGATACATTTTTACCTTGAGTGTCCATGACTCTAAGTATCTCAGTTTTCATCCTCCTCAGAGAAGAGTGAGGTAGGGGTAAGATAATTTGTTCTGGAGTTGGATGATCTGGGCTAGACCCTGTCTCTATCCAATTAGCTTCACCTCCTTGACTTACATTATCCTCCTGTTCAAAATGGGAATGATGATCTACCTCTCACAGAAAGACTGTAGGAGTTAACAAGAGGATGTGTATGAGTAGTACTTTGCAAACCACGAAGTACTTTGCAACTGTTGGCAATTATTAACATTGTTAGACTATAAGGACTCTACCCCATCCATTCGTGGGTGTCTTTCCCACAAAGTTTTCAGCCTCTGTGATGGGAAGGGTGACCTCTATAGAGGCACTAAGGATCCAATACCCACTTATACCAAAGGAGAAGAGAGGATTGTTATTTAGCACTAATACGTAATTAGTAGTTGGAAATAAGATTAATTGTGCAGGACTTTGTTCCACTAAATGGTACCTCTGTGGCTTTCCAAACTTATACGCGGCAGTGTAGTCAAAGGGGAACAATTGACCCTTCTCTGGTTGAGCTGTGTTATATAATGGCCTGTTAAGTGATAGTAATTGAAAGAAAGCTGAGTTTGCAATGAAGCTAAAGGGCTGGGCCACTTTAGCAGTGCAACTGATTCTTACAGGCTGGGACCTAAAAGAGGAATTTAGTTCAGTTCAATTCAACTCGATTCAATTAAAAGAGGTTTGCAGGGCATTAAGCCAGATGCAGTGGATACAGAAATGCGCATGACACAGCATCTGCCTTCCTGGAACTCGGCAGCCACAGGAAGGAGACAGACATAAACTCTTAAGTTACAGGGTGGAAAGAGGCCAGAGGAAATCCTAGAGGGGAGCAAAGACAAGGTTCTTCTTCATGGGCTGATACTCACTTCAAGAGCATGGGAGTGGGCGAGATTCATGAGATGACGAGGAGTAAGTCTGTCTTTTTGCTGTGGTTTTTTAAAAGAGAAGTTGACTACCAGCAGGGGTTCTGACATCAGCAGATGTCTATAGAGTTGTTTTTTTCTCAATATGTCCCCACATTTATTAAAATATATATATATTTTTTATTTCAGAGAGGAAGGGAGAGGGGGAGTGAGATAGAAACATCAATGATGAGAGAGAATCATTGATCAGCTGCCTCCTGCACGTCCCACACTAGGGATCAAGCCCACAACCCAGGCATATGTCCTGACTGGGAATGGAGCTGTGACTTCCTGGTTCATAGGTCGACACTCAACCACTAAGCTACGGTGGCCAGGCATCCCCACCTTTTTAATTATTATTTTTGTTCCTTCACTTGAGATGCTGGCCTGACTTTGACATTTATTTTTAACAGCTTCATAAATGGGAGCTTTATGAGTTTAGTTTTGCTGATGATTTCTTTGTTTGGAAAGTGGCAAAAAAGCAAGAAGGTTTTGTTGTTCAAGATTAGCTTCTGTCAAGAAAAGTTGTTGAAATGCTTTGAAATTAAAAAAAAAAAAAGAAAAAAAGGATTACTGGGTGTCCTGTCTGGTGCATCCTGTGGGTTCTCTTTCTCTCATGTATGAGAGCCAGTGGACAGAAAAGAGTACAAATGATTCTTATCATTAAAATGACCAGTGTCCTTACAAAAAGGGGGAATTTGGAGGCACCGCTACACAGAGACCCCACCAGGTAACATGAAGGCAGAGACCTGGGTGATGCATGGTCAAATGTAAACCAAAAAAATGCCAAATATTGCCAGCCAACACCAGCAGCAAGGAGAGAGGCAGGGAACAGGTTCCCCCACTGCCTCAGAAGAAAACTGCTGACACTTTGACCTTTCCCTTTCAGACTCTTCAACTGTGAGACAAAAATTTCTACTATTGTAAGCCACTCAGCTCTAGGGACCATCCAATGCAAGTAAAGCCCATTTCTCAGCCGAACCCCATTGTCAGCTCACAAGCTCACAGTGAGATCCCAGTCAAGTCAGCAGCCCGAGCATCCAACAGGTATCTCAACCTCAGGCAAGGGGATGTGCAAGCAGGGGGTTGCTGCGTGTGCCACCTAGATGAAGGTCCAAACACCAGGGATATATCACCTCCCTCTCATCCGATTCAGGCGACAGGAAAACTAGCCCCATCTCCCAGTTAGCGCAGCTCATGGAACACATCGTCCTCTGCTGTTCTTAAGTCCAGTGGCATTTGTGACATGAAATGAAATGGCACAACTTTTTCCTCCGGAAATGACCCCAAATAAATTATACCATAAAAAGGAGTTGAGATTTCATTCTAAGGGTTTCAGGGAAGTAGTGGAGAGTTTGAGCAGCAGAGGCCCTGAGCTAGCAGATGTTTGTAAAGGGCCGCTCTGGCTGCTGAGCAGAGAATGGAGGGGTTGGGGGGAAGTGGAAGTGGGGAGGCCACAATGGAGGCTGTTACAGAAACGAAGAGAGATAGGATGCTGGCAGCAAGAGGAACGTTAAGAAATAATCAGGCTCAGGATATTTGGAGGGAGAATGGGGAGAATGTTGGAGAATTGAATGCGGCAGGTACTAAAAAGAGAAAAATCAAGGATGTCGCCACTGTCACTTTTCTTTCCCTGATAAACTGGATGGGTAGCCAATTAACCAGGAAGGGAAAGGCTTGGGGAAGGCTTTGTTTTTGTGCCTATCATGGAGGTACATGCTGGGAAGGGAAAGATTTGTACCCTGGTCTCTCAGAAAGCAGATTCATAGAACTTCATAGAAGCCCAAGTGCTTTTCCTTCCTTCAGATAAACAACGTTAATTATATGCTTCCTGCGACAAAGTGCCATGTAGGCTGCCAAGGAAGCTGCCAGTCTCCTAGACACGGACTGAGCAACAGGGGCCTGGAGGAGAGGGCGATGAGGATCCTGAGTAGAAAGGAGAGCCTTCAGCATGCCTGCCCACCCAGAAGAAGTGTTATGGATGCAGACACAGAGGTAGGTTGGAGGAAGCTTTCAGCCAGCGGGAGCACTGGGAGAAAGACAGCTACTAGCTGCCTCTGGGTCAGGAAGCTCCAGGCTTGGAACCTCGGGGCGGAGACCTCATCCTGACACCTGTCTCTGTGGGGAATCCAGTTCCCAACTGGATCTCCTGCCGACACCTTACCCCACTGCAAGCTGCACTCTTCTATCCCCAGGGTCTGCACAATGTGTCGCATAGGAGGCCCTCAATACACCTTGTTGAGTAAATGAAGAATTTATGTTATGGGTGTAATAACTTCCTTTTCTAAGCAGGTTAAGAGGTTGGCGAATAAGTGGATACTGTACAGATGGTTTACGTTGATTTCAACAACACATTTGAGAGAACTCTCCTAATATTTTGAGATTATTATGGAAATATCTGGAAATAAATATGGATTGGATGATAATACACTTAGAAGAGCTCATTACTGTTGACTTATTACACAAAAAGGAAGCTGATATGTGAATTACTGTCCCACATGGGGGAGGATCAAGCAACCTCCACATGACTCAGTGTTAGCCTCCGTCCTGTATTTTAATTGCTGACTTTGATGACTATGTAGAAAGTTAAAAATCATTAAGTATGCAGCTATTTTAAAATCACTAAATATGCAGCTATTTTAAATGCTAAAGAAATTAAGATTCAAAATTTTTTTAAGTGGAATTGTATTTTGTACCACAACTAATAAGGTTGTATATAACAAGAAAAACATTTTAAATGTAATAAATGTGAAGAAGAAGAGCATAGGGGAATCTTGTTTTTTCAGCAATACATGTGGAAAAAGCCTAGGTTTTTACTTAACATAAATTCAATATGAGCTCACATATTAACCAGGATGTTAAAAAAAAAAATCCAATGTAGAGTTAGAATACCTTCTTAGAATTAAAATACCTAGAACATAGGAGATGAAGTTCTCAGTACTCTGCACTTTTTTAAGTACCCATAAAGTACTGTCCACATTCCCAGAGGGCATATTGGGAAACCAGGATTTGTTAATCCTATTTTTACTGCTTTCTGACTACTCCAGGGTCCCAGGTGCCTGCTGGCAGCTGGAGGAAAGCCGGTGCTGGCAGCCAGGGGAAGGAAGGCCTACTCTTGCATGAATTTCGTGTATTGGGCCTCTAGAGAAAATATAAAAATCAGCCAGAATCTATGATCCAGGGACAATATTTCTTTCTAGTTTTTTTCCTATGTATATATTTTTCCACTATTGATATTGCACCCTACATATAATTTTGTATCCTGCCTTATATTTCTTTATATAAATAACATTATACCAAACAATTTATCACAAATGAGTAAGCATTTTGGCTCAGAATCAGGCAAGTTGAAATTAGAATCTTGGTTCCACCACTTACCTAGCCAATTTGATCTAAGATAAGTCACTTCACCTTCCTTTCTACATCTACAAAGTGGGAATAATAACAGCACCATTTCACAGAGTTTTCTAGTCAGGTTTACTATATCATCATCATCACCATCATCAACTACTCTTTGAATTTCTATTTGAAATCAGAACTTTCTTTTTCCCCAAAATTCATTTCTAGTTTAATGCAATGACAAATTTACTTTAAGACACACAAAAAACACCTCTTTTAAAGTGAATCTTTTTGAAAGTATATAAAGAAAAATAATTGTTTAGTATTTCATATAACAAATCTTACTAGTTTTGTGTGTATCAGTTTGAATTTTGTCTCTATCATTTTATAGAAGCAAATACATTCAAAAGGCTTTCATTCCTGAAATCTTAAGAGAAGATGTACTGCAAGCAGATGAAGAGCTCCCAGAACAAGCAGAACTTCTCCAGTCTCCCCACCAGAACCTGGCAAGGGGCCCAGTCAGTACTTGATGACGGGACAAGACACCACAGGATGGTGTCCCTGAAACTAAAATAGGTGAAAACACTCCCCCATCTTTACCTTTGACGATATTGCCAAGGAAGAGGGTAGATAGGAAGAAAGAAGTGAGGACATTTCTGGTCCTGCAGGAATTCCTGGCCATCCTTCTGTTTCTCCCCAAAGACCACCCACTCTCCCATTTCCAAAAGCCCGTGGACCTCCCAACAGAGAATGCTTCCAGCCCAGCAAAGATGATGGGGGGAGGCACATTCAGAATAAGTTTGCCCACACACTCCTTTTTGCCTGAGAAACCCAGGGCCCACTACTCCAAACATCTTGCCCTCCTCTCCACCTTCAGAGAAGACATCCTTAATGCCTCTGTAAAGGTTAATGGCTTCTTGGGAGCCCAACACTCTTTAGGTCTTTGCCAGAATAAAGCTCCCACAATTATCACCTCCTTTTTAGTCATCTCAATCCTTCTTCCCTTAACCATCAAGAAACCCTTAAGGTTCATTTGTGTAAATATTTGCTGACATGTGCTAATGATCGTAGCAATCTGTTGCAATAGATCAATGGGCACTGTATAGGCCAAGAGTGCATTGTGTCAATTTCTTTGGCTGCCAACTTCCCTATGTCCAATTTCCACTTCAAACTCACTCATCAAATGCCAAACCTTACACTGCAGGTTGGAGGTGGTCTTGCGCTAGACCTCCTCCCATGGTTCCAACTCTTCTGGAATCTAGTGATTGTCTCAATGCTCTTTGGCCACAGAGGTCTCCTCTGTCTTCTTACATACACAGACTTCCCCCTGGCCGGTCCCCAGTTACTGGGAGACAGACACGAGAAGAGCCATATGTAATTAAGGTAAGTGCAGCCCAGTCCTAGAATGTAGAAGGCACACAGTAAAATTTTGTAACATTAAAAATGAAAATGGTTTTCTTAAGACAACCACAGGAATTCTAGCCACAGATCCCAGGCAAAGATTGAGAGGAGAGACAGAGATCTAGGAGATCTGGGCTTTTGAGGACTAACGGAAGAAAGCCAAAGTTCCTCCTGCCCTTCTCTGAGAAGGAGCAGTGAATGTTTTAGTGAAGAGTTTGTAGGTGATTCTGAAGGCAGAGGAGCCAGCAAAATAGAGTAAAAAAAAAAAAAAAAGAACAATGCACTGTCAGTGGGAGCAGATGGTATATTTGTTAATTGGTTTTTCTTTTTTAGTTGACGCCCTCTGTCTCTTTCTTCCTCGTCTTTTATCCACATAACCCTATGACTACTGTGGCCCCATAATCCAGGTCCATCTGGTATTTAGTCTACATTCTTTTTTTTAATTTTTATTGATTTTTTACAGAGAGGAAGGGAGAGGGATAGAGAGTTAGAAACATCGATGAGAGAGAAACATCGACCAGCCGCCTCCTGCACATCTCCCACTGGGGATGTGCCCGCAACCAAGGTACATGCCCTTGACCGGAATCGAACCTGGGACCTTTCAGTCCACAGGCCGACGCTCTATCCACTGAGCCAAACCCGTTTGGCTATTCTACATTCTTATAACACATATAATCATATTCAAATCCACATACATACATAAAATGCAGAGCATTTTTGCTCGTTCTTTCTTATACAAGAATGAAATCAGTATTACACATGTGCCTGATTTTCTTGCTTAAAACACCTTACGGAAGTTCCTTCAAGTCCAGATATACAGGTTGGTATAGCTTCAATTCATTCTTTATATGGCTGCATGTATTCTATGGTGAGGACATACCATTGCTTAGTCAACCATTCTATTGATAGGTGCTCATTTAAATTTTTTTTATTGTAGAATTTTTTTTTAATATATTTTATTGATTTTTCACAGAGAGGAAGGGAGAGAGATAGAGAGTTAGAAACATCGATGAGAGAGAAACATCGATCAGCTGCCTCCTGCATACCTCCTACTGGGGATGTGCCCACAACCAAGGTACATGCCCTTAGCCGGAATCGAACCTGGGACCTTTCAATCCGCAGGCCGACGCTCCATCCACTGAGCCAAACCAGTTAGGGCTTATTGAGGAAATTTTTAAGCATATGTAAATGTAGGAAGACTAGAATAATAGATCCCATTACCCAGTTTTCATGACAACCAATTCAGGGCCTACTTTGGTTTGGTTCCGTGCCCCTCCTCTCCCCGCCCCCACCCCCACCCCCCCATCCACTTCATTGTCTCCACCCCCTTGAAATATTTTGAAGCAAATTCCAAATATCGTATCTTCTTATGATGGGCATTCATCTTACCTATGGGCTTCTGCAACACTGCATTAAAGATCCTTATGTATCTATTCCGAGATACTGGCCACTTTATTTATATGGGGTAGATTTCTAGGAGTGGGTTTGCTGGATCGAAGAGGGTATTTTTAATTTTATTGACATGACAGGTTCTTTCCTCAAAATTCTAGAATTTGTTATGCATGTGTCTAAATTTACCAAGTCTACTGCAACCAAGGGCAAGACTGCATTCTATGCTTCTTGGTATCCCTAGCACATCGCATAAAACCTGGCAAACTGAGGCAGATGGCATTATTCTCTTTTCTTTGTTGTTTTTCTCTCTCTCTCTTAACTGAGCACATCACAAAAATCTTTCAATGAGAATGCAATAATCACTTGTGCAACATTGGGCAAAGTGACTTCATGCTTTTGAGGATATTTCTTTCCCTATCTATAAAATGTGGAATAATATATGTAAGAGAACGTTGAAAGCCAGAATATGCTATGTGAATATGCTGGGCTTTTCTGTTGGTGTTGTCATTGATGATGACTACATTTTAAAGGATTTTTCTAGGGGCATTTGCTTGGCATGAGCTTCTTAACAAATAACATTTCCACACAGGTAAGATTTTTCTGCCCAGACTCCTCTTAGCTCATGGGAGTGTGTTCTCAGCTCACACTTCTGGCATAGAGCCTGGCTGCGCTCCTAGTGAGGTTAAGGAAATTGGGCAACTCAGCAGCTTGGAGCCTCACCTACTGGTGTGGGCTTTGTTTTAAGGCTCTCAATTCCTCTAACCATCTCTTTAGTCCTAGTGACTGAATTATAGCCTTCAGAAGGCCTTAGATATTGGAAAACCCACCGAAGTCCAGGGAAGGGGGGAAGGGATAAGGTCAAACAGAAAGATCAGTGGGCAAAGAGTCAGATCGAAGATAATTCTAGTCCTTACTTTACCCATGTGCCCATGTCCAGGTCATCCCCTGAGCCTCAGTTTCTACTTTTGTGAATCAAGAATATTTTTTCTGCTTGCAGAGCAGTGGGACACTAGTCACACTGTGTTCTATATGGATGATGCCTTCTATATATATACTAGGGGACCAATGCATGAATTCATGCGCCAGGAAAGGAACTGTGGGCCATGAGGTTGTGGTGGGCACAGGGGCGGGTCTTGGCCCATCCTCTGCGCCCCCGCCCAGCCCCTCCTGCTGCGGCCCCTGGTCCCCTGTTTGCCAGCAGCCCCGCTCCCGCTGCCACCTCTCCCGTGCACTGACAGTGCCAGCCCCACTTGCACCCATTGATGGCATGGAGCAATTGGGGCCGGCACCAGCAGCAGGTGTGAGCAGCAGCTGCTGCCCCTATTGCCCCTCAGGAGCATGGGGAGGTGGAGAAGCCCTCAGAGGCAACCGGGCCAGCAGCCGCTGTCACACCTGCTGACGATGCCGAGTGATCGGGACTGGCATCGGGCACCAGCAGCGGGTGTGAGGGCCAGGCAGGACCGCAGCATTCAGGAGCAAAGAATTTTCAGTAACCACCAGAGGCTCGCCCTGATGACGGCAACTGGCGCCCCACCTTGGTCTGGCGCCCCTGCTCATCTGCTTCACCATCCTGCCATGGCTGACGCCTGCCGTGTTCTGCATGCACCCCCTGTTGGTCAGCACACATCATAGTGACCAGTTGCTTGGTTATTCAGTTGTTCTGCCATTTGGTCTATTTGCATATTAGGGTTTTATATATATAGATGGTTTGGATTTGTACAAGACCTGCTTGTAGGTCCCCCCTCCCACCACCCCCTGAGAATTGAAATGTGATATATATACAGAGGTTTGTATAAATGGTAATCCTTACGTACTTAGATGGGTTTCCTCATTGTTAACTAAACCTTTTTATAGACCATTTAAACTTAGAGTATTATCATGGGAAGGATGGACTCAGGTGGAATTGGGATTCCTCATGCTCACAGCCAGAATTAGAAGGCCAGGAGGTGCCCCTGCTTTAGAGAACAGAGTGTTCAGGTCACCCATTCTTTCTTTGCAGAAGCTTCTCAAGGCTCAAGTTCATGACAGTGTCTGGCCTCCTTTGTAGCTCTCTTGCTCTGGCGACATTCCAGATGCCCACAGCTGGTGTTTTGTCAACCACAGGGCAGGATAAGCCATGGTTGACTCAAAAACCTGGTGTAATTCTTTGGCAGTGAGGTCCAGAGCCCTGGTGTCTGGACACAACTTCTCTGCCAGGCTCACTTCTGCTGTGACTGACCTTTAAGAAAGACTCTCAGAGCCCTGGCTGGTATGGCTCATTTGGTTGAGTGTGGGCCCCATGCACCAAAAGGTTGAGGGTTCAATTCCTAGTGAGGGTACACGCCTGGGTTTTAGACTTGATCCCCAGCAGAGGGTGTGCAGGAGGCAGCTGATGGATGTTTCTCTCTCTCTCCCTCTCCTTTGCGCTTTCTCTAAAAATAAATTTTAAAATAAAATTAAATAAAAAAGAAAGACTCTCAGAGGCAGACTGACTTTTGCAGTGATAGCTGAAGCTTTTTCCTTTCCTTTTTTTTTTTAAAAAAAACTTTATTGATTTTTTACAAAGAGGAAGAGAGAGGGATAGAGAGTTAGGAACATCAATGAGAGAGAAATATAGATCAGCTGCCTCCCGCACACCCCCTATTGGGGATGTGCCCGCAACTAAGGTACATGCCCTTGACCGGAATCGAACCTGGGACCCTTCAGTCCGCAGGCCAAAGCTCTATCCACTGAACCAAACCGTCAGGGTTTTCCTTTCCTTTTTTTTTTTTTTAAAGTATTTTTATTGATTTCAGAGAGAAAGGGAGAGGGAGAGATAGATAGAAACATCAATGATGAGAGGGAATCACTGATCGGCTGCCTCCTACACACCCCCTATTGGGGATCGAGCCTGCAACCCAGGCATGTGCCCTTGACTAGAATCGAACCTGGGACCCTTCAGTCCGCAGGCTAATGCTCTATCCACTGAGCCAAACCAGCTAGGGCTGAAGCTTTTTTCTTTCAATCAGACCTTTCCCAGCACAGATAAAAACAGCTCCCTCAAGGAGCATGGGGAAAAGCACCTAAGTGACAGCCCCGTGCAGGTGTGTAAAGTTTACGTATTAGTCATTTTGCATTTATAAAAGCAAGCATGCCTGCTCTGAGAGAAGGAAACTGGAAGAACTGCTGCAACTTTCCCCCGAGATTAATGGCTGTGAGATGTTGCAACAAACCCCAACTCCTTCTGGGAATGGGTGCACTGTTTATCTTTGGAGCCCGCCAGCATGGTGGTGAATGCTAAGGAAGTGCTCCACACCCTTTCTGCTGCGCTCCAGTCCAATGTGCAGCCTCTAGCCGCAGCATCAGGTTCCCGCCTGCAGAGCCAGTGGACTGCCGGACAGAAAGAAATGGTACTTTTCATGTGGTCAGCATGGGCTTCTGTCCCACAGGGGAGCACTGTACGTCCTTTGAGGCCTGGTTCTTTCGTCTTTGCAGCTGAGCCAAATGGCGGTGCCAGGAAGAACGTGCTGCCTTCTGGTGTGGGATGCTCTTGTCAGTCAGGGCCAAAGAGACTCCAGCTCCGGAATGTCATGAAAGGCTTTCAGCCCTGGGCCTTTACATTCCCAATGCAGCTCAGGTCTGACAGGAGAGGGCACCCTTTGCAGTTGGAGCAAAATCTCATGCTTACCAGCACTATGGGGGGTTGGGTTGGCAATGAGGGTGAAACTCAGTTATATGTATTCTATCCCCACTCAGAAAGGGGTGACTCATCAATGGGACCCTTTCTTGGAATTCCCTCTTCTCATCACAAGATTTGAATAAATGTGAACAGAAAAGAAAAAGTAAAATAAAATTTAAAAAGGAAAACAGTACTTTTGGACAGTCTCTGCTTTGGGAAGTTAGCTCTAGTTACACACACCAGGAAGCTCTGTCTACATGGTGCCAACACAATGGGCTGAAAATGAACCAATCAGCCAAGTCAGTGTGTGTGTGTGTGTGTGTGTGTGTGTGTGTGTGTGTGTGTGTCTCATTCTCTCTCTGAATGAATGAGTTCCAGTGGGTGAATAGTCAGTTTTGTTTTGCTGCTTTAGTAAAAAGAAAAGAAAGTGTCTGATATGCAAAGCTAAATTAACCATAAATGCCTTAGCTATTCCTGAATACAGATTTCAAACCAGAAAGGAATGGATTAAAATTCCACTGGAGAAACTTGGCAGTTCCATGACTTTGGCTAGTTAACACAATCAACTTGAAGACCAGGTGAGACTTTCTCACCTTTAACATTGTACTTACAAGACTTGTTCATAGTTGATGGTGACGATGAGATGAGATAGCATATGTAAGAGTACCCCAGCTCGGTGAAGTCACAGGAGAAGTAAGTCTAGTGAGAGAGTCAGGGACTGAGCCTGGCTGCCTTGGCTCAGTTTTTATCCTAAAAGCAGTGGGAGATAAAAGAAGGTTTCAGACAAGGTCGTGATTAATGGCTGTGGCATGGAGAAGGCATTGTCAGAAGGGGGAAGGGTCAAGATGAGAGACAGGGAGACCAGTTGGCTGTGGCAGCAGTCCACGTGACTCCCCACATGGCCCTCTGTGGGTTCCTGGCTTTGGGCACTGCACCTACCTCTAATTCCATGAAAGTGCTTTGACCTCAGGTTCCTAATGGTGGGCACACCATTGTTAACGTACGAAACATTCAAACCTGTGAAGAATTTTTTTGTGAGTTTATTTGAGCCAAACTATTGACAGTTGCTGGGAAGCAGAATCTCAACGGATTGAGATAATGCTCTGGAGAATGGCAGTTTTGCATCTAGTTTTATACATTACAATCAAAAGAGGAGATGTAAGTGGGTTACATGAAACCCGTTAGTAATAGATTAGGGAGGTGGGAAAAAGCAAAGTGGGGAAACCTCTGGGATTGGATAAAAAATAAAATGATTGACACATATTTCTTTTACTTAGATGGGTGCAGGATAGTTAGCAGTCAACAACTTAACTCAATAACAATGAAGGGATTTGTGGTCTCCGTAGAGTGGTTTTGAGGGGTTCGGTAAAAGAAAATTACTTGGATATTCCAACGATATGTTACTGTAGATGCAAAAAGACAATAGACTCAGTCCCGGTGAAGACTAACCTTTGTCAGGGAAGATACTGGCATAGGACATGACTACCCACCATAAATTGCTTTTTAGTTTAAAAAGTTTTAATTTAAGACCATCCTTTGTGCTTACTTTAGGCCTCTGAGTTTGCAAGGCTGCCACATAGGCCTTCCCTGAGCCAGTCAGGTTAGCATGTGGCCTCTTTTCATCCACGTCATTACTAAGTTCACTCCTTGGGCCAAATGTAGTTTTGATTTTATTTTGTTAAATCAATATATATTAAATACTTAGTATGTGCTGAAACTCTACTGGCTGCATAGTTTAATGCACAGATGGCAAATAGGGTTCAACTACTCACCAGTAGAGCTTGTGTTGAAAGGATTCCAGGGCCCCACAGTTTAGAGGGCCAGGATTGATTAGTTATGTCTGCTGTGGGTGAGGGAGTGTTGGCAGCATGTGTCTCTCATATTTTCCACCTCTGGCCCTGTGGCTCCCAGCTCCTATATTCTACCCTAGCCTGATCCTGGTTCTGCCTGGACCGTATTACACTCAGATAGCTCCCGTTAGTCTAGATACAGTATTAGACACCTGTAGTTGTTTCCTGACTAGAAACAGTTGGAAAATGGGCCTTTTTTTCTTTTGTTGCCATTGAAACAGCTATGCTAGCAGTATGTTAGCTGACAGGGCCCTCCATGTAGAGAGAACATGCCTGATAATGAACAGAGAGGAAAGTGGAGTTGAGCGATAAAGAGGCTGAACAGAGTAATAGTTTGAAGCCCAGGATCTATCTGAGGCTCTCATCCAGGTAGAGGCATCCTCTGGGGGTCTTGAAACATAATTCCCATAGATAAGAGGAGATAAGTGTAAAGGCAAAAATCGGGATAAGTGATTTCTGCAAGTTGAGGAAATTTTGCAAGTGATGCTCACCCTGACATCTGACCTCTGACTTCTTCTGGAAAGAAAGATAGAGGGAGAGGATGGAGCGCTCAGGGGAAAGTTAAGGTGGGGTGGGTGAAAAGCAAGAGTAAGAGGGAGAAAGCACAAGAAAGAGAGAAAGAACGGGAAGGCCGTCAATTTTGGAGAGAAAAACATACTTAGCTCTCAGCATTGCAGAGAAATGTCAGTAGGGAATTTGCAACAGAATGGTCGGAGTTATTGAGTTACAGGATGAAGATGCTTGAATAATTGCAGGTGGAGAGACTGAGAATTCTCTGTAATTATTAACAAAAGCCCTGATATCTAGAGGCATGCATTCTGATATAATGGACCCATATGAGGATTTCCAAATAATAATAATTTAAAAAAGAGGTGAGTATTTGAGCATCCAAATATGACCAAAATGAAAGCATTTCTCTTACCCTAAAGAGAAGGACTTGGTTATTAATATCACATCAGGCCTGTATGGTTTTCATTACTTTTAATGTTCCTCTGTATCTCCAGAGATGCAAATGGAAATATTTGATAGAGAAAAACTTGGGTGTGGGCCTTTTCCTTAATTAACATACTTAGTATAGGATAGTGAATTGGAGGAGTGGGTGAACCACATGAAGTCAACTGCTTCATATGCCTCATTGATTCATTAATTCATTTACTCATTCTTTCAGCACATGTGTGCTGGATAGTCAACTGATATGTGCTAGGCACTGGAGACACAGACAGGGATCAGTTTTCTGTTTTCAATAAGACCAAGGTTCTAATGGGGAAGGTGACCATGCAAATAAATCAATTATTACACAGTGGAAAAGTACTGTCATGATGGAAGGTACAAAGAGTATAGAGCATAGCTTCAGTGGAATAGTACATTCATGAACATGTAGGAGTTTCTAGGTCAAGAGGGTAGGAAGGGAATTACAGGCAGTGGCAGGAGCATGTCATATACAATGTCAGAGAGGTGAGAGGCAGGGCATGCTTGGAGGACCAAGAAATAGTTGGTGTGGCTGAAGCTTAGGTGTGGGAAGTAACAGCCTATGGTTTTGAAACTAGATTGAGAATAGCCTCTTGCATGCAACAGAAGTTCTCAACCTTGACCACGCATTGATGGGGGAGTTTAAAAAATATCAATGTCTGGGTCCTACACAGGGATTCCAATTTAATTGGTCTGTGGAGTGGCATGGGCATTGGGACCTTAAAAGCTCCCCAGGTGACTCTAATGTGTGGCAAGAGTTGAGCATTATTGCTCAAGGAGATAGGAAGTCCCAATTTATATTGTTATAGCATTACTTTAGCATCATCGATATAGAGGCTGGAGACTGGTTGCAGGGAGGCATGTTAGAGATCAAGTACATATGTCCAGGTAAGAGAGGATGAAGGTCTTAAACAAGACACTGACCATGAGGAAAGAGGGAAGGGAACAGATTTGAAAGATACCATGGAGGGAGAATTAGTGGGCTGGGATGGCAAGAAGAAGGAAACAACAAATGTGGATATTCCAATTTCTTGAGTGAATGCTGGGGCCTTCACTGAGACAGGAAACCCAGGAGAAGAAACAAGGTTGGGTACATGCTTAGGAGTTTTGGTAACAGGAGTGGAGACGATAAATTCAGCTTGTCTTGTGAGTTTGAGGGGTTTGTCTAAGTTTTCCATCTTTCAAGCCTAGCCAACTCTTTGTAGGCTTTTCCAGTTGTGTGGATATCACAGACCAGATTGCTCAATATTAATTTCCATCGTCTTCGAGATGCTTTCTGATAATGCAGAAACTGGACAGGAAAAGACCCTTCTATTTGCTAGACCCCATACAGCCAGGGTTCTTCGGCATGATATTAGGCTCTGTCAATCAGATGTATCCACATTCGGTTCAACAGATAAAAGTGAAACATGATGAGAAGGAAGCCATACTTCTGCTGCAAGAATGTTCATGCAGGCATTTAGGTTTGAGGGTTTTTTTTTTGTTATTTTTTCAGCATTTGCACAGAGATCACAACTGCCCTTCTCTTACTTTACAAAAGGGGCACCTGTAACTCCTTTTCCCCACAAATACCCACTTTGCCTTGGAGTGAAGTTTGAAATATTGGTATTTATTAAGCCTCCTTTAATCAAGGCCCCATTGCTTTGTTATTGGGCTTTTCTTCTGCCTAATATGCATTTCCATTAAGAGAAAGTGATGCTTTAGAAAAGTAGGTTTTGTTACACACTGGGATCTTATAACTTCAGATATACTGTGGTAGAGGGATAATAATTTTCATTTAACCACCTCTCTCAATCATCCCCCCAAATATTAGCAAAGAAAATCTTTCTTCTGACAGGGGAGCCTGTTAAAGAGTACAGCAGAGAGTGAGTACTGGTGAGAAGTAACCAAAGCAGCCAGGCCTCATTTCCTTTATAACCAATGAATGCAGGGCAAAACTCTTCTTCCTTCTCTCTCTCTCTCTCTCTCTCTCTTCTCTCTCTCTCTCTCTCTCTCTCTCTCTCTCTCTCTCTCTCTCTCTCTCTCTCTCTCTCCACTAGACTTAGAATACTCAACATTCCTAAAAACCATGCTGGGAAAGACTAATATAGGAGGTGTGTGCCTTCTCCACATTCTCTCCCTTTTCAGTAAAGGAAAAGAGCTTGCAGAGAACTCATATTGATTTGGTCTTGATCCTTGTCTCATTTTCATATTGTGTATTTCAAGAAAAGAAGATGATAAACTTCATGTTTGTCTCCCTTCAAAAACATTATTTTTAAATAAAAATAACATGCAAGAGGTATGAAGTGTTTTATATTATTCTGAACACTGATTTAGACTCCTTTTTATTTGCTATTACAAACAGATTATTTGACTTTCACAGGAAACGTCCACTTTTCACTGTGGTCTCCAGGTGACTTCATTAAAATCTGAAATTTATATACTTAGTTTTGTTGCAGGAAAAGTATTAAGTAATCAGTAAAAATTATAAATTAAAACAATTAGGCTAAAATGCAGTATGAAATGGAATGGAAGAAAAGTCACAATGTCAAATATTAGACATTAAAAGATTTGCATATGTATTTTTTTATCTTTATTTTTTTTTAATATATATTTTTAAATTGATTTTAAGGAGGAAGGGAGATAGAAACATCAGTAATGAGAGAGAATCATTGATTGGCTGCCTCCTGCATGCCCCCTACTGGGGGTTGAGCCTGCAACTCAGGCATGTGCTCTTGGCCGGAATTGAACCTGGGACCCTTCAGTCCTCAAACCGACGCTCTATCCACTGAGCCAAACTGGCTAAGGCTGCATATGTATTTTTTAAAAGGTAATAATGAGAATTAAGGTTTATGATATTTATATTCTATTGGATACATTAAAATAATTATATTTCTGCTTTATTTTTAAAATTAATATTTACAATGCATCATAAATTACATTATTTTCAGCTATTTAACTAATGATGGAATATTTTGGATGTCAACTTAAAAATGTGCAAAAGGGTGCATAGTTTTTAAAAATTCTTCTGGAAGATGTGACAGTAAAATACAAGTGGGAAGGCCACTGTTCTAGCTACGGGGCTTCAACTCTCTCATCCTTCCAGTCCTGCTGCACCCTCCCCCCACCTGGAGAGATGAGCCTGGGTGGGATCAGAGAATCAAATTAACATCAACACCGGCTGAAGAAAAATGCCACTGGAAGCATCAGCCTGCTGCTGAAGACCAACGTTCAAATACATCCTGAACTAAAACAGGAGAGACGTCAGGTCCTCGGCTGCTTACATCACTCATGCCACCGGCCCCTCTGTCAGGCCAATCCAGACTTGACAAAAATGAAAAGTGTGGGCATGTCTTGCTGGGATACATCACACACACCACTCCACCATGTACACTCGGCTCACTTTACAACCCTTTACAACTCTCAGTTACAAGCAGGAACCTGCTAGTTTATTAATTGCTGTTTGGATAAGTGTCAGGGGTTGATGAACAGTTCTGTATAATGGAGCAAGTGAAAAACGGGTCATTGACATGCTTTTCTTCACCTTCTTCCTCACCTCGGTCCCCATCTTGGAGGTTCCCTATTTTACCTGCACACTTTAGGCTACCTCTGGCTCTTGTGTATTAAAATATTTTAACACCCAGGAGGTTTCACTCACTAAGGGCTTTGAGTGGTCTCCAGGTGACTTCTTAACCTCAAATTGTATGTCCGCCCAAGATTTAGAAACCCCACTGAGATCCTGCCATCTTTGAGTCTTTGTTAAGGAGCCAAGCCCCTCGGGCAGCTTCCCCAGTGTCAGCACCTTGGCAACGCCCTGGTTTGAACATGATTTTAATAGCGACTAATTCCCTTGGCTATGGCCCTGCCGCAAATGGCTCATCGTTTTACAGGCAAGTTTCAACAGTCGTGTAACCAGATGAGAATATTTGCCCAAACAATAGCATTGTGGCAGAAAACAGCTAAGGCACATCAGGGGCACAGCTGTAAGGCAGATAGCAAATGGAAGGTGAGATGAATTATCTACTCCCTGGGCTGAGCACTTAAAGTAATCTGCATGGTTTCTGAAGGGAAGCCAGGCAACTATGGGCATTTGTAATGTTCAAGAGGGAATTTGCACTCAGGGACAATGGCTCCCAGTAAAGTGGGCGGAGGCGGTCAGAGGAGTTACTCCTCAGTTCCAAGCCAAGTTTAAAGAGAGAGAAAAGCCACGGTCTGAAACACCCCTGGAAACATGCAGGCTTGAAGCAGCAAACTCATCCTTGGTATTGGATGTGCCATCGCCCCATCCTCCGCACCCCTACACCCACTCCTTTGGGCACTCTAGTGGTCCATTCCTTCAGGGTTCTGCTCCATGCTGGCGATGGGTGGTGGGAGGGTACCAAGAAACAGCGTGCCTGAGGCTGGGATGTTCAGTCTCTGCGATGTCAACCTCTGAAACACAAAGCATTACTCAAACATCTGTCATTTGCCTTTTAGCCAATTATAAACCAACTCACCAATTCATATAAACCCAGATTGACTCCAGTTGGAGGCTTAGCTTAGGCCGCCTCCAGCAATACAAAAGTACAGATGACGTGTGAAGTGGCACTCACACAAAGGCCACCTTTCCTCGCATTCATTTCTAAGGAGAGTTGCCACTCCTTGAACATCTGCTGAGGGGCAGGGTCTTTAAGCAGATGGATGTGAATTCTCATCCTGGGGCCACCAAGAAAGTAATCTTTCCCCTTTCTCCAGACTCAGGGAGATGACAACATTTTCCCCAAGGGAGTGGCTTCTATGGAGCGGCAGTCAGTCTATCTCACTCTGGAGTCTGGGTCATTTCTACTACATTTGCTGCCATGGACACTGCTTTTCCTGATCTTGAGGTAATAAGCCCACAGTCTTGACCTTGTGCCCTGTGATTTTGCAGACTTTGGCATTTCCAACCTTTCCCAACAATGGAGTCCTGTTTGTCTTAGAATCCATGGGAAGGTAGTGGCTCTCGGCTTCCTCTTCTTTCAGCTGCCCTTCTCTGGAACTTCGCCAGGTTTGCCCATTCTCCTTGAATTTCAATGGCCAGGCCTGCAAGCAGTACTCCAGAGGCCAATGTTCTTTTGTTTGGTGTAAGGATAAGGAGCCACTTCTCGTTTGTTTTTTAATTCCCAACATTGACCACAAAATTCCAAAATTTTTGAGCTGAAAAGAAGCTTAGGAATCATCTATCCCAGTGGTACTCAAACTTCAGTTTGCATCAGAATCACCAGGAGGGCTGGAGCATTAGTTACTTATTGCTGTGTAACAAATTATTACATTACGATGCTAAACTTAGCATTGTAAAATAAAAGTGTATGGTTTCACAGTTTCTGAGGATCAGGAGTGGCTTAGAAGAGTTCTGGCTCAAGGTCTCTGATGAGATTGCAATCAAGGTGTTTGTTAGGACTGCAGTCATCTGAAGGCTTGATTGGGCTGGATGATATGTTTCCCTTATTCGCACGTAGGCATCTCCATAAAGCTGCCTGGATGTCCTACAAGTCTGGCAGCTGGTTTTCCCAAGGCCAGTGATCCAAGAAAGATCAAGAGAATAACAAAGACAAAAGCCACAATGCATTTCGTAATCTAATCTTGGAAGAGACTTATCTTCACTTCTGAGGTATTTTAGTCATCCGTCAGATTAATTCTAGTTCAAGGTAGGACAGGACTACAAGGGTGTGAATTCCAGGAAGTAGGGATCACTGGGGACTATCTAGGAGTTTGGAACATGGATTTCTGAGCCCCATCCTGAGTTTCTGATTCAGGAGGTTTGAAATGGGGCGCCAAACTTTTTTAACAAGTTCCAGGTAGTGCTGATGCTATTCATCTAGGACACACACTTTGAGAACCACGGATCAATCCCTTATTCTGATTTTGTAAGTGGTGAAATTGAGTCTCACAAGAATGGGGGGGGGAAAAAAGGAGAGAAGCAGGGAAATATACCAACAATTAATTATTGAATATCTGCTATGTGTCAGGCACTAAGCAGGAGTCTTTATATATATTTTCTTGTTTAATACAAAAAATTCTGTGCATTATTCACCATTTCATGAATGAAAAAACTGAAACTAAGAGAGATTAATTGCCCAAATTTACATGCATAGTTACTGAAGGACAGGACTGGAACCCAGATTGCCTGACTCTAAAATCAAAGTCATTATATAATCAAATATCTCCCAAATTTACTATTCTATCATAAGTGGAATTGTTTTTCCTAAAAATACATTAACTGTAATGTTATGGCTCAATCACACAAGAATTGGGAGTCACCCTATAAATTGTACCTATTGAATTTGCAGCTAAAAATTAACCTTAGTTTCATTTGAGGACTTAGAGAGTCAACATTCATAGTGCTTTCTAAGCCTTGTGGAACATGTCTAAGAAACTGGTTCCAACAGAGATCCCCAGAGGATTCTGACAATTACACTACTACCCAGAGGACATAACCTCAATCTATTCAAGTGCTAAACTTGCTTGCTTAAGTCACAGTTCCACTATAACCTTGGCTAAGTCTTTTAAAAGCCTTGTGCCTTTGGTTCATTATTTGTAGAATGGAAAGAATAACACTTGCTTCCTTGCCCACCTCAGAGGGTTATTGTGAGGATCAAAAGAAATAATATATGTAAAGTCTGTGCAACCTGCCAAGTGCCTTGCATATAGAAGATTCTATTGCTATTACTGCATTTGTCGACTAGTATCTGCTTATTTCTGCTTTTTGGTTCTTACCTCCTATTCTTAAGACTAGAATGCTGGAGCCCTGGGCAGTGTGGCTCAGCTGTTTGAGCATCATCTTGTATACCAAAGGGTTACCAGTTCAATTCCCAGTCAAGGCACATACCGAGGTTGCAGGTTCGATCCCTGGAGTGGCCAATTGATGTTTCTCTCACATTGATGTTTCTCTTTCTCTCTCCCTCTTCCTTCCTCTCTCTTTAAAATCAATAAAAACATATTTAAAACAAAGAATAGGGTGCTGAACTTTATTGAAATCCCTTTAGGCACTAAATGATTATTTAATTTTTCTTTCATAACAGGTATTTCTCCAGGCAGAATCAGTAATAGGGTAAGAATTTTTAAAAATAAAAAAAGAGGGGGAAATACAAACTCTTACTATATTCATGGCCCTGTGCTGGGGGCTTAACTTATTCTACTCCTTGTAACAAGTCTTTAAGGCTGCTAGCAATATCTCTGTTTTAGATATAGAAACTGAGGAAAAGAGACATAAGATTGTTGCTGTCTGTAAGAAATCAGGATTTTATTTTCTTAGATCACTCAGCAGAGTCTAGCTCATAGAAAATGTTCTGAGAATGAAAACTTTTTTAGTATTCCACAGATGCATCTATGGGTGATGATCAGGACACCCTCCCACCCTATTGGTGGGCTTGCTGGAATTGGGTATTTGGAGAACAACCATACAAGAAGGACTTACAAATCCTTTCTTCGCAGTATAGAGCATGGTACAAAGACTTCTTTTGGTAGAAGGCTAGTTTCTATTAAGCCTGCTATTGCTGACTTTTTCCTTTATTATGGACAATACTGGGAGCAGAATTTCCCAATGCTGACCACTTGGTAATGTTTTAGAACACCCAGTGTGTGCACTGGTCACTAGGAGGCAGCATGGGTTAACGAAGAACCAAAGTGATTTGGGGCAGAATTATTAGATGTGTAAACTAGAAAAATGCCATAAATGTAGTACATCTTGATGTCCACAAAACACTTTGAGTCAGATGGAGAAAGGGGAGCTAGGTACAGGGAGCTTCCAACAGCTGGTTGAAAATACTCAAGAAAATACTGATGTGGTGACATGTTATAATGTTTCACTGTTGATCCTGCTCTATGCAACACTTTCCTTAGTACTTTTGTCAAAGGTTGATGACCAGCTTATCAACTCTAGAGGTGATGTAAAGCTGGGATGGGTTGAGAGTACGTTGTATGATAGACTACAGGTTTAAAATGAACACTAGACAAGTTAAGTTAAAACTTAACTAATATTAATATAGATCCACTACATGGATTCGATAACAGCAAAATCATAAGACAGAATGAAGAACTGGTTTGTCTGTAGCCCATACAATAGTAACTTGGGCATTTTAGTTAATCGTAACCATAGTCTGTATTTTTCAAGTTCATTTTATTTAGTTAAGAAGGTAGATAGTTAACGGGCTTGACACAATACACCTTATCATAGGACCCCTTAAGAAGTCTTGGGCTATGCTAATGGTAATTCAATCCAACTGGTATGGACACAGACTGATTTAGCAAACTCACTGTAGCTGTCATTGAAAAACCCAGTTGATGCCCAGTCCTGACTATCTAAAGTCAGAGTTCACTGTTAAAACCTGGAAAGGTGAGTCACTAGGCAATGCTAGGGATTCAGCTGTGGGATCAGCTGGTGAAGGAAACAAAGCTAGAACAAGACAGGCTAAGACCATGGCAATAGTAGGGAGTGCCCTCTACGAGGAGATAATCAACAGTCCAAACCACAGGATCCAGATTAGGTGACAAACTCAGACTCCAGCATCTATCTCCTAGGGAAATAGCCAGAGCCCATAGGAAATAGCATCAAGTTTCACTGAGTTTAGATCACGATCCCAGATAGTGGCTGGCGCCATTATCCAAGGCAAAAACCTATCCCTACTGGGTCGCCATAAAAGCCAGGACCAAGGACCAGGAAAACAAAGTAAAAGAAGATAAAAGCCAGGGAATTTGTGACTTCATGTTACATAGAGGTGTCTAACTCTCAAAGAGGTACTGTACCCGTGCTAGACTTGTTAGCAAAACAAAAGTCAAACTTCTCATGTTAGTGGAGCAGGGATTTCTAGTGGACTCTGTGCTCTGATTAGCGTTGGAGGCAAAGAGAAGAAAATGAGCAGGGAAATGTGTTAGGACTAATATGTGCCAGGCGCATTAGTACATTATCTTTAACCTCACAACAACTCTGTGAAGAAAGCATTATTAACCTCATTTTTCAAATTTGGAGAAGGAGGCTCAGAGGGGTTAAATAAAGTGCCCTAGGTCACTGGTGAGGGCGGAATTCACACACATCAAACAATAACTAATTGAACAATGCCCTCTGTGGTCTGTGCCAGGGGAGTGGTGCTGATGATAATGGCCACAGGGGTGTAAACAGAACTGGCAGAGGTGCCAAACCAGCTTTGTAATAAATGAAAAAAAATCAATCATCTCATGTGTTGCCCCTTACTACCAGGTGTTGGGAAAGAAAGCATTACTTCTCCCAAAGCACTTTTCAAGTCCTGCATATTCCAGAAACTCTGCTTTATTATTCGTAGAAGCTCCTCAACTGGCTTGGGGCAGGGGAGGAGGAAGCAAATTGTTTTAGTCCTTTTATTTAGGTTACCTTGTTTAATTTTCTCAATACCAGCAAGGAAGGTATGAATTTTTTATTTACTAGATGGGACCATTGAACCTCAGAGAACTTGAATTTTCCCCAAATTTTGCAACCTATAGATAATCCTGTTTGTTCTGATCCTGAGTCTAGGTGGGCTATTTGTTACCAATGCCTCCCTCTCTGTGACATTTTTTAAATTATCATGGGATTTATTATATGTGGCTGGTTGGTTGCTTGGCCTCTGTAACTGCTTGTCCACTCATTGAGGGATTTTTCTCTTCGTTCTGAAGTTGTGAATGACTGTCTTTGCTGGATGCTGCCTACTTGGGCCATAGCACGTGGTCCCTTAGTAATCATTTGGGTCCTTGGTCAGTCAGTGTAGACAACTAAACATGAAAACGTGGGCTACAGAGTCTACTTTCAAATGGAGGATATCCAGCAAGATGGTGTATACTTATGAAACACAGATATTTTCAAAGTCCCCTATGATGAGCGTGTATTAATCTGTCCAACCAGCACTCCTTCCTTTTTCTAGAAATAGACCTTTTTCATTTGGAGCACTTTGATCCCCTCACTCCAACATGGTTTTAGGGGAGACTGACCTCCTCCTCCTTGGCCGTAGAAGTTGTCCAGGAATGGGCACATGACCCAAACCAGATCAATCAGAATAGTTCCCTGGGATTTTTTGAACTGGAGCTAAGAAGAATTTTTCACAGATGGTAATGCAGGGAAGATAGGAGCCCACAACTTTGGGGAGCATAGGTCAATCTTTAGAGAGTAAGTCAGTTTTGGAGGATGAGGTTGATGTAGAGAGAGAAGCAGAGATGAGAGAGAGAGAAAGAGAGAGAGGACCTGAGTTATAGAGTGCTGATGGAGCTGTGTCCTGGGTCCCGAATTCCAGACCCCAGGTAATGTGACCCCAAAATGTCTCCTTATTGCCCAAGCTAGTCAAAGCCATCCTCCTATAAGTGGCAGCCTCTGGGAGACACAAAGCACACCTCTCCCATCTGTGTAGCACAGTGGAGTTTTGGGCAGCACCTTGCACAGAGTATGAACTCAGCCAGTGTTGGCTGCATTGAATATTTATACCTTAAAATAACTATTAAGCAGGCATACCTAAAAGAAATCAATTTGATTGATATGCATTAGTCACAACTTGGATTTCTAGTCCTTCAAAGTTTAAGGGGAACCTGACATTTATGGGATTTATTATTAAGGAAACTTTGAATATGTGCTTTCATTTAACTCTTAAGGTAAGTCTTACCTACGTTTTTATGATTAGAGAATTGACGATCAAAGAGGTGAAGTGCATGCCCCAGAACCTGACCCGAGTTGCCCACCACATCATTGGAGCCTGTACTGTTTCATGGGCTCAATTCTTCGGAGGGCCAGTTTGCACTACGAGGCTGAAAGCTAAATACTACACAATCCACACACTTTTAGAGCTCGGGTTCTGAGTGTGATTCATGTCCCCTCTCCCTGATGCTGTGTTATACTGATTGGAGGACTTAATTCCATAGGTGAGATGTGCTCATAACACATCCATTTGGCTGCGGCAGGTTGTGGCTAAAGCATGATGGTTCTGGAACCAGCAGGTGCATCTTCCCACTTTAGTGGAAGTGACTTCCTGATCGTGGGGGGAGCAGCAGAGCCCTTGAGACCCAGATCCACAGTGTGATTTTAGTTGTCATTCCTGGAGGCTCAACCTAGAGTCTGATTCTTCAGTTCTGCCATTGATTCTGTAAACCTAGTGCCCTTCCAGCCAGGTACAAGGGAGTTCCTCTTTCTGCAAATGAACATTGACCATTCAATTATGTCTGCACATATCCAGGGGCATCACAGTTAAGATTCAGGGGAGCAAGATGGATTGACTTCACTTATCTCTCTATATGCTTTCATTCTCTTCTTCCCTTTGGTAGTGGAGACAGAATCTGAGGATCCTCCTCTAGGCTCTGGCCCCTCATTCAACACTATAGAGTTCAATACCTGCTCACGTCCAGCTGTCATGGTCACGGTCCGATCTGACTCCAACAGAGTCATATGGAAAAGAACGAGCATAATTACAACCCCACTGCTATATTGATGTGACCATGAGAGCATCGTCTGGGGCTTTCCTTAGATTGATATCTGTTATGGTAGAACTTTCCCCCCTTTATATCGGGGTCACATGAAAGTGTGTATCTTTTATTTACTTCCTTAAAATGACTCTTAGATGGTAAGTTTCCTTAGCATATAAAATCACAGCTCGGTTTCACATTTTCACAACTGAGCATTTTTCTTTTCTTTTGGGGGAGGTGCCTTGGAATCATAGAGAAATCTTAATCATTTGGTGTGGTTTCCTTGATTAAAGGAACTATAAATGGCTATTTGAGAAGCTCAAGAAAGGCTCATTCTTGGATTAAAATCAGATAAAACTTGTGTCTACCATTCATACTACAGAGCAATTGACTATTCTTTTAAAGTTCAAACACAATAAAATAAGGAAAATGAGAATAGTCATGCCGTTAAGCCTCAATTAGCGAAATGTCTCAGGGAATGAGCTGTCTGATCATTAGGGTAAGAAGAAGGACTTTTCTTACTAATTTCTATGTAGTGGAAGTTTGGCAGCCTCAAGAAAGACCCACACATCCAAAGAAATTCCACTCCCGTGGCTCACCAATGGCTTTGAGTTTCTTTAGGAAGGTGTGATGTTTAATTTTACGTGTCTTGACTGGGCCTTGGAGTGCCCAGACTTTAATCAAACATTATTCTGGATGTTTCTGTGAGGATGTTTTGGGATGAGAACAACATCTGAATTGGTAATATAGGTAGGCCTCATCCAATCATTTAAAGGCCTAAATAGAACAAAAAGTCTGACCTCCTGAGAAAGAGAACATTCTCTGGCCTGACCTCCTTCAAGCTGGGACATTCATTATTTTTTTTCTTTCCTGCCTTCAAACTGAAACATCTGCTCTTCCTGGGATTTGAGCTGCCAGCCTTCAGACTTGAGCAACACCATCAGCTCTCCTGGTCTCTGCTTGATGGCTCACCCTGCAGAACTCAGCTTCCATAACTGTGTGAGCCAATTCCTTAGGTTGTACATATACCATATGTATGATATACAATCTATATTAATCTCATTGGTTCTTTAGAGAACCCTGACTAACACAGAAGGGACCGAAAACAAAACAAAACACCTACCATATGTATACCAGAGAGGAGGCAGGACTCATGAATGCACATTTAGGAGTGAGCAACTGCTCTCTCTGATTTTACCTCTCTCTCTGTTTTAATTCACAAACATGTTAAAGTAGACATCGTTCTCAACAATATTCCCCCCCTCCCCCAAGGAAACTAGGTAATAGCATGTGTTTTTTGTTTGTTTTATTTTTTAAGAAGAGATGGTTATCTCAATGCTGTTATCTTGGTAATTACAAATTGCTTAACACCTCAAAAAAGTAGCCGCCCAAGGGAGGTGGTTATCACAGGGCATTTGCTCCCTGCACTGCCGATCTTCTCTAACACTCCCCACCTCAAGCCTCTCACATACCCCTGGCTGCATAACTCCCATCCATCATCCTGGGTGTGGTGTGACCTCCTCAGGAAGTCTGTCTTGGCCCATATAGTTGGCTTGGGTGCTTGTATCAGACATCGATGCTCCATCAGATCCCTGGGATCCCTTTACTATTTCTCTGTACCCCTCTGTTTCCCGTTCAGAATACTTTTGTTTTTTACAGCCTATACCTGCAATTCTTCTCCAGGGAAGGTGCCCTGGGCCCCCTGGCAGTGGCATGGTAGGGTCTGGGGATGCATGTGCCTGTCCTCACAGCAGTCCCTAGCTAATGACCAGCAGCAGGGGAGTCTGAAAGCCCAGGTTCTTCCCTCTGGTTGGAAGCAACTCTGAGACCTGGCTTATCCCCCAGAGTTCCCCTTTGGGGTCTGGAAACCACTCTCAGTGGGACTTATGCCTCCAATCTCATTCTTTTTGGGCCTCTTCCTCTATGCTGTCCTGCTTCCCCAATGTCTTTTTGATTTCTCTTGGGAGCACTACTTGAAAAATTGCTTATGCACTAATCTATCAGGGGCCAAACCCAAGATGTGCTCCCGTGGACCCCAGGGCATGCCCTTAATATAGTACTGATCACGATGAGTTGTAATTCCCTATCCTCTAGCCAGCCCCCACACTGGCCTGGGAGCTTTCTGAAAGGCAGGGACTATGTTTTTGTCCCACAGCACTATCTCAGGGCCAACACAGGACCTGCCAGAGGACCCAATAAGCTTGTGACTCAATGAGTGAGCCATGAACTCCAGCTATCAGAACCAATTCCAATAGAAGGTTAAACCTGGGAAAATATGTGGGTACCTCTATGTGAGCAAAGGTCCTAAACAGAAACCGAACTGAGTATGTTCCTGAAAATGGAGTGAGAGGGGTTGCCAGGGGCCAGATCTAGGACTAAAATAATCACTTCTTCCTTGTGCCCTTCTGTGCATCTTCGGTCTTGGCCTTTGCTTGTGGATCCCATTTCCCAACAGGCTGACTCTTAGAAATGTGCGCGTAAGTGTATATCTGTCTTCTTCATTTTTAATTCCTCTGCAGCCTCTGCATCCAGACACGTGGATTCCACCACAGGAATCTCTTAGGTTCTTTCTCACTGCTGGCGGCACACCTGCCTTAGAATTCCACCCTGACCCTTACATCTGCCCGATTAGGTCTGCTGACTGCTGTCCTCAGATGTCCTCAGTCTCCATGTCGTCCCTATCAGCTGCCCTTTCCAGATGGCAGGGCCTAAGTGTTACATTCTAATCACAACAGCCCCCGGCCCACTCCTCTGTCCCCACCCAGCGCCAGCACAGTGTGGAATGTGGTTGTGACAGAGAAGCCCGATCTGTTACCGCCACACCGTCCCCGGCACGTCCAGGCAGGCCTGGGCAGGTCGCCATGGGTTTTGTTGACAGGAAGGATGGCCCATAGGGTTCCCAGAAGAAACTGTCAAGTGCCTTGGAACTGACACTTGGCCCAGATGGGGACCTGAGCAGATCGGAAGGCCTTACACACTTACTTACTTGGGTTCCGGGAAGTTGGTTAGCCGTGGGCTGAATGTATCCTGAGGGAAGATACCAAGGCCCACTCATCCAGTTTCTTTGGGGGCAGGCTAAGGCTCAGCTAGAGCAAGTCACAGAGCAGATAGGAAAGGGCCTGAGAGAAAGAGGGCCGTGCTCAACGTGAGGCCCACCAGCTCAGGAAGAGGCGCTCAAAGCAGGTCAGGCGGGGAGAGAGTCATTGGAGAGGGCTGTCTAGTTGTAGAGAAAAGGGGCCTAAATCTCATGGACTGAAAAAAAAGTGCTTGGAAAGGAACTGTATGAACTTATGTTCCTTTCCCTTTGCTCAGGTGGCCGATGCCATCCTTTCATCAAACATTCACGGGTAAGCTATGAGCACTTGGGAGTCAGGCTGGGCAGGAAATGACGGTGACCTTGGCTGAGCAGTCTGACGGAGGGCAGAGGAGATGTTAATGATTTACAGCCAGGGGGCCTGGGATTCCTTCCACACAGACTCACTGCAGATCCCAGCACAGGCAGCTACAGAAGGAACTGCAAAGTGAAGAGGCTCCGCGCAAGGTGATCCCAGGAGGAAGGTCTGGGCAAACAAGTCTGGTTTCAAGTTCTCTCTCATTGTCTCTACCACACTGCCCATTCCAGATCCTCATCTCTCACACCCGCACAGCTGTCGGAGACGCCAAACAAATCTCTCCTTCCTCCTTCCTCCTCCTTTCCTTCAACAAATATGTATCGCGTGCCTTCCTTGCACCAGGCACCAGGGAACTGGCAGTGAACAAAACAGATCAAAATCTCTGCCCTAGTGGAGCTTGCATTCTAGGAGTACACACACACACACACACACACACACACACACACACACACAAAGCACGTTGGAGAGTTATAAGCCATGGAGAGAAGGGGAAAAAGGAGGAGTACTGGTCATAACGGGTAGGGGAGGGGTTGCAATGTTAAGGACAAAGGTCAGAGAAGGCCTTGCATTTGAAATTTTTGTTAAGCTCCTTCTCTATGCCTGCCATTGTGCTAGCCACGGTGTTGGTGTTGTACATAAATTCCAAATAAAAGCATGTGATCTTTGTCCTTGTAAAGCTCACGGCCTAGTTCCTTTTCTGCACACCTTGAGTCTCTCCTTAGTATGACTACCCTAGTGATCTTCCTGCAATGTGGGAGACCCTCATCACTACCCTGCTTAAAACCCTTCAGTGACACTTCCAGGCCTTGAGGGTCAAATTCTGGGTCCTGAGCAGGTTTCAGCCCTTCCATCCCTGTCCCACTCACATTCCAGTCCAATGTCCAGTCATGGCCACACTCCCCTCTAGCTAGGTAGCCACATGGTCTAGTTTGCCTGGAATAGTCTGGGTTTACACTGTCATCCCGCCATCACTGTTAATAGCTTGCCGCTTGACTTTCCAAAGTGACTCAGTTTATAAATTACAGTCACGTTCTGTGTAATACACACCCAATGCTTCAGCTATAAAAAAGATCCACTGTTCTTCCAAAACACGCTCTGCTTCCAACCCGGCACTTGGCTCAAGCTCTCCCCTCGGTTTGGGTTACCCTTTCCTGCCTTGTCTGATGAAAATCTCTTTATCTTTAAAAATCCACTAAAATGTTAGTAAAATGTAGAGACATTTCTGGCCTGTCTCACCACGCTCCCCCCTCCACTGACAGCATTCTGTGTTCCCTCCTCCCTGTCCCTACAGCAGTCACCTTTCTCTAATACCATGTGCTATCACCTTCGTCTTGGTGTGGCCTCTACTCTGCACGAGGAGGCCTGTACACACCGCTCAGCCCCGTGTCCCCAGGGCCTCGCACAGCCTCTGAACCATGGCAGGTTCTGAGTAATTGTTGATTAGGTTGGCTGCAAAAAGGTTGTGCTCTAGTTGCAAAAAGAACGGCTTAAAGCTTTAAATGCTTTCAAGGAAACTGCTAGAACTTGAAGATGGGATCCACCACACATTCCCCCAGCCCTCAACCTCTCACATGATTTCTTTAACATAGAGTGAAGTCGGTGCCCTGGCAGTGGCTCTTTTGTTGATCTGCGCCTTAATTTTCCGACTCACAGGTGCTCACTCACCTGTGCTCCATAATGGCTCACCCTTCCCATCCCCTGCCTCCCTGGGAAAAACTGTTGTGACATGCGCCTTAGGCCGAGTCTTAGGTCAGGAGGGCAGAGAAGGCTATTCTCAGCCTGAACACTGGCACAGAAGGGAATGAGATGTGGGAGCAGGAAAAAGCATCCCTATTCAAAGCTCACAAGTGAACTTTCTAAAAAGGGAAGCATCCAAGGGAAAAGTTTTGGTATCAACAGCAAATTTTTAAGCAGCTAGAAAAGACACAAGCAATTGCATGCTTATCCATCCTGAGAAAAGGAGCACGTTGGAGGACATTTACCCAATGATTTTAAAATCAGGAGGCCAATGGTTAGAAGAGGGGGTGTAGACAATGGATGAGCAGAGTATGATGTTTAAATACTGACCTACCATTCATTCAGGTCTTGTTTCATTCATTCCTGTTCAGTTATATTTACACAATGAGTATGGAGTGCCTACCTTAGACCGGGCACTGTGGGAGGCATCCAAAATACAATGGTGAGTAAAACAAAAGACCCAGTCCATGCCAGCCTGGTAAGGAAGTCAGAAGATAATCAAATGCTCATAAAATAAAAATGCTCTTTGTAAATGGTGGCAAGTGCTCTGAAAGCAGCACACACAGGCCTCTAAGTGGGTGTAACACAGCTGGGGAGCAAGTCCAGGCTTACCTGGGGGAGGAGACAGGGGAGCTGTCAGCTGAAGGACAGACAGGAGTGAACTGAGGCCTGGGTGGGGCCAGGGAGAAGGGCCCCCAGTGGCTCCTGAGGTGGGGGCAATAGCATGGGGGAAGGTCTTGTGCCAGAGAAACATGGCACAAAGAGTTGGTTTAAAGCCCAGAGGGTGAAAGGAAATGAGGATGAGATGAGGCTGAAGAGTGAGGAGGGGGACAGATCATGCAATCTGCATTGGTTACTATAGGGCAGTGGTCGGCAAACTCATTAGTCAACAGAGCCAAATATCAACAGTACAACTGAAATTTCTTTTGAGAGCCAAATTTTTTAAACTTAAACTATATAGGTAGGTACATTGTTATTAACTTAATAAGGGCACTCCTAAGCTGGCCTTTGCTAAAATGTCCTCAATCTGATTGAGGTACGTTTGCTGAGGTTGACCCCTTCCAACTCTCCCATCCACACTTGTCTTGTATATTTGTTTCGTCTATCTCCTTTCCTTCATCCTCTCTATATGTCCAAACCATCTCAACCTACCTTTTTCAATCCTCGACACTACATCTTCTTTCACTCCACAACGTTCCCTAAAATTAAATTAATAAACTTTACTTAAAGTTGTAAGTCTTAGTTAAACTATAGGTATGTTGAATAAAACTTGATATCATCCTTAATAACAATATTATTTATTGATAAAATTAAATTCCTTACAATTTACCTTACAATATCCATAAAATTAAATCATGACAATGACTGACAAACACTAATGTGAACAATGGCCTTGCATCTCCTTCGAAAGGTTGGGTAAGTCAGGTTTGTATGTTGTTGTTTTTAATTTTAGGCACGATTCCAGGTTCTCATCAATAAGACGACTTCTCAATTTCCTCTTGATAAGGTTCATGCTTGAAAATGATTGTTCGCATAAATATGTAGACCCGAATAAGGAAAGAACAGCAAACCCTAGTTTTTTCAGTTGATTATGTGTCAGGAACACTATTCCAGGTGTTAAAAATCAACATAGCTTCCTTCTCCAGGTCTTTCAAAGCAGACCACTTGTGCTGTGAACTAAGTTCACATTTGTTTTTCTCCAATATTTCTATATCAGCACAAAGACGTTCAAATTTCGAGCTCCACAGTTCTTTGTTTTATAAATCCAGCAACTGCATTTCAAAGTTGCCAATGTCAATATTAAAGGGAGAAAAATTTAATTCTGTTACAGTAGCATTGAGAGGTTTTTTAACAAAGGCTAACGTCGCTTTGCTGTTTCTGAATTCCTGAAACCTGTTGAGAAAAGCTTCCCTCATATTTAAAATACCGCACACGTGGTATTTTGTGGAAGAGCCACACTCAAGGGGCCAAAGAGCCGCATGTGGCTCGCGAGCCGCGGTTTGCCGACCACTGCCATCGGGCATGAGGTCCTGTGCCAAGCGCATGGATGACAATGGAGGAGTTGTAGCAGTGGGGCGGGCGGTGGTTGTAATGTATGAGTCACCACCTGATCAGATATGCACTTTGAAAACTTCATTTTAGCTTCAGAGTAAAAAGATTTCAAGTGGAGAAGTTCCTTAGAAAGCCATTGCAAGAATCCAGATCAGAGGAATAGGAATTTGGACTAAGGAGGGGGCCATGAGCCTTTCCATAACCACTCTGAGTCTCTGTGAAATCATATAAAGAAGAAGATAAGACAAAGCTTGGGTGAGTAAACAGGCAAAGTGGTTCACTGAAAATGCTCAGTAGAGACGTGGTCTCCCTCCCTCCTGACACAGGCAGGCTGCTGACGCTGGGCCAAGGCTCCTGGCCTGTTCAGCTCTGCTTTCTGAAATGATTTTTGTTTTATGCACAGAAGCAGCCCTGTGTTTATGCAGGGAAGTGGGGACAGGAAGCAGCCAAGACACATTGTAGAAAAGTTCCTTTCCAAAATATTTTTGAGGTGTAAAAAATGAGGCCAAGCTATATAGATCCTGGGAACGTTTCTCTCTCTCTCTCTCTCTCTCTCTCTCTCTCTCTCTCTCTCTCTCTCTCTCTCTCTCTCACACACACACACACACACACACACACACACACACACACACACCCCAGGGTGAGGTTCCTTAGGTAAAAGATGACATGGGTCTCAGCTCATGACAGGGAAGGCAGTGCCTGGCTAGGAAGGCTGTTGACTCTGGAAAGTGTTGTTATACCTGAGGCTTCCTTGGAAACCCCTTCCTGTCTCTTGCAGCCAAGCCAGCAATGAAAGTTGCATAGAACTGTGATCGGGTAACTCAGATAAAGGCTGCTTGTGTTCATCCCGGTGTGTGCAGTATCAGGTAACTACTCTTCCAGTGAAATAGAGTGGCCATCCTCCAACTCAGGAGGTCTCCCCCGACTCGGTTTGGAAGAGCTGGAACAAAGGCTCCAGCCTTGGTTCCTTTACAAAGTGCGCAGCTCAGAGGAAACCACACATTTGCGTCAGTCAGACAGTGATATTGTAAGCTCCGTCAGAGAGCTTCTGGCTGAGAGGAAAATGTCACTATTTTCTCCTCTGGAAGAAACAACCAACACAGGAAAGTTCACACTAAAGCACTGCAAGTAAATCATTCATTCCTGAAGATGAATCTGGGCAAGAACATTTTGCAAAATGCACTGTAATATAAATGATTCCTACCTTAAAAACCTGCTATCAAGAAAATCACACTTTCCTTTTCCAAATAATAATGGCATTAACCCTGCAACTGGATTGTCAATAAATAGCTTCCCTCAAAGTGTCTCTTGGTTCTTTCAGAGAGTTCCCAGAGTGCTCCGATGCAGTCTCTCAACGCAGACACCTGGGGCAAGCCCCCCTCCTCCTCTCCAGCGTGGCTGCCCACACATCCCGAGTTTCCCTGCTGGGCCAGCCTGTCAGGAGAAGGCCAGCCACCCACCAAGGGCCTTCTCCGCGAAAAAGGAAACTATGGTGAGGAAATACTCCCTTACTGTTACGAGGATCCCGTTGCTGCTGTACGGGGGAGAGTGGCAGCCAGGGAGACCTGTTAAGAGCCTACTGATTGTAGGGAGAGAGGATGGGGTTTGCACCTGGGTAATGGCAGTGGAAGTGATGACATGTGGTTGGACTCTGGCTATCTTTTAAATATATAGTATTGCCTAATTGGAAAGTAAGAGAAAAAGAGGAGTCCAGCAAACTCCAAGGTCCTTGGCTGAGAACAAACATGGATGGAGCTGCCATCAGCTGACATCACATCCACTGAGAAGAAAATTAGTTCCATCTATGTTGCTTGCCCAAATGAGCCATACAATCGTCACCTACCAGTTATTCCGCCCAATACTGGGAATAATAAAGGTTGTTTTTCCATCTTATTTATTGAAGATTATATTTGCTTGCAGCAAACACATTAGAAATCACTTCCCAAGCCAAAAGGGAAAACTTTCAACATGTTTTAAAGTAGCAATTTGAGGCGCAAAAATTTTTATCATAATCTAATACCTTTAAAAATAAATTATTAAAAGATGAAAGAAAATATTTACTTAAGAATTAAGAAGTATGCACCTAGATAGTCTTTGGCTCAATGAGGAAATCAAAAGAGAAATTTCTATGCTAAAAAGCAATAAAAAAGGGAAACACAAGGCTAAAAACCAATGACCCAGCAAAGGCAGTCCTCAGGGGAAATTTATGGCCTATAACATCCTCACAATTAGCAAAGAAAGATTAAAAAGTAAGGAAACTAAGGACTTGCCTTAAGGAACTGGTGAAGTAATAATAAACCAAAAGAAACTTAATTAAATATTAGTTTATTAAAATGTATTTTATTTAAATGTAACTATAACAGTTATTTAAAAGCTTAAATAAACCTAAAAGCTGCTTCCTTAAATAGCTAAGCCCTTAACAAACCTAAATGAGGAGAGAGAGAGAGAGAGAGAGAGAGAACACAAAACAGGGAGATTCAACCCTGTGACAATAAATTCAAGAATTTAAAGAGACAAGATGATGGCCTGGCATAGTACATATTACTAACACAGATTGAAGAGGAAGAGAGAATCTTGAACAGACCAATTTCCATTATTTTTAAAGGTAATGAAAGATGTAAAATTCAAAATGGTCCCAGAACTTCTTATAACCCAGCCACACCACTTGGTTTTACTGTGAATAATTGTTACATAGTCATATTATTTGAATTCTGTGTATTATTATTCTACTTTAGAAACCAACCTATAGACAAGAAAACTCAATTATGATTGTACTACAACATTCAAATATTATGAATACCTTGACATGTTAAAATATGATAAGTTGAAAAAAATAGAATGACATAAGGGCAAAAGTGAATGACACTGGAAGTGCATTTAATAGAGAGCAAGTGTATAAATATGTATAAATTTGATGGATCAGGATATAGAGCAGGCGTCCTCAAACTACGGCCCGTGGGCCACATGCAAATACAAATATTGTATTTGTTCCCGTTTTTTTTTTTTTTTACTTCAAAATAAGATATGTGCAGTGTGCATAGGAATTTGTTCATAGTTTTTTTTTAAACTATAGTCCGGCCCTCCAACGGTCTGAGGGACAGTGAACTGGCCCCCTGTTTAAAAAGTTTGAGGACCCCTGATATAGAGGCTTAAGTGTATTATACTATATAATGAAAGAGAAACATGCAAATTAACCATCCCTCTGCTACACTCAAGCCACGCTCACCAGCCATACCCACCAGCCAATCAGGAGCGAGTATGCAAATTAATCCAACTAAGATGGTGGCGGCCACGGAGCTGGAGCGAACAGGAGGCTTGGGTTGTCCCTGGCAATGGAGGAAGCCAAGCTTCCTGCCTGCCCTGGTCGGCCCTTGGCTCTGCTCAAGGCTACAAAGTTTCAATTATAGAAGATAAATAAATCCCAGATACCTGCTTCCAGCCCGCTGTGGCCTTCGTTCAAGAAGGGGCTGGGAACCACCCTGGCTTCCAGCCGGACCTGGGCTCTGCTCAAGGCTACAAAGTTTCAATTATAGAAGATAAATAAATCCCAGAAAAAAAAGGAGAGGCTGGGAGCTTGGGTTGCTGGGGTGTGTGGCCAGCCTGAAAATGGCCATCAGCCCCTCACCCAGGCTGGCCAGGCACCCCAGCGGGATTCCCCCACCATGAAGGGGCTGTGGGCAGCCTGCAAACAGCCATCAGCCCCTCACCCAGGCTGGCCAGGCACCCCAGTGGGGATCCCCATTCTGAAGGGGGTGTGGCCAGCCTGAAAATGGCCCTCAGCCCTTCACCCAGGCTGGCCAGGCACCCCAGCGGGACCCCCACCCTGATCCGGAACACCCTTCAGGGCAAACCAGCCGGCCCCCACCCATGCACCTGGCCTCTATCCTATTTAATAAAAGGGTAATATGCAAATTGACCCCAACACAGAACGACTGGGAATGACTGGTCACTATGACACACACTGACCACCAGGGGGCAGATGCTCAATGCAGGAGCTGCCCCCTGGTGGTCAGTGTGCTCCCACAGGGGGAGCTCTGCTCAGCCACAAGCCACGCTGATGGCAGCCAGCACAGTGGTGGTGGCGGGAGTCTCTCCTGCCTCCTCAGTAGTGCTAAGGATGTCTGACTGCAGCTTAGGCTTGCTCCCCGCTGGCAAATGGACATCCCCCGAGGGCTCCTGGGCTGCCAGAGGGATATCTGATTGCCACCTTAGGTCCGATCCCCTAGAGAGCAGGCCTAAGCCAGCAGGTGGACAACCCCTGAGGGGTCCCAGACTGCGAGAGGGTACAGGCCGGGCTGAGGGACCCACCCCAAGTGCACAAATTTTTGTGCACTGGACCTCTAGTTTAATGATAATTACTAGAAGAACACAGATTAAGACTATCACAAAGATCAAGAAATGGAGAGAGGGAATGAAAAAAGAAAATGGGAGTGGATTAAGTATGCTGATTTCACCATATTTCTCATTGAGGAGTCAGTAGATATTGTCTACGATGGATAAATAAGATCTAAGTATAGAAGTTAAAGTTTAGGTGGTAACCACCGGAACTCAAAATAGAAACAGTGTAAAGAAAGCAGTCATTTCTGGAAAGTGAAACTGGGTGTAAAAGAGATATGGTACTTTAATTTTAGTTTTCACTCTTATGTTCTGTTTGCATTTTTAAAATCAATTCATATAAAAGCAACATTTATATATATGCATACACAAAAATAGAGGAGAAAAGAGCCAACACAATGGGATACTCTTTGGGGGAGGGGAAGAGAGAAAAGCCCCTGGTTGTAGCATGGCCAAGGAGGAAATTTCATGGGAAGACAACTGATGACCAGTTTTCAGTTGTTTGTGGTGGGGTGTGCCCTGTGAGTCACCCTTCACCGCTCCCACACAGTCTGCATTGCTCTCAGGTGGATCACAGGTCCTCGAGAGACACTGCACTGGGGACTGGGTGGGCTCAGGGTGAGCGCAGACAGCACATGTGCATTCCGGAGCTGCAGGACACGGAGACAGCCAGCACCCTGGTTACACAAAGATGTGTCCACCAGTTTCTGTCTTGGGGAGTTAAGGCCTATAGGAGGAGTCAGAGATGGAAACAGTCATTGGCGTAGGGCTGTATGAAGATGAAAACAAACTGGAAGGTGAGCATGGAAAAGGAAACTCCTGGAAGAGTGAGGGAGGTCACCATAGAGAAGGTGACTTCTGAGCTATATGGTGAAGGTTGAGTAGAAACTTGCCAAAGAAGAAAAAACCTCCCTGAAAGCAGACGGAGAGGAAAGGGGCCTGATAGGAGGAGGCTTGTTCCTGAAATGGTGGGTGGCTGGTGTGGCTAGACCAGAGGCTGTATGGGGGCGGGGGGGAGGGGAAGGGAAGACTGACAGGAAGTAAAGCTAGAATGGTAGGCTGAGGCAGATCATGGAACACATGTATGTAAGTGAAGAGTGTGGGCATAGCCCATAGGTGATGAAGCATCAGTGAAGGGCTAGGAGTGGGAAAATGGTATGATCAGCTTTGTGTTTTAGAAAGATCACTGTAGTTTCTGACACTTAAGGGCACAATTAATATTAGCCATTATTATTATTATTTCAATGGAGTTTTATTACCTTGGGGTGAGAGAGATGGCATACAGAAGTTTCTACATGTAAAAGGAAGCCCGGAAGGACATGAGCATTAGAATTCTGTTTGGAATTTTGATACAAAAGTAATGACGATCATTGGCTCAAGTCCTGCTTTAGTGAATACACTATGACCAGTTTGTCCTGAGGTATGCCTGCTGGCACCACTGAGCAGGGGTGGGGTGGGAGGGGCACAGCAACAGCAGCAGTCCTGTAACCAGGAGAAACTGCCTTCATAGAGTGAGGCCCTAGCCACCCCCACACCCAGCTACAGGGTCTGATCCCCGCCAGCCTTGGGTTTTAAACCTTGTTTTCCTAGCGCAGCTGGCAGGAGCTGCCTTCATATTTCCCGGGCCTTCTCTCCACTGACTCTCTTCCACATGACCGCTCTCCACAGAAAGGCACCAAGAGTCACCCACCATCTGTGAGATAGGCCTATTCAATATGCTCTTCAGCAGATCAGAGGCCAGGTTTTGTTTTGTTTTGTTAATTGCATGCCAAGCTGTCACCTAGAGCTTAGTGAAGGGTATGAACATACCTATAAATTATCCGGTATTCAAAGGCGATTTTGATATTCCTATCAGGAGCCTCTTTATGCTTCTTTATGCTCAAATGAGCATGCGGTATTTTGCAAAGGTAAGCATTCCCAGGGAGCTGCTAATTATTTGAAACTAAGGTTCTTGGGTGACTGCAAACAGCAATTGATAGATCCCAGGAGTGGTTCACCAGGGGGCACGAGTCTATCGTTGGTGTGGAACTCCCTTGGGAACTATTTCGAAAAGTAAGAGTGACCCACTGGATGTTTCATAAGTTCATAAGTGACCCATGTGACAGCAGGGATGAGGTTCTAAGGAAAGCCCGGGGATTTTTGTGTCTCTGATGGGAGGCAGAGTTGCCCCTGGGCAGCACTGTTGTTACTGAGGGGCTAGGGTGGTTGCCCGAGGGCAGGACTGAGTCACAACTATGGAAGGAGTGGAACCTGCAATGAAATTCTTCTGGGGCGTGGGAGGAGACATTTAATCTCAGACCCACCTCCTCATCCTCTTCCTCTACTCCTTGCAGCTGGATCTGCAGATGGTTCTAACTACAAGGTCAAGCTTGTCCTAAATTCTGAGTCAATCTCAACAGGCAAAGGCAGGACCTTTCAGTCATTCATCTTTTTATCTTTTCATTTATTCAGCGCACGCACACACAGTGACAGGCATTGTTCAAGGCATAAAGGGATAAGAGAATATGTAAGACATGGCTTTTCCCTCAAAGTAGCTCACCACTGACGGCTAGAAATGAACACATAAATCACCCTAATCTTCAATTTGTTCTTCCAGGTCCTGCCTTGCCCCAGAGTCAGTCTCTGCCTGACTGACGTGCTCCACAAAGTCTGCCTGATATGCTCCCCCTCCCAGCCCTGTGCTACCAGGAAGCGATAGTGCCTCGTGCCTAGCTTCCAAGTTCTGGGACTGTCTCACACACAGCAGAGTGAGGAAGAAAGAGGAAGGTCAGAAGAATGAAGGAGGTAGATCCTACTGAGAGGGCAAGGTTGTCAAGAGTAGGTGCAGGGCAGGGCTTGAACATTTGAGAGGACAAGGAGAAATGGGGCAATACAGTGGGTCTGCCCATATCTGTATCTGTATCTAAAGCTTTAATTCTTGGCTTTGTTATAAAAAAGAAGTTTGATATGATTCCCAATATTTTATAGTGGTCAGGATTAGTGGTTTGAAGTCAGGCCAACCTGAATTCAAGCCAGTACTTTTCTTAGACCCAGGTAAGAGAGGCCCCTGCCCAGGTCCCCCCTCCTCACCCTACACACACAAACATACTTTCGAGTGACTCCCTTAAAAATTTCTAAGGGCTTCTCTGGTGCTGTCCAGGTCCCCCAATCTCAGATGGGATCTGCATGGGTCTTGCCCTTGTTTTTCCCCTTGGGGTCTGTGTCTGACCCTGTACCCCATGTATGGGGTCAACAAGATGTTCCCTATCCAGGAGAGCAGCCTGGTTATCTAATAGCTTCTGCAAGATTGCATGGTATTTCTTCCACATGAGACTAAGCTGCCTGACAGTACTGACATGCTGAACTTTGTACTCTCACTCCTGTACCATAAAAGCTCACTTCGTGGCTCTGGACTATCGATGCCCATCGCTATCCCTCGGTCTTGAGCTGCATTTGTGCCTGTGCTTAGACTCATGCATCTGTGTTTTGACACAATGCTGGCTAGAGAGGGCTGGGGTGACGGAGGTCTCCCTTTACTCTCTGCACTCCTCCTCAGGCTTCTCACTATGCAAACCAGCAGTCTTTAGGGTGGCCATGTCTGTCTCCTCAGGGGGGCTTTGGAGACCAACTGTCACTCTGTGAAATCAATGGGTCTTTTGATTGATGATATCCTCTCCTCCTCCAGCCAATGAGATGACATCTGCTTCCCTGGGTTAGCCTTGAATTGTGTGGGACCATGCGGGCATTCCTGTACTGAAGGGACTGCCCTTGCTCTGCGATGGACCCCTCATCTACCTTCCCTCTCCCCCCACCGTTTAAGGTTTATTTGATTTGGCGTTTTAGTTGGCATGACACTTGGATAGTTGACTGCATTATTTATATGTAGACTTTTCTTTTTACATTATATGGCAATGTACACTAATCTGATACATATACTACACAGAATAGATCCTTTGGAACAATTATGCACAAGACATGTAGTATTGGACTTATACATTGGATCCCAGGATGTGATTGATTGGAGAAAAAAAAGTTGGACTAGGCATGTTGGGTAAAGGAACCATAAGTTATATAACACATGGTGAACACACATCTAGTCTGAAGGGCAACTGTAGCATGAGCAACATTGGCAGTGATGCCTTTGAGGAGGTGGAACTATTTCACCCTAACCAGTTTAGGGCTACCCAAGATAAGGACCCTCCAGCATCAGGATGCAGGTGCTGGGTTTTATGAACCATTACTAGTTCTATCTTTAGGAAACTGATGTTCTTAGTCACAGATCAGTTAAAAAGGACAATATACACAATCTCCAACTAAAATCCTTGCTATAGCCTAGACAGTGAAGTTGCAGCTCTTTCTGGATCCCCCACAGTGTGTCTGCACTCTTCTTCAAATGAGCCTCTTCCTCAGGTGTCAGAGTCACCTTCACAACATCTGAGACTCCATTCTGTCCCAAGATAAAAGGAACACCAAGGAAGACTTCTTTCATTCCATAGAGACCCTTAATCATGGTGGAAATTAGATGCACCTGCCTAAGATTCCGCTTTATACTTTCTGCCAAGCCTGCTATAGATAGGCCAATGGCCCAGGGTGTGTAGTCTTTCCGTTTGATCACCTCATAAGCACTGCCAACGACCTGTTTGTGAACTTCTTTCCACTGTTCCTTATCTGCATCAGTCCCTCAATCAGGGTGCAGATTCTTTTTTTGATGTTGTTGTTAATCCTCACCCAAATATATTTTTTTCCATTGATTTTTAGAGAGTGGTAGGGAGGAAGGAGGGAGAGAGAGACACATCTACTAGTTGCGATTGGTTGCCTCCTGATCATGGCCAGGGATTGAACCTGAAACCCAGGTATGTGCCCTTGACTGGGAATTGAACCCGAGACCCTTTGGTTCATGGGCTGATGTACTAATTACTGAGAAAAACCAGCCAGGGCATCAGGATGCATTCTTGAGAGCTTGTTTGGAGGTTCTAGCAGGGGAGCGCAGCTACTCGTATACCCTTGACTGAAGACCGGTCCTCTCCTCGGGGGGGGAAGGTCGTCCTCTTCGACCGAGCGCGCAGCTTCAGGAGGGACGCACATGGATCGGTGAGGGAGGAGGGGGACACCCGCCTAGCCAGCCAGATCAGCCGAATCAACCCTGGCGATCAATGGGGTGACAGATGTCGCAGCCAGATCGCCCTCACATCCAGGATGCATTCTTTATGGAGACACCAGCAACATTCACTCTACTCCACACAAAGACACTAGAGTCACCATGTTCCCCAAGGATTACCATGACAGTGTAATGGATGAACACCCAGCCTTTCCCCCATTAGGTAATGGAACCCAGCTGAATCCAGATTGCAACTACTTCTAAAGGGTGTCCCAAAATTCACGCAAGAAGTAATTTTGATAGAAATCACAGGTTTATGATTAAAAATTATAAATTTTTAATGATTCATAAAGAATACAGTATAGGATTATGCATGGAATAGCATATTGGGTAAATGGCCTCCACGGCTTTGCTGGCACATATGCACTCTTTTGTTATTGCCTGAGCAGCCGCATTTTCGAAGAATGGTCTGATGATGCCTCCAGCCCAAAATCCGCACCAAACAGTGACACGTTGTGGATGCATTTGTTTCTCAACAATCACTTGTGGATTTTCTGAACCCCAAATGCAACAATTTTGTCAGTTAACCAAGCCATCAAGATGAAAATGAGCCTCATCGAAATTCAGCCACATTTATGCAAAATGGTCATGGAAAATTTCAACAAAAGAGTGCGTATGTGCCAGCAAAGCCGTGGAGGCCATTTACCCGATATGCTATTCAATACATAACCCTATACTGTATACTTTATGAATCAATATAAAATTTACAATTTTTAATTATAAACCTGTGTTTTCTATCAAAATTACTTCTTGCGTGAATTTTGGGACACCCTTTAATAACATGGGTTTTCTTGAAAAACCACTTATCTTTCAAGCCACATAAGTCAAGATATCCACTGGATTGGAAACAATAAACAAATTGCATTTTGGGGCTGTATTTTACAAAATTAGGAATGATGAATTTAAAAATACTCATGTTACACTAAACCAAATTAAGACGGCTTTCTCTCTCTTGTTGATAGCTGTGATAATAACCAGCTTGGAGTTTACAGTTACATTATAGTCTTTGCTAGAGTCAACTTTTGGTGCTCTAAGGAAAAGGCTATCTTGTTGGACATCCGTTATCTCTCCCTTCAATTTGTCCTCCATGACATTAACAAGAACAAATTCATCTGCCAAGTCCTTCATTATGATACTGGCTACACAGACCATGCCAACAGCACCAACCCCAACTACTGTAATCTTATTCTGGGGGCTTTGTTTTTCCTTAAGGAGAGTCACAATCAGCTGATCCTTGAAAATTGCTATACCGGACTTAGAATCAAAAGGAATCAGAGAAGATGGCAGGCAGGCATTGGTGGTACATGGCCTTGGATCTGGACTTGGTGGCAGCTGCTCCAATCCTCACCTATCTTAAGAAAGACTATTTTGGTTTTACATTTCCTCTTCAGTTCTAGTCCATGCATTTGGATCAAAGGATTCAGGGAAAGAGAGATGAAAATGGCCTTAAGAAGTTAAGGTTGTGGGAGAGAGAATGGATTCATTAAGAAAACAGTTAAGGAATCAAATTTGTTTTCTTTGGAGAAGGCAAACGGGTGGTTAAATTCTTGCCTTGGAGTATAGGCAGTGATTTTATGCAGGGGATATAGACAAATTATTCCTTATGTCTGAAAAGACTAGCAAGAGGAATGAATTAAGTTAGGGCTGGAGAGATTTCAGAATGATAAGGAGTAACCGCAGAAAGCCTTCCCTGGAGAACCCTGGAACAGAATTAGACAACCACTCACTCAACCAGCTTCTCTTGAGAATTGTCAGGGTTGGGGCAGAAGGAGGGGGAGTGCAGATGTTTTTATCCAGATGTTTAACCTCAGCAGAAATGTAGGTGCTTAGCTGGTGGCCCTGAAGAGGTAACAAGTCTCAACCCCAGGAGCAAATGGATATTCATGCACCATCCTGAGCAACAGAAAAGCCTTCTGGACTGTATGTCTCCCCTTTCCTGACTGTAAAAAGGGATTATAAAGTTGCTTTTTGCTCTTTGATGTTCAGGAAAAGTCACAGAGGATTATATGCAAAAATAAGTTCTTTGGAGAATTCACAGTCTGACCCCAGCCCACATCAGCCAACTATCTGCACATCATATTCTGGGCACACCATGTATTCCCACCATTTCTCAAACATACTCTGCTCCTTGACCCATGGCAAGGAGCTTTGCTTAAAATGAGTTTCCTTACCCTGCCCCTTCTCTGCTGTGGCCAATTCCTACTCATCTTTTTGAGGCCCAGCTTAAACGCCATTGCCTCTGTGGAATGTTCCCCCCTTGCCTCAAGCTGAGTCAGATTTAGACCTAGTTCTGTGTCGCTGAACTTTTTTGTCCACACTGCTGCCTCCTCTTGAGACTGAGCTCATTGTGGATAGGAATCGTATTTCAGTCAGTTTGTCAGTTGGTCAGTCAATAAGCAAATAATTGCTGGAGACCTACTGTGTCACAGGCATCATGCCAAGCACTGCAGACACACCCATGAACAAGATGGATCGGATAACTTCCCTCCCATCTGGGTGGGATGCTAATAGATAAAGAGGCAGTCACAATACAATTTGATAAGTAAAAAATCCTGTAAAGCCTGGCTGGTGTTACTCAGTGGTTGAGCGTCACCTAAGAACCGGGTTTGATTCCAGGTCAGGGCACATGCCTGGATTGTGGGCTCGATCCCTGGGGGGGGGGGGGGGGGTGTGTTTCAGCCAATCAATGATTCTCTCTCATCATTGATGTTTCTATCTCTTTCTCCCTCTCCCTTCCTCTCTGAAATCAATAAAAAAAATTTTTTTAAAAGACATATATAAATGTTGGCAGCCAGATAGAATGTGGTACATCTAAGGAAGAGAAAGAAGTTCATTATTGCTAGAGAATAACACTGGCAAGAAATAGGGACAGAAAGGAGACCAGGGGCTGTGTTACTGTGTGCCTTGTGAGCTCTACAGGAAGACTAAACTTCATCCTAAGAGCAAGGAAGGACAGCTGAAGGGTTTTAAGCAGGAAAGTGGTATCTCAGATTTGCATATTAAAAGATGATTCTGGATGCAATTCGAGGAACAGAGAGGCAGGAGGTGCTATTAAAGGCAGGGAGAGAAGTTAGGAAGGATTCTGGTGAAATAACGGTGGCCTGCTCCAAGGGGTAGCAGCAAGAATGAAGACAAATGCATTGTTGGCAGAGGTGTCTCACAGGTGGAATGGACAGTTTGGTGGTTTACAGGACAAGTGGAGGGTAGAGGTGGTGATGGAGGAAAGGACTCAATGGAAGCTTCCCGGCTCCTTTCTTGGACAATGTTTAGTGGGGTTGTGTTAGTTTCCTAGAGGTGCTGCAGCAAGTGTCACAACCTGGGTGGCTTGGAACAACAGAACTTACTGCCGCATAGTTCTGGAGGGCAGAAGTCTGAAATCAAAGGGTTGGTGGTGCCATGCACCATCTAATGGTTTTAGGGAGGATCTGTTTCATGCCTCTCTCCTGGTTTCTGGTAGCCTCAGGAGTTTCTTGGCTTATAGACGGCTGTTTGCTCTCTATGTCTCCTTCACATGGCATTCTTCTTGTGTCTGTGTTGAAATTTTCCCTATTTATAAAGACATAAATCATTGGAATAGGCCTACTGTATTCCTCATCTTAGTTAATTATATCTGCAACTACCCTATCCTACATAATAAAGAGCTAATATGCTAATTAGACCTGACAGTGGGATAACCTTCGGGAATGACCAGTGGGTGGGGGGTGGGGCCGCGGGGCCATGAGGCAGCCAGGACTTCGAGGGCCTACTCTTGCATGAATTTCATACATCGGGCCTCTGGTTTCTAAATAAGGTGACATTGTGAGATACTGGGAATGAGGACATCAATATATCAATTTGCGGGGGGGGGGGGGCATAATTTAACCCAGATTGGGAGAGGTAGTATCACTCACGAAGACAAAGAGCTCATGTGGGGGGCCGAGTTTGGTGATAGAGAGATGAAACCTTGAGCTTGGGGCATGTTGCATTTGTTGGACGTATGAAAAATCCGCAAGAAGGTGTTTAGAAAACTATTTGATATATTGGGCTGATACTTAGGAGAAGGAAGGTGTGAGCTGGGCTGGGAGTATAGGTTTGAGAGTCTTCAGCATGTAGGGTGGATAAGATGGTGAACCTTTGGGGAAAATCAGACTATGGGGAAAAATGACCAATTCATCTTTGCCTCTGCCATGGCTCTAAGTGTTGGGTGAATCAGTGCATGATCAAATAAAACTGTTCAACTCTGCAGGGCTCATTCCTCTGGCTCTGTGACATACAGGGAGCATACTCTGGAGGAAGGAGAAACAAGCATCCTTAGTTTTTACTTTACATTCACCTAGAGCAGCGATTTCCAACCAGTGTGCTGCAAGGCTTTTTAAAACATGCAATACCTGACTATTTAATCAAGGACACTGACTTCTTTTCTCTTAGGTTGTCAAACAAAAAAAATGATAACAGCCAACACAATAGCCATCAGGCATGAATGAATAAAAATTATACCTTTTTTGTCAGATCAGCAAAAAAATATATATATTTGGGTGTGCCGCAGAATTTTAGGAAGTAGCTTATGTGTGCCATTAGATGAGAAAAGGTTGAAAATCACTGATCTAGAGACTAATTTAGTAAATTTGTCAAAGGCTCCCCCCGGGGAAAGCCCTGAGGTCAGGGGCGAGGGATCCTAGGGTCCTGCCCATCTCTTGACTTGCAAGAGCAGGAACAGGAGAGGTATATGAGTCTTGCTGTAGTTTGCAGCATCATTTCCTTTTTACTTGAAAAATTTCACCTTTGCCATCAGCCCAGCTTTGCAGTAAACTAAACTGTACTGAAGTTTCCAAATAAAGCCTTTCCACACCACCTCCTTTCCCTTCAAACCCAGAAACTGATAGTAATTTGATATTGAGGGAATTTGGGGCCAAGCAGCTCTCCCACCTGGCTGCACTGGTGTGTGAGCTACAGGGCAGGGGAGTGGGGAAGATGTGGGGGCTGTGGGGGTGGTATAATCGGCTGCTGGGCGGTTCATCCAGCCTTCTTTGTGCCTGTTGCCTGGTGACATCCAGAGGCCCTTATCTCAGAACCATACTCTGGCTGCTATTGGTCCGCTGGTGGCATTTGTTGACAATAGACACTTCGCTGGCCCTGGACTCTGAAAGAGCCCTCAGGAGCTTGGGTTTCAGGCTGCAGTGCTTGTCCAAATGCAATTCCTTAACTCTTTATGCTCCTGTCCAGGAAGGCCCTGCCACAGCCGCTAGAGTGTGTCCACCCAGATCCCTAGCCCGTCCCTCTCTGCTTCAGAGTGTGCAGTCGGGCAGCGGATTTTCTTCTCTGCCCTGCCTCTGGTAGGGCAGGGTTTTCTTACCTTTTCACGTCTGCCTGGGTTTCCTTGTGAGACAGTTCAAAACAAATAGACTTTGTTGGCATAACAAGTCATCTGAGCTGAGCTAGGAAAGGCAGTCAATATTAGCAAGAGAAAAGATTTGTTTTGTCAATATGCTAGTCTGAAGAATCTGAAAGACCTAAGCCTCTTCTTGGGTACACAGGTCTGTAGGTGTGGTCCACAGCTTCCCTGAACGAAGCTGTGGCCAGGCAGGAGAGAGACTGAAAGATCGGGGGACTATGGGGAAGGTGGAGAGGGTGTGAAACCAGACAGAGAGGGATTCTGGGTGCCACCAAGCTGGTCCCGGTCGAGCCAATGAATGAATCCAGCCCAAAGGGGTGGCGCCATTTATGGAGGCCAGATCTCCACTTGGATGAGCACTCAACATCAGGCAGCTCCCTGGCCCGCCCTACCGCCTTGCATCCTCCCCGTCTTCTGTCTCCAGCACCCTTTAGGAAATGGGTCAGCTGATGGGCAGCTGGAGGAGGAATGTACAGGCCCAGCTTCATAGAAAAGCCCCTATACTTACCCCCACGCCCTCACGTCTTTCCTCGCACCTGTAACAAAACCACTAACGTTTAGGCAGGGAAAGCAGAGGATCTTGTAAAGACCAAGCGAGGCTGTGTCAGGATGAGGGAACACTGGGAAACAGGAGAAGGGAGAATGGTCTTCCCGCCCCTCTCCTGACCCTTGTAACCAACTGCCCAAGCCCAACCTACATTCCCAGAGGAGGCCCAAGAGGATCTTAAGACAGGAGAGACAGTACTATGGGGTTCAAGCTGCATATTCAAGATGAACAGGCTCGTGTCTACAGTAGCCAGCACTCCAGAACAAGCAGGGTTTGGGGCTGAGGCAGAAGGGCCAGGACCCCTTGTTCAGGGAGACAAGTCTATTGGGTTCCAAGGATCACAGGGGCCCACTGGAGCCCAGATGTCCTGGTTGTCTCTGTCTGAAGAGCACTGTTGTGTTGGATGCAGTGAAAGAAGCCCTCTCTCCAGCAGGGCTTCGGATCATATTTATGCTGCTTCCTGCATCTTCTTAGGTCACCCTTCTGCCAGCAACAGTTGTTTCTTGGGGTTTCTAGTGTGACTCTCCCCTTTCCGTGCATCTGAGAGCCAAGGACAAGGAACCATTTATGCCCAATGCAGGTGTAATGTGCCTGCTGGGAACACAGCAGTGCTTTGCCACCACCTATTCCACATCCATTTGGGCTAAGAGCCAGTAGAAAATATCTCCTGAGTTGGGCACAGCTAGATTTTAGTACTTCTCCTTTTTTCCTTTCTTCTCTTTTTCTTTCTTTCTTTTCTTTTTTTTTTTTTAAAAAGAAAGAGGGGACTGGTTCTAATTTAACAACAATCACTTTCAACTATGTCATGGTTTTGTTGGTCTTTGCTTATAGGCATTATTGAGAATGGAAGAAGTGCCGGGATAATAAATATGGTAACATCGCTCCCCAAATTAAAAGTGGAAAAAGGTGAATGTCACATAGCATGGATCAGTGGGTGACCTTGAAATCAACTCTGACTCTGAAACAACATTTTTAAGAGAGTTTCTGAGCTTGCTAGGGCTCCTGTAACCAAGTACCACAAACTGGGCGGCTTAAACAACAGAAATTTACTGCCTCACAGTTTCGGGGGCTAGAAGTCTGAGATCAAGGTGCCAGCAGGTTGGTTCCTTCTGGGGGCTGTAGGGAGCATCTGCTCCAGGCCTCTCTCAAAGCTTCTGATGGTTTGCAGGCAGCTTTGACATCCCTTGAGAAGTATCACCCCTACCTCTGCCTTCATCTTCACATGATGTTTTCTCTGTGCATGTGTGTGTCCAAATGTCTTCTTTTTATAAGGATCCCAGTCCTAATGGATCAGGGCCCTTTCTACTCCAGTTTGACCTCATCTTAACCAATTGTATCTACAATGACCCTATTTCCAGGTAAGATCACATTCTGGGCAGTGAGGGTTAGGATTTTTGAATTTCGGGGGGGCGGGGGGAGGGATGCAACTATAACAGAGAGCTTTTGAGCATTTGGTAGAACAGTCATCTCTAGAAACCAATATGAGCCCACTAAGAACACGCCACATCAGTCTAACCAGATGTCCTTGTCTCACAACGTTGAAGGTGAGTAGCTGGATTTACCTGGAGAGATGGGCAGGGGCCAGAGCCCGACTGCCCTCCTGGCCACACCAAAGGAGTTGCGGAATGTAAGGCCCGACTTCTCATTTGTTCCAGGGTCTCTAAAATTCACACGTGAAGCAGTTTGACAAGGAAATTAACCCCCAAGTGGCTTCAACACTTGGCCTGGTGGCCAAGGAGCTATCACAGTCACCAGGATGACAGTCATTATGTATGCAGGGGAGCAATGTTCAGAATCATTTACAACGAAATCTCTAAAGCTTGCAAAACAACCGAACTTCCCTTGTCATCATACTACTTCCTTTTAATTTCCAACCCTCATTTGCACCTCTTCCCACAGAGTCTGTCTGAACGAAAGAAAATCTTGGTTTTCGCCAGGAATAACAGTGCGAAGGAGTGTAGGTGGCAGAGCCCTAAAGCCAAGCTTGGGCCTCCATTTCCCGCCATTGTTCCCCCGTCAGGTTCCCAAACACTCGCAGGGGCGCTGTCCTGGGGGGAGTTTTTCCAGATAAAAAATGGCCTGGTTGGCTGCCAGTGATTCAGGCAGGTTCACAGCCCCAAACCTGTTTTATCTCTCTTGCTTATCACTTATCATCAGCTGCCAGGAGACAGACAATAGGGACAAAGAGGCATTTTGGCTGAGCCAGGTCTTAGGTAGCCCCAAGGGTTTTAGAGGCCTCCAAACAACCAGACTCAGTCTCGGCAGGTCCCCCTAGGTTTCCCTGCTGGGTGTCCTTTCTGTGTGAAAGCAGCAGGTTCCAGTGGGGTCCCTTGGCAATACAGCATTTCCTCGGGGCCATACAGCAGGAATGGATCTCTCTGTGTCTATCATTCATCCCTTCTTCAGACCCACTGTTTGAGGAAGCCCAGGATTTCAAGTGTCCACGGAAGAGGCTTCAAAAGACTTTTCAGAAAGTTGTTATATTCCTCCCGCCCTGAAACTTGATTTAACTTAAAAAGTAATCCTGGTGGTAAAACTAGTGGAATTTGAATAAACTCTGAATTGGACTAATTTCCTGGTTTTGATATTCTGTTACAGTTATGCAAGGGTACAATATTTTTGCAACCTTCTGTGAATCTGTCATTATTTTAAAGTAAAGATGCTATTTAAAGAGGATGGAGGTAAGGAGGAGAGATCAACCAAAGGACTTGTATGCATGCATAGAAGCCTAACCAATGGACACAGACGACAGGGGGGCGAGGGTATGAGTGGAGGGCGGGGGGGGGGGGCGCTAGGCAATGGGGGGATAAGGACACATATGTAATACCTTAATCAATAAAGAAATTTTTAAAAAAGTAATCATGATGGCTCCTCCAAACCCAGTTAATATGCCTTGTCTTTGAAAAGCCGCATAGCATAAATATCTGAGAACACAGGATATAAGCCAGACAGACATCAATGTAAATGCAGGCTTCACGCCTACAAGCTGTGTGACTTTGGACAAGTTACTTCATCCCTCTGAGCTTGGTTTCCTTATCTAGAAGATAAATCTTAGTGCTTCCCTGGTGGGGTGAGTGTAAAGAATAAATGAAGTAACTCAGTGGAAAGCACCTAACAGGGTGAATGGTAAAGCACTTAATGCCTTTTTAAAACTGTAATCTCTTCCGGCCAGGTGTGGCTCTGTGGTTGAGCGTCCACCCAGGAACCAAGAGGTTGCTGGTTTGATTCCCAGTCAGGGCACATACCTGGGTTGCGGGCTCGCTCCCCAATGGGGGGTGTGCAGGAGGCAGTTGATTGATGTTTCTATCTCTCCTTCTCCCTTCCTCTCTGAAATCAATAAAAAAAAAAAATTAAAAAGCAAAATTGTAATCTCTTGAATAGAGAAGCCAGGTGTGTATTTTCAAAAAGCTCAGAAAGTCATATGTGTAGCTGAAATAAATTTTTTACAGAGGCCTCGATGGTGAGGGTCCACACCTGGATGGACATAATACAAATGAGTCAAATGCCTGTGGAAGAATTGTTTGAATACTGTCCTAAATTTTTCCCTATAAATTGTCCCAAGCCCCAAGTTTCTTAATGTGGAACTATATTACACAATTAACGTAAGCAACATTCAATTTCCACTGCAAATAGGAATTGGCTGAAGCCTACCAGCCAGGTGCCTGGGGCTGTGGTGGGGCAGGAAGCAGCAGGAGCTGAAAGATGTTGGGCCCTATTGCCCCTACCTCCTGAGTGAGAGCTAATTAAAGGGAACATGTTTGTGAGAGGGCCACCTTGTCAAGGGGAAGCCTCTGGGCCCTCACCAGCACCTCCTGGGGATTTAAGAATAGGTCCAGCTTTGGTCATTCTCTTTCTAGCCCTCTTTCCTTTCCCAAGCTCTAATTTCCGGACAACCCAGTTACTCATCATTTCTCAGGCATCATCTGGGTTTGTTCAGTGAGGTTGTCCATCTACCTGGCTCCTCCCTCCATCCACTCCTGCAGGCTCATTCACCTTGGCTGGTACCATCCCATCCATTTTTCAAAGCTGCCACCAAATGTCTTACCTTCCTTGAAGCCTTCTCTGCACCACCTCCTTTGAACTCTCCTAGTACCTGGTCTGTCTCTTTCTCACAGCCTTTATCACACTCACTCAACAGAAATCTACGTGTTCTATCACCAGGCTCTGCACTGGGTCCCAGAGAATCAGGGGTGGATAACAGAGTGTGTGTGTGTGTGTGTGTGTGTGTGTGTGTGTGTGAGCACAAGGGTGTTGGGGTGGAGATGGGTGTCAAATAAATACCCACAAATAAGTATACATTGCAAATTGTGATAAGTGCTCTAAGGGATTAAAGAATCATTATGTGTGCTTTAAAGGCAGCTCTAGTTATGAAGGAGAGACCAGGAAAGGCCCCTTTGAGGAATAAACACTTAAACTGAGATGTGATGGATCAGTTGAAATTATCTTTTACCTAAGTGAAGAGTGGGTGTAAGGGCCTTTCATGAAAAACAATAGATATGAAGCCCACAAGGCCAGAGATTGCTGGGGTATTTGAAGAACTGAAAGGAGATGGTGAGGAAGCACAGGAAGTGAAGGTAGTAGGAAGTCCAATCATAGAGTAAAGACTGTGAGGTCATGGTAAGCATTTTGAAAATTTTACCAAGTGCAATAGAAACTATTAAAGACTTCTAAATAAATAAAGTAATGTGGTCTGCTATGTAATTTTAACTATTCCTCTGGCTGCTTTGTAAAAACAGAAGCAAGACTACAAGTGTGGCTACCAAGAGGAGCTTCTCCCATCTCCAGGTGAGAGATGGTGGTGGCAGTAGGCGTGGTATGAGATCGTAGATCTGCTTTGGAGGTCTGGCATTTTATTGGATATGGAGACTGAGAGAGAAGGTGTTAAAGATTACTGCAAGATTAAAGCTTGGACATCTGACTGGATGATAGTTCCACCCAATGAGAATTGCCATGTGGGAAGAATAGCAGGTGAAAGTGGAAATGTCTGAGGTATAATTTTAGACATAATATTGAAAGTAGAGATGTCCAGTAGGCAGTTAGATTTACTGACCTGGAGTTCAGAAGAGAGGTCAGGATTGGAGACATACATTCAGAAAGCAATCAGCATATAGATTTAAGTCATGTGAGTGAATGAGATTGTCTGGGACCAAGGTGTAGAAAGGGATGAGAAGAGACATGAAGAGGGGAGCAGAGAAGAAGAGAGAGGAACAGAGAGTTGAGAAACAATGGTTAAAAACATACAGGATTAAGCTTTAGAGAACCCTATGTTCTACCTTGTATTAAAATAATCTCTGTTCCTTTGATTTAGTCAAATTTGTATCCTGGGTTAGGCAATGAATCTTAAAGCATTTGCTGGGCTCTGAATTATAAGTGTAAATTTGCTCAACGAACATTGATTGAGGATATACTATGTGCCAGGCACTGTGGTAGGAAATGAGGGTAAACTATGAGTAAGGCAGTCTCTGCTTTCAGGGATCTCACAGATTAATGAAGGGGACAGACAAAAGAAGACACCAATGTCAGTGACACCTACATCAATCACCGTGATGTAGCTCTCTAGATGCTAGGTATATGCCTACAGATTTTCACTCACTATTTCACATAATACTGAAACCGACCAATACAGTGGCTAATATTATCCTCATTTTATAGATAAAGGAGATGAGACTAATATAATTTAAATTATTTGCCTAACACCACCCAACTGGCTGATAGAGTGAAGATGTAAATTCAGCCTTGCATGGCTCCCTCTCTGGGCTCTTAGTATCACCTAAGTATTTCTCAAATGTAGTCTCCTCATCCCTGGGGCAGATGTCACTGCCCTCTTATTTCCTGCCTCTGGTTCCTGCCACAGCCTCCTTACAGCTCCCTAACTCAAAAGTCTCCCTGGTTTGATCCATTCTTATTATAGCCAGAGTGTTCTTGAACCACAAATCTCAGGTCTATCTCTTGCTCATCTCTATATCTCCAGCGCCTACCATGGTATCCGGAAAATAATAGTCACTCGGTAAATACTTGTTTAAATAAATGAATGAGTGAGTGAATGATTAATTATAAAGTACTAGGATGTATTCAGCGCCAAATGAGTAGTACAGACAATAAGTGTAAGAGAAAGGAGGAAGTGACCACTTCCAGTTGGGATAGCCACAGAAGCTTCACAGATAAGAAGAAATTTATGCTGGGCCTTGCAGGATGAGATAACACATGTGAAAGTGCTGGCCCAGTGCCGACCTGCAGTTGGTGTTGAATAAAGGTGAAATGAATCTCATTTGGCTAGGCCGAATCAGAGGACATTCCATCAGGGCAGGTGGTGGGGGCAAAGGTTCAAAGGTTCCAAAGTGGAAAAACACAAGGCAAGTTCAGGGAACAACCAAGAGACCTGTTTGACTGAAGCAAATGATTTGCATCCAGGAAGACGAGTAGGTTGGAAGCATAGATGGGGGGCAAGCTGTGGACTCTGCAGAGGAGATATCTCATACTTTTGTCCAGAGTGGTCAGTATGCAAAGGCCACACTGCTGCCTACACCATGTTTTCTGTCAATGAGGTGTCAATTTGAACTTGATTAAGGAATCCTTTAAACAATGCAGCAAAACAACTAAAACACTCAGGGTCGTGAGATGGGGGCAGAATGAGTGATGTGCAGGATTAGGTAATTATTTGGTGTCTCTGTAGTGGAAATAATAGGCCAAAATAACTGACCAGTTTTCATTTTTCTCTGCCTCTCTAGTTTTGCCTGAATCAGAGAGCAGATGAATTAATTGACCTAGGAAAAACGTTACTTCAAGCAGGAAATGCAGTAGGGAGGAGAATGGGAAATCCTAAAATCACGCCAGGAGAGGAAGCAGTCAGTGCTGGTCAGGCTGAGAAGAATGGGACCCACTTGCTGCACTTGGCTCCCGGCCTGCTCTTGGGAATAGCGTACCTGTAAGATGCTTGACAGCACAGGGTAGTGACAGTTGGGCATGTGGCATGGCCACTGGCTGTTTGGAGCCAACACCAATAGTACACTGTGTTTGGAGAAGGAAAGCAAAGAATGTATTTGGGCAACACACAGGAGAGCTCTGTCCCCTCACCAAGCCCACCTGCATCCTGTGTGTGACTCAGGAGATAGCATGCTGCAGCGAAAAAGACTTTGGAAGGGGAGTTCTGAGTCAAGTCCCCATCTCTGCTACATAGGGTTGTGTGTCCTTCACAAGCCACTGAAATGCTCTAAGACTCGGTCTTTCTCATCTGTTGTTCTAATGAGGAAGGTGGGCTAAGGGTTCTTTCCAGATCTCAAGTTCTATGATTCTCCCACGCTTTGGCTCTAAAAAGCAGAAGCAATAGCATGTGTATAGAGAGAGAAACAGATTTGTTATAAGGAACTGGTGATTGTGAAGGCTGGCCAGTCCAATATCCACAGGGTAGATTGGCAGGCTAGATCTAGGGGAGCGGATGCTCTAATTTCAGTCTGAGGGCTGCCCCTGTAGTACAGGGAAGAGATGATCTTGCAGACAAAATCTGAAGGCAGGCTCTCCTGCTTGGGGGAGGCTGGTCTTTTTGGTCTATTCAGGACTTCAACTGATAGGATGAGATCCAACCATGTTAGGGAGAGCAATCTGCTTTACTCAAGGTTCACTGATTTAAATATTAATCTCATCCAAAAACACTCTCACATAAACACCCAGAAAAATGTTGACCCAATATCTGTGTACCCATAGCCCAGCCAAGATGACACATAAAATTAACCATTACACCTTGTTATCCAGTCTTAGATTCTGTGCCAGATTTCACTCACTTTCTGCCCCCGCCACTAAAGAGCATTCCCTATGCCTGTCCTGTTATTTCCCATCCTCTATTCCTTTGCTTACACAGTGCCTTCTATCCCTCCCCATCTATATCTCTGTTCCTTATTTAAATCCTACATTTCTTCCACAAGTAACTCATTTAGCACCTCCTCCTGAGAGCACTGTCATCTATAATAAAAGCGTAATATGTTAATTAGACTGAACATCCTTCTGGATGAAGTCGGGGCTGCGAGGGAAGCCCAGGTCCTGTGTGTCTGCCAGAGGGAAGCTGGTGCTGGCAGCCGAGGGAAGGAAGGCCTACTCTTGCATAAATTTCATGCATCAGGCCTCTAGTATTCTAATAAGAAATCTCAGATAATTTCCACAATCTTAGTTCCTCTTCTGTAAATAGGAATGATTCCTATCTAACTAAAAATTGAATGAGGTAATACATGTCAGATATAGAACAGTTGTCTCACTGTCATGAGCGTTGATTTTTTATTGTTATTCTCTATCTGTCTCCCATGCCATGCTAGAGATGTTTGGGAAAAAAATAACTATGGCTTGGGATTTCACAGTTATCTTAAAGATAAAGTGTTTTGAACACAGACTACACATACACATACTTTAATTCTGCTCTTCTTTTTCATTGCAACTCAACAATCTTCAACTTCCAGTGTTTGTAAGAAGTACTGCCCAGAGTTGTAAACACATAACAATGTCTACTCTATTTACAGGAATTAAAGGAAGTTGAAGGATAATTGTGACCATATGTGATTTTTGTCTTATGCACTGACTCTGTAGAATCTAAACAATGACTCTGCTTTGTAGGTTTGGTTTTAACTACCAACGCCTTTCTCCCTAGGTTATTGATGAAGCTCTGGGTGGGAAGTGGCCAGCAAAACGTCAGCCCTCGGCAAGGTTGAGTTGCTCTTAGTTTCCTCACTCCGCCTCTACTTTTAATGTAGGTCTGCAGTGCTGATGCCTACTGAAGCCTACCAGGTTAGAGCTCTCAGAAATGCTCCAAGTCTGAACCTTAAAGGGTTGGCTTTCTGGCTCAATTACTAGCAATTTGGCAACTGTATTTCAACAGCCTGTCGGTCACTATTGTGGGGAAATGTAAATGAAGGACTCTGAGCCCACAAGGGGCAAATGCCTGATAATTCGGGTGTCACCCAGGCATGAAGGCCACAGAGATGCAAATGACTAACTTGAGACAAAGGGGTGCCTGGATGTCACCTTCAGCAGTGAAACCATGATGGAAAAAAATGGCCCAGGACCCTTGATACAGACAGAGTGAGAAGAGGAAGGGGGAGGTGAGCATCATCTCTGAAAATGAAAGTAGAGGTTATAGGCTCACACATGCTCTTATTTACTACATTTTAGGATTTATCAGGAAGTCTGGCCCAGTGGAGAATAAAAACTTGGTAAGATTCCAGTATCTGTTTTATTTCCCCATATTTGCAACTCGTTTTCCCCCTGGCTGTGCTGCTGTTGGGAACAGCAGTTAGACCTGTGGAACTGCCTTTGAGGGGTGCCAGGAGAGATAGCTGAGCAGCTGGCTCCCTCCTCATCAGGCTCTGGTGGGAAAGAAAGGTCCTTAAAGTATCCAACAGGTGGAGGCTGCCACTCAAAGGCCAAGTGTGCACCCCTGGGACCTGCTGTAAACCAGCAGAGAAAGCGTCACTAGCAGGCCTGGGGCTGAGAAGGCCCTAGTTCCAAGCAGTATGCAGTCCCTGCGAGGCTCCTCAACAACCTCTGCAATGTTCAACCTAAAATACCACCCCTGCCTCCAATATCCCACATAAACGTTCTTTTCTATACATGTGTGTGATAGCTCCCTTTAGACTCTCAGCTCCTTGGTTATGTTATCACCCCCAAGGCCTGTTTATTATAGGGTGTTGACTACAGAGACCCCACTTTAATTATTGCTGTTACTGCTATGCAACAACAAACTACCCCAAACTTAGCAGCTTGAAACAATAGTGCTGTACTATTTTTCTTGGTTCTGCCATTTGGTCTGTGGTTAGCTGAATAATTTGTACCACCTGGCATTAGCTGGGACACCAGCTGGGTTGCGTTCAGCCGGTCAGTTTGGCTATGCTGGAAGGACTAGAAGGCCTTGCTCATACATCTGGTTCTTTGGTGATCCTCCACATGACCTCTCTCTCCCTCTCTTTGTCCATTCAATAGTCTAGTTACCACTTCTTTGCAGTATGGTGGTGGCTTCCAAGAGCAGAAGTAAAAGAGGATCTATTACATTTAGATACATCACATATGTCCTTTCAACATGTTACCAATAAAAAACAAGTAGTGAGGTAGTTTACATTCTTATTTAAATTTCTGTACTAAATTTCAAAGTTTCGTGTGGATTTTATACCTACAGCACCACATTTTAAGTGCTTTGGGGCCACATGTGACTAGTGGCTACCATAATGGGCAGGGCAGAGTTAGACAATCTATTCATCTTCCTTATCTCTAAAGTAAGGATGATAAGGTAGAATAGACAAGCATTTAATGTGTATATTGTAGTGCTATTGTGACTGTAAATGTAAAAGGATACACTAAACAGTTGGCAAGTACCTTGCATGTAGTAAGAGCTCATTAAATGTTTGTCTTAGTCTACCTCAGCTGTTAAAACAAAGTATCATAAATTGGGTGGCTTATAAACAACAGTTTTGGAGGCATAAAGTTTAAGATCAAGGTGATGACAGATTTAGTGTCTGGTGAAGGCCCACTTTCTGGGTCATAGATGGCCATATCTATGTGTCCTCACATAGTGGAAGGGGTAAATTGTTCTCTGGGGGCTGTTTTATGTGGTCACTAATCCCATTCATGAGGCCTCTAATCACCCCCCAAAGGCCTTATGTCCTAATACCATCATGTTGGGAGTTAGGTTTCAGCGCATGAATTGGGGAAGCGGGCCATAAAGATTCCGTCTAATGTTGGACCCATTCCATTGTTTATGGGTATTTCAGGAATGGAGATCCTCTCAAGCTTGCTCAAGTAAAGCTATGTGTTCCTTGAGCTGAAGAGCATTTATAATCCGCTTTTACCTGGGGCTCTTAACCAAGTTTTTCCTTTTTCCCATTTCTCAAATTTTCTTGAAATTCTGTTTCTCTCCACATATCTGCTTTGCTTTCTCCAGCTTCCTTTGTCATGGTTCATCACAGCTCCTCCAGCCTTTCTTGCTATGACATGACCTTTTGATGAACTATGACTGACTGATTACTGGTTTGGGTTCTCCATGTTTCCCAATTCACATTCCCAGGAGAGGTAATCTGATTGGCCTGGTTCACCCTTTCATGTCAGTTCATGTCCTATTTCACCTGAGAGTGGGCTGCCTTTAGTTCAGGTGCCCATCCTTGGTCTAATCATATGCAGTTAGGGATGTAGCTTTATATGGTACTCAATAGGGCCACCTGGAAATCAGGAGCTGTGGGTGGGGTAGGTTTCCTCAGTGGAGATGTGGGCTGACAGTCACTGATTGATATCACAATACACTATTTCTCACTGTCACTGGGGTTTCCCAGTTGAGTTTTTCAGTCTGACCCTTTACTTGCTACTGTCCTTGACTTTTGGAATAGCTTCACTGAGCAGCAATGCATATAACTGGGGTCTGTAAGAACCCTGCCTGCTGAAGAAGTCTTGTTAGGTGTAAAGCAGCACTCAACCTCCCAGTGGGAGGGGGATGTACACAGTTTTCCTCCTGCAATTGCTGAGAAACCCATTCTTGGCCCAGACATTTATCGCAACAGGTTAATAATACAAGCGCTTACTTGGCCAACACCCCCATAAATCAGAGTTTTTCTAAGTGGGATTTGTCATGTGACCCTCTTGCATTAGAATCAGCTGGGAATGCTCATAAAAATGTAGATTCTGTCCTAGCCAGTTTGGCTCAGTGATTAGAGTGTCAGCCCTCGAACTGAAGGGTCCTGGGCTCGAATCCAGTCAAGCAGTCAAGGTCACATACCTCGGTTTCAGGCTCAATACCTGGCCCATAGGTAAGTGCAATATAGAGAGAGTGTAAGAAGCATTGAACTAAACCATCTTGTGAACCTCATCTATTTTATTTTTATTTTTATTTTTTTTAAATATATTTTATTGATTTTTTACAGAGAGGAAGGGAGAGAGATAGAGAGTCAGAAACATCGATGAGAGAGAAACATCGACCAGCTGCCTCCTGCACATCCCCCACCGGGGACGTGCCTGCAACCCAGGTACATGCCCTTGACCGGAATCGAACCTGGGACCCTTCAGTCCGCAGGCCGACGCCCTATCCTCTGAGCCAAACCGGTTCCAGCAACCTCATCTATTTTAAACAGTGCTGCTCCATTCCCTAGATTTCATGAAAACCCCTTAGGACACTTGATTAACAGAACACAGAATTTTTTTTAGAACTTTCGAGGTAGTTGAAGGTCCATCCAAGTATCTCAGAAGCAGATGTAGATAAGCACGTAGGTCCTGGCCACCATTTGTTCTGATCCAAACCCCTGGATTCAATCAGGGAGCACCCACACTTTGCCCCTGACTTGACACTTCCCACGGGACAGCAAAGGGATTTACCTGGCATCTCTTGTGCAATAAATCAGCACAAATCTCCACCCTGGATAGAGGGCCTCCTGGCTGTCTGCCTGAGTCACAGCTCAATGGGATAAGCCCTAAGAAACCCCAGGCAGTGCAAGTGGGACTGCCTCTGCAGAATCACAATGGAGCCAGTGTTTGCATTAGAGCCAGACAATGACTCTGATTCAAGGGACAGGATGCCAAGGCTGAAGGGTGCTCTGGGTAAAGGGGAGGACCTGGGCCCCTTTCTTGGCTCAGTCTTTGCCTGGAAATGATTGCACTTTTGTCTTTAATCCTATTTGTCTTTTTTTTTTCCTTTCATATCTTCAGGAGCACAAATAACCACCCATTTATTCCAAGGTAATCACATCTTTTCCATATTTGACCCAGAATTTAGAGACTATCTACACCAGCCTGTCCTTGCAGTATGTGGGCAAGAGGTGTGCACTATCCAGATTCTGGAGAAAATGAAGTCATCTCCTTAACATTGGGGCAGAACTGACATCTGGCCTCTCTCACAGTCAACACTGAGCGCTTTCGCAATAACTCACCACAGTGTATCGCAGATTTCCAGCTCATCGCTCTAGCTATTTTAATTCCTACTCTAGGGCAGAAGCCATCATTTGATTTGTGAGCACTTAATGAATTATGTGCTTCCTAGAGAGACTTCCCCTTAAGCAGCTGTCTTTAACAGTGTCTGAGAAGTCTTCAAAGCAGGTCAGACGTACAAATATGGTTCCTATATGATGCCTGCTTATTCACTAAACAGAAAACCTACTATCCTCTCTTTCCAGCCTGGAGCCGGGTGAAGTGTATTTAAGTTTCCTGCCTCGTCCTGAATATATCTCACTTTAAAAGGATGACTGAAGAGAGAGAGAAATAAACACAGGCCTATGAAAAGCAACTTTAATATTAAAAAAAGGAAAAAAAAGGCCCAATATTCTAGAATAAAATGTAGATTTTTTCTGCCTCTGCTGTAGATTTTTTTTTTGGGTGGGGGGGTAGATAATAAAAAATATTTTTTAGAAACTATTTACCTTGTGTTTGCAGTAACTATTAGTGAAATTCTCTTATGAGACAGGAATAAGGCTTACTGAAAATACAATTGGCCAAATTAGAAGTGACTTCATAGAATTTAAAATGCAGCACACATTCTCATCCATCTTGGGTTTAGAAAAATAATAACTATACCACTACAGAAAAAGTACACTAAGGAAAGGATAACCTGAAGACATTATACCAGAAAACAGAAGAAAATAAAATGATGTGTAAATGAGAGTTAAAAATAGCTAGGATGAAGAACAGATCTATCTTATTAATTAGTACTATTGAGGATGGCAAACTGAAGCAGTAATAAATGAAAATATTCATGACTTTACAAACAAAAACAATCTAATTGAATGTTCATTCAATGTGTTTTATCCATAATAATCAACAGCTACAAAAATATTGGCAACTAAAGGAGTTTTAATAGAAAGAATGATTTAATCTTAAAAAAAGAAAGAGGCTATTGACAAAAAGGAAACGAAAGACTGACCTTCCTTAGGCTTTCCCTTCACAAAAATGTGTACAGTGGATGATGGAAAAATTACTGGAAATGGTGAAAAGTGGCTGGTAAGGACACTTGATTCCTCATTTCCTATAAAGAGAAGTGAAAGGCTAATGTTTACTTTTAATTCAATAACAAATATGCTCTTCTGGCTGTCTATTATCAACTTGCTATCATGGCTGCAGAGAAGCCAGAAACTCCCTTCCCTACATGGTCCTGGAAGGAGAAGTCATTGTTCTCCTGAGACAATTATAACCACCGAAATGGCAATCCTGAGGCTTCCCCTGGCTCTCCAGTGAGTCCCAAAAATCACCTGCTTTAGACCTTCTGGCTCACATCTTGGTGGTAAATTGGCTGACCTTTGAAACCCTGCTCTTCCAAATTTTGGCCCAGTTTCTGTATTAAACCTTTAATTCCCAGAATCCTGGACAGTCGTTTTTCTGACAATCCCTGGCTGATATATTTGAATTTAAGGATTACTTCATAGTTTTGTCACCACTCATATAACTTAAAGCAGAAAGTTTAGTTTCCAAATCATTGCAGAAGATAAAAGCAGACAAAATACTATCCATATACCAAAAGACAAAATAGAAAGTACACAAAGAAAAATGTAAGGCATTAAGCAAGATGACAGAAGTAACACCAGGCAAAACAGTTATGTCAACAAATGTCAACACTTTTAAATCCCTTTAAAAATAGGCAAAGACTCAGGGTGGAGTTAAAACAACAGAGCAATCCAATGACTGCTTACTCAAGATGACTGAGAATGATATTGGAAGGCTGAAAATAAAAGGATGGAGTAGGGATATGTCAGGCAAATGCAAACAAAAAGAAAACAAGACAGTATTTAGAGTAATAGAGATTAAACAGGATAACTCAACTCTAAAGATGTTTACACAATTAGTTCATGAACACCTTCTCACTGTAAAAAGTTCAAACAATACAGAATTACAAAGCAGTAAAGGTAAGCACTGCTACATTTTGGTGCTTATCCCTTTAGTCTTCTATCTATTTATCCATCTTCTATTTATCTTCCTATGCTGTATTGACTCTAAGATGCATCTATTTTTAAAAGTACCATTATTTTCTGAACATCTAAAAAAGGAAAACATTACCAGTTAAATTATGACATGCTAGAATTTGCAAGATACATTACTATTTCAAATAGTAAAAAAGATACCTAAGTCTTACAATAGATTTGTTTCTAATCTATTTTTATATAATTGACTTATTTCCTATGATCTATTTGTTTTTCTTTATATCTATTTATCTATCATCTATCATGTATCTCCTAATAATAGGACGTAGGACATTTTTCCATTTCAAGTCATAATTATTCCCATTAAAAATGCCACACAGCATTTCATAATTTAAATGTTCCATCAGTTATTCTTTCCTCTGAATGTTAAAATTAATATTTAGGTTATTTTCATCTTTTTATAATGACAAACTATACTACAATAACCACCTTTATACAAATACACTCCTATGGAACATTGTGTGCACATTTTTTTTTGAAATAGATAACTTGAGTACACATGCCCTTTCAAGTATAAGCACCTTTAAGACTTGGGTAGATGCTAGCAGATTGTCTTCCAACAAGACCATGCCAATTACATTCCCACCAACACCTGCTTCCTCATTCAAATGGTTATTGTTATTAAAATTTTGCCAATTTGGTAAATTGTTTTCATGTTCATTTTCTTGATTATCAGAGAAATTGATCACATTATCATGTTTATTGCCCATGACTTTTCTTCTGTGAAGTACCTTTCTATATCCTTTGCCCATTTTTCTATTGGACATTTTTCTCTTTTCTTATGGATTTGTGACTCTCCTTAAGGCTGTGGATAATAGTCTACTGGTCTCTATGTACCTTACAAATATTTTCTCCCTTGTGCTGCTTCTACTTTCATTTTGATGAAGTCTGCCATGTGGAGTATTAAATACATATAATCATTGATGTCAGTCTTTTCCTTCACAGATTTTAGTGTTTGTGTCCTGATTAAAAATATTTTTTCATTTCAAATTATTTTAAGTATTCTCCTATATATTCTCACAATAAGGAAATAAATGTAGAGAGGTATCCCTCCTTTTATAAGGCCATAGTCCTATTGGTTTAGGGCCCCAGCCTTATAACTCATTTAATTACCTCCTATTTCTAGAGACAGCCACACTGGGGAATAGGACTTCCACATATCAATTTGCGGGGGATGGATATAGGTCAGTCTATAGCATTAGGCTTACTGGCATTTCATAGTGTTTGAAGCTACTGTGAGCAAAGAACTGGCCCTGTGCAGAAAAAGTTTGTGGGCCCCTAATTTAAGGAAGAAGGGAAAAGGATAGATATTTGGAGGCAACTAGTAAAAAAAAATTCAACGTTATGTTGGTAGCCAGTAACCCTTAAGGAATTATTCTCACTCATTCTAGGAAGGCAAATTATCTTAATGTACACATCCCATGAATAAAAGGACAGATGTCTGAAAATAAAAACCTAAGTTAGAAAGGAACGCTTTGGAATCAAAACATTTCTATACAGTGTTGAGGTCCTGGAGGGCACCAGCTCTGATGTCTGAAGTGAAAGGGAAACCTTAGGTTGCCTTGCAAGTCACACCAGGAGGAAATAGTTCTCATTGTATCTGAAAGAGTGTGTGATGGTAGCTGAGAAAAATATCACAGGATGTGCAAGAATGTGCCCTCTGAGCTTCTGTACAAGTCCCAGTGGCCACTGGTAGCTTAGCTTAGGTTCCCTTTGAACAGCCTCACTGTACAGACAGATCACTTTACACCCTTGACTTGCTTGACTATGGAAAGTTAGCTCACGTAACCTGGAAAATGAATAATGCTGATCCTCCTTGATCCTAAATAAGAAAAATAAATCCATCTTGAGACAAAGATGACACAAAGTTCTCATGAAAGTCCCTGGTGGCAGCTTTTAAATTTTCCTTTTTAAAATTTTTATTGAATTTAATGGAGTGACATTGGTTAATAAAATTACATAGGTTTCAAGTGTGCACTTCTATAATGCATTGCCTGTGTATTGTATTGTGTGTTCACCACCCAAAGTCACCATTTATTCCCCCTTTACCCTATTCTACCTGCCTCCATCTCTCTTTCCTTCTGGTAATCACCATACTGTTGTCTGTGTCTATGAGTTTGTTGGGGTTTTTTTGTTTGTTTGTTTTTGCTTAATCCCTTCACCTTTTTCACCCAGCCCCCTAAACCGTCCTCCCTTCTGACACCTGTCATTCTATTATCTGTATCTATGAGTCTGTTTCTATTTTTGTGTGTGTGTGTGTGTGTGTTTATTCTGTTCATTAGAGTCCACATATAAGTGAAATTATATGGTATTTGTCTTGCTCTGACTGGTTTATTTCACTTAGCATAATAGCCTTCAGGTCCATCCATGCTGTCACAAAGGTAAGATTTCCTTTTTATTTTTAACAGCCAAGTACTATTCCACTTTGTAAATGTGCCACAACTCCTCTATGCACTCAGCTACTGATAGACACTTGAGCTGCTGCCAAATCTTGGCTATTATAAATAATGCTGCAATGAACATAGGGGTGCATATATTTTTTTGAATTGGTATTTTGGGTTTCTTTGGGTATATTCCGAGAAGTGGAATTGCTGGGTCATATAACAGTTTCATTTTTAACTTTTTGAGGAAATTCCATACTGCTTTCCACAGTGGATGCACCAATCTGCATTCCCACCAGCAGTGCATGAGGGTTCGCTTTTCTCCACAGCCTCGACAACATTTATTGGTTTATTGATGACAGCCATTCTGACAGGTGTGAGGTGATATCTCATTGTGGTTTTAATTTCTCTGATGATTAGTGACAGTGAGCATCTTTTCATATGTATGTGCTTTTTGGAGAAGTGTATATTGTAGGTCCTTTGTCATGGCAGCTCTTTACAATTAATATTTCAGATATTTAAGGTAGTGTTTCAAGGCTGAGGCCAACCAAAGGCCCATGGTTTACTAGTAGAAGGACTTCCCCTTCATTATGGCTGTCAGAAGGATCCACTCTTTTTTTTTTTAATCCTCACCTGAAAATATGTTTTATTAATTGATTTTGAGAGAGAGAGAGAGAGAGAGAGAGAGAGAGAGAGAGAGAGAGAGAAACATTGATTGGTTGCCTCCTGTATGTGCCCCGACAGAAGATTGAAACCTAGATATATGCCCAGACTGGGAATCCAACCTGCAACTTTTTGGTGCACAGGACAAAGTTCCAACCAACTGATCCACCTGATAAGGGCAGAGGGATCCATTTTTATTTTTTTTAATTTATTTTTTAAATTGATTTCAGTGAGGAAGGGAAAGAAAGAGATAGAAACACCAATGATGAGAAGGAATCATTGATTGGCTACCTCCTGCACACCCCTACTGGGGATCAAACCCGCAACCAGGTCATGGGCCCTGACCAGGAATCGAACCAGTGACTTCTTGGTGCATGGGCCGATGCTTACCCAACTGAGCCACACTGGCTGGGCAGGATCCATTCTTAAATGAAAATCTGATAAGGGATGTTGGTGAGCTTCATCTAATGAAGAAACTGTGATCAAAGGTCACTGTCTGGATCACTTGTATGAATGAGTCTACTCTAGAGTCTGTGTTTGGGCTGCTGCCACTGATTTGGGAGGTCTGCATGAGCATGGAAGGAAAAGTGGTGTCATAAATACAATGATTGCTGATAGCATAGTCTTAACTTCCCTGTCTTACAGTCCCTGCCAGCCTCTCCAGTCTCCTCCTGTTCCAAATTTACCAAAGCCTCCTTTTAAGGTCAGCTCAACCTCACACTTTTTCTGATTCATCCTGGCTTTCACCTCTGTGTTCCAATAGCCAAATACATATCTCAACAATCCCATGTTGATGAAATGATGTTTTGCCTTTCTGGTTCCCCTATCAAATGGCAACACTTTAAAGGAAGCTACATAAACTTTGTGTTCCCACCACATAGCAGACACTGAGTAAGTTTTTGCTTTTTCCCTCAAATTCCCTTCATAGGCCGATGGAGACTGTGGGTTTTGCCTAGGGCAGCGGTTCTCAACCTGTGGGTCGCGACCCCTTTGGTGGTCGAATGACCCTTTCACAGGGGTCGCCTAAGACCATCCTGCATATCAGATATTTACATTACAATTCATAACAGTAGCAACATCACAGTTATGAAGTAGCAACGAAAATAATTTTATGGTTGGGTCACAACATTCGGAACTGTATTTAAAGGGCCAGAAGGTTGAGAACCACTGGCCTAGGGGCAGGGATCAAAGCAAGGCAAAGCAAGGCAAGTCTCATAGACAACGTGCTGCTCTAGTTGACTTCTGAAGGGCTTACCTAAATGACATAGGGGAATGAGCTTACAGAGAAGAGAAAGCTGAATTTACAAACGTATCAAGGCATAAAACAGCATGAAGTGTCCAGAAAACTGCGAGGAGCTCTGGCAAGGAGGAGCCAAGGGTGAAGTAGCAGAAAGAGGCTACAGAGGCTGGTCTGAGCCAGATCACGAGGAGTCTTGTGAATTAAACTGAAGATTCCAAATCTTATCTTAAGGCTGAAGAGAACCATTGAAAGTTTGAGAGCAGGGGAGCAACACGGTGATATTTGAATTTAAGAAAGTTCAAGTTGGTTGCAGAGTTGAGGATGGCTTGCCGAAGGGGAGGCTGGAGGCAAGAACCACTTACATTGCAATATTCCAGAGGAGAAAGGCTGAGCCGGAGTGGAGAAAAGCATCTGGTTGGAGAGCTTGTTAGGAGGTAGAAGTTATAGGAATTGGTGTCTCTTGGGATAGCTGAGAGAGGGGGTCTGAATGACTCTGGCCTGGGTAACTATATGTAAAGTGGGGCCTCCAGAAGAGGAGCAGGTGTGTGGGGGAAAGATGACAAGTTAGTTTTTGCCATCAGTTTTCTCAGGCTGTTGAAAGGGGGTGGGGATCGTATTGTCCTCTGCAAAATAATGAGCAGCTTTTACCAAATGCTAACACCATTATCTCTTAGCATCCATTGTTGCTGATGAGAAGCCTTGTGCTTTTATTCCTTTATTTCTTCAGAAGTTTTTACGTCTTAGGTGTGTATTTTGGTTTTCATCTAGTCAGATCTCATAGAGCCTTTCAATTCTGAGTCTCATAACTTTCTTCTACTGGGAAAATGCTCATGTTCTATTTCAATTAATATTCATTCTCTCCCCCTTTGCTTTTTCTAGTCTAAGACTCCTACTACTTGGACATTGGACCATCTGAATCAAGTCTCTCTGTCTTTTTCTTTTTCCTTCATATTTGCTATACTTTTATTCGTCTTACATTTAAGACATTTTTCTGGTCTTTGTCATCTAAACTTAAAAATATATATTTTTTTGTTTTAATAACCAAAATTTTTTTTTTTCATTTCCAAAATTTCTTTCTCTCTGGCATTTTTTCCTTTCATTGCATGTTTCTTAAAATAATTATTTTTGGGATGTAATATTGTCTCAATCTTTTCCCCAACAATACTAGTTGGAGTTTTTTTCAAAATAAGTTTCCTTCTGTTTTCTAAAGTGTGTGTTCCCTCTGAAGTAAGTTTTTTGATAAATCTTGGACTTTCTTTTTCATGTCAGGATCTTTACTGTCTGAGTATATCATTCAGGGTCCTCATAGGAAACTGCTGACAAACTCACACTGAGGACTCGAGGACAGTTTATTATAATTATTAAGAGATTATTTATGAACGTATGAGAAAGATTGAGGGAAACCAGAGAAGGGTAATGCAGCACCTTGGGCAGCAACTGCTGGAACTGTTACCACCCCTAGGCCAGAAAGGATGTGAGGAGGGAGTCATTACAGGAAGCCACAGAAGGTAGCTGTTTAGGGAGAGCTGTGTGCAAGAGATGTGGTCTCTTAGAGGAATATAGCGGACCCACAGCAATTCAACAGAGAGGGATCCAGGGAAATAAATAGCCTGATGTCATTGTTCTCACTTCCTCTCATCTCCTACCAATATTTCCCATTGACATTACCCAACAGGAAGCTGGAGGGCAAGGAAGCTCACTGATGCAACTCACACATGACAACCTCCTGGTTACACAGCAGACGGGGTGGGGGTGAGGGGAAGGGTAGAGAAGGACCAGGAGGGACAGGCAGAGGTAACTATCACAGTGGTAGTCCTTAATTAGCTATTCACACAAAACTTCAAACAATAGAAGATTGTGAGTCCTGGGGTACCTGGGTGGGACTTTTAAATGATGTTTACTTTAGGGCAAAGAACCTGCTGTTAGGGAACTCCAAAACTGGAGAATGTGGAGAATGTTACTATGGGGGGCCAGTTTCCCCTAACTGCCCTAGATCTTCTTAGACATATAGCTAACATTTTCTTTGTTTGACTGTCTTAAATAGATTACTTTATATTCTTCTGGTACAAAGCATTACTGTTGAAAAGTCTGATAACATCAGTTTTTATTATATGCCAAAAGAAATTCCTTTTTCTTTAAAGGCCACTAATTATTAGAATATATCTTGGTGATTTTTGTTTTATTATATGTGGTGTGCTTTTCAATATGTTTATATTTTTTAAGGAATGTTTTATGGAATTGTAATTTTTAGTATTTGTTATGTACTCTTGTTTTCTTACTCAGAGACTCCTATTATCTCATGTTAAGTCTTCTTAATCTGTCTTCAAATATTTGCCACTTTCTAATTCTTTTTATATCTCTTAATTTCAATTTGATTTTTAAAATTACCTGTTTTGGTTATTCATTTTTTTGTTTCTTCTACTTTATTTTTCACTTCTAAGAGTATTCTTTCTTTTATTTACTTATTGTTTTTTTGAGTGTTATTCAAAAACCTCAAACATGAGGGAATGAGTTTTTTTTTTTTTAATGTCTTGAATAGTTTTCTTCATGTCTTTTACCTAATTTTGAAATAGAAAGTTATGGTTTTGATTTTTTTCTGTGGGCACATCATTCTAGGATTCTTTCATTGTCTGTTAGGATGATAGCTTGGTTCTTCTCTTTTTTCTTATAATAACTTAGTATTGTATTTGACCTCAGTAATTTTGGGGTGTCCATTTTAATACAAAATTAATATTCTTAAACGTTTAGAATGGGTCATGTTTTACGGTAGCTTCACTTGCTTTAAGTTCACAGAGTTCTCCCCTCTGTTGTTATCATGCAGTGAAGAGGAAAGCACATCTACATAAAGTGTACTTAGGACAGATCACTACATCCTCCATGACAGAAGGAATCCAGTGCAACCAATTGCCTCTAGGGTAGAGTATCATATTAGGAGTTCAAAGTTGGTCACAGTTATTGGCTAGTTGACTACTTAACAGCAGCCTTGGTAAGAGTAAATCTATTTTGCTGAGTCCATCACAGCCTCCATCTTTGCAATAATGGTGACTGTGTTTATAAACCCACTGAGAAAGCAAGGGGATGACCTGGGAAGAGGTTGAAGGACATCCAGATGGCAGTTCCTCTCATCTGTCTAATCATCTTATATGTCCTATGATTTTCTTGGTTCAGACTCTTTTGATTAAGATATCAGCTTTGATGCCTATTATGGCAACCATGCCAACTTTGCCTCTGGTAATTTAGTGCTGCTACATGGCTTCTGCCACTCTGGGCTCCTCGTCCCTTATTGAAATTAGGAGGTCAATTTCAACTTCAGTACTTTTTACCATGGAGCCTGCTACAGTACTGCTCAAGAACATTGGGTGTTTTTTCACTAACACTAAGGAGTAAAAGCTATGGAAAACGATAGTAACTCGATAAGGCAGGACCACCAAGGCCAATAAGCATATAGTTATTTAAAATTAAAAGTTACAAGTTGAAACAAGAATATACCAATTTTCGCCAATGAAATTGACAGTTGTGCTTTTAATGAAGCCCTGTATGATGAAAGTATGGGTATCTTATGTATTGCTGTACAAATAAAAATTTGAACAACCTTTTTGGAAAAAAATTTGGCAACATTAAGAGCTTCAAAACTGTAATAAGTTTGGTAACCTTGATAAATCAATTCCACTCCAAGGTATACTAATAAAATAATTAGATGCACAGGGAGATTTATGTACAAAAATTTTCTTTGCATCATTATTTATCATGGCAAATTTTAAAAAAATATAATAGTAACTTTTAGCAATAGGGAGTTGGCTAGACAAATTACGGTACATCTATCATACATTGAAAAGCATGATCTAGACCTATGCTGTCCAATACGGTAGCTGCTAATGTCATGTGGCTACTGAACAGTTGTCACGGGCTAGTCTGAATTAGGATGCACTACAGGCATAAAACATACACTGAAGTTTTGAAATTTTTTAAAAAAGGACTTAACTTATCACCTTGGCAATTTTTTATATTGATTGCATGTTGAAATAATAATATTTTGAATGTGTTGGGTTAAATAAAATATATTATTAAAATTAATTTGACCACTCATGGACACAAACAACAGGGTAGTGAAGACCTGGGCGGCGGTGGGAGGGGTGAATAGGGGCTGGGTGGAGGGAGGTATGGGGGGAAATGGGAGACATCTGTAATACTGTCAACAATAACATAAATAAATAAAATTAATTTGACCTGATTTTTCTCACTTTTTAAATGTAACTATTTGGAAATGTAAAATTAATATATGGCTTACATATATCTATTGGATAACACTCTTCTTGATTAAAAATTGCAAGATGGGAAAAGTATGTTTTCCAACAATATTATGTGACAGGATGTTTTTATGGTTTAATATTACGTACAAATCAGCATGTGAACTTATAATGGAGCAAACTGACATCACGGGCCTCCTGATGAGATCTACCAAAAAGAACACAACATCACTCAGGAAGCAGTCCTGCCCAGAATGTGCAGCCTGGACCTAATCAGGAGGAAACATCAGACAAACCCAAACCGAGGGACAATCTAGCCTGTATTCTCCAAATACATCATAAAAGACAAAGAAAGGCTGAGAAACGATACTAGATTAAAGAAATCTAACCTCCAAATACCACATTTAAAAAAATGTTCTAAAGGACATTATTGGGACCATGGGAAAAATCTGAATATGGGCTATACTAGTATAACTATATTGTCTAAATGTTAAACTTCCTGATTGAAAGTACCACCTTGAGGAAGCTCACAACTGGAGCTGATATCTTTTTGCATGGCTGGCTCCTTTTTTTTTTTCTTTACTTCTTATTACTCAGGTCTCAGTTGAAATGCCATTCTCTCAGAGGCATTCCCTTACCACCCAGCTAATGTTACAACCAGCAACTCCAGCCCCATGCCAGTCATGTCTTCACTTCACTCTCTTTATCATCTTCACAGCACTTAACAATCCTGAAAATACTAGTATCCTGTTCGTTTATTTGTTCCATTATTTATGGTCAGTCTCCTCTCTTCTAGACTGAAACTTTCATGAAAGCAGAAAAATTCACCTGTCTTATTTGTCACTATAGCCACAGCCTAATACCTGATGGAGAGCAGACATTCAATGAACATTTAAGTTGCATATCTATAATCCAGCTCTTCTCAAACTTTCCTCCTAAAGTTTCTCTCTGTAGGGGGCATAAACATCAAATCCCACAGTGTCCTAGAAAATGGACTGAAAGAGCTCACAGCAAACCAAAAATTAATATGAAATATTTCTTATTCTAAAAAGTCAATGTATTATTTTTCTACCGCTGTATAACAAATTACCAGAAATGTAGTTTTTTGAAATAGCACACATTTATTATCTCACAGTTTCCATGGATGAGGAGTCTGGCGTGTTCTAGCTAAGTCCTCTGTTCAGTGTCATCATGAAATGATGGTGTCAGCTGTCTGTATCCTCATCCAGAGGCTTGATTGAGGAAAGATCTCTTCCCAGGTTCCCCCTGGTTGTTAACAGAATTCAGTTCCTTGTGGTTGTAAAACTGAAGTCCCTTCTGGCTTGCTAACTGTAGATCAGCTATTGCTCTTAGCTACTAGAGGACACTCTCAGCTCCTTGCCAGGTCACACCCTCCCCCACTCCCCAGTGAAGAGCGCCCCCATGCCCCACACATTGAATCCCTCTTTGGCTATGAATCTCTTCAACAGCTCCTTCTGCAACAGCCAGAGAAAATGCTTTGCTTTTAAAGGACTCAGGTGATGATGTCAGGCCCACCTAGATAATCTCCCTGTCTTAAGGTCAACTGTGCCAAGTAACATAATCTAAACCCAAGAGTAAAATTTATATATTCAGAGTTCAGGGGATTACTCAGGGCACATACATCAGGGTCAGAAAATCTTGGGGGGACATCTTAGAATTCTGCCTACCACAGTCAAGTTCATTTTTCTGTCTACTTCCCTGTATATTTATTTGGATAAATATGTACATTTATATTTGTATATAAATATACACAATTATAACATATTGTTTATATATTATATTTTTATATTTAAACATATATATTGCTTATATATTTCTATGTAAATAATATATAATTATGCCATAATATATTATATTATAAATAATATATTTTATATAAGGTAATTATATAAAATATATAGTTATATATTATACATATACATTATTTACACAAATGTAAATGTATATATAAAAATATATATCAAAATATATTTGTATACTTTGCATAAAACAATATTGAAATAAAATTAACTAGCTAGGAAAATGCAGGCTGGCTTTATGTGCCCTCTGCTCACCACTGCATGCCCACCTTGAAAAGTCCAGATAGTATGGATCCATCAAAGTGATGTTGCAAGCATCATGTGAAGCAAAGCATGAGAGAGAAAGGAGACCAGCATGCAATGGGTGCTGCATCTACTTCTGAAGTTGAACCCAAGCCTTAGCCTCCATCACTTGAAAGTGCCCTAGATTTAGGCAGATGGTAGCAGGGAGCTGGGGCCTGGACATTTGGGGAAGAGCTACAGCTGCGGTGTGTGGAAGGGACGCAATGGGACCTTCTGACATGAGGTCAGATAGACTCAAGCTTTAATTCTGTCTCTCCCACCTGCCATCACTGAATTCTTAGATAATTCTTATAAATTGTTTTTGAGTTTGGGCCAATTCATGTTAAAATGGGGATAATTAGACTTACCTGATAGGTTTGCTGAAATGAAATGATGGTGACGAAGCTCTCAGTCCAGGGCTTACATCAGAGCAGGTGGTACTCTATAAATGCTTGTGGATTCCAAATCTGGAATTTTCCCCACTGAGCTAAGCCTTTGAGTTAGGGCATTATGTCTCCATGGGGCTTCTAGCACAAGACAGATAGGTTCCTAAGAGGGGTAAGACTTTAACCTTGGCTTTGTGCTTCCTACCTGCTGGACAAAGAGAAAACCCGTTCTTTGGTCCCGAGCAGTCAGTCCTGGAGAAGGAAGGGCAATCCTGGCAGAGCCTGGTAGCAGAGGAGATGGCCCCCAGGGCAGAAAGCCGGGGTTGGCAGGGGCATATAAGGAAGTCCAGATCAAGGGTGGCTGCTCCTGGGCCTCAGGACTTAGTGGGCAAACCCAGCAGCCACTAGGAATCCCTGAGGCAGTAAAAACTCTCTACACCCTTTCTTCCTAAGGAGTGGTGGCAATGCCCCACAGGCCACAGGCCAAAGCACACTCCCTCACCTCGGCTGCCCAGTCATTCCACTTCAGCAATCCTCCCTCCCTTGCCCCAATTTCCTCCCCACCCATTCCCACTCTATCTGCCTTCCTAGCAGATTTCTGACCTATAAATTCAATTACCCTCCTTAGAGGAACTCTCACAACATGTATAAGTAATTGTAACCCAAGTGATCCATTTTTTCCATAGGTACATGTGCCAAGTGCTATTGTAGCAGCAGAAAGGGCCCCTCAACCCAGGGTGGGATGGAAAAAAGGAGGGGAGGTGTCCACTAGAAGGGGCGATTCCCAGGGTTCTTTGAGGCTTGGTGAGCTTGCGTAGTTGTAGAGAGGAAGTGCTTTTAGAGGAAACATGGGGTCCACAAACATTCTGGCTCTCATCTGGGCACACCATACAACTCCATCTCCCTGCTATCGCTGTAGAACTAGGTGGATAGAGAGGAAGAGGGGAGAAAAAGTGTGTGTGGGAGGAGGAGGGCAGGAAACATGAGAAGAGGAAAAGAGTCATAAGTTTTTTCCTCAATCTTTATTATTTATTTTAGATGTTTAGGCTGATGTTCATTTTTTTTTAGTATTTATTTTCAATTACAGTTGACATTCAATATTACTTTATATAAATTCCAGGTGTACAGCATAGTGGTTAGATGTAATATAATTTACAAAGCAATCAATCTTTTTTAGACTGTGAAGAAAGAAAATATCTGTGAAGAGTGTGGTGCTGGTGATGTGAGGAGGTCATCTAGGGTGTATGTGCGTGTGAGTCATCTAGTGCGTGTGAGTGTGTGTGAATGTGTGCATAAGAATGAGTGTGAGTATGTGTGTATGTGACTGTGTCTGTGTGAGCATATGTGTAAGAAAGAGAGAGAGATACAGAGAGAGAGAAAGGTTGGGTAGCCAAGAGTGTTTAAAATTGGGTCAAGGAAGAACCAGTTGACTAGGAGGCAGTCCAAAGTCCCTTCAATTTTGACATAAGTCAAAGCATCTGAGGGCATCAATGTAAGACCTGGGTCAGTGTTATTGCCCAACCTTGTATGTTCTTTAACCACATGCTCCCTATGAAGGCCAAACCAAAAATAGGAAGGATTTACAAGGTCCCAAATATATCACTATAGAGCATTTTTGCTAAGATTGCTGAGTTATGGAGCCAATGGGTTGAGTCACGGAATGTATTAGGTCTTCTACTAGTCACTTTGGATATCATCAGTGCCACAGGTCGCCTCTTCGGTTGTGGACTGACTCTCAGAAAGAAGAAGGAACCCCCCAACCTCATCCAAGACCAGGCAGGAAGTCTGTAGCCCAGTAGGACTCCTACTAGACTAAGCTTTGGATTGTTTGGAATCAGGAGCAGGTCCCAGGTAGAGCAATTGCCTCAACACCATGCTTACCTGCATGTGTTCTGACCTGAATAGCATAGTCTATAATTAACTATGCTGATTATATTGGCATTAGCAAAACAGCTAATCAAGTCCAAGGGTGATTTGTTGTAAAACAAAAATCCTGGACTTGCACATTCTTTAGCTCCTGATTGTAGATTTCATTCCCATAGTTGCCTGGCCTGGGTATTTCGACTTGCCCTCCATCCAACCTAGAGAGGGGACTTGTGTGGGTGCTCAGGACACCAGGAGGAGGAAGAAGCAAGGGAGGTGGAGGGGAGTGTGGGAGGAAAAGGTGTGGCCAGATGTTATTTTCCTGAAGAAGTAATCTGGATATTGCATAAGTTTTGAGGGATTATGGAATGGGAAATCAGCATACGAGAGTGAATGAAGGGGAGGAAAGGATTCCAAAAGATCTGGCTTTAAGACACTTGGAAGGTTTTGTGATTTTTCTCTGATACTTATCCTGCACTGAACCTGAAGCATTCTGGGTCTTTGACAACAGGGAGAGGTGGGCAAGAGCGTAAGCCCAGACTAGGCTGAGAACCTCAGGTAGAGAGGACAACCAAGAAAGGTGACCTACCCTCTGAAGCAGCCCAGAGGCAAACAGCTGGGCATGCAGGAGCGCACCACCAGTCCTGAGGGAAGCTTATTAAACAGGGAGAAGCCAGCCCTGGGATGTGGAGGCGCTGTCTAGAGAAAGCCCTCAGTGGAAGGGTTAGGGGCCATGATCTGTATAATGAGAGAAGCTGCCTTTAGCTCCAGCTCCAAAAAAGGAAGTGACTCTTCTCAATCAAAGAGGAGTAAACCCCATTTGAATTGTCATTATGTGTCCCCCAACTCAGTCCACAGAGAGAACAGGGACCCAAAGCCAGGAGAGAGCTAGAACGGGACAGTGTCTCACAGCCGTCCTGGCATAGTGAGCAACAGCAAGCATATGCTTCCAGTTGTACTAAGTTTCCGAAGCATGAATTGGCCTATAGTAACTGCTGAATATTTATGAACTATTATCTTGTTTTATGCTGATCCCTCTTGGGTTATCAACCACCGTAACGTAAGTCTACAATTCTCGGGTAATAAAGCAATAAGAATAAAACATCTTTGACTTCTCCGTGTCAACTGAGATAGTCTAGATTGCTTAGGTTGTTTCCCATCATATACTTTCTGTTCTGCCAAGAACAGAGGGGCTTCATCATTTAGGTAGTGATGAGGTAGGACTGCAGAGGAATTTTCTTTGGCGATCCCAGTAGGCATAAGCCTGCTTATTGCCCCTGACCCTACCCTTCCCAGCTTCTCGAGCTGGGTATTCCCATATAGCCCGGTTCAGGAGTTCATCCAGAATAAAGCAGGACGTTCATCAGTGGCCTCCAGCCCCCCAATTGGTGTTGCTTAGGATGCAGTTGCTAACTCTGCTTGGATTTGGGGTCCAGACTCAGGCATCTCCCATGTTCTCTGCTCCGGGTTTCCTTTTATGCCAACAGACTGGACTGGAGATCACTCTGGACACCCCTGTATCCTTCAGACCCTACCCCCTCACAGCCACCCACTCCTCTTCCTGTGTTGGCCCACTACAAAGATTGGACCTGTGCCTCCGTTTCCTCTCCTTAGTTCCCATGTAGGGCCATACTCCTCCCTAAGCCAGGGGCCCTGCTCTGCATCTCAGCCAGTGGCTAAGGTCCCACGTCCTAACCTAGATTCTGAATCCTCCTCTTCAAGGCTGAGGCCTCTTTCTCCTCCCGCTGCTTGCTGTTCATTTGCATACCCTTGGCTTGTCTGGTTAGATCTGCTCCTGCTCACTGCGCAGGCTGAATTAGAAAATTATCTATTTGCCATATTCCCCTGTTACCCTTGGTTTGATAGAATCATTTGGATTTGGATTCCTGAGTCTCTGTATCAGGACAGTTTCTCCAAGTTCAGACACATGGGCTTCGGAGAATCCAGCACCTGCTAGTGGTGTGACCTTGATAAAATTAAAATTTCTATACCCCAGTTTTATCAAGTATAAAATTGGAAAATAAGACCTACCTCATAGGTCTGTTATGAGGATTAAACAAAGTAATACATGTGGGGCACCTAGCACAATGCCTGGCACATAGGAAGCCTCAATAAAAGACAACTAAAAGGACACCTGTTGATTTTTTGGCACTTAGCTTTGTGTTCACATATTTCTTATTGCTCCCTTGAAAATTGTAATGATGCTCCCTTCTCCATGCAGTTCATGCTGTTCCCAACTAGTACTCAGAGCCCAAGGAGGGGGAGCGGTTTGCGAAGCTCTGAGGTGGGTAAGACAGAGTCTGTGCTCCCTGATACTGAACAGAGTGGTCTGGGGGGTCCAATCCCCTTTTGGTCACCAAAGGGGCAAATGTTCAAAACTTGAATCTAATAGCTCTAGACATGAGCACAACCCAGGGAAGAGAAGAAAAGAGGGATGAAATAGAAGAGGAGGGAGGACCCAGGAAATGAGAATGGGAACACCCAACAAGGAGCCTCCTGTAAATAGGGCAGACACAAACCTAGCTCTCCTGTGCTAGGACAACGTGGTACGACAGCACACCATAGCCAGGCTGCTCCTCCGCCCTCTCTGTTCCACACTTTCAGGACCCACGGGCAGGGCTGGGCTGGGAAGATGCTGTTCCACATTGATGCTATCTTCTCAGCACTTACCCCAGCTCCATCAGCCCTCCAAGGCTTCACGAGGCTCCAATTACACTTCCCACCAGAAACACATTTCACAGACGGAGGTGGTGATAGAAGCAATTAGTCTTGGCCTGTGGGGCAAAGTTGCCTTCATCCTTGCTTCTCAAAGCACAGTGCTCCCCCCTACCCACACCCCCCACTCTGGGGGAAGACAAGTAGAAGGGATTTGTCAAGTCATTAAGCCTGGGGCAAAGAAGGACACAAAGCAGGTTCCTAGAATCTCCTTCTGGTCTCAAGATCAGCATAACTATTGCCATAACTATTGCCACAGTGAGAAGCAGGAGAGGACCCTGCCTGGATAGGACTGGATGATTTGAGTTCAAGGGCTGGTTTTGCCTCAGACTCCTCATGTGAGACACTAAACTAAACTGAAAACGAGACATTCATTATCACCATCACCGTCATCATCAGCAACATCATCCCACAATGGTATCATCCCAACGCACATAGGTGAACATACTTGCTTCAACGTATCTTCTCTGTGCTGCACTGGGTCAAGGAACCTTCGTGGACTGAGGCTAGAAGAGAACACACCATGGCCGAATGCCACGTCATGGGCTCTCCAACCACTCAGAGCCTTTGGGGCCACATCAGCCTGGACACAAGATGATCGTCAGCCTGATGTGGGTCAGCTGTGAATGTGCTTCATAAAACCAGACAGCCTGTTAGTATGCTGATTTGTGCTCCCCAGAATCACTTACTTGAGAGCCAAGAGGGCTTTCTTTGAGCCTCAACTGTGTTTTCCAATCAGGAGAGCCCTCTCTGCTAGAATGGAAGCTCCATAAGGGCATGGAGTTTTGTTTTGTTCACTGCTATTTCCACAGTACAGAGCACATTGCAGACAGTCAATAAATATCTGATGAATGGATGAATGAATGAATGAATTTCTCCACTTCACAAGACCAGGCCCACATGTGTTAGCCTGGAGCCATGCTTGCCACAGCACTTAGCCTCCACTGTCCACGATAATTGGATATATTTGGCCTCTCTTTAATACCCTTCTCAATCTTTTAGACCTTAACTATACATAAGAGTCACCAGAGGAGCTTGTAAAAAAAAAAACCTAGTGCTCAGACCCCACTTCCAGAAACTGGGTTGGGGGTAAGACCTTGCACTGGTGCATTTTTGAAATACCAATTAAACATTAGTGATTCCAATACACAGCTGAGGCTGAGAACTGCTGTTCTAGACAGAGCGGAAGGACAGGAGGACAGAAAGAGATGAGGTCATTTTGCAACCCTTTTAGCAACTTTCCCCAACAACACACCCTACAGCCTTTTCCTGTCACCTCTAAACTGACAGGTGACCCTCTCTGGAAAGTCCCAGCTCCATGTTTCAAACCTAATTATCTTCCCTAGTGAATGCTTACCCCAAAGGAAAGACATGCTTCCTTTTCACACTAAAGCTGGTCTTTTTCTGCTCACTCTCTTTGCTGTGTGTTGGTGGGTGACTTCAGCCAGGCTCCTGCCTTCCCAATTCAGCAGGGACAAGGCTCGGAATCTCTGTATTCAAACATACCTTCAAACTCCAAGGGAACAAATGTCACTTTCTCCCAAAACTCTCAAATAGACCCATAATTTTTGCAGCTGATCGGGACTGAAATACACTAGTCTTTTTTTTTCTTTTTCAATCTCAGTCTTGTAAGTGTCCCTTCTCTTGGTCTGAGGTGATGGGAGGGAAAAGAAATATCACAGCACACCCTGCTAAGCTGACAACGCCTTACCTCAAGGATTCTCCTAAAAAGCCTCCTTTAACATTTGGTTTTCTGTATAAGCCTGGATAGGTTCATGGTTGTTAGGCGTATTTTTGTTAACCTCTGAGAAGTCTTTCATGGATAGATTTAGCACCTTTCTCTAGAGCAGTGGGTACTTCTCACCTATATCTTTGACTTTAGAGCTTCCTCACCGAAATTTTGGATCAATAGTAAGAGTTTCATTTAATATCATTTTATGTTACCAAATCCAACTCTGTGTGGGCCCCAAAAAGAAGAAAAAGCTGGTGGCCTGCCAGATGAACCTCCATGATTATATGCTGGCTGTGCCATGTCTGCAGATACACATGGGGACCCACAATGATCCAAGTCTAGCAGCTGCACCGGGCACTGCTCTGAGCTGCGATGCTACTGCTCGGACTCCTCAACCACCTAGCCAATTGGGATTCTTACTCTGACAATTTCTAATATTTTACATATAATTTCAGAGAGGAAGGGAGGTGGAGAGAGAGATAGAAACATCAATGATGAGAGAGAATCACTGATCGGCTCCCTCCTGCATGCGCTCTACTGGGGACTGAGCCCACAACCCAGGCATATGCCCTGACCAGGAATCAAACTGTGACCTCCTGGTTCATAGGTCAATGCTCAACTACTGAGTCACACCAGCCGGCTAACTATTTCTATTCTTAATTGCTAATTGTACCACCATAAATGGGCTACAAGTATAGCTCTCTCTTTATAATGGACTTCAATAGATCTCCTTGGATTTAGCCAGTGAGAGAGAGACAGAGAGTGAGAGAAAGAGTGAGAGAAAGGGAGTGAGAGAGACGTCCTGGGCTGAACACTGCCCAGAATCCTTTCCCCAACTGCTCAGAAACCTCTTGCTCCACAGCTTTCTTGTGTCACCTTCCCAAATGTCTACCAGCTACAGCCCTTGTGTGGCCTACTTCATGTCTTGTGGGGGTTTTGCTGATGATATGCTTCATGCTTATTTCCTGCAGGTTACATACTTTTGCTTTGCTTTCTTTCTTTGTTTTCCCCATTCACTTCTAGTCTCTTTCTTCCTTTTTCTCACTCATGCCTCAGTTATACTGGGGACTCTCAAAATCAAAGATGTTCCTGAGCCCTGACTAAAAGCTCCAAGTGGTTGCTTCAGTGGCTCCAAGATGCTCTGTGGTCTTGCTTCTTCTGGCTGGATTTGGACTCTATGCTCACTTTCAGGCCACTTGTATGCTGTAGTCACTTTGGCAAAGGCTGTTGATGTCCTACCGACATTGCCTCTACCCTTTCCATCTCATGCATGCCAACCTACTTCAACTGCAGCACTTAGCCCTGGTGCCTAGGGTTTTCCTCCAGCTCCTGGGCACACCTGGAGTGGGCCAGGTGCTAGGAATTAACACCCTCCCTTCCCCCAGGATAGCTCTTAAATCAATAACTAATGGGAAATAGAAGCTAAAGGACCCATTTCCCTGCTTCTCCAGTAGGATAGCTCAGTCAGAGGAATGAAGCTGCAGGTGCCACAATTTCATTAAATGTCTTGCCTTGCCTGTGAAATTTTTCTACTCCCCTAGCAGAATGCTGTCTCAGGGTGTGCTTCTAATCTAGGGGAATCCGACTAAGGAAGATTTTGAGCCAGAAATAAAGATATTGTGGGCAGATTGGCAGGACCAACAGATGCCCAGTGTGGACTGCATCTCTCATCATAAGGCTATGTGTAGACAGGGCATCTTTAAGAGAGCAAATCTAGACACAGACATCCAGGAAAGGGTGAAGAAAATGTACTGCTTTCTCTGCTCCTCTCCCTCTCCTTCCTTTTCTCTTCCTTCCCCTCCTTCCTCTCTTTCTTCACTGCCACCCACGATTAGAGTATGACCCAAGACTCTAACAACTCAGCCCATTTTCCTTCCTTAATAGCTGTGCACTGACCTGGATGCTGGGGTCCGCCTCCCTTTTCTGTCCCCTGAGTGGCTCTCTGAAGCAGGTGGCACACCATCATCTGTGAGCACACCCCACAGTGCCAATCTTTGTCTCAGGACTTTTGGAAGCAAGTCAGCAGGATTATTGACTGATGAAAGCATCTAGTCTTAGGAAAGAAATCTAATCAAACCTAGGCATTCCCCCCTCCCTACACCCCATCAGATGATGGGAATTTCTTATCTCTCTGTCAGCTGTGTAAAGAAAGTAACTAACTCATTAATATTGGCAGAAGTGACATAAAGACTTGAAATAGAGGCCAGTAAACATGCACACGACAGCAGTGATGGGGGAGGGAGAAGGTGGCACCCATTCCTCCCTCCAAGCATATGGGAACCACACCAGGCTATAGAAACCAGTTTCTGCAGAAACCCCACATGGGTTCTAAGATGCACCGTGACTGGGGTATAGGCGACCCGAAGGGGTTTCTTTAAAATATATATATATATATATATATATATATATATATATATATATATATTGTTTTTATTGATTTTTTACAGAGAGGAATAGAGAGTTAGAAACATCGATGAGAGAGAAACATCAATCAGCTGCCTCCTGCACACCCCCTACTGGGGATGTGCCCACAACCAAGGTACATGCCCTTGACCGGAATCGAACTTGGGACCCTTCAGTCCGCAGGCCGATGCTCTATCCACTGAGCCAAACTAGTCAGCACCCGAAGGGGTTTCTTGCAGCAGCAAAATCACAGCCATTGAGACTAACTGCTTGGCATCATAGACTTCAAGGTATGGGATAAAGGAGAGGTTGAAATACCCCTGAGCACTGTGAGAGTTCCGCCTGGACCACTCCTCATGGAGCAGGTGGCGTCTGATACCCGCCCACCATGAGTGTCATTGCGGGGAAGGGCAGTGTCCACTGACTTCCTTTTCTGCTCCCAGAATGAGCGTGGGGGCCGGGGCTGTAGGAGGGTGGGCTCCGCAGCAGCAGGGCTCCCCACCCATCTGCTTGGGGTGGGTCAGAGCGTGGGTGTCCTTGAACCTGAAGAGCTGGAGCAATGTCTTGCCCGCACGTTCTGCCGACCCACTCAGGTCTCCCTGCCAGGTGCAATGATCTGTTTGTATGTCTTCATCGAGGGCAATTATTTTTTAGCACCTTGCTGGGCATGCTGGGTGATCTCATGAGCGCCTGTCTCGCTTGGAGAGAAAGTGAGAAAAGCAGCCTCCCTTCTCCTGACTCATCCAGAAACGCTCTCCTTTCTCTGGCACCTCACAGAGATGAGGAGCCTGCCTTTTCTCTTGAGAGGCACTGATTCACCGATAAAACTCACCAAGGAGGGTATTTTAAAAGAACCTCCATTTTGAAGAGTCTTTCTTTTTTAGAAAAAAAAAAATCAGCTCTCCTATGTTCTTTTAAACTTAAAAACAAGTTGCATAAAACTTTATTCAATAAGTAAACTTAACACTAAAAATGTCTAGATGTTTAGATGTAAATAGTTGTGCAGGGGAAGAGGAAAAAGGGAGGAAAGGAAAAGAGGCGAAGGGCAGAGGACAAATCCTGGCAACAGAAAAGAATCCATGGAAAACAGGGAGACAGGGACAAAGGCCTCCTGGTTCTCCTGACCCCACTCACCGAGTCTGCAAATAAGCGAAGTGGCTTCTTCCACCTCCTCACTCCGCCCGCCCCCTGCACCTCCACCCGTCCCCACCTCAGGCTGGGTCTCCTCTCCCACTGACCCTGCTCCAAAGGCTTCTATGGGCCAGTGTGTCTCCTCATTCAATCCGTGCGGATTTGACACTAACCACTCCCCGTGCCCGCTCCGTCCATGTCCTCCACGGTGATGGGGCTGTGTGTTTATTACTGGTTCTGGTGTTTATTAACTGTCACATCTGAAACACGTCCCTCACCCTCTTTGAGTTTTTACCTTTGCAAACTGGCAGTAATAATTGTTCTTAGCTAGCTTCCCACACTAGCATCTGGAGTTTGTGTTGAGTGTATGTGTAGGGGTGTGCGCATGTCTGTGTATGTATGATAAGAGATAAGGAACATGAAGACTCACTGTGAGCTATAAAATGATATACAATAGGAGTTACTGCTCTGGTTCTTTCTCACTGTTACTTTGTTCTATCTGCTTGCTAATCTTTATCTTATTCCCTATGAATAGACCTTCCCCAAGGCTCATCTTTTGCTCTTTTCCATTTTTAAAATATATTTTTATTGATTTCAAAGAGGAAGGGAGAGGGAGAGAGAGGGATAGAAATATCGATGAGAATCATTGGTTGACTGCCTCCTATTGGTGATCAAGCTCCAAACCCAGGCATGTACCCTTGACCGGAATCGAACCCAGGACCCTTCAGTCTGCAGGCCAACGCTCTATTCACTGAGCCAAACTGGCTAGGGCTTGCTCTTTTCAATTCGTAACCCTCCTTTACTTCCTCTCTCTTCTTTCGACTCAACCATCACCCATGGCAGGTGACTTGCCAGTGGCATGCCCAGCCCCACGCTCTCTCCGGAGCCCCGCACCAGGCCCCCACGTGCCTCCGTGGGTAGGGTGCCTCAGCTTGCCCTCAGCTGGGCCTTTCTTCTAGAGGAGTGGGAACAACACTGTTTGCAGACAGACTCCGTTTCTAATCCTGCAGTGACGTGGCTGTGCCGCCTTGTAGTAATGTGAGTTTCAGTTTGCTTGCCCACAGGGTGGGACTAATGAAGCCCACTGAGAAATAGGATGAGGTCTCCCAGTGGTGAAATATTAAATGACAGTGCAGGGAGGTGGGGCTGAGAGGGTGCATCCAGGGCTAGAGATTCTGTAGATACTTCCAGGCGCCAGTGAGGGAGGGGGCAGCAGGGGGATGATGCTCCCTCCCATAAGCAGGGTGGCAGGGTGGCAGGGTGGCAGGGTGGCAGGCCTGGGTTTAGCAAGCCGGCAAGATAGCAGAGAGGTTAAGAGCACAGACCCAGGAGCCAACTCTTGGCTTTACTACTAACTAGCCGTGTTGCTTTGGGAAACTTTAACCACTCAGTGCCTCAGTCTCCTTGTCTATGAAATGGACTGCTGTGAGGGTAATTCATCAGATCAATTAGGCAAATTCATGTGTGTTGCTTACACCTGTGCATGAAGAAAGTGCCATGTGAGTATTTTATTTAATAAAAGTGATGTTAGCTATTCGTGACATTATCAAAAGTTGCATGTTCATGTTTTACTCAGGAGGTTTTGGGAACCCTGTGGCAGCTAGAAAGCAAAGGGCCTGAGGACAGCGCCCCCAATCACAGGCCAAGCCTTACTTCACCTGCCTTCCTGCCATAATTCTCTCTGAGATGAGACCAGGCGAGTGCTCATCATCTCCACCCCGACCCCCTCGGAGCCCAGTGTGAGCGCTGCACATGCATTCAGGCCAGTGATATCACTGGCTAGACAGGCGTGCTTGTGCGGGCACGGGGATGACGTGCAGGGAGGGATGAAAGTGCCTCCAGGTCCCAGTTTCCCCGGCCCCGGTGACTCAGGCACATGGCATCATGGGTCACTCCCGGGGCTGTGGCCAGGCAAGCAGGGGAGGAGCTGGGGCCTGGAGAGAGGACAAAAGGGGATCTGAGGACACAAAGATGGGATTGTGGAGGGGCTCACGCCCTGGGAAGGGCTGACATGGCCCAAAAGGCAGTGAGGAGAGATATGAGCAGAGTTTTAAGAGTAACCTCTCTGGCTCCTGGGTGGAAAACAGGGTGAGACAGGCCGTGATGAGCACAGGCACAGAGCTGTTGTGGAAGGAAGATGCAGACCTGGGTCTAGGTGTTGGCCTCGGGGAGGGTGGAGAGTCTTGTCTGGCAGGAGGACCCCAGAATCATAGATGAGAAAATGGGTTGTCAACTGTGACAGGCTTTACACCCATCGTGGTGTTGCTTTGCATCTGAGACACTCCACAAGGAAAAGGGCAAATAGATTGGGTCCATGCCAGGAGCCAGCAGGCCCAGAGAGCAGGCAGATGTGGCCGTGCCTTTGAGGAGCACGTATCTAAGCTGGGAAGGCAGGACCTCTTGCCAAGGAGGCCTGTACCTCCTGCCTCAGCCAGTTTCAGGCAAGAACCAGGAGGACATGAGCTTCCCACAGGGGAGGGACCTCCATGCCAGGCCAGCCCGAGATTCTGCCCTCCCTACTCCTCACAGAGCACTGGGGTGACATGTAGCTCACATCACAGTTACTGCCTCATCCAGGCATTTGTCAGCTGGTTGCTTCATGTGTAAAATGGGCTAATGATAGGAGAAGGAATAAGTTAGGTGATACACTGGTATGTAAAGTTCTAAGCACAAGATTGTCACATTCCAAAGTCTGGGCCCTTACTTCTACCCTCAAATATCTCATAAGACCTACTGTCCCAGGCCTTCCCTTTGGTTAGCAACCCAAAGAAGGAAAAAGTCATTCAGTTCCACGTGACCTTCTAAATGGAATCACCAAAGGAACAAAGTTCTAAATAACCCAGCCTAGCCGTGCTGGGGGAACACGGACACTATCTGGTTGCATCCCTTCTTCGTGTGGCTGGGACACAGCAATGGGAAGCCTTCCGTTCTGAGATATTCTTGCCCTATTTCCTGTACCTGTACAGGGCTCAAATCAGTGTGACTTCCGGAGGCTGGGCTGCTGTCCAGCACCCAGCAACACTGTGCAAATAGGGTGTACCTTCTCTGACTCGTCCTTCTTGGTCTCCTTTTTCTAGGAGGAGCTGGAGCCATACTTTGCAGGGCCTCGTCCGTCACACAGTCCAAAGAGTGGCAGGTTACTACTTGTTCATTTATCCATTCACCTAGCCAGGCACTGGGGATACCACTGTAATAAGACAGACCATGGTCCTTGCCCTCTCAAGCTTAGTGAAATGTCATGAGATTTTGGGCAGGTAGACCAGAGCTCTCCTCCAGCCCCAGCATTTACTACCCAGATGGTCTCTCTTGTCCCTAAACTCTCTGAGCCTCAGTTCCCTCGGGTGTCAGATGTAATGATGCCTCCCTTATATGATTCAAGTGAGTGGAAGGATTTAATCAAATAAATGTGAAAGCACCTTTGCTAACCATACAGAGCGTATCAATCTTAATTTTTAGTTAGCAATGTGACTATTACTATTAATATTATTGCTACACTTTTCCATTTGGGAAGTTTTCTCTGCCTTACCTGCTTATTCTGCCAGAATCTGAGTGAAAATTACTTTGTTCAGCAGGCTCTGATAATATTGATTGATCTACTCTGGATCATTAGCCTACTTATTTTGTAGATATAAATTCACACACTACACAATTCACCCACTTAAAGTACACAACTCAGTGTTTTGTAGTACATTTGCAGGGTTTTATAACCATCACCAAATCTATAATATGTGGTCTTTTGAGTCTGACTTCATTCACTTAGCGTAATGCTTCCAAAGTTCATCCATTCTGGTGTTTCATTTCTTTTATTGTTAATACTATTCTATTACATAGAGAAAACACATTTTATTTATCCAGTCACCAGTTGATTAGATATTGGGTTATTTATGCTTTTGGGCTACCATAAAAATGCTGCTGTGGAACATTTTGTGTAGAAGTTTCTATATAGACATCTGTTTTGATTTCTCATAGGTTTATACCTAGGAGTGGAATTGCTGGGTCACGTGGTAGCTCTATGTTTAATATTTTGAGGAACTGCCAAACTGCTTTTCAAAGCAGCTGCATCATTTTACATTCCCACAGATGATGTACAAGTGTTTCAGTTTCCACACACCCTCATTAATACTTATCATCTGTCTTTTTTATTATAGTCAGCCTAGTAGATGTGAAGTGATATCTCATTGTTGTTTTCATTTGTAGCTCCCTAATGGCTGGTGATATTGTGCATCTTTTCATGTGCTTATTGGCCACTTGCATATCTTATTTGGAGAAGTGGCTCTTCAAATCTATTTGTCTATTCACCCATTTTTAAATTGTGTCAGTTACATTTTTATTATGAGTAAGGGGAGTTCTTTATGCATTTTGGATACAAGTCTCTCTCTTATCAAATACAGGGTGGGGCAAAATAGGTTTATAGTTGTTCACATGGAAAATATAAAATTAATAAATAATGATACCAGAATAAACTCTGTGTTTTATTTACTCACAACTGTAAACCTACTTTTGCTCCAGCCTGTATTGATTTGCAAATATTTTCTCCCATTCTGTGCGTTATCTTTTCACTTTCTTGATGATGTTGATATTTAAATTTTGATACAACATACTTTTTCTCTTGTTTTTTTCTGCTTTTGGAATCATACACGGTCTACTTCTTAAATGTGCTCTGCTTTTAAAACATATGTCTATTATTTAAATAAAACTTTGATGTTAAATATCAAGCACTAATTCCAAATCAGGAAAAAATATCAATGTACCATCACTACAACTTTAAATAAGTTACAATAACTGAGTAAACCATTTGAAGCCTTCTTGCTATGAAAGAAATGGGGAAAGGATGGGGTTTCAAGCTGGCAGGATGGCAGTTGGGGTGAGCAGAAAGGCATGGGAGCTGGCTGGCAAAGAACTGGGGGCCTGGAACATTCCAGGCAGAGGTGACAGTATGTTCAAAGGCCCTGGGGTCCTGTCACACCTCTTAAAGAGCTCCACCATCCCTACAGGCCTTCTCAAGTGGGAAGAGGAAGGTGAAAAAGGTAGTCTAGGAATCCAGTCCCAGCCTTGCTTGACCCTTGGATACAGATGCAGGACACCTAACAGCCTTGCTTCATTTCTTAACATTTCAGCCCCAGGCCTTTTTCTCTCTTATAGTTGGTCCCCCTGCAAGTATTTTACATTGGGCTGACATAAAGTAGATGCTCAGTAAATATTTTTGGAATGAATGAAGAATCATAGGAACTGGAAATCCCACTAGAACAGTGGTTCTCAACTGTCCTAATGTTGTGACCCTTTAATACAGTTCCTCATGTTGTGGTGACCCCCAATTTCATTGTTACAAATTAAACATAATTAAAGCATAGTGATTAATCACAAAAACAATATGTAATTATAAATGTGTTTTCCAATGGTCTTAGGCGACCCCTGTGAAAGGGTCATTCGACCCCCAATGGGTTGAGAACGGCTGCACTAGAATGACCCATTTTTCCAGAGGGGTTTGTTTTCAGGATCCTTATGGAACCAGAGTAATATAAAAAGGTCACTTCTCCATAGACAGAGGAGAAAATGAGCATCCTTTCTGTTTACGAGATGATTTTAGTATCTCAGGACCTGCTCTGCCATAGGAACTAACAGGAATGTCAGGGCAGGCAGGGAGAATGTGCAGGCAGCATGAGGAGCATGCTCAAGAGGTCAGCATTTCAGGGTGGCAGGCAGAAAGATGTATCATCAGGTATTGGCTCATGCAATTATGGAGGCTGAGCAGTCCCACGATGTCTGTCTGCAAGCTGGGGGTCCAGGAAATCAGTGGTGTTGTTTGAAGGCCTGAGCCAGAGAGCCATGGTATAGATTCCAACCCAAGTCTGAAGGCCTGAGAAGCAGGAGCACTGCTAGCAGATCTATGTTTCAGCTCAGAGAGTGGGACAGAGAGTAAAGACAACTTCCTCCACCTTTTGTTCTATTCAGACCTTCAGCAGTTGGATGATACCCATTCACCTTGGGGAAGGCAATCTGCTTTAGTCAGTCTACAGAGTCCAATGTTAGTCTCTTCCAGAAACACCCTCACAGACACACCCAGAAGCAATGTTGAACCAACTATCTGGACATCACCGTGTCCGGTCAAGTTGACATGGAAAATTAACTATCACACAGGGGCATCTCACAGAGAACAAGGGTTACTGCAGGGCACTCTCTTGATTTTTGATGATGGCAACCCAACCGAGAGGCTAGGGGAGGGTATTCTTAGCTTGCAGAAGTCTGTGGCCAGAACTCAGGATGGGATCCAGGTGAGAACCCCACAGAGTCAGGAGGGTCAAGGCACTCAGGGAAACAGGCAGGGTTACTTCTCCAGCAGGGCATGGATGATGGGGGTGGGAGGGCAGGAGTCTTCTGCAGACAATAGTGCTGCACAGTTGCTCAGTGTCATAGTCCAGGCTATTGTTTACCTATAGTAGGAGTAGGTGCCATTGCTATGTCAGCTGTGCTGTGGCCCAAGAGGCTTCCTGGACTCATATTCTGAATGAAGCCTCCTAATGTTTGGAAAGTATAATTGAAGAGCTATAAATAGAGATTAGTGTAGGTTGGTTTGGACTGATTGCCTTTCTCCTCATTTGGGTCCAGTTTTCCTGCTTCTTTACATTCCTGAAAGTATTTTTTATTGCATGCCAGACATTATGAGTTTTATCATGTTGGGTGTAGGATATTTTTATATTCCTATAAATATTCTTGAGCTTTGTTCTAAATTACAGTTAGTTTCTTGGAAACAGTTTGATCCTTTCAGGTCTTGCTTTTATGATTCATACGATGGGTTCAGAGCAATACTAGATATAATTATTCTTTACTACTGAGGCAAGACCTTTGAGAGTGTTATGCTCAATGACCCATGAATTATACATATTTCCTCTGTGGCTGACGAGAACAGGCCTATTCCTGGTCCCAAGTGTGCACTGGGAACTTTAATATTTTTGAATGGTTCTTTCTCCAACTTTCGGTAGTTTTCTCACACATATATGCTGATCATGTCCTGCTAACACTTGAGTGGGGCTCTCTGCAGATCTGAGGCGTTTTCTCTCTATGCAGCTCTCCCCTCTGTGGTGCTTTGCCCTGTACTGCATATTCTAGCTGCCCGAGTCTCCCTGCTCTCTCACACCATCTCCTCAACTCCAGAAGGCTGCTGGGCTTTGCCCAGATTCCCGCTCGCTGAGCAATGGCTGGGAAACTCTCTCAAGGCAGTGAGCTTGGCAAGCATTGGGCCCACCATGTTTGTTTCTCATATCTCAGGGATTTCTGTATTTTATTGTCTGCTATCATTGTCTCCAAAACATTTATTTTATCTAGTTTGTCTTTTTATAGTTGTGCCTTTTGTTGTTGTTGTTGTTGTTTCGAGGTATATCCAGCCCCTATTATTCCATCTTGGTACAAAGTGGGGTCTCTCTCCATTTTTTTCTCCCTTTCTCTACAATGAGATTTGTGTAGGAAGATTTTTTAAAGAAATTACCTATAAGCTGTCAAAATGATCACATCGTTCTTCATTGGCCCAGATCACGTTACTAATATGACTGCATTTTATTAAAAACAAACAAAAAAACACCTCTTGATTCTTCTGGAAGCTTGAGGATTTTTTAAAAGGTACATGACACTTGGCCACTGACTTCCAGAAACTCACAATCTGATGAGGCTGTGGCTATACTAATAAATAACTCCAGCAAGACTAACTACTCTGTCATCCTAACTGTTGACAAACTGATGTGGCAGCCCGAGGGCTGAGAGAAGAGTGGGGTGGGGCCTGAAAGGGGCACACAACCCAGCGTATTCATCCCTAAATTGGAGATTTCAAAAGACTCACTGATAAACGGAGAGTCATAAATTTATGTGTGATGTTTATCTTCAGAGATTTAGGGCAGCAGCTTGAAAGATGCTAATATAGATGCAATCTTAGTTTCAGTCCAAAATGGCAGCTGGGTTTGGTGCACCTGAGATTAAAGTCTTCCTGTGGCCCCTGAAAGTGCCATCAATGTGCTTGCCTGCAGGTCACTGCAGGCTGGTGGCTCAGAGTCCTCACTGAGCTGCAGATGGCAACGTCACCATGTGAGGGCAGTAGGTTTGGGGGGAAGACAGCCTTGGGTGGAAATCCCAACATTGCTGTTTACTTTTTCTGTGAACTGGAGCAAATTAATTGTTCTCTCCGACTCAATTCCCCCAGGCTATGTTTTTCTATTGAAATCACCACACCTCATGTGATAAAGTAACATCAGTAAGAACTCCCTTTTAAAAATCACAAATCATCTACCTTCTGTTAGTAGTCCTCCCCCACACAGTAGTATAAAATTGTTTAGCTTTCAGCTTTTTTATTTGCAAAGAATTTCATGCTTGCCAGGCTCAGGCATTTTAGCTGATTTTGTATGTCCCCCCAAATCTCTGAAATCTTTTACTTGCGAACTTGGCCTGGGTTACTTCTAGTGATGGTTGCTCTCATATGTGCCATTTCCATCTTCTTTTGGGAGGTAACCTGTTTCCCAAGACTGACTGGACAGATCTTCATTACAGTGTTTATTACATTGCTTTGGAATTATTTGCTATTTTTCCTGGCTGCCTTACTGGAAGATAAAACCCTTAAAAGTTAGAACTAAGTATTATTCATCTTGGTATGACCAACACCTGCTCTATTGAAGAAAACATAGTGGGTCCTTTTTGAAATAACAATGAATGGACATGATATCTGGAAAGGATACACCTGAAATGGATCAGAAGTTGGAAACTAGCAAGCTAAGAGCCCTACTGGGAATAATTAAGTGAGGTTAGTCAGAGCCCGAAGAACATGCAGGACATCCTTTCTGGAAAGCAACTTAGAGAAAAGCAGCATGGTAGAGAAGAAAAGGACTTCAGCAGAAATCCTACATGTCCAATGGCTAAAATGTGTGACCTTGGACAAGTTATTAAACCTGAGATTTAGTTTTACTTAAAAAGTAAAAAGGGATAAATATTAATAATAATAATACTGTGATCATCATTAGTGCTCATCACTGAATATTTCTTGCCCTTCTTCAGGTACTTGGTCAGACTGCACTTTCCTTCTCCCTTATTTCCAAGCATGGCCATACAATTGAGTTTGGCCTTTAAAATATGGGAGCCTTTAAATTAGTGCAAGATTTGCCACTGTTCATTTCTCTTACCTAAAAGGTTGGGAATGTTCCAGAGGTGAAGTCTCCACCAGCTGGGTGGTTTGAGTAAGTGAGCATGAATGGCAACAGAACCCCCACTGACCTAAAGAAATAACCTTTCTCATATCTCAGGGATTTCTGTATTTTATTGTCTGCTATCATTGTCTCCAAAACTTTTATTTTATATATTTTGGGGTTTTTTTTATAGTTGTGCCTTTTGTTGTTGTTGTTGTTGTTGTTGTTTCAGGGTATATCCAGTACCTATTATTCCATTTTGGTCCACAGTGGGGTCTCTTTCCAGCCAATGACCTTGTTGTTTTAAGCCAGTAAGATTTTGGGGTTGTTTGTTACCACAGCATAACCAAGCTCATTCTTACTGATAGAAATATTGATAGGTTGTTGAAATTATTAAGTGAAATGCTTTTTAAATGTCTTGTCAATTTTACATCCTTGGGAGCTTGACATTTTTGGTTTGAAAAGTATTTAAAAAGTGATGTTATTTAGTTTGGCTATGGGAACCTTATTGGTAAGGCAATAACATTGTGAAGTCTACCAATAAGAGAACCCTGAGCCTCAATAATTCTCCATTACTTGAGGTGCTTAAGATAGTATATACTAGAATGGATACCAACAAGAGCTAATAAATGTGTGGCAAAGGGAGTTAGTAAATGGAGACAGTTTTAACCAATTGAAATGGAGAAGGGAGTTTGAGAGAAATCTGGAAGAAAGGTTGGGTATGAACAGATGGAGGATAGAAAATACTATACATTTCAAGAAACTATAAACTACATCTAAAACATCTAAGTCTTGCTTTTCTTGTTGCAATCCTTCAATAAGAAATTGTATCTGAATATGAAAAGCTGCATTTTTACTTCTCTTTCCAGGGAGTATAATATCATCACAATAACATGACCTAGCACAGTTCTTGGCACATAGTAGAGACTCAATAAATACTTATTGATTCAATGTAAAAATGGACAGGTGATTGGGCTTTATCGAAAGACAGGCCTGGGTTCAAATCTCAGATCCTCTCTCTTACCATGTGACTTTACAAAGTTACTTATCATTCCTTGGTTTACTTGCTACATCTGAGCATAGTTTTGTGTTTAAACGTGTCACAGTACAGCACAACTCTGATCCACGACACTCCAGAGCCCCTCTGCATTCAGCTAAGCTCTTGTCAGCTGAGGCTCTATCTCAGTGTCTCCTCCTTGGGAACCCAACCTGCAACACCCCTCATTCCCTCTCTCCTCTTTCTGTACACTGCACTCGTGGTGCTCTTTTTACAATGTAAATTGAATAATGTCACCCTCCCACTTAGAACTCCTCAATACTGCCCCATTACTTTTGGGCTAAAGTCCAAAATCTTGAATCCAGATATTTGCCCCTTCCAACCATTCCCTTCTCATCTCACACTCCTTCTCCCCTCAGCCGCACTGGCTCTATTACTTTCCTGGAGGCTAGCAAAGTTCCACAGACTGGGTGGCTTAAACAACAAGTTGATTCCCAGTGCAGGTGAGATCTGAGGCTAGAAGTCCACAAATAAGGTGTTGGTAGGGCCATGCTTCCTCTGAGGACTGTAAGAGAATCCTTCCTTGCTTCTTCCTAGCTTTTGGTGGTGTGCTGGCAACCTTGGGCATTCCTCTGTTACAGCTGCATCACTCCGATCCTCCATCATCACAGGGAACTCTTGCTGTGTCTAACTTCACATGGCTTTCTTGTGAGGACACCAGTCATTGGATTAGGGTCCCACTCCACTCAAGTGTGACCTCATCTTAACTAATTGCATCTGCCACAACCTATTTCTAAATAAGGTCATATTCTGAGGTATAGGGATTAGGAGTTCAACACATCTTTTTTTCAACATACCTTTGTTTGAGGGACAAAATTCAGCCCATAGCCCCGGCATTCATTCAGTCCCTGAAACAAGACACACTCGTCTCACTTCAGGTCTTTTGTGTACCCTGTCCACAATTCCCCCGTTACCTATCAGTCCCTCATCGTCTCAATCTCAGTTAAAACCTCATTCTCCTTGGGCAAATTTTTCAATCCCACACACCCTCAAGTTAGGTCAGCATTTCCTACTCACAACACCAATGCATTTTCTTTCACAGCATTTATCACCACTTTTAATTATACATTTGTTTGAGTATATTTTTTTAAAGTGGCTGTCTCTTCCACTAGCCCATAAGCTCCATAAGAGCAAAAACTGTGTCTTGCATACTCTTGTATTTCCAATGCTGAGCATGGTCCCTAGCACACAGTAGGTGCATAATAAATATGTATTAAATCAGTGATTTCAGAAAACTTTTATTGGACTAGTAGATGTTATTCCTTCTTATGGATTTGAAGTCTTAGGTGTCCCTGTTTCTAGGAGATATGGTGTCCCTTGATACAGATAACACATTGATTTGCTGAGGAAATGGGGAAGATAAAAGAGTAAGTCCCAGCGAATGGTGCTTAAAGTTCACGCTCAAGATATTCCTTTAAGAGAGAGCATATTTCTAGCAGACAGTACTTTCTTCCAGGCTCCAGTTGCAAGTCTTTGCTACCAATATAGAAAGCAGGCAAGGGTTATATGACTCTCTTGAATTGTGAACTTAACTGCAATCAGGACTCTGTGAAATCTCAGTCTTCTCCCTGGGACCATGACAGAAAGTTTAATGAATAACAAGTAGTATGTGATTCCTTAAACATTCCTCCCAGAGAAGAGAGGGTATCTCATTCATCCAGGTGATACTCTGGAAGGCAGAGCAGTGGAAACCATCCAAATACAGGAAACTAACTATTTAGAGAAGGCTGAGGTTGGGAGAGGTGGAGAAGAAAGTCTAGCTAAGATGTCATTGAACTATACCTATTAGATGAAGGGTGACTGCTGGTCAGCTGGCTATTTCTTGAGTAAGAGGAGTGAGTAGCTCTTATCTGATGAGGCCCTATTTCAGCTATTTGTGTGCTATGCTTCCTGAAGTTTCCTCTTCCCCCTTCCTTTGGGTGCGGTACTTTTCCCTCTTATATTTCCACTTAGGGAATCTATCTCCTATCATGAGCCACAGCCATTGTCATCCATCCTTGACTGGGACCAAGATTTATCAGGCTGACCGGGGCAAAGAAACTTCCCAGCTGGAGGTTCCCCCATAGCACAATTAATATTGTGAATTCTTTAAAATTGTTTTCTTCCTTACCTTCCCAAGTACATGACCTTTATCATAGAATGCCTCAGGAAGATTAGATTTTATGGCAGAAAGAATGTAAAAAGAATTACCAAGGTAGTAATTAGCTCTGGCAATCACAATTTAGGCAGCAGGATAATAGCTTTGCACCCAAGGCTACTGTTTTGAGAGATGGTTTGCCAAATTCTTTGGTCTCCCTCTTTGGGGGTCAGCCTAGAAGACCTGGTTCAGAGAGTGCATTTATGGGTGGAGAAGGTACCCTTGCCTATGGGAGCTGTTGCACTCTCTGCGAGAAGAAATGGAGAGAAGTAAAAGACGAGTCCTCCACTTTCTAGGGCAGGAAACTGTGGGAGGCAGAAGGGGTAGCGGAGGCAGGAGAACAAGGCTGTTGGTGTGTTGGTTCCTGTTTGGCAGGCCAAGGAGGGAGATTGTTGGATAAGTCCAGGTTAGCCAAGAAGCCTGATCACTCTGTTCTGCAGCCCATGGAAGATATGAAGTAGAAAGCTAATTCCCAAGCTGTTTACACTGAGTCGGGGGACCACTCCTCGACACAGCGGCTAAGTAGTGAGACAGAGGCAGGCCCTGTGGTTCAACTTTCCTAAGTCATCTTTGCTTCCAGGGTCATAGAGACATACCTGAGAGTCCAGTAAAGGAACTTGCCAGAAGGATCACCATGCCAAGCGTGAGGGATCTCAATGCCCAAGGCTACTGAGTGAAATACTCACTCAGGCCAAACGGGAGTCTCATCAGAGAGTTTCTGATGCCCGAGAAAGCTCAGGTCAGGATGAGCCCATAGAGACACTAGGAACTGGGTGTGGGGTAGCCACAGAGACTCAATCTTCCCCATGATCACAAGGTTGCATAAACCAATCCTCAAACACATGTCTGGACACATCTTTGGGAACAAAAGAGATGAAGGGAAAACATTTTCTGAGAGACTGAGCAATTTTATCCGAGAGAGGTTAATCTAAATAAATGTTAATCTTGGGTTTCGTTGAATTAAGCTTGAAAGTGAGCACATAGATTTTCTTTTTGCTAACCAGCTGGGTGTGGGCTTGGGAAGAAAGCTATATGACATATGGAAAACAATAAAGTATGACTTCTTAGTGCATCCAGGTTAGAGTGTGAAGTTAATATTCTGCCTCTGACACACAGAAATAAAGGAACCGTGAAATCACATGTCAAAAGTCTCAGCAATGGTTTAAAACCCCAAGCAGTCAGTTGTTGTGGGGTCAGATGGTCACATTCCAAAGGCCCCCACAAACAGGGCTGACTGAAGCTTCCACAGCTGCACGAAAACATAGGAAGAAATTAAAGGAATTACTAGGATGGTGGGTTCCTCCCACAATTATTCTGTTCTCCACTTGAGGGAGAGGTGTCCACTCTCCACCTTCAGTCAGCCCCACCCTCTAATGGTCAGATAATCTATCCTGGAGGACACCAGGTGATGTCCATGGAGATGGGACCTGTCCATTCACTTCCCCTCTTTGGCAATATCTGTGAGGGGTTATGTCATCAAAAATATGTTTGAAATGACCAAACAATATATGACAATCCATGCTACAAAAATGTTTACTTAAGCATAAATATTGTTATAGTAAGAAAAAACTAGTATATGATTAAAACAGCCTCATGGGTCTGATGATTACTACCTGTCCCTCCCCACTAGGATAAACTATAGTGACTTGAGCAGTCTCTTCCCTGCTTCTGCTCTAGATTCCCTTCTTTCATCATCCATGTGATTCTCCATGGATCTCCTCCTGCATGCCATGCTGGGCCACATTCCATCGTGACCCTGGCTGGTCACAAGGGCCCAAGGTTCATCGCATCTGGGCTGAAGCAACTATACTCAGCAAGCTCTTTGTCCTTCCACCTGCAAACTTTCATCTTCCACAAATCTGTCCATCCCTTTTTAGTATCTATTTGTACAACAACTTCTCCAATGAAAACCCACTTGGTCAAGTGCCTATGCCAAAGGTCAGTGAATGTCTGTTTTTCATCAGTGCTGAGCACAGCCCTCTTCAGTGCTGGTGGGAGAGGACAACTCCCAGGCCAGGAGCCTATGCTCCCCCTACCCATTATTGACATGGTTTTACTCTAAATCCTGCCTGTGCCACACTAGTAATTCGACCACTTGCTCCCTCAATAGTTTTTTTTTTTCCTGCTTAGTTCTGTAATTCTTTCTACACATGCACACTTAACTCAGCTTCCTATTAGCAATTCAGAGCATTCAACATTACCAGAAAAGTTTACAAAAGTACAACCCAACTCTATAAAAAATTCCCTGAGGACAGGGATGTTGCTTTATACTTCTTTTAATTCCCTCAGGGCCAAGCAAAAATGTTACTCCTTTGATTTGAGATGACTTCCCATCCAATTAATATTAGAAACCCAACTAGTGTTTAGTAAATGTTTGTAATAGGCCTAAGTCTTTCTTGTACATTCTCTCATTTAGTCTTCACAACAACCTTGAGGATATTCTCAGACTTACAGAAAAGAACGATTCAGGGCAGTCAAGTGACTTGCTAGAAGGTGGCAACCCTAAAATCAGAATATACTTTCCTCCTGGTTTGGAGTACAGGGCTACTTCTAAATCACAGCTGCTTCTCTAGAGGGACTTGAGCTTAGCAGACTTGCCCAATTAAGAGGAAGTCCTTGATGTGGAGAAAGAAGAACCCGATACACGGAGCAGGGCCTGAAGGACTCAGCACAGACAGGCACCAGCCCAGCAGGTTCCCAGGTCTCTGACTGTGTTAGAGAACTGGCCACAAAGTAGTCTTTGATGCATGTGGGAGGCAATTGGGGCCCATCTCACCACTCCTGCTAAGGGTGGGACAAAGGAGGATAAAGGCTAGCGTGGCAGATCTTCTCACCCATGAGGCCCAGGCTAATAGCTCCAGTATTAGTCCTTTTCATTAGGAGGGTGATATGGAATCCAGTCTTCCCAATACAAGGAGGTTGTGGTGGGAGTGACAAGTGAGACACCCTGCCTGTTTTTGACCATGATCATGCAGAGCCCCAGGTACCATTCCTTGAGCAAGCAATGGAGTCAGCCACATTATACAACCAGAAGTCGACGGGCCAGGAACAGTGGGACCCAGGTAGGTCTATCCTGTCCCCTGAGTTGCATGAGAGCTGGGACCTTGAATATCTTATTCACTGCTGTGGCCCAATGTCTTGACTGTGCCTGCCATATAGTTGGCACCAACAGATATTGTTGAATGGATGATCAGACAGATGAGCAAAAGAACCAAGAGACGTGGTGCATCTTTAAAAAAATTTTTTTTCAATTACATTTTACATTCAATATTACTTTGTATTAGTTTCAGGTGTACAGCATAGTGTTCAGACAATCATATACTTTGCAAAGTGTTCCCCTGATATTTCCAGGACCCACCTGGCACCATCCATGGGTTATTACAGTATTATTGACTATTATTTCCTATACTGTACTTTACATCCCCATGACTGTTTTATAATTACACCAATCTGTACTTCTCAATCCCTTCATCCTTTTTCACCCAGCCCCCCAACACTCCTCTCCTCTGGCAACCATCAGTCTGTTTTCTGTATCTATGTGTTTGCTTCTGTTTTGTTTGCTTATGTATATTGTTTGCACAAAATTTTATCTTCCAGGATGACCTACACACAGGCCTTCTATTTTTAAAGGCTTTACATCTTGCCAGCTCCAATCCCTTCTTCAACATATACTGTTTCCTGAAAAAAAAACATCTCTGAAGGATCTCTAAGCATTGCCCTTATGCGGGCACCTTCTTTACCAAAGGCAAGAAAAACTTGTCCATCAAGTTTCTCTTAGTTTGAGCAGAGGCTACAGCTCCAGAACCATGGCTCTCTCACCAGCAGTGGAGCCCTTTCTGTTTGATACCACTCTCCAACGTTGGAGAGGCAGAAGCCATGCTAGGATCTGGGCTGGCTCTCCCAGCCTCAAGTCGCTGAGGCAAGCCCTGCTCTGAGGCCCTGGTGGACACCCAAGAGAGGCCATCACTCCCTCTGGACTCTGACAACTCTCATCTACACTCCCACGTGGTTCTTTGTCTGAGGGGATCTGTAGGATGTGTGGCCAAGAGAATCACGTGACATTTGACCCCAGGAAAATTTCTTAACTAGACTAAGCCTCAGTTTCCTTTATCTATAAAATTAGAGTAACCCTAGCATGAGCTTCAGAGGGTCATTATGAGGACTAAATAAGAGAATACATACATACAAAGTGTTTAGCATAGTGCTTGGCATTATTATTCCTGTTTGGTATGAATGATTTGTTGCAAAAAATAAACAAACACAACCCATAATCTGAAATAAATGGAAAAAGCTCACTCATCACTATTATTAATTCATTGGTCAAAGATTGCCTCAGGTACTATGTTAGTCCTGGATGGGACAGGGAAGGTCTGCAGAACATCTGAATTGAGTCTTTACGTTCTCTGGGCCTTCACTTATGTTGAACCCTGGAGTGAATCACATATTCTGTTTGCCTGTCTCACGTTTAGTTCCAAAACGCAGTCAAATGGAACCTCCTCCAGGATGCTTTCCCTGACTGGACACATTCCAGGCTGGATTGTTTGGAAGACTAGTTCTGAGATTACATGGAGGACATTTACAAGGGAGTGCTCTTGAAATTGTTGCCTGTAAAAGGGAGCAGAAGAAAGCAGATTGGGTAGAGGGAGAGGTTGGAAAGCAATGCAGACCCAACAAAGGCCTTAGCAACCTCATAGACCTGTCCCAAATTGCAAAGAGCGGGCCAGGTCTTTGTACTCCCAAGTTGAATCAGTCACTGGATGCAGGCTGCCACTGGGAAGTATGACCTTGGAAGAGACTGTTACCTTCAGCCAAGATAATCCCCAGTGAGGGCTGGCAGCTGTCAGTGACCTGGAAGTACTCCCTGCATCTGGGGAATGCGTCCTTCCTGCCCTAAAGGGAGTTTGGGCAGTGCGATATTGCATCCACTGCATACTGCAGCCTGGATTGTATCGGTGATAAAAAGATGCTGAGTTCCATTGGCTTGACTCCTATCTCTCAACTGGTGAGACAAGAGGAAAGGAGTTTATTGGGCCCTTCAACTCTCTACCCCATTAAAATCGGTTTTGTATGGATTGGGGGGTTGTCCTCTAGTCCACAGCTCTGAGTCTTTTCTTCATTGCTAAGTATCCTTGCTGTCAAGGCTAGAAGTCAACAAATATAGGGGGATTGATGATAAACGTAATGAGTAAAAAAAAGTAACGTCATAATCATGGAACACTAGCCGAGGAGTTGGAGACAGGACAGCAACTGAGCTTACCTCCCGATTGGCCTGGGACTGGTTTGAGACAATTTTGATGCTTCTCCTGTTTTTTTGAAGAGAAAAGAGGGCAGGCAGATTTCAGCCTCACCTGCAAGAGCAAGGAGTTGTTCCCTTGGGCTGTCAGATAGATCTGCTGCCATTATCAGTTTGGCACAATCTATCTTAACAAAATGTAGCTGGTGGTTCTGCTGTCTGTTGGCATGCTCCAACAAAGCCAAATTGGAGACATATTGAGCATAAATGCCTACTGGAATGAATTCTGGGACCACACGGTGGATTTGCAAACATGTTCTCAATTAAAGGCGGCTCTCAGGAAACTGCAGCTGCCTTCCCACCCTGGAAAGAAAATACCCAAAAGGCCAACTCCAAACTGAGAACTGAACTTGTATTTCAGGCTCATAACAGATTTTTATCAAGGGTTTACAAGTCCCCAGGATATTTTCAGATTCCTCATTAATAACTCATGAAAACTTTTATGAATTTTAAGAACTATAAACAAGTCCTAAACTCACTTTAAGAGTTTTATTGTAATGGCACAGGTGGAGCAATTCTGAAGCTATTGTGTATGTATTACAGGGTTGAGAAGTGAGTGAATATATTCATGTTGAGGTTTTCACTATGGAATAATATGAATTGATAAACATATGAGGTAATGGATGTGTTAATTAACCAGATGGTGGGAATCCTTTCATAATGCATATATATGTCAAATCACCATAAATGTACACTTTAAATATCTTATAGTTTTGTTTGTTGATTGTAACTCAATAAAACTGGTAAGAAAAAATAAAAAATATGGATTGGGAAAGGCAAGAAGGAATCCCATGGAATGAAAATGGAGATACCAGTGTAAACTCATGATTTCTAAAACATCTATGTGTGTGCATATGCATGTTTTATGTGCACATATGTATGCATAGTGTGTATATTCCCTAAGTCTCTCTACAAAAAGGGCCAAGAAGCACACAGACACATCCCTAATGAGCACACCTATGGCTAAGAACATTCTCCACTAAGAGAAAACAGGCTTGTCAGAGAAATGGCTAATTCCAGGTTAAGGCCAGGTAAGGACAAAATGAGCCTAGAACATCTTATTATGCAAGGAATGAGAGGGAGGGAGGGAAGGGGGGAGGGCCTAACTAAACCATTGGGGCATGCCACAAGGACACAGGAGCCAGAACAGAGACTCCCACTGGCCAAAACAATTAAGTATGCTAATGAATTATGAAGCATTAAAAAAACACAATAATTTGTACTTCCTTACCAATAAAGACTAGATAGATAAATAAATAAATGGAGAAGGGAGGGCTCTAGCTTACAGAAAAATGCCAAGGACCAGCTGATAAATGTGCAGGGAGGGCTGTAGTTGAAAAATACTCATTTTTCAACCATCATGAGAAAGATAGTTAGGCAGGAACCATGGATGGAAGCTAAATCCAGGAGGAAATTTTGACTAAGAGCAGAAAATTTGAACCATCTTAAAATGTCTCTCCCACAAATTGCTTATTAGTTACAAGGAATAAAAGATGATAATTATAGAGTGGAGAAATCAAGCAACACCTTGACTAATTAACATCACCAATAAGGACAGATGGGCATCATGAGTTTCAGATGTGACACCATGAGAAGGACACAATGTCGCTTATATAGTGTCCTGGCCAAGAATAGATAACTTGATTCTAATTATGAGGAAACATCAAATAAACCTAAAATGAAGACCATTCAAAGGGGGAAAGGATTGAATTCTCCCAAAATTTCAATATCATAAAAGGCAAAGAATAGATAAGGAAACATGGATAAGGAAGACCAGAGACCAAAGAAGGTAATACCAAGTGTCCGGGAGGAGATACAGAAACTGGGACCCTCATACATGGTTGAGAGAATGTAAAATGGTACAGCTTCTTTGAAAAACATGTAACTCAGCAATTCCATTGCTACATATATACTCAAGAGAAATGTGAATATATGCCCATATAAAAGCTTGTACATGAATATCCAGAGCAGCACTATTTATAATGGCCAAAAAGTGTATAATAGACAAATGCCTATGAATTGATGAATAAACAAATATAATGTGGTACATACAATGGGTTATTACTTGGCAGTAGAAAAGAATGAAGCATTGATATATGCAACATGGGTGACCCTTAAAAACATTTCTCTAAGTGGAAAAAGCTAGTCACAAAAGACCACATACTGTATGATTCCATTATATGAAATGGCCAGAACAGGTACATCTATAAGGACAAGAAGCAGATTAGTGATTGCCTAGGACTAGGAAAGGGGGAGGGGGGGCGGTGTTAACGGATGAAGGGTTTATTTGGGGCAATAACAATGTCTAAACTTTAGTTGTGGTGATGGTTCCATGATTCTGTGACTATACTAAAAATCATTAAACTGTATGCTTTAAATGGATGAATTTTATGGTATGTGAATTATTTCTCAATAAAGATGGTTTTAAAAGTCTAATGTTTATTCAATGCCTGGGTAGCAACAATATTTAGTAGTATGATTTATCTTTATAAAGAATGATTTTTTAAAATGAAGAAATAAAACACACTATGTGCAAACACACACACGGATGTAGGGATGGATGGATGGATGGATGGATGGATGGATGGATTGAGAAGCATGGAGGCCACTTGTGACCTTGGAAGGATAAGCTTTACTGGAGAAAGAAAGGCAGAGGGCAGACTACTCTGGGTCAGAGGAATGGAAAGTGAGGAAGTAGAGAGCATTTGTAGTGTGGACAGCTCTCCAGGAGCTTCCATGAAGGAAAGCAGAGAGATAGAATAAGAGCTAGTGGGATGTGGGGGCTGGAGAAGATTATTATTTTTAAAACAATGGGTATATTTGAGTCATAATTCCAGACCCATACACTGCATTTGGTTGCTATGTCTCTTAAAACTCTTTAGAGTTTCTCTTTCCCAAGCCCCTACCTTAAATTTTCATGCCAATGCTTTGGGGGAACCAGGCCCATTGTCCTGTAAAGAGTCCTGTATTCTAGATTAGTCTTTTTATTTCCTGGTGATGAAATGTAACTTGCTTGCTCTCTCCCATGATTCTTTTTTTTTTTTTCAAATTCTTTTTATTATTTTTTATTTATTTATTTTTCAATCAAATCTTTATTGTTCAGATTATTAGTTGTTCCTCTTTTTTCCCCCCATAGCTCTCCTCCACCCAGTTCCCAGCCCACCCTCTGCCCTTACCCCTCTCACTGTACTCATCCATAGGTGTACGATTTTTGTCCAGTCTCTTCCTGGACCCCCACACCCCTTTCCCCCCAAGAATTGTCAGTCTACTCCCTTTCTATGCCCCTGGTTCTATTATATTCACCAGTTTACTCTGTTCATCAGATTTTTTATTCACTTGATTTTTAGATTCACTTATTGATAGATATGTATTTGCTGTTCATAATTTTTATCTTTACCTTTTGCTTCTTCCTCTTCTTAAAGAATACCTTTCAGCTTTTTATATAATACTGGTTTGGTGGTGATGAACTACTTTAGCTTTTTCTTATCTGTGAAGCTCTTTATCTGACCTTCAATTCTGAATGATAACTTTGCTGGATAAAGTAATCTTGGTTGTAGGTTCTTGTTATTCATCACTTTGAATATTTCTTGCCACTCCCTTCTGGCCTGCATAGTTTCTGAGAAATCAGCTGACAGTCGTATGGGTACTCCCTTGTAGGTAACTAACTGTTTTTCTCTTGCTGCTTTTAAGATTCTCTCTTTGTCTTTTGCTCTTGGCATTTTAATTATGATGTGTCTTGGTGCAGTTCTCTTTGGATTCCTTTTGTTTGGGGTTCTCTGTGAATCCTGGACTTGTAAGTCTATTTCTTTCACCAGGTAGGGGAAGTTTTCTGTCATTATTTCTTCAAATAGGTTTTCAATATCTTGCTCTCTCTCTTCTTCTGGCACCCCTATAATTCGGATGTTGGTATGCTTGAAGCTGTCCCAGAGGCTCTTTACACTATCTTGATATTTTTGGATTCTTTTTTCTTTTTGCTTTTCTGGTTGGGTATTTTTTGCTTCTTCGTATTTCAAATCTTTGACTTGATTCTTGGGATCCTCTTGTCTGCTGTTGGATCTCTGTATATTATTCTTTATTTCAGTCAGTGTATGCTTAATTTCTAGTTGGTCTTTTTTCATATCCTTCAGGGTCTCACTAAATTTATAGGCGGTTTCTAGAAAATTCTTGAAAAACCTTATAACCGTGGTTTTGAACTCTACATCCAGTAGTTTGCTTTTCTCCATTTCTGTCATTTGTGACGTGTTTCTTTTTCTCTGCATTTTGTATGCTTCCCTGTGTTGGCAGAGTGGCTTTGTGTGCTAGGTGTCCTATAGGGCCCAGTGGCTCAGCCTCCCCAATTACCTGAGGTGGACACTCTTGGTGCACCCCTTTGTGGGCTTTGTGCACAGTCTTGTTGTAGTTAAGCCTTGATTGTTGTAGGTATCACTGGGAGGAACTGACCTCCAGGCCAATTGGCTGTGAGAATCAGCTGTGTCTATGGTGGGAGAACTTCTGTGCTGAAGACACCCATATGGGGCAAGACTTTCTTCAGTGGGGCTTTGGTGCTCACTGAGTCTGTCCCCTGAGTGTGTCCCTTATGGATCTGAGGAGTTGTAATCTGGATGGTCCCACTCTGACCACTGGGTACACTGGCACTTGGATCTCTAAAGAGGTGCTAATTTAGCCTCTGCCTGAGGCTACCCAGCAGGAGCTATGGAGAGATCTGAAGATTCCTCTTCTTTGTTTGGGGTTTGGAGGTGTCCAGATAAGGCCCAGCTGTGAAGCAATGTAAGCTGCTGTGGGGCCTTGGGCCTTTTTTGGAAGTTCTGGGTCTCTCTGACCCAGCTGCAGTTTGTTAGGTAATTTTCAGGTTGCAAAGGGCCAGGTCATTCATACGCGAAAGCCTCTGTGCACAGTTTGGGTGGGGTGGGGTCTCAGGGAATCAACAGGTCTAAACAAACAGCTATGGCTGATCCTCAGTCCTACCCTAAGAGGCCCCAAGTCTCAATGTCCCTGTAATTGCTGCAAGTACCCCTGAGAGAAAGCTGCCCTCGAGTTCTGACCGATGCCAGACAGTCCAGTTTCTCCCCATATGAATCTGAGTCTTCAGAGACCCACCCAGAACTGGAGTTCAGAGCAGGAGCGCGTGTCTCCCTCCCGATTGAAAAAGACAACCTCATCCTCAGTTGCCAGTCCTTTCCGCATGCCTCTGTACCTCTGCACTTTACTTCCACACCTCCTCTGAATCTCAGTGTGCTTTTATCTTTCTATCTAGTTGTAGAATTTCCACTCAGCCAGCCTTCCTGTAGTTCTGGATGATGTCCGTTTTGTCTTTTAGTTGTATTTTTGAAGTTGTTGTGGGAGGCAGCAATTTCTGGTGTTTACCTATGCTGCCATCTTGGTTTCTCCTCAAATTCCTTTTTTTTCTCCCATGATTCTTGTAAACGGGAAGTTGGCCTTAAACATTTGATCTGCTATAGGACTTTTGGCAGAGATTCTTTGAGGTGGTGCTGTGTGTGCCCCTGGGGATCACATGGAGAGGCGACTGCTACCTGTCCTACTCTTGCGATGCTGAGGTTGATCAGTGGATTCAAGTGGCTATCCTGTCCTTCTTGGGGCTGTAGCAACCAAAGCTAGTTATCAAAAGCCAAATTAAGAGTGTTCTTTAATTCACTTAGGAACCATTACCTGATTCTCTGCCCTCTGCCAGCCACCCTATTGAGGAGATACAGAAATAAGTAAAAAATACTCTCCCTGCCTTTTAGAGAACTCAGTGGGGTGAACTGCCTTGGTCTGACCCTATAAGTGCCTTCTACTTGTGTAGGTTCACAGTCCTATGAACTCCTACTAGTATAAGACACAGCCTGGGGGCCAGGAAGGGCCAATATTGTCTCCTGAGACTTCATCTTGCTGGGAGCCTGCAGCCTTCTGGAACTCCTGGTCAGTGTGAGCTCTCCTGTTCTCTCTAGTTGCATGTCAAATGCTTGCAAGGAATGAGGCATTTTCTCTAACTAACCATAAGGCACCCAGGTCGAGTCCTCTTTGAGCCCTGAAAAGTTTGACTTCATAACTCAATGGGCAGTTGTTTTTCATGTTTTGTATGTCAGATTTTAAAAAGGAAAAAATCTTGCCCTAACTGGTTTGGCTCAGTGGATAGAGTGTCGGCCTGCGGACTGAAGGGTCCCAGGTTTGATTCCGGTCAAGGGCATGTACCTTGGTTGCAGGCACATCCCCAGTAGGGGCTGTGCAGGAGGCAGCTGGTCGATGTTTCTCTTTCATCAATGTTTCTAACTCTCTATCCCTCTCCCTTCCTCTCTGCAAAAAATCAATAAAATATATTTTAAAACGAAAAGGAAAAAAATCTCACCTTCCATGGAGTGAAAGGGTCCTAAATGCAGTTGCTTTAAAACATCTATGTCTTAAGTACCATGCGGCTACATGTGAATGGGAGACAAGTCAGCACTTGACAAAATTAGAATTTTAGAATTGGGTCAACTCAGCTTTTATGTGCTGTTCAAATGCCTCACCCTTCCATGGCGCTCACTCTGCTCCGAGCCCTCAACAAGGCCTCTCTGCTGGAATTTGAGAGCTGTTGCATGTGGGATAAATGAAAACGGGGAGTGGAACTCACCACCAGTGCCGGCACCTCAGAGAAAGGACGTCAAGTGTATTCTGAAGTTCTGTGTCCTTCCAAAGAGGCTCTGTGGAGTCACCTGGTGCCAGGTATCCTCAGAAGTGAATGCAGTGGGAGCCGCTGAGGGCCCTGTTTCCACGCAGAGTGGACACTCCACGCGGGGCCACTTATGTCTCAGAGTATTTTTATTATGCACATAGGCACCTTTGAAAAGCGATGAAAGCCCTCTTTATTGCAAAAACTCCCTCTGTTTGCATTTCTAGCAACATTTCCTAGCCAGCTCTGGAGCTGGAACAAATTCTTTCCTCCACCTGCCCCTCCTTCCCCATTTCTCTGGAAGGCCATGCCAGCCCTGGAGACTGAAACAACAAATGACACATCCGCCCTGCGTGTTGACAGAGGCGGCTGCGGTCTCCTCGGCGCCGCACCCACCGCCTCGGGGACCTCCTCAGCGGAGAGTCACACTGGTCCTCACCAGGGGTCAGGGCCTTCCCCACAGGCTGGGTTGATCAGGGTTCTCTTGACCGAGTTCCCTTGGCAACTGCCCTGGAGCCTAAGAGAACCAAGGTGAGGGTTTGCCTCCCTCTTCACCTGCACTGGAGCCCAACCAGCCACCAAAGGCCAACGGCTGCCACCCCAGTTACATCATCCCCAGTCACCTAGTTTGACACGGTCTTTCTTCTGTTTTGCTGTTAACCTTATGTAACTTTGGCTCATGCACCACATAACTCATTGGGAGGCCTCCAGACTTGTCTGTTTTGGGGATTTATGAGAAAATTCTGAAGAACATCCAAATTAAGGAAAATGAAAATCCCAATTGCTAGGGTGGTAGGGTTCAGGTGAGAGCAGGATGGTTTTGCATATGCTTGTCTATCTGACATCTATCATACAGCCACACGCCATGTGTACCTGCAATGAACCTGAAGTAAGAGTTGCATTGGGGAAATCACCAGTCATAGCAGATCTTTTCCACCAGCTGGGTGTTTTTTAACCACTTAAAACAAGATGTTTTGATTTATTTGCAGGTTCTTACATCTGGGTCATAAACTAATACTTTATTTAAACAAATTTTCAAATTCTAAGAGTCAGGCACTCTCCCACTGAACCATATGTGTGGCATTTGCATTAGAAAGAGGGAGCAAAAGAGACCTATAAACCCTAAAGCTTTGTTGAGAACCTCCAAAGCTCTCAGTTCTTTTCTAGGGAGGACAGTCTAGCTTTTTCTCCTGCACTTGGGTTCAAATTCTAAGCCAGCCACTTGTCTTCCCTGTGCAGGTGAGACTCGACCTCCTCGTACATAATTAGGGAAGATAACACCTAGCGCCCAAAAAAAGGTGTTGAGAGACTTTAAAAAGAGCATGTGCACAGTATCGGCCCCTGGTAGGTGCTTATTGCCAAGTAGTCCTCTTTCCTGTCATATTCAAAATGTGGAAGCTTTTCAAGAATTCACTAAATCAGTACAGCAACATGAGCTTTGAAGCCCAACTCCCTGAGCTTAAATCCTGCTTCCGTCTCTTAGAAGCCCTATGACCTTGAACATGTTCACTAAGTTTGCTATGCCCCCGTTTTCAGATCTGGAAAGAGAATGAAGGTAGTGGCAATACCTATCTCATTGGGTTGCTGTAGGGTTTAATTGAGATAACGTCCCTGGCACCTAATGAGTGCTCAATAAATATTAGCTACTTCATTTCAGAAGCCGGGAAGTATGAGAGTTGGAACAGAACTGTACTTTCCACTTGACTCTGTCATTATGAAAACTTTCTGAACTGCGAAGAAAAATGCTGTCACTTTTCCCTAAGAGGAGCAAAACTTGCCCATTAGGAGCTACTTGAAACGTGCTATCAGGAAGCCTTACTTTTGATGGATTGGGGAAAGTTCTGCACGGCATACAACCTGTGAAATGAAATAGGCTACGTTTTTGTAAACTCATCCCACTCTGGGGTTAGTGCCACTCAGGGTTCTCCAGGGACAATGCATGCTTTTGTTGGGCACTGACATTTAAAAGTGTTTGATTGTTCAGTACATGTTGTTTGAAGAGTTGCTTTACTACAATTTAATGGCAAATTCCACTCTGGATTTCCTGCCAACAAATCTATAAAGCTTTGTTTGAGACTGAAAGCATTCATAAGTTTTTTTTTAAGTGGGAGGTGCTGGGTGTACATTAAAAAGGAAAAGAAAAAGAGGAGGAGGAGGAGAAATCCTGTGGGTGTAGGATGAGTGTTTGATGTCAGAACTGGCTGGTCGGCTCCGGAGTTAAGCAATTAAGAAAGCTTTAAAAGGGCCAAGATGAAGTGTGGGGCAAGGTGAGCAGGCAGCTTCATCAACACCCAACCCAGAGGACACAGCCTGGTCTCCCTGCCTCTCATTCAACAGCTTTGTTCCTGCTCTGAGCTGATGTGACGACAAAGCAGATTCGAGGTCATTCTCACCAGAATGTAACATTACATAACACCTGCTCTGCACGTGGGTGTGCAGTTTACTATCCAAGGCTGATGTTCCAGAATTAGGCTCAGGATGTAAACATGTAAGTGGTTTTCATACCAGTGTTCACGATGGCACCTGATTGAAGAGCATGTCGGGCCTCTGTCCCCAGCGTTGTATTTTTGTTAACTGCCCTATATTCATGTTGAAATAATACAGATTAGATATAAAAGTGTCCATTAATAGAAGATTTGTTTAAGATGGATAAATATCGTATATATAATGTTAAGTGCAAAGAGTGGTTGCAAAAGGGCATCCAACTGTATGAAGCAATTTATATGAATTTTAAAATAAAAGAATATTACATATTTGTTTACAGAAATAAAAATGTGTCTAGAAGTAGAAAAACATGCCCCAAAAATCCCACATGCCAACTCCAGGATAATTAGCGCTGGAGGAGAATGAAAGGTGAAGAAAGAGAAGGAGAGGGGTGGGAACAGGACCTTAATTGTATATGAAATATTTTTTCTTTAAATCCAGAATAAAGAGATCTGAAACAAGTATGTCAAAATGATAACATCTATTAAATTTGGGTGATGGGTACACAGATCACTGTTACCTGTTCTGTAATTTTCTGTTTTTCAAATATTTTAGAATTTAAAATTTTTAATTAAAATAATGGCATATTTATATGATAAGATATCATGCAACCATTAAAAAGAATAAAGGAATTGTATAGGTCATTACATTATACTAAGTGAAATAAGCCAGTCAGAGAAAGATAAATATCACATGATCTCACTCATTTATGGAATATAATGAACAACATAAACTGATGAACAAAAACAGATCCAGAGACAGAGAAGCATTGATCAGACCATCAAACCTCAGAGGGAAGGTAGGGGAGGGTGGGGGTAAGGGGGAGAGATCAACCAAAGGACTTGTATGCATTCATATAAGCCTAACCAATGGACATAGACAACAGGGGGGTGAGGGCATGAGTGCGGGGGTTGGGGGGTAATGAGGGGATAAGGACACATATGTAATACCTTAATCAATAAAGAAATTAAAAAAAGAAAAGAAATATGTAGAGTAAATATTTTAGATAAAAAAACAGGTTGCTGTATAGTATGATCTATTTTTAATGATACACACACACACACACACACACACACACACACCACGCTAATATCTAAACCTTTCCTCTGGGCCTGAAATCTCTACTGCATGTTACTCAAGCAATAAAAAAATCTACTGGGTTCAAAACCAGCATCTTGACCTTTCCTTCCAGACATTCCTGTCTTCAACAGTTCCCCACCTGAGTTCAGGTGAAAATCCCAGGAGTTGGTGATGATTTCTCCTTTTCCTGAAAGCCCTGCCATCCTACCTGCCTAGTCGCTCATCCCCGCTGTCTCCCCTCTCACCCCCTCTCCAGTTCACTGTCCCTCACCGGAGGCCTTGCAGGAGTTCCCAACCAGCTCTCCTGGCATCAACTGTTGCCCTACAATCCATTTATGAAGCAGCAGAGTGCTGTTCAGTAAAGACATAAATCATCCCCGACCTAAAACCCATCAATATTCCCATTGTTCTCAACTCCTTAATTGCAAGTCTAGGTCCCTGACCTTCCACTGCCTAGTCCAGCCCCCTCACCCCCCATCTCTGCCCTCCAGGCACTCTGAGAACTTCCACTGCCCTGGGGGCATCATGCTCCCTCTAGGGCAGTGGTTCTCAACCTTCCTAATGCCGCAACCTTTAATACAGTTCCTCATGTTGTGGTGACCCCCAATTTCATTGTTACAAATTGAACATAATTAAAGTATAGTGATTAATCACAAAAACAATATGTAATTATATATGTGTTTTCCGATGGTCTTAGGCGACCCCTGTCAAAGGGGTCGTGACCCACAGGTTGAGAACCACTGCTCTAGGGCCACTGCACATGCTGTTCTTCTTGCTTCAAACACTTGATTTTTTGTTTTGTAATCAGAAAAAAACCCATACATTTAATTAAAACATCCATGTGGCAGGAAGATCAAATAAATGTGTTTAGTTTTGTTTATTTTTATTTATTTAGCACAGAATACCAACTGGTGTTAGACATCAGTTCCCTTGTTTGGCGTTTACATCTCAAGCCCAATTGCTACAAGGTTTACACGAGGGCTTTCAGTTTTATTACAGCCCGATAGCCCTTAGGACAGGAACATCCGAACTAGCTCTGTTGTGTGATGGGTGAGATGCAACAGAAATGCAAACACACCATCACTTCTCATAGGACAGAAAAACTTGACCATAACAAGCCATCTTCTCAGGGAGACAAGGTAAACAGTTGCCACTGCAATCGTTTCCCTCCTGCTGCAGACACCTACAAGTCCAGAAAGCAAGTGACTTTCACCACGTTCCCACTGGCCACCTGTTTTGAGAGTTCTGCATTAACCCTCTTCTAAGTGTACAACCCTGTTGCTAACTTTGTGCGTCTGAAGGGTTAGCCTAGAGGGGCTTCAGGGTTGGAGCCCAGTGTGAGCAGTTTCTGTGTGCCCTGCCTGTCAGAGGGCACGATCAGTGACTTATTTCAAAATCCTCAGGGCAAATATCTTCAAGGAAACGTGATTGTAATACCTGAATTCTTTAGGTTGATTATTAATATTAAGTCAGTTTCTGTTTTTCTTTTTTGTCTCTCTTAAAGACCTGAATGTACAAGAAAATACTCCGTGGACATGTAATTAATTGTGCGGTGAATGGGGATAGTTAGTGTAGCAGAGAGTTTAAACCATGGGCTTTAGAGCCAGAGAAATCTTGCTCAATGTGCTCTTTCCTTCATCCCTGCCCTTTGCTTTCAGGCAAACTCCTACTCATCCATTAACACCCACCTTACACATTGCTTCTGGAAAATTTCCTCAATGCAATCTGAGTAGGCAGTTCTTTTTGTCTGGGTTCCCAGAGCACATCTATTATGTCTAATTTAGCGCTTAACATATTGTCTTATAATTATTTGTTTATTTACATGTCTCTCCCATTGAGTAACTAGGTTCTCCAAAGCCAGAGCCATACCTTACTTGATTTAGCATGAGGTCTGTCATATGTAATAGTGATCAAATATGAGCACTAGTAGTCAGTTAGACCTGGGTTCAAATTCTGCCTCCACCTCTTCCTAGTTATTCGATCCTGTGAAGTTACTTAATCTCTGTAGACTTCTGTGGCATCATCTAACATATATCTACCTTTAAGGATCATTGAGAAAATTAAATTAGGCATAGCACATAAAAGCTTGACCTGCTAACTGGTCCACACTGAAGAATTTTGAACTCTCGTTTTTATTATTAACTGCATAAATGTTAGTTAGCTAAACTAATAAATAAATGACCCAAACCTCTGACCACAGTTCCTTCGTGCAGACCAAAGAAGTCATCGTGAATGAAATGGTAGAAAATGTCATTGACATAATGTTCATTTTAAAATAAAATTACAACTAAAAATATATGTGCATTTTAAATGATCATTTGTAAAGGATACTTGGTAGAAGAAAATAGGCTAACCTTTCTGAACTGCTCCGTGAGCTATGGTAAAAATAAAACTCAGCTTAAATGCTGGAGGTCTTATAATGCACATTTCAGTCTACCTGTTTGGGCAAGTGGTTTTCCCTGGGAGCCTTGCAAGAGACAGCTTAATTAGTGGTCATTAGAATAGATGCAGCTAATTACACATCACGTAAAAGCATTTCAAGTTGATTTTTTTCTTCACTTTGTAATCATCTACCCTTATCCTTCTCTGGCAACTTTTCTGCTTACTCCTGATTGAAGTTTAAGAGATAGACACATTTTTATAAAAATTTACAGTCTGTCCGTCTGCCTCAGGCTCTCATCTTTCCTTAATTATGATAGTAGGAGCACCCACTTCCGGAGTTCCTACTGTGTGCCAGCCAGACAGTGTGCTAAGTTCCCGATACACCTTATTTCTCCATTTCCCCCAACTCATCACCATCTAACATACCAGATAACTTGCTCCTCCATAATTTCATTATTTATCATCTATCTCTCCTTCCCTCCCACCTTTCACTGCCTAGGAAAGTAAGAGCCCAATCGGGGATCTTCGTTTTGTTTCCTGATATATCCCAAGAGATCAGAACAATGCCTGACATGTAGTACTCAAAAAATACTTGTTGAATGAGCGCATCTTCACACAACCACGAAATAGCTAGTGCTATCTTCATTTCGAGGTTGGGGAAACTGAGGCCCAGAGATATAAAATAAATAGCCCAGCATTACACACAGCTTAGAAGTAGCAGCGGTGGCCCTTGAAGTCATGTTCGTCTGACTCTAAATTCTATTCTTTCTCCACGAGGGAACACCCTGTTAAAATCAAGTCTTCTCTGGAACACATGCATCCCGTCTGTCTGGTCTGGCTTGAGACAGGATTTGAGATCTAGGATGGGCAAAGCCAGGAATGCACGTGGCTGTGCTGTTAGATCCAGACCAGGAGACAGGTCAGACCTATGGCACAAGGATGGGCTTGGAGTCAGGTTGTCTGACTGTAACACTCCCTGGCATTGAGCTTTAAGAACTTTCTGGTGTTCTCTGAACCATTTCTTTTGTGTGTGTGTCAGAAGTTAATATCATCTCCCCTGGCTCGTAGAGACCTCCTGAACTCTCTGTGAAGATTCATGGTGTCTGGGCAGAGATTACAGTTCTTGGGAGAAAGGTGCTCTCTAGATGCCAGGTGTTACTAAATGTTATTACAATGATCACTTACTGCTACTCATTCCCTTTGACATTTGTGCCTTGGTTCCTGGACCTCTCTAGTCAAAATCCAAACCTATTTTATCCCCAGCTCTTTCCCCTTGCATATTGAAAGTTAAGAAAATATTGGCTGAGTTCCATATTCCCATTCCGGATGTGGATTTTAGTGAATGAGCCAAATTAAGAAGCCATGACCCACTGTGTGAGATTTGATACCTTCTCTTCTTCTCAGTGTACATACGGCCTGGGCAAGACCTCCCAATTTAATCACTCCAGCTGCTGTTTCCATGGTCACAGCTCCCCAATCAGCAGCACCCTTTCACTTTGTTTTCCAAACTCCAAACCCATTTCGCAACTGCCTTTTGCACACCTCCACCTGGATGTCTGAACAGTACCTCACAGCCAGCATGTTCAAAGCTCAACGCATCTTACTCCCAGGTCTGAACACCTCTCTCAATTTTTTGTCCAGATGACCGGTATCTGTCATCTTTTACTTCTCCTCAATTCTAATTTCCTCACCACCCACATTTAGGCATCTAGTTCTATCTGTTCCAAATCATAAATGCCTCACATCTATTTCTTCCCCTCTATGTCTACAAACACTGCCCTAGTTCTGGCCCTAAGTCATTGCTTACCTCCTCCCTGGTCTTTCCATATACATTTCTCTCCTCCACACATGGCCACCACAGCTGTCTTTTGACATGACATATCTGATGATATCACACACTCCAACTCTAAGATCTTCAGAACTGGTCCCAGTCTATCATGCTAACATCATGTGTCCCATCATGTGCTAACATCATGTTCTTACCACCCTCTTCCACGCATACCCTGTGTTTCACATTCTTCACCTTCCCCTAACATGCAATGGTCCTCATTTCTTCATCTCTTTGCATGTTCTGTTCCCCTTTGTCTGGAATGCCTTTCCTCCTCTTTGCCACCCATCACATTCACATACATCTATTAGGTTCCATCTCCTCTGCTTTCCCAAATCCCTCCAGGTGGAGTAACATCCTTCTCGATGTTACTCCCAAGGGGACACTATAGTTCTGGAGCCCTTTGTAAATGCTCTCTTATATTAGTCAGGTTCTCCAGATAAACAGAAAAACTAGGATGGAGATATATATATCATAAAAGGCCTGTGAGCCGAAACCGGTTTGGCTCAGTGGACAGAGTGTCAGCCTGCAGACTGAAAGGTCCCAGGTTCGATTCCGGTCAAGGGCATGTACCTGGGTTGTGGGCACATCCCCAGTAGGAGATGTGCAGGAGGCAGCTGATCGATGTTTCTCTCTCATCTATGTTTCTAACTGTCTATCTCTCTCCCTTCTTCTCTGTAAAAAATCAATAAAATATATTTAAAAATTAATAAATAAAAAAATAAAAGGCCTGTGGACGAGCAGCGGCTCTTGCAGTGGGTGGGGCAGGGTGCCGGCAGTGTCTGCAAAGCCTGCGAGACCACCTCCTCCTTCCCTCACTCCCTCAGCGCCCTGCCACCGCTGGCCACCCACCATGTTCTGCACCACCTCCTGGTGGTCAGCACACATCATAACAAGCAATCAAACTCTGGTCTCCCGGCTGAACTCCCGAGGGGGCACTTTGCATATTTGCCTTTTATATATATGTATATGTATATGTATATGTATATGTATATGTATATGTATATGAATGAACTGGCTCGTGTTATATGGAGTCTGAGTAGTCCTACAATCTGCTGTCTGGATGCTGGAGACTCAGGAAAGCCAGTGGTGCAATTCAGTCCAAGTCTGAAAGCCTGAGTACCAGGAGCACCAAGGACAAAACAAGTTCAATGTCCCAGCTATAGCAATCATGTAGCAAGAGATGAACTCTTCCTTCTTCCAATTTTTTGTTCTATTCAGGCTTTAAATAGATTGGATGATGCCCACCCACATTTGAGAGAGCAAATTGCTTTATTGCTAAAACCAATTTAATGCTAATTTCATTAGGAAACACCCTAACAGAGACACCCTGAAATAGGGTTTAGCCAAATATCTGGGCACTCAGTGATCCAGTCAAGTTGACGCAAAAGATTAACCATCACATCTCTCAAAACAGTTCTTAATAATAGCAGACATATAGCACATGTTTTGTCATGGGCACTTTTCTGAGTCATTATACACTCATCTAAACTTTGCAACAACTCAAAGAGTAATTATTATCTTAATCTTCATTTCATGGATCAAGAGGCTGAGATTAGAATTAACTCGCTTGTTCAAGGTCACCCAGCTAGGAAATAAAATTGCCCAACCAAATTGTGAGAGTCAGCACCAGAGTCCATGCATTTGACCACTCTTTTTTTTGTCTCTAACTGTGAGATGTATGTATGGGTCTAAACTGTAAGTTTCTTGGGCCTCCCAACTCTAAAACTTGGATACTTATTATTAATGCCTATTTCTCAGGCTTTGGGAGAACATTAACAAAGCTTAGAAAATAAATATAAAGATGGTGAAACGCTAATCGAATATTAAGTTGTTATGATCATCAACCTCCAACTACTGCACCAGTCTCCTTCCAATAGATCCTCCTTTTTGCCACCAGGTTAGTCTTCTAGAGCACAGATGAAATAATACAAATATGCACCTAAAATCCTTCAATGACTCTGTAATGTCTAAAGGACACTACCTAAAGCTCTTCAGCTAGAAATATAGACCTTTCATAACCTGACCCTGCTGTGTATCCTATGCTATTTTTCCTACTGTTTTCTTGCAGGCAACTTACACTTAACCATATAAAATCATTAGCATATTCTGAACACACTCATAACCCAGTTCTTCCCATGTCTTTATCCAGTCTGTTCCTTTAACCTGAAATTTCTTCCCTCTTTAACTATTCAATGAACATATATCTACTCATTCACTAAAACTCAACTCTATGATACCCCCTTTATGAAGCCCACCCTGACATCCACAGGCAGAATTAGGCCCACTTACTTCATGCTACCATAGCCCCTGGGACACAATGTTTTGTCTATCACTCACTATAAAGGAAGTTCCACTAATTTAATTCAATTAAATGAATTTGTGTAACCAGGGGTCAGCTGGACCTACCTCCTTCATGGAAACATTGGTTTCTTAGGGCTGCCATAACAAAGTACTAAAAATGGGGTGATTTAAAATGACAGACAATTTATTGTCTTACAGTTCTGGAGGCTACATGTCTGAAATCAAGGTGCCATGCTCTGATAGTTCTATGGAAAGATCCCCTGAGGTACTAGGTGTTAGGACTTCAACATATCTTTGCTGGGGGCATAATTCACCCCATAACAATGGGAAATCATACTCATCCAGAACCTTTAATTTTGGAGCCTCAGGCTGTCAAAAGTCTTCCACAGAATTTCTATTATTCTCATGGCTTACTTCATCCTTTTCCGGTACCCTATCCTGTGCTCTGACACACTATTTCAGTTCCAACACATGACTTCATAACTTGTTTGTCTTCAATATTTTTGATAATTAATCCAATAAGATTAGGAATTCCAAGCACTTAGAGCAATTTCATTTCTCATGAGCACCTGGGTACATCAAGCATCTGCCATTTTTCTCACTCCACCTTTCTGCATAAGCTTGGTAAATTTCCAATCCAGGAGACTCCCAAGAGGCCTTCTTTTCATTTCCTCTAGCTCCCTGGGAGACACTGTCCAGTTCTCACCTCCCACCCTTACTTGGACTGCTTCCCTCACTAAGATTACCCCTGTCAAAGCAGCCTGCCTTCCTCAGGCGCCTTTCTCCTGCCCTAGTTTCTAGCAAAGAAAAGTTGCTCCACTTGATGCAGTTTTATTGATCACCTAGAGGCACGGTGCACAAAATTCATGCACTGGGTATGGGGGGAGGTTCCTCAGCCTGGCCTGTCCCCTCTAGCAGTCTGGGACCCCTCGGTCCTCACCACCCGCCTGCTCGCTGCTCCTTACTGCTCAGCTTCCTGCTCCTTAGTGCTGCAGGCAGGAGAGGCTCCTGCCACCACCGGTGCACTCCCCAGCCATGAGCCTGGCTTCTGGCTGAGCGGCACTCCCCCTGTGGGAGCACATTGACCACCAGGAGACAGCTCCTGTGTCGAGCATCTGCTCCCTGGTGGTCAGTGGGCATCATAGTGACCGGTCTTTCTGGTCATTCCACTGTAACAGTTGCTTAGGCTTTTAATATATAGATTATGTGCTAGCATTAGGCTAGATGCTGATGTTACACAGAGAGCAAGGTAGATATGTCTCCTTTATATGGGAGTGGTGGGGAAGATGGACATTAAGTGTGTGGTGGCAGGTATGATGACTATTATGCCAGAAGGCATATATAACAATAATGACAAGTAATGCAACTTTATAATGAGGATATACTATGTGCCAGGCACTGTTCGAGACCACGAGAAATCACTATTGTCATGGAGCGTACGTTGTACTGGGAGACACATACCAATAAAGATGCCCGATAGTGGTGGTATGAAGAAAAGTCAATCAGGAAAGGGGGATAAAGCAGTCTTGGGGTTGTATTGGTTAGGATTAGTTTCAATCATAAAAACAGGCTTAATGTAAAGTCCATTCGTTTATCTAAAATGAAGAAATCCAGAGGTAGGCAGTCCAAGGCTTTTAAAGTAGTTTCCAGCTTCCCTCTATCTTTTTTCTCTGCCATTCTTAATGGCTTACATTTTCAAGATTGTTCAAAATGGCTGCAAGAGCACCAGCCATCACATCTGGAATCCAAAAATAAAGAGAAAAAGGGAAGTGAGGGAAAATAGGGGCACCTTTTAAAACTAAGTCAGCTAGAATCCTGCAAAACTTCTTCCTCTTACATCTTTTTAAAAAAATATATTTTATTGTTTGTTTTTTTACAGAGAGGAAGGGAGAGGGATAGAGAGTTAGAAACATCGATCAGCTGCCTCCTGCACACCCCCCACTGGGGACATGCCTGCAACCAAGGTACATGCCTTTGACCAGAATCGAACCTGGGACCCTTGAGTCTGCAGGCTGACGCTCTATCCACTTAGTCAAACCAGTTAGGGCTCCTCTTACATCTTAATAGCCACTCCTAAATGTAAGGGAGACTGGGAAATGCAGTTTACCAGCTATGTACAATGCTATTGACTATAACCAGAGTTTATTCGTAGGGTGAAGAAAAAATTGGTATTGAATAGACAACTCATCATCTCTACCAGGGCCCATGGAAGGCTTTCCAGAAAAGGGGAGGCTTATGCTAACAATTGAGACATGAGTTGTATTGGCCAGGCCAAGAGGAGGGCGAGGAAAGAGCACAGCTGCAGGTAGAGCAGCAGCAGCTCTGATGCTCCCGGAGGGCTGGGAGCAGGCTTCTTTGTTCTGCAGTGCCGAGCTCAGAGCCCAGCACAGTGCTCATCTTAAGAAATATTTGTTGACTAAAAGTTGGCCTCTAAGTGGGTGCTTATGCCACCCAATGTGTAATCTCTATACCAAAGGAATGCCCTCCCCCACCCCACCCCCACCCCCACCAAGAGATTCTCTCAGTTATTTCCATTCTGCTTATGGCAAAGTAAATGAATCTTGGTGAAAATCACCTCGTGCCCAGATACAGACAGAGTTGTGCACACAGGTACCCAGAAATCAAGATATGAAGCACGTACTGCAATAAAACCTGACCACAACTTCCTAATGAATCAGGAACACTGTTTCACAGACCAATGCATCTCACTTATTAAATATCCTTTGTTGTTTATAGCTGTAGAAGCTGCTGAGTCGGAATTAAGGCGAGGAAATGAGAAGAAACCTGTCCAGCTCTTCCTGTTGGTAGAATTCCAATGGAGCCTGGTTCTCAGGTTTGGTGATTATTGAGTCAAGTCTGGGAACTCTGACGCTGAGCCAGTCTCCTCTCTGCCGACAGACCTGGAAAGCTTCAATGGGGTGGCACAGAGGAAGGACCAAATGAGTATGTGCCTCCGAGGCTGGCACATGCTGGATGCTCAATAAATACCAGCTCCCTGAATGAATGGCATGGGCATTTGAGCAAGGGTTTATGGAAGTATGACATTTGAACTAAGCCATGAAGAAGGGACAGACATCCTTCAAGATGAAAGGAACGGTATGTGCAAAGGGACAGAGGTGTGAACAGAAAACTCAAGTGGTTCAATGATGCTAGAGAGGGTGGAGATGGGAGGTGAGGCTATTAAGATGTATGTGCAGGATGTGCTAAGATGTTTGAACTTTCTCCAGCGGGAAATGGGAACTTTTGGTGTATGCTGAGCTGAGAGGGACATGATCAGTCACAGGGTCATTCACCTCTCTTCCCAGTCACTGCTCCAATGCAAGCCTCCCGTTGTCACAATATTGCTTCTATTGATTAACCTCTCTCTGTCCCTTCACTCCCAGACCGTTTCCTCTCTCCATACCAATTCCTGAAATCATCATGGGAGGCTTCAACATCCATGTAGATGTGTCTCCTAACATCCTTGGTCCTCCAGCTTTGATGACCTTGATCTTCCCCCCATTCTCTTTAGCCACCCACTCCCAAAATCACATCATGGACTTTCTCCACCTTGAGAAGCTCAAAGCCCAGGTGTTCCCTCCATCATCCATTGTTTGAGATAGTATGAAATTGCTAACACCATAGGTGTCCCAGGAATATACAAATAAGTGGAAATAAGATAAGAAAATAATTAACTAGATTTACATATTGCAATGCAGAGTGCTCACACAAACATACTGTCATGTGAAAAAAAGAAATAAATACAATGGGCTTTCTAGCCCAGTGAAAGTCATGTATATTAAGCAGAAGCACATAGACAGTTTTATTCTACTTTTCAAGGATGCATGTAATACCTGAGCAAATGGATTAGGCCAGGACACTGCTCAACTCCAGGGTTCCCATTCAAAGTTTCCTCTGGAGCATGGTTCCAGAATACAACACGAATAGTGCCCCCTGGAGGTGGGCGGCATGGCAGCCCTGAATATATAAAATGACATGGAAGCTCATGGATTAAACACATTGGGATAGGTGCCTATGGCAGGAGTAAGGAGGGAACTAGGAGTGGCAATGGGAGAGGAAGGGTAACATGAAGTATGAATGGAGGAAGGCAGTGTCATGTGAATGAAGAAATAGAATCCACTCCTTCGGTGGTCTTAAGGTTGGGAGAAGAGTGGACTTGGGAGAGGGGCCTTGAGCTGGATAACCAGCAACTTACTAAATCCTGCTAAGAAATGTAAATTTTATCCTGAAAGCTGTAGGGAATCCTGGAGGTGTTTGAAAACAGGGAAAATTTTCATGGGAATGGATGAGAGAGGTGGAGGCGGGACAGTGTCCTTCAAAGTAATCCGGGCTTGGCCTCCACATGCGCAGTGGAGTCAGCGTGGCCAAGGACACCCTCAGTCAGGTGTGCATGCCCAACTCCACGGACACGGGAGCCCACACAAGGCCCAGCACTTCATCTCTTGACCCTTCCATGATCCTCATTTACCCAGAGGCTCAACTAGAAACAAGGCCCGGTTAGAAGCACAGCGGACAACTCCAGCACAGCTGTGGTTGTTGATACCACCTTCCAGCGGTGACTGTACCTGTGCCCTTGAGGCCTGCAGTTGAAACGTTCATGCTGATGCACAGGATATTAATTTTTGTGAGAAATATTTTTCATTGGCAAAGGCTTCGTCTCTCAGACAGATGCCCAGGTATTTACATAAGAATTTCTCCTCCTTTTTTCCCTAATCCTCACCTGGAAGACAGTGACTACCTCTACGATTCAGAGAAAATCACTCCACCGCACGAGTGGAAATACTTGGACAAGATTTGATGACCTCTGAGTCCATTCCAATGCCAACACTCTGGGGCCTGTGAGATCTTTTTTCCGAGTATGCCAAACGCTTCGTGGGTATAATGCGCTTGGTGTGATATAGCAAAATGGGCACAGGTTTTGGAGTCAGACTTGTGTCAGAATCCTGGATCTGCTACTTACCAACAGGGTGACGTGGGTTTCTTTATCAGTAAAATCAGAGGTCAAAAGTTCTATCTCATGAGATGAATGCGAGACAATGCACATGAAAAAGCACCAGGATTTAGCATTTGGAAAGCACTCAATAAGACGGTTCCTCCCTATCCTCCTTCCTTTCCATTTACGAAGACACGTTTCACAAACATTTCCAGAACAAAAATTTCACAAATTGTCGTGACCAAATTTTCCCTTTTCAAGAATTTAAGGATGAGCTCGGATGTAGTATCATAGCTATTTACTGTGTGTATTGATTTCATTTTTTGATATGGGCTTCTTTTTTGATATGGGTGGGAAGGCAGAAGCAGAAAATCAAATAAATTGTATGACATCACCTTTTAAGCATAACCTTTTCTGATAGACTCAAGATGCAAAAAGATAATATTTCTTTTTATAAGTCTGGTTCTTTTATTTGTTAACCCCCTTAATCTTGCTGGTGTGGTATTTTGGCCCCTCCTGCTCAGAGAGATGGATGGCCAGCTCTGATATGAGCCGGGATTGCTATTACCAAGCAGTGCTCAGGGAGAGCAAGGAAATGGGAAGGAGAGAAGGTGCCTTGTCCTTTTAACATTCCTGTTAGGATGAGCTGCCCTTTCTGTTGTAAAGGTATTTTAAGGCTGTGGTTGCCAGCCCTGACTTCCTGGGACCACAAAGAATTCATTCATTTTGGTCAATATATTTTCTTACCAAAATATAATAGCTAATGAAAGCTAAGGGGTGGTGAAATAGGCATTGCCATGCACAGAGGATTGTAATTAGAACAAATCTTTTGACAACCAATTTGGCAATTAAGTGTCAAGTTTTTAAATATTTGTACTCTTTGGAAATTCTCTTTCTGGGAAGCTATCTCATTGAAAGGGAGTCTAATTAGAGAAACAGATATGTGCACAAAGCAGCTTATCACAGTGTCATTTTATAATAATGAAAAATACCAGGAATGACCTAATAATATGCACCATGGTACATCCAACAGATAGATGGAGCCACTTACAAGGAATCTGTCAAAACCTGAGCATAAAAGCATATAAACAATCTCATTAACACTGAATATTGTTTTAAAAAATAAGCAAAATATGAAATATTCACAATTCTAAAGAACTGGAAGGAAGTATCTCAAATTTCGGTAGTGATAAGCTTTTGGTGACAAGATTCTGAGTGATTTTCCTTTCTTTTTACTTGTTACTTTCAGGTCTATCATGAGGACCATAGTATATAACTTTTCTAATTAGCAAATCCTCCTCCTCGTCTTTATCTTGTTTCATAAGGAAGTAAACAGAAATGACAGATGGAATCTTTTTGATTTGGTCAGATGGCCAAGAATGGACTAATTAAAGATAAAAAATATGATAAATTGTATTAATTACAAAAAAAGATGGGACTAGTTGGGAGGAGCCTGCTCCCTACTCTCCTCCCCAGAACTTTTGTAAGGTTAGAAGAGCAGGAGGGGTTACTTTTACCAGGGGCACTGAAATCCTGGTGCCAATGCATTCAAAACCTTCATTTCCATTCTTAATGCCATGATAATTAAAAAAAAAAAAAAAGGAATGAAGTTTTTAAAATGTTTAGCATTCATTAGCCACTTTCTAGGCAGAGGCACTGATTTGCTTTTTATATCTATATTTCACCTTTCTCAGGCTTGCAAAAGCTCTTAGTAAAAGGAACTATTGTCTCCTTCCTCTCCCCTCACCTGCTGTCCTTTCTCCTACCCACACAGAGAGTGCCTTTTGCGGATATAATTGATTTGGATGGGGGCGGGGAAGGGCAGACTGAACTTCATTTTGGTATAAAACAAAGCCTGGTTGGTGCCTGAATTGTTGACTGGAGAGGCAAAAATTTTCAGATGGCCAGGACAGAAGGTTCTGGAAAGAGGGCACCAGAAAATCCCACAGGCCTTCTCCCTGTGATGTGGCTTTATTTGCTTTACAAGCTTCGGGCATATCTGCTGACGTCAGCAGCCCATCAAAGTTTAAAATAATAACAGTGAACAGGAAAACAGCCCCTTTCTGCCAGGCAGTCCTGTTCTGCCAACTTCTGTGCTCGCTTTTGAGTTAATGAATGTCCAACTTCCCTACCACCCTAGGGGGGGGAAAAAAAGCACAATAATTTTAAAACCACTAGGTCAGCCCATTGCCAGCATAGACCATTCAGACAAGTAGCGTTTGTCACACTCTAATGAGGATTTTACCTTTCCCTCAAAAGAAAAGCTATCATTAGGCTTTGTGTTTATGGGACCAAATGATTGTCTAGGGACAGTGGGGGTTTTTTGGTCCCTTCCTCATTTTAATCATGCTCGAAGCCAAACACATAGATGTTTTCTGCATCAGACAAAACTAAAAAACCATAATTATGCCAGTTAATGTCTTTTGAAAACATCAATTAAGAAACCGGCCTTTTACTTAAAAATTTGAAAATATCCACACATGCTGTAAAAGCACTGGGAGGCAGGGGGATGCTGACTCTCAAAAAGAGACACCCCAATGGCTTCAGGTCAGGTGAGCAGGCCCCCGCTGGCAACAAGCAGGCAGGGAATCTCTCCAAGGAGGAAACTTCTCTATAAAGCAAGACCTCTTAAGTTATCTTCACATGTAGTGTTGAAACTGGAGCCAGCCGCTCCTGGGTTAGGTTGATACCAGGCTTCTGCACCAGGCTGGTACCACACACCCCCCATTGTTAACACCTCCTCAGGACAGATTAGGTCCCACATTCCTCAGAAGTACTACACTCCAGAGGGAACACTGCCAGCAGGCTCCTTCCACAGGGCAGCAGCTAGCTACAACTGATAAGTTTTCATTGAAATAACTGGAACAATTACACCGAGTCCCCACCAGGGCTCTGTCTCCAGCTATGGAGCGAGGGAGAGAGGTTGCACTTGCATCTCCTGGCGTGTGCAAAGGCGTGAGCCAGACAAGAGTAATTCAAGTCGTTAGCTCACTTTTATATGCTTTTATCTATGACTACCTGCTGTTGTTAATCCATTTGTTCACCCAAGATGTACTATTAGCTTGATTGTATTTTATCTTTTTCAGGCCTGATCTAATAAATTCTGGCATTCACACTATCTCAATTTCAGTTTGGAAAAGTAACTGTTCCCTGACCAAAAATACTGAAGTCAGACTTGGGTTTGGGTGAAATCTGTTAAGGTCATGGTTGGTTTTGATCATAGAGCTCAGTTCAAAAGCTGAACACGGACAATGATCTTTGCTTTCAAGTCTTAGTTTCAATGGGAGTGCTCATTTAACAGCAAGTTTAGTTGTACTTAACTTGAATTCTGGAACTTCCCTTTTATTTTTTCCTGAAATAACAGTGATTAAGTTAATGAAATGGCAATATGAATGAAAGGAAAACACACAAACCTTTGCAGGAGCAAACCCCAAAGACCCAGATTAAATTTTAACCAAGAATTATGTCTGCCAGAAACCTATATCTCAAAAGAGATACATTTGGTTTTTGTCATAATAAAAAGTTATTTTGGAAAAGGGATCCCATTCTACCAGATACTGTATTTTCTAGGAGGAAGCATGGGGTTAGACTTTGGTACAGTTTAGTCTTTTAAAGAAAATAACAGGCAAACAGCTTAGCAGATGGATAACTCCGTATCTGCAGAAATGTAAACAGCCAGGATTTTAGTGCCTATGGGTTTTATGAAAGATGTTAAGTACGGCTGAAACCAACACCAGTGTGTCCTCTTTGGCTAGTTTTAACACGTTCAGAGTCACAATTAACATTCAAGGAATTTCCTTTTCATCCAAGTGTTTCTTTTAAAAGCACTTTATGCTACAACCTAAAATTCTAGCTGCCCTCAGTCCTCCCCATACAGAAGAGTGGTGAAATTCCCACAACACCCATTTTTCTGCTTTTGCAAATAGGCTCGGACCACGTCAAGTTTCCCTGGGGTGTTTGTTTTCCAGTGTGAGGGGTTCTCACCTCCTCCCTCCCCCCTTTCCCTGAAAGAGCTTGGATTGGAGACACTGGTCCTGCACCCTCCTCCACGCTCACCCCCAGACACTGGAGGCCTCTACCAGGCAGGCCTCCGGAGCCCTTCCCAGCCCAGTCGGAGGCCCACTGCCCCGCAGGAGCTCGGGGCCCACCCGAAGCCTGGTTTCACGTCCCCGACCGGCCTGGCCGGGTCTTGCTACAGGAAAGGGGAAAGCGTACGTGTCCCGCCTGACCCTGCTCCTCCTATACAAGGGACTCGCACACGGGCACCGAGTCTGAGTCCTGGCTGTGCATGGAGCTCAGCCCCGTGTCCGAGTCCTCGTCGTTGCCAGGACAGCTTTTGGCCAGTCCGCGGGCCTGATCCACCCACACCTCAGCGCCGGGCTGAGGCCGGGATTCCCGCGAGGGTCCACCAGAGCCGGTAGTCCCATCAGGTGCTACCGTCAACTCCAACGTGTGCAAAGTCTGGAGGAGGCCCTGCAGCTCGCGCTCCTTGCTGTCCCACTGCTGCTGGCTGTAATCCAAGTCCGACTTGAGGGCCTCCAGGTCCGTGTTGAGCCGGAGCCCGATGTAGAGGCTGGTGCTGAGCTGCGTCCTGACTCGCTCCTGCTCCAGCAGCAGCTCGCCGTCCAGGCTGCCATCGGGCTCCTCCGGGGACTCCTCCCGCGCCGCGAGCTCCTCCTGGCGCCGGCGCATCCACCTCTGGTTCAGCTCCTCCTGAATCTCGGCCGAGAGGCGCTCGAGCAACTCCTCCTGCTGGGCCCGCTGCTCCTGCAGCTTCAATAGGTCGTCGCAGCGCTGGGCCAGCTCCTCCAGCGCCACTGCCTGCACCTGGCCGTCCAGGGGCGCCGCCGCCATAGCCAGCGCCTCCGGCTCGGGCTCCTCTCCCGGGCTGGGCCCGTCGAGCTCCATGCCTGCGTCCAGCAAGTAAGTGTCCTGCACATAGTTGACTCCGTGCCGCCGCATGCGGTCCAGGTGCACCTTGGCTTCGTAGCGATCGATTTCGCGGTCCAGCTCCCTGAGCCGCTGCACCTGCTGGCGGATGGTGTGGTCCTGGGAAAGCACCAGATGCACCAGCGTCTCCATACGCTCCACCGACACGCTGTCCGCGGCCCGCGGCGACGACGAGCAGGACGAGGCGGTGGACGACGAAGTGGACGAACAGGGCGACGCCGGCTGCTGCTGGCGCCGGCGGTTGAGCTTGGCCAGCTTGCGGAAAGCCTTGCGCACCACCCGCCGCTGCTTCTCCTGGGTCAGGGCCAGGCTGGGCCGCGCCGGGACGCCCCGGGCCGAGCAGGGGCGCTCGCGGCTGAGCACCACGCGCGCCTCGGCGCTGCGCGGACCCGCGTTGGGCAGCGACGCCTCGCTGCGCACCAGGACGAAGCGCACATTCTCCTGCTCGTCGCCCCAGGCGGCCCAGAGGCGCAAGATGCGCGTCTTGTTGGGCAGGATGCGCTCAAAGCCGCGCCACTTCTCCACGATGCAGTAGCACTGCGGCGGCCCGCAGAGCAAGCCCGGCGGCAGCGTCTCCTCGTCGTCCTCGTCGTCCTCGTCCAGGGGTTCCGGCAGCTCCCCCGGGCCGGGCGGGTCGCTGGCCGCCGCCCCCCGCCGCCGGCCCCGCCGCTGCTTCCGTCGCCGCCGCCAGCCGTCTTCCAGCAGCACTCGCACCACGTCTGAGCAAGTGGTGCGACGAGAGAGCCCGGACACCAACTTCTCCTCCTGGCAGATCCACACCGATATCTTCTTCTCCGAAGGGTCCATGGCACAACCTGGACGCAGGTGGCGGACAGCCCAGCCGCTCTGGGATAGGACAGGAGCCCGAGACCCCCGTCAGCACGGACCCTTCTCAGCTGTGCACCGGGGCAAGCGCGGGCGTGGGCTGGAGAGGCTGCAGCTGGGATCGGCCGGACGGCGCGTGCTCCCAGGGCAGTGAGCCCGGGAGCGGGCTCCCACCGCTTTGGCTCTGCCCAGGGTTGCTGGGGCCTCCCTCCAGGTTTTGCTCCTCCCCACGTGGCTCCTCCCCCTCCCGCCCTCAGTGCCCAGAGAGCCGCGATCCCCGGAGGCGCAGCGCCCAGACCCGCCCCTCTGCGGCGGGCTGTTCGCGTTAGGTTTGGTCCCCTCTGCACACACGCCGGTCATTTGCGCGTGGGCTCGAGAGAGGGTCCCCTCCGCTGCAGAGCCTGGAGCCCGTGCCTAGGCGGGATCAGCTCTGTGTCTTCCCACGGCCTACCGGCTCCTCTCCTAGTGTATAGGGCTCGCCCGACAAATGTTGAGGTGACTTTCCCCGCCCTCCCAGACACGGCTTCTGGCCCCTCCTGGCAGCGCCATCTGAGGAATGCCCCTTGCGCAGACAGGGGAACCAAGGCAGGCAGTGCCTCTAGCAGAGACACTGTAACCGCACTGGGTGACTTTCAGCTGAGAACTCTAAATGCTGCCTTAAGTAGTCGCGTATTTAAGGAGAACAAGATGGACAGTGTAATTCATGGGAAGGACAGGGGTATGGTCTGAGAAATGCAATTTCGTGGTTGTAGGACCATCATAGAGCGCACTTACACCATCCTAGATTGCATGGCTTTCTACACACCTGGGCTGTACAGCCTATTGCTCCCAGGCTACAAACTTGTACAGCATGTTACTGTACTGAATACTGTAGGTTATTGTAACAGTGGTGTTTGTGTATCTAAACATAGAAAGGTACAGTAAAAATAAGGCATAAAAGATGCTTTTAAAATGATACACCTGTATAGGGCACTTACCATTAATGGAGCATGCAGGACTAAGTTGCTCTGGGTGAGTCGGTGAAAGGTGAGCAAATATGAAGGCCTAGGACATTATTGTTGTTGACAAAAGGTGGCTGGTCCCAAGCTATTCCAACAGCAGTCCCCAATCTGAGGTGCCCTAAAAGGAGAAACTTTATTCAGGTGAACAGTTCAAAACTGGTAAACATATCCTCAAACGGAAACTGAAAATGCTCTCCCAAAGGCCACTAGGGAGGCCCGCTTATATAGAGAAAGTGCCTGACCTGGCTCCTGATTGGTCCATTTTTATGCAAACGAGGAATCCAAATGTGCTTAGTTTGATTGGTCCAAATAGCACTGTCCTGATTGGTTATAAACACCTATTCTGATTGGTCATTGTGGAGTTGCTCTGATTGGTCAGTAAAGATGCAAATGAGGCTATAGCTGTGTAGTTCTGATTGGACAGGGCAGGTCTCAGCCCATTGGTTGAAAGATGATTCCAGGAACACCTTTATAAGGGTGGGCTTACTGGACATGAACACAATGCAGAAGGCTTTCGGATCAGTCTGCAGCTTTTCTCTGAAATGAAGTATGTGTCAGAGGCCCTGGTCAGCCAAGGCTGCTAGGCTCTGATTATGAATTTAAGCCCAGTTAACCACCTGGAGTCCTTCTTGGCAGGTCTACACTAAATTTATAAAACAACATGAGAGTACATCAAGCACAAGAGGAAATGATACAATCAAGAGACTTGGTAAACGCGAGATATATGATGCTGCTGTAAGTGTAACACAGCATACTGTTTTACAGAGGACATTTTTAAATAAGTAGAACGAGCAAACTACAAAATAATGATTAAAATAGTTTAGTAAATATGTAAACCTGCCACACAGTTGTTTATTATCATTATCAAGTATTATGTACTGCACATCATTGTATGTGCTATATTTTTTACTTTTTTAAAAAAATCCTCATCTGAGGATATTTTCCCATTATTTTTAGAGAGAGTGGGAAGGGAGGGGGGGAGAGAAACAACATCTACTGGTTGCCTCCAGCACAGGATCAAGCCTGAAACTGAAGTACGTCCCCTTGACCTGAATCATGTCCAACCTCCCAGCAGAGCTTGGACACCCTCAAGATCTGACGTCAGCTTTACTCGCAGCCTGTACACTCCAGCCACCCTTGTTCACACTGTTCTCTCTGACCTAAGCTACTCCTCTCAGGCAGCCTAAGAAACATTCCTAAATCGCCACCCCCCCCCCCCCGCCCCCCGCAGTTGGATCCAATCGAAAGTCAAAGTGCAAAGGGTTGCCTCCCAGACAGGAGCTTAGTATCTTTTCTCATCTACTATTCCTGATGCCTAACGGAGAGCACATAGATTCAGTGAGTGCCCTGAGCCAGAAAAATATACAAGCTTCATCACAGGAGAAAATATACAAAAATGTATTTCTAACTTGGGGGGGGGGGGGGATGCACTCATAAACAGGACATAAACATGCAAAATTCATAAAAGAAAGAATCAATAAATATGTCCAGCTCAAAATGTAAACCTTCTTACTGAAAAAATACACAAGGATATCCTACACAATTTTAAAAAGCTGAATAATAACCCAGGAGGGAATATTTGCAGCATAAATACCAAAAGATTAGGATTTGGGATGTATAAAGAACTCCCAAAATTTAGTTTTAAAAAGTATCAGGTAACATTATGTAAAATGGGTGAAGAGTAGATAAAGAGGAAACAAATGGCCAAGAAATATGAAATAATGCTTCACTGGACCAGAAATCAGGAAAATATAAATTTAAGTGAAACAAGATGCCCTTTTTCTGCCAGGAGATTGGCAGCATTTAAAAAATATATAACATCATTGGCAAAGATGAGGGGATATATCCTCTCATACACCACTGGTGTAAATCAATGTATCTACTTTGGTAATGTCTATTAAAAATAAAAAAATGTGCATACTCCACATCTCAGCAATTTCACTTTATAGTATCTACCTTAGGAAAACACCTGTGTGCTCAGAAAGCACGAATGGGGTGTGCACTAACCCATTTTTGTTTTAGCAAAACAATGGATACAATCAAAAAGTTCAACAATAAGTGGATGGCTGATAGACGGGGGTACAGCCACAATCTGAAGTCTCAGCAGCACTTAAAGCCAGTAAATTTATATATATATATATATATATATATATATATATATATATGCAATAATAAACCTCAAAGACGCATTGTTCAGTGCAAAAGGCAAGTTTCAGAGTGATGTGTATGATGGGATCCCATCTCTCTTTAAAAACATATACACAAAGCATCCTATATAATAAAAGGCTAATATGCAAATTGACCAAACAGAGGAACAACCAGTCGCTATGACATGCACTGACCACCAGGGGGCAGACGCTCAATGCAGGAGCTGCCCCCCTGGTGGTCAGTGCACTTCCACAGTGGGAGTGCTGCTCAGCCAGAAGCCCTGAGCTGAGCTCATGACAGCGCTAAGGATGTCCAACTGACAGCTTAGACCCACTCCCCGCGGGGACCAGGCCTAAACCATCAGTTGGACATCCCCTAAGCGCTCCAGACTGCGAGAGGGTGCAGGCAAGGCTGAGGGACCCCTCCAAGTGCATGAATTTTGTGCACCAGGCCTCTAGTATATTCATAAAGTCACACTGTATGTTTTCTAGAGGTACAGATATCAGTGTGCCTGCATAGAGCAAGGTATGGAAGAATATTCACCAAATCAAAAGCAGTGAATCCCTCCTGGAAGGATAAGGCATTTGCAGAGGGAGAGGCTCACAGAGGAAGTTAGCTTCATCTGCAATGATTTTACAAGACGGATTTAGGCACATATTACTTAATTATGCAATTATAGTGTATGATTTTCAAAAGGGAAAGGGTGTGGGTTGGGATCACTAAGTTCTGGTTCTCCTTTAGACCTCCCCTTCTGCGGACGCCGCCCCAGGATAAGTGGCATCTCTGTTTCCTGTCATCTGAGGGAACGTCTATAATCCACGTCTGTATTTCAAAGGGTTGTGAAGGTTAAGTGCGCTACCGGCTGAGGAGGAGTCTGGTTGAGTACCTGGTTTAAAGAATGTGCTTCTCACTGGAGCTTTTCTTGCTTTTGCGGGTGAGCTTTTAAGAAGACAACCCAGTTCTCACAGTGGCAACAGAGACATTTGCTGTAAGTCTTCACTTTGGATTTCAAGAGTGGCATGTCATTTGACACTGTGGTTTTTTTCTTCATTTATCTTCGTAACGCCTATGAGAGGTGAGACCTAGTTCCCTTGCCCATGAGAAAACAGGCCAAAGGGAAGGGATTGGCTGTTTCCCAGCTTGCAAAGCTCTGTGGAGCTGCTGCTTGGTCTGGAATTTCTACCTGTCCAATCTGTCAGTCACGGTTCATGGCAGCGTGGAACACCCAAAACAGAAACTTCCGCCCTTAATTACACTGAGCCGTGCAGAAGTGTGACTGGGCCTCGCGATCTGAAGCAGTTCCTCATAATGATTAACCGCAGAAAATAACCCAGCCAATTGTGTTTACAGAAACATTTGGTTGCTCTCAGATGCTTTGGGGAAAACGTGGAAACTGCCACACTCATCCATATCATTCTTGACCAAACCGAGCTCCCAGCTGGGACAGAGATGCTAGGCTATCATCCTTGAGACCTTGCTTTTTTTTTTTTTTTTTTTGAGACTTTGCTTCTTTTTTTTAATGTATATATATTTTTTATTGATTTTTTACAGAGAGAAAGGGAGAGGTATAGAGAGTTAGAAACATTGATGAGCGAGAAACATCAATTCAGCTGCCTCCCGCACACTCCCTACTGGGGATGTGACCACAACCAAGGTACATGCCCTTGACTGGAATCGAGCCTGGGACCCTTGAGTCTGCAGGCCGACGCTCTATCCACTGAGCAAAACTGGCCAGGGTGAGACCTTACTTCTTAAAGTGAGGTCAGCAGGCCACCTACTGGGAATTGCCTGTGGTATTGTTGAAATGCAGATTCCTGGGCACCCACTCTAAACCTCATAAGTCAGAGTCCCTGGAATTTGCATTTAAAACAGTCTCCTCTGCCCTGGCTGGGTGGCTCACCTGGTTGGAGCATTGTCCCATACACCAAAAGGTTGTGGTTTCAATTCCTGGTCAGGGAACATGCCTAGGTTTCCCGATTGGTCCCAGGTTGGGGCATGTACTAGAGGCAACCAATCAATGTTTCTCCCTTCCCCCACCTCCTTTCTCTAAAATCAATAAAAACATACCATCGGGTGAGGATTTTAAAAAAAAAAGAAAAAGCAGTCTCCCCTGGGGATTCTTAGTTAGGGACACTTCAGTTTGACCCAAATGCACTAGGAGGAAAGAGCCAGAGACATCAATGCTGTTAGCAAGAATGCTCTTTCTCCCTGGTGGGTGGTAACGATATATAAATGACATACATACACAATAGGGTGGTGGCAACATATGACAGGTGAGAAAGAGATGCCCCTGGGAAGAGGGGGAAGGGAAGGGACAGGGCAGAGTAAGGGATAAGCTGTTCATTCTTTATCCTCTGAAATCTTGTCTTTGGTGGAAGCCTAGATTACAAGGTGATAACATAGAAATGTTTAGGTAAGAGAGTCTAAGGTAGCAGTGACTTCAGTCATCTGAAAGACACTCGGGAAGATATTTAGCGTTCTTAGTCTTTTCCAACAAAACCAACCTAATTCCTGGTTCACAATCATCCTGGGAATGTATAGCACTTACAGTCAGAGAGCAGTCTCTTGAGAAAAAAGCATCTTCTATTCAACGGTCTATGACATCACCATTGAAAACTATATCAAAAGGGGTTTTGTTTGATTAATTTTCATTATCTGTTGTTACCCAATTAATGAAAGGTGATACTATTAATGAGTGTGTGAACGAGACAGTGTCTTGGTTGCCACATCTGAAACATTCCCCAGCTTGTTCAGGGTAGAATGGCTCTGACCCAAAGTGTGGCCTTTCTTCTTTATAGAGAGACACAAACTCTTTCTCTCCAACTGCCCAACACCAAATTATTGTGTCAGCTGCTCACCACCCGGGACACAATATGAGGCCTGTACTTGAGTTACTCCTCTTTCATGTGAGCAAAATGCTAGCTTTCTTTTTTCAGTGAAGTCGATTGAGTTGGGAGAAGTTTCAATACCACGTTTCTTGGTTTGAAAGCATGACTGTCTTCGTAGCTGGCGAAACTGCAAAGACCTTGCCAACTCTCTTTGAGAAATATTGTCTAGTTGAAGTTAAATTTGATTACATGGAACCTTTGGTACAAGTATTGAAGCCATCTTCACGAGGAGATGTTCTTTTCCCCCCTGAGGAAGCAACGGAGACCTGTTTCCGTTGTCATCGTGTCCTGTCCTGTCCAGATTGGAGAGGAAGGCTGTGGGCCAGATAAGCAGAAATAGGTTACGTCTGGGTAAGGCAGCGCCTCTCCCCGCTGGCTGAAGAAGTTCCTCTTTGTCTCACTCCTGAAGCACAGCGTTGTTTTCTTAGGCCCAGGCTCTGAGCGAAACCTGGGTTACTCTATGGATCCCTTACACTTGATGTTGTGATTGGGAGACCTCCACAAATGCAAACCTAGAACACAATCCAACCCTTAAGGGCTTAGATCTCCATGGATAGGAAAGAAGCCACTTGATCTTCCAAAAGTTTTGTCTGGTTGCTTTCTCTGTTATAGCTATTGTTAAACTAGAAAATGAAATCACCGAATTGTTCATCCCTGAGTATTTGCTTCTTTAAAATATATATTAAAGAGTTTTACAAAACAAAACTGTACCATAAAAAATACGTCATCCATATGATTCAGCAATTCCACTTCTCAGTATGATATATACACCCCAAATTTGAAAGCAAGGTCTCAGAGAAATATTTGTACACTCATGTTTATGGCCGCATTCTTCACAATAGCCCCAAAGTGGAAGCCACCCAGTAGCCCATTGACAGATAAATGGAGAAATAAAATGTGGTACATACATATAATTCAGCCTTAAAAAGGAATGTCCATGCTACACATGCTACAACATAGATGAATCTTAAGGACATTATGCCAAGTGGAATAAACCAATTAGTAAAAATACAAATACTGTATGATTCCACTTATATGAGGTACCTAGAATAATTATAGAGACAGAAAGTAGAATGGTGGCTGCCAGGGGCTGGGGGGAGGGGGCATGAGGAGCTATTGTTTATAGGTATGGAGTTTCAGTTTTACAAGATAAAATATTTGGAGATGGGCAGTGGTGGTGGTTGCACAACACCGTGAGTGCACTTCCTGTCCCCAAATTGTTCACTTAAAACTAGTAAAGATGGTGAATTTTTTTGTTTTGTACATTTTCCCACCATTTTACATCATAATATTTATTTTTAAGTATTTCAGATTTTATGCCAAAGCTCTTAAGGAAAACATCAACTTTTTCCAAGAGGTGTAAATACTTTCCACATGACCTTCGAAGTAAATATAATATTTTGTTAATTCCCTGGGTCTTTCAGGAAACCAAGTTTCTGATCACGGGTCATTTGAAGAAAGCCCTGGCTCTCCTGCCTTCACGCCCTTTCTTCCCAGCTCTCCGCATCAATTGGTGTTGTCAGCCATTTGTGCTGATCTGTGGCTTTAATGCTCTGGTCTTTATCCAAAATGTAGATAAATAGTTGAAAGCTTTGGTAAGCTTGAAAAATGATAGTGGGGTACTGATAAGTCTTTGTGTTGAGAAGTCCGTAACTATAAAGCATATTCTTAATAAAGTTAACATTCTACCTAGTTCATAAAGCTGTGTACAAACCAAACAGCACCAGGCCTGCGGAAGTGCCTGGGACAGTCAGCATGAACACATGTTGTCCTATAGATATTTGCTTATTAAGCAATAGTGAAGAATAGAGCTGGATACACTCAAAGATATTATTTGTGTTCTTGTTTCCTGGAGAACTAGGTTTCTAAACAAGTCTCTTAGAAGCAACAAAAGGCAGGGCTCTAAACCTGCATTCCTGTATCAGCCTATGAAGCTCCATTTACTTATATCTTATATATTGGGTTTTCTTTTCAACCCCCAAAAGTTTGAAATCCACTGACCGCAAACATGTGTTGCCTGACTCTGCATCTTTCTTTCTCTTCTTCCTGCTCCCAAATGGTCCAATTCCACACGGGAATTAATGCATTTATGGGAGGCTGAATCCACCCTCAGCAGCGGGACTGGGCCTAGCACCATATGACATAGGCCAGGCCAATGACCACATGCTATCCCTTCTCTCACAATGATTGGTTCAGGGATGGACATGTGAGCTCAGAGGGTGTGTTTAGAGTCCATCTCAGAACTTGGGCCGATAATACTGGCACTAAGATGTGCTTGAATGAGGCATACAGCCCCAGGGAACAGGTGGAAGTCGTTTTGTAGCAAAGGGTCTGCTGAGATCTGTGTAAGATGAAGCCACACTGAGGAAGCAGAGCCAAGAAATAAATGGTGAAGGGGAAATTAGTTCCTGGTTAAGTTGTTTGAACCACCCCTGAGGTTTTTCAAATCTTTTTGGACTTCCCAATTATAAGAATCTATAAATTCCCTTTGTAATTTAAGCTAATATGAGCCAGCTTTTCCATAGAACCAAAAACATTTTAACTGATGTATCATTGATCCATGTCAAATGGTGCCTTCATCGTACAGATGAGGAAACTAATCTGTTGCTTTTGTTGCTTCTAAGCGACCTGTTTCGATGCTACATGGTTAGTTAGGAGGAATCGTCTTCTAAGTCCCAGGCCTTTTCCTTTCTACTATCCTAGTCATTTAGAGCATATTTGTGATGGGTTTGGCAACCTTGAGTAAAATGTTAATTCCCCTTATTACTAAGCACTAATTGGATGTGTTTAGGAGCAGAAGGGAACGGGCTAATTATGAGGGTGTTGTTTATGCCCCTGTTGAGATGTTTGGACTCTGTCCCGTACGTAATAAGGAGCTTTGACCAATAACAAAAATGGACCAAGACAGTGAGGAAGACAGATTTTTGTTAATGACCTAAGGAAAACCAATTTTTAAAATATCAAAAGATTTGAAGACATTTCACAAAAGAAAAAATATAGACAGCAAGCAAATTTATATATATAAAAGAGGTAATATGCAAATTGTCCACTATAATGTCACATAACGGGTGCCCGAGGCTCGCTCCCACCTCCGGAATCGGAATCGGAGCAGGTCCCTCCCGGCTCCCGTGGGTCCCTCCCAGCTCCAGCGGGCACCTGCGGCTCACGCCCACCAGCTCCCCCGATCTGGGCTACTAGTAAGCATATAAAAATCTCAGCAACATTAGTCATCAGGGAAATGCAAACTAAAATCACAAGTCCATACCGATACACACCTATTGGAATGACTAAAATTTCTTTAAAATGTTTTCAAGTCTGATAGTACCATATGCTGGGAAGGATGTGGAGAAATTGGAACTCTCCCACAGCAAACCCACTCACAGGTGTTTACCAAGATAAATGAAAAGTTATGCTCACACAAAAAACCTGCACATAAATGTGTACTAGTATAATGGCTTTATTGATAATCACCAAAAACTGGAAACAACACAAATGTCCTTCAACTGGTGAATGGGTAAGCCAGCAGTGGTACTTCCATGCCAGAGACCTCCACAGAGCAATAACAAAGAAAGACGCCCTGCTTCCTGCCACAACGTGGATGAGAACCAAATAAAATCAAGTTAATGGTGTTTATAGATGTAAAATTGCCCAATGATACTGTCTATTGGAGAATTCATGGTTAACTCTTTAACAGGCATTGTAACTATTTATTCCTGCACAGTTGCCCTACATCAGGGTAGACAATAACTGTGGGATGATTATGCCAGGAGGGCTAGAGCCATTCTCTGTGTGTAAAATATAGTGTAAAAGTAAGTACAGATGATTTCTACTTCCTGTCATTTCAGAATAGACCTATGTAATTAACATGTATATAAGTTTGAATCCGAATGGTTTCTGACAGCATTCATTTATCCTTGAAGGTGACCATTGCAGGATTTTTATCAAATCAGACCTAAAGGTACGCATTTTCCTTTGTTCTTGAATTTTGGCTACTCTCTATTACAATTTTTTTATTACATACCCCAATCCCTTTTATGATGCTACAGTTAAGAAAAAGTAGAAGCCACTGAAACCTGATATTCAGTTCACATTTCCTCTCTCCCCAAAATATGATATGAGACCACAGGGATGGATACGTATTAGGGGGATTATTGCTCTAGTCCTGGCGGGATCCTGTGAGAGCATGGAGCTGGGCAAGGATGTCGGGGAGGAGGGGGGTACAATATATAGAGTAGAATTCACACAAAAAATCTGTCTGTTCAACAGAGCGCGCGTGTGTGGCAGGGGGGAGAGAAAGAGAGAGAGAGAGAGAGAGAGAGAGAGAGAGAGAGAGAGAGAGTCTTGGCACAAGGGCCACTGATTTGCCTTTTATTTTCAAAATAGAGGGCAAGACTTGGAATTAATGCATCAAAAAATTTATAAGGAAAACCTTTAAAAAACAGGATCTCTCTCTGTGTGTCTTTCTGCACAGGGGGAAAGTTTAAGCTCGCCTCACTATGGGTTTTCAAGTATCAAAGACTTTTTCTTCCACGAAGCTGAGATCTGTGGACTGTTGAGATCAGGATAAGAGGGAAGCAGCTCAGGCTGCAACAAGAGCTCTTGGTTCAGTTGAGGCTTCCGCACCCTGAGGGCTGCCAGACGCCGGAGAGGATAAGGAGCCACAGCCACACCGCAGCTGGCCCAGGAGAACAATCATCCTCAAGAGGGGGCGGACTGGAGGCGCCCCTCAGGTGTCTTTTAGCTGCTCCAGCGGCTGAGATCTGTGGGCAGATTGAGTTCCCTGAGGACTCTGAGGAGAAGGGTCGCTCATCCATCACCTGCAGAATGTTGTTCCCGCACTTCAGAGACTCCTTGTTATTTGAAAGGTTTTTGCCTTCTCGAGTTCCTCTGTCAACAGTGTACAGGAAGAAGCCAGGCTGCTGCTGTCGGAAATGAATGCAAGCTCACATCTTATTTGGGACTGCTTATTCATTGCCTCGATCGCCATGCCAGCACTGCCTTTATTTAGAAAGGTTGCGCGTGGGAAAACTTCTCTTTCTGTCTTGGAATTAACAGCGATGCAGAGAGCCCATTCATAAGCAGAACTTTAAAACTCACAAAGAGAAAGAATTTTCCTGAGTGTGTGTGAGTGAACCGTAAAGGAATCAGATAGAGTGACAGCAATGATCATTAAAGGTAAAGACATTTCCACAAATATTTTGACACTTCTGTGTCCTCACTTCCCCTTTCACTGGCCTGGAGGACCCAGCTACAAAGACAGGCAGGTCAAAGGAAACTGTAACTTATACACACACACACACACACACACACACACACACCAAAAAAACTTTGGGTTCAACACAGGCAGTAGGGACGACATAAAACATGCGTGACCCTCTCTCTTCTCCCTCTTCTGTTTTTAAAAATAGCATTTATCATCCTTTGCACTTACAGGGTGTCCCAGGAAAAATGTATACACACTTCAACAGCTGATAGCTCGCTTTTGAAAATGAAGTGTATTTTAATAAACACTGCCTTTCTAATTTATTCAGTGTGTGTGTACATTTTTAGGGGGACACCCTATATTTTGTCCATATATTTGTTTTTATTGTTACCTGTCTCTTCTCCTAAAAATGAACACTCCTGGAGAGCATGGCTATTTTCACTCTCGCTCATCCCTGCATCTCCAGGGCTGTGAACAGAAGTGGCAGTGAATATCTGTTGAATGAATGAAGATGACCTCAAAGGTGAACTCTTAGGAAAGTGGGCCTGGGCAAAGGTTTTCAGCTCCAGCTCCATCCAGGCCACATGGCTGGAATGCATTCGTGTCACTTTGTCAGACAATGATGGACTCGTTTGGGGGAACAAGCATGCCTTAGAGCTGCACCATCTCTGGGGCTATTAGGCTGTTCCTAACGTCCAACCCCTGACCCCAGGCTGCATGCTTTCCCAAGAACAGGGCGCTAAGATCCCCAGCGCTGCGGGGGACAGGGGCGCACTTGGGAGTAGCAAAGCCTTGACGAGTCCATGCAGTCCTGGGTTTGGGACCAGAAGTGCCAGGGAGATGGATGTTCCTGATGTACATTGAACCTTTTTACACACTTTCCAGACAGTTGCACTTGTGCTTTAGAGGAAATACAATCTGTTTCTCCTCCTTCTTCTACATCTCTTGTTCCCAGGCTCTGCAGGGCTCGAGCTTGGGTCAGATCTAGCTACCTTGTTCATTCATTTATAAATTCATTTAGTCAATGTTTATTGAGCACAAACATGTGCTGGAAATTGTGCCTCTGTGTCCGCAAGAGGTTCTGACATGTGGATTCCAAAAGCTTTTGTGATCTAATACGTTGCTTTCTAAGGAAGTGAGATTCTGATGGCTGAAAAACATGTTCAAGTTACCTTGGGGAATACAAGCCATTCCTAGGCTGGGATTTGTCTGCATTGCCTGACACTGTTAATGGATTGTTTCCCAGGCTGATGGATGCCCCTTTGGAAGCATTGGTAGCATAGGGGTCTAATTCTGCTGCTTTTGTTGCTGCTTTGTTGTGTGTTTATTTCTGCTGTCGCCTGTGAGACGGTTTCCCTGTGTGTTTCATAGCTTTGGATTGCGGGCTGGTGTTTGACGGTGTTTAACTATGGGATTTCTGCGGAGCCTGGGTTGTATGTCTTCAAAGAGGTTTTGCATTTGCTTCTGCCAGCCTTGTTACCAGATGAAGATGTTTCTAATTACTGGGGATTCTCCTGCCACTTGGATAGTGTAAATTTAAACCACAAATCCCTGTGGGTATAAACCTGTCAATTGTAATTGGTTTCTGGTTACTATTTCTCAGAAAGGATTTTTTTTTCTTACCCAGAGCCCTTCACAAATGGGCAGAATTTTTCCAGAATGTGCCCTTAAATGGTATTGGCTGTAATGAAACTCAAACTTGACAACTCCACCCCAGGAGAGCCCAAACATCAGATACTACTAAAACTCCCTTTCTCAGCTTCTACCCCATGTGTGGACCCTGCACATTTCCTTACTTTTCCTTTCCCTTTTGCAGAAGCGAATTGCAGAAATAGACTTTTATTCTATGACTGTTTTCTAATTGTTCATAATTCATTCGCTAAACATGCTATGTACAAGGCTCCACGTGGGACACAAAAACAGAGAAACTATTATGAGCCATGTGCTCTTAGGCAGGTTCACATGTTGTCTTGTTTCATTCTCATGACAATCTCGGCTTGCCTAAAGTCACTTACCTAATCAATGAGAGAACTAGCATTAAATCCACGTCTGTCTGGCTCCACGGTCTGCTCTCCCACTAAGCCCTGCAAGGGCTCATGGCAGAGCCAAAGGGAAAAGACATAACCAACAAAAAGGCCCAATATAATACAAATAGTAGAAAATAAAGCAACATGGCAAGAGATGTTACAAGGAAGTAAGGACATGAGTGCTGGGGTCCAACCCCAGCAGGTCCAGGGGTCCCCAAAGGTGTGGACGGAGTCGGCGAAGAAGGAATGACACGGAGACAGCGTTCAGTTGATCAGCAGCCTAGCCAGGATCTCCAGCCAAGTTCTGGTTAGGATCTCCATCCAGGTTCTGTGTCCATGTTCCCTCGCTAGGTTCTCCAGCCAGGTTCTGTCCAGGTTCTCCAGCCAGGTTCAGTCACCAGGTTCTAGTCAGGTTCTCTTGCCAATTTCTGTAGTCAGGTTCAGTCCAGGATCTTTTGCCATGTTCTCTCCAGCGAAGTTCTTCTCTCTCTAGGTTCTGTGTAGGTTCTGTGTCTAGGTTCTGTGCCTCTTGGTTCTGTCTTCTAAGTTCTGTCTTCTAAGTTCTGTCTTGTTACATCTGTATTTATACCAGTTGATTCCAATCCTATCAATCTCTATTCCAAAGCTTAGGGCGTTTCTTATCTCCATTCCAGGGAGTAAAGATTATGTAGCTTAAGCATGATTGTTCGTAGTTAAAGTGATTAATTACCCACCTGGCACTTAGTTAAGAGGTTTTATTCCCTCCCTAACTTCAGGGGAAAATCCCTACCTGGAGAAACAACCTTTCTCAGAGACCTTGGTTAAAACACATAGTGCCAAGAAGGTGAGCAAACATATTAAGAACAGTATGTCATATATGCCAGGTCCCTTGAAACAGCAAGGATGGACTGGCTCCCGGCACATGAGTGGTTGCTAGTGATACAGGTGACCTCAGAGAGGCCACAGGGAGCTGGGGGAGGAGAGACTTCAGGTAGGCATGGAAGATACTGTCTCAGTGGAGAAGGGGAGAAGCACATTCCTGACAAAGGGGAGAGCATGAGAAGAGACACAGAGGTGAGAGCCACACGCATGTTATGGTCTTCATGGGTAGACAGGCCATGGTCATGGGGAGTGTTGCTGAAAGGTAAGGAGGGAGAAGGTTTAGGCCAAGTACGGAGGACTTTGCATGTTAATGGATTTGGGCTATATCAGGTAGGTAATAGACTTTGAAGGTTTAGGAATATGTAAATGGAAGTCAGGTATGAGATTGGCAAGGAGAGAATAGAGCAAAGCAGAGAAACCAGCGAGGCTGGATTCAGTGAAAAGCAAATGGAAAAGATGGATAAATGGACATTTTGCCTATGGCCAAGGCCAGTTGTTTTTAATTAAGCACCAATTCAGTGGGTATTTGAGACATTATCAGGGTACACCGCACTATCACACTCTGTGGACTCCGTCCCAGCCAGGCAACTGGGGCTGTCCCTCCGGCCAGAGCTGTCCCGTGAGCCATTAGCCAAAGTTGCCAGGAGAAAGGGGGGTCACTGTTAGCTGCATCCTGGGAAATATGCCCAATTTCAATGCTGGGAAATTCTGAGTTCTTCCTCTAAGCTCATGGGTGAGAGTATGACACTGGTGTGGCTCAGTGGCTGAGCATTGACCTATGAACCAGGATGTCGTGGTTTGATTCCCAGTCAGAGCACATGCCCGGGGTTGTGGGCTTGATCCCCAGTGTGGGGTGTGCAGGAGGCAGCCAATCAATGATTCTCTCTTATCATTGAGGTTTCTATCTCTCTTCCCTTCCCCGCTTCCTCTCTAAAATTAATAAAAATACATATATTTAAAAAAGACAGGTATTAAGTGTTAAGAGCAAATGGGCCTGGTAGCAATGAATGGAACCTGAGACTTGTTTAATTGACTTTAGGATGCCTAGCACATTGTGGGTCAGCTTAGTTCAAGCAGCTAAAATGAGCAGCTTTAACATTTACACTGGAGGGGCACATAAAGATTGTACCCCCTCCTCTGAACATCCATGTCTCTGTCACTGCACTTACCACAGTGGATTACAGTTACCTGCTTCCATCTCCATCTTCCCCACTGGAGTAGGCGTTCTCTGTGGGCAGGGACTGTGTCTTATTTGCTTACATTCCTGGCATCTGGCACAAAGTCTAGCATAGAGTAGATGCCCAAGCTAATTTAATGATGGCTCCAACCAAGATGGTGGCAGTTGGAGTGGTGAGAATTGATCCGTTTCTAGATACATCTTAAAGGTAAAGCCAGATGGGTTTCCTAATGGATTGGATGTGGAATATGCAAGCAAGAGTAAAATAAAGAACGAATCAAGGTTTTTGGCTTAGGAAATGGGAAGGATAAAGTTACAACCATCTAAGAAGGAGAAGGCTGCAAGTAAAACAGGTTTCCGTGAAAAGATCAGGGGTGCGTGTCTGACTTGGGGTGTCCATTAGCTATCCAGTGGAGATATCAAGTGGCAGGTTATTTCTCAAGTTTGAGATCTACAAGAGAAGTTTAGACCAAAGAAATAAGTTGGGGAGTCATAGGCATAAAAGAGGGTCTGAAAAATCTTCAAATAAATGTGATAAATATTATCACAACAGGAGTGAGAGTAGACAGAGGAAAGAAGTCCAAGGTCTAATCCCTGGAATATTGCAAAAATTCTGAATAGAGAAGATATTAGCATATCAGCCTGATAAAGAGCAACCAAGGAGATGGGGGGGGGGGGACCCAAGAGAAAGGAAAGTTCTGGAAGCCAAGTGAAGAAAGCATCTTAAGAAGGAGTGAGGAGTCAACTGTGTCAAATGCTGCTAATAAGTCGGAAGATGTCTGTCACCAGAATCAGATCAGGCGGGCACCCTAATCCTGGACGTCAGCCTCTAGAACCATAAGAAATAAATCTGCTACCTAAGCTGCCCAGCCTGTGATATTTTGCTATAGCAGCCTGGGCCGACTAAGACAGACTCCTACATTGTGAGGCTCTCCCAGATTTGAAAAAGGAGACATATGTAAAACTTTAGACAATAAATATTAAAAAAAAGAAAGAAAGAAAAAGAAAAAAAGAATGAGCATTAAATGTCTCTCCTGACTCTTGACAACTGGTATATAGTAGATGCTTAATAAATATCAAATAAATTCCTGTGCATACAATAAGTTTGAACCTCTTTGAACTATATTTGCAGCTGTTAAATGAAGGTAATAGCAATGACCTCAGAGGATGAAATAAGATAAGGCATGTGCAGTGCATAGCAAAGGGCCTGGTCCTTAGTATGTGCTCAGTAAATGGTAGTTATATTATTAGTCCAATGCCCGCAGGTTACAGATGAGCTATCTGAGGCCGGGAAAATAGTTTGCTCCAAGTTGCCCAGTTAGTGACAGAGCACAGTTTGTCTCTTGGACTCAGATTCTTTAATTCTTTCCACATAATCAGAGAAATCACCCCCAATGCCCAGGTGACATAAGCAGGGTGTGTTTTCCCTCTGTAAATGGACTGAGTTGATGGGAAACATGGGTATTAGGAGTGAGTAGCTCCCCTGAAATCTCTCCATAACTTTCCTTTGTGACCAACGTGGGTCTTTCTGTCTAATTTGTCAGGATGCTCAGCAAAAGTGATCCTCACACGCCATCCCACATTTCTCTCACAGCTTTTTCTTATTTTACCAAAATTCTGGTTTTAACTTTTTGGGTAGCAACCCTTGTTATTCTTCTTTTTTTAAATCCTTACACAAGGATATTTTTCTTTTGATGTTTAGAAAGAGTGGAAGACATAGGTAAAGACAGAGAAAAATATTGATGTGAGAGAAACACATCAATTGGTTTCCTCCTGCTCGAGCCCTGACCAGGGCCTAAGCCAGAAAGGAGCCTGCAACCCAGGTATGTGCCCTTGACCAGAATTGAACCCAGGACCCTTCGCTCTATCCCCTGAGCCAAACTGGCTAGGGCTACACTTGTTATTCTTTTCATACCCAAGTCAAGGGACAAAGCTATGCTGCCAGCCTGTTTTGTTAATTATTAGTTATTAGATCACTCTAACTCTAGGTGGAAGATACTATTAGTTATAACTCCAGGTGATGATATAGATATAGAACCAAAACATGTTTCTGGGCAATAATAATGGAACATCTTATGATCTTGGAACATACCCTCTCTCATCATACTTGCAATAGATGAATGGCCTGTCCTTGCCAGAATGAATGGAGAACGTTCATTTTGTCAACGTTTATTAGTGGAATACTATATGCTGCTCTTCTTTTAATGAGACAGTAAATCTTCAGCCCAGTTTATAGGCTGTCTTTCATCCAAAGACCTCAAAGTCACTTTGCTAACACTGCATCATTATTAATCATCCAACTTGCCCAAGGTTGTTTCAAAGGGAGAAACTGAGGTTTCAAGAAGGTGAGGTGACTTCTTAGGGTTATGAACAGGGTCAGAAAGAAGAACTGGCACAGAGCCCACATTCCTCCCTCTCAGAGACCCAGCCCTCTCCCAGCGTTCTCTAAACATTTCCTTTTGGTAGAAAATGTGATTTACTACCTTGGTCTATTGAACAGAAACGAACTCTGGATCCTTCTTCAATGACTCGGAGAAGCGAAAGTTTATTTTTGAAGTTACTTTAAGTCATAAAATGCTTGATTCAGTCTATTAAATAATACCATTGAAATAAGTAAATAGCTTTGTAGTCATAATGACGGCTTGGATTTAAATGGTGCCTGGGCTCTGAAAAACCCTATAGTTCACAGGATTCCAAAGACCTTTGGGCATTTTCTTGGCCCCTCTTTCTGACTGCAAGCATTCCTTTCTTTCTCACATCTTCCCTCCACCTCCCCATGTCCTTCACATACTCCCCTTTCCTCTTACCGAATCATTTCTTCCGATGCACCAAGAGCTCTCGACATAAAAAGAACACCTTGCTTTTGCTGGAGTTGAAGAGAGACTTCAGGCCCTTTGGAATAGGGTGTGGAGTCCTAGCCCCTGAGGTCCTCCAACAGGCTCCTCTGGGGTTGAGTTAAATCCAACCTTGCTGGGAGATCAAGGGTTAAAGTTACAAAGACGCATTAGAGCTCATCAAGCAGTCAAATGGTCCTTTAAAACAATGAAAGGAAAGTAGTTCAGAATAGTAGGCTGGCTCTTCCTCGGAATGATTTGGGAAGCCAATGAGTTGTTGGGAGTGTGAACAGGTTCACACTCTGACTTTATGTTTTTAAAAGGATCATTCTGGCTGCTGGGCTGAGAAACAAACAAACAAAACAACCAAAAAAAAACAAAGAGGGGGAAAGGTAAGCAAGAAACCAGCCAGGAGGCTATTGCAGGAATCCAAGCAAGGGAACGTTCATTCACTCACTGAACTGCATTTCCTGGCCACCGCCTAAGAAGACATCCCCAGGGATCATTTTCCTCTATCACAGTTATTGTGGGAGATTTCCCTTAAACAGCAGGGCTACATCTATGCTGTGAGAGAAAGGTTAAATGTGGTAACATGTGTGAGTTCTTCAAGATCTAAAGGTTTGAAAAATCATGAGAAAGAAATTTCATTTTTAACTTTTGAGGACATGTTTAATAAAAAACTGTTGGTTTATAAATTTTGAGAATGAAAAATATGCTTAAAATCAGATGACAATCTTCCTTATGTTAATTGTTATATTATATAGTAAAAATATTTTAATGTAAATCTCCCTTCCCTACCAGAAAGTTTAAACTGTAAACAAATGCAATGTGTGGTTCTAGATTAGACCCTGAACTAGAGGGAAAAATCTATGAAAGTTATTATTGAAACAATTGAAATATTGGAATATGGACTGTAGATTAGATATTAGTATTGTAGTCATGTCAAATTTTCTGAATTTTATAACTACTATGTTTATATAATGCACTATCTTTATTCTTAGGACATAGTGGAGTATTAAAGATAAAGGGGTACTTATACATAGAGAAGAGTCATGGTAAATGCAACCAACACTCAAATGGTTGAGAAAAAAAAGTATAATGCACATATGTATGTAATGTGTGCACATATAATTATTTATGTGTGTATATAAAGAGATGTATAAGTATATATATGTGTGCATATATGTATGTATGTGTGCATGTATATATCCTATATAATAAAAGGCTAATAAGCAAATTATCCCCTTAACTGGGAGTTTGACCAGGAGTTTAACCAGGGGGCGGGGCTGGCCAGCCAACTGCCTGTAGCCCCTCCCCCTGGCCAGCCCTGCCCCCCAATTGTCCTCCCACCTTGATCAGGGGTGGGGCCAGCCAGCTTGACTCCACCCATGCATGAATTTGTGCACCAGGCCTCTAATATATATATATATATATATATATATATATATATATATATATATGTAGTTAATGTAAAAAAACCATTGAAACCTGTAAAGAATTTTTTGTGAGTTTATTTGAGCCAAATTGTAGACATATGCCGGGAAGCAGAACCTCAACGAATTGAGATAGTGCTCCGGAGAATGGCGGGGTTACATTTGCATTTATACATTTGCAATCAAAGGAGGGATGTAGGTGGGTTACATGAAATTCATTGGTGATAGATTAAGGAGGAGGGATAAAGCAAAGCAGGGAAACCCCTGGGATAGGATAAAAAGTAAAATGATGGACACATACTTAAGTGGGTGCAGGATCAATTAACATGATAATGAAGGAATTTGTAGTATCTGTCCTGGCGCCCAGCACATTTGATTGTGCCCCAGGGGCTCCAGAAAAAGGGAAGTTACAAGTTACCCAGACATTTCAAGGGTATGTTATTTTAAGAGTCTCATGCTCTACCGACATGGGTATGTTATTTTAGAGGCAAAAAGGCAAATGGGCTCAGTAAGGATCAAAGTTGATCTTGTCAGTGAAGATACTGGCCTAGGATATAACTGCCCACCATAACTGCTTTTAGTTAAAGTTTAATTTCAGACCATCCTTTGTGGTTACTTTAAGTCTCTGAGTTTGCAAGACTGCCATGCAGGCCTCCCCTGAGCTTGTCAGGTCAGCGTGTGGCCCCTTTCGTCCACAATATATATATGAACAAATATGACAAAATAATAACAACCAGAGCTTCTGGATAGAGTATATAAAGAGTATACCTATTATTCTTAAAATTTCTCTAAATTAGTTTTTAAAAAAGCTTTTTAAAGGTTTTACATCCGCCCTGACTGGTTTGGCTCATTGGATAGAGCGTCAGCCTGCGGACTGAAGGGTCCCAGGTTTGATTCCAGTCAAGGGCATGTACCTTGGTGGCAGGCACATCCCCAGTAGGGGGTGTGCAGGAGGCAGCTGATCAATGTTTCTCCCTTATCGATGTTTCTAACTCTCTATCCCTCTCCCTTCCTCTCTGCAAAAAATCAATAAAATTTTTTTTTTAAAAAAAGGTTTTACATCCACTCCAAAGTCAAGTTTACAAATAGAAAACAGTTGAACAGGTTAAGCTGTAGAGTCCCCTTTCGAAGGAAGAAGTGGCAGTATTTCTATCCCAAAGGACATTCTGATTGTCCTAAGAAAGGAAGGGGACTCTGAACCTTCTCTGCTTGAACACTTCCTTTTCCAACTAGAAGCTGATAAACCTTCTCCTCTCTCCCCATGGGGACCCGGAGTCTCAGAATCACCCCAACCATTTGCCATCACTAGCTCTCAAACTTGGCTGCAGCTTAGAATCACCCAAAAGCTTGAAAGATGACTGATGCTCGGGTCCTACCTCCTGAGATTCTGATGTCTGGGGAATGGGGGCTTGGAAGGGTGGGCTGGGTGTCAGGATTTATAAAAACTTCCCACGCGATTCTCCCATGCAGCCAGTTTGGAGAGCAGGCTGCTTACACCATATTACCTCCTGCTGCGTGCTGATCTCAGACCCTGCTGGGGTCCCAGGGATGCTAATCCCCCAGCTCTCTGGCCTTGCTCTTTGGCTGCAGGGAGCACCTTTCCTTGATTGACGGCTTTGCAATCCCCATCTTGGATGCAGGACTGCAGGGTTCTTGGAAGTGTCCATCCTAGAGGGCCATGGGCACCAGAGACCACCCATGTGTTCCAGAGTAGTTTCTACAGCCAGCTCTATACTGGGGGCGTAGCAGAGGCTGCTGGGCATTACCATGGGAAGGTGGCCTTCTGAAGAGCAATGTGGGTATAGGGGGAGCCTTTCCTTTCAGTTGACATCCCTGCTCTATCCTGAAAGCCTTGGTCTGCTTCTCTAACAGCCCAGAAAACCCATGGGCAGCATGTGACAGCTGTCCGCACCTCCTGGTGATCCGAGGACAGGTCCCCGTACAACCAGCCGAGTGGTCAAGCAGGGTGGGTGGTCCCCAAACCGTTCCCATCGCACAGATATGCTCTTTGTTCCCTCTCCCCTTTAAGTCACCCTCGTACATTCTTCTAAAGAAAGCTATTCTCGCCAGCCTTGGAATGCCATTCGGAACAGCCTCTGGCATGGCGGAAGGTACTGCCTAGGCACTTTTCATCTCTAATCGCCCTGCTCACCTATTCAAAGATACATTTTCAAAGCTATGGGAGCAAGTTACTCATTCAAACGCTGTTAACAAATAACAGGATTTATGTGTGTAATAGGTAGTTACTCAGCTTTGAAAATTTGCCCCGAAGAGTTAAAATTTCTGCTTCATTGGAAACTGAGGGGGGGGGGGGTGAGGGGGGCGGGGAGGCGGGTAGGGAGAATGTCCTTGTGGGAGGGCTTTCCAGCCCCTGGAATTTTCTGTCTGATCTCCCTCCCCTGCATCTGAGCTGGAACCGGAGATCCAGCAAGAGATTGCAGGAGAGGGAGGGCTGGGGACAGTGCAGGGCTGCAGGTGTTTGGCTGCTGCACCCGTGAGGGCTGCTCCCCCACCCCATGCCAGCAGACACCCGCCAAGACTTGCTGGAGCCCATGCCAGGGGAGGCAGCTTGTAAACTACTCTCTGGATCCTCACTGCAGGTTGGATGGAATCAGAGGGTGGAGTGAGGAGGTGCCACAGCCCAGGCTTCGGGTGGAAGCCCACCAGGAAAGGCTGGTGGTCCAGGGATGACGGGCCACAGCCTCCAGCGAGCTCTGCAGGGCCTACTCCTGCTCAGTGCAGCTTCCCCTTCCAAAGCAGCCAGAGCCATAGCTGGAGGCTGCGCCCCTCTCTCCCACCTCTAGTAGAATTATTGCTTTTCTCTTCTAATATTATTTCCTGAAGTCCTGTACTCTGAGAGCATGACACTCAGAGACATCCTACACTCTGGGGGGGCTGCAGTCTGGCCCATACAGTAAGTGCTCAATAAATGCCAGTTCTGTGGGTTTGCAGGCCTCGGGGTGGCATTAAGAAGTATCTTATGCCCTAGCTGGTTTGGCTCAGTGGATAGAGCATTGGCCTGCAGACCAATTCTGATAAAGGGCATGTACCTCAGTTGCAGGATCCTCCCTGGCTCAGAGCCTGTTCAGGAGGCAACCAATCTATGTGTTTTTCTCATGTCGATATTTCTCTCTGTCTTACCCTCTCTCTAAAAATCAATGGAAACATATCCTCGGGTGAGGAAAGAAAAAAGAAAAGAAGTATCTGTGAGTCCTGCAGTGGAGTGAGGTGGCAACAAGGGTGTTAAGCCTGCACGTTAGGGCAGCAAAGGGACCTCACCTGTGTTGGTCCATCACCAGTTATTCTCCAGTTTGGCTCTTCTGTGGACAAGTCCAAGTTTCAAAGAGTATGTGTGGAACTGGAAAATATTCATCAACAGAAGAAATGATGATGAAATGAGAGGTGGGTGAGGGGGTGCATGGAGCCAGGCAAGAGGCAGAAGGAAGGACCTGAGTTTCCCCTGGAGGTGGCTCCTGAGCCTGTAGGCAGAAAGCTGGGGCTGGGTGACGGGCTGTGCAGAATGCCACTCAAACCCCCTGGGAGCTTCACAGGGAGCTGTGGGGGAGGGGGAGGGGGAGGGGGGAGGGGAGAGGGGAGAGGGGGTGAAGGAGAAAGAGCAGGAAGAGGGGAGTCAAAGGTTAAGTTCTCAAGTTCTCCTTTTCTAGTGGTGAGAACAGTAGGCTCCCCTGGGGGGAAATTCAGTCCCGTCACCATCCCCCTCCTATCATGGCTTTGACCTTATCAGGCTCCTCCGCCTGCTCCAGGCCACCCAGACAGGGACTCACAAATTATACCTTGAGAGTAAACGCACACAAGACCCAACCCAGCGCTTTACATATCTCACCTCCAAATCTAGAAAGAACGCCTGAGCCTGAGCTCCTCGGATCCTGCGGCCTCCGCTCTCTCTGCATCACCCCCCCAAAGTCCTTATCTCGGATCCTGATCTTGACACTGATCTACGTTTTTGTGATAATGGTTCAATTACACATGCATTTATCTCCTGATTTTCATACCCAGCCTCAATCCTAGGAGGACTGGAGGCAGTTTCTAAAGTTTCAACGTGGTAACTGCTTTGATCAATCTGACTTTCCTACTGCCCCTCCCCCTTCACAAACAGCTGTATCCACAGCCACAAAGAGAGCTCTTTCTAGTTTAGTTGTAAGACAACAGACGAAGCACCTTTAAAATCTGGCTCCAACTTTTAAAATCTGTGCAGCTTAATTACTATCCCAAGAAGATTTAGACAGAATTGGGCAGCCGGGTCACAGCCAAGGCCCAGTGTTGTGGGTGAGCTGGGTGGGCTGCCTGACATCCACACCCCCCCCCATACACCCCCCCACGTCTGGCCCTCCCTAGCACCGTGCTGATCCAGGTGCTGGAGTTCGGATTCAGAATGTGGGAAATCCAAAAGTGCGACCTCCTGGATTCTCTCTCCTTTGTCAGGTGCAAAGAAAGAAGTGCTGAAAGGCTGTCCTGGAGAGAGAAATTGCGTTCAAACCAGAGGGCGTTAGAGGAGGGGTTTTCCCTCTTGGAGGAGCCCCTGCAAGAGGTCTTGCCAGCTGGGGCCTGACCGGCATCCTGTCCCGCAGGGAGTCAGCGGATCCAAGCTGGACCTGGACCCGTAATCCTTTGCTAGAAGGCCTCTTGGCCCAAGTCCAGCTCAGCAGGGGAGGGTCCCGGCTTTGTCCTTGGCGGGCTGGTTGCGTGGGGCCCTTCCCTTGGGGGCTCCCACCCTGTGGGAAGCTAGCAGGCACCCCGTCCCACATCCACAGGGCATGCTTTTGGCATTGCAAAAGGGCTCCCTTAAACTCAAGATCCCTGCGCCGCTTGCGGGGGAGGGGGGAGCCGAGGCCCGAGGCCTTGTATTTCTGCCAGGTAAGGGGCCAGATGTGTTCTCTCCTCACCCGAAAAGGCTACGGAGAAGGCAGCGGGACAACTTAGGGGCATTTTCCTCATTCTGTCGTTGTTTATTCAGTTAAAAGAGATCGCTAAAGCACGCACAGAAGACGGCATTTCAACATACAATGAAGCAGCTCTTTGGTGAGAGCAGAAAGCTGCTTTCGAAGCCTGGCTGAGCCTGGGGGTGGGGTGGCGGGGATGGGATAACCTGAGAGTTTCCATTTGTGAGTCTGGTCAACACGGCATCCACCCTCCTGTTGGCTTGTCACGCCACGATGGTTACTGTTGTCGGGACTCCCTGGCCGATAAAGAGGTGGAGGCTCAGAGGAGGGGAGTGCATGGCCCAAAGCCCCCCGCAGTCGTGGTGGGATCAGGGTTGGAATCCAGGCCGGGCGATGCTAGAGCCCTTGGCTCAGCCACTGCCCAGTGCTTGGCTCCTGCGGTCCCCACCTGCCGCTGTGAGTCCTGCTTCAGGCGCTGGGCGCAGCCGCGCACACGGGCCGTGTCCACCCACTGCGCGCCGGGCGCCGCCGAGAAGCACAGGGCTGGCCCCTTGAGTCGTGACTGTCCATCCGTGACGTGCCCTGCCTGTCACAGCTGACTCGCCTCTCTTGTGTGTGGTGGCTGCCCCACCCCGGCATGCGTTTGCGTTTGCAATCTCCGTACCACATTTCCATGGACTACGAAACATGTCAGCTCTGTCTTCCTTTGACACCCGTATCACTGGGGGCCTCTCTTTGGAGGCTGAAAGTCCTCCAGGCGGCTCCTGAATGCAGTCCATGCACATGGAACTTATGAAATGACTGGGGACGAAGGAGAGCTCACCAAAGACAGCTGTCATTGGGTTTGAATCGCTGCTGCGTTCCTCCTTACAGTACGGCTTCAAGGGAAGCAGAAGGAGCTGTTGGTAAAACGGAAAAAACAGTTTTAAAAAGTCTTTTTTCTGTCTGATGAGAATGTAACCCAGGTCACAGGCCGTGGGTGGGTGCCAGTTTTCTTCTTCTCCTGGGCCCGGAGAGGGTGAGCATAATACTGACAAAGCGAAGCAAAAAAAAAAAAAAAAAATAAGTATTTTCCTGTTCTTTTCTTTTGTGGAGGGGGAATGAACTTAGGGAAAGAGCAGGCCTTGTTGACCGTAGGTAGACCAGGGTTCAAACCCACATTTTCTCACTTCATACTAGTAGCTGTGTGACGGTGGCCACGCTACATCAACGTGCTCTGAGGACTAGAGGCAATCCATGCAGGCCCCCAGGGGCGGCTCTGAGCCATCGGCCTGGCCTTAGCAGGAGCGAGAGGGCACGTGGCCGCATGTCCCTGCCGGGGTGTGTGCTGTCAGGGCTGAGGAAGTGCTCCTGTTCACCGACAGACAGCTTCACAGGAGCAGCAGTGCCCCAGGCCACCTCGCCCGAGGTGGGGCTCAGGAGGGTAGCTTCTGGTTTTCAAAGATAAAAAGCAGCAGGCAACCAACAGCCCCCTGCTTTGGTCACCCACCTTCCTCCAACATACACTTTCCCCAAAGTCTGCTTGGTACCCCTAGTGCTCCAGGGAGAGAAGCTCTTCAGTGGCAGTTTGCTGCCCTCTGCTGTCCATCTGGAGAACTCCCTGATGCTTTGGCCCTGCTTGCTGGCCTTAAAATTCCAAGGAACTTGGGAGCCCGGGACTCACACAACCATTCTGCGAGGTGTACCCCAGGAAAGGGGTAGTACCAGGACCGGCTACATAAGCCGAGGGGTGGGTCCAGCAAAAAATGGAATTCTTAAGAACTCCAAGATTGTGACAACAGAATACTAAGACCAAGTGATGGGCACTACTGAGGGCAGAATTCTGTGCAGCTGCAGGTGTGGCGTGCAGGAAGCTGGCCTTTTGTCCTTATTACCTGCTCCTGACTTTAGGCTTCTGGGCCTATCGCATAGTCTCAATAGTTCCCTGAGGAACTGAAAGTTACTAGGACATGTTTGGGGAGAGGAGGCGGGGGAAAGGGCCTCTTCTAATAAGCCAGACTGGGGGGGACCAGTTTCCCTTAGCTATAACGCAGCAGCAGCACAAATCTCACCTCTCCCCTGCTTCCTGTTGGAATTTGAGGGAGGGGAGGAAAAGCATGCCACGTCCTGGGAACCAATTCAGACTCAGGAGTTAGACAGATGGAGATTCCAAGGTCAATTTGGTTACAGAACAGGCTATATTAAAGGACAGCGCTGACCTATAATAAAGACTGTGCTGAACTTCACTCTCGAATTCCACCCACCCGGAGAGATGTGCCCGAGTGAGAATGTGGAGCAATTGCTGTCGCCCTTGGCAATTCAGTGCATCCCCATGCGCAGAGGCGAGGAATAGAGCAGGTGCAAGGAGTATCTAGGGGACAAGCCCTTCCCAGGGAAGCCAGAGCAGGAAGAGGTGTCTTGGGCACTAATGAGGAGATGGAAACCACTCCAAGTGCTTCCAACAAAGGGCACTGGATGCAAGGAGATGATTTCACCGTGATGGCGGGAGAAGCTAAAGCCCAAGATGAACAGGAAGCCGCTCCCACTTTTAGGATGAGGAGCGAAAGGATAAGGTGGTGTTCCCAGACCCACGGGCCATATCACTGGGAGAAGCTGGGACCCTGTGGGTCCCTCACATAGGAGCTAGAGCCATGAAGGAAAAACAGGCCCTGCTTTTCCTGAAATGGAAAGAGACGGAAGGCAAAGCCCTGACTCCTCCCGACTTCCCACCCTCAATCACCAACCAGTGATTGGAGCCACACCCCGCTGGTTGGAGCAGCTGACCGAGGAGGCCGGAGAAGACAAGCAACAGGGGTGGGGCCCCCTGCACTGCGCAGGGGGAGGAAGGCAGGGAATGCGTCTGAGCAGAGACACGCTTGATGAGTACAAACTCACATGGCCAGAGGCCTAGTGGATAAAAGCTAAATTCTGCCCCATGACATGAAGGGTCTCTCTCAGGCCAGACCACTTAGCAAACCACATTTCCTGCTACTCCCTTTTCCTTGTTCTGTCAGGTTCCTTCCTAATTCTGGGATCTGTGTCGCTCCCTGTTCCTGGGATGTCCTCGCCATCACCCCTTCTCGTTGTTTCTCCTCTACTCTGCTTTCCTCTCTTCGCTGCACGCTTCTCCCCCTTTTTCTTCCCTTTCTTTCCTCTTTCCTTCCTTTCCCTTTTCATCTCTTTCCCTCCCTCCCTCTTTCTTGCTTGCTTGTTAATGAGCAGATTGAAGCCAAGGTCTTTATTAGTTGTTACTGCTTTCCAATAAATGTTTCTTAAACATCAAATATTAAAATGTTGTTACCACTGACCTCCACTCCACCTCCACAGATAGGAAGCCCCAAATCCAGATGTAACGGATTAAAACCACTCCTAACTTGCTTTACCAAGCCACTAGATGTCATATTGATTTCACAGCAGAATTTGGGAAGTCCATACAAGAACTTAAAACCTTAAAAAAGATACGAGCATCTTGCCTGTCTGGCGTTGCTCAGTGGTTGAGCATCGGCCTATGAACCAGGAGGCCACCAGTTCGATTCCCAGTCAGGACATAGGCCTGGGTTGTGGGCTTAGATCCCCAGTAGGGGTTATGCATGAGGCAGCTGATCAATGACTCTCTTTCATCACTGATGTTTCTATCCCTTTCACCCTCTCCCTTCCTCTCTGAATAAAAAATATATTTTTTTAAAAATCTGTTAAAAACTGAGCATCTTAATATTTGCCCTCAAAACATCATAGTTAGCCTTCTGTTTACAGTAATACGTGAATAAGATTTTACTGAATAGCCCTGGCTTGTTTGGCTCTGTGAATAGAGCATCGGCCTGTGTACTGAAGCATCCCAGATTCAATTCTGGTCAAGGGCACATGCCTGGGTTGTGGGCTCAATCCCCACTGGGGGGTGTGCAGGAGGCAGCCGATTGATGATTTTCTCTCATCATTCATATTTCTATCTCTCTCCCTCTCCATTTCTCTCTGAAATCAATAAAAATATATTTTAAAAAAAAGATTTTACTGAATAGACGTAACAAAAATGGAAGCACTGGGAAGTGAACAGAAGCAGGTAGATTTTGGTGGGAAGTCGCTCTCCAGACATGAGGGAGAATTTACAGAAAACGAGGCCCCATTTCTGCTGCTTTTAGCCAGGGGTCAGGTGCAGGCCATATTGTATGGGCCAGTGGTGGTGCTGGGGGAAAATGCCATATTTTGGGTCCATGAAAATAGAACATTGAGTCCAGGGTGACTACAGCTGCCAAAGGGATGTGAGGGAGTCCTGGAAGGGAGGAAGCCAGAGTGGGGTTCCCCAAATTCTATCTGCTCAGGCCTCTGGCTGACCGCTGGACCATGCATACACAGAACAGACACACAGCACCTCAGCTAAAGACCAAAGGGTCTGCAAGAGATTGGAGCCTCCACCCAAGAAACAGAGTTAGAGCTCAGTCAAGAAAAATGCTCGCTAAAATGAAATGAAATAATCCATTAGAGAAAAATATCAGAATAGAGAATCTCCACATTAACATGAATAATATACTCAATCTAAAATTACCTAGTATTTGAAGAGCCAGAAAAAGGGGACCCGTTCTCAAGTGAAAAGCTGTTATGCTAAGTAAAAAGAATCAAATACAAAGAACTATATGCTGTATGATTCTACTTAAGTTCTCCAAAAGGCTAAATCTCACAGGCACAGAAAGCAGACCTGAGCTTGCTGAAGTTGAAAGTCAGAGGAGGGGATTAAGTGCAAAGGGGTATGGGAAACTTTTGGGGTGATGAATATGTTCCCTATCTTGATTATTGGTGTAATTATGTAACTATTTACAATTGCCCGAACTCGACAAATTATGCACTGAGAATGAATTTTACTGTATTATAAATTATACCTCAATAAAGTTAGAGAAAAAGTAAGTGAAATGAAAAAAATCACAGCCTCATTGGTACATATTTCAAGTGTTCTTTTGCTCATATCATGGTTATGTAAATGAGTCCATTTATATTTTAATTCTTTTGTTGCTGGTTCAGGCCAATGAGGCATAGCATTCCTGGACAAGTCCCCGGAGCACCTGTGCAAGAAATAAACCTGTCTATAAATTTTGTTGTTATAGGTTATAAATATGTTCACCTTTTAGGTAACTCTGGATTGTTTTCTAAAGGGATTGTACCAATTTACACTTCCACCAGCAAGTATGAAAGCTCCATGCTCCACATCTTTACCCACATTGGCAGTATCAGATTTTAAATTTTTACATCTGTTGGGAAAATCTCATTGTGGTTTTGAACTTTCATTTCCCTGATGACTAATGGAGTTAAGTATCTTTTCATACATTTACTGGCCATGCAGATTTCTTTTCTGGAAGGGATGGGGGTAAACTGTCCTGCTTCTGGGATTTCATGAGAAGGCAGGATTCTTTGGAAGAGATAATAATGCTGGGAAAAATAGAAAGCAGCAGAAAAAGAGGAAGACCAAATATGAGCGGGATTGACTCCATAAAAGAAGCTGTAGGCATGAGCCCACAGGAGCTGAGCAAGGCTGTTGAGGACAGGACAGTGTGGACACCACTCATTCACAGGGTCACCAGGAGTCGGAGCTGACTCAATGGCACGAAACACACACCTTCACAACTCAGGATTTAATATCCAGGCAAAGACAACTGGGGTTGGTCCTGTGTCAGCCAGACCATGTGCTGCTAAATGGCTCCTGGGAGCTTGGAGGGAATGATGGTCTAAATAAAGTGGAGGCCTGGCATTGTCTCGGCAGGAAACTGAGGCAGGACTCAGAAGGCTCAGAGGCAATGCTACGGGGATGGCCCACCTCCTGACTATGTGCCCTAGAAGAACAAGAAGACATGTCCTTCACTCAAACAATAGTGAATGGGGCACCAGCTAAGACACTCAGTGGTGGCTTGCAAGCCAAGGTTAATGGCAGGGCATAGTGACATGGAATTGGGTTCTCTTGTGTGATGGAAATGATGGATTCTGAAAGAGCAGAGGCAAGGTGGCAGCAGTTAGCTGTCAAAGGCACAATAACAGTTACCATGATGGGTAGCAAGAAATGGCGACCAAGGGATCTGTGAGATAACTAGTAGACTACGGTGAGACAGGAGCGAGATAGATGGGTACCCATCAAAAATGTCCCTTGGCTGTTTTCATCATAAAATATGGTGAACAGACAGCAGCTGCTGCAATAAAAAATCACCACCCATCACTCACCCTTCTCAGATCTAAGTCTGTTCTTAGACCCAGAGCCCATTGATCAAAGGGGAGGCTGGGACACCTGGGGAAGAATACTCTGCCACAGGCCCTCTGAAGGACCTACAGCCATTTGCCAGAGTCTCTATACATCTACACACTGGGAAAGGGAAACCCAATATCATAAGATTATTGTAAGCAAGACCTTGCCTTTTGGCTTAGGATGGGATTTAGTAATTTAAAAAAAAAGGGACCAGGTAGTAATTATTTTAGGTTTTGTAGGCTATAGAGTCTATTACAACTAATTAACTCTGCCATTGTAGCATGAAAACAGCCACAGCAATAAGTAGGCAAATAGTAGTGGCTATTTCAATACAACGTTATTTACAAAAACAACCAGATTTAGCCCACAGGCCACAGTGCCAGACCCTGGGCCTCAGACAGTCAATATTATATAAAAATTCCATGTGTGCTTGAAAACAATGTAGAGTCTCCGATTGTTGGGTTCATTGCTTTGTATTTTGTAAATTAGAACAGCACGTTGTTGAAGTCATCTATGCCCTACATTTTTGGGGTCTTGTCTTATTTTGAAGGAATCCTCATGAGCTCCAGTAATGACTTCTCCCTTGAGCTACGCTAGTGTAGGAATAACACAGCTACACGGGCTTGCGTTTGGCGTTTTGCACGTCGTTTTTATCCTTTGCTTTCGATCATCCGGTGCCTTTATGTTTTAGTTCGTTCCTTATCGTAAGCACAGAGCACAACTTTTAAGTCTGAGCTTTTTGGGGGACAAAGCAAGTGGGAGACGGTTGCCTGAAGAAAATGCAGCCTATTTGCTGGTTACCACCTAGCCCAGCGGTCAGCAACGGAGCCGAATATCAACAGTACAACGACTGACATTTCTTTTGGGAGCCAAATGTTTTAAACTTAAACAATATAGATAGGTACGTTGTTATTCACTTAATTAGGGTACTCCTAAGCTGGCCTTTGCTAAAAACGTCCTCACTCTGATTGAGGTACATTTGCTGAGGTCGACCCCTTCCAACTCCCCCATCCACACTCGTCTTGTATACTGGTTTCGTCTATCTCCTTTCGTTCATCCTCTCTATATGTCCAAACCATCTCAACCTACCTTCCTCAATCCTCGACACTACATCTCCTTTCACTCCACAACGTTCCCTAAAATTAATTTAATAAAATTTACTTAAAGTTTTAAGTCAACTTCGCACTGTATGTGTGCGCCCGCACGGGGTATTTTGTGGAAGAGCCACACTCAAGGGGCCCAAGAGCCACATGTGGCTCGCGAGCCGCGGTTTGCCGACCACTGACCTAGACTAACGTGATGCGTGGGCATTAAACAGGGAAGTGTCTTCCAAGGCAGCCTGAGAAAGTCTGTGGCTTCACAGGCCTATAGAACACTGTGCTTTGCTGGGATGGTATCAGTTGCTCACTGACTACCCAACAGCGAGTTTGGCGTTTAGTAAGTTAGTAGTTGTGCTTATTAGTCCCCTGTGGCAGTGAGGCGGGAGGAAATGGCCAGGGTTCCCCGCCAAGGTGCCTTCAATGTCTCTACTCAATGATGTTAGTTTACCGAGGCTGTCTCTCTCTTTGCTGAACTCAGATGGCTGGAACCACGGTTGCTAACAAAAGGTGCCTTCGAAGGATGGAAGCACTGTGCTTTAGCGAGGAGCTGGAGGGGAAGGTGCCACGCGGCCAGCGCCGGAGCCAGGACGGCAAGGCAGGAAGTCTACCAGCTCTAAATTCTGGCCACTTACCAGCTTTTATGGCCCCCCCCTCTGGGCCTCAGTTTCCTTACAGGAAATGACTTCTTTATTCAGCAGCATGTGGGTTAAAGGAAATAGTGACTAGTGCGTCTGCAGGTGCCTTCCCTATAATAAGGCCTCAGCCAAAGGCTCCACAGCGTCCCCTCCACCCCATGCAGCACACTGGACAGCCGCATGCCTCTCAAACAGTGGCTTGCTGAAAGTGTCTCTTCAAAGGAGCTGGAATGTTATTTCTTCTCTGTTCCCACTCCCATCAGTGCCTCTCAGGACTTGAGGCAGGCTTTCCCTTGAGATTTCAAAGAAATGGGGAGAAGCAAGACCCCTGAGGATCCTTTAGGATCCCAGGATGCATTTGGTCCCACTGTCAACAGCCCAAGGTCATCTTTGTTTAAGTCGTCCCCTTCCTCCATCCAGATTTCACCCCAGCCTGCTTCCACAGAGTCTCGTGAGCCCAAATGCAGGGGCCAGGAGTCCAGACTGAAGAGTCAGGGTGGCCTACTGAAGGCTCCACCACTCTCTAGTCATGACTTCGGATGACCTATCCTTTCAGAGCCTCAGTTTGGGAGTAGTAATGTAACTGACATTGGGATTATTCTGAAAATCGAAAGAAACAACATACACACTTGAGAACAATACACTTGGCCCACTGCTCAGCATATAGTCAAAACTCAGTAAAGCCAGGGTGTTCTTATACACATGTGTTACATGCCTGAATCACAAATCCCATGGTGACGCTGAGGACAGGGCCCGGGGTTACAGCGCAACATGTAGCCCAACTACTGAGAATTAAGCACCAGGCAGGCAAGAGCCATGCTGTATTTACCTCTGTGCCCCACTGTCTGCTCTGCCCCTGGCTCTTGGAATACGCCCAGCAAGTTGGGTTCGCAATAACAAATAACAAATGCTCAATGGCTGAGCTGGTGTGCCTTTCGGTTCAAGGCCCTGCTCTGGTACCATGGAACATGGGACAGGGTTTCTCAGAGTTGCCTGGGATCCACAGATTGCAACACTTATGCCAATTTTATTGAAGCAAGAGAGAGACAGGCAGACAGATGGACTGACTTGTAGATGTTTTAAAGAAACATGGCTAGCCCCTTTCCCCAGCTGCTGGGAAGGTGCTCGTAGCTCACCTGCATCTACTCGGCCCTTATCCTGCATGACGATGGAGTGACGGTGACAGAGGATAAGATCAATGCCTTCATTAAAGCAGCTGGTGTAAATGTTGAACCTTTGCGGCCAACATTTGCAAAGGCTCTGGCCAATGTCAACATTGGGAGTCTCATCTGCAATGTAGGGGCTGGTGGACCTGCCCCTGCAGCTAGTGCTGCCCCAGCAGGAGGTCCTGCCCCTCCACCGCTGCTGCCCCAGCTGAGAAAGAAGTGGAAGCAAAGAAAGAAAAATCTGAGGAGTCTGATGATGACATAGGCTTTGGTTTTTTTTTGACTAAACCTCTTTTGTAACACATTCAATAAAAGCTGACCTCTGTTGAAAAAAAAAAGAAAAAGTAACATGGTTAGTCCAGCCAGTATGGCTCAGGGGTTGAGTGTCAACCTAGGAAGCAAGAGGTCATGGTTCATTTCCTGGTCAGGGCACATGCCTGGGTTGTGGGCTCTGACCCCCAGTAGGGGGTGTGCAGGAGGTAGTCAATGGATGTTCCTCTTGTGGATGTTTCTATCTTTTCCCTTCCTCTCTCTCTCTCTCATCAGTAAAAACATATTTTTTTTAAAAAAGAAAACTGGCTAGACATAGCACCAGACATCCCAATACTGAGCCTGGTGGGCACTGTCAAGGACGCGTGGTCTCAACCTTCTCCTCTCCGTCCTTCCGATGAGCACCCACAACACAGAAAGCATAGTTCATTTTCAACAACATACACTTTTGCAGATAAAAAAGGTGACCCACACTTTCATTTTCTTTATTTTTCATTGATACTGTATGAATACAAAGTTTCTAGAAAGCTACAAAATGTCTACCACTTTATCAAGAAGGCATCAAAATGTGTCACTTTGCAAAGACATGAAAACACCTGCAGGAACTGACACAAAAATAGCATTTTTAGAGTGATGAAATAATTGCACTTAACTGTCATGGATATTAAAGTTATCACACATATGTACCGCGAAAGCTAGAATACATTTTTTTTTTTTTTTACAAAGCACTTTATAAAAAAATTCTCTGCACACAAACCCTATAATTTTCATATAACTATCATACTAAAGATAAATTCACTTTAAAGCCAACACTTAGAACATTTTTAAACAAAAAGGTACCAGTACCTAAACACAGACATTAACAAATACGAGAATACTGTACTGCCAAGAGGTTTAACCAAACGCCTTTTCAGAGTTTCTGCAAATAGGTTAAGAAAATGTGTGTGAGAATTTGCCCACCCCCACCCCCCAATCTCTTCGATCTCCCCAAGAGGAACCTTAGCACCGAAGGCAGGTTCCACAGCCCACTCCCAGCAGCAGTACAATATCAAAGGGACCACTGACCAGATGAAACGCTTACGTCACAAGCCCATTTTATATACGTGACATGAAGACAGACTGTGAGAATCCCATTAAGTCATTTAGAATGTGAACAAACACACGTGGCAAAGACCGATTTACATAACATGTAAGCATATTAAAGAATTAAAGGCTATTCAGGTTTCTTTTTTTCAATGTTACAAAAATGTTTTTGTTGTTGTTTTTCAGGCACGTACTGTTTTTGTTTTTAGCTTTTCTTTATCTGCAGTCATGAGCCTATTGAAGAAAGGCCTACAGAAGTGAATCTTTCAAGGAGGTAACAGGGAGATGGTTTTTAAAGAAGTGCAGTTAGTACCTAATTTACACAGTGAAACTAATCACAAAAAAAATGGCTGATGCAAAAAAATGGGAAAGGAAATCAGAGACTGGTTTCCAATTGATTTATGCCTCGATTCTTTCAGCTTCTCTTAGAGAAAGGGGAAGGGGAAATGATCTCATGGCGGGAGCCAGAGGAAAGAGGGCCAACTGGACCGGTGGGACCCACTGGAATTGGACCCCACTGAAGGATGAATGAGGGGGAACATGAATGCCATTTCCAATGCTAACATGTAGTGTGGCATGTGATTGACTCAACGCAAATGCAGATTCACAGAGAATTAAGCAAGTTACGGCTTAAGAAGTTGGACAATAAATACAAATATTTCATCTTATTTAATGGTGCATGACTTAGGTGACACTATCCCTTGTGATGCAATACATTTTAAGCACAAAACCTTCATTCTGAACAGTCTAAGCAATGAGTTTCTGAGAGAAAACTATTGCCAAAAAAAGCGCAGTGACACTTGAAAAGAGAAGAGGGAATGGGGATTTGACTAACTTCTTCCAGGCTGTTGGTTTAAGTACAATGACAGGGAGGCCTGAATTCAAGCAGCTAGCTAGAATTTGTGGTGAGTAATTTTCCTTTTCATTTGATTTTCTCCTTGTAGAAATTTCTAGAAATACTCACAACTTGGTGGAAAGAAAGCACTCCTGAAATTTCGGAGCCCAGAGAGGGTATATTCTTAAAGACACCAGGCAGAGACAGACGGAACACATGCATTGAGAGTTCAGAGGCTAACTTTCAAAGACGTCTGATGTCATTTTTAAGTCTAGACTGATAAACATCTTTTTACCTTGTTTGGCTAGTGTGTTTGCCTTCTTGTCCTTCTCCCTCCTCTTCCTCACCTCTATCAGCTTTCCCAATGTACACAAGGTTTTGATAAAAGCCAATATGGCCCCTTTCTGGAACCTTCTTTGAAAACGCCGAATTGTGAATGGTGCTCTTTGGAAGTTTCTCAGACAAGACACTTGGAGTCAATATTTCTGCCCTAAGAACACTTCACTTGTCATGACCCTAACTCACTTTTGTTCTGCACTGTCATCTCAGCTTGAGGCTTCCAACTTGCAAAATGGTACCGCTGTGTAAAACACACAAGTGCGCACGGTCGTCTGAACGGACGAGAAAGCCTCCGCAGAGACGGAACACGGAATCTATCCGCGGGCCGAGAGTCTGCTGTTGGTGGGGACGCTCCCTCTCGGGGGTGCAGGGCCGGGTGGCGGGTGGAGATGACACCAGGGTCAGTGGCACACGCGAACACAGCAGTTTCCGGGTTGCTCCTGCAGCAGCGTGCTCCCGGTGGGCGGCGGCGGGGGCTCTCCCAGGCAGACAGACTCCCAGCGGGCGGGGTCCACGTCGTGCTCTTGCGGACAGAGGCCTGTGGCTGGTTACTCATCCCGGTAAACCAAAGGCATTACGGTGATCTCAATATATTTTTGGTCTCTCTACAAGTGATCGTTATTATGGCAGCACTTTTCTAAGCTGGAATCTCAAACCAAAGGCACTTTCATGCTGGAGTGCAGAAGACTCACAAATAGCTAAGTTATTTGGTCGTGAATTTAAAAGGCAACATTAAAAAGTACAATTTGCTTTTCATAGTCAACTATGAAATTGCAAAAACCTTTCGTTTTGGTATCTACATTTGAGAGTCTGGTCAGAGGACTGACTTACGTTCAGTTTCCGATTGTAGACCAAGTAGTCAGTTTCTTGTAGAACTGGAGAAAAATGGGCTTAATAAACAAAAGGGAAACAATTTTTGCTTGTTCTGTTTTAAACATGGGGCCAATTAGTCAATGGGCACTGAGGACAGGTGTAAGACAAGGCTGGTGGTGCGACTAATGTATCACTAAGGCACTGCTTACTGGAACGCTTTGGCAGCTCTGAATTTAAAACTTCCTAAAAAGAGTAACAGTAGTAAGAGAAATGCTTCCAGCTTACAAAAGGGCTCACAGTTCCGAGGCAGCCTTTCGTACTGCACACCCTCCACGCGACATCTCAAAGATTTAAGGCTTTTCAGAAACGAGAGGGCTTTGCCGCAGACACAGCAACATAAAGACGTGAGCGGTGCAGACATGTCCTCTCAAGGTCACCGGTGAGAACACGGACCAACGAGACTGGTTCTCCCTTCGTTAGGACAGGGGCAGTGTACCAGAGCATATACAAAATCATACCAATGATATGTACCTGGTTTGTAAAACTGACTGTCGTCTCGTGACTGAAGTAATTTATGGTTATACAAAAACAAAAAAACTGCTGAAGCCACTACAGTATTGAAACCTAAAGACTTGGGTTTTTCAAGTCGCCTGGGGACTTGCCTACCAAGTGCTTGGAACGGGGCCTGCGCTTTAGCTGGCCTGAGTGCGGGACTTGGCTGCCGGGATGCTTAGCAATGGGAACTTTGAGCCTGTGGCAGGGGAACTGAACTCAGAGGAAGCAAAAAGGCTCATCAGCTTGCCTATCTGCTTGTGGTGACCTCCGACTACCCCATCAGGGTCTTGTCTGACCTGCCCACATGGGAAGCAGCTGGCGCCTGGGGACAACGCTGTGGCTCTGGCAGCGGGTTTCTTCCTCCCCCCCTCTTCTGAAGGGACCCCGTCCACACGTCTGTGAGGGTCGTTGAGGCATGAGCACCAAAGAGGAACAACTTCCACCAGAAGAGGCCGAGGAGTAAGTGGCAGGAGTGTGAGAGCCTCACCCTTATTCTGTCACTGGCCACGCTGAGCCTCAACTTCCTCATCCACACAGTGAAGGAGAGTAGACTGTGCTCTCCTTTAGCTCAGTAAACAAGAGCTTCTATCAGCCCCCTCCCGGAATGGATCCCCTCTCCTCCATCCCTGAAGGTGAAAAGACACGTTCCCAAAGCTTCTGCAGATACAAACAGGCAGAAAAGCAGAAGACCAGAGGAAATCTACCCAAACGATGGAAGGTTTGATAATGAGACCCACAAGCTTATGAGAAATAATGAAAATAGCTGTGTGTCTTCTAAATCCGGTAAACTAAGGATTGAAGATCAAATTAGAAATGCTCTTTGATTGCTGGGATGATCGTGACCAGCTGTTCCCCACTTCCCCTGGCAGGAGGGAAAGAATGCAAGAGACAGAAGCAACATCCCTAAGATGGGTGACCAATAGTAGAAGCATAAATGCTAGTGGTAAAAGAGACGTGTGAAATAGAAGTTCTGAAACGGGAAGAAGCATGGACACAATGTCACTTGTATAATATTTCTACCTGCCTCCTGACATCTGACGCAAGGAGAGGTATTATTGCAGGGTAAAATATGGTATGTGGGACCTGTGAAGTTTAGGGCAGTGATTCTCAATTAGGGGTGACTCTGTGCCCATGGGACCTTGGTGATGGCTGAAGACATTCTGGGTTGTGACAACTGAGGGAAGAGGTGCTACCGGTACCTAGTGAGCAGAGGCCAGGGGTGCTGCAACACCTCCTCTATGCACAGGACATCCCTGCACAATAAAGGATAAAGGATTACCTGGTATGAAACGTCAACAATGTTGAGGTTGACACTGGTCTCGGGCAGTTTGGACATTTTGGAATCCTAGGACATGTTTTTGAAGAAGTCATGATTTTTCGTAGGTGGAAAAGAATGGCAACAGACCAGCAGCTGGTTCCTCAGCTACCCCCTGCTTAGGAGTGACAATTTGGCCTCCAACTGTCCAAAGAGAAAGCACGCAATGTCTCTGAATCACACCTGGCAGCAGAGAGTCACCAGGGGAGAGAGCAGTGAGGGCCATGCTCTGGAAAGACTGCTCTGCAATGCAGCGAGCTTTCCAACAGAGGGAGAGGACGGCCATGAAGGGCAAAAGGCCAAAGACAGACTCAGATTAGATCTTACACAAATGCCACCCAGGGTCTAATCTGGGAGAGATGGAGAGAGGGCCGAGGGTTTGGGTGACCGGTCCTGTGGATACGATAGGGAAAGATCTGCCCTGGAGAAAACTTGAGAATAAGACAAGAAATAACTTTAAAGCATCTCAGAGCAAAAGATATAAGAAGAAAGATTTAAGAGCAAAAAGTAAGCCTCAGGATTGTTTATGTAAGCCCCCCAAATTCAACTACAAAAGGGTTTGGAGGAGGACCCTGGCGGTGAAGCAGCAGAGGCCAGGCCTGACCCGGAGTCAGTGACCAGGGATGCCCTTCTCTGTAGCCACGAGAACTACCCTCTAGCAGGTCTCCTGGGGTCCATTTTGCTACCTCTCTCCCTGGAGCTCTGGGATGACCTGGCTTTAAGCCACGTGCATCATGTGCACGCCTTTAGTTCTGGGGTCCTGCTCTTATAAGCGTGGGGGGTTCCCTTGAGGGAAAATACAAGAGACAGGAGCAAAAGCAACATCCCTCCGATGGATGACCAACAGAAGAAGTTTCAATGCTTGGGCTGAAGACCCGAAGGAAGAGCAGACAACGGGAGCAATCCTTCAAGGGCCCACTGGGAAGCAGGGGACAAAAGGCCGTCAGTCTCTTTCTGGAGAGAAGATGGGTGCCCTCCTACTGGTTTCCTTAAGGGGTGTGCACTCCAAATGGGGAAGGTTTTGCACTTTCTCCTCTGGTCTTCCAGTGAACCAGTGGTATGAGTTCGGAAGAGGCCAGGTGTGGCCCAGTGTTCTGCTGGTCACCAGTCCGGCACACCCTCATGCTCAAGACCACCAGATCCTAACCAGTGTGCAAGCAGGGTCAGAGTGGACAGGGAGACAGGGAGGGGGTATATAAGTTACTTGATGGGGCAGAACAAAGCTGTTATTTTCTGGCTTGATGAAAAAGTCTTGATATGTTTCACATCTTAGAAAACTTATTTCACATTCTGTTGTGTTAGCATGTTCCCAACATTTACAGAAATGTCACTTTCTTCTGGGAAGTTGGGGGTGTGTCCTTGTGGGTGTTTACCAACGAAGCCCGGTGGAAAGAGATGCATATGGTTACATCACACCAAGTCTGCCTGGGCCACGCTTTGGAATATCTGGGTTGATCAGTTGAATCTCTCCTGAGAAGAGAACCTCCCACTTGAGCCTGTTTGAAAGGTCAGAGATAAATAAGGTGGGCCTCTTAAACCTCGGTCAAACAAGAACTGTGACTTATTGAGAGAGAAGAAAATGGATGTCCTTAGAGAATATATCTAGGTCTATAGAGACAGATTGAAATATACATACATATCAGCACCTAGCAAACTTAGTGGCACTAACTAGGTGTGTAATAAATACGTGATGAATAGCTATATATGTATATGTATTCACAAACACATACATATACATATAGTTATAGCAGGTTAATAGGCCTATTGGATCACCAGAAATAAACAATTTATCCACAGGCTAGTGAGGATGCTTGCCAATTTCGGGGGAGCAGAGATGCTAAAACTGATGAGCCTTTTCCTTGTTTGGTTGATGCAATTTTTTCCCAGCCACAGGATTTTCTATACTTTGTAGCTCACAGTGCAGTATTCATGCCAATTAAAATTTTTTGTTATTAAATTTCAGTGGTTCAAATACTCATCTTAATAAAAAAATTTGGTTGTCCATATAAAATATAACTGCACACACAATACTATAAACATTGTAAGTTTAGATTTTCAGTATTTATCTACTTATTGCAAAAAGAGCCATCTTTTCTTTTTCATTAAATAATCAATCATCACATTAGTAACAATACAATTTTATATTTTTAAATATACTATATATGTTAAGGATAAGGGGTGAAGTTTTCTTCCTTTGTAATACCTGTTCAAGCGTTTAATGGATTAGGAGATTAGTTTTAACCTTGTGAAAAAAGTACAAATTTTTCTCATTAGGATATTTCTACCAAGCATTTCTTAAGGCTATTATTTTAACATTTGGTTTCAAAATGAAATAAAAGTTTCATTTAAAAAATAATTTAGTGAATTACATTCTTTCATAACTTCCACCCTAATTAGTTACAAAGATAAGTCTAAAGATTCTTAGTGTTGTATACTAAATTTACATTTATATTTAAAGATTAATTTTACTTGTATCTTAAAACAAGAATTTTATGTTGGAAAAAAAAGAAAGAACTAAATACATTTGTATAAAGGCTGTAAATGTCCCACGGCAAATGCTCTGTCTGAATATTTTTTACCACAATTAGAAATAGGCCTCTGTGGGCAGAGACGGGTTCTAGGGTTCACCTTTCCCGAGGAACTGTGGGCTGCAGATCTGAGGGACACAGAGGAACAACTCGATTTCTCTTTTTACAACTGTACCAGAACTTCACAGCTACGATGATAGTATGAACACGTGGAAAAATGACTTCACTCAAACAGGACTTAGAAAAGTAGGGTGCCCGCAGGGCCAGGGCACCACCCCTGCACGGGGAGGTTTACAGTCAGTCGTTCGAAAATGGAGAGTGTGTGTGTGTGCACATGTGTGTGTGTGTATGTACAGATATCTATATATATAAATAACCATGTTCAGTCCTTTACAAGCCTGTAAATATGATGCTGTGCTCCATGTTCACTATTTGAAACTTCAAATACACAGGCCATGCAGAGGAGAGTTTCTTGTGTATCCCTGTTTGTAACCACCTGTTAAAAAAAAGTATATATACACACATATAAATAAAAACACCACATGGATGAAAGCATATTCCACCTGTGCTGTGATGACTCTGGTTTCCTTGGAGAGGAACAGTCTAAAGTCCAACAGCCTCACGTTGCCCCTCTAGCAGGAATTTAGGATAGTGTGGGTTGGATTTGAAACCCATCCGAGTTACCGTATGTAGGAAGGACCTTACAGAAAGGGCCTCACACGCAAGCTGAGCCCCAGAGAGACCAGAGAGTTAGTGTGAGCTTTGGGGAGAGGGGGTGGGCGGAAGTTGACTTCTTTATAACAATTTCCTACAATCCTGTCCCATGAGGCAGTCATTTATCCTAAGAACTGTCTCCTATCTTATTCCTAAACTTTTATTAAATTTCTTTCATGAAAGCCAATGATAGATATGTTTCGTGAGTGCCTTGCTCGCCACTTTTAACCAGCAGTGCCTGGATCAGTAAAATATATGCTGAGTAAAGGAACAGTGGTAGCATCATGTCAAATGATCCTTCTTTTAATTTACGGAGGCTTTACTTTTCAAAATGTATTTTGGAATATCTGCCCCCCCTCTTGAGTCGAGTGGCTCCAGTCCATCTCTCTCCTCCTCACGACCACTCTCAGCCTCCGTTCAGACCTTGAGTCCTCTAGCCCAGACCACGGCAGCCCCTCCCCACTGGACCCTGCCTCGCTCCTCTCCTCACTCTCTCCATCCCCCATGCCACTCTCAGAAGAAACTTTCTAACAGCAAATCTAACCCAACTTTCCCCTTCAAAATGCTCCTCTGACTCTGCTACGTGAGTGTTTCGTTAGTCCAGCTCAGTGTTTTCAAAGATTGTGAATTTGAGAGCCTCGGCCAGTTTGCCATGGGTCTCGTTCCCGCTATCTATCAGGCTGCCTCGCCCACTTAGCTTCCCTTACGGTTCAGGCCTCTAAGTGTATGGTCGCTGACTAAAGAATAAAGTCCCACAGGATTTGTCATTTTCCTATCACAGCAGTCTATATCATCTGTAAGTACATATACATTTGCATGAGTTTTAAAAAATGCCCATCACATCCAGTGGGCTGCAAGTTCTTGGAGAACAGGGACCACATTCCCCAGTAACTAACTTGGCACACAGTAGTCATTTAATGAATATTTGCTGGATGAATGAAAAGTCACATAATAATAGCCAACATATTTCAACTACTTAGTACACATGTACTCCGTATTAAATGCTTTACACGTATTGTCTCGTGTGATATAACAGAATTCTATGAGCAGGTGCTATATCCCTCCTCCTCTGACAGACAAGGAATCTATTTAAGGACACACAATTGCCAACTAAGGAATCCAGATCTTCTAATGCTGAAGCCCTTTTTCTTAGCCGTCATATCATGCTGCTCTAGACAACTGACACAGCAATGGATTATCTACTTTTGCTTTTTTGTGGGCAATAAAGATGTTTTTCAATACTGGTACCCACATGCTTTTCTAGTCTTGACTCCTGCTGCTTCCCTCACAGATCAAATACTGCAAGCAGGTAGTTCTTTCATCCTTGAAACCTCTCTCTCCCTCGTCACCATACCCAACAAATGCCATGTCCTGCTGCATTTACTCCTGAAGAGTTCTTGAATCCATCCCCTTCTCCCCACCACCAAGGGACCAGCAACCTCACCTGGACTCCTCCCCCAGGAGCCACCCTTGCCCGGCCGAGACCCATCGGCACACAGCAGCTGCAAAACCCGCGTAAGAAACAGAAATCTGACAACAACACACTCTTGCTTAACCCTGATTTGACCCTGGCCAGGTGGCTCAGTTGGTTAGAGCACTGTCCCGATACACCTAGGTTTCGGGTTCGGGCACTCTGGGCACATTCAGAATTAACCAATGAATGCATATATAGGTGGAACAACAGACAATGGCTCTCTCTCTCTCAACAAAACCAAACCAAACCAAACCAAACCAAACCAAACAAAAAAACCTTGATGGCCTCTTTTAAGCTTTGAACTTTAGGATAAAGAGAAAACCTGTTCTCATCCTCCTAGGTGGAGGAGCCCCTGCCCTGTCTGGCCTTTCCTCCCCAGCCAGCTCACTGCTCCGTGCTCCCCTCCCTCAGCCACACACCCTATTTTCAGTTCGACCTGCGCCGCCTGCCTGCCTCTGCAGTATCCTTCCTGACCCTCTGCCTGTTCATCCAGCAGCTATCTTTCAAATGCTTCTTCCTTAGGGAAGCCGTCTGTGACCTCCAGAACTATGCGCGCCTCCTTGGCCCCATGCACCTAGGTGGGCAGCCATCAGCCACTGTTTAGTTTACATTCATTTGGTGATTACTTGGGGAATGAATGCCTGCCTCCTTCACCTGACTCCAGGATGGCTGCCTCCCCTGTCCAGTTCACCAAATCCTAGAACCTGACACTTAACTATGCACCCATGAAATGGCCATTTTTTCATGGTAAATCTGAAAAATGTCTGTTTATCCATCAAGGCAACTTAAACACCATCTTTTAACATTCCCGAGGACTCCCCACCTCACCCCAACTACAGTATCTGCTCAGGTAAACTATCCTGTACTTCCATAGTGCCCATTTCTCAAGTGTAACTACAGCCATGATGACCTTGTATTGCAATCAATTATGTACCTGCCTCTTTTCTCCACCAGGCCACGATTTACTGTGGGAGAGTGTGAGTTTTATCTGCATCGTATTCCAGCAGCTAGTACAATCCCTCCGGAGTTCAGCTGAATGAATGAAAACATCCTCAATAACCCCTGAGGTGGAGAGTGCAGATTTGAGCATGTTGGTTGTCAGAGGAGGAGGAAATTGAGGTGGAGAGACTTTACCCCAGGTCATAAAATAGAGCTGGCTGTTAAACCCAAGTCTTCTGATCCCATGACTGTGAAATATTCTGCAAAGTGTCCCTCCCATCAATGCAAGTGTTAGTGTATGTCCATCACTGGCTCTGTGACCTAACGTGTTAGGGTGGACCTAACATTCCTTATTCATAAAATGGTAATAAAAATGACCTCATAATTCTGCACTGAGAATTTCATGTTGTAACATTTACAAAAGGTTTAACACGTGCCTGGAACACCTGTGATGTAGCCTCCCTTCTTGCAAATTTTCTATGGAAGAATATATCCTATTTAGGCTTCATGATTAAGATTCAAAAGGAGGAAAGAAAAAAAAGTTTCTAGCCACTTGTATTTCTAAATACAACCTCAAAAGAAGACAGGAAGACTTGGCCTATGGTTCACCTGCCGTCTTCCTCCGTCTGTCTGCTGTCCCTTAAGGCCCGCATCTACAGGTTCACCTCAATTCCCAAATAATCCTGATGAAATCAGACAGTCTAGCCCACCAGGCCATCGGGTCTAATGGTCCTGTTGACATAGGTTTCATGTCCAAGGTACCTAGTAAAACCCCGACAACGGTGTCCAGCAGCTGGCACCCTGACTGTGACCCTACCCCGACCCCGAGAAAAAGCGGAAAGGTACTCTTGCTCCTGTAATCAATGAGATGACTGTTCTCATAACCCAGGAGTGCTGGCTTACTTTCAGCTTTTCTAAAGCTACAATCATATTCGAGCAGATATTTATTGATAGCCACTCATTCTGCATATCGGAGGAATTTCCGTAGTTGCTTGAGGATACCTTTTGAAATTGAACATGACGTGTCCTCCAGCCGTCTATGCTGCGTGAAGCCACATGTTCCAAGGGAGCATGACTAATACAGTTACACGGGTTTTATGGGTAATAGATGCTTTTAATTTTTCTAGGCACATTGTCCTCGGCTATGCTCCATGAGGTAGGGTTTTAGGGACTGAGCACATGTTCTTTAAAATGCTGAATCACACAGCATTTCATGGTTTTCAAAAAATAGCTAAAACTCCTTCCAAGAGAGGCGAGGTGGCCATCTACCCAGAGTTGTGGTTAATTCCTGAGGCTATTGCATGTCCATAGCAGGACGCCACACTCACCTTCTGCTCAGCTGAGCACTAAGGTGATCTGTTCTTAAATACAAGGGAGTACCTATATGACAAGAACCTGTCAGTACCTGAAACCTTGAACTGCTCAATATTCACCAAAGGATACCAATGAAGACTAGTTACTAAAGAGCATGTTTTCCAAATTTTCCCCCAGACTGCCAGTTTCTAAATTTCAGAGGGACCTGGATGCACTTAAGAGTCCATTGAGGTTCTCTCCGCGGAATAAATGAAAATTGGCTCATTGACTAGTCCCTTAGAGCAGGGATTTCAATCCTTGTGCACAACTACCTGGGGATTCTGATGTTATTCCTCGACATGGGGGTGACACCTCAGCATTTTACAATTTTTATTTATTAATTTTTATTTTTTTTTACATTGGTGTGAGGGAACTGGCTCCTACTGGCTGCTGAAAGTCATTGTTAATATTAAGGACTTTCATGAGCTGGATAACCACTGGTAGCTTGAAATTGCCCGTGGAGGGCATATTTACAATCAGGGTTTTTGGGGGGTGTTGAGGTACAGCCTTTTATTTCCCAGCCCACCAGTGCCTGAGAACCATGGGCTGAGTGAATCCAAAAACCCCAGGTAAAGAATTCCTGCTCTTAGTGTTCCAGTCCTTGATCCTAGTCACAAAGCAGGCCATTTGACCGCAACACTGTTTTGTTGCCCCTTTCAGCAAAATTCTTCCCACCAAGTTTTGTTTTGGCATTTTTCCTTCAGTTTAAGGAATGTTATATTTTTTAAAATGAGCCATATGAAACCCATTACTGTATATATTGTAGAGGTATAGTTTGAGGACAACACTATTTGTAATAACCTTCCCAAGTCCCCCAATGAAAACTCCATGAGAAATTTGTTTTAACGTTAAATATTAAGGGGGAAAAGGTCCCACACAGCACTGCCCAGCGGAACCAGAAAGTGTTCCCATTGTGGACACTGAGCACCATTTTTTTTTTCTTTTCCTTTAGCTGCCCATTACGTTTTGATCATACATTTTAGCCTCTGGAGAATATTTCCAACCCTTCCTGGTTATGGCATTCTAGTCAAACGTACATTCCTTCTAATACGGAGAGCTCATATTTTGCTGTCTTAATGTACGTTACTTCTTATAAGGCCTTGCAAATCCTCCAGGAAACAAATCAAGGTTTGTTCGAATTACAAACCTCCTAACTCAGCTTTTTGCCTGATATTGCTGCCAAGACTCAAACATGGCTAATGCTGGAATTACCTGGGGAACTTTAAAAAAATACATATGCCTGGGTCCTATCCTCAGAGATCCTGATTCAATGGTCACAGTTTACAGTCTTTGTATCAGGGTATTTAGATACCAAGGTCTTTCTCCAGGTCTTTCTAATGTGTAGCCAGAAATGAGAACCTAGGTCCCTCACTTTTTATGAACCTCCTGAATTCCAATTCTGTCAAGATTACAAACCCCCACCAGATGAGACCCCTTCTCTTCTACAGATTTGAGCCCAAACCAAGGCCAGGTTTACCCTATGAATATGTGGGTTCAACTGCTGATTGACTACCGGGGTCTCAACCTAACAACCTAGTCAGTTGCCTTGGCCCAAGCCCTGGTGCCTGCCCCCCTCCCCAACCCCCCCCTCCCAACCCCACCCCAGTCTTTCCCACCAGCCTCAGGGCTGAGTCTGCCAAAACAGGGAAGAGACAAAACAGTTACCAATAAAATTGTGAAGTTTTCCAAAACACTATTCATCATATATTTCTCTGGTAAGTGTTTGAGCTTGTGGATGAAGTTGATCATATATTCACACATCGGGGAGCGGTTTATTCGGTATACAAATCGGCCATTCTCAAACCTTGCATACTCCGTCTGTGAGGGAAAAAGGATTTGAGCATTTTTATACTTTTGACCTTAAAATACATGAAAAAGATAATACTGTTTGTAAAAGCATTGTATTTTTTCAACATGAAATGTCTGCTATACACAGTACTATTTATGCCGTTTACTTAATTTTTAAAAATCCAGTATCCAAACTTAATGCCGGAATCAGGATTCATTATTTTTCTGGAAATAAAAAACTGGAAAATGCTTTGTTAGCTCAGTTGGTCATGATGTCAGTTACATTAAAAAAAAAAGAAAGGAGAGATGATAGCTATAAAGAAGAGTTGTGTAAGTCCTTCTGAAATATCCACCTACTTTGTGATTCTCTACCCAGAGATCTGTAAGAGCAGCACCAGCCTTTCCCAAGTCTTCAAAGAGCCCAAAGACAGTCCTTCTTTACTGTGAGAAGGCCTCACAGGCCAACAGCCAATTCAGCTAATTTCTCTACTTGAGGAAAAACTGCTTCACACTCACCATGAGCCCCTAACTGTTAGTTATTTATGCCTTTAATTTAAAAGAAAAGAAAAGAAAAGAAATAATTGTGTATATGCAGTTGAAAGAGCCCACTGAAGCACTCAGAAATAAGAAACACACTCCTGGATAACCTTGGATCAAAAAGGAATTAAAAATAAAATTACAAACTATCCAAAGAGTAATGAAAAGGAAAATACATCAAAACTACGGGATGCAGTGAAGCTCCAGTGGAGGAAACTTAATGAAGCAGCTTCACGTCTTCATCATGAAAGATGAACAAGTTCAGAACTAAATGCACATCTTTAAAAAATTACAACCTCACACAGCAAACCAAAACCACAGGAAAAGCAAAAGAAACAAGGAATAGGACATTAATAAAGATAAAAGTGCAAATCAATATAATCAAAATTAAAAATGCAGACAGAATAAATATAAAAACTGGTTCTTTAATAAAAAGACTAAATAAAATAAACTCTTCACAAGCTTAAGGAGAAAAAAGAAAAGAGACAAACCCACAATTACAGTGAGATTAGAAGATTTATAAGGTTACTTCACATAACTCTAAGAGCAAAAATAGCAGAGAAAACCTAGAGGGTAGGGTGCCTTCCTACCAAAATACAAATTGCTAATACTGATTCCTTTTAAGTAGAAAACTTCAACTGGTTGGTGACTGTGGAAATGAGTAGGAAGTTGTAGATATACCGCTGAAAAGGGTACAAAGACCAGATGGTATCACAGCCAAGTTCCATGTAACCTTTAAAGAATAGTTATTTTCAATGTAATTGAAAAAGGGAAGTGTACCACTTATTTTATGAAACTAATATACATTCAATACTGAAATTTGATAAAGAGATAAAAAAAGGAAGCACAGGCTAAGATGCAAAAATGCTATGTAAAACAGCAAACAGAGTGAATCAATGTAACCAAAGTAGGACTTTCTTCAGGAATGCTGTGGTGGTGCACACACAGGATGCGTGTTAACTTGTGATGTCAACAAATGGGAGAAAAATCATATAGTTAGAGTTGCTGAAAAGGCATTTGATAAAATATTGCAGCTACTACTAATAAAAAAACCCCTAAGTAAAATAATTATAGAAAGAAAGCACTTAAATGTAAAATAAAGACCATTTATAAAAGCCAAGAATAAATATCCTACATGGAAAAACACCCAAAACATGCCTACTAACATCAGGAACTATACACGGACACTATTACTTATAGATCACTATTTCTTTTTACAACTGTGTAGGAGGTTTTAGCAAACTAAAAGGTGAGAAAATAATAATTTAAAAACTGGCATAAAAATTGAAAAAGAAGCGATAAAATAAAACTGCCAATAAGATTATATACAGAGAAAACCCATGAATCTAGGGGAAAATGACCAGAGATAAATGAGGGGCAAAATGTTTTGTAGGAAAATAGATATATAAAAACCAAGAACTTTTCTCTCTTTTAGTAATCAAAATCTAGAAATGGAAAATTGCATTCAACCAATTTTGTAATACTTAGAAATATATACTATCCAGAAAGGAATAAATCTGTACATATATAAACTATAAACTCTTATTAAAATAGGTAAAATTAGATGGAAATACAAATAGGTTCTTGATTGGAAAGACTGAATATCAATTACATATCAATTTATCCCAAAATAATATCAAAATCAAATGCAATTACAATTAGATTACTCAAATAGGATTTTGTTTCTCTTTAAAACAAAAAAGAGAAACAAAAAGAGATTTTGTTTCTTTTTAAAACAATCTCATTACTTGGAAGAATGAATGCTAGTTACTAACCTAGAAAATATATAAAAAGAAGATGGGTGAAACCGACTTCCTCAGCAAATATCAGAACCTACCACAAGGCCATTGTAATGAAGTAAGCGTGGCATTGGGACATGTGGAGATACAGGGTGGAGAGAATAGAGAGATGCCAGAGACAGCGCCCAGTTTATGTGGTAACATCAAGGGCACAGATCCATTCAGTTGGAAAAGGATGAATCATTTAATAAGTGGTTTTCAACAGATACCTATCTATTCGGGAGAAAGTAGAAGCAGACTCCCCTTACACACATAATACAGAAATACATTCTAAATGGGTTAACGGTTTAACTATAAAACTCCACCTGCCGCACTCACACTACCTTCTCCATGGAAATTCCTGGGGCTTCATCAGTCAAAAGCAACCTTTCCCTGGCCCCTGAACTAAGTAAGAGAGAGCTTTGGGTGTGTTATCTGAGGACACATGGAGAATAATTTGAAATCTGGGAAACTCACTTGTCTGGTTCACCTTTTCTCACATGCACCTGTCAAGGCAAGATGTCCACTTACAGATAAGCCCTGACAACTGGCTATTGGGTAGCAGTGCCCAGCACTGACCTTCCAGGTTCCCAACCACGGGCAGGTAACGTTGCTTCCTCCTTCTCAGAGGAGATGGAGGTGAGCAGGTTCTAGGCCGTCCGGATTTGGCTCATTACATAGCCACCTTCCCACCCACCCTTTCCCAAGCTTCCCAGACACTGCCCTGACTCGGCTCCCTCCTCCCTCCTCTATTTTTGCCCTCTGCTCCTTTGTTTGTGCCTCCCTTCCAGGCCTGCAGGGCTGGCTGCTGCTCCCAAACTGACTCCTTATTTCTATGCTCTGGCTATTCTCTCTCTGCAGCTCAGTCCCAATTCCCGTCTTTACCCTTCATGCTCAGGATTCCCAATTAATAGTCTGTCTTTACCTGCCTCCCAAATTGCAGCCTTGCATCGGTCGGTAATCGTGCCCTTTCCTCTAGAAAACACCGTCCTTCCGAGGATAAAGTGTCTGACCTTTGACTTTTCCTCCTCTTTAATATTAAATATGCAGTCAGTTTCTAAGTTCCACTCAAAATATCTTACTGGGTTCCCACTACCACCATTTTAGTAAAGCTCATGACCCCTAAGCTTAAATGAACCACCCTTTCTCCTTCTCATTCCCCAATCTCTCTCTCTCTCTCTCTCTCTCTCTCTCTCTCTCTCTCTCTCTCTCTCCCTCTCTCCCTCCCTCCCTCCCTCCCTCCCTCCCTCTTTTTCTCGCCTCAGCACAAAGTCTCTGTCACAGCCAGGTGGGCTCCTGGACCTTTGAGGTCCAGGGCTGCTGTAAACAAAAGCTTCTCACTGAACATGGACCCATTGGGTGATGAGCAGAAACACTGAAAAAAACCTTAAATGGAATGTCAACTACAAATATCATTCATACTAAGCAACCAAACATATTTTTTTTCAAAGAAATGGAAGCTTAAAATTACAAAGCCAAAAATAGGTATTTAGTCCCAGTTTGTACTAGAATAGACTTGACTAGTTAACTGCCACACGTCCAAAACAGAAACCATCCATCCCCACATGCCACAGTATTTTCAATTTAATTTAAAAAACCAATTTGAAATGCTTATTATAAAAATAAACATCTTATAATTTGGGTTTTCTTGAATATTTTCAGCCAAAAATTCTCATGAAAAATGATTTTAAAGCTGCCACTTAGGGAAAACATTTCTTTTTTATGGACATGCATAGCATGTGGGGAAGGTCCACCGCTTGCATCTACAGACGTGTATGGCACACAATGGGTTAAAAGAAATATAATGAAAGGGGTAGAAATGGCAAAAGCAACACCACCAAACGGAAGGTATCGGGGTTTAGAAGGCCAGTGTCCATCAGTCGCATACCACTGTGGCTCTTCTCCCAGTGCCTGGGAGTGCCCTTGGACATGGGGTGGGTGGGGAGGCTTCGTCTGATGGGTGGCAGCTTCCACACCAGGCCACCCCCAATGAGGCCCCCTGCGGGACTAAACACTGCTGGCTGGGAAGGCAGGGCCAACTTCAACAGTCAAGAGGGCTGGCGTGGGACTTCTTCCTGGCCTTCTTTCAGTTGCTTTCAAACCATTTTGCCTTTTTAGAAGTAATGGGGGTGGGGGGTGGGTCAGAAGGAAGAGACACCCCCCCCAAAAAAATGGTAAAACTCTACCCCAGAAAGATTTAAAGGACAGCAATAGTCTGGCCCTGAAAGAAGGCTCCAGGATACAGAGGCCAACTTACCTCTACTTTTTCTACTACTTGCTTCCCAAAGGAGCAAACTTTGGTGGAACAGGTGACTGTCATGTTTTCAGAACTCTCATACTGACTGGTTACACAGTAAAAAGCCCCGGCATCGTCTTGAATATTGCAGTTTAAATCGGCCTGTTGGAAGGAAATGGAGGTGAGGGTTATGCTCTCATCGCAGGAGTCATGGCAACCAGCCATAGCGGTCAGGGTCCGACCCCCTGAGTGGAGGCGCGGAGGTGAGGTGATGCTCATCTGGAAACGAGTGCGCTGGCCCATGGGTCACTTTGTGGAAGAGAGTACTAATTTGGGCGGTCTTCCCTGGAAATGACAGGCTACATGAATCTATTTTGCTTTGCTTTCTGGCATTCTGTATCAAAGTAATGCTGTATCCTTGTAAGAGAAGATCCATGAGGTCTTTACAAATGTATAGTTGACCCTTGAACAACATGGGAATTAGAGGCTCTGCCTCCTGCACAGTTGAAAATCCGCATACAACTTCTGACTCCCCCCAAACTTTACTAATACCTACTATTGACCAAAAGCCTACTGACAACATAAACGATTGATTAACATATACTTTGTACATTTACTATATACTGTATTCTTACAATAAAGTAAGTTAGAGAAAAAAATAAAGAATCATAAGGAAGAGAAAATACATTATAACATCTGTTGAAACAAATCCGTGTAGAAGTGGACCCGTGCAGTTCAAACCCAGGTTGTTCTAGGGTCAAGCGTATATGAACTGAATTCAGATTCACTCATCTTTAGAGATATTTAAAAGAGCAGGAGAGTTGACAGCTGAATGGCCATTTGCTACATTATTTAAAAACAGGTCTTAGGCGGTTTGGCTCAATGGCTAGAGCGTTGGCCTGCGAACTGAAGGGTCCCGGGTTCGATTCTGGTCAAGGGCACATGCCTGGGTTGCAGGCTCAATCCCCAGTGGGGGGCATGCAAGAGGCAGCCAATTGATGATTCTCTCTCATCACTGATGTTTCTATCTCTCTCTCCTTCTCCATTCCTCTCTGAAACAAACAAAACAGAAACTTTACTATAAACTAAGCATCTAGAGGGAAATTGGTTGCCATTAAACCCTCACGTACAAAGATGCGATTATTTAACATAAGCCTCCATACATTTAACACATTTTTATGAGTACCTACTATGTAAGGCTCATGCTAGACACTACATAGGACTTGACTACAACCTTATGTGGGAGATACATACATGAAATAGTTATAATTTAGATAGAAAATCAGCATCATGTCAAAAGTGCGAGTTTAGAAATACCACTGGACCCAGCTTGTGGAGGGCTAAATAAAGGGTGTGGATTTTACTCTGCAGGAAATGGGGACTTCTTGCAAGTTTTGGCACAAGGAAACGACGTGATCAGAACCGCGCTTCAGGATGAGGCTGGGAGGCTCGCATCTAGATGTATGGATGGTACTGATAGATGGTTCCTTTCTCTTGAATATCTCCTGACCCCCTCTACTGCTCATCAGGTAGGGGATGTGAAGCTGGGGTCAAAGAGTGAGCACAGCTGCCCTAACCGGTTTGGTTCAGTGGATAGAGCATTGGTCCGCAGACTGAAGGGTCCCAGGTTTGCTTCCGCACCTCGGCTGCAGGCTCTATCCCTCGCTCTGGTTGGGGCTCGTGTGGGAGGCAGCCAACTGACGTGTCTCTCTCACATGGATGTTTCTCTCTGTCTCTCCCCCCCGCCCCTTTCACTCTCTCTAAAAATCAATGGACAAATATCCTTGGATGAGGATTAACAGCAACAAAACAACAGCTGAGCCAACTCCTGTTCAGTTGGGAGGACATCACAACGGAGATAAGCACTCTTGAGAGAGGCACAGAGGGACAGGAGAACAAGCAACAGTGCAGCGGGGCCCTCGGAGTCAGGGCGGCTCGGAGGATGATGCAGCTCAGACCCAAAGGAAGAACTGCAGGCTGAGGCAGGCAGAGCATGCAGTGAGAGAGAGGCCATGTTCCAAGGGCACATGGCCGGAAACAAGGACTGAAAAAAGGCTGGAACAGGCAGCAAGGGAGAAAGGGTGGCAGAAGAGGCCAGGGAGGTGGGAAGGCTTGGGTCTTATCCTAACCAGAGGGATGTGGGAGTTGTAAGCACATGGGATGGAGACAGGGATGGGGTATAATCAGACCTGCATCCTCTGAAGTCAGCCCTGATCACAGCCCGGAGAAGGTGCTGGGGGTGGGGGGGGGTGAGTGTGAATGGAGAGGTCTGTCAGGGGGCCTTAAGCAGTCGAATGACAGAGGAGAGCTGGACTGTGGTGACTGGTGAGGCACAGACAATGAGACCTGACATACAGATGAGATGATACATGTTTTGAGAGGTTTGGCACATTGTGACTGGCTAGTTTCAATACCTCGACAGGCACTCACTAACCACCACGAAGACTCGAGTCAATCTCTCCATGTCTTATCTAATGAAGAGGGAATATGTAAATTGACCATCACACCATAACGGTCAAGATGGATGCGCCCATAACAGAGGCAGGGATTCCATAACACAAGATGGCTGCGCCCACAGTGGAGGCTGAGTTCCCATAACAAGCCTTAATGAGCAATCAGCAGGGACCTGAGGCTGCGCCCCCACCCGGCAGGGCTTGATGGGGGTGGGGCCGGCCGGGTCTGGGTCTAGCCCAATGGGGGTAGGGCCAGCCAGGTCTGGGTCTCATGCAATTTTGAGGTGCACATAGGTGGGTGGGTTCTTGACTCTGGTTCCCATGGCATGCCCCAGACTCTGACAGGAGGAAGATTTTCATATACATTTTACTAATTTTCTTTCATCTCTGATACTTCTATTATAGAGAAAGGGCAAATAGCAATATTAAAATATTTCCTCTAATTAATTCCCTTTTAATGTGCACAAATTTTGTGCACCAGGTCACTAGTTTTTAATAAGGATCTGTATTTGAATTTCCTTTTTGAGCTGAGTATCAGGAAATGTCCTTTCCCATAGGCAAAACTTCCTATTTTCTGGCTTCATATTAAAAGAACCATATACTTTATATTCCCTTTTTTACCTCATGTGCCAAGAAATGCAAAGCTAAAATCAGTGCTCAACTGCAGTCATTAACTTACCCAGAAACTAGGAATCGCTAACAACCAGTGTATAGCTGCTTTACTGGATCCCAATCTGCTTTTACGGTACTTTTCAGGTTTTATATTATCCATAAATTTAGCAACACTCCCTTACATTTAGTTTTTTCTAATTATATGGGGCCTAAATGATAAATAAGTAAAAAATAGCCAGGTGTGCATTTTTCTCACATTCAAAGGCTTGCCATTTGGCTCCCTGAAAGAGCTGCTTAGCGGAGGGAAAAACAGAATTCGTTCCCTAACTGAAGACTGCACCTGAGCTACCCAGGCATCTCCCTGGGCTCCAGCCTCCAGAGGAGAAAGGTGCTGACAATCTGAGGCACCCGGAAGCCCTGACACAGGAATCACCACCCGGCTTTCCACAGCCCCTGTGAGTGGGCCTTTGAGAACGGCCGCTGCCTTGTTCTGCCTCCAGTGGAGAACATGTGGCTCTGAGAGGCAGCTCAGGTGTTTCGTGGTGTCAGGATTACCAGCGATCTTCTGCGTGGGGTTTATGATCTTAACTGCAGTTGGCCCTCCCTATCTGTGGTTTCTGCAGTTGCAGATTCAACCAAGTGTGGATTGAACATATTCGAAAAAACATGTTCTGCTGTTGCAGACGTGTACTACACAGGCCCATGGAACATGAACAGACTTTTCTTGTCATTATTCCCTCAACAATACAGCCTAATGACTATTTACATAGCACTTTCATTGTATTAGGTATTTTAAGTAATCTAGAGATGCTTTAAGGTATGTGGGAGGATGTGTGTAGGTTCTATACAAACACTCCACCATTTTATATAAGGGACTTGAGCTCTCATGGGGTTTGGTATCGGTGGAGGTTCCTGGAACCAATCCCCCACCAATACCAAGGGAAAGCTGTATTATGATGGAGATTGTGCCAACAAGTTTTGGCATTTTAAAATGTAAAAACATTTGTGCCAAAACGGTAGCACTCTTCTAAACCTTGTTTTAAAGAAATACATCTGTACCTACACCTTAGAACTCATGCAGTACTGACACAGAACATCAGTATTAAAAAGAACAGCCATTAAAAAAATGAACAGCCACACTTTTAATGGCTTTATACTATTCCATTGCCCAGATGTTCCATGCGTTAATAAGTGTGCTACTGATGAAGATTTAGGATGCTTCCGGACAACGGTGTAATGATGAGTTTATGCAAAGCAGAAAAGGTGCGTCAGAAATTATTGTTACTTTCCTTCTGTGGGAACCCTGTCTAGAGTGCGCCGGATGTTCAAGGCCAATCTGAGCGTGGGAATCCTATCAGAGTGTTCAAGGCGAATCTGCTATATGCAGGTGCAAAAGCAAGGACACAGCTATCTTACTGTACTACGCAGGCCTGCCCTTCTATAACCCCAAAGACTGGTGTCGCTATTTGGAAAGAAGCCTCTTTTCTCTAAGTTACTGTAAAGATGTGTTACTGGCCAGCCGTCACGTGGCTGCTTGGTGTGGCTCCTGCGTTTACTACTGTGTTTGCAATGGCTGCTGTGTTAGCAGCGGCCACTGTGTGAGGCTCCTTTGAAGAAAGGCTTTATCTGATGGCTACTTAGACGATAATAAAGACCCTCTTACACGCCTATGAGCCTATGACTTCTCACATCTTCTCCATGCACTACCCAGCATCCATAAAGGTCTAGTTCCTGGCAGGGGAACTGAGGCCCCACAGTTGGCATAGTTGAGCAGAATCAAGGAGTAAGTACTCCCACAACTGGCCCTGTGAGCAGGATCAAGGAAGAACTTACTCCAACAATTGGCGCAGCGAGCGAGCAGGGTCCAGGAGAGTGCGGAGGATTCAGGAGTAAGGACTCCAACACCCTCCTTTCAACATTAAAAAGTTCCCAGCTTTGAAAGAGTGTGCTATAAATGCACTGCTAGCTAATATTGTAATTTAAACAAACGTGCAATTTTGTTGTAATCAAGCTGCTGTGAAAACCTGATGAGTAGTCAAAAGCAGTTAGGTGTTTGTGGTGTAAGGGGTGGAGCGTGGAAGAGGCACATGGAAATAAGCAATGGGTGGAGTAGTCAATGGGAGAGGGAATGGAATTAGGTTATTTTAAAAAAACAAAACACTGTCTTCCTTAACTCACTTCAAGGATTGAACAACGAGGGAGATGTCTTAAGAATTACACCACAACTCCCTAGAACAATGTGTTTTTTCTTTTTCATGCTCTATTTTTCTTTCTATTCATTTCCATGGCATTATTTTTGACAAGCCAAAGATTTGCAATGTAAGCAAACTTGGACACTTAAGATCTAAAGCAAACATAGAAATAAATATACATAGTAATCTGTCCATATATACAACGTAAAAATGTTAACCAAGTTCAGAATAGTGTCCACCCTAATTTGATGTTTGTAAAATTGCTGAAAGTTTTCACAGCTTTTGTGTTTTCGTCTCTGAGTTTCCATTTTCAAGTAGCGCTGGTGATAGGAGTTGCCCCACAGCAGGGCATACTGATTAGGTTCTGACAACTAGAACGGACCATTTTTAAGACCCCCTTCCTTTACTGGACAAAATTATTTTCAGGAATAATCAGCACTCTGTTTCGTTGTAATACTTAAACACAAGAACTCCACAAGCAGTAACAGAGAATGACAGAAATGAAGTAACTCGAGTTCTGTTTCTTCATCCTCCTAATTACTGTGTCATCATTGCTCATTTCTGACTCTACTGTTTAACCCGCAAAGAAGCCTCTCCTGGAGACTGCAGCTCAAATGATTCCGAACTGTTAAGAACTTACCCTAGAAATAAATAAGAGGCTGAGTCTGCATGTGTTATTAAAGGATTAGTGATATAATGAATAAGTTATACAAGGGCGCTCATTTGAAGCATATTATATATGTATAAGTATATATGAAATAAAACACAACACTGACTTCACCAATTAGTTTAGGGCTCAGGCCAACAAAGGATTTTATTTTTTAGGGGTATTTATTTACTTATTTTTAATCCTCACCCAAGAATAGATGGATATGGATATATATATATATATATATATATATATATATATATATATATATATATATATTCTTTTTCATGCTCTATTTTTCTTTCTATTCATTTCCATGGCATTATTTTTGACAAGCCAAAGATTTGCAATGTAAGCAAACCTGGACCCTTAAGATCTAAAGCAAACATAGAAATATACTTTTTTTTTTTCATTGATTTTCAGAGAGAGGGAAAGACAGAGAGCAACACCGATGTGAGAGAAACACATCGATTGGTTGCCTCCTGCTCGAGCCCCGACCAGGTACGTGCCCTTAACCGGAATCGAACCTGGGATTCTTCGGTCCACAGTCCGACACTCTATCCACTGAGCCAAATCGACTAGGGCTTGAGGGGTATTTTATCAATAGCACTGTTTAGACTGTGGACACATGGTCATAATAATGATGACAACAATGGTTTTGGCATCTGAACATTCTCTGCTATCAGCCTCCTTACTGCCTGGACCTGAGGTGGACCACTCCCACCATCTCACCCTTGCTTTACCCGTCAAATTATCAAAATAACGCCAATGCATTTTAATTGGGAATGAATGGCCTGTAGTTATAATGACAAGAATTATCAAAATTGAAATTCTGAAAGAACACACATTATGTAAACCTGCCCTCAGAAACTTTCTCAACAAATTATGAGTTTTAAAGTTATCATGATTAACTTTTTAAAAAATGAAAGTGTAACATATATTCAGAGAAATGGACAAATCACAAGCTTGCAGCTTAATTAATTTTCATAAAGTGAACACACCCATGGAACCAGCAGCCAGATGAAACAGAACAGAATCCTTTCCCCAAGTAATCCCCACTTCCCACCCATGCAACCCCCTCTTCCCACCCAGCACAATCAACCCTGCACGCGCTCCACAAGGGCAACCTTGATCCTAAAACATTATACATGAGTTTTTTAAATCCTAAATAACCGTTGAGTCTTTTGTGTTTAGTTCACTCAGCATTATACCGTGAGAGTCGCCCAGGCTGCTGTGTGGAGTTCATTTGCCCTTGGAACTAAGAGTGTCCAATGAATAAAAACACCACGATCTATGATTCCACTACTGATGGACATGTGCAGTATTTCTATAGCGAACTGATTATGGAGAGTGCTACTCTGAACATTTTCAAATATGCTTTTGATGAACATACGTATGCATGTTGTTGGGTGTCGAATGGAACTGCTAGGTCAGGAGGGCACCGTGTATTCCAGCTTTCATTTAGATAAGAAGGACTGAAAGTTTCTCAGTTTCCTTGCCTTTTTTAAAATAACAGTTGGAGAAAACTTTGTATTTATTATTAGTGTAAATTTAATAAGTTAGATTTTAAAAGGCTCCCCAGCCTTTTAAATAACCAATTTGCTGTTAGAATTGCTTTGCCGTTACTCTTGAACATGGAAAATAATCATGTGGCCATCCAACCATATCACAGCTGCTCCTCAGGAATTTTCTAGGAGGAGGTATTGATGTGAAAGATAATTACCTGTCAGCTGATGATATTACGATTATCCCAGAAAGAAATGCAGTCACCGAACTCCCATAAAGCGAAGGTAGAATCGAAGAAAGAATGCTTGCATTAAATCAACAACAAAGGAAGCAAACTCTGTAATGAGTCTGGGAGTCAAGCTGTGTTCATTACCCAACCTACTGAAAACTCCAGGCAAACATCTCAGAGTTCTGGAGGCAAGCAAATGAGAAAAAATGTGCTGGTATCAAAGATGCAGACTGTTTCTGCCTAATCGGCTTTTCTCTGACCACAGGGTATTTTCTAAAAGCAAATGAATACAAAAATCCAAGAAACAGCTAAAACCAGCAAATTTATCTTTCCAACAAATTCCAAAGTCAAACCATATCCTATCCTTTGGGGACAGATAGCCAGACCTAAACACGTAGCTGGTCATGGGCGAGGGTTCCGAAGTGTTTAAAAAAACAAACAAACCAAACACTTGAAACTATGGCTGGATGGGGCAGGCAAGTCCAGGAAAACAGGCCCTTCTAAGGGGTCTTTCCCCATTTTTGTATTAGAACAGAGATGACTGCGTATGTTCTGGGTTCAGAGACCAACGCTTACTCCTAGCACTCAACACAGACATCCTTCTACAGCAGTGGTTCTCAACCTTCTGGCCCTTTAAAACAGTTCCTCATGTTGTGACCCAACCATAAAATTATTTTCGTTTCTACTTCATAACTGTAATGTTGCTACTGTTATGAATCATAATGTAAATATCTGATATGCAGGATGGTCTTAGGCGACCCCTGTGAAAGGATCGTTCAACTGCCAAAGGGGTTGCAACCCACAGGTTGAGAACCCCTGTTCTACAGTATCCTGGCCTGCTCTGCCTTCTGGCTGAATACCTTCAGATACAGGAAAATGTATACTCTGCGTGGCTTAGTGGTTGAGCATTGACCTATGAACCAGGAGGTCATGGTTTGATTTCAGGTCAGGGCACATGCCCAGGTTTGTGGGCTCGATCCCCAGTGGGGGGAGTGCGGGAGGCAGCCGATCAATGATTCTCTCTCATCATTGATGTTTCTATCTCTCTCTCCCTCTCCCTTCCTCTCTAAAATTGATAAAAATATATTTAAAAAAAAAAAAAGAAAATACCATGTGCTAGACAGACCCGATTGTTAGGCAGTTCTTTTTCCTGTTGTGTTAGGTTTTCTATTGCTTAAAACACCAAACTCATGATCTTCTACTTCTGTAGGTCAGACATCCAACATGGGTCTCATGAAGCTAAGTTCAAGGTACTGGCAGAGCTGCGTTCTTTTCTGGAGGCTCTGGGGAAGGCTCCTTGCCTCTTGCAGCGTTTAGAGGCCATCCACATTCCTTGTCTCTTAGCCCTTCCCCATCCTCAAAATCAGTGACACCAGACAGTCTTCATCACACTGCCAGCTGTCATCTCTCTACATCCCTTCTTCTGCCTTCCTCTTCCGCTTTCAAGGAACCTTGTGATTACATTGTGCCCACTCAGATCAACACATTCTCCCAGTCTGTTGATTAGAACCTTGATTCTCCTTTTCCATGAAATATAATATATTCACAAATATCATGGACAAGGACTTGGGCATGACTCACCACACCCATTAAGTTGCAACTGGCTTTCCTGCAACTTCTACCTAGAGCTCTGCAATCTGGAATCACGAGACCTAAGAACATGCCTGCAAGACAATTCTGCAATTCTCTCTTTTTTTTAAATAAATATATTTTTATTGATTTCAGAGAGGAAGGGGAAGGGAGAGAGAGAGAGAAACATCAACGATGAGAGAGAATCACTGACTGGCTGCCTCCTGCACACCCCCTACTGGGGATCAAGCCCACAACCCAGGCATGTGCCCTTGACTGGAATCGAACCCAGGACCCTTCAGTCTGCAGGCCGACACTATCCATTAAACCAAACCAGCTAGGGCTCTGCAATTCTCTTTCATTTCCCCCTTAATCTCACCTTTCCTTTCCCCCTTCTCATCCACAAGGTTGTGCAGGTCCTATCTGCTTCCCAGGATTCAAGTTTTACATTCATTTTTATTAGACGCCATCCTGATTTTGGACCTCCCTTCCATCTAGTCCAGATTCTGAAGCTTCGTCTGCTGTTGTCTCATCTCAGGCATCTGACTACAGCATGGACAGCAGTCGCTTCTTTGAGTCTCATGTCCTTATTTTTAACCACAGAGAAGACCTGCTTCCAAAGACCACCATGGTGATAGGAGACAAGGCATAGCTGTAATGTGCTACACAAACGACAGCTGTTAATAAAACTGACAACCATTCCTATTACCTTATTGACTTAAAATACAGACCAGGACAGAGATGAAGACAGAGCCTCAATCACATCTACAGAAGTGGGACCCAATGTAGATGGCGGTTTGAAATCAATACGTAAGATAAACACTGTCCCCACAGAGCCAGCCTGAGCCCAATCAACACTTATCAGCACAGATGCAACGCTGACTTTTTACAAACAGGAAAATCAGTAGTTTTTTTCTGATTTGTGAGTTTATGACAAGTGTTAAGTTTTGGGCATAACTGCTCAAAAATTACCATCTTTCCCACATGGATATGATTAGAGATGTTCTAGAATTCTTTCTGGAAATCAAAAAGGCAACCCTTAAAGTTGTGTGTTGAATGGATTAAAAACGTCTGTGTGTATTTGTGGGCAAGTCCTGGGAAACAATACAAGGTGTGAGGAGAAGCAGGTTACAATGCCAGGTAGAGAAAGCTGCCTGTGTCAGACAGCAAGGAAACAGAGTCTCCCCAAATTCTCCCCTAACTCACCCTTCTTACACTCATTACTTTATTCCCGTAGCTAAAGCATTCAAGTCACCAGGCAAGACTTTGGATTGGGTTCCCTACTCTATTACCTCTCAGTTAGTAAGCCCATTTACTCACGATTGTTCCACAATTTGACTTCATGCTTTTGAAATTAAAAAAAAAAATTTTTAATGCCATTTTAATTATAATTTTTAATTACATATTCAAAAATGATCCTTCCCATTTCATGGGAGAGGAGAGATGAGGCCTAGCCCAGTTGTGCAGGACCCAGAGCTCTGGGGGCAGAGCTCCTCTCTGGGAAACCCCAGGCCCTGGCGACCTGGCTACTGGGGGCTGAAGTAAGAGAAAGTGGGCACTAAGGTTGCCAAGTGAAGGGGGGGAATCGTGCAGCTCATGCAGAAGCAGTATTTGGCTGGTGATGCTACTTTGTCACTGGCTTCCCTGCTGGTACAAAGAGGAAGCAGAAAACCCCAAAGGCAGGGGCACCGGGTCAGGAAAGGAGCAGTTGGCAGACACGCCCTTCCCATCCCTTCCCACCCATCTCTCCCTTTCACCCCAAGGCTTGGAGAGGCTGGGCAGGAATTACTTGGTTGCAAAAATGAAAACATCAAGAGGATAGTCCCTGACAAGAGAGGGTATAATAGGCACTGATGGATTCAAGGAGACGCTGGCATTTTCAAACCACCACTTTGAACCTCTCCTCTTCATCCTCTCTGAGCAATGATCAAAGGACCAAGATTTCAAATTGTGAAGCAATTTTTTCCAATGGCAGCATCTGGCTCCTTGGCAGGAGGCACTGGGAGTTGGGCTCAGTTGTGGGCGGCCTTCCAGGGCTGCTGCATGGTGAGGCTCAGGCCGGGCACCTAGTGGGCCTGGCAGCTGCTCCAAGGCACCGAAGGACAATCACTCTGCACTGGGCTGCGAGCAGTGAGCGTGAGGCAGCAGTCCCCCTGCCCCCCGCTGCCCCACCCAGTGCGGACGGGGGGGTATCTGGCAGGGGGCATCTCTGAGGAAGCTGGCTGCTCCCAAACCCTCCTGCCCCACTCTTTTGCACGTCCCTGCCCCTGGCCAAGACCTCGGAAGCCAGCCCACATCTGCAAACAGAAGATTGGGGTGGGGGAAGTTGGATGGCCGTGGGAGAATTCCCCAGTAAAGCAACCTGCTCTTGGGGAGAACCGTGAAGCTGCCCGTAGGGAAGCAAGTCTTTGAACCTGTTCACGTAGGGCCCTTGTACCCCCTGCCCAGCACAAAAGGACGGCAGCTGTAGGTCTGCCACAGCTGTTTTTAATAAGAATAATAGGAATAAACTCAGCCCCCACTCCTCAACTTACTCCCTACTAATTATGGCATATATTTACATCTACAAAATAGAAGATTTTAAAAACACTACCAAGAGCCCCTTTATTGTGCAGATTGGCACCCCTATTTGAATTTCATAAACATTTAGGACTTCAAAGAATCTTAAAAGCTTGCTCTAATTACAATACTCTCTGCTTGAAAGACTGGCTGTTTGCATTGCAAATTCCTACAAATACCAGCATTCATTAAGGAAAAATTCAATTAATATCACCCACACCACTTCAGGTCACTGCCACTGGTGGCTTCACCCAGTAGCTGAGATGAAAGAGCCAAGGTCTCAGCCCAAGCGAGAAGCAGCTGCCCAGGTCAGCTCTTTCCAAAGGAGGCCTTAATGAGCGCTGGGAGCCCAGCTGAGCTGGCCCTGCACACACCACAGGCATCAGGCCTGCGAACGCAGGCCCAGGACCCCCCTTCCCAAACCCAGAAACAGGACCCTTTCCTGGTCTGGAGTTCCTGTGCAAGTCTTACATAAAACAGCAAAATCAGTCAACTAAGCCCAGAGTTGCCAAATAACTACAGGCCACCACGTTCAATCTGATTTTTAGATAAACATCACCTTTTGGGGTATCTGTATGTCCCAAAGATTGCATGGGATATATATACACTGAAATAATATACACTGTTTGCCTGAAATTCCAGTTTAACTGGGCGGCCTGCATCTTTATTTGCTAAATCTGGCAACTCTACTAACAAGTCATCTTTACTAAAAAGAGTAACAAGAATTGGAACTTACCCTCAAATTCTGATTGCTGTAGGATATCTTATACTTAAGATATCTTAAGTTAGAAAAAAAAATGAAGTGCAGCTCATTTAAGGAAAAACCAATGGAGTCTACAATGTTTGTAGGTGCATATGAAAGTACAGGAGGATACAGGGCTTGGGGGGGTGGGGGGGAGGCGGTCTCACTTTTTCTTCTATAGTCTTCTGAACTGCTAGGACTATTTACAATAAGCTTGTATTAGTTTTGAAATACAAAAATAATTTAAAATGAGTGGGTGGGTAGGATATACTGCCCAAGGGAGAAGTGATTTCACTTATCACCGAGGGGCTAAGTCCAATTTTAGAGAATTGACCAAGATCTCTGGGGGTGGGGGTTATAATTATGTCCAGACAATCCACTTATTCCTGGCAAAATTAAGTCTGGAAATAGGCAGCCATGCTGACTGTGTCACTTCAGCTCTTCCCTCCTCAGGCTTTTCTTGAGATCCAATTACAGAGAGAAGCTAACCAGGCCTCCACCTACAGGGCAAATGCTGGGAAGTGCATGGGGGTGGTGGTGGTGGTGGTGGGGGGGGGGGGTTGTATCTACTTTCCCCTGGACCTCTGTGGAGCAGCAGCTCTTGGTGGGGCTCAGGCTTAGCATCTCTGCCTGTAACCATGGCAGGGAGCAAAGCGAAATAGCCCCACACAAAAAAGGATGAACCCTGACCTCAGCTTTGTTAGCAATCACTGAGCCAAATGACCTAGGACAGAAAGCATTAGAGGAACAGCTGTCAGATGGATTCTCCCATGAGGCCCAGGGAACTCCCCATTTAGATTCTGCATCGTCCTGAAGAGTTCAAGGTTAAAAAAAAAAAAAAAAGTATCCATGGTAAGTCTGAGGCTCAAGGATTGGGGGGAGTAGAGTGAGCTTCTAATCCCATTTTCCAGGTGGTCCTAGGAGTTCTGGCTGTGTTTTCGGGGGATTCAGAAAGGATCCTTTCAAATAAAGGGACTGCCTGGGGATCAGTGTTCTCACCCTCAGCTCTCCCCTCTGCAGGCTCTGTGAGCTCTGTGGCCACAGGGTGCTCTGCCACACCCAGGAGGGGTGAGTCTGTCCAAACATCCACTTCCCCTGAGAACCCCTTCCCATCCCCTTCCACTGTCCCAACTCTTTCAAGGTTCAGTTCCAATGCCATGTCTTCGTGAGGCCTTCCGAAATGTCCTTAGGCGCAAAGGGCTCCTCCTCTCTGTGTGCCCACGTTTTCATGTGGGCTTCTACCCAAAGGTGCAGTCGTTTATCTGCTTGTGTGCCTGCCCCTTACTTTTGTCTGTCTGCCCAGCTCTCTAGGAGCAAAGTCAGAGTTCATGAACATTTGCTGAATGGTCCACTAGTGATGTGTGTATTTATTACTAATGTAAATAGTTATTTTCATAAGAACCCAACAACTGCAGACATCACCTAGTACAGCTTTTGTGTGAGTCTCCTGCAGTCTCCTCCCTGCTCTTTAGTACATTTTTTTAAAAGTATATTTTTATTGATTTTTTTTACAGAGAGGAAGGGAGAGGGATAGAGAGTTAGAAACATCGATGAGAGAGAAACATCAGCTGCCTCCTGCACACCCCCCTACTGGGGATGTGCCTGCAACCAAGGTACATGCCCTTGACTGGAATCAAACCTGGGACCCTTGAGTCCGCAGGCTGACGCTCTATTCACTGAGCCAAACCGGTTAGGGCTTTAGTAAATTTTTTGAGGAAGATTACCTAACAAACTACCAGGTACCTACTAGATCTGCTCACCCTATCAGAGCTGGCTAAGAGGCAGTTATTGTACCCGGTGTGAAGCCATTTCTCTCGTTGAACAAAATAACGTTCCAGCCAAGTGCCGGGAGCCGGTCCATCCTTGCTGTTTCAAGGGACCTGGCATATATGGCATACTGTTCTTAATATGTTTGCTCACCTTCTTGGCACTATGTGTTTTAACCAAGGTCACCTCTCTGAGAAAGGTTGTTTCCCCAGGTAGGGATTTTCCCCTGAAGTTAGGGAGGGAATAAAACCCCTCAACTAAGTGCCAGGCGGGTAATTAATCACTTTAACTATGAACAATCATGCTTAAGCTACATAATCTTTACTCCCTGGAATGGAGATAAGAAAAGCCCTAACCTTTGGAATAGAGATTGAAAGGATTGGAATCAACTGGTATAAATACAGATGTAACAAGACAACAGGACACAGAACCTAGACACAGAACCTAGACAGAACTTAGACACAGAACCTACACAGAACCTAGAGACAGAATCAAGCGAGAGAACATGGCAAAAGATCCTGGACAGAAACTGGCCACAGAACCTAGAGACAGAACCTAGCGAGAGAACCTGGCTGAAGAACCTAGAGACAGAACTTGGCTACAGAACCTGGATAGAACATGGCAAGAGAACCTGACTAGAACCTGGTGACTGAACCTGGCTGGAGAACCTGGACAGAACCTAGCGAGGGAACATGGCTACAGAACCTGGCTGGATAACCTAGCGAGGGAACATGGCTACAAAACCTGGCTGGAGAACCTAGCAAGAGAATATGGACACAGAACCTGGCTGGAGATCCTAACCAGAACTTCGCTGGAGATCCAGACCAGAACTTGGGTAGAGATCCTGGCTAGGCTGCTGATCAACTGAACGCTGTCTCCGTGTCATTCCTTCTTCGCCGACGCCGTCCACACCTTTGGGGACCCCTGGACCTGCTGGGGTTGGACCCCAGCAGCCAAGGGGAGGGGGGAGCTGTGGAAAATCTACCACATATATTGCTCTGCTGAATAAATACTATACATAGGACCCCTGCTCCCTGGGGGAGGCCTGCGAAGCAGCTCAGAACATGGGGCTGGGAACACAGGAAGGAAGCCAATAACAGACAGCAGTCACTGCAGAAAGTGCTAACCAGGCTCCACATATTTTTCTTATGAAATCAAACCAAAGTGGGTGGGTGTGCAAGCTTACTGGCTCCCCTGTCCCTCCACATGAAATATCAGAGCCTGCCTATCTAGAGATGATTTTTCAAAGAACAGACTCTCGGTGAAGATAATCAGATAATCACAGTCCATCTGAAGGGAATGTATTATGTATTAGCCCTAGGTACCTCCGAATATGGTGGTATTTCTAGCTAACCTTCCTTCCACATACATCATTCCATCACTTAATATCGCTCACGCATTTTCAGAACTTAACACCCTTTTGAGATGGAACAGAAATAGACAGAAATGGGAAACTGGAACAGAAAGGCCCTTTCCTTATTGATAGCAGTTTAGAACACGTGGGGAGAGATTTATTCCATTTTGCTAACTTCCTTTCCCATGAATAGCAACAGGGACATTTGGTCCCAAATGACAGACTCAAGTCTACAATTCAACCTAAGTCATGCAGAATCCAGTGAGACCAGGCTGAAACTCCAGACGGGCGTCCATACAGCCAGTTGACTTGTGCACCAATTTCTTCTGCTTAAAGAAAGCCCGGTTTTTAATTTATAGTGCTTGTCATTTTGTCCAAACACTCTGATTTCATTCCCACCAAGATAAAAGCATCTTCTAAAGGCTGCCCCTTTCCAAATAGCTCACTTCCCCTTCTCTGTTTTATAAAATCTTCTCATATCTGCTTTGGTTAGTAAAACTAGCCTTTCTTTTTCTTCCCCTAAAATAATATATTAAGAAACTAAGTTGAGTGACTACAAATATATTGGTAATTGTTTATACTGAATGTTCATAATTCCAAGAATTTTAAAAAGGTAGCATAAATAATCACAGGGTAACATATATATCCTGGTTTCTAAGACACCCATACTTTAATAATGATTTCAAAGAAAAAAGAAACACTGTATTAAATATATATATACAAATTTTGTTTTGTAACAAGATATACACATCCACACAATTTCATTTTCATATTATTTCCTTATTAGTCCAATCAAATTTGCGACTAAGCCTTTATCATACTTACGGTTCTTCTGAAGAGCTTTTGGCCATAGGGTTATAAGTAACTTGTTAGTAACATATGGCTTTCTCTGCACCAATGTTTCAAAATTTGACACTCTTGAGCATTGGACAGAGAGAAGAATTACTTAAAAAACAATAGTTCCACTCAATTTCTTATTTGGTTAAATCCATAATTTCTCATTTATTTCCTTAAGTAAGCTACATATGCCTGGAAAGGAACTTCTTTTGCAAGTCAGCTCAAGCTGCAGCTGGGTTTTTGTCTTTCAGGATGCATGACCAAATCACACCCACCTCTTCCAGCTCTGGGAATTCTATGATCAATACCAACACAGTTGGTATTTTGTCTTAAATTAGCTGCAGTGTCTGCCATCCCACTGGCAACCCATCCGCATGAACCTCAATGCGGAAACCAAGCTGGGCTCTGACCATCTGTGGGTGGACATCTTCCTTTTTGGGGGCCCACACAGCACCTGATCATTGTTTATAAGGAAAAAAAAGGATGGTTTTCTGCCAGTACAAAATGTTAGCCTCACTTATTATAAATCTGCTTCCACACTCATCCCCAATCATAATAACAATTTCAATGCTGCATCAAACTGTAATTTTTCTGAGACATAAAAATTAGGAACTCAAATTTAAGCTAAAATTTCACTAGTAGTGTATAGTACTATAGCACAAATAACTAAGGAAACAAAAAGATGATGAGATGCCCTCTATTGGTGAGGGGCACAAAGAGCAGGCAATAATAACCACATCACCACTTACTCTTCTATGGAGGGGCAGGCAAGGTGCTTATGATATTGACTATCAGAGCACCCCACTTCTAGGACTGTTGAAATGGTAACAAGTATACGTCTTAGAATGGAGGGAATAGAGAATGAAGGATTAAAGACTGAGTAGAAAGAAAAAATAACTGCAGACGTAGAGGAATTCAAAGAACAGAAAATGACAATAGAAAAGTTGTTTTGTTTTTAAATTATGCCACACAAGGCTGATGAAGATGTCTGGAATACTCACTCACTGCTTGACGACTTTAGAAAGCAATTTGGTTATTTACACACATACACATACATATATATTCTAAGCCATATTATTAATGCCTAATAAAATAAGAATGGCTAGCTCTGGCTGGAGTGGCTTGGCTGGCGCATAGTCCCATGCACCAAAAGGTCACTGGTTCGATTCCAAGTCAGGGCATATACCCAGGTTGCGGGTTCGATCCCAGGTCACAGCACCCCTATCAGGGCGTGTACAGGGGGCAACTGATGGATGTTTCTCACATCAATGTTTCTCTGTCTCCTGTTTCCTCTCCTTTACTCTCTCTCTAAAATAAACAGAAAATGCTCACTGGAAGCACCTACTGATAGAGTAGATATTCCAAGTAAATTCATTCTTAGTCATTAGAGGAAGCCCATGAGATTTCAAACTGCAACAAACTGTAAACCTAATTCATATGGCCTTTCCTCATTTATTTTAACAGCTATGACTGAATTCTTTATAAAGGCTAAGTACTGTTAACTATCCTAAGAAGGAATATCTTCTATCATATTCACAGAAGTGCTCAATTTTAATTCTGTAAATCTTAATTCAATAAACTCCTATCTAATCTTGGAGTAATTATGTCAGATTTGCATGTCTCATACCAGCCAGCACACTCTAAACATCTGCAATCTAGACCACCTCATTTGGGCATTCATGAATGACTGAAGAGGTCCAAACCTGAAAGCATGTATTAAAATCACCTCCTGAGTAAAACAGGTGAAAGTCTGGAAGCAAAAACAAGAACATACTTGCTAAGCACTTTCCATTCCACTTTATATTCAAGTAATATGCTAATTGTAAAAAAACTTATTAAAAACCAATACTGTTTAATTTGAAAGTACTGAAAATGGTTTCTTTTCATCATATCCTATAATTTCTGATGACTTTTAATTCACTTGGATAGAACAGTCTCTTTTTATATGCTTCACAACAAGAACTCTTCATCTTTCTGGTCTCAGGACCCCTTCCCCACTCTTAAATTTTACTGAGGATCTCAAAGAGCTTGTTTCTATAGGTTACATCTATCTATATTTTCTGTATTGGAAATTTAAACTGAATTTTTAAAAAATATTATCTAATTTAAAAAATAAGCTCATTACATGTTAACATATATATATATTTTTAAAAAACTAGGCATACCTATAGTTAAAACAAAGTTAGTGAGAAGGTACTGTTGTTTTATATTTTGCAAATCCATTTAACGTGTAAATTAATGGGAAATACCTAGATTCTCATACTTGCTTCTACATTCATTTGTCAGGACACGCTGCCTTGGCTGAGGGACATGAAGAAACTCCAGCCTTCCACAAACATGTAACTGGAAAAGGAGAGACTATCTGAATAAGCTCATCAGATAACTGTGGTCATTTTTCTTTACGACAATTAAACTGGACAGGTGACAGTTTCTTAAAGGCTAGCTGAAGTGCAGAATCTGAAGCCCTGTCCATGAACTTACACACTCCGCTACATTAAAACCCACTGGTTTGTCTTGCACAGTATCAAAAAATTGCATTAGTTAATCTGACTGTGGCCCTCATCAAAAAGTCTTTTAAGGGCTAGGAAGCTGTCAAGTTCACTGAGGTAGATACAAGTTTTCGAAATTCTTATTTTTACTTGGAAGCTCAAATTTTATCTTTTGTAGCACTTATTGTCAGCTGTTTTCCTTGATGTGGCAGGCAGGCTCCCGGCATTCGTTTTCAATGTGCACTCTAGGTTCCAGATGGGTAAGCTTCATAAAGAACATTCTTGGTGTGACTGGCTCTTTTTTTTTTTTTTTTTTAACCCTGTGTGCATACCCTCTTGCTTCCGAGCCATCAGAGTGTGCATGTCAGCAGAGTGCAAAAGGCAAATAATGTCTCCTTTCATAATGAAAATAGTTTTGACCTTGTCAATCCAAAAGAATACTGAAGAACCCTCTGTGGGGTCCCGCAGGCCACTCTTAGAAAACTTCTGTGTTATCATATAAGTGGCCCTCCAACCATCACTAAGTGGCAGCCACCAATTTAAAAAGGAGAAATGACCTTTTTATCCACATATATTACCCACCCTAAGAACATTAATATCAGTAGAAGGCTATTTCTATAACTCAAATTTAATACAAAAGCATGAAAAACGAGAGTTAGTTACTATGCAAGGATAACAGAAGCTAAACAAACTAAATGTAATATGTAAACTTCCCTCCAAGGAATTTAAAACATAAATTTTTCCTTCATTCATCCACTTGTCTCCCCATTTGTTGGGCTTTGTGTGTGTGTGTTGGGCACTTGTACTGGAGACATGGAGAGTGGTTCTCAGGTGGACTCCGTGGCCAGGATCCATAGGGCGTGAAGCAGTCAGGGAACAGAGCAGAGGCACTAATGTCAAACTTATCCAATTTCAAGACCAAGTCCCCACCCTGCATGCAGCCTGTCCTTCATAATCTCCGAGTCTTTGTCTTCTTAGCTGAATACAAAGCAAATTCCGCTAAACACCGTGAGGACTGGGTGAGATGCATGTAGAGCATTAGCGCGGCCCCCAGCCCACAGCGGGTATTCAATAAGCGGTCGCCACTGTTGTGAATAAGGTCCCCCAGAGGCAGCCGGGGGTCCAGCGAGGAGTGGGACACACATCCACATGATTATGACACAGCATGAGAACTGATTACCCACAACATGCGGTGGGAGTAAAAGGAAAATCAATGGTCTGCCTAAGTGAGGAAGGTGCGATAGTAAACGAGCCGCCATCCCAAAGGGAAAGGGAGCTGGCCCCACGGAGGAGGAGGAGAAGGGAAATGTACAACAGATGCACACGCAGGCTGGGCACAGGACAGAGCAAGGGAAACGCTCTGGAACCAGCTCACGTAGGGCCGCTGATGCCATGCTAAGGAGCGCACACCTTTGAAGCTGTTCTCTTTTTCTCTTTCTAAAGAATGAGGACTTATAAACACTCAGCACTAGCAGGTCATCTGGTCCCCTATGCCCCCTGACCCCCAATACACACACATTATACTCATGCTGCTTTCAGGTCTCTGACCCATCAGCAGTGCCCTGGCCCCCGCTTGACGTGGAAGAGGAAGAGCAAAATGCCTCCCAGAGGCTGTGGGATATCAGGGAGCCCCAGCAGCTGGTGGACTCTGCACTTAATGTTTTAAAGCACAAATGAGGCACATACTGGGCAAAGCCACTTTGTATTCTCTCAGGCACTTCTAAGACCTTGAAGCCCGCCAGCTCTACCTTCATCCCAGCCCCAACCTTGCCCCAGGTCCTATGCGACCGTGGAATTTACAGGTTGCTTTGCTTAATGAAGTGAGAAGTAAGAGAAAGAGGGTCTCGTGGCCCATGTTTTCCATCCTGATTCGACCCGTCAGGGAAGCCTCTTGTCATTGCATGAGTGAGCCCCGAAGCCCAAAGAGGCCGCCCGCCTCTTGCTGTTTGGCAGAAGCAGCAGGGCACAAGCCCAGCGTGAGGGCGGCACACAGGTGCGAGCCATGACCCACGGCAATCCTGCAGGTGCAGGTGAACATGCAGTCAGGTGCATCCACGGCCAGCTGTGCTGCTCCACACTCACATGGGACTTGACCACTCAGACAAAAGCCAATGAAATCACTGCAAGGTCTTACTCACCCAGAATTTGACGAGGAAGAAGGCATTTTGAGGGCCCTTGCCAAACAGTTCCTTTAAGCCACCTTTCTTTTCAGGAAATTTGTCATAAATCTGACGAATGTCCACTGATTCGAGCAATGGGTCACTGTAAGAATGGTTGGCATGCCCAATGTGCACGAAGAGGTGTTTGTTGTACTGCAAGAAACCAACAGAAACATTCCCATTACAAACCCTTTGAACAACCTGGGACACATGCATCGTGAACTGGATAGAGAGTAAGTGGTCTTAAAATCCCGGAATTACGCCTTGATTAGCTGAGAGTCCATACCTTTGAAAAGATGAAGATGTTAGAAAAGTCATTATAACTTGGGGCAAAAACAATCATCATTTTTTTTTTAACTAAAGTTGACATACAATAACATATTAGTTTCAGGTATACAATATAGTAAAACAGTCACTGTCTTTTATTGAGAAGGGTATGTATTTTCCCAATGCCTAAGAAAGGCTTTTTGTAGACATAGAAGTAAACAACAGCTTAAGTTACCCAACTACCAAACCAAAAAACAATTCTATTACCCAGTTTCACGAGACTCAGCTGAAAATGACAGTGACGCCTTTTGGAGCCTATTATTCATGGTGTAAGCCCAATAAAAAGTATGTGTGTAGTTAGCTAACATCATCGCCCAGAATGCACTTCTCACTCCAGCTTCCCTAGCAGCAGTGTGGGTGCAGCCTTCTGAGCTCTGGTCCCTGCCTACCTCTTCCAGCAGGAATGAGAGGGCTGAGCCTTTTTTCATCAGTCCCCTTAGTAACCAATCTCAAACTTCTGCATAAGGGCCAGTCAATATGTGGCTATCAGTGCAACGTTAGGGTCAGGGGGGAGGATTCATGGCATAAGGTTAGCAAGAGGTTGGTAACAAAGGAATACCAGTCATTCACAGTCACACACAAAAAAGAAACAAAAACACCAAACACCTAAGAAGACATTTAACTTACAAAGGAAACCCTTTCTTTGCCTTGCTTTGGTATGAGATATGGAAATTGACCACAGAGGAGAATGTCCAAACCAATGGTTCTCACCTAGGTTGCAGCAGAATTATCAAGGAGCATTTAAAAATCACCAATGCCTGGGCTCCACCCAGACTAATTTGGAATCCCTGAGAATGAGGCCAGACATCAGTGATTTTTAATGCTCGGTAGGGAAATTCCAATATGCACCTAAGTTTAAGAACCTCTGGCTTAGATGCTCTACTTCAGACCCTCCCTGCCCATCCTTCCTGCGGTATAGGCCGTAAGACCTACCTAATGGGACACAAAGACATCTAGGGGTGCATGGGTTCCAGGGAGCTCAGAACTTAATGGGGTTCAAAGAGAAACCTTGTGTCTCTCTTCGCCTAGCAGTCCCTACTCACTTCTTGAGTTTAAACTGGCATTTCTCCAAGTAGAGGCTTTCTGAGTACTGATCCCATAGAAGCCTCAAATAAAAGGATTGGTTAGGACAGCCTACCAAGAGTACTGCAAATCAGCTATGACACCAGGCAGTGCTTCCCCAGTGTCTAACATGGGGAGAGTGATGGCATCTACTCCATAGGGTGGCTGTAGGATTTAAATGAGACACTGCTTATACAGAGCACACTAGAACTCCTAGATCCAACAAAGATAATGCTGGCTATTACGATTTTTAAATAGAACCTCCTTCTTTGAGATTCACAGCGAATACTAGCATATTAAAAGCACTGCAGTAAAGAGACATTTTTTTAACCTTGTATAACCCAAAGTTTCCCAAACTCATTTGATCACAACCCTGTAAAAATATCCTGTGGAAGTGCTGGTTCAAATCTGTGACCTGCTGCCCACACCATGGACCTGTGGCCACAAAGCCAAAGGGTGAGCCAACCCCCGACAGTGGTCCACAGTGTTGCAATATGGGGAGTGTGGCCAGGTCCGGGCATCTTCTGGGAGAAGGCTAAGCCCCCCTCACATTCAACATCAGAGAGCTATCTTAACCAAGGCTTCAACATCCCTCAAAGGCACCCGCTAAAATGAAAAACCAAGTGGAACCTATCGAGCTCTGACATGGTCCCCGCCTCTGCTCCTTCCAGTTACCTGGAGACTCTCTGGTGGGACTGAGACCTGGAAGCTACTGGGAAAGAACAGAGTGTGCCTGTGCGGGAAGGGAAAGGAAAACACGTTTACATAAAGTCAAAGCCGGGCTGTGTTAGGGAGGTGAGGCATGCGATGGGGCCGAGTGCCTCTGATCTTTCTGTAGGTTTTCTCTAACGCTCTTGGTCACATCGTCTTTTCAGTTACAAGCAAATACTAGTAAAAGCCCACAGAAACGTATAAAGCACAACTGCTAAGGGGCTTCCAGTCTCATCAGTGGGTAAAAGGAGATGTGCAATGTGGTCTCAGGTACTGTACTCCTTGCCTCACAATGACATTGTTAGATGGATTTTATTAAGGTCACTTTACAGGTAAGGAAATAGAAGCTTAGAGATGAATGGACCTGTCTGAGGTCACACATCCGGGATTAGTCCTGGAGTTAAGAATAAAACTTGGATCTGTCAACGCATGCATCTTGGTGCGAATACCAACCACACAGTCTCCCAGAAGAAAATGCCCAGACCCTTCTAACGCAGATCTACTTTTGGTTTGAAAGTTGATTTGAGAAAAAAATGAAAGAAGCTAAATAGTGTTTTCAAAATTGTAAGATGTTAAATTAGAATTCGGGAGAAACGTAATGATTCACAGATGCATCAGATAGAGTCTTGAAAGGTTTCTATTTTGAGGAAATTACCTTTGTGCCCAAGTGGCTGAAAGGAACTGAGAAGGGGCAGGCTGTCTTTGCCAAAGGAAATCGGGCACTGACTCTCCAAGGCTGGTGACTTGAAACCAAACCCTGACTGTTGGCATCTGAGTGGCTTTGTTCCTGCCAAGAGGTGACTTTGTTGCTAAGAATACCAAGGACTAAAGAAGGTGTCCTGGAGACCACAGCAGTGAGACAAACAGACCTCACTCTCTCCCTAACTCAACCGGGGCAGGTCAGGAGTCCCTGTGCCCCCAAATCCAGAGGCTGAAAAGAAAAAAAAAATCTATCTGATAGGTGTGGGTTCAAGTTTTAATGAAATTAGAACTCTACAAACCATTTGATGAGGCTCTACCTACTACTTCCCATCCTGCCAGTTCTCCTTAGAAGGGAAGAAGGCCAGGGTAGACACAACCTTCCCTCTCTCTCCCCCGCCCTCCCAAATAAATCCCATTTCCTTTCTAGTAGGGCTGGTTACCCAAAACTAAAGGTGGGACAAAGCCAAAAAAAGAGTACTTCTATTCTGTAAGGCAAAAAACAAATATCTGAAAACAACAACAAACCAAAGCCCCAAGTATTGGGGGTAATATATACGCTAAGCACTGTGCTAGGCACAGGGAATCCGTGAGCCAATACTTCAAAGTCCCTCTCTTCACAGACCCTACAGAGTGACTACAGAGCTAGCTTACTGCCTCTATAGTCAATCATGTGTTGCCCATGTAAACATGGGTTCTCAAAGATTCCTAGAGAAAAGGCTGAGGTTAAAGACAGTCAACATCTCTTGTACATCACATGACCTAAGTCAGCATGTACCTGCTTTTTAAAACTATGGATGACTTTATTCTCATTAGCAAAGAGAACCTGTGTGGAATTCTCCTTGGAAATGTGAGTTAAGTTTCACATCTCTAAGGCAAAAGCCTGATGAAAACCAAGTCATCCATCACCTGTGAGAGTATAACACACTCTCAGATCTGTAAGGTTTCAGGAAATTAATCTTTGTAACCATTCTCGGTTAGCTGTAGGAGGATACATTCCTATGAAATGGAGTAAATCAAAACAGAGGGAGATGGGGCCCTGACCCAGGGGAGAGGAAGAGGAACTCGCTGGCCAACAGCTGGGCCGCTGACCTGGACAGAGACCGGTCCAGTGGAGGAGGAGCTGGAGGGGCCCTGGAGGGATGTCACCAAGGGGATGTGGACCTGAGAGATTCCCTGACTTATGTGACCATCTGGAGAAGAGTGTGAGAGTTCTGTTAGAATTTGTGAGGATGAATTCATGTAATGTAAAAACTGAACAAATAAAAAAAAAAAGAAGAAATGACAAACCCTAAAATAACAAGCTTTACACTCAAGAAATGGTTCTAACACATCACACATTAACCACACCATGCACAAAACTGACACAGGTTTGTCATATAAGCACTGAACATTAAACCAAAACTTGTGATCTAACCGCATTGGGAAGGATAGAAAGGGGGGCGGGGGTGTCATATGCTAAATTTAGAGAGCTAAGTCCTGGTCTTCCACAGTAAAAAGTCAACAGAAAATGTCTAAAATTGATGGGCTGAGATATAGAGGATAAGCATGTTATTTAGAAATATGGAGACGATATCTGAAGAACTGGCCAAAGGGCTGTAAGCAGCTGTCCCTGAGGAGTAGGGCTGTGAGGTGGGAAGACCTGGGGCAGGGGGCTGCTGCTTTTCCTCAGGCCACGAGTGAGGCTCCATTTGGCTTATATGTAAAGCATTTGTACTACATTAAATTAAATAAAAACTACCTTGAAACAACCTAGAGTTTTTTGAGGAAGGGAAAGGACTATAAAGGGAAACGAAAACATTAAGAGTCGTGCTTCAGGCTGTTTATTCTAGCCGACCACAAATTCCCTGGACCTGAAAGGAACTTAGTCAGATCACAGAGCCTTCCTAAGGCTCAACCTCTCAGGACGACTGGCCAGAAGATGAATCCCTGTCGCCTGCAGGGTTCCCCCAAAAGAACGATGTTGCACCAGCAAAATCCTACCTGGACCAACCGGACAGGTGCTTAGCAGCACCTGACACAACCCTCACACACGGATTTCTCTTTCAACTTGGGGAAATGCTCATTTCCTCTCTTTACTGCTGTAATCCCTCCAGTTCTTTTTCACAGCAGTTTTATGTAGTGAAAAGGTGAATGTAATCCTAGAAACTCAACAAAGTTACTTGCAAAGGGTTATTTAGCTGCCCTGGGGGTTTCACAAACGGCTTTCCTCCGCCCTCACAGCTGTTCTGAGAGGTCACTTTCTCTCCTGGTTCCTGGCTCTCTTTCTCTCTGCTGCTGAGGGAGGTTGAGGAGTCAGATGGGGATCTGGTCTGAACCCTGGTGCTGGCACCAGTGTCCAGCTGAGTCATCTGGGACAGCGACTCCAGCCGCTCTGCTGCCTTGTCCACCTCCGTGATACAGGGGCAATAAACAGGACTACCTCGAAGGAGTGCCACAAGGATTAAGTGAGACAACGCATGGAAAATACATAATGCTGCGCCCAGCACGTCACTTATTGTTACTACATTTCCCCAAATAATCATGATGCTTCTTTACTTCGGAAGAGATCATCTGAAAGTCAGGCTGTCCTTCTGACAGCAACAGAAGTGAAATACTCAACTTTAAAGCAGAAATTAAGAGAGGTAAGTTTCAGATACATTAAGGTGATTCCTTGTTTGGACACTGCCATTAGCTACTGTAATGTAGAGTGGCCGAGGTGGGGGTGATGTGCACATGGAGAGATCTGGCCCCCACACTTCCCACAGGCACATCAGAGCCCACTCTCTGAAGTAGGCAAAATCTGTCCTCACAAGTGGGGCTGGGGCAGCCTGGGAGGGCGCCCATCACCACGGACGAGACAACCACAACAACACAACTCCCACAGGGGCCACTGGGGTCTTTCTTTTCTCTCTTTTTGTAAAGGACTGCCAATCCATTTTACTCTAAAGACCTCCGATGAGGCAGTTCACTTTTTGTGGAAAAGGAAGGAAAAGCCCCACAAATCTACTCCTTGGCATCTGGGCTGCTCCTTAGAACATGCCTCAGCGCTGCAGTACACTATCTAACCTGAAGATGGCGGTATTCTCATAAACTTGTCCCAAAAATTCCAAGTATGTGAAGAACGTTAGTAAAACCTTGAAAAATGACTGCTGTCAAATAATACCAAGAGAGAAATTATAATCCACTTAGGAATTTAAAGAAACCAAGACAAATAACTCATGTCGAGGGATGATAATGTACAAGTTGGAACAGAGCAAGGACAAATCACCTCTATTTGCTTCCTGTCACGCTCCTGCCAGGACTCCCTGTCCAGACACTCCCAGAGCAGCCTGGGCAACCTGTGATGACCCCATGGAGTGGCTGCAGGGCCAGCCAAGGAAAGTGACCTATATACTCAGTCCTTGGGGGGACAGGAGGGACTGTCCTGGGCTCTGCCACAAGCAGGCTCCATCCTGGGCTGACTGCTCAGAGACACTGGCCCTGTCTGGTTACTTGGCCCTGGTGCTGCTTCATGCCCTCCCTGTGCTCTTCCCAGAAAGAAACATCGAAAATAAGAAACTAGGAGCAAGCAAGTCCTTCCTTCCCAGATCGCACACCAGGATGCAGGCCCTCACCCCCACTTCCCACGTCCACCTCCATCTCTCTAGAGGGGCTGCTGTTTCCGTAGAAAGCGATGTGTCTTCCCCACTGAAGTGCAGCTGTAAGGGCCACTGGCTGAGTGCAGGGACAGCAACCAGGAAGGCAAGCGGGCGTGGGGCTGACCTGCCAAGGAAAGCAGATGGAGCCTGGCTGGGGCCTCTGTGAAATGTCTATAAAACCCAGATTTCCAGATGCTTTCAATTGCCTCATCCCCAAATGGTAATGAAGAAAGAGAATGAGTGCCCAGAGCAGCTCAGACATTGGAAGTAAACCATCCACTGCTATTGAGAGAGGTGCATGGATGAGCCCATAGAACAGCTGGGCAGTCATGCAGGAAAGGGTGACAAAACCACACCGCACCCAAGGGAGCCATCATCTCAACCTCAGAAAGACACTTCATCTCCATGCCCTACTGGAAGACCACACTTGGTAAAATATATGAGAAAAGTCTGGGAAAGGCACAGATACTGGGCAGAGCCAACCGGCAGACCAGCTGTGGCCTTCCTCTCAGAGCCTCCAGGGCAAGTTGCTTTCTGACCATTTATTCTGAGCATGGGATGCAGACATGAACAACACACGGGTAGAATCCTGGCTCTGTTGGTTTTGAGCTGTGTGACCTGAGGCAAGTTCCTTAATCTTTCTGGGCCTTGGCTTCCTCCTCTGAACATAGGGATGACACCTGGCCTGCGGATACCTGGGGGTCAATGTGAAGGTCAAATGAAACAGTAAACAAGACAGCTCTGTGTGAGCCGTAGGGAGCTGCACAGATACTGGCTTGAAGGTTTACTATTAATGAGATCCACACACAAGCTATGAACTGGGGTAGAGGAACTTCTTTTATAAAGGACCAGAAACCGATTTGCTCAAACAGTTGTTTCCCATAAATGCAGAACCCCACAATGAGATGTAGTGTCAGCCCCAGCAGCCACTGCAGGCTTGGAAGCTTCTTCAGAGAAACCTTGGCCTCCTCCACCCTGTCCAGGACCCAGGAACTTAAACCTTGCTTTTGATCTTGTTTCCTTATTTCTCCAATCGAATCCCATGCAAACCATTCACCCTTTTTTCTGTCCCGGGCCTCCTCAATGCCTTGTTTCCTTAGCTGGTCACATTTTCCAAAGCAAAGTCAGGGTCTGTAGTCTAACAAAAGACTTTTAGCTCTCCGTGAATTTAGGCCTTTGAAAGAAGCTGTACAGATAGGAAGGTTAAATCATGCTCAGGCCATTTGACCAACTGCCTTTATGGGAAAGAATCAGGTGCGCTGTAGGATGTATTTGCAGAACTTCAGTGCAGGTTCCCCTGAAGGGGAGACCTCGGGCTCGCTCAGACTGTGAAGATTGCTGACTTACTCCTCACACCAGGAGGCTCCATGCTTCAGGCTGCTCCAGCCACTTAGAAGTAAAGAGGCCAGGACACCCCAGCAAAACCCCTTGCCTCCTGACTGAGGACCTGCCATCACCCAAGCCTGGGGACCCTCCAGGAATTCTCTCCTCCCGTGGAACCTAAGTCAAGTGTCCTTACTTTCCTCCTCCTCCAAATGTCCTGCCCATCTTCCGGCTGCCACCTGTGAAGCGGTAATGAGTCTTGTCTTCTGCACTCCCCCAGGGGGTGCATCCTTCTCTGTGAGATGAATGCGTTGGAAAGACCTCCCTCAATGTTGGTCATTGCTGCTACCTTCCCCAGTTTTTCAAACTTTGGACTCTGGATTAGGACAAAGTTCAAGTATCAACCCTGTCATCTATGAGCCCGGTGTTGGGCTGTTGTTAACTTAAACTTGCTGAATGTCTCTGTTTCCAATATCCCCTTCAACAGGTTTCTTTTGAGGAAAGGTGATTAAACTGCTTCCTCCTTGTTCTGTGACTTTTCAAATCATACTACCATTCCCACTCTCAAAAGATCGGTCATTTCCAGAATCCTCTTCCTCCACAGCTAATTAACCCCTAACACCTTTTAGAGTTATAGACACAATGTCTATCCCCTGGGTCACTGCTTGTGCCCGGGGTTGGTGCTTGTCACTCATCTCCTAGCCCAGCCCATTCTCTGACCTGCTACAGCTGTCATCTTTCTGAAACACATCAGATCACAACTTCTCTTTAAAAAGGAGGGTGAGAATATGTCCATATTATGCTGTCCATGTATTAAAATCTGTGGAAATAGAAGAAACTAGCAAAGGTGATTCCTACCTGGGATGGGATAGGAATTAGAAGGTAGTGAAGACTCCTTCCATTCTTTTATGCTTATAGATTTTTGACCACATGAATTTACTATCTACTCAAAAAAAAAATTTAATTAAAAAAATATTCTGGCTCTCATCTGAGTTTCAATAGAGTCCAAAACACCTGGTGAGCAGATCTTCCCAAGCCAGATCCCTCCATCTGTCTGGCCCAATTTCCTGCTACATTTCTAAAAGACATTCAGGTTCCAAAAACCATGTGTGGAGTGCTCAATAGGTCCAGGGATGTTGCTAACTGTAATTGTCGCAGCAATGATGAGTTGTCCTAGTATGACCGCTGTACCAACTGAAATCAGGCTGAGCCGTGAAATCATTTGCCTCAAATCTCACAGCACTGGTAAGCATTCTGACACCAGCTTTCTCATTCAATCAGTACAAACGTGTCTTCACAAGAGCATGACAGGAGACATGCTCTAAGGACCCAGTGGAAACATTCCTGGCCTCTCTCGTGCCTTGCCCCAAACCCCGAGAAGACTCACAACACTGCAGGTTGGAAAAGGAGCTCAGAGAAAAGCCAGCCCGACCCTTGCCCAATGTGAAGGGCCCTGTTAACATGCAGCCTGCACTTAGGAAGCTCATACTTTAGAAGGCAGCTGTTTTTATGTTGGAAGAATTTTTTGATTTCTCCAAAACCACAGTGAAGTGGTTAGGAATAGAGTGGAGCCAAACCTTGGCATAGCCACTTCCTGAGAGTGGATCTTGATAATGTATCTTAATGCACCAGAGCCTCCATTCCTTCCCTGATAGACCGGACATAAGACCAGTCCCCAAGTCAAATGCTTGGCCGTAGTGGTTATCATGCAGCTCAGCAGGTGCGGTGATTAATGTTATTGCTATCATGTGTCAAGGTGTTAGTTATGAGCTGGATGTGCCTTCCCTGTTCAGGTTTGTTACCGTATCACATCGTGGAACTATTCTTGTTCTTTGGCAAGACAGTGCATTTTCAAAATCTAAAGAGACAATCTCCTTGTCCCTCCCTCTCCATCCCAAAATTCTCCCTTCTCTGGCTGTGTAACACCTACCTAACTCAACCCTTACACAATCTCTTCCTGCACACGGTCCTGCTTATTCTGGCATGTAGACCATGACAAGCATTAAGCATACAGTCTGGTGCCTGGGAAGTCTGCACCAGCAGGGGTTTGCCAGCTGTGGGGCAGGATGTGCTGAGCTGTGGGGGGCTGGAGGAAACTGCTGTGTCCCAGGGTGGGGGTAGAGGGAGTCCACTAGGCTTTATCAGGGAAACCACTCCCCATGCACACACAGGATTCAGTTTACAGCTCACCAAGATCAGGTTTTCAGCAGTCTCAATCAGCAGCTGCCTAACTCAGTCTCCAGGAACTGGGCCCTGATTACAGGCGATGGAGGATCTTACACTTAACATTTGAAGTCCTTTGATATGCAACACTGAAATCATGTAAAAAGTGTATTTTCAAACACTACTAACCACTTCTAATATAGTCTTAATTTCTTAGATCTTCCTTTCTTAACCCTCTGTTGTTTTTCTCTTAGTTTCTAGTGGAGCCAAAGGTGACAGAGGGACTGACTTGCTGGTTCTCCACCAATATAAACAACCAACTTGAGGAAACGCTGCCATCTGGTTTATGCTTGATGCAGAGCCAGCAGGGGGCGCACATCCCACAGATTATTCTTCCTGTAGTTTATTAGAGTCTAGCCAGCTATAGCCTACAAAACAGGCCACAGGTACACATGGAACATACACTCTTTGGTTACAATCTCAGGATGTGGAATCAGCAGGCCTGGATCTGAATCCCATTTCCAATGTTGGCTAGCTGCCTAACATTGGGAAGGCCACGTCACAGGATTAAGTAAGATAATGCACAGTGTTGGCTATGTCCACAGATGGTACTACTGCTGGTACTACTACGAGTGCTGCCAACGCTAAGGGTGGCAGAGTCATGAAGAAGTCTTCAGTGGTGGCAATGAAGACAATGTGTTAGAATGAAGAGTGAATTTCCAGAGCAGTGGTAACTAAGGGAGGCCACCTTGGACTGGGGCAAACTAGGCTCTCCTTTTGGCTTTCTTGCTCATGCCTTATCTACTGCTGGAAAATAGTACAGCGCAAGGTTCAAACCTGGCCACAGCCACTGACTATCTGAAGACAGCAATCTTTCCGAACCTCTCCTACAGAATGGAACAGAATTACCTACCTCACTGGGCTATGATGAGGATAGAAGAAATCACTAATGAAAAACAGTTAGCACTGCACCCAGCGCATTGATTTATTTATTGGCTTTTTGCCAGCACTATCTATAACCCCATGATTCCAATGAGCCTAAGCCATTATGGAGAAGCAGGGAGAAATGTGTGCATGCCTACATGGAAACAAAGATCTCCAAACACAGAGTTAAATCTGTTTGGGGACCTTTAATTATTTGTCACCTTGTTGGCTTCCTTATCAAATTAACGTGCTTAATATTTGTTGTTAAAGTTTTAAGCAGAGTATATCCACATTCATTGAAATGTCCCAGATGAATTATTTTAGGTGACTTTATATTTTCCTGTAGTGGAACCTTTCACATGCTACAGTTTCTCAGTGTGACCTTGGTCCTGAAGGGCCATTACATGTTCACTGTAACAGCCCTTCGTGTTTGCAAAATAAAGTACATATTATACAATCTGAAAAGCTAATGCCTGAGGCATCATCAAAGTGCTGTAAATAATTTTGTTAATTCTCCCCCATTTCAATTCCTCAATCACCTTTTCCTCCTAGGGTTCCCTGCTTCCTCTAGCATAAGAACTCTCTTTCCGGACCCTCACATCTCCACTAAAATCAAATACATGTACTAGTCACAACCTGCCGTGAATTCATTTATATACATTAAACTCCTTTGCAAAATCAGGGTTCGTAACACAGAATGTTAGAAGCAACATTAACAAGTGAGACTGATGTTACGATTTAGTAAAATAATTTCAGAATAGTGATGCAGTTTTGGTTGGCATTATCTGATAGACATAACTTAAAACCATAACGTAACAAGCCAAAAGCATCAACATATGACATTTTCTGAAATTATACCTTTTTATTCTAAAGAGCAAGTAATTTTCACCTGTGCAGAAGGATCACCATTCCACATAAGCACTTAGCATCGCCTCCCATTCTGTGTGAGTGTGTATGAGTGCGTGTGCACTAGTTGGGGTGGTTACTGTTGTCGTCTCTATCTAGGAGGGAGGCTCCACTAGAATAAGGGCTGTTTCCTTTGCTGTTGAATCCCTAACACCTAAATCAGGGGCTGGCATGTAGTGTTTAAAAAGTATTTGTTGACTGACTTCCAATTTCTCTCAGTCCCCATCTTGGGTCCCCTAAAATATAATTACTTTTCCAAGAGGCCCAGGAATGCTGACTTGCACCGGGCCTTCCGTTTGTTTCAGGACCGTTAAAGTCATGAATTAGAGTCGAAGCTACAAAGCCAAACCTTTTTACTCATCAGGGAAAAGACAATCAGGGAAAGGCCATTGCCATCACCCTTCCTGTAAAACCACTCAGCTACGAAAAAAATGATCTAGTTGGCTTTCTCTTCCCTGTTTTCAATAACCTTATTTTCCTATACCTGCCTTAATAGGCCCAATGACCTACTTACATCGCCTTCATTTTCCCCTAATTTTGGAGCAGGCTCTATTTTTCTCCCAGCTGCCAGAGTTCACAACTCATAGACAGAAATGTCAGTGGCTGCACGGCGTTCCCCTGAGCCTCTGCTGTGGTGATGGCTGGTGGAAGCCTCTGCCCAGGGCGTCCCCCCATCCTGTCACCAGAGGCTTTCCACCAAGCTCAAGTGCAAATCCTCCCAGGAGAGGTCACCCGTGAGTGTTCAGTATCTGAGTTATTCACAACAGATGGTGAAATCACTCGTGACACTTTTTCTGGTAACAGAACGACAGCAAGGTGGCAGACACACGGAAAGCATGGCTTTCAGCGGCCCTGGAGATCAGCAAGGTGGGTGCGATAGGGAGCACAGGAAGGGGTTGGTGAAGATTCCCAAAGACAAACTCACGATTTCTCCAATGTTTGCCTTGGACTCGCCCACATGCAGATGCAGTGCTCATCCTCACAGCCAAGGAGTGGGAGTGAGACCAGGGCCTTGGGCTTCCTGGGGGCAGGCGCACATATGTATGGGAAATGATGGACCTGGCAGGGAGGGATGGCAGCACTCGAAGGGGGGGGGGGCAGGGGGACAATGAATAGAGGCCAGATGCCAACTTTCTTGGTATTTATGATATTACAATGCATTCTATGTCCAATTGCTAAAGTACCATCTTGTTACTTCTCCTTAAGAAGATAACAACCTGCTATTGTGAGAAAACATAGCTGCTATATTGGAAAGGCAGTGTAGAATCCTGGCTAAATGTTTAGGCTTGAGTTTGAAAAACATAAGTTTGAATCTCTAATCCATCAACTATTAACAGTGTGACTTCAGGGAAATTGCTTAACTTCTGTTTCGTCATCTCTCAGACAGTACCTACCCTTATAAGGTTTTGATGAGGGTAAAATGCAATTGTATATATAAACAGCTTTGCTTAATACCAGTCATGTGGCAAGGCTCAATAAAGGTTAAATTTTACCAAATGCAAGAGCCTATTAAGGCCCTTCCCTTCAGTGCCAGTGTTCCCTGAAGTGTCAGGTTCAACGTATCCGCAAACGTTCAGCTCTAAATTCAACACAGTTGTCAATGGAAATACCTTTTACTTAATTGAAAAGCTGGTTGGCTATTCCTTCAGGTCCACATCCACTCGGGTTATCTGTCAGGCAGGAGGGCAGGGGAAAGGATGGTAAAGGGGAATGGAAATGGACAGCAAATGCTGGATTTGAGGCACACCTCTCTGAGCACACTCACCGAGTCTGGGTCTCGCTGTGGTTCGAGGAAAGCGGAGAATTCCACCAGGCGAAGTTTGGTTGTGCCAATAGAGCGACCCTGCCAGGCAGGGACCGAGGGAGCTGGGGCTGATGCAGGCTCAAACCCTGAAAGACCAATCGTCACCTTTAATGCTGGCCATTTGCCTCCCCTTGGGCTGCAGGCCAATACGGGCGCAGGGCCCTACAAACAGATGACCCAGGAAGAAAGGCCGGCTACAACAGTGTCATGTGAGGTAGGGGTGAGACTCTGGCCAAGGACCCTGAGGCAGTGTCCTGATAAAGCCTGTGGCTCCCCGTAGTCATGCTATGGGCTGTGGCCTGAGGACACCTACTCCTGGACAAAGGGGCTGAGCTGGGGGCCAGGGCAAGACGGAATGAATGCTCACAAAGATCTCCTGTGAGTTTGGCACATGCCCGACACTTCTTGTGTTTCTCCGCTTCCTTTCTTAAGCCTGCAGCCACCGGCAGTATGGAATATTCCCTCAGAGCGCTCCGTGGTGTTGGAGCAGAGGGCATAAGCCGGGGGTCTGCAGAGGAGAGCGGCTCCACCGCTCATTCCACATGCACGTGTGTGTAGGGGGAGCAGATACAAGTTTTCTAGTGTGGCCTTCCATGGCAGCTCTCTTTGGAAAAAAGGGTACTAGGAATTGAAACCTACTTATCTAGGAAAGGGTGAATGAACCCCATCTGCCTTTAGGACCTAGATTGCCCAATTCGGCCTGTTAATGATGGAGAAGGAACCACAGTAACTTCCCCTTCCAAGGATGACCAGGGTGCTGAGTGAAAGTGACCAGGCTTCCTGTTTCCTTAAAAAAATGCATCTGAAGAGCTCTCATGAGGTAACTGAGAGGAATCGCGGATCTGGAAAGGGAACCCCTGTAACCCTCCTAAGATCCAGGCGAACCCCGGCCTTAAACATGTGGGTGCAGAGAGGGTAGCCATGGTTCTGCAAGTCAGAGGGGACATGCAGCTGTGGAACAAAGTGAGACGGAGCCCTAGTCAGAAGGGACATGCAGCTGTGGAACAAAGTGAGACGGAGCCCTCGGAGACTCACCTGGAATGGGGGCTGTGACCGCTGGCTGGATGGGGTAGGCCTGCTGCACGAAGGGCTTGACACTGGGGACAGAAGGATGGAGAGTTAGAAATGGCGCCTGTCGCAGTGGCTACACCTCAGTCCTGGCCTCGGCCTCCCAGGCTAGGGGCCCGGCCTGGGCTTCTCCCCAGTGTTAGGTTCCCTGCCTGCAAGTGGGGCACAGCCAGGCAGAGCTCCACCAAGACTGAGAGGGTTACTCCCGACGACTGAGGGGCCAACAGGCTCCTGGGGACCCACCACCAGCTTCACACCAGTTCAGTGGGAGGAGCTGGACATCTGCTTCTGAACACCTCATCCCTCCAGAGACCGAGGTTCGTGGTCACCAATCCCAGGCATGGCTTGGGAATGCTCGCCTGCTCTAGGCCAAATAGCTCAAGTTCTTTCGAGAATATACGAGCTGGTTTACTGAGCCTGCTACCCTGGCCCTCAAAGCATCATTGGGATTTTCTATTAGCTGCCATGCCACAGGGAAAGCCAGGGCAGAATGGGCTATGGAATCATCCCACTGCCCTCCCTCGGGCAGGCACTTTCTCAGGATGACCCTAGGCCAGTGATGGCGAACCTATATCAGAGGTGACACGCAAACTCATTTTTTTGGCTGATTTTTCTTTGTTAAATGGCATTTAAATATATAAAATAAATATCAAAAATATAAGTCTTTGTTTTACTATGGTTGCAAATATCAAAAAATTTCTATATGTGACATGGCACCAGAGTTAAGTTAGGGTTTTTCAAAATGCTGACACGCCGAGCTCAAAAGGTTCGCCATCACTGCCCTAGGCTTTGCCCTTGAGAGCCAGGAAGGGATTGGAATCCTCTTCCTGTTTTGAGCTACATGACCACTAAACTTAAGGCGCAAGTGAGGTATTTACATGTCTCCAGGACCTGAGCAGCCTCTTTCCTATTGGCTTCAGCAGGTAACAATCAGGGATGACTTCGGTGATCTCAGATTAAATCTCCTTTCCCCGCCCCTCCAAGCTCCGAGGCAGTTTGGCCCCAGGAAAACACTATCCAGGGTGGGCAGTGCCTAGGCCAGCCGTGGGCAAACTACGGCCCGCGGGCCGGATTCCGCCCGTTTGAAATGAATAAAACTAAAAAAAAAAAAAAAAAAGACCGTACCCTTTTATGTAATGATGTTTACTTTGAATTTATATTAGTTCACACAAACACTCCATCCATGCTTTTGTTCCGGCCCTCCGGTCCAGTTTAAGAACCCATTGTGGCCCTTGAGTCAAAGTTTGCCCACCCTTGGCCTAGGCCCTTATAGTCAATATTGGCCCCTCCTCAGACTTACTCTTGCGAGGATCCTGGCTGCCCTGTTTGTATCATTCCCGGCCAGAACTGGAAGGCAAAATGCAAGAGGCTTCAGGATTATGAGTTCACTTCAAAGCACAGTTCAGGATGCGTGTGCATTGCAACCCCTGCTAAAGACGGTGGGTTCAGATCACCCGCCAGGTGCAATGACCCTCCCTAAATGCAGGTGTGGTCACTGCTGGGCAGAAAACCGCCGCCTATGTCCTCGGCCTAGCAACCCAAGGCTCCTTTAGCTCCTCTTCCAGATAATCTCCTCTGGCAGGGACAGGCAGCAACACCTGGCTGCGATCTGAGTCTACTGCAGGGCCTTCACAAATATTTTCATCTGACTGCTCTACCCCTGCACCCACCCGCCCTTCTCTTCCCTCTCCATTCTGAATGCTCCCTGTGTAACATGCTGCTGCCTCAGCTCACAGCCCAGCCAGGAAGAGGACAAAGCTCAAAACAAGAGGCCAGCCAGGAGCTCCAAACAGCAGTGCAGACACCTCCTTTGCTGTGAGTTTTCCTGGGGCTTTTGGTACCTGCTGACTCCCTGCTGGAGGCAGCACTATGTAAAAGAAGTCAGAGAGCCCTGGGTTTGAGTCCTGACACCATTATCCATGTGATTATGACCACATTCCCAAACCCTTGTTTTGTTTCTAAGTAACCTCAGTTTTTTCATCTGTAAAATGGCAATAACAATAAGAGCCATTAAGGATTATAATGAAGATTAAATGGGACCGTAACATTTAGTGTCTCAGCCCTTGGTAGGTGCAAAATGAAAATGTTAACAGAATTCATTGTTCCTTTAGGGCAGTGGTTCTCAACCTTCTGGCCCTTTAAATACAGTTCCTCATGTTGTAACCCAACCATAAAATTATTTTCGTTGCTACTTCATAACTGTAATGTTGCTACTATTATGTATTGTAATGTAAATATCTGATATGCAGGATGGTCTTAGGTGACCCCAGTGAAAGGGTCGTTCAACCCCCAAAGGGATCGCGACCCACAGGTTGAGAACTGCTGCTTTAGGGCCTAGCTGCCATAAAGGTGACCCTGAGGACACAGGAACAGAGACCAGGGACTAGAAAAAAGAGCAAAAGAGGCAGATCACAGCCCAGGAGGGCACAGGAAAAGTGATACTTGATTCTATGTCTTCAGGGACTAAGGCTCCCTCCACTCCCCCATCTCTCTCTCACTCCCTGGCTCCCTCCCTTTCTTTCTTTCTTTCTTTCAACTTTTTGCACCGATCATCAGTTCCCCACAAGGTGGTTCTCTCACAAATCATAACAAGTGCCAGGTGGTCAGTTTCATGTTGGCCCATGATGACCCCATGCCTCCAGGGCCATCGTTTCTGGATGCAGCTGTGACTCACCCCCGGTGCCCCTGGGAAGGTGGGGCGTGGAATCCCAGGCAGCCCCAGCTTGTTGTGAATGGCAGTGGCCGAGACGATCTGGGCTGAGGACATGGCGGCCATGTGCTGAAGGGCCTTATCCTTGGCAGTCTGATCCTTGAAGGTGACAGTGACACACAGACTTAATACGTAACGCATGGCTACCAGGCAGCACACACAGGCACAGCCACGAGCACATGGACTAAAATACAGAGCCACAAAAGAGGCTGGGAAAGCAAACATGCACGGATAAATAAACACAGCCAGAAGGCCAAAACACACGGAGCCTACTGCTACTCAGAGCATTTACTGAGAACACCCAGTGGCAAGGTTTAAAAAATAAATTTTTTTGTTAATCTGTTTTCCAACAGAATGGGAAGCCTCTGAGAAGAGTGAACACTGTATTTATTTTTCCAGCTTCCAAAGGGAGACTTCTCCAATTACTTAACACACTCAAGGAAAAAAGGGCCCTGCTCTCAAGCATATAGATAGGGGAGGAGGGTGGATCTGGGATAGGGCCATCCAGAGCGTCAGGAGGCCCTGCCTGTGTGTGCTATCAAGGGGCCATAGTGCCAGGAGCTGCTGGAGTCATGCGAGGCCTGGAAGCCCTGGCAGACACCTGGTCAGGGAGGCTCAGAAGCAGTGGGGCGGGGTGGGGGTGGGGGGGCGAGGATGGGCAGGGCGGTGACTGATGGGCCAAGCAGCATGCTGGCGGGCGCATGCTCTCTCAGGTATCCCACCATGAGAAGACTACATGGGTTCCATCTGTAGCCAAGGACACAGGGGATGCTATCAGGTAAGTACTTTCTCCTTTTCCTAAGTGGGTCTTCTCTAGGAAAGCCAAGGCTGATAACACAAAGCTAGCCAAAAAGTCTGCCAAGCACAGCTAAAATACAGAATACTCAACTGGTGAAAATACTTACCATGCTTGTCACCTGGATACAACAATAAACAATTTGTTAAAAAGAATGCGTACAAAGGCAGGGTTATTTTTCTTCTTCAGTTAAAAAATATAAATGTATATAAACACACAAACCTGGGTTATAATAAAATGGGTAGGAATGTGGGTTGTTTTTTTCTTCACATTTTTGGAGGAATGTATGACCCACATAACTATCTAGAAGGTCAATTACCAACAACTACAACAATGAAAAAGTACCCCCCATTCCTCCGAGCTGGTTCTGTGGCTCCCCCAACACAGATGGGAGAAATGGCCACAGCCCTGGTGGGGGACAGGCCCCAGGGATGCAGGCAGGGCTTCATGCTAGGTACACATGTCAAGGTCCCTGGTTGCTAGCAGGAAGTCTATAAATCTACCTGGCCCCAGAATCCATGAAAGTGGGAACAAAATGATGACATCAAAATAAAAAGATCGCCCTCCGCAGCTGCCATTCAGAGTTCAGACAGGGAATGAAGGCCAAGGCAAGCTTCGGGTAAGACAGAGTACCAGCAGAGAGGTGGCTGCACTGTTCACAGATTCACCCCAAAGGTGGTGAATAAACATACTGAGGTGCCAAAGGCAAGGCCAAAAGAAGTTAAAAAAATAAAAATAAAAGCCTATAAGATAATTTCTAGGGCCTTCTAAGAAAAACCAATTAGGTGTCCCCCAAGTCAGATAGACACAACTTTGCCCCATAACTGCCAGGAATATGAGTTTTCAAAGTTTATATTAACCCTTGAAAAAGAGCCTAACACTTGCATAAATTTTTATAATATTTTATCTGTTTCTTTGGCTTTCAACTGAAAAAATAATGAGGCTCATGGGACGGCTCTTTGGGGATGCACTCAGTCATTATAAGCATTTGTATGGTCATGTGCTGCAGCTGAATAACACATGAGGACCCTGCAAGCTTGCAGTGTTACTGGTCCCCAATGGAAGGACCATGGTGACTAGAGTGAGGCTTTTGCCACTCTGGTCAGGTGTCATTCTTCTTCAGATTGTACCTACATTTATTTATCTGCTGACTGCCCTAACCTAAAGCTATTCCTCTGATAACTTCTTAAAATCTGAAACGTTTCAGATACTAAGATGTCTGAAAAAAGACAAATCTTGAAGTCTGTGGAATTTTATGATAAACTGACTGGCTGTGTACAAATGCCCCAAAGCCAAATTGAGCCTCACACACACACACTGATCTCAGCCCCAGGCAATCTACTCTTAGCTGACACCGGTGGCTCACCTGCTACCTGCCCCATTACCCTCAGAGGGCGATCCGTGGGTAGCAAACAGAAAACATGGCTTTAGTCATGCTTACTCTCTCCTCGTCAAGAATACAAACTCACTGGTTTCTCTTTGGGACAATTTGGACTCCAGTCCCCATGCCACTTATCCCTAATGAGAGGTTATAAATGCCCTCAAGGTGATTTGTGAAACTGAAGCAATGGCATAGGTATGCCCACAGGTGCCTTCCCCAACAGGGAACATGCCTTAGCTTCCCCAGGGCTCAGGCCAGGGTTTCTGGGAAAATGGCAGCCCAGACTTCCTGCTTGTCTAGCTGACGCAAATTCAGGAAAAACTACAAAAGAGCCGTGGGCTTGGGTCTATTCCAAAAGTACATCACAGGGCTCTCTCCGACCTGAGCGTTCTGTTTATGGAATGCTGATGACAGGAGCTATTCTGCTCACCCCAACATAGAGCACGTTTGTGCACAGTTGGGTAGAGTGACTCACCCACTGAAAGCCCAGGTCCAAGTGGAAGTGAGCTCCCTACATCTCCATAGCCCACTCTTAATTCTAGTCGAGTTTGCTAGGCTGATTAAAAAGTTTCTCAAAATGTTCATGAGGAAAGTTTGATACTTCTTATTTAACAGGGAAATCAGGAAAGGAGAAATGTCACCAGCTTTGCTGTTTATGTCACAGCTTCAGAACATGGTCTTTTTCTTTAGGTAAATAAAGTGGGACTGTCTTATTACCCAGCATGCCATGAGGTACCTGAATGAAACAAAAGTTCCAAAGCAGGAGAGCAAATTCAAATGCTTCCATCACACCAAGTTGATCTGTGCCAGGAAAAGGCATCCTGGCCGAGGAGTCGGGGACCTGGCTCTCTATCTGCCTCTGCCTCATGTTAATGGGGTGCATTACCTTGGGCAAGTCACTTAATACTCTCCCCTTGTCTACAAAATAAAGATTTAAACTTTATTCTCTCAAGTCTTTCTGGTAAAGTTGAAGCTGTGAGTGTGAGTTCCATCATAAGCAAATACCCTTTAATGCATATAACCAAAAAATTGCTAGTGAAACGAAAGCCGAATGTTAAAATTTGGGCAGGGCTTGGCCGCCTATCCTAATAGAGAGAAAGCCAAGTGTGGAGAGGAAATTGTATCTCAAGTAGAGGTTATTTCTGCACTTGACCTACCTACTTGAGAATAGGCAATTTTCTGCAAATGGACTACAAAGTCTATACCAGTGATTTCCTACCTTTTGTAGTGGAAACGCTCTGATTACTCATTTAATTTCATAACATCTCTCCTTTATAGGTGATATACATTTAAAAATTAAAAGAATGAAATTTTTTTGTTGTTTAAAATCTAAAGTAACCCTGCAGATAATAAGCTCCACCAGGGAAAATCAGAACTGAGAGCCTGGCTGCAAACCCACTTATCCTGAAATGGGAGGAAGGAAGGACGCCAAGTGAAGAGATTTCCATGGAGGGATCTGTAAATTGTCATTTTCAGCCAAGAGATACAGGCCTGGCTTTGAAGAAATGATAACTGTAAGTGTCAGGCCTGAGTAAATTGCTTCTCTGTGTCACTCTAGTCTAATATCCTGGTCTTTTAAACATTCTACTCTATCCTTACTACTCATCTCCCTAGATTATAGGGGGGAGGGTATGTTGCTAATCTACTCAAATACTGGAGCTTCAGTAAATTCAAAAATATATGCTACCTTTGTACACCATATTAATTTTATTCTAAAATGTTTTCACACCAACAGTTCTGGGACATGGATGAGATTTACAACAGATGAGCACACTGCTGTATCTTGAAAAACTGATACAGTTTTAAGTCAATACTGAGTTATCATCTATGATGTCTGAGGTTACAGGAAACACTCATAGAGTGTGGATGTACATAGGAGCATGCATGAACAAGACAAATGTGTCCTAGGAAAAAGCTTGGACAACTTCATACCGACACCTTATTACTGATTTTAAGCCCATCTATGCCTAAGATGACAAAGAAGGGGCCACAGAATGCTGAGTATTGGGGGAATAAGAAAAGGTAACTCTTCCTTTCCAACTGAACCCTAAGTCAAGCCTGTGACCTGGACTGTGGGAAATGTTTATGAAGCAGGCAACATGGGTCTAAGACTGTTGATGGATTGCTAGGATCGAATGGCCCATCTGACCTGAGAATGAGGGCAGACAAAACACTCTAACTTGGGGTGCATGTCTCAGGACCCACTCCTCTCTCCTCCCTGCCCAACTTCTGGCACCCCACAGTATCAATGGCCTCACTACCCCAGCCACATGGGGTCTGGCAGTATGTGCCACTCAGAAACTCCTCAGCCCAAGCTTTTCACATCCTTATTGTTACTAAGTAAACAGACTTTCATATTTCATGAAGCAGAGCAAGGCTGCTGCTACAATTCTGGGTTCGGCTGACTGCCTCCTTCTAATGGTTGAAAGTACGAAAATGTCTACATGTAATATACATGATGGGAAGGCAGCTGCATCACAGATGCACGTATCGGAGTGGTGTGCTCCCAAAAATCAAGGACATTTTATGAACTGGTTTCTGGATAGTTTCTTTCTAGCATTTTCCTTTTAATCAGTTCCTTTCTCCTTTGCTTCTCCAGCTTCTTATTTTTCTGGGGAATCAATTATCTCATAATTCATAGGCATTAACCATAAACAAACAAAGATAAAGTACAAAGGTCACAGGCTTGCATGTATAATTTTATAGCTGTCATATATGGAATTTTAATGAACAGCCTTCTAGGCCAATATATTCCAAATACTTTATTCAGGGCCCATCATTTCAGAATTTAAGGACTCCAATCTAATTTATCCACATGGAAGTCTACCATTTTAACAGGAAAAATGCATACAGTTGAAAAAAAGACCATGGATTCAAAAACTCTTGATAGCTATTAAATGTTTTCCTCCAAATATACTTTTCCCAGCAATATAAAAATATAGTGCAAGAGAGGAAAGACAGCAATTTGCTTGCAAAATCACTTTTGCAGAAAAAGATAAAACACAGAATACTTCCCTAAAAGTAATTTTGCAGATGCTGTTTCTAATCTTGCACTCTGTGAATTCGCATGACTTCTGCAATTATTAGCAGTAGCCCCTGAGCAGATACACATCACAAAACTCTCTGAGAGTTCTGGAGAAAGGATGAAGGGCACTTGAATGCTCCCAGCCATGATCTCCAATTTGCTTATTATTAGAGGAAGCAGGAGTAAATACAAAAGGGGCTATTTCGGTCAGGCAACGGCCAATGCCGAGGAGAGAAGGCACATTCACACCCCTCCTGACTTCCCATGTAATGAGGAGCAATTAATTCATCTTATTGTGCTTCCAAATGCCAAAGACTCCATTCACATCAAAGAAAAATGTGTCAAGGCTTTGACTATTGTTCATTTTTAAATGCACTGAGCTATATTTAGTATTTTATAATTGTCAATAGTGTTTCCTTTCATTCTGATATGGAGCTCAGCAGCATTATGGATTGTAGATGAGGATCCAGGTGATTTGTAGGTATGCCTGATGGTTCTCCCCCAGGAAGCCTGGGATTTAGATCAGTTAATGCCAGGTCTGGGTGTGGAGAGAAGGCACCCTTCTGACATTAGCCCCCTTTCCCTTCAGAGGTGACAGCAAGAGGCCGGGGGTAAATCTTCCTTGAAAAGCCAGAGGAACCTAAGCAGGCAGTTAGCTCAAGTTTAGCTCCAGACTGAGTACCAACTCCCAACACTCACCTTTTCTGTTTAATTCAAACATCCAGACGCAATGAAAAAAAGGCTCAGTTGAGGGGAGACAGTGCAAAAGCACCTCAAGACAAGGGAAAGGACCCTCACCCTTGACTAGCTCTCTCTGGGGAGGCACCATGACATCAATGAAAAAGCTTGGTCTTTGGTGCCAGACAGCCCTGGAATCAGATTCAGACTTGTGACCCTGGGCAAGTCATTTAGGCATTCGGAGCCTCTGCTTCCCCCTTTCTAAGGTGAGAGTAACAGCACCCATTGTCAGGACTGCATCAAACACTGCACAGTGCTAGCAGCCTTGCCATTCAGTGAACTTGGAATCCATGGGGCCCACGTGATCAGCCATCCAGGCTTGATCCTGCTCCAGATCTGCAATGCTTAGAAGTCCTGGCCCTCATGACATAATCTTGGGGCCCACTGCTATTCTAGGGCATTGTCTACACTGGAGGCCAATTAACAATGGGATTTCTCTCGGAAGGGACAGGAATGTAGAATGAGGCTGTTTCTGTCATCCTTAAAAAGAAAATCCAGACCTGGCTCAGTTCACATGGAAAGATAAATGTGTTCAGTCCTCTTTTACGCTATGCTCTGCATCACCACATGGCTGACGGGAGGTTCTAATTCCATCACATCCAAGCATGAGAAATTAACTGTCTCCAATCTTTGTCTTAACTAGGTTAAGTTAAAAACAAGGTAATGAAAATATCGTTGAGGAGACAGGGGACATGTCGTGAATGCAAAAGAACTCCCAGAAGATTGGGAGATGCCAGGAAAGGCAATGTATCATTTTCCAAATCCTGTGACAAGGCCAAGCATCTTGGTGCTGGCACTGAGACAAAGGACATGGCTGTTCCAGGCTTCCTTTGCCTTGTGCGCTGCTAACGGCCGCCTCCTGATGGAGCAGAGCGGCTCAGAGGGCCATGGGGCGCTCCAGCGGGTGAAGTGAGGTGTGTCTTCCCTGTGGCCTGGATGGAAACAGTGGTGGTACAACCAGGATGCAGCAGTGTGGACTGCAGCAATGTGTCAGCGAAGTTCTTGAACTCCCCAAGAGAATTAAATCAACAATTTTGAACTTTAAGCTCTGTGCTTATTGGAAGGAATGGCAGATTGGGAAGAATGGCCTGTTCAGAAATCAAATCACAAAGGCCACCAGGGTGAGACTGAAGAAAATGGCCTCAGGGAGCACACGTAGCTCATAAATTAGTCACCAACGACTGGACACAATCACAGAAACTTGGTTTTTTTTTTTTTTTTTTTTTTTTTTTTTTTTTTTTTACTGCCCTGGGATGATGCAATGCCAGCCAGGACAGGCTTTTCTTTAATACACATCCGGAGCTTGACACGAATACATCAACTGCCTAAGATGTATTCCTGCTAAGGTTAGGGCAGAGTGAAGACTTATCATCATCTTACTACTCATCAAAACACACTCCAGAACAGAAATGGCCTGGTCCAGCTTTACAGGAAGGTGACAATGGCCCACAATGTGGTGGTCTGCAGAGCTTGGCAGTGGCCCCCACAAGCCTCTGAAGCCAGCCAACAAAGGACTGCCTTTCTGCGGCTATTGGGGAAAGGTCTCTGGATAGGGCCTGGACGATCTCAGGAAAATCGAACTCTCCGTATAGAGAGACTCAGAGCAGGAAACTCTTAAGTAGGAACTCCGAGTAGGAAAGAAAAGACTGCTTAATGCATGGAGAATATTTTCGTGTTCTTTCTACATGCTGGGATAATAAATCCCTGGAGCTTAAAAACATAGGTAATGATCTTTTGATACATTAATGGTGAGTGGAATAATTCAAGGTAGAGAATAATTTCTAAGTTTCAGGCCTGTCCTCCGACCATGTAAGTCTCCCAGACAGGCTGATGCCAATCACTGCTCAACTGAAGTAGGGGCTAAACTAGGGGAGAGGCGGATATGCTGGCAATAAATGAAACTGGTGTGGGTGCAGCTGGTGACAGAAGGTCCAAGAGTGAGCTCTCAGTCATCATCCTTGGAGCTCCTACATGCAGGCTCCACAGACCGGTAAGCCACCTGCACAGTGTGACTGCATGGGCCCATCTTCTCCTTTATAACTGGAACCAGGCCCAGCTACAAAGCTGTGGGTCACCTAGAACCCACCGAATGCCCGAAGAGTGGTGGGTCAAAAGGTTTTTGTCTGGGCAGGGGCCAAACATATGCTACTCCCATCCCTGAGAAATGGCTCCCTTCATGATAAGCTCTCTTTGTGAGCAGCAGTTAGCACTCTGACTTGTTTTTTAAAAAATTTAAAAATTAAAATGAATCTGAAAGTATATGTTTAATGTCCAAAACTCTGGCACTCTGGTCGTCAACGCCTTGCATTTCTTTATCCACGTTAGCTGGCTCTTGCGTCTCAGTGGCACTCTGCTGACCCCTTCGCCACTTTTCCCTACTGCCCAGGCCCTCTGCTCCTAGCTCGTCATCTCCTCACATCACTCCCTGACCACTTCGCTATTCCCTGGACTGTCTTGCCCTTGCATCTCTCCCTTACGGTTGTGTCTGTGTCTAAGGCGATGCCAAATTGTCAGCCAAGTCTATCTTGGTTTAGGGTGCTATAAATTGTAGAGAAAAAAATCTCATGTTGGTGCCAATGGCTTCAGCCCAAATTCATAGTAGATAGTGGGTAACAATCTAGATTAGTTTTAGGACAGGGGCAAAGAAGAAGAGACCGTTTTCATTAGATTTGATTTTTCTCAGGAAAATAAATGGCAAGGAAAAGACACGACTGGTGGAGGAATGGGGGTGGAGGGAGATTGAGATCCGTTGGGAAATGAGGGCGGGGTAAAGGGGTAAAGGGAATTAGAAAACATAAGAACAATTTTTTGCCATTTGATTTCACTTAAAAAGAAGTTTTGAAAATATGTCAAAATGAAAATGATCATTTCCAATGGTATAAGCATGAATGTTTAATATGGCCTTCTCCGCACTTTTTAACTTTTTGTTACATTTTAAATTTAGCAGTAACAAAAACTTCATGGTTAATTTTGATGCACACCTTCAGTATCTTGCCATGATTTTAAGAGAACCCAATCTTTAATAACCTAAGTTTCAAATGCTGCTATTGAACAGGTGCAGTGTACCCTTTCCAACTTAATAAGGATAGAACTCTTAAACAGAATTTATTCTACAGTGAGGAAGAAAATGTACACAGCAGTCTGAGTAGACTGGAATGGGGAGCCAGCCAAGGGGGATAAGGACCGATGAGTGCCCTTAGGCCCTAGGGGTGTGTGCGTGTGTGGTGGGCCCTGGTCCATGCATCTCTCTCACTCAGTCGTTACAGCAACCCCTAAATTAGTAAATATCACCCCCCCCCTCCGCCTGCTCCCCATGGCCCACAGATGAACCTCACTTTCCATGGGGTGATTCCAGGAATGTTAGGCTCTTTGGGTGGCATTTCCCATCCATTGCCTCCAACCAGATGGTGTTCCTCATGGTTCCCCAAACACCCCCATATCTCAGTGGAAGTTCTGCCCTCCTCTTTGCTAAGTTCTAAGGGTATCTTTCACGAGGCTTTCTTTAACCTCCCACACCCTCAGGATTAACCACCCGCTCACTATGCAGTCTTTGCACAACCCTTAAATTTCTCCTGCAGAGCCCACCTATCCCCAGCTGAGGATAATCTATTGGGAATCTTGTTTTCTCCCAAAAAATAACAGAAAAGTTTAGTGTTCCTCAAGAACAGAGACTTTGCTTGTAATTTTCTGTGCCCAACTTCTATTAAGGCAGTGGCTCTCAACCTTCTGGCCCTTGAAATACAGTTCCTCATGTTGTGACCCAACCATAAAATTATTTTCGTTGCTACTTCATAACTGGAATGTTGCTACTGTTATGAATCGTAATGTAAATATCTGATATGCAGGATGGTCTTAGGCGACCCCTGTGAAAGGGTCGTTCGACCGCCAAAGGGGTCGAGACCCACAGGTTGAGAACCGCTGTTAAGCAGTCAAGAGCACACTGGGTGCTCAATGAGAAGTTGACTGGACTGAATTAAGTCATCACTTCTGTGCTTTTAAAGTTGGACTCGACACAGAATCTTAAACTTTTACTGTAACACATTTTGTTATAAAAACTGGAATTAAAGTCCACACACAAAAAGAGGGATGTGGCTCACAAACAAGCACTGTGGGAAGCAGTGCTATTAGCCGCTGCTACGCTGACCTTTGGAACTCACTCAACAGACCTGCGTCGTGAGCATGACTCATCCATAACTGACATGAGAATGACCACTCTCTTCTTGAGTGTTTTCTTTGGAGGAATATGGCAGAACAGACCATAGAACTAAAAACTTAAATGGGACATGTGAGCTTCTGTAAGGTTAGGAGGGAAAGCTGAGAGGCAGACATCTCTTCTTCCTTCTGCCTAAAGCACTGTGGTTTTTCGAACCTTATTCAATGAAACAGCCAAAGAAGCCATGGCTGAGAATGAGAGAGTCTGAGCTTCAATTAAAACAGCCTTTATTCTTTTATATGTTGAAGGTTTCAAGTAAGATTTCAATCTGAAATCTTACATGAGTTTTGCTGCTTAAAAATGTCTGCAAAACCACTAGACTAAAAAAAAAAATTCTACTACACCCTTCCCTAGGAAGTGAAGAGAGCCTATAAGGTTAAGCGGGCTCACGGGGAAGCCATAGCTGGCAGTGGCCCCAGGTGAGAGCCAATCACTTATTCAAACTCCAAAGGAGGGCAGGGAAATGGAGTTTGGCTTCAGTCTCCACAGGAGGGCCACACGCCGTGGTCCACCCCAGAGAACAGAACTCCTTAGATTTCTGAGCACGTGGAGAATAGTGAGCAGCCTGGCTGAGGCAGGAACTGCAAGGACAGGTCCTGAGATGGTCCGTCACCAGCCACCGTCTCCAGGAAGCCTTGCTACATCTTCTCAGGCAAAGCACAGCGTCTCTTGTAAGTCTGGATACTTTCTGCTACCCCAGCGCCTGCCCAGAAGCTATCTTTGTTGTTGGTGGGGATGACCTCAACTTTCAGTAGAGACTTTATCTCATTAGTTAGTGTGGGAGGCCAAGCAGATGTGACTATAAGCCTGACCCCACAATGATCTCAGCAAGGATGCTCATCCCTGCCTCCCACAAATGTGTGTGACTCCCAAGCTGAACAAGCAAGTACAGATGGAGCGGTGAGATCTACTCCTCCTACAAGGTCATAAGACCTGAGCCCATGTCCTGGGGATGACTGCTAGGGAGGCTAAGGAGGGCATCTTTCATATATAATGCCCCTGGGAGGTCAAAGCAGCCACATCTCTGCAGGCAGGTGACAACCTTAGTCTCTTCAACTGTCCCAGTGCCCTCAGAGTGGTGACACAGCTATGATCACATCACCCTGGGTTACTGACAATCACCACAGTGTTAATCACAAATTAAGTCCACATTTTGAGCAAGAGCTCAAAAAGTCATCTTCTAAAATGTGGGTGCTGCCCTAGCTGATTTGGCTCACTGGATAGAGCGTTGGCCTGGGGACTGAAGGTTCGATTCCGGTCAAGGGCATGTACCTTGGTTGCAGGCACATCCCCAGTAGGAGGTGTGCAGGAGGCAGCTGATCGATGCTTCTCTCTCATTGATGTTTCTAACTCTCTATCCCTCTCCCTTCCTCTCTGTAAAAAAATCAATAAAATGTATTTTAAAAAAATAAAATATGGGTGCTGAGGAAAGGCTGGTAGCAAGGGCTGCCTGCCCAGCTCCACGGGATGCGAGGGGTGACAGGTTAACTACAGTGTGTGCTGATGTGAAGCCTTCGATTTGAAAACGTTCTCCCATCTCCAGGAGTAACAGCCTATCTGAAAGAGCAGTGGTGTAGGATTCAGAAAGATCTGAGTTCAAATCCTAACTCTGACATTTATTAGGCTTGGCTTTTGGCAAGTCAATTAAACTCCTGGAACCCTGGTCTCCTAAACACTCCTCAAATCCGCATAAAGGCTGGAACTTTCTGTGTAGTGCGGGTAAACGGGAGAGGCTCTGTGCCACACAGCCTACTGCCTTTCAGCTCCCAAACAGCAGCACGTCCTCCAGGCCACTCATCCCTAGGATTCCCTCTACATCTTATTTTGGCTCTTCCTGCTAACACTTATCCAGCAGTGTCCTAATTTCACATTCCCCTCTGCATGCCCACTCTGTGAATAAGGGGTTGGCTGTTAGTTGCCCACCGTGATGAGCGCCATGCCTGGAACACAGAATTGGTATTAGCTTATGGGAAGAACAAAGGCCTCCATTTTTCTGAGAATAATGTGGTAGCGAGGAAGGAAAGAAACTACAGGAAGATGGAAGTGGTTCTTGGAGCTGAAATTTGGAGCCAGATGCTACCCAACTGCCTCTGTCTCTGCCTCCTGTGTCTGCCCCACAGGATGGGCCAGGGTTCTAAGCGGGGGACGTCTTTTTATTTTTATTTTTTAAGAACGAACACAAATACAACTGTATGTTTGTGTATATGATATGTATAAGGCAAGGGCAAAACTGTTTCCATTGAGGAAGATTCTTAAATCATCAAGTGAGAAAAGGAATGCTTCCAGCACCCACGGGACCCCTTCTGAACAGCAGTGCGCCCTGTGTCACTTAACAGGGTTTTCAGTTTAGGGCTGTGTGCCCGGAGGGTCCATGGAACCACACAGATAGCGTAGAAATAGAGCAATTTATAACATCTCAGATGGAAACACAACAATGATGTCGGTACACCTCTTTGTACACCATTAATCTGTTAGCACAGAGAAACTAGAAACAGTCAGAACTTGAGCAAATACTGAGGTAGTTACATCCACATAGAGAGGAATGCACCTTTGGTTAAAAAGCAGGATCTAAGAAGTTATCTTAGTCTTCCAACTGCTCAGCCAGTGCAGCTAAAAGCCAGCCACCGTCAGCCACACGTGCGAGCGAGCCAGCATGCTGCCCACTGCAGAGGGCACACCGAATGCTCCTTCCTGGACACTAGCGCTATTCCACAGCCAGACTTGTTTGCATAAAAAAAGTTGGAGGACTTTGGGAAGGGTCCCAGCGTTCACCACTCAGTGCTGTGAAATTACATGCTACTCTTTAGGTTCACAATGAAAACATGAATTTACTTAATGTGTGGAAAAGACCAGGACAGAACCAAAAATGGCATGTGGGAAAGGCAACAATATGAGCTACAAACTCATTTTTATTATAAAAATTTCTCCATATAAACTATAACCTCTGCATTTCTAAAATGGGATTGTGGGAGGTGGTGAACGTCACACATGATTTACTGCAAATTTTGGAAGGGAGAGCTTGTATTTAAAATAATGTCCATGACACCATTTTTGCTATGAAATATATTTTTAAGGGACAGAAACTGAGGCACATGTAAAAACATTTTACAGTAAACTCAATTATCAATGGAATTGCAAATACGGATTTGATAGGAGCGTTCCCATCTTTAAGATGTTTTTTGTAAGGTCTCACCTTAAATTTCTTTTTTAACTTAGAAAACAATATTAAACATCGTGGAAGAAATCTAGCAGAAAATACTCTGTGTTGGAAGAACACATGAAAAAATTTATATGGAAAGGTTATATTTTTTCTGAGTATTTTCGAAAATACATCAAAAGCACAAATTAATTTCTAAATATTTTATTAAAAGTAATTTCATAATGACCACCGTGGAAATGATTCTTGTTTATAATTTCCACACCAACTTTGTGTCCCTGGATTTTTTTTTCCTTCTCCTAGCCCAGGGCTGCTTGGTGGATATTTGAAGGTTAAAAAAAAAAAATCAGGTTTTTGTGCTGAAAAGTTATCAAGACCAGCTCTCTGCTGCATTTGCATTGTTATTAGGGACACACACGCGCACACATACTGGGCTTAATGTGAGGCTAGTTCAGAAACAGAGAGATTAGACACAAAGAAATGTAAACAGCTCTCACATGCGAGGAAACTAGGTTACGAGAATCCCAGCACCAGGCATTCACCAGTCACCATGGAAAACAGGAAGTGAGATGCATAGCAACCACAAGCCAAAAAGCAGGAAAGCGCATACCTTTAGCTTGGAATGAAAATCACGAGATTTCCTTCTGGCAAGAACCTGAATGTGACTAGACACCTGCAGGGTAGGGGAAGGGAGGAAAACAAAGGAAAAGCCTGTAACCATGGAGATGAAAAGCCCCCTACAACTGGGCAAGCCAGACGTACCTTAATGGCGGCTTGAATTTCTCGAACTTTCTTTCTTGCTAAGACCTGTATATGACTAGACACCTACATTGTTCGGGTTTATGAGGGGAAACAAAACAAAACAAAAAAACAAAAAAAACAAAAAACAAAAAAGGAAATCAAATATAAAATTGCTACTCCTTAGGAGGGTTTGGGGTGGGGTGGGGTGGGGGAGAGGTTATTTGCATCGCAACAAAGCTCTGCAGTTAGGAATACACAGTCCCAGCCAGACACCAAGCCCCCAGCGCTGCTCTGAGCTTTTCAGACTGGGTCATCACTGCAGTGACTTGATTCAGGAGGAAAGTTCAGGCTAATCCAGTGTTTTTCTCACCCGGGAGCAATCACGGACATGGGATGAGAGGGGGAGAGTGGGGTTGTTTTCGTTATAAAATTAAAAAGGTGGGGGTAGAGGTAAATGAAAATATTTATAGCTTCTCAGTATAGGGAGGGAAAATCCCTTTTTCTCAATTTAGAAGAGACGATCCATAAATTAGCACATTCTGCACAATCAAAAAGCTGAAGCTGTCGGTTGTATTCTGATCTCATTAAGAGCTCTGGATTCTGTAGCAAATGTTAAAATAATACTGACATGTAAATTAGATCTCAAAGTGAAATGGAAAGACCCAGTTAGCAGAGCATTTCCCCCCTTATAAATATCTTTAATCCTTCCACTCTTTTGGGTATTGACTGGGCGCCAAGTGGATTTGCATATTATTACAAAGCGCAAAGTGTGAATACAGCCAGCCAGCCACCCTGTTAAAAATCTGGGTTGAAAACCACACGGATTTGCTGAACAACAAATTCACATTGGAGAGGTATCACCAACTGCTGCCTCAAAACATCCCCAGGATGCCGGGGTGTGGAAACCAAGCCAAGCCTGGCTTCTGAGACACAATGATTCCACTGGGTAAACAAATTTGCATCTCTTTCAACGGGACTTGGTTATATTTAGAAGAGTCCCCCAGTGAAGGGGTTGGGCACATGACCAGAGCCCATGGACCAGCAGAGGGTCCAGGCCCAGCACGTTCCGCATGCTGGGAATTAGATCTTATCTGTTTTTGTCTGTTTCAAAAAATTTAGAACCTCCAATGTAATAGTTCAGCGACTCAGACTATGAGACAATGACTTTATTTCAAACACTCTAGCAACTCTAAAAAAAACCCAGAATTTATGATAATACAAGATCCTTTTATCTTTAACTTTATCTTTGCGTTTAAATTAATTTTTTTTTCAATTTTTGCCTTTAAAAAATTTTACAGAGAAGCAGGAACTCCCCCATCCTCCTCACACCTCCATCCGGCTCCTGCTTTTACTTGTTTCCAACCGAATTTTGGTCTGATGTGGTTCTCGGACTTGGACTTAATGAGGACCACTGCACACTGTCAGGGGAACATCCACAGAACAGACAATGTCCTGGGCCTGAGCACTGGCAGGAGGCCACTTCCCTGTGCTGACTCAGCAGCCAGGCTGCGGCTGGGGCACATGTAGCATTCCTGGGGAAAAACTCTCCCCCATCATCAACACTCATGAAAACAACTCGTTACTGAGCAGAGGACTGGAATCTGCTGCTCAGGCTTAATGAGACCACAGTTGAGCTTGCCTTCTGGTTTCATGGTAGTTTTTAAAATCTACAGATCCATCAGCATAAGTCAACATTAAAAAGTAAAAAATAAAAATTTTTTCTGTTAACAACTCACCCATGAGATGTTTGATTTTTTCCCCGCCCCCTCCTTCCCCTTTCTTTCTTTTTGTTTTTGGTTAAACAGGAATTTCTCATCCATTCCAGTTTTGAACTGGGTCAGAGATTTGGGCTGCTTTACATCAGAAAAAAAAGAGAGCCAGAGCCCTGACAAAGGGCACAGGAAATGCCTGACACTGCTCTGCACAAATACATTTACGTTGTAACTTCATTTCAGTCACAGCAGCTACTAACACAAAGCCATAGCTTAAGGAGCAACGGTTCCCTGGACGCACATCATTCAGTATCATATTCAGGCCAATACTCATGGCTGCTAGTGTTACTTTTTCATTGAAATGATGACTAATATTGTAGTTGTTCCAGGATTTTACAATGCACAAAAATCTCAAAATTTCATGGCCTGCAAGTATATTTGCACCTGCAGCATTTGTAGTGTTTGCAGATGCATAGTTTGGGAAAGAAATAGAACTTTTAAAATACAGTGCAGGAGCAGTTTTATATACTGTCCTTAGTAAAACTTTCCCATATGTATAAAAAGGGCTCTTAAGACCACATAGTCAAGGGTCACTGAAATGATGAACAGTGAAAACTGAGCCAATTTAAAAGACCAATTTAAACATCACTGACGTCCTTACAGGGAACTCAAAATGGGGGCTCCTAGGAGCCGAAGCACAGACAGCCACTGCAGCCAAAATGCCTCCTTGGGCCATTCGCTGACATGCACAATTTCCAGGTAGGTTATTTTACCTGTTTTCTGGTCCTCGTCTTCCCTGTCCTGAGTTTGATGTATCTGGCTATCAATTCATTCCTACCTGCAAGAAAGAAGAATTTACAATAAGGTGGATCACAAAATGTTTTAAAAAGCCTCTGAAAGCTAAGAATATAATTCAGAATCTGTTGCAGCTGTAAGTTTACTAATGCTAGGAAAATAAAACAGTGCCGTTATTGTTTGCAAAAATACTTACTAGGAGAAAATAAGTCAAGGGACATTAATTCTGAATAACAATTGGTAACTGAGGATAGAAATTTCTTTTTAAAAATGCACCTTTTTGTTTCTTTGCATGCTTGCATCTAAATGGGTGGTCACTTGTATAAGCAACAAATACAAGCATTAGTGTGGGAATCCGCAAACCCCATCTGTTCTAGTCTTATTTTTCATATCCATTCCTCCTCACCCAGGTTTCTATTTGTAGTTACCTCTAGTTAAATTATAGCCACAAGAGAATGAGCTGCTGTGGCCACAGAAACCCTACAACGATAAGTTAATAGTATGAAAACAGACACCCCCTAAAAGTAGTCACTGTACTAGTAACTACACACAAGACTGTGTCTATGAAAAAGAGACTCAACCTCCTCAAGACTTTATAATCTCTTTTTTGGGGGTGGGGAGATGGGGGGAAGAAAATGTCTAAAAGTATACCCAAAGACTTTCCATCAGTACCCTGCCAGGAGAGAGAAGTTTCAAACAGATTACCTGACTTCAAAGAACTATGATATAACAGGAAAGTATAACCCCAAAGCTGAGTGGGGAAATGTAATACTACATGACATAAAAACCCACTCTTACAAGACATGGGTTCAAACTGTAACTATAATCATAACTGTATAGCTGGTTGTATAATTTGTGCTTGCTGTCTTACTTCCCAGACATACTCCCTGAAGAGAGCAAGAACTTGGTCTTACTCCCCAAGCTCCGTTCCCACTGAGAAAGAACAAACAAGGAAATAACACAGCCTCTGCTGAAAGGCAGTGGCCATGTCCACCAGACCTCCCCTGGCAGAGTAAAAAATTGGCAGCACTAGTGAAGACCAATGCGAGAGTGTCCTTGTGGAAATCTTGCCTGAGAATTCTAAATACTGTCCCCCATCATTGTCTAGAACAGTGGTTCTCAACCTTCCTAATGCCGCGACCCTTTAATACAGTTCCTCATGTTGTGGTGATCCCCAACCATTAAATTATTTTCGTTGATACTTCATAACTGTAATTTTGCTACTGTTATGAATCATAATATAAATATCTGATATGCAGGATGTATTTTCATTGTTACAAATTGAACATAATTAAAGCATAGTGATTAATCACAAAAACAATATGTAATTATATATGTGTTTTCCGATGGTCTTAGGCGACCCCTGTGAAAGGGTCGCTCGACCCCCAAAGGGGTCACGACCCACAGGTTGGCGAACCACAGGTTGAGAACCACTGGTCTAGAACATTCCTGTAAGCGCAGCTCTGTCCACCACCTGCTTGTGCTAGGACCGTGCAATGCACCGTCAGCCCTAGAAGACAAAGGAATTGTGGAGGTTTGGGGGGCAGGAAAGTGTCTCTGGGTCATCCACTCTCACTCTTAAAAATCGAAGTCCTGCCGAAACCGGTTTGGCTCTGTGGATAGAGCGACGGCCTGCGGACTGAAAGGTCCCAGGTTTGATTCCAGTCAAGGGCATGTACCTTGGTTGCGGGCACATCCCCAGTGGGGAGTGTGCAGGAGGCAGCTGGTCGATGTTTCTCTCTCATCGATGTTTCTGACTCTCTATCTCTCTCCCTTCCTCTCTGTAAAAACTCAATAAAATATATTAAAAAAAAAAAATCGAAGTCCTTATTAGCCAAAGCCAGCACTTCTAGAATTCAGGAAGTGGTCCATTTCATCTTAAAACTTTTAAGATTAAAAAGACCCTCTTTATTTGTGGCTTCTTGTAACTTTCTTCCTCAGGTTCTTCTTGTTCCTCTTCACAAGAATCAAGGCTAGTCACTGATGCACATGACTAAGTTTCAGATATTAATGACGGCTTTCAGGTCTGCCTGGAGTTGTGTCCAGGCCAAGCCTCCCCTGTTCCTTTGTTATCTGTGACAAGCTTTGCAGCACTCCCCCCCCTACACATCCTGTGACCATCCTTTGTCTATTTTCCTTGCAAAGCCTAAAGCCCAGAACTGCAGGGCTGCTCCTGCTGGGACAGCTCCACATCAGAGTGGGTGCATCACCTCACTCGTCCCAAATACTCTACCGGCTCATGCAGCACTGCCTCTGATTTGGGGGGACCACGATAAACTGCCAACTTGCATCAATTTGAACTCCTAGGTTCCTTTCATATGGGTTACCACCCTGTGTCCAGTCCTTTTAAGCATAGTTACAATTTTCAGATCCAAATACAGAACCTGAGATTTGTTCCTATTGCACTTCATCCCATTAGATTAAGCCTGTCATTCCAGCCTGTCAGGATCTTCTCAGATTCTGATTCTATAATGGAACTCACCCTTCAACTGCGGGGAAAGAACTTGGAAATTCAGTTTTGAGGATTGCTTCTCTAAGGATTCCCTTTCAAACTTTTGAGAACTACCAATATCTCCTTGTAGTGTCATCGGGTCTACTTCTCCATCTCTCCGATGGTTGTACAGATTTTGCAATTTGTCTCAAAGGCTCGCGGACAGCAGAGCCCAGCTAGGAGTGCCTAATTACCAGAAGCCAGACCATAAATGACAATGTCTGTGGACGAGCCAAGCATGCTCCAGCTCGGGGCCTCACTGTGCACCCTGTTCAGGGACAGGGTGCACAGTGAGGCCAGGATGTCTGAGTGGCCAGGATGAAATAAATCCAGGGCTCTGTTTTATATGTAATTTTATCTGAACCTTATCCAGATGGCAAAAATGTCTCCTGCCTCACACGAGCATATTCTCTGTGAAAGCAGACAGAATTACTTGTTACATGTGACACATCACCTATACAACTAACTTTTAATTTCTTATGGCACTTGGCTGAATAAATGAGGTCAATATCTAGGATGGCCACACTTGCATAGAATCTGGAGTCTACACAAATGGCATCCCTTGGAGTTAAACAATATCAACTCATATGTTGATTACAATATTTCTAAAAATTGGTGCTTCTCCAATAGGCACTCGCTGGGTATCTACTGTGCAGAGCTCTATGCTACCGTCATTATTTCACTGAATGCTTGTTGTAACTCTCACATCCCTATGCTTTACAAAATGACCCTTCAAAACTATGTGTTTCTTTTAGACCATATTTCAAGTCATAAAGAGAAATTAACTTGAGGTTCTTATGTGTTTCTTCTTGCCTCCTTAAGGAATATCATTGATTCAAATGTGCTTTTTCCTAGAGACTTTTATTTTTATAATTTTTAAAAATATATTTTTATTGATTTCAGAGAGGAAGGGAGAGGAAGAGAGAGAAGCAACAATGATGAGAGAGAATCATTGATTAGCTGGCTCCTGCATGCTCCCTACTGGGAATCAGGCCCACAACCCAGGCATGTGCCCTGACCTGGAATCAAATAGTAACCTCCTGGTTCATAGGTCAATGCTCAACCACTGAGTAACTCCAACTGGGCTATTTTTGCAATTTTAAAAATTCAAATTCAATTAACAGGAAGTATCTACTGTGATCGAAGCAGTGTTAATCACTTTATTTCATATGAATTTTTTAATGACCATCAGGGTGGCTTTGTGCACAAAAAAACACTATTTAGGTTTACCTGTTAATAAAAATATATATTTCATTTGCTTAGTTTTTTTTTTTTAAAGAAAAACCTTTAATACCTAGATCACTCTTAAATTTTAACGTCAACTCATACATTATAATTTTTATAATAACTTTCAAAGGTCCATTCGAATAATGGTTGGCCCATTTTATAAACCTAAACTCCTTTAAACATTTAAAACTGTATTTAATTTATAATGTATTTAATTCTTTTCAATATTAGAACTATGTGATTCAACTTATAAAACCTTTTCTTAAACAACTCTTAAAAACTTAATAAATTATCTTAAATACTCCAATATTGCTTACAAATCTAGTAAGACCTCACCCCTACCCCAAATCCAGTCTAAATTAATTACCCCTTGGCACATTTTAATTTAGAAATACAGGCTAACCTGTTAAATGGGCCAATTTATTTTATTTTATGGAGGGGCAATTTATTTTAAATAATTAACTTGAAATATCAAATATGCATATATTCTTTAAGTAAAACTATTAATACTATAGCTTTGATTCTATTAACATCTTTTACTTTTATTTCTAAATCTTCCCAGAATTAAAATATGCTCACCTGTTAGGAAACAAGTATGCCATTCCAAATGATTGTGGAATATTTTTTTGGCTGCTTGGGGTTATACATATTTTGGGAAAATCAACTAGGTTCTGAATGGATTCTTGTCAGTGATCCTGATAAGACGTCCTGAGACCTATTTTTCTTTCTGTAGAATGGCCCTCTAAAGGGAGTGGATCCATACAGTCCAGAGCTCTGGATTTGAGTCATGGTACTAAGTTACAGAATTCCCTTACCAAGGATAGGGAGCTCAGCGGCACCAGCCACCACAGGTGTAACTGGCAATGGGTCTCTTGTCCACACAGCACCGTCTTATTTGCAGCCATGATCAGGATGTTGGACATTGGAAATGTGAACCCTCATTTCTCTCTCTCTCTCTTCCAAACACACACACACACACACACACACACACACACACACACAAATGGTGGTGCTTCATCCAGTGAACCTTACATTACAAAAATGAATTTCAACAAAGTTAACTTTAAAGTTAATCATGATATTCCTAAACTAATCCTACAGTCATGTGAGGACCATCTACTTTGTGCCTATGATGCCTGTCTGATGCATCAGGGATATAAAGAGAGGACTGCCTGCCTTCCAACAAAGAGTTTACTATCTCACACAAGGGCTAAGATACACGAGCAAATCAGCTCTACACGTCAGATGACAACTACTGCCATGAAAGAGGTTCTAGTAGCGTGTATGGGTACTTGGCCACAAATAACTCGGGGAATCTAGAAAGCCTTCCCCAAAGTGGTGGGCCATAAGCTAGGCCTTTAAGGATAGTTTATATTTTCTCCAACATTTTATTATGAAAAATTTCATACATACAGAAAAGTTTTTTACAGAATGAATTTTACAGTGATCACTATATAGCGACCACCTAGAATCTACCATTCACTTTTTCTATACCTGCTTTATCACATCTTTCCCATCTCTCGATTCCTCTATGTAGTTTACCAAGCCATCTTATTTTATTGATGTTGCTACTGCATTTCAAAATAAATGGCAGGCATAACACTTCCCCCTAAATACTTCAGCATGCATATCACTAACTAGAGCGACAAGGCTGATTTTAACAGGTGGAATGGAGGGAAAGAGGTAAAGACCATTTCAGACAGAGGAAGCAGCATTTCTTTAAATACATAAGCTTGCCCTAACCGGTTTGGCTCAGTGGATAGAGTGTCGGCCTGCGGACTGAAGGGTCCCAGGTTTGATTCCAGTCAAGGGCATGTACCTTGGTTGCAGGCACATCCCCAGCGGGGGTTGTGCAGGAGGCAGCTGGTCGATGTTTCTCTCTCATCGATGTTTCTAACTCTCTTTCCCTCTCCCTTCCTCTCTGTAAAAAAATCAATAAAATATATTAAAATATATATATATATATACATAAGCTGGAAACTGGGACAAACACACACACACACACACACACACACACACACTCACCCCACACGCCTGCTGCCCCTCAAGCTCCCGGACCATGGCGCTCTCTTTCTGAGCTCAGGAGTCTCCAGGTTCTGCACTCAGCACCCACGGCATTCAGGACTCATCTCCTATAAATCCGTAATAGCTTATAGAGCTGAGTGGCAATGTCGCACTTCACCACTCAGTGTCATTATACTACTGGTTCTCTGAATCATAAAATTCCCTTCAGAAATGCACACCCTAACACTTCTATAAGTCTGAGATTTGACAGCTGCAGCTGCCCTTGCTTTTCCCACAGGCAGCAGCAAAGATAAACAAGGCCTGACCTGCCATTTTCATACTATGATCTTCACCAGGCACTGTAATCCAGTTTTTATTTTATTTTTCCTTTCTCCTTAAGAACATGACACAGTTGAAATTGAGCCCATCATCGGCTTCTCCTGCAACCCGATTGCCATGAAATTTCCTGCTTAAAGGGGCAATAGAGAGAGATTTCTGCAGAAAGACCTGGAGTTTGCACTGTGCTTGCCTTACTCAGACAGAAGACTGGTTAACGTTGTTGTGGGCTGTGTGCGTAATGGGATGTGGCCTCAAGGTCATGTTTGAGGCACAGCAAATGCAAGGTCTGTGGCTAGAAATTGTAGCCCAGAGACACTGGGCTTTAACAGCCTAAGAGCCACTTTGTAATTGAAAGGAGTCAGGGAGCCACAAAGGAAGAAGTAACAAGTGGACCGCTCCCTTCCTTGGCTGCAGCCATGTCTTAGGCCAACTCACACCCGGAGAGGGCTGAACTGGCCTGGACCTGGGGAAGTCGGAGGAACTCTCTGCTGGCCTTCCCTCACTGGGAGGGATATGTGAGGATTCCCATGCTAAAAGATTCAGAATCAGAAAGAAAACTCAAGCTTCTGTTGGCTGCTAAACCAAAGCTGTATCAAAGGGGCACCGATGCTATGGTTACCGCCATAGGGTCTTCACAAACCCTGAGTTAGCCTAATAGCACTAGTAGACGACTAGAATGTTCCTTGTTGACACCTTGAGCTTTCTGAGCTCTGTACCTGAGCACGCAATTGCTTTCACGGTCTGTATTGCCCTTGCCCATTTCTGCGTGTCTGGATTCTGTCCCCTTTCAAATGCCTCGTCCTTCATGAACCTTCCCACTGAAGATGCCTGGCCCCTCCCTAAACATCCGCAGTCTTGGACCCTGGCCTCTTCGCTGCTGGCTTGTGTCCTTCCTGCCTCACGCCTATCATTTCAGTACGTGTCACGGCTCCATCCACATCATCCAGTTACTGAGAACAAGAACTGATGGCACCCATCTTTTCTCTGCTCCCCCCAATATTTGATCTTGAATCACCAACATAAAGTAAAAAAAGAAAAACAGATGATCCAGTGGAAAGAAGCAAAGAAAGATGCCTTCCATGAGTGAGCACCATGGAGCGTGGTTCCGTCCTCTGGAGGACAGAGCAGCAGCACCCACACAGAGTAGTTTACAAAGGACTTGCTCATTTCTACAAGATGGTGTTAAAACTCCTTCTAGCCATGGACCCTTTTGTTTCAGCTGGGGCTCATCTAAAGGAAACATCTTAGGACATCAAAGTCAACAACCAAAAAGCACAGATGGCCCTAGCCTATTTGGTTCAGTGGGTAGAGCCTCGGCCTACAGACTGAAGGGTCCTGGATTCCTTTCCAGTCAAGGGCACATGCCCGGGTTTCAGGCTCGATCCCCAGTAGGGGTCATGCAGGAGGCAGCCGATCAATGATGCTTTCTCATCATTGATGTTTCTATCTCTTTCCCTCTCCCTTACTCTCTGAAATCAATTAAAAAAAAAAAAAAAAAGCACAGATGCAGGAGACACTGTGAGAACCAAGTGTCACCAGTCAGGGAGAGGTCTACAGAGGGATGTTCAATGACCCGTCCTGAAGCTCTGGGGACTATCTATGGATATGGCCAAAGGAGACAGTGCAGGGTCTGTATTAACTAACCAGTGAGGAATTAATAATTAACCTTTTCTTCCATGCTGCTGCCATTGCACTAGCAACGCTGGGAAAGAAAGAAGGGCTACCAAAGCTGGCGAGTCACCCACTAGTCAGACACCACCTGCACCTACAAAAGCACGAACAATATGCTAGAATTATGGCGGGGTGGGGGGGCGGGGCATCTCTGCCTTCAAAGAGCTTATACCTGTGAAGGACTCTCACCCATGAGAATGGTGTCGAGTCACCCTATCCTCCCCAAAACTCTCATTCATAGCCTGCATCACAGTTACCTCGTTCCATGTATTTGAGGGACTGCATGATGAATACCTGGCTCCCCACGACCTGGTAGGACACTCCACAGGGACACAGACCATAGATTGGGCTTTGCTCATCATCATTGTACCCCTGCTGCCAGAATACAGCAGGTCCTCAGTAAAGAAACCCTGATGGGATGAATGAGTGAATGAGAGGGATGGAGAACCACGGTGGGAGAGGGGTATATAACTAAGATTGGGGATAAAGGAAGGTTCAGGAAAAAGGGCACTGAAACCAGTCCTAGCGTGTTGCCAATGAGGAAGTTTAGACACCAATGCCTCTGTTAATCTCCAATATAAATCATTGACCAAAAATCAGCACCAAAGTGGAAAATCACCAGAATGGGCCAGGCAGCCTGTTCTGGGTTGTCAGGGTTGGCACTGCATGTTCCTGATCTAAAGGTTTACAAAAGGAACTGATGGCCTTCAGGAGGTAAACAGTAGCAGGTCCCTGAAATATCCTGTGTCTGCATTCACCGAGGGGCTTATAAGGAACAGCTTTAGAAGCAAGAATACACAGAGAACGGCTGTGTTAACCCCTGGTTATTCAGAACTCACTCCTCTCATCCCTTCAAAATCCTTGGAAATAACCCAAGTCCCACCTTCTTAGAGTTCCTATCACTTAGTGGTAGCTGATAACATTATCAAGCGATGGCCCCATAAAACACTGTGTTCCCCTTCATCTTACTGGGACAGCTTACCAACTACACATTTGCATTAGACCACAAGGGGTCAAGTAAAAATGTCCAATGCTGTGTATTGAACATAATCCCTCTACATTGCATAGAAGTTTTTTTTTTATTGACATTATTACTAGAAGGAAAAGAGATAGGAATAAAATATATTTTTCTAATGGCTTATTCTCTATGAAACAACAGAGAGATGCTACACAATCACCTTTGAATCCTCTAACGAATAATTTTACTAGACTTAATACTTAATTCTTCTTGTTATTCTTCTGTCTAATCCCCCCTACAGGTTCTCAGGGGAGTTTTCACTCGTCTTGTGAGCATTCATCTTTTCTTCCATGCCCACACCTGATTAGGTTGCTTCCCTACATTAACAGTTCCTTGACCACTATAAGAAAAACATAAACGCCTTAGCCTAAAGCCTAGGCCTAACAGCCCATTCCTGTAGAGAGCGCCTCTATTCTAGTACAAGGAGCTTCATAGAGTTCTCCAAGTTTTGTTATGCTTTTCCATACCTCTATGTCCTTAAATGTCCTTTCCTGCAAACTCCTATTCATCCCTGTAAGCCCCAACTGAAGTGTTTCTCCCTGAAGTCTTCCGGGAGCCATCCAAACTAAGCAAGCCACTTCTTCCTTTATACCCTCACGTGCCAAGCATATGCACCTGCTGCGGCTGCACTGCTGTTACTTATCTATGGGACTATTCATTCCCTGTTTAGAATAGTGACTGCTCCATGGAAAGGATCTATCTAGTTCTCTGCAACCCCAGATCTAGCACCTAGGAAGTAGAGATTCAATAAGTGGATGAATAAATGAGCTCTTCTTTTCTGCATGAAGAAAAATGAGGGGGAAAATGAGCTAGAAATATAAATTGGACAAGATTGGTAATACTACCTGAAATGTGTACTTCCTTATACTGTTATGACTATTTCAGTGACAGACAGCACAATTTTCTAGACCTTCCTTCTGCTCTTTTAAGTTGGCCCAAGTGACACCAACACATGCTCTTTTCCTTCTCGCTCCTCTCTCCCCCCACTGACCTCCACGTGCCATGGTAACATGGACCTGGTCCAGAAAAACGCTAATCTCAACATTAACCCAGGAGAGCCTTGTTAATGAAAAACTCTGTTAAGAACACTCTGTTTATTTATTAATTATTTGACGGTAGAGAAGTGTGAAATCCACACATTCCAAGGACTAAAAACTGCTGGTTTCTAATGGAGAATCTTTGACGGTGGCAATGTTGCAGACTTGGTTTTCAGTGTGTTTTGTTGTTGTTGTTGTTTTGTTTTTTACTCAAATGTATGATTGCCTAGCTCTTTCTAGGGAAGATGGACTTGTACTTATTAGCTATGTGAACAAAAGTCAACTTGCTTAATTTTTCTGGGCCTCTATTGTCTCACTTGTAAATGGGGGTAAAAGCACCTACCCTACAGGGCTGTTGTTTGCATCAGCAACAACTGATGGAGGTTGTGGCCCCCATGATGAATTAAAGTGGTCCTATAACGACTATGTAATGTCACTGCACTTGGTTCATGTTTTCATTGCTTGAACTGATATATAAGGTTTCTGTCCAGGACAACGTACCACATTGTCCAGTATAAATCTCCAATGCTTCTACTTTCAATGTTATTGAAATTGAGCATCTTTTCCATGATATACTGAAAATATTCTTACAATCTTTGTATCATCCTAATTTTCAAAATGATACTGCCATAAGCACAATTTCCCAGTAAAAGGAGCCCTTCATTGTAATATCTTAACACTAAGAGGGCATCATGCAAGCTACTTACTTGCCACAATAACCTTTTAATTTAGAATAGATTTTTCATTGAATAAAACAGCAGAAATTAGGTTTTTGCCAAGAGCTAAGTATGGCAAAAATTCTTATAGTGTGTGGCAGATCATAAAATTATCTCTCTCAATAGGCTGGAGGCAATGCATTAAACAGCATGTCCCCCACTGGATTTCCAGAATTTAGTTCTTAGTGTAAAAACACAACTATCACTAGAAGAATTAAGTGTCAACTTCTGTAACTACTGTAATAGCAGCTATACAAAGGTGAATTATGCAAGTATTAAATCAAAATGACACTCACACGGGATTACCTGCTGCTTAGAAAACATGCTAAAGAGAAATCTAAGTGTCTAGGCACTTAGTAATTCTTTTAAAAATAATATGAACTCCATAATCATAAAAGGCATTTTTTTAATGCACACAAGCTAGAGAATATGAACTCTGGGGCTAAGCTAAATGAAATAATATTGTGTGGCAGGTAGAGATGAAGTGAGATAGTGGAAAGTTGGATACTACATGTGCTCAATACCTACTGTGTATCAGCACTACGCAGAGGACTATGCTTAGACTCACATATTATTCAACCTTCACACTCACCTTATTCCCATCATATAAATGCTTAACCTGAGGTTCAAAGAAGTTAAGAAATTTGCCCAAGATCCCACATTAGTAAGTGGTAGAGTTGGGATTTGAGCCCAGCTTTATCTTCCAAACTCATTATTCCTTAATTTTAGACCAACTGCTCTGAAAATAGCCTCTATAGTAAGTGAGCGTCTCACAAGATCATGACTATTTCATGATAACAAAATCTTAGAAAGGAGCACAACCTAACCATGAAGTGGTTTGAATTGCACATACATCATTTTAAAGTTCTGCATCACTACCTACAAAACAGGGTAAAACCTCAACTCCTCTTTATGCACTCAAGGCCTGCATAACCTGGCCCCAGTGTACTCCTTCCTTCCCTGTTCAGTAATATCTACTGAATATTTTCTATGTAAAAGGCATTGTGCTAGGCACTGCAGGAGACACATGCCGGAATAAATACATATTCTCTACCCTCAAGTAGTTTATAGTTTAGGAGGAGAAATGAGGCAAGAAGCCACGCAAAAGTAATAAAAGGCAGAGTATTAGGAGGATGAGAGGTAACATCGAAGAAGAGTCAGGTAAAATCCAGAGAGGTTTCCTCCTATGGTTGCCATGCTCAGACAACATTAGATTGATCTCAAAATCAGTAAGGTAATTACGCACAGGCCAATCATTAAGTGGCTATGAAATGGGCTTCCAACTGTAGGCAGTGATCAAGCAAACCAAGTAGATTACCTCTCTTGGTTGAGTTTTAGATTCAGAAGAGTCAACCCCTTTTTATTCTCCTTTTAAATTTTGAATTACCCATAACATGCCATATTTGTCCCTGTAAAAAATAAAAATGTGCCCTAGCTGGTTTGGCTCAGTGGATAGAGTGTTGGCCTGTGGACCCTGGGTTCGATTCCAGTTAAGGGCACGTACTTGGTTGCAGGTTCCTCCCCAGTCTGCTTGTGCAGGAGGCAACCAATCAATGTGTTATTCTCGCCAATGCCATGATGGGTACTGTTTCCTTTGAGTGAATGGCTGGCCTCTCCCCACTCCCTATCCTCAAGGTTCCATTCTTGCTGAACACTGTTTTTTGAGTTGCCAAGACCCAGTTCAAATGGCACTTCCCAACTCCCTGGCAGTTGGTCTCTCCTGGCCCTTTGGCTCACCATACTTCATGCACACACCTAGCACTGGGGCTGCCATGCTATACTCTTCTTAGGAGAGTTTATACTCATCTTTGACAAATTATGAGCTTCTTGAAGGCAGGGTCCACATCATGCTCCCATAGTCCCCCATCCTCCAAATCCTGGCATTGTATTGAGACCATGCTACTTAAGGATGCTGCTACTGTGGATTTTAGCCTCTTCTTGAAAGAAAAAATATTTGAATAAGTGACATCATGGCAGGAAGAGAGGGAGGAAGAAGGAACAGGAAGAGCAGAAAAAGCAAACATGGGATATAAAGAGCAATACAACAGAGTTCCTGCCTTCAAGGAACGCATTGCCTAGTTCAGCGATTTTCAACCTTTTTCATCTCATGGCACACATAAACTAATTACTAAACTTCTGCAGCACACCAAAATATATATTACATTTTTTTGCCATTGTGACAAAAAACAGTGTATAATTTTGATTCATTCATACCAGACAGCTACTGTTCTGTTGGCTTTGACAGTCTACGGGAAAAGAGGTCAGTGCCCCTGACTAAATAGTCAGGTACTGCATGTTTTAAAAATTCCACTGCACACCAGTTGAAAATCGCTGGCCTGGTTGAATCTCATGGAATGCCGAAATACTCATGGAACCTTTCCTCTAAGCTCTGAGAAATGGAAGATGCACCAATAACCATAAATGAGATAGAGGGTGGCAATAAAGAATGGTGAGTGGCTGTTTTATTTCCAGTGAAAAGAACCTAGAAAACGTAATGCCTTCCCTTCTTCAAACTTACCTCAGTCTACTCTGTTTTTAATTCTTGCGACCTCCATCAATTTTGGATTTAACATCTTGCCCAAACCACCACCCACATAGAGGATAACATTCAATATTTAGCAGAGAAAAACAAATTTTCTCAGAAATATCTCAACTTTTTCATAGGTAGAATAGATAAGAACTGGATAAAATGCAGATGAGTTGACGTAGCTTCATCTACAAGCTCATTTACCACCTAAGTTTCATTTTTAAAGGCAGAGCCCAAACTACTTATCTTTACATGGCTCCAGCCCTGAAGGTTGCTTTGCAAAGATATGTCAGAGTGAAATTATCCAGCAAACCCTTGTGTGGATAAAAGATTCCATAAGTCAACAACAACAACCGCTTAAGCAGTTTAAACTAACAAGCAAGATGCCTTCTATTTAAATGCTATGAGAGAACCTATTTTAAGCCTTTAAAAACCCTCTGGGCAGGTGTTTAAGCTGTGTACAGACTGAGCTTGTGTAGGCTCTGGGGGTGGGGGAGGGTGGGCTCCACTCTCCATGCAGGCAACATTTTGTTCAGGCAATCTTCCTGCAGCAGGTCATGTGACAAAGGCCAAATAAACAGCATCTGGGGATTTTCAATTACAGACCTTCGCCCAGCATGCCTGCACTGTAATCTCTACCAGATGAGGCTCAGGCCTCCCTATTTTCAATAATTCACACACTGTGTACACATAACATGACAATAAGGGCATTCATGGTGTGGCCCGATTCGCAGATCAAAGCTAGCAAAGGGCCAGCTGTAAGCATGCTCTGCTGCTGGATGATTCGTGCTTTTCACAGGCTTGGAAAGACACTCTGTAGGACCTGGCAGACTGGCCTCTTTCCTGTGCGGTATACTGAGCAACCTCTGAGCATGGACTGGGCACAGCCTCCTGGGACAGCCAGAGAAGCAACCAATTCCATATGCATTTGCAAGTACTGGGCAACTTCAAACCCTAATCTCCTCCACAAGCTGCCTCTCAGAGACAGCCTTGTCTTGGCCAGTGCAAGACCCATGCAGAAGCTCTACCACTCCTGGGAGCAGGTGGTTCTTGAAAACAAACCTGTTCTAAAAAGACAGTGAGGTTCCTGTACTTAATAAACCCTCAACTAGGTCCTCAAGTTTACAAATCCATGGGCTACGTAGATTCCATTTAGCTGGCCCACACATACAAGCGACTCATACACAAACTACATGGAGGTACATTTTTAATTCATGGCGCAGAGCTTTGGGTCTGGGAAATGAAATAGGACACTTGTTATTACTGAAATCCCTACACATTAACTCAATTAACTCGTGTGTGTGGACTGACGCATTTAGCCACTGTGTGTGTGTGTGTGTACGCACACCCACACATGAGTGCTTTAAAAGCATTCAGCATTCTCAAGCCCACAACATTCCACATGTCTATTGCCCTGCAGGGAGAGTTGCCACTGGAGGAAATAAGGACACTGCTTCGTCATATAAAGATTTCATACCCGTCAATCAGAACAGGAACCCAGAGAAAGCCATAATAGTGACTTCCTCGGCAGCAAACACATGCTGTTCACCAGCTGCAGGCTGTGTGTCCTTACCCCTTTTCTCTCTCATTCAGAATGGTTTCCTCTTAATCACAATAATCCCCAAAGTGCTAAAACATATCAATCGTTGGGTAAGCCCTGCCTACAAAGGGCCAGCCGGCTGGCTTTTATGGCCTTGTCCAACAGCAGCTGATACTCCATTCAGTGACAAATCCAATTTAGCAGCTACAAGAGGTTTAGCATCCCTGAAAAAAATATTGGGGTTGATCTGGCATTCTGAAGTCAGCAAATGCTCCACTGCCATATTGTTGCAGAGATTATTCTGCTGTCATATTTGGATGTCTACAACCGTCTCGCACCTTCTCTACTCTTACCCCCCAGAATCTGATAGTGGTGGTGGTGGTGGTGGTGACAACAATTTAATCCCCGAGTAAAAAATACAGGCAACAATCATACTTGGAAATTGAATAAATAATGTGATTTTATCACCCCCCCACCCCCCCAAACACACACACACACACACACACACACACACAACATAGGGAGTACTAATTGGCTCTATTTTTCAAATGGGAATTTCTAATCCATTGAAGGGAAAAGCTATGGTGTAAAACTGATTTTACGCTAACCTTTGGATTCTAGGTCAGCTTTGAAGAGTAAAAGGAGAGAAACAGAACATAAAGATTTAACCCTTGGAGTAAAATTTGTCTTGTTAAAAATTAAACGCAGGAGTAACGTAAAGACCTTGTAATTTATTTTTTTACATCCATTTTAAACACCAAAATGTAAAAAAAATAAAAGTTTTAAACCATGATGGGGGAAAGCAAATAAACTGGCCAAAAATAACCCCACAGTTTTTGAATATCTAATATATTTAGGAGATACAAAGTCTTTACAGATAATTATATAAAATTCAAGTTAAAAGAATCCTCAAAGAAAATAACTTGGGTAATTTAGCTATAAAAGGGAAACACAACCAACAAAATACCATATTTAAGCAATACCACAAGGTAATGTACAAAGTAAAATAAAAGGGAAATGATCTAATAGGAACATGGGTTGATTATTCCTTTAATATTAGACTCTGGAGTCAACAGTTGGTTATTTATCCCAGCTTCAGTTTTCACGATACCAAAAAAGTGACCACAGAGACATCTGGTAAAAAAAAAAAAAAAAAAAAAAGGAAGGTTTCAGTGCCATAAATGAGACACGCGCAATTGTGGTTGGCAAGATATCAACAATGGAATATTCCATACATGGAGTTCTTATTTCATGTGGTTTTAAAACTTTATTCTTCTCTCTGGATTTTTAAAAACATACACTGAACATTAAAACAAAACAAACACCCAAAGCTTGTAGACTAGAGAACACATTGAGCTTCTGTGAATAACAAGTCATTAGATTAATATTTTGTCAATGTCACTTGTCACAACAAAAGCAGCGGCATTTATAATTTACTCTAAAACTGGTTTAATTAAAATTCAAAAAACCACGACAAAGTTATATTGAATTTCATTTGCCGCACTGTAATTACTTACTTTGTAGCTGACTATAAACAGTATTTTATTACGTCCACAAAAATGCATTTAAAAACTAACAGCAATTCACAGACACTGGAAGAACTGAGGGAACAAGTCCTGAACTTCTATTTTGAATACAGTTACTTCCTACTTCAATGTGACATCAGAAAATGAGGCTCCATGATCGTCCTCAAGTCAAGTGGGCCTGTGGGTCTGTCTACATTACCTTCCCTCAGAGCAGGGCTCAGACTCCCAGAGAACACAAATTTGGCAGAACCAGACCCCTGTACCTTCCTCCCAAGACTAAGAAAGAGTCTCACTTGGCTCAAACTCAACAATGAGACAAAAGAGGCTGCCAGGCATGATGGATGACTTAAAGGCTTAAAACCACCATTTGCATCCTTCCAGATAAACAATTAGCTGGAAAAAAGATTTTTTTTTCCCTGGAGGCAATTTCCAATACTGTTAATATGCCTGGCAGGGGAGAATGTTTAGTGAAATTATACTTAAAGAACATTTGTCTAAAACATCTTCTGAAAGTATCTTTCTGGAGTGAAAAGAAATGAACCTTTTCTTTTGGATAAAAAAACCCCACAAGTTTGGAATATTTAAAGATAAGGAAAGGCTTAGAAATGTATGACTCCCTTAAGGCCAGTTATCAAGGTTTTCAATGTATTTGAATAGTTAATTTTTCCATCCCCTCTTGCTTTATTTTAAATCTATATAACTCTTAAAGGCAATATAATAAAAAGTCACTTATTGAACAAGGCAGGCAAGCATAAACATGATTTACTAGTAAGCATGAAAGTGAGGAAATGGCCTTCACAAACGCTTGCCAGATAAAAAAATCAGTGGTTCTAAAACTGCATAGGGGCAATTTTCTGGAGCTCCTGAGGACTCAGGAGGGAATGCTTGAGAAATGACAGAGAAATATCTTAAAAGCCAACCTGCATTTCTCTAGAATGATTTGCAGGACAGGGCAGGAGTACCTTCGGAAGTTCACCAAGCCGCCATTAATAAATAAGGCAGCTGGCGTGGTTTCCATGGCAACAGAGACTCCAAGTCTCCAGCAAGCTTAATGCACAACCACCAAAGGTTTCTCCTCAAATCTCAACTTCCTGTTTCCAGGTGCCGACAAAAGGAAACATACTTTTGAGCAGAGGAGACTGTGCAGGGGCTTTCAAAAGGAATTTTCTTAGGCTGATTTGGATGAAAGTGGCCTGGCAGTGTCAGAGAACGCTGCAGCTCCATCTTGCTACAACAGAGGCTTGGAGCATGGTTTTAAAGGGAGTTAAGAGCCCCCTGAGACTGTTCTGTGAGTTAAATATATTTCTGTAATATTATAATGTGTTATGACAAGTTATAGATCATTGTTATAGGCTCCCACGATTAACATTAGTCTGACTGTGTTTTCTTTGCTCTGCAGAAATGATTTGAGGGGTTGGGATCAGCCGCTCACCAGAATTCTGAAGAACACAGACTACATTGCTTTACTGTATGTAACCTGAGGTTTATACTTCATAGAATCATCAAACATTTTCAAAACAGGCCTTTCCAGATGCCTCCATATGAACGGAGAAGTGTGGAAAAACATAGACTCTAGAATTCTGCCCTTAACTAGTCACTCACTTTAGGGAAAGTTATTAACTTTGTCAAGCCTCAGTGTCCCAAAGGCCTAATACCTTGTAATGCTATAATACTGTGATGAGATCTATCTACTTTTATATTTCTTCCAAACACAGTCAGAGGACTCCAGAAAGCACCGGTGTCCTTTGATCCTCCACCTTCTATTTCTCTCTGAACATTGAAAGAGCTGTCTCCACAGTCCAAACCAAAGGAAGATGGCATACTTCCCAGCAAATGCAAGTAGCTACAAGAAGGGCCAACCTCTCCAAGAACAACACAAACCTAACATTCACCGTACAGTTTCACTTGGGGAAAGATGATTAAGGAGGATAAGTACAATCTGTATGCTAAGGCTGGAACACAGTTCGTAACCAGCATCCATCTCCGCTACCTCAAGAGCTGTGCTGAGAGAGAAGAGGAAAGAGACACTCTGCAGCCAGTGGCTTCTGAGCACCCGTTATGACAGGCACGACTTGGAGTATGCCCTGAGGAAAGGCAGAGGCAGTACTTCTGTCCCCACAGAGCTAACATCTATCTACCTCACAGAGTATAAGAGATGAAGTAGTGGAAAAAAGATCCAAGGGGGGCTACATCATTTTAAGGATTTTTCTTTTTAATTCCATTCCTGTTCTCCCCCTTTCACATAAGAATAGTCTAGTTTTAAGTTCTCCTCTGCATCCCCATAATATAACTTCCCACATAACACTCTTACACATGCACTCACTGCCTTTAGCATGTTTTCATGCTAAAAGGCTTTAGCAGACAATAACCAATTCCTGATAGCTACAACTGATAACTTGAGAAGAAAAAATAGTATTCTTTTTCGATTTTCAGAGAGGTCTGGCTCAGGGACAAACCAGCTGAAGGACACGAAAAGTAAATTTCCAGTACAACTTTCTCTGTAAAAGCCATAAAGTTACTTTCCTAGGGGAGCAATCAAATATCTACCAGAACTCAGAAAGCCATTACAGATCTAAGTTTATTCCACTCATGAGGTCACATATAAGGAGCCGCCATGTATATATGTATAAAAGGCTAAGTTACCAACCATCTGTCTGTTCAACCGACTGACCTGCCGGTAGATATGACGTGCACTGGCAACTTAAAAATAAACACTGACTGGCACATGCGCAATACATATAAAGCTCTCACTGGCACCAATCTACACAGGGTAGGAATATTCCTACCTGAACCCATTTTCGGACATGGTCAGTTAGTTATATGTTGCTTTTTCTCAGGTTCGAAGAGAGTGTGACGTTCAAGTTAAAGTTGTAAATACTTCATCACCAGGGAAATTAGTCAAGCACTCTGAAAGTGTTTTTACTCTTAATGTGGTATACAGGGAGATATGAGAATAAGTTTAATAAATTTATCAGTCATTGTTTTTATCAATGTTGGTTTTATATCATGTCTTTTTTTATATCACGTCTTTGTTGTTGTTATATCATGCTGTTATTATTTATTAATCAATTTATATATTACTTTCATATACATTTTACTAATTTTCTTTCATCTCTGACATTTTATTATAGAGAAAGGGCGAATAGCGATATTAAAATATTTCTTCTAATTAATTTCCTTTCAATGTGCATGAATCCGTGCACCAGGCCACTAGTGTACATATAAACTCCCTCAATATGAAGATTATATCTCATTTTCCTATCTCAGAAAAAAATGCAGCAGTCTTTCTAAGCTCTCAACTTTTACTTATTTTTATTTTCAAGGCATAAATGATCCTCTGTGGGCACCCTGATGCCCAGGTCTAGGATTCAGGTGTGTAGCATTATGCCTTATAGCACTAAAAGGTATTAGGCCTTTGGGGAAACTGAGGCTCAACAAAGTTAATAACTTTCCCTAAGGTGAACGACTAGTTAATGACAAAGTTCTAGAGGTTTCTGGTGCAAATGGGGCCCCTCTATCCTTGAGGAGATCTGCAGACAGCTGGATACACCTATTAAAATATATAGCACTCCCCAATCCCATGACAAACACACGTTTCGTTTTGGGTATTTAAATTTGAGGGCACAAAAGGAGTCATGTGGAGCCACCCAGCAAGCTGCTGGGGGTGCAGGGTTGGCGATGAAGAGATTCGGGCTAAGGAGGAGTCAGAGGTCTAGTAGTCAACCTATTGTTGGTAACTGAACCCTGAGAGCAACAAATCACACCCAGGCAAAGTACAAAAGGAAAAGAGAGCTGGGGAGAACTGAGGGTTGAGCAAAGGAAAATGAATCAGTAGAGGAGGCTGAGAATAGAAAAGGGAGATGTACTTAGTCCAGTAATGGTATGGAAGGCAAGGACAGATAAAAGTTTAAAGAAGAGAGCTAAGAAAGTCAACCACGTAAACTGCTGGAGAAAGGAGGTCAAGTAGGACGAGAGCAGGAGGCTATGTCCTGGGACACATCAAATCACATCTATTACATACTATAATAAGCATGCAAAAGTACTTGTGACTGTTTGTGCTGCCCACCCACCCATCAGTTTGATTTAGGATGACTCATGTTCTGTGACACAGGTTCTCAAAAGGGGTTCCAAAGATCATGGATCCTTTTGGATTTACATGACTCAAGCTGTCTTATATGCCTGAACACTGACCTAGGATGTGGGGGAATGAAAGGAAACAAAATCCCAAAGCAGAATGGTGTGTGGTCCAGGAGAGTGTTGACAATGTGTGGGCTTGTGTCCAGCAGCCTTCTTGTAGAGTATGGGAGGTGAAGCGCTAGGGCCCACATTCTTAGACCTACATGCCAATGCTGGGGGTGCAGGATACACACAATCTCTGGTCAGCTGCAATCATAGTTTGGCCATGAATACAAGAGTTCAGGAAAAAATAAACCAGTGAAACTACGCAATGAGAATCAAATGACTATATGGAATTTACAATAAAAAGCATAGTCTATTTGATTAGCATTTGTAAATTGTGTGCTACATTTGTGCTTTATATTAGCAAAAATTTTAATCAACACATATATGTGTGCATATGTATGCGTCTGTGGTTTAAAATATTTACCAGCACATCTCTGGCTATCACATCTTAATTCTAGTCATTGATTCTAAAAGTTTCACCAAAAGGGCAGCAGGTTCCAACATCAGCAAAAAATGTCACATTTGAAGATCCAAAGATCACTCCATGGCCAGGGAGTTTCAAGCACGATCCAACCAACTCCCACAAGTTACAGGCCCGACAATCATGCACAGTTTCCCCTTCTGGTTCCCCTTATGCAATCCTTACTACATCATTCAACAGCATGAATAGTCATCTCTCACATCCATCCACACCTCTACCCTCCCTGCCTTTGCCCTCACCTTTTTCTGATATTTTGAAGTAGCCTCAGAAGTGCTTTCTTATCATCCATCTCCCCCAACTCTCACTCTTCCTTAAGATTACAACCAGAGTGATCTCACTTAAAATGTCACTAGGCTTTCTAACATGCAGTTCCCAACACCTAGACTGCCAACTCTTGTTGCTACCTGCAAACTTCTATTCCTCTTTAAGAAAAGCCTTCCATGACCCACAATCAGTGATTCGCCAATCATGCTGCTTACGTTCTCCATGCTCTCATAGCCCCACCACATTTTATGATGATTTGTTTCCATGACCACTTTCTCTACTAGTCTTTGAGGTACTAGATGGCAGGGGCTTTTTCCTATCATTGCCTTTACCTCAAGCCTCCAGGATACCACCTAGTATACAGATGATCAATAAATGCTGACAGAATGAATGGATTGGAAATATACACAGAGTGTGTTTAATATTTCTTTCTAAAGCTTAACGTTTAAGGTAAAAAAATAAGTTGGGAGAAAAATATAAAAAAACAACAACAACACATTATTTGGGAATATTCCCAAGACTCTGAACAGCAATGCTCAAAGGTCTTTCACAAGTTGCTTGTGTAAAGACATGTTTTCTGTCAAGAGAAATTTATAACTCCATTTCTCCAGTTCGAGCCACACAGATTTTCTGTTGACAGACCCTTGTATGCCATGTGTGTGGTTTCTCATCTACCCAAAGCTCATAATTACAAAATATTATCACTAAAACCAACATGCAAACAATCAAAATATTTGTAGCCATAATGCCTGGACTTAGAGAAACTTTCTCAGAGGTTTTGAAGAGTCAGAAATGTTTGGCTCTAGAAGACACTTCCGGGATAATTTCATCCAATAATTGAAACTTGTTTTACAGATGAGAAAATTAAAGCAAAGAGAAGCCAGAAGACATGCCTAAGGCCACACCACTGGTGAGCTTACAGCTGGGAAGGGCTGAGGACTCCTGGCTCTGGGGCAGTGCTCATTTCAGAACCACTCTACAATAAACCTTGGTTTCCTAACAGCTTTTTTCTTAAATGTTAAAATTTACCTTTGACGTGCATCTCATCAACATTTAGTAAATGCATATGATGGGCCCTTAATTCCGCTTCCAACAGGATTTAATCCAAAATTCTTCTTAATTAGACTAAAAAAGCTTATCTGGATATATTTGGAATTATGGCCCCTGAGTCTATTTTGATCACAATCACATAATCAAAATATCAAGACTAGTTCCCTTAAAGCATGAGAGGCCCTGACATATTCGTGGACACCACACAGCTTTGTCCATATTTAACATTATCCATGGGCTGTGCAGTGTTCCAAGTGCCCCTCAACAGTGAAATTCTGTCCGTCACACATTTTTCGTGAATGTATTTAAAGTTTCACAAAAGGAGCTCTCACATTAACCCAGAGTCCAGAAATCCTGTTCTTGGGATTCACAGGAATATGCTGTATGTCATGGGGTAACAGCATTGTTTTCAAAATCCCATAGATTCTGAAATTCCTCTGAAGAGAAAGAAGGAAGTATCTTCTCTTAACCAGATTGAGAATGTGGCAAAGATAAGAGGAAGTAAAAAGACTAATTTGGAGCAAGCCCACAGTGTGGGCTCAAACATGAAAGGTGGCAGAGCTGTCGTTCTTATTCCCTGCTTGACCCCATAGAGTCATCGACCACGGCATAGATGGTCTGCCCCAGGTGGGCACCTACAGTGTTCTGTAGTTATATACTGACATATTGATCAACCCTTTGGGGTAGTAATTTTATTATTAAAATAACCTTTGCTCCTAAAATAATTTAGGGGTATAATATGGAGTATTGGAGCCGGGAAGGGGGGCTAGAGGGGAAGGGTGTGGTCACAGTTATCTTAATGATGAAAAAAAGAAACAAACTAAGCAACTAAAAATAAGAAATTATTAAATAAACTCTCTCTGAGTAGAACATTAAAAAGGCATTAAAATTATATTTACTAGGAAAGGCTTATGTTTTAAGAAAGTAAAATAAAACATAGGATGATCACACTTTGTAAAATAAAAGTAAAGGCACAAGAAGGAAATACAGTGGGGCCTTGACTTACGAGTGTCCCGACTAACGAGTTTTTCGAGATAGGAGCCATCTCTCGGCCGATTTTTTGCTTTGAGTTGCGAGCTAAAATTTGGGTTACGAGCCAGCTTCAGATACCCCACCGCTAGGTGGCGCAGCGAACATCACAGTGAACACCACAACATCAGCCCAGCATCACGTGTCTCACTCGTTCACTTTTTGATTTGACATAGGAATAACTTGAGTTACGAGCTCCATCACGGAACGAATTAAACTCGTAAGTCAAGGCCCCACTGTATTAAAAATGCTTAACAGGCTGGCTCTGGGTGGTAGGTTTATGGGTGGGGTTCCCCCCTTCCTTAGTCTCCTCCTTTTCATTTGGGCAATCCATCTCACCTCTATGCCCACCTGTCAAACAATCGCCTGCACAGAAGTAGCACCTGTAGGTGGTAAAGGAGAGGGTAGCTGAGAAACCCACACAGCAACACAGGTATATGGACTGGAGCCTACACAGTCAGTCCCTGACCCTCCACAGGTAAAAGGCATGTCATCCTATTTTCACATTGAACACCACTCACAGATCCAAGGACACAATGCACTGAGTTTATAGACCTGATGTTATTACAGACTACAATTTATGTGCACATGAATCTGAACTGAAGGCTGAGAGAAAGCAAATATTTCCAAATTCAGTCACACTGAATTATCCCTGACATTCTCCCTCATGTTCTAAGGACCTTCAAACATGTAGCCTAAGATATTTCTTCCCTTGCTGAAACTGGTTTGGCTCAGTGGATAGAGCATCAGCCTGCGGACTGAGGGGTCCCAGGTTCGATTCCGGTCAAGGGCATGTACCTTGGTTGCGGGCACATCCCCCGTGGGGGGTGTGCAGGAGGCGGCTGATCGATGTTTCTCTCTCATCGATGTTTCTAACTCTCTATCTCTCTCCCTTCCACTCTGTAAAAAATCAATAAAATATATATTTTTTTTTAAAAAAAATAAGATATTTCTTCCCTCACTTTCTGCCTAGCCAAAAATTCCTACTTCTATGACAATTTGCATCTCCACCAAGGCCCTAATCAAATATGATTGGTGTCCTTATAAGAAGAGGAAGACAGTCGCCCTAACCAGTTTGGCTCAGTGGATAGAGCATTGGCCTGCAGACTGAAGGGTCCCAGGTTTGATTCTGGTCAAGGGCATGTACCTTGGTTGCGGGCACATCCCCAGTAGGGGGTGTGCAGGAGGCAGCTGATTGATATTTCTCTCATCAATGTTTCTAACTCTCTCTTCCTCTCCCTTCCTCTCTGTAAAAAAATCAATAAAGTCTATTAAAAAAAACAAAGAAGAAGAGGAAGAGACATGAGGGATGGGAGCGCACGGAGCAGGGCCACTCAGTGAGAAGGGAACCATCTGTGAACTTAGAACAGAAGCCTCAGGAGAAACCAACCTGCTGATCCCTTAATCTTGAACTTCTAGTCTCCGGAACTGTGAGAAAAAATGTGTTACTGAAGTCACCCAATCTGTGGTCTTCTGTTACAGCAGCCCTAGCAAACTAACACAATGTGTCTGTAGCTTCCAAAGACTAAACCCATAGTTGCCACATTTGTCCTGTCTGCTCCTGAGGGCCCAGCGCCTCACACAGGGTAAAGGGCTCAATGAAAAAACAAAACAAAACAAAACAAAAAAACACACATACACAAACACCATATCTTGAAACAAGAAATAACAAATAAGAAATCTTGAAATTAATAATCATTTTAGGCAAGCAGCCATAGACCACGATGGGAGTGACTACTATTTGTATTAATAGCTAAGTAATCAAAGAGGGGGAACGAGAGGGGAACCAATCATGCTGGCCCCTTTTATTCAGACAGATTTTAGGATACCCTTGCAGTGTCAACTCTTGGACATTATAAATAGTTCATTTCAAGATAATTATGGATAGAAAGTAAGTTAATTACGTTGGCTGTCTTTATGCACTAGGGTATGTGCCTGGCTGGAGAAAGAGTCGCTATGGGATGCACAGCCATTAATTAACTTGGGCTTAGTTGCTGAACATAAAAAAAGCAGCACACATTAAGGCGGAGTTAGTTGTATTTAAGGAAACTGCAGTTCATAATACAACATTTTTCAAAGGCAATCTTTGTCAAAGAAAAATAGGCCTACTCATTCTTCTGTGACAAATGGGTAATGGCTTTCCACCTGTACGGCACTATGTCCACAACGTGGTGAAGATTTTTTAAAATAACTCTTAAGGCAGAGGAATTTGTAGGGGTTGTTTTCCACAGCGTGTAGACAGGAACTGAAAGGTGGTATAAACTTTCCCTGAGAGACAATGTGCAGAGTTAATTTCCAGCTGGCCCACCAAATCTTGGTGAGCTCAGAAACGCAAGACTGGTCCACAAAAATCTATCCAACTGTAAGAGAAAGACTGCAGCAATGACTGCCTGTGTTCCAAGATGCTAAAAGGAAGAGGGAGACGTCATCCACTTTAGCCTCCCCCAACCTAGCAGAAACCAATGATTTTCTTCTATCATTCTCCTGCTATCTCTACATCTTTTCACAATGCTATTACCTCTTTTTCCAGATCCCACATGCTCTACCCTGAAAGTCCAATAGGTTCCAAAGTTACTAAGCTCCCACTCTACTCCCAGTTAAATTCACATTCCCTTGATATAATGATCCCAGTTAAGGGTTAGGACAGTGATGGTGAACCTATGACATGTGTGTCAGAGATGACACGTGAACCCATTTTTTTTGGTTAATTTTCTGTTAAATGGCATTTAAATATATAAAATAAATATCACCCAAAAATATAAATCTTTGTTTTACTATGGTTGCAAATATCAAAAAATTTCTATATGTGACACAGCACCAGAGTTAAGTTAGGGTTTTTCAAAATGCTGACACGCCGAGCTCAAAACGTTTGCCATCACTGGGTTAGGAGAACGTGATGGACCTCATTTACCCTATATTCAGTGCCCTTTGCTTGTTATCACAGATTATTATTACTTTCAAGTAAAATTAATTTAAAAGCAGCATGAAGACATTCATTCAGTCAAGGTTTGTCTGTATAAATTTTACCCCATTCATCGATCCAACAATTGAAAAACCTACTCCATGCCAACCCTTTTCATTTGGAGCTATCTGTGTCAGTCGAGTCCACACTTCCCAAGTATCTATCCCAGGCTGAGGTTCCTGAGTTTGCCTCTTTGCAGAGAAGATTTCCCCCCCTCATTTCTAAACCTACAGGTTACAGAAAACTAATGCATACTTCTAGACCAGTCGTAAGTCAGCAGCCAAGGTTTGTTTGTATAAATGTCACCATTTGTAATCTCACTGCCAAACACATTTACTCTTCTACAAATATGAAAATGTTCTGTAAGTATAAAATGCCAGACCTAGATTGGGTAATAAACTATTGGCATCACCAGGAATCTATCCCAAAGCAGTGATAATCAAATATTGTCTATCACAATGGCAGGTATGCTGCTTTCTAGTAAAAGATAAAAACAAACAAAAACCCCCAAATAAACACACTAAAAACATAATTTGATACTACATATATTCACTGCTGGTGTGCTGGCACATTGCTGCTGCCTCCGTCTGCTACATTCTGGACTATAACACGATGCTCTTAGTCCTGTGGAAGCTACAGATAACCTCACAGAGACCAAGGCAACCTCATGCAACTAGAGACAGGGTTAAAAAAAAATCACAAACGGTTAAGCATTTTCTCTACCTACACAATGTATTTAATCTCCACCTTTCTGAACTCAGAGAAGGAAGTATCAAAACATATTTTATATCAGTAACAGGTACCGCTTATTGAGCACCTACTGTGTACCAGCCACTGTGCAACAACACTTCCCAAATATCTATCTTCATTATCACACAAGTCCTACAGACAGGTATTATTCCCAGTTTACAGGTGAGGAAGCTGAGCCTTCGAGCAGTGAAAGGGCTCACTCAAAGCACACAGCTACTAAACAGCAGAGCTGAGCTGCGACATGAGCCCTGGTTAGTCAGGCTGCACTGCCCTTAAAAGGAGGCTACGTCAGATGTTCGCCAAGTCCAAAGCTTCCGTGAAGATCTGTTCCAGCCACTGTCCAGCCTAAGTAACGGATGCCCTAAAAAGGATGACTCGTCTCTAAATCACACACTAGAAAACCTATCCTGCATAAATCATACCTCACCCCCCTCCCTCTCCAAGTGTGAGCTGGGTAATTTATCCTTCACACTTCAAATGGCTTGTTTTACACCAAACTGTAATTATCTCCCAATGCTGGTTGCCAGCCACTTGTTGACACTGGCTATGAGACATACTGCTTAACACCTAATTTTATCCAAGTCATCTTTCTTGAATTAAACCTTTAAATTCTCATTCTCCAAGATGAAACGATTGCAATGCAATTCAACAAATATTTATTAAGTCCTTAGGTAATTACAGATGTCAAGCACACGGATGCAGCCCTTGCCTAAGGTTAGCTCAAAGTCTAGTTGGGGAAAGCAGGAACCAAGTGTGTAAGCACCATGGAGGAGGCTGCCCATCCGGTTTGTGCCAGAAAGAGCGGGAATTTCACAATAGCTATAGTATTAGATCTTGGAACTACCAGCTAATTCTGTGCAACTAAAAGAGTAAGGGGAATAAACAGTGGTAACAGGTTGTGAACATTTTTATACATGAGAATCTTTACACTGTGCAAAAAAGGAAACCAACAAAAGCTTTTTTCAGCAGCACAGCGACAGGAGTAAATTTAAGTTTCAGGAAGATGAGACAACTTACCCAAACATTCTGGAGGTGTGACCTACTCTCTAAGTAAGAGGTGAGAAATTTCCACATTTTCAGATTTTATGTGCCTAGTCTGTTAGGTTACTAATGATGAATGTCAAAAAGAGCTCTTTATATTTCTTTTTTTTTCATGACCTTAATTAAGGTACAGCACTCTCCTGCTTTGCATATATTAGATTCAACTTATACCCTGTGTTTCAACATTTCTGCACAGGAAGGCCAGGGGGAGGCAGACTTGCATTTTAGCACATCTCTGTGGGCTAGAAAATGCAATGTTCATAATTAAGATGATCTGCATTCCCCCTAAACCTTTTTTTTTTTTCAATTCATTGATAAAGTCTTGATTAAAAATACAGACATTTTGTCATCCTTACTACATTTACCTCATCTCAAAACTCTCCTGACTGGGTGAAAGCTAATGCTGCTTCTTCTGTCTGGTCAATTATTGCATGGACACAAGGGACCAATTAATGCCATCCATAAAAGCCTGAATCATTCTGTCAATTAACGAGAACTAACTATGTCATCAGATATATTACTGGTGAGCAAGTCTATTTGGTTGCAATATGTCTTGAAGGAGAGCAGTATCAAATGAATCACAATTGACTTGGACAACTGCTAGCATAATTTCGGAAGATGAAAAGACAGATGTGGTAGTTATTAGTGGTCCCCTGAGGAATTACAGCCAAGCAATTGTAATGTGCTAAGACTGCACTAGCAGGTGCCTGCAGTACAAATCAGACAGAGGGTTAAATCAATATTTTCAATTTCTTAGGATCAATCTGGTGTTTGAACGAGATGGAAACTTGTTAGCAATTGGCAGGATGTGTAAATGAAAAGTCAAACTTCTTATTATTTGTTAAAAAGGAATGAGTGCACTGCATCATGCCCTTGGCACCAGGTAATGCTTTCATGATCCAGTAGCTGGGGCATTCACGGAGAATCAAGGGGTTCTTAAATTTTAAGAGTGCAAAAGGTTAGCTTTATGTAGGTTGAACATTCAAGATCTTTAAAAATGATTGAAGTGTCGATAGGAAAGTTTTGAGCTGTGACGACAGTATAGTTATTAACAATTAGTGCAAGAACCAGAAGGAAACCTTAAACTCAACAGAAAGAGGGGGGAAATAAGGTCTTGCCGAGAATATATAGATTAAACACAGCCTTGGGAACATGACTACTTTTCTCTTGTTCTACTGATAAGTAGTCTGGCTTTGAGGATGATTTACCAAACACTTTATTTTTTTTTCTGGCCATCAATATTGCATTTATAACCCTTGTTGAGTGTCTAGATTAATGGAATTGACCAACTCTGACAATGTTCCATCTCGGGTTTTGTTCATTTGCTTGCTTTTAATTTAGGGATAGACAGTCCTTCATATGCCCCCCCCCCCCCAAATTATAAAGATCCAGGATGTACAAGCAGAGCTTGACATTGTAAACAAATAAAACTCTCAACCTAATGCATTTTGTGTGTACATAGTAACCAGCTAAATCATTACTGGGAGGGGGGAGTGTGGTTCAGTGGAAGAAGATGGAGAGATGTGAACCTGAATCTACAATCTTTGGATTCCTCATTGTGCCTCGGGGCAAGCCACATCACTGTTTGAGGATCAGTTATCCGGCAGGCACTAAAATGGGGCAGGTTTCCTACCTCCTACGCCTGTTGGAAGCTTTAAATTTCCGGCCGGGCATCTCAATTAGAAGGGCCAATATTCCCTTTCTATTTAAAATAAAGTGGTACATTTCAGTAAGAAATAAGTAAACAATGAGCACAATATGAAACTTAAACATTTAAAGCCAACTGAAATAGTCACAGACAAACTGAGACTTTACAAAATTTCCTTTTGCTTAAAAAAAAAACCCAACAACACAAAAAACAAATGTTTCTTGACTGTCTAAGAGCAAGATTTTTGAGACAAGAAGATAATGAGGCAGAGCACCAGCCCTCAAGGAGTTTGAGGGGAATAAGCACCCAATTAATGGTAAACAAGGCAGATCTAAGATCAGCTCAGGGCACTGGGGGAATTCAGGGAATGGAGAAAGTCTTCAGGTGGCAGAGGGGCCAAGGGAAGGGCTGGCTCTGCAGGAAAAAAAAAAAAAAAAAACACGGAAAGACTGATATTTCAGACAGGCTCTGAAGGACAAGATTTAGACAGGACAAGCTGGAAAGGGGTAGGAGGCAGAAAAACAGACAAGGCAAGCTTCATGGAGGAGGGATCGGAAAATTTAGTGACTGAAAGGGGGCTGGCAGGAGGGCGATTTCAGGCAGAGAGAGCTTCATGTGACAGATATTTCATTTGTAAAAACTAAATGGTGGGAACTGGATGATGCAACAGGAGGCTGGGAGGCAAGAGAGGCCATCACCTTCGCCAGCACTGGGGCTCCCAGTCAGATGACAGGGAGGAAGCAGAAGGCTCAGCTAGAGAAAGGACAGTGGAGGGAAGGAGACCCAGTGGGGGTGAGGGGGCCACACTCACTCTCCTGACACTTCTGGCTTGTTTTCTGCTTTTACACTGGCCACAAATAGGAACTAAATTTAGGGCATGCATGCATAAAATGTTAATTATAACTATAACTAGAGGCCCAGTGCATGGATTCGTGCACATTGAAAGGAAATTAATTAGAAGGTGGCTGGTGGGGCGGAACTGGGTGAGATGGGCCAGACATGCCCTGGACCAGCACCAGGGCTCAAAGGGCATCTGCAGAGTGAGCAGGGTCCCTCCAGCAAGTGGGGTCCCTTGGCCTGGCCTGCAGGGATCTGGCCAAAACCAGCAGTCAGACATCCCCTGAGGGGTCCTGGAGTGTGAGAGGGCACTCTGCAAAGTTGCTGTCAATAACCACTCCTGCTTTGAGCGTCTGCCCCCTGGTGGTAAGTGCACATAGTCAGCCAATCGCTTAGCCTTTTATATATATAGATTAGTATATAATATAAATATAATTCATATAATTGTGTAAAGATATTATGTGTACATATATTTATGTGTATTAGATGCATGCTAATTTTTTAAAAAACAATGAACACATTCTAGGTCCTATTTATTAAACATACACAAGCAGCAGACACCCTGGAACAAATGGGGCAGGGCTGTGATGGACAGGGAGGCAGCTCTCCCAGATGAAATGAGGTCCTGACACTTGAGCACTACACCCTGCCAACTTCTGAATATAAAGATCTACATGCCCAGAAGCCACTGGGTGAAGCTTTCCCTTCAGCAGCCTAGGATGAGAAAAGGCCAATTCTTAGGCTGCCCATATGGGTGGCCAAGTTTGGGTTGAGTTTTCCTTAGGGGCCAGGACTCAGGGTTGTGGCATCAACCCTGGAGGGCAATAGCAAGTGGCCCAGGAAGCCCAATGAATAAAGTATACCAGCCAAGGGGAGGCTGCCCACTTCCTGCCAAGACAATATAAGTAGACACAATATAATAAATACAACCTAAGTAGAGAAATAACAAAGATGGGCTGTTCTGATTTCACCAAGAGCCTTATAAATTAAAATAGAAAAAAAAAGTAATGTCTTAGAATTCACAGTAGGTATTTCTTTTTATTAAAGAAATGCTCAAGAAGTCACTAGAGGAACTAAACATCTTGGGATTTGCGGAGACGTATAAGAGTAAGCTGACTCCCATAAGACACAGCAGGGTCTTCCCACCTCTGGGCCCTTGTTCATTCCACTTTGTCCATCAGGATGCCCCCACTGGCAGCCCTTATGGATCTCTGCAGGCTGTCCTCTGGCCTCACCTGCACAGTGAGGTGAGGTACAGCTCAGTCTCCGACATGTTCTTTTTCTTTATTTGGTCATTGTCAACCTACCTCTCTCAATGCTCTCCTCCAATTTCAGCAAGGCTAAGCTCCTCTATTTCCTAATGACACAGGGGCCTCTCCACAAGGTCCTTTCTTTGATGCCCCCTTGGACTCCATGTCCCTGAACCTGTCCTCCCTCAATCTCTCCACCTCCAAGGCCCAGCTCAGCAAACTTCTCTGGTCTTCCCAATTAGAAACGTCCTTGTCCTGTTTCCTGGACAGCTACTAACTCTGCTGCCCAACCCTTCAGTTAAAACGCCTTACGTGTCTTGTGTGAGGGTTACCTATAATAATAAAAGTGTAATATGCTAATTAGACCAGACCACCTTCCAGATGCAGCCGGGGCTGTGGAGGGAAGCCCCAGTCCCAGGTGCCTGCCAGCGGCTGGAGGGAAACCCAAGTTCCGGGTGCCGGAGGGAAGCCAGTGCCAGCAGCCAGGGGAAAGAAGGCCTACTCTTGCACCTTTTTCATGCATTGGGCCCTCTAGTAGAGAAAGAAAGATAGCCTCAACAGTCTTATGATGCTAACACATATCCTGTCTCATGAATTACATAGCCGGTTCCAATTAAGGCACCAGGCATTATCTTCAGGATATAGCACATACTCAATATACTCTAACTCTTATAGCTTTCATGATGATTGTACTGCAAACAGCCAAGTTTATCCCTATTCTCTACAGCTGGGGTAGTAAGGGGTCCACAGAAGCATTCCACATCTTCATGCCTTTCCATCTCTTGTGCTAACAGTGGAGCTTTGAATGTAGAATATGCTCAATAAATGGATGAAGGATGAGAACTATTTGGCTAGCGGATCAGTATAAGCACTATAATTAATATTCAAGGTCAGCAAGAGTAAGAAAAAAATTTAAGATCCTTTTGTTTGGTTCAGATTTTCCCTCTAAAGACAAATATTAGGGTAAGCAATGTTTTGTGCTTTAACCAATAGTTGGCAACAACTGCTTTAGAGAACTCAGCTGCTCCTCAAGGCACACCCAGCTATATGGCACAACCAAATGGGCTGGGTGAAGATCTCTGGATCAGTGAGGCTAAGGGGATGCTGGCACAGAGGGGGAGAGCGGTTGCGTGGGTAGGCTCATTTGCTCATTCATTCTCAATATTTTCTGACTAACTATCTGGGGCCAAGTGCCACAGCAGGCTCTGAGAATTTAGGGTAAACATGAGTCACTGCCATGCAGAATCATACAATCTATTGGTCTAAATGCACTGGATAAAAATCCTGCCTGCTGCACTTTGGTCTAGGGCAATGGTACCCAACGTAGGCACACAGCCCACAGGGGGGCAATTTGATTTTTAAGGGGAGCAATTTGAGAATGATTTATTAACAGTGAATTTTTTGCATTTCTTATGGTTCTAGGGGCCTCATATACAGTATATAAATATATATTGTGACATATTTATGCATTTTAGTTCCCTATGTTTTGAAACTTTATTTGCTATTTTTCATATCACTTCATATTATTATTTTAACAATTTCTTTTTTTAATAATATTTTATTGGTTTTTTACAGAGAGGAGGGGTGAGAGATAGAGAGTTAAAAACATCGATGACAGAGAAACATCCATCAGTAGCCCCCTCCACAGCCCCTACTGGGGAGGTGCCCGCAACCAAGGTACATGCCCTTCACGGGAATCGAACCTGGGACCCTTCGGTCCGCAGGCTCTATCCACTGAGCCAAACCAGTTAGGGCAATTTTAACGATTTCTTAGTGATTTCTTCCTCGTACTTCAACTGTCCTTTCATTCTTTTAGTTTTCTCTTTCATGGATGCCATGTTCTTTGGAAGCTTGTTAAGAACAAGTTAATGGCCTTTCAGGTTTCCTCCACGTGAATAAGAGTTCACTTTTTGAATAATAAGAATTATATGTCACGGGGAAAGGGGGAGATCAGGATTTTAGAGATGCTTAGGTGGGGCATGGCCAAAAAAAGGTTGGGAACCACTGTTCTAGGGGATCTCTTCTGACATGGAGGCCTCCACGTCCACAATCTCTGGAAACATTAATCAGGCTGGGGAGCTAAAACCATAGTCAAGGAGACAGAAGAGGAAGCAGGACTTTTTTTTTTTTTTGGTAAATTTTCTTTCCAATATTTAAAAACCCTCACAAGCTTAAAACAGTTAATCTATGCTCCATAAATGTTATCATCTACAGAAATAGTCTGTGGTATATTCGAAGTAGAATTTAACTAGTTTACTTATACTCTAACTTGTTTCCAAAAAGATTTGAGGCAGTTTCCAAAAAAATAAAACAAAACAGGGTCAAGGCAACAATTAGGACAAAGTGTAAAAATAAAGCAGGAGTAAGATTATACAGACAAAAGCAAAGCAAGAAGAAACAAGGATTCTATATAGGAAAGCCTGTGTTGGTAATCAGTGAAGGAACTCTGAGTAGAAAAACCATTCACTTGTACTTGGTTACTAAGAACTATAAAACACGTCTCAGTTAAAAAGAAACCACACCACCCTGTGTATTGCTTGACTTCTATTTTGTAAAAAGAAAAGCTATGACTTTAAGAAACTCAATTCCCAAACGCCAGCTTTTGAAACCAAGGTTCAGCCAAGAAGAGCCAATAAAAATGCTGTAACTTGAAACCAACCCACACAGCACAAAAAGAAAGGAGAGAGGTCGCCTGGGTGCCCTGGAACACACCCTTCTCACTTGGTTCTAGAACAGCAGTGCCCAGTTTGCAAGACAAGAAGCTAATTGACTCAAATGTCTGCTGCATAAGCTATAAAATAAGTACATAAAGAACAATATGAATATACAGCACCATCAGTTACATAAAAAGGCCTGCTGTCCGACGCCACACTGTGCACCAAACAAGCCGGGCGATTGTTTCAGCAGGCTGCAAGGAGGAAGAATGAATAATTAGTGCACTTGTAAATCAAGTGTCCACCAGGAAGAGGTCTCCATCCTGGAGCAGCGCAGGCAGCCCCCTTGGCCCTCCAGAGTCAAGCTGGGGTTTTTAAAGATCTTTAGTGACAATCATAATGCAAGCAAATACATTCTTCAGCCAAGTAAACCAACAACTGGCTCCACTGTGGCCATTTCTTATTCATGAACACACACACACACACACACACACACACACACACGCACACACACACACTTTCTCTTCTAACTTTTCGCCAACTGCTACTTTGCATTACCAGGAAATGTCATTTTCTCATTGGCTAGAGAGCCAACAACTCCTGCCAAAAGAGGAGGAGTGGTGACAAACGCATCCATTTGAGCTGTCCTGGCACAAAGGGCAAAATACGATATGAATCCATAAACCATAACCGTTTATTCAGAGTTGGGGTGGGGAGGGCCAGGAGTCAATACCTTTGCTCCTAGGATTTTTTTTTCATTCTCCAACATACTGACAATGACAAAACTTTTTCCTTCCTTCTGCAAACCTAAAAATAGGCAAGTAGGATGCATGGTCTATCACTAGGACAAAAGCCACTGAAATGATGATATCTGATGCACGTGACAATCTGCAACGTAAGCAGCAGAAAGCAACAGAATGACTTTATGGGCTAGAGTCAGCAGAACTGAGTGCAAGTCTCTGCTCTCCCTCTTAAGAGTGATATCATTTTTAGCAAGTGATTTTACTTATTAATTTTTCTACTTGTAAAATAAGGATAGTATGCGCTCTCATTCCTTGATCCTCCCTCCAAAGATTGTTGAGGGTACGAAATGAGAATATGTGTATGGCTGTCATTTGACAGAAGTATGATTCCTTAACTTGGTCTATTTGGAAACTCAGAAAATACCAGGCACATTCCCAGAATTTCCTGAATGCTTACTGTTTGCTCAGCAGTGAGGCAGGTGCCTAGGAGATGCAGAGAATTAAAAGGTGCAAAGTTCCTGCCTGCAAAACACTCTCAGGCTAGATAGAGGCAAACTATGTAAATTTAGGGCTAAAGCAAGATCAGGCAAAGTTCGCTTTTATATAAATGCAATAATAAAGTCTAAATGCTTTTCCTTCACCTCATTTAATTCTTCTGCCTCAAGATAATCCACTGGATTCTATCCAGAAGGATTACAGCTCTAAAAACATAACAACAGAATTGATGAGTGGCATCTCACCAGCACCCAGAGATATTCTCGGAGTCAGAGAGTTGAGAGAAATTCCCTCCTGTCCTTTAGTTCCTGTATGAATTCACACCATGGGGAGCAGAGCAGCCCCAAAGGAAATCATGTCTGGAGTAACAGAAAGACCTTGCTCCCCACCTTTCAATTGATCTGTACCTGAAAAAGAAGAGACTACTACATGGAATGCCTGGAAGAACCCCCGTCAGGAAGCTCAATGGTCCAAGCTCCAAGTCCAGGTACCTGAATCCAATCAATAACAATTTTAATTAATAATGAGTTAATATATGCCAGATACAGGGCTAAACCTTATATAATTTGATGAAATAAATGAGACACAGTATTTCATTTTATGTTCAAAACAACCTTAAGAGAGAAGTAATTTTCCTACCTCCATTTTGCAGATGAAGTTAAGGAATTGATGAAGTTAAATAATGGGCCTACGGTCTGCACAGCTGGTAAGAAGTAAACCATGATTGGGACCCAAGCAGGTTGAACCAGCACAATTTTTTATCACACCTGATTCCTGTAATAGTCTGGCCTATGTCCACTTCCTACTCTGCTGCTCATTTCTTGAAATTTTGTCACTAACACTATTTTTTTTTTTTTTTTGCAGAAGGACAAAAGACACAATGGATCTACCATGGTCATGCCCATTAGACCCACAGTTGACAAGGAAAGTATAATTCAACAAATAAGCCCTAAAGACTTGTGTTCTTCAAGGAAACATCTTCTCTCAAAAGGTTTTGTAGGTTGGGAAAGGATAGGACACAGATCTAGAATAGCCCAAAAAGTTGTAATATTTCAAATGGTTAATCAAATTTAAAAATCCAACCTTACTATGAACAAGACAATATAGTTCAATAATGTGTTTACATCTCACCCACTGTGTGAGTAAAGATTGTAAAAAGACAATCATCAGTGCTAGCAAGGGTATATTGAGATGATCTCAAGTGAATAGCTATTAAACCTTCTGGAAAGTAGTTTGGCATGGTGTGCTTCTGGTTTCATATCTAAGAACTCTTTGCTTAACCCAAGGTCATGAAGATTTTCTACTATACTTTTTTTTTCTAGATGATTAGTAACAATTTTTACATTTATGTCTACAATCCATTTTGAGTTAGTAATTTCTGTGTATAGTGTGAGGTAAGGGTTCAAATTGATTTTTTATTTTATTTTATTTTTTGGCATGTGGATATCCAATTGTCCTAGCACTATTTGGTGAAAAGACTACCTTTTCTCTATTAAATTGCTTTGGCACCTTTACAGAAAAATCAATTGACAATAAATGTAATGGCTTATTTCTAGACTCTCAACTCAGTACCATTGATCTATCTTTACATCAGTAACACACCATCTTAATTACTATAGCTTTGTAGCAAGTTTTGAAGCCCAAAATTATAATTCTCTATTTTCTTCTTCTTCAAAATTGTTTTCTTTATTCTGGGTTCTCTGCATTTCTGTATAAATGTTAGGAAGAGCTTGTCAATTTCTATCCAGAAAAGCATACTGGGATTTTTTAATAGGGATTCTATAAATCAATTTGGGGAGAATTAACAATATTGAGTCTTCCAATCTACAAACATGAAATACCGCTCCATTTATTAAGATTTTTACTTGTTCTCAAAAATGTTTTACAGTTTCCAGTGTGCAAATCTTACATTTATTTTTGCAGTTTATTCTTGAGAACTTTATTTTGATGCTATTTTTAATGAAATTGTTTCCGTAATTTCATTTTCAGATTTCTTTTGCTTGTATATACAATTGATTTTTTAATATTAATCTCATATGCCATAAGTTTGAACTTATTAGTTGTAATAGGTTTGTGATATAGGTGTGTGTGTGTGTGTGTGTGTGTGTGTGTATTCCCTAAGATATTCTATATGCAGGCCCAATTCACCTGCAAATAAAGACAGCTTTACTTCTTCCTTTACAATCAGGATGCCTTTAATGTCTTAACCTGCAGTACAATTTTGAATAGAGGTGACAAGGGTGAACACCTCTGCCTTGTTCCAGATCCTGGGAGAGGAAGACACATTCATAATTTGCACAAAGTATTCTACTCATGCTATTATCTTTCCTGAAGACTTAACAAAACAAAGCTGCATATTTTCTAGTACTGTTCACACACAAATAAAGAACATACAAACTTAAAAGTGTTTTACATTAAGAACAGAACCAAAAATGTCATCTAATAGATAAAAGATATAAAGTGATTAAAAACTAAATACATAAACAAATCCTCATGTAAGGACTGTGTAAAGTGGAGAGAAGGTGACATAAGGGAAGGCAAACGGGCAGCAAATCCAGGAGGCAGTGACAGCCCTGCCAGCTGCTGAAGAGCCTCCAGGTGAGCATGGCTCTGCAAGGCCAGAGCCTGGCCCCACCAACTCTCTCCACCTCCTGCTCACCCCACAGTCCAGGACTGAGAAGGACTGGGGGAAAGGAAGCTCCAGCAGTCTGGCCCAAACCCTGTCCCCCATCACCACTTGAGCCAGCGGGGAGTGAACTGTGCAGGAGTCTGGAAGGGAAGGAGCCTTCAATGGGAGCTCTCAGTCAGCAATTTTCACACAACAGTCTCTTATCTTAACAAAGCAGCCAGACTTCTTTAAAAAAAGAAAAGAAAGAAATAAAAAAAACTTGGTTCCAGAATGGAAACAATCAGGCAGCATCCAGCAGTGTTTGAAAGAACACACTGGTTCCAAAGACCTTGTTTCCTCTGAAACTTGAAAACGTAGATGCCCCAGTAAGAGGCATAAATGGGTGTTCAGAACCCAAATATTTGACATAACTGCCAGCTCTGACTCACCCTCACACTTGATCCTCTACAGTTTCCAGCCTCTACACAGCACCTGCCTCGAATGACTACTGTTTACACTATTAGACGAGTCTGCAATAACTGAATACCTACTGTATGTAGAACTCAGTGCCCAGAGTGCACATTTAGTTCTTGATAATTTGTGGATTCTATCGCACAGTGCAATGAATCTAGTAAGACGAATGAATGAATAAACAAACCAGACATTACAAGTGAGGATTTCATAGAAAATAAATTAAAAAATATAAGTCTCGCTCAAAGAATTTAAAATCTAGGCAGAAAAGAAAATTAATGAAGTAGGTATGGGCAGAACTAGAACCCACAAACTTAAAAATATTTTCCTAATTTTACAAAGTTCTCATTTTTTTTAGTATCTCAAAGAGGTTAAAACCAAGATTAGTTTCCCTAAAATATAAAGTAAATATTTGTTTCAGATGGGGCAGCCGGACCTCCATCTGCTGGAGGGAAAACTGGCAACCCTTGGGTGCTCCTCCAGAACCCTTTGCTTACCTCCATTTAGATATTTACCACATTTTATCGGCGATTACTCTTTAGTTCCCTTCCCCAGTTCTCACAAACCCCCTGCACCTCCCAACAACTGTCACTCTCACCTCTGTGGCTCCTGTGCCTGTTACATCATAAGTGCCAAGTAAAGGTGTCCTTCTCCTGTGCTCTGCTAACGCTGTTTTGGACAAGAAAGTCTGACACCGGACATATCCCATGTTGTCCCCTAATGCTAGCATTTTACACAATGAATGTGGCATGCCCCGGCCTTGCACCTTTCCCATACGTAGCTTGGTCTGCTATCACAGTGGTCTGAAGGATGTAAATTAGCTGTCACAGAAGTACTTGCTCTCCCCTCCCTCCGGCACCTCTCAACTAGAGAAAACATGAAGAGGCCAGGGTTTCCTAGGAGGTTCCCAGCATCCCCGACTATGAAGCAACCTGGGAACACCTGGCATCTACACAGACCCAGAAAATGACTTTCAAATGCCTCTATGGACCAGGCACTTCTCACAGAATTACCTCACTTGAGCAAGACTTTGTGAAGCAGGTCATGCCTATAAAGTGGGAACATTGCATAGGCAAGAATATCAGAGCTCAGAAGTCAAGTAGACTGCCTAAGATCTCACAGCTAACAAGTGTCTGCAATTGTCCTTCCATTTAGAAAGGACCTTGAGGCTCTACACACAAGTCCTGCACAGTCTTATTAGACAGGAAACATTTCCTAAAGAGCTCGAGAGATGACCTGATTAACAAGGTGAAGGAGATCCAGGACAGCTGCTCACTCATCTTCACTGCTCCCATCAAAGATGAGATGTGCTGGGGGAACGGAAACTATAAAAAAGAGTAAACACTGACATATGTAAAACAAAATATGCTGGACAAATTACCTACGAAGAATGTTGTCTTGAAATGAAAAAGCTAGAAATTAAATTGGAGCTAGATTTGAATTGCCCTTTTAGTTCACTTGTTATGGAGCCTGTACAACATGTAATCAGGACATGCTCTGAAGATTATTACCCCAACGAGCTTTGAAAAGAGCACAGTCATTAAATAAAATCATGAGATAATTGCGTGGTTCTTGGGGTTGGGCGTTACTAATACAGATGCTAATTTTATCTGTGCAGCCACACTGATGTCAGAATGAGGATGTAAGTTCCTATAAGTTCCTTTAGCAGAGCTCTACTGCACACCATTCTGCAAGGCAGCATGCTGGGCAAAGCTCTTGGGCCTCTGCTTAGCCGGGAAGAGCAGGGTGGATGTGCACCAGGACAACCCTGAGCCCCAGTCCCTGAACGCAGCATTGGCCTTCTCCAACTCTATGCCTTCTTTGTCCTCCTCCCAGTAGACACACTTCGCAGACAAGGCCTCTGTCCTACCATCTTCCACTGGACTCCTGTGGAGAAGCTGAAGATGGAAAGCTTAGAGTAAATTAGCTGAGCTCTCACCTGGGAAGGATGTGACCGGGTAGACACAGCACACCACCTGCCTTCTACACTGCCTACACCTCGCTACGGGTATGTGCACCGGGCATGCGATGGCTCCTTCAAGATAATTATTTCAGTAATTGTTCTGCACTTGTGAGAGAGGTTCCTTCCATTTCTAAAGATAGAGAACCACAGCGTGAGAAACTAGACCTCCAGTTCCTCTGCAGGTGAGGCGAGCGGTTAAAGAGGAAAGAAGGAGGAAAGGAGGAGGGTGTGCAAAGAAGGAAGGAGAGAAGGAGAGAAAGAGCAGAAGAGGATATAAATGGGAGGGAGGTCAAGAGAGAGAATGTGCCCACTCAGGTGTGCACAGTGACACACTTTATCAATTCTCGGCCAATTAGTATCTGGCTATAGGTCCCACACAGGTTGATAAAAAATACATGAAAACAGATCTGAGCACTTTCTATAAAGCCATTTTTCACCTTTTCAACAGGCTTCAATTGAGCATTTATGATGTCTGTAGCACCATGGAGTCAAAAGAGGAAAGTCCTTACCCTCCAGAAAAGCTGGTAGTTCAGAGTTCCACATCATTTGCTGTAATCAGTAAGAAAGGGGTGGTGTGTGTGTGTGTGTGTGTGTGTGTGTGTGTGTGTACACTGGAAAAGCCAGGGGGCAGACTTATATATTGTATAGAAAGGAATGATGTCTGCATCTAGATCAAGGCAAAGCAGTGTGAACTGTGGTCTGTGATATCAGTGGTATGCAAAGGCACAGTTCCTCAAGTCCCAGAGAGCATGAGTTCCCTAAGAATTAACAGCCAGTCTCCATGAGGCTCAACACGTAACTTGGGCACTGCTCAGAAGGAGAGCTACCACCAAGCATCCCCTGAGCACTGAGGTTCCACTGAACATGGAACTCCTTACCTTGGGCTCCGTTTCCCAATCCTATTTCCTTTCAGTGTGGCACACAAATTTTGCATGTTGCCAAATGAAAGAGAATCCATCCAGTGGGGAATATTATTCCCAGCATATTTGTGCTTATTTATTGGAACAGACTGGTAGAGTGGTTAAGAGGAGGGATTCTGGAACCAGACTACATGGATTCAAATCCCAGCTTTTCTACTTACTAGATTTGGGACTTGACTTCCAGGGTCCCTCAGTTTCCCCAAACTATTAAACAGGAAAATGATAATACCTATCTCATATGTTAATTGTGAGAATCAAAACAAGTTTATCTATATCTATAATAATAAAACCATAATACGCTAATTAGACCGGATGTTCATCTGGACGACCTTCTGGATGAAGCTGGAGCTGCGAGGGAAGCCTGGATCCTGGAGGGAAGCCCACGTCCCGGGTGCCGGAGGAAAGCTGGTGCCAGCAGCTGGGGAAAGGAAGACCCTAGTCTTGCACATATTTCGTGCATCGGGCCTCTAGTAAAGTTATAAAAATACTAGAGGCACAATGCATGAAATTTGTGCAAGAGTAGGCCTTCGCAGCCCTGGCTTCGTCCAGAAGGTTGTCTGGAAGGTTGTCTGGACAGTCATTCTGCTGTTTGGCTGTTGGGTCGATTGGCATATTATGCTTTATTAGTATAGATTGTTATGACGATAGAATTAACAAATATTGTTTCCTCAATGTACATACTACAACTAAATGTTTGTGCCCTCCCTCAAATTCATACGGTGAGCCCTAATCCTTAATGTCATGGTATTTGAAGGTGGGGCCTTTGAGAGGTGATTATCATGAGGGTGGAGTCCTCATGAATGAGAACAGTGCCCTTATGAGGAGCTGAAGAGATAATAGTGCTCCCCTGTGCCCTGTGCCCTGTGTCCTGTGAAGACACAGAGAGAAGACAGCCAACTCTACACCAGAAAGCTGGCCTCTGCAAGACACACCGAATCTGCCAGTGCCTTGACCTTGGACTTCTACCTTCCATATCTGTGAGAAATAAGTTTCTGTTGTATATAAAACACTATGGTGTTTTGTTATAGCAGCCCAAACAGACTTGAGATAGCACACATATGAAACCATTAAGATTCTTATGCCCAAAAGTATTTTCCCTATCATAGAAGTAACTGCAAACACCTTATCTTGTTTTCTTTTGATACTATTTTGTAATTACATTTATTGGATAAAAAACCTGAGCTGCAAAGGGGTGAGCCAACTAGGTGGACATCACAGAACCAGTGTTTGGCAGATCCGAAGCCAGGGCTTTGGATCCTCATTGGTCTCCCTGGGGCTGTGCTATCTCCTCTCCCACATGAAACAGGGATTTCCTGTTATGTGAGTCGAACTCAGCCCTGAGTAAAAATTTATAGTATCAATGCTCCCAGCTCATCTGCTAGGATTCCCACACTGTTTACTAGCTTCATGTCTTTAGTGACACAGTTCTGACACACCATGGAAAAATAATCCACTCATAACTACAATTCCAACCCACATGGCCAGATGGAATCCAAAGAGATAAGCTATGAATGAAATGGGATGGGTGGCATCCATTCAGAGGCCACCCTATTGTAGGATTCAGATGACTGTTCCAAATCTAGCACTCCCCATCCACTGCAGATTTCTCACAAGACAGGAGGCAACCTTCCACCCCAAACACAGCCTAAGTACTCCACAAACATACGGATGAGGTTCTCAATTCCATTTGCACACCGAGGAAACTCCCAGGGAAGGCCTCAGTTATGTTCCCATTTTACTGAAGAAACTAAACTTTCAACTAAAGAGGTTAACTTCCCTCTATGTCTGCATTCTGATAAGATGCAGTGATGAGTAAAAATATTCTCTCACAGGTGAATACAGCTTTAACATTTTCTAAAGGTTTCAAGAATAAACCAGGGTCACAGGGCAAGAAAATGAGGAAACTGGGACCAGAACTCAAAAATCTAGATTCTTATTTTCACATAAAAAACAGCACATCACTGCTCAAGGTGCCTTGTGCTCCTAAAGCACTGAGTGTTACTTCACACACCTGTACTCAACGGCTCATCACACCAGGGCCCACAGAGAATCCAGCTTTGGGCAGCAACAGGGAAGTGGACAAACTGGGAACAGGCCCCCGCTTCTGGAAGCCCTGGACAGCATCAGGAGTTTGCTCCCCCTGGTTTAAGGGCAGACTGGCTAGTAGAGAGACCAAGGCAAAGACTAAACAAAGCACTCAGAGAGGCACCCGGCCCCTAACCAGCTGCAAACACTTCCCTTATCCCCAAGCCCTTTCTGCCATCAGCCTTGGAGAGACTTTGGTACAGTATATCTTCCTGGGTTCCTAGCCTGACTTTCTGAGTTGCTCTTGCCATGTTATTCACATTTTATTTCTTTAAATTAATGTACATCAGTCCCCCCCCCCCCAAATCATTATCATAATGGACTTATTTTATTTTGGGAAACCAGCACTCACTATTCCACAGCCCTTACAAGCCAATGGTTTTCATTGGTCTGGGTCCCCTTCTGGCCTTTGCCCCCTGTAACAGTAGCCATCACTGTGAAATAGGCACAACTTTGTATTCTACTTTTTTTTCTTCTTCATGTAATCACATTTCCTCTCTCGACCCAAGCATGTCTCATGACCCTGGTGAGTTCCTACTCCAAAGGCTTCTTTTAGGGTGTTTTGATTGCATCCCCAATGTAGACAACTGATCTCATAGAAGCTCCATGACATGTCTGACTTGTAACTCCTAAGGTCTGAGATCACGGTTTGGGTGAGAAGGAGGACGAGAGGAAGAAAGGAAGAAGAACTACGCCTTTCTTCTTAGGAGACAAAGTGCTGTTAGAGACATGGCTTTGGATGGCCCGTGGGTGGGTGGGGGCAGGGGGTGCCTATGCTCTTAGGCTATACAGCCAGGATGTTGCCATAAGAATGAAGCCACTCTCCATTCCTCAGAATAGCAGGGTCCTGTGGGTTGCAGAAAATTACTGTAGGGCCAGAGCCCTGAGCATACTTCATTCAAACCAGACCATGTCATACCAACTAATGTACCATTGGCCATCTGGCCCTGCACTAATGGAGGAAATTACACTCCACAGGATGGCACACAGTACCCTCCTATACCTCACACTCCACCCCCCTTCACCTCCTACTCTCTCCCCTGCCTGCACAGGCCCTGAGCTCCAACCACCAAGTTCCTGCTCACTCAGTTCCTCCACCTCAAGCCCAGGAAGTATGAGAAACTGTCCCTACCCTCAAGGAGCTCACAACTGGGGAAAGAAACCAAAGGTTTTGTCTGTTTATCATATGAACATCAATAAGCCACTTAGTTGTCTGTGAAACAGTAAGAACATGTTTTTAACCCATCATTTCAAATAGTTTAAAACTGGGCCAATAGATGGCAAAATAAGATTGCTTCCTAAACATTTTTTATACTGTAAAATAAAAGAGGCACATATCAAAGTGTGTAAGATATAAACGAAAGATTATAAAGTGAAAATTTACCTAGAGGTTTTTTTCAAATTAAAGAAGTAATCTCCTCTACAAAAGCACCTCAGGGTTTCCTACCAGTGATAACCATGTAGCCTCTGCCCCTGGTACAAGAGGAAGATGCTGAAATGCAAACCTTTCCCTTAACTGGCTCATAATTTGTTATCACCCTCAATACCCTACATCAGTATTTCAGTCAACATATTTTCAGGTTTCCCAGAACAAGTTATTCCCAAAATTTAGGTTCTCCAGGCTCCATAAACCATCAACAGTGCCCCTGAATTTCTATAGATCTCCCAGACTTCCTGTTGAACCAGAAATAGCATAAAAGCCCTAGCCAGTTTGGCTCAGTGGATAGAGCATAGGCCTGCAGACTGAAGGGTCCTGGGTTTAATTCCAGTCAAGGGTACATACTTGGTTGCAGGCTCGATCTCTGACCCTGGTTGGGGCTCATGTGGAAAGCAACCAACTGATGTGTCTCTTTCACATCAATGTTTCTCTCTCTGTGTGTCTCCCCCCCTCCCTTCCATTCTCTCTAAAAATCAATGGAAAAATATTCTCAGGTGAGGATTAACAAAAAAACAAAAAAAAAGAAGAAAAAGAAAAGAAAGAAAAGAAAAGAAAAGAAAAGAATATACCATGAGTAAGCATGAGTGTTAATTTGGGGTTCAAAATCTATTTACATTAAACTCTAGACTATTTTCTGGGTCTGCTTTCTATTTGTAGTTCTCTTGCAAAACTTAAGAGGATCCAGTTGTTTCCTATGGGTCCCAGGTCAGTCCTCAGCTAACACACAGATTTTCTCATTTCCACCACTAAGCATGATGAAAGTTACAAGTATTTCCGGTGCAATTATAAATTGCATCTGCACACCCCAGCTTGTGAGTGCCTTGGGACAATTTCACACTCCTCTGGTTCAATGTCTCCTGTTGCCCTCTAAGCTTGAGAAACTCATTGATATTGAATCCCCTTTGGCAGAAAAGGCAATTATGAGAGTTCCCTCTCACAGAAGAAGGGAGGGCCCACGAAGGCACAGACAGAAGGGCAGTTCTGGGGAGCTGGACTTGAGTGACCCTCCTGGACCTAAAGGGTTTTCATCTCCCAAGCAGCTAGACACCCTGACTCTGGGTCATTAGCATCACCACGGACCTCCAAACCAGAGTTGTCCCCAGAGAGGCCCCAAATCACTACTTCCTCAACTTTCATTCCTTAACTCAAAAAAAGAAGAAAGAAAAAAAAAATCCTGCGTCCTTAGGAAGAGCTTAATGAGATCTGGCCATGTGAGAATTGTTCAAAAAGCACCACTCTTTATACAAATGTTAACAGTGGTTCCAGAGACAATGTTTGCAACCCCAAATTTAATGGAGGCAGGACAACTCTAAGTCTAGATACACTCTGGAGTGCATCAGCTGTGTGATGAAAAGTAAGCATGCAATTTCATTCTCAATGAGTTTAGGACAAAGGTTAAAAAATAAAAGGTGTCTAATGGTTATTAGGTGCAACCACCCACATATATGAAAAGTAATGAGAGCATGTCTCCCAATTTCCTACAGGTCATCTGCCAAATTCCTGCCTCCTTCATAAGAAGACAGAATCTGCAGTGTTTTCTTTGCCATACAGATACACCCCATGTCACTATAAACAAACGCCGCTTTCTTTGCTGCTAATAACCACAATGTGTGGGTAAGAAACCTCTCCAGTATAAATCCGTGGGGACAAGGCTGCATTGTGGGCATTAAATAATTATAACAATCTGACATGAGTCAGAGGATTGTTTTTCAATGGCCCTGTTGCACTGCAAACTTTCAAGTCAACCCCAAACTCTCTTTCCTGGCACTCTGTCCATGTGCTGGGCTATTATGAAACATTTCTCATTCTTTATAGTTTAGTCCCATTGCAAGGAGCTGGCAACGTGGGTACTCATGAAATATTAACACGTTACATTGATTTTTTTTATAAGTGTGGCCAACAGTGGATCAATTATATTACTATGAAAAGCTTTTTATAATTCATCTGGGCGGGGGGGAGGGGGGCATCAAGATCTCATTTCTAGACAGCACAGGGATGATGAAGTCAACAGTTTTGAAGAGGCCGGCACTCACATGCACTGAATACATTAAATGTGATAGATGGAGTGCATACACTGCTCACAAAAGAAGGAAAATGTTTAAATCTGGCAAACTGACTAAAATAGGGTACACATATCAACAAAATGGAAATTATGTCCATAGAAGTCTCTCTCTGCAAACAGAATGGAAAAAACCCAAATGTTGGCAATTCATACCCCTTCTGCTGTTCACCATATGTTTACCCCAGCCTCCCTTAAAAGCAAAATTTGCTAATTTCTAAATGACTAAAGAAAGTATACTACTCCTATCCCAAAGTACCTTTTATTCCAAGAACATTAACAGTTGACTTAAAAAGCAAATCTCCTGCCCTATGTGAGCCCATGGAGTGCCTGGTAGAAGGTTCTGCTGGTCGGGCAGCTGGTGAACTCAGAGACTTTTCTCGTTAGTTGTGCATCCACCAACGATGGAGACCCTCCATCAGATCTGGTAACGAACCATATTCCAAGCCAGCAGGCCTCTAGCCATGCTTTCAGAGAAGGCATCTTGAATAGGGAGGGGACCAGCAGTTAGTTCTCGGTTCTCTACTTTCACATGGTAATACTGTAGTGACCTGTGTCCAACTTTGTCTCCTCCATAAATGTGAGCATCTCAAGAGCAAGAACCACGTCTTACTCATCTTGATACTTCTTTCTCTGGCAATAGAGATTTGCACAAAATATGTGGTAAATGAATAGCCACAAGGTATAAATTCTCCCTTCCACTCTGAGAGCCTTGCCTTTTGCTTGAGTGCACAAATTAAATTTATCCTCTTTCTTGCATGGATCCATAGCCTCACCAGGAGAAAAGGGTCACCCCAAGGACCTTCTTCCTGATCTCTGGGATTGGGGCCCAACATGGAAATGCCCCTAATTAGTTAACAAATGCTTTCTATTACTTTGGGGCTTCTAAACCACTAGGAATACCAAAAAAGGGGCAGGATGAGTTAAACTGCTGAATCAACCCTGAAATCCCCTGGAAAACAGACATGCAGAAGAAAAGAGGTTCCCAGGAGCAAACGACTGACAACCTTGGCTCAAGTGTCCTGAAAACTGGACCACAAGTGAGAGAACCATTGCAAGCATGCCTTCCAAAACCCCACAGGGGCTTTCCAGAGGTCCAGGTGGAATGTGGTCACACAGGCACTACAATGAGAGAGGGTGAGGGCATGGTGAGCAGTCTGACTTCCATCTAGCTCTAGGTGCCACATGGAAGCAATGGTATTGGGTCGACTTTAAAAAAAAAAAAGCCTGGCACAAAAATGGATAAATGGCCATCAGGGGCTCCCAAGAAAGAGAGGGCAGCAGAGTGGTCACCAGCTTGCTCAGCCTAAACCCTGCCTGGACTCCTGAAAAGGTAGAACAGGGCTGGGGAACCTTTTTTCTGCCGAAGGCCATTTAGATATTTATAACATCATTCACAGTCCATACAAAATCAACTTAAAAACTAGCCTGCTATATTGGGTCAAACATTTAATTAACTTACCCCTAATACCTTGATAGGGCCAGACCAAATGATCTTGCAGGCCTTATATGGCCAGGTAGTCCCTACCCCTGCTCTAAAATGTCAAATCCCTGTGCTTCTGCCTAGATTGCAAGCTGGTCCAATCATGACCCAATTGTCAAAACTATTACTTGGTTACATTTAGCTGAATTGTTCACCTGGAACACACCTGTTACCAGGGGCACGGCATCACATCCATGCTAGGTTTTAATTGAGGAGGAAGGTCAATGCGCGCACATGCAGACACACACACACCCTTACAAGTGTGTTTTACATTTTTGCAACTTAAGAGGTCCATTACATTTCTAAGATCTCTTTTCTTCTACAGATTCCTCTATTTAATATCCATATTTCCTAAATTATTTTAAATGGTGTATTCAAATATGAATAAAAAATTTGAGCAACAAACACCAACATTTGGGGTGCGAGCAAGACTGTTTACTTCAGAGGCAGCTGGGAGCCCTCCCTCTCCCCCAAGGTTCTCCATTGCACCTGAGGGCAGTGGCTGGCAGTCTCAGAAGGAAGGAAGAAGGAAGACTTCCTGGCCCCAGCAGGCCTGTCCCCAGTTCCCTGAGAGAGGGAGACAGTTTCCATTTTAAAGCGAACCACCCCTCTGAGATCTGGGGACAGGGGCTCTGGAGCCCACAGAGTGAAACCTACTCTTATCTATAAACAAAAGCCAGCTTTGATGTTGGCCAGCTCACTTGCTTCTTTCCCTTGTCAACTGCGGTTTATCAGCAGCAACATCTCCATTAAGCACTTAGTCAGCAGCCATTATGGGGCCCAGCTCTGCACTGGGTGCCTGTTCCTGAAAGAAATGAAAGGAAAAAGCATATGCCTTGCCCACGTGGAGGACCAGTGGGTGGCTGGGCGGGCAGATGCACACAGACAGTGCTTTGAGACACTAAGAGGGTGTTTGGATTTGAGACAAAAATTCCTCGCTCTTTCACTGGGTGAGACATTTCCTAACCTGCCTAAACCTCTCCATCCTTCCTGCTCTTGGGGGCTAAAATGAGGTGACATGAAAAAGAGTCTCAAATGTGGTTATTTTATGCCTTTATTTGACTTCTGAATCACTTCTGATCTGGACTTCCTCTCCACTAAGTTGGGGGAGAGCCCTGCATTCTGGATGGAGGTAAGTGCCTAAGGGTCTCTGTCCCAGCTGCAGAGGGCTCCCTTCCATAACATTCTCTAGCCATGCCAGCAGGGGCTCAAGGGAGTGTGTGTGTGTGTGTGTCTCAAGGATATCAACTGAACCACTTCAGTACTGGTCAGAGCCCCTCTCACACACTCCCATGTTGGTTCCTACAGCCTTCAGAGGTGCCTGTGGCTACATACATCTGTTTCACAGGCAAACAAACCCTCTCTTTAAGAGTCAAACTAGCACTCAAACCCAGGACAATGACCCAGGGCACCATCCTCTGAAGACAGAAGCTCATACACACTCCTAAGCCACCCAGCCCTCCTGCAGCCTTGACACAGGCCTCAACAGCCAGAGTGTGGTCTCCAGCCTCTGCCAGACACCCTCCTTCCACAAAGAGCAAACAATCACATACACTGTCGGGAGGCTGCTTTCCACTCCTCTCCACATGTCAGCCCCGGTGACCAGTGAGAGTGGTGGGCTGCACACAGGAGGCCAAGGGGAGTAAGAAATGGCTACCAGAACAGTTTGTGTCAAGCTGTCAAGAACTGAATGTGGAGGGACAACCAAGATGGTGGCATAGGCAAACACCTGAACTTGCTGCTGTGCACAACCACATTAAAACTACAACTAAAAGACAAAACGAATATCACCCAGAACCTCGGGAAGGCTGGCTGAGTGGAAATTCTACAACTAGAAGGAAATAAAAAAGTGCATTGAGTCCGGTAGGAGGTGCAGAGGTGCGGAAGAGCGGAGGTATGGAGGCGTGCGCGTGAAAGGGGCTGGCAGCTGGGTATGCTGTTGTCTTTGTCAATCAGGAGGGAGATACAAGCTCCCGACTGCTCTGAACTCAGACTCATACAGAGAGAAACTAGACTGTCTGGCATCAGGCGAGAGCGTAAGGGCAGCTTTCTCGCAGAGGTGCTTGCAGTGGTCATTGTTCCTGCATGGGCCGTGGGACACAGAGACCCAGGGACCTATCTGGGGCAGGCCGAGGGGCTACCATTGCAGTTTGCTCTGCCCTGGTGATTCCCAATTTACAACCCCACCCAAGCTGTGCGCAGAGGCTTTTGCATACCAATGGCCTTTCTCCACCTAAAAACCTGTCAAACTGCAGCTGGGTCAGAGAACCCAGAGCTTCCAAAAGAAGACCTAAGGCTCATCAGCAACCTGCATTGCTTCACAGCTGCACCTCATCTGGGCACCTCCAAGCCCCAAACAAAGAGGAGGAACCTGCAGATCCCTCTATAGCTCCTGCTGGGTGGATCAGGCAGTGGCTGACTTTGCACCTCCTTGGAGACCCAGTGGTCAAAGTGAGACCATCCAGATTACAACTCTTCACATCCATAAGAGACACACTCAGGGGGCAGACTCAGTGAGCACCAAAGCCCCACTGAAGCAAGTCCTGCCCCATAAGGGTGTCTCTAGCACAGAAATTCTCCTAGTGTAGACACAACTGGTCCTCACAGCCAACTGGCCTGGAGGTCAATCCCTCCCAGTGATACCAATAGCAATCAAGGTTTAACTACAACAAGACTGTGCACACAGCCCACAAAGGGGTTCACCAAGAGTGTCTACCTCAGATAATTAGGGAGGCTGAGCCACAGGGCCCTACAGGACGCCTAGCACACAAAGCCACTCTATCAACACAGGGAAAGGCCAAAATGCAGAGACAAAGAAACAGGTCACAAATGAAAGAAATGGAGGAAAGCAAACTACTGGATATAGAGTTCAAAACCACATTTATAAGGTTACTCAAGAATCTTCTAGAAACCTCAGAGAAATATAGTGAGACCCTCAAGGATATGAAAAAGGACCAATTAGAAATTAAGCATACACTGACTGAAATAAAGAATGATATACAGAGATCCAACAGCAGACAAGAGGATCCCAAGAATCAAGTCAAAGATTTGAAATACGAAGAAGCAAAAAACACCCAACCAGAAAAGCAAAACGCAAAAAGAATCCAAAAATATGAAGATAGTGCAAGGAGCCTCTGGGACAACTTCAAGCGTACCAACATCCAAATTATAGGGGTGCCAGAGGAAGAGAGACAGCAAGATATTGAAAACCTATTTGAAGAAATAATGACAGAAAACTATCCCCTACCTAGTGAAAGAAACAGACTTACAAGTCCAGGAAGTGCAGAGAAACCCAAACAAAAGGAATCCAAAGAGGACCACACCAAGACACATCATAATTAAAATGCCAAGGGCAAAAGACAAAGAGAGAATATTAAAAGCAGGAAGAGAAAAACAGTTAGTTACCTACAAGGGAGTACCCATACGACTGTCAGCTAATTTCTCAACAGAAACTATGCAGGCTAGAAAGGAGTGGCAAAAAATATTCAAAGTGATGAAAAGGAAGAACCTACAACCAAGATTACTCTACCCAGCAAAGCTATCATTTAGAATTGAAGGTCAGATAAAGAGCTTCACAGATAAGAAAAAGCTAAAGGAGTTCATCACCACCAAACCAGTATTATATGAAATGCTGAAGGGTATTCTTTAAGAAGAGAAAGAAGAAGAAAAAGGTAAAGATAAAAATTATGAACAACAAAGTGACAACAAATAGATATCTACCAACAAGTGAATCTAAAAATCAAGTGAATAAAAAATTTGATGAACAGAATAAACTGGTGAATAGAATAGAATCAGGGGCATAGAAAGGGAGTGGACTGACAATTCTTGGGGGGAAGAAGGTGCGGGGGGTGTGGTAAGAGACTGGACAAAAATCGTACACCTATGGACAAGGACGGTGGTGGGGGGGTAAAGGCGGGGGGGTGGGAACCAGGTGGAGGGGAGCTATGGGGGGAAAAAGAGGAATAATTGTAATAATCTGAACAATAACGATTTATTAAAAAAAAAAAAAAAGGAACCGAATGCAATGCCAACAGGGGAAGAAACACCCACCTTTTAGTACTTCTTCATGGTCTCAGACCTGTGGTCAGCACCTCCCATCCAAGGGAGCAGACCCAGTCTGAACACCACCCTCTCTCCTCTACCCTGGGCAGTGACTCAAGACACCACCTGCAGGAAGAGGGGACACTAGCACCCCAGTTAATTCCAAACAACACATGGAGATCCCAGGTGAACTTGCAGCTCAGAGAAGTTAAGCAGTTCATACAAAGTCACACAGCTCTCATTTCATAGAGAAGCCTCTGTGCTCCTCATATTTCATTTCTAGAATTAAAGCACAGTTCAGGCTTTAACATTACACTGCTTATCAAAAGAACCACTGTAAGGAATAGCACGAACACACACACACACACCACACACACATACACACACACACACACACACACACACACACACGGAAATTTTACTTTCCAGGCCGAAACCAGGGATGCAAGTCCACATGGGCTGCCAAAAGGGCAGAATGTGACCCTTGCTGCTCATGCTCACTTCACCTAGGCAATTCCTACCTCCCTCTCACCACCTTATTTGGCTCACTTGAAGTTCTCTTAAAGGCAGCTCCCCAGTGGTTGACTGAAAGATGGCATTTCTATAACTTTATAGGGAAAAGAAACACCCAACAGCCTTTCCTGACATCCTTCCATTTCTCAAGCATCAAAGTGGTAGAAGAAGCTATCAGGACTCTCAGGGAGCCTGCTGGTTTCCATCTCCCACCCCCTTCTCTGCAGCTCTATCACCCTCAGCTCAGTGACCATCCTTACTAGGTCTGAATCCCTTCGTTCCAGCTCCAGTTCATCCATCCCTGGCTGTCTGGCTTACTTGCTCTTCCCAGGGCATGTCTAACCAACAGAGCCAAGTGATACAGGTTCTGCAGGAGCATTCGGACACCATAGATTCTGCCATAAACACTCACCCGCTCAGACGGACCATGGGCTGTGAGTCTTGATTCATAACATCATGGTCACTAACTCTTTCCTTATCCCAGGAACCTGCTACCAGCCTACCCAGGTGCCTTCAAAGAGGTATTATTCTAGTACACAATTGTTGTCTGTGTTCATAATCTCACTGGGTATAGAGATGACCTGCTGTGTAGTCAATTGCGGGCGATTCTCTAGCTCAGTGTTCCTGAACCCAGAAGTGTGCTAAACCACCACCTTCCCAAAGAGAGTGAGTCAGGGAAGGCATATGGCTGATTCTCTCTAGTCCTGAACTTAAAGAATGCATGCTTGCCAAGGGAACTCAATATAAATTTCAGCATCTTCAAGATCAATCTTTCTCTTGATAAACATCATACATTTTACATTAGACACAGCATTTGAAAAAAGAATGAATACTGGTAGTAATTCAGAATTGTTTAATTTTTTTATTTTTTTAAAAAAACTTGTGCCAATGTGAATGTCCATTGATTATCACTTATCATATTTATTACAGATCTGTTGTCCATGAGGCTGAGACAAAACCTTAACCATTTCCATCTCCCCAGGGACCAACACATAGTAAGTACTCTTCTAACTGCCACCTTTTGGAGGTTCTAATAATAAGAAAATAGTAGGTAGGATTAGCCCTATGTATAAAGATGTACTCTTCCACCCTGCCTATCCAACCACCCCTCTGTAAACCCCTGAAGTTTTGCCTGTCACTCACATCCATCCCCAAATGCCCATGCCAGAAAGCCATCACTGAACAAGTGGTGGGGCAAGAGGATCATTCCTCTACCTTCCCTGTAAACCCAGGAAACAATTTTCTTAGTCCACAACCACAAGTCCAAAGCCACAAGCTCAAAAGCCCATGTGCATCATAAAGATGGTATTTCTGAGCATGGGCTGGCCCTTTGGTTAGCTCTGGCTGCTGTCTGACTGCGGTGTGTCAGATGATCTGTCCAATCTTAGGTGTGTGTCATTATCAACAACCAACTAAACAGTGGCTTTAAGTGGTTCTTCTCAACATAGGGACAAGAGTTTTTTCCAAGCAAAAAAAGCATCGACCGCCTGGCTGGTGTGGCTCGGCTCCGTGGTTGAGCATTGGGTCCCCAGTTCGATTACTGGTCATGGCACATGCCTGGGTTGTGGGCTGATCCCCAGTAGGGGGTGTACAGGAGGCAGCCAATTGATGTCTCTCTCATCAATGTTTCTATCTCTCTCTTCCCCTTCCTTCCTGTCTCTCTAAAATCAACAAAAACATTTTTTTAAAAATACTGGTTTCCTTAAAAAAAAAAAAAAAAAAGCAGAGATCACTTTGAGAGAAGTTACATCTACAACACCCCAAACTCCTCAACATTACAAAACTTGGACTTCCCCCACACCCCAACTTCCGATACTCACTCATAGTCTATGACAACTGAGAACCTACATCTCTAGCCTACTGCTTCCCCCTTTATCAACACCCCCTATCAGACTGGTATGTGTGCTACAATTCATGAACCTACATTGGTATATTATTATACAAAATCTGTTTACATTAGGGCTCACCTTGGTGTTGCATGTTTTATAGGTCTACACAAATTTATAATGACATAGATCCACCCTGGAATCCTTAATGGATTACCACTGTGAGCAAGGCTGCTCCCTATTATCCGTCCAAGACCTCTCAGTGATCTCTTCCAACTCACTGTTCCTCCCTGGTTCCCTGGTTTTCTGGGTCCCACCTTGGGCAGATTTTCTCCCCCCCACTATATATTTGTTTGTTTAATATTCTTTTTAAAAATACATATTTTATTGATCCTTTACAGAGAGGAAGGGAGAGGGATAGAGAGTCAGAAACATCAATGAGAGAGAAACATCGATCAGGCGCCTCCTGCACACTCCCCACTGGGGATGTGCCCGCAACCAAGGTACATACCCTTGACCGGAATTGAACCCGGGACCCCTGAGTCCATAGGCTGACGCTCCATCCACTGAGCCAAACCGGTTAGGGATGTTTGTTTAATATTCTTATTGATTTCAGAGAGGAAGGGTGTGGGAAAGAGGGATATAAACATCAATGATGAGAAAGAATCATTCATCGGCTGCCTTCGCAACTCGGGCATGTGTCCTGACCAGGAATCAAACTGTGACCCTCTGGTTCATGGGTCCATGCTCAACCACTTAGCCACACCAGTCGGGCCTTACACTGCCTTTCTGCGGGGATCACAGACACCCTTCTCTGGCCCTAGCCCTCGACAGGAGGACCATGTTCTGGATCCACCTACCACAGGTGAAGGGAGAAAGGAACCCTAGATCCATGGATGCTGACATCCAGCCATGATACGGACTTGGAAAGAGCTTGTTAAAATTCTGCAACAAATTCTCAATAGGAAGGGTCTTTTTATCAGGTTACTACTTTCTAAGAAACAATTAAAATTGGCTCTTAAGCAAAGGACGGGGGAGGGGGCTTAGTAGCTCATTTATTAGTAAGTAAAAAGTCTTGTTCCAGCAGCTCAGATGACATCACAAATTTTACCTCCCACTAGGTGAGCTACTGGTTCCAACCAGTGACCAGTCCTGTAAATGTGTAGGTTCCTTATGAAAGAAAACTGCTACCATAGTTACAGACCTCAGATCCTCACACCACACCATCCAGAGGACATGAGATTCTCATCCAAAAGCTTCAGCAAAAAAAGATTTTCTTTTCTATAAGGCCCCCCCCCCCCCCACACACACACACACACTCATCTCATTTACTTCACTGGCTCTGACTGGGTAACCAATCCCCATGGACATGTCCTATTTGGTTAATCATGGCCTACCTCTGTAGTTGTGAGTGAGGTCAAACCCACTCAAATTATATAAAAGACAAGGGAAAGGATCACCTGTGTAATTTTGATAAGAATCAGGTTTCCAAAAAATGTCCTCTACAGTCATAGAGCTCTGGTCACCTCCATACAAATGACTCCCAGCTTCACAGGCTGTGTTAAAAGCAACCATTTAATTAGTCCAAGGAAAGAAGTATTAAATGAAGGCAGCCACTGGATGAGGAAGAATCGGTATCCCAAAGGAATTTATCTCAGGGCCAGGGTCAAGGAACAGCTTCTTTAGAGGCACAGAATTGTCTGAGACCTCTAGGCCAAAAGCTGTGGGAAGAACTTGATAATGAATTCCCATGGTGACTAAATAAACTCCTAGACACAAATTCCAATGTGTGGAGGGGGTGGTTTTCTGCATCACCAACAATCAATTCTTGGACATCTACTAGGAGATAGCATCAGATTCCACATCAGTCCCACAAAATTGCTGCTCCCCCAACACCTTTAGACACCAGTTGAAAGTCCAGGTTGTTACCTATGCTTCTGGTCTACTGGCTACAGATTGGAGGTTCGAACAACCCCCTCCAACTCAGGATGCCAATTGTAAGTCTAGGTTATTACCCGTGCTTTTGACTATAAATCAGAGATTCCCATGACCCCCTTTTTGAGTTTGGTTAATTTGCTAGAGTGGCTACAGAACTCAGAGAAACATCTTACTAGCTTACTACAAAGGATATACTAGTAACTCGGGAATAGCCAGATGGAGGAGATACATAGGGCAAGCTATAGGGAAAGGCATGGAGCTTCCATGCTCTCTCCAGACACACTATTCTCCCCAAATCTCCATGTGTTCACCAATCCAGAAGCTCTACAAACCCTGTTCTCTTGGGTGTTTATGGAGGATTCACTACATGGCCAGGGTTGATTAATCATGGCCACTGGTGATTGCTTCAAGTTCCAGGCTCTGTCCCCTCCTAGGAGGTGAGGGTGTAAACAAAGTTCCAACCTAACATCGTTGGTTCTCCTGCCAACCAGCCCCCATCCTTAGGAGAGGTCCAAAAGTCACTTCATTGACATAGCAAGAGATCACTGTCACTCTCAACAAGTACGAAATTCCAAGGGTTTTGAGAGCTGTGAGTCAGGAACTGTGGAAGAAGACCAAATATATATAAGAAATATATTTTGGTCATTATTACTATTAGTTTTTGATATTCCTCACCCAAGTATATTTTTTCCATTGATTTTTAGAGAGAGTGGAAGGGAGCGAGGGAGAAAGTGACCAAGAGAGAGAAAAGCATCGATGTAAGAAAAATACACTGACTGGCTGCCTCACGCATGCACCCCAACCAGGGCAACGGATCGAACCTGCGACCCAAGTATGTGCCTTGACCAGCAATCAAACCTGTGACCCTTCGGTGCACGGGCCTATGCTCTAACCATTGAGCAAGCCAGCCAGGACCAAATACATGTTTTTCTTATAAATCATCACAGTGACATTATCAACCACACTCATCAGCATGAAGGATGCAGCATTGGACATCAACTCACTGCTGGTGATGTGGTCAGACCCAGGGAAGGATAGCACAGAACCATTAATCACCAGAAATCCCAAGTCTGCAAAAACATTCAGAAGACAGAGAAACATGGAAAAGGAGGAAAGTGTGCCTCAGCCAGAGAGGTTAAGACAAAAGCTTCCTCAGCTCTCCTTTGGGCAAAGAGCCTAGAGTTCTCCGAACACACCCCTAATTTGAGAAAATGGAAAAATGTCTGAGTTCAATCTGGCCATTTTCCCGGGCTTAAACCCCAACAGAGAAAATGCTCCAGCTTCCATAGGTCTGTATCTAAATTCCCTAACTCCTTCACTTCTAAAAAGCCTTCACCGGTTAGCAGTTACATAGGATTAACACAATAGTTGTTATTTGTTTTATTTCTTCCCTTTTTTGTTCTTGTTGGTCTAAAGAAGACTCCTTCATGCCTCAGGGGTCTTTCCAAAACAATATGGCCCACTTCAGGGGTTCTCAACCTGTGGGTTGCGACAATCAGAAAACACATATAGCATATCAGATATTTACATTATGATTCATAACAGTAGCAAAATTACAGTTATGAAGTAGCAACGAAAATAATTTTATGGTTGGTTGGGGGTCACCACAACATGAGGAACTGTATTAAAGGGTCGCGGCACTGGGAAGGTTGAGAACCACTGTGTCAGGCACAGGGCTAGGAACTTACAAGGTAAAGCCCAGTTCCTATGGCTGGCGCTGGGGCTGGAGCAGAGGGTTCTTGTTAACCTCTCCTGCACACAGAAATCTCCACCTCTAAAGATCTTAGTGGCTTCCCATACAGCCTCCAATGTAAGACACAGGAAGTTGGATTTTGGCAGCTCCTCCTTAGGCTTACATGGCAGCACTGACACCTTATGCCTGCTTCAAAGGAGGGCAGAAAGGCTGTGTCTAAGACTGCTGGGGGGAAGGGGTCCTGTGGCGAGATCAAGAAATATGGTCTTTGAAGACCTGGGGATATACACAAGGACATCAACCACATCTGGGACATTTCTCCAGCTGGCCCTCCATGAATGTCCATTAGGTACGCAGCTGGGTTCAGAAATGAGGGCTGGTGATGAGTACAACATTGCGCCTCACACTAACACTCTCCATGTCTGTGGGCAAAGCAGTGGGTTTGAATCTTCCAGACTCCATGTGCCTCCATGTGAGTGGGTTTCAAGGCTCTGCCACCCAGTAAAGGGAATGGTAAAGAGTTCATTACGATGAAGTGGGAAACTGAAGACCTAAAAATCCCAAGGTTACACTGACCTCTGGGAGAGCTGGTAGGGCTATCAGAGGTGGGCAAACTTTTTGACTCGAGGGCCACAATGGGTTCTTAAACTGGACCGGAGGGCCAGAACAAAAGCATGGATGGAGTGTTTGTGTGAACTAATATAAATTCAAAGTAAACATAATTACATAAAAGGGTACAGTCTTTTTTTTTTTAGTTTTATTCATTTCAAACGGGCCAGATCCGGCCCGCGGGCTGTAGTTTGCCCACGGCTGGGATTGTGAGGGACCAACACAGGGTCCTCTGAGTTCCCAGATTCACTCACCCTTGTGAGGTCAGGAAGGTTTAACTCGAATCTTTATCACCCTCATTAAGAAAGAAAGCCAGCCCTAACCGGTTTGGCTCAGTGGATAGAGTGTCAGCATGCAGACTAAAGGGTCCCAGGTTCGATTTGGTCAGGGGCATGTACCTTGGCTGCAGGCACATCCCCAGTAGGGGGTGTGCAGGAGGCGGCTGATCTATGTTTCTCTCTCATCGATGTTTCTAACTCTCTATTCCTCTCCCTTCCTCTCTGTAAAAAAAAAAAAAAAAAATTCAATAAAATATATTTTAAAAAAGAAAGAAAGAAAGCCAGTGTTCATGCCATATTCATTGACACTTCTGGTTTCTACATTGAGATGGGTCTCATTCTTTTTCTTAATATAGGCTCAGAATTAAAACCTCCAGTTCAAAATAGCATTCACAGCCTCTTTCCTCCTCTTCTCATGAGTATGACTACATATTTTGGAGTTACACAGCCTTTCACCTATATTATTTCACCCTCACAGCCACTTTATAAGTGGAAGCTATTCCTCTCCCCCAATGACAGAGGAGAAAATGGAACTCCAAGAATGAAAAAGAAAACATAGTTGATAACATTACAGTATGTGTATGAGGATGAGTAAAGGTAGAAAATTTGAAACTGTGTCTGTTCAGGAAATTCTGTGAATCACACTTGTTGCTTTCTCCATAGTGTCTCAAAGAAGAGAGGCTTGGTGGCCAGTGAAACCATCCACCTTTCCACAAACATGAGAAAGAGTAAGCTGGCCCACTCTGGGCATCCCATGCCAGGTGCCTCATACTTCATTCTTAGAGCACCTTGGCAAGCTGGGCACTTGCCTCCCTTCTTACAAAGGAGGAAACTGGCTTAACGATAAGGAAGGAGCAGAGGAGGTGCATTCACTGGGGCTGCTAGAAATCAATTAAGTAGCAGCTACTCCAGAAAAGAGGTCACACTCCTGCACCATATGGGCATTCGATCCCCATTGGAGAAGGTTCCAGGGCAGAGCTGAGGACACAGGAATGGTAGAAATCTGCTGCCCCATTCCATGTCCAATCTCAAGCTCACTCTAGGTTCTATTTTATGAGCTTGCTATGACCTATAATTCCCCTGTCTACGTTTAAGGCCAGTGTTTAGTTATTCCCGAGGGAAACTATTTGAGCATAAATCACTAAAAACAATGATAGCCACAAGTTACTTGGGAAGTGGGATGAATAGTGCATTTAGAAACAAAAATAATTTTCCCTCTCATCCTTTCCCCATGTTTTCTGAGGCTGTGCATTGTATTCACTTAGAAAAAGAAACCTCTAGTTCTTCCGTCATCCTCTTCCGTTTTATACTCAAAGAGGAAAAATCATATCCTTTGTGGGTAAGTGATAAATCACATCTAGAGCTCTGGTTGCTTAGGGTTCTTTGTGGTTGGGTGAGGACTACAATCTGCTCTTTAGGACGGGATGCAAGGACAAAGCAACCACGGGAACCACTGAGATCTCAGCACCTACCCAGGACTGGTACTGCCAACACTTCAAAACATTACCTACCTCACTTTAACAGGTAAATTCCAGAAAAAGACCAATCATCCTCAATGCTATTTGCCTTGCAGCCCTTTGGAGTTTTCAGAGGTTTCAAGGAAAGGTTCTTTTACCAAAATGTTGCCTTTGTATAAACCCTCAGACCTTCCTCATACAAGTGGTTATTAGTTTCCATTTTTTAAACTATCAACTACTATTAACGTTTACTGTGTGCTAAACTCTATATCTGTATATTTTAACCCTACGGCCACCTTAGAGCAAAGTGCTATTATTCAATGCATTTTACAGATTTTTTTTAAAAAATTGACTTGGAGACAGATAAAGTGACTTGCTCAAGGTCACACAGTTAGCCAGGAAGTGGCAGAACTAAGAGCAAGACCCAGGATGGTAATTTCAGAAGCCATCTAACCACACTAAACCATTACCTATACTACACTGTCTTCAATTATGTTTTATATACAAAGACATAGTATGGATTCCTATGGGGAATTAGTCTTCATAAAGACCGGGTTTTGAGTTGACAGAAACAGAACTAGACCCAGTGGCAAAAAAACACACTAAAGGGCTGACGAGTTGCCTTGAAAAACTTATGGTACCAAAAGTTCTCTTACTCTGACCAACTTACACATGCAAACATTGTTACTTCCAAATACCTTTGCAAAAACGGAAAGCTTTCACATTTGGGGATTTTATTGTAAAAACTGGCCTAACATTTCTACCTGTGCTGCTATGCTAAGTGTTTTCACATCATGCTTTAAAATAACCTGCAATGCAATCTCCTTCTCTAGAAAAATGTGTGATATTTGATTCTTGTTACTAGTTATATTTTGTAATTTTTTTTTCCAAGCAGCTTTAAGATTTTATTCATGGGAGCCTATCTACCAATTGGTTTGACTGTTCAGCACAACCTGCAATTCTTATGGCAATTTCTCAGACCAGCGTGTTTAGATCACTTACAAGCTTAAATGTCAAAGTTACTTAGGTCAACCCAACTACTTGGTTGAAACTACTCAGAAACTGGTTTTCACCCACAGTCAGTACTGTCCTTAGACCTGGGCCAGAAGGTAGAACTGGCACCCTGGGCTTTCGAAGGCCCAGCTCTGGTCCTCTTTTGGCCATACTCCTCTTTCCCAGGTGAGGAGTCTTTGAGGGTCAAGTTGACACCTCCCTCAAGGCCCCCATGACCTTTTAGACCTGAATCTTCAGAATTCCCAGACCAGGAACCACATTCCACCTCCAGGGCCTGTAGAGGCTACTTCCCTGATCTGTCCTCAAAAGGATCTTTGTGTCACTGGTGTGCACTCCCTTAGGTGCTAGTAATGATGAAGGGGCAGCTGTTTAGGGGTGTAGGGAGTAGAGAGGGTTTTCTTGTGCTGTCTGGCATAGCCATACACACATGAGATGCAGTCACGGATGGAAAGAGAAGGGTACAGGTCCCTAAATTTGAAGGGGATTCCAGGTTATTATGAACATATATTTGTCAAAGTAGGAGGTTAGAAAAAGTTATTTAATAGTTTATTACCTTGATTTATAACTTTTAAATATTTAGACATATAGTATATGAGTTTCCACTTTACACTCTTGCTTCAGGCTCCAAAAATATTAGGGGCAGGTCTGGCCATATTCAAACATGAAAAGTGCTGCCATTGTAAATAGACAAATTAAGAAGCTCACAAAGAACCTCAAATTTATAAATCAGTCTATTGATTCAGGCATTAAAAAAACACTCAGTAAAATTCCTAGTGAAAGAAGAAAATAAACTCCATAAAACTATCTAATCAACATAGAGAAACAACAAATGGAGCTGTGATACTAAGTTGATTTAAATACATCAATTCTTCAGTAGGTACAAGGTGTATCAATCAATGCTTCAACAAGTTTCTGTAACTCTAATCTTTATTTAATCACTCAATGCCTGATTTTGCAGACATTCTCAATTCCTAAAACTCTATCAGTTGTCTTACAATTATGATACACAACTATCAAAAGCAAAAAAAAAAAAAAAATCACTATTATGTCTATCACGCATGGAAATTTGTACCATCTTTAGGATTAAGCATTTTTAAAATAAAAAGGAAAAATTCAATATGGGTAGACTTAAGATCCAAACTTTAGTGGTTCTACATCAGAGGTAGTTTTTATAATAGTTGTAATGCTTTTACAATGGCTAGGGTATATGTTTCATACTCTTTACTTCTAGGCTCAAAAAGGATTGAGATGCCCATCCTATATAATAAAAGCCTAATATGCAAATCAACTGAACTGTGGAACAAACAGTGGAATGACTGGTGGACCAGTTGCTATGATGTGCACTGACCACCAGGGGGAAGATGCTCAATGCAGGAGCTACCCCCCAGCCTGCAGGCCCCAGGCCAGCCAAGGCGGGTGCCAGCAGGGGGCCCCTCTGATCGCCCAATTGATTGGCCCTGATCTCCAGCCAGGCCTAGGGACCCTACCCGTGCATGAATTTCATGCACCAGGCCTCTAGTAATATATATTATGACATAACTATAGAGAATTGGACCCCTGCTGTGGGATCTCCTGCAGTAAAAATTGCCCATCTCATAAACCACAGATACAAAGGTTCTAATGTCTCTACATTGATCACATTCAGCTGCATCTCAAAAGAGACAAATAAATAAATAATAAAAAGTAGACATGTTAATCCTGATACATATCTTTCTTCACTACTGGCATTTCTCTCCTAGGTAGATGACATACCTGGTCTGTGATACAAGTTTTATGACTAGAAATTGTAAAGAAGGCTCATTTCATTGTTTGACCTGTTTAGCAAGCCACCATATAGTTATTTGACCTTTGCTTGAATACTTCTCACTATATCCTAAAACAGAAGCCTAGTCCACCTTTGTAGGGCTAGTAGAAAATAGCCTTTTCATAATTAAGCCAAAAATGTATCTGTTTCCATTATATCTAGGGACTACAGGACAAATCTGGCTCCTCTTGACACATGAGCATCTTTTAGTCATTGTACAGCACTTCTCATGTCTTTGCTGAATCTTTAATATTCTGGGCCAAACAGCCTCTAGTCCTTTCAGTGATTTTGCACAGCATGTGGCTTCTTGTTTTATTATCTGGACTGTTCTCCACTGAACAAACTCCACAATCTTCACATTTTCTTTAGAGAGGGTTTTCCTAAGTCTACCCTTGCATCCCCAATACATAGAAAGGTACCTGGCACACACTATAGGAGAGAGAGGGAGAAGAGGGAGGAAAACAGAAAGAAAACAGAACACCTGACTCCAAGCACAGTCTAATATGGTGATCGTCCTTCTCTCTTCCGTCAACGCAGTCCGAGACTATATTCAATTCTGCAGAAGCCATACTTATAACCTACCGCAATGTCACAGTCAACAAAACTCACCTAGCCCTGCCAAGTCACCTGTTTACTGTCTTCACTGGGACTTCTGGGTACCTTCATTCCTCCAGCAGGGGTAGAGTTTTGGAGTCTGAATCAGGCCCCCACCGAGGATGCTCACCCTCTCCAGGTTTCCATGTTATCTTGACCAGGACGCCATACAGAGATGTTGGCTAAAGCACAAGACAGTGTGGTAGCCACCAGGAAATGATCTCCCATTTTACCACCTGCTCAGCACCCTTAGGCATTAAACCAGTTGCAGTTCAGAATCATAGTCCTTGAATTCAACACACTGAATATATCTCCATTTTTGACAAAGTAAACTTGATTAAAAATTGTATCAAAGGTCTTGTTTAACTTCTATGTCAAATGCAGCTTTCCACTCTATGAGTCTAACAAATTTTTCAAAGAAAAAAAAAGAAGCTGGGTTGGTATGAGCTATTCTCAGTGAATCCATGCTGGGTCCAACTGATCACCACTTGGGAAAAGATATACTTTCCAGCTCAGTCACAGGAGTTAAGTGCCTGAGAGTTGTCTGTTGCATTGAATTCAAAGCCACATCACAAGTTTAGAAAGCACCTTCCCCCACAAAGGTCCTTTAAAAAGATTTGAAGAGTGGGAACTTCATAAGCACAGTCTTTTCAGGTTAATGCCTTGAAGAGAACAATACCGGCTTAGGTGTGTATATAAGCTCTCCTACGTGTGTTTAAAAATTAAACTCAACTACTTTATCACTGGACCCAAGAAAACCTCAGAAACACGATTTTCCCAGATGTAACTGAGGGATCTGATTACACATGTACACCACCAGATTCTAACCTGCACGTTGGGCAGTCTTCCCAAGCAATGCTACAGACATCTTCACCAAAAACCCCATCTATGGGCAAAACTGCACCACCAAGTCTTGACAGAAGGCTCAGCATCTATCATGCTTCCTGACTTCGGGGAAGAGCAGTGTCTTATAAGCCAACAGACCTGGGTTGGCATTCCACAATCCTGGGCAGGCAGCAATACCTTAGAACACTGGTTCCCTGTCTTTAAAATACAGATAATAGATCTTCCCTTTGCAGATGGGAGCTAAAGCTCCTAAAAGTCCCAGCAAAATAGTCCATATGATCGGTACGCAATCAAAGACAGCCACAAAAATTATATCTTTGTTCCACAGCTAAAGAAAAGCCACAGTTCCCCTTCCTATTTACCAAGAAGCCATCCAAAGTTGTCTTTTTTTCACACACCATCGATTTAAACCATCATAGCCACAGGTAAGGAGGAGAAGAGCTCATTATGACTAAAAACAAAGCTGCTCTGACTAATTCACATGCAGACTCATAATCCTTCATCCAAGGGCCTTCAGAAATGCCAAGACCCTCAGGGAAGTAAAATTTCCTCGAATGTACAGCAGCAGCCGAGAGCACCCGGGGTTTTGAGATGACTAATAATGGAAATGTACTATAAACAGGAATATTAAAGAGCTTAGAAAGCCTCTCAGGGAAAGGGGGGAAAATTCTCATCATTCTGGGCTTGGTGGAGAGAATGACACTTTTCTGGCAAACAAAAAAAATGCAGGTAAAAATGTTAGGCCTTCACAACTTTTGTTTTCACAGAAGCCAGAGATCAGGTTGGCTCTGTTAGAGAGAAGGCTCCCCGGCTTGTTGCTACCATGGTGTTTTTTTCTATCTTGACAATTCACTTCCCCAACAGGCACGCCGCCAACTCAAATGAGACTCAGAGCAGTGAAAAGCCCTTCAGGTAAACAGTGTGATAAGCTAAACTGAAAAACTAGACAATGTTTTTGGACTATGAGGTAGTTGCTATGGAGACAGTTGCTAATTAACTGCTTTCAACCAGGAGAACAAAGGGCTCGGGGCAGGCAGGCCTCTGTATCTCTGAGTGAGCAATGCTTCAAGCCTTGCACAATCGGCACATCGCTCATATCTGGAATACCTGACACCTGACCAGGTTTGCGACATGCCTGAAGAAATGACAAAAGTGCATTTTCTTCATCTTGACCTGAATGGATAGCACCTGGCCACCACCAATACCTCTCAGAGAAGCAAGCTGCACAGGGAAATGAAGATTCATGGGCACTAACTCGACACCTACCACCTATCAGGCACATTCATAAATATTATCTTCCTCCGTGCCCAAAATTGAAATACAGTACTTAGAGGAAGAGGGTGAGGGACACACACAATAACATACACTTGTTTTAAATGATATATTTTACTTTACATGCTTTATTAAGTAAAGCAAAATAAAACTCTTAAGTTCAAAGGGGAATAAATAAATCTCCCCTTCTTCAGGATTCTCTTCCTCATGTGGAAAAACATGACGGGATATTTCTCAAAAACAAACAGCAAAACCCATAATCATTCCATATTTCTAAGCCCCATGCACTGTGGACACTCAATAAATGACAAAAAATTTAATTGTAATCTGACTTATCACTGATGAATTTTCTCCTCCGACACCATCCCATGCTGACCCAGCTGCCTCGAAAGTGGTCTCATCTTAGGAGGTTAAAATTGGTGCCCTGAGACTGAAATCTTCTGTGTTGAAGGACTGACCTTTGAGCTACAGCTGGTTAAAACCAAAGATCTATATTTCATTCAGAAATATTTTAAGCTCAAGCTCAAACTGGGGAAGAGACCTGAGCTTAACTACCTCTACCTACTCCACGGCAACCCCAGAGGGCCTATTCCAGCTGTCTGCCTAATTTCAGTTTACACTAAATATATCCACATTAAGTAAATGTCAAACTCAGCCAAGCTATGGTGTGATCCATTCTGCCTACACAGAACAAAATCAAATGGGTGGGTTTTTTTTGTTTTGTTTGCTTGTAAGAAGCACCGATCAATAGAGCCTGTGAACCACCCACCTTCATTATCTGAGGCAGAATCTGGATTAAAGCACATTATGATTCTGAATGAAATACAACAATATGATTCTCAGTTTCACTCTGTGGTGACAATGTGCATAAACATCTTCAAGCAAGTCCAGTCATCCAGCATCGCTGAAATCCATTAAGAGCAGGAGCTCTGGAAGCAAACGGGCCTTGCTTGCTTCAAATGTCGCTCCAGCTCTTCACTAACTGTCCCATAGAGACCTCTGGGAGCTTCCATTTGCAGGCCTGTAAAATGAGGACACTAACACCTATGTCAGACAGTTACTAGGAGAATTCAGTGAATTAAAGTGTTTACTACAGTCCTTAGCTTGTGGCAGGTACTCAAAATATTGCAGCTATCAAAGAAAGCCTCCGTTAACTTACTGCTTTTCTTTAAAATGGGATAGAACTGCTAACAGCCCTAGTTTCTGCCTCTGCAGCCAAATTCATGAAAAGATAAAAGGAAGAACTTTTAGGCTGAGCTGGAACCCTTTCCACCGCTCCAAGAATACACTTCTCTCCACGATGGCCATTCACACCAATCACCAGCAAGAATTGGAGAAGTTTTCACTACAGTGCAAACTGCAGGTATTAGGCCTCAGTGTCAAACCAAGCCATTTCTGGGATAAACCCAAGGAGTTAAATTCTTACTTTGCAGGTGGCAGTTTTTTAATAAGGCTTCCAGCACGAGCCCGTCCCTGGGTTACATTTTATCAGCCACTGCCCAAGAGCATCTCACCTCATTTCTCTCTTTCCTCTGCTCCTTCCAGCAATCCTCATCCATCCATCCATCCATCCATCCATCCATCCATCCATCCATTTATCCATCCATCCATTTATCCATCCATCCATCCATCCATCCATCCATCCATCCATCCATTTATCCATCCATCCATCCATCCATCCATCCATCCATCCATCCATCCATCCATCCATCCATTTATCCATCCACCCATCCATCCACACACTCAACAGAATTTATCAGCCACCAAGTTTGTGCCAGGCACAGTGCTGATGCTGAGAATAGAAAGATGCGACTCCATTTGCAAGGGGTTCTGAGGATAGTGAGAGTCACAGACATACACACAGGGTACTTAGGAATCTGAGATCAGCGCTGTGCTAGGAGAAGCACGTGGTCCTCAGGGCACAACGGGAGCAAGGGGAAAAGAGATGCCTGACCACAGTATTCACAGAGGAGCAAAGTATGGCCGAGGCGCTGCCTTTTAGTGCCAGCATTCACTTTCATCACGGTCCCTACCATACCCCCATCTATAAGCTGAGTACAGGGACAAGGGGGGCTACTGATAGGGAAAGGAAGGTGGGGTTAGGGATAGAAAGAGGAAGAAAGCTGATATTAACTAGGCATGTTAAGGAACATCCCCGGATTGACAGGTAGCTCTGCTGCATGGCTTATTGCCTCCCACCACCTCATCAGCCCCCTGGGCCTCTCTAGCACAATAGGAACCTTAACTGTGTTTCCTGGCAGTCTTCCCCACTGGCCTGACAGCTCTCCAGCAGCAGAGCCTTTATCTAATTTAAATAACTATCTGGAGCACCTGTCACAGTGCCTGGCACATCGCTGCTCCATGAAAGCCTGCTACACTGAGATGAGGGTTAGAGCACGTGGGTGACTTATGCAAGAGACCAGAGCTAAGTGGTGGAACTGGATGGGAACCCAGAGCTCTGACTCACACTGCAGGATCTTCCTGGAGGAGACTATTTAGCTCTGGAAGTGCATGAGCCAATCATCTTCAGACTTGGGTATTTACATAAAAATGGGTTCTCTGGCCTCAAATCACTCCTTAAAAACCTCTCACTCAGTTTTGTAGGTCTGTGTAGATAAAACTGAGAACACTCCCTTATTACAAACTGTATTTAATTATTAGCATTATGTACTTTATTTCTTTGCAGTGCCCAAGTCCAAAGATACAAGAAAAACTCCGTAAAACTCTCAATCTTTAGTTATCAAAGTAGAAAAAAAATTCTTCATGGCATCTAATAATCTCCCCTCCTTTAAAAAGACTGCATTCTCAATACCCTGAGGGAAGAGCTAAGGATTACAAAGACTTGGGTTCAAATTCCAACATACTAATCATGCAAAGGCCACAGTTCAATCTCCTAACCTCTCTAAGCCACTTATTGCATTTAATAAATGGGATTTAATAAAAATGCTTCTTACCAGGGTTGCTGGACTAAGGGAGATAGCCTCTTAAAAAGAACTTATAAACTGTAAAACAGTGTAGGAGCCTTTTTAAGAAGGTGTTAAAATGCAGACACCCCCACCCCTGCACACACACACACACACACACACACACACACAAGTATAGCCATGATCGTAAAAAGGAACCAGAATGACTGATGAGAATAAAAGCTATAGAATGTGATTGGGAATAACAGACATTTATAGTCTCCTGAATAATTACTGGAGATCAAGAAATATGAAAACTACTAATTGTTAAGTCCTTTTAAAAACAAGCTGCCCTGAACTAGGAGTATGGTTGTTAACAAGCCCCTCAAACATCTTTGTGCCCAGATTCCTTCTCGGTGAAATGAGGGTGACAAGAGTAGAGTATTCATGCCATGGAGTTGTTATGAAAAAAATGCCTGGCACGTGTTTTTTTTTTTATTTAATAGCTAGGTATTTAGGTAGATAAAGTAAAAAACAAATAGTGGATAAATATGTATTTCTCACTTTTCCACAATATATGTTCAATCAGATTTTTACGCCCCCACAGGGGAGGGAAGCCTAATTGAACACCTCAAACTTCCCTTGAATGAGTAAACATAGATATTATGCATTAAAATCTTTCTGTTTTAATATGGTACCAACAAGCAGAATGTCACAGTTTTCTCTTTTTGAGGTGGGGAGGTAGGGGGAGGGAGGAGAGCAAAAGCAAACCAAGTCATAGAGGGAGCCTAGATCAACAATGCCGTAAGTGGGACGGCACTACCTTGAGTCATCCGGCATTAATCACCACCTCTGCAGAAGTTCATGTTCCTTCTACAGAAACAGTGCATTCAAGGTTTTATAACATTTGCACCAAAGAGGGAGAACCCAGTGCTTATTTGGTGCCAAACTCAAGTGTAAATACAAAGTGTGTTTTTAATTGGTAATTACAGATGAGAACTTTACACTTTTGGCAAACACACCGTAGGCATTCTTGCTTTACATATTTAAATAAATATACCCACCACAGGTTCCAACTCTCTTCATCCATTTATTTAACCATACAAAGGTACCAAGTTCCTACCATGTGCAGAGCAATACCTTGTGTTGTGTGCGTGGGGTGGGGGGGGTGGCGGCGGGGGGGGGGAGGTAAAGCAGACATTGAAGGAGAGAGAGTATAACACCAATCAAGCCCTGCCCTTAGCGAGTTTCCAATCTAAGTGAGGAAACAGAACGCCAGTATATTACAAGTTCAAAATCAATATAAGTGAAATAAAAATGGAGTTAATGAAAAGGTGCTAGAGAGATGGGTACTCTTTGAGTCAAAAGAAAAGAAAGAGAAATCAAAGCAGAATGGAGTGGTCAGGAAAGACCTGGTGGAAGTGGAGCTGGAACCAGGAATCTTCAAAGGCAGGGAAGCATGGATAGGCAGAGGGAGGCGGCATGTTTAGAGGATAGGCATGCATCTCCTCCAATCAGCAGTCAGCAAACTTTCTCGGAACTTCCTATTTGCCAAACACAGAGTGTGGGTGCAGAAGGTAATTGTGGGGGATGCAAAAAAAAAAAAATAGTGTGGCTGGAGCTGAGGCCACCAAGGTAGTAGTGGGAGATAAAAGTGGAAATATAAGTAGAGTTTATATTTTATACAAAAAAACTTAAGATCATACACACAAACACACACCAGTCATAAGAAGCATAATGACAAGGATATGTCCTGAGAAATGCATCCTTAAGCGATGTTGTCATTGTGTGAGCATCACAGAGGGCACTTACACAAACCTAGATGACCGAGTCTACTCCACACCCAGACTACACGGTATCATCGACTGCTCCCAGGCTGCAAGCCTCTACAGCTTATTCCTGCACTAAATACTCTAGGTAATTGTAACACAGTGGTGTGTGTGCACCTCACCACATCTAAACACAGAAAAGATACGGTAAAAATGCGACATAAAAGATAAAAAATGGTACACCTCTATAGGGCACTCTGGAGCTCACAGGACTGGAAGTTGCTCGGATGAGCCAGTGAGTGAGTGGTGGGTGAGGGTGAAGGCCTAGGACAGTACAGTAGACTTTCTAAACACTGTCCCACAAGCCCCACTCCCTTTCTCCCAAGAGGGTCAGAAATAGAACCCTGAAGCTCTCAATACTGCTCCTAGAACAGGTACGTGGGCTGGACTGATGGGAAATACAGGAGGAACTAGCTGGTAGGGCACAGATGGCCGTATAGTGACTGTCAGAAAAGTGAAAGTCGGCCTGAGGATCGGAAGGAATAAGAGATCAAGATGGTGAGATAAAGAAACGTAGGGGATTGTCATGGCAATGTGACTTTAATTATTGCACATCAGATTAAGAGACTTCTGTGGTATTCGTTTTAAAAAAGGAGGGTGTTTAACATAGAGAAGGTATAGAACTAAGCACTCAATACTTTGACTTTGGAAATTTGCTTTCAGTTCATTAACCCTACTGGCACAAAGGGCTCTCTCTAACACTGAACTGATGGAAGAAATAAAACGTATCTGTTCTTTTACATCATTACAACCTGACACAGAAAGCTCTTACTAAAGTGGCAGTGGCGTTTAGTATCTGCTAAGGTAGCTCCTGTGGACCTATGTCCTTGTACAGGATCTCAGATCCTCAACAAAGACTTCATGTACTCTGAAGGAGGGCTAGATCTAGGAGGGCTGTAGTGCGTTTGAATGTGTAGTGCTGCGGGGGAGGGGAGCAGGGGGGGGGGCGGTGCGGGGGGGGGGGAGGGCGGGCAGGCTCCTCTGAGCTGAAACAGGTCAGTGGCCGATTGGGATGTAATCTGTGCACTAAAAATTGAGGTGCTGTGAGTGAGAAGGAACCTATTGTCAAGCCCCACAGATATCGTTCCGTTTCTTACAGGAAATTCAACTCCATATAATCTTATGAGATCACCGTCGCATATGAGGCCCATTGTTGACAAAAACTATATATGATTCTGGCATATATATCATGGTTAGAGGTTTATTCAGGTATCAGGCAATCAGAATTTGGGTGGTGGGAAAGGTGAGGGAAAATGGACATGTGAAAAGTGTCCCAAAGGAGAATGCAGAAGTCAAGGATTGAAAGAATATTCCACAGGGTTAAATCCAATGGTAGGGCTAACTAGGTAGGCAGTGTCAAAGACAAGGGGCTTGAAAAGCAGATGGGACACAAAAAAAGGAATTCAGTAAACCAGTAAGAGAAGTAGGTGGGACCCACTTTGAATGTGTGCAGTGTTTTGCAAACAGAAGGGCACCCATCTGGAAGGAAAATGGTAGCCCCTTGCAGAGTGGAGGGAACTCCAAGGAAGAGGAGAAAGAGACTAAAACCTTGAAGATGGCCATTTGGTAGAGCCCAGAGGAGGAAAAAAGGCCAGGAATAGAAGATCCAGAAAGTATCCAAGATGTAAGGACTGCTCATGGAGTTCAGGGAGGGGAGACTTTCAGGATTGGGGGCGGGGGGAAGAGTTGATGGGCACCAGGGATACAAAATGCTGCACAAAAGTCAAGGCTTCCAAGGACTGAGAAAAGAACACTAGACCTGTCCATGAGGAGGTGTCCACCATCTGAGCGCTCTGGTCTCAGGACTGAATGCATGCTAAAGCAAGACCCCAAGCTGAAATGAGCACTTTCCCCACACTCTAGAACTTTCCAAAAAATCACCTGGGAGGAGGAGGGCTGATGAAACAGAGTTTGTGGGAACAGCAGGGACAAGGTGTTCTGAACATGGTCACCTTCCCTCTGTAAGCCTATTTTGGTGAAGGATTAAAACCTAAGATGTCACCATCCAAAGTACCAGTCCCTCCCCTCATCAACAAAATCCACTGCAGGAAATAAATCTGTAGGTGGTACAGGTTATTCACACCTTAGGCTCAAAGCTTCCAATAACTTATTCATGTTTATTGATATGTCAAGAATTACTAAATGTCTTAAGTGCTTGTGCAGTCCTCTGCCTCAGCAACTTTTCCTTGTACCCCCAAGTAACACAAGGACTTCCTTATAAATAACAAAAGTCAATGAGACAAGCTACGTGGTCTGTGTGTGTGTGTGTGTGTGTGTGTGTTTTAATTTAATTCAATAAACACTGAGTGCCTGATAGGTGATAGCTCCATACTATCTTTCACGCGCCCCCAAGCTCCCAAGCTCATAACTACATTCCTGCCCTTGACTGAGTATTTTAAGAGGTAAAGTCGGGGCGAGGGGTGGGGGAGAGAGTAATGCAGTGTGAATGTCTTTGCTGTGATATTCTGCACTCCCTGAAGTAAACTTTCCTGCACAGTTTCTGAGCAGATAGAATCTTCAATCTCAGTACTGAAGGTTCTTGATACTCTTGCAAAAACAAGTACCTCCAGCCATGACAACAGAAGCAGAGACTAAAGTGATGCAGCTACTAGACAAGGAAAACCAAGTACTGACAGGGTGACACCAAAGCTTAGAAGAAGTGAAACAGACTCTCCCTAGAGCCTCGAGAGAGCATGCAGACACCCTGATTTTACACTTATAGCCTCCAAACTGTGAGACAAGAAACTTCTATGATTTTAAGCCACCCAGTTTATGGTCCCTTGTTACGCAGCTCTAGCAAACTCATACTAGGCCACACTAACATCTCCCTTGTGGGGCTGCTGTCAGAATTGGGCTACAGGGGAAGGTGCCAGCACCGCTGACAAGACAGATTTCCTCTTCTTGTCAGAAGTACTAGGGAAAGCACCTGGCAATGAGCATCCCCTTTCAAGGAAAAGTAACTGCTTAGAGACGTGTTCCGGCACCTGGCCTCTGCTACAGCCCGCGGAACCCATTATGTGTCTGCACACCTGCTTGGGCACTCCCAGTGGGTCGCAGGAGCAGATCTGCTCGGTCTTGAGTGGGAACAATTATAGGCCCGGCTGGGCCCCGGCAGCCCATTCTGGCCCAGTAGGTTCTGACAGGCACTGTGAGGACCACACAGGGGGAAACTCAAGGTTCCAGGGCCCACCTGGAAAGGATCATTCTGCACCACTGCATCAGCCCTGGCCCTAAACCAGAGAGGGCCTGTCACAATATGAAAGGGGGGGATGCCTGGCCCCAGATTATGCAGGACACTCCCAATTCAGTGTTCCTTGATTACCCAAAATCACCAACACCATAAAGTGTTTTAATACTTTTGTATCTGTTTATAAAAGTAATATACAAAGAATGTTTAAAAGTCAGTTCTCACTCTTCAGAGTAAATCTGCACTTATTTAAGCTGCTGTGCTTAGCCCCATTCATTTGGGCATCAGATACTCACTAATGGGCTACTATGTGGATACAGTGGTGGATATGGCATAGATCAGGCCTGGAGAAGCACGTGGTTTGGTGCAATGAGAAAACAATTGGCAAGCATTTACTGGGTGTTTAGGACATGCCAAGTGGATCACGTATGTTATTCATTTTATCAACACAGCAAACCCAGATAATTGAGACTAAACAACGTTATGTAATCTGTGCAGGGACACAGACCTGATAAGTAAAAGAGGTAGGATTTGAACTACTGGTTCCAAGCTCTCCCCACCATCTCATAGCTATTTTCCATCAGATCTGGCCAAAGCAACATTTAAGATGGGTTGGGATAGGCATGTGGCTGGCAAACTGCGGCTCGCGAGCCACATGCGGCTCTTTGGCCCCTTGAGTGTGGCCCTTCCTAAGCCTTAGGAGTACCCTAATTAAATTAATAACAATGTACCTACCTATATAGTTTAAGTTTAAAAAATTAGGCTCTCAAAAGAAATTTCAATTGTTGTACTGTTGATATTTGGCTCTGTTGACTAATGAGTTTGCCGACCACTGGGATAGACCAAAGGTCATGGCCGTTTTACTCCAGAGCCATAAGAATGAAGTGTTTGCTTCCAATAACCTCTGTAGTGATCCAAAACTGATTCTCCAAAGCAATGAATTGCACTTATTCCTGGGATATCCTCAAGGAATATCCTATGTCCTGACTTTGTCAGTGAGGAAGGGCTTCTGAATAGTTGCAGTAAAACCAGAATGAAGAAGTGAGCTCCAGCTGTTTGGTGCTCCTCTTAGTAAGATCCCCACCTCTCCACTGCATCACAGACAATTACGGGGCTGAAACAATGAGAAGCCATTATGGATAGTTCTCTTTGGGTTCATATCCCACAATCTGTATGCCTTTTTCCCAACAAAATCTTACTATGTCAGTGAATATCTAAAAATGCTTTCAAAAATAAAAAAGAAAGAACTATAATGCCAAGCTCAATATATCTGCAACATACATGAAAAGGTTCAACATTCTACAAATTATTAAGACAATACTCTAATGAAAAAAGTGAGGAAAATACTAAATAGATAATGTACACAAGAAATATAAAATAAACATATATAATTATTTAAGCTCACCTGTAACCACACAAATACAAATCACATTAACAGTAAGATATTTTCTACCTATCAAAATAGCAAAGGTATTTAAAAACATAAACACCCAGCACTGATTATGGATTGGGGAAAATGAGCATTCTTATTACTTTTTAGTGGGGTGGACACAGGTAACTTGCCAATATTATCATAGCTCTTAAAGAAAATAGTCTATACTTTAACCATGCCATTCCACTTCCTGGAATTGGTCCTAAAGAATAATCAGGTGCCCTAACCGGTTTGGCTCAGTGGCTAGAGCATCAGCCTGCGGACTGAAGGATCCCAGGTTCGATTCCAGTCAAGGGCATGTACCTTGGTTGCGGGCACATCCCCAGTAGGGGGTGTGCAGGAGGCAGCTGATCGATGTTTCTCTCTCATCGATGTTTCTAACTCTCTATTCCCTCTCCCTTCTTCTCTGTAAAAAATCAATAAAATATTTTTTAAAAAAGAATAATCAGATATACTATTCAAGGGCATTTACTGTTAATTATGGGAGGGAAACACTGCTTCAATTGCTTAAAAAAAGGGGGGGCAACAGGTTGAATACAATATTACACACACACAATTCTAGTAATTTTTAAAAATAATTTTACAGATTTTCAATGATATGCAAAAATCTAAATTATGACCCCAATTTTCAATTACATAAAATAAAGCGTATATAAGTATAGAAAAAACTGATCAGATTTATAAATATTAAATCGATTAATATTTCCAGATGAATGGAATCTGATTTTCACTTTTTATGCTTTTTAATTATTTCTAGCATTAAAAATCAGAAGAAAAACAATAAATGTGTCTTAAATCTAAATATTCCCTATTGTAATTTTCACTATAAGATAATTAATTATATATGGTAATAAAAATAACACTTGAGCATTTATGCTTTACTATATATATCATTTAATCCTCACAGCAAACACACATGTCCAATATAACTGCCCCTATTTAAAGATAAAGAGCGGCTGAGAAACTTGCCCAGTGTTGCTCAGCTAAAAGCTAGGCTGTGCATATCCAGGCCTGATGTTCTAAAACCACTACATTGTTCTAATAGAGCAATGCAGTGGGTCCTGAGAACAATTCCGTTTCCGTTTCAGTGACCATCACAAGGGCATGAATATAAACACACTTACATCAAAGAGAGCAATATACAGATAAAAGCAACAAGTTTTCAGGTTTGGCTATATTTTTATGTCTAGGCCAAACTTTTGTCATTGTACTGTACAGTACAATTTAAGCTTTTTTTCCCCCTTCTCTTTTCTGGTCACTCTTGTCATATCCTTAGAACTGCTCCTCCCCCAAACATTTGAGGGGTCAACAGTTGCATAGAGGGAAAATGCCTTGGAGCAAAAAGGAACTATTTATCTACCAAATAAAGCTTAATGGAAATCTCCCTTAAAAAACTCCCTGGCTTTTGTCCTATTTCTGTACTCACCAAACAACTCTCTAATCAGCGAATGATCGCAAAGCGTCCCCGTGCACCTGGAGCAGTGTGCTGAGCACTTGCCCGACGTCCGTCACCCTGCGGCCTGATCTCCCATGGGGGCCCTTCCTACCAGTCATCTAGCATTTCCCCTACACCATTATAATTTTATTGTAGGATGATTTGATATCTCAAATGCAAGAAAATAACTGCTTAGAGAACTGGCTTAAACTGGCCCCAAATCTCAGTCAAGAGGCCCTCTCCTCGAGGTTAATAATCACTGACTCCTCAACTCTGTAGATACATGTAAGATGTTCCATTCCCACACCCACCCACCTATAACCCACTGCTGGTCAGAGCCAGGAAAAAGCCTGCTGATCAGGTATCTCAGTCACAAGAAACCTCTAGGAGGACCTGCTCACTCCTGAAACTGAAAAGGCCCTTATCAGCACCTTCCAGAGATATCCCATTACTGCCAGAATCTTCTGTCTGACCAGGAATCCATGGTTTTAACTACTTGTATTTCCCTAACGGATAATGATGTTGAGCACCTTTTTCATGTGCTTTCTGGCTATTTATAAACCTCCTCTGAAGAGATGTCTATTAAGATCCATTGTCAAAGTCAGTAAAAGTTTGAATGTGCTTCTTTTTAAGTTCTGAGTTTCTTTCATATTGGGGATACGGAAGGAGCAGATCCTAGGGAAATAAAAGGAGCCCTCACCTTAGTCCTCAAAAACGTTCTTTCCTCCCCAACACTACTCAGGAATGTGGGCAACATATCCCCAGTTTTTTCAAATTTAATCTATTGTTTACTGAGCACCTAATATGTCCAAGGGACATGGAGATAAACATGACATGTTAAAAAGTTCACTGTCTATTAATAGAGGAAACAAACCTCAAATGGTAAACTGACTTGCCCAAAGTCGTTTAACCTTGATGTCCAAGCACTCCATCACACCCGGAGAAAATAAAACCCCAGGCTCTGGCTGTGCTGTGGGAAAAGGTCCACTGAGGTGGGCAGGCACTGCAGGGGCAGCAGAGCCAAACACTGGGCCCAGCCACTGCCTCTGGAAGGTTGGGGCTGGCAAAAAAAGGCCGCAGTGCAGGCTCTTCGCTCACCCCACCAGCAGACAGACCCCCACAGAGGTAATGAGCTGAAACCTGTAGCACATACACAGTCCTCTGCACAGGCTGGAAGCAGTTGCCAGTGATGATGGATTTAAATAGCAGAGCAGGGGCTTGAACTGCTCTGGTCTAACAGAGACTGCAAAGCAGCTGGAGGCCACAGCCCCCAACAGGGGCACGTCTGCTCCTCGGAGCCTGCTAGGCAGAGACAGTGTCTGTGCACCAGCTGAGACTCAGGCGGGCCCAACTCAGGGCAATACCTCCACCAGCCCAGCTGAGCCCTGCTGCACAACCCAAGCAGGCTCAGACCTCCTGATGCCACATGTTCCTCTGGCTACATATCCACGCTGCAGAGAGCAGCCCAGGAGACTCTCGGCTTGCGTCTGTTGAAGCTAATTATCAACCTGCTGAATGGCCATCTGGAGGGTGATGTCAAGTGTAATAGCACATTCACCAGGATTTTGGGTTCCTACCTATCGCCTATTCTGAGCCAAAGTCTCTCCTGTCCACTCCCCTTCTTTCAAGGTATCAAAAAAGATGTTAGCTGCACACTCACAACTTGAATTTGGGGAGCCCTGGAAATCATCAAATAATATAAATTGACTAGTCTCAATGAGGAAGTAATAAAAGCACTGCCAAGAATGACATGAGCTACCACTCATCAGAGCTTACCGTGTGCCAGTACTGTCTGAGAAACCGATTCATGTCACCTCATTTAATTGGCATGAACACCCCATAAGGTAAGTTTCACTACCCCCATTTTACAGAGAGGAAACTAGAGCTTAGAGAAATCAAGGGCATACAGGTAGAGTTGGTAATGTTAGATCATTCTAACTCTAAAACGAATATACTTCTACATTGTAATTCTAAACTGACTTGGGAAAAATCTCTATTTATCATGATTGGGGTCTCAATTACATGAATGTGGTTTACACAGAATTTTAGTCCCTGATTAAGAAAACAGCTAAAAATCACTAGTCTAGAATAGGCTGAATCTAAAATGCTCTCCTTTTAACTACACAATGTACATTCCTATGCGTTAGCACATATACCACTTATATAGCGGTCACTTCTGCAATTCTGTATTCTTCACGCTGAGCATATAACCAGCACAAGAAAGTTCCTCAAAAAAATCTGCTTATATCTTACTGTAAATATTGACTCAGTCTTAATATATTCCTCACACCTCTGGCAAAACAGTTTTCACATTTGGAATGTATGCACTATACATTTTTTAAAGTGTTTCATTTCTGTGTACTTTCAAATAAATTTTATGACTATATGTGAAAATTTAAATATTTATTCATAATATTATCAAAGCTAATTTACAAGTATGTCATTTCTAAGTCAAAAGGCTTGTCAAAGATTTTTGAAAAGTATTTGCCACCCCTTCAGAATTATAGCTCTCATCATCAAAATTTGCTGACATTTATAATAATCGTACAAGCCAAGCTTTTAGAGGCTCATTAGTTTTCTCAGAAGAATATAATTATTTTAAAAATAAAATGCATATATTCCTTAATTTTTACATTGTTTAATTATAAATGCAAAATGTTACCTTTCTAAAAATAAATAAATAAATAAATAAATAAATAAATCAGAAAACTTCATGCAGGTGAAGCAGAGAAAGTTCCAGACTATATAGCTGGCTCACTCTTTCCTTTTCAAAGATTGGAAGAGAAGGACATGCTTTCAAACTCTTCAAGTTCTCCAATAATTTAAATTTAAATTATTCCAAAGAAAAAATCCCCAAACTTCCTTCTACTTTAACAAAAATTGATCCACCGAAGGTTCTGAAACTCCAAGTGTATAAGTTTATCCAGCAAGCCACTATTCTCTCTAAAGCTTAATAGCAAACCGTAAGGAATTTTCCCTCAAACCAGGCATATCACACAGTGATTGGCAAAAATAAATAGGTAATTACAACATCTTCCTCCGCTTCTTTAGCAGGAACATTTCACTACTGAAATGGAAAAGACAAAGTTCGGAGAAAAGACCCTATAAAGTGTAGTGTCAGGTAACACCATCCTTTGATTCCAAGTGGCGTGTATGTCTCACACCCCATGGCCCACGGCGGAGGATGGGGTGGGAGAACTGGACACCAGGCTGGCTTTCAGTCTGTTCTCCACCAGCAGCCAGGGACTTTTTAAAAACCTGGTCAGATCACGCTCTACCCTGTTCAATAGCCTCCAATGGCCTACCATTCAAAGTGAAAGCCAAAATCCTTACAGAGGCTTCCCAGGCTCTATAAGCTCTGTGCCCATGACCTAGCTGGCTCATCTCCCACATTTACCCCCCTTGCTGACACCCCCCTGGCCCACACTGGCCCTCACATTCTTCAGACACACCAGGCACACAAGGGCTTTGATGTGCATGCCATCCTCTGCCGGGAACGCTCTTCCCCAAACATCTGCCTGGCCTGTTCCCTCAATCCCTCACCTACTTCAGGTGTGAACCCTCCTGATACACCCTCCCTGTCTCCCCTTTCTCTGCCTTATTTTCCTCTTTGCCACTTTCACCATCTAACATATTTATCTTCCCTACTATCTATCACTCTCATTAGCTGTGAGCTCCATGAGGTCAGGAACTCTTGTCAGCTTCTGCTCACTGCAGTATACTCAGTGCCTAGAGCAGCATCTGACATGGAGTAGGCATTCAATAAATATCTGTTGAATGAAGGTAGCACCGTGAATGGTTCTGCCATACTCTAGAAAGCAAAACCTGAGCAGTCCCTACTAGAGTTTCCATGTAAAATACAACTAAAGCATGCGATATACTAAAAAATTATTCTTTATATGCAATTCAAATTTAATTGGCATCCTGTATTTTTGTTTGCTAAATCTGGCAACTCTACTCCTAACTCTAGTGAGAAAAGGGTCAAATCCAGGCCATCCAGGTCACCTGGTGCTGGAGGCGGGGGGGGGGTGGGGGGGGGTGGGTGCCACGGCTAAGGTCAGAGGACATAATCATATGACCAAGTGAGAAGCCATTTCCTTTCCTCAGACCATTTCGTTGAGGCCCAGCGGTGACCCGGATTCTGCCATCTTTGGGTAGAAAATTGGGCCAGTGCAGGCTGAGAACACCACCGACTGAGCTCTCACATCCACCTCCTCTACTCTAGAAAAGGAATGCCTTTGTTTCCTAAATCTCCATCCATATGGCTTGGCCTCAGAGAAGCTCTGATGCTCCTGCTCCCTCCCACCCTCCTTTGAGACTGTGGAAACCATACAGACACAACATAAACAGGCCACTCATTCCGCTTCTCCCCTCACTCAGGTGTGGAGCCCAGAGCCTTGGACTCCCCCTCCACTTCTGGGTCAGAAGACCATGCAGCTGTGTTTCTGAGCTCTCCATAGAGCCACAGATTCAGAGCAGGGTGTCTCTCTCATTATTTGTATGTTACCAGGAGGCTACTTTATGCTACACTCAAGAGAAGACTGAATACACATGAAAACAATTTAGTGCTTAGAATAAAAATACACAAATTCTGACATACCCATAACTATGCACTGAAAATCAAAGTTCTTAAATCTAGGTTCTAAACAGTCATGGATTTTCAGATATAAGCTTCCCTTGGTTATCCCAAAATTTCCTGATCCTTCCAATATGGAAGATCCCTGAGGTTTCTGTTGTCTAGACACCAAATCTCAAAGGTCCCAAATCTGTAAGTTTCTGGCACCAAAGTCATGTGGGTCACAGAATCTGGGGAATCGGGGTTGGACAGGACCACCTGGGTAGAGGTAAAAATTGAGCCCAAAGTGAAGGCTCAAGTAGAAAGATAATATATTCTGCTTTGCCTAAAGGGTCCCAGTTTAGTTCTGTTTTCCTGATATTATTAGCTGTTGCTCCATTTTACTCTCCAACATGTCTTAGTTTGAACATTAAAGTATATGGTCAGCCCAGTCACAAGCCAAACTGGGAATGACCTCTGCACCCTGGAGTCCAAAACCTATGAAACAGGAGGAAAGAGCAGTGCAGGAGCAGCTGAGATCAAGGCAGGCCGGCTTGCCCCCAGAACTGGAACCAGGAAAAGGGCATCTGTGGGCAGCAGCTTCCAATATGAAAACCGAGGAGGCCAGGCTGATCCTTCCAGATCCCTCCAGCTCTGAATTGTAAGAGAGCAGCTGGCAGAGATCTTGTCACAGAGCACATGCAGGCCCACACGTTCCCCACGGTCCCCGGGCACAGGCCACCAGGAGCCCAGCCCTGGCTCAGAAGCATCCTCACATTAGGTGTCAAATGACTGAAAAGTCAGTCTTTGATCTAACACAGAGCGGGCAGGCCCTGCTTCCTCTGACAAGTCATGCCTACTATCTCTGGGTTTTCTCTAGTCTTCTCAACCCCAATAGAACAAGCTGAAGCAAATTTTGAACAGGGGCTGGATCCCCCAAGCTCTCCAAAACCTACATGACCACCAAGGGCTCCAGGCAGCTTGTCACTTTTATCCATTGCACACTGAGTGCGCACTTCTCAGCTGTGGGAGCTACAATTAACAGGGTGGCTGATGCTTTACAACTGCAACCGCTGAAGGGAGCTCAGCAAAACTCCTGGGGAGCCTGGAAGGAAGGAAATCACACTTCAGACCCAGACCAGATTTGGCTTAAGGAAAAGGAAGCAGCTAAACTAGAATCACGGTGTGGCCCATTAACTCACCCTAGGGAGCCACAGAGTAGAACATGCCAGGACATTCAGCACCCCATTAACCTACAAGAAAAGCATCCATGCTTCCATCAACACATGGCCAAGAGACAAACTTAAATATTCCGGCATGCTCAGTATAGTAAAAATGCAGGAGTTCAGGCTCCCCGGCCCCAGCACTTATAAGGTGTCATGTGGCATGCAAGATGCTTACCAAGATATTCACATAAGCATGAGTTGAGGTTTGAGATATTGGCTCTTAATGTCTCAAGTGGGTGCTCCCCTTAGCGTTCCTTTTTCTTTGCCTTTTCTCTCTCTGTCTCCTGGACAGTCTCATCCACTTCCAAGTCTCAACTCCAAACCCAGAGATGTTACCTTCCAAACTGTTCTCAACCTAGAATGCTGAATATCCAGGTGCCTGCTATCCCTTCCCCAAGAAGAGTCCTAAAGCCCTACAAAGTCCGTACAACTCAAACTCATGACTCCAGTCCCACCCCTTAAAACCTGTTCTCTGCCATACAACTTCCTCTCTCTATAAATGCACAGCTGTCCCACAGATGAAACTATCTCTTCCCTTCCCAAACCCTACAGAGCCTTCTAATCTCTGATGTATCTCATCTGAATACCTTATCACTAACATACTGATCTAGAATACCTTTCCCATTCCATCTCCTCCTGGTCACTCCCACAGCCTCTGACCTAATTCAAGCTCTCCTCCGCTTCTGCCAGGCATACTGCAGCGATCTCAGCCTCCTTATGTGTCATCAGGCCTCCAGAATAATTCTCCTCAAACACTAGTTGTACTAGTATAGCCTAAAAACAAGGACTTCCACCCCACCCTGCCCCTGGGAACATGCTACTTACATTTGATGTCTAGTGTTCAAATGTCACTGTTCCAACATAGTCCTTCATTCTACCTTTCGGAGCTCCCACGCCACTCCAATGCATCCATCCTTTAAGCACCCATACTCGAGCTCTCCCAGACTCCTACTGATCCTGAGCACATACATGTGTATTGTCACACTTTTCTGCCTTTAGCCTCTTCCTCCTCTACTTTGTCCACTCCTGAGCCGAGGTGAAGACCAAGAGTGGACGGTCTTAGCAGTCAGATATTCAGGGCTGTGTCCTGGCTCCACCATTCAGTACCATGTGACCGTAGGTGCCAGTGTGTGGCCTAAACCTTTGAAAAGCAGCTCACGTGGTTTTCCTCGACACTGAAATGGGAAATTCCCTACACAGGTAGATCCTTGGAAAAAATACTGTGAGATATATTAGCAAATTAATGCATCTTGGCAGAGAAATTTGCCATAGTTGGCACATGACTTCCAACCTCTAAAGGAGGAACTGATGATCACCAGCACGGTGCTGATGCAAAGCTTCTGCAAGGACTCACTTTCAGAGTATGAGGGCTGGGCTCTGGCATTCTCCTTTTGAGGGGTTCAAATATTCAGGCCCCCGAAATACATGCTGCAAGAACAAAACTGTCTGCCTTGGGCTGATAGTGGGAGCTGAGTTTCCCCAAAACTGCCTAGAAAAAAAAATATAGAACCAGAACTAAAACCCTGGTCTTTGTGTCATACTTACTGTGATTTGAAAAGAAAACACACACACACACACACACACACACACACACACCTGGCTTAATGACTCCTACAGACAAAAACCCTGGTGATTATTCTTTTGTAAAAAACATCTGGTTTAGTGACATCTAGATCCCTAGACCCAAGTTCAACCACATTTTTTAAGGGCAACTAAATTCAGATTTCCTTCACATTCTTGGGTACCAGGTACTTGATATAACCTCAGTTAACCTTTACATTAGCTTTCCTCAATCAGCATTCAGCTCCTAGCCCAGAGCTTCCATCTTCTCTATCACCTGGTATCTGATTTAATTGGTATGTTCACCTACTATCTCAGTATTTTTCCTCATTCCATCTTTACTACTATAAAAGTGAATAAAGAGGGTTATGATTACAATGCTAGCTAACATTTATTCACTACTTTCAATGGGCCTGATAGAATGCTAAATAGATAGATAGATAGATAGATAGATAGAAACAGATCAGCTTTATTAATATGTAATTCATATATCATATAATTCACTCATTTAAAGTATTTCTTAAATTTAGTCACAGAGTTGTATAAGCATCACCACAACCAATTTAGAACATAGTAATCATCCCAATACAAAACCAACCCCATACCCATTATCAGTTACTCTCCAATTTCTCTCAAACCCTCCAGTTGTAAGTTATCACTCAACTATTTTCTGTGTTAAGGATTGGCTTATTCTGGGCATTTCACATAAATGGAATCATACTATATGTAGTCTTGTGACTGTCTTCTTTCAGTTAGTATAATGTTTTCAAGAGTTGTTCATGTTATAGTATGTATTAGTACTTCATTCCTTTTTAATGCCAAATAATAATAATCTATTGTATGAATATGCCACATTTTATTTATGCAGTCATCAGCTGATGGACATTTGGGGTGCTTACACTTTTCAACTATTATGAATAATGCTGCTATGAATAATGATGTACATGTTTTTGTAGAGACATCTATTTTCATTTCTCTTCGTTTTATACCTAGGAGTAGAACAGTCTGGTCTTATGATAATTCTATGTTGAATCTTCTGAGGAACTGCGAGATTGTTTTTCTGTGTGGCTGTGTCATTTCATATTCCCACCAGTAACGTATGAGGGTTCCCATTCCTCCACATCCATAGCAATACCTACTATTGTCAGTCTTTTTACATATCCTAGCAGACATGAAGTGGCTTTAATTTGAATTTCCCTGATGCCTAAGGATGCTGAGCATCTTAGCATTTGCTTATTTGGCCACTCATATATCTTCTTTGAAACAAAGTCTGTTCAGATGCTTTGCCTACTTTTTAGTTGGATTATTTGTTTTCCTGTTAGAGTTCTAAGAGTTCTTTATATATTCTTGATATAAGTCCCTAGTCAAATTTAAGATTTGAAAAAACTTCTTTCCTATTTTCTGGGTTGTCTTATTCTTTTCTTTTTGTCTTTTATTTTCTTGATGGTATCCCTTGAAGCATAAAAGTTTGTAATTTTAAAAAAAGTATCAATTTACCTATTTTTACTTTCATTACTTATGCTTTTGGTGTCATAGCTGACAAGACTTTAAAGACGTATTCCTTTCTTCTAGAGTTTTATAATTTTAGCTCTTACATTTATGTCTATGATCCATTTTAGTTCATTCTGGTGTAGTATGTGAGAAAGGGGTCCAACTTCATTTTTTGTATGTGAATATCCAATAGTCCCAGCACCATTTGTTGAAAAGATAACGCCGCCCTCACCCCCTGAATTATCTTGGCACATTTGTTGGAAATCAATTGACTATAAGTTTAAGGCTTTATTTCTAGACTCTTGATTCTATTCCATTGATGTATATGTCTGTCTAACTTTATACTAGTTCCACACTATTTTGATTCAGACTCTTTAGCTTTGTAGTATGTTTTGAAGTCAGGAAGTATGAGTTGAATCCTCTAACTTTGTTCTTCTTTTTCAAGTTTCTTTTGGCTATTTTGATTCTTTAATTCTATTGATATGATATATTAATTAATTTCAGATTTTAAACTAACCTTGCATTCCTGGGACAGATACCACTTGGTCATAGTGTGTGATCCTTTTCATATGTTGCAGGATCTGGCCTGTGAGTATATTGTTGAGAATTTTGCATCTATATTTGTAAGAGATTTTGGTCTATAATTTTTTGGTGATGTCTTTTTCAGGCTTCGCTGTTAGGGTAATATTGCTCTCAAAAAAATGAGCTGGGCATATGAAGCATTTTAATGCATTATCTCATTCAATCCTCATATCCAACTTTTGAGATGGGTACTAATATTAGCCCCATTTATCAAATGAGAAAAGGGAGATTAAGGAATATTAACTTTCCCATGGTTATACATCTAGTCAAGTGGCAGAGTCAGGATTAAAACCAGACAGATCTCACTCCTGACCTTATGCCCTTAATCATCATGATGAACTTACTCCTAGAGGCTAATTGATAAACCCCCATATAAATCAGCCACTAAACAGAATAGTGGCAGGTTAAATCTACACTAACCAGATTTTGTGACCTGGTCATAAAGGAATGGTGATCTGCCTTAACTTAACATCTTCTGAACCCCACAATAATACTTAGTGCATTTTTCCACTTAAGTGAATCATTCAGGATCAACAATGTCATCCTGGAATAAACAGTGGTGGATCATCAGCTGTTCAGACAGCTAACACTAAACCCAGAGTCAGCCTTGCACACCATTTAGAGACATCTCAAATAAGCTTTTCAAATCAGGGACGGGAGGATGGTTAAGTTCAGTTACCACAATAACCAAATTGAGCTCAGCAATTCTTTATAGCCACTGAATGTCCCATTTGGGCAGAATCACTGTGATACTGACATAAAATTATAAACTAAAATAAACTGTTCTCATTCATGTGTCAGGCACACAGTCAATATGGCTAAGATAGAAAGTATATACATGGGAGTGAGATGCTATTGGTTCTACCCTAGTTCTGCTTCACAAGGAGGTTCCTCAAAATAAAATGGCCTAACAGAAAACTTACTGAGCTCTGTGCCTCAGTTTCTTATCTATAAAATTGTAATTGTTGCATCATTTCATTATTATGTTATAAATGTGACAACAATGATAAGAATATGGGCAAGAAAACCTTCTAGAGATAAAAGATGGAATTATTCTCACTAGCAACTTCCCCTAACTCAACATTTTTTTTTTTGAGGGTCAAATGTATGCCAGGTACTGTGCCTAGGACTGGAGCTACAGACATGCCAAAGTCATAGCACTGCCTTTGAAGGGGACAGAGACACAGACACATACATTTAAAGAATCTGAAGAGCATTTTGACAGATGGTTAAATAATGTGTGATGGAAACACAAAAGAGAGAGCAACGAACTCAACCTATGGAGATAAGGGTAGGCTTCAGAGAAAAGGGGTATTTTTTCCAGGGTCTTGAAGGACCAGTAGGAGTTTACCAGGCAGAAGACAGAGTGAAGAGTGCCCCAGACACCAAGGAAGCCCATTTTCCCTTTTACATTCTTTACTTGGAACCAAAAACTCTCTTCTATACTAGCTAGGCAGCAACACAGAGACATCGAGTCTAGAGACCCTCAGGTTACAGTTCTGTCACAACCAGGAGGCAATGGAAAATGGTTCAGAGCTTCAGTGCTGGAGCCAAAATGGCAGGGGCTCATTTCCTGACTCCAGAAATTACTAGTTGTGTGACCCTGGGCAATTTACATAACCTTTCTGGGCCTTCGTTTCCTCATCTGTGATATGGGATTAATAACAGCTATTTATAAGATTTGGAACAAGGTTTAAATGATGTTAAGTGTTTAGTACATAAGTACCTGAAATACTGTAAAAACTGGATATTTATTATTATTATTATTATTATTATTATTTTGATTCCCTGTCACAAAGCCTGCCCTGGTTAGTCCAAGCCTTACAAAGATTTGGCCATCTCAAAAGCCTCTTATCCCAATGCTTGTCGTCATCCCACCTGGCAATTCCCTTCACCTAACAACTGTTCATGGTTGTCTCAGGACACATGGGGACTGAGAGAATGCTTCCTAATGCATGTGGCTTACTATCCAAGTAACCCAAATAGCATCTTTCATAATCAGGATCGTATCGCCATTGCATTCTGTGTGTTGCTGTGAGACAGCAAATACAAAGGCACATCCGAGTACAGAGATTGCAGTAACAGTTGAATAAACATGCAATCCGATACCTCACATATGGCATGTCATCAGCCCCGATACCTTCTTCACAATCAAATATGTTTAAGGCTGTGGCTACTTTTACTAATATAGGTACAAATGTCTTTATCGGGACATTAATGTGCACCAAACCTCTCTCAATAAAAGCAGTCATAAACAACAATCTCTTCTAAGCTGTCATGGAAGCTACTGTGTTTGTAATAGAACCATTCATCTAAGAGACAGTTGCCAAAGCCTGTCTCAACACAATAGCAAGCAAATCACAGAGCACAGAGGCAGACCCAGGGAAGAGGGCAGGCATGGAGTGAGTAATTAGGGCCTTTGTAAATGGCTGGGGGGGAAAACCCACAGCTCAGCTTATTAACATATGTTAACTATTACCCTGGATGCTGCAAAGCTATGGGATGATCAATTACATTTCCCCCAGAGCATTTCTTTTAAGGTAGCCTAAAAGTTCCCCTGGCCTTTGCAAAAGGAACAATGTCTATGGAAATTTTCAGCTAATGACCAATTTCACTGGCTGTGAAGAAAAGCTGTAATTCAATTTAAAAAAATTTTTAAATAAACTAAATGTCCTAGGCAGCAGGTTTCATTGTCACACCTTTCAGACTGTGTTCTAAAAGGCTAAGAAGGAGAAGGAAGTATACTGATACAGAAAGAGGCTTTAAAGAAACAGCCATATGGGCTTTGAAGAACCAACTTGATTTTATTATTTACCTAGAAGTGAAGCATTTGAGAGAAGAGAAGGTGAGCAGACCAAATAATCTGCAATGTATGCATAGCAGGTAAATATCAAGCAAATAAACCAAATTAATTATAATCAAACAAAAATTTACTGCACACCCATAATGTCTCCAGATTATATTCATACACTGAAAGCCACCCACCTCTGCCCAAAGTCAATGGCAGGAATCTTACTCACCAGAAATCTGTTACAGAGATTAACATGGACATCAAAAAAACCTACCAACATTTTTTAAAAAGAGGGCCCCCAACCCTCATAAGTACAAGTGAAATGACAAATACTAGCTCAGCAGAGATGTGGCATATTAATCCCTGTTAATTCTGGTGTGGCACTTTGCTGTGAGCATGTGGACATTGAAAAAATGAATTTCAATGCTTTCCTCTCTCTCTCGCATCCCCATTTTACCATAATACATGAATAATGCCACTGTTAGTCTGGACAGCTGACTGACAGATCCAACTGGCCAGGGCACCTGTTGAACTCCCGACTGATGTCCTAAAACCTATAATAAGAACACCCTGTCCTGCTTCCCAGCCCCAGCACTCTCTGACCACCTGTCCCCCAAGATCGCTGCCTGGGTGACCCATACGTGGACAAGAGAGCTTGCTGGCATGGACTTCTCCCCAACACCACCCTCCTGCCCACCATGACGCTGCGGTAGCTCCCCTCCCCCATAAACCCCTAGTGAACACACCAAAGTGAACCCAGGCAATATGGTTTGCTTCTAAGTCTCGGTATTTTCCACATTTTTCTTTAATGAGTACTCCTTACTCAAAATCAAAGGGAAAAAATAAACATAATATAATTTGTCCCCTCCGATTCCAAAAGTAACATATGTTCACTATAAAAAAACTCTTATTAATACAGAAACATATAACAGAAAAGGTATGAATTGCCTACAATGCCTGCAGCAACCACCTTGTCAATGTTGTAAATTCCTTCAGATTTTTTTCTACGATCCTAACCACACAATACATCTATATGTTTAAATTTATCAAGCTGAAGGTTCTCTAAGATAGCACCTCTACTGCAGAGGTCAACAGAACACCATCATCATCATCATCATCATAGTTATTATTATTATTAAAACGACCACTTTAAACACTATCAATGCAATGGGATGCAAGTAAATAACAAGAAGGAATTAGAGACAGAGACGAGCTTTCAAGTGAAATGCAAGACCACAGCTACCAGGGAGCGTGGAGCTGAAGCTCTGGAAGTGGAAGTCAGCAGGAAAAGAACAGAGAGATGGTATTGGAATCCAGGGCTGTGCTGCGGAGCCAGAGTCTGTCCACTGCCTCCTCCCCTTGGATGTCAGGGAGAGCCACAGTCTTGAGGCCAGCTGATTCTCTGTCAGTCAACAGGTCCCCTCCGTCATCATCTGTGACTCTGACGCAGACAAGCTGGCCCTCGATCTCCCCTCTCCAACCCCTTCTTTGGCAGAAACCCTGAAAGGATGTGGGCTGGAGTCAGTTCAATCCATCCCTTGACCAAACACCCTTCTACCAGGAAAGGGAAGCTTCCCCCCTAAGTGACAACTCCCAAATAGTCTACCCTGCCTTTCCAACAGGCATGTCCCCAAAAGGCTTACCCTCACAAAAGCATTCTTTTTAGATTTCAGTGCAAAGCACTTTCTTATATACAATTGTAGTATTTTCTCTCAACACTACTGAGAGGTGGGGAGAAATATGTTGATTTCCTCACTCGATGCTACACACACAGAGTTTACATGGCTGCCCAAAGATACTTCCCAAATTGGTATAGCAGTTTTGGACTAGCCAAAGAATTTGGGAAATGGGAGGTAGGGAAGGTTGAAATTGTTTTGTGACCCAGTGTTCCTTCTATCCCTGCCACCTGCTTTTCACGAGGCCCATACCATTCACTTATACCTAATTCTTTCCGATCACATCCATGGGGTCATATTCTCCACAAAGAAATTCCCCAACATCTGGTTACTTTGGTATGTTTATTTACAAATTCACACTTGACTACGGTGAACTTCAACATCAGTGGTTATTCAACTCAATGCTTATTAGCCTCAGTGTTTTACTTCCTCTTCTCCAGTGGCCATCGCCCACGTTCATATCAGTTGTCCACATTTGTGGCCACACCTCGAAACTCATCACCTGAAACCTCCCCACCTCTAATCTCAGCTGCTGCCTCTCCCGTGCATGACCACAACCTCCTGTTCTGCTGCCTACTCCAAACACTGCAAAGACTCTGAGCAACACACACCATGAATTACCAGCCCCTCCAGCTTCACCTTGTCCCTCTCCGCTCCTAGATTGGTGCAGAAATATACTCACTAGGAACTTAGTGCCTCAGGTCCCAAGCCTTGACAACTGTCAAAATATGAATAAACCCTAATCCTCTGATTATATATATATATATATATATATATATATATAATCACATAACCATGCCAATGGACTCCCCTCCCCCAAAAGTTACACTCTCTACCTTAAACAAAAATTAATTCCAAATGGATCAAATGTAAAAAAGAAAACTATGAACCTCTTAGAATAAAACATAAGAGAAAATCTGCAGAATCTAGGACTAGGCAATGAGTTCTTAGACCTGACACCAAAAGTACAATCCATAAAAGGGAAAATTAATCAATTGGATCTCATAAAAATTAAAAACTTTTACTCTATGGGAGCCCATGTGAAGAAGATGAAAAGATAAGCAACAGACAAGGAGAAAATATCTGTGAACTATATATGTGAGAATAAAGAACTCCCTAAGCTCAACAGTAAAAGTATAAATAATCCAATTAGAAAATTAGACAAAAGACACCAACAGACATTTCACTGAAGTGAATATACAGGTAGCAAATAAGCACATAAAAAGATGTTCCACATCATTAGTCATTAAGGAAATTTACATTAAAACCACATGAGATATCACCACACAGCAATCAGAAAGGCTAAAATAAACAGCAGTGACAATACCAAATGCTGATCAGGGTGCAGAGAATCTAGATTGCAGGTGAGAATATAAAATGGTACAGATGCTCTGGAAAACAGTTTAACAGTTAATAAAAAACTAAAGGCACAACTATGATATGACCTAGCAACTGCACTCCTGGACATTTATCCCCCAGAAATAAAAGTTATGTTATCACAAAATCTGTAAATCAATGGTCATAATAGCTTAATTTTATGGCCAAAAAGTGGAATCAGCCCATTTGCCCAGGTAAATGGTTAAACACACTGCAGAGTGCGTATGTGTGTGTGTGTGTGTGGACTACTACCCAACAATAAAAAGGAACAAATATTGATATATTCAACAACCTGAATGAATCTCCAGGGAATTATGCTGAATGGAAGGAAAAAGCCATCCCAAAAGGTTACATACTGTATAATTCCATTATATAACACTAGAGGCCCAATGCACGAAATTCGTGCAAGGGCCTTGGTCCCCACCCACTATGGCTTGGTCTGGAAAGAAGGACGTCTGGTCTAATTAGCGTATTACTCTTTTATTATTATAAATGGACGTCTGGTCTAATTAGCGTATTACTCTTTTATTATTATAAATGTTTTAAATGACACTTTAGAAACAGAGCATCAATTAATGGTTGCCAGGAGTTAGGGAAAAGATGGGGGTGGGAGGGAATAGGATAGTGTGGGTATGGTTAGGATCTTGTGATATTGGGACTGTTCTATATCCTCACTGTGGTGGTGGATACCTGAACCTACATATGTGACATCACTGTTTAGAACTTCACACACACACACACACACACACACACACACACACACACACGCATATTCATGAGTGCAAGTAGAATCAGGGAAATGTGCATATGATTGCTGCACTGCTCAGCAATTCTTTTACTCACCCTGTCCATGGATATTCCATTCCCCCACAAATCTCTACTAAGCTTACCCTATTTTTCAGAAGCCCACGACCCACCTCGTCCTACATGACATTAGTCCTCATCTGAAGAAAGCAATTATTAGTCCCTCCCTGAACCCTCTACTCATATGATTATGCGTCAGAATACACACACACACACACACACACACACACACACACACACAAAACCTTACTCCTTTTGAAGTTTCTCCTGGGTTTTCTTCCATCAAACATATCCTTGATTCATAAAATTTTCTGCCCTATGAACCAAATGGCCAAGTCTCTGCTCTGTTCTAAAATAAGTCTTCCTTTAACTTTTTATGACAATCTCATGGCTCCTTCCCTGAGTGGCCAAATCTCTCCAAAGAGTGGACATGGTAATGTTCCCTCTCGGTACAGAAGGGGTATACACTGAATAATGTAGTTCATTTCCTGTACTCAAATCCTGTAAAGACTGCTTCAAATGTTAGTCTCACACTCTGCTCATTTGTTCTAAATCTAAAAATGTGGTCCTATTCTCTTGGACCTAGGCTGTATGCTAGCCCAATGGCTCTCAAACTGGGCGGATCACTCAAACTACCCACCAAGCTTTTAGAAATAGAGATTCCCATACCATACATACTCCCAGAGTCTGACTCAATTTGTTTGCGTCCATTCTGCTTTGCCATTTTTTTTTCTTTTTTTTTAAGCTTCTCAAAAGCTTCTGCTGACGATGGTCGGTCTTGGGAACCACTGATGTGTCTTCCTTCTTCTTAAAAAGGCAGTCTCTTTACTCTCCCAGGGTTACAGACACTCCATTTAAAATCTATGCCAGTTTTATCAAGAGACACTGTGAGCCTGTCCTTCGCAGACCATATCACTCACTCTCACAACTTCAGGGATCACTTCTCTGATGGTGAGCCCTAAACTATAACTTCAACAGGTCATCTTCATCTGGATGGCGACCCAGTACCTCAAGCACATGACAAAACTCAACTCTTCACGCCTTTCCTCTCAACAAACCTGCTTCTCCTGTCTCCACTCCCCATTTCATTTAATAGTCCCTCCATCCTCCCTACTACCCAGAAGCAGAACCCTGAAATCATCTTCAACTCCTCCTTCTCTTTCACAAACTAGATCCAGTCAGCCACTTCTATTGGCTCTATCTCTGAAACTTCCCCCACCAACATTGCCAATACCGTGGTTAGGTCTCATCTTCTCCCACTGAACTATTGCAATAGCCATCTAACTTGTCTTCCCGCTTTCAGAGCTGGCTTTGTAAAACACAGGCTGAGTCACAGCTGTCTCCTTAAAAAAAAAAAAAAAAAATAGTAATAGTTTCCCTTCCCTTTGTTCTCAAATGAGCACCAGACACCAGGAGGAGGCATTCAAGGCCCTCCAGGATGCAGTAGCAGCCCACATTTCCAGGCTCATCTATCATCCTCCTCCACATACACGCTCATTTCTGAGAGCACCAAAGCTGTGCCCTTTTGAACTCTGTGCCTTTTTCACACTGTTCCTTTAGGCTTGAATGCTTTTCCCTTCTCTCTCTATCCAAAGTAACAAGTCTGAATCTGGGCTCCAGAACGCACCTAACATCTTATAACTATACATAAATATACATTTGTCTGCAGAAAAGATCCACAACTTTCTATAGATTTGCAAACAGGTCTATATGCAAAGTAAGTTTAAAAAAGAAAACAACAACAACACTTAGTGGCCTTTTCCAACTCAAAGTTAGCTCAGATACATCTGTCTCTCTTCTATGCTCTTGCATTCTTAAATACATACTTCTGCATTTCCCAATCATAAATAATCTCACTTTTGAGTTGCCCTACCACTAAGCTGTGTATATCTCTGGTACAGAATATACTTCCTTAAATGTCAGTATTATAGTTAGTGTACTGACTGGCTTGGTTTCAAATGTCAGCTCCACCACTTACTTATTGTGTGACCTTGAGAAAGTAACTTGACCTTGGTGCACCTCAGCTTCCTTAGCTGTAAAATGGGGATAATCACAGTATCTATGTCATTGGGTTGTTATGAGGAACAAACAGACATCACATTCTAAAGCAAAGAGAAAATGCCTAGCACATATAACTGGTCAAACAGGTCAGTTATTTTCATTATTTTTTATCTGTTGTCCCCACTACAGTCAAAGCACAGTGCAGGCCCTCAATGAATGATTTATGAACCCATGTCTTCTTCAGTCCCAGAGCTCACCCACTGCCACAGCAAAGCTGTTGGAAAGCATAACTCGGTAATAATTTAACATCCTTTCCTTTCTCCCATATGACCAATTCTTGAGCCATCCTAATTAGCTATTTTTTTTAACCTGGATTGCACAAGGGCTCACACCTTGTGTATAAACCTCTGCATGGCCCCCACACACTCAACTTCCCAATCAAAATGCTGATGACGTTGGCTTTGCTCTTCTCACAGGAACCAAACTATTTCAAAATCCCTCATTACTCATCTGTGCTTAAGATTCCAGAATTAACCCTTGTTCTACTACTGTGCCTATTTGGGCAAAAATCTTTCATACCTCTTGAGCTAACTTTTTCCAACACACATAGCAAAAGCCAGGGTTTCCTCCTTCCCAATCTGGAAAGACCATTAAAATACAAACATCTTTCTCTTTTTCTTCCTCTTTTTCTAGCCAGTTCCTTCAACAGTAGAGGCCCTGGGGTATAGAGGCTTATTTATTCACCTTCTTTTGTTTTAGCCAATGGTTCATGTATTCATATATTTAAGAAACATTACTGACACTTTCTATGTCCCACTAGACAGCCGGATGGGATCCCTGCCTTACAGAGGCTCCAACCTGTTCTAACGGTACAGTTCTTTGTGCTTCATATTTTTGGCCAATTCACTTGAAATAATGCCCTAATACACAGGTCAGGCCAAGAGAGGAAATCAAAGATGCCACATGATGTTCAGATAGAGAAATGGAAAGAACAACTTCATCTCAGTCCCCAATGGGCACTTTCAAGGCCTGGAGATCCTACAGGAATCGGATGGTACAGCCATTTCTGTATCAGGACCTCTAGGGCCTCCACAGACATAGATCACCTTCCTGGTCCTCAAAGCTACGTCATGATAGCCCACTGTCTTACAAAGGAACAATCTGCATTTCCTTGAACAGTTCTCCAGATCAGATGTCTGTCCCTTTGCCTACACTGATTAACTAGTGCACAATCACACCTGATGTCCCTTGTCTGTTCTGCCATCACCTCACTAAAATGGCCCCCTTCCCTAATCTGTCTTGTGTTTGTGTGAAGTAAGCAAAGAGGCAATTCCAAGTTCTGTGCTTCCCTGGCTGGCTGGTCTCAGGGCAGCAATTGGAGAAGGCTGGCCCAGAGATGCCTTCCTCTAGTCCTCACACCTCAGCTCTCCAGGGCTCACCAGTAGGCCTGGAATCCCAGCAAGAAAGAGGGCATCCCTGGAGCTGTGCTAAGCAAGGACCCTGAAGACACCCACTAAGAAAAAGGCCAGCCATCATTCTGCCCAGCCTGCCAGCAGGATCCTGGGGCACCAGCATCTTCCAGACAGCTTCCTGGCCACCATCAGGGCCAGCCTTGTGATCCAGGATCCTCCTGCTGTGTAAGTTGAGAAGCATTCTTCCTGCCAGCATTGGGCCAGGTGCCTCCGACATCAGTGGCCAAGAATAGGCTGCAAAAGACTAAGTAGAAGGTGACCATCTTCAAAGGGCCCTCAGACTTCCCAGAAAGCTCTGGCACACAGCCCTGACCTCGGGTCAGTGTTTCCTGCAAATGAACTTGTGATGGCTCCCCGAGGGCAGGGACCATGTCTGTCCAGTTGACAACCCCTAGCACTGGGCTGAAATGTAGGCGGCGCTCAATACCTACTTGCTGAATTAATGTTTAATGTTATACTAAGGAAGGATGAAAGCACAGTGGAAAGAGCCCAGGTTTTGGAGTCAGACAGGCCTGGATTTGCAACTTTCCAGCTCTACCATTTATGCTGGTCACCTGTAAGCCACTTTACCCATCTTAGCCTCAGCTTCCTCATCTACAAGGTGGGGATCATAACTCACACCTCGAAATGTTGTTGGGAGCATTAGATGGAAATTATATGTAAAGCCTTTAATTCAGTCCATGGCAGAGAACACCTCTTGTTTTTAGTTCATAAATACTTGTATAGCTCTCACTGTATATCAGACACCGCTCAAATGTGGTAGGGGAGGTCCTACCACAATTAGTTTTAATTCTTATATTGATCCACTGAAACAGGCTCTATTTAAATCCCTTTTGCAATGGAGGAAATGGAGGCACACAAAAGAAAAGCAACTTGCCCAACATCTGATATCAACAAATGGCAGGGCCAGGATTCATATCAATTTCAAAGTCCAAGATTTGAAGTGCTACACTTTTCCTTCTCTAAAGCAAGCAATCAATGAATGTTATCTCCTGTCCTTACCGTGGTTTGATGATGGGAGATATGTGACTACATAACTAGACCAGGGTTTTCAGTTGCCACAGACACACAGTCAGGCATTTCTGGTGCAGCCACTGTGGGAAACAGTATGGAGGTTCCTAAAAAAATTAAAAATGGAACTGCTTTATGACCCAGGGATCCCACTTCTGGAAATATATCTGAAGTAACCTGAAACACTAATTCAAAAGATATATGCACCCCTATGTTTATTGCAGCATTATTTACAATAGCCAAAATTTAGAACGAGTCCAAGTGTCCATCAGTAGATGAATGGATAAAAAAGTGTGGTAGCCCCGCTGGTGTGGCTCAGTGGTTGAGCATTGACCCATGAACCAAGAGGTCACCAATTCAATTCCAAGTCAGAACACATGCCTGGGTTGTGTGCCTGATCCCCAGTGGAGGGCATGCAGGAGGCAGCCGCTTGATGATGTTTCTCTCTCATTGATGTTTCTATTTCTCTATTCCTCTCCCTTCCTCTTTCTCTAAAAATCAATAAAGATATGTTAAAAAAAAAAAAAAAAGCTGTGGTAATTTGCACAATGGAATACTACCCAGCCATAAAAAAAGGAAATCTTTATCTTCTGTGACAGCATGGATGGATTTGGAGAGTGTTATGCTAAATGAAATAAACCAGTCAGAGAAAGATAAATACCATATGATTTCACTTATATGTGGAATCTAATGAACAAAATTAATAAACAAACAAAATAGACTCATAGATACAGAGACTAGGCTGACAGCTGTCAGAGTGGAGAGGGTTGAGGGTGCTGGGTGAAAAAGGTGAAGGGATTAAGCAAAACAAAATGAAACAAAAAAAAACCCTTACAGACACAGACAAGTATGGTGATTACCAGAGGGAAACGGGGGTTGGACAAAACAGAAAGGTAAAAGGGGAGATAAATGGTGACAGAAGGAGACTTCACTTGGGGTAGTGAACACACAATACAATTTATAGATGATGTGTTACAGAATTGTACACTTGAAACCTATATAATTTTATTAACCAACTAGAGGCCCAGTGGAGGAGGGGAGGGGGTCCCTCAGCCCAGCCTGCCCCCTCTCACAGTCTGGGAGCCCTCAGGGGATGTCCTACTGACGGCTTAGGCTCGCTCCCCACGGGGAACAGGCCTAGGCCGCAGTCTGGCCTCCCTCTGCGGGCAGATCCGGGGCTGCTGGAGCCGGGCAGCGGTGGCGGCTTGGACACAAACCGCTCCGGAGCTGCTGGGGCCAGGTGGCGGCGGTAGCTTGGACACAACCCCCTGCCTCTGCTCTGGGGCTGCTGGGGGCCACACTGCCCCCGTGTGTAGTTCTCTCAGGCCCTGAGCTGTGCCTGGCCCCTCCTCCTGAGCTGATCGTGACCGTTACGGCGTCCTGGCCTAATATGCACATTACTTCTTTATATATATATACAGATGTCACCCCAATAAATTCAATAAAAATTAAAAGAAGTACAACCAGAAAGGAAAACACAGAGAAAAAGAGAGAATGAGTATGCATCCTCTTCTTAATTATCCCTAATTACCCCCGTCTACACATAGGGTGCCCAAGACAGAAGTAATCTGTCCACATGGGGACCAACCATATAAAGACTCAGCTTCGCCACAGACAAGGGAGCAGAGAAGGAAGTCAGCCTTTTGATGGCCCAAACCTCATCATAAAGAGAGCTTTCGGTTCTTTCTGTCTATAAGATTGCATTTGCCCTACTGCCAACCAAAGAGGAAATTTCATTACCAAAATAAATCAGTGCTGCACTTGACCTTGCTTTTCCCATGGCTCAGCATTAGTGACATCACAATGCACTCTACAAATGCTCAGAAATATCAGAATAACCCCCTCAAGTCAAAAACACTTGGTATTCCACTAAAAGGCATTAAATTATGTTGATTTTACTCCATGGAATCCAAAATGCTTTCAATGTTTTCATTTACAAAATGCTTAAGAGAGAAAGTATGTGCTCTGGACCTTAAGAAACCTCGACTCCTGGTCTGGTTTGTGTCCTGATTCACTTATGGTACGATGGGGAACAGGCCGCAAGCCAAGGAACAGTAGCTCTGGCCCACAGTGCTCACATGACTCAATTCCCAAGTGGCTGGGGCCTCACTGTGGAGGCTCCCAACTCAACCTTTACTCGTCCTCAAAGTCACGAGCAGGTCACAGGCAGCTCCAGGGCACCTGGGGCAGCCCCTCTTACGGGGTCCAGGTTCCATCTCCCATGGCTATTTCCTTCTGAAGTAGCAGTAGAAGCAAAGTTCAGGGGGATGTTTTCTCTCCAAGGCAGATGCATAGAGTGCAGTGACTTCAGGACCACCGCAGCAAATGCATCTCCTGCACCCCCATATCAGGACACACAACCCTAATGCTGCTCACTCAAAAAGATGACCCATTTTTAAGTCAGGTTGGTCATCAACACAGTCAATAAATGTAAGGCTGATTTGTGTGTGTGTGTGTGTGTGTGTGTTGGGAAGGGTGCATTGGGGGAGGGACTATCCATACAGAGCATGTGCTCTCAAGGAGCCCTCAGAATCTGACAGCCATGGGTATTAAAGATGTGCTCCCACAACTAGCACCATGTTTGTCAATGAACTGACTGCGGTGCAAGTCACAAAATCACAGTATCACAAAATGGCAAAGTCCCAAGGACCCACGGACATCATCTACTCTACCCCCTTTTTTTTTTACAGGGGAGAAAAACCAAGATGCAGATCAAAGGTAGGCTTGTTTGAGTTCACTGTCAGTAGATGACTCAAATCTAAAACTTCTCACATTCTATTTCCTAACCAGCTGCCTCTGACATCCAATTACCAATGAGCGCTCTTATACCATTATTTTCACAAAACAGTGTAATTATGATGAAGTTATCAGCCAAATGGTTAAATCTACCATGGCTGGTACCTAAAAAAATACACTCAAATGGAGAAAACAAAACTGAAGTTGAAAAGATAAACTTTTGCTTTGAATTATGTTCTCAGTCCTGAAACCTAAAGGGATAGACACTGCCTTTCCCAGTATTCCCTGTGACAAATAAAGGGCTGTCGTTATTCTCCACCAGGATTTCCAATAGTAGGCCAATATTTTAGGTTACAGCAATTTCTGGATAAACAAATGGGAGTTGTATAAGGTAAAGTAGCCTGAAACCACCTTCACTACCCATAATAAAATCAGTTTCAAAGAAGGCTTGAAGATTAAAGTGCTTTTCTCTGCCTTTAAAATGGGGAGGTTTCATTTTTAGGTATGAAGATAAGACCCTGAAAACAAACAGCCAGGCCTAGGACGAATAGATCAGGAAAGATACAAACACACAGAAAATCAAAGGCCCTGAAACTTTCTACCCACAGCAGCTGTGATGTTTCATCCTGGGTTCATTTCAGCAGGCCCAATGAAGCTTCTCTGGCTACAAAGGATTACATGAGAGCATAAAACAAATTCTGAAGGTTCGGGTTCTCTCTCCCATTCCTACCCCCCACCCTTGTGTGTGTGTGTGTGAGAGAGAGAGAGAGAGAGAGAGAGAGACAGAGAGAGAGAGAGAGAGAGAGAGAGAGAGAGAGAGAGAGAGAACAACAGGCTTAGAGACTCTAATGTTGCAGAAAGCAAAATTTTCCTCGTTTCCATTACATCATCCAAGTTGGAGACAGGGAGGGCGGAGTGGGGGCACAGCTGGTGGCAGCTGCACCACCATCTGCTTTCTCCTTAGCAGTGTGTGCTAGTTTGAGTTGCAGCCTCCTACGGCTCCTGATAGAGGAGGCACAGTATTAAAGGTACAACAGCCCATTATGAAAAGCTCTCAAATTATTTAGAAATAAATCACTCTTGTGATAAGTTAACCTCAGGTAGATTGCTAAGCCAGTTCTCTTTGAGTTTAGGTTGTTTGCATCTCTTTAGACTCAGCTATAGTGCAAACTCTGTCAACTCAATGTGCTCAATTAGACAAGCAGAATATACAAGCAACCACCTGCCATCTGCTTCCCAAAAGGTAAGCAGCCAAAAAAGCATTAACAGAAGGACTGGGGAATGCCCAACCCTAGCAGGCCAGCTCCAGAGTTTGGTATCCTAAGCCATCTGGTCAACCAGTCTTGTCCTCTTGGACACTCATGGGGTTTCCTTCAGAACACACTGCCTGGCATCCCTTCTAGAAGAGGAGATGGGTGAGAATAGCCTGGGGAGAGGGGTTAATGCCCTGTCTGCCATTCAACTGCAAACCGGCAATGAAGCTGCAAACAGGTGGTTCAAGGGTCTGATTAAGCCATACACATATTTTATCTAGTCTATACAGAGTTATGGTAAAAAGAAAAGAGTGCTGACTTTTCAAAATGAGTTTTCCTATATAAACATCTAGATTGCTAGCTCTTCCTGGAAAAAAAAATTAAGCTATATGGCATCAGCAGGCCCGTTTCAGTTATCTGGAGGTAAGCGGCTGCACTTTCTTCCATAGGCACGCGTTCTGAAGAACGAGTCCCCACCCTGGTGTCTCAAATGCCATTGCATCCATGTTCCACCTGGACCTAGAGAGCTTTTGATATAATGTCACTGAGCATGGAGAGGGAGAAGAAACCCCCAGGGAATGATTTCCCAACTGTCCTTTACTGATTCTCCTTTTAAGATGAGATTTAGTCCCTTGGATGGCCAACTAAAATTCTGCCAAGATCATTCAACACAACATAATGAACAGATCTAAGTAGAAGGCTAGCTGCAATGACCCTTCAATACAAAAGCAGGTTGCAGCGTTTCAGAGAGGCATTCCAGACCACTTACCATACATCTTGCCTTCGTCTGATAAGATGATTTTCCTCCTCCCACAGGGTGGATAGATAGCCAAGGCTTCCTGAAAGCTCTGCTCAATGTCAGGACTCCAGACCCCTTCCGCATCGTTGTCAATTGGCTTATCTGCGGAGTCACTCATCCTTTCCATGTTTTCGGCAGGGCTCTCGCTGCCGCTCCAGCTGCTGGGCTCAATTTTGGCGGTTGGGTTTTCCAAGCCGAAGCCTGGAGCCTTTTCAAGAAAATAAACCTAATAAAGAAATGAAAATATAGTGTGATAAGGATGAGGTAACCACCAATATACTGCTCTTTGCTAGTTTCATTGCACATTCTTCAGTTGGCAGATCTGCTTGAGAATAACTGCTAGTGGAGAATATGGAATTTTGAGATCCAAGTGGCTTTTTTTCTTTATGTATTCATGTTAGGCACTCAATACAGAAATGTAATGGTGGACAACAGCTGTATAATCTTCGCAGATTAGAGAAAGTTTTCATCCAAGAATAGTACTCACTCTGAGTTGCAAGTTCACAGCGAACCATGCAAAACCATTTACTAAGTGCCTCCTATCTACCAGGAGCACTCTGCTCAATAATAATCAAATCTCCACAGCAGAACAATTTTGTTTAAAAGAAAATAAAGTAAAACAAAAGATGTCTGCCTCACTGTGGCCCGACATGGTAACTCTGAAATGTTAAATCATCCCAATATTTGTCACTGAGATCACCCAGATGCGAGATGGTGGCAGTGTAGAAGGAGGAAGGAGATTATTTTGTTATCACCAAACTCACTCTACTATGACAGCTGACTTGGACCTGCCAGTCCATAGCATTTCTCTGCGGGACATTGAGCCTGAACAGTCAGGTCATGTTGCCACTCTCAGCTTCTAGATTGTAACCTTGAAGCAGGGACCAAGTTGTCCCCATTCCTGCCTTCCCTGCAACAGCTACAAGAGGCCAGCACATTTACAGAAAGAAATGGTTTACACCTACATGGGCACTTCATCTGGTAGCCTACTCGGAATTCCTGATCATAAGAAAACTGTGGGGGAGACTTTCATTTCTTTCTCTGTAGCACTGAAGGTTACAGAACCAAAAGAAATCTTTCTCAAAGGTTTATTCCCCTTAAAGTATGCATGAAACCTATGGTCTAATAGGGATAAGCTTTCCACACGAATGTCAAACTGGCACAAACACCCATGTGAAAATGATCTAATCCAGTACCCCCTGCTGTCCACACACTAACATATCAATATTCCTTTGTTGACAAGGCATCAGATCATTAATTCAAAGGCTTCCCCCCAAAGGGGAGAATTGTTCCTGGCAACTGATCGAAGAAGGGAGGTGGCAGGGTCACAGTAGAGAGAGCTTAGTGGGCCTACCATTCCCTGCCTCCTGCCCCTATCAAGTCCACGCAACATTACAACAGAGGCAGCCAGAAGGGGAGCAGGTGCTGGCCCCACCAGGCACCAGGGACTCCTCCGTGCTCCAGGGCAGTTACCTGAGAGGGAGCAGCCTGTCTTCTTTCTTTCTCCCTCCCCGTTGTATCCCTTTCCTCTGCCCTCCCCCACCAGCATATATCAACAGATCCCAGGTGCAGAAACTCTGAGGCACAAGAACATTACACAATTAATGGTGTAACTAGTGGGTGATTTTGGCTTGGTACCCTGACAGCTTTTGAGATTTGGCAGCACCTGGATAAAAGAAACCCCCAGGTTGTCTGCCTTTAAATGCTGCCACAGATCCATCATTCAAAGAACTTGTCAGCAAAATATTTACTACTTCTTACCAACACGTGTACATTGGCACCGGACTTTAAAAACTGCCAAATGTTGAGGTATAAATTATGCCACAAGAAAGGGTTTTGTGATTAACCCCCAAATGAACTCTGCAATGCCTGCAGTGTGGGCCTTTTGAATTCTAAAATTATTACTTTTTTTTTTAATCTAAGAGTCTTATAAAATTCAAGCTGAGCTGTATGCTCCCCTAGAGTCTGTTCTAGCTCCAAAGCAGTTTATTGGAGAAATTATGAGAATACGAGTGAATGCTTTGAGCAGTGGCTAATCCGCTGTCTACCTCTCCGCCTAACCTCCCCCAACCCACCCTGCCACCCCCAAAACAAAACAACGGACATAAAAAAAACAGGCCAGTCTTTGAGCTCTGGGCAGCTCAGAGAGCCACATTTTAAGAAAAACAGTAATGTACTCAGCATGCAACCGCTACGGTAGAGGGACAGAATCCAGGACAGTGAGGGCCAGCAAAGGGACTGGGGAACTTTACTTGCCTAAAAAGAACATCACCATGTAACTGAGAGCCTCAGAGTCTTCAGACCAAATTCCCCAACACTGCCCTAATCCAATGCTTGCAGTCCCCTCTCTAACACTTCTCAACGGGTCATATAATCTACACATGAACATCACCAATGACAAGGAACCCACTACCTCCACACTGACATATTGAAATTCTTCCATCTACTAGGCTAAGACCCATGTACAGGCTAACTTCTATACTAACCCATCCCTTGCAGAAGCAAATCTCCCACCCAAACACCCATTTATATGTGGTAGGAGTACATGGCATATGTGACAGGAGCAGCCCTACTGTGTCCCAGACTAGACATAATTCACATAATACCTGGCTCAGCCCTCATGAACGCATCCCAGTTTGTCCATGGCCCTCAATAAATGATGCTCAGAGATTGACTAGGATCCACAAAACCTCTAGGCTCCCACACAACAATTCCTATTCCTGAATTCCCTTCTCTAGTGCAACTGGTTTAGGAGCTAAAGACAGGAGTTTATTTATAAATCCCATTATATTAGCCTACATGGCTCAAAGCTGGTAAGATTTTTTTGCATCATAATTGCAAGCTTAGTGTTCTTAGACACTGAGCATCCTCTGAAGAGCTGGCTGTCACATGGAGAGGGTGTTGACCCATTCTGTGGAAGTTCTAAGATGATTCCAGCTCAACATGAGAAAAAAGTTCCTGCTAGTTGAGCTGTTCAAAAAGGGGTGGGTTGCCTTAAAGACAGACAGCAGAGTCTTGTAGACAATTCCTTGAAGTTACCTCTAAAGCTGGGAGTCACAAGCCCTTGGGTGTTTGGGGAATGCAGTATTAGCATTAATTGATCAACCCACTTAGTAAGCACAGGCACTGTTCTAAATGCTCACATGTTTTTATTCATTTACTGCAAAGGGAAGAACTCTGTGTCCAGGCCCTTGCAATTTGGTCAAATGGAACTCAGCAGGATGGAATTACCTACTCTGGACAAGGGCCAGGACACAAACCCCAGAAGCTACCAGATACATAATCCACAGAGTTATACAGGCCCTTGGTTTTACAACCCAATTGTAAGATGAGGCCCTGTATGGGCAGAGAGTTTCCAATCACAAGACTGGGGCTGGCTGAGAAAAGCTCCCCGTACTGGATACTGAAATAACCATTCTGGCATTCTATCCCTCAAGTCCCTTCCAGGCCAGCTCAAAATCCACCTCATCCTGGAAACTGTCCTTGTATCTAGTGGCTCAGAGTATCAGCCACACACCAGGAGTGTCCTAAAAATGTGTGGCGTTGGTTAAGTCCCACCCAATCTATCTGGTTTCCACATACATAGCAAGAAGCACCTGCTTATTACAAATAATAAGATCTAATCAAGTGAATTATGTATCTGTAGAACTGATGTCCACCTCCTCATCCCTCCGTTGAGCAAGGGAGTTAACTTTCACACAATTCAGTAAATAAAGAACAACACAGAATTGGGGGAGGGGGGGAGGGCATGATATTCAGGCTCAAACTGATCTATACTCCAAACCTAGCTCACACACTAGCCATGCAGTCCAGAATGAAGTAGTTAATCTCTCAGAATCTCAGATTTTATTTGAAAAATGGAGATAATAAATACAATCCCAACATAGGAAAATCATTAAGGAGTGGAGGGACTCTATCTGACAGGATTGTTGTAAAGATGTGAGGATAATGAGTGAAGGTGCTCTGTCATCTATAAAACCATGACCAGATGTTCATTTGCCTTCAAGTCCATTATCTATAGAGAGTGGTATGTGCCTTGTAGTGCCCAAATACCTACTGATAATGGGATGGTGAAGAAATGAAGGTGCTCTCCTAATGGTTCCCTTTGGGAAATAAAGTTACAAAGGATCTTTAGATGACTAAATAAAAGATTTATATTTGTAACAAACCCCTCTATTTCTAATACTTATATAAACCTACACTTATATTCACAGGTTCAGTAATTTTCATATTTTTTTTGGGAAGTTTGGTTCAAGGGAACAATCCTAGACCTAAATGAATGCCAAAAAGGAAAGAGAGAAGGAACTCGTCGCTGAAAATCTACTGTATATCATGTAGCCCCTACGTGCCTCAGTTTCCATCATTAACACTTTTGTAGAAGTTCCTTTTTTTTCTGAAACTCTTCCTAGCCACACCATAATAAACTCCAAAAAGAACTGTTAACAGGGACCTGCTAACTGCCCAACAGCCACACTTCCTAAATGGATCATTATTTTACAACTACCCACTGGCACTCTAAAAAGAGCAACATGAGTACAACGGAATGACATCATATGTATATTTGACCAATCCAGATTTTAACTTAAGAGCTGAGAACAGAAGGGGGTAAGGGAGTCAAATACAGGTGCTTCTGACACCAACTCTATTCACGGAACGTATGAACAAAGGATATGACATAAGACCCAGGAATCTGCTGCTCCATCTTAATTCCTGTGGATCCCTCATAATGCAAGTATCTCACCCACTTGTGGGTGATTTAAGAGCTGTTAAATAAAAGGGTTAGTTTTAACTAACTCTCATGATTCATAAAATGCCACTGAACATGAAGGTCACACACAAAAAATCATACGCTTTGTCTTAGCTAATGTCTTAACACTCTCTGAGGCAAAAGGAAAGGAGTAGTTAGGACTCTGTCTCTATTTGAGTAACCCAGGACCATGTGGTACTTGTAGCCCCTGAGTGCCTCAGTTTCCATCATTAACACTGAAGGAGGCCAACTTAGTCATTCATCACCTTGTGGTTCCATAGATTCAACTAATAGAACTCAGTATGTTGGCTTATTATTGCCCCCACCCATTCACACTCCAGTGTCCCTGAGGGCAGGGACTGTTCAAATCACCACAGTCTCCACAATGCTAGCACAGCACCTGGCATAATAAATATTCCAAAAAAAGAAAGAAGGCACAAACCAACAACCAGATGACATGAACATTCTTTGACAACATGACTAAACTTATCATCAAGCTTCACCCTGACCCTGGCTAAGGTTCTTATGAGTAGTAAGAGCCCAAAGGCAATCTCCAAATTAGGAAGACAGACTTAAGTCGAACACAGTTTGGATAACCAAGTGTTGGCTGAGCCAATTTCTTCTTTATTAATCATGGTTACTGACAACCAATAGTCCATGTTAAAGGGACAAATATGGTTTGGGTCCTCTAGCAGGTAAGCTTCTTCTAACACAAACATCTTGAGTGGAATGGTAAGTTTGGAGATACAACATTTTATTTTTGCTTTCCCTTTCCTTTGGCCACCAGTAAAAATCACAGCTTTAAGAAAAGCCATAAGGGAGGCAAACTGGTGAGGGTATAAAGACCAGAAACTAAAGAGGTGGCCAAAAAAGAAATTCACAAAGGTGAAAAATAATAATCAATTAAAAAGGTAGCAAAGCAAACCTGAGCGAGTAGGTGAGTGAAAAAGGCAACATAAAGGGAGTTGCACTGAGAGCAAAGCTAAGAAAAAAGATTTCTACGCACTCAGGACAAGGTGAAAGCAGGCACAGGCGGAGGCCACTTTAGGGTTTAAAGAAAGAGAATCACATGGTTGGAATATTTGTGGAGACAACTCGACCAAGCATTTGATGGTTCGAAGTTCACTGTGATCTTAGTAAAAGCACAAGTTTTTCTCATAAGAGGAAAGCTGACCTCCAACAAAAAGACTAGGAATGAAGGAACTTTACTTCCAAAGTGAACTGGTACCTGAAATCCAAATTCATCCTGCTCCCAGGTTGCAAGCACAATGTCTAAAGCTTTCACCTAGAGCAGTGATTCTCAACCTTCCTAATGCTGCGACCCTTTAATACAGTTCTTCATGTTGTGATGACCCCCAACCATAAAATTGTTTTCGTTGCTACTTCATAACTGTAATTTTGCTACTGCTATGAATCATAATGCAAATATCTGATACGTAGGATGTATTTTCATTGTTACAAATTGAACATAATTAAAGCATAGTGATTAATCACAAAAACACTATGTAATTATATATGTATTTTCCGATGGTCTTAGGTGACCCCTATGAAAGGGTCATTCGACCCCCAAAAGGGTCTCGACCCACAGGTTGAGAGCCGCTGACCTAGAGGTTCTTAGTTAATCATTGAACTATGCTTGTTGGGTATTATCCCTACCTTATGAGGTCCAGAGGTTGACTAAAGTCATATACTTAACAGATTTTGAATCTAGGAGTCATTTCTCCAGAGAGAATGCTCATCCCATAGGAACATTAGACTCACACTACTTGCTCACTAGCTGTAGGCAGGATTTCAAAAGGAGGAATGTAGGCAGTGCTGAGCTTTGTCCATGACTGACACCATCAAGCACAGTCTAATTAATTCCTAATGAATAGTGATGATACGGACTCACCTCTCTGAGTAGCTGGGATGAATGTCAGGCACTAATGATGGTTAATCGCTTCTGCATATGTAAAATGGGGCAGGTTATTATTTTCCTACCATTTCAGACACTAGCCAAACTTGCTAACAAGTGGCTTGAGAAATTCGAGGATCAGCACCCTGAATATTGAAGGCAGCCTCCAGAGATACAGAACTACAGAATGTAAGTCACTGTCAGTGAGAGAGCAGATCTTTTAGGGAATGCAGACACTGAGAATTGAGGCCACATCTGCTGTGGAGCCAGTATCAGCCAGTGAACCTGGGTGTCATATACTCCAATTGTCAACAGGTTCCCTCTAATTTCAGCAGGAAGGAGTGGATAATTACTCCTTCTCATTTTCAAAAATCACTCCCCTATCAACAGGATCCATCAACACGCCAATACCTCTTCACCAAGCTCCCGATGCTGGGTACCCATTAGAGGACTTAGCATTGGCCTCCTGAGATGCTCTAATTCTCTGCTCCATCAGCCCTAAGCACTTGCCCAGGTGACAGCTCAAGAAAGGCTTTGATTGATTTCATGCTATGCAGCTCTGTATTACCAGCCTTTAGGGGAATAACCTCTCTATCCCCTTAATGAATCTGTTAGCCTCTGAGAACAGAAATTCCTGCCTCTTCCTTTCCCCCACCACACCACCAGTCAAGCTAATCACTGCTCTCCTTCATCAGTAGACTCCTTCAAAATGACACAGCCACAGACTCAGGTCCAGCCAGTCTATCCCATCTGACCATTCCAAAGTGAAGACTGGACATTGAAACAGTGCACTCATAAGGGGAGCTTGTGCTGGATGATATGACTTGCAGGTTGAGTCATGGATCCTGGGAGGTGGACAACTTAACCTCAGGAAACACATTTCAAACCCGGAAACAGAGGAGTGTTTGCTGCTCTAAGAGAAAAAATGCCACTGAGTTAGCAGTGAGTAGCTGTCAGCAAACATTTTGAGAGGAAAACATGTAAGCCCCCTTCCCAGGTGTAACAGTCAAAGAAAACCACAAAATTAATTCCCAATTCCAATAGGTGTGTAGTGTGGACATACATTTGAGGTAAACTCACCAATCATACTGCTTACCAGAAACAAAGAAAACAAATACCAAGAAAATAATACTCTTTAGTCACTAAATTATGGGTACTATAACTTTCTTAGTTGGTAAGATTCACCACATTATCACAATGCCTTAGCATTTTAAATGACAATGAGTACAAATTCAAAATCAAAAGTAGACAGTTAATATTTCAAAACATATCAAAATGTGAGATAAATACATACACTGCCTTTGGCCAAACCTTAAGACAAGCGTTTCAAGAGGGTCCATCTCAGCCCCATGCCCAAGGGAATGCCTACAAATGGGCCTCGGACAATCAGAGTGCTAGTTCCCTGGGTGGCAAATCCATGGGTCATGCCTGGTGTGTCATCCTTCTTACAAAAGGCCAGTGGAGATTCACTCAATGTTACACAGCCTGTTGACAGCCAACTTAATGATATGTTGACTCTGGACTGACTCTGAATCCCAGTAGCTGACCTGCCTAGAGGCAGCATCTTTGGCAAAATTCTAATTCTGCTACATAGAGAAATGGTTCTCCAGCTTCTATGACTTAGGATGCTTCTCTCATTCTGGCCATCTACCCTGGATTATTTAGACAGCATGGTGGGAGACAGAGGCAACAGGTAAATACACAATTTACTTTGGATGAGGTTGTAAGCCAATCTATAAGGAAAACTGGAACCAAGATGGCATTTTAAAGTGCTGAATTGTGAAGTCCAAGTCCTTGGTTCTTTGACTAAATACATACACTGGCTTTCAACTGCTCTCTAAAGATCCAACTGATCCACATGGATTTCATCAGCATTCGCATCAGTGGATCCAAAACCTAAGCTCCAGCCTGCCCAGAAGGAAAGAACTCCTGTTTCCTGTCAACTTCGGGTAACCAAGACCACAATTTGTCATGACACACTTGGTTCCTTTCCATCCTCTCAACCATCAGAAATATCACTTGTGAGTGAGTATGGGTGTTGGGTCTGGCCTATATGCCTTTAAATATCCATTTCTAATGGATATGAACATACAGATCCTGATATGCTAACCAAATCATACAATAGTATGTGTTGAGTCCCAACACATGATCATACAAACTCCTTGGGAGCAGAAATAGAGCTTGTGTGACCTCTAGGACTGAGAACAGTGGCATGTGGCATTAACACTAGATAAAAGTGGGACAATGCATCAGAACAGAACTAACTTGTCTGATCCAGTACCTTTCCGACTCCATAGTTACCTTAGAGAAAGTTTATTCCAGGAGCTCTGAATAATTGCTTTTATTGAATTATGCTTTTATGTGATGTCATTAGCATACTACAAAACATACTGTGAATTAGTCACTGGTTTTTCTACAAGGATGTTGAGGTGTCCTTCATCAAATCACATAGGTTGCTCTTTATAAAAATGCAAAAGGAGAGTTTGATAAAACACCAAACACCATGTGTTTGTACCTTGTGGCCAACCAGCTAGGCCTTGACTTTCTTTACTCACTGGCTACCAAGGTGCATTGAGCCACTCTGGCAGAACCCTCAGGGAAAGCACAGAGGTTATTTTAGTTGACAAATTTGGTTGCATTCCTAAATCCACTTTAGGTCCTTACCTTTATTCCCTTCTTTTTCTTCCTTCTTTGCCCCACTCTTAATTTATGCTGTTTTACAGCCTTGTAAGCTGCCTTAAATTCATTCTGAAATGAGACAGGAAAACTATTTTTGTTTTATAATTATCTCCCTCTCCCATGTCTCCCACCCAGGTGTCAGGTGCTAGAGAGAGAGATGGAGATGAGTAAATGTGTAACCTTCCCTACCCTCAAGGAGCACCCTTCCAGCAAGAAGACAAAGTTATCCTTCAAGATGTAAGCCCCAACTCCTTCCTGAATGCCAGTAGCACTTTTGCTCACTCATTGCATAGGAATGACTTATGTGTCTGTCACCCTTGTTTGTGGGTTTGTGAGACCCATGTGAGGTCCATGCCTTTAATCATTTTTCTGTCCTGGGCATTTAACGGAACGTCTAGTAAATAGTAAATGTTCCCCCAAAATAATGAGCGAACGGATGTCTAAGTAGTGAGTCCATGAGTAAATGAATTAATGAACAAGTACATGAATAGAAGTTGTCAAAAGAGGAATAAAAGTGCTATTTGAGCACAGAAACGGGAGTGGATTCTGTCTCGAGTCAACAACAGCCTCAAGGGAGGTGACATTTAGGCGGTTTTACAGCCTGAGTGGACGCAGCAGGCCGATTAGGAGAAGGGCACTGAGAGGCCCGCTCAGAGATGTCCATGGAGGGGAAGTTGTGAAGAAAGGGCAGAGCAAGAAAACAGAAAGGTTGGGGCAGAGGCTGGAAAAGTAAGCTCCGCCAGATCGCAGGGGACTGCCCACGCAACAAAAGGTCTGTACTGTTTCATACAAAGGCAACAGAAATGGGAGGTAAAGAACAAATAATTTTAAAATTTGGAATCAGAATTTTTTAATCAAAAGCCTTTTCAGTGTCCCAAGGCCAGTTCTCTAGATAAATTCAAGTGTTACAATGTGGCATGTCCCTAAGCATTTCAAATTTATGAAGGCGTTTTAATTCACCAAAAGACAATGATAGTTTATACAGGTGTGCTTGTTTAAACAGCCCAGAGCCACAAGATTAACTCCGCTAGGTACCCAGTCACTCAGTTCTTCCAATATGCTCATCAGACTTTGCTTTCAAGTGCTCTCCATTTCCCTGGTCACTAAAGAGGGCTGTGTGCTGCCAGTGTTCTCATCCCGAATTCTGCATAGGGACTGGAATGCCAATGCTCACACAGTGTGCAAACACCAGCTCATATACATGACATTGCATGTTCAAAAATATCTTCTGGTTCCCAATGTTCACTGATACAACTGAGTCCCCACCCTTCCAATAAAAAATACAATCTGCCACTTAATGACGACAGTGAGGGCGCAGCTGCAAAACAGGTCTTACACGGAGAGGGATGCAAATTCAGGGGCTGATGAAAGCCTCACCCTGGCCTCCATCCCTGTCCTGGTCCCTGGTTTATGCCTAGTTCAACTTCAGAAGGAGAAAGAACCTAGCTGAGGCGAAAGAATTGAGTAACTGTTGTCCCCCCCTTTAGACAATAAGCCACTCATTCAATTAACAAATATTACTTGAGTAACTACTGTGTGCACAGCACCAGCTCTGGGAGGTCCACAAGCACTGCAAGGACACACAGTGGGACAAGACCCCCAGGCAGAGAGGTACAAACAAAAAGGTTGAGGCAGCCAATTCTGAAATCAGGCCTTACTCTGCCTTCACTTCTACATGGCCCAGGGTGTTCTGAAGGAGACAGTCAGACTCTTCCCTCCTCACCCCTGAAACCTCTCAGCAAATGTATAAAGCAAAAAAGCCTAAAGCCCACAACTTGATTCCATCAACACTTCTGCAGCTCCACAATGCATGCATGCACCACACACACAGAGAAGGCATCTCTTTAGGAGAGAGAAAAAAAAAAAAAAGAGGGAAGGATATACATTTCTCTTCCTTCTACAGGTTCTGCTAAACTGGTAGAGGAAGGTGGAACTCTCAATTCCTCTCTCTAAAATGTAATCCGTTTTCAATCACACCTACAAAGCCTCTAAAGCCCTCCCTCTTTCTCAGTCCAGTGGCCTAATGGTAGGGATGCAACCTGAGAGGCCGAAAGACCCAAAGGCAGAGCAAACAAACCCAAACCTTCGCCGTCAGCCTGTGAGTGTGCCTCACAGAAATGGCATACTGGGTTCTGGCACCTTCAAAGTCACTTCTCTGTGTCTAAGCCTCTGTCTGTAAAAGCACCAATTAAAATCCAAAAACCATTTTCCAGGTCCTGAGTGAGGGAAACCAATCCCACAGCCTCCTGAGGGATTCCTCTCAGAGAACCTGGCTGAAGCAGCACCCAAGCTGGGCCATCATCCCAGGCTTCTGGCTTCTGCCATCCCTTCTGATGCAACTTGTCACCAAGAATGTTTACTCATCCCTTCATCCCTCAAATAGATTCTTTCCACTCCTCTCTAACCCACGAACTTTGCTCCTCTCTCACGGGCAGGGCCTCACAACTTCTTTCTGAGCTGGGATGTCGCCTCAGTCCCCACACCGCCACACTGCCGACAACCTGGTTCCACCAGGTTCCCAACCCTGGATGTACATTTGGAAGACACAGGTGGCTTCTTAGAAATATAAACCCCAGCTCTGATAACAGAAGTACTGAATCAGAATCCTTAGGAGATGCATTCTTTGCAAGACTCTCCTATGCTATTCTTCAGCAAGAGTTTTCCTAAAATACAAATATGCCTTTTATCATACACTCATTTGAAATCTTTCAGCAGCTCCCCCTCCCCCGCCCCACTCTAGGACCCAGCTGCATAATGGGGCACCCATGGCCTTTACCTCCTGATCTCAGCCTGCTCCTCATACACCCATCCAGTCCCCTACATTTCAGCCACGTGACCACTCTAAGGTGTGCAGACACAGTAGGCTACCTGCTTCACCCCTTCAGCCACCTGTGTCCCTCTGCTCAGAAGCTTCTCTCACCAGCAACACTGCCTGATGAATGTCTGAACAGTCATTCCAAGACCAAAGCCAGCAACCTCTCCTCAGGGAAGCCTTAGCAGATGTCTCCACTCAGGCAAGTCACTATGGTGTCCCCATAGCACCTCAAACCAACTTCCAACACCGCATTTAGTATACTTCCCCAGGATTTCTTGTAAGATACTGTCTCACAGCGAATTGGTAAATTCCTTAACATTCCTACATTTAACATCTCTCAATACCAGGAAAATTGACGGAATTCAACAAATGCTTGCTAAATATTTTTCTCTGTGGTACCCCTAGAGTTGCAGGGACCTCACTGGAGAGTCTATATGGCAAAGCAGTTCAGTATATACACTTACTCTCTGTGTATCAACAAAACAAAAATAATCATTTTTACCTACCTATTATAAAGATTAAATGAGGTGTCTCAATCATTGGCAGTCATTATGTACATTACTTACCTGCATGCTTGCAGGTTAGTGGTTATGTGTGTGCACACACATCTCAGAACTGTGCCTGGCACAGGTTCTCAAATAGCTGTTGAACAAATGTATGTAACTATAATTAATGATTACTACTTATGTATCGGTCTTTCCTGCTGTACTGCAAATTTTCAGAAGGCAGGGATTCTGTCCCATTTATTTCTGTACCTCATGCCCACTCCAGCTCAATAAGTAATTGTTCAATTTAGTTCAATGTAAAATATTAATACAATTTTTATGACTATTAAGAAATTCATCCTGTCTAAGGAATTGCAAAGACAGCCTGAGGCATACTCTAGACCAAAATAAAGAACTCAATGGCTCTAAAACCTTCCCTCAGTCTCCAAAACCCTGACTGGCAGGCCTCCAGCCTCAACACCAAAGCTGCAGGGCCCCCACCACAGGGTAGGGCCTGTCACCTATTGAGCCACAATGGGAGGTCTTCACTGATGACACACACACCCTCCCCAGTCTGTGGCATCACAGCCCTGGGGCAGCAGCTGCTCTGCCCAGGAGATGGGCAGCGGGAGCAGAAGCAAGCCGCCTTTTCAGCTCACAGCCAGTTCATGCCCCAGGGACTTAGGGGGCACAGTCAGGAGTAGTGTCAGGTTACCACAAAAATAACAGAGGACCTACACCAGGCCAGGCGGGTGTGCAGGCCAAGTGCAGAAGGGAAGAGAAATAAAGCAGCCCAGGAGAAGAAGAAAAAAGCAGACATTTGAGTCGCAGAGGAGTGGGTTTTAAGAAATGTACTTTATAACTCATCCATTTAGTAACCAGTCCAGAGCAGCTTATATTTATGTTATACTTAACTACTTTGAATGTGCTTTTCAAAACATTATTTTAGGACAAGAGAGGAATGGGGGCTTTGTACTTTGCTTATTTAATGCTCTCTATAAAAGTCAGATTTGGGTCAATGAAGATTTTGACAAGTATTCCATTCAACAAATTCCCAATAATTACTCAGCTTTAATTTTCTCAAAACTAAATCCAAACAAGACAAAGCTAATTAAGTCTACTGAAGAAGGGGCGGGCCTTTGTGGGGAGAGGGGGGCTAATAAAAAGCATTTATGCATTTTTATTTTTTCTAAAATTAAATCAAAGTCCACTCCCGTGCTACCCTCATGCAGGAAGACTGCTGGCTTGATGTGGTCTGACCCAGCCTGGGTACTTCAAATAAAGTTAACTTCAACCACTGTCCCCAGTTAGCAGGTTACTGATTCTCCATCCACTGCTTTCATCTGGGTTTACTCCATACACTAAACTGATTTAATTTGCTTCTAGCAACTGTTTTACAAGAGGGTGGGTAGAGACCCAGCTACAAGAAAAGATGCCCTTCTTTGGCTGGGCAGGTAAACACCTAATGCACCTGGTGGATTAGGTTTCCCATTGTAATCCCTATGTGTGAGAGCCACTGTGAATGCCCTGGCAGGGGAAGACTGAGCTAACTCTAACAGGCACAGTCCATTCCCAGCCTGAAGGTGTTGAATAGGAGGAAGGTAAAAAAAAAAATCAAACCAAAAAGATACTTATTTTTTAAATAGGTCCTCTACATTTTGATGGGAAAAGGCTTCCCAATGTCACATTATTCTGTAGTAACTGATTTACGTTTTATTTTAAAATATCAGGGTTACGAGTATTATAAGGCACAGCAGTGTTCTGAAGAGGATTCTATTGAAAATATTTTTTAAAGGCTCTAAAATGACAATTTTTAGTGATAGCCACACCAGCATCTGATAGGCATGCAAAAAGGCGGAATCTGGGGGGGTTATTTGTTTGTTTACCTTTTAGGAAATAACCCTCTCCCAATCAAACCAATAAAAACTTCAGGAAGGAACCTATTACCGGTGGAGTTTGAGTTCTGTAAATGTAGAATACCATATAAATAGTCAAATGAATGGCATTTTCATTCTGTCTTTTAAAACAGTCCAGTTCCTAGAAGAGAGGACCTGAGCCCCCTCTCTTCCCCTCGAGCTGTCAGAAATCACACAATTCATGCCGGACACATCACACCGTGCAATTACCAACCAGCGCTGCCATTGCTAAAAGATCTTTAAGAATCCTGATTTTTACCATAAAAGCTCTCATTATCATCTCAGCTCTCTTTGCTTGTTCAGCGTGCCTGGTCACTTACAGGAGGAAGATAAAAAACCGGGACTCAGCTCATCTTTCCCAGCCGTGTCTCCCAGGGAGCTGTTCGTGACTCTGCAGCGCAATGCCACGCCACCACACTGGCCGGCTGGGTTTAAAATTAGCAGAGCCCTGGAGAGCCATGGGTAACCTTCTGACAAGGTTAGCCAGCGGAGCAGAGCACGGCTCAGGGAGAGACATTAATAAGAAGCCAAGCAGAGCCTTTCAACAAGCCCATTAGGGCCTCTCAGAACCCCAGCAGTATGGAAACCTGGAGGGCCCGCACCTAAGCATGAGGAGGCTGACCTAGGCTCTTATTTTTACCCCACGGAGTCAGCAGCTTCCTGAGAGGCAACAGACACCACCCCCAAGTGTGTCTCCAAGTTTATATTCAACATACTCAGAAACTGATTATACAGTAATTTTTAAAACTTTAAAATGGATTTTCAAAACTTAATATTTACGGAACACTTCTGATGATAAAGTTAATACCCTAGATAACCCCAAAGGTGGAGCATATAGAAAACATGCACAGGAGAAAATAAACTTTCCCCACTGCCTTCCACCAAACAAAAGTCAGTGCTAAAAATGCATTTTGATATATTTTCTTGCACTAATAACTTATTGTTATTCTTTGTATTCCCTACAGTTTGGGGTTCTTTCATTGCCCACCTAACATTTCACATTCAGCATTTTCCTGAGACTTAAAGTCTTCTTTGTATTTGTGATGTTTAAGAGTTAAGAGTATTCCGTGTCATGAATATACCATTATTTGGCTATTTCCCTATGGCTGGACATTTAGGTTTTGCCCCAACTTTTCACTGTTAGTGCAACATCCTCATAATCATTTCCTAAGGGCAGATTCCTGGAGCCCAAGGGCAGGAAACATGCGAAGCCACTGGTGTAGCCTGGGGGCCTGGTGAAGGCAGACTGTGACTTCCACACCATAGGTGCCTTCTGAACAAAGGACTGTGTCTCAGTGCTTTCCACGCAGACAACCCTAAATTCCACTGCGACACTTGCCAAGCGCCTACAGGGAGATCCTCAGGCTTAGCACACAAAAGCCCGTTGGCATTGAGATAAAGGACTCCATCTAACAGCTCTGAACATCTGTCAAAGGCAATTCCAATGCTGCTCAACCCCCAAACTGCCCAAACCAGTACCTCACTGGGATAGCCATACTGGTTATTAAAATATTAGAATACTTCCATACAAGTTGGTAAAGAGTCAGTGGCTTAGCCTTGGCTAGTGTGGATCAGTTGGTTGGAGCACCATTCCGTACACCAAAAGGCGCAGGGTTCAATTTCTGTCAGAGCAAATGCCCAGTTTTCAAGTTCAATCCCAACTGATCGATGGTTCTCCTCTCTCTGTCTCTCTCTCTCTTTCTCCCTTCCTCTAAAATCAATATATCTACACTAATAAAAGAGAAACATGGTAATTGGTGTACGACTGCTACCCTTCCCATTGGCTAATCCCCCTGTCACTCACAGAGTAGGGCCGAGATATGCAAATTAACTGGCAGCCAAGATGGCGGCCGGCAGCCAGGCAGCTGATGCGAACAGGGAGGCTTGCTTGCTTCAGTGACGGAGAACTCCAACGTTCCCCGCCTGACTTGCCGGCCTCTCAGCTGCAACTCTAAGCAACAATGTTGCGAATAAAGAAGCTAAAAAACCCCAGAAACCTGCTTTACTCAGCGGAGCTTCAGCCACCCGGACCGCAACATTGTATCAAATACAGACGGTAAACAAAGGCCAGAAACCTGTTTTCAGCAGCCGAGGCCTCAAGCTAAAGCTGGCCCAGAATTAAAAAAAAGAAAAAAGAAAAAAGGAGCGGTTGGGAGCTTCAGTCCCAGCCTGAAAACAGCCCTCAGCCCCTCACCCAGACTGGCCAGGCACCCCAGTGGGTACCCCCACCCTGAAGGGTATGTGACCAGCTGCAAACAGCCATCATCCCCTCACCCAGACTGGCCAGGCACCCCAGTGGGGACCCCCACCCTGATCCAGGACACCCTTCAGGGCAAACCAGCCAGCCCCACCCATGCACCAGGCCTCTATCCTATATAGTAAAAGGGTAATATGCCTCCCAGCACCGGGATCAGCGGAGCCGTGAGGCCTCCCGGCACTGGGATCAGCGTGACAGGGGGCAGCGCCCAAACCCCCTGATCGCCCTGCAGCTCTGTGTGTGACAGGGGGAGGGGCCACAACCCCCCCCTCCGCCCCCCACGGGCCCTGCTCTGTGTGTGACGGGGTAGAGCCATAACCTCCCCATTGGCCCTGCCCTGAGTGTGACAGTGGCGGTGCCCCAACCCCCTGATCGGCCCTGCTCTGTGGGTGATAGAGGGCGGCGCCCCAACCCCCCCCCCCCACGGGCCCTGCTCTGTGTGTGATGGGGTAGAGTCATAACCTCCCCATCTGCCCTGCCCTGAGAGTGACAGTGGCGGCGCCCCAATCCCCTGATCGGCCCTGCTCTGTGGGTGATAGAGGGCGGCGCCCCAACCCCCTGATCTGCCCTGCCCTGAGTGTGACAGGGGGCGGTGCCCCAACTCCCCTATAGGTCCTACTCTGTGAGTGACAGGGGGGAGCTCCCCAACCCCCTGATTGACCCTGCTCTGTGCATGACAGGGTATGGAGCCCCAACCCCCCTGATGGGCCCTGCTCTGTGCGTGGCAAGGGGTGGCGCCGCAACCTCCCCATCTACCCTGCCTTGAGTGTGACAGGGGGCGGTGCCCCAACCCCCCAATGGGCCCTAACCTGAGCGTGACTGAGGGTGGCATCGCAACCTCCCAATCTGCCCTGCTCTGTGCATGACAGGGGGCGGTGCCCCAACACCCCAATCGGCCCTGCTCTGAGCCCGACCAGGGGCTGCACCTAGGGATTGGGCCTGCCCTCTGCCACCCGGGAGCAGGCCTAAGCCAGCAGGTCGTTACCTCCCGAGGGGTCCCAGACTGCGAGAGGGCACAGGTCGGTCTAAGGGACCCCCCCTTCCCCCGAGTGCACAAATTTTTGTGCACCGGGCCTCTAGTCTATAATAATAAAAGCATAATATGCTAATTAGACTGAACATCCTTCCAGATGTCCTTCTGGACAAAGTCAGGGCTGCAAGGGAAGCCTGGGTTCCGGGTGTCAGAGGGAAGCCAGTGCCAGCAGCCAGGGGAAGGAAGGCCGACTCCTGCACAAATTTTGTGCATCAGGCTTCTAGTCCTATCTAATAAAGAGGGAATATGCTAATTGGCCCTCACACCATCACAAAGATGGCGGCACCCACAGCCAATAAGGAGGGAATATGCTAACTGACTGCCATGCCCTCAAAGATGGCGGCACCCATAGCCACAAGATGGCGGTGCCCAGTCCCCTCAGCCCTGCTGGGGTGGCAGGTACGCGGCAAGACCAAGCCTGCCTCCAGGCGGGCCCAGCCTTGCCGCGAACCTGCCTCCAGAGTCCCCCAGTCCCCTCAGCCCCCCAGTTGCGCGGGGCCAGCCTGAGGCGCAGGCAAGCCTCGGATGGCGGCTGCCCAAGGCTCAGGTAACCAGGGTTGGCCGAGGCTTGTGCTGCCGGCAGTGGCAGCAGCAGAGGTGTGATGCGGTGTCACCTTCCCCTGATCGCCAGGTAGCCTCCCGCCTCTGAGGGCTCCTGGACTGTGAGAGGGGGCAGACCGGGCTGAGGTACCCCCCCTCCCCGTCTAGTGCATGAATTTTCATGTACCGGGCCTCTAGTATATACATAAAAGAGTCAGTGGCCCAAGCCCACTGAATGCCCGTCCCCATAGCTCCTCACTATCCAACAAGTACAGAGTAAGTGCCTGGCACACCGGGGGCCTCCAGTGGTTTCCATTGTGTCAATGCCCATATCACCTGTTAAATATTTTAAATACCACCCCTGTCCACAGATAATTTAAGATTTGCTTTTTAAATCTTGTTAATCCTCCCTCTCTAGTCAGAGACCACCACTTAAAACCTTAATTACCATCACTTCAGCACTGTTTCTTAAATTCCCTAAATTTTTTTTTAATTGAAATGGACAATGAATAGGAAGCACTTACCCAGATGCCTAACAGGGGGCTGCTCCCACCAGTTACTCTCTACAAAGCACAGTGATAAACATCATAAGATTCATGGACTTGGTACTAGTACCAGTGATATTGGTTCCCTACGGATAAAAGTATCTGCTTAAATCCCAGGAGACATTGAGGAATTCTCGAATCTTCAACTATATGCTCAGAAAGCTAAAACAAAAATATCAAAATGCTAAAATCCAGGGATAAGAGTCAAATACAGCCTAACCTATGCTCAGACCACCCTGGTATTGGCTTACCTATTATACCAATAAAAGCAACACTTAGGGACCGGACACATTGCTATGTGCTTGCAAGCATAATTTCTACCTTAGTTCTCTTTGCTAAGTTAAACTATATTTTGTGGAAACAAACAGGTCATGAATAAATGAAACAAGAGTTTCATTTTCTCTAAATGTTTTTGTCCATTTTCTACTGGGGAAGCCTGGGCTGGATCACCAGCCAGGAAAAGGGGAAGAAGGAAAAACAAGGGGCCTATAAAATCAGACTTTGAAAACCAAGAAGGTGCTAGCCTGGACACATTACAGCACTGTCCAGCTCAGCAGCTGGGATCACGGCCCAGCTGGAAGCAAGTCCAAGACAATGCCCATCCACACCTCCATTCGGCAAGCACTGACTCCCAATTCCAAGTCACTGTGGGAGCTGAAGGATGAGCTGCAGCTTCTTGGCCAAATCAGCAAAATTCTAACTGATGGATATAAAAATATGTTAGGCTCTTAAAATCAAATACAATGGCAAAAGTTTAAGAAAATACCTTGTAGGAGTAAATGGAAATAATATTCACAGCTAACATTTATTCAACACTACTGTGTGAGGCACAGGGCTCAGGACTCTACTTTCATTATTTCTTCTAATCTTTATCACAATTATCTTAGGTAGAGATGCAATTTTGCTATATCTTTAGAAACATGGTCATGTGTCCACCTAATGGGGTGCCCTGCTGCATGCTCCCATACTGTTTAAGTGCCTGCCAGCACGCCTAGCTCCCAGTGTCGAGCTCCATGAAGGCAGCTCCCTTACCTTCCATGGATGTGCCCTCAGGACCTGGCACAACACACATCACCTCCAATAAGAACTGAATCTTTTTTAAAAAATATATTTTTATTGATTTCAGAGAGGAAGGGAAAGAGAGAGAAAGAGAGAGAGAGAGAGAGAGAGAGAGAGAGAGAGAGAAACATCAATGATGAGAGAGAATCATTGATTAGCTGTCTCTTGCACATCCCACACTGGGGATCGAGCCTGCAACTCGGGCATGTGCCCTGACTGGTAATTGAACCGTGATTGCCTATTTCATAGGTTGACACTCAACCACTGAGCAACACCAGCCGGGCTGAATCTTTTAATTAACAGCCAGAAAAAAGGAGGGGCTAGAATACTGCTCTGATTTTCAGAGCTCATATGCAGGCTTGTCTTAAGTAATTAATGAGGCAAATTAAACTCACAGCCCAGTGATTTTTCTAACCTGAAACAGAAAGGAAAAGGATCCAGTTGCAGAGGATTCCCAAGCAGGTTTCATTAGAAAAAGGAGATTTGTGAGCAAGGTCATTTCCACAATTGACACCCATTTTCTGACATTCCGGGATGAGATTCCAGTGCCAGGCGCAGTGCAGGAGTTAGATTCATCCCCTCTTGACACTGGCTTGAGGTCAAGGGAGTATTTTCTTTTTTGCAGGAAGAAAAGTTTAAATTGCAATTTGATCAATTTGTCAAGCACCTATCCTTTGGGCTAAAATTAGAAAACATTCTTTAAGGCTGCTAAGTCTTTATCGATACTGAAAGGTCAACTCAGAAGGCAGAGGCGATAATTGCTGTTCTCTGCCTAGTTCATTGTCCATCTTTTAAGGCAGCTAGTACATGTACAGCATTTCTCCTTGTAAGTGTTTCTGCAATATAAATCACTTAATCACCCCTAAAACTGTTCTGCTATATGCATCACCAAGTCTGCTCTTGGTGTATGTTTCACACAGGAGGACAAACTTTGCAAAATCCTCTATTTCTCTCTTCTAATTACTGAGCAAACTGTAAGAGTAATGCTAAGAGGTAAGCATAAAGTAGGCTCATCCACACTTGAACCCCACAATGCAGCAAGCTGCCAGAGTATATAGCACCTCAGCCGAAGAGCACAATGACTCCTAGCATAGCTTCAATGTAGCTTCAGGGCAGACCAGACATGGAACATTCATACATTTGAATTAAAGCTCCAAGCAGGTCATGCTGAAATGACACTGAAGACATGTGCCTGGCTGTGAGTTGTCTGGGCACTGCTGTGAATAAGCAGACCTTGAATGAACCTTGGGTTTTTATTTTCATCCATTCACAAAGAAATATCACAGATAACGGATGTTTGAGAATCTGAGATAGGGAAGTTGAAATTCAGAGCATTTTTAAATGTAGATAATAATTACTTTTTCTTTTTTCATTAGTCTTTTGTTTATTTAGTCAAGCCATCCTTATTATGGAACATATGTGAATTACGGAGCCAGAGATATATCAACACCCAATCTTACCAACTTCTGCTGGTAAGACACAAACATCATATAACCTTGAGCAATTCCTTTTTTCCCCTCCAACCTGGGACTCAGTTTACTCATCTATAAATAGGGAGCTGAAATCAGACTTGTAGGTAGCTCTCAATTGAAAGATTCTGTTTCTACTCCATTCAGCTGTCTACCAGAACAAGCCGACTTATGGCCTACACATGGCTAGACTGTCCAAAACTTAAGTCTTTACAAAGTCTCATAAAATATTATTAACCACATTATATATACATACATACTGATAGCATTTTTGCTTCTAAAGAAGCAGACTATTTCTGACAAAACAATAAAAGATGCTGATTTTAAAAGTAAGATAATTATGCCCTGGCTGGTACTGCTCAGTGGTTGAAGCATCAGACAGTGCACAAAAGAGTCTTGGGTTCGATTCTCTGTCAAGGGCATATAGCTGGGTTGTGGATTCATGCCCTGCTCCCTGGTGGGGCTGGTGGGGGTGGCAACTGATCCATGTGTCTCTCTCCCATCGATTTTTCTCTCTTTCTCTCTCTCCTTTCCATCCCTCCCTCCCACTCTCTCTCTCTCTCTGAAAACCAATGGAAAAAATATCCTCAGGTGAGGATTAACAATAATAATAAAATAAATAAAAGTAAGAAAACTATAAGTAAATTTTTTAAAGAAAGTATATTTTCATGTATAACAACTAATTTAAAAGAGAAGCAAGTCTCATTTTCCTGTCTATCTCAAAGAAACATCATTTTTTTTCCTTTCTGCTTTACCTATATTTTTTGGTGAATGGATAAGAATAAAAAATTAAGGTTCTAGCCCTAGCCGGTTGCACAGTGGTTAGAGCGCTGGCCCTTGGACTGAAGGATCTCATGTTTGATTCCAATCAAGGGCACATATCTTGGTTGCAGGCTCAATCTCCAGCCCCAGTTGGGCGCATTCGGGAGGCAACCAATTGATGTTTGCCTCTCTCACATCAATTTTTCTCTCCCTCTGTCTCTCCCCCCTCCCTTCCACTCTCTCTTTAAAAATCAATGAAAAAATATCCTCTGGTAAGGACCAACAACAAAAAAAATTAAGGATCATTACATCCCATTAAATTTGATAAAAAGTCTATATTTAATTAACATGTTTAAGCACCACTAAGCTTTAAGGATTATACCTGCACCTAACCTACTGTGAATAGTCAGAGATTCACAGATAGGTTTAAGAATGTTTATTGAGCCCTAACCGGTTTGGCTCAGTGAATAGAGCGTCAGCCTGCGGACTGAAAGGTCCCAGGTTCAGTTCTGGTCAAGGGCATGTACCTTGGTTGTGGGCACATCCCCAGCAGGAGGTATGCAGGAGGCAGCTGATCGATGTGTCTCTCTCATCGATGTTTCTAACTCTCTATCCCTCTCCCTTCCTCTCTGTAAAAAATCAATAAAATATATTTTTTTAAAAAGAACGTTTATTGATAAATTTGTTTTCTTCAAAGGAAGAGAGATGTGATCACTTCTATCCCATTTTACAAAAGTAACTATTTGAGTTCAACAAAATATCTAAAATCTTAAATACAAATAACATTCTAATTCCATTTCTTTCTTTAAGTTGAATTCTTTTTTCTTTTTTTTTAAGATACATTGCTACCATGCAAACCTGTCTTTTCTAAATACTTTGTTCCAGGTGGAACAATGGTATAAAAGGAAAACAAAAGGCTAGGGAAAAAATCAAGCTCTTTGGTCTTAATAGGCTGTAATCATGTTAACATATTCCAGTTTTAAATGGAAATAGTAAATGAGAGGATGAAAAAAGAATGCATTTGGAATTTCAGAACATTATGTATTGATACTGATTTACTGAGAGGAATCTGAGAGACAAACTATTTGCCAGAGTAAACAATTATCAAGATCACATTAACACATCCAAGGAGATTTCTGTCCACAATTCACACATACTGACGCGGTGTTTGGGGGGCTGCCTTATTCACCCCTCGAGATGTCCAGGTGAAGTCCAGCCTACAAAGCCCACTTCTGCAGTGCTGACTGGGACACAGCGGCAGTAATACATGGATTATTCGCTTTAGTTGGGTGTCATACAACACAAAACAGCTTTCGTTCAATTGCCTTAGACAGGCATGAAGCCAACTTCAGGCCAGGCTCTGTGCTGGAGAGATAAAGATGAGTAACAAATATGTTCCTCTCCCAAATTTCTCACAGTCCAGTGAGAAGCTGACACATCCTGGGAACTGCAAGTATGGAAAGATGTGCTGGGAATACGGGGAGCGCAGTGGTGACGGGGCCAGAGGATGCACGTCTCATGGTCTCTCTCTGTCCTGCCTTAGTCACAGCTATAACCTCAGAATCTAGAACAGCACATAGCACATAGTAGTGCTCAAAAAAAAAATATATATATATATGAAGCAGGTTAGGAGGCAGAGAGGACAGGCAGAGAGCTGCCAAGAGACTTGGAGTTCAGTAGGGAGCCTGGTTTCAACACAGAGGCCTGGGTTTTAACGCCCACTCCACCCCTTTGTAGCTGGAAACCAAGGCAATGCATTTAATGTGGCCATGCCTCAGTGTCCCCGTGTACTCCCTCCTAGCATAGTGATGAGATAACATACACAGAAATGCCTGGAACTGCAAAAAAGTTAACCCAATTTCTACCACTACCTTCTGTCTGGGGTAGGGACCTGGGATGACATTGAACTACCACAGGAGGGTAAGATCTTTGTTCCCCCCTCCTCTTCTTCCTCTCTTTTCTAATGCTCCCTGCAGTAGCTCCTGCTCCCCATGCTGACTTAGACTGAATGAACCAAAAGGGAATTGGGAGGGAGAGGAAAATAGAATCCTGTGACTATGAGAGAGGCGAAGACAGCCACCCCTTGGAATGGAAGCTATCAGTAGTTCTAAACTGGATTTAAAAAAACAACAACAACAATAAACTCCTGAGCTAGACACTTAAAAAGGTTCCCAGTTTCTATTGGATACATTCTTTCCTGGACTGCCTCAGATTCTTGACAATTAGCTGGAGTTATTTTCTCCCCATTTCCCTGCATGAATTTCCTCTTCTCAATTAAAATAATTGATGCAAATTAACACTTGATCAACACAAAAGACAAATCCAAGCTTTCATATCATCTTAGACCTTCATTTTCCTTAAAAACAATATATGGGCATGTGTTTTCGTATTTCTATGTAGGTGTGAATGCACCTGTTTACATATATATGTACATTCAACACGTGCATGTGTGTTATTTGAGTAGGCATGCATTATGGCATACACCTCCATGGAAATACGAACTAGGCTTCTTGTATTTGAGGAAAGTGTGACAGACACCACCATACACACAGGAGGCAGGAGGAATGCAGAAGCCTGCAAGCCTGCACAAGTAACTAAGATACCACTCAATGGAGAAGCCTTGGCTGGGAGTACTAGCTCTAGGACAGTGGTTGGCAAACTGCGGCTCGCGAGCCACATGCGGCTCTTTGGCCCCTTGAGTGTGGCTCTTCCTAAGCCTTAGGAGTACCCTAATTAAGTTAATAACAATGTACCTACCTATATAGTTTAAGTTTAAAAAATTTGGCTCTCAAAAGAAATTTCAATTGTTGTACTGTTGATATTTGGCTCTGTCGACTAATGAGTTTGCCCACCACTGCTATAGGAGAAGAATCTGAGTTCCTAGTACCTAGGTTCTGATTCTAGTTCACCCTCTGATATAAGGGTAACATCAATGGTGAACAGGTATTAACTTTATGAGTCAGGAGCTTAATGAATAAAAAAGAAAAAGGGAGGGCAACTTTTTTTCTCTATCTCAGACGGACTCCTCTGTGAGATCATTATTCAACACAATTCTCAAAACAATGGATGGGTGGTTTTCTAGCATCAGTTCTCCTAGAAAACATTTCCACTGCTATCTCTCTTGTCCCCAACTCCGATTTTTACTGTCTTGGGCATTCACCCACCATGCCCGAGAAATCCCTCTACTGCCTGCCTTTCTGAAAGACATCAAGACCCATCTCAACAATCAGCTTCAGTCCAAACAATCAACCCTTGTGCAACCTCAGAAAAGTGTCTGAACTTATCTTTCCTCAGTTACTTATCTGTTACTTAAATTGTCTCTTTGACTTCATTATAAGCTCCTCAGCCAGAGACCCAGTCTAGACTTCTTTATACTCTTCCTCGCTGTGATACCACCACCACCATGCCTCCATCCCTGGAGTTAAACCAAAACAAATATTCCCATGGCAACATTTTCTGTGTGTCTGCTGGGTCACATATAATAAAATGGATGTAGGAACAGGGTTTTTAAGGAGAAATAACAGGATATGGTCAAAGAATCCACAAACTAGTGAGGACGATGGAGATGAAAATGCCTGCTGGGATGTGCTGAATCATTTGCACTGGAATTTGCCAGTGACTGGGAGTTGGGATAGTGATTATGAAGGATAGTCAAGTCTGCTCCTGATACTATCTCAAAGGATATGATGACTGGCTGACTTTAACAAGGTGGAAATTTAATAAGGATAAATGTCAAGTCATGTACGTAGGTCCAAAAAGAAAAAAATCAACTCACAAGTATAGAGTAGAGGAGATCACATGAGAAAGTCTTAAGGGATTGGGTTGCCCACAAGCTCAATGACTCAGTGTGATGAGGCCGTTGAAAAAGCTAATGTACTATCAGGCTGCCCTGATTAGGAATGGTAAATTCACAGTAAGAAAGGTGAGATCGGGATCCCAGAGACCGTGGCAGGAAGATTGGTCAAAACAGCGTATTTCAGAGAGCAGACACGAGGGTGAAGCCACATCCTAAGAGGCCATGAGAGTCATTGTCAAACTAGTCTTGGGCCTTACCATTCCGTCCCTAGGAATAGATAACAGAGATACAGTTTACCTAAACAAGGAAGGCACTGAAATTAACCTGTAAGAATATTTATTACAGCATGATTTACAATTGCCAAAAAGTGAGAGGAAATAGGCAAAATATCAAAAGGGAACAAATTACATATTCCATTATGAAATTATATGTTACCAATTCCAATAGCAAATATTTACTGAAATGAAAGATATTAATGAAATTCTACTCACCAGAAAAAGAAAATTACAAAATATGCACAAACAATATAATTCATTTTGTAAAAATAATGACAAATACATATCAAAACCTGCATTGAAAATGGTCTGGAAGACTTCTTATCTATGAGGGCTGCAATTATTGATAGTTATTTTCCCTTTTGCTTCTCTATATTTTGCTTCTCCATATTTTCTCAATGTTTCATAATGAACATATATTGAAAATCTGGTAAGAAAAAATATTTTTAATTTTTCACGAGAATAAACCTAAATGGTCTAATATGTGAAAAGAGGTTTGCGCTGTAGCTCCAGCAGGCGAGGGAGGCTTAGGATTAATGTGTAAAGATTCTAGGAGACCCCACCAAGCTCACTATAAGAGAAAGGTCTACCAGTGAAATAAACAGCCCTTCGCTATAGTGAAGCCCCCATCGAAAGAGCTATGCCTCTAGATGTATTAAGGCTGAAAACACACTCTACAAGTAGCCTTCATGGAGTACAGGGCTAGCTTCTCCTAAATGACCTCCAAGGTATATAGAGCAGGTCCTCAAATAATGTCATCTACACTAATAAAAGAGAAACATGCAAATTGACCATCCCTCTGCTATGCCCACCAGCCAATCAGAGCAAGTATGCAAATTAACCCAACAAAGATGGCAGTTAGTTTGCATATGCAGGCGGGAGTGAAGACTGAAGACAGTGTAGAAGGAAGCCAAGTGCTGCAGAAGGGAGCTAAGCAGTGGAGAAGGGAGGGAGCCGAAGCAGCGGACACCGGAGTGGAGCCGAGGCAGCGGAAAAGGGAGAAGCTCCCTTCTCTGCTTCACTCTGGTTGCAGGAAGCCCTATTCTTGCAGGAATCATCCTGCAACGGGCCTCTAGTTTTGTTATAACAGTGGTTCTCAACCTTGGCTGCACATTAGAATCACCTGGGGAGCTGTAAAATCCTGATTTCTGGGCCTTATTCTCCGATAATTCTGTTTCTTTGTTATGGGGTGGGACCACAACATTAGTAACAAAGAAACAGAATTTCCGGAGGATGAGGCCCAGATATCAGGATTTTAAAAAGATTCCCAGGTGATTCTAATGTGCAGCCAAGGTTGAGAACCACTGTGTTATAATGTTGATGAGATGGCATAGAAACTTAACTCCTGTTTATGTCAACTAGCCTATGGTAAAACTGGGTTCATGACAAGTCGTTTGTTTAACCTGTCAAGGACATCAAGGAATGACTTAGTCATACTCCAATTCCTTCAACACAGCTTGTCCTCCCTGCTCCAGAATCAACAACACCTCTACTTCTTCTCTCCTATTAGTTCAAATTCTCAATCAAGCTTTTAGGATCTGCCTTTGTTCTCTCACCAAATCACGGCCAAGTGGAGTGCAGCTGAAAAAAAAAAAAAAAAGGTTGGATCCCTGCAGTGCCCCTGTAAAGAATACAGACTTACACGAGTTACTTAACCTCCAGGAGCCTCAGTTTCTGCATCTTTAAAATGGTAGCACTATATATAGCACAAGCAAGAGATGCTATATTCCTGACATGGGAACACTGAAGCAGAAGCTGGATGGCTAACTGTGAGGAAGGCTGTAGGGATCCCACTGGGTTGAAACCAGACACAATTTTAATGCGAGGATCCCTTGCTTCTATACTGTGGCTCAAGCACTACCTTTGCAAAAAAGCCCTTCACTCCTTCAGCTGTCCCTAGACCACTCCTCACTGCTCAAAGTTTAACAAGGAATTGCTTTTCCTCCAGCTTCTAAGGATGACTCTTGACTTTTCACTACGACTACACGTTTTCTGAGATTAGGACCAAAGCTTTCATCTTTATCCACATTCCTTAGTACTGCTGGGAATTCCTGCAAGACTTATGAATGATTTGACTGAACTCTATTAGATCCCTGCAACTCAAAGTGCAGCCTATGGACCAGCACTACTGGTAGATTCCTCAGATCCACTGAACCAGAATCTGCACCCTCCGGTGATTCATGTGCTAACAAGGTAATGATGAAGCTGATCTACAAGGCAACCCTCAAAAAGTGAGGGAAAGGCCTAGGGCACCCTCATCCCATAAGATCTCCAATGCCCAGGAAAGGGCCTCAGTCTTTCATTCACTCATTTATTCAGTCGTTCACTCATTCAGCAATATATATGAAGTTCCTACTGAGCCCCCTTCTAGACAGGTGTCATTAAATGCTAAGGCTTCTCTAATATTAGAGAGAATGGTCTATTACAGCTGCCTGCCCACACAATGCAGCCAAAAACAATTTAAGAGCCTCTGAGTCCAGCTGCTGCAACCCTGGGCCAGCTCCTCCAATGTTTTGCAGGTGTCAGAATGGATATCGCTTCAGAAGCCTTCAAGAAACCACCTACACAGTAGCCCTGGCCCAGTGGTTTGGGCAAAGCCCCTTTATATTTCTGCAGGTGCTACATTCCAAAAATACTTCTTATAAAGCATGGCAGGAATTCTACACTTCAGGAAGAAAAGAGGTTAAAGAAGGGCTTTATTTTTCCCTGGAGAGAGAAGAGACTAAAACCTCTCATAGAGAGGTTCACATTTTAAAAATGTATTTATTTTATCAGCCACATGCTTGCAAGTCAAATATCCCTTTGAAGATATTTTGCAGAAAGAGATATTCTGGGAACACACTGGAAGCAGTTTTATTTACTGCCACTATTACAAGACTAGCCTGAAGGGATGAGCATTAGATACTATCTCCCTGCTGATATGAGTACGTGACTGTCTGCCAGGTCACAGCTACTTCATGTCCCTCAAAACCCCCTGCTGAGCCCTATCGACTACCTCTGCCCCACTGGTCTTCTGTGAGCCCTCCAATTAGCCCTGTCCCTCCCAGTTGGGGAGGGCTATTTGGTCCATGTGCACTACCTTTGGAGTCTATAACTGACAGTGAAAAATGTAATGAATATACAAGTGCAATATTAATATCAACCACTGCCATTGTGCTGGAAGCCCCTGAGGGCTGGTAGGATCCTAGGTAAACACAATTCCTCAATGTCACTGTCCAAAAGGAAATTATAAGAAAGCATACTTCTGTCAGCACCACTGTCCCTTAGCTCCCTCCTCTGTGATCTCTAATCAAGTCATCCTTTGAGTCACAATTAGGAATGCTTCCATAGCTCCCACAGTTCTCTACCTTGGCCTGGTAACTGTCCATTCCCAACAGTGAGCATCTTGAGGGCAGGGCCTGTGTCCTGCTCAGCATAAGGTCCTTGGAGCTCAGAAGATGTGATACACACAAGTTTTCAGTAAATGATGGTAGAATGACAATTCACTCATTAAGCATTCACTCATTAAATGTTGAATTTCAGGAATACAACATTAAATACCTGAAAGATAAAGAAGAAATAATAATCTCTTGCTGGCCTTTGCAAGGAACAAGGAAGGAGGACTATGAGAGCCTGGATGCAAACTCCAAGGTGAGGGGTGAGGGAATTCCTGGAGCAGAGCAAGTCAAGGGCAACAGAGATGGAATTTTTCTTATACATACCATCTCACACAGACCCACCCCCACTCTGTAATTCATTGTGTACTAAATGCATTTGCCACACACCAGCCTCTTATTCTGAAATGGGCCAACTTTTGTATCTGTCTTTTAAAATATCAGTATACTGTATAGTAAATATATGGCATATTACAAGGGCAACCACAGTTCATAATGGGATGTGCTTTTCATGGGCCTTCTGACTTCATCCTCAGCCCCAGCTGTGAGACTGTTTATGCCACAACAGAGAAGAGGCCAGGGAAGTCCAGAGAGGGCCTGCCACAGTGGGTACCCTTGGGACACTTCACACCTCTTCCCTCTAGCCCTGTACTCTCATCACCAACCCAGCTTCCTCTCCAGGCCTCTCTCGCCACCAACATCACTGCCCAACAGAAATGCAATGTGAGCCACATGTGTCATGATATATATTCTAGTAGCCTTGTTAAAGTAAAAAGAAACCGGTGAAATTCATGTCAATACCTTCTTGTGTTAACCTGACACATCCAAATATTATCATTTCAACCTGTCACCAATATAAAGAAAAAATTGTTCAGGATGTACTTTACATTCTCTTTCTGTACTAAGTCTTCAAAGTCCAGCGCTCACTGCATGCTCACGGTGTAACTCAATTTCAGATGACAACTTCCGAGCACCGAAAGCACATGTGGCTGGTGGGCATCATATACTGCACAGCATGGGACTCAAGTGAGCACTTCTTACACACGCTTGAGTCTCACAAAGCCTAAAGCCTGCTGGTTTCTAAGTACATAGAGCCTTTTTCATGGTACCTACTTCTTTTTTTTTTTTTTTTTTTTTAAATATATTTTATTGATTTTTTACAGAGAGGAAGGGAGAGAGATAGAGAGTTAGAAACATCGATGAGAGAGAAACATCGATCAGCTGCCTCCTGCACATCTCCTACTGGGGATATGCCTGCAACCCAGGTACATGCCCTTGACCGGAATCGAACCTGGGACCTTTCAGTCCGCAGGCTGACGCTCTATCCACTGAGCCAAACCGGTTTTGGCATGGTACCTACTTCTATTGAATGAGAACTGGGGGGCCTCCATTTGCAGTTGACATGTTTGAATGACTTTCAGCTCCAGCCTTCAAGTCCCAAGTAGGCACCACTCCTCCAGGGAAGCTTGCCTGACTATGCACCCCCTCCTCCCGCTCTGTGCCCTCTCGCTGTGCCCGGGTACCCTGACCTCAGTCATCACAGCCCCAGCAAACTGACCTCAAAGTGCCTCTGTGCCACGTTCTCCACTATTCTATGCTCCTGAACACAGGGCTGTGTCTTTTTCATTCATAGCTCAAGCCTTACTCCCAACCCAGCAGAGGCTTAGTAAATATTTGCCAGATGCACGGATGGATGGTTGGATAAATGAATGGAATTCTTCCTAACACAAAAATCTCTCCCTCTCTAGGCCATAGTTTCCTCATCTGTAAAATCTCCATGTTTCCTTCCAGCTCTGAAAGTCAACAAGCCCATGCACTTACTGTCACTTACACCCAGGGAGCAAACCAACTAGGACATTTACATTTGGCCCTGGTTGCACAACCAGCTCAACCAACCATCTGACACAGGAAAGAACACTTCTGAGTTTGTAATAAACACATTAATTTTCTGGACCAGTACAAAATGGGCCAGGATAAATTGCTTCTAGGTGTCCAGAAAGTATCCTGTGACCCTCCTGCTATTTCAGAGAATATAGAAATGTATACTCTCTCATGTCATTCCTGAACAGCTGCCCTGGCGAATCACTTATACATTTCTCACACATAAAATGCTGAATGTCGTCCTTAATGAACAAATGTCATAAAAAGACCTTAAAGTCAGTTTTAGACTCCGAAGTCCTTGTTTCATCACCACTACCTTTTTACCAGCTTGTTGCTTGATGATGAACACATCACTTAACTCTATGCACCTCATTATCCTCATCCATCAAATGGGGTAACAATATAACAAACTCAGAGTTCTTATAATGCCAGCATGCCTCATATACTATAAAGGACTAAGGGACTGTTAACTACTTCATGATCTATTTCTTCTGAAGCACATCAAAGTGGGGTGACAGAGCAACCAACCTACAATACAGCCATGGTCAAGGCCAGAGGAAACTCAGTGCCCTCAGGACTAAACAGGCCCAGAATTCATGGCCAGAGGATCTCAGGTAGAAAGCAGCCCAGAAGGGCAGGCTCCCCCAGGTAAGCCTGGCGTCTGGCCCTCGGCCCCCACCGGGAGGAGGCCCAGGGAAAAGGCCGCCTACTGGAGTACAAAGCACAGGCAGCACAAAGGAGCCAGCCTTCTGAGGCGGGACAGGGAGTTTCTGTTCCAGGAAGGCAGGGCCCTCACTGAGCAAGGGGTCCTGCCCCCAGTCAGGCCAGGGAGCTGGAGAAGCAGCTTCACCTGCCTTTTCTTTCTTTCTTTCTCCTGCAGCGTTTCAGAGGCGCCTGAACTTTCCCAAACTGGTTCTGCCTATTTCAAACTAGGTTTGCATGTCCGCGTGCAAGTGTGCATTTTGTGATTTCAGAAGAAAACATTTTACAGTCTGGAATGAGTCATCAGCAATCCCTGTCTGTTTGCCAGCAGCCTGTCCCTCTTCATTACAAACAGAAAGATAAAAGCTCTTGCATTGCATTAGCTGGCATATGCCTCCACAGACAGTACAAATAAATTAATTGTACCACGTCGCCAACAGTCCAAGAGGTGTGCGGAAGGGGAAAATGTGCTCCGTCTCCATTCACTAACAAATTAAACTGAAATTGAGCCGAGACCATTCTCTTGTGTATACATACACCCTGCTATTCAACATCAGTCTCCTGACAGGCACCCATTTGGAGAGAGAGCCCGTATGCTCAAGAAACTGTCTCCTGCCCAAGGAAGTGGGTGTCCTTTAGCCCTTCTGTGGTCCTTGTGAGCGGAGGGGTGAAGGTGATCATTCTAAGGGTGCCTGGGGGGCAAGAATGGCCCCTCAAATGCTGGGCGTGCTGCTACAAAAGGAAGGGTGGTTCCATCATTGACCCCTGGCAAATAAACAAACCAGCTGGGCCAGTGGCCTGGTATGCACAGCAGAGTGAAAGAGTTTGTCATCAGCACTCTGTCATGCTGGGGATGGCAAGCATTCCAGAAGGAGCACAGTTACTCAGGACCAACCTGAAAAACAGGTCGGACTCCCCTTCAGCACAAGCTAAGATTACACCCTCAAACACACCTTTCTACTATTCCACACGAGGCGTTTGCTTCTGCAGTGAGGTCAAAGGCAATTTGTTACAATGCTGTGATTTTCTTTATCCTTCTTCCCATAATTTAGGCAGCCCACGTTTTGTAAGTTGAAGGAGCATGACTGAAAAGCTGTTCCTTTTATTATTTTATCGCCAAAGAGACAAAAACAGTGCTTACAGGAGAGCAGGGGGAAAGGAAATGGAGGAATGATCTTAAAGACTATGTGACCATTTGGAAAAGAGGGCACTCTTAAGAGGAAAAGCCCTTCTACTCTCCAAATATCACCCCATTAACTGGTGACCTGGAAGGAAGTGCAGATCATGAGCAGCTAATTCAACTGTGAAATATGTCCAAAGTATTTATTATACAGATGGGCTCTAGGTTTGGTTTTTGTTAGTTTGGTTTGTTCTTTTTAAACTGTAAAATCCAAAATCTAAAAAATTCTAGATTTCTAGTTCTGACCTCAAATGGATAGGCCCCGCCTATAATAAAACAAAGAAATTAAATAAAATCTAAAAATATAATAATAATAAAGCCATGCTCAAGCTTACCATAATTGAAGAAATGCCAATCAAGCAATGAGGTACCATGGAGCCAAACCTTTGTAAAAATTACAATATCTAATGGAGGCCAAGACATTCAAACTGGTACCTTCCTGCCCAGTTGGTGGCATTGTAATCTGGTACAACCCTTTAAGAATTCAATTTAGCAATATCCATCGAGAGCCAAAAAATTTGTTTGTTTTTCACTTTAACTCTGAAATCTTGCTCCTAGAAATTCACCCTAAAGAAATAACCTTCAATATTAGGAGGATGAAACCATATCTTCAAGTATTTATAATAATAGCATAAAACTGTAAGAAAAAATGATACATGTCCAATAAGAGATGAATGGGAAAATAAATTTAGCCTGTGGGGATGATGGATTGTAAGACCATTAAGAATAATCTTGAAGACTATGTAACCATTTGGAAAACATTTAAGGTTTTACTGAAAAGAGCAGAATATAAAATTGAGTCTACATATGATTACAGCTATATAGAAATAGAGACAAGAGCTAAAAGGAAAAATGAAAACAGTTGTGTTAGGATGGTGAGCTTATGGGTAAACTTTTTAAAAATTTTGTTTCATTCCCTTTAATGTGGTTATAGCCTTTTATCTTGTGAAATAAAGAGAAATCACGATGTGTATATGCAGCATTCATACACTCATATTCAAAAAAATAAACCAGGAACCTGAGAAACCAATATGTGAGCTTTGCACATGGGGCACTTGCACGAGAGTCTCTCTCCTGTGCTTTGCCTGCCTCCCTCCTACCACATCTCTTGGCCAGCAAGGCAGGCTGACGAGGAAAATAATGCTTGAAGAAGCCTGACAACCTACCCAAGGCTGTGTGAGGCTACAAGAAGATGAGAGACTGGATGAGACTCCAGACTATTCCGTTCCGCAGCCCTGGCCCAGCACTGTGTGAATCTGATCCATGTGTAGTTCACAGACCACTTGCATCCAACTCACTCGCACTGAGGCTTAAAGCACAGATGGCTGGCCCTAACACAGACATAGTGAATCAGAGGATCTGGGAGTGCAGCACCTGAATCTGAATGTAACCAGCCACCCAGGCAACTTTCACGCACAGGAAGGGATATTTGCAAACCACTGGCCTAAGAATCACCAGTATCTGCCAAATCGAAACACCCAAACTCCTATGTGCATCTCCCCCCCACCACACACACACACACACACACAAATCTGCCGGATATGGGAAAAACATATTTAGAAGCTTGTACTTGTTCAAATGAGCATTTAATGCCAGAGAGTTAAAATGTGTAAGATGAAAAATCACTGGGGGGGGGGGGGGCGGAGAGAGAGAGGAGAGAGAGAGAGAGATCTGTGTTGCTCAGACACTTTTATTTCCAATGAAATAATTCCTGGACTACCAGATGTTATCCAATTTCACATGCCCCACGCATAGCATAGTGCTCAAAATGCAGTGAAAGAATGGGTGAATGAATGAATGAGCTGGTAGACAATCTAGTCTGACTATATTTAGTATTTATACTGTTGGTTTGCTTGTCTGTCTGTCTACCTACACTTATGGAAAAACTCCCTAACATGGGGGTGTGGATGGTACAGACCATCCATCTGTCACAGGGTCTGGGATGCTCTCACTTGTAAACAGTGGTTTACTAAATAAATAGTAAAACACTAGCAAGAGCCAGAAAAATGTAAGTGCTCCTGGATCCAGTGATCCCGTCGAGAAATGGACGCTGTTCTTAGAGAAGGGAAGGAGAAGCGGGAGCTTCCTTGCTGAGTGCACACCTGCACTGGGCCCAGTGCCCCACACCCGTGTCTTTAAGGAAAACCACAACCACATCCAGTGGACTAGTAACTGACAACTAGGACTAACTGGTTTTCCCAGTTACTAGCAACTAGGGAAAACTGGTTTTCATGCTGTCAGTCAAACATAAAAAATAAAAAGAATAAAATATACGTCTAAAATCACGTCGCTTAAAGGATACATGGTCCAAAGAAAACACACAGGCAAAAAAAACCAAAAAAACAAAAAAAACACACCATGTTGAGTGGCTTCCTAGAGGAGGCACCGGCCAACCTCAGACAAGTCGTGGACAGGGAGTCACACTAGTGAGGAACTGACCCTTTCACCTTTGGACCCTGTGAGAGAGTCTCAGCTGGTCACCTCAGGGCCCATTTCTCCTCCTTAAAATAATGGTGCTGCCCCAAATTAGTGTCAGCTGCAAACACTTTAGAATCCAACAGATGTAACACTCAGACCACTGTAGAGTTTACTGGTTAGAATTATTGAGCACCCATGGGAGCACCTAACAGTCTAGTCCAGAGTCAACTTTGAAATCAAACTGGCCTGGAATCACATCCTGCCTTCACCACTTGCTCACACAAGATCTTTATCTCCCCAGCCTTAGAATCCTTATCTATAAGTGGAGATAATAATACTCACCTCATAGAGTTATTCTGAGGATTAAATAAAACAATAACCTTAAAGGACTTACCACAGGGCTGGCGCACTGTAAAACTGCAGTAAGTGATACCTGTTGCAATAGTAACTACAAGCACTGTAAAACCTGATCTGAACACCAGACATTTCCCCAATTCACAAGCACACAGACTTCCTATAGGTTCTGCATTCTCTACTAATATTTTCCCATTCCACATAAAAAGGTTCGTGTATTAACACAAGGCATATACTTGTTATTTTTAATAGGCAGGGAGTAAGTACCTATTCCTCTCCCCAGGGATCTAACTTTTTAATGATTTCCACATTAGATTTAACATTAAATGCAAATTGATCCATAAAGTCATCTAATTAGAAATTAAGCATGTCATAGACATTATCCACGATTTAATTAGAAGAGCAACATGATATGATGAGAAATGCCCCTCGCTGAGCGGAGAGGCAGGGGATGGCGCTCCACCTCGGCCAATTACTGGCTGAGACCTGGAAGGTCACTTAGCCTGCCTGGGCCCCTGCAAAAGGAGGAAGTTAGGTTTCAAAGATCCTTTCCAGTCAAAAGCTAAGAAATCTATAATTCAAATCACTTCAGTAATTATTGATGGAGAAAATAGGCTCTGGGGATGCAAAGACTCAGTCATGCCTTACAAAGTTTGCAGATTAGGGAAACCACAGACTGTTCCAGCCACCAACACACCCTGGCTTGCAAAGTGGGAAGCATTTGAATTTTCATTCTAGACTGCTATCTGGCATGTTCCTCTGCCCTGCCCTCCCCTGTTGGGTGGCTATGTCCTCACTATTTACTTCCCAAAGCACAGTTTCCAAATCTCAGAGCTCAGCACTCAAGACGGTACAGCTGGTCAAGCTTTTTGCTGTTTAAACCATTACCCCCAGCCCACCCACCCAGGACTTCTCCCAGATTAAATTCTGAAAAGGTCACCAAGATTTATCTCAGCACTGCCTGTCCTTTTCAGTGCAAAACAATCCTTGTCCCTAGCCTGGACTTTTGACCAAAAAAGTGGAAGGGGATGAGGTGGAGAGGTGTTTAATCTGGAATTAGCAAGTGGCACAGCATAGAAGAGGGTGAGGGGTGCACAGGAGGGCCAGGGACTGCTGCTGCCTGCATGAAACAAGGCATGAGGCCGAGTCAGCAGCAGCATCTCCCTCTCAGGGAGCTCACGGGACAGCACCGTACATCTTACCCACATCAACGTGAGTGATATTCGGAGGTACTCTCCTTACCTCTCACGGTGGCACAAGGACATGCCACCACAGTCCCTCCTCTCCTGGGCACGAAGACCCCATCCCCTTCCAGGCACCTTCATCTCCCCAAACTGCTGTTTTACTCTGCCTGGGTGGAACAGGGGCTGCTGCTTGTGGACAGGCCCTGAGAAGGGACTAGGACAGTGATGGCGAACATATGACATGCGTGTCAGAGGTGACACACGAACTCATTTTTTTGGTTGATTTTTCTTTGTTAAATGGCATTTAAATATATAAAATAAATATCACCCAAAAATATAAATCTTTGTTTTACTATGGTTGCAAATATAAAAAAATTTCTATATGTGACACGGCACCAAAGTTAAGTTAGGGTTTTTCAAAATGCTGACACGCCGAGCTCAAAAGGTTCGCCATCACTGGACTAGGATGACCCAGGCCAGGACAGTGAACCTTGTCCTGAGTCCTAGAAATTTCACTACCAAAGCAATGGTCTCTAAGACCTAGGAACCCCAGAAAGCAACCATGACCTAGACGCGGTTGTTCAGAAGACCCTTGGATCCCCAAGAACACCCCAGAACAAAGTTTGCAAACTCTTAAAGATAGGAAACCGCCCTTAATTGAATATGACGCATGTAAAGCACATGGAAGTAAAATTTGTACGATTCAGCCCAAATGAGGGTAGAGGAAGATACTTAAGGTTACATTAGGATGGAGGCTATTACAATTTAATGAAACTTCTCTTTAAAAAAAGGATCGCTATAAAACAAATGCAAAAATCCATCTGACTATAGATTGGTCTTGAACTGTACTTGAGACTTACAGGGATGAGACAAGAGTGTAATTTTTTAAAAAAAGGAAGGAATTGGGTTCAGAAATAATACCCTTCCATGAAATCAAAATGTTCATACTTAGAAAGCACTTTCACTTTAACTGTCTTCTTTCAAGACAGTCATGTGAAGGGGATGTGGGGTGACCGCTTATTTCTACTTCATGCTCTGAGAGGTGAAGAACCTGCTGAAGATCGTCCCACAGCCAACGACAGGTCTAGCATGTGAGCCTTAAGTCATGTCTGGGCCAAGCACTGTCCTTGAACCACTATTCACGAAGACCAGCCGTGACCTTCCCCAGAGATGTTCACACATCTCTGTCTGAGAGACAGTGGGAGGAGGGGTGAGGTTATGAGCTTATTTTGAGCTATTATTATCTGAGCTTCCTTTACTTACCCTACCTCACAAGAAAACCACTTCTTCCTCCTCTATCTCAGTCAAGGTGCATCTGAGTCAGTCAGGGTTCTAAGCACTTTATATTCATTAACTCATTTAACTCATACAACAGCCCTATAAGGTAGACACTCCTGTTAATACCCTATTGTCCAGTTCAGTAAACAGCAAGGTTAAGTAATTTTCCCAAAGGCAAAGAGCTGGAAGCATGAGCTGGGAGCCAGGAAGTCTGAGCCTAGATGCTGTTCTTTTGACCACAAGGCTATCCTTGTACCAGGTCCCAGGGTAGTAGATTCAAATGTGCCATAGAACTGGGGTGAGAAATGGGGAACAGAACTCCAACTGCTCGCTGTTGATACCATACGAAGCCCCTTAGCTTCCAGATGCTTCCAGCTTTCAGAAATGTGCAGGTCACCACCTCCTTTCCCTCCCTCCTTCCACCTTCCATTATTGGGTTACTGCAGGAGGATCGTGTATTAAGGCAAACACTACTTTGACATAACCTAATAACCACCCATCTCCCAGTGTTAGGCAAGAAGGAATGCTACAGGGCACACGTGCAAACCTGATTCTCAGTCCAGGAGTGATTTCTGTGGGAAGTGTAATTCCATTGTCCACCTCGCCCAGCAGATCTTATATCCATAAAACGCAAAACCTCCATCAGTCAGGACCCACAGGAATGAAAGGCCCTGCCTCCTCTCCCATGTTTCAGGTGCAGCTAGACCCCATCTGGTGACAGAAAGTCAAACCTAATCTGATCTTTCCATTTAGAAACACAGACACACACACACACACACACACACACACACAGCTGTGTGTAGAAGGCAGCATTATAACACAGACATAATTGTCCCACATTCAGCTCCGCTGCTTACTTATATATTAGGCTAAAATTACTCCCGATATTGTAGCCTATGATCAGTATAAACTACGTTCATTGTAATACTCTGTGGCCACACTTTGGACTGTTAATGGCTCATTCTCTAAGGGAGACGTACAAATTCACACAAGAACTTACGGGATGTGGGTTTGTATCTGCATTGAAAGAAGCTGAAAGGCAAAAAACCCGTACTTCAGATCCCGGCACAGTTGCTCAGTTGGTAGTGGCAGAAGCTGTGATCTCAGGGGAAGAAGCCATGCAGCCCAAGTGGGGAACTGAGAGCCAAGCTCTAGTGTTCTCTGCTGCTGACTCCAAACAGGGTTGACAAACTAGCTTCCAGGCCAAACCTGGCCCGCCATCTGCTTTCGTATGGCCTGCGAGCTAAGAATGGCTTGTAGATGTTTAAATGGTTGAAAATAATCAAAGGGATATAAATTACATAGCATTCACACTTCAGTGTCCATAAAGAAAATGTTATTGGAATACAGCGATGCCTGTCGACTGGCATCTTGTCTATTGTCTGTGGCTGCTTTCATACCAGCAGAGATAAGTAGAGGTGACCAAGACGACCAGGTCTGCAAAAATATCTAGTCTCTGGCCTTTTACAGAAAAAGTGTGCAGACCCCTAACTTAAAAGCACTGCTAGCCCTGGTTGGTTCAGCTCAGTGGATAGAGCATTGGCCTACGGACTGAAGGGTCCCAGGTTCGATTCTGGTCAAGGGCACATGCCCCGGATGTGGGCTCGATCCCCAGTAGGGGGCATGCAGGAGGCAGCCGATTGGTGAGTCTCTCTCATCATTGATGTTTCTACCTCTCTCTCCCTTTCCCTTCCTCTCTGAAATCAATAAAAATATATATTATAAAAAAAAAAGGAACTCTTACCATTTGCAACGTCATGGATGGAACTGGAGAGCATTATGCTAAGTGAAATAAGCCAGTCAATGAAGGAAAAATACCACATGATCTCACTCATTCATGGATAATAGAGACCATTATAAACTTTTGAACAATAATAGATACAGAGGCAGAGCTGCCTCAAACAGATTGTCAAACTGCTGCGGGAAGGCCGGGGAGGGTTGGGGGGCAGGAGGTAGGGGGGTAAGAGATCAACTAAAGGACTTGTATGCATGCATATAAGCATAACCAGTGGACATAAGACATTGGGGGATAGGGGAGGCTAGGGGACTGTCTAGGGCGGGGGGATAAAATGGACACATATGTAATACCCTTTGTAATACTTTAAGCAATAAATTTTAAAAAAAATAAAAAAATAAAAATAAAACTGAGAAAATAAAAAATAAAAAATAAATAAATAAATAAATAAATAAATAAATAAATAAAAAAGCACTGCTAGTGCCTGGCCAGGTGACTCGGTTGGTTGGAGCATCATCCTGTATGTATACCAAAAGGTTGAGGATTTGATTTCCAGTTAGGGCACATACCTAGGTGGAGGTTCCATCCATAGTCGGGGCATGTATGGGATAGATGTTTCTCTCCCTTCTTCTCTCTCTAAAAATACTCAAAAACGTATCTTTGGGTGAGGATTAAAAAACAAAACACACACACACCACACACACCACACACACAGACACACACACACAACATTGCTAGAAATAAGACATTGACAAAACGTAAAGTCCAGGAGGAAAATACGAATGGTCACTTTCCTGATCAATCGTTTGTGTCTTGGATTCAGCAGCACATGCCCCTTTTCTGAGAGAGAAAATAGGCTGGATTGGGGGTCCAGTGATTCTGCTTGTTCTGTGGCTCCAATGCAACAGAAAATGAGGGCAGAGCAGAAAGCATTCACTAGAGCTCCTTTCAGCCCTCAGCGGGAAGCTGACAGGCAGAGCCAGAGCAGGACGGGAAGCCACTAGGCTATGACCTCTTTGTGAAGTTTCTTAGTGGAGAGTCTCAGTTTTGGAAGGAGGGTGGGTGGGGCGAACTAGGAAGTGAGCACAATATTCCTTTGTCAAGACTTTTTGTTGTTGTTAATCCTCACCCGAGGATATTTTTTCCACTGATTTTTAGAGAGAGGGGAAAGGAGGGGAAGAGAGAGAGAGAAACATTGAAGTGAGAGAGACACATGGATTGGTTGTCTCCCGCACGCTCCCCAACTGGAGCCGGGGATGGAGCCTGTGACCGAGGTATATGCCCTTGACCTGGAATCGAACCTGATACACTTCAGTCCATGGGTCAATGCTCTAACCACTGAGCAAAACCAGCTAGGGCGATTTTATTTTCTTTTTTAAAGATGATCTAGGATTATCCATGCCCTCCTTTTTCCCATCTTCCTCACCACCTCAGTTAATCCAGGAACCCCTAGAGTTGGGGTAGCCAGATTTAGTAAATAAAAATACAAGATGCCCAGTTACATTCGAATGTCACATAAACAAGGAATAATTTGTAATATGTTTGTCCCAAATATTGCTTCTCTAAAATTCAAGTTAGGGAGTAGACTTATACTAAAAAAAAGTACTGATTATTTTTCTGATATTCAAATTTTACTGGGCATCCTGTATTTTACCTGACAACCCTACATAGAATCCAAATTATGCAGACTCCTAGAGCCCAGCCTTTCTGGCGAAGACCCTGCATGGCAGGTCCTGTCTCTAGGAGCCCTGCTCACATTCACCATGGGCGCCCTGGGCTCCCCAGTGTGGGAGCTTGTCTACTGCAGCGTCCAGAAACAGCATCCCCAGGAGCAAGTGAGAGGAATGCCACCATCCCATCCTCCCCTCGACACACCAATATATCCGACATGCACATCTTTGGGATGTGGGAGGAAGCTGAGGTACCCAGAGAAAACCCATGTTGACATGGGGAGAACATGTCAACTCCACACAGACAGTGGCCCCAGTGGGAGTCAATTTTTTTCTCTCATCAATGTTATAAATGATATCGATCAAAGACCTGCCGTATCTGGCCCCCAACTTGAGAAGCCGCCAACTAGACAGAAGGCCAAAGACCTTCCCAATTCAGTTTAGGTCCAAGCTTAATGGTTTTCCTTGTCCATTCAGACCCAAGTACAACTTAAGACTCACTTCCTCCCTGCACTCCCCATTACTGTCTTCCCAGATGGTACCCCTTGATTGCTGTCAATTCAAAATTGCCCTCTGATGTTTGATAAGCAACCCCAACCATACTGGATTTGACTTATTCTCATCCAGATAAAAACCTGGCTTCTCATTGTACTTTTTTCCTAGTACAGTGGGGCCTTGACTTACGAGTGTCCCAACTAACGAGTTTTTTGAGATACCAGCTGTCTCTCGGACGATTTTTTGCATTGAGTTGACAGAGTAAATTGAGTTAACGAGCTCCTTAATGAACTCGGTCTCGGAACGAATTAAACTCTAAACTTGTAAGTCAAGGCCCCACTGTACCTCCCACAGGATTAATATATTTCCCAGGGGCAGAAACACTAATGTAATGGTGGTGGTGGTGGTAACATTTTAGCCCTTAATATAGTCTAGCCAATGTGCCAAGTACTTTACATGCATTATTTAATTTCATCTTCAAAACCACCTTTGAGGTAATTATGTTATTATTCCCATTTTACCACATGAGGACAGTGACACAGAGTTTGGGTAACTTGCCCAAGGCCACAATGCAACTAAGTAGGGAGCTGGGATGGGAGTCATCACATCTAAGCATCAACTGAAAAAGTGACCAGGCCTCGCAGGAGGAAGCTGAGCCAGCAATGAAGGGGTCCAGAGGCGAATGGTCAGAATGGTAGAATGAGAACTGAGCGCACCTTGACATGTTTATATCTAAGGGCTAAAAACAGCAATTTGCTCCAATAAGGAGCTGATGTTATTGGATGGATGGATGGATGGATGGATGGATGGATGGATGGATGGATGGATAGATGGATGGATGGGCCAGTGAAAGAAAAAATGGATGAGCAGATAGGTAAGTAGGAGGTGGAAGATTTTTAAGGGAAATTGCATGAAGAAATAATTTAAGAAGACTGAACATATATAGGGCTATTACACAATGTCCCTCAAAAGATGCCAATTGCCCAAGTGGACCTGAAAATGGACCCTCCACTTTTAGCCCAGAGTACCTTACTTACACGTGTAGCCCTAGCTCTGGGCTCTGGGACCCTGATGGAAAAAGAAGTGAGGGGACCTGGAGAAGGGGAGCTGAGAGGAGAGGCAGGTTTGGCACATTCGGCCCTGGAGAATGATGGATGAGTTTAAGGAGCTTGTTGCAGCAATCAGACAATGGCTTTGTAGGAGGAGCGGAACTTGTGAAGGACCCCAAGTTTGCTCCATTGTTACTATTAATTTGTTATCTTGCTGTCTCTGCTACTTTACCTTGGTTACCTTTACTTCCTTACCTGTTTCCTTGCAGTCATTCTCAGTAAAACCTGAGAAGATAAAGGACCTGTTTGCAATCTTTAGGGGACAAAAAGGGAGATGGGAATCTGCATCACACAAACACACACCCTGACGTGGGGGAAAGGACACTAAAGGACTAAAGTGGGCCTAGCCTTTAGACCTCGGCCCTACCAGCCAAGACCCCTGAGCTAAGGTTCTCAACCTCCTGGCCCTTTAAATGCAGTTCCTCATTTATGCTGTGACCCAACCATAAAATTATTTTCGTTGCTACTTCATAACTGTAATGTTGCTACTGTTATGAATCGTAATGTAAATATCTGATATGCAGGATGGTCTTAGGCAACCCCTGTGAAAGGGTCATTCGACCGCCAAAGGGGTCGCGACCCACAGGTTGAGAACCACTGGTCTAGTTGGTTCCTGAGAGGTTCATGGTATGCAGTATCCCAGAGGGTAAAGAGAAGCTGAGCTGGGAAAGCCCAGGGTTTGGTCTTAGGGGGTCCCTGGTGACTAGTGAGGTGGCTTTAGACAAATCTGGATCAAATGAACAAAATATTACTTCATAACGAGGCCAATCTCTTCCAACTCCTGTTCTACTCAGGACTTCTGTTGTTTCTGATCACTAATCCTGCACATGCTACTACTTATTTCTTCCTTCCACCTTCTGACATGACCTAACCATCTCTACCTGTTGGCTAAAAATTAATTTTTATGGTCATCTCTTTATAAACAGCTAAAGCAATATAGAAATGTATGAGGTAGAAAAGGAGAGTCCTTACATAATCCTAAATCCTAAATAAGTGATCACTATTAGCATTTGATATATATTCTCACCTCAAAATTAATACACATAAAATTATAATACATACTCTTTCTATATACATTTATATTGAAAATAGAATCATACTACACATACTGATCTATAATCTAACTTTCTCACGTAATTTCTTTGCCATCTTTCCGTAACAAAACAGAAGTTGACCTCATCACTTTCAACAACTGTTTATATCAGCAGTCGCCAACCTTTAAGACCACCGGTTGGCAACCTCTGGTTTATATAACATTCACTATACGGTTTTACTAAATTTTATTTAACTATTCCTTTATTGATGAATGTTTTAAAGTCCCCGTTTGTCACTACACTAAAGAATATGGTGAGGAACATCCTTGTACATATTTATACTGCTCTTCCCTTAGGATAAATTACATGAAGTAGAGCCACCAGGTCATAGAGTACCACACACTGAACATTTCAAATTCCTATTGTCAAAAGGCCCTCCAGCTCTAGCTGATTTGGCTCAATGGATAGAGCATTGTCCTGTGGACTGAAGGGTCCCACATTCCATTCTGGGCAAGGGCACATGCCCAGGTTACAGGCTCAATCCCCAGTAGGGTGCATGCAGGAGGCAGCCGATCTCTCTCATCATTCCTGTTTCTCTCTCTCTCTCTCCCTCTCCCCTCCCTCTCTGAAATCAATGAAAACTGTATTTAAAGAAAGGCCCTCCAAAAAAGCTATACAATTTAGACTCCTGCCAGTAGTGTGTAAAATTTGCCCCCTACCCTCAACTCAATCAAGGGTGTTTTGGATCAAAGGAGTTAACGCCTTCAGCAAGATAAAGTCTCTGACTCACAAAACTGCCCTTGGAACTCATCCATACTCACCTCACCAATTCTGCCTCTTCAAGGAAAACAGGCAGAGTTTTATTACACTTGTCCAGGGTTCAAGAGCCTAACCGGGTCAACTCTGGGCTGCACTAGGGGATGAATAATTACACAGGCCTCAGGTGAAGACAACTATTCCACAGAGAGGTCCCTAGCACTGGACTCAGAGCACAAAGCACAGGACACACATAGGACCCTTGTCAACATGCAGAGAGCCTGTAGCTTCTGCAAGACAGACCCCTGCAGAGGAGCAGCCGCTGGAGCTGAGATGTATATCCCCACTCATCATCCTTGTCCTCTAAGGGACTTCGGAAACCGCAAGATCAGAGCGAGGGCCAAGAGCACATATTTTAGCAATAGAAAAGAAAGTTCTTTAAAATAAAACCCACTGCCACTAATCAGTGTAGCATAAGATTTCATGTTACCAGTACCCTTAGGGAAAAACTGTTCTTTGTTCATATTCTTTCAGTATGAATACTGATCAGCACCATGAGCATCAAAATGTTTGTTTCACTTCTGAAGGCTATTTCCACAGTTCTTCCCTGTCTTTTTACACAGAGCTCACCAGACAGAAGCAGGGTGCTATTTAAAGATCACAGTCATATTATGTGCACCCAGCACCCCACTGTGCTAGACAACGGTGTGGACCACTCGAAACAACAGGGCAAGAGGGCTGAAGGACCCCAGTTTAATATACTTTTTAAATGTAACTACTCTCGTGTTTATCTCTCCCCACATCATCAGCTATCACCTCCTCTCCTCTCTAGCAGATGCCACCTCTCTATTTAGAGTCATAAATGGCCCTCTCCAGCTGTTTATGCCGTGGTAAGCAGAAAGTAAGCAGAGTAGAACTGCGAATACATGATGAGTAGCGTAGCTAAGGTTGAGCAGGTCGCCTGGGAGTGAAGTGGTTAAGTTCTGGTGCACAGACTTTGTGAAGCTACTTCAAGTGCCATCCTTACATCTGGTCATGTGCCTTAAAATGGCTTACAGATAGCCCTATCACGTCCTTGGTGGAGGGCTTTTGTTTTTGACACACAGAAGCAGGCAACTGGCCAGCCACCAAATGCAAGAAGTGTGAGGAGTGCAAGGGTGATCCTAGGTCTCGGGTCCAGTTCTTTCAAAAGAACACATCAACTGCTTTCCCCCACAGCAAGTGAGACAAACATCTAGTCATACAAGTACAGCACCACAAGTAAACAAGTCTTCTGCTGGCTCTATGCTTCTGCTAAAAGAAAAAGGGTGGGGGGGGGGGGGGTGGAGTGCGGCAAATGTTGTTATTTCTTTCCCTTAAGTCATCTGGAAAATCTCCAACTAGCCAACAATTTGGTTTACAACACTCTCCTCCTAGGCACAACAACTGAGATCTACAAGGATAACATCGCAAGGTGAAGATAGTGCTGGGTTCAAGACCAGCACTATGACCTTGGGCCAATCACACGCCCCCCTTTTTTTTTCCAGCTGTTTTCCCATCAGTGCAAAATGGGACTGACACCCTCTTCTCCAGGAACAGAGGGCCCCATGGAGAGTGTGAGGGGATTCAACAGTGACCACCCGTCCTCTGATGGGGTCTGCCAGGCTGAGCCTCCCACTCAAGCTTGGAGTGTTCACAAACTTCAGGACACGGGCATCGGGGGTGCCCCATCTGATCCAGCCACACCACAGGATCCTGAGAGTCCCAGAAGGAACCAGGAAGGAAAGGAGAGCAATGACAAGTGCCCAGCTCGACCACAGCAGGCTGCAGCCCGGAGCTCCACTGTCAGCTTTAGAAATCTCTTTACACAGGAAAACCAGCCTCCATCCAAGAAAACCTTATCTATACTAGTAACCCCAATATATAAAACACATTAAAAGTGCCATTAGAACTTAATTATTTAAGTTATAGTATCTTCTTGTAAGTATAACAAGACTGTCCTCATGAACATAAGTTTAAATCTCAGTGAAGCATTTAATACATTTCTCTTTTAACTACTACATACAGAAAGTCCTGATTCATATGTAGTTGCAAATGGTACCTACAAGTATTTAACCTTTTACTTTCAGTCTGGGGAATCTACTCGATAAAACTAATCCAGACACCTGAAGGTAGGACAGTAGGAAAATTGTAAAGATAGGTAACATTTCTTATTAGGAAATGTTCAATTCAGAGAGAGTTGACGAGTGGTTTCACCAGTCAGTTTAAGCTTTTATTTCTGGAAAAAAACACTGTTAAAATGTATCTTAGAACATAATTCAACATTCAATGAGGTCAATTCTAAAAATCCTCAGACTTAGTACCAGGCTGTGACAGATATTTACGCAAAATTTCAAGAGTCCAATTTATTTTGTTTCCCACATTAAGTTCAAACTAAGTTTCAATTTCATCACTCACACTCTAGCAGCCCCTGTAAATAAGCATGGTGAGAACAAGCCAGCATTGCCTAATGGTGATCATTCAACTTACTTTAAAAGTTTCAGCAAGATACACACGTGAGGGCAATCAGACGCTATGTGAGGGATTCAGATAAGGGAGTTTCCTTTGCCAGCCGATGTAGGAAAGAGATCTATCACCTCACATGAAATATTTATAGCTCAACCTTTTCTTGAATGGTCAACAACCTGTAGTATGAAAAAGTAAACTAAGAATTACTATCCACACCACCACAGATAACCCGTAAGAGTAAAACATCTTAGTATAATGTACACATTGTGTGTTACATGTATAGCACCATTATGAAGGTTATCTGTTCGATAAGCAGGTTTTGTATATACAAGACACAGCTTCTGGTAATAGCTGGTAGACAAACCAACATCTTGGTAATTTTCACTGTCATCATCTTCACAATAGAAGATAAAATTTTCAGCTAAGATCTGGAAACAGCCTAAGTGCCCATCAGTAGATGAATGGATTAGAAAACTGTGGTACATCTACACAATGGAATACTACGCTGCTGTAAAAAAGAAGGAACTCTTACCATTTGCAACGGCATGGATGGAACTGGAGAGCATTATGCTAAGTGAAATAAGCCAGTCAATGAAGGAAAAATACCACATGATCTCACTCATTCATGGATAATAAAGACCATTATAAACTTATGAACAAAAATAGATACAGAGGCAGAGCTGCCTCAAACAGACTGTCAAACTGCAGTGGGAAGGCCCGGTGAGGGGAGGGGGGCAGAAGAGGGGGGGGTAAGAGATCAACTGAAGGACTTATATGCATGCATATAAGCATAACCAATGGACATAACACTGGAGGGTAAGGGAGGCCAGGGGATTGTCAAGGGTGGGGGAAAAAAGGAGACATATGTAATACCCTTTGTAATACTTTAAGCAATAAAACTAAAAAAAAAAAAAAATCAAAGTAGACAATAAATAAATAAGTAAAAAGAATGAAAAAAAAAAAAAGAAGATAAAATTTTCTTCACTTCTGTGTGTGTCCAGTGTTTCAATGGGTCTTTCTCATGTTCGCCTGAATACACACATACAAATGCCAGCTAAATGCTGACAACTGCCATGTCCACACTTCTATGGAGAGGGATCGCCAGGGCATGAGTATGCAGGCTTGGAGCCTGCCCTAAGCAGGGTGAGCGCCGGGTTCTTCCCGGACTGCATCATTCTACAATGACACCAGTTAGGTTCAAAGAGGATGGTGCAGCAAGGCCTTGGAAGCCATGAGAGCATTTTTCAGATAAATTTCTTATCACCGCTTCATTTATCTCTTCTTCTGGAGAATTCGCTAGTTCTTTCATTTGGAGGTTGTTTCTTTGTTTCCTCATTTGGGTTGTCTGTTTGGGTTTGTCATCAGAGCATTTTTCATGTTAGATTAAAACATGGTAGAATTCTCAAATTCTGAAGAACAGGGTAAATGCTCTGGGTGGGCCTAGGAAAATGTGAGAAGATACAGAAGACCTGCTGGTTCTCAAAAATGGAAATTACAAGAAAGAAGAAATGTGAATTCTTCTGTCAGCTCAGCCCCTGCCTGGGCCCTCAAGCCAAGCAAGAAGCCCAGCTTTCAAGAGCAGTGGAGAAGTTTAGTCCATCCCCCCTTCTCTCCTTCCCAGAGGGTAGAAGCTTTTTCATTCACTCACTCACTCACTCACTCACTCATTCAGTCATCCCACAAATATCCATTGGATGTCTACATTGCAAGGCTGGAGAGCTGGGCACACGCATGGCATGTTTTCATCAGCATATGCTTAATTATATTTTATTTTGGAGAGTTCTGCCCTTAAAGATACCAAAAAAGAGTGACCATCATCAGAACCATGGCTCACTCCTGTTAATAAAAGTTACAGCATTTGGAAATGTTAGCTATTACCATCACTTCCAAATACTTTTACTTGTGCACACACACTCTGAGCTTCTCTGTACTAGGCAGAATACAAGGCTGAGATACCGTTACTCCCTCCAGGCACTCAGACGGAGAGAATGAGGTAAGTTCAAGATGTAGAAGACGATGTGATTAATGCTAATGTTGAGTTACAGTATGGGGGACTGAGGGAAAGAAGGAAGGCGTAGTTACAGTATCGGAACTAAGCTGCTGTGAAATAATGGACATTCTTCTCTTTAGAAGAAGAGCTCACAATGGCAAAAGTGTATCCCAAGTAAGTGCAGGTGGAGGAGAAGGCACAGAGGCAAAGAGATAGTTGAGCGTGATTGAAACTGGGGAATACTGGGTGGGAGTGACCGGCCAGGAGGTTGGAAGAGAGGACCAAGACTTTCTCAATGGGAGTCAATATGATTGGGGTCACGTGGTATCAGACACCTCAATCATCTGTAACGTCTCAAAGCAAGGAAGAGTGGCTCCTTCAGCAAAATTCCAAACTGAGTGGTCACACTGCATTCTCCCAGAACTTGTCAGGAGGCCCGTCCAACACACACACATCGTCTTCCTCTCGTCTAGGTACATGGAAGGGAGCTCCCAAAACCAACCACCACAATGCCGACTCAGCCGTAATAGAAGATAAGTATAATAAGACATGTCTCTGACTTGGCAGGAGTCAAGTTCTTCCAACATAACTCTTTTCTACTCTCTAAAATGAAACCCATGCCGTTTTTTTAACAGCATGTCCAGGGCCACTCTGCCTCCAGGGGATTTACTGTTTTAGCCAATTTGCTTAGAGGATAACTGTGCAAATTTGCACTACCCCATGAGCCTGGGTTTGAAAAGGAGGGGAGGGATCTCCAGCTATAACAGGAAAGAATTTAATAAAAAGCAGAAGCCAGAACCCGTGCAATCGATGGCTGCTCTTGCAGGTCAACTCACGCTGGCACCGTTCACCCAGCTCTCTGAGGAACACAACAAATGAATCCCAGTGGCCCCAAAGTCATCCCCTCCACAGATACTAGTATATTCTGAACGCCTATTATAGGCAAAGCACTATGGAGAATATAAAGTTGTACTAGCTGCAGCCCATACCCTGAAAGAGCTTACAGTTTAGGAGGAAGAAAGGACACCTACAAAGGACAGTTAAACACGCTGGACTTAAACACGCTGGATGGTGAAAGTGGCATGAAGACATTGACGGGCCAAAGGAAGTGAAGACCCCCTTCTGGCAAAGGAAGAGCAGACTGCGAGAAGACGTCCTGAAGGAGCAGCTGCGGAAAAAACCAGTGTGCTAGGAGCTATTACTCCCACGGGCTGGGCAGAGGAATCCAGGCTCAGCGAGCCTGGGTGACTTGCACAAGGTCACGCACATCATTGGTGGCAGAGCCAAGACCCAAAGGTCTCCTCCCCTGCTAAAAGAAGCTTTCCTGGGAGTACAGCACATTGAGAAAATGCCGTGAACCCCGTTTGTAGGAAGGATACCTAACGGGGCACCAGGCTAGAGAGATACACTGAGGCCACATTGCGGGGTCTCCTACTCCAGGCGGAGGGAATGCGCACGCTGGTTGGGGATGAAGCATGTAGGGACTGGGAGGCTTTTGAGGAATGAGAGTTTGGGATCAGGTGTAGGGACTAAGAGCCACGGGGCCAGCCGGTCTGGGTTTGTATCCCAGTGCTGACAGCTATGTAAAACTGTGGTCAAGGTATTTAATGTCTCTGTGCCTCCACTTCCTCATTTATTAAGTGGGGACGATAATCCTAAACCTACTTCACAGAATTATTGTGAAAATTAAATGAATTGCAAAGCAGTAAGAATAATGCTACCCATAAGAACTGCTATCAACATATTATTAGATAATGATGGTTATAATGATGCAGCAACTTAATTAACCAGATGAGACTCACTGAGGTTGGCAGATTATCTGAGGGAGGACTGGAGTAGTTCAGACAACGGAAGATGGTAGTAGCTGCAGGGGGAATGGAAAGGAAGCAACCGATTTGAGGGATCTGAAAACTGGGAAGGAGAGATGTTTCCCTGAGGCTTGCAGCCTGGGAAAAAGGTAGCGCTGCTTGGGGGGCGGGGGGGGGGGGGGGTGCCGCTCAGCAACAGAACCTGCTGGACCAGCCGTGGGCAAACTACGGCCCGCGGGCTGGATCCGGCCCGTCTGAAATGAATAAAACTAAAAAAAAAAAAAAAAGACCGTACCCTTTTATGTAATGATGTTTACTTTGAATTTATATTAGTTCACACAAACACTCCATCCATGCTTTTGTTCCGGCCCCCGGTCCAGTTTAAGAGCCCATTGTGGCCCTCGAGTCAGAAAGTTTGCCCACCCCTGCGCTGGACTCTGCTCCCTGCACATCCAGGCACACTGCTCTGAGCCTCAGTCTTCCGCCTCTATAATGGGGCTAACAATCGTACCCTTTCTCCTTTGGGCATTGTTGTGCGAACTTGGCCACAGGCATTAAGACATAAACCACTGTACAGATAAAAGGCACAAAGCAAGAAAGAGTTGTGACAAGGGATCAGCCTGGGGAGTGAGCCCCCGGAGAGAGAGGAGCCCCAAGTTAACCTTGTCCACCCGTAACCTTCCCAGATAGGAACAGTGAGGGTCAGTTCCACATGCTCACCCTGCACAGCTGCAGGCTGATGCCAGCCCAGAAACACGGCACCTGAGGCTGGCACGGTACTGAGGATAGCACCCCCCAAGGGTCTGGTTCAAGGGGCAGACCAGGAGGCAGCCCCCAATGGGACAGCAGGAGTCACCATTCCAGGGCACACCAGAGATAAAGTTTGATGTGCAGAGAAAAAGAACACCCACTGACTCTACCTCCTCCAGCTCTCCAGTCGTAAAGCCTGTGAACAGATCAAAAGAAGAGTCTGGAGCCAGCCAGAGAGGGCTGGGGAGCAGGAAGCAGGCCCTGGAGCAGGCAGCCCCCAGCATTTGCCTTCCACTGTAACCAAATGTTTGTTTACATGCCCTACATTATCTTGTCACTCCTTGTAAGATTTCTTCTAGAAACTCATTGTTTTTATGTTAAGTGCAGCCTATGCCGTCAAGGAAACAATAAAAATCAGCAGCTTGTATTCCCCATGTAACCAACCTACCTTCCTTCTTTCCTTCTTTCCTTCCTTCCTTCCTTCCTTCCTTCCTTCCTTCCTTCCTTCCTTCCTTTTTGTTAATCCTCACCCAAGGATATTTTTTTCCATTGATTTTTAGAGAGTGGAAGGGAGGGGGAGAAACAGAAAGAGAGACACATCAATGTGAGAGAGACACATCGATTGGTTGCCTCCCACATGCGCTCAAACCAGGACCAAGGCTAGGGATTGAGCCGGCACCCAATGTATGTGCCCTTGCCTGGAATCGAACCTGGGACCCTTCAGTCTACAGGCCAACACTCTATCCATGGAGCCAAACCGGCTAGGGAAAGTTTTCTTTATTTTACATTCAGTAGGAAATCAGGACCCCAGCCCAAGTCTCTTCTCTGGTAGACCCCATGCACCTCCTCACATCATTCACCACCACAGATGGGAATGGTCTCCTTAACACAATCATCTCTCCCACTAGCCGGGGGCTCCTTGAAGGTCCTTAAAAGAGCCTGGAGTCCTCATTCTTCTCTGAACCCCCACCACCCAACACAGACGCTGGCACATACACTGAAATTTTAGCCCATCTTTGGCACCCAAAGACAGTGAGAACCCATAGGCACAACCCACTCTAATCACGCAACTCTCCCCCATACTCAACAAGACGTTCAACAAAGCAGCACCTCATTTATTCAAGCCTTCCTTGTTTGGTTTCCCAAAAACCTGATTTTCCAGATTTAAAAAAAGGGGGGGGGGGCGCTAATTTAGGTGTGAGAGCTTAGTTTGTGTTTTGTTTGAGAGTTCTGTTTGATACAGGTTCTGAAAAAGTAAAAGGCCTTATCACTCCAAAATACAGTCACTAACTTCAAACCACACAAGAATCGTGCGCCTTCTCCTTTCAACCAACTTTCCCGTCTGACTTTCAACAGTTTTTAAGTTGATAAACCAAAGGAAGCCTTTATTTAACAAAAGAAAAAAAAGATCTAAGCAAACAGGTCCTAGTGTTCTCTAAGAATGTAGACTCTAAGAATACAATCTGTCCACACACGGATAAACGCAGTTTTATTAAAGAAAACACAACGGGCTTACACACTCCCTTCAAATAGTGTACACTGTACACACAAAGCAGCAAACGCAGACTCACAGGGACAACAGAGTCACCAGTGGGGGCCTGCTACGGTTTTGCTCAAAAGCTCAACCCTAAGGCAGGAGCCTACGCTGGGGACAGACCCCTGGCTTTGTCCTTCCCGTGCGATCTCTCTCACAACCATCCGGAGGGGCTCAGGAGATGACTGCAGAATCATGCCGTGGAGCCACTTTATTGAAGAAACAGTCAACCGAATTAATCATCCACAAAACCGAGCCCCTTGGCACTAAATATGTTCAAGACCTCAAACACTCCTGGAGTTTCAATTTATTCTAAATATAGACCTGAAATCATAAACTAAGGAGCGAAACCAGCGGGTTTTAAATGAGTGACCAACTCCATTCAAATAGCCCACACTTCTCTTCTGAGGGAAAATAAATGCATCAAGAAATACAATTTCTGCCCAGGCCCGGTGGCTCAGTTGGTTGGAGCAGCATCACAGACACCATAAAAGGACGTTGGTTCTGTTCCTCGTTGAGTGTGTACAGGAAGCAATAGATCCATGTTTCTCCCTCACATCGATGTTTCTCTCTTTTTTTAATTTTTAAATATTTTTATTGATTTCAGAAAGGAAGGGAGAGGGAGATAGATAGAAACATCAATGATGAGAAAGAATCATTAATTGGCTGCCTCCTACACGCTCCACTGGGGATTGAGCCCACAACCCAGGCATGTGCCCTGACCTGACTGAGAATCTAACTGTGACCTCCTGGTTCATAGGTCGACACTCAACCACTGAGCCACACTAGCTGGGCTCTCTTTCTCTCCCTCCCATCCTTCCTTTTTCTCCTTCTCTTCCTTCCTTCCCTCCCTCCCATTCTCCCTTTCTCTCTCTCTTCCCTTCCCTTCCTCTCTCTTGCAAATGTATAAACATATACTTGGGTGAGGATTAAAAAAAAAAAGAAAGAAATAGAATTTCTATAAATTCTCCCATCATGGGAAGAAAAGTGTGGCCTTTAAGAACATTAGCAGAAACTAAAATATATGCAAAACTTATTTCCGCCACACTCCACAGATAAAATGGCACTTTTTTGTTTAATAATTTAAAAATATATTGTGTTTATAGTTTGGATCCTCTCACTACTTGAGCATTTGTCAAGCACCTGGATGTCAGAATTATAAAACTGAATGACGATTCTGCTCCTGTCCACAAGGAGCTCACACGTGGGGTATTTGTACCTAAAATGAAAGGGTTTAATGGGTGATGCTCATTTATCTAAGAAATTTTTAGTAATAGAAAAAAGGTCTGAGGTTCTTTGCAGCAGTATTTTGTTTTCCCTAGTTTAAAAAAGAATTGACATAAATAGAATGATCTGAAAGGGAGATGCTGCTAAACCCAAAGCTGGGGAATTTGAATCAGAGCATTATTCACCAGGACCTGCTAGGTGGCAAGGCCTGCGCTAGATATTCATCACAATCAATCTCCACTCTTCATAATGAATTCATATACCACTTGGCCAACTTTCCGAGAATAAAACACTCCCAGGCCTGTGCTTGACTCGATGGCAGATAACTAATGCTTCCCCCAAAAGATCACATATTCACTTTACTCTATTTGAATAATTTCTCAAACAGTGGGCTGCGTCCAGATAACTCTACATGAAACTAATCTTCAACAAGTGGGATTTCATTCATTCCAACTCACTCAACAAATACGTAGTAAGCACCAACTCCAGGGACTTTCTCAACACTGAGCAATTATACTGGCAAAGAAAACACACATGGAGCCTTCCCTCATGGGGCTTACAATCTAGCAAGTAAGGCAGGTAATCAATACAGTTTATTCGTTTATTCATTTTATGGAGGGAAATAAATGAACAGGATGCAGGGATTCCGAATGACAAGCAGCTGGGTGGGGAGGCAGAGGGGACAACAGGCACCTACTGGATGGGATGGTTATGCCAGGGAGAGTCTCTTTGAAGAGAAAACCCTACAGAAGATATACTCTTGTAACTTTCAAAATATCTGTTACAAAGGCCGGTATGACTGTTACTGAAAAGAGTTCTGAATAATATATATGACTTGGAAAAGAGAAAATATTTTTTAAAAGAGTGATGCTAAATTAATTTGTAAATTAAATGAAACCCCAATAAACACAGTTTCAGAAAAAGTTTTAAAATAGACAAAAGTATTTCTAAAATTAAAGATAGGTAAACTTGTGGGGGAAAATTCTTAAAAAGGAGGGTAATGTGAAAGAAGTAACTGAATTATATATTAAAACCCTTCACAGAGCTATGATAATTAAAGATCCAGGTAGATAGTGAAACATATATGAACTTAATGCATGGGTTCAAGGAGAAAAGATTCAATGAATAGCTGGGACAAGCCAAGCATTAGGTAAAAAAATATCTGTATCCCCACCTCACTCTTTATAACATACCAGATAAATTCTCGACACATTCAACTAAGTGAAGTATTTTATGACTTCTTTTTCTTTTTAAGTAGAAGACTCTTTTGCAATAAGATAGTCCTTTGCATGCAAATAATGAAATAAAAAAAAAACAACACCTTGAAACCGTAAGAGTTGATAAATCTGATTTAAATTTAATTTGTGCCTGGAAAAGTTATATAAATAACAAGGAAAATCAAATCAAAAGGTCATGACAAACCTAGAAAGAATATGTGGGATTTCCCCATTCTACAGTCCCCTGAAGTTTCCCTGAGAGATTATTAGCAATGCTTCTCAAATTTTAATGTGCATACTGTTCACCTGGAATGTGGTTAAAATGAGACTTCTAACTCAGCAGGCCTGGAGTGGGGTCTCAGATTCTGCATTTCTAACCAGCCCCCAAGTGATGTCATGTAGCTAAATGTTATAGAACTTCTCTAAAGAGACGTGGAGCTAGAACTGAAGAGGCCTCAGATAACTTCAAAGAATCACCTGGGAAAGTTTCAGAAGGAACACCCACCAAAGCTTCACCTTGGGCCATTGTGATTTAGGTCAGGGGTGAACAGTGGGAAGCAATATTTAAAAACAAAAACAAAAAATTCCCTGTGTGACAAAGATATTCATCCTGATTTGAAATCCAGTGGAGAAGACGGTCTGAGTTCCTTCCTGCTCTTGCTGGGCTCCGAATGCCGCAGAGGCCTGTCTGAACTTGTAGTTTTAAACCACTCCTTTCCCATACCCAGATCCCACCTGCCCTCCGCTCCCACCCCCAAGTCACCTTTCTGCAGCCTTGTCCTAACAATCTCCTCCCACCTCAAAGGCTGACAAAGGGAGAGAGCACAGCACAGGGGGACGAGGGGCATGGTTAAGGGACATCCTGCATTCGACATCCCCATGAGGGCTCAGGTTTGGTCACTGTTTAACCACTACTGGCTGTGTGATCCCAGGTAAGCCTCCTAACCTCTTAGACTCCACTTCCTCCTTTACAAAACCCAGGTTGTTGTGAGGCACAATCAAGTTAACCTATTGGAAGAAATATGAGTAAACTGGAAAGCATCACAGGAACATTAGTTATTAGGTATGTGACGTCTGTGAACACACACAATTCCAAACCACTCACACTGATATCCCAATAACTTTGTACATCATTCCCCCTCCCATGCCGTCTCAATTCAAGGAAAACAGGTTTCTCCAGGTTTCCATTTTCTAAATATACAAACTAAACTTCATGATTGAAAACAGGTAGAACTTAACATTTCATATCCAGCCTAGTAAAAAGGGCTTCAAATTTGTAGAACATGCCAACAAACAAAAGCTGCGTTATGTCTGCTTATGTACATAACAAATGTACATTTGCAAAACAAATTCTAACTTCTTAAACAACTTCTACTCCATTTCTAAGTGTTGGGTCGCACCTAAAATGTACAGTCCCGTCTCCCCCACCTTCCAAATCTGGGGAACAGTGGAGGAAGTAGGCGTTTTGTTTCCATCCGCACAGACACACATCTTAATTGGTCTCCTCAAGAGAGGTATTTGCTATTTAATCCATTTGCTAATAAAATCTACTGAATTTGGAAGATTCCCTGGCAAAGGAAGTTTGACGCACGTGCCCAACAGACACACTGGATCTATCCTTGGGAAGCATCTGCCTTCCGCACTGCACAGGGACAGGAGGGGAGAAGGAGGTGGCGCCACCAGGCAGGACTCTCAGATCTAATGACACACCTGGCTTCCCTCTTCCCAGGTGCTCAGCCAACCAGAACTCCTCCGTGTCCAGGGGGTATGACTAGGAAAATTCCTCACCTGCCACGTTAGAATTAAGCACCCCATAACCTAACTCCACAGGGCGTACCAGGCAGCAGAAAGGCCTAAGCCAGGCCTTGAGACGGCCCAGTGTCGGCCACAGGTGAAGGGTCCAGTTAGCTAAGCATCCTCATGATGTTCCCTCAGACTAAATCCATAGTAGACAACAGGGGCAGGACAGCAGCCCTGCACAGCCAACCACGCAGATTCCAGATACTACCACAGGGAGCGTGCTGCCTTCAGAGAGTGGGTCCCTCCAGAACACCACACAGGGATATTTCCCAGCAAACGGGTTGCCCAGAGACCATTTGGTTTCAATTAACAGAAACTCACTCCCAATAACCTAAAGGGGGGGATGGGGGGGAGGGCGGTAAGGTTCATTATAAGGCCAAGAGGTCTATCAGAAGACCCCTAAATTGGGAACTGCAGCCAGCTCTGATGGGAAATGGAAAACCATCAGGAAATGAAGCTATTCCCAAGGTCTCTCACCTCCTCCTCTGCGCAACTGCTTTGTTCTTTTCTCTCTGCAAAGCTGGTTGTGTCCACGCTTCTCTGTACCCATGGGTCAAACATCTACTCCCCAGGTAGCTTTTCCCAGAACTACAGTGTGAGCATCAAAGACAAACTAGGATTGCTGTCTCAATCCCAAAATATTCAGGAGACAGAGTTTAACTCAGCTGGGTCAGATGTGCCCCTTTGATCCAAACATCAGAGAGAAGGTGGGTGAGCTGGTCTAACCATAGAGGATATTTACCTGTCCAGCACAATTACAAAAAAAAATAACAGTACAAATGGCAGCTTGATAAACTCCAACCTTTGTTAAAGCCACAAGGCTTTCCAAAGGTATCATCTTGACTTCTTATCATCACTCCAAGGAAGCACAGCTGTATACAGCCAGATCCTCAAATAACAGATAAATGTCGTCTTTGTAGCTTGCTTCCTGGTTGCTCCGGTTGGAGGGAAAAAAAGCAATTTTGTTGTTATCAAATAGGAATTTATTTCTGGTTCATCCTTTTGCCTGGAAATGAGCAAGACCTGGACAATTCATGAAAACGTCCTTGAGATCATGAATTCAAGGATGGGGAAGAGAGGCAGCCATGGTGGAGACACACAAAACACACACACAGAGAACTGAAGCCCTCAAGGCAGTCGTACGAAGATCATTTTCCACAGGTAGAATCTATTCTGTGTAAAGGTTAAATTAAGCAAAGGTCCTTCCTTACAAAAGCCACTGGGCTTTTCATAAAGTGGCCCCAAAGAGTCCATCAGTTGCAGTTTCTTTCACCTAGGGCAGTGGTCGGCAAACTGTGGCTCGCGAGCCACACTCAAGGGGCCAAAGAGCCGCATGTGGCTCGCGAGCCGCAGTTTGCTGACCACGGACGGACCTAGGGCAACAAACACATTCCTCACAGATCATGGGCTGCTCTGTGCAGTTGCTAATAAGATATCTGTTAGCGGAGGCTTACAAATCCATTTACATTGATTTTAATTAAGGAATCAATCCCTCGCCCTGAACAACTTGGTCCAGAGACGATAAGCAATTCAAGATTCAGTCTGTAGTCCCAGCCTAAAATCTGCATTAAAGAGAAGTTAATTCTCAGATCAATGCAGGACAAATAAAAATAACTGGGTTTGTATCTCTTAGCAAAAAGAAACGTCTCTTCCAAGTTTAGACAATAACTCTCCACACATTAATAAGAGGAATATATTTCCAGTGATTTCCTAACAAACTCAACCAGGCAAAGGGATTTTTGGTAAAAGCCTTAAATCTGGAAAACTGGGGTCAGATATTATGACTCTCAAACTTCTAAAGCAGTGGTTCTCAACCTTCTGGCCCTTTAAATACAGTTCCTCATGTTGTGACCCCCAACCATAAAATTATTTTCGTTGCTACTTCATAACTGTAATGTTGCTACTGTTATGAATCGTAATGTAAATATCTGATATGCAGGATGGTCTTAGGCGACCCCTGTGAAAGGGTCGTTCGACCCCCAAAGGGATCGCGACCCACAGGTTGAGAACCGCTGCCTAAAGTCAACTGAGCCCAACCTTCTCAAAAGCTTATCAGAACCTTTCAGGCCAGACTGAAGTTGAACAGAGAATTACCCAAACACAAAACACAAATGACAAGTAAGAGCAAAGTGGCACTCACCAGCCCGGCTGTGCTCTGAATCAGCCGTGCTTCATTTAAGAGGCAGGCAAACTTTTGCATTTGCTTTTATTTTATCTTTTATAAAGGCTGAGGTAGAATTTGACCTTTCTGACCTTTCTGAGCGGACTATGAATTGGAAACAAGCTCAATTTAAAAGACAGCATCAATGTATGACTGCTCACCATTTCATTTTTTTAAAATATATTTTTACTGATTTCAGAGAAGAAGGGAGAGGGAGAGAGAGAGATAGAAACATCAATGATGAGACAGAATCACTGATTGACTGCCTCCTGCATGCCCTCTACTGGGGTTGGAGGCCGCAGCCGGGTATGTGCCCTTGACTGGAATCAAACCTGGGACCCTTCAGTCCGCAGGCCAACGCTCTATTCACTGAGCCAAACCAGCTAGGGCATCATCATTTCATTTTGTTCCTTTCTTTTTCCTGGTCCACCCAGTCTATTTTTAGACTTTTATCAGAACTTCCAATGATTCCTCATAAACCTATAGTGGAAAAAAAGTCTAGTTTCAGTCCCATTTTCTCAAATCCCCCAGCTAGCCAATACCAATTGATGCAGGGACAGAAGAGTTAGCCAATACGTGAAAACACATCACACTTGATTTTAATTTTTTAACATCAAAAAAGTCCATAAACTCACAAACAAAACCGAAAGCAGCAGTGAGCACCTACCCCGCACAGACAGGGACCCCAACCTGTGTCTGCTCCAACTTAGGAACTCAGACAAGTGGAGGCTGCTCAAAAAAGAGAAGAATAAATCTAAGTTGCAGCAGACCCATTACACTGGGAGACAACCACTTCATGTTTCTCCCTTACTTTTAAAAATATTTAATAGAACAGTTATCAAGTTGATTTTGAAGTTTGTAGGACCAGCCTGAAACACTGCAAAAGGAACACCCCACCCCCCTACCCCCCACCCCGACAAAGACCCTGTGTATAAGGAAATAAATTGCGAGCAAAAGCAAGAGGCAGACCAGGGCTCAGGCGGCTGGCACAAGCTTGTGTTCTCTCCTCTCTCCTTCCCTCCTCCCTCCCCTCCCCTCCCCTCCCTTCCTTTCTGTTTCTCAACTGGGTGAACAAAACAAAAGGAGTTGACACTTTAGCTATACATATGGACTCCAGAGCTCTCTGCCTAATGTCAGCTTGCCTGCCCACAAGTTTGAAGATTCACTGGAACACCAAAGCTCCTTGAAACGTTGCCATGCGTTTGCTGGAGCCTTTCGGCAGACGCAGCCTGCCACCTTCCCTGGCTGAGTTGTGCAGGGCTGCTCAGCAGACCAGGGCATGCCAGTGTAGCCTGACATTCGGATCAAGACCACAAATTATAACCAGTTTCAGTAAATTGACTCGAGTGCCTTTGTTCCTCAGACATACATCTTCCTACGGCTTACAAATGCAGGCAGCAGAACCTAACCACCAACGCGACTAGAGCCAGCACTGGGAAAGGAAGTTATTGAAGCCTGGATTTCCTGCTTTTGCTTGTAGCCAAGAACTATGAGGCTTGTAGTGGTTTCAGGAACTGACTCATCTAATGATTCATGGATAAGATACTGCTTTTAATATGTTTCTGACCCGGCAGCTCAAGAACTTCAAAACCAATCTGAACCCGTGCTTCACTCTTATTTGTAAATGAACAGTCCGAAGCACAATCAACAGGAGGACAAGAGTTAATGAAACAATGAAAACATCACACCAGGGGCAGGAAGAGTGGAATGTGACTATCACATGGGAAGCCATGAGCAAAAGCCTAATCCGTGGGCTGTGACTTGACAGCGTCCAAACTTCCCAACAGTGGATAACAGGTGGGATAAGGCTTATTTTTAGATGTCATTCCCCTAGATGTAAAAATAGATTTAGCACAGCAATATTTTAATTCAGGAGCATCTGGGGTTGTGACTCTAAATACCCAAGATGTAAAGAAGCGTGTAGCTCCAGATTTAACTGCTATAGCTGCAAACCAGAGAGAGTGCAGGGTTAACCCGCTAATGAGTAATGGACAATAAAGGGCTGGCAGTGGGACTCATTCTCTTAACTCATCCTCTAAGGAAGACTGCAATTCGGTTATTTCCACTCATCTTCAGACCATTCTTCTCCCCTCTCCCCCACCTACATGCTCACACGAACACACACACACACACACACACACACACAGAGTCCTGAAGAGCAAAGCTCTCTAAGAGTACAAAGTCAGGAGCTGATGTCCCCATGAGTTCACTCATCAATGAGAAGTCGGGGGGGGGGGGGTGGGGGTAGGTTTTCAATCCTCCCTCATCCGCTGATCCTTGGGTCTTTCCTGCCCCCTAATATAGGACATTTGACACAGGCCTAGTTTTGTGTTTTTTTCGGGGGTGGGGGGGTGGGGGGGCTTTCAAAGTGTTGACAGGTTTCAACACAAGCCCAGCGGCACAGAGGGAAAGAGGGTAAAGAAAACAGAAAATGTAGGCTGGTTGGGGGCGGGGGTGGAGGAAGCAATGAGAACAGTTGACCAGGCAGGGCCAAAGTGCAGGGCTGGCCGGCAGGCGCTGCTAGGCTGGGCTCCTCAACTGATTTACCGACATGACGTCAGTGGCTCCAGTCCAGCCTTTTCCTTGGTCGTTCTTACCACATGCCTCCTGAAGCCTCCACTCTGCTAGGGAGCCACAGGACCACAATGAAAATTCCCTTTGTGAAATCAAGCTTACCTCGGGGCACAGAGGCCAGTCTGTGAATTACAGGCTCCTCACCCTCTGTGCCCACCAAGGAAAAGGGAGGGAATAATCCCCAACAATATTGTCCTTTCCTTAATACAGAGGAACCATTAAATGAAGCTAACTGCCTTAAAAAAATTATTATTTTTTTTAAGCCTAAGGGCCATGGGAGGGGCGCAAAATTCCAGGACACTAATGAACTTCTCAGGGATGTCATGAATGATGATAATTTCAGGACTATTCACTCATTCTGTTGTGAGGCTGTCCTGGGTGGACTGTGAATGCATAGGGCTCTGTTTCACCTCCACCGACGACAAAAAGTATTACTGAAGTGGAAACCCCAGGCCTGAACAGGACCTCTGAAGAAAGTATTGCAGCAGCTTATCTTTTAAAATGAGTTTTTCGTTGTTGCTGTTTTTTTGGGTTTTGCCTAAGTGCATATTCTGTGATGCACCAACATGGGCGTAAAACAATATCCAAGAAGCAAAGACAGGAATTACTAAAAGTCTAATAGCAGACTTGTTAAACAAAAAATACTCATTTTAGACTTACAGGCTTTTTATTGTATACCCACAACAGCATAATAGCTGTGTTTCGTGTAAGACTCCACGGCACAAATAAAACTAAAGACCTTTAAAAAAAATTTTAGCTGCCGGACCACAGTGGCTCAGTTGTTGAGGGACAACCTATGAACCAGAAGATCACGGTTTGCTTCCAGTCAGGGCACATCCTGTGTTATGGGCTCGATCACCAGTGAGAGACATGCAGGAGGCAGCCAATCAATATTTCTCTCTCTCTCCCTCTCTCTCTTCCTCTCTAAAGCCAATAAAAATATTTTTAATTAGCTAATAAAAATAATGTATTAGTGATAAATTCTTCAAATGACTAGAAAATTAAATATACTGTATTTTAAACACTTCAGGAGAGGAAGGTATAACACTTAAGTATTTACTCAAACAGATGTGTGCAAATGACCCCAAGAATATCATCAAACTACACTTTGTCGTCTGAATGGCTCCGAGAGGTAATAAGAAATTTCCCTCCTTCTGGTTATTTAAACAAGGGGTAGAACAAGCATCACTAAAGTCTTCTGTGAAGCCTAAGTTATCATGAGCTTTGGCCTTTGAGGTGAGAGTCAAACCATGAACTGTCCATGGGGAATTATTCAATTTGGCCTTTTTCTTAAGGGAGAAAAGGACAAGACGACAAGCACAGGCATGGAAGTGGCAAATGAGAGTCAACCGGGCCAGCATGAGACAAGTGTGCAAGGAAACGTGTTTTTACCATGGATCAACAAGTTGACAGAGCTGGGGGATGGGGAGCAGAGACCCTACCACCACACTGTAGCCTTGAAATACCATTTCCCACTAAAAGAAACCAAAATTCTACAGAAATGATCCATTTTAAGTCCCAAGAATATAGAAGAGGAGATTGGATAGCAAGTAAGCTATCAAAAACTAGCAGGGTCACATCAAAAGGACACATGAGTCAACTAAAGAAACTCCCACTGGCCAAAGATGGTACCAACTGAGCATCAGTGAAGAGAGTCACTGATGATGCCTTGATGTGGGGCTGGGGAGACAAGAAGAGATGAAACGAAGAACTTATATACTTATATGCACAGCCCATGGACACGGGCAATAGGATAGTGAAGACGTGGCGGGATGGGTAGGGACCAGGAGGAGAGGGGTGGAGGGGGAAAACGAGAGATACCTGTAATACTATCAACAATAAATAATGTATTTTTTTAAAAAAAAAAAGAGTAACAATGGATTCAAAAGCATCCCATCATTTAAAACGTATGATTGTATAAGGATACTAAAAAAACAAAAACAGAAACCTGCCTTTCCTGTATAAACTATACACCAGGTTAACCAAATAATTGATGAGAAAAAGTCTCTCTAAAAGAGGGCATGAGTGGGGGAATGGGGGGGCAATGGGGAGGACACATATATAATATCTTAATCAATAAAGAAAAAAGAAAGAGTATTCTAGGGGCAGGTCTGGTCCTTGGCGGTAGAGGGCACCATGATGGGTGGCAAGGCCACCGCAGCAGTGGGGGACCGGGTTTCAGGGGTACAGCAGGCACCTAGCCATTCCACCCCCTGGCTCCCTCAGAGAGCAAAAAGCAATGGAAGGCCCGCTCAGAATTCATCCTGTGCCACCTGCCTGACTACTGCAACCTTCCCCATGGCGGTAGCCGCCTGGACCAGTTCTGTCCCTCTCTCTGGTCTGGGCCAACCACTTCTTCCTGGGTTGCAGTTACAACAAAGAGCTTTTAGATAAGGTGATGGAAATGGCTGACGGAATTGGAGTGGAAAACCTGCCGTTTACTACCAGAAGTGAATTAATGAAAAAGCATCAAAGCTAAGGCAGAAGATACATCACATTTTCATTATCAGCTACAGGCTAGCAGGGAGGCCAGGATGAATGTAGCTTTGACCACAGAAGCTCTCTTAAGACCCCTGGTGTTACCAACATGTAGGAAAGAGGTAGCTGGAATGAAAGTGGCATTTTAAAAGATCTCATTCTCCCAGGAGCTATCATTGTAAAAGTACGCATGAGTATTTATGTATTTATAAATCCTGTATTTTTTTTAATATATTTTATTGATTTTTTACAGAGAGGAAGGGAGAGAGATAGTCAGAAACATCGATGAGAGAGAAACATCGATCAGCTGCCTCCTGCACATCTCCCACCGGGGATGTGCCCGCAACCCAGGTACATGCCCTTGACCGGAATCGAACCTGGGACCCTTCAGTCCGCAGGCCGACGCTCTATCCACTGAGCCAAACCGGTTATGGCAAATCCTGTATTTTTATTCTCAGTTTTGAATATCAAACTTTTTGTTTAAATGATCCTTTTTTTTTTTAATGTTGATGTAATAATGGCAGGTCATGGATTTTACACTTTGGATTTCTCAACCATGTACCTTTAAGTGTGATTCTGGTTTTATGGGTGTTTTTCCCCCGCATTGAGGCAAGCCAGATCCCTTATTTCCAATTTCTATCTGAAGTTTACACCGTCCACATCATCCACTGTCACACACACTCACCTTTTGGTAATGAGGTGAGAGTGAGAATCAAACCACAGGCTTCAGGTACCCATCAGCTCATGGGAAGAGGCAGCCTACAAAAGAGCATCTGATCTTACAGTAAAACTGACAAAAGATTCCATAGTTGGGTCCAGGCAGCCACTTGGTCTGCAGTAAAGGTCACTCCCAGCTTCTGAGTAAAGGTCACTTATTTTTTCTGGAGGGAGCCTTAGGCTCTTGTCTTCTCCTAGACTTGAGGAACTGCCGAGCACAGAGCCCCTCAAGAAATTCTTTATTGCAGTGCAGCTCTGCTCTGAAATTCTGGTATTAATTCCCCCCTTTTAGGTAATGTATCTTTATCCCTTTCCTGTTCCTCTTTTTTATTTAATATCCACCATTAAGTACTTGGATTGTACTCAGGCTTAAATACTGAGAGAGGGACATCATTTAGAAGGCAGCAATGTAATAGCCAATCACAGTAGGATTCACTCATCATGGTGCTTCATCCTGGGGACAGTAGTGAATAAGACAGTGGATCCTACTTTAGCTTAACCTGCTGATAAAGCCAGGTACTTGAACACCCAGAAGTGCTAAAAAGGAGAGCTGGCTGTGGGAGCATGGTATCTGGTGGCAGAAAAGAGGGACGACTCTTGCCATGGCTCAAGGCTAAGACCAGGCCGCAAACCTTGGATGGGTCTCATCTTTGTGCAGCTTTTAGCTCTCATCTCTAGTGACCACTAGGGTGGACCAAAGTTGGAAGAAACAGGATCTCTGACCTATAATCTTGAACAAGCCACTTCTCTCCTCCAGCCTTACCTGGAAAATAGAGATCGTAGAAATTCCTACCACCAGGACTATGGCAAGGATTAAGACCAAGCACAAGCTTAATGAGCCTTAGCCTCTTCTTTTCCTCAAATGTAGCCTAGCCTCTTTCATTTTGATTATCTGTACAAATCTGTGAGGCTTCAAAAACCGAATTATACGGTGGAAAAAGTAACAATAAAAAGAGTATTCTAGCTAATAAATGAAAAAGGAATGAGAGAATTGGAATAGTACGAGTGGCACATAGGAAATAGTAGACATGGGCAGAAATCATAAATCAATGACTGCCAATATCACAAAGATGAGGCAACTGCACATTAGGGGCCTCCTGGTGGAATGCTAGTTATAAAATATTCCTGTCCAAAAAAAATAAATAAATAAATAACCTGAATCAGACCAAGCTTCTACATCTAAATCCCCATTTATAGGAAATTCAGAAGATAGAATATGATAAGCAGGACATGGTAATGCAACTGCAAAATTCAAAATGAGGAAAACGCTACAAGAGAAACAATGAGGCTTTTTAACTGCAAGAAAGAAAAAAAAGGCAAGAGGAGAGGCCTTAAAAGATTTTTAAGAAACATATTAACCAAATATAACCTGTTGATCTTGTTTGGAACCTGAACTGAACAAACCAACTTTGAGAAAACATTTATGAGACAATCAAGGAAATTTTAACAGTGACTAGGTATTTGATATTAAGGAATTATTAAAATGTTCCTATGATATTGTACTTGGTGGTGGTTGTTTTTTTAAGAATCATATTTTTAAAAATACGTACCAAAAAAAATAATTACAGATGAAGTGGTATTACATTTGGGAGAGGAGATGGGGTTTAGAAGAAACAATAACAGCCATGATTTTATGACGACTGCTAAATGATGGTGGTCCCATGGGGGCTCATTACCCTCTACTGTGCTGAATTTTTCCATAATAAAACTTGTGAAAACCTAAAATTAAAAGTAGACAGCAATCCTGGCCCCCTCCTTCAAAGAGAAAGAAAGATGCTATGGGAAGAGGCATTTGGCACTCAAATTCATGGCTACTGGGGAACGGTAATCGAAATCATAATCACATCAGCAGCTAACATTTATGGGACACTTCCTCTCTGCCAGGCATGTGCTGGCCCTCAGTGAACCCACAAGGAAGGCACTGCTATGTCCATTTTACAGGTAAGGACACTGAGGTTCAGAAAAATTAAAGAGGATCCTCAAGGACAAACAGACAAGTGGGTGGAATGTGGGTGACTCCACAAATTTATGAGAAACAGAATGAGTTCTGTCTTTTCAAAATAGTAGCAACTTTTAAGAGGGCTGGTAACTCTATAATCCAAAAGAGTCAATGCTATCCAGTGTTAAAGAGAGCAGGGTTGAGAAGTGCTGCTTTACTGATGACCATTTTTGGTGAAACTCGGGGAGCTGCAGAGGCAGGCTCTAAAATCTCAAAGTGATAAGAGCGGAGGAGAAAGTATGAAAAGTGGAGGGCACGCGTACAAGTGTGTGTGTAAAAGCATGACGGCAAAAATGGTCTGAAGGAAAAGGGAGAAAAATAACAGAGCAGGAAATCCAGCTTAAAACTGAACCCAAAGGAGAAAGATGGAAAAAAGCAAATAAAGGAGCTCCTGTCAGACTAGTCCCGTCTAGTTGGGACAAACCCTCGGGATCTTGGATGGAGAAACAAAGGGCAGAGAAAGCAGGAGACTTCAGAAGGGGTTGGGGGAGCAAACAGAGATACTCACTGTGGGCCACTTACCGTATTTCCTCACATTTCACTTTAAACGCACACTCTGGACGTATTATTATTTTCTTCATTTTTCAGATGAGGAAATGGAGTCCCAAAGAGATTAAATATTTTACCTGCTATCACAGCCAATAAGCAGAACTCAGGTCTGACTTCAAAGCCATGCTTTCAGGCTACTTTACTAAATATATCAAGCACTAGAGAACTATACAAAGTTAGGTCAACACCAAAATGGCCAATAGCAGAAAGTCAGTGGAGAAAGTCTAAGAAAGGGACCCCCCCTGAGAAGGAGGGGAACACACGGGCACAAGTCCCAGAGTGACCAGAGCTGGGTGGACAGAAGAAAAGACAGTAGCAACCAGCCCACTCCCTTCCACCAAACACCAGCCACCAAGATGTCAACCCCATTAGCAATCCTATTTCAAAGCCCCTAATGCCTTTTTTTAGAGGCCTGATTATCAAGGGCTCTGAGGAAGCAGTTAACTCCTTTCTACCCGGTGTCCCTACCACTGCCCATCACATATCACAGCCTAAGACAGAGCCCAAGACACCTGGCTGGCAAGGACAGAAATTCACCCCATCTCTTAGGTTCCCAGCACTCCCACTATCATGGAGTGAAGTCAAGGTCATATGCCTACACCCTACCCCCAGCGTGAGTCATTTCCATATCCAAACCTTCCTGGAGGTAGAGGGGGCTAACTTATTCTGACAGCCTGCCAACAGAACACATTCCAAAGAAAAACCAGATAAACTGGTAGGTCCAGTTCCAAGCTTCAAAACCACATCAGCCCCCAACCCCTACACACACACACACACACACCCCCCTATAGAGCAACCTGGATCAACCCAGCCCCCTCATTAGTAGTAGGCTTACCCTCACATTTTCAATGGCCAGTACAACCAGTCTGAGAGGTGAAGGGTATTACAGTCTTTTGACATCTGAACCCAAAAGGGAAAGGTGAATCTTGCCCCTTCTCAGGAGGATGAATGACTAGAGTGGGAAAAGCTTGACTGAGTCACACCCAGCGTTTCAGAACCTTAGCCATATGTTTGTTCTGAAGACAGAGTAAAATGGGTCACCAAGAACACAAAATACTTTGTGCTTTGTGGACCTTTGTGTACTTGGCCTTTTCTGGACAGATACTCCAAGTGAGGGGAAGTCTACCTTTGTTTCAATGTCATAATCAATCTTAAATCCATTCAATGACACAATAAAACCGAGGTGACTTAATAAACAGACTTCTGTTAGCCTGGCAGCTGTGAAGTCACACAATCTAGGAACTGGCTTTAAATCTGGCCCTGTCACACAGACTGTGGGACCTGGGGCAGATTACTAAACCTCTCTGAGCTTCACTGTTTTAACTAAAAATGGAGCTCTTAGGTTCAAAAAAAAAAAAAAAAAAGGTAATGCTGAAGAATGGGCATAAGGCAGAATATGACCTGTAAGCCCTCCTTTCTTATCCAAATTCTCCCAGAGTGGCCCACGGAATTAGTGCCACTAAAAGAAGTTATGGCATGAGCTCAGAGGACTTGCACCTCCTCCACAAACTCTAGTTTGGGGAGGAGAGTGCAGGGTGGTGGATGGGATGACTCAGATCACAAAGTAATTCTCCAAGACTTTTCTGCCTAAGGCACTCACATTTTATCTCTTTAATCTACAGCTCAGCTCAAAAGCAGGCTAGAGGGGCAGATGGCCCAGTATCATTTTCCCAGAAAGGGAAACCAACGATTTTCAAACAATTTGCCCAAAGTTCCAGGGAAAACCAATAGCAGAGGCTGTCCAACAAAGCCTTGCTTCCCCACAGTTGGAAGTGGAGGACCTAGATCCCAGTCCCCAGAGGACTTTCAAAGGCCTTCTCCCAAATGAGCTGCCCCAACAAGGAAACAGTTAGTTCTCCAGGCGCTCAACAGCAAAGCCCAGACGCCACTGTTTCAGCAATACTTTCCCAAGTTACTGCTTAAACCATGGATAAAATAACTCCATACATAGTGGTATCAAGAGATCCACCTGGAACTGAGGCGTGCTGTTACAATTACGTTTGGTTTTAGGCAAAGCAATAAAATTTCTTTAATTCCTAAAATCCCACTCCATTTCCCCTGCCGTATGTATACAGGCACACCATCGGGCATCTTTACACAGTCTCCCAAAGAACACAGATAAGCCAGTTTGAAACCAAAGACAGTCAAGAGCACTGAGACCACAGGTTCAACATCATCATCAGAAATGCCCCAAATTCCAATTACAAACCTTTCAAAATTCCACTGGGAAAAGCTTCCTAAATTACACTTTGCTAGTCAAAAAGGAAATGAACCAATGCTGAATCATTCCTATGAATGATGAGAAAAAAAATATTTTTTTCCATACGTTAGGAATTGATCCTCAGAATAGCTGAGGATTCTAAACAATTTGGTTGAAACTAGCACATGTTTATAGGACAAGTTGTTCTCTGAAATTCCCTTCTATTGTAGCTCCAGGCTCGCCACAGCATGGGACACTCCTTCAAGAATAATACTGTCAAGAGCTCAACACCAGGCCCCTGCAAAGGCCTCCTGCCCGGATTTTCTCTCCATTCTGCTTAATTAAAGGGAGCCAGCCAGTTTCCTCAACAGTTTCCTATTAGTAGAATGACCATGTAGTTTACCGTCGACCAGACATTTGGGAGTAAAGGGGGGCGCTAATTATTAAGGATTACGCCAAGACAAGAAGCCTGAGCCAGGCCTGTTCCAGGCAAGCCTCTACAGCCACAAGGAACAGTAAAGGACAACCCTTTCGAAAATGCAAATGGATAAAAACTGCCACAAACAGACATTATGAGGGAGACAGCATCTGGTGGGAGGACACAGGAACCAGAAAGACCAAGTTGAAATTAAGAAAAAACGGGGCAGAGCGCAGCCTGAAGCGTGAGGTACAAATTAACCTGACTCTGAGTTTCCTTTTTCCCCCATCTTAAATCAGTTTACAAATCAGATTCAATAGTTGACTTGTGGCCTCATGATCTCCTAGTTTGTTCTTCATGACTTTAGTTCTTGGACTGTTTAAAGCAGTGGTTCTCAACCTTCCTAATACCGCGGACCCTTTAATACAGTTCCTCATGTTGTGGTGACCCCCAACCATAAAATTGTTTTCGTTGCTACTTCATAACTGTAATTTTGCTACTATTATGAATCATAATGTAAATATCTGATATGCAGGATGTATTTAGGCGACCCCTGTGAAAGGGTCGTTCGACCCCCAAAGGGGTCGCGACCCACAGGTTGAGAACCATTGGTTTAAAGTATAAGCTACACGGGTGGTTAGCACAGTCAACATCTATCACTAAGGAGAGAGTCATTCCACACCATTAGAATCATTCTTTGTAAAGAAAAAAAAAAGCTTCCATTTTACATATATTTTTTAAATCAACCTTTCTTCCTTCTTCAACAGTCAGCTAGCTGCCTCCAAAAACCCCTACCCGCAACAAGTTCACTCATTCCTCAGTAATTTTTAACTTAAAGACTGGGAAACCACATTAGCTCTACATATTGTGTTAAGAGACAATAGATGTGTTCTCCAGCCCTGGCTCAGAACCATCTTAAGTACTCAAAGCAATAGCAGGGAGCGACCCGGGTCGACAAAGGAGGGGACACTGACCCACACTGAAGTGTAGCTGGGGATCTGAGCAGACCTACAGCCCACTTAGGGCTTCCAAGTGAAAAAGTAGGTCTCTACCCACTCTACCCAGGATACTAACCCGAGTAGACACTCATCTTAGATTAACAAACATGCTCTTACATATGCAAATACAATGGCAAAGGGCGGGGCTACCATTCACATAAAAGTGTTAATTATTATGTAAATTATGTTTAAGACCCAAAGCAAAGAGCCTGCTGGGAGTGGCAAAGCAAAGACTTAATTCCTGAGCTTGGAGTACCTACTTGGAGGAGCAGGCTGGCTGGAGGTTTTAATAGCAGCCACACCGAGCTAGCTTTTAACTAAATTTTACCACAACGCTTCTAGATAGATAACGTCATCCCCATTTTCCAGATGACGAAACTGAGGGCACAGACAAGTTAAGGAGCAGCTTGCACTAAGCAGGTATTAAGAAGTGCAGGAGCCATAGCCGGTTTGGCTCAGTGGATAGATAGAGCTTTGGCCCGGGTTTGATTCTGGTCAAGGGCATGTACCTCGGTTGCAGGCTTGATCCCTGGCCCTTGTCCGGGTGCCTGTGGGAAGCAACTAATTGATGTGTCTCTCTCACATGGATGTTTCTCTCTGTTTCTCCCCCTCCCTTCCACTCTCTCTAAAGGTGGGGTGGCTCCTCTCTGCCTCTAGTTCTCTCTCCCACCTGAAGCTTAAGGCCCTCACACCACCAACAGAAAGGAAATTCCTCAAGGGTGCTACCAGCAGGCCCAGGGCTCTAAGCACAATTTCTCTGTAAAGTGTTCCTTTCAACCACCTTAGAGAGCTTTTAGAACCCAATCCCAAAGTTAGGAGCACGGTGCCTAAGTAAGAACCTAAGAAAACGGTTTCCTTTTGCGTAGATGAAGGTACATCAAACCCACTTTTTCAGAAGCATTTCCATTTGATTCGTACTACGATTTGGCAAAGAATGACCTCAAATATGATGTATTTACTGATGGATTTCCTCCACTTTATCAACAGGGGAAGTGTGGTTCAAAGTGATTAATGGTCCAGGACTTTATGGGATGCACCAGCCTCCCCTGGATTTCAGTCCATTTGCCTGAGACCAGAAGTCCGGTTCTTCTAAGTGACTCCGCCTCAGCCCTGGGTGTTCCTCCAGAATCCCTGTCCAGGCTGACCTGGCAGGAAATCTGTGAAGATGTGGTAGGCAAGATAATATCTGAATTTGTCATTTACTGAACACTTACTAAATGTCAGGCATACAGGAGGCATTCTATCAGGATTTCCAAATGGGGACACCGAGGCTGAGAGAGGAGGTACAGTCAAACCTCGCTTCTCGAACATCTCCCATTTCGAACAATTCAGTTCTCAACTAAGTTGTCCACAGAAAAGAAAATGTCTTGGTTGTCAAGCCAAAACTTCAGTTTTCAGCCTGACAACCCTTTCATGCTGATACCTCAGCATGACAGAAGGTGTCCCACAGGCAACAAAGGAGAGAATGCTTTTATTGCTGGTGAAATTGATGATTAGCACAATTTTAAAACATAAAGAGTGTTAATGTTGCTAAGGGTGTGAAAGTGCTCACAAAACAACAATCACAGGCACTTGAATAGGTAGAAAAACTGTTGATTGGGTAAAGAAAAAGTAGTATTTCTGAGGTAGTGATATATGAAAAATTTGTTTAAGGCTAGTATGGGGTGGTTTGATAAATTTAAGAAAAGAAGTGTTTATTTGTAAACAGTACATTAGACATGTATTGTATATAAGAAAGGTTAAAACAGAGAATCATTTGGAGGTCTGGGATGGATTAATTCAATGTATATTATTTCTGATGGGGAAAAAAAGATTCCGTTTTCGAGCAAATCGCTTCTCGAACAGCCTTCCGGAACGAATTAAGTTGGAGAAAGGAGGTCCAATGTAATTTTACCGAGTCCACAGAACTAGTAAGTGGCTGAGCCAAGAGTCCAAATAAGGTGCCCAGCCGGTGTGGCTCAGTGGTTGAGCCTCGACTCATGAACCAAGAGGTAACTGGTTCGATTCCCAGTCAGGGCATATGTCCGGGTTGCTAGCTCCATCTCCAGTAGGGAATCTACAGGACATAGCCCATCAATGATGTTTCTCTCTCATGGATGTTTCTATCTCTCTGCCCCTCTCCCTTCCTCTCTCTCTAAAATCAATAAAACCTATTTTTTAAAAAAATATTGTTGCACCTACCCAGTTTGGCTCAGTGGATAAAGCGTTGGCCTGCAAACTGAAGGGTCTTGGGTTTGATTCTGGTCAAGGGCACATACATTGGTTGCAGGCTCAATCCCTGGCCCTGGTCAGGGCACGTGTGGTGGCAACCTATCAATGTGTCTCTTTCACATTGATGTTTCTCTCTCTCTGTCTCTCCCCCTCCCTTCCACTCTTTCTAAAAATCAATGGAAAAATATCCTCAGGTGAGGATAATAAATAAACTATATATATACACACACACACACACACACACACACATAATGTTGCAGCAAAACAAACCATCCCAGAGTATTTCTGTATCACTTATAAATCATATTTTATGCATACTTAAACCTTTTAAGTATGTCAATCTTGTGCAGACATAAAGAGGAAAGTATAAGCAAAATAAACTGGATAAGATATATCTAAAACAACTTCTCAAGGAGACAAATATCCATGCTGTTCCACACACTATCGCCCCGTGACAAAAGCATTCAGCATTTGTTCTACAAGCTTTGATGAGCATGTGCAACCACTTCATGGATGGTGACCATGGCCTGGCCAGTCAGAATTGAAGGATATGTTCAAATACGGGAAAAGTTTGCAACTTGGAACTCATGGAACATGGGACACACTGTTTCCCCACTGGACTGTGATGATTTCTTTACATGCCTGTTTCCTTTCCTGTAAATTTTACTGATCACCATTCATTGGCCATCTTTTACTGATCACCAAAACCCTGGCACACAGGAGCACCTGTAAATGTTTAAATGTCCAGGGGCAAGTAGCAGTTCTATGCAGAACTGAGAGCATCTGGACTTCAAGGAATCCAAAGGTGGAGGAAAGAAAAAAGAAAGAATGAAAAGCCACATATGGTTTATCAGCAGCGGGTTCGTCTCTGGGCTGCTGCCAGGATCACCCATCCTACCACCTCACTCTGCAGTGTCAAGGGATACCATCTAAGGAGCTCAGAGAGCAGCTGAGACAGCATCCCCGCTACTCAAACAATAAAAACACCTCTGCAAGCAGCCAGGTAAGAATTAGTCTTTAAACCCTTCCCCAGCAAGCCGGACACAGGCCTCTATTATCACATCTGGAAACAACTGCTACACTCCCAAGGGGTAACAGATGAAAGCTGAGCACAAAAAGGTGGCTCTACACATTTTATTGCTTCTCACAATTGCAACCTTATTTTTGTGCAGTTGTAGCTTTAAAATCAACCAAGAACATCTTTGTGAATTCCAAAAGCATTCAGTATATGCATGCATATAAGTTCTTTGGTTAATCTCTTCCTGTCTCCTCTGCCCCAGAAAGAAAAAAAAAGGGGGGGGGGGAACATCTGTGATACTTTCAACAATAAAGGTAAATTAAAAATAAATAAAACCCAAAGATTCAGTATATGTTCTTTGGTATATCGCCTCACAAATATAGGGGGGAGGAAAATCCCAACTCAGAGTTAGGAGGGACGGCCACATTTTGTCTGATTCAATCTAAGGATAAAAATTAGAGTATCACCCTAGCCGGTTTGGCTCAATGGATAGAGCGTTGGCCCTCAAACTGAAGGATCCAGGGTTCAATTCCAGTCAGGGCACGTACCTGGGTTGCAGGCTCGATCCCTAGGCATGTGCAGAGAGTGGAGGGGAACCAGTTGATGTGTCTCCCTCACATTGATGCTTCTTCTCTCTCTGTCTCTCCCCACCCCTTTCACTCTAAAAAAAATCAATGGAAAACATCCTCAGGTGAGGATTAACAAAAAAATTAGAGTACCTAGGAGCAATGGTTCCCAATCAGAGGTGAACACCACAATAGGTTCTCTTAGAAAAACGGAAACATTGCGCCTCCCGCAGCCCTCCTAAGTCTTCAGGGGTGATGGCCAGGCTGTTGAGAGCTCCATGATGGCTGCCAAGCACAGGGTCAGGTGGGAGCCACTGGTGTGACAGAGGATCCGGGGGCAGGAGCAGAACGAGGCTGCCCTGGGTTTGAGTCAGAACCATCCTGAATTAGCCATGTAAAAAGACCCAGGTACTGTCAATTACTAACCCCAAGTCAAAATCTGGGAAAGATGAGGGGCCTATTAAGTTGAAAGGCAATGTGCAGGGAGGGTGCACTGGGAAAGGGCAGACTGTCTTACCCTGGCTCCTCCAGCGCCTGGCACATACCAATGTTTGCTGGAGACACCCAATATTTGCTGATAAGCACATGGTCATGTACACCATCAAATTTCCACAGAGCCACCTACTATGTGCAAAAAATCTGAGTTGGCTCTGGCAACTTTATCAAGAGTTGTCACCCACCTGCCCCCCTCCCTCAATTCATAGTGGAACAGATTTTAGTTTTGCTTTAGCTTCACCTGGGCTCTGAGTAGAGGTTTCTAGAAACATTTCCATGTTTAACAATCCCTAGTCAGGAAGGAAGCTGACTCTTGCCTCCAAATCACAGATAACACGTCCTCTGATATCCAGTTACGTAGATGCTAATCATTTTTACATATTATGATTAAGATAAAATTCAAAGGTAAGAGAAAATGGGGGACATACTTTTAATGCACAGCAAAACTAGAAACGTTTTATCAGAATAAGAACAGTATCAGCCTTATCTCTCCAGTATTTAAAACAAAAGCAAATTTTGAATTATGGGAATTTCTTGGCTCTACCAGTATGAAATGCTACTAAGCAGTTTGTTTTCTGTTTTCCACTCAATAAAAATACCTGATGAGTTCTTCTAAGTGTCCCAGATTTCAAGACAGGGCTGGGGGCTAGGGACTGATGGTTCCCCAGTTGATGGTGCCCTTTCCCACTCTAACCACCATTGTCTCCCAAAGGCTTTCAGATGAAAAGGCAGAGAGGGAGAAAGGGCTGAAAGAGATTCCACCGAAGGAAGCATTGCTCACAATGGCTTCAATAGTTTTTGGAATCAGCTGGCCCCCATGACACCCCCGGCCATGGTGATGGGTGATCTGAAAATGAAGCATATCAAAATGCTATTGATAAGCTAAATTACCAGACAGCTTATCTGAGGCCCACATCCGCCATATGGTGCCCCAACTTCTGCCGCCTGTTGCTGCTGCAACAATAGGCACGCCTACCCAGAAAGCAGCATCGGACAGAAGCCCAGCAGCAGTGGCATGCAGGGCGGCTACTGTGTTTACATTTTATTTTGTGCTATTAACTCTGGGCCTCCCCCTATCCCAGGAGAGACCTGAAACACACACATACATTCAATGTCAAAAATAGGTGTTCCCTGCAGACACACGCAGGCACACTTCATGTGTGCGCGTGAATGGGTACACATCAGGTGAACAGAGAGAAAACCAGATGTCAACTTCAGAACTGAAGCTGCCTGGTGGGGGAGGGGGAGGCAAGCAGGCTCCCGGCTAGGGCTGCAAGCAGACAATGAGCTTTCTCAAAACACTGGGGCGGGCGGGCCTTGGGGAGTGGCTATTTAAAACACTTGGCTCCTTTTATTTCACCACCATGGAAGTGAATTCGGCTCTGAAGTGCCAGAGCAAATGAAGTCATTTGGTTTCCGCGGGCTCCCTTTGCATTCTCGCAGTAGAAGTGAGGCCAGACGAGAGAGTTGGAGAGTAGGAAGGTCCAGCCTGAAGTTGTTCTTTCTTCCACTTAAAATCGATTCCACAGAGGATTTGGGGCCTGGGCTTCATTAACTTTTTTTTTCTTTGAAAAGACAGTAAGATCATAGGAAATCTAAAGGACATTGGACACTGGAATGAATGCTGTCAAAGACAACTCCCTTTACAAAATGCCATCAAGTCAAAGTGTAAAGACGCCAGATAAGGAGATCAGCTTCTAAAGGCTTGGTTGGTATAAAAGATTAATGGTGGCTCTGTCAAATGAATTCATAAGATTTCTGCATTTCTTTCTACTTTCTACTCTCTCTAAAAAAGGTTCCTATCTTTGCAGACATGATATCCTTCATAGTAATAAGCTATTCATTTCTTAGTTTACTATCTATTAGGGCAAAGACTCTTGGTTTTCAGTTAGAGCTCAGAACACATAACATCTGGTTATGCAAAAATGCACAAGATGCAGGTCTGGATAGGTGCAAAGCTAAAAAAAAAAAAATAGTGTTTCCTAATATTCAGATCTAGTTAACTATTACAGAAAGGCACTCATTTCATCCCCCCAAATCTCCCACACCTAAGCAGACAACATTCTTGGATGAACTTTTCAAATTTTCTTAAACATTCTCAGTTTTAAAAAAAACACACAACTCCTTTCAAGTTAAATTGAGATTGCACTTGAACTCTGTCCAAGAGCTGAGCTGAACTGAATTATGATAATTAGAAAGCTGTGCCTATAAAAAAAGCAGTGCAGTTCATGCATTTTTTTTAAAAGTTCATGCCAGAGAATATAAGTTCAATATGTTCTCACATAATTAACATTTCCCACCATTAGCAGCAGTTTTTCAGTTTATATATCAGTAAAAACAACAGCACTCGTCATTGTTGTATATTCCCAGTCAATAGTGTTTCAGTCACTTAACACATACATCTAAACCTGTCAGATGCCTAAAAGCAACCACAGATTTCCCATTGGAGACAACAGTGACTTAACTTATTCATCAATAAGCTGGATTTTTCTCTGAAACCCATTTTCTAGTGTTGGACCCTGTCCCTTAAACTAAAACTACTAATGAAATCCTAGGAAAGAGCTTTAATTAATTAGTTTTTAAACTAATGTGAAAAAAAAGGCAGAAAGCACTGCATCAGGGTAGTAAATATTGATTTAAAAAAAAAAACTGGGGGAGGAGAGAGGGGCCCATAATACAGCCAGCAAGGAGCCTTTGGTCCGCCACAAAAGCAGAAAAGACAGCCTCTTAGAATAACCCCCGCCCCCCCCCCCACCCAATCCAATCAGAAGAGAGACCAGTGGTTTCACAGTTAGCCAGGACTCCCAGACTATGGAAACTATTTTTTGAGAATCCTCCCAACCATGCAAAAAGTCAGTGAACAAAAGAACTTAAGAGCTGAGAGTGAGCCACCCTTTAAGGAAAACCATCCTGAAAATCTACCCCCTTCAGCACACCCATTTGCTTTGATTAAAATAAAAAAATACATATTTTAAAATTCTCTTATTCTGTACCACTGCGCAGTCCAAATGTATCTGAAGAAATGGCTGAATTTCAACGGTGAGTGTAAATATGGGATAAGGTCAAAGAAGCTGGTGATGAGTATGTTACAGATTAAGGACTCTTCAACAGTTAAGAGCTTTGAAATAAAACAACATAAAAACTCACACAAAAACACTCCAGATATTTAGGTCCAAATATTTAAGCATTCAAAAAACTACCCCAGAATAGGGAAAGCCCCAAACCTCCCAGATTTCATAAAAAAAAAAAAAATCCAGTAATCATAATAAAGGGGGGGGGGGTCCCTAACTTGGTATTTGCCAAAAAGCCCAACCCTGAAACAGTAAGTGCTTAGCATGAACCTGTATTACTTGATGTTATCACCTTTGTGAATATGGAAGAATAAAATACATCACTGATACTGTTCAAACATGATTGGGATCTAATTTCAATGCCACAGGGTAATAATCTGCGTCTCCAACAGATAAAAAGAAAAAGCACCACACAGCTCTAAAAGATTATTCCAGCCATGGGTGAGTCCACAAGAGCTAAGCAGCGAAGTCTAAGTGTGTCGAAGGGCAAAAAGCTTACAATACTACACTTTTCTTACTGAGTTCAGAAGTAGAACATCAGTACACTGCTGTTCCAGTCACTGAACTCTAAGGGGGAAACTGTCATGCCCGAATTTATCAACAGAAAGGTGGGCTCTGATTTTCCTACGGTTCGACAGAGAAAGCTGGACACTTGCTCTGGCCAGCATTCTTCAGTCTTAGGAGAAAACAGGCCCCCAAAATTTTATAACTAAACAGAACCAACCTCTAAGCATAGCTTTCACTGAGCAACATATTTTTTTTTCCTTTTGTAATCTCTTTATTAGAAACAAGACGAGGTGCCTAAAATACAAGCTTTAAAAGTGTTATCTACCTGCTATCTGTGTGTAAACATGGTCATCTTATGTACACTAGATCATATATGCAGTTATTTGCACCAACCTTCTGAGTGATAAAACACAACAATTTTCATTTGCAGGCAGTATAATTATGCTCACAATTAACACGTAATAACACATGAGATTAGAGAAGAGTAATCCCACAGATGTGCAGGCTCTTTTACAACCCCTGTGTGTGAGAGATATCCATCCATTTCTGAAGCAACAAATCTTAAAATATTGTTAATGGCACAGTTCATTTCTTCAAAGACCTATATAAACAACACTTGGGACCTACATTCTCTAACTGTCCCTGTACACATTTTTTTACTGAAATGTGACAATAAATATGATCTAGACACAGATGACAGAACACTGCAAGTTATATACTTGCCAAATTTCCCCATTAAGAAATGCCCTCTTATACTTGTTGTTCTGTATTGTCAGAGCCAGCAAAATTCAAAATTGTTTACAAATGACTGAAGTGCAAGCAACAAAAACACAGAACACTGGTTTTCCTTATGACCTGCTTGTCCTTTTTCTAAATAAAAGGGGATGCCAGTCCCCAAAGTGAGTGTATGAATATAGAATCCATGCTGTATAAAGCAAAAGAGGGGTCAAGAAAAGGGGAACAGAGGAGAAAGCTGGCTTCCCCCAGGCTGTACCCCCATCCCAACTCTCCCTTATGTTTAATTAGTTCACTGCTGCGGAGCACACACACATTGTACCACAATGCAAGAAAGCACCTCTCGGTGAGAAATTCATTTCAATCTGGCTCAAACTAAGCTAGGTTGCCCTCCTCTTTAAATTAAATTTCATTAAGTATATGTCATGGTGAGTCCTGGTTTATGTTTTGGGGAAAGAAAAAAAAATCTCTAATAATCTCTCAGGCATATTCTCTGGAATTCTATTTGCTACCTTACAAAAGATCACACAGAGGAGGACTCTAAATGAAGATTCTTACCTATAATATATTTTTTCCTCTCAAGGTCAGGGCAAAATGTCATACTGGTTTTGCTTCAAAATTGTAAAAAAAAAAAAAGAAAGAAAGAAAGAAAAGATATTCTAATATTCCCCCTAAAACTGTGGATCAAATAATAGTTATCATTTAAACAAAATTAAAATGGTCTGCCTTGGCACTTTCATACCACCAGCAAGAACCAGTAACGGATACTGCTTATCAGTTCATTTTTTTATACCAACAACAAATAAAAGAATTGTAAACTCTGTTTAAAACCTGAAACCTGAGAGTTCAACAGAGTTACACATACAAAGAAACGCTAAACAAAAATATCTGTGACCATTTATGGAAATAGTGAGATTAGAAAAATAAGCCTTTCCCCGAAAAAAAACAAAACAACAATTCAAAACCTCGATGTTGACAAAGGTTCAACTAATCCATTTGTCTTTCCTGAGTCACTCTGTAATTAGTTCTACCGTTTCCTTCTGAAGAGGAAAGATTCTTACCAAAGTTGGATCTAAGTCTGGCCCCGTATAAGCATTCAAATGCGATTGGGCCCAAAGATCCTATTTACAGAAGGGCACAGGCCCAACTGTGGAAGGGTGAAGAAGCACTGTGCAGGACCTGAAGGCTGTTCCCAACCACTGCCTCCAGAGTTCCCTAGCAGAGGAGCCCCCCATGGATAAGACACAAGCAAGATCCATGGCAGGCTCAGAAAAGGAACCCACTCCCTGCACTGACCATGCAGGGAGATCAGGTCTTCCTGAAGGGATCTGTCTACTCAGGAAACCACCTGCAGGCACCCAGCACACCACAAATGAGCAGACCACCTAAACTTCCAGAAACACCCCAGTGAAAGGAAGGGAGGAAGAAACGTGTGGTTGTCCTGAACTGATCGTGTTCCGCTCCTTTGCAATAATCTGTAGCATTTTAATTTTTTACACTATTTGCATATCTGATAGGTTTTGCAGATCTTTCTGTCCCAGGACCTGGCTTCCTCCAAGGCAGTGTTTTTAAAACATGGCCTTTTTACATTACCCGCTGCTGCAACATCATCTGTCTCTAAGTTTCCAGTGCTTACTGAGGTCAATTTTCATTTCTACAAATCACAGGCAGCCACTTGCCTCTGAGAAGTTAACAAGCCTTCTGAGAAATGCTGGTGGCTGGTCTTTCATTGTTTCACAAATATTTTTCATCCAGTGACACCACTCAACTTTAAATAAATCTTTAAAAAGAAAGAATTTGAAAGCAAGGAAAATTGTGATCTGGATTTTATTTCTTTCGTGGGAGGAGAATAGGGAGGTGTGAGCCCTCTATTGTTTTCAACTCATTTAAAATGTTGCCTCCGTTTTTTTAAAAAATATACTTTTAAAAAAGGAAACTCACAGAAGTTGAACTTTCTTTAAAGCGGGCCTCTGGACTTTTGAAAACAAGTGTTGCTGCTACGAACAAAGACTAGAAGTACACCCTGATTTTCTTCCCTCCTGGGGATCATTTCTCTTCCAATAAACAAACAAATCCCCCAGTATTTCCTACCGAAGGGAAGTTTTCCAGGGAGAGTCTCCTCCAGGGTTTGGTGGTAACTGCGACTCAGTCTTTTTTGGACACAATGTTTCTGCTGACTCCTGAAAATTTTCCACTTGAATGTGCAATGAAGGAGCGGCGGCGGCAACAGCCCTGGAGAAGCGGCAAAGACGACCGTGCCTGCTTTCATCTTGGAGAAGAAGGAGCGAAACCCCAGCCAGCAGCACAAGTCGGCGCAGACCCTGGGCCGGCCTCTGGGGGCCCCAACGACTGGGGGCGGCCCGGGAGGCTGTCGGGGGAGGGGGTCGGGGGGGTCGGGCCGGCTTCGGGCTCCCAGGCGGCTCTCCCCGCCCGCGCTCCCTCGAACTTCTGACTTCTCCGGGAAAAACGTGAAAACGGCCCGCGGATGTGAGGGTATGTGCGTGTGCGCGCGGGCGGGCGGGAGAGGGGGGCGCGGGGGGCGCGGCGCGGCCGGCCCGGCGCCTCCAGGGCTGCCAGCGGGGGCCGCCTGTTGCCGCGCGGGCTCCACAGCGCGCGGCCCAACTTGGCGTCCCGGCAAGTCGCGCGGCGGCGCCGGGCAGCTCACCTGGAAAGGGGCGCGGGAAGGCGGGCGAGGGGGCCCGGCCCGGCCCTCCGCGTGCCCGCTCGCCCGTCCGTCTCACACAAAGCAGAGCCCGGAGTGAAAGAGCAGCCGGAAAGGGACGGGCCACGGGCCACCCACCCCGCGGCGCCCCGTGCGCCCCTCGCACCCAGCATCAGCCCCGCGCGCCAACTTACCTCGCGAAGGGAGCCGCCGCCGCGCCCGGTGAGTCCGAGGCAAACTTCGGAGCCGCTTCTCCCGCCCTCAGCTCGGTGCCCGTCTCCCTCCCCGGCTCCTGGTCCCCGGGCTGGACCACCCCACCCCTCCTTAGCACCGCTCCGGCCCCGGGGCCGTCTGGGCGCACGGGTCCGCTGCCCGCGGCTCCGGGCAAAGGTGGACGGGGTGGGGGGGCTTCACTGCATGGCCTGCCCCTGGACGCGGCCGCCCCGGGCCCGGGCCCCGCCGCGCGGACTGGCCCGCAGGGTGGAAGCGAGTCTGCAAAGTGCTTGGTGGGCGCCCGCGGCGGGCGGCGGGGCCGCGGCGGCGGCTGCAGAGGCTCGGCTCGGCTCGGGCGGCGAGGAGCGGCGCGAGCGATGCTAAGAATGTTCGGAATGAGGACAGGAATGAAATGAACGCCAGGACCGAACTCGCTCCGGAGGGGTGGGGCCTCGGTGACGTCATGCGGCCTGCCGCCCGGGGCCGAAGGCGGGGCCTGCCGCCGCCGGTGACGTCATGGGGAATCGGGGCGGGCCTGGCGGGGCCGCCTCAATGTTGGGGCGCGGGCTCCCCCCTCCGAGGGGCGACGGGGCGGAGTCCTGCGCCCACGGGGGAGCGTGGCGCGCGCGGGAGCCGCCCTGCCGCCTCCCGGCGCGGGCTCCGGGCTTTGTCCCGAGCTGGGCGGGGCGGGCGGAGGAGGAGGGCGGCCGGGGGAGTGTGCGTCCGCGCGGAGAACGCTGGAAGCCTGGGTTCTCCCCGTGGGGCGGGCGCGCGGCTGAGCTGCGCGCGCCGCGTCAGCCCTGCCTCGGTTTCCCACCGCAGCGCGGGCGGCCGCCGAGGGAGCGCCTGGCATCGTGAGCCTCTGCAGGTCTGGAGGAGTGAGAGGTCTCTTCTGGACATTAAGGTGGATGCCTTCCCGGGGCCGGATTCCCAGCCGGCCATTCCTTCCTCTCCTTTCTTTCACTTCATAAAAGTTCGAGGCTCTCTTTCAAGTCCAAGTGGGCCCTGCCCTTGGGAAAGGAAACCTTTAGCGTAGCAGAGAAGTGATCGTGACAAAGTTCCTGATAACCCTGGCCCTGTGAGCACGGTCTTCTCCAAGCCACTCAAGAAATTCAGTGCACTCGTTGCTGTGGGTTGTACTTTTCTAAAGTAATGGCTCAGGTTAAAGACTCCTTAAGTTATAAAATGCTATATCCGGAAACTTCACACCATATTTTTGTTTGTTTGTTTTTTGGTCGGTAAGCTTCACTTCCATAATAAGAGAATTATATTTTGGTATCGTGATTTTTATTTTTTCAATTTATCTTTATTGTTGAAAGTATAACAGATGTCCCCTTCCCCCAGTCCCCCCACCCCCCCCACCCCCGCCATTGAGCCCCTCCTTCCCATTCCCGCCCCCTCCCCAGAATTATTTTAATCCTACCTTTGGAGGTAAGGACCCAAAAGTGACATAGTAGACCCAGTGGGTATACTGTATCAGAAAACAGCTGGGTAAAGTTGACTCACTGACAGAACTGTCAAAAACTCAGGGTCATTGTAATCTGCAGTTTCACCTAAATCAAAAGAGTAAAGCAGTTCCTGTACTGGTGGCCTCATCCCTTCCAGGCACTTTCCTCTTCTTTCCAGTTGGTGCCTGAAGGTAAATAATGGTGTCTAATTTATGTGCCTCAGGAAGCCCCTATATAGAGATAACTAGAAGAAGGGGAATGTGACTCTCATTCTACAAAACATAAATTTTACTAGTGCATATTTTCCTTGAAATTTTTGTTGAGAAAATTAACATGCAATTGTAAAAAAAAAAAAAAATAGTAACACTGAAAAATACTTTACTTTGCCCAGTTCTCCCCAGTGGTAATGTCTTCCAAAATCGCAATCAGGATATTGACATTGATACAATCCACCTTAAATTTTCCATTTTACTTGTACTCATTTGCATGTACCTGTATTCCTATTCAATTTTCTAATCTGTGTGGGTATCCACCACCATGGTCAGGTACTAATGCATTTTATTTCTAGTTTGTATGAAATAATAAGGTAATGTAATGAGGTTCACAATAATCACCCTAGCCACCTTAGCACTGGTTTTTGGAAATTGTAAAAACATAATTTGGCATTAAAACTGTCCTAGATATATCTCTCCAACTATTCTCATCTTACAAAAGCACCTGATAGAGTCTGATGATAGTGGCAGCCAAACAATAGGGTTTCTAAACCACCATTTGTTGGCCCAGTGCACCTGGGTGCCTTTCAGAATCTAGCTCCTATCTCACAGCCACCTGGCAATACAAGGTCTCCCATTCCTTACTGAATTACAGAAAAATTCCTGGGCCTGGGATTCAAAGCTCTTCATGATGTACTGTGACTTCCTGACCAGAATTTTCTCCAATTCCTCCCATCTGCATGCGTTTTTTGTTTTGTTTTCCAGGAAGACTGTTCAATTAGATATTTCCTCCCTAGGACCCTCAAAGCTCCTTGCACCAGACACACTACTTGTACCAGTGTACTGGGATGAGGCCCCCATATCTGAACCACTAGAAAATGGGCTGGGTCTCATTCAGCTAAGTATACACTTCCCAGGACCTACACATAAACAGGAGTAACTCTTGTGAGTGAGGATTCAAACCCAGGCAGTCCAGCTCCACACTGTATGCTCTTAGCCTTCCATTCAACCGCCCAAATATAGTAAGTACTACACAGAATGCTAAAGACCAACCATCTGCCAAGGCGGCAGTGGACCCTGCGATGTAACAATTGATTTGCGTCACTTATGATACAAGACAGTTCGTTACCGTTACCGCCAAGTATTACACGGAAGAAACCAACTTGTAACACATTAGAGACACAGTGATCCACTTCATGGTAACCCATGCTGAGATAGAAACTCTGAGTGGGCCTTAAGGTAGAAAGGAAAGCCCGTGGGTTAGAAAAGCAATTTTCAACCAGTGTGCTGCAAGAATTTTTAAAACATGCAATACCTCACTATTTAAGCAGGGGCACCGGCCTCTGTACTCTTAGATTGCCAAATAATAACAATTTGAAAAAATGACAACAGCCAACACAACAATAGCTGTCTGGTGTGGAAGAATCAAAATTATACCTATTTTTTGTCAGATCGGCAAAAAAATATATTTTTGGGTGGATTTTAGTCATAAGTTTATGTGTGCCATGAGATGAAAGGGGTTGAAAATTGCTGGGTTAGAACTTACCCTAAGGAAGCACCTGGCGCAGGAATATATTGCTTTGTAGGACAAGATCTGTTAATAATAATGATACAATGTGTCTCATTTCTAATGAAGTTGAGCACCTTTTCTTATGAGGAGTCCAGATGGTATGACCACTTCGGAAAAGTTTGGTATTAGCTAGTGAAGTTGAAGATAAGCATACTCTATGCCCCAGAAGTTCCTCTTAGGAATGCAGCCAAAGGAAACTCAGGTACATGTGCACCAGGACACTCATACAAGAATATTCTCTATGGCATTATTATAATAACTCCCAACAAGAAGCAAACCAAATGTCCACTCATGGTAGCAAGGGAAAAATGAATTGTGATATAATCACACAATGGAATACTATACAGTATTGAAAATGAAGGAAGTATAACTTTATACAGCAACATGGATGAATCCTAAAAATATAATATCGAGTGAAAGAAGCATCAAATAAAAGAATCCATGAGGTATAGTTGTGTTTATATAAAGTTTAAAAATAAGTAAAATTTAACAGCATTATTTAGAGATGTATACTTAGGCAGCAAAACTAGAATGAAGGGAAAAAACTAGATAGAAGAACATGAAGTTACCAATAAATCCGGGGTGGTGGTTATCAGTAGGGATAGAGTGTTGTGACAAGGAAGGGAAAAATGAGTGGGGGCTTCTGGAGTGCTGGCAATGTTATGTTTTTCTCTGGCTACATGGTGTCCACCATCATGATTCATTAAGCTACATATTTGTTTCAAGCACTTTTTTCTATATATCTGTTATATTTCACCATTTTTAAACATTAGAAATGTGCAGAGAGTTGCCAATATCAAATGCCTCCATGTGCCCAGGGCTTGACCTGCTTCTGAATCCTATCCCCTCTCACATTTTCACAATCATTTAGTATACATCATTTCCACTCTTCTAGATCTTCAACCTCACTCTATACTGGATCGTCTTCATGAGCATTTAAACATACAGAAGTCTCTTCCCCATCGTAAAAATGACAACAACAAATAACCTATTGCTTTAACCTAATCCCTAGCTACTGTCCTTCTTCTCCCTTTCACAGATAAACTTTTGAAAGGAATTGACCTCATTACCTCCATTTCTTTTACCTCCCACTCTTCCTCAACCCTCTTCAATTGGTCTTCTGCCTCCACCACTTATTTTATCAAAACAGGTGTCCCTCCAGCCTTCATGACTCAGAATAGCTAGCTCAATGGGCCTTTCATCCAACCTATCTTGGATCGTTCAACATTGTTGACCATCACCTCCCTGAAACATTCTCCCTCTCTTCCTGGCACAATCTTTTCGTTTTCCTCCTCCTTCTCTGGCTGCTCACTCCCATTTCCCTTTGCCAACCCATTTTCCTCTAGCTAGCTGTTAAATATTACAGTTCTGGATCCTAGGTTTTCTTCTGTTCTCGATGCTGCCCAGTCTCCAGCTGATGCCAGCTACTTGACTCCATTGGTTTTGATTACCATTTGTTTGCTGTTGTCTTTCAGACATGCACATGCAATCCATAGCTCTCCTTGGAACTCCAGACACATATTTCTAATTCCCTGCTTGCCAGTATAACCTGGGTATCTCAAAAATTATGTCAAGCAACCTGTCCAAAACTATGATCTTCCACTATGAATATGATCCTTGTCATGTGTTTTCCATGTATCTGGGGGAAGCACCAGAAACCTAATGTCAGGCTCGATACATCCCTCCCTGCTGAATACCCTTCCAGAGTGGTCTCCTCCATATAGGACAAGTTCATCTAAGGGCCTGCATGAGCCAACCTCTCCTGCCTTTTCAGGCATCTTGCATCTCTCCCTTTCAACTGGGTGTTCCTAGCCCACAGGATAGATTTTAGTTCCTCAAATTTATCATTTGCCCACAAGGCCCTTGTTTGTGTTAGCATAGCTCCTTGGAATACTTTTCCCCTCCTCTTTGTCTGATTCCTTCCTCTTGTCCTGTTATTAGCTCAAATGTTATTTCATCCAGTGAGTTTTTTTCCTGATCCTCAGACTTTACCACGTGGTTTTCTATTGTACTAGTTATCTAATGCTGGATAACAAATATCTCCCAAGCTTACTGTCTTAGACAGTAATAATCATGTATTACCTCTCATGATTTCTGTGGGTCAGGTGGTCCTGGCTCTTGGTCGGTCTCTCATGAGATTATAGTCAGATGTCAGCCAGGAGAGCAGGTACCTGAAGGTTTGACTGGGACTGGAGTTCCCACTTCAAAACTCTTCACGCCTAGGGCTGGCAAGTTGGTGTTGTGGTGGCCATAGGACCCTGTTTCTTTGTACTTGGACCTCTTCATATTTCTTGGGCTTGGGCTTCTTCACAACATGGTCACTTGGATTCAAAGCCAAGCACTGAGAAAGGGAGAGGGAGGGTGACAGCCGTATTCTTTTTCTTAACTAGCCTCAGAAGCCATATAGCATCTCTTTCACCCTATTCTCTTTGTTAGAAGTGAGGGGAATTAGATTCTAACTTTTAGAGGGAAAGTGTCATAAGATCTGCAGACATTTAAAAAATCACCTATATGCTCCCTTCCTAGACCTGTCACAGACTGAAATTTTATGTAACATAATTATATTATAAAGATATAGTATGTAATACATAGTATATATGTCTGTGAGTACTTGATTAATGCCTACCTTCCCACACCAGAACATATGCTAGTGAAATAAGCTAGTGGAACAGGAATCATATCTCCTTTGCCTACCATTTTATTCCCAGAACCTAGCACATTAGCTGGTAACTAATGTGGAATAAATATATAAATAAGTTATTAATTATGTGCCACAACACAGGCAACAGCTTATTTCAGTAGGTATTATTCTTTCCATTTTATAGATGTGGAGTTGAAATGACTGGACAACTTCCTCAAGGACCAAAGATTGAGTCAAGGTCTCACTAATACTAAGCCAGAGCTACTTCTAGGACTCCAGACGTCCTCTCTGTGACCGCAAAAGAAGCACAGAAGCTACTTTGGCCTGAGTAGGGCCTCCTGTGTCCTCACACTTCCTCATCAAGAAGACTTGGGGCAGCTCACTCGGCTTCCCAGGTGTATGGATTAAAGGGCAGGACTGTCCCTACGGTAAGAAAACACTCAGATTATAGTCGTGAAAAAAAAATCATTCTCCAAAATAATTGATCTGTGTGAGTGTGCTTATCAAGAGCAAAAAGGAGAGAATGTGACGTTTCTGAAACTACAAGTTTATTGTTGGGAGGATCAACCAGAGTTGTCACTGAGAGAACTAGTACCCCTCAGTAAACGGCCAAATCTCTACCTGGCCCATTGCATTCCTCCACTCCTGTAGAAGGTCTCATCTCCTTCTTCACTAAGGAGAAAGGGGCCATTCAATAGCTGCTCTGTCCAATGAGGGGACCATTAGTCATGTGTGGCTGTTTACATTAATTAACATAAAATTTTACAAATCAGTTCCTCGGGGATGTTAGCCACATTTCAGGTGCTCAGAAGCCACCATGTAGCCAGTGGCTACCATGTGGGGAAGTGCAAATAGAGAACATTGATATCACCACAGAAAATTCTACGGCACAGTGCTGCCAGAGCACCAAGGTAACCCCAGCTCCGGAGAATTCCAAGTCCATGGGAAAAGAAAAAACTGAGGGCTGGGGGAGTGTATCCACCACGAGGAGAGCCCCAACGCACACTTGCAGGAGGTCGTCACTAATCCTGGGGCTCTGGGCATGGATTTGCCTCCGGAAATCTGTGGTCCCTCATCAGGCTTCCCGCTTCTCCATCTACCCCGAGCCATCAGCTTCGTTGTATTTTATTTTTGTATTACAGTTTGCATTCAACACTATTTCGTATTAGTTTCAGATGTACATCCCAGCAGATAGACATTCATATACTTTGCATAGTGTTCCCTCTAATAACTCAAGTGCCCACCTGGCACCCTAGATAGTCACCACAACATCGTTGACTATATTTCCTGTGCTTTCTCTTATATCCCTGTGCCTCTTTTGAAACTACCAACTAGTACTTCTCAATCCCTTCACCTTTCAACCTCATTTTAAATAATCACATCGCTCTCCAGACCAGACCTCTCCTTGCCTGCTGTCCCGAACCCACTGAGCCTACCCTATCCTGGAACAACACATGTCTTACCCCTCTCTCTGCTTCAAACCATTCCATCTCTATACTCAGGCTGGTTGCTGTCTCTCCCGTATCATAGTATGTGATTTCCCTCCTTCTCAATGGCACCCCTCCCCCAACTTCTCCATCAACATGTGTTCCAGATTCTCTGTCCCTTCACCTCCCTGGAGAACTTGCTTTGCTCATTATTCTCTCTCTCCATCATATTCCATCTTTCTCTCCACCAGCACTGTCTTCACCCTTCAGGTATGCACAGCTTGCCCAACGATATTAACAACTTTAATTGACCCTTTAGGGGCCACCATCCCATCTTCCCCTTCACTTCCCTACCAGTTGCCTTTGGGGAGCTGTCTGCAGAAAGGCTCTACATCCTCATTCCCCACATAGGTCCTGGCTCTCATCCAAATCAGTTGCTTCCCATATAATAAAACTTGTTCTGGATAAGGCATTCAGGTCTCTCCACAGTCAGTTTCTGACCTAACTTCTTACCCATCTTTCTCTTTGTCATCTAATCACACATCTCTTCACCAGCCACCACACATGTCTAAAACATTCCTGTGCCTGCATCTTTATTAATACCATTTCTTTTGCCAGAAATACTTGCTCCATGCACATCCCCTGCATCTTTGGGGGCTGAGCTCAAGTGGCTCCTTCTCGATGAAGTCTTTCTGGTAATGAAAGCCCATTGTATTTCTCTGACTCCCACACTGAGCACAGACCACTTGGGGCTACTATGTATTGTGTATGGATAGTTATCTTCTCTCCCCAGCTGAATTTCAGGGTGCTTCCTGGGAAGGAATGAGCATGCATGTCTTTGCACTCCTAAGAGCTCTTAGATGCAGAATCTTGTGCACAATGGATATTCAAATATTGGTGGATTGACTCATTCACTGACGTATCCCATCATCACTTATGGAGGGGCCAGGAGTAAACCAGGCAGTACTCTTTTAAATAAGCCTCCTGGAAAGAATATTCTGAAATGGAGACTGTCACAGCTGTTTGCTATGTAAGTGACCTGAGGATGAAGGTGGCACATTAAAACGTAATATACCTCTTTGGAAGATCCTGGAGCTATTGGTTTGAACAGGTGCCGGAAACTAGGAAAAGCTGCAGAGCTGGCAAGCGTTGTTGTCATTGTTGGTACATTTTGGTGGTTAAAAAAAAAGTTGTGATGTGTGTGTGTGTGTGTGTGTTTGTGTGTGTGTGTTCCTGCTTGGGCCAGGGAGTGGAGTTGGTACAGGGAGAAAAGATACAGGCTTTGGAGGCAGGCAAACCTTGTCCTGGACCTCAGCCTCATTGTTGACTTGATGTATGAAAGCGGGTAAGTGATCTCTCTTTACACTGTAGAAGAACATTATTGACCTAAGGAAAGGTTTATGATAAAGATCTAAACAACAGGATATCATATTTATAATTTGTTTTTAGAAAGGGTATGTGAATATACATGTATGCACAGAACAAGGACCAGAAAGCTAAATGCCAGAATGCTATAGATATTTCCTTTGGCTTTTTCTGTGCTTCTCAAGTTTTAAGGTACAGTGACTTTTTAAAAGAAGGTCCGTTAAAATAATGTGGGTTAAGGAATTGTAATATCAAAACCCCTAAGCATCTGTGTTTTTAAGTAGTTTAAATTATTTCTTTGGGTTTAAAGCTCTGTGTGTTTTTCTTTCAACATCTGAGATATTCAGAAAAAATGAGAGGAAGTTGAGACACGATACCCTATCACTCCCAAATTTTTATTGTGTCTTCCTTCAAATAAGAAAATTCCAGTATACATGCCTACCTTGGAGAAATTGCAGGTTTGGTTCCAGACCTCCTCAATAAAGCAAGTGTCGCAACAGAGCAAATCAGAATCTTTCTGCCGGTGGAGAGTCTCACCTTCAATTTGTAAAAAACACAACATCTGTGAAGCGCAATAAAGCAAAGCACAATAAAGTGAGGTGTGCCTTACAGCCTCGTACAGCCATTTTAATTAGGAAATTAACACTGACCTTTGAGCCTCTAACCTCATTCAGGTTTCCTCAATTACCTAATAGTGGCCTTTATAGCAAAGGATCCAGTCCCAAATTATGTGTTGAATTTAGTGATGTCTCTTTAGTCACCTTTAATATGAGTCGGTACGTCAGCATTTGCTTAACTTTCGTGATTTTAATGCTTTGGAAAATCACAGGTCAGCAATTTTGTCCCTTAATTGGGGTTTGTGGTAGCTAAACTCCAAGATGGTCGGCAATGATTCTCTTCTCCTGGTATTCACACCCTTCGGTGTCGTCCCCTCCCACTCTGAACCAGAAGTGACGTGGCCAGGAGACTAGTGAAGAAGTGACGGTGTGTGTCTAGAGCAGTGGTTCTCAACCTTGGCTGCACATTAGAATCACCTGGGAATCTTTTTAAAATCCTGATTTCTGGGCCTCATCCTCCGGAAATTCTGTTTCTTGGTTTTGGGATGGGGCCACAACATTAGTAACAAAGAAACAGAATTTCTGGAGGATGAGGCCCGGAAATCAGGATTTTAGAAAGATTCCCAGGTGATTCTAATGTGCAGACAAGGTTGAGAACCACTGGCCATGAGGGTAAGCCACTTTGAAAGTGGGCTTTCCTGCAACCTCAGGAACATAAGCCAGAGCTGCCCATCCAAGCTGATCCCAAATTCCTGAGCCACAGAAACTGTGAAAGATAATAAATACTGCTACTTTTTTAATTTTTAAATTACATTTATGGGGGGGGGCATTGGCTAATCAAATTATATAAGTTTCAGGTATACAATTCTATAACACATCATCTGTATATTGTAATGTGGGTTTACCACCCAAAGTCAAATCTCCTTCCATCACCATATATTTGATTCCCTTTACCCTAATAAATTCTATTTTAATCCTCAAAGTTTGGGGGTAATTTTTTACACAGCAATAGCTAACTAATAGAGGTCTGTTTGCTTCCTCATGGTTAGATACAAGCTACCCATCTTTGGCAGGCACACCACAGTGCTTAAGCTGTGTTCTGATTGCATTCTATACATCATGTATCATTTTAATTTGTTACCTTATTGCTGATGGAAAGTTAGATCACTTGATTAAGGTGGTGTCTGCCATGCTTCTCCATGTAAAATCACTCTATTTGTCTGTGTATGTAATTAATAATTTGTGGGGAGTAACTTTGATACCATGTAACTATACTGTGTCTTACCAAACTTTCACTTTATTCATTAATTTAAAAAATCTATATAGATGCTTAGACTCCTATTTTATTAAATGAATTATAACCCATTATTATCATTATTTTTTGATGTTCAAATCATGCCATATTTGGCTAGTTAGAGCCCCTTCAATTAGTTTCTATGTCCTTTTGACACGTTTCTACCATTTTATGTGCAATTTGCAACTTTCTAACACTGAAAAAATGTTCCCAACACATCTGATATTTTCCTTGGCCAGAGCTTGTAATTAGCCATTTCACCAAAGAGACATGATTTATTTTAGTGAAGAATGGTTTTTAGAAGTCAAGATCTGGATGTTAGGTATGCTCATTGCTTTTGGGGTGCTATACTTCCTATTAGGTATATCTTAATAGGAAGATTTAGGTGATATATTTATATACTTACATATAACTTCTATATTCTCTCTCTCTCTCTCTCTATATATATATATATACACATATATATGTATATATATATACACATATATATGTATGTATGTATGTATGTGTATATATATATATAATATATATATATATATTATATATATATATATTATATATATATATATTTACAACCATGACTTCCAGGGAAATGTCCTTGGATATTAGTTTTCTTGTTTCCATATTTATAACTCCCTTTTCCAACAGTGAAAAAATTAACTCCATTATTCTTTTTTTTTTCTTTTAGAGGCATTTCAGTTGCTTTATTGAGTAGGTTTCCTGTGCCACCACACACAATCCAGGATGAGAGGGTCATAAGTCAGAGGTCCCAGTTACAGGAGTCAGCCCTTGCCAGGCGTGTTGATGTAGACTTTGCCATCTTCTTGGATGGGCGTGTCACATGGGCTGGCACACATAAACACCACCACCAGGATTAGCAGAGACACCACAGCATCAGCAGCTACAGGGCCTGCCAGGAGTGGCCCACATCCTGAACAGGAATGTGGAGTTATCTGAGCAGCAGCCACTGGGAGCAAAAGTAGAAGCAGGATGTTGCCTGGAGGGATCATGGCGGGCTGGGGGCTGGAAGGGGGCAGGCAAAGAGATTTAGTCTAGAAAGGCTCTCCCATTATTCTTAATATATGATTTCATCAATCCCCTTACTGTAAATAATTTCTGTTTTACCACTTCCTTCCTCCTCCCAACATGGATGCCCTCTTTACTCCTTTTAGGTTCCTACCTTCCACACTGGGAACATCCTTTTCCAGCAATATGGGAGATTAGATATCCCAAATAACCCTTTGTATCAGTTTCCTATTGGTGTGTAACAAACCACCCCAAAATGTAGAGGCTTAAAACAAAAATAATTTATTATCTCTCACAATTGGCTGAGAGGTTCTGCTTGTCTCACCTGAGCTCACTCATGTGGCTGCTTTCAGTTGGCGGGTTGGGTGGAGAATAGCCATTCTCACACGTCCTCTCTCACGTGTCTGAGGTCTCAGCTGAGGTGGCTTCAATGGCTCCACCTCTCTCCTCATGTGATCTTCCATCTAGGACTTCTTCACATGATGGTGGAAATGTTCAAGGAAAGCAAAAGCCAAAGGCCTCGTAAGTCACCTACACCACATTCTATTGTCAAAGCAAGTCACAGCCCAGCCCAGATCAAGGAGTGGGGAAACAGACCTCACTTTTAGATAGAAGGAGCTAGAGTAGCAAGGTTGCATTGCAAAGGAGCACCAACACAGAGGTATACCTCATTGGGGACCATTAGTCTAATAATTCACCATACTTTTCTAATTAAATGGTAAGAATGTCAGTTAAAGCGCGCGCGCGCGCACACACACACACACACACACACACACACACACACAGCATTCTAAAAGTCTCTCTGAACTGGGAAGACCATAAAGAATTCACAGAGCCCAAAGTGCAATCATGAACCTTGGGAGACAAGCAACCTCTACATTTGCCTTTTTCTCTGAGGTTTTCAGCCAACACTGGAGAACTTACCTTAATACACTATGTGGGGCATGCCGAACAGAAGGCAAATCTGGGGGCTACAAAAACAAGGAATCAAATGTGAGACCCTTCCACAAAGCTTGGACCCAACCCTCAGTGTAAGATGAGTGAGAAAAACAATTTCACTGGAGAAAAGGAGACAGCAAGAAAAACTTGCATGCATGTCTTGTTGGTACTGGATGTTGCAAAAAAGAATCATCTGAAAATCTGTAACCACAAACCGACGTCACATGGATTTACAGAGCTTTGTGAAAAGAAAAATGCAAGCTGATGATGTTATTTAAAGTGATCCCCTGGTGTGAGGCCTCTAGTTGGCCAAGAGGTAAAAATGTAAATCTTCCCTGAACAAATTCAAACCCAATCCAGGCCTTCAAGAATTCCTACAGATGAAATTCCAGCAAAAATGAGCAACTCACTGTAAAACAAAATCACAAAACATACTAAGAGGCTAGGCATCATCTGTGAGAACCAGCAGAAAAACAAACAAAAAAACCAGAAGTCAGAATAGAGCCTTTATGCATTCAGATGCTAGACTACTAATATAAGACACAGACTTGGATGTCACTAAGTTTAATATGCGCAATAGACTGAATTGGGTCGCCCTAGAACAGGGTGGGCAACCTTTTTGGGAGTGCACGCCAAAACCAGCAAAATCTCTGACTCCAAATTCTTCTGCGTGCCAACCCTAATTTTTTGAGAACATGTTATGCCTATTTGATATCTCTTAAGGTGTACATATGTGAAGAACCTTGAAGAAATAATAAAATTCATTCGAGCGACAAAAACACAGTATATGATGATGAAAAGTACATTTATTTTTTAATGTATACATGTTATGTAAAATTATTTATTTATCTAAGATGCACCTACACTGAATTTATCTGAAAAATAAAAAAGTCAATATTAAGAAAAAAATTGTAAATGTAAGATTATAAGAGGGTTTCGCGTGCCAGCAAAAGTTACTGGCGTGCCATGTTTGGCACGTGTGCCAGGGGTTGCCCACCCCTGCCCTCGAACTTACTAGTATAGATTCAAGCCCCAATGTGACAGTATTTGGAGTAAGGAAGTAATTAGGGTTAAATGAAGTCATTAAGATGGGGCCCTGACTGGATTAGTGCCTGTGAGAAAAGACCCAGAGAGCTTGCCTTCTCTCCACCATCTGAGGACTCTGGGGAGGTGCCATCTGGAAGCCAGGAAGAGAGCTCTCACCAAGAACCTGACCATTCTGGTATCCTGATCTTGGACTTCCAGCCTCTGGGCTATGAGAAAATACATTTCTGTGTTTTAAGCCATCCAGTCTGTAGTATTTTGTTACGGCATTCTGAGATGACTAATACAATATGTTTAAATAAATATAAGACAAGCGTAAGTAATGAGTATGAATAACTTGACAGAAACGGAGAAACGTTTACATAGAAATTCTCAAAATTAAATTTTTAGTAGTTGAAAGTAAAAAAAAAAACACAAAAAAAAAACTTTGAAAAATGGGTTCCACCACTGAAGATAGATTCTACCACTGAAGATAGGATTAGTAAACTGGATGATAGATTGAATGTATTTATATAGAATATAAAGAGACTGAAAATACGACAGGATATAAGATACTAGAGGCCCGGTGCATGAAATTCATTCATGGGGGTGTGGGGGGGGTGTCCTTCAACCCCACCTGTACCCGCTCACAATCTGGGACTGCTGGCTCCTAACCGCTCACCTGCATGCCTGCCTGATTGCCCCTAACCGCTCCCCTGCCAGCCTGATCACCCCAACTGCCCTCCCCTGCTGGCCTGATCACCCACAATTGCCCTCCCCTGCTGGGACCTGCCTCCTGGCCGCCGGGCCCCACCTCCGCTGTGCGTGTGGCCATCTTATGGCGGCCATCTTGTGGTGGCCATCTTGTGACGATGTCGCGCAAGGGTGCGAGGACCACCTCGGCTTTTATTAGTATAGATGGTGGATATGCAGGGGTGGGCAAAAGTAAGTTTACAGTTGTTTGTATGGAAAAAGACATGCAGGTTATGATTATTACAATAGCTTTATAAACTCAAAAGAATGTCACAATGGGCATCCCAGTAGTGAGGTCTAGCATATGTCTAGTCATCGCTCCTAAAAGAGATAATGGGGGTGGGAAAATTGGAACCCTCATACATTGCTAGTGGGAATGTAAATGATATAGTGATTTTGGAAAACAGTTTGACAATTCCTCAAAATCTTAAACATAGAGTTAGCATATGACCTAAAATTTCACTGTTTGTTATTTACACAACAGAAATGTAAACCTATATCTACACACAAATGTTCACAGCAGCATATTCACAACAGCTAAAAGTGGAAACAACCCAAATGATGAATGGATGAATAAAATGTGGTATATCCATAAAATAGAATATTACTAGTATCTGGCAATAGAAAGAAAGTACAGCTATGTACTACAATACTAGTATGAATGAATCTTAAAAGTATGTGGCAAGTGGCCCAGTCAGTGTGGCTCAGTGGTTGAGCATCAACCTATGAACCAGGAGATCTCAGTCTGATTCCTGGTCAAGGCACATGCCTGGGTTGCGGGTTCACTCCCCAGTAGGGGTCGTACAAGAGGCAACCAATCAATGATTCTCTCTCATCATAGATGTTTCTATCTCTCCCTCTTCCTTCTCTGAAATAAATCAAAATAATAAAAAAAAATTATGGCAAGTGAAATAAGCCACTAACAAATGATCACATATTGTAGGATTCTATTTATTGGAAATGTCCAAATAGGCAGATCTATAGGAAAAGAAAGTAAATTAGTGATTTCCTAAGCCTAGACAGGAACAGGTGGGATAGAAATGGGAAGTGACTGGTAATAGGTACAAGGATTCTTTGGGGGTGGGGGAGTAAAGTGTTTTAAAATTAGACCATAGTCAAGATGCACAACTCCAAATATACTAAAAACCATGGAACTAAACACTTTGTACAAATAAGCTTTATGGTGTATAAATTACATATCAAAACTATTTAAAAACAGATAATAAAATAGGAAAACAATATTCAACTTCTTACTAACATAATTTTCCAGAAGTGTTGAAAACACACATCTTTAAATTCAGGAATTCAAATAAATCCCAAGCAGGATAAATAAAAACAAAAGCCATATCTAGACACACCATCACATAACTGAGGAACACCAAAGGAAAAGAGATAAGATATTTAAAGCATCCAGAGACCAAAGACACATCACCTATCAAGGAGCAATACTGATTGCTCTCTGACTTCTCAACAGCAATCTGATGGAAGCTAGAAGACGGTAGAATACTAACTTCATTGTGCTGAGGGAAAATAAACTACAATTCTAAAGCATGTATAAATATTATATGGGTTAGAAATTATTAAAAACTTCAGACAGATACAAATATGAGATCACAGACATTCACTAAAGGACCTTTTAAGGGATGTACCTCAGCCAAAAGGAAAATGAACCCATATGGAAATCTGAGGAGCATGAAGGAATGATGAACATATTTATAAATATGTCAGCAACTCTAAGCAAACATTGCATAACATTTAAAAATACACTGAGTGACCAGATTATTATGACCACCTGATGTTTGTAGGCAAATTAGCTATAATTTCGTGCTGAAGTTGCTAGAGGGCCAGACCATTATAAATAGGGAAGCAGGTTGTTTACCATGTTAGTAGAAGTGATTTTTTTCTGAAGATATAGGTAAACAACACTATTTAACAGCCTTTGAACATGGGAGATTATATATACTACATACACACACAAACACACACACACACAGTATATTGCCCAATTTGTGAAGGAATACTGACCACAATTAAGATACTGGATGACAATATCATATAAGGTGGGGGACAAGTTCATATGTCCTAAGATTTTATACATACACACACACATATACATACAGGGTGGGGCAAAAGTAGATTTACAGTTATGAGTACACAAAACAGTTTATTCTTTTTTAAAATTAGTTTATTATATACTAGAGGCCCAGTGCATAAAATTTGTGCACGGGTAGGGTCCCTAGCAGCTGCTGGCTGCAGGCTGGGGCACCTCCTTGCCCCTGGCTGCCTGCTGCCGCTGCTGGCCCCACCCCCTGGTCAAATTCCCGGTCAAGGGGGCAATTTTCATATTAGGCTTTTATTATATAGGATCTGTTTTTCAACTTTTTTTCAATCCTAACCTGAGGTATTTTTCCATTGATTTTTAGAGAGAATGGAACAGAGATGGAAAGACAGAGAGAAATATTTACATGAGAGAAACATCAATTGTTTGCCTCCTGCACATGCCCTAGAGCAGCAGTTCTCAACCTGTGGGTCACAACCCTTTGGCGGTTAAACGACCCTTTCACAGGGGTCGCCTTAAGACCATCCTGCATATCAGATATTTACATTACAATTCATAACAGTAGCAATATTACAGTTATGAAGTAGCAACGAAAATAATTTTATGGTTGGGGTCACAACATGAGGAACTGTATTTAAAGGGCCAGAAGGTTGAGAACCACTGACCTAGAGCCTGCAACCAAGGTACGTGCCCTTGACCAGAATCGAACCCAGGACTCTTCAGTCTGCAGGCCAACGCTCTATCCACTGAACCAAACTGGCTAGGGTGAGAGTTTATTCTTGTATTATTTATTTACTAGAGGCCCGGTGCACAAAGATTTGTGCACTGGCGGGAGAGCGGGGGGAGGGGGCTGTCCCTCAGCCCCACTTGTGCCCTCTCACAGTCTGGAACCCCTCAGGAGATAAACCACCTGCTGGCTTAGGCCCGCTGCCCTAGTGGCAGATGGCAGGCCCGATCCCTCAGTGCCTGCCTCGCCTCCTCGGGTCGCGCACACGGCAGGGCCGATCCAGGGGTTGGGGCGCCGCCCCGGGTCGAGTCACACACAGGACGCACACAGACACCCGCCACCCCGGGTCGCAGATAGCAGGCCCAGATGGTGACGGGGCAGGCAGGATGGCGCTGTCCCACCTGCCTGCAGTATGCAAATTAGCCGCCATCTTTGTTGATGGTTAATTTGCATATCGTGCTGATTAGCCATTGGGAGGTGTAGTGAAGGTACGGTCAATTACCATGTTTCTCTATTATTAGATAGGATGTATTATTGTATTGTTTTCCATATGAGCAACTATAAACCTACTTTTTCCCCACCCTGTATGTGTGTGTGTGTATATATGTATATATGTATATATATATATACATATATACACACACACACATATACATAACTATATGTAGTTTTATAAATTACTAGAGGCCCGGTGGCTGTGAGAATCAGCTGTGTCTACAGTGGGAGAACTTCTGTGCTGGAGACACCCTTCTGGGGCAAGACTTACTTCAGTGGGGTTTTGGTGCTCACTGAGTCTGCCCCCTAAGTGTGTCCCTTATGGATCTGAGGAGTTGTAACCTGGATGGTCCCGGGCTCTTGGATCGCTAAGGAGGTGCTAATTTAGCCTCTACCTGAGGAGGTAGAGATCTGCAGGAGCTATGGAGAGATCTGCAGATTCCTCTTCCTTGTTGGGGGTTTGGTGGTGCCCAGATGAGGCCCAGCTGTGAAGCAATGCAAGCTGCTGTGGGGCCTTGGGCCTTCTTTTGGATGTTCTGGGTCTCTCTGACCCAGCTGCAGTTTGTTAGGCAATTTTAGATCTCAAAGGGCCAGCCCATTCATATGCAAAAGCCTCTGCTAGCAGCTTGGGTGGGGCAGGGTCTCAGGGAATTAACAGGGAGGAGCAAACAGCTATGGCTGATCCTCAGTCCTGCCCTAAGAGGCCCCTGGGTCTCAGTGTCTGGCGGTAATCACTGCAAGCAGCTCTGAGAGAAAGCCACCCTTGAGTTCCGCCTGCTGCCAGACAGTCCAGTTTCTCCCCGTATGAGTCTGGGTCCCTAGAGACTCGCCCGGAACTGGAGTTCAGAGCAGTCGGGAGCTTGTGACTCCCTCCCGATTGAAAAAGACACTGGCGTCCTCCGTTGCCAACCCTTTCCGCATGCGCCTCTGTACCTCTGCTCTTTACATCCGCACCTCCTCTGAGTCTCAGTGTGCTTTTCTCTTTCCTTCTAGTTGTAGAATTTCCACTTAGCCAGCCTTCCTGTGGTTCTGGATGATGTCTGTTTTGTCTTTTAGTTGTAGTTTTGAAGTGGTTGTATGAGGCAGCAATTTCAGGTGTTTACCTATGCCGCCATCTTGGTTTCTCCGAAGAGTGAATATTCCTGTCTTGTTCTTGAATTTAGAGGGAAAGAATTCAGCCCTAGCTGGTTTGGCTTAGTGGATAGAGCATCAGCCTGTGGACTGAAGGGTCCCAAGGTCAATTCTGGTCAAGGGCACATGCCTGGGTTGCGGGCTTGATCCCCATTAGGGGACATGCAGGAGGCAGCCAATCAAGTATGATATTAACTATACAGTTTCTTATAGATGCTCTTTATCAAGATGAGGAAGGTCCCCTTTACTTCTAATTTGCTCAGTGTTTTTATACACAAAGGAAGTGAATTTTGTCAAATGTTTGTTTTTGCAGCAATTATTTTGATACTGTGTTTTTTCTTTATTGACCTGTTAATAAGATAGATTACATAAATTAAGTTTTGAATATTGAATCTATTTATATGTTTTAAATTCTTCTCAGCAATATATTATATGTAGAGTTCTTAAATATCTTTCATTAGATTTATTCTGTCTTTGATGCTTTTGTTTGCAAATGGTATTACTTCTTTAATTTTATTTTCTAAATATTTATTGGGATGTAGAATAAAATTGTTTTTGACATTGACTTTGTATATAGCAACTTGCTAAATTAATAAGTTCAGTAATTTTTCTGTAGATTCTTTTTTATTTTCTATATGCTCAATCATGTTTTTATGAATTAAAACAACTTTATTTTTTTTCTTCTTTACTACTATTTATGTGTATTGGTTTTTCTTGCCTTTGGGCAGAATCTCCAGTACAAAGCTATATAAAAGTGGCACCTTATTTCTTAAACCAGTGGGAAAACATTCACTATTTCACTTTTGAGTAGGATTTCAACTATAGATTTTTTGGGGTGTGTTTGTGTGTTTCATGTGCAAATACAGAATCAATTTTTTCAATATTTTTTTACCCCCACAAATGTTATTAAGACCTGCTTGTGCCTTAGCTGGTTTTGCTCAGTGGATAGAGCTTCTGCCTGTAGACTGAAGGGTTCCAGGTTTGATTCAGGTCAAGGGTACATGCCTGGGTTATGGGCTTGATCCCCAGTAAGGGGCGTGCAGGAGGCAGCTGATCAATGGTTCTCATCATTGATGTTTCTATCTCTCTCTCCCTCCCTGAAAAACATATATATATATTTAAAGACCTACTTGTGAGGACACTTGAAATACAGTAGTTACTAATAAAGACAACTAACATTCTGCTTTTACTTTTATTAGTATTTATTTGATGCTGAATTTACTCTTGGACCATAAGTTTTTGTTTCTTCAGTTTCTTCTGGGATATCTTTATCTTCTGTGCAAACTCCTCTTCTGCTTGAGGAACAATCTGCTCTTTTTCAGTAAGGATTCTCTCAATGTAGCCGGGAGAGTACATGTGTGGGTCAGTGTGCCCATGAGCTCTGTAAGTTCTGCAATGTATCGTGGGAGCTTTGTTCACTTGGATGAGCTCAATGACCAGAGAATCTACATCTACACCCTTAAGTTCAGCATTATTCTCTGCAGTGTTAAGCATGTGTAGGAAAACTTCAGCACTCTTTATGGGCCGACCATCAACCTTGCCTCCAGTCCCACTGTTGGGCTTGGCACACAACTTCACCATTGTAACAATGGAATGGTACACATTGCTCCTTTAAAGTGACATCCTGCAGCTACTTGGTGGTTTTTCAGATATGCATACCCTTGATTGCCTGGGCAGTTTCACAAGTGTTCTTAACACAAAGATTTGAAACTCTTGATTTGCATGATTTGTGAGTTTTTCTGGATCAAGTGAATAGTGAACTATTTTCAGGTCACCTCAGACCACTTATATGAAGAGGTAAATTAATTTACTTTTGATTATGATTGAGGAATGTAACAAATGTTTAAATAAAATGTTTTTAAAGCCTTTTAAATCAAAGTAAATTTATATAGACAAAAATATACACACCTTAAGTATATAATTAAATGATATCAGTACCCTAATAAAGATTGAAAACATTTTATAACGCCCCCCCCCCTCCAAATTTTATCTTGCCTCTTTTTAGTCGCTACACACAGCATATAGGCAACCATTATTCTGATTTCTGTCATGGTTTCAGTTTTGCCTGTTCTGAAATTTCACATACATGGAATTGTAGAGCACATGTTCTTTTGTGTTCGGATTATTTGTTCAGCAAAATATGTTCACTATACCATAAATTTTTTATTTATTCTCTTATTTGATGAAGATTTAAGCTCTCTCTAGTTTTGGGGGTATAATAAATAAAGCTACTATAAACATTCCCATACAAATCCTTTTGTGGATCTAAGTTTTAGTTGCTGTTGGGATAATACCTAGGACAGGAACTGTTGGTTATAGATTAAATCTATATAAGAAACTGCTTGAGGAACAAAACAGTTTATAAGAGTGGAAATGGTGTTGTCCATTACCACTAGCAATATATGAGTTCCAAATGCTGCATATCCTCAACAATGTTTGGTGTTAGTGTTTTTTAATTTTAGCTTTAATATATTCTCTCTCTCTCTCTCTCTCTCTCTCTCTCTCTCTCTCAACTTCTTTAACAAATTAAGGAGATTTTTTTCTATTCTTAATCTGCTATGAGGTTGTATCATTTATAGGTGTTAAATTTTATCCAATACTTTTTCTGCATCTGTTGAGACAACTGCTATAATTCTCATTTATTTTCTTAATATGGTGAATTATATTGATTGGTTTTTAACACATTTATTGAAGCACAATTTACATATCTCAAATTCACCCATTTCAAATATACAGTTTGAGGAGTTGTAGAATGTTCCCTGTTGTGTGACTATTACCACAAACTTTCACCCAAAAAGTTCCCTTGTTCTCCTTTGCTCTTCATTTCTATTCTTATTATAGACTGTAGGCAACCTCTGTAATGTTTTCTGTATGTATAATTTTGTTATTTCTAGAAGTTCTATATAAATGGAATCATGAAATATGGGGCCTTTTTCATGTCCTTTCCCACATGACAAGGAACTAAGGCCTCTTGCCACCAACCATATAAACAAGCCATCTTCGAAGAAGATTATCTGGTCTCCATCAAACCTCCACTGACATCTTGACTGCAACCTTATGAGAAACTCTGAGATCCAAATCTATGCATCTGAGCAACCCTCAAACTTCTGAGCCATAGTAACTATCTATACTAATAATAGCCTAGGTGGCATCACGCCCTCACATTGTCACAAGATGGCCACGTGCACAGTGGAGGTGGGGCCCAGCGGCTGCTCCGCGCAGTGAGGTCTGGAGTTCCCGTGGCTCTGCGTAGTGGAGGAGGTCAGTCCCGGAGTCTTCGCCACCTCGTGTGGAGGAGGCGGGTCACAGCACGGGAGGGCAGTTGGGGGCCATCAGGCTAGCAGGGGAGGGCAGTTAGGCGTCAATCAGGCCAGCAGGGGAGCGGTTAGGGGGCGATCAGGCTGGCAGGCAGAAGTGGTTAGGGGCACTCAGGCAGGCAGGCAGACAAGCGGTTAGGAGCAAGCAGTCCCAGATTGTGAGAGGGATGTCCAACTGCAGACGGATGCCCAAGGGGTCCCAGATTGGAGAGGGTGCAGGCCAGGCTGAGGGACACCCCTCCTGTGCACAAATTTTGTGCACCAGGCCTCTAGTGAGATAATAAAGACATTTGTTTCAACCATTAAGTATTGAGATCATTTATTATGCAATAACAGATAACTAATACACTTGCATTTCTGGAACAAATCCAATTGATCCTATTTTATGATTATCCTTTTTACATATCCCTGAATTCAATTTGTTACTATTTTGTGTAGAATTATTATTTAATTTCTGAGAGATAGTGATATATAATTTTCCTTTCTTGTAATATCCTTTTCAGATTCTGGTATCAAGACTATGCTGACTCATTAAATGAGTTGAGAAGTATACTCAAATTTTAATGATCTCCAGGAATTTTTAGAAAATGAGTAATATTTCTTTACTATGTATTTAGAAGAATTTAAGAGTGAAAACATTTACACCTGGGGTTTTCTCTGGAGAATGTTTTAAAATTACAAATACAACTTTTATAGATATGGAACTGTTCAAAATGTCTATTTCTCATTTCAATTTTGTACAGGAAGTTCTTCATTGTACTATAGTTGTCAAATTAATTGCTATAAAGTCATTCCTAACATCTTTGTATTGTAGGATCTATAGAATTCTTAAAATTTATAGTTTGTGCTCTTTCTAATTTTTTCATTAATCTTTCTATGTATTCATTGACTTAAAAATTTTAAAGAACTTTAGACTTTGCTGTTTCTCTACTATATGTTTGCTTCCCATTTTATTAATTTATGCTCTTATCTTTATTATTGACTTCTTTCTACTTTATTTGGGTTGATTTCCTGTTTTTTTTACTAGCCTCAAAAGTTTGAAGTTTTCATAATTTATTTTCAACTTTTTTTTGGTAATACATACATTTTAAAATTCTCTTTAGTCAGTGCTTAGTTGTTACCTATAATTTTCTGTATGTAGTGTTATTTTGCTGTAATTTAGTTCAAAATATTTTTAGATGTTTATCATAATTTCTGATCCATAGGCTCTTTAAGTGAGTGCTTAATTTTCAGATCTCTGGGCATTTTCTAATAATCTTTTGAAAAATTGAGTTAAATTCTATATTGACTCTTTTCAGTGAATATAACCTATATTCTTGCTATTCAAAGTGTGGTTCATGAGTCCTACACCATCATTATTTGGGAGTTTGATGGAAATTCAAAATGTACATTTGGTCAAGATCCTGGTTAATATCTATGCTGGCTAAAGTTTGAGAAGCACTATTCCATATTACTTCAATTTTTTGAAATGTGTTCAGACTTGATTTATGACTCACCATGTGGTCTGTTTGGGTGTATGCTCCATCAGCATTTGAAAATAATGCCCATTATGCAGCTATTCAGTGCGCTATTCTATAAATGTTTATAAGGTCAAAGTGGTTAATAGTACATTTCAAATCTTTTATATCCTTACTGAGATTTTGTCTGCTGTTCTATAACTTCTTAAAAGATACTTGTTAAAATTTTTAACTGTAATTGTGCATTTGTGTAGTTCTCCTTTTAGTTCTATTTTTTGCTTTAAATATTCTGATACTGTGTTATTAGGTGTGTGCATGTTTTAGAGTAATTTAATCCTCCTGCTTTCCTTTATATGTAGGAAATTTCCTCTTTACCTTTAGTAATATTTTTCTTTAGAGTCCTATTTTATGACTAGGGGCCCGGTGCACGAAATTCGTGCACTGGGTGTGTGTGTGTGGGGGGGAGTGTCCCTCAGCCCAGCCTGCCCCCTCTCACATACTGGGAGCCCTCAGGCGTTGACCCCCATCACCCTCCAATCGCAGGATTGGCCCCTTACCCAGGCCTGACGCCTCCGCCAGAGGTATCAGGCTTGGACAGGGGACCCCCATCTCCCCCCGATCACTGGTTCTGGCCCCCGCCCAGGCCTGAGGCCTCTGGCCCAGGAATCATGCCTGGGCAGGGGACCCTCATCTCCCTCTGATCGCTTGCTCCACCCCCCGCCCAAGCCTAACGCCTCTGACCCAGGCTTCAGGCCTGGGCAAGGGGACCATCATATCCCTCCAATCCCCGGCTCCGCCCCCCACCCAGGCCTGATGCCTCTGGCTCAGGCATCAGGCCTGGGCAGGGGACCCCCAGCCCCCCGCCCAGGCCTGATGCCTTGGCCAGAGGAGTTGACCCTCATCACCCTCTGATCACCAATCACCGGATCGGCCCCTTGACCAGGCTTGAGGCCTCCGGCAGAGGTGTCAGGCCTGTGCAGGGGATCCCCAGCTCCCTGCAGTTGCAGGCTCCGCCCCTGCCCAGGCCTAACGCCTCTGGCTGAGGCATTAGGCCTGGGCAGGGGACTCCCAGCTCCCCGCGATCTCCCGCTCTGCCCCTGCCCAGGCCTAATGCCTCTGGCCAAGGTATTAGGCCTGGGCAGGGGACCCCCAGCTCCCTGCGGTTGCAGGCTCCGCCCCTGCCCAGGCCTAATGCCTCTGGCCTAGGCGTCTGGCTCGGGCAGCGGGGACCTGCAGCTGCAGTGGCCCCGCGATCGTGGGCTCCGCTTTAGGCCCAGGCAAGGGACCCCTAGCTCCTGGGACTGCCAGCTTCGACCGTGCCCAGCTCCCATTGCTGGCTCCACCCCTACTTCCTGCTATCACTGGCCAGGGCGGCAAAGGCGCCTGATTCTCCGATCATGGCTGGGGGCCAGGGCAAAGGCGGCCCCAGGGCCACCTTTGCCCTGCCCCCAACTCTTAGCTCCCCCCTGGGTTTCCGATCACTGTCAGTGGCAGGGGGCTTCTTTCTGCTTTCCCTTTCGCCTCCCTGCATTGTGCCTACATATGCAAATTAGCCGCCATCTTTGTTGGCAGTTAATTTGCATATAGCCCTGATTAGCCAATGAAAAGGGTAGCGCCGTACGCCAATTACCATTCTTCTCTTTTATTAGTGTAGATATCTACTAGTGGCCCAGTGCACGAAATTTGTGCGGGGGCGGGGGGGTGGTTTCCCTCAGCCCAGCCTGCACCCTCTCTAATCGGGGACCCCTTGGGAGATCCACAGGGATCGGATCTAAACCAGCAGTCAGATATCCCTCTCACAATCTGGGACCGCTGGCTCCTAACGGCTTGTCTGCTTGCCTGATCTCCCCTAACTGCCTCTGCCTGCCTGCCTGCCTGCCTGCCTGATCGCCCCTAACCTCTCTGCCTGCCTGCCTGATCACCCCTAACTGCCTCTGCCTGCCTGCCTAATAACTCCTAACTGCCCTCCCCTGCCAGCCTGGTTGACCCCAACTACACTCCCCTGCCAGCCTGATCTCACCCCCAATGGCCCTCCCTTCCTGGCCTGATCTTGTCCCCAACTGCCCTCCCCTGCCAGCCTGATCGCCTCCAACTGCCCTCCCCTGCCGGCCTGATCTCGCCTCCAACGGCCCTCCCCTGCCAGCCTGATCTCGCCCCCAACTGCCCTTCCCTGCCGGCCTGATCTCACCCCCAACTGCCCTCCCCTGCTGGCCTGATCGCCCCAACTGCCTCTGCCTCAGCCCTCACCACCATGGCTTTGTCCAGAAGGAAGTCAGATGTCCAAAAGATGGCTGGTTGACCCAGTCTAACTAACATATTACCCTTTTATTAGTATAGATAGATTATATAGGATAGAATTGCTTAAATTGGGGGGAAAGCCTTTTTCAGCAGGAGAAGATGCTCTTGGCAGACAAAAATACATAATCCCTATATCTGGACTGATAGCCAGCCATATGCACTATATTGCCAAACCGGTCATTAAAATATTGAACCACTTTCTTACACCTTACACCAAATAGCTGTTGCTCTTAAAATCCCTCCTCAGCCCCCCACCTTAGGTTCTGCCTTCTCATTTCACCCAGATTAGGTTCTGATTGGTCAGTTTCTATTCCAGTCAGCATCAGAAGCTCCACCTCCTAGGCAGCCATTGGCTCCTCGCAGTTCACCCAGATTTGGTTCTGATTGGTCAGTTTTTATGCCAGTCAGTATCAAAAGTTCCGCCCCCTAGGCAGCCATTGGCTTCTGGCACTTCACCCAGATTTGGTTCTGATTGGTCAGTTTCTATGCCAGTCAACGTCTTCAGGCCTATCTCTGGGCCTGATCAGAGAGTCGGGGCTGATTAGCAGCCCCCATGGAGGCCTGTAGAGAAAGAGAGGTGCGGCTTCTGGCCAGTCCCAGAGAGAATGAGAGAGGCAGGGGCTGCCATGGAGGCTACAGATCAGACCGTGCTTCTCTCTCCAGGCCTCTCTTCGGGCCTGATCCATAGCCCCCTTGGCAGTCAGTGCTGGGTCGCCGCACCTGCAGCGGTGGCAGTCAGTGCTGGGTTGCCATGGCTGTAGGACTGACTTCCAGTGGGTCGAGCCTTCGGTCGTTTTGGATGTTACGGACCCTGGGTTTTTATATATTAGGATATGTCTATATCTACATTTCTGTCTATACATATGTACAATATGTATTTATATGTATCTGCTTTCTTTGGATTAGTATTTGCATCTTATATCTTTTTTTTCTTTTTTCTTTTAATATACCTTACCTTTATAGTTAAAAGTGTTTTTATATAAACAACTTATATTTGGCCCTTGAAAAATCCAGTCTTTTACTATTAATCTTTTAGCTACAGTCTTTTTAATTTATATTTAATGTATATACTTAGTAATATAATTAACTTTAAGTCTACCATATTCTATTTATTTTCTATTTGTTTAGTCTATTTCTTTATTTATTGCTCCTTCCTTGCCCCTTTTGGGATCAATAGAATATTTTAATTTTTACCCTTTTTCTTCTATTAGCTTTTGAGTCATATATTCTTTTAGTATTCAATTAGTAGTTACCAAATAAGTAACAATATATCCCCTGATTTATTAAAGTCTATCTTAAATTAATATTCTTGCCATTTTTCTGAACAATGCAATAAATTTACACAGTTTAATTACATTCATCTCCTCATTTTTATGCTATTGTTGTCATATATTTATTAGTACTTATGGTTACATCATTGTATTATTTTTCTAAACAGTAAATATCATTTATATTATCTACATCTCAATCCTTTCCAGTGGTATTTCTTTCTTCCTTTAGTTTCATGGTTCATTCTAGGGTCATTTATATTCAGTCTGAAAAATTCCCTTGAGGTTTTTTTTGTAGTGCAAGTCTCTAGTGACAAAATTTGTCAGCTTTTGTTTATTGAACAATGTTTACCTTAATTTTGAGGGATAGCATTCTAAGTTGGCAAATTTCTTTAAAATTTCAAAATTATGAGGATATCGTTCACTGCCTTGTGTCTTCCATAATTTCTGCTGAAAAGGCAATTGAGTTTTGTTTTTTTCTTGGAGGATAATGTGCCTTTTTGCCCTTTATTTGCTTGTATTTTCCTCTTTCCCTTTGCTTTTCAGCAGTTTGTTTATATTTATTTATTTATTTACTTATTTACCTATTTATTTATATTGTCTTTATTGAGATATTACTGACTATATTCCCTATGGTACACTTTATATTTTCATAACCATTCTGTAATAATCAATTTGTACTTTTTTATTTTTTATTAATCTTTCTATTTGATTGTAAGCTCTCTGAGGAATTGGTTTCTATTGTGCATTCCCAAAGAGCTCAACACAGACTTGACCAATAGACTGATCCACTGCAGAGCCTTTACACATGGAAAATGATGCTGGATTATCCTGGGGGAATAATACAGCAGTTGCTAATATTTTTAACTTTTCATCTCTTCAATATTTATGCATTTATTCAATATTTATGCATTTATTATGTTTTGGTCAAGGCATATAGCTACTTTTGGAGTTTGTATGCACAATTCAAGCACCCTTTACTCAAAGAGACAGTGGTAGGATGCTTCTTCTGGTATCTCCAGAAGAATGAGAGCTTTCCTCTTCCCTCCATTTCCAAGATCTCTGAAATCAAACGAGATACCTGGCTGAGAGGAACTTGTGTAGGCCAACACAGGAAATGGGCTGACTCATGTCTCCTCTCCATCCCCTTCTTTTGTTTCATGTAAAATTATTAAAACATGTCAGTCTTGTTTATTGGCACAACTAGGCATTTAATAAATTCCTCCTTTCATTTCTTTTCCTGCGCATAGGTAATTGTTTTAGTTCCATGACATACCTGCGAACTCGTTGAGTTCCTTTCATTGTTTTCTAGCTCTTGCCCAGTTATCTCTGGAAAATTCCACAGTAATAATTTGGTTCCATTTGACTCACAGCCCCCCAAATGGTCATGCTCACACCAATTAGTGTGTAAATATTATTGGTCGTATACCTGTATCAAGAAAAGAGAAACTGTGCACTCAAAGCAAAATTACTCATAATTAAAAGAAGTAGTTTAACGCTGAGTGCTTTGACAATGCCCAGAAGTCCCTTTCTGCAAATGTCACCAATGCTTTTTAAAAAGCCTTTTCTAAATAACGCCCCCAAAATGGTTTTTGAATGATGGATGAACAATACCTGCTCCTCCTTACGGACTAACAAAATGAGAAAAAATAAATTTCGTATTGAATTTTTATTGCTTTCCTGTTGGTTTAATCATCACAAGTATTGCCACAGAATGCCTCATGAGAGTATTCAGTGGGGAATGTGCAGCATGTTATCTTCAGTATGTGTATCTCCCTTTACTGGATTTTCTAGGCGTTGGGATGTCGCCTCCATACGTACTATGGCCACAGCCAATGTGGAACTAGATCTACATCCCAAGCAAGTGACTTAAAGACATTTAGAATGAACTGGCTCTAAAATAAAAAATAAAAAAGAAGAAAAATAAATAAATAATAATAATGATAATTTAAAAAGAATGAACTGGCTCTGAATTTCAAAACAACCTATACAAATACTCAGACATCAAAAGGGAATACTTTCATTGGGCTCTCTGAGTTTTCTTGATCTTTTTGTTCTATTTCCACTTAAAATTATTATTTAATGAAATGTCGAAGCCAACTCCACTGTAACAAGTCATATTTCTCTATCACCTATGGTACATGCTGAATCTTTGTTGATTATCATAGTGCTTGACCCAAAGTGGGTAATTATCAAATGAACGAATAAATAGTTGAATGAATAAACAGATGAATATCACATGAAACACATTTGAAGGGATTGGAAATTTTAGATTGGAGAACACTTAGCTAAAACTTGGTAGTTTCTTCAGATATTTGAAGGATTTTGTTTGTTTGTTTTGTGTTTTTTTGGGGGGAAGATTCAATGGTTTTATGAGGCAAATGCAGGCAGAACCAAGACACTGCACAAAGGTTCATTTCAATCCAACAAATACAGAGGACCTACTACCTGCCACATTCGGCCCATTTTGAAAATAGAATCACCAAACAGTACAAGCCTGTGCTCCTGCTTTGGGTCAATGGGGACCTATGGCAGTGAGGGGATTTCTAGAGAGAATGCAATCCTGTTGGTAAATGGGGACTTAGAACTTACCTAGAAGCTGAGTTTGCACAGTTAGTTCAATTTTCATGTAAAGTTTGTTTTCATTTGAAGGGACTAGGGAAAAGCTAATGACGTTTAGTGTGTGTGCATTGGGGGAGGGGCAGGTAATGGAGCCAGCTTTCGTACCATCACTTATAAGGGTTAATATTTAATGCTCTATGAACCCATCCCCTCAAAACCTTTACTTCTTAAGGCAACATGGGTGACTTTGCTGATTAAGCAAAAGGTCAAGAAGTTCCCAGAAAGACAAAGTTTAATATTTTGAGATTTTTTTCTTATATCTTATTTGTAAGTGATCCTCCCCCACTAAAAGCAACTTGCTAAATAATTTCTTACCCTTGTAAAAAAAAAAAATGTACTACTTTCCAAAATAGTACAATCAGAGATACCCTCCTTAATGTCCCGATTGGCTTTGTTTGGACAATGTGGTCACTACATGTATAATTTGCAAGGGACTGACATACAGCCATTGTCTTAGGAAAGCTGAGCCTTTACTGAAGGGCCTCTGGTGGGCCTTGGCCTAAAGGGTTCAAGGTAACCTGAGGTGTGGGAAGAAAGCTGGTGTTTTCCTACTTATATTAATTCCCAAAGGCCCGAGGGAAGGCCTGAAATCTATCAGGTTGGAGTGAGAAAGGCAGGCAGGGAACTAGAGAGGCTGTCACATGCTGGAAGCAGGGCCAGCAAGCAAAGGGTGGGCTATGAGCCCATGAGAATGTCCAGGGCAGGAATGGCAGGAAATGTCAGATAAGAGGGCAGGAGCCTGAGTGCTGGGCAGAAAGGGAGGCCTGCAGCTTAAATATCACATGAACTCTCTCTTGGTGTGAGGCCTTATCAAAGAGGCTCCTGAGCCCTGGAGAATTCCAAACCTCCAGGAAGGGGGAATTCACAGTCCTGGGATCTTCCTTCAGGAGGCACTTGCCTCTCAACTAGCAGACACAAGGCTCTGGTTCTAGCCACCCTTCGATTCATCGGAACATATTGATTGTCCTCCGTTGCTGGCCCTGCTGCTCCTGGCTAGGGACTGTGTGCCTAGGAAATGCATGTGTGATGAGATTTGCGACCACATTTGCTACACCCCATTTGGGGACACAAGGTCTGACAAGCATGCGTGTGCCTGTGGGATGATGACCAGAATATGTGTAATCAGAGCTGCCCCAGAAATCTGGCATCCACTGTGGCCAAAGCTTTGGCCAGTAGGATCCCAGCATCTATGGTCCTCACAACCCTAACAGCTGCCTTTTCTTATGCTGTAGTCCAAGCTAAATTCATTTCAGGTGACAGTGGAAATCTGTGATGAGGCCAGAGGCCGGAGGTCCCCTACTGAATCCATAATCATGCCTGGAGACAGCTGCAGCTTCAGTTAGGTTTCTCCGGGAGGATGCTTTTCAAAAGCAATGTTGGTAGTTTGAGGCCGTTTTTTCGTCTTTTAGATTAGCAAGTTTTTTGTTTTTTTAATGATAATACTCACTTTGGTGAAGGAAGAGGGTGACATGGGTACTGCAGGTAGGAATGTACATTAATAAAACATATATATATATATACTCAGAATGGTTATATGTATTATTTCTGTAACCAGAAATAATTAAAAAACCACACAACTTATTTCTGGTTAATGAGATCAAGAAAATTTTATTTTCTTCTTTTCTTTTCTTTTTTTTTTTTTTCTTAAAGTAATACAAAGGGTATTACATATGTGTCCATTTCCCCCCCCCCCCCCCCGCCCTAGACAGTCTCCTAGCCTCCCCTATCCCCCAGTGTCTTATGTCCATTGGTTATGCTTATTCTTCTTTATTCTTTTTGGTATTTTTCCATAATGGTTTTGTACTACTTTTAAACAGAAAAAAAAAAATAATTAAAACTCTGAACCAGGCTTCTGGAGCAGAGTTTCCAACGCTGTGCCTGGGGCTTCTGATCTGTGAGAGGCATCTGTCGCTGGACACTCTCTGGCCAGGCTGGGCACCGCCCACCCCCTGGCCCTGCGGAGCAAAGCAGAGCGCTTGTTCTCATTGCTGAGTCCCACTGTTCCCCCATCAGTGACCTCTCTGTTCAAGCAGCCGCATTTGCTGCTGCAGAGGGACCCCGGGAGTCAGAAGTGGAGTGCGGAGGGTTGGGAGGAGCCAAAAAAACAGTGGCCAGGGCGGAAAGCCGGGCACAGAGAAGGTTCCAGGCTGCGAACATCCGGGGCACAGTGCTGCGGGCTGCTCGGAACACATCCTAACTCCTGCTGCTTTGCTCTCCGAGGTTGCTGAGGTTTCCTGAGTGTCTCCCGCGCAGGAAGTCTTTGCCTCCTCTCTGTCCCAAGGGCTGTGCCTGTCATTCTAGAAAGATCATGAGTGCCTACAGCTGTAAAATCCCTGGCACAAACCCTAGCCCATTGGAACAGCTGTTTTCCTAACAAATAGCAGCCAGATAAATGCAGTATTAAATTCAACCTTGTAGAAAAGGGCAGAAGAAGGACAATTCCTGGGTACTGAGCTGAGGTGGCTGCCATGTACTGTTGTCTAGGTTATATACTACCACATCTTCCACTAATAAAGTAGACGTTATTAGTTTGTGTATTTATTACAGCAATTTTTCTAGAAGATACCTATAAATTGTTTAGCAAAATTAGTATCTTGTGACAATTTTGAGACATATAGAAGAAACGTGTCTTGAGGAAGGGACACCTTTTTCTAGTTGGTCAGTAATAGCTCTGTTATCAAATACAGAATTTTAATTCAAGATCCACGTCTTGCCCAGGTTCACACACCAGACCAATCTACTGTGGAACTCCTGGAGGTGAGCATCGGAGGTGGACAGAATGATAAAGAGAGATTCGTATGCACATTTGCAGGTGCGGAGAAGGAGGCAGAACCCTGGGCCCTTTTTGCATCTTGAATGGGCATAGGCAAGGCGGTCTGTTCTGCCCTCACCCTTGGATTTCTGGCTTCCTTAGTTATGAGAACTGCATGCTGATGTGTGAATTTCAAAGCAATTATTGAGACCTAAGGGCTCCATTAAGCAGAAATTGCTGCCTGACTCGGCAAGCTTCATTAACTTGGTCGCTATGGTGTTTAACCCTGACTCATGGACCCACGTGCTCTCTCCTAGGTTGTGGAGCGTGAATTCTGTGATTGACCACATCTGACTGCTCACATCCTTTGCCCTGTGTGTGTGTGTGTGTGTGTGTGTGTGTGTGTGTGTGTGTACAAGCATGTGTGCAGGCTCACTCACATGCATAATGAATGCACATTGGCTTCCCTCTAAAATTTCTTGTTGAAATTATGATACAAAGTACTTTGGGCCACATTCAGTTTCAAGGTGGGAAAAACAATTCGTTCTGCTGAGACCAATGTAGCTGAAATGTGTCAGCCATCTTGGACTGCCATGGCAGGGAAGTGTTTCAGTAATGAGGGGCCCTAAGTCTGGGAATGGCCCGAGGGTCTACCACACAAGGCCTCTCTCTCTGTTTTCGCTCTCCACCTCCTCAGCTAAGCTATTTATGCAAAAAGAGCAGGAAGTCACTGAAATCCCAGGGCGCCCTCGTACTGTTCTGTCTCCTTTGTGAGATTCCTTTTCTCACAGAGCCCTTTAAGGGGTCACCCACTAATGTCCTAAGCAACCTAGACCCGCTCTTGAATTTTACATCTGAATATTTTGCTGTCGCCAGATATCTAAGCGGAAACAATGTTATAAAACTCAGTGTTTCCAGAAAGTGAACCTACTAGTCAGCTTCCCCATTTACAGCTTTCTCCTCCCTGCATATTCCCCGTCTTGGTGAGAAAACCTAGCAGAACTGTAACTAAGGGGAGTGTAGTGACCAAGGGCCCCGCTTCTGTGCTCTGAATTCATCACTGTCTTTGCACTGAGACCCTGCTTCCTACGGGCTGCTCCCAGCAGTGACCGAGTGTGGCACATGTACTAAGGCAGATCCATCCCTGGGTGAGGTGGGACAACTCAGACAACTGACTTTGGCTCCAAGACTCCCCAGCGGTCCCGTGGAATCTCCCACAGACTGCATGGCAGTATAGGATGCTTTTCCCCACACTTTCCTCCCTCACTTGGGATCTACTGCATCTGTAGTCTGATGGCTCCCCAGGATTTTATAGCTGCTTTCATGTTTTCCTAAATGAACATCGTGGCACATTTAATCCCATCTTGGCATCTCTTTCTCAAGGAGCCCAAATAACAGAAGTAGTACTGTGCAGGGTAATAGTGCTACTGGCCCGTCTGTCATCCTCACAGAGATAAGTACTTATTCTGAGTATGGGTTTACCTTCCCGGCCTCCGAGTGGCGTGTTAAGTGACACAATCAGGTGCTCAGTTTGCCAGTGGACACAGCCAAGATCCTCTTGACCTGTAGACATCGACATTCAGACCTTCTTTTATCAAAAGACATCAGTAAGAGCTTGGGGGAAAAAAATCAAGTGCACACAATAGGAAAAGATACCTGCAATACATGCATCTGATATGACTTGAATACAGAATATATGAATTCTTACAAGTCAGTAAGAAAAAAGCAGGTAACCCAATAAAAAATGCACAAAGGACTTAAACAGGCATTTCACAAAAAGCAGTGTCCAAATGGCTAATAAACACTTGAAAAGGTGTTAAACTTCACTGTATTTGGGAAACATAAATTAAAACCCCAATGTGATGCCACTAAAAATGGCCAAAAGGAAAACACCGGACAATACCAAAGGTTGACAAGTAACTGGAGTTGAGTCACCAGAATTCTTACCTGTTAGTGGAAGTGCATATTAGGACAACTATTTTGGAAAACTTTGATAGTATCGACGAAACTGTACACATACCTTTTCTATGACTAGCAATTCCATGTGTACATAGTTCATTAAAGACAGAATAAGAATGTTCCTAGCAGTGCTACTTATAATGCCAAAAGCAAGTAATAACATAATTCTAATTGTTAAGGGCTTAAAATCAAACAAAACTAGTCTACACTGTTAGAAATCTAATAGTGGTGATCTTTTGGGGGGGGTAATGGCTGGAACTGGACAAAAGGGTGGCTTCTGGGGTGCTGGTAAGTTTTATAATCTGAGTGAGAATTACACAGGTGTGTTCACTTTAACAAAATTCATCCAACTGTACTAGGATTTGTACAACTTTTCTGTATGTATATTCTGCTTCAATAAAATTTATCAGAAAAAATTTACTTTATTCCTAAATATTTTTGTTATAAAATTTTAGAAAGTGTAGAATAGAAAAAGAAAAAATTACAGCAAGACTACTCACTTTGAACATTTTAGTGATTAGCCTTTTCTCTATGCACTCAGATGTCCTCTCTAGCCCATCCTTCAAATCAAATCAGTACCATGTTCTATATGTTATTTTGCAACAGCTTTTTACAACTTAAAATATACATTCAACTCTACACATTGTAAACATCTTTCCGTGTCATTCTCATTCTTTTACCACATTTAAAGGGCTGCTAGATGTCCACTGAATTAGAGTCCAATTGTCTACATAAAAACTCATTTTTCATGTTTTAGTTTTTTTCCAGTTTTTCAATAATGGTCATTTTTGTAGCTAAATCTTTTTTTTTTTAATTGCTAAATTGCCAAGAGAGAGAGAGAGAAGAGGAGAGGAGAGGAGAGGAGAGGAGAGGAGAGGAGAGGAGAGGAGAGGAGAGGAGAGGAGAGGAGAGGAGAGAAATTGTTGTTCCACTTATTTATGCATTCATTTGTTGCTTCTCGTATGTGCCCTGGCTAGAGACTGAACCTGCAATCTTGGCATATCGGGAAGATGCTCTAACCAACTGAGCTACCCGGCCAGGGCAAAATGTGGCTAAATCTTTATGCCACATCCATGATTATTTCTTTAGATTCAAGTTCTGTAAGTTGAGTGTCTATATAAAGGGTGTGTCTACTTTTGAGATTTAGACAACCCAGAATTAATTTTTTAACAACCATGTAACAATTTGCATGCAAAGCATGCTTGAAAATGGGCTATCAGGTAGTTCTTGGCAAACTGAGAGCCACAACAATGTTACTAATTACCATGGTATCTATTATATCACTTCATTTATTTCTCACCAAAATCCTGTTTAAATGGATACCAAGAGCTAGCTGCCTTTTACAAACAAGAAAACAGGTTTACGTGAAGGACCTTACTCAAATTTTCTGCGAAGAAAGCTGGGTTCAAAGTGAGGTCTCTCCAACACCGAAGCCCTCTTCCTCACTCCATGCTGTTTCCCAGGAATGCACGTCCTTTTGCTGAGCCGTACCAAGGTGCCCAACTGGACCAGTGAGTGAGCTATAACAACAGTCAATAATGATCATAGTGAGAGCTCATGCTCAATGTTTGCTAACAGACTGATCAGAAAAGAAAGTAGGACTGAGGCGGAAAAAGAAAAGGGTGGGTACGTGTGGGGAGGAATTCTGAATCTGATTGAAGTTGCCAGAAGATAAAAAATTGAAATCTTGTGTCAGCCCACTTGATGACGCGTCATAAGCTTGTCCAAGCTGCCTCGGCCACCAGGGCACCAGGCTGTTTGACCTCATTCCCCTGGAGTAAGACTGATAAGCACATTCCACTGAGACCAGATGCGTCTGGGAGAGGCCAGAAGCCGGTTTACAGGAAGACAGAGAGGGAGTGGGGAGGCTTGTGCAAGCTTTGTGATTGTGTCTTGGAGTTATTATGAGAAGTCAAGGGAGTGAGACTTTTGAGGGCTGTTCCAGTGAAACTGGATCAAGCCGCATCCATTTTCCTGTGAAGCTATTAAGGCTGGTTACTCAGAAATAGCAAGAAAGCTTTGTATGTGTGTATGTGTGCGAGAATGTGTGTGGCAGTGTGTGTGTGTGTATGTGTGTGTGTGTGTGTGTCTTTGTGCACACGCAGAAATGAAGGAAATGCTGGGATTGACAAGTGTGAGGGAAACTGGATGTGTATGCCTTTTGATAATTTGTTCTTGGACCTGCTCCCTGCTGACTTGCATTTCACCACTTACTCTACATGTCAATTGATAAGGAAGCTTGGACAGGGATAGAGAGGAGAAGAGGCAACTTGGGGAAGTGGGAGAGAAAGCTTTGGAATGCCACCACTCCAGCTCCTAACCCAAATTTAGCCACCAACCACCTTCGCATAAGTGTAACAATAGCTAACATGAATTTCAGGGTCTGTGCTAAGTGTATCTTCTGTATCTCACTTAATTTTCAAAACTAGTCCATTAAAAAAGGTTCTTCTATTGTCCCTGGCTTATAGATGAGGAGACTGAAGTTCAGAAGGCTGAGGAAACTTATGGGAGATCCCATAAAATTTTCTAAGAAGCGGTTTTGAACTGAGGCCCATTGAAATCTAACATGCCCACTCTTCTCAATGGCATAATTTAGAGAGAATTCTCGAAGTTGAGCCTCCGTGTCCTTTCCTTTAAAGTGGAAATAAACATGCCTAGCCCAGCGCATTGTCTGGAGGTCTAAATTAAATGTGGTACTTTAGACCAGAACATGGAACATCATACATCCTCAGTGGATGTTACTTTTTCTCCCTGCTCAGTAGAAGTTACTTTTTCTTTCTGGAATGGAAAGGACGGATAAAACAGCAAATCAAACCAAAGAACTGAGAAACATTTGGTGGCGTGGATGAAAATAGATTTGATGGAGCACAAGGAAGATTTAGATTCAACTAAGGTCACTATCAGGATGAAGGACACTGAACTTAGGACCACAAATATACTGAGTTGGCCACAAGCTTGCAGGGATGATGGTATTGTGTCTAGTGGCCAAATGAGGAAATGATGTCCCAAAGGGAGCTACCTGGCCCGAAGTCATATTACTGTGATTCTCTCCAAGGGTTGCACTTGCCGTCTGTTATTTTTTTAGTGAGACAGAATTCACATACCAGTGGGTTGGTGTTTTTTTTTTTAAGTATATTTACAAAGGAGAGTGATCTTCACCACTATATAACTCTCTAATTCCGAAGTGTTTCATCACCCCAAAGAGAATCTCCATACTCATTAGCAGTCACTCCTCATTACTCCCTTCCTCACACCTGGAAATCACTGATCCGCTTTGTATTTCTATGAATTTGCCCTTTCTGGACATTTTATAGACACAGAATCATATAGTATGTGGCCTTTTGTGTCTGGCTTCTTTCAGTTAGTGTAATGCATCAAGGTTCAGCTATGTAGTAGCATAAATCCTTATTTTAGTCATTTTTATTCCATTTATCAGTAGTAACCCATCGTATGGCTATATCACATTTTATTGATCCATTCATCCATTGATGGAAATTTTGATTTCCATCAGTTTGAAGAACTCCCTTATTCATTTTTTGTATAGCAGGTCTTTCAGTAACAAATTCTCAGTCTTGTTTATATTAGAGCAAGCATGTCAAACTCGTGGCCCGCGGGCTGCATGCGGCCCACAATGAATATTTTTGCAGCCCAGTAAATATAACAGTATGTAAGAAACGTTTTAATAAAAATTTCATAACTCAATTTTTACAATATCTTGTTATACAAAACTAGAGGCACAGTGCACAACATTTGTGCACTGGTGGTGGTGGGGGGGAGGTCCCTCAACCCGGCCTGCACCCTCTTGCAGTCTGGGACCCCTCAGGGGATGTCTCCCTGATGGCTTGGGCCCGATCCAGGAGGATCGGGCCCAAGCCATCAGGCAGACATCCCTCTCACAGTCCGGGACCCCTCGTTCCTTACCACCCGCCTACAGCAGAGGCAGGAGAGGCTCCTGCCACTGCCGCTGCTCTCGCCAGCCATGAGCCCTGCTTCTGGCTGGGCAGCACTCCCTCTGTGGGAGCGCACTGACCACCAGGGGACAGCTCCTGCATTAAATGTCTGCCCCCTGGTGGTCAAAGCGACTGGTTGTTCCACTGTTCAGTCGATTTGCATATTAGGGTTTTATTATATAGGATTATTAATAACAAACTACAATGTTCGCTAATGACTGATTACTATAATCATGTTGCATTCATTTCCCTTACACATCTTACGCGCAGGCACACCATTTCTCTCCACCAATACTAGCAGCAAATATTTTAGCAGCCGATTGCCACGACCTTAGTCTTGGACTGACTTGTTTGGTGTGTGCAACAGGAAATATTTCCCTTTCGGAAAATAAGAAAAATAGGTTTATTTGCATTACATTTATTAATTTGTGCAGTTATTCAGTGTCTGGTAAGTTAATGTTCAAGAAAAAATATTAATTTTATTAAAATGTTCTTTTTTTTATGTTAACAATTACTCATTTATTTCAGCCCTTTGTATTCGGCATGTCTCTATCGAAATAAACCTACGTTTCTATGAAAATTGAAGCTTTTGTTTTTTGCGGCCCACATAAACTTAAACTTTGTTTATTTGGCCCGTGTTAGCCTTTGAGTTTGACTTGCTTGTATTAGAGTGTCTTAATTTCTCCTTCATTTTTTTTAATCTATTGATTTTTTTTTTTTTGTTTTAGAGAGAAAGGAAAGGAAAGAGAAACTTTGATTTGTTGTTCCATTTATTCACACATTCATTGGTTGATCCCTGCTTGTGCCCTGACTAGTGATTGGACCCACAACCATGGTGCATGGGGATAATGCTTCAACCAACTGAGATACCTGACTAGGGCTCCCCTTCATTTTTAAAGCATAGTTTTGCTACAAACAGAATTCTTGGATGAGTTTTTTTTCTTTTATCACTTTGAATATGTCATCCCACTGCCTTCTGGCTTCCATAGTTTCTGATGAGAAATAAGCTGTTAATTTTATTGAAGCTTCCTTATAAGGGATGCATTGTTTTTTTGTTTTCAATATTTCCTCCGTTTTTGTCTTTTAACAGTGAGATTATGATGTATCTAAGGGTAGATCTCTTTGACTGTACTGGAATTTGGAGATATAAATTAATGTTTTTTCATCACATTTGGGAAGTTTGGGGCAATTTAAAAAGATTCTTTCTATCCCTTTCTTTTCCCTCCTTCTGGGACACCCATAATTAATACTGGTATATTGGAACACACACTTGATGGTGTCCCATAGGTCTCTTGGGCTCTTTTTATTTCCTTCATTCTTTTTTCCCAATCTCTCACCAATGGGATAGTGACAGTATGACAGACTAGAAGGGGATACATGATGGATATTCCTCTTCAGTGAAGTGGTCTGTACACTGACAAAGCTCTCGCATTGCCTTATTGAACATAATGGATCCAAAGCAAATAGATGCAGAAAGAGTTCCCATTTTTTCTTGCTCTCCTTGAGCAATCTCAAGTTCCATGGCTTCCCTAGGACCTCTGGGACTCAAAATAATCATTTTCAGTCCAGTCCTTTATTTTGAAGCCTGGGTTCTTGTGTCTAAGAGTTTAGGTTCAGATCCAGATCAATCAGACTCCAAAGTCTATGGAGTCAGTCTCTTTTCTACCATTACCCCAAATTCTCCACAGAACCTTTTTCACAGTGACTTAGCTCCTTGATAGAGAAGCTTGTGGTGAGGTAAGGTGAGAAATGAGGCAGGTGAGGGGAGGTGCCTCACGGACTGGATGAGAAGCTAAAGTCAAATAAATTTATAATCCAGTCCAAGTCTGTCTTGGATATGCCTCTTCAAGCCTTTTGAAGGTCCCCTCTGCTTTATGTACTTCCAATTACCAAACCAGGCTTGGAATAATAAAAAATGAATATACTGGCTCTGCTGGAGGTATAGATTGAGGCAATTTTACAGAATAATATGGGGAGAGAGGACTCACTTTCTCAGCTGCCACTCAGGTGGCTCTGCAGGTAGGTAATACAGGAAAAATGGAAGAGTCCTCTGAGAATCCTAAGATCCACCCAATTTAATAGAGAGCTGAGAATCATCTTCAACCTCTCTTTTCCTCCCCTCTCCCTTCTTCTTTCTTCCTCTTCCAATACTTGTATTCTTCCTTCTCTCTCTCCTTCTCCATCCCTTCCTAAATCTGATAGCCTGAATACCACTCTTTTCTGTTCTCTCCTTTTCCCTCCTCTGCCTTAGTCAAAATCTCACTGTCTTTCCCATTTCCCACCTGGAGAAAACCTCAGCTGGTTCTTAAGTGGTCTTTACCCCCAATCTCAAGGTCTCATCTATCCTCCACACCAAATGTGAGGATATTTCTAAAACCCAAATCTAACCAAGTAGATCAAATATCTCATATATATATATATATATCAACTTCTTTCAGGTACAAACTCATCTTGCTTCCTCTTAAGTGGGCCTTCCTAAGGTATATTTTTATTCTTGCAAACATTACAATGTATCTTTTGACATTAGTACATTAAAAACAGAACTTTATTTTGGGCTTTGGTGGATCAATACATGAACTATAACTGGCACCAAGGGGTTTATGCTGGTTATCTGATCCCAAAGTGCCAAAGAAGATGCCATCATAGTGTAGAGTAGGTAAACTGAGTACATAGCCAATCCCTTGCAGTCAATGCATGTTCAGCCTGGTTTAAACAGAATAACACATCTTGTAGCAACTACTTATAAGAGAGTCCAAACACACAACCTCTTCTTGTTTACAGACTGTCTTTGGAACTGCATCTTACTCTTTGAGCTTCATGGATTCCTTTGGCTAAGAACCACAGATCTTGTTCTCTCATTTCTCCTCCTTTGAGTCCATACACATCTTTCTTGTTTGTGACTATTTTGTCTCTCTTCAAGCACTGCATGTCAAAATAGCTCAAGGAACTCACCTTCCAGTTATCTCTTGTCCTGTAAATGCCCTCTTTCAAGAGATTTTTCAGGGGAGTCTAAACCTAAAATGTCTATGGAGGGCCCAGGCAGTTTAATGTGTGTTGACTAGGAAGAAGTAAGGTGTGTGCTGGATCACACCGTGGGGCCTTCATGGACCAGACACGGAGTTGAGCTGAGCCTTAAAGGATAGGACAGATTTGCAATGCAGAGGAGATGGGGGCCATTCCAGCCTCAGGAAACAAGGGAACAGGTTCTCAGTCCTAAGTCAAGATGGGTGCTGCATTTGTGCAGCAATGGGGAGGTGACCTGCTAGAAGCTGTGTGTGTGAAATCTGGTAAGGTAGACAGATGTGCACGGCAGTTTTAGAACTTGGAATAGTATCAGGATTCTAGTTCACTGTTCCCCAAACTACATTTCTTAGTACACTGGTATCCCTCTAAGTATTTTTTTTAATTGAAACACAATTGACATATAACATTGTATTAGTTTCAGGTCTACAATGATGATTTGGTATTTGTATGTATTGTGAAACGGTCACCACAATAAGTCTAGTTAGCATCCATAACGATATATAGTTGCAAAATCTCTTTTCCTTGTGATGAGAACTAAGATTTACTTGATTAGCAATGTTCAAATATTTAATATGCATTATTAACTATAGTCACCCTCTAAATATTATCAAATGTCTCCCAATTTAAAAAAAAATGAGACATCTTGTGGCCAAATCTATCTGGTAAATAGTGTTAAAGTTTTTATATAAGGATGTTCATAAAGTGAATACTATTATGACTTTCCGAAGGGGGTTGTAGTTGTAGTATCTAAATTTTCCCTGCATTATTTAGCCTGTTTTCAAGAAGATTCAAGCAACATAGTTAAAATAGGATATTCCATGAAATACAAGTTGCAAAATGTTGATCTAATCCAGCGGTTCTCAACCTGTGGGTCGCGACCCCTTTGGCGGTCGAACGACCCTTTCACAGGGGTCGCCTAAGACCATCCTGCATATCAGATATTTACATTACGATGCATAACAGTAGCAACATTACAGTTATGAAGTAGCAACGAAAATAATTTTATGGTTGGGTCACAACATGAGGAACTGTATTTCAAGGGCCAGAAGGCTGAGAACCACTGGTTGGATTAGATTCTAATTCAACCCCTTAACCTTTCAAATGAGGCCTTGAGGGAAGAAGTGCTTCCTTAAGGTCACACATTAAGTCAAAGGCTGTGCTGGAGCTAAAATCTAGGTCTCTTGACTCTGCACCAAGATAAACTGTGGTGGGTCCTGGTTGCCCTGTATGTCAGTTGGGGGAAACACTTGATGCTGTAACAAAACAAGGCTTTCAGCCTTGGTTCAACAGAAGTTTATTTTTCCTTTATGTGGAATCCAGTGTGGGAGTTCCTGGTCACTGGTAACTTGCTTCCCTGTGGCTGATCAGAAAACCAGGATCCTTTAGTTGTGTGGCTCTGTTACCTCCTGGGGCTACAACAGAGAAGATGGAGAAGCCCTGCTTGCTTCTTAAAGGCCTTGGCCCAAGAGGAAGCAAGTGGTTGAAAGTATAAACTCTGGAATTGGATTACCTGGGCTGGAGTCCCATCTTTGTGACTTATTAGCTGTGCACGTCTGTATTACTCAACTAGTCTGACCTTCAGTTTCTTTATCTGTAAAATGGGGTCAATAATAGAACTTACCTTACAGGACTGTTATGTGCAGTAAGTGAGTTAATGTTTGTCCAACACCTATCTGTACCTGGCACATATTATGTGCTTTACAAGTGTTTTCTATGTAATTATATATATATATATATATATATAAAATAATTCCTGCTTAAATCTCATTAGCTATACTTGGCTGCAAGGAGAGCTAAGCAGCTATTTCCCAGTGACAACTTCACATTCTGGAAAGGGAAAGGGGAATTTTTAAATTTTTGGTAGAGAGCTAGCCATCTTAGCCAAACTAAATATTAAAATTTGAATCTGAACAGATGAGTAATGGAAAATTTTAAAGATTTTGAGGAGAGGTGAAATAATAACAACAAACTACTCCAGATATTTCTTTCCTATCACAAATATCTTTTCTATATAATTTATTAAAGATAAAGTTATATATAATATTCTAGAACAGCGGCCGCCAACCTTTCGGACCTCACGGACCACCAGTGGTCCGCGAACCACTGGTTGGCAACCCCTGTTCTAGAATGTGAGTATGCCTAATTGAGAATATATGGATTTTCAATTGTTTTGAGGAGTTAAAAATAAAACAGGATCCAAGCTGGAATACAAAATCATAGAAAAGTGCCTTTTCATATATGCTATATTTGTATATTTCACATACTTCACATATACTAAGCAAAATTAAGATAACACTGAAACTACTGAGTAGAGACACTTTAAAATTTTCAGAGAGAAAACTTCGATAATAGGAGATTAATTATATGAAATCCTTAGTTAAATTTAAGATGTATAATAACACTATGTGGTGTGCTGAAGTAATTGCTTTTTTATTGTAAGTTTAAAAACATTTACAAGATACTCCAATGGTCCTCACCCTTTTTTCCCAGAAGGATGTACATTTCTCTCATTTAAATTCTTCAGTTATAGAAGTAGAAGTTACTGGGCTGGTCACAGTGCTCTATTTCTCTCTGCAGGCACATGGCAGGTTAGTGAGCATTTCCCTGCCCCCTTTTGAAGTCAGGCATAGCCACATGACTTGCCTCAGCTAGAGACATGCGAGTGGGTGTCACGGATGTCACTTTCAGGCAAAAGATCTAAGTGTCGGTGAGTGACTTGCCATGTTCCCTTTCTTCCTTCAGCTGTGGGTATTATGACCTCCTACAGCCTTCTTCCACCCGGCCCAGTGTCCACAGAGAAGACAGTTCCACGGCCAGTCAGCACGGAGCATGCCGCACGATCAGGAAGTAGCCTTTTGTGGTGTGCGGCCCCTAAGACCTGGAGATGTTCACTGCCTCACTATAACCCACCCGGGCCGAACTGATGCCAGGGACACCAGGTTGTAAACGATGACTCTTTAGTTGTTGTTTTTAAAAAGATAATTTGATTGTAGTGTGCCCCATGGGGGTAGATGAACTGGGTGGAGATAGGAACATAGTACTATAGACTGAAGATCTGTGTGTCCCTCCCACCCCCCAATTCATATGTTGAAACCTAATGTTTAATGTATTGGTATTAGTAGGTGAAATCTTTGGTACGTGCTTAGGGTCCTGAAGGCGGAACCCTCATGAACGGGATTAGTGCTCTTATCAATAGACCCCACAGAGCTCTCTAGTTCCTTCTGCTATGTGAGTAATAATGTGAAAAGATGGTTGTTTATGAAGCACGAAGAGGACCCTCACCAGACATAGAACCTGACCATGTGGTCTCAAACATCCAGTCTCCAGAACTGTGAGAAATAGATTTCTCTTGTTTAGAAACCACCCCATCTGTGGTATTTTGTTATAGCAGCTTAACTGAACTGAGACACAAATGTTAAGTGAGAGGGGCCTGAACTAGGCTTACTATAGTGGAAACAAAGGACAGTGAAAAGCACCATGGTGTGTGCTCTTAAACATCATGCTCTCCATTAGGCCAAAGCCAGGCTTAGATGCAGAGGTGACTTATAGCTGCATTTGGCCATCTCAACATCTTCCCAGAGAATGATTTGACTTTGCCTCTGAATACTTTTTAAATATATAAGGCTAATTATGTTTAATTCACCAGTACAGTTTGGTTATTGGTTTGTTGACTATTATCTAATTGACAGGACTTCTTCCTATCTTGCAGACTGAAATCTCTTTAACATTATAATTATTGCTGGACAATACAGTATTCAATTTATTCTGAAAGTAATCGTGCTGTAATATCAGGCTTTGCTTTTTGCAAGCAATGGAGACAATTTCTTTCATTATATCAGAAAGAAATACTAATTTTAGGAGCCACAATAGAAAGATAAGGTCCAATGGAGCCATTATTTGTATAGGCAGCTGATTTTAGATCACTGGCTAGTACTGTTTGCTGAAACACAATGGAGTGAGGTCCTAGGGCTATTTGTCCAGATAAAAAGGTCCTGATATACAATACACACGTAACCTGAATGAGCCATGTGCTTCCTAGATAGCAGCCAAGTACAGAATTGATCCCACTGTCTTCTTGGTCTACAGATCATTAAATTGGGGAAAAGCCTTCATAGAAAACTGACTCATCCAATATTCAATATTTAATATCCAAGTTCAGTATATGATCACTTATCATTTCCCAAAATCACCAATGGACATGTATGGGAAGGAATTACTCCTCTCGTTGATGCAATATTTATTATTTTAAAAATTGCCAAGACTAATTTATGAAAGCCAATTCAGCAAATATTTCCTGGCAATTACTTTTTTCATTTATTACAAACAAAAACCCTCACTGCAATGAACGTGCTTATTCTGGAAAGTGGGAGAGGGGGAATACAGTGAGTAGAAAACGTATAATGTAAGTTTATGCTTATCTGGTCCCCTTGTACTCATTAACGTTTTAAACATGCTGCTTTAGAATTCAATTGTCATATAGCTTCACTTACATTTTTAACTTTTTATTGATACCTAGTTGTTTAATTCCTACAACTTTGTTCTTTTTTCAAGTTTATTATGAGTCTTCTCAGCTTTTGCATTTTCATATCATTGTTAAAAAAGCTTGTCAATTCCACCAATAAAACATGGCTGGCACTTTGATCAAAATTGCATGCAATTTACAGATCAATTTGGACACTATTGGTATCTTTATAATACTGTCTTCCATTCATGAAAATAATATATCCTACCATTTATTTAAATTTATTTTAATTTCTCTCAATAATATTTTGTGGTTTTCACTGTCAAGCTCTTAAGCAGCTTTTCTTATATTTATTAATAGCTATTTGATTTTTTTATAGACTTCTGATAGGCTGAAAAATGTTCCACCAATGATGTTGGGTCCTAATTCTTGAAACCTGTAAATGTGACCTTATTTGGATAAGAATCTTTTAAGATGTGAATAGGTTAAGGATCTTGAGGTAAGGAGATTGTCCTGGATTTTCAGGATGGCCCCAAAATACCACCATAGGTGTTTTTCTATTTTTGATTTTATTTCTTTGGGTGCACAGGTATTATTTTAAGAGAGGCAGAGGGATGTTTGACATAGGCACAACAGGGTGAAGGTCATAGGAAGATGGAGCAGAAAGAGATTTGAAGATGCTGACCTTGAAGACTGGAGTGATGTCACCACTATCCAAGAATGGCAACAGCTTCCAGAAGCTGGAATAGATTCTCCCCTAGAGCTTTCGCAAGGAATGCGGTGCTGCTGGCATCTTGATTTTTGTCCCAGTGAAACTGGTTTTGGAGTTTTGGCCTGTAGAACTGTGAGACAATGAACTTGTGATGTTTTTAAGACAATTCTTCTGGAGTTGATAGGTGTCTCTAGGTTAAAGGGGTCCAAGTTCCTTGATGCTCCCATATTTCTGTCTTCTCCATCTTGGTCCAGCAACGCTTCACTATCTTTCCGGTGCTTCAGTGTCTCTAAGTAGGTTTAATTTTTTAAAATTAAACTTTTATAGGTATTCTCAGCAGAAGAGTGGTTTTAATATCTAGTCTCTTGTTACTCAATAACCTCACCTGCCATTTTTTAAAATTTATTTGTATTATTTTATTTATTGAACTTACAGAGAGAGGGAGAGAGAGACATCAATTTATTGTTCCACTTATCCATGCACTCATTGGTTGATTCTTGTATGTACCCTGACCAGGGACTGACCCTCCCAACCTTGGCATATCTAGATGATACTCTAACTAACTGACCTACTCGGTTAGGGCTTACCTGTCATTTTCTTGAGTGTATTATAATTTTTTAAAGTTTATTCATTTCCAGAATTGTTCCTAAGTTCTCTATATTACTTTCCTTTCTTCTTTTTCCCCTCCTGATTCTTCATTTTTTGTCTCAATCTGTTATGTGAAAACATAAGTTTTCTTCAAATGTCAGTTGAGCCTTGGTTTTTTTAATATATATATATATTTCTTTTTTATTTTTTTAAAATATATTTTATTGACTTTTTACAGAGAGGAAGGGAGGGAGATAGAGAGTTAGAAACATCGATCAGTTGCCTCCTGCACACTCCCCACTGGGGATGTGCCCGCAACCAAGGTACATGCCCTTGACCGGAATCGAACCCGGGACCCTTGAGTCCACAGGCCGACGCTCTATCCACTGAGCCAAACTGGTCAGGCTATATATTTCTTTTTAAAAAATATTTTTTATTTATTTCAGAAAGAGGAAGGGAGAAGGAGATAGAAACATCAGTAATGAAAGAGAATCATCAATCTGCAGCCTGCTGCTCCATGCCCCCTAGTGGGGATCAAGCTCACAACCCAGACATGTGCCCTGACTGGGAATCGAACAGTGACCTCTTGGTTCATAGGTGGATGCTCAATCATCAAGCCACACAGGCCAGAATAAAATATCTATTTCTCCAACAAGGCACTAAATGCTGATTGGAGGGGTGTGTGTGTATGTGTTGTGTGTGTGTGTGTGTGTGTGTGTGTGTGTGTGTGTGTGAGAGAGGGGGGGGGGCGGGGAGGTTGTTAGCAAACTTCGCTGATTATGGGTGATCTGAAAGGACATTAAAATGTCCACATATGTAGGTCCTTTCTCTTGAGCAGGGGTATGTGCCTGGCGTCCGGTGTTCTGGGAAGTCTCACCATCCAGTCTGATCACTTGTCATTTATTTCTTCAGTATTCAGGATGTTGCTTCCCCACTTCCTTGAGTTGTTTTCTGAGTTGAGGTCATGTCAGCCAGGGGATAGAGTCAGACTATCTCAATATCTGGCCCAATCAACTGGGGTAAAGGGACCTGGTCACACAGTGTATGAAGCTGCCACTTTTGCACTGAGGCTAGGGTATTTTTACTAGAGGATATTGGACGGAAGGACATTATGAGCATACTCTTCATTAAGTCGCTTTTGAAAAACCTCTTGGCTTGCCTTCTTTGTAGCACTTTTGAAAGTGCCGAAATCTTTGTATATCCTGAGAAACCACTCCTCTTGCCTTGGGTGAGTAGGAAAATCATCAAGCTCTCTTGGATAATCAGCTTCTTCTCTTCCCAGACCTAAACGTTTTCCTAAGGCCAACCAGGGACACATTCCAGGCAGAGGAATGTCCATCTCTCAGAGCCACGTCATCTGTGGCATATATGCAGGCGCAATAAGATTAGAGTAAAAACTTCCTTCAGGCTTTAGGAGAGTTCTGTCACTTCCAAATTTACACAGGGAGACTTGGGGATGAGCAGGGTCCCGCTATCTGTGCATATTCCCCACTATCAACTTGGTCTGGTTGAACAAGAGAGAATACATTTTAGCCAGAGAGACTTTCATTTAAACAAGAGACACTCAATAGTTGTATGAACTAGGGGGTTCAGTTCTGCCCTTTCTTTAAAATGGGAGAATAAAGAAACTTGGTCCTGCTCAATTCTGTGAAAACAGTGATTATGTTAAACATACAGTAGTTTTTCCTTACACTTTGTGTCATACATAATTCCAGTGACTTGAAGGCATTTTGTAAAGTTTCCCCCCCAGAGGAAGAGCTAGGACATTTCCTGGATCAGGATATAGTGTCTGGGGAACCTGAATCAATAGCAGGTTGGAGCATCATTCATACAGGAGCTGAATTGGATGGTCTGAGGAAATGACTAGAGAGACAGCATTTTGCAGGAAAGGCAAATTAAAAGCTGCACAATTTGTCAATTCGAAGGAGCTGGGTCAAAAAGGAGAAGCTGAGTTGTGCACAAATTACACTAAAACCTGATAAATCAATCATGAGTATAACTTTAAAGTGGGCTTGGGAGGCAGAGTCTGGAGTCATTCCCAGAACCACTAGGTATGGCTCCTGTACTGCCGGCAAGGCATGGCCTGAGGACTTCAAGGCCAGGCCCTGAAATAAGATCGCCTTGTGATTGTTACTAGTTTTCTTTGTAAAATCTCCCACATGTACATGAGTAGAAAGCGTGAAAAGCCCACCTTTCTCTTTACAGATGCAATGCAAACATAGTATATGTATTTCCACATATATACAATATACTTTTCTTACATAAATGAGATCAGTCTGTACATAGCATTATTTTTAATGTAATAACATTTTTATGATTCATTCACTCAACAAATATTGATTGTGCACTATTTTAGGTGCTGGAAACATAGTAGTGTATAAAACAGAAATCTTTCTCCCCCCAAATCTTTGCATAGTGATACATGTCACTTATTTTTAAGTGGTGAAATTATTTTACAGTTTAAGGGACATCTATTCTTTTCTCTCAGTCTGAGCCTTGCCTTTTCATTTCAAATAGTATCTTTTAAGTAACAGTTTTTTAACTTTGATTAAGTCCAGTTTATAATATTTCCCCCTTTTATGATTAGTGTGTGTGTGTGTGTTTTATTTTTCTTTTGAAATTCAGTGCATCTTCCTGGAAACATAACCTTTCCATTTATCCAAAATCTTTGCCTATTCCAAGGCTGTAAAGATTTTATCATGTTTACCTTTAGAAGTTTAATGGTCTAGCCTTTTTGTTATATCTGTCTCTTGATTAAGATTTGATCTGGTCTGAATCACCAAGATTTGTCCAAAAATGGGCAGCCAATTGATGTGTCTCTCTCACATTAATGTTTCTCTCTCTGTGTGTGTCTCTTCCCTTCCTTACACTCTCTCTTTAAAAAAAAAAAAAAGGAAAAATATCTTTGAGGATTAACAACAACAACACTCACAAAAAAGGGCAGCCAAAGTTTAAACTGTTGCATGAGAGTCTCTTTACCTTGTGGGGTGGTGAATTCTGTGAGATGAAAGTCTGAGCTGCTGTTTACTATCTTTGCTGCCTGAGAATGAAGTCTATGCAGAAGAAAGCAGAGACAAGGTTCAGAAAGAGGCATGTTCCTGACATTGTTTGAATACCTGGATCTCATTGGACCTCAAGCCATATATCTTTGAGCCTTTCAAGTACATGGGCCAATAAACCTCTATTTTGGCCTCAGACAGTTTGAATTATATTTATTTCAACTGCATGTATAATTGGATTTAACATGACTAATGAACAGAAGAAGGAGGTAGCCTAACTTATTTAATCAAAGTCCTCTGTGGAGGGACATTCAAGTTGCTCCAAGTTTTAGCTTTTATAAGCCTTGCAGCTTTGTGCGCTGACGTGAAGAGGAGAAAGGGGGAAGGTTTTGGATAAATCGAAAGGTTATGTTTCCAGGAAGATGCACTGAATTTCAAAAGAAAAATACAGCCAGCAGTGGGCTACTTTGAGCCTACATAGCTGAGGGGACTGTTCCATCAGACTCTTCGTTAGAGGACTGGAGACCTCTGCCCAAGGGCAACGGAGTGGCCGGGGAGAGATGGGTTTTCCACAGGCCTGTGCCAGAGGGGAGCAGGCATGGGGAAAAGGCGGTGCCGTTGTGTGTGCTCCAGAGCTGGGCTCTGATCAGGTCCTTGTCATGCTCAGGATCCCCGTTGTGGTTCCAGACCCCTCCGCACATCTCTTTGTGGAGGTGATTCATAGACCCTAAAACACAAGGTCTTTCTATGACCTTGAATATAATCTTGAATAAAAATCTCAGCTATAAATAATTATTAGATTAACTTTAAAGTTTGAAATTTACAATGTGTGACAAAGGGATTATTATTGTTGTTGAAGCTCATTTGAAAAGTGAGAGTATTCTGGAAATAGTAGACTGCCTCAGCATCATCTTGAGTCAGAAAGATCTCAACAACTCTACTGGATTCAAACCTCAGACAGGTTACTTCTTATGCCTCAGGTTTTTAATTTATACAATGGGGATAACGAAATCTTCCTTCATATAATTGTTGTGAGGACTAAATGAGATTATTTTTAGCAGCGTGACACATGGAACAGAGCCAATGAATGGTAATAGACGTTATTAGTAACCAAAGGCTCAGAAAAGTAGAGCTATGACCAAGTTCTCATAACTAGGGAGAATCCAGAACAACCTGGGTACCATGACTTCTGGCCCTTGTTCCTGCCACTGTGTAACTCCTGAAATGACTATTTTAAAAGGACACCTGGGGAAGACAGACTAGCCTCTCAGCCAGTGAAGGGGAGTGTGGAGATGTCCTCTAGTTCTTTCTTCCTTTAGCGTCAGACAATTTTCCTTTATCAAACATTCTCTGAACACTGGTTTATTTAGAATGAGATCCTCACTGGCATTAACCTAAGGCCTCCCCAAGATTTCCTACTAAAACAAAGACGTCAACCGTGGTCAAATTTCCCAGAGCTCCGGCCCAGGCTCCCCCTAGCGGCCGCTATAGGACGTGCCCAGTGCCAACTGGGCCAGGAAGCCTTGGCGCCTACAGGAGAGGGGTCATTTACTAAGCCCAGGCAAGACAAACACTTCACAGAATGTACCCAGCTGTGATGCAATACTCCCCCAGGGGGAGTGCACACTCCCTGTCTGCTCTGGGATTCCAGGGCTAAAAGGGTAAACAATGGTGGAAGATGAAGCTGAGGCCCTCCAGGAGGAGTGGCTGAAGACCAGGGTGCAGGAGGATAAAGCCTTTATGAGCCCATGGAAGTCCTCAGTAGCCACTTCCCTCAGGGCCTCCGTGCCTGGCCAACTGAGGGAGGGAACAATCCTGTTTAATCTGGACCTGCTCCTGGGTGACCAGCTCCCCAGCTCTGTGCCCCTTGGCCTGCTCTTGGTCACCCATGTACACAAACTCCTGTCTCTGACAGCCTGTCTCTTAGAGATGTTGGTGGGAGCCTGTGCTATTTAACCCCCAGGACACCCTCTAAGTTTAAGAATCTTCTATTATCCGGGCTTTGAAATGAGGAGACTGCGAGTCACAGACCCTATACCTCTGCTGCCAAGGATCACACACCCATGGGATGGAAATGTTGGCATTCAAGCCCAAGGCCGGGAACTTCAAAGCCTGTTTTCTTTCCACCGGGCTACCCTTCCCTGAACACTGAGATTGTTTGTTTCCTACAGACACCAGCAATCATAGAAATGGAGAAAAAACTTGGAATCACAGCAGAGAAGAAAGGCCTTATTACCACAGTTTTACTTGTACCTGCTGTCCCTGCTTCTTACCCGTCTTCCTCCTGATGGTTCGTTCTGCACGCCTTCTTTTTACCTAAGAACCACTGCCAAGCCACACATTCCTGTGTTTTGTCTTTTATCCAGGGCAGAAAGTAGTGTCTGCTGGCCTGATCTGTGACTCGGAGCCTTAATTACTTCTGGACTGTTTGGGTCCAAAGGGCTGGCTAAACATTTCAAAGAAATGCCACAGCCTTTCAGTTCTTTCATCGCTTTGGCGGAAGTTAAATAGGACTAACATTATTGGAGTGCTATTAGTATCATATTCTGAAAAAATATAAATATATATATATATAAATTTGTTCTTTACCACAACTATGTGATATAGGCATCAATACTCCCACTAAATAGATGAGGAAACAGCATCTGAGAGGTAAAGTGACCTGTCCAGAGTCACATCTCTGGGATTCAAGAGCTGAGATTTGAACCCAATCTATCTGACTGCCAGTCTGTGACCTATCTCTTGTACCATTCTTCCTTCTTGTTAAAAACATTCTTTTTTTATTTTAAGTGTGTAGTGTGATGAGTTTTGACAAATATATACACCCTTGTAACCACCACCACAATCAAAATGTAAAATATTTTCATTATCTTAAAAGTTCCATTGGGTCCCATTGTGGTCAATTTCACCCCCAGCCCAGGTACTACTCACCTGCTTTCTCTCACTAGAATTAGCCTTGCCTTTTCTAGGGCTTCATGTAAATGGAATCATACAATATGTATACTTTTAGGTCTTTACTCTTTTGCTCAGCCTAATAATTTTGAGATATATCTGCAGGGGTGGGCAAACGTAGGGTTACAGTTGTGAATACATGAAACAGAGTTTATTCTTGTATTGCTATTAATTAATTACTGTATTCTTTATTTGTGTTATGTGAACCTACTTTTGCCCACCCCTGTATGTTGTTGCATATGTCACTAGTTGTTTCATTTTTAATTCCTGAGTAGTCCTCCATTGTGTCAATATACAACAATTTGCTTATTTATTCACCCTTCCTCTTGATACACATTTGAGTGGCTTTCAGTTTTTTACTATTATAAAAAATGTTTCTGGGAACATTTGTGTACACTTCTTTCTTTGACATGTTTTTATTTCTCTTAGGCAAATGCCTGTCAATTGAATTTCTGAGCTGTATGCAAAATGTTTAGCTTTTTTTTTTCATATATATTTTTTTATTATTAGTTAAGGTATTACAAATGTGTCCTCATCCCCCCCTTTAACCCCCAACCTCCCCCCCCTACAAACTCATGCTCCCATCCCCCCGTTGTCCATGTCCATTGGTTTGGCTTATATACATGTGTACAAGTCCTTCGGTTGATCTCTTCCCCTTACCCCCGCCCTCCCCTACTTTCCTTCTGGAGATTGATAGCCTGATCGCTGTTTCTCAGTCTTTGGGTCTGTCCCTTTTCATCAGTCTATGTTGTTCTCTATAATCCACAAATGAGTGAGATCATGTGGTATTTATCTTTCTCTGACTGGCTTATTTCACTTAGCATAATGCTCTCCAGTTCCATCCATGCTGTTGCAAAAGGCAAGAGTTCCTTTTTTTTTTTTTTACCGCAGCATAGTATTCCATTGTGTATATGTACCACAGTTTTCTAATCCACTCATCTGCTGGTGGGCACTTAGGCTGTTTCCAAATCTTAGCTATGGTGAATTGTGCTGCTATGAACATAGGAGTGCATATATCCTTTCTAATTGCCGTTTCTGGTTTCTTGGGATATATTCCTAGGAGTGGGATCACAGGGTCAAATGGGAGTTCCATTTTTAGTCTTCTGAGGTAGCTCCATACTGTTCTCCACAGTGGCTGCACCAGTCTGCATTCCCACCAGCAGTGCAGAAGGGTTCCTTTTTCTCCACATCCTCTCAAACACTTGTTGTTTGTTGATTTGTTGATGATAGTCATTCTGACAGGTGTGAGATGATAACGCATTGTCGTTTTGATTTGCATCTCTCGTATAATTAGTGACTTTGAGCAGGTTTTCATATGTCTTTCTGCCTTCTGTATGTCCTCTTTCGAAAAGTGTCTATCTAGGTCCATTGCCCATTTTTTTATTGGATTGTTTATCTTCCTTTTGTTAAGTTTCATGAGATCCCTGTAAATGTTGGAAATTAAACCCTTATCGGTGGAATCATTGGTAAATATGTTCTCCCATGTAGTGGGTCTTCTTGTTGTTCTTTTGATGGTTTCCTTTGCTGTGCAAAAGCTTTTTATTTTGATGTAGTCCCATTTGTTTATTTTCTCTTTAGTTTTCATTGCCCTAGGAGCATTATCAGAGAAGAAATTTCTTCGGCATATGTTTGCGATTTCGCTGCCTGTGGATTCCTCTAGTATTTTTATGGTTTCCCGTCTTACGTTTAAGTCTTTTATCCATTTTGAGTTTATTTTTGTGTATGGTGTGAGTTGGTGGTCTAGTTTCATCCTTTTGCATGTATCTGTCCAATTTTCCCAACACGATTTATTGAAAAGACTGTCTTGATTCCATTGTATGCTCTTGCCTCCTTTGTCGAATATTAATTGGGCATAGTGGTTTGGGTCGATTTCTGGGATCTCTATTCTATTCCATTGATCTATATGTCTGTTCTTGTGCCAGTACCAAGCTGTTTTAAGAACAGTGGCTTTGTAATACAGTTTGATATCTGGTATTGAGATCCCACCTACTTTGTTCTTTCTCAGGATTGCTGCAGCTATTCGGGGTCTTTTTTTATTCCAGATGAATTTTTGGAATGTTCGTTCTAGATTTGTGAAATATGCCGTTGGTAATTTAATAGGGATTGCATTGAATCTATAAATTGCTTTGGGTAGTATGGACATTTTGATGATGTTGATTCTACCAATCCATGAACACGGTATATTCTTCCATCTGTTTATGTCTTCCTCTATCTCTTTTTTCAGTGTCCTGTAGTTTTCAGCATATAAGTCTTTTACCTCCTTAGTTAAGTTTATTCCTAGGTATTTTAATTTTTTTGGTGCAATGGTAAATGGGATTGCTTCTGTAGTTTCACTTTCTGTAAGTTCACTATTGGTGTAAAGAAATGCCATGGATTTCTTAGCATTAATTTTGTATCCTGCTACATTGCTGAATTCATTTATTAAGTCTAATAATTTTTTGATGGAGTCTTTAGGGTTCTGTATGTACAGTATCATGTCATCTGCAAATAAGGACAGTTTTACTTCTTCTTTTCCAATCTGGATGCCTTTTCTTTCTTCTTCGTGTCTGATCGCAATGGCTAGTACTTCCAGTACTATGTTGAACAGGAGTGGTGAGAGGGGGCATCCCTGTCTTGTTCCTGTTTTTAGGGGGAATGGTTTTAGTTTTTGCCCATTGATTATGATGTTGGCTGTGGGTTTGTCATATATGGCTTTTATTATGTTGAGGTATGATCCCTCAATTCCTATCTTGCTGAGAGTTTTTATCAAGAAAGGGTGTTGGATTTTGTCAAATGCTTTTTCTGCATCAATTGATATGACTATGTGGTTTTTTTCTCTCAATTTGTTTATGTGATGTATCACGTTTATTGATTTGCGGATATTGTACCATCCTTGCATCCCTGGGATAAATCCTACTTGGTCATGGTGAATGATCTTTTTGATGTACTGCTGGATCCGATTTGCTAGGATTTTGTTGAGGATTTTGGCATCTATGTTCATGAGTGATATTGGCCTATAATTCTCTTTCATTGTATTGTCTTTATCTGGTTTTGGGATTAGGGTGATGTTGGCTTCATAGAATGAGCTGGGAAGTGTTCCTTCCTCTTGGATCTTTCGACATAGTCTGAGGAGGATAGGTTTTAGGTCTTCCTTGAATGTTTGGTAAAACTCCCCTGTGAAGCCATCTGGCCCCGGGCTTTTGTTTGCTGGAAGCTTTTTGATTAGTGCTTCGATTTCTTCCATAGTTATTGGCCTATTGAGATTTTTAGATTCTTCCTGGTTAAGTTTTGGAAGGTTGTATTTATCTAGGAATATGTCCATTTCCTCCAGGTTGTCTAGTGTGTTGGAGTAGAGTTGTTCATAGTATTTTCTAACAATCCTTTGTATTTCTATGGGGTCTGTTGTTATTTCTCCTCTTTCATTTCTGATTTTGTTTATTTGGGTCCTCTCTCTTTGTTTCTTGGTGAGCCTGGCTAGAGGTGTATCAATCTTGTTTATCCTTTCAAAGAACCAGCTCTTGGTTTTGTTGATCTTTTGTATTGTTTTTTTGGTCTCTATGTCGTTTATCTCTGCTCTGATCTTTGTTATTTCCTTCCTTCTGCTTACAGTGGGCTTTTTTTGTTGCTCTCTTTCTAATTCTTCGAGTTGTAGAGTTAGGTCATTTATTCTCATTGTTTCTTGTTTCTTGCAGTAGGCTTGTAGAGCTATGAACTTCCCTCTCAAGACTGCTTTTGCTGTGTCCCATAGGTTTTGGATTGTTGTGTTTTCATTGTCATTCGTTGCCATGATGTTTTTTATTTCTTCTTTGATCTCACTGGTGACCCAGTCGTTGTTTAATAGCATGCTATTTAGTCTCCATGTGTTTGATTTTTTTGGATTGTTTTTGTTGTAGTTGATTTCCAGTTTTATGCCTTTGTGGTCTGAGAAGATACTTGATATGATTTCAATTTTCTTGAATTTGAAGAGACTTTGTCTGTGACCCAATATATGGTCTATCTTTGAAGATGACAAATGTGCACCTGAGGAGAATGTATATTCTGTGGCTTTGGGGTGAAATGTTCTGAAGATGTCAATTAATTCCATCTGATCTAGTGAGTCATTTAGGATTGATGTTTCTTTGCTGAGTTTCTGTTTAGAGGATTTGTCCAGTGGTGATAATGGGGTGTTAAGGTCCCCTACTATGATTGTATTGCTGTCAATCTCTCCCTTGATCTTCTCCAGAAGATTTCTTACGTATTTGGGTGCTCCTATATTGGGTGCATATATATTTACCAGAGTTATTTCTTCTTGTTGGACTGCTCCCTTTAGTATTATGAAGTGGCCTTCTTGATCTCTTTTTATGTCCTTCACTTTGAGATCTAATTTGTCAGATATAAGTATTGCTACCCCGGCTTTTTTTTCACTTCCATTGGCCTGAAAAACCTTTTTCCATCCCTTCACCATCAGTCTGTGTGCGTCTTTTTTTCTGAGGTGGGTTTCCTGTAGACAGCAGATATATGGGTCATGTTTTCTTATCCACTCATTTACCCTATGCCTTTTGACTGGGGAATTTAATCCATTTACATTTAAAGTTATTATTGATAGAAACTTGTTAGTCGCCATTTTTGTTCTTTACTGCTGCGTTCCTTCTTTGTTTCCTGTTTTTTCTATTTACAGCAGACCCTTTAGCATTTCTTGCATTGCTGGTTTGGTTGTAATAAACTCCCGTAGACCATTTTTGTCTGTGAAGCTCCTGATTTGACCCTCAATTTTGATTGATAGCCTCGCTGGGTATAGTATTCTTGGATTCAGACCCTTCCTTTGCATGACTTTGTATATTTCATTCCATTCCCTTCTTGCCTGATGTGTTTCTGTTGAGAAATCGGTCGCTAGTCTGATGGGGGATCCTTTGTAGGTAACTTTCTGTCTCTCTCTGGCTGCTTTTAAGATTCTTGCTTTGTTGTTGGTGTTTGCCAATTTAATTATTATGTGCCTTGGTGTCGGTCTTTTTGGGTTCATTTTGTTTGGGACTCTGTGAGCTTCTTGGATTTGTGTGAGTTTTTTCCTCCCTATATCAGGGAAATTTTCTGTTACTATTTTTTCAAACAGGTTTTCTATTCCTTGCTCAGTTTCCTCTCCTTCTGGCACCCCTATTATTCGGATGTTGTTTCGTTTAGCATTGTCCCAGAGTTCTCTTAGGCTCTCTTCCTGCTTTTTAATTTTTTTTTCTAGAAGCTGTTCTGTTTGGGTATTTTTTTCTACCTTGTCTTCTAGCTCGCTGATGCGGTCCTCTGCTTCTTCTAGTCTACTGTTGATGCTTTCTATTGAGTTCTTTATGGCAGTGATGTCGTTTTTCATTTCTTCTTGGTTTCTCTTCATTTCCTCTTGGTTCTTCTTCATTTCCTCTTGGTTCCTACACATATTGTTGAATTGGTCTTCCATTCTTTTCATCCACCTTATGGCCATTACTCTGAATTCTTTCTCTGACAGGTTGCTTGCCTCCATTGCCTCCATTTCGTTTACTTCCTTTTCTGTTGATGCCTGTTTTTCTTTCATATTTGGGTTGGTTCTTTGTTTCACCATGATTTCTCTTCTCAAGGTGTTTGGTTATGTAGTTCTCTCTCTGCTTTAGGGGATGTCCAACCTTTCCGTGAGAAGAAGCAGTGCTCGTCTGAGTTCAGGCAGTCACGCTGCTTGAGATCCCTTGTTTCCAGGTTAGTAGCTGGTCTCTGCCAGCAACAACCACCCAAGATGGCGCAGTCTCCAAATGTTTAGCTTTTTAAGAAACTGCCAAACTGGTTTCAAAGTGGTACCATTTTACATTCCCACCAGCACTGTTGGCATTTCAGTTGTTTTTATCCTTCTCAACACTTAGTATTGTCTGTTTTTTTACATTCTAGCTCATGGGTAGTGGCTTCTCATGGTTTATATTTGCATACCTCTGAAGATTAGTCATGTTGAACATACTTTTCGCATGTTTATTGGTTAGACATATATTCTCTTTTGTAAAGTAGCTGTTTAAAACTGTTGTCCATTTTATAAAACTGGATCATTGGTCTTTTTCTGAAAGAGTTGTAGGAGGAGTTTTTAAAATATATTTTGATACAGATTCTTGTCAGATGCGAGTGTAGGTGTGTGTGTGTGTGTGTGTGTGTGTGTGCATGTGAGCGTGCATATCTGTATCTATATATGTTCACCCACATGTATACATATGTAAGATGGATATATAACTAAACTTTATATTTGTGTGTCTGAAACTTGACTTTTAAAATTTTAGAAATGGTGTTTGTAAAAGAGAAGGAGTTTTTAGTTTTAAGTTCAGTTTATTATTTTCTTCTTTTGTGCTGGATACTTTTTTGTGTGTCTTTATTATCAAATAAATCTTTGATGGCCCCAAGTTTGTAAAGATTTTCTTGTTTCTCAAGTTTAAGGTGTTCACAGTTTTATTTTTATTTTTTAAATATATTTTATTGATTTTTTTTTACAGAGAGGAAGGGACAGGGATAGAGAGTCAGAAACATCGATGAGAGAGAAACATCGATCAGCTGCCTCCCGCACACTCCCCACTGGGGATGTGCCCGCAACCAAGGTGCATGCCCTTGACAGGAATCGAACCCAGGACCCTTGAGTCCGCAGGCCGATGCTCTGTCCACTGAGCCAGACCGGCCAGGGCAGGTGTTCACAGTTTTAATCTCTTTGTTATACTTACGGTAGTTTTTAATTTAATTTTTGTGTATGCTTGAGGTAAGGGTTGAGTCATGTTTTTCCACATGAATAGTCACTTGTTCCAACACCATTTGTTGAAAACACTATTCTTTCTTCATAGACTTACCTTGGCAACTTTGTTAAAAAATAATATGGGGGCCTAATTCTGGACTATCAATTCTGTTTCTTTTATTTCTAGGTTTGTTCTTATAATACCATACTTTATTGATGATTATAGCTTGGTAGTAAATTTTGAAATCAGGTAGTGTAAATCCTTCAACTTAGTTTTTTTTCAAAATTGTTTTGGCTATTCTATGTCCTTTTTAAATTTTGGAATAAGCTTATCAACATCAAAACCAGTCTGCTCAGATTTTGATAGGGATCAAGTTAAAGCTATAAATTGATTTGAGGAGAACTGATATATTAACAACATTGAGTTTTCTAATCAATAAACATGGTATATCTCTTAATTTATTTAGACTTTCTTTATTTCTCTCAGCAATATTTTAATTTCCATTTTACAGGTCTTTTACAATTTCATTAGATTTATTCCTTAGTAGTTTTGTCATTTTGCATGTTGTTATAAACAATGTTTAATTGCTTTTCCAATTTTTTGTTGCTAATATATAGGGATGCAGTTGATGTTTGTATGTTAATTTTGTGTCCTGCAACCATGTTAAACATCTTTATTAGTTCTAGTAGCAAGACTTTAAGATTTTCTAGGTATGCAATCATGTCATTGGGGATAAAGATAGTTTTCCATCTTTCTTTCCAAACTATATGCCCTTACTTTCCCCTTCCCCTCCTTTTTTGCATTGTCTACAACCTCTACTATAATGTTTCCTTGTTCTGAATTTTATGGGGGAATATATCCAATCTTTCACCTTTAAGAATACTGTTAGATACTGTGTAGGTGGGTTTTTTTTTCTTTAAAATATCGATACTGTTGTTAATCAGGCTGAAGAAGTTCTCTTCTATGCCTAGTCTCTAAGAACTTTTATCATCAATGGATGTTGAAGTTTGTCAGATAAGTTCCTTATATCTATTCAAATGTACCACAGTCTTTTAATATGATAAATTATATCAATTGACTTACAAATATAAAGCCAAGCTTGAAATCCAGGAATAAACCCTATTGATTATAATTTGCTATCCTTTAAAAATATTCCTGGATATAATTTGCTAATTAGTTTTCTTTTTTAAAATATATTTTTATTGATTTCAGAGAGGAAGAGATAGAAACATCAATGATGCGACAGAATCATTGATTGGCTGCCTCCTGCACAACCTCCACCAGGGATCAAGCCTGCAACTTGGGCATATGCTCTGACCAGGCATATGCCATGACCTCCTGGTTCATAAGTCAATGCTCAACCACTGAGCCACGCAGGCTGGGCACTAGTTGGTTTTGAAGGATTTTGTATCCAGGTTCATAAAGGATAGCGGTCTGTAGTTTTCTTTTCTTGTAACTTCTTTGTCAGGTTTTGGTAACAGAATGCTGGCCTGATTTTCTATTTTTTGAAGAGCTTGTATAGAATTTGTATTTTTCCTTCTTGAAATATTTGAGTGTTGAATGTAGAATTGACCAAGGAAGCCATCTAGCCACAGAGATTTCTTTGTATGAATGTGTTTATTTTAGACTGTGCATCTGCTATAATAAAAATACCATAAACTGGATGACTTACACAACCAATGTTTATTTTTCACAGTTTTGAAGGCTGGGAAATCCAAGATCAAGGTGGTGACAGATTTGGTGTCTGGTGAGGGTCTGCTTCCTGGTTCATAGCTGACCGTCTTTACTTTGTCCTCCCATGGCAGAAAAGGAGAACTCTGGTCTCTTCAGTCCCCTTTCAGGGCACTAATGTCATTCGTGAGGACTTCACCCTCATGACCCAGTAACCTCCCAAAAGCCCCTCCTTCAAATACCATCACATTGAGATCAGGCTTTAACTTATGAATTGGAGAACAAACATTCAGTCTATAGCAGTGCTTAATTACAAATTCACTTTATTTAATAAAATAAGGTCTGTTCAGATTTTCTGTTTCTTCTTGAGTCAATTTTGGTAAGTTATATTCTTTTAGGGAATTTGTTCATTTCATCTAAGTTGTCAAATTTGTTGACATTATGTTACTCATAGTATTTCCTTATTGTCCTTTTAGTATCTGCAATATCTATAATGATGTTTCCCTTTTCATTCCTGATTTGGCACTTTGTGACTACTCTCTTTTATTCTTGAAATGTCTAACTTGAGTTTTTTCATGCTATTCATCATATCAATAGTTTTTACTTAGATTGTTTTTTTCTACTGTTTATCTGTTTTTCATTTTATTGCATTCTGCTCTTGGCTTTACTATTTTTCTCCTTCTACATAACTTGGTTTAATTTACTTTCCTTTTTCTAGCTCCTTAAGGTGGGAGACTAGATCATTGACCCCCATTCTTTGCCTGTTGATTCAGAGTTTACATTTGGCCTATTCTAATATATAATCTGTTTTGATATATTTGGTTGATAGAACTATTTCTTATTTTTCTTTGCATCCTGCATAAATATTAACAGTGTTCTACATATATCAGGTACTTAATAAATAGTTATTTAAATAACAACTAATTTTTTTGTGTTTCTAAGCACCAGTTATCGATGGAGAGTGAAGAACAGTGCACACAGTAGGGGTTGGGCTTAATATTTCTATTTGGTCATCAAAAGTCAGCTCAGACATTATCATCTCTTCTTAGAAGGAGTCTCCACTGGCAGAAAGAATTGCTCTCATTCAATTTTTAAAAAATAATTTTTAGCCTTGGCTGGTGTGGCTCAGTTGATTGAGTGTCGTCCCATGTACCAGAAGGTCACCAGTTTGATTCCCCGCTCTATTGCTAGCTATGACGTGTACTGACCATCAGGGGGCAGGCACTCTGACTAGTAGGTTAACTTGCTGCTGGGGTCCGGCAGATAGGGACTGAGTGAGATGGGCTGGACACGCCCTGGAGCCCCCCCTTGTGGCCCCCTCATCGTGCACCTGTGGGGTCCCAAGCACCTGGCCTGCACCCTCTTGCAATCGGGACCCCTTGAGGGATGTCGGAGAGCTGATTTCAGCCCAATCCCACAGGCTACTCCCCTTGGGAGGGCATCAGACTCAGGGCTCACAACTGGCTGTGACAGCCTGAGTCTCTCTTGATCAGGACTGATTGGGCACCAGCCTATGGCATGTGTAGTGGGGCCGGGATGAGTGCAAGTGGCAGGTAGGAGCTGCAGGTGGCATTAGACTGTGAGTTTCGGCCCAATCCCCACAGGCCACCCAGAGGGACCCCACCTGTGCACGAATTTGTGCACTGGGCCTCTAGTACATTCGTATTATTCAACTTTTTTTTTTTTTTTATCTTGCATGTACTCCTATTATTGATCTTACATAATGTTTAAAAATTAGATTATAGGTCTGTCTCTCCTACTCTAGTCTTAGTTTTTTGACAACAGGGACCCTCTCTTGTTCTTCAGTGGCTAGCATAATGCCTGACATATAGAAATCATTCGATAAATGTTTGCTGGGTGAAGGAGAGAACAAAGGCCTTTCTCTGCCTCTGGAGTCTGGTGAAACATTCAGAACATATGTAACAATCTGTGCGTTCTGTTGTGCTGTATTTCAGAATAAACATGCAGACCTATTGTATTTTTGAAATGCATTTTAAGTGGAAAAACGTTTAGCATGTGTTGTAAGTTACTGCTCTCACTCTGAGTAGGGTCCGGAATCAATCAATGCCTAGAATCCAACAGCAAGTGGACAACATTGCCACTCCTCCCCCACTGTTTCCTTTGTCTTGAAAGAAAATAACTGGTTTAAACCAAACGAACCTCTTCTGTCTTTGTTCCCAGAGATGAGAACTGTTTCACAAAGAAAGAGGGTCTGCATCTCCACTGTTTCAGAAATATTGCATTCAGAGCAATTACATAACAGGAAATGTCCCTAAACTCCAGCCAGATCAATTTGTTCCCCCTCCCCAGGGCCATTATCACAGTGCCCTTGCCAAAGCTCTCAACGAGTCTTCATAATCTCTTGCATGCTTAGTTCTCCATGGAGTTTTCCTAGCACTTTCCCACCCATTATCTTTTCTAATCGTCACAACAGCTGCTATATGTTCCAGAGGGCACTGAATAAACGAAAGAGACCCCGCTCTGGAGCCAGCAGCCCCGATTCCATTTCTGCTCCGCCACTTACTGGTGTGGGCAGTGGGCTAACAGCTTCATCTTGCATAGCCTTGGTTTCCTCATTTGTAAAATGGAGATAATAATACTTATCTCACAAGCTTCTTTTGATGGTTAGAGTTAATATGTGTAAATCATGTGGCTCACAATAGGTGCTTATTGATGTCATGTTATGTTAGTCTTGTAATTATTTTGGTTGCTTGTAGCAATTCAGGATGAGATTAAACCAGATGCAATAAAGCAGTGGTTCTCAACCTTGGCTGCACATTAGAATCACCTGGGAGTCTTTTTAAAATCCTAATTTCTGGGCCTCATCCTCCGTAAATTCTGTTTCTTTGTTATGGGGTGGGGTGCAGCCAAGGTTGAGAACCACTGCAAAGCAATGCTAATGGACATCATATATACCCCTAATTTACTGCCTCCTGGCACAACTTCTAAGGGCAAGAAAAGAAGGAACTTAAACAAACAAACAAACAAAAAGAAAACAAGAATAACCTCTCCCAAAACTAAATGGGACAAAGGGAAGCCCTGTAGCATAAATAACACTAGAGTGCAATTAAATCCACCCTGGAATCTGTGTTGATCTTGTGCTTACAGTGGTTGCATTGGAGAATTTGTTACATGTTAATCTGTTTCCATGAATATAATTTAACAAAAATGGAACTAGCACCTACTCAGGCTAGATACTAAGGTTAGAGAGATGAATGGATGAATAAGTCAGAAACTGAATGAACCTTCACCCTCCAGCATAAGCTTGTACAGAGAGCACAGAGGATGGACTCGCCAGCTCTGTCAGAACTGGGAACGGCTCCACAGAAGAGTCTTGAAGGATAGGGTGGGTTTGCCTCAGACGGTGCCCTCACTGAGACTGACAGGTGTCATGAGGTTTTGTGAAGATCTTCCGTGAGGAGCAGTGGAGTTGCAGGGATTCGCTTGGCATCATGATGAAGTTTTTGTTGTCCTAGAGCTAGGCAGAACTTGGGAAGTTGTTGACTCCCTTTGAACTGGAGACACTCATGATACCTCCTTTGGGGATTTTGAAGGATCAACAAATAATTTTCCCAACTTCCTCATATAAGTTTGAACTAATTGAAAGGGCAGAACTTGGATAGATGGATATCGAAATGTCACTTTGCTAGTAAAACTGTATTAGAAAGCTTAAATACTTGGAAATGATGGCTTCCTATTCTTGTACCCCAACATTAACATTCTCACTGGGTGCAGGCAGAAATAGAAACCACACGCCTCTCTCCTGGGGCAGATCTGCTCCCCGGTGCTTACTGTGAGACTCGGTGAGCAGACCAAAGTCAAGGAGTGGTTCTAGCTATGACTGAGCCAAGCACATCTAGTTTCTTCTTCCCCACCAACCAATGAAGTGAGTGACCCTCCCCAGAGAGAATGAGGGGGTGAGCAAGAGGCCAAGGGTTTTACACTCATGGAGATCCTTCCACATGAAAACAGGAAGCCAGAGGAAGGGAGGTTGCCTCCAACACTTATAATAAAGTGTTGTTGTTGCCTGGCGCATAATCAACACTCAACAAATGCCAGCCTTCATTGTTGTTGTTATGGTAGCAAATTAGCAGGGCCCAGTATATCATCTGATATTCTCCCATTACAGTACCCATGAAAATAGGCAAAAAGACAAACACTGAAAGCTGTAATTTCTTCCAGTTGTACTGTTGGTAAAGACAATCTTGTACTATCACTCTGGTAGAAATGATAAGAGTTCTGGGAACAGTGCAATAGATAGCATGGGATAGTGACAGAAAAAGCGGCAGGGCAAAGGATGTGTCCCTTCAGGCTCTGACAAAAGAACTAATGAGTGCATCTGACCCAAAAGTCACAGGGAGAGGAGAGTTCACCTCAGTCCTGCTCAGTCAGGTGAGATGATTGCCTGCCTGGCCCAGGACTAGAGACCATGATATCCACTCCTATTCTAAGATGCTATTGATCTTAAAATGCACTACTATTTTGTTCATTCAGAAAAAAGAACATTATCATTTAAGTTATAACTTGTCATTGATCCTGATATGCACCCAAATACCCATGATGGTAAAATGTGTAAAACTGTGTGCTTTAGAAACAAAAAATATAGTATTCTAAGTACTATAACCTTGCCAGTTATACATGTCACAAATAGCTTCTCCTGATTTTTGGCTTGTTTTTCCCCTCTCTTTATGGTTCCTTTGATTAACTGAAGTTTTAATGAAGTCAAACTTCTCTACCTTTTTCTCTATGGTTATTTCTATAGTTTTATCTTTCTCATTTCATCTTTAATCTACTTAGAGAATTAATTTTAGGCGTAGTGGGAAGGGTCCCATAGTGTGTTTTTTATTTATGGCCTATTTCCTTATGAGTGAGTTTCATGTTGGGTTCTATTCTCTTTCATTATTTGTCAACCTTTGTGTCAACACTGTATTGAATTTCCTGTAGCTTAACATCTGTTAGAGCAAGTTCTCCATTTGTTCTTCTGCCAGGGTATTTTGGTTATTCTTGACCCTTTACATACATTTATCACACACACACACACACACACACACACACACACACACACACATACACCCCTCCCAAACAAAAAATTGCTGGTACTTTAAGATTGAATTGAATCTATAGATAATTTAAAAAGAAATGACCGTATATGCACTGGCCGGTTTGGCTCAGTGAATTGAGTGTCAGCCTGTGAACTGAAGGGTCCCAGGTTCGATTTTGGTCAAGGGCATGTACCTTGGTTGCAGGCTCGATCCCCAGCCCTTGTTAGGGCATGTGCAGGAGGCAACCAATCAATGTGTCTCTCACATTGATGTTTCTCTCTCTCTCCCCTTCCCTAAAAAACAAACAAACAATGACATTATTATAACATTGAGTCTTATAATTCATTGATAGGATATGTATTTCCATTTTGGAATTGTCCTTATTAATTTCTCTCAATATGTTTTATGGTTTTTGGATTGTCTTGCACATTTGCTGTAAGATTTATTCCTGAGTATTTCTTATTCTATTAAAGCAATATTTATGTTTTGTTGCAATATGTGAATTTATATATAAATATATAAAATATAAATGTTATTATATTAAGTATTTATACATATAAATTATACATATTTATAAATAAACTAGAGACCTGATACACAAAATTTGTGCAAGGGGCTCAGCTCCTGCTGTGGCAGTGGCTGCCTCTGCCTCAGCCCCCAGCTGCCATAGCGGCCGCCTCCTCTGCCTTGACCCCCACCCACTGCGGCACCTGCCTCTGCCCTCGCAGCCCTGGCTTCATCCGGAAGGTTGTCCAAAAGGACGTCCAGTCTAATTAACATATTACACTTTTATTATTATAGATATAATTGAGGTTTGGATATTATCTTTGTATTCAGTAATAATTCTAATAATTTTTATGTTTAATTTTTTTCTACAGATACAATAATAACACCTGTGAGCAATATCAGTTCTTTTTCTTTTGTTTTTTTATTTTCCTTGCCATAATGCATAGTCTAGGATTTTTAGTATGATTCTGAATAGAGATAGTAATGGTATGTAGTCTTCTCTTATTCCATATCCCCAAATACTGTTCCATAGTTTAACAACAGTAAGGATGACATTTGCTCATTTTTTGTAGTTTGTTGTTTTGTAGTTATACTGTATAAGATTAACGAATTTCCTTGGGTTCAAAGCCAAGCTTCATGAATAACTAGCTGGACAATCTTTGGCAAGTTGTTTTACCTCTCTGTGAGTTTTTCTCATAAGAAAAAAGAGACGTCTTGCTCTAGATTCCCTAATAAACAGAGACAGGGACAAGACTAATATGAGAGGGTAACAAAAATGAATGAAATGGGAAATGAGGCAGGGAGGTATGGGAAGCAACGCAAGCTAGCATCTTACTACCCCTCCCCCTGTCTCATGGCATATCCTGTGGCTCAGCAGGTGAGTCACTCAGCCAGGTAAGATGCCTGCATATAGGCCGAATGACAACGTGGATCTCAGAAGAGTCAATAGGGAGGAATAGGGTGAGGGATTTTATCCTCCAGCGTCCTGTCTTTTCTTGAGGGTCAGCATTGTTTGCCCATAGGTTGTTAACTTTCCCTCCTTTCTGAGTTGCATTATCAGACTTTGGGGCAGTTTTGGGCAGCTAGATCTCAAACCCTATGGAAGGGCATTTCATCTGAGTCTGGAGATTGTGGGAGGAGTCATAGACTTCCAGTAAGTGTCTGCCCAGCCTGAGGCAGCAGAACTACAAGGGCCTGCATTAAGCCCTTGGCTGAGGTGGTGGGTGAAGCTGAGCAGATGGCTGAGAGTCCAGGAGACAGGTGATGCTGAAAGACTCTGAGGACTTGCATAAAATAGGTCGGTTTATGGGCTGGCTGCTACCAGTACCGACATCACAGGGCTGTTGTGTGGGGGTTAACTATGTTACTAAGTGTAAAATGCTTAGAAAAGTGCCTGGTACCGAGTGAGCTCTCAAATACCATTAGCTAAAATGCAATCCAATGTATCATCTTTTCCGTTATAGACAGCAATCTTTGTGAAATGCTTAGAAAAGTCTCCTCTACTCAGCTATTATAAAAATAGCATCCATCTGGATTTTATTTTGGCATCTGAAGTGAGGTCAGAATCACACTTCATGCTTTTCCAAATGACTTGACACCAGTCCAAGCACCATGTATTGAATATTCCGTCTTTTCTTCCTTTGCTTTGACATTTGATTTATAATATATTAAATTTTCATATTTATTTGCTAATTTACTAACTTTTTTCCTGCTCCATGGAGAGATCTATAAGTTCTACTCTTCTGTTTTGAGAATGGTAGCTTTGATAATAACATATTGTAGAACATGTTCCCATTTCTTGTTCTTTTTTTTTAAATAAGGATTTTCCTGGCTATTTTCACATGTTTATAATTTCATATGAAGTTAAGAATCATTTTTTTTAAGTTCTTTCTTCTAAAAAAATTCCTGTGAGATTTTTATTGTGAATACATTTAATTTATGGTTTACATTAGAAAAATATTATGATGGTAAAATTTACTTTCAAAAAACAAGATATCTCTCTCTATTCATTCAATATCTAATGTTCTTAGTAGAATTTTGTGGCTTCCAACAAGTTCCAAACACTTATTGTGCCATTATTCCTAGATAATTTATACTTTTGTATGATAGTGGATAGGATGTTTTCTTCTATCATATATTTTACTTAGTTATTTTTTATATATCAGAACTTTACTAGTTTTATTTTTAATTTTTAGCAGCTTTACTGAAATAAATTTTACAGTGTCATAGAATTCACCCAATGTGCATTTCAATAATTTTGAGTAATGTTACTGAGTAGTACAACTGTCACCATAAATTAATTTTGGTTTATTTGTCCTCATCTAATAAGATCTCTCTTCCCTATTTAGAGTTAATCCAGTTTTCATTTCCAGCCCCAGGTACTCACTATCCTACCTTCTGTCTCTATACATTCTCTGGACAATTTACATAAATGAATCATACACTATATCATCTCTTGTGTCTGGCTTTCTTTCACTTAGCATAATGTTTTTCAAGGTTCATCTATGATCTATCCATTCAACAGTGATGGACATTTAGATTGTTTCAGTTTTGGACTATTATGAATAATGCTACTATGAACATTCGCTCTAAGTCTTGTGGACATATGGTTTTATTTCTCTTCGGTAGATAGGTAGGAGTGGAATTGCTGGGTTGTATGGTAATTTTATGTTTAACTTTTTGAGGAACTGCCAATTTGTTTTTCCAAAGGGGCTACACTATTTTATGTTCTCACCAGCAATGTAGGAAGGTTCTCTACTGACTTTAAAGATACTTATTTTGTATGTGATTAAATTATTGAATAACTTTAAAAAAATAGTTTTTCTGTTGATGCTTGGATTAGTTCATAGGTATTGAAAGTGACAGCATTCCAACTCAAATTAGCTAAAGGAAAAAAGAGTAATATACTGGTTTATGTAATTAAGAGGACAAATGAAATGCTGATCTTATACAACTAGAATTCAGAGACTTAAGAGATAATCAAGATGGCTCTCTCAGCTAGGCTTCTTAATATTTTTGTAGTCTTGAACATCTTGACAAATGATACAGTTTTTCTCCTTTGATTTCTTTATGTAATGATTATGCTGATCAATCTTTTGTACCAATATTGTACTTTCCTTGAATCTCTAAGATAAACCTTCGCCTGCCTTAAAAACTTATTTTTAAATGCATTTTTATTAATTTTAGAGAGGAAGGAAGAGAGAGAGAGAGAGAGAGAGAGAGAGAGAGAGAGAGAGAGAGAGAGAAACATCAATGATGAGAGAATCATTGATCGGCTGCCTCCTGCACACCCCCTACTGGGATCAAGCCCGCAACCCAGGCATGTACCCTAACCGGGAATCAAACTGTGACTTCCTGGTTCATAGGTTGACCCTCAACCACTGAGCCATGTCAGCTGGGAAGAACTTATTTATATTTTTAAAATTTATTTGTGACGTCCAGTGCTAGTCAAAATAGAGTAAGTCCACTACAGCCTATATTTTCCACAGGTTACAGCTAATAACTCTGAATGAGATTTTAAAAAACAACAACAACAACCTTATGTGAAGCCCTACCTGGTTTGGCTCAGTGGATAGAGCGTTGGCCTGCGGACTGAAGGATCCCAGGTTTGATTCCAGTCAAGGGCACATTTCCTATATGTCTCATCTATTCTTTGTTTCCTATTCTCTCTCTTTGTAAATTCTTTCAGATTAATTGAATATATGTTGTGATTTCATTTTATCTCCTATGTTAGAGTTTATAATATGCACCTTTAACTTACTATGTTCTACTTTCAAGTGATATTCTACCACTTTGCATATAGTATAAGAACTTTTCAATAGTTTGCTTCCATTACTTTCCACCCAAATTTTGTACTATTGTCATATGCTTTACTTTTACATATGTTAAAAAAAAACTTACATTAACTAGTTATTGCTTTTATTTAGTCAATTACCTTTACAGGCATTTATATAATAAGAGAAAAATCTTACATATTTGCCTATGTAGTTACCATATGCAGTGCCCTTTCTTCCTTAATGTAGTTCTTCTTCTTTTTTTTTTTTGTAGATCCATATTTTCATCTGATGTCTTTTTACTTTCGTCTAAGGACTGATTTTAATATTTCTGTTAGTGTGGGTCTGCTGGTGGTGAATTCTTTCAGCATTTGAGTATTGAAAAGAAATCTATTTTACCTTCATTTTTTAATGAAATTTTTGCTGCATATAGAATTCTAGGCTGACAGTTTATTTTTTTTTTTAGCATTTTAAAGATGTCTGTTATCTTCACACTTGCCATGTTTCTGGCATATTATCTTTATTCCCCCACATGTTACATATTGGTTTTTTTCTCAGTTTAATCAAGAAGTATTTGATAAAATTGTAAGATATTCACAGTGTACATTATGGTTACTTGATGTATGTATATATGTTGTGAAGGGATTCCCATCGTCTAGTTAATTAACACACACACACACACACACACACACACACATCTGTATATACATACATATATGAGAACATTTAAGTTCTACTCTCAGCACATCTATATCCTATATAATAAAAGCCTAATATGAAAATTGACCGAATGGCGGAATGACCAGTTGCTATGATGCACACTGACCACCAGGGGGCAGTTACTCAATGCAGGAGCTGCCCCCAGTCCACAGGCCCCAGGCCATCCAAGGCAGGTGCCAGTGGGGTCTCCTCCCTCTGCAACAGAGGGAGGCGACCAGTGGTGGGGGTGGGGCCAGCAAGCGGGTGGCGCCAGACCAGCCAAGGCGGGTGCCAGCGGGGCCCCCAGATCGCCCACCAGTTGCCCCACAGATCAGCCCTGATTGCCAGCCAGGCCTAGGAACCCTACCTGTACATGAATTTCATGCACGGGGCCTCTAGTCCTATCTAATAAAAGAGAAACATGGTAATTAGCCATACCTCCGCTACCCTTCCCATTGGCTAATCAGGGCGATATGCAAATTAACTGCCAGCCAAGATGGCAGCCGGCAGCCAGGCAGCTTGAAGCGAACATGAGGCTTGCTTGCTTCAGTGACGGAGGACTCCAACGTTCCCCGCCTGCTGCTGCCGGCCTCTGAGCTTGCAATTTGAAACATAGTTACAAATATAGAAGCTAAACAAAACCCCAGAAACCTGCTTTCAGCCAGCTGGGATCTCAGAGCTGGAGTTGAAACAGTGTTTCGATTATATAACCCAAACTAACCAGATACCTGCTTTCAGCAGCTGAGGCCTCAGAGTTGGAGCCAAGCCTCAGAGCTAAAGCTGGCCCGGAATAAAAAAGAAAAAAGAAAAAAAGGAGCAGTTGGGAGCTTCAGTCACCCACCAGCCTGAAAACAGCCCTCAGCCCCTCACCCAGACTGGCCAGGCACCCCAGTGAGGACCCCCACCCTGAAGGGGGTGTGACCAGCTGCAAGCAGCCATCATCCCCTCACCCAGGCTGGCCAGGCACCCAAGCAGGACCCCCACCCTGATCCAGGACACCCTTCAGGGCAAACCAGCCAGCCCCCACCTGTGCACCAGGCCTCTGTCCTATATAGTAAAAGGGTAATATGCCTCCCAGCACCAGGATCAGCGTGACAGGGGGCAGCGCCCAAACCCCCTGATTGCCCTGCGGCTCTGTGTGTGACAGGGGAAGGTGCCCCAACACCCTGATCAGCCCTGCTCTGTGCCTGATAGGGGGGAGCTCCCCAACCCCCTGATCGCCCTGCGGCTCTGTGTGTGACAGGGTGCGGCACCCCAAACCACCCCCCCCCCCCCACGGGCCCTGCTCTGTGTGTGACGGGGTAGAGCCATAACCTCCCCATCGGCCCTGCCCTGAGTGTGACAGTGGCGGCGCTCAAACCTCCTGATTGGCCCTGCTCTGTGGGTGATAGAGGGCGGCGCCCCAACCCCCCTCACCCCCACGGGCCCTGCGCTGTGTGTGACAGGGTGCAGCGCCCCAACCCCCTGATCTGCCCTGCTCTGTGTGTGACAGGGGGCGGTGCCCCAACTCCCCTATCAGCCCTACTCTGTGAGTGACAGGGGGGAGCTCCTCAACCCCCTGATCGGCCCTGCTCTGTGCGTGACAGGGTATGGAGCCCCAACCCCCCTGATGGGCCCTGCTCTGTGAGTGACAGGGCGCAGCGCCCCATCCCCCTGATTGGCCCTGCTCTGTGCATGACAGGGGGTGGTGCCGCAACCTCCTCATCGACCCTGCCTTGAGTGTGACAGGGGGCGGTGCCCCAACCCCCCAATCAGCCCTGCTCTGAGCCCGACCAGGGGCTGCACCTAGGGATTGGGCCTGCCCTCTGCCACCCGGGAGCCGGCCTAATCCATCAGGTCGTTATCTCCCAAGGGGTCCCAGACTGCAAGAGGGCACAGGCTGGGCTGAGGGACCCCCTCCCCCCTGAGTGCACAAATTTTTGTGCACCAGGCCTCTAGTATATATATAAAAGCCTAAGCAACTGTTATAACTTGTCGACTGAATTACTGTTCGACTGGTCGCTATGATGTGCACTGGCCACCAGGGGGCAGACGCTCAACTGACCACCCCTGGTCAGTGGTCAGTGCACTACCACAGCCAACCTCCCAGGGTCCCTCCTCCCAGCTGGCCAGCCCCAACTAGCCTGATGGGCACTGGGCGAGATGGCCCACATTAGCTCCGCTCTCTGGCCAGGCTGAGGGACCCCACCCATGCATGAATTCGTGCACTGAATCTCTAGTTTCTATATAATACAGTGTTGTCAACTATAGTAACCATGTTTTACATTAGATCCTCAAACTTTATTCATTTTATTGTTGAATGTACCATTTCACCAACCTCTCCCTATTTTCCCCATCCCCAGCCTCTGGCAACCACTTTTCTACTCTCTGTTTCTATGAGTTTCACTTTTTTTAAAAGATGCACTTATAAGTGATACCAGGTAGTATTTGTCTTTCTCTGTCTGGCTTATTTCACTTAGTATCATGCCCTCAGGGTCTATACATGTTGTTGCAAGTGGCAGGATTTCCTTCTTTCTCATAGCTGAATAATATTCCAGTGTGTGTGTCCACATCATATTACCATGTATTCTTTTTTTAAATGTATTTTTAAATTGATTTCAGAGAGGAAGGGAGAAGAAGAGAGAGATAGACATATTAATGATGAGAGAATATCATTGACTGTCTGCCTTCTGCATGCCCCACACTCGGATGGAGCCCACAACTCGGGCATGTGCCCTGACTGGGAATCGAACTGTGACTTTTTAGTTCATAGGTCGATGCTCAACCACTGAGCCATGCCAGCCAGGCTCACCTAGTCATATTAGCAGTATGACAAAAACAGTTCAGAACAAGGCACATGGTTGTTGAAATCCAAGTCCCTAGATTACTGAAACTAGCACCTCTTCCCTCCTGCCGGGACCTTCAGAGTCAGTTCCCATATTAATTGTTTTGATTTTCAGTTTCCTCTTCATTACTAGGATTTATTTCTTATCATGTTAACTTTAAGGGTGTATATATTACATGTTTTCTTTTTGATTACTACTTAGTGGCAACTTAGCGAGGCTTCAATAATTTGAAGTTAAAAAATAACTACCTTGCCTGCCCAGTGTGGCTCAGTGGTTAAGCGTCGACCTATGAACCAGGAGGTCACAGTTGATTCCTGGTTAGAGCACATGCCCGGGTTGCAGGCTCGATCCCCAGTGGGGAGCGTGCAGAAGGCAGCCAATCAATAATTTTCTCTCATCATTGATGTTTCTATCTCTCTCTCCCTCTCCCTTCCTCTCTGAAATCAATAAAAATTAAATTAAGTAAATAAGTACCTAAATACAGATAAGAGAAAGGGTATTAATAAAGATATTGCCAGTAATGAAAGGAAATGGTGGTTGGGTAATGGGACTGTGGGATGAAAAAAGCAAAAGAAGAAGAGTGGGATCCAGTCAGATGAGGATAGGGATAGTAAAACTAATAATCACCATTTACTAGGTGCTGACTATGTGCAGGGCACTTTGCATGTGGAGTCTCATGATCCTCCCTTTCAGAAAGGAAATAGTATCTCCATGGTCCAGGAAAGGAAAGTGGAGCTCAGGAACCAGAGTGTGAGAGAGCTGATTTTAATTGTCTACGCCTTCCATTAAACCCTGCTGCTTCCCTTAGTATGTAGAACACATTGAATTCTTAGGAGAAGAGTAAGGCTAAGATTATTATAGTCTCTTTGAATGAACTTCTTGTTCCTGATCTTACTGCTGTTTTGTAGTAAGAGTGTGCTACTATACATACATACACATATACATATGTGTATGTGTTACACCTATACATACATATACACAAATATACTTGTATATGATGATATTGGTAATTTTATCTACATCTACATCTCCGAAGCAGGACTTTTAGTGGTGATTCAGGCTGTATGTGTTCTCATGCCTGTCTGCTTTTGTCAGTGGGAATCAGCTGGATGCCAGGCCTGGACACTTTTGAGCAGGGTTCTGCAGATGTTTCTGTAAAGAGCTAAACAGTAAATATTTCTGGCTTTGTAGGCCATATGTTCTCTTGCTGCAACTACTTAGCACTGCTGTTATAGCAGGAAAGCAGCTATAAACAATACATAAATGAGTGGGTGTGGCAGTATTCCAATTAAATTTTATTTACAAAAAGGGCAGTGGTCCATATTTGGCCCATGGGCTGTAGTTTGCTGACCCCTGCTCCAAGTCTACTTCATGATGAAATGTCATGATCACATCAATGTACCCACAAACAAAGGCTCCCGCTGTACTTAGGGAACTCCCAGAGGCTGTCTGGGTGGAGCAGAACAAATCTGATGGCAACTCTTGGAACTCCAGGAAGAGTCAAGAGATAATAAGATGGAATTCTCTGGCACACAACTCTTCTCTTATCCTAGTCTGACTGCAAAGAGAAGCTAGACAATGTTGGTGTTGGCCAGGGAGCTTTTCATAAAGAGAGTTATAGTATTGCATTGGACTTTTTGAATCATCCTTGTCTTCCCACAGTCTGGTGGGACTGGTAAAAAACCAAAGTGAGGTTGGATTTTTGGGTTATTATATGTTAGATAGAGAAGTGTGTGAGTTTTAAAGAAAAAAATTAAGTTAGATTTAGTTTTCATTTTAATAGTTAGTTTCATAATTTTACAAAAAGACATGATGGTTGGCCAAGTAGTGGTTTTTCTAGTCATGACAACTTCCCTTTTGATTACCTTTTATCTTAGTTTCATCAAGGGAAATAACAGGTTGGCTGAATTTAAATCGGCACCCACTGACCTGAATTGACTGCTCAAGAATCTGGGGCCCAGAGAATAGATGGGTTCTGACTACCACTGCCCTAAGCATGGAGGTTAAATGGATTCACTTTGCATACAGCATACCATTTACAGAAATCATGGTGAATCTTAGTTTGCTTCTAGTTTGGACCAGGACTTTCTTATATAGTTTTTGTTCGTTTGTTTTCTTCCTGAAGTTTCTAATTGTCTTTCTGGTTTTGTGTTGATAAAAAGATAATGTGCCTTCATCTTACAATTCGATCACTCCAGCTTCCATTTTAAGTAACATTTTCTATTTCTTTTTCTGAATATGGAATACATTCCCAAGGGTCAAACATCAGGAATCCTAAAACAATGTCCTTTTTACTTTATTCCTATATTTGCTCAGTTCCCACAATAGGTAACCACTATTAGTTTCTTAGTAATTTTTTTCATTAAACTTTTGTGCAAATGAAAGCCAGTGCACACAATTATTTTTTTCCTTTCCCTCTTTCACACCAGGGGCCAAAAATATTTTTCTGCATCTTGCTCTTCACTTAACAATATACCTTGGTGATCTTTTTGAGTTAACCCCAAAAGAGATTTTTCATGTGTTTTATAGTGGCAGTTTTCATTATTATACCTGTATTAATGACCATCGTATATTTTATCCTTATGTTATTGACATTCTTATCTTTGGCTAATGCCAACATTGAAGTGAATAATCCTGTCCATCCTGCACATCACAGTCATTTTGCATGTGCCTAAGTATAGGATGAATTCCTAGAGTAAATTCCTGGGTCAAAGGTTATATCCACTTGAGTTCTGAGAATGATTGGCAATTTGTTCTCTATACAGGTTGTGCCCAATTAGAACTCCCAATAGAAATATATGAAAATACATGTTCCCTTAAAGCAGCAACATCACACCATTCCAAAGTCTTTTGTATTTTTGCTAGCCTGATAGGTGAGAAATAATAGCTAAGTATAGCTTTAATGTACATTGCTTTTATTATAAATGAAGTTGAGCATCTTTTCTTGTTTTATGAGTTGTTTATAAATTTTTAATTTTTCATATTCTTTTTAATTTTTTTATTGGAGTTTACTTTTTCTTGTCTGTGTCTAGGACATTTTATAATGTGGGAAGGTTAGCCTCCTGCTTTCCTATGACTTGCATATATTTTCTTGATTTGTCATTTATCTTTTGCTATTTTGATTATTTAATAAGATAAATTTGACTTTGGGTATAGTAGTTCTTTTTTTGTCTTGCTGTAGGTCTTTGTTTTGTGTTTTTACTGCAGTCACATTTAACAATATTTACTTGTGGCTTTTCAAGTTTGTGTTTCAATTAGAAAGTTCTTCTTCATTCCAAGGTCATAAAGAAAATTCCCCTCTATTTTATCCACTATTTGGTGATTATTTTACTTTACATTTCAAGATTTGGTCCTTTGGGGATTTATCCTAGTTTACAATATGAGATATGGATCTAACTATAGTCTCTCTCATTATTCACAGATTCTGTATTTGCAATTCACCCACTTGCTAAAATTTATTTGTAACCCCAAATCAATACTTGCAGAGTCTTTGCTGTCACTTGCAGACATACAGGAGTGATGAAAATTTGAGTTGCCTGACACATGCCTGTTCCCAGCTGGGGTTGTTCTGCTTTCTTTCTTTTTTTTTTTTATTTGTAGTTAATATTGTTCGATATCTTTTTTATTTTATTTTTTTTACTGCTTAAAGTATTACAAAGGTTATTACATATATGACCTTTTTTTTACCCGCCCTTGACAATCCCCTGGCCTCCCCTACCCCCCAGTGTTATGTCCATTGGTTATGCTTATATGCATGCATACAAGTCCTTCAGTTGATCTCTTACCCACCTCCCTCCTGCCCCCCAACCCTCCCCGGCCGTCCCACTGCAGTTTGACAATCTGTTTGAGGCAGCTCTGCCTCCATATCTATTATTGTTCAAAAGTTTATAATGGTCTCTATTATCCATGAATGAGTGAGATCATGTGGTATTTTTCATTCATTGACTGGCTTAGTTCACTCAGCATAATGCTCTCCAGTTCCATCCATGCCGTTGCAAATGGTAAGAGTTCCTTCTTTTTGACAGCAGCATAGTATTCCATCGTGTAGATGTACCACAGTTTTCTAATCCATTCATCTGCTGATGGGCACTTAGGCCATTTCCAGATCTTATCTATGGTGAATTGTGCTGCTATGAACATATGGGTGCATATATCCTTTCTGATTGGTGTTTCTGCTTTCTTGGGATATATTCCTAGAAGAGGGAGCACAGGGTCAAATGGGAGTTCCATTTTTAATTTTTTGAGGAAACTCCATACTGTCTTCCATAGTGGCTGCACCAGTCTGCATTCCCACCAGCAGTGCACGAGTGTTCCTTTTTCTCCACATCCTCTCCAGCACTTGTCGTTTGTTGATTTGTTGATGATAGCCAGTCTGACAGGTGTGAGATGGGACCTCATTGTTGTTTTGATTTGCATCTCTCGGATGATTAGTGACTTTGAGCATATTTTCATATGTCTCTTGGCTTTCTGAATGTCCTCTTTTGAAAGGTGTCTATTTAGGTCCTTTGCCCATTTTTTGATTGGATTGTTCATCTTCCTTTTGTTAAGTTGTATGAGTTCCCTATAAATTTTGAAGATTAGGCCCTTATCAGATAGGACATTGGCAAATATGTTTTCCCACGCAGTGGGTTTTCTCGTTGTTTTGTTGATGGTTTCTTTTGCTGTGCAGAAGCTTTTTATTTTGATGAAGTCCCATTTGTTCATTTTCTCTTTAGTTTCAAGTGCCCTAGGAACTGTATCAGTGAAGAAATTGCTTCGGCATATGTCTGAGATTTTGTTGCCTTTGGATTCTTCTAGAATTTTTATGGTTTCCTGTCGTACATTTAAGTCCTTTATCCATTTTGAGTTTATTTTTGTGAATGGTGTAAGTTGGTGGTCTAGTTTCATTTTCTTGCATATATCTGTCCAATTTTCCCAACACCATTTATTGAAGAGACTATCTTGGCTCCATTGTATGTTCTTGCCTCCTTTGTCAAATATTAATTGAGCATATTGGTTCGGGCTGATTTCTGGGCTCTCTATTCCATTTCATTGATCTATATGCCTGTTCTTGTGCCAGTACCAGGCAGTTTTGAGAACAGTGGCTTTGTAATACAACTTGATATCTGGTATTGAAATCCCACCTACTTTGTTCTTTCTCAGGATTGCTGCAGCTATTCGGGTGTTTTTTTTTTTATTCCAGATGAATTTTTGGAGAGTTCGTTCTAGATCTGTGAAGTATGCCGTTGGTATTTTAATGGGAAGTGCGTTGAATTTATAGATTGCTTTGGGTAGTATGGACATTTTAATGATGTTGATTCTACCAATCCATGAACACGGTATGTTCTTCCATCTGTTTATGTCTTCCTCTATATCTTTTTTCAACATCCTGTAGTTTTCTGAGTAGAGAGGTCTTTTACCTCTTTAGTTAAGTTTATTCCTAGGTAGCTTAATTTTTTTGGTGCGATGGTAAATGGGATTGTTTTTATAATCTCTCTTTCTGAAAGGTCACTATTGGTGTATAGAAATGCCTCAGATTTCTTGGGGTTAATTTTGTATCCTGCTACATTGCCAAATTCATGTATTAAGTCTGGTAGCTTTTTGATAGAGTCTCTAGGGTTTTGTATGTATAATATCATGTCGTCTGCAAATAAGGACAGTTTTACTTCCTCTTTTCCAATTTGGATGCCTTTTATTTCTTCTTCTTGCCTAATTGCAGTGGCTAATACTTCCAGTACTATGTTGAACAGGAGTGGTGAGAGTGGGCATCCCTGTCTTGTTCCTGTTCTTAGGGGAAATGGTGTTAGTTTTTGTCCATTGAGTATGATGTTGGCTGTGGGCCTGTCATATATGGCTTTTATTATGTTGAGGTATGATCCTTCTACTCCCACCTTGCTGAAAGTTTTTATCAAAAATGTGTGTTGGATTTTGTCAAATGCTTTTTCTGCATCAATTGATATGACCATGTGGTTTTTTTCTTTCAATTTGTTTATGTGATGTATCATGTTTATTGATTTGCGGATATTGTACCATCCTTGCATCCCTGGAATAAATCCTACTTGGTCATGGTGTATGATCTTTCTGATGTACTGCTGGATCCGATTTGCTAAGATTTTGTTGAGGATTTTGGCATCTATGTTCATGAGGGATATTGGCCTGTAATTCTCTTTCATTGTGTTGTCTTTACCTGGTTTTGGTATTAGGGTGATGCTGGCTTCATAGAATGAGCTTGGAAGTGTTCCTTCCTCTTGAATTTTTTGTAGTAGTCTGAGGAGGATAGGTTTTAGTTCTTCCTTGAATGTTTGGTAAAACCCCCCTGTGAAGCCATCTGGTCCTGGGCTTGTTCTGCTTTCTTGCTTCAGCTCTAGTACGATAAACAAGTGTCCTTTTCATGGCCTATTTAATACCACATTTTTTGCATTTCCATGCAGTTTGTTGGTGATTTTGCTGTTTAAAATGATCCCTAAGTATGGTGCAAAAATGCTGTCTAATGTTCTCCAGAACAAGAAAGCTATGATGTACTTTTGGAGAAAATATGTTAGATAAGCTTTGTTCAGGCGTGGGCTACAGTGCTGTCGGCCATGAGTGAGTGTTATTGAGTCAACCACGTATATTAAGGTGTCTTTACACAGAAACACACGTAAAACAAGGAATGTGTTGGTCAGTTGTTGATAATGTGACCAGAGACGTACAGAAACCTAACCCTGTATTTCTCCTTAGTAAAAATGGTTCAGTCTTCACTAGTCAGTGTTTGCAGCATCTTTATAGAATACAACTACTGCTAATGAGAATTGACTATGGTTTTTCAAGATGCTATTAACTTCCCAACACTGTCTCTGAGTAGCTCACCTTTTCTCACTGAGATGTCACCTTTATCATACACTAAAGGCTCATTTCTTATTTTGTTTTATTGGTCAGTCTGAATTCATGTACCGAGACCACATGAAACTTTATTTTAAAATAGTTATAAAATCTGCTAAGCATACTTTCCCCCTCATTTCTCTTTTTAAAAGAGTTTTCCAAGATATGTTTGTTTTTGTCCTTCTGTTCCTCCTTTGGCCTGTGGACCTTCCTATGCTTCTGTTTTAGCCAATGTTCTTTAGTTGAAGTAACAGAATCTCACTCGTATATTAGCTTTGAAATTAAGGAGGCGACATAAGGAAGATTACATGGAGGTGGGAAAGAGATAGGATTGCAGGATACTGAACAAGATTGTGTGCCCTCTTGATGGTGGTTGTGGCTTACTTTATTTTAATTTTTTAAAATATATTTTTATTGACTTTGGAAAGGAAGGAGAGGGGGGAGGAGAGATAGGAACATCAATGATGAGAAAAAAAATCATGAATCGGCAGCCTCCTGCATAACCCCTACTGGGGATGGAGCCTGTAACCCGGGCATGTGCCCTGACTGAGAATCTTACTATGACTTCCTGCTTCATAGGTCGAAGTTCAACCACTGAGCCACACCAGCTGGGTAGTTGTGGCTTATTTTTAAAGTGTGTTAACCTAGAGGCACAGAAACAATGGAGAGGGCTTGCTTAAGGCAAAGATAAACTTTTACTAAAAAGTTACATATCTCCCTGACCAGTTTGGCTCAGTGGATAGAGCGTCGGCCTTCGGACTCAGGGGTCCCGGGTTTGATTCCAGTCAGGGGCATGTACCTTGGTTGTGGGCACATCCCCAGTGGGGGGCATGCAGGAGGCAGCTGATCGATGTTTCTCTCTCATCGATGTTTCTAACTCTCTATCCCTCTCCCCTCCTCTCTGTAAAAAAATCAATTATATATATATATATATATATATATATATATATATATATATGGTTACATATCTAGAGAGTGACTACCTACTCTGATGTGCCCACTTAGAAATTTATGATCAGATCACCCTGTGAGGTTGCTTTCCATGTAATCCTCTATCTCATCCACGCAGAATATATGGGTGTTGCAAAATCCAAGGATATGACCAGTCCTGAGCATAGATGCCCTTAGGAGCCTGGGTCAGGCAGGGTCCTTCGGAGACAGTCTGGCCCCATGTGGTCTCTCTCTCTCTCTCTCTGTTTCTGTTCACCTGATCATTTCATTCCTCTCTTTTTCTCTCTACAGAAATGGTTTCAGGCCTCTCGATCAACAGGACAAAAGATGGCTACCCCATTGCTGCCAAATTACATCACTTCAATTCAAGTGACCAACCAGGTCAAGAGACAACAGCATCTAAACTCCTGGGAGGATCTTATTTGTTCAGTTTGGGTCAATTAGTGGGGGTCAGGGAGCAGGGCATATGTTCAGATAATGCTACTTTTGCAGCCAACAGAATGCAGGCGTCTCTGGAAGGCAGTTATGGGCTGGGCAGATGACTTCATCATTATAGCTCGTAATTGTCATTTCCATGCCATCCCATTCCCTTTATTCTTTTCATTCTGGTTTTAAAGTCTTCTAAGGTTTTGATGCCCTGTGGTACCAACAAAGCCAGGATGCCATTTCCCTCCCTAGAAACAACTGTTTCTTAAACAATTATTTCTCCCCGAGTAGTCCCTGCCTTGTAAGCTTCTTAGCCTGGCTTGCTGGCCTTGGGAGGGACTGCTAGTTTTGCTTTCAGGAGCATTAGTTAGATAGGGCCTCACTAACAAAACCAGTGACCTGGTTCATCTCTCAGGGGATGACTGTCTTTTTGCAAAAACTTGGGAAGAAGATAAAACAAAGAGAGACGATTTAACTCCATTGCTCCCAGTGTCTCCATTCCCTTCATATCCTAGCCTAATGGTGCTAGGATACAATAGTCTTAACCACCCGAGTTACCACTGTGGATGAATAAGTGGTGCTGTAATAAATCATAAATTCCTAACGGGCAGGTCATGGTGAATAGTCACTCCCCAGGCATATAACTTTTTAGTAAAAGGCTTATCCTTGCCTTCAGCAAGCCCTGTCTATTGTTTCTGTGCATCTAGGTCAGTGGTTCTCAACCTTCCTAATGCCGCGACCCTTTAGTACAGTTCCTCATGTTGTGGTGACCCCAATTTCATTGTTACAAATTGAACATAATTAAAGAAAGTGATTAATCACAAAAACAATATGTAATTATATATGTGTTTTTCTATGGTCTTAGGCGACCCCTGTGAAAGGGTCGTTAGACCTCCAAAGGGGTCTTGACCCACAGGTTGAGAACCGCTGATCTAGGTGATCACACCTCTGAAATGCCTTTTTTCAGAGCCCTCCTTCTAAAACATAACTGCCCTCAAGGAGCAAATAGTCTTAAGTATCCTGCAGTCCAATCCCACTTTGCTTTCTCCCACCTTCACGTAGTCTTCTGTAAATTCTCTCCTTAATTCCAAATGCATAAAGGAACTGCAAAATGTTTATCACCAGAGCATTTGAGATCCTGCTCCCTGGCATATGTCGTCAGCTTGGCTCAAACTTATGAAAACTCTACCGGTTTGGACGTTTCTTACGTCAACATTGCAGAGGACTCTTCCCAAGTGCTCACCATTGCCTGGTACCAATGCCACCGAGCGGGACAGGAAGTCAGAGCACAGGGCTCCCTCTTCACGTGGGGAGCATCTCTCAGTATTACTGGCCCAAGAGGTATTTGGGGTACACACAGACATCTGTGCTCTGACAGCTTGAAGCTGAAGCCTTTTTTTTAGTGTGGTGACAAGAAATTTGTATGAGCTTCTCTTTAGGGAAAAACATGACTATCACGGTTTCTAATTTTAAACAGAAAATCCATTTTCCACCATCATCCTTGATCAGAAGTAGCCTTTTCGAAAAACTGGAGGGAATGCAGGATTCTAGTGAATTCACCTGATCTCTAGAGAGTACATTTTAAACAACACAAGGAAGTACTTGAGGAAAATGAAAATGCATTGGGTTGGAGTTCTCTTTCCTGGGGAAGACCAGAAAAAGCTGCAGGTGGGGGAGACGAGAGGAGGAGGGGGTTGGGAAAATCCCTCGGAAGTCATTTTCTTGAGTATCAGAGAAGAGGAAGGAGCATAAAGACCAGCTGAAGAAGTGGGACTCCTTGATGAGATTCTTGTAATGAACTCCCATCCTGACGGTGCTGCAAGTGGTCCATCGAATCCAAGGCCTGGGCAGCTGTAGGAAAGACCGGACAGTGCCAGTTCCTGCCTCTGAGCAAGGGCCGAGACCTCGCTGGTCCTCTGCAAAGCATCCTCGGGCCAACAGCGCTCCACACATTTTTCCGAGACGTTGGATCATTTGCAATTTGCCCCACGACTCCCACACATTTGCCTCTTAGTGTCCCAAAGCTCTCGCTGCTGCAACGTTCCCATAGGAATGTGGACGCCTGCCAAGCGACCTCATGAACATTCCATTCATCTCCTTGGCTGGGAGGCAGCAAGGAAGCCAAATGGGCTGGTTGTTTAACTGTTTGGGTCCCAAATTCACCCTGAAATGAATGGTCAAGCTTGTTGAACTTCTCCAACAATCATGCAGAAAAACAGAAGATAAAACCATAGAGAAGTATGCATTTATTCATATGATCCCATTCGAAAAACAGCTATTTTTAAAGGTAGCCAAATGAAAACCACATTCTCTGATTTTCCTTATTGTGAAATCACCCTCCACCAGAAAGGCATTTTGAAGTAATGAGGCTTTGTGAGGTGTGACTAAAAACAATGTGACTAATAATTTTTTTTTTTTTTAAGCAAACGCAGCAGAATACAGCCATCCAAATGAAGGTTGTTGTCTTCCAAGTAATTCCAAGATGCGCAAACATGTAAAAATCCTTTTAGGGAATTACTGGCCAAGTCTTGCTCTCACTGTTTTGCTTTCTGTTGATCATTCATTCAGCATGTATTAGACACCTCCCGGGTGCCAAGCACTCTGCCAGGCCCAGGGTATAGAGTGAGGAGAGAGATGCAATCTCATTGCATGTTTGATGAAGGAGGCCCCCCGGGGCCGGTGGAAAAAGTTAGCCCAACCTAGGTTTGAATCCCAGTTTAGCCTGTGCGGGTTGTGTAACCTCAGGCAACTTTCCTAAACTCTTTGAGTCACAATGTCCTCATGTCTAAAATGAAGACGGTAAAACTGACTTCATAGGATTGCTCTGAGGAGAAAAGCAGATAAAATGTGTAGTAACTAGCCATTGCAGAGACCGATACAGAGCCGTTGCTCAGCCAATGAGTGTTCCTGTGATTATAATTGTTTGATTTTACATAACTAGTTCAACCATCTCTTTTGGGGGATTAGACTCTGAATGCACTTTTGGAAAAAAAATCAAGTGTTTTATTTTGTGTATGTGGGTAAATACAAGGTACAAAATTCAAAGTGTACAAACATTAGGCGGTGGAAATGAAAACTTCTTTCTTCCCTTGCCCCTCTGCTGCTCATTTTTCTCCTCGGAGATAACTGGTATGACCAGGATCTTGTATATTTACAGATTTAATTATATTTCTCGGAGATAGGTTCATAACAATACATTGGTTCCTGCTGCATCACTTTCATTTTTGATTGATTACATGGCGTTCCATTGACTGGATGTATCATAACTGATTTAGCCAGTCTCCTATTGGTTAACATTTGTTTCTAATCTTTGGCCATAACAACAATGCAGCAGATACCCTCATTGTGCTCAGCTTTGACGAAGGATGATTAAACCACAGGCAGCTCCAGGCAGCATCATTGGAACAGGGTGACTGGTTGGAAGCAGAGAATGATGACCCGATTCTGGATTGTTTTCTCAAAAGACATCTCACTGTTCTATTCCTGGAATATTCATACTATTCCTCAGATGCTACCTACTAGAAAAGTGCAGTGTCTGCATAATAATATTACAAGAACTGCCCAGCTGGCATGGCTCAGTGGTTGAGTAAATATGAACCAGGAGGTCACGGTTTGACTCCCGGTCGGGGCATGTGCCCAGGTTGCAGGCTTGATCCCTAGTAGGGGGTGTGTGGGAGGCAGCCGATCAATGATTCTCTCTCATCATTGATGTTTCTCTCTCTCTCTCTCTCTCTCTCTCTCTCTCTCTCTCTCTCCCTCCCTCCCTCTCTGAAATCAATGAAAATATATTTTAAAAAATAATATTACAAGAATGGTAGCATTCACCTGAAACCTATATAATCTTATTAACCAATGTCACCCCAGTAAATTCAATAAAGAAAAAGAATTGTGGCATTCTAGTTCAGACATGACTGTCATACAACAACCCTTCCAAGATCTATAATAAATGGACACATTTTCCTGTGGTTGGCACCAAAGAGTCAAGGATGCAGAGATTCCAGACAGCCCCTCTAGAAGCAGCTGTTAGGAAGATTTGTACTCCAATTTGCTGCCTCAGCTTGAAACAGTGAAATGTATTAAAATGTGCCACATCGGTTAACATGGGTTCAATTAGATGAAGCCTGCCAATTTGGAAGGAGGACAAGTGTTCCTTGGTGGCCATCTTTGCGGATGCCCAGGCCTGCACCGGCTGTGTGTGGAATTGAGTCAGAGAGAACCTATACGTGAGGTTCTGGCACAATCCAAGCACAACTGAAACCTGGGGATTAGCCTTCCTGGATGAATCCTTATTTCTGAATCACGAGAAAGGCCCACGTGAATAGGCGGCAGGGGAATGGAAGTCTTTCTAAGAAGTCTCCTCCGTCAGACGTGCACGCGGATCCTTAAATGAGCTCCATGCAAATGAAAACCGGTCCCAAGGACATCTTGAGCCAAAGAAAATTCTTGGTTGGGGTTGAAAAAATGTCAGATAAATAGTTTCTCCTTGCTTCTCAGCGGGCTCCGGCTATCGCTGCGATCCAGATCTGGCCTTCAAGCAGTTCTGGCAGGTTTATCTTGGACCAGCTGCTGTGATGAAATCGCAGTAATTCCAGGTTTCCCTCAAATCTAGAGTGAGCCAAAGGCAATCTGGGCTTCTAGCATCCGGCTGACTTCACTGCCTCTCTCCAGTCCTTCCTCAGCTTTCAAGCTTCTGATTTTTTCTTTTTTAACTGAGACAGGGGTGGTGGAGGAAACCCTTCCAGTGCAGCCCAGAAATGTGGAAAATGTTTATTTCAGGTTAATCCAGGAAACCTCTATGGAGCACCAGTGAGGGTTTAGGGAGGCCACCTGGTGTGACACTGACTGACATGGATTGTGTATCCTACAGTATGCCAGGCTGTCCTTCAGGCTTCCTACACAAAAGATCTCATTTAATCCGCCAACAGCACTATGAAGCAGAAACTGTTATTCCTGTTTTCCAAAAGAGCGCGGTGGGTCTCAGGAAGGCTGAGTCTCTTCCTTGACCCCCAGCTGGTGTTTGAACCTGGCCCTAGCCTGAGTCCGGGCCTCTGCTTGTTCTCGCTGTGCTGCCCTGGCCATAAGCAAGAAGGCCTTAGGTAGAGTCCTGGAAGAGAGACTGTGATAAGAAACACTGAGGTGAACAAAAGGGAGGACACTGAGACCGGATGAGGGAAGGGGGAGGTGGGTGAGTAGAATCTACTCACCCTGAGCCCAACCTCTGAAGCCCTTTCGGGCCCTGGGAACCCAGTGGGAGGTTGTAGATGAAAAGGGGGTTCTATGGAAGGTAACCTCACAGAGTGACCTGATCATAAATTCCCAACTGAGCAGGTCATAGTCGGTCGTCACACCCCAGGCATATATGTTTTGAGAAAAGGCTTCTCGTTGCCTTTAGCAAGCTCTGTCCATTGTTTCTGTGCATCTGGGTTAACACACCTTTGAAATGCCTCTTTTCAGTCCCCTCCTTCCCTAAAGCATGACCACTCTCAAGAGAGCATAGAATCTTGTCAGCTATCCTGTATTTGAACCCTACCTTGCTTTCTCCCACCCTCATATAATCTTCCTTAAGTTCCCTCAATTCCAAATGCATAAAAGAAACAGCATATTTATATTCTCTGGAGCATTTTAAGTCTTACTTCCCAGCAATTGTCGTCAGTTTCGACTCAAATAAACTCATAAAAATTCTGCAGGTTTGGATGTTTATGTCCACAAAGTTGTTGACCAGATGTCACCAGAAAGTGCTGATTTGGGAACGTCCAGCAACTAGCACAGAGACTGAGGTCCTCTGAGAAGGTGCTCATCACTCTTTGTTCCGAAGGGAGACGGGAAGGCTTCTTGAGAGCCTTTGATGTAGAAGTAGCACGTGCTCGAGGGGTTCGGTTCCAGACTTGGTGACCCAGGGCTCTGTGAAGCCTGCAGTGGGACTCATTGGGGTTCCTGTAGGGATTTTATTGAATTTCTTAACATGCCTTTAAAACAGGCTTCCTGGCCCTGCCTGTTTTTGAGTGTCAACCTTTGAACCGGGAGGTCATGGTTCAATTCTCAGTCAGGGCACATGCCCAGGTTGCAGGCTCGATCCCCGCTAGGGGGCGTATAGGAGGTAGCCGATCAATGTTTCTCTCTCATCATCGATGTCTCTATCTCTCTATCCCTCTCCCTTCCTCTCTCTCTAAAATCAGTAAGAACAAAACAGGCTTCCTGGGCTAGATGGGTGGTTTGCTGCCTGTCCCTTGGATTCCAGGCTCCCAAGAGGCTGGCAGCAGGTCTGTTGTAGGACACAAAGCAACCTCAGCCAGGGGAGGAGGATGGACCTGAGCAGAGTGCACTGCAGCAGCAGCCACAGCTTGTGCTGGTGCAGGAGCAGAATTCTCGTGGAGCCAGTGGGATCCTGAACCATACGATGGATTGAGAAAGACATGTCTCCCATTTTCACCTGGGCATGTTCTTGGGATCATCCTGAGGCAGAGCCAGAAGGCCCGGAGCTACCAGAAGGCTGGTGGTAACAAAGGCCTGACGATCAGAATGGAGGAACTGCTGGATTCCAGAAAGGACTCACCCGGGACTCTGACCTGAGGAAAATGTATCTAAAACCCTGATTGTGGGTTCTCCCCCTCCCCCCGGCCCCCGGCATATCTCCAGCTGAGGGGAGACATTTCAGTCTTTGGATTATTTTGTTGAAAACTTCGTGTGAGGCATCGAAGGCCAGAAGAAAACAATGAAACTGCTCAACTTTGTATCTCTTGGGCAGGCAAGGGCAGCCCCCACTAAGCAGAGCAAAAAAGATAAGGTGAGATGAACAAAAATTAATCTCATGACAACAACTTTTGAGACCTACGCATCCACATACTAGCTTAACGTTATGTTTTGTGTTTAATTGGTAACTAGCATATTCAGTAGAGTGAGAGGCACAGAGAAGAAGATTGAGAGAAGGTGGGCTCTGAGTTTGGGTCTGACACCCATGAGGCATGAGACTTTGGGCAAGTTACTTCTCGCCCATCAGTGTCACTTTCTTGTCTGCCAAATGGGACACAAAAAACAAAACACACAACAAAACTGAATCTTAACATGAACATTATATAGGCCCAAATGCCTAGCACATCATGTGTGCTAAGTAATAGCAGCAACAATGAAGTATAATAATAATAATAACCAAAGGTACCCGATTGTAAGCTCTTCTTTGTACTCCCGGCACCCTACAAACTGCTTGGCACATAGTAGGCAACCCCTAGACATTGGTTGCATTACACTGCGCTGGTTTGTTTGGTACCAGCTATATGGAACGCGTTGTTCTAGATACTCTTGGGATTATAGAAGAGAGTGAGATGCTGGGTCAAGTCCAGCAGACGAGGAGTCCAGTCATTAGTTCTCAGTCTCCATGTTTTTTTCACCTGTAAGTCAGAGAAAATAGTGTCCGTCAGGAACAGAGAGAGATAGCAGGTCAGCTCCCCCCAGACACTCTCCCCTTTTTTCTTGCTGATAGGTCTCTGGTTGTATCCAGGGCTCTGTGCCGCCTCTCTGTGCCCCAGAGAGACATCATACGGTAAATCCTCACTTGTCCAGGCCAGTCATCCCGCTGATCTCATTCTCTTTGCCTGTGATTGGTCTCAGTCCTGGCCAAGGAGGATGCCAAGAAAGCTTTTTTTGCTTAAAAAAAGAGGAAGGAGACACATAGGGAGAAACAAAAGAAAACCAAACCAAACCCTGCTTCTCTCCCACTGGCCTTTACTGAGGCCGCCTGTGTCGCCTGGAACAGAGGCAGCCGTCTCTGGCCCCTGTGAAGAATCACCGACCACACCCCCTCCCCGACCCCCCCGACACCCCCCCCCCACACACCCCCGCCCCGAGAATGGCAGAGCCGAGCGCTGGAAAGAGCCTGGGTCCTTGGTGACATCATGGAGCCGCTGAATTCATCAGCCCTGGAATTGTTGTCACTAGATGGATTTTCCTTACAGTCGAGGCCCGTCAAGTCAGAACTTCAGCGCCTTGTGAGTGAAGGCAGCCCGGATGATGCACTTCTCCAGGGGCTAGTTCAGGTTGGTTCCCTCACTTCTCGTCTGGAAATAGAATGTCCATCTGCCGGGAATCTCGTAACAAAGGTCTGCATTCCTGCCTTGTGTGGGAACTTCGGGAGTTCCTTTCAAACTCTGGAATTCTCTACTCCTGTGCACTTGGGAGAGGAGCTCTGAGAAGCCAGGGGAAGGAGTTCCTTGGGGACAGGAGTGGCAGCAAGGGCACTGGGGAGGAAGTGCAGGCCCTGGAAGCAGAAGCCCCGCCCCGAGGTTGCTCCTGGGGATCCCATGGCCAGCCCTCAGCTCTGGCGGAATCACATAAGCCCTTATAGCCTCAGTCTACTTACCTGCAAAGGGGGCTGAAAGTAGCCTCCATCTCGGGATCCGGATTTCATGAGAAACCGCCAAAGTGCCTGACAATGTGAACTCCTACTTAGAGACAATTGCTGTAAAGAAAACCCTGAAACGCAGAGCAGAAAAGAAGGCTTTCATTTCCCTGACTGGAAGCAGGGAGAGGAAATACATTGCTGGGCTGGGAAACCCACAATGTGGGGGAAGTGGTGGTCCTCTCGAGGGAAAGATTTCATGCCCGCTTCCTCGCCAGCTTTCCCAAACAACACAACTCTTACTAAGTGGTTACAAAGAGCAATGCGGCCGAGAGCAGAGGGAAAAAGAGGAGCCCCTTGGACAGTGGCCTGCAGCCCTGCAGCCGCGAACTATTAATAGCCTGTAAACCCTGGCAGAGGAGCCCAGCCCCTCCCACCCAGGGGGCAGCAGAGGGGTCAGAGCACTGCCTGACATGGCCTTGGAATACTGGTGACCCCTCCGGAGCTCTCTCAGTTAGGGAACATTGTTCCTGCTGGGCTGGGTCTGGCTGGGGCTTCCTCCTGCAGAGCCCCCAGCCTGAGCTGCTAGCCAGGTTCACATCCTGCAAGCATTCACTGTCCTCTCTGTGGGTCCTCAGGCCACACACTAGCAGCCTCCACACTGGCGATCTCATTGCATTCTCATCACATTGAGCAAGCTATTTTATTTTATTTTTAAAAAAATATTTTTATTGATTTCAGAGAAGAAGGAAGAAGGGGGGAGAGAGAGAGAGAAACATTAACGATGAGAGAGAAGAATCACTGATCGGCTGCCTCCTACATGCCCCCCACTGGGGATCGAGCCTGCAACCTGGGCATGTGCCCTGACTGGGAATCGAACCATGACCTTCTGGTTCATAGGTTGACACTCAACCACTGAGCCACGCCGGCCGAGTGAGCAAAGCTATTTTAGAGAAACAGAACCCAGCTTAGAGGGGGTCATGACCTGTTCAAGGAAAGGAACTTTGGTTCTAGAACCCAACCCATCTGTCTCCAAGTCAGTGCTGCACTGTGAGGTCTGGGGGACTTCTGGGCCTTCAGTAAGACCCTCCAAATCCTTTGTCATGCTGGCAAGAAGAGGAAGGGACCCAGGGTAGAGTGGGCGAGAGGGGGCAGGACAAAGCCAGCCTAGCACCTGGACTCAGGCTCAGAGGAGCTGACGTGCGCATTGGTGCTGCTCTGGCGGCCAGGGGTCTGTGGGCTCATGGAGCAGACAGCGCCCTTCTTTCCCTTCCTTTGCATAGTCACGCCTGATCTTATTGCTTTCAGGCTTAGAAAACCTAGAGACCCTTCCTGGTTCCTGAATGCAGGGCAAAGACAGTCTCTTAGCTTGGCATTCCAGGTCCTTCACAACCCAGCTCCCATCCCTCTTTCAAAACACACCCTCCTCTGTGCCGACTGTTCCTACATAGACCCATTTACAGGTCCTGGGATAGCCATTTAAAGAGCAAGAATCGTGCCCCTCCCCCTCGCCCCCCACAGCCTGGTCTAGCATCTGGAGCAGCTATGATGCACAGGAACTGCAGGAAGAGCTGTCACCCTTGTCAACTGGGTCCAGACAGCCGGGCTAGGAGGGATAGGGCCCAGGACATGGGACCAGGAGCCCTCAGACACAGGAAGGCCCGGACTGTCCCGTCCCACTACAGGGCTGAGTTCTGGAGATCCTGGGTCGGGAGCGCTTAACCTTCTCTCCTTTCAGATGTGCTGGGCCTAGACCTAGGCTGCTTTGTTTGTGTCTCCAGGCTGGCTCTGCGAGCTTCCCCAGACTTTTCTGCCCCTGGTACCCTGCTCAGTCCTTCTTTCTGGTGATTTTATTTTCGGAGAATCCTAGGCTCTGAGTCCATCTCCAATAGGTTAGGCCCAAATATTAGACTGCGAGTGTCAGTCTTTCTAGGTCTGAATGGCAGAGCATCCCATGCAAGAATGACAGCATGAACGCTTACCACGTGCTGGCATGGGGCCAGAGTGTGCTGGGAGCTGGTGCCCAGGAAGCACATCCAGAAAGGAACCCATCTACCTAAGATGGCATTTTAAAAAAAATATTTTTTATTAATTTCAGAGAGAAAGAAAGAGATAATCATGGATCGGCTGCCTCCTGCATGCCCCACACTGGGGATCCAGCCTGCAACCTGGGCATGTGCCCTGACTGGGAATCGAACCGTGACCTCCTGGTTCATAGGTCGACGCCCAACCACTGAGCTACACTGGCCGGGCCCTAAGATCTCATTTTTTTTCTCTCTAACAAAGAATAGGAAGTCGGGAGCTTCTTTGGTTGGCTGGTTCTGTAAAGTAATATCATTAAGCTTATAGACAGCATCTACCTAGTTTGGCTACCCTCATCACCAACACCTGGAGCTCTTGAAAGGCTTAGAGAAAGATTTGCTGGGAATGACTGACCCCACACTTGGCAGTGAGAACAGTACCCAGTTTGTACTGCATCCCAGTGCACCGCGGGTGGGGCGGGGTCTGAGAGTTGCAAGGGGAGTTATCTGTGCAGGACTCAGGCAAGACTCCCCTCCTTCCAGCTTCTGTCATTCCCGGCCTTGGGTCTCACTGCCGAGTTTTCCCCGGGATGGCTCTCCCGCGGACCTGCAGGGCTGTGTCAGGATCGGCAGTGATTGAGTTTGCTCTGAGCACCATCTTGGTGAGTTAGCTCCCATGGAGGTCACTTCTGTCCAATCAGCCTGCCCTGCTATTACCACTCCAAACCGCCAGGACCGCAGCGCTCAGAGTTTTGGGAACTGGATGTCTGTGTTCTCAGTCCCAATCAGCACACGCTCCCTCCCGCTGCGGCGCTGGTGAGTTAGCCCTTCCTCTGCCTTTGATGGTAAGTCATTTCTCTCCTGCGACTCCTCAGCCCTGGGGAGAGCTGTGAACAGGCAGCACTGCTGTTTGCACCCTTGGGTACATGCGCTTATCCACGTTCTGGGTCCTCATGGAAACCCTTTGAAGTGGGGGTTATCTTCTCCCTTCGGCAGGTGAGAGGAGACTCAAAGAGAAGCTGCAGGTGGTGGCAGAGCTGGCACTGAACCCAGGACGGCTGGCTCTGCATCCAATTCACGTCCCTCGGCAGCTCGCGAGAAGCCAGCCCCTCACTCAGGGAGAGCACACGCTTGAGGGATGGCCCTACCTGCCTATCCCGGCCACCAGGCACTGGGAAGCCACCAGGCGCCCTATGGAGTCGTACACACTCTCTCTGAGCCTTGCTGAGCAGGCAGGGAGTCCTAGGGCTTCGGGTGGTACGTGCTTTGGACCAGCGACAGTCCTGCTCTGCCCCGAGGCTGAGCCACCCCTGGACGTTCACTCCAGGTCACTCTCTGGTCTCATGTGACTTGTCTTACAGCACTTCTGGGTTTCTTGGGGACCTTCCCAGCCCTTATTGAAGGGGACTTGTTTTCTAGGCAACCCATCTCCCTGAGCTCACTTGCTTTTTCATTTTCTAAGTATTTTCACTAAGTGCGTGTCATTTCTCTCCAGGTCCTGTGTCTCTAAGAGAGGAAAGAGCCCTACTTAATGGGAATACGTGATATGCCCGGCCCTGACACATCATCTCCTGTGTTTAATCCTTACAACAAGCCTGTGAGCGGGTATCCCGTTTTGACAGAGGGTTGAATGCCTTTCTTTCCATAGCTAATACATGGCAGAGACAGAATTTGAACCTGGGGCTTTTAGCCACACCTTTCCCATATACCCCTTGTCTCCTAAGGACGTTAGTTCAGATCCTGTGGCGGCCACTTAAATTCACACTTGAACTCTGCTGTCTCCAGGCTGGCTCTCTCGAGCTGCCCAGACTTTCCTCTTCAGCCCCAGGTGCCCAGCCCAGGAAGCTCTTCTTTCTCGTGATCCTATTTGCTGAGCATCCTGGACTCTGAGACCTGGAAGGGACTTCAGAATCCACCCAGTCCCTTTCCTCTGGAGCTGGAACCTCCTGCCTGACCCTCAGCCTCCTTGGAGATGAGCAGGACAGAGATTGCTTCCTTCGTTTGGGGATGAGGAAATGTCTTCAGAGCAGGTGTGCTGGGTATTCTCTCTCCTCCCCCTGCTTCCTAACTTTCTCTCTCCATCAGTCTCTGCGCCCAGGAGCCACTAGCAGGAGATGGAGGGAGAGCCTGAGGAGAAAGAGGGGGTGTTCATCCCCCTGTTCCCTCGCTGCCTGGTCTCAGGGAGGCAGTAGTGAGCAGATTCCTCAGCGAAAGCCCTGGCTCCTGTTTGGCGGCCCTTTCTTGTAGCTCTAGGTCTTATTGGGTCCCTGGCACGGTACCAGCTGCCCAGGACTGCTGCTCTCCAGAGCATCGGCATCCCTCATGGCTTCCCTCAGCCCTGCCCCCAACTTTGAAAAGAATCCCTTTGTTAAATGCTCATCCACAGTCCCATGTTCATCTTTTTCATTCCTTTAGATCAGGCCCTTCATTTCCTGCAGAGACTTACCTTACAGGTGAAGTGACTTTCACAAGGTCTCTCGGCCACTCAGGGTTGGGGGGATTGGGGTGGAGTTGGGTCTTGAACACCAGCCTCAGGGCTCCTTGTCTGATGATGAACCTCATGGTGCCACTTGGGCTGCCCTGCTTTCCGGCCCAAATGCTTCTGTCCAAGACTGAGCACCTGTACAGCTTGTCCCTGGCACACATTCCTGGGCACAGCATTGCCCACCCGGGGTCACTTTGAGGGACTTCTTCTTGGCTTTTGTGAGGCCAATATTGCTGAGTGTATAAATACCCCAGGTCCAGACCCTGCACTTTTTGTTCTGGCTGACCCCACCTTCTCCAGGGCTGTCCCTGGTCCAGGTGCAGTGTTGTCCTTCAGCTGCCCTCAGAGCCCAGCCCTTGAGGTCTTCTTGGCCTGGGGCTCATTGCTGAATTCCAGGGATTTCCCTGAAGCTTCCAAGCTGCCAAGCTCCTGGTCACTAGCTGGGCAGGTGGCCAGAACCACCCCCTGCTGCCTGATGTTGGATAGTGGGCTCCATGTCTCCCTATGGGACTCTCTCCCCCCAGGTCCACCCCATCCAAACCTTGTCTGAGCTTCACAAGCCATTGAGTGCTGCCGCCCTCCAACTACCCTCCATGGATGGGCACCTGATCCCCTGGCCTCTGCCATCAACAGTGCATGAGATCTGGGAACTCTGTCCCTTTAAGGAGGACCACAACCAGTGGCCATGTTTCAGAGCACAAATGCTGGTTACCCCCCTCCCCTCACCCCATCCCCAGCCCTGGAGAAGGAAAGCAGGAAGCCAAGGCTGGGCATGATGTCAGAACCTCAGTCAAGCAATCTGGACTCATGATCAGCAATGATTCCTTTGGGAAATAAAAGTGCCAGGCAGGGAAACTGAGGCAGAAACTCAGGTGTGCTGCAGGGACAGCAAGAGACCGCTGCTCAGATCCACAGCCTCTAAGACTCGGCCACTAGGCATGAGAGTCCCCGGTGGGCTCAGGGCCTGAAGGAGACTGAATTTGCAGGTAAAAGCCTCATTGCTTGAGGTGCACAGGGTCCTGGGGTGTGTGTGCTCAAGTGGGTGCAGTGCAAAGGGTCCCCTGGGGACTGGTAGGCCTGCCTGTCTGGTTTCCTGCCATTCCTCTTTCTTGCCTCTGGGGGAGATACCCCTTCCTTCTCTCTCCTGGCTGGTGTATCAGGAGGCTTTTATACTCCTATCTCCCCCATTTACCTCCTCCTGGAAGGTCCCTATTGCCTCCTCCGTGAGTCAGCAATTCTGACTCGGTCAGTGCAGAGAGCATAAGTGTGACACATTCCTGTCACCTCTGGAGACATCCCTGGGGAGTGTCAGAGCATTGAGTTGAGATCTTGACTGGACAACCTCTGGCATTCCTGGGCTGCCCTGAGGAATGTGGGAACTTGATCTGCAAAAAGAGCAACTCTACCCAGGGGCTGAGCCTGGGAGCACAGGCCTCTCCCACAGGGGACTTGACCAGGGATCCTTCCTCAGACGTCTGGTAGGTGTCATAAACAATCCAAAGGCCCATCTTCCCCAACCAGAATGCCAGAAGCACGGTGGCCAGTGCAAGGATTACAGGCTCGGGGGTCATGCAGGCCTGGGCTGGAATTTGCCTCCAACCCTTCTAAGCTGTGCCACCTGGGCAACTCATTTCTCCCACCTGTAACATGTGAACATAATTACACCTCCCTCAGAGGGTTGTGGTGAAGATTGGGGGAGATACATACAAAGTAGGTGCTCACACATTTCGGCAATTTTAATATTGTTCCACAAAAGTGGAGGGCATCGGGGTCCACGGCCCCTAGGGCCAGGTCCGCCACCAGTCAGCTCCGTGGCCTTGGCAGCCTGTCTCCCCTGTGAGCTGGCGGGGCTGGATACCATGATTCTCAGCACTGAGACCCCGTGAGTCTTTCCAAGTGGCCGCAGGTGGGGTTCCTGGGCAACAGGCTCTGATGGAGGTTTGTTTGCATACAGGGGAGCCATGGCAGGAACACCTGTGAGGGAACAAGATACACCTGTTGGGAGCACAGATCAGCGGGGCAATACTTATATAGGAGCAGGTTCGGCAGGGAGAGAAGCTGAACTGTGAGGCGGCTGCAGGAGCTGTCTCCACACCCTGGCCTGGAGCTCTGAGGCTGGGACGGCCCTTCAGGGACATCCTGGACGGAAGCAAGGTACTGCCTTTGTGTCCACACAGACTAGTGATTGATCCCCAGAAGAGGTCATGTTGGCTGGGATCTGTCAGCTTCCTTGGCTGAGGGTGGGACAGGGGAGGGGGGAGGAATGAGTGCCGTTCCCATCTCTGGACTCTTCTGGAGGAGAGGCTGGTCTGCTGGCTCCTCGGGCTGGCCTGGTCTGACCTTCCCCAGCCAAGGAGAATCAGTGTCTGTCCCTGAACACTCGCCCTCTGCCTGGGGCTGCCAGAAACCCTGAAGGCAAAAGCTGAGGAATTTGAAGCATTTATGACTTAGCAGGATTGTTCCCAAACTGCAGGCTGCTCCGAAGAGCCTTCTGGATTTCATTGTGGTTGCTTCTGGGCTCTCAGAGCCTGGCCAAGGACTCCCTGGGCCTCGCCTTCCTTCCGAGGCCACTGTCTGGCTGCAGGGTCGTGGGCCTCTGTGAGGTTGGCTGGACAATGTGTGGGTGTTGGGAACCTTGCTGCCGGCCCAAAGGTGCAGCACAGAGGCCGGAGTCGGCGCTTCTTGCCCTTTCTAGAAGGTCATCGTGGCCACGGTGGCTTAAGCTCTGTGGGTTTGTTTGCTCGCTCATCTCCCGCGTGCTTGGTACTGCTTGCAGGGCCTAGGGTAGGGCTTTTCTAGAGAACAATGGCTCCACCTGAGCAGAAAAACCTGCCTTACTATAGCCAGCATTTCTCACTACCTTGTGATCCTGCCTCCTTTCCCTACCCCATTGCAGCTAATGGGCCCAGGAGTGGGCCTCGGACCCAAACAGGGCCAGTGATGAGCATTATTGGGCACTTATTTGAGCCTTGTATTGGTATCCTAAGCTATAAATCCTGTGCAGTGACACAGTGACAAATAGCTTTCCTTTCTCTGTTCCTGCTTCCCTCCCACTCCACTGTAGATATCACTGGGCTGGATTGATTAGTAATGTCTGCTGTATGTGAGGAGCAGAGTAAGCATGAGGCTATTCGCTAACCCTGGTCTTATGCTTGTAGGAATAACAACAACAATAAGAATTCCAATCTGCCATGGAGCTGTCAGTTTCACTGAATGTCCACAGCCACGCTCTGGTTCAGCCCTACTGACAAGGGTGGCTTATAGACCGGGGTGCGTGGTCTGGGATGGTCACTAGTGTGGTTAGAGCGGTTTCAGAAGGGAGGCCTGCACAGGGTCGGGTGGGAAGGGGACGCCATCTGAGTCAGGCAAGCAGAACCACGCCCAGTGCTCAACACGTGACCAGCCCCTCTTACATCTCGCTACGACAAAGGAAGAGGCTGAGAGAGGTAAAGTGGCGTGCCCAGTAACACAGCAAGCGCCAGCGCTTGAACCCAGGTCTTTTCCTCTAAATAGAAGTTCTCAGGGGTCCTGACTGTACCTAAAAAATGTACGTGTGCCCTCTTCCCTTGGACTGTCCTGGGTGTGTAACCTGACTCTGACACGTTAAGAAAATCTAAGAAAAGATGGTTGCTGTGTGTGGCTTGCTTTCTCCTTCTCCGGGAAAGCCATTTTGAAATATGATCTCATTGAGCTATTGTCAACAGGCATCAATGTGGCACCTCTAACTTTTCAAACAGCATTTGTGCAGAGGCCAATGTGAGTAACCCTGGGTCTTGCGTGGAGGAAAGAGACCCTCAGTGGAGACCATTCCCATCTGGGTACAGGCCACATCGGAGCCGCGTGCCCTCTGTCAGGGGCTGGGCTGGGCCTGGACCCTGAGTCAGGATTGCTGTCATCACGTTTCTTTGGTTCCCCATGACTGCATCCACGGATGCCCCCGGTTGCAGACACAGGTGCCAACACCCTGACTGGGAGTTGAGGGCGGTAGGGGAGGAAGATTGGAGAGGTAGGATTCATGGGCAGGCAGCGCTCAGCAGCCCTGGAAAGATTTGGTTATTAAAGACCCAGAGTCTACCTGGAGCACCTGGGCACTTTGATGGCAGCACCCTCTCCCCTGGGTCTTATCCAGTTCACAGGTCTCCTGCCTCAACCCCTGCCCTGCACCACAATTTCCCAGTGGGCTCTAAAGGCTGGTCTGGCCAGTCCCCTTTCTGGGCCTATTCAGACCAGTCGGCCCCCTGTGAATGGTGGCACCTCCCCAATCTCAAGCTTTGCTTGCTGCCTGGGCTTCGCTCTACCTGCTGGAGTCCTTCGCTCACCTCCCCCCCCCCATTTGAGATCTCAGCAGTTCTGGCTGCTTTCCCTGGTCAGCAGGGGACAGCTGTTCCAGCCCCCAGCCCATGTAGGCCTCCAGCCACATAGCTGTGCTCAGCCCATCTCCTGCTTTCTGCCCAGAGCTGGACAGCCCCCCGCCCTCCCCCTCCCCCCTCCGGCCCGCCGAGTCCCCAGTCCAGGACGACAGGCCATTTCTTTGCTGGAGAGGAAGTGAGGCTTCTTCAGGTGTTCATACCTGCACTTCTTCCCAGAGCACCCCAAATAACAAAATGTTTGGCAGGAAAAGACACAGAACAGCCCCTCAAAAGAACATCTTTGGGGTTCTGTTAAATGTTTCTTCATTCTATTTCAGTTTCCTGTGGTCGGTTAAGGAAAGCCTGACCACTCCCCCTCTACCAACCAACTGAATAGATAGGTCTGTGAAAGAAAGGTAAGAAGGAACACAGCATTTGAGATGTTCAAAGAAACACTGACCCACCATTGCAGTCACACCCCATTAGCATGCTCTTGACTCCTGTCTCCGGCCCGTGGGGTAGTCAGGATGACAGGGACACGGAGGCAGCAGGGCGCGGTGGAGAGGATCAAGACCTCTGAGTCCCACCTGGAGCTTCTGTGGACCTCTGTTTCCTCTTCTGTAAAAGAAGGATAATAGCAGCACCTCCCTGAAGGGTTGCTGAGGTGTCTGCAGGAGCCCTGTTCCTGGCATGTGGTTAGAGTCCAACCATAGTTTCCTTTTCTGCTGGAGCTCATCCCTGAGTCAGAAAGGGGCTGGGAGCTGAGCTTTCCTGAGAGGGAGCATTTGAGCCGTTACAAAGCATGGGTTACATATGACACAACCAAGGGGGTCTGATCCCGCAGGCAAGCGGCTTAGCAGGATCCTAGCAGGGTTTGTGTTGGAAGGGGTCAAGACCGAGAGGAAGCAGCATGGGAGGAGATGCGGGCCAGGCCACGGGGAGTCTGACCTGGGGTCAGAGGAAGGTAGCAGGGCTTGAAGTCACTAGAGTGTTCACACGTGGGGACGAGGCTGTGTTTGTGTGTTCTCTGCGGTATTCTCTTGGACCTAGCACAGTGATTGGCACCATAGGAAATGTTTAAATATTTATTGAACTAAAGAAGAAGAAATGAATGAATGACAACATTCTCAGTCAGAGTCTGATTGTGTCAGGAATTCCATTTAAAAACAAGGCAAAGGGGAGCAACTGCTGGCAGGAAGCAAAGGTTCTCTGGCAAACAGACGTGTCTGTCTGGATGCAGAGTTAGTGATTGGTCAGGCAGAACAGAACTGGATTCTAGTGGCCTTGAGCAGACAAAGGGATTCTGGTCTGTGGACAGTGGAAGCCACTAAGGTTGTGAGAAAGACTGAGTTCACTGTATAAGGACCTGAACTGGAGCTGGGCTGCCTGAGCGCAAAGCTGAGCTCTGACACTCCCAAAGTATGTGCAGTAACCTGTGTCAAGTCACTAAATCTCTCTGCGCCTTCAGTTTTGCATATGTAAAATGAAGATGAAAATAGTACCTACCGTGTAGGGTTGTTGAGAGGATTAAGTTAGATGATTTGTGTAAAGTGCACAGGGTAAGTGCTCAATTAGCACCACTGTTTGCATTATTTGAGGTGGGGAGTGTGTGAGATTTTCTGAGCTGCATTTCAAGAAATTTAAGCAGGGAACATGGGTAGAATGGATTAACCCAAAGGGAAACGAGTTAAGGGGTCATTGCAATATCTAGGCATGAGAGGTTGAGGCCTAAATAGGGGGATCTTTGGGGGTCTGAAGAGCTGGGATCAAAGCGAAGCCGGTGGTTCATGAAGAAGCAATCAATAGAACTGATTGGCTGTGTTGGAGGGGGAGTTCAGAGACAGGGAGCAGAAAATTCACAAATCCCTGAAAATTCATAAAAGGAAGGACACCTGGGAAGGTTATGGCTTCTCTGGATGAGACAAAGGCTGTCTAAAGAAGGAGCGGGTATGGAAAGGATAAGAATTCAGTTTGGGGTGTGCCAAGTTGGACTTGAGGTAGCTTATTCAGGAAGAGATGTAAAACTGGGCATGCTCATCTGGATGAGGGAGGTGTTGGGGCTGGAGGGAGACCAGGTGGTGGTAGAAGCCCAGGAGAGATGTAAGGAGAGAAGTATGAAGGACGTCCCCAGGGAGCATTCACATTTAAGGACTGGAGAGAGGAAAAGAGGCCACCTAGGAACACACAGAGCAGCAGCCAGAGCTGGGAGAGAAGCAGAAGAATGCAATAATTCTGCTGGAAGGAGGCCAGCCCAGTAGATGCTGACCACTCAGAGAACAATTTCAGTTTCTAGAAAACCAGAGGTGGGCTTTGGGGGATCCAAAAAAGAAAGGAGAAAGGAAGAAAATGGAATTGGCATGGAGCTATACACTTCCAGGAGAAGTGTCTTAAGGAAAAAGGGAGCCAGGGCAGAAGATGGAATGCAGGGAGAACTGGCTCAGGGCAAGTCTTTTTCATCCTAGAAATTTGCATGAATTGAAGTGGAATTCCGGATGCTAGAGGAGGGAACCAGTCCTAGAGGAGGTGGGTGGAGGAAGGGGCAGCCTGGGAATTTATGCAGGAAGAAGTGAGAGGCAGTGAGAAGAGATGTTGAGATGCTATGGAAAGAACATGACACACTTTGATTTCATGGTGAAAGAAGAGGTAAAGACACGGGTTAGAGAAAGAGGGAGGAGGGATATGGTGAGAAGGTAGGGAATAGGTGTTGGTGGAGATGAAGACAATCCGTGAGAGATGATTTGCAGGAGTTAGGGAGCACTCACTGGCAATTGAAGGATGACTGAGTAGTTAGCTGGTGTGTGTGTGTGTGTGTGTGTGTGTGTGTGTGTGTGTGTGTGTCCATTCTGTGATTTTCTGCAGCAATCCAGTGCTTGGGAACAGGAGTAGAGACATCTACTAGTAGAATTGACCAAAAGGTGATTTGGAGAAGCAAGAAAACATTGAGTGTGAAGACAGAGTCCAATGGCTGGCAGTAGAGCCCAGACTGGACTTTGGGGCTCTTGGTGACTGGTTGGAATCTGTGAAACAAAGGCAGTGATTTCTCAGCAACGCTAGACTAGAAAAATGACCCTAAGTTTCCATTTGGCTTTAGGGTGAATTGTGAGGTTTTTGAAGCACCAAATCTGCATGGAACATGAAGTTGCTGCTCTGGAGGCAAACGCCCCTGAAGTTTACAGGCAGCTGGGGCTATGGTATTTTCTGGGAGAATCTAACAGAGACCTTCAAAGGCGTCTGGCATTATCTCATGTCACTGAATTATTTCAAATGAGCTGCCTCTGTCCACCCCCATTAGGATGGAAGAATCCATTTGAGAAGGGCCCCTGCACTTGCTGATCCCATTTTGTGCATAGAATGGGGCTGAACCCAGAACAGGCTTTCCACAAACATTCCCTGACTGGGCTGCATTCTGATCGTGCACAGTTTGGGGCCCCACCCAATAGGTTGATGAGGATTCTTCTTGTCCCATGGTGTGTGGTGTCCCAGCCATTGATGCTAGGGCAGGCCCATGCCACCATGGGGGAGTACACTTCATGCGGGGATTGGAGATCATGAAAAGAACAAGAGAGAAAGCTCTGTGTCTTACTGACAAATCACACTGAAGGTGTGCATATCAGAAAGTCATTTAATCTGAATATGAAGATGTGTGCAGAGGTGAATTTTATAAACTAATCTGGCAGGTCCCCGGGTTAGAGTGGTTCTCGGTGAGCTTGGTCTCTCACAGATAATGACAGACTTGGTCATTTCCAATACAGGATAGGATGCTATTGGAGTTAGCTGGGAGAGCCAATGATGTAGGAGGTACAGGCTCAGGAGCTGCACGGAGGATGTACCTCCCACCCCCAAGTGCACCACATCAACCAGACTCCACATGTGGAGGAGATGAAGGGTCTATGGCAGGGGTCCTCAAACTTTTTAAACAGGGGTCCAGTTCACTATCCCTCAGACCGTTGGAGGGCCGGACTATAGTTTTAAAAAAAACTATGAACAAATTCCTATGCACACTGCACATATCTTATTTTGAAGTAAAAAAACAAAACGGGAACAAATACAATATTTGTATTTGCATGTGGCCCGCGGGCCGTAGTTTGAGGACCCCTGGTCTATGGCCTCAGTGACCTAGCTCAGTGCATGCTCACTGGTGACAATCTTTTTTTTAAAATTGAATTTAATGGGGGGGGCATTGGTTAATAAAATTATATAGGTTTTAGGTGTACAATAATACATCATCTGTATATTGTATTATGTGTTCACCACCAAAAGTCAAGTCTCCTTCTGTCGCCATTTATCTGCCTTTATCCTCATCTACCTCCCTCCACCCCCTAGTTGTCCTGATTATTTTAAGCCAAAATGTCCCCAGTCCCATGAGAGTTTATATTTTCCAACATCGTGACAAATAAGGAAAGATGGAATAAACTCGAAACTCAAGCAGCAGAAGGCTTCCTTCCGGGAGCTGCTTTTCAGAAACCCGGGCAAATGTTTGCAAAGGCAGGGACTGTTTCTACAAGCAGGTGGTGCGGCCATTGTCAGGGTTTCCAGGAAGACATATAAGAGCCCAAGAGTCGTGCCGTGCCAACCCTAGCTCCCATACCGAGCACACGTGTAGCAGATTCAATATCTATTGTCCTGTCCACCTCAATAAGACATGGCACTCTTTAAAGCAGTTGCCTTAATAACGTTTGTGTGTCCTGGAATGCCGCCTTGGGCTAACAAATCGTATCTGAGGATGTGAAAACATGAAAATCGATAACAAGAAATGAAAAGTCCGTTTCTCCGATAAAACATCATTTATCTTAATCATTGGGGCTTCTCAGAACTTCCTAAGTGCCCTTTTAAATGCCAGCATCCAAACTGGTGCCCACGTGTGTGCAGAAGGCCTAAGCAAGCATGTCAGACTCCCCACCAGCCACAAGTTTGACATACTTGGGGGTCAAGGCAAGAATATGGATGGCTCAGGACACAGCCTGCTGCAGAGACATCTTTCTGGGGCAGGTGCTCACTGGACTGGTTTCCAACTGGGTGATCCAGGGATAGTCCTGTTGTTCCCAAACTCCCAATGAAAATAACAGACCTTCCTATGAAAGCTGTTTCTCAAGGCTCTAACTGTGAAGCATAAGGGATCCACTTGTGGTGGGCCTTATCATGTGGCAGGCATGATGACAATAATTCAGTCTGATTATGGGAGAATGAAATTATTATTCTACCTCCAGGAAGCCTATACCTTGCCCTCTCCCCAGGTTCGATGATAGCATTCCTGTCCTCCAAACTCCCCCCCCCCCCCTCCGCCCATAAAACCCACAGAGGGATAAAACAGCAGAAGTCCTTCGTGGTGAGAAGGTTGGAAGGAGTGGTCCCCAGGGATCAGCATTCTGGCTGCCAGTCTTCCCTTTTCCTTCGCTTGAGGTTCCCTTAGCGCTTCCCAGAGGACCCCATTGTGGAGAGGCTGGAAGTGGTGTAGGAGCTCCTGCCCTCCCAGCAGCCCCAGGGAAGTGGAGGGTTAGGACTGCCCAGCAGGCACTGCCTTTTAAAGCAAACCCAGGCTTCCAGCCCATGTTTGAGTCCAGCTTGGGGGTGGGCAAAGGCATGGGACGGGGCGTCTCAGAACTCAGTAGTGCCGACATAGCTTTTTCCAAAGTTTTCCAGCACAGTGGCCGAGGCTTTTTTTTTATTATTTTTTTATTTTTTTTTAAGTATTTTTAAAAATTAAATGTTATGGAGGTGACATTGGTTAATGAAATTGTATAGGTCTCAAGTGTACAATTCTAGGATACATCATCTGTATATTGCTTTGTGTGCCCACCACCTAAAGTCAAATCTTCTGTTGCCATATATTTGACCCCCTTCTTTCTGGTAACCACCATACTGTTGTGTGTGCCTATGAGCTTTGTTTGTTTGTCTCGTTTGTTCATTTGTGGCTTTCAATTTCATATCCCACATATGAGTGCACATGGTTCAGAAAGCTTTTTAACATATATTGCTTCCCATTTTTCTTGTGATAAAATCTGCAATCCTCTGATACCGCTCCATCCCTCTCGCCCTTTGTATTCTAGCCATCCTGGCTTTCTGCCAGGGACCCAATCTTCTCCTAAATTGGGATCCTCATCTGTACTGCTCCCTTAAAAGGCAAGCTCTTCACCTGAGTAGCTCAACGATTCAGGTGTCACTTTAAAATGCGACTTTACTAGAGACCTCTCTCTCTCTTCTCTTTCAGAGACCTCTCTTGACTTCAAAATCTAAATCAGATCTCTTTCATAGATTTTGTACTTATCCACACTGGTCATCACAAGGTATAAGTAGAGCAGGTTCTTGAATAACATTGTTTTATTTAACTTTGTTTCATTCTAATGTTGATAAGGGGAAAAAAATTGATTCCTGGCCGGGGCCACTCTCTGTGTGAAGTTGGCATGTCCTTCCTTGTCTGAGTGGGTTTTCTCTAAGGATTTCGGTTTCTTTTCTTAGATTCATTTTCATGTTTAATACTTGAAGTGTTTGGGGTCTTAGAAGTTTGGTGATGTTTTTGTGACCAGAAATATGCTGTAGGAACTTAATTCTTGTATATATCAGTTAATCAATGGTAAAACTGGTTTCATTTTGTTGTTTCACTTAAAGTTGCAGTTTCCAAGAACCTATTGAAGAGTTAACTAAGACATTTCTGTGCCATTGATTTGTGATTATTTTTCGTGCGTCTTTCCCATTAGATTGAGCTATATGAGTGTGCCTTCGCCTCCCTTGCCACTGGACACAGCCCACCTAACACGTTGTAGACCCTCAGCACATGCTTGTTGACTATATGGCTAAATGAATGGATGAGTTCCAAGGTACCATCCTGCCAATTTCTCAGGAGGCAAATAGGACCTATGGTCAACACGATAGGGACGTGCCCTATTCTGCCTCCCCTTAGAGCAGTGGTTCTCAATCTGTGGGTCGCGACCCCTTTGGCGGTCCAACGACTCTTTCACAGGGGTCGCCTAAGACCATCCTGCGTATCAGATATTTACATTACGATTCATAACAGTAACAACATTACAGTTATGAAGTAGCAACGAAAATAATTTTATGGTTGGGTCACAACATGAGGAACTGTATTTCAAGGGCCAGAAGGTTGAGAACCACTGCCTTAGAGAGTTACAATGCACAATAGTGTAGGGAACTCTGAGATGGGCTCCGATTAGAAAACAAAAAGTAAAAATGAAAACCAACACTGTAGAAAGTGAATTTAAATTTCTTTACCCTGTTTCCCAAACTTATTTGAATTATGACATTTTTTACACTAAACATCTATTAACAACCCACAGAATGCACTTCGAGATGCTTCACCGGTGGTGGCTTCCTCCCTGGGAAGGGAGGAAGGTTGTCAGGCATGGTATGGGGGCTGCTCATCCTGCATCGAGCACCCTCACGGTGCCTTGCGGTCGTGAACACATAGGCACATACGCAGTCAGCACCATAGGAAAGCAGGAGTGTGAGCAAATTCTGAAAAATATTGGAGCTAACTGGGGTATAAAAGAGAGGGAAAAACATAGGAACAGTCTGGCAGATATAGTCTTTGTAGTTATGACAATGACCCATTCATCCACGCTAACTTGTCTTTTCCTGAGACCTGAACCTGCAAAAATGTTGGGAAGCCGGTGTGTAGATGCAGGTCCCTTAGCTGGTGAGTGAGTCCATCTCCTACCCAGCACTTGCATCTCACTGCAGTTCTCTTGTTTTCTGTATCCTCAGAAACTCTTAATGAATCTTCCAATAGACCTAAGTGAATTTCACGGGGGGACACTGTATGTAATATTAACATTCGCGAAGATTTTAGGACATATCCCTTTTGCATATCTAGGATATTTTATGTAGGTAGGGTTCCTGAGGTGGGACTGTGTTAAAGGCAGTGGGTCTCAAATTCCTCTTGGTCAGCCTCTACTTAGGACCAAACTGCCTGACCTACCAACTTTGTCTAGTTTCATTTTCCAGTGGAAAAATAAATTGATGATAATTTGGGAGGAGAGGATTATGTATGCCTTTGCTCTAGCACTGGAGTATGGATAATTCATATTTGAACCACAATGTATACATGTCTGAGAGCCTAGTTATTGGAAAATTATAGCCCCAGGACACTGTTGATGCAAATAGGCTTCAGTACACTTTGTAGGGTTAACCAGGCAACCCACAACAAAATAAATTGATAATGATATAGCTAAGCTAACAGTATTTCATAATTAAAAAGTACCGAGAGCAGCAATTACAAATTGCAACCAACTCGGGCAACGCTGATGATGTGCTGTTAAAGAGCCCTTCTCCCAGATTTTGCAAATGTCAGCTCTGTGCCTGCACATGTGAAACCGGAGCCTCCTGACTGACAGAGGAGCAGCATGTGGCTGCTGGGCTTGCAGCAGAACACGCTAGGGTACTTAGTCGATTTCACATTAGCAGCCCTCGTAATGATGTACAAATGAAAGCGTAATCAAACTGCACACCACTCACCATAATAAACCAAAGGAAGACTGACAAAAAAATCAGTTCAGGGCACATGGGAATGTCTCCGGTAACATGTCCTATGAGACTTATTCCCCACCCAGTAGGTCCCAGTCTCCGACTTTTGAAGTCACTACCTACGTAGCATCACCACCTTTGGGTAAGGCTTTCATTTCCTCACCCAAGCGGGCCAGAGATGGGCCTTTGCGTTTACAGAGTGCTCAGAGTCTCATCTTTAAAATGTAAAAGGTTTTCATACTCAGTATAAAATAATCTCCGACATATCACATTAAGTGGAAAAAGCAAGGAGCCTGACAAAATATATAATATTCTATTTATATTTTTAAAAATCCCCAATAATCTTATATGTATGTTGATGCTTTTACGGCTGGATTATCTCTGGAAGGGAATATAAGAAATGGATCAAAATAGTAACCTCTAGGGAGGAGGATTGGCTGTTGGGGGCAGGGATATTCATTCATGCTTCTTGAATTTTGTACCATTTATATACTAACTATTAAACAACCAATGAACTTAAATTTAGAAAAGAAAAAGAGTGAGCCTATAGAGACTATATTTTTTGTCTCAGGTTATTATTATTTTTTTTTAGAGACAAAGGTTAAGTTTGGTTTATTTATTGTTCTGGAGCCTTTTCCCCCTTCAAAACCATGGCTGTGTATTGAGCAGGAGAATTTAGAAGAAAACCTCTAAAGGAGATGACAGGGTGAGAAAAGCAGGCCCAGGCCCCGGGATTCTGGACTGAGTCTAAGGCCTCAGTCTTGAAACAATACGCGGATAAATTAGACCTGTGATGAAACTTCCCAGGTGTTCCGAGGTGTGTGCATGCCGTGTGTGTGTAAAACACAAAAAGGAGTGCTCTTAACAAGGACACTCCTTACAGCGTGCATTTGCAGCTTGAATATAGGAAGATAAAAGACAAACCAAGGGAGAAAATTCGGATAGCAAAGCAGGTTTAAATGTATTCACTGCTCTTATTTCACCCGCTTTAGTACTGCTCAAGGAGACAAAGCAATGACTTACATTGATTTGCTATCAGGAATTTAAAAGAGAACAAACAAATATTACACTATTTAGTATTTCCTAACGAAAACATAACATTTCACTGCTTATGTAAAAAATAATTGTATCCTTCCACATCAATTGACACAAGAGTACATTGTCTTTGCACCTTAAGTGCTCATTATGCTGATTAACAATGCTTTCTTAGAACACAGTATCCAAAGGAAGATGTATTATCTGTAAATTGTATGGGTTCTGAGCCACTGCAGATGGACCGCAGAGGAGGAAATGTTTAGGAGCTGGAAGGAAACGCTTTGGACAATATGGGAGGCCCAACTCTGGGTGGCGTAGATGGGGATCAAAATGAATTCCTCAGACTAGAAGAGGGCTTTGTGCAATGGGCACAGACTTCTGGAGGCGGGCACACAGGCTGGGCCCATCTGGCATATTTGGGAAGATTCTATAATGAAGATAGACCAGTAAGAGTTACTAATTATCCCAAGGCCTTGGCCAGTTTACGAAGACTGTAAACGCCACAAGCCCTGTTCCTGGTCTGAGGGTATTTCCTTATTGTTAAGTGTTCAAATATCCCCCCTTCCCTCCCCCGCCCCCCACCCGGCATGCTTCTGTCCTCCTAGTCACCCCAGCTTTAGCCTCTTTCCTATTCGCAAGGGCCCCGGCAGCCTGGGACAACTAGAGCCTTGTGTTTCCAAGCTGGGTTCACAGAGCGGGGATGCAAGTCCCCATAAGCCCGCCAGGAGCCCACGCAAGGAAACGGCTCGGCTTGGGTCTGAATGGCTTACATTTTTCCTCGCCTGAATTAGCCAGTAATTGCATGTGGGCAGACTTAGCCAGGAATGGTCTAAATGATCAATTAGAAGGCAAAGAGGAGTTTCTTTCTTTAAAGTTCAAGGGTCCCTGGTGAAGAGCCCTACTTCCCAAGCCATGCTCACGTGGGTCTATGCCCAGCTCTCGGTGGTGCTGGCGTATATTATACATTTGCCTGATGATAATGAATTGAGTACTTATTTTGCAGTAAAATATGGGGCACTTCCATTACATGCAATCAAGCAAAAAGGTTGTGAAATGTGCCACTCCATTAATTTTAAACAGAATCCTTCCCAAATGTCACCCTGAAACCAGAGCACGGGGTTATTACAAATCTGAAGGAATTAAGAGTAATTTTCATTTGTACAAAGGAGCTGAGGGACATGATTCCTGCCACACATACACTATTAATTGGATTAAATTTGCCAATTTGAGTGTGAATCACTAAGCCCTCCTGGCCTGCTTGGTGGCGAGGTCAGTGGGCGCCTGTCTTCTTTGTGGGTGTGCGTGCACACATACAACTATAGGACAGGCAAAGAACGTTGATGTAATTGGCTAGTTATTAACAAATGCGTATGTTGTTCAAAGAGGAAAAACAAATGCCAAGTTCTGGCACGTCTCTTTACCTCTCTGAGCCTTTTCCTCATCTGGGAAAGGGGTGTATAACACCGGCTTCAGCGGAAGTCACGAGAACTAATGAGTTTGAGTACATCAGAGCACTTCGTGTGATGTCTGGCACATAGTTTACACCCATTAAACTATTATCTCTATTTTCATCTTCTGGGTGTGTGTGTGTGTGTGTGTGTGTGTGTGTGTGTGTGTGTGTCTCCTGGACCTAAGCTGGTTCCCAAGTGACAGAGGGAAATCTGGATCCAGCACCAGGATGGGGACAATCTTCTGAGGCCACAGCTGGCTCCGACCTAGGGCCTGGGAGGTGTGGGTCAGCCCGGAGTTTCTGATCGTTTCCTTCCTAATTCAGGTCCCATGATTTCTGGGTTGTGGCTGGACTTTGTGGGATGGCACAGCGGGGAGGCAGGAATAAGCAGGTTAAGGTGGCTCGGAGGACGGTGCGGTCTGCCCCTCAGTCCACGTTCCGGTACTTGGTGAAGAGGTTGTACAACACTCGCAGCGTGGATTTCAGGTCACAGTTGACGATGTCTGTGTAGAGAACAAAAAATATGTAACGCTTTGTGGGGGGGCACGTGACCCAAAGTTGGCATCTGTTAACCTCTCCCATCCACCACCCACCGCATTTGCCCACACGGTCCTGCGTGGATGCCCCCGCAGCCACAGGACGTCATGCTGTGCTCCAGAAGAGCTCCCTGTCCCGCTGGGAGACAGGAGCAACCCCCAGGAGACCACCAGAGGATGGGTTTTGGAGTGTTCGGCAAGCATTCAGAGCAGGGGAGCATGCGGGGCAGCGGAGCTGAGCCTGGGGCATGGCCTCTCCGTTAAATGAAGCAGACCCCAGCGCATGTAGCCTTCACCCAGGACTCCGCATCTCCAGGTGGGAAGGGTGCTTCTCTGACCCTGACTTTCCCCTAAATCGCACCTGTCCCTGGAGGGGGAGGGCCCTCGCCGCAGAACCAGCCATGAGTGGTAGGAAGGAGGGGAGAGTCTGAGGCTACAGTGGGGAGAGGTGGGGAGTTAGGACTAAGCTGCCTCTCCCTCAGGAAGGGAGGGCCCTGGAGGACACAGAAGCCGGGGCAGCGAGTACTCAGTAAGCATATGTCTCAGGGGACAGACAGTTTCAGATTAAGGAGAGAGCCAGGCAGCTGGGTTTGAGGCTGGGAGTAGGACTGTATTTTCAGGAGAGTTCCTCTGGGAGTTCCCAAGCTTTTATACAACTATTTCCTCCGTTCTCTCCCTCCCTCCCTTTTATTTAGTGGTCACTTCCTCCCCTGGCTGTCCCTCTAACCCTCTGCAGGCCTTTCTGTCCCCTCCTCCCCCACGATGGCCCCTGCACTCTCTCCTTGGGAGGGCCTTCCTCCCAATAACTGGAGTAGGAAAACAGACATGAAGAAAGGAACTCTGCCTACTGTTCAGGAATGCGTCCTAAGGCAATAAAATTGTAAGAAAATGAAAATAAAATAAAATAAAAAGACAAAAGCCTGTAAAAATCAGCAGAGTGGCTATCTTTAGTGAGGAAGAAGAGGATTAAGTTCCAAAAAGGCAACTTGGCGGGAACTCTCGGAGCTGGGAGGGCTCCTCTCCCTGAGCTGGGGGTGGTTGCATGGTGGCGCTCTGGGTAATATCTCACTAACCTGAACATTTATATCTTATGCACCTTTCTGTAGCTGTGATATTTTCACAGTAAAAATGATTAAAATGACATCTGACTGTGCAGAAGGTCAGATGAGGTAAATGATATCAGAGAAAACAATAAATGCTTTGGGATTCGAAGGTGGGGAGATGGCAGCACTCTAGCAACGCCCTCGTCTAGGGTGAGGGGTCTTCCAAGACCAGGCAGAACGGAGGCCAGTGGCTCTGTATGGCTGGACAATGGTTCCCGGGCCTTAGCCTTAGGAACCCTTGCCCGTGTGGTCGCCACAGCCAGGTGCACCCAGGCCCCAGGCCCTGCAATGATGAGTAGCCACAGGGCGACATACCAAGGATCTAGGGAACCTCCTTAGGGCTCCTCTCTACCCCTAGACACCCTTCTGTATGCCTCTACTGGGCCTTATCCCAGTTGCAGACAGACCCTCTCCCACCCCAGCTGGGCTTGGAATTGGCTCCAGGTTCTCCTGTTGATAGACCAGGAGCTCTCAGGCCTGACACTCAGCTTCCCTGTCTGCTCCCACCTGGTTCATGCATATATCTGAGCCTCAACCTGGGGCCCTGCCCAGTGGCTCAGCCGCGTTCATGCCCAGTCAGTCCTATGCCCTGGGGCTGATTCTTTTTTTCTTTTTTTTAAAAAAATATATTTTATTGATTTTTTACAGAGAGGAAGGGAGAGGGATAGAGAGTTAGAAACATTGATGAGAGAGAAACATCGATCAGCTGCCTCCTGCGCACCTCCCACCGGGGATGTGCCCGCAACCAAGGCACATGCCCTTGATCAGAATTGAACCTTTCAGTCCGCAGGCGACGCTCTATCTACTGAGCCAAACCAGTTAGGGCCTGGGGCTGATTCTTGTCCTCCCCTGATGGCTTGGTGTTGTGTTTCTTAAATTCCACTCAAGTCAAAGAACAGGAAGTTACCCCAGATAGAAACTGCTAGAAAGGCAGAGAGGAGAAAAAGTGAGCTTACCAAGGGAGTGGGCGCGAAGGGGAAGGTTGGGTGGTACTGGAGCCATGGAACAGGCTCCTCAAAGCCTCTTGCCCTCTCCAATCCTTTCTACCCACTCTAGCTGGACTGTTCAGCCTCCGGGGAGGCTTGTGTTTCCAGAGAACGAAACGGTTGTGCAGCTTGGGCAGCAAAAGTCCTCTGAGATGCAAACCCCAAGTTTCCAGGGGGCTTCAGGGTACGGCAGGGCTGAGTGTCAAACAGCCTGGCAGAGGATGTGTTTTCCTGACCTTGAAACCACTCTGCCATGAAAAATGCCTCCACCGCCGCCTATTTGATTTTTTTTAAAAAAATTACTCCTACTGGAAGATATTTTTCCATTGATTTTTATTTTTTATTTTTAATCCTCACCTGAGGATATTTTTCCACTGACTTTGGGAGAGAGTGGAAGAAAAAGGGAAAGACAGAGAAATACCAATGTGAGAGAGACACAGTGATTGGTTGCCTCCTGCATGTACCCCAACCAGGGCCGGGGGGTGGGAGAGGAGCTTGCAACCGAGGCACGTGCCCTTGACCAGAATAGAACCTGGGACCTCTTGGTCTGCAGGCTGATGCTCTATCCACTGAGCCAAACTGGCTAGGGCCCTATTTGATTCTGAAACACCCTAAAAGAATTATCCACATTGGCACGTTTCGTAAAGTCTGTAGCATTCACTGCCGAATCTCCCTGTCTAGGGAGGAGCACGAGTGCATAGGGAGTGCTGGGTACATCTCTCACCAGGTACAATTTCACCAAACACTGGTTCAGCTCTCCTTTCCGCACTGGAAATTCTCAGCATGGGCGCGATGCCCAGTGTAACAACAAATAAAACAGATGTGTTCCTCCATTCCCATTGGGCAGGAAGTTTCATATTAAGCAGCTCGGTAATTGTACGAGACTTGTCATTGTGCTGAAATATCCCTATAGGTTAATTGACGTTGGGGAAACTTGTCTGTCTGGAGGGAAATCAATGCCTGAACACTGAAGTATCAGAATGAGCACTTCTAATCTGTCACTAGGAAGTTTCATATGAAGAAGCTCGAGAAAACAGAAGCAGACATGCTGACCACAGCCCTCCTACTATCTCTCTCCTACCCAGAGATAGGGTGCTCACCAACTGGGTACAGTCTACTCAGGGACCATTCCTAATGCCATTAGGATACTGGAGTGGCCTTCCCAGGAAGAGACATTTTACAACAGAGGTGGGGAAACTTTTATCTGCCAAGGATATTTGGATATCTGCCATTTGGATATTTATAACATTCAAGGGCATACAAATTTGTCAACTAAAACATGGGCCTGCTATGTTTGGTCAAACATTTAATTAACTCACCCCTAATGCCTTAGAAGGGTCAGACCACATGATTTCTCAGGCCTTATACGGCCCATGGGCCGATGTTTCCAACCCCTGCTCTAGAGGGACACAGTCTTTTCATGTTGTCGCTGGTCTCCCTCACTGTGAAAAAAACTATTTAGTGGGATGTAGTCCTAGTTGTTTATTTTTTTCTCTTGCTTCCCTTGCCTGAGGAGACATATCAAAAAAATTGCTAAGAGAGCGCCGCCCATGTTTTCCTCTAGGAGTTTTATGGTTTCAGGTCTTACATTTATGTCTTTAATCCATTTTGAGTTTATTCTTGTATCGTGTAAAAAAAGAGGTCTAGTTTCATTTTGTTGCATGTATCTATCCTGTTTTCCCAGGACCAGTTATTGAAAAAAACTGTATATTCTTGCCTCCACTGCCATAGATTAATTGACCATATAGATGTGGGGTTATTTCTGGGATCTCTATTCTATTCCATTGATCTATGTGTTTTTTATGCCAGTAGCATTCTATTTTGATTACTATAGCCTTGTAGTATAGTTTGAAATCAGGTAGCATTTCCAACTTGGTTCTTCTTTCTCAAGATTGCTTTAACTGTTCGGGGGTCTTTTGTGGTTTCATATACATATTAGGAGTATTTGTTCTAGTTCTGTGAAAAATGGCATAGGATACGCTGTAGATGAGGCCCCCTAGAACCATAAGCAATGCAAAAATTCACTGTAAACTCATTCTGGAATTACCCCCACTTAAAATCAAATTGCCCCCCTGGGGTGTGTGTGCTGTACCTTGGGAACCACTGGGCTTGACACTTTTCCTCTCTGAGCTTCATTTCTGAATACATACGCATATACCATGGGAATTGTAATCTCTTCTCCGCCCACCTCACTGGGTTGTCATGAGGAGGTTCTGAGCTAATAAACCTAGAAATGTTTCATCAAGTAAGTTTTTAAGCCCATGGGTACCCTCACAGGTGGCAGGTGCTGATTAGGGGAGGAGGGCATGATTATTTCCTAGGACTGTAGCTATGGAAGCTTTGCAGAGGGTTCCACAGGCCTTGGAGAGGCGGGCTCTGGCCAGCAAACCCTGTAGCGGTGGTCATCATCCCTGGAGGCGCTGGCAGGGGCCAGGGCATTAGGGGGGCGCTAGGGGGCGGCGAGGCTGAAGGAGGAGTAACTGTCAAACCTTCCCACTCGGCGCCATTCTTTAAATTGTACGTGGCTGTTTGGCAGCTGTACCTGCTCAGGGCGGGGCTCCAATCTCCTGGAGTGGGGTGGGGCCGGGCCAGGGTGGAGCCAGGTGGGCTAGGGGTGAGGGTTTAGCTGCACCCCCAACGAGGTTCAGTGTGCTTCCAATGCGGAGACGGTGCTGCTGCTGTAGGGGGGAAGGGTCTGACCCTGGGGGGCCGCTCAGGCCTGCCTCCACCCGGGTCTGGAGTTGTAGGGAAGAGAGGCATGCCCAGCCTCAGCGAAGGGGGCCGGGCAGTGGTGGGCCACGGCTCCGGGTGCCTCAGGGGCGCTGATGGGTGGTCGCTGGCGTGCTATTGTTGTGGGCGCCCAAGGCGGGGTGACGGGGTAAGAGATTGGGAGTCGGAGGTGTGGGCTGCAGCTACCCCTGAGGCTGGGTCTTCTCCCCGTCCAGTCAGCCTCCCCATTCCCTGTGGGTGCAGGGGCTGGGGTAGGGTGTCCGGCTGTCCCCCCAGGGGTACGGGGGCTGGGGTAGGGCGTCCGTACAGGGGGATTGGAAGAGCTCCCCATGGCCACTTCCTCTTCCTTCTTTGCAGTCCGGGCTCCTGTCAGGCACTCTCCTCAGACCCCTGGGAACTTGGCTCCGGCCGCCCACCCCCTGCTGCGCCCACATCAATATGCAAATTGGTGATTACTGGGACACTGTAACAGTCAATTAGCAGATTACCTCTTTATATGTATAGATTCTTAACTTTCTATCATCAATGTCTTATAATTTTCAGAGTACAGGTCATTTACCTCCTTGGTTAAATTTATACTTAAGGTATTTTATTCTTTTGAAGGCAATTGTAATAGTTCAATTCTGATAGTTCATTATTGGTGTATAAAAATTGAACTGGTTTCTGAATATTAATTTTGTATTGTCACTTTATTGAATTCATTTAGTTTAAATAGTATTTTGTGTGTATGTTTAATCTTTAGGGTTCTCTCTATATAGTATCATGTCATATGCAAGTAATGACTGTTTTACTTCTTCCTTTCGATTCTGAATGCCTTTTATTTCTTTTTCTTATCTAATTGCTGTGGCTAGGAATTCCAATACTATATTCAATAAAAGTAGAGAAAGTGAACATCCTGATCTTAAAGAGAAAGCTTTCAGCTTTTAACTATGGAATATAATGTTAGCTGTGGGTCTGTCATATATGGCCTTTATTATGTTGAGGTATGTTCCATTTATCCCCACATTACTAAAAGTTTTAATCATAAATGGATGTTGGATTTTGTCATGTCCTTTTTCTGTCTCTGTTGATATAGTCATATGATTTGTATTTTTCATTTTGTTTATGGGTTGTATCACATTAATTGATTTGCAGAATTTGAACCAACCTTGCATCCTGGGAATAAATCCCACTTGATGATCATATATGATCTTCCTTTGTATTTTTGTTGTGTCAGTTGTCACTTCTCCTTTTTCATTTCTAATTGTATTTTATTCAGTCCTTCTCCTTTATTCTTGGAGTATCGCTAGAGGTTTATCAATTTTATTTTTTCAATGAACCAGCTCTTGGTTTCATTGATATTTTCTATTGTTTTATTGGACTAATTTCATTTATTTCCACTCTCACCTTTTTTTATTTCCTTCCTTCAACTCATTTTGGGCATTATTTTTCTTTTCTCTAGTTCCTTTAGCTAAAAGGATAGATTGTTTGAGATTTTTCTTGTTTCTTGAAATAGGACTATATTGCTATGAATTTCCCTCTGGTTGCGTCCCACAGATTTTTAGGATGTTAGGTTTTCATTTGTTTCAATGTATCTTTTTATTTCTTCCTTTATTTCATTGGTAACCCATTCATTGTTTAGTATCATGTTATTTAACCTCTATGTGTTTGTGTGGTTTTTAGTTTTCTTTTTATAATTGATTTTAGATTAATACCAGTGTGATCAGAAAAAATACTTATGATTTCAATCTTCTTAAATTTATTGAAATTTGATTTATGGCCTAATATGACCTATCCTGAAAAATGTCCTACCACATACACTCGAAAATAATGTATATTTTGCTGCTCTGAGGAGAAATGTTCTAAAAAAATCAATTAAATCCATCTGATCTGATGTGTTATTTAAGGCCACTCTTTCCTTGTTGATTTTTTTGTCTGGATGCTCTATCAATTACTATATTATATTATTATTGATCTCTCCCTGCATGCCTAATTTCTTGTATAACTCACAGATTTTTGATTTGTGGTTACCATGTAGTTCTATATACAGGGTGTAGCAAAAGTAGCTGTTCAAAAGGAATATAATACAATAATTAGTAAATAATAATACAAGAATAAATTCTTTGTTTCAAGTACTTACAACTTTTGCCCCACCCTGTACTAAGCTATATAGCAGTTTTAGATAACGGTCACTTAAGTTTGAACACATTCTAAAATCACTACAATTTTTACTCACCCCCTCCTCATTTATGTTTTTGTCATTCTCTTTTACTTCTTTTGTGTTGGTGTGTTTGTGTGTCTCCTTAATTTATTGTTGTAATTACACATGATCTTCCTACTTTCCCTTTTAACTTTTGTACTAGCTTTATAGTTGGTGATCCACCACTTTTATTTAGTATGTTTGCTTTTATCAGTGAGAATTTTTTCTTTCCTGTATTTTCTTATTTATATTTTTGATCATTTTTTCTCTTCTTAAAGAAGTCCGTTTAACATTTCTTGTAAAATTTGTTGTAATACTGGTTTAGTGGTGATGAACTCTTTTAGCTTTTCCTTGTCTGAAAAACTCTTATTTTTCCTTTGATTCTAAATGATAGCCTTACTGGGTAGAGCATTCTTGGTTGTATGTCTTTGCCTTTTGTAACTATTTCTTGCCATTCCTTTCGGCCTGCGAAGTTTCTGTTGAGAAATCAGCTGACAGTCTTATGGGAGTTCCCTTTTATGTAATTAACTGCTTTTCTCTTGCTATTTTTAGGATGCAATCTTTGACTATAACCTTTGGCATTTTAATTATGATGTGTCTTGGTGTGGACCTCTTTGGGGTCATCTTATTTGGGACTCTCTGCACTTCTTTGATTTGTATGTCTATTTCCTTTGCCAGGTTAGGGAATTTTTTAGTTCTTTGTTCTCTCTCTTGCCCTTCTGGTACCCTTGTGATCCAAATGTTTGCTTGATGTTGTACCTCAGGTCCCTTGTATGCTTGATGTTGTCCCTCAGGTCCCTTAAACTATCCTAATTTTTAAAAATTCTTTTTCTTTTTGGTACTACAATGGGTGTTTTCTGCTGCTTCATCTCATAGATCACTTATTCAATCCTCTTCTTCATCTAATCTTGATTGCTTCTGATGTATATTTTATTTCAGTTATTTTATTCTTAATTTCCAACTGGTTATTTTTTATGTTTTTTATCTCTTTATTAAAGTCCTCACTGAGTTAATCTATTTTTTTTCCCCAAGACCATTGAGCATCCTTATAACCACTGTTTTAAAGTCTGCATCTGGTAGATTGCTTGTGTCCTGTAGGGCCCAGAAGTGCAGACTGTCTGCCTACCTGAGCTGCTCCAGTAGAGTTCCTTGTGTGTTTTGTATGTGCCCTCCTGTTGTAGGTGAGGTGAGCCATGATTGCTGTTGGCACATCCGTCAGTAGGACTGGCCCTCAGGCTGACTGGTGGTGAGAACTGGTTGTGACTATAGCAGATGAGCTGTTGTGCTGGGACGGACCCACAGAGCAAGAGTCACTTTAGGGCTTTGATGCAGCCAAGCCTGCCAACTGGGTGTGTTGTTTGTCGAGCTGGTTGGGTGGTCTGAAGCCACTCACCAATTGTGTTAGTTCTGGGGGTCCTTAGGAGGGGAATCAGTGGAGGTCAGGGTCAGCCTCTGGTTGAACCTACCACCCCTCTAATCTAATCTCCAAACAAAAATCCTACCTGATCCTTATGGGTTAGCCCAACTACCACCATGTTTATCAAACCATCCTCCACCCCAGAGAAAGGTGAGCACCACCCCCTCAGTTCTCACAACTTGTTAATTTTATCTCTTTCATGGCAATTATCACCATTGTCCTTTTGTTCTGGTGACTGGGTACATCTCTTTTCTCCCCTGAGTGGCCTCAAGTACACTGACGTCAGGATAGCCTACCTCTCTTGGCATGGGGGTCTCAGGCCCACTGGGCAGTCAGTGAAGGACCACTCCTATGTGGAGGTTTGGGTGGAAGAATTCAGAGCAGAGGCAACAATGGGTCGAGAAAGTACACAATCCCTACTTGTTCACTTGCCTTTAAACACCCAAGAAAGTCAAGCAAAAGGGCCCACTTATGGCATTCTTAATATTCCAAATTGACATAAACAGAAAGTTATCTTCAACACAGCGTTGAATAGCCCCCTCCTCCCCCATCCAAGCACTGATGAACCTTGGTAGTGCTGGTAAAATGAAATATTTCAGTCAGTAAGTTTCAGGAAATAAACATCCGTACTAAGAACTCCTACATGCACAAATGCACACATAGCTCCAAGCGCCAGCACAGAAGGGCTAATGGAGCATTTTGTTATTTGTGTATTTTGTGTTTTTGTGTGGTTTTTTTTTTTTTTTAAAAAAAAACTCTTACACTTTCAATCCAAACCCGACAAATCATCCTTGGACAGTTTGGAGTAGGCACAGGGCAGGAAAGGCAATTATGCTCAGAGCAGAGCTGCCAGCAATGACTCCCACAACTTCCCCTGCCTGGCCTGCGATACAGCAATTTGGCAGGTCAGTACCCTGTCCAGCACTGAAGAACCTGGAAACTGGGCACAGGGCACTTTCTGCAGCAGCACCTCTGCTCTGCACTGTGTCTGCTTGGGCCCTTAGCCCTGTGATCCCATGCATGAGAGTTCAGATTTTTTCTTCCCACGGCCATGTGATTAGCAGCTCACAAAGGATTTCCAGGACTGGGCAGCTGTGCCCTGTCACACCTTCCCCAAAAATGGTAGAGAAGACTTCTGAAAAGAAACTCGTCCTTCTGTTCTCAACCACAAGCCTTGCCCTGTGTCCCCAACACTTATGTACAGGAAGAGGGTCTCATCATCTTGTCACAAACCCAGGGAAAGAGCAAAGTACCTTCTGGCCGAGGTTTTGGCTTTTCCAACCCTCCATCTTGCATGAGCTCAAAGGCAAAGGAGACGTTTAAGACCTGGAAAGAGAAATGCAGTTCCTATGTTATTGCACACTCATTCCTGGGCCCTTGCGGATCCTGGGATCTGCCCCTGGGAAGTGATGGAGCTAGAGGGACAAAGGGCTGAGCTAAAATGTCCTAATTTGAAGAAGAAGTGAGGTTACCAAAATGGGCAGGCCATGTGGAGTGTGGGCTGGCCTATCCCAGCCTACTCTTGGTGAGTACTGCTGGAGACGTTCAAATTCCTCTTTCTGTTCTACTGTGTTCCTTTGTTAACTACCAGGGTTTTCAACTCAGGCACATTAGTGCTCTCAGTTGAAAGAATTGGAGAGCAAGACATATGCACAAGAAGCAGAGAAGGGTTTCTTCCTTGGATCAAATGCCCCTTGTCTAGCAGACAGGCTGTGGCAGCTTATGAGTCATCGGAATGAGGCTGAGTGTAGGTGGTCAGGTATGACCAGCCTTGTCACTTCTGGGAGAGATGAGACTGGCCAGTGATACCTGGATGGAGCATATGACTAGGGGACCAAGGCCAGGCTATGGTGGGGGTGGGTGGAGAGAAAGTGGTCAGATGCTCTGTGGTCTTCAGGTAGCTCCTTTCCAGCTCAGTGCTCATCAGAATGGGCCTCCCATCCAACCACTGAAGACCATGGGTAGACAGGAATCCCAGATGGCCCCAGCATAGCTGTTGGTGGATGAGTCAGAGCATCTGGGTTAGGGCCTCCCTCCACATCGCCTCTCCTTACCTTCTGTTCAAAGCTGTCCGGGGTCAGGAAGAAGCTGTGCAGGGGCACAAAGTAGCCCTCCAGGAGCCCCATGAGTAGCACCAGGTACACCCCATCTGCAAACTGGAGAAAGAGAGTCAGGTGAAGGCACTGGGCCCTTGAGTCCCAAGGCAAGCCCCATCCAGAGGGCTTGTCAGCTTCTATGTCGACATGTCTGGTCTGTCCCATATCTGGCTGGTCCAACACTGGAGACGGCGCCCACGGTCCTGATCTCAGTTGATCTAGCATTTATTTATTTTAAAATATTTTTATAATAAGGATTTCTTTTTCTAAATATATATTTTTAAATATTTTTAAAATATATATGTTTTTATTGACTTCAGAGAGGAAGGGAGAGATAGAAACATCAATGATGAGAGAGAATCATTGATTGGCTGCCTCCTGCATGCCCCACATTGGGATCAAGCCTGCAACCCAGGCATATGCCCTTACCAGGAATTGAACTGTGACCTCCTGGTTCATAGGTTGATGTACAACCACTGAGCAACACCAGCCAGGCATGATCCAGCATTTATTGAGCACTGGTCATGTTCTAAGCCCTGATCCAGCACATGGACCACAGTTATGGGCCAGCTGTGGCCCCTTCCCTAGAGGAGCTCACAGCCCAATAGGGAGACTGATGTGGAGAAAATGCAGCAGCTGCTCTGATGGAGGGAAGCAGGTTGGCTTGTGTGACAGAGTCACTCTCTCCCACTGAAGGCAACAGGGAAGGCTTCTGGAGGAGGCGCTGCCTGAATGGAGACTGGAGGGATGAGCAGGAATTAGCTAGGGTGGGGCAGAAGGAGGAGGGGAAGGGGATGTCCAAGGCCAATGGTATGAGGCTACTAGGGTGAAGTACTTTGTGAACAAAGAACTCTAGTGTCATACAGGCCTCGTCATTCTCCTTTCTCATATCTCACTGTATCATCGCTTAAGAGGCAGCACAGTGTAGCTATTATGAAGTTGGGCTCTGAAGCTAGTCCTCCAGCTCTACCACTTACTGGCTGTGTGATTTAAGCAAGTTACATAACTTCTCTGTACCTCATTTTTCTCATTGGTAAAATGGGGATGATCGAAGTATAGTTTCTACTTAACAGGGTTATCATGAGGACTAAACCAGTTAATAGGTATAAAGTGCCTAGAGTACTGCTTGATGTGTAGGCAAAACTTAATAAATATTTAACTATAGCAGGTCCTTGAATAACATCATTACATTATAAGGTTGATGAGAAAAAAATTAACTTTCAGCTGTGGCCACTGTCTGTGTGAAGTTGGCAAGCTCTCCCCATGTCTGCGTGGTTTCTTCCAGGTACTCGGGTTTCCTCCCACATCCCAGAGATGTGCACGTCAGAAGAATTGGCGTGTCTACAGTGTCCCAGTCTGTGTGAGTGTGGGTGGAAGGGCGTCTTGTCCAGGGCTGGGTCCTGCTTTGTGCTCTGAGCTGCAGGGATAGGCTCTAGCCACCTGTGACCCTGAACTGGAACAAGCAGATTAGAAAAGAATTCTTACTTATTTTTATTAATATTTCTTAAATGTATGCAGAACTCACATTTATTTCAGTGTTTAATATTAGAAAAGTTGGGGAGGGGGTCTTTATTTAGAACTTTGGTGACATTTTTGTGACCAAAAATACACTGTAGGAACTTGGTTATATCAACTAGCCTATGGGAAAATTGGTTTAGTTATATGTCATTTTGCTCTGAGTCATGGTTTCTAAGACTCTATTGATGATGTTAAGTAAAGATGTACTGTATTGCTTACTATCTGGGAAAACAACAAAGCAATCAGGACACAACTTACTGGCAAAGTACAACTGTGTGCTGAGGGCCAGGACAAGAGGCTTAGAGCCCTACCTTCCCATCTAGGACAGTAGAGTCTGGACGGGCTGAGAACCTGGTCTTAGAGACCATCGATTCCTAGGCTAAGCAGAGGGATTCAGGTATTCTGCTCAAGGAAGGGCAAGGTGAGTGTGTGCTGGGCACTGGGGCAGGCTTGTGGAGGAGTGGAGGCCTGTGGGATGAGGGAAATGCGGAAGGAGAAGGTGTTCTAGGTATGGAGAGGGGCCTGAGCAAAGGTATAGAGGTCGGGTGAGTATCTGGTATCCTAGAACCTTTCAAAGGAAGTGGGGCCACCAAAGGTTTGTGGACATAAACAACAGTTGCTAGAGTTCACAAGAGGCCAAAGTTCTTGGAATCATCTTAGGAAACTTAAAAAAAAAAGTAGACTGAATTGCCTGGAATGTGAGCTGGGCCCAGAGTCAGAGATCTGCCAGGTGGCTGGCTGGTGGGCCTGTGCTTCGCCTTTGTTATGGGCATACGACCCTGCATGAACTTGGCCGAGGTGCAGCTTCCTGTCTGCTTCCATCCATCAGGTGGGTAGGGCCTGAGCATGACTCATCCTAGGTCACCCCAGAGGTGGACAATGCAAGAGCAGACCCAGCATCCATGTTAGAATCAAGGCCTGCCCATGGGAATAGTTAACTGGGCCTCATTCTGGCTGTGGCTGGAATGGGCTGAGAATAAAAAATTCCAATCTATCAACTCAGAGGAGGACCTTGGGTTAGGGTCGGGGTTACTCACAGCTCTGAGCGCCACTGACATAGACAGCTCCCACCCTGACTGCTCTTTCTGATGACTTGGTGGTAAAACCCGCAGACAAACACTAAACACACTCACCAGAGACTCCCTTTCATAGCACAACCTGTTCATGCAAACTTAGGGAAAGTCCCAGAGCTCACTCTAGCTCATTTGAGGAAATACCACTTTTCCAGAGTGTTCCCTAACTCCCCAAAGAGCATGTAAACTCGTTCCACAGAGTCCAGACACACTCAGATAGTACTCAGGCACAGACCTGGAATTGCTTTTATTTATTATGTAGTTATTTAAAAAAAAATATTTTTATTGATTTCAGAGAGGAAGGGAGAAGGGGAGAGACAGAAACATCAATGATGAGAGAGAATCATTGATTGGCTGTCTCCTGCATGCCCAAGCCCGCAACCCAGGCATGTGCCCTGACCCCCCTGGTTCATAGGTTGATGTTCAACCACTGAGCCACACTGACTGGGCCAGGAATTGCTTTTAGAAACAACAAGAGATGTCCATGTGCTCAAAAGAAAACCTCATTTTAGAAATTCATCACAAATGAAAGGAGGTCGGGAAACAGAATACATTACACAGCCTTAAAGTATCTCCCACTAAAGATTAGTTATTACTTATAAAGGAGGGAGAGGACCTTAGCAGTAGGGAGTTCTGGTGGACACCAGCTTACCCCTGTAATCAAAGTTACTGTCACCAGTCACGGACTGCTGGACAAAAGTGTCTGAGAAGACACCATTACTCAGGTGGTATTGTTACTAAAAATGCATAACCTGAATCTAATTGTAAGGAGGGACATTTAGAGACATTCTATGAACCAAATAGCCTGCACTCTTCAAAAATGACATCATGTAAAGAAAGGCTGAGGATCTGTTCTATAACAAGACACTAAAGAAACATGACAACTAAATACTGCATGTGAGAATATTAGGGAACTGGAAAAATTGGAATATAGAGTGTTTCTTTGAATCATGTGACATTGTCAAAAGTAGTCAAATATCAGCAATTGCATATGGTTTAACCTAAACGATGTATTCTACCAATGTTAAAATTACCAGAATTTGATCAGTGGATGTGGTTATCTAAGAGAATGTACTTGTTATGAAGAGATGTATGCTGAAGTGCTTAGGTGGAGAGAGAGAAAAAAGAAACCCCAAATGTAGTCAAATATTAATAATTGGTGTATGTAGGTGAAGAGTGTTTAGATATTCATGATAATATTCTTGCAATTTTTCAAAGTAAATTCAGATAAAGTCCAAACAGGAATAGAATCCCCTCCCTCCTGGGAAAGCTTGAGGGTCAGTGTGGAAAGCCCTCCTGGCCGTGCAGGGATGGGGCACTTGGAATGGTAGCTGTTGCGCAGGGCCTGGCCCCCACGCTCCCCTCGGGGCTGTCACCCACCTGGGTTTCCAGTTCTGTGACCTCCAGGTTCAGTTTATTCAGGTGCTTGTTCACAAAAGTGATGAGAGTCTAAAAAAAGAAGCACAGGCGGCTTTGAGATGGAGGCTCTCACCAGTGCCAGGCCCTCGGGGCCACCTCAGTGACTCCACCGTGAGGACAAGGACCAGGATGACCACATGTGATGAGGCCCTGCTGAGAGCACTGGGTCTGGGATCCCTGTGCCGAGCTGAGTGAGGATGAGTGAGCAGCCTAGGAGGCTTTTCGGCAAAGCCCCTGGAGTTCATAGGAAAGGAGGCTTTCAAAGACTTGGACACTATGTGACTCAAACTGTGAGAGGAGCTAGGAGTCCTGAGAGTGAGAGGTGGAGGGTCTGACCCCAGGGTCAGGGGGCCAGAGAAGAAATGACCCCACTGGGTCCCTCCTTGCAGTCCCTTTCTAGGTGCAGGTGCCTGTGCCTGTGTGGAGGCAGGGACGGCTGGAAGTTGAGTAAGGGTGGGAACAAAGGGTGCTCATAGTAGTCTCAGAACCCCGAGATACGCTATCATCCTGATGGGAGAAGAAAGGGACTGGATGAGTTCTCCAGTGAGAACAAGACAGGAAAAATGGACATCAAGCAGGAAAGCCCATGTTTGCAGAGATTTGGTGATAAAACCAGTCTTAGGAAGCTTGCGAGCTATAGGGATGATGTTTCCTAAAGTGCTTTGCTACCCGCCTCCCCCTTTTTCCCACCTCTTTCCCACCTTTTTCACCACGTTGAGCTTATCGGGTGCATGGTCGAACAAGGTGTCGAAGGCATCACGTTCTGAAAAAGAGGGAAATGTCGATGGACGACACAGCTGATTCCTGGTGGGAAGCCCACCCCAGGTCCTGGCCACATGGTCAGGTACAGATGGAAACTTTCTGGGGTCTGAGGCTTCGCGGGGAACTCTAGAAGCTGGGTTTAGGGCAGAGATTTGGGTTATGCTCACCTAGGGAGCTGTGTGTGTGTGTCCACCCTCTGTGTCAAACCTCTTTTGGGCCGGGACTGAGGGGCTCCGTTAGGCACTTTATAACTGGGGACTTGTCATTTCTCTTCAGTCTTCGTGTTCATTACATTATGATTTAGTCATGGCTCCAAAGTGTTTCGGAAGCTTTTTGGAGGTAGGATGACATCCAAATATCAAATCACTTCACCCCCTAGTGATCAAAACCAGGACACCCGGACAACCATCCTGGCAGCAGCGTGCATTAATACGCAGGTTGGGAACCAGAGCCCGCACAGGATGCGAGCTCCTCCTCTCGAGTGGCCTAGTCACTTCAGCGCTTTGTGCCTCAGTTTCCTCTTCTAAAATGCCGTCTGAGAAATGGACCTCCCGGGTGTGTTATGAGATGAAAGACGGGAAAGTATGTGCACGTGCTCAGTAACTCTGACATGTCTACTAATCTGAGTTGTTTTGGCATTACTGGAATTGTTCAAAATATGCACAGCAAATACAGGATCATAGGAAGTAGCAAAGCCACGCCCCCTGCAGGTCTCTCCTAGCTGCCCACCCCCCACCTCCCCACATTCTCTGAACTGGGAAGTGAAATAATGGAGGGAAACCTGGGGCAGGGAAGGTTGGTGGTCCCGGGTCTGTATCTCCCTACTCTTGCACCGATGGGCAAATCCGAGACTTCCAGGAAGGTGACAGTGACCTCTGACATTCACAGATTTTGTGAACAAGCCCAAAGTTGTGGGAGATGGGAAAGACAGGAGCTATGAAAAGGAAAGAGAAAGAAGCAGCTTCCAGAAGGGCTGGGCAGAGAGGAGACAGTCCGAGCATGTAGATACACCTCCTTTCTTTACTCTCACCATACGCTTCGAGCAAGACTGCCCAGGACCCATCCAGAGGCCCAGCAATGCCAGTGGCCTGGCTACTTGCGAAAGGACTGTGCAGCTGTGGTTAGTTTTCCTCTTCCCACCTGTAAGCAGACCCTCCCTACCACGCAGCTCTGTGACCAGGCTGGCGCAGACACATGCAGGGAGCAAGCCGAGTGCCTATGGTTCCCAGCTGCTGCAGAATTAACTAGACCCCCGTGGAAGCCACCAGCACCAATGGACAATCTTACGCAACTCACCATGCCTTCCGGAGAGAGCCCTGTAGGAAAAGGAGAAAGAAAACAGTGTGAATCTTCTCTCTTCGCCCTTGATTGAACAGCCCCAAAGCTCTCTTGGCATTCTACACTTAGTAAGTTCGCTGCCCAGGGTGCTGTGGGCATTAGCCTGGGGAGGTCAAGTTCTTCTCTCCCCAATACATCCTGTAATACCCATCAAGCTGCACCTCGCCTTGCTCCAGGATAGGTTTTTCTCAAAGAGGGCAGGAACTGGAACTGGACTTTTAGCAGTGAAGCAGCAGAGAACCAAGAACACAAGCATTAAAGACGGACTACTTAGGTTTAAATCCAACAGTGCCATCTGTGTGCTATGTGACCTTGAGCAAGCTACTGAACCTCTCTTGGGCACCAGGTCTCTTATCTCTAAAATGAGGAGAGCATGTTGTGAGCATTACATAATTTAATAAGTGGAAAGATTTTAGCACAATTCCTGGTATATAGGTAAATGCTCAATATATTTTTTTTCTTAATACATTAGTGGGTCTCTTTAGTTTATTCCAACTGCGCTTCTATCACCCGTTACATGATGACTTCCGGGTAATGCACTGGAAAGAACAGTGACCTTGGAGTTAACTGCTGGACAGACCAGTGATAATCTCTGTCTCCACCTTTGGGCTGTGGGGTTTTAGGAGGTGCAATCATTGCTTCATGTGTGTATTATGAACATCGACAGATACAAAAATGCTTCAGAGACTGGAGTGTATTGTCAAATGATTAGGAGTTTGCATCCTTGTTTGTCTATGTGACAAGATGGCAGAAAGGGGCCACAGAAAGCACAGGGGCAGCTGAGAGATTGCTCTGAAAACTGCAGCTTCATGTTCCGATTTGGGAGCTTCTCACAGGATCTTCTCAGACACATTTTCCTCTTTTCCACGACAAGCAGAGGTGAGGGGAGGTGGGGGCGGGACGGTGAGGAATTCTCCTCCCGGCCGGCCTGTCAGGGCAGCTTTCAGCCCGCCCCTCACAGAATCAAGGCCAGGCATCAGTGTGCCTTGTACATCAGCTGCCCCCTCGGCTGCCAGGACTGGACGCTGGAGTGGTGCGGAGGCAGGCCACCAACTGGGCATCTGGGGAAGGGCCTCCCACATCTCTGCCCTAACCTGGGCCCTTTTAAGGCACATGCATAGCGTGGTCCACAGCACACTGGACCTCCGCCAGCCACAATGGGGGAGGGGAAGTGAGTTTCCTAGAGATTGGGCAAGGCTTGGCTGGCGTGGGTCAGCTGTGATGGGGAAAAGCCAGAAAAGTCAGCAATGAAGGACATGGGAAAGGGAAGGCCGAGCTCTTCCCACGTCACACCCTCACACTCTGTGGTTAGCAAAATGCTCCCCACTTCAGAGATGAAGACACGGAGGTCAGAGAGGCTAAGAGACTAACAGGTGAGTAAAGTGGCAGAGTCTGGATTTGAACTCGAGTGAGGCTGGATTAGAGGTCTCGGCTCTTTTCACTTCGTTCTTCTTGTTCAAGGGAGGACAGAGGAGAGATGGAGCCAGGGGATGCATAAAACGAACTTTGCCCGGCCTCACCTGTGGCCAGGGCCAGTCCTGCCCAGGGATCTCAAACCCACACACGGTCCTGCTCTTTCTGCTTAAGACCAAACTTGTCTTCCCCACAGCAAACCTCTTACATGCTTTGATATTCCAATTTCTTAAAGTAAGTGAAAACAACAAAAACACCCTCTAAGGTAGAGAGGGGCTTTCTGGGTCATGGCATGTGACCAAATCAATCAGATTCAGAAAGGAAGAAAAACGTCCTTTTGAAGGCTAACAATTTAAATTCAAGTCCATGTTTATGGCATGACGATTTCATGCTGGTTGGCTTTTGGGGGCACACTTTTTTCCCGGAGTGCCACAAAATTAGAATTTTTCAATCACTGCTAATTCTCTCTCCCCACTTCCCCACCCAAGTTTGTACCTTAAGCATTGAGAGGCATGTTTTGAATGCATGGAAAAGGCTAAGCTATAATCATTGGCTGAAGTATAATCCCTCTTGCAATCCCAATAAATGAAAACTAAATATCAGCAAATGGACGAATTTCGGAGAAACATCTGTGTTCCATTACAGAATCGCTGGCAACAATGGTGTTGACATACTCTGTGTTACCAGTTATTTCCTCTTGGATTTGCCGAGACTGGAGGATTCCTTCTCGTTTCTGAAACGGGGGTGGGGAGAAGGGTTGGGAGGAGGAGAGAAAAATATGCTTTAGAAAAATACAAAATACTGATTAGCATTCCTGATACTGAGAACGTTACTGGTGTTTAAGAAAGTGAGTCTGGAGTTGAGAGGCTTCCAGAAGTGAAACAAGCCCCCTGGCTTCCCGGGCCTGGACCGTACCATTCGTACTTCAGGGCAGCTCATGTTTAGTCCAAACAAGTAGGCTGTTTCTTGGATGGTGAATCTTTTCTTTCTTTGTTGGAAGACATTCTGTTGGAAGCAAACTGTTTGCCTCCTGGAGTAATCCACAGTAAACCAAATGGAAATGAAGGCCAGGGTGTGTCTGCCCTCCAGCTGGGGCCACAGAGGAAAGCTGAGAAACACATTCAGCTGGGGGGCTGGGGTGGAGGAACCCAGGCCAGCTTGGAGAATTCAAATAGAGGGAGAGTTTGTTTGTTTTTCCTTCTTTTTAATGGATAAATACAGGAGCTTTCAAATAACCAGTACAGTCCTCAGGTAATTAGCTTACTCTCTGAGCAGAGGTTAAGTAATTGAGAGGCCCACCCAGCCCATCCATCCATCCATCCATCCATCCATCCACTTATCCATCCACCCACCCACCTACCTACCTACCCATCTATCTGACATCTATTCCACCCACTCCCATCACTTCATCCTCTCTTCTTTGTTTCATTGATCAGTGCCTTCTAAGTACAATCCCCTAATTTGTACCTTCTATGGACAAGTCCCTGCGTTGGACTTGGAGCAAATACTTGAGGAACTTAGAGAGTGAAATGTCATAGATGAAGCAGCTATGTAAGAATGGTTTTCCCCAAACAGGGTTTTTGCCTGATGACCCAGGTCAGTTATTAGTAGGATCCCTTTTGCTCTCAAAAGTGTCTTGGGTAATAAATCACATGGTCACCCTATGCAGAGAGAAAGTGCTGAATGCAGGACAAAGGCAGACACGTTCAGCGGGGGATGGTCAGGGAAACCGTCCAAGGGGAGGGGTTCTTGACCTGGCACTCAAAGGGCACAGAGGAGAGGTCATTCCCCCGGAGGAATGGCCTAAGCCAGTGGTCGGCAAACTGCGGCTCTCGAGCCACATGCGGCTCTTTGGCCCCTTGAGTGTGGCTCTTCCACAAAATACCGACTTCTGCGCATGGGCCATGAAGTTTCAATCGCACTGTGCGGGCGCGCCCGCACATGGTATTTTGTGGAAGAGCCACACTCAAGGGGCCAAAGAGCCACATGTAGCTCACGAGCCGCAGTTTGCCGACCACTGGCCTAAGCAAACAGGCAGAGCTAGAGCACAATGCGTTGAGGGGAGGTTTGCAGGGAGGGTGCCATGAGTCAATGGGGAGCCAAGTGAGCGCTGGTTTAGAATTTAATCCTCGCTGGGTGGGCACAGGAGCTAATGAAGCAGTGCTCAGTTGCAGGAGGACCTTCAGGTGGGCATGAGCAGGGAGATTCATTGCATTAGGTTCCTGCATAGTCAGAGGCCTTTGGAGGGTGGTCTGGCCTGGAAATCAGTTGTCACAGCAAATTCATCTTCCTCAAAGGCTGAGGTGAGTGTCCACAAGGACCTTCTGGCACTGGTGTCTGTTGAAACCTTCCTTCTTGACCCTTCTGCCAAAACTTCCAGAACCTTCTCTTCACATTCTCAATAGCCACAGAATCTAGGGTCCTTGCAAAAGACTCTGACAGAAGGAAAGCTAAAGCTGGGTAAAGAGTATATCTGAAAGAGATGAAGAGGAATGGACTAGCATAGCAAAAGAGGAAGTAAACATCACTGAAAGGAGACCCGATGAGGATAAATCAGAACTTTCCCAAATACACCTTTAACATAGGTGACATTTTCACGGGGGGGCCGATGGAATCTGTGTCCTTGTCTTGTGAGGCCATTCACAGATATAAAACCTCAGCCACACATCACACATAATTAAATGCCTTTGTACACAATGGAAAAGAAATCTGGGTTAAATGACCCCTCACACCGCGTCCTGATTCACCTCGATCCACTGTCTGTTCCCCAAAGAGCTCTCTGTCGTTCAGTGACTCACAGCCAATTCCGAGTCCTGCTTCTGTGCCTGTTTAGCTTGATAAAGCAAAACACCCCATAAAACCTGACGTGCATTGATGCCATTTTATGTAACGTGTCCTCTTTTCTCCCTCATGCTAACAAGGCTGCCTACAGGACAAATTAAACCAACAACAGCCTTCAGATGGCCCATAATTGAGCTCAAAATAAGGCATGAGGCATGGGCTTGCAGTGACCACTGTTTCAAAATAGGAGCCCCCCTTCTCCTGCTCAGATCTTGAATCATAGTTTTAAAAAAATATAATGAAACGGATTCACACATTATTGATGGGTAAAAATAACATAATAGAGAGATGGCCTGGATTCACTAGGAAGATGCTTGGATCAGGAAGCTCTGGGCTGGCCACGTATCCACAGCAGACAGAAAATGCTCGGCACCATGCTTGACACAGTTGAGTGCTCAATAAATGAGGCCAATTAGTCCCTTTCAGTCACCTGCACTTAATGTCTGCACCACACACATTCGCATTGGCTGTGGGCCCGATAGCCCTCTCTGCTGTTTATCTCTGGGCGGGGCCAAGGTGTCATAGTCCTGTTATGCCCCCTTGATGTGTAGCAAGTTCAGTACCCAGAAGGTGTAAAAGAAATACTTTTTCATTAGGGCACAACTGAGCACCCCCAAGTCCTCTTCCATTCACATTGATCCCTGAAAGCTCAGCTCAAAGACCTTTTGTCCTGGAAACTGGCCTGGCCTGGTGCTGCAAAGCTCACCAGCTCTCCAGGCCCGTCCTCACCACTGGACGCAGAACTGCCATATCATTCTCTATTCCAGATCCCTGGATACTCTGGGAGCTGCTTAGAAGGGGAGTCTTCCCTTGCAGCATGTTTATTTGGAAAAGAACAGAAACAAGCAAACCAAATGACCTTCTGCTAAATGGCATAAAGTTGGAAAATAAAATTGAATTTGAGTATCTAATGGGGTTAGGGGTAGAATGAGATAGTCACAGGGAGAGTGCACAGCCTCATTGTGGAAATTACACAGCCATGTGAATGGAAATTCCATCCAACGATCTGGAAAAGATGACTTGCGAGCCCAGCTGTGCTGCTCGGGGCGGGTGAAAAGGGGCAGTGTCCTCAATCCAGGCCTGGCAAGTCAGGTCTCTCAAACACACGCATACACATGCACACGTGCCCTCACGTCTGTCTCCTCCCCATACCTGTGCACCACTGTTTACCCAAAAGATGATTCTCTATGGCTTACAGGGTGTGCATGCACACACACACATACACACGCACACACACACACACCTCTTTCCTCCTTATCCTTTTAGACACACCTCACAAACATACACACCATACACCCTCAAATATACATTACACAGACACCCTCCTGACAAAAACACGCAAACCCCAGGTACTTGCCCACCTAAGGCATTCCATATACAAGCACACACTCTCCCACCCTTTGCACGCATGGTATCTGTCTTACCTGGACCACAACCACTTGGATGGAAACATGGTCTGGCAGTCGGATTGGGGCCCTGAAATACTGGGACAGAGCAACCAGCAGGTGCAGGATGGCTACCAGGCTCTTGGCATGAACAGCTGAAATAAAAGATGATGTAAAAACTTAGAGAATCTTCTTCTAGGTTCTAGGCAGATACAAGCAGATATTTGAAATGTATCACATCTACTGGCCCTGTAATCCCACACCTCAGGATCAGGGGACACCCTTGGTCATCGCAGGCCTCACCCTGGGCTGCCTCATTCTTGGCCAGGTCCCAAGAAGCTAGCTTCTTAGATCATGTCATTGCTGGATTTCCAAGGTTGTGCCCTCTGCTTTGATCCAAGGCTCCCACAGAGGCCCTGACAGTGGCTGAATTCTGAGTTCAGATCAGCTCTCACCACTTCCATGTCTTTGTTCACTCTATTTTAACAACCCTGGGTGTGTCTGCTTTGCACCCTCCTTCCCTTCCCACTTGACTGTGAGCCCTTTGGATGGCCACCACTACCCTTGTCCCAAGGATCTACCCGAAGCAGGCTCTCAATACATGGACACTGAGTCAGGAACGCTGGACACCTCCCCCTTTGATGAGGGCTCTAGATCTCTGGAGGAAAGCATGACAGATATCGAAAGGGCTTTGTTGCTCTCTTGAGTGTCAGGTATGGTCAGTGTAGGCAGTGCCCCTTGGGGAATAGCTGGGAGGAAGTGTTCAGGACCAGCTGGCTTCTGTAGCTACAGAGCGATGTGCTGGATGCTGAGCCATTTATACTAGAGAAATCTGGGCAACTATTGGGTTATAGTTTTCTCAGTAGATCTGAGGAGAAAAGTACGGTGATGTAATGGGGTGCACACACGGTTGGGCAGACTGGAGCTTGAGTTCTGACTTGACAACTCTACCATTTATGTACTGCCGACAAGACCTCTGAGAGGCCACTCAAGGACTCAGGGCCTCAATCTGCTCATCTTCACAAATGGGGATAGCTGTGCCTGTGCAGAAATACCGGTTGTAAAGCACTTCCAGAGATGATGTAAGCAAAGCTCCTAGCCCGTAGCAGATGCCCAGGAATGGTTGATACTTTTTATTATAATCTGAGAAAGTGCCTGGCATCTAGGCAATTAAACCACTTTCTCTCCTTTGTTTCTCATGAAAGGGAAGATCCCCCAGATACTTTACCTGTCTTCACAGTCCTACCAGCCTCATGGTTCTTCATTACAGGGGTCATGCAAGGCAAGAACAGAAAAATGCCCATTTTGCATACTTAGCATGACCTGGGCCCAGCGTTAGGGTGTCCTTCTGTCTGGGCTAGAATTGATGAGTCTGCTCTACAGAAGCCTTGAGAAATCACCAAGAAAAGGAAGTGATTCAGACATTCCTTGGGAACTCATTAGAGCTTCTTATTATCACAAGGCTTTCCATGGACTGTGAACAGCAGCTCAACACCACCATCAAGCAGCAAACAGCTAAGATCTGCTTCTAACTCCGCCTTCCAGAAGTTTTCAGTTCTGAGCTTCTGAGCATTGTCTATAGTGTCACCCGTGGTAACAGCCTCATAGAAGGCTCCGGATGTGGAGTGCTCACTCACGTGATCAGAACTGCCACACCCTCAGTCTAGTCACCCAGGGTTGCAGGACATTTGCTACCTTTCTCCCTTTTAATCATAAAACACAATGCTAGAAAAGCTGTAGGCCAAAGCTTGTTCTTGCACACTGGTGACAGTGTATGTCATCGTGACTGTCTGGTGAGCAACACAGACAGCAATGTCATGAGCACCATGCTGATGCCAGACCCTTTCAATGAATACTCTGTCCGGGGAATTTTTCCCCCAAAGAAATAGTTATACAGTTTCTCTCTCTCTCACACACTACATGTACAAAGATGTTCATTATTGTGTAATATATCTAGAAAACTCTGTCCACTAGCAAAAGGTTCGTTTAGACCAGTGGTTTGCAATTTTATTATTATTCTTAAGCAGAGGAACCCTTTGTTCTAAAAGCCGTTAGACAAAACAGATGAAAAAAGGACAGCTGCTCTGGTCCCTGAGTCCTAATTGCAGCCCCCCCAGCCCCCCACACACAGGTGCTTCTCCTCACCCCTTTATCCTGCCTGGAAAGGTGACACAATGTCCTCAAAGTACTAGGAAAGATAACAGGAGGGACGGAGCTTCCCCCAGGGCTGTGCCTGCCACATTCCTCACGGGAAGAAACCAGGTCTGCTTGTAAACAGGCCCAGCAGTTCTTGAAGCCCCGAGGCATCCTAGGGAGCTAGCCATGGAAATAATTATTCCCTCCCACCTCGTCATTTATCTCCCTTCTGGGAATCTATGACGGGACTAATTCAAGAAAAGCAAAAAGAGACACAACCTGAGACTTTCAGCAATAGGCTGCCAAACGTCCTGAAAGGATCAACGCCAAACGGTTCAGGTTACCTAGGGGATCTACGCCGTGAAACAGAGCGGCTATCAGAAACGATAACTCTGAAGACCACACGGGAATACAGAAAATATGTATGACTTACTACTAAGAGAAAATAACAAAACACCTGATGCACCTGACTTCATCAAGTAAAAATATGCGTAGATGTGGAGAGTAGGGGGCGAAGATGAAAACAGCCAGACGAGAGTGGTAGTGTGAGCGATTATTTTACTCATGCACATTTCCCTATGAGAAATGACAGTGAACATGATGGTGGTCCTCGTATGGCTTTTAAAAATCCCCTTCTTCTATCCGAGCCTTTCCCCAGGTGGGTTCCCTCGTAAGTGAGAAAGGGTTTTGTTTGGAAGGATACGTGGAGATGGTCCGTATTCAAAGGAGTGGGAAATAGGATTAAAAAAAACCCCAAAAAACTAAGCAGGGGTCTTGATGAGAGGACCTTGATGCTTATTACTTTATGCTCCAATGCTTATGACTGTTGTGGATTTCCAAAATGCAGGTACATTTCTCAAACCAGTGATCAAGCTTCCTTTTTCCTCCCTCCCTTCCTTCCCCCCTGAACACTATTAGCACACCTGGGACACAGCGCAGACAGCCTCTAGGGCCCAGAGCCACGGCCTCCCCCGTCCCCCCTCCCTCCCATGTCTCCCTGGCAGAGGATGCCCTGTTCCCTGTGCTGTGCGAGGCGGCTTTTCACACTGTGCGAGCAAAGGTGTAATTATGCTGAAGGAGGTACTTGGTGTCTCGCCTCCAATGTCAGATGTTAGAAACATGCTGAAGAGATTCTCACTGGCAGTTACTGGGTCTCTACGCTGAGAGGTGAAGATTCCTTTTTCTTTGCTAAGTTTGAAAGGTGTTTTTATGGGGGTGGGGGGGGGTGAGGATGTGTCCATTTTAGGTTTTATAATTGGGTTCACTAAGATATAGTATTGAACCCTTTAATACTTAAAACAAAGGCAAAGAACACAAACTAAATCATGTTATCAATCTAAATGCACACTTTTTATCTACTGCAAGCAACTAAACAACTCTGGACTCCCCACAGGAAATAACGTCACTCTGGAGTCACCGATTTGCTGATTGAATGTTGGTTCTGATAAAGACTCATTAAGTCCATATTAGACATCTAGGCCCTTGAGGCAGCAAAAGAATGAATGGTTCATACTCTCTGAGATCCTTGACCTATCTAGCTGTGAAACCTGAACTGAAAAATCCTGTTCCAGTACCTACAATGCCAGCCATATCTTCTCTTCTGGAAAATGAGTGATGGAGAGGAAGGCTGTGGGTATTGTTCTAGAGCAGGGGTGGGCAAACTTTTTGACTCGAGGGCCACAATGGGTTCTTAAACTAGACCGGCCGGAACAAAAGCATGGATGGAGTGTTTGTGTGAACTAATATAAATTCAAAGTAAACATCATTACATAAAAGGGTACAGTCTTTTTTTTTTTTTTTTAGTTTTATTCATTTCAAATGGGCCGGATCCGGCCCATGGGCCGTAGTTTGCCCACGGCTGTTCTAGAGCCATGCCCTTACCCACCCCCACCCCAGCTTCTCAGCTGCCTGCACTTAGGGATCTCTGCTTCCTGAAGCCCCTAGAAGAGCGTTCTCAGAAGGTCGTGCTGGGACACGGAAGTAGCTCAATGAACACGAGTGTCCTTCCTCTCCCCATCTTACACGAGCGCCTACAGAAAAGGCACCCTGGATTTTAACATCACTTGTCCCAGAGAGTCCTCTGTGTGGGAGATGTGTCCCTCCTTAGTAAGATGAATGGGCCTGCACCCACACAGGGCCGGCCAGCTTCCTGGCTGGCTTCTTGGGGAAACCTCCTGGTACAGACCACAGGCATCATTCACCAGAGCCCTTTCTCTTGGTAACACTCACAGTCCACATTCCACTTGATGCTTCTGGGAGGAAGTTTCAGGGTTTCGTTGATCTTCTCCAGGACAGTCTGTAGCTTTTGCTTCTGTGCAATCTCTGACTGGGTGACCTCGGCCACGTTCAGCTTCTCACTCTCCAGTTTCTCTGGGGCGACACAGGAAAAGAGGACAGCTGTGATCTTTGGCCACAGACAACCCCAACTCATATGCATGCCCTCACACATTCACTCGCTCGCTCAACATACACATGCATACCTCGTTTTATTGCACTTTGCTTTATTGCTCTTCAGAGACGTTGTGTTTTTTTACAAATTGAAGGCCAGCCCCAGCAAAAAGATGATGACTCATTTTATTGCAGGGATCTGGAACCAAACCCACAGGATCCCTGAGGTATGCCTGTAGATGAGGGACACTGCTCTCCCCTCCTCGTCTGACAGTGGCTCTGGTAGGGCCAGTAGGTGAAAACCTTGAATCCCCAAATTATAAAAGTCCAGGACCTTAGAAGTGGGGCCTTTAACCCAGTCCGTCATATTTGAACTCTTTTTCCCTATCATTCTGGGGGTTCTCCCTCCTCTTTTCCATTCTGCCTTCTCCAAGGACATCTTTGTGCCCTACCTGGAAAGCCTTCTGTGCTTCCCCTGGGCAAGTCCTTATTCAGGACGTTTTGTACATCCCCGTAGTATAGTATGTGTCATGCTGAGTCATAGTTATGTTTTAAGTATCTTCTTTCCTTTAAAACCCTCCTGGAAAGTTACTTATTTGGCATGTCCTAGTTCATCAATTCTAAGGCCCACTTTTTATTTTTATTTTATTAAGATTTTAACAACCCTGAAACCAGGTTGTGTCTTAAAATTGATGGCACTCTACAAGTACAGTCAGGCAGGTAGAAGATGTGAGTTTTCACGCTTCCATGTGTGTGCGTTTGGTCGTAGCTCTGCTACTGTGGCCACTCCCATGTCTCAATAAGCCGACAAGAGCAGTTTCAAAACAGAAAATAAAAATTCTAAGCAGTAATGAAGCTTTGCGTAGGGTTTTTCTTTTTTCTCTTTTTGGGTGGTACTTATATAATGGTATGTTTTAAAATCAATGGTTATTGTATGCAATGATATAACCGCTTAATACTTAAAATAATTAGATTGTGCTTTGCCTTTATTTGTCTAAATTCTTACGCTTGTCTGTTAGAAAGAACTTTGGACTCTCTAACAAGAAATACATTGTCTGCTATTAGATCCATCCAAGTTGCCCTCCACACCTCGTTCAGGATTAATAGAACTGACACTCTGAAATGTCTTTAAAGTATCTTTTCCCCTCATTTTTAGAGGCTGTCATACAAAGTAATTAAACTTTGCCATACATCAATGATTCCCCTATTGCTAACTTATTTTATTTTCAAGCAGCTCTAGCTGATCCCAGTCAAATGCCCCTTGGGTAATGATGAGGTTGCCCTGGAGAATTCCTGCAGGTCCAGTGCATTTAATTCTTTTCAGTGCTTCAATAGGATGCTCTCCAGCTATTCTTATCTCTGATGGCCTGAAATATTAACTTCCTCTGTGGTTGCCCGAAGCCATCATTCTTTATTTCTAAAGTTCAGGGATTTAGCAAGTCTGCATGCAAATGTCTTCCTCTTGAATGTTACACCTGGAAAAGGCCCCATGAGCCTTTTCCATTTTTAGGCTGTCAATTCCTATCTTGGATCCTCTTCTACTGAAGAAACGACAGGTTGTTTTCATCTTCCATTGCCGCTGCAGTGGGGGAGTTTGGTAGAGGCTGCCCGAAGTGCTAGGTTAAGCAAACCTGTGAACCTTATCTTGGCTCAGAGGGAAACTGCTGGGATAGAAAGGCGACACTGTCCTGGGAGTGGGCTGGGAGGCCGGAGGGGAGGAGAGGCAGCATGAGAGCCACTGTAAGCTAGCCTTATTGTGTTATACCATTGCCTATGACTTCCATATTTATAGCCTGCCGGCTTTGGCCTTCTTGGAGTGAATAGCTTAGGTCTCTGAGTCTGTTTCCTAGGTCAATCACTTTTCTTTCTTCTTTCTCCCTTCCCTTCCCTTCCCTTCCCTCCCCTCCCCTCCCCTCCTCCCCCTTTCCCTCCCTCCCCTTTCTTTCCCTCTTCTCTCTCTCTCTCTCCCTCCTTCCCTCCCTCCCTCCCTCTCTCCCTCACCTACCTTCCTCCCTCCCTTCCTTCCTTCCTTCCTTCCTTCCTTCCTTCCTTCCTTCCTTCCTTCTTGCACTATTGGTCCATTCTGTTTTCATTTCTAAAAACTTGGATTTTACACAGTACATACTAGGACAGTCATTGTTTCTCTGGTTCCACCAATATTTTTAAGTAGTCTGACACTAAAATTATAATGCATTTTTCCTAAAGATTTTTTTTCTTTAAGCATCTGGCATTGTTTATTCAGAGGAACTTTTAAAGCTTTCTTTCTTTTGCATTCCTAATTTTTTAGAAAATGCAATTCCGTGGTCCTTTTTTCCGCTTTAGTAATTATGCTTTGGGTTTTCCTTTTTGCCTTTAATTTTATGGTTGGATATTTTATTTTAGCGTTGGCATTATGTGGACTTGAGGAGAGGCTAACTTGAGGTAACCCTAATTAACAGTTCTAGGTATATCGCTTCATGTTCATAATACACAGAGAACTCAGAGTTCTCTCTCATTAATGAAATGGGATTACAGTGTATACATTTTCCTACTACAGGTTTTGTCACTCAAGGACATGAGTATTTTTCTATGTCAATTATATAGGTATAACTCTTTTTTTAAAATATATATTTTATTGATTTTTTACAGAGAGGAGGGGAGAGGAATAGAGAGTTAGAAACATCGATGAGAGAGAAACATCAATCAGCTGCCTCGTACACACCTCCTACTGGGGATGTGTCCGCAACCAAGGTACATGCCCTTGACCAGAATCGAGCCTGGGACCCTTCAGTCCGCAGGCCGGCGCTCTATCCACTGAGCCAAACCGGTTAGGGCAGGTATAACTCTTTTTTGTTTGCTTGTGTGTTTGCTTTTTTTTTTTTTTTTACCCCCTTTACCCTCATGACCCTGTCTCTGGCAATCACCAATCTGTTCTTTGTTGTTTTTCTTTTATTTGACATACTAGAGGCCCGGTGCATGAAATTCGTGCACTTGGGGAGGGGGGATCCCTCAGCCTAGCCTGCGCCCTCTCACAGTCCAGGACTCTCAAAGTCTGGGACCCCTTGCTCCTTACCGCCCTCCTGCGGTGGAGGCGGGAGAGGCTCCTGCCACTGCCACTGCACTTGCCAGCCATGAACCCAGCTTCTGGCTGAGCGGCACTCCCCCTGTGGGAGCGCACTGACCACGGGGGGGGGGGGGGGGGGGGGAAGCTCCTGCGTTGAGCATCTGCCCCCTGGTGGTCATTGCACATCATAGCGACTGGTTGATTTGCATATTAAGCTTTTATTATATAGGATAAGTGAGATCATATGGTATCTGTCTGTCTGAATTATTTCACCAGCATAATGCCCTCAAGGTCCACCCATGTTCTTGCAAATTTCAGAATTTTATTTTTTTCTATGGCCAAATTTCATTACATACATAAATCACATTTTCTTTATATCTGATCATCCATTGATAGACACATTGTTTCCATAGCTTGGCTATTGTCAGTAATGCTTCAAGGAACACGGGGTGCATCTATCTTTTGGAGTTAGTGGTTTTGTTTTCTTTAGATAAATAAATACCCAGAAGTAAAATTGCTGGATCCTATGGTAGTTCTATTTTTAATTTTTTGAGAAGCCTCCATATATTTTTCCACAACGGCTGCACCAATTTACATTCCCACCAACAGTACACAGGGTTCCCTTTACTTCATATCTTTGCCATCACATAATTCTTGTCTTTCATTATAACAGGTGTGAGGTGATATCTCTTTGTGTGATTTTTAAAATTCCTCACTTGAGGATATGTTTTTATTGATTTTAGGGAGAGAAAGCTCACTGGTTGCCTCCTATATGCACCCTGACCTGGGATCAAACCTGCAACCTGGGTATGTGCCCTGAGTGGGAACCAAACCTGTGACCTTTCGGTGTACAGGATATGCTCCAATCAACTGAGCCACACCAGGCAGGGCTCACTGTGGTAGTGTCTTATGATCCTTTGTATCTGCGGTGTCAGCTGTAATGTCTGATTTTATTTTTCCCCCACTCTGCCCCTCTAGTGAGTCTAGCTAAAGGTTTGACAATTTTGTTTACCTTAACCCCTAGAGTGCCGGGACCGCTATCAAAGCTTCGAAATGGTGTCCAGTTCTAAGTCTGCTTTTATTAGGGATGATGATATTGCTAAATATGTCAATGTGGTAAAGGTTTCCTTAAGTTTTTGAATAGGTAACTTCATTTACTTGCGATTCATAATTTTTTTCCTAAACTGCTGTAAAATCAGCAAAAATGCCTTGGCAATTTTAGCATAGTTCCTAGGATATTGGTTGGCACTCAAAGGGTTAAAAAAACAAACAAACCAGTTCTCAGCTTTATCAGTCGTTTCTATAGTCTTTTCAGCCTCTTTATGTCTCTACTAGAGGCCTGGTACATGAATTCGTGCATGGGTGGGGTCCCTCAGCCTGGCCAGCAATCGGAGCTGATCAGGGCCATCTTGCCCAGTCCCCATCGGGGCCAGTGGCTGAGGGGAGAGACCAGGGGAGGTTGGCTATGGGAGTATACTGACCACCAGGGGACAGCTCTTGCATTGAGTGTCTGCCCCCTCGTGGTCAGTGTGCGTCATAGCGACCGGTTGACTGGTCGCTTAGGCTTTTATATATATAGATATGATATATCTCACTCAAACATATATCATGGGTATCTTTCTACATTGATAGATATCAATATAATTCATTCTTTTATAGGACTATTAACCTTTTTTATTCAACCATTCCCCTGTCAAGTTATATCCTACTTTTCCCAATTGGTAATCAAGTTTCAATAAACATCTTGTGTGTGTGTGTGTGTGTGTGTGTGTTACCAAATGATTATCGCTGATAGAAAAATTGTTGCCTTACCTTACAGATTTTCTCCTTGAATACAGTTATCTCACCAAATCCCCTTAATAGTTCTATTGTTTATCTGAATTTTTAGCATTCTGGGGGGAGGGGAGACATGCAAATAAGATAAAATGCAGTCATCTCTACTTTGTAAGCTTATATCACTTATTTCAATTTTATGACATTTTAAAAGATTTAAGTAAGAACCTTTTCTGCTATTCCTAGCCCCCTTTTAAAAATATTCAGCTCTCAAAATTTAAGAGATCCACTCCAATAGTCCTATAGTTAAATAATAAAACTCACTCCCTGTTGCTAAGGAGTTAAAGAAAATTTGTTTTTCAAGACTCATAGTTTTCCTCTTTTGTTCTTTATTAGGCAAATTTTAGCTAGCACTATGGAAATTTTCTGTTGCAGAAATTTGAGTCCTCCAGGAAATTGTCACTCATATGTTGCCATAGTTCTGAAAATTGTTCATCATTAGTTTAACTTGTTGTAAAGTAGTAGGCATGATTTTGCTTTTTAGAAAATTTTCTCAAGTAGAATTATCTTGTGAATCTTTCAGTTGTTTTTGAAGTTAGCGAAAAATGAAACAGCATTATTCAAAAGTTCTGAAGTATCAATACAAGGAAGAAAAACTCAATTACTCTGAATGGTAGAAGAACTGAATGTCCTGGTGAAAATGTTGCCATATAATTCTTATTATATTAATGTAACCACTTCTCAAAGGAGTAGAATACATCCATCCTTGTTTTAGTATGACTGAGTCCTAAGTTATGTATTTGTGTTTCCAATTATATGGGGAGGGTTAAATTTTTTTTTTTATGTATCATGGTCAGAAAACTTGGTCTGTTGAGACTTACTTTGTGGACACTTAAGTCTTCCACGTGCAGTTGAAAAGAATGAGAATATTATGGTTTTGAGGTGTAGCTAGTTAATTATAGTGTCCAAATCTTTTCTAGCCTTATGAACTTTTTTGTTAGTGTGTTAAGAGAAATATGTTTAAAAAATCTACCGCTGTGACAGATTTGTCAGGTTTTTGTAATTCTGACTGTCATTTTTTATTTTTTATTTGTTTTTTGTTAATGCTCACCAGAGGATATTTTCCCACTGATTTTTTTTAGAGAGAATGTAAACGAGTGAGAGAGACCCATCAACCCACATGCACCCCAATAGGGACCAGGGATCAAGCCTGCAACTGAGGTACATGCCCTGGACTGGAATTGAACCCATGACCTCTCATTCCACAGGCTGATGCTCTAACCACTGAGCAACCAGCGAGGGCTGTCATTTTGAATTTTTATACATTTGATTCACAAAAGTGCATTTAGATTTAAAATGTCTTATTTTCCTGGTAACGTTAGTCTCAATCAATATGTAGAGATTCTCTGTAGTAATGCTTTTGGCTTTAAAATCTACGAATTTTGTCTGATCTAAAAATAGCTACCACAGCTTTCTTTTAATTAGTAATCATCTAACATATATAATTATTTCCACAGTTTTTCTTTCAACCTTTGTCTTGTAAATGTAGTTAGCATATCTACAAGATTTTGTTTTGTTATCTAGTCTGACAATCTTTTTTAAATGGATAAAGTCAATTTACATTGATGGGTTTACCACTATACTTGGATTCACTTTTATTATACTGTTTTTCTGATCCTTTACTTTCCCTTATGTCCTTGGATTAAAGTTTCTATTCCTTTTCATTTAATTTTCTCCCCATTACTAGTATGGAGGTTACACATATTTTTATTTTTTTTTAATATATTTTATTGATTTTTTACAGAGAGGAAGGGAGAGAGATAGAGAGTTAGAAACATCGATGAGAGAGAAACATCGACCAGCTGCCTCCTGCACATCCCCCACTGGGGATATGCCCGCAACCCAGGTACATGCCCTTGACCGGAATCGAACCCGGGACCCCTCAGTCCGCAGGCCGACGCTCTATCCACTGAGCCAAACCGGTCTCGGCCACATATTTTTATTTTAACAGCTACCTTAGAAAATTTATCACATGCATTTAATGTAATAGAATCTTAAATTGATCGGTATCTTTAGTTAATCAGCATCTTTATCAATATCTATAATAACAAAAGGGTAATATGCTAATTAGACTGGACATCTTCCGGACGTCCTTCCTGACGAAGTGGGGCTTGAGGGAAGCCAGCCCTGGTCCCAGGTGTCTGTGGGCGGCCCGAGGGAAGCCAGCCCAGGTCCTGGGTGCTGGAGGGAAGCCGGTGCTGGCAGCCAGGGGAAGGAAGGCCTACTCTTGGACGAATTTTCGTGCATCAGGCTTCTAGTACTAAATACTATAAGGACCTCAGCACACTTACTCCAAAGTCACTCTAACTTAAGCACTATAATTTTGTAGTATTCTGATTCAATCTTAATTTTTTAAATGAACAAATTAGACATTATTGTGGTTGTTTTATATTTGTTCAATTATTGCTTCAATCTACCCACCATGGTAATCTTTGCTCATCATTTTTGGTTGCATTTCAGATCTTCCTTTTAGATTCATTTTCTTTCTTCCTGGAGTGAAGTTCTGTTGGTAGTAAACCTTTTCCGTTTAGTTGATTTAAAATGAATTCATTTTTATCTTCATTTTTAAAAGTGTTTTTTTTTTTTTCTGGGTATAAACCTGTAAGTTGACAATTTTTTTTTCTGCACTTGAAGATTTCATTTCAATATTTTTTTGGCTTTTGTTCCTGATGAAAGACAGCACTCAGTACACTGTTCTTTTATAGGTAATTTATCTTCAGTGTTTCTAGGTTTCATTATGAAGTATGTAGGTATATATTTCTTATTCTTTATCTTGTTTGGGATTCCCAGAGCTTCCTGAATCTGGGAGTTCATGTCTTTCATCAATTTTAGAAAATTCTCAGTTGTTATGTCTTTAAATATTGCCTATACTCTAATATCTTTCTCTTCTACTGCTAGAATTCCAATTAGCTATATGTTGCATCTTCTTTTAAAAAAAAAATCTGTCTTTAATTCTGTTTTTTGCACTGTTGTCTCTATATATTGCATTCTAGGTAATTTCTTTAGTGCCATCTTCTAGTTTATCCAATTCCTTCTTTAGCTGTGTATCCACTGAGGTTTCTCATTTCATTATTACATTTTTTTCATCTCTAGACATTCCATTTGTTTCTTTCAGATTTGTCCTATCCAATTTTGATAGTTCCTGTTCTTTAATCATCCTTTCAATTGCCTTTTAAAACTTTTATTTTAACATATTAATCATACTTAATGTTCCATAACTGGTCAGTTGTTAATATGTATAGCAATGGTAGGATGGACCTACAGTTTATTGTTTCTGTTGATACCTGCTCATTATAGCTTGCTTCTCCTGGGTTTGGAGATTTCTGATTGTGGGCTCATTTTCTCTGGAATTTTATCTCTGGGAGTTCTTTGTGACCTTGTTTTAAAATTCATTTCTCTAAAAGGATATATTTTTGCTTTTGCCTTGGGGAGCACTAAAACTGGGCCACATGTTGACTACATTTTCAGCGTAGGACTTTTAAATGCAAATAATTAGTGTGAATCAGAGATTTGATAAGGAATTACCAAGTTCAGACTTTTTTTCCTTTTCCGCTCATATCCAAGTCTGAGAGACATTTACCCTTACTGTCTCTCTCTGTGGGACCAGATTTCTAATTGACCCACTGAAAGTATTGCCCTTCAGAGAGCCTTTATTAATGGCCCTTTCCTGCTCAGACTCTATACAGGCTTTGTCTCTTGATCCTGTATGTGTGACCCATTAAACCTCAGGCTATAAGCCATTAGGAATTAACACTTATCTCATTGGATTTACACTTTATTATACTTGGCATTAGGAGAACTTCCTAATGCCATTTCCACACCATTTTAGCCGTACCATACAAAAATATGTTTTTAAAGTGTGCAATACCAAGAGGATTTGATTTGAACATTTAGCCATCATATTGAACAGAAAATTTTCCTGTTATTATATTAACTATTACATTGTGAAAAAAAACTTATTATGGTGGTGGTAGCCAACATTTCTGACTTATTTCTAATACAATTTCTTTGATATTTCACTATTTAATATGTTCACTGTTAGGTTACATATATTGGTCTTTATCATATTTAGGTAGTTTCCTTTCCTTCCTGTTTTCCTTGGGATAGCTGTTGAAATGTATCATGTATTATTTGACATCTATCAAATGAATTCATTTTGCTACTGAAATTTACATATGCACTCTACCACTTTTTATAAGATTGATAATATACAAACATGAAAAAAATTCAAGCTGTGAAAATTAAGTCTCCTCTCCACATTGTCATCCCAAGTGCTCTAGTCTCATTCTACCGAGAAAACTTATTGTGACTATTAACCAGAGGTAGTCTCTACATACTCGAGCATTAGATGTGTCCTTTAACACACGCAGTGACACTATACTCACAGTTCTACACCATGCTTTCTTTTTACTTAGTAAGACATTGTAGAGAGCTTCTCTGCTACTTATAAATAGAATAATGACTTTCATCCAGCTTTTGAGTTTTTCATAATCCACAAAATGCCTCCACCAGTTTAAGAATAGCAGTAAGCATTATCTTCAACTCTCCTAGAATCAACGACTGTTACAGGAAGACCTCAGAGCAGTGCTGTTCAAAAGAATGTACTGTTATGATGGAAATGTTCATTTCTGCACTACCCAATATGGTAGCCACTAGACACATTTCAAGAGCTACTGAGCTCTTGAAATGTAGCTGGTGTGACTAAAAAAATGCATTTTATTTTTTAAAAAATATATTTTATTGATTTTTTTACAGAGAGGAAGGGAGAGAGAGAGAGAAACATCGATCAGCCACCTCCTGCACATCTCCCACCGGGGATGTGCCCGCAACCCAGGTACATGCCCTTGACCGGAATCGAACCTGGGACCTTTCAGTCCGCAGGCTTACACTCTATCCACTGAGCCAAACCGGTTTTGGCAGAAAATGCATTTTAAATTTTAATTATTTTTAATAGCTACATGTCACTAGGTACTGTATTAGACAGCTCAGCTACAAGGTTGCCTAGGCAATCTCCTGATCTTTGCTGCAGAGAAATATTTTAATAGAAGAAACAAGATTTGAACTCAGAGCTTGTGTCTTTCTTCATTCCTCGTTTAGTTTTAGCAGAGCTGCTACTTCAGCTGAAGTTCTTTTGGATATAAGAAAGCAACTCTCAAAACCAATATGATCAAAGCCCTTTAAGATGCTGCTCATTCCCCACATCACTAGTTCTCTTAAAGCTTTTCCCACCTGTACTGCCCCCTCCTATAATTTGATACCATAATTACCTCACAAGGAGATACTCTGCTGGAATTTCCTCCATTGGGTCTAAGCAACCCTCCAGTCACTGATCTTCTTAAAGCCCCATTTCTGATCTTGTCACTTTGCTTACAAGCCACTGAAAATAGTCTAAAGTTCTTAGTTCAAGGTCCTCTATGATGCAGGCTCACCTTCTTTCTGTCAATAAACTTTTCAATTTGGAAAGCTCGTAAGGTTTACAGAAGAGCTACAATGATAGTTCAGACAATCCTGCACATCCTGAATCCAGTTTTACCAACTGTTAACACCTACTCATCACTGTCTCCTCAGTCTCCTGATCTGTGATAGTTTTTCATGACGTCGACAGTTTTGAGGAGTGCTGGGTTTTTCTTGTGGAAAGGCTGGTGCTCCGGGTTTTGGTGAGGAAGCCCAGAGTGGATGTGCCCCTTTCACTGCATCCTGTCAAGGGTACATGCTGTCACCATGACTTATCACTGTGCTTGCCTCCTCCCACATCAAAATTACAACTAAATTATAGGACAGCCATCTAAAAAGACAGGTTTTACAGTCATGATGACTAAGAATTGAGAGGGATAGCTCAGCTGCAGAGGTCCCCAGCCCCATAAGGACTCACTTGCTCACAAATTCTCTGGGCTCCAGCACAGGGGCAATGGCTCAAAGAGTGCCAGAAACATATAGGGAGGAACTACATTGGATGAGGGCTGGAGGGGCCAGGGAGGCTCTCTCCAGGGGCAGAAGTGCTGGCTGGTGCCAACTCTGACTAACACCATTTGTCCTAGCCAGGTGAATCCCTGACACCCTGCTCTCCACACGCACTTCTTGTGCTGGACCCTAACCTCTTCCAGTGGCTCCTCCACACAAGTGGCCTGCCTCTGTTCACACTGTGGTCTTTCCTAAATACTCTCAAAGCTCCACAAACCCCAAACAAGCCGCTGTTGGCCTCAGAATGCCCTTTACCTCTTGATACGTGACCTCAAGCTCCGCACAGGCAGCAAGTAGTCTTAAACTGTATTGTAATTCCTTGTAACGCCCATCAGACGGCCTGAAGGCTGGCATAAGTGGCGGCCAGTACTGGCAGCTAAGTGGCCACAAACCCAGCACAAGTGGCGGTTGGCCTCATCTCGCTTGGCAGTGCCCACCTAAGTGTCCCAAGCCGAGTAGAAGTGGCAACCAGCCTTGGTGTGGAGCATAGCCTCCCAGAGTTCCCGCAAGACCGGCACATGTGATAACCCACCACAGATCACTTTGTAGCTCCTACTCGGTGGCCTGAAGCGCAGCACAAGCAGCGGCCGACCTTGACCTGCAATGGAGCCCCTCCCAAGAGGCTCCAGAACCAACAGACCTGGTGGCTGGCTTTAGACTGCATCATAGCAAGACCCAACCAGCTCCACAAACGACACACCTAAAGGGCAGATTAGCTGGGCACAAAAGCCCTGCTAAAGTGACTCCTGCTCTGTGGGGTCAGCCTCCCGCACATCAGCTCAGCCACTGTCGTCAGCGCTCTTAGCCTGTCAGCCTGAGGATCAACCACACTGAGGTGCCAACATCAGTAAAGGCTGAAATATGGCAGGAGGGCCCAGACGGCCCACACAGGGGATACCTTGGAGCACCTGGATCAGGAGACAAGAAATACTATGTCCCACAGGACACCTACTACATAAAGCCACTCTTCCAAGATGGGAAAGGTAGCTATCTACTTAATACATGAAAAGAAGTAAATAAAATGAAGACAAGCAATCTATCAGAGTTTAAAACACTAGTTATAAAAAAATGTTCAATGTGTTTAGGGGAAAAATAGATGATGAACTTAGTGAGAACTTCAAAACAGAGATAGAAAATATAAAAAGTAGCACTTAGAAATGAAGGATGCATTAGGTGGAATCAACAGCAGATTCGATGAAGCAGAGGATCAAATCAGCACTTTGTAAGAAAAGATAGTGGGAAACAACCAACAGCAAAAAACATTTTTTTAAATGAGTACAGTTTAAGGACCTTTGGGATAACATCATAGGGCTACCAGAAGGAGAAGGGAGAGTACAAGGGATTCAAAACCTATTTGAAGAAATAATGACTGAAAATTCCCCCAACCTAATGAACAAAATAAACCTACTAGTCCAGGAGGCACAGAGCCCTGAACAAGATGAACCCAAAGAGGCCTACACCAAGACACATTATAGTTAAAATGCCAAAGGTTAAAGATAAAGATTGCATCTTACAAGCAGCAAGAGGCAAATAGTAACATACAAGGGAACTCCCATGAGACTGTCAGCTGATTTCTCAACAGAAACTGCAGGCCAAAAGGAAATGGCATGAAATATTCAAAGGGATGAAAGGAAAACACCTAAAACCAAGATAACTAGGCTATCATTTAAAATCAAAGGCGAGATAAAGACTTTATCAGAAAAGAAAAACTTAGGAGTTCATCACCACAAACAAAGGGACTTCTTTAAGAAGCAGAGAGAAAAATATTCTCACTGACAGGCAAACAGTAAAAGCAATGGATAAAGCTACTACGAAGATTAAAAATAAAGTAGAAAGATCATTTGTAATTACAACAATAAAGTAAGGGCTACCCACAAACAAAAGAAATAAAAAAGAATGACAAAAACGAATATGGAGGGCGTGAGTAAAAATTGTAGTTATTTTAGAATGTGTTCGGACTAAAGCAACCATCAACTTAAAATAGACTGATGTAAACATAGTGTGGTATATGGGAAGCACATGGTTACTAACAACCAAAATGATATAACCAAGAAATAAAGAGAAAGGAATCTAAACATACCACTATAGAAAGTCATACAAGACAGCAAGACCATAAGAAAGGAAAAGAGAACTACAAAAATGGCAATAAGTACACGTCTATCAATAATCACTTTAAATGTAAATGTACTAAATGTTCCAATCAAAAGACATAGGTGGCTCAATGGATAGAGAGACAAGACCTGTACATATGCTGCCTACAAGAGACCCACTTTAAATTAAAAGCAGACACAGACTGAAAGTAAAGGGTTGCAAAAATACATTTCATGCAAACATAAATGAAAAAAAGCTGGGGCAGCAATACTTATATGAAGTAAAATGGACTTTAAACCAAAGGCTGTAATAATAAACAAAAAAGGGCATTTCGTAATAAGAATGGGATCAATCCAACAAGAGGATAAAACTCTTATAAAAACATTTACGCACCCAATGTAGGAGCACCTAAATGTATAAAGCAAATATTGACAGATATAAAGGGAGACATCCACAGTAATAGTGGGGACTTTAACACCCTATTGACATCAATGGATACATAATCCAGATAGAAAATCAAAAAGAAACAGTGGACTTAATGACACATTAGGCCAGATGTACTTAATTGGTATTTTTAGAACATTTCAACCAAAAGCAGCAGAATATACATTCTTTTCAAGTGCATATGGAACTTTTTCCAGGACAGACCACATGTTAGGACACAAAATGTCTCAATAAATTTAATAACTTTAAAGTCATAGCAAACATCCTCTCCTATTACAATAATATGGAACTAGAAATCAATTACAATGAAATCAAGGGGGGAAAAATCAAAAGATATCTTGAGACAAATTAAAATGAAAACACACAACCACCCAAATCTATGGTACATAGAGAAATCAGTTCTAAGAAGGAAATTCATAGCAATGAAGACCTACCTAAAGAAACAATAAAAATCTTGAATTAACAAACTAACCTTACACCAAAAGGCACTAGAAAAATAACAAAGCCCAAAATGAATGGAAGTAAAGAAAAAATAAAGATCAGATCAGAAAGAAACAAAATAGTCTGAAGAAACAACAGAAAAGATCAATCAAACCAAGAGCTGGTTCATTGAAAAGATAAACACAATTGATTAACTTTTAGCCAGATTCATAAGAAAGGAGAGAGGGCCCAAATAGATAAGACCAGAAATAAGAGGAGTAGCGACAACTAACACCACAGAAATACAAAGAATTATAATACTATGAACAAATATGCCAACAAATTGGACAATTTGAAAAACTGATAAATCCTAGAAACATACAAGCTTCCAAGACTGAATCAGAAAGAAACAATCTGAACAGACTGATAATTAATAACAAAATCCAATCAGTAATTTAAAAAAACTCCCCAAAAAACAAAATACCTGGATCAGATGGCTTCACAAGTGAATTTTACCAAACATCCAAAGAAGAATTAATACATATCCAAAATATGTATGTATGCCCAATGGAATATTACTCAATTATAAAAAAGCATAAAAAAGCAAATCTTACATTTGTGACAACATGGATGGACCTAGGGTATTAAGGAAAGTGAAATAATTTAGAGAAAGACAAGCACCATATGATTTCACTTATATGTGAAAATCTAAAAACAAAATGAAAATAGAAGCAGACTCAGAGAACAAATTGGTGGTTGCCCTATGGAAGAGGGTTTGGGTCAAAAAGGTGAAAGGGATTAAGAAGTACAAATTGGCAGTTACAAAATAATCACAGAAATAAATGGTACAGTCTAGGGAATAGAGTCAATAATCTATACTAATAAAAGGATAATATGTTAATTAGACCGGATGTCCTTTCTGACAAAGCCAGACCCGGGCGAAGCTGCCCATGGTCCCAGGCGCCTGCAGCTGTGGCTGGCCCAGTGGGGTCCCTAGGCCTGGACTGCGGGATCAGGCCTAAACCGGCAGTCAGACATCCCCCGAGGGGTCCCGGATTGAAGAGGGTGCAGGCCGGGCTGAGGATACCGCCCCCCCCCTCCTGTGCACAAATTTCATGCACTGGGCCTCTAGTATTGTAATAACACTATGGTGTAGGTGGGTACAAGATTTCAGATGGGATGATCACCTCATATACTGGACACCTGAAACTAATAATACTGTATGTCAACTGTACTTAAAAAAAAAAAGCCACCTCTCACTAATATGCTCAGATATTGATTTCTAAATACATATCTAATAAAAGAAATCAGGGCTTCTTGGAGAAGTGGTTGATTCCAGGGCCAGAGTAAGAAAAACAGAAGATGAGCCTGGTATATCTTATGATGCCAGAAAGTGCTAAGAAAAAAAAAGGAGGCAGCATGTCGAAAGTGTGCAGGAGCCAAACTGAAAGAGCCCCCAACAGTCAAAACTGGAAGTATATCAGCAAAAATGAGTAACGATGGCATTGGATTATAATGTGTAGTATAAAATAAGCATCCTTGTGTCCACACTGACATAAATAAGTAACTGGGGAATAGAGGACAGTGTTTCCTTACAGAAGAATTCCAACTAATAAATGTAGAAGGAATAAGGGAAACAGAAAATCCTCACTAGACCATCACAGTATTAACTGAGGCAGGCCTGCTCCACCAATTGAAATTAGTGAAAGAAGTTTAAGGAGAAACAAGATCTGTGCAAGTCTTAACCTATCTCCTCCCAAATAGTAACGTTTTAGTGAAGAAATCTGGCAGACACCACTTTAACCAAATGATCAAGGTGAACGCCACTAATAATAAGATGTTAACATCATCTCCTCCCTGATATGATACAATGAGAAGGAAACATCACTTCGGTGGTATTCTTCCCCAAAATGTACAACTCTAATAATTATTTTCTCTTGTCCAAATCTCTGAGGTGGAAGAGAACCATGTGTGCAGGTGTCTGGTGGACAATTAAGCATGAAAGTCTAGAACTCTGGGCAGAGGTTTGGACAAGAGAAAAAAACTGGAGGACAGTGAGGAGAAGTCCAAATACATTCAAGTTCAATTTGTCTTTTCAACACTAAGATCACCCCTGAATTCTCCTTTCCCTCTCCCACGGCCCTAAACTTTCACATGAATAGCCATGAACCTACACAGGGATACACACCTTCACAGAGGTGACAGACACTGAAACTGATCACACAGGCACGTAGTCCCACACACTTGCACCCAACCTAGAGAAGGGCATGCACAGGAACACACACACACACCCGTAAGTCACAGAGGCACACATGAAGACCCATAGATCACAAAGGTCCGTGCACATCTGCTGGACACACCCACTCATAGGTGACAGAGGTATATACACATACACACACCCAGACACATGTGAATATATCTACAGAGGCCACACATGCAGTTTTGTGGAGAGGGTGAGGCATGTTTTCAAGTATATAGTGAAATCTTTTCATCTATTCAGTGGAGGACCTTGACTGCTGGGGGGGCGGAGAGGGGGAGGCAGCAGCCCCATCTGGTCATTGAGCCTCCCTTTGCCATTCATCCATGTAAAACCGATCTTGAGGAGACATCTAAAAGCTCCACTGGTCTGTTATTCCACACTGTACACATTCCTGTTCCATTGCAGGTGAACCACTGGGAACTGAGAACAACTCCTTCTAACCGGGAGTAGGGGGTCCGTCCACCTGCTATTAAAGATCCACCGCAACAGTCAACTCTCCTCTTACCAAACAGCTTCTGCAGGACTTGTCCGTCATATAAATCCTCAGCCAGGTCTTTCACAATGATTCTTTCTCCAACCAGCACGTCATTAATCCAGTCAATTAATACCTAGAGAGAGAGAGAGAGAATAAGAGAAGAGCCATAAGGTGTTTTCTTATAGGCCAGCTTTCTTAATCCTGGACACATACAATCTAAATGACTACAATGACAGAACCAAATGTAGAGACCATAGCAGCACTCAGAGGGGCTGAGCAACAACACTAGGGTTTATAGGAGGCATCCTGGAGGACATGAACCCACTTTGACCGTAATCTGAAGAGGAATTAGAGGTGTCTGGCTAAAGGGGACTGCATAAGCAAAGGCAGGGCAGTGGGTGAGCTGGAAGCAAGCATGGCGTGTATGGGGGGCCACCAGGAGCAGGTCTGGTGTCCATGTGTGGCCAGGCAGGGGACAGTCTAAGGTTGAAGGGGCAGCTAGAGCAATGGAGACCCCAGAAACCACCCAGGAGTGTGGGCTTCAACCTGCAGTTGGGAAACTGCAGGCGGGTGTTTGAGCGGGAAAATGATAGATTCAGATTTGCAGTTTGAATGAACCACTCTGCACCCAGTGCCTATTGGTCTTGTTTCAACTAAAAGCTGGAGAAGTTGAAGAAGAAAAACATAGGATGGAAAATTGGAAGGGGGAATGAAATGAACATTTTGAGGGGTGCCTACATGCCAAATGTTATGCACAGTATTTCATTTAATACCATATATTTCTGTTTGCATTACATCTCCTCCACTCAGCTGTGACCATAAACCAGTTGGCTTCTCTGAGACTCAGTTTTTTCATCTGTGAAATGGGGGCTGATCACTAATTCCTTCTTCACAAGGAGCTTTTGAGGGTCCGTAATAAAAGCAGTGAAAGGAGTGAGTGGACTAAGACCCTGGCAAATGTGAGCTTATTTGCACTAGCTTCTCTGATCCTCATTATCAGCATGACTCTGGGTATTTGTCCCACTTGTGTTAAATCTTAGATGTCCACTTACTGGACCATGAGCTGCCTGCAGGCAGGCACTGACGTGACTTTATTCTCCCAGCAGTGGCTCGCGTGGTGCCTACGTAGGGTGAGTGGTCTATAGACACCTGTTGTGTCTGGGAGACAACCGGAGCCCTAATGTCTTCTTACCTTCATCAGTTCTTGGAGTTTGGGGTCGCTGCGCGAGTTTGGATCCACCATTGTTCGCACTTCATTCTCCTCTTTAAAAAGAAAAGGGGGTCAGTGCGGGTGGCTCCACTGGGAGGCATCAGGCTACCCCAGAGAACAAGAGACCCCGTTACCCAGCATGGTGTCCTCCGGGTCCAGCTCGAAGGGGATGGGGCTGAGGGGCAGGTTGATGGCGTTCATGCCCTCCTCCTGAAGCTCGGACACTGTAAGGAGAAGGAAGCACAGTCATGTCACAGCCGCCGACGGCAGGGGGGTGGATCTGACAGACGTGTTGGATATTGACACTGAGAAACAAAACCACGAAGGTTTGGTCACAGCGGTGGCTCAGCCTGCAGGCAATCCCCCAGCTCTCCTTGCTAAAAGGACTGAACTGTCCCTTGTAGCTCACCTCGTCCAGCTGTCACCCCATTCCCTTTCCTCGGAGAAAGTTGGGAGGTCTCTGCCTCCTCTCAGAAACAATCTCAGAATAAGTGAAAGCGAGGTGGGCTGGGAAGTCTTTCTTAAGTGTCTGCCTTGGGTGTCCTGCCGTCCCTCCTTCAGAGGGCTTGCTGTGGGGGCCTGATACCTGTTGACTGGATGAAGGCGCTCACCATGTGAAGGCTGCCTTTATGCTGTACCCCATCTCCATGCTCGGCTCAGCCTTCTCTCCTGATTTGGCATCCCCAAGTGTTTTTCTGATTGTCCTACTTCACCCCTTCCAGTTGCTGTGAGAAAGCCTCAGTCCAGCCTCTTTCCTAGGCTCTGGTCTTACCCCTTCAAGCTCGAAGAAGCTGAGGGCCCTAGGAGCCATCTCTCCTAAAATCAGTGACTTAAATCCTCTCACCTCTCTATTCAATTCCAGTTCGGATAATTACTTTTTACCAATCAACCACACACACAAAAACACATTCTCTCTCACAGTGTCGGTCAGCAGAAGGTTCTTCAAGAACTAACATGGCAGCTGCAATCAGCCTTAATAGAAGCCATGTCCCATCTTTCCATTTTATTTTATTTTTTATCGACTCTGGCCTCACCGATTGCCAGTATACACTTGCAAGAACTCTTGAGCACAAGGCAGCCACTTACAAAGAGTTCTTTCATATTAGCAAACTCACTGATGGTTGCAGTTGGATGGAGAACGAGATTGCCTAACAAAGGCACTCTACCCCAAAGAGACCCAACTTGCATTATAAAGCTGGCATTTCATCCCGTGGCCGTGGGCCCTTGACATTTATGTGGGATATCAGCCAGTCACCGTCTTGAATCTCCAAATTCACAGACACTCATTACCCTATAAAAGTCTCCCCCATAAAACATGATGAAAAATATGAGCAGTACCTTCAAGACCGAAATGATTCTATCGGTAAAGGGTTGTATTTGCTTTTTAGAGAACTGTTTCCTTAGACTTCTATAATATCTTCTCCTATTCCAAGGAGCGGCAGTTTGCTTCTTTTCTAGGCTGTTTCTCACAAAGCAGCAAGATTTCCATCACTTAATAAGCACTGCTGCACAAGAATGGGAAGTGAAAATAAAGTCACGCTTTATGCGGGTGAGAGGCTGCGCCTACTGGACAGGGAAGAAACGGGTTGTTACTGGCCAGGACCTTCTCTACCTACATTCTCCCCCAGGTCTGTGCTGTCCAATATGGGAGGGGTTGGCCACATGCGGCTCTTTCAATGCAGATGAATTAAAAATTTAGTTTCTTTGCCCGGTTGGCATTGCTTAGTGGTTAGCATTGGCCTATGAACCAGGAGGTCCTGGTCAGGGCACATGCCCAGGTTGTGGGCTCAATCCTCAGTGTGGGGCATGTAGGAGGCAGCTGATCAAGGATTCTCTCTCATCATTGATATTTCTTATTTCTCTCTCCCTCTCCCTTCCTCTCTGAAGTGGAATAAAAATAATTTTTAATTGAATCTCTTAGTTGTACCTATCACATTTAAAGTGCTCGATGGACCACAAGGAGCTGGTGATGACCATACTGAATAGCACAGATGTAGATTTCCATCATCACAGGAGTGGACAGCATTGTCGTAGATCAGTGGTTCTCAACCTGTGGGTCGCGACCCCTTTGGCGGTCGAACGACCCTTTCACAGGGGTCGCCTAAGACCATCCTGCATATCAGATATTTACATTACGATTCATAACAGTAGCAACATTACAGTTATGAAGTAGCAACGGAAATAATTTTATGGTTGGGTCACAACATAAATGAGGAACTGTATTTAAAGGGCCAGGAGGTTGAGAACCACTGTCCTAGATGATCTTACACATCTAAATGTTGATGTCTGCATTTAAATCTCCTGCCTAGGCCTGACCCCGAGCCACAAGCTTACTGGATGTCTTCTGTTTTGCCTATTAGCAGAGGTCTCAAATTTAGCCATCTGAAACAGAACTCTGATTTTCAATACCCTCACCCCCACCTCCACAACACTGTTCTTCCCCTACTCTTACCCTCCTCAGTAAGTAGCCCCAGCATGTATACAATGTTTTAAACCAAAAAAAGAGTCATCTGTAACAACATTTCCCCCCTCACCTTTTGCGTCTAATACACTGGCAAGTTTTGCAGTGGTTCTCAACCTTCTGGCCCTTTAAATACAGTTCCTCATGTTGTGACCCAACCATAAAATTATTTTCGTTGCTACTTCATAACTGTAATGTTGCTACTGTTATGAATCGTAATGTAAATATCTGATATGCAGGATGGTCTTAGGTGACCCCTGTGAAAGGGTCGTTCGACCACTAAAGGGGTCGCGACCCACAGGCTGAGAACCGCTGTTTTATGGGCTCCACCTCCAAACCAGGACCCAATTCCAACTGCTGCTCACCAGCACCACCACCATCATCCTGGTTCAGGCCATCCTTATCTCCCACCTGGACAACCAGAACCACCACAGGTCTACTGCTTTCTAATGCATATCCCCCCCTCAGCCCTACCCCATCTACTTCCAATTACAGTCAGAATGATACATAAAGACATAAATAGGGTCAGACACTCTCCTGCTTTAAGACTTCCTGTCATACTCAAAAGAAAACCCCAACTCCTAAGACCTAGAAAACCCTGTGATTAGCCCCCTGCCTCCCGCTCATGTTTTATTTGCTTCAAGCTCTCAATATGACCTGAAATCATTATTAGTCACAGTCTGTTAGCCACCTCTCCCATCAGAAGATAAGCCGTGGGAAGCCTGGCACTTTGTCTCTTTGGCCCACTATTAGATTCCCCAAAGAGGAGCCAGACTCCCTAGGTTAATATCCAAGATCACTTACTAGCTACTGTATGTGACCTTGGGCAAGTTCATCAACCTCTTATACTGAGTTTCCTTATTGGAAAGACAGGAATGATAAGATTGCCTACCCCCTAGGGTTGTTGAGAAGACTAAATGAGTTAATATATGTAACATATTTACTAGACTCTCTGGGTATCTGGTAAGATCTATGTAAATATATGTTATTCTTATTACTTAAAACAATACCTCATGTGCAGTGAGCATTCAAGAACTACTTGTTGAATAAATGAATGATCAAAACTGTTAATTAAGACCACCCTTCAGTTGCCCAGGTTACGGGTTGAAGCATAATTTGCCAAAGCAGTGCACAGGATACAAAAAGGATTCCAGCTTGTCCTCAGGAAAAACCTACAAAATTTTTGGCCTGACCCTGTGTGTGCATGTGTGTATGTGTGCGTGTGTGTGCATGTGTGCACATTCCTGGGCCAGCATCTCCAGCTTAGGTTTTGGAAGGAGAGAAAAGCCGCATGTGTCCCAAAACTGTTGTACAGCCAGAGCCACTTGGTGAAAATGGAGACATTTATACCTCTAAAGTGTGCCCAGAAATGCAATATTAGCAGCCAGGATGCCTAAAGGTCGGTCTGAACGGGATCTCTTTTACTTGGAGATCATTGTTAAAAATGATTTCAGATAAAAATCCCCCGTCAGAAACACTCCCCTCTGCCCTGCCTCTTTAATTCACTCCCAGAGACAAAACAAACGCGAGAAGAAAGGCTGAGATATGTTTGCAACTGGAAATGTTTTTTTCAGGAAATGATTCGGTACAGGAACATCATTCCCATCCCATTAACTGCTGACTCGGAGCCAACTGTTTGTAAAAGTGAATATGCAAACTGCCCGGTTCAGGCCTGGCCCCCGCCCCAAGGGGCCGCATTAGCGGCCACTTTCCCAAAACAGCCCGCCTGCCTTGGAGGTTTCATTTCTATTAAACCCAAGCAGGACCCAGCAGACGCCCCTCGCCAATCCCGCGCTCTAAAAGAGAAAGAGCTGCAATTGAATTTTCTCGGCACAGAATATGAATATGATGTTTATCCCCTGAACCTCCTCTAACAATCTAAAACTAGGTCTGAATGTGCGGCCCTCGGTGTCTCGCAGCACCATTAGTCATAACTTAATAAACAGATTAAATGCCCAGCGGAAGGTCGGCTGGGGAGAGCAGGGCGATTGCCTCCACTCCTGAGGCGCTCGCCACGAGGAAGGGGGCTTTGGCTTTTCTGGGAAGTGAAGTTTGACTCTGGGTCCAGCTGCGCAGCAGAAAAAAGTGCATAGATGGGCTTTGGAGTTTTAAAGAGCTGGATTTGAATCCGACTTCTATTTTTATCAGCTGCGGGACCGTATGTAAGTGACTGAACCTCCCTGAGATTCGGCATAAACTAATTCACTATGAAAAGCGGTGTAGCTGACACTGCTGGTTTCCTCCTCAATATTTATTTATTTATTTTTCCCCTGCTGAAAGAACACTCGTGTTGTTTCAGCATCTACCTCTCCCTCCCTCCTATGCCTCCAGGTGAAATCCTGGTTGGTTTATACTGATCACGATCATCTTAATTCCCTCAGCAGTGATAGCTCAAGCATTGTTTTGTGACCGCAAAATTCTGGTAAATAAGCTTTCAGAGGAAGTTTCTAGAAGCTTCTAGAATTTTTCCCTCCACTTTACAGAGAGGCCCAAGGGAGAGAAAGTATCTTTCTCCTAGCCAGTACTGCATCAGGATGGTAAGCCTGGATTTGCTGCAGCCAATTTGTTGCCATGAGGTGAGTCAGCCCAAAGGAAAACTCATTAAGTTAAAGTTGGTGGAGAAGAAAGATAGAAAGAGGGGGTTTTTCTTGATACAGTTAAGCCGCCATCTCTAAAGCCACCCTAGCTTTTATGTCTTGTTAGGAGAAATATACAGGGTCCCTTATTGTTTAAGCCAGTTGAGTTGGCATTTTCTGGTAACTGGGTCCTAAACTCCCTAATTGATTTATGAGGCACCAGGATGATAAAGTGGATGGATGAATACAGTAGGTCTGCAGTGAATGATAATTTCCCTTTCCTTTTTTTCCCCATGAAAAACAGAACAGCTGTAGGCATCTCTCACACTCCAGAAACAAGAGGAACTCAAAGAACACCAGGCAGAAATCAAGGATGGAGAGAAGAACGTACAGATTCCTAGAAGTATGGAAGGGTCCATTTATGCAAGGCCAGTGATTTCATTCATTCAACCAATAAACATTTCTGGGCATCCTCCTCTAAAGCAGCCCCTGTGCCAGCAAGGGGGATAAAGGTGTAGGGATCTGGCATGGGTCTGCCTCAAGCTGCTCACTGGTGGGAGAGGCCGGCACATAAACACAGCCTGCAGGACACTGCACTCAGGGGTGAGAGACACAACCAGAGGGCTGTGGGAGTTTCGGAGGAACAAGGCTGGCCAATGCTGGATGGGGAAGACCAGGAAGGATTCCCAGAAAGAGGGATATTTGAATTGAACTTGGAAAAATATAAATTTTCATCTGACACAGGTGCCCCACAAGAGGCACATCGTGTGTGGGGAAAAAAGTGTGCACAAACAGGGCAAGTGTTAAAAGAGTGGTGATTATGTCTGAACACTGGGAATGTAGGGAGGAAATAGGACCGGAAGGAACAGAGGGGCAAATAAGTAGGTGGGGTCCAGAGTGTGAAGGGTTTTGAATTCATCTGTTCCCCAGCACTCTTGAACTGTGCTCTCTGAGTCTACAGACAAAACAAACAACATACCAAGGGAGGGCAAGAGAATAGCTAGGATGTTCTTTCTCCTTCGGGGCAAGTGGGCCCCAGTGAGATATGTAGTCTGCTCTAGATCCTTATCAGGATTCAGATGATTTATTTCTGGTCCTCTTGAAAGCTACTAAAAGCTCACTTAACTTCTAAATGGCTCAAGGGTCCCCCCTGCCCCAGAAGATCTTGGCAGCTAGGGACAACTACATTGTCTGGTAAGCAAATCCCAACAATTTTTCTTCATGTGAAAAATCAACCAGAAAGAACATCTATATATATTTTTAAAAACCTACAGTTTTTATTAACATCGTAATAAACGGTGAGAAACTGGATGCTTACCCCTAAAATTGGAAGCAAGGCAAGATATCTCTGCTCACCATGCTCATGAAAAATCATACTAAGAATTCTAGCTAGGCCCTAGCCTGTATAGCTCAGTGGATAAAGACTAGCCATAGACTAGGAGAAAATATTTACAAAACACATATCTAATAAAAAGACTTGTATGCAAAATATACAAACACTCTAAAAACTGAACAGTAAGAAAACACCTCAACGACAAAATGGGCAAGAGCTTTGAACAAACATGCCACCAGAGAAGATGTATAGATGGCAAATTAGCATTACTGGAAATGAGTGGAGTCTGACCAAAGACAAAAGGAATAGCACATAAGCACTGTACTCTAGTTAACTGGTTGGTAGATGGTAGAAACCAGGTTTCTCACTGTTAGAGAGGGAGGTTACAGAGAAGCAAGGGGAGAAGGCTAGGATGACCCATGTAGTAATGGATTAGAGTTGGAGACATCAATAAGAACTCATGTTTAACTTAATATAGATACAGATGATTACATATTGAAATATTGAAAGACGTGTATATACATAGGTTAGTGCACACATATATTTCCATGCTGTCAGCTGAAAGGGCCTAAAAGAAATGACACTCTAGCAGGGATGAACACACCCAGTACCCAGATCTTAGTTCCTAGTACCATTCTTCAATAAAAGGGACCAGGACTCCTTGGAAAAATGGCTTATTCTAGAACTGGAGAGAAAATATACAGGAAATATACAAGATGAGTCTGGAAATAGAAAGTAGAGAAGCTGAAACGATTTGAGCAACAAAATAAAGTATTGGATTATAACCCAAACCACAAAATAAATATGAATCCATACAGATATAAATGACCAATTAAATGAATAAATGGGGGGTAGGGGGTATCTCCTTTGTAGAATTCCAAATAATTTATGTAGATCCTGTGCCCTCTAAGAAGGAGAACATTGCCCCACACTCCTCAAACGTGGGTTCTGCAGAGTGGCTTCCTTCCACAGAGAACAATATGAAAGGGGGACAACAGACACTTCACAGTGGAGAAACCTGACAGCACCACAATCATAAATCATGGGATTTGATGTGATATGTTGAATACAGCACTTACTTCTGTGCTCTTCCTCCCCCTAACCCATAACCCTACCCTAAGCATGAGAAAAGCATCAGACAAATTCCAGTGCAGGAACAGCCTAAGAAATACTTGCTTAGTACTCCTCAAAGCTTTCAGGATCATCATAAACAAGGGAAGTCTGAGAAAATGTCACAGCCAAGTGTAATATGCGATGCTGGGACAGAAAAAGGTAAAACACACACACACACACACACACACACACACACACAACAAAAACACTAAAGAAATCTGAATAAACTATGGAATTCAGTCAATAATATATCAATACTGGTTCATGGACTGTATAGCAAATGTACCACACTAATGGAAGACGTTAATAAGAGGAAAACTGGTGTAGGGCATCTGTACTATCTTTGCAATTTTCCTGTAAATCTAAAACTATTACAAAAATAGTCTATTCTTTTTAAAAACCAACCCACATTTTCTATTTTTTTCCAACCAAATGTAGTGTTCACTGGGGGAAACACATGACTTGATGGGACACACATGTTCCTTCCCATGACTAGGAGAAAGTGGTAATTTATTCAACATTAGCTGGGCCCTATGGAAGCATTTGTACAAGAGGCAAAGCACGAAGACCATTTAAAGGCCCTACAGTGCAAGCTATACTCATGCCCAAGTGAGAAGCCAGGTTTCCAGGAAGAAGTGCATGTGTTTTTTTTTTGTTTGATTCCAGGGCTGAGATGAGAAGACAGAGCTTCCTCATAACTTAAGGATGCCTGTCTGGCAGGGTCATTTCTGCTTTCCCAAGAGGGGGTTTGTCCCGTTAGTATAAGAATCACTGAAGATACAGAGGTCTCTGTAATGATTTTCTCTGTAACTGCTCAGGAAACAAGGTCTATTCATGGTCCCTGATGGGCTTTTGTGTTAGTTTTCTATTGCTGCAGTAACAAATTACCACACACTTGGTGGCTTGAAACAACACAGATTTATTAACCTTATGGTTCTATAGGTTAAAAGTCCAACGTGGGTCTCACTGGGCTAAATGAAGGTGTTGGCAGGGCTATGTTCCTTTCTGCAGGCTCTAGGGGATGATCCATTTTCTTGCCTTTTCTAGCTTTTAAAGGCCACCTGTACTCCTTGGCTTGTGGCCTCTTCCTTCATCTTCAAGCCAGTAATGAGGTAGGGGAGGGTGTCAAATCCTTTTCACATTGCATTACTCTGACCTCCTCTTCCACTTTCAATTACCCTCTAAGTACACTGGGCCACCTGAATAGTCCAGGACAGTTTCCCTATTTTAGAGTTAGCTGATAAGCAACCAAAATGTAACCCATGTAAGTTAACATAGTCACAGATTCCAGGGATTGGGACCTGGACATCTTTGGGGACCATTATTCTGCCTTTAACAGCTTTCCTGGTTCGTGGGACAGGTTCTGTTCTCAGTACTCACTCTTCCTACAACACATGGGTTCACTTTTTCTGTGTGAGATTGCCAAAGGAAATGCAAAATCCCAACCCTCTCCATCCCAGCCTTTAAACCCAGAGTTTTATTACTTTTAACTAAAAGGATACTTGTTTTAGCAGCCATAATACAGAGCATCAGGGAAACGTGGGAGCCAGCTCGTGGTGGCCTCAGAGGACTGTCAGGGTCTCACCGCACTCCGCTCTACTTGACACAGCGGTTTAGTCACCAGGGACTGACATCCGGCCCTTGGAGTGCAGCCAAACAAAGGGAATTTAGAGGCTGGTGTTGTGATGAGAGCTGACAGGGGGATCTACAGTTCTCAGTCTTATCATTTCCATGAGTGTCTTTCTCTTGGTCAGCTTTATAGTCTCTGTAGAATTGGAAGGCTGCCAAGCAAATGGCTCCTTAACATTTATTCATTGTTCAGCCGAACATGTAAGTCAGCTGCCCACCAATTGAAAGTAAGCATGGAGGGAGAAGGATGCACCATTGGCTTTCTGAGCAGTCAAAACAGTCTGAATTGGAGCACTGGTGGAGGTCTCAAGGAAGCCATGGGAGTTTAACTAAAACACTGCACAGCACAGAGGGTCCATCACCAAGCACATCACTCTTCCTTGTCTTTTGCTATGCCATGTCCCGTTATCTCTTTAAAGTGGGAACCAAAACTGTTTCCTTGGTTTTATTTTTTAAATGACTTTTTAAAAAATATTTTTATTTATTTCAGAGAGGAAGGGAGGAGAAATAGAATTATCAATGATGAGAAAGAATCATTGATCGGCTGCCACCTACACGCTCCACACCGGGGATCCAGCCTGCAACCCAGGCATGTGCCCTGACCGGGAAACGAACCATAACTTCCTGGTTCATAGGTCGACGCTCAACCCCTGAGCAACACTGGCCGGGCCGTTTCCTTGGTTTTAAAGGTCTGCTCCTCCTTAAGCAGGTGATGTGGATGTGCCATCCTAAGAGTTGACAGTAGAAAACGCCAAACCGTTGGCCATGCATGTGCATCTGTGTGTCTGCATGCCCCCTAAGCACTTGGAACAGTCATGGAGACCACAGAACTTGATCTGATATGCTGGTTAATTACACATGAAGAGTGGGTACAATGAGTGACCCAGGACAGCCTGTGTAGAACTGGCTCTTCTTCTGTCTTTCATTCATAAACATGGATGGACACCTCAGGTGACAGGGGGTGGGCCAGGAGCTCTGACTACGAAGATAAAGAAGTCCTTCCTTTCTGGGGTCAGGAGGCTCCTGAAGGGCAGCTACCTGTGGTGGCCCTCAGAGCCCTGCACAGTGTCAGGCACACGATAAACACTCCATAAGCTCGGAAGATGCTGTAGGGAGGGGAGGGGAAAGGCGAATGCACAAAATACAATGCAATATGATAAGCGCTTCCACCCAAGTCCTGAGAGCAGAGTGCCCCTCCAGGAAGGAGGGAGCAACAGAGGAGGGACTAGTACTTGATGTGACACTCTTTAGGCAGCACTGGAACACTGCGAAATAGATGACAGGCTGTTCAGGATGAAGAAATGATGATGTAGACATGAAGGTCAAAGAGCCACAGGGAATGAAATGAAGAAGCTGATGCAGGTGATATCTAAAGGTAAAAGCAAGTGAGGTACAGAAGCTGTACAGGGTGCCTGGGGCCCCACTAACCCTCTGGTGGCCTCAGCATCTCCCACACCCTCCTCTGTTGCTCCCTTCCACTCTCTCTAAAAATCACTGGAAAAAATATCCTTGGGTGAGGATTAACAAAAATATAAAATAAATTATAAAATAATGGATTGATTTATTTCTGACTGAAAAAGAAAAATATGCTCATTTAAAAGAACCCTGAAAATATTAAAAACTGCCCGGCCAGTGTGGCTCTGTGGTTGAGCATTGATCCATGAACCAGGAGGTCATGGTTTGATTCCAGGTCAGGGCAGATGCCCGGGTTCTGGGCTTAATGCCCAGTGTGGGTGTACAGGAGGCAGCTGATCGGTGATTCTCTCTTGTCATTGATGTTTCACTCCCCCTCTCTCTCTCCCTTCCTTTCTGAAATCAAGAAAAAACAAAAACCAACATATTTAAAAAAAGAGAAAATATAAAAAAATGAAGAAAAAATATTTCCTATTGTTTAGAGATAAAATGTTAACATACTGTATTTTCTTACAAGCTTTTCTATTTTATACACATATGCACGTGTGTGCATGCACACACACACACATACACACACTAACATACTGGGTACATGTGTGGCCTACTTTTATTGTATTATATAGTACTAGAGGCCCGGTCCACGAAATTCATGCCCTGGTGGCTGGGGGAGGGGGAGTGGTCTCCTCAGCCCAGCTTGCACCCTCTTACGGTCTGGGACCCCTTGGGGGATGTCCAGGACCCCTCCCTCCTTACTGCATGCCTGCTTGTTGCTCCTTGCCACTCGACTCACTGCTCCTTAGCACTGCTGTGGAGGCAGGAGGAAGGAGAGGCCCCCCGCCACCGCTGCTGCACTTGCCAGCCATGAGCCTGGCTTCTGGCTAAGTGGTGTTCCCCCTGTGGGAGTGCACTGACCACCAGGGGGCAGCTCCTCTATTGAGCGTCTGCCCCCTGGTGGTCAGTGTGCATCATAGCGACTGGTCGTTCTGGTCATTCCGCCATAATGGTAGCCTAGGCTTTTATTATATAGGTGGCCTACTTTTATTGTATTGTATAATCTCATTAGCTTTCTTTATGCCATAAAAAATATCACTTTAAATGGCTTCCTCAATCTCTCTTGAAGGTACACACATATGCTACTTAACCGTTCCATAACTCAGGGACATTTAGGTGGTTTCCAGTCTTGGGGGGAGGCGGCTGCGTCTGGAAGGTTGAGTCATCAGCCAGCTATGAAGGGTGAGTGAGAGCCCAGGCAATGGGACCGGCTGGCGCAGAATGTGGGGCCCCTGGGGACTAGTCAGGCCACAGGACCTCCTCTCTTTCATGGATGGGAAAGCTGTAGTCTAGAAAGTATAAAAAATGCCCCTGAAAAGTTTCCTAGAAGATAATTCTAACAGCCATCTCCTTTCCCTGGTATCTGAGTTTGGAGTCCTTTGAAAGCAGAAGAAATCCCAGGGAAAAGGGTGAGGGGAAGTGAAAGCGAGTGACAGAGACATAGGAAAAGCCAATGAAGGGGGCGCATGTCACTGAGCTGGTCACCTATGGGCCACTGAGCCTCAAACGCCATGTGGGCTCTCTGAGGAACTGTGTGATTTCCCCAGGAGATCTCCCCGTTAGTTGAGGCTCCCACAGGCTTCCCTGGGTAACAGCTGTGAGGGCTTTGGAAGCCAGAGCCACAGTGAAGTAGAGGTGCCAGGTTCAGGTGGCAGCCTGCTGTGCGCACCAAACTGTCTACCGTAGCTGGGCTGAAACAAGAGGTGGCCGGGGAGTGTGACATGCAGTACAAACGCATCTGCTGTTCACCTAGAGATTCAGGGGCACCAGGACCCTGCCTCCTACTCCCCCTAGGAGAGAAATCCCAGGAGAGCAGGTGGGAGTGAAGGCATAGATAGCAACCAATCTGGAGGGGAACACAGTCTTCTTCACCACAGAAGAAGCAAACAAGAATGGATGGCCTGCAGAATCCTGTTCTTCACATTATGACCCTAGGTCAGTGCCAGTCTAAACAAACATCTGCTCAGTCCTGACTCTGACGTGCCCAGGCTGGAGACGCGGAGATGAGCAGGACGTGAGTCTCGCTCCTGACTTGCTCAGGTGCAGTCTAAGAGGACCTCAGGTAGGGGTGAGTGGGCAGGTTGTTTCCATGAGAGCACAATTTCTGAAGACAGGGGAAGGGAGGTGACCTGCGCTGAGCTCGTGCCACAGGCGAGGCCCTGGGCGGAGGGTTTCCGTTCATTCCTCGTCATCTACAACCTTCAGGAGCAGAGACGCCTGCTTCTCGGGGACAGAGCCGAAGCTTTGGGACCAGGTCATCACCACGCCATCATGATCAGTGTCTCAAGAAGTCCAAGCCTCCTGCATCTGATGGGATGGGGACTTGTAAAATATGCTCATTCCCTTCCTCCCACCCTTGAGCACTGATTGAGCACCTGCTGTATGCCATGCACTATTCTAGGAAAGAACTAACCCTTGCCCTGGGAAATAAGTCACATACACCCAGAGCCCCAGTGGGCTGAGGGCCAACACAGGCCCGGCTCCAGTGACGAGGGAGCCGGAGCTAGCCTTGCGCTGCCAGGAGGGGCCAGGGAGGGCTTCATGGAGAAGGTGGTGCCAGGCCCTTTTGTGGCTCGGTCTCTGTTCCTCTCTCCATCTCACTTACTCCCGTCTGTCAATATGCCAGTACATCTGTGTGCCTACCTGAAGAATACCTGTCTCCTCCATTATTCTGAGTGCTCCAAGAGGACCGAGGCTTTGCCCACCTCTGCACGGCAGCACCCGCCCCACAACACGTGCCTGATGCTCACTTACTGGATCAATGAATGGTGCGGCAGTGCTGGCCCCTGAGCAGGCCACACGGCCAACAAACCTCTCCACCTTCCAGAGCAGAGCCAAGCATCAAACATGGGCAGGTCTGGGCTTCAGGAAGAGAAGGACAAGGGCCTGGAGGCAGCCAAGGGGAGCGCAGAAAGCACTGACACATTCTGGTTCTGAGCGTGGGGGTCTGGGACGTTTCGTTACAAGCATTTTTGCTTGCAATTTACATATCCTCAGCGCAATGACCGAGTCCTGTCCCATCATGGAAACCCGGGAACTACCACACTAGCCGTGGCAACACGTTGTCAGTCGTGCCCCGCAAGAGCCACTGCGGCTGCCTGTTTTTGTTTTTCTAAAACCAACAAGCCATGTTGACAGCAAATCTGTACTGAGAACCTATTAAAGAAATTGTAGTAAATCAGAGATGCTTTAACTGCCTGTCTGGCGTCCCGCTGATTGCAAGCCTGACACTTGACTGTAGCTGCCTTTGTACAGTCTCCCATTTGATTCCATTCCCCGGATAATTACTGAGTCTTGACTATGTGCAAGGCAATGCGTTGGGGCCTCATTCCCATTGCGTCTTTCAGGCCCAGAGTATAATTTAACTTATGGACAAAAACAGGCACAACAGGAGCAGAGAGTGACAGAGGCCACCAGAAACTGGGCAGACTATTTCAAAGAAGATAACATTTTACCATGTAAGCAGGTGTGCAGTAGCTGGTACCACACACACGCTCACTCATTTGCTTAAGCATGCATTCAACAGCATTCCCGAGCAACTTTCCTGGGCCAGGCCTGGTCCTGGGTCCTCGGGTCAAAGGGAGGAATGAGCCCCAGCCCCAGTGTACAGCAGAGTACCCTGTGGAAGCCAAAGCAGTAACACTTAACTCCTCGGGAAGTGGAAATCAGGGAGGACTTCTCAGAGGAGATATTTTCCTTTGCCTCTTAAAAGAGTAGTTCACCAGGTGCAGAGGAGAAAGACATACTGGTACAAAAGATCTTGAGATGTGAGAACAGGCACGCTTTCAAGAAGATTGTGGTAGAGTAATGTGTCTGTGGGGTGTCAGAATTAAGCTGAGGGCCAGAACATACAAAGTGTGGATTTCATCCTGAAAGCCACTGAAGGATAAGCAAAGCAGGGCTCTGCACGTTTGTAGGATGGCTGGGCAAAGGTTCCCTAGTGGACTCCCCTAAGCGGGAAGTCTTCCTGGGATGGGACCTACTCCAGATAAGGCTGTCTGGGCTGGCCTGGGCTATGGCCAATCCAAGGGAGATTTTGGAAGAATCCCAGCCCTATCTCCTATTTGACTTTCCTTCCCCTCTAGAGTGGAAATCATAATACTTAGCTCACAGGTTTATAATGAAGCGCTGATCACATCACACACACTGCCCAGCCTAGTAGGACAAGCCTAAGTAAGCTTCAGTATCTGCCAGTCTACCCTTCCCCATGCTTGCCGATGTGTGCCTGAGTCATGCGTATCAGCACCCGGGGAGGGAGGGACTGCTCAGAGATGATCTAATGAAACAAGAATGACTTTGGCAAGCCAACAGAGCTCTAAAACAAAGTTGGAGGAGATGTTAAGAAATTATGATCTATCCCCTTGTCTTGGGTTTCAAACAGATGACAAGAGACAAGACGATGAAAAGATAGAAAAGTAAAAGACTGATGAAATGCTTTACCAAGCAGGACATTTTGGAGCAAGTGGCATTCTGAAAGTACCCAGGCAGGTTGGAGAAGGACTATGTTATAGTTGCTATGGAGACTGGAAGGTGGGATGGCGATGGCAGTGGAGGTGATGGCAGTGGTGGTTTCGATGGGCGGTGGTGCTGTTGATAGTGGTGACTGGTTTAGAAGAATTTTCAGAGGCGGGAAAAAGTGGTGCTCAATATCCATAGCACCTGGATTGTGGACCCTAAATAATAATGCCATTTCCCACTTAAGGGAAGCAGGGCTCCTTGGAGAAATGGCTGATTCTAGATCAGAGGCAGAAAATAGATGAGCCTGGAACAGCTTATTGCCAGAAACCAATAAATTATGAATTTCTACCAGGTAGGGTCGTATCAAAAAGGTTTCCATTGGCCAAAACCAGAAAACTTTGAGCACCAATAAGGACAGTAACTGCAATATCTTGAAACATAGCAGATATATTTAAATCCATGAGTTAATAATGATACTAGAAAAACAACAACAACAACATCTCTCTAGTCACCTCTGGAGGATGCTAAGAAAACCACCCATTTTGAAAACTGGTAAATAAAGGGGAAATAATCTAACATTTAGCCTATCTTTCTCAATCAAATGTACCTGTGGCTGACCAAATACTTATTGAGGTACGTTTATCTTTAGAAAGCATTTTAGATAATATATAACAATGAAACAAATGAATTGGAATTTAACCATTGAAAACCCTAATGAATTAACATATGCAGGCAACGATCACCAATGGCTTCTCATAATGAGAGACAGACAATCAGATATAATGCCTCCCTTGCCCCCCCACCCCCAAATGACACAACACCATCAAGGCTAGATCTACCTACCAATTTTTCAGGGGTCAGAGGGGCTTATTATCTGACACCATCAATGTATAGCTAGCAAAATCTAGACTGTGGGAAACTCTATAGATTTCTTCCATAAATATTTCTCAAGGAATAAAAGAGATCTGAGAGAATGTCAACCAGTTGCAATGCCCAGGACTTAGTTTGATCTTGAGTTCAACCAACTGTAAAAATAATAAATGAACCCATCAAATTTATGAGACAGAATAGCTGAAGATGTTAAGGAATGATTAAATTTTGTCTGCATGTCATAAAATTGTGTTTTTAAAAAGAACCCATATCTTTAAGAGCTATAACTAAAATATATATACTGAAATAATATGTCTGGAATTCACTGCAAAAGAATGTACTGGCAGAGGCTGAGGGTCAGATGGGGCAGATACATGAAATAAGATCGGCCACGGATTAATCGTTGTGTTGAAGTGGGCGAGGGTTGACTGAGGGTGTGTTACGCTATTTTTTCTGCTTTTGTATACGTTACAAAATGGCTACAGGAAGAGCTTCTTGTAGTAGTGAGTTTTTCTTTCATGGTACTTCACAACTAGATTCTGGATGTGGGGAGCAGAAGAAAACCACAAGCTTGTTTTGTAAAATAAGGAGACAGATCCGGGCAAGTAAGAAAGAACAAGGTCCATCTGGAAAAAACAAAGCAACCCATGTGGCAAGCCTAGATTAATAGCTTTAACATATAATGACTTCATTATAAAAATCCATAGTCTATCAAAGCCCCTAAGGCACGTTACTAAAATAAATTAAGTGGCAATTTATCTAGAGAAAAAGATACGTAAGTAACTAGGAAATATTGGGGGAAACATTGCTCTCCCTTGGTCTCCACAGAGATGTCAATAAAACAATGAAATGCTTATCAGCAGCAGCCAGGACCCTCTCAGCACCTTCCTTTCCTCGGCTTCTGCTCCACCCACCACCCCCATCACCAAAGGGTAAGCACCAGCTCTGCTTAGGAGCCTTCCAGGGGTCAAACCCCCTGGATCCCTCAAAGTCTCCTCATTTCCCCCAAGAATGGCTATTCTCTCTGGCTGGGACCCTCCAGACGAATGCTTTCTCAGAGAGTGCAAACGAATGAATTTGGGGTGTATTCATTCATCAACTGGGAGTGGGCTTTTAATCTGTGATGAAAGCACTGCAGACCCCAGGGAGGAGCCAGGTCTCCCCTCCACATCTTCAGGGGAGCCAGCAGAACTCACCAAGGCCATCCCTCGGGCGCCTATATGCCTGAAAGTTGCTCACGTCTAGCCTTTCTACTCCTTTATTAACGGCAGTCTTCTCAGAACTTGGACCAAGGAGCCCAAACTGATGTGACCTTTAACCTGTCAAAATCCATGGGGAGGCATTGCAGCCCAGCCATAAACCCAAACATGTGAATTTTCAAACCATGTTTAATCTGGGTGGAAACAGAGTCAAAAATCTTGCCAAGAACTTGCATGGACATCAATCAAACCCATTTCAGATCCTGTCTTAATCTATCTATTCCAAACAATCGGGGGGAATTGGGAAGGCCCATTAGGCGTTACTGACTACGAGCTCTTAAAGTAAGCGATTTGTCCTGTTCATACTGCTGTCACTAATGAGAATCACAACACCCTCTCGGCTCCAGCATGGGACAGAGCTGGCTGTTAGGTGTTAGGAAAAGCATTTAGCAGGCTAATCGCTCACAGAGGCCAAAAGCGGCTTTCTACACTTTCAGAACGAACACGTAGATGCCCCAGGAACAGGACAGCAAGCAGTAAAGTCAGGGAGAGTTGTTCTTTTTTAAGCCCTTCATCCCTTGATTTCTTCATCCTCACCTCCTCCCTCGACCCCTGAACATCTTACACACACACACACACACACACACACACACACACACACACACACACTTTCCCTCCATATCTGTCTCTAACAACAGAGCTAGGCTAATGCAGGTCAGCTTGATATTAAAAAACCTTCAGAGGCAAGAGGAGGGGGTACTTACCACCTCAGAAGCCCAAACACCAGAGATGAGCCAGGAGCTGGCCAGGGCACTGCCAACAGAGAATCCGCCCCCCCCCCCATGGTAGCATGCCCAGCTTGGTCCAGGCTCTGACCTACCTTTAGGGCAAAGCGCCCCGCAGCCCATGGTCTAGGATGTCAGCCACAGTCATGGTACCTTGTGCCCCGAGCTGACCTCTCCGTGTAGCTGCCACACCCCTCTGCTTTTGGGCTAATTTTCAGAGGTCGGGAGGGCTGCAGAGCTTTAGGATCTTTCAACCGTGTCCTGAGGAGAACGCTGCCTGCTCGATACAACTGTCAGCTCAGTGCATCGGCCGAGAACAAGTGGCTGCCTATATAATTTAATATGATGCCACATGAGACTCCTAGACCTGCTGCAAAGCAAGCAGGAGTCTGCCTCTCTCCTCCTGGCAACTGGAAGTCTAGAGCGCCTGCCTGTTGCTGCCGAGTCTGGGTATACACCTAGAGTCACCCGCAGAGCTGGGCAGGGGTGCAAGGAGTCAACTGCTGGGGGCTGATGAGAAATGAGTGTCATCCGGGAGGACGTGGCATTTCTTAGTCCACCACAGCCTCAAGGTCATAAGCATCTCCTTAGGCAGACGCCAGTTGTGGGCACAGCTATGTGACCCCAGGCAGCTCTGGACATAAAGTAGCCATGCCACGCCCTCAAGCCTTTGCTCAGTTGTTGTGGGGAACCTGTCCGTTCTGGAGAGATGACCTAAACTCACAGATAGATAATGAAAATGTGAGGGCATCTACACGCACACTATAGGCATGAATTCATAATCTTAAGCATGTGTTAAGGATGGGAAGCAAACAACTTGAATATTTGTAATGTTGGCCCTTTGGGTTTATTGGCTGGTTGGCTGAATGCAATGTCCTCTCAGCGGGAGGCAGGACCGGGTACTGTGCCTGTTTCGCTGGCAGTGAAAGCAGGAATGTGACCCAGCAGCAGCTGGGCTGCTTTCTCAGACACTGGGACCAGTTCATCTGCGCTCTGGTGGAACATCCCTGCGGAGTCAGTCCTAGGACTGGTTCCCGAGATGCCGGATCTTGGGGAACTTGGCAGGGATGCCCACCACTGTGGTCAGTCCTCCAGGACCCTGTGCCCAAATCACCTCGCCCCAGGGAAAGTTGGGGGGGGGGCGGGCGGGGAGGAAGATAGGCCTGCTGAGAGTCAGTCCTAGGGAAGGTCTCTGGGCTGGAAGGAGGCACCATAGCCAATGAAGCAGGGGATTCCTCCTACTCCATCTGACCCCAAAGACCAATGTGCGGCTCAGGCTGGGAGACAGTGCTGCAGAGGGGCTCAGGGATGCTCAAGAGCCAGGAGCATCAGGCACCTGGCAATGGCTACAGGTGCTTTGTGTACCGGAATGAAGGGTGGGGGGTTAGACTCAAGGAACTGACCCAAACCCCCCTTTTCAGTCCCCTCTAGCAGGCTGGCAGATGAGGTTTTTATTGTTGCTGCTGGGATTTGGGGGGCGTGAGGAGGTGGTAGCAAGAGGCTATCTTGGGTGCTTTCCCCTTTTTGAATAAGGTACTACTCTAAGGCCCTATGGACCACTTAAAATAAGGAGAAATCTGGGATGTAATTACTATGCTACCCATAACGGGGCCTTTTCATAATTATCAGCTTTATACTTATCATGTAAGAAACACCATATTCTTCAAATAGCTAATACCTAAAAGGCACAAAGTATGCAAATTCAGCTCACAGTTTTTTTTTTTTATTACTAATTATTATGTGGCTGGCATTAAGTTGACCTTGCACACATTATCTCATTTAGTCTATGGGATGCAGAATTTATAAAAGTGAATTTATGTCAAACTTGCTACCCACCACATCAGAGCATGTAAAAGAGAAGTCTAGAAATAGCACTGCAGGACTGGGCTAAAAGGTTTTGATTCACAGCAAAGGAAATTTAATTAAGCATGTAATGTCAATTACTGTCATTCCTAATCATATTACACCTCCCCAGAAATAATACAGATATAAAAGTCTAGAGTTACCTGCATGTTTGATGTAAATAGGATAAAATTATCTAAGTTCTGAAAATATCCAGATATCAGAAGGAAGAAAGTACCTCCACCTAGCCTCACATGTCATCAAATTTCATTAGGCAGGGACATGAGCATCCCGCCGCAAGGAAGCCCATCCCTCCTCTGAGAGCAGGTCGTAAAGACTTCCAAAGGTGCCGCAAAAGCTGGGGTGTCGCCTGGTTGGTTTGGCTCAGTGGATAGAGCATCGGCCTGCGGACTGAAGGGTCCCAGATTCAATTCCAGTTAAGGGCACATGCCCAGGCTGCAATCTTGGTCCCCAATGTGGGGAGTGTAGGAGGCAGCTGATCAATGATTCTCTCTCATCATTGATGTTTCTATCTCTCTCTCCCATCCTCCCTGAAATCAATAAATATATATATATATTTTTTTTAAAAAGCTGGGGTGTAACAGGTCACAATTTTTTAGCTGCTGTAAACAATCATGACCTGCTTGTTTTCTTTGTTTTGTTTTTAATATTTTTATTGATTTCAGAGAGGAAGGGAGAGGGAGAGGAACATCAACGATGGGAGAGAATTACTGATTAGCTGCCTCCTGCACGCCCCACACTGGGATTGAGCCCGCAACCCAGGCATGTGCCCTGACCAGGAATTGAACCGTGACCTCCTGGTTCATAGGTCAACACTCAAAAACTGAGCCACGCCAGCTAGGCACGCCCTGCTTGTTTTGACAAAGCTCAAGAGAGGCCAGAGAGCAGATGCTCTCAACCTGTCCCCATCACTTTTTGGAGCCTGTGTGGTGAAAAGGACCAGATCCTTCCACAGGGCAGCTTCAAGGTCCAGTGGAGGGAAGGAACCACAGGAGAGCAGAAAATCACGGCACAGATGCTGAGCCACCGGTAGGCCTCAATAGGTCCATCCACAGGCATCTAAAACCCTGCCACTTCATTCATTCCCTGGTCCCTTAATCCCTTTCGGGGTGTGCACCACTGTCAGACCCTGAGCTGAATAGTGGAGTCACTAAGGGGAGCAAGAGAGCAGCAAAGTCCTTGCACTCTTAGGGTTACAGTCCCTGGAGGAGACAGGCACCAGCTTAAGACACACACCGATGTACAGATACAAGGCACGCTCTACCGAGTCCTAGTGTCTACATATCTGGAATGGGTTAATATTAAAGGATATTTATTCCACAAGGCATGGCAAACATGAAATGAGTCAATCTCGATAAAGCTTTTGGATTAATACAAATCAATGAAAATGTGACCACGATGACTATTACTATCCTTACTACTAATGAACGGCTCTACCAGGTACTAGCTGTGTGACCTTGGACAATTGTACATAACTTTCTCATGTTCCAGGTTTCCCATCTGTGAAATGGGATGACAATAACTCCTAAAGAAAAAGATGAAATGCGTTAATAATATGTAGAAAGTGTTTGGAACAATGCCTGGCACACAGTAAGAGTGTGATAAATGTTAGTTGCTAGTGGTGATAATTATTTTGCCAGAATCTTAAGACATCACGTCAGCTCATAATATGCTTACAATCTAGCCTAGGACTTCTCAACAGAGGCACTGTTGATGCTTCGGACTGGGTTAAGTCTTTGTTGTGGGAGCCGTCCTGCGAATCGCAGGGTGTTTAGTGGTATCCCTGGCCTCTACCCACTGAACGTGAAGAGCATCCACCCTCAATCATGACAACACAAATGTCTCCAGACATTGCTTAATGTGCCCCCAGGAGGGTGGAGGTGGGGCAAAATGCCTCACAGAGAACTATGGGTCTAGCTGGAAATTATAACGTATCCACTGGAAGAGAGACAATGCAGAGCTGGAATCTGCGGTCCTAGGGAAAGGAACAGCAGTGAGCCAATGAGGGGAGTCCCTCAACGGAGAGCAAGGGGAGGCTGCTTAGAAGACAGGCCATAAATGGTATTCATGACGATTCTGAATCTATAGCCTTTTGCTAAACATAAACATTACTTTATTGAGATCTGACATTTCAAAGCAAGTTAAACATCATCACTAAACCTAAATTAAAGCAGCTATAATATACTGACTATAATTTTCCATTATATATCGTTTCCTCCTCTCACCAAAATTCTGATACAGTTTCTTGGCTAAATTTCACCCCAAACTGATTTAGAGAAGCTGGGTGGGGGAGCGAAGGGAGCAGGAAAGAGAACCTTTTGGGTCACTCCTAGAGAACTCTGGAGCAACGCCCAACTGACATCTGTGGAGATGACTCCAAATTTTAACCAAGAGGCAGCATGTGAGTCTGCTTTCATGAGGGGCAATGTCTTGCCCACCCTGATCCCCAGATGCTGCACCCCATACCATCCCCACGATTGGAACCATCAGACCCTCATCTTTAACTCGGACCTCCTTAGTGTCCAGGATCCAACTTGACCAGAGGTTGTCTTGGACTCAACAGCATCGTCACTTGACTCTAATACAGAGCTTCATCCCAGTACTTGACAGAGGTGAGGAGATTAAGAAGTACAAATTGGCAGTTAGAATACAGTCATGGGATGTAAAGCACAGCTTAAGGAATATAGTGAATAATATCGTAATAACTACATATGGTGTCAGGTAGGTACTAACTAGACTTTTCGAGTTGATCACTTTGTAAGTTGTATAATGTCTGATCACTACGTTGTGCACCTCAAACTAATATAATATTGTATGTCAACTGTAACTGAAAAATAAAATAAATGGGAGAAAAGGGGATTTAGAACCACAGCTGTAGTAGACAGAATAATGGCCCCTCAAAGATGTCCATGTCTTAATTTCCAGGACCTGTGACCATGTCGTCTCACACAGCACCATGGATTTTGCAGATGTGACTAAAATGGGGGACGAGTATCCTGGATTATCCAGTTGGGCTCAACGTCATCACAAGGGGACTTGTAAGTGAAGGAGGCGAGTCAGAGTCGGAGAGAGAGGAGAAGCTGCTGGTTGAGAAGATGGAGAAAGAAAGGGGCCCCAAGCAAAGCAGTGCTGACAGCCTCCAGAAAAGGATGGAAAAGGCGAGACTGGATCCTCCCCAAGAGCCTCCAGCAAGACACACAGCCCTGGTGAGATACTGACTTAAGTGCAGCGAGCCCCCTGTCGGACTTCTAACCTACAGGACTGTAAGATTACAAATGTGTATTACGTGTATTTTTTTAAGGAAAAACCCCACACAAACAACTTGTGTTCGTTCCCCAACAGCGGGAGTGGTCTCTGCGATGGGTAACTGGAACCCTACAGGGTTTCTAGCCTTTCTGTTTTTGCCTTTTATACATTTTAGTAACATACATGGTATCTACTTCCAGGGCTAATGACTGAACGCAGAGCGCTCACACACACTGTCCTCAGGCTCCTCTCCCAGGTGTTTTCTACCGTGAGAATTCAGGTGTCCAGGGCTTTGCTCAAGGTCGCACAGAAAATGAAGCGTGCAATTCCACAGACACGCTCAAAGAATCTGCGTGCAAGTGCTTAGTATGTGCCTTTCTGGGAGCTGCTGCCCCAGGGAGCAAGATGCCAGTGGGACCTGGATTTCCCAGACAAAGCCAATGCACCCAAGCCGCCTGGGACCCTGTCTGCAGGGCTGGGGCTGGGCAGTGAACTCCGGCCCCTGGCACCTTGCTGGGCACATGAGGTGTGCCAGAGCCCAGAGTCGGTGCACACCCATCCCCAATGGCTGCACGGTTACAGGAGGGATCCGGGACAAGGTATTTGCAAGTTTCACATTTGCGCAATGAACTCTCCCCTCTCCACCTCCTATTTTTTTTTTTTAACAGATTAGCATTTGAAGCTTTAAAAATACCACACAAAATATACACTAGAGATTGTATCAGCTTCTCCCTGCAGTTGTGGGAGGGGTATAACTAGACTGATCCTTAGTAGTTGGAAATGAAGCCATTTCACACGAGTATAAGCTGCTACAGTTGAGGATTTGAGTAGCACATGGAACCTTATCACCTGTTAGAAGCAGGTGCCTGGGCATTCATGGGGCACATTTAGGAGAGAGGAGACAGAGGGTTCCCCAGCTGGTGGATACAATGCTGTACTGAAGTAACCGCCCATCCCATATGGAGGTAAAGCATCCGGCATTCAGCCCTGAGACAATCTACACACCATAGGCAGTTAGAGGTGTGTTCTTACTTTCTCATTTTATAAAACTGGGCGACATGAATAATGTCTGAAGTCAACAATAATGCAACAATGAAGCAGAAACCACAGAACACATTTTTACCATAGGAAACCGATGAACTGTACCATTTAGACTCTTATTGATCCTCATAATTAGACAAAACTAGTTTTTACATGACCACAATCATTACTGCCATAGAGTACTTTTGTCACTTAACATTTCAAAATATATCTTCCCTAACACTTACAAAGCGGACATATTTGATATTTTAATGGTAATACTTATTTATCCTTGACTGTTATAATGTATGGAAGTCACACAACTGTTGGTAATTTGGGTTGTTTCACTGCAGGTAAAACTATATTCATATCTATTCCTTTCCTTGGGAAATTTCCAAAAGTGGAATTATTGGGTCAAAGTAAAGGATTGCTTTTTCTTGTTGTTGTTTGTTTGTTTAAATATGTTTTTATTGATTTCAGAAAGAGAAAGGGAGAGGGAGAAAGGAATAGAAATACCAATAATGAGAGAGAATCATTGAACAACTGGCACCAGCATGTCTCCTACCGGGGATCAAGCCTGAAACTCGGGCATGTGTCCTGACTGGGATTTGAACTGTGACCTCCTAGTTCATGGGTCGATGCTCAACCACTGGGCCACACTGGCTGGGCAAGGATCACTTTTGTGACATATCATCACTCTGTTCTCTAGGAGAAAAAAAAGATAATTTATAGTGCCTTCTGCAATGTATGAATATATCTGTTTCCACAAAGCCCTGCCCATGTTATATTTTACACTTTTATTTATTTTTGATAATGTAATAGGTGTGATATGATAACCCATAGTTGTTTTAACTTGAATGTATTCAATTACCTCCCTGGGATTTGTTTACAGTGAATCTTTCTCTTGTGTGAATTATCTACTCATATCCTTTGACCATCTGTCCAATGAAATCTTTAAGATTTATATAAAACTCCCAAAGTGTCTGGATATTAAGTTCTTAGCTGTTATGTTTACTGCAACTATTTCCCTAAGCTGTTGCCTTTCTTTTTACCTTTTAGTTTTGTTGATTTCCTTCGTATTAAAAAAAAAAAAAAGTGGGTTATTTTAAATGTAATTGAACCCATCAAACTTGTCACCGATAATTTCTTCAATTGCTTCAATAGTCAGAAAATTGTCTTTTCTCAACAATTGGGATAAGTATACCATTAAAAACAGCTCTTTAAGCCATCTGGCATTTGTTGTGGTATAGGGATACAGCAACCATATTTTTTGAATCAAAAATTGGAACATGTGATCCAAGTGCCAGTATTCGTATGGGCAAAATGGGACAGAATATTTGAAATTGAGACTGTCCTGGGAAATTGAGGACATATGGCCTCCGTATGCATGGAGCAAGCTGCTATTTTAAAGGTATAGTCCCAGGCCCTGCTTTTCTTAGCTCCTGTCAGCTCTAAGCAACAGAGTTGGTTTTTTTTTTTAGCTTAAGGCTCACCTTACCAGAGTCCTGAGCCCAACCCCATTAGGGCAGGCAGCATATCAGTAGTCAGTCTCACCAGAAGAAAGGGTCCAGAATTAATTATGTTGCAAAAGCCCAGTGCTCACTCCTCCATATCCATCTCTGCCTTCCGCACCCTGCTCCCTGCACTGGAGTGGCTGCACCAATGAGCACCCTGGCCTTCTGCCTTCAGTTTAAGTTAGACCAATGGGAAGTGTCCCCAAGAGGACCAAAGAGAGAGAGAGAGAGAGAGAGAGAGAGAGAGAGAGAGAGAGAGAGAGAGAGAGAGAGAGAGAGAGAGACAGGCTTGGGGCACTGCTTTCCTGATTCCCTTGCTGTGGAGTCACCAGGACCAGAGGCTGTCGATTGTGGGGCCCTTCTCATACCACTGTGTCTATGTTTGGAATTCAATAACCCTCAGATCTAGGAGTGGTAACAGCCCCCCAGGGTGACCAGCCCAAGGATGGAGTGTATTTAGCTTACCTCTTTTAAATACACCCTTTATTAAACTGTTTTCAAGTTACACAGTTTGAATGTGCGGGGACCTGACCTAACCCAGGATCCAGGCTGCCTCAGTGAACAAGAACACGTGCAATCACAGGTGGTTTCTCCCGACCCCATCACTAAGTCAGCTCTGTGCACCAATGGTTAACAGCCTAGTTTTCTTTCACAAGTAGAGCCCTCCCCTAGACCGAAGCCCACATGACAACTTGGCCAGTCCCTTCCTGGGAAGACAGGACTTCTCCAACCCACCCATTACCTGCAGAACTGTTTGACCTCAATATACTACTAGGCACTGCAATCTAACTTGAAATCCTGAATTTCCTGTCCTGGTACTACCCTATCCCAGCAGCTTTCTCTTCCCAGGCAATGGTTCATCTATAGTGCAACAGCCAGTGGCTTCTTTCTTCAGTGGCAACCAGAATCCCAGAGACTATATAATGCCTTTACGATACACTGGGCTGAGTGTTATTATACATAAAAATGGTTCAGTCATAGTAAACACTAGGTGATAATTGTCTGAGCTACTTATTCCTGGTCCCCAACACCTTCATTAGTGGGGACTCATTTCTTCTTCTTCTTCTTTTTATTACTGATTTAAGAGAAAGGAAGGGAGAGGGAGAGAGAGATAAATACATTGATGAGAGAATTATCGATCAGCTGCCTCCTGCACACCCCCACTGGGGATTGAGCCCACAACCCAAGCATGTGCCCTAACTGGGAATCAAACCATGACCCTCTGGTTCATGGGTCGACGCTCAACCACTGAGTCACACTGGCTGGGCAACTCATTTCTTCTTGGCCCTTGGACATTGACTCTGTGGTGCTTGTGGAGTACCTCACAAGGCCTCCTCTTTCTAGTAGCCCGCCTCTTAGCCACAGCACTGCCTGATGCCTTACTCTTATGTTCCCATTAATAACTTAGATTCCACTTCTGCCAAGTCCACACCACTTCGGAGCAACACTGATGTGCCCGCTCTATGGAGAATCCACGAGCAAAGGGAAAGCAGGAAAGTTAGACCTGTCTCCTTGTAGCTGTCACACAGCCCCAGAAGTGATAACCTCTAGGTTCAATCAAGCACCCACTGAGCCAGGCTCAGGACCATCCAACCACGCTGTAAAAGACAAAGCAAACAGGAATGAGGTAATGAGACAGTAACGTGGGGCACAGACAATAAGGAAGTGGTGACGCACATGCATGTGTTTTGGTAAGGCTTTGGAGGGGAAGCAGGGCTCAATCTAGAGCCTGGAGGAGGAGGAGAGAAAGCAAGTCCAGAAGCACGGTCTTAGGGACAGGAATCAGCAGCAATGGTGACTTATATGAAATCACTGTTGGCTGAGGGCCTGGGGTAGGGAAAGCAAAAATTATGCTACACTTGCTTCCATCCCAACACCAATGTGCTCCTATCTGACTCCCATTAGGCTGTGTCTCTGAATCACCAGGGGAATTCTAGGGGAACCATAGAACAGGGTTGAGTAACAGCAGGTATCATCAGTGAAGGCTTGTTGAATACAGAAATGAATGAATATACTTAATCTGAATATACAAAAGTCGAGAGTTCAACTTTCTATTTTGGAATCCTGTACCTGCAGGAGGGAAAGTAGAGTCACCTACGAGAGGAAGCAGAGATGGATGCTTTAAGAAGTTAAGTCAACAAGCATCACGGAGCACTTGGATACAGCTTCCCAATGCCAATAGAAACTGCCTCCATTTCATTTAGGGCTGTGGCAGTCTCTGCCTTCCACCCTTATGAAGCTTCAGGGCAGGCTCTTGTCCCCCTGGGTCCTCAGACTCAGGCTTGGCATCTAGTTTCTCAGGGAGCCTGGGGAGTAGCTTCTAAGAGCTCTGCTCTCTGGCTGTATGATAGAGAGCTCAACTGGTGCACCTGTGCACACCTAAGTAGTATGGGTTTCCTGCCTTGGGCCTGAGACTTCTGCATTACACAGTGACTATCCTCTCCTCTCTTTTTAAAAGCAACTTCAAGCTCTTAGTGTTACATTTATTGCCCTGAAAACACAATGTCTTTCCCTGTACTTCTATACCTGTCTTTGGCTCCATGTCCCTTGTCTTCAGGCACTGACCATCCATCATCCTAGGTGAGAGTCTCAATGCCTTCCTACCCCTAGCACTAATAACTTACAATTGCTTAATGATTTGCAAAGTTTGCACATGCATTTTTATTTAATTCTGTAACAACCCTGCTAACTGGATATCATGGTCTCCAATCCACACTGAGGCTCAAAAGGGCCGGGTCCCCCAGCAGCAGCACCAGGCACGACCCGAGGTCTAGGACTCCACTCCTAGTTACTTCCTTGTTTCTTCTCACTCAGCCCAATGAGGGAGGATCAAGCTGCACTGACGACTCCTGCCCTGTACTATGGAGTTGGTCCATGCATCAAATAAGGGCAGGACTAGGAGGGTATGAGGGGTGAGGCCTCTTCCAACTCGAAGCCTCTCGGATCCTACTCTCACCATCTTTCAACCTGCCAGCAATTTTCCACATAGTACGCTTCCCCTCTCAGCTTCCCCCAGCTCACCATATGCTATGCTTTGACACTCAATTACTACTATACATTTTTTGATGCTAGACAGTGAAATGGATAGTAATTCCATATCTCTGATTTCCTACAGTGTTCTGGAAAATTGTGTTACATCGGGCACATGGAAGAGCTAACATCAGTGGGAGTGGGGGAAGGGGATCATAAAAATGTAACCGTTTTTGTTTCATCCTGCCTCCATCAGCAGATTTGGTCAGTGACCTCTCTCTGAGTCACCAAAGGCTATAAAACTTGCTCTGACTTACATCTGTAGGAAACAGAGTTTGTCTTGCATTTTGCTTTCTAAAAAAATTATTTTTTCATTCCGAAACCATCGTTTATGCCCTTCTATTTGGAATTTCTTGATAATACCTCAGGATGAAAATACACACACGGAATAGCTTTTCAGCTTCATGGTGTTGATTAACCAAAATCACTGATTTCAATAAGAGTCTGGAGGCTTTAAGCCAATTACCCCAGAACTATTCTGTGAGATTTAGCTGGGAGGTCCTCTCCTCATCAATTAAGTCATGGGAAAAGGCTCAGGATCACCAATGATCTCACTTGGAGAGTGATCTGTAAGGAAAAACATTTTTTTAAAAAGTTTTTGTCCATAGAGTTTAGAGGCAAGGAGCTATTTTCATTATTTTTGGCATCTGAAATATGGCAGATGGTCTAATCTTTCACATCTCTATATTCTGAATTCTATTCCAGAGGAAAAACAAAGAACCACAATTTAGCAGAGGTCACGAAGACAAAGTTTATAACTGCAGCCCCCTCTCCTCTGTGGGTTATGGCCATTGCTCTTCAGATGCAAGCAACAGCCCCCGCCCCCCCACCCCCCCACCCCCAGCTCCACTTCTCAAAGGAATTAATCAAGGGAGATTTTTAACAAGGAAGATTCTGTGGTAGGCAGAATTCTAAAATGGTCCCTTACAGTTTTCTATCCTAAAGCTAGAACTGTATGATTTGATCTTATGCTGGGATGCTGTTAGGTTACAAGGCAGTAGGGATTCTGCAGACGTCATTAAGGTCACTGCTAGTTAATTTTGAGTTAATAGGTTACCCAGGTTATCCTGACCTATTCACATGAGCCCTTTAAAAGAAGAGTTTTTCTCCTGCAGGTAGGAGAAAAGGAAGTCAGAGAGCTGTGCGAGGGACTCGATGTGTGGCTGACATGGACAAACCGTATGGCAAGGAGCTGAGAGTGGCCTCTCACAGCTGAGGGCTGTCCCTGCCAAAAGCCAGCAAGGAAATAGGAACCTCAGTCCTACAACTTCAAGGAACTGAAGATCGCCAGCAAGAGAATGAGTTTGGAAGTGAATTCTTCCCCAGGGCCTCCAGATAAGAAGTCAGTACCACCAATACTTTGATTTCAGTCTTATGCGACCCTGAGCTGAGGAACCCAGCCCATAGGAGCTTCTCACCTTCAAAACTGTGAGATAACAAGTGGGTACTGCTGGAAGCTGCTAAGTTTGTAATAATTTGTTATGCAGTAAAACTAATACAGATACCTGGAGCCAGATATGCAAGTACATGGCAGAAGGAACATTCAGGAAGAGGATACAGAAAGCGAAAGGCTTTGGGATGGAAATTTACTTGGAAAGTGAAGGAACAAGGAGACCTGAGGAGGTAGAAGAGAGGAAGCAAGAGGAGGATGACAGGAAATGAGGAAGGGGAGGGGGCAAGAGCCAACACAAGTATGGCCTGTAGGCCGTGGTGTGGACTATGGAAAACATTTAGAGAGTTGACTACAGGCAGTGACATGAATTGGCTGCTCTTGGGTCAAAGATCCAAACGAGAGCTGGCTTGCTCCTTTGGCTGGGCCTCTGGGTGCCGGAATTTCCAAAGAAGGGGGTGATGGGGGCATTATGCTAGACATTTACTTCATGCCCCCATTATAGCAAAGACCAACGTTGGTTAATTCAATTGTGTTTGAACCACCTGCTAGAGTGGAAGCCTGAGGACTAAATGAAAGGAGTGAAGTCCACAGGCAGTAATGGGTCATTGGTAGGTGCAGTGAGGGTGTCTGTACCAAGGGCTCTTCCCACAGAGACAGCTGGGCCCTCCTTACATCTCTCCTGCATGTAGATTTAAAGAAGAGTCAACACAGCCAGCAGCTACGGACCCATTCCTCTTCCTCCTCCTTGTGTCCCAAGAGAGAAGATGCATGAGGTCACATTCAGCTCAGAAATTAGAATACAGACTCCAAAGAATTACTGTTTATAAAGTGCCCCTGAGATCAGAACTAGCATCAAGGTCTCCTCAGCCATTCCCAAACCTGTCCACTCTCTATCCTACACACAGTCTTACTCATTCAGCCTCTCTGTCTGGGAGATATGAGCAAGTCTAGGCTGCATGCTGTCTACCCTAACCCCAATCTTCCTTAATCTTCCTCTGAACTGGCTGAGCTAATTCCTAACCCCAAACTGCCTTTTATTTCCTCCGTCTTCCCATTCTGGTCCAAGTTCTCATGAAATGGATGCAACAAACATTTATTAAGCACCCACCTTGTGACACTGTGCAAGGCAGGAGGGTGTCAAGTCCTGGGTTTAACAGTTGATTCTGCCACTAACTAGCTACCTTCGTTTATGCCTCTTCTATGAAATGGAGCCAATAATGCACATCTTGAAAGGGTATTCAGGGATTAGAGATTATGTAAGCAAAGTCTGTAGCACAAAGCTGGGCATAAAGTGGGCCCTTAGTGGGATTTCTTGAATGAATGGCAAGGTTTACATACATTTGGTGACTGGATACTGATGAAGAAATCATGATGAATGCTTAAGCAGAAGTACAGGTCTAAGAGTGAAAGGGAAGCAGAGACCATCTGCTGTCTTTTCCTTTTCCTCTCCCTTTGCCTCCCCAGCACACGCCCCACACAGGCTGCCCAGCTCTGTGTCTGTGCTTCAGCCTCCATATCTTCCCCACATGTCTTACTCAGAGCAGGTCAAAGGCCTCCTCCTTCCCTAAGAAGACTTGATGCTCTTTTATCTCCACCCCTCACCCATATGATCATCTCTGTATCCACCCTCTAAATCTGCTCTCTAAATTCAGTTCTATGCATGTGAACAAACCTTTATTGAGCACCTACTGTGTGCAGGACAATGTGGACATAAGATGAAATGCCATGGTCTCCCCTCACAGAGCTCACATTCTAGTGTGGAAACCATCAAGATGGCCAGTTCAGACAGTGCCATGTTGGCAGCAACAGAGATATGTCCACAGAACAGGGGCAACATGAAGACTGGTTAACCTCTGGTGAGGCTTAGGAGTTTGGGAAGAGGTAGGGAAGAGGAGTGGCGCTTTGGGAATGAAGGCGTTTGGCGGGAGTAGGGAAGAGAAAGAGCAGAGCTTTGAAGGTCTTGCCTAGCAGAACAGGAGAGTGGAGATCTGTGCTATCCCTCACCTCTTCCTTCCCAGAGACCCCATATTTTCTCATTCCCCCAGCAGAGAGCTCCTCAAGCAATCTGAAGAAAAGGACCAGTTTCTTCGTTTAAATTTCCAAATCATTGCAAACTGATACTTGGTAATATATAATAAAATAAATGACTAGAAATGTTCAAATAACAAGCATACAAAATACAAGCACACCGATCACGTGCTCAGATGTTACTGCAATGGCCAATTGCTACAAATTTCTCTTTAGGTGGTAGTGGTAAAACAATATCAATGTCCTTAAATGCCACTGAATTGTGCACTTAAAAATGGTTAGAATTTATGTGAAATTTATATAGTGTATATTTTACTGCAAGAAGAGCTTCTCTTTCATTTTCATGATATCCCTGCACTTTTTTAGATCTGGTTCCTGCAACAGCCTGTCTAATGTCCTCCAGGGCCCCATCCTTCCAATCAAAAATGTCTTATATATGAGGAAGCTAAACCAACCTTTCTAAAACACGGTTTCACCATGTCTTCACTCTAAAATAGTCAATGGCTCCCTAGGGCCTTTGACATCAATTTTAATTCCCCCACCTAACAGAAGCCCGTGACTATATCACTCATGACTCGCTTTATAGTAACATGACATTTTTACCCCAGGCAAGCAAAGGTTCTCCAAGGCCATTTGTCCCAGCTACTCCAGCCCACACTGATCACTCCATCTCCTGAATATCACTGACACCTGGATGAGAGATTGTTACTGAACGGGCTCTGATTGTGCTGTGCATGACAATCAACCTGAGAGCAGGGCCAGTTCTGCTCATTCTCTTCCTCCACTCTTGATGCTAGTTCCATAAAAGAGATTATTAAAGTAATTTTTGGTGAGTTGCCAGATGTGTCAGGTTTATAGTTAGCCTAAGAGAATATCACCGTTCAGCTCAATTATCGCACTGAATTAAGTCTAGCAAATAACATCTTCCTAATATGTACATTATCCCTAATCCTCCAAAGAGGGAGATAATGTTATCTATTTTGTGTTTGAAAACACTGAGACACAGCCAGGAGAGAAGTCAATTGCCCAAGGTCACACACAGGGTAAGAGGAGAGCAAGATCCAAAATAGAATGTCTGATCCTAAACCCTGCACTGTGTCTACTGTACAGCCAGGTCCCAGGAAGGCCTATTCATCGTACCTGTGAGAATCTGAACACCCAACATGCAGCTCAAGCCTTCTGCCAAGGCCATAGGCTTGCCCATCCAGAGCCCATGGGCACTGTCACTTGCTACCACCACCCAACGAACACTTTGCAGTCCTGGGACTCATGCCCATCATCTCAGAAACAGACTGTTCAGCACCATCAGTCATCTGTGGTGTTTGGCTTCCCATCTGTGTTGAATGAGAGAGATGTTTTCAGAAGTGGCCTTTGATATGGTCAATCCACTTTGTCCCCAGCCCCCCCCCCCCCCCCCCCCCACACACACACACATTGCAGGATCAGGGTCTTGGCTAGAATGAGAGGGGAGGAATCAGAGGATAGGAACTCAGAGAGTAATAATTTTTAAGTAGAAAGAAAAGGAAGAGCCAGTGGGGAAAATGGAACATGTGTTCGGGGAGGGGGCGACCTTGAGAGATAACTATCCCAGCGGAGGAAGAGGAGTGCTCCAAGAAGCAGAGAGTTGACGAGAGATCACGTGAGATGGAGGAAGAAAATTTGGAAATTGAGAGGTCACAGGTAGCCTTCACTGGAACAATTTCAATGGACGCAGGAGCCAGACTGCAGTTTGATACATGAGTGGAAGCGAAAAACCAGCGCTAGAGATGAGTTTTCAAGACATGTGCTGAAAAGAGAAGAAGGAGAGCTGACTGAGAAGGGATGGGGGTGGCACTGAGCATAATAGTAGAAGCCAGGGGTTTGTCCCTAGTTACTGAGGCAGATTAAGTGATTAACTCTGCAGCTCTTAGCAGGCCCGTCAGGCTCAGGAAGGAGGCCTTGCGAGTTCATTTGGGCTGTTCTACGCAGTGGAGAAATGAAAGAACGAAAGGTGTGGGGGTGGATTGGGGGAAACCAAGAATGCTGGAGCTTGTGGCTGAAATAATACAAAACTGACCACCAGGCTGGATGGGAGGGGATTGAGGATCTGGGGAAACAGAGGGTCAGGAGCTAGAGGTTGATGAGCACGTCTTCCTGGAAATGAGAAAGTAGTAGAGATGGGGAAATGGAAGGTTATGATCAGGGACAGGAATTTTGAATGGACATGAGCATGGGAGCAGAGTCCCGTGGAGGAGTGGATGGAACATCCATGGCAGCAGAGAAGACAGGACTTGCATGGCCCCTGGGCTGGTCAGGAGGGAGGTTGTTGAGCTCACGGGGAAGAGAGGGACAACTCCAAGTGCGCAAGTCCTCAGGGAGTGCAAAGAAGCATCCAGGGGTTGGTAACAGATGGGAGTGAACTAACCAGGCACCTCAACTTAAAAGGAGAGGTTTCAAAGGGATCATGGGGGATAGTGAACTGAAAACCAGGTAGGCATGGGGAAAAGCGATGCTCTGGAGACAGTGATGCCCAGGTGTCCGGGAAAATGTGTGCGGAATGGGTCAGGAGGTCCAATATTGGGGCGTTTCTTGATAGTAGAGCCAGGACTCCAGAGAGGGAGCCTGGTGGAAGGGATGAGTAGAGGAGGCTGGCAGGAGAAAGGGGAGCTGGATTTGATGGGAATAAGACAGAAATACATGGGACCAGAGGAGTGGGCCCCATCTCCAATCAGGCCCCACATAAAGGGAAGGCAGCCCAGGAGACCACTCTGAGAAATGGCGTTCGATTCCCAAGGGCCTGGAGCAGCCCATGGGTGCGGGCAATTTGGGGCCTCACTGCCTCCAGCAGATCTGCAAGCAGAAGTCTGGTCACCTGACTGTGGTTATAGCCACAGGCCAAGGCAGCAAGTGCCACAAAGCAGGATGAGAGGCCAAAGTCAGCGTGGCCTTGGCAATGGTGCGCAGAACTGAGGAAAGTGGAGAAGCACAAGTGAGTGAAAACAAAGGGACTTCATAAAACCCTGGTTGCAGAATATTCCTCGGAAGGATTACAAAGGCATAAATGACTTTATAATCCCAAAAAGCATGCTGTAAAGGAAAGCACTGGCCTGTCTCAACAAGCTCCTTTCTACGCCGGGCCCATTGTGGGTAGTCAACTCTTTTCTAAACTCAGAAATACACTCTCAGAAATAACGAGGGCCCAGTTCTAATTAATCTGGCCCGGCCTGCAGCTGAGATAGCAATCAAAGCAACGGGAAGGCAGAATTTATCGGTGCTCCTCAGGCAGCAAAACGCCACTCACTCCTCTCCTTCAGGGGATGGAGAGCTGCAAAATCGCTCCATGTCAGCCTGTTGGCCTCGCCCCCCTGCCTTTCAAAACAGGATGGAAAAACTGCTTACGTGGTCTGATATTTTAACTGGAGGGCATTTGGAAAAGCAGAATTTGAGGGTAGCCTGCACATGAGTCTTGAGGCCAACCGTGGGTTTAGGAAACTGTAAGGCGGGGAGCCAATGGCGCTCAGACTGGGCCATCGAGGTAAGGCAGGCTGTCTCTCCGCTGCCTCCCACTTCTCTCTTTATTTTTATCTGTGGGATCAGGCGTGTTAGAGAGAAGAGAGGAGGCCTGGTAACAACAGCTTCCCCGTCATTCTTGGTTACTTACATCTGTGGTCAATTTTCCACACTTTATTCCATAAAAGGTAAACGAGGCCCGGTACTTGCAACAGGATAATCTAAACAATATGAACCATGTTACTGTTAAAGACCATCTGGTTGATCAGGCTCAGCCCCTGACTTTTAACTCCTTGAGGTAAGAAAGATGCCAAACTGGGAAAGACCAGGCCCTCCTTTAGTCTTTGCCTCCAGAACCTTTTCCTCCCTTTTCAAGTCGATTAAAACGAGGACCTCAAAGGTCCCTGCCAGCTCTCATGTTCTATGGAGGCTGGCTGCCGGTAAAACGCTGCGAGCTTTGTGAATGAGCAACTTGCAAAAATGCCTTTTCTCTTCTTTCTCTTTAAAAGGAAACATTAAAAGCTTTTTAAAAAAAAATTGAAAGAAAGAAAAGGCCCTTCACACAACCCAAACTAAAATACTCCCAAGTGCTGGGGTTGTTTCCTTCGTGTCTAGTTCTCCTACGTAAAGCCAGGGGACCATTTGATCATTTTAATTTTAAAATGCAACTGACACCAGTGAAGACACAGCGAAGCCCTGCTTTGGTTTTATTTGGGCTTACACATTTTCTGGCCATCTGTTATTCAAGAAAGTTGCGAACTCAAATAAGAGATGGGAAAACTGGAAATCAGATGGTGTTTTTCATCTTTGGGCGGGGAGCTAGCTAATGATAAGAGATTCCGGGAAAGTTTCAAACGGGTAAGGTCATCGCAAAAATGAGACTTGGCTTCCCTTGGAAGGAGCAACATTTCCACCTGCAGAAGGAATTCAGCGATTGACCAAGAGGTTCAAGTGCATTCTATGCTTTAGGTCAGTCATTAAGAACTCGGCTCTCCCCAGCCACCTCTAAGGGTACTAAAACCATCCAAACAATTCCACTTAACACCCCAGGGAAGCCTTTTACAGTATCACAGCCACAACAGAGCCCCCATTTCCAGCCACCGAGTCCTCTGTGTGTAGCCACAGGTCAGACCTAAGCTGCCAGTTCTCTGGGAAAAGGTTTGCAGAGGCCAAGGTAAAAAACAAGCTCAAATGCAATGGCTATGCCAGGCTTCAACACTGTCTCAAACCAACCGTGTGAGAACTACTACTAATCCCCCTTTTTAAAAACATTCTGGAAAATCTCAATGATACTAATAGAAAAAGAGAAGACATCAAAGCCCCAGGGAAGGCCAGTTGGCATAATATACACATATGGCTCGTAGCTTTCAAACCACTTTACATTCCAGAGGCCTGAGTAAAGCAGGACAAACACACCACTACATCCTTCCTTCTTCCCCCATCCACCTTGCGAGATGTCCCTTCTGGATGCAGAGCGCCGAGCTGAAGGAGTTAATGGTCACCAGAGAGACCTTGGGAGACAACACTTCATATCCCATGATCATAAATCTCTTTCAAGGCAAGTTAGAACCAGGACTCGATACTACTCCAGGGCCCCAAATCCAGCATTCATCTTCAATTAGATAAAATGACACTCACGTCTATTTATACTCTCTCCATTTCTCAACACATTTATCTCCTGAAATGACAACGGGAAACCCCTCCTGTCCTAAATATGCACATTATTTTTAAAAAAGAGCTCCTGAACCAGGCTCAGTAATTTAATTAATAGGCCTTTTATTGGAATTCACTTTTAATATGAGTTCTTAAACCCTGTGAGAAATGTTTTGAAAGCAACAGGCATGAAAAAATTAGGAAAACCCCCACAATTTCATCATTACTTAATTGTAGTAGTGATTACACAACCCAAAGGAAAGTAGAAAAAAGTTCATGTAGCTGAAAAAATAATTTTATTACAATTTGCTGATTGGACATTGATCACACGATAGGTCCTTTGTAGAGCCCTTTCCCTTTGGAGAAATAGGTTCCATTTCTTTTACGGTTTTGGTCAAATGGACAGGAGACCCCAATGTAAACCAGTGGCCTTATCTCTGTGTGAACCAGGGCTTAGCCAGAACGGGGGACGCTGGGAATTCCCAACAACTGTTGGGTTCGGATGAGTGCTCAGGTTTGGAACCCAGAGCAGAAGATGAGAAAAAGTCCCCATGGGCAAGTGAGGCACTGTGACTAAGCGCTGATAGCACAACAGGAGGAGCAAGAGTCAGGAAAGCCAGAAGAGTGTGAGGTGGGGCATGGAGTGGCGTCAGCCTCGGCGGAGAGTCTGGACAAGGCGTGACGAGGCTCAGGTGGGCAAAAGTCAGCATTTGGAAGGTGTAACTCTAGATGGTGAGGCCCTAGCATGGGACAGGGGGCTCTGTCGGGGTGGATGAAAGCACATAGGGTTTTAAAGGAACTGGGAGGTGGGGATAAGTGAGCAAAGCCACGTGGGAACCAGCCAAGGACTGGAAATGCAGGGCAGACACATTACAGAAAAAGCCTTGAATTCTGAAGACCCTCGCTTGATTCTAAGCTGCTGAGTTTTTCACTATTAAAAACAAGATGGATCCCTGAGCCAGACAGTGGGCCAGAGCCTTCTGGCTTGGATCTGGAGGTGGGAGTGAAGGCATAGGGCATTTTGTGCTCAAACCTTATGATTATGAGGATGAAGGCAGGAGTGATAGTCAAAATACTTAACAATGGGCAACATCTGGGCACTGTCCAGTCTGATGTCGGAGCAGGTCTGGAGGTGCACTTGTTGCAGGATTGGGGAGGGCTCAGGTTGCCTGCAAAGGTGAGGGGCACTGGTAGGGTTGGGGGACCAGCTATTTACCAACCAGTGCAAAACTTAACTGCCCTCAGTCAGCCCAGGGAGTGAGGCAGACAGGTTATTCTTGCCTCTCACTTGGCAGATTTTTCACATCTGTTGTGAAAGGGATATTGCTTCAGAAAGGAAACCGACATGAGGGTGGAGCCAGGGGAGCTTGTTTTGTTTGCTTCGCTGATAAAGTTTGTGCTTTTGATAGGAAGGATTGTGTCTCTTTGTTCTGGTTGAGAGACAAGCAACTTCTCCAACCTGTTAGGCAGGTTTGGGTTCTTTAGGAGCAGTGCGGAGGGAGCTTTGCAGAACCCAGGGGGTAACTACGGTAACTACGCTGACAGCCAGCCAAGTGCTGGCTTATATCCACCCTTTGTCATGGCCACACAAGATCCTGCTTTCTGGTTTTAAGATATAATGGAAATAAGTGTGAAATGTAAAATTATTAGGGACTACACCAAGCATCACAATTATGGTGAGTAATGCAATTTACGCCAAACTCCCCACGGCATGGTTGGTATCAGGAAAGAAATGAAATTTTCTGCCAGAGGCTGTGTGAGCAACTAAGAGCTGTATGTCTGGGAGGGGCAAGGTGACAAAAAAGTACAGAGCTCCTTGCCCAAAAGAAGAGAGTTTTATACAAATTAGGAATAAGGACAATGGGTGTGTTGAAGCTGGTTCCTACCAGCTCTCCATTAAATTTTTAGGAATTCAGTAAGCCAGTTGGTAAAGATAACCATTATTAAAATTTAAAACATAAACTTATCATTATCAGTAAATGAATTATGCTTAAAAACAAAGGTGACTTGATTTGTTTTGTTGACTACCTAGAGTTAAGATTGTCAATAATACAGATTAAACTTAAAAGTGAGTCATTACATTGCAAATAGCATTAAAAAAAGAGGGAAATACTCTCCCCATATTTGAAAACTATTATCTGATTCAGCAAAGAAAGTGTTCATGTCACTGGTGAATAAGTTCTGACATACTTAGTGCTGAAGCTGAAAGACATTTCAGTTTAAGGAATATAATATGCACAAGGGTGAGAAATAGTTCAGTGAATCACATATCAGATTTGAGGATAAGACATGTATTGGAAAAGAGTTAGTGGATTGGGATAAAATTTTACTAGTCAAATCATCTCATTGAGGAACTGCAACCACAGGTTAGCTATAGATACAAGAGCTCAACAAAACATTCTGTGAGAATCAATAGGCTCACGGAATTTATAAGAAAGAGTATTGGATATTTTATTAGTAGTAGTGAATTGTGTGCTACCGATCTTTTGTCAGTAAAATTTAAATTTATATATGCATTCATTCACATACTTTTTTTTCTGGAGAGCCGGTTGTTAAAGATTTACCAGCACACACTGAATGAGGGTGTCTGCAAACTCCTGTCTTGGGGAGGGGTTTATTCTTCCCATTCCCACTGCCAAAGGGTTAAAGGGTTAGCACTTCTTTTAACATCCTGAACCTGATGTTAAAAGATTCTGGATTAGTACCTGTCACACTCTCCCTACCAACCCACAGAATTTCCTCCTCCCCCAACTTCCTGAAGCTCCTTCTATCTTTATTCACTTGACACTTAACAAATGCTGCCCCTATACTGGCTTTTTAATTTACAGCACTTTTTATTTATGCCCCATCCCACTTTAGGACAAAGGTTGGGCTCAGAAGCTTTCTCTATGCCTTTTCAAGATTTTTTTAAAATATATTTTTTAATTGATTTCAGAGAGGAAGGGAGATGGAGAGAGAGAGAGAGAGAGGGAGAGAGAAAGAGAGAGAGAGAGAGAGAGAAACATCAATGATGAGAGAGAATCATTTATAGGCTGCCTCATGTATACCCCCCACCCCCACTGGGGATCGAGCCCGCAACCCAGGCATGTACCCTGACCAGGAATCGAACCGTGACCTACTGATTCATAGGTCAACACTCAACCATTGAGACATGCTGGCTGGGCTCCATGCCTTTTAAAGATGCCTGCATGGAGTGAGTGCTCAAAAATGTATTTATTCAGTTAGTCAATGGGTCAAAGTACGTTCAAGAACTCTGACCTCTGCACTAGACACTGCCAATCCAGGGATTCCAAGATGCATGAACAGCTCATCTGTCCTCAAGGCTCTCACAACCCTGTGATGGTGATGGCGATACGATGACAACCAGTGTTTGCTCAGTACCAAATATGTGCCAGACACTGTGCCAGGGACTTTGCATGTAATATCTAGTCATATACCAGTATCTGAACATGCGGCTGACTGTCAAAGGAGGTACCTTGGCTGTACCTAGGTCATCTCAGTTCTCAGGACCCTGCTCTGTCCTGGCTGAGTAATGTTGGATGTGCGCATGTGTGCATGAGTGAAAGATGGAATGTCCTAGTATTAGCCTCTAGCGATCCATCCTCTCTGTTTCTTCTCTTCTTCCTTCTGCTTTCCTTCCTTCCCTTCCTTTCATATGAGGGGCTCCATATGGAAAATAACCTGGACAGCCTGAACCCGATATATGAAAGTGAGACCGCTTTCCTGAGGTTTGCGGTGATATGGCCTTGCCTACCAAATACGGCTTAAGACTCCACCTTTGCCCAAATTCTCTGCTCACCTTCCGCCATCACTCTGCTAATTTCCCAGTCCCCTCATGGAAAGTACTTGGTACCATTTAAAGGGGCTGCTCACGCTTTAAGGGAGGTCCCACAGGCTGGTAGCGAGCCCTGTCCCGAGTGTTGGGAGACATCTCCCAGGATGAGGGAGGCTTGAAGAAGATGGGCAGGAGAAGTGAACTGGCAGCCACAGTGGAGATCCGCTCTCTCCTGCCCTCGTCGCTATCCGAGCTTCTGGGGCCCACAGCTAGTCTGGACATGGTCCCGCTCACTGCCAATCCCAACAGGTTTCCTCGCAGCCCCGTTGGAGAACCTGATGGGAACTGACTTCTAACCACTGTCCTTCACCTTTTCTCAAGAGAATGTAAGTTCGTAACATGGCAGCTCTATAGGAGGCTTTTACCTAAAAGTTTACAACCTTCATTCGCCCATAGATGTTTCATTCTAACTTCAGCCACGTGGTAACCCACAGAGTGAAAGTCTCTAGATCATTTTTATGCCTTTATGCTCCAAAACTTGCTTTTTAAACTTGTATCTGTTGTGGGAGAAAACATTTCCAAAGCAGATTAAACCCACCACTGCTGCCTTCCACAGCAAAGGCTGAAGTGGGCGGAGCCTTTGCTTCCACTCCGGCAAGGCCCTTGCACTGCTGGTCACTGCTGATTTGGGCTGAAATAGTCATGTCTTCACGTGGATGGCTTTGTTTTTCTATTTTAGGAAAGGATTTGAACAGGGTCATGAAGGCTGGTCAGACTTCAGCAGGCAGCGGGAAGAAAGGAAAAACTAGGCCCAACGGAGGGCAGTGGATCTTGTATCAGATTTCATGACGATACATTTTTTAACTAATTTCATGATCTCACTCTAGTTAAACAATTATCTGATTCAGCTTGGGTAGCTAATTCAGCAAGGAGTTATAAATGCCATACAAATGACACATTTTTTTTATAATAATTGCCATATTTCCTTTCTCACTTATTTTTTTTCTTTCCATTGTATCAATTAAAACAAAAAGCCACTTGTTTTATTAGTGTGATTTGTGCTTCATTCCTCATCCAATTTTTATTTCCTTTTCATGCTGTGCTTCCGCTGATTGCTTTGTTTCTTTTCTAAATTCTGAATTCTTTAAAACAAGATTTCAAAGGCTTTTCTAAAAGTCTAAATGAATCATATATATTTGTTATGATTATGTTAAATCAATTTCCTTGTCTCTCTCCTTGCCCTGACCATAAAATATTGGTTATATAGCACCACTTGTAGCTATGACCTCTCACCTGAACTGCTGAAAGAGCCCCCTAATTTATCTGCCTGCTCCCACACTGCCCACCCCCATCAGCCAAGTGACCTTATGGCAAGGCCACCCAGTGGTCAGAGCTTGGGCTCTAGAGGCTCAAGGCAGCCTGATTATATATTGGCTTCTTCAAAACATGCTTTGTGACCCCAAGCACACATTTCTGGGCCTTGGTTTGCTCAACTGGGAAATGGGCATATTAAAAGTACCTATGTCATATGGATGTTCTCAATATTAAATATATTCCTTGGAGCAGTAATAGGCACATATATATTAGGTTAGAAAAATCTCTGAAAATGTATATCAGATTGCTTAAAACCCAAATACCCAACCCTGGGCCATAATGCCCTTTGGATCTGGACCTGCCACAACCCATGTCAATTTCCCTCTTATTTACCATGCTCCAGTCACACCCGGCCTTTGGTTGTTTCTCAGACCCACTGAGCTCTTTCATGCCTCAGGCCTTTGCACATGCTATTCCCTCTGCCTGGCTTCACTTGGCCACTGACCCATCCTTCAGCTCTCAGCTTAAATGTCACTTCCTAATCTGACTGAGGCCCTGCCTGACCACCCAGACTACACAATTTGTAATTATATATTTATTTGTTGGTTTACTTGTTGAATACCAAGCTCTCTTACTAGAAGAGCATGAAGCCAGGACCATGTTTATTTTGTTTAATCCTGTATCAGCTTGCACATGGGATGTCAGCTTGCACAATAGTTATCTCTTGCCCTACATCGTTTAGCTCAGTAGATAGAGCAACAGCCTGTGGACTGAGGGTCCTGGGTTTGATCCTGGTCAAGGGCACATGCCCAGTTGCAGGCTCGATCCCCAGTAGCGGGTGTTCAGGAGGCAGCCGATCAATGATTCTCTTTCATCATTGATGTTTCTATCTCTCCATCTCTCTTCCTCTCTGAATCAATAAAAATATATTTTTAAAAATAGTTATTTCTTGAATGAGTGGGAATGAGTGGCTGAATTAACAAACTTGGAAGATGAATATGGTCCTTCATGGAAACTCTTTTGCCTTCTTGTCCAAATAGGTTGCACTAGTTTACTAAAGCTAATAAAACCTGCCCTTGGCCACAGATCTTACTGACTTTGCCTGGCAATAAAGCATCATTCATTTGTAAACACACTTATTCAAAGAATATCTCTTAATGTATGCCACATTCTTAGAACTAAAGAAAAGAAATAGAAAGCCTAAATTCTCCTTCCACTCCCACCCCACAGGGATATCAGACATATGAGATGAACATAATAACACAGAAGATATTAGACAATATGACAAGACTGTGAATAGTTCTTTGCCAAAAGAAATATGACACGCTCAAGGAATACATTAAGATGAGATCAGAGAGAAACCAATCAGGAAAAATCACAAAGATGGGAACTTTGGGTGGATCCTCGGAATGAATGAGTGGTGAAGAGGAAACTGGAGGTTGGGAAGAGGATAAGGTCAAGATATTGGGGTGGGGAGGATGAGAAGACTGACCTGGTGATTCATGTGGGAAATTGAGGGGTGGAGAAAGCCTTGAAGAATCCAATGAGGAGGGGATATGAAAACCTTCATTCTTTCTGGCCAATAACACACTCATCTTGTCATCCAGCACGCTGTCTAGGTTTTACAGGAAGTTTTCATTCAACAGTGCAATTATGAGCTAATTATGTTGAATAAAAATTTAAAAACATGTATAGACTCATGTCAAGGAACTGCTAGGAAAGTTCTGTCTTTTTCATACATTTTGAAAAGAATCCCGTAATGGATTCTCAGGGAAACATCTCCAAATCTCCAAAACTAGTTACATGAAAGGTCTCAAAATGTAGACAAAGTTGTATGTTATCTAATTCATATTAGGAAGTAAATAGATCTTGATTTAAAACACCTAATAAGGACAACAGAGAGAGAGAGAGAGGTGAATTATAGGACTATCTTATTCAGGAATATAGTTTAATAAATCATAGATTATATCCTACAAACAGAAAGGGGAAACGTTTCAAAAACAAATAAGTATAATCTAGCCTACAAAGACAGAACTAGCACTGCATGGGGAAATTATTAGGATAGTTCAACACTTGGACAGAAAACAAATCTACTTTTAAATACAAGCATTATTTTTGATGGATGCTGAAAAGGCCATCATTAACATTCAACATTAACTCTTTATAAGAACTCTCTGAAATAGGAAGAGATTTATTCCTTAAGATAAAAAAGGTTATAGATTTAAATCTGAGAGTTTCAATATTATTTTTAATGTGGAACTCCTAGGTTAGGGCTACCCATTAACACTTTCTGCAATGATGGAAATATTTATTTCTGCATTGTCCAGTACAGTGGCGACTAGTCAGGTGTGGCTACTGAGCTCTTAAATGTGGCTAATATGACCGGAAAACTTCATTTTTAATTTAAATAGCACTGAGCGGATAGTAGCTATCACGGTGAATAAACAGCCCACTCCAGAGGCTTCCCTTTGCAAACACAGGCAGAAGCTAAGGATGCTCCTCTCCTGTAGCACTCTTATTGGAGGTAATAGAAAACATTGCAGGACAAGATGAAAAAGAAAGAGAATAAATATAGGGAGGGAGGAAATAGAAATACCATTGTGTGTGTGTGTGTGTGTGTGACATAATAGTCTAAGTAGACAATGCAAGATCAAACAAATGCATATCAATGATATAAACTAGAAAAGGCAATGAAAATACGGCTGTTCCCTCTTCTAATTGAAAAAAACAACAACACCTTTGATAATTTATAGTATATCTCAAGATAAATATCTAGTGAAGTAAAAATTATAAAATCACAATGGGAGAATAAATTCTAAATAAACCAAGTTACATCCATTGCTCCTGATTTAGAAATCTTAAGAGTAATATCAGGAACATTAGTACAGGAAACAAAAGAATAGATTAACATAAGAACAATTAAACTCCTAGGATAATGAATCACTAACAAAATTAATAAGAAAAAAATACATAATAATACCAAAGAAGATTGAAAGAGGATACAATAATCAAATTTAGGGTTATATTATAAAGTGATCTTCATCAAAACCGAATTTTGCTGGCTCAAGGCCAGGACAAAGACTAATAAAACAGTGATTCCAGAGATGGATTTAAGCACTCATAAGTCCTCAGGATACAGCAAACAAACACAAACTGGGAATCACACTACTGAAGGAAGGACTCCCCACTTAGTAAATGCTGGTGGAACAATCTGGTATCGATATGAAAAAAAAGTATATTATATCCATAACTAATTAAATAGGATAATACTTTCCAACTTTGTCAATGAACTAACTAAACAAACAATACATTTAAAAGAAAAGGATAGTGTATTTAACCTCTGCTGTCGGAAAGAGATACATTCATGACAATTGAAAAACAAAACAGAATTATTATAAGACTGGAGGAAGGTAGGTTGAAATATTTTAAAGTCTATTTAAAGCCTCCTACATAAATGGTAACAAAACCAAGAGGGCAAAAGAAAGCTTTAAATTATGATAAATATAATGAATAAATATTTATAATCCAAAATAGAAATGATGTTTTATATTGTGATATCAACATATTATCATCAGTAATGAAACCATCAGTATTTGACAGATGGCTAAAGAGAAAACCGGAAAAAGAGGGAGCGAGAAGGAACATTAGTACGTGGCAGCCCTGTGACAACTACTTTACACCCGTACCACGCTCCCTGGGAAATGTACCTGACAGAGCAACATACGGGAAGATGTTCAGTCTCACTATTCATTTTTAAAAAATCAAAATAACTCTATACCTATCTAAAACAATATACGATACAATGGTAGGCCAATATTGGCAGAGCTGTGGAGACCAAGCATACTCAACCATTGTGGGGCACTGTGAATTACTCCATTGTTTCTGTAGGCTGTCCAAAAATATGGAACAAGAACTGCAAAACATTTTGATCCTTAATTCCTCTTTGGGAGTATCTTCCCAAAGAAACACTCAAAAAAAAAAAAAGAAAAAGAAGAAGAAGAAAGAAAGGAAGGAAGGAAGGAAGGAAGGAAGGAAGGAAGGAAGGAAAGAAAGAAATGGAATGAAAGAACAGTAAGCAAGGTAAGTAACATAAACATTTTCCAACATCATATCAATAAGAACCAAAATTGAACTGGTTTTAAATGACCAGCCACAGGAGAAGAGGTTAAGTAAATTCTGTATAGCAATTACATGGGGTCTTATGAAGTTATTAAGAACTGTAAGTGATCACGTGAATAGATCTATGTGTAGAAAATATGGAACAATTTTAAGTTTTTAAAAAGTGTAAGAATGCTAAATGGAAGCGCACTGCAAACATTTTGCATTATACACAAAAGGTGATTGTGGATCAAAGCCCTTACCTGGCTAGAAAACCCTCTAAATGCAGGATAAGTCAGGTTAAAGCCTCAGCATCTGGCTTGCACGGCCACCTGGTAAGATTTTGAATTCTACCAACAGATCTTGAACTACTCAATCAGGAATGCTCCAGGCCTGACCTGTTCCAATATTTCTAGAGCTTAGATAGTTTGACTTCAAAAGAACATAATCAGAAAAAGATTTGATCAACCCCAATATTTTTCAAATGCATCCTTTTGGCTTTTCCTTATATTTTGTGGATTAAGGAATGGAATATACAAATTGTGTTTGTACAATTCCAGTTGAAGAATTTAAGCCGCTGTTTCCCACCAAAATACATCAAGGACTAAAAACTCTACAACTCGAGCATTGCTGAGAGCTCCGTTTGTCATTGTCCTTGCGATCATCACCAGCCTAGCCGGCCTGTCTGGGCAGTTTGATATCACTGGTGGGCAGCTGAGACATGCTCTGGTGAACATCCTAAAACCATGTGAAGTCCATTTCAGCAAAACCGTCCTGCAATTATTGTAAACCTAGATTTTAAGGGGCCAGATTAAAGGGGGGGAAAAAATCTGTTTGGGAGATTCATCTGGTATTTACGAAACTCAACGAGTCAACCTGATAAATGAAGTTGGAAGTAACCACATTGTATATTCTCTCTAGGAAAGTTCATTGATTCTCATGGCTTACTGGCCACCACCACCACCAAAAACAACCTGAATTCTAGAGTTCTTAATAGGATATACTAGTAATGCAAACTTCCGTTTAGGGCTGAGATGTCTGTAAATCCCTGTTACCATGCCTGGGTGTCCTCGTCTGTGCCACTCTTTTTTTTTTTTTTTTTAATATATTTTATTGATTTTTTACAGAGAGGAAAGGAGAGAGATAGAGAGTCAGAAACATCGATGAGAGAGAAACATCGATCAGCTGCCTCCTGCACATCTCCCACTGGGGATGTGCCCGCAACCCAGGTACATGCCCTTGACCGGAATCGAACCCGGGACCCTTGAGTCCGCAGGCCGACGCTCTATCCACTGAGCCAAACCGGTTTCGGCTGTGCCACTCTTTGTAGTTAGGTCAGACCCTCAGTGGCCCCTCTTGTCAGCCCGCCTCCTCGCCCATTCCACATCAAACAATCCATAATGGCAAGCACCTGAGTCCATCAAGATATAACACACAGCAAACTCAGGATGGCACCACCTCTCAGAGATGGTACAGATTTTAAAAAAATATATATATATTTTTTTAAGTCCTAAACAGGTTGAGATGAACAGATGTTTGACAGCTGCTTGCATGAGCATGGAAGGAAACAAGAATTTAAGACCTCTGGCAGCTAACTCCTTCCATCCTTGCTGGGAGGCAGTAGGGTAGTATGAAGGGCACAGGCTCTGGAGCCTACTGTCGGGATCTGAACGCTGGTTATGCCACTTACTAGCAGTCTGACCATGAGCGAATTGCTTTCCTGGGCTTGATTTTCCTTCAATAAACTGGGAATAATAATGGTCCTTGCCCTGTAAGATTGGTAAGAAGATTGAGTGATTTAAGACCTGTGAAGTGCTTAGCATAGTGCCTGGCACATAGCAGGCACTCCACACGTGTTAGCTACCATCATTCTCCTCATCATCCACTAAGAGGAAGTCTTGAGCTCTGGATCTGAGTTCCCCAGAACAATCCTTCCTTCAGGTGAGTTAGATGGGTAAGCAGAAGCAAGGATGGAGAGGAAAGGTCTGGAGTGGAGGCTCAGGAAGCCATCCGGTAGCAAGAAAACAAAACAAAGTCACTTTAGTGGCAACACACCAAACTGAAAATCCAGTAACTTCTACCTCCACGGCCTCTCTTGCTGCCTTAGGTTCTGAACACCCTCCATGTTCCTTGCTTCATGAGGTCCAATTGTCATGTGGAGGCTGCTCAGCCAATGGTCTTTTCAGATTTCTTTTTTCTTTTCTTTTTTTTCTTTTAATGGGAGACTTAAACTTCTTTTTTAAAAAATATATATATATTTTTATTGACTTCAGAGAGGAAGGGAGAGGGAGAGAGAGATAGAAACATCAACGATGAGAGAGAATCATCTATCGGCTGCCTCCTGCGGTTCCCCACTGGGGATCGAGCCTACAACCTGGGCACGTACCCTGACCAGGAATTGACCCTGGTTCAACCTCCAGGTTCATAGGTCGATGCCCAGCCACTGAGCCATGCCGGCTGGGCTCAGTGGCTGGGCTACTTTTTCAGATTTCTTGTCAATGTGGATCTGAAAAATAAACCTCCATTCCCTGACTTCATGTGAATAAGACTCTGCCTCTGAAAGAAGACCGACTAGCCACAACCTTTGTTTTCCAGATGAAGACGTGAGAAACCACTGAAGCAGAATAAATTCAGCTCGCAGGGCTCCGACTCCCGGCACGAGCTCTTCCTCGCTGCCCTTCCTCCTGCATGAAGACGCTGCTGCTGTGTGGAGTCTGCGTGCCTCAGACATTTAAACTTCCCCTGCCCTTCAGGGGTTTGTAGCAGCAATTGTGACCAAGGTTTTTTCCTGCCAAGGTGTGGATCTGCCCATTTAAAAAAAATAATAATAATAACAGGAACCAAAGGGCATTCATGGGCTTCAGATATTTCTTCGCATGCTCTTCAGCGCTCCCATTCCTCCTGTTCCCTTGCCTACTCTGGCTGTGCCCATTCATTGTCCCTGGAACCCCTTACAGGGAAGGCTGAAAGGGACTAAGAATTTAGCTCTGCAGTCATTTCCTTGGGCCTCTGAAAAGCCCTCTCTCTCTCTTTCTATCTTAATTAGCAGCCTCAGCTTCCTCCCCATCCTGCTTTTTCTCCTAAACCACTGCAAAATAAATTTTACTTGTAAGTAGAACCTCTCATTTCCCCAGCCAGGAGGATTTATCAACTTCTCTTAAATTTCAGCCCAATAATTCCTTCCCTAATGCACACCACAGTTTCTCCCCCTTAGATCGTCAAAGGCCCATCATTTCCCCATCTTCTCCTAATTGTTTACTCTTATTTGGACGTTCTGGCTCTCAGCCCTTTAGAACTCTTTCTTTTTTCTGCCTCAAGTAGTGTCTGGCAATACAGTACTCTTCAGCTTATTTTTCTCAATTTTGGGCTGTGAGCCAATCCCAAATTGCCTCCCCTTAGTAATACTTTCTCTTCTTTTTTATCAAGTCTCTCTGTACTCTCAGTACCATGAGGAGAAGCTGCTTCTGTCTTCAAGTCTTACTTTCCACACAAAATGGGTAGAACTTGATCTTTCCTCATCTGACCTTAACTACAGATGACTCCAAAGAACCCCTTAGTTCAGGGGTCCTCAAACTACGGCCCGCGGGCCACATGCAAATACAAATATTGTATTTGTTCCCGTTTTGGTTTTTTACTTCAAAATAAGATATGTGCAGTGTGCATAGGAATTTGTTCATAGTTGTTTTTTTTTAAACTATAGTCCGGCCCTCCAACAGTCTGAGGGACAGTGAACTGGCCCCCTGTTTAAAAAGTTTGAGGACCCCTGCCTTAGTTGAATATGACAACAAAAGCAAAAACAGATAAATTGGACTATGTCAAAATTTAAATTTTAATCTGTTGATGGTGCATCAAAGAACACAATCAACAGAGTGAAAAGGCAACAATGGGAGAAAATATTTGCAAACCATATAGCTGATAAGGGGTTAATAACAAGAATATATAAAGAATTCCTACAGTTCAACATCAACCACAGAAAACCACACACAACCTGATTAAAATATGGACAAAAAACATTTCTTCAAAGAAGATAAACAAATGGTCAATAAGCACATTCAATGCTTAAGTCACTAATCTTTAGGGAAATGCAAATGAAAACCACAAATGAGATTACCACCTCACACCCATTGGGATGGCTACTATATAAAAACCACAGAAAACAACAGGTATTGGCAGGATGTGGAGAAACTGGCACAGTTGTACGCAGCTGGTGGGACTGTAACATGGTACAGAAGCTAAGCGGAAACAGTGTAACGGTTCCTCAAAAAATTAAAAGAAATAGAATTATCATGATCTAGCAATTCCACTTCTGGATAGATACCCAGCAGAATTGAAAGCATCAACTTGAATAGATACACCTATGATCATAATAACATTATTCACAACAGCCAAAAGGTGGAAGCAATTCAAATGTCCACTGACAGATGGATGGATAAACAAAACATGGCATATACATGTGATGGACTGAGCCTTAAAAAAAAACTAAATTCTGCTATATGCTACACACAGCATGGGGAAACCTTGAGGCCAGTATGCTAAGTGAAATAAGCTGGTCACAAGATACCGAGAATAGTCAAATCCACAGGGACAGAAAGTAGCTGGGTGGCTTCCAGGGTCTGGGGGGAAGGGGGATGGGAGTTCTTGCTTAATGGGTATAGAGTTTCAGTTTTGTAAGAAGAAAAGATTTCTGGAGATTAGTTGCACAACAATGTGAATGTGCGTAACATTACTGAGCTGTACACTTAAACATGGTGAAGATGGTAAATATTGTTATGTGTATTTTGCCACAATTGAAAAAAAAAAGAACTCCTTTGGCATAGCCTGGTTACTTCACTAATTCACGTACTAAACTAGGCAAGTTATTCAAGCTCTTCATTGGTTCAATTTCCATATCTGTAACTGGGATTCGTTTGTCACTGTGATGATTAGGTAAATTATTACACCTAAAGTGTTTATAGGACTGCCTGGCACAAAGTACTGGTCAGTAAGTGTCAGTTATCACAGCAATAATAATATAATTGTTATTATTATTTGAAGCACTTTCCTATGTCATGGAATTTATTCTTCAACACCCCCCACCACACCCACTAAAGCAGAAATTTTATTTTATATTAAATATCGCATTATAAATTTTAAGTAAATTTTATTGCACATCTTAGATATTCATATAATATAGGCCTTTATTTTTTCCCATTTGAAACGCTATTTATTTTCAATTAATTATGTGAGAAAAAACGTGATTTGCTAATATGCAAATGGCATATATTAGATTTCTGTTTGGGGAGCAAATGTGCATTAAAGTGTAAACTGAAATGTAAATATGTATTATAGAATCAAATAGAAATTTTTTTTATAAAATCATATTCATAATTCTTACATGTTTTGCTTATAGAAATTAAATTTTTTAAATAATTACTCCCCACTGTAGGGGAGGAAAAGAATATTCTCTCTACCCTTCTAGGTTCTTTGCTCAGACCCCTCCTGTAATAACAGATAGAATAACAGGAGAAAAACAAATTTAATAAAATGTATACCTCAGGTATATATGAGAGATACCCAGGAGAAACTCAAAGCTGAAATTTTACAGATAAGGAAATAGAGGCTCAGAGAGATTAAGTGATCTGCCTGAGTCGCAAAGCCAGTGGGTGGCAGGATAAAGATTAAATTTGGCTCCAATGAGGTCCAGTTGCCTTACACAGAAGTAAGCAATCATCATGCTGGCTCCTGATCAAGTCAGAACTGGAGCTTATGTCCCAATCATGAACCAGGGGCGGGGGAGGCTGTGGTAGGGATGGCTGAGAAGCTTGGCTTAGCTCCAGGCCAACAACCCACCAGCTAAAGAATCCCAACTGTCTTCGTCCTCCTCCCACACCCATCCTGCCCCAGGGATGAGACCAGCTGGACCCAACAAAGAGAACACAAGACAAAAGTGGGAAGCTGTTCCCAGAGGTCACCAGGGCCCGCAAGCAGATGGGAGAGCAAGATCCAGAGGGGAGGCCTGTAGTCAGGGCCTGCAGGGCACCTCACCACACCCAGACTGAGGGGACAATGCCCACGCCACCCAGCCAGAGACCGGGGAGCATCTATCATGACGCACAAAAGCCCAGGTAGGTGGCCTGCACTCCCACCTTGGACGCTCATTGGGCTCATGCCAATTTCCTTAGAGAATTTCTGAGAATGGGCAGGAATTCAGTTTCTGATTTTCTTCAGGGTCCAGAGGGATGTGGAACCTTCCAATGACTTGCATTCTGGGGCTTGTTTTCTTTGAAATAAATGATTTCTCCTCCCCACCCCACGATGTCTTTTAAAACACCCAAGCTGGCCTTGGGTGACCTATGGTTACTTCCCATCAGAGCCTGGTAGTGGTGGGGTCTCCAATCCAGAGGAAAGCTGCCAGCAGGCCTGATGTGCCTGCCCTCCCAAGCCCCACTCCAGAGCTGACCAATCTCGAAGGGGCTCTGCTGGCCCCAACCCTCCTGGAAATCTCAGGTCAGACTATAAGCAAGAAGGAAGGATTGACCCTTGAAGCAAAAAGATCCAGAAGCAGGATTTTGACATTTGGGAAAGATTTTTATTTTTCCCTTCCCGATGATGTTGGGAGGGGCTCTGTAAACACAAACTTAACTTGAGTCCTTCTCTGTGGAGAAAAAACTTAAATAAACCCTCTCTCAGAGTGAAAAATCCTCCTCTCCTACCAAGTGTTTTGTTGTTTTTATATTAGGCAAGTAATACATATTCAGGGTAGAAAATGAGAGCACAGACAGAAAAATTAACATCACTCCAAACTGTACCTCCCAAATTTAATCACCACTACCACGTTTGGTATATAGTTCCAGACTTTCGCTCAATGCAAATATAAATACATGTATTTTTACATATCTATACCTATAATATGTATAAATGCTCTTCGAAAAAGTTTCCATTAATGTACTACGAAAATCATTCCTGCCAATCATATAAAGCTGCATTATACTTTAATAACCTTATAGTATATTATTATAGTTTACACCAGAACTTATTTAACCCATCTCTTCTCATTAGACACATACTTTATTTCAAGGTTTATACAAATATGAACAATGCTGTTATCTACACACGGTTTACTGGTACACCCTTATCCAATTAGTTCTTAAGAGTAAACTCCTAAAAGTGGAACTGCTGGCTCACAATGTTTTTGCGATATGCATAAATCTCCCTAACGAGGCTATTTCAATGATATACAAGTTTCCTTCAAGTGACAGACCTTTGCTCTGTGCTTATAATCTGAACCAGCCCTCGGTTTTTCTCAAACACAGTTCTTCATCGTAAGTGGTTCCAAAACAAAACTCCTTAAACCCCTTGTCTATGAGCTCATAAATGACTCAGTGGCATTTCAAAGATACACAGTTTTATTTTGACTTTAGTGTAATCTGCTAAACAGAGAGCCACATGACAGATGTACCAGGGTACTTGCCACATAAAATGTATTTGTGCAGAATGAGACTTCACTACCCACCTTCTGATAGCAACCTCTTCATCTGCCCCTCCAGCTCTCTGCTCTTCCCCCTTCTTCCCTCTTCTCCCTCCTTCCTTCCTTCTCTCCTCCCTCCCTGCTTCCTCTCCTTTCTTTCCAAAATCGCTTCCCTCCTTTCTTCCCCCTTCCCTCCTTTCTTTGTTTCCCCTTCTTTTCTTCCTTCCTCCTTATCTCCTCCTCCTTCTGAGCTGGGGGAAGGCTGCAGCTGCACAGCGCCCTGTATAAGCTGTCTGTGAAACCTTCAGTTTTTGGTATTCATTATTTAAGTTCTCGGGAAATGGGCTCGCTTTGAAGTCTACTGACTCATCCTCCTCTTTATTTCCTGTAAATGATGCATTCGTTTTTGGCAAGGTTCAAGTCGCACAGCACTCCCATCCGAAGGGGCTATGCCACAACCCTGGACCACTTGAACACTGCCTTTGGCCGGGGAATTGCAAGCAAGATGGGGTCGCGTGGACTTCTGCTTTCTTAAAAGTTGTTTCTACCAGCCCTTATGCTGCCTCGAATTAATAATGTGAAACACATGCTCCATCTGCCTGTTAACTGGTGACAAAGCCACTTATGTTCATAATGGTCAAAATTATTCGACAGATGAAAATTTTCCTAAAAGCTAGTCACAGAGGCTGCTTAGTCAGTTTCACCAACGGGGAGCACGCCCCCCTCCATCATTCCACTCCAGACCTTTTTGCTAGTTCACCATGGCATTAAGATATTAAAAAGGCAGCCCTAGCTAGTTTGGCTCAGTGGATAGATCGTCAGCCTAGGGACTGAAGGATCCCAGGTTCGGTTCCAGTCAAGGGCACATGCCCGGATTGTGGGCTCAATCCCCATTAGGGGGCGTGTAGGAGGCAGCCAATCAATGATTCTCTCTCATCATTGATCTTTCTCTCTTCTCTCTCTTCTCTCTCTCTCTCTCTCCCTCTCCCTCTCTCTTCCTCCTCTTCCTCTCTGAAATCAATATTTTTTTAAAAAAGATATTGAAAAGGCAAATGAAGGAAGATTATAAACAGTTCTCCTAAGTTTTCACACTGTCTGCTCCTAATAAGACATGCCCAGATGAATACCAACAGCTCTGTGGGAAAGGCCAGTGTTCTCACAGGGATCCAGAGAGCTATGCAGGAGTCTTGTGGATTTCAGAGGCCAAACAAATCAATTACAAAGCTCTTTCTTTCTCCCCGCCCCCCCAAAGTTTTTTCTTTAAGCAAAAAAATTAAATTGGGCTGAAAACGTACTATTACCAGCAAAACGTTAAATCTTTCTTTTTCCCCCAGGGCTGATGGGAGCAAAAAGATATCCCTTTGATATCAGAGCAAATAAAAGTTTGAGTTATTGACTGCTCACGTTAATGCTGGATTTTACTACCACCATATTTCAAAATGGAATTACTCTACATCTATGCCTCAAATTAAGACCTGGGATACTGCATACTGCAATCCAGCTAATGTCTTAGGATCAGATGATGTAAGACTGATTCCCCTTGAGAGTAAACACCGGTGGTTGCTTCTCATGGACTAAAACTCTCCTCGTCCTTCCAAATAAATCTAAGCATTGATGACATCACGGGTGCTGCCGGGTTATCAAAGCACACCTGGGGGTGGGGAGGGCAATGCCACTTAATAATCAAAGTGGTTGGTATGTCTTAAAGGCAGGGTTGCCAAAATATGGCTCTTCTCCTATGATTTACAGAAATAAATAGGAGAAAGTTTAGCATATCACACACAAAACTTGACCCTCTTCTCACTCTAGTGAGAAGTTTCTCACTCCATCTTTGCTCCCCTGGGATATTCACAGATTTCCAGCGCCCAGACGCCCATCAGTGTGGGTACAGCCAGCAGCGCACTTGTCAGTAATCTCTCCTTCCAAGTCCCAAGTCCTCAACGCTGCCCCACTGTCCTTGGCACATCAGTTCACCAAGAGGGTGGGGGTGGGGTGGGGGATGTGGGGGAAAAGCAAGGACTTAAGCCAGCCTGCCAGGGCCCAGCGGGCGCCTGTGTCCAGCCTTACGTTCTGAGCAAGGCCCCTTCATCTGTGGTATTAGCTCCCCTGACACCTCGGGAAGGCATCTTCTCCTCCCCAAAGCCTTCATGCAGCAAGGCTCCGCCAGCTTCCACCAGGCCTACTCATGAGAGTTTTGCTAACGTCCATCAAGGGCCGCCACACCTCACAGAGCTCCTCTCCTGCCCCACCGATGGGTTCACGAGCCAAACAACATCAAGTATCTAATCCCATTTTTTCAAATTGTTTTTCCCAATCCCTTTCATTTCTTATGAAAACAAGATCAAATGTTTGTAAGGACTCATTTGAATATATTTTCACTTTCTAAACAAACCAATAAATAAATAAATAAATGGAATTCTCAGCGGCAGCCTTAAGTCAAGATTGTTTCTCCCTTTGCCCATCGGAGCACTACACACATAGAAAGAACATGATGCAATAAAAACATCCCCTAACGCTTGCTCTTACATTCTCTCATTTAATCTTGCAATTCTTGAATGTCTACATTTTAACTGAGGTTTTAGAACCTTGCATTTTTCCAGAGGTGCTAAACAGGAAAGAATCTGAAGTACTATTTAGTACTAACTTGAAGCAAAAGAGAAGTTTCAGGCCCCTGAAAATCAACATTTAATCACTCAAACGCCTCAGGGTCTGCATGCAACATAGCCGGCTAAGCATGCTGAGTCTCTGGGGAAGTGGCTGCAGCAAAATGCGACTCATTGGCATCTCCAGCTTTTTTTTTTGTTTTAATTTTAAAACTGGAGTGTAATTATCTCTTATTTACTAGGGTCACAAACACTGCCAAAGGGAAAATAAGCCACTTCTTTGGGGATGAAGTTGCTGACAAAGGTTTGACAAAGAAAAATCATTAAGAGCTCTGGGCTGGCACGGGTGTGTCCTGGAGCGTGGCGAAGTGAACTTGCCCAGGATGTGCCAGGCGTGGCCGCCATGTGCCCCAGGGCCCAGCCAAGGGCACAGAGCACACCAGGTCTGAGATCCATGGTGGCTTCTAGAGGGACGTCGGCTATTGTGGGGGACAAGAGACCAAGGGGTTTCTGCACTTCCTCTTTAGTGGTGGCTTTGTGCAGAAACGGCTTTGCTCTAGTTACACACTCTCTCCTGTTTAAGAAAGCTGTCCACGGACGATTAATGTCTTTCAGCTGGGAGCTCGAGTGTTCTCCAAGTTTGGTTCTGGGCTCTACTGTTTAGCATTCTCATCCTTAGAAATGGTGGGGAGAGAGCCTTCGGGACAGGGAGCGGCCAGTGGCAGGTGCCTGGTGCCTGGTGGGTTCCTCACCTGACCACCATCACACTTGGGGGGTGCACACAGAGGAGGGTGCAGGAGGATCATGTGTGGCTGGCTCAAAACCCTTAGAAGGAATCCGCCTCTAAAAATGTGCAAGTTTTGAGGTTCCATCTTAACTTTGCCTTTTTTTTTTTTTTTTTAAGTCCTCATTCAAGGATATGTTTTCATTGATCTGAGAGAGAGAAGAAGGGAGGAGGACAGGGAGAGAAGGAGAAGGAGGGAGAGCAAGAGAGAAAGAGAGAGAGGGAGAAAAACATCTATCAGTCACCTCCCATACTGGAATCAAACCCACACCCTGTACCCTGACCGAGACTCTTAGGTGTACAGGGAGACCTCCAGCAACCCCGCCACACCAGCCAGGGCTTAACTTGGCTTTTAAAGTAAATTATAAGAGTCTTTTGAATAAAGACAGTATTAAATACTAGCAGATATTCCCTCTGTATTTTCATTTGTCTATCACAAATGCTAGGAAGCTCATGACCCCTGAAGAGTAAGATATTATCATTCTTTCTGTCGCGATTATTAATGATGGATCAATCTACTTGTAATGCCTATATGATTCTTTCTTATGTGACTACCTCTTCCTTTCCCCTGTGGCACAGTCATGTTTTATGATTGGCAACTATTTCAGATCCTTTTGGGGTAGGTATGCTTGGGTGATTGACAAGAGATCAGGTCTTGAAGCCAGAAAAAAACTGATTTTTCAGCCTTGACAAATCACTTCAGCAGCGGTCGCGGTCGCCAACCAGTGGACTGCAGACCCCTGGTGACCCCTGGTGATCCGTGAGGTCCGAAAGGTTGGTGACCGCTGAATGTGCCTGAGCCTCAGTTTCCTCATCTATGAAACAGAGTGACTACCTCTGTCACTGAATGGGCAGGGATTATGCTGCTCTAATTCTCCCTGGATGCCCAAGGGCAAATTATAATCTTGGCTTTCAGAATATCCATTAAGGGTTCTCAATCCACAGAGAATTACGGACCCTGAAGTGGAGGCAGAAGTTGGGAAACCTGAACGGAGAGAAGGCCTGATGGTGGCTCTAACGAGATCATTTGCTCCTGCAAATACTATTTCTTGGCTGTCCGTATCTTTTGTCCCGATTTCTCCAGGCATAGACCTCTGGGGGAAAGAGACCGTCGGGGCCCGCACATGTTTTCAGAACAGGCTGGTACGTCCTGTCCTTGCTACAGCCTGGCACATTAGTAGCAAAACAGACCTCTCTTTTGACACACTTTCTTTGTGGATTCTGCAGAACCCAAGGCTTGCTGCAAAGGCCACCCCTGAGCCTTCCTGTGGGGCAGGGCCATGAACTGCTTCCTGGAGCCCCCTGGTGGCCCCTCGCATGTTCACGCCACATTCTCACACCCCTTTGGGGCAGGGAGAAGAGGCTTTAAGAGGTCCAACCGAGGACTTGTCACTGTCATCTATTCTCCACTGGGGCACCCACGTTCTGAGGACAAGGTGCTCTGCGTTAAGGTTGGTATAGGAACAGCACAGCTCTCTAACTCACATTCACTAAGCGTTTCCTAACACCTACTGTGTGCCAGGCCCCACATTGGGCATGAGAAATACAGAGAAGATGCTGGGTCTGTCCTTGTTCTCAACAAACTTCCAGCCTAGAGAAAGAGGCAGAGATGTGGCCCCCAAAGGAAAACACAAAGAGATTTGCCGAGTTTTGTGGGAACCTTGGGGACAGCGCTGGTCTCCTTAAAGAAAGTGGGAAAGGCATCAGGGAGGAGGAGTTTAGATCTTCCTGGAGACCAAGACTTAGCCGGGCAGAGAAAGGAAGGAAGGAAGGAAGGTATTACAGGTAGAACGATCGATATGTCCCAAAGCCGACTTATTCTGAGTCAGTGGAGAAGCTGAGGGGCTCACAGCGAGGCAAGGCGGCTGGTGAAGTGGGCAGGCCGGGCTGAGAAGGCCACACTGCGGAGCCTGGACTTCACCTTCTCCACTGTAATTTTCCAAACGGGGCCGAGGCTTCCCGCAGACATGTGATTCTCATTTCATGGATGCTGAGGCTGAGAGAAACGTGTGGCAGCCACTCATGATCCACTGACTCCAAATTTCTGCATTCAACTCCAGTCCAACCAGGAGAAAAACATCACACAAACTCCAGCAGAGAGGCATTCTCCCAAATACCAGGGCTCCTGCAAACCAACAAGGTCATCAAAAACAAGGAATGTCTGAGAACTTTCACAGCCAAGCGGAGCCTAGGGGGATGTGACAACTACATGGAATATGCTGTACTGGACAGAATCCTGGAATAGGAAAAGGGCATTAGTAGGTAAAAGCGAAGGAAACCTGGAAAAGTACCAACCTTAGTTAATGTTTATGTAGCGATCGTGGCTCATTAATTGTAGCAAATGTGCCACTCTCATGTAAGATGGGAACTCTCTGTACCATCCTCACAATTTTTCTGTAAATCTAAAACTGTTCAAAAAATTAAAATTTATTTAAAAAAATTCTGTGTTCATCCAAACAGTCAAACTATTGTCCCTGAGGGGCTTTATGATAATTAATATTGTAAATGAGAACTTAAAAATCAATTTACACTCTAGTAACAATGCCAATATTTATTAAGTCCCTATGCCAAGCCAGGCACTCTCTAAGTATTCTACATATCTACTCACATTTGATCTCCACAATAGTCCCGTGAACTAGGTACTGTCAACGCCTCCATTTTACAGATGAGGGAAGTGAGGCACAGAGCAGTTAGACAACGGGCAGAGCCTGGATTTGATTCCAGGCCTGTCTGATGCGTGGGTCCAGATCCTTAATGACTGAATTCTACTTTACTGCCTCCTGACTTTCATTATTATATATGGATATTTCATTGACAAAGAAGGTTCCATAATGATTTTTTTTTTCTTTTGAACATTTGAAAGCACAGCTATCGGTGGAGCGGGTAGGAGGAGGGACTAGGTCAGAGCTGGGTGTTGGAGCGAACATCTGGCAGCCGCGGTGTGAAGGACGGACTGGCCCAGGCACTAGCCTCCGCGGCTGGGATTTTCTAGCCACGTCTCCCAAAGGAGGAGGAGCGACCAGAGAGAATCAACTTCCCTAAAAGGATGAAGCACAAGCCCTGACACAGAACCTTTCCTATCCAGCCCAGCCCATCAAACCACGGGCATTGCTGAGCCCCTAAATGCGTGCCTGGCCAGGGCCTACCCCATGGAGCTCCCTGTCGGCCAGCTCCACAGACAGGACCCATGCTTAGGAAAGGGAAAATACACTGAGCCCAAGCTACGGAGTCTCTGGCTGGGAGCCCCAGCCAGGGGAGGGGCCAAGTCTTGAAGGAGTACTTACTTCCTGTGAGCTGGGCCCTAATCCTGGGAAAGGGCAAATTGGGGCATGTTAGGTAGGGTCCAAGGCCATCACAAGGCAATCCCCCACCTCAACCTGCATCCCCGTGTCACCCAGCCAGAGGTACTAGAGCGGAGAACCCAGTACTTCTGTGGCTTCTTCTGCCCTCCAGATCAATGAAAAGCATGACTCACTTCACCAGTGTGCTTGAGAGGCTACTGTGTGCCGCCTGGAGGCACATACGGAATTTGGTACCTAGAGGTTGCAGAAGTCTCCTAACCAGTCAGCTGCCCCTATGCACCAATGCTATTTTATGTAGCTTAGCATGTGGTAGTAGGCACTGACTCATAGATGGTGAACTAAACAGAGATTTTAAAATTCATGGGTCATAGTGAAGTTTAGACTATTTGGTGCAGAATCCTTGTATTCCTTTTCTAGGGCTGCTGTAACAAGTTACCACATATTTATTAGCTTCAAACAACCCAAGTTTATGATCTCATAATTCTGGTGGTCAGAGGTCAAAATGGGATTCACTGGGGTAAAACTGAGATGTTGGCAGGGCTGCATTCCCTTCTGGAGGCTGTAGGGGAGAATCCATTTCCTGGCCTTTGCCAGCTCCTAGTGGCCAACTGCATTTCTTGGTTTGTAGCTCCTTATACCATCTCCAAAGTAGTGATGCATCTCTCTCGTCTATGGTCATGCCCTTCCTCTGACTCTTTTCTGCCACCCTCTTTCACTTTTAAGGATCCCTGTGATTACACTGAGCCCCTTTCAAACTCCCTCTATTTTAAGGTCAGTTGATTAGCAACCTTAATGCCATTTTCACCTCGCAATGTAAGGGAACCTATGCCCAGGTTCTAGGGATTAGGACATAGGTGCCATTATTCAGTTTATTACAAATTTCATCTTTTAAGGTCAAACTATAGAAGCTAATCATTCTGTCTCCAAAATATGAAAAGAATAATTACTACTTAATAAGCACTTGTTAGGTACCAGGCTAACCACTAGACACCTTATATACATATTCTATTTTTTTAATATATTTTATTGATTTTTTACAGAGAGGAAGGGAAAGAGATCGAGAGTCAGAAACATCGATGAGAGAGAAACATCGATCAGCTGCCTCCTGCACACCCCCTACTGGGCATGTGCCCGCCACCAAGGTACATGCCCGTGACCGGAATCAAACCTGGGACCTTTCAGTCCGCAGGCCGACACTCTATCCACTGAGCCAAACCAGTCAGGGCTACATATTCTTATTTAACAGTAGTTAATGTTCAATGAGACAGGCATTGTTAATAAACCAGAACATGTTACTCATGGGCTAAAATCCCCCAATGGATTTCCAGATGTCCTTAGAAAAACCTCACAGCCTTCGGATGGCCCAGTGAGGCCCCGTGGAATCTAGCCTTGGCCCAACACCCAGCCCCATTTCCCTCCAGCCTCCCCGTGACCTCCATGCTTCAACCATGTGGGCCCCCTTTCAGTTCCTTGAACTTCTGTGGTGGCACTTGCTAACCCCTCTTTCTGAACATTCATCCCCAATATCTTTACTAGTACATAGCTGGCCTAGCCTCATTATTCTGATCTCTATCCTATTCCGTTTTTTATCCCCAACTCCTAAAATAGGGCTTAGCACATAGTAGGCAGTCAATACATATTAATTAAGTGAACAAATCTGAATTATGTAAATGAGGAAGTAAAGTGATATGGCTAAGTTCACAGAGTGGGTTAAGCACTGCCCTCATGCTAAGGGCTTTGAGAGAGCTGAGGGATGATACTCTGAGGGTGATGCAGAGAGAACCCAACATTTCCAGGCCATGAGCATGCCCAACTTCTTCCCTCTGTGGTGATGATCACTGGGGCAGTGGGGAACACCTCGGGGGGAGGGAGGAGTGGTTACCAGAAGTGACCAGAGGAGAAAAATCTGGAATTGTGACCTGTAACTGGAGCCTAAGCAGCCCCCTCTTCTGCAAACCCCCAAAGGGAATATTTACAGTTCCCTGATTTTAGGAAACAAGTTGAAAAGCTGGCTGGAAAGGAATTTTGATTCACCAAGCTTATTTTAAATTAGAGGCCCGGTGCACAAAAATTTGTGCACTTGGGGGGGTCCCTCAGCCCAGCCTATGCCCTCTTGCAGTCTGGGACCCCTCAGAGGATGTCCACCTGCTGGCTTAGGCCCGCTCCCTGGGGGATTGGGCCCAAGCTGGCAGTCAGACAGCCTCGGGAGAGGCTCCCACCACCACCGCTGTACTGGCAGCCGTCAGCCTGGCTTATGCCTGAGCAGAGCTCCCCTGTGGGAGCATACTGACCACCAGGGGGCAGGTCCTGCATTGAGCATCTGCCCCCTGGTGGTCAGTGTGTGTCATAGTGACCAGTCATTCCTAGTCATTCTACTGTTAGGGTCAGTTTGCATATTACCCTTTTATTATATAGGATAGAGGCCTGGTGCATGGGTGGGGACTGGCTGGTTTGCCCTGAAGGGTGTCCCAGATCAGGGTGGGGGTCCCGCTGGGATGCCTGGCCAGCCTGGTGAGGGGCTGATGGCTGTTTGCAGGCTGGTCAAGCCCCCTCCCCCCCAGTGGGGACCCTCACCCCATGGAGGTTTGGCCAACCTGGGTGAGGGGCTGATGGCTGTTTTCAGGCTGGCCTCACCCCCTTTAGGGTGGGGGGTCCCCACTGGGGTGCCTGGCCAGTTTGGGTGAGGGGCTGAGGGCCGTTTTCAGGCTGGCCAAGCCCCCCAGCAACAGAAGCTCTCAGCCTCTCCTGTTTTTCTTTTCTTTTTATTCTGGGATTTATTTACCTTCTATAATTGAAACTTTGTAGCTTTGAGAGGAGCTCGGAGCCAGCCAGGGTGGGCAGGAGGGAAGCTTCCTGCTTGCTCCAGGTCCGTCACCACGGCTGGCTGAAAGCAGGTATCTGGGGTTTATTTACCTTCTATAATTGAAACTTTGTTGCTCTGAGTGGAGCTCAGAGCCTGGAAGCTTGGCTTCCTCCATCATTGGGGCAACCAAGCCTCCTGCTTGCTCCAGCTCCGTGGCTGCCGGCCACCATCTTGGTTGGGTTAATTTGCATATAGTCGCTCTGATTGGCTGGTGGGCGTGGCTTAAGGTATAGCAAAGATATGGTCAATTTGCATGTTTGTCTTTTATTAGTGTAGACAAAACATTAAAAAATATCCCTTCATGGCTTATCTCCTCTATGCTTCAACTCCAAAAAATAACAACCTATATATCTATGGCCTTTCCCCAGTTCTACCTAGAATCCCTGCTGTAGAAGCTACTTATACACTATTTTTCCTGAAGCCATCCAAGGTAGAATGAAGGCTTCAGAAATGTACCTTAAGAAAGAAAAAGGATGGTTCCAACCTCCAAAGAAATAGATCTTTTCATATGCCAATAATCAGATACACACATTTTACACAATAGAATTTAGTCCACTTTGCTATCATTTGTGGGGAACTTAAACAGATGTCATCGTGTTTTTCTATGAGCAACGGCAATAGCAGTCTGGAGTGCCATTATTATTTTCTAAATATATTTTTATTGATTTCAGAGAGGAAAGCAGAGGGAGAGAGAAATAGAAATATAACTGATGAGAATCACTGACCGGCTGCCTCCTGCCCCCCCCCCCCCCCCACACACACACACACACCAGGGATTGAGCCCACAACTCGGGTATGTGCCCTAACCAGGAATCGAACCCTGACCTCCTGGTTCATAGGTCAATGTTCAACCACTGAGCCACACCAGCCGGGCCAGAATGCCATTATTTTAATATATGATGAGGTGGTCACTGCATCGTGGATTCTAGACACTGAAATCCAACCAAGCTCACCACATTGAAGAGCTCTCCAAAAATTCCTGCAGAGCCTCTAAAGAACCAAATATGGTGCATTAGCAATGAGCCAGCAAGGCAGCAATGATCTGGAGAGTATTATAACGATGGCACCAATACTGGAAGACTTCTGTCTTCTCATCACATTCCTTCCTGCCCCAGCCATATATAAGAGAAGCAGGAGGAGGAAGTAGAGAAAGAATGAAAGACCACAGCAGGCCCACCACTCCCCTGGCCCCGCTGCAGGTGCCTGAGTCATAGGGCTGAGCCTGGAGGAGGGGAAGAGGGTGGAATTGGACAGGAAACTGAAGTCTTGATTTCAGATTCAACTAGACCTTCTTTTAAAGTGAGTCATGATTATCTAAATGAGACTGTTTTGAAAGAGACAAGAAAGTTGTGTGACTCACCTAAGATGGCACAGAGCATGTTTTAAGGCGGTGCTTGGGGTGGGGGGAAGGTGAGGGGGTAGCTCTTTCCTGATTGAACTCCTATGGAAGTCAGCCTATTCAATCAATTTGTTACAAAATAATAACAAAATACCAATGGAATATCATTTTGGGGCTAGCCAATGAACAAAATATGAAAACCAAAATAATGCCCAGCTTTGACGAGAGTGAGTGAAACAGTTATCGCTATATACTTTTGCTGTCTTAGTCCAGTGGTCGGCAAACTGTGGCTTGGCAAACCGCGGTTCGCGAGCCACATGCGGCTCTTTGGCCCCTTGAGTGTGGCTCTTCCACAAAGTAACCACTTCTGCGCATGGGCCACGAAATTTCACTCGCACTGTATGTGCGCGCCCGCATGCGGTATTTTGTGGAAGAGCCACATGTGGCTTGCCGACCACGGTCTTAGTCCATTAGGGCAGCGATACCAAAATCCCACAGACTTGGCTTATAAGCAACAGAAATTTATTCCTCACAGTCCTGGAGACTGGAAGTCCAAGACCAAGGCACCAGCACGGAAAGCCCTCTTCCCCTCATCCATAGCTGGCCCCTCTTCCTGTGTCCTCATGTGGTGAAAGGGGCTCGGGATCTCTCAGAAACCCTATTCCTGAGGGTTCTGCTTCATAACTTAAGTACCTCCCAAAGGCCCCACCTACAAATACCATCACATTCGGCATTAGGAATTCAACAGATGGATTTTGGGAGGGCACAAACGATCAGACCAAATTCCCAGCATCACACATGTCACCGCCCGGGAAAGATCAGTACTGAGAATTCAAGGTCCGGCTTCTACTGAATGAGTATCACTTTCACACCACTGTAAAGTTGAAAAACTGTAAGTCAGGGACCATCTGTATATGCATAATATATATTTAATTAAGGGACCCAAGCCTTTCAATGTAATTAATTAATTAATCAGATATTAGATATATACATAATGAGAAGAAAGCATTCAAATGCTAACAGTGAAAAGACTTGTTTTTCTTTATACTTAATTTTTTTTCTATCAGCATGTGTTAAATTTGTTATCAGGGAAAATATCATTACAGTACCATTTGAATTCAGCAAAGCAATTCCAATAACCACTAAAAGGCACACGTTACAATTGGAGGCAACTTGGCGAACAGAACACCTTTCTTTACCATCTCACCTGCCACTCAAGTCTAAACCTGCGTTCCTGGCCTTTCCTCCAGACCTGTCCCGGCCCTGCTTTTGCGTGTGTGTGTTCCATTCTGCCCTTCCTTCACTCTCTTGAGTGAAAAACCCACTGGGTGGGCAAGGCAGTGACTTTTATCATCCTCTTATACACGAGGAAACTGAGGCTAAGAGGGTTTAAGTGGTTTGTACATAGATACTCAGCTGGGAGCTGACACAGCCCAGATTTCTTCCTTTGTAAACCATAACACTAGGCATATATGAGTGCTTTTCATTAATGATCCCCTACGGACGCTGTGAGAACCAAGTCAATTACATTACAGTGGTCTTCTGCCGAGCCTTTCACAGCCTTCCTCAGTGACTTCAGACAGCAGCTCATAAAACTCTAAGAAAGATGAGGATGGTTAGAACCAGGTCCCAGGACGAAAAAAAGCTCTCGGCTCTGTCACATACCCCAAGCACGCCTGCCAGGGGCCCCTAATGACTCAAGCTCCATGGCTGGCAGCTAGCAGGGCCACCCGCGCTGCCTCAAACCGGCCAAATTCAGCACTTTCCACTCTCAGCAGCCTCTTGAGTCCCCACCTAATTATTGGCACAAGGCGCTGGCCAGCTGCCACCCCATGCCCATGAAGGGATGGCCCCAGTGCAGAAGAATCAGGATACAAAAGCCATGCCCACTGCTGGCACCTTCAAGTTCTTGGATTAGACTCCAGCACCAAGGGTGTTCCCCCTTTCTCCCTACTGGGCCTTCCCAGGCTGAGAGTAACTTCCAATTCGTTTAGGACTGAACCTCTTCCTGGGGCCCTGACACCCTCCTTGACATCCCAGAGAAGTGAACCCTATTATATCCAGCATTCCTCCAACAAACGGGCTGATCTCCTCAAATCGTGATCCCTTTACCCCCACGCACTGGTGCCCAAGAATGTCCTGCTGTAACATGCGATCCCAAGATCCAATGGTAATTCAGGCTGCAACAATGCCCAGTGTTTGCTGAACAAATGAATAAACATACTACGTATAGGCCTTAGCTGAGGTCCTGGTAAATCTCCTATCTAAGTATTATCCACTAGTTAGAAGAGAGAGAGAGAGAGAGAGAGAGAGAGAGAGAGAGAGAGAGAGAGAGGAGAGAGAGAGATTAAATGGTGAGCCATCTGGGCAGTTGCCTGAGGTGTAAGTTATAAGAAAGGCTAATGCTCCCGAACAGCTGGAAATACAGCACCAGTGAACTCGGGTTTCCACAAGCTGCTTCTTCCATAACTGGTCTCACTTCTGCCAAAGATGACAGCACACTTGGTGGGGAGGGATACAAGGGGCACAATTCCCTCTCTCCAAAAGGTAGTTTGGATGAACATGTTTGCACGCCAAACATACAACACGTTTGAAGGTATAACTCGGGGCCACACCACCAACCCTGAAGCCAGTCAGCTGACAGGAACCTGAAGTCAGCAGGTCCAGGTCAGCTGAGTAACCAAACTAACTCTAGACATTAGAGCTATTTAGTGGGAATAAGTCATGTATTAGAGTAACTAAATTTTAACTCCTTTGCTATCTTTTCCAAAATTTTGCTTAGTTCAGAAACTCACATGAAACACTGGTAATCCCTTATTTTGAATATAAAGAAACAGGCCTATTCGCTGAATTTATATACATATCCGTTTCTCCCCAGCCCCACTGCATACATGTGAAACACCTATTTCAAGTATTTGGCTGATCCTGGCTGGGTGTCACCACATCAAGATCCCTCAGACACAGTTGGAATGCTCAGAGCCAGCTGGGCACTGGGCAGACAGGGGGCTCCTATCACCAGCATGGGGAGCTCTCGGGGAATCAGCCCCCCTGAGGGCAAGGTGGTGTTCCTTCACCCACTAGAAGATGCATCAGGACACAGCTCCCCATCCGGGTGACCTCAAAGCCAAGGGCTCGGCTACTCATGGCTAAATTGGAGAAGCAAGAGGATTCCTCCTCCCCCTCCTCCCTCCATTATGATTAATAGAAGTGGCAGGGGATGGGAGAAGGGAGGAAAGGAAAAGGCAGAATGAGTAGAAATTCCACAATGAAGCCGTGGAAGAGAGGCAGAGAAACGAAACGAGGAAGAGTAGACAGGACTTACAGTGAAGGAGCACCCTATTATACACCAGCCGGAGACACCCTGGCCTCTGTGGCGAGGGAGGGAGGCAGCAGAGACATGGGCTAGTGGGGCTGATGACGTGTTTTACCACAAAGATTTAATGGGCAGCGCTAACTACGGGTTAGAGAAAGGGATTTAAAAAACAACAACAACAACAACAAAAGAAACCTTCTCAACTATGCCAAGTACATTACAAAAAATTACCGTAAACATCAGAAAATGTATTTGGGTTTCTGGGATGGAATTGAGGCCAGATTGGAGACTCAACAGTTGAATCACAAACTCAGAAAGGTATGAAACCTTCAGATAGTAGGCCAGACCCAGGACGAAAATCAACTCCTTCTTAGATGTATTATCTGCAACAAAGCAGAACGTACCAGTCGACATCTCTGAAGCTACGAGGCAGGGAACTAGCTCATGGCTTTACATTTATGGAGAGTTTATTACATGCCAGGCACTGCCCTGTGTGTCTGACACGTATTAACTCATTGTCTTACATCGTAAGAAAGGTACCAGTAGTATGCCCGGCTTCTGTAAAGCGAGTAAGAAACGACAACACAATGAGGTTAAGAAAGTATTCAATTTTTCACCAAAAGTGATGCGATAGTAAGAGAGAGAAATCCTGTAGAATGTCTTATGACCAAGGGGGAAAATGGGAATTAGCTGCATAGCACCCATCAAAGTTAGTTCACACGTACTGAGCCCTTACCACTGGAGCTGGGGGTCCATCTGCCGCTCCACCTCCACACTCCACCATGCTGTGGCCAATGGATGCGGTCAGGGAGCTGAGTTCCTGACTCCCTCCCTGCTGGGCCCGGGGCTGGCAATGGATCTTCACTGGCAGCTTTCTCCCCAGCTGCTGGCCAGTACCCCTTCTCCTGCCTCTTAAGGCCCAAGGGTGGTAACTGTTCCCTGCTGTTGTCAGCCCTGGGGCGCTTCACCATCCTTGGTTTCCTTCACCCCCTCCCACACTTTTGCCAAGGCCCCTTCAATACTCTCTTCAATTACTCCATGGAGTGTGCCCGCTGTTCCTGCCAGAACTTCAATGAATAGAGGAAACGGTGAGCACTTTACGGCTCTTGTAATCCCTACATCAACCCTATGGGTGACATTATGGTCCTCAGTCTGTAGTTGGGGAACTTGAGACTTAGGATGGGCTGACTAACTGCCCACAGCCACACAGCTAACTAAGTGGCAGTGCCTGGATTTGATGCAGGCAGGTGTACTCCCGTGTCTACACTCTACTTCGCTCCTGTGCACTACTGCGCCCCCGCCCTCAACCTCAGCTGTGGAAAAGGTCTTCACTTCCTGGGCTGTCTCCCACCTTAGTAAGAGGGAGACACGTGTGTAGTGCCATTTAAGATTGACTTGTGGTCATGGTTTCCCAGCTGCATTGCTCCCCAAGGTTACTGGTCTACCACTGGCAGAAAGGAGAGCTGGTGGTAAATTATTGCATTTCAAAAACCAACCCGCATAAACCAGGGGCCATTATTCCCATTTCTCCGACGAGTCCATTCCTCGGCACGATGGCCCCCAGCTTCTGAAGGTTCATGCCCCACGTGAGCATCAATGCCACAGAAGCTGGGCTGGCTGCAGCATTTCCCATGGTCTAGTGCAGTGGTCGGCAAACTCATTAGTCAACAGAGCCAAATATCAACAGTACAACGATTGAAATTTCTTTTTTGAGAGCCAAATTTTTTAAACTTAAACCATATAGGTAGGTACATTGTTATTAACTTAAGTAGGGTACTCCGAAGGCTTAGGAAGAGCCACACTCAAGGGGCCAAAGAGCCACATGTGGCTGGCGAGCCGCAGTTTGCTGACCACGGGTCTAGTGTGTGCTGCAGAACACTCTTTGCAAGAGGTCAGTAGAAACCTCTTAAAGAATAAGATCCTGTAGGCAAAGAAGTTAGAAAAAGTAGACACTGTATCTCGCTTTGCCGCTGCTCTGGAAAGTCAGAGAGCGTAGTAAGCTTTAAAATCAGGAAGAGAAGCCTCTTTAACCCAGCTTCGTCCAAACTAATTTGAACATAGTGTGTTTTTTGTGGACACTTATTAAGAGCTTTCCCAAATATAAAATTAGATAGACGTTCATTCTAAATTCCCTTAGTGCCCACATATTGTAGCTAGTTATAATTACGAGCCTATAAAGTCCCAATATGTCCCAATGATGGCCTTTTGCATTGCTTAAAATTATCTACCTAACCAGGGAGGGGACCCGAGGCTTGTCAAGGTGGGAGTCACTGTCCCACCCCCGCCCCCACCGCTACACCCTGCCACTGGCATATATTTTGAAAGGGCGCACTTTGGGGCTGAGAAATCATTGTCTTATTGATAAATATCTCCCACTGTTATTAAAGAGCGAACAAGTCCTCAAGAAATCCTTTTAAAGGAAATACAGGTCAACATTTGGTGCCAGACTTCAGCCCCAACTCCCCTCATCACTCCGTAGCCCTCACTTTGCCCGCACTGCTAGAGTAGCAAACAGCACACAGGAATACGGTAAATATTTGTGTTCAGGCATCCAGAATTTCCTACGATCATCCAGATTTCGAAATGCTTCCTACTTTCCCCATAATTAACAAAACACGTCAGAAATTCCAATGGATCTGTAGTTTCCAGAATTGATTAATCCAAGCTGGCATATAACACTATGACACTTACATAATAGGTTCAAATCGTACACACACACACACACACACAATGAGAAAGGGGGGTAAAAAAAGAGAAATAATTGAAAATACTCGAGACATGTCGCTGTCTTAAAACATTTGGGCTGCTATAACAAAATACCATGGCGGCTCGTAAAGAACACAAATGTACTTCCCACAGCTCCGAGGCTAGAAGCTCAAGGCACCACCTGTATGTCAGGTGAGGACCCTCTCCCTGGTCCCTAGCCAGCACCCTGTTGCTATGATCTCACATGGTGGAAGGGGGCAAGGGCTCTCTCTCTGAAGCCTGTTTCATAAGGGCACCAATCTTCCCCAAATCACCTCCCGAAGGTCCTGGCTCCTAATACCATCACTTGGGCAGGGAGTGTGTGTGTGTGGGGGGGGGGGGGGGGGGGCGGAGATTTCAACATATGAATTTGGAGGGGACACAAACATTTGAACCATCACAGTCCCATACACTTGCTACATACATTATTGCTGCACAGTATTCGGTACAAATTTAGGTGGGTATTTCTGAAGCTGAGGACCATCAAGGTCACACGAAAGCATTCCCTAGAGCAGCAGCAGAGAAAAGGGGAAGGGCCCAGACAATGGAGATACCACACGTCAATATGCAGACTGCACGGATGGATTTACTTGGCTTTCAATCTAAAGTAGTTTGACATCTGTTCAAAGTAAGATAATTTTATTCTAGTGTCCAACTGAGTATAAAGCAAAAGAGGAAATATAAATGTGGCTACATGCATGGAAAATGTTCAACCTCCCCGTAATCAAATAAATCAAAAACAATTAAGGCTGTTTCCATTAATTAAATTATAGTAATGAGTGTAGAAGAGGATGTAGTTAAACAGGAACTCTCAGACTACTGCTGGGAGCATATATTGGTCCATCCCTTTTAGAAATTTGGTAATATCTATCAAGAAATTTAAAAGGCTTCATATTGTTTAACCCAGCAATTTCATTCTAGGCAATCTACCCTATGGAAATAATATTAAATACGGAAAACTAATTATACTAAAACTGTTTACCATAGTATTTTTATCGGGGCAAAAAGCTGGAAACATACGGAACTCCATGATAGAGGCAATAAGTTGGTAATCTATGGTACATCTTCCAGATGGAATATTATTATTATATTATAGTCATTAAAGATTACACTCAAGAATTATTTATAGTAACATTGTAATGGAAAGTGTAGTGAGAAAAAAGAAATGTGTATATAGACCAAAAATAAAAACAGGAAAATACTGGAAATAAATATGTTAAAATATAAACAGTGTTTGTCTAGGCTGGTGCTACTCAGTATGATTCACAGCCATTCCCCATCTGTGAACTGTGTTACCTATCAAAATAATTGGATAGTATGCTTTTAGAAACTTTTAGCAATTTAATATTGCTGTGACATCCAAGTACATGTCTATGGAATTGTGTAGTTGAACAGGGCATAGTCCAGCTTGAGTGTAGTACATTTGAGTGGAGAGGTACAGGTTGCATGAGCTGTGTAGTAGTCACACACAGTAGGACATCATAGTCCACAAAGGATTAGAAATAAAAAAGAACTGGCCCTTCATCTAGACCACTAATCTAGGTGGTAACCCTGTAGATAAAAACTTGTATCTTCCTCTTTATTTTCCAATTTTTTAATAATCCTATTTTTCTATAATAAGAAAAGCCAACATCTTTTATTTATTTTAACTCAAGCAAAAAGAGGAAAACTCTTTGGGAAACTTTCCTGTGGAAACGTCGAAACATATACTGAGAGGTAGGATGGCATCATGGTTAGGGAAATAGATCCTAGAGCTGAAAATCTGGGTTTGAATCCTGGGCTAGTTGCTCAACCTCTCTGTGCCTCAGTTTATTCATGCATGAAATGGGGGTAATCATAGACCTTATCACAAAGCTGCTGAAAGGATTTGGCAGGATTAAATGAGCCAACATACATAAACCCCTGGAACACAGTAAACTGTATAGAAATGTTCGCTAGCATCATTACAAATCATGGGCAAGGGTGAGTGAGAGCCACAGCCAGACACTTCGCAATTTTTTATTTGCAAAATGGGTTGAGAGGAATGGTAGAAGTAACAGTTATAACAGCAAGTAATATGAAGTGCTTTCTGTGTGCCAGGTTCCATGCTAAGCACTTGACATGAATTAACTCTAATTACTAACAATCCTAGAGATTGGTAATAAGTTTTCTTCATCCCCATTTTGCAGAGGGGGAAACTGAGGTGCAGAAAAATGACATGACTTGCCCAGGGTCACCAGGCTATTAGGTCCGTTTCTCTCTAGGGCACGGCTAGGCATAGGAGCACAGGGGTCCCAAGAGGCCAGACCTCATGCCCCCTGAGAGCAGAAATGTACTATCTTGTTCCCAGGGGCAGCCAGGGTCACCAGCCTCTTCAAAAGATTTGGCCAAAAGAAAATTCCAGGATTCGTTTCCAGCCAGGCCAGCAAACATCAGCTGGCCTTCCTCTGCAGCGCAGCCGGCTGGGTATTGCTCTTAGAGATGACTTAAGCCCCAAGGAAGGCAGCTCTTGGAATGTAACCGGAGGATATAGGGGTTCATGAGTCATTCCATTCCTCCCCCCCCCCTTCCCCGGAGTCCTGGACACAATTTATCATCTTCGTCACTGGGTTTTCTGCTCCTGGTTGGCTGGGGGTTGGTGGAGCAGTCATCCCTAAAAGGAAGTCAGTCTGTTACCAAGTCCCATCTCTCCCTGTCAAAGGGACTGGAGGCAGAAGGACAGACACGCCAGGACCCAGCTGTTTCCAGGCCTGGAGGAATTCAGGGAGGGGGCGAGGCCTACGCTGGGCTCATGACATCTGCTTGGGGATCCTCTCCTGTGACCTTCTCTACCAGTGAGAAGTCAGGACTCTGCAGCAAAGAGTGTCTATTCCAGAAAAGTGTGGGATCTCTAAACATTTACCCTGAAAGTTGAAGGGAGAAAACAAGAGTTCTTCCTTCAGAGAACAGGGGTCTGGGAGTGGGCAGACAGACAGTTAAGAATACATAGGGTTTTTGCCTTGAAATCCAGAACATTCTGCCTGTACCAGAGGCCTGAGAATTCGATGCCTAAAAGTTTGTGGCTAAGGAAAAGTATTCCCAATAGAATGAGAGATCGGGTAACTTTTAGTTTCCACCCTCTCTTTTCAAGACTGAATTCTTAGCAAGAAATGCGAGTTTTAAAGTGTGGGTAGGTGGTTTTCTTCCCTCGCATTTCCTTTTTGGAGAGCAATTTGGTGATATCCAACAAAATTCAAACTAACTTTTGACTCAGAAATTCCACCTCTAAGAATTTGTTGTACAGATAAACAGGTATAGAAATGTTCTATTTGTTTGCAAGCATGCTTACTGCAGTATGTGAATAGCAAAACACTACCAAACACTGAAACATTCGTTGATAGGGAATTGGTTAATTTTATGATGGCACAACAGGCAGGGCATAAGGTTGTTTAAAAAAATGAGATAAATCCATATGTGAAAGATACTCAAGATGAACAGGTATGTGAAAAAACATAAACTGCTGAACAGTCTTGACAATGATACTCCAGTTGCACAAAAACAAAACAAGTACATATACTTGCAAAATAGAACATTTTTAATACTATACTATTATTATATTATTATGCATTCTATTATTACTGTTATCATTGCTATTATAATAGACTACACTATTATCTCTGTAGCCCGAGAATACGAAAGTAGAAACAGGCCCTTACTTTTCAGTTTATATTTCTGGCCTCTTCAACATTTTTACATAAACATAAACATCTTTAGCTAGTTTAACTAAAATAGAGGTGATGCTATCAGCTGACTAAACATAAGAGGTAGGTCCCCTGACAGCAAGACACAGCTCTTCCTCCAGGACCTCGGCAGTGTCACATTTAATCCCTACAAGTAACTCCAGGAGGTCGTCATCCCCATTTTACAGATGAGGAAACTGAGGCTCAGAGAGGTGAAGTGACTTGCCCAAGGTCTCTCAGCTACTAAGTGGCACAAGGATTTGAATCAGTTTCTAAATACTAAAGTCCTATTTATGGAATGCCCACGGAGGACCAGGTCCTCCTTTAAGCACTTTGCAAGGATGAATTCCTTTCATCTCCATGACAACCCTCTGAGGCGGTCTTAGTAGCACCCCATTTTGCATATAAGGAAACAGGGGCTCAGAGGGACTGAAGAACTTGTCCCAAGCCACACAGCCAGTGTGTGGTCGGACCAGGCAGTCTGGTGGGCTCCAGAACCCAGAAACCGCCCCCTGCCAGGCTTCCTCTAAATAAACGTTTATTGAACAAAGCGACAAATTAGAAAAACTGCCAATACCTTTTAAGACTACGGAAAAGGTAAATTATTAAACAGTTACTATTGTTCTGTTTATTCATCATTGTTAATTATTACTGATGAATGAAAAATAAACACTATTCAGAAAAGTCAGCTGGGTTACAGCAGGCAAAGCATTGGACTTTAGTATTTAGAAACTGATTCAAATCCCTGTGCCACTTAGTAGCTGAGAGACCTTGGGCAAGTCACTTCACCTCTCTGAGCCTCAGTTTCCTCATCTGTAAAATGGGGATGACGCCCTCCTAGGGTTACTTGTAGGGATTAAATGTGACATCATATATGAAAGCCCCAGGTGCTTGACATATGTTGGATATGTGTAAAAACGGGACAAGATGCTGAGAATGGAATAAACTGCTTAGAGCATCCTCAAGCAGACCTCCTCTTTCTCAATCTGCTGAGTTTTAAAAGTAAATTTAAAAACTTATACCCATATATACTCCACTAATCTGGGGAGGAAATAACCAGGGGTTTTAATTGTTCTGGTCCTGTCTCTAGAATATTGATTTAGGACACTTAATACCATCTCCAAATGCCACGCTTCATTTGCATCGGGTCGGAAGCTGGGCTGCCGAGCGCTGGCTGTTGATTTTAGGCAGGGACTCGGGAGGGCCTGCAGCCCACCTTCCTGCTGGCCCGTGGCCAGCCCAGAGCCGGCTTCACCTGGGACTCAGGAGAACTGGCCCGCTAAGGAGGCCAAGTCTTTGATGGATTTTCACTGTTTAATTAAAGTGCAGCTGGGGCCTGGGGCCGTGCTGTACCTTTCAGCAGGATATTCATCACGGGTTGCACAACTAGCCTGAGCTGAGGCCATTTGGCCGGGGCAGAGCCCAGACTTTGGCCTGGTGTCTCCCTCACTCAGGAGGCCTGAGCTGCTGCCTTTCGGAGGCCCCAGGCTCATCTTCAGGAGCTCGATTCTTCTCAATGCTGCCTTCAGGGACGGCTCAGAATCAGAATTCAAAAACTGGCCCATGGCTCCAAACAGAGTCCCCGAAGGCCTGCTTCACAAAACTTTATCCCAGGCTGCTCAGCTGTTCTCCAGCAAACACGTCTGTGCTGGGAGCCCACCACATCACTTCACGTACTATCTGGGCAGCTACAGACTATTCATTAAAGTCTAAATCATTCAAGTCTTCTCCTTTATTATAATTACAGAAAGTTTCAAATATGCCCCAAAGTAGAGAGGCTGGTACCACAACAATCCTCCATGTACCCACCATCATTCTATAGCAATAAGCAACTCATGGCCACTTGTGCCCATCGGCACCTCAACCACTATACGGTGACACTCGAAGCCAGCCCTAGACGTGGTATCATGTCATCCATAAACACTGCAGTACATATTTAGAACAGATAAGGGTTTCTTCCTTTTTAATATAACCACACTGCCGTTCTCACAGCCTACAAGTTAACAGTGACTCCTGAATGTCATCGAAATCTCCGGCGAGTGTTTACATTTTCCTGGTTGTTTCATAAATGACTTCCGGGATCTATTTGACTCCAAACAAGTTTCTGGCTCAGCTGTGAATTGTATGTTGGGTGGCTTTCCTACCTCCTGTTTCCTTCCGTCCCCACCCAGCACACCGGCTTCACACGAGGTGCTCCAGGCCCAGGGACACATAACCAAGCTCTCTGCCTCAGTTTCCTCACCTGGAAATGGGAATAATAAAAGTTCCCTCTCTCATGGTTTTACTGTGAAAATCAAATGAAACAGAACCTGTAAAAAGCTTAGAACAGTGTCGGGCAGACAGTGAACACTCAGTCAACATTAGTTCTCACGGCTATTCTTTTCTGAAATCGGTGACTTCGACAAAATTCCCAGGCACAGCATTCAGGCCACCAGGCACAGTTACATGTGGGAAGAAAACTGAGAAAAAAACCTCTGCAATTCTCCACATTTTTCTCAGACTTTGAGTCACTGTTCACAGTGAGGTGGTAGAATGTGCTGGTTAAGAGCAAATCTCTGGAGCCAGACTGCCTAGGTTCAAATCCCATGTCTTCCACTTGCGAGTAATGGCAGGACGGATGTATTTGCAAAATCTCATTCATTTCCCTCTGGGCAGACAACTGAACTACGTTTCTTGGCCTCTCTTGCACGTAGGTGTGGCCACGTAACTGAGTTCTGCAGTGGTGAGTGGGCAGAAGGGATACCCATCATGTCTACGCCTGGCCCATAAAACCCTCCCACTGCAGTTTTATTCTCTTTGTCACCCACCGGCTAATTGGCGAGGACTCAGAGAACCTAGAGCAGTGGTCGTCAAACTGCGGCCCCTTGAGTGTGGCTCTTCCACAAAATACCACGTGCAGGGGCGCACGTACAGCGCGATTGAAACTTCGTGGCCACACTCAAGGGGCCAAAGAGCCACATGTGGCTCGCGAGCCGCAGTTTGCCAACCACTGATTAGAGGAAGGCAGCGCCATAAGATGAAAGGGGCCTAGATCCCTGAATAACCAAGTGGAAGGCAATCCAATTAAGAGATGCCACTGGGTCCTGCTATAAGCAAGAAATACACGTTTTATTATATTAAGCATCTGAGAATTGGGGGCTTATCTGTTATAGCAGCTAGTGTTACCTTAACTAGTACATTATCCTTGACCTTGGGCACATTACCTGGCGTCTCTGTCCTCTACTTTCCTCACCTGGAAAGGGAGAAAGATGCTAATACCTATTTCATGGGTAGTTAGGAAGATTAAATGGGTTAACATAAATAAAGCTACACATTGCCTGGCCCATAACAGCACAGCCCAAGTGCTCATCTCTGAAGCCATTACTATTATTGGTGTTACTATTATTATTATTTTTTAATATTTTTATTGATTTCAGAGAGGAAGGAAGAGGGAGAGAGAGATAGAAACATCAATGATGAGAATCACTGATTGGCTGCCTCCTGCACGCCCCCCACTGGGGATCGAGCCCACAACCCAGGCATGTGCCCTTGACTGGAATCAAACCTGGGACCCTTCAGTCCGCAGGCCGATGCTCTATCCTCCGAGCCAAATCGGCTAGGCCACTATTATTATTTGAAAAGTCATATCATATCATTAAGAATTCCCACATTTCACTTAAACGTACAAGTTTTAAATCATTATTATTTTCCTGGTGTGATTTCTTTATTTCTTTTCTTTTTTAACAATTTGGGGCTAAAATTGTATTCCAGCCAAACAGTTTCCAATTTAATAATGAAAGCCCATTGCATAATCAGATTATGATGATTTGCTTAACAGGAAATATTTCAGGAACACAGTCATTCCCCAGAACAAAATGCATCTAATACAAGATGCAGCTTGTCTCCGGTGCTCCCCGCCAATGTTTAAAAGATGGAAGGATGAGACTTCCTCGGCTGCACCTCTCTGGATTAGCGGCCAGTGTTCCATCCATGCTCAGAACTGAGGAGATGTGCCCTGAACTCTATGGGTTTGAAAAACCAATGCCAAGAAGATCTACAAATGGCCAAAAAGCACACAAAAAGATGCTCCATATCATCAGCCATCAGGGAGTCGCAAATGAGAACCACACTTCACACCCCCTGGGATGGTTTTAATCAAAAGGAGAACAGCAAGTGCCGCTGAGGACAGGGAGACAGTGGAGCCCTCAGACACTGCTGGTGGGAATGCGAGATGGTGCGGCCACTGTGGAAAACAGCCTGACAGCTCTTCGAAATGTCAAACCTAGAGCTACCATGTGACTCGGAAATGCCACCCCTAGGTATCTACCCAAGAGAAGTGAGAACATATGCTCACACAAAAACGTGTCCATGAAAATTCTTAATAGCCACATTTTTATTCTTAATAGCCCAAAGGTACAGACAATCCAAATGTCCATCAACTGATGAATGGATAAACCAAATGTGGTATGCTCATATAATGGAATATTTTTCCATCATAAAAAGGAGTGAAGTACTGATACATGCTACAGCATGGATGAAACTTAAAAAGATACTATGTTAAGTGAAAGCAGCCCTTTACATAAGATTCCATTTATATGCAATGTCCAGAATAGACAAATCTATAGAAATAGAATAGAACCCTGGCTGGTTTGGCTCAGTGGATAGAGTGTTGGCCTGTGGACTGAAGGCCTCGGGTTCGATGCCGGCCAAGGGCACATGCCCGGGGTTGCAGGCTCGCTCCCCAGTAGGGGGCATGCAGGAGGCAGTCGATCAATGATTCTCTCTCATCACTGATGTTTCTATCTCTCTTTCCCTCTCCCTTCCTCTGTGAAATCAATAAAAAGATATTTTTTAAAAAGAAATAGAATATAGACTAGTGGTTACTTGGGGGTCAGGGAATGGGGACAGAAGGTGGAATGACTGCTAAAGGGTACAGAGTTTCTTTTTGGCGTGATAAAAATGTTCTAAAATTGGCTAATGGTTGCATGACTGGGAATATACTAAAAAAAAAAAAATCATTGAATGATCCTGTTTAAATGAGTGAACTGTGTCTCAATAAAGTTATAATACATTTTTGAAAAGTGTACACTCCTCCATATGGTTCAGATCTTTCCTCTGGGCGTGAGCAGCCACGAGAAAGCAGAGCACGCCCCCACCTCGTCAGAAGCCTCGTGCCCTGTGTTCAGCTCTGTGTGCGCGAGGGACAGCGCCATCACACACACGCTAATGAGTCTGACGCTCAGGAGAGAGGTCCTGGCTGGAAGTGTGGCTTGGGGACTCACCAGCACATCCAGGTAGGACAGGAAATCGTCACCCACACTCCCATGAAAGCCGGCCACCCATCGGCGCCAACCCAGCACAAACACAGCCGTCTGACACCAGAGATACAAGCAAGGTTGTGTTGGTTCCCCCCTCCCCCCCCCCCCCCCCCCGACAAGGAGTGTAAGCTAGACCATGAATCACACTTCCCAGAATCAGTAATACTGAGAGAGCTAGGTAACTGGGAGCCCAAATTACTTAAATTGATGTCATAACATCTGAAAAGCTGGCATTTCAGGCCCTACAAACTGAAGACAATTACGATCCATCTGATTCATGGCCCTGGACTCCGGTTTCCCACCTGCTCTAACATCAATTCAAGCAATTCTGAACTTTGATCTCCACGGCGGGATGTCTCTGATTTATTGAAGTGTCAAGTCCCAATTGTGCTAACATCCAGCCCTGGCAGAGCCATTATAAGGTGTGAAATCTGGGCCCATCGCCCCAGCCAAGTTCAGCACAGCGACAATCAGTAGGAACAAATCAATCTACCTCTCCGTGGCCATCACGGGCGCCTTGCAATTCACCATAATGACAGGTATGGAGGAAAAGCAGGAAAAGGGGTCGCTCTGTTCTTCAGGCCCGTGAGGTGCTGGAGGAGCTACTGAGCCCCCCCGAGAGAGGCCTTGCAACCCTCAGCCAAGAGCCAGTTTCTACTCCTTGCAAGGGGCCTGTATCCTGAGGTGCTTTCAGTGGAATTGTGTTACCCTCCCTCCGTGTTCTGCAAACAGCACCAAAACGGCTGGTTCCTGCTGCCCTTGCTTCTCCCAGCTGCCATGACTAACGACCTGCCCCCTGCAGGTCTGCCGCAGCAGGCTGGGAGCAGGCAGAACTCGGCCTTATGGTGAACAGGGAAACCCCTCCCCGCGGAGAGGAAAGTTTATTTCCAAGCCTGGAGTGCAGGGGGCTGAGGTGAGGGAGGCAAGACCGAGGCTCCCATGTGAGCACTGGCGTCCACTCTGTGTGGACGGTGAATCCTGAGTCCACCCCAATACTGTGGCCTGCCCCTGCCCCTCACCTGCTCAGCCAGGATCCTGGCATGCCTGCGACGTGCTGTCAGCCTTGTCCCCAGGGTTCTGAATCTGAGACCCCGCCCTGGACTTGGAGGAGCCTCACTGGTTCAGGACTCAGGCGCCCAGCAGATGCCAAGAGTCCCCGCCACCTCAGTGCCCACTCGACTGACCTGGGGTGCCCTGCCCCTAAGCTGGTGATTGGGGTTGCAGACCCTCTTCCGGACTCATTTTGCCCCACCCCCACCCCATCCCGCCACAGGGCTTGCCAGCCTGCCCCACAGCCAAAGCCACATTGGCCAAGACAAAAACTGCTTTAGAAACAATTGTTTTTGAATTGGGAAGTCAGTGTAATACTGCAAACGGCAGGTTGATTATTCAACCGATGACTGCGCCTCAGAAAGAAGCAAGTGCACAGCCTGCCCCTGGGTGTCCCTGGGAGTCCTGCCACCTGGGTTTATGTCACTGAGGGAGTAGAACAGGCCGGTAGCCTCGCCCCTCTGCGGTCCAGCATCATCCTCACTCAGGAGACCTGCCGTGTCTTCATGAAGAACACCCTTCTTGGCTCCTCAGTGCCAGGCTGTTTCTCACAGCGGAACCAAGGGGTGGTGCCTCTAGATGTCAGAAGAGATAAGGGAGTGAGTGAAGGCAATGTGTATGATTCAACGATGAAATGAATGCCCTGGACACATCACTCCGGGGAGGGCGTCTGCCTGCATGGGTGACTCCCCAGAAATACTCCCTGGGGGGCTGGGTGATGATTACAGGCTCTAACTGGCTCAGATCCATTCTTAGGAGGTGAAATAAGACACCTGCCTATTCACTCCAAATGCAGGTAGAGGGAACTGAGCCCCAAGGCATCAGCCCAGCCCACTCGGTTAAAATCCAACTGAAACTCAGAAGGCTCCCTAAGCCTGCCCTTTCTCTGGTCAGCCTGGGGGTTCTTCCTTTGGCTCCAAGAACATTGTCTGTCCCCTAAGGGTCCCTCCAACCCTCTGAACCTAAATGTGTCCCATGTAGCACTTAGCCTACTGTCTGTGGTTACCAAGCTGTGGGGCAAGTCCAAGAATTCGGAAATTGGGAGGTGAGACAAAGGGATCAAAGGAAGGAGGGACTTCTTGAGCAAATGTCCCCTGGGTCCCACTCCAGCGCGACAGGTGGTGGTGGCTGTGACTCTCAGGGTAGCTCCAAGGATGACCATTCCCTCTGCAGCCACACCTTGGGCCCTGTTATAGGGAAAAGCAGGCACTGCGTGTGAGACGTGGAGCCTTATATAGCTGGAAGGATGGCCATAGGATAGTGTTCTGAAATAAAGACGTGCCTGTACCAGAGCTGACTTTAAACATGTTACTGGCCATAGTGGAAACCTGCACCCCACTGAGGCCTCGCCTCCCACCCCACCCCACCCCAACCCTTGGGTGACTTGGTCCTGCCAGCCAGGAGCAAACAGAAACTTTGAGCCTAACAATGTTGGTCTTACTTTCAAACAACCTACCAGGAAGACCACCCAGACCCAAAGCAGTCATTTTTCCCTAATTATCAATTACGAAGTATTAACAGTAAGCAAGCCAGCTGTCAGCCTTTGGCCCTGTAATTGCACTTCTGGGGCTCCATGCAAGGAAATTATTCTGAATTAAAAAAAAAAAATCCATAAAAACACTTTAGGCAGCATTATATCTAAGAAAAAATAAATGGACCAAAAGAAATGGTGAAGTAAACAATAGGGCATTCACTCAGTGGAATATTATCAAATACACTTTTAATAGGTGTATTTGATAAGATTTATAGTCACATGAAAAATAGTTACCTTATAATAATAAATGAAAAGTGATACAGAATACTTATCTAATATACATGGCATACTCGCAATTATCAAAAAGAAAAAAGCTATAATGAAGACAAAGAATAGAAAATCAAAATTCTAGTAGTGACTGCCTTTGGGAGTTGGTACTTTGCAAGATTGTTTTCTCTTTCAATTTTCCCATAAATCCCATAAGCATAGGCTAATTTTATAATGGGGAAGAAAAAAGTTTTCATTAAAAATAAAAGAGATGCTAAGTGATTTGGTTCATTCTTCTCTCCCCAGGGGAGTGTGCAGTCGCTTGGAATACTTCTGAGTTCACTGCTTCTTCCACCCACGGCCTAACCTTCCCCTAACGCTGGTTCGAAGGGAAGACAGTGACCTAGTCACAAAGTTTGGCTTTTCTAAGGCTTTGGCAGCTGGTACGTTGCAAGCAAATAGAACTTTCACTTCGTTGACGCTAGTAGAACCGGATTTTAGATGTCCTGTAGTGACCCACACCCGCCCGCAAACATCTGTCCCAGGCCTGAATAAGGCTGAAGCAGCTGCAGTGAACAGAGCGAGGCAGAGCTCAGCGAAGGCGCGGCAGCCAGCCATTCTGTTCTGTCCCGTCTTTTCCGTGGGTTCTTTTTCGTGAAGTGGGGGGAGAGCTCAGAGGCGGAGGTCTCCTGCTGGGGAGCAATGACAGAGGCCTGGCTCTGACGTCCAGATTTCCTTAACTTTGCAGGTGGGAGGAACTGAAGCCGAGGCGAGCTTCAGCCTGCGCCTTTCTCTGGTCTCCGCCAAACCTCGCAAAGAGGCGATTTCACCGCGGCCCTTCATGTAAGCACCGGAACATGAACACCTGCAACACCATTCTGCAAAGCAAGCTTTTCTGGATGGAAACAAGGAACACCAGCCTTAAGGCTCCTCTCCTCACCGCCCTGGACCAGTGGGCCTCCCGCAGGCTCAGGGCTGCCCGAGCACAATCAGATTCTAGGACCCGAACCTCTGGTCTCGGGGGCCTACGTGTGTTTGTCAAACAACAGGGCTAAGTGATAATGCCTTTTCACAAAGAATAAAATGATTCCAAGGCTAGGGAGGAGGCAGTTTTATAAAAGACACACACACACACGCGCCCCCCCTCCTGCCCCCCTAGGCAGTTGAGCCCTGATGGAATCAGGGGACTAGAAACATCATCCGAGGTTAGAACACAATTTGGAGTAACCTGGGAACTCCCTTGGTCGGATGATGCAGGCGGTTAGTTAAGAAGCATTTTGAGGGCACCGGGTGCTGTGCTAGGCACTCGGGTCCCAATGTGAGCAGCCCACGGGCGCCTGTCCTCCTGGAGCCTACCGGGGAAATGAAGGGGAGGATGAGGACCAGGGACGAGGCAGAGAAAGCGTCCCTGTCCAGGGGCCCGGGCCTCAGGCAAAGAAGTCACTTGGATTTCTCACTGACTTCAGGCTACAGAACAAACTGAAAACTGAACGGGAGGTTTACAACAGTTTTTTTGAAGTATTTTATTTTAATTTCATTTTTTAAAAGTCTTCTGGTTTTGAAATTGTTGTAGCGTTTTCCCCAAATGTGTTCTTTTATTCCCTGACAGTGAGTGGAGAGTTCTGATGCTTACAAACGTTTACATGAGGATCCCAACCCTTCTCCCGTCCTAATGGCTAAAACACAATTACGAACTGCACTTGTTAACCAAATAGAGATATTCCATGAGACAAGGAGACCGACTCCTAATATGGAGGTGTCCTTGGGCCGGGGCCCACTTATCCTGGTTTCCATCTCCTCCTCCGACACAGAGGTGCCTTCATTAGTGGAGGGAAGAAAGAGGTCTTTGTGGTGATGTCATTCCCAGACCACCCTACACAGACAGTAAAACTGCATCTGAGAGAAGCCTGGCGAAATGAGAGTGCAGAAATCACAGAATACCAGCGGGGAGGGCCCTACGGGGTTCTTTAGCCTAATCCCTGCTGTTAGAAATGGGTGAGGGAAGGGACTTGTCTAAGATTACACAACCAGTTAGTGGTGGGCCATTTTCACCGGGGAAACTCATTCCATAGAAATTCCTAGTACTGTCATGTGTTCAATATTACAGGAGGTGGGGGGCTACAGGAGGAGGGATTTCACCATAATGCATCACACACACACACACACACTAATGGCTGCAAGGCAAGGTGTCCAGTGCTGCCTCAGAGGTACAGACAAGGTGGTGTGGGGCCACAGAGAAGAAAGCGTCTCACTCTTCCTGGGGGAGCTATAGATGGAATCAAATGGAAGGGGATATCTAAGTTGGGTCTTAATGGCTGAATAGGAGTTTGTTGCATAGGGAAGGGAAGGCGGTCATTCCAGAATATAGAAGAGGATGTGCAAAGGTTGAGACATGTTGGAAGAACACGCATGATGGGTTTGGGGAATAAAGAGTGGTTTCGTGCCCTGGCTAGTGTGGCTCAGTTGTTTGGGCATTGTCCTGTGCACTGAGAGGCTGCCGGTTCTATTCCCAGTCAGGGCACATGCCAGGGCTGTGGTGGGCTTGGTCTGCAGGAGGGGGTGTGCTAGAGGCAGCTGATCAATGTTGCTTTCACATCAATGTTTCCCTCTCCTTCTCTCCTCCTCTCTCTCTAAACATCAATTTAAAAATCTTTTTTTAAAAAGTGGCTTGGCATGGTTAAAATGGAAATTTCTTAAAAGCAAGATAAAAGAGACTAGACTAACCAGCAATTGTGACGGTCTTGAACGCCTTCCTAAGAAGTCCGTCCTGGGGAGATATTATCTTTGTGTTTAAAAAAAAACAACATATTGGCAAAAGAATGAAAGATGGACGGAATCAAAAAAGGGCCAGAGATAGGGAGACTAGTGGAGTGGAAAGATAGTAAATTTTAAAAAAAAATAAACGAACAACCTCAAAGACAAAGAGCACTTCTTGGGCCTTAAATAAGGCAGTGATCTTTAGAAGGTAGAATGAGAAATAATGGGATGTGGGGGTGAAGGGAAGCAGGGTGGGCAAACTACTGTCCACGGGCCATTGCCAGCCTGCCATCAACTTTGTGTTCAGCCGAAGGCGAAGAATGGGTTTCATATTTTTAAATGGCTGAAAAAGAACAAGAATATTTTGTGATACATAAAAATTATCTGAAATTCAAATGTCAGCGTCCATAACTAAAGTTTTGTTGGAATGCAACCACGCTATGGTCCATGGCAACGAGGGCAGAGCTGAGTAGAGGACAGAGGGCCGGCAAGGCCTTAAATACCTACTCATTATCTGCCCTTTAAGAAACAGCCGCTGAGCTCTGAAATAGAGGATGCCCACAACACTGCAACCTTGGGCGGCTGGTGGGGAGGAGGAGGAGAAGCAGACTTGGGCCAGTGGGGCAAACAGTTCCACTGAGGGCGTGCTGAGTTTGAGGACCCTCCGACACACCCAGGAGACGGTGGAAAGATGCAGCCGGACTACAGGTGAAGATCTGGATTTCAGAATCCTCAGTGGGTCGATGGAGAGCAGATGAGATAATCCACAGGAGACCAAGACACAGCAAAACGGGTGAAGTCAGAACCCCAGAAAGTGCTGCTGAGGGGCGAACAGAGAAGAAAAGCCTGAGAACAAGTCTGAGCAAGAGGCACGGAGACACAGGGACCCAATGCAGGTGGATACGGTCAAGGGACACGATCATTGACAAAGTTGAAAAACGTCAAATGCCACCAAGAACGCAAGTGGAATCATGTTGAAAAGAGACTGACTTTGGAGACCTCGGCCAGAGCCACCTAAGGAGAGGGAACAGAACGGACTCTCCAGCTGCCTCCAGGACCCGCACTCTCCTTTTTCCGCATCTCACACTGGCCACTCCTTTGCAATCTCTCTTGCTGGTTCTGTCTCGTCTCCCAACTTATAAAAGTTGGAGAACTGTTGGGCTCAGTCCTTGGACCTCTAGGTTCCCCTCCTGGAGGGTCCCATTCAGTCTCAGGCTTTAAATGCACCCACACCCCGATGTGTCTCCGGCCCAGACCTCTCCCCTGAACTAGACTCCGAGAACCAAATGCGAACTCAGCATCAACACTGGGAAGTGCAGAGGCACCTCTGACTCAACAGCGGCCCAAACTGAGCTGCTCCTCTTGCTCCCCAAGCCTGCTCCTCTGCAGAATTCTCCACCGCAGTTCAGGTCAGTTCCATCTTGCCAGCTGTTCAAACCCAAACCCTGGAGTCCTCTTGATTCTACTCTCCTCTTCCATCCAATCTTTCAGTCAGTCCTATCCGCTATGTCTTCAAACTCTATCCAGAACCCTATGCTCACCCGCCTACTGCTACCACAGCTCTAGGCCACCACTGTCCCTCACCTGGATCATTTCAGCAGCCTCCCAACTCTCCTCCCTGCTTCCACCCCGCCCCCTCCATCACTTAGCACCAGTGATCCTGTTAAAATAGAAGGGCGCTCATGTCATTCCTGGGAAAACCCTTCCCAAACCTCCCCATCTCACTCTGACTAAAGGCCCCTGTCTTACAATGGCCTCCAGGATCCTACATATCCTGCTCCACCCTCACTAATTACCCCTGAAACCACACCTACTTCCAAAGTTGTGTTCACTTTCTCCTCTGGCTACAGTGACTTCCGTGTTGGCTCTCAACACGCCAGGTACACCCCAGCCCCAGGGCCTTTGAATTTGCCAATTGCTCAACCTGCAATGCTCTTCTCCAAGATACACCTATGGCTCTCTCATCACTTCCTTCAGGTCTTGACTCAAATATACCCTTCTCAATGAGGCCTTCTCTAGCCATCCTATTTAAAGTTACCAACCACCTCCTCATCCCATACCACTCCATTTTCCCTTTTCCTGCCTTATTTCACTCTACAGCACTTATCATCACTCATACAAAATACACATATTTTATGATTCTCTCTATTATCTGTCTCCTCTACTAGGATATAAGCTTCGTGATGGCAGGGATCTTTGTCTGTTTCCTGCTCCCCCCGCCATATCCTAGCACCCAGCACAGTGCCTGGCACATGTTTGTCTCTCAAATAACTACTGAAAGACTGGGAATAGTGAATGGGGAAGTGACTAGGAACTAAGAAAAAGAAAGCCAGTACATACAATGCTTTCAAGACCTCTGGGGAGTAGCTGAAGAGGAAACCAGTATCAGGATATTTTCTTCAAATGGGAAAGACTCGGGCATATTTACAGAATGTGAGGAGAACAGGGCAGCATGAAAAGGACTGAGGCTATGAGAAAAGGGTGTCTAGCTATGCCAAGTCTGGGAGAAAGGGGAAGGAGACAGCCATGGCAGGGATAGGGCAGGAAGGGAGCGTGAAAGGAGAGGTACAGACAAGGGGGGGGGGTGGGCGGGGGGTGCTGAAGGAAAATTGAATAAGCTCACACCTGGTACTCGGTTTTCTATCTCAAAGTCTGGGGAAGGCTTGTGTGGTGAGGGTACGAGGAGGCACTTCAGAAAATGAGAACGCAAGCTGATTCGGAGAGAAGGATGGCTCAGCCCTGCCGAGGGTCCTGCTCACTCCAGAAACCATAAATCTGTGGCAGAGTTTGGGAACTTCCCCAGTCTTACTGGACAGCCAACAAGAACCAGAGTGGTAAGTCCTAGGATTGTTAGAAAAATTATTTAATTAAAGCCCTTATAAACACTTCAGACTCTAGACAAAATGAAAACTCTGAGAAATAATAACTGGGCAAATGATAGGAATAACCATAACTGCTGACCCAATGTAGGGCACCTTCAGCTGGCAAATACATTCAAGATGGTGTTCATGGGAAGAGCAAGTCTTGGGGACAGAGCTGGAAGAAGCAAGGTGAAAAGTAGCCCCTTGGCAAGTGGACTCTGAAAGGCTAGTCTAAGAACCTCCACACGAGGGCATGTCTGGCATCAACGGGGACTGGGAACCCCAAAGAGAAGATCCACAGGGAAAACCAAAAGCCTCTGTTCCCTTAAACCAGCAGTCGCCAACCTTTCGGACCTCACAGACCACCAGTGGCTCGAGGACCACCGGTTGGCGACAGCTGCTCTAGTGAGCTACAACTCACTGGAAGTGCTGAAATGTGACATTTTGGAAATAGAAGGATCTGACTTGCAAGAAAAGATCCCTAATTTCCAAAGGAACCCAAACAATTCTTACGTGGGCTTCACACAGTCATGGGCTACCAGGCTATTTGCAGAACCTATGAAATCGTCTACAGTCCATAATGAAAAGACTATTTCAACATGTAAAGACTGTAAAATTGAGCTGTAAATTTTAATAGCTATTACTTGTGCCATGTTATGCATAGTTATCTCATTTAACCTCACAACCTCCTTGTAAGGAAGGAATTTTCATTCTCATTTTATAGATGAGGAAACAAAGGCTCTGAGGGAGTAAGACACTTGTCCTACGTTATAGCAATAAATAAGGAGTAAGAGCAGAAATCAAACCCAAAATTGTCTAATCCCAGAGGCCATGCTTTTAACTTCTATTATCTCTTGCCTCTCGAATGCTATTTTTTTTCCTTATGAAAACACTGGAGTGATGACTAGTTTCAATGTATTCTTATGAGACTTATAATCATTCTATGATTATGCTAGAAAGTACTTTTAGGAAGGCACATCTATATATATGAAAGGCTAATATGCCAAGTGTCCCTCCTACCATCTGGCTATGACACACACTGACCACCAGGGGGCAGACGCTCAACGCAGGAGCTGCCAAGCTGCAGTGACTTGGCAGCAGCGGTTCTTGGTTCTCCGGTGATGCATCCCAAAACCAGCGAGTAGGGAGCCCAATTCCTCATGTGGCCTCGTGATTCCACCTTCAGCTGTGGGTTATGCTGTTGCCGGAGCACTGTCGCCCTGAATCTGGTTTACTACACACTTGCTTTTGCGATCCACACCCTGTACAACAGCAACTTCCCAGAGTGCCCTCTCACACTCTGGGACCCCTCAGGAGATATCAGAGAGCCGGTTTTGGCCTGATCCCCGCAGGCCAGGCTGAGGGACCCCCCCCCCCGCCTGCTGGAGGGACCCCACTTACTCCGCAGACACCCGGGGAGGGACCGTGGGAGGTTGGCTCCAGGGTGTGTCTGGCCCATCTCAGCCAGTCCCGCCCCACCAGCCACCTTCTAATTAATTTCCTTTCAATGTGCAGGAATCGGCGCACTGGGTCACTAGTTTTTATATAAAACTATTGACTTTAATTGCTAACTAACATGTATTATGTCCTTCCAGCCTTTGTGTACTACAGTGGGGCACAACAGATATCGAATGAATGATAGTCCTTGGGCCAGGAAAATTCTATGCCAAAGCATTGAAATAATTTGTGGCTAGACCGACATCATGATCTTGAGGAATAGTCAAGGAAGGGAGGCTTTAGAACACTAGAGGTTAAGTGGAAGAAGGCAGTTTCTGCACAGCGCAGAGCTGTGAGATTAGGCATGATCCAGAGCAGGATCTGACTGTGCTGTTACGGGAGAGAAGGCTATGGGCGCCTAGCAAGGTCAAGCACTGATCACCGAGACCAGCACACCCTCACCAAGTGCAGGTCATTTCAAACCCACCCCACTGCCTTCTTTGGCTGGGCTCCTGGGCTCGTGGTGGCGTGCAACAGCAAGCAGCTGGAGCTGGTGCGGGCTGGCCCTTTTAGGAAAAGCATGCGCTCTTCAACGTACCCATTTACACCGCCTGGATTAGCTAACAGGCTGGATGACAGAATCGGGACTTAACAGTTACGTGTAACAAGGATTAAAAGGACCTCGCACTTGGTTTAACAAAACCCAATGGAGTAAACCTGAGATGGGGAAAGGAATGACTTAGGAGCAACAAACATAAAAATGTCTTTCAGCTGATAATCTCCGTGAGCGATTAACAGTGTGATGTAGGTGGCCAAGTGAATAACAGCAGCCTTGGCTGCCTTCATAGAACGCGATGTCCACACTAGAACCAAGGAGGTGACAGCCACGGCAGGCTGCACCGGTCTACATACTGTACTACGTTGACTTCTGGGCAGCTCACTTTGAGAGGGTCTGTTATTCTCCATTCCCCCCCCCCCCCCATGATCTGTTGTCCACACTGCTCTGACCCCTACATCACCCAGAATCCCTTGTGCCGGTGACTTCCCACTGGGCCCAGCCAATCCAAAGGACCAGCGAGAGATTCAGGGCGAGAAAAGAAAGAACGTGCAGAGCTCGCTTGTGCCCGTCTCCCTGCTCCATCCCCTCCACGTTTCTGACAGGGGCTGTGTCCCTCTGCAGCTGCAGTTCCTGGCAGGCAGCCCCCCTTCCAGAGCTCCAGCTCTCCGTGGGTTCTGGTGTGCTCCCCTCAGCCCTTCGGGGCTGGGGGTGGTCACAGTCCCCCGTCCCCATCTGCTGCTAGTCCCTGGTTTCCTCATCATCCCTCTGGGTTCCCTTAACCCTGCCCACACCTCTGTAAATGGTCCCTCTCTACATTATTTTCGAAGTCTCAACTAAGTTGACCTTCTGTTTCCTGCGGGGACCCTGAGTGAAATAAAAGAGGTAGGATGGCAGCAAGCCATAAAATCTTGTTGGGAGGATCACCTATAGCAGTGGTCGGCAAACTGCGGCTCACGAGCCACATGCGGCTCTTTGGCCCCTTGAGTGTGGCTCTTCCTAAGGCTTAGGAGTACCCAAATTAAGTTAATAACAATGTACCTACCTATATAGTTTAAGTTTAAAACATTTGGCTCTCAAAAGAAATTTCAGTCGTTGTACTGTTGATATTTGGCTCTGTTGACTAATGAGTTTGCCGACCACTGACCTATAGGAACAGAAATGTTTGGCTTAGTGAGGGGAAATAGGTTAGTCCACCTGATAAAGGGAAGGGCCACCATCAGACTCATTCTCCTGGCTCCATGAATACAGAGACCAAGTTGTTACTTTTACTGCGAAGTAAACTCTTCTGAAGAGTTGGTTGGCAGCCGAAACCGGTTTGGCTCAGTGGATAGAGCGTCGGCTTGCGGACTGAAAGGTCCCAGGTTCGATTCCGGTCAAGGGCATGTGCCTGGGTTGCGGGCATGTCCCCAGTAGGAGATGTGCAGGAGGCAGCTGATCGATGTTTCTCTCTCATCGATGTTTCTAACTCTCTCTCTCCCTTCCTCTCTGTAAAAAATCAATAAAATATATTTAAAAAAAAAAAAAAAAGAGTTGGTTGGCAGAGGTGGGGCGAGCCCTCCTGGGAGGACATGAGCTCTAGAAATTCTGACTTGCCCAGTCTTAAGCTAGAGTCCCTATCAGGAATACTGCAGGAAAAAGAAGGGAAGTCTAGAAAAAGACTTACCAAGTCAGGAATTCATGATTTGCTACCAAGTGCACACTATACTCAATGGTTTACCAAAATAACCAAATAGGGGAGAACATTTGGGGGGATGTTTTGCAGTTTCTCACTTCAAGGTAAAGAATGGAAGTCCAGCCCTCAGTGTCAACTTAGATAATTCTCAACAGTGAAGTTCTTTTTTACGCTTTATTTTTTAAAAAAAATATTTTTATTGATTTCAGAGAGGAAGGGAGAGGGAGAGAGAGATAGAAACATCAATGATGAGAATCATTGATTGGCTGCCTCCTGCTCGTCCCCTACTGGGGATCCAGCCCACAACCCAGGCATGTGCCCTTGGTCAAATTCGAACCTGGGACCTTTCAGTCCGCAGGCTGACGCTCTATTCACTGAGCCAAACCGGCCAGGGCTCTTTTTTACGCTTTAAAGTAACTTAGGATCATGAAACTTACTTTACATCTTAGTAGGACAGCCTTCAAAGGGGTTATTCCCACACCACTGAGCAGCCTATGAAAAAAAAAAAAACTTAACCAAGGAACTTCTACCTGCACATCTATCACTAGCTTCTTCAGAACTGTCACTTCATCTTTCAAATCAAAAGCGAGGATGCGAGTTCTGCCCATGAGACAAAATATTTTACAGGCAAAGGCAAATTGTCCCGGAAAAAAAAATAAGCGCTTCAGTTCACCCGGGTGGGAAAAGGAAATGGTTTTTGCAAGAGCTCTCAACTCCTAAGGTCACAGAAGGGTCATGGCCATGATGCTAAGTGTGTGCGCCTCCCCCTGGGGGACCGCCTGGAACGCCAGCGCTTCACTCATTCATTCAACAAACATTTGATCTTGACCCCCTCATTAACAGAGCCCCACCGGGCCCTTGGGGATGGGCAAGATCCAGAGAGACCACCGCTGCATCTGGACTTCAACAAACAACCCGATTTCAAAGACCAACGAAAGGCAAAAAGTGAGAGCAAACGCGCCCAGAAAAGTTTCAGCAGAAACTTGAGAAATGCCAGCATTCGGGCGCCTAGAAGGCGGGGACCTGGGGCCTACATGTAGGCGGACACCGCCTCCTGGCTGGCGGGCCGGCCATCCTGGGCCCTCCGGCCACGCGGCCCCGGCCCTGGCCCTGGCCCAGAGCCGGCGTTGCCTGGGCTCAGGCCCGGCTGCTCCACCCGGCGCCTCCGGGGCCTGGAGCGCAGCGCCCGGGCGACCACCCGCAGGACGACGGCGCAGACCGCGGGGCGCGCCCGGCCCGCCACCACGAGCCCGGGAAGCGCGCGCACGCGTCGCCGCGCCCCTCTCTCCGCCGGGCACACGCGGCGCGCCCCCGCCCGGCCGGAGCCCCAACCCCGCGGACCCCAGCCCCCGCCGCTCCTGCGGCCGCGCCCCACTCACCCTCTTTGGCTTTCTTCCTCCGGGCCAGAGTCCCGCCGAGTTTCCCCAAGAAGGAGTCATCTTTCTTCCGGGATGGGGGCGACTTGGGAGTGGGGGACTTGGGGACCGAGGGCGACTTTTGCGGGGAGGAGGCCATGGCGGTGGAGCGGACAGCCGCGGGCCGGTCGGGACGCGGAGCTGGCGCTGGGCGGGCGCGGCGGGACTGAGGCTGCGGCTTTCCAAACGGAAGCGGAATTATTCCAAGCATTTAAGGCAGCTCACGCTCGCCTTTCCCTTCCCTCTCTCCCTCCCTCGCGCCGCCCTCCGCCCTGCGAGGAGCTGTGCGCTCGGGCCCTCGCTCCAGGCAGGCCTGCTCTCTGCGCCCTTTGGCTGCCCAAAGCTGGGAGGATGCCCCAAATCTGCTCCTTGGAGGATGTGCAGCCTTATCTATGGATGTGTTAGTGACCCTCCGGCCTGGGAGCGCTGGAGCCTGAAAGCCTCATTTCCCCTGGCTCTGCACCCAGCACAGATCCTTGCACAAATGCACGGTTCACTGATTGCTGAACTGAACCCACCTGTTACTCTGTCTCCCCGGGTCTTGACTCAGCTGCTTGGTGAGGTGCTTGCTTTACCCCAGCATTTCTACCTCTGCAGTTAATAGGCCCATGTCTTGTGCCCAAAAGGGGGTGTGGAAAGAAATAGAGCGAACCAAAATGTGTTTAGGCCCCACCAACTGGGCACATCTGACTGTTCCTGCACTTAGCCACAGCTGTGCCATAAGTGGGCACATCCTACCTCCTCTCCACTCCACATCCCAAACAGAGAGGTTTGACGTTCATAAGCACAGGGCCCAGACTTCTTATTCTTAGAGACATCCCTGCTTCTAGCAGTTGAATGGCTTGTGCAAAGGAGGATCCCAAATGTTGGTGTAAACATGAATGGGAAGGTACAATCATGGCATCATGTGAGACAACAAGCCCCCCCCCCCAAAGCCCCCAACTTATCCCACCTAAGTAAAATCAACAGAATGACAACCAGGCTCATTTGGGATAACAGGGTGTCCTTGACAGAATGTTTCAAGGACTCATGCGGGAAATGATTAAAAGGCACATTTTATTGAGCTTGCCGCTTTAAGTTCTCACTTGGGCTCTTCTGTCTCTTTCACACACACACTCACACTCACACTCACAGCCCCTTAGCAACTATATTTCCTCCAAATAGCTACAGCTGAGTGACCTGACCCAAAGAGCTGCTAATGCTTGACTGGAAAGCAGCCAATAAGATGGTCTCAATCAAGAATCTGAATTAATTCAGACGTGTCAGAAGTTGAGAAGTTAGTGATGATCCTGCAGACTTAAGATTGGGTGTCCATTTTTAGCCACATGCTGATGAGCAGAAACCAAAAGAATGGAGCAAAGTAGTGGTCTCAAGAAGACAAGTGGTCTGAATAAAGAAAGACCGGGGGGAGAAGCTGCCTGGAGCTTGAACCCCTTCCCCGTGCCCACTTGCCCTCAGCCGGCCAGCGGTGTGTCCCTCTGAGGACATGTTCTTAAACTTTTTTACTAGCTCAGCTGCCTTTAACCTGAGCTAATGAGATAACTAATAAGCAGCAATTTCTGAGAACAAAAATGTAACAAACAAGATGATCAATAGATTAAGCAAAATATGTGTTCATTTGATCTTTGCTGAAAAGTCCAATTTTTTGAAAATTATACTTTAGCTTGTGCCTCTTACCTAACAGGAAACAGAGAAGTCATGAGGACTGCTAGAACTTTCACGCAGGAGCAGGGGAAGATTACGCACCCTCCCACCCCCCACCCATCACCCTGAAATATTGCAAAAAGATGTTGAGAAGCAACATAGAATTGTTTTGATTACATCATTATCCTACTTGTTCAGGATATTAGATGCATGAGGACATCTCCAAAATCTGGTCTCCAGCCCTGGGAACTTTGTCAAGGAATCATGAGAAGCACAGCTCAATAGCTATGTGATCTTGGGCACGTTTACTCCCTTCCTGAGTCTCTATTTCTTCATCTACAAAATGGAAGAAAAGAGAGGCTCTCCGACCTGATTGTGCATCACAGTCCCTTAGGGAGTTTGTTGCAAACATTCTCAGGCCCCATCTCTAGAAATTCTGGTTGAGTACATCTGAGATAAAACCAAGAGATGGGCATTTTTTGACAGGAATTACACCAGGTGATTTGGATCCACGTGCTCATGTTTGGGCACCTAAAACCACTTTTAGCTCTAACATTCCCTGGTGCTCTATTCTCTACCGATTGCTGATATCTTGTGCAGGGCTTAGGTCCTAAATATGGCAGTCAGAATTACACATGTAGATCTCTCAAATTGCACACGCGTGCTTTGGCGTACACAGCCCTCTTTGGCAATTTTTATGCACATTAAAGTTTGGAAGTCACTGGGCAAGACTAAAAGGCAGAACAAACAAAGGAAAGTCCTGATTGTTGAATGCTGGCTCCCAGAAAATACCAGCAAAACAAGCTGTGGAGAAGGCAAACCTGAGTTTATTGTACACGACGGTAAGGAGGGCCTGCCTTCGCAGCTTAGTAACATCTTGGACTGAGAAGAGCGGGGCAAAGTAGGGATCATCGCAAGGTTTTGGAATCTGGTTTAAGGCAGGTCTTTCCTGAGGTGGTGCTTAGTTCATTTTCACTAAGGATCGTGATAAAATAGTTCAGGATTAGTGGTCACAAGCCAGGACTTTCAAAGAGTCTTCGAGATTAAATAGTATTTTCAATGCTATCTATTGAAAAGTTTAAGGGTTTTCTGTTTGTTTCCATGAGATTTGAAGGTAAGTTCTTGAAAATAACAATATGGTTATGTAGTTATGTGTAACTTTTATCTTTTATGTATTCTGTGGAATAAAGTCATGTTGGTAAAGACGGGATGGTGAAGTCTCATTAATGTAGACAGGGGATGGTTTCCAGGGCCCAGTGTTATGCAGGTGCCTTGTTATTCAAACCTTTCTGCCTCTGAGTAAGGTAATTATTAATCCCTCTTGAGAGGCCCAGGTGGAATGGGTGGTAAATTATGAATCAGTGCTACTCAAAGTGTAGTCTGAAAACCAGTATTTTTCTGCAAACTGTGTTATTGGTCCTCAATGGTATAAATGTAGAAACCGAGAGTGTTTAGAAACTTTTAGCCTGGCCAGTGTGGCTCAGTGGTTGAACATCGACCTATGAACCAGAAGGTCAAGGTTCAATTCCTGGTCAGGGCACATGCCCAGGTTGTGGGCTCAATTCCCAGTGTGGGGCGTGCAGGAGGCAGCCCATCAATGATTCTCTCTCATCATTGATGTTTTTACCTCTCCCTTTTCCTTCCTCTCTGAAACTAATAAAATTATATTTTTTAAAATAAAAACTTTCATAATTTAACAATATAATTTTATATTAGCTTAATTTAATAATAAAAATTGGAAGCTTATATTTTGCATGTCTTATTTTGCTTTTCTTATAATTCATTTTTTATTATATTTTACAAAAATAGTGGTCTATGATGGATTGGTCCTTAACCATAGATTATTTGAAAAGCAATGTTCTAAACTGCTCCAGTTTGCTTACAGTTTAGATACTCTCTTTTGATAGTATGCTTTTTAGAGTCCTTATGGATGTGAGGCGATCTGTTTTTTTATTCAGGAGATTAAGTGAGATAGTATATGGGAGAAGTGCTTGCGCAGGGCCTGGCCCTGAAGTAGGCTAAGTTGAAACCTACAGTGGGGTCTTGACTGATGAGTTTAATTCGTTCTGAGACTGAGCTCATTAAGGAGCTCATTAAGGAGCTCGTTAACTCAAATTACTCTATCAACTCAATGCAAAAAATCGGCTGAGAGACAGCTGGTATCTCAAAAAACTCGTTAGTCAGGACACTCGTAAGTCAAGGCCCCACTGTATTTTAATCAGGGACACACATCGCACACTGTTCTTCGGTAAGATGTAGAGGAGCCCGCACCAGCTTTCTCCCGTGTGAATTGGTATGTACAGTGATGGCACCAATGATCAGCTGCCTTTCTCGTGCTCATCTTAGTCTCATCTTACCCAAGGCTTAGCTCAGGGGTCCTCAAACTTTTTAAACACGGGGCCAGTTCACTGTCCCTCAGACCATTGGAGGGCCAGACTATAGTTTAAAAAAAAACTATGAACAAATTCCTATGCACACTGCACATATCTTATTTTAAAGTAAAAAACAAAATGGAAACAAATACAATATTTGTATTTGCATGTGGCCCGCGGGCCGTCGTTTGAGGACCACTGGTAAGCTGATAAGGACAACTCCTAAGTTAATGTGCGTTGTGTGAGGCTCTGCTGAGTCTCTAGGTTACTCTGTTTTTGAAATCTAGGCCCAGGCGTATATCAGGAGATACTAATCCCAGGTTCCAGTCCTGGCTCGGGACAAATCTCTGCCCTTTCTGTACTTTCATTTTCATCATCAGTGAAGGGAACACAGGCAGTTCCATATGATCAACAATTACAATCCAGGTTACACTCAACAAAAACGAGTACATTTGTGCACCCAGATACACATTCTAGAAAGTTCACAGCACCACTATTAACAGTTAAATGATAAATAAATTGTGATAGTCACACAATGGAGTATTACAGTGACGAGAACAAACAATTGGCAACTACAAGCAACAATAGGAATGTATCTCACAAGATAATGTTGAGTGGGAAAAAAGCAGACACAAAGGACATATACTCTATCATTCTCTTTGTAGAAAGTTCACAAAGACAGGCTAGTAAGAAGTCAGGATAATGATCAGCCCTGGGACGGTAGTGATGAGAATGGGTGGAGGGGTGGGAGGCATGAGGGAGGTTACAGGAGCTGCTCATGTTCTGTATCTTGATGGACAGGTACTGGTTCCATGGGAAGATCCACTTTGAAAATTCATTGAGTGTGCATGTAATAATTAGAGCAATTTTCTGTATGTATATTGTACTTCAATAAAAATTTATAAATGTATCACAAAACAGATGTTTAAGCCTGGCCAGTGTTGCTCAGTGGTTGAGTGTTGACCCATGAACCAAGAGGTCACTGGTTCGATTCCTGGGGGCATCTGCCACTTTCAGAAGAGGAAGGTTAAAATAGCGGGTTAGGTCATACTGGCGTAGGATGGGCACCGAATCCAGTAAGACCAGTGTCCTTAGAAGAAGAAAGTTGGGACCCAGCCAAGCATAGAGAAAGATGGTGGCCACTGAAGTGACAGGAATGCCCGGGGCTACCAGAAGCTGGAGGATGCAAGCGACTATCCTCCCCTAGAGGCTGGGGAAGAAGCAGTGCCCAGCAGACACCTTCGTTTTGGACTTCTAGCCTCCAGAACTGTGAGATAATAAATGTCTGTTGTTTTCAGCCACCTAGTTTGTGTACTTTGTGACAGCCACCCTGGAAATGAATACACCATCTAAGGAAGAAAACAGGAGCCCCTGCAGATCATGAAGGGGGTTTTACAAAGGGTCTGGATCCCAATCAATAATTGGAGGTTGTTTAACCACATCAAAGCAGCGGGGGTTGGCCAGGGGGTGGAGAGAAGCCAGCCAGAGCCTCTTGGGCACCCCTTTGATCACTGAAAGCAAGGTGTGCTCCTCGGGATGAAAAGGATGCACGAGAGATAAGATGGCTCTGAAGTGAGAGTCTTAAGTAAGAATTCTTTTTGCACATCCCCCGCCACCCCACCTTGGGAACTCTGGGATATTAGCAGTGGCCTTTGAAAGCCAGGCTACCAGTCAGCGTGTCCTTCAGAAGTCCTGCTTGCCTGGACTAAGGCACCCAGAAGGCAGCGGGAAGGGGGCAAGGGCTTCTCTTGGTGGGCAGAGAAGGCAGGGGGCAGGGGAAGTTGAACCACCTCAGCCTATGACATAGTGGCCTGAAGGTGGGGTTGTTTTTGAAGATCACACAGGATGATGCCATTCAAATGGCCTCTGAATCAGCCCTGGGGGCACATGTCTCAAGTTCTTTGAGATGGGGTGACCTGCTTACCTATCCTCAGACGTCCTGTAATGAACTGTAGACGTTAGTAGGAGGTTTTCCTGAACTGGGCGTGAGAGTTGAGTGCGTAAAGCAAGGAGGTGAAACTCTGAGATCAGGGGTTCCTACTGGAGTGGTCTAGCAGAGGAATGAAGATGCTCCGGAGGCAGAGCGGCAGGACAAAGCTTTTCAGGATAGAAAGGAGTTGTCAGCCGCTTCAGATGCAGCCAGGCAGGAGTGCCTGGGGTCCCCGATGCTGTTGGTGTGAGGCCCATGTCATAGGCCACTGAGATTACTTCCAAGGTCTCCCTTTTCCCTCCCCAGACCAGTGTGAAAGGTCTTTGTTGTCACGGTTGTAACCCACCTTCCATCCACACCCACCTCCAGATTTGTGCGGCCTGGAGGGGCAAGAGTCTTGCTCCATCTTGGCTGGGGAGACATCAAGCGGATTTCTCCCTCCTGTGTGTTCTCTTAGGGAGGAAGGCCAGAAGTAGTACATCTAACAAGAAGCAACCAGATCACCAGGGCCAGATGGTGTCTTCAGGGTGAATCTGAGAACCACTGGCCAAAGGTGTCTGCAAGACACTGGGCATTGGGTTCACAGAAGCCGGTTCAGAGAGAGAGAGAGAGAGAGAGAGAGAGAGAGAGAGAGCGAGAGCGAGCCCAAAAGGGAGGTGACACTGCCCTGGGAAGCCGTATTTCCTGGCCCAGTGTCCTGCTTCTATCTCCTCATGTAGAAGCTGCCCATTCTTACTCATTCTGCTGAGATTTGAAGTTTTTTTGTTTGTTTCTGCTGTTGGAATTGGAATAGTTTGAGGTTCACCATGGTCATTTCAATCACAAAGTTATGTTCTAGTCATTCCCGTTCTAAAATCGGAACCTGTGTACAGCAGAGTGACTCTTTCGAGGAACCTGGGAGGGAGGGGGTAGGAGGACCAGCCCCACTTCACAGACGAAGACCCTGGGGCACAACTGAGCTGCTCAGATCATCCAGTGAGCGGTGGAGCTGGAGTTAAAGCCCTGAACTAGTGACTCTTAGAATGATTAACTAGTTGATTTTTTTTTTCTTAAGCTATTGATTAGTTCCAAATCACATACTTACATGTTGGGGACTACTCTATGCACATACTCACTTCCCCCAAATTCTTATGGAAACACCTTCCATTATACTGGGAAGGGAGGGAACTGAATTCCTGTGCCCCAGTGCATTTGGAGCTGCGGCCCCAGGACCAGATTCACAGGGGACCGTGAATGCTGTTTCCTAGTTATTACCATCCTGCTCCCCACCCTCGCTGCTCACCCCTCCCTCCACCTCTAAGGGCCTGCAGAAGCTACCTCACTGTCAGCTGGTCCCCAACACACTCTCTCAGTCCTTTCTCTCCCATCCCCTCGGTCCTGTGCTCTTGGTTCCCTACCCTTGGGTCTGGGGACTTGGCTATATGTTGCCATGCTTCTAATTTGAGGCAAAAAAAAGTGTCCTGAGGGGGTGCATGGCAGTGTGTCAGGGGTACCTGGTCATCTGGATGCATAGGGTGCACCTTCCTGGAGTGTCATGTTTCTGGAAAGGTTTTTGTGAGGGGTTCCGGAGGGTAGGTAATTTACCTGTTCCAAACAATCTTTTCCACGTGAGAGTGTATAAGAGGCAGTACAGAAGGTAACATAAAATGCTGCAAAGCTGCAGCTTTGGCTTCTATTCCCAGGTTTCCTCTGAGCAGGGCTTTGCACTGGGGTGTTGGGGAGGGTGGCAGTGGGAACCGATCTAGGACAGGAAGAGAGGAACAGGTCAGCAGAAGGCCCAAGTCCAGGCAGGGACACAGAGGGAGCCATACAGCCTGGTGGCCTGGAGGCCACCACCTGGGCCCAGACTCAGTTTCACTTCTCAAAGTGGGGGAATGTTGATCTGAAGGATTTTCCTTTCAGGATTAAAGGGAATAATCCATGCAGCGGGCAGCACTTGGCCGGGAGGTGAGCTGCATTCCCAGGCCCCGTTACCAGCATCAGGGGCAGAGGGCTCCCCAAGGAGCCAGGGCAGCATCGGTTTTCCTTTTTGTATTTCCAGAAACTCCAGAAAGGAGCTGCGAGAGGGAGTGAGCATGAAATACCAAGTGTGCCCTGAGGGCTGAGGGATGGTGAGTTGCAGCTAAGGGTCAGCGAAAGGCCAAGAGCTTGTAGCTGGTGAGCAGGAGGAGGGCACATGCGCCCCAGCAGGGGCCCAAGGAAAACTCACAAAGCGCCATCAGAGGTGGCTGGCCCTTCCTTGGCGCTTTCCCTGGGCATGTTAGCACTTGCAGAACAAGAGCTCTCATCTCAGTTATGTTTACTTTTGGTGGATATTCAATAGGAAAAAAAATGAATCATTTCACATATTCTATCAGCAGACAAAAGCTTTCAAACAACGGGGAACATAGAGTGAAATGATGGGACTGACCACTTCCTTAAGCTGATGTGGCCATCCTGGTGTATTACACACTCACATTTCCTGACTTTGCATGCACTGGGATTAAAAACAAAAACAAAAACAAAACACAGCCCGACCAGCATGGCTCAGTGGTTGAGTGTGGACCTATGAACCAGAGATCACAGTTCAATTCCCAGTCAGGGCACAGGATTCCGGGGCTGTGGGCTCGATCCCCAGTGTGGGGCATGCAGGAGGCAGCCAACCAGTGATTTTCTCTCATCATTGATGTTTCTCTCTCTCTCTTCCTCTCCTTCCCAGTCTGAAATCAATAAAGAAATACATTTTTTTAAAAAAAAGAACAAAATAACAACACAACAGAATCTCAGTCCTAAAAGAGTGAGTTGAAGGCCAGTGCTGTGCAGGAGGGAGCGTTCCTGTTGAGTGAATGCAATGCAAAACCAGGCTCCCCAGGTAAGGAGGGAGGAGCAGCAGGAGGTGGAGCTAGTCTAGGTGCCCTTCCCCCACCTCCTGGGCTCTGAGAATAGCTCTCTTTGTTGAGCGAATACACCTGAGATGAGCCTTCTCTCCCTCCATTCCACTCCAATTTGCTGGCCAGGTAAGTCTTCCCAGGTGCCCCAGTGGGAATCAAACATCCAGCGTTAACTCACCGACCCCCACACGAAATCAGAGCTTAGCCCGGGTCCTTTCACTGAGAAGAAAGAAGGGAAATGGACACTGCCCTCTGAGGTGCCAGACCGAGCCCGCATGGAAATGTTTCTATGCCTCAGACACAAAACCATTTATTTTTGGTCCGTTTCAGTATTTACAGCAGTCAGTGCATATGTAATACATTTCAATCCACACGAATAGTTCCCAATTGTGGGAGCAAATTAATCTTTTACAAGCACCTCAGCAGCGAGGCTAGAAGATAAACAGTAGGTGAAACAGCACGCGCTCCCCTGTGCGTGAGCCTTCCTATTACAATAAACTCCCACACTGCAGCTCCCCACATCCAGTCGCCGCCGCTCTCTCTGCTCATGAGGCAGCCCAAGCTGCCCCCTGCCACCGCTGCCCTGCTGGGGGAGTTCTCTGATCAGCCACCCGGGTGGGGACATGCTGCCATTTTCAGTTTGCAAGGAAGAGCCTGCAGATCTGCTTCCTGGAAGACAGACATTGCTGATTGTCGTAGGCCGCCAGAACGCAGGAAACATCCATTTCAGCGCCGCACCTCAGCGGTGGAAACACCTGCCACTTCCTTTCTCAGCTGCAATTAACATGCTGCATCTCAGCATTGATGGACTCTGAGCCGCCTAACACAGCCAAATCAAGGTTTAATCGAGAGAGTATAACCTGATCTTATTGTTCACAGTTTTAGAAACACGAACTTATTTGTGTTTTTATTGCCAAAGCAGCACTACCAGAGATGGGGCTGCAAGTCTTTATGCTTAAGATGAATGTAAGTAGAATAGGTTGACGCTTATAATAAAAATACTAGTTCTGCATCTTTGTATTTATTTGGGAATGGTACTTGTTTATGTTTGTATTATTTTGTGTGTGGGCAGAGTGGAGGAAAAATATTCTTTCTGTATCCCAGCACCTGGCACAAGGCAGCAGAACCCCGATGGGTATTTGGAGAATGTTTCTTAAATAGATAAATAAACAAGTGGTTTGGGAGAGCAAGCTTAAGAACCGTCCTCTTGGTCCAACTTATGAAAAATTCTGAACTTAAGACTATCATGAGTTCAGCCAGTATGGCTCAGTTCAGCATAGACCTATGAACCAGGAGGTCATGGTTCGATTCCCAGTCGGGGTACATGCCTGGTTTGCAGGCTCAATGTCCGGTAGGAAGCAGCTGATCAATGATTCTCTCATCATTGATGTTTCTATCTCTCCCTTCCTCTCTGAAATCAATAAAAAATATACATATATTTTTGAAAAAAAGACTATCATGAGCCTTTGGTTTAGCTTAGAAGCTGTGTGAGACTATGAAATTGGACCTGAGACTGGCTGGGGCTTTACGTCTCACTCAGAGTCCTACATTGCTTAGCTTTGATCACAAGTGATCTTTCAGGGGACAGTGAGGGCCGTGTCTGTTTTCATCATAACCTTACTCATACCGCATACAAAGAAACTGTCTTCAAAATGTACAATATTATACATTTTGAGGGTCTAAGAACGGTCTCTATTGTGAATAAGAAATGGAATCACTTAAAATACTTTAACAGCCACAATGTTTGCGTCCTTTTGGGAATGATCACTGAAATAGTTTCTCTGTACTGGTGAAATGGAAGGCCAGTGCAAGGATGAGATTTATGTTTTAACTTGGCCAGATAAGACAAAGTCTTAAACCACAGAGTACAGTCTTTGGAAGAAAAAGTGAACAAATTGCTTCTCTCATCTATTAACAGAATACGAGAGCCAAGAACTACCTTCTTTCTTGGCCTTCTTAGGAGAATCTTTCTTTTAGATGGAAATAGATCAAATTTAAATAAGTGGCAGTTAATTCTTTTGTACAATGACAACCCAGACACTACACATTTGAGCATCATCTGTCAAATGTATGCAAGTATCCAAAGTGCACTTGTATATAACTGACAGAAAAGTCTGGGCTTGAATAGGTCTACACATTCTAGAATGAAAACTGAAGTTATATATCTCCTTCTTAAAATAGTTAATATTCCTGCACATCCATAGTCTTACCTCCAAATGCCTGGTGGCTGGAAATATTAGTTTGACTAGCTCCATAAATCTTTAATACTACATAACTCTCTGCCCCAAACATCTGAGTTATTTGTACTAGTATATTAAATAGCTTATGTACCAACATCTTAGTGAAAATAGGTCTTCTCCAAATTATAACATAGGAAAACCAGAATTATGAGGAAATCATATTAGCAATTTCCACCAAATAAATAAAATAGATAAATAGCCATAAGAGACACAGTTTTCATAGATAACTAGATAGGTAGATAGATGCCTATACATGTTTCCTAATATTAGAATTCAGGCACTAAAAGACTTGATTCTGAAAGAAAGGAGAAGGGGGAAAAAACCCTACAACGTTAGGAGCTTCATATACATGGAAACGATGTGTTTTAATATGACCCAAAACATTGGCTGACTCGGGAAATCCAGTTATACTTCCTATTTCTGGCTTGTCGGTTGGCCAGGTCCATGTATATAGACAGCATCTCAAACAGAAGTGGTTCATGGCTCAACTCAAATTGAGGGAAGTTAGGTCTCCAGTCAGAGCTGACTGTTGCAAAGCACCTTTTGTCCAATGACACATTTAAACACTTGCAGAAACGAGAAAGGCCAAACATACAGCAACAAAGGGTTCTCCAGTCCACCTCTTGTCAATGACAGAGCGAATCTTCAAAGAATCCCATCGAGGGAGAACAATCAAATACTTTATGACAACAGATCACCATTTGAAATCTTTTCTTTGGTTTCACATGAACCATCAAAACATCCCAGGAATTCTACATCAGTGCACAAACTCCATCTCTCAGCTTTCCTTGTACAGTACATTGAAAATGTCATTACGGAATCCATGACCCAGCTTGGGATTCGGTAAATGGGGTCACCTCACTCAGCTGCACCTTGAAGTCAGAAGTGGTTCTGTCCTTGTCCCGTGGGTTCCTGGGCAACCCCGGCGGCGTCTCAGAGCCACTTCTCTGTTTCGGACCCAAGAAGACCACCACTGTGACAGGTTCCTTGCCTTGGATCACCAGCGTGTGCATTTTTATGGCAGCACCAATCTCAGCCATAATTTTATCAACAAATGAAGGCGTTTCCCTTTGCTATTCCCAACAGTTTTTTTTAAAAAATATCCATTTTCTAAAAATGCTTTCCAGTATGTCCCAGGGACCATAAGGACAGCGCTCTGAGAATAAAAAGCCTGTCTAAGCCAATAGCACTTGGTGAAAACTAGTGATCCTGTTAGTACAAAGTTAAAGTTTTATTTCCTCTCTTTTTAAATAAAAGTAAGGTTCAAATGTTCTATTAAACTCTCATTGCTTATGTGTATTATATTAAGGCTTATAAATACACCTGGTAAATTAAATCCACCCTGGATTGAATCAACACCTGCTATGTGAGTTATTTGCTTTATGTAATCAGTAATCTCAAGGTTTCTCCTCTGTCGCTGGAAACAAAATTTAAATATTAACCTAATCTTTAAACTACTGCTGCTTCCTTCTGACATTTGGGAACCAGTCATCCATGCAAAAAAAAAAAAAAAAAGGCAAATATGGATATATTCATGAAAAGGCAGCTTCTTAAAAAATCTTAAGATGTGCAACTCAATGCACTGGGCAGATACATGGTAAGAAGCAGAAGGAAAGTCCATCTGTGTCACCTTCTAGGGTAAACAATGCTGGTCACCTGCCAAGGTCACCTCCAGTCAGAGAGATCTGCTGAGGTTGACTGCCCATTTCAAAAGCGTCTTTGTATTTTCTTCACTATAATCTCTGGAAGGATCTGGGGCAGCTGTAGCACGTGAGAGAATTTCAATTTTTGAAAACATATTGCCGTATGGTATAACTCCAGTCGCAGGTCTGACAAATGCTGCCACAGGAAGTAGGAGTGTGTGAGGTGTGCGGGGCAGGATCCGGTCCTTGGCTGGCTCCGAGGGGGAGGGCCCTGCTCACGTCCTGCTCAGCTGACAGCCCCTGGAGAATATGAAGCTTTCAAAGCGCTGGTCTTCAGCCTTTTCTCTGATGCGCTGTTCCTCTAAGGAATCCACAAGTCGGTCCCTCTGCTCAATCACTTGCATCATCTCAGCGAATATTTCTCGCTCCTCATTTAGATCGTTCTCATCTTTCTGGCTCTCTAAAGAAAGAGAAAAGACAAACAAACATCGGACTCAGGTAAGATTTGGCCACAGGAGAGCTTCTGGCCTCTGCGTTCTTGATTGTCCCGGACTTGTGCTGCCCTTTAATTTCCATGGAGAAAACAAGGAAAAGAATTGAACACCAGGGAACTGCCCTCGAAGCCACAGATTAGAATGGTGGGTGCTTTGTGCTGCGGGCAGCTCACTTTCCAACTGGAGACTATATATAAAGTGATGGGGAGTACCCCTTTGTGAGAAAAAGAAGGTAATACCAGCCAAGCCCTACCAAGGCCTCCCCCTCCCCTCCTCTGCACAAAAAAATATCCACAAACAACAAAATGTCTGTTCTCCCTAAACACGTCTGAGCTGCAGCAAGCAGAGTTTCTAAGCAGACTGTCTGCACCCGTGGCCAGTGCTTCAATTATGGGAATCCTTTTTCAATTTGTAGCTAATGACGAACCGTAGCCCTTTGGGTAGAGACCAGGCGGAAGCACAGTGAGGCACAGCTGGCCAATAGGAGGATGTGACTGCTCTTCCCCTTAGCCTTTCGGAGCATGTGACCCGCTTCCTACATAGCCTGAAATAGCCACTTGCCTGGGGGAGATAATATTGTTACAGGGAAAGGGTAAGAGACAGGTACTGCAGTCATGCCTTTCTGATATTCAAAGCAGGACTTTAAAGCCAAATTTAAGTCTTGTCAGCCAGATCATTGCCTAGGGAGACTTCATACATTCCTGTAGCCCCTTCCGTTTAATACATCAGGAGCCAGGTGAGCCCCATCCCAGAGTGGAGAAGGGCCGCCTTCCCTCACATCAGGCTTGGTTCTGGGTGGGGCCAGGATGAAGGTATAGATGACAACAGGGAGATAAAGAAGCAGCAGTCCCTTCTCAGTCCATGTTTTATGGGCCGGTGAGAACTCTGCCTGTGTTCCAGTCTCTCCATTCTGCACCTCAGAACCCCCAAGGGGGCAGGAAATGTATCATTTGATGGGAACACTGGAGGCCCAAGGACTTTGCCTCATGTCTTGTTTGGAACGCTGGGAAGAAGCCGGCCAGAGAGCACCCTATGTATACACAGGCAGTGCTTTGTGGTTGGGCAGAGAAATAGGGAATGAGTGTGACTCCCCCAATCTTGATCTCATGTGTGTGGCATGTGTGGAGCCTAGAAGTGCTCACTTGTCCCAGAGCTGCCAAAGGGAGCTGGCCCCTGGGGCTCCCCCAGGATGAGGAGTGAAGTGGCCCCACAGTGGAGACCGGTGGTGAACCTTGGCCAAGCTGAATGGAGGCTGCTCTGAGGGTCGGGTGAGCCAGGGAACACCCTGAGGCTCCAAGCTCACCCAGACCAGGGCAGGCTGTGGATTAGCCAGCCACACACCTTAGCTGCAAATGCCGGCAGAGAGAGTGGCAGCCCGATGACAGCGGGCAGCTGTGAGGGGACTCCGTGACTCCGCGCAACCCACCCAGGTTCCTAACGCCCCAAACTCACTCAAACCTGCCTCTCCCATTACCTGGCAGTCACCTTGGGGAGAAAAGCAGAAGGAAGGGGTGGCCATCTGCAAGATCGACCATTTTCATCCCAAAGAGACTGAGCATTTCCTACAGGAACTGTTTAAAATATTGCATCAGACTAAGTTTACCAGAGAAGGGGATATAAAGTTCTTTTTTCTTCTTCTTGCTAGTTAGTGGGATGAAGCTTCAGTGGGAGATGAGCTCAGGTACAGACAAAATGAAGAAGCTGCATTTTTTTTTTTTTTTTGAATACCCGAGACGGGTGAGAAAATGTATGACCATCAGTCCTCAGTAAGAATTGTTTTAAAAAAGAATTGAAGGTTGGCTAATGGAGTCTTTGGTGGTATTTATTTGACCACCCCTGAAACAGAGTGAATTAAAATCGGTATCAGATGTGTGAATCAGACCTCAGTTTTACACGATGGTTTGTTAATTAAGTATATTCCAGTTCAGTGCTCCTTATCAGATAACCAACTCAGTAAAAACTTTAAATTTCTCTCAATTTTGGCTTGTCATTTAAGCCCTTTCTGACAATCCAAGGTGATGCATACCACTTTCATCTGTCCCACAGAGTGCAGCTCTGTAAAGATATTGTTAGAAATAGAACTCTTGCTATAAAGAAACAGTCTATAAGTCAATACCAACAGGAGACCCCGAGTCTGTCGTGATCTGTTCTTTAATTTCAGCCCTATCATTTATCTTGAGCATGCTTGTTAAGTTCTCAGACTCAGTTTTCTAATCTGTAAAATGGGGGTGAAATGCTGAAATAAAAATATTCATGATGATGATGTCTAATAGTTACTAAGTGTTTGCCCTGTACCCACAGGTAGGCGCAATGTTCTGTCCATGAGGTATAAAGGAATTATTTGACTTGTTCTTAAGACCTATGGTAAGAAAGCCATGCATGGGTCTGGCCCCACAAGCACACAGTGCAAAAGAGAGTGAACGTGCCCAGCTGCCTGGAGCCAATGAATGTATAAATCAGTATATCGTGTCACTTGCGTTTACTTCAATTCTCTGTCCTTCATGGTGAAAATAATTTCCTCACATACAATGCTCTGGACCAGCCATGCTGGGAAGGATGTTTCCTTTACTGCCCCCTAAGTGGTCCCCAAACCCCTGTGTCGTGGCGCTCATCTCACTGTACCATAATTCCTGGACGGGGTGTTGGTCTCCACAGAGAGACCACAGGTCACAGTGGATCTCCTCCATATGCCAGTCACACACTGGATCCTCCATAAATATTTGCTAAAGGAATGAATGGATAAGGGAACATATGTGTGAATAAATGACTTTGTTCCTATTCACACTTGGGATGGAGCAAAGTGCTGCTCTCCCAGCCAGAGTGAATGAAGCCGGATGGGGACTGCAGTGCTGTGGGCAGTGGGCAGAGGGAAGGCTGGCTTTGTGCTCCCCTCTGGCTCCCTGGCAGGAGACCCTCCCCTCTGAGATTTGCAGCATGCTCTGCTCAGGTGTCTTTCGGAGGGGAATTGTCTTTAACAAAGACCCAAAACACATCACCATACTCACCCTCCTTGAGCATTTTCTCTCTTAATTTCTGCTCCAGTCTGCTTTGATGATCTTCTAATTCTAGCTCTTGGGCCCTGCGGATGAGAAAGCATTCAAACCTTACAAATACTAGAGATTTGTGTAGACGCACTGACAAATAAGCCCACTGACAGTAGCTACTGCATTCTTCTTCCCTCTTAAAGCTGGAATATCTCTAAACTGGATGTTTTGCTGCTGCCGGTCACTGAAGGTGCCGAGAGGGTTGCTGAGATGTGCTGGGCTCAGGAGATGGTGAGAGGAACTGAAGGGTGAATGTGACCTCAGTAGGCTTTAGGAAGGCCATGCAGGCCACCCTTTACTGAAGGGTCATGAGGAAAGGACTAGAATAGTCCAGGGGGAAGCAAGGACAATCTGAACCTCTTCTCTCTTTTGAGGGTAACATGACTTCAAGTATCACCTATAACCAATCCCAACTCTGATTGTGGTGGACAGGAAAAGGAGAAAGCAGAAACAGGAGACATTTTGTCCAGGTGGAGGCAACAAAACTCAGCCATCTGGTTGTAGGAGCTGGGGAAAGAAGAGTCAGTGGGCCCTGGCCAGGTAGCTCAGTTGGTTAGAGCGTTGTCCGGATACACCAAGGTTGTGGGTTCAACCCCCAGTCAGGGCACATACATGAATCAACCAATGAATGCACAGATAAGTGGAACAACAAATTGATGTTTCCCTCTCACCCTCATCGATGTTTCTATTTCTCTATCCCATTCCCTTCCTCTCTCTCTCTCAAACCAATAAAATAAAAAGTATACATTAAAAAAAAAGAGGTGGGTCCATCATATTTTTGTGACTATATAGATAAGCATGTCTAATTCTGGAGTTTGGTTCATGTCATGGGTTGAATAATGACCCCAAAAAGATATGTCCACATCCTAATCCCTGGAACTAGTGAATGTGACCTTATTTGAAAAATGTTTTGGCAGATGTAATATATGTAGTTAAGTTAAGGACCTTGAGATGAGAACATTCTGGATTATCCCAGTTGACCCTAAGTCCACTGACAAGTATCCTTACAAATGAAGAGGACGACACAGACACCCAGAGAAGGCCATGTGAAGACGGAGGCAGAGAGTGGAGTGATGCAGCCACAAGCCAAGGGATGCCTGAAGCCACCAGGGGCTAGACAGGCAGAGGGAGCATGGCCCTGCTAACATCTTGAGTCAGACTTTCCTCTTCCAGAGCAGTGAGGGAATACATTGCTGTTGTCATAAGGCACACAGTTTGTGGTAGTTAATTATTCTGGCCCTAGGACAGTAATACAGACAGCAAGCTCACCTGGGCTCTCATATTTGGCCAAGCCATTATCGGTAATAAAGGTGATCTTTTGATGTTTCATCTAGTGGCTTGGTAGTCTTATTTCTCACCTGGTCCAGAACCCAGCCAAGGGAGAGGAACAGAATGTATTAGGAATCTTAAAAGATAGCTCCCCACTCCCCCAATTACCTCTCAGGATTGGGGTTAAGATAAAAGGAGACAGCATAAGTGAAAGCACCCAGTACAACATGTGGCACTTAATTGCTTTACATTAATGTTACTTTCTCTCCAGAATGGTGACAGGTATAGACCTTCAACTTTGTCAGAGTGTGTTGATATCCATCTCTACTTTCTTTTTTTAAAAAGCTGTTTAAGAATATTTTTTATTGATTTCTGGGAGGAAGGAAGGGAGAGAGAGAGAGAGAGAGAGAGAGAGAGAGAGAGAGAGAGAGAGAGAAACATCAATAATGATAGAGAATCATTGATTGGCTGCCTCCTTCATGCTCTACACTGGGGGTGGAGCCTGCAACCTGGGCACGTGACCTGACTGGGACTCAAACTGGTACCTCCTGGTTCATAGATCAACGCTCAACCCCTGAGCCAGGGGTCCTCAAACTACGGCCCCGCAGGCCACATGCGGCCCGCCGAAAACATTTATCCGGCCCGCCGGTGTTTTTGCCGCCGCTGCCTGTTGCTTAGCAGCCGACTAGTTTTTCTTTTAAACTATAGTCCGGCCCTCCAACGGTCTGAGGGACAGTGAACTGGCCCCGTTTAAAAAGTTTGAGGACCCTGCGAGCCATACTGGCCTGGCCCATCTCTATTTTCTGATCCTCAAACCAGGCTGCTGCCTCTTATTTAGAGAAGACAGCCAGACATCTCAGTCCTTCAACGCGCTAAAGCCATAGGAAGCTCCCAGGCTGCTCCCACCAAGCCTCTCCTGCGGTTCACGCTCAGAGGCCAGAGACATGCTTCCCTGTTGCAGGTGTGTGTTTGCAGGTGGGTCCCTTTGGCCTGGGCCACAGAGATGGGTTGAAAATACTTTTTCCAAATGTCCCCCAGCTCCAGCCCCATTACCTGAAATCTATTTTAGCTACAGGACTTCACAGACAGAATAGATAACTGAAGATTCTCTGCACTAATGCCAGCATGATATGCAAGGCATCAAGTATCAATTTGCCTCAATCACAATTCTGTATGCACAAGAAGAAAAAAACCCCGGGATGGCCACCTAGGAGGGTGAGCCACCCCACTCCCGCCCCGCATTGCGTTTAGGCCTCACTGCTATCCGTGTGGCCTTACTTACATGATCAGCAGCTCCGACTCATATCGCATTAATTTATTCTTCTCCAGAACTAGCTTAAACCATTCCTGCAAAAGCTGGGCTTCATCCTGTGTGCCTGAATCTGCTTAAGAAATCAACGACAAATGGGTTAGATTGGCGCTTCTCTCCACCTGATCAAACTGTTTTGGAGCTACTTTAGTGGACCATGTTTGTAGCAAAAAGAGCTCAGCAGGCAGCAGTCCCCCGATGGCCTGTTGATGCCTCCAGGTCAGGGACATGAAAAATAAAACCCACCTGTGAATGCTCTAGGTGCGGTCCCCTTTCACATTTAGGACATGAATACTTCAGTTCCAAGGTCATATACCCTTGATAATGTCCTGTCACAAATGACCCTTCTGCCTACTTATATGTTCTCAGTACAACTTCTATAGTTTGTGCATCACATCCTTCTCCGTTGAAAACCCAAATAACCCTGCTGGTTGGTGGGGCGCGACTACAGCGTTTTGGACAGGTTCAAGCCTTGGACTGAGAGGGCACAGTCCTCTCATTGCCACATGCAAGTCCCAGCTTGGAGGGCAGAGCCCACCCAGCACAATTATAGCCAAGAGCTATAGTTGTAAGCTTGAATCTATGGTCCGAACACGTGGCCCCATGTGCCTGAGTGATGTGGGCTTGATAAAGTTCAGGTGCATTTAATTAAGTAGGATTGAAACCCACGAGAATGGCCGTAACCGGTTTGGCTCAGTGAATAGAGTGTCGGCCTGCGGACTGAAAGTTCCCAGTTTTGATTCCGGTCAAGGGCGTGTACCTTGGTTGTGGGCACATCCCCAGTAGGAGGTGTGCAGGAGGCAGCTGATGGATGTTTCTCTCTCGTCGATGTTTCTAACTCTCTATCCCTCTCCCTTCCTCTCTGTAAAAAATCAATAAAATATATTAAAAAAAAAGAAACCCACGAGAATGTTGTAAACATCTTGATCACGCCCTTACTTTGCCTCGTGGCATCTGCTATAAAATAAAGACACGGCTTGTGGGCGCAGGCGCTGTCCATCAGAGGGGCAGTGTCCCATCGAGACCCAGCTTTCATTCTCTTGTCTGTCTTTTCTAAGCCTTTCACCACCCCCACTCACTGAACCAGGCTGAGCTGGCATGGCACATAAGGCACCCTAGGATTGAGTATGCCATGGCTGTGCCAGCTCGCCACACTGGTTACTATCTCCTTCTCCTCCAATATCAAATGCCCACTGAGTGCCCAGGTGGGCTGTGGCTTCCTTCATGGGGCAGAGAAGCTCATACCACATTTGGTCATAAAGGAGTAGTGATTGGCATTTAGATTTTTGGCAAAAAGAAAAGGCAAATGAATAATGTTATTAGCTTTGAGATTCATAGAGAAAAGTTATATCCATATAATCTTATAACTTAGATTACAATCTTTATAGCCATATATTCTTATAACTTAGATTATGGTTAAGCATCTCTGAACCAGGAGGTCACAGTTTGATTCCTGGTCAGGGTGCATGCCTGGGTTGCAGGTTCCATCCCCAGTGTGGGGTGTTCAGGAGGCAGCTGATCAATTATTCTCTCTCATAATTGATGTTTCTGTCTCTCTCTCTCCCTCTCCCTCTCTGAAATCAATAAAAACATATTTTTAAAGATGAATTCCCTTATCTCCCTGTCTCCTTTTGTTAATAAGGAAAATGGGGTCCAGAGAGATGTATATGCAATGCTCTAAACTATATATTTAGTTAATGTGCAAACTGGTGCTACAATGCAGCTCTTAACTTCTGCTGAATTCATTCATTCATTCATTCATTCATTCATTCATTCATTCATGAAATAGGTGTTGGGTAGTGCCTTACGTACTTGGGATACAGTGATAGGTAACCCATCTAGGGACCGTTCTCAACCTTCTATAGACCCTTAATGCATCCAATTGGTATCATCCAGCCCACATTTCTATGTCTTGTCTGATAGGAAACTTTGGTAACAAAGTCATTTCCTGAAATCAAGCTTTCCAATGTGGGCCATGTCCATCGGCACCTTGCAACTCCACTCAGAAAAGGACATGACATTTGTTTTTCATGGCTTCTTAGTAAACACCAGTGGTTCCTTAGTAATCTCTAAATGTCTTTCTAAATAGTCACAATTTTAAAAATAATCCTACCTAGAATTTTGACAGGGATCAGAATTCATGTTTCTTTCCCAGGTGGAAAGTAGAAAATGTGCTCGTCTCTAGGTCTTTGGGCTCTGCAAAGCTTCCTGAGTTTTCAAAGACTGAGGTTACATCTGCAAGTGTTTTCAACACCAGAGGGTTAATACGGTTCATTCAATAAATTCTGATTGAATAATGCCACATCCAAGCCTCTATGTATATATCATCTTACACCAGGACTTAGAAATCTGAGTTCATTGTTCTCCCTTTTTTTCTCACCTTTCCAGGTTCAATTTCCTCTTCTAGATGGTTGTTTAACATTTCTAGATTGAGGACCATTTGCCTCGATAAAGAAAACAGAAAAGCTGAGAGTTGAGAATCCTGCTTTTCCCCATCGTGTGACATGATACCATCTGCCTCAGCACAGGGTCTGTTCTCTCCTTGTTTCCAATCCAAAAGAAACAGCACTATTTTGCCGTCTTCAGAGTATTTTTTGTTGTTGTTTTTCAGATTCAGCCTCTTTGCTGCATTATACCCTCAGGCTCCAGCCAGACTTTTATCCTGGATTTCATGTCCCTTTTCCAATCTTCCTTATGTGTCCTTCTAAAATCTGGCCCACTAGAGAGTCCCCTGTGCAGTCCCATTAACTTTTCTTTGGTTTTATATATATATATATATATAATATATTTGTTAATCCTCACCCGAGGGTATTTTTCAATTGATTTTTAGAGAGAGTGGAAGGAAGAGGGAGAGACAGAGAGAAACATCGATGTGAGAGAGACACATTGATTGGTTGCCTCCTGCACGCACCGTGACCAGGTTCGGGGGAACCTGCAATCAAGGTACATGCCCTTGACCAGAATTGAACCCAGGACTCTTCAGTCCACAGGCAGATGCTCTATCCACTGAGCCAAACCGGCTAGGGTCCCACTGATTTCCATTGTTGCTGTTCTCCACAAACACAGGTTGAACTGAATCGATTTAATTTTTTTTCCATTGGAGTACTTTGTAATTTTATAGCCTCCAGTTCACTTTTTTTTAGAGGCTTCCTTTCCTCAGTAGTCAAAAATCCCTTTAAGAGATCTTCTAATGTGGACTCATGTGCAGATTCCCAGGAAATCTGCCTTTCCAAAGACTTGGATCCAGGGGATTGTGCCTTCCCCATACTGGCCTTGCTCTCAACTCTAAGGATGCACCGAGACTTTAGTCCATGATCTCCAAGACTCACTGCCTCCCATCAGAAAACGTCCTACGGGTCCTAGTGAAGCCTGGACCAGCGTTGCCCTCACTGCAGAAGTGGCCGAGCGCCTGGGCTTGGAGATCCAGCGCACCTGGCTCAGCCACTTACCCAATGTGTGACCTTGGGCAAGCAGCCTCACATCTCTCCACCGCCGTGTCTTCCGGTGAAAAACAGGGATGATCGTAGTACCTGCCTCCTAATTAGTTATGGGGATTAGGTGAGATGATGCATGTAAAGTGCTTATCACGGGGGTTGGCACATAGTAAACAGCCAATAAACTGCCCCTTTGCTGTTAGTACCTGCTGTTTCTTCCAGCGTCGACTTCTATATAGTTTCCTGTGGGTTATTTTTGGTTCACCTTTAAAAGTCAGCTAGAGTGCAATCCCTGACTTGGTTATACATGCCTAAATTTTGCCTTGTGACTTCACTTGAGGTTAATAAAAACTCTTAACAAATTATTATTATTTTTGGCCCCATGTAAATGAGGTCAGAAGGCTGCTGGCTCATCAGCACCTGCTCGGGAGGACGCCAGTGCTCTGCCTGCAGGGATCATTGGCTCAGGCACGTCTCCATCTGTGGCTGCTGTGGGACTGGAGGCCTCTCTAAGGCAGGGGTGCGAGGCCTGTGTCTGGGAACCAGGGCGCAGCTAGAATGGTGCTGCTGGAGGGCGCGCAGCCCTGGCTCTGTCTAGATAGCTCGGCCACCTACCCCTGACTGCCTCCTCTGCCAGTGTTGCCACCGGCTGGTCTTCATTCGCTCACGTGTACTGTACTCATAGCATGCCTTTTCCTAGACAGACTGCAAGGTTTCCACTTGCTCGGTGGAGCAAAGTAATCAAAACTCAACACAACTTTTTTTAATGGAGTTATATTTTGTGCTTTCAAAATATATTTTTATTGATTTCAGAGAGGAAGGGAGAGGGAGAGAGAGATAGGAACATCAATGATGAGAGAGAATCACTGATCAGCTGCCTCCTGCACACCCCACAATGGGGATCAAGCCCGCAACCCAGACATGTGCTTTTGACAATCGAACCTGAGGCCCTTCAGTCCATAGGCCAACGCTCTATCCACTGAGCCAAACCAGCTAGATCTGGAGTTATTTAAATTGACCCAATTTTCCCCAAGTGAGCTCTAAAAACTACAAAGCAAGTTTGGTTACTCCCTACTGAAGTTGTCCGATTACCCTCCACATTCAAGTTCAAGTCACCTAGCTGGACAACACTTCGTCCCTGCTTCCAGTAGAGGGACTGGCACTTATGGTCAGTAACTTTTTCCCCAGCGAATAATAACAATACACGAACAATCTACTCTTTAAAGTCATGGGTTTTTAACCATTTTCTTTTGTTGGTAATGCTGAATACTTCTCTGACTGTGTGCTGGTGTGTGATTTTTTCCAGGTTGGGTCTTGTTTAAACACTGTCTGATTTTCAACTCTCTGATTCTTCAGACATGATTTCCTGCCTCCATAGAATCTGTGAGAATCCTCGTCTGGTGTTTGCTGCACTTCTGTGTCGTCTACATCCTCACGATGACCTGGGCATGAAGGGCAGTAGAGTAATTGCAGCCAGAACCCTCTGTCACTGTGCAGGCGTCTACCCCGGAACGGCGGGGGTGCAGCCTCTGCCTCTCCTTGCTGGCCTCTGGTCGGCTCTTAGCTCCTGTGCTCATCCCCAGCCTATTTCATTTAAATCTCTAGCCAGGCCTTCTGTACCCAGCGCTCCGGGTACCCTGACCTCCCACAGGCGCCTTACACATATTGGTGACGATCCAGAACACCCCACTGTGGGTGTGGCCTGGTTCAGTCTTGACCAAGCCAGGATGCTGGAAGGAAGCCCTCAATTCCATTCCGGGAGCCAGAAGCTGTAGTTGAAAAACAGAAGATCTAGTGTCCTTCCTTTTTAAACACTTTTTTTTGTTTGTTTTGTTTTGCTTTTGGCTACATATCTATTCATTATAAAGTTTTTCTTGCTTTAGAATTTTATTGGAATATTATACTCGTATATGTAGTCTTTTAAAAAGTGCTTGTTTTAAAATTCCATATTATGTTTCTAAAATGCATCCATGTTGCCATTCATTTTCCCTGTTGTGTATACAGCCTTCAGTTGTATATGCCACGGTTGGCTATGCCACAATTGGCCCATTTCCCTATTAATGGATGTCAAGGTCATTCTTACTGTTTTGCTGTTGTAAATGATGCTGCAGTGAAGGTTCTTGTTCGAGTTTTCTGGCTCATGTAGGCAAGTGTGTCTCTGAAATACACACTCAGGAATGAAATTCTTAGTAAGGTATGCAAATGTTCAGCTCCACAGCACGAGGCCAAATTGTTTTCCAAAGAGTTGTGACTCTTCATTTCCACCAACATTGAATAAAAGGTCCTTTTGTTCCGTCCTTACCAAATACTTAGTATTGTCACATTTTTACACGTGTTGATAATTCAATAGTTTAAAAGTTTCTCATTGTAGTCTTAATTTGCATATTCCTAATTATTCATGAATATTTTACTGTGAAATGTATATTTATATAATTTGCTTATCTTTACATTGAGTTGTTCGCCTATTTCTTACTGATTTATAAAAGTTCTTTACATATTCTAGAATATTGATTTTTTTTGGTTATATTTGTTGCCAATATATTTTCCAAATTAGTGGATTGTCTTTTCCTTTATAATGTTATATTCCAACTTGATTCTTATTAACTTTTCAGTTTAATTATTCATAGTAAAGTCTTTAACTTGTATGAAACGTTTGCTTGTATGATGTAAGGTAAGACTCAATTTCATTTTTCCTGTACGTGGAGCCAGTGGTCCCCGATTCACCTCTTTCCTGTGACCTGCAATGCTACCGCAGGCTCACGTTGGGTTTTCACGGATGTTCAGGCCTCCGGGTGGCTTTCAGAAAAGTACTAACATTGGCTTCATAAAGGTGGTGCACATTTTTTGTTGGATTGAATCCTAGGTATTTTTTTTGGCTAATATTAGTGATATCTTCTTTGCTATTGCATTTTCTAACTGCTTGATGCTGAGATATAGAAATGCAATTCCTTTTTACATTTTGATCTTATATTTAATCACCATCATATAGAATCTTATTTTTAATAATTTATTTGTACATTCTTTTGGGTTTTCCATGTGAGTGCTTTTATCATCTGAAAAATAAAAACAGAAAAAAATGTTTCTTCCTTTCCAAGCCATGTGACATTTCCACTTGTCTTCCTGTGCTGGCTAGGGTCTCCTGTACAATGTGGAATAGAAGAGATGATGGTGGGCACCCTTCTCTTATTGCCGATTTTTAAAGAAGTATTTCTAATATTTTACCATTCAACAATGATGCTTGCTTTATGGTTTTGGATGGTATCTTTCAAATTAAGAATGTTCTATCTTGTTGTATGCCTTTTTGCTAAAAGTTTTTATCCCAAATGAGTATTAGTTTTTGTCAAATGATATTTTCTTCTTCTATTAAAAAGACCATGTGGTTTTCCTCTTTAATTGTTAATATGGTGATTGTTGAATCACCCTTAGATTGCAAATTTTGAAATTAGATTACATGTTCATTTGTTCATTCTATTCTTTTATCTTTTTAAATCTTTACTATACTGGGGTTAAGTCTGCCCTTTTCATTCCTAATTTATTTATTTCTGTCTTCTTATTTTGTAAATCAATTTAAGAGATTGCCTGTAGTCTTTTTAAAGAACCAATATTTGGCTTGCTTGATCCTCTAGATTTTATCTTTATTCTCTATATCATTTACTTTTGCTCATATATATATAATTTTCTTTCTTTAGGTTTATTTTGTTTTCCTTTTTCTAAATTAAGTTGAACACTTGGCTCATTACTTCTCAGCCTTTCTTCTTTTTTAATAAAAGTATTTAAGGCTGTACTTCTAAGAACCACATTCACTGATCTATTGCTTTCTTTTTCTTATTTAGTATATTTAAATTTCCAAGTATTTTTTAAATATCCATTTTTTATTTGATTGATGAGAAATGTATATTTTTGCTTTCTAAATGTGTGGTTTAAAAAATATCTTTTGGCTATTGATTTCCAAGTTAATTACATTGTAGTACAGAACAGAGTCTGTATAATATAGATTCCCTGAGACTAACTTTGTGAACTAATGGTCAATATTTGTAAATCATCATGTGAAATTGCAAAGAATATACATTCTGTAATTTGGAAGTGCAGGGTTTTATAAGTGACCATTAAACCAAGGTTATTATTGCATTATTCAAATTTATACTAATGTTTTGTCTGCTTGACTATCATTACTTGAGAGATGTACTAAATTCTCCTGCCATGAGAGTAGAACACTTTCCCTGTGGTTTCGTCATTGTTTGGCTTTATATATTTTGAGCCTATTACAGTCAAGTCAATATACACAGTCAAGTCAATACATAGAGCAGTGGTTAGAGCATCGGCTTGTGGAATGAAGAGTTGTGGGTTCGATTCTAGTCAAGGGCATGTACCTTGGTTGCAGGCTCGATCTTTGGCCCCGGCCACAGCATATGGGAGGAAAGCTCTATCAATGTGTGTGTCTCTCTCTCTCTTTCTCTCCTCTTCCCTCCCACTCTCTCTAAAAATCAATGAAAAATATCCTCAGGTGGAGATTAACAACAACAAAAAAACCACAACAAAACACACACACACACACACACACACACACACACACCCCAAAAACAAAAAACATAACTGTCATATCTTCTTGGGGAGTTGATTATTTTTAAATTATGTGGTGATTCTGTTTATTCCTAATCATGGTTTTGGCACTAAAGGCTGTTTTACTGCTTCTAATATAATTACTCCAGCTTTATTAAGTTAGTATATATTTTGCCATCCTTTTGCTTTAAAACTTTGTGCTTTATACGTGTCTGCTAAACAGAATATAATTGGGTGTTGTTTTGTTCATTATTGTCATTAATATGACTATTTGGGCTTGTTTCTTCCATCTTCCTTGATGCTATCTTGTCATCTTTTTTTCTATGCTTTTTTATTGCTATTTAGAACTGAATTAGAATTTTTGTTTGATTACTTTTTTTCTCCTCTGTTTCCCCCAACTGATTTGGAAGTTACTCCATTTTATTTCTCTTCTTTCAGTGATTATACTTAAAATTTAAATAGGCATTTCTAATACCTTAGCAAAGTCTAAATTTAACACCTTAACCTCCTTTTAAACAATATAAGGAGCCTGGAACACTTTACTTCTAGTCACTCAACTCCCAACTTAGAGCTATTTTAGCAACAAGATATATCTTTCTTATATATCATAGCAGGAATGTTAAGTTTGATTATGGTTATGGCTGGTGAAGGTTAAGGTGGTGTTGCCTGTTTACTTTTACAGTGTTTTTCTGCTTGCTCATTTTTGAATGCAATTTACTAATTCTTTAAATATTTTACACATAGAGATAGTATAGCCCATGTTTAATAATTAATGTAGTGAAGTTCTTGGCCATTGAAATTGTATTGTTTTTGCTGACTCTCATTCTCAGTGACTCACTTCTTTGTGTTTTGGGTGATTCTAAGAATTATTATTATTATAAGCTCATAGTTTATTGAACTTAATCGGTCAGATGGGATCCTGAGAGCCTAAACTGAGGCATGGTTTCTTTAGAGGATCTATACTTGGTCTGGCAGAGCTAGAGACTTGGCTTAGTGTGGGAACCTCAAGGTCAGCTCCTTACCTTCTTGTTAGTTCCAAGGCTTAGACTCTAAGCCAGGGATATTTCCCCCCAAGACCACCCCGGGTTTCTGTTTTTGTGCTTGCTTCTTTCCTGGCACATGTAAGCTTCAGCAATACCTTCTTCTTTCTTCTTCTTGGCCCTGAGAGATTTATCTCACTTACTCGAGAGCATTGCAATGTTTTTAAAAGGATGCTTGTAGTGAATGGGCTTTTTTAGGATCTCGTCCACCATTCTGCTGCTTTATGGCTCTTAGGAACTCCCTTCTGTATCTGCGGCTCAGGCAGCCATCTGGTTATTGGCTTTAAAATATTTTTCCAGGTAAAATCATTATGACGGTGCTTTTCAAACCTGAGGGTTGCAAAATTCATTCTATGGATCATAGCAGCAGAGCTGTGGCAACCCACCCAGACGCCTTGCTTGCTTCCCCATCAGCTTTGGAGTCTTGTTATTCCTGGCCATTCTCGATGCGGTTGGAGTTCTTTCCTGACCACACTCCACTGCATTATGTGATGTTACCTGAGCCTCAGGCAACCCCGTCCACCCTGTCTCCATACAGACCCCTCCAGGATCACAGAAGGATCTTGGCCCCCACGCCCCCTGCTGTGCTGGCCTTGGAGAGCACAGCAGCCAGGCACCGGCGATGGCAGGCAGGCCTTGGACTCACTGCCTTTCCGTACAGGTCGGGAACGAGTCGCTGTGGAAGGTTACCTGAAGGATGTCCATCCCCTGAAATCGATCCCCAAACTATGGCACGCGGCCGGAGAGGCGCGCCTTCGAACCTCGGCGTTTGCTTCTCTTGGCTGAGCTGCGTTTACTGAATTGGTCTTCTGGGGGTAATAGCATGAGTCTACATTGAGATCCTATATGGACCAGGCATGGGAAAGTCATGTATTATATATTTTTAAAGAAACTAGTTTAAATGTCTTCTAGGGAGTGTAGTTTTAAAGGAATGTGAACAATTGAACAAATAACTAAATACAATATGAGAAATTGTTGACCATCCAGCTATGTTTTATAATGATATGAATATGAAAGGAAAGCGGAGGTATGTTCATTGCAGTGATATTTGGAAGCAGCCCCTGTGCCCATCAGTAGATGAGTGGGTAAAAAAGCTGTGGTACCTTTGCCCAAGGGAGTACCACTCAGCCATGGAAAAGAAGGAGCCTTACCTTTTGCGACAGCATGGCTGGACCTGGAGAGTATTACGCTAAGTGAAATACGCCAGCCAGAGAAAGACAAGTACCATAGGATTTCACTCATATGTGGACCCTAATGAACAAAATAAACTAACAAACAAAATAGAAAACAGACTTGCAGGTACGGAGCATAGACTGAGAGCGGTCAGAGGGAGAGGGGTTAGATGAAAGAGGTGAAGGTGTGAAGGGGAAAAAAGAGAAAGGAAAGAAAGAAAAGAAAAAGTAGGACTTAGCTTTTTTGAATACCTATTATCTACCAGGCAGTTCTTTTAGGTGCTTTACTAACATGATTTCATTTAGTCTTTTCTGCATACCAACCCTACAAGGTTGGTATCATTAGTCCATTTTACAGATAAGAAAGTCTCGCAAACAGGTAATTGTCATATGATGATCACTTTGGGATCCAAACTCAGGAGTGCCCTACTTTAACTGAATCATAGAGTTGTGGCAAACCAACCCAAATTCCTTTCTTCTTTAGCCATCTACTTTGGAGTCCTATTATTCCTTGCCACTCTCTATGAATGGCATCAGGATTCAAACACAGCGGCAACTGACTCTAGTATTTCTGTTCTTTTCAGGACACCTCACCCTTACATTATCCAAGAAATTATTATTCTTTCTGTTCCTCAGCCACAGTCAAGAAAAAAAACCACAGAGTATACGCCAAACTACTTCCCTCTTCCTGGCTAGGTTTTCATGCCATTTTCTCATCATAATGTGTGTGCCTACTGCCACCTGCTGGCAGCCTGGCAATCCTGATGTTCCTTTGCAAACCCCTCTATATCATGGAAAAGCCATCTGACAAAAATAAATAAATAAATAAAAAATAAAAAAAGCAAGAAGCTTCATGCAGACAACCAGCTGCTAGACCTTCCCAGAAGCTGGTAAGCTTAACAGGGAGGACTAATTCCCATCCACCTCTCTTGGGGATACATCCTTTCTTCTTCCAAGTCACTTGCGGTTTTCACCAGATTTCACCTGTCCCTAGGCACCGAAAGAAAGAACAAATTCTGTCATCCAGACCATCTAAATGTGAATGATGGTCTCTTGCTAAATTGGGGTAGTCCACGACCCCAGCACATAACACTGACCACTGTGCTGACAACCAACATGCCCGTAGGTAGCAGGGCCTTGATCAAGAAGAACCTGAGGGGCTGGCAAAGCTGAGGTTGGCCTCAGAAGGTGGGGCCCAGGGCAGTCAGGACACGAGTATCCTGGTTCTTTACTCTGGGCAGCCAGGACCACCAGGGGAATCCATCCCCTTTGTCAAGGACACCCATCTATAACACACACACACACACACACACACACACACACACATTCTACAGAACATAATGACTTGTGTTCTGGGTGGATTCTTAGATTTTTGTTTCTCGTTGTTTTCCCCTCCTTGACAAAGTGGGGAAAACCCCTTCCCGGGGGTGGGGAAGCGTATTTCTGACTGTTGGGAAAAAGAGAAAGCAGGAATTGTTGTCACGACAATTAGGAGCTCATCAAAGCCTCATTTTGCTCTTCAGCCATCATTGCCCTCCGTCCTGCACCCCCGCATGTTCCTCTAATTCAATGCCTGCCTAATGAATAACTCCTAGGAACAAAAGACCCTTTCAGGCGGGAGCACATAATCATTAGAGGAGACTTGCGTAACTGTCGCAGACTACTCATGTTTTCAAGCCTGTCTCTAAATTTGGTTATTCACAACCTTTATAGCTCAATATTATTGCCTAACTGTGATCATTTTCTAATTATCCTAATAATACCTATTAAATAATTCCCATTACATTACTTAAACCAGACCAACACAGGCCAGCTCAAATACAACTTAACCTAATAAGCATCGGCCATTCATTAAGCACCAGGGCAATCTCTTAAAGGGGCTGAATAGAATATTAAACTGTAAAGAAACATTATTATTGCACAAATGTTATTACAAGTTAAGGGTGTATTAATTTTGATGCCTGGTCTGCAAATCTCCCATATGGCATCCTGTGGGGCTGCGCTCCCTGCCTTAACTCTTTTAGTCTTTAGCTCCTGGTTGGTTTGCATCTGTCACCCACACAAAGACAATCAAGGCGGAAAAGGCCCATAAACTTAACATGGGGATTAAATTACCAAAGATATCAAGAGAAGGAATGGAATCCATCTTCTGGCCAGGTTAGCATAGCTTGGACAACACCACAAGCATCAGGGCTTCTTTAGCTGATAACTCGAAACGGGGAGATGTTCAGAAGTGTGAAAATACTGGTTTCTAGATTATAAATCTCAAGCAGTGACAAATAGAGACTGAGTTCTTTAAAAGTGTATGCACGTGGCCCTAACAGGTTTGGCTCAGTGGATAGAGCGTCGGCCTGCGGACTCAAGGGTCCCAGGTTCGATTCCAGTCAAGGGCATGTACCTGGGTTGCGGGCACATCCCCAGTGGGGCGTGTGCAGGAGGCGGCTGGTTGATGTTTCTCCCTCGTCGATGTTTCTAACTCTCTATCCCTCTCCCTTCCCCTCTGTAAAAAATCAATAAAATATATATTTTAAAAAGTGTATGTATGTGGATACCAATATTTTGTAAAGTAATGTCAAGTAGCATGTGTTGCCCACACTCTGGGAGACACTTTGCCCACCAAGGCCCTTAATTCTCAAAACGACCTGGTACTGTGGAGACTATTAGCTCCGTTTTTCAGATAAGCCGTATGGGACCAGAGGGGTTAAGTGATTTTCCTAGGACTACACAGCCTAAATGCAATGGAACAGAATTTGAACCGTGTGCTCTCTGATGCCTATAATTCTCCCTGCCCCGCCATGCCACAGTGCCTCCCCAGCAAACGGAAGCATGCCCTAGCTTTGCTGGCTTGTCTTGTTTATTTCTAAGGCTCTCACTGAAATCAGTGGATTCCTAAAGAAAAGCACCGGACAGGCAGTGACTCTCACTCCAAGCAGCAGGAAATGGGTATCATTTGGGTAATGAAACTTACTTCTGATGAGTGGATTCGGGTTTTCTTTACAAGGACATGCATAGTGTATTTTAGTAAGAACAGGGACAAATATTTATTAATCAATTATGCCATCCATCCCATAGTCAGGCCCTGTGCTAGGGCTTCCACATTAATTGTTTTAGCCGATCCTCACCACAAATCCAAGAAACAGATAAAAGTATCACTCTTACTTTACAAACAAGGAAACTGAGGCACAGAGGGGTTAAACTCTGACTCCAGCGTTTCCCTGTTAACCAAAGACATGTGAACCATACAGCTAATACTAAAGCTGGAACCCAGGGCCCCTCACTTGGATGGGGGAGCAGCCCTCACAATTTTGCAGGTATGACTTTGTATGAGCTTTAGGCATCACAAAATCTGGGTCTGCCCTTGCTAGTATCATCACTCTCAAATAACTGAAGTTTTAAGAGAATTGAAACCCTAACCTTTCACTATGTTGTTTAACCAGTAACACATTTTCATGGTTACACACAGAGAGATGTGCTTCCAACGTTTGGTTTTCACACTTTATATCCAAAATATAAAAGGCTAAAGACATCATGTCACAAAGCTAGAGAGACAATACTTCCCACAAACCCTAAAGCACCCCCCCCCCCCCACCCAATTCACTACCCACACAGATGCTGGGTGGTTTTGAAAAACAAGTGGATTTCTTTAAGTCATCCCTCACCCCAGAACCCTTCCCGGCCCCTCTTTCATTAAGGCATTTCACGTTTTTGCACATCTGGCCTTTGCAGGTGCTGCTCCCTCTGCCAGAACAATCTCCTCGCCTCACTGGTTAACTCCTTCCTCCTCTGGCTCTCATCTTGACAGTCCACCCCTCCCGGGAAGCCTAGCCTGACCGTCCCTCTCCCAGGACCAGTTAGGAACCTCCTGCTCCTGTGCCCACGCACCCTGATGCTTGTCCCTGACACAGCACTGGTCCTCCTGTATTGTGGTTTATTTCTCTACAGGTCTGTGTTCCTCAGTGGACTGTGAAGCTCTCAAAGGCAGAAACTGTGTCATAGTCATCATTATAGACCCACGGTCCTCATGTCCAGCAATAACAGGGCTTCACCAGATGAATTCTGTTCGGATCTGAGAGAGTGAAGCTATTGGGAGAATAGTTACCATTTAGTGCTTTACCTGTGCCAGGCAGTGTGCTAATTTTTATATATACATACATACATACACATTTACATATATATGTAAATGTGTATGTATGTATGTATATGTGTGTATAAATGTAAATGTATGTGTCTATACATATATAAATGTATATATGTGTGTGTATAAATGTAAACGTATGTGTCTATACATATATAAATGTATATATACACATATATACAGAGAGATATTTATACATATCCATATACATGAATATATGTAAAATTCCTTCTTTAATGCTTACATCAGCTCTATCAGGTTGGAAACCACTATTATCTCCATTTTAGAGGTGAGATTTAAATTGTAAAGATTTAAAATGTGGCTGGTCTAAGGTCATATAGTGAGTAAAGGAAGAAACCAGGATTTTTACTAAAGTCCAGGCTTTGAATCACTACCAATATTGCTTGAATGCCCAAACAGTTCTCCTGAATCTATGCTAACCCCTGAATTGCAAAGAACATTCACAGTAGCAGATAACTGGGTAGAGCAGAAACCCAGGGACAAGGCCCACAGGCCTACCAGTGCCCCTAGGAATTTCCAACGGTCAGGTTGACGATGAAAGTGTGAAGCCGCTGTAGATTTCGCATTGTGTCAATATTGGCAGATCCAGAGGATGACAAGTCTCCCTGTCTTCCCCAGACGGTGAGACCAGCACTGTTCTCAGACCACAGCCACGATGGGGCTGCTGCTGTGGATCTGATGGGATGCCTACCTGCTTCTCCTCTCAGTGCCTTCTCCAGCCGCACGCCCTGGATCTCGGAGGCCCTCTGCCGCTCCTCCACCTCCTCCAGCTGCCTCTGGATGGCCTGCAATGCCAGGGGTTTACGTCACAGGCGGCCCTCGCACAGAGTCACAAGAGGGGCCCATCCTGCCACTGCCTTTCCAAGAGGAAGAAGCCCTTCCCTATGCGATGTCACCTCCTTGATGAACTGGGAATTCCCAAACAACTAGAACTTGGCATTTCCCTTCTGTAGCATGAAGACATAAAGCGAGGAGTCTGTGTGTCAGCTCACTTTGCCCCCAAGCAGATGCTAAAATAGTCCCCCTTGACCAGCTAATCACACAAACGAGTGCTCAGGCAGAGGCTGCTGGGCCAGGTGGGCGGTCCTCCCGGCTCCTGGACTCCTTGGAGCCTCAGCCTCTGACTATGGCCACTAAGAACCACGACTCTGAGTAGGACAGGGGCTCTGGGGGCAATCACAGAGCACGCTCACATTCCATTGTCCCGAGAAGAACCGGCAGGTCCCTCCAAGAAATTGATCTGGAGCGGGAGACCTGGGCCAGCTCCCTGGACTGGGTGTTCCTTCCTCCGTGCACCTGGCGCCAGTCCTCAGCTACAGACTGTGCCTACTCCTTCACTGCCCCGCGGGGCCGGGCCTATGCCCAGCGCCTTTACTGTGGGAGTGTATGGTAGCTTTGTTACCGGCAGGTTATGGAGACACCAGATGTTTATCCTGCTAAGGCAGTGGTTGGCAAACTGTGGCTCGCGAGCCACATGCGGCTCTTTGGCCCCTTGAGTGTGGCTCTTCCACAAAATACCGACTTCTGTGCATGGGCCACGAAGTTTTAATCGCACTGTACATGTGCGCCCGCACGTGGAATTTTGTGGAAGAGCCACACTCAAGGGGCCAAAGAGCCGCATGTGGCTTGCGAGCCGCAGTTTGCTGACCACTCTTAAGGGACATTGGCTTAGCCTCAGCATTGGCACCTTGTAAGGTTTGGGGTCATAGTAGGTTTGCATTTTCATGTTTACTTTCCCTACTAGGTCTTTCTCTCCTGTGTACTATTAGGAAGGAAAATGAGGGGAGAGCCTGCCCTATGTCCATTTTGCTCACCCCTTCGTTTTCTCTGTTTTCAGATACCATGCTGCCAAAGGCACAGCTCCTGGTAGAACAGATTTGGCACCTGGCAGACCAGGTATGTTTAAGGACCCAGCAGCTGTTGGGGCAGGTAGTATGTGTGTGTTCTTTCTCCTGTATCTCACTCCAACATTGTCTCATCCCCTTTCCTCCTTAACTTCGAGTCTTTCTAAGTCTCCCCTAGATTTAGGGGTACAATTTCCAAAGCACCTCCAATCCCCTGAAGAGGCCTGAGCAGCCACCTGGCTCCTCTTGTGCCAACGAAGAGTGTTTAAGCCCCAAACTTAAAATCTGAAATAGATGGGAATTATATCTTAAACAACTTGTAATTTCATGCCCCCTTCCTCTCTGTCTCTCTTTTAAAGATAATTACATCTTTATAAATCAGTCTCTTGCTGGCATGGTGGAGAATTGCAAAAGGAAAGAAAACATTTAAATAACTTTATTACTGATTACTTTGTGATTATGGCTATGTGGTTATTATGGAGTAAGTGGAGGCCCCCTAACCCCCCATTCATATGTCGAAGTTCTAACTCCCAAAGTGACTATATTTGGAGACAGGGCCTTAAAGGAGACAAATGAGATTAAATGAGGTCAAGAAGGTGGGGCCCTAATCTGATGGATCTGGCATCCTTATCAGAAGAAGAGATACCAGAGATTGATCTCTTTCTCTACATGTGCACAGAAAATAAAGACCATGTGAGGCTACAGCAAGGCAGCTGTCTACAAGCCAGGAAGAGAGTCCTCACCAGAAAGCCACCCTGAAGGCACCTTGAGCTTGGACTTCCAGCCTTGAGAACTGTGTGAGATGAATTTCTGTTGTTTAAGCCACCCACTCTGGCTAATATAGTGGTCATTCTTTAGACACTAAGGATGAAAATCTCAAAGATTAAAAAGGAAAGCAAATTAAGACTCTAAGGGCCATTGTAATTCTTCTCCTATCGCCACCTATTGCCTGGAGTGAAAATATAAGAAGGGGAAACTGCTGAGCTTGCCAGTCCATATCATAAAGATGTATCTTGTTCTCAAGAGGGAAAGTTGGTATGTTTCAAAGAAACCTGTTTTAGAAGCTGAGAGTGGACAGAAGAAGCTGATGGGAATTTTCCCTGTCCACCGGGTGACAGGGGCAGCTCTCAAGTCAGTGACCGTGAAGGGTAAAAGAGGTTGGACTAAATGATCTCCTTGTAAGACACAACTTCCAGGACTACATGGCCAGATAAAGGGAATAATTGGAGAGAGGAATGTAAGGGTACAGTGGATTAATATGAGAGGCCATTCGAAGTTCTTTTGTCCTAAAACCTAACTGTTCTTGAAGGCTGGCTTTGAGGGCCTCAGGGAGAGGGAGGATGCCCTGCCGGTCTGCTTCATTTTGCTGCTCTGTGACAGAGGTGGGCAGATCACTTTGGGAAGAAATGTTTGCAGTGGGCCGGGAAGCCTATATCAGAATGCTGGGTGCTTATGTTGTTCAACTGATTTTGCAACAGAGACAGCTCCTAATAGCTGTCAGTTCAGCAGAGACACTGGCAGCAAATTGAGGGAAGGTGTGTCTGCACAGACTGCTATGTGGCAGTCAAGGCCGGGGATGGGCCCCCAGCCATGTGTTGGCTGTCATTTCAGGCTCCCTTTGCTGGAAATGTGTCTGCAGATGGAAAGGCTGCTGGGGGTGGGCCAGGTTAACACCAGGGCTCTCCAGGCCCCAGAGTCCCACCAGGGTTTGAGCCAGCGCCTTTAGAAGGGCCAGGAACCTGGTCGCTCTGAGAAGAGGAACGGACCTTTATCCAGCCCACCTCCCCACTGCAATCCCGACTTCCGAGGGTTTTCCGGTTCCCAGGGCCCCAGGCCCACTCACTCATATCAAGTTTTCCTGACCTGAGCTTTATGAAGTCTTTTTAATTCTTCCTGCTTAACCAGTTGTTTTGTTGCTTTCTCCAACTTCCTTCTTCTTCTAAGTGTCTTCCTCTCCTATAAAAACCAACAGAGAAGAAAAAATATATGTCCGAGAAAATGGGTTGAAACTGACAAAACACTGCAACCAAACCACCGATTAGCTTCTGGAACAATGATGTCCAAGAACCTCTGCAATGATGGGAATGCCCTGTACCTGTGCTGCCTAAATGTGGAAGCCACCAGCCACATGTGGCTTTTGGATGCTTGAAATGAGGCTGGTGGGATTAAGAAACTGAATTTTGAATTTTATTTCATTTTAATGAGTTTGGATGTAAATATAAATAGCCACATGTGGCTAGTAGGTGCTGGGTTGGGAAATGTGTGTGTGTGTGTGTGTGTGTGTGTCTTTGCTTGTGTGTTTGTGTGTGTGTATTTGTGTGTGTGTGTATTTGGAAGTGGCTTTATAGAGCACTGACTTGGTTCAGTTGAAGGAAGAAATCATACAAGAATTACACTCTTTTTTAAAAATATGTTTTGTTGATTTTTTACAGAGAGGAAGGGAGAGGGATAGAGAGTTAGAAACATTGATGAGAGAGAAACATCGATCAGCTGCCTCCTGCACACTCCCTACTGGGGATGTGTCCGCAACCTTGACCAGAATCGAACCTGGGACCCTTCAGTCCGCAGGCCGGCGCTCTATCCACTGAGCCAAACCGGTTAGGGCAAGAATTACACTCTTTATAGGCGCTACCCTAAGGCACAGGGATGATGAATCTGGGACACACACACACACACACACACACTCACTCACACACAAAGTATACTACCTGAAAACCAGTTAACAATTTCAAATAGTCCTGAGGTCGGGTCTACATTGCCCAATTAAACACGGGAATAGAGGAGCATATCTAAATGAAATGAAAAGTTTTCGTGGCTGGAGAGAGGCATAAGATTGCTTCTCTTCCCTGCTTCATTTAGCGACACAAATGTATCATGAATGTCACTGGGTTCTTTGTGTGCCTGGGCTTGAAAAATACAGAACATTCAAAACTGATGCATTTTAATTAGATGTCTGGCTCATGACGGTGCTATTTCCAGGTTTCAGACAGCAGAGGAAGGGGAAGTAGTGGTGTGGCCAGTTCCACACATGGAAAGTTCAGGAGACATTCTGGTTGGAGAAACAGCAGAGTATGATGGGGGGCCTCGGGCTGGGGAGCCTGCAGAGCTGGCATCAGTTCCTGACGAGCTGTGTGAGTGTAGCATGTCATACACTCTGCACGTCAGCATCCTCTTCAGTGATAAGAACAATTTAATACCTACCTTGTAGGGCTGTAATAAGGAATAAGTGAGATAAGGCAGGTCAAGCCCTTTGCAGAATACTTGAAAAGATATAGGATAGAAATTCAGTACCTACTATGATTTGTTTTATTATTAGCATATTATTATATTATACATTAGCATGATTAAAACATTTTACTAAAATATGATTTTTCAGCTATTATATGTGTATATGCATGTTGGAAGGAAACTTTGGCTCTGAGAACTCAAACTTATTCCATATCATATAATCTCTATTTCTAGGGGGGAACTTCCTGATGGACTGTCAATCTCTCTGAACAGAGGTTCTGGGACATTGGGGTGGGGGAACCGCTCTTTTAGGCAGCCAGGACCTTACTGGAAAGGCTGGGGAGGAGATCACTGGTAATTGTTATCCAGAGACTTTCCCACTCATTCTATGCAGAGTTGGTGCATTTACTCAACAAACATCTCTTGAGCTTACAACCTACTAACCTACATAACAAATCCCACCATTGATTGACTGTTATGTGCCAGACACTGTATTAATTACTTCACATGTATCATCTTAATTATCCCTCAAATTAGACTTATTTTATAGATTAAAAAAATCAAAACTCACAGACATTAAATAACTTGCCCAAGATGACACACAATTAGTAATTGGTAGAGCCAGGAGGCAAGCCCGGGTCACCTGAGTCCAGTATCCATATTTTCATATAGTCTGTTCTGCCTTTCCTGTGCCAAATACTGTGTAGGCACATCAAGGACTCCTGCTTTATAGAAATGGCAAAGTCTTCCCCTGAATTAAGACCATTTCATACAATTTCAAGGGAAGAAGCTTCGGCAGCATCACACCGTCTTAGCCCTTCCCAGCAGCAGAGCTGCCAAACCCCAGGGCTTTACCAAGAATCTGCAAAGTATAACCTAGAAGAGGAAAGGAGGTCCTTTATTGATATTTATGGAAAGATATTGACATAGAAATGAGGATGATTCGTTAACAGCCAGGGAGTCTCACGATAAGCCAGGCACAGTTCTTACAGCCTCGGTGATGGTGATGAGGATGCGGAGAGGAAAAGGAAGAGACTAAGAGCTAAAGAAGATAAAGGACAGAGAAAGGAGAGCTCTGGCAGGACGAGGACAGCTGCCGGTCCCAGTCTCTGGGACCCAGGCATTGGTTTCAGGGCAGAGCAAAGGGAAGAGGTGGAGTGTGCATAGCCTGCCTCCAGTTTCCTATGCAAAGCTTCATTTGAGCTGATAGACTCTGTGCCACATATCCGGGGACACACCTGTATGGGACAGAAGACATAAAACACCAGGGGGGAGTGCCTGGCCAGTGTGGCTCAATGACTGAGTGTCGACCTATGCACCAGGAGGTCACAGTTCAATTCCTGGTCGGGGTACATGCCTGGGCTGTGGGCTCAATCCCCAGGAGGAGGTGTGCAAGAGGCAGCCGATCAATGATTCTCATCATTGATGTTTCTATCTCTCTCTCCCTCTCCCTTCTACTCTGAAATCAATAAAAATATATTGGGGGGGAACAGAGGGGGAGGAATTCTCTTGTTCCCTCACTGTGAGCCCTTGGGGAGTCCTTGGCCAGCTTTCCTTCCTGTAAGAGCAGCCACATCAGAAGCAGGTGAAGCAGGCAGGTGAGGACTGGCGCTGTTCTGGAGCAGCAGGAGGACCAGGAGCTACCTGCAAGGCTTGCCCTACATATCATGGTCTCGCTGTTTTGATGTGTTGGGGCCACTCCATTCTTTTCCCCTACGCAAGCGTGTCAGGATGGCTGACGCTGGGGCCTCTGCCTCATTTGAATACAGAAGTACACTCCGGATCACTCAAAAAGAGGAAAAGGAAACCCCAGAAATCAAAACACACATAGAATTCATTTGTGTTGAGTGACAAACTAATCAGAGATGCCCCAAGTTACAAAATTAAGAGTCTATACATATTCGCTCATATTCGCTCATATTCTCTCTCTCTCTCTCTCTTTCTCTCTCTCTCTCTCTCTCTCTCTCTCTCTCTCTCTCTCTCTCTCTCTCTCTCATCTCTCACACTATGCCATGTCCCAGCCCCCTCCTGACTTGCTCCAGCCGGGGCCTTGTGGAGCTGGATCCTCTGAGTGACTTGAGATGATGCCAAAGTGCCTAGTGCCAGATATGGAAAAGTTGAGTTAAATAAATAAATCTGGTTCTCTCCCTTTCTCCTCAGATCCTCTCTCTCCCAAAAGTAAACATGAACAGAGCACTGCACTGCGCCTCTGTCTGCCTGGGAAGCATTTTAGGTCCACCCGTTCAGCACCCCAACCCTGTGAAACTGCTCTGGCCCCGTGGATAGCAAACAACAGCGAGCCGTGGTCATGGGTGCGTGTGTCTGTGCGGTGACATACGGGGACATTTGGGGAGATAGGACAGTGTTTGTACTTTTTAAATCTGTGGGGATGGGAGTTGTTTAAAAGTATTCTCTAGGAATATTAACGTTCATTAAGCAAGGAGGACTGCCATCTCCCCAGCCGGCCAGCGACGGGTCCCTTCCACAGCGGGGGCCCTCAGAGCATCCATACTTCCCTGCAACCATGTGGTTCCTTTCTTTCCACATGTCTAATTAGAATAAACATAACATTTCCTACGCAGTCTGCCTTGGGTGCTGCTTAAATGAAGCTGTGCTCCCCCCGGGGAAATACGCATCCTCTTGCTGTAATTTTTCCAATAGTTAGTTTCTTGGACCACAAATTAAACCCACTTTTAAGAGCTGTAGTCACCAAATGGTTTCAAGGAAATACGCCTGTTTTCTTTCCCTCCCCAGTTTTACATCTCTGAGAAAGGCAAGCCTATAAAAGTTAACAACAGAAAATAGAGATGATTCTTGGGGTACCCCAGGTAGAAAGAGCCGTGTGCTGTCAGATGCAAGGAAATGTGATCCTTCTAATGAGCCCGCTGCAGCTGGAGCCCACATTGGGCCTGACGTCTGCAGGGTAAGCAGCCCCTCCAGCCAAGGCCCCCTTCGGTTTGCCAAGTGTGGTTACCTTTGACCGCAAGGAAAGCTGGGGATCAAATTCTTCATCTGCCGAGGAGGAGGTGGTAGAAGAGGCAGCCCCTGTCACCTGCGCCCTGATGGGGACGGGCCTGGGACCTGAAAGGGGAACACAAGAACTCACTGAGCTCCCAGCGTCTCCTCTTACTTCGTGACCCAAAGCTGCCTCTCCCCCCTCCCCTCTGCCCCGCTTCCCTCCCTCCCTGCCCTCCCCTCACGGCACCTGCCATGAGCAGGCGGAGGCAGTACCTAAGGGCAACTGAAAAGTTGGCCCTCCACGTTAATTACACTTCTGGGTCCCTGCCAAGAGCTTTGCAGCTCTTTCTTCGCGTCGAAAATAAAGGTATTATGCAGAAATCAATTAATTCCTTAAGCACCATTTATACCGTGGGTTGCCTGAATGCGTTCAGAGATGAAATCTATTATTAAAATACTTGCCCGAAGTTAGCTGAGTTACCTAAATGCTTGTGTGTAAGGTTTGTTCTGCGGAGTAATTGCATGCAACGAAAGTCAGAGCCAGCCCTTAAACAAATCGCCTTTCTGCGGCTCACAGCATCTGGTACCCATTTTTACTACATGACATCTGCTCAGTGTAAAAGAGCTGGCGTCAGAATGTCTGGTCACAGAAAAAAAAAATCCCAAATGTAATCAGAAGCAAAAGGACTCTAAGCCGAAGGTTTTATCACATAGTCTCATGCAACATAAATATTTCATTAATTATGGCTAAACAAATGCCACTTCTATTTTCCTAACGTGCAGATATTATCACATCACCGAAGTGATGATTCAAATGCCAGGAAAGGCCTTGTAAGATAGGGAGGGCTCAGCAGCACAAGGCCCATGGGAGAGCCAAAGTCGGGGTGAGGGGGGGTATGGCCAACTCTGAGCCAGAGGTAGATGGTTAGAGGCAGCCAGTGCCTGTGTCCACCAGAGTCTCTTTGGGATCTGGCTGGGAACCTGTGCGATCAAGTCTTCCAGGTGCCACGGGAGGCATTTATTCTTCTCAGCAAGAACATCTGCCCCTCCTCATCCACCTGAGGCAGAGTTCATGATTAATATCTGGATGGACGCACTCTGGACACTGAATAGCAGGGCCCGCTAGGACTCCGTGATAGGAAATGTACTAATTTTTACTCTGCCATGGCAGCTTCCATCTGAATGGAAATACGGGCTGGGCAGAATGGAAGGTGGAGAGGCAATCCCAAGCCGACTAAACATTCCCTCCAAACTGCCTTTTCCTCTCCATAATGTTCAACTATTTCCCCGGGTGGGAGTGGCCAAGTTTTAAAAAATAAAAATAAGTTTAACGTCCAGGAGCACATTTACATATGCTGTTATGCAAAGCAAAATAGTGCAGAACATGTATATAATAACAGCCTCTCTGGGGAGGGCGTTAACTGCGTTCACTTTCATTGGCCAGCTGGGAAAGCTCAGGTGAAGATGACTCGGGAGCAGTGTACCAATGGGAGGAGGCAGTGGCAGTGGTGAGCTGAGACCGGTCCCCAGCCGCAGCCATAAATCACCCCTGGGTAATTCGGTCTGAGCGCGTGCGCCTGAGGAATTCTCCTTTACCTCCCTGCCTGCTGGGGGATCGGGATTTTCTAACTTGCAGATTTGAATTACAAGGTTAGAAATGATCAACGTGAAGAGTCTAACACAGTGCCTGGTTCACTGGAGGCACTTCAGTAAATGTTATTGGCATCGGCAATAGCTGCTGCTTCACCATTCATTGATCAAAATGAACAATACTGCAATATTAGTAAAACTGCCCAATTCGCCTTCACTTAGTGGAAAACGTATAGTAACCTAAGGATGCAACGTTTTCTAACTCTCGAAAACAAATTTAATATTCCCATTGAATTGCATTTTGAAATCGAGGAGGAAATGTTCCCAAATAGAATGCATTTCTTAAACTTCTGGCAAAGTTACATAAAGTTATACAGGTGCCTCTGCATCTCTTCCCCTTTATGCTCTTCCATCATAGAACCATCATTCTAGGCATTCACTTGTCATTTGCAGAGTTTTACTCTGGCTATAACGGGACAACTCATTCCGGGATTGATCCCCCACCCTGAAGCCCTAGAAGTCAAAGTATATGAAGCAGCTGTTTCCAGATGCTGGACAGTGGGATGTGCAGAACTGTGATAAAGGTGAGAACAGAAGCAAATGAGTTAAGCTCTAGATCACAAATGCTTCCTCTGCCCTGGGGCACTTTTTTCCAGATCACAGCGAAGGTAGGAAAAACCTTAGCTGAGCACAGGTGATTCATTGGTTTGAAAAGACAGAGATGAGCTTTTGAGAGGGCTGGGCAGCTGGAATGTGTGAGGGAGAGTCCTGGAGAGGCGGGAACTGTGCAGAAAAAGAGCTTCAGAGATAAGCACAGGGGGCCCTTTAGTATATTGCTTAATATGTAGATGCACAGAGAGAGATTGCATGAGGCTGGGCAAAAAGCCGCTGGGGAGTTATAGGCTAAATAATATCAAAAGCTTTTGCAGGACTGGGAAATGTTCACACCCCCCCACCCCCAGCCAGGGGCATTAGTAAAGATTATTACAGACTCACCTGAAGACTCTTAAAAACAAGACTTGGGAGAAATAAATTGATATGCAAGTACTTTACTGCCTTTCCATACATTCTTTACTGCCTACTTAATATTCTTCAAATGAAGAAACAAAACCTAGACTCTCTGTGCACTGTAATAGTCACAAAATATAGCAGCCTAATCCTAACCCTCACCCTCACCCTCGCCCATCCTCATGCTTACAGGACGTGGCACCCAATTTCACAGGGATCTTTCCAGACTGCACCCTCTGTAATTCTTCATCGGGCTGTTCATTGGTAACCTTTACTATATAATTTATAATAAACTGGTAAGGGTAAGTGTTGTTTTTTTTAAAAATATACTTTTATTGATTTCAGAGAGGAAGGGAGAGGGAGAGATGAGATAGAAACATCAATGATGAGAGAGAATCATTGATTGCTACCTCTTGCAAGCCCCCTATTAAGGATTGAACCTGCAAGCCGGACATGTGCCCTTGACCAGAATCAAACCTGGGACCCTTCAGTCCGCAGGTTGATGCCCTATCCACTGGGCCAAACCAGCCAGGGCAAGTATTAGTGTTTCTGAGTTCTGTGCCATTCCAGCAAATTATTTTACCAAAGGAGGAGTGTGTGGTGAACCCCTGTTTATAACCAGTTGGTTAGAAATATAGTTGACAACCTGTAAGGATACAGAAGATTTGAGCAAACACTACTAATACATTTGTAGAACAACAACCCCCCAAGAACTGGAGAATACAGATTTTTCTTTTCTAGAGCCCATGGAACATTTACTAAGTTGGTGCTATGCCAAGCCATAAAGTAAGAATCAACAAAATTCAAAGGCCTGAAATCATACATAGTATGTATTCTGACAGCAGTGAGATTAAGCTAGGAATCAGTAATAGAAAATAACACCAGGAATTTTCAAAATGAGATCGCCAGGCGGGAAAGCTCAGGTGAAGCAATGCTTTTCTAGCAACCTATAGATCAAAGAAGAACTAAAAGTAAATTTAAACTGATGATTAAAAATGGCATAACAAAAGAACTAGATGCAGCTAACACAGTGATTAGAATTAATCACTTGAGAATTAATGCTCTAAGTTCTATTTCAAGAAGCTAGAAACAGAACTACCAATTGAGCCTAAAGAAACTAAAAGGAAAAAAATCAAGAAGAGATTATGAAAGACAATATAGACAAAGCAGAAATAAAATGGAAAAATTGTTTCTTTAAAAAGACAAATAAAATTGATAACCACCTAAGAAGAATGGCTAAGAAAAAAGTGAAAGAAAACACAAGTGACCAATATTTGAAATTAAAAAAATCCTACAGTAACTATTTTATGACAATAAATTTCAAAATTTAGATAAAATGGACAAATTTATTGAAAAACATGATTTACCAAAACTGACATAAGAAGGAAGACAATCTGAGTAATTATACCTATTAGAGAAACCGAATCCGTACTGAGAAACCACCCTCCAAAAAATTCTAGGCTAGATGACTTCATTTATGTCCAAATGTTTAAAGAAGAAATAATACCAGTGTTAAAAAAGAAAAACTCTTTGAGAGAATAGAGAAAAACAGAACACTTCGAAACTTGTGTTATGAAGCTAGCCTAAGTTTGATTAAAGAACTTGACAAGAAGCCTTAGCTGGTTTGGCTCAGTGGATAAAGAACTTGACAAAATATTGCAAGAAGGAAAAAATTCAGACCAATATCTCTCATGAGCATATGTGTAAAACTACAAAAAACAATTAGCAAATCTGACACAGTGATACATAAAGGATTATAAATGATGACCAAGTTGGGTTTACCCCAACAACTCAGTAATGATTTAACATTTCCAAATCTATATAAAAATGTAATCAATATAATTCAACACATTATTGACTAAAGTAAAATAATATGATTATCTCAATAGAGGTAGAAAAAGCATTTGATCAAATTTATCATTACTATATATATAAAAAGCCAGGGTCATGACAGGAATGACAAGAGACCAGAACACCGCGAGGGGCTGGCCTCACCCCCCAGTGGGGACCCCCACCGGCTGGCCTGCAAACTGCCTGGGGCCCTTTGCCCAGGCTGGCCCCTCCCCCAGTGGGGATCCCCACCCCAACAGGGGATGTGGCTGGCCTGCAAAACACACCCGCTCCCAGCTGACCTCTCAGTTCCTCCCCCTCTGTCAGGCACCGACATCTGATGGTGAAAAGGGAACCGGGGGTGGGTGGCGGCAGGGGGCAGGGCTGGCTGTGGGCAGCCGGGGAAGATGGCCCTGATCACAGGCCAGGCCTAGGGATCGTATCCGCGCATGAATTTCATGCGCTGGGCCTCTAGTTCATAATAAAAGCTCATAGTAAGCTAGGTTAAAGTGAAACATAATTCTATCAAAAGGAAAAGTTGCGTTTAATACATTTAGTAGAAAACATTTTATACTGCTTCAGTTTTTAAATTTAAATTCATTAGCCCTGGGTGGGTGGCTCTGTTGGTTGGAGCATTGTCCCATACACCAAAAAAGATTGTGGGTTTGATTCCTGGTTGGGCACATACCTAGGTTACGGGTTTGATTCCTGGTCAGGATGCGAATGAGAGGCAACCATTTGATATTTCTCACATCAAAGCTTTTTTCCTCTCTCTCTCAAATCAGTAAACATATTCTCAGGTGAGGATAAAAACAAGCAAAAGAGAGCACACAAAATACACAGAGTTCTGGTTTCCTGCTGGAGGGGATATACATAGGTACAGTCACTGGAAAACGATCTGAGAGTGTCTTCTACAGCAAACCACACATGCCTACTCCATGACCTACTCATTCCTCTCCCAGGTAGATACAGGGCAGGCAAAGTAGGTTTGCAGTTGTGAGTATGCAAAACACAGAGTTGATTCTTGTATTATTATTTTCCATGAGAACAACAGTAACCCTACTTTTGCCCATCCCTGTACTAACAAAGCATCTGTCTTTGAACAAACTTTAGGCAAGCTCCTCTGAGTGCCTTTCTTGACTCAACCTTCACCTTGGCTTATAAAAACTACAGACCCTCAATATAAATTATTTGGCCCACTCACTCCTTCCTACATTAAAAGACTTAAACACTGACATAGTTTCTGACAGCTCAAGGCTGCATCCCTAGGATGAGCCCAGCCCTGCTGAAAGTACTTGAGAAAACTCAAGGCTGACAAAAGAATTTACTGTTCTAGCCAACACCTCTGGACAGGCCCCTGGCGACCCACACTTTCTTAGCGTTTACTAAAAAGGGCTTATGCTTGAAAATCCTCGCTCTGTCCCTTTGAGATAATATATGTCTCCTACCACTCAGGAGTGTCTTTCTCAAGAACCTGAAAGCCATTCCTTTAAAATGCAATCACCAGGAAGCATAGGGCCTCTGTCTCCCAGTCTCTGTGGGAGGACAGAATCCCAACTTCAGTAATAAGCTGCTAACAGACACAGCCAGCACAGTCAGCATTTATACTGACCCACCCTTTGTAACTTTTTTAACTTCCCTGACTCTGCTGAGTCCCTGCTTGGCCTCTCTCCCTATTCCCTCATTCTCCCTATAAAAAACCATGCCTTCTCTGTGAAAATCAAAGCTGAGCCCGGGCAGTGTGGCTCAGTGGCTGAGCATCGACCCATGAACCATGAGATCACCAGTTCATTTTTCTGGTCAGGGCACATGCTTGGGGGTTGCAGCTTGATCCCTGGTGGGGGGCATGCAGGAGGCAGCCAATCCATGTTTCTCTCTCATTGATGCTTCATTCTCTCTCTTCCTCTCTTTTTCTCTCTTTGAAATCAATAAAAACATATATTTAAAAATAATAATGAAATAAAATCCTCCTTTAAAAAAAATCAAAGCTGAGTTCAGTTCATGCTAGATTCTCTTCCCATTGCAATAGTATATTACTAATTAACATCTACTTCTACTACTTTAACTAGTATCTGGCTTTGTTTGTCTTTGGCAATAGCTCACAGAAAGGATATGTATGAGGGCTCAAAGCTGTATTACTCGAAATAAAAAGAAGTGAAAAGAGCCTAATTAAGTACCCACCAACAGAATGCACAAATAAATTGTGGCATATTCATACAAGAAAATAAAAACGTAGCAATGGAAAAGAATGAACCACTGCTTTATATAACTATATGGATAAATCACTCACACACACACACACACACACACACACACACACACACACGCACACACACACACACATGACGCACACATAATGTTTAATGAAAGAAGTCATGTACAAAAGAGTGGATACTTGTCTTAGTTTTCTAGTGTTGCAGAAGCAATAAACACACTGTTAGCAGCTTACAACAGCACGCATTCATTATCGCACAGTTGTGCAGGTCACAAGCGCAGGCACAGCTCAACGGGGTCATCTGTCAGCCTCTCACAGCGCTGCCATCAGGTGTCTGCTGGGCTGGCTTCTCCTCTGCAGCTCAGGGTTCTCTTCCAGCTCCTTCCAGCTGTTACAGAATTCAGCTCCTCCTGGAGCAGCACACAGACCCTGCTTTCTTGCTGGCTGTCAGCTGGGGTCGGGCTGAGCTCCTGGAGGCCTCCCGTTCACAACATGACAGTTTACTTCTGTGAAGCCAGCAGGATCATGTCTTCCTCACGCTTCGAACATCTGACTTCAGGAATGGTTCAGTCCTTGTTAACAGCTCACCAGATTAGGTTAGGCCTACCCACAGTAATCTCCCTTTTGATTAGCTCAAATTCAATTGGTTTGGAACTCCTATTACATTTGCAAAATCCCATAACCTAATCAGGGGAGTGAAATCTATCAGATTTACATTCCCATCATACTCAAGAGGACAAGGTTATACTGGGCAAGTCCACCAGGGTGGGAAGAATTTTGCCTACCCCGACACTGACTGATTCGATTTTTATCAAGTCAAAAAACTACGGAAGTGATCTGCGATCATATAAGTCAGATGGTAAGTGCTTTTGTTTGGTGGCATCTGTATTTGGGAAGAAGCATGAGTAAGGCTTCTGAGTGCTGGCAATATTCTGTATCTTGATCTCTGAGGTGATTAGGCAAATGTACACTTTGTAAAAATTCATCATTTGTGTATGTAATGTTTGTGTACTTTATTGTATGTATGTTATACTGCATTAAAAAAGTTTATGCAAAAATAAAAAAGGGCCGGAACCGGTTTGGCTCAGTGGATAGAGCGTCGGCCTGCGGACTGAAAGGTCCCGGGTTCGATTCCGGTCAAGGGCATGTACCTGGGTTGCGGGCACATCCCCAGTAGGAGATGTGCAGGAGGCAGCTGATCGATGTTTCTCTCTCATCGATGTTTCTAACTCTCTATCTCTCTCCCTTCCTCTCTGTAAAAAATCAATAAAATATATTTAAAAAAAAAAAAAAAAAAAAAAAAAAAAAAAAAAAACAAAAATAAAAAAGGGAGTTTCTCAGCATGCCTACTTTTAATTATACACAAGAATAATAATTAGCATTAAAATTGTTTGTATAAAATAGGCACTGGTAAGTACTTGAAATCAGTTTATATCCTTAAATCATTTAAATACTCTGAGTTTATGTATAACTAGAGGCCCGGTGCACGAAATTTGTGCATTCGGTGGGCTCCCTCAGCCAGGCCTGCACCATCTTGCTGTCCAGGAGCCCTAGGGGATGTCCCACAGGGAGTGGGCCTAAGCCAGGGGTGGGCAAACTTTTTGACTCGAGGGCCACAATGGGTTCTTAAACAGGACTGGAGGGCCGGAACAAAAGCATGGATGGAGTGTTTGTGTGAACTAATATAAATTCAAAGTAAACATCCTATCTAATAAAAGAGAAACATGGTAATTGGCGTACGACTGCTACCCTTCCCATTGGCTAATCAGCGAGATATGCAAATTAACTGTCAGCCAAGATGGCGGCCGGCAGCCAGGCAGCTTGAAACTAACATGAGGCTTGCTTGCTTCAGTGACGGAGGACTCCAACATTCCCCACCTGCTGCTGCAGGCCTCTGAGCTGGCAGTTTGAAACATAGTTACAAAAATAGAAGCTAAACAAAACCCCAGAAACCAGCTTTCAGCTAGTCGGGATCTCAGACCTGGAGTTGATACAGTGTTTCGAGATTATAGAACCTAAACAAACCAGATACCCACTTTCAGGAGCAGAGGCCTAAGAGCTGGAGTCTCAGAGCTAAAGCTGGCCCAGAAAAAAAAAAAAAAGAAAAACCCGCCAGCCTGAAAACAGCCCTCAGCCCCTCACCCAGACTGGCCAGGCACCCCAGTGGGGACCCCCACCCTGAAGGGTGTGTGACCAGCTGCAAACAGCCATCATCCCCTCACCCAGGCTGGCGAGGCACCCCAGTGGGGACCCCCACCCTGATCCAGGACACCCTTCAGGGCAAACCAGCCAGCCCCCACCCATACACCAGGCCTCTGTCCTATATAGTAAAAGGGTAATATACCTCCCAGCACCGGGACCAGCTTGACAGGGGGCAGCGCCCAAACCCCCTGATCGCCCTGCGGCTCTGTGTATGACAGGGGGCGGGGCCACAACCTCCCTATCCGCCCTGCTCTGTTCGTGACAGGGGAAGGTGCCCCAACCCCCTGATTAGCCCTGCTCTGTGCCTGATAGGGGGGAGCTCCCCAACCCCCTGATCGCCCTGCGGCTCTGTGTGTGACAGGGTGCGGCGCCCCAACCCCTTGATCAGCCCTGCTCTTTGTGTGACAGGGTGCGGTGCCCCAACCCCCCCCCTCCCACCCTCCTGCCACAGGCCCTGCTCTGTGTGTGACAGGGTAGAGCCATAACCTCCCCATCGGCCCTGCCCTGATTGTGACAGTGGCGGCGCCCCAACCCCCTGATCGGCCCTGCTCTGTGGGTGATAGAGGGTGGCGCCCCAACCCCCTGATCTGCCTTGCTGTGTGTGTGACAGGGGGCAGTGCCCCAACTCCCCTATCGGCCCTACTCTGTGAGTGACAGGGGGGAGCTCCTCAACCCCCTGATGGGCCCTGCTCTGTGTGTGACAGGGGGCAACGCCCCAACCCGCTGATGGGCCCTGCTCTGTGCGTGACAGGGGATGGCGCTGCAACCTCCCGATCCGCCCTGCTCTGTGCATGACAGGGGGCAGCGCCCCAACTCCCCAATCGGCCCTGCTTTGAGCCCAACCAGGGGCTGCACCTAGGGATTGGGCCTGCCCTCTGCCACCTGGGAGCAGGCCTAAGCCAGCAGGTCATTATCTCCCGAGGGGTCCCAGACTGCGAGAGGGCACAGGCCAGGCTGAGAGACGCCCCCCCCCCCCCCCCCCCCACCGAGTGCACAAATTTATGTGCACTGGGCCTCTAGTCATTACATAAAAGGGTATGGTCTTTTTTTTTTTTTTTTTTTTTTTTTAGTTTTATTCATTTCAAATGGGCCGGATCCGGCCCACGGGCCATAGTTTGCCCATGGCTGCCCTAAGCCATCAGTTGGACATCCTTAGCGCTGCTGTGGAGGCGGGAGAGGCCGTGAGCCCAGCTTCTGGCTGAGCAGTGCTCCCCTTATGGGAGCACATTGACCACCAGGGGGCAGCTCTTGAATCGAGCGTCTGACTCCTGGTGGTCAGTGTGCGTCATAGTAACGGGTCATTCCGCCGTTTGGTCGAATTGCATATTAGCCTTCTATTATATAGGATATTAATAGAAAGTTGTGTTGTAAAAATACAAAAAAAATAAATTTCAGCTGGCTCTTAGTCAAGGGATCATAATTCAAGGTACTTCAATTTGAATGACTTTTAATAGTTTCTCACTTTCTATTTGAGTACTATTTTTTCTCTCCATTGCATGGAAGTATACAAGTTTAATGTGGAGAGAGCCAAGTCTGTGTGTGTGTGTTGGTTAGGGGTGGAGAAAAAGAAGAAAACTAATGAGTTTAATCTAATAGGGTAGATAAAATCTTAATATTATTATGATACTGACCTAAAATCATCTGAGAGAAACACAAAGATTTCTTATAAGATGGGCCCAGGCACCATTTCTAGAGCTGGTCAGCCTTAGGTTAATTCCATTCTCTATATTCCCATTCTGTTCCAAGCCAAAAAAGTGACACGATTTCCTGGTGAATATAAACAAATGTGGCTGTCCATAAATAAATCAGGAAAACACATTTACCCCAACTTATTATAATCAGCATATACAGAAATTATAGAGCAGTGGTTCTCTACCTATAGGTCGCCTAAGACCATTGGAAAACACATATATAATTATATATTGTTTTTGTGATTAATCACTATGCTTTAATTATGTTCAATTTGTAACAATGAAAATACATCCTGCATATCAGATATTTACATTATGATTCATAACAGTAGCAAAATTACAGTTATGAAGAAGCAATGAAAATAATTTTATGGTTGGGGGTCACCACAACATGAGGAACTGTATTAAAGGGTCTCAGCATTAGGAAGGTTGAGAACCACTGTTATAGAGGTATGAACTAAAGGCTAATCTTACCTATGAATTTGATGCAAAATCTTAAATATTAGGAAACAGAACAAAAAATATATTAAAATAATAAAACATCATGACTAAGTGGTATTTATTTCAGCAATTTAATGTATTATATAATTCATAGTAATCCAACTAAAAAGAACAAATTTACACAATCATTTCAAAAGGTACTAAAATAATATTTGCTAAAATTCAACATCCATTTGAGATGAAAACTAGAGTTGACCCTGTTAGAGGCACCCACCACCTACCTATGCTGTGGAAATTTGGCACATAACTTAAGTAGGTCCTCCAAATTTTTGAATTCCCATTCACCAGTTGACTCTTGAACAACACAGGTTTGAACTGCTTGGGTCAATTAACAAAAAATCTGCATATAAGTGAACCTATGCAGTTCAAACATTATTCAAGGGTCAACCATACTTTTAATAAAATATGATTAGTTGATTATTTCCTTGAAATGATTAAATATATCTGGGTCAATCCAGGAGCCAGCATAATGCTTAAATGGGAAAACATTATTTCCATTAATGAGATGCCTTCTCATTAAAGTTAGGAATGTAATAAGGAAACCATTATCACTTTTTAAAAAAATATGTTTTTATTCATTTCAGAGAAAGGGAGAGGGAGATAGAAACATCAATGGTGAGAGAGAATCATCAATTGGCTGCCTCCTATATGCCCCTTAGTGGGGGTAGAGCCCACAACCCGGGCATGTGTCCTGACTGGGAATTGAACTGTGACCTCCTGGTTCATGGGACGACGCTCAACCACTGAGCAACACTGGCTGGGCCATTATCACAATTTTTATTTAATATTGTTTCTGGAGATTCTGGGAACCAAAGAAACTAAGGAAACAATAAATTAGAGGCACAGAACTTCTAAAACAAGCAGTAAAATTATCATTATTTGCACAGGCTATGATTCTATATTTTGGGGAGGGCCCAGAACTCACTGTAAGATTTCTACAAGCAAAGATAATTCAGTAAAATGGATAGGTACAAAATAACTATACAGAAATCAACAACTTTCATATACACAACCAAGAGTAGCAAGATAAAATGGAAATATCCTATTTACAATAGCAACAAAAACTAAACATCTAATATCTAAATATGTAATAATAAACTTAACAATAAATATCCAAAAGCTATTCGACATAAAGTTCAGAATGTCCCTGAGAATCACAATAAAAGATATGAACAAATAAAAAAATGACAGTTCATATCATAAGGTTGTAAATTCTTTCAAGTTAGTTTGTAAACTTAACTCAATCCATACAAATACTTGTAGGATTTTTTTGGTGGAAAACATAGACAAACTGATGCTAAATTCATATAGAATACAGAACAAGCAAGAAGAACCAGACAATGTTTAAAAGAGAAGATCAATAATGGAATACTCTTTCTACCTGATAGTATAATACACAGATATATATATATATATATATATATATATATATATATATATATATATACATTAAATTAATTAAAACAGTGTGGTACTGACACATAACAGACAACTCAATAAAATATAATAAATAGCGTGGAAATCAGTCCAAGTACAGGGATTTGATATATGATAAAGATGTCATCTCACAGAAGAGAGGAAAAAGATGAATTATTCACTAAATTATTTTAAGATAACCAGGGAGACATATAAAAAAATAAGGTTGGATCTTTTGTCTCATATTTTACGGGTATACTAGGAAGAAAATGTAAATATTTAAATGTAAAAAAATTTAAAAACAGGAGACTAAAAGAAACGGTAAGAAAATTCCTCTGTAAACTTGGATGAAGCTTTTTCTGAACTATTATATATAGCCCAGAAGCCAGAAAGTGAGAAATTGCTTACAACTACTAGATAAAAATAAAAATTTTATATGACAAAACCACCATAAACCAAGTTAAACACTAACAAGAAACTGGGAAAAGTATTTATAATTCAAAAGGCTAAATTTTCTATCTACCAGAGTCCCTACATATCCTTAAGAAAAATACCAACAACCCAACAGAAAACTAGATAAAGAACAGAAACAATAGTTCACAGAAAAGGAAATATAAATGACTATGAAAAGATGCTCAATCAGATTGGTAAAGATTAAAAAAAAAAAGGGCGGGGGATTGGGTAATAACCCGTTTAGTGTCAGTATAGAAACAGCACTCTCACACTCCAGCACCCCTTTGATGGAGGACAATTTGGCAAGATCAAAATTCTCAATTCACATGTCCTTGTTCCAACATTCCCATTTCTAGGAATTTATCCTGCAGATAAACTCACGCATGTGCCAAATGACCTAAGTTCTTAATTATTGTGCACTGTTTGCAATAGCAAAAGTCTTGAAATGACTTAAACTTTCCATCATGGGGGACTGGCTCCATCAATTATGGTGCATGTGCACAATGGAATACCGTGTTGCTATAAAACAAAGCTCTTTATGTACTAATATGGAATGGCCTCCACAATAAAACCAAAAGTATAAAAAAAGTGTGTCCAATATGCCAGTATGCTACCATTTGTGGGGGGAAAGAATATAATATGCACATTTGCTTGTGTGTTTATCAATTCTACCTGAAAGGAAGCCCAAGAGCCTGACAATAACATCTGTCACCAGTGGTAGGATCTCATGGCCCCAGGACAGGGAAGGGAGAAAGGACATCTTGTGCCTGCTATTTCGAGCCATGTGGATTTTGTGTATTATCTACACAGAAATGCACAACACATTAAAGTTTATGATGGGATAAAAGGGTGCAGTTATATTTCAGTCTGTCCATGCTTACATCTGAGCTTGGCTGAAAATGCACTCTCTTGTTAATCTACAGGGCGTCTCAAAAAATGTGCACACACTTTAATAGCTGCTAGCTCAATTTTGAAAATGAAATGCCTTTATGATTATTCAAAGTGCATTGGGGGGGGCACTCTATGTATAGCTTTTTGACTAAGGCATCACACAGAGAAATAATTTTTTGCTTGAAAACCTAAGTTCCCAAATAAGAGTTAAATAAGAAAATAAAACATAAAAAAAGAAAAGAAAAACAAAGTTGCTCAACAATAGGAATAGTAGAATCAGTTTGGTTTAACCCAGGGGTCCTCAAACTTTTTAAACAGGGGGCCAGTTCACTGTCCCTCAGACCGCTGGAGGGCCGGACTATAGTTTAAAAAAAAAACTATGAACAAATTCCTATGCACACAGCGGCGGCAAAAACACCCGGCGGGCCGGATAAATGTTTGCGGCGGGCCGCATGTGGCCCGCGGGCCATAGTTTGAGGACCCCTGGTTTAAAGCAATCAAACAAGTATCAACAACAAAAACAGAAACCATGTGAATGTTTAAACTGTCTCAAAGACATATACCAAAACTTCGTTGAGGAGGAGGGGATGAGAGAATACATTACTGTTTTTGTTTTTAAGATATTTCTATATTGTTGAATTACTCAGATTATTTAATGTATTAATTTTATAATTTGAAAAATTATAGATTTAAATCTAAAAAGCCTAAGGTTCAGTTGGTAACCAAATATAAATAAACATGTTTAAGCTAGTAATAAGAAGAAATACAAGTTTAAAAGGCACCATTAAGAAAAAACTTTTTTCAGTTAGAGTTTACATCCAATAGTATTTTGAAGCACCATTTTTGGACCAGTAAAATAGCAATATTTAAAATATGTAATACTCGATGCAGAGTGTGGTGAAAAGGTACTTTCATACATTAATGGGGGAATATAAATTGGTACCTTTCCCATGTTTTAATTGAAATTTACAACCCACAGTTGTAAGAAATAACACAGAGAGATCCCATGCATCCTTGACCCATAGGTCCTCTTTTAAAGAGCAATTTGTCAGAGTAAGTGGAGAATCTTAAAAGTATTCACATTTTCATTCCACTTCTTGGAACCTACCCTAAAAAAATAATTCAAAGGAAAGAAAAAGCTATATGCATAAAAATGTCCACCCAAGACCATATAAAAATATAAATATGTTCATATATATAATTTATACATACATATATATCTATAAGTTAAACCATAAAGAATCAGTTCATTAAATAACATAACCACTAGATAGAATATTTTATAGCCATTAAATCACATTTATGTAGACGATGAGGCAATTGGCTTAATACCTATGATATAATGTTTAATTTAAAAAGGCACAAAATTTTATGCCCAACTTAGTAAAAAATATGCATAGATGGACAATAAGGGGAACGCGGTGAATTTCTGGTTAACTCTCTCTTTCAAAACTTCCTATCACATAATTTCAAATCTAATTGTTTCATATTTTTTCAAATTTTTCAAATTCCAGTTTCCTACTTTTGTCAGACTTTAATTTGAGGAGCAAGACGAGGTGAAAGATGCTGTGTATGAACCCAATAATGTTAACTAACTGCCGGGCATGGGCTGTGGACCTGTGTCACTTACTTGCATCTGGCTCTGGAGGAGGCGGGGCCCTCTGCCCCAGCCGCGCGCTGTCCACAGGCTGCACCTTCCCCTTGGGGATGCTAAAGAGGTCACGGAAGTCCTTTCTTTGCCTGGATTCTTGGAGGGAACCCTCAGAAGATTTGTCTCTGAGTCTGAGGGAGGAAAAGAGTGCGATTTTCCTCTTTGGAGTCCTAGGAGCATCCGGAAAGGTCTCTTGCAAACTCACTTTCTCCAGGAGTTTGGGGACATCTTCCATCTTGCTGCAGGGTGGGGACGCCAATCCAGGAAACATCTTGGAGGGCCGGTTGGGCAGACTGTGGGTGCGGAGGGCAGGGTCGGGAAGGCCAGGGGTGGAGGGCTGGGCAGCCCTGACAGGCGGGGGGCCCAGGGAGAAGAAGGCTGAGGCTCTGCTGGCCATGTCTCTCCCGGGGGACTGCTGGTCCCAGTCTTTATTGCCGCTGGGCTTCCGAAGGCCGAAGGAGCGTGCGCAAGCTTGCGGCGGGCTGGTGGGCAAAGCCCTGGATTCTGGCTTGGCCCAGGCCTTCCTCCCGCCTTCGGAGTTGGAGAGGAGGGGCTCCAGGAGGGCCCTTCGGAGGGCATTGGTAATGAGTCTCAGCGGGGACCTGGGTGGAGCCACGCTTCGCTCCTCTGGAGTCCTTCCAGCGGGGGTCCCCCTCTTCTCCGGAGCCTCTGCCTGAGCTGGCAGGGTCTCCCTCTCCGCCCGAGGGAGCACCAAGGGGCAGACTGGCTTCAGCACTCGGCCTCCTCTACCATTCTCGGCACTTTTCTGGGAGAGTTGTGGCCCGGGTTCCAGGCGCGAGCTCTGGGGGTTGAAGTCACTCCAATCCAGCAACTTGCTCTTCTGCTCCTGGGTGAGGGCCAGCTTCTTCAAGCCCAGCTTCTTCCCCTCTGCCAGCTCGGACCCACCCTCCTCTCCCATCTGGGTCTGGGAGCCCATATGCCCTTCTCCGGAGCCCCCAGCAACCCTAGGAGATAGCTCTTGGTCTGGCGAGCACCCGCCCTTCCCTCCAATGGGGTGTGGGCCTCTGTGGGTGCCGCTGGTGTCCTGACAGCCATTGGGAGCCATCGCTGCAGGGCTGGGGGTCCCGGGGCTGGCGAGGCCCTCTCCACCCGGCCTCACCAGGCAGAACTCTGTCCGCTCCAGCACCTGGCCGTGCGGCAGGTAGAGAGGGATTTCGCTGGGTGCTCCGTGGGCCCTGGCTCGCCTCAGGAAGATTGGGGTGGAAGGAGTGAAATGACCTCTTGAGACCTGCAGGGCAAAACATAGCCATGATTTCAAAATTGCCAGCGTGTATCTAGATGGGGAAGGCACACCTCAGTCTATAGCCCCCTCCCTCCCTGTCTCCAGTCGAAAAGAATTCTGCCTGGAATGACTGATTTCTGAGGGCAGCTCTTCCCTCAGATGGCTACCCTGGGGCCTGCTGGGGTCTGCCTGGAGCCCCCGTGTCAGCATGGGCCGAAGGCTTTTCTGGGTCTTGGGTCAGGTGGGCAGGAAGCCAAAAGTGAGGCACAGGCATTGGCCAGCTCCTGGGCCCGTGACGGTAGGGCGGTCAGGCACAGAGGGGCAGGGTGCCCCAGGGCTTGCTCAGTCATGTCCCTACTAATGGGCACCTCCATCCACAGGTGTGTTCCTCTAACTACCCGAAACCAAGGCTTCTTCCTCCGCATGGCGCCTCCTGAAGGAAAGGGAGAGCTACCCTTCGGGGGGTGGGGGTCGGGGGGAGGCCTGTGGGGCAGGATGGCCATGAGGACTGTCCAGTGCTTTTTCTAAGCCTGACTCCTGCCTGCGCAGCTGCTAAAGGGCTGTTGCCAGCAGGCAGGGCAGGGCCCGTGGCAAAGGGAGCCCACGGGGGTCCCAGGAGGGCAGGGCCCAGAGAGCAGCTCCGCAAGCGCATGGGCCTGGCTGTCCCGTGCTCTCTGGTCCCCCGGGCCTGGAGCAGGGTCTGCAGGTCAAGAGGCCTGACACACGGACTCCTGGTGAAGGAATGAGTCCAAACCTGTGTTTTCGGTGACGTCATGTTCGAGTCCAGGGAAATGTTGCCTCCAAGGTTCTCAGCTCCTCCCCAAGGCACCCCAGGGTCTGCGCCTGCTCCTCGGCCCCTGGGGGGACCTCCAGGGCCCAGCATGTGTCCTAGCATCTCTGCGCCCCACAGCCCAGCCCAGGAGCCACACCCCGTAAAGTCTGCTGAGTGAGCAAGCCAGTGGCTGTGTGTGTGTGTGTGGGGGGGGGGATGGCTGAGAAGTAGCAGGTGAGCTTCTACGGAAGGGACTCGGGAGGGGCCGGGTGGGCTCTTGGCAGAGCGTCTCTGGGCCCTGGCTCTGCGCGGGGTGCCTGGTGGTGCTGAGTGTGGAAGTGGGAGGAGTAGAGGCAGCTCACTCTCCCACTGGGGGGGCGCTGAGGGGTGCTTACCTGAGGTGGGGGGGAACCCCCCAGAGCACTGCCTGGGACACTGCCTGAGGAGGACGCGGGGGAGGATGAGGCAGAAGACAGGGAGGAAGGGGACACGGAAGGGGACGCTTCCCTGGGCGGCGACACAGTTCTCGCGCTGTTCACCGGCATGGAACCTGCCAGGGAAAGATGCGCTCTGCATTACAGAGGGGCCACGGCCTCACGTCCTCAGGGACAGAGGAGGCTGTCAGTGACGCCCCGACCCTGTAAATGCAGAGGGAGGAAGACCTCAGAGGTGGATTTGGGCCCGATGCCACGGACGGGGGAGGAGGGACGGTGTAGACGAGGCAGCGCCTGTGGGGGAAGGGGTCCCAGGGAGGGGAGCCTGAGAACCATGTGCTTCCCACCCACGTGAGGATGCTCCCCGTGGTGAGACAGGAAGCCCGGTGTTTCTTAGAAACGGACACAGCCGCCCAGGTTCCCCTAAAGCCACGTGGCTGGAGGCTGGGGCTCAGTCAACAACCTGCCCGAGGCCTCTGCCCACGCGCTGCGGACCGTCAGCCGGCACAGACGGGGCAGGCGCCACGGCTAACGCAGCCGCTCTTCCGCTCCCTGTGCGCCAGCGGCCCGCGGAGGCCACGGTCGGCCCGAGGTTTTAAGAGAACACGGGGAGGGAGGTTATCGTGAGCATCAGCTCATTGGAAGCACATGGAGTGAGGCTCGTGCCAAGCTCCTGCTGGTCAGGGACGATCCTTGCAGGGGACGCGCTCCGAGCAACATGAGGAAGGTGCGGCCGAGGCCCAGCCCCACTCTGACTGTGGGAGCTGAAGTCAATTAGGACAGTGACAGCAGAATCTTGACAGTTGTGGTCTGTGAGGTCAATCCCGTTCTCTCTCGCCATCTCTCATGAGTGCACACATGCTCACACGCACACACACACACACACCCACATACTCACACACACACCCTCACACACACGTGCACACACACTCACACTCACACATACGCACACGCACTCACACACGCATGCACTCACCCACACACGCACATACACTCACACCCACACTCACACGCACTCACACGCACACAATCACACACACACGCACACACCCAAACTCACACGCGCGCACACACACACACACACACGCCCTAGGAACCTGAAATCTAAAACGACGAGCATTTTGTTTCCATATTGAGCCATCTCAGTAATATGCCCTCAAAGGGGCTCAGGAAATCCGTTCTGTTTCTGACTTGCCCACTTAGCGTCTGACCTGTGGGCCGGGCCAGCTCCCCCTCAGACCCTCCGAGGACCGCTGTCTCACTCCCCACTCCTGCCGGCTCCTGCTGACCCTCCGGTGTCCAGCCTTAGATTTCAGCTCACTTCCTAACTCACACAATCCTCCGGCCTCGGCTTCTCCAAAGTTTTGGGGAAGAGGCTCCTCCTTTGGGACCCACCCAGACCCGGCCGAACCCAAGCCCTGAGCGAGGCAGCATTCCTTTGAGACCGTTTCCACAGCGGCCCACACGGGGTCCAGCGTTCCCTCCTGCTCTCCCCACACGCAACTGCAAGTCCGTCAGCCGCATCCCAGGCCGGGTGAGGAGAAGGTAGCCCGCACACACGCATGGGCAGCGAGTTCCCAGAGGGAAGCCTCCAGAACGCGTCAGGGGGAAGGTAACCCAGGGGAACAGAGCGGAGGTGGCGGGAAGGAGCTGCCAGGAGCTGCCGCGGGGAGGCCGCTGGCCTCTTACCCAACCCCCATCTCAGCCCGCGGACCTCCATCCCAGCCCACAGTTAGATGGTTCGAGCCTAAAAAGGCAAAAGTTGTGAGTCAGTTGTTGCCTTGTTTCCTGGGCCCAGCTTGCCAAATTCCTGCCAAATTCCTTCTCCTCCTCTTCCTCGCCCCCTCATTCTCCTCTCTCTGCCACCTTCTGACTCAAAGTCCCCTGGGCTAACACACTGCCTTTGTGTGCCCCCGGGGAGCTCTCCTGGGACCTTCTGACACAGAGCCAGCGGCACCTGGGCTTGGTGGCCAGGAAGGCCTTGGGGTTCACAAGGTCATGACCTGGGAGCTGCTTCCTCTCTTTTTCCTTCCTCTAATCCCCACCCTCATCCCCGCTAGTGGGGACTCTCGCTGCACACACGTCCCTCACGCTCTGTCTGCAGGAGAACGTGGGGAGGGCTGGACGAGGTGGGGTGAACAGAGCACCCGCCATTCCAGCTGCTGCTTGGGGGGTGGGGGTTGCTGTGCGGGAGAGGAAGGTGAGGCCAGAGCAGAGCTGAAGGTGACAGGGAATACACCGCCCCAGGTGGCTGATGTCTTTGGGTTCCCTCAGACAATGGTAAAGGGGAGCCTGGAACCCCACCTCCTTTACATCCACACCAGCTGCTGGACATTGAGCAAGTCTCTTAACCCCCAGTTTCCTCAAGAAATCTACTGCTGCGTCAGGGGAGGCTGAAGGAATAAAACGAGATAAAAAGAGATGCCTAGTGCAGGATGCAAAAATCACACAGAACTAGGAATTCCATCCCTCTCCCCATGCACATGGGTGGTGTCCAATAAAAACACCACCGAACGCTAACCCTTCCCAGAGGGGGCTGCACACCCTCATGGACCCCACAACTCCTCCTCCTCAACTCATTAACACCTGGCATGGCCCAGGCCGGGCTGCCCTGCCCTGTGCAGGCCCCTTGCAAAGGGGGTCGATGAGCCTGTGTTACAGCCCCACATCCCATCTGGACCAGGGCCTCTCCTCTGGGCCCTCTGGCATTGGTGACCTTTCCCCTTGATCCCAGTGGTCATTCTTGTGAGCATGGCCAGCAGGGGGTGGGGGGCGGTGCTGAGGGCAATCACACAGAACCAGCCTTTTCGGGGCAGTGAGTGGACAGAGGAGGTGGTGCCCCATATTCTGCTCCTACTATAGCACCAGCCTTGCCCATTGGTGTTTCCTCTTGGGCAAAATGAAAATGACCAAAAAGATAGCTCGAGTGGCTTTTAGCTCTGGGGATTTTTAAAAAGACTGGGACCGCAGGGGGCAGCTTCCCAGAATGTTGAACTCAGGCGTGGCTCAAATCCTCCCAAAGCCTTGGAGCGCCCTCTAGGCGTGGCAGCCTGAACAGGCCTAAACCATGTGCTTCATCTGTTCCTGCCCTGGGCCCAGCCTGCTTGTTCCCTGGTTTGGTCATTCATTTGTTCACTCTTCATTCATAAGTTTGTCCAGAAGTTGGTTGGTTGGTTCGTTCGTTCATTCATTCAGCAAGGAAGGACTTGGTGCCTTCTTTGGGCCAGGTTCATGATAGGCACCCATAGAAATGGTTTGAACTCCAGGCCTGCTCTCAAATCAGCTACCTATACCTGTTATTTCTGGGATCACTAAAGACAGGACTGGGGTCTCCAGGCTGTGTCTCCTCCAGCAGCCTGGCCCTGCTGGGAGGGCCCCCACCAGACTCCCAGCTCTCAGGCCAGACTGGGAACTTCTTGAGGGCAAGGATAATCCCCTTCACTGGAGGCACTCAGTACAGCTGATGGGATGACTGGGATGGAATCTTCACCCAAAGGGACCCGGCCATGGAAGCAGAAGTCCCACGACAGAGACGGGTTGTGGTGGGGGAGTAAATGCCATGACTTGTGGGAAAGGCCTGGCCCAGGTCTTCCGTAAACATTAACTGGCTCCTTCCCCTTGTTCTCACTGCCTGGGGCTGTGGGTTGATTCAAGAGTTATTTTGGGTTGTCCCAGGTGAAGTGCCCTGCCCAGGTGTGCAGCCCTGACCCAGCTCCAGTGGCACCCATGTCCCAGCCTGACCCGAGGGAGAGGCTGCAGGGCCGGGGGCTGCCGGGAGAATGACTCACTGGCCAGGAGTCGCCACTGACTCAAAAGGAAGGAGTCAACAAAACGAGCACTGTGTTCCAACTACAATGACGTTTCTTTTTTTTTTTTGAAAATCTTGTCTTGCCGAAACCGGTTTGACTCAGTGGATAGAGCGTTGGCCTGCGGACTGAAGGGTCCCAGGTTCGATTCCGGTCAAGGGCATGTACCTGGGTTGCGGGCACATCCCCAGTGGGAGATGTGCAGGAGGCAGCTGATCGATGTTTCTCTCTCATCGATGTTTCTAACTTTCTATCTCTCTCCCTTCCTCTCTGTGAAAAATCAATAAAATATATTTAAAAAAGAAAAAAAAGAAAACCTTGTCTTACCCAAGGCTTTCCAGGGTCCATCTCTCCTAGAGCAAGACCCAGAGAGGGTGTGTCGGGGCAGGAAGAGGTGGAAAGCGGCGATGAACTTGGAATCAGAAGAGTTCCTGCCCCTCTCTCAGTCTAGGAGAGGGAATCCCAGTTCTGTAATAGCTGCAGCCCTGGGATGCCCTGCAATTGTGTGTGGTCCCTGCGCCCCCTAGTGGGAGCCCGCTGCCTTGGCATCCACCACAGGCCCTGGTCCTCACCCACCCTGCTCTTCCCTGGGATGTGAGGCCCACAGGCTGCTCAGAAAAAGGACAGGGCATGTGTGCACGCCTGGCTTCCCTCACTGCGTTGCCCCTGACTGCAAGAACTTCAGCTGATGCCCCCAGCCCAACTCCAGGGCCCCAGTATCCTCGTCGCTGTTTCAAAAAGTTTGGAGCTGAGGCGATAAGGCCCCTTCCACGTGTCACTGAGTCCTCAGGCTCGATGACTCTGGACTGGGGAGCCAAGGGGAAAGGGGGTCCCAAATCCCTCAGGGAATGCTTCCTCGGGTCAGCAGTGGAAATAGGGTCAACCTTCTATTTCTTTCCTTGCCGCTCACATCCAGGAGGCCAGGTCAGAGGTTGTGCAAGGAATGAGGACAGCTGCCCCTGAGAATTAGTCAGAGAATTCTCGCCCCCACCCCACCCCCACCCAGCCCCAGAGAGCCTGTGACTCACTTGGCTGGCACTTTCTTCTCCAGCTCTGGTATCTGCTGAGAGTTGGGGACTGGAGGCTGTTGGCCCGCTGCAGAGCTGTAATGGAACAAAGAAAGGCAGGGAAGGTGGGAAGGGAGGAAGAGTCTGTTAAACATGTTCATAAAGGGGGGGGGTTCTCCTATGGTCCATTTACCGAAAGTGAATTGGCTGATGACCATAACTGACTGAGCCCCTTCCTTCCCTCTGACTGCGCCCTCCTGTCCCAGCACACGCCTCCGGTTTCTCATTCATTCATTCACCAGATACTTATGGAGACTCTGCCATGGGACAGGTCCTGCCGCCTTTTAGAAAATGCCTCCGATTGTGAGCCATCATTCCAAATGGCCCTCGTTAATGAGCATACCTATGTGTACATGTTTACATGCCTACATGTATGCACAGATACATGCATGCCCGTATACACACACACGTGCGCATTTGTTTTTAGCAGAGCAGCTCGTCAGAGCCGAAGTCTCACATCAGTGGCCCGCGCGCGCGCTGCGATGCAGCCTGGAAGCTGCAGGAGCTCTGTCCGCTCCCCTGCCCCGCAGAGCCCTGCGGACCCTCTGGGAGCCAGTTCTAACTGATCCTCTGGCAACCCACCGCCCTGAACACCCTCTTGGCCTGGGTTCCAACGGAAACGCTTCGGGAGGCTGTGGACTGTGCCCTGAGGACCCTCTGCCCAGTGGGCCTTGAGGATTAGCTGAGCTCAGTGAACGTCACCTGCGGAAGAGAAATCGCACATGGGCCACAGATGTGGCCTCCAGTCCCTGAGGCGGTTCCATCACAGCCTTGACAGAAAGAATGGGGTGATGCCTGCCGAATGCACACACAGCTGGGACCAGGAGGCATGGAAGAAGGGCCGTGGGAGTGATGGGGGTATGTGAGGAGTGTGACTGAGCGTGAGGAAGGCTTGAATGCGGGCCTCCCTGAGCCCAAGGCCCGGCGGGCACGGCCCTCTCTGTGTAGGAAGTCCTGGGTTCCACCCTCACTTCCTGCCAGTGCTGAGCTGGGTGTGGACGCGCACCAGCCGGGCTGCACAGGTGTCAGCCGCTGCCTGGGGGCTTCCTTCCCTCGGAACAGCCCTCCGATCCTGGGCACCCTCCCGCCCTCACTCCACGTGGAGACCCTGTGAGCCTGCTCCCCTGAATGGCGGGCCCCCATCCCACAGGCCTGTTTTCACACCCTGCCCGTGGGTTTGAGGGGGGCTGTGTGGACAGGCGCGGGGTGCAGTCTCCCCACCTCCCGGTTGTAGGATGAGCAGCCTGCCTGCAGCCTGGGCCCACTTCCTCGCACCAAGTGCAGGTCAGCGTTTCCCAGGCTGGGAGTCTCGCACAAGGAGCGAGCAGGCCTCTGGCACAGCCACGTCCTGCTGGCCACCGTCAACCTCAGTCAGCTCACGGAGAAACCGCTCAAGAAACAGAGGCGTCGGGCCGGCTGGCTCAGTGGCTCTGTGTCGGGCTCGGCCCTCCCGCGCGGGAGCATCTGGGGCGCTGACATAAAACGCAGACACTGGGCCCCACTCTAGACCCACTGAACCTCAGCCTCTGGAGGTGGGAGGCCAGAAAGGTGCCTTTGAAACCAGGTTTGTGAGAACGACGACGCCCGGTGCATGAGGGGAAGGGCACTGAGCGTTTTCCGCAGCCTCAGTAACGCGGGGCTCAAGCTCCCTTTCAAACCGTCCTCTGGCGCGTGCACCAGGCCAGAGCCCCGAGGAGGCAGCAGGTTCCCAGGGGAGCTGAGGGCGTCCAGATGTGAGGTAAAGCGTCTACCACATAAAACAACCATGTTTGCCACTTTTCATCCTTCATATTTTAATACTTTTCCTCTTTTAAATACTGATCTTAATTTTGTGACAGTAACATGGAACATCCAACTTTATCTTTTTAAAAAATCATCAGGATCATCAAGCTATTACAGAATAGTTACCCTCCATACCCTGCCAAGGTACTTTAAAAGGATTATGTTTTGCGTTTGTAGATGAACAATGACAATCATCTGGATACACTGTCTGCCGTTTTTGTCATTTTTAAGGGTAGAGTTCAGTGGCATTAGGGACATGCATACTGTTGTGCCGCCGTCCCCACCATCCACCTCCAGAACTTGTTCCTCGTCCCAAACTGCAGCCTTTTAGCATTAAAAACAACAGTTCCCCCCCAGCCGCTTCCCGGCCCCTGGCAGGCACCATTCTCCTTTCTGTCTATGAATTTGGCTTGTCTTGGCACCTGATAGAAGTATAACTCGTGCAATGCTTGTCTTTCTGTGTCTGGCTTATTTCACTGAGTGTAATGACTTCAATATTCCTTCATGTTGTCGCATGGTACTCAGGCTGAGTGACATTTCATGGTGTGGCTATAGCACACTTGGTTTCTCCATTCACCTGCGGATGGGCAGTGGGCCCGCGTCTCCCTTTTGGCGGCTGTGAATAATGCCGCCATGAGCAGTGTGGCATATACCCCGGGGTTCTTTTTAAAGCTCCGCCTGGTCTTGTCCAGCGTTTCCCTGGCTCACCTCCGAACCATATGTCCAGGTGAGAGTGGGATTAATAAAGCTCCTTCAACACCCACCACACGATGTCAACGCTGCAATATCTGGAAACGCGATGGGCTCACCACAACCAGCAACACAAATCACATGCCAATGTGGTTTGCCCAGCGACGATCAAAACCAGGATGGATGAAGACGAAATCGACAGAAGATTGCTCGCAAGTCATGCAGTCTGGCCACGTCTCTGTCTGTTCTACACTTTCTCCTGGAATTAAACTGGACTGTCAGAAACAAAATGCTTCGGCCACACTACCTTGTTCTCAACGACTCCCCTGGGAGAACCGCCCCTGCGAGCCCTGCCCTCGCCTGCCAGCCAGGGAGGCGGAGGGAAACAGCCTCGGGAAAACTGGCTGCATGTTTTGCAGAGCCATTGCTCCAGGCGTGACCTGATGCATCTCCCGGTAGCATCTATTTGACATGAGCTGGACAATGTCTGAAGGGTGAAGCATTAGAGAAAGCGGGACCTGCTCCGAGACCCGCTGCTGCTGCAAACCAATATATTTTTTCCCCTCATGAACAATGAGAACAAAAATTATCTATTTCCTTCTTAACTCAGGCAGCCAGGAAATTCAGAATCAAATTTATGATTCCACGAGAGCAACTGTTTAGGACCATGACCTTCCTCTCTGGGGTCTTGACCCCCTCATCTGGTTCTGTTAACCCTGATCTTGCGGCTTTATCTCGCGTGTATATAAACAGACAATCTTGTGTCACATCTTTCCGGTAAGTTGCCTAAAATCCCCTGGTAACTGAGGAGAGAGAGAACTGGAGGGAAAGAGGGAGAAGCAAGCAGGCTTCATTTTTTTTTTTTTTTTTAAGGAAGAGGGAAATTCTTGTAGTTCCCATGTCCATGTAAATTTTTTCTTAATATATATTTTTTAGTTGATTTCAGAGAGGAAGGGAGAGGGAGAGAGAGATAGAAACATCAGTGATGAGAGGTCATCATGGATCGACTGCCTCCTGCACGCTCCCTACTGGGGATTGAGCCCGCAACCCGGGCATGTACCCTTGGCAGGAATCGAACCTGGGACCTTTCAGTCTGCAGGCCGATGCTCTACCCACTGAGCAAAACCAGCTAGGGCAGGCTTTGTATTTATTGATGAGGAGGCTGGAGCCCAGGGAGACCAGGGGCCGACCTAGGCCAGGCAGTACCCAGACAGAGGCAGGCTGCACCCAGCTGGGCAGAGCGCAGCACTCGTTGCTCAGCAGGGGCTAAGCCTTTCTGGACAGCACCACAACTGGTTCTTAGCACATGTGTCTTTTTTAGAAACAGGCTCACATGGGAGGGAAACCTCAGAGCTTCCGGGATTGTGGCCTCGGCCTGGGTCTTTCTGATCCATCACTTTCATGGTGGTTCCCGGGAAACCATCCCCTAGGAGAGTATTTCTAGGTTCCGGTGCAATTCCGCTCGCAGCCACCAGAGAGCAGGGCAAGGCAAATGGAGCTCCTGCTCTCCCAGGGCCGCCAAGGCCATTGGTCCCGGGTAGCAAGTTTCTATTCGCCTGTTCTTTCCACCCAGAGGATTCCCTTTGCTGTTGGCGGAATCAAACCACTCATTCCAGGCCACCTTTACTGCAACAAGCTGGGCGTCTAAGGACACCTTCTTCTTAGGGTGTAGAGGCGCCCAACGTTGGGCTGCACCGCTCACTAGCTGAAGTCCAGGAGGCAGTCAGGCCCTCTACTCACCTGTTCACTGGGCTTCATATCACCTCCAGGGCCATCTGAGGATGAGTGGGGCTGTGTATGGGGAACCCCTGCCTTCCAGGCACTCGGGGGAAGTGCCTCTATTCTTATGTAGGCTGTTTTGCTACATGCCACAAGCCCCAGCATGGCCCTGGCCCTGTGCTGCCAAGTAGCCGAGGGAGGCCGTGCTACCTGGGACTGCATGGGGTCCAACAGCAGCGGGGCCACCCCTCTTCCTCGGCGGAGCCCCCTGAGGAGAGGCACAGGAGGCAGAAGGAGACTACTGCAGGCAGGAGGGCCCGGGGCCTCCCATCTCTGCCTGCCTGTGACACACAAAGACAGCTGGGCCCCTGCCCCTTCCTATTGAGATTCCCACGACGAAGGAGGTGGGCCTGGGTCACCTGCACGTGCACCCAGCCCCCCTCAAGTCCCAGCCCCACTGCCTCTGAGCCTGCGGGTCGCATCTCCTGTCACAGGGTCCTCCGCAGGTGAAACTGGCATGGGGCTCTCTGCTCCTTCCCCCTGTCCCAGGACCCAGCAAACCTGTCCCGGGCAGGCAGGCTCTCTGCTCACCGTGCAGAGCTCTGGGCTCCTCGGGGTCCTGTGCAGAGGCCGCCCTGCTCAGGCGCTCCCTCAGGGAGCTGTGGTGGCTGAGGGGCTCCCGCAGGGGTGCGCGGTCCGGCTGCTGGGGTCTCTCCTCACAGGGCTCCGTGCTGGAGGCCTCGCTGCTGCGGCTGCTGCAGTTCAACTCCGCATCAGAGCTGGGGGAGAGGAGAGAGAGCGGGTGATCGGGGAGCCTGCCAGTCACCCCCAAACCCACACTGCATCCTGCCCACCACTGCCTCCAGCCTCAGACTTTGTTATGGGCTAAACTGTGCTCCCCAAAATTCATATTACGTCCTAACCCCTAGCACCTCAGAACGTGACTGCATTCAGAGGAAGGGTCTTTAAACAGGTAATTAAGTTAAAATGAGGCCATTAGGCTGGGTCTTAATTCAATGGGACTGGTGTCCTTTACAAGAGGAGGACATTAGGACCCAGACAGGCACAGTAGGAAAATGTCCCCAGAGCAGGATCATCATCCGCATATAAACTAAGGAGAGGAGCCTGGATCCTTCCCACACCCTCAGAAGGAGCAACCCTGCCAACACCTGGACCTCAGACCCCCAGCCTCTGGGACGGAGAGAGTAAATCTCGGTCATTTGAGCTACCCAGGCTGTGCTGCTCCATGGCAGCCTTAGCAGTGAACACAGGCACAGGTGTGGGTCCCAGCAAGAGAATTAGCCCAGCCAACGTGCAATGACGTACTGGCTTGGAAGCTGGTCCCCTCACCCTCACCCATCCTGGGCATGGCTGCTAAGCTCTCTGGGCAAAATGAGTTTATCCTAAACCTTCAGACTTGAACTGCTTGCTCCCCTGGGAATGGTTGGGTGATGAGAAAGACTGCCTGGGGTGGGGAGTGGCAGTATTGAACCTGGTTCTCACAGGACCAGCAGGAAGTCACATGGCAGAGGAGGGGAACCAGGTGTCCTCAGATGGAGGATAGCCCAGGCAGGTCTCAGGGTGAGAAAGTGCAACCCCTTGGGCAGGGACATGTTAGTAAATATATGCATTTACTGTCTATAGAGACACCCAGTGGCTTCTTCTCATTGGGGCACTGCCCCTCGTCCATCTGCGGGCTTTGGTAGACTGTCTACCCGCCAGGCTGCACAAGCCCACCGGTCATGGCCTCCCAGTCCTGTTCACCAGTTAGCCCAGAGGTGGGCATGTGATGTGGGTGGTGCCCCCTGGAGGCCTGCCTAGCCAGGAGGCCCACCCGGGGAGATGGCCTCTCTGTGGATGCTGTAATCCAATGTACAGAGCAGCTCTTGGAGTCCCTGGCTCCAACCGTGCCTGCTCCAGCAGATGAACCAACGTAGTTGCCTTTGTCACTTAAGCTAGCTTGAGCTGTTCTACGTAATTTACCTATTAATTCTTTGATCTGACAACTCCCTATGAGACAGGTGCTATGATTGTCCCCATTTTACAGATGAAAACATGCAGGCACAGAGAGGTCAAACTGCATGTAAACAGAGAGGAGACCAGCTTCTGAATACGTTCCAACTCCCGACCCATCCTGCCCTCATCCTGCAGCCGCCTGAGCATACCTGCTGTCGTCGTCGCTGGTGACCAGGACACGCACAGCCAGCACGTCCTGCCCAGCCACGCCCTCCCCGGGGCTGATCCTCACGGAGGTCCACTCGGAGGGCAGGGCACAGGTGGCTTCGCCTTCCACATCAGCAGGCTCCGGCTCCGGGACACTCTTGGGCTTCTTGGGGGAGGTTGGCTCATCTGCGGAGAGAAGAGGGTCTAGAGAGACAGAGGCACGGACAGCCCTGCAGGCACCTGCTCCCCCTGCAGAGGCTGGGCAGGCCGCTGGCAGGGCTGATGTGTGCCTGGTTCTCCCCTCCCTCCCTGCAACAGAGCTGTGCTTTGTCCTGTGACCTTGCAGTGTGTCTCACTAGAGTAGGTGGGTGGGCCTCCCTGCCCGGTTGACCAGGAGGCTTGCTTTGACCAGTGGAAGTTAGGCGATGCAATGTGACTGGTGGCTTTAAACAGCCTTGTGTTTTAAATACTGCCTGCTTACACCTCACTCCTGCTCATCTGCCATAAGAAGAGCTTGTTCCAGGTAACCACTGGCCCGGACACCTTGGTCTCCAATTGCAGGCACACGACACAGACCTGGAGCCAACCTGTGGCCTGGAGCCTGGCCAATTCCAGGCCACCCCTAGACCTGCAGCCTGAAGCAGAGCCACGCAGCCAGCCCCCGCCCCCCCCCCGCCCCCCCCCCCCACCCCCACCCAGCCCCCAGGCCCACGGGCAAGAGAAAGAGATGCTACAGGCACTGGGAGTGTGGAAGCTTGTGACGCAGAATTACTGCAGCAGAGACCCGACGCTGTGCCTGGCTTACATCCGCGTGCAGGCACGTGTGCCTGTGAGCTGCAGGTACAGATACTTCTAGAGCCAGGCCCACGGTGGAGAGCTGGAGATAAAGCAGCCATGGCCTCTGCCTTCCAGGCTCTCTTCCTGTTTCACGGGGGAGAGAGGCATGTTCGCAACGCTCTGTGCTCACATTGTCAGTAGACCGCCTAAGCGTGGAGCCGAGACAAGGCGGGAGGGCAGGGAGACCTGGCTTCCATGCAGGGGAGCCTGTGTGGGAGGCACCCTTTCCTCAAGGCTGGGGGCTGGAAGGGCTCGGCACATACAGGGGGAGAGAGGGGCGCTGCAGGGGCGGGCTTCTGTGAGCAAAGCTACTACCTGGGAAGCACTGCCTTCCCAGGGGACAGACCGTGAGTCCATGCGGCTGGAGGGCAGGCTGCCAGAGAAGCCAGTGGGAAACAATGGCACTGCCATCAACCAAAGCAGGCCTTGAATGGCAGGGCGAGGAGCCTGTGACTCTAAGGGCAGCCACTGCAGACCCGGAGGATGGGACTGACCGGGTCAGGTTTGCATCATAGAAAGATGCGAAGTTGGGCTGCAGACCCCTGAGGAGGAGAGAGACCAGCAAGGGGTCCTCCAGGCTGAGAATGTGCAGCTGGAGAGGAGGAGAGTGAGGGGTGGAGAACAGCCTGGCGGGGTGGGCGGCGGCAGGCAGAGGCACCCTGGCCAGGCTGCAGAGGCACCAGACCCATGGCCCCAGCCAACCCTGAGCGGAGCAGCCCACGCATCTGCTTCTCTCCTTCCTGCTCCAGGGTGCTTTGACTTTGCCAGCAGGGCTGAAGGTCCAACAGAGTGAGGACTCACAGTGGCTTCCTGGGCTGCTGGACGGATGGGGACATGGACAGCCTCTCTCACAGCAGAGCCCGGACGCCAGTGGAGGGTTGGGGGTGGGCGCTGGGAGGCGGAGACTGTGGACAAGAAGCTGGTGCCTCCTCTAAGCACCACCTTGCCCAGGCAAAAGGCCCCAAAGGGGGACACACCCTTCCCCTCCTTCTGCCCCTCCCCCAGCCTGGTCCCCAGCGGGTCTCTGGGGTTCAGTGCCGCTCCTCAAGCATTACTTCCAGACCCCTCTTTTCACTCCTGGGGCCCTGTCCACACGCACACAGCAGGAGTGCAGGTTCCGGGGCACTGGTGCTGGGACAGAGGTCACCTAACGGCAATGACACAGCAACGCGAGTCATCACCCGGAGCCCATGTGCCTGTCAACGCTCTACGCCCATCACCCCCACATCCTGGCAACCTGAAAGAACAGGACTGTCACCTTCATCCCGTGAGTGGAAGAACGCCCAGTCCAGAGAGTAACTCAGCCAGGACCACTGCTGGGACACGGAGTAGCCCCAGGTGAGGGATGGGGGACTGGAGTCTGCTCCCCTGTGCCGCCTGCCCCAGGCCTGGCTGCTCTTTGTCACAGTCACAGGGAGAATCCAGGGCTACTGTAGGGCGGGGGGCTGCCAGGGAAGGAGGCAGGTGGGGTGGAGGCTGAGAACAACCCAGCAGCTCCCGGGCCTCCCCGAGGAAGCAGGCCTGCTCAGAGCCGAGCACCTCCGTCTCCGCTCAGTGCTCTGGCCGGACGCCTGCTCCTGGTGAAAGAGAGACTGCAGAGGCAGAGCCGGGCGGTGTCCCGGGGAACATCTGTCTGCGCACATCACTCCCAGCTGGGTCCCGGGGCCCAGCTGCAGAGTCAGGGTGAGGGCCCTTGTCCCAGTTCTGCTGGTGAAATTGTTCCTGTTTCTACCCAACTACAGGACCCTGCCACTCTCCCTGAGCCCAGGAAGGCATGTTCTCCTGTGTATCGCTATTTCCCCATTTTACAGATTAGGAAACAAGCTCATGCCCCTTAGAAGGCGAAATAGAAGCAAAATCAAAGCCCCCTTCTCCCAATCAATCAAAGACACTCCCCAGAGGTGGCAGACAGGCAATGTCACGATTATCTCCAGGCCCTTCCTCCCGAGCTGTGAACCAGCGCCAACAAGACCTCCCGCTGCAGGTGCCCAGTCTGAGGTCCAGGCCAGGAGGCAGGCCTGCCATTCCTTTATTAACCCTACAAATATCCATCGGGGGCCCCTATGTGCCAAGCACTGTGCCACCTGTCGGGGTTATGAGTGGCTCAAAGAAACAAAAATCCCAGCCCTTACGGAGCTTACGTTCTAGCAAGGGGGAAAAATAAACAAACAATACACACAATCAATAAGTGAATTACATAATGGGTCGGAGGTGATAGAGCTATGGAAAAGCTGCCTCATCAGGAAAGGCGGGCCAGGAGCCCAGGGTGCGGGGAGCCGTGTTAAAGGCAGCTTTCACTGGGAGGGAGATATGGGAACAAAGATTTGACTAATGGGCAGGACCCGCCATATGGATGCTGGGAAGGGCGTTCCTGGCAGAGGGAACAGACAGTACAGAGGCTCTAAGACAGAGAGGAGTCCAGTGGGACTACACGTGTGAGAGAGCAGGAGGAGAGCTGGTCCGAGGTACAGGGGCCAGACCATATCGAGCTGAGGCCATCGCAAAACTAAAACTCCTGCTGGCAGCTGGCGGGAGGGATGGGGCTCCGGAGCTGAGGCTGGGTGTCTGAAGGGAGGTTGGGAGACCAGAAAACTAGAGAAAAGCGGATGCTGTCTCCAGTGTGTGTTGGGACCTCTATTTAGTCCCCCCACCCGATGCCCCGTCGGGTGCTTCCAGCCCCTGCTGATTACAACACCTGCAGAAAGCCTCCCTCAGGACATTGCCTGCTGCACAAAACCAGGGAAATGCGATCTGGAACTCAGCACGAGGAGTTGTGCTGCCCTGCACGCCCCATCAGGCTGCTCACCGCTGCTGCCTTCACAAAACCCCATGTCACTGAGTCAGCACAAGGGCTGAAGTCAAAGTCCAGGCTGTTCCCGTGAGCCAGGCTGCCCTGGAGCAGCACCTGGCTCCTGGCTCCTGGCCGGGGCCCCCGGGACGCTCTGTTCCCTTACAGTTGAAGATCCTGCTCTAGTTCACCTCCCTGGCATCAGCGAACTTCGTGAATATTAGCACCAGCCTGGAGGTTGCCAGGAGGAGGGAGCGTTTACGAGATGCTGCACATGAAGTGCTTGGCCCCGTGCCTGGCAGCGAGGGAACGCTGTCAATCACAGCTGGCCCGGGGCGGGAAGAGAAGCAGCTGCTTCCTTTACTAATGTCAGGGATTAAAGGAAAAGTGGGAAACGCAAATGAGTTCACAGAAACCAAGGAGAACAGCCCACCCACTCTGCTTGGCCCACTTGCGCTACTTACTATGCTGGTTGCATGGAAGTCTGTTTCTTCGGCTGGGTTATTCCTTTAGGACCAGTCCCCTGGGGTAGGTTCCTGGGCCGAGAGGTCAGGGCCCTTTTATGGATCTTAATAATTGTTGCCATGTTGCTTTCCAGAAAAGACTGCCCCATGGATTTGTACTCAATGCTAGTTACTAAGTCCATACATTTTTTTCTTTTACAATCTATTTTACTTTTTTTTTTACCAATTCTGTGAGTACAGCATAATTTGTTCACATTCTTTTAAATGCCCTTTTCTTTCTAGCATTAGCTTTTTAACCTGCTTGTGTGTGAGTGGTCTCTGCATGGCCATTGCCCATTTATCATGGGGTTTTTAATCAGCAAATATTAACTGATCAGTGACAACTGTGCCGGGTGCCTGGTTTGCATGAACTTTGTTAAGTGCCGTAGCAATGTGCTTCTTTGTCATCACATCTAACTCAGAATGCTTTCTCCTTCTGACTGCCTATTAAAGATTTTCATTTTTATTGTTATACTAGAGGCTCGGTGCACGAAAATTCGTGCACTTGGGGGGGGGGTCCCTCAGCCTCTAGCACTCCAGGACCCCTCAGGGGATGTCCACCTGTCAGCTTAGGCCTGTGCCCCAGGGGATTGGGCCTAAGCTGGCAGTCAGACATCCCTCTGGCAGCCCTGGAGCTCTCGGGGGATGTCTGATTAATGGCTTAGGCCTGCTCCCCATTAGTGTGACATCCTTAGCGCTGCTGTGGAGGCGGGAGAGGTTCCCACCACCTCCGCTGTGCTGGCCAGGCATGGGCCGGCTTCTGGCTGAGTGGTGCTCCCCCTGTGGAAGCTCACTGACTGCCAGGGGGCCACTCCTGCATTGAGCGTCTGCCCCCTGGTGGTCAGTGCGTGTCATAGTGACCTGTCATTCATGGTCAGTCCACTGTTAGGGTCAATTTGCATATTACCCTTTTATTATATAGGATGTTGAGTTTTAAAAGTGGATATCGCCAGATTTGTGTCATGTTTTTCCTATGTAATTTTTTCTGTCTATGGTTTTAAAGCTTAGAGAGTCACCGCCCCAAGATCTAATCAATACTCAAGTCTATTTAATTCTCTTATTTTACTTATTTTGATGTCAAGTCTTTAATCTAATGTCTCAGGAAGAACGAATACTCTACTAAACACTTATGTAAAGTGTAATATGCAAAACAAAAACGCCCCCAAACGAAAACACTCCTTAAGTAGGCATGGGAGAGCCCACCTGAACGAAGTGAAGTGAACTTCTTCACCAGAGAGCTCCTCAGAGGCCTGAACGTGCTAATAAACCTGTGGATCTCTAAGGTGAGGGAGGACTGGCACGACCAGTATAAAACATTTTTCAAACTTGGTGCCTGTGGAGCCCTTTATTCACAAAGCACCTCTTGGAGCTAGTATTCCATTGCCACCTTTTGGAAAACGTTGCTTTAACCCAACATCAAATAATAATAAAAAATTAAAAAAAATCAAAGGCAAACTCTCTGCTCCACGAGAGTGAGGCCCTCTGTCTGTGTCATGCCCTGCTGTGTTCCCAGCACGGCAAAGATGCTCGGTGTCAGTGGAGTAAACATGCGCGTGCAGGTACAAATGAACCAAACAAATCAAGTCCAGTACACAATCCAGGGAGAGGCAGGGGCTTTGTGTGGCTCACTGCCACGGTGCTAGGACCTCGCCTATGCCGAGACAAACACTCGAACAGACACATGACTAAAGGAATGAGGTACTTCCCGACCCAGCTCCTGACTTCAGTCCCTAACATCTTTCTTTCCAGAGAAGGGCAGAGGATCTCACCTGGGTAAGAGGATCTCACCTCGGTCACGACCCCAGGCCGCTCTGAAGGCAGCTTCAGGCATCTGCCGCTGGGCTAGACGCCCAGGGCCCCAGAAATGCCCCTTGGGAGGTACGCAGGCCATGGATTCACAGATGAGTTTCACGCCAGTGTCAGAAGCTCAGCTCCCTGCAGCCTGGCAATGGCAGGCCTCCCACCCTGAGGAGGCTGGGGACCAGGCGTATGAGGGCAGGTGGGACTCGAAGCCCTTCCTTTAAGGACAGCCTAGAGTCGGACCAGCGCCTGTCGTGGTGCTGTCCTCAGAGTGGCCCTGTGAGCAGAGCTTGCAGCCTGAGTCACTGAGTCACTGAGCCTCGGGGGCAGGACAGGTGTCTTAGGATCACAGGTGGCGCTTCACCTGGATGAGCACACCTGCCATGCTCACCGCCATCCTTAAACCAGCGTCTGCTCCTTCCTTCTGACCTTTCACCCATTGCTGAGCTGACTCAGCGTAAAACTGCCGAGAGCAGCCTCTGTTCTATAGGAACCTACGTGGGCACACGGGCCCTGAGTAAAGCGCTCCGTCAGGTCTGAGGCTCAGATGTGTGGGGAAGTGGGTGCCCACAGCTGCTAAGCCAGTCTGCTCCCAACAGCTGAGGTGACACGGACCCTTACCAGCTACGTCTGGCATCTAGAGCAGAAAAGTGCTATGAGTTTTCAAGAAGGAGATCCCAAAGCCGGGCCCAGGAGCATGGGTGACTTTTTCCAAATATTACCCACGGGTAATATTTACGTTCAGAGTGCCCAGCACAGCCCCAGAGAGTCCCACGTCACCACACGAGCAAGTCCCACCAGCAGTTTAGGGAAGACCGGCCCCCTAAATTAATGCCTGTGTTCCAGGTTTGAGCAGCTTCCATGGCAAAGAAGAGAGGAAACAAGGAGCTTTATAAAGAACCATATTTATTTTCATTTACAGCATCATATACCATAAATAAAGCTAAACATTGTTCGCTGTGTGCAAAATACAGGGTTCGGTGTGGCACTGGAAATGACCACGGAGGGTCACAAACATGCGCTGGGGGGAGGGGGGAGGCTAGCTGACGAGGGGGCTGGGAGGGGAGGGGAGGGCAGTCTTTGGTTGACATTCTATAAAGGGAGGGAGACTCTGCAAGAGAAGATAAGAAAGAGCAATGACTTCGCACTGGCTGGGATCTGCACAGGTGCAGTGAGGAATGCAGCATGCAGGGCAGGGCAGCCAGGCCCGGGGTTAGCGTGTCTGGGCCGCGTGCAGAACAGACGCCGCATGCAGCCTGAGACCTGAGGCCTGGCCTACGGTTCCTGGCACTTTGCCTGCTGCTCCAGGTAATGAGTCAGCAGAGAGAGCAGCTTTGAGCAGGCCTGGGGGGCACTGAACCTGGCTGCTGCAGGCCTGGGGCTGGACTGAGTCCTTTCTCAAGGCCATCCCTGGCCTGGGACATGATGGCTCTCGGGGCAGCTTCCGCCTCCTCTGCGGCTTTGTGAGCCACGGGAGGTAAGGAGAGCCACGGCAAAACTTAACATCTGTGGGGTAGGCTACGGCCGGGAAGGGGCGTGCTAGGAAAACGGTGATGTGTGGTCCCAGTGCAGAGCCTGGATGGAGGTGGTGAGGAAGCTGGGAGTACTGCTCTAATCCCTCCAGAAAGAGTCGCCTCTGGTTTTGATCAATGGCATCCATGATCTTCATATTAGAACCAGTTTCTGTACAAGCTTTTTCAGAGGCTCCTAGACAGAGGTGTTCTTTTCACAGGTGACAGAGCCCCCCTACAGCACTGTCTCCCAGTCAGAGCTAACCCTCCCAGGAAGGTAAGCGGCCTGGCTTTGTCAGTGCAACCGGCAAAGCATGCGCGCAAGCCACAGAGGGATGGCGGCAGGCGGGCATGCACCTGGCGGGGCCGGGCGGCCGGGTCCCCGGTCAGTGGAATGGGAACCAGCTTTGGCGCTGAACACCACCCCACGCCGTTGGCCCGCCATGCCACCCGAGGCGTCGTTAGTACGCAAGACACTTGCAGTGAGCACTACCAGGACCGCAGCGGGAGGACGGGTGCGGAAAGCGGCGTAGGGGTTAGTCAGTCCCACTCTCGGAAAATCCGCAAGGAAACCAGTCACCTCAGAGCAGAAGTGGGTCAGCCAAGAAGTGGGTGCAGCACTGGAAGGCTGAAAGGAACTGACGGCCACAGTGCAAGGTGGGAAAGAGAGAGACAGAAACGAGAATTTAGTTTTGGGGGGGAAATGAAAACAACCGACAACAAGAGGAGACGTGGGAATTGAAAACAAGGCCATCATTTAAAACGGGACACATCCCCACACGCGTCGCGGCTCGCTCCGGACAGGGGAACCTTCCTGGTGGTGAGCTGCCCCTTTGCGGCCGCCGTGGGCACGTGTGGTTTGCATCTGCATCCCCGGCCCCGATGTCCTCTGGGCCCTGGTTTTACTCCAGTGTCTCAAAGTCGCTCTTGAACCCATTGTGGAGGTTTAGAGCCCCCCCCCCCGCCCCCTCCCCGCACCCGCCTGGGATCCACTGTGTGTTTGGTGCTGCCCACCAGGAAGGTTCAAAGTCGCAGAGCATACAAACATTTCAGGCTTCTGACAGGCACACCCTGTCTCACCAGAGGAATTCAAACCCATCCCTTTAGGGCCATTCGTGACCTTCTCAGAGATGCTAACTGGCTCTTGGAGCCTGCACAGAGCTCCTCAGCCTGCCCTGTGCTGACGGGGACAGTGACACAGCTGAGCCTGTGTTCACACCAGGACCTGGACAGCCTACTTTCTGGAATCAAACATACAATGGCTCGAGGGCTCCTCCCGCCATGCTGAACAGTACAATCCCAGCACAATTTGGGGAAAACACAATGCAAGTCATTGGACTGAGAACAGGCCCAACAAGGACTGAGGTGTCGATCCCCACGGGCGTGGCCACTGCCATCCCCTGTTTAACCCAAGGACTTCAGGGAAGTGTTTGTAGGAATGCCTTCCCCCTCCTCACCCTGCAGAAACGTGCCATCTCCAAGTGCTCAGGAGCTCCGGCTCCAAACCCTCACCAGGCTCCAAACCCATGTGGCCTAGAGGAGATCTCTAGGGTGACAAGTGCGTGGAGATGTGTCCAGCTCAGCAACTCTAGCTACACTGAGCAGGGCCGAGGCCTCTTTCTGTCAGCCTCTCCATTGTTCCACCAGACCCAGCAGCTGTGCATGTCCAGGCAGAGTGGGGTGGGGGCAGCTTAGGCCTCCTCCGGATGCCCAGAGGGAAGAATGCAGGTAGCCCAGTGCTTGGTTTTGCCCCTAATAGGACATATTTCTTTGCATCAGTCAATGAACAGCTTCCACTCCCAGCCTTCCCTGCCAGTCAAGACACAGGGACCTTTCCTCTGGAGGTCTTATGCGTTCCTTTCCTAGGACAGTGTGAAGAATAAATGGTTTCGGATTGCTTTGACCAAATATGCACATGGCTGGGCTGCCAGCTCAGGTGGTTAAGCTGCCAGCATGGCTGCGAGCAGTGCTCACTGGGTAGGCCACGCTGCCCAGAAATATTGCCCTCAGGTGCTAACAGATGCCCTCAGTCCCAAAGGACGTGACAGGAGAGGGCAGATTCTCTCTCAGCCTGACCACGAAGGACCCTGAGAGGCCTTGGCTCAGATGGCAGCCTGGGCTGGGGACCTGATAGGGAGCCCCGGGGGTCGGGGGCGGGGGGCCCCCGGTCCAGGCCCTTCAGCAGCGGCGTTGGCTGGCTCGTGGGGCTCTGCGGGGTCAGGTGCCAATGGGCTTCGCTGCAGTGCTCGGCAGTGGGAGGGGAAAATGCTTGTTTGTAGCAATCTGCGCTAAACCCCACGGTTCTCTCTCACTTGGCTGTAGTTTGGGATGGGAGGTGGGGGAAACTTTAAGCTACCATTTTACATCAAAACAAGGGAGCAACACAGTCTCAGAGGGAGGACATCTAACAGCCAGCTACACACTGCCATGCGCTTTGTACGCGTAATTCTACTCTGTTCTCCTACTCTTTCCTTCTAAAATGAGTATGCTTCCACATTGCAAAAAATTGCCCTCCCCCTTCTTCCCCCTTGACAAGTGGCACCCGGGTACATAAATCGAGAGGCCCTGGTCAGGAGATGGCACACTCACTTTTGTTGACATAAAAGTCCAGATCTTTCACGTGGCAGGCAGTGACTCTGACTACAACTGACGGTGTGGAAGGGGTTTGTCATACCAGTTATAAACTTCAAACCCGTGTTTCGAAATCTCAACACACATTGTAAAAAAAAAAAAAAAAAGCTTGTTCTTGGATTATTAAAAGGTAAATATTGAAATGTAAACCTAGAAATACAGCTCGCTTTGGTATAAAAGAAATGCAGATCTATAAAAAACATCCTTCATGTCGCGCTGGCCCCAGCACCCTGACAAGGCCGGCGCAGGCGGCCAGCTCTTTGGCTTTTGCAAACACGTGGCCATCTACCCTGGAAACGGGGAGGCCCTTGGGGCAGCGCCGTCAGGAGAGCTTGCCAGGGAAGTGCCCGAGCACCCAGTCGCGGATGCTCTCCAGGGACTCCTCGGACTCCCGGTACATGGAAGCCAGGACCTCGGAGAACACCCACAGGAGGGGCAGCCCGAGGCTCAGGAGCTCATAGGTGAAGCAGTAGTTGTAAGCATTGTCCCTGAAATGCTGGCCGAGGGCGCGCAGGAGTCCCCGAATCCAGTTAAGCAGGCTCCAGGGCAGCCTGAGAGGCCAGCTTAGTGCCTTCCTAAAGGAGGAAGTGGTGATACCTGGGGGGCTGCCTGTTGGGGAGCCCAGGGCAGCGGCTGCACAAGAGCTTTCCGTGGGAGGTTCTTGCCGAGGGGCTTCGTGCTCCGGCCACATTCCCTCCTCCTGAGAAAGATCAAAGGGAGGCAGTGAGTTCATGATGCTCACAGAGGACCCCTCTGGCAAAGCAGACCAAGAGACCAATAAAAATAGAACTTGAGCTTCGACCTATGAACCAGGAGGTCATAGCAGACCAAGAGAGCCAATAAAAACAGAACTTGAGCTTCGACCTATGAAGTAGGAGGTCACGGTTGGATTCCGGCCAAGGGCACATGCCTGGGTAGCGGGCTCCATCTTTGGTGTGGGACGTGCAGGAGGCAGCTGATCAATGATCTCTTATCTATCTCTCTCCCTCTCCTTTCCTCTCTGAAATCAATAAAAATATATTTTAAAAAATTTGAGTTTACTATAGCAACCAAGTCTAACCGATTCCGGTGCTCTCTTCTTTACGAGACAAACAGTTTTATAGACTTAGACAGTGTAATATATCTATATCTTATAGTAGAACTTGGCAGAACCAGCCTCAAATCTCATTGTCCATGCACTACCCAGGGGGGCTGAACATGGGCACATCTTTCCTGGGGGACAATTGATCACGGGGCTCACGATCCTTTACAACACACATTTCTCCAATCACATTTCTAATGATCTGCCCTAAGTGAATAATTTGAAATATGGATAAGTATGCACGTACGAAGATGCTCACTATAAAAATATTTATAAGGTAAAGATATTAAACAACATGAACATTCAACAATATGGGAGTCATTAAATAAATTATTGACCATGTTTTATAGGCACCCAATTTTATGCTCTTAAAGGAGTTGTAATGTCATGGGAAACTGTTCTTGATACAGTGTTAGCGAGAAAAGAAAGATAAAACTGTTGAGGTAGGATTCTGACCAGTTACCATCCATTCACAGAGGAAGAAGTCTGGGAGGAAATGCTTGTCACAAAATCAGGGTTTTCTCAGGATAGAGTGGCAATGGGCGCTTTAACCTTCCTTCTTTATGTGTCTAATCTATTTGTCCATGTTTTCTATATTGAGCCTAGATTAACATGTAATCAGAAAACAGCTGTCAATGGTGGCTCTGGGCTGGCGGTGGTATGACTCAAGCCATGGAGGTATTTGCTAAGAGCTGCCAGAGGGAGCACTAGAACAAGCTCATCACCTTGCTGAAATCCCAGGGCCAAGGGAAAGGACTTGGAAACCTAGCAAAGACTGGCCCCCTACTAGGCACCCCTACAAACCGCACCCTGTGGTCCTGTGGGGGAGGGGGGGGGAGAAGACAGGGCCCGCGACCATGGGGAGACAACGGGAAAGTTTTGCATGGCTGAGCAGATAGCCCCATCCCTGGCACACGGGAAAGCTCTCTGGGCTTCTCCCGAGAGGCCAGCACAGCCGCGCACCTGGGAGTTGGCACGGGGTGTGTGTGTGGGGGGGGGGGGGCGGGGGGGGGGGTAGGAGGACGGGGGGATACACCTCAGAGGTCTTCTGAACAGACTGAGGCAAAGGGACCTTCACAGCAGGGCGCAGAGCGCTCTTCCTCATCTATGAGTCTCAGTCCTTCTAGGGCCAGAGATGTTGGCCTAACGCGGCAGAACCCCTGAAACCCCCTCCTATCCAGAGCCCTTCCCTGTTTCAGGGCAAAACGTACCTCTCTTTGTTGCTTCAGATCTGCCCGTCTCTTCCGCTGCTGACTATTGGCTTTACAGTGAATGAAATGAGGCTTGCAGAAAAACTTGCCTGTAGAAAGAAACGCACACACACAGGTTTTTGTGTGCTTTCCCCTGTAAGCCAGAGCCACAGTGGACCTGAGCCAAGTGCACACCACTGTCCAGATCAGACAACGCCAGTCATGGGAACAAACCCAGGGCAGCTCCCTCTCGGGAAGGGGTTTCTGTGTCCGGTCTTAAAATGGCACTGATTCGAGGCCCAGGAAGAGGGATGAGGCTGAACCCCTCAGCTAATCCCCAAACCAAACGAAGGCCAAGTCTCTTTCCAGGACCGGTGGTGAGGCAGCAAAATGGACAGCAACGCTCCTTCTAGCTCCTCCTCCTTTCTGGGACCCCAGGGTGGGAAAGGCTGGGAACAGATGGCAGCGGAGATGAGGACGAAAAGCCCGGGTGAGACACACACTGGGCCCCCGGCCGCTGCCTAGGACCTGGGGCGCTTTCCAGAAAAGCCGTCTTTGCTCACTGTTACATCAGTGACAACAGTGACGGGAATAATGATAACGACAGGGAAAATTTTGGTAGGACTCACAGTATAGCAGGCACTATTCTCAATGCTCCCCGAGGATTAATTCACTAACCCTTACAACAACCTCATGTGCTAGGTACTATTATTATCCTGATTTTACAGAGGAGGAAACTGAGGGACCAGGAGGTCAGGGAACGGGCCCAAGGTTACAGGGCTAGTACGTGCCACAGTCTAGACTTGAACCTGGCGCTTGAGTTTGAGGGTCTAAAGTCACAGCATTGGTGCTACGCTGCCTCTCATCCTACCTGACAGCGCAAATACCCCAGGCTGAAAATTAGAAAATGACCCCTCGTCCCAATGAGTGCAATTCCTTCCTCCGTGACCTCTGACCAGCTCCTCATCAGAACGGATGTTACTATTGTGATTATTTTCCTAATGCATACTTTACAAATACTACTCCCACCCATGTGCCGTCATCTCTTGAACCCTTACATGGGCGGTGTGCTGCTGAGCACCTGTCTCCCCCACACAGGGGAGATGGAAGGTGGTGAGACCCAACGAGAAAACGCCACAGAGCTGGCGGCACTCGGCAGGTGCCCTCAGGGCCAGTGCCCACCAGGTGTGGGCGCTGCCTCTCCCCCAGGAGCCCCTGCCCCCTGCCGGTGGCCTCTCTGTCCAGAGGACCCCCAGGCTCCCTGAACAGCTTTCCCGATGACACTGAGCCCCCTGGAGTTGCTGGGTGTCCCAGAGCCTCCGGAGGGACAGGAGCCCGCAGTGCTGTCCCTGGGGGAAGGCGGTCGGTTACCTTCGTCGCCGTCGAAGGCGTAGGCGGCCAGGCGCAGGGTGGTGGCGCAGACGCTGCAGCGGAAACACTCTCTGTGGAAGAAGTGGCCCTCGGCGCTCAGCCGCTCCATCACGTACACGCGCTTCTTGCAGAAGTAACAGGTGTCGCTGCCGCCCAGGTTCAGGGGAAAGGCCTTTCGTGTCGTTTCCTGGGGGGCACAGGGCATCAGAGAGAAGAGCAGGGTGTTAGGAGCTGTGGAATGCGAGGCCCCGGCTGTTAGAAACTCCAGCATGATCGTGGGGACGTCGTGGCTCCTATCTGCTGCTCACGTCACTGCAGATGCTGCAGCAAAGAGTGAGTGGGAAGAAACGCTCCCCACACAGCCCCCAAAACTGCAGGGGCTGCTGTCCATTGTATACCAGGCTGGCCGGCCACAGGCAGGCCTGGGGATGGGGTGGCCTGTCCCCCAGCCCGGCGGCCCGGGTTTCGGGAGGGGGTGATGTCTCCTGGTCTAGGTGTGGGCATCTTCCACAGATATGCCTGCCCAGTGACACCCTCTCCAGGAGCCTGCCCCAGGGTTAAGCACTGTCGGGTGTAGAGTGTGGTCACTGAAGGAACGTTTTCTACATCTTTTGTCCCCTGCAGCGACTTAAGTCAGGCAGGGAAAGTTGTGGCATCAAAACTGTTCAAGAAAAAAACACACAAACTGTTCAAGAGAACTGCAGAAAAGGGAGAGGCTGTGCCCCACAGCCAGCAGGCTCCAGCAGGACTCCTAAATGCAAGGGGGTGGGGGAGGGGAGCGCAGGGGTGCCCCTGGGCGATTCTAGGGAATGTGCCGAAAGGAAGCAAAAGGGACTGTCAACTCAAATCTCTGGTGATGGTGTGAGTGGCCATCCTTTGGAGAAAGGGAGAATTAAAAGGGATGTTTTTCCACCACTGAATTCTCAACCTAACGCAAAAGGGCTACTTGGACACTAAACATTGACAGAAAGGGATGTCCGACCATGTGGAGGCCTCGCCGGGCCTTCTGCTGAGCTCCCCGGCAGCAGGGAAGGTGCTCGGCCTTGGGAAACGACCCCCAAGGTGGTTTGTCTTCAAGGATACGCAGCCTCCCTCTACCTCTGCTCTGATCCGGCCATTCCCGGCCCCTCTGTCCACAAGAAGGGGCCCCTTGGAGAGGGCTGCCCTCCTCTCTGGGTCCTGGGTGCCCTCCCCGGGAGGCCAGGGCCGGAGTCTGTGGGGGAAGCTGGGGAGGGTGTGAGTTCTTACCAGGTCTGGAGAGGTGGCCTGGGCCTTAGGTCTGTGATCATTCATGTACAGATTGACCAGGACTTCGGCTGCAGCCCCTATTCCGCTGGACACTTTCCCTACCGTCAGCTACCCGCGAGCAGAGGTAGAGGAGACAGAGACAAGGCAAGGCCGGTTAGCACCGAGAAGGAAACAGGAACAGGCTGGAAGTGGGAAAGGGCGCCACATGCAAACAGCACCCGGTGTCCTGCGACAGGCAGGCCGGGCCGGGGCGGGCCGCAGGCACGCTGCAGATGGAGCAAAGGACAGAAACGGAACCCTGTGACCCCCGGGGAGCCTGGCGACTCGTAGAACTACACCCACTGGGGGTGCAGGGCCTTCAGGAGTTACTACTCAGTGCACAGATGGGGTGAACAAGTCCAGAGAGAGGAGGGATCTATCCAAGGTCACTTAGCAAATAAACGGAAGATCCAGGACGCTGCTCCCGTCGCCTGACTCCCACCCCCACCCAGGTTCCTCTCCACGCCTGTCTCCTCAGCGGCTGGGACGACTCGGGCTGCTTGGCCTGCTTTCCACCCAAAGGCATGTTTGCACCTGTGTCACCGGAGCCTCCAAAAGCCTGCGAGGCACAGAAGCTGAGCAAGGGAGACCAAGAGCTCCGGAACTGAGACCTCACAGACAGACAGCTGAGCCGCAGCAGCCCTCCTACGTACGGAAACCCTGCCCCTTGGAGGGCTGTCCGCTGTTGCTCAGTGAGCACGGAGCCCCCGCCTGGAGGAAGGGTAGGGCCCCGCGTCACCACTGCTGAGCTCAGGTTTCAAGTTGAATGAAATGGGGAGGATCGTGCCTGCCTTGGATCTGCGGTAAGAACCGAGAGACATGGGGCAAAGTGCCTGGTGCTTAGCCGGGGCTGGGCCAATAGGAGCCTGACTCCTCCCTCCCGCCTTCCTCTGACTCCGGAGGCTGGCGGCAGCCAGCCCTGCAGCTCCATGTCCCCAGGGAGCGATGGCTGTGCCTGACCAGAGCCCCTCCAGGCCAGGACCACAGTCCACCCTGACAGTCAAAGCAGGGGCTGGCCTGGGAGTGGAGCCGGCTCCTGGGGCAGGTGGAGGGCTCAGGATGAGGACCTTCACTGTGGGCTCCAGGCAGCATGCCCAGAGGCCCCAGGGCCAGGGCCGGGCAAGACCAGCCCAGAGTAGGGGAGGCAGCCGTTCCATGTGGGCCCCAGGGATCACTGCCTGAAGGGTGGTGAGTGCCTGGGCTCCTGTGGGCATGATGGCCCATGGCTGCCTGCGAGCGCCTGGACCACCCCAGTGTGTGGAGGAGCCAGGAAGGGTGGGAGTTGGCAGCACAAGCACACAGGGCACACTCATCCACACACCCAGGACACGCAGCTGGTCCCCTCTCCCCACCAGCTCAGAAAGGCCGCCCAGGAACGCTGCAGTCTCCTCTGCAGGGCGGCGAATGTGCGCAGTCTGAGATTCCTGACCCCGTGACCCTGCAGGGAGGGGGCTCAGACCCTCACCATCCTCCGAATCCAGCTTTCTGGCAGATGTGGCCAGAGAGAGCTGTGATTTAGGCTGAAGGCCTTCGGGCACAGGCTGATGGCCATTGGGGGAGCACATAGCAGGGACCTGTGTGTGGGTGATGGATGCCCTCAATCTATATCCAGACTGCTCTGGGCAACAGCAAAGCACAGGGCGGCAGGCTCCCCCGGCTCCCCACCTTCTGGCAGCGATGCCCATGCTCAGAACCTGAGACCTACTCCTCGGGTTCCAGCCAAAGCACAGGCGTTGCAAGGGAATGAGCGGGAGGGGCTGCCGAACCAGCTGGAGGAGTGACACTCACCCTCCTTCTCACCAAGGGAACCCCAACCTAACAGCAACGTTGGACCCATTGCCCCAGACCATGTTTGTGGTTGTGGGGGATTGTGGGGAATGTGGCTGCGGGCGACTGGTCCCTCGACTTGACAAAGCCTGCCCCTCTCAGGAGCAGCAGCTGCCAGGCCGGTCTGCCCATTCCCCGCTGGCCCAGCCTGGGAGAGATTAGTCAGGATTCTGCTTTCTAGCGCATGCTCTGCAGTTGTCACGAATGCCAAGACCCTTGGCTCCTGCTTTCAAGAAACGCTCAGGTGCACTGGCTGAGGACAACATGCTACTGTTTGCCTGAGGCTCCATCCCCTGACAGGTCCCCAACACGGGCCCCTCAGCTAGGGACTGCAGAATATGAAGAACTTTCTGGTTTTGTATCAAAATAAAGAGGAAAGGCCAGATTTACCTCCCTGTCCATCCACACTGCCCTGGCGTGGCCATGTCCACTGGCCCAGCGTGGGGACTGGCTCCGTGTGCTTCTCCAGAACGGCACCATGGTGATGCCGGGATACCCACGTGCAGTCACTGACTCCCCTGAGTTAGCAGAGACCGAGGCTGTACTTTCTGGGGCTTTAGCTACACGTCCCTAATGAGGCCTCATTAACCACTTAGCTAATAAGCACTTGGTATCGCTGAGCTTCCGTGTAATCCTGACTTAGGGAGCAATTAAGGAAGCACGCAGAGGGCTGTGCGGTTGCTGGGGGTGTCGCCCAAACACATCTGTGCAGCGTGAGCCTGCTCAGTGGTTCTACCAGCATAGGGCACCGTCCAGTCCCCTGGCCAGGGGCTGTCAGGGTGAATGAGGGCCGACCTGACCAGAGGCCCCTTCCTCCCAGTTGCATCCACTTCCCACTCGGTGACAGTGGCTGTGCCTCGTGTGGCACTGGGCTCCCAAGAGCACTTGGCATCTGCCAAGTTAGTGAGTCTAAAGCACCACCATTGGTGCAGCTTCACATGTCTGCGCTCTGGGACGTTTCTCCTCCTTGGACAGCCTGCACAGGGCTCTGCACGAGTGAGAACAAAGGGGCTCACCAAGGATGAGCGGCTGGCTTTTCTCAGCACAGATTCTAACGGTGATGTAATTACTGCCGCAGGCACCATCGCCCGAGGCTGCAGACGATGGCTAGATCTCCACAAGGAGACATTCCTAAAGCAGTCCCATCACTCCCAGCTCGGAATAGGGTGGTCGCTGCTGGCTGTTGGAGCCTTTCTCACCTGCTCCCAGCCGGCCTATCTCCCCTCTGGTTTGCATTCCCTGACGTCATGGCCCCATCTTATTCACCTCTACACCCCTGGCACGGAGCGGAAGCGCTGAACGAAGGAGGAAGCAGGCTCCTGGGCCCTTTTGTCTCCAAACAATGGTAATGTCCCCCCCACCACCACCACCTTGGACCTGGAACTCAGCCACGAATACCAGGTGTCCAGGCTGTGCTCCTCCGCAGAGCTGGGCCACCTGTGGCCACCGGGCCTGCGGTGAGCCTCAGAGAGCCCACACGGGTCAGGCTGGGTGAGAGGGACGCTCCCAGGGCCTCGGAGCGGGGGGCCCACGAGAGGAGAGGTTTCCGCAGGCAGGGCCCGAGGACCTCTCCTGGGCCTGCTGGGCAAGGACGTTCCTCACTGAGGAGTTCCTGCCTGGAAGCAGCAGGGAACAGGCTGGAGGACCCGAGTCCTCAGCCACATGCCAGGGGAAGGGAAGGGGAAGGGAGGGCAAGGTGAGACCCCCTTGCCTGAAGGGGTCTGGATATCACATGCTCAGAGCTGAGACACAGGCAGGCCTTTGGGGCTATGACAGTGCCCCCCCCCCCCTCCAACCACCACCACCTACTCCCCTAGTGGGAGCCAATATCTGCGCCTTTGACTCTGGTACCCGGCACCATGCTCTTCATCACATGCATTTAACACTCATGGCCTGCGAGGTGGGTCTTACAGTCATGGGCAGCTGGGGCTCTGGGAGTTCCAACTCCCTACGGCCGCACTGCTCCCAAGTGGCTAGGATGGAAACGGAAACCCGAAGGTGACTTCTTTGCCTTCAGAGAGGACTCAGCATGCATTTTAGGTAAGTGAGCTTTCTTCTAGAATTCTCCTCCACTCGGGAAAGAGCACATTTACTGCTTCAGGCATTTTTACCGCAGGCAAGTTCACTGCATTATTCCAGTCACCCTGAGGAGCAGCCGCTGTCATCTCCGCTCTACAGGTTAGGGAACTGAGGCGCTGAGCGGTCCGCTGGCTTGTCCCAGGCCACGCAGGAATCGGTGCTCTGACTCCAAGCCCATATCCTTCTCCCTACAGCATCCTGCCTCCCTGCCACCAGCACGCCACACAGTAAAACCGCCCCGGCTGGGTTATACGTAGGACACATCCAACAAGCTGCCTAGTGTGTCCCTGGGACAGAGAGAAGGACAGTGAGGTTGGAGGCAGCCTTGAGATCTACCCTGTGTCAGATGAGACCAAGGCAGGTTGCTTCCCACGACTGCCCCGTTTCCCTCGAACATGCAAAGCTCTAGAGTAAACCCTGCAAATCCAGTTTTAAAGCAAACACCCAGGAGGGGAGAGAAAGCTACCTTTGCAATGCACACTGCTCTCAGACCCAGGAGGACTAACCACAGTCTCCAGCCCCGAGAGGCCGTCCCTCTTGCTCAGCTGAGCAAACACTCAGCTGCTACCTTGTTCGTAACAATAGCTCAGCAGAGGGCACATGGCTAGCAGCCGGGGCAGAAGCCTGATGGGCGGTGGCCGCCCTTCTGAAATGAAGAAGTTAACTAATGGATGAGGGGGGCTGACCCGCTGCAGGTGGGCTGGTTTGATGGGATGGATGAGTCTGGTGGTGCTGAGGGCGTAAGACTGGATGTGATTCCATAGTCTAGGTCTAGAACAGCGGTTCTCAACCTGTGGGTCACGACCCCTTTGGCGGTTGAATGACCCTTTCACAGGGGTCGCCTAAGACCATCCTGCATATCAGATATTTATATTACGATTCATAACAGTAGCAGCATTACAGTTATGAAGTAGCAACGGAAATAATTTTATGGTTGGGTCACAACATGAGGAACTGTATTTAAAGGGCCAGAAGGTTGAGAAACACTGGTCTAGAAAGACAAGATTCTGGGGTAAGAATCTGGGCCCTAAATGAGAAGCCCTCAAGATTCTCTGAAACTCTTCAGGCCAAAACTAAACAAATAAAAAAAAAAAACCCCAGCAGTATTACTCTGAAATTTAAGGCAGAACATTAGTCTGAGAGGGTGGGTTTGTGTAGTCTGAAGGCAGTCGGTGGCCCAGGTTTCTGTCCCCGTGAGTAACATGTGCTCCTCATGGCAAGTCCAGCTAAGTCTGCTCCCATGAGGAGGTGATATTCCCGGATCCACAGAGTTGCAGTGTGGGGCCTTGGGTAGGAGCAGGGACAGGCGGCCGGCCAGGAGTGGCCAAGGACTAGCGTCCGTTCCCACGTGCACTTCCCTTACCCCAGCTCCCCTGAATGGAGACAGACTTGGGTCACTGGGCCGCGAGAGAAGCCCGCAATCTGTTGGAAAAAGATACAAGGCCCCCGGCTCTCAGGAGGGAGGTTCCCTGAGCCCCACCAACTGAATGACGTTGTTTGTCCCCGAATTGTCACTTACTGTAAGGGGCAGGCATTTCTTCTACGAGGAGACCTCACTCTGCTGGATTTTGCATGTGCACAGCCCATTGCCAAGTCAATGGTGGGGCGTGGTAAGAGAGGGAGGGAAGTTGAGGGGGGAAGTTGGCCATACAGCTGGCAACATTCTCTCCTACGTGCCTACAATGGCTTTACGGTGGGAGCTGGAGGGCTCTGTGGGTGTCAGGTGCAAACTTGGGTGCTTTTTGCAAATGGAGAAACTAAAGCACAGAGAGGGCAAGTGACTTGCCAGGGGTCCCAGGGTGGCCCTTCCTGAGAGCTCCCCAATCATTCCCAGCCACACTTCTGTGAAAGGCACATAAGATGAATGCTATTAAAATAGCCCAGTTATACCATCGTTTGATGGCCAAGGCTGGCTTAGGAGATGGGGTAAGAAAAAAGAAAAACCAGGGAGAAACATGGAACAAAGGAACAAAGAACGAAAACTCTAGAGGTGGTAGCCAGGGGACTGGGGGTTGGCCATCCCAAAGTCCACCCCGTTTGCAGCCCTCCCTCCATTCGCACTGGGCCTGCATGGCGCAGAGGAGAGAACCTCCGGCTGAGGCCAGGACCCCAGGCACTCGTCTCCTCCCCGTTTTCTGTTCCGTGGCTTCTGCTCGGTTCCCACTTTCTCAGGAAGAACCTCCTGCTACCCCATTGAAATTGCTACCCTCCCCTTCCACGCCAAGTCCCTGCTATCTGCTAATTTTCCATAGGAAGTATCATCTTATCTTCTGACATATGGCATAACTTACTTCTGTATCATATTGTTGTTGGTTACTCCCCCTACTAGGCGGCAAGTCCCATCAGGGCAGGGACATAACTCCTGCTCGCTGATGCGCATCCCAAGAGCCTGAGATGCTCACACCAGGCTGTCACTCAACAAATACTTGTCTAATGAGTGAACGCTTCCTCACTGACTCGCTGAGTGCCATCGGTGTGACGCTGTTTAAAGAGCCATTGGGGAAGCGGCGGCCGGGCCTCCTGCGATGCTGTGAGGATGCTGAGACAGGAGACAGCGTCTGTCGCACCCAGACGCCCCACATGCACCCAGGCAGCTGCCTTTTGCCGCCACCTAGAGAACTAATACCTACGGGAAACCACGCCAGGGAAAGCTGGGAAGTGTGGTGGCTCTGCCCTCAGCCCTGACAGGGCAGTGAGCAAGCCAGGCCATCCTGAGGTCAAAAGAAAAGCAGGGGCAACAGAGGGCCTTGACCAGGACCAGCCAGAGAGGGGCTGGGCCAGAGACAAGCAAGGCGTGGGCCGACCGCCCAGCCCCGAGCATGAGCCACTGCCTGTCTATGCACAAGTGCCCGTCTATGCACAAGTGCCCTCACCTTTATCCTCCTGTCAAGGGTGACGGTGACCTTTTTCCACAGCAGGAAGCACTGCCCAGGGAAGGGCAAAAAGGCTGCTCTGAAGCCTTTTGGTGAGGCTGGTGACAAAAATGCCAGTCTCCACCCATGCAGCTCACCATCATGTGAGCCAGGAATCATGCTCTTGCTGATGAGAGGATGGAGGCCCAGACAGGTGAGGAGACTTAAGGTCAAACAGCTGATCAAAGGCTGACCTGGGACAAAGGTGGGCATCTCAGCCTTGGCTATTTTCTTCTTCTTCTTTTTTAAAATATATTTGTATTGATTTCAGGGAGGAAAGGAGAGGGAGAGAGAGAGACAGAAACATCAATGATAAGAGAGAATCATTGATCGGCTGCCTCCTGCACACCCCACACTGGGGATCGAGCCCGCAACCCCGGCATGAACCCTGACTGGGAATTGAACTGTGACCTCTGGTTCATAGGTTGACGCTCAACCACTGAGCCACACTGGCCGGGCAGCCTTGGCTGTTTTCAGTGGACTTGAAGACAGAAAGTGTGTTTCTCCATTCCAGGGATGTGTCACACCATGATGGGGACCTTGGGGCGGGGAGGTGAGGGGGGGGCTGATAAAATTCCTTGCTCGTTCCTTTCTTAGAGAGGGTATCAACACCCTTCTTCCCACAGTGGTGGAGGGAAAGGAGACCTAGTTCCATCTACACTATGAGGCAATTCCTAATTTCCCACTAATGCAGCAGCAGGGGGATGGTTTGTGCATCACCTAACAGCTAGAGGCAAATGAGTAGTAACTCTGATGGGGACAGTTAGCCCCGCCGGCCAAGCTCAGCCCAGGCGACTGCTAGACACACTGGATGTGTTCAGAGGAGCAGAGACTGTGGGGAAGAGACTCCAAAGCCACTGCCACACGCTATGGCTAAAGGAGTGGCCTCATGCCCGTTTCCAGGCTCATCCATTCCACGGCCACGCTTCTCCGGAGGCTGCCCTCTCCCTCCCAGCCTGGGCGTGTTCTCGGCGTATTAGGTATCAGGAGGACAAAGGGAAACACGAAAAGTGCCCAGAGCCCACATTTAACAGTTGCTCACGGTGCTTTTCATGATCAATTTAAACGGAGGTAGCTCCCCACCTCCTTCTCCCTCCCTCCAAGCCAACCTCTGCATGCTACCTTCTAGATTCTAGAACATGGAGAAGAGCCTTCCGTGGCTCTCTGGAAGAGGACCCAATGCAATTCCTTAACGCGAGAAGAATGGGCTCGCTTTCATACTCACTCTCCGCACCCCTAAGAATACTTTTATCCCCAAGTCCAAGTCTCACCAGAATCCTGACCCTCCATCCATGAAGCCCTGTCTGCCTGCCGTGGCACATGTCCGGCCCTTCCTCAAACACCCTCCCCTCGCTTCTCTCAGCAAATCCTCCTTATAGCCCTCAACACTCAGCCCCAAGCTCCCGCCTGCGAGTCCTGCCAGGCCTCTCCCCTCTGAGCTCCTGCAACCTTGCCCTTTCTGCCTCTCACAGAATTAATGGTTAGTATTATATTAGGTTCACCACATAAAACTGCCATTTTGTTAGGTCAAAAACAGCCAAATAAGAGCGATTTCATATGGCAAAGAGTTACTTATTTCTAGGCTGATGTGCTGTTTTGCCATCTACTGTAGTAAGAGAAACCTCCTGTTCATTTCCTCAGCACCTGACCCAGTGGCTGGCATACGGTGTGCGTCCGGCTAAAGCTCGCTGGACGAATACGCGGTGCTAGACGAGCTTTTGAGGGCTGCCTGTTTCTGCTCTGTTGCTGGGTCCAACACAAAACCAGAACCAAACCCGGGACCGTTGGAAAGTACCTTGCAGGTTTCCACCTCAGCCAGGCCGAGCTCAGCTGGCTGCGCGGGCCGAGCAGAGCAGGCACCTTGGAACATGCAGGGAGTGGGGGAGCTAATTGTTCGGGGCAACTACCTTTCTGGCAGGAGAAACAGAGTCAACAGCCGGTGGAGAGGAAGCGGCAGCTGGGTCAGGAGACGGAGGGCAGGAGGGAGGAGACGGAGGCTGAGTGGGAGACAGGCCTTTCGAGAGTAGTTTGTTCTGCACAGAACAGAAACAGAGGAAAGTGATTATCCCCGGAGAAGGCCCAGTATGCGCGCCTGGGTGCAGCCCCTGCCTGCGCATGCGAGGAGGGGAAGGGACACGCAGGCCCGCCTCTCGGGACCCAGCGGAGGCCTCTGTCTTTGGAGCCCGCAGGGCTGTCTGGCTCCTGGCTACATTTCTGCTCCAACTGCTCCAACTCCCTTGTCACACTGGAACAGCTGGAGCAGGTCCATCCTGCTCCTGCCTGTGTCTGCCACAGACACCAGCGAAGTCCTGAGGCCCTCATTTCAGAGCTTGGTATAAAGTGGCAGGTGCAAGCTTAGGAAAGGAGAATCCTGGGCTACTTCGGGGCAGATGGCCTCTGCAGCTGCAGACACCTGTGCCACCTAAACATGAGCTAAATCAGCGGTCCTCAACCTGTGGGTCGCGACCCCTTTGGTGGTCGAACGACCCTTTCACAGGGGTCGCCTAAGACCATCCTGCAGATCAGCTATTTACATGACGATTCATAATAGTAGCAACATTACAGTTATGAAGTAGCAACGAAAATAATTTTATGGTTGGGCCACAACATGAGGAACTGCATTTAAAGGGCCAGAAGGTTGAGAACCACTGAGCTAAATAAATGCAAAGCCTCCTTCCCAGGCCAGTGACTCTGCCGAATAGCAGAGGACTCAGGTCTGGAGGAGACTGAGTGAGAGCAGCAGACAGGAATGTTCTAGAGACCAGGTTTGCTGCAAGAGAGCGCCTCACACATACAGGCGCTGTGGGACCTCATATCAATTCTTTCATCTCCTTGCCTGCACACGCTCTTCTTTTCTGCAAGTTTCTAAATAAGTTCCTGGCTCGCGGGGGCTGTGCTTTGTATTCTAAGGCAAAGCCATTCTCCTTGGCTCCGCGCTGCCTTTTGGGGGAGCAGAGTACAGGTTACGGCAGGGGTGGGCAAACTTTTTGACTCGAGGGCCACAATGGGTTCTTAAACTGGACCGGAGGGCCGGAACAAAAGCATGGATGGAGTGTTTGTGTGAACTAATATAAATTCAAAGTAAACATCATTACATAAAAAGGGTACGGTCTTTTTTTTTTTTAGTTTTATTCATTTCAAACGGGCCGGATCCGGCCCGCGGGCCATAGTTTGCCCACGGCTGGGTTACGGCATGGGGCTGACCCCTTCCTCAGTGTTTCCCCGATCAAGGCCACGGGGAGATTCTCATCAGGCCCCCAAACATCATGAGCAACTGGGCTGCTTTCACCTTAAAGGCGCTGTCATATAATTCTTGCAACTGAGCAGCTTTTCCTCTTTGTGTCTAACAGCCCGTGTTTCTGTTCAGTAACGTTTGCCTTTGATCTGAGCTCACTTTCCTCTCTCGGTTTCCCCTTTGTTCTGACTTATCTACCTATGTTGAGTGTTCTTATTTGCATCTGTTTTAGACAGCACCTTGAACTCCTTAGTGGCGTGACAGATGAATCGTGCCTCCTGCTATAAAAGCAGCGGGACGGAGGGCACGGCGCTCCAGAGGCTGAGTCGCGGCCGCCTCACGGGCTCCTGGGGCTCTGAACCCCGTTTACCTGCGGGAAGTCCCCATGGCCAAACATGGAGGCCAGGTGAGCCGCCTTCTCCTTAATGTTCTTTTGGTGAAATTCCCTGTTGGCCAAGTTCTGAGCCCTCTTCTGCAGCCAAGGCGAGAAAGGAGAAAGAAAAAGAGAGAGTGACAGAGCCTGGGATTGTGGGGTGTGGGGGGCAGTCAGGCAGGCTTGTCTCACTCCCCACACACAGGACGGGGGACAGGGCACGAACAGGCAGAGAAGGAACCCACCCTGGGCAGGCGGAGGAAGAAGGGGAACAGAGGGCACCCCGGACTCGGGAAGAGGCAGGGCCCAGGGCGAGGCTTTCACCTGGAGAATCTTCTCCTCCACTAGCTGCAGCCGCCGCAGCACCCCCGACAGGGCCAGCGCCCCCTGGCAGGCAGGGTTTTCTTCGCGCCCCCCCAGCTGCAGGTCAGACTGGGCTCGGGTTCTGCGGGGCCGGCTCGGGCACTCGCCACCGGGGGACACTTGGTTTATCTCTCGGAGCACATGCCCCGTCACAACCACGGAGGGGAGCTGGAGAGAAGACAAATCAAGCTTCCTTCCCTACTAGGGCCCTTGCATCGCCCCCAACATGAGGACCCCCAACATGAGGACCCCCAGGAGGACCAGGGGCCCAGGGCGCACCAGGTGTCACCTTGAGTAAGATTCCAAACTAACCTCAGGTGCTGATGGTCTACCATCTGCATCAGAATCACCTGATCTCTCCTTTTCTTTCTTTATTGTTATTTTTTTACATTTCCTTTTTAACTTAACTTATTGAGGTAACATTGGTTAATAACATTATATAAATCTGACATCCTCCTTAACATGATTATTGGGCCTCCTTCCAGACCCACTGAATCAAAACCTGTACAACCCGTGTTCTCAATCCTAGACGCACACCACAGCCACCGGGGCCCTTTAACAAACTAGCCAAGGCTGGGCCTGACTTCCGGAGGTTCTAATTTAATTGGTCTTGGGATGGGCACCAGATATTGCTATTTTTTTAAATACCCATTTTTTTAATTGAAAAAATGGTTCTTTAGGTAATTCTTATACACTAAGACGACATCTCTGCTTCATACCCCCACTGACCTCATTCAGCCTCCACTGCCCAGAAGCAACACACATGTCTCATGCTGACCAGCCATCTCTGAATGCTGTGGTCAAAACAGTGAGTCTGTGCAAATTCCAAACCCAGAGATGCTGGCCGGGGAAAGCCACAGTGCCGGGCTGCCGCTGCGCCTGCACACCACACGGGGCCTTGTCTCCTTGGGCGCCAGGAGGCCTGAGCCACACCCCAGCCTTCCCCCTTCAAGGCGTGCAGCCAAGCGGCCACCTACGCCCATTCCACCATCACTGCCACTTTCTCATCCCTTTACACGTCAGCCTATGTACGTGGTCTGCAGCTAACGCTGTGTTCCGGGGCATCCGACAAAACAGACAGCAGACCAGGTGGTGCGGTCTGTGTCCCCAATCAGAGCACCAGGAGCACCGTGGTTGGTCAGCCGATACCCCCGACTGGCTGAAGGACCGCATGTTGTGCCTGCCTTCCCAGAGAACCTATGATCAGCCCTACTTGGGCACGCAGAGGCCGACTGAGCCCACCCCTCTGCACCAGGGGCCCCTCTGGCTTCACCAAGACCCCATCCACTGGAAGGAGCCCTACCTGCCTTTTCAGAGGAGGCGGTGGGCTGGCCGTGAGCTCTTCCGGCTGGAGACAGCAAGAGTGAGCAGGAGGGTCAGAGGACGAGCGAAGGACAGGCTTACCTACCCCCGAGACATGGCGTTCCTGGGAGGAGGACGGGGAGTCCAAGATAGCAGCCGCAGGAAACACGAAAGAAAAGGCCGAGTCAGACTGAGAGGACAGGAAGGGAGGAAGGGAGGAAGGGAGGAAGGGAGCGAGAGTTTTCAGGTACAGAGAGAGCGAGTGTGCCCTGGGCTGAGGTCCGGCGAGTCCCCCCCCCCCCCCCTCCAGGAAACCAGAGCCCTGGCTCTCTGCGCAGGTGGACAGCAAGTCCCAGAGTCCCCTCCTCAGGGACAAGGTGGGAATTCAGGGAGGCCTTGCTGTTGGCTCAGACCCGGACACTGGACAGGCCCTGCCAGAGCCCATGCCAGGCTGGGGTGGCCGGCCCCGGAGTCTCCTGGAAATGGAAGAGCTTCCCGCCTACCAGGGGACGGGAGCTGATGGGAGAAGCTCCAGCAACACTGGGGGCTGCAAGGGACCCAGCCTGCAGAGGGGCAACTGAGACAAAACGTTAGAGTAGGAAGTCTCAGGACATGACCCCCTTCTATGAAAGCCTGGCTTCCTGGGAAGGTCTGTTTGTCTGGAGGAGCAGGGTCCACCTCAAAGCCAGGGGGACCTCTATGATCACCTAAAAGCTGAATTAACCTAGCGTCTGCCCTCCTCCTGAGAGGAGCCTCATCTGTCATGGGACAGGTATTCTCCAAAGAAAGACCAACCCCCAAGCTTTGGTAATGTGGCAGTGGCCTCCCAGAGGCCTTTGGGGGAGCGAACTAAGCCATGCAGCGCAGACCCCAAGCCAGAGTCCCTGGTCAGACACTCAGCCTTGCCAACCTGACCCGAGGGAGTAGGGAGAGGCACCACAACACTTGGGAAGTCAGTCCCCATTGCTGCAGGCCCACAGGGAGCTAAGACCCGTGACTCAGTTTCCCCTTGGTTGTGTGGGTCTTCTCACCAAGGACTTGGTGCTCTCCCAGGCAGCCAACACTCTAAAGCAGTGGTTCTCAACCTTCCTAATGCCGCGACCCTTTAATACAGTTCTTCATGTTGTGGTGACCCCCAACCATAAAATTATTTTCGTTGCTACTTCATAACTGTAATTTTGCTACTGTTATGAATCGTAATGTAAATATCTGATATGCAGGATGTATTTTCATTGTTACAAATTGAACATAATTAAAGCATAGTGATTCATCACAAAAACAATATGTAATTATATATGTGTTTTCCGATGGTCTTAGGCGACCTCTGTGAAAGGGTCGTTCGACCCCCAAAGGGGTTGCGACCCACAGGTTGAGAACTGCTGCTCTAAAGCTTCCTCCTACTGTACATCTCATCAATGGCTGCAAACCAAGTCATGGTTGCAAAGTGTAAAACCAAACTAGGGAAAGGATTCTTCTCTCATGCACAACAGGCATGGCAAACTGCGGGCCTCTGGCCAAATCGGGCCTGCAGCCTGTTTTGTAAATAAAGTTTTATTGGAACACATGCATGCACATTTGTTGAGGTATTGTCTACGGCTGCTTCCATGCGACAATGGCAGAGTTGAGTAGCTGCAGAGAGATCAGATGGCCCCTGAAGCCTAAAGTACTGGCTACCTGGCCCCTTTTAGAAAATTCTGCTGACTCCTGGTCTAGAAGAAGGCTCGCTTGAGCCAGGCGTGGCTGGCACACCTGAAACCCATCCCTAGCCAGAACATTTCTGCCGGCTTCTCAGTTCTGGTCACCGAGAAGGCCGGTCCAGTGAGCATGTGATGGGGCTCACCTGCTTCAGGAGCGAAGGGTTCCGAGAGCTCTCCTCGAACTTGGCCAGCAGCTGACTTGCCATGGACTTGACTTTGTTTTGATTTCCACCTTCTTTACTGACGCTGCCCTCGTGACTGGAGCCCAAACTCCGGCTGGAAAAGGCTGGCCGCTGCAAAGTCCAAATCAGCGCATTGGTGGTGGGGTCCCAGAACCCAGATATCAGGGAGGGGGCCTGGGGGCTGAGGACAGGGGACTAATTTCCGGAAGAAGGAGACCCTCCGTGGGCTCAGGAAGTGAGGCACAAGCAGCAGGCGATGCCCAGGGACGGGCACAGCCAGGCTTGGGAGCCCGAGAGTTAGGGTTTGCATCCTGACTCTTCCACTTCCCAGCCCAGTGACCTTGGCAATGAACTTCCCTAAAGTTTCTGCATCTGTAAAATGGGAGCATTACCCATTTCACATGGTTGTCACACACACACACACACACAAATCAAATATAATAATGAAGCGGCGAGCAAAATCATTTTCAAAATACATCCTGTGGCTCCCAAGAGGTGAACAGCAGGTGTGTGTGTGTGTGTGTGTGTGTGTGTGTGTGTGTGTGTGTGAAGGGAGCAAGAAGGGTGTCTGTCAGGCACAGGCTCTGGGCATCTTCCTCCTTCCTCCTCAGCACCCATTCCCAACTCCAACCTGCCCTGCTCTCTTGGTGCTACCATTTAAAAACAACGTTTAATTGTGAAATAATTTTGGATTTATGGAAAAATGACAAAGATATAGCACAGACGGTTCCTGCAGAGCCTTCACCCAGCTGCTCATAGTGGCAGCATCGGGAGCAATCCCGATACTGTCACCGGAACGAAGGAATCCACCCCAGCGTGCTGCCATGAACTGCAGACTCGATTTGGACGACGCCAGTTTTTCCACACGCTTCCTTGTTTGGTTCCAGGATACAACCCAGGACCCTACATTGAAGTAAGCCATGATTTCGCCTTAGTTCTCTCCCCTCTGTACAGTTTCTCCATCTGTCTTTGTCTTTTACGACTTTGGCAGTTTCAAAGGGGATGGGTCAGCTCTGTGTGCAAAGTCCCTTAATCCGGGTGCTCTGATCTTCCTCGTGGTTAGGCCGGGTTATGGATTTTGGAGAAGGATGCCGGAGGTGAAGGGCTCCTCTCGGTGCTTTATGCCAGGGTACATGATACCAACGTGACTAATGACGGGTGAGACGTGGGCTGTGACCTTTTGATTACGCTATTTTATGAAATGGAGTTCCAGCCCAATAGGCGTGGCTCAGTGGTTGAGCATCAACCTATGAACCAGGAGGTCATGGTTTGATTCCTGGTCAGGGCACATGCCCGGGTTTCAGGCTCGGTCCCCAGTGGGGGGCTTGCAGGAGGCAGCCGATCAGTGATCCTCTCTCATCATTGATGTTTCTCTTTCTCTCCCTCTCCCTTCCTCTCTGAAATCAATAAAAATACACATATTTTTAAAATGGAGTTCCATGTAAGGCTTCTTTAGCTCATCTGCTACAAATGAAACTTGGAAAATTACCAGTGTTCACGGAATGTCCGCCTCCCCTTCCCATAGGCTCTGCTCCCACAGGCCTTGGGGTGAAAATGGCACTGGTGTGTCCAGTGGGCAGTCTGCTTCCCCAGGAGACAACAAATCTCTGGGGCAGACATTCTCAGGACAATAAAGAGATTCCGGGGAAGCAGCAAGCCACAGTCCGTTGTTTTTCTAACAGACCCCTAAGAGCCGCAGCCCCGTGGGAAACCTTGTCTGTGTAGCCACCCTGAAGTGCTGGACAAACACCAACCGGAGTCACTGCCCACTTCAAAGTGGGAAGTGTGGCTGCACAGCCACCCAGCCTGGAGTGCAGAGCGGGCGAGTTCACTGGGGAGGTCACTGTTTGTACAAGGCCAACGTCACCGGGACAGTGGGTCCTGCCGACAGCACTCCCCAGACGTGAATCACCAGGGGCTCCTTCAAAAGCAGGTTTGGGCTCAGTTGGTCCGGGGTGGGCCCTGAGACTCTGCATTTGTAACCAGTTGCCAGCTGATGCTGACGCTGCCGGTTCTGGGCCCACGCTTAGTGAGAACTGAGAAAGAATTATGGTTTGGGTAAATTTGACTTGGAAGCAAAAAAAGTTGGCTCAGAAAACAGCCCAGAGCCATCTCAGAAGGGACAGGTGCAACCGATTTCTTTCCACTCTCCCCTCCTGTGCTGCCACCAACAGAGAGAGCACAAACGGCCCCTCAAATAAGGCCTGCGTGGGAGGCAGGAGCAGACTCCCACCCGAGACAGAGTGCGTGCAAGGGACGCTCCTTAGGTGGAGGCCAGAGCAAACCCAGGCACACAGGCGAGAGCCAGCACCGTGACCGGGGAAACGGACATCTCTCCTCCAGTCACTCAGCCTCTGCTTCCTCCTCTCCATCATCTCCCGGTTCGCTGGCTCTGGCTCACAGCAGCACCGAGAGACGAGGAAGCCGTTCTTGAAGGGATTCCCCCAAAGAAATCCTATAAGGGTTCGGACAAGGGTGATTTCGAACTCAGTGGATAATACGCGTTTGAGCACATTTTAAGACATGAATGGAACTGCAGGCCTTATCAGCGCTTCCCTTCGAGCGTCCCAGAAAACGGGCTGAGCCATAGGCAGCGCCCTCTTCCCCATGGCGGGCCTGGTGGCTCTATTCGTTACAAAGTTCAGCTGTGAGGACCAGGGTGCTGATCCCGGTCAAGGCTTCCCCATGAAGCAAGTCACAGACATGAACACAATGTCGTAAAAATACACATTTCAGATGGAAGTCTTTTCTAAGCCCTATAACCCGGGTATAATGTGTTATACAAACGACCCCACGTGCCTCTGTGTCATAATCATGGCATCAGCCGTCAGGCTAGCTAGCGCTGGCCTCCCACAGTTCACTGACAGCACCTGGGCTTGCTTTCGGGGACTGGAACGGCCTTTTCAAGTGAAGGCATATCTCAGGTCTCTTTAAAGAGCTGCCTGGGGAAGCGGAACTGATACCCTCTTTCTCTGCTGATCAATTTTTCAGTAGCAGGAGAGCGACTGGCGCCTGGTTTTGACAAAGTAGCCTGTAATGTTCTCCTGTCACCAGAAGGTGGCACTTGCGGGCACTGGGACAGTGGCCTTTAAGACTCAAAGTGCAGAAAACACAAAACACAAAAGGTACAAACAATGACGGGGAGAAAAGCCGGACAGCTGGTGCCTCTTCACTGCTCACTATTGATAGTGATTACATATTGATCAGCCTAGGTGCCATAGATCAGGCCCCGCATGTTGCATAACATCTTATATCATCTTTAAAAATCCTGCCAGGTTTCATACATTTCAAATGTATCATTTGTATTTTACAGACGTGAGCCCCACCCTGGCTGGCTCTGTTTCTCAAGGTCACATTGCTAGTAAGCAGTGGAGCGAGGACCAGAACCCGACTGTTTTTCCACCAAGTCAAGCCTGGGACTGAGCAGCTCCAGAGAGAGGAGAGCAAGGAGGGCCAGGGCGGCCGGGCCTGTGGCCATGGGCTGTCAGGCCACGGGCCTCTGTTAAAACGGATGCTGTGCACACGAACCTCGTGCAGGCTGTTGAAGCCTCTCCGCCTCCGTTTGTTCATGTCGTTATTCTCTTCCGTTTGGTTGTCCACCTGCAAAGGCCAAGAGACCACCATGAGCTCAGGACCACCAAGGACCTCGAATCCACTGACAGCCCTGAGCCAGCACTGGGCCCGCCGCCCTGCCTGCCCAGGAGACAGATGGACATATCCCACCCTGCACCCAGAGCTCTGTTCGGGCGCAGGGGACAGGGTCTTCCTCCATCTGGGGAGCCAGTTTCTGACAGAAGGGGTGGGAATCACATCCCCAAATCCAGCTGAAACATCCCAAAACACAGACTCCCTGTGACAGGGCAGGGATCGTCCCCACGGTGAATGTGACCTCGGTCTCAGGCAGTGGCCTCCAGGCCTGCTGAAAACCTCCAGTGCTGCCTATGAGACACTGGCTCACCTCAAGGGCAGGATTCTCGGGCTCAGAGCAGCTGCCCAGGGATGTGACGGCCACTCGGACACCACCCCAGCTACCAGTGCAAGATAGTTTAACTTCAAAGGAGCACCAGACTTTGAACCCTACGGTGAGTGTACAGCCAGTGTGCCCAGGACCATGCGATTCATCGCTTTTTGTCCCTGGCATCATTATAATGCCTCCTTTCACCCTCAAAAGCATCCTGGTTTAGACAATAAATTACGTGGCTTCCCTACCAATAGTCTTTTACAGCCTACTTTCTGCTGCCTGAATCTGGACATTTACACCCAGAGACACCCAGAGAAATGTGCACTACCCGAGCCCATCACATCACCTCCGCGAGGACCACCCATGGGCACCCGCTGTCAGGCTGGAGCCTCAAAGGAATGAGTGGAACTGGACAGGTTGTGCTGCTGCGATGGGCTGGGCTGGGCTGGGTGTGAGGGCTGACTTAGTTCTTCCCCTGCACACTGCAGGATGAGTCCATTCTTGACAATGAAGTTAAGCCTACCTCTCTACCACAGTCTCTAGCTGGGGCCTTCTCCAAATGGCCAGCCCCCTGAGGACCATGGAATCACCCCACAAGTATGTCTCCCTCCTACGGGGAGCCTCCTCGGCCTCAGAGGGCCCTCCACAGCAGGCCCCAATCAAATCCTGGCTTTGGTCCCACTTGGGATGCAGCAGCCAGGGCGGCTGGCCACTCTCTCCGCTCCAACCCAGGGGTACCACCCCATCAGCCCTACACACCCTAAACTGGCCCAATCACAAGAGGATTCTTTTGCCTCCCAGTTGTTCTCGAACAACACTAATACTTTCGGTTGTTATTACAATAGATGCTAATATACCACACAATAGCAACAGCACTAATCCTACCACTGGAGTCCCTAGCACGGTCTGCTGTGTGCTCACTGGCTTCCAACAGAAAGCACCTGCTTCCCGAGTTCTTACACTCCCCCGACCCCTGACCCCTCCCCGTATTTACCAGGACCTTTAATATTTTCAAAGACGAGATCAACCAGAGCTTAGTCATTAATATTTGTTTAAAAATTTGACCCAGGCATCAAAAAAACAAAAACAGAAAACAAAAACCCCGACAGATCAAAGGGCCCGGCCGTCCCTCCCACATTCTCCTCAGCTCCCAGTAACTCATTATTCTGTGACTGGAAATTATTTCAGGCCCAACGCTTGGGCAAACACCAAGAGAAACAGATGACCTATTTGCAACAGCGTTGGGTCTTAGCGGCACAGGCTGTCTGGCCCGAGCTCCGCAGTCCGTGAAGGCCTCGCTGGCCTCGGACTGCAGCCTGTGGAAGCACAAGATGTCCTGCCCACCCGGCAGGAACACGCGGTGCAGCATCTTCGGGTTTTCCATTGTTTCTTGTTTGTTTGTTTGTTTCCACCTTAAATGAAGACTTGGCTTTTCCCTCAAGAACAACACATGTTATTCTCTCTTTTGCATTCAACAGCCGTGGGTGTGACTGTTCCAACAACCAGAGCCTGTCTAGGTCCAAGGCCAGGCTTAGCCGCAGGCCCACAGAAAGCACCTCTAGGGGAAGTGTGTGCAGCAGCAGCCACAGCTCCTCTGCTTCAGCCTGAGCCACGGGACAGTAAACCGTGGTCTGTGTGGAGAGGTGAGCAGTGAAGAGCTAGGTTAAAACTAAATGGTGGAGAAAACGCAAACCTAGACGTTTATGTATTTTTTTTTCTTAACTGTATATCTCTATTTGGGAACTAAAGTTGCCCCAGCACCCCCATCTCCTTGGGCTCTATTTTATTCTACAAAGAATTGGGTTGCAAGGAGAAAGAACATACTTATTGTGCCAGTCAGACAGAATGTGAGAATAAACCAGTAACTCACTTTCTTTTTCTATTAATATTTTCCATCCCTTTCACCTGAACTTTTTTTTTTTAAGTCATGATGTCCTAGTGACTTGTAAGATTCTGCACACCAAAAATCATTTATTAAACTAATTGGTATCTCCACTAAAAAAAAAAAAAAATTAGGCATATATCTCCCAATCTGATCATTTATTTGATCAGCACAAAATCACACTGTTCCCATATTGCCTGACTTAATATGAATTTAGCCCAAAGTAAACAAGCTTTGTATTTAGTTAGCCAGTATAACCTAATTGTGGAGAAATTAAGATCTGGGCCACAGGAAGAGAGACTGGCCAGCGTAGGCAGATGACCTGGTTGAGAAGGGTGGTTGCCATGAGATTTAGAAAGATGGCCAGTGACACTGCCAAGAGAGTCTGTTCTTCTTCAACGGCAGCGTAGAAAGGAAACATGGGTTCGAGTTCTGACATGAATTACTTCCTGGCTGTGTGACCTTAGAGGAATCACCTAACCTCTCTGATTTCAGTTTCCTCACTATAGGATATTACACTGTCATAACTGGTGTAAGGATCAATAAAGTCATTTATGTAAAACATTTCTTATAACATGAAGTGCTGTGTGTTAGACGCTGTCACTGAGGTTAATGCTAGTTAGCAGACATTAGAATTCTAGTTCTGACTTTGACATCCACCACCTACATGGCTTTGCAATTTAACCTCCCTACATCCAAGTTTCCGCATCTCGCTGGGATGAGGACACATTCCCCGCCTCCCTTAGAAGGGACGCGAGGGGCGAATGCGATACACAGGAAACTGTTCCCGATGCTCTAAGTGCTACATCGCCCATGGTTGCAGTACCGAACCCACAATTCAATCCAACTAGTGTCACTCATCTGTTCAGAAGACGAGCATCTTTACTTAATCAGTACTTGCAAAGGGCATGGCCTGTCACTTACGGAGCCCCTTCCATGTGCCAAAGACTGTGTCAGACCTGCAGCGCGCATTTGTTGACAGTGTCTTCACAGCAATGCAATGCTCGTTATTATGACCATCTTGCGGACAAGCCCAGGAACTTCCTGAGAGGTTTAAGCACATGAATCCCCAGCAGACCTAAAGCCGTGTCTGCCTGGCCTCAACGTGCACTGCCATGCTGCAAACCAGCTCAGAATCTCTGGCTGTGGGTGCACAGAGGGCAGGAGAGATCAGCCTGCAAACCACAGGTGCTGGAGGAGGTGGTGGTGGGGGCGGGCAGCATCGGGACCTGGTCCTCTGGACTCTCCCGAACCTTCTTCAATCTCTCAACTGAGAACTACTAGGCAGCTCGCCGGGAGCTTTGGCTGCTGGGCGGGAGGTTCTGGGAGAGGAGTTGGAGCAGGAGAGTGAGAGGAACTGCAGAAGCCCCTCTAGAAGGCGAGCTCCCCTGGTCAGGGTCCCGCTTGTGTTGTTCACTGCTCTACCCCAGCTCCACAGGGAGAACTCAACATAAACTAGGCATCAGTAAAGTGTGTTGAATAGATGGAAGGAGGAAGCACATTTAAAAAAATATATTTGTTAATCCTCACCAGAGGATATTTTTTCCATTGATTCTTTAGAGAGAGTGGAAGGAAGGGGGGTGGGGGGGGAGACAGAGAGAAACGTTGATGTGAGACAGACACATCAATTGGTTGCCTCCCACATTTACCCCAACCAGGGCCAGGGATTGAGCCTGCAACTGAGGTACGTGCCCTTGACTGGAATCGAACCTGCGGCTCTTCAGTCTTCGGGCCAACGCTCTAACCACTGAGTAAACCGGCCAGGGCAGGAAGCACTTTCTTCCCTAGCAACCCCTGGCTCTTTGCAGAGTATTTGTGCAGAAGACTCATGGAGAGGAGCGCTGGGAGGCTGACTCAGGCCCCCCGCAGGTCATGTGCACGCCACTCTACCGGGGCCAGTGCTGGAGGAGGACCTGGGTCCGAATCAGCCAGCTGAGCAGGATCTGCATCCCGGGGCCACTAATCCGGCTTCTGGGATGGGCTTTTCATGGACAAGTGACAGCCTCTGTGCTGTGCTGTCCTCCAAAGAGTGGGCTCAGAATGGGGAAAAGATCAGGCCCCCTGCATGCATATGTCACATGTGACGCATGTAATGGCTGAAGTGGCCGTCAATGCAGGCATTACCCACATGTGGCAGGCCTAGGAGAGCACTGACTGAGACCACATATGTTCAGATGTCATCTGCGGTGTGTGGTGACAAGAGCCCTGGAGTCCCCCGGAACTGTCGCTTGCCCTGAGGCTTTCGATGCTTACGGGATGAGAGGCAGATCTGCAGAAGCAGACCCCGGGGGTAGTAAAAGGAAAAGAGAATCTCAGGCTCTTCTTCCCACAGGCCTGGACCCGCCGGTCCTCAAAGCTCATCGAGCAGCCCCATAGCTCCCACTCACCGAGGGACCACCTCGTGGCGGGTAGATGGAAAGTTACAAGGTCCTCGGGGAGGAAAAGTCTTATTTTGCCTAATGTTGGTCTGTCTTGCTGGGATTGTGACATTAGCAGATTTGGGGATGAGAAAAAAAATGTAACACCAACAGTGAAAACCGGAGGGAGAGAGGCTTTTAAGACTGGCTCAACAGAGAAACAATGAACTCTCTTCAGATTAAGATGCCACGTTGTGAATGCCCGTGAGCTGCTGCAGCCCATATCTCAGTGCTCCTCTGGCAGCTGGCGAGGGGTGGGGAGGGGCCTTACTAACTTGCCCTCCCATGGGCAGCCCACGGCACATGCTGGAGGAGCCCAGCCATGGTTCACACCTGCTCCCCTGCATTTCCTAGCAGAGCCAGCAGAACATGGAGCGAGGGCCCAGCAGCCGTCAGGGGCCTGGCGGGCCTTGCTGGACTGCTGACTTTTGACCATTCCCACCTCCTGGCCAGGCCCTTTCCATTCAGTCACTCTGTCAACAGAGGTGTGGTGAGTGAAGGTTTAAACTCCACTCCAGCCCCTTCTGCTGTTTCAGTTGTGGGCTATGTGGTGGGAGAAACCGGTGAACGGAGAAAGGGGGTGAACGCTTGGCCCAGAGGGCTTGTGGAAAGGCTGCGTGGGCTGCCTGGATGGGGCAGCCCAGAGTGGGGTCCTTGGGCTTCAGAGGACACATGACTGGCCTGGCGGGAGCACGCCTATGGCTGGTATCCAGAGGACAGCTTTCACTCTCGGGACATGTGGTGGCGATGCAGCCCTCACACTGAGCTTCTGAATGGGGCGCCCTGGGGTGCAGAGCAGACAGAGCTCTGCTGAAAACCCTGGCAGACCTGCGCACCTTCCTCCCCAGCCCTCACTCGGCTCACCCACCCTCCCAGCAGACAGGGCGTGCGGGAGCGCCGAGTATCCTATGCAGCTAGCCCAACAACTGCTTGCGACATTCCAGGGAGCGCGGGTCTCAGTGGAAAAAGTGACCGCTGTTCCAGCAGCTGAGAGAAAGGAGGGAGGCCACACCCTGGGTGGAGGGGAGGCAGGACATGGCATGACTGTCAGCAACTGCGAGAGGCTGAGACAGGCAGAGGCCTGCACCCTCTGCCAAGCGAGGGAGGCTCCCCGTGCGCTCAGAGCCAGGGCGAGCCCTGGGCCAGGACTTGCCACCTAACACCTCTGGGCCCCCTTTTTAAAATCTGTACAATGAGCACGATAAGCAAGACGACTTGTATTATCCCTTTCCCAGAGATGCCATCACTCAGATACAATTATTTCTCATTAGGCCCATCATTCCCAAACCAGGTACCAAGGCACCCTGTGGCACCACAGTCAACTCGTAGAGGAGCTGCAGGGTATTTAGATTTCCTAGGGAAGCATGGTGAAGTCTGTCGTAGACCTTGCAAAATGCCCTTATAAGATATTTGAACTTAACTACTGAATAAATGGAACTTCTTTAGATCGAGGGGCACCGTGAAAAAAGTACTGAGACAGGCAGGGTGCCGTAGGTCAGGGAAGCTCGGGAACCTCTTTGTTGGGCGCTGAGCTCTTCAAAGGCAAGGAGCCTATCGTAGTCATTTCTGTCCATGTCCTCCCCTCGTCAAAAACTAACCAAAGTTCAGCCCTAATGTGGGCATACTGTAGGGCCCAACGGACATTTGTTGAATGAATAAAAAAAAAAGAATAGAACAGGATGTGTAACTGTAGCCTCACCGCCCTGCCTCTCAATGGCCCCTGTGCTCCTGATCGAAATAAACTGCTCAACAAAGCGAGAAGCTGCCTCTCCTCCCCACCGAGGAGGCCACGCTGATCCACCCGGGACTTCCTGTAACCCAGTGGTTCTCAACCTTCTGGCCCTTTAAATACAGTTGCTCATGTTGTGACCCAACCATAAAATTATTTTCGTTGCTACTTCATAACTGTAATGTTGCTACTGTTATGAATCGTCATGTAAATATCTGATATGCAGGATGGTCTTAGGCGACCCCTGTGAAAGGGTCGTTTGACCGCCAAAGGGGTCGCGACCCACAGGTTGAGAACCACTACTGTAACTGCTTCTAAGTCAGCGAAGTGCCGGGGGAACTTCCAAAACACTCAGTTACTAAACTGAGTTTTACTCATGTCTCCTGTGTGATTTATCAGCAGACACAGACCAAGAGCAGGACATTCTCCAACCCCCCAGCCCCATCCATGCGCAAAAAGCAGTTAAAGGAAAGCCAAGCCTCGACTTACTCGTGGAGTCCTCTTCCTGGGAAACGTGAGGTTGAGATAGTTGTGAGGAAGGGATGATTTGGCCACGCCCAAGTCATCATTTTCTCCGTAGTTTTTGCCCCAAGAGTCTGTTAGGAAGTAAAAGTATGGCTGAGATTTGGGTCCTGCCACAGCTACCCAAGGGTTTAAGGGTGTCACTGCTATAAGGTCCCTCCAAAATAATTTTCTCTCCCCAACTAAAGATGTGAATGGCCTGGGCAGGGGGCTGTGCAGCCCCACCAGAGACCACCAACGCCAGGGGCAGACCAGAACCCTGGCGTCATGCATCACCTACACACAGACCCACTTACACACACGGGTCTGTGGGACCCATCCCTGTTTGGCCTTAAGGGAAGGCATGGGTCAGCCCAGAACAGAAGACACCAGGGTGAAGAGCAGCCGGAGATGGCCCAAGGCAGAGCTGGCTCAAGGGCAGAGCAAAGCGTGGTCCAAAGCAGGTGCTTACCCACAGGCCTCAGCGGGGTGCCCCGGAAGAGCTCGTAGAACTTGGACAGGTACATGACCATGCTGAGCTTGTCGGGCTCCTGCGCTGACGCCATCTCTTTGCCCGTGGTCACTGGGGGGATGCCAAACTCTCGCTCGGCCACGTCAAACGCCAGCTGGTTGTTCTCCACGGCGTCATCTTCGTTCAGAGAGTCAAAGTTGCTGGAGAATCAAAACGAGGTGAAACTCAGGGAGAGGAAGCAGAGGTGGGGGGAGTGCAGGAGCGGTGACCCCAGCCCCGGGTCCCGAATCACACCCCGACCCCGCTCCCTAGGAAGCTCAGTCACAAGAAGCTAACACTGTCCAGATCTGGGCCACGAGAATGTCACGGCTGTCAGTGACGTTCGCCACTTTGGGAAATGCATGAGCTACTTTGCCTTTAGATAGTTCCCTTATGTTTGTTTTCTTTTCGCTACGAAACTAACATGGGCTTCTTGTCAAAAAAGAATCAAGTGATGTATAACCTGTAAAGTGCTAAGTGAGAGCCACCCCCTTCTCAAGGCAACCTCACGTCCTAAAGGTACCAATTGATAACACCTTGGCAGGTTTCCTTTCAGCCCTTTGGATGCCTTTGCTCGTGGGCGTGAGGTTACACCGCACACAGTGGTTTAAACACAACCTCAGTCGATGCATTGTGCTTTCAACATCACGAGGCGCTCACATAATTCAACCTCCCTAATGAACCTGACATGTTTCCCAACTTATAAATGAAGAAACAAACTCAGAGAAGGCACGTGCCTTGCCCAATGGTACACAGCTAGTCAATTCGGGTCTCAGCTCTAATTATTTGGGCTGTAAACCGTCACATTTCCCCCCAGAATTAGGTCTTGCCCATCATTCCTGCCTAAGGGTAGAGCTCCATGGTGGGAATGCTCAACTTTCCCACGTGTGGAAATGGAGGGGCGGGAGACGGGAAACCACTGAGCCTGAGTCACATATTAGGGACACAGATCAAAGGAGCTGTGGGCAGATTCATCAGTGCAAAGGGGAAACAAAACAAGCTTAAGGAAACTCAAATCAAAAATATGCAAAGAGAAATTTTGAACCAAGTTCTGAAGATTCTGCCTCTAGCAGAACAGTCCCGGTTCCCCTCGTCTCCAGGGTCCCCGTGGGCAGTGAGGAGCTTGGCAGGCCCAGCCGGGCCCCAGACTCACATCAGCTCAGGCCGGAAGCGGTGGATGATGGCACACAGGGCCAGGCCACTCCGCCAGGACGTGGTCAGGTCGGTGACGTTGACGTGCTGGTAGCCCTCGGTCTGCTGCTGGCACCAGGTTAAGAGCTTGCTGGGCCGGATGTCTGACTCTGCAGTAACGGGAGACAGACAGTGAGGTGGTCTGGGGAAATCTCAGGGACCCCTGGGGACCGCTCTCTGACTGCCACCATGTCTGGGAACATGGGGAATGGCACGAAGGCAAGGGGCCCTGTGGAGAGCATGGCGGGAGGGCAGGCTGCTGGGGCAGGAAGCATGCTCTCCTACAGCAGGTCCCCAAGACCCTCTGGAACACAGTGGCGGGACAATGCGGACTCGGCCAGCATCTCGTCCAGTGGGGAAGACAGACACGGATGCGGGTGACAATGACACGGTGCTGTAATGATGGAGAAGCAGGGTGCCGGGGAGCATGTGAGCGGGGTTGCCCGGCGTCTGCCAGGCCGGGACTCGCCACAGAGAGGCACAAAGAGGGTACATGTGAGCTGCTTCTTAAAAAGTGTCTAGCAATTCATCAGACAGAAGAAGGAGCTGCAGGAAGGCAGAAAGGACTGCGCCGTGGAAAGACCAGGAAAACCCGTCCCCATGTCTAACATGGCTGATGACGGGCGGCAGCAGCGGGGCACGTGGTGCTGGAGGGAAGGGGCTGGCTGGTAAGGCTGAGTGAGCCCAAAAGCTGGGAGGACACAAGGTCTGGGCGGGTGACCGGAGGCCAGAGGGGCCTTTAAGCAGGACTGTGACCTGAGCAAAGCCTGATGGGTACTGGGAGTTATTCCTGTATCATCCCTGGCCCCCAGCACTGTGCCAGGCCCTAGACGACCAAGACAAGAATGGAGCACATGGACCCTGCTGTCCAGCTGGGGAGGCAGACCCCAGGCTGGAAATGAAGGGAGAAGAAGAGCAGGTCCCAGGGAAGTGATTCCACAGTTCACTGTGCCAAGCGTGCAGCCTTGATGGTGGTTATAACGTAGGGCGTCACTGTCCCGGTGTCACAGAAGGGGAAATTGAAGAGCAGAGGAGAGGAGCCTGGCCAAGGTCACCCAGGTCCTCTGTGCCCCCGGGCAGCCTCCTCCCTGCAAAGCCCCTCCCAGGGGACCCGGGAGGGCGGCTTACCCCGCCTGGAGAGGCCCACGGATCTCCTCATGGAGCCCAGCCTCTTGAGGGGGGAGTGGTGCAGCTCCTTAGTGATGTACAAATGCTTCACCTACAAGCAAGAGAGAACACGCAGCTGCCCACCAGTCTTCCCCCACATTCCAGTCTCAGGGCCTGGGCACCTGACCTTCTCGACTCAGTATCTATCGGCCACTCCTTTCCTCTCCCGCTGGACCCTCAGCGAGGGGACGCAGGCCACCTGAGATACAGAGCGACGGGCCGCAATCATCCACCCAGATGTGGAAGCACTCAGTGTAAATATAGGTCACGGCTAACTTTTAAAATGCACGCCACTCCTGGAGCTATTGACTGAGAGGCTCTGAGTCAATGGGAGAGAATAAGAGGACTCTAGGATGATGCTGAAAAGGACTCAAATTCACCAAGTAGATTGAGGGATTATGCTTAGCAACATGGTGTGCATGGTGACAAACGGGTGTAAATATATGTACAAATGTGGACGTCCACTTACAAATGTTCTACTTCTCTCCTGTGGGCCAGAGGTGCTGACTCCGCGTTACTCTTGTGACTCCCCGAGAGTCACCGTAGGGCCCAGGGGCTTGGTGGCCTTGGTCCCGGGGATGTGCCGAGATGTCAGGTGACCCCTCCTTCCCACCGCTCAGTGCAGGGGGCTCAGACAAGATCCCCGGGAAGGACTCACCTGATGGGGCCGCACACAGTGGGAGTTGAGGTTTGGGTACCGCGTGCCCGGGTCCAGCGTGTACTGCTCAAAGTTCTTGTTGATGTTCTCTGGGGTCGTTTGAGGTAACAGCCGGTAAAGACTTTCTCTGGAGGGAGGCAGGGCATGGGGTCGGGATTGCTCTTGAAGCCTGAGGCTTTGGTCGCCACCCCCACCCTCTCCGGCTCTCAAGGGCTTCTTAGACGTGTTTGTATAACCCTTCCCTGCAAAGCCTGACCCTCGTGGTTCTTGAGACCTGCAAAGTGGGGGAGGTCCAAGGGGTGCAGAGGAGGCAGGAAGGAGCCCGGGAGGTGGGAAAGCTGGCACCTCCCCCAGGCAGAGCTGGCAGCACAGGGACCTGTGGTTTTGCTATAACCGCCACTCAGCCACACGGCCTCTGGGGCCTATCCCCCATGACCACAGGCTGCCACACCCAAGACCAGCCAAGGCCGGTCCCCACCCACCAGTCCTTACTGCTCCCAGGCCACCAGCTGTCACAGCCACGTGGCCAACAGCAGGGGTCTGGGAGGAAGCCCAGGCTCTCCTGGGGGATCAGAGAACCAGCCCCCAACAGGGTCGGGCACTCAGCACTTCCATGGCAACTTCCCCCAAACCTCTTCCGGGTCCCGGGCAACTGAGCAGTGCTGGAACCTCAACTTCAGGGCTACCCCGGATGAAAATTTCTCTTGGGCATCGAGGACCTATGGTCCTGGCCCCCAGAGAAAGTCACTGAAGGAGGTAGATTGTGATGGAGAACATTTCCTTGGGGCCCCCGATGATCAAGCTACACGTGGGAAGGCAGATGGGAGGAGACCAAGGCTTCATCCAGGTGCCACCTAGCAGCCAGCTGTGCTCCCTTCCTGCCCCAGCTGGGAGCCCGGCCCACACACTCACCTCTCAGCCAGCAGCTCCAGCGGAGGAGCGCCCTGGTCCCAGCTCTTCACCATCCAGGCCGTGTCAAAGGCCGCCAGGAAGCCTCGGGCACAGCCTGTGCCCATGGGCCAAAAGGGCTGCAAAGAAAAAAATGGAAATTTAGGGTGATTCTAACAACTCTCAGCCTGCTCTCCAGTTCCATCCAGCACTCTCCTATTGCCAGGCCCAGGTGAGGCTCTGGGGGTGCAGGGTGTAGAGAGTGTGTGTGTGTGTGTGTGTGTGTGGGGGGTGTGAGGTGACTGGACAGCCGCTAAGATTCACCAAAAATACAAATATCTGCAACCCAAGCCCTAGGTAAAGGGGCCTAGGACACAGGAACAGCAAAACCGCTTTGGGGCTCAAAAAAGGCAGAGGCAAACTCCCACGCTGGGGGAGGGAAATGTTTCATAGAAGATGCCTTTATGCTGACTGAAAAGATGCATAGGATTCAGATTTAATCCATTCAGGAGCAGCGGGGATGGGGGGAGATAGCGAGCAAAGTCTCGGTGGCTGGAAATGGCAGAGCCTGACGGGCGAAGGGTCCGTGTGGTGTGGGTTCAGCGGTGATTATGGAGCAGAGTAATCACTGAGAAGTGGGTGTGGGGTGAGGTGCTGAGTGCGTAACCAAGGAGCTTAGGTTGTAGTCCACACACCATGGTGAGCAAGGGGTGAGTCATCAAACTCCCTTCTAACCGGACTGTCCCGCGCACACCCACAGCACAGTTGGGAATTTGATGCTCACCTTGGGTTAAATACATAAACACATTTTGGGTAGTGGTTCCCTTACAGATGGAAACAGAGCCTTTCTGAAAGCATTTATGTAACCTGAGGATCCTAGCATTTGCAGATTTTCTGGGAAGCCTTCTGAGCAGGGAGGTCATGGACAGAACCGGGGCTTTGGGCCCACATGCCTCTCTTGCATCCTACATGACCTCAATGTTGCAAGGCCACCAAGGCCCACCCACATGAGGAAGGGATCTTGGCCCAGCTGAGGGGCCACATGCTCTGAGAAGGACGCCCTGAAGTCCGGACCAGGCCCCCTGAGTTTGTACTTCAGCAAAGAGGCCAGCCCAGAAACACTCCGAGAAGGAGAAGAAAGCTCTCTGGCCGATACAGACACATGGGCTCCCCTGGATTTAGTGGAAGGGCTGGCTCTGAGGCCACACTGGGCTTGGTGGAGTCCTGCCGACGGGCCGAGGGCCTGCCCTCCCCGGCTGTGTGACAGCAGAGGCTGCCGGGCAAACATAAACGGGGGATCTCTCTTCAGGCAGGAGTGAGGGGGCCCCCCATGCCGGCAGTACCTCAAGCAAGCTGTCGCCCACCAGGGCCACGAGCAGCTGGTGGGACTGCCGCTCGCGCACCAGGGCCGCGTTCTCCGAGGCGTACATGCAGGTGAAGTCGAACATCGCCACATCGGGCTGCTCATAGTGGTTCATGGCGAAGTCTAAGGACGGCAGCTGGTAGTTGGTGGCGAAGTCCGCAGCCTCGCGGGCGTAGGAGAGCAGGTGGTCCTGGTTCACGTTCTCGGCGCACAGCAGCATCTCCGTGTCGATGTAGTCCTGCGGGGAGAGCGGGAGCACAGTGCGGCCGCCTGCGCCTCCAAGGGCCAGGCCTGGCACCCCCTCCCTCGCAGAAGGACTTGGAAGGGGTCTGCACAGGGAGACTAGTCCAAGCAGACAAAGAAAATCAGGGCCAAGGGAAGAAAGAGGAACCAAATCGGCCAGCTGTGAGGGTTAACAGAGTTGTGATTACGCATCCAACGCAAAAGGGAAATGAGATATATCACAGTTCTCCCCTTATCAGAAAGAAAACAGCACTGAAATTCCTCGGGGAGGTAATTTTTTCCTGGCACTAAGTTCCAAAAGAACAGTCTCACGTAGGGGTTCCAACAGAGAACACGGTGTCGTAATGGACACTGTACATACTAATGGTCTTGCAGCAAACACAGCAGCATCTTTCATATGGCTGGCTCTCCTGATTACTTCAGTGAAATTAAAAGAGAGAAGAGTGAGAAAGAGTGAGTGTACAATGAACTAAGCTAAGCTGATGTGGTCCAGATGTGTCTAGGGGTCAAACGAGACCAGAAAAGAAATGGGTGTTTGCCATCACTCAGAGTTGCTCTCCAAAATTCGTTTCCCCTTTTCTGGACAGGCTGAAGGCTGCTCAGGGCCCTGCTCTCACAGTATTAACTGCTATGCTTCCTGCCAGCGGGTGGAGAATCTGAGCCTAGAGGACCAGGATACCCATTCTGGAGGGACTTGCAGGACAGCCGTCTCCCAAGTCTAATCTGCTCATCCTGTGGCTAAAGAAACTAAAAGACCATCTTTCCCAAAAGGTGACACAGAAGGTGCACATCCCTGGGGAAGGCGGGGCAGGGACTAGGGTGTATAAGACCGACACAGGCCTTGGGTTATTGAAAGCAACAGGTTAAGTCCCACCTCTGCTGTGTACCGACGGAGTAAATGTGGGTAAGTTAGTAAACTCTTCTGACTTTCCATTTTCTTACTTATAAAATGGGGATAACAAACTCAGCTCACAGAGCCGTGTGAGGACTGAATGAGACCGTGTAGAACCCCCAGCCTGATGCAGGCGTGTGGGAAGGGCTCAATGAGTGGGAATTCCTTTCCTTAGTAACCATGACACAGAATGCAGCCTGTAGGGAGTACAGCCTGGACCCACCCAAGGCACCAGCAAGAGCATTTACAAAGAAGGCACAGTCTCATCTACAAACAGAGTGACCTACAGGGCTCATTCTCCCCAAAGCCACGCCTTCAAATATCTTGTCCCGGGAATTCTACTATTTTCACAGTCACACCACGTCCCCCCAGCTGGCCTTGGCCCAAGAGCGCTTTGTTAGGTCACGGTGTCCAGGCTGGAGCTCCAGCTATTTGATTTCCCTTCTCAGACCTGTTCCTACACTTACATGGTCACTTCCTTCCCTTGCAGGAGTGGAGAGGAGACAGGGAAACATCAACAAACAGGTCTTAGAAAGCCCCCTCTTCAAGGCATGCTGCAAGCACCTGGGGGTGGACCGGGCAACGGGTGGGTGTGACAACATGCAATGTCTGGGCCAATGCCTCAAGCAGGAGGACCTGGCAAAGGATGGGCCCCCAGGAGGCACTGGGATGACAGACCCCCTGGCCCGGGGCTGCTGGGAGGAGCCAGGGGCCTTGCAGGGCAGGAGGTCGCAGGTGAGTGAGTGGGTGGCAGAAGGAGAACTTTAGGGAGTGGGTAGAAACAAGGACAAGAAAGAAAAAAGTGGGACTGAGTTCTCTGGGTAAAGTGGGCAGGCACAGGGAAGTAGTTCTAAATTCCGATAAAAGCAGGGGGATGAAATTGGGCCCCGTTTTCCACAGGCCTAGGGAACTGAAGCGAGGCTGAATGCTAGATAGATAGGTGGGGCAGCAGAGGGAAGCAGCAAAAACGAGCAAAGGTGGGTAATACAAATGGAAGAATGGTCACCCTAAATGGTGAGCTAGAAAGAGGCTGGAGGCCAGAAGAGAAGGCCGAGCAAGGCCTGTCCAGTGCTTCAAATGAGGGTGGACTCAGGCTCGGGAGACCAGCTGTGATGGGCATCCACCTCGCACACCTGGCCACCACGCTCCCGTCATGGTGAGACCAAGCCCGCTGCATCCCGGAATCCTCGCCTGCGTGTGGGAGGGCCAGCAGAGGCAGGGTCCGGGGGCAGGGGGGGGGGCCTCCCTGTGTGGGAGAGCCAGGTGGGCACAGCTGGGAGCCAGGAGGCATGGTTTCTCGAGGAGAAACGTTCCTCTCCCTTCAGTAGCTGTAGAAAGCAGCCCAGAGATGAGCAGGAAGAGAGGGGGACGCAGGTCAATCAGTCATTCAGTGAGCCTGTTCTCGGCACCTCCTGTGAGCCTGTAGGAGAATGCTGACCCACATGGGGAGAGGGACGCAGGGAGGACTTGCCATTCCTTCAGGAGCAAGAGATGAATGTTAATTCAAGTGGCTCAGGACACAAGGCTTGGCTCCCAGCTTATGCAAATACTGTAGAGCTTAGCTAAACCCTGGAGACTGGGGCCAGCGCTCCTGAACCGAATGGGTGCCCAGTTCTCCCATGTCCAGACAATTTCTAGGTAAGAGTCCGTGGCTTATACCTACAGGCCCTTAAGATGCTCCCAGAGTCTCTGCGGGGGAGGAAAGGCCTGGGTGAGCACAAGCACGGGCTTGGGTCTGCTCCCAGCTCCTCCATAGTTACGATATGTGGGACCAGAGTGAGCCACGATGGAGAACCTGAGATGGGAGGTGGAGGGGCTCAGATGCCAAGGAATCGAGTCGCCATGAACAACATGCTGTGGCCTGGAACAGTGCCCTGGGGTGACCTGAGCGAAGCTCAGCGTCCAGAGGCTGGAGTGCTCAGCCAGGGACCCAGGAAACGCAAGTCACACTTTGCCTAATGCCCCAGGGATGGACTGACACAGGCACCCCTCCCTCCCTCCCAAAGGTACCCATTGCACCTGCACCCCTGGCCCAAATAGTCCTTCACTATCTGATACAGGCATCCCGACAGAGGTGGCAACTTTGGGAGCAGAGGAAAGAAGGGGAGACCGCCTTGCCTCCCCCCAGGGCAGCAGGGGACACCCCATGTTGAGCCATTGCTCCCACCAGAGGTGCTCAGCTGATTTCATTCAACCTCGCCCTCATTCACACCTCCTTTCCGGCAACTTAGGTTCTCATCCAACCACTGAGCAATGTGACCTCCTGCCCTGCAAGGCCCCTGGCTCCTCCCAGCAGCTGGGCCAGGCAGACTGTCATCCCAGTGCCTCCTGGGGGTCGTCCCTTTGCCAGGTCCCCACCCTCCTGCTCGGGGCATTGGCCCCAGGGGAGGGCTGGGTTATGAGTGCCATCTGGCCGCTGCCAGCTCAGGCTGGCGAGAAGATAGGGACATTCTTCCCTGACAAGCAGCAGTGAATGGTCACCATGCTGCTCAGCTGCAGGCCGGCGCGGAAAGCAGGCTGACCCTGGACTGAGATCCTTATCTCCAGGCTGTGGCAGGAGCGGCAGGATCAGGGGCTCAGGAGAGATTGAACACCTGACCAAAGCCGCGTCCAGCCCAGGGCCTGTCGCTCTATGCTCCTTCCTCCCAGCCCTGCCCTCTGTTTAGGCAGGAAAACATGGAGGTGGGAAGCAGACGCCAGGAAGCCAGCAGGACAAAAAAGCAGGTGCCAAAGCAGGGGGAGAAGGTGTGGAGGGAACCTGCAATCCACTGCGTGCTATGCACGGTGCCTGGTGCTCTGCATACATCTTTAAAGGTGCTCTTCCAAACCACCCTTTCAGACAGAAACTATTACTCCTCCTCTGCACACGAGGAGACTGAGGTCCAGAAAGGTTAGGCAGCCTAGTCGCTGCCCTGAGTTAACAGGTGGCAGAGCCAAGACTCAACTCAATGTTTTAATCCTTATCTGCAGAGTGAGGATATTTTTCCCATTGATTTTAGAGAGAGTGGAAGGGAGGAGGGAGAGAGAGAAACATCAATGTGAGAGAGACACATCGACTGGTTGCCTTCCGCATGAGGGCGGGGATTGAACCTGCAGTCAGCTATGTGCCCTTAACCGGGAATCGAACTGGTGACCCTCCATATGCAGGCTGACACTCTAACCACTTAACCACACCAGGCAGGGCTCAACTTTTTTACTACAAGAGCTTTTCCCCTTCATGACAAGGAGGCTACAGCATGAAATTCACAGTGAAAGTATCTCTGTGTCGCACTTGGACAAGAAGCCCCCATCTGCCTCCAATGACAGTGCCCTCCCAGAAAAGAGGGCAGGGCTGAAGGAGATGTGGGGGAGAAGACGACTCAGGTGATCTCTTGGGGGCAAAGACCCACACTAACACCTGGGTTAAGGACTCAGCCCCCCTGCCAACCTCCCCCCGCCCCCACCCCAGTTCTCTGCAGAAACGCCTCTGCATGCATTGGTGTGGGCTGTTCACGCAACACCAAGGAGAAGGAAAGTGGTGGTGGGGGTCCCTCCCCCTTCCCCCTTGTTCAGTTCCTGGCAGGACCATGGCTGCTCCTACACTGGCCGATGCTGCCAGCCCGGGCGCAAAGGGAAAGGCAGGACATAACAGCCCAGAGAGACGTACATTGATGATGACCCCTTTGTCGAGCAGGCTCTGCTTCTTGGCGGTCATGACAAAATAGTGGGTGCAGTCCTTGTAGTAAACAATGTTCTCCAGATCGATCCCTGAAAAGAGAAGCGAGTGTGGGCTCAGTTCCGCGTGCTCGGTGTCCAGCGCGCCAGGAGCTCCGTGTTGCCTGCGTATTTACCTGCCGCCTGTTCACACTAGATACATCTTAAAGACATGGCAAGTGCCAGAATTTACCCAAGCGAACACAGCTAAGTGAGGCTTCCACCATTTCCTGGCTCTGTGTGAAAACCAGGTGCCTGGTAGGAGCAACTCAGGTGAGAGGGCCGGGTTGTATCTTTTTTTCACTTTCCACCATTGCATAGACGCTTTATAGCAGTGGTTCTCAACCTTCTGGCCCTTTAAATACAGTTGCTCATGTTGTGACCCAACCATAAAATTATTTTCGTTGCTACTTCATAACTGTAATGTTGCTACTGTTATGAATCCTAATGTAAATATCTGATATGCAGGATGGTCTTAGGCGACCCCTGTGAAAGGGTCATTTGACTGTCAAAGGGGTCGCGACCCACAGGTTGAGAACCGCTGCTTTATAGACTAGGTTTCTGCGTTTAAGGCAAATGAGGGGATAGCTTAGCTCAGTGCTTCTCAAAGTGGGGACCCCAGTCAGGAGCCTCCAAGAACGTATTAGAAACGCCAATGACCAGGGCACCGCCGGGCCTGCAGAATCAGAAGCCCTGGGGGCGGCTGGATTCACCTTTGAGAAGCACTGGTGTGGCTTCCTCCAAGGGACAGAGGGGAGCAGACGCATGGCAATTATCCGCAGTTGACACAGAGGCGTGCTGGGTAACCATAGGAACCCCGTTATTACTGCTAAATAGGAAACAGCCGTGAAGGCAGAGGGCCCCCGGAGAATCAGAGGAAGCTCAGCGCTATCAGTGTGCGAGGGGCAGAGATGTGAAACAATGGCCAAAGGTGACGACCACAGCAGAGTTTAAAGGAAGCTCGTTCAGACCTGAGGAAAAACACACCCCATGTCCTGTCAGAATTCATAGTTGGTGGTTTATTTAAGTATTTATTTTCCTGGGTTTTGAGGGGAAGGGAGGGTTGGAGAATTCTTAAATCATTCAAAGGGACATAATCTGCGGGAAGGAAATCCTTTTTTTTTTTTTTTTTTAAATAAAATAATGCAACCGTGCTAAACTTCAGAGGGTCATGCAGTAGGCACACATCACGGGGTCAGGGGAGGTTGAGTCTGGCTCAGTAACAAACCCCGTTCCTAGAAAACTAGCTTAACAAAACAATCCCGCAGAAGCAGTTGTAGCTGCGACAGTGAGTCACTGAAAGGTCTAACTCAGAAGTCAGCAGGCTTTTTCTGTGAAAAGCCAGAGAGTAAACACTTTGGACCTTGTGGGCCCTCCGGTCTGTGCCCAGCCCCTCCTGGTGGAGCAGCATGGCAACGAGGTAACCACATGGGGTGGGGGGCTGGGTCCCATAGACCTTTATTTTTAGACATTGAAACTTGAATTTCATATAACTTTCAATTTTTCTCAAAAATAGTTTTCCTTTGATTTTTCTTCAGCCATTGAAAGATATTTAAATGATGCCTTGCTCAAAGGCAAGACAGAAACATGTGGCCGGCCAGCTTGCCACCCCATGGAGTAAACAATTAAGCAGTGACAATACATCCACTGAATGAGCTATTCTGCCAAAGCTGCCATCAGGACGACTAGGCGGCCACAGGGACAGTATTTATCGTGTGAGGCTGAATGAGAAAAGCAGAATAACAAAGAGTATTGGCACTATCAGGGGAGCTAGGTCCATGGAAAAGGTAGGGATGCAGGTGAAAAGTCACTGAGAAGCATTGAAAATGAGCATCCCGGGCCAGGGGTGCTGGGTGTGGATGATTTACTAGTATTTTTAGTGTAAAGATTTACCATTGTTGTCACACTCCCTTTTCAAGGAGAGAGAGATCTTTAAATTAGGTTAATAAGGAAAAAAAAATCTGGAAATGTCTTAATTGGGGGCGGGCGTTTTGTGCCTCACTTCCCCCCCCCCATACAGACCACCTGCGGCGTCATTTGTTTACTGAGTCTCCCGCGATGCTCCAGGAGTGGGTTTGGTTTGGCCCACTTCTCTGTCTCACACCCTTGAACACCGTCTGGCACCTCGTGGGCATTCAATGCATATTTGTCAAGTAAATAAACGAATACGTTCCTCAAGGACCTGGTTGAGTGTCCAGCTCCCTAAGCATCCCTGGACCCCTGGGAGGAAGGGCAGCTGGCACACTGCACAAAAGCACCTGGGCTTCTGCAGGGACCACCCCCAGGTGACTGGCTCCCCACTCAGAGCGCTCCCTGAATCTCACGCTGATCTCCACACAGCCCGACCGGGCTGCATTAGGAGGGGTAACGCGGGGTCCCTCCCTGGACAGGAGCTGCGTCCGGTGGGGACTGTGTCAGCCTTGGCTTTATATCCCACAATATTCAATCCCAGGACATAATGGGCATTCCGTAAATGTTTCCTGAGTAAATAAGTAGGTATCTATAGTCACATACAACATCTAGAACTTTCCCTCAAGAATCCCTCTTGTCCTGGAAGGAATCCTGCCCGTTATTAAGGAGAAATCCCTGCTTCCACTCAATCGGAGTGAGTATCCCAGTCCCCAGAGCTGAGGAAGGCAGCAGCTCCTCGGGGAAGTGACGGTGGCCTGGTCTGGAGAAAGGTGACAGTCTCACCTGTTTCTTCCTTAAGGTCCTGGAAGAACTTCTGATTGAAGATGAAGGCCACGCCACTGATCTCCTCCACCTTGGCCTCGGCGGTGCTGTTTCTGTTTATGAAGTTGGCGGTGATTGCGATAGCCAACTTCCCACGGAACTCTTTCCTCCTGAAGCCTGCGGAGGGAACGGGAAGGAGTGGGTCTTTCTTCTGGACTTGGTGTGAAAGCTGGAGAAGATGACTGAGAAAGCTGCTCTCCGACGTCCATCGGTCAGCGAAACTCACGGTCCCAGCAGACTCACTGGACAGGACCTTTGTCTCCAGCCAGCTGTGGGAACGCCCCCACATCCCCTCACCATATCATCAAGCCTCATGCTGATTCCCAAACTTCTCTGTCAAAAATCCCTTTGACTAAAACTCTTGGGTTTCTACTGTATACCCACTCCTTTGAGTCATTCTTCATTAGAACTTTGTCAAAAATGGTCAGAAATGGCCATGTTTCTCTAGTCTAATATTTCTTAATGGGGGGTGATTTTGTGTCCCCGCCAGAAGGCATTTGGCAAAGTGTTGAGACATTTCTGGTTGCCACAACTGGGGGTACCACTTGGTGTCAAGTGGGTAGAGGCCAGGGATGTCCCCATGATGAAGAATTATCTGCCCAAAATGTTAATAGTGCTGATTCAGAGACTCTGCACTGGCCTACCTTCTTGGTCCCAAGTTGCTCAAATGGCTCGTCCTCCCCAGCCCACCAGTCATGTTCACGAAATACCAAACTACACACAAGCTGAGCATGGATCCCGAATTTTCAAATATTCAAACTGAGTTTCCTCACACCATCATAAACTCCAACAGCACAATATCCAGGTTGGCAGCTTAAAAATTCTTTGTCAGATATTGGTTACTGATTGCAGGGGAACAGGTGTGAGGTGGAGAGAGAGGGACCGCACTGTTCCCACAGCAGGTGGGAAGGGCCTCGGCGGGCCAACCTCACATCCTGAATTCTCTCGGATGAGCCCTATGTCGGGGAGTGTGTTCCATCCTCAGAGAAGGTGCCTCCGCAGTCAGACGTCTCTGTCTGCAGCCCTTGAGCCGGGCAAGCTCGAAAAGCAGACCTGTGCTCATCAAAGAGATGCCACATGGGAAGATTCACCCACAACCCCTGGTCTCAGACTAGTACAGTTAGTGCCAGTGAGTACAACCTGCGCACCAATTAGTCTTGGGGCCGGGGTGGAGGTGCCTGAAGGCATTCCCTGGCAATGCGACTCCTCTCTCACCCTAACCAGGTCCTAACCCAAGAAAACATGTGCTCCCCAGTTTACAACTCAGAGAAGCAGTTTTGCACCCTGACAGTTTGGGCAAAACTCATCTTCCTGCCCAGCACTGAATGTGCTTAAAAGTCATGAGAATAGCAGGGCTCCTCCTCTAGAGCATTATCCTCCGCAGCAAACAGATGCCATTAATGATATACAAATGCTTTTCTGAGATGAAGTAAGTAGGAAAGTGCTTAGCACCACGGCTTGAACGTTGGCAGGTGCTCAATAAAGGGGGGTTGATTTTTTTCTTTTAATTTTCATGGCATTTAACCTTCACAAAGCATTTGTATATAGGAGTCCTTCCCCAGCCCTTATAACGATGCTCTAACGGGGTTTGGTTTTCCACATTTTACAGTTGGAAAAACCAAGGTTCAGAGAGAATTAAATGGCTGCTATCTAGACACTCACCTCAGGCAAGACAGGGTGGCCTGCCCTTCCATCAAGACCCTCTCCAGCTTTGGCACCTGTCACCTCACCCCCTCTTCTCCACCCTCTTCTGGATACACCCCCTCCCACTTGTCTCCCCATCCTTGGTGCCAAAAAGAAGAGTCTTCACCTTCCAGTGTGTTCCTGCGCCCATCGGCACCGATGATGACATCGAACTCGAACTCCGACAGGGAGTGGTCAGCAGGGAGAAATTCTGCCCGCCAGCCAATTTCTACCAGGACAGAAAAAGGAGATGAGTTGGCACAGAGAGTGGTGGGAAGAGAGAGTGATTATACCCCCTCTGTGTTGGCCATGAGAAAGGGACAATGCCACCTGGTGTAGGCGCCCCAGACAGAGCCTCCAGAGGAAAGACCCAGCGCTGTCCAGATTCACACTGGAATCTGGAGTCCTTCTGGCTTTAGTGTCAGTTCAGTCCAAGATGAAGTTAACCAGCAGCGCCAACTCCATGCCTGGTTTTACTGGTTTCTATAGGTAAAGGCTGGGAGTCTATCCTCAATGATTCTCAAACCAGTCTCACTTAGACCTTATATTTTTCAACAGATTCTCCCATGTTCTCTTCATAGTCCCCAGGTTCCTCAGGGCCCTTCCATTGCAAAAGAGACCCAAAAGGATGTGCAGGGTGTAATGAAACCAGTTTGACTTCCTACTTCATTATGCTCAAAATGTTCCATTGTGCAGCACACAGTCTTTTATGAAACCATATTCAAGTGAAACATTGATGGCTACCCATAATCAGAATTTAATATCCATGGGAGGTCTGGGGAAGATGAACAGCACATGGGTCTCAGAGTTTAATGGATGCCCAGCGACAAAAGCCAAATAACACCTCCCCTAAGTTCTCAATATTCTGGCTAAGACAGGAGAAGTCAGAGTTGTAGCCGTGTGTGAAACTGTGAGGTCTCTGACACGATCTGGCTCAAAACTGAAAGCCCTGCCCAGGCAGGAGAAGATTTTGATAATAAGGACGATGCAAAGGCGTCATGAACAAACTCTCTGATCTAGTGTACATACAGCATCAGAATTTACATACAAATCCTAAAAAAGGAGGGGTTGCTAAACAAGACATAACTACAATGGGTGAATTTTATGATTTGTAAATTATACTTCAATAAAGCTTAAAAATATTATATACCAAATAATATTTTGAACATGTATTTCATACTTGCTCTAGAAACTTCACATTCTTTACTGGACTTTAATACTACCATGCAGGGACATCAAGTGTATCCTCATATCTGTGTGTACACAAACAGCTTGAAGAGCATGTGAATGAACTTGATCAGACAACCAAATCTATCTTCTAGCCTACTCCTGATTGGACTTCCTTTGTCAAAGTGGCACCTCCTAGTGGCAGGATAATCAAATTACAGGTTTTGTGGCTTAATACTATATCCCCTGTGAGCTGAAGAGCAAACCTAAAGTGATAGCAATGGTCAAAAAGGTAAAATAGCCACTGATGAAATTATGTCAAACAGCTCCAAATAAGAATAACTGTCAAATTATCAAGAGCGGCAAATGTAATTTCCACTTGCAATGCCTCATTTCCAGGCAGAAGAGGAAAGTTATACTGTACTGTGGTTTTCTTGATCTTCAGGAGGCTCCAGAACCTTCACAAACTCCACATTCACATGGATTTCAACTCCCAAGATCAGGGCCACCTTGAATAGGATGAGCTGTAACTGACGAATACCTGTTAGAAAGGAAGGGAAAGAGAGACCAGCTGTCAGAAGCAATGCCTGGATGCCTCTTGTATATAGAACATTATATAATCACTGCTCAGTGATCTCTGAGTATAGCAATATATCAATAATGATCATTACTGGGCACTAATTATGTGTCAAGTACTCTGTGTCTTCTGATCTAACCCTTACAGTGCCCCTTTGGGATAATTACTCTCATCTTATCAATGAGAAATTGAGGGTTAACGAGGCTAAGTGACTTGCTCACTCAGGGTCACATGGAAGCCAAACTAGAATGTGGACCCAGCTCTGTCGGATTCTAAGACTGTGCTCTAGCTGTCAGATCATGCTGTAATGATGGAGGCTCTCTTTCCTGCCTCCGTCCTCAGCTGGGCTCTGGGTTTAGTAAGATAAAGATGAAAAAACAGTAGAGAGAGAGAGGGAGAGAGAGAGAGGGAATAAAAGGCCAGAAGTAAAATCAGTCATCAACTGGCTCATTCTTTGGGAACCTAAACCTAAGCTCCTAGCCATCCAGGGTAAGGAGTGAGGTGGGGAATTCTCTCCACAAAGCTGGGCTCATACCCTGGCCAGTGTGCTCAGTGGTTAGATTATCGGCCTGTGCATCAAAGGGTCACAAGTTCGATTCCTGGTCAAGGGCATGTTCGTGGATTGCAGGTTTAATCCCTAGCTCCAGTCAGGGTGTGTGCAAGAGGCAACCAATCAATGTGTCTCTCTCACCAACGATGTTTCTCTCTTGCTCGCTCTCTCTCCCCCTCCTCTCTTCCACTCTCTCTGAAAAATCAATGGGAAAAATATCCTAGGGAGCGAATTAACAAACAAACAAACAAACAAAGCTGGACCTATGTTCTCGACTTCTTACCTGAAACCCCCAATATGTGGCACCCTGTTTCTCTACTTTGTCCCCTACTATTCAGCACAAACATGGTTGCTTCCAATATGTTTCTGTAGAGTGCAGTTTTAAACTCTCTGTGGGTCCCTCTCTATTTCGTGGGCTTTGCTCATTTAGCATTTACTGAGCATCTACAAGGAGCCAGGTGCCATGCTAGGCCCAGGAGATAGGACACACCCGCTCTAATGGGGGAAACACAGGTACACAGAATGGGGCAGGGCATGGTGGTTGGGGGCAGAGCTGCAGTCCTGAAAGCCTAGAGAGGGGGAGGGACCGAGAATACCACATCCCACGGAGAGATGAAGGAATACTGAGACTATGGGAGGCCAGGGCACTTGGGAGATAGGAAGCTTCTGGAGACCTTGGTGAAAATCTCATGAGCTCAGTGGTTGGGAAGAAATCAGACTAGAATGCAAGGAGGCATGAATGGAAAGTATAGACAAAGTCTACATCTCTTTCTAGAATAAATACTTGGAAGTAAAGAAAAGTAACGGGCAGTAACAAAGGACCGAGGAGGGGCAGTGTGAGGTGAGAAGCGGGAAGACTAAGTGATGGGGCAGGTGAAAAGGGGAGAAGGAATCAAGAGGGACCAGTGTGGAGAGGAGGTGGTCAGCTCTGCCTCTGACATTGGGTTGAAAAGAAGGAGTAGGTACACGGGTAGAGGAGGAAGGAGAGGGAGCTGGAATGGGAAGTGCCTGCTGGTGGCTTCTCTTCCCCAAAGCATGGGAGGGAGGCCAGCTGCTAAGAACGAGGAGGCTGCGGTGGAGGTTTGGAACAGCCACTGTGGGAACTGGAGGAAGATGCTGACACAGGACAAGTTGAGAACAGCTGTGCAGAACACAGCTGGGGCTGGAGATCATGGTCCGTCTGCAAGGAAGCCGATCGGCTGGGCCTGGAAACAGGCCTGGCCTCTCCTTATGGTAGGCTATATGTTTCCAGCACACAGTAGGTGCTCAATAAATTATACCTGCCTCTCTTCTCACAGGCACTGGGGCTGCCCTTGACAATGATCACGCTGAGTCTCAGTTCCACGGTCCTGCCAGTGCTCCTGCACACTGGGATATTCCCAGGGCCTAGGAGTTAACTGGGAGCAGAGGGGGGCCGCTGGCCCAGAAGGCAGCCCAACAGCCCGGGGCCCTCCCAGGCCTGCCGGTGGCCAGGTCTGCCTCTCGGGAAGGTCTGATGAGAAAGCGGTGCTCAATGCTGTTGTTGTAAAGTGGAAACCAACATACATTCTTTCAGTGGGTGGTAGGGAATACCCTGAAAGCTGACACTGCAACTTTCTGGGCAAATCCAAATTACTTTCCAATGGACTCATGGAACTTTCTCATCTCAGAGTGGGAATAAACTCCGGGGCCGCGTCTGGTAAGTTCTCCTGCATCTGACTAAATTATACCCCATGTAGCTGATAATTCTCTCCAGGCATTCCCGCTTGAATCCCATAGCCATTTCCCATCAGTTCTTGTCCTCATAAAAACATAGATTTCAGGATTCTCCTCCCACCCATGTTTTGAATTCTGAATTTTGAAACGTGGGGACCCTGGCTGCTTCTTGCTCCCTGTACATCCTTAGATGTTAAGCATTTCCTGAATACCTACTATGCACCAGGTACAATGATAAGCACATTACAAACTTGACCTTATTTAGTCCTCAGCAATCCTGGTAGGCAGGCACTAATCACATTTATGGGAGACAAAACTGGGGCTTGAAGAAGGTAAGGAATTTGACCCAAGTCACACAGGAAAACTGGGCAAGGCAGATTTTGGAGCCAAATCTGTTCAAACCTTGAACTCTCCCCATAGTATGAATCCCCTAACGTTTATGAGTGACTAGATATAAAATGGCCAAAGACTTCCTTCCTTTATGGGAGGAGCGAGGCTGCTCTCCCAACGTGCGTCTGCACAGATCTTGCCCCACGAGACCCAGGCATGAGTAACATCTGGGCAGAAGGGCCTCAGCTCCCATCTCGCCCTACCTAAGCATTCAGGGATGGCCCAGGCCCCGAAACCCATGCCCTCTCTTCCCCCTCCTTTTCTGAATGAACATCATCATGATGTCCTCTCGTTAAAGTGCAATAAAACTTGGTATGAGGAGTGGTGACATTCCTTTCTTCTAAAAGCTGCCAGGGTTCCCCAGAACCGGCAATGCTTCTTGCCCAAAAGGCCCTCGACAACCTGGCCCATTTAATGGCTTTGTGTGGCTCCCTCTTCCGAACTCCTCTAGCAAGTCTGACTCCTCTATTAAAGCACATTTCATTACTGACAAAACCTCGGTGAGCTCTCTTGGTGCAGAGTATGCTAAGTACCTCTGCCTCGGTTTTCCATATTCCATTCATTCACTCAGCAGACGTTTACTGAGCACCTACTATGTGCAAGCACTCTTTTATGCTCTGGAGATACTCTGGTGAACAAGACATGCCATAGTCCTTGACCTCATGGTGCTCAGAGCCTAGGTGGCCAAGCATAGGGCCTGGCCCACGGCACAGAGCAGGTCCTTCACTAAATATCTGCCTGTTGGATGTGTGGAGCTCCCAGGGACTTGCACGATGGAACATTCTGGGGACTCCTCAATGCGCAGAGATGTGTCCCCAGGTCAGCCCCCTCTCCTCCTGGGGTGCCACCACTGGCGCCACTCACTGATGTGGTCGATGGAGCCAGCACAGAACTTCCCATAGAACTTCTTGGCTCCCAGGCCCCGCAGGTCATGGATGGTGAAAGGCCAGAGGTGCAGTACGTTGTTCCGGGAGAAGGTGTCCCTCTTCTCCACCACGACCACTTTGGCCCCCAGGTAGGCAAGTTCAATGGCCGTGCGCAAACCACATGGTCCTCCCCCAACGATGAGACACTGCAGAGGTGAGAGCGGAGAGAGACACTCAGTGACTCTAGCATCGTAGACACAAACCGACGGTCAGCAGCAAACCCCATCCACCCAACTCGACCAGCAAGCGCAGACAAAACAAGCGCCTGTCAGGACCTGCCATTCATCCATCCAGTGTTCACCACCCGTGGGCCTGCTGTGCACCAGGCACTGTGCCAAGCCCAGTGAGGGACACAGAGGTAAAGGGACTTGCGGGGAGGCACGGTTAGATATACGTGAGGTTCAGAGTCAGACTGAACTGGGCTTTCGTCCCAGCTCTGGCATTTGACCTCTTAGTTTCTTCTTCGGTGACATGGGTCTGCTACCCTCTCCTTGTAGGGTTGTTAAAACTAAGATTGCTTTTTAAAAGCTGACGGCACATCTTTGTGACCTTGCTTAGGCAATGGTTTCTTAGATGTGATACCAGGAGCATAAACAACAATGGAAGAAAGACATAAATTGAACTTCATCAAAATTAAAAACGTCTGTGCTTTAAAGGCTACTATGAAGAAAGTGAAAAGATGACCCACAGGTGGGAAAAAGTATCTGCAAATCATATATCTGATAAGGAATTATTATCATAAAGAATTTTACAGCTCAACAATAAAAAGACCAATAACCCAGTTAACCAACGGGAAGACAATCTGAATAGACATTTCTTTAAGAAGATATACGAATGGCCGGTAAGCACAGGAAAAGATGCTCCACATCATTAGCCATCAAGGAAATGCAAGTGAAAGCCACTCTGAGATGTCCCTTTAGACCCGCTGGGATGGCTGTAACCAAGAAGTCAGACAACAACAAGTGTTGGCAAGGAGCTGGGGGGACGGGAGCCCTCGCACTGCTGGCGGGAACGTACAAAGGTGCGGGTGCTTTGGAACAGTTAGGCCTTTGCTCACAGAGTTAGACACAGAGTTACCACATGAGCCGACCACTCTGCTTCTAGGTTCGTACTGAAGAGAATGAAAACATATGCCCACACAAAGACTTGTACATGAATGTTCATAGCAGCATTAGTCATAACAGCCCAAATAACCCAAGTGTCCATTTGCTGATGCATAACAAAATGTGGGATAGCCTCACCATAGAGTACTATTCAGCTATGAAAAAGAATGAAGTGCTGATATATGAATGAGCCTTGAAAACATGATATTAAGTGGGGGGAGAAACAGACACAAAAGGACACATCCTGTAGGAGTCCATTTGGAAAGGGGGGAGATTGGGAAGTGGCTGCTGAAGGGTATAGGATTTCTTTTTATGGGGATTAGATCGCAATGATGGTCGAACATATTTGTGAATATACTAAAACCATTGGCCTGTATGCTTTGAATTATACATGTTATGGCAAGTGAATTATATCTTAGCAAAATAATTATATGAGAAAAAAAGCATATGGTGTCAAGTGTGACACACACTGGTAGAAATCAATAACTAGTTCTATCTGGAGCCCAGAAGGGGAAAAGCTAATCCTACCTGGTGAGCTGGAAAAGACTTCACAGAGAAGGTCTTTGAAATCACACCACCCCCACTATCATCTCCTCCTCTTTATCCTCCTCTTCCTTCATCTTCATCATCATCATCATCATCATCATCATCATCATCATCATCATCATCATCCCACCACCACCACAGCCTATGTTTGTCGAGCACTTGCTATGTGCAGGTGCTGGTTTCAGTGCTTTATGTGTTTTTGCTCTCAATCCTCACAACACATCTAAGAGGAACTATTGTCATCCCCATTTCACAGCTGGAAGAACTGAGGCACAAAGCAGCTAAGTCTTTGGCCCACGGTATCATAGACGGAAAGGGGCAGAGCCAGGATTCAAACCCAGGTGGTCTCACTCCAGAGCACGCCATGCTGTTCTGATTCTGGTTTGCCAGGAATAAAAAGAAGATTCAAAGGGAAAGAAAGAGAAGTTCTAGATGGATGGAGAGAAGGATACGTTGGGGAAGGGAGGAGAAGGAGAAGTTTGTCTGGAGCCAGATGCTGAAGGTCTTAAATAACAGGAGTAGGGGTATGGCTTTGGTGCTGTAGGCCTGGTCACGGTGGACAGAGGCGACAAAGAGGATTCTGTGCAAGTCCCATGCTAGGTCTTAATGGACACAGTGATGTTGAATAAGACTTCCCCAAGGAAGCTGCAGCCATTTTGGAGAGAAGGGTAGACACAGTGACCTTGCTAGTTATGTGGGACACAAGCCCTTTGTTCAAACAAAATCTTATCAGGAGCACCAATACTGTTAAAAACAAAAGAAAACAAAAACAAAAACAAAACAAAAACAGCAAAAAAGGGCAGTATTCTGACAGAGAGGATCAGAGACACCCCTACACAGCACCCTGCCCTACTCCCAGGCAGCCCTGGGGCAACTTCCCGAGGTAAGAGTTCACCTGGGGGTGGGGGGGGGGGCGGTGTTAAATAACTCAGGATACCACAGCACAGTGACAGGGAAGGAGAGCTGCACCCACTCCTCGCAGCTGGACATTGCAGAGGCATTCAGAAACTTCCCTTCTGCCGGGAATCCAACCTTATCTTACAAAAACGCATTCCCCTTCCCCTGGCAAATACTCCATCATCCAGTTATCACTCATCGGGGCCGGCAGCGTCCCGAAGGGAAAGCACAAACAGGCCTATCAAAGCTCCCACACCACGATCCGATCCGTGGGGCTTAGGGTCTGTGGAAGCCCCACCGGGGGGAATGAAGTCACTGCTGAGATAGGACTCCCTCCAGCGCGCCTGCAGCTCCCTGGGCTTCCTTTCTGGTGGGAGCTGGCTGGCGAGGGCCAACTCCTCTGAGGCCAGCTCCGCGGCTTATCTCATGCCCCCAGCGCCTCGGGCTCCGCTCGGACATAGCCAGACCATGACAGGCTTCCGAAAGCCAGACTCCAAACCTCAGCGCTTGTGAGGTTGGCTTTGGGGTTAGGTTTGAATTCACTGCATTTCTTTGCAGTTAGTGCATCTTTTCCTGTTTGCCGAGTTCTGTCACTCCAGGGCCAGAGATGGAGAGGGGGCGGGAGGATGTGGGGTGAGGAAGGGCAGGAGGAGAAGGAGGGGAGCCCGCCTATCCAGGATGCCTGACCCAATACTGCTCCCAGGACAAGGCAGGACAGCCCCTCCCGCAAGTTGGGGAGCTGCTGTGCATTTTTCGTGCACACAGTCGCTGGTGGACTGCTTCTGGCCCCGCCCTCCCCCGCTAGACCTGGATCCCATGCGTGAAAGCTCCGTTTTCCCAACACCCTGGGCCCCGGCATATACTTCAGGCCTGAAATTGCAGAGACATCACTCATACCACAATCTAAAGTCAAAATAAATACCAATGGGCCTACTCATCTGCAGGGGGGAAATTTGGTGCAGATGTACCAAGGCAGGAGCGAGGGCTGGCTGCAGGGGCCAGGCCAGTTCCTCTTGGAACACGCTTGTTATGATTAACACGGGAACTCAGAATTCTGACGAGAGGCCAAATGCCCCCGCTGGTACACACCTGGGCAGAGGAGCAGGAGAGAAGAGGGCATCCCCGGGGTGCCCACAGTGGGTGCTCTGGATGTTGGGCTGGTCCAAACACCATGGATGCAAAGGTTCTGATACTTTCAACCCCCAAGGAGCTCACCCCCTTTCCCGGGCCCAGCCGGGCTATCCCTGCTGAGGACGACTGCCAGGAAAGAAAACATTTCATTAAAACTCAACCCCGCAGCCCCAAATTAGGCTGTGCGTTCCTCGCACCGGCTCTGTCCTTAGAGCTACCCCAGAAGGAAGCTGCCCGTGGTATAATTATCTGCATCTGATTCCCAGGTCAGCGTGAGTGTCCTCTGTCTGCTCAGAGCCCAGCACAGGGGTGGGCACACAGGAGCCTCAATAAACAGTTGATGGATGAATGGCCTTCCCACATCCTCACCACCCAGCCAGTTCTGGCTCTCCAGGCCTAACCGGGACGCTCAGTACACGTCAGCCAGGGTTTATGCCTGCAGATTCCCACCCAGGCTGGGGGAGCTGGGGTCTGCCAAGGCCACCAGCATCACAGACGTCAGCAGATATGTGCGCTCGGGCGACATAAATTTATTACCCAACGGGGACCAGGGCCGATCCAACACCAGCAGGAAATCCATTGTACCGATAAGCTTGGCGGTGCTTAGGCCTCCACATTCGCAGGGAGAGACAAACACCACATGGAAAAGTCGGCCTCCTATTATCAAGGGGTGGGAAGAGGGCACGAGGGGACTGGCCCACAGTCAAGGCCCAGGGCCGGGGTGGCCCCAGCGCACACAGATGCCTGTGCCATCCCAGAGGAACCCTGCAAACACTACCCACTTCCTGGTGACACGTGCATCTCCCAACCCACCAGTGGGTGGGTGTGCTGGGACTGCACCAGGAATGCTAACAGGATCCAGTCCCCAGAAGGAGTCACAGGGGAGCCAGGGGCGAAGCCAGGGGTTAGCTATCCAGCTGCCTGGAGACTTGGTTTCCGGTTCTGAATTCTGCCTCTGATTTCCTGGGGAGCTCTGTGTGCGGACCCTCCGAGGAGGGGGTGCAGAAAGCCAGCATGTGGAGGCAGCAGGCAGATGCGGGCTGCGTTCACCAGCTGGCTTCCCCAGGCTCTGCACCTCACGGAAAAGGAAGCTTATCGTGTCTAAACGTACTGCGCCCGCCCAGCACTTTCCACTGCCCCGGCACCGTCCTGACCCCTTTATGCATTTCATCTTTCCAACTGCCTCTGCCCTGTCGCAATCACCTCCACTTTGCAAATGAGGACACTGAGGCACGGGGACGTTAAGCAACTGGCTCCAGGTCCCCACTTCACCCCCATTTTTGAGTTAAACAAAGAGACAAAAGAGTGTCAGAAACTTCTCCACGATCACAGAACCAGTGAGTGGTCCAGTTTGGATGCCGACCCAGGCAGTGTGGGTCCAAGGCGTGTGCTCAAACCGCTCAGTAAGCCTGACCTCGGGCGTGTGGTCAGTGACGTGAGGCCTTTTCCAGTCCTTCCCTGCCCCCAGTGCAGAGCGGCCTCCACTCCACACGAAGCTCTAAGCGCGCGTCCGCATCGGGGCTGAGCCTGCTCTGCATCCCCGGGTGGCAGCTTACAGGCGGATGGAGCTAGAGCCCATCTAGGTCCTGGGAAGCCGCTCGGGCAGGTGCCACAGCAGTCGTGGATTTGGGCATGGTCAGTGCAAGCCTTTTCCAGTGCCCAGGCTGCAAGATGAGCCAAGAGACACAGGGTCAGGCATGTGCTGTATCCCTGGTAGCAGTGGCCCTCCCAGCCTGCTGACCCACAGGCCACCTCCCGGCATCGCTCTGGTTCCAGGGACGTGCCACCACGCTTCCTGGTGTGGTTTCCAGCCTCGCTGGCTTTCAGGGCATGCTGCTTATCTAACTCAGGCAGGGGGGCCCTGACTGCTACTGGGTTACCACGAGTCAAAACAGCCCAGTGCAGAATCACAGGACTGAGCTTTCATATCCAAGGGGCCAGCCACATGAGGGGCTTGCCCTGGGGCCTGGCCTCACAGCCCTACTCTGCAGGATGCTGCTAATGGGGGGCAAAGGGGGGGCGGGCAGGGGCGGAGGAGAGGATCTCAGAGAGGGGATCAGGAGAGACGCAGTCACCTTAGGTTTAGCCATCTAGCCATGGAGGAGTCTCTGCCAGGGGGTGGCCAGGCAGGGCCTCTTTGTGGTACTTCAAGGGCTGTTCCAATCCGATTTGACATGTCTGCCCCCGTGTGACTCCCTGCATCTCAGTCACGCCCAGTTATTCCTGAGTAACATTACACACCCCTCACTAACCTCAGACAGTTACAGGAAGGAAATGGGAAAAGGTATCCTGCTTTCTCTGCCTGCTCTCCAGTAACACTCCTCAGAGGCGCTTCTCCTCAGTGGAGAATTAAAGCTGGGATTTGGAGAGACAGAGGAAACGGCACACTGAGGTCCAGGCTGAGAAGGAGGGGGTGGTTTGGAGGGAATGGGGAGATTGGTGAGTTGAGGTGAGTGTGGTGCTGAGCAATGGTGGGAGGACAAAACCTCTCTGGGAGGGAGCCAGATGATGGAGGGCCGGAATGTCAGACAGGGTCTGAACTCCCCCCCTCCCTTTGGCTACTATGGATTTGGAGTAGAATGAAACTAGTTTAGGAGAGCTGCTTCCAGAGCAATAACAAAGGTGGTAAGAAGAGAGAAGAGACACAGAGGTGAAGACACCAGCTCCCCAGCACTGGAAACAGGCGATCCACTCTCTTGGATCTCCTCCCTCTGCCTTGACCAGAGATGCTCAGGTGCCTTTGCTGGTCCCCCCTCTTCCTGACCTCTGTACTAGGGAAAGCCTGGGCTCAATCTCCGTCCTCTTCTCTTCTTGACCTGTACTTTACATCACTTACTTCCATGGCTTGAAGGTCATCTGCAGGCAGGTTATCCCCAGCCCCCAAACTCCCAGACTCATAACCAACAGCTCACTGTCATTCCTTGCAGCTCCAACAAGAGATCCACAAACTTTGATCACCCCACCCTCACTGCACCCCCCAAAACCCTGCTCCCCTCCTCAGAGGCGCTTGCCAGTCATTGCTATCTCAGTCAATGCACATCCACTTTCTGGAATCAACCTCGAGTCCTTTCCCCTCACCTCACAACGGATTCACCAAAAAATCCTGTTGACTCTACTTTCAGAAGGGATCCAAAATCCAATCAGTGTTACTTCCTCCGCGCTGCCACCCTAATTCAAGACATGTCATCCCTCTCCTGTCCTGATTTGAGGGCTCCTACCTGGTCTCTCTGCTTCCACCCTTGTGCCCTCACAGTCCACCCCCACAGCAACCAGAGCGGTCCTTCTAAATTCAGATCTGGTCACCCCCTTGTCACATGGGACTCAAAATCAGTCCTTATCACGGCCTTGAGGCCCTACGTGACCTTGCCCTCCAATTTCCCTATGTCTTCAGCTCCCCTCCCTCTCCCCTCCCTTTCTGCACACCAGCCTAATGCCCTCACTAAGCTCTCGCAGGGCCTTTCACTTGCTTGGTCCTCTGCCTAAAACATTCTTTCCCTAAATATACATATTCAGATACAAGAAAGAAATCTACTGTAAAAAATTCTACAGGCTTCGTTTTATATTTCTTCCTATTAACATCCAGCTACAACAACATTTTGAATGTTTATAAATATTTCTAGCAGCTACTTGCATATTTTTTTCACCGTGGGCTTTTTATTTCATTTTCAATCTAGTAGCCTCACAATATTTCCCCCAATATTTTATTTATTTTTAATTATTTTTTAAATATTGAATCTTTTTAAAAATATATATTTTATTGATTTTTTACAGAGGAAGGGAGAGGAAGAGGGATAGAGAGTTAGAAACATCGATCAGAGAAACATTGATCAGCTGCCTCCTGCACACTCCCTACTGGGGATGTGCCCACAACCAAGGTACATTCCCTTGACCAGAATCAAACCTAGGACCCTTCAGTCTGCAGGCTGATGCTCTATCCACTGAGCCAAACCGGTTAGGGCCCCCCAATATTTTATTATAAAACTTTTCAAATACTATACTGAAAAGCTGAAAGAATTTTAGTGACCACCCAAATACCGGCCACCTAGATTCTATAACTAGATTTTACTCTTCTTGCTTTATCACATACCTATCTGTTCATCCACCCATCCCTCTACCCATTCATCAATTTATCTAAATTTTTGGTACATTTCAACTAAATTGAAGAATTAGTACATTTCTTCTCAAATACTTTAGGATGCCTATCATTAACTAGAGTTCAATACTTGTTCAAGTTATTTTTTAAGGTAAAATGTACATACAATGAATGCACATATCTTAAACAAATTATTTGATGTGAAATTTACATATATTTTGCTTCTTAAAGCGTTAGTTTTCCTCCCTAGCAGTGCTCTTTCTTCCAGTCGACCCTGTGAGCTCCTGCTCTCTGGGCTCTGGTGCGGGCATCTCGGTGCACTCTTATCGGTAAGACGCTTCTAGTCCAGAGTGCTGTAGCGGGGCTCTGCCGACCAGCCAGCTGCCTTCCCTTCCTTCCCTCCCTTTGGGAGAGCAGAAGTCACATGTCCTCCCAAGACCCCAAAAAGGGCATGAAGGAACCTCACATTCCTTTAGGAGGAACAAGAGAAAGAGACCCCAAAATGCACTGAATCCAGATATATTCAAAGCTAAAAACCCTGGGGCTATGATCCATATGTGGGGGGAAAAGTAGCACTAAGATACACAAACAATCCAGCATCCAGAAACAGATACACTAGTTCATTTTTATCACTTTCTCTTTTTCTTTTTAGTCACTTAGCAAGCGTTGGCTTTTATAAGCTGAGAGTTCAGTCGGGGAGGGGTCCCCACATAGCCAGCACTCACAGTCCTTTATCCACAACAACCCATTCCCACTGTGCCATTTTCACAGCTCTAACTATTAAGAGATGGAGCTGGATTCAAACCCAGGTGCCTGGCTCCAGAGACCATGCTTTTAACCACTGTGCCATAGAGGCCACGGCAGGTAATTATGGAGAGGGAGATTGTAGACTGGGAACCCACACAGCCCTCCATTGATCCATATACCAGTGAATTTAAATTATTTTTCAAGTCTGTCTCTCTGACTTGCTATGACCTCCTCAAAAGTAACGGCTTATCTGGCTTGCCTTTGCATCCCAAACAACTCACCTGGCACAGGCAAGTACTCAGGGGTAATTAGAAAAAAGAGGCAGGAGTACTTGGCAGGCCCTGGGTGGGCCAGCACCTTTGGGGACCAAACTGGTGTGGTGGCTGGGAGAGCAGCAGGTATGACAGGACCTAGTAGGAAAACCACAGCCATGCCAAGATGCCCTTCCTGGCCAGGACTCAGTGACTTTTGGAAAGGGTCACATCATGGGCAACTTAATCCAAAGATAAAGGCAGCATCCACGCACCTACACTTTCCCAAACAGAGAACCCAGCCAGGGCTGCCACCAGCAGCCATCAACCTACCCGATGACAAACATTTCCACTCAACAGGTGCCACGACTGAGGCCAGGAGAAGCATCGCTGAGTATCTTACAAATGCCAGCCCTGCAGCAGAGGCTTAAAGGACACTCACTCATGTCCACTGCGAAAGCGGCCTGGCCTTTCCCAGTCACAGTGGAGACACTGAGACTCAGGGCTGGCAGGACTTGGCAGAGCTGGCAGTTACTGAGCTCTTCCTCTGGGTCAAGCACCGATCGATGTGTTTCACAGGCATCGATTCATTCAAACCTCACAGCATCCCACAGTTAGGAAACAAGGCACGGAAGGGTTAAGGAGAGACCCAAGCTAATGTCACAGTTAGGAAGAAGGAAATGGCATTTGGACGCAGACATCTACCGCCAAAGCACAAACTCGGATCTGCCGGGTTACACTTGCCTAAGACCACACAGCTAATCAAGGGCAGAGGAGGAGTCGCTCCCCGTCCTTGTGACTCTGGCATACGGCTCTTTCTTCTACGTTGCCCTCTGTGCCACCCTCCTCCCAACTGTTAGGGCCTTTCTGGCCCCTATCCTCTCCCTCATGGGTACTGTGACTCCTCTCCTGGTGCCAACTCACCCCATAGCCACTCATGGCCACAGGCAAGGCTGACCTCGTCCTGGGCTGGCCTTTACAGAAAGGCCACGATGGGCCTAGGAACAGATCTGGGGAAAGGCCAGCATTCCTTCCACGTTCACCTACTCCTATTGCTCTGAGGTCAGCAAAGGAGAGACTATTTACCTGAGCCCAGCAGCTGTTTCTGCAGCCAGCCCAGGGCTGGGCGGAGGGCCCACGGAGCACAAGGACACAGCTGCCGCTCCACAGCCATATCTGGTCCACCCTGCCAAGAGCCCCGGAATATTCCCTACGGAGGAGGTGGTGGGTAAGAATGCATGCTAAGAATTCACTGTAAGAATACGCAGGCCTCTTTCATCTTCTACTTCTAGTGGGTCTCTAGCCCCATATGGGAGGTGCTGAATAAATATGGCTTAGGGGTCTAAACTGCTTAATCCAGGCATGCAAACAGGTAAAGACACACCAGCCCTCAGAACACCACTGAGGAACCGCACAGATGCTGGTGAAGTGACGGGCGGGGTTCTGAGGTCCGAAGGCCATTTGCCAGCTGTGTGCCTTTGAGCACAGCAGCCTAGTACACTCAAGTTAGAGACCTCACGTTCCCCTAGGGTTGCTATGGAGATGGCATCAATAAACTGCAGAATTGTTCATAAAAGAGCCTGTGGGGGGCATTCGGTAAATGGTAGCAATGATCGGTGCCTCTTCTCCTCCTTCCCTTCTTCCTGAGAAGGAGTCCCAGGAGTGGAATCAGCACTTTGACCTCAAATAGCTCGTGGTCCAGTCCATCCAGGGATGTGGATGGTGTGATCCCACCAGTTCAAAGGCTGTGGTTGGCATTCCTTGGGGAAGATACACTCCTTTTATGAGGATATCCTTAATCATGGTGGAGGAGCCCAACTGGAGCCTGGGCCCCAGGAGATGGCCAGGCTGCTGTGCCCTGCACCAGCTCTGTGCCGGAGCTCATGGGTACACACGCTGACCGACCTGGAAGGGACTTTAGATCAGGGGTTGGCATGCATTTTCTGTGAAGGGTCGGACAGTAAATATTTTAGACTTTTCCCCAACTATTGGCTTGGATCATCCTGCCTGACCCTTGTAACCTCTGTCCTTAAGGGGTCCAGGAAGGTATTCATGGGAGCCCAGAGGCCATTTTCAATGTCTCCCAAAGTCTGATGGTTGCCTTGCTGTTCCTGCTGCCTGAGACGTACTTCCCCCAGATCTTTGCACTCAACTCCTTCTCACCATTCAGTTCTCGGCTCGAACATCACGTTACTCAGAGATACTTTCCCAGCTCCACCCTGTTTATTCTATCATAACCCCCTGTTCATTTTGTGCACAGCCTTTGTTGCGACCCTAAATCTGTTTCATTTGTTAACTAGTTCACGTGGGTCTTTTCCTCCAGAATGTGAGTTCCACCAGGAGGGGCCTTGCCTCCCTTATTCATGCTGTACCCCAGGAACCAGAACAGTCCCTGACCACAGGAGTGGGCTGCCAAATGAATACATGAATTCAATCAACTCCTACTTTACCCCAGATCAGGATGCACTCAGAGGTTCTGCAATATCACAGCCACTATTTAAAAGATGCACTGTCTTGTGGTCTTACACATATCACCTTATTAAATGAGGCAGAAACTAACTTACAAGATAGTGACTTTTATCTCCCTATTTCTGATGAAGACACTGAAGTTAAGGTCTCACTGTCCAAAGACTGGCATCTGGTAAGAGGCAGAGCTAAGTTTCACACCCAGATCTGTCCAACTCTGGGCCCCAAGCTATTAACCACCACTCTTACTTCATTTTACCTGGCATTGTGTCAATTTAGTGTGAATACAGGTTGTCTGGGTCTGCTTAGCAATGCTGATGGGCAGTGAAGTAACTAAAGACTTGTGAAAAGTAGAGGGAAGATATTATCTAATATACAGGGATGGGCAAAAGTAGGTTAAATTACCAGCCATCATTACCTGAAAGATAACTCATAAGTAAGGATACTAAATAATAACAATAACAAGAAGACAAACAATATAAATAAATAATGCAATAACTAATAAATAATACAAAAATAAACTCTGTCTTGTGTACTCACACCTGTAGGGCCACTTTTGCCCACCCCTATATGCAAGCTTGTTTGTTAAACAATTTGCTTTGAAGCACAGGTTTTGAGGGAGAAGGAAGGGAATCCAAGTTGCATAAAGGCGGGGGTTTTCTCATCTTTCACCAATGAAACAGCTGGGCTCAGGTTGAGGAAACAACCTCAGATGTCACAAAGCCAGGGGAAACTCCATTTCATCATAGCGCCTCAATGCGGGATACACATCTGGTACCCAACCCATAGAAGACAGCTGTACAGGAGAGCCTCAAATCCAGGTGTGGACCACCCGCTCCAGAAGACTGACCCCAGTGCATTTACATATGGACGGTCTGTAGCAGAGGAGCTTGAAGGCCTCACAGGTAACAGGAGAAAAGGGAGTCCCTTCTAGCATCTCACACATGCCTTCCAGGCCAGGGAGCCCGTTCTCATCAGTGCATTCATTACAGTTCTGACTCCATTTGCAGCTGCTGCAAAAGAAGTGAGCACTCTTGCCGATAAGCCCTTGGTAACTTCCAAGTGGGTCACCTTACACTATGAAGTGGCTTGTAATTAAAATATGTCAAAGCTGTGCCTAGATCACAGTTGTCTAGACATTGGGAGACTCAGTCCTACGCCATCCTGCCCAACCGTGATTACAACCTGCCAAAGAACATGTCTGTTTTCCTTATCAGAGCATCTTCAAGGGCAAGTTTCTGGAAAGCCTCCCCTCGCGGCTGCTGGGAGCTGCATGGGAATTCTTTCTGCCGCTGAGAGGAAGACATGCCTGGGCGTCTCGGGGCCTGCTCTCGGGGGGCAGGCCTGGGCCTGCGGAACGCGGCTGCGCATCACCCCTTGGGCCCATACATGGACGGTGGGACTTCCGGGATCCAGGTGTGTTGCATCATGGCTGTAATCCTCCAGGCAGGGCAAACAAACTGCTTGCCCAGCTCAAACACGGGGTGGTAGTGGCAGTAAGGGGCATGGGGGAAGAGGTAGGTGAGGACATGGTTTAAGCTCTGCTGAACTATTAAAGGGAAAATAAAGCATTTGGAAACCACTATCCCAGCTCCCTGTAGTACCTGATCCTATCCATGAGCCAAGGAGAAAAGGCTATCGATCATTCATTTGTTCATTCATTCATTCATAAAGCACTCACCAGGCATCATGTTGGGTGCTAGGGAAATAGAGTACATGTCACGTTTCCTGCCTACAGGTGCTCCCACTTTAGCTAAAAGAGAGAGGGAGAGAGGGAGAAGATTCCTGAGCAAGCTCAGCTCACCCACCAGACACATAGAGGGATCAGGAAAGAAAAGAGGGAGGCGGGACCTGGAAGGAGGCCGCTCTCAGGTTGGATGAAGAGGTCCCACTCCCTGGGAACGGAAAGGAGGGTTGGAGGGAGGAAACACACAAGGAATTACAAATTTGAGTGAGCGGGGTAAAAGCAGGAAGTGAAACTGACTCTGATTCTTGAGTGGAAGGGTGTTGCCACTGTGTACTAAGACTGAAAGTCAGAAAAAAGAATAAATTTAGGGAGTGGGAGGGGAGAGGAAGAATGAAATTATAAATTTAGTTTACAATACATTGAGTGTTGGATTATCAGAGAAAATCTGGAAATATGTGTAGAAATCCTAAGAGTTGATCCAGAGAGCCAACAGAATAAAAGGCAGAGGGTTGTTTTTTTTTTTCACAATAATAGTAATTTCTATTTAGTAGAGGTATCTGTGTATCACATCTATATGTCAATCTCATTTAATCCTAACTAGAAATCTATAGAGTAGGGATTATTGTGCCCATTTTACAGATGAGGAAACAGAGATTCTGACATGTGAAATAACCTGCATCTGGGCATTTATGCCATGCCCTAGGGCAGTGATGGTGAACTTTTGAGCTTGGCGTGTCAGCATTTTGAAAAACCCTAACTTAACTCTGGTGCCGTGTCACATATAGAAATTTTTTGATATTTGCAACCATAGTAAAACAAAGACTTATATTTTTGATATTTATTTTATATATTTAAATGCCATTTAACAAAGAAAAATCAACCAAAAAAATGAGTTCGCGTGTCACCTCTGACACGCGTGTCATAGGTTCGCCATCACTGCCCTAGGGCAAGCATGTTAAACTCACTGCCGGCGGGCCGCATGCCTCCTTTATTTGAACCATGTTAGCCTTTGAGTTTGACATGCTTGCCCTAGGGCCTCCAATTTTGGAGTCATTGCCTATAAGAGAGAACAGAGTCCAAAGTGAGAGTGTAAAATAGAACCTGGGTTCTCAGCGTTGGCACTGTGGACATTTTGGGCAGGGCCACTTTTGTTGTCCTGTGAATTACAGGATGTTTAGCAGCATCCCTGGCCTCCCCTAAGTAGATATTAATAGTACTCCTTTCTCCCCTGAGCATAACAATAAAAAAAAACCCTCTCTATATATTGCCAAAGGTCCCAGAGAGGGAGGGAGGCAAAACTGCCCCCGGTTAAGAACCACCACAATAGCTCTGGCCGGTGTGACTCAGTTGGTTGAGCATCTTCCGTCCCAGGCGCCAAAAGGTTGCCAGTTCAGTTCCTGGTCAGGGGACATGGCGGGGTTGTGGGCTCAAACCCTAGTAGGGGATGTGCAGGAGACAGCAAATCGATGTTTCTCTGTCTCTCTCTGCCTCTCCCTTCCTTTCTCTCTAAAATCAATAAAAATATATTTTTAAAAAGAACCACTATAACAGAATAATAATGTGAGCCACACATACAATTTTAAATTTTCTGGTAGCCACATTTTTTTTTAAAGTGAAAGAACAACAACAACAAAAGTAAAATTAACTTTAATAACATATGTTATTTAATTCAGTCTATCCAAAATACTATCCTTTCAACATGTAATCATTATAAAAAGTATGAATGAGTAGGTATGCTATTATTTTCTCATACTGAATCTCCAAAACCAGGCATGTAATTTACACTTACAGGTCATCTCGGTGTGGCTAGTGGCTCCCATACTGGACAGCACAGATGTCCAGGATGGAGCAAGGGCTCACCCACATTTATGAACCGTGAAGACGGAGGAGCAAAAGGCAACACTGAACCGTGGTCAGAAGGTGTCAGACAACTTCTGGGGCTGCTGGCAGTTGAAGCTTTTCCTTTCCCCTCTGAAAACTGCCCCTCCCTACCGGTAAAGAAAGGCATCTGGTAAGGAGGGTGGAGGGGAAACCAGAGAGAGCAAGCAGGGCAGGGGCCCTGGGCAGCCCACCCACGCAGGCAGTGGGGAGTTACAGGGCTTTCAGGAAAGCAGCCGCCGGGCTCCAGCAAGGGAGGCGCAGAGGGGAGAGCCCCACAGATACAGACAACGCATCCACAATGAGGAAACACTCAGTCACTCCGACCAGCAGCTGCTGACGCAGGGCTGATCCCAGGCCCGGTAACCGCTGAAACAAAGCCCTCGGAACCACAGCGTCTGAGTCAATCTCGAGTCATTTCCAGAAAAATCAAGGCCCCTGCCTGGGACCACTCAGCAGCAATCTACACATCTCTGGATAGTTGAAATGGAAGCGCTGGGGTCTAGTCGCTGCCTGGACTTCATTTATTCACTCATCTGGCCCTGCGAGGAGCATTACTGTCCACAGATGGAGACACAGGACCACATCGCTAGGCAGGGTTAGGGCCAGGATGCATTACTCCTCTAAAAAAAACTTAACTGAGGCACTTACTGCAAAAATCAACTGTAGAGATGGTGCCCCCTTTAATATGAAATCAGTTAACTAATCAATGTTTATGTAAGAAACAAAGAACAGAAAACCCTTTACAATTAAAAAGCAAACAGCTCTACGGGATTAAGAGGAAGAAGATACAGGGGAATGCAACGGGGCCGGAAGAGGAGGCAATGGAGACAGAGGAGCAGGGCTCTCGCGGAAGGCAGGGAAGTGCTGCCCACCTCTGCTCTCCGAGCCTGGCTCAGTGCTCTCGCAGATCCTCAGAGATGAAACGCTGCTCGCCACTCACAGGTCCACGTGGTCAACCAGGGGCCCGCCATATGGCCTGGAGGACCAGGCTTAGAGGGCAGCCTGGGGGCACAGCTCACCTGCCCATGGCCTTGGGGCCTCATCTCTCCTGCCAGGTCCAGGAAGAGGCAAGTCCCGCCCTCTGAGCCGAGCCAGCAGCTCCGGGAGGGAACCTCCTTAAGCCAATGCTAAGGGTTCCCATCACCTGTGCTGGGCCCCCCTGAACTGCCCACTGCTCAGAGGCAGTCAGCTCCCACTCACCACACTCCCACTGGGCACCTGAGCGGGAGAGAGGTGCATGCCCTGGCAGCATTTCCCCTGAAAGGAGCTGTCAACCTCCAGTGGGTAAACTGAGGCCCAGAGACTGAAAGCCAACCTGTGTTCTTCCCTAGAGAGGAAGGAACAGGTGAAGCAAGAGGGGAGTGTGTGTGCGGTGTGTGTAATATAATAACCCTAAAGGGGAAGGTTCCCCACAGTATTTATACACACACACACACACACACACACACACACAATGCGGGTGGCAGGGGCTTTCTAAATCATAGAGCCTTTTTACAAATGATAGTTGCCATTATTAGATTTACTCTCACTGCAGAGAGTATACTGTCCTCCAGACAAGCTTATGGACCTATTTTCAAAGGGACTAAGGCTCACTTACCAAGTTCCTGTAGTTTGTTAATCAACTAAGTCCCTCCTCCACCCCCCAAAAGCCATGAGAAACCTCTGCTTCATCCCTGCCAGGCAAGGTCTTGTTTTTCAAAACCACCTTAAGGCTGGAGAGCTCTCTGCCTCTCTGCACAGTTTCCAGTTAACCTGCCCCACGCACTCCCATGAAGAAAGCCTCCTCCGCAGCTTCCACTTCCCACACAAGTGGGGACCGGGAGCCCCAGCTCAGCCAGCGCCAGGAACTGGGCCCCTGTCAGGGCAACTGGACCCACTCCCAGCTCCAGTACTCCTCTGCTAAGCACCTACTATGTGCCTGGGAGGTGTTCCCTATATGCTGAAGAAGGTATAGGATTTCAAAGGCCCCGGCAGGATTTTGGAAATATGATTGCAGACAGTGGGTGGGGTTCAATTTGAGGCAGTTTAGAGGAAGCATGGCAGGGTAGAGGGGTGTCACCCGGTCTCCTCCCAGCCTCGGAGACCTTAGAGCTTCTCCTTTTTCACACCCTATACATGGGCCTGGCCATCCTTCCTGCCTGCCCTGGGAGAGCTGAGCAGTGCAGTCAGGCCTAGCCTCCCCCAGCCTCAGTTTGCTCATCTGTGGAATGTACATGGATGAGCAGTAATATCTACACACATCAGATTGCTGCCAGGAGGCTCTGACCCCAGCCCCCAGCAACATAGCAGGAACCAGTCAGAGCTGTCCTCTGGAAGGAACAGGGGCAGCTTAGAACAGAGGGGGAGGATGCGGGCAAGGCAGGTCTTCTGGGTGGGGAAGTGCTTGGAACTGGTAAAGTGTGAACAGTTCTTCACTATTCCCTCCGGCACTAACAACAGCCATGGGTTTTATTCTAGCAGCCACCCATTACTGAGTGCTCGCTGCTTTATCGCCAGCATCTGGAACACTAGGACACGGCCATCATGACTGTGCGCGAGTGCATGCATGTGTGTGTATGTGGGTGCATGTGTGTGTGCGCGTGTGTGCATTTGATGAAAGTGAGTCAGTGCTCTAAGCCAGGGGTGGGCAAACTTTTTGACTCGAGGGCCACAATGTGTTCTTAAACTGGACTGGAGGGCCGGAACAAAAGCATGGATGGAGTGTTTCTGTGAACTAATACATGTTAACACTGCTGCTGGTGAAGGAGCGGAGGGGAGAGCAAGAGAACCCTCCGCTCTTTCGGCTCTGCGGGCCGGATAGAACAGCCGAATGGGCCGGATCTGGCCCGCGGGCCGTAGTTTGCCCACGGCTGCTCTAAGCCCTTTATCAAGAACACGGCATACAAGCAGGAGGACTCTTGAGGGAGGCAGGTGAGGAGCACTCCTTTGGCCTTCAGCCTTCAGATAACTCTCTGGGCCACAGGACGCCTGCCTTCCTCTCCTCCAGCCATGTGAAGGCCTATGGCAGAGAGATTGGGGGGCCCACCTACCTGGGAGGCTGAGAGATGGGAATAACTGCACCAACCCCTGAAAAGACCCCGGGGCCCAGTGTGGGCAAGCTACCAATGTTATCAACGCCCAAGTTAAACTCCACCCAGTGCCCCTCCCCCAGCACATGGAAGTGGGGGGTTCCTAAATTCATTCCCCCACCAAGCTCATTCTTGTGTCAAGACAAATACGGAAGGCCCAGGAGTGGGCTTGGTTTAATACAATGTCTGGAATGTATTTGTGAAACTTCTCAGAGAGCCCAGACATTTCATCACAAAATCCAAATGTCAGACATTCTCTGGGACAGACGACAGGGCAGGACACCAGGAGCTAGGTATCCCGAAGACAGACGGAGACCAGCCCTTACCCCAGGCAACCTCTCCCGGCTGGAATCTGAGAGAAGCAGCCGAGCACCAAGGCTGCAGCCTCCGTGGGCAGGTATGCCCAGTGGCTCGGGCCTGCCGGGAGCCCTCCCCTGGGACGCAGATCCCATACTTAATCGCTAGAGGGGAAGACTAGCAAGGAGCAGCTCATGGGGCAGGAGACAGGCAAGGGATAAAGAGCCATACTGTTCAGATTCCTTTTCCCCTGACAAATAGTAATAATGATCCACATGTGTCAGGCACCGTTCTAAGTGCTTTAGAATATTAATTTATTCAGGTCTCACACTCACCTAATTAGTTGGGCATCATTATCTTCCCCATTTTACAACTGAGGGAATTGAGGCACAAGAAGGTTAAGTAACATTCCAAAGGTCATACAGCATTAAGTGAGATGCAAACCCAGGGTGGTCTGACTTCAAAGACTATGCTCTCAGGCACTGCCCCACACCCATACCATCACCCACTTCTTGGCATGAAAAAGTGAGAGCCTTAAGGGCAGTCTATCTTAGTGGAACCCGTGGAACATCTAACTCTCCTTTATTTTGGGGCAAGAGGGTCCCTCTCACCTCAACTGCTCCCTGCCAGCATCCTACCAGTGGTATTGAAAACACAAGACATGCCATCAAACCCTCTTGGCTCATCTCAGTCTGAGAAACATTTGCTTCCTCCCACTCCATTCCTGCGCAGGCCTGTGCAGAGCAGAGGGGAGGTCTGTGCTGGGCTCGGAGCTGGAGTGGAGGATCTATGTCAGGACTGCGACAGGGAGGAGGACATGGTGAGTATGAACAACGGTCCTCCCCTGCTATCCTCCAAACGGATGCCCACGGGGTGAGCCTCTAGCTCTCATTTTAACAAATAGTGTAGCCATCAGTTGAACATACCATATGTGTTCACCTACTCTGAGAATTGAGTTGGGATAGAATATGGTTCCAAGGACAGTCAAACAATGAAAAACAAAACTACAATATATGTCATCTGAACCCAGTGACCACAAAGCCCTTTTGATTCACAGCTTAATTAAGAAAAACAATAAAGGAGCAGGATATGGTTTCATGATGGCATCCAGCCACGTCCCCCCTACTCCTCACTTCCTGTACAAGAAGCCTGCCGTCACTTTAGCACCTTCCCACCAAGACAATAGGCTCCATGTTTCCATCCATGAAACAACAGATGGAGAAGCAGCGAGAGTGGGTGCCGGCCTGCAGGGCCACTGAGGACGTGATGAATGGGTTTCCCAGGTCTGCTATCAGCTGCTCCAGACGCCAAGGGTAGGGACTGTTCTTAGAACATGTTCCACCACAGACCCTCTCACCGGCACTCCGGGGAGCGGGAGATGGGCCTACGCATTCCTAACCCGTGAGCTCAGCCTGGAGGTGAGCCAGGGAAAGCCACGGTGGACAGTGAAGGCCAGAGGGTCTGAGCCCCTGGTTCTCACTGCTGCTCCAGGGAGGGGCCCTGGCAGTCCCAGGGGCATTAAACACCAGCTCGGACTGGAACAATGGACTGTCTGATTTGGCCTTAATTAAATGAGAGACACAGATACAACACAGACGACAGACCTCAGAGAGGCCATCGACTAAAACCTCTCATGTCACACCAGAGCAGGGAGGAAGGGAGAGCGGAATTCACGCTTTTGAGGACTTCCTATGAGATAGGAATGATTCTTTGGGTGTTAAAGCTGAAAGGTACGCTGTAATTTTGCTGTGTTACCACTGAGGAAATGGGACTTGAGCCACTGAAGTGATTGGCCTGGAGTTACAAACTAGGATGTGCAGGAGCAGAGATTTGACCCAAGTCCTTCTCAGGCTCTTCCCAGCATGCCCCACGGCCACACACAGGCAGATCTCTGATGGCTCCCGACCCTTAGCTCCCAATCATTTCGTCAGACCAAGGATCCTTGACCCTTTCTATGTCATGGTCACTTTGAAAACCAGGTGAAGCCTATGGATGCCTTCTCAGAATAATATATTTAAATGCATAAAACAAAATGGTAAAACATTTACCGTATCTAAGAATATATTAGATAATAGGTCTAACTGCAGGTTTAATACCTTATATAATTTCCAAATAGTAATGAGTGTATACCAGAGCTATATCTCTAACAACTGTCCGGATAAATGAAAATATCGTTGACTCCCATTGGTGACAAACCACAGGCACTCCTCATGTCGGTTTGTTGCTTACGTTCATGATTGGGGGAAATCCTACATGTCAGTTAGAGTCTAGTGAGAGTAAAGATTCCCTGCTCCCCCACCTGAGTTCACAGACTCCTGAAAATTAATAAAAACAAACACCAAAACCAAACAAAAAACCCTGTAACAATGAGATACAGCTACAGAATGGCCAACATCCAGATCACTGACAACACCAAACGCTGGCCCGATGTGGAGCAACAGGACGGCTCACTCACGGCTGGAAGCAAACTGGTAGAGCCCCTTCGGAAGACAATTTGGTGGTTTCTTACAAAACTAAACATACTCTTACCACACATTCTAGCAATCAGGCTCTTGGGCATTTGCCCCCCAAAGTTGAAATCTTATGTCCACACAAAAACCCACGTGAGCAGCTTTTTTCATAATTGCCAAAACTTGGAAGCAACCAAATGTCCTTCAGTAGGTGAGTGGATAAATAAATTGTGGTACATTCAGGCAATGGAATATCATTCCGCCATCAGCAGAAATGAACTACCACGCCATGAAAAGGCATGGAGGAATCTTAAATGCATATTACTAAGTGAAAGAAGTAAGTCTGAAAAGGCTATTTACTATATGACTTCAACTATATGACATTCTAGAAAATAATGTAAAAAGACTATGGAGAGAATAAGAAAAGATCAGTGGTTTGGGGAAGGGAGGAGAGGGATGACTAGGCAGAGCACAGAGGATCTTTAGGGCAGTGAACATACTCTGTATGGCATTATGATGATGGATGCATGTCATTATACATGTGTCCAAACCCACAGAATGTTCACCACCAAGAGCGAATCCTAAGGTAAACTACAGATTTGGGGGATTCTGATGTCCATGTAGGTTCATCAGTTGTAATTGATGTACTTCTCTGGTGTGGGATGTTGAGAATGGGGGAGGCTATGCATGTGTGGGGTCAGTAGCATATGGGAAATCTCTGTACCTTCCCCTCAATTTTGCTGTGAATCTAAAACTGCTCTAAAAAAATATGCAATCACCAAAAAACCCCCCAAAAAACAAAAAACCCTCAAAACATACCAGACCAACATTGCCCTGAATTCCCAACAAGGAGAATTTACTTAAACCTTTAGGAAAGTGGGTGCCCTCAATTTGCAGATCTGAACATTTTGGTTTCAAAGTTGAATCTTAAAGCAAGTTAGACACATCTACCAAGCACATATTTGAGTTTCTGGATTATTGTAATTGGAGAGATGGCAAAACAAGCTGTGAACTATTTTATTTGAAACTCCCTATTTTAAATCTGTGTAAACAAAACAAAATAAATGAGATGCTGACACTGATATAAGGCTGAAAATGCCAGGCTTCACCCCAAATTTCAAACTGCCACATCCATTCATGGCACCAGGACATTAACTGAGAATCTCTCACTGGCAAATACTGAAATATGAAGTTCTAAAATCATAAATACGAAGTAATGTTGTTGTCCACCTTAAATATTTCAGGCATCGTTTCTTTTGAAAATAAAGGTAAGAATAATGTCTGAGCCTCCCTGTATCCTTAACACCCAATACTAAGTATTGAAAACATCGTGTGGTTGGAGGTACAATGGATTTCAAATCTTTCTGAGAGCCGCTGTCTACACCGAAGTCCTCAAACAAAAGTCAAACACCTGGGCACTAAAACCTCAGACCCCTGGTTTTAAACATTCTTGCATTCTTCCCTTTATGTCGTGGAATTCCTGAGTTTATTGCCCGACGTTCCAGGCAAGTCCTGATATTTATTGAAACTTCTGAAATTATTGCCTTGAAATTCCAGGCAAGTCCTTTATCCCAGTTAAGCCTGTTTCCTCATCCGTGAAGTGGGAATGATAATGCCAGCCCTTTCACCTCACAGTTATGGTGAGAAGCAAATGAGATGCTGAATGCAAAACTGCTTTGTGAGCAGAGAAGCTTTCTGCCATTGTGATGCAGACTCCAGTGAACCATAAAGCCATCCAGAGTGATCTGGAGCTCCAGAGTAAATCTGAAGGGAAAAATACCAGAGGCTCCTGCAGCACGAGGAGGGATCATAAATCCACGCCACCCACACCTGTCGCTCAGCTCAGCAGCATCAGCAGAGAGGCCATGACCTGCTCTTCACGGAAAACCTTCCTGCCAAGAAAATGTGAAAACATTTCCACGTTTCACTGGGAGAGGTCAGACCTGTGAAGCCTCAGGTTTACAATTCCTTGCAAAGGAGCATAACCCACATGCTCCCCTCCTGCAAGGACCAGGGCTCATGCCGACCCCCAGGAGCCTCTCTAGGGAGAATGATTTCAAGGAGATGGTGACTCTCCATGTCCAGCGTCTGAAAACGAGCACATGGACGAGGATGCAAAGGTAGACATGGGCTGGGTTCACGCCACGGCCCCAGAGACCCCCAAGAAAGCATTTCTGCTGGCGCTGTGAGAATGTAGCCAGGTTACAGTGGTTGGGAACAAGAGGAGAGGAAGCCATGGGAGCAAGAAGGATAGAGATGATCATCCCCGAGAATTTGGTAGAGAAGGAAAAGAAGAAACAGTGGTGATGATATTGGTTTTCGTGAGAAGTAGGGTGGCTCCTTAAAGGAACAGGCTGAAGGGCAGAGAAGCAGACAAAGGATGGCAACAACTTAAGACAGAAAACAGGCTGGGCTTTCTAAAGAGGCTGTTCTGGTAGCACTAAGAGGCGCAGACGGCTTTTAAAAATGGGTCAAAAACCTTATGTCACAAATCTAAGAGGATTGTTTCAAGAAGGAGAAAGGGGTCATTAACAGCTGCCAGGACTTTAAGTGCTTTATGGGCATTTCACATATAACCTTCATCCCAGCCCTATGAGATAATAACTGTTAGTATTAGTATTATTCCCATGTCATAGATGAATAAACAGAGGCTCCAAGCGGCCAGGTCACACTACTTAGTAAACAGTGATGCTGCTAATCAAGGAGAGTTCTTAAAATAAAGCCTAATCTTGTTACAGCGAACGCCATGAAAGGCCCATCGATGCTCTGCCTCCTGTCCCGCCACCACCCCCACCTCCTCCTGGACCGCTTCCCCCTTTGCTCACTTCACTCCAGCTCCCTCTGGGCTGCCTGACTGCTTCTTCCAACTAACTGAGAGCTTTCCCACCCCAGGCCCTTTGCACCTGCTGTCCTCTCTGAACAACCAGCTGTTTGCTGTCTGGCTGCTTCTCATCTGTAGATCTCAGTGTAAATGTCAGCTCCTTGGCACCCTGTCTGGAGCCAACGCCCCTCCTCCAGGTCCCGGTATCACCACATCTACAACACAATGTCTCTCTTGGGATATCATAAAAAAATTATCTCTGTGTGTTTTTGTTCTGTCCCAACTAGAGAGGAAGAAAGCTCCATGATTATAGGTGTCTTCCCTGCTGCCTTCATCCTTCTCTCTCGTGCCCAGCGAACTGGCACTTAGCAGTCACTAAATGAGTGGGTGAATGAGTAAACTAGTAAACAATACTCCTTGTAGTGTTAAGGGCTACGGACATTCTGGAGGATTTTTCCTTCCAGATCAGAATGCCCAGGTCTGCCCTAACCTGGGCAGCAGGGCTGGTCTCTGGGGAAAGAGTGGGCAGCTCGTCTAAGCCGTGACAAGCACAGGATGCAATAAATTCCTTTGGCCTGAGAAGGCTGTTATTCACAGACGGGAGAGACTCCGGTCTACCTTGACTTTTTTCACCTCTGAGGTTGCACAATTCTTTCCATGAGGAAGTCCTATCATGAGCCTCTCCACTCAAAAGCCGCCTGGGACTTGACATCTCATTCAGAGTAACCGTCCTTCCAGGGCTCTCAAGGCCCACAGACCTGCCCCTCCCCACCACTCCCTTCCTAGACCCTTCTCTTCCCACCACACCTGGCTCCTGCCAGTCCCATTGAACGCCTTGCTGTTTCGAGAACACGCTGAGCACACTTGCTTGTCAGCATCTCCGAGCCTGTGTTGTTGCCTTTGTTTAGGCCAGGGGTGGGCAAACTTTTTGACTCGAGGGCCACAATGGGTTCTTAAACTGGACCGGAACAAAAGCATGGATGGAGTGTTTGTGTGAACTAATATAAATTCAAAGTAAACATCATTACATAAAAGGGTACGGTCTTTTTTTTCAATAGTTTTATTCATTTCAAACGGGCCGGATCCAGCCCGCGGGCTGTAGTTTGCCCACGGCTGGTTTAGGCTCTTCTTCCCTCAGAGCCACACGCTCACATCCTCACTTCCTTTAGGCCTCTGCTCACATGTCACCGCCTTCCCAGCACGTGCAACATAAAACAGCAACCACCTCTGCTCAGGGCACCCACGTCTCCCGCACCTTGCCTTATCTTCTCCCTAGCACTTTCCACTACACACACACACACACACACACACACACACACACACACACACACACCTGTGCGCACCTGCATGCTCACACATACTCAATGCCACACATCTTTGTTTACGCTGTCTCTCACTGAGAGAAACATGAACTCCAAGAAGGCAGAATTTTTGTCCGTTTTTTTATTTTCTTTTTATTGCTATATCCCTAGTGCCCGGCATGTAGTAGATAATCAATGATTTAGAGATAGCAATTTAAAAGAGTGAGTGGACCCATCGATTCCACTTCTGGAAATATACCCAAAGAAACCTGAAACACTAATTTGTAAGAATATTATGTACCCTTATGTTCATTGCAGCGTTATTTACAATAGCCAAGATTTGGAGGCAGCCCAAGGGCCCATTGGTAGATGAGTGGACAAAAAGCTATGGTACATTTACATGATGGAATACTACTTGGCCATAATAAGGAAAGAAATCTTACTTTTTGTGACAGCATGGATGGACCTGGAGAGTATTATGCTAAATGAAATAAGCCAGTCGGAGAAAGACAAATACCATATAATTTCACTTATATGTGGAATCTAACAAACAAAATAAACTAACAAACATAATAGAAATGGACTCACAGATACAGAACAGACTGACAGCTGTCAGAGGGAGTGGGGTTTGGGGGCTGGATGAAAAAGGTGAAGGGATTAAGTAAAAAAGCAAACAAACTCATAGACACATACAACAGTATGGTGATTACCAGAGGGAAAGGGGGCTGGGGGAGGAAGACTAGGGTAAAGGAATAAATGGTGATGGAAGGAGACTTGACTTGGGGTGGTGAACACACAATACAACATACAGATGATGTATTATAGAATTGTATACCTGAAACCTATATAATTTTATTAATCAATGCCACCACAATAAATTCAATAAAATAAAAAATAAGAGTAAGTGGAAACAGCACGGTGGTTCCTCAAAAAGTTACACACAGAATTACCATATGGCTCAGCAATTCTACTCCTAGGTATATACCCAAAATAACTGAAAACAGGAACCCAAACTGATATATATTCGACAGTGGTCACTGGAGCATTACTCAAAATAGTCAAGAGATGGAAACAACCCATATCCAACAAATGAATGGATAAACAAAATGTGAAACATACATAATTATTATTCAGCCTTAAAGAGGAAGGGAATACTGACACATGCTACAACGTGGATGAACTTTGAAGACATTATGCTAAGTGATAAGCTAATCACAAAAGGAGAAATACATCTGATTCCACTTAGATAAGCCACATACACTTGTCAAATTCCAGACGCAGAAAGTAGAACAGTGATTGCCAGGCACTGGGGAGAAAGGAGAGTGGGGAATTATTGTTTAATGGATACAGTTTGGGATGATGACAACTGTTTGAGAGATGGATGGGGTAAAAGTTGCACAACAATGTGGATGTATTTGATGCCACTGAACTATGCACTTAAAAATCATTAAAATAATAAATTTTATGGTATGTATATTTCACCATAATTTAAAAAACCTATATTCAATTGGTCATTGGAAAACTTTTAAGTATGATTGGAACAACTTGGATATGTGAATCTACTTTTTCAACTGTAAATTTTATGAAATATAAATGCACAGTAAGTATTTTTGATTAAAATTTAGCATCCAAATTAAGATGTGCTAATAGAGTAAAATACACACCACAGTTCAAAGGCCTAGTACAAATATGTAAAATATCCTATTGATAATTTTAGTGATTACATGTTGAAATGATGATATTTTTATGTATTTTTAAATAATCAAAAATATAATTAAAACTTTTTTAAAGAAAGGAATGAGGTTCTGATACATGCTGCCACAAGGGTGAATCTTGACAACATCTTACTAAGTGATTCCGCTTATATGAAATATCTGCAATAGGAAAATTTATAAAAACAGAAAGTAGATTAGAGGTCACAGGTGCTGGGGAGAGGAAAGAATGGAAAAGTATTGCTTATAGGTACAGAGGTTTGGTTTGAGGGAATGAAATATTTTAGAAATAGAAAATGGTGATGGTTGCACAACACTGTGAATGTAATTAATGTCCCTGAATTATACAATAAAAATGGAAAATTTTTGACTTGGGGAGGTAAACACACAATGTAATATAGAGATGATGTATTATAGAATTGTACACTTGAAAACTATATGACTATAAACTGGTGTCACCCCAATAAATTTAATTAAAAAATAATTTTTAAATGGCAAAGTTTATGTTATATAAAAAACCTATTATTTAGGAATGCAAATATATATATATACCCACATTCTTAAAGCCAGAGAAAGCAATAACCTACTATAGTAAACATTGGTGTGCCAGCTCCCTGGGTACTTTCTCCATGAAACTTTCCTGACTTGTTCTTCAGATTTGAACACAAAGGAATTATCCCAGGTGTGTTCCTCAGATGTAGACAGCTCTCCCTGGCAAAGTACCTGAGAGTAAAAACCTTCCCACTGTGAATTCCCATGTACAAACCCTTGGTGATAGCCTGCTACCCTGTATTTGTATCTCTTCTGTCTCTCATAATACATGAGAGGAGGTATGGGGTATGCCAGGTGGCCATAGAACATGTCACATACAGGGGAAGTTTGGAGTAGGCTCTGAAATTAGAACATACTTGGTTTGTCTTTCCAAGAAGCTGCAAAGAAGCCGAAGGTGAAAAGCTTTTTATGTAATATAATTTCCTATGTGATGCATCAGAGAATACACATAAATACTATATTTACAACTTCCCTTAAGCATACACTTCTATAACTACATATGTTGTAGAGTACAATATATGTATTGGTGTATATGCTAAATACACCAATTCTGTGGAGAGCTCAGAGAGGACCATCCTATGTTACCTGAAGTTTGTGAGGCCTCCCACCCTTGTCTCTTAAAAAAATGTATTGCTGAAAGGCCAAGGAGCAAAACACCCAATTACATGAACCGCAGGCATTGGCTCTCTCTGTATACAGCCTGACTTCTGTCCAGTCCTGCTTCTCCCCCGCCCCATTCCTTTCACGGCTATTGATTGCTGGTGAACATCTTCCACTACAAACACTTTCTAAGCAACTGCTTTGGAAGAACTCAACCTGCAGACAACTACCTACTCTGCATCAGACATTCTCCCAGGTGCTGGGGAATCAGCAAAGAATATACAGACAAAAAGCCCTGCCCCCATGGAGGTCCTGCTTCAGGGGGGTTCCTGGGAATGCAGCGAGGGCAGCCCCTCCCATCGTCTTCCTGCCTCTCAGGCAGGTGTGATGGCTGCTTCAAAAGCAGGAAGAAGGATGTCCTGTGATGACAAAGTGATAAGCAAGAGGGAAAGCCTAGAGCTGCACTTTGCAATTCGAAAGCCACTAGTCAGGGTGGCTTTTTGAGCATTTGAAATGTGGCTGGTCTGAAGTGGATGAGCTGTTAAAACACAGAATTTCAGAGACTTGATAATAATAATTTTAAAAAAAAGAACGGAAAATATCTCAACCATTTTTATATTAACTACATGTTGAAATTATAGAATTGTGGATATATTAGGTTAAATAAAATATATTATCCTCCTTGCTCATAGGTTGACACTTAACCACTGAGCCATGCTGGCCAAGCTACTATTAAAATAAATTCCACCATTTCTTTGTACTTACTTTTTTAATGTAACTGCTAAAAATTTTAAAATTATACATGTGGCTTGCATTCTATTTCTATTGGACAGCACCGGCCTAGAGAATTACAAATAACATAGCCACGGAACCTCCAGCCACCATCTCTGGCCAGATGTCTGGTTAAAAAAATAAGCCCCCATTAACTGAAGTCTCTGCAGTCAGCTATCAGCTACTTACAGCGGAGTTACCTCCGTTACTTCCCTCAGAGAGGAGAGCGAACCAAGGACTGGGCCCAGTGACCAGCCCTGGACCTGCCCTGGGGTGGGGGCTGAACTTAGCCTGGTGCCCCATCCACCTGAGCAGGAGGGAGGCAGATATATGAACCCTAAGTGGAAAAATTCCCGGCCATGGAATACACTGATCATCAAGATAATTTTTATTATAAAAAAAAAAAAAAAAAAAAAGCAAAGCAGAGCCAGAATCTCTGATGACCAGGAAAGAGGGCAGCCAGGGGATTCCTCCCAGTCTGGGAACCAGAGCACAACGCCTTCATGGTTTCCTTTTGCCCTGCCTCATGGTGCACATTTATTTGGATAATTTTAGCCAGAGATTCCCAAAGGCCCTGTGCAACCCTGGGTGGGCCAGGAACTACAAGAGGTTTTTCTTTTTTTCTCCAAGAAAAAGAAGGCCCAGCCCTTCAGCCCCCCAGGCCTACTGGCTGGTTTCCCCGTCCCCCTTGTAAATACCACAGTAGCCAGATGCAAGTCAAGACCCAGACAAGGCTGTGGTCATCATCCCACCACAGGAAAAGGATGCTCAGATGCAAATTTGGAGAGAGGCTTAAATACAGAAACAAAGGGATTGGCCGGTACTGGCTCACCCAGTACAGCTCCAGAATGAACTACAGATGTTATATAGCACACACTTCGTACAGCTCTTGAGCTGCAGAGGTCATTCACCCAGTCCCTGAACAGCTTCCTTGTGCCAATCCCTGTGCTGGGTGCTGAAGACCAAGGGATGAGCCAGACATGGTCCCTGTCTTCAGGTTGCTTACAGTGAATGTAAAATAGACCCCCCCCCCCAAAAAAAAAAAAAAAGCAATCAATGAAGGACACTGATCAATGACATCTGGTAGGACCAGACTCTGGGAACCCAGACTAGGAATGGCATAAAGAAGGGGGAAGTAGAGAGGAGGCCAGGAAGGGCTTCTTGGAGGAGGTGGTGATGTTTACTAAACTCACTCATAAAGAGAACAAGTTAGCTAAGCCAGAAACAATACAGATTCCCCCTGGGCCAGGGCTCTAAGCTCCCATTCTTTGATAAAATTTTGAAGAGCAAAGTATACACTTGTATTTGTTCCTCTTTTAAAGAACATTCATCTTCACCGATAAAGTAAACTTCTTTTTCTGTTGTTGTTCCTCACCCAAGGGTATTTTTCCACCGATTCCTTTTAGAGCTAGTGGAAGGGAGGGAGAAACATCAATGTGAGACACATCAAATGGTTGCCTCCCTCTTGTGCCTCAACCAGGGCCAGGGTTCGAACCCATAACCCAGGTACATGCCCTTGATGCAGAATCACACCCAGGACCCTTCGGTCCATGGGCCAACACTCTAACCACTGAGCTACCGGCCAAGTTTACATTAAGTAAACTTCTTAATGAAACCATGTGTATGCAACTATTTTTCCAACTACAAAGCACTATGCAAATGTTGGGTGGTAACACTAATGAAATTGCTGTGACTGTGATCATAGGCAGGCAGATCCCTACCATATTCCTGCTGGACCGCTCTTCACGCAGTGGCTCTGTTCAAGGCCACCAGCCAGACTCCAGGACTCAGAGGGTGTCCATCCCAATGCCTCCTTGGCAAGGCCAAGGAAATTCAAGTAGCCAACACTGGCAGCTCCCTTTTACAGAAGGACTCTTTGTAGCCTTCTCCGGCACTACTGGTGGGCGTGTCCACAGGAAGAGCCTCTGGGGACAGATCTTGACCATGCCTAGAATACTGTCAGTATCATACTGTCAAAGGTATGACATATCTAAGCTATCTCATAGCCATGGTTTCATGTTCATACAGAGCATGTATGAGGAAGTATACCGCAGCTCTGTTTAAAGTGGCAATAGACTGGAAGCAAGCTAAGCAGTTAAATAAATTCTGATATAGCCATAAAATGGGAAGCCTTAAAAATAATAAACGGATTCCCTAACCGGTTTGGCTCAGTGGATAGAGCGTTGGCCTGTAGACTGAAAGGTTCCAGCTTTGATTCTGGTCAAGGGCATGTACCTTGGTTGCGGGCACATCCCCAGTAGGAGGTGTGCAGGAGGCAGCTGATCAATGTTTCTCTCTCATCGATGTTTCTAACTCTCTATCCCTCTCCCTTCCTCTCTGTAAAAAATCAATAAAATATATATCTTTTTAAAAAATAATAAAAGGATTGATTAGTGGCCCATGAACCTGATACAAAACAATCTCTAACATATAATTTTGAGTGACAAAAAGCAAGATACACAACAAATATGTGTGAAATATCCATTAAAAATAAGGCACATACACACACACACACACACACACACGCCCATGTAGAGGCTCCCAGGAAAGGCACAGGAAATGGGACCCTGGCTGCCTCCCGGGAGGGGACCTGGGGAAGACATTTCTTTCCACAGTACATTTTCTTGTCCTGCTTGAATTATTTTCCTATCATTAGCATCATTTCTTTTTTTAATTATAGGAAACTAATTTTTTTTCTTAAAAGGACAAAGAAGTCTTTATTTATAAATGTATTAATAAAAAGAACTACAGTGAACCCAGATTAACCACTTCCTATGAAGACAGTAAAAAAAAAAAAAAAAAAAGTTTTTTCAATTCAGTTTAATATTGTTGAGAATTGAATTTACTCAAGTTCAAATATAATATCCAATGCACACGTTCATGCACATCCACATACTCCATGTGGAGCTGTGGTGACTGGTGTAATCATTAGCACAGCCTGACTGGTAATCTAGGCTTGCCCGTGTCTAAGGTAGCAGTGCCAGGAGTCCATTGTCAGGTAAGTGGACAAAGGCAGAGTTCATCTAAGATTCTTGTTCAACTGGAACAGAATTTCACACCCTGGAGACCATCCTCTGCTCTATTCGCAAGTGTCCATATTAGGTAAAGCCGTACTTGATATGGCCCAGCCGGTGCATGGAGCTTTGGGGGCTGTGGTGGGTGATTTCAGAGGCCTGGAATGTCAGATAGGCTTATCTAGGCCAGAAGATAGCAGACTTCCTCTCCAACTTCACCCTCCCAACCTCCCACCCAGCTCCCTACCTCCCTCTGTAGCTCAGGAACCACATAATGAGTTGGGCTGCATGCATGACCCAGTCTGGACTACCCCCCACTGAGGAGCCACTGCAGAGGCAAAAATGGGCAAGGGTCACGTTCAGGAGCAAAAGGTGTGGGGTGACCCTACTGGATGCTCACAAAATGCAGACATTTCCTTTTTACGAATGAATGAAAGAGTCTCCATGATACAGGTTGGCTCCATTTCTGCTGGTGACAAAAGAGTCCATGACTCATTTCCTGCACGCATGTTGTTATGGCGATGATATACAAATGGCTTCTCCCCTGAATCGGTTACCTATAGTTAATGAGCCATCCCAGGGAGACTTGTGGAAAGAACCCAGGACTGGGACTCGGGGCTCATCCCCGATGGTCGCCCAGGTCCTCTGTGTGATTGCAGGACCCTGTCTTCACCACATGGCCCCAGGAGGCCTTTCTCTCTGGTCTCCTCCTGCCACCCACCCATTCTGCTCTCTCTAGCTCCCCCCTCTCACCTCTCCCCACAGGTATCTTCATTCCCTTTTCATGAGCAACACTCTACCTCGTCCTAGATTGCACCTCTGCCTTGTGTTCCCTCTAGCTCTTCCCCAGCAATGCCAAACTCCTATTTACCTGTCAAGCCTCAAATCATACCACCTCTGCCGGGAAGCATTCTAGACTACCCCAATCACACAGATTCCTGTAGAACTGTGTATACACCTCTCTAACAGCACTTAGGAAATTAATGATAATAATGGCTAAACATGTACTGATCATTTACTAGTACGTATGTACTAAGCAGCACTTCTAAAACACTTTACAAAACTAACCTTCTTTAATTTTCACAGTCACTCCATGAAGAAAGTTCTTCATTCTACAGAGAATGCTACTGAGGTTCAGAGATTTAAGTAAGTTCTCAGGGCCACAGAGATATTAAGTGGCTGATGGGTGCCTAGACAAGTGCCTGGCACACAATAGCTGCTCAATAATTATTCACCTCATAAATGATTAAGTGAACAAATACAAAAATAATGGCATTTCTGTCTCCTGTATAGAAGGTTCAAGTAAGAACTTCTTATTAGTCTTTCACACCATCTCCCCTGTTGAACACCTACTAATGTACAGGGCAAGGGAAATATGTAACAAATAAATGAACTAACTAACTAACTAAATAAATAAATAAGCCAGCCAATAAATGGAGCCCAAGTCCTGTCAATGCCACCCACTAGCTTCAGACAAACAGCTTTAGCTTGCTGGGCCCAGTTTGTCACTTGTCAAATAGAGTGACTGTACACAGCATTCTCTCAAGTTCCTTCCCTCAAGGTACACTGCCCCGCCAGTGTGGCTCAGGGGTTGAGCATCAACCTATGAACCAGGATGTCACAGTTTGATTCCTGGTCAGGGCACATGCCCAAGTTTCAGGCTCCAACTTCAGTAGGGGGCATGCAGGAGGAAGCTGATCAATGTTTCTCTGTCATCATTGATTTTTCTCTCTCTCCCTCTACCTTCCTCTCTTTGAAATAAAAAAACATATATTTTTTTAAAAGGTACATATAAAATAAATGACCAGACTCCATGATTTTGTGGTTATGATAACTCTCATACTAAATTACATATCGCATTTTCTTCTGGGCATTTTCCCTGGGAACATTACACAATTGGATGTGGCATTGGATCCAGGTACTGCCCTAATACAGAGCCAATAGCAGACCTTAAAGAGTACATTTGGCCTGATCCTTGGTTCATTCCAAGGTTCATATCCAAACAGATCACACCCAGGGAAAGAATTATTAAGTGACTGGCAAAATCCTCGTAAATAATAGTTAATAACAAACAATGATCCTAAGTTAGAATATGCAACCAGCATCTAAGCCACTTTAGTGACCTTGCAGGTCCTTCTTCCTGTCCCTGGCACCTGAGGCCTTCTTCTCTAAACAGATCCTGGTCACCGATCTCCCTCCACGATCACCGCCAGCACACACCCCCACACGCATGCACACTCACACACACTGCTGGCATGAAAGGAGCAGCACAGTGCTTAGCACATGGTAGGGACTGATAAATGCTTATGAAATGCTAAAGCCCAGATCCACTCCAGATGGGGCTGAAATGTGTCCACTTCAGCGCAAGGTCAGTGTCCTGGCTGAATTTCGTTCATTCCCACTCTACCTGTGGCTAATCAGGAGCTTGGCTGTTTGCCTGGGACCTGACACACCTGTGTCCCATGACGAGCCACATGCATGCTAATGCCAAGCATTTCTTGTTTGGCTAATTAACGCTCAGCCAAAGGGTCCCTGAAGGAGGCGTGTGAGCAAGACCGTGTTCTCATCGGAAGAGCAGGAGGACCGTGTTCTGTGTTTTGCTTGACTCAGAGCGCAGAGTATAAGTGCCAGGCTCTTAGAGCTGAGCACACCATCCATGTGAATCCATGATGGAAAGGGCCCCTACGGCAACCGGATTGCAAGTAAACAGGCACTGCAAAAGACACCTGTTGTTTATCTGTCTCTCCCCTCTTGTCCTTGAGGACCTGCTCCTCCCACCTGTCAATCAAGTGATGCTTGAAAGGGCTGCCAAAGACAGTAGTCAGGTCCCCTGGCTTTGGCCACAGTAACTGGCTCAGAGGTGAGCCTACAGGGATCCTTCCCTGGGACTTTTTTCAATATTGAGCAGGAAGAGAAAGATTCTAGCCTTTTGTGTCACAGTGCTATAAAAATATGAACCAGAGCAGTGGTTCTCAACCTGTGGGTCTCGACCCCTTTGGCGGTCGAATGACCCTTTCACAGGGGTCGCCTAAGACCACCCTGCATATCAGATATTTACATTACGATTCATAACAGTAGCAACATTACAGTTATGAAGTAGCAACGAAAATAATTTTATGGTTGGGTCACAACATGAGGAACTGTATTTAAAGAGCCAGAAGGTTGAGAACCACTGAACTAGAGGCTACCAATATGGAAAAAATCTGTTTGCAGGATGGAGGAATGGAGCCAAAGCAAAACAAAACATCCAAAGATAGATGGAAGGAGAGGGGGTGGGATAGACTTGGAGTGTCTGGACCTTCCTGTTTATACGAATTACGGCTTTCCCTGTGTTCTTTAGGGTAGTTTGAGGTGGGTTTCTGAAATGTGCAGCTAAAGTGGCCTCACACAGTCACACTGTACTTAGAATTCATTTTCAAATGTATTTTCTACTCTTCAGGTAGTTTTTATGAGATGGGCTATCCCACATTTGTAATGTCTTTGTTCCTCCTCCTAAGAAAGGTGTAAAAATTCCTGGGCCAGAATCACTCGTACTCAGCCTCACTCGCTGAAGATGTTAGTTCTTCCTCTTTGTATCGCAGGCAGCAGTGGTGACCTGCCAACCACTGGATGTGAGGACTCTTCTGTTTCAAGCCACCAAAGCTTGTAAAAGAGGGGCTGGCCAGACAGGCGAGGCAACCGGCTAGTCATTTTTAAAAGAGGGACATTTACATGGTGGTCAGCCCTCCATTCCATCCCTCTGCTGGCTGACGCCCTGTGAAGGTCTGTCTTCAGATCTCCTCAGAGTTCCCCCAGAGCTAGAAGGGGCAAGGCATTTCCTGATAAAATAAGGTCTCTGAAAATGTTCCCAGAGAGCACTGCAATCCAACCACCTGACTTCTATGGCACCTTTCTTTTTTTCCTCATCGGAGGATGATTTTTATTTATAATTTAGAGAGAAGAAGAGAAAGAGAGAAGTAACATCAATCGGTTGCCTCCTGTACGCTCCCTGACTGAGGATCAAACATGTAACCTAGATACGTGCCCTGACCAGGAATCGAACCCACAACCTTTGGTGTATGGGACAATGCTCCAACCAATCGAGCCACCTGTTTAACAGAAAGCCACCATGTGCAAGTAGTGAGAACGGCAATGCTTTTGAAGCTAAAAGCTTCCCCTGCCTCTATGTCTGAGGAACTTGTCCAGTGAACTATGAACACGAAGTTACAACAACTAGGAAGGGAGGGGCTGGGCGGGGCTGGCACCAAGGATACAGGCCCCACTCCTTTCTCCCCTCCCTTTCTTTAACGCTTCCATCTCCTCTGTATGAGGCTAAAGCTTGGCAGGTTATGGGCAGGGTGGCTAGGGTGCTCTGGGCTGAAGCGCTTGGTCTGATGCAATGCTCTTCCCATGCCCCATACAGCTGCGCGTCCCAGCCTCAGAGGAGCTTGGCAGCTGTCTCCCCAGGGGCAAGGGAAAGCAGCCGTATCCCACGGTGGACTCAAAGGCTCCTCATCACCAAAACAAACACACAACAGTCCCGATCGCCATGGAGAGTTCAATCCTCTTGTCTGAGATTGGCACCGACTAGAATTCCAAGAGCTCTGGCTGCGCTATCTCCTGTGAGGTCTAAATACAGCATGCTCACTTTTAACCTAAACATCCAGTCTGGACCAGTGCCCAGGGCAGACAGACCCCAAGGCCTGGCCAGGAAGTCTTGATTCCTGGCTGTCCATGAATCGACGGGCACTGCAGCGCTACCTGAGATGGGATGTGCTGGTCAGTCCCATTCACAGATGCTGTTATGGCCCAACAGTGGGGGAAGCAATCAGCTTGTGGAGGGTTAACCACAATCATGACCCAGAGCAGAGAAATGCATGCTGTGGGAGAGGTGGAGAGGTAGGGAGGTTGGGGAAGAAGAGAAAGAGGGAGGGAGGAAAAGGCAGTAAGGACCAAAGACCTATTTCTTAGCCAGTTAAAGTCAGGGCATCTTTCTAAAATGTTTGCTCCCGGGGGAACACAACTATCTCATTATGTGTCTCCATGGAATTTAGGGCTTAAGCTCTAGAATCAGATCATGGTTGCCTTCTAATTATGTGACCTTGGGCAAGATAATTGACTTTTCAGTGTCTATATCTCAAAATGACCCAATGGACTACTGTGGGTGTTCAATGAAACTGTGTACATTAAGTGCCTAGCACACAGGTGTTGCTCAACAAATAGCAGCTACTAGCAGTAGTCATAGAAGTAGAATAATAGCAAGCATGCCTTTATTTTCTCTTCCTTGGAGAGGGCACAAGAAGAGTTGTTAAGCCACCATGATAAGATGGAAACTCCCAATCCGAATACATTCGGGCAAAGAAAACCTGCAACTGAGAAGGCAATAAAACACACCCACACCCACCCCTGTTGAAAACCTTAGACTGTCCAAATGGCAACAGCTTCCTACCCTCTCAGCAAGTTAGCCCACACGCCCCACAAGGGTAAGAAACGCCCGCACGCCGGTCCCCTTACCTTGGTGTTCATGCACGACTTCCCTCGCTTATACTCCTTGTGGGATCCACGCTTGTCCAGTTTGTGCCACAGCGCTTTGGCCTTCCAGGAGGTCACTTTGGACTTGAGCTTGGAATAAAAGTTCCTGTGGTCCAGGGGGTCTAGGTCCAGGTGTCGTGTGAGGATGTTGAAGGCCTGGAGGGTGCCTTTGCATGTGGAAGCCTGGACAAAGTTCTCAAAAATCTGCCCGGCCTGGCTCTGCTTCTCGTCCTCGTTTTCCCCCATGTTTCAGGAGCCGCGTGGCGCAGTGGTGAGGAGAAGATGGAGGAGGACACCATGAAGGACCCGGAGGAACGTCACACCTGCAAAGATAGGCGGAGGCAGAGGTGAGCTCCAAGGGTGGGCAGGCATGGGTGCTGGGGGAGCAAATAAAATTCCTTTAAGGTGCTAACCAGAATACTTCATGCGAAACATAAAAAAAATCCATAGATAATGTACAACCATACTGTCTACCCTGGCAATGCTGCCTGCTGGCACCCTCTCCCCATTCCTCTCACTGGCTGACAAGAACCAGATAGCTCCGAGCTATAGCTGGCTGGTGTCAACATTACCTGGTCAATTTTGCTGTGAGCCAGATGGTTCTAGAAATAGTAACTAGTCAAAGGAAAAAACAACAACAACAACAAAAAGAAAAGCACTCTAGATTTATCACCATTAAAATTCTATAATTCCTGCTGCAAATTGGTTGCCTGATACAATGTCACCTGGCCACACATTAGTACACAGCCCCCCCAAAACCCAAGCACATGCCTCCCGAGGTCCCATGACCACGTGACCTGTTGTTAGACATCAATCTTTAAGTCTCTTTCGTTGGTTACCAGAGGACAGGTCTTTCCCCCATACAGACAACAGCAACTTCTCTCTGTTCCTGGTGTCTGCTGGGCTCACAGCATCGACTCCCTCGGAGAAGGACAGGGAGGCACGTGGGTCCCCTCCTGTGCAGAGAGGCGCCTGTGCTTTGTAAGCCTGAGCCGTGAGCTCTTTGGAACAAGTGCTCGGGCTGACGGGAGGAAAAATGCGATGGGTGTTCATTCGCGTCACAAAAATAGCTTGCCTGGGTTTTGGCCACCGTCCTTTCTCTCTGTACCACTCTAACCTCAGGCATTTCTTGGGAAAGTCATTTAAGTTTCAAAGGAACAAAAATAAGTTAGAGCTGATTTTCCAAAGCACCAGCTATTTTTCTAGAATCCAAAGCTAGTGCATGGAGACGAGCAGGGAGGAGCTGGGGCCTGCGCCGCTGTCAGGAGGGCTGGAGGGGGCTGTACATGAGAGGATACGGCACACCGAGCTCCCCCAGACGGAGACCTGGCAGGGGGAGGTCAGCAAACACAGCGACAAGGCCCTCAGGCTGGGCGGCTTCCCACTCTCCAGATGGGAACACTATTATGGGTGCATTCGGATTGCAGGCTGGCTTTATAATACTAAAAGCAGAGAGAGACCGGTGTTTATCCTCTCCCTTAGTCCTTTACTCACTCACTCAGCAACAATTACTAGTGTCTTAGCAAGAGCCACGCATCACCCTAGGACAGGGGTGGGGAACATCCAGCCTGTGGGTTGTATAAAGCCATCAAAATCATTTGGCCCGGCCCTGCCAAGGCGTTAGGGGTGAGTTAATTAAATGTTTGACCCAATATAGCCGGCTAATTTTTAAATTGGTAATCTTGTATGGCCCGAGAATGATGTCATAAATAGCCACATGGCCCTTGGCAGATAAAAGGTTCCCCACCCCTGCCCTATGTGCTGGGAATACAGAGTGAGGGAGACAGGCACCTAAAGAGTTGATTACAAGATGATGGGCAAGCCCTTGTAGAATATGAACACAGTGCGCCCAAGCCCAGAGCAGGAGGTGGCCAGCAGAGCCAGAGGAGCCCTGAGAGGGAAATGCCAAAATGCTTTCTAGTTTTCATTAGAAAACTGGGGGATGTACATTTAGGTCCATGCAAACACCGCACAAAGGTGTGCCTTTGGAAAGAGCCAGGACAGCTGCAAGAATGACTGCAAGTTCAACTGGCAAGGAGTTCAGGATGCGTGACAAGGGGTAGTGGGGATGCCCAGGGCAGATCATGGAGTAACCCCCGGGGGTACAGGACATGAGCAGTGGCTGAGAGAAGTTTTTGGGAAGATGAGCGGCCAGGGAGTGGACTGGAGAAGGAGGCAGCTAAGTGGCTGCCCAGGTGACAGTGAGGAAGGCAGGGGAGAGCAAGGAGACAGCTCACCCGTGAATCCTGTGTGGCAGCCTGGCTGAGCTCCACCTGCAGGGAGCAGCTTGCTGGGGACAGACACGCTCTCCAGACACCAGACTCCCAGATACTCACAGGGGAGGGGGCACCGTCAATAGAATAAGAGCCCGCCCTCTTTCCCCAAGAGCTCCTGCACCATGCTTGCACCTTGCTTGGCTGAAGGGAGAACAGCATGTTCCCTGACCCAGGCCTCGCCAAGTTCCACTCCTCAGCCGGCCCTCCATCCTCCCTGAGAACGTACCTGGCTGCTCTGGTCCCTGCAACTCAGCAAATTCAGCAGACTTGGAAAGCTGGCTCTGAGCATGCCTGGCATTGGTACGGCGTTTTGTTCCTCACAGATGCCCTCCCAGCTTCTTTATTGTCCGAGATGCTCACTTTGGCATCACTCACATAAACGCCGCCTCCTACTGTGTTTCAACTTTCCCCCGGTCCAACACTTGCCACCCAGAGAGCATAAACAGAGAGCAAGGCCCGTTTGCTTTACAGAGAGTATTAATATCCTCAGTCTTTATCTCTGGAACCACTTCTCTGCCCAGCACTGAACAAAAAATGCAGTCGCTGACTGGCAAATAGAAAAGGACTTGGAGCCTGCAGTCCTTTCCGAGGATGGGCGGGTGGTGCAGAGAAAGCCCCAGGCCCGAGTCCAAAGCTCAGCCTGGCCCCTCACTGCCCACATGGCCTCGCACAAGCCACAGAAGTCCTGAGCCTCGGTGGCTTCTTTTGTAAGAGACAGGTGACAGCTGCACCTTGCAGGGCTGCTGGGAAGGGCGGGATACACGAGTGACAGCAGAGCCTGGCTCCGGGAGGCACTCGGTAGGTGTGGAAATGTGTGCTGTGCCCATGACATGGGGCGGGTTTGCATCAGGGAACTCACCAGTTTGAAAAATCGTTCTGTAAATCAGTTCTGCACGTAGCCAACTCCGCCTCGTCTAAAATGGTGAAGTGTTTAGAGGTATCAAGCCAGGCCTGACTGCCAGAGAATCATTTACAAACTGGAAGAACCTGTCTCCTCCCAACCCCCGGCTGCCTCTTCTCCTCCCCACAAAAGAATAATGCACAGCTTAATCTTAGGCCTCCAGTAGACAGAGCCAAAGGTGGTGCTGAGGGCGCTGGGTGGGCGTGGGAGCTCGAGGAACCAGCTCTTATCTGGAGTGAGATAAGGGAGGTGGAGGGAGACGGCCAGACAGCAGAAGATAAGCGCTGCCTTGGACCGTACCCCACAGCCCGTACCAGGCTCAGACCTGCCTCCCTGATCTCAAGGGTCCAGCCTCAGCCTTTAAAACCAGTTAAGTCCAAGACCCTGACAATGACTAATACCCCTGTGGGTAGGTTTCTCACAGAAGAACAGCAGAATATTTAGAGTCTGGCAAACTCGGGTGTGGATCTGGTCATATGTTCTTGCTAGCCATGTGACCAGGGGCGTGTTATCTAACCTATCTCAGCCTGCGTTCTTGTGTGTAACGCAGGGATAACACTCACTCACTCACAGGGCTGTAAGGGTTACTTTAGACCATGCAGGTGAAGTATTCAGCACCTGCTGGCTACATGATAACCAACACTCATTACTGAATAGAAGAATTTCTTACAGGCCCTAACCTTATCAAACCAAAAGAAAGAGAAAAAGGAACACAATTGATAACCACTAGGACTAGCTTCCCAGACTGAGGAATTGTATACTTTAAAACTTTAGCCCTAGCTGGTTTGGCTCAGTGGATAGAGGGTTGGCCTGCAGACTAAAGAGTCCCAGGTTTGATTCCAGTCAAAGGCACATGCTGGGGTTGTGGGCTCCGTCCCCAGTAGGGGGCGTGTCAGAGGCAGCTGATCAGTGATTCTCTCTCATCATTGATGTTTCTCTTTCTCTCTCCCTCTCCCTTCCTCTCTGAAACAAATTCCTCTCTGAATTTATGTCTGTATAAATTCAGGCTGTGGGCTTTCAATTCAGTTCAAATCTACTTCCTATCTGTGTCTCCTTGGACACCTAACTTAACTTCTGGGTTTTAAGTTCCCCGTATATACAGTGGGGAATCACAGATGAGGATGTCTGGGTAATGACCTGAAAACATACCTGGTGTGAGGTGGTTTTATTAATGAAATAGAAAGGCTGACTTAGAAGGGCTCTGGGAGTCTGTGTCCAAGCTTCAAGCTTTTTCTTCCAGAAACTGGAGTGTCATATTTTTGGAGGTTACCCCTTTCCTTCCCCAAAAGGAGAAGGTCAAGGATGAATTAAACCAGAGGATCCTGGGAAATAGCTCTTGTTTAAAGTCTTTCTTGTCAACCACCCCCCAGCTGTTGCCTTTTGGGAGTCTGATATGCAATATAAATAAAACCAGCTACCCCCCAAAATATGAAAGGTTTTTGCATTTTTCTGGGAAGAAAACAAGATGTGATGCTTTAGTTTCCAAGAATAGCCTTGAAGCAATTTGGTTTTTGCCAACTGAAGTCCCTTATTTGTGGTTCTGCCTATGTGACTTCATGAGTCACAGAGCAACTCCCTTTCCCTGCCTCTGGCTGCTACAAACTAAAACTCCATGACACACTAGTGATGGGCTTGGCTCATGGCATCTGGGAGACAAGTGCAGGTTTATGCAGAGTCCCTGAGCACCCTCAAGTCAGAGAAAGAGCCTCCTGGCGGAAGAGTTGCCAGTGCGCTCACATTTGGGACCGTCATGCCTTCTCCTTGCCTGGGCCTCAGCACCTGCCAAATGACAGCAAATGGTGTGACCAGGTAGGTGGTGGGTAAACAGCGGAGCCCTATAAAAACTGAAGGAGGGCTGGAGGGACCCTGGGCAGAACCTTCCCACAAAGCAGCAATTCGGCTCAGGAGAAAAGCTCAACCCTCAACCCCACCCTCAAGGATTACAGATAAGATACGTTTCCAGGTCAATGCAATCTAAAAACTATCCCCTCTTGCTACTGACACTAACAAACTCCCCATTCCAACGTATCGCCTCCCAGGTGTACCTCATCAAGAGGCCGCTGGGCAGGGTCGGTTTCCTTAGCAATGAAAGGAGGGTGCTGCCCCCCGTGTGCTCACACAGTGGCTGGAAGGACTAGGAGCACTGGTTCTGTGCCTTGAACATGGAAGACCTTCAGTCATGGCTCCCTGGATCAACACCTGAGATAAGGCAGGCACTCATCAGAGCTCCGGCGGCGGGAAACAATGCCCACACACACTGCTTGTCTGCAGGGCTCAGCACAGGCAGGGCACCTGGTTACAGGTGGCACCGGAAGACTCATCTCAGCTGGCCCAGGGAGGCCTGGCTTTCCTTCTATGAGGGCATGTGGCAACCGGCGTGAACCGAAAGGGGTAACTCCCAGGGCTGGGAAGGGACTGAAAGGGCCCCCTTGTTTTCCTTGTAATCTCCTTCCAGCCAGGGGTCCCTGCCTTTCCTTGGTCACCAACCCCAATGGAGAGCACGCTGCCTCCGGGGAGGCTGCTCCACCCTTGCCGCCCTGACTAGAGGACAGCCTCGGCGAGGTCACTCTGCCTCTCCAACGGCTCCTCTCTGACCACCCCAGGCAGTCAGAGCCCTTCCATGCGCACTGAACACAGACCTGAACACAGAATCTCCCTGCACATGCTGCTGGGGCCCCACTAGGAAGGCTGATGAAACGTCCAAGAGGTGAACTGTGACAGCCCACACAGGTTCCCAGCCTGCAGCAAGGGCCTCTGCACTGCCCTCTGTCTACACTGCCCTCTGTCTACACTGCCCCAGGGTAGGGAACTCCGGAAAGAGGCTCTGGTTCTGCTGCAGACCTGGGCCTCTATGCCATTTCTCCACTGAGAGCCCACGGTCATGTGGCCCTTGCCCTTCCAGCCTCAGCCCTCTCCTCCCTCTTTCTCAATAGTGAGTTAACCCCATTGGGCTGGCTTAAAGCGACCTCATACATTCTCCTCCCTCAACTCCACCCATTCCTCATGGAATCACTCACAGTAATGGATCCCAAGATCACCTTCAGCCCCCGCAGAGAGGCAGAGACCTGCATGCTGACCAGTCACAGTGCCAGGAGGGAAGCCAACACCATCAGAGGCCCACAACAAGCCAGGCTCTTTCACCTGCATATCCTAGGGAGTCCTCGCAACAAATCAGTGGAATGGGGTAGGGAGTCTCTCTCTCTCTCTCTCTCTCTTCGCCCACTTCTTCATTTTTGGTCTGTAAGAAAGGCATTGGGGATAAAAGTCATCCCAGAACTTGTCCATCTTGCCTTTCTTTAATGCAAGTATAAGTTTGTCATATATATATATATGCATGTGTATATATGCATGCGTGTATATTTGTATTTGTGTATATACATGTGTATATTTGTATGTGTGTCTGCAGTGTGTACAGGCACACATGTGTGCATATATGTATATAGTTATGTGTGGGTGTATAAACGTGTGTATATGTACATACATGTGTGCATGTGTATATGCATGTGTATGTGTGTCCACACATATTTTAAACATTTTCCATAAGGATATCTAGCCAGTGCTCCACATTTCCACTTGTACCTCTAGGCCTCCCTTCAAAGAAACTTCTCAGAGAGCCAAAGCCTCTGAGGTGGCAGAAGTCTGGTCTGGGCGTAAGGAGACAGCTTGTCTCTCTGACCGCCCTCATGAGGACACTGACAGCCGCCCTGCTGGGCCGCACCCTGTCCCAGACCCTTTACATCCATGAGCTCCTTTAAGCACCCGTGTCTGACAGAAGAAAAGACAGGTTTACTGAGGTTAGTAACCTCCCCAATACTCCACAGGTAGCGAGGGGGGATGCTGTGAAATGAACCCGGTTCCATCTCACCCTTAGTCACGGGTCAACGTGAATCATGTGGATGGAAACGGCGCGGCCTGCCTGCTCTGCAGTACTGGATAAATTCAATGGACTCAGGCCTGTAGTCTCTGTGGTTCTTTCAGGCTCCCAGAGTCCAAAACTGTCAACGACAGGGCGTAGTTTCATGAGTTATGGTGCACCCAAACAATCCAGTACTAGGCACTCCTTTAGCAATAATATTTATAAAGACATCTGACCCAGGGAAAACGCTCATGCCCCGATGCAGAGGAAAAGCAGGATACCATTCCAGGCTCTCGATATGACCCAGCTCCATAAAGCAATATCCGCGGGAGAACGGAACGAGCTGACCGTGAGCAGCGGTTATGTGTGTGAAATGGTATTTCAGATGATTTCTATTTTTAGCTTTATGCCTTTCTGTAGTTCCCAAATTTCCTACCAGAAGCATGCAAAACTTTTATGGTCCTCTCCCCGATACACATTCCCAGGCCAGAGGTCTTCTCTCCCTGACTAAAGGGAGGGTCTCGGCACAGGAGGTGGGCTTCTCTCTTTTCCTTGGCCCTGGGAGGGGCTCGGCCCGCGTGGCCCCACCACACCAGCAGTGCTACTCTTCTCCCGAACAGAAAGGGCCACCCTGCAAGAAGCCCCGACGTGTGCTAACTCCATGGACTGGCCTGCATTCTTGCAGGTCAGGGATGGGCCCCCGAGGCTGCTCTGCTCTCCGGACCACAGGCCCCCCCCAGTCTAGTGAGGCTTTCCAGGGAGCCGTGCCGGTGAACGGGAAGATGACCCCTTTGACCCATCTCAGCTGTAGGCCGATACCCTTCGCCAGTGAACCCACAAGAAAGAAACCTGCATACCAGGTAATGGGCCAGGAGGTGACAAAATAACACATCTCAACACACACACTGAGCCCATCCTACCCACAAAACTTAGTGTATTCTCCAAGTGCCCCAAATCATCTTGATCACACAGTGGGTGCCTAGGGAAACTGTGAACTTGAAATTTACAGCTCCAGGAGGCCAGCCTATCTCAAAATGAATGGTGGGAGGTACCCAGAATAAGCAAATTCATAGGTACAGGTAGCATCCTGTACTTACCTCTACTACAAGTTCTGTGTTGAAATTACATTTTACTTCCCTCCTCCCAGTTCCTAGCACAAGGCCCTCTGTATGTAGTGTGTGCTAAATGAATGAATGGCTGTTCCGTCCCAGGGAACATAATCATCACTGACATTTAATGAGCATCTATGAAGTCTCAAGCAATGTTTAAAAGCTTTATACGTATTAAGTGAATCCTTGTAACACGCCAAGGCATTGCTATATACTATTATCCCCCTTTTTCAAAGAATTAGAAAAATTAGCAACTCGCCCCAGGTCACATGGCCAGAAGTGGTGAACCTGTTACTTGAAGCCCCAGAGCCAGAGTTCAGAGGCCACACCCTAAACCACCATACCCATCCTGCTCCCTCGCACACCACATCAAGGACTTGGTCTCTGCTCTAGACCCTTTAATTCATGAGACTCGCCTACCTTTCTTTCATTAAACTCAAAATTTTAGGATGTGGAGTAATGAGATTGCGATGCAGTATCAGATGAGGACGGTGGCAACTAAATACACCAATAACGCTCAGCTGAGAGGTGACTTTCAAGCCTTGGTGGGTGTGGCAGAGACAGGCTAACACACTGGGCTCTTCTCTGCAGCTGTGTGATCCCACACGACCAGGTTCTAGGTAATGGAATGTGAGCAGAAACGACCTTATAACACTTCTAGGGCCAAACCATGAGACCCTCCCCTGGTCTCCTCTCTGCCCCTCCCACTCTGCCAGGGCATAGCAGCCTTGAAACCACAAGCTGAAGATGGCAAAGCCCTGAGAATTGAGGGTGCATCTGTGAGGCAGGGAGCACCACATTAAGTGACACAGTCGGTGAACTGAGGGCATGTCAATGTGGCCTACGTCAGAAAGCTCCCTCCAAGAAGAAGGTTGACCACACAGGGATTAACATCCCAAACCACCAGTTCTGTCTTATTCTCTCTTCCCTTCGCTTAGGATCTCGATATCCCGGAAAAGTAGTTGACCCTCGGAAATAAACTTGCCCACTCCTGACCTTAAGCACCACACACACACATCCCAAGCTGGGAAAGCACATCCCTTCCCTATCTGAAAATGGAATAAGACAGGAGAATAGGACGAAGAGGCTAGGGCACTTCCTGGGGTTCAGTAACTCTCTGCGTCCTCCACTGAGTCCCTGGAAGCCTGTGTGCTGTGATGGAAGGAACGTGGACTTCTGAGTCACTGAGCACTCCCTGAGCAAGTCATAAACAACAGCGAGTCCTGGGAGGATTAAATAGAGGCGCCTCTCAGGTCAGGCTCACAGATGTGCCACTAAGTGCTCTGGGGACAAGTCCCACTGCCCCGAGACAGCACCAGCTCAGCCATGGCAGAAATTGATGCATTTTCACATGGATGGCGAGGGTGGCTCATTCTCTCCTTGGGCTACCTTATGCTGACACGAGACGGCTAAGAGCTTACTGGTATTTCCACCAAGTCTTTGCGCAGCACAAACTTAAAGGCACTCCCCAGGTGAACCTTTGTATCGGGATCATGCTACAGCTCCCAACTTGCTGAAATTAGGCCTCAGGGATTCGAACTCTAGTAATTAGTCAGGAGGGTAGAGAGGGATGCTGGGGAGGAGGTATAGAAGTCATGGCAAAGTGAATTGGAAAAGGATTTCTCAACGCCGCCACCTGCTCGCTCTGCACACAGCACCACACCCAGGAGCCGGCAGGGCTGCAGAGCAGTGGACCTGGGAACTCACAGCCCAGCTGTGTCTCATGGACTCTGTCTTCCAAAAGCACCCCCATTTTGAAGAATTGTGCCAAGTGACCACATTTCTCAAATTTAAGAAATGGGGGTCCTGGCCGGGTGACACAGTTGGTTGGTGACGCAAAAGGTTGAGGGTTCGATTCCTGGGCAGGGCACATACCTAGGTTGTGATTTGATCCCTGATTTGACACTCCCCTCTCTCTCCTTTCCTCTAGCTCTAAAATCAACAAACATATCCTTGGGTGAAGATTAAATAAAAAGAGGTGTGGGGAGGGGGGTTCATTGCCTGATAAGGGTGTAGTTTCTTCCTGATTTGTGAATTTACCAAGTGAAATCATTCTTAAAAATGTGCACAAATTCAACCACAGTCAGAGCCACATTCACTTTGCCTGGAGAAAACAAAACGGCGCTCTCCCGCCTTCTCTTCACAGCCTGGCTTCCCAACAGAGGAGTCTAGTCTGCCAACGTCCATTTTCTCACCTCCACTGACCCTTCAATCCACCACAATCTCATTTCCACTCACACACATAGCCCACCCCAGGCATCGTGCCCAAGGTCACCACCAACCCTCTCTGTTGCTAAATCCAGTCATCACTTATAGGACTTTATCTTGCTCTGGTCTCTGCCTATTGTCAGCTTTTGCAAACTTGTCTCTCTCCACCTGCCCCTGAACTTTTGCTGTGTCCGAAGGTTCTGATCTTCACCCTCCTCTGGCTCTCAAGGACCTAAACACACCTGTAGTTCAACCAGCATCTATGTCCGGATGACCCCCAAGCTATCCCTTGACATATATTTCCCTGCTGCATTCCAGGCCCTTATGTCAACTGCCAGGGACATATATCCTTGACTCTCCTGTAGAACTCACACACAGTCCATTTACCTTCTCCCCGCCCCCCGCCCTGTTCCTTAAAAATGTGCACAAATTCAACCACACCCCCACCTCAGGGAACAGCACCATCTGCATCCCGATTCTTGAGCCAAACCCGTGGAATCACTTTCTCTGGCCCCTTTCCCTCATCTCACAGAGCCAGCCAGTCACCAGTGCTGCCTCCTCAGTAGCCCCATCCCTTACCTCCTTCTTGCTCTCACCTGGAACTCTCAAAATCTCATACATGCCTTTCCTGCTTCCAGGTCACCTCCCTCCAAACCACCAGCCTACTCCTTGAGCTGCTGCCAGAGAGATCTTCATATCAAAAATGCACACTTGGTCAGGTTCCATTCCGGTTTCAAATCCTTCAACAGCTCCCTGACAATCTCCAGGGTGGAGTCCAAACATCTCAGTAAAGCAAACAAGACACACCATGATCCCCCCTCCCCTGCTTTCCCACCTGCCCTCTGCCGTCTCCCCACTGAGCCGACGCCTCCCACTCTAGACTTACCGAGCCAGCCACAGTTCCCTGATAAACCCAACTCCTTCATGCCTCCCGCCCTGTGCCCTCTGTCTAGAATGCCCAGCCAAACTCTGTTCACTTGGTGAAATCCTAGTTGACCTTAGAGTTGAAACATCAAAGGCTTGGAGTGTCAGGGGTTCTGGTGTGGCCTCTGGAGTCAGACAGACTGGCTGCAAACCTGACCCACCACTTACCGGGTATGTGAGCCTGGACGAGTTACCTAACCTCTTTGAACCTCAGTTTCTTCACCCATAAAATGGGGATAATAATAGTTCTGACCCTGTTGGGCTATGTGAGGATGAAGTACATTGACGCCTGGCTAGGCAGTATTCTTGGCTGCACTGTTCTTTGAAGCCCCACCTTGGCCTCCCCTCACCCCCTTTTCCCACACTGTACTCTGTGGAGCTACTAACGATGGCTTCATACATAGTATTGCATTGATCAACTTTGTGGGTCTGCCTGACTTACCAGTGAGCTTTCTGATGCTAGAGGATGCATGTCCCAGGGCCTGGCACCTGTGCCTCTCTGGCAACGGTGGATGCTCATGACTGTGCTTGTGTGTAAAATCTAACCAAGACCAGCATGAAATTCAGGCTTTGTGGTGGCTTGAACTGTGACTGCCCTTTGTCTCTAACCAGCACCAGAATTGCTGCAGGAGCCCTGGCTGGTGGTGCTCAGTTGGTTGGAGAGTCATCCCGTGCACCAAAGGGTTGCAGGTTCAATATTCACATCTCTCTCTCTCTCTCTCTCTCTCTCTCTCTCTCTCTCTCTCTCTCTCTCTCATCAATGAAATAATTAAAAGCATATCCTTGGGTGAGAATGAAAAACATAAATAAAGATAATTATTTTAAAAAAGAAAAGAATTGCCGCAGGAGCCTTCTAACTAGTCTCCACTTCCCATGTCTCAGGCACCGCCTCCACCCTGCTCACAAAGCCTTGGGGCTCCCTCCATCCCACAGCAGAAGTCTGGACTTCCTTATTGGGCTCATCGGTGCCTCCCATGCAGCCCCCATTTCCTTGATAGGTTCAATTCTCCAAGGTATTCGGGATCCCCTGGGGCTGCCATTCAGTGCTCCACATCCAGTCTCTGCCTTCCCCCTTCCTCCCCATTCAAATTTTACCCATCCTCTCAAGCAAAACTAGGCCCCATAGTAAATTGAAGACCTACAATGTGCTGGCTCCCATATGAGCATCACAGTCTACTCAAGGAATCAAATTCAAACTAACAATTTTTGGTAAGAACTGCAGTAGGGTACCAAGACGTGTGGGCACAGAGATGGGAGGTGGGGTGACTTACAGCCTGGAGAGCAGCTCATACAAGAAGTGGCACCTGAGCTGGATCTTAAGGAATGAGCTGGAGTTCTCAGGCACAAACCTTCCCCATCCCTCCTGACCTTTTCTCTCCATACATTCATCTACCTCCTGGAATCTATGACAGAGGTCACCAAATCTGGGTCTACAGCAGATGCACCGGGAAGTGTCCAAAATGACAACTTCCTGGGCCCACTCCCAAACCAGATTTCTGCAGCCTGAGGACCAAGAGGAAAATGTTTTTGTTTTAACTCCCCAGGGAATTCTGTGGCCCAGCCAGGTTTGGAAGTTACTAACCACATTCAATTCCATCCATTGCTTTTACTGAGGACCTATATTGGACCCAGGATGCTGCACAGCATAGCAGGTAGGTACTAGGTGTACAAACTCTGTCTCCGCAGCTTCCAAGAAATTACCATCTGGTAGGGAGGCAGAGTTATAACAGGGGGGTCAAACAGGACGTGGATCAGACTATTTGGCACTTCATTAGCCTTGAACCCAACTCATTTTTTATGCATCAGTCTTATCTGGACAACTAATATGTAAACTTAAGGAAAAGTCCGGTATCTTGTCTTTCCTATTTCCTGAATACTCAGCTCAGTTCTGGGGGAGCAGTTGGAGCTCAATCAATATTTCAGATACAAATAATTCAGCTTCTTGTACTACGTCCCTGTTTTGGCCAATTCACCCATTAACAAGTTGTCTACTGATTTTTACCTTTCTAAGTTCAGTGCTGGTGTAGTGTGTGCTCCTAGGAGGTAGTTAGTATTGGTTGGCTGAATGAATGAGTTTACTGGTAAAAATCAGTTTCAGGAGGAATGGAACAGCGTATATTGCACCACCTCTAGAGTTCACGTAGGAGACCTACAAATGCATCCTTTGAATTATAGACCTTTAATTTCAGGATTAATTTCCTGATGTGAAATTATACAGGCTTTGCTGTTTATAGTGTCATTAATGTGATTAGCAATGGAAATAATACCCCTGAATCTCCACAGTCCATGGGCCTCTGCGTGGGGGTTGCCACTGGCAGAAGCGGAGATGCTTATCCATTCCTCCCATTAAGCCGTCCACCCACCCAGCCAGCAGTCCAGCCGGCCACGCCCCTTACCCCAGCCTCTACACAAGGGCCTGTAAACTGCATCCGGCCTTTATGAGCGGGTATGTGCACCTGCATGGGCAGGTGAGTCCTGCTTGGGTGAGAAAAGCCTCATGTTCAAAGCCTATCCAAGTGTCGGCCTACTTAGGAAGCCAGGACCTCTGACCTCAATGTAAAATCTCCTATTCTGCAGAGAAGCAGCACGGCAAAGCAAGAACACCCACCAGGAGGTTCCCAAGAGACATGGCCAAGGGTGGGACATTCAGCCAAGACAGGGTGAGCAGGGCAAGCCAGGATAGCTGGCAGAATGGACTCCACCCTGCTTTCACTGGGGTCAAATTCCCAGAGGTTTGCAGATGTTACTGTGTGTGTGTGTGTGTGTGTGTGTGTGTGTGTGTGTGTTTCTTTTAAGCTCCCAAAACAAGACTCAGTCTTGAGGAGGAGACTTTCTGGATGTGCATCAAAGATCACCTGGCCCTCCCTTCGGGCCCCCACCTAGGAGATGGGAGATCTGCAACTCCCTCTGCACCAAGGGCCCTGCAGTCTTTCCTGGGGTGCATGTGGATCCTGGACAGCACGCGTGGCAGCTCAGCGTGGCACCTGTTCGCTTCGTTTTGCTTCTGCTAGGAAATAGGAGGATAGCCTTGCTGGCTATTTGTTTGCTCACTTACTCGGCCCCCAGATTCTGATCTCCATGTGTCAGGCAAGGTGCTCAGTGAACACAGCTCAACGGTTCTCAGCTCTGACTTGGGAATGAGCAGGCCAGAGACCGCCAGGTGAGGTGGGTCTGAGAAAGCTGCCTTCACTTCACCAGGACCCACCCTGGGGAATCTCTGCCTGAGTCAGGTATGTTGCTATCTGGAGGCAGTGCAGAGGGCTGAGCAGAAGAGAGAGACGGCCGTTTGAGCCACTTCCTTATTGCCCAGAGGAACTAAAGTCTCCTGGAACTGTTTTCCCAAAAGCTCTATGAAGCCAATTAAGATTCCAGACAGTAAATACAGAAAGGCCTTGCTGATAAGACACCGGAGAACCAGTCCCCAAAATATTCCCCTCTGCTGAACTCAGTTCTGGAGAGATTGCTGGCTTGACAGGTTGCACTTCACATTCCAGGACTAGGCGTGCGAGCCTGGGGCTGGGCTGTCCTGGACATTAGCCTGTGGGTAGTGGCTGCGAGGCTGGCACTGAGGGCCGGTGGACCTGTGTGGGAGGCAGCAGAGGTCTGAGGAGAAGCATGCCCTGCTCTTCAGGCCTCACTCAAAGGCCATGCTCCATGAGCTTAGAGATGCTTGGACAAGCACTGCACACCCGGTCACTGACTTGGCCGTTGCCCCATTCAGGGACTCAAAACCCCCGTCACTGACCCAAACCTCCAAAAAAAGTAGCCACAGGGTAGATGGCCACCCAAGGTGTGAGCGAGCTGGTGAATTCCCTGTAAGGTTAGGGAGACGTCTCCACTATCCATCCCTCTGCAAAACATTGTGCTGGCAAATGAAGATGCTGTCTCTCTCCCCTCCTGGAGCTTGGGCTTACATTCTGAAAAAAATGCACTCACTACAATAAGCAGCAGCTGTCCCAGGAGGATTTTCTCTTTCCTCGAAAAGGAATGAACCCCAGGGGCTGGAAGAGGTGGACTGTGATGGAAGACCTAGAAGGCTCCGGCTCTAAGTCACTGTCCGGCTCTTTGTCCCCTCCTTCCCATGAAGGACAGGCCCAACTCAGAGGGCAGTTTCCAAAACTGATTCCCTGGGAGAGACCTCAGCAAGGAGTTCATTCAAGGAGAGGGAGAGAGGGAGAGAGGGAGAGAGGGAGGGAGAGAGGGAGAGAGAGAGAGAGAGAGAGAGAGAGAGAGAGAGAGAGAGAGAGCGCCCAGATGGTGTAGTTCAGTGGTTGAGCATTGAGCCAGGAACCAAGAGGCCTCTGGTTCGATGCCTGGCATATGCCCGGGTTGTGGGCTTGATCCCCTGTTGGAGACAGCCAATTGATGATGTTTCTCTCTCATCATTGATGTATCTATCTCTCCCTTCCTCTCTCTCTCTCTAAATAAAGTATCAATAAAATATATTTTAGAAGAGAGAGAGAGAGAGAGAGAGAGAGAGAGAGAGAGAGAGAGAGAGAGAGAAGAGTGTTTGGAGGGCTCCTCTCTTCACCATTATTACTCCTCCCACTATAAACAGTTGATCTTTTTAAAGATTCTGGCTCACCCTTATGGCACATAATTCACTTCCCGGATACTTTTGCCTTGTAAATATTATCCTTAAAAACAGTTATATCTTTTCATTGGTCTTTATTTTTAAGTAGCCTTCTCACCCCACACGCCCAACTCCCACAGAATTATAGCTGACCCTGTCTGGAACGCAAGCCCCTCCCTGGAGAGACAGTCTGCGCATGAACTCACAAGGGTGTCTGCTATCAGCTTATTTGGCAAGAGGAATCCGAGACATTTTAACCATGACCTGGCAGCATGGTCTGTCCCACTCCGATGCCTTAGCCTCATCAATAAACACTCCCACTGGTACGGGAGGCACGCAAGAGGAGCACAAACCCTCTGAAAATGAGCCCCACCCACATTTCTCTCAGGAAAGGGACGTGAGGTGCCTGGAGAATTCTACCTGGAGAATCTGTGCTGGTCTCAACTGATGTTTCGTTCAAGGTCTGGCACATGATCAGCATTTTAAAAGGACTCTGACTGTCAGGTTCCCACCTCCTCCTCCTACCCCAGCTTGTCTCTCAACTGAACGTTCCACTCCTTCTACCCTCGCTGAGAGGAAAGCATGCACATAACTCCTCCTGACTCCCAAATACCGAATCCAGCCTCTTCCTACCACCATACCTTCCGCTCGGAAGACCCTCTGTCTCCTTCTTGGCTTAGCAACCTCCTATTCATCCTTCAATACCCAAGTCCCACAGCACCTGCTCAGTGCCATGTTCCCTTGTGACACACTCTTCTCAGTGCTTCCCGAACACCTGGTGTGTCTCTCTATGGGGACTAGATCTTGTTCACCTTTGAAGCCCACAACCAAGCCCAGGGCCTGGCACCTGAAAGTCCATTGGTTCCCGACTCAATCAATGCCTGGCCCACTCGCCCGAGCCCTCCCTTCTCTGTGCAACGAGAAAAGGCTTTAGAGCAGTGGTTCTCAACCTTCTGGCCCTTTAAATACAGTTCCTCATGTTGTGACCCAACCATAAAATTATTTTCGTTGCTACTTCATAACTGTAATGTTGCTACTGTTATGAATCATAATATAAATATTTGATATGCAGGATGGTCTCAGGCGACCCCTGTGAAAGGGTTGTTCGACTGCCAAAGGGGTCGCGACCCACAGGTTGAGAACCGCTGCTTTAGAGTCAGACACCCTGTATGTTGTGGGACACGGGCAAGTTTTTTAACCTGTATCTGCCTCAGTTTTCTCCTCTTTACAATAAGTAGCCATGCCCAACTCTCAGAGGGCTCCTGTGACGAACAAACAAGGTAAAACATGTAAACCTAGTGCTTCCCCTTTGGAAAGAGCTCACGATACCTCCCCTTGAGTTCAGTGGGAAATGCTGAGCCAAATGGAGTCCTGTTGGAAAAAGTGTGTGACTTCTGTCTGGTGCACATGCCATCGACACAGAGAAGGGACGGCCGGCCTCTAACCCGAGAGCCCTCTCTCAGAGCAAGGGACAGTGCGGGCGGCACACAATGCAGGCCCTCCGCATGACAGTCTCAGCACGAGGCTTGCTTAGCAACAGAGGAGATTTTTACCTTAATGGCAAACCCACAAGAGGCCACTACTGCCGAGGCTGGGCCTTCACAGCCCTCACCTTTCTGCCTTGAATTAATCCTTCACCACAAGACAGGACATAAAACAGAATACTGCCGACTCAACAGTGTTGAGTCACTAAGCACAAGCCAAACAGCCTGCCCATGAGAAGGCTGCCCTCTCTGTGATGCTCCACCCAAGTTTTATTAGGCCGCAGTGAACAACGAGGTGGGAGCAGTCGGGGCCCTGCTCACACCTAAGACGATCAAGCTCAGGGTCAAAGAGAGGAGTGGAAAGTGTGGTGGCTGAACCCACGTGAGGAGGCAACTTGTCGCCACTTCATGGGATGTTTACAGCTCGCCTGGTTGGGAATCGGGAGGTTGAGTACCACCTCAGGGCCACCCCCAGCCTGCTTTATGGTTTGGTTAAGTCACATCTGTGGGCCTCAGTTTCCTCACCCATAAAATAGGAGAGTTAGATTAGATGAGTTCCTTCCAGCTTTAAGCATAAGTCTTGGAGACGGATCTACCTTCCCCAACTCCTTGCCTTTCTGTGTTAGTTGTGGGATACCTTTTAGCTCTCACTGAGCAGCCTCTACCAACACTGTGGCCTTCATTGCTCCAGTGTCTGGTCATCCTTGAGCACAAAGCCTGGCCAGGGAAGAAGAGGATAAACTTGGGAGGATATTCTGAAGAACTTAACTAGTACCCTCTGGTCAAGCGACTCGGAGTCCAGGGACCTTGGGGCATCAAGAGCTTGGATAGATACACCAATGTGGACCAAAAAAAAAGGTTCTACAGAAATTAACCTCACAGGGGTGACCTGATTATAAATCCTAATAGGGCATATAACTTCTTTAGTAAAAGGCTTCTCTCTGCCTTCAGCAAGCCCTGTCCACTGTTTCTGTGCATCCAAGTCAACACACCTTTGAAATGCCCCTTCTCAGACCCCTCCTTCTAAAGCATAACCACCCGCAAGAGAGCGCATCATCTTTCTTAACCCTCCTGTAATCCCACCCCCTCCCCCACCCGCCTTGCTTTCTCCCACCTTTGTGTAATATGGCTTCTGTTCCCTCCATGATTCCAAAAGCATAAAAGAAGCTGCAATCTGTCATTTCCTGGAAGCATTTATCTCAATCTGTTGAGATCTTGCTTCCAGGCGTATCCTCTGTTTGGCTCAAATAAATTTTTATGATAATTCTCTACAGGTTTGGACATTCACACATCAATACCAACAACCCCTAATCACCTGGCTGGCTTCTTTCCACCCAATGATTTTTCCCACTCCCCTCCTATTCTAATCAATACACCATAGGCCCCCAACACTATCCAAATCTATCCAAACATTAGACCTTCCCCCATGCTGCTGGGCGCAGACCAGGGCAGCAAAGGCAGTTCTTATCTGCACACTGGCTGATCTGAGGGGTGGGGCAGAAGTGGCAAAGCTACAAAGACCAGGAGAAAAGTGCTTATGGAAGCAAGCTCGGGCCACGTGAGGAGGAGGAGACAGGGAGGAGGAGACAGGAAGGAGGAGATGGGGAGGAGGAGACTGCGCTAATCAAAAGGACAGACAGAGTGAGCTCAGACAACCACAGAAGTCTAAGAGGCTCCTTTAAAATGCCACAACCCTCAATGCCCCCCTTATTTCCTTAATAAGAAATCTGAGGGCAGGTAAAATTCAGTGACTGGCCCAAGGTCATGCTGCTAAACTGTGAACAACCAACACTAGAACATGGCTCTCTGGTTTCAGCCGACTCTTTTTTTCCACTCCACTCCGTTGACCTCAAGAATCTATTTAGGTTGGATCCCCTGCAGATTCTGCGCAACATGACCCAAGCCTCACTTAGGGAAAGAGCAGGCCCAGCTGATATTTTGATAACGGCCTCCCCTACCCCATGCGTTCCTTCCCAACGTGGCATGGTCCACTTGTTCTTTCTCCAGCCCTCGCCAAAAAATCTTGGGGAGTTCAGAGGTCAGTGAGAAGGGAGAGATAGGTCTTCCTGTCCCTACAAAACCCTAAATATCTGAGATAACCCACAGGATCCTCTTCCTCCAGCTGGAGGAGGCTGGTGGGGAAGACAGGCAGGAGGGGATCAAATGAACCCACTGGATGTCTGACCTGATTAGGCCAAGAGTATCCATTGTGGGCAGTTGGATGGGTCATCTGAAGGTTTATGACAACAAGCAATAGGATCTGCCTTTCAAAGATCCCTGTTGGAGGATCATCTCAGCATCAGGAGCAGAAAGCTCTAAGTAAAAGATTCAAGGCATTAATTATTTAGTGTGCATGACCCAGTTCTGGGAGGTGAGGCTGGGTGAGAAGAGAACTCACCAGTTCCTTATCGTGGCAAGAAATTCAAATACTTCACAGAGTAGTGTTCCCTTACTGCCAAAGAGGATCCATTTATGGTTAAGTGTGGCAAAAAAAAAAAAAAGAGGAAAGAAAGAAAAGCCAAAGTTCACTCATTCAACAAATATTTACTGAGCTCCTCTATGTACGTAGCTATGGTTGGAGCATAGTAGAGTAGAAAGAGCACTGAGTTCATAAACAGGAGGCCTGGACAGTGTCCCATCTCAGCCCTTATTCTGGGCAGGTTACAGCCTAAGTCAAATTTCTCACCTGTGAAATGGGAGTAAATCTACCTGCCTTATTATGAGTTGAAATAATTTTAATAAATGTAAACTGCAATGTAAACCTAAGGTATAAACAATGATGACATAACACCACACACTTTCCCTGCCCTAGAAGTTTAGATGTTTACAACCTGATCATGTTTAGGAAAATAATCCAAGGTACCTATTAGGGAAACATCACATTCTCTGTAATTTGGGCAAATTGTATGTTTCAACCTGCCTGTGGGGATGGAACCTGCAGTCAGTCCCGGCTCCTTGGTCTGTATGCCCAAGAAGGGGCAGAATAAACATGGAAAGGGTAGCCAGCACCTACCTGGTCCAGTAGCATACCTGGACTGAGCAAATGACCAGGAGAGCCCCAAGATTCAAGGGGTTGCGGGGGGGGGGGGGGCGGGATGGAAGACCAACTGGAAGTGTAGTCAATCAGAAACAACAAAACAAACATTCACTTAGGCACACAGGGATAAGCCAGCCAGAAACTTACGCACTTCCCTCCCCATCCACATTTCAGACCATGACAGGATTCACTGTCTGTTGCCCCACCCTTCTCTGTGGACATACTCGACATTCTGTGTTTCTCCAGGAGACAGGAGGGATGCTCAGGTCCCTGAACAGGACCTCTTTGCTCAGATACTAAGAATCAGAATTACTAGAACAGCTTTCCCGTTGGTCCAGTCAACCCCTCTCATTCTGCTGACCAGGATTCTCACCAGGGACTCCTCACCCCCATGGATCCTCAGCGCCCACCAGGCTATCCTCTTGAGTGGGGCCCTGAGGATTTCCCCTCGGCCCCTCCTCTCCTTCCTCTACATTCCCTCTAACTCAGGGCACTCATTAAGTTCTTCACCCTCCTGTCAATGCAGAATGATAGTCCCCAGATGGTCTCTGGTGGCTGTATACAAGGGAGGGAGGGAGACGTGGAGAGAAGGCTGGACTAGAAGTCCAGAGCCTGCCTTCCAAGTCGCCATGTGGCCCTGGTTGGTTATGTAATCTTGAGAAAGTATCTTCAGGCCAGGCCTCAGTTTCCCTACCCAGTAATGAGGGGTTTGCTCTAAATGATCTCTTGGGTGCTCTCTAATTATAAAATTTGGCATTACAGAAACTGCCCTCGCCTGGACCACAGGAGAGTGGGTCCTGGTCCATATTAGGCCACCGCCTGGGGCAAGTTAGCTGACTGCGCACACCTCAGTCTCCGTGTCTATAAAATAAATGAGAATGATGTGACTACCCTTCCCAGGGGGCAAGGCTCTCATGAGACACCGAGGTAGAACTTTGTTAGCCATAAGCCCTGAAGAAATCTCAGGTTTTGAACTCCTTGAGCCAACTAACAGCTGTGCCCAGCCTTGTGCCCGGTACTGTACCACTGGGATGGGGCTGCCCAGCTCAGACAGGAAGGCTGCAGGACAGGTGTTTGCCCTCAAGGCTCTCACAGCTGGTGGGTGAGACGGACAAGTGAACGAACCTTACCTCAGCCAGTGATGTGCCTGAGGTCTGAACAAAGCACTATGGGAGTGTAGAGGAGGAAGAGGCGCTGATTTTGCCCTGGGGAGGGAGGGAAGCTTCTCAGAGGGAACAGTGAGTCCCAGAAGCGGGGATCTATTCCAGGAGCAGGTGGACTGGAGCCAAGGCAAAGAGGGGAGGCAGAAAACAAGGCTGGACTATGAGGCTGAGGTCTGACTGGACGAGGCCTTGAAGGCCAACAGCAGAATGTTGGTCAGACAAGTCTTCAAGGAAGGAGCCCGCGAGCACAGCGGGAAGGCTCTTACAATAACAGTGCATGAGGGTGACTGTGAAAAACATGCCATTACTGATTTCTGCCTATACCTTAGCCTCCTAGACCCTAAGCCTCCATGGACCTGCAGAAAACACACGGAGATGTAAACAGGTTGGTTCTCCTCAGAATGAGACCCAAGCGGAGGAAGATGCTGCAATCACACTTTCAAATCTTGGACAAATGGTCTCCGGTGCCCTGAAGGCACTCCCGACAGAAGCTGCCCAGTCAGATTCTTGCCTTGGCACCGATCGGGGCCAGAAAGAGACTGAAGCATCGACAGAGCTGGGGCCGGAGTCAGGACAGCTGGGCTGCTGGTCTTCCTCAGGGAAAGAGGGGGCAGAGACCCCCACTCACCCAAAGACCCCTGAGTTAGACCGGTCCGTCAGGCCCTCAGACACACCTCAGTCTCTACTCTGCCTCCCTCTCTCCTCTGACCACATGGGGGGGCTATACACAGGTTGCAGGCAAAGATGAGAGCTTTCACTAGCCATTGTTTCTTCAAACGGACTCACATTCACTTGGGCCAGTAGAAAGAGTGCAAGCGCCCCTACACCTTCCAAAGAGCCATTGAAGCCCAGAGCTCCTCAGTGATGCAGTGAAGGAGACCCACCACTGTGGCTTACCCACCTGATCCTTAGGCATCGCAGTGACTCAAGCGGCTCCCTTCCAGGACGAGCCCCGCACAGATGGCCATGTCCCTTTAAAAACAAAAGCCCAACAGTGAACGTTACTTTATCATACGTTACAACCTCCTATCTTCTCCCGCCAAGAGGGCCTCCCCCGCCCCGCATGCTTGTGCACTTTGCCCCTTAGTAACACATTACCCAACAGGAGGAAATGGACAGAGAGTTCCTCTCTGTGCTCCCAATCTTGCATGTGAAGAAAGGAATTGTGAGATGCTCACACAAATGCTATTGTCTGCCACTGTCTGGGCACCCCAGGGGCTTATCACATCTCCACACAAAGGCTTGCAGAGAAAGGGAGGTGCGTCTGGGGAAAAAACGCTTCATCAGGCACTTCCATAAAAACAAAAAATGCCAGGATTCCTAAGCTTAGGACATGACAAAAGTAAATCAAGCTGATATAAACACCTCGTCACAAGTCACCAAAGTGAAATGTGTTACATTTCCTAAGATGGAAAGGACCAAAATGCTAAATACACTAGGGAGTTAGAAAAGTGGGCCCCCTGACCGTGGCTGGGCTTCCTAACCAAATTATTACTTTGGCTTCCGATGGCCACCCAAATGATTTGATTACATCTACTGCCTCTGCAGAACATGCCTCTGCACCTGTCTGGAAAACGGAGCCCAGAGTCGCAGGCATTTCTGAAGATGTACTTTCACAATTCTAAATTGTGCACAAGAGGCAGCCTCTCGCAGACAGAAGTGAATGCCGGTGTGCATGCTGAGATCTCCAAGAGCCAATCCCCATCCTCGCTGGACGCACACACGTGTTCAGCAGGGCAGTAGGCCTACGTGTCCACATAAACACACAGGTGTTCTCTCTAATACACACAGGTCTGCACTGAGAGGCGGGGGTTGGGACTCACTGTTCAGAATTCTCAGACTACTCATGGGAGAGAAGCTACTACTGACTGAGCACCGGCCCAGCATGGGACGAGCACTGTTAGGGACTAGACCTACTTTGTCTCGGTGGCTCCTCACAGACAGGGACAGGGGCTCGGAGTGTAGAAGGCCCTGGCATGGCCGCACTGGGACCACGTGCTCGTGGTGACCCCGCCACCAGGTGAGAGGTGTCCTAGTGCAGTTTTGTGCTGGTAGCTTCGAGAGCAGCCACTTGGGCATCATCTCTGTCAACATCATCATCATCATTATTTTATTTTTATTTTTTTTATTTTTTTATATTTTATTGATTTTTTACAGAGAAGAAGGGAGAGAGATAGAGAGTCAGAAACATCGATGGGAGAGAAACACCAATCAGCTGCCTCCTGCACATCTCCCACCAGGGATGTGCCCGCAACCCAGGTACATGCCCCTGACCGGAACCGAACCCGGGACCCTTCAGTCCGCAGGCCGACGCTCCATCCACTGAGCCAAACCGGCTTCGGCATCATCATCATTATTAAGCCACACCTCCCCTGCCTGTGGCAGCTGACAAACAGGCTCGCCCGCCTTGGCCACATTCTATCAGCATGAGCTGTGGGCTCTGTGGAGTCATCTGGAGCCAGAAGTGAGAGAGGCTGGAGTCTCCATTTATCTGCTTCTCAAGGGAAGCTTCTGGGCACAGTGGGTGGGGAAGCTGGACATCCTGGCAGAGATTTCTACCATTGGTCTTCCCAGGTTTGAAACTTCCCATGCTCCCCAGATCTCAGGAACAGAAGGCCCTGCCCACCCAGGGACGATGCTGAGACCAGAAGCAGGGAAGCGGGGTTGTCTGAGGTTCTGCTTGGGTTGTCTGCAAGGCGGGTGCAGGCGGGCACTTCCGGACAGCCTACAAAGGCTGACCACCAGTCAGATTCCCACACAGGCCTGGGCACACTGTGATCTAGCCACTCCAATACCAACTCGTACCCTCTCTCTGACCATCAGCCAAACATGCTTTGAGCTGCCTTTATTTCCACTAAGTCAGAAGGCCTGGAGCCCAGCATCATTCCTCCCTTACATGAGCCTCAGCTCCCTGGTCTGTAAAATGAGAAGGTTGACCTAATGGGTGATTTCCTCACCAAGGATGCCTTCTAGCTGACTCCTCCATGGGCCCTGACTTTTAGAGACATCTGTAAAAATTAGTTAGTCCTTTAAAGGAAGAAGAGAGATTCATCCATGGCTAGTTATCATTTGCTATCTCAGACAATTGTCCCAGCAACCCAATGAGTCAGGTAGTAAAGTCATGTCATAGAGGGGGAAACGGAAGCAAGGTACAGCCAAGTGACGCCTTACCTGGAGACTCACTCAGCACTGCCCACAGCAGTCTGGGACTCACAGGTGAGCTGGCCTGGCTCCAAGCCCACACTCACTCCCTGACACAAAGTTTTTAATCAGAATGAAGAAACAAGTCTCCTCTTGGACCTGCCATCACGCCAGTCCCAAGCAAAGGAGCATGAGGTCTCCAGGCCCACGTGGGCCTGACTTGGGTGGTGCAGGAAAGGTCTCCTGTGAGCTTGAGTGGCCTCATGGATCTCAAGGAGCCTAAGAACAATTCAGGAACCTTCCCCTCTGCTGTTCTCCAAGCCTACCTCCATGGCAGCCAGGTCTTCACTGAGGGACCCCAAGCACTTGGAACAGGGCCTCCACACTGGGCACTCCATCAATATTTGATGAATGGAGGAATGAAGAAATCCAGAGCTTAGATGCACTGAAGACTTACTTAGGACCCTCTGGTATGAGTTAGTGTGAAGCACACCCAGCTTGGAGCCACAAAGCCTCAGCAACGTGCACCGAGCGGAGGTCTCCACACTCCAAGCTCCCAGACAGAGAATGGAGGTGCAGATGCTGAGCCAGGTCTGCTCTTCATCCCAGTCACCAGGGGAGCTTCTGACAGAGCAAGGGAAGTGTCTGACATAAAGGCTACCCACTCAAGTGGTCCTGAGCTCAGGCTCTGGATTCAGGCAAACCAGGCTTCCTATCTGAGCTCTGTCATATTGCATGAGTCAGGTGACCCCTGGGCAAGCCACATAATCTACGTGAGCCTCAAGTCCTTATCTGAAAGCAGGGATAATGTTAGTGCCTACTCCATGGGGCTGTTCTGAAGATGGAATGAGAGAATGCTGTAAAGCAGTGGTTCTCAACCTTCTGGCCCTTTAAATGCAGTTCCTCATGTTGTGACCCAACCATAAAATTCTTTTCGTTGCTACTTCATAACTGTAATGTTGCTACTGTTATGAATCGTAATGTAAGTATCTGATATGCAGGATGGTCTTAGGCGACCCCTGTGAAAGGGCCGTTCGACCGCCAAAGGGGTCGCGACCCACAGGTCGAGAACCTCTGCTGTAAAGGACATAGTCCAGTGTGTCACTCAGAGTAAGTGCCTGCAGCTGACAGCTGTTGTTATTGTCTGCATCAGAGTGGGTGGTTACAAGCACATCTGGAGTCCTTTGCATGGGTTCAATTCCAGCTCTCCTATGAGCTATGTGGCCCTGGGAAAATTGCTTAACCTCTCTGTGCCTCATCTTCCTGGTATGTAAAATGGTGTTGATTTGAAGATTAATGAGTTACATAGGTAAAGAGAAAGAGCTTAGAATGTCTGGCACAAAATAAGCACTCAATAAAAGTTAGTATTATTCTAGCCCTAACCGGCTTGGCTCAGTGGATAGAGCGTCGGCCTGCGGACCCAAGGGTCCCAGGTTCAATTCCGATCAAGGGCATGTACCTTGGCTGCGGTCACATCCCCAGTAGAGGGCGTGCAGGAGGCAGCTGATAGACGTTTCTCGCTCATCAATGTTTCTAACTGAACCCCTCTCCCTTCCTCTCTGTAAAAAATCAATAAAATATTTTTTTAAATAGTATTATTCTTATTTATTAGTAGTACTAGTATCCTTCTCCCTTTGTTCTGACAACAGATTTCACCCCATCTTCTACTCCCAGACAAAAAGGTGGTCACGGGACTCAAGATAGGTTCATCAGAGTTTCTTTCCTCCTCGGCCATATTTGTGGGTACAAAGGGTGAGCCCGTGCTCCAAGCTGGGAAAATATCCAATCTGAAAAATCATAGTGGAGGCCTAGTCCTCTTGGGGAGGGTGGAGGGATATGTGGGGTCAGCTGGGAGCTGTCTGCAGCCACAGGCCACTAAGCAGGGAAGGTACTGTTTTGGGGATGTTGAGGTCACCTGTTCTCTGCCCCCTCATCTACAATGAGCCCTCCACCCCACCTAGAGACAGCCTTCAGGAAAGGAACTGCCTTAAGGCCCTGACAGGACTGGCAGCCGGTGGATACCCACAGCGCCTCTGTGGGCATGTTTCCTTCTCTGGACATTGGCTATTTTAAGCTCCAAGAGCATCAGTGCAATGCTAATGAGATGGCATTTACCCATGGGTTTTAACTGGATATGCCTGTCAGAATCCCATGAAGAGATTTTTTTGGGGGGGAGGGGGGCTTTTGTTTGTTTTTATTTCTCCACAGCTTTACTAAAAGATTCTGACTTAACAAGTACAACTACAATGGCTGACACATAGCTAAACTGTTATCTTTGCTTTGTCTCATTTTCTCCCCACCTCTGGGCCACCACCCAAAGATGGTCATTCCCATACCTCCAGGTCTTCTAACAGCCCCTTGCCATTCCCTCTAGGAAAAGGAGCCCTACCTCAGATGTGTTTTAAAGGGTTTTAGAGAAACAGAAACAAAAACAAACCCCTGGCTGGTAACAAAAACAAAGAACCAAACCTCCCCATCTCCTGCAGCATTAGCCATAGGTGAACGGGAGAATGAGCCCACGGCATTATTCCACTCATCCCCGGAGGGGGGGGGGGGGCCTGCACCCAGGTCAGCACAGGCCTAAACTCAACAACCCACGTGGCGAGGACCCTGCAGATGCAAACCTCAGCTTGTACAAAGAGACTCAGCCTGAGAAGAAAGTGGCAGCTTCCAACATTTGCTGGAGAAAAATTGGAAACAGTGACCTGAAACGCTGTGAAAACCATCCTGACCACAGTAATATCAAGAGCAGCCACCCTTGGCAGGGTGTGGACTGTACCTGTGGGGGTGGAGGTGGGGGCGGGGGCGCGCAGGAAGCCATTCCAAAGAGGCCTCACCCACCAACCCCGCAGGACACACGCAGAGCCACACACTGTCCCGAGCCCGCGGGCCAGCTAGTGGCTTTTCTCTTTGTCTCCCAGCAACGGGGTTCAGGCCAAGGCTGCCCAGTCGTGGGGGATTGTCCAGACAGGTATTTCCCTTGCTTCTCTTTGTCTTTGTATAACTGTATGCTCTGCTACTTAACAATACATAAAGACATGAAAAGGAACTGGCTGGCTTCCCCTGGGGGAAGGATTTGGGACCACACTCCCTGGCTGGGGCGCAGCTGGTGCCACGCTGCCCAGCACTGCCTGGTGTGGCAGTGGTGTGCACCGCACTGGCAGGGATCCGTGGACAAGCTGATCGGTCTAAAATCTGAAAGGGATGGAATGCTCAGGGGTCCCATATCCTTCCCCACCAACATTGGTTCTCCGTAAACCAGGAAAGACCACTCACTAAGCATTTGCCATGTGTCCTGACCGGGACTGTGAAGAATTCCTGGGGAGCAGGAGCCTGGACTTGGGGCGCAGAGGCAGTGGAGAGAAGAGTGCTGAGACCTTGGACAGGTCGAGGCTCCGAGGTGCCCCTGCTCCCCTTTGGGGGACGCTGTCTCCCTTATAAAACCAGGGTGTGGATTCGACAGATGGTACATGTCCAAGCACAGTCACGGCTGGCGTGTTAGTGTTGCTATGAGCTGGGAACTGCGTGCTAAGTGCACTGCGTGGAGTATTTCACCAGATCCTCACACCTCCCTGTGAGGGAGGGAAGGGCAGGGGTCCTCCAGTTCAAATGAGGCGCTGAGAGTCAGAGAAATCAAAGCACCTCCCCAAAGTCACACAGCTCGTGTGAATCAGAGCTAGAAAGTACCCCCAGGCCCGACGACTCCACACTTCTAGTCTCTGCTCAACTGCCTGTCTGGTAGGTGCTCAAAACACGTTACATGACATGTAAATGCGGAACCCATATCCCTCCACCCTCCCCAAGGGGACTAGGCCTCCACTATGATTTTTCAGATTGGGTATTTTCCCAGCTTGGAGCACGGGCTCACCCTTTGTACCCACATGCCTCCCAGGAGGCATATGGAGAAGGGGGGACCTTTGGCTGAGAGAGTTTAGGAAGCCTTTCTGAAGCAGGAAGGGCTGGTTCTCGGTCTTGCGGGGTAAGGATGGATAAAGGCAAAAGAGAAGGAAAGCACTGCATGCTGGGAAAAACAAAAAAAGAACTGGAGGCAGGGGTGACCAGGCAGGTGGGCAGAGAACAGCAGTGGAGACTGGCCAGGCTGGTGGGAGGAAGAAGAGAGACTGGCTTGAGTGAGGAATGGGCCCCCTGAGCCATTACCATGGGGGCCATTCCACCTGGGGTCTCTCCCACCCGCACCCCGGAGACACTACTGTGTCTGCTCCTTTGGTCACAGAACAGCCGCGGAGGGAACTGAGACCCATGACTGGAAAGGCCCGATTCCCCCTCTCTCCCCACAGCAGGCTTAGAACCCAACTCAGTGAGCAGGGCGTGGCCAGCTCCCAGCCCGCAGATTCTAGCCCAAGCTCCAGGACGCCAGGAAGCTGCCTGCTGCCCTATGCACGCAGTATCACCACCATTACCCTGGCATGCAAGGTTTCCAGGAGAGGGGAAAATAAAAGTAAAAACTGAGGCTTTAGGACATGAGCTCCTCATAGCCAGGTCCCTATCTCACCTGAGGTCACTCTTGTTGAGCTGAACTACACAGAAGATTCTTCCGCTTAAGGAACTAGTCTGATAAGCCCTGGAGCCTGTGGTTTAGTCCCACCTTAGCTGGAAGGATCATTTGCCTGCTTGCCTCCTGGAGAGAAAGTGCTCCACCACCCCACCCCACCCTACCCCACCTCTCCACACCCCACAGCCTCTGCTTCGCCACCCACCCCCTAGCAACTCCGTGCACCCTAGACATGGTTCTGGGCTCCTCCTGGGTGAAGGCGTGGATGCCAGCCTCCTCCACCTCCGACTGCAGATTCCCCAGGGCACCGCTGGGGTCAGGCACTGCTCCAAATGCTAGAGCTCCCCTGCCTCAGCTCCCCACCAAGCCCCGAGTGCAGAGTCCCAGGCCAGGCCTCGGGCCCACGGAGAAGGGAAAACTGAGTGGTGATGATTTAGGCAACTAGGATCACTGGCTCAGTTCAAGCCCGCCGTTGAGTGCTATCTTGGAAGTAACAGGACCTGGAGGAGGGAGGAGGATAGAAGCAGAACTGGTGGTGACACGGGCTCCTCCCAACCCTTGGCCGGAGCGGGACAAGGGGAAAGGATGAAAAGGCTTTGGAAACGGCCAACCTGAGCCTCCGGACCGCTGCTTCCTGGGATGGACGAGGGGGTTACCTGTTTCCTTACCTTCCAGCTGTGAGTCTGTGGGCAAATTACTTAATTCTACAGGGCCTCAGCCTCCTGAGCTATTGAATGGGGATAATAACCAATGCCCACACCGACGATTGTGAAGACAGAGCGAAAGAGGGATGTGGACGTGCTTTGCAAGCTGTGAAGCTCCCTTAGAAACAGCAGGCATTGTCCATAATCCTAGCGGGGGGGGACACAGCTCAGAAAATGTGGCTTGAAGGGAAAAGGAGAACTAGGCATCCATTCCATGCCTCCAACTTCTTTCTGCACCTTCTAGGACAAGGCACAAGTCTCCAGGGACTTAAAAAGCACCGATGGAGACCTACTTATTCCCTGGTCTCAAACACTTGGGCTGGTAAGGGGAGAGCTCCACCCACATCTCCATAATAAGGCAAAACCACATGTGTTACCGGAGGAATTGTGCAGAGAGGATAAGACAGTTTCTTCTGGTCTCCCAGGTCAGGGGAGGCTTTTATAATAATATTATGCCGTAATGACGGTTAGCATAATAATAACTGAGTGCTTGCTATGAGCTAGGCAGTTCTAAGTATTTACATGGTGCATCTCATTTAATTCTCATGAAGCCCTATGAATGGGTTCACAGATGACAAAACTGAAGCACCAAGAAATTCACTCCTGAGTTGGCCTTACACACCTGGGAAGTGGTAGAGCTGGGATTTGAACCTATCAGGCTCTGCTTCTCCAGCACTTCAGGGGCTGGGTCAACCAAGATAGGTCTCTGACCGACTCTGTCTGGCTGAAAGGCTCTGATAAGGCCTGCAGATGAGTCACTGAGGGAAGGCACTGACTCACCCAGGGCCTCTTCCTCCCATGGGCTGCTGACTCCGGGCCCTGCCACTCTCTGACACTGCCCCTGGTCCGTCCTGAAGGTTGGCCATGCCTCTAACTCCCAAGGCTCCATGTGGGCACCAATACCCAGGGAGACTGACGTAAGAACCTAAACGTGGATGTACATTTACATAACAGAACATCCATGGAATAATTGTTCTTACTATAAAAGGTAGTTCAGTGTTAAAGGGGAAAAAAACCCTCAAATCCCTGCTCTGCTATTCATGGGCTCTGTGACCTTGGACAAATCTTAGCCTCTCTGAGCCTCAGCTTCCTCATCTGTGAGATGTGGTTAACGGCTTATCTCAGGCAATTATTGCAAAGATGAAAGGAAATAACATGTGCAGCACCTGGCACACCATCGGCTTGATAAATAATGATGGAATCCGATGGCCTTACAAAGCATTTCCACTCTTCAATCATTTTCTTCATGAGAATATCTGGTGGTAATAGTAGTACTTTTAACTAGTATTCATCTGCCACTAAGCCAAATCCATTACCTCATTTCATCCTTAAAAGCATCATTCTCTTCCTTTGACTTAGTTCAGGACAACAGAAAGGATATGTCCAACACATTAATTTTATTCACACACACACACACATATATATGGAGAGAGAGCAGACGGTCAAACAAGCTAATACTTAACAGGCACTTACCACATTCAGTATTCTACATTCAGCAACCTATCTCACCCTCTCAAATACATGCCTGTAAGGTAAGTATTATTCTACCACCCATTTTACAGATGCAGAGCTTGAGGCACAGAGGTTCAGTAACTTGCCCAAGGTCACTTAGTCAGGATTCAAACCCAGAGCCCACATTCTTAAGCACTACACTACACTAAACTAATGAGAGAAAACTCACGGCAACTATGTTTAAACGACCCCCAAGCGCCAAATTCCAAGAACTCCAGCGTGCTGTCACCCGTCCAGCCTAAGCCCTGCCTTCATTCCCTTTCTGCCCCTGCCTGCTCTCACCCTCACCCTGCCGCACTGCTTTTGCTCCCTCGCCCTGCCCCACCATGCCCAGGCAGGAAGTGCCAAGCCAGTGGACTTTTCAAAGCCCTGGTCATCTCCTCCTGGGACCTTCGCCTCATCCCCTATGGTCTATCCTCCACAGAGTTACTAGGGACATCTTCCCAGACATGGTGCTCCTCTGCTCAAGAACACTCAAAGGCTCCCTGCTTCCTCGAGCTGAGACCCAGTGGGTCGAAGAGGATCCCCTGGGGACTCGAGGTCCCTGCACTGCCTGGCCTGGCCCCCTTTCTTATGGCCCCAGACTTGCTGGCTCACTAGTCCCAGCAACAGGGTGAGTCAGGGAGGCTGTTCCTGACAGCCTATTGAAAATGACAGCCCTCCCCGCAACTGCCACCCTCCGCCCCACCCAGCACAGCCTGTCTTCTTCCCCGCAGCAGTGCTCTTCACCCACCTCTTATCGCCTGGCCTCATACGCTTCACTTACCCGTTTACTGTCTCCCCTCCACGTGGCAAGGGATTTTACCCTGGTGTTTTCTTTTTCCCTGCTGTAACCCCAGCTACACAGAACAGGTTCTGACACCCAGTAAGAATCATAAACACCTGCAGAATGAATGAGTGAGTAGGCATTTAAAATGCCCAAGAAGAAAATGTCCAAACAGTACAATGATGGGGGAAGGGCTAGCATGCCTCTGGCCTCCCTCTCTGCTCCTGAGGACATCTCGGGAGGACAAGCTGAGATGCCTAGGTTAAAATGTTTGGAGGCCAAACCCCTTCTTGCCCACCCTCCCTAGGATTTACAAGAGTTCCCTATGAGACCCTGGGCCCTTATCCTTTCACCTCTGTTCTGAACTTACACACACACACACACATACACACACACACACACACAATCTCCGGCTCTCTGTCATATTGAAAGCTGTCTGCATCAGTCCTAAATTCATCTGCCCAACCTCAGCTCCCTCCACCCACCTTCAAACCAGGCCATTTCCCATTCCTCCTGACCTTGATGCCCACTAGAATGCTCTCTTCTTCCTCCGACTTATACATCGGCCCTTCATCTTCCTTCGAGATCCAGATCAAATGTGCCCTCCTTCCCCTCCTTCTCCTTCCCCTCTTCCTCCTCCTCCTCCTCTAGGGAGCTTTCCAGGCCCTCTTCAGCCCCTAGAAAACACCCCCCACACCCGATGCTGTCTCCACCAGTCATATGGAAATTAGTCATGAACTACCATGTGACTTGCCTTCTATGAACTGAACTATTACCAAAATCTCCTGTTACTTTTTTAAAACACGTGTGTCTTGTTTTCCCGAGTATATTGTGAACACTTAGGGAGGAAAGGCTGAGCCTTCGCCACATTGTCCTTCCCACAGCACAGGGCCCAGGACGCACAGTAGGTGCTCAATATGCCTGTGCTTCTCAATGAACTGCCCAAGGTAAACAAGTCACCTTCCTAAGCAGGTCACTTCCTCAATTACAGATACCTGAACTGGCTCTCCCAATTCCCTGAATTTTTCCTTCAGGGCCTGCTCTGACCTCGGGTATCTGCAAACCTAGTCATGGGCTTGTGTTTTCAAAGGATGTTAGGCCCATTCTAAGGGTACGCCCTGTGCTGAGAAGGTGAGTATGATTGGGAGAGAAATGACCTGTCAAGTCCCACAGGTCTGGAAAAGAAAAGTACACAGTTCCAGGCAAACCCAGACGTTCAGAGTGCTTCAATTTCCTTAAATACTGGAGTTCAACAAAGGGGAAAAAAACCATGGTGTAAGTTTTAGGTGCACCAGCTCTCAGTAAATTGAGATTACCACCAAAGGTAGCAAAACCTCAAGTTACTGCTGAGCTTCAGAGAGCTGAACCAGTGAGGAGGGAGGAGGCCTGTTCACTGCAGACCCTCTCTGGGAGCGGCCATGCAGCCACCAGAGGAGGGTCTCCTGTGTCCGCACTGCAAGGTAAGCAGGCTGCGCCTAGACCTGTGCACGCCTGGGAACTGAGGTCCAGTTGGCAGCAGGAGGCAGAGCGATGACTCAGCCAGGTGAGTCCTACTCCTTCACAGTTCAACAGTCCGGACTCCCAGATTATCTATGCTTTTTAAAATTCGGAATAGGAAAACGAATTCACATGGTTCAAAAATCAAAAAGCACTGGAGTACATAGGAAATTTGTTCCCCTATCTTGGCCCCGTCTCCCTAGTCAGTCCCAACTCTGAAACAGGCAACACTAGTATCAGTTGCTGTGTTTTGTCCCTGATGATGTTTATGTTTACATGCAAATACAAACACGGATTCTTTTCTTTACATATACACATTCCTCGGTGACCCGCTTTTATCCTCTAATAAAATGGACTTGGGTCCTACCTGTTGTGGCTTGGCAGTTAGAGCATTGCCTGGCACCAAAGGGCTATGGGTTCAATTCCTGGTCAAGGGCACATACCTGGCTGCAGGTTCGATCCCCAGCCCTGACTGAGTGCATGCAGGAAGCAACCAATCAATGTGTCTCTGTCACTTCAAAGTTCCTCTCTCTTTCCATTCTCACTCCTTTCACTCTCTAAAAATCAATAGAAAAAATATCCTCGGGTGAGGATTAACAACAACAAAAAAAGCTTAAAAAAAAAAATGGACATGAGCCCTGGCCGGTGTGGTTCAGCTGGCTGAGTGTCATCCCATGCACCAAAAGGTCACTGGTTCGATTCCTGGTCAGAGCATAAGCCCAGGTTGCGGGTTCAGTCCCCAGTCAGAGTGCATACAGTAGGCAACCGATTGATGTTTCTCTCTCACATAGACGTTTCTTTCTCCCTTTCCCTTCGTCTGTCTCTAAAATCAATAAAAATATTTTTTAAAAATTAAAAAATAAAGAATTGGACTTGGAATAGAGAGGGAGATGGAGTGTCTACACAACAAAAAAGATGTGTGTCTGTGTGGCAAGCCCATGAAACAAAGACAAGGGAATAATTCTGGAGAACACGTGTGTGAAGACAGACTGAGGTGCAAAGGTCAAGCCACCATGGACACCACTGGCCTGCTGCTGACCCAGATGCCAGGCCAACCAGAGAAGAGCTCTGGTGGTTGGGGGCGGGGGCTGGGGGTCACCCACGCTGACAGCGGTGGAAGCCCCGCGGGCTGAAAGCTCCGACTGGCCTCACTGAGCATTTCATCTCCCAGAAGACAGAGGACGCATCCCTAGAAGCGGAACAACCAACCTAATTCCCATGGCTATGGGTTATGGCCGATGGGTAGTGACCAGGAGACACAGGGACTGTGGAGGACAAGCAATCATTTCCTCTGAAGTTTGTGAGATCAAAGAAGGGGAAGTGGGTGCCTGAGGCTCTAAGAAAACAGACTCAGATGGCTGGGGGAATAGAAGGGCTCTGGGACCTGAGACTGAGAAAATAAATGATTCAGACTCTGAAACGCAATTCTAGTTATACACTTGGGAGGGGGAGGGGGGTGAGGAGCAGGGGGATGGGGTGGGGAGGCAGGAAGAGGAGGAAGAGGAAAAGGGGACAGAGAGGGAAGTTCAGGAAGTGGGCAACTGACCAAATGATTCAAAGTTGGACTCAGGGGCAAACTGTCTAGATTCTAATTCACCCTTTTCCCGTTCCCAGCTATGAAATTTTGAGCAAGTCAATTAAACCCTCTGAGCCTTAATTCCCTCACTGGTAAGTGGGAATAATGACAATATCTACCTCATGGGGTTGGCCCAAGGATTGAATGAGTTCATGTTTACAAAGCCCTTACCCCAGTCCTGGCTCACGTAACTGCTCTGTAGGTGGCACAGAATAGGAGCCACGTGGTTGCACAGGAAAGCCTTGTTAGAGAGCAGTCTCATCCCCAGGAGAAGGATGCATAGCCAAGGAAGCCCGAGACAGTGATGCAGGGCCCGCCCCAGAGTGTCCACCGGAGGAGGCAAGCCCTGGGTGCTGAGGCTGCACCCCAGGCCCCAGGGGGAAGGAAGGTTTGGGGTGGGGGGTTGTCTTGATCCAAGTGGTCTAGAGACATAAGGGGTCCTGAGAAGTTGGGCCTCCGCTCCCACTCTGGGTGCATCGTGGCCTTTGCCAAAAAGAGCTACATTTTTTTAAAAATGTTAAATTTATTGGGGTGACATTGGTTAAAAAAAAAGAGGTATTCTTAGACTGACAAGTAAAGATCCAACATGGAGAGGAGACCGGAAGCTGAGGTGGGGGAGGGGCTTGGTTTTTTAAAAAGGAGATTTAGATATTTTCAGTGGCCAGGTGTCCTGGTCCAGGGCGTGGAAACCTGCAGGTGTGACTGAAGTGCCTATCGAATCCCTGCGGGGCAGCAGGGGCGCCTAAAAGCAGCTGCAGAGCCCCTGGGAACAGAGCACGTGGGGTCACGGACATCGCCTCGTTCTGTGATAGGACGCTTGGTGGTCCATGGCAACTGGCACACCTGGATATAAGAAGGCGTCCGGGCGCAGGTCGGAAAAGCAAAAGAGCCGAGACTTAGGCAAGGGGACTTCCTTTCCCAAAGTAAGCCAGTCAAAGATCATGTCACCTGAGGGGAGGACGCGAGCAGCGTGCCAGAGGCCTCCCTCCCGATAAGCCTTCTATCAGTGACGTGGGTGATGCTATGGAAGGCACAGGAATAGGATCCTGAAGGAGCTCGGCAGAACCGGGCTGCCCTGAAGTGAACAACTTGACATTAACAGGCATGGCTGTTCTGAGCCAGGTGTGAACAAAGCAGAGGCTCTGCCTCTACATTCTAAAGCCACGCACCTTCTAGGCCAGGGGAGAAGCAGCTCCCCAACAACACCACGTGTTAAATAGACCTGGTCAGCAATAATGTCAGCAAAAATGGGGTGGTGTGGCTGCCAGAAAAGCTGATGCAATCTTGGGCTGCATTAAGAGGAGTAGAATGACCTAAACTAGGGAGGTGACAGCTCCCTTCCTCTGCTGTGGTCACACCACAAATACCATGTATGGTCTGGGTATTGCCCTCGCTGTATTAGAACATGAACAAACTGGATTTTGTTCAGAGGAGAACCAAGGGAAGGTCAAAAGACCCAAGTGAGCCTACATCATAGGTTGTTAATCTGAAAGAAGACTCAAGAGAGAACAAAAGGATTGTCTCTAAATATTATATTTCACTAATTAGAAGATGCAACTTTTTTCAGTGATAAAATGTCTGAAAGCAGACTGTATCGCACAATCCCCCCGACCTCTAACAATCCCTCGGGGCCCGGATGCAGCTGTGGCGCAGTTGTCATTGCCTCATTTCCATTGTCGTGTGGAAATTTGACTGTTGACAAATCTAGACAACTGCCGCCTTCTACACTTCAGGAGGCCAAGCATTTAAGGACCATGTCAGGAAGGAATGTGCGTCCCGGCTGCTGACTATAAAACCCTCCTTGGATACTTTCTGATAAAAGTAAAGAAAGCAACACCATTGACACTTCAGAATGAGCACCAGAAGTCAGAAAAAAATCTAGAGACAATAGAGATTAAGAAAGACACCACTACTTCACCAGAACATAAGAAGGTACAAAACACACATGGGTGACTCTGGGTCAAAAGGTGATTTGGAAGACTTGGGTTCTAAAAGTGAAAAAGTTTTAAGAAATGCCGTAACCAATGTATTTCCCTTTTTATGTACGTGCAAGAGTGATATGGAATGAAGACGTAGGTCAGTGGTTCTCAACCTTCTGGCCCTTTAAATACAGTTGCTCATGTTGACCCAACCATAAAATTATTTTCGTTGCTACTGCATAACTGCAATGTTGCTACTGTTATGAATCGTAATGTAAATATCTGATATGCAGGATGGTCTTAGGCGACCCCTTTGTGAAAGGGTCGTTCGACCGCCAAAGGGGTCGCGACCCACAGGTTGAGAACCACTGGCGTAGGTCTAAGCTCTAAAAGAACGCTTTCAGTAAATACAAAATAAACATGTTAAGTGATAACAAGGCATGGCTGCACAGCTGAATTGGAAGCACCTTTTCTTTCTTACAAATAAAATAATGGTACAGCTTCTAACTGATGGTATCAGAGACTGGATTTTTAAAAACAGTGTCCAAAGAGCTATTGGGTGGAGGAGAAATTAGACTCCGTCTCGGTGGCTTCAAGGAGGAAACACTGGAACCAAATGCCAGAAGCCATGGGGAGCCATCGGGGAGGTGACAGGAGGAGCCGTCCAAAGATAGAAGGGTCACCCCCCAGGTGCAAGCCCAGGCTGGCACAGCCCTGCAGCTCCAAGGTCTGGCTGAGAGGACCTCTCACGAAGAGAAAGGCATCGTGTTTTCTTGGCTGCACACACAGGTGCTTTGAGACATTCTCTTAAAAGTCACTAGTTAAGGGTAAAAGCCATTTAGGGAACAGTGCCCAACGGGAGCCTGCCCACATCTGTGCTCTGAGCCTCCTGTGGGCCAACGGGAAAGGGCCAGAGGGGAAGAGGCCACCTCTGTGCCAGGCCCCGCGTCAGGGGTGCTATGTGCATTGCCCCATTCAATCCTCACTGACATCCTGCGAGATAAACTAGAGGCCACAGAACAGAAACTCGAGGCTTAGAGAAAAGAAGCGGCTTGCCCAAGCTTTCCTAGTGACTCTGAGCTATAATGGGCTTCAAATACAAGAAACGCCAGAAGTCCTGACTGGCAGAATGAATGGAGTGCTCACTTGACCAATTACTCAGTGAACTAACTTGGTCTCATTTTGGTAGAACTGATGCTAGGAGAACAAAGACGAAAGCTGTTGCAGTAAACCCGCCCCCCCCCCCCAACACACACACACACACACACACACACACACACACACACACAGCTCCCACAGGCACTATACTCATGACATTTGCTGCTTGCAGGAGCAATTTATTCCATCACAGAAAGCAAGGGTGTTTCTGAGGCTTCTATGGCAGAGAACAGGTGCCAGCAGCCCTGCTCAAATGTCAGAGCCGCAAGCGTACCAGGTTGCCATGCCTCCCACCTGCCAGGTTCACGCTGGTGCAAGCGGAAGCTGAGCTCAGCTTTTGTCCCCTCCCCGGGGCCAGGGTGTCCACAGGGCTGGGGAAAACACTGGGAGACAGACACGCTCAACCCCCCGCAATGTGTTCCAGCTGCCTGGTGACATCAAGTCCAGCCCGGGTCCACCGGTAAGCTCAAGTCTCCTCCTAGGGGAAGTGAACTCCAAGTGTGCACCAGAGGCTCAGGGCAGGACCCCCTGCAGGAGATACTCAGGTACTTATGAGACCATAGACGGGAGAATCCGTCATTTCAGATCATGGCCCACAATGCTTGGAGCACCTGGTGCCTGCAGAACCGATTCTGACAAAGGAAGGGGGAGGCCCCTGGATTCCTGTCCCGTCCTAGCTTTGGTGGGTGTCTCATCCACATGCAGGCAGGTAACTCCTGCTCTTGATCCATGGGTACCCACCCCCACTGCGGCTCAGCACCCGACTCCCTGTTCCAGTGATGGCGAACCTATGATACGCGTGTCAGAGGTGACACACAAACTCATTTTTTTGGTTGATTTTTCTTTGTTGAATGGCATTTAAATATATAAAATAAATATCAAAAATATAAATCTTTGTTTTACTATGGTTGCAAAGATCAAAAAATTTCTATATGTGTCACGGCACCAGAGTTAAGTTAGGGTTTTTCAAAATGCTGACACGCCGAGCTCAAAAGGTTCGCCATCACTGCCCTATTCATTCCCCTCAAACTGACCTTGAGGAAGGAGAACGATCATCGAGGAAGGCTCAGCCTGCAGAAAGATGATGAAAGGCGGGGCAGTAACCATTTTCTACAGAGGACAGAGTTGCCAGAGCTCAGAGCAGGCACCCTTGGTGGCACAGAAAGGGACAGATGTCCCATCTTCTAAGACCCTAACTGAGGAGTTCCAAGTGGTCTGTCCGCCTTCTAAACTGAAATACAGGACTGCCCATTCTGACCCTCCTCACACAGAGGGCTGCAGGCAAAACCAGCACACCGATGAGGCCTTACTGGGACCCAGCCTTACCTGACCCCCATGCCCCAGCCCCCAGCCCCCACTCCCTCCTTGGTCCTGATCAACAGCTACTGTCTAATCGATGTGCACATCCAAAGCATGGAGGGCAGTGCGGACCTCCTGACAGATCCCTCACCCTGACTCCCCCACAAGCTGATCTGCCTGAAGGACAGCTCTGACCATCCATCTCCAATGACTTCCTACTGCCTGCTGGGTTAGGGCCATGTCCCCACCCAGCACCCAGGGCTGGCCCGATTCCAGCCTCAGCTCCCACAGGTTCCCTAGGCAGACCCATGTTTTCACCATGTGGCACCCTGAACCTACCTCACTTTCCCACATCTCTTTGTGCTGTACCTCTACCCATCTCTGCCTATGGAAGTCCTTCCATCCTCTAGGCCCATTTCAATGACCAAGTGCCACCTCCTCCAGGAAGTCTCCCCTGATTCCCCACACTATGCAACTCTCCAAAGCACACTGCATACTCTGCCTTGATGTGCAGGCATCAGTGAGCTCGTCTAATGCACCTCCCTCTGTGCATTAGATTAACTCTGTTCCTGCCATTCATCACAGGCCCCCAGCATGGACATTGTGCATTGTGAGCTAAGGAACCTTGGCCATGGTACTCCATGCCTGCCCTGACAGCACCCTATTTACAAGTTTTTCTCATGCCCTCCTCCACCTATTCCCAGAGAACTCATCCCCCATTCTCTCAAGGTTCAGCTCTCAGCTGACAGACAATCAGAGATACACTATTATCTGTTGTCCTTCCTAGTTAAAGTATATATATTTTAAAAGGCCCTCTGGAAACAATGGCTAAAAACAAAGATAGGATTTTCAGACCCCAAGGCTCTGGGGACAGTATTTTTGATAAGGAAAGACCTTGAAATTGTTGTACAAACCAAGTGCTACAAGTGTATGCACCCTAAATTCAAAGAATGGGAGAGCAGTTAGGAAGGGGTTTAGGGGGTGGGCTCTGTCCTTCAGAACTGCAGGCAGAGCAGCTGGAGACGGATCGCAGGGTCCTGGCAGGGCAGAAGACCTGACTGAGACCTGGCTGGGTGACCTTGAACAAGGAACTGTACCTCCCAGGCCTCTGCTCAGTATCAAGAGCACCCCGAGCCTCAGTTGTACCCCTAGGTACAACAAGGTGCAGGAGTGAGCTCTGGAGGACCCCAGAGGGCCCTTCCAATCTGACATCAAGATTCTATGGCTCACGGCCTCACCACTTCCTCACTCCCCGGAGGTCAGCACGTTTGAAACCACCCTTGTTCCACTCCCTCCTTACCTTGAGCCTCCCTGAGTCCAAAGGGAGAGGAACCACTAAAGATTTCCCAGCCAATCAGCAGGCAGCATGCAGGGTGGAAGGAAGGGGCAGATGTGGGGGAAGGTGTTGGTTTCTATGGACACAGAAATGCTACTCCCATTCACACCATCTGTCCCAGCCCAGAAAAAGACAAGTCAGCTGGTTGCGTTTGCTTCTCTGACCTACCTTTTTAAGAGATTACAACTGCCTGCCAAATTTAAGTGCTGCCCTAAAATCAGGACATATAAGGTCTCTCTGCCGGATCTGCAGGGCTTCAGAATGGGTAGAGAGCAAGAGTGATGACGAATGAAACTCGGGGAGGCAGTCTAGGCTGTACTGTGTGGCCATGCCAAAGAAAGGTTTTGAGAAACAGCTCCTCTCCTCTTTCATGCTGAAGATAAAGATGAAGTTGCAGCAATAAACAGACATCTGCTAGGAGCTTCCGAAGAGATTACAACATAAACACCCCAGAGATGGCTATAAACAGCCCAGAGTCCTCCCCAAGTGACCACAGCATCCTGCTCACCAATGCGGCTGGGGGAGGGGAGGACAGAGGGATAGAGAAGGAGGTGGTATTGAGAGGCTGGGGAGGATGGAGGCTGGGCTCCCCACAAGCAGGAGGAGGTGGTGGGGAAGAGTTAAACTTGGTAGAAAATGGAGGATTGGCTGCCTTCCGCAAGGGAATAAAGCTCAGGGGACCCCCTGAGAGGACTTCCGGGAAGTCATCCGGAGGATTCCATGCCAATGTCATTCATTCTGAAAATGGGTCACACTTGAGACGTAGGGAAAGACAAAACAAAAAACACTGATGTTTTGGAGTGCCTACGTAAACCGGGCACTTCACAGATATTTTAATTTCATCTCTGCACTTGCGATCGATCGGTATAAATGCCTCCTTTTTACAGACTAAAATACCAGGGTTCACTGACTTGCCCAAGGCAACTCGGCTTGGATGTGAAGCCAGGTCTCTCTCAGCACATTGGTTTGTTTGCTTCTGCCTCTGTCACATGCATCCAGAACATTCCTCTGAGGTTTTCATCAGACCCAGACTCTCTATCCCCACAAATCTAATGCAAGGATATTCCTAAAGGGGAGCTGTGACAAAGCAGGGTGATGACTGAGCTTTGGCTAATTCAAGCAAATGCTGAGTCTCAGCAGCCCCATGGGCCCTATTGTTTCACATCCTGATTGCTCCCCAGGAGGCCTGAAGAGGCACAAAGGGGAACACAGGTGTAAAGATATGTCTCGACTCATTCTGGAAGCATCCACAGGAGAATGGGACACCAGATGCCATTTGAGGAAGAGGACTGAGGGCTGGGGGACATGGGAAGAAAGAACACTTACTTTTCATTGAATTCCCTTTGTATTTAGTGGCTTTTTTACATGCATCAGTGTATTGTGTGTGTGGGTGAGTAATATGCATCTATGCAGGTGTGTGGAGTGAGTGCCATGCATCTAGACAGGTATGTGGGGTGAGTATCATGCATCTATGCAGCTGTCTGTGGGTGAGTACCATGCATCTCTACAGGTATGTGGGGTGAGTAATATGCATCTATGCAGGTGTGTGGGGGTGAGTACCATGCATCTATGCAGATGTGTGGGGTGAGTAATATGCATCTATGCAGCTGTGCATGGGTGAGTACCATGCATCTGTGCAGGTGTGTGGGGTGAGTACCATGCATCTATGCAGCTGTGTATGGTTGAGTAATATGCATTTATGCAGGTATGTGTGAGTGAGTACCATGCATCCATGTATTGTGTGTGGGTGAGTACCATGCATCTATGCAGCTGTGTGGGGGTAAGGTGCATGCATCTATGCTGGTGTGTGAGGTGAGTACCATGCATCTGTGTGTGGAGGTAGGTGAGTCATTTTTTAAGAGAGTCCAAATGTCAGATATAAGTAAACAGACCCACCCAAGCTGGAGGTGAAAACCTGGACCAAGCAGGAACGTTTGGGTCTCCTGGCTGCAGCAAGCCTGGAATCGAGAGGAAGTCTGAGACTGCATCCAGAGTCTCTTCCTTCCTTCACAACAGGAATGTGCTGCAACTCAGGCAGATGGCTGAGCTCTCCCAGCATGGACCCCACAGTCCCCGAGGCCCCATCTGGTTATAGGAGCCCACCAGGACATTTTCTGAGGAAAGAGAATGACTCCTCTCCCTGAGGGTCTGGAAAGAGGCCCTCCAGACCCCCTGCTTATTCCTCTATTCTGTTTTCCCTTTCATCCGGCTGTCAGATTCCTCCCTCCTCCAAGCAGGGAGCTCCTGACTCTTATCACCTTCACATCAAGTTGTGCAAAAGCCCAGCTGTCCTGATAGTGGGTGTCAGCACCCCGACTTCATAGTAACCATGAACCCTACATAACATACCTCAGCCCCTCATTCTGCTTCTCTGGGGACAACAGCTGTCCAGCAGAGTGCCCCCGGCAGACCCTGTGCCTACTCTGCTCCAGGGAGCAACTCTCCTTAGTGACCAAAAGTCCCAACTACATTTTTTCCAGGCACTTCTTCATCTGCCAGTACACCTCATCTTCCTGGCCCCAAGCACAGGCTAAACCCTGAAATCCTGCAAATCTTTATCAGATACAATCAGAACTCAAACAAGTAGCCAAGGCCAGACATTCAGAGTCATGAGAGCAAAACAGTCGTTGCCATATCTTAACACATTGACACCACATGGCAAGGTCAGAACGGGATGTCCCTGGACTCCCACTCCTGTCTCCTGGGCCTCTGGACTGGGTGTGTCAGGAGCTCAGGCCTGCAAACGTTCCTGAGGCCTGCTGTTCTGGCAGCTCAGGGACCAGGAGCCGTTGTCCAGCTCCTGGCCACGCTCCTCCTGCAGCCAGCAGAACGGGCATCTGCACTGGGCATCCCTGGCTGCCCAGGAAGGAGCAAAACCTAAGTCCCAAACCAGCAGGAAACAAGGCCCTGTGCTTGGGCCTGCCTTTACCTCTGGATTCCCCAGAGAGAAATTTGACCAAGCCTTGGAAGAAATGCAAATGCTACACAGCCCTTGGGAGGAAGGGGTTAGGGTGGGGAATTACCCCGACTCTTAGAGAAGAGAAACACAAGTGCCAATAAAGAACACGCTAAAAGCCCTGGCCAGGAAGCCGAGTTGGCTAGAGCTCGTCCCGATATGTCAAGGTTGCAGGTTCCATCCCTGGTCAGGGCACATACAAGAATAAACCAATGAATGCATAAATAAGTGGTACAACAAATCAATCAATCAATCAATCTCTCTCTCTCTCTCTCTCTCTCTCTCTCTCAAATCAATAAATAAATAATTTTTTAAAGGAACACACTAAAAATTCCAACCCTAAGAACATCAGCAGCATCTACCCACACCACTCCCTGTCAGCTGCCATGGAGATGGGCAGGTTTTTCTGAGATGAACTGTAGTAATATTTAGATGCATGGATGGGTGCAGAGCAGCTGCAATTAAGAAATGATACCACACCTAATATCTACGAAAGGCTCTTCATTTGGGACACAGCGATAGACACTTGCTCAGTAGCTGACAGAGAAAGGAAACTTCTCAAACGCCAGACCCCATGGTGATGCAATGAGGTTTGGTTGTGACCGGAGGGCCCACATCCCCTATCACCCGCGCCAGCTCTGAGTTCCCGAGACCAGATGGTCCGTGCTTTAGAAAGGAGGAGCCTTATCAGCCCAGCACAGCCATGTTTTCTACCTCTGGGGAGGACGCAGGGAAGAAAACAAAACATGGTGGAGGGGGTGGGGGGATCAGAGCCCCCCAAAGTGAGGTGACCAAGAGGGTTGGCTCTCAGGCACTTGCCCAAAGGGAGAGGGTGGGCCCTCAGAGCCGGAAGCTTGGTCCTGCCAGCCTTGTCTTAACACAGCATGTCAAACTGTCTTCCTCTGAATCTCAGCCTCCTTGAATAAAAAAGAAATCAGAATCAGGAGCCTAACATGAGAGCAATTTCATGTTGGGGAAATAACATGAAATTCTCGGGAAGAAAAGGGAGGAAGTCGAACGGGAGAGAGGGTGAGGCCACATGGGTATCATAGCTTCCCATCTCCTATGCCGCAGCTTTGTTTACTTCCTAATGTTTAGGAAGGCTAGTGACGTTCTTTAAAATAATATCACACGCCCTGACCGGTTTGGCTCAGTGGATAGAGTCGGCCTGCGGACTCAAGGGTCCCAGGTTCGATTCCGGTCAAGGGCATGTGCATTGGTTGCAGGCACATACCCAGTGGGGAGTGTGCAGGAGGCAGCTGGTCGATGTTTCTCTCTCATCGATGTTTCTAACTCCTATCCCTCTCCCTTCCTCTCTGTAAAAACTCAATAAAATATATTTTTTAAAAAAATAAAAATAATATCACACAATAAAGTAAGTAAATATCAAAATTCCAATGGCTCTTTGACCTCATCCACACTCTAAGTTGTGCCAAATGCATGTATAATTTTGTCTACCATCCAAATCAGTTGAAGGAAGGTCTATTTTTTAAAAGAGAAAAACACATAAGTATTTGGGTTTTCCATTAGAAAAATAAAATATTTTTATTATAAAAATTTTGGAAAAGTACTGGAGAAGTAAAAGATAAAGGGGCGGGGGGTGGGGGGGGCATCAACTCTAGCCTTGCCATCTGGAGAGAAAGACAAAACATTTTGTTCTACTCTGCCTAGTGGGAAAGATTGTCTACTGTTGAGAAAAAATGATGAAGAGGAGGAGAAGGAGGAGGAGGAGGAGGAGGGGGGCGGGGAGAGAAAAGAACCTCCTCATTTGAGGGCTGTCTGCAGAGACAGGTCCTGGTGGGTGGGTCAGAAGTGGTCCATCTGGGTGCCCAGCACCTTGAGGGCTGGAACCCAGGGAATGAGGTGTGAAGCTCATTTCGAGGGGAGGAAGCACACCTTTCCCTCCCCTCTTGAGCCTCTGGTCCCCTTCATTAGGACTCCCACAAGGGTGCCAGCGGTGGTACTATCTCTTCGCCTCAAATTCTGACGACACACTGAAAGGTCAAGCGTTCATTTTCTGTCATGACCTGCCGGTTGCAGGTGCGGAATGATTTGAGAAAGGCCGCACAACTCTCCCAGGTGTGAGGCAGGTTAGAGAAGGCTCCTGAAGGCACCAGGCAAGGAGTGCGGTCCAGAGAGAGGACAAAGAGAGAAGTGGACAGCCTTCTCCCCGCAGCCCAAATGCCGAGGGCCTGGGTCAGACCGCGGTAATCCCTGTGGCTGAGTAAGTCAGGATTCACAGCTCTGGCGGAAATGACCTCATTGCTGATCAGGGCACAAATGTGGCTGCCTGGGCTCCCCACCACAAACCAGAAGGGCTCGGGTGAGCACAGCAAATCATTTTATTGTTTCAGGATGTTTACAGACTGATGTATGCTGAGGAAAGTCCACACGCAAGCAACTCATCTTTTTTTTTTTTTTAAACCGCTTATCTAAACACAGGCAGCCACACAAAACCATGACGGGGTTCATTCACTCGAAACACACTTCCTGAGTGGCTCGGACACAACTGGGCAGATAGATGCTCAGGCGGCCTCTGCCCCATTCAGACAGGGTGCTGGGGATCCACGTGGCAGAGAAGCCAACTCCACTCGCAAGAGGTTCACTGTCCAGTGGGGGAGATGGCCACTTAGAACAAAGACGGGGGGGGGGGGTGCTGCCCCAGGTTAAAACAGGCATAAAGGGACTAACAACCAAATGCAGCACAGACTTTGTCTGGATCCTGATTCAAACAAACAAGGAAATCTGAGTACGGACAGGTGAGACCAAAGAATTACCGCTAATTCTGTTACATGCAATAACGGCAATGTGATCTGAAAGAGGTTGTTCTTTCTAAAATAGATATACACTAGAGCAGTGGTCGGCAAACTCATTAGTCACCAGAGCCAAATATCAACAGAACGACGACTGAAATTTCTTTTGAGAGCCACATTTTTTAAACTTAAACTATATAGGTAGGTACATTGTTATTAACTTAATTAGGGTACCCCTAAGGCTTAGGAAGAGCCACACTCAAGGGGCCAAATTGCCGCATGTGGCTCGTGAGCCGCAGTTTGCCGACCACGGCACTAGATTATTTAGGGGCAAAAATGACATGATATCAAAGATTTGTTGTAAAATACCTCAGGAAGAAGAACAGGGGAAGAAAAAAAAAGAAGAGGAAAGGAAAGGAGAGAAAGGAAGAGGAGATGGGATGGAGGGGGTGTGGGAGGGGGCCCCAGCTTGGCATAATCTTGAAATCTTGACGACTGTTGAAGCTGGGTAATGTTCATATGGGGCTCATTGTACTATTCTCTCCATTTTTATGTTTGAAAGTATTCATAACATCTTTAAATAGAGGACTGCAATACCTTATGGTGGATATCCTAATAAAGACACGCATAAACACTGAAGTAATACAGAGCAAAGAGGATTAGTGAGAACCAGAAAATAAACCTGCCAAGTTTATGAGTATCTTTAATGACACATTCACAAATAATTGCAGCAGGGCCTTGAATAATGTTGTTTCATTAAAAGTTGGCTCATTATAACGTTGATGGGATGACGGAGAAACTTAACTGTTGCTTATGTCAATTAGCCTATGGTAAGTTGGTTTCATTATATATCATTTCACGTAAAGTCGCAGAACTCATCAACCATGTAAAGTGAGGACTGACAATATAAGGTGGGAAACAGTAAGCACAGCAGGGGAGCTGCACTCACCAAACCTCCAAGTTCAGAGGATGGGCCCAGAGGATGGATCCAGAGGATAGACCCAGAGGATGGCCCCAGAGGATGCCACAAAGTGTTCCTGCTTCCCTTAGTGTTTAATTCACCGCACAGGCCTCTCTCAAACAGACCAGGCCAGAATCCTAGCTTGGTTGCTCACTAGCTTGTGTGATAGGAACAAGTTTTAACCTTTCTGAGTCTCAGTTTCCTCATCTGCAAAATGGGAATAACCCTACTTACTTCTTCCAAGGGCTAATGTGAGGATCTAATGATATAAAGAATAAAAAGTCCCAGCACAATGAACAGTATTCAATTTCTTGACTCTCTAAACACCAGTGACCCTTAGCTTGGGGAGGACTTCAAAGATTAGCAATGTTCAGTCCAAACCTTCTTGCACCCATATCCCACCCCTCTCTCCAGGGACAAGTCTCTCCACCAAGATGGCAGAACCTCTACCCTTCAGTGGGAGGGGGTAAAAGGGCCAGGCCCATGACTGGGAGGCACACCCAGATTGGGGTGTAGGCATGGTGGAGAGAATAGAGACACAAGCCAATCCTAGGCAGAGAGGGATTGCCTGGACCTGTTCCTCTGCTCCTTACTGCTGCAGGGAATGGGCTTCCAATGACCACAGCTACAACCAGCTTTAGTCCCTAAGCTGATGTATGCTAAAGTGTAACTGTTTGGGTTATTAAAATAGCCACGTTATTTCAAAAGTACAGCAAAGGGAATATAGTCAATAATATTGCAATAACTATGTATGGTGTCAGGTAGGTACTAGACCAGTGATGGCGAACCTATGGCACACGTGTCAGAGGTGACACGCGGACTCATTTTTTTGGTTGATTTTTCTTTGTTAAATGGCATTTAAATATATAAAATAAATATCAAAAATATAAGTCTTGCCCTGACCTGTTTGGCTCAGGGGATAGAGCATCGGCCTGTGGACTCAAGGGTCCCGGGTTCGATTCCGGTCAAGGGCATGTACCTTGGTTGTGGGCACATCCCCAGTGGGAAGTGTGCAGGAGGCGGCTGATCGATGTTTCTCTCTCATCGATGTTTCTAACTCTCTATCCCTCTCCCTTCCTCTCTGTAAAAAATCAATAAAATATATTTTAAAAAAATATATAAGTCTTTGTTTTACTATGGTTGCAAGTATCAAAAAATTTCTATATGTGACATGGCACCAGAGTTAAGTTAAGGTTTTTCAAAATGCTGACATGCCGAGCTCAAAAGGTTCGCCATCACTGGACTAGACTCATTGGGGTGATCACTCTATAAGGTATATTAATGTCTAATCACTATGTTGTACACCTGAAACTAATATAATATTGTATGTCAACTGTAATTAAAATTTTAAAAAAGCCTTTCATGCTCTAGCCAGTTTGGCTCAGTGGATAGAGCGTTGGCCTGCAGACTGAAGGGTCCCAGGTTTGATTCCGGCCAAGGTCACATGCTTGGGTTGTGGGCTCAATCCCCAGTAGGGGTGTGCAGGAGGCAGTCAATCAATGATTCTCTCTCATCATTGACGTTTCTATCTCTCTCTCTCCCTCTCCCTCTCCCTCTCCCTCTCCCTCTCCCTCTCTAAAAACAATAAAAATATATTTTAAAAAATAAAAAGCCTTTCACAAAGTCGCCACCCCTAACACATACACACACACACACACACACACACACACTCTTAGTTTCAGGCCCCTCCCTGGAGATATAAATAAAATAAATAAATAAATAAATAAATAAATAAATAAATAAATTGTAACTGGTTGGTAGTAAGCTAATCATGACTTTCTTTTAGAAGAGAGATAAGCAGCAAGCCAGAGCCCTAGCCCTAAAGAAGGAAGGAGATAGAAATAAAAAGTGATGTCATTTTTTATGAAGGTATGTTCAGATTGTAACTCTCAATCACCTTATAATCATAACTGGTATACTCCAACACCTTCCCTCCCCCCAAAAAAACACACAAAAAACAAACAAAAACAAAACCAGAATCAATCCTAAGGTAGAGGTTATTTTAGCTAACACAATTCTCTTAGACCATCCCAGAAGCCAACTCTCAGAGGTGAGACCCGTCCATGGCATAGGCAAGCTTTGCCCCCAGATAGCTCTGAACACCAGTCAATCTCTTCCCATCACAGCATGACAAACACCAGCCCTCACCCTTGACTGGAGGACAGGGTGGTCAAAGGCATCTGCAGGCTGAACCATCTGGGCTAACCTGAGTCAGTTCAAGTGCTTCACCAAAGAAGCATCCCCTGAATCGCTGGCAGAACCTTTTCAGAGGCCAGGAGCCTCCAGTCAGCACACAGTAGGGCCATGCAGCAGGGTACCCACCTTCCACAGACACAGGGCAACAACAAGAGCACTAGTCTTCGCTCTGGCAAAGCTAAGCTGGGTTTGGGGCTCGGCCACTTTCTGTGTGACCATGAGCACTCACCCTACCTGAGACTGTTTTCCCATCTCTAAGATGAGGAGGGTAAAACTCTTGAGTTTTTGGAGAGTAATCATGAAATTGACTGCACCAAGCACCACAGGGCAGGACCTCTCTCCCAGCCAGGACTTAATAAATCTTTCTTCTCTCTGCCTAAAGGTCCATTTTTGCTGCAATTCGTCTCCGGAGCATCAGGTGAGCTGCCGTGGAGGATTGAGGTCCACTTGTTGGGCTCACTTCCCCGGGGAAGGGGATGGGAGCAGAGCTGGTGCAGGTGCCAGGGCGCGCCCCCTCCCATGCAAACATTCGAGGGCCAACCCGCCCCTGGCTTCGTTCCCGAGGGACCTCCCCAGAAGGGGGCCGATTAGTGACTTCGCCCTTCACCGGAACCACTGAGGACTGCAGTGGGCGGGCAAGACTGACAGACAGCAAGAGGGGCCGCGTGCAGCCGAAGGGCCCCCGCCAGGCCGAACGCACCTCCGCATGAAAGCTTTTTGGCTTTCAGAACCCAGGCTTCAGAATCAACAATGTGGAGGGAGGCACACGTTTACTCTGGTTTCAACACGCCTCTTCCCCGTCCAGCAAAAGCCCTTCCCAGCTTGGCCATGGCCATGAAGCAAGCCCAGGATAAAGTTAACCCCGCGGACTCCAGCCTGGAAACCAGGTCAGCGGCGCTGAGGCTGCGGGCAAGACCCTGCACCTCCCCAAGGGCAGGCCAGGCGGGCGCCGCGGACGCGCGGCGGGGGTCCTCCTGGGCCTGGGGTGAGCGCCGGCTGCTGGGGACCACAGCGCCGCGGCCCCTTGGGCCACGCCATGGCCCCAGACCCGGTCCTAGCCCGCAGGCGGCGGGGCCACTGACATTTGGCCCAACTTAACTTCCTGTTGTTAAGGAGGGAGGGGAACCTTGGGGGAGACAGTGAAAAGCCAGGAGAGAGCGTGAAAGGCGCGGAGCCCAAATCGTGGGAAGCTGAGTTTGCGGATAATCTCCCACCCGCCCGGGTGGCAGTCGGCACCGCCGGCGCATTGCGCCCACTCCGTGTTGACGGCTGGGGTTTTGCTAGGCTTAGAATGGCCGGGTTTGGGTGTTGGCGAGCAGAGTAAGAGGTAGTTCCGGGCACGATGGGAGGCTTTTATTTCGTTCTAAGCCGTTCAGAGAGGGGTCGGTGCAGCCCCGGCCTCCTGGGCAGCGCCACCTGCTCGCCGGCTGCCCAGTGGGTCTGAGGCAGGAGATGCTGCGGCCGCACCTGACCCTCCCGGGCGCCGGCGAGGACTCGGAGTCCAGGCTCGGCTGGCACGGTCCCCCGCGCCGTGCCTGTCCGCCCGCCCACCTCGGAGCCGTGCGCCGTCCGCCTTACCGACAGCCTTGCTGGCCACGGAGCCAAGGGCCAGCTCCTGCCTTCACCTCGGCCTCCGGCGCAGCGGTCAGGACTCGCAGGCCGCCTGCGGAGCTGGGAGCGAGAAGACGCCCCGCGCAGGCTTAGCCGGGCGAGCGCCCGCAGTTCAGCGCCTCGCGGCCGACAGGGCTGGGAGCCGCCCCATCGGTGCTGCGGCCTATGACAAGGCAGCCGGGGGCGCGGCCCCGCCCGCAGCCCGAGGGCTGCGACCAATAGCAGCGCGGCGCGGAGCCCAGTCCCTCCCCCCCACTCCCCACCCCGCTCCCGGCCGTCTCCGCCCCTGTGGGGCCAGCTGTCACCGCGGCAGCTGTGGGCGCACGTGGGCTGCCGCTGGGCCGGTGCTCAGGAAGCGGCCGGCCGGCGCTCCCACCCGGACCTGCACAGGTTTGAGACCAGTGGAGAGGCCGGTGTGGGCGGGGTGTAGAGATGCTGCGAAATGAAAGCACAGGTGCTGGTGTTCTACTGTCAAGGGAGAGGCAAGGGCTGGCCTCATGCTCCTTAGCCCAGGCAGCTGGGAAGCAAGCAACATCGTCCCCTTTTGGACTTGGGAATGGCTGTGGGCCTCCTCCTTCCTTTCCTTCTTGACCACTGCGGGCTTCAGCGAACGCCCTGCTTGCTAGCTGATAGGCTCTTCCCCTCACTTGACTGCCTTTGCTTAGAATAACGCTGGTGGGAAGGGGCGGGGGCGGGGGGGGGGTGCGATGCTACTTAAGAACCCTCTTCTCTTGGCCGCCAAGTGGCTACCTTAATCTCCGCTCTTCCCCTTCCGGGATTGCCCATACTCCCACAGCTCCAGGAGCATCATTCACAGGAAGGACAGTGGAGATGGTGTGGGGCCTATGAGGGGTGTAAAGCAGCTTTGCACACTGTAAATACAGCAAACACCTTGCAGTGATTCATGAAACAAGTATCCCATGGGCAGAAGTCATGTCTTACTCACCTCTGGGAGTAGGGCTCATCACAGGCTTGGCCCAGTGTAGGCATCAGTAAATGTTCTTGGAACTGAGCTGATGCTGTGGGAAGAAGAACAGGCAGACTTTGGGCAGGAGAAGGTACTGTGACTCCAGGCGGCTGGAATTTTCATAGCATCAGACCACCCTGTGGAAAGACTATGTGCCCTTGCAGGGCAAGTACACACAGAGCAGTTCGCCTTTACCAAACCTGGGGCGGATATTTTCTTCTATTTCTTACCAAGTGATTCTACTCCAGGCCTTTTGGGCTCACTTAATCCTGACAATGGGTTTGTAAGGCATGCATGCTTACCATCCCCTTTTACCGATGTGGAAACTGAGACGGGGTAAAGTACAGTAAGTTGTCAAGGGCACAAGTTAATAAGTATCAGGGTCTGGATTTGAGCCAGGACCTATCTGACGCCACCATTTGTATGTCTCACCATGGTGCCATTGGGGCCTCTACAGCCCTGCCCATACCTCTAGACTGCTGGACAGGCCAGGTCTATTTCTGAAGGAAACACTCTGGGGCCTGAGCTGCCCAAACAACTATTGAGCTCAGGGCTGGGCACTGTCGGAGACGGGAGTTGTGACGGGCATGGCCCTGCCTTATTTACAGAGTGATAGAGGAAAGCTGAGACAGAGAGGAGCTTTAGGAAACAGTGTTACCTCTGCCCCCAGCACAAGGCCTCACTGGAGACAAAGCCTCTTGCTTCTGGCCTGGGCCTGAGATAAGCATGTTGGCGATGGAAACGCAGACAGGTTATTCATTCATTGCATAAAAGCTACTGTGAGCTGGATGTGGTTCCTGTGTTCCTATAACCTATAATGCAGCTGATAAATAATCAGAAGTACATGGTGCTATGGAGCTAGCTGTATTTTTTTTTTATTACTTTTAGTTTTTATAACCCCCACCACCTTGTCTATAGCACAATGTTCTCCAAATTAAACGAATTTAAGACTACTCTAGGAACACTGTGACCCAACCAAGTTTTGTAGAGATAGCATTGCTCAGCACAGAAGTTCTAAGAGCTCAAAATCTCATATGTATCAGTGGGTGCCTAGGACCTCTGCCTCTTCCCGTCATTCCACTCCCAATATTTTTAACTCAGGGGGCTCAGGTCAGAAAGACCCTAGCTAGGTGGGTCTCGGGGCTGAGAGGTGAGCTTTTCTTTAGATGTAGGGCAAGCTGGGAGGTGATGGGGGAATAACTGCATAGAGGGAGATACGCCTTGGGACCTTGGAGCCAGTGGTCAGAGCCTGTCGCCACCACACACAAGCCACCTTCCTGGCCATTTCCCTGTGGGTTGGGGAGGCCTGGAGACAGAAGGTCCCAAAGGCTCCTCCTCTGGACAAAGCAGTAACCCTGGGATAGCTTGCTGGTCTCTGACTGTGGGAGTTTATACAACTGAGATCATGCAATTCAGATCTTAGAGAAAATACCTAGGCCCCTCACTTAATAGATTAAAGAAATAACAATAAATGGAGCCCCAGAAACGGGAAGGCACTTGCAAGGACCACAGAGTACGGGAAAGGGCTCCAGGTTCCCAGCGCCTCTGCCCCACTCTTAGCATGCCAGGCAAACTCCGCGTCCTTATGCCACGACTCGGGAGTCTATATTTAATAACAACCTCTTCCCCAGCCCACTCTTCTAGGATGGTGAATGTGTGCCTGTGAAGGTTGTCTGGGAGGTGCAGATGGCCGCATTCGCATCAGAGGGAGGGAGGGAGAGAAGGAAGGCACAGATTCATCCCTAAAAATATCTTCATCTCAGGCTGGAAGCAACAGGCTTCGACGCCACTCTGCGCTCCTCCCCAGGAAAAGAACTCCAGGGGCGGGCGGGGGGGGGGGGGGGGGGGTGCGGGGGGGATTATCATCGCTGGTTACCCACCTCACAGTGTTCCCGGAGGGACACATGGGGTGTTGGGCTTGGCTTCGTTTTATCTGCAGCCCAGCACTTTGCTTAAAGGGAGGTAAACGTTGAACTAAGTGGATGCTTGATGCGAAGATGTTCTGTAGAGAAGCCAGGGTGCTTCTCACAGTGTTTGGTTGGCAGGGAAAAGAGTTGCCACCTGTGCCTCATTCCCTCCAAGTGAAAAGGGCCCATGCCCTGGGACCTCTTCCTCACGCGCAGACGTTCCGCCAGGAAGGGGAAAAACAGTGAGCGGTTCTCACCAGCTTCCTCCTCAAGCTGCTGTCAAAGGGCTCTGGCTCTCAGAAAGAAGAGAGAGGCTGGTATCCACGGAGTCCAGTGACCTCGCTGACTGGCCCCAGGCCACCTTGGGAATTATCTTCGGAGAAGGACTTTCTAAGCCAGGAAGGAGGAACAGTGGTACCTCCCCAAAACACTCGGGAATGTGTGAGAAGCGAGATCCCCGGGGCCTCGTTCCAGTCTGATATCCGGATAGGCCCAGGATGCACTATGTTTTGTGAATAAGACAGAAAAGGTCTCTAGGAGCTTTCCAGGCCTATCACACTTACAGTGGGCTTTCCAGGGGCAGTTTGGGGAAGAAAGGGCACCTGTGGAAATCAGTAATACCCTCAGAGGCACCACAGCACTTTGGGGAATGTGGGCGTGTTGGCAGCAGTGATGGGAAAGTCAGTGCTGGAGAGCTGAGGTTACAGGCAGGAGGTGATGTGCCAACCAGAGCAAAGAGAGAGACGCAGAGAGTGGGTGTGCAGAAGCAGAGAGGAGGAGACACAGGGCCATGAAGGAACTCTAGCCCCCGCTTCAAATAGCCTGGTGAGATGCACGCACGCGCACACACCCACGCGCGCACACGCGCACACACACACACGTATACACACACGCGCGCACACTCAAAGCTAACTGTCAAATCCAAGGGCATAATTCTAGATACAAAAGACTAAACGATGCCACAAAAAACACGGCACCCTCACGGCATACTGGGCCACACCTGCAACCTAGGCAGACTCTTGCTTATGCAAACCTGAAGCCCATTCCAGAACCCATTGCGGTAACTGAATGGAGCTAGGGAACCAGCTCCTGAACCCTCCTCAGAGCAGCTGTCTAGGGGCAAGGACAGGGGTACTCTTCTCTGTGATAGCCTGTGGAGGGGACTCACTCAAGCTCACCTGCCTGTCTATCCATCCTGTATCCACCCCACAAATATGTACAGTGCAGTTATTCTAAGAGACATCGTGGCCGAGTAATTAGTAGCACAGATTCTGAAGTCAAGATGCCTGAGTTTGAATCCCAGCTCTGCCATTTACTGGGTCGCCTTGGGCAAGTGACTTAACCTCTCTGTGCAGAAAGTTCCTCACCTGTGATATCAGCATAGTAAGAGGGAGATATGTGCATAGAACAGTGACTGGGACATAGTAAATGATATAGAAGAGTTTTTGAATTAAAAAAAATGGGGGGGGGGGCTGAGCAACTGTCTGGTGTTGTTCAATGGTTAGAGTGTCGGCCCATACATCAAAGGGTCACAGGTTCAATTCCCAGTCAAGGGCAAGTACTTGGGTTGAAGGTTCTATTCCCAGTCCTGGAAGAGGTGCATGCAGGAGGCAACCAATCTCTCTCTCTCTCTTTCTCTCTCTCTCTCTCTCTCTCTCTCTTTCTCTCTCTCTCTCTTTCATTCCCTCCCTTCCTTCCACTCTCTCTAAAAATCAATGGGGAAAAATATCCTTGGTTGAGGATTTAAGAAAAAAAAATAAAAACAAACTAGAGTTCATAAGAGGCATCATTTGATCAACTCCAGGTTAGGCACGTGGCCACTTCCACTACTAACCTTGTGTGTATATCTCTCAACCACACTTTGAGGTGCATACTATCACCACTCACACCTTAATGATGAGAAAATGGAGTCTTGGAGAAGTGAAGTCACTGGCCCAAAGTCTCCCAGGAGCCAGCATATGGGGGGCGGGGGGGGGGGGGTGAATCTAACTGGCTGACTCCAAATGTGATCTTTACACCCTCCTCACTTATGACTGGGTATCGCTCCAGGGCCGGCCAACCAACCATATCACCCCAGTGGTGATGGGTCCAACAGACATGCATATGGTCCAAGCAGATTCCTTCTTCGGGATCAGCATGTAGATACACCTGTGAGAGAAGCTCTCTCTTTCCACAGGAGTCGGGGCTTCCAGGCAACATGCTCCATGCACAATGGAGGAGACCAGACTGTAACAGAAGAGAAAGAGTCTAGAAGTAGAAGCCCCAGTTGTCTTTCTCTGCGATGCCCTTGGCTCCGCCCTCCTCTGTGTTGGCTTTGTCTTCGGGCTGGTTTCCCTCGCTGTAGCCACTGCTAAGAGCTCTTGCTGCCACGAGCTACCTGACCCAAAAGAGAACGTATCTGATCAAGCATTTCAAGCAGGAGTCTCAAGATCCACTCTGAATGGGTTGGCTCAATGCCTGCCTGAACCCCTGCCACAGCCAGAGGACCGGAATGTGCTGATTGGCCATGCCTGTCGGGGCCCTGGCCCGGACCGGGGGTGGGCTCAGCTTCTTCTGAGACTCACAGGCCGCAGGGCAGAGAGGTGCACACCTGAATGAAAGTTGAGAGCGGTTTGGACGGGAGGAGAAGGGAGAGATGACTATATGTTGGGGAGGAATAGCAGATGCCCTGGTGTCCACACGTGCCCCTGGCTCTCTATTGCTGGCACCTGTGACTCTCTACCTGCAGGTTTTCTCTAGCTCCAGCAGCTCAGGCGATGCACAGGGCCGGCCAGAGTATCGGAGATATTGGAGCAACCTTCAAACAAGGGTGGGCAAGAGTTGGTGGATTCATGCCCCCAATGTCTCGCCACGCAGGAGGGTATCTTGGAGGTGTGTGCCATCTCTCTGTCTGTCCCATAGATCCCCAGCAGGCTTGAGCCCCGGGTGCCCCCAGCAGTAACCTGCTCATTAACCTACCCTCTATTGCAGTGATGGTGAACCTTTTGAGGTCGGTGTGTCAGCATTTTGAAAAACCCTAACTTAACTCTGGTGCCGTGTCACATATAGAAATTTTTTGATCTTTGCAACCATAGTAAAACAAAGACTTATATTTTTGATACTTATTTTATATACTTAAATGCCATTTAACAAAGAAAAATCACCCAAGAAAATGAGTTCGCGTGTCACCTCTGACACGCGTGTCATAGGTTCGCCATCACTGCTCTATTGGGTCCCTCGGGCACTTCTCTGTCACACGTCCCCAGTCCCAGGCTGCGCTTCGTGAGATTTCTTCCCAAATAAACTGCTTGCACCCAAATTCTTATCTCAGAGTCTACTTCTGGGAGGACCCATCCTAAGACAGTAGGGTCAGCTCCCGGAGCCCCTGACCTTCATCACCTTAACGTGAGCAACAGCGTGGCATTCAGTGGGCATTGCTTACACAGTCCCCAGCACATAGGAGGTGTCAGTAGATGTTTGTTGGAGGAAAAAGAGAGGAACCTGCTTAAAAACAAACAATCTGCTAAGCAAGGTGTCTGTGCCGCTGTCAGGGTAAGAAACGTTCAACCCTGTAGAGAAATTTCATGCGTTTAAGCCAAACTGACGACAAATTGCTGGGAAGCAAAACCTCAATGGATAAAACGCTCCAGAAAATGGCAGCTTTGCATCTTGTTTTATACATTACAATCAAAAGAGGAAGCATAATTGGGTTACACGAAATTCATTGGTGATAGATTAAGGAAACAGGAGAAAGCAAAGTGGGGAAACCTTTGAGGTTAGATAAAAAGTAAAATGATAGACATATACTTCTTTTACTTAGGTGGGTGCAGGATAGTTAACAGTCAACTGTTCACTCAATAACAATGAGAGGATTTGTGGTTTCAGCTCTGGGCCTGATTTTGTTTTGAGGGGTGGGGGGAGGGGGGAACCTTTGCTAATGCAAAGGCATGTTTATCAGGTATGCTATCCTAGATGCAAACAGAAGGGCTCAGTTAAGGTGAAGACTGAGCTTTGTTAGGGAAAAACACTGCCCTAGGCAATGCCTCCCCACCAGGAACTGCTTTTAGTTAAGAAGTTTTCATTTTTTTTTTTAATATATTTTGTTGATTTTCCACAGAGAGGAAGGGAAAGAGATAGAGAGAAACATCGATGAGAGAGAAACATCGATCAGCTGCCTCCTGCACATCCCCCACTGGGGACATGCCCGCAACCCAGGTACATGCCCTTGACTGGAATCGAACCTGGGACCTTTCAGTCCGAAGGCAGACGCTCTATCCACGGAGCCAAACCGGTTTCGGCAAGAAGTTTTCATTTTAGATCATACTATGCGGTGACTCTAGGTCTCTGAGTTTGTAAGGCTGCCATGCAGCCCTCCTCCCCCGCTCCCCCCCCCCGCCCCCCATGAGCTTGTCAGGTTTAGTAAGTGGCCCCTTCACGTCCACACACACCCCTCCCCCCACTCACTGTTCTCCAAGGAGCCTGGACCAGAGCTGCAGATGAGGGCCCATGGGAACTCAAAGAAGGAATGTATGCTTTTCCCCTCTCAGAAAGTTATCCTGACCTCCTCTTCTATTGTCGACTTCCCACTCCCCCTCCCCCCACCCCATTAAGCTTTTCTCTAAGTGCCATGCATTTTGTAGCAGATAAATACATTTTAATTAAAATTAAATTCCTGTCCAACTGCTTTTCTATTCAAATCTTTCCCCTAGAGGCAGCTTAGATGTCAAGAGACCACCCAGTGCCCAGCCTCTAATCCAATGGTTCTCAAACTTCCTAATGCTGCCACCCTTTAATACAGTTCCTCATGTTGTGGTGACCCCCAACCATAAAATTATTTTCGTTGCTACTTCATAACTGTAATTTTGCTACTGTTATGAATCAAAATGTAAATATCTGATATGTAGGATGTATTTTCATTGTTAACAATTGAACATAATTAAAGCATAGTGATTAATCACAAGAACAATATGTAATTATATATGTGTTTTCCGATGGTCTTAGGCGACCCCTGTGAAAGGGTCGTTCGACTCCCAAAGAGGTCTCGACCCACAAGTTGAGAACCGCTGCTCTAATCCATTCAGAGGGGCCATTCTCCCCCAGTCAGGTGAGTGGGGTCTGCAGGAGCATGGGACTATTCTGGGAATGGAGCTGGAGGCCCTGCAGAGGAGCCCACATCGCCTTCACGGGTCAAGTTCCTGTACAACCTGGGTTTCAGCCTCTGCTCTCCCTAACGGGGTGATTTTGAGCAAGCCAGGCGAGGGAGATAATAACCTTACTTTGTGCGAAGAGAGCATAAGATCAGAGGAGGGAACATACGAGAAGGCATATTATTGGCCCCGATTACGCGTTAGTTGCTTTGCCCCCTACCTGTGAGTGCAGTGGTTCTGTATTGTAGCAACTTACTGAACTAGAACTGGGGTTCCCAGAACTCCCTTTTCTGGCTGCTGCCATGTTAGCGCTGGCCACAAGGGACATTTGCGTGGGATTAGAAAGGTGGCAGTGACCGCGGGCTGTGCACTTGGAAGGTCAGTGCAGGGCTCTGGCACCGCTGTTGTGCACTCATGTTGCTGGTGTGAGACAAGTGCCAGGCACCTAGACCCAGCCTCCCCCAGCTCACACAGGTGCTCCTCCTTCCACTCCTGTGAGCCCCAGGCCCAGGGAAGACCAATGTTCCCTGAAGCAGGCAGGCGGAGAGAGTGAATTCTCTCTTCTTCTGCCTTTTTGACCTATTTAACCACTCAAAGGATTGGGTGACTTCCAACTGCCTGGGGTGGGCCATCTGCTTGACTTGGTCTACAGATTCAAACACTAATCTCATCCACAAACACCATCACAGACACACCCAGAAATCATGTTTGACCAAATACCTGGGCATCCTGTGGCCTGGTCAAGTTGACATAAGATTAACCACTACACTTGCAGAAACCAAAGATCTGGGAGGTTAAATACCACGTCTTAGTAACTGGCAGAACTAAAACTCAGAGCCTGCTGTGTCTCCCTCTCGTGCCTAAGCTCTTGTCACTTAGTCGGTCTGAAACCTATCAGAGACACATATCTCATCAACTATAAAAGTACTGAATGTGTAGTAAATACTTATTAGGAATAGGAAAGACTCTGAGACACATCGGTTTAAAATGTTTAAGATGCCAGGGACGTGGCAAAAAAAGAGTTGGACATATCTCAAAAGATGTAAAAACACTGTCAAGAGGGAATAAATTGTCATCGGGCAAGTCACCCATGAGGCAAACTGGCTTAGGCCACGTCTCCACTGAATGGGACTGATCCCTCTCTGTGCAGGCATATCTGAAAAGAAATCTGACTTCTGGCAGAAAGAAATGCAATAGTTGTATCTGCACAGTTCAGCAGTCAGCACCCTCCCACTGGCCAACACTCCCTGACAGTCCAACTGGGAGAAAAATCAAAGAAGCGATTGAGTGAGGGCTGCTCTGGGTTGGTGCCCGAGAGTCACAGGATCCCAGGACAAAGCGGAAGGCATGGCCGCAGTGGCCTTCTAAGAATGCCTGAGAGGCCAGCCCTCGAGGTTTTCTATTTCCCTAAGGACCGAGGGATGTGTCTTAGAACAAGGCTGTGGCTGCCCTCTGGACAGCATGCACCAAAGCAAATTTATGTTGTGTGGTTCACTCAGGGCAGAGGAGGAGGAGAGGATCCTGGGAGAGGGGCACAGGGAGACCCAGGGAAGAGGGGCCTTGAAGCATCATCCCACTGCATCCAGCTTGTCTCTCCCATTTCCTCCCCCATCTCTCCTGGCTCCAGGGCATCATGCCTGCTGTTCCCCTCCAAACACCCTCCCTCTTCTTTTCCATGCAATGAGGACTGGCACTCCCTTTCAGACTGTGTTCTAAGTCACCACCTTAAGGAGTCTTCCTCCTGCCTTGGTCCATGCTCCTTCCACCCTCTGCACTCACCTGTGAAGGTTCGCATCCTCTCTGGTGGTTTCTCACACACCTATAACATCTCCTCCAGAGAGGGCCATACCTCTCAAACGCTTTCCTTCTGTATATTGAAAATAGGCTTTACCCTATTTTAATCAAAGCTATGCCCAAATCAAAAAGAAGAATATAAAAATATATAGATAATTTCACCACCCTGAAATTTGTAGCACCCATAGCTTGGTGGATATGGATCTTCTCACATTATCAATACACGCACCTATGAAACCACTAAGGCAATATGACAGAAGAGTTAAGAGCGTGCATGAGCTTTGTAGTTAAATCAGCCTGGAATCTCAGATCTAGCTGTGTGAGCTTAGATAAATTAATTAGTCTCTCTGAACTTAAAATACACATAAAAAGTTCATTGTTTCAACCATTTCAAGGTGTAAAATGCAGTAGCATTAAATCAATTCACACTATCATGCAACTATCAATATACCTAGTTCCAGAATATATATATTTTCAGAGGGGAAGGGAGAGAGGGAGAGAGATAGAAACATCAATGAAGAGAGCGAATCATTGATCGGCTGCCTCCTACACACCCCACACTGGGGATCGGGCGCATAACCCAGGCATGTGCCCTTGACTGGAATTGAACCTGGGACCCTTCAGTCCGCAGGGTGATGCTCTATCCACTGAGCCAAACCAGCTAGGGCCAGAATATTTTTATCAGCTCAAAAGGAAATCCCACACCCATTAGGTTGTCACTCTCCATTCCCTTGTCCAGCTCCTGGCAACCACTAATCTGCTTTTAATCTCTGTGGAAAATCACTTTCTCTTTAGCCTTCCTCTCTTAGTTTTTCCCTGACAGCTTGGTCAACTGTCTCTCATCAAACAAACCAAGTCAAATTTTAAAAAGGAAACAAATCAAAAACAAAAAAAACCTACAAAACAAATGTATGTAAAAATGATTTGACACATGTGACTGAGGTCCCAGAAAACCTCAGTGTATTGTTGGTGGATTCCAAAGAAATAACCTGGAGGACTGGGTGTGAACGACATGGGTTTATTAGGACTTACATGGCCCCCAGAGTGCACCCTGCACCAGCGGCCACGAAGTCCCCTTTGGCCTGAGGACAGTCTACACCGGGCAGTGCTATTGTTTTACCTCCACCCAGACTTTGCCAACACAAGGTGCTATAGAGAACAGAAAACAGAGAGAAACAGGGCATGCCGGGGGAGGCGGGCGTGCCGTGCACAAGCTGTGTAAGATCCGTACACTAGCTATTTACAGTCACATCTAGAAACAGTTTCTCTTTGGCCTTTCTGAGATGGGGTTGTGGCCAGGTTCCCAAGATCCCACAGTCTGCTGACAGGTGGCCTTCACTATATTCCCACAGGTCCGGAGCGGGAGTCGGAGGGTGGGAAGGTGCCCGTGTTCCCATTCACCATACCGCACATCGCCTTGAGCCACTGCCCTAACCGTCTCATTAGCAAACTTGTTGAAGAGCGATGGGTCCATGCTTGGTCTATTTGCATCCCCCGGCTCACTGCCCACAAACACTATAGCTTGGCTTTTTAGGGTAACAGGGAACTCCCTGTTGTCAAATCCATGTTCTATTTCCAGCTTTCATCCTCCTTAATGATTTTGTACCACGTGAGGCTGTGGACACTCCCCCTTCTTGAAACCCTCTTTCCTTGGATTCCAAAGCCATCTGTCCTCTCTCTGGACGCCCCACCTCAGTCTCTAGTCCTGGTAAGCACTCCTCAATGCTCTTCTCCCTCCATATCCCTCCTGTGGGATCCCAACTATCCCCCCTGCTTCAGCAACCACAGGAACACGGTGACTTCCAGCTCCCTCCTGAATTCCAGATTCAAATGTTCACCTGCCCCTTGGACTCCTAGATGTCCTCAAGACACGGCAAATTCAACATGGCCAAGCCAAATTGTCCCCGACCCATTTAATGATCTCTATTCCTAATCTCGCGAGTGGCATACCAACAACCAAACTTCCCAAACTAGAAATTTCCCCGTCGTCCATGGTTCCTCTCTTTTTCTAAATTTTTATTTCCAACCGGATAACAAACCTTATCAATGTAATTCAGAAACATCTCAAGTCCTCTGCCTCCTGTCCACCTTATGGGCCCTCTCTTAGTTCAGGTCCCAACATCTCTTCTCTCAACAGTTGCAATAATCATTTCTTTTTAGTCATATATGACCTTTCCATAACTGCTGGAGTTATGTTCTTAAAACACAAAGGTGGCCATGTTGTTCTCCTATTTAAATATCTCCATCTCCTAGGAAACAGACTCCTCACCACCCCAACTGGCCCTGACTGCCCCTCACCCTTGGCCCCCAGACATACCAGGACCCGTCATAAACCCTTCTCTGTCCTCCTCCACAGGCTTTCGCCTCCAATTACTGGCCCCAGAAGTGGGACACATGACTCAGCTGAGCCAATCAGATGAGCCAGTCTCCATCCCTCTGGCCTCAGTAATTGGTTCAGGCCCGAGTCAGAGCCAGTGAAACACAATTCTGGGCTTTTATCTGAGCTTTGCACTGGACATGAAGAAAACCTCACCCTGATGACATCTTTTGAGACCTGGGTCAAACCCTACCCCAAAATGCATTCCTTCCCATACACTTTTTCCCCCCTTAAGACAGTTTGAGTTGGGTTTGTGTTACTTGCAAACTAAACTCCTTACTCATGATGATTTAAGCCAGTGTTCCCCAAATTAAGCCAAACATTAGAATCACCGGAGGAGCTTTGAAAACTCCCAGTGCCAATTAAGTCATAACATCTGGGGGTGGGAGGTAGGCATCAGCAGTATCTAAGATCTCAGGTGATTCCAATGCAGAGTGAAGACTGGGAACCACTGCTGTAAGCAAACCAAGCAGCTTTTTCTGGGCTGCCCAGCTCCCCGCCCACCAACTTCCCAGACCTCTTTTCACACCGTATTATTGCCCTGCCTCCCTCTTGAGATTCTGAGCATTTTAATGGAAGATTCATGTCTTTATCCCTCTGCCCTGACATGATAAGCCACCAGTAGGCATTAAAGAATGAATGAATGAATGAATGAATGAATGAATGAGACAGGCCATGCCATCTTCTTGTACATTTTTTCCTTCTAGGCACCTTGTGCAAAGCATGAGAATGCTCAGGCTTTAGAGCAGTGGTTCTCAACCTTGGCTGCACATTAGAATCACCTGGGAATCTTTTTAAAATCCTGATTTCTGGGCCTCATCCTCCGGAAATTCTGTTTCTTTGTTATGGAGTGGGGCCACAACATTAGTAACAAAGAAACAGAATTTCCGGAGGATGAGGCCCAGAAATCAGGATTTTAAAAAGATTCCCAGGTGATTCTAATGTGCAGCCAAGGTTGAGAACCAATGCTCTAGTCTAGAGACTGCCTCTGCCCAAATCCTGGTTCAGTGTGACTCAGGCAGCACTCAGCTGTTCAGTGCCTCCTTTCCTCACCTGTAACATGCAAATAACAAGCACTTACATCACACTGATGTCTGGATTTCATAAGTTAACACGTGTACAATCCTTAAAACATTTCTTGGTACATAATAAGCACAAAAAACATTAGCCTTTCTTTCCTTCCCTTCCTTCCTTCCTTCCTTCCTTCCTTCCTTCCTTCCTTCCTTCCTTCCTTCCTTCCTTCCTTCCCAGATGAATATGAAGCATAGAACCCCCGGGTTGGCTAAGAGATGAATGGGAGGTGAGGCGGGGCAGACAATGAATACAGACCACTCCTTGCAAAATCTCATGTGACTGGAAGAGGACACACAGAGGGAAGAGGCAGGCTGGACGGTGGTCTCTGGTGTTGTCATCTTCAGGCTGAAAGCCTTGTTTACCTGCTGACAGAAGAGCCAGGTAAGAGGGAGCCACCGAAGTGTCAAGTGGGGCAGATTCAACACCTGCTAGAGATGGAGGCAGGAGAGGGAGCCATGGACCAGAGGGGACGGTCTCTCTGGGACAGGGAATCCCAGAGAGGATGGGTACAGAGCTTGTTTTGCTTTACGTGCGTGCGGTCTGCTGATTTAGGTGAATTTTGTCCAGGTGGCTGGAAGTTTACTATGTAGGGGTGGAGAGCCCATTACTGCATGGTGGCAGAACAAAAGTCCTCAGGCTGGGCTGGCCCTGCCCACAGTGCCAACAGCACACAAGAGCCACCTGAATAGGGCCTGTTACTTGGACTGAGGCCCAGTGAAGGGCTATTGTTTTGTATTATTCATCTCAGAGAATTTGGTTGTTTTAAAGGAACTCTTTCCGCCTAAGGGGAAGAGAAAGCACTTCCTTGTGAAGAATGCAGCTTTATAATGGGATTCGCTGTAACGGACCTTCACCTGGTCAGGCTTTGTCTTTAAAAACCTATGTGGTCTACGGCCATACCACCCTGAACGCGCCCGATCTCGTCTGATCTCGGAAAAACCTATGTGCTTATCCATTTGTAAGCAGAGGGTTTGCAGGACTCTTTGCTGTTTGAGAGACAGTAAGCATCCAGCTAAGGACTTTCTTAAAAGTACCACTGCCCCGTTCCAGCTCTCAGTTCTTATCTGTAAAAGGAGGGAGTGGACCTGGGGCCTGGCTGCTCCCTCCTCCCTCCCTCCCATCACCATACGTGCCTGGAGCTCCCAGTCGTGCAGGGAACACCTGAGGCTCTGTGGGCACACAGAGATCAACGAAACCTGATTAAACCATTTCCCTACACTCAGTTAATTTGCAGTTTTGCAGGGAAACTACAACCCAAATCACTGTGCTGTAGTTCAGGTTTCATCACCTCTCGTTGAAACACTTTCAATGGCTTCCCAACCAGTTCCCCTGCCTTTGTTCATTTTTTTCTACCCCTTCCGGGGATGTTTCTGAAGCGTGGATCCAAACAGGGTGCTGCTCTTCAGCCCCTTCACACAATAGGCGCGCTCTCGCCCTGTTTTCTTTAGCTATGCTATACTCTCCTCATCCTCAGTGTCTTCCAAACTCCTAGGCAACCTTCCTGGCCCACCGCCTTGCTTTTTCTGTACCCACCCCCTTGGCAGGATGAATGGCTCCCTCCCACGGTGCTAGCCCACACATTTTTAGTTTTAGCGTTTATCAGAGTATGTATCTCTCTGTCTCCTCTAATAGCCTACTCCACCATATCGGGGAGGGACAGACCCTAATTGTTTGGTTTCCTCAGTGCATGGCACTTAGCTGGTGCTGAAGCAATGCTTGTGAAGTCATTGAATGTCGTCGGTGAGATGCGTGTTAAGAGAGGCACAATATCCAGAAAAAAATGCTGGATATAAATATAAGGGCAAAAACATTCTGCCCTTTGCTTTCCCAAGCCATAGCCATGCATTTGGAGGAATCCCAGTGACCAGGCACATTTGTTTTTGTTTGTTTTTAAATTTCAAACATAAGGAAACAAAGTATTCAACATCAAACACTCATGTACCCACCGTACAGTTTAACGCATCTTGTCACTTTGCCATACTTGCTTGAGACATTTTTCTTTTTTAAAGATATGTTACAGTTAATGCATGCTCCGTACCCCAAAGGGATCCATTCTCTTTCCTTATGAATTTGATATTTTTCAGACGGATGTGCGTTTTTGCACTTTGACTACATAGGCATAGGTTTCGAAACAATGTTTTGTACTTTTTTCATATTTTGAAACATTAACTTGATAGAGATTCATACTATGTGTATGAATCACAATTTGTTTTCCCCCTTAATGTGTTCTTGAGATTTACCCATGTGGGTATTTGAGATTTAATCATGAGAGTATGCTAATTTGTTTTGACTGTTGTTTTTTTAATTTTTTAATTAATTTTTTTTTAATTTCAGAGAGGAAGGGAGAGGGAGAGAGAAATAGAAACATCAGTGCTGAAAAAGAATCATTGATCAGCTGCCTCCTGCACGCCCCACGCTGGGGATGGAGCCTGCAACCCAGGCATATGCCCTAACCAGGATCAAACTCATGACCTCCTGGTTTCTAAGGTCGACCTCAACCACTGAGCCACGCCGGCCGGGCTGTTTTGACTGTTGAATAGCATTCTATTAGGTGGATATTCCACATTTTATTTGCTTATTCCCCTGTTGATAGACATTTAAACATCCATGTGTATGCTTCCTTGTATGCAGGTAGGAGAGTTTATCCTATAGATTTAGAATTGGTATTTCTGGGTCTTAGGGAATCTTCATGTTCAGGTTCACTAGCTAGTAAAACACATTGTCTACAAAGTGATGGTACCCATTTCCTCTCGTCAGCGCTGCTAATCCAGCATGCAGCACTGCCTTTCACAGTCGGTACTGTCAGACTTTAAGAGTCTTGCCAATCTGATGGAGATAAAACGATGTTCCATTGTGATTTCAATTTGCATTTCCCCAATGACTGTGGAGGTGAAGTTTTTTGGGCTTACTGGACGTTTGAGTGTCATTTATTTGAGAATTTCCGATTCATACCCTTTGTTCTATATTTTCCTGGGTGGCCTTTTCCTTGTTGATTATAGGAGTTCCTTTTATAATCTGGGTGGTATCCATGACTAGTCTTCTTTATTGGTTTATTGTGTCTTGTTTTGAACAAAAGTTTTCATCTCAACATAGGCAAGTTTTTGTTTCCTTGGTGTCCTGTAGGTTTGCTATTGTTGTTATTTCCTTTTAAAAATATATTTTCCTAACCCAATTTCATAAATATAGTCTCTTACACTTACATTCTCTTCCAAAAAGTCTTAACGTTCTCCTTTCATGCGTGTTCCACCTTGAATTTTAACTTTTCCACATGGACAATGAATACACAACACTGTTTACTGAATGGTCTCTCCTTTCCTTATTAATGTCACCTCTGTCCTTTATCAGGAATTCAGATACATGTTGGTCTACTTCTGGGCCCTCTGTTGTATTCCACTGGTCTATCTGCCTGTTCCTACACTAATCCCTTCCTATCGATGGCTCCACAATAGGCCTCAATGGCTGCAAGGGTTACTCTCCCCTCCTTGTTCTTCAAAGTCATTTAAGCCATTCTTGGGCCTTCTCTTTTCAATGTAAATTTTAGAATCTGATCATAAAGGTCTAGAAAAATTCTTATTGAGATTTTGATAGGCATTTTATTAAATTATATATTAATTTAAGCTGAATTCTCATATTTATGGTACTGAGTCTTCCAATCCATGAACCAGTTAAAGCCCTTCGTCTGTCTATTCTGTTTTCCTTTTGTGTAGGACATGACAATGAACCCCATAGCATCATTCCAAAGGAATCAATCCCTGATCAGAGAGTAAAGAGCATCTGAGAAAGCTATCAGTAGGTGTGAGCAGAGCCAAGCCAGCAGGAAATGAAGGCAGGCTGTTTAAACTGATTGCTAAAGTTCGGCTAATCGGAGGATGGCAAACAAGCTCCCACTTCCTAATCCCACCGAGGCAGGCACTGCTAGTCCCCAAAACAGGTCCTCCAAGCCTGGGCTCTCAGCTTCCTTCCCAACCTGTGGTGTGCACAGTGAAACCAAACCAAACCTCTCCAGGCAGACAGGCATTTGCTGGGACACCATGACAGCCCAACATTGGTGGCTCCGAGGGACTTCACAGGCCTGAATGGGGCTCTGACCTTGCTGTCTTCCATAAATGGAAGTGCAGGCTCATCAGGCATGTAACCTCCTGCCATTTTAGAGATCGCTTCCCCCTGGAGAAAGGGTCAGATCATAGGCAAACCAATTAGCTGAGTAGACTGAATGGAGACATACTATGCTGCAGGATCTGGTTTGGGCTTTTCATTCCAGCCACCAAGCTTCTCTGTTTCTAAGTGTACAGAAGCCCTTGAAATCCTGGTCCCTGAATGTCTGGCAGTGGAAGCTCTCTGGTTCCCTATATCTTTTGTGGAAACAAATCATTATAATATAAAAAGATTACAAGAGAGGCGTAAGGGTCTCTGCCTTGCTCCCTTCTGGACCTTTGCACCCGCACATGGTAGGTGCTTACCTAATGCAGATTAAAGTCAGTTAACATCCATGAAGTATCATGTGTTAGGCACTGATAGAAAAATTCTTATTGAGATTTTGTCCTCACTGCAGTGACATTACCATTTGCATTTTGAGATGAGAAACCAAGGTTCAGGGAGCTAGTGACTCATCCAACCAAGGTCACACAGACAGGCAATGATCAAATGAGCAGAGGTCTATCTACCTGTGGCTGTGGAATTCAGGTCCAGTGCCAATACCCACACTGCCTGTTATGGAAGGGAGGAGGCTGGGAGGAAGGAAGGAAAGGGAGAGAGGAGAAAGAGGGGCAGGGAGAAGCAATGGAAGAAAAAAGCGGAATGAGGAAGGTGAGAGTGAGGAGAGAAGGCTGGTGGAGTCAAAGGCTCCAGAACTTCTCTTCCCTTTCCCAGTGTCACATCTTGGGGTCCTGTGAGTCTAGAAATCCCATGACAACAGTCTTGCCAGAATGCTGCTGTTTGTCCCTTGGAGGAAGGGGAGAGGGAGGTCAGACTTTCACAGATGAGGATCCTCTGAAGGGGGAGGCACAGTTCTTTGAAGTCTGGCGGGTGTAGGGGAGAATCCTGAGATAGCCCTGCCCTTTATGATGGGGACAGGAAAGCCATAGCAACCTCATGACCTCTGTAGCCTGGGAGAGGGACTCAGCTAAAGACCACAGGGTGCACCAGAGATGGTCAGATGAGCAGAATTTGGTTAACATTCAAACAAATCTCCAGAATATAAAAATTATTTCTCTCTAGGGGTGGAACTGTGGAAATTTTTTTTCTGTTCAAATAGTCTATTATATGCATGTATTACAGTGGAAATAATTTCCTTTTGCTGGATTTGCAGGATGTTCAGAGATCATCGCCACCTCTGGATGGATGGATGGGATGGGTGTGCATGTACAGAGGGCTTAGCTGTGGGTCTGGGGAGGCCAGTGCAGGGAGGGGCTGGCACTCCTGTGAGCACAGATGCTCAGGTGAGCTACCCATTACATGTCACATTGCTAGGGCATTACCCCAGCCAGGAAAGAACCACTCGGACTGGGGACTTCACTTTCACCTCCCTCTTTCCGACTGCCAGCTCCCCAGAACTCCTCCCGTTTCTGATGGCGGCTGAAGGAGTTTCTGAGGCCATCGCTCCCTCCAGGCTCCCTGGGGTATGGGCTGAATTACAAACCAGTCCAGTTTCCCCCCAATAGGAAACAGGGCAGACAGGATGCTGATGCCAAAGCAAGCCAAAACCCAAGTCAGCGTGGGAGGCATCCACCAGCTTCCTGTCCTGACCCGCCTAGGCTCTGCTGCAAGGCCTGCTGGGACAGGAGTAGCTAGGGCCAGGTTCTCCGGGGATTTGGCTGGCTTTGGACCTGGTAGGGGCTCCTGGGTATGTGGGTGGGGCTCTGAGAGGAAGAGTCTCTGGCATTTGCCAAGATTACTTGTCCTCAGGTGGGCAGCAGCATCTTGCTGCTGGAGGGACCTTCTGTTTGAAACTTCCTGTTTGAAACAGGAAGTCATTTTAGATTCAGGAACAGGATCTGGCTTACAAGAGGAAAGATGGGGGAGTTAGCAATACCTTAGAATCCCAGCCAAATGGGGCCCAGGAGACTCCCTGTTCCTGGGGGAGCTGTGAGAACTGGAACAGAAGCTCACCACTCAGATTGGGCTGGGGAAAGGCGGGAGCTGAAAAGATAGGCAGAAGCCCAAGGAGATCTAAATCCTCCCTCTCCCACTGCACGGATGGGGTTCCCACTATGGTCAGGCCTGGCTTCCCACTGCTGGGTCATGGGCCTGGGCAGAGCTACGCAGGATGATTAAAGACCTGACCTGCAGGTAGGCCTGCTGGGGTGAGCAGAGGCTGACACCGGCACCGTCACTGTATGCATAATGAAGTGGTAAACTCAACTTGAACCTGTTATTCATCTGACTTTACCCTCCACGGCAGCTGGTATTGACAAAGCACTTGACTGGAGTTGACTCTATCTGTTTACTTCTGAAATTAGACAATTTCATTTCCTCATTCCCATACTGAAGAACCCTTAGAAAAATGAGAAAGAGGAATCTGAGTACCAGCTAATCCATACCAGGTGGGCCACTTCCTCCCCTGCTGGCCCTTGGCAGGCAATGATCACACTTGGGTCACTGCAGTCTTTCCCACTGAGCCCAGAGGAGCTGACAGGCCCAGCAGGGCCCTGCAGGGCCTCCTCTCCAATTGCTTGGCTTTTGCCAATCCCTGTGTGATAACAAGAGGAGCCAGAGAGGAAAGACCAAAAGCAGGGCTGCAGGGAAGGAGGGGTCATGGGAACCAAAAGTGTGTGTCTCTGTTATCCTTTGTCACAATGATGTGTGCTGCTGTGGTAGAGTTTATTTCCCAAAGATGGTCCCAGCAATATCTCCCGTCCTACATTCTCTTTTGAAACATGATCTTGCCATTTCTCCACCAAGAGATGGTATCTATTTCTTTACCCTCTTGAATCTGGGAGGATATTGTGACTATTTTGACCAATAAAATGTGGAGACAGTGATGCCATACTAGAGCTAGCATAGCCCTTCATTAGCCCTGTAGCTTCCTCTTCCTGCCTCTTGGAACCCAGAAGCTGTGTTGTGAGAAGCCATGACACACACAGAAAAGTCAGCAGCCCCAGCTGAGCCTCAAGATGGCAGTCAGCAACAAGCACCAGCCATCTGCACGAGCCATATCAGACGCCTAGATTGGTTGGACCTTCATGTGTTTGCAGCCCCAGTTGACCTCTGACTGGACTCATATGAAAGACTCCAAATGGGAATTGCCCAGCTGAGCCCAATCAATGCACAGAACCATGGGAGATCACAATATATTAGGATATAATAAATTGTTATAAGCCACTAATTTGGGGGTGGTTGTTACTCAGCAATAGCTACCTGGAACAGAAATAGACTACCCTAGCTAGCTATTGCTGGTAACAACCACCATATGTTATTTCTCATGAGTCTAGTTGCTCATGTGTTTTCAATCAGTTGGCAGGTTAGTGATGGTCTGGCTGGTCTGGGGTGGCCTCAGCTGGGACAGCTCAGATCTCTCTATATGACCTCTCATTCCCCAGCAGGCTGCCCCTGGCTGTTCTCATGGCAATAGCAGGGATTTGACAGAGTAGAAGACACGGGCTCCTGAAGACCTAAGTCTGGAAATGGCACACCATCACTTCCGCTAAGTATCATCCAAAGCAAATTCCAAGGCCAGCATGTATTCAAAGGGCAGGGAAATGGATTCTATCTCTTGCTCGAAGAGGTACAAAGTCACATTACAGAGGGTGTGGATGCTGGGAGGGGTGGAGAAGTGTGGCCGTTTGTGCAATCAGTCCATCCCAATAACTAATGAGGATATTGGGAAATCTTCTGGGACTTGGGAGACTTAAATCCCTCTTCCTGTTCTGACTGACATCTTTAGTTAAATCTCCATCGCTCAATGTAACTTTTCATTATTTCCACTTTCTAGCCAGTAAGGAGAAAAGGGACCACAAGGAGGAGCTTTGGAATGACCAGCCCGCTGGAGTCTAGTGGTTTTAAATGGTGCTCTGTGAAGCCCTGCCCTGTGTGGTGGCTTCTCCATGGCTCCCAGGAGGGAAGTGGTGTGTATAAGTGCGAGATCCCCACCCTCCCTAGGGCAGCTCTGCTCTCTCTTATGACTTCCTTTGGAGAAATGTTATGCAGCTTGAAAAAAATAAAAGAAAAAGAGTTAAACTCCGTTGAACTAGACCAACCTCTCCATTGTGGAGAAAAGCAGTCTTTAGTGAAGTTGCGTGTCTACTCCAAGTTACTCAGCAAAGGAGCTCTTGGCTAGTATTAGAACATTGGTCTGCTGACCCGTCATTCAATCCAAGGCTAGTTCTCCTACTTTACTTTCCCTTCCTTTCACTGTGTTCAACACAGGAGAGGATTGCTGTAGCCTGGGGGGGGGGGGGGTGGCGGGGGGGGGGGAGTGGCGGACTGAGGAAAGTAGCGGGATATTCTAACACTTTTTCAATTCTCTACTTCCCCCAACAAGGAGACCACTCATAGTCCTTGAGCCTTGAGTCTCAATGATCCCCAGACACACACACACATACCCTCCTCACATGAACCTTACAAGACTTGATCCCCAGAACCACAGACAATTCAAGGCATGATGTTAGCTGAGCTGGCTGGTCAGCGCTAGGGTGGAGCCGGGTACACATGGTAGAGTTGACTCCTACAAGGGCAGATGGCTCTCCATCAGGAAGGAACGCTCGTTTCCAAGGAGAAGTGGCTGGTCTTCTTGCTTAGAGCCTGTGATCTTCTTGTTCTCCTCCCAGTGTGTTAATTCCATTTCTTTCCAAGTTCGTTTTTTTTGGGACATGGGCTATTTATAGCTCCTCCTAAGCCCTTTTCAGTCTGTTTCCTGTTCAAGTACTGCATTAGTCACCAGAAAGTGTCCCAGCAATCTCTGAGTCCCGGCCTGATCTCGGCAACAGGGAACAGGGATGCTGCTCAGACTCAGGGTGGGTCCCGGTGGGGAGGGGACAAGCAGGAGGCAGGAGGCTGGGCAGCGAGGCAGAGGGAGCATTTCATGTCCTCTGTCCTCTGGCATGAAGCCCTGAGACCTGATGGCTTCCTGGAGTTTACTTAGCCCTTGGAGACAGGCACCTCCATTTACTGCATATTTTTGCCATTACTTGGTGACCTATTTGCATGCAGCTCCTTGCAGAGAACTTCCTCCCAAGCCATATACGGTGATTTCATTGCACCACAAAGAGGCTTCTATTTGAAGTCAGTGATAGATGCTCCTTCTGACTTTTCCTCCTGCCTGTCCCTACATCCCTCCCTTTTACCGCAGGCCACCGAGGCTGCTCAGGTCCCACCGAGAGTATTTGGTCCCAGGAATTCACCAGCTTCATCTGAAGGGAAGGCCCCTGATCTGGGCTGAGCTTCTGTATCCACAGGCCCAGGGAGCAATGACCTCTGAGGCCAAGGGGAGGAAAAGGAGACCTCAGGCAAGTGAGTAGGTGAGGGGGTCATTACCAAGACCTCTATTCCCTGCACCTTTCTGTGCCTTTGTTCATGGAGTTCCCTTGCCTGAAACGCACGCGTTGGACTGGGGTGAATGTTCATGGACAGGGTGAATGTATCCATTGCTGGAAATCTCCAGCAGTCCATCAACATCTCAGGGTGGGTCCCTGTGGGGAGGGGGCAAGTAGGAGGCAGGCTGCTGGGCCCCTGGCCACCTTAACTGCTTTGAACAGTGTCTACGAATCCCTGGTGAAGGAGTTGAGAGCCAGGTTTCCACCTTGCTGGGGACAAAGGAGGGAAAGGTGGAGGGAAGTGTGAGCTTCTGTTTGCACAGCACGTCATCAGGTGGCCAGCATCCCGGGACTAAGATCTTTCCCACCGTAGCCTCATCAGTCCCCAAGTCTCAGACCCAGGGATTCGTGTGCCTCCAACAAAGCTCCCGAGGGCTTCAGAGACAGCTCACTCTAGGATCATGGCCTTCTCAGTCCCGTGTCAGGCAAAGGACCACCTAATACCAGCCGGTCCCTGTGCACCTGCTTTATGCCAGGCTGCCTGCCAAGTGCTGTGGAGACAAACATCCCAAACACTCAGAAACGGTCTTGGTGCGAGGATGCCTGATCTGAACACAACCCTCCTATCTAGCTCAGAGAGCTGGCATGCACACCAGTGTCCTGAGCAGAGGAGGGGGGAGAGGAGGAGGGAGCGGGCCGTGAGTCATGCATGCCGGCACCAGCCTGGGCCCACGCATATCAGAGCAAACCCTGAGCTGTGATGCACACCGGCAACCTGGCACACTATCTTGATTTCCATTCTGCTTCCGTCCTAGGAAATTTATTAGACTGTCTCCCCACGGAACATGCTCAATTACATCCTTGGGAGCACAAGAGCCCAGGAGATGCAATCAGGGAAGGTTGAGTCAGGCTTAGTCAAGGATAAGGTTGCTTCTGCCAGTGCTTAAGGCCTTGGGACTGACTTACAAGGGATGGGTGATCCAGGAGCCGGGCAGGGACCTGAGGACCAAGCATGGACATCTCTCCTCTGGGACCATAGGGTGGACTTCGAAGCAGAGAGCACCAGAGGGTGAGAGCCTCATCCAAGCTCCTGTTAAAATGAGGGCCCCTCCTTCTTCCATATGTTTAAATGATGAAAATTCACACACATGCAGAAAAGTACATAGAACATTATACCTTCTAAGAACTGACTATAAAGCAAACATCCATGTACTCAGCACTTATATCAAGAAATGAAATATTGTTCATACTCTGAATCCCCTGCATGTCCCTACCTCACCATACTCTCCCTCTCCTTTAGGCTTTTATAGTATCTACTTCCTTTTCTTTTAGTTTCACCACCCAAGTTTGCTTCCCTCAAGAAAATAGTTTTACTTTGTCTATTTGAGTTTTATCTGAACAAAGTGTTTTGAGGGTTTTGTGTGTCTGGCTTCTTCGGTTCAGTTATGTTTATGAGATTCATCCATGTTGCCATGTGTAGCTGTAGTGTTCTTTTTTTATAGCCATACAGCATTCCACTGCATAGATATGCCATGTTTATGAGTGCATGCTTCTCTTGATAAACATCTGGATTGGTTCCAGGTTTTGACTATTATGAGCAGCACTGCAATGAGCGTTCTCGGTATGTATGTATGCATGTGTCTCTCCAGGGTTTATTCTCGGAAGTGGAATTGCTGGGTCATAGGATATACATGTCTTCACCTTTACGAAATAATAGCCGATGGCTTCCACGTGGTTGCACTGCCCCTTGCCCTCGCTCTCCCTGGGGCACAATGGAGGAAAGGAGACCACAGGTTCAGAACTGCCGGCCCCACAGAGGGAGCCCAGGAGAAGAACTTCTGCTGAGAAATCATCCATGTGCACCTTTGCTTTTCCCCCTGTCTCACTGCCTCACTGCCCATGGTGAGCCCAGGACTCCCCAACTCAGGCTCACTTCTCTGTGGCTCCCAGACTAATCAAGTCAGGGACATGGTGGGCAATTGTCCTCTGAAGGTTAGTTGACATCTGAAGGGTAGTGGGACCCCGCCCATTAGACAAGGAGTCAGAGGAGATTATACTGGGCAGGGGCTTGTGCAGGGTTGGTGGCAGGATGGAACTGTCTTGTCTGGGACCCAAGGCATGATGGTTCCTTCTGGAATCCTGGAACCAGCAGGGAGGAGGCGATCTCAAGGTCCCCACTAAGCCCAGAGACTTGGGCAGACCCAGGACTGCCTTCAGCACAGCCTATTGCTTAGGAAACTACAGATACAGCAAAAACAACTTGACTACTCTTAAACAAAAAGTGGAATTTATTGGCTCGTAACAAAATAAAAGGATAGGTCTGCCTTCAGGAGAAGCTTGATCCAGAAGCTCTAATGGACTATCAATGGACTAGCTTGCCTCTGCTTTAGGAGAGTCAGTCGTTGCTGAAAAGTGGTAAGATGGTGGAGGGGACCGGATGAAAGAAAGTGAAGAGAGTAGCCAAAGAACATATATGCATAACCCGTGGACACAGATAACAGTGTGGTGATGGCCAGAGAGAAGGGGGCTGGGACTGGTTGGAGGTGGACAAAGGTGTGTGTTGGGGGGGGGGGGGGGGAGATGGCGACATCTGTAATAGTGTCAGCAATAAAAATAAAGATATATATAAATTGTTTTTTAAGAAGTAGTAAGACAAAGGGCCATAGAATTCTGGAACAGGAATGGAAATCAGTGGCCCTGGCAGAGGCCTGGCCTCAGCAGGATCTATAACTAAGGACAACGCAGGAAGTGACCCCTGTGTCTGGATGCAGTGGGTACCCCAGAGTGTCCCTAGCGCCTAGTAAACCACTTTCCTACGTGTGTGGATTGGCAGGATTGCACATTACTATAGAGGCATGTTTGCATCCTCAGATTCCTGAAAAAAACAACACCAATGTATTACTATTCTGAGCATCTGGGAGGGTGCTCTCAGAGAGGAAAGGAAAAAGATAATGTTCTTATTAGACATGAACATTTTGAATATATTTTCTTTACTAGAAACTGGGAACGGGGGTCTGAATTGAGATTGGGTGCTATGTCCAGGTAGATCAGGAAATTTAGGTTCCCCATACAGTCAGAATTTCTGGGACATTTGCATGGTGAATGAGAGCAAAGGGACAGAGTATCTGGGAAATCTTAGCGGTACGGTAGCTACATTGCTTTTTAACATTTATTTATTTAATAAAGAAAAGAAAAGTAAAAACCAATTGGCTTAAAATTCCACTGATGAGATCACTTCTTTGGCATTTTTCAAAAAATAACACCCCCGTATGTTGTTCATTGCAGAAAGGTATAAAGCGGAAAAAAGCTAAATCCCCTTCCTTAGCACCCCACACACGCCTCCCGTCTTCCCACAGGGACCCACTAGTCAGACTTTCTTAGGCACATCCCACAAACGTACTTCCTCAGCAGCCAGATCCAGGGTAAAGGAGGATTAGAGAACGCTGTCAGCTGCCCACCTAAATGAGGGGGGCCCAAAGCATTCCAGGCCCTCTGGCCTCCTCCCTCGCTGCCCTGGCTCCAGAGGAGATACCTCAGCTACCTGGTGCCAGGGAGCCTCCCCAACAGGCTGGCTACACTGAGCCTCACTGCCCCCATCCCCACCCTCACCATTGCCCAGGCGCTGAGGAGACTCACAGCAGGGAATACTTACTGAGGGAGAATGCCCTAAAGGGAAAGAGTTTCCTACGGATCCCACGTCTGTGTCCTAGAACATCTTTCTCTTTTTTCCGTGGTGATTCATCCAGGGATCATCAGAGACATGCTGCTGGGGACGATGCCCTCACTCTTCCCAAGCTTTGGTGAGGGTTATACAACCCTGTGCTGATTTGTGCTTCAAAGCCTCCTCACTGTCCCCTGGCCACCTCTCCCCAAAACACTGGGAAGAAGACTGCGTTGTGCCTGGGGTTTGCATTACTATGAAATCCTTCTCCTTGAGCATTAAGTCACGTGCATCCACACACATGCCTTTCAGAACATTGGATCTGGAAGAAAGGTGCAAGGTTCTCAAGAATCTTTTGATTCATTCACTATATAATCACTGAGAGTTTATCCTATCCTAGGCACTGGGGTAGACCTCTGGTACCTTTGTCTTAGGCCTTAGAAGAGAGCCACATTTCCCTGAGGCTGAGAAAGAGGCGACTGGAGCATAAGGAACAGTGGACTCTAAGGGTAAATGACTTCTTCTAATTTGATTCTAGAGTAAGTGAAGGCAAGAATCAGTCTGGAAAGGTACATGTGGCTAAATAATGAAGGACCTTCAATCCCGAGATCATCAATTTGGACTGTATTTTAAAGGCTGTGGGAACCCTTGAGGGTTTTGAGTAGGAGAACTGAATCATCCAGGGACCCAGGAGGAAGAGAAGGCACACTCGATGAGGATAATTTGAGGGGTGTTAAAGGAAGGAGCTACTCACTAAGGCTTGAGAGGTGGGTAGTAAAATTATAAAGTATAATGTTACACCCCTGGGGCTGTTCAGCAGGAGAGGTGAGGGAAAGGAGCAGTGGCTGTGAGCCACACAAAGGTAACCTTGCAAAGAGCGGTGGCCTTTGGTTGGGATGACTCCACAGTGAGAGCGAGGGAGCCAGGGAGTGAAGATCCCACCTCACTGTTCTCTTTTGACCTCCTGCCAGTGTTCCCCATTAGCTAAAACCAACCAGAGACCAGAATCCAAGGGAGGCCATTGTCATGGTCCACACAGGTCAGCCCCCAGGGCCAAGAGCGGGACAGAAGTAGAAGTAGATTTGCAGGGGCAAACAGAAGATGTCCTCAGCGATAACCTTGTTGAGTTACCATTTCAGCCAAGCTGGAGTGTGCCAGTCCTTGCATGTTCTGTTATGTGAGATGATACATTTCCCCCTGGTTTAAGGCAGCAGGTCCTCCATGTGTGGATCGACTGTCACTTCTGCTCAGCACTTTCCCCGCCCACCTCCCTTGTGGTACTTAGGCCTTCAGCCTCCTCCCAACATCTTTTCTGCATCTCAGTTCTGACTGTACTAGACTGTTTGCAAAGATGGCTGCAATAATGCCCCCCAGCCTGCACACTTTGCAATGTGACTATGCCACTCCTCCCATCAAGATGTGGAATTTATTTCTCCATCCTATGAATCCGGACTTGGCCGTGTCACCTGCATTGGCCAATGGGAACTAGCCAGAAGCTTCAGAAGCACTTGTGAGTTAGGGCTTGCACTTTGGGCTGCAGTTGGAACCCTGAGACCATGGTGGAGATGGGCCTGAGCCCGCTACAAAGCCACATGCAGGAGAACTGAGGCACTCCAGCTGACAGCCAGCACTAACGGACATGTATGAGTAAAGCCATCATGGATCATTCAACCTTAGTGAACTGCCCATAACTATAGCCACATGAATGATTCAGCAGAAGGTCCACTGAGCGGAGCCCAGCCTGAATTGTTGACCCACAGAACCACAAGCAAATAAAATGGCTATTGTTTTAAGCTTCTAAATTTTGGGAGTGGTTTGTTACACAGCCATAGCTACCTGATAAACTGATTGGAAATCCCTAATCTGGTACAATACTCTCGGGCTCATTCACATGCCAGGCCCTGTGGCAGGCACTGTGGAAGCAATCAGGACAAACAACTGACCTGGTCCCTGCTCTCTTAGGAGTACTTGTGACATTACCACATGCCAGGCACTGTGCCAAAGGCTCTTTTAGATGCATTTACCCACATGAGAATATTATAGTTATCACCACTACCTTCCTTGTAAAGAAACCAAATCTAGAAAGAAAGAAAGAAAGAAAGAAAGAAAGAAAGAAAGAAAGAAAGAAAGAAAGAAACCAAATCTCAGGGAAAGTAATGAAATCGCCAAATGCTGCAAATTGTATTTTTCAAAGATGGCTGCAACAGTATCTACTGTCTGGTAAATCTATTAGAACCTTACCACTCCCCACCAAGTGGTGGAATCTAATTCCCCTCTTGGATCTGGATGGGCTTATGATTGATTGCAAACTAATAGAATGCAGCAGAAGAAGCACTGCCTGACTTCTGAGCTGAGCCACAAAAGAAACCAGAGGCTCTACTTTATGATTGGAGGCACTTGCCATTGAAGCCCTCAGCTTCCACATAAGGTCGCCATGCTACCTGTGGGCGTTCAGGCTGACAACTCCACCTGAGGGCCAGCTGACAACCAGCCCACATCAAACTCAAGATGACTCTAGTCCCTAGCTGTTGAGTCATCCCAGCCTTCAGATATTCCATCTCAACCCAAAGCCCCAGAAATCACAGAGCAGAGATAAGTTGTCTTTCCTGCGTTCTGTCCAACCAACAAAATGCAGGAGCATAATGCAGTGGTTGTTCTACACCACTAAGGGTGGGGATGGTGACAGTAATACGACACCTAAGGTTACTGAACTGGATAATAGGAAGGGAAGTGAGGTCAGACTTTGAGCCCTAGCAGCCTGACTGCTGAGCTTGAACTCCTAACCGCTAACCCTTCTACCATCCCCTTGGCGAGCCTTTCACGCCTACACTCCTTAGCTTCGTCCCCAGAATGGAAGCTGGGCTGACACCACCACTCCATCCCCGCCTGCTGGAGTCAACGGGTGACGAGGAAAAGAACAGGCTTGCTTCTTTTTCTGCTGCTTCTAGGCCACCATCTCCTAAGGCTCCTTCTTTTTGGAAGTTCGGTCCCCTCCCTTACCTTGGCCCCATGACAATACTATCCCTGCCTTTAGGGAACAGCCCACCTTCCTTGATGATTTTAGTTCCTCTTTACAGGTTGGCTTGGCTCCCCCTCAAATCCCATGTGAAAATGCACCTATTATATGAACCTATTGTGGGTCAGGCACGTAGTAGGGATACAAAGTAGAACAAGCTTTGCATTCACTTCAGTAACAAATTGCCACAAACTTAGTGGCTTAAAGCAATACAAATTAATTATCTTACAGTCCTGGAGATTGGAAGCCTGAAATCTTTCACAGGGATAATATCTAGATGTCTGCAAGGCTGCATTCCTTCTGGAGGGTCTGGGAGAGAATATATTCCCTTGCCTTTCCTGGCTTCTAGAAGCTGCCTGCATTTCTTGTCTCATGGTCCCTTCCCCCATTATCAAAGCCACCAATGTAGCATCATCAAAACTCTCTGATTCTCCTGCCTCCTTCTTCTACTTATAAGGACTCTTGTGATTAGATTGGGCCCATCCAGATTATCCAGGAAAATTACCCCAAATCAAGGGTCTCAATCACATCCGAAAAGTCCTTTTTGCATGTAAGGTGGCATAATCACAGGTCCTGAGGATTAGGATGTATATCGCTGGGAGGCCGTCATTCTGCCTACCACAGGCTCTTTGAAAGAGCTCACATGTGGGTGAGGTTATTTTTTGTAGCAGAAACTACTGCTCCTTGCCCATATTCATCTTCTCTTCTTACTAGACACATGCTTATTGTCTTTGCATTCAGGTATGACAACCATGCAACTGAGTTCTGGCCAATGAGTGTAAGCAGAAGTGGTGGGCCCCACTTGCAGGCCTGTCCCATACAAATCGCTTAGGCCAGGAAGCTCAGTTGGTCAGAGCGTCGTCCTGATATGCCAAGGTTGCAAGTTCTGTTCTTCATCAGGATTGGGTGGAAGGTGAGTCCTGAGGAGCCCCCGTTCCCTCCGGCATCAAAAGAAGTAGACGGTTCTGAGAGCCCAGTCAACAAGCAGGCCAGGCAAGACTGAGAAGTGGCCCCGCTGTGGAGCCAGGGCTGAGTAGAAGGCAGCTTCTCCCAGGCTGGGCTGGGCAGCCCACACAGCAAGGCCCCGCTGGGGGAAGGACACCCTCATGACCACGCACACATCTGCACCAAGCTCTACGCTCTGCCCTTTACAGAGAGTTCAGGCACATTTCATCTACAGTTTAGAGATGGGGGTTGGGTCTTAGCAATATTGGAACGTGAGCCCCAGGAGCTCCCGGCCATGCCTTTCATGGCAGAGCTGGCATTCCAGTGTGGTGCTGCCAGAGCCACAGCCCATGAGCTCAGACACCTGCTGGGAGGGCTCCGCGGCACCGGCAGGCTGTTCACAACTGCCCGTCTGTTTCCTCGGGACTCGGCTCTGACAGAAATAGACCAGGGGAGGGAGGCTCTGTTGCCCCCAGTGGCACAGTTAGAGCTATAAATGTGACCAGGGGGTGAAAAGGAGCTACAAAGCCAGGGTACAGGGCGTGCGCTCACCGCAGGCATCAGGGCGGCGGGCACAAGGTGCTCCCATCTTCACCACCTTTGGGGCCTCAGATTTCACCGGCCCAGTGACACAGACCTTCCTGGAACAGCCCGGGCCCTCAGAACACCCTGAGTCACTCATCGTTCATGCCACAGTGGCTGCCATAAGCTGCCCAGGGTCATCACTGTGCAACTGCCCAGGGTGGACGTGGGGAGACTCAGACACTAGTGAGAGCTGACAAGCTTGTGGGCCTGTGGTAGTGAACAGCTGCCAAGTAAAAGTTTGCCTTTATTTCTGTGCGGGCCCTGCCAGTGATGGACCAGGTGAGCAGCGGGTGGATGGCAGTGAGATTCTGGGTGTCATGCGGGTGACTGGTGGTAGAGAGCGCTCTCATCCACTCCCCAAATCCAGTGGTTCACCTGCCAGAATAGGCCCCTCCCATGCTCACCTGGCCCCCTGCACAGAATGGGGCTCGTCTTCCCTGGGACGGCAGATGCTGGAGTACATGAGTCCCCCAGCCACCAGCCTGGTACGTGTTTGTTCGTTGTGTGTGTTTGTGACGCCGTGTGATTCTATGGCTCCTTTTATTTCTAAGTGACACTGATAGTTACTGGAGTCCCAGCAGCCCAACCAGGGTTCCACGAATGAAAAAAAAAACCAACAAAAATATTATGTTTTTTACTTTAATAAAGTTGTCACCCAAACCCCTTTCCCCTCACCTCTTCCCTGTAAAATATGTCAAGCCACGGCGATTCTGAGAATAATCCTGAAGTGCATGGGCTTCACTGAGACATGACGTGGGGGCACTTTATTGGACTGGAGATTGGTAGGAATGGGGACTTTTCGACAAAACACTAATTTTGAGACTTCATTATTTTTAAATTTTTGAAAATTAAATAGCATTTATACACAATGGCCTTTTCCGAGGCATTTATTTTTTTATTAGCGAATATTTTATTCAGAATTTCCACAAATTCCTTAGAGAAGAGGGAAGGATGGGGGAGGAACCAGCACAGGGCCTGGCTGCAGGGAACCCAGAAAACGTGTTACCTGAGCGAGTGAACGGATGAATAAAAGTATCATCCCTTCTTGTCACCTGCAAAATAGGATCCAGGCCCATCTTAGGGACTGGGGGCGACCGGGGCTCAGGCCGGAGCAGTGGCTGATGTGAGCCAGAGGCCCCAAGGCAGCCACCAGCCTTGCCCACCTGGGCCCTGCTGGTTCACCAAGCCCCTGCGTGTGGTTCCCCGGGGGCTCCTCAGAGCAGTCCACCAAGGAGGCAGGGCATAGGGTTCTACAAAAATAAATAAATCAAAAGGTTATGGGAGAGCACATGCCAGGGGTCTCCTCTGGATGCGTGGGAGGGGTGAATACCAAGCAGAAGCAGATGGCCTCTTAGCAAGAAAGGCGTGAAGGGAGCATCAGGTAGGGGCCTCTGAAATCCCTTCCACTCTGGGTCTACGATCTCACACGACACTCCTGGCCAATTTGTTCACTAACGACTGTCGGGTGACTCCTCCCCAGAGGGTGGGTATGGCTGAAGACACCTTGAACCAAGCCCCCATGGGTGCATGGCAGGGGCGGGGGTCCCAGGAACAGTGGGATGGTGGCTCCCCCTGCCTCCCACCTGCCACCTCTGTGCGTCCTGCCCGTCTCACAGGCCTGATTGTATAACTGCTGGCCCTGGGTTTAGAGCCCAGCGCAGCATGGAGCTTGTAAATCTCTTCTCACATCATGAAATGCCAGCAATTTCACAGCCAGGGATTCCTGTTCTCATAAAGTCCCCACACCAGCAGCCTTGCATCTAAAAGTGTCCTCTGACTGATGGATGGATGTCAGCGCTGCTGCTCTGGAGCCAAACCCGGGGCCAGCAGCCTCCACCACCTGCCTGGCTCCTCCAAAGCCCCCGGGACTGAAGGCAGTGACTGCCAGGCCCGGTGGCCGGGGCTCTGCCTGCAACGTGACTCTTGAACACGTCTCCCGTTGGAGTAGGGGGACAGACACAGCAGCCCCACACTGGGACCTGAGGGTGGATTTGTGTTCGAGACCGAGGGGAGAATACACTGCTAAGCAATAGGCACAGCTGTAACCATGTGAGGAAGTGTCCACTTACATTTCTATTTGCCAGTGACGCTCCACTCTGGCTCCCGTTAGAATGACCCGTGGAGTATTTAAAGGACTTACAGAGAGACGTCGTTCCCACCCACGGAGCTTCGGAGTCAGCGGCATCTAGGATCTAGAAAGGGGCCCTGCGTCTGTGTGTTCCACAGGTAAAGGCCCACTGCCTGGTTCAGAGGCCGAACGGAAAAGAAGCAAGGACATTGTGGCAACCTTCTGAGCTGGTGCCCAGTGAGCCCCACCCCTTGAGAGCGGCTGAGCCTCATGACTCGCCTCTATGACTAGAACAGGGCAGAGAAGATGGAATGGCACTTCCCCTAGGTTACAAAAAGGCTGTGGCTTCTGTTTGGGCACCCTCTCTCCTCCCGCTCTCAGGGAAGCTCGCTGCCATGTTACAAATTGCCCCATGGAGAGGCCCAGGTGACAAGAAATTGATGTCCCCAGTCGACAGCCAGCAAGGACCCGAGGCTGCCAGAGGCCACAGGGTGAGTCTGGAAAGGCGTTCTCTCCCCGTCCAGCCCTGAGGTGACTGCGGCCCCTCTGACACCTTGGTCACAGCCTGGTGGGTGATCTGAGACCAGGCACCCAGAAAAGTGCTCCCAGATTCCTGACCCACAGAAACTCTGAGATGATAAGTGTGTGTTGTTTAAGCCATTATGTTTTGGGGACAATTTGTTAGGCAGCAATAAATAATCAATACAGATGTAAGTAACAAAGCATTAACAGTGGCTTATCTCTGGGCAGTGGGATTATGAGTGACCTGTGTTTTCTTCCTTTTGCTCATCTGTATTTTCTAATCCTATATAATAAAAGGGTAATATGCAAATCGACCAAACGCAGAACAACTGGTCACTATGACGCGCACTGACCACCAGGGGGCAGATGCTCAATGCAGGAGCTGCCCCCTGGCGGTCAGTGCGCTCCCCCAGGGGGAGCGCCACTCAACCACAAGCCGGGCTCATGGCTGGTGAGCGCAGAGGTGGTAGCAGGAGCCTCTCCTGCTTCCGTGGCAGCGCTAAGGATGTCCAACTGCAGCTCATGGGGAGCAGGCCTAAGCCATCAGTCAGACATCTCCCGAGGGCTCCCGGACTGTTAAAGGGTTCAGGCTGGGCTGAGGGTACCTCCCTCTCGCCATCCCCCACACCCCAGAGGGCACGGATGTTGTGCACTGGGCCTCTAGTTGTTTTATATCACCATAGATTTTATTCAAAATGAAAAAACAAATAAATGTCATTTCCAAATTATTTCAAAACAACTTTTAGAGGAAAACAAAGGAGAAAATAATTATGACCTTATGTTAGGCAGAGCTTTCTTAAACAACTCACCAAAAAGAGTGATTCAAAAAAAGATAAATTAGACATTATCAAAATTCAAAATTTTTGCTCTTCAACAAACATTAAGTATTGGTGAGGATGTAAAAAAAAAGTGTAATCTTCATACATTGCTGGTGCAAATGTAAAATTGTGCAGCCACTTTGGAAAACAGTTTGGTGGTTTCTTACAAAATTAAATATAAATTTTCCATATGACCCACTCCTAGAGAAATGAAAACATGTCCACACAAAGATCTATAGGCAAATACTCATAGCAGTATTGTTCTTAATAGGCAAAAACTGAAAACAATCCAAATTTCCATGGACAGATGAATGGATAAACAAAATGTAGTATGTCCATACAATAAGATGTTACTCAGCCATAAAAAGGAACAAAGTCTGATTCATGCTACAACATCACTGAACCACAAAAACAGTACCATAGTTGAAAGAAGCCACAAAGAAAAGAGTACATCCTATATAATAAAACTCGAATATGCAAATCGACCGAACAGGGGAACAATCGGTCGTTATTACGCGCACTGACCAACAGGGGACAGCCGCTCAATGCAGGAGCTGCCCCCTCATGGTCAGTGTGTTCCCACAGCGGGAGCACTGCTCAGCCAGAAGCCCGCCTCACAAGCTCAGCAGCAGTGGCAGAGCCTTTCCCACCTCCAAGGCAGCGCTAAGACCTCTCGGGGGATGTCCACCTGCTGGCTTAGGCCTTCTCCCCGCAAGGGGTCCCAGACTGTGAGAGGGTGCAGACCCACCTGAGGGACCCCTGCCCAGTGCATGAATGTTGTGCACCAGGCCTATAGTAGTATATGATTCTGCTTATACCAAGTGTCTGGGAAAGGTAAATTTATGGAGACAGAAAGTAGGTCAGTAGTGTCTGGGGCTGGAGTGGGAATGCATTTGAAAACAAATAAACAAGAGGAAAAGTTTTGGGGTGACAAAGATGTTCTAAAACTGTGCACGGGGATGGTTGCATGACCATATAAACTTATTAAAAATCACTGAATTATATACTTATAATGGGCAAATTTTGTGTCATGTAAATTATACCTCAATAAAGCTATAAAAAGTTATATTCATAACCTTGGACCCAGTAATTTCATGCCAGGGGCATAATCAGAAATGTACACAGACTTACATCAAGTATGCTCATAATAGTGTTTTTTTTTTTAAGTTAATGAGTAAATAGAAAAAAACATGAATGCTTAGTAATAAATAACAAATGATTACTAAGTGGTGATCCACTTGATAGAATAGTATGCAGCCATTAAAAATGGCATTTACAAAGAAGTTTTAATAACCTGGGGAAATGCCTAGGATAGAGTATAAAGTTGCTCTTATGGCCAGATTTCCCCAAGAGTAAAAAGAGTCTATATATAAATATTCATTTTTAAAACTAGTTAAATTTGTTCTGTGAACATATGTGTCTATATATATATATATATATATATATATATATATAACATAACCAGGTACATATATGAATATAGGGTTGTTTTTCTAATGGACACCTATAAATAGTAAACTGCTGGTGGTTTTATAAGCAATTTCTGTTTTCTTCTTTGTCCTTCATTACCTTTTCTAATCCACCCCCTTACCTCCCCCCCCCCCCCAAAAAAAGCATGTATTCATTTTAAAATCTGGGGGGGAAATGTTTCCAGAAAGGAAAGCAATGGCAGGTCCCTCCTATCCCGGTCAGAGGAGAGGCTGTGGTTTCTTCAGTGAGGGGTACAGCCCTGGGACTCCCCCTCAGGGCTTTCTCTGGCCACTGGAGCCTGTTCTGGCTGTGCCTGCAGGACAGACAGGAAGTGCTGGGAAGCCACGCCCCCAGGGGCAGCCGCAGCCAATGAGGGTGGGAGGTGGTGGATAAACTCCCCAGCTCCCTGGCCCTCAGGAGAGCCCTGGTCTACACCATTTCACAGCGTCTCCGGTGAAGTTAGGCTCCAGTTGCCTACAATGGTAACTTGCTGGATCAATCACCCTTTTCAGCTTTCTCTCCTTCCCTTTCTCATTCCCCTCTTTCCCCATCAGCACTTCCTGGGATCACCTTGCAAATGAACTACATGCATTGAACTTTTTTGTCTCAGGTGTTAATTTGGGGGCAACGTGTTATTAAAGATTGTGTCTAAAAGGCTAGGCAGGTACACACACACCACAGGGGCACATTCATGGCCAGTAGCACATGCTCTGAGCTCCGCTCTCCCTCCTCCACCAGCGCCCCCTCCCCCCTTCTCTTCCCCGCCCCCCCCCGCCCCCCCCCCCCAGGTGAGTCAACTATGCCAGGTTCAAAGTCTCAGGTGCCTGGCAATCAGGCATTAAAGGACATCAGGAGGCAAGATCAAAAAGGGCAGGGGGAGTACGGACGGGACAGACGCAGGTGTGCGTGCAGAATCTATGCACAGGCCAGAGTGCCACTGTGAACTTAAGCTAAGATGACTCTCTGGGACTTACCTGGAGTCTCTGGGCCACCCAGCGTGCTCTCACACAAATTGGTGTCCATTTACCATGTTGTAGACGATGCCCCTTCGATGTGCCTTTGGGCAGTGCACAACCTGAATTCCTGAACATGAGCTGCAAGGCATCATTCATTCAGTCTACGAGCTGCATGCCCGGTGGGAGACCCCCACCTGGTGGTGGGCTTCGGCTCCTCAGACCTGGCCCTGCTCAGTCCAAGCCAGGGGATGGAGCAGAGACTTCCGTGACTTGAGTAGGGAGGGGCTGGGGAGGCAGAATGCAACCCGGCCTCAGCCACCAGGTAGTTCTCTGGGCTCAGACCTGCCAATTAAAGTCCTTGTAGATGAAAGAGGATGGCTTTGTAAGCAGCCGGGCAAGATGAAAGCCAAGCCCAAGTGGTGTTTTCTGGCCTCCTGATGGGAGGATTCTTGGTGCTCCTTATTATGCTCAATCAAGAGCTTGTAATTACAGAAACCCAGAGAGATTCTCCCAGAGGCAGCCACCTGGCTTTGGCTTTCCCTCCTGACTGTCTCTGACAGATCACATGTTCCCATCTCCTCCCGCCTCCCCGCCAGCAGGCATCTGGGGAACATGCACCTTGTCCCAGTCTTCTGGCAGCAGGCCCCACCCACTCCTGGACCAGATCCTGCGTCCCTGCCCCTCCCCAGCCCAGGGGCCAGGAGCCTCAGCTGGGAGCATTGGGACAGAGCAGCCAGGAGCATGAGAAGTGGGGGTGCCCATGGCTCAGGGGGCAAGCAGACCGACAACCTCCAGCCAGGCTGTCCTGCCCCCTGCTTCATGCTACTACCTCTGTGCTCAGCACCCCATGGGAAGGAGAGGACACACCCATCCCACACACCACTATTTTATTTATTTCCTTGTTTTCTATCCCCCGCCCCCCCCCCCCCATAAGAACATGAGCTCCATGAGGAAGAGCTACCATTAGTATTTTCTTGCAGCTACAACACATTCTCACAAACTTAGTGGCTTGAAACAACACATATGTATTATCCTACGGCTCTTAAGGTCAGAAGTTTCACTGGGCTAAAGTCAAGGGCAGGGCTGCATTCCTTCTGGAGGCTCCAGGGGAGATTTCGTTTCCTTGAGTTTTCCGGCTTCTACAGGCCGACCACATTCCTTGGCCGGCGGCTCCCTTCCATCTCCAAAGCCAGCACGCACATCACTCAGACCTCTGCTTCCCCATCACATGTCCTCTCTGACTGCTCTCCTGCCTCCCTCCTCTGCTGAGCGGGACCCTCCTGATTCCACTGAGCCACCAGGTCATCCAAGATAATCTCCCTGCCTTCTGGTCAGCTGATTAACAATCTTCATTCCTCCTTGCCACGTAACATAACATATTTACTGGTTCTGCAGATTAGGTCATGGACGTCTTTGGTAGTGGTAGGGGTCCATCATTCTACCTATTGTATCTTGTTCACTGCTGTATTCCCAGTGTCTGGCACATAGTAGGCCTTCAAGAAATACTTGTTGAATAAATAAGGTAATGAATACATGAATAAATCATTAAGGATAATATTTAATATTATAGTAAACAGTAATCGTGCTTATTAAGTGCCAGGCACTGTTCAAAGTGCTTTGCGTACATTATTAATTCATTTAATCCCCATCTGTTCTGTGAGTTTAATTTTGTAATTATCCACATGCTACCGCTGAAGAAATGAAGGCACAGAGGAGTTGCCTGCCCAGGCTACACAGTGAGTGGTGAAGCTGGGATCTGATCTCAAATCTATTGAGCACGAATTGTGTCTCCTGCCCTGGCCGGGTACGTTACATTTCTGATCTCATTTCATCCTCATGAGAGGCCGGGAGGAAGGTGGTCAGAATGCAAATGCTGATCTTAGGTACGGAATTAAGTGGTGCACTTAGCTGACGGATCCTGATGCATCCGGCGGCTTGGTGACTGGGGCAACCGCCTGCATATTGCTTCTTGAATTTCCTTCAATGCCGATCGAACCAGGACTCAGTGCCCTCCAGGAGACCATGAGTGCTCATGTTCCCACTATGAGGCAGGCTCGTGCCTCAGACCCTGCTCTCTGGTTCTGTTCCTTCTCTATACAACTAGTGCCCAGGCCCCCAGCAGGCCTGTAGCAGACCGTGACCTTCACCTACAGCTGGGCTGGGCAGCTCTGCCTTCTGAAAGCCCGTCCTCCTCCTGGGGACAAGAGCCTGCTTCAGACCTCGCCCAGAGCTGGAGTTGCAGTGCCCGTTTCCTCGATGACAACTCTGGGGACCGTTATAGCTGGGCCCCAGGCATGCCGTGCATGTGCTGGTTGTGCTTGCTCTCCGCATGCTGGTCCCTGTCACTGTTCCCATGACAGGCTGTCCTTCCACAGCCCCTCCCCAGCGGCCTGATTCCCCTGCCAGCCTGCTCTTCAAGGCGTACAGGCCTGCAGGCAGCTCCCACGCCTGGGCCTCGGCGTCCCTCCTGCTCTACAGGGAAAGTGCTGCTCGGGCAGGGAGATGGCACTGTCCCTTCTCGTTTGCATCTTAACCTTTGGGATCAGAGCCAAGAAGAGTGAAGCTTGCCTATGCCTGCCAGCACAGTGGGGCATCACACTGTCTGTTCCTGCCAGCACATTTTTCTAGGTCAATGTCAGGTCAGGGAAATCCAATACCACATGTCCCAACTTTTTATTTGAAAACAGGGATGTTGCTTTCCAAAATAAATAGTGTTTACAAGTAAAGCCTGGAGAAGCTTCCAGCAGAAACGCACTCAGGGGCCAGGCAGGACAGACGCCTCCTGGCTTGATTGCTGTAAACCCAACCCCTGCCCCAGCTCCAGCCCTAGAAGGATAGGCTGGGTTGGGGGAGAGCATGGGTAAATATGTGTACGTGTTAATGTGTGCATGCATGTGCACTTGCACAGATGTGCATATGCATGTTTCCTGAAGGGTCTCTGGGTATGATTAGTGTTTATATGTAAATTGGGAGGGTTACACATGTATACTGTGCGTATCTGTGTGTATACAGGCATGGGCCTTGGGGGAGGGGCGTTCTGCCTGATGGTTTTGCACACCCAGTCCTCTCTGTAGACACCTTCTTCCTCTCCTCACTGCTGCCTCCAGTGTCAGCCCTCGTCCTGAGTCAGGTGCTGGGGTTCAGATTTTGAGATGCTGTAAATGCATCTCCTCCATCCTGTTTCCTCTCGGTGCTCACCCACTGCCCAGTCCCATTAGACGTGGACTTGTTGTACAGACCAGCTGAGGATCACTTCTGGTTACCATGTTGGGGTCCAGCCACTTGAGCTCGTGTCTTGCTAAGGCTACCTTGACTTCAGGGTCAATGCTCAAGGCCCCCCATGCCCGGGAACCACCTGCTTCATCAAACTCAAGCCCCTCGGCCTGCCTTCTGGGAGCTGAGTGATTTTCTTAGCAAACCCTCCTGGTTTCTCCAGGACAACCTCAGCCGGGCTGCCCCTCACTGTGCATTAGCCAGGCCGCTCCCTCCCGCACCAGCCTCTGAGCCTGCCTTTGCTCCCGCTACTCCCCGGCACAGCACCATTCCCCACTGCCGCCTCCCTGCCATCCGCTCTGCCAGCCCACACCCTGTGCTGCCTTTCAGACCAGCTCTGTTCTCACTCCCCGCTCCACCATGAGGCCTTCTCAGATAAGCCTCCCACTCCACAAAAACGCCTTATCTGCCTCATCCGTTGGGCCCTGTATCGCTGGATGACACACTGCCCTGTGCATTACCTAAGAACTGCTTTCAGGTTGCTTCACGGCACTTATCTCGCCCTCCCACCTAGATTGCAATCTCCTTCTAGGCAAGAGTCAAGTCCTGGGCTCTCCTTGAATAAGCTGTGGAACTCAACACAGGTTGGACAGAGTACAAACAAGAGATAAGGGCCTGTGGGTGAGTGGATGCAAGAAGCCAAAGCCGGGGTGGGGGTGGTCAGGCCATAAATCGCATGCCAGGTGTGTGTGGTGACTCACCTGCCCTAACTCATTTAATCCTCGCAATAACTGTGGGAGCTGAGTGATATTATCCCCATTTCATAGATGAGAAAATGGAGGCAGAGAAAGGCTAAGGGACTTCTCCTGGGCCACAGAGCTAGTAAATGGCAAGGTCAGGGTTTAATCCTCGGTCTGTCAACTGTACTTCTTTTTTTAAAAAATATATTTTATTGATTTTTTACAGAGAAAAAGGGAGAGGGAATAGAGAGTTAGAAACATCGATGAGAGAGAAACATCGATGAGCCGCCTCCTGCACATCTCCTACTGGGGATGTGCCCGAAACCAAGGCACATGCCCTTGACTGGAATTGAACCTGGGACCCTTCAGTCTGCAGGCCGACGCTCTGTCCACTGAGCCAAACCGGTTAGGGCTCAACTGTACTTTTTTATGACCTTGCCGCAGCCATATCAGTGGAAGACGGTGTGCTAGAGTCAGAACTTTCTGAAATTCTAAAGCACAGCCTATCCAGCAGAAGTCCAAGTCAGCACTAGGTCAGAGCTGTCCCACAGAACTTCCTGCAATGATGGGAATGTTCATTCCTGTGCTGTCCAATATGATCACCACCAGCCACATGTGGCCAGGGGACACCATAGCCACCTGAAATGTGGCTAGTGGAACGAATGGCCTGGGTTTTCCATTTTATTCTCATTTATTTAAATTTAAATGGCCACCTCTGGCTAGTGGCTACCGTATTGGACAGTACAGCCCTAGATAACAGCTTCCCAACCATGTCCATGCTGAGCAAATACAGAAAACAATAATATACAATGAATGAGGCTGCTTGTTAGTCCGGGCACCTGGCTCAAGGAGTCCTGCCCTTCTGCCCCCACTCAGACTCCCCAGGGGTCAATCTATAATAACAAAAGCATAATATGCTAATTAGACCAGACATCCTTCTGGACAACCTTCTGGACGAAGCCGTGGCTGTGAGGGAAGCCCGGGTCCCGGGTGCCAGAGGGAAGCCAGTGCAGGCAGCCAGGGAAAGGAAGGCCTACTCTGGCACGAATTTCATGCATCAGGCCTCTAGCATTATAATAATAACTTGTAATCCATTCCAGGCACACCAGCACTTAGTGAGGGCCAAGTTCCCTGCCAGCTCTAGCCCCTAAGCCCAGGACACTGAAATCAGAGTGATTATGAAAAATCCCAGCATAAGAAGTCTGCGGGACCTTGTCAGTCCTTACGTGGCAGCCTGTCCCTCCGTTCCCCACACAGTCAGGGCTGGGTCCTGGACAGGTCTGGGAACGGGGTGACTCACTGAGCACAGGGCAGCAGTAATAAATGGAGCCTTCCTGGCCTTCACGGTCACGCAGCCTGCAGCGCCATACTTGGAAAGCAGGACCCTGATCACAGCAACGGAACCCAAGGCCCCCTGTGGCCCTGTGAGAGGGGAGCCCAGGTGCCCAGAGAGGAAGGGACCCAGGCTGCCGCAGGCCATTCTTTTTGGCAGCACTTTGGCGCCACCTCCTGGGCACCGTGCAGAGTGCCAGTGCATACAAACTTGCCTGAAGGAGGCCAGGCCGGGACAGTGCTGGCCATGGGAGCTCTCAGACCTCCCACGCCCCACGCCCCACCTCACGGGGCAGAAGGGGGATGCCTGGCTGGTTGCCGAGGCCCAACTGGGGCACAGCCGTTAGGTCAGCTCCATTCCTGCAGAACCCAGGATCTCACTCACACCTCCATCATGAAACTGCCAGGCCCTGGGTGTCCAGGCAGAAACTGATAGGGGGAGGGCATGTCATAGGAACAGGACCACAGTTGTGTAATGATTATTCATTCAACTTCGTAACTACAGCAAAGAGGTTTTATTACAGGCCCTGGGAAACTGGAGGATGTGTCACAGAAACAAAACAGGGCTGTAAAAAAACAAAATGCCTCAGAGCCCAGATGGGTCCATTACTCAGAAAACAAAATACAACTTGAGAACAGACCAAGGACAGGGCACGCTTTGACTTGGTTGCTGTGCCTGGACCCTGACCCCCTCTGGGAGTTTGCCTCGGGAACGCTGACCATTCTGCAGTCCCAGGAACGGGCTGAGCCGGGTTTTCACATCATAGGAAATTAACTACCTTGTTATCGGACTTCAAGATCCTGGAAAGAGACACACCGACCACGGACCCTGCGGCCCTTACTTATCCTGCCCCCCTTCCCCTTGCACACAGCCCTTCTTCCTTATCTCTATGTAATCAGCCAGCTAGGGGAAGGTGTTAGAGCAAAATTTACCAGATGGCCTGCAGTTCTCTCCATTCTGCCAGCATTATTGGAATAGATGCTCATATATGATTCAACCTTGTCTCTGCTTAATTTGGCTCAGGTAGTGACAGGTGGCCCAGACCCATTTTGTGTCCGGTTTCCCAATCTTGGTGGTGGCTGTCGTGGGGTGACTGGAGGAAGCAGGGCGATGTCTGGGCTGGTCTCTGAGGGTGAGAAGAGTTGGCCGCACATTGACAGGGGAAAGAGAGGAGTTTTCAGAGGAGGGGGCAGCTGGGAGACCACGTCCTGGAGATGAGAAAGAAGGTACCCACTGGGGAAGTGAAGTGGCTCAGGGCCCCAGAGAGTGAAGGATGCGTGTGGGGAAGGGCTGGAGCCGAAGCCACTGGGGTGAGGAGGGGGCAGCAAAGTCCAACTCACCCAGGGCCTTATTTTTTGTCATCCCCACCCCACCGAGCAGACCCCCAGGGTCAGACCCCTAGGGGCTTCTGAGTTTGAGGGGTTTGCCCATGGCTACCCATGACAGATCTGAGTGGCCAGCAGATGCAGTGGTTGGGCACAGAGCCTCTGGACGGCATGGTTTGGTTCTGAGGAGGGGTTGGAGGGGGGGCCCCAGAATGGAGGTGAGAGACTCCGCCACTGACCAGCTTCGTGTCCTGGCGACATTCCTCTCTGGGCCTCAGTTTCCCCATTGGTACACTGCAGGGGTTGACTGATGGTTTCCATCGACTCCCGCTTAATTGGTCTGGGTCCAAAAGTATAGGAAGGGAGTGAGGTACAGAGACGTTTTGCTCTGGGAAATGCCCCCTGCCCAGGAGGTGTGTGGGCCAGGGCTGTCCGGCCAGGCTCCAGTTACATGCGAAGGATGAATGGCCTTCTTAAGAGGAGTCTCCAGTTCTCTCAGTGGGAGATCTGAGGGTGTGAGGCCCACATGGAGGGTTAGATGCCGGCTGAACCAGGGGCCTATGGGGTCTGGGGCTCTTGTTCAGGCTTCAGCCTCACACAGCTTCTCCGCAGCACAGAGGGAGGCCTCTGCCGGGTGCTGGTGTGGAGGGGGAGCCTGGAGCTCTGTCTAGCTCCCAAGTCAGAGGGGCTCACCTCAGGCTTCTTCCCAGGGGCTTCCCAAGCCCTGGAAAGAGGGAAGAGACACCCCACCCTCAGTGAGTCGGGAAACTTTTCTGGGAGCTCCAAAATCAGCAGCATTATTAGTGCTGGAACCTTCTGGTGCACAAGTCAGGACGGCTCCTGGCAATGCTCAGGAAGCTGAGCTGATCCCATCGCCAGTCAACAAACAAGTCAAAAGCACCTCCTGGGTATCAGCGAGCTTTCAGCGGAGCCTCCTATCAACCGGGAGGGAGGGAGCCAGGGCAGGGAAGGGCAGGGCAGGGCAGGGTAGGGTTGGCACTCATTTTGTGGCCATAAAACTGCCCTCCAGGAAGAAACACCGGCAGTCAGCAGTCCAGCCCCAGGTTTCGTAGAAAAGGACAACGAGACCCACCTTAGGGAGTGGCGTGCCCTGAGCCGTGGGGAACATTGGTAACTTCGTGACAGGAGCATCTCCAGACCTCCTCGGGGGGCGGCGTGCTGCAAGAATGAAATACACAACATCAAGGACGTGGCACAGAAAAAAAGGCTGTAAGATATCTTATTACTGATTTTTATTTCATTTACATGTTGAAATGACAAGCTATTGGACATTAAAGACATTAAAAGTTATTTCACCTGTTTCCTTTTACTTTAGCGTGGCTACTAGAAAATTTGATATTAACTGAGTGGTTCGCAGCTGTGGCTCATGGTCTATTTGCATCGGACAGCGCTGCACCTGGCAGGGTCCAACGCTGGCTGGGCCAGAGCACTGTCACCCCGATGTCTAGTCCAGGGGTCCTCAAACTTTCTAAACACGGGGCCAGTTCACTGTCCCTCAGACCGTTGGAGGGCCAGACTATAGTTTAAAAAAAGAACTATGAACAAATTCCTATGCACACTGCACATATCTTATTTTGAAGTAAAAAACCAAAACGGGAACAAATACAATATTTGTATTTGCATTTGGCCCGCGGGCCGTAGTTTGAGGACCCCTGGTTTAGTCCACGGAGTGGGAGAGGGTTGGGACAGACAGGGAACCTCTGAGGACTTCCCCTGTGCCAGGCACGGGGCTAGTTCTCTTAGGCCTCGTTTTACCCTCCCAGCACCCCTGTGCGGAGGATGGGAGCACAGTGACGAGGTGCAGAGCAGGAGGCTTCATTCAAGGCCCTGATTGGGGTCAGGGTGAGGTCAAGGTGAGTGGGGGAGTTCTCGCATGCTTTGAGCTTCTGGGCAGGAAGATGCCTCCTCATCCTCTCTCTCTGCCTCCTGATCGACAGTGTTCCCACTTGACCTCAGCCATGTCCGTTGTGTAATTTGTCCCATGTCTTTTCAGGCTCTGAGCTCTTCTTCTGGATCCAGACACTGTCCCACCAGCGACAGCGAACTTCCCAACCACCACGCTCCGGCCCCGGTAGCCTTCACGGGCTTCAGCCGTGGGGCAGCTTTCAGGGAAGGCAGCTGGGCCTGCTGCCAGGCAGGGACCTGGCCTCGAACCCAAGCAGTGGTCCCAGAGAGCCCCTTTCCAGCAAAGTCAGAATCTGCAGTTCCAGGAGCGCAACCCTTGAGGGACCTACCCTTAGCTCTGGGACCACCCAGGCCTGGTCAGGAAAGTGACCATGGGAACCACAAGGTGGTGCTGTTTCCACCCGCCAGTGACCTCTCACACCTGCATCTCTAACTTTCCAGCATTTGGAAGTTTTCCCTGGACCAGCTGTTGAAATTCTTTCAACTTTCAGCTGCCAAAGGCTATTCAGGCTCAGGAATTCTGCTATGAAAACGGGTCATCTCTGAGTGCACATTTAAAATAAGTCAGGCAGGCTACAAACTCACAGTCCGTCCTCCTCTACAAAGGAATTCTGTGCCCAGAGGCCCTCCTGCACACCTAACGCCTACAAGAGGAATGCACACGAGTCAAGCAGATAGCTCGCAGGTCCACGTGTGTGTGAGCGTGGCTGTCAGAGCCAGCGAGATGTTACCAATTATTTAGCATGGGGTTTTATTTTTATTTTTTTGTTTTAGCTCCAGGAATTTTTATTCAAAAGAAAATCTGACATTGAAGCCAAGTATGTAAAATAAAGGGACTTTTAAGAAAATTATGTGGAAACAGCCCAAGTGCCCATCAGTAGATGAATGGATTAGAAAACTGTGGTACATCTACACGATGGAATACTACGCTGCTGTAAAAAAGAAGGAACTCTTACCATTTGCAACGGCATGGATGGAACTGGAGAGCATTATGCTAAGTGAAATAAGCCAGTCAATGAAGGAAAAATACCACATGATCTCACTCATTCATGGATAATAAAGACCATTATAAACTTATGAACAATAATAGATACAGAGGCAGAGCTGCCTCGAACAGACTGCCAAACTGCAGCGGGAAGGCCGGGGAGGGTTGGGGGGCAGGAGGGAGGGGGGTAAGAGATCAACGGAAGGACTTGTATGCATGCATATAAGCATAACCAGTGGACATAAGACACTGGCGGGTAGGGGAGGCCAGGGGATTGTCAAGGGCGGGGGGAAAAAAGAAAAGACACATATGTAATACCCTTTGTAATACTTTAAGCAATAAAACAATTAAAAAAATAAAAATAAAAAATTAAAAAAAAAGAAAATTATGGATGCTTCAGTTGCAGATGTGAGGGTAGAAGCATCTTCCAGTGAATAGTTTCTGGAGCAAACGTTGCAAACCATCAGCCTAGTCCCACTGTCTTACCAGCACTTCGTAGTAGGGGAAACTGAGGCTCAGAAAGGAGGAATGACCTATTCAAAATCACACAGGCACTTTCACATGCTTTTGTTTTCAAGCTAAGACCCAAAGGCAGGTGTTTTCACTGAAAAATAAATACAGTTCTGTTTTCTCTGACCTATATCCAGACTGTCTTCAGATAACGGCGCCCACCCGGGGCAGAATGAAGGGAATGCATGACACCCTTTCCGCCTCCATGTCCCTCACGATGCCCCCGAGGGACAGGAAAGGCAAGGATATGACCCAGGGATCAGAGGAGAAACCAAGGCACAGAGAACTGACCTGACTTGCTTTTGAGCACAGTGGATGAGCGTCAAAAAAATAGAGGAAATGATTAGCACCCAGGACTCTTGTGACAATTCTACACAATGGTCTGGAGTTGGATTTATTCTAGACTTGGTGGGGGGGGGGGGATTTTTTTTAAAGGAGGAGGATGTTAGGTATCGGTTCTCAAGCTGACTAAAATATAAAAGTGCTCCTTAAAAATAGAACCCTGCTGCCCTGACTGGTGTGGCTCCATGGTTACAGTGTTGGCTCATACACTGAAGGGTCTCAGGTTCGATTCCTGGTCAAGGGCTTATACCTGGGTTGCAGGTTTGATCCCTGGTCCTGGTCAGGGTGCATGCAGGAGGCAAACAAAGTGTCTCTCTCATGTCGATGTAGCTCTCACTCTCACCCTCGCTCTCACTCTCTAAAAGTCAATGGAAAAAACATCCTCCAGTAAGGATTAAAAATAAATACATTAAAAAAAAAAAAAAGAATAGGACCCTGCCTTCCTCATTTGTTTTTCTAATTTTCAGGGCCAGGCATATTAGCCAGTATATTGTAAGCCTCTAAATACCCATTGAATGATTGAATAGATGAGACATAGACACGTCAATAGATACATTTGGCTCATGAGACGAGAAATTAAGATTCTGCACATGTTAGTGCCATTTCCATAATCCACCAGACAGAAAGCCTTGGGAGATGTCTCGAGAGGAGGGGCGCTCACCGCACACAGGGCTGTGCTGATCCTTCTTCCTGTCTGAACAGTACCTTCTGGAAAAAGGCAGCTTCATACAGGGCAGGGCTCCTGCCACATTTTTAATGTTCAGATCATTCATTTAGCTAATATTTTCCACCCACCTGCCAAGGGTCACTGTGCCTTAGGCCCTGAGCGGACAGAACAGAGAAGCCAGAGAGCATATTTAATGATAGACTATTTCAGGACTTCGATTTAAAATGAGAACATTTAAAAGGAGCTGTGTGATCTTGAACAAGTACTGACTCATAGTGTAGGTGGGGACAGGAGAAGCAATCGTTAGCGATTCAGTCCAGCAGCGACTCCCCCTAACCTGTTCAAGGACAAGTGCTGGGTGAGTGGCGGGGCAGGATGAGTAAGCCGGGTCGCGGAGTTCGCCAGATGGATGGGACAAGACAAGCCCCTAAGTACAATATGACCTTTTACTCATGGTTACGTAATCCCGCACATCCTCTTCACACTCACCCCTACAAAAATGGAATCCTATTGTACATATTTTCCTACAGTCTTTCCATATTAACACATTATGAGCAGCTTCGTTCATTCTAAAGACTTTGCATTCATCCTTCAAATACTTCCTGGGTGCTTACCCTGTACCAGGCACCATGCTGCCTGTTGTATATATAATACAGAGCTAAACATGGTTCCTGCAATCAGGTACTTAAACCATATGAAGGTACCATAATTCCGTAAATCATTTCCCTGTTGCTAGAGGTTTCTATTGTCACATTTTTTTCTTTGTAGGGAAGGATAATGATCGCTAAGATTTACTGAGCACCTACTATGGGCCAGGAACTAGGAGAAGCACTTCATGTGGGTAATTCTATTTCATCTCGGTAAACAGCCCACTGGTGTAGGTTCTACTGTCGATGGGGAAAAGGGGGATAAGGGTTTAATAAGTTGTTCATGTAGCTATCATGTGGCAAAGCCAGGATTCGAACCCAGGCATTTTGACCTCCGAACCCAGACTGTTCCATCAGTTGGAACAAAGTGATAGTGAACGAGCTGATTCATACACTTTTTTTCTGAAGGCTAAGATATTAGAAACTGGAATTAGTGTGTCAAAGGGCACACAATATTTTTATGTCCCATAGAAGTGAGCTTTAAGACCTAAATGAAAAGATCGGCTATGAATTGCTGCACGATCATTTCTGTGGCCGATTATGACTGTTGTCCAACGGGGCAGCCACCAGCCTCCTGTGGCTGCTGAGCACTAGGAAGGTGGCTAGTTCAAACTGAGACGTGCTGAAAGTACCTCAGAATTTCAAGACTCAGTATGAAAACAAAGTATGTAAAATATCTCATTGGTGAGTTCTATACAGGGGTGGGCAAAAGTAGGCTTACAGTTGTGAGTACAAGAAACAGTTTATTCTTGCGTTATTATTTATTGGTTATTGTATTATTTTCCATACAAACAACTGCAAACCTACCTTTGCTTCCCCCTGTATTGGTTACATATTGCAACAATAGTATTTGGGCTGTATTAGGTTAAATAAACTATATTATTAAAATTTTTGGTACCTGTTTTTTTTATTTATTTAATATTTATTTATTTATTTATATTACTTTTGTTAATCCTTACTGGAAGATATTTTTCCCATTGATATTAGAGAAAGTGGAAGAGAGGGAGTGAAGGGGGGAGAGGAGAGAGAGAAACATCGATGTGAGAGAGCCACGTGCGCCCCAGAGGGACAGGGAATCTGCCGCTTAGGTTTGTGCCCTTGACCAGAATCAAATCTGAGACCCTTCAGTTCAAAGGCCGGCACTCTATCCATCTGGCAACACTGGCCGGGGCTGTTTCTTTTTATTTAAATTTTACTACTAGAAAATTTAAAGTCACACTTGCATTAAAGGGTGTTGGATTAAAGAATGGACCCAAGGATGGTGTGAGTGGAGGCTGGGAGGCCCTTTGAAAAGTTCATGTGCAGATAATGAGCACAGGCCTGGACTAGACACGGTGGGAGTGGGGTGGAGCTGAGGGGCCGTGCCAGCCAGGGACTGAGGTTTGAGCTGGTGTCCAGGAAAAGAGTGGATATCAGACTCCTGGTTTCCTGCCTCTGTAACACCTCCCGCTCTCCCCCTCTCCCCCTCTCCCCCTCTCCCCCTCTCCCCCTCTCCCCCTCTCCCCCTCTCCCAGGCCTGCTCTTCTAAGTGGAAGCCCCTGCCCTCACCCGCGAGGCTGAGCCAGTCTCCCAGTTTCCAAGGTTACTCCTGAACCACAGCAATGTACTCCAAAGCCTCCCAAGCCCCAACAGCTTGGTATCTAGTTGCCCTCCCCACCCCTACTTTTTAAACCAGTTCAGAGATAAGAATAAGTCAACATTCATTTTGCACCTCTGCCAAAAGCAAAAAACAACATGTATGAGGAGAGACTGTTCCACCATCATAATTATAATGTTTCTTACTCACTTAGTATAAACCAGCGGTTCTCAACCTGAGGGTCGCGACCCCTTTGGCGGTCGAACGACCCTTTCACAGGGGTCGCCTAAGACCATCCTGCATATCAGATATTTACATTATGATTCATAACAGTAGCAACATTACAGTTATGAAGTAGCAACGGAAATAATTTTATGGTTGGGTCACAACATGAGGAACTGTATTTAAAGGGCCAGAAGGTTGAGAACCACTGGATAAACAGTGGGGGAAACATCCAACCCTAAAGCAGATCTTTCTTCAACAAATTGTTGTGGCTTATCTCATTCTTTTATTTATTTATATGTATATAAAATCGATTTCAGAGAGAAAGGGAAAGGGAGAGAGAGAGAGAGAGAGAGAGAGAGAGAGAGAGAGAATCATTGTTTGGCTGCCTCCTGCGCGCCCCTACTGGGGATCAAGCCCACAACCTGGGCCTGTGCCCTGACTGGAATCGAACCATGACCTCCTGGTTCATAGGCTGAGACTCAGCCACTGAGCCACGCTGGCCGGGCTCTCACTCTAATACATAAATCTTATTCTTATTCTCAATGAGGGTTAAGTGATATCTGGCCTTTCTATGAGGATACAAGTCATGGACTGGAAGTACCTGTTTAAAGGTATTGCAAGGTTAAGCTTGTTTGTAAAAATGTGGCAAGGGACAATTGTTGGGAAACTTTTTCCACAAAGAAAAAAAAAAGTGAAAGTAACTATAACTCTAGGCCCAAGACTCTATTGCTGCAGAATTTCTTATGTGAGGACCAGAGATCGGTAGTTTAAAAGCTTCCCAGAAAATTTTAATGTGCTATCCAGTATTGAGAAATACTGGCCCAAATTAATAACTATGGCCACTACACATGACCTGAATTTTTAAAAATCCTCACTGGAGGATATGTTTTTGCTGATTTCTTTTTTTTTTTAAGAGAGAAAGGAAAGTGGGAAGAGAGGGAGAAACATTGACGCATGAGAGAAACCTTTCACACCTCCACCTCCACCGGGGATGGAACCTCAGCGACATCTCAGGGCACAGGAAGGCTCTCCAACCAACTGAGCCACACTGGACAGGGCTCACCTGAATTTTGAGTAAAATCTCCTCTTGATTGCGGGTTCCACATGCACAAGAAAAATTAGTTCCATATGGAAAAAAAGGTAACTGTTTCTGTGTTTCAGTTTAATGTACAGTGAAGATTGGCGAAACTAAATGCTTTCTCTTTTTTTCCCTACAAAAATAAAAACTATGCTTTTTCCCCCTCTGAAGCCAAAGGGTCCTTATGACTTTGATTACATTTAGTTTTAAATCCTAGCTCTAGAAATTCTCTCTCTCTCTCTCTCCCTCCCTCTTCCCCTGGAACCATCAGCTTCCCACTTTAGGATGTATCCAGCCATCAGCTCATTAAGGCAGGCTGCTCTCCAGCACCCATTTGCCCTGTTTAGATTTGGGTCTGCCCTGCTTGCCCTAACCTGTGTCAGGTGCCACATCCAAACCTGTTTCTAATCTGCTCACTTTTTATCATCTCCCTGTTTCTGACCTCACCTCACCTTGGATGTCACAGTCAGCCTGCTATTTTTTTTCCCCAGCTCTGCGGTGTGAATATCAGTGGTATTCTATAAACACCTTTCTTTGTCCACCTGGCTTCTGGGCCCCTCTTCATTCTCCATTTTCTTTTCTTTTTTTAAAAAAAATATATTTTATTGATTTTCTACACAGAAGAAGGGAGAGGGATAGAGAGTTAGAAACATCGATGAGAGAGAAACATCGACCAGCTGCCTCCTGCACACCCCCCACTGGGGATGTGCCCGCAACCCAGGTACATGCCCTTGACCGGAATCGAACCTGAGACCTTTGAGTCCGCAGGCTGACGCTCTAGCCACTGAGCCAAACCAGTTTGGCCATTCTCCATTTTCTTGCACAGATCTTTCACCAGTCTCTCCTCTCTTAAAAAAAAAAAATGTTTTTATTGATTTCAGACAGAAAGGGAGGAGAGCGAGATAGAAATATCAATGATGAGAGAGAATCATTGATTGGCTGCCTCCTGCATACCCCCCACTAGCCTGCAACCCGAGTGTGTGCTCTGACCGGGAATTGAACTTTGATCTCCTGGTTCATAGGTCTACGCTCAACCCCTGAGCCATGCTGGCTGGGCCAGTCTCTCCTCTCTTGATTCTATAATTTAAACCCAATCGAGAATGTTTGGTGATAGTTGCTGGCAGACAGTAGAATGTAAAATTTGGAAAGCACTTCAATTTTATTTGGTTTTTAACAGATAGCGTTGGCATCACCTAGGAAATTGTGTGTGTGTTTTCCCCTAGGAAATCGTTAGAGATGCAAAATCTAGGAGCCTGTGTTTAACACCCAACGCCCCCTGCCCCAGGTGACTCCAATGCTGGCTCATGTGTGAGAGCCACCAGCTGGAAAGGTGATGGGAGCTGGTTGTGCTGCCTGGCAGTGGGCAGCCCAGGGCCAGCAGGGTGAATTTTCAAAGCAGCATAGCAAGCTAGCAAGGGGTGATTGTCTTGCAGAGAATACTAAGCAAATAGACCCACTCCACGTGTCTGCTCCAGGTCGAGAAGGAAGAGCCAGAGGAATATAAATAAGACACAATGTTAGCAGTGTCTGTCCAAATTGGTCCTAAGTAGGAAGTCTTGTTAGAGGACCTTGGACACGCCTCTCCTTTGAATCTTGCAAACATTTGACCAGAGGGCTGGATGGACTTCACATTGCAGAAAGGAATGTGCAGACCCTGAGCGGGAAAAGAAAAGGAGCCTAGGATGTGAGAGCCTCCGCAAGGACCTGGGCTTGGATGGGAGCGTGTTTCTGATGTGAACTTCTTCTGACCTGGCCATCCTGGCGACACCGTGCGCCAAGACAGATAAAAGGTCTGCCTGCGTAAACAGAAAAGCGCTGCCTGCCTCAAGACGCCCCATAACCCTTCGTGGTCTAAGCGAAATTACTGTGGGCTCTCCCTCACTCTGCCTTCCTTCCCTGGCGCTACCGCTGAGCACACACAAAGGGAGCTCTGTTTCCTGCTCCCTTTTCAAGAACCTTGTTGCCCAGGCCTGGTAATGGTGCTGAGGATGATAGTATCTTAATAGCTAGCACTCACTGATGCTCACTGCAGGCCAAGCTCTTTGCTGAGGGCCTTAATGAACCATTTTTTTTTTTTTTTTTTTTTTGGTCAGACTTGCCATGGGTAGATGCCATTCCTGTCCTCCTTTAGAGATGAACAAAGTGGGGCTCAAAGTGGAGAGACTTTCCCAGTCACCTGGCCAGAGAGTCGCTCAGGGCGGGGGCTGCTCCAGGGCCCCTGCCCTTGACAATGACACTGCGGTTCCTCCCAAGGAGGACTTCTTTCGTAAGGTTGGCTTTTCGTGCTCTCTTTTAATAAAAAAGAAATTATTTAAAAAATGGGAAAACAATGGTTTAGAGAGATAAATGAGCTTATCCAAGAAATCTGGAAGGTAACAAAAGCAGGACTAAAAACCAGTTTTTCCCCACACCACGGTGTCCCCACCACTGCCTTCTTTGGCTGAAGTCCCTGGCCACAGACAGAGACCCACTTCCTTCCCCCGTGGAGCTGCCTGAGCTTGTGAGCGGCCAGATTGCAGAACAATTCAAAGTCTGGGTCCAGGAGTTCAAGACACCTGCTGGGATCCCTGGCTCTGACCTTGGGCAAGCTGCATTACCTCTTTTTTTTTTTTTTTTTTTACCCCATTGTCTTTGAATCTGGTTGTAATTTCCTTATATACATTAAATTCAGTACATAGTTCTGTGAGTTTTAATGAATGTATATCAACACCCTCTGCCTATCACCACAGCCAAGGCATAGAATCCCCCAAATGTTCCTGTATCCCTTCACAGTCAACCCCTCCCCAACCCCAGCCTCTGGCAACCAATGGTCTGTTTGCAGTCGCTAGTGTTTTGCTTTTTCTAGAACCGTGGTCGGCAAACCGCGGCTCACGAGCCACATGCGGCTCTTTGGCCCCTTGAGTGTGGCTCTTCCACAAAATGCCACGTGCGGGCGCGCATGTACAGTGCAATTGAAACTTTGTGGCCCATGCACAGAAGTCGGTATTTTGTGGAAGAGCCGGTATTTTGTAGAATCTAGAACATCATATATATATATATGGAATCAGTATACAGTCTTTTGAGTCTGGCTTCTTTCACTGAGAGTAATGCACTAGAGATGCATCTGCTTTGTCATTTGTGTAAGTAACTCATTCCTTCCTATTGCTGAACATCGGATCTTAGCATAGCAGAAGCCAACAGCAGCCACCCTGCATCACTGGATACACCCTGTCAGGCAGTTGGAAACACTACTTATTGCATCTTCGTTCATTCTCATCAGATCGGCACCACTGCCTTGGAGATCATGGTAGTGAAGGTGACTGGAAACCTCAGATTCACAAACATCCCTGCGGGACTTCCCAGGTTATCTTCCTAGCGATAGCAGGTGTGAGCTCGGGGCCCTGCGGCTCGGGCACTAACATGTCCGTTAGCTAGAGAACCCTGGGCTATTCAGGCCCTGGCCGTCAGGATCAGAGCCAGAACCTAAACCCAGGACTGTGGGGCTCCATTCAGCCTTCTTTCCACTCCTCCAGCTGCTTCCAACCACATCCTGGGAAAGAAGCTCTGCGGCCTGACCACACGGGTCCCCAGATGGGCGGGGAGCCTGTTGGGGTGGGAGGAGAACGTTTAGTTGAGACCTGATGAGAACAGAATCCGCAGCAAGGACCACTCCAAAGTGTAGCCTGTGGGGCCCCACCTCACACTGACTGAGTCAGCCTCTTCAAAGGACACCCAGGCGTCAGCAGTGCTTACTGAGCTTCACGGGAGATTCTCTGACGGACCCAGCGTGCTGTCCCCCCAGCCATGGAGAGAACTGGGTAGAAACACATTTCTGCACATTCTTCCTCCACAGTTGCCTAAAATGTCAATTTTGTGCTTTCCCTTTTTTGGCATTGGATCCACCAAGATTCTCTTGCTCCTTAGTCATCCTCCTCCACTGCAGACACACATGCAGGCATATGCAGTGCAGAGCATGAATCCACCTGCTGGATTAAAAAAAAAAAAAAGCAAGACAGCCAGGCTCAGGGCTCATCCCTCCTAAGCCGTGTTCCCAGGGTGATGGTCAGGAATACGGTCCTCTGGGTCGCTTTTGTTCACCCACCCACGGAAACTTGGCAAAGTCCGTGTGTGTTTTGGATATTCAGTGGCTGTTACTCATGGAAACCCTGAATCCACGTGAACACTCTTTCCAAAGCCAGATGGAGTTTCCATTCAGAAAAATCTTGGCACCAGTTTCATCAGAACAATCACCCGTTCCAGGCAGGACCTGGGAAGGCTCAGTGAAATCGGGGGCTGGCACTGGGGGGTCAGGGGCCCTCTGGCAGCGGGGAGTAGGCCCTTGGCTGGCATTTCCCTGTCCACAGGATCTGTGGCCCTCTGTTTCTAATCCATGGGACTCAGAGTGTGGCAGTCATCTTCTCTAAGGCAAACCTTCCTTGAAAAGGATTGCCTTGTTAAAATACAGGCGGCCCCACCCCAGACAGTTCGGTTGCCAGTAAGAGAAAGTTACTAAACCCAGCTCCAACAGAAAGGGAAGAATCCAAAAGCATCTCCCAGAGTCTAAGGGCAGATGGTGCAGCTGGGTCTCAGCTTCACAAAAGATTACAACCAAGAACCGGAATGACACCATGGAGTGAGTGAGGCAGCTGCTCTCCCCCCGTGACTGCCCCATCCCTCCCCCTCTCAGGCTCCCGGAATCTCACTTCTCTGAATGTCCCATCCCCCTCATTCCCTCTCTCTCTCTGACTTTCTCCATATTGACTTCTGTCCTCAAGCAACTGAATGGTGGCTCCAGTCTCAAAATCCAAGAAAGAATCTGATGAGTCAAGAAAGAAGCCAATCTCCAATCTAGTCCATGTAAACAGACTGAGCGGTAGGTCATCCATGTGGACACCACACAATGCCCCACTCCCCCCCAGGGCTCATGGCCCCAGGGATGGACAACCCCCAGGGATGCTCTGGAGTTAGCTTTTGTTACTTTCTTTTTATTTTATGTATGTATTTATTTTTAATTTATTTTCAACTACAATTGACATACAGTATTATATTAGTTTCAGCTGTACAACATAGTGGCTAGACCAGGGGTGGGCAAACTTTTTGACTCGAGGACCACAATGGGTTCTTAAACTGGACCGGAGGGCCGGAACAAAAGCATGCATGGAGTGTTTGTGTGAACTAATATAAATTCAAAGTAAACATCATTACATAAAAGGGTACGGGGTTTTTTTCTTTTTTAGTTTTATTCATTTCAAAAGGGCCGGATCCGGCCCGCGGGCCGTAGTTTGCCCACGGCTGGGATAGACATTTACATACCTTACCAGGTGATCGCCCGGGTGGGTCTAGTCCCCACCTGATACCACACAAAGTTGTTACTGATATATTGACTATATTCCCTGTGCTATACTTACATCCCTGTGGCTATTTGTATACCTGGCAATTTGTACTTCCTCACCCATTTGTTGTTGTTTTCCTTTATCGCCAGTTTCTCTCTGTCTTTTCCTCCATCTTACTGTCCTGGCATTGCCTGCTTACTTCTCTGTTTTTTCATAGACTATAGATTCCTTGTGGGCCAGGATCCCCGCCTCTGGCAGTCTCCTCATTCATTCAGCATCTCCTCATCAAACGCTAACTCTCTGCAAGCCCCGGCTGGACTGTAGATGGTCGCAGGGACAAGCATCCGCATCCCGTGCAATCTCACATGGCTTGCACTTTGGCAGGGAACACAGATATCAAATAGCTGTGCAGGTGTGTTATCTCTCAGCCTACTCTTCACATTTTCCCAAGTTATGTTTAGTTCAGTCTATTTAAGATGGAAGGGAAAGAAAAAGAGAGAAATGTGTAAGCAAACTTCCCCTGGTCTAATTAATTATTCTGAATGGTTAAAATGTTAAAAAAAAAAAAAAATCAGTGCATACTAGTCACCTATCCCGACTGAGTGCCCAGAAGTTCTGGATTTCTGAGGTTGCCTTGTTTGTGTACTGTTCCCTCCCCTGGAAAGGGAACAGATAAGCCTTATCTGCTGCCCAGAGCCATTAACTGGCTCCAGCTTCCATCCACCCAGGAGGAAAGCTCCCAACCATTCAAGCAGACAGAGGGCCTTTCATGAAGGGAAATGCCCTCCACCTGAGCCTTGTGTGGGCCCTCCCACTCCTGCCTTTCACCTCGTGGCGATGGAGGCCACCCCTGGGCCTTTGGGAGGTGAGCCTTTCTGTCAAGAACAGACCTAAGAAAAGTCTGCTTGGCCATAAGAGGTTTCTTGTTTTGTTTTGTGAGTGGGGGGTGGGGAGCTTGTCTTTTGCATTGTGTTTTGTTTTGTTTCAGTGTTTTCACAGACTATTTTAAATACACCAGAAACAATACAACAGACACACCCATAAACCCACATGTAACTACTCAACTGTGATGATTAAACAGATGTGACTATTTGGACCCTTTTGCTACAGAACTCCTCCACACACTCTCTCTTAAAGAGAAATAAAAAAGTTATAAGAGCAACTGAAGATGGTCCCCATCTTTTCCCCTGCTTTCCACCTTAGAGGCAGCCTGCACATTTCTGGATATTTTTTTTTAAACTATATTTGCACCATCCATAAACAATATGTACTGTTGTTTTGTGTTTTCAAAATACACACAAATAGCATCCTGTACATACCACTTTGCAAATTGCCTTTTTCCACTCCGCATTATGTTTCTTTGAGATTTATCCATGTTGTTGCCTTAGAAATATTGTTCATTACTTTAACTGCTGTATTCTGTTGTCTGTAGAAATCCCAGGCTATCCATTTTCCTGCTTCAGTCAGCATCTTTACACACAACACCTCCCAGCCAGGTTTATAGCAGAGGAGTTTGACAGTGAAGGGTGAAGGCCCTGGAGCCAGATTCCTAGGTTCAAATCCCAGTTCCATCACTATGCGGCCTTAGGAAAGTGCCCTTATTTGCAAAATGGGAATAGAAATAGCACTACCAACCTCAGAGGTTAAGAATTACGTGAGTTACGCCTGTTCCTGGCACATAGTGAGTGCCCAGTAGTGGTGTTGCTGTATTGATATATCAATAGCTGTTGTTATAAAGCCCATCCGTTTCTCAGGGACCAAGAGTGTATAATGGCTCTGGTAATGGAAAAGGGAGCAAGCTCCTGGCTCCTGGGGGTGGGGGGAAGAGGGAGCAGGGGGGAATGGGCCAGTGACCAGGTAGATCATGACAAGGCAGGGCTGCAGTGGGGAAGCACTTGGTGCTGGGGCAATGTCCAGATGGGAAGAGTAATAGGAAGAAATAGGAGGAGGTTTGACACATAAAACACTTGTTTATTAAAAAAAAAAAAAATGTGTGAGGCCCTAGCCTGTTTGGCTCAGTGTATAGAGCGTCGGCCTGTGGACTCAAGAGTCCCAGGTTCGATTCCAGTCAAGGGCCCATGCCTGGGTTGCAGGCTCGGTCCCCAGTAGGGGGAGTACAGGAGGCAGCCAATCAATGATTCCCTCTCATCATTGATGTTTCTATCTCTCTCTTCCTCTCCCGTCTTCTCTGAAATCAATAAAAATATATTTTAAAAAATGTGTGAGTAATCCCTGATCTAGGCACTCATATAACTTTAAAAAATATAGCGATTGCCACCTGTTCTAGGTCCTGGGGAGACTGCTGTGAATAAGTCAGTTCTGTTCCCATTATGACAGCCAACACACAACCCACAGGGGCCGCACGATTCCCACACGCAGCATGCTTGTTAACCATGAGATACACTTACAACTATAACCTCCATCTTACATTGGCGCGCACTGGAGCGCAGACAGACCTGGTAACTTGGCCAGCTAGAGGAGGTCTCAAAGAGCAGAGCTGGGATTCACGGGCAGCCTGGCTGCGGCTGACTGGCATTAACCACTCTGCCCTCCTCAACAGGCCTGCTGGCACTCTCCTGACCTATTCCGGGAGCTACAAGTGGGTTGTCTTGGCTGGAGTACGGAATCAACCATGGCAGCCTGATAAAGGTCAGCCTTTGATGGGCCCTGAACCCCAAACTGAGGGGCTGGGATTTCACCCTGCAGGGCTGCATGCTGAGTGGAGGATGGCTGGGAGGGGGCCAGGTGGGACGCAGGAACAACCTCTTGCCCGTGCCCCTTCGGTACGCTGTGGCCAGAATCCAGGCCAGAGATGACAATGGACAGAGATGACAATGCTGCGGGGCCCCTGGGATTCAGGGAAGGCGATGCCTCCAACAGCGTGGACCGCGGAGGCAGAGGAGGCCGGCCTGGGGCGAGGGGTCGCCGGCGCCGAGCTGGCCAATGGCGAAGGGCTGGGCGCGGCCCCTCCCCGGGGGCGGGGCCTGCGGGCGGGGCGCTTGGGGCTCCCTCGGTACCCGCGCTGCGGCATCCCCACGGCGCTCCAGCACCCGGCCCGCCCACCGCGCCGCTCCAGCGCCCGCAGCCCCGCGGCGGCCTCCGGCGAGGCCTGGCAGGTCCCGTCCGGAGCACAGCTCTGTCCAGTCGGGTGGGTGCGGGGCAGCGGCGAGGATGGCGATGGCTTCGCTTGGCACGCCTGGCTGGGAGAGGGGCCGGGCGCTGGACTCGGGTTCGACCCAGCGGGGAGTTGCGCGCTGACCCCCTCAGTGGGACTGGGGTAGGGTTGCGGTGGCCGCACTAGAGCTGCGCTCTGACCTGGTCAAGGAGAGGGCAGGGCTCGAGCCCGCTGAGCCCAGGAGGTGGGGTGAGCTGGGGGCCGCTAGCCTAGGGGACCCGGGTTCTGGTGCTTGGGCAGGGGGCCATCTCTAGGGGCGGGGGCAGAGCGCAGCCTGTGCGTGAGAACGGAGGGAGGAATACGGCGGGGATCCGCGCGCTGGGGCGCTGGGCTGGATTCGGGGGTTGCGTCTGGTTCCGAGGGAGCTGCATCCCGGGGGGACTCGTTTCGTTCCCGGGGCGGGGGGAAGGGAGGCGGGGAAGAGGGGCGCCGGGGGCGGGCCGGGACTCGGTGCCGGGGCGGGGGGGCGGGGCGGTGAGGCTGGCGAGGGGGTGGGCGCACTCTGACAGCGGTTCCTGGACACAGGCGGAGGCAACGGCTCTGGGCGCAGCGTGGAGATGGGGCGGCCTTGGGGCACCCTGCTGTGCCTGCTGCTAGCAGCGATCCCCACAGCCCCCGTGCCGGCTCCGACTCCGACTTCGGCTCCGGTCGAGCCTGGCCCGGCTCTAAGCTACCCGCAGGAGGAGGCCACCCTCAACGAGATGTTCCGCGAGGTGGAGGAACTGATGGAGGACACGCAGCACAAACTGCGCAGCGCGGTGGAGGAGGTGGGTGCGCCCGGAGGGCTCTGGGGAGACTGGGCGGCGGGAGGAAGCAGGCTCGGAGCGCTAGCCAGGGTCCTCGGTTCCGCCCAGGGGCCGGGAAGGGCCGGCGGCAGATTCGGAGGAACCTGGAGGCAGCTCGGGGTGATCCCAACTCCCACCTCGTCCGCCTTTCGGCCAAAAGACGGGATCTGAGCCTGTGCCGGGGAGCCTCTGGCCGGACCCACCCACCTGTCGGCAGGCTACCCTCCCCCTGTTGTCACGGGGGCTTGCCAGGCCCCTGGTATTCCAACCTCGCGGTTTTGCTGAGAGGCCCAGGAAGCTCGGGGCATCTCAGGTTCCAGATGTCCATTGGGCTTTGAGCTTGTGTCATCTTCCTGAGACACAGCGAGGAAGCCATGTGGGGACCAAGAGCCTGAGCTTTGCTAATCTTCTGTCTGGGCTTCCCCTAGTGCCATGGGGTCAGAGAAGGGACATTGGAATCCTGAGCCCAGCAGTGAGACTTACCAGGGGGTGGTGGTGGAGGAGGAGAGGGAATGGGAAAAGTAACCCCCCTCCACCCCAAGCGTGTTTTGGAGTCAGCCCTGGACTCCAGGTCCTCTTCTGCCTCTCACTAGCAGGATGACATTGGACAAATCCCTTAATATTCTGTGCCTCAGAATATTCCTGTGGTAATTAAATGCCAGGATCTGTGTGGGCACCTGGTATATAATATGTAGCAGTTGTGAGTATCAGCTATCAAGTACCTAGGCAAAACTACCTGGGTTCTTTCTTCCATCACCTCCCAGGTCCAAACACTATGGTTGGCATCCTCTGTGGTAGGGACACCATACTGCCAGGGCTGCCAGGCCAGGAGGTGCAGCTGGCCCAACTCTCCCGGCACAGCGGTGGGGAGCGACCCCTGGTTCCTGGGGTGGGTGGGCACAGTCACTGTTGTCGGTCCCAGCTCTGTCTGCAGGCTGTCTTTGGAGAGAAGGAGTTAGCAACAGACCAGATGTCTAGGCTGATGGGTCAGGTGTCTTCACATCCATTTGGGCAAAGCCTCCGGAGCTGGCTCTGATCCATCAGGAGAAGTTGCTTTCTCCACCCACCCTGTGTGGTTAGGGGATATATCCCCTTCCTTCCATAACAGTCAACCTGGAGTTTTCAGGGAGGGGGACACTGGATTGGGGGGCAGTTGCACGGGCATCAGTACCTGAACATTCACTGCCTGGCCCAGGTTCCTAAGCCCACGGACCATCTGTTTCCTGTGAAAGCACAAGAATCATGACATCGAACAACTAAAGAGGGAGGGGAGTCACCTAGGCCCACTGTCTCCCAATGCTGCACCTTCAAATTAAATCGAGCTCATGATGCTTCTGGTTTCCTTCTCTGGATTCTAGAACTTTCCCTCCTGCACATGGATCCTCAGTGAAACTGACTAGGTCACCAATGTCTTTATTCAATGTGACCCTGTCCGTGTAGCGTGGTCCTCCGATGGTAGCTCCTGGTGAGGGAGAGGGGGGAGCAGCAGGGCCTCTGCAGGCTCTTCATTGATCAGAGCAGTTCGGGGCTCAGCGGGACCTTAATGGCAGGATCCACGCTATGGGAATTGTCCATGTTGGCTCTGCCTGCACACCAGCCTTCCTCCCTCTGGCCGTGGCTCTGTCTGACTTGTGCAGATGGGCTAACTGAAGTTTGCCACCAGGGAGACATTGGCTGCCACTGCTACCCACTCAGTGGTTGTTCCCTAAAGAGTGTCCTCACTAGCAGTGGGGACAGGTTGAGAGAGAGGTTGAACACCTGGTGTCAGGAGAACAGGCCGTGGGGACCAAGCTTCCTTCATTCGACTCCAGCTCTGTCACTTCCTGGTGACGGCATCCAGGCTCTGAATGGAGGAAATGTCCCCCTTAGGATAAAGGAGAGACTTAAATGAGAGGATGCAGTAAAGGAAGTTATCTGACCATATAGAATGGGTTTAAGTATAATTGGCCTGGCCAGTGTGGCTCAGTGATTGAGTATTGACCTATGAACCAGGAGGTCTGGTTAGATTCCCAGTCAGGACATATGCCCAGGTTGTGGGCTCAATCCCCAGTAGGGGGTGTGCAGGTGGCAGCCAATCAATGATTCTCTCTCATCATTGATATTTTTCTCTCTCTCTCCCACTCTCCCTTCCTCTCTGAAATCAATAAAAATATATGTTTTTAAAAGATATAATTGGTATAATGTATCAGTCCTGATGAGGCTGTTGTAAGGATTAAGGGAGATTGTTCATTACCAATAAATAATGGCTTTTGTTATAATCATATTAGTAGTACTAGTATAAATAAAAATAAAGAACCACCATGGCCAATATATAATAGATTCTCAATAGATTGTGGCTACTGATGTTAATTTATTTTTAAAGAGATTGCCCGAGGGCCCCTTAAATCTCATAAACACAGGACAGTTGCTGTTTACTTGTTGTCCAGGGTAAGAACCAAAGGACTGGGCCAGATGTATTAACTGTTTACGTAGTTGCATCATGAATCTGCTGAGAACTTCCTGCCATTTAAAATACTCCAGCTGACTCAAGCTGTTGATTTCTCCAAGGGGGGAAGATGAAATTAACTCTACTCATCATATCATTATTGGGGGAATGAAATCTTCAAATGGTTTAATCCAGGCCGTTCCTATTTTTCTATCTTATTATTCTATATATTACTGATACATGTATTTTGAGGATAAAACTACTCTACTCCCTACCCCCACACTCTCATTGCCTTCTCTGTAACTGGCATATTTTAGAATGTTCCTAGGAAGGACCCAGTACCAAACCTGGATTTCTTTCTCTCCAGTTTTTCCTTCTGTACCCTTTTAACAGACACACAGATTCAACCAACCATAAATGCCATTTTAAATAACATTCACATTCCTCCTCTATGAAACAAGTCCTATTGCTTCAGGCCTAAGTTTTCCTTGCTAGTGGCAGCCATAGTTGTGGTTGAACTTTCCATTGTAAACTGTACTTTTAGTTTGTGGTGCCATTAAAGAACTGTTAGCTCATTCTGTTGAAATAACCACTGGTTGAGAGAGCAGTCTTATGAAAAGACTATCTGCTCAGCCCAAAGCAAACTCTAGACTTGGTAACTTGTCAATTATTTGAAAACCAAGCTGGAGGATTCGGATTCCCATGAGAATTTTTAAAATATGAAAACATTCCGTCTCCTTGTGGGGAATCGCCTCTGTAGCATCTGAAGTCTCCTACACTTTGCAAGCTCTATCTTTTCTATCACTAAACATGCCAGCCTCTCTCTCTTACAAGAAAATGAAATCCTTTTTTTGCCCATTCTGTTTCCTATCCTTTGTTGTTGTTAATCCTCACCCGAGGATATTTTTCCCATTGATTTTTTAGAGAGGGTGTAAGGGAGGAAGGGGGAGAGAAAGAGAAACATCGATGTGAGACACATCCATCGGTTGCCTCCTGCACAGACCCTGACCGAGACTGTGTATCAACCTGCAACCCAGGTGCTTACCCTTGACTGAGAATCAAACTCAAGACCCTTCAGTGCACAGGCCAACACTCTAACCACTTAACAACACCAGCCAGGGCCTGTTTCCTATCTTCATTCCATTTTCCTCCATTTGTTAGCAAACTCTTCAAACACATGAGAGATACCTGCTCTCTCCACTTCTACCCAAACATTCGCTGGAAAGCTTCTAAAACTGCTTTCCAAAAGGGCAGTATTGTGAAAGTAGCTATTTATTACCCCTTTGCTTGATGGCAAATACTGGACCAGGCACGTGGATTTTGTGATCCTAATTCTTAAATCTGCTCAGCAAGAATGGATCATCCCTCATTTTACAGAAAAAGAGAAAGCTGCCTTAGCCAGTTTGGCTCAGTGGATAGAGCGACGACCTGCAGACTGAAGGGTCTTCTCCTAGTGGGTACTCAGCTAAAGGCACCTATCATTATTACCATTATTTGCAATTGCAAAGAGGAAAAGAGAAGTGGTTCATTTTTCTTTAAAAAAGTTTCTTTCAATTACTGTTTACAGTCAATTCTACTTTGTATTAGTTTCAGGTGTACAGCATAGTGGTAAGACAATCATTTACTTTACAGAGTGACCCCTTGATATTTCCAGTGCCCATCTGGCACCATACGTAGTTATTACAATACTAGAGACCCGGTGCATGAAAATTCATGCACTCAGGGGTGTCCCTCAGCCTAGCCTGAGCCCTCTCGCAGTCCGGGACCCCTTGGGGGATATCCGACTGATGGCTTAGGCCTGGTCCCTTAAGCTGGCAGCCAGATATTCCTCTGGCAGCCTTGGAGCCCTCGGGGGATGTCCACCTGCCTTGGAGCCCTCAGGGGATGTCCCCATGGGGAGCGGGCCTAAGCCATTAGTCGGACATCTTTAGCACTGCCACAGAGCCAGCTTCTAGCTGAGTGGCACTCCCCCAGTGGAAGCACACTGACCACCAGGGGGTAGCTCCTGCATTGAGCGTTTGCCCCCTGGTGGTCAGTGCACATCATAGCAACCAGTCGTTCCCCCTTAGGGTCAATTTGCATATTACCCTTTTATTATATAGGATTATTGACTATCAGAATTCCTTTAAATTTTTAAATGTCCTGACCTTCCTCGGCCACATTAATGAAATAGGAATATCAGCATGTACATGCTATTGGCTGTCTTCTGTGCTGTACTCTACATCTCCATGGCTCTTTTTCCCTAATCAACTCTGACTTGTATTAAGAGGGAAAAAATGTGCTCATTTAATCCATTGATTTAATAGATGGAGGCAGAAGAAGCTGCTGCTAAAACGTCGTCAGAAGTGAACCTGGCAAACTTACCTCCCAGCTATCACAATGAGACCAACACGGAAACCAAGGTTGGCAATACCACCATCCATGTGCACCGAGAAATTCACAAGGTACGGGCGGTCCTGGCCAGCGCCTTCCTTTCTATAGCGCCCAGTCCCATCCGAGCACTAAGTTTTCTTTACATATTTGATACATAAGCCAAAAATACAAATTATTTTTGCTTATCATTAAGTATTTAGTACTTAATTTTCTTATCACTCCTTGTCTTTTATTCATGTTTTGGTACTCAAACATGGACTTTCTTGGACTTCTACTTAATAGTTTCACACATATGTCATCTTTTCCCCTAATTTACTATAATCCTCTGTAGGGCAAGGTATATACTACTAGTGTTAAATCCTCTGGTAGTGCATCAGGATTACCTGGGAGCCTGTCACACTTCCCAACCCCAGCCTGATCCTCGGAGGTTTTATATTGGGTAGTTTTTAGAGCTCTCCGGAGCTTTGATCTTGTTCTCACACGTGGCTGCACATGCAATCACCTGGGAGCTTTACGAAGTAGTGAAGCATAAGACCCCTCCCCAGAGATAATTCAGTTGATCTGAGTGCTGCCTGCATTGATCTGAGTGTGGGCTTTATTGATTCACTGCCCCATGTCTTGATCTGAGAGCCACCCCATTGTTCTGAAGGATGCCTTCATTAATCCTGGGGAGCCTTTCTTTGACCTGAGTGTGTTCTTCATTGAGCTAAATTTAAGTACTACTATATATATATATATATATATATATATATATATATATATATATATATATATATTGATTTCAGAGAAGAAATGAATGGGAAAGAAAGAGAGAGAAAAACATCAATGATGAGAAAGAATCATTGATTGGCTGCCTCCGGCACAACCCACACTGGGGATCGAGCCCGCAACCCGGCATGTGCCCTAACCAGGAATTGAACCGTGACCTCCTGGTTCATAGGTTGATGCTCAGGCACTGAGCCACGCCGGCTGGGCTTACGTACTTCCTGATAAAATAAAACAGTTCACCTGAATCAGGAGCGGGGCAGCTGTAGCTAAAACCTGCTTGCTTCTCATGAAAGACGTTCCATTAGACACCCAGAACTGTAGCTGTTGAAAGTAAGTCTGCCTTGAATTTCAAGTGATGAGCCCCAAGAACGATAAAAATGGTGAACACTGGATATTTGCTGGGGGACAGGCTCTGTGTTGAGTGCTTTACACAGACCACCTCATCACTCCACATAGCAGCCGTGTGAGGCAGACTCTGTGACACCGATGGTCACTGCTCAGAGGAGAGGCTGCTCATCTGAGGGGAAGGGAAGGGGGAGGGCCAGTCTGTCCGCTTGGCTGGATGCCCCTGCTTCAGAAAACAGAAGAAAGAAAAAAAGTTGTGGAATTTGCCCAGAGTTCCTTCTATTTCACACTCACTGCGTCTGTTTATTGTAGATCACCAACAACCAGACTGTACAAACCATCTTCTCAGAGACAGTGATCACATCTGTGGGAGAGGAAGGCGGCAGAAGGAACCACGTGAGTTGTCACCTCCCCTGCGCTCACACCCCAAGGCACACGCATCTTGGTGTACCTACCACAGGTGACCCAGGCTCCAGACCATGGGCACGAGGCAGGCACTTTCAGGCACTTTTCCTGCCTCATTTTGGCCAAGATCATCTAATTCCTGACCAGACCTATGCATTCTGGTTACAGGCTCTACATTTCTGCACTTTGCATCAGAAATAGCAGAGAAATTAAATTCAGTTGTCATTTGATGGCTCCATCTCAGCCTTGAAAAGGGAATAAGGAAGTACCGGGTGCATTGATTAGAGACACTGTTCGTAAGACTTGGCCATCCAGTGCTTGTGGCCTGGCCCATGCCTTGTATAATTTCAGCCCTGATCAGGCAGTTTGAGAGCAAGAAAACCTTAGGTGGAACCCAGTGGCCTAAAGGGAAAAGGGTGTCCTCCCACTCCAGGCTTCATGCTCTGGCCCCTCGTGATATGCCTGCTACTGAGGTGCCTGTTGTTTAGTCCAAAGGCATTTTCAATAGAATTACAGGGTCCTGTAGTTGGAAGGGGCATCATTTCTCAAAAGGAAGACCCAATTGGAGTCACTGGTCTCCCGACTCCCAGGCCAACAGTGACTCGCCTGCAGTTATCTTCTCAGAGAAGTGGCTGGCTTAAGATGCAGATGCCTGATGAGGCACGGACAAGGCACTGCCTTGAGGCATGGGCCACAGTGAAGTGTGCCCCCTTTGTGGAGACTGCAAGGACCAGCCTCTCTGTACCCAGGTGCCTTATGCAAACTTCCGGACTATGAGACCTTTCCCTTTTGAGGTGCGCGACGCATTCCTGGCCTTCCAGGGGGATCAAGAATTTTCCCTGCCTCTTTTGGCCTTATCCCCAGGAGAGAACTGGTGTGTTCATAATAGTTGGGGAGGTGGCGTTGACATGGTTGGTGTCGATGGGTGCTTCTTTGATTTTGGCACAGAGCTCAGAAAACGTACTGCAGGCTGAGGGGTGGGGGAGGGGGGTCCAGTTGGTGCCAGTGACCCACCATTCAAGGGACCTGGGGTTGGGGTCAGGACAAGCTGTGTGGTGAAATGAAAGGAACTCAGGTGGTGAAGCCCAGAAGCATGACTTTGTCATTTACAAGCTGAGTCACCTCGGTTTCCCCAGCTTCAAGGGAGGCAGTGATTTTCACCAGCTCTCCCGACTCAGAGAGTACAGAAGTCTTAGAAACAAGAAGACAGGATACACTAAGGTCAGGAGGGAAGAGAGTCCGGTTCTCAAAGGTGGGAAGAGAGAGAGGGAAGCCAAACAAAAAAGCAAACAGCTGTAGGGTGTGGAGGGAAAAGCTTTAGGATATTCCAGATTTACGTCTCCGTGTGGGGCCCCATGAGGGAAGAAGGCCTGTGCAGAAGCCATGGAATGGAAGGGGCAGGGGAAACAGAACTCACCGGGCTGTGAATTAGAAAAAAAAAAGCATTGTCCTCAAGTTAAAAAATAAAAAAGGGCAAATGATGGCACAATGATAGAGGTTTGCTCCAGGGAGCTCCCCAGAGGGCAGCCGCCCTGGCTATGAGCACATGGGCACATTCAGATCCCTCCCACGCTCTCCCCTGCACCCCCCAAGGGAGACGACTATCAGGTTTTGAGCCCTGTGATGGGGGAACCAAGGCTCTGATCGTGGTGAGCCGGTGAGAGACAAGATCTCAAAGATGCCAAGAGTGTGCTTGGGTAGAGAGCCTGCACGTGTGTGCTGCTCCCAGTGAGTTTGTGCCGGCTTTCCCGAGTGTGCATGGCTTTGTGCGTCCATGTGTCCTTACTTCAGGCTCAGCTGGGGGCCCAGAATCTCCACGCCTTCGTTGCCATCTCCCATGTCCACCGTGTGACGCTGGACGTTTGTGCAGCACCCTTGTGCAGTGCGTGATTGGAACCCTGTGGTCCTGAGGGTGCAGGAGGTTGGCAGGGAGAGATAGATCCCCAAAACCCAGAAGGTAGAGACTCACCAAGTTTTTCTAGATTTGGGCTCAGGCCCTTGGCGTATTAACTCACTGAGTTTCTCTATGAGAATAAATTCCAATTTGATCGGCTAGAAGGGAGTCCTGGGCAGCTGATGCTTGACTGTCCAGTTTCTGGAGAATCCGACGGGTCTTCAGCGAATAGACTTTCAAGCGGCCTGTGACAGGAATATCATGTTCAGACACAGGGACATCTGTACCTCAGAGCCTCATTCATTGCCAGAGTGGCTTGCTGAAAGTCAGAGAAGTAAGATCTAGTTTCAGATGCCCACGGCATTCTTCCATTCAGCTGCTCTCTGGTTCCTGGGTCCCCGTGGTCCTAACACAATGGGATGGGGGCTCAGCATCAACTTTGCAGAGACACGAAGATCCTGTCTCGAGGGAGAAGCTGTAAACACGAGACTCCTTCAAAGGAGTGCGAAGGGTCGATATTGTCACCACTGTCACACCCCATAGCTTCATAACTTAATGATTTCTACAGTTGGCTCTGAAATGCATTCCACCCTGAAGAAACTTCCTCTTAAATGGAAAAGGGAGATTTGCCTTTCAAAAGGACGAAAATCATACGCTGTCCTAATCTTCAGTTACTGCAAACAGGGGCTAAATTTCCAGCATTTAAAATTCCCAGGTGAATTCAATTAAAAATAATCACCAAGCACCACCACCAACCCCCACCCCCCCACCCCCACCCCCATTTTCCTTTCTTCAAATGCTGGTATGTGTATGAATATGTATGGTAACCAGAGGAGGCCCGTGGAAAGTTACAGACAGTCATACTATATGCCTGTCTAGAAAACTTAGCACAGTATGTGCACGGTATTGGTCTGTTTCTACATTCAAATGCGAGAGGTGAAGAGGACATGCAGCTTGTTATTTCGCCTGAGTGCACTGGCGATGGCGATGTGGCCCGACATCTTTCTGTGGGGCTTTTGTGCGGGGCCCTCGCCTGTCTCCCTTCATGGGCCAGTGGGCGGCTGACTGATGTGGTGCTGCTTTCGTGCAGGGTGAGGTTAGGAGGAGAGCTGGAGTGCGGACAAGCCATTATGCATCAATGGGAAGCTTTTATTTATAGCACCGTGTCCCCAGAGGTGAAGAATCCGGTCCAATTAGCCAAGGCACCATTGTGAAGGGACACGTCCTCTCATTAAAATACAGCTCACAGCTACCGACCTTAGCACCTCGCTCACATTTGTTGCCTTTTCCGTGTTTGCGTTAGAATATGACATAGAACCGTAGGTCCACTTGTTTTTCCAGCTGAACATACCTCATTTGAACCTATGGGTTCCATTCTATTACAACCAACTCCCAAGATCTTGGTCAAGACTTTCAGGGAGACAAATTTCACTACCAAAATCATGTAGATTGGAGCAATTTGAGTGACCCCCGAGACCTCCTTGTCCCACAGCATGATGGGGGTTACAGGGCCTTTTTGACTCCACCCAGTGCACAGTGGACAGTGACAGTGACAATGGAACTCCCTGCAAGTGTGAACCAAACGTCGTCTCTGCTGCGAGGATGCGGTCTGTCATTTGTGCTGAAGCTTGGGAGGGGTGGGAGGTAAACTGTGGCTGAAGGTCTCAGGACTTGTTTGTTGGTTTCCCATGAACAGTATCCTGTCCCCTCAAAGTCCAGGGAGACCCAACAGGAGTGTGGGAGGAGCAAGGGTGTTGAATGACAGCCTTCTCCGTGAGACCTCAGGTTCTTCCACGCTCCCAGCCACCCCCAGCCAGGTGGGGTGCTGGCTTTGTTTGCTTCTATGCCCTGATTTCTGAAGCTGGAGTTGTTGTTATCAACTTAATAGAGTGGCAGAGGGCGCCATGATGACAAGTCACTGGGGGTTTAACAGAAATGCTATCAGGGAGGGCCTGGGCCTATTAGAGAAACTCAGTCAAAGCCCTCCCCTGACCCTTATAAGCTCTGTCCATTATGAGTCTGCTTCTTCATTTATGAAAGGGGGCTAATAATTCCCGGTTCCCAGAATTGAGTGAGAATGTAGTTAGGCAAGGTTTATAAAAGCTCTTTGTGTAGGGCTCATTAGTATTGAAAAGTATTTAAAACTGGGTTCTAATTGGTTTCTCCCCTGGTTCCCAGCAACCTACTGCCAAAAGAATGAATGGGCACAGCAGCTGAGGGTATGGTTAAGGACTCCACAGGCTTCCTCCACGGAAGTTCGAAGCCTTGGGCTAGGCTCCCCAGAGCCCGGCCTCCCCCTCGGAGTATTGCACTTGACCTGGAGCTCCGTGTTCCTAGCCACAGGGTTGACTTGCCTGCTGTCCTTGTTTGGGTGCTAGGGACACAAACAGAAGAAAGAATGGACCATATGAATGACAAGAGAATAGGTGCTGGCAAATGCCAGGATGGGCCTCTGGTTGGCAGGGTGTATGCTGGTTTCTACAGAGAACAACTGACTAGTGGTTCTAAGAGTGATGAGAGTGATGGTATAGTCTTATGTTGAATGTGCATTTCCACAGTCCTATCACCAGACATTTGGGCACATCTGTGTTTATAGATTTATATTTGATTTTGTGATATCTGGCCAAGTATAAGGAACTTCATGCCTAATCCAGTAGGAAAAAATTATAGGGAAATTGAAGAGCTCTGGATCATTCTGAGAGATGAACAAACAATCTCCAAACAATAAGTAGATGTAGGCATTTCTTTTGAGCTATAACCTGGCTCTATTAAAGTGGACTCTCCTCAACCTAAATCTCCTTCAAGAAGGAACTCATCCCCTGCCAGCATGACTCAGTGGTTGACCATCAATCCATGAACCAGGTAAGGGTTCAATTCCCGGGATGTGGGCTCAATCCTCAGTAGGGGATATGCAGGAGGCAGCCCATCAATGGTTCTCTCTCATCATTGATGTTTCTATCTCTCTCTCCCTCTCTCTCCCTCTCTGAAATCAATAATATAATATATATGTATATATATTTTTTAAAAAGAAGGAACTCATTAAATATACATAATTCCACATCCAAATCAAAATATTGTGAAGTTAATCAATGAGTCTCATATAAGTTGGTATAACAGGATGTCTTGAAAAATGTTAAGTGAAAAAAGAGCAATTGCTAAGCATTATCTATACTATATTAAGTAAAATATACCTTATATATACAGTATATAAAAATATTTCATTTTTAGAAAAAAGTTTGCATAAAAAGTTTGGCAAAATATATACTAAATCATTCATAGCAGTATATCTGGAGGAATTGAAATTTGCTGAGGTTTTTTCCTTCATAGTTGTCTACACTTTTTTAATGTTTTAAAAAGAGCTTGTGAATTATTTACAGTTTTGCTATAAACATCTATCTATCTACCTATCTGTCCTTTTTGAACAATATTGTAAGTATTTCTTTTGTGCTGATCCTGGAAATGAAATTGCTGAGTCAAAGGCTGTATATCTAAAATTTTGAGAGATACTGCCAAATTTTCCTCTAGAAAGGTTACAGTAATTTCACTCTTTTTAAAAAATATATTTTTACTTAACTTAGAGAGGAAGGGAGAGGGAGGGAGAGATAGAAACATCAATGATGAGAGAGAATTATCGATCAGCTGCCTCCTGCACATCCCACCCTGGGGATCTAACCCAAAACCTGGGCATGTGCCCTGACCATGAATCGAACTATGATCTCCTGGTTCATAGGTCAACACTCAACCACTGAGTGATACCAGTAATTTTACGCTTAGCAACAATTTCTGAGACTATTTCACCAACCCTCCCCTACAGTGGGTGTTACAGTGGGTGATTCTTTATATCTTCTTTTTATTTCTATTTCTGTGATTATTAGTAAGGTCCAGGGGACTAGCTGTTGGAGAATCGTAAGTTGTAGCAAAGATAGAATTCTCCACAGATTCATCTCACCCCTTCCTCCCTTTCTCATGGTGAAAGGGCAGCTTGGCATTCCAGGCTGTTCCCAAGACCGAACGCCATCTGTCCCCTAATCTGTGTGGGGCAGATTAGGAAGGTGTGAAGTTCCTGTGTCCATATGAGGTGGCTGATGGGCTGTGAGTCACACCAGGAATAGGTGATGGTGACATGCAGGCTCCTGCCTCCACCCCTGTAAACACAAAAGACAGACTTCCTCCTTCCTTCTCCCCTGACCTTCACAAACACCCCACACACATGCTTAGATGCCTCTTCCATATAGTGTTGTCATGAGGATAAAGTAAAATAATCCAGGTGAAAAGCACCACCCAGCGCCTAGGGTGCAAGAGCAAGCAGTCAGTCAGTGTCATTGTTATCATTCGATTACCCCAAACTATGGCTGTCAAAATTCCCAGGATTAGTTACTCAACACATGCATTGATTTGCACATCCATTGAGCACTTGCTGCATGAATGGCAGATAAATGTAAGAGACAGTCCCTGACAGCAGAGAGCCCCCAGGCTAGTGGTGCACCCCAAACCAGACCATTCCAATGTGATTCCTTAGGCAGAGGCGATACAGGGCGTGGCGGGTGCACGACCCGGTGGCCAGGGAAGACTTGTTGGGAGATGATCCTTCAGGTCTCTGCTGCTTCTGCTCATTTCATAAGCAGAGGCATTCACTGCCCTTGTGTTCCAGACCATCATACCTCAAGCAGCCTGGGAAGGAAGGCAGAGAGAGCTGTCCTCCTTTGCCTGGGGTCCACTGTAAACAGCCTGGGTTCTCTAAGCTTGACATTCCTCAGCTGTGATGCACCCCCTCTGCAGGCACAGCATCCACCTGGGCCCCACGGTGGCGCTGGGGGCAGGGGCACCGTTGAAAACACAAAGCTCCTGCTGCTTCTGTGCTGTCAAGTCCTGTGTCCTCGACCCAGGAGTTCATGTCTCCCGCTGGCATCCATGAAACGGTGGACGGCTCACGTGTCCCCTTGCAAGTAAACCCACAGACCCTGTTTTGGCAGGCTTCCTGGAAGAGGTGGCAATTAAGCTGTATCTTGAATGATGTCTAGCTAGGAATTCTCGATGGTGAAGAGGAAGAGTATTCCTTGTTCAAAGTCAAGGAAGCACGTGGAAATAAGAACACGTTTGAGGAACACTGCAGTTTAGGATCCCAGGGGTGGGAGCATGCCTGGGGCAGCAGGTGAGGCTAGGAGAGGCAGGGATTAGATCAGGAAGGTCTTTGAGAGCCCAGCCAAGGAGTTAGAAGCACATGCTGAGTTAGGAACACACCCCACGCATCTGGAGTGCTTTAACACACCCCGTGCCATATGCATAGCGCCCTGAGGGGCAGCCCCCGGGGGAGAGAGCCAGGAAGACGGGGTTTGGGTGGCAGATACATTGGTGGGGGCGGAGTTTTGCTTAATCCTGCTGAGTCCTTTGTGCCCTTCAAAAGGCCTGGCTTCGGGGCTTGGAAACGGGAACCTTTTAGTTAGAAACAGAGCACCCTGCCTTTGTGTGGTGCCAGTCGGCCGCCAGAGGAGTGACAGTGATTGAACTTGAAGTCTCATTAGGCTGGCGGCTGCAGAACAAGCCGTGTCTGCGGTGCCTGAGGAGCCGGGGTTGAGGAGCACCCTGGGCGGGTCTGTGGCTGTCCGCTGCTCTCGGAGCCCGGGGGTCCTTCCAGACCAGCCCGGACAGCAGGCGCATGCGGCCTTGGCATCTGGCTGTGAGACACGGGGCCCCGCCCTTCCTTGACCTTTGGCATCATTCTGAAGAACTCACCGAGCTTGCGAGACCATCTTGTTTTGTTTGTAAGATAATGGCAAGGACCACAGTGTTTCCTCATGTGGCCACTGTGACTCAGAAAGTGACCCAGGGAACCGCCCCCTCTCCAGAGCTGCCTCGTTCTCCTTTCCAGGGTCATTCCCGGTTAACCGTTCAAACCAGCCGTCAGCGACGTGATTAAGGGCTCAGTAATAATGCCAATAATAGTAACAGATGGTGATGAAGAGAATCACTGCCATTCCTGGGCCCTTGCTCCGTGCCAGGCGCCGTGCCTGGATCTGACCAGGGTTCCCTCACGTAACCTGCGTGGCGACCATGCTCTTAAAGGAACATTTTTAAAAGTTGTGATAAAATATTTATAACGTAAAGTTTACCATCCCAACCGCTTTTCAGTATATAGTTCAGTAGTAAGTACGCACACTCCCATTGTTGTTAACTAATATCTTTTCATCTTGCAGAACTGAAATACTGAACTCATGAAACCATAACTCTCTACTGCCTCCCTTCCCCACTGCTCGCCCCTGGCAACTCCTTCTCCTTTCTGTCCCAATGACTATGATGACTCTAGGTACCTAAGGTGAATGGACTCTTACAGTGTTTGTCTTTCAGCACAAGGGCTCAGCCATGGTGTAGCATGTGTCAGAATCTCCTTCCTTTTTAAAACTGAACGCTAGTCCATTGTGTGTGTGTGTATACACACACACATACACACATACACATACACACATACACATACACACATACACATACGTATACATATCTATACTACATTTTGATTCCATTCATCCGTCCATGGACACTTGGGTTATTTCCACCTCATGGCTATTGTGAATGACACTGCTATGAACACGGATGTATAAATATCTCTCTGAGTCCCTGATTGCAATTCTCTTGGGTATATACCCAGAAATGGAATTGCTGGGCAATTTTTGAGGAACTGCCAGACTGTCTCACAGTGACAGCACCATTGGACGTTCCCACCAGTGGAGCATGAGGTGGGACATCTTTTAAACCTCTGGTTTCCATGACTGTAGGCATGAGGGGACTTGAGGACCCACACTGGAGCTGAAGGGCTGTGTGACAATCCCCAGGCTCTGCCGCCTTTGGTCAAAGCGGTGCTTCCTCAGCCCCGGTCCCAGGGGCTGCCTCTGCAGGTGGCAGCCACAGTCCCAGGGTGTCTGAAGTATAACTGACACCAGTACTCAGAGGCTCTCGCCGACACCCAGCCTCTAGCCAGCGAGCTGAAGACTGGCCCGGGGTTAGTGTACACAGGCTCGGGCTGCACCTGGGAGATTCATCTCTGGGATCCAAAGATACGTTTTTTGGTTTTTGTTTTTTTTGACCATTAAGATTCTATGTCCCACTCCACCCCTCCCTTATAACCCCTGCCCCCCATGGTCTCCTAGAGGAATCCAAAGGCCTCCCACATGCCTGTGAGGCTCTGCAGACCCCTGAGGGCTCAGGTGGGGGCTGAAGGGAAACGGTTTGTGGTGGTGGTGGTGGTAGTGGTGGTGGTTTCTAAATTCCCACCAGAGGTAGGGAGGGCTTCTTGGGAGGAGGGCCAGAGGCCAGTGCCAGTGGAGGCCTTGGTCATTCGCGCTCCTCTGGGGTCAAAGTCAGGGTCAGGGGAAGGGGACTAGATCAGGTTGGGGTTTGGGATGCAGTTTAATGCTCTCACAGAATTTGCAGTCATGCCCCAGATCCGATGAACTAAGCTGGCCTCCTAAATCAGGCAGGAATGCCTACTTTGGTCCCATCCCAAAGTAGGTAAAATGATGGATAGGGATTGAGTCACCTAAATGTTTGCCCAGATCTCATTGCTCTGTCTAGACCTGCTGTCGGTTTCATTTTTCCCCGCCACCTCCTGGGAGAGAAAGAATAAACGAGACGTCTGGGTATGTTTCAGGGAGCACGGTGCAGTGAGATTTGGGGTCCGAAGTGCACAGGTTGGAGTCTCTGCTCCGTGGGCAGCTTCATTCACGGCTCTGAGCACTGGCTCCTGCTCTGTTTCAGGAGGATTTAGTGACTGCCCCAAGGCCAATGTTTTAGAAATAAGTGACAATGTGTGGAAGGTACCTGGCACTGAATAGGTGCTCAATAAATGTAAATTCTCCTTTCTGACCTAATTTCCTGGGCCTTTGAGGGCAGGAGGCAGTCATTTATTGATTGTGAATGTGACCCATCAGTAAATATGCTTATTTTATTGTAAGGTTACTGAGAAAGTTTCTCAGGTGATGGTGGCTAAGGTGCTAGACCACCCATGAAGATGTTGTGTGTTAAGACAGGCCTCCTGCCAAAGATAAAGGAAAGCAATTTCACTGAGTCACAGAATTATAAATGGCAGAATTCACAGGGTTCTTTGAGCTCCTGTAGATCAGGGACAAAAACATGTGACACACACACTGCCATCCACCCACCACCATGCCTACGGCAGACAGCACTCATCAATGAAAGTTCTCTCCTGATCAGCCCAGATAGAGCCTCAGAACTCGAGATAACACAACACTTCCAGCAGGTAACCAACTGGAAGAGCACTGTACCTGAGACCCATTTCTTAGCCCTGCTTCACCCCAGACCTCTCATTTTACAGATGGAGAAAACAGATGGGAAAGCATATAATTTTCTCCAAATCATAGCTATTGGGACCCCCTGTCCAGTTCATTTCAGTATTTAATATGCTGTGGACTTGGAGTTTCCCGTTCAGGAAGCAGGGTATAGGTGCCACCGTCTCTGCGACATCTCTTAAGGTTAGTGCCAGGGAAGATGTTCTGCCTGATGCTGAGAAATGATGAAGACCAATGGAGAAGGGTCTTCTGAGGCCCAGGGAGCAGAATCAGAAGTTCATAACGTGGAGGCCAGGAGAAGTGTCTAGAAGACTGTGCGCCCTGGGAAGGCAGGGACTTCTGTGTTGACATGGGGTAGGTGCTCAGTATTGAATGAACAAATTTATGGATGAAAACTGTATGACCAAGGAGAGACTTGGGGAATATAAACAGAAGCACAAATACTTGAAGATAAGATTCAGCAAAGAGCTGCAAGTATGAAGATGAGTTTTATTTGCTTGAAAAGGGATTTTCTCTGTGTTTTTCTCTCATTCGTTCATTTATCTACATCAGTGATTTGCAACCCTATTCATTTCATGGCACACACATAAACTAAACTAATTACTAAAATTCTGTGGCATACCGAAAAATATATATTTTGCCAATGTGATAAAAAAATAGGTATAATTTTGATTGAATTGCAAAAAATAATAATAGTAATTACCTCTTTTTTGCTTCAAAGTGACTTTTTTTATATATATATATATTTTATTGATTTTTTACAGAGAGGAAGGGAGAGAGAGATAGAGAGTTAGAAACATCGATGAGAGAGAAACATCGATCAGCTGCCTCCTGCACATCTCCCACTGGGGATGTGCCCGCAACCCAGGTACATGCCCTTGACCGCAATCGAACCTGGGACCCTTGAGTCCGCAGGCCGACGCTCTATCCACTGAGCCAAACCGGTCCCGGCTCAAAGTGACTTTTTAAAAAATCATATATATGTATTTTTTTCTAGTACCAAGAATTAAGCAGTCAGACACAACTTTATTATGCAACATGGCCAATAAGATGCAACATGACCAATTATATGACCTATATACTAGTATTTATGGTTCAAGGCAGGGCATTCATCCCTGACGGCTCTTGTGTTGGCTGTTTTCATTTTGACAATCTAAGGGGAAAGTGGCCAGTGCCCCTGACTAAATAGTCAGTTATTGCATATTTTAAAAATTCTTGCAGCTCACCAATTGAAAATCGCTGGTCTACGTTAATGAGCACCTACCGTTTGTTGGAATGCATACCGGGTGCTTTTATGTGTTTTATTTACTGATCCTTATAATACTGAGAGGTAAATACTTGACAGATGAGGACACTGGAATTTAGGGAAGTTAAAGCCATGATAGATGTTAAATAGAAGAACTGGAATATGAACCCAGATATAAATGTTGGCCTTTTCAATAAAAAGATATATTTCTGAGAGAAAAAGTCATGAAAGTTTATAGCCATAATCCTGAGTGGTTTTGAAGAGGCTACCATGAACCTTCCAGCACCTGGTTCTGTTCCTGTCATTTATATTAAGTCATTAACACACACACTCCCCCCCCCCCCCTCCAAATTCTCCCAATGAAAAACCAAGAAACACAGGGGCCATTTTCTCCCAGGGATGGCAGAGCCCCTAGGGGTCACCGGGAGAGGGTATCAGAGGGGGGTGGTTAGGAAACTGTGGAATCTCTCACCCACTTTTGCTGTCACTAGTGATCAGCTCTGAGACCTGCTGCCACTCAGAGGGACATTCTAAGCCACTGGGGAAGAGTATTTTAAGTGGGTGGCTGTGCTCGTATCTGAAGAAGTTGGCCACCGGCACATTTCAGTGATGTGATGTGATGTGGCAAATACAGCCACAGGGAAACAGCCCACATTTTCCAGTCTCATAATTCAGGGCCTCCCTGAAGAGGGAGAAGGTGCAAAAGGCAGAGAGAGCCCACCACCTCCTGTGAATAGGGGTCAGGATGGAACACATCCTGGCTGGACAATGGGGGAGGGCCCATGCCTCAGGCCAGCAGGTCCCCCGGGGGGTGGCTGGAGGTGGGCAGGGGTCAGCAGATTTCTCAGGCCCTGAGCCATAGGACTTAGGCTCAACCCCACCTGCACAAGTTCCCACCCAGCACCCTTTTGCTTTATCTATGCTTCTGGGGCCCTGTTTTCCCCCTTAATGTCTATGGGACCTCCTTTCCCAGAGGGAACACACACCCTGCAACAGAAAGGCCTACCTAGGCAGAGCTGCGCCCTCCCTGTGACAGTCTTGCTAGGATTTAAAGGGTGAGAGGAAGGAAAGAGAACTAATATTCATTGAACACCTACTATGAGCCAGGTACAGTGTGATTATTTCATACTAGAGGCTCGGTACATGAGATTTGTGCACTTGCGGGGGGGGAGGCCCCTCAGCCCGGCCTGCGCCCTCTTGCAGCCCGGAAGCCCTCGGGGGGATGTCCCACTGACAGCTTAGGCACCCGCCGGCAGTTGGACATCCTTAGTGCTGCCATGGAGGCAGGAGAGGCTCCCGCACCGCAGCTGTGCTCGCCAGGTGTGAGCCTGGCTTCTGGCTGAGCAGCACTCCCCCTGTGGGAGTGCACTGACCAAGGGGGGGGTGGGCAGCTCGTGCATTGAGCATCTGCCCCCTGGTGGTCAGCACACATCATAGTGACCGGTCCGATTTGCATATTAGCCTTTTATTATATAGAATAAGCTCTTTTCCTCAACTCTTACCAAACCCACATCAACCAGGGGGTACTAGCCCCACTTTAAATAAACGGAAGCACAGAGTGACTTGCCAAGCTCACACAGCTAGTAAGGTGCAGAGTTGGGATTTGGAAACAAGTCTGTCTGACTCCAAAGCTCAGACTCCCACTGTGTAACACAACCTTACACCGGGGTCAGACGGGAAAGTCACCAAAGGTCACTGACTTCCGGCAGATGCCATGGTATATGAACCCACTTATCACCTTCCTGGCAACAGCATTGGTTGGGTTTGATCATCCCTATTTTATAAATGAGCAGCCCAGTGTTATTAAATGACTTACCCAGGCTTGGCCAGTAGGGAGAACCGAGGAGGGAAGCAAACTTGGGGAGCTCACTGTGGGGGTAGTGGGTCCTTTCTGTAGCTGTGGCCTGGGCCTGGGCTTGGAGAGCTGGAGCAGACCAGGGGGTGTGGGTGGGTTCTTGGTGCTGGCACTTCAGCGGCAGCACCGGGGCCATGGAGACGGTGGGTGGCTCCAAGGTGTCTGGGGTGTCTCGTGTGCCCACACCACCTTCCCTCCACCACTGCACGCAGCCGGAGCCTTCCGTGTTCCCTGCCATCCCTCCCAGGTGAAGCAAATAAGACGTGGCTGCCTGTGAGCGAAATGAGGCCAAAGCGTGTTTGTTCATGCCTGGAACATATTAAGGCTTTGTTCAGGCTCATTAACATACACGGTTCAACTTGAAAAGGTGAACAATCCCACAAGCCCCCTTGTTAGTCCTCACTGTGGCAGAACTCTGTGGGTAGCGCTGGGGGAGAGAAGGAATTAGTGCCAAGGGCAGGAAGGAGGCCCGGACAGAGGGGGCTGGAAGTCCCTTCAAGGCGCAGGGCGAATGCCAGGGGGCCCTCCCACCCAGCGGCCTGGCAGTGGGCTGTGAAGGTGGCTTTTTTCTGCGAAGGGGAAAACAACTTTGTGTTGATTTAAACTTTCTTCTTTTCCTATTTTTTTTAAAGGAAATTGGAGGAATTCTTTGAGATGTATTTTTAAAAGAGGGCGATAAATTGCAGGCACTACAGCAGTGGCTCCTGACTTTGGATATGCCGTACAGCCACCTCTCACCCTGGATAGGGCGGTGGGGGGAAATCACACCCTTGTTTCCCCTTACGTTAAAGCAGCACTTCCTCCAATCTTCAACACAGGCAGCGGGCCACAGTGTCCCTAGCAGTGCCTTTGTCCCCAGGAGCAGTCACGGAGAGCTTCACATTCTCTTACTGTGGCTGCCAGTGTCTTTCAATAGCATTTATGCTCATCACTACTTAGAAATTAAGATTGTTGTCAGACCTGCTCGTAGATCTTACTATTCGGAGTGTGAGTAAAGAAGCCCATGAAACACTGTATCTGGCCCTGGCCAGGTGGCTCCGATGGTTGGAGCATCATCCCGTGCACCAAAAGGTTGTGGGTTTGATTCCCTGTCAGGGTGCATCCCTAGGTTGTGGTTTGATCTCCGGTCGGGGCACAAGGCAGCCGACCAATATTTCTCAATTGATGTTTCTCTGTCTCTCCCTTCCTCCCTCTCTCAAAGCAATAAACATATCCTCAGGTGAAGATAGGGAAAAACAAAACAAAGAAGAAACCCCACTGTGTCTCAAAGTATTTTGATAACTGTATTTCAGTGTAATCCTTTTCCTCTGTAATCTTGTGTCTTCTTTTATTCATCTAAATGCATTCTGAGCAGTGGCCTATGGCCCCCAGGTAGCTGCCATAGGAGTCCATGACACCAGAAAGATTAAGACCCCTGGTTTAAACAAAGGCGAGTGGCCATTGCCCACTCTGGGGCCTCTTGCTCATTCAGGTTTAGACATGGCCTCTCGGGCAGAGGGAATCTGTATGGAGTGCAATCCCCATCCTTGTAGATGGGAGTAGAACCCCCGTGTTCCCAGATAATGCCAGCCTCCATACAGGTGGTCTGAGCTCTAAGGACGAGAAGACACATTCTGGTTACCAGCAATGCTGGGGTCAGGGTCCATCTCAGAGGCAGGGTGCGCACGTGGTCTCAGATCTGCTGTGGGACGCCCGCGTGGCCCAGGTGGGAAGCTTAGGGCTCTAGTGTAGGTTAGGGGAGGGAAGGCGAGGCCTTGGCTGCAGCTTGGGAGTGTGAAGGTGCCCTCTGGGGTGTCTCCTGACCTCCTCTCACTCTGAGGCCTATTTTGCCAGTGGCCTGGCTTAAGGACACAGACAAGACATCCAGCTGGAGGTCTTTGATGTGTCAGGAAGGACCACATGCCACACCCCCAGAGCCTATTCTTGCTCAGAGAAGACTTCACCTGCTCCACCGAAGAACCCAGGCCCAAGCCCATGGGATGGACAAAGAAGAGGAGAAAGATCCAGGTTCGTCACTCCCCAGTTCTCCCCAGTATATGGGCCGACGGACTGAGTCTCAGAATACCCGACTCTGAGACATTAGGTCTTGTATAGGCACCATCTCTAAGTGCGAAGAGTAAGGAGGGGCTGGTATATTTATTACTTTTTCTTGCCAAGACAAAGGAAAGACAATTTGAAGAGGTTGGGTTAGGCCATGTCAACTCACTGACTCATTAGGAAAGAGTTAACAAGAAACTGGGTAGATGTGGAGAAACTCCATCCCCAATGACTGAGGAAGGGTCCTGAATATACCCCAATCTAGCTGAGCAGGAGCTGTTTGTAATTACTGAAAAGCATGAGCAGACCCTTGTACCATGACCCTGAAACCTACCCTCCCTCTACCCTTCATCTTTTGCATTATTCTTTCCCTTGAAGGAATGAAGGAGTCACACAGCCAATCATGTGCACAATGCCAGGCTTGTTGGGTACAGGTAAATGATGTGAATGTGACTAAGTTTACTGCTGTTATTGCTTTGCTAGAAGTAAGGAGATTTCTAGCAAAGCTGTGGCTACCCCACAAGGCCCTGATTGGACCCCACTCGCCATAGTCACGGGAGCATCGTCCTAGCCCCGTGGTCGGCAAACTGCGGCTTGCGAGCCACATGTGGCTCTTTGGCGAGTGTGGCTCTTCCTAAGCCTTAGGCCAGTGATGGCGAACCTATGACGTGCGTGTCAGAGGTGACACGCGAACTCATTTTTTTGGTTGATTTTTCTTTGTTAAATGGCATTTAAATATATAAAATAAATATCAAAAATATAAATCATTGTTTTACTATGGTTGCAAATATCAAAAAATTTCTATATGTGACACAGCACCAGAGTTAAGTTAGGGTTTTTCAAAATGCTGACACGCCGAGCTCAAAAGGCTCACTATCACTGCCTTAGGAGTACCCTAATTAAGTTAATAACAATGTACCTACCTATATAGTTTAAGTTTAAAAAATTTGGCTCTCAAAAGAAATTTCAATTGTTGTACTGTTGATATTTGGCTCTGTTGACTAATGAGTTTGCCGACCACTGTCCTAGCCTGTAACAGGCCATGGTCTCCTAGTCTGGAAGCATAAAGACCCAGACACTGCTGCCATGGCAACGGCTCTGCTGTCCTCCAAGGCCAAAGGCTGTTTGTCTGGAGCAGATGCTGCACCGAGGGGGGCTCCGATTCTGGTTGTGTGTGTTCGAGAAAGTGGCAGCGCCTGGCAGGACTGGAGGCGGAGGGGATGCAGGATGCGGATGGAGATGTGAGCCAGGCAACTATTTCAGCCCCAAACTAGAAAAGGAGGAGGAGGGGGGGAGGGGGAGGGGTGGGGGAGGGGGAGGGGGAGGAGGCGGGCGGGGGGTGCTTCTGAGGTGGCTGAGTTTGTGGATGAGAGGTCAGAAGGGGTAAAGCAGAGAAGCCCTTTGGACCAGCGACAAAAAGCTTGTGAGAAACAAGAGCCAAGACCTGCCTTCCCATAGACACTCCTGTCAGGACTTCCTGGAGTTGTCTCCTAGGAGACCTGTCATAGTGACACCCCACACCCTGCTCCCCTTGGAGACCTGCCCTCTCCCCCAGGAGGGCTGGTCACAAATCCAGTATCTCCTTCCAGGCCCTGATGCATTGGCGTCAAGGGGGGCTCGTGGCTCCTCAGATGCAGCACAGCCAGGAGGGCCACCCTCACCCCCAGATGTTGCTTCTGATGCCTGCCATTCACTGCCCAGAACATTTGTTTTAAAAGAGAAAACACATAAAGACCCTCCCCATGGGGTCAAGGCTGGGGTTGGGGGTGGCCTCAGACACCAGTCAGAACCACAGGGACACCCAGCAGCGAGGACCGAGACTTTACAACAAATCACTTGGCTTCACAGGAACGCCAGCCCTGCCAGGCCCTTGAACGGCGAGGGCAGAGGTGTCTGGCCAAGGAAAATAGCATCAAACCTGCTTGGCCTGAAGAGCAGCCGGAAGGCCAAAGAGACAGTAGAGTGGGCAAAGCCAGAGAGGGCCAAGGTGGAGATGAAGGAATTCATGAGATCAGCCACTGAGCCGTATGGCTTCTAAGCAGAGGGATGTGGAGTTGGCCTCCTTGCTCTGCAACTGCCCGAGATTGCTGAGAGAACCATGCCCCCAGCCTGTATCTCGGCTTTCCCAGTGAGTCCTGACAAGTCTTAGAAGCAGCTGTTGGTCCTTCGAGCCTAAACGTGTTCTAATTTTCACCCACCTTTTACAGGGGAGGATACTGAGGGCACCAAGGAGACAGGCGCCAGTTGCCCAGTGGGGAGAGTCAGGGAGGGCTTCACTGAGGAGGAGACATTTGTGCTGCTTCTTAAAGATGAATCTGAGGGCATTCTAGATAGTGGTTCTCAACCTTCCTAATGCCACGACCCTTTAATACAGTTCCTCATGTTGTGGTGACCCCCAATGTCATTCTTACAGATTGACCATAGTGATTAATCACAAAAACAATATGTAATTATATATGTGTTTTCCGATGGTCTTAGGCAACCCCTATGAAAGGGTCGTTCGACCCCCAAAGGGGTCGCGACCCACAGGTTGAGAACTGCTATTCTAGAAGCAGGGACCAGGATTGGGTCCTGGGGTGGGTCAGGAAATCAGACTTGGAAAAAGGTTGGAGACTGGCCCTGAAGGGCTCTGTGTGCCCTGCCAAGCTTGGAGCCAGGTTGGGTGTCTGAGGGATCAGAGTGAGTGAGAACTGAGCCTTGGGCGGTGGATGCTGTGAGTGCAGTTCCTAGGTTCCGGGTACAGGCAGAGCGGAGAGCGCCCCAGTGATGGAACCGCAGGCCCTCTGCCAGGCCACCTGAGGATACACCTGGTTTTTCATTCATGCCACCTGGTCACATGGCTTTATATGCCAGGGCCACAGACACAGTCTGCCCCTTCCCCGGGCCTGGAGGGCAGCCTGTCTCCTCCCATTAGGTGTTGATCAGATTAGTCGAACCTCAGTGTCCTCCCGGGCCCTGGGCAGGAGCAGCTTGCAGAACAATTACGGTGAGGGATGTGAGTCAGCAGGCTGCGGCAGGGAGCCCGTGGAGAGGGAGAGAGGCTGGTGTCCTGAGCCCGGCCTCTGCACCACGCTGTGAGGTGCTGCAGGACACTGTTGGTGCTTTCAACCCGAAGTTGCTGTCAGGTTCTTGATGACTGGAACAGCAGCTCTCTTCTGAGTATGCAGCGCTAACTGGGTGCCTGGTGAACCCCAGACTCAGGCCAGTGGTCCCCACTCTGTGCCTTTGGAATGGGGCATGGGAGCCCTGCAGACCTAAAGCCCTGGACACATTGGTGGGGGGGGAGTAGGGAGGGCGCCCTCCCTCCACTGCGCTAACTCAGGAGGGGCCATAGCACTCATCTGGCTAGAAAGGACTTGGGCACATGAGACGTTTCCTTTGGAATGAAATGCGGTGTAAGTTTGCCAACGGCAACGTCACTGAGACTAGAAGAGAGTGGGGGAAGGCCTGTGAGTGTGGCCTGGCAGCAGACAGGGTCCCTGAGGAGGGAACAGGCCCTGTTCCGGAGCACCCCCCTCCATCCCTGAAGGTCTCCCCAGGAGGCTGGTGGAGAGGGGACCCCCGGGGTGGGACCTGGGGGCTGTGTAGGGGGCGGGAGCAGGAGGAGAGGGAACTCCAGGGCTGTTTCTGCAATGATCCTGGCGCTGAGGGGGTGGGAGGGAGCGGTCTCCACACCTGGATGCCCAGCGGCTGGAGGACGCATTCTCCTCTCAGGGCTGAAAGACTGGGGAGGAAGAACTGGCTGGAGCAGCCCCAGGAGACATGGGCTTGTGCAGACACTGGACTTCAGCATAAGAATAGCTGGCACCAGCGCCTGGCTCCTGCCTGGGTTTTTCCATAGGGCGGGCTCTGCATTGTGGGTCAGGCCAGAGCCTGTGGTGAGCCTCAGGGCCATGCCTGCCCTGAGCTGGTGGAAAGGTTCCGGTGCAACCTCCAGCTGTGAGCAAGGCAGACCTGTGTTCTATAGGTTCCTGCCACTGGCCTACTTTTAAGGTCAACAAGGACTCAGGGAACCTGAGCACCCCACTTGATTTGTGGATGAAGGGGAGACTTCCTGCTCTTCTCCCTCAGCACTGCTCTTAACCCTCTAGGCACCTTGGTCCAGGGCTCAGCCTCGGGGACCCTGCCCTCCCACAGAAGCAGAACTAATAGCCCCCTTCTCCTGCCATCCCCAGAGGCCTCCTGTCTCACACAGCCCCCTCCTGCCCCCTCCTGGGCCCCCAGCCTCCAGCTCCCAGGGTTGCCCTTATCTCCATAGAGCACTGGGTGGGTTTGGCAAGTGCTGGCCTCTGCCAATTCTTACCTAAGACCTTGGTAAGGGACTTCATGTCACTGCCTGGCTTTCCTTGTCTATAATATGGGGCTTCTCTTGCTCACCTTGGTTAATCTCTTCCCACCCCACCCCCTTCCCTCTGAAATTCGTCAATCTGTGGCATGCTTCAATGTCTCTGGATCAATTAATTTTGTTCATTAGAGTCCATATATAAGTGAGATCATGCGATACATGTCTTTCTCTGACTGGCTTATTTCACTTAGCATAATAGTCTCCAGGTCCCTCCATGCTGTGTCAAAGGGTAAGAGATCCTTCTATTTTACAGCTGCATAGCATTCCACTGTGTAGATGTACCACGGCTTTTTTATCCACTCATCTGCTGATGGGCACTTGGGCTGTTTCCAGATCTTAGCTATTGTAAATTGTGCTGCTATGACCATAGGGGTGCATATATCCTTTCTGATTGATGTTTCAGTCTTCTTAGGATATATTCCTAGAAGTGGGATCACTGGGTCAAATGGCAGTTCCATTTTTTATTTTTTGAGGAAACTCCACACTATTTTCCATAATGGCTACACCAGTCAGCATTCCCGCCAGCAGCGCACTCAGGTTCCCTTTTCACCACATCCTCACCAGCACTTCTCATTTGTTGATTTGTTGATGGCAGCCATTCTGACAGGTATGAGGCGATACCTCATTGTCGTTTTAATTTGCATCTCTCGGATTAGTGATGTTGAACATTTTTTCATATGTCTCTTGGCCATTTGTATGTCCTCTTTGGAGAAGTGTCTGTTCAGGTCCTCTGCCCATTTTTTTATTGGGGTGTTTGTGTTCCTTTTGCTGGGTTATATGAGAACTTAATGTATTTTGGAAATTAACCCCTTAATCAGATGTTTCATTGCCAAATATGTCCCCCCATATAGTGGGCTCCCTTTTCGTTTGATGCTGGTTTCTTCTGCTGTGCACAAGCTCTGTAGTTTGATGTGGTCTCATTTGTATTTGGAGGCAACAGGGTGCAGTGGAAGGAGGGAGCCTAGGCTTGGGGGTCTGATGGACATGGGTTTGACTCTTTGTTTCTTAAACTCCCTCAGTGACCTTGGGCTCTGAGCTTCAATTTCCTTTATCTGCAAAATGGAGCTTGGTCAATAATTCATCTATTCATCCATTCCTTCTTTATTCTTTGAGTGATGGCGACTGTGTGCAAAGCACCTGCTGGGGGAGATGGGGTCAGACGCACAGCAGGTGCTCTCTGAACCTTCACGGCGGCCCTCCCGGCCTCAGCTGCAGCAGGCACAGCCCTGAGGCCTCCCTCCTTCCCCTGAAGCCTTGGGCTCCAGAGGAGACTATGGGCGGCCCAGCCCTGGAGGGTCCACCTTGTGGCTCCTCCTTTGGGCCTCATGAGCACAAGAATGTCTGGGATTCCGGAGGCGTGTGGCAAAGTGCCCGTGGCCAGTGTGAGAGGGAAGCGTGGCGGCCTACGGGCCTCGGAGAGGCCACGCCCCACCTGCCCACACCTACACGCAAGGTCGGCCTCTCGGGGTCAGGCGCTGCTTACTTCCCTCTGAACTCCTGCCTCCTTGGAGCTGCTCTCCTCTGACAAACTCCGAACGGGAAAATCAAAGATACAGAACAGCTCCTTTGCCATTTTCCACTATTTCATGAGAGTGTCCAAGCACCAGAGCCATGTCCAGGCCCAGCATTCTGCCAACTCTCCCGCCAGCCCCCCTCCTGCGGCATCTGAACAGAGTGCCGGCAGCTCCAGCCAGAGCTTTCTAAATATAGCGCTCTCCCCGGACAACAAAGACTGGTCCTCCAATGGCTTCAGTCCCGGCCAGCCTCAGACGTCAGACATCCCCCCAGGATGGGAGGGGGGAGCGGGACAGACAGCGGGACAGACAGGAAGTGACTGGAGAACAGGGACCAGAGAGGAGCTGCTGGAGCCAGCTCACAAGTGACGTTGAGACCCAGACGTCCAGGGCTGTGGCCTTGGCCCTGAGTTCCTGCCTGCTGTCTCTGGGGATGTGTGGGGCCCAGGGCATTGTCTCAGGCTAGTCCTGTCCCCTGAGGAGACAGATTAGTGCTGAAGGGAGAGGAAAATGAGCTTCCAGGAAGAGGGGGGAAAAGCCTGTCTTTAGGGTCAGACCCACTGGCTTGACTCTGGACAGACCCTACACCTTAAACCTCAGCATCCCCATCTGTGACGTGTGGATAATAAGACCCATGTGGAGAGGGATTAAGGAGAACTTGTGCCGAGTGGCAGCCCTGGTCGCCCTGCGTGCCAGGACTCTCTGGAGGCCATGGGTTGCTGTCGTGGGCTCTGAAGGGCAGGGGCCCAGCATGGCACCTCCCCCTCCTGCTCCAGGGCACTCAGGTGACCCTACCTTCTGCCCTTGTGCCTTTAATTTCACCTTGGTGGAGCATGGAGTCCCCCTTCTAGTCCTAGTGGTCCGAGAGGTACCCCAAACCCAGAATCTGCACAGCCTCCTACTTCAGGGCTCACCTTCTCAGACACCCTGTGCCCAGTTGGGTGCTGAGGCTCCTTAAGACATTGGCCCACATGTGAGTGTAACACGTGAGCACAGATAGAAAAAACTGAGATTACTGAAAAGAAGAAAATCCTGTTTTTCTCAGCTCTGCTTGGTGTGTGTGTGTGTGGGGGGGGGTGGTGGTGGTGGGGGGGCATCCACGTCCTCCCCTCCTACCCTTTCAGTTCTATTTCAGGAGGGAGGACCTGACCTGTTCCCAGGTCTCTGACACCAGGAAAGATGGGACCCTGCCCCTAAGTGTAAGTAAGGGGTCCTCAGGAGAGACCCCCAACTAACAACCTTACTGTATGGAAAGCCTGGTCTTCATACAACAAGAGGCCCCTCTGCCCCAGGCACTTTACTCCTTGGGCATGCAGGCTGCTGGATCCAGACACACCCTGCATGCAGATAAGTCAGGACTAGATGTGGAACCCCCAAGTGAGGGCAGGGTCGGAGCTGGAGGGCTGTCGGTGGAGACACTAGCCTGTTGTTTGGACCTGTCTTTTTGCAGGGGGCTCCCGGCGAAATCAGGCATGGGGGGGGGGGGCCGGTGTAAAAGATGCACAGCTGCTGCTGCTATGGCCACCGTTCACAGAGCACTGACGCCACACGGCTATTCAGTGGCAAAACCAGGATTCACAGTTTGTGCCCTCCTGGCCTCTAGGGTCATGCTTTGGAGTTCCAAGGTTTGCCGTATGATCACAATTCTTAAAGAGCTTTGGTAGGGGATGCTGGGAACGCGCATCCACAGTAAACAGGCCGCAGACTGTTAGAACAAAAGCTCTGCACTCTCTCAAAGGGAAGTCACGCTGGACTCACCTACCAGCCCTTGTAGGCAGCAAAACCACGTCAGCTAAGGAAACCAGTAGCTTCGGTGTTTTCAATTTTTCAAAAGTCTTTGGCAAAGTTCCAGGCCAAAAAATTTTCCATAGCTAGAAAAAAAATTCCTTCACCAGGGCTTTGCAGGGAATGCTCTGTCATGCATAGGAGCCAGCTTAGGGAAGGGAACGTATTCCTAAGGATGAATGTGTGCTTTTCTTGATGGAGAGTTGTAAACTCTCACAGGGATTGGTGCTGGAAGTCCTAGCTCATATCTTTTTTAATTAGAGATCTGGAAGAGGAAGCATGTAGTGAAAATTCTGCGTTGACAGGATTCTTGGGAAATGAGAAGCCAAATTAATGGAAGGTGTGTGTTTTTTGCTTTGGTCCCCCAATCATTGCTAATGATCAGCATTCTGTTAGCCTGTTCACCACAATAACGGGTTTTACCCATTCAGCACGTATCTGCCCCTATATACCAGGCACTGTGCTAGGCACAGGCACGTATCATATATGTTGTTATTCTGCTTCACAAAATGGGATTTCATGGTTCTCCCACTTGCTTTTACTTACTGATGTAAACATGATAATGCAAAGTGTGGTGAGCCGGCACGGCCATGGCATACTCAGTGCCACATTGGGCGCCTTATGTGCCGAGCCAGCTCAGCCAGGCTCAGGGAGCCTGAGTGGGGGCGGTGAAGGATTGAGAAAAGACAGACAAGAGAATAAAAGCTGGGTCTGGGTGGGATGCTGCCCTCTCTGATAGAGAGCTGGCAACAGTGCTACGGACTATAAGCTGTGTATTTTATAGCCAGATTCCACAAGGCACAGTAAGGGTGTGGTCAAGATGTTTATAACATTCTTGTGGGTTTCAATCCTACTCAACTACATGCACCTGAACTCTGTCAAGCCCACATCACTCAGGCACGTGTGGCCACGTGTTTGGACCATAGGTTCAAGCTTGTAGCTATAGCTCTTGGCTATAATTGTGCTGGGAGGTCTTTGCCCTCCAAGCTGGGACTTGCACGTGGCCATGAGAGGTCTGTGCCTTCTCATCAGTCCAAGGCTGGAACCTGTCCAAACACTGTAGCCGCTCTCCACAGCAAAGAACCACCTCCATCTTTTTCATGTCTGTCTGGTGGCAATTTCCCATGAAATGACCACACAGCAGTTTAATCAGCCCCCTCTTGTTGGGCATTTCCATTACTTCTGGACTAGAAATACTACCACAGTGTAGCCTTTAACATCCCTGGACTCAGGTATGTGTACATGTGGACAGTTTCCGAGGGTGGTGGTCACCTGGAAGGGAAAGTACTGGGTCACAGTGGACAAGCATTTAAATGTGTGACAGGTGTTGATGAATTGCCTGCAAAAACACACCCAGCTAAAGGTTAATGTCCCCCAAAGTGTCTGGCACTGCCCACTTCCTCAAATCCCTACCAGTATCGGCTATCACATCGGTTTCCTATTGCCCCTGCACAGCTTCCCATAGTTCACAACAGGAATTTGTTATCTTACGGTTCTGTAGGTCAGAGGGCTGGCAGGAGTCTCTCTGGACTGAACTCTGTGTTGGCAGGGCAGTCTGTTCCCTGGCCTGTGGTTCTGGTCCATCTTCTAAGCCAGCGGTGTTGGGAGGGCTGGTGGAGTCCTCCCCCGTGGCATCACCCTGTTTCTGCCCCTTTCCATCTTCATAGCCCCTTAGCTTACACTGGGCACACCTGGGTAATCCAGGCGCCTCTCCTTATCATCAGGTCCGCTGATTAGCAGCCTCCATTCCTCCTGTGACTTTAAGGCCCCCTGCTATGTAACGTGACGGGTCCGCAGGTTCCAGGGAGTGGGATGTGGGCACTTGGGGAGGGTAGTCTTCCTCAACCACAGAGACCACCAGCCTTTCTAACCGTTTTCATTGTAAGTGAAAGCTCTTGGCGGTTGCATCTTCCTGATTATTGGTGAGGTCAAACATCTTCTGGGTGTGGAGGCAAAGTGACTTTGTTCCTAGGAGTTGTCTGTTATACCCTCTGGCTCCTTTTCTGTGGGGTTGCCTTAAAAAAAAAAAAAAAAAAAAAAAAAAAAAAGAACAATAAATTCCTTGAGGGCAAGGACCTTCTCATATCACCCCAGTGCTTCAACTGTGGCTGGGGTCAGAGAGGACGCGGATGCCTGTGCCCCGCCCCCTCCCCCCATCCCCTCGCTCAGCGGTTCTCAACCTGTGGGTCACGACCCCTTTGGCGGTCGAACGACCCTTTCACAGGGGTCACCTAAGACCATCCTGCATATCAGATATTTACATTACGATTCATAACGGTAGCAACATTACAGTGATGAAGTAGCAACGGAAATAATTTTATGGTTGGGTCACAACGTGAGGAACTGTATTTAAAGGGCCAGAAGGTTGAGAGCCACTGCCCTAGCTGTTCTCCCTGGGAGGAAAGGTCAGGACGCTTCCGCTGAACTGGCCGGCTTGAGTCTCTGTCTAGGGCGCGTGGTGGCTGAGACGAGGCTCGTCTGGAGGTTCACTTACAGCCCAGCGGGCTTCTCAGGCCACCTGGGCTCTGGGGTCAGACAGAGGGAGTGCCCAGCCCCAGCTCAGCTCTGACTCCGGCAGCCCTCCCACCCCCACCCCCACCCGAGCCGCAGTTTTCTCACGCGGGAAACAGTGCCGGGGGCACGCTGACATGTTAGGGTTGCTGGCATGGGAACACGGATGAGTCAGACACTGGGAGACGCAGAGAAGAGCAATGTTTGGTCATTTTGCGGAGGCAGGCAACATGCTCTCCTCTGACATTTTAAAAGAACTTACAGTAAAGATTGAAATTGCTTTTCAATTATGCTGGGTGTCAACCCCTGCTTCTTCTGGAGGCCCTGGGGACCCCGGGGCCTGGTGCCGGTGGTGACTTCTACGCCCCCTCCAAGTTGGCCTCGTCCCCATGCATGCCCTCCCCTCAGAACCTCAGAAGGTTTGCTGGGGCCCAGAATCCCTGCCGCAGGCGGATCTTTCTCCCCCCCCCCCCCCCCCCCCGTCTCTGAGGCGGCATCCGGAGCCCCGAGCCCGGTCTCCCAAGGGCTAGTGGTGGAGCGAGTCCCCTACCCTGAAGTGACTGTATGATCCTGGGCCTGTCGGCCTCGCTGAGCCTCCCCTTTCAGAGCGTAGTGAGGGAACAGTCATCCCCACTGCTGCCCGCTGGGCGAGCCCCGCCTGTGCTGGCCGGGGTGACGGGTCCTCGGTGGTGGCTCTTGTCATGGCCTCCCCACTCCTGCCCTTCTTTCCTCTGCGGCTGCCAGGGCCCAGGTCTGCGCTGACACAGCCCAGTGACCAGTGACTGGCAGGACCACAGTGACCCTCCCGTGACCTCCCTCTCTGGGCCTCGGTGCTGGACAGAGTCCCTTCCTTCCTTCTCTCCATTTCTCCAGCCAAGTGGGGCTGGCAGCCATGAGCAAGCGCCTGGGTGGGTGGGGTGGCGGGGGGGGGGGGTGAAGAGAACGCAAGCCGTGTCCCCTCCTCCTTTGGAAGCTGGCGGCTGCCCTGGTGAGCCCCAGACCTAGGACCCTGATGTGGGCTCCCTGTGGCCACCCTTTTCCTTCTCAGTCAGCAAGGCCCTGATGAACTCCAGCTCCTCCTGGGCCGCCACCAGGGCCTGCAACTCATTAGCTCCTTTTATGAAATCCATCTGCTCAGAGCAGAAGCATGGCCCTGGTCTCCGCGCTCCCCAGCCTGGTGTGCGCGCGGAGGCTGCACACAGAGATGATTGTTGAGCTGGGTGTGGCGTCCCAGAGGGCAGGAGCCTGGCCGTGCTGTGTGGGTGAGGCCCGCCAGCCCGAGGGGTGCTGGAGCCTGTCTCTGGGCCCTGAGCCTGAGAGCTGAGGGTGGGGGGATGAGTGGGGCTTCCTCTTCCTGGGTGAGGTGGGCTAGCTGACCGGTCTTTCCTGATGAAGCTGCCCCCTCCCCGACCCCCCAGGAGTGCATCATCGACGAGGACTGCGGGTCCCGCAAGTACTGCCAGTTTGCCAGCTTCCAGTACACCTGCCAGCCGTGCCGGGACCACCAGACAGTGAGTGTCCAGAGGCCTCCGGGCTGCAGCACCAGGGCCGTGGGGGCCCAGAAAAGAGCCCTGGGGAGAAGCCCTCTGTCCCCGGTTCTCCCGGAGCTCCACCGGGTCCCCACTGGGAGGAATCCCGCCACAGCATCCTGTGGGCTGACTCCTGGAGTGACCAGGAGGCCATCTGCAGACCCAGCCTCCTGGACGACAGGCAGCCCTGTTTTCCACCCGCCGCGGCTGGAGCTGCGTTCCCTCCCGGCTGTCCCGCTGGGCGCCATCATTGAGCACGGCAGGGGGGAACCAGCTCTGCTCTCTAATTGCATCCCCACGTGGGATCCAGGCCCACGGCACCCACGTGCCTGACCACTCACCTGGCCCTCCCGGGCCTGGGCCTTAATCTAATCAGCTTATCAGACTCACAGTGCTGCCTGCACCTGCGGCCCTAAGCCGCCTCCTTCCTGACCCACGGACCTAATGAGAAGGAGGCAGGGCACAGCCACAAAGGCGCTACATCCTGCAAAGGCAGAGCCTCAAGCTGGGCGGGAGACTCGGGTTCGTGCCTCCCCCAGGGCCCTTTCCCAGCGTGCTGACCCCTCACCTCTGCTCCCATGACCTCCACGCACCCCTCCTCCCCGACCGGGACCTCAGTGTCCTCCTCCGTACAGGGGGGCCATGTGGTTAGCTCACCTGAGTGTCTCCAGGCTTTCCCCTGGGCGGCCGCAGGCTGGGCTCTCCGGGTCTGTGAGCGGGCTGTGTGCTCCCCCACTCCCTGCAGGTCTGCACCCGGGACAGTGAGTGCTGTGGAGACCAGCTGTGTGTCTGGGGTCACTGCACCGAGACAGCCACCAAAGGCAGCAACGGGACCATCTGCGACAACCAGAGGGACTGCCAGCCCGGGCTGTGCTGTGCCTTCCAGAGAGGTGGGTGGCCCCGTCCTGGGTCAGGCTGAGCCCTGTCCCAAGCCCCAGCGCCCCCTCCCCCGCACTCCCCAGCCTGAGGTAGCGCTGGCTCCAGTCCTGTGTCCTGTGAACTGACCGGCCCCCTCTTCCCTGGCTTCCATGCGTACTGCCCCTCCCCGGCGAGGTGAGTGCAGGCCCTCTCCCCTCCTGCAGGCGTTTCTGAAAACCTCGCCCTGGGCACCTTCCCCATCCCCTGGTCCACCTGGTACCTCTGCTCCTGCAGTTTTCCTCAGGAACGGCTTTCTGGATAATACTCCTCTGGGAGTGGCAGCCACCCCTGTCCTGTCACTTTAATTAGACTCCCCGGTCCACCTTCCAAGCCTTGGCCAGCACCAGCTGAGCCGTCCCTCCTTTTCTCTCCACTGCTTGGCCCATTTGGGAGCCTCACTGCCCCGGCCTGAGCCCAACCCCAGGCTTTTTTTGGTGCTGAGCCCCAGCCTTGAACACCTTTCTGCCACTGTTAATTTCTCCCGACCTTTGGCCTCAAAGCCCAGCACAAGCCCACCTCTTCCAGGCAGTCCTCCTGAACTGCTCCAGCCTTCCCAGCTCATTCTCTCTTGAGCCCCTGCTGCCATCTTATTTCTTCTCCACTTCAAGCCTAACCTCCACATGGGGGTTGAGGGTGGAAAGTGGGAGGCTGCACCCCATTTCTCCCTCCCCTGGTGCCTGCCTTGGTGCTGGGGCGCAGGGTGACTTCTGGCTGGTTCTAGGCCTGCTGTTCCCCGTGTGCACACCCCTGCCCGTGGAGGGTGAGCTCTGCCATGACCCTGCCAGCCGGCTCCTGGACCTCATCACCTGGGAGCTGGAGCCCGACGGAGCTTTGGACCGCTGCCCGTGCGCCAGTGGCCTCCTCTGCCAGCCTCACAGGTGAGGCCCCACCTGCCCATCTTGTCAGGGGCCAAAAGGGGATGAGGTGCCACCCACTGGGGACGCGGGAGCAGGGGAAAGTGGGTTCCATTTAGGATAGGTTTGATGTGAGTGTCCTTGGTCTTCCTGATGGAGGGATCAGCAGTGGTCAGTCCGATGGAACTGGGGCTGAGGAGACGGTGTGGCTGGGGGGAGGGGTACAGCATTGGGGTGCATCTAGATGGTGGCTGACGCCTCGGGAGTGGGTGGCCTGGGAAGAGGGTGTGGAGGGAGGAGCGCTGAGGGCTGAGGGGAGCCCAGGCCCATTAGACAAAGGACAAGCTGAGCAGGCGCCTGCAGAGAATTAGGAGGGAAACCTGGAGGGCCTGCCCCGCCCCAAGTGGGGGCACCAAGCGTGGTTGGAGGCTCTGAGAGACCAAGAAGCACCAGGGCTGCAGCATGGCCGTTCCTCAGTGCGCTCCTCCCAGGCCTCTCAGCATCTGTTACCCAGCTTCTCTGCCAGCAGAGGCCTGGGTGGCTGGGCAGACACCCCCTCCCTGCCCACAGGCCCAGGGCTCCCCCAGGCGCAGCAGAGGAGGCGGTTAGGCCCTGTCCCACTGTCACAGATGGGGGGTGGGGGTGGGATTGGAAACTCTCAGACGCCCCTGTCCTCAGGGCCTGCCCCTGGGGGCTGCCCCTCGAGGACATTCTCCGAAAGTGAGCGCCCTCAGCAATCTTTTCTAAGGCAAGATGTTGGCAGGCGGTTCAGACGGTTGAAGAGATGCTGGAGGAGGGGTCGTGTAGGTGAGGAGACTGGGGGGTATGAGGAGAGCCTTTGTCTCAGGCCCAGGCTCCCCAAGTTGAGAGCTGGCTGTGGCCCTGGGGAGACACGGCCCTTGGCTGAGCCATAGCCCTCTCTCCCCAGCCACAGCCTGGTCTACGTGTGCAAGCCGACCTTCGTGGGGGGCCACGAGGAGGACAGAAAGAGCCTGGTGCCCAGAGAGGCCCCCGGAGATTATGGAGACGGCAGCTTCATTGAGGAGGTGCGCCGGGAGCTGGAGGACCTGGAGAGGAGCCTGTCGGTGGAAATGGCTCTCGGGGAGCCCGATGCCACCGCTGAGCTGCTGGAGGGAGATGAGATTTAGAGCCAGGCCTGTCCTGCGGGTAGACGTGCAATAGACGTAGCTAATTTATTTCCCCAGCTGTGTCCTCTAGGTGTTGGCTCACCAGGCTTTTTTCCATGGCCTCTTCCCAGAACATTATCCCTCCGGCTTGAAACAAGATGAGGTGCCGCGCACTTGTCCAGCTCCCCACAATGCACCCCACGCATCCCAGTTCTGCTGCCTGGGGGAGCACCGGGTGCGGGTGAAGGCGGGACAGGGCTGCTAAACAGGTCCAGTTGGTGGCCGCTTTGCCGCCGCTGGTTGGCAGATGGCACATGCCATTTTGTTCTGTGCACCCCCTGCCCCCAAGGAGGGGATAGAAAAGGATGCAGAATTTCCTCATGACGAGCTTTGGGGAAATGTTGATGCTTATACACGTGGAGAAGAGTGCCCTGTTTAGCAAACATAAACCTGGCAAAAAATCACCAAATGAAACTCTCATGCAGTTCTTCACACGGGCACAGGTACGCTGTGCCTTCAGGGGAAACGTTCTGTGGTCCTCTGAGTAACATGCATTCAGCTTTTTAGCAGCCACTCAGCTCCTACCTCCGTGCCAGGTAAGCAGTTTCACCTCCACAATCCAGTCCTGCTGTCACCACAGCCTGGCGAAGGGGGCGTCGTTCTCCCCAACCGTCAGCATCTTAGAGGCTCAGAGATGTCAAGCTGCTTGCCCACGTCACACAGCTTGTGAAAAGCATAGCAGGATTTCACCCAGTGTGACCCCAAGCCCAGTGCTCCCCCACTGCTCCCCACCAGCCCTGGTGCCACCAAAAGCACCTCCGGCAAAGACGAAAAATGAAATTTTTCTTTTTCTGAGGCACATCTGGAATGGAGGTCAAACTAGCTCCTACATCTCTACCAGACAGGAGGTATTGCCACTGTCCCCTGCGGCAGTTAGCTACATTAGTCACTCTGAAGGTACATGATCGGAGCATAATATTTAAGTTAACTTGCCAGAAACAACACTTGGGTAATTGTGGGGCCAGGATTATAAATGAAATTTGCAAAATCACTTACCAGCAACTGCAAGCCATTAGCAACCACATGGAGAACATCACACCAAGCACGGCTCTGAAACATGGCTGCAGTGCCCAGACTGAGCGCGGAACTGTGTGCTGTGCCACAGACGATCTTTTCAGGTGCCACGGACTGTTTCCATCATGTGTTCGTCCAGAGTTATTAAATTTTAAAGTTGCACCTGATTGTATAAGCATGCTTTCTTTGAGTTTTAAGTGGTGTATACACACATATATTGCATTTAGAAATCGAGCATAAATCACTTAAACTCTTCTTTTGTAGTTCTTGGACTTTTTTCCTTTTGACTTTGAGTAAATATAAAAACCCTTTCATCTAGAAAAAAAAAAATAGAAATGACCTGCATCTCTTCCAGGTAAGTACACTTTCCAGACAACTGAAGCACACCTCTTTCAGCATCAAAATATTTTAGAAATGTTAACCATTCGGGGATGGGAGTGAGTTGTAAGAGTGTCAACGTTGCCCTGTCTTCTGAAAGAGTAAATGGAGTGTGTGTGTCCCTTTTCTTGGTAGCGTTCCTTAATCAAACAGCTCGGGGCCATCACACGACTGTAATAAAGCTACTGTGTATTAAGGTCATCTGGGTGGCAGGCTGCCTATATTACCTCATTTAATCTTCATTGAATTCATGAGTATTTTCTCCATGTAACAGATGAAGAAATGGCGGCTTTGAAAGGTTAAGTGATAGAGCTGGAAGTCAAAAACAATATGAAGTACAGGATACACAGGATCAAGTGATAACTTTAAGATTAAATATAGAGCTCTGTTGAATGTTAAAATCATTATTGTACATTCTTATTATTCAACATATTTACAGAGAGCCTGCTCAGAACCGGGTGCTGTGATATACTCTGGGGGTGCAAGTTGATCCTGATAGGGTCCCTACCCTGAAGGCATCACAGCCTAATGAAGGATACACTAAACCCAGCACCGATAACACATAAGCAGTCAAACCGATATCGTAACAGAATGTTACGGTGCCTCAAAGAATGTGGCTCGGGAGACTTAGCCTGGGAACTGGCTCTCAAAGATGATAGGAGTTGATTAGGAGGCCAGAAGGAATGGAAAAGGCATCTGGGCCATGGGCAGAGGGAGGGAGGCAAGGAGGAGGGAGAGTATGTAGGGGAAATAGCAAGTAATTCATAGTGGCTGGAAGACAAGGTACACTTGAGAAAATGGAGAAGAGGCTGAAAATTATTTCAGTCAAAAAATTTATTGAGCAACTACTATATGTCAGGCTCTATATTTAGTGCCAGGGAGACAATGAGATAAAACTAGGTTCCTTCCTCATGGAGCTTATATGCGGGTATATTATCTTGCTCTACTTTGTTATCATAGCCAGAAAAATATAAGCAAAGGAGAGGCTTTGCAAAATACTTGGCTGAAATCCACATACAGAGTAGCTGGTGTATCTCCTTACAAATCTAAATGGAATGTGGTAAGGGTTAGGCGAAGTTTGGTACGTGAATCTTCCTGCCAGAGTTCCTGCCAAAGACGATAGGGTAGATGCTGTAGATTCAGCTACCCAATGCTATTCACAACCCTGTTCCCTGCCCTTCTCCCACTACAGAGGCTGGAAAACCCAGCTGCCCATGCAGCTAGGGATGACCCAGGTTTCTGGGAAGGGTTATTTGACAAAGGAAAAGAGGCATAAATTAGAAGGCCTCACCCCCATCCCCACCCCCACCCCCGGTTCCCTGCCTTGGAGTTCAGGGGTTCAGGATGTGCTATTGGGCACTGGGGGAGCCATCTGTGGTCAGTGATTGGGGATCAAGGTGGTGTGAGGTGGGGCACATTCTTCACTGGAAGCCTTGGGGGAAGAAACCATTTCCTTGCCTCTTTTAGCCTGTAGAGGTCACTCTCACCCCTTGACACATGGCCCCCTTCCTCTTTAAAGTCAACAATAGCCCTGACTGGTTTGGCTAAGTGGATAGAGTGTCAGCCTGCAGACAGAAGGCTCCCAAGTTCGATTCCGGTCAAGGGCATGTACCTTGGTTGCGGGCACATCCCAGGTAGGGAGTGTGCAGGAAGCAGCTGAATCGATGTTTCTCTCTCATTGATGTTTCTAACTCTCTATCCCTCTCCTTCTCCCTTCCTCTCTGTAAAAAAATCAATAAAATATATTTTAAGGTCAACAACAATAGGTAGAGTGCTTTTCGTGAGTCGTCTGGTTCCCTGCCCCTGAGAAAGGTTTTTTACTTTTAATGACTCAGAATTAAATTGGGCCCACCTAGATAGCCCAGAATACTCTTCCACGGTGAAGTCCCAACCATGATGACATCACTCGGCCATTATTCTGTCTACCACAGGGGGATGGCCGGGTCCTGGATGGCATTGGAGAGGAAAGCAATCTCGCTATCAGCCACATCTGGAGTCCGTTTTGAATGAACCACCAAGGTTATTATAAAGGTGCTGTTATTTTTTTCTGTTATTGGAAGCCCAGAGCATTCCTACCTGATGCAGGAGACACTGGCATGATGAACAAAAGCCAAAAGCGGGACAAATTACAGCTTTGTGAACCCAGCCCACCCACGTTCCCAAGCCCAGTGTACGGCTCTGTTAAAAGCAAGACTGGAAAATGCCATGTTTGGGCATGAGGACCAGGCTCTGTCTGTCCTGACCTTCCTCGCAGACGAGAATGCTGGCCTGTTCACCCACAAGGCTGCAGAATGAGCAGGAGGAGTGTGATGGGACAGAAACGGTGGCTGCGGGTTCTGTTTAGTTCCTTCTCCTTCTCTTTCCCCCTCCTGCCTGGCTTTTCCTGCCTCATGAGCCTGGTTCTTTAGGTTTTTGACACAGGAGAAAGGGATACGGGGCAGAAGGATGAGAGTTAGAGAAGCAAGGGGCCTGGCCTGAGTGGCTCAGTGGTTGAGCATCGACTTATGAACCAGGTCATGGTTTGATTCCCGGTCAGGGCACATGCCCGGGTTGCAGGCTTGGTCCCCAGTGTGGGGCGTACAGGAGGCAGCCAATCAATGATTCTCTCTCATCATTTCTATCTCTCCCTCTCCCTTCCTCTCTGAAATCAAAAATATATTTTTAAAAAATAGAACCCTGTGGTGTGGGGTGGGACCAGAAAAGGGGTATTAAGTGTTCCTGTGGTCTATCGCCTTTAGAAACGTAACTCGATTATTCTGAGATGCCTTTGATTGCTAGACTGGTTTCAAAGTTCAGAGGCCAACAGCTGTGGAGCAGGTCCCTCCGTGCAGGTCTTGCTGAGGTGCATTTCAGCAGCCGCACAACTGTTCTGTGGATAGACCGGAAAGGGGGTAAGAAATCCCTGTTGGGGGGAGTTAGTGTGTTGAAAACAGGCTATTTCCCTCGAACTCCCAAGAAGGGGGGGGGGGAATTAGACTTCTTCCTTTAGCTAAACTCAAGAGAAGCACGAAATGTGTACGGGAGCTACTGACACATTGGGGGAGAGCTGGGCGGGGGGTGGGGAGGGTGGGGGGTGGCAGTGCAGAAGCTGCAGGTCCTGCTGACTTGCCACTTGACCAGAGCAGCACCAGGGGCGAGAGGTGGCGTGCTGGAGCAGCTACGCAGAGTGGAACAGAGGCAAAAAGGCGAGACTCTAAGAGCACTCATCCCGAGAGGGAGGGATGGAAGATGGAATAAGGGTGAAAGGCTCGGTGAGGACCAGGGCAGCATGGGACAAATAGTACATATTTCACAGGAAGGCCTCATGCCTGCAGGAGGTTGGCAAATCAAGTTCCATAAACTCTAGTGCTGTTTGGAATTGAGTGCTTGTCTGGTAGGACCTGCTGGGCACCTCTTCACAGTGAATGAATAGACAGGATCCTCACCATGACCAAGAGGAGACTGCAGTGTGAGGGGATGTCTTTACCCTCCTCCTGTCAGAGCTGGTGCAGGAGGAGCGGTGGGGAGAGGGAAGCAATGGCCCCCCTCCTTTCCTCTCCAAGCAGGGGGCTCCAAGGAGGGGTGCTGTGCTTGGTGGTGGGGGTGCTTTAAATTGAATGACTACTAAGATCAGATTGTTTTAATAATGCCCAGTGACTTAAAAGTTACAGGACTGCACTGAGCTGGATGACAGCAACTTCAGTGGGAAACTGCATTCAACAGAGCACACAGGGCTGGCAGTTACACTGCATATTTGTATCTCAAGTTGATACTCCTTAATTAAACGGGTTTCTTAAGCATTATCAGAGGCGGAAAATGAAGAGCCCTCTGGACAGGGGAAGGAGCAGGCTGGGAGCAGGGAAAGCACTTGAGTATGGTCCCCACCGCTCAGGCCAGGCCACGGGGCCCACTAGTAATTCTCTGGGGAGGGGTGACTCCTCAGCCATGACCAGTCGGAAGGCCAGGGTCTCTTGCAGACAAGAGGGAGCGAGCATTCTGCCCCAGTGTTGTCTGCCCTCCTTGCTTGCCCCTACTGACTGCTGCATTCTTTTCTAAATGCTCACACGTGCTTTAACACACTCTTGGTTGTGTCCAATACTCTCGAGTGTTTCTCAAAGCCAAGTTTTGAAAATGAACACTGTACCTAACCACATGACCACAGCACCTTGCTTCCCCAGGTGAATGACACTGAAGGGACATGATTTCATGTACTCTTAAGTCTAGCTGGTTACAAGCTTTATTTGGACAACAAACTCCTTTATAAACCTGATTTAAACAACCCCCCCGCCCCAGATTATACACAAACGATTTTGCATTTAAGAATTTATGGCCTTCTGTTGGCTAGTGACTAAAGTATTGATTTGTTTTTCAAAAACTACACAGAATTGTCTAGACGGAGTTTTATTTAGCAAACAAAAAACTTGCTAATTCAGATTCGCCTCTATTACATGTACTCTAGACTACAATTTGCAAGTCATAAGCACAAAAAAGCTGGGTAGGGTCTCGATGCTGAACAAAATTCAGAGGGAGAACGTCAGTAGCCAAATGAACCAGAATAAAAGACTTTATTGTATTCCATACATTCACAGGTCACTTCCAGATTTAGTGCACTCATTTAACTCAGGCCACACTGTAAGCCTGTAGCTCTCCCCTTCTCTCTTGGCCTAGAGATGTCGCAAAGCCATTCCTAACAGTGCAGCCTGGTAACCAATAGCTACTTGACCATTTTCTAGCTGTGGCACAGGTTCATCCTGCTCTCTCAGAATTTTAAAGTACTTTCCATTACAGTACAAGGGAGATCGCCGAACATTCTATTGTAGATCCTTCTTCACTCACCATTTTTATCCCATCGTCTTTTCACTTCCATGGTTTCTGAAGTGGACTTTTAACTAGCGAACTTCTGTACAGAGCAGCTAACCACAGCATGGTCCTGAAACCATAGCTTTTCCTCCACTGGCCAGAATGTACCCCTCGCCTTCAACATCTGCCTCAGAAATGTCAGTGCCTGGTTCTCACAGGCGTCCTGGCTGACACAAACCCATCTGCCGCACAGTAAAAGCGCTTTGAAACCTCAGTGTGGCCTGTGGAAGCAGGGTCAGTTTACTGCATGTGGCCTGTCTCAGCCTCAGGAGACTCAGCAGGCGAACCAGGCTCCAGGCCTGCCCGGCATGGGCAGTTGGTCCAGTTAATGCTCTGCCTCTTGGCCTCAGAGGTGCTCACTTGATCGTTTGAATCTGGAGGGGAGCGGGCGGGGGGGAGGGGGGGGGAGGGACACGTTTATCTCCCTTATACCCTTACACAAATGACTGTTCCTATCCCAAGTTCATTTTGAAAAGTTTACCACCACCTTTACCGAAATTACTAAGTGCAACATGTGTTTTCACTCTATTGGGCACTGAAAAACAAGAGTTTACACTTTCTTTTCTATAATGAAATTTTCTTTACTCTTGGTATTTGTGATATGCCTGCAATTAAAAGTAGCAAACACAAATCAAAAATCAGGGCAGAAGGCACAGAATGAGAAGAATTTTACCATTTACTCTTTTAGGAACACTAAACGAAACCAAATCAAACAAGCTCACAGTCAGTTTTGTTTACAAATCAGCCTCCTCTGCTCCAGTCCCTGAAATCAGAAACCCCATTTATTAACCCCATGTCCAAAGTAAGCAGGCCTTTATGGACCAAAGAGAGTCCGTGATCCTGAGAGACAACTCACCACCACATTCCCAGTTTTCCTGCGAGACAACTGTCAATTCCAATAATGCAAACCCGGAACACTACTTCAAAGTGATCAGAATGCTATATAGTTTATACGGAATAAAAATTAGCCAGAAAAATATCTTAGAAAAGATTTTTATCCTTGTGGGTGCCAAGAGACTTTTAAGCTATATTATATTAAGTCATTATATTCAAACTGCAGATATTGACAGGATCCTCCAAAGTTAAATATTAACATCTTTTCATCTCTTATGGGAACTTTACTGTAAACATACCTTATCATAGAAATGAGATAATTATTCAGTACACATTACAAAATGTTATATTTAAAGAAAACAAATCTATCCTTAACCAAGATTCTTCATCCATAAAAGTTGAATGACTAAAATAACACAACAGAATGAACAAATGTTTTATTGGCATGTTCATTGTTGTAAACAGCATCTGGCATGAAAAAGTTTTACCAAAACCTTTTTATTGATTTTTATAAATTAGATGGCATTTTCAAAATGTACGTATAATTGTGTTCATTGAATAGTTGTATTTAGCAAAGCAAAAACTTGCCGACTCTAATCGACTCTGCAATGAAATCATGTTGACTGCATCAGCCTGTGCTATAACCTGACTTACTAGCAAGTTTATTCAACACGATGTTAAGACATTTCCCCAAAGGCAAACTACGTGTAACTACAAATCAACTACAAAAATTAAAGTGGGATTTACAAGGGTTCTGGAAGATTCAAACTTGAAGTATATTTTCAAAAGTAATGTACAAAAAGAAAGAAAACTGAAGCCACTGAACAGAAAAACCTCATTAACAAGGGCAAATACAACCGTATGGGACCCAGCACTGAGGAACCTCACCGAGGAGTACATTTACAGACTGCTGTACTTCTCAATGTACACAAATGTACATCATGAATGACATGTGAAAAGAACAACCACAGGAAATAGGTGAACTGCAATTAGGATAACTCAATAGTATCAATTATATTTACATGCTGAATGAACGAGTGAAATGTATTGTCTACATCCATAACTTAAGTACAGTTATAATTACAATATTCAGCAATTTGAGCTGCCATCTGCTGGGAGCAGTCTAAGGGAAATGTTTTGGTGTTCCAGAATAATGTTCTTTATACTTCGCAAAAAATGAAACAAGAAAACACAACTTCACAATTCTTTACTGGGTTACGGCTGGTTCTAAGAATTTCCTTCTTCAGCTCCTATTTTTGCTGCTTTCCAAGAGTCAACACACGTTGAATTTACTTACGAATTGTCAATGAGGTAATGTGTGTATCAGTGAAATAAACAGAAAATTCATTCATTCATGGCCTTTGCACAGCTTTTATTATTAAGCTATGAGCATCCTGTTTGAGGCTAGTTTTACTAGCGGCTATGTGCACATTTGTCCGCAAAAAGACATTTACTCATTCCCCTTTTCTAGTAGCAGGTTTTGTTTTTGTTTTTATTTTTTTGCACATCCCTTTTCACTTTACAGTACATTTGACTATAGTGCACAACATGATTCCAAGTCAAAACAGTGGCCCATTGGGCACTGAGCTTCTGATTGGTGAAGGGCAGTCCAATCAGTGCTGGTGTCATGGGGTTACCCCTAACCATGTCCCGCCATAACGGCACTACACAGTAGCAGTGAACCATCTAATTAAAACCAAATCCCCCAGGGAAAATGCTACACTAGCAGAGTCAGTCTTGAGTCAGATCTTTATTTGGTGCTCCATCCAGATATATTTTTAGTGCTTTCTCTTTCCGAGGTGAGTATGTTACTCGATGTCCCGTCTTCTGGAGTCGACTGCTTTCTTTTTTCATCAGTTCATTTCTTTGCTCATCTGTCAACTCCATTAATTCTTCTGTTTTATCCCTACATTTAAAATATTAATGACACATTAGGCCAGTATAGCCACCTGCCTCTATTAATTTATGCTCGAATACTATAATGCTCCTCAGTGAGAAAGTGAAATCTGCTGTCACCAATGAAATTAATCTCATATACTAAGATGTTGTAGATTTCTAATGTGTTTATTAGTATAGCACTCACTTCTAAAACTGGCACAATTTCCATGTTATTAGTATAAAAGCTATCATTTCTGAACATCTATTTAATAACAAGCACTGTGCCAGTTTTCAAAAATGTAATAATAGTTCTAATTCTCATAAAATCTGTCACCACTTTACAGATGAGGAGTTAGATAAATAAAAAAGCTAAATTTGAACCTGTATCTGCCAAGCTCCAATGACTCCTTTGTCCTCTACATCTGTGTTGTCCAACATGTCAGCCAATAACCACATGTACCTATTGATTGCTTATAGATATGCCTGATCAAAATTAAAATGTGTAGAAAGTATAGCATATACACAGTATTTCTAAGACTTACTATAAGAAAACAGCGTAAAATATCTCACAAATGACTTTTTAATATTGATTACATGTTGTAATCATAGTATTTTGGACATACAGGGTTAAAAATATTTTATTAAAATTAATTTCATCTGTTTTTTTATTTTTAAAATATGGCAACTAGAAAAATTTCAAAAATGAAATGTGTGGCTCTCTCATTATATTTCTATAAATGACATTTATGCAAAACAAAAATGTTATATCACTAGAAATAACAAAAACATTGTGCATGTTACCTATAAAATATGACTGCACCATCATCGCAGATATAAAGAGGCCAGACATTCAGGGTAGAAACTTTAGGATTCCAATCCAAATCCTGATGAATATCAAGGACAGAAATATCGCAGGGAAAGGTTCCTCTACCCTAAGGAGAATGAAGGAACAAACCAGGCCATTAGCCATGTTTAATGCCAACTAGTCACCCAATGCAAGCATTCGCAGGGCTTTACCTTGGCAAATTCAATATCTTCCAAAGGAATTCCACTGATTTCACAAAGCTATAAAAGAAAACATCATATGAGTTAATTTAAAATATAAATTTACTTTAAAAAGTTATTTTCCTTTCATCCAACAAACATAGAAATAGCTGGATTTTTTTCAAAAAAGTAATATACATTTGATATAAAAAAATTAGAAAAAAAGGAGAAAGTGAAATTATTTTGTCTATCTGCTCTGCAAATGCCATGTCCTAGAAATATAAATTTAGTATATTCCTTCTAGGCCTTTTCCTTAGCATATATAAACTATATGAAAAAATTTCTAATACGGAAAACTTTACTTATAAAACATACCTATATAACACATTTATTTTATAAGAACAATTATTCTATTATAAGAATAGGATATGCAGCCGAAACCGGTTTGGCTCAGTGGATAGAGCGTCGGCTTGCGGACTGAAGGGTCCCAGGTTCGATTCCGGTCAAGGGCATGTACCTGGGTTGCGGGCATATCCCCAGTGGGGGGTGTGCAGGAGGCAGCTGATCGATGTTTCTCTCTCATCGATGTTTCTAACTCTCTATCTCTCTCTCCCTTCCTCTCTGTAAAAAATCAATAAAATATATTTTTTTTAAAAAAAAAAAGAATAGGATATGCAGTAATCACATTCTCGTCAACAGTTGAACTATTTTATTTCCAGCTGACGTGGTCATTGAGCCTATTTTAAATTTTTCCCAGTTAAACTGCTATACTATACACTTCCATGAATATCCTGACCTATTTCTACAAATATTTTTGAACTGAGTTCTTAGATGTGGAACTGCATATGTGGAATGTTGATCATGCCCAACTGAACCATGAAAAAAATTATGTCAATTTAACCACTTAGCAAAGGTGTACAATATTTCCTGTTACCTTGATGACTTTAGGTATTCACCGACTTTCTAAATTTTCATCAATTATAAGAAGTGAAAATGCTGTTGTTTTAACTTGTATTTCTTCAACAAATTGCCTATTCATGTACTTTGCCATTTTAAAATTAGATTATTCATCTATTTCTTATTGATGTAGTGAGCTCCTTATAAATTATGGACATAATGTTTCATATATTATGTTTCAAATATTTTTTTCCTTTCTTATTTTTTAACTTTGTTTATCAGTTGTTTAAAAATTTTTTTTTGGCTGTGCAGAAGATTTAACTTTTATATATCTTTTTTTTTTTTTTTTTTAGCTTTTTGTATTATGCTTACAAATATCATTCCCTCTCCAGGATTACAAAAATATTTTCATCTGGTATATTTATCACTTTATTAACTTTTTAATATAAATTTAATACATTTATGATTTATTTTTGTGTTTAGTGTAAAGTATCAAAATAATTTTTTTCCCCAAATGCCAGTTGTCCTAGTATTGCTTCTAAAGAATTCACTCTTTTCCCAGAGATCCTTAGAACTCTCACCTTTAAAATAAAAAATTCACCCTGGCTGGCATGATTCTGGTTGAGCATCAACCTGTGAACTAGAAGGTCACAGTTCAATTCCCAGTCAGGGCAGATGCCTGGATTGCAGGCTTGATCCCCAGTAGGGGGTGTGCAGGAGGCAGCCAATCAATGATTCTCTTTCATCATTGATGTTTCTATCTCTCTCTCCCTCTCTGAAATCAATAAAAATATATAAAAAAAAAATAAAGTAAAATACATTCAAAAGAGACTTTCATCTAGATTCTCTACCAAATTTTACCTCCCTCTTCTTTTTCTTTCCTTTCCTTTTTTTTTTTTTAATACATACAGCAATTTACTCTGGTAACTTCTAACTAACCTTAACTACTTAGGACAGTGGTTCTCAACCTGTGGGCCGTGACCCCTTTGGGGGTCGAACAACATTTTCACAGGGGTCGCCTAAGACCATCCTGCATATCAGATATTTACATTACGATTCATAACGGTAGCAACATTACAGTTATGAAGTAGCAACGGAAATAATTTTATGGTTGGGTCACAACATGAGGAACTGTATTTAAAGGGCCAGAAGATTGAGAACCACTGACTTACGAGAAAGTTGATCGAAATAACAGAAAGTGAGGGTCCATTTCTGAATGGCCAGAAGCCAATGTTATTTTTCAAGGCATCAGGAGCCTTAAAAAACAACTAGAATGTGTGATTCAAGGTGTCATAAAATGTGACAGAGACAAAGAAAGAAAGGTTGCTGTGTCAGTATCTGGCACTCACTTCCTAGGATACCTCTTAGGCAATATAGAGAAAAATACAAAATGTATATTAGCTCATTTTGTTAAAAATGAACTTACCTTCTCTCGCAACTCATCAACACTACTGCTTTCCAACACAACCTCCTGGAAGGGATCCAACTTCATCTCAGAGGGCCTCCACCGTCTTGACAAAACTGCAAGCTGTGACATGGATTTCATCTTCTCCACCCCTATGAACATACAAGATTAGGCTAGCACAGTATTTTCTCTAGAGTTTCTAATTCGACTTTTTCTATCCCTGACTAAACAAAAGGATTTACTTCAAGTGTTATCTTACAAAGTGGGCATATAAGAAACCAATTATCCCCAGGAGTGTTTGAGAATGAAATATTTACTCTCCCCTCCAGTCTCACAAGATAACTCCTAACTCTTCTGCCAGCTCTGCTTCCACCAGTATTCCTAATCCCATTCTCTCCTGAATCCTGCTAAGCACTGCTCTACCAATTACTTTCTTCTCTGGTTCTCCGATCTTTGCTTCTCTATTGGCTACTATCCACAATCTAAAATCGTAATCACATCATCTTCACTCTACCTCCTTTATTTACTCAAGCTGTCATTACTTCTTCTCTTTAAATTTATACACCCAAAATTTACTGTTTTCTCAAAACCCAGCTCAATTGTTACCTTTCCCTCTGGTACATATAAGAACAAATTGTATTGATTTGGTCCTTAGTACCTATCATTTTGGAATTATAGGTTTCAAGTTCTGGTTCACCCACAGACTATGTACATCTGGAAGGCCAACTAGTTGCTTATTCATTTTTGTAGCACCAAGAATTAGCAATGCCTGGAAAATTACAGGTCAATAAATGCTTCTTAGATTTAATTCTACGACTTACTTCTTACCCAACTATTTGATGCTAAAATATATACTGGAATGATACTGATGCAGGCACCCACCATTCAGTAACATTTTCTGGCTAACCCATCTTTGCTAATACATAATCAATCCTTCTTAGGAAGGGTGACTTTTGCATTCTTTATGATCTCTTCCTGGCCTACCCAGACACGGTAATTATTCTCTCAGGCCCCAGACACTCAGAGAAGAAATAACATCCTGAAACACTTCCTTACACGCATCAGCATACAGTATCCTGATTTTTCCTGATCTCCCCATAACTTGTCATTTAATCAAAATTTCAACCGTTAAAATTTAAACCAAATTAGATCTGAAATAGGTGAAGTGTTAGTACTGAGCCTTCTGAAAACTATCACAATCATATATAGAAACATTCAGAACTTATATTTTAATTTCTATGGGAAAACAAAGAAAATTAAAATCTTTCTAAGTGACAGCAAAGTCACAAAAGAATATATATGGAAAACCTGTTGCTTCTCTTGATATAATCTCCTAAAAGCCAACTTTCCTCCCACTACTTCCTCTGAAAAATAAATATACCAATGTTGATAATAACACCAGGAGGTATGACAAACATAAGTACCTCCTCTAGGTAACTGCTATGGGTTGAATTGGCCCCCCTCCCAAATACTTACTGAAGTCTTAATACCCCAGTATCCAAGAATGTGACCTTATTTGGAAACAGGGTCATTACAGAGGTAATCAAGGTAAAATCAGATCATTAGTGTAAGCCTTAAAGTGACTAGTGTCTTTATACTATAGGGAAATTTTGGTAGAAATAAATAAGCCCACAGGGAGAACATCATGTGAAGATGAAGGCAGAGATTAGGATGATACATCTACAAGGCAAGGAGCACCAAAGACTGCCAGCAAATCGCCATAAGCTAGGAAAGGAGCATGGAACAAATTCGCCCTCAGAAGGAACCAACGCTACTGACACCTTGATCTCGGACTTCCAGCCTCCAAAACTGGGAGGCAGTACGTTTCTGTTGTTTAAACCACCCCTTTGTGGTACTTTATTAAGAAAGCCTAGGAAGCAGGTCATTTTTCTCTAAATCTCTGATGAATTATCAAAACAAAATAAGCCATAACGAAAAAAGAAACTAAATAACAAACATGACTAAGAAAATATTTTAAAAATTTTCTATAAAAAGTACCAAAAATACAATCTTGAAATTGCAACTTCCCTGTAAGAAGAAATATTTTAAAAAATCAGAGCACAAAGGGAACATTTAAAGGCAAATGGGAGCTAGAGAAAAGATAGAAGAAACTCATTATTTGATTAAAAAAACTATCTATAGCCTTCTATTAATTATAGAGCATTTACAAGTTATTTTCCCCCCACAAAAATATTGGTAATACCATCAAGAACTTCAAGGAAAACCTCCCAGTTGCTGGAAATATTAATATCTTCTTCATATATATGGTAATCCAAAAAGACAGTGCCAGGATTCTTCCATGTTTTTTTCCTTAGACGAAACCTACAAATGTGATAAGACATTTTAAAGTACTATAATTTGAAATTCTTAATTTTAAAAAATGACATAAATCTGACATCAAGGAAAATTAATTATGCTTAAGTCAAATGGTTATTTATTAAAATTTGGGGAAAATAAAATAAAATGGTCCCAATACTTCAGATTTAGTAGTATTCTACAAAGGAAATTTAAATACAACTCTAGCACTTTTGCTTAGTTCTATTAAACTAATTTGCAGTGCTAAAATTCTGAATACTATAGGAATTTTTAATTCTTCTAATTTTAGAAAATCACACCAATCCATATAATCTGACACACATTCTTTCTTCAAGTCACTAATGACACTGTGTTTTTACTTTACCTGTCAATACTGAGCTCTAAACCACATTGCTCCCTGAGTTGAGGAATTAATTCCTCTTTTGATTGCCGTACAGTCATTCCTTTAGCAAACACAGCATCTAGCAGAAACTTGCATGGCTAGAAACATAAATAATTAGAGCTTGAGCTATACATTAAAATAAGATTAACAAGACATTTTATTTGCACTTTATACTGTGACAATTATGGGCCTCAGTTTAGGTGTCTAAGATATCTTCCTAGGTTCAAATCTTGGCTCCACTAGTTACTAACTTAGTTATCTTGAGTAAATTTACTTAATATTCCTGTGTCTCAGAGTTCTCATCTATAAAACTGGGGACAGTATCTTCCTCACTAAGTCACTGTAAAGATTAAGATAACAAATTCATATTTCCCTTTTTGTATTAAAGTGATGATAATTTTGAATATAAAAAGAATCACTTTATGCACTAAAATAAGAGAAATACATACTAATTCTCCAAGTAACATTCATTAATTGTCTCAAAAGAGACATAATATCCACAAGACCCGAACTTGGAAGAAACATATAAGTCAAAATGATTGTAATGGATCACATTTAAGAGATATGGCTGGTGCCCAATAAAATGTTTGTTGAATGAATAAAGTTATTTCATGAAAAATTTATCCTCTTATGTATTTTTCACATTTGTCTAGGTCCCCAATAAGATATAGATATCATGAAAATAGGATCTTTGCCTTATTTTTCTGGTTATGTAATATAGGAACTAAAATATTTTATTGATTGCTCCCTAAAAACATGGCCTGGTTAGAACCTTAATCCACCATTTGCAAGTTGTATGACTTTGTCAAGTTACTCAACTTCTCTGCCTCAGTTTCTTCATCTATAAAACGGGAATAACATATAGTAGTTATAGACTTAAAAGATTTAATACTTGTTAATACTTGTAAGCCCTTAGAGTGCATAATAAACACGAGATAAATGCTTGTTAAATATAAAATGATGCTCTGAACACAAAAAGAACCTATAAACTCTACAGGTAAAGTGCTATCCACCAGTAGCATTATACAAGCATTCCCAGAAAACAAAATACCCTTTGAAAAGCAGGAAATTTTTGCCTCACTCCAACGTTCGTAGCAACACTTTAGAGCAGAGGCACAACAAAAAATGACCTGACAGCAACATTCATCCCCTGCCTGCTTTTATAAAAAAAATTTTAGTGGGACAGAGCCACTTGCATTAGTTTTACATATATTCTATGTCTGCTTTCGTGCTACTATGGCAGAACTGAGTAGCTATGACAGAGGCAGTATGGCCTGCACAACTAAAAGACATCCTAGAAAAAGTCTGCCCGCTTCTGCTTTAAAAAGATAAAAAGAAATGACTAGTAATAAAATTTCTGCATTGTATGTTTTTAATAACTAATAAAAGTGGCCTATCTTGCTCTTAAGTGTATTACTTACTTCTTGTTCATTGACCAGGAGCTGGTACACTTTAACTCTGTATTCTCCTTTTTTAAGTGCTCTCCCCAGTCTAATTGTAATCTATAAATTAAAAACATGTTTTAGATGTACTTTCTCAGCAGAACAAACAATCCATTCTCACCCACTGTGTAGCTTGTTTTCCCAAATTCTCTAGATAATGGGCTCTGAGAAGAGATATATCTTTTACGTCTGATTCCCCAGCACCTAGAACAGTAACTAACACAGTTAATATTTAACATTTAAAGGATGAATGAAAAAGCACACAACAACAAATAACCACTAAACATCCAATTATCCATTTAGGGTGTCCAGTTCACCTTACTTGGATGTAGTACAAGATGTTTTCTTTTCTATCATTTACAATACTCTTATTATTGAAAATTATTTTAATCAACCTTATTGTCCTCTGAAAATGATGAAAGTGTCTCATTCAGTCGAACGCTCTCAAACTCTTGATTGCTGGCATATACTCGAAAGACCTTGAAGTGAGAGGACAAAACGCCAACAAAGGGCTCCAAATGCTGTTTGAAAGCAGCCAGGGTGATTCTTTTATCAACATGCACCATCAACCCTAAGCACACAGAAACAAAACATAAACAAAATTGTAAAAGTAACCTCTCAGGTTACAAATAGAACAGATCATATACTTTTTATTGTACTGTAAGCAGGAAAAAGCACATTTTTCAATTATTTGACGTTTAGCTAATATAAAACATTAGATGGATAAAATACATGGACACTGAGTATATGATAGGTTAATCTGACAGCTTTAAATGTTCTGATATATTTAAGTGCTTATTTCAGCTGTTGAATTAAACACACATGTCCAGGAATTCTTTCCAAATAGACATATTTCTAGTTCTACACAGTAAAGTGTGGGCTCTGGCTGGGTTCCAACCCTTTCTCTTCTGCTTCCCTGATATGGAGCAAGCTGTCAGCCTTCGTACCACCATTTCTTCATTTGAAAAATAAAGATAATAATAGATAATAGTACCTACCTCATATCTTTACAGTGAATTCAATGAGGTAGTATCGTTATCATGCTTTGAGCACAGTGCCAGATATATAGTAACTGCCTCTCCCGTGCTTCCCCACAATTTCTAACCTTTGCCTAAAGAGAAACTAGTTTTAATTTCTCCAATGCTCTTGCAGGGTTGAAAATGGTAAAAAAGCACAGTAGCTACTGGCTAATTTTTTTACTATGACATGAGGAAAGTAAGGAGCAGTGGTAGTAGTTATGAGGTGGTAGAAGACACACTAGGCTTACAATCAGAAAACCCGAGTTTGATCCCAGTAGTGTGACCTACTAGCTCTGTGACTTCAGGTAAACTATTTAACCTATTTGAGCCAGTTTCCTCATCAGTGAAAAGCATCTACATCAATTTTATGCAGCTAATGAGAACTAAATGAGATAATGTAAGTCAATGAGCCTTACGAGAGAAAAAAAACTCCATAGAAATTTAAAGCATTATTATAATAGAGTTTCTCTGTCTCCATTTAGGCCCACCAATTCACATTTTCTCACTTCAGTTTCTGCAAGTTGTATGTGTAAATGTCATGTTTCCAGTGCTATTTGGACCTACTTAGTTAAAAAAACAAAAGCACCTATCCTTTCTCTGACTTTTTCAATTAATTATGTACTTTTTAGGGTGTTGGAAGGGAGTTGTTTGCATTGGGGGATGGAGGAAAGGGAAGAGAAACAAAAATTTTTCTGGCATTGAGTACATCTGAGTAAAGCATTTTTTAAAGTGTCCTTTTAATTTTTTTGTATATTATTTACTTTGTAAACTATTTCATAATGCTTTATTTAGTATTTTTATAATTATTTCCCTTTTAAAATACTCTTTTTTAAAAATAACATCTTAACCAGAGTTCTGACATCATTACTGTCAAAGGTCTAATGTGTTTCACAGGCCTAAGAATGCTGTTCCCTATTCACTATAACTGCATCGGAAGTGAAAGCTAAGGTCATAGGAATAGTCTTGTAATCCAGGAAGTTACAGGTGGTCTTAGAACAAAGTACCTAACTCTTAGCTGATTTTTTAAACTAAAAGTTTAAATACACAGAGCATAAATTGATACTGTTTAAAGGATCTTTTTCCTTTTTAAGTACATACATTTATGTCCTTCCCCAGAACCTTCATCTGTAGCATACGGTTCTGCTTTGAAATACATGTACTGTATTTCTCCCCTACTCTTGCCACTTTCGTCATATTCACTATCAGTTCCAGAGTCTTCTTCTGCTGTATCCCATGTCTCTTTTTTTCCTTCATTTGCTTTAGTTCTTCTACTACTTGTGATGCTATGAGTGTCAAGTCCATTAGCCAAAGGGATTTGAGCATTATCTGCATTGCACAAAGTGTCACTGCTATGACTAGAGCTAAGAATATCACTGTCCACTGAACTTGTACTCCGGTCATTATTCACATCCGAGTCTGATCGTTCTTCAGACTGAAAATTTTCAGGATCAGACGTCTGAAGATGCTGTTCGAGTTCTCTATTATCCACCGATGTAGAGTCTCTCTCATTAAGAGGTGATTCAATGTTTTCAAAGTCACTTGTCTCAGTACTTTTGCTGCTGTCCCCATTATCTCCATCTTGCTGCTGCTGCAGTGACAAGCTTTTGAGTTTCTCAGTGCTTTCTTCTAGAATAGCTTCCACAGACTTTAGGTTCCCCACAGGTCCTTTGACTCTTTCACAATCATCATCCACATTACCAGAATCACCCCCCGCTTTCTGGTATGCTGTCCTTTTGGAATAAGATCCTGGGGATTGCTCAGGTAGCAAAACAAATAATCTGATTGTATTTGCATGCCGATCCAGGAGTTTCCACAAATGAGAATCAGTAAAGGCCATCTGGTAATCCAAAGTTTCAGAACTTTCAACAAACACCTAAATAGTAAGTCAAAAGAGTTATGCTGCATCATTAGTTATAATGCATCATTAATTTTAGTGACATTCTCATTCATCATATCATGTCAATACCAGACAGTGCAAACATAATAAGTGATACATTTTGGGATGATAATGCTTCTAAAAGACATATGCATGGTTTTTGGGATTATACAAAATAAATATTGTTCATATGTATTTACAATTAGCTATAAAACTGTGCTAAGATAAGAGATGGACACACACATGCAGGTATCTTATTTATTGGGTTGTCCATTTTCAGGAAATTTCTGTATCCATATCTTACTCTTTAGGAAATCAAAGCTTAGCATGAATATAGATAGAGGAACATGTATAAAGATATCTTGGGAATGCAAGGCCAAGATCCAGATTATAGAAAAAAAAATCTAATCGACAAATGATTTGACTCTATAGTAAATTAATTGCAAGGAAACAATAAAAAAATATACAGGGAAATCTTTAGATTAAAATAGACTTGAGAGAGATATTATGGACTTTATTTGAATCCTGATTTGAACAGACAAATCCTATTGAAAAAAAATTGCTATAAGATAATCAGGGAAATTTGAATACTTACTAGATATATATTGGTTGATAAGAAGACATTTCTGTTAATTTTTTAGGTGTAATAATGTAATTATAGTTATGTTTTTAAAAAGAGTTCTCATCTTTTAAAGATATATGTTTGGATTACTTAAATGAAATGATACGATGCTAGGGATATTTTTTAAATAATCTGGAAGAAGTAGGTAGTTGAATATAGATGAAATGAAAATTGATAATTATAGAAGCTAGGTGATGAATACCTGGGGTTCATTACACTATTCTCTCTACTTTTATGTATGCTTGAAATTTTCCATAGTAAAGCTTAGAAAACAAAATGCACATATATAAATTGGCAATTATGAATAGTGTTTTGAGTTTTGCATAAAAATATAACTATTATTCAATAAATGTTACACATCAGTTAACCATTTAAAGAAAAGAAAAGAAAAATAGATCTCTCCCACTCCTTACCCTAAACCAATATTAAGGTGGATTAGAACTTTTAATGTTACATACAAATACACCACACAAAAGTATTAAAAGAAAATACAGGTAAATAAAAATTACAATTGGGTTAATCAATAATACTAAAAATGGTTAAATGAGATAAAAAATCAAGAAAAATGAGCCTGAAAAAGGTGATAAATAAAAATGACAAACAAGGAAACTTGAATACAATTTATCCAGAGGAAACCAATGGCGTTAGAAACAAATACATAGGAAAAATGATAAATAATGAAATGCATAGTGACATCAAGAGATAAAACAAAAGCATCAATATGAACTTTCTCATTTTTAACAGAGATAAATGAGTAAGCAAAGAGTGAAGCCAATATGATAATTTTCTCTATACTAGGCATGCCTCTGACTTTCACAATGAAGTATGTACTACTTTATGGGAGAAGCTCAAGAATGAATAAAATTCAGAGGACATAATCATTGTGGACAAAAATAGTCATGAAGGCTTCATCAAAGAGGCAGAACTAATCGGGGGCTTGAAAAAATGTAGGGAGAAGAGAAAGAACATTCCAGGTGGGCGAAGCTCATGATCAAGGCAAAAAGGAGAATCAGCAAGACTAATTCAAAGGACAGAAAGAAGTCAAATCTGACTACAAAGGATATCACTAGAGGTTGAGCTTATAATATTAAAACTTAATTTCATTTGCTATTACCAGCATAAAAAATAATGAAAAAAATAAGAGATACCTTGTTACTTCTAAAAAAACCTTCGGCCTTCAGGGTTTTACTAGGCACAGTGAGAAGACGCAAATCATTGTAGCAGCGTTCCAGCACTATTCTCATTGTTTCAGCAGGTAAATGGATAGCCTATAATGAAAGCAATTTAATTTAAAAAATACTCTTTCTGCTTAACTTAGAAATATGAGAAAACAAGACAATGCTGAGTTCTTAAAAACAGCAGAAAGAAAATTGAGAAAAATAATCTTGGTAGATATTAACATCTTTTAAAAGAATCTATGGAAAATTACTAGTCTCATCCATTACTTAGTCTATAAATTAGGAGAACAAAGGATACCTTATAAATGCATGTTCTGAAACTACTTTAAAGGTTAATGATTTTTCACTAAAAATTCTATTCCTCTCAAACTCACAAAGTAAATAAAGAAAATTGATTCCCAAGAAATAAAATAACTGACTCTTTGAGAGCTGATGTAAATTCAACACCTTTTTGGTTCAACTTTTTTTAAAAAAATATATTTTTATTGATTTCAGACATGAAGTGCCAGGGTTCTTATCCCAGCATCAAGAAGGGTTCAGGAATCTGGAAAAGGCGCTGTGCGTAGATGACATAGGAATCCAGAGACTAATAAAGAGTCCGGAGACGAGATATAATTTTGAAAAGCATTGGGGGTCAGAGGACCTTCAGCTAAAGGAACTGAAGACTACCTCCTTGTCTAGGACCCTTGCTTTTATTAACACAATTTGTCCTAAGGCAAGGTGGAGATAATACACTTCAAAGGGGAAGGTTTCAAAGGGTACAGAAGCATTGTCAGTTTGGGGGAATTAGTCTATGGCTGTTCAGGTGTTTGGCCAGTAGGAGGCAATAACATGTAGATGAAGATGTCCTTTAACTGTCCGGCAGCCACAATCAGTTTCCTATTCAGGTTTGGGGAAATGCCTTTAGCTATTCCCAACAGGTGACTATGTGTGACTCAACCCTGTTGAGTCCCCAAGTCTCATCAACCTTTTGATGAAACTCTTGAAATTATGACATGCTGGAATTGGTTCCCGGCAAGGAAGGGAGAGGGAGAGAGATAGAAACCTCAATGAAGAGAGAGAATCATTGATTGGCTGCCTCCTGCACACCCCCTCCTGGGGATTGAGCCTGCAACCCAGGCATATGCCCTTGACTGGAATGGAACCTAAGACCCTTCAGTCCGCAGGCCAAAGCCCTATCCACTGAGCCAAACCAGCTATGGCTTGTTTGACTTCTTGACTTTTGATGGGTTCTTTTCTATTCTGTGAATAGTTAATAGTTTTACTAAATCAATTTTTTTCTGTGTAAAATGAGATTTAATAAATTAGGTAAAATTTAAAGTTATTTTAGAATTCCATATCCTTAATTTTTGATGCTATTTTATGAATTTCACATGAACAGATCAAAATAATTTACATTTTAAAAAATATAACTGGTTTTTAATACAACAAATGATAACAATTCTTAGGCAGTCTAGTTTAAACACTGTATTTCTTGGCACAATGTTTTGTGACTGCTTTATCCTCTATAAACATATTTTTCCCCAGCAAATTATTAACTTCTTAAAGAAAGGGAATGTTGTGTGTTTCTTTTGTATTCTACTACTTCAGTGCTTATACTTTAAACTGTAATGACAGAGCAATTACAGTAATGTAGTCTTTTATGAGCAATTTAATAATTAAATATGGCTTTACAATATGATTGGTTTTCTTTGTTACTCTGACAAAATGTTAGAAGTCATTGTTTTTTAACATAATATTTAAAATCCAGCTTTTATATATACCTTTACAATTTTTTTTTCACAAAGCACTTGTTTGTTTAATTAACATTTACAACAACCTGTTAAAAGAAACCCCAGGTGAAATAAAAGACAAGGTTAATATAAAATGAATGACTGAAAACTGAACTCAACTTCTTCACTTGTGACTGCTATACAATTTCTACTACACCAAGGGATCTTAACTTGGGGTTTAGAAACACTGCAAAATTTTGCCTGTGTTTGTGTGCTCAGTGGTCGATAGAGTACAGGAGACTTGAAAGGATAATAAGTATTTCTCTGCAATGAACTAGTAGTTTTGTTTTTTTGTCCAAGGAAATGTGAACATTTTCATCATGTTTTTTTTGTTTTGTTTGTTTGTTTTTTTCAATATATTTTATTGATTTTTTACAGAGAGGAAAGGAGAAAGAGAGCCAGAAACATCGACGAGAGAGAAACATCGATCAGCCGCCTCCTGCACATCTCCCACTGGGGATATGCCCGCAACCCAGGTACATGCCCTTGACCGGAATCGAACCTGGGACCCCCCAGTCTGCAGGCCGACACTCTATCCACTAAACCAAACCGGCTTCGGCATCATCATCATGTTTTTAAACTCAGAAAATCTGAATGAGCTATGTTCTTTATCATTAACTCATCTAATGTGGCCAATATTTACTCCATCACCTTCCCCGACCTTATTCTTTTATTTCTATTAATATAATACTACCTTTGTGATTACCCAAGTTTAAAACTCCTCAGGTCATCTGTGCTCCTGCCTTAGTCCAACATTTACCAATCACAAATCATACTTCTATTTATATTATTAAAATCTATACCTTTTCGAATTTCTAGTCAGATGCCATCACCTGAATTATTTCAACAACTGCCTCATCTACATTCCTGACACCTCTCTCAATCTATTTGGAATACTAGTCTAATGTGGGCAGACTTAACATTCTATAGTAGAGCTCATCACATCAATGTTATACTTAGAAAAAGAAACCAAAAAACCTACTTTCTATTGCCTACATCAGATAGAACCCAAACTTTATGTTTACTATTTAAAAACCCTCCATAAGCCCTAGCTGGTTTGGCTCAGTGGATAGAGCGTCAACCTTCGGACTAAAGAGTCTCAGGTTCGATTCCAGTCAAGGGCACATGCCCAGGTCGCGGGCTTGATCCCCAGTAGGGGACATACAGGAGGCAGCCAATCAATGATTCTCTCTCATCATTGATGTTTCTATCTCTCTCTCCTTTCTCTCTACCAAACCAGTATTATACGAAATGCTGAAAGGTATCCTTTAAGAAGAGGAAGAAGAAGAAAAAGGTAAAGATAAAAATTATAAACAACAAGTACATATGTATCAAGTGAATCTAAAAATCAAGTGAATAAAAAATCTGATGAACAGAATAAACTGGTGAATATAATAGAATCAGGGGCATAGAAAGGGAGTGGACTGACAATTCTTGGGGGGAAAGGGGTGTGGGGGGTTCAGGAAGAGACTGGACAAAAATCGTACATCTATGGATGAGGACAGTGGGGGAGGTAAGGGCAGAGGGTGGGGTGGGAACCGAGTTGAGGGGAGCTATGGGGGGAAAAAGAGGAACAACTGTAATAATCTGAACAATAAAGATTTAATTAAAAATATATATATACTAGAGGCCCAGTGCACAAAAATTTGTGCACTCAGGGGTGGGGGTGGGGGTTCCCTTCAGCCCGGCCTGTCCCTTCTCGCAGTCTGGGACCCCTCGGGGGATGACCACCTGCTGGCTTAGGCCTGCTCCTTGGGGGATTGGGCCTAAGATGGCAGTCAGACATCCCTCTGGCAGCCCTCGGAGGATGTCCACAGGCCAGAGGCTCCCACCACCACTGCTATACTGGCAGCCATCAGCCTGGCTTGGGGCTGAGCAGAGCTCCCCCATGTGGGAGCAACTGACCACCGGAGGGCAGCTCCTGCATTGAGCGTCTGCCCCCTGGTGGTCAATGTGTGTCATAGTGACCAGTCATTCCCAGTCTTTCTGCTGTTAGGGTCAGTTTGCATATCACCTTTTTACTATATAGGATAGAAGCCTGGTGCATGGGTGGGGGCCGGCTGGTTTGCCCTGAAGGGTGTCCCAGATCAGGGTGGGGGTCCTGCTTGGGTGCCTGGCCAGCCTGGGTGAGGGGCTGATGGCTTTTTTCAGGCTGGCCACACCCCCTTTAGGGTGGGGGTCCTCACTAGGGTGCCTAGCCAATCTGGGTGAGGGGCTGAGGGCCGTTTTCAGGCTGGCCAGCGACTGAAGCTCCCAGCCTCTCCTTTTTTCTTTTCTTTTTTTTCCTGGGATTTATTTACCTTCTATAATTGAAACATTGTTCCCGTCACTGGTGCTCCCAGCTCTGAGGCTGCGGCCGGCTGAAAGCAGGTATCTGGGGTTTGTTTAGGTTCTATAATTGAAACATTGTTGTTTTTGGACTCAGAGCCGGGCTGTGGCAGGCGGGGAACCTTGGCTTCCTCCATCACTGGAGCAAGCCTCATGTTCGCTTCAGCTGCATGGCTGCCAGCCGCCATCTTTGTTGGCAGTTAATTTGCATATTGCCCTGATTAGCCAATGGGAAGCGTAGCGGAGGTACAGTTAATTACCCTTTTTGTCTTTTATTAGATAGGATATTTGAAAAATAAAAAAATAAAATAAAAACCCTGCATGAAATAACTGAACTTACATTTTTAGGCATGTATTTTACAATGATCCATCCAAACACACATGTCATTGTTTACATACTTGCCTCACACTTTCTTACCTCGATACTTTGGTCAATCTGTTTTTTCTATTTGAAGTGTCCCTCTGTCCTAACTATAGTTGTCTCCTAGCTATAAATACTAGCTCCCTAAAGTAAATACTGATTCCTATATATTACTCATAACTATATCACAAAGTGCTCTGTACAGAGCAGGCACTCAACAATAGTCACTAACCAATTTTAAAACTTACCTTTGAAATAAGTTGTTTGAACTCTGTAACTGTTTGATTTAAGTAAGCACGAACAGTGACAGGTGCAGCTACAGATTCTGCCTTTAGATCAACAACATGAACTTTCACCATCACTTCTGTCACATTTGGAAAAAATAAAACATAAGTGGAGGTTATTTTTTAAAATGTTTTTCACATGAATAATGAATTTTTACTATGTTTCTAATAAATGGTAAAGATAACATTTGTTCTAGTTATCAAAATGGTAGATGTATAATATTATACATGTATAACACATGTTAAAACTTCTTTCACAATTTGTCACTTTACAAGCAAACATATAAAAAGATATAGAAAAGAGCCTAATAAGAGTTCTAGATCTCATTTAAAAAATGACAGAAGTAAAAATGTGGTTTTTAAAAATACATGCTTTGTTTCCTTATAAAACATAACAACACTGTCAAATTTATTAAGTATATTAAAGTATATGTCCAAATTTCCAAAATACAGACCCAAACCACAACACTAAATAAATATAAATAACTAGAAAATGCAAAACAAATAGTAAAGGGGACACAGCAGCCCCACTTGCTTTTGAACAACCTTCATTAAACCATTCAAGATTTTGTTTATGTTCAAATAGTATTTTCTATATCCTATGAAAAAGTCCTACCGAAAAAACTGTTTTGGTTTAAAAGTGTTTTTTTTCACTTAAATTCTTCATATTACAATTTAATCCCATCTTCTCTGCTTCTGTTTTCAGAAGATCACATATAACTAAACTTTTAATCATCAGAAAAATAAATGATCTTCAAACAGTACATTTAAGATAATTATTCTCTAGCTTAAGTGATTTAATCTCTTGTATGTAGTTTATGTCAATCCTCAATTTTTCCCATGTTGCTAATCTATATCTGATAAAATATTCTGAAGTCTTGATTATTAATGAACTAGAGGCCCAGTGCACGAATTTGTGCACAGGTGGGGTGCCTCAGCCTGGCTGGTGATCCGGCTGATCAGGGCCGTGGGAAGTTGGCCAGGGGGAGGGGCCACTGGAGGTTGGCTGTAAGAGAACACTGACCACCAGAGGGCAGCTCCTGCTTTGAGTGTCTGCCCCCTGGTGGTCAATGCGCATCATAGCAACGGGTCGTTCGGTCGCTTAGGCTTCTATATCTATATCTATATCTATATCTATATCTATACCTATATCTATATCTATAGATAAAGGCAATTAGCTAGCCTGGCCAGTGCGGCTCAGAGGTTGAGCATTGATCCAGGAACCAAAAGGTCACAGATTCGATTCCGTCAGGGCACATGCCTAGGTTGTGGGCTTGATCCCCACTGGGGGCCATGCAAGAGGCAACCAATCAATGATGTTCCTCTCTCATCGATATTCCTCTCTATCTCTCTATTCCATTCTCTAAAGTCAATAAAAATATATTTTTAAAAAAGGTGATTAGCTATAAGTTTTACAACTCACACTCACATTTAGAGTTTTCTTTTTAAAACGTGGTTTTACTGCTGACTCCTATTATTCCTTGATAATAATTTTTGCTATCTAGCTCAAAAATAATCGGCAAGAAAATGCTCTAAAAGGACTCTTTACAGATTGGGCAGAGTCTGACTGAAGGAGCCCTTGAAAAAAATACCACATGTATTTTACTTTGGAAAGAGGAGTCTTCATTAAAATAAAAGGAGGTGTATAGGATACATAGAGGAACAGAATTTGAAAGGGTAGAAGTAGTTTTGTAAATTCAACTTTTAGGAATAAAAGTAGAGGACATAAACCTGATTTCTGATTAACAACCAACCCAAGGGAATTAGGGTCAAGACAATAACAATAAAAATTTGGCAAAAGTTTTTTAAACATTTTAATTTTGCCCTACTTATTACAGTTTACATATAATGATGACTAGAAAATTTTGGATGTGTAACTGTCTTTAGGGACAATTTAGGGTTATGGTATTTTGCTTTCTAGGTCAGTCTGAAAGAAAAAAAACACCCTCATATACTGAGAAATGTGATAAGATTTAATAAAAAATAGAAAAAGCTGAAGTCTCTGGAACTTGCAGAAATGACGAGGATGGAGAAAAATAAAAAATGTTGGCAGTGCCCAGCTGGTGTGGCTCAGTGGTTGACCCCCAACCTAAGGAGGTCTAGATTCAATTCCTGGTCAGGGCACATGCCCAGGTTGCTAGCTTGATCCTCAGTAGGGGGCATGTAGGAGACAGCCGATGAATGATGCTTTCTCATCATTGATGTTTCTCTCTCTCTCTCTCTCTCTCTCTCTCTCTCTCTCTCTCTCTCTCCCTTTCGCTCTGAAATCAATAAAAATATATTTAAAAAAATGTTGACAATGATTGATTATGAAACCATCTTTTCAAGGAGACTCTAAAAAACACTCTACCTGTAAGACTTTATGGAAATAAACACTTTTTGGTCCAGGGTCTTCTTGGTAAATAGGGGTGGGGGAAGGGAGGATTATTCAATACTGAAGAAGAAAAATCCCACTGGACACAGTAAACCAGAAGTTTAATTGTTTTTTTTTAAAAATTTTGTGTCGAGAACCAAGATGGCGGCATAGGTTAACGCCGGAGTTTGCTGCTTTGAACAACTACTTCAAAAGTGAAACTAAAAGACAGAACGGACATCACCCAAAACCACTGGAACGCTGGCTGAATGGAAGTCCTACAACTAGGAGGAAAGAGAAACGCATACGGACACTCAGAGGAGGCGCAGTGCTGAAGTCAAATTCTGAGGTGCGGAGTGCGCGCGCGGAGCGGGCTGGCGGCGGAGGGCGCGGTTGGCGTTTTCAATCGGGAGGGAGTCGCAGACTCTGAGCTCCAGATCCGGGCGAGTCTTTAGGGACCCAGACTCAAACGGGAGAAGCGGGTCTGCCTGGCTTCGGTCAGAGCGAGTGCAGCTTTCTCTCCGAGCTTTGCAGCGGGGCTGGGACTCAGAGAGGCAGAGCCCCTGGGGACAGGACTGAGAGCCGCCATCACTGCTCTCTCCAGCCCACCCTGTTGATCCTGTGCGATCCGCCCTGCCCAAGCCCTGCACAGAGGCATTTGCCGGATAGCCTCAGGCAAAGGCTAGATTAGCACCTCCCTAGAGGACAGAAGTTCTCTCACTGCAGACACAGCTGATTCTCATAGCCACTTGGCCTGGAGGTCAAACCCTCCCTGGAATTAGCTACAAGATTTAACTATAAGACTGCGCACAAAGACCACTAGGGGGTGCACCAAGGAAGCATAACAAAATGCGGAGACAAAGAAACAGGACAAAATTGTCAATGGAAGATCTAGAGTTCAGAACCACACTTTTAAGGTCTCTCAAGAACTGTTTAGAAGCCGCCGATAAACTTAATGAGATCTACAAGAAAACTAATGAGACCCTCGATGTTATATTGGGGAATCAACTAGAAATTAAGCATACACTGACTGAAATAAAGAATATTATACAGACTCCCGACAGCAGAATAGAGGAGCGCAAGAATCAAGTCAATGATTTGAAATGTGAGGAAGCAAAAAACACCCAACCGGAAAAGCAAAATGAAAAAAGAATCCAAAAATGCGAGGATAGTGTAAGGAGCCTCTGGGACAGCTTCAGGCGTACCAACATCAGAATTATAGGGGTGCCAGAAGATGAGAGAGAGCAAGATATTAAAAACCTATTTGAAGAAATAATGACAGAAAACTTCCCTCACCTGGTGAAAGAAATGGACTTACAGGTCCAAGAAGCGCGGAGAACCCCAAACAAAAGGAATCCAAAGAGGACCACACCAAGACACATCATAATTAAAATGCCAACAGCAAAAGATAAAGAGAGAATCTTAAAAACAGCAAGAGAAAGAAACTCAGTTACCTACAAGGGAATACCCATACGACTGTCAGCTGATTTCTCAACAGAAACTTTGCAGGCCAGAAGGGAGTGGCAAGAAATATTCAAAGTGATGAATACCAAGAGCCTACAACCAAGATTACTTTATCCAGCAAAGCTATCATTCAGAATTGAAGGTCAGATAAAGAGCTTCACAGATAAGGAAAAGCTAAAGGAGTTCATCACCACCAAATCAGGATTATATGAAATGCTGAAAGGTATCCTTTAAGAAGAGGAAGAGGAAGAAAAAGGTAAAGATACAAATTATGAACAACAAATATGCATCTATCAACAAGTGAATCTAAGAATCAAGTGAATAAATAATCCGATGAACAGAATGAACTGGTGATTATAATAGAATGAGGGACATAGAAAGGGAATGGACTGACTATTCTTGGGGGGGAAAGGGGTGTCGGAGATGCGGGAAGAGACTGGACAAAAATCGTGCACCTATGGATGAGGACAGTGGGTGGGGAGTGATTGCGGATGGTGGGGCGGGAACTGGGAGGAGGGGAGTTATGGGGGGAAAAAAGAGGAACAAATGTAATAATCTGAACAATAAAAATTTAATTAAAAAAAAAAAAAAAAAAAAAGACTTGAGCTGACACTTGAGCTGAGATTTGAACGATGAACAGCAAACAGGCATGTAAAAAAAATTATGTAATAGCAAACACTTATTAAATACTTATAATATGCCAAAAAAAAAAAAAAAAAAAAAAATTTTGTGTCTATCTTCTTAAAAGCAATCAATAATTTAATTCCTAGCTTTAACCTGACTACTTCCCAACCTATCTCATTTATTTTAAGAACACAAAATATTTAAGAACATAAAAAATTAATTTCTATAAACAAAAAACTTTATGAAAAATTTAAGTCCAGTACTACTCATAATACTGCAAAATTCCTTACCCCCAGGTTTATAAGATTGAAAAACTTGATCAGGTTTTCTTGTCTCCAACAGCAGATCAAACATATATGTTGACTTGACTCCACCTAGTAGAAGTCCCATTGGTGTATCTTCTTCTCCTTCATATGATCTTTCAAGATAATCATGAAACTCATCATATTTAACAAGGCGACAACAATCCACAGGTATTACCTCTTCCAAATCCATCATCTAAAAGAAACCCCCGCCCACAAAAAAAATATTTTAGTCTGATGTGTAATTATACTCACATTTAGAGCTCTCTTTTACAACATCTCTTAATAGGTCCTAACAAACAATAATATCCATATGTTTAAGATTTGCATCAAAGCTCAAAGAAATCAAAGTTAAAGGCACAAGTTAAACACTATCCTAATATATAGCGAGCCAGGGTCCGTAACATCTAAAATGACCAAAGAGACGACCGAACGCCAGGCTGTGTGTGCAGCAGGCTCAGGTGGGCGGGGACTGGTGAGCAGGCTGAACTGCTGACCTCTTGGTCCCTCCTGGGACACGGGCGCCATGGCAAGCCCGCACTGACTGCCAAGGTAGGTGTGATGCGATTGGTCGGGGGGCCCCACCATCGCCCCCGGATCGCCCCGCAGAGGGAGGCCCAGCGGCAGTGGGGGGGCCTCCCTCTGCAGGGCAATCAATCGCAGGGCGCCTGGACTGTGAGAGGGTGCAGGCCGGGCTGAAGGACCACGCCCCGCCTCCGGCCGAGTGCACAAATTTCATGCACTGGGCCTCCAGTCCTATATAATAAAAGCCTAATATGCTAAATGCCTGGTCAACTGGTTGGTTGAAGAAAAATTACCAAAGTGTAATACACTAATGATATGTGAAGGCTGCGCAACCGCTTGCTATGACATTCACTAACCACTAGGGGGCAGGTGTTCTGACCAGTAGGTTAGTTTGCTGCTGAGGGCCAGCAGGTGGGGACTGAGCTAGGAGGGCTGGAGACGCCCTGGATCCCTCCCAAGGTCCCTCCCCGGCTGGCCAACCTCCTGCATCCCCGATCATGCACTGGCCTGGACTGCGCCCTCTCGCAATCTGGGACCCCTTGGGGGATGTTGGAGAGCTGGCTTCGGCCCGATCCCACAGGCCAGGCAGAGGGACCCCACTGGTGTACAAATTCGTGCACCGGGCTTCTAGTCCTATATAATAAAAGCCTAATATGCTAAATGTCTGGTCAACCAGTTGGCCGTTCAACCAATCAAGGTAATATGCTAATGATATGCTAAGGCTGCTCAACCGTTCACTATGACATGCACTGACCACCAAGGGGGTAGACAGTTGACTGGTTGACCAGTTGCTATGCCGTGCCCTGACCAGCAGGGAACAGACGCTCCGACTGATAGGTAGCTTGCTGCTGGGGTCCAGCTGATTGGGACTGAGCGAGACAGGCCAGACACCCTGGAGCCCTCTTGTGGTTCCTCCCTGGCTGGCCAAACCCCCGCATCTCTTTCCATCTCTGATTGTGTACTGGTGGGGTCCCTCGGCCTGGCCTGCACCCTCTCACAATCTGGGACCCCTCAGGGGATGTCAGCGAGCCAGTTTTGGCCCTATCTCACAGGGGGAGCGCTGGTCAGCCAGAAGCTGGTCTCATGGCTGGCAAGAGCATTGACAGTGATGGTGGTGGGAGCCTCTCCCACCTCCATGGCAGCACTAAAGATGTCAGACTGATGGACATCAGTTGGACATTCCCTGAGGGCTCCTGGATTGCGAGAGATTCCAGGCCGGGCTGAGGGACTCTCCCCACTGAGTGCACGAATTTGATGTACCGGGCCTCTAGTTTTAAAATAATCACATTTCATTATCCCTCAAATCATATAACCTGTGCACTAATATATTTTAAAGACATTTTTTGTTTTAAAAAAGTTAACATTCTAAACTCTAGATGGACTCAAAATCATGTAAAGAATAAATAAATATTTTTGTGAGACTTTCTCAAAATCAACTATATTTCAAAGATTTAAATGGACTACCAGTGTGATTGCAAGTACTTATACTACTATTGACTATAATAAAAATTTTGGAAAATATGTTAACACTATTATCTAAGATATCAATAATTAAATGCTAACAGTACAATTAAACTTACCTTGTAAGCCATTTCTACTGCTTCCTTTAATGTCTTATCTTTATGAACCTCCAATTTATTTTCCATCATGACTTGTTTCACAGGATGCAAACAGAACAGTTTTATCTAGAAATTGTAAAATACCATCATAACTCAGCAGGTCATGAGCCAAAGCTTAATTCTTTTGTAGATAGCATTTTTTCCTAATAGTAAAAAACTACAAATTTTTTTAAAAGATATACATTGGGATCATTCTCTCTGGTGTCTCTTTTTCTCAATTAATAACTGATAGTGATTATGTTTAATATTATTAAAAATTGAAAAGACATTAATTTTAACAAGTGTATGTTTCTTTTTAAGCATATACTATCATATTATACATAATCATTCCCTTACTGATATACATTCAAGTTGTTTCCAATTTTTCCCTACTTTTGAAAATACTGTGATCAATGTCCTTGAGGTCACAACTCTACAGCATCTGCAATTATCTTATTAGGTAATATTTCCTTAAGAGAATTATATATAAAATAATATGAATTTACATTAAGACTTGATAAATTCTACTCAATATCTATGCAAAAAAGTTTTACAAATTTATTCTTCTTGTAGCAGAATGTGACAATGTTCATCTTATTGTAACCTCGCCAGCACTGAGTATTATTACTACACGTTATTGCTTTTTTAAATGCATAACATAAAATCTTACCTTACTTTAGTAATATGGTTGGTTATACTCCTTAATGATCATGATAGCATAGCTGTCTACAGAATCAACCCAATTAGTTAGCTATGAGAATTGCAGTTAAGCAAACTGCAATAGCACTTTTTAATTAAAAATAAAATTATAAAATCTAACCTTGCATGTGTTACGCTCGATTTCTCGTTGCCTCTTTTCTTGTTCTTCCAATTCTCTCTCTCTCTGCACCAAATTTTTAATATGTTCTGGATATTCATCTACTTCTAGAAATTCTATTAATAATTAAAACAGGGTAAGACAGGGCCACTGAAATTGAGCTTCTTTTATTTAATTTTGTTCTACTAGTTTCCATTGTATACAATTCTACTATCACTCTCATCAAAATATATCTCAATTACATGAATCTCTCAACTTGAAACATGAGCTTCTTCCAGACAAAGATAAAGAGGTAGTTAATAGCCCTGACCAGTTTGGCTCAGTGGATAGAGCGTCAGCCTGCAGACTCAAGGGTCCTAGGTTCGATTCCGGTCAAGGGCATGTACCTTGGTTGCGGGCATATCCTCAGTGGGGGGTGTGCAGGAGGCAGCTGATTGATGTTTCTCTCTCATCGATGTTTCTGGCTCTCTATCCCTCTCCCTTCCTCTCTGTAAAAAATCAATAAAATATATTAAAAAAAAAAAGGAGGTGCTTAATAACATATGGTTACAACTCATATTTTAAAAAGTCATATATTTATCCATAATAGCATTTGGCTCTAGGCCAACTCTATGTAGATTAAGATTTTTAAAATAAAAAAGCTTCTCTGAAACTTGGAAATAAAACTATTTCTGATTTTAAATTGTATTATCACCACAAATTATGTGACCCTGTGTAAGCACTTCTCCAGACCCTGGTTTCTTCAGCATATTGCTAGCACTTACCTTATCGTTATTACCCGGGATATAATAAAATGTAACAAATGCTACTGCTGCTTCTACTACTACAAATACTATTTATTTGTATATTATTCCCTAATACAATTATCTTTCCTTTGTTCTCAAAGCAGTTTTTTAGCTGCCTTCTAATCAAAGAATTTCATATGTAACTCAAAGTATTAAAAGTGACATTATGAGACTATGACACTACTTAATAAAGCCAATGATTATTAAGCAATAAATTAGAACAATTTATATCTTAAAAATCATGCCTCTGTGGAAAATAAAAATCTACTGCTCTTCGAAATGAGCTCTAATTCTAAAAATATTCCAGGTCATACATATAGCGCCCCCTGGTGCTTCATCACAAACCTAGAGCCGGGAGTGAATAAAGGAAAGCTGTTATTTATTGCTCTATTGAAAATATCTGGAATGCTGGGTGCTAAAGAGACACATGAACCACAATCCTGGCTCTGCATCCAGGTAGACTGGACAGTTACTTTTTGGGTTACATTGAATGATTACTTCTACTCTGAAATATTTGTTCTGAAATGATTTCTTATTATAAATTCCTTTCTTTTCATAATCCTACAGTAAATTATTGAAAAGCCACTCTTTGATAGACCCTGGGTTATACTGTTGGTGAAAAGATAAATAAGTCCTAAGTCTTGCACCAACTGCATTCAGAATTTAATGAGGGTTAAAAAATGCAAATAGAACATTATACTGCTGAAAATAGATTTACTCATGGCATGGAAGTTTCTAAATAAAGAAAAATGTTAAAATTAATGAGAGTGAATATGTTATTTTAACTATAAAAAGAATATAAGCAAACATATCATCTGTGTATATAATTATGTTCATGTACAAAGATATATCTCTACCTATTTGCATACTGCTTTAGCAGAGTAAAAGTTAGCAAGAAAAATGAGGAACTGTAATTTTTCAAAGTAATAATTACAAAAAAGAAAAAAAAAGACAACCCCACATGCTTTGTATACAGGATTATTTGGGGGAATTCTTTTTTTTTTTTTTTTTAAATATATTTTATTGATTTTTTACAGAGAGGAAGAGAGAGAGATAGAGAGTTAGAAACATCGATGAGAGAGAAACATCGATCAGCTGCCTCCTGCACATCTCCCACTGGGGATATGCCCGCAACCCAGGTACATGCCCTTGACCGGAATCGAACCTGGGACCTTTCAGTCCGCAGGCCGACGCTCTATCCACTAAGCCAAACCGGTTTCGGCCGGGGGAATTCTTAATAAAATTAAAATATAAAGGAGGCACACTAGACTTGTAAAACTTTACTTGCTTTTTAAGCAAATAGCAAAGACATTTAATTCTAGTTTTTAAGAATCTTTCTAGAGTGGTAAGTGAGAAGTTTACTTCATCTATGGTCCCCATGCAAAGCATATAGATATGAAATACCCCCTAAAATTGTAAAAGAAAAAAAAATAGCTACTTTTGAGTTTTTACTATGTACCAGACATGATGTTAAATGCTTAAAATATGTTATCTCATGTAATTTTTTACACAACCTTATAAAATACAATTATTCCCATTCTACAGATGTGGAAAAATAAGACTTAGAAAAGATAAATAACTTGGTCTGGGACACGCAGCTGCTGAGTTATGACTGCTACACAGGTCTGGAGGTTATCATCACTAAACCAAACTCCATATAATAAAATCTTACTGCAAATAAATACCTGGTTTATTCCATGCAGAGTAAGTTTTGCCCCTTAATGTAGTAAAAAAACCCACAAAAACAATTCATTTTTCCCCCAAATGTTTTTACCAGTTGGTATTATCTCACAATACTCTTTATAATTAATTTTTCCATGCATAAAAAAACTTAATTATCCTATCAGTTAAAAGTGGTTATCTGGGTTTGAAAACTTGCTTAAGAAATTAGTTTATCCTACAGATTAATATCAAATAATACTACAGATTAAAAGCAAATTAATGTATGTTAACATACTTGCATTTCTTGTTGGATCCTTCAGTCTATATATCAGCATATATGCATTTGTGGAGCTAGTAGAAATACAAAAAAGATTAATAGGGACAAAAAGTAGATTGTAAAAACTCCATTTCCTAGCATCAAATATTTATTAAAAATATTTTTTGTTGTTTCAAACAATTAGAAATCATGAAACTGTTCTTGAATAGGTTCAAATTTAAAACATTCTAGAAAAAAACTCTACTTTGCTTTTACTGATACATTTATGAGGAGATTCCATACCTCCTCTTGGTACACAGTAAGGTCTTCAAAAAAACCTGTGTCCTAGAATGATTACTATAATTAAGTCAGGAGTCAGCAAACTTCTTCTGGAAAGGGCCAGATAATGAAAGTATGATCTGTGTTGCAATTACCTAACTCTGCTGAGGTAGTGGGATAAGATCAACATAAAATATTTAAGCAAATGATACGGTGATGTTTCAATAAAACTTTATTTCCAAAAAGTGGAAATAAACTGGATTTGATCCACCACTGGGTTAAACTTTCTTAATGGTGAAAAATATTGAGAAGCTGTTGTTAATTTATAGACACTAAAAATTACAAAGTTATTTACCTTGCAAAGGCACTGGAGTAATACCCTCTGCTTCCTGAAGATCCACCATGTGTTTTCTTAATGTCCTCTTGTGTTATCTAAAAAGTTGTCACATTATTAACTTTTTGGTAAAATTTATAATACCACTACCTTTATGGCAATATGTAACCCAATATGTAAATTTTTAAGCTCAGAGTTAAATGGACCACGCGTACCAATTCACAAAGTTTAATCATAATCAGCAGCTGCTAGTGACCACTTAGTTCTAGTGCTCTCAAACAGCCCACATGAAGGCTCATGACAAGAGGAAAATTGGGAATATATCTCTGGAAACATTGAGTAAGCCCCAAAGAAACAAAACCAAGAAATAACAACAATTAACAAAGCAAGAAATTTACTGAGAGCAAAAACAAAATATTATTTGGAGTGTGTCTTAAAATGCTTCACTGTACACATCCAGTCTCCCATTTCAATAAACCCAGAGATTGATAGAAACATCCCTGCTCTTCTTTTAGAATAATAATCTCAAAAAAACCCTCCTTACCCTGCTGACATGTTGATCATTGAAGCTGTACCACTGATCATCACTGAATGACTTTATACAAGCATAATAGTGACCACCAGCAGCACTCCCTGAATGAACCATAACGGAGAAGAGCTCATAGATCAAGGAATTCTAAGAGGAAAAATAAAGGTAACTCAACAAGAGGAAAAACACTTATTTGTATATTTCCTATTCTCTATTATCAAATAGTGAAGTAACATGTTAGTTGTTCTATATATTTATTGTAGGTTAATGTTCCTCTAAGATAATTAAAATGGCAATTCATGCCGAAACCGGTTTGGCTCAGTGGATAGAGCGTCGGCCAGCGGACTGAAGGGTCCCGGGTTCGATTCCGGTCAAGGGCATGTACCTGGGTTGCGGGCATATCCCCAGTGGGGGATGTGCAGGAGGCAGCTGATTGATGTTTCTCTCTCATCGATGTTTCTAACTCTCTATCTCTCTCCCTTCCTCTCTGTAAAAAATCAATAAAATATATTTAAAAATAAATAAATAAATAAAATAAAATGGCAATTCACTATATAATTTTATACACAAGCTTCACTCAGTGTATTCCTTCATATTTTAATTATACTACAATATCTGAAACTATGCATATAGAAATATAATTCATTTATGTAAAAAAGAAAACAATTTGAAATTTTAGAAGCAAGTGCCAAATATAACACTATTCTAATATGCGTAGTCAAGATCAAGAAATTTCAAATAACTTTTTTTACTCAAATAAGATTCAATTTCCTTTATAGAGGAGCTGAAGGATATAATGATTTGGAACATCTAATGTATTTATGTAATATCTGTGATACAGTGATTACTGATTTGATAGCTCTAAGGTATGCAAAGCTGTTCAACATTAGAAAATCAATCTATGTCAGCAATTTTCAAACTTTTCCATCTCATGGTATACATAAACTAATTACTAAAATTCTGTAGCACACCAAAAATATATTTTTTGCCAATCTGACACACAAAAAAGTATGATGTTGATTCATTCACACTGGGCGGCTATTGTTGTGTTGGCTGTTTTTATTTGACAATCTAAGGGAAAAGAGGTGAGTGTCCCTGCCTAGTCAGGCATCGCATGTTTTGAAAATTCTTGCAGCACACTGTTTGAAACTTGCTGATCTATGTAATCCACACCAAAGAAGGGAAATTACATGATCATATCAACTGACCCAGAAATAGCATTTGACAAAAATCCAATACCCATCATGATAAAAACTCTCAATAAACAGGAAGAGGGGAACCTCCTTAAATTGATAAAGAACATCAACAAATCACCTCTAGCTAATACCATAATTAAAGATGAGAGACTGAACATGTTCCTTGTGAGACTAGGAACAAGGCTAACATGTCATTTGCCACCACTCCTATGCAACACTGTAAGGGAAGTCCTACCTGTTTTAATAAGACAAGGAAAAAAAAGAAAGACATAATTGTCTATGCAGAAAAACAGGAACAGGGTTTTTTTGCTCTAAAGCCACAGTGTGCCAACCCTTGCTTGAATGTAATGTTCTTTGTACTAAATTGTAATGTGTCCTCTACATTATTCATTTCATTTATCTGTCCTGAAAGAAATAGGTAAGTTTAAAAGGTAAAGGATAATGGTGGTGAGAATATAGGTCTTCATCTAAAAATAAATTTATGCAAGTGAAACTCTATTCTCAAATACTGCCTAAAAAACTACATATATAATATACATGACTCTAAGACTGCGTTAGTGATCAGTCTTCATGCCAGTGATTCATATTCACACCATGCCTAAGATATTTGATCTGTAATTCTCTCCTCAATAAAGCAGATTATATGAATGTGAAAGAAATGTTTGATTAAAAATCACCTAGACAGTGACAAAAAAATTCTATCCTAGAGATTATCCAGCTTTTCAATTTTAAAATTATAATCCATGATAAAAATCCATAAATATTTTTGAAGTACCTTAAGGGCTATCATGGAGGTGGGGGTGGGAAGAGGAAGGAGACTGAGGGCTTTGTCTTTCCCCCACCTTAAAAAGATCAGTTCTATTACTGTTTGATAAAGGGTTCCACAGCCTGGATTTTAAAAATCAAAAGACCTAATGTTTTCATTTTGCTATATGAGAAAAGTCTGAAGATGTAAGATGTAGAGGCCTGCCGAACCGGTTTGGCTCAGTGGATAGAGCGTCGGCCTGCGGACTGAAAGGTCCCAGGTTCGATTCCGGTCAAGGGCATGTACCTGGGTTGTGGGCACATCCCCAGTAGGAGATGTGCACGAGGCAGCTGATCAATGTTTCTAACTATCTCTCTCCCTTACTCTCTGTAAAAAAATCAATAAAATGTATTAAAAAAAAAAAAAAAAAAGATGTAGAGGCTTGCTGCAACTTTCCAGACAGAAGTCCTGATTACTAGGACCCTTTCCATAGCATCACCCACCTTACATAATCACAGTTTAGCCTCCCAGAAATCAATGCTCCCACTGTAAGTTTTTCACAAATTTAATTATAACCACATAAATGCATAAAAAATGAACACCTTAAAAAGTCTTTTCAAAAATTAAACTCATTTAAAGAGAACTTTCTCAGTCACACAGCTACCACATTTTACATATATATAGTATATATCACCTCAGAGATTACATTATTCTCTCTTTTAACTAAAAACCGCAAACTATAAAAGGCACCTTTTCAAGACCAGGTTTTGAAATCTTTTCAGTTCCACTATTGTTTTCAAGGCAGATCCCTTCATCAACACCATCATCATTGGAGAAATCATTGCTCATTTGATCACTGTGACAACTGCCTTCATTTTCTGCTCCACTGTCAGTGCAACTTTCAGTCTGAGGAGATTTCTTAATAAAACATAATTATCTTACAATAGCAAACTAAATAAAGGAAAAATATACAGTCAAGTAAAACTTTTTTCTACATGCTGCTTTTTCACATAATTTAATATACTGTTAATAAATACTTATTTTACTTTAAGTAAATTTAGTTTTTCTTAAAAAGTGAGACAAAAAAATAAAATAAACAATAAAGTGTATTTTTAAAGCATTTATATTAATGTCCTTAAAATTCTAATTCAACAAATTCGTAATTCAGAATTCTAGTAAACTCCTTTTATGTTTATAGTTGTAAAGTAACAATAAAAAATTTTTTCACCAAAATCAATAAAAGCAGAGAACCTAAACTCCAAAACGAGCTTCTTCTGTTTTCAAATTCCCAAAGAACATCGTATCTTTTATTGAACTGAAAGTTCCATATCATTGTGCTAGGTATTGTACTAGACAATTAGAAAGAAAAACCAGACATTGTTTCTATCCTCAAGAATTTTATACTCTAGTGTATAGGAGGTGGAAATATAACAAGAGCAAATCATACTTTTCCCTGCTTTTATGATTTTTAATTCCCTTTCATGCATATTTAAATGGAAGAAATCTACTTTTTAGAAATCCTCAATTTTTACCCTTTTCCTTTAATATTTTATATACATACCTAAAAATATTTTTATTTAAATAACTTAAGAATTCTTCTCTAAGGTATCGCATAAAAGTTCTTGAATTAACCAAGCAATCTATAATAATAAAAGTGTAATATGTTAATTAGACCGGACAACCTTTCGGATGAAGCCGGGGCTGCGAGGGAAGCCCAGGCCCTGGGTGGGAAGCTAGTGCCGGCAGCCAGGGGAAGAAAGGCCTACTCTTGCACGAATATCGTGCATCAGGCCTCTAGTATAAAATAAGCACCAATTTTGCCAAGAACTTCGCTGTAGGAACTGCATCTAACATAGTCTTCATCCCTTTAGTTGGTTCAAGGAAAAATGGAGGTGAAAACCAACATTAGAACTCTATACTAAGTCAAAAGAGATCATTCCTGAAACTCCTTTACCTAAGCCAGAACATCTCTTTTCTTCTCCCAAGAAATGGACTTAGAACTTCCTAAAAGTTCCTGTCAAACTTTATCTACAGGTTTTCTTCCCTTGGGAAAAAAAATTCCCTTTTAAGAAATATATTAGGAACATGCAGAAGACCAAAGTAATAATGATCTCTGAGTAGGAATCCTACAATGATTACACCTCCTTTAAAAGTTTGGTATACTCTGAGTAGATTTCCTAGCTTAAGCACAAGTGTTTGAGATATTATTTTAAATTGAATCTTTCAAAATGTTATTTGGTCATAGGTATCATTCAATGAATATTTACTTTATCAAAGATGCTTTCTTCTCACTTATTAGCCTTACTTTACAGACAAGGAAAGTGAGGCTCAGAAAGGTTGCTCTTTTGTGCCAAACTGCCTCTTAGTTTTTAACAGCACTCAATACAATTTGATGAATGTTAAAAATTATTTTTGAGCTTCTGGGATAGATATTTTTATAATTACAGTAATCAGTTCCAACCAGAAAAAACATGCTTCATGACAGTTTTGAGAATAAAGATTTATCACTCTTACAACTATGTTAAGTAATTGTAAATATTCCTCATAATGAAATATTAAGAGTTTACAAAAAAAGATAGTGGGACAGCCCTGGCTGGGTAGATCAGTTGGTTGGAGCACCATCGCAATATGCCTGGTTGTGGGTTAGATGCCTGGTTGGGGCACATACAAGAATCAACCAATGAACGCATGAATGAGTGGAACAGCAAATCAATGTTTCTCTCTCAAATTAATAAATAAAAGTTTTTAATAAAATGGTCTTATCTGGAAAAAACAAAAGATGGGTTTAAAAAAAAAATGTAGTGGGACATCATGAATCTTTTACTGGATAAGGAGAAAGAAATCAGAGAATTCGAGGTCAATGAGTGAAAGAAATTGAAGAGCTTTACCTGTGTAGTTCAAAGTCCTATTCTCAAACTATTTAAATAAAGTTTTAATTTAAAAAAAACTAATTAGAAAAGGAAAAGAGACAAAATACCTTCCTTTTCTAGCTTCCTAATCTAGCCAATTTAAGAGCAAGCAAACCTTTAATGAGAATAACCCAGAACCCTTAACCCTGAAAAAGACACTGAGACAAATAAGAAATTAAGGCCATCCTACTTAGTTTCCTTGTTCATTCATTCATATATACTTGTTCTGTGTTTTTTATGTACCACAAGTGCAGCTCACCTCTAAATTGTTTTTTCAATAACTAAGAAAGTTATGAAACATAAGATTATCTCTCCAATTAAAGAAATAATTTCAGAGTTTTAGGTCTTCTTGTTTTTTCAAATGGTATTATAAGTTACTTTGATCAAGCAAGAATATTTGAAATATAATTTATGGTGGACAGGAAAAGCTTATACAAAGTTAGTTGTTTTTATAGACTTGACATTAGAAAATAAGGAAAGGCTTCCATCAAGAAAATAGTCTAAACATCAGTGTTAAGTTATTCCAAATAGCTCTTTTAAACATGACTAACCAAAAGGGTTAATGAAAAAAATAACAAGAAAATATAATACTTACTTCATCTTCAACATCAATAAATGTACTCATATCCAGCTCTTCAGGAAATGTCATCCGATCATTCAATTTAATCCTGTGCATGGTTGTATAATCAAAATCAAACCTTTTCAATTGTAAGGTCAGCAGATAAGGAAAATGCAAAAACCGAAGACCCTAAAAAGAAAGGGGGACATATTAAATATTGACCGTTATCTCAGGTAATTAAGTATTAATTTCTACATGACATCTACCTTTCGTGCATCACACTTCTTCTTACAACGTTCACAAAAATATTGATTTGGGCCATCCAGGATCTCTGGCTGAATAAATGCATGCAATGCTTCTTCCTAATTAGAAAAAAAAATTGTTTCATAATTACTTAATGATGTTATAATACTAACGACAAAATCCTGAATATAAAAACAGTGCGCAAAAAAAAAAAAAAAAAACCCCAAAAAAAAACAAAGAAAAAAAAGAACAACAGTGCAATTACCAAAACACTTATAAGTAGAATGCCTAGAAAATTCAGAACTCAAAAAGGGAAATAAAATCAAAATGTTATCATTATAAAAACTGAGAAATAATTCTTCTTTCATTCTGTATGAGATCTGCCTTTCCTAGCACTGCACATCAGTTAGTCATTTCTACCTAATTGTTATTGTCTTTACATTGTGGTGTTTGCCTAAATAATCTAATAAAAATCCTCAGTCTTTAGATTAAAAAGTAAACCAGCTCTGGCAAGTGGCTCAATGGTTAGAGTATCAGCCTGAGCACCAGAGGGTTGTAGTTTCGATCCCTACCCTGGTTGGGGGCACATGGAGAAGGCAACCAATTGATGTGTCTCTCTCACATCAATGTCTCTCTCTCCCTCCCATCCATCCACTCTCTAAAAAAATCAATGGAAAAAATATCCTCGGATGAGGATTAACAACAAAAAAAAGTAACTCCCATACTTCTTAGAAAAGCAGTTATATGTATCATTTCAATATTCTTATGAAACATTTTTAAACTTACAGTAAATAACACAGAACTCTGAATATTTGACACTACCCATACACTTAAAATATGTAATAATAATAATCTGAATCACTATATTTCGAGTCAATCAGTAATCCACCACTGCACTAGTGTGAAGGCTGAAAACCATTGTGCAATCTTCTCACTGCATGTCAGATACTGCTCCATTTGAAAGTGTATGAGAGCTCCTGGGCTGTTCACCTAGTGTACCAGGTGGTTCTCTTTTCTCCATACAGCCTTAAGACAGAAGTAAGAAACGTAGTATGAATACTGCTGAAGAATTTGTGGGCATTAATTTTTAATCAATAATTTTTCACAATCAAAAAATGAATTTTAGTTAATACAACACATAAGACTGCATAACCTCAAATTTCATTTGACATCAGAACTGACAATACATATTTATTACACATAAAGAAAAAAATGGAATTATTAAGATGAAGTGTTTTCAAATATTTGGTGTTCTTCAAAGCATAGATAAAGGAGCTTGATCTGGCAAAATGGACTTAGTTTAAAATAGCTGGCAGAGCTTATAAAACTACTATCCACATATTGTTTGATCTAGCTCATTTTGGAATAAGATCAAAGCTATGAAAAGATATTCAAAATGCTTCTAACTTCATTTATCTTCTAGTTGTTCTCAAAAACACAAGGAAGACCACAGCTGGGAGGTGGGGGGCAGGGTTCTGAAACATGACCAAGCATTTTACTGGAAGTCATAAGAAAGAACACATTTAGAAAATGAGTTTTTTCTCTAAAGCATATTTTAAGCATAAAAAGACAAATTTTATAAAAACATGAGAATAAAAGAAGCTTTCAGAGTATTACAAACATAACTTAATGTAGAATGACATCAAATTTGTTGTTTTCCAGAGGTCATTTGAATTGGTAAAACACTCAATATCTAAAAAAATAAAAAATAAAAAAAAAATCAGGGTAGGGGGATAAGAGGTGGAGGGAGAGTGAAAAATTATCTCACTCAAATTCTACTGTACTAAACTAAACTAAGGTATGTATTGTGTGTATTGGCTAAGGTATGTGTATATTGTTCTCTGCCTTATAGTTTATACCTAAAGCTTATCTTTTTTTAAAATTTAAATTCAGAGAAAAGTTTAAACAGAAAATTCCCAGTAACTATTTACTCGGACTGTCCAGGCTTTCATCCCACCCACATATGTATTTTTCACTACCATTTGAGAGTAGGTTCACATATCATGCTTTTCCTCTTAATACTTCAACGGGACTTTTAAGAACAAGAATATTCTTAGTTATCAAACTCAGAAAACTATGATAAAGTGCTTTTGTTCGTCCACATTCCAATTCTATCAATTATCCTAATAGAATTTCTCCGCTTCCAGTACAGAATGGAATCCAGGATCATAAACTGCATCTCGCTGGCTGCCTCTTCAGATTCTTTTTTTTCTGGAATAGTCTTAAAGCTTTTCTTTCATGACATTAGTATTTGTTTTAGAGGCCAGTTATTTTATAAAATGTTCTGCAGTTTGGGTTTCTCTGATGTTCCTCATGATTAGATTCAGATTATGCATTCCTTTCTAGACTACTAAGTAAGGATATGTCCTTTTAAGGGTATCACAGTTCCGGGCTATGTCCCTATCCTTATTGGCAATATTATAAATTTCAATCAATGTCAGAGTGTTGTCCATTAGTTGTTTTTTTCCACTTGAAACTAATAAGAAATCTGTAAGGAAACTCTTGGAGACCAGGCACAAATACTGAGCCTTAAACTTTTCACCCTAGATTTAGCACCCACTAATGGATTCTTGCTTAAATCAAATTTTAATGTTTGCTTTTATGAGCAACTTGAAAATCTTTTTAATAGGCCATTTAAGTCCATTCATATTTGATATGACTGTTTAGTTTCATTTCACTATTTTATAATTACTGTATTAAATAAATTTACTGGGTTCCTTTCTGTGCCATTTTTACAATTTCTTTTGGTATTTAGGGAGGTTAGCTATATTTTTGTAGTGCATTATACTTTTGTTATTACCCTTAATTCTATTTTCCCTTTTTTCCTACTTACACTTGTAGTGTCTAGTCTGCCAGTAATATGTGGTACTCTTGTGTTTCCTCCTATTCAAGTCTATGATCTTTCCCTTTCTCTCCCCTTTTTTAAGAATGGCATTCTGTATACTTTGTCTAACAACATTTCATACCATTTTTCTGCCCAGTCTCCATCCTTCTAAAATTTCGTCCTTACTTCTACAGTTTTAATTAGTCCTTAATTCTACAATTCAATAAATCAAATGTTCAGTCCTTTTGCTGAAGCTTCCCCAGTGGTCCCTTGGTTAGATGGAGCTCATTCTCTAATAAACTCCACAGGAAAGGCTCATGATTATAATATTCAATGAGTTCTTCCATGTTCAAAATTGGTTTTGTATCCCTATAATTGAAGGAATACTTGGCTGGATATTGAATCCTTGGCTTGTAATTGAGTTTTCTGAAATTGCTATTCTGTTGCCATGATTTGAATGGTTGCTCTTCAGAAGTATGATGCCAGTCCAATATATCTTTAAAATTTAACACTTTATTTGTCCAGAGTTGATTATTCAAAGCCAATGTGTCCAGATAAATGGTAGGTCAAAAGGCAGGTTTAAATTTCCCTTAACCCAGAAAGCTTTCCTGGGATATAGTTTATAAGTTTTGTTTCACTGTGTTTTTATTCTCCAGACTCGTTATATTGGACACCTCCTTTGCTGGTCTTCTCTTACAATTTTCTCTGAGGTCCTTCTTTTTTTTCCATCTCATTTTCATTTGATGTCCTTTAGATTCTTATTCCTTTTCATTCGAGTACTTTATAAATTTATTCTTCATTTCTAACAGTGTTGTCATTTCTTCAATTTCTTTCTTGAATTTGGTCAATATTCATTGCATTTCATGTCTTTTTTAAAATCTCTTTCCTTAAATTTTTGGATACCAGGCTGTTTTGCTTGTTTGAAATATTTAGTCTAGAGTACTGTTCTACTTTGTTATTATTTTGCTTTGTGGCTATTTTCCTAAGGGCTTTTTTTTGGGGGGGGGGGGGGGGAGGAGAATAGATTTTCATAAGCTGATAATAAACATTTTCTGTTTTCTTGCTTTTTCTCCTCCTAGTCATTGTGTGGACAGCATTCATTAGGTTAAGAGTACTTTCTTTTGTCAATACAGTAAAGTGCAGTTTCTTGAATTTGTAATGGGAGGAGAGGTTGGTGTCTTCTTTCATTTTGTAGGAGCCTTAATTCTTTTATTTCTTATCTTCTCTTCACTTGCTATGGATTGGAGCCATCAGCTCTTTGTTTATCTCTTTCCCCAAAAGCAAAATTCCTCCAAGGCTGCCACTTCTAATCCTGCTCATTCTAAAATTCCTTCCCTGTAGCTGATGCTAAAAACTACTAAGTCCAGTCTATGTTGGCACATACTGTTGTACTTTCTCTTTTTGAGCGAATTTTGTATCTGTTTTACCTAAGTCCTTCAATCCCCTCTCCTCCGTTTCATACAGTCTCTAAAGCTTACCACTGCACACTCTCCACATACAGACTGCAGCACAGTGGAAATTCTATTGGGACTGGGTGATTATTTATCTTGCTACTTACAGGTCATTTGAAGTTCATGATATTCTTTCTCCCACTATTGCCAAAGAAATACAAATGAAACCTAATTAACTCATACCTTCTATGATTTTGGGGAAGGATGTGTGGAGGTAGCCATTATTATCCTTCAGACTGAGAAACCAGTTAAAGCTTATTAGTAACTTTTGTTTCTACATTAATAAGTTTCTGCATCTTCCTTACCCTAGCTTTTTAACAAGTTGTCACCATGATAATTATAATCAAGATTAGTCAATTATAAAAATTAGCTTCAATTTATCCATCCATTCAACAAATAATTATGTGTAAATGATACATAAATGATGGGCTAATATAGTTGTATACATTTACCTCCACTTAATGTGATGTACAAGATAACTAAAAAGCATGCCAAGCTATATTTTAGATAGTAAAAATGAGTCATGGATCACAAAAATAGAATAAAATATTATAAACTTTGTACCATTAGTCAAACACACACACACACACACACACACACACTGTACTGCTTACCATCAGCTGTTTTCTTGAGTATGTTAAATTGATGTATCATCAAAACTAGCACTGGGCTAATTATGATTGTTTTTCTTCATTCCATAGTGAAGATAATAGTTTTACTTTCTAGAACTTATACAGTATACAAAATGTAATTTTGTGTTTTTTTAATACTGTAATTTTCACAATTCAGAACACAGATAACTCTTATGTCCTTATTTCTCCAAATAAAAAAATCAGTTATCACAATTTTGTATTTAATGCAGAAAATATAGGCACAGTGCAATCAAAAGATATAACCAAAAAATTGTACTGTCTATAAACTATCAGTTTTCTCTTTACTCTTAACCCATATATAAAATTCTTTCTCCGTCATTTAATGCCTATTTTATTTTGAATGGAGAAATGGGCATTAAAATGTGATATTCTATTTTTCAAATTGACAAAGATAATTAAGAACCACAACTGATAACTATTTTCAGATTCTGATATACTTAGCAATTTTGGGATACTGATATACAGCAGCAAATAAATTAAACTATCTTCCCAAAATATATACTTTAATAAACACATGTGTTTTAATTAGGGAAAGGACTCCAAATACTTGTAACCTAAGCCATCCACTTATTTTAATTGCAATTTTTGAGGTAACTGTAGATTCATGTACAATTATAATAATACAAAGAGAAACCTTACAGACTCTGCCCAGTTTCCTCCAATGGTAACATTTTACAAAACTATAGTATATCACAACCAGGATATTGACATTGATACCTCTACCTATCTTATTCAGATTTCCCCAGTTTTGGTATAGTCATTTGTCTGTATTTGTGTGCATATTAAGTTCTACAGTTTTATCACCTGTATTGGATCACCAGTCACGAGACTGAACAGTTCCTATACCACAAGGATGCCTTAGGTTGCCTTTTTATAGTAACCATCTACTCATCCACCTGCTGACCCCACCAAATCTATAAGCTCTGGCAATGATTACGCTGTCCTTCAGTTTTAAAATTTTGTCACACCAAAAATATTATATGAATGGAATCATATCATATGTAACCTTTGAGATCGGCTTTTTCCCCCACTCAGCATAATTCCATGGAAATTCATTCAAGATTTTGTGTGTATCCATAATTTATTCCTTTTTATTGCTGAGCAGTATTCTATGATTTGTATGTACAAGTTTGTTAATCACTCACCTGATGAAGGACATTTGGGCTGATTTCAGCTTTGGAATATTAACATAAAGATGCTATGAACATTTGTGTATAGGTTTTTGTGAGCATAACTTCACTTCCCTGGGATAAGTAACCAGTAAGAGTGCAACTGCTGGAGTTCATAGTAATTACAAGTTTTGTTTTATATGAAGATATCTGTAACATTTCACATTCCCACCAAAAATGAGTGTGATCCAGTTTGTCCACACTGTCGCCAGCTTTTAGTGCTGTCATTGTTTTTTATTTTAGCCATCTGTAGGTAGGTAGTGATATCCTCATTGTAGTTTGAATTTGTATTTCCCTAGTGATAGGAACATCTTTTCCTTACATCTGTATATCCTCTTTGATGAAATGTTTTGTCTTTTTTTCAACTGCCTAAATGAATTGTTTGGGGTATCTTTCTTACTATTGTGTTTGGAGACATCTTTATATATCCTATTAATTAATTATTTGTCAGATATTTGGTTTGCAAGTATATTCTCCCAGTCTGTAGCTTCTATTCTTATTCTCTTTGAATGGCTGTCAAGAACCAATTTGTAATTGTGAGGAGTTCCAACTCCTCAATTTTTCCCTTTGTGGATTGTACTTTTGATATCAAATCTAATAACTCATTGCTTAAACTTAGATCTGGAAGACTTCTTTCCTAATTACATTTCTAAGGTTATATCTTTACACGTTATGTTTAAGTCTATGATCCATTTTGAGTTAATTTTTGTACATATAGATGCCCAATTGTTCCAACACCATATATTGAAAAGATCATCGTTCCTCCATTTAATTACTTTTGTCTTTCTCAAAAATCAGATAGGTCTATTTGTTGAATCTGTTTGTTTTCCCTTCTGTTCCACTAATCCATTTGTGTGTCCCTCCACCAATATCACACAGCCTTGATTAACATCGCTATATAAGTTTTGAGATCATGTAGACTGATTTCTCCCTTATTTTTATTTTTCCAAAATTCTAGCTATTTTAGTTCTTTGCCTCCTACGCCTCCTACATAAATTTTAGAGTGAACTTATGTATATCATCAAAAATTTTTAAAGGAATTGCACTAAAACTATATAATTTGGGAGAGAATAAATATCTTTACTATGCTGAATCTTCCAATCAATTAGCACAGTATGTCTCTCCATTTATTTAAACACTAGAGGCCCGGTGCACAGTTTTGTGCACCAGTGGAGTCCCTTGGCCTGGCCTGCGGGGATCAGGCCAAAACTGGCTCTCCTACATCCCCCAAGGGGTCCTAGATTGTGAGAGGGCAGTTCTCAGATAACACACCCTAGAATTGGGCTTCCTCCTCTCGTTCTGGGTGTGTCACCCGCTGAGAAACACAGCTGCCAAGTCACCGCAGCTCTGCAGCTCCTGCATTAAGCGTCTGCCCCCTGGTGGTCAGTGCGCATCATAGCTACCAGTTGGAGCATCTGTCCCCTGGTGGTACTTCGCAGTATAGCTACCAGCCAGTCAGCCAGGTGACCAGTCGCTTAGACTTTTATATAGATTCTCCTCAGAGTTTGTAGTTTCTAACACATAGGTCACAGTATATATTTTGTTGGATTCAAACTTAACACATTGTTCGCGGGTAGTTTTTATCGCACGCTAACAGGTGGCGCAGGCCATTTTTGCTAATTTTTTGTGCAAATGGCAACGTTCAGTAAAATTACGATAACTTTAGTTTTACAATATTTTTTTCAATGAAACTTTTTGTAATTTACTATAAAATGTATACTGAATTATTTTTCTTAAATTTTAAACAAATACTGGAAAACTCACTGAAAATTGAAATAAAAGTAATAAAATATGTAAAAATTCGGATTTTGTTCTCGAGAAGCTGTGTAGCATTAGTCACACTATTGTAATAATTGTCCATATAGACGTGATGCCAAATGCCTGTAAATGGTGAAACTACAGTTTGAATCATTTCTATCAACCTTAGTCCTTGAGCAGCATACGTTTCAAAGTTACAAATGTAACCAGTATCACTCTCAGATAATATTCTCACAAGTATTCCGTATTTTTAAGTTTTCCTGCATTATATACTCGTATATCTGCATGTTAGCATCCCTTTAGAACAATAAAAAAGTATAAAAATAAACGTATTTATACGTTGCCTGCATTCTACCGCTAGTCTATAAAAAACGTATTAATACGTGTCCCGCGCTCTACTACCAGTCAACGTAAAACGTAAAAATACGTTTCCCGCATACAATGTGTTAAGATCTTTTTCCATAACTGTAAATGGTACTGTATTTTTAATTTCACTTTTACATATTCTTTGCTAGTATTTTGAAATACAATTGATTTTTGTAGCTTTATCTTATCACCTGCTACCCTGCTAAACTCAGTTATATCCATGCTATTTTTATATAAAATATGTTATCTAAAACAGGGTTGGGGGCAATTTCATATCTCCCTTTAATTAGCATGCCTTTCATTTCCTCTTCTTGCCTATTGTGTTGGCTAAGACTTCCAATACTATCCTATATAATAAACAGTTAATATGCTAATTAGACTAAACAGCAGAACAACCGTCCAGAAGATCTTCTGGACAAAGTTGGGGGGGGGGGGGGAGGGTGTTTGCTGTGAGGGCCAAGCCCTTGCATGAATTTCGTGCATCGGGCTTCTAGTATGGAATAAGAGTGCTGAGAACAGACATCCTTGGCATTCTAGAGGGAAAACACTCAGTCATTTACCATGAAGTATTGTGTTAGCTATAGGTTTTTAAAAAATATGTTCTTTATCAAGTTGCAAAACTTACCTTACTTCTAGTTTTCTGAGTTTTAATCATGAGTGTTTATTGTATTTTATCAAGTGCTTTTTCTGAGTCAATTGATGTGATCATGAAAATTTCCCTTTTGGTAGAGTAACTCGATTTAAAAAAATACTGATCAGCCCAGAATACCTGGAATGTATTATTTAATTCTATCTGCTAATATTTTGCTAAGGATTATCCCATCTATATGCCTTAAGGACACTAGCCTGGTCATAATTTTTTACTTGTTTTAACTGTTTTTGTCTAGTTTAGCCCCAAGGTAAGACTCTGCTATTGTTGAGTGCAGCATTTTCTTAATATCTATTAAATTCTGTTGGTTGATGGTGTTGTTGAGTTCTATATCTTTGCTAATTTTCTGTCTAGAGGGTCTACCTATCAATTATTGAGAAAGGTGCACTGACAATTGTAGATATTTCAATTTCTCCTTTTAGTTTGGGCAGTTTTTACTTCCAATGTTTTGCAACTCTATTATTTAGGACTGCTGTCTTTTTGATGAATTGGCCATTTTATCATTACATAATGCCCCTTTCTTACCTATATCAATGTACTTCAAGAGAGGTTTTTGTAGATAGCATATTACTGGGTCATGTTGTTGCTGTTTTTTAAGCTAATATGCTGATCTCTACCTTTTTTAAAAAATATATTTTATTGATTTTTTACAGAGAGGAAGGGAGAGAGATAGAGTTAGAAACATCAATGAGAGAGAAACATTGATCAGCTGCCTCCTGCACACTCCCTACTGGGTATGTGCCCGCAACCAAGGTACATGCCCTTGATCCGAATCGAACCTGGTACCCTTTAGTCCGCAGGCTGACACTCTGTCCACTGAGCCAAACTGGTTAGGGCTGATCTCTATCTTTTAGTTGGTATAGTTAGACCATTTATACACAACTAAGTTTGCTATTTTAGGTGCTGTTTTTTTGTTTTGTTTCTCTTCCCTTCCGGGGGATTACTTGCACATTTTTTGAATTCTATGAAGTAAAAAAACCTTACCTCCCTTTATGTCTTCTCATCCTCTTCCATTTATAATAAAATTATCTCAAACATTTCCTCTCTATATATTTAGAATCGTATCAGACAGTGTGATAATTTTGATTGAACCATCAAACATAATTTAGGAAGCTCGGGAGGAGGAGGAAAGCCGATTTTATTTACCCAGATTTTTACTTACCAATGTTTTTTCATCCCTAATGTTCCAAGATACTATTTTTTAATCATTCCCTGTTTAGAGAAATTTCTTTAGCCATTCTTTAAAGTTGGGTCTGCTGCTGAAAAATTCTCTTAGTGTTTGTTCATCCAAGAATGTCTTGATTTCCCTGAAGAATTTGGGTATAAGACTACTTGACAGTTCTTTCTTTCAACACCCACCTGAAAAATGTGCCACTTCCCTCTGGCCTCCATAGTTTTTTATGACAAATGTACTTTGGAAAAATCAAGAGTAGCTTTCCCCTATAAGGTGCCTTTTCTCACTTGCTGTTTTCAAGATATTTTCTTTGTCTTTAGTTTTTATAAGTATGACTACAATTTGAGTTGATGTAGAATTTTTCTGGCTTATCCTATCTGGCGTTTGTTCAGCTTCTTGGATCTGTAGACTTATCCCTTTTGCCAAATTTGGGAAGTTTTCATTGATTATTTCTCTGAATATTTTCAGTGTTGCCTTCTTTTTTCTCTCCTTCCAGGACTCCAGTGACACAAATGTTAGATCTTTTACTATTAGTCCCATAGGACTCTGAGGAACTTTTCCCCCTCAGTCTATTTCACTCTGCTGCTTAGACTGGGCAATTTCTATTGTTCTGTCTTCAAGTTGAGTTCACTAATACTTTCCATTGTCTCCTCCATTCTGCTGTTGAGTTTTTTTAAATTGTTATTACATTTTTCAGTTCTAAATTCCTATTTTATTTTTCTTTATATCCGCTACTTCTTCCCTGAGACTATTTCCTCATTTGTTTCAAGTGGGTTTGGAATCTCTCATTTAAGTAATTCTATGATGGTTGCTTTAAAATATTTGTCAGATAATTCTAATGTCTGTTATTTCAGTGTTTTGTTTTGTTTTTTTGTCTACTGATTCTAGACCCCATTAAAATCTTCTGATTTAGCTGATCCCTTTGACACTGTTCCAGCTGGGGAAAAGGTCCGTCTCATTACTGCCAGGTGGAAGTAGAAGGATAGGTTTCCCACTTGGCCTCTGTTGATACCTGAGTTGAAGAGGAGCTCCTCATTACTAAAGGGCAAGGGTACTGCTTCTGGCTGCTCAGTAGGCCTCTGCTGATATCACCTTGGCTGTGAGGGGACTAAGCTTCTTATTACGGGAGGAGGGTAAAAGTTGATTCTCCTCCATGAGGTATCAATCCAGTGGGGAGGGAAAGAAGCACTTCCTTACTGTCAGACGGGAGTTAGAGGCAGGCTCTCCATGTGGTCTCTAGTGACAGTGAACCAGGGGAAAGGGAGAATAGCAGTGGGAAGGTTCCTTACTGCCCAGCATAGATGAAACTTCTGGCTAGCTACTCAGTCTTCTCTGATGTCACCCTGGTACAGAGTTGGAGAACTTTGTTATAACTTATGAGGGTAGAAGTTGAGGATCCATACCAGCTGGCATGAGTTGGGGAACAAAGTTTTTCCATGGTGCTTGGCTGGAGCAGAGCTGTTATTGTATGAACGTTTTGTGCCTTACTAGGCTGTCCTTTTCCTGGCCTTTTGATAGAGTAGGCTTTTTAGTCTGTGCCTGTTGTTTCCAGATTGCCAACTTCTTCATCTTCAAGTCTGGGATAAAGTAGGCAAAAAGAAAACCCAAGGAACCCATGTCATTCCTTCAGTCCACTAGTCTTTATGCCTTTTCTCCACCTTTCAGAGACTTCTTATGTTTGTTTTATATATAACGTTCAAGATTTTCAGTTGTTTTACGGAAGGAATAAGAAATTGTACATCTACTCCATTTTCCTGAAAGCAGAAGCCCCACCTTTTAAATTGGTTCTCTCTAGTCCAACCACACAAATTCCTGGAAAAATGAGGGTAGTCTATGGAAGAGATTTTTCTTTATGTAATGCTTACAAAATTGGACCACTGAGCCAGCCATATAACAATGTTCAAATCACCTGTTAAATCAGGGTGTATGTCTTATGATATAAATTTGTGTAAACACTTGAAATGCTTATGATTTTATGAATACTTATAAATTTAACAATTTTAAAGTTATAAATTTAACAATCATTCAAAACTTAAAAATAATCGTTAGCCCAGCCCATGTGGCTCAGTAGTTGAGTGTCAACTTATGAACCCAGTCAGGGCATATGCCTGGCTTGTGGGCTTGATCCCCAGTGGGGGGCATACAGGAGGCAGCCAATCAATGATTCTCTTTCATCAATGATGTTTCTATCTCTCCCTCTCCATTCCATTCTGAAATCAATTAAAAAATATTTTTAAAACTCATTAAACTATATTGACTTATGAAACAAAACCTCTTTTACATAATCTGATCTTTCAAAGACACTATGGAACTGTACAGCTAAACCCATTTCAGACTTTTGAACACATATTGTTATAATAAACAGATATTTAAATATACTTACCCAATAATAGAATAAAAGTATCTTAATAGGAAATGACCTAGAACAGTGCCTGTCAGAGTAGGCAACTCAATAAATATGTTAAATGACAAAAGATACCCTTAAAATATAGTGTCTAAAATTTTACTGTTAAAAATGAAAAGCACCTCCCCTGTTAATGTCAAACATATGAGGTGCTATCATTTTTATTTAGTTTGTGAAACAGGCTTTCACAATTAACTAATAAAAATTATGTATCTAATTTTTATGTATCATCATAATGTATTATGTATTTTAGACTATCTCCTTATAATACATTCTGAAATGTGCCTGGCAATATGCAGATTCAAGATTTCTTTGATCATAACATTCAGAAAGACTGGTTTTAATATAGACAGGTCTAATCAGTGAAAAATAAAAGGTTCTGATGATCTAAAAAAATCATTAAGAAAAAATTTTTTTAAAATACTAATACAAACAACATTTCTGCTGATGCTATTTTTTTAGGAGTAATAATCTATAACAATAAAAGGGTAATATGCTAATTAGACCGGACAGCCAGACATCCTTCCGGACGACCTTCCAGACAAAGCTGGGGCTGCGAGGGCCGAGACAAGCCGCTGTGACTGTGAGGGCTGAGCCCCTTGCACGAATTTCGTGCATCAGGCCTCTAGTAAAATATATAAAACAATAGAAAACTGAAACATATATTTTAGCATTCTCACACTCCCTCACCATCCCAAGGACATAAGTGTTAATGTGACAAAGTAGAAATAATCCTTAAATCACCTTACTCTAATGCAGTGCTTCCCAAAATCTCTTCCTCAGAATCTAAGTGTTCTTTGAAATATTAACAGATGTCCCACAGAGAAAGACAAGGCTAGGTTAAATACAGTTAAACAAATTTCCCTATTACAGGAATTCTCGGGACATTTAAAAAAAAATTTGTACCATGAACTTCACAAAAAGGATTATAGTTATTGAGTTTCCCAAATTTAATCAAAGATCTCCCAAACATCTATTAAATCCAGTGGGAGACTAGTATTGAACAAATTCAATCTGAGAGATAGAGAATGTCAGAGAACCTTTAAATACTGATGCCCTCGTTGGCCAGGTAAAATGAAGACCAGAAATTTCATAAGTATCATAGTTATAATAACTAAAATATAATTCAACAAGGAAAATATTATGATGAAAAGTTTTTTTAAAATTGGAGGCAATTTCTCATACTTATTAGAAATAAGTCTATCAATCATGCTGAAAACTCCCATAAAAATTAATCATAGATATCGTAAGGATAAATTAGCTACATGTTAATTGTATTCATATTTTAATCTTAAACATTATTCTCAAATAATTTATTTGAACATGGAGATAACACAAGTCCATGTTTTAGATGATTAAAAGTAAAAAAGCTTCAATTTTAACAGAACCTCAAATGTAACTGTCTGAAATTAAACATTAGGTGTTATTCAACCTCACTGATATGAACAAAACATACTATAAACAGAACATATAACTGTCAATGTTGTGTGTGTGTCTATGTATGTATGTGTGATTGTATTTGTGTGTGTATACATATATATGTATGTATATGTGTGTGTATGTGTGTGTGTGTGTGTGTGTGTGTGTGTATATATATATATATATATATAAAAAGAATCCAAAATTAAAAGTTACAAAATAAATTTAAGAGTTCAGTTCAAATTAAGGCCAAATATTATATATAGCCTTAATGAGATTTTACACTTCTCCTTTTAACTAGATTTTTACAATCCACATTTATATAATTCTTTTTAAACATATAAACTTAACAAAATACACAATGGCAAACAGTGATATAAAAATTATTTTAGATGCTGTGTGATGATTTCTGTGGATTAAGAAGTATAGTTTTAAGTTTTGAATTCAGAAAATAATGGTAAGTCACTTACCTCTAACTAAAGTTCTCTGAAGGTAGTATCCTCCTTAGAACCCCTATCTTGGGTAGTTTCACCTGCTGTTTATTTCCCTCAAGAGATTCCAGCAAAGTCTAGGAAGTTTTAAGTTGCCTTCTGCAAGCCCTATTAGCGCATGTGTGTTATAAACCTGCTCACATACTGCCTCATAGCTGTAGCTTCCAGTTCCCACTGAATCACCACCACCACCATCTATTTTAAGGGAGGATACTACCTTTGGAGAATTCCACTTAGAAATGTGACTTTTTACACTCCTTCAAAATATTCTCCAAATAGCTCCTCTGCTGTGTCTATAATGTACTTGAGAGTGGTGGCAATTCAGTAGGTAAATAAAGCATGACAAAAAAATTAGCTAAGCAATTATATTTGCTGAATACTCAACACTGCAAAAGACAAATAGAACTAGCTTCCTCAGAATATATCAAAAAACTAAACTAAATGTATACATGAAAAATCCCTTTTAAAAAATACTTTTGTAAACAAATTAGAAGAAATATTCTATAACACTTGGGCCTACCAAATATTTCCCTAGTATATTTTGTTCAAGAAATGCCAATTTTTAAAAATGAGTTGGGAAAATAAACCATTGAAAGACAAGCGCTAACTAATTTCCAATGGTTTTTCAGTATGTCACATCTAACGTAAACTGCCAAAATAAAGAAAAAGCAAAACAAAAACGAAAAACAAAACTAGTAACTCAAACCACAGCCAATCTCACATACCTAAAATGGTAGTTTACAAAGGGCACAAAATTTTTCAAATCTACTCAGGAAGTAAACTAAAAAACAGCGGAGGAAAGAAAGGAGACCTGATCTACCACTATACAAGAAAGGTCTTTTACTTTCGATTCCACTCATAAAATTCTGTAACGTCTTGCTGATCATTTTCTGATAGCCATATAAAAGTAGAAGAAAACAGCAAAGGGTATCAATTTTCCTAGAGACCAGAGGACTAAACCACACATGTAGCACTATTTTAGATAAAGTATGAACTAGCTTTAAAAACACTGATTTTAGCTACGAGCCGCTATCAGTTTGTTAGCATAAATAAGGCCCAAACAACATCATGACGAAATTCTTTTTCAGATGTATTAGTTAGCTCTGAAAGTTTCTCCTGGCTCATAATAGGTTCTAAATAAATGTTTCAGAATTCTCTCATTTTAAATATCAACGTAACTCCTTCTGTGACTCTCCTTTCACATAAGTAAACACACATAAGGATAAAATGCAATAATAATAACAAAATGCAATTAAGAAATGGTTAACAGGAAGACTAAGAAATCTTAATCTCCCACTTACATACTCAATATATAAATAAACCATATATAGTTCAGATTCTTCAAATAATCTGTGCGTCTTAAATGCATAGATTTAAATTAAATTTTAGCATAGGAATGCTCCTTTAAAAATGTGGCCTCTGCTTATCATTAAACAAAAGGTTATTTTTCCAATTTTAAAAGTGTATGGAACAAAATGTCCCCAAAACAAAATGTACTTTTCAATGCAACAAAAGGTCACAAAATAGCATTTATGGAACAGATTGTTCAGAGGTAAAAAAAATAAATAAAGTGAAATAATCTAGTCAACTATCAGAAAGAATAAAACACTGAGCCATGAGGCAGTACATATGCATTTACTTTCCCTCATATACATGTATACATGCACTATTAGGACTCACTGAAGGGTCAAAAATCTTCTAGATCTTGCTAGTTTAAATGCAGGAATGATTAACAACCCAAGAAGGTGTATCTAGGATGATACTTACCTTATAAAAGATTATACCACTGTGCTATTATGTATTCTGTGTATGATACACAAGCAGTCAGCGGAAAGGTACACACCACACTAGCAAATGCTTGGCTGGACCCATAAGGTCGGATGACCAATGGAATATCAAGATATGTGTCGATTCTCCAGCCCTCATAACCACATTCCAGACATCTCACGTAGTCCTTCAGCTTGCCTTGATATAGTTCGTTTATAAGATCAGCCTAAAAATAAGAACATTTACATTTTAAAGTGTTCCTTAAAAATAGTTTTTTTAAAAATGTGAAAACACAATTCATGCTTTTAAATACGAATTTCAAAAGGATATTCATTCTTACTGAAGTTTCAGAAAGCTTTAAGATTTGTCTAAAATTCTATTGAAAAAAAAATTAAGGCTTGATAAAAATCAACTAAAAATCAAAATTAGATTAACATTAATTTAAAAATCATGTACAAAAATTACCTATTTCAATTATCATATACTAGAGGCCTGGCGCACGTTCCTGCACGAGTAGAGTCCCTAGGCCTGCCTGGCAGTCAGGGATGATTGGGGCCTTCTGGCTGACGGCTGGGGCCTCCCTTCTCTGGCTGCCAGCCAGGGCCTTTCTTCGTACCACGCCACCCCCTGGTGGTCCTCAAGCGATCAAACTCCTGGTGTCCCAGTAGAACTCCCGAGGGGACCCTTTGCATATTAGCTTTTTACATATATAGAAGATTAAAAACCCCATCATTAAACAATGTTCTGTTGAAATCAGTTACCAATTTATTATCCTATTAAGCGTCATATCTTTTCATTAGGCTGAAAATACACCCTAATCTATCACTTTAGGTACATTGATAATTACACAATTAAATAACTGGCTGTTTTTATAGCTTTCATATGCATATCACCACTCTCACAATAATATATTCATATTTTAAAAATAATATCTGCTAGCACAAACAAAATTTTTTAACTTTCAGTAACATATATAAAATTATTTTTAAGGAGGTTATAATTTTCTTTTAATGTATAGAAAATTTTTAAAAATCTTAAATTCCATCTCCCTTAAAATATCCTCACCTAAAATAATGGATCTCTTGCCTGGCCCAAAGAAGGCACATAACTCCCTAAGTAAGGAACCTCCCTCCATGTGAATGTCTTGCCTCAAAATTCTTGTACCCAAACGCTGGAACTGAGCAGGAATGCCCCAGCTGCCCTTAATAAAAGTGTTAACCCATAAAGGGATGTAATAAGAAGAAGGGTAACTTCAGACTTATGGAGAAAAAAAGGGCCACTAATATCATCTATATAAATTATTAAAATACAATCCCACAGGACTGTTTAGAGAAACTAGATCACTAAATAAACTTAACATATTTTCAAATCTCTTAAGAAGAAAGCACATTATAGTTTACCTTTCATAAATTTAAATCTCTTCTAATATCTAGGACTTAATAAGCCTTCAAACTAGGATCCACCTTCATTGTCTACTCTAATATTTAATGAAGTCTTCTTCATTCTCCTGTCCCAGACATATTTGATTTTGTCTTCTCTATAATTCTGTAGTGGTTCAATCTAGTGTTTTTCAAACAGTTTCAATAGCAACCCACAGAAAGAAAGTAATTTTCATTGCAACCCAGTACATACAACTGTAACAAAAGTTACATAACAACAATACTTACCCTTACTTATGTGATGCTCTCTTATTTTCCATTCTATCCCTTTTTGTTTTGTTTTTAAGTGCTGGTGTATATTTACTAAACTGATTTCATAAACCATGAAGGGATCACAATCTAGTTTAAAACCTGTGGCCCAAGCCACCATAATAGTTTCAATGAGAAAACAGACCCTCCAGGCTGTTGTCCAGATTCTCCACTGAGTCCCTTTGTTTTATCTCCATGATCCTCTGAGTCTATCACTACACCCAGTATAAATCCTCTGTGCTGAGTCCTCAGTCCCATCAGTTCAGCCTTACTCCTCATCCCAATGACATATCTAAGGTTTTTTCATTCTTCTAACCCATTCCTCCTTCCAGTGGATAAGAAAAATAGGGTCAGAACAACAAGGTTCCTAAATGTCAAAAGCATATGACTACGGTCAAAACTAAGGTAATGCTTAATGAATATACTCTGTAATGTGCTACAGATTACAAGTACTTAATGAATATCTGAAAATACTGTTCAAAAATCATCTCCTTGCCCTAACCAGTTTGGCTTAGTGGATAGAGCGTCGGCCTGCGGACTCAAGGGTCCCAGGTTCGATTCCGGTCAAGGGCATGTACCTTGGTTGATGGCACATCCCCAGTGGGGGGTGTGCAGGAGACAGCTAATCAATGTTTCTCTCTCATCGGTGTTTCTAATTCTCTATCCCTCTCCCCTCCTCTGTAAAAAATCAATAAAATATATTTTAAAAAATCATCTCCTTAAATCATGCATACCACATGTATGTATGCATGTATGTATGGATACACACACACACACACACACACCCCACACTCATATACATAAGAATTATGTAGTTTTTAGCTAAAAAGAAACCTTCTACTAGATAACAGAGCCCAATTTCATTATTATAAAGATGAGGAAACTGAGATCTACAGTGGTTTAATGAGAATTTTTATTATTTTTTATTAGGTTCTCAGTTAATGGCCAACTGAGAACCTAGTATTTTCAATTCCCCATTTAGTATTTTCACAACTGAATTATGAGCAAGCCAAAACATTTCAATGGGATAAAAGTTCCTTTACGGTAATGAATGATTTATTAGAAAACATTCCCCTCAACTTGAGAGAGATGAATTACCTGTTCTGTTTGTTTCCATTTCTGTTCCAAAGCATCAAACATGACTCTGCACAGTTCTTGTACATCATGCTGCTGCCAAGCTATTTTAAGACAAAATTTAATTAAAATACAATACATTTAGTGTAATAAAATGCTAATTTGTTGTTTAAAGACAAATTTGTCAGAAACATGAAAAAGTCTACACAAACTGCTAAAAAAATACACATTATAGTCATGAAAAAGCAATTACCATAAAGAATGAAGAGATCTTAACATTTACAGATAACATATGCTTTATGGTGCTATGTGTAATATTTGCTATTATTCTTTTTTTTTTTACTATAGAGTTAAGAAAAATCTAAGATGACAAATTTAAAAAATTTTAGTTTAAGTACACATAGAGAATAAACAAATGTATTTTAGAGGAAATTTTTAATTAATAAAAAGTTTAGCCCTGACCTATCTTGCTCAGTTAAGAGCATCGGTCCGAGGACCAAAGGGTCGAGGGTTCAATTTCCAGTCACGGGCAAGTACCTCGTTAGCAGATTCAAACCCCTGCCCCATCAGGGCATGAGAAGAAGGCAACCAATCAATGTGTCTCTTTCACCTGGAAGTTTCTCTCTCTCCCCTCCACCCCACCACCACCACCTCCTCCACTCTACTCTAAAAATCAATTGAAAAAATATTCTCACTCCTGGAGTGAGGATTTAAAAAAATACATAATAAAAAATTTATCCCTCAGAACTTAAATTTTAAAGTAAGTTATTTTTAAATCCCAGCAAAAAGAGTGAAAATGTTTAAGGTAAAGTTAATTAAGTTTTTAATTTGTGTTATTTTTCTATTTGTTTATAATACAGTCTGCCAGAATTCCTTTGAATATTTAGAAATATTTATCATTACAAGAGAATTAGTACCCTCACTACTATCCCATCCAAAGCTCCTTGTAACATCTGTCGTTTCAATTGCTCTCTTTTTGCTGGTTTGTAACAAAACAAAAAGCCTTTGTAGTTGGTATGGTATACTGGTCACTGGATCCTCTTCAGATTCTTCAAACTCCCACCTATTGACAAGAAATGATTAAAAATTATTTACAAAATATTTTTATTCGTTAAAGCATAATTAATATTAACGTCACAGTAAAGTAAGATCATATATAGACCATGGATAGTAACTGAAGCTATTAATATCTAATGAAATACTAGTCTTTCAAGAATTCATAAAATTCGGAGGAAATTTAGACATTAATAAGAAAAAAGACATTAGAAAGCAATATGAATGAAAGACAAAGCACATTTAAAAGTAATTGTTAAATTTAATCAAGACTTTTGTTCTAATTATTAATTCACAAAAAAATACAGGGAATAGAACAATAATTAAATGTCACTATGGCATTCAACCATCAAAATCCAAACTGTTGAAATTACAGGACAAATGAATATATATTTTCAAGAAATAAATTATAAGGGGGGGAAAGACAGAAAGGGACTAAAAATAGATTAAGGGACTTATCAATCGATTTGAACAGATTTTTATAATTTAGGTGATATGACAGGAGTGAGCTTCCAAAAAATTAGAGTGGAGGATTACAGAATAAAAAAATTGATCATGAGTTGATAACATTCAAAACTGATGATAGGTATAGTTACATTCATAATAACATTTTATATTTTTTAATGTTTGAAATTTTCCTTAATAAAATGTTTTAAAAATTAAGGTAAAGTAATCCAAATTCGATATTTATCCTCAATATACTTCTGATAAACATTACTCTAGCCCTAACTACAAGGACTGTATCAATAAGAAGCAAATTCCTAATCAAAGAACTTAAGAGCTCATTGAAAAAATAAGATTTGGTGGGATTAAAGTTTGTAATGTAGCCACAAAAGTCCTTAAAATAATTTATATACAATAAAATACAATGCCAAAGACAAAATTAAATAAGGATATATTAATGATTCTCTTTCTCTTCAGCTGGCAATAATATTATTACTTCCCACTTCCTCACTAGAACTTTCTTAGTTTCAGAAAAGGGTGCAACATTTACTTTGCTGTAATGCATGTTATATATATACTAAAAATCTTTCTCTTTTTCTTCTTCTTTTGGTATGTCCTTCTGTTAAAGTATTCAATACTTTGCTTATTTAGGGCTAAGAAATTGCAGTTCTGAATTCTGTTCCTTTTTTTACACACAGAAGCTCCCTTCTGTTTGGAAGGTGTCAGTGGAATACATTTAACTTTTTTCTTCTCAAAGCTTCCTTGCAAACACCTCAAGTCATTATCCACTTTTGTATATTCAAACCCTAGCCCTCTTTTATTCTTTTTCTCAATAGAAGGGATTTATACTTGACATTATGGAATCTAAGATTCCCCCAGTAGCTATAAAAAAAGTGAAGTCAAAACACAGAATGCTTAAATTTCTTGCTAGGGAAATTCACTTAGTGGGGAGGAATTACTGAAATATACAACTGAGTTCTCACCTGTTCTTTAGGCCTGGTATAAATACCTTAAAAAGGTGTTTGTTGTTTTTTTAAATATATTTTTATTGATTTGAGAGAGAAAGGGAGAGGGAGAGGGAGATAGAAACATCGATGAGAAATATCAATCGGCTGCGTCCTGCACTTCACCCTACTGGGGATCGAGCCCAAAACCCAGGCATATGCCCTGACTGGGAATCCAACCAGTGATCTCTTGGTTCATGGGTCAACACTCAATCACTGAGCCACCCTGGCCGGGCCTTAAAAAGTTTTTTCATCTTATTGGTACTTATTGTTACTCTTGTCACCTAAATTTAGAAACTTTGGTGCCACATTTGATTCTTCCTTTTCCTTTACTCCTAAATAAAATTTGTGACTAAGTCATATCAGTTTCAATATGAAATACCCACTGCCACCAACTTCATTTTGACCCTCATATATCCATGTCTCGTTTAATAACAGATTCCTTCAGGGTTCCCAATCTTTCAAATCAATTCTGCATGCTGCAATATATAAGCTTTCCTAAAACAATGTATTTAATGCATCAGTTATATGCCTCAACATCTAAAGTGGTAGAGTCTCTGTTGGCTATCATATAACAAGTGAGGAAAATAAAGAAACAGAACCCTATCTGTTCATGCTAGTGCTACCCTGTCTGTAATGCAGCAAGGTCCAGCCTTTTTAGAGTCATCCTTTCTTTGGTTCTACATTATCAAACATCATCAGGCTCTCAGGCTTTGTTTCCCAACTGACAATAAACATCACTCTGTTCTCACAATCCCCATGGCATTTGGCCTTCCTATTTAACCTTATGTCTCACTGGCCCCCCTCACCACTGGGTTCCAGTCACAATGGATTTGTGTTTCTAAAAGGCCTTTGCACTTGCAGTTCAGTTCTGTGTTGAATGCTCTTCTTTCAGATCTTCACCAGACTGGCTCCTGTGAAGTCTAGTCACATGGTAGTTCCTTAGTATTCCCTGACTACCCCACCTCCTAACAGTTACTCTATCCACATAGCCCTGCTTTATTTTCTTCATGACATATGTAACTATACAAAAGAACTCATTTATATAAGCTGACTTATGGTAGCTTGAAGGGAGGGACTTTGTCTTATTCACCACTGTCATTTCAGTGCTTAATACACAGTACGTACTCAATATATACTTGTTGAATGAGTAGACCTGGCTATGCTCTTAGTCTTCTCCACCATGCTATATACTTACAGACAACTTTCAAGGATTAGGAGTCGTGGTTAATCTCCTGGAATCCCCATTCTATGCACTACGTGCCAAAGCAGGCACATCACCATAGGCTGTTTAGTATGTTCTAGTTTGAATGGAGGCTCGACTCCATATCTTAACCGCAACTTTTAGTACTCTGACAAAACTCCAATTATGCTACCTCTAGAAGACTCCTACGGCATATTATCCTTACTGGCATCAGCTATAGTACAGGCAGAATAGGGAAGGGATTCTGATTTCTACTGGGTGTGTACTTCTAGTATTGTGGCCTCTGGCAAAGTGCTTAACCTCTCTGTGCCTTCAGTTACCTCCTTTGTAAAATGTGGATAATAACACTGTGTAATTCATACAGTTACCATAAGAATTAAATTAATCTATATGTAAAGTGCCCAGCACAGTGTCTGATACAAACTAATAATAACTAACATTCAGAAAACACTTATTATTACTCATTTTTACTCTCGAAAGTCCCCCCATCTGTAATGCTGTCTCTTATCTTCCCAACCTGGTTAAACCATACCTACCTTCATGACCCCAAATTCCACTTTCTACATTAAGCCATTTCTCCAAGTTTCCTTAATCACCCTGCTCACTAAACTCTCATGGTATTTAGCTATTCTTAAATGTTATTTAAACTATTTCATACATTCACATGTTGCTTTTGTAAAGCAATCTGTCACTTACTCAAGAACAAAGACCTTATTTCTAACTCCATTTCTATCCACCAAGTGCTTATCATATAGACACTACTGGGTAACAAATACTTGCTGAATGAAAAAAAATGTCAACTTTTATAAGTAAATTGAGCTTACACATGAATGCAGCGGTAAAATAATGTTGTTTGAACAATATGACCAATATTAAAAGTTCCTAAAATACTTTAAATACATATTTATAATAATTTAAAAGATGTTACTCAAATGTAACATGAAAATGGAAAGAAGTCAGTTTATTTGTACTTTAAAATGTCTTTGAAAAAATAAAAGTTATGTGTAACTTAAAGAAAACATACGCGGTGAGGATGTATTAAATGTATTATCATAGGCATTCATAAAAATAAATGCGTGACTTTAGGGTTTACTTACATATGGACTGCCTTCATAAAGCATTTTAAAATATCTGATGTATATACAGTCTTTTAAAAGAACACACACACAAACAGAAAACACAGAACAGTTGCTTTATATCTTAATTAGAAACAAAGTTTATAAGTTTAAAACTACAACTTTGCTTCTTGAGAAGTGAGGGAAAGAAGAAGTGGTTTACATATTCAGATTATCTCAAAAAGATAACATATTTCTTCATAAACATGTTAAAGCTATAAAGGGAACAATAATTTATAAACAATAATTTATCCCAAATGTAAATCTCATCAATTGTATCCTTTGCTGTCTATGAACTTCTGATTCTCACTCCTCACAAGTTTTTCATATGCTAATCTTTCCTACAACACTTTTCTTTTATATTATTCTGATGTGTTTTATGAAGTGAAAAATGCCCCAAACTTTACAAGTAACTGTAAGAAGATAAATTTGATTTTATTCATTAAAAACTATATTTTAATTTCTAATCAGTTTTAGTTATAGAATTTTTAAAATACTTACTTATATAAGGCATTCCTAAATTCAGGAGTCATAAAAAGTGTTTGCAAAAGGCTATTCAAATAGCAAGTCATTGCCTGGTTTACTAATCCCACATAACCTTTAAAAAGAAAACACAAATATACATTAGTCAGCATTTATATTTAAAAAATAACAAAAAAGAACTTAAGAATTTAATGCACAGTAAACTTGGAGAGGTTACGGTTACTTAGTTGGAAATTATTTCCATTCTTTCAACAGCACCTAAGAAATATGTGCACTATGCAAACCTTGCTTCTCAGAAAGTCAGGATATTTTTTTATATGTCCAGAGATATACATGGATATTATGTAGCATTTAATAAAATTTTAAGAGAAATATGTTTAATATTATGTTTAACTGACATAAAAATAATCTAAAAGTTGTGGTTTAAAATGGAAAAGTACAAACATATTCACTTTATCACACATGCCCAATGTAGGAAGACTGAACTGAACCAGTTATCTCTGCCATCAGGCCCTATAACCCAATTTCTACCAGGAATTAATAACATGTGAGATAAACTCATTATATAAAACTCAGAATGACTTCCTTTATTTTAACATGCCCATAAAGTATGAGACTCTATAGATCAGCATTGCTATGCAAAGAGTAAGAAAAGAAGTAAGAGATAGAAGTAGGAAAGATCAGAGGGAGGGAGAAGAGGGAAAGAAAAAAGGAGAAACTTATATGAACTTAAAATTTAAGCTGGTGAGGATTGTGTCCTGTTAGCTTGAAGCCACATGGAGGGAGTTCATTAAATATTCACAAGTGCTTTTCAAAACAATAAAAGTATTTAGCTTTTTATATCTAAATAGAGGCCCAATGCACGAAATTCGTGCAAAAGTAGGCCTTCCTTCCCCCAGCTGCCAGCACCGGCTTCCCTCTGGCACCCGGGATCTGGGCTTCCCTCCAGCACCCAGCAGGCACCCAGGACCTGGGCTTCCCTTGCAGCTCCGGCTTTGTCTGCAAAGTGGTCCAGAAGGACGTCCAGTCTAATTAGCATATTATGCCTTTATTATTACAGATTAGATATGGCCATCACTGTTGAGAACATTTTTGTAACTTCTCTTTTGAAGTAGACTACAGGCCATTGATGAAATACACATAAGGAACAACATCAAAAATCTGTCTCATCATTTTAGTTATACCTCATTATTTGAGCAAAATGTCGAAAACACCTTGCTTATTAACTACATTTATTTACTTCAAGTTAATACTGAATGACTTGATTGTCTCAAAAGAAACAAATCCTTTCTCAAAAGATGCTGAAAGTGTTCACTAAAGCTTTTCAAATTACCTTTCCAATTTTCTAACAATTAGAAATTTCTGACTTTTGCAGCTAAGGCTGTCTAGGATTTTTCCTTTTCTCCATCTCCTTTGCCCAATTCCTCAACAGTCAAAAATAACCACTGTACCTACCCCTTTAAAACTACTATTATCCTTTGTGTACCTACAGACCAATCATGTATCATTTATTTTGATTTTGTTTCCCTTCCCTGGGCTTAAAAATAAGGGGAGGTGGTAGAGGAGGGGGGTTAAGGGAAGGAGGAAGTAATAGCAATTCACTTTTGCCATCACTCATTATTTTGCCATTAGCAATAAAATAATATGAAAACCTATGGTTGTTTGTACTTGATTTAACACCATTTAAACAGAATGAACAATGTCTCACAAGAATGTACTACTATTTTCTTAAAATATGAAGATTTTAGTGAGACAAGTTAAAAGTGCTACTGAATTAATATAAATCTTTTCTCATTATGCATTGTCTAAATCAATAAACTTCAAACTTCATCAAGTGGGTCTTATACTTGAAATAGTTGTGAATAAATATTGTTAAGTATAAGCCAGTAAGGGGAAAGAATGTAAGAACATATGCAATTTTTTAGAGGACACATGCAGAAAGAAATCCTGAACAGAACCAATAGGTAATAAAGTAGAAATCAAACAGGCATACTCCTGGAGTAGATGAAAGAACCATTAAAGAAACTGCCCAAAGACAGATATGCATTTAAATAATGAAACATAACCAGTCACATAATTTCTAATCACCTATGGGGCCATCTCAGCCTTCAATCCACTCTTCATTCCTCAGAATTCATACCTTCCCATCCCCCAATCATTTTCTATTTACAGTGGCTAGCTACGAAAGAAGAGTTGGTAGGCAAAGAAGACAGGAAAGAAAATGTTAAGTTCCCAAGTCCACTGCATTATAGAGAAATGTGTTCCTAGATTCCTAAGTTGAAATCATGAGAGCATTATCCAATCAATACATTTTATACATGGTGCCAAGATTTACAATAATTTCTTAAGGAAAATGGAAATTCAACAAAATAAGTGTTTTTAATTTAAATGTTATTTTTCAATTAGTTTACATTTAATATTATTTTGTATTAGAGGCCTGGTGCACAAAATTTGTGCACTGGGAGTGGGGGTGGTGGGGGGTGGGGGGGTGGGCTGTCTCTTAGTCCAGCCTGCACCCTCTCCAATCTGGGACCCCTTGGGGGATGTCTGACTGCCAGTATAGGCCATTTTACAGCGTGAAAATGAACCTGTATTACATTTGTATAATCAGAGAGAAAACATTTTTAAAGTATGTTTTAGTCTTTAAGAATTTATGGGCATCAAAAGCCATCCTATATAATAAAAGCCTAATATGCTAAGTGCCCAGTCATCCGTTCAACCCATCAAAGCATAATATGCTAATGATATGCTAAGGCCGCTCAACTGCTCACTATGATGTGCACTGATCACCAGGGGACAGACAGTCGACTGGTCAGCCAGTCGCAATGATGTGCACTGACCACCAGGGGGGCAGATGCTCCAACCAGTAGGTTAGCATGCTGCTGGGATCCGGCCAATCAGGACTGAGCGAGAGGGGCCAAACATGCCCTGGAGTCCTCCCTCAGTCCCTCCCCGGTTGGCCAACCTAATGCATCCCTCCCCGGCCTTGATCATGCACTGTTGGGGTCCCTCAGCCTGACCTGTGCCCTCGGGGGATGTTGGAGAGCTGGTTTCAGCCCAATCCCGCAGGCCAGACCAAGGGACCCCACTGGTGCAAAATGCAATTTATCCAGCTTGTTCCAGAGCAGCTAAATAAGCATTGCTTTGAAACCTACATTTTTAACAAGTATCCCATCCCCAAATGATTATGTAAGAACTAAAAATTTGAGAATCACTATTATCCTATATAATAAAAGGCTAATATGCAAATCAACCAAATAGCAGAATGACCAGTCACTATGATGTGCACTGACCACCAGGGGGCAGACGCTCAATTTAGGAGCCGGCCCCTGGTGGTCAGTGCGTTCCCACAAGGGGAGCGCCACTCAGCCAGAAGCCAGGCTCATGGCTGGCGAGCACAGTGGCGGTGGCGGTAGCCTCTCCTGCCTCCGCGGCAGCACTAAGGATGTCTGACTGATGGCTCCCAGACTGGTAGAGGGCGCAGGCCAGGCTGAGGGATCCTCCCAAGTGCACGAACCGGGCCTCTAGCAAACAGTATAAAGAGAAACAGCTTTATTGTCTTCTATTGTCTGAAATACAAGATAATTCTGCATTCCCTTTTATTCTTGGTAGTTTGCTGCAAAAGTCCTACTGATATAAATGGTCCTAGGTCCAGCTTTTGCTGCAATTTCCAGAACAAATACACCGTCTAGCCTACACAAATAGTTAGCACTGAGAAAATTAGTCTACATCTTAACTAAAAATACAGTAAATGGAAGGTTACCAAGCACATTCAAACAAAATGTGCAATGTAACTCTAAAGTTTTCTTTTTATACCAAATATTTGTATGTAATACTTAAAACCATCTCTATTTTGAAGTTCTAAGACTAAAGGTTCAAAAGCCATACCTAGCAATAACTAGCTGCAAAATTAAAGGCTTTTCTGTACCCCCGTTTCCATTTCTTTTAATATGAATAATATTATCTACGCAAAGTTTTATTGTAAGATGCAATGATGCAAAAGTATTTAAATTACATTTTTAGGCAATTAACCAATTATATATAAAGGAATAGCCTTTGTATAAAAAAAGCAATTTCATAGCCAATAAATTTTAAAAAGTTAACAATCTAGGTTTAATCATGTTTGGGAAAAAGTGAACAGAATTTTAAACTTCAAATATATTATTAGGTTAAAATGAAAGATGACATAATCCTATATAATAAAAGGCTAATATGCAAATTGTCCTCTCGACCAGGGGTTTGACCTAGAGTTTCACCAGGGGGCAGGGCCAGTTCACCAACTGCCTGCGGCCCCTCCCGCAGGCCGGCCTCACCCCCAGCTCCCTCCCTGATCCAGGTTGGGGCCGGCCGGACCCCACCAGTGCACGAATTCGTGCACAGGGCCTCTAATAGATCTAGTAAAATAAGCCTGGTTTATCTGCTTCAAAATGGATGTATCCCCTGTAGTCTATTCCAGTCCAAAAGATAGCAGAAACATTCCTTTACAGAGCAAGTCAATATCAAAAATTTAAGGTTAAATTTGAATACAAACTTACCCAAAATAAATCTTCCTTCAAAATACAAACTCATTATTTTTTACTTGACTACTAAATAGTGGCAATAACAAAACAGTAAAAACAACAATGGGTTGAGGAAAAGGGAAACTACATTCTTGTTCTAACTTTGCTTCTGTTAACTACTGATCTTATTCTGGGTCTCTGTTTTCTAATCCATAAAATGAGGGGATTAGGCTTGAGACTGCTCTTGAAATGCCCTATATTTCATGAAAATACAACAATGAATCTTACCAGTTTCTGATTTATTCAAAATGGATGAATAGGAGTAGCTTTGGCTGACATAATCACTGGTCGAGCCCACAGAACCTTCTCTTGGAAGTGGACCTATAAGTCTGTCATGCGCACTGTCATCCCCAGTACTGGAATCCTCCTAAAATACAGCATAATCAGTATTTACTAAATGGCAGAAGTGGCTAAAACAATAAAGAAAAGACGTACTAATTGCTGAGGCAAAGGAAAAAGATGAGGCCTTACTATTATTTTTACCACCAAAACATTTAAAGGAGTGTATACCCTCAACTTTCCTGTGGGGAGGTTTGGAAGACGCTTTTTAGAAAACACTTTGGAGAGTTGCTCATGTCTCCTTCCAAAGTTCTTACTTTCCCAATTTTCTTTAATTCTCTTTCAATTACATGAGAAAGAGGAGACATTTTTGGTACTAATAAAGCAAAAGTACCATTGTAAACTCCTTGATGACAGAGTCCATCGTTAATTTTTACATCATCCTTGCCAAGTAGATATCACAGGTAGAGGATACTCAGTAAGTATTGAATGAAATGAAGTTTCCTATTCTCTCCAACAAGAAATCTCCCATTAATGAGAAAAATGTCAAAAAGGGTAAAAAAATAAATAAAAACAGCACAAACAATTAAGACACAGCTGAAGAGTAATTACTATGCATTTTAAAACATGAATTCTCAAATTGTGAATCCAGAGGTTCCTAAATTTTTTAGTTGATTTCAATGTTGGACTAATCAAAATCTCACAATGTCATAAAAACAAATAATGACATTAAAGCAGATCAGAGAGCACATTCTTATATTGCTTCAGTATGCCTGCCCTATGTTTAATTATTACCTACTATCTAGAGAAGCATTCTAATTCATAATAGACTTCTAAGTGAAAAGCATCAAACAGAACTTTTCCTAAAGAAAGTTTCATTAAAGAGAAGGTTTCTGAAAAAGTCCATAAACTCTTGGAGCCTTCCTTTCTTCAGTCCATAAAAAGCAGTTAAATCACACCAGGTTTTCTCCTCAAATTGGAGTTACTGGGATAGATTGTCTCTAAGGCTATTAGATCAGACAGAAAATCATATCAAAATATGAATTGAAGTAAACACTAAAAGAATAGAAATATACAAAATAATTTACAAACTAGTCATTCCCCCAAAGGCAGCAAGGAATGGGAGCTAAAATGAGACAGAGAATTCTGAGGGTCTGTCCTTCTCCAAATTACCAACAAACCTGGGGCAAAACTGTCAAAGATTTACAGCAATCAAGCGAATGCTTAACCAGAGGAAAGGCCACTGAAATACAGCAGGCGATCTTTGTAGCATTTTAACTTATCCTAGACCTACCCCTGTCCCTGATATCCTGGTGGTCTTGAAGATGGTAACCTGTGTTTCCAGCATGGCAACAGACTAAATAGACAAACAATAGTGCTATGGATGTCCAGTGTAACCATGTGAACATATACACGTATAACAAACCAACATAATACAGAAAAGTAATTTATTATACATAAATTATAAAACATATCTCTCCTCCTCCTTTTGGAAAATTGCTTCCCAAGCAGTAGGTGACAGTGCACAAAAATTATGAATAGAGGGCTTTCTAAATAGTTTACCAGCATTATCTGAGGCTGTTCACCATCTTTATCTGTCAAATGTAGAAAATTCTTCTTTCCTGGCTCAAAATTAGCATCAAGAAGAGACTTGTCACTGGTATGATCTAGTGGAGCCTATGGACATAAAGTAAAATATATCAGATTATGAAAAACATTAATTACAATAATAAAATAAAACAAGCAATACGCAAATGGACACATATCTACAATTATTGGGCTCAACTAATTTTTTTAAAGGTTCTGGTGAATTCCACTAATCTATACTTGGAATTAACTCATTTACTCCTGTATTGGAACGGCCAAGCCCAGTGACAGTGCATATACTAACAAGGAATCCCAGATGCTCCCATTCCCAATGTCTAAAAAACTGAAAAGAGAAAAAGTTAAGAACTAATGTAAAGTATTACACAAAGAAAGAATTAAAAACATTTGTGCTTTATGTTCTCTAAAATGGATGCAATATAGTATTTAATGAATTTTCATGAAAAGTAACTAAAGACAATTTTATGTAACTAAAAACTAAAATCATGTTTTTATATATGAATTATTGAGAATTCCCAGATAAGCAACACACTAAACAACCCAAAATAATTATGTAGTATAATAAAATGGGCACTTTTAGGTAGCCCCTTTAAGGAAAATCCTCTCTTAGTAAATGATACCTATTTTAAGCCCACTGCCAGGATCCAAAGGATCTCAGGAGGATAAAAGTGATCACTCCTTTGAAAATTAAACACCTAACTCTTTTATCTGTTAGGGCAATTTCAATCCCAGCTGTCATTGTAATTCACTCTAGATAGTGAATGAGAGATGGGAGCTCAACATGCTCCAAGTCCTGCTCACCCACACACACACTCCAGTCCATTGCTAAGAAAAATGAATGATGAAATGAACACTCTATTCTTTTGTTCTAAAACATTTTTGTTACAGTAAGAAATGTTTTTTAATGTTTTAAAGACATGGAAATGTCTCCTTAGAAGGACTTATTTTATGGAAAAGCCTTTATTTCTTAGGAAAGTAACATTTTATAAAAGTACAGGTATATTAAGGACAAAAAAATTAACTTAAGTGATTTTTCCACTTGATATTTATGTGACTTCGGGCAAGTTAAAGTTAGTTCACTTCCCCAACACTCAGATGCCTCAGCTGTAATATGAAGCTATAACACCACCTATCTTTTAAAATGGTTGTAAGGATTAAATAAGATTATATTTGTATAGAGCCTAGTGTTAGAACAATGCTAAGTACCTAGTGAGTGCAAAATAAATGTTAAGGAAATAAAATAATCTATATAATCTATTTTTTTATCTTTGGCTCTAGAAATCCTTGAGAAAAATAGGAGATAGAAAACCTGAAGCTAAGAGAAGCCACATAGAAAGAGGAAAGGTATCTTTGGGTCCCTTACATTCCCTGGCAGGGAATAAAAGATCAGATGATATAGCTCAAATATATAGGGGTTTTACCTCACTAAATGTGTCTATGTGTACAAAATGGTGAGTAGCTAAATGGGCTAGGTTTTCAGAGAAGCATACATCTAGCATTGTGCAGTAAACAGGTGAAAGTTTACTTGTAAAATTGTAGAGTAGGCAAATATGTAAATTGAGTACTTAAGATCAGCCATAGCTGAAGAAAGAGAAATAGTAATCCTGACTCAGAGCTATATGAAGCTATGTAGATGTTAATTTAATAAACACTTTTTGAGTACCTAAGGGGAATATTTATAGAGGATACAAAATTAATACTATGAAATCCTAGCCATCAAAATACATTCTACCAAATGGAAGGACACAAATGAACAACACCTACAATAAGAAGAGACTAATAAGTGGCACAGCAGAAGAAAATATGGAATAGGAGGAAAAAGAGAAAGATATTAAAGTTGCATGAGGAAACATCAAGTAAGGCTTCTTCTTAAATGTGAAATACAAACAGGGCTTGGGTAGGCATATATGACAATATAGACTATCCTTTAAACCAGCAGTGGGGAACGTCCAGCTCAAGGGCCGTATAAGGCGTGAGAAATCATTTGGCCTGGCCCCGTCAAGGCATTAGGCATTAAATGTTGGATCAAATACAGCAGGCTAATTTTTAAGTTGATAATTTTGTTTGGCCCTCGAATGACATTATAAATATCCAAATGGCCCTTGGCCCAAAAAGGTTCCCCATCACTGCTTAAAACTGAAAAAGAGGCAACACTAGAAGTTACATGGTTAATGGAGTATTTCAAGTTTCAGATTAAATATTATTTCTCTTTGTATACTTTGTGGGACTACCAATTTCAGAAGAAAAATTTGACTAAGTTAAAATATTCTGTATTTTAAAAAAACAAATATATTACAGAATAGAAAGCAAAATATCATGAATTTTAAAGGTAACATCAAATACCTTGTATTCTTCTATGGAGCCAATCAAAACTATGCCCTCCAAATACCAACAGGAGACACATTTAATTTCATTTGCCATTACAGGTATTTCCTGGAAAACTTAAGAGTAGCAATAGCATAGGACGAAAAGAGGTAATATAAACAAAAACATGGACATGGAAAATTGTGTTAAGAAAATAAATTAGTTCATTATCTGGGAGTTAAGGTTACAAAGATTTACAGGACCAACTGTAGCTTGTCTTGAATGCTAACCTAGGGAGTCTGATTTTTAATGGCGGACAGTGAACAGTCACTGAAGATTTCTAAACTGACACGAGTGCTAGAATGTAAAATAACTAAAGATAATTCTCAAAGTAGTATGCAGAGTGAATTTGGACTGAGAAATAGGAAATAAAAACGATTATTTAGCATACTATTCTAATGGTGCAGTTAGAGCCAACTCCATAGTCTCATTTACACTCTGATCAATGCCTCCTCTTTGTATTCATGGCAAATTTATAACATAGTATTTAAAACATGTTAGTGTAATTATTTGTTGATACATCTGTCTTCACAACTGGACTGTGAGAACCTTGAAGTAGACATCATGTTACCACCAAACTTCCTGATCGGGGGCCTATCACTCTATCTGGTACATAATAATCTGTTAACATTGGTGTGTATGTCCTTTTAGTCATTTCTCTTTCTATATACACTCTTTTCTTCTTTTCCAAAAATTAGATTACAAAATACATAATTTTATATCATGTTTTTCATTAAAAAATACAAAAGGAACATCATTCTATTCAGTAAATACTGAAAGTGTTCTGTAGTTGACACAATATGATAGTCATCTTACATGAATAAAAAACTGATGGTGCTAACTTTAGGATAAGCAAATACTGAATCCAGAATGAAGGCAAAGGGATGAAGAGGGATACAGTATTGAGTGGCACATGGGCTCTTAATATTACAGTTTTGCTTATATTAAAAAGGGCTCCAGGATTAAATATAGTCATTTATAACAACGATAATAATTATGATAGTATTATTAGCCACTTAAAAGAAGATGCTTTAAGTCTAGGGTTTTACCATATCAGCAGTATTGATTCCATTTCCCCACACCAAATCAAAGGTTCCATTTATGTAGCCTACTTTGTTGGCTACATCTTCAAAGAGCTTTCTGAGTGGAGTAGAAGCTGGTAAATTTAAAGTGATCCGTTCATTCACTGTCTTTGAATTAGTAATATCTTGTATTATACATAAGACTCTAGGTTCTTCAGCAGCATTTTCTATCTGAAATTTAAAAAGCACACACAAATATTATTTATCTTTATAGCCTAATTTTTCTATGATTAAATGTTTTTTAAAAATTCCACAAATATTATTTTGTTTGTGCTATATTACTATTTTATGTCTGAAACAATCTAATGGATATGTCAAACATATAAAGCACCATATTTGTTTGTTTTGGAAAAACTGGGGCATCTTTAAAAATAAACAGTAATTCTTATAGATATTTGCTTTTACCTTTTAAGGATATAAATCAGTGGTCCACAAACTATGAAGACAGTATACTTAAGCAATTTTCAATTGAAAATAACAAAAATCTGATCTTTAAAAATGTTTCATTACCTTGCTAGTCAAATCAAACATGTGTAAGTCTCCTGAAGAAATAGTAAGGGGAACTGTGTAGAAATGCAGTGAGGATTGTTTAAGATTGCAAAATCCATAACTAAGGGACATAGGCAACCAGGCCTCCAGACCTTTATGATACTGTACCCATAGACCAGATGTCCAAAAAGTCAATTATCAATGTATTGGGAGCTGACAAGCTTATCCAAACAAATCAGCCAGCAGAGGGAGAAGTTTTAAAAAGCAAGAAAAACATTTTTTTAATTACCAATGTAGAAGAAAGTTGAGGTCACGAATTCTCCTTTCTCATTTCTCAGTAATTATCAAGACAAAGAATTTAAAGAACATTTTCTCAAAGAAGCTATGTCCCCCTCAAGCTATTGAAGGACACTGGTTTTCTTTACCACTTTCCACAGGGCAATAGGCTACACTGGATACTTGTGGAAGAAGTTCTTTCTCTCCTCTCCTAAAATGCCCAACTCAATGAATGGCACCTTCACTGATCTGGTGAAACCAAAGAGCTGAACATTTTTCTTGTCTTCTTCCTCCTCTTGACCTCACACTATCACCAAATTTTTATTCTTTCCCTTTATTTCTGCCTGCAATCAGAATCTTACACTGAGATGATGGCAACAGCTTCCTGAGAAATTTAACTTTTCCAATGTCATCCTCCTTCAATCCAGAATAGTATTTTAATATGCAAATTTGATTATGTAACTATTGTGCTTTCCATCAAAGTAAAATGCAGCAGTTATTTAAGTGGAGGACCTCTCACTATCCCCATGACAGGCTTTTCAGAATTATGAACTGTACAAACTGGTACTGTATGCGAGAACTTATTTCTTTTCTTCCTTTTTACAATATAACCTCTTGTTACTTCTATATTACCCATCTATATATATAAACCAAACGACTGAACGACCAGTCAACTGGTCACTATGACATGCACTGACCACCAGGGGGCAGACGCTCAACACATGGGCTGCTCCCTGGTGGTCAGTGCGCTCCCACAGCAGGAGCGCCTCTCAGCTGACCAATGGGTGCCAGATGCAGGGTTCACCGCTGGCAAGTGCAGCTGCCGCTGCACGAGCCTCTCCTGCCTCCGCGGCAGCAGGCGCAGTGGGGCTGGGATGTGCAGGAGCAACAAGGCGCCCAGCCCGGGCTCAGGCTCCTCCCTGGCCAGGGGAGGAGCTTCACACACTACTACATCCCTCGGGGGATGTCAGATTGCCAGAGGGCGCAGGCCAGGGTAAGGGAGCCCACGGGTGCACAAATCTGTGCACTGGTCCTCTAGTTTTTATATAAGAACTATTATTATCATTGGCTAGTATCAAAGAGAGAATAGCCACAAAGTTTGTTTGCTTGTTCGATGGGATGATACAATTATTTGTTCTGCCATATATAATTTTGGGTTTGCAAAAGATTACTGAAGTTAAGTTTAATCCAATTATTTCAGAACAAAAATAAGTTGTTATAAAATAAGTACAATGTTTAAAACAGATTGGCTAATGATATATTTCAGACACATCAAAATAATTACCAACAATAACCCATTTAAAAGGTAAAAGAACAATACATTTCTATAAATAAACAACAAAAAAAGCATTACTAATATACTTCTCAGAAAGGAAAAAGGCTTTACTTATAAACTTAAGGTGTCATATTGAACATGTAATGAATTATTTTACACATTTCAATCCAAAACTGAGAAAACAAAGTGGACCTTTTAAAAAACTGGTTTACAATAAAAGAGTGAGCAACTAAATTTCAACTATAAAGGTCCACTTTTACAGTTTCAATAGTATATTTCAGAAGTAGGTTCAAGCTTTCAAGGTATAAAATATATGGTGGCCAGATTTTCAAAGCTTCAGATAAGTTGGAGCTGATCGTCCAAGGAAGATGACCCTAAGAATTCAGAAATCAGAAGTGCTGACACAGCATTAAGAATGGTGATGTGGCAACATCAAATAGCCAGACATTAATAGTTCCAAGTTTTCCCCCTAAATACATGAGCACAAGCTACGGGCACTCCAGCCTCCTCACCTTTCACCCCCAAAATATGGGGAAATTATCCCCAAATGAATCTTATCTGAAGCCATAAATGTACAATAGTGAACAAAATTTAATCCCATGTATGCCTTTTCTTCTTTTTAATGACAAAAGCTCCTTACTATTCATTGCATATAAGTAATTTTGCTCCATTTTTTAAAAAATAGAGTTTAAAGGAAAAAGTGAAAATCACCTGTTAATCCCATAACACAAGAGATAACTATTAACGTTTTGGTGTATATCCTAGAAATAGTTTTCCTACACACACACACACACACACACACTCCTATGCTTTATAAACACAAACACTGGTTAGAATATAAATGCTACTTTGTAATTTCTTTCTTTACTTATAAATATATTATGTAATCTTTCCCGATCAAAAATTTAAAACTCATCATTATAATAGTTGAATAATATTTTATTACATGAATTAATAATTTGTTTCATCAATTCCATTTTACTGACTCTTAGGCTGGACTTTATTACACTTTTAGAGATAATTTTGTGATGAATATCTACATAACACTTCGTGTACTTTTGTTTCCTTAAAATTCCTACAAGCAGAATTTTTGAGACAATCACATTTTACTCTTAAATTCAATTCTAGGATAATTTAAACAAACAAAACTCTCTGCTCTTTTTTAAAGCTCTAATATAGTCACTTGTAAATTATATGATTTTATACCCAACCTTCTGGCCCATTGTTTATTACTAATTTAATTTAGTATGTGGTTAACATCCATGAACTGCATCTAAATTTTTTATATTACTACTGCCAACACTAATCACAGTTCCCAATCCCTACCTCCCAATTTGGTAAATGATAAAAAATTTTTTCAATTATAGGATATCATCAATAAAGTATACCAATAATTTTATAATAGCTTTTAAACAACTCTATAATATTATATTATACATGCTGATTTAAAAAACATTTAAATGTAAAATGGCATTTTTTAGAATTAGAAAAATAAAGTAGGTTTCTTCTTAATTTCTTTGGAGTTCTAACCCTGATTGATCCTACTTATGGAGGGGAGGAGGGGGAAGAAGTACTGCCATCTTGATGTGAATTAAAAGATAGCTAAAAATTCTTTGCTATTCTTTTTCCTTTTTTTCTTTTTCCTCTTCCCATGCACATGAGCTGGCCTTGTGACCAGCTAGGACGAACAGAATGTGACAGAAGTAATACTGTGTGGGACCTAAAGAAAGCAGCAGCTTCTGGTTTTGAACTTTTAGGAACATTTCCTCTTCTAAGCCAGTCACCACAAAAGAAATCCAGTTAGCCTGGAACCACCGTGCTGTGAGGAAGCCCTAACAATCCACACATAGAGAAAGTGGCCAGTTAGTGAAGCACTGAGGTGTCTGATATGTGAAAAAAGCCTTCGTGTATATTCCATCCAAAGCCAGGCACCAGCCAAATGGAGCCAAGTAATGATCTCAGATGATACATGTGAAGTAAAGTAACTGACCAGCTGAGCCTTTGCTCAAATACAATCTCACAGGATTGTGAGCAAATAAACTAGTTGTTTCAAGCACTAAATTTTGGGGTAAGCCATTCCATAGCAGTAGATAACAAAAACGCACCTATATATATTTAAGCACAGGCAAGCTCTAGTTGGGAAGGGTGGTGACGGTGATGTTGTTAAGGGGGATAAGGAGGAGGGTGGCCATTTAAGCACTAAAGCCAATATTAAAGTAAGATATATAAGGACAGAACGTAATTTATGAAAGGGAGCACAATTTTTGAGTCAAAAGAGTTCTATGATGAGTAAGAGGAAACAGACAAGAGAAAAATAAGTGCCAAGTTTTAGAAAAGTCTAAAGAATGCTCCATTAGGAAAAACATCTATAATAATAAAAGCATAATATGCTAATTAGACTGGACATCCTTTTGGACTACCTTCCAGACAAAGCTGGGGCTACGAGGGAAGCCCGGGTCCCGGGTACCGGAGGGAAGCCCTGGTCCCAGGTGCCAAAGGGAAGGAAGGCCTACTCTTGCACGAATTTCGTGCATCAGGCCTCTAGTTTAATTATATTTAGGTGAGCTTTTGAGGGGCACAAAGTTTTCTACACAGGAAGTCTAGCCAAGTACAAAAAAAGGGATAAAACATAACAGCAGTTATATTAACACTAAGAGAGTGTTCTGCCTCTATGCTCATTGCAGAAACAACGCTATATTTCCTAGAAAAGTCTGAAGAAAGAATCCTTGAAAAATATTGGGATTTTTTCATTGAAAACTTATTTTTCTTCCAAAGATAGGTTTACTGCTAGAAACATCTGTAAGTGTTTGACACAGATAGTTCTAAAAAATCTCAGAGACTGCTGAAGGCATGCTTGTTTGTGTCTTGAGTGATTTAGGCTCCTTGGCATTCTTAACAGTTTTAATTTCAAATCTGAGTTCCCTGATGTTAACATCAAAATTTTTGTTTCACAAAAAAATACTTCCTAGGTGTTTATTTTGAAAAACACAAAACAAGATGTATAATTCATGGTATATATTCAGAATGGCATTAGCATGTAGAAAACACTTTGTAGCGGTTCTCAACCTGTGGGTCGCGACCCCCTTGGGGGTCGAACGACCCTTTCACAGAGGTCGCCTAAGACCATCCTGCATATCAGATATTTACAACTCATAACAGTAGCAAAATTACACTTATGAAGTAGCAACGAAAATAATTTTATGGTTGGGGGTCACAACATGAGAAACTGTATTTAAAGGGCCAGAAGGTTGAGAACCACTGACTTAAGGGATGAAGGGATTGGGGAAAAAACAGAAAGAACTCATGGACATGAACAATGGTGTGGTGATTGGGAGAGGAGGGATGGGTGAAGGCAGAGTAGGATATAGGGGATATAAATAGTGATAGAAAAAATTAAAATAAATGTATACACATATTAAATAAACAGCATTACTTGGTATCAAATAAAATTCAAAGTTATCAAGATTCAGATTTTTCTAAGAGAAAAAAATTAAGATAAAGTTTAAAATATTAAGAAGGAAACTCTTTACCTACAAATTTAATTATTTTCTCTCAAAACTTTCTTCCTTTTAATGCTATTACAAATAATATAGCATTATTGTTGCAAACTAAAAAATACACATATACTCATAAGTCGATTTTATCTACTTCTTGACAAAGGAGCTGCTATGAGCTAAGAAATTAGGCCTTAACACAATACCCTTCTGGATATCCACAGATCACGTTTAATACATTGTAATACATTAAAAAAAGAGAATTGATGGTGTGAACACTTCTGCTGATTGAAATTTATTCAATTCAGTGGGCTCACGCAGACTGTGCATTTTTACTTTAACAAGTGACAATTCCTGGGGTAGTAATGGGGATCCCAACATATATGGCAAAATAAACCACAAAACAAGATTATTTTATTTTAAGTTCCTCCCTCCACACCACTCCACTCCAACCATCTCAGCAAACTCTGATGTAATATGATCTGTTGCTAAGTGGTCTCTTGCCACAGGTCACTTGGAGAGGACAGAGGAAGAACACTAGGGGGGGAAAACTTAAAGCTAGAGACCTGAGAAAAATGTATTAAGTAAAGGTTAAAATGGGATGCTACAGCACAGGAAAGTTTAGGTTTGAGGTGTATAATGGGCTGCCAGAAAGTTAACAGTTTACATAATTCTTCAAATAAGATTTCTGGATTTTGACTCAGTAAATTATTAAATAATTTAATTCCAGAAGCATTAATATTTCAGAAAATAAATATGCCTGTACATAAAAGAGACAATATACCCAAAAGTCAAAACAAAGGGATCTTGTGGTTTTTATATCAGTTTCCCCACTCATTCACTTGTTAGAAAAGAAGGGACAGACATACATTCATTTAAGGTGACTTTCTTATTATTAAAATTGGGTAGAAAATAGTTAAAACAAGCATAAAACTCAACACATGCCTTGTTATTAAATAAAAATACTAACATGCTGTTACATGCTCTGCTGATTATCACACTAAAGCAATTACATCAGCAGTCTACCTGTAAAAATTTCTTCTTCATTTCATCAAAGATATTTTGTCTGCATCTCCAAAACACATCCTATGATATACAGAGAACAAATGAATCACAAATTATTTCTTTAAAATACAGAGGTAAGACAGTGAAATGAGAACAATTAACCTAAAAACATTTTTTTGCAAACAAAATACATATTAAAAATATCACATCATCTAGAATTTTACTCAGAAATTATATTTGTAATTTTTATCTTAGGCCTCAATTTTTTTTTGAATATACTTTTATTGATTTCAGAGAGGAATGGAGAGGGAAAGAGAGAAATATCAATGATGAGAGAGAATCATTGATTGGCTGCCTCCTGCATGCCCCCTACTGGGGATCGAGCCCAAAACCCAGGCATGTGCCCTGAACCAGAATCGAACCCAGGCCCTTCAGTCCACAGGCCGACACTCTATCCACTGAGCCAAACCAGCTAGGGCTCAATTACTCTTATAAGGTTACTGAAAATCTGTGCTATCGCTGTAAAGGATAACATGGAAAACAACCACATTTCAACAAAGAGCAGTAGCTTAAAAATTGTGAATAAATAAAATGTTCTGTCACATAATATTTTTCCCAGTTTTATTGAGATACTAGTGGCCCAGTGCATGAAATTTGTGTACAGGGGGGTTCCCTCAGCCCAGCCTGCACCCTCTCTAATCGGGGACCCTTTGAGGGATGTCCGATTGTCAGTTTAGGCCCATAAGGATCGGGCCTAAACTGGCAATCAGACATCCCTCTCGCAATCTGGTACCGCTGGCTCCTAACAGCTCACCTGCCTGCCTGCCTGATCACTCCTAACTGCCCTCCCCTGCTGGCCTGATCGCCCCTAACTGCCTCTCCCTGCCTGATCACCCCTAACTGCCCTCCCCTGATGGCCTGATCTCACCCCCAACTGCCCTTCCTGCCGGTCTGGTTGCCCCCAACTACCCTCCCCTGCCAGCCTGATCGCCCCTGCCCCCACCACCATGGCTTTGTCCGGAAGAAAGTAGGATGTCCGGGAAATGGCCGGTCAACCCGGTCTAATTAGCATATTACCCTTTTATTAGTATAGATAGGTTATATAGGATAGGATTACTTAAATGGGGTGGGGAGCAGCCTTTTTCAGCAGGAGGAGATGCTCTTGGCAGACAAAAATACATAATCCCTATATCTGGACTGAAAGCCAGCCATATGCACTATACTGCCAAGCTGATCATTTAAAAATTGAACTGCTTCTTACACCTTACACCAAACAGCTGCTGCCCTTAAAACCCCTCCTCAGCCCCCACCTTAGGTTCTGCTTTCACAGTTCACCCAGATTAGGTTCTGATTTGTTGGTTTCTATGCCAGTCAGTGGCAAAAGCTCCGCCTCCTAAGCAGCCATTGACTCCTTGTAGTTCACCCAGATTAGGTTCTGATTGGTTGGTTTCTATGCCAGTCAGCATCAAAAGCTCCACCTCCTAGGCCAATGATGGCGAACCTATGACAGATGTGTCAGAGGTGATACGCGAACTCATTTTTTGGTTGATTTTTCTTTGTTAAATGACATTTAAATATATAAAATAAATATCAAAAATATAAGTCTTTGTTTTACTATGGTTGCAAATATCAAAAAATTTCTATATGTGACACGGCACCAGAGTTAAGTTAGGGTTTTTCAAAATGCCGAGCTCAAAAGGTCACCATCACTGTCCTAGGCAGCCATTGGCTCCTCACAGTTCACCCAGATTTGGTTCTGATTGGTTGGTTTCTATACCAGTCAGCATCTCTGCACCTATCTCTGGGCCTGATCAGAGAGGCGAGGCTGATCAGCAGCCCCTACGGCTGGTGAGGCCCGAAGAGAAAGAGAGATGTGGCTGCTGGCGAGGCCCTGAGAAAAAAAGAGAGGCAAGGGCTGATCAACAGCTGCCATGGAGGCTGTGGATCAGATCCTGCTTCTCTCTCCAGCCTCTCTCCAGGCCTGATCCACAGGACTGACTTCCAGTGTTGGGTCATCCATTTGGTCCTTTTGGATGTTACAAACCCTGGCTCTTTATATATATAGATAATTGACATACAACATTGTATTATTATTATCACAATAATTTTAGTTAATATTCATCATCTCATCTCACATAGTGATGAGAACCTGGACGCTATGCTGTGTGGGAGCCAGGTAGCCACATGGAAAGGTCATGTGTAGACAGATATTCCAGCCACAGCCCAAATGAGATCACAGCTGGCAAACAGCATCAGCCACCATACATGTGCATGAGAAAGCATTTAGATCAAGCATGTCAAACTCAAAGGCTAACATGGGCCAAATAAACAAGGTTTAAGTTTATGTGGGCTGCAAAAAAGCAAAAGCTTCAATATTCATAGAAATGTAGCTTTATTTAGATAGAGACATGCTGAATAAAAGGCTGAAATAAATGAGCAATTGTTAACATAAAAGAACAGAACATTTTAATAAAAATTAACATTTTTTCTTGAACATTAACTTACCAGACACTGAATAACTGCACTAAATAATAAGCGTAATGCAAATAAACCTATCTTTCTTGTTCTCCAAAATATTTCCTGTTGCGCACACCAAACAAGTCAGTACACGACTAATGATCTTGCAATCGGCTGCTAAAATATTTGGTGCTAGTATTAGTAGAGAAATGGTGCGCCGGCGCGGAAGGGAAATGAATGCAACACGATTATAGTAATCAGTCATTAGCGAACGTTGTAGTTTATTAATAATTATGTATAAAGGATATTGTAAAAATTAAGTTACGAATTTTTATTAAACCATTTCTTACATACCATTATATTGGCTGGGCTGCAAAAATATTCGTGGCCCTAACCAGTTTGGCTCAGTGGATAGAGCCTCGGCCTGCGGACTCAAGGGTCCTAGGTTTGATTCTGGTCAAGGGCATGTACCTTGGCTGCAGGCATATCCCCAGTAGGGGGCGTGTAGGAGGCAGCTGATCAATGTTTCTCGCTCATCGATGTTTATAACTCTCTATCCCTCTCCCCTCCTCTCTGTAAAAAAATCAATAAAATATATTTAAAAACAAATAAATAAACTGTTCTTTAAAAAAAAAAATATTCGTTGTGGGCCACATGTGGACCATGGGCCGTGAGTTTGACATGCTTGATTTAGATGATTCCAGCCCCAGCCCTTCAGCTGCCCGAGCTGACACCTAGCAGAGCAGAAACAAACTCCCCTAGACCTGCTTTGCTTAAATTAACATCTGTGAACAAAATTCACTAAGCTTGGGGGCAAACTGTTATATAACACAAGATAATCAGAATAATAGTCAATTTCTCAATCTAGTCTTCTCACCATCCTATATAAAATTACAATTCTCTTGGTGCACTGGTTGGGTGACTCAGTTGGAGTGTCGTCCTCCACTCCAAAAAGGTTGCAGGATGGATTCCTGATCAGGGCACAAACTTAGATTGCGGGTTCGATCCCCATTAAGGTCATGTACAAGGGCCAAATGATCGATGTTTCTCTCTCACATCAATGTTTCTCTTTCTCTCTCTCTTACCCCTCATCCTTTCTCTCTAAAATCAATAAACATCCTAGGGTGAGGATAAAACAACAACAATCCTCTTGTTAATCTTCATTTCCTTCCCTTGCTTCAGGTTTCTACACAGTACTTATAAGGACCTGAATATTTGTTTGCATTTTACTTATTTATTGTCTATCTCCAAAAAAACTTGCATTGTGAACCAAGATGAAGTATCAGACTAGACTTACCCTCCCCACCTTAAACAACTAAAAATCTAGATAAAATATATAAAGAAATAGTTTTCAAATATTGAACAACAGCCAACACAAGACAGCGATCCCTGTGAAAAGCGCCTTCCAAGCTGCAGTGCTGGGAGGGAGAAGCCAGGTAGAGTCCAATGCAGCAAACTCCCCGAGTTCAAGAGATGAGGTGGGGAGTTCGAGGAGGCCAATTAAGCTAGAATTTATAGGGCAGAATACTAGAGAGAAGAAAGCTGCACGAACAGCAAGCTTCAAAGATCTTTTCTGAATATTCAGCTGAGTACTCAACAGCATATGCATGTAAAGAAACTATATGAGGCAGGGGAAGAACCACAGGAAAGAATCCCTGGAACTCACTTCAGTTTCCACCAGCCAGAGTGGGGAGGTTTGCGGGGGCAAAGAATCTCATTAATACACAGGGCATCAGAAAACCTTACAACACAAAATTAATAGCCTTTAAAAAAGTCTGTATAGGGCCATGGCTGGTGTGGCTCAGTGGTAAAGCATTGGCCCGAGCAGTGAAGGGTCATGAGTTTAATCAAGGGCATGGTCAAGGGCAGGTATCTGGGTTGTAGATTTGGCTCCAGTCAGGGCACTTGCGTGCTCTTGAGGGAGACAACCAATTGATGCTTTCCTCTCTTTGGCCCCTTCCCTCCCTTCTATTCTCTCTAAAAGAAAAATCAATGGAAAAATATCCTCAGATGAGGGGGGGTGGGGGGGAAGTCTATTGGGAAAGAGAAGGACACATGTACAGAATAAAAGAATTGCATCAAAATGTTTATAGTATTGTCTTTCAAGGATGGAATTAGAAGTAATTTTTTCCCCTCTTTATGTTTTTCTGGGACTTCCAAATGTTTGGCACTGCACATGTATTTGTTTTTACAATTTAAATGTAAATCACAAAAAAGAAACTTGTAAATTTAGTTAACATATATAAAGTAAAAATTTTTAAGTGTTAGTCCACTCTTACCCTATCAAGAGAAACAAAACAACTAAGTGCACAGTAAGAAAATGAAAGTAATTTGATCTGGGGAAAGTTCAAGAACTACACTCTTAGTGTGTACAGCACGCAGAATGATGTGTCTACAGAAAACAATAGAAACTAGTATAATCAAGATCAGGTAACATTAGCAGATATATAGATTTTAGGCAATTTGAGGTTACTACATAAAAACATAATTAAAGAAACAAAGGATACCTAAAATAAGGAAGGCAATAAACTTCAACTTCTAGGATTCCTTTGCTTCAGGTAATATATACTTGGAAAAATACAGGGAACAAGGAAGGGTGAAAGCCTCTTAAAAGGAAATTAAAAAGAAAAGAGCACTAATTTAGATAGTGGTTAAAAAAGAATTACTGTCACTTATAGGCTTAGAGCCAGACACAATATTCTACTCTTTAAAATATCTAACATTTTATTTTCTGGAAGAGGGGGTAAAAGCAATTCTCCCTATTCCTCCTGCTAAATACAACTAAAAATGTTATGTATAAGGCAAAGATAAGAAGACATTGAAATGTGAAGAGAAAGCAGACTTGCTAGAGCCCCAAGGAATGAAGGACATGGTGGTTAATTCCCTTTTTAATTTTTTGCCTAATACATTTTGGTCAGAGGGCACACACTAAAAAAGCCCCAAGAAAAGAGTTCCCTTCCCTAGCTAAAGGATCAGGAAAGGGCATCCTTATAAAACAGAAGACTTTTAGACACTAACCACCATATACTACAGCCAAACATCACAGAAAAAAAAACCCAAAAAACTATTGCCCTGCCAACACTTTCATCATCAAAGTCTGAAAGAGAAGTCTTAGATTTCCAACCTCAGCTGGTTGTAACAAGGCACTCCCTTTCCCCTGACCAGGGTGGTATCAAAGAAGACCTAATGGGCAGCAAGGACTTTCATTATAGCCCAGTGGTAAGGAAAGCTTCCTCACTTCTCCATCACTGGAGGTCACATGGGGATAACAAAGTGCCTCACCCACTCCCAATCCAGCAGGTGTCCACAGAAGCAATAAAAAGGCACCCCTCTCACCCCAGATTGTAAATAAAGGAGTACCCCCTCTTCCCTGTTGACATGGTATCAGAGGAGGGCTCTTAAAAAAAGATTTAAATAAGATCCAGAGTCAGCACACATTTAGCCCAGCCAGCGTGGCTCAGTGGTTGAGGGTCGACCTATGAATCAGGAGGTCACAGTTCGATTCCTATTCAGGGCACATGCCCAAGTTGTGGGCTCAATACCCAGTGAGGAGTGTGCAGGAGGCAGCTGATTAATTATTCTCTCTTACCATTGATGTTTCTATCTCTCCCTCCCCCTTTCTCTCTAAAATCAATAAAAATATATTTTTTTAAAAAGATCCAGAGTCTTATCATAATACCCAAAATGTACAGAATATAATACAAAATCATGTGTCAGACCAAGAACCAAGAAAATCTCAACTTGGAGAAGAGAAGACAATCAACAGATGCCAACACAGAGATGATGTAAATGTTGAAACTATCTGATAAGGAGTTTAAAATGGCCATCATAAAAACATTCAACAAGCAACTATGAACACATATGAAATAAAAAAAAAAAAAGTCTCAGCAAAAAATATCAGCTAAAATACAAAAACTCACTAGTGGGCCCAAAAGCAGAATGAAGATGATAGGGAAAAGAACCAGTGACCCTGAAGATAAGAACAATAGAAATCGAAATCTTTACTGTTGGTGGAAACTAAGATGGCGGCATAGATAAACACCGGGAAATTGTCGCCTCACACAACAATTGAAAAATACTGCCAAGGACGGAGCAAACATCGTCCAGAACAACAGGAAGGCTGGCTGAGTGTAAATTCTACAACTAGAAGAAAAGAAAAGCACGCTGAGAGCCAGAGGAGCTGCGGAGGTGAAGTGCAGAGGTACGGCGGCAGCTCGCGTGCACGGAAAGGGGGTGGCACCTGAGGACGCGGCTGTCTTTTTGAATCACAAGCTTCCGACTGCTCTGAACTCCGGTTCCGGCGAGTCTCTGGGGACCCAGGACTCATACGGGGAGAAGCTGGTCTGTCAGGCGGCAGCGGGCGAACTTGAGGGCGGCTTTCCCTCAGAGGTGCTTGCAGCCGTTACCGGGACACTGAGACGCGAGACTCCAGGCGGAGAATCAGCCATAGTTTCTTTCCCCGCCCTTTTGACTCCCTGAGACCCCGCCCCACCCAGGCTGCGGCAGAGGCTTTTGCATGTGAATGTACCTAATTGCAGCCGAGCCAGGCAGACCCGGAACTTCCAAGAGAAGGCCCAAGGCCCCGCAGCGGCTTGCATTGCTTCACAGCTAAGCCTCTTCGTGGCTCCTGCTGTGTGGCCTCAGGCAGAGGCTGAATTAGCACCTCCTTAGATCCAGGAGCCACTGTGCCCAGTGGTCAGAGGGGGACCATTCTCCCACTTCAGACACAGCTGATTCCCACAGCCAATTGGCCTGGAGGTCAATTCCTCCCAGTGATCCTACAACAACCAAGGGACCAAGAGTGCACCAAGGGTGTCCACCCCAGGTAACTGGGGAGGCTGAGCCACTGGGCCCTACAGGACACTTGGCGCGTAGGGCCACTCTATCAACACAGGGAAGCAGCCAAAATGCGGAGACAAAGAAACAGGTCACAATTGGCAGAAACGGAGGAGGGCAGATGACTGGATATAGAGTTCAAGGCCACGTTTATAAGGTTTGTCAAGAATTTTATGGAAACCGCCGATAAATTTAATGAATCCCTCAAGGAGTATAGTGAGACCATGGAGGACATGAAAAAGGACCAACTAGAAATTAAGCATACACTGACTGAAATAAAGAATAATTTACAGAGATCCAACAGCAGACAAGAGGATCCCAAGAATCAAGTCAAAGATTTGAAATACAAAGAAACAAAAAATACCCAACCGAAAAAGAAAAAAGAAAAGAGATTCAAAAAATATGAAGATAGTGTAAGGAACCTCTGGGACAACTTCAAGCGTACCAACATCAGAATTATAGGGGTACCAGAAGGAGAGAGAGGGCAAGATATTGAAAACCTTTTTGAAGAAATAATGACAGAAAACTTCCCCCACCTGGTGAAAGAAATGGACTTACAAGTCCAGGAAGCGCAGAGAACCCCAAACAAAAGGAATCCAAAGAGGACCACAACAAGACACATCATAATTAAAATGCCAAGAGCAAAAGATAAAGAGAGAATCTTAAAAGCAGCAAGAGAAAGACAGTCAGTTACCTACAAGGGAGTACCCATTCGACTGTCAGCTGATTTCTCAACAGAAACCATGCAGGCCAGAAGAGAGTGGCAAGAAATATTCAAAGAGATGAATAGCAAGAACCTGCAACCAAGATTACTTTATCCAGCAAAGCTATCGTTCAGAATGGAAGGTCAGATAAAGAGCTTCACGGATAAGAAAAAGCTAAAGGAGTTCATCACCACCAAACCAGCATTATATGAAATGCTGAAAGGTATTCTTTAAGAAGAGGAAGAAGAAAAAGGAACTCTTACCATTTGCCACAGCATGGATGGAACTGGAGAGCGGATAAATACCACAGGATCTCACTCATTTGTGGAATATAATGAACAACATAAACGGATGAACAAGGACTGATCCAGAGACGGAGAGGCATTGATTGGACTGTAGGGCCTTGGAGGGAAGGTAGGGGAGGGTGGGGGCAAGGGGGAAAGACCAACCAAAGGACTTATATGCAAGCATATAGGCCTAACCAATGGACACGGACAACGGGGGGGTGAGGGCATGAGCGGAGGTGGGGGGGGGGGGTAGAGGGTACACATATGTAACATCTTAATCAATAAAAAATATTAAAAACAAAACAAAACAAAACAAAAGAACAATAGAAATCTTTATCTGAACAATAAAGAAAAAAAACAGGCTTAAAAGAACCCATCTCAAGCACCTATAAAACTATACAAAAATATTCTCAAGCACCTGTAAGACTATAAAAAAGGAATCTAACACTTGTGTAATCCAAGTCCTAGAAGAAAAGGAGAAAGGGGGTGGGCCTGAAAGAGCACTCAAAGAAATAAGTGACTTTATGCCCTAACTGGTTTGGCTCAGTGGATAAAGTGTCAGCCTGTGGACTGAAAGGTCCCGGGTTCGATTCCGGTCGGGGGCATGTGCCTTGGTTGTGGGCACATCCCCAGTAGGGGGTGTGCGGGAGGCAGCTGATCGATGTTTCTCTCTCATCGATGTTTCTAACTCTCTATCCTTCTCCCTTTCTCTCTGTAAAAAATCAATAATAAAAAATATATATATTAAAAAAATAGGTGACTTTATAATGCTGACTATTTGTGGAATTAAAATTATAACAATGTTTTCCTCTCATTTCTATCCTAACACTCTTCCCACTTTTGTCTTATTCTTTTTAATAATAGTAGTTTTACTACTGGTAAAGGGTAACCCACTAATAATGTACTGTAGGTATCTAAACTTAGAAACTAAACAAACTGCTCTCAGGAAGAGAAATAATATGCCCTTTACTATTCCTGTTATATTTTTATTTCATTACAGCTAAGTTTTCTTCTTTAAGTAGTGACTCAGCTTGTGAAACAACTGATTTGTTTAAAAGTCTTGAATGTTCTTCATTATTACTAAATCAAAGAAGCTGTAACCATGCTCTTTATTTAGAAGCATGGATAATAATTTAAATATAAGAATATCACTTTCTTATAATACTCTAAACATGAAATTATACAACTAAAAATGTTAAGGTTATTTAAAACTATTTAAAGACTTTATTTCCCATTGGAGTAAGCTACAGTGTAAAGAGCAATACACTGCAGAGGCAAAAGATCTAGACTAAGAACTCTCAGGTTAAGGTGGCTGGCTATTTTTTTTTTTTCTGTGTAATCCTATGCAAGTCACTTATCTGTGACTCTCAGGCATCACAAAGAGATTTTTTGAAGATCAAAAGAGTAACTTGAAATGCTCCATAAAGTATAATATAATACCATATAAAAGGTATTAGTATATAATTATTAGTTACTATCCTTATAACAGATTAAAGAAATCTACAATCCTCAACTATGTTTATACATACATATTATATTTATATATACTTTATATTATTTAAAATTTCAAAAGATAATTGTTTTTGGATAATATAAATTTCATCAGATGAAAAATCTGCACATACCTAATTTGTTTTCTGATTGCACTTGCCATGGCCTTCTCACAAGTTTAAAAACCTACTACCAAAAAAGTAGAGAAAAAACTACTACTAAAAAGTTTATGTAGATTTATAATTTAGGGACACACCTCATACTTTATCACCATGGTGCAGCTCCCTTATTACAAAGATGAAAGAAATAAAAAAAGAAAGGCCCAGAAAGAGTAAGCAACTAGGGCAAAGTCAAACTAATGAGTTTTCTGATTCCCAAACCATTGTCTTTTCAACCAAACCAGTTAATATGTAAACCTCTCTCTCAAAGAGCCTACCAAAATTATCACCACATTATCTTTTAAATAATTACCAGTTTTCCCCATGGAAATCATAAACTCCTTGAGAATAGGCACTTTTCTCTCCTATCTTTTCCTAGCAAAACTTCAACCATGTAATACTTTCGTAAGGTATGCTTTTTAATCAGGCTTAATAAAAAAAAACCTTAAGCACACAAAAAGATGCTCTATATCATTAGACTTTAGAGAAGTGCAAATTAAAACCACAGAGAGATATCATTACACCCTAATTATATCATTAAAAGTTAAACTAAACTGAAAGAAAAAAAAAAACACCTTACATTCCCAAGTACCAACAATGTACAGTAACGACAATGCTCATACACTGATGACTGGAGTGCAAAATGGTACAGCTACCTCAGAAAAGAGTTCAGCAGTTTCTTACAAAGTTAAACATTCATTTATCATATGAAGACATGGCCACCCAAAAAACTATACACAAATATCTGTAGCAGCTTTATTCAGAATCACCAAAAATTGTAAACAACGCAAATGTCTATCAGCTGGTGAACGGATAAACAAATTGCGGCATTCAGCAATAACATAGATGAATCTGTTTTATGCCAGTTGAAAGAAGTCAGACGCAAAATGCTACATACTATATGAATTCCAGTATATAATATTCTGGAAAAGGCAAAATATGAGGGCAGAAAACACATCAGTGGTTGCAAGGGCTGGATGTAAAGGAATGAGCTGACTACAAGGGTCATGAGAAAACTTTTTTAAAGTGATGGAGATATTCTGTATCTTGATTGTGGCTACGGTTATACAATGAATAAGTTTGTTTTTCTAATCCTCCCCCGAGAATGTTTTTGATTTTGAGAAGGAGAGAGAGAGAGAGAGAGAGAGAGAGAGAGAGAGAGAGAGAGAGAGAGAGAGAAACATCAATGAGAGAGAAACATTGATCAGTTGCCTCCCCTACTTGGGGACTGAACCCACAACTAAGTCATGCCATGGCCAGGAATTGAACTCACAACCTTCTGGACCATGGTATGATGCTCCAATCAACTGAGCCACTTGGCCGGGGCTACAATGTATAAATTTGTCAAAATTCATAAAACTGTACTCCTTAAAAGAGCAAATTTTACTGTCTATAAATTATACCTTAGTAAAGTTGACTCACCCAAGGATTTTAGAGAGATGAAGGGGGAGGGATCAAGGAGGGAGAAAGAATGAGCAGGAAAGAGGGGGAGAGAGAGAAACATGGATCAATTGCTGTAATTTTGGTAGGCTCTTTGAGAGAAACATTGATCATTTGTCTCATGTACTCACCCCAACCAAGATCAAACCTGCAACTTTTTGGTGTACAGGATGATGCTCCAGCCACCTTCTTCTTCATTCTAGCTTTCACTACCTGAGACCTTGAGTAAGTTAAAACACTTTTATAGTCTACTAGAGGCCCAGCGCACAAAATTCATGTGCGGGTATGGTCCCTAGGCATGGCCTGCTATCAGGGCCATCTTCCCTGGCTGCCTACAGCTGGCCCCGCCCCCTGTCGCCACCCACCACCGGTTCCTCTTTTGCCATTGGGTGATCAGTGCCTGATGGCCAGGGGAAAGGACCAAGAGGCCAGCTGTTCCTGCCTGCTCACTGGCCCTGCCCCCGCCACGGGTCATCCTGTGTGTATGGGGCGACCGGCGGGGCGGGGGCCTTGGCCTGGCACCACCTACCCCCGGTTCCCCATTTGCTATCAGACGATCAGAGCCTGCCGACCAGGGAAAGGGACTGAGAGGTGGTCAATGCACCTCATAGTGACTGGTCCAGCGGCTGTTCTGCCATTAGGGTCAATTTGCATATTACCCTTTTATTATATAGGATGATTTCCTCACTTAAAATTAAGGGGACTATAATACCTTACTACTACCTTTCCAGTGTTAAATCATATTACTGAATTGTAGATACATTTTCTGGATCATGTCTATTTTTCTTAGAATTCTTAAAATTACATTTATACTATGTTTATGGTAAATATTTCAAGACACATGAATTTAAAAATGTCAAAATTAAAGCAATTACTATTGCTTTAATGTCTTAATAAGAAATTTGCAGATGTCTTTTAATAAGAAATTTCATTGTTAGGTATTTAATTTTTTTTTTTTTTACCAATTCCCTTTCAATACCTCAAAGTACTATAAAGAAAATAATATTTTATACAATTTGGTGCAAACCTAAAATTAAAGGAAATCAAATTAAAATACCTAACCACATAAAAGGGTAGACATTTAATATCTATAAAATGAGAGAAATGTATATAAATTCATAGTTTATTTATATTTACTAAAGCAATACATATCTTTCATGAGTCATACAAAAATTCCACTTTCTAATCCAGCCTGGAACTAGCTGAAATCAAGAGCTCCTTTTAGTTAAATTTTTTTTTTTAATATATTTTGATTTTTTACAGAGAGGAAGGGAGAGAGAGATAGAGAGTTAGAAACATCGATGGGAGAGAAACATCGATCAGCCGCCTCCTGCACATCTCCTACTGGGGATGTGCCCGCAACCCAGGTACATGCCCTTGTACATGCCCTTGACCGGAATCGAACCTGAGACCTTTCAGTCCGCAGGCCAACGCTCTATCCACTGAGCCAAATTGGTTTTGGCGTCCTTTCAGTTAAATATTAAAGTCAATTTTACTTGGAGCATTGGGAATATCGTTGGGAAGATTTCATTAATCCCTAATTAAAAACATTCCTTGTGGTGTTTTCAGATGCTGCCTTTGCTGCAGCCACCACCGGTGCCACCTCTAGCCTACTGAGCTTCTGTCAAAAAGAAGAGGGGGTAACAGGGAGGTCTCTCTATTATGGCTCCTCCAAGATGAATGCCTGCAAAAAGATCAGCAGAAAGCAACCAGCTACAAAAGTCACTCTGAAAAGGTTGAAGGAACCACATGGTGACAAGCTTAAAACTGTGGCTGTCAATAAAAATCCTAAATACACTGAATTTCTCGCTTGCAAAAGCTTCCCTTCTAGCATCAAGTGTGAGAAATTGCTTGGGACTGCCAAACAGATCTGCACTCCCAGAGTGCAGCTATTGGCACTAAAGAAGGCAAATAAGGCCTATTTAGTTGGACTCTGACCTATATGTTATCCATATCAAATATGTAACAATTATGCCAAATGATATCCTGCCAGCACAACTCACATGTGGAGAATGAGATTAAGGTGAATTATGATGGGAAAATTTTATTCTTAAAAAACAAAAAGTACCTAATTATATGACTGCAAATAAAAAAGAAAAATAGGTGAGAGAATAAAGTATTAGCAAATACCCACTTCTCCCATTTTCATTTGTGTGTAAATTTTTAATATTAATTTAGGACATAAACATTCATGTAAGTAGAATGTTTCAATGAACAAATTTCAGCAATTAAACTTTATAACAATTATAAACAAATTGTTAACTTGTTTAGGGAGAGGAAAAAAACATTTCCTTGCCCCAAATGTTTACATAATAAAAATCTGAACTCCTTATAGGTATACAAATCCTTCAGAATTTTGAGACACAATATGCCAGAACTATCTTCTCACTCAATCCCAGCACCCTAAGCATCTGCACTAAACTTTTGCTAGTTCTTAAAATGCATTACAAATTTTGTTTTAAATGTTATTCCTTCTAACTAAAACCTCTGACCCTTTTTTTATCCTCACCCAAAGATATGTTTATAATATGAGAGAGAGAGAGAAAGAGAGAGAGAGAGAGAGAGAGAAACAGATTAGCAAGAGAAAAGAGCCAAATTTAATACATACGTATGTATGGGAACCCCACGTACATGAGACTCAGAGACCACATGAATAACAGGTTCAAAGACAGAAAGGGAAAATGGGTATATATCACATTCTGATCTAGGAATGAGGTAAAGCATCTTGAGATTTCAGAAGGTAGTTGAAGGGAGAGCACATGTTCAGTAATTAGTAGTTTGCCCTATCCTACAGATAGGTCATAAGAGGTTATTTCTGATAATCCCTTATTATGGGCAAGGGCCCTAATGCAAATTCTTGTAGATAGTTAAGGGAGGGACAGAAGTTTCTTTTGAGCCTGCAGCTAAAGTTGCCATTAGCTCAAAATAATTCTCATCCCACACAGGCACATTTTGGGTGACTCGTTCTGAAGCCCCACAAAGGTAATAACAGTAATGAAGGTAGTCACACTAATGAGGAGCTAACATATATGGAGTGCTTATGTGGAAGACACTTTACATGTATTAAAGTAAATTCCCAACCACCCTAGGAGGTAGTTACTAGTATCTCATTTAACTAAGGTCCTGAGAAGTAACTTGCCCAAGATCACAAAACTGGTATTTGAACCCAGGTACTCTGGCTGTCCTGACTTTGAATAGCTTCTTATCTAATAAAGGCATTCACGTAAGTAACAAGTAACTTATAATAAAGGGGCATCATAATTTTTTAAATGCCGAAAAGTACAGTGGTATATTTTAAGGCTAGGAAAATGTGATCAGGTTGAAAGAGGAGCATCAGGAAAGGTTTCTTGTAAAAGTAAGAGAATTTTTTAAGAGTATGGTTTTTTAAAAATCATCAATATTCAATACATTTATTTTAGTCATTTTCATAAAAACAGTACTCTCTCAAAAATGGGTTGTAGCAACAGTTTTATGTAAATGAAAACATTCATATCCATGGTTATTTTAAATATGCCTGGTTCGGTTGAGCTCCATTAAACAAAAGAATAGGGCAATTATTTTTGCTCCCACACCTACAAACAAAGTAAATGGAAGATGCAGTAGAGCAGAGAGCAGATAGCTGTTTACTCACACTACACCAATGAAAATAAGTTCAAAAATATATGTGCTCTTTAAGAATCTTGAGGTAAAAGATCACATCATTTTGCAATCATTTGCCATCACTGCCAACACAATGATTTTGCCAAAGGCTTTTTAACAATGCAGAATATTTGTACAAAACTAATTAAGCCAGCAATACCTGGGCCAAACACTTTAAAATCTGTGTAATAAATCTCACAGAAGAACATGCCTCTGCATTTCATGACACCTAAACATGTTGCCTGAACTGAAGAAGGTCCTTAATACCAATGAATCAGTTTTATTATTTTTTTAATATATTTTATTGATTTTTTACAGAGAGGAAGGGAAAGAGATAGGGAGTTAGAAACATCAACGAGCTGCCTCCTGCACACCCCCTACTGGGGATGTGCCCGCAACCAAGGTACATGCCCTTGACTGGAACCGAACCTGGAACCTTTCAGTCCGCAGGCTCTATCCACTGAGCCAAACTGGTCAGGGCCCAATGAATCAGTTTTAAAAGTAGTTATCTTCTAGAACCTTAATTTACAATAGGTATTTAAATCTATATTTAATGCTATGTTTTCACAACCCCCTATTTTTGATATAATCTTTTCTTTCCAATTGGGGTTACGATAGTACACTAGTATTCTAGAAATGTACTAACCCTCTCCCCTTCATTTTGGCAAAAAAATTACAGTACCTGGGCACTAAGATACAAAAAATTCATGTGACTAATCCAAAAAGTGGAAAATAAAAAAGAGGCAAGAATCCTAAGAATGTACTTACGTACTTAAGCAGTAGTTTTCATGTACAATCAAAGTTTACCTGTTTAAAAATTGGATAATAAAAACAAATTCCTATTATTCATACAGGGCAAGGGAGCAGCAGTGACAAATGAAGGCATATAGCACATCTGGAAACAGTAACTAATGTAGTCAAATGTGTCTAAAACAAAATTAGCTTGGGGCAGGACATCAAAACATTAAGTTAGGAATTTCTGGTTAAAGAGAATAGATTGAATATAAGCATTTAGCTCTGAAATTTCTCCAAATATCTCTAAGACAAGAGTAAAGAAATTCTTTAAAATACCATAAACCAGAAACAATTTTAGAAGCTGGAAAGCAGAACAGGTGATAATGACTGTTATACCTGAGAAAGCTGAATCCTACATTACTAGCCTAGAGGAAAACCAAAGACACCTGGTTTTATCACTTTACATTTATACCAAAATACCACTAAAATCCTTGGAAATGTGGTAGGTTCCAGGGTTGAGGCAGGGAAAATAAAAGATGGGCTGAAGCATTATTTGGTAACACTTGTAAGGAGTGCTCAAAAAGAAAGAATGACCACAGATGCCAATCAGAAAGAGCTCCCCTTGGTCAAGATTGAAACAGTTTGAGAAAATAATAATAATAATAATAATAATAATAATAGCAACAACAACAGTATTGTGTTACAATCCAAAGAATAAAATAAATACCTGTTAAGTCTATACTGATATAAATAATCAACGGGGGAGAAAGGACAACTCTTCCTCACAGACTTCCAATTAATTATTGTAGAAATAATGAGGGAAATAAAAATCGCTACTAGAATACAACAGCAATAAGGATGCTAAAATTAATGGGCATAAATTTAAGCAGAAACAGGATATCTGCATGGTGTCAAGGTATTTAGTAAAGAGGAAAACAGTAACTTTACAATGGAGAAATCTAGCAGACACTACCTTAATTAACCAAGTGATCAAGGTTAACATCCCCAGTAGTCCATATCAGCATCATATCTCCCCACCATCTCCGAATGGTGTACTGAGGAGGACACGTCTGTGATATCCCTCTTTTATTCATAACCTCAATCTATTCACGAATACAAACTAGACAAATACAAATTGAGGGTCATTCTACAAAATAACTGATCAGTATTGTTCAAAAGTGTCAAGGTCATGAAAAGGAAAAAAAAACTAAGAAATGGTCACAGATAAAGGGAAACTAACCTGATTTGACATCTAAATTCAATGTGGGATCCTGAATTTGGTTCTTGGAACAATAACAAATTAGTAGAAGAACTAATAAAAGCTGAATAAATTTTGTAGTATAGTTAATAGTATTATAGTAAGGTTAATCTCTTACTTTTCATAAGATGTTGTAACAGAAGAACCAGCTTGGTGAAGGTTATATGGGAATGCTGTATTCTTCTTGCATCTCTACCATAAAAAAATTAAAAAGAAAAAAATAACCTAAACGGCTCAAGAATGGCAGTTTCAGATAGGCTGGGATAAGGGTGGAGTTCAAACTAGAACAGACTGCAGTCTGCTTAAAATAACCCCAGATCCTCTGTTCTACTCTTGGACCCTCCCTGGCAAAAGACTGAGCAATCTCTGAAGAGCATAAAAGAGGGTATCTCTGGACTAGAGGACACCAGGTTCAACTGAATTTGAGGAGGGCTATACTGAACACTGGGGAAATTAAATAAAAGTATCTGTCATACTTTATGATTAAACCCACATACCCTTTTCCTACTCAGATCCCAAGCTTTTTCCCTTTGGGAAAAGATCAAACACCTTTTCTGCAAAATCAATCCAGCACAAGAGAAAAGATATGTCATTGGGAGTCTGCAAGGAAATTATCCAGACATATCAACCTACAGGGGAAACCATAATCACCTACTGGCATAACTTCCATTCAGCTTTTTTTTTTCCAATTAAATTTTTGGGGGTGACATCCTATATAATAAAAGCCTAATATGCAAATTGTCCCTTCCACCGGGAGTTCGACTAGGAGTTCAACCAGGGGACGACACCCGCCAGCCAACCTCCTGCAGCCGCACCCCACGCTGGCCCTCCCCTGGTTGCCCCCGCCCAACCCTGATTAGGGGCAGGGCTGGCCGGCCAACCTCCTGCATCTCCTCCCCCCGCCGACCCGGCCCGATTAGCCCCAATTGGGGCAGGCTGGCCAGACCTCACCCATGCACAAATTCATGCACTGGGCCTCTAGTTGGTTAATAAGATTATGTAGGTTTCAAGTGTACAATCCTATGGTATACCACCTGTATATTGCATTGTGTGCCCAATACCCAAAGTCAAATCTTCCATCACCGTATATTTGACCCCCTTTACCTATATTAGCCACCCACCCCTTCACTCTGGCAACCGCCATACTGTTGTCTGTGTCCATTCAGCTTTTTTTTTTTTTAATATATTTTATTGATTTTTTACAGAGAGGAAGGGAGAGAGATAGAGAGTTAGAAACATCGATGAGAGAGAAACATCGATCAGCTGCCTCCTGCACATCTCCTACTGGGGATGTGCCGGCAACCCAGGTACATGCCCTTGACCGGATTTGAACCTGGGACCTTTCAGTCCGCAGGCCGATGCTCTATCCACCGAGCCAAACCGGTTTCGGCCCCATTCAGCTTTTTAAGGTACTTCTCTTAAATAAGTGTTGACTTCCAAGGATCACCAAACATCCAAGGAAAGCCCCCAATAGGAAGACAAAACTCAAAGCAACCAAACAGAAGGAAATTTGGAGAAAAGAGAGAGTATGCAGAAAAGAAAACTACCAATAATTTCCTCAGAAAGAGAAAGACATTGCACCATAAAACAAAAATAGGATATAATTTAAAACTATTTCCAGAAAAAAAAAATAGTGCTTGAAAATTAAACTTGATAGCAGAAATAAAACATTAGTAGAACTGGAAGATAAAGTTGAGAACAATTTCCCAGAAAACAGGGGGGGAAAAAGAGAAAGAAACAGAAAATAGATGAAAACAGACAAAATTAGAGGAACCACTCTGTAGGCCTAACACCAATAGGGATTCAAGAGAGAACACAGAAAACAAAGGGGAAAAAATTATTTAAGGAAATTTCTCGGAACTAATGACATACATTCAAGATTGGATAATATTACCCTGAACCCAGCAGGAATGGATTCCAAGACCTATTCCAAGGCACATACTACAGAAATGTCATAACTCTAAGTAAAAAGATTATCCAAGCTTCCAGAAAAAAAAAAGTTTAGTGAAAAAAAATTTTTAGACATCTGATATCCCAACTGCAACACTGAGAGAGAAAAAAAGACAATGAACCAATGTTTTCAAAATTCTGAGAGAAAATTATTTCTGATGGAGAATTCTGTGCCCAGCCAAACACTTTATAAAGCAAGGGGATAGAAACAACATTTTCAGACATGTTAAGTCTTGAAAAAATTATATCCCATTCAGAAAGCTATTGAAAGTGGTCCTTCAAAAAATGAGAAGGTAAGCAAAGAAAGATGAAGACATCAGATATAGAACCAGCAGCTCCAAAACAAGAGAGACCTGAGAAGATAAGATGACAGTAGAGGCAACAGCAGGAATTCAAGGAAATTCAAACAAAAAACTGGTAGGTCTGGACGTAGTACGGAATTGTATACACTTGAGAAGAGAGTTAGGATTAAACCAGGATTTCTCAACCGTAACACTAATGACATTTTAGGGCACATAATTCTTAGTTGTGGGGGGCTGTCCTGTGCCGTGTAGAATGAAATTTGGCAGCATGGCTAGCTTCTGCTCACTAGATATCAGTAGCACACTCTGCCCTCCCTCCACCTAACATTGCCAAGTGTCCTCTATGTTGCCCCCAGTTGAGAATCACTTGGCTAAATTAATATATATCTAAAAAACTAAACAAAAGCAAATTTATAAAAATATTAACTCAGGGAAAACAATCACAGTAAACTACATGGCTCAACTATGAATAGTTGAAAGTCTCATTGATATAAACTGTGAATACTGATGTATCCAAACAATTTGAATATGACAATATTGAGAGGGTTGAGAAGTGTGTCTTTGTGTGGGTGGGGATAGTGGTAAACCATTTCTTCCTCTGTGGGAAGTCAGTAAATAGTTCCTTAAAATGAAAAATCAAGAAAGAAAACTATTAGCATGCTATTTTAAGATATGGAGCTAAATATCAAAAGCATGAGTTGAAAGTAGTTGCTTCTAAAAAAAAAAAAAAGAAAAGAAAGTAGTTGCTTCTGGAGAGCCTGAAATAGAGGGGAAAAAGAATGTGTAGAGAGTTATAGTTTTTGTTTAGTCTTATAGATCCTTTCAACTTTTAAATGTGTACATGTATAACTTTGATAAAAATTAAATTTAAGAAATCAATCAAGACTAGAATATAGACTTTCCAACTGGTTAAGGCCACATAAACTTAAAATTAAAAAAACTATACAACTTTAAATCAGTTACTTAACCTCTCTAAGCCTTACTGTCTTATCCACAAATAAACAGTGAAAAGTAGCTATTTCAAAAGGCTGTTGTAGAAATTTAATGAGATACTATATGTAAACTGTTTAGTATAGTGTCTGGCACATAGTAGTGTGTATAAATAGCACCCATTGTTCAATTTCCAATGGAGGGTACTAAATATAAATTTTAAAGCAGGTAAATCTTAATGTCATCTGTTTTAGAAAATAATTATGGCAGTTGTGAGAAGGATGGGTAGGAAAGAGAAGAGCTTGGAAGCAGAGAGACCATTACAAGAGCTACATTTGAGTGAGAAAAGAGATAGACTCAGAGCCATGGAGAGAAAGGTAAGGGTACAAGAGATATTTTCCAAGTGATGAACCATCTATAGTATATATGTGAAAAAGGAAAACAGAGGAGTCAAAACAATGCTCCTAGTGTAAGCAAATAAATAGATGAGGATGACACTAAATGAATAAGAGAATACAAAGAAAGAATTATGTTGGAGGACGATGTGAGTACAGGGAGAAAAGATAGATGAGATTAATATTACCCACACTAAGCAATACATTTCTATATAAATAACTATATAACTATGTCAAAAACTACAATCAGATTATCTAAATTTCTTTTTTTTAGTAATGTACATGGCTCACTACTGAAATATATAAATACTAGAGGCCCAATGCATGAAATTCGTGCAAGAGTAGGCCTTCCTTCCCCCAGCTGCTGGCACTGGCTCCCATCCGGCTGCCAGCAGGACCTGGGATCCAGGCTTCCCTGGCAGCCCCAGCTTCGTCCCAGATTGTCCGGAAGGACATCTGGAAGGATGTCTGGTCTAATTAGCATATTATCCTTTTATTATTATAGATAGCCCAATAATCCAGATATCTAGAAAAAGCAATTGTTAATATTTTAGAGTATTCCTTCTAAATTTTTCAATGCATATAACCCTAAAGAGTTTATTTTTTCCATGACAAATTGGAATCATATACAACTCTGCATTCAGTTTTGTTCACTTTATTAAATAAGTATTTCCAATGATAAGTGAAATACTAATGACTTATATTAAACACTTCAATTTATGTAAACCACTAATTAGTATTACCTCACATACTTGCCTCTTACTATAAAGGAGAATCAATACCCCAAATTTAAGAAAAAAGACTAATTTAAAAGAACCACCAAAAACAAGAATGACTACTGCAGTACATTTTCTCAAGTAATTTAATTAGAAATATTAAAATAACATTTATTTGACATGCTCCAGAATAGATACTGACGATTTTACAAAACCAAAACCACACAACAGAGATGAAAAACAAGTTGTTTCAATGATTTTGGGGGGTTCTCAATATCAATGGCCCATATATAGTTGTGAGGTCACTGTGAAGCTCAAATGGTTTAATACATACAAAGCACATACAATAGTATCTGATATATAATAAATGCTTAGTAAATATTGGTTATTACTACTATTATCATTAGTTCCAGGCAGAAGTTTTGTTTATTACATGGAAAAGAGAAGCAGAAAAAGCAACATTGAGATATGGAACTGCATTCTTTTTATTTCATTTTTCCATCTTCTCTACATTTATATTCTCCTGAGACACCACTTTAAGTGTTGCAGTGAAAAGTATTATTTTAAAAGCATTAGTAAATATTCACCTTATCCCTAATCTATAATAATAAAAGCATAATATGCAAATCAACTGAACAATGGAACAGTGGAACAACTGTCCCGACGACCACACTATGATATCCACTGGTGCCAGGCCAGCCAAGGCAGGTGCAATGCAATTCGTCAGGGCCCAGCCATCGCCTCATGATGGCCCCGCAGAGGTCAGCCCACGCCACCAGCCGGGGAAATCAATGTGGGTGGGGGGAGAGAGGAGGGCTCCGCGATCACCCAAAGAGGGAGGCCCAGGCCACCCTCTGTGGGGCGATAGATCAGGGGGTCCTCCGTGGAACCCGGGGTGTGTGGTGGTGGATGAGGGCAGCACCAGGCCAAGGTGCGCGCGCGCGCGCGCGCGCGCGTGTGTGTGTGTGTGTGTGTGTGTGTGTTGCGGGGGGGCGGGCAGGAGGCAGCCTGGGCTGCAAGGGCCCTAGCAGCTGGAGCTGGGGGCTGCGAGAGCCCCAGCAGCCGGGGCTATGAAGGCCAACCCTTGCACGGATTTTGTGTATTGGGCCTCTGGTTATACTATAAGATACTTGAGCACCCTGGCTGGTTTGGATCAGTGGGTAGAGAATAGGCCCATCAAGGTTGCACCCCCATCCCCTGTCAAGGTTGCAGGAGGCAACCAATCAATATGTCTATCTCTCTCCCTCCCTTCCACTCTCTCTAAAAAATCAATGGAAAAATATCCTTGGGTGAGGATTAACAACAACAACAAAAAAAGATACTTGAGGGAAGAATGAAATTTCTGTATTTCTTCTAAATTTTCCCTATATGGCAAAGTATAATAATATGCACAATGAATACTAAATAAATATTAATGTCATAAATCCATATAAGGAAACAGAATAAAAACAACAAAGCAATAAATACGAATTGTGAAGATATTAAAAGCAAGAGATCTCAAAGCCTGTGTCAATATACAATAATTCAAAGATATATAGAGTGAAAAAATGAGGTGAAAGGCTTTATTGTTAACCACAGTGAACAGACCACACTCTCTCTGCTCTTCTCTGTGCACAATAATTTAGGAGGAATACTAAAAACACTGAATATGTCTAAAAGAGAGCAACTGAGAAACAATTCAAGAACTGAGATGCTCAGACTGTAGAACAGAGAGGGTTTGCCCTCCTGCTCTCATCCTCCACCTTCATCAACGAAAAGAAGGCATCCTATGGAAAATGATTAAAGATTTCTCTCTTGTCCAGAGGTAACTATCAAAAGATGGCCACAATAGAGATCAAGACTTCCCTCAATTCAAAAACTTAAGAGATTTCTTCTAAGCCAAAGATATTGTGAGAGATTAGTCATGAAGGTATTCAAGCAAAGGCTGGAAAACAGCTTGCCAAGGACTCTGTGGAAAACATCCAAGCAGGGGTAATCAATTAGAATTTTAAGTTTCCATACAACTCTGTAACCACATCAATGAACATTACTGAATACCTGCTCCAGGAAGGGCACTGTCCTAGACCTATAATAAGTACAAGACAACAGAGAGAAACATATAAAGATCTCTGCTGCCAAGAAATGCATACATAATATATAAAATGTGTATTACAGTTTGAAACCATAACAGACATCACAAAGCATTATTTGTCCATTGTCAAATTAATTTTATTCACATACAAAGGTCTTCTAAGGAGAAACCCTAAGGTTAACATGTTCAGAAAAAGCTTTTTAGAATAAAGATCTGAGGTACTTGTGGGGGGAAAAATGTGTTTGAAAGTTCTGAACAGGTAGAGAGAAGTAGGAAAGAGAGAATAGCAGAGAGAGAAATGAAAAGCATGTTAGAAACCTGTTTGGCTGCATTAAAAACTTGTTTCATGGGAGAAGAGCTAAGCTGAAAGGGCAGGTTGTGGCCAGAATCAAACTGTACTAGGCCTTGAATATCAAGCTAAGTAGTTTCAAATTTATCCTGCATACTGCAACTGTAACAACTACTCGACTCTGTTGTAGCCATAGACAATGGTAAATACTAGTACTTAGGGGGAGGGGAGGGGGGAGGGGAGGGAGTATCATGGCTACATTCCAAAAAAAAAAAACGCCTGAATTACTAATACTGAAATTTGAATTTCATGTATTTCCATATGTCACAGAGTATTCTTTTGATTGTTTCAACAATTTGAAAATGTAAGAATCATTCTTAACACAGGGGCCATACAAAAACAGACTGTGTGCTGGACTTGACCCGTGTCAAGCCCTGTACTACACTAAGCTGTCTTCTTCAGCAACCCTTAGGTACATTTGTCCTTGAGCTTCAGGGACCAGAATAATATATTACTCATTCAACATGCATGAATGCACACACTTAACCAAAATCTAAATCTAGTAGGGGTCAGAGATTCTCTATAAAAACTAACAACAACAAGAATTCTCTAATTTGCCATTAGAACAAAAGAAAGACATTTTTAAATTTTGTTATTTTCACATAGTAACTGTATTTAAGAGAGCTACAAACTATTCTTATAGAGCTTCTTTGATACTTGGCGGACCTGTAAAATAGAGTGTAATCAAGGGATTGTCTGTTCTAGTCCTACTTCTGTCATTTACTCATTATGCGACCCTGAACAAGTCATTCTCAATCCTCTGGCCCTAATTTTCTCATCTGTAAAGTGAAGGGAGGGGTGTAAGTTACTGGACGATCACTGTGCTCTCTCAGCTTTAGCACTGTATGATTCTACTCCTACTTAAAAAGGACCAGACAAAAGTGATAATTAAGGACACAGAAGAGAAAGGCATTGACTAAATGAGTGGGCAGACAGGACAAACAGGTAGAAAAAGAGACCAGAAAAGTACAGTTTACTAAAATCAAGGAATGTATTCTTTTTTAGAATCAAATGCAGGAAGGAAGGAAGGAAGGAAGGAAGGAAGGAAGGAAGGAAGGAAGGAAGGAAGGAAGGAAGGAAGGAAAAATTCAAGGAATATGGCCATCAAAAAAAGAAAGAACTAGTTAGCTAGCTAAAAAAAGGCAAGGAGTTCGAGTGACAGTCTTAAGATCTGAGAGTACTGTGCATGCTTCCAGAAATCATGAGATGAGCCAGGATAAAAGAAAAGACTGAAGATGAATGTAGGCAACAGAAAATAAAGGCATATGGTCCAGAAAAAGTAGAAAAAAAGTTGGGGTAAACTTCAAGCCTTAATAAGAGAGTCAGTCTTAAAGGAGAGGCATTTTTAACCTTTAAAATCCAAAAGGGGGAAAAAATGCATGACAGTATCAGTTTTCATGTTTTCTACACATCACATTATTAGGGAAATAAATCTAATGTTGGCTTTTCTTAAAGCAGAGTTCCACTTATATTTGCTAATGGTCACAAAATTAGGAAAAAAATATTTCTGTACATAATTTCAATGATCACCAGGGCCTGCTTCAAGTGGCAACAAATTGCTACAAAGCAACTAAAAAGGCAACAACAAAACACACACACACACACACACACACACACACACACTTTAATGGTTACTCATAAATACCAAGACCCTACTGCGGAGCAACTTAATTTCAACAGACACCTGCCTCTACGTGAGTATATGAGCAAGAAACACCCACAGCCGAAGGGTGACGTGTAACCAGTTAAAAAACACACGTTGGTCTATGCAGAAAACATGAATAAAGCCAACAAGAGATACTATTCGTATGTTGAAACTCCCTGGCCAGTGCATTACATTTTCTACGATTCAAGCGCAGCCAAGAACTCGAGGCTTCTCACATCACCCGCTTTTAAGAATTTAAGAAGTCACCCCAACGGGCACACCCAGCCCAACGGAACCAACAGGGGCCCCGCTCTCCATAGCAGAGGGCGGTGGAAGCGACCCCTACACCTTCCCGCGAGGTCCCGTCTCCGACTGCCCCACGCGCCTCCCGGGCCCCGCGTAGCCCGCCAACCGCACCGCCGAGCAACAGCAGCGCCTGCGAGTCTCCGGCTCCCGCGGCCCTCCCACCCGCCTCGGGTCGGTGTCGCTTTCACAAGCCCGGAAAGTGACCCGCCGCCACTGTCAAAACCAGAAGCACCGCCACCCCGGCGGGCCCGTCAACAACTGCTCCAGAATTTTTTTTTTTTCTTTGAAATTACCGGCCTTGGCTCGACAGGTTCCGTAAGTACTTCAAAGGCCACCCTCTCCCCCAAAGCGGGACCGGACTCCTCCCGGCTCGCTGCTTTCTGTGTCCAGCCCCACACCCCGGGGGGAGGAGGGGAGGTCTCTACTTCCTCGGCCCCCGGGATCCAGTCGGGTCTCCCAACTGCTCGCCGCCCCGCTCCCGCCCCCAGGCAGCCCCCGGCCGCCGCCGCCTCCCCGCCACCCCCCACACCTCCTCCAGGCCCCACACCCGGGCCCGCACCCGAGCTGGGCCTGCACACCGGCTGCGCCCGCAGCCCGCCCCTCGCCCGGGCCTGCGCTCCCTCCAGCGGCCGCAGGCCTCGGGCCTAGTAGCCTCCTGCGCTGGGCGGCCCCTCACCTCTTTCGGGACCAGTTGGTTTTCCTCTCCGGGCACCATCGCTCAGACTCTGGCCGCTCCGCTCCGCCCTGCCGGGGGAGTGGGGAGGTGCGGCGGCTCAGGAGAGAACGGCGGCGGCAGTCATGCTCTCCGCCGCCCGCGCTCCCGCCACCGCGGAGGCCTCAGCCTGGGCCTGACACCAGCGCGCAGAGACCGACCCGCCGCTCGGCTGCCGCCGCCGTCGCCGTAGCTGTCGGCCCCTCCCCCAGCCCGCGGCTATCAATGGAAAAATGGCGGCGGCCGCTCTCGCGAGAATTCGGGCCGTGGGGCTGCGAGCCCGGCGCCTGGCGCCCGCGGTGATGAGGCAGCTGTCGCCTGTGTTTGATGACTTCAGGTCTTCCCCAGCCCCGAGGGGCACCGAATCGGTGGCGCGGCCGTGCAGACGCTTTTCCTGAGCGGGGTTCCGGGCCGTCCACCTCGGCGCTCCCTCTGCCGGCGGAGGAGGGACCAGGCCTCCTCCGAGCGCTCCCCGGCTCCCGGTCCTCCCTGCCCACCGGGGAGACCCTGGCGCCCAACGCCCCTTCCTTCCACGATCGCACCGCCGATGCTGCTCTCCTGGCGGGAGAGGAAAGCGCCTGAACGTCACCCCCTCGGCACGGGCCCTGGCCTCGGCCGGGAAGAGAAAGCACCCCGGGTTACCTCCCGACACCCCGCCCGCAACACGGCCCGAAGCAGAAAGGGCTGTTTTCTCTCCCCTCTCCCCACCCTCCCGACGGCCAGGCTGGAGGGACAAGGGGCCGGCTCCCGCTAGGGGAGGCCACAGCCCTGGCCTCAGCGGTGGTGTCACCCCCTCTCCCCCCAAACAACCCCCCCCCCCACACACACACACACACCCCTCCATTGCAGCCGCATTCCCCTGCAGCCTTTAAAGCTACTTCTGCAACAGGTTCACGCCTGGGGCTGAAATGGCTGCAGGGAGTCGGGCTGCGGTTCGAGCCTGTGATCCGCGTTTACAATGTTTTTAGAGGACTTGCCTCTCCTCTAGCAGTAAGCATGGTGCCATAGTTATTTTTCCAAATCCTACTCATTCCTCAAAACTTTCCTTTTACTAACCAATGTCACCCCAATAGATTTAATTTTAAAAAAAAAAAAACCTTCCTTTATGAAGACTGAGTGGGGTGTCCGTCATGAAGACCCCCGTGGATACAATGACTGGACCGCACGCGGAGATGATGTGAGCCTGCCTCGTTCCCAACACCCACAGCATTTCCTACCTCTACCCGTGCTCTTCCAAACTGTTTTTGATTGCACTCTATTACCAAATAGGGAAAGAAAAAAAAAAAAAAAGCCTATATACTCATGTAAGTCACATGCACGTCCTGTTGGGTATGATTTTTTAATTTAAAAAGGATAAGATAAAGATGAAACAAACATTTAAAGTAACTGTAAGAGTTATTTTTAGATGAATGGTAGAAAAACCCTTGTTACTCTCAGTAAAAAGATCTAGTGAAAGCAATATGATTGACTAGGGTTCAATGTTTGTAAAAATCTTTAATATCTTGTGAAAGTTATTAAAATGTCTGATTCAATCTTCAGGTTATTTCTGTTCTTCATTTTAATGGCCGTCATAAGCTGAAAAAGATAACTCACAAAGATAAGTAGATCCTAATGGAAGAAGTACATCGTTATCCTTAGCCGCTCTTCCTAATGCGTTTCCATTTTTATCACTTCCATCCACCAATGATGGAAAGTTTTTGTAGACATTAAACTAGTAACTCTCTATTTTCCCCGTTGTCAGCCAGAAGATGTTGCATTTTTATATTCTTAACAAAGGGGTTCAAAACTCTCTGGAATCATTGCTCGGAGGATTTTTAAATAGGCTAGAAAATTCTATCTTCAAGTTTTAGTGTACATGTATGCTTTTTTTTAAGGTACTAATCTTGTCTATAAAATTTTGATATTTTGTTCATCACAGATTTTTGCATTAATTTTGACTTTTTATTTTTTATTTTTTAAATATATTTTATTGATTTTTTACAGAGAAGAAGGGAGAGAGAGAGAGTTAGAAACATGGATCAGCTGCCTCCTGCACGCCCCCTACTGGGGATGTGCCCATAACCAAGGTACGTCCCCCTGACCTGAGTGGAACCTGGGACCCTTGAGTCCGCAGGCCATCGCTCTATCCACTGAGCCAAATCAGCCAGGGCTAATTTTGACTTTTTAAAATGGTCATCTTGATTACTGCGTTTTGGGGGCTCCCTTAAATTGTACACCCAAGGTGAATGCCTCACTTGTCTCATGGTAGTTCCAGCCTGGGGTAGAATACATACATTATTTTTGCATCAAAATCACGTAATGAAATGTTTCCAAATCTCTGATTTCAAAATGTCATCTCCACTACTTAATAAGATGACTTCTTTAGAGCTCATGCTAGAAGTAGACATGTCATCTCTATTCTTGTCATTTTTTCTTATGCTTGCGTTATGATCTCCAACTTATGTTTTCTTTCCCAAAATCTTTTTTAGCTACTTTCATTTTAGTGGGGGTTAGTTCAATGAAATAATAATGTCATTGGGAAATCTGCTTAGCCCAGAACACATAAATTGCAATATATCACAATATATTGAAAGGAAAGAAAATAAAGAAGTTCCTAAATTATTCTCCACATTGCATAATTTGCGCTTTTCACTCTAATAATGACATGCCAGTGTAAGTCTATATATTAAATATTTGTAAAATATTTTATGTTTGTTCTTAGAAAAATATAAATATTTTTTAAAAGTTATAATATTTCCTTTCCATGATCCACTATATTTTTTAAAAGTAATAATATTTTCTTCCCATGATCCACATTCTCTAGTTACACACTCTTCTCTTTAGAGGCCAGTGGCATAACTGTACTAGACTCTGGTAGGTTGATGGGTATACAGTAAGTATTTCTGGAAAGAGAATATGACTGCATTCACTGATTAACAAATAAATGAACAAATAGAGGTGTGTGGCTGCTCTCCCTAGTAAATGAAGTTACTGATACTAAATATATATGTGTTTATTTTATAGTTGTATTTTGACTCCAACCCTGACCTCTCCCATAGACTCCAAACTCATATATTCATCGACCTTTTTGATTACTCTAAATACCTCAAATTTAAGTTGACCTGAGCAAAACATTTGAATCTCAAGCCTACTACACCTTGATAAACTAAATGGATGGTGCAATCTAGTTTATCAAGGGAAAAAGTAGAGATTTTTCATCTTATATTCAACTTACTGATAAATGCTGTTGCTTCCTCCTCTGAAATATATTCCAATCCAACCACTTTTCTTTATGTCCACTGCTGCCCATCACATTCTAATAATCAGCTTATCTTGCCTATCCTATATAATAAGAGAGAAACATGCAAATTAACCGTCCCTCTGCTACACTCAAGCCACGCCCACAAGCCATGCCCACAAAGCCACGCCCACCAGCCAATCCAAGTGACTATGCAAATTATTACCCGACAAAGATGGCGTTTAATTTGCAAACACAGGTGTCAAGCGCCCCAGGAGGCAACGGCGGCCGTGGCTGCAGGCTCCCAGGACTTTCGCGGGTCGGGAGGCACGGCCACCGAAGCCTAGCCGTGCCTGCGGACTCCTGAGACTTTGCCGGCGGATAGCGGGAGCTTTGGAGGACTTGGCAGAGCAGGAGACTGCTGAACATAGAACAGAGCAAGAGAGAGATGGCAGCTTAGAGGGCTCGGCTCCCTCTGTCACCCCAGCTTTCTCATCACAGCTGTGGAAACTGACAGCACGGAGGAGGAAGTCCCACCCCCACAGAATCAGCCAGAATCAGCCATTGGTCAGACAGCTCTCAGCGGCCTGATAGACAGGACTCATTCATCTGCATCTCAGACCGTGACAGTAGAGAGGTGGGACTATGTCTAAAGAACAACTGTTGATACAACGTAGCTCAGCAGCCAAAAGATGCCGGCGTTATCAACAGAAAGTGTCTGCAGAGCAGCGTGCGTCTGATCTTGAAAGAAGGCGGTGCTTGCGACAGGGTGTATCTAAACACCAGCTACTGGAAAAACGCCGCTCTGATGCCAAAAACACCGGCGTTATCAACAGAAAATGTCTAAAGACCAGCGTGCCTTTAAAGTTGAAAGAAGGTGGTGGCGACGACAGAATATGTCAAGAGAACAGTCATCAACAAGTACTACCAATACCGGTAGGAACTGCCTTCTCAGCAAAAATGGAGTACATGAGGATGCAATCCTCGAACATAGTTGTGGTGGAATGACTGTTCCATGTGAATTTTGCCTATCACTAAATTTCTCGTATGAAAAACCATCCGATGGGAAATTTACTCGATGTTGTGGCAAAGGGAAAGTCTGTCTAAATGATATATATTTTCCAGATTACCCGGCATATTTAAAAAGATTAATGACAAACGAAGATTCTGACAGTAAAAATTTCATAGAAAATATTCATTCCATAAATAGTTCTTTCGCTTTTGCTTCCATGGGTGCAAATATTGCATCATCATCAGGATATGGGCCATGCTGTTTTAGAATACACGGACAAGTTTATCACCGTACTGGAACTTTACATCCTTCTGATGGTGTTTCTCAGAAGTTTGGTCAACTCTATATTTTGTTTTGTTTTGTTTTTAATATATATTTTATTGATTTTTTACAGAGAGGAAGGGAGAGAGATAGAGAGTTAGAAACATCGATGAGAGAGAAACATCGATCAGCTGCCTCCTGCACATTTCCCACTGGGGATGTGCCCGCAACCCAGGTACATGCCCTTGACCGGAATCGAACCTGGGACCTTTCAGTCGCAGGCCGACGCTCTATCCACTGAGGCAAACCGGTTTTGGCAGGTCAACTCTATATTTTGGATACAGCCGAAGCTACAAGTAAAAGATTAGCAATGCCAGAAAACCAGGGCTGCTCAGAAAGACTCATGATCAACATCAAAAACCTCATGCAAGAAATAAATGAATTAACAAAATCGTACAAGATGCTAAAAGGAAGCCCAATCTGAAGCAGCAGCAAAAGGTATTGCTCCCACAGAGGTAACAATGGCGATTAAATACGATCGTAACAGTGACCCGGATAGATATAATTCTCCCCGTGTAACCGAGGTTGCTGTCATACTCAGAAATGAAGATGGAGAACCTCCTTTTGAAAGGGACTTGCTCATTCATTGTAAACCAGATCCCAATAATCCAAATGCCACTAAAATGAAACAAATCAATATCCTGTTTTCTACATTAGATGCAATGACATATCCTATTCTTTTTCCACATGGTGAAAAAGGCTGGGGAACAGATATTGCATTAAGACTCAGAGACAACAGTGTAATAGACAATAATACTAGACAAAATGTAAAGACATGAGTCACACAAATGCAGTATTACGGATTTCATCTCTCTGTGCGGGACACATTTAATCCTATTTTAAATGCAGGAAAATTAACTCAACAGTTTTTCGTGGATTTGTATTAAAAAATGGAGGCCAATCAGATAGATTTCATCAAAGCAAACCAATCTAAGTTGAGAGTTGAAAAATATAGTGGTTTGATGGATTATCTCAAATCTAGATCTGAAAAGGACAATGTGCCAATTGGTAAGATGATAATACTTCCATCATCTTTTGAGGGCAGTCCCAGAAATATGCAGCAGCGATATCAGGATGCTATGGCAATTGTAATGAGGTATGGCAAGCCCGATTTATTCATAACCATGACGTGCAACCCCAAATGGGCAGATATTGCAAACAATTTACAATGCTGGCAAGAAGTTGAAAACAGACCTGACTTGGTAGCCAGAGTTTTTAATATGAAGCTGAATGCTCTTTTATTTTCTTTTATTTTTTAAATATATTTTATTGATTTTTTTTACAGAGAGGAAGGGAGAGGGAAAGGGAGTCAGAAACATCGATGAGCGAGAAAAACCAATCAGCTGCCTCCTGCACACTCCCCACCGGGGATGTGCCCGCAACCAAGGCACATGCCCTTGGCTGGAATTGAACCCGGGACCCTTGAGTCCACAGGCCGACACTCTATTCACTGAGCCAAACCGGTCAGGCTGAATACTCTTTTAAATGATAGCTGTAAATTCCATTTATTTGGCAAAGTAATAGCTAAAATTCATGTCATTGAATTTCAGAAATGCAGACTGCCTCACGCTCACATATTATTGATATTAGATAGTGAGTCCAAATTACGTTCCTCTATTTAATTCCCTTTCAATGTGCACGAATTTTGTGCACCAGGCTACTAGTCTATAATAATATGCAAATCGAATGGCAGAATGACCACCCGGACAACCTTCCAGACAAAGCCGGGGCTGCAAGGGCCAAGCCCTTTGCACAAATTTCATGCATTGGGCCTCTAGAAATATTATAATGCAATTGTTTCCTAACTGGGCTCCTGGCTTCTACTATTATCCTCCAACAATTCACACTCATACAACACCTTTTTAAAACCCATGTTCCTAACCATAGCCTGTAAAATCCAATGTAATCTAGCCTGTCTAGCTTGCTCATCTTATCTATCACTCTTCCTTTTACAACAATGACCCACCCACTATATCTTGATTGCTCTTTTCTAGTTGTTCTTTTCTAGTTCCATCTTGTCATTTGGGCCTCTCAAATGTTACCACTTCAGATAGAACTTACATAGACATTCAGTCTAAGCTGATTGTCATTAATGTATATCCTCTGTGCCTATTAAACAAATATTAAACAATCAACATATACTGGTTATAATTATCCCAGGGCTAGAATGAGCTGCACTATGCAGACCTAACAATACCTGGCATATAGCAGATTCTTTTAAATACTTGTTGAATAAAGAACAGTGCCTGGCACATAGTAGATACTTAATAATTTTTTTTTTAATTAATAACCTTTTTAAGGTGAGATTCCCATTTTACAGATGCTAGTACTGGTGTAGATCAGAGGCTTGTTGCTTTTCCTTATAAATTATTTTGGATTCTTTTTCTTTTTCACTTCACTTTAAAATGTTCACAATATAACTCCAATCAAAACATGATAAATACATTACATAAAACCAGATTGGGAAACATTCTATGGCAGTGGTTCTCAACCTTCCTAATGCCGCGACCCTTTACTACAGTTCCTCATGTTGTGGTGACCCCCAACCATAAAATTATTTTTGTTGCTACTTCATAACTGTAATTTTGCTACTGTTATGAATCGTAATGTCAATATCTGATATGCAGGATGTATTTTTATTGTTACACATTGAACATAATTAAAGCATAGTGATTAATCACAAAAACAATATGTAATTATATATGTGTTTTCCAATGATCTTAGGCAACCCCTGTGAAAGAGTTGTTCAACCCCCAAAGGGGTTGCGACCCACAGGTTGAGAACCGCTGTTCTATGGGATACCTGGCTATTATTCCTCAAGACAGTTAAGCTAACACAACAATAGCAACAAACAAACAAACAAAACAATGAAAGAGAAATTGTCACAGACAAGAGGAAACTGAGAAGACATGGAAAGTAAATGCCATGTGGTACACTGAATTGGATCCTGATACAAAAAGAGAACATTAATGGAAAAACTGGTAAAATCCAAATAAAATCTGTAATTTGCTTACTAATAATGTTTCAATGTCAGCTTCTTAGTTTTGACAACTGTAGATGGTCATGTAAGATGTTGACAATGGAGGAACCCAGGAGGGGTACTCTGTTCTATCTTAGTAACTTTTCTGCAAATCTAAAACTTATATACAATAAAATGTGTATTTTAAAATGTTCATGTTAATAAAAGTACTTCTTTCTTTTATTTTATATTTTAAGACCCTTTGTTCTTAGAAAAAATATTCTTTGTGAAATATCCTATATAATAAAAGCCTAATATGCAAATCAATGAACTGCAGAACGATCAGTCACTATGACATGCACTGACCACCAGGGGGCAGATGCTCAATGCAGGAGCTGTCCCCAGCCCGGAGGCCCCAGGTCAGCCAAGGCGGGTGCCAGCAGGGGCCCCCCAATTGCTGCACCGGTTGCCCTGAAGGGGGAGGCAACTGGCAGCAATGGCGGGGGTTGGAGCCAGCGAGTGGGCAGCACCAGGCTGGTCAAGGCAGGTGCCATGGAGGGGCCCCTGATCGCCCTGCCATCACTCCCAGATCGGCCCTGATCACTGGCCTCACCTAGGGACCCTACCTGTGCATGAATTTTGTGCACCAGGCCTCTAGTTTCTATATATTCAACTATCTTTAAAAAGCCATGTAGTCAGTCATATTATACAATTTAAAGAGCTAATAATAATGTTCACCACTATAACTGTAACTATTAGTAACAATGTTAAATGGTATTTCATTAATGCGAATGTAAATTTTGACCATGACTATCTATATATATAAAAGCCTAATATGCCAGGTGTCCCCTCAGGAGTTCGACCAGCCGGGAGTTTAATTGCTCGTTATGATGTGTGCTGACCACCAGGGGGTGGCGCAGAATGAAGGAAAGCCCCGGCTGGCAGCCAGCAGCTGCTAGGGACCCCACCTATGAACAAATTTTGTGCACTGGGCCTCTAGTGTTTTAATAAAGTGTGATGTGGCTTTGGAGCCTGACTGACCTGTTTTGAGATCCAAGCTCTGAACCTCTTTTTTCTCAACTAGAAAATAGGGGTATTAAAGTAGACCCTTGGCATTTACCAATTTAACATTTGCAGTTTTGAGCAGAAAAGTTCATGATGTCTATGTAGCCCTATATAATTGTGTTAAAGAAGAAGTTTAAACTTTATATATTAGCCAAAATGCATGAGACTGTATAGCTGAAATAGCTGAAAATTGGTTACTTAAATTTGAATTCTACCTCTGTTATTATTAACTGTATGGCTTTTCTTGGATAGATCTCATAAATTCACTAAGCTTTACTTTTCTTATCCGTAAAATAAAGATAATAATAGCCCCACTTTGTAAGACTATATTAAATAGTAAAGAAAATAATAATCACAAAACTTTAACAGTTAAGATTGGTTAAATATATATATATAATCTCACCAAATAAAACCCAGAAGTGTAAAAAAAAGATATTTTATATATATATATATATTTATATATATATATATATATTCTCCAGCCCTGTTCTATGTGCTTTACACATATTATCTTATTCAATTCTCTCAACTCTATGCATAGCTACTACCACTAGCCCCATCTTACATTAAGGAAATTGATATGGAACCTTTGATGTCAGCAGGACACTGCCTAGCAAATATTAAACAATCAACATATACTGGCTATAATTATCCCAGCGCTAGACTGAGCTGCACTATGCAGACCTAACAATACCTGGCATATAGCAGGTTCTTTTAAATATTTGTTGAGTAAATAAACTAGTTAAAATAAAAGAAGCACTTTTATTACCATGAACATTTTTAAATACACTTTTTTAAAAATCCTCACTCAAGGATATTTTTCCATTGATTTTAGAGAGAGTGGAAGAGAGAGGGAAAGAGAGCAGCATCGTGTAAGAGAGACACGTCGATTGGTTGCCTCCTATACTGCACATTTCCGGGCCAGATCCTGGGCCGGGGAAGAGCCAGAAACCGAGGTAAGTGCCCTTGACCAAAATCAAACCCAGGAACCTTCAGTCTGCATGCCGATGCTCTATCCACTGAGCCAAACTGGCTAAGGCTTAAATACACTTTTTATTTTTGATGTGTTAAATTTTCAGAAAAGTTGCTAAGATAGAGAGAACACATATACCCCTCCCAGGTTCCCCCATGGTCATTCAGCTAATTAATAACTCTTGTTAATCACCCCAACAACTACACTTTGATTGTTTCATGGGTGCCTACTTTTCTCCACTTACATAGTATCTCCCTGAAAAATGCTTAATATTTTCTTTTTTGAAAATGGTTCTGAAAAGAAATTCAACTATTAGCACTGAGATTGAAGAAAATAAAGTTACTGATCTTAGCCATGAGATAGGCTCTTTGGTTAAGTTAGAGTAGAATGTAAAATTAGTCAATGGCTTATATTTGTAACAGAAAAGACACCATCAATAAGAAAACAAGAAAAATCCATTCAAGAAACTATGTCAGTGAGTGCTTTGACCACTACCAAAAAAGTCATCGATTAAGTAGAAACCTAGTAAATATTAAAAAAGATGGCTATTGGTGTAAAAATAAGAACAGGAAACATGATACTTAAAAAATGTAATTCAGGAGAAACCTAGGAACATGTACAAATATGTTTATGAAGCAATAGAGTGAGGACATTAGTGGAGTTCTCAACCCACTTTGACCACAAAGAAAGGACCTGACGTAGCATTTTTCTGTTGATATAAACTAAAAAAAAAAAAAAAAAAAAAAAAAAAAAAAAAAAAAATCATTGCTACAGATGTGCTTGCCTCTTAATGAGTTGAAGAAATTCATTTTTAAAAAGGTTGTATAGGTCAATGTGTTCAACACAAAAAGAGGTTCACATCACAGAGAATGCCTTAGCAAGCGTGTAGAAGGAGGAAACACAATTATCAGAGCATAGGGCAACCAAATTGGTCATGATTCATCCTAGCCTTCTCTAGGGTTCTGCAAACACTCAAATTTCAAGGTCCAAAATAAGGATCAGTCCAATAAAACAAAGTTGGAGTCATGGTGTTAAGCTTTTTAAATGATTATGTAAGATCTTTGCAATAAAGTAGTATTTATAAATTTGGTGTTTGAAGAGATCTCAATATTCCTACCTATCAAGCATTCATTGGAATATTACTTTATAGAATTGTGAGGATGAGAAATAATGTATACAAAGGTGAATATTTTATAATAATATTGTCATGGAACAAAAACAAGAACCAGAAGTGTAAAGAATAAGATGGTAATTTAAAAATTTTAGGCTCTGGCTGTATAGCTCAGTTGGTTAGAGCATCCTCACTAAACTCCAAGGTTGCAGAAGCAACCAATGAATCCTATCTAATAAAAGAGAAACATGGTAATTGGCGTACGACCACTACCCTTCCCATTGGCTAATCAGCAAGATATGCAAATTAACTGCCAGCCAAGATGGCGGCCGGCAGCCAGGCAGCTTGAAACTAACATGAGGCTTGCTTGCTTCAGTGACGGAGGACTCCAACTGTTCCCCGCCTGCCTTGCCGGCCTCTGAGCCTGCAGTTTAAGAAACATTGTAACAAATATAGAAGCTAAACAAAACCCCAGAAACCAGCTTTCAGCGAGCTGGGATTTCAGAGCTGGAGTTATACATTGTTTTGATTATAGACCCTAAACAAACCAGATACCTTCTTTCAGCAGCAGAGGCCTCAGGGCTGGAGCCAGAGCTAAAGCTGGCCCAGAATAAAAAAGAAAAAAAAAGAAAAAAAGGAGCGGTTGGGAGCTTCAGTCACCTCCAGCCTGAAAACAGCCCTCAGCCCCTCACACAGACTGGCCAGGCACCCCAGTGGGGACCCCCACCCTGATCCAGGACACCCTTCAGGGCAAACCAACCGGCCCCCACCCGTGCACCAGGCCTCTATCCTATATAGTAAAAGGGTAATATGCCTCCCAGCACCGGGATCAGCGGAGCCGCGAGGCCTCCCGGCACTGGGATCAGCGTGACAGGGGGCAGCGCCCAAACCCCCTGATCGCCCTGCAGCTCTGTGTGTGACAGGGGGTGGGGCCACAACCTCCCTATCCGCCCTGCTCTGTTCGTGACAGGGGAAGGCGCCCCAACCCCCTGATCAGCCCTGCTCTGTGCCTGATAGGGGGGAGCTCCCCAACCCCCTGATTGCCCTGCGGCTCTGTGTGTGACAGGGTGCGGTGCCCCCACCCCCTGATTGGCCCTGCTCTGTGTGCGGCGCTCCAACCCTCGCCCTCCCCCCCCACAGGCCCTGTTCTGTGTGTGACGGGGTAGAGCCATAACCTCCCCATCGGCCCTGCCCTGAGTGTGACAAGGTGCGGCACCCCAACCCCCTGATCCTCCCTGCTCTGTGTGTGACAGGGGACGGTGCCCCAACTCCCCTATCAGCCCTACTCTGTGAGTGACAGGGGGGAGCTCCCCAACCCCCTGATCGGCCCTGCTCTGCGTGACAGGGGGAGCTCCCCAACCCCCTGATTGGTCCTGCTCTGTGCGTGACAGGGGGTGGCACCGCAACCTCCCCATCAACCCTGCCTTGAGTGTGACAGGGGGCGGTGCCCCAACCCCCCAATCAGCCCTACCCTGAGCGTGACTGAGGGTGGCATCGCAACCTCCCGATCCGCCCTGCTTTGTGCATGACAGGGGCGGCGCCCCAACTCCCCAATCAGCCCTGCTCTGAACCCGACCAGGGGCTGCACCTAGGGATTGGGCCTGCCCTCTGCCACCCGGGAGCGCAGGTCGTTATCTCCCGAGGGGTCCCAGACTGCGAGAGGGCACAGGCCGGGCTGAGGTACCCTCCCTTCCCCCCGAGTGCACAAATTTTTGTGCACCGGGCCTCTAGTGAATGAATAAACAAGTAGAAAAACAAAATTAATGTTTCTCCCTCTCTCTCCCCTTCCTTTCTTGCTCTAATAATTAATCAATAAAAAATAATAAAACAATAAAAAACTTAGATTGTATCTAGTGAAATATTAATGTAAACTCAAAAGACAAAATTTCAGCTGGAAGGATATTTGCAAGAAATATGACAAATGGCTAATTTCCTTAATATAAAAGAGCTCTTATAAATCAATAAGAAAGAGATGAACAACCAATAGAGGAATACTAAAAAGAGATAAATTGGAACTTCATAAAAAATGAAATATAAATTGCCAATAAATATCTGAAAAGATGCTTTACATTATTTTTCATTAAAGAATTGCAAATGAAAAAGCAACATGCCATTTTCTCTCAAATTAGCAAGACTTATGGGGAAATGGCTTATTTAAATTTTATGAATTAGTGTAAACTTTTTTGAAGGAAATATGGCACTATGTATATCAAAATTATACATAAAATGCACACATCTTTTGACCCAGTAGTTTTAATTCTAAAATTATACTACAAGCACAAATGAACAAAGATACACATATAATGATGTTCATTATAATACTAGGAGCCCAGCGCACGATTCTAAATTGTGCGGCACTGCCCACCCTCCGGTCCCGCCCTGCCTCCCTCTCCGGCCCTTAAAGCAGCTGTAGCCGCTGCTGATCAGGCCCTCCCCCAGCACAGGCACATGGAGGCCCCTGCCACCCTGCCCCCAACACTGCACATGCAACCTCCTGCCCAGTCGACCTGTTATGGCAGTGGTTCTCAACCTGTGGGTTGCGACCCCTTTGGGGTTGAACGACCCTTTCACGGGGTAGCATAAGACCATCGGAAAACACATATATAATTACATATTGTTTTTGTAATTAATCATTATGCTTTAATTATGTTCAATTTGTAACAATGAAATTGGGGGTCACCACAACATGAGGAACTGTATTAAAGGGTCGCGGCATTAGGAAGGTTGAGAACCACTGTGTTATGGCATCCTGGTTAATTAGCATATTTCTCTATTTTATATATATATATATATTGTTGGTAATAACCAAAAACTAGAAACAACATGAAAATTTATCAGTAGGATTATGTGAATTATAGTACATCCACAATACCATGCAGTTGTTAAAAATAGAGTGAGGTGGGAACATAAAAACTGACCTGGACTAAATGCACCATGACATGCTGGCTTAGATGCTGGAACAGAAAGAGGACATTAGCAGAAAAACTAGTGAAATCTGAATAAAGTTCATAGTTTAGTTAATATTAATGTGCCAATGTTAATTTCTTATTTTTGACAAATGTGCCTTGGTTATATAATATGTTCATATTACATATTTCATGTAAATTCATATTACAACTTTCTATAAATCCAAAATATTCCAAAATGAAGTTTACTTCTTAAAGTAATATAAAAAGAAAACTAAACATAATAAATGAAACAAAAGCTAGGTGGTGAGTAGTATATATAGCATTTGTATACTAAATGATGGGGGTTATCCTATCTAATAATAGACAAACGTGGTAATTGACCGTACCTTCGCTATGCCTACAATTGGCTAATCAGCATGATATGCAAATTAACAGCCAACAAAGATGGCGGCTAATTTGCATACTGCAGGCAGATCCCGCTGCGCCGCCCCACCTGGGGCTGGTGGCAGTGCCATCCCCAGCCACTGGCGGCCCCAGTGGGAGGTCCTGGCCTGCTGTGGGCGGGGCGGGGCTGGATCCAGGCCTATTGTGTGTGGGGCAGGGTGGGCGGGGTGGGCGGCATCCAGATCCCCAGACGCCACCTGCCCCAGCCCAGGATCCGGGCCTGCCGTGTGCGGCCCAGTGTGGGTGGCAACGTGATCCCGGGCCTGCCATGTGTGGGGTGGGGTGGGCGGGGCTGCTGGCAGCACGATCCGAGCGGCCACCCGACCCAGCGCAGGATCAGGGCCAGGGCCTGCCATCTGCAACCAGGGGAGATGGGGCAGACACTGTGGGATTGGGTGTGCCATCTGCCACCAGGGGAGCGGGCCTAAGCCAGCAGGTGGTTATCTCCCGAGGGGTCCCAGGCTGTGAGAGGGCACAGGTTGGGCTGAGGGACCCCTTCCCCCCCCCCCCCCCCAGTGCACAAATTATTGTGCACCGGGCTTCTAGTCTATAATAATAAAAGGGTAATATGCTAATTAGACGGACATTATTCTGGACATCCTTCCTGATGAAGCCGGGGCCAGAGGGAAGCCAAACTGGGTCCTGGTGCCTGTGGGCGGCCGGAGGGAAGCCAGCCCGGGTCTCGGGTGCCTGCTGGCATCTGGAGGGAAGTTGGTGCCAGCAGCGGCGGGGAAGGAAGGCCTACTCTTGCACGAATTTTCATGCATCAGGCCTCTAGTATGTATATATTTGATTAAGGGCATAGTAATCTCTAGTAGCATATGATCCTACATCACCAAAAAAAGAGAATTTATAGTGGTCATCTCCGTATTCCTTGGAACAGAGATTGTTAACGTCAATGTTGATATTAGCTGGGATCTTTTATTTTTCACTTTCACATTAAACCATGCTGTATTCTTTTCATTCTTTTACCCGGGACCATGTGTGCCTTTTATATAATTTTAAAACAACTCATTTAAAAAATAAGGTACAGAAATTGACTAACATGATGACTGACACATTGTAGATGTTCAATATTTGAAAACTTTTATGGTTTCTTACTTTCTGCCTTATATTCTCTATGATATCTCTTATATATCTAATAACAATTGTAAATTTTTATTGAATATTGACTATGGTCCAGGTCCTGTGATAATACTTAACACATAATATCTCATCACTTCCCACAGTAACATTCTGAGTTGGGTACAGTTGGTATCCACATTTTGCAGAAAAAGAAACAGGAATAAGGAAGTTAAGTAAATTGCCAGGGTCACAAGGCTAATCAATGGTGGAGCTAGGATTCAAACCCAAGCAGTCTGACTCCAAAGTCTTTACCATAGGTAAGTTCTTGTTTGCCTCTATAGATGCCATAGAATACATTTTAACATATAGAATATATTTCCATAGAATATATTTTAACTTCCTAATGGTTATGTGATAAGTATAATTTATTTTCAGTGGAAGAGACTAATCCTTTTAATTTTTAATGAAGTTGGGTGATTCAAAGTCTCTGGCCTTCTTTTAAAACTTCAGCAAAATGACTTTTACTACTTGACCCCTTACTTTTAAATGTTCAAGCGGGTCTTTAAATTATTTGATGATTTTCACTAGACTAAATGATACCACTTATGATCATTTTTTACATATTTAGTTATTTAATCTTTATAGGTGCTCTTTTGTGGGAGATTACCAATCACTCTCTAAGTATTCCAAAAGTGAACTTTTTCTTTAAAAAGGTAAGTAGTAGTTGCTATTTTCCCCCCTCTTCCTCATCTTCCATCTTTATATAAATCAGGCAGTTTCTTTTGCAGGTTATCATCTAAATTGGTCTATCATAACCTTTCCCAGACTTGGACAAAGAAGTAAAGGAATATTTTCTCTTTAGTTTTCATCCGTCTCTGGTAAAAAAAATAAAATTGCAACTTATGTTAGTTGTTGATAGACTTTTCTACATGCAGAGCTATAGGCCTTTTTCCTATTTAAAAAAACAACACAGCAGCTTCCACCTCATTTACTTACCAGTAGCAGAATATGTTTTGAACCTCAATCATCATCATAATTTTTGTCCGTAATCAACATTGAATTCCTATTGTGTATATGACACTGGTATTTATGCAAAATCATAAATTCTTAGCCACACTCAATGTCTCATTAATTTTACTACACATTCAAAAGTTATTATGTGTGAGCACTACAACCATACAAGGCTCTTTGGAAGCCAAAATACAATAAATAAAACTGAGAAAGTGGATCATAACGTAGATACAAAAATGTGATGGAAAATGAGCGAGGGTCGCTTATCATAATAAATTAATTTCCACTGACTATCCCGAAGGTGTTTGATGAGGTGATAGATGTTTAAGAGAGCATACAGTCAGTGTGGTCACTAATTTCCTGCCTAACTGAATAGAGAAGATTTAAACGATGGAGCATGTCAGAGTTTTCTGTCAGCAAATGTACTCTGAAATGCAATTCAACGGAAATTTATTGAGAGTCTTCTGACAACGTATGTTGCCAGTAACTGTGCCTGATGATGAACAAGTATGTTCTCTACTCTTAGGGAGCTTACAATCTAGTTAGAACAGTGCTATCCAATGTGTGAATCGGGAAAGGCCACTGCAGGGGTCACAGCTTGATGAGCAGTGCTTAGACTAGACTTCAGTCTCCACTCACACTTAGCTGGGCATCCGCATGCATTGCACAACTTGCACAATCACACGTGGCAGCCATATCCATAACTAAAACAAATATGTTGAACAGATATAGTAGATATATGCATAAAGTCCTGAGTGTGTAGAGAAATAGGGTCTGTCAGGACAAGGCATTTGACCTCAGATGATTTGTACGATGTGTTACAGTGAGAAATATGAACACCTTTATTTGTGATTGGCTCAGTTTGAGTCACATGCCCAAGGCAATGGCCAAAGACTGAACTGAGTGGGGACAGCCCAATAGAGACACCAGTGAGAAGAAATTACTGGAAAGCAGAGCAACGGAGGCATTTTGAGAACTAGAGAAGCGGATCACAAACATCATGGAAGAACCTAAATGCTGTGCTAAGAAGTGAGGCGCTTTGGGGATGTTAGTAGAGACATAGAAATACATGTTGTTCTTTAAACTTTTCTTATATAATGTGGGAAATCCTAACATTATTTAACTCTAGAGTATAAGTGGGAATTTAATCTTAAAATTCTTTTGTGTGCACAATCTCATTCCCAGGAAATAACCACTATAAACAATTTGGAGTACAAGTTTCCCGACACTCATAGAAAGTTGTTTATCTGTTAATCTCTAAGGCAGTGGTCTCCAATTGTTTTTGACCTGGTGCTTATTTAATAAAGCACCAGTATATGTTGGTTCATTTATTTATAAATTCAATACACGTCCTACTAATATTAGTTAATATCCTCAGACATAAGAAACAACTTAAGGCAAAGTTTACCATTAAGGAGAGTGAATGTAAATCCACATTTCAAATACCTTCTTGTAGTTTCATAAAAATCTGTTTTACTGTCACACTGGTCAGCCTTTTAGCTTCCTAAGGTGCCTGAGTTGTACCAGGAGGAGGAAAAGTATTTGCCCTGCATTTTCTCGTTTCCTTGTGCTTATAAAGGAGGATCATATTGTGGTTAAGAGCACTGTCTGAGGTGAATTGAGGCTCTGCCATTGGCCAACAACTTACTCAAACTCTCATGTTTAAAATGAGAATAAAAACAGTACCATCCTCACAGGGTTTTGTGAAGGCTAAATGAATTACTAGAGACGAAGTACTTAGGACAGTGCCTGGTGTGCACTACATGCTATGTAAGTATTTGTTATCATTGGTATTATATTCCTACTGTTGTTTTTTTGTAGGAATCTTTTAAAGCCACTTTTCTTTTTTCTGAGGTCAAACCAGATAACGTAATCTATAAATCTACCCCACTGAACCCTCAGTGACCCTCTCTTTGCTGTGGGAGCTCCCCTTCCCTTCAAGTTTCCTGGGTACAGTATTGGCCAAGAGGCCATCAGACATGCATCCTGAGTGGGAGTGCTGATGTCAATCCACACATAAAATGTTAGTAAATTCTCGGTTTTCTTTTTTTAAAAAATAAAATGCAAATAAGTGCATGTGTGTATTCTACTATTTTCTTCTCACACCTCAGTGGGTTTGTATTCTAACATTTTCTTCCCACATCTCCGTGAATTTCTAGGGAATTCCCTGTGATGTGCCCACCCACTCTGGGTGCCTATGTGCTAGGGGACGCACCGCTGAGAATAGCTGCACAGCCTTGGAGAGCTGACAGCTGTGGAAGCAGGACGCTAGCAAGAGGAAGCGTTGGGCTGGGGAACAAATGCAGGGACATGAAAGGACAGGCAGAGCAAAGGAAACCTGGCAAGAGCTCATGAGTGGAATTTTAGCTGTAGGCAATCCTGCTCGGAAAGCTTTTCCTGGTCAAGTCAGTGAGGCCATGGGGTTTCAGAGCCCGCATTTTCCCAAAGCTCAGCTGCAGGCAAGTAAGCATTCACCCAGTACCTACAGGGGCCCAGCACTGTGCTATGGGCCTGAGGGTAAGTGGTGACTTCTGCAAGGAGTTCATAATCTGATTGTGATGACTAACACCAACATAGAATTTCAATATGAATTATTTATTTATGTCTATTAATATGTAAAAATACATACACTTTATGAATAAATCTCATAGCACAAAATGCTATAATTTACAGAAGGAACTAATTAGCCTTACTTGAGTTTTTAAAGGAATGGCTTCTGGAGGAAGGAGATGGTGCCCAGATAAGTATTAAAAGAACAAACTTTACTTCATTAATGCTAAACAACAAACAAACAAACAACAACCCTTCTTTTACTGTTTATTAAAGACTAGAGGCCCAGTGCATGAATCTGTGCACAGGTAGGGGGTCCAACCGGCAGATTGGGGCCAGGCCTGTCAAGAGGAGGAGATGGTTAGAGGTTGGAGGCCTGCTCCGCCCCGATCAGGGCTGATCAGGAGCCCACCAGCTAATCACCTGGGGGTAGAGGCCGCAGGTGATTAGCCGGTGGGCTCCGCCCCCAGCCATGGGGAGGGGCTGTGGATAGTGGGCTGGCCAGCCCCACCCCCTTGGGGGGCTGATCAGGGTCGGAGCTGGCTGGAGGGAGGGGCCTCAGGCCAATTGGGGTGTTGGGGGCTGACTGAGGGTGGGGCTGGCCATGGGGAGGGGCTGTGGGTGGTGGGCTAGCTGGCTCCGCCCCTGATTGGAGGCAGGGAGCCAACTGGGGGTAGAACTGGCTTGGGGGAGGGGCTGTGGGAAGTTGGCCAGCCAGCCCCATGCCCCGATCTGGCTGGTTCACTGGCCACAGTGGGTGTCATAGCAACCGGTCATTCTGATTGTTATGGCGTTCTGGTCGCTGGCTTTTTATATGTATAGATGCTGTTCTCAGTGACCCAGGATTTGTACAGAGCCACTACGGACGGGAGAATATAAATTCCAGGAGGATGTTTGTTGTTGATTTTTTCACTGTTGTGAGCCTGATGCCTACAAAAATACTTGACACATAGTGGGTTCTCATTTGTCAAATGAATTAATGAATGATGATTCATAGTCTCTCTTTGAATCATGGTATGAGTATTATGGTGACTACAGACCAAACTTAGTCCAAGTTCCACAGCTGAAAAGCCAAGGTCCAAATTGTTCAAGTAATCTACTCAAGGCCATCCAAGGAGCCAGGTCTGTCACTGGAGTTAGCACTCCTCTTTCCTAAGTCCTAGCCCAGAGCTTTCTTCACGAGCCAATGGCACTTCCCCAGAAGTACCAGATGGCCACTGCTCATCTTTCACTATTCAGATCTTCTCAAGAGCCAGGAAAGAATCTGATTCCAGAAAGTTGACGGAAATGAAGACAGCTAGAGATTTTTCTCTCCAGCAGCTGTGTCAGTGTCTGTGTCTGGCTTCCCTGGAAACCAATGGTTTCCATTGTTATATGTCCTTTTTCTGTCAGGAATGAGGAAGAAGAAACAAAATAGCATTAAATGTGTAAGTAAAATTTAAATTATGTAACATACACACATTCTCTAACTACTTCCGTTATTTTCCAAGCAAATTAACTAGGCTAGTAGCCCAATACGCAACAGGAGTACTAGTATGATCAGAACATCTCTGAGTTCTGGAGGGTACCATTTTTAAGGGTACCTTTTGAATACACTGTGAAATAAATGTATAATCTATAAACTATTACATTTCATATAAAATAAAAAATGTATATTTATCCAACAACCCAAAGTTTTAGGCCTCATCATCACACCCTTTTGTTTCTACATACATTTTATTGTCTCAATATAGACTCTGTAACCCTTTCTAAATAAGAACTTTCTGAACCTTATTAAGTTCCTCCCCACTTTCTAAAAACTATGTTTTTATTGATTTTAAAGAGAGATGAAGGGAGAGGGAGAGGGAGATAGAAAAAACGCTAAGAGAGATCAGTTTTAACTTTAAACTGATGTGACCTTAAATAGATACGCTAGCTATGTTTTCTATTCCCCAGTGAGTATGGGTGGCACTCAGTGAGTAAAGGTCCTTTATGCATGTTTATTGGCTTGAAATGAATAGAACAGCAGAAAGAGGTTTTGTCTAGAATATTTAAGAATATATTCAAAATAATAACGTCTATTCATCGAGCTACATGTTGCACATTATGCTACCTGCTTCACATGTAAACCTCGCAACTAACTGCAGGGGAATGTTTTTAAGTTCCTGTTTTACAGAGAAGGATACTGAGGCTGAGAGAGAATCATCTTCCCATGTCACAGACAGTAAATGGCAGAGCCAAGAGTCAAACCAAGAAATGCCTGGTTCCATAGCCTATGTTCCACCTTCTCATACTGCCCTGTCTTCCTGCATTACTGAGTCATCAGAACTAACATAATTTTCCAGAGTGATATTAATCAGATTTCCTGCAGAATTATTACTTCTATGTCTCTATTTGCTGCTAATGTGTGAACTCCCAGGGTGGAGAGAACTGTTTAATTCCCCGTTTTGTACCTACTGCTTAGCACAATAACTGGTACATAATAATAGCATTCCTGGGATATTAGGTGCTAAAAACAGTTCAAACTACTTTATGCATATTAGCTTAATCCTCATGAGAACTTTTCACAATAGACACTATTAATATCTTCAGTCTACACATGAAGAAGTGGAACCATGAAGAGGTTAACGAATTTGCCCAAGATATCATAGAGGCTTTCAGTGCTCACCCTTCCTGCATCTTCTCTCTCTCTCTCTCTCTCTCTCTCTCTCTCTCTCTCTCTATATATATATATATATATATATATATATATATATATATATTGATTGCAGATAAGAAGAGAGAGGAAGAGAGCTAGAAACATCAATGATGAGAGAGAATCATTGATTTGCTGCCTCCTGCATGACCCACACTGGGGATAGAACCCACAACCAAGGCATGTGGCCTGACTCAGAATCAAACTGTGACCTCCTTGTTCAAAGGTCAATGCCCAACCACTGAGCCACACCGACCGGGCAGTCTCCTCTCTTTCTAAGCATGTGGGAGGATCATTTTCCCCACCCTCTTCTAGTTAGATGGCCTTGTGACGGATAATGGTCAATACACTAGAAGTAGAATGGATATGTATCCCTTCTCACTAAAGCATTTAACTGCAGATATGAGACCCTGCAGTGCTCAACAAGCTGAAGTGCATCCACAGCTACAAGGAGCTGGTTCTCCATCACCCTGGATTTCTGAGTGATTATGTGAGAACAACTCCCTCTCCCTCATGATGGAAATGTATCATGAATGAGAAATAAACCTTGGTGTTTTAAGCCACTAAGATTTCGGTTTTGATTTGTTACTATATGCTATAGACTAGATATCTGTATTCCCCTCAAAATTCATATATTGAAACCTCATCCCCAATGTGATGCATTTGGAAGTGGGGCCTTTGGGAGGTGACCAGGTCTTGAGAGTGGAGCACACATGAATTGCATTGGTGCCCTTATTAAAGAGAGCCCTCTGCCATGTGACTACAGCAATAAGACAGCCAGCTATCTATGGTCTATGAAACCAGGAAGCAGGCTCTCCCCAGACACTGAATCTGCTGGTACCTTGACCTTGGACTTCCCAGCCGCCAGAACTATGAGAAATAAATGTTTGTTGTTTATAAGCCACCCAGTCCATGGCATTTTTATTATAAAAGCTCATATGGGCTAGACACCATAGCAAACATAATGTATGCTGACTAATACACAGGATCAGAACTCTAGTAAGTGATGGAGTGGAGATTTAAACCTAGGCAGCTCTGGCTCTGAGCAGATTCTTTAAATCACTACCTTGGAAATTACTAGTAAATGTCAATTGACTAATGAATGAATAAATGGTAGGAGGCCTTTGTTATTCACTCATGCTTAGCAATCAGGAGTCAGCATTGGTAGGGGGTGGAATGCTTTCCGTTTTCAAAGAATATCATCTCATTTTCATCTTGAAATACTGGACAGTTTTGATATTTATAGAAGATGAATATCTCTAATCAGCACAGCATTCATCTTGACCTTGTCTTTTGAAGGTATTCAGCTAAATTGGAGCTTTCAGATTTCATCAAAATGGAATCAAGTGGTTGTTTTGATTTATTGATGTTTGACTCTGTTTATTTAAAATGATAGTATTATCAATCAAATGAAATTTTAATCACAATTGGAATCTTCAAAAACTAACAAAATGCACACTCACTCCTATATAATAAAAGCCTAATATGCTAAGTTCCCTGTCGTCCGGTCGGCCATTCAACCAATCAAAGCGTAATATGCTAATGATATGCTAAGGCCACTCAACTGCTTGCTGTGACGTGCACTGACCACCAGGGAGCAGATTCTCTGACCGGTAGGTTAGCTTGGACTGAGCAAGATGGGCCAGACACGCCCTAGAGCCCTCCTGCCATCCCTCCCCAGCTGGCCAACCTCCCATGTCCTTCCCCAGCCTTGATCGGGCACCAGTGGGGGGTCCCTCAGCTCAAATTTCATGCACCGGGCCTCTAGCTTGGTAATAAAAGACAGTTCTCCAAAAAAAGTACCCATAGGTGATTTTAAATGTGCTTATGAAATTGATCTCTTCCTCTTCTTACAAGGCCACAGTCATTTGGGATTAGGCCTCAGCCTTATGACCTCATTTAACCTTAATTACCTCCTAAAGACCCTATCCAGATAATAGTCACATTCCAGGTTAGGGCTTCAACATATCAATTTCAGGGGGAAACACAATTCAGTTTATAGCAAAATGTCACTAAGGAGCCACAGTCTAATGGCCAAAGCGAATGGGACATGATTCAAGTCTAACAGGACTCTAAACTTTAACAGTTTGTTTTCCTGGAGGACCTCACACACATTTTCTACCTTCTGATGGCAATTATGTCAGGTTATCCCTGACATAATTTCCCTCTGGGCCTTAGTACCAGGAGCTCAGATCCCTGGCCCTATCCCAGTAACTAAAGTGGCCCCTATTATTAGAATAGCTGCAATCTGCCCTCCCCCGCCCTTGATTGTTTTCCCCATTATGTATTTGTCTCTTTGTATTAGCCAAATCATATTTTTTCTCAGATGATTAAAGAAGTAGACAATGTAACATGGGTTTTTGATTTCCTTTTTTATATACTGTCAGCTTATAGAGTGGTACTATATTTTTCACTGGAACCTATTGTACTTAAAACAAAGAAATAGTGGCTGAATAATGCTTTCTTCCTATGGGGGCTTAATATTTTTCCCATATACTGTGTATTACTCTGTCTGAGAATTATATTTTTTCTAACTTAAATAACCTTAAGGACTAAGTTTTATCAAACTGAAGACATCCATATCCTTTGAGTAAAAAACCAATATGAGTATAATTACTTTGAGTATTGAACTAAGTTAAATTGCAAGATCCTGAAAATGCAGATTATAATAAAAATATCTCCTTAACCATGACTACAGTGGTTAAAATTTAATGCAACATTAATGGTGAAGTATAACCCTTCTAATGGTCTCTGCTCCTGCTTTGTGGAAGCTAAGGCAGGATTTATGCTACAAACAGGACTCTATTCATGGAAATATGTAGCTTAGTTTTTAAATACCATCAGCACATAACAAGACCATTTGCTCTGTTTTATGTTGTCATGTATTTATTAGTTTGTAATAATAACCATGACCTCCAGAGGCTGGGCATTTTCTGGGAGCTAATGATCTGGGTTGGAGGCCCAAAGCTTCATGCTGAAACCATTAATCAGCCCACCAGCCCTTAGCTGATGGTAAACACCTTCTTCCATCAGTCATTGTAACTCAGGCCCTGCAAGCCAGAGCATAAGGTTTGGAGAGCCTACCCTGTGGCTGGGCTTCGCTGAATACCACAGCACCCTGCTAATCATATCCATAAGCCAGTGCCAGAAACTTCACACTGCAGAGGACATGTCTTCTATGACTGTCACTCTTCTAAGGCCTGGAGCCTGTCTCTCAAAAGATCAGGATGTGAGAAAGATCATCATTAACTCCCTTTTCAAGCCATTGGCCAAGCAGCATTAAAAATATTTTCATATAATTGAACCCTATTAAATAAGCATTTTTAATCTTTTAAAAACTAGGATGGGTTTTATAAACAGGAAAACCACAAGCCCAACATTCCATTGTTTTTGTTTACAATTGTGTTATGATTGACAACTCTAGGGCAGATCATCTGTAGCTAGCACACCAAGCTCCATCTCACTCCTGGAAGGTCTCAGAACACCAAAGCTGAGAAAACCAGGGAACTTTTCCTCTGGAGGCTGCTCCCCCAAGTTCCAGTCAATTCCCAGGGGCCTCTTCAGAGCTTTCATCCTCCCCAGCCTCACTGTGAAATGTTGACTACTTCCTGCCTCTGGACACTGCTGTTCGTTCATTCAACAAGAATTTATGTGACGCCTACAATGCACCAGGCACTCATTTCTCCCCTGGCTTCTGTGCTGTCTTTCTTTCTTAGTTCTCACATCTTACTACCGCTCTCCACCTTTCTTGTTTGTACTTTGTCTGTTCATCCTTGTGCTATCCAAGGTTCTCTTTTGTCCTTTTTTTTTTTTTTTTGAGTTTTTGGGTATACTTAACATACTACAAAAATCACCCATTTTAATGGTACAGAGTGATGAGTTTGGGTAAAAGTACACAGTTGTGCAACCACCATCAAAGTTTTAGAACACCTTCTATCACCCCAAAATAGTCCTCCCTGTTCCATTTCTGCTTTTGTTTTGCCTTTTTTAGAATTTCATATAAATGAAATTATTGAGTATGCTCTTTTCCCTTAGCATGATGTTTTTGAGATTCATCCATGCTATTGAGTGTACGTGCCCTTGACAGAAATTGAACCTGCAACCCTTTAGTTTGCCAGCCGAGGCTCATCTATTGAACCAAACCGGTTAGGGGAGTAGGTTTTTCCTTTTAATTGTTCAGTACTATACCGTTGTATGGATATACCATTATGTAGCCAAGATCTTAAACTTTTTAACCATCCTGTGCCTCAGTCTCCCAATTTGTAAAATGGGCACAATACTGGTAACTTAGAGCAAAGACTGGTATCTACTAGGTTCTCTGTTAGCTCATGTTATTATATTTAATTGCCCACTCCTGGGAGATACAAATGTCTTATCCTAAGGGGCTCAAATCAAGAACTTTTAGGGCATTACTCACGAATGGTGGGGGTCTCTGAGTCAGTCTTCACTGGGCTTGGAGGCTGGAAGAGAGGGAGGGAAGCGTGGTGTATCTGGGGTGGGGGTTGGGGCAGTAAGGGAAAGCGGGGTGGGAGGAAGGGGAAAGGGCCAGGAGTGGATCGAAGAACAGATAGCAGGGTGAATAGGGGAATTGGGGGTGGGGCCTGGAGAAAAGGCGAGGCCTAGCGCAGGGGACCCCGCCTCCTTGCGGGGCGGGACCAAAGGACCAGCACGGAGGCCGCTTCCCTGAACCCTGGCTTTGGTGAGCCCCAGAGCCAAAGGTTATTCTGGATGGTGTGTGCGCTCCTTTCTCGCGGGGGGGGGGGGGGGGGGGGGGGGGGCAAGCAGCCGGGTCAGCGGGACAGAGGCCCACCCAACTCCTCCCCGCTGCTCCCTCCCCTTGTCCTGGCTGGCGAGCCCAGACCATGCGAAGGCCCCAAGAGCAGAAAATCCCGGCCAGGCTCTGAGCTGGAGTCTCGCCCTCTGTGGGAGGGAGGTGGGAGGGAGGCCGCGCTCTGGTGCAGCCTGTCGCACTCAGTTAGCAATGAGGGAATAGTTTTTACCGTATACTAAGTATGGCAGGAGTTTAGTTTGCAGGAAATTTCTTTATTAAAATATTAGATGCCGGTTCACGAATTAGTGTACATTGAAAGGAAATAAATTAGAAGAAATATATTAATATCGCTATTCACCCTATCGTTATAGTAGACGTGTCAACCAAATTCATGATCAACAATGACAGATGGAAACACATGTGTGGGATTGGCGCCAGTGAGAGCCATATATATATATTTGCTTAATTAGACCTGCTTTCTGATTTAGTTAAACTTTTTCCAGCCCAGTGAAGCACCCCAACTTCTCTTTCAGGTAATTGTCAGCAACACAGAAGTAATTATCAACAAGCAGATTATTATTGTAGATCATGCAGGGAGAACAAAGGATGAAATATTTAACTGCAGCAGTGTTTGACTATATTCTGTGCAGTGAGAAAACTGAAGTCATTTTCAAGTTCTACCACTTCTTACTTCTTTTCAGTTGGGTAAAGTTTCTAAACTTTCTAAATCTCCATTTTCTGGCTAATGAAAACAAAATAGGTTTCCACCAAGTCTTCTACCTACCTACTCCAGGACTCTGTGAGGATCAAATGAGATGAGGCACAGGAAAACATTTCACAGACATTTGGTTAAAGTGTAAAATGTTTCCACCTGGCTATAAAGTGAGTCCTGTTCCTGGGCTGAAGAAACTGCAAGGAGGCTAGTCGCTAGGGAGAGGAAGCCAGGCATTGCTACGTGATATCATTACCTGGCACCCACAGCCACTGTTTCCAGGCTGGGCTGGGCTGTGGGCTGCATTTTGTGCTGTGGTGGTCTGGGCAGTGTTGGCTGCGATTTGGTGGGGTGTCACTTTGGGGTGGTGGCGGGGCCTGTATCCCACTTGGGGGAAGCCGAGTATTGCTTTGTCTACACCAGGTCTGCGGTGCCGTTTCTTTGTAAATGGCCAGTACGCATCACAACAGCTCCTGCATTGAGCATCTGCCCCCTGGTAGTCAGTGAGTGTCATAGCAATCGGTCCGACAGTCGGAGGGACACTTAGCATATTAGTCTTTTATATATATAGATTAAGAGGAAAAGATAGTCACCTACACTCTCAGGTCCTTTTTACTTTTTTTTTTTTTTATTGATTTCAAAAAAGAAAGGAGAGGGAAAAAGAGAGATAGAAATATCCATGATGAGGGAGAACCACTGATGGGTTGCCTCCTGGGGATCGAGCCCACAACACAGGCAAGTGCCCTGACCGGAATCGAATCATGACCTCCTGTTTCGTAGGTCGATGCTCAACCACCCAGCCATACCAGCGAGCTCTGTCAGGCCCTTTTTCAAATGCACAGAATGTATTTTGATGTTAAAGACATCCTTCAGTAAAAGGGGCGCTAAGCCCGAATCAAGATAGTCCACGTCAACTAAATTGGAAAAAAAAAAAGGGAGCCCATGGTCTGTCACTAGGGTCTCTCTGTTATTTTAGATGAGTCAGTTAACTTCCTGGGTTTCCCTCATTTTGTCCACTGTAGAATTAATGATCTCCAGGACTTTTAAGCTTTGTTATTCTATAAGAGGCAGGCTGGAGCACCTTAATAGCCTTCGTTTGTGTGTCCTTATCACAGGTGGCAACTGCAACCCTCCCATCCATTCCGCAGCCAACAGTTATGTCCGAGAGCATGCAAGGTGCTGTGGACACCACGGTGGATAAACAAGCCCTGTGTTCAGGAGCTCCCAGTCGGCAGGTACTGTGAGGCCCACCTTTTCTTTCAGAGTCCTCAGGGTCTGGGAGAAGGGATACTAGATGTGTAGGGCAGAGGAAAGCGGGAGGAAGCTGTGTTTGGAGAAGCGGGGAAGGCTGTCACACTGGGAAGAGTGTGCAGCCTGTACAAGAGCCAGGCTGGTGTGGTGGGGCTGTCAGTGGACCAAGGGTGCAAGCATATGAGATACTTCTGCGGTTCCAGGGCACAGACCTGAACAGCTATTCTGGGGCCAGGTCAAGCACATCTTCCTGAGGTCCCCTATCCCCAACCAAGTGCTCTAACATGGCTGACGAATGCAAGCACACCTCATCAAAGAGCCCTATGACTGTGATCCTCAAGGAGGTGACACGGCAATGGCTGGACAGGAGTATGTGGACCCTTTCAGGGCTGTGTCTCACTCATTTGTTTCTCCAAAAGTCCCGAACAGTGAGCCTTACACTTAGCCCATTCTCATTTGTGTTTTTAAATTTAATTCCAGAATCACAGAATGAAAGGCATGGTGAACTCTCTCTCCCATCTCCACCCCTGCGAAAAACAAAACACAACACACACACACACACACACACACACACACACACACCACCCTCTGATAACAACAATAGAAACCCTTCTCTTGTTCATATGATCCTTGTTGCCTGCAAGTCTTTTGACAGTAGACAGTGGTTTTTGTTCTGTCTTGGGCCATTCTTGCAATACTGTGTTCCATTCTGGGCGATGCTGTTGACGGGACTTTATTGAACTGCAACACGTCCAAGAGAGGGTGAGCAAGATGGTTAAGAGCCTATAAGTCATGTCATATGAGGAGCAGTCGGGCATATTTGAACTGCAGGGACATAGTACTCAGTGGGGAGGTGACAGCTGCCTTCAAACAAATAAAAGGCTGCCAGGAGGAGGAGGACTTGTTTTATGTTCCGTGAGGAGAAATCGTAGGGGGCTAATTTTGGCTAACATGACTGAGAACCTTTTTATGATTAGAACCATCCAGAAATAGAATGGGCTGCCCCAGGAAGCCTTGATTTACAATCAGTGGAGGTGTTGGCTCAGAGGTTGGATTCCATGTGTGGGATTATTCTAGGAGAACTGATGCAGAGGGTGAAGAATTAGAGAAAAAAAGACTTCTAAGGTTACTTCCAGAGATCTGATTCTATTTGGTAAATTTTGGTTAAGATGATCTCACCTCAGCTGAGTCACTGAAGACCTTTTCCTATTTCCAAGCCCTGGGAGTGGGGGGTTGTTGGGGAGTCTGAATAGTTGGGGTTCAGGAGGGGGGACTAAAGAACTGTAAATAGGAGGGTAGTAGGCACGGTGAGAAAGAGTCCAAGAAAGGGGAAACACTCCTAAAGGAAGGCTGCTTTAGCCCACTTCACAGGTTTTTAATTTTTTTCCTGGGATCAGTTTTGTTCACCTTTGTATGGAGAGGTGCCATGTGGCTTAGTGAGCATGTTGATGCATAGCTTATTCTCTCTCCGTCCTACTAGGTCCTTTCTGTAAACCACACTCTATTTGCTTGTTGTCAACCCTGATAAGTCGGAGTGGCAGGTTTAAAGATGAAATGACAAGCAGTTTAAATGAATCAGTGGAATGTAGACTTGTGTTCTATTTCTATTCCTTCCCTGTTATTGTGTCGGTCAGTGCATAGAGGTCTGATTCACATACCCCATGTGCTTCTCTGGCCTCGTCTTTTAGTTAGTTTTGTCAGCCTTATTTGATTTTGTTTTCATTGGATCCCAGCTTCAGAGTCTGGGGTTTATCTTCACATAATACAATGTGCCAAAGACAAAGCTGTACTGCCTGTAGCTGCTGCCTAATGGTCCAGACATTTTCCCTCTCATTTTCCATTATAGCTGCGTCTGGCACACCATATAACACCCTTTTTCGTTGATTGGTATGGGATGTGAAAGCATTTTGAAAATATAAACATATCGTACAAGTGTAAATTATTATGAAAGATAATATGCGATTCTTAGGAGGAAGTTTATGTAGATATTTACTAGTACCTTACCAGCAGAACATGGCTTCGTTGGTTTTATGATATGGTATTAGACAGATAAAGCTGTCGTTATAAATTGGCACCTTTAACTCCTGGTGACCTGATGTGCCTATAGTTTTAAAATGGCTTTTCTCCTAGAGGCATGGTCCCCAGGTGAAGTTTCATCATCCATCCTTTGCTTTCGTACTCAAAACATCACACACCACTTTGATACACTTTATCAAATGGAAATATTCTCTTCTTCAAACCTCGGTAAGTTGGTAAATTGGCAACAGAAACTTTTTTTCTGCTTAAAAATAAAATCTCAGCCTATACTTTGTTTGGGGAGCAAATAATGAGGGAAGTAACCATTTGTACCTAAAGCACATCAAGTCACTAGGTTACAGCTGAATCATCTTACAGCAGCGGTTCTCAACCTGTGGGTCGCGACCCCTTTGGCGGTCGAACGACCCTTTCACAGGGGTCGCCTAAGACCATCCTGCATATCAGATATTTACATTACGATTCACAACAGTAGCAACATTACAGTTACGAAGTAGCAACGAAAATAATTTTATGGTTGGGTCACAACATGAGGGACTGTATTTAAAGGGCCAGAAGGTTGAGAACCACTGTCTTACAGTGTTGTTAGACATATCCAATACTACTTATATTGCAATCAAATTATTGCAATGGGTGCTATGTGTTAATATTGTAGATTTACTTTTAGATATAACCCTTTTCTGTCTGACCATCTATTATATACTTGCTCATATAGTAGCTTGATTTTTTTTCAAGGACCTGTATCTGCCCTTCTCCAACAAGCCTCCTTGAAGTATGACCATAGATAACATCTAGTGTAGGTCTGTGTGCATGGGAAAACCACATAAATGTTTATTATTTGGATGAATGGAACTTACTGTTGTTTGTTGTATTTTAAGTATCATCAGTTGTAACCAGATGAGCACCAGTATGAAAACTCTGTTGGCTATAAAGGAAAATTTAGAGCAAGTCATTATTAAAGAAAATATAAGACCAGAACATCCAGTAAGAAATGGAAGGTTCCCATGGATCATTAAAATAGCTTCAACTGCAAAGAAAATGAAGAAAAATTATATTCAGAAAATGTGAGTTAAAAAAAATCTGAAACATTTCCGATGCCTTGTATTGTAAAAAGAATAAAACTTCTAAAAATAAACATTTTAAATATGACAAAAAGGGTCTAGGCCAGTGGTTCTCAACCTTCTGGCCCTTTAAATACAGTTCCTCATGTTGTGACCCAATCATAAAATTATTTTCATTGCTACTTCATAACTGTAATGTTGCTACTGTTATGAATCGTAATGTAAATATCTGATATGCAGGATGGTCTCAGGCGACCCCTATGAAAGGGTTGCGACCCACAGGTTGAGAACCGCTGATCTAGGCAATATCAAACCCACCAAAGACTATATGTATCAGGATTACATCTTTCTCATCTTCATTCTTAGCAATTATTGACAGGAAACTAAAGAAGAGAAAACATATTTTAAAAGTCTTAGCCAAGTCTCATTGTCGGATATGACTTTCAAAAGGTTTTACAGAAACCTTATCTCTCGCCCAGAAAAGTGAAACCAAGACAAGGCCGGAGAGCTTTGTAAATGTTTATGTGCTTTTGTCTATCAAAGAGGAAGACAGTGAGCACTAGGTAGCTGGTACTTCTAGAGATAATTGCAATGAAGATTTAAAAACGGCCTTAATACTCTTTTGATGATAGGACTCTAGCAGATTTCAAAAAGCAGGAAGGACCATGTGGAAATCATTGCTGGCCTTGTAGGAGGAGTTGCCCTCCCTGCAATAAACAGCTGTTCTCACAGCACAGAGCTTCCTTTGTCAACCAGTCCATCTGTGCTGGAATTGGAAACATGTAACTCACAAGATGAATTTTGGGCAGAGAGCCCGAAAGATAAGGGGGCTTTCAAACCCTGTAAAAAATAGGCAGCAGTGTTGATCACAGTCCAGAGAGTTTTCTAACTCAAAAGACATTTTTTTAAAAAATTGGGTTTTGTCCTCAGTAGTTATAGTGGTCACTGTAGTCATTTGTCCTTAGCAATTCCTGATCACATCAGGGATAGGGGTGGGGAAGGGAGTCACCATTTTATGATTCTGCAGAAATCGGGCAGAGATCTTTAAGTGGAGAAACAGGTCAAGAGTACAGTCACCTCACTTGGAGCAACTTAAAATCTTCTAAGAGAAAAAAAATAAAATAAAAATTTTTAAGAGAACCAGAAGATATGTGGACACGTAAGAGAAGGCTACTCAGATATTTTTTTATGTTTGTTTGTTTGTTCTTCAGCCATAGCTACCTTTTTGCTCTTCAGAAAGAGAGAAAGAAGATCTGGATGAACAGCCTCTGGATTTGAGTTTGACTGGAAGCAGCAGATTATGGCTAAAAGGGTCTGGGAGTCTATTTTGTAACATGTTGGATGCTAGTGATGGAGTTCAGATGATGCCTAAAGCTGTCTTGGAGACTGTGGGTCTTATACCAGACAAAATGAAGTCTCAGGAAAAAAACAAAACAAAACAAAAAACAAAAAAGAAAAAGAAGTCTCAGGTATCATGACCGTAGTTCTTAGCAATGATAGCCAGAAGGGAAAAATGTGTTGGTGTCAAGTTGCAAAAAAAAGGGGACAAGATAGAATGTATTCAGACAGAAATAAATTCATCTTAAAAAGCTAGCGAGCATGATACTAATATTCTTAAAGAGCCTTTAGTGAAATGACAACCATGTGATTTTTCTTCTAGGGATATTGAAGCCATTTCCTTACTTCAGTTCTTCCTTTCATTTGATCTACTTGATCTTTGTCCCTTCCATTCTCCTGAGACGAGATCTCTTTTCAAATGCGTCTTTCTTGTAAAATCCCATGATCAGGTCTCAGTCCTCTTATAACTTGAATTGTTATGAGGTCCCTTGTCCTTTCTTGACCACTTTCTTCTATTAGTTTTGGGGACACCACAGTCTTTTTGGCTTTTTCTCGCTTTTGGCTGCTCCATCTCAAGCTCCTTCCTGAGCACTTCCTCTTGTTTTCTGACTTCTAAACATGTGAGTGTCTCCGAGCTTAGTTCCTGGCTCTGCTCTTTTTTCACCGAGACAGCTCATCCAGCTCTGTGGCTTTGGATCCCATCTGCAGGCTGGCCATTCTGAAGTGTACATTTTTGCCTTCAGGCTCTACCCTGAGTTCCAGACTTATATTTGCCAACTGTCTATGTGGCATATTCCCTTGGGTCTCTCATGGGCATCTCAAACTCAACATGTCCAAAGCAAAGCTCCTGATTTCCCCCTGCCAAACCGCCTCCATGGTCTTCCCCATCCTTTTTGCCCAAGCCTAAAAGTCGTCATCCTTGAGTCTTTTCTTTCTCACCTTCCACATTTAATCTATCACAATATATCCTCAATCATTCCCTTTTCTCTACAAAAGTTTCCCTACTTTCACACGTCCCTGCCTACGTTTTCCATATAGAAGTCAGAGTGATCACTTAGCTACTTAAATTAGGTCAGATCACTCCCTTGAGTAAAACCTTCCACCAGCTTCCCATGACCCTTCAAATAAAATCCAAGTTCTTTTTTTGAAAAACTTACTTACAAAGTCCTATGTGATCTGGTCACTGTCTAACTCTCTGACATTATTCTGTTTATTTTTCTCCTCTGCCCATTCTGTTGCATTTGAACTGCTCTGGAGTCTTCTAACCCAGTGGTCGTCAAACTGCAGCTCACGAGCCACATGCAGCTCTTTGGCCCCTTGAGTGTGGCCACGAAGTTTCAATCGCACTGTACGTGCGCGCCTGCACGTGGTATTTTGTGTAAGAGCCACACTCAAGGGGCTGCAGTTTGCCAACCACTGTTCTAACCCAATAAGACAATTCCTTCTACTGAGTTTCACATGGCCTTAGCAAGCTGGAATGGCATCTCCTCTAAGGTTTCTCTCACCACTCATTCGTTATTAATTTGGTATTGTCTGTCCCAAATAGGAGGTGATCAGAAATCTTGTTTTGTTTATTCCTCTGTTTCCCCTGCATCATGTGACATAATTCTCATGTGTCATCTACTAGACATTGGATATGTGAGCCTGAGGCACAGTGGAAGAGGTTGGAGATGTCATCAGCTAAAACCTTATGCAATATTTCATTCCAAGGTCTGCTGATGTTATCTTCTAAGTATTTCTCTGTTCCAGTGCGTTCCCTCCATCATCAAAGAGATGGAGTAGGTACAAAAGTGTCACTGTGTTTTTCCAGTATTACTTCTACAGTTTTCCAACTGGTCTCTCTGCCTTTCATCTTGTCCCCTCCAATCCATTCTCCACTTCAGTTTCCAAAATACTGGTCTGATGGGTCACTTTCCTGCTTAAAACTCTTCAAAAACTCCCAACTAACCTGCAAGATAAAGTCATTTGCCTAACTTGGCATATAAGGGCAACTCCTCCTTATATGCTCTTTCTTTTTCATGCTCTATTCTCCAGGAACACCCAACTGCTTGTAGGTCCCTGTGAGTGTCTTGCTTTACCTCATTTTCATGGCTTTGCTTTTATTTTCTACTCTGCCTTGGAATGCCTATCACTTAGAAGCTGTGTGACCTTGGGACATTCCTTATTTTTCCGAATCTTAGCTTCCTAATAATCATAATTCTTCATAGAAGCAGCATGAAGGTCAAATGATATCATATACCGGCAATCCAGTACAACGCCTGGCATATAGCATGTGTTCAACAAATGGCACCTATCTTTATTAGCAATGTTAGTATTGACAACAACAATAAGTAGTAATATCATGGAGCTAATATAGAATTTCTGGTAGTTCCTTGACCTGCTTGCCCTGGGGGAAAGTAACCCGATCTGGTTAAAAATTCAAACTATCAGCTGCAATTCCCCGATCCTCTAATTTAGTTCCTTCACTGTCTTGCCTGGAAATCTCACTATCACACCAGGAATCGCACATCTGTAGGGGCAAGATATGGACTTGTTTCTCATCAGGCTTTTGGATGCCTAGTGGCTATACACACAGGTGAATGGTCAGTTGGGATTGCCCTGAATTCCCATGTTTTGGGATTAGAAATCAAGAATTTGAAGTTTTGTTCCTATTTTACCCTTTGACATTTCAGAGACCTGCCGGAGCCTCCCAGTGGTGGCTTTGGGGCATGGGGATAATCATTGCAACAGGGTGAAAGGGACTTGTCAAGTTCAAAGTATTTTGGCTCCAGTTATCCTGTTATCACTGCAAGAGGTTTAGGCATCTACCTAGCATCTTGTAAACTGAGGCATAAAGAAGGGTAATGACATGTTCTGACCTCCCAGGGTGGGGTGGGAATGATGAAGAAGGGCTTTGGTGTGAGTGGGATTCTTTAGCCTAGGGTGCTCCATGTGGGTAGGGGCGGGGCGGGGGGGGGGAGGGGAAGGCAGGATTGCTGTGCATAATGACAACCTTTACTGGATCAGAGTGGAACCCAAGTGAGCCAGGTCTCCTGGTGATTTTGGTGATTTGAATCTACGTTCAAAGTTTAGTTGCTTTGCTCTGAGGATTTCAAATAGTCCAATAGGCAGTTTGGCTACTGCATTAATTTACTTAGAGACTTTAAAAGTTAAAGCCAACAAATACCTACTGAACACCTACCATATGCTGGATACTGTATTACATGATGTGGTAAATTCTAAGATGAGTCATGGTTCCTGCTCCCCAGGAACTCAGTCTTGGCAGGGGATATAAGACATGTAGCTCAATAACCGAAATAGAGGGGAAAGTGATGATTCAAGACAAAGATAAATAAAACGTAAAGTGAGTTCAGAGAAGAGGGAGATGTCCAACAAGGATTGGTGGCTACTATTATCACTTGAAGTAAGAAGTTAGTGTAGATGAGCATAGAGAAAATACCATGAAATTTGAAAGGGGAATATATTAGTTTGCTAGGGCTTCCCTAACAGAGTACCACAAACTGTAAATGATAGAAACCTATTATCTCACAATTCTGGAGCCTAGAAGATCAAGGTATTGGCAGGGTTGGTTCCTTCTGAGGATACGAGGAAGAGTCTTTTCCATGCCTCTTCCCTGGCTGCTGGTGATTTGCGGGCAGTCTTAGCATCCATTTGGCTTGTAGCCATGGCACCCCAATCGCTGCCTTTGTCATCACATGGTATTCTCCCAGTGTACATCTCTGTGTCCAAATGTCCCCTTTTTATAAGGTCACAAGTCATATTCGATTAGGGGTTCACCCTACTCCAGTATGACTTCATCTTAACTAATTAAATCTTCAACAACCATATTTCTAAATAAGATCATGTAATGAGGAACTGCGGGTTAGGACCTTAACATAGGAACTTTGTGGGGACACAGTTCAGCTCATAACAAGGAAGGTGGCCTTTGGATGAACAGGTTCAGCAGAGATCAGATTATGCACAGAACAAGAGAAGTAAGATAGTGGAACTCTGAGAGGGAAGGAAAACAGAAGAGCATGGGACAAATTGGAGTATATTGACCACGAAGACAGAAAAGATGTTTATATTGATGACAAAGCAAACTGGATAGATGACCAATAATTTATGTCCATATCTAAGTCCAAAGGATGGAATTTTCTGTACCTCCTACCAGGCCCTATACTCTTTTCTTTTGTTTTTGCCTGAAGTGTATGGAAAATTGGTCTCTCTCTCCAGTTTGCTCATGAAAAAAATTGTTAAAAACTTGTCACAGAGAAAGCAAGCAAGCATATTTAGGCAACCTAATTAATGTTATATTATAGAAATATGAGGGAGGGAAAAAGAGAGTCCTCCTTTGGGTACAACTTGTAGAATTTCAGGATTTCTTTTAAAATATATTTTTTTCCAAAGAAGATTTGTAGCTTAGAATGAAAAATATTTCCTTTGAGAAAAAGCTTTAAAGATAGTAATAATCTTAATTAAATAGTCGTTCATATTCAGAAGGGAACAAAATTATAAATGTACATACAACTTTCTCTGCCATAAGTTCTTTTAAATGATATTAGTGTGTCTCTAGAGATAATAGTAAAGCTTATTCCTAATTAGGTAGTATTTCATTAAACTGAATGAAATCTCATGTTAATTTGAATACCATTTTCAAGAATTAAATCGCATTCATAGCCTCAGATAAAGAGAGTTTTGCTTTCTTCCATGGAAATTATTGGTGCTGGTCAAAAACCAGTTTTAGGATAAGGAAACACTGAGTCTGCTTTTTAAATGAAGATAATTCAAATTCCCCAAGATGTTACCAAGCATGAATATATTATTGCTGATTCTGCTTATGCCAAGATAGCTATTTTAAGCAAAAATTAGAATAATTTAAGTTTTGCAAAAAATCTGTAGTAATCTTTTCATTCTGATCAGTTGAAAAGCTTTACATTTACAGATTCAGCCTTAATTAACCTCTAAGGGTATTGTATGGAACAGTGGCATGAAGACTGGGGCTGGAGGCAGAAAGACTAGAGTTCAAACCCTGGTTCAATTACTGAAACAGAGGAAGAGCAAAAAGTTTATAAAATTGGAAATGGTAGGGATTAAAATAATTGTAAGCAGTACAACATGTACCTCTATGGCAATACATTTGACAACAGAAATGACAGTTAATTTTCCACAAAAATATCAATCCCCAAAAGAAATAAGCTGAAGTGGAAAATATGAGTGTACCAATTACTATTCAAGATGTTGAAAAAGCGATTAAAAAGCTATGATTGAAAAAGACAACAGGACTAGACAGATTTATAACAGTTTTCCCCTCATTTTTAAAGAATAGATAGCTCAAATGTTTTTTAAACTAGTGTAGATCATAGACAATCATCACATAGGAATATAGATGTAAAATTTCTAAGCAAAATATCAGCAAATAGATCCTAGTAATGTATCTAAGAGTAGTAAAACAAATACAGTTTATTCCAAGAACACAAATTAAAATTCAATAATGGAAATTAAGCAACATAATTCATTAATAAATTAAAGGGGAAAATTAATATCAATTAAAAGATATTTGATTAAATTTAGCAACTATTCCTAATAAAAACTCTGAGTAAAATAAATATTATTTTCCAAAAACAAACAATAGTAAACCATTTTGATTTAAACCAAAAACTAAACAGGAATGCCTATTCTCATCAGAAATGCCTATTATCACCATTATTATTTAAAGTCTTGAAAGTTTGTGCAAATATAATAAGTAAAATAATTGGTAAAAAAAAATACTGGGAAAGAGAAGAAAAATAATCTCTTTTTCTGACTATATTATTATATACATAGAAAATCCAGGAAGCTGTAGTAAAAACCTTCTTAAAGTTAATAAGATAATTTGGCTAGGTGTCTAGTTGCAAGATAAATATACAAAAATTAGCAAATTTTTATCTATGATATAAATAAACAGGTACAAATGGAAATGTTTATAGGTACTTAATAACAAATTTATGAAACAAAGAAATTTAACAAGAAAGGTAGAAGATTATATGAAGCAAATAATTCATTAGAAGTCATATGTCTTATAGAAGAGCATAAAACAAGATATAAACAAATACCATGTGTTTGTATGACTTAATGTTAAAATAGTAAATTCTTTCAAATTAATATATAAATTGAAATAAATTCTTATTAGGATCCCAGGGATCTTGGAGCAGGTAGAATTTTATAAAATGATATTAAAGTTTATATAGAAGAATAAGTGCCCCAAATAGCCCTGAAAAATATAATATAAAGACCAGTGAGAGGGTTTACAAATATCAGAGCATACTATAAATATTATTTTGGCATAGGACTAGGTAACTAGATTAATAGAATAGAATAAAGACTCTGGAAATGCATCCTGGAATATATAAGCATCTTCTATATTAGAAAGTTGGTAGTTTAATTCAGTGGGAAAAGGATGTAAAATTTGGAAGAAAAATTTGGACCCCTATATTATGTATATTTAGAATAAATTTAAGATAGATATAAAAATTAAATATAAAAATTAAACAATAGTATCTTGCAAGAATATTTGGAAAACTGTATTCCTAGATTTTCTAAGAATTGGTAAGGATTGGGAGAGATCCTTTTAGCCTTAAGTTTAATCATATTTAACTATACAAAAATTCAGATTCTTGTATGGCAAGGATATCATAGGCAAGGTTAATAAACAAATAACTAATTTGGAAAACATAATGGTAATGCAGGTGAGAAGATTTGTGAAGAAAACATACCAAGAATTCTTTACAAATGTCAAACAAAGACAACTACCCAATAAAAAATGGCCACGTCGTATAAACAGTCATTTAGTAAAAGAGCAAATATAGTTGCCAGTAAACATATTAAAAGGTGCCCAAATTTATCACAAGTTAGATAAATGCAAATTAAAGTAATACTTAATCATAACCTCTACCAGGCTGGTGGAAAGAAGCAGTAATACCAACTGGCCAAAACATGTAAAATCAGTAACATGTCTAATTCGTAACAAATATTACTTGCAGAAACAATCTATACAAAGTATAGATACAGATAAAGAGGTATTTGCATACTTTGCCAAAGGAAATGTGAATTACTTCAGTTTTTTTAGAAAGAACCCTGGTAACTTTTTATTTATTTATTTATTATTATTTTTTAAAATATATTTTATTGATTTTTCACAGAGAGGAAGGGAGAGGGATAGAGAGCTAGAAACATCAATGAGAGAGAAACATCGACCAGCTGCCTCCTGCACACCTCCCACTGGGGACGTGCCCGCAACCAAGGCACATGCCCTTGACCAAAACCAAACCCGGGACCCTCCAGTCCGCAGGCCAACGCTGTACCCACTGAGTCAAACCGGTTTGCCAAACCTGGTAACTTTTTAAAAAATCAGTCCATTGAGCAGCGTCCCATGCATGGAAAAGTTGCTGGTTGTATTCCGGTCAGGCCACATGCCCAGGTTTTGGGTTCAATCAATAGGAGGCATCCAACTGATGTTTTGCTCTCCTATTGATCTTTTTCTCTCCCTTCCTCTGTCTCAAAAAAAAAAAAAAATCAGTAAACTATTCTTTTAAACAAATATTTTTCCTTTAACCTAGTAATCTCTCTCATGGATGTTCTTTTATACAAATGAACCCATTCTAATTTGAAAGAATTTCTGTAAGATATTGGTAAGTGAGAAAAACAAGATGCCTGGAATTGTTTGTAATATGGTTCACTTTTTATATGACAAACATGGAGAAATATATGGAAGGATACATGCTAGGCAATCGACATGGGCTTTTTGTGGGATTGAGAGAAGTGCAGTTAGTAAAACCAATGTAGTTTCTTTAATAATTTTCTATACAACACATTTCCTTCTTTTCCCAATTGAAATTTTTATTTTACTGAATTTTTTATTAATATCTACTTTCCATATACAATTTTTGACAGACTCAACTAATTAGCATTTTTCCCTATGAAGCTTGACTAATTATAACTTTACTATTGTGAGTTTTCCCTTTTGCTTTTATTTTTAACAAGTACAGTTCTTTTGGGCCAAACTATCAGATCAAAATTTTGTGAAGATTCTGTGTTTTTTTAACCTAAATTTTTGAGTTCAAGTTTTGCTGTATTCAATACTACCTAAAGATGTGATTCTTTTGTCATTATTTATTTATTTATTTATATTTTTATTGATTTCAGAGAGGAAGGGAGAGGGAGAGAGAGATCGAAACATCATTGATGAGAGAGAACCATTGATTGGCTGCCTCCTGCATGCCCTACACTGGGGATGGAGCCTGCAACATGTGTATATGCCCCTGATCAGAATTGAACCCAGAACCCTTTAGTCTGCAGGCTGACTCTTTACCCACTGAGCTAAACCAGCTAGGGTTCTTCTGTCATTTTAAAATAACATTTTACTATTTGAAGATTTTGCCATTGCAAGTTTTACTTTGTATAGATTATTTCTGCAAGGAATACTTGTTGTGAATTAGATGTGTTACTGATTTTATATTCTTTTGGCCCAGAGAACAAAGCACATGCATGGAGCAAAGATGAAAGATCTAAATGCACAATAAAATGAAAATATCTTTGAGGTCAGAAGTTAGGGTCAAAATGTTTTCTTTGTGCCTGACACAGACTAAATGCTTGGTAATTACTAATTATTATTATTATTATTATTTGAAGGTATTAATACTTTATTTTGCCATCCTACCCTCTTTAGACTTTGTGGTTGGGATTTAGGGAGACAGCAATTTGTGTTGAGCCTGGGTCAGTGGTCAGCAAGGTAATCTTACTAAGTGAGGCAGGCCAAGGGGAGGATCCAGCAGGGATCGGTAGTGTTAGACTGGAGAAGGCCTGCTCAGGCTAAAGGGACTTTTACTACGCACAGCTCTAGCTAACTGCTGTCATGAAGAAATGTGGATCACATGTTGCCATATCTTTAGATTTTTCAATAATCTGAAAATCCACACTTTCAAGGTGAAACCTGATATTTAGGCTTTGGTAGGTAATTTGAATTTTATGAAGCATAGTATGGGCCAATATTATGTAGTTTCAGTAAAACATGTCTGTAGGATGCATACCACTTTTTCCTCTGGTGCAGTTCAGCCCAGCACTGTCCTCATGGTCCCAATGCTGGAAAATGTGACCTAGGAGGAAAATGTCTTCTGTCTGGAAAGTCCCTCTTGCCAAGGAAATTAGGCTGTATCCCCAGGATCAGATAAGCCAGGTGTGCCCTTGGTCCAGACCTGAAGGATGGAGATGACGGGAAGTATCCTGGGGAGGGATTTGCCTAGCACACCCCATTTATTTCAGTGCATTCCCTTGAAATAGCAGCAGGGGATGTTGGCTGTCCAGCAGCAGGTGGCAGCATTAGAACAAGAATTGGCCTGTTAGGGCCTATGATACCCTGAATTTCTTCCTTATTTGTGTATGAATAAGAGAAGGAACAGATGACCCCAGATCCGTTTCAGAGGGAAGAAAATTATTTGCCATACCCTCTGTACTGTGCCTTTTCTCAACACTCTTCTTGTTTATTCTCACAACCTGGGATATAGCAAACTATTTCTCCCAGTTTAAAGATGAGGAAATTGAGTTTTAGAAGACTCTTTGCATGGAGTCATACCTGTCTTTACCAGCCTTGCTGTCTCAATTCCATTAGTGTTTTGTCTGACTAATGTTTTCGAGAAACTTGGACTGGATTCTGGGACAGAAAGAGGACATAGCAGAGGACATTTGCCCAGATGCCATTTAGGTGGTTGTTCCCCAGAGCTGGTGTTTGAGAGAAGATGCTTGCTATAATGGAGGAACACTAGGCTTACAGTCTGCAGAATTGATGTGAAATTTAATGTCTATTTTTTCCTTTTTTTATATAGCAATTCATGTGACAAGAACAGATTACCTTTTCCTTTATTTCTTACTAGAGGCCCAGTGCATGAAATTTGTGCATGGAGGGGGGGTTCCCCTTAGCCCAGTCTGCACCCTCTCCAATCCAGGAACCCTCGGACATCCCTCTCACAATCCGGGACCACTGGCTCTTAATTGCTCACCTGCCTGTCTGTCTGATCGCCCCTACCTGCCCCCCTGCCAGCCTGATCACCCCTAACTGTCTCGCCTGCCAGCCTGATCGCCCCTAACTGCCCCCCCAACCGCTGGCCTTGTCACCCCTTACTGCCCCCCATGCCAGCCTGGTTGCCCCCAACTGCCCACCCCGCCACTGGCCTGGTCGCCCCACGCAGCCTGCTGTTTAGTCATTTGGTTGTCCCTCACTAACCCCCCTGCCGGCCTTGCCGCCCCACACAGCCTGCTGTTCAGTTGTTACTGTTACTGTGATGGCAGCCCAGACAATTTGCATATTCCTCTATTATTAGTATAGATTGTTCCAAGATAAGTTATCTAAGAAGTTCAATGCTTCTTGTGATCAATGTGAGGGGCTGGCCTTCATTCCAGTTGTTTGGAAATTAAGGCTGCAAGATGTTTGCATGGCAGACCTACTACCTTTGGTTATTTTTCATACTGCATCAGATCATGTTTGATGAAAAATGATAAATCTCATGATTTTGCACAAATGGCTTAAATCTGTTAAATGACTTGCTAAATAAGTTAGATTCATCAGCAGAGCTTATAATTTCTTCCAGCTCAGGCAGTGTTAGGTAGAGAGCAGATTCAAGACTATTCTTCTCTTCGTATATGACCTTGTGCAAGAAACTCATTCTTCTCTGTAAAGCAGGGGATGGACTGGGTGACATCAGGCATTTCTTCCTGCTCCCCTAGTTTGTGATTTCCTGGAGTCCCCAGAGATCTGTATGTGAGCAGAGCTAGTCCTCTTTTATGCAGAGGAACTTTAGAGGTGGGCACAGAGATTAGATAAACTGTAGCAGCCAATACAGTCATTTCCACTTAAAGTGACATTCTACTTTCGTCTTTCCCCACTCTGAATGCACCTTGAATAGCACCTATACAAGAACAAATCTTTTGTTGTGGTTTCTGTTCACTGCTCCAGCTGCTCCAACATGGTAAGCCAGCCTTTCTGATGATATTAAAATAGTTCACATTTATTGGTATTTTTAAATACTTTGTATGAATTCTATTATATACATTTTCAAACTCTTTGAGAATGATACTATTATTTCTGCCATACTATGCACTAGGAAATTGAAGCACAGACATGTTTAGTAACTTATCCCAGTGTCACCCATCTCTGAAATAGTAGAGCCAAGATTTGAGTGGATTCAGACACTCTGACCACAGAGTCATTGCCTTTAATTCTCACAGTGAGCTCTTAACCACCATGAAGATAAGCTTGGAGATGACTGGGGTTGAAAGAGGAATAAGTCTAAATGGCCCCTTCTCATCAGTAGGACTCCTAGCAGCAGGACAGAACTGAGAGGACTGTGTCCTCAGCACTGGCCTCCTATCTCTCTCATCACATCACTGGAACATGCTAGCCATAGGCTGCCCACTGCCCGTAGGTCATGGAGCCTGCTAAGGGGTTCCATTAGCCAGAGCCCAGGGCTGTTACTCTCACTTTTGGTCCTAGACCAGTTGTCGGCAAACTCATTAGTCAACAGAGCCAAATATCAACAGTACAACGATTGAAATTTCTTTTGAGAGCCAAATTTTTTAAACTTAAACTTAAACTATACATTGTTATTAACTTAATTAGGGTACTCCTAAGGCTTAGGAAGAGCCACACTCAAGGGGCCAAAGAGCTGCATGTGGCTCGCGAGCCGCAGTTTGCCGACCACTGTCCTAGACCCTTCATCTTTCAGGCTGCCCCAAAGCTGCCATTGATAAATATTTTTGGCTTCTGTCTGAGGATCTGGTGCAGAAAACTGCAATAGAGGGGTAGAACCGTTAGGAGTGTAGGCTCAGGTAGCAGATACCTAGGTTTGGTTACTGGCTGAGCTAATTATAGCTTAGGGGAACTTAGGTAAATTATTTAGCCTTAAATCCTCACCATGTTGCTTGTGGCAGTGAAAAAGATAAAATAGGGATGACAGTAGTATTTATCTCGCAGTGTTGTTGTGGTGAGCATTATTAACACATGCACACATTGAGACCAATACTTGCTGAGTACCTAATAATGTTGGCTGTTATTATACAGTATCAGTGGGATGGGATAGAGTGCTATAATGGTAACTGTGTAGGAGTGCACCTCTTTCAGAAAAAGGACTGAGCTATATCCAGTCAATAGTAATGTATTCATAAAATTTCAATAACTTGTCATCCATATTGCAATGGAAATACAGAGCCTGATGCACATGTAATTTATTTCAGGAATTTTGCAATTTGATAGGAAATGTGCATAGCATATAATAAATCTCCATTAAATGAATGAGTGAAATGTGAGGAGAGGTCCTGGCACTGCAGGAGAAAGGGGAGCACAGTCTGGTAGAGAGGGGCCTGGGCAACTGTGATAAGTCAGCGTGGTCAGTTGTCCAAATCCCTGATTCTAGAGGATGCAGTGGATTCTGAGCCAGTCCAGACAACAAGTAGAACAGTGAGAAGGCAGTGGCATCTCAAGACTCTCACCATAACTATTGGTGGTGGAGATGCTGGGGCCAAGGCAAGGCTGAGCTAGAGGAAGCAGGGCTGGGAGCAGGGCAGAGAGGAGCAAGGAGACAGGGGCAGAGTCCTCATCAGTTGTGCTCCATTCCAAGTGGGGAACTGAAGGGAGAGCCAGAGACTCGGAGAGAGAGGCCTGTCAGGCAGACAGCAAGAGTTCTAAGGAATTAGTGATGGCTCTGGCCCTGGCTCGGTGCACACTTAGGGAGATCCCGTCACTCATAGGCTCTCCAGAGACAGGCCTGTGTGTGGGCAGTGGAAGCACTGAGCCAAGCCTGCTTCTTATACACTGAGGACAGGTCTTTATTGCTGGCAGCTGGGCGGTGTCGGACACCTGGGCTGAGGGAGAGTGCCAAGGACTGGATTCCCGTTCACATGCAGCAAGACGCGGGAACTACACCCAAGCCCGATGAGGATGGGTGCTCCCATTCTGAACCTGAAATTTACATTGTGAACCTCCTAACTCCTGGAATTTTAAAGTGGAGTTGATTGATGGCTTTTCAGAAATGATGGAAAGATTTGTGTTTGTCACTAAGAAGTATAGATGTTATCTTTTTGGAGGGTAATTTTGCGATATTATAAAAATTTAAAGGATGTTAGTTGCCATGTTGCTTGTGGCAGTGAAACAGTGAAAATGATCTAAATGACATCAACAGAAGGCTGGTTAAATAAGTAATAGTATGTTTGTACTTTGGAATAAAAAACATTAGTCAAAGATGATGAAGTAAAGACATATGTACGGACATGGAAAAAAGGTGACCACATTATATGAAAAAAAGTTTGCTTCAGAAGAACGAATCAGTATTATCCTGTATGTGTAAAAAATTATGTGCATGTAATACTTACATTTGAGTAATGCCTGGAACATATCTGAAGGATACAAACCAAATGAACAGTGACTAATTCTAGAGAGAAAGATGGATGGGAGATGGGAAGGAACAGGGATTTAACTTTATTTATTTATTTATTTATTTATTTATTTATTTTTAAAATATATTTCATTGATTTTTTACAGAGAGAAAGAGAGAGAGACAGAGAGTCAGAAACATCGATGAGAGAGAAACATCGATCAGCTGCCTCCTGCACATCTCCCACTGGGGATATGCCCGCAACCCAGGTACATGCCCTTGACCGGAATCGAACCTGGGACCTTTCAGTCCGCAGGCCAACGCTCTATCCACTGAGCCAAACCGGTTTCGGCTTCACTTTATATTTAATAGACTTCTATACTATTTGCTTGTTACTGTTTTGTTTTACGAGTATTTATTGCATGTTATTTAAAAAACAATGTAAATCTCAAAAGTTTATTACCTTGTATTTGGGGTTTTATATTTTCTTGACTGTTTTTAGATTTGGAAGAAGTTGCTTGTTTTGATAAAATGATTTTATGAGGCCATGGGATGGAGTCCTAGGATGCCAGACAGGAACAGTCCCAGGGAATTGCCTAGGGGTTGTGGGCAGGAGAGAAGATTCCTAGTTGTATCACTCTCTGGTTTTGAATGCCATTCATTGGGTGCCATGCAGGTCATCAAATGGGCACTTGGTGGATACTAGACAATTAGACCTCTCACGGGGCACAGCTCAGAGCACTTCAAGGGGAATGTTGCAGAGCATGGCATAGAGCTGTTGACCAGATATCATGTTTGGGATGTGAGATCATCCCACTGTACAGCACATTATACCTCAGTGGACCCACGGCAGTCATTGTATATAGAGCACCTGACTAGGGCCATGCTAGGCACAGGATGAATTCTATGTGTGCTGCTGATTGGACCCTCCATCAAACCCTTACTGGATTCTATACAGAATGTGACTTTCCATATCACAGTTGGTCTCGTGCAGAACTCTGAGCTGATCCCTAGGAAGCACACCTTGGGCATTTCCGTGACCCCAGTGGTGGGTATGAATGGGCAGCTGAAGAGTTTGATTCTTGCATCCCAGGCTTGCTCAGTGGACACCTTCTAGGAACAGAGCCCATGTGGTAGAGGAAACAGCTGCAAGCCCACCAGGCCAACAATATCCTCTGGGCCATGGCTCCCTGAGAGACTGTGTTGATGGGGAAGGTAGACCAGACACAGGAGAGAGCACTCGCCTCCTCCTTCTTGTTTCCAGAAAGTCCCCAAGTGTTTTAAAGGGTCAGTTTGCTGTGCGAAAGTCCAAATAAACAGAAGCCACAGTCAATAGTACAGATACTTCTGAGAGTAGCTCAAAGTGAAGGTAAACATTTCCCAAAGAGCCTGAAAGGAGAACGAAGCTCTAAAATAAGGTGTGTGCCCAGAATTAGTGCTGCTTGGATGACAGACCGTTGCCTGGGGTATGCCCTGAGGCCTTGGTAAGTTCCCATTTTCATGTTGCCTATAATTGCCCACATAAAAGGCAGTACAGCCAAATTAAATATCTTAAGTGACCCTTCACACCCTTCATGAGAGTTTCTGCCCCATCAATGCCAAGAACAAAGCCCAGTTGAGATGGGATGCAAGGTGGCTGGCTAGGCTAGATGCAAGAATCAAACTCATTAGCTAAGAGATTATTCCATATATTCAAAGCCCCAAAAATTCAGAGTTGCTCCTAAGCAACCAAAAAATGACCACAAAAAAATATATTTTATGGACCTGTAGAGTTATTTGAGAAAGATCAAACAGAATTTTGTGGCTTTTGAATTTAGAGGACCCATAGCAGGGGTGGCCCTCACCCCTCCTAAATACTTCCAGAGGCATTTTGGACCATCTTGGGCAGCTTCTTCTGTTGTGCTTAATAAACACAGGTGTCTGTGCCAGGGAACTTGCACTCTCAACTAGGAGAGATTCACACCTTTATTCAAATTCTTCACTTGAATCAAGAAGGAAATGTTGGCTTATTATGTTGACTCAGGCACCTCACTGTTTGTCAAATATGCTGAAGGAATTCTCTTGAAATTCCCCTTTCCTCCAAGTCCCTGGCAGCCACTAGGTTTCTGTCTCAATAAATTTATCATTCTGGATATTTCATATAAATGGATTTCCACAATATGTGACTTTTTTGCGTCTGTCTGCTTTCACCTAGCATAAAGCTTTTGAGGTGCATCCACATTTTCCTACTAACTTTTTAGGGATACTGTGTGGTATAAAAAGAATTTAATATTTGAAGTCAGACAGACCTGGGTTTTAGTTCTGGCTCAGCCATTTAGTAGCTGGGGTCCTAGGAAAGCTATTTAGTCTTTTGGAGCTTTAGTCCTTATTCATGAAGTGAGAATAATATATAGTTGTGAAGATTAACAGAGGGTACAAGTATAGGGCACATAGCATGCACCCCCTAATTGTTAGAGGAAAAGAAATGAAATTAAATGTGAGATTGTGTGGCGCATAGCATGCTGGTCCCCCGCCTTTGCCCCCTTTCATGCCCCTTCTTTTATGCACTGCCTTACATAGCAGCAGCTCTTTGTCTGAATTCCTGTAACCTCTTTCTCTTATCTAAGTAATTTACCTTGCACTGAGCGGGCACGTCCTGTACCCTTGTCAAGTAGGTTCCTTTTTCTTTGTGTGTATGTGTATCTTATCTTTCCATCTCAACTGCATATTTTCTTGAGATCAGAGGCTATTTTCTTCTGCTAGAGAACACATGCTCCAGATTCTGCAGTCCAGTCCCACTGCTAAAAACTGTTGTGTAGTCCCATAAGCCACTGGGATATCACAGACCGTCTAATGGTTTGCCATCCAAGCTGTGACCCCCTGACCGCTCTGGCATGCACAAGTGGCACACTCCTTCTTCAGCCTGGGTTTGGACATGATCTCAATGTTTGGTGAAAGTGTCAGACACCCAGAAATGCCAATCTGTCCCCCGCCATCCACATAGAAATGGAGTGGGTGGCAGGTGATAGCCCCCCCCCCCCCAATTATCTGGCTGTGATTGAAAGGTGCAAGTGGGCCTTCTCTGGAGGTGCTTCTTCAAAGGCACTGCTGCGGAGGCTTATGTCCTAATTAGAATGGAATCAGCTCCTCACAGAAGCACTGGCTCTTAGTGGGCTCTGAATAGGTGTGCGTTACCAGAGAATGAGGTCAGGCACGGGCAGGAAAAATGTCTTTCAGAGTTCCAGGAGAACTTAGACTCATAACTGAATTTATATGTTGAGTTTTTACTACAAATAAGATGTAATAATGCTCACAGCACCCAGCTAATGTTTTTGACCTTGTCTTTTTTTATAATAGGAAGTTGGTACTTAGAGAAGGAATGAAAATAGAAACCGAGAGTCAGAAACATTTATGAAGGTGATGTATTTCTAGAGTAGTTGCTCTTAACCATTTTTTTTTTGTTCTTAATCTACCTCACTGAGCTCTTTGAGGATGTGATAAAAGACATAGACTCTCTTCAACAGGAAGGTGCATGTACTAGTATGTACAGGCACAATATTTTGCATATAATTTTGGGGGGACTTACAGACTCTCTTGAAACCAACCTAAAGCCTCCAGATTAAGACTTCTTTGTTGAGAGCCACCTGTGTTAAACAATAAGGATATGAAGATGAGTAAGATGTGGTTCCTGCCGTCAAGGGGCTTGCGCTCTGGCGAGGAGATCAAACATATACCCAGACACTGATACCTTAGCTAGTCAGTTGCGGAAACTACTGATTCTCTCTGAGCCATTTCTCTTTTGGCTTCCTACTACCCTTACCCTGGTTTTGTCTCTCATTTCTGAGCAGGTAGCAATAGCTTCTGAGCTGGTGGCCTGTTGTTAATTTCTCTGACCTTCACATGGATGAGCAGTGGTCCTCCTAAAGCTCATTCATCTGAGGAAGGTTGGGTCACTCCTCTCTTGGGAAACTGGCAGTGCTGCCTTTCCAACCCCTCCACAATGGAGACCCAACTCCTTGCCACAGCACTTAGCTTTATGTCTTAATCTGCTGGTATGAACTCTGTTCTTTATTAATACCAGATCTCTGATTGTTCCTTAATTAAAACTTGCATTTTATTTAAAAAAATTTTTTTAATTTATTTTTTAACTAGGGGCCCAGTGCATGAATTTGTGCACCTTGAAAGGAACTGTGGGCCGTGAGGCTGCGGTGGGCACAGGGGCAGGTCTCGGCCCATCCTCTGTGCCCCCAACCCAACCCTCCTGTTGTGACCCCTGGTTCCCGGTCTGCCGCCGCTCCCATGTGCTGACGGTGCCGGCCCTCCTAGCAACCGCTGATGGAGCGGAGTAATTGGGGCCGGCACCAGCAGTGAGTGCGAGCGGCGGCTGCTGCCCTGATCACCCCTCAGGAGCAGGGGGAGGTGGAGAAGCCCTCAGGGGCAACCGGAGCTGTCAGCTGCCGCTCACACCTGCTGACAGCGCCGGGTGCCAGCAGCAGGTGTGAGCAGTGGCTCCGGCACTGGCAGCTGGCACGAGCAGGGCCAGTGCTGGCAGCAGGTGTGAGCACTGGGCAGGACCGTGGTGCACGGGAGCAAAGAATTTTCACTAACCACCAGAGGCTCGACTGATGACAGCAATCGGTGCCCTGCCTTGGTCTGGTGCCCCCGCTCACCTCCACCTCCTGCCGCGGCCAACGCCCACCATGTTCTGCACTCTGCCGCCTGCTGCTGAAGCCTGTCATATTCCCTGCATGCCTCCTGGTGGTCAGCGCACATCATAGCAACCGGTTGTTTGGTTGTTCGGTTGTTCGATTGTTCTGCTGTTTGATCTATTTGCATATTAACCTTTTATTATATAGGATTACAAAAACTTGCATTTTCAAGCTTCTCTGGCTGGCTCATTTTGTACCCTCATTCTGGAATGCCATTTCCCTTATTATCCATCTACTAAACCCTTTTTATCCTCAAAGAGCCAGATCAAATACTTCCTCTAAAAAACTCTCCCTAATCCACTGAGTCAAAATTAATGAGGGTTTTTTTTTAAACCTGTATTTAGCACTTAGTCTGTCCTGTCATATAAGAGTGTTATTTCCCATGTGAGATTCCTCCAACAGACTATGATTTTTTTTTGGGGGGGGGGGCAAAGCTGGCCTCAGACTTTTCTCAGGAGTTTGGGGTCCCTCCTGGATGAGTGGCCTACTAGTGATTGAATTTGTGTATTTTTTCCTCTTCTTTAGTGGAAGGGATGCAGAAAGCCACCTGTGACTTCCTGGGCCTGGCATTCCTTAGAGAGGTGGCAGTGGAATTCTTTGGAGAGTCTCCCTGAGAAAGGCAAGGGCCCTTGGAATCATTAAAAATAGATTTTTCTTGCCCTAGCCGCTTTGGCTCAGTATACACAGCATTGGCCTATGCACTGAAGAGTCCAGGGTTCAATTCTAGTCAAGGGTACATACCTTGGTTGCAAGCACAGTCCCTGGCCCTGGCAGGAGGCAACCAGTTGATGTGTGTCTCTCACATGAATGTTTCTCTCTGTGTGTCTCTCCCCTCCCTTCCACTCTCTCTAAAAATCAATGGAAAAATATCCTTGGGTGAGGATTAACAACAAAAAAGATTTTCTTAAAAGAGGAGATGTAGTGTGGTTGAGGGAAAAGGACATAACAAAATCTTATGCATGAAATTTCAAAATAAAAGCTGTTCAGTTCTTGAAGATAAGCCCCAAGAGGGAAGAGGATGGCGATTCTTGGTCCAAGCGGTGGGGGTCCCCAGAACCCATCCCAGATCAGCACATTCCTGAGCTGGTCTTCAGGCAGAAAGACGTGCTGTGTGAGGACCGTGTTTGGACATGGGAGCAGAAGACCCATCTTCGCCTCTTTGTAACAGCCTGCTTCAAGGGAGGAGCACTTTGCACTTTGATAGCACTTGGCCCCTCTGGAGGTTCTCCTCTGTCAACCCTTCAGGTTCCTACTGTGCCCAAAGGATAGAGCTTTCTTCCATTATGGCTTCCATACCCATGCCATGCTGGGAGATGGGGACAGGGTTAGCCTGAGGGTCCTGCTGGGCCCTTTAGGTTAGCTTCCAGTGGAGGGGACACACCCTAAAATGCAGAGCTGCTACTGGAGCTGAGGACTTGAAGCCACTTTTGTGGTTTGAAGGTAACTCCCCAAAAGGAACTTCTGCTCAACCACCAGTGCCCTTCCCAGAAGTCGGAACAGTGAGGCAGAACCAAGGAAGTCTGGACTTTTCCTAAGCTCTAGGGATGCCTAGGCACATTACCAGGAGGATATTGTCATGGAGTTTATGCTATTGTTGTTAGAGTGCAACCTGAGGCATCCTAGTTGGACCTCTAATAGGATGGAGGACTCTCCTGCTACATCTGAATCTCCAGGCTTGTCCACAATAAATGCTCACAGAACTGAATTCTACATGCTTCTTAGTTGGCTCTGAATACTGATTCTGCTGTGCAAACATTTCTTCCCACCCTCCCCAAGACCAAGCACCACCGTTTTGGCCCCTCTCCAAGGTCTCTGTCTCTAAGCTCTTAATTAGAAAAAAGAAGCAGTAATAATTAAAGTTATTAAAATATGGAATATTGCAAAGGAACGGATTAGAAGTCTTCATGCTAATCCAAACAAATCGTGCTAATGTTACTTTGATTCTAGCAAAACCAAATCCTCAGAGCAAGATAAAAGCAAGTGCTTATTTTCTAAGTAGAAGTTTTAGCTTATTCGCTAAGCCAGGATACAGCAAGCATTCACTAGGACCTACAAAGGAGGAGCAAGAGGAGATGAAAGCAAGAAAGATGTGAACATGATAGAAAAGATGAGGTGGGAAGGGGGGAGAGGTTTGCCAAGAGTCAACACAGTAGCTTTACCATGAACTCCTTCCTCTGCTGGGAGCTATGGGGTACAAGGAGTGCCGTTTCCACCTCTGACTTCAGCAGCTGCATTCAGGAAAATGGTGCTCAAACCCTCTGTCTAGTCCAGACACATCTGTAGGTCTACTGGACATGGCCACTAATCAGAGAGAAGGATGTATATTCCAACCAGCATGGTCCCCAGAGCTCCAACAGGGTTACACATCAGGCACGTCTTTGTCTGGGAACCTGCCTTGGCCTGGAAGGTCTCCACATGCATCTAAAATTCAACACTTGCCGACTAAGCTGAAAACTTATTGGTCACTCCTTGCCCCCCGCCCCCTACCTGTTCTTCCAACTCCATGTCAGTCAGTGGAACCACCACCCACTCCATCCTCCAGGTTGAACACCTAAGAGATCTCTTAGGGGCTCCTCCTCATCCTTCACCAATGTCATATAGTTGCTAAGAATTGAAGATGCAACCTCAGAAGTGTCTCATATTTTTTACCTTCAGCGCCACTGTTCTAGTTCAGATCTTTATCATCTGTTCCTGTACTGCTTCTCCAATCTCTTCTACCATGTTTCGAACCCAAACTTCTCACCACTCCTGTCTCCATGCCTTTACACATATCACTCCTTTCCCTCCCTTGATAATCTATCTGTCAAACTCATCCTCCAAGGCCCAGCCTAAAGGTCAGCTTCTCTGGCTGGACTGTGCTGATTCTCACAGAGCCTCAGGTGTTGGGCCATCAGAGCCCTGGTCCATGGCACTGCTGATGTGAACAGTCTGTCTCCCTCGAGGGCCAAGGACTGTTCACTCCACAATGATCTATCCCAGGTGCCTTGAGGAGTGCTTGTTTGCAGATGGTACACACAGTCCACCTTTACTGATAGAACACAGCTTCTGGAAGAGTGATTAATCCTGTAGATACACGCTGCTGTGAAGGACAAAACTGCTAGTATGAAAGCGAGAAGCTTGGGAGATGCCACAAAGAACTCTTGTGTGTGACCTAGTGATTTGATGAATTATAACTCAATGTCTGTTGCGGAAAGAAGCATGGGTCTGAAAGGAAGGCGAGGATAATGAGATGTTGCATTTGAGTCTGTAGGCTGATTGGGACTCTACTGTATTTCATAAAAAGATCTTGGTAGTACTGAAAGTTATTACTATAGTTAGGACTTGAAAGACTTGAAATAAACATTTCTATTTAGAATGACTACCACTTATTGAACACCTCATCTGTCCAGATACTGTTTTACCTTTTTCATATTTAAACTGAACAACTCTACATTATTAAGTATATTTACTCTTATTTTATAGATGAAATTGAGGTTCAGAGAGGTTAAGTAATTCACCCATGGTCACAGAGGTATAAAGGGAGTGGAATACAGATTTTCTATGATTGATCTCTTCATACAAACTATTTACTCTGGAAAGTGGAAACATACTACTTCTCCAGGTCCTGCGTATGAGTCAATCACATCTTCACCCTTTTTCTTATCAGAAATACTGTAGGATTGACAATATATGATAAATGGGCTGAGATTTGTATCAATTTTCCCTCCTTCCCTTCCCTTACTTCTGGTTGGTTCCAAAATAGAAAAGACAGTAGACCCTAAAGAAGTGGACCAAATGAGGAAAGGAAGAGAAGCAAAATGTCCCAGTCATCCACAAATGACTAACATTTCCTCTTGTACCTTTAATGTACTTTTCAAAGACATTATTCTATTTACTCCTCATAGTGATATTGGGATAGATACTCTTACTTCCATTTTCGGGGTGAGGAAACTGAGGCTCACAAATCTTAAAGGATTTGAGTAATTTGGAACAAGTTATAAAGGGCAGAACCAGAATTGAAACTCAGGTGTTTATTCTCCCAAACCCAACACACTGGGTGCGCCCATACTACAGCACGTGCATGGCAACCCATTATGTTTGAACATATGAGTAATTGTAAGAATAACCAAATTTTAGTGCACTGACGATGTGATAGGCACTCGACTAAGTGCTTTGCATAAATTATCTTTCTTAATTCTCATTATGACCTTGCGTGCGATGTAGAAACTGTTATTAGTCCCACTGTATAGAGAAAGACATTGAGGCACAGAAAGATTAAGACCCTTGCTTAAATGGCAGAGCCAGGATTTAAACCTAATTCTGATGACTGCTGAGGCTTTGCACTTGAAAGTGGATAACGCACCTTTCTGTGTCCCCTAATCATGGAGCATCTTCCAATCATCTCCCCTATGAGAGAGGTGACTATTTTCCTTTAGGGCTTTGCTCAGTTGGGTGCAGTCTTAATGTAGCAGGGCTCCTCAGCTGTCTTTTCTGCAGATTTGGAAAAGAAGCAAATCAGCCCCTTCAGAAGATGGAGGAGAAAGATAGTGGCTGGCTTTTCATTAGTATGAATTAATATCATCTTTTGAAAGCCCTGGGGCTAAGTCATGGATATTTCCTTGTATTCCATTTGAATTGTTTGCTGAACAGAATTCTGAGATGAGACTGCAAGCAGTGACCCACGCAGAAACCTCAGGTACTATTTTCATCCTGTTAATGGGTTTTACTAGCTAAAGATGATCCTTTTAGGGTTTTTATCTCTGTTTTTATAAAAAGTTCTGAAAGGGAATTTGGAGAGTTGGTGGTGATGTGGTGATGACTCTGCCCCAGATTCCCCAGGTCATGGGACTTCTTGGTTTTGACCATCCCTCTCCCCAAATTTCATGTTTTAGCTTTTCATGGCCCACAGCTTTTTGAACTTTCCAGCTCTTATTGGTTAGTTTTACTCAACTGCCAAATTGGGCTGGAGTGGGGGAATGATTACAAATAATAATAATAACAACAACAACTGCTCTAACTCTTCTATCTTTTGAGTTTCTTAACCTTAAGATAAGATGGTTCCAGCTCCCATCCCATCTCAATAGATACCCAGTAGACTCCCCAAGATGTTAGTGCATTCCCTGGGTGGGGTGGGGGTTCTCAAGCTCATGGCCACCTTGTGCTCTAAGCTCCTGTGTTTGCAGAATCGGTTCAGTCTCACCTGTCCCTGGCTGCTTCTGAGAGACAAGTCATTTTATTTAATTTTGCCTGGTAGCAGCACTGGCCTTTGTCCTTTTATGTAAGTGTAGTGACTAAAGTAGTTAAGTCAGTCAAAATTTGTGTATCAAATTGTATATAATCTCAGGTTGCCTTTTTCTATCTGGGTGTTGTGCCTGCTGCTCCTCCCTTCGAAATAACGAATCACATCATTTAATGAGGCCTTACAATGTGTTAGGCACTGGGAGGATCATTTACCCATGTTATCACATTTGATCCTCAAAATGGTCTGATAAATAAGAATTTGTATTCCTATTCTGCAGATGAGGAAACAGCAACTCAGATCACATTGCAAGGCAATATAGGAACTAGGGTTGGAAAGACTGACTGATTCAAAAGTCTTAACCCTTGCCTCCCCTACCCTGCTCTGAGGGCTGAAAGCTTACTGCATCCTGGCTGAGTTACTGGGGCAGGGGACACGTTGAGGCAGATGCTGTTGTTTGGTCTTATCTCTTCTTATGTCTGAGTATTCTGGTAGGTGCTGGGCCATGTTTGTCACTGGCATCTGAGGACTTTGTTCTCTAGTGTGAAGACAGAATCCTTGATCCCCTTCTTCATTGTCTCCATTTTCTGTCCAAGTTCCCTCCACCAGAATGTGCCCTTCTAAAAGCCCACAGATCTCCATAGCACACTTTCGTTGAGTATGACTATTGCCATAAGGTGATTATTGTGAGGGTAATGTAACCCTCACCTCATCGCCAAACCATGATTGTAGTGTATTGGTGTATTTTAATGTATTTAGTGTATTTTATGCCAATGACCACAGTTTCTACCTCTTGCTCTTGACAATATATGCCTGATATATGTGAAAAGTGTATGTTAGGTCAAATGTTAGTGGTTTTATTTTTTTTTATTTTTAAGAAGACCCTCTCCCACCATACAAAATTAGGGTGAATCCCTCTCCTGCTCTAATTACTCTATCATGTTTAAGTGATTTATTTAAGTTATCTTTATATCAAATTGAAATGATTGGTATGATTTTTCATATGAAATATTCATAAAAGACAAATGTATACAGATAGAGAAGAGATTCGTGATGGCGTGGAGCTGGGGGTGGGAATGTAAGTGGGCATGAGAGATCTTATTGTGGCGATTAAAATCTTCTAAAACTGATTTATGGTGGTGGTTGTACCACTCAGTAAATCTACGAAAAGTCTTGAATTGCACACTTAAAATGGGTAAATTTTGATATGTAAAATATACCTCAATAAAGCTTGTTCACTTTATTACTGTCTTGTGCTCTTTGATTAGCATCAAGCTATTGAGGACAGGGCTCTTGTCTATCTTGTTTACCAGAGTACCCCCAGCACCCAGACCAGCCCCTGCCCCATTGTAAGAGCTCAGCAAATATTCAGGGGATGAGTGAATAAACAAGCTAGCAATCTCACCATTTTCAAGCACTCAGTGCAAGCCTGTGGAAGGAGATAGACTCAAAACATATCCTTTCAATGGTTATGCACATTAAAACCTTCCCTAGTTGGAACACTGGAGGTGTCTCTCTTGCTGATTGAACTCTGATACAGTGGGTATGGAATATAATTTTAAAAAACTCAGAGTTGGATGATGGAGGAAGAAGGGAAGGGTGGAGATTCTATGTCCTTCTTTAGATTCCAGTGGACCACAAGAGGCACATCCATCATTAACCCCTGGGCACCTTGGATCTTGAATGAACAAGTCTCCTTTCTTCTTCCCATCATGACCTTCCTTTCCTACTCTCTGTGCTGTGGTCACTGTGAATGCTTTCTTTCCTTCTTTTTTTCTTCACCAATTCCCAGAAGCCACCAACATACCTTCCCCCAGAACACTAACTTATGGAACCTGGCCAGCTTTCCTGCCTTTGCAATCTTGATAAAATCATCCAGTTGCCTGGTTACACCGAGGGAGCATAGCCAACAAGGGGCAAGATTTCCCAACATGAGACACATCCAGCTTACTCACCAATCTTTCCAAACCTTGTGCCAGACACTTTAGGAGTCAAAAACTTAGATTTTCTGCCCAGAAAAAGATGTAGTATAATCTGCTCTTTTCCTTCAACTAATGAAATAAACAATCAGGCCAAGATCTTTTAATAATAATTTTGCCAGAATATACAGTTTTGGTTTAATTCAAGCCTGAACTACCATGTTTCTGAAACCTCAGTAAAACTGGTCAGGGAGGGACTGCAGGGTTTTCACTGCATGTGCCTTGGCCTCCCTTAGCTCCTCTTACTTGTAGGCCTAAGACCTCATAAATCTCCTCGTCATTCTTGACTAGGACACAGCTTACATTAGTAGCCTGACACCCATCACTGGGGAGGCCTGGAGTTAAGCCATATGCCCAGACTTGATGTTTGTTTGCATAGCAGTGATGAGCTCTCCTTGTTTAAGGGGCCGCCCAGTCCTGGTACTTCTTAATTCAGTATTGGACTTCAGTATTTATCTCAACCTCTGCCTTATAGTCACTTGGATATCATGCCTTTATTATAATCTCTCTCCAGGACTGGGGTCTGACTTAAACTCAGTCTCTGAGGTTGGGATTTACACTCAGCTCAGTTTCTTCCCTCTGGATGGGGATGGTGGAGAGGTGCTGAAATCTCCTTACTGAAATGCCGCTTCCCAAGTTACTAACTGAAGTCCTGCTAGGAATTGATGGGTCACTAGAATTGCCATCATCTGTCTGTATGCATCTCTCCCATACCAAGTTCTTCCACTTCAGTACACCATTACCCCTTCTCTCCCCCCTCAACTCATTGCACCCCAACAATGGTCTCACCTTGCCTGAGTCAGTGCAGAATAAACTATACCTGTCAAACCATGAGTCTTGGACCATCTGTTGCCCTTGCTGGAGCCAGCCTATTCGGTTGAGATGGATTCAAGGACCCCTTATTAGGTGCTGGAGGGAGGATAGAGAACAAGTAAGCCCTGAGGTCTTACTTTCAGGAGCTCACGTATTGCTCACAGCTCACAATAGTACTTCTCCCTCTGCTGGCTGGCCCACATTACAGAGAGCCCTCCATGCATGGCATCAAAGTCTCCTGTCCAGTATGGCATAATTTCTCATAGTTGCAGGGAATAATGAAGGCAATGTAGAATGAAATCTTATTAGTTTAGGTAAAAGCAACACTGGGATCTGAATTCTCCAGGTAATAATATTTTCATTTGGGAGCCTTGAAATGCTCTTCTGTTCACAAAGGTGAAGGGAGTTTTTCAGATTTCTAGAGAGTCCTAGTCTGATAGAAATAATAATGCAAAAATGGTAATATAAGATCCATCATTGGTGTACTGATGACTTAGGGAGAGCCTTGAAGGCTGAACGTTTTTGATGGTTTGTTGCTTTAGGCAAAACTAGTGCCTAACCTAACAGTAATGGCAATAACAACATGAATGCTGGAAAGAAATCCAGAAGAAAGCCATTCACCGTGCTTCTGAAATGTGCTAGTCACTGTGGAAATGGAATTGTCGAAGACTAGGAGGATTTTCTGCTACAAATCTCAAAGACCCTGGGCATGGAGAGGAGAGTTCGTTTTCTGTAAGGAATATGGGAAATATTTTTTAACCGCCTCCGGTTTCAATTTTTCTTTTTTCTCTGAAAAGCTATAAGCTTTTCATGCTATAAGCTGCCTTTCTTTATAGAACTATGAAAATCTTCTTCAGATGCAGTCAAATTTTATTGCCAAAAGGCAGAGGATAAATGGGGAATAAATACATCTCTCTATTCATTAGAACCTTCACTCCATAAAATGGATTTTACTCTTTATAAACATTTATTCCACCAGCACTGGAAGTGGGTGAAAGTGTGTGTGGGAGGTATGTATCAGGAGACACTGACACATGGAAACAATTCGAGGAGTTGATATGTCCTGTCCTTGTTCTCTGGTCTTGAGCTCCCTCGGTTTTCCCACAGGGACTGATCAGCCTAGGGACGGTTGGAGTGCCCCTGACGGACATACGCACAGTGTTCTGGGTCCCTCTGTTGGAAGGCATGCTAATTTGGACGGAGCCTGTCATCATTACGCTTAAACAATGGCAGAAAGCCCTGGGCTCAGTGGACTCATAGTTATTTTAAACTAAGAGTGTATCGTCGATGTGTCTCGCAGACAGTAACTTTCAGTCCCCTGGCTCCCCACAGGCAGTGCCAAGGTGCTTTATTGATAGTAATCCTCTGATTCATCTTCACTATGGATACCAGTTTCAACTGAAGGTCTGTAAGCAGCCAGGAGGGTCCTCCCCACAGAGTACCTTCTATGCACCCAGTCACCCCAGACTGTCTGTAAGTGAACATGCAACTCTCAGATCAGAGATGTGATGGGCTAGAATCTGGTCAGACAGGATTTTATGGACCTGGAATAAAGGGCACATATTCTCTTTTTTTTTTTCTAAGGAAATCTGTCACGTTTGGAAAAATTACTGATAATTCCCTAGTCATATATCTTCAGTGCCAAGAAGCTAAAAGAACTTCTTGGACAAGAAACAGTCATGCTCTCCAGAGACACTCAATTGCTATTTGGAATTCTATTATTATCCTGTCCGATCTCTCATCATTTATTGATGGATGCTCTTAGCAGCAGGAACACTCCTTACAATGCAGGAATTTAAGTTTTAATCAGAAGAAAACATGCGAATCTAGAAAACAACTTGGGAGCCTTTCTCTTCGGGAAAATTTATACACAGTGAGCCTCCCAGAAAGTGCAATTCTGTCCTGAGAGGGTCTAGTACTAGAAAAACAGTGAAGCAGGATGGTGGTGCACTAACTGACCAATGTCCATTGCATAGAGACTTTCTTTCAGTGCAGACTAGATGGTAGCTCTGTAGGAATTGAAAAGTGCAAAGATCCTTCTGGCACTGCCATCTTCACTGAGTATCCTGGGGTCCAGTCCACCAGAGAATGGACCCAGGCTATTCTTGATCCTATATGTGCTCTTGACCACCATCAACTGGATTTAGCAACCATAGCAACAACGACAATAGTAATACTTGCTAGCACTTCTGAAGCACCTATTATGTGCCAGGTGTTGGGAAAGGTGCTTTTCATACTTCATCCCATTTAATCCTCACAATGACAGAGAGAAGTAGGTATTTTTTTTTTTTAATCCAAACCGTACAAAAGAAGGAATGGAGGCACAGAAGGATAACACAACAATTAATCTGAGGATTCAAACAAGTCTCCTTGAGCCTGAGTCTTAAACATTATACTCTGCTTTCTCTAAAGTTTTGGTACCATTTAAAAAGGCACTTTAGAAAAGATAAAGTTTACTTTTTTATGTTATAAAATTTATATTTACTATAAAAAATTGAAAATGAGAGAAAGTAGAGAAAAAATATGACTGAACTGCGATAACAGAATATGAGAGAGAGAGAGAGAGAGAGAGAGAGAGAGAGAGAGAGAGAGAGAGAGATTATTTTGGCAATGATCTCAAGGGGTATCATGACAGTAACAACATTCTCAAAAAGTAAAGTTTAATTAATTAAGAAAACATTGTTTCCTATAACATTGCTGTTTAGGAAGGCAGGACATTTGGGGGAAGTTTAGATAGTTTAGAGGGAAGCTTGGTGGGTGGAAGGCCACTGGAATGGGAATCTGAAGGCCAGAGTTAAGTAAGGAGGCCTCTGGGTACCAGCTGTGTAGTGAGCTGGCCTCTCTGAGCCTCAGTTTCTCCATCTGAATATGGTAGGGCAAGAGCTAATATCCAAGCACCTATCTCTGTTGGAGACAGTCCCTGTCCAGGTCACATGAAAAGCCTACTGGAGACCCCAAGGTTCCATTTGCTGTGTGCAGTGCGGCGTTTTCCCAGTGTCCCGGGGATGGAAATCACCCCCTCGAGCCTAGGACCTGCTTCATGGCGTCCCTGTTGAGTTGCTCTAAAACACACAACAAAGAGTTGGTTGTGAGGTAGAGATTCTTAAAAGGCATTAAACCTATCCTATGGATAAGAGGAACGTTCTAAGTGCAAATTTGTTCCCAGATTTAGGACTGACAATCCCTGTGCTTCCTGTCCATCCCCCTGCTCGTGACTAGACCTGCATGCCTGCGTGTCTCCTGGATCATCCCTCAGGAACAGCCACACACTGGTCCCATTCTGCTCCTTCCATTTCACTCCCGAGTTTGGTTTTGGCACCTGAGTTGCTCTCCACAGCTACCTCCTAGCTCCTTTCTCTGATCTCCTGCCCTTTACAGCACTTGATCATCCAGAGTTTTTGGTATTCCAAGCACTTAAAAAGCCCTTTCATTTAAGTCAGGCTCCTCAATCCCACAGTGTGTTGGGAAGAGCTCTGAGCTGGGAGTCAGCAAATCTGTGTTCTAGTCTTGGCTCTGCTGCTTACTGCTAAGTTTCTCCACCTCTGTTGGCCGTGGCCTTCCCCACATCAGACTTCAAGGAAGTAATCCCAGAATTCTGGTATTTGTTGATCAAGCAGGGGTGAATTCTGAGCTTGCTAGAGAAAGAGCATCTTACAAGAAATCACGAGGAATGGAGAGAAGGTGAGAGTAGGTCAGTGTGGGACTGGGACTTCACCACACTTCAGCCCGGAATAAGTTTTCAGCAACACGGGAGAGTGGAGAGTTTCACGTTAACCTTCCTCCCCCAAGTGAGCAGTTTCCTTCCTAACATCCCACACGTTGCTGTAACTCACTCAAAATTGAACTGAGGTTATAAACGGCTCAGAGCTCCTCTTGAAGAATTGATGAAGGGTCTGAAAGCTGTATGTTTACTCTAGAGACACCTATTGTTTGTTTATAATGTGTGCATGTTTAATTTGCAATAAAACTGGGAGGCATTACTGTACAAATAAGTGACTCATTCCCCCTCGAGTACTGTCTTGGAAGAGGAGGGTGGGAGGAGGGAGGGATTCAGGGAAAATTGATCACTTTGGCCTGTCAGTGGAAGGATTTTGAGTTGTTGCTTGACTGCTAAGGGGTTGTCCTGTTATGCTTGTTGGCTGGGTGACTGTTCCTGGGGGTTTCTGATTATCTCCTTCTCCCCAATATTCCCTTATCAGAGTTCCACACAACCTGAATCCTCCCTTGGTGTCTGCAGGTAAGTGATGGGGATCACAGATGTGGGGTCCTAAGGAGACATCATCAGGTCCTGATAGTTATCTGAGGACAGAAACTGGGGAAATGGGAGTTTGGATGAAACAAGTACTTCTTTGACAGGAAAAGGAAGCCTATGTGGGGTGCCCTAGAGGACCACATGGGGTCCAGATCAGGGGTGGGAGAAGGCAGAGTCAGGCCAGCGGTAGAAGGGGAGCCACTGAAACTTGCTGAGAGTCTGATGTGCCAGGCTTGATGCAAGTGCTTTAAACACAGGATCTCTTGCAGTGTGCTTAGAAACTCTGGGAGGTTTGAATTATTATCTCCATTTTACACATTTAAAAACTGAGGCTCAGAATAAGTGGCAGAATCAAGCTGTCTGACTCTGAAACTCATTGCTTTGAACCATTATGGCATGGCTTTATTATAATAAGACCAGCTTCTGTGTGGACCAGGATGGGAGACTCAACTTTTCTTCTTAGGGAGGGCACCTCAGATGCTGACTGGGGAAGCTAGAACCTTGGGAGGGGGTGTAGGATCTTCATTTTTTTCATTATTAGGAACCCTTGATGCTTAAAGCATGTCCTGCTATAACCCTCTTTACAAAAGGACATGGTGCTCACGTTCGGTTTTATTAGTCAAAGATCTGAAGGGGATTGTGAGCCCCTGTGAATGGTGTTGGGCATCTGTGTCCCACACGCATTTATATTTGAGTGGGAAAATGTGACCCCCACCTTAGAATATGAGCTCCATGACATCAAAGACCATCTGTACTTTTCACCCTTGTTTTCCTAAGGTCCCAATATCTGCCACATAATTAATATCGCTGAATGAAAGAAGAAAGGCTGGAGACATAGTTCTTTTGGAAGCTTGGAACTTTCTGTGCCATAAATAGCTCAGTGGTTGGTTCCCAGGCTTTGATGCTGGGGCTGGAGACGCCACACTTTCTAGGTCACTTGCCACACTAGAAATTCTTACTTCCAAATTGCATTGTAGGCCCTTGAGCTTTCTCTGGGGTCAGCTGGAGAAATCCCTTTTGTGGTTGCTGGGGCAGAAACCCCTAGGATAGGCCTCTCACCATCAGCACCTGTGTTCCTCACTGGTCCCTTCCTACATCAAACCTGTTTAGAGCTCCTGCCTTTTGTTCCTGATACAGTTAAATGAAGAGGGCGTTTGGAAGCACTGGGCTCCCTAGGAAGGAGTAGCTCACTCCTATGTGGTGTCCCCAGAAGGCTGAGCAGAAGAGCAATTAACCAACTTAATTATTAAAGGGATCCTCCTGCCTAGGGTTCAGTGGGGCTGTGGTGATGATTTATCCTAAGAACCACCTGAATTATAGTTCTTACCAAGGAGGCATTTTCTTCCCGACCATTCACTTTCCTATAGTTACTTTCAAGCCACCAAAGGTTGCGTTCACAACCAGAACATACAGCAGTGGAAGCATCTACCCTGAAACCCTGCAGTCTCAGTGTTCTCCAGCATTCACAGTGTCAAAGTTCTTGTCCACCTGCTCTGTGATTCCCACCTCCTATGATCTTTTGGTGACAAAGGTGGCCCACACCTACAAGGCTGACAGAGGGGATTCTGTACCCTCTTTGGGTTGCCTTTGCATCATGGCTTTCCCAGACAGTCCGAGATGGTAAAATAGATTAGCAAGAATGGACACAGAGACATGCTGTGCAGGTGCCTTGGAGGGATTAGAGGGAAACATTGTCTCAGAAAAACTGGCCAGGCAGAGAAGTCCCTTGCCTGCAAGTCTGAGTTAGTGGTTGTTTGCTTTATACTATGAGCAATTCACAAAGAGTCATCTGCTCTGTGAGCAAATGTTGATTATCTGCTTTCTCTAGCCTTGGCATGCTGGTGACTCTCTCAGCCATTAGAGTTGTTCTGTAAAAAATTGTGGTAAAATACACAACAAAAATTATCATCTTAACTGTTGTAAGTGCACAGCTCAGTAATGTTAAGTACATTCATACTGTTGTGCAACCAATCTCCAGAACTCTTTTCATCTTGAAAAACTGAAACTATATCCTTTTCCTAATTAGTCATGTTGAACACTTTTTCATGTGTCACCATTGTGGTTTTGACTTCATTTATTTGACGCTACAATCAGGAGCCACTGTTACTTAATTAGGCAGAGCTTTCCTGATTACAACTCTTAGTAACGCCTCCTCTCAGCCCCTGGCGATTGCCATTTACTTTCTGTTTCTATGCACCTGACTACTCTAGGTAGCTTATATAAGAGGAATCATATAGCATTTGTGGTTTTTTTTGACTGGCTTATTTCCCTTAGCATAATGTCCTTAAGGTTCATTTATTTTGTAGTATGAACCAGAATTTCCTTCCTTTTAAGGCAGAATGATATTCCATTGTGTGTATTTGCCACATTTGTTGATCAATTCATCTGCCAATAGGCATTTGGGTTGCTTTCACTTTTTGGCTATTGTGAATAATGCTGCTCTGAATATGAGTGTACAAATATCTCTTTGAGACTCTGCTTTCAATTCTTTTGGGTATATACACAGAAGTAGAATTGCTTCACATAGTAATTCTATTTTTATTTTTGAGGAACTGCCATAATGTTTTCCTCAGTGGCTGTGCCATTTTATATTCCCAGACGCTCAACCACTGCACCAAGCTGGCTGGACTTTTGATAGTAGTCATCCTAATGGATGTGAGGTGGTATCTGTGCGAGCACAGTTTCTCAGACACCAGGCATCAGATTAAGATATGAAAAGTCCCAGGCATATATAGGAGAGGCTTTATTATAGACCCAGTAGCCATGGCTACTACAGGAGCCATCGCACAAAGTAATTCTTCAAAGCAGCCCCACAAAAGCAGCTACACAAAAACAGCCTCACAAAGCAGCCACACGAAGTGGCCCAGCACCAGCTGGTCAGTGGCAACTTATATACACGCTCAAACAGCAGAGACCTCATGCCAATTCATGATGCTTGTGCTACATTAACATAAACAGGTTATAGTCTCGCCTGTACACATGCGTATGGCAAATTGGCCTTGATCATCCAGCGTACTCTGATTAGGGTTCCCACAGTATCTCATTGTGGTTTTGAATTACATTTTCCTAACTAGTCATTTGAACACTATTTCATGTGTCACCATTGTGGTTTTGACTTCATTTATTTGATGCCACAATCAGGAGCCACTGTTGTTTAATGAGGCAGAGCCTCCCTGGTTACAACTGGACTCAGTCCCTCCACTCACATTAATCTGCTCATCTTTCAGGAGGCCAGGGACTTCTGTGACTCTTCTGTCTGGCCTCATGCACGAGTTTGCTTTCCCTAGGTGTCCCTTAGGGCCTCAGTCTGGTCCCCTCACTATATGCCCTTTGCCTTTAGAACTGAATGCATCCTGGTGTGCCCACGGAAGAGCTGGGAGAACTTTCCTTGAATCCCAGTCTGCTGCAGACCCACATCTAGTAGGAATCTCAGCTCATCCTGGGAGCTGGGCACAAAACTGCATCACGGTGTGGATGACTGAGTATTGGGAGTTTCCTTAAGATGCTTTAGGAGCAGCTGCTTTAGCTGAATGAAGAATTAGATTCTCTGCAGGTCAGTTGGAGCCCTATTACCCCAGGTTGAGCCCACCTTGGAAAGACTCAATGGTTTGAATTAGAAACCCAGAGGACTGGATTCTTGTCAACACCCTATCAGGTTTTATTTCTGCACATCTAACTCTGCCACCTAACTCCTCTCCCGGTGTCTGGGTCTGCCTTTGCAGAGCCCTGCTGCTTTCACTATCTCTTGTTTTTGGCTGCTGGCCCATTAATTAATCAACCAATTCATTAAAAAAATTTGAATATCAACCCAGTGCCAGATCCCATGAATTACTAAGGTTTCTTTGATTACAAGCATCAAAATTGAATTCAAGCTATTTTACATAACAAAAGGAGGTCTGTCAAAAAGATGGAGGGATGTTTCCTACAACTCAAGTACAGGAATACAGCCAGGCCTCAGGAAGGGACTGGAAAAATCATCAAGCAGTGTCTGAAAAACTATCATGGACCCAGAGGTACTCTCATCTGGTCCCTAGTCTCTGCTTGAACATCTGTTTCATTCTCATTTCTTGGAAGATGGGCTTTCTCTGTGTCTCAATTTATGTGATAAGTGCAAAAGGCTGCTCACAGCTCCCACCTCATCTATGCAAAAGATCTGCCTATGCTGATGTAGAGTCAATCAGTCTATCAGCTTCAGTTCCAACAGGGGAGAGAATCAGACACATTGAGTTTGAATTCGGTATCTGCCATTTCTCTAATAAGCTAAGCCCAGGGTACCAGAACTAAGGGGTCTGCAAGCTCTAGATAGGTATTAACAACACTAATATTAGAGCTGGCTCTTGAAAACACACTTTCAAGGTTTTCATGAAGTGCCTGAGATGGTAGCCTGAAAACTAGACCATTCACCCCAAAGGCTGATGTGCTGCTCACTCTGAGCACATGGAAGGAACAGGAGAGGCCCCACATCCTGGGGATCTGCATGAGGTGGGAACTCCACAGTCAGGGAGTTAAAACACCCCCTCCCCCCTTTTCATTGCAAAGTATTTACTTCTGGAAAAACTAAGGAGAATGTTCAAGAAAGGAATTTATTTATTTATTTAACCTTAATTGTTGAAAGTATTACCAAGTCCCCTTCCCCCCCCCCCCCCATTGACCCCTACTGGCCCACCTCCCACCCCCCACCACAGGCCTTCACCACCCTATTGTCTGTGTCCATGGGTTATGCATATTTGCAGCAAGTTCTTTGGATGCCCCTTCCCACCCATCCACCCACCCACCTCCACCTTCCCTCAGGAATCTCTTAAATAGCAGGTGAATGAAGGCAGCCAAGGCGACCTTGGAAATGAAGACAATCTGTGGGGTTCTATTCTTATAGCAGCCAGGGCCATGACTGCATTCCACCAACTAAACGGTGCTGTTTAAGGCCAGGACCCATGCGGGCAGGGTGAAGGCTCCTGTTTCCCCTTGGGAAATGTCTGTCAGAAGCATTCGTTTCATTCCACGGATGTGTCTTCAGAAGTAAAAGAGGATTTCACACAGAACGAAAACAAAGTGTATTTCTGACAGGCAGGTAAATCCCCCTTTGCCAAGGCAGTAATGACACGTTTGTCAGGGAGGTGAGGAATCTCAAGCTTATTTGGGAAACAGGTTCAATTGCTCCTTCAATCCCAAATAACCACTCTGTATGAAACAGAGCAGCCGAAGGATAATTGCCGAAATGGAGCAGAAGAAAACCCAACTGCTCTTCCTCCTGAAAGGCTGTTAGACTGCCTTTCAAAGGTAGTGTATACAAGCATAATGCCCCTCAGCTTTTCCCTGCTGCAGACATGCTCGGGAACCAGCCATATATCACACACCCAGGAGAATGGAAAGTACTCTTTTGTAATCACTACTATTCTTCCCAAAGTACACAGATTGAAACATCAAAAATTCATAGAATAAAATATGTCAAAGATGGAAAAGATGCACCGGGGTCATGGATTCCGTCTTCAGTGGTCCAGACAGCAGAAATAATGATCATCCTTGACCCAGACAGCACCTTGCACTTGCCTCACAGCAGAGGCAGCGCAGAGTGCTTGCACATCATTTTTTAGATGGAGGATGTTTATTTTGCCACATCTTGTCTCTGATGGGTCTTCAGGCTGTACTTACTCAAATATTTCTTTTCTTCTTCTCCAGATATTTCTTCTGGGGTTTTGAGGCTCGTGGCTGAGCGGAAACAAATCTAGGTCAATACTAGAACCATGTGAGCACATGGGTTGTTTAGTTCATGGTCAGGGTAATGGGTATAGGCCAAGAGCAGGAAGTCACTAGGAGATTTTGACAGCTGTACGAGGGAGGTCCCCAAAGTTGGGGTCCAGAATTTTGGTCTAGGATCAGCAATACTGCAATTACTTTCAAGTGTGTTTTGACCGTTGCTAGATTCCTGAAGCTTCATCAATGTCAGGCCCCGTGCTAGACTGGTCTTGGGTACATATGCAAATTAGATATCTTCTCCCATTCCCTCCCCCAACAGAGACACACACTCACCCCCACACACCCGTACACATGAACCCCAGACTGGGGATACAGTGATGAATGAGATAGAGAAGGGACAAAATGGCCTTGTCTGGAGTTCACAGTCCAGTAAGGCTTATAAACAGCGAGTTTTAAAATAATTGGAAGCACAGTGAGGAAAAAATGCATGGTGCTTCATGGAGCACAAGGAAGGGACATCTGACCCAGCCCGAGAGTGAGGTTCCTTAGACCCAAGTTAGGAAAAGTGAACAAGGACTTAATGACCAATTTGGGGAGAGGAGAAAGAGAAGGAAGAGCCTCAACCACTAGAAGAGGATGGTTTAGAAGGGGAAAGGGATCACACTGTATCCTTTTATGTGTTGGACCTTGTAAGCTTGGATATGGCTTTGCCCCACCTCTCATCATATTTATGTAGGACTGATAAATACACTGACCTCTGAAATGCTTGGTTCTAATCATTGAAACCCTCAACATATCAGGGTGCTCTGTGAAAGGGTTGATTCACTGCAGGGAAGGGACTTATGCAGATAAGAGTGGTGGGATAGCAATATTTGTGCCTATAATTACATGACCAAAGCATCCCGAAGACATGAGAATATGGTGAAACTAAAAAAAGCAGGGAGCACTGGTTCATATTCCATTTGGGGGAGAAAAGCAGATCCTTTTCAGTGGCTTATGAACATAGCTGCATTAAGAAAGAGAAAGGGTGTTCACAGCACAGTTGGAGCCTGATTATGTCAAAATAGCAAGCCATGGCCTCCGTGTTATCCATGTGGCCTGCCCTTGCACAGCACAATTAACCTCAGCCTCAAATTTTCTTCCCTTGAATCCTATACCTCTGCCATAGCAGGGCTCTTTTTCTTTTTTTTTTAAATTTATTTTTTTTATTTTTTTAATTTATTGCTTAAAGTAGGGCTCTTTTTCTTGATATCTCAATGGCTTGAGGTTTCTACTGATAGTTTTATGCTACTTTGGTGTCTATGACTTGATATTGTTTCTGAGTTCCTATCTTCGGCTTGATATTTGTCTTCATCTGAACCTGTCCGTGATTTGGCACTTATTCCATTTGATGTACAAATGAGCAAATGGAGGTAGTAATTGATTTCTGCTGGTGTTAGAGCTGTTGCTGTCTCAGTTTCTTTATTTGTCCTATTACCCTTCCCACCATTCAAACTAGACCTTAGCTTTCAGGGAAGGAAGCCAATAGCAGGAATGGGAAGAATATCAAGAACAGAATGAATTATGTTGACATAGAATTGATTTGGAAGGATAGCTGGCAGGACGGTTTTCTTTTCTCCCTATTTCTACTATTAGAAGAAAAAGAAAAATCTCTGTACTTGAAGAGAGGAAAGAGTTGGGAGTGAAGTAAGAGAGTGTGTGCCAGCGAGGGTCACTGAGAATAGTCTCCCCAGTGTTAGCTCCAAATTCGTTTTGAAGGGGTTGTTACCTGAAGAACATATCGGGGATCTGAAAGTCAGTGGAATCCTAGGAGATGGCAGCTCTTTGGTAATTCCCATGCTGCCATGGTGTGGGAGCAGGAAAATAAAATATGGATATCATGGGCAGAGGGGAATTTATACAACTCTATTACATTTTTGCTGTCCCAAGGAGTATGGGAAAGCACTTGAATTTTTCTTATACTCCTGAGATGGGGGGGGGGGGGGGGGGGTTAGCTGAGCGTATGTCAGAGATCTAGAAGGTCTTCTTAACCAAGACCAGAAAAAGCTCTTTTCAAACATTTGTTAGTCAGGCCCACTCACATTCACTTTGGCAAAGCAAGTCAGATGACATAACCCAAATTGAGTTGAAGTGGGGTGGATACAGGTAGATTCTTTGCAGTTTTAGTATGAGGAATCACAGCATCACAATGAAAGGGAATGGATTCAGGGAGAATGAAGATTTGGAGCCTTTGATACAATCTACCATAGCAGATAAGTGAGAAGAGGGTCATGATTAAGCATCTCAAAGTGACTGCTACATCAAGCTATGTTGGACCACTTTGAAGCCAGGCAGAAATATTTTAGGAAAAGATGGAGTAGAATATAAAGGTGATATTGGATGTACACATGGACAAGCATCCAGCTTCCATTAAAATTGCTTCATACTTTAGGATAATTGCAGGCATGATGTCCCAGTTAAAATATTGCAAAAAGTTGCTTAAAAAGTGTATTCATGTGTACCACCTTGGGTAATTAAAAAAAATACTAGCTGTAACTGAGTGTCCCAAACCCATTTCTTTTGTATGGTGGAAGAATGGTCAGCCAGTCTATTGAAAACCACATTAAGATACTTTGGGGTGCATAGACCATTGATCTTTATTTGCTATTCTATTGGTTAAATTTATTGCCAGGAAATGTCCTCTTTGGATCAACTCACTCAGTAGAATCAATGTAGTGGTCAGCATAAATTTCAGCCTGGAATTTCATAGTAGCCTTCTGTCCAGCCTCATTCCTTTCGTCCTGTCCATCTCCTTCTGTGACCTTAGGCCTACTCCATTAATTAGCCAATCCTGAATGCAATTTGTATTGTATTAGCACCACACTGGATGAAGTTCATGAGTGACCTATTGTTGTAGAACTGTTATTCCAGGGTGATTGGTTGCTGGAGAGTACCTAAGCCATTTCATTTCTAATCCCAAACCTTTTAACACTTGTCTGGTGAAAGCCTTTTATTTTGACACCTGTTTACCATCTGGGCAGTAGGGAGTCAAACAGCAAGTAAAAAAATTTAGCAGTTATATTTTCAAGACTAATTTCTAAGTTACCCCACTCCATATCCACACATCCTCTCTCTGTGCCTGTTTGCTATCCAACCTCTTATATCTCTGCAATGTCTTTCCTTCCACCCCATTTCTTCCAGCATTTGGCCAAGCATGTCTTCTCTTGTCTTTTAACTAGTCTCCTCCTGATTGATTCAAGCATGGCTTGGATGGACTTGGCATATTTTTCCAGGACCCTCAATCATTAAATAATCTATGAGATGCCCCGCATTGATGAGCTCGTGTGTGTGTGTGTGTGTGTGTGTGTGTGTGTGTGTGTGTGTGTTGCTTTGCAGCCATGGAAAGACCATGGTCAGAAGACACTCAGGATCCTAACTCTGTCCAGAGCCCTGATATGAGCACCAGCCCAGTCAACTAAGTTCATGAGAACATGTTCAGTCTTGTCAGTTCCTTTCCCCTGGGAACTGGATAGGCCTGTTTTTTGGGTTCTTTTATGATTGGTGGGAGTCCTGCTGTGAAAGACCTGATTGGACACAATTTAATGCTGCTGCTACCTGAGTGTCAGGTGTCACTTGCTATCAGAGCTTCCTCCCATGAATTTTCTCAATTCCCCAACTAGAGTCTCTCTGAGTTCTGTGCTTAGGATAATCCAGGTATCTCACTAGATCAACCACTATACCAGGTCACTTTCCCAATGTCTAGCCAAGGTAGTCCTAGCTTCATCTGCCTCTACTTTGCTTGTGTTGCTAGTGTTCCTCACTCTCCCCTGCTGGAGAGAATGACACTAGTAGAGAGATGGTCAGGCTGAGACCATAAAGGATAACATTGTCTCTTTCCGGATTCATACTCATAATCCTATCAACAACAACAATACAAAGCTAAGATGCCTCAGGTAAAAAATCTGAGCTGCAGGTGGACAGAAAATCTGAAAATGAGAGATTGCAAAATATTTTCTTAAAAACCCCAATCTACAGAGACGATTACTCTTTACTATTTACTGAAATGTCAGTGCTCTCTAAAGCTCTCAAATACCCATCCTGGTGATTAAGAAATCAATACTTAACATGCAAATCTGAAAGCTCTAGGCAAATTGAATATTAATTACTGACTTCATAAGTGGAGGCTGCTCAGCAGTATGAAAATAGTTCAGGATAATTAGGATTTAACAACCTTCAGACATAAAGAAAATATATACAGGGTTCTTGATGAATGACTTCATTTTTATTTCATTATTGTATTATAAACATTCTGGGTTTTTCAAAGACCAAGGAGAGACAGAAAAAGGGTGGTTTTGAATATTTAGTATATATCATGGTAACAACTTCCTTCCCCTTCCTCCACTGAAATCCTTTGGGAATTTAAGTTAAGTCCCATAGTCTAAGATTGCAAGGTGACTGTGTTAGCTCAGACACAAGTACTACTATAAAACTGGGAAAAAATGACAATGATGAATGGTTAAAACAAGTCACTATTTCAGATCACCTCATTGCACTGTAATACTTGTATTAAATGATCACCTGGGTATCACTTCCTTCCTTTTCAGCTTCTAATCTCATATTTCAGCCACTGTTATTTTTAGGATCTTCTAGCTTCACCTCTTCTTGGTATGGTATGTTGGCTTTCTTTCCTGGCTTCACCTGCTCTTGGTTTCTGGCATTCACACATGGCAAGGTCCTCATTTCCTGGCATCTGGCCACGTGTGTGGTTGGTATTTCCTGACATCCTCCCTGGCAGTCTACATCTAAGTTTCTTCCCCCTTTTGTGTCTAGTATTTGCTGACCATCACCAATTCAAATTTAGCTTTTTAATAGAATTTTTGGTTGAAAGGTAACATCCATACAGGAAAGCACATAAATTTAAATGAGTTTAGTGAATTTTCACCAAGGAAACACACTCATGTAACCACTAACCAAGTTAAAAAAAAATGTTAGCAACACCTCTAAAGACATCCAATGCCACCTTCCAGTCATTATCCCCACTCTTCTTCTTCAAGATAAACATATAACTTTGAATTTAACATCATAGATTTTCAAGTGTTTTGAGCTATATAACTGTATGAATAGAATTACCCACTATCCACTATGCCTTGCTTCTTTTATTCAATTTCACGTTGTGAGATTTGATGATGATGTTGCATAGAGCAAGAGTTCACTCATTTTCATTGTTATATTCTGTTGTATGATATACTGCAATTTCATGATCCATTCTATTATTGATGGGCATTTAGGTGTCTCTACCATTTGATGAAATTGCTAAATCATGGGTTATGAATACAGTTAACTTTTGTAGACATTGCCAGTTTTCTACAGCGGTTGTACAAATTTGAATTTCCTGCAGCAAGATCTGAAAGTTCCAGTTGCCCCATGTCCTTGACAACAATTGATAGTGTTTTTCTTTTAAATTTCAGCCATTCTTTTGGGTGGACTTTGGTATATAATTGTAGTTTTAACTGGCATTTACTTGGAGAACATCTTTTCATGTGTTCGTTGGTGATTTAAAAATCCTTTTCTGTTTGGCTATCTGCCTTTTTCTTATTTTTTTAAAACACATTCTCTGTATATTCTTGCTACAGTTCTTTGTAGGTTATATATCCATATTGCAAATATATTTTACCAGCCTGAGGCTTGCTTTTATATCTGTAATGCTCCTGTGTATGTCTTTTCTTTTCATAACTAGAATTTCGAAATTTCAGTGTAGTTGATTTATCAATCTTTTTCTTGGTGAGTAGTAATTTTTGTGCCTGTTTAAGAAATATATGGCAACCTCAAGGTCATAAAGATATTTCTCTGTGGTCTCTTCTAGGAGAAGTTTTGCTTTGTCCTTTACATTTAGATACATAATGCATTCAGGTAGATTATTTTGGTATGGTGTGTGGTATGATGAGGTATTGTATGTGCCAACATACATTTTTCCATATTTAAATTTCAGGCTAGGTGAGTTAACACATCAAAATCCAGGCTGAAATATAATTTCCCAGCATTCCCTTTCTAGTATATTTCTAGTTAGGGTGGGCTACAGGGGACACTGTCTCATGAAAGTTGGAGCACAGAAGGGAGGTGATGGCCATTTTGTAGTATTGTCCCAGTTATATTCTTCCAGTTGTTCACTCATATGTAAAACTAAAAATACTTTTAGAAAAAGATAGGTTCTAAAGATTTCTTCATATGGTTTATTCTAAAAGTTTTATAGTTTTACATTCTGCTTTTCAATTTTCAATCCATTCAGAGTTGTTTTCTGTATGAGGTTTAAGTGGAAGTGGTTTTGCTTTTTGTTTGTTTGTTTTACCTATGGCTGTCTGGGTAAATCACCAACGAACATGTGAAAAGATGTTCTTCAAGTAAATGCCAGTTAAAACTACAATTATATGCCAAGGTCCACCCAAAAGAATGGCTAATTAAAAGAAAAACAATATCAAATGCTACAGCATGGTTCTTTGGAAAGACTATCCTTTCTCCATTGAGTTGTTTTTTTACCTTTGTTTTGAAAGCAATTGGGTAAATTTCTGTGGGTCTGTTTCTCAGTTTTTATTCTGTTCCCTTGATGTATGTGTCTTTTCCTCTACCAATACTACATAGTCTTGATTACTGTCACTACATAATAAATATTACAATTGGGTAGAGTGACTTCTTCCCCTTTATTCATCTTTTTCAAATTGTTTTAGTCATTCTAATGCTTTGTCCTTCCATACACATTTTAGAATGAACTTGTCCATGTCCTCAAAAACCTTGCTGAGATTTTGATAGGAATTCATTAAACCTAAATATTATTTTGTATGAGAATTGACCTTTTTACTGTGTTCAATTTTTAAATATGTGAGCACAGTATTTCCATTTATTTATATCTCTTTTTCAGAGTTTTGTAGTCTTCAGCACACAAACATTATACATATTTTATAACAGCATATTTTATATTACCTATTAATGATTACAAATGGTATTTTATTTTTAATTTCATTTTTAATGTTTTCATTTTTACTACATAGAAATAAAATTGATTTTTGATTGTTCATTTATTTTGTTTATTAGATTTCACATATACGTGAAATATTTATCTTCTCTGTCTGACTTACTTCACTTAGCATAATACCCTCTAAGTCCATCCTTGTTGTTGCAAATGGTAAGATTTCATTCTGTTTCATGGCTAAGTAATAAACCATTGTATATATGCACCACTTCTTCTTTATCCAGTTGTCTGTTGATGGACATTTAGGTTGCATCTATATCTTGGCTATTGTATATGAAATGCCCTTCTTTGTCTCCTATTATAGCCTTTGTTTTAAAGTCTATTTTATCTGATATAAGTATTACTACTCATGTCACTCTTCCTCCAAGTTAGCACAGTGCAGCATTAAGAGAAATGCCCTCAATACCTGTGTTCTCCCTTGGTGGGGAGAGAGAGCAAAGTGAACGTTCAACTTCCTCAGACCTTTGGGATGTTACCCAAGAGGCCCAGCTCTTTCATACCTCACCCAGAACATGGGAGGAATAAGAAAAAAAAGAAAAGGGGTGGGACTCTTAACAACCAGCATGCACAGATCTCAGTAGCCAGTCCTCTGCCTCTGGTAATGGACCCATCTGTGGTGGACACTGGCACCTAGCCCTCCCAGAATCTCTGGCCAGAATGAATGGCGAACTGTGTTCCTTGCCAACGTTGTGGTTACTAGAGGTGGAGGCTGGGGCAGGGGTAATTGAAGGAAGGTGGTTAAAGGCAAAGCTTCCAATTATAAGATAAATAAGTACTAATAATGTAATGTACAGTATTGTGACTGTATATTACATTACTAGTTAACAGTTAACAGTGTATTTAACATTGCTGTATGGTATTCCACAAAGTTAAGACAGTAGACCCTAAGGGTTCTTGATATAAGAGGAAATTTTTTCTTTCCATTGTTTCTATATGATATGATGGATTTTAACTAAACCTATTGTAGTAATCATTTCACAGTACATGTAAATTAAGCCATCATACTGTACACCTTAAACTTATACAGTGATGTATGTCAACTATTTCTCAATAAAACTGGGGAGGGGGGATGTTACAAAACAGAGAACAATGAATCTTCAGAGTCTTTACACTAATAACAAACTATCAGAAAGAGAAATCAAGAAAACAATCTCATTTACAATTGTATCAAAGGTTATAAAATAACTAGGAATAAATTTACCTAAGGAAGTGAGAGACCTGTCTATTGTACACTACAGTACATTAATAAAAGAAATTGAAAAAGACAGAAATAAGTGGAAAGATATTTCATGCTCGTGGATTAGAAGAATTAATATTATTAAAATGGTCATGCTACCCAAAGCAATATATAGATCCAATGCAATATCTATCAAAATTTCAGTGATATCCCTGGCTGGTTTTTCTCAGTGGTTAGAGCATCAGTATGAAGACTGAAAGGTCACAGGTTCGATTCCAGTCAAGGACATGCACTCGGTTGCAAGCTCGATCCCTGGCCTCAGTCCGGGCACAGGTGGGAAGCAACCAATCAATGTGTCTCCCTCATGTTGATGTTTCTCTCTGTCTCCCCCCCTCCTTTCCACTCTTTTTCTTTAAAAAAAATGAATGGAAAAAGTATGCTCAGGTGAGGATTAATAAAAAATAATTTCAGCGACATTTTTCACAGAAATAAAACAAACCATACTAAAATTTGTATAGAACCACAAAATACCTTAGATAGCCAAAGCTATCTTCAAAAAACAACAACAAAACAGGAGGCATCAGGCTTCCTAATTTAAAACTATATTACAAAGCTATAGTAATTAAAACAGTATAGTATTGCCAAAGAAACAGACACATAGATCAATGGGACAGAATAGAGAGCCCAGAAATAAGCCCCACATCTGTGGTCAATTAATTCATGACAAAGGAGCCAAGCCAATACAATGTGGAAAGTACAGGCTCTTCAATAAATGGTGCTGGGAAAATTGAGCACCCACATGCAAAAGAATGGAACTGGACCACCATCTTACACCTTGCACAATATTTAACTAAAAATGAATTAAAGACTTGAATGTGAGACCTGAGACTATAAAATTCCTAGAGGAAAACTTAGGTGGTAAGCCCTTGACATAGATCTTGGTGATGATTTTTTTTTAAAAATCTGACAGCAAAAGCAACAATAAACAAGTGTGATTACATCAAGTTAAAAAGCTTCTGCACAGTAAGGGAAACCATCAACAAAATAAAAAGGAGAAATGGAAGAAAATAACTGCAAATCACATATCTGATAAGGGGCTAATATCCCAAATACACAAAGAACTCATACAACTTAATAGCAAAACAAACAAACAAACACCAAAACCCCAAACAACCCCCCCCCAACAATTCCATTAATAAATGGGCAGAAGATCTGAATAGATATCTTTCCAAAGAAGACATAAAAATGGCCAACGGGTACATGAAAATATACTCAATATAATTAATCATGAGGGAAATGCAAATCAAACCCACAGTGAAACATTACTTCATACCTGTAACAATGGCTATTATAAAAAAGAGGAGATAAGTGTTGATGAGGATGTGGAAAAAAAGGAACTGTTGGTGGGAATGTAAATTGGTGCAGCCAGTATCGGAAACAGTACGGAAGTTCCTTAAAAAATAAAAAATAGAACAACTATATGATCTAGCAATTCCACTTCTGGGTACTTATCTAAAGAACACAAAAACACTAATTTGAAAAGATATATGCACCTCATGTTCACTGTGGCATTATTTGCAATAGCCAAGACATGGAAACACTCTAACTGTCTATTGATAAATGAATGGATAAGGAAATCACACTCCCCAGTTTCAAGGGTTATTATAATGCTACAATTATCAGAAGGGCATGTTATCTTAACATGAAGAGACACATAGAAATATTCATCTATAAAAAAAGAAGGAAATCTTGCCATTTGCGATAACATGAATAGATCTCAAGGGCGTTATGCTAAGTGAAATAAGTCTGATAGAGAAAGACAAATATTGTATGATATCTCTTATATGTGTAATCTAAAAATAAAGCTTATAGATACAGAGAACAGATTGGTGGTTGCAAGAGGAGGTGCTGAAGGTGGGAAGTGGGAGAAATGGGTGAACTTTTTAAAAAAAAGTTTTTATTGATTTCAGAGAGAGGAAAGGAGAGGGAGAGAGAGGTAGAAACATCAATGACGAAAGAGAATCATTGATTGGCTGCCTCCTGCATGCCCCCTACTAGAGATTGAGCCAAAGGTCAGGCATGTGCCCTGACTGGGAATCAAAATGTGACCCCCTAGTTCATGGGTCCATGCTCAACCACTGAGCCACACTGACTTGGCGGAACTTTTTTTTTTTTTTTTTTTAGTTTAAACAAATTGAATAATTAAAAAAAGAAAAATATGAAACACTATTGAAAACAATGAAAGAAAAATAAATAAGTTGAGATATATTCCTTGTTCATTATCAAAGGCACAATATTATTAAGATGTCACTTCTTTTTAAATTGATTTAGAGTCAGTGAATCCCAATAAAAATCTCAGCAAGCTATTTTGTAGATATCGGCAAACTCATTTTAAACATTGAGTAGTCTAGACAAAACTGATGAAGAACAAGTCGATGAATTCACACTTTCCCAGTTCCAAGATTTATTATAATGCTACAATTATCAAAAGAGCATGTTATTTTAAAATGAATAGACACATAGATAAATGAAACAAAATAGAGTCCATGAATAGAACTGTGCAAATACAGTCAACTTGATCTTGGTCAGAAGAATAAAGACACATCAACACAGAAAAGATAGTCTTTAGTTATCATCAACAAATGATGAGAGTACAAACGGACAATCACAAGGAATTAAATGAACAAAGATACAAACTTTGCACCTGGGACACAAATGACCTCAAAATCATTCATTGCCTTAAATATAAGATGCAAAGCTGTAAAAATTAGAGTGGGGAACTTATTGGAAGATTCTTGTGAAGCTAAGCATAGTGTCACCATGTGGCACAGCAATTGTGCCCTCTGTTGTGAAAATGTTAAAACCACTGAGAACACACATAAGGCAGAGTTATTAACAATGGGCAAAGCCTGGAAGGAACCACTGTAGGTGAACCACAACCCAGTGAGGCATAGTAGGTGGAGACACTTGAGGTACACATGGACTTCAGGCACAGGGTAAGGAAGCAGGGGTTCAGACAGGGGCTAGCTAGAGGAACCGTAAGTGAAAGCACTGGTTGCCCAGATGGACTGGAGTCACAAGAACATAGACATACATGAACTGGTAAGGCTGAAGCATGGGGTGGAATAGGGATGGAATAGGATGCAGACATATGGAGTGAGACATTGGAGGCCTGGTATTAGGTGCAGGCACAGGAGATAGAGACACCCAAGGAAGGATATGTGCTGCAGGTACAGGGGAAATTGACACCAGTTGCCTGACTGGTTTTAGGAACAGGAGATGGAGACTCATGTGGGTTGGCAAGGGCTGCAGGAACCAAGAAAAAGAAACAAACACCATCCTGCTGCAGATAGCCTTTGTGGATGTGCTCCCTGTCTTCTTACCTGGGCCAGGTTGATGAGTTGGAACCTGCTTTATCTCTGTGACAGGAGTTCTCATGAGTTCTGCCATTCTTTCTCCTTTCTGGTCATAGGAAACCTGACTTCTAATAGCACCAAAGACTGAATTACTGGTGTCAGGTTTTGTGCAATGCATGTTATATAGACTAATAAAGGCTTGAATATATAAACAAATGGAAAAAATCAGTTGTGTTTCTATACACTAACAATGAACTAACCAAAAAAGAAATTTACAATAGCATGAAAGAGAATAAAACACTCAGGAATAAATTTAACCAAGGAGATGGAAGACTTGTACACTGAAAACTGTAAAGTACTGATGAAAAAAATTAAAGAGGACACAGATAGATGGAAAACACCCTCTGTTTATTGTTTATGGGTGGGAAGAATATTGTTAAAATAGCTATACTACCCAAAATGATCTACAGATTCAATGTAATCCCTATCTAATGGAATTTTTTTACAGAAATATAGAAAAATTCTAAATTTACTATGGAACCATGAAAGAGCCCGAATAGCTAAAATAATTTTAAGTAAGAACAACAAAGCTGGAAGTATCACACTTTCTGATTTCAAAATATAAAAATATAGTCATCAATATAGTATGATACTAGCATAGACATATAGACCAATAAAGCAGAATGGATAGCACAGAAATAAACCCATGTGTATACAAGTCAACTGAAATTCAACAAAGATGCCAAGAATACACATTAGGGAAAGGATAGTCTCTTCAATAAATGGTCTTAGGAAAACTAGATATCCGCAAGTAAAAGAATGAAATTAGACCCTTATCTTACATCATGCACAAAAATCAACTCAAAATGGAATAAAGACTTAAGTGTAAGATCTCAAACTATAAAACTAGAAGGAAACGTAGGCAAAAAGCTTCATGACATTGGTTTTAGCAATGATTTCTTGTTCATGACATCAAAAGCACAGGCAATCAAAACCAAAATAGACAAATGGGATTACATCAAACTAGGAAGTTTCTGCAGAGCAAAGGAAACAGTCAGCAAAATGAAAAGGCATGCTATGGAATGGGAGAGAATATTTGCAATCCATATATCTGACAAAGGGGTTAATATCCAAAATATATAAGGAACTTCTAAAACTCAATAGCAGGAAAAGAAATAAGCTGACTTAAAAATGGGGGAAAACTGAATAAACAATTGTCCGGAGAAAACATACAGATGGCCAACAGGTAAATGAAAAGGTGCTCAACATCACTAACCATAAAATGCAAATCAAAATCACCATGTGATATCACCCTATCCATGTTGGGATGGCTATTATGAAAAAAACACCCCAAAATATAAGTGTTTCAGGGATATGGAGAAAAGGAAACCATTGCATATTGTTGGTAGGAATATAAATTGGGACAGCTACTTTGCAAAACAGCATGAAAGTTCCTCAAAAAATTAGAAAGACTGCCCAGCTAGTGTGTCTCAGTGGTTGAGTGTCAACCTATGAACCAGGAGGTCACAGTTCTATTCCCAGTCAGGGCACATGCCCGGGTTTCGGGCTTGATCCCTAGTAAGGGGTGTGCAGGTAGCTGATCAATGATTCTCTCTCATCATTGATGTTTCTATATCTCTCTCCCCGTCCCTTCCTCTCTGAAATAAATAAAAATATATTTTAAAAAATTAGAGAGTTCTATGTAATCCAGCAATCCCACCTTTGGGTATACAGAAGTGAAATTGCAATCAGGATCTCAGAGAGTTTTCTGTAGTCCCATGTTCACTGCAGATTTATTCACAATAGGCCAGACATGGGAGCAAATCTAAATGTCCATCAGTGGATAGATGGGTAAAGAAAATGCGGTTTATACATACAATGGAATATCATTTAGGCTTTAAAAGGAAGGACATCCTGCTGTTTGCAACAATGTGAAGGAACCTGGAGGAAGGACATTACGCTAAGTGAAATAAGCTAGACACAGGACAAACACTAGGTGATAGCACGTATAGGAGGAATTTAAAGTAGTCAAATTCACAGGCACACAGAATGGAATGGCAGTTGCCAGAAACAGAGGGGAGGGAGAGATAGGGAGGTATTAGTCAAAGGGTACAAAGTTGTAGATATACAAGGTGAATAGTATGGCAAAGTGCCTATAGTTAACAGCACTATGTATGCTTAAACATTTGCTGAGGAAGTAGATCTCAAGTTAAGTATTCTTATCACACAAATAAAGAGGGCAGTGGGAAACTTTTGAAAGTGATGGATATGTTGATGGCAAAGATTGTGGTGATGGTTTCATGGGTGTATACTTATCTCCAAAATGATCAAGTTGTATACGTTAAATATGTTCAGCTTTTTGTATGTCAATTATACCTCAACAAGTGTTTTCTTTTCTTTTCAAAAGGATGGTGAAAGTGGACGCCTTGCCTTCTTCCCAATCACAGGGAGAAAGCATTCAGTCCTTCACCATCTAGTAGAAATGGTGTAGTAGGTCCTAGGCACTATTGAGTGTCTGGGCTTGTTGAACCACAAAATCATTGCAGCCCCAAATTCCTCCTCCCTGTCCCCTTCCTGACTCTGCTTGCAGGGAGGATTCTCATGTGTGACTAATTGGGGTTTTAATGCTGGAGAGAAAAACTCACCAAGGCTTCATCAATAGGCTAAGGAAACCGCATGCAGGAGGCCATCCTGTCTGCAAGTTCAAGATTGGGTTTGGACTCTTTGGCCTTCTTTTGACCCTGTAGACAGAAGAGGCACGATCAGGGAAAGGGATGGCATCACTTGGGCTCAGCTTGGGTGGCACTCTAAACAAGTAAGTAAGGCTTGGATCGATGGGCAAGCACAAGATGGAGCATAGGATGTCGAGTCTTACAAACTCATAACCCCTTGTCTACATTGGCCGGCAGAGTTAGCCCGGCACACTTCTAACCAAAGAAAGGAATGAAGGAAAGTACAGCCAGGAGAAGCTGAAGAGCTGGTCCTTTGTTGTGTCTTATGTCTTTTAATCATTAGTGCAACAAGGCAAGCTGTTTTGTGTGTGTGTGTGTGTGTGTGTGTGTGTGTGTGTGTGTGTGTGTGTGTTTAAATCTTTCCGTTCTTTAAAAACATTTTAGCTTTAAAATATGAGGCAACCAAGCTTTTGGGGATGGGGAAGGATGCTAAGTAACTGGCTCAAAGCCACACAGCTAAGAAGTGGCAGAGTAAGGACTCAGACTCAAGTCTGAAAACCCAGGGCCTTTTCACCTTATCAAGCTGCCTCACTTAGTGGCTGGCGTGTATTGTAAGCTGGACACTAAACTAGAAACCGACTTTAATCCATCTTTCCTGTTCCTCAGGTTGTAAAAACACATTTTAAGAAGTTGGGGAGAGCAGTGCCTGCTGAGTCAGTCACTGGGGCAGAGACAATAGTGGTGCCTGAGGGTGTCCCATCACATCTGTGGACACACGTTCCTGTTTCCTGTCTGAAGGGAAAATGCCACAGAAGGAGTGGGTGCGATGTCGCCCTCTCTCCCAGTTACCTTATCTGATGAATGATTTAGGAAGGAGACATCTCAGAGAGGCCCACTTTAATTACACCCATGAAAGAGGAGCTGCTGAAAGTGCCTCTGCTGGATTATTTATGAAGATGGAGGGGAAAGAGGCTTGGAAATAAAGAATTGTAAAGAAGAGGAAGCAAGTGATGCAAAGGCGAGGAGAAAGAAAGGGATGGGAGAGGGGAGGGAGGATGAGAAAGAAGCCAGGACTGTTGCTGCTTTTGGGGTGTGGAGTGGGGACGTTGGTAAGGTCAGGGGGAGAAGAAGGCAGCTGGGAAGTGCTGAGTGAATGGCTGGCTGCTTTCTGTCATCATTACAAACCATTGCAGAAGGGATCTCAGCTTCTGCTGAGAAGAGATACATTTCTGTTGATGCTCATGTTCAGGTTGACCCCAGCTGATAATGGAGTGACCTTCTGTCCACCCTTATGGTTCTGCATGGGAGAATTCCACAAGGTGAAATTGTCCTGTGGGACTTGGTCTTTCTTAAGTGACCTTCCCCATACTTCCTCTGGGACCTTCCTCTGATCACCATTCCCTCGCCCTGCTTTTTAAAAAATTTTAGTTATCCCCTCTCCTTAGGGTCCTTCTCTCTCAACTTGAAAACAGAACTTCCTTTCCTTAAGTTTGATTAACCTCTGTAAGCCTCAGTTTGCTTGGATGTCAAAATGGAGCTAGAGCCGGCTCCCTTACATGACTTTGAGGGGTGGAATTAGGCAGTGTTGTGTAGCACAGCCAGTTTCCAGGAGGTTTCCATTACTGGGTGTGTCTCTCCTTCCTTGTTTTTCTGTCTTCCTTTGAAAAGTGTGCTGTTCAATATGGTGGCATTAGCCACAGGAGGCTACTGACACTTGAAATGTGGCTGGTCCAATCTGAGAGGGGCTGCCTCTGTGTGAAGCATCATGATTGCATCCTAACACCTGCAAGTCCCTTACTGGTCATTCTTACCCTGGTCTCATGATTCATGTTACATGTATTTCCTTCTGAGATAGTTCTAAAGTGAATTTTATATATGTCACGTGGCATACACACATATTTAAAGTAATAGCTTTATTGAGATATAATTTACAGGCCATAATGTTTATCCCTTTAAAGTATACAATTCAGTGGTTTTAGAATATTCAGAGTTGTGTGACGATTACCATGATCTAACTCCAGGACATTTTTATCACCCCAGAAAAAACACTGTTCCCATTCCAGTGTCTTCTCATTCTCCCATTTCCTTAGCCCCTGGCAACCACTAGTCTGCTTTCTGTCTCTATGGATTAGTCTACAATCCATGAGTATTTCATATTAAATGGAGTTATACAATATGTGACCTTTTCACATAGCTTTTATATGAGAACATCCCAATTATAATCTCCACATCTGGTGACAATCCATGCAATGTATTTTGTGTGATGTAGTGACAAGCAAGTGCATGGAAATGTAATTTTATTTATATACATGTACCCTTATGACCACGTTGTTGTTTTTTTTAAAATATATTTTTATTGATTTCAGAGAGAGGAAGGGAGAGGAAGAGAGAGAAACATCAATGATGAGAGAGAATCATTGAACAACTGCCTTCTGCACTCCCCCAAATGGGGGATCGAGCCCACCACCTGGGTATGTGCCCTTGACCAGAATTGAACCTGGGACCCTTCAGTTCGCAGGCCAACACTCTATCCACTGAGCCAAACCGGCTAGGGCCCCTTATGACCACTTTGGAAAATATTGTCTCCATTTCACAGGTGAGGAACCTAAAGCACAGAGAGGTTATGTAGTTGCCTAGGGTCACATTTCTATTAAATGGAAGAGCTGGGACTTAGACTCAGATTGCTTTTCCCCCTAAATCCCCAATAGAGGTACGTGGGGATCTTTTTCTTCTTCTCTCCTCTGAACCAAGCAGAGTATCTGATACTCATGTATATGTTTGTGAAATGGATGAATAATTCAAGGAATGAATCAGCTGAGTTATCAGGTGATGGGGAGAGGGGAATGGCCTCAGAACCCCAGGTATTAACCTGCCAGACCTCAGGCTGGCGTTGCTGTGGCTGCTGCTGAGCAGACCCAGCAGGCCTTGTCACCCATGCTGTGTAGTACATGCTGCCTGCCCGCCCTGGGATGCTCGGCTATTAATCCTGGCTCTCCTCCTCCCTGGGCCATTAGTGTGTCACTGGGGTGCAACGGTGAAACCTCCCAGGGCACTCTCGGGGGCGGCATGCTTCAGGAGGACAACTCCCTACAAATCAGGATGGATGGACATAGGAGCCACTGTCTGCTTGGGCCACTTAGAGTAATTTAGCGTATGAATTGTTTTCTCAGCTGGAGACAGTGTGGGTGTCTTGGTTTTCATTTGTGCTTCATTGTACATATTACCTCATGTGGAAAATTAACAGGCTTTAACCCCTCTGCACGGCCCAGGCTGGAGCAATGGACAAGGCTCCTGTATAGAATGCAAAAGCTTAGGGTAAGAAGAAGGCTGACCACAGGGTCAGGGCAAGGGGAGACCCTCATCCCAGGTACCTGGGAGCATGTCCAACCTCCATGTGGACCCCTCAGCCCCAGGGGCACCAGAAGGGAGCCCTGTGCAGTTCCCTGAGATCTGGGGCTTTCTGGTGACTGTGCTGTGCAGCCAGGTGGGAAGGTAAATTAGACAAAACAAACAGGTTAATAGGCGCTCCAGACACTGGCAAGGGTGCCCCAGAATTTCTCCCAGAATTCTGGGAACACCTTATTTATCCTTTGTTTCTGACAGTCTCTTCCCTATTACGTGTGACACCATCTTCTGTCCTACATGTCATATCACTTGCTTAAACTTCTAGTGCAAAGGTCCTCTGGCCTCCCCTGCTTACCGACCCCTCCTGCCCTGCTCTCCCAGCTCGTCTGGTCCTGCTCCTCATTACTCTCGCTATTCTAGACACACTGACTTTTCGTTCTTCCCTGCGTCATTCAGCCTCGCGTCTTTGTACACAGTTTCCTCTGCCTTGCACACCTTATTTTTTCTCAGAGCCAAACTCCATTCAGTTTAAATGTCACTTCCTTGGGGAAGTGTTTTCTGATTTCACACCTCTCACCTCAAACCATTATATATGGTCTCAGTCTGCTATATTTCCCTATTAATAGCATTTGTCAAAACTGCAATTAAATACTTAGTCTGTAATTAGTTGTTTAATGACTGCCTTTCCTGCTATACTGTTGGCTCTGAGAGAGCAGAGACTGTGTCAGTCTCATTCACCTTTGTATCTCCAGGGTCGAGCACATTGCCTTGGGTGGAGTAAGTCCTCAAAAATGTTTTGGATGAATGAATAGCTTTCTTGTTAGGTTGTGGTTTTTTTTTGTTGTTTGTTTGGTTTTTTTTTTTTTTTTTTTTTTTTTTTGCCTTAGAAGGAGGTTTTTTTTTCTGAGATTTAAACTTGGCATTTCCAGGAGCAACTAATTACTAAGTACATTTAGTTCTGAGAATCATGTTATAATCCACATATAAGCCAAAGTACCACACACCACAGGCTAATCTTAGAGCAGTGTCACAAACAAAGGAGCACAGTTCAATACCAAAATAAATGCCCCTTCCGCTTCTAGCTCATTTTTCTCTCCCTGCCCTGACCTCTAATTTCTACGCTTTATTAGGCAGATTGACTCAGGCTTCTTGATTGAGCTGGGTATGCAATGGTAGTCCTTACCTGTCACAAACTTGTAGTTTGATTACATAAAAGGTTCTTGGTATAGTCCAGGCAAGAGATTATGGTAATTTGGAAACCAATGAGGTAAACACATTTAAGATATATTTTAGGAGGTAAAATTGAGGAGGGGTATCAAGGATGTTAGGGCTGACACTCCATATTAGCCATAATCCAGATGATTTGTCCAAGTTGTTCATGGAATTTCGTCATCCTATTTTCTGGGGATTAATTGTAAAATGGTCATGTGATTTAGTGCTGTCTGTTTCTGAGACATGAGAAGTCCAATGGAGACTTTGGGGAAAGAATCACCTTCCTCTTAAAGAGAGAGAACCACAGAGGGGAACAATATCATTCTTTTGCTGAATGTGAACCAAGAACATCTTCTCTGACTGACTACTTGTATCTCTGACTACTACTGCTACAAGACTGGAGGGGACAGCCACGGGAAGGCAGGTTATGGGAAGAGCCTGAGCCCTGGCGGACATCACTGAGTTGCTGATGCAGTGCGCCGGAGCCCACCCTCCCTGGAATTGTGGGTATGTGACATAAAGAACTTCCCAGTCTTTAAGCCGTTTGGCTGGATTTTCCAGAACTTGCAGCAGAAAGCATCCTGAATGATGGGGAAGAGCAGTGGAAGCTCAGTGGGCACAAAGGTGTCTTTGTCTTGCTGGAAGATTTCCAGTCACAGGGCCCACCTCCCAGGGCTGGGGCTCCCAGTTTCCCTCTGACCTGCTCAGAGATGGAGCTGAGGCAGCAGGTGGAGGCCTCACTACCCATAGTTGGGAAGGGGTGGAGAATGACCCAGATCAAACAATAAATAGTGAATTCCTCTCTTGGGCTTTCAATCTGCATTGAAATGGGAAGATGGTTACTTACTGATTTATTTGTTTTTCACCAGCTTATGTTCTAGACTTACTCTTCTTAGATCATGTATTTTTGAGGCATTTCCTCCCCAAAGAAATACTGTATTACAGTAACAGTAATAGAAATTAACATATAGAAAAGGATAAAAAAAATCTCTTATCCCACAACCAGCACAAACTGTTTTCTTTGCCCATGCTTCCTTAAAATTCTTGTTCATATTAAAAAAAAATGTGCACAATGGTAGTCATATCCAGGCATCATTAATTTTTTATTGAGGTATGACATTTGTGCTGCGAATTGCCCATATCCGTACAGCTTGATGATTTTTCACATGTGTTCACTTTTGTAACCACCGCTCAGTTCAAGATACAAAACACTTGACTGGGTATCATTTTGCAGTTTTATTTTAAAATTTAATGTCATATCAGAATCATGTTACCCTGCTGTTTATCCTAAGAATTTTTTAGTATGCTACATGGTCTTCATACTGATGACCATAAAGCCTTTAAAACTTCAATCAAATGGCTGTGTCACAGATATCTGAGCCAACCCACATTACTGGACACTAAGATTGTTTAAAATTATTCTATATCATAAATAATGCTTCAGTGCTCTGTACAGTAGAGGTCAGAAACTGGAAGCCTGGAGCCTGGATTCTGCCCACATACCCATTTTGTTAGTATCTTACAATGTTGGCACACAATATTTTTAAGAATACAGTATTTGAAAAAATTAAAAAAAAAGACTATCTAAATTTTGTTGTAGACTTGTAAAACTTGAGAGAACTCACATGCAAATCTAGATTTCTTGATTCCTTGATAAAGCAGAAGGTCTGGTCTGGTCACACGGTCTACACCCCAGGAGTGGCAGTCATGTGCAGACGAAGGGACTACCTTCCTTAGAAGAACATGCTCCCAGTTTGCCACAGTCCCTGTGATTCCTTATTTTTCAGGCCTGTTCACTAATTAACAGCATCTGCCTTGGCCCAGTAGGCAATTGAATTTGCTATTCCTGGCATATGGCTTCTTTTCCCCTGATGCTTATAAAGATGTCATTTATGCATAAAGTAGTTGACAACTCCAAGAAAATAATAAATAGAAGCACTTTCAGAAGAGCATAGTGAAGAAGAGCCTGCCTATTGTATCCAGGGCACCCTAGTAGCAATCACAGCTCATGACTTTGGTCCAGTCACATCTTCTGTGGGCTTCAATTTTCTCAGGCTTCAGGTGAGAATACGACTCCCCCACTTCATGGAGCAATTGTGAAGCTCTACTAGAGCATAGCACACAGTAGGCAATCAGTAAACGGTGGCTAAGTAAAAAAAAAATCTATTGAAAATGTTGATTGATTCAATTCTAGTTCTTAAAGAGGAACTAGAACATTTACTTTTATAAAAATAAGATTTAATTTCCTCTGAATTTTTGTAGTTCATTCAAAAAGTCTTCAGAGGTTGTATAAAGTTTTAATAACAGCACCAATAATAATGATAATTGGATAGGATTAAATAAAGCTGTGTCTGAGTGTCTAAAGAGTGGCCTTCATACTATGATTTAATTGAAGTTGTAAATTAAAAGTGTGCTTTTAATTTACCCACCATATTAAGGAGGCTACAATGGGAGAGAGAGGGTCCTTAACATTGTTGTTTGAGCTGATACTTTTTTTAGGAGGATCATGATTGCCAGCTACTCCGTTTGGGCCTTTTCCAGTTGATTTTAACAGGTCCAGAGATTCTTTGAGGAGAATCTCTAATAATACAGAGGCTTGCCTCCAGAATTTTGAGAGCTTAGTGATTGACCTCCATATAAGAAACCTTTCCTAGAAGATGATTTGTCTTTCTCTGGTTCATGGTCCCACCATCTACTGGAAACGTAGGAGTCATATTTACCTTGTTTTTCTCCTCCACATCCAATCTATCAGTAAGCCTATCAATTCTCCTTCCTAAATATCTCTCAGTTCAATTTACTTCCCATCCATAGCAATACCACCCTCACTTAAGCCACAATGCACCCTATCCCTAAACAGCAAATAAGGTGATCTTTTAAATACGCAACTCAATTCATCTCACCCTACTTCTCAAAATACTTCCATGACTCCTATTTCACTTCAAACAAAATCCAAACTCCTTATTATTGCACCCAGGGCTCTGTGTGATCTGTCCCCAAATTCATCTCATACAAGGCTCCCCCTTTCTCATTATACTCCAGCAACATTGATCATCTTTCACACCAAGTTCTTACCTAGCCCAGAGACATTGCACATGCCTTACTTCTGCCTGCCATCCCAGCTCCTACCCCAAGTTCTTCAGCTCTCTTTATAAGGTTGGCTTCTTCAGGGCCCAGGTTCAAAGTCACATTGCCATCCTAGGGAAGCCCTTCATTATCTTTTCTTACAGCATCCTCTTCCTCATACCCCTCACACACTCTGTAATGACTTCGTTTCCTAGTTGTTAGCCTGTTTCCCCATACTAATGTAAGTTTCACAAGAACTGAAATCAAGACTCTCTTATTTACCAGTTATATCCCCAGCTGCTAGCACATTGCTGGGCACATAGTAGGCATCAATAAGTATTAATTTAACAAAAGAAAGAGTGGGTGGATGTAACTGCTGTGAAATTTAGAGTAGTCTCAGGAAGGTTTTACTAGACTGTGATGTCTAGAAAGAATTTTAACCTAACTACCTATATCGGCATGTGTATGTGTTTGGTATTACTCACAGAAGCAAGTGTTTCAAAGGATATGGAAAAATTATCACCTTATCTCTAGCACTGTCCAGGGGAGGTCCTGGGTTCCAGACCAATTATCACTTATATTTCTTTCTGAAAATGAATGACTCAGTATTGGGCTTATTGATCATTATCCTGTAAGTTTGATTAGTATGTATTAGAACCCTTAACCTGATGAGTGCTGAGAGAGCTGACAAATCTAATCTGCTGAGGGTTGGATGCACCTTGGTCTCTCACTGGTGCTCAGTCCTGGTCACTGACCCATTGTTTAGCTGTGACCCAGGTCTCATTCTACACTTAATCAGGATATTCAGCTCTGGCCCTGCCTACTCTCTCACCACTTGATGACCCTGTGCCTTCCTCCTCTCAGCTTCTACAATCTCCCTTCTTCCCATTGTATGCCTTGACATAGTCAACAGATTTAAAACTTAAAAACCATTAAGTCAGGATACATATTGATATCAATAAACTGAAATTAACTTATGAACCAAGAGGTTTGACAACATCATGGACAACATTATGCCAACACGATTTGCCTTACTGGTGAAATGTGATATTACAACCCAGCCCTATGACATGTTACAAGTGTCCAGGTGAAAAGATAGGAAGAAAGCAAAATTCTGGGAGCTATTAAGTGGGACTTGAGGACTGATGAGTTCTGGGGAATAGGAACAAGACAGAATTAATAACATGAGATATACAAAAGAAGAGTAAATTTCTAAATAAGGAGCATATTCCTCTTAGGGTCAGGACCAGCTAGGATCCTACCATGATTCTGGAAAATATGGAGGAAATTATTCTTCTTAGTCTTTATTTTAAGTTCTCTGATCTCAGTTTAGTCATTATTTCAACACCATGGAACCTTCTACTGGGAGCTTTTCCTGTGATCTGGTAACTTGTAGCTCATGGGAATGAGAGTGCTCAGAATCTCAGATCAGGCAAGTCTGGCTTTGATTATAGCTGGCTACTTTCCAATCCAGGCCTGTGCTAATGTGTAGTCTTAGGGAAAGTTGTGAGGTTGGACATATTTATTACCTACTAGAGGCCCAGCACATGAAATTCGTGAACGGGTAGGGTCACTAGCCCTGGTCTGCAATCAGAGCTGATCTTCCCTGACTGCTGGCAGCTGGTTCCGCCCCCCTGCCGCAGCCGCCACCAGTCGCCCTCTGTGTGTGGGGCGACTGGCTGGGCGATTGGTCTCCCCCCCACCCCCTGCAGCCCGCATCCGCTGCCACCCATCCCCGGTTCCAGGTTCCCCATCGGGCCATCCGAGCCTGCTGGCCTGGGGGAGAGATCAGAGGTTGGCTCACAGGCCCCTATCAGGTGATCAGGGCCTGCAGGCTGGAGGCAGCTCCTGCATTGTCTGCCCCCTGGTGGTCAGTGCGCGTGACAGCCAAGTGGTCATTCTGCAGTCTGGTTGATTTGCATATTACACTTTTATATATGTAGATGAATTTATTCTTTCTTGTTTGTAGCATATACAACCCTCAGAGCCTCCACCACTTCCTATTCCCTTAGGTCCACTACTCATATTTGTAAAAGGAACAAAGTAGAAATAGGGGTAGTAACAATAATGATGATGGTATCAATCAGGATTCACTGGAGAAAAAATAAGATCTGGGTTCAAATACTAACTTCACCACTTATTAACTGTGCTTCATTTTGCTTTTAGCAATGTTAAAATCACAAGGTTATTGTGAGGATTCTATAATGTTTGCACTCATCACTTTCCCCCTTTTCAAGTATAGTGATATGTTTTAAAGTTATCTGGAGAGGCAAGGATTAAAATCAAGGAATGCTGCTTTAATGGTGTAATTTTAGACAGTGGGTGGCATACATATTTTTGGATTACAGTTTCTCCACATGCTCCTGACATTATAATATGGAGGTGACTTCTTCCTCTGCCTACATGTAATGGGATCTGGGCTTTGCCACTATGATTTCAGTATGATGAACATCCCTGGTCCTTGGCTCTGGCCTGTGTAATTGATCCTGTTCAGATGGAAGAGAGATTCTTTAAGTTTTGTTCAGGTCTATTAAATATTTCTTGAATGCATTCCTTCCTCTCCAGGCCCTCACTACTGTCATGGCTCAGGAACTCATCATTTCCTATATGCATCACTGCATCATCCCTGCTGCTGGGCTCCAACTCTGCTGCTCATCCTTCACACAGCAGGCAGGGTGATCTTTCAAAAGCATGCATGTGGTTCCGTCAGCCCTTCACTGAAGGGCCTTCAGTAGCAGTGTGCTTTCCAGCCATAGTGGATCTCAGCCTCTCTTGTAACACACCAGTTTGTCACATCAGTTATAAGGCAGATTCATCCATCTATTCATTCAACAAATATTTATTGAGCATCTACTATGTGTTAGTTACTATTCTAGGTTAGGTATTTGAGGGGTACCTAAGTAAAAACAACAACAGCAATGACAACAACAACAACAAAACTCAGACAAAAATCAATGCATGTTGTCAGAAGCTTGTTAAAAAAATAAGAGTTAAAGTCTGGAAGATTGTGGATGATTTATCTGTTTGAATATATAGTGGCGACATGTTTATTTCTACAGTAACATTTCCCTAAATCACTTGCATGGTGAGGTGCTCCTTGATGGGGAGTGGAAGGGGAATTTATAGCTACTAGTCGGGGAATTGTGTATAAATCTGCATATTCCTTTGGCAGTGTGCATCTGAACAGTATCATCATTTAACTACAGAAAAAATGTTAAGGGTTGCTGCTTGTCTACAGGGTAGGGTACAAAGCTTTTAGCCTTCATTATTTGGCCTGGGCTTACCCCATCAGCCTCATTCTCTGCCACTCCCTATCTTGTACTGTACACTCGCTGGTCCTTTCCCCATAAAACTGTTTCATATTGATTTAACTTCCCACAAATAGAAGGGTTTGGATCCTAGATAACTGAAATATGTAAATAATTTCCTTGCAAGGTCAGAGGTTGTCTTGTGGGAGTGGGTACTAAGTCCATGTTGTAAACTGAAAATGAGGAGTGAAGGGGGAATTTGGCTGGACCATCAGACTCCTGAGAATAGATCACATTTCTAGTGTTTTAGAAAGGTACATTTCTTGGCATTTAGACAAAAAATAGGCACAATTGGATGATAATAAATCTGAAAACATTTATTGGTATTGGTATGCTATTATTCAATCGCAAAAGTAGCAAACACATTGGAGAATGGGTTAGCTTTGGAGGATAAGAAAGAAGTAAGACTTCTAATTAGTGTAGAGATGATCCTAATTTGGTCCACGTGTGAGAATGGAATGGACAAAAATGAACTGGAGAAGAAGACTTTTACTACCCACAGGACATAAGAAAACTCTCAAAAGATGCAAATAGGAGCCAAGACCAGGTAGATTCCTGCAAACATCAGAATTGCTCCTCGCAAAGTGGACTTGCAATGGAGCCTTAACTCTGAGCCACATGCTCCATTCATCTTATTCTCAGAATAAAGTTTTTCTCCTAATTCTCCGAACTTCTGACGCTGACACTTGTCTTCTCATGTATGACATCAAAAGTGATGCTTGACACAACAGTGGCAGCTTGAAGAGGGAGAAAGTAAGCTATTAAAAAAGCTGCTCTTACTAGGTTTTTATAGAAAGGTGTGAAAGGGAGAATTTAGGCAACACAGATAGGGCTGTTGAACACGATCTGCCTGGGAGTCCTGATGGAGATTCCCTCATGCCGTTTTTTCCCATGACACTCAGTATGACTGGTTGGTGGTTCATCAGTGCGAGATTCACTGAGAGGTGTAGGAAAATGGAATAACATCAAAGACACCCTTGGGGTATATCTCAGTGTCTTGAAGCAGGAAACAGAAATAGGGACTGAAAGCCAGGAGTTATTCTGGGAACATGAAGAAGAGCATAATAAGCAGGTTGAGGGGTATAGAGCCTGTGACTCTTCTGCTGTTGGGGTGACCCTGGGGGATTATGTCACAAGGTTCCCAGAAACAGAGCATATAGAGAGTGGGACCTCTCCCCATCCCTTTCTGCCCCCACAAACAGGGCTGGACAATTCTCACTTCGAAAGGGCCACTGTACAGTTATTTTGGTCTTTGCAGCCAAGACTTCAGTGCTTGGCTTCTCTCCAACAGAGGGTGAAATGCGGTGAGGGGTCATTCTGGGGTGACCCTCACTTTGTAATTAACCTTCCTAATTAGCATCTCACTTGCTTCCGATGGGGCAGTGCACACATGTTTGTGGCTATGTAACTGCCCAACAGGGCTGGGCCAGCTGTTTGTTGGCATCCTAATTGTCTCCAAATCACAGGGAAATGAATTGCAGTGAGAAGAGTAATGAGGAGTGGAGCACCCTGGCAGCCAGCCAACGGCTCCACACTGTCAGTGGCAAAGCTGGGGAATCTGCCATCAAAGTAGGGCCCTGGAGAGCCAGGGAAGGCAGATTCAGGTGCCATCCTGCTTGAGGACAGGGAAAGGGGGGGCGGGGGGGAATAAGGGAGAAAGGATTGGGACGCAGGGAAAGAGAGCACTTGAGTGGGGACAGAAGGAGAGGTTCAAGCACTTTCTCTTCTTTGTGACCTCTCTTTTTTCTTTTTGTTCTCTCCTATCTTCTGACCCCCAGCAGCCTCCAATACCACATTAGCAGTGATCTGGAGAGCACAGCGAAGTGAAGAGAGGGAAGGGCAGGGCAGGGCACGAAGAGGACGGGAGTTGATAAAACGGGTCTGCATAGATGTAAATGATGAAGAAGAGCAAAAAATATTAAAGAACAGTTATTCTCCACCCCATGTGAGTTTGCCGTTGCTACTGCCACTAAGGTGATGGTGCTGGCCCTGTCACTGAAGTTGTGGCTGCTGCTGCTGGTGTAGTTATTTAAATGATGGGAATGGAAACCCTAGAGCTTTAAGTCAAATGAGTGAAATGAGGAAGATTACAAATGTCATAGAATGAGATCAGCACTCTGTAAAAACATCCCAAGAGTTCATAAAATGGGAAGTTAGTAAAAGGCAGTCAGTAAAAAGGAGTTCAGGAGAACCTAGTCCATCAAGGCTCAGTCAAGCTGGCGAATCTTGCATATTGGTGTGCATTAACGTGGCTGCGGCTGAAACCTAACCATGGGTTGATGATTGAAGGAGATTTGCAACGAGCTTGCAGGGGAGTCCCTATGGCCAGATTTGTCACTGAGTTCCCAGCATTGTCCAGGGAAGCGGGTCTGAAAATCAGGAAGACAGAGTATTCTTGACCTAGAGAAATGCAGGCAGGGATGTTTCATAGGTGCTCACAAGTGGTTGGGTGTAAAGTTCTTCAGGACTCTTTAGTTTCTGTTGATGAATTGACTCATGAATTTACTCCATATTTACTGGGCACAAACTATAGGGCAGACACTTTGTTAGTCCCTGGGAATAAAGAGGTGAATAAAACAGATGCAGCCCCTATCATCATTGAGCTTTTAGTTGGGCTAAAAGAAAATACAGAGAGTTATGCAAGAAAGTCCAGAGAAGAGATTGAGCATGGTGTGTTCTAGGCACTGAGACAGGGAAAATGGCTGGAGATGACACTGGAAAGGAAGGTGAGACCCAGGTCAAGTAGGGCCTTTGCTCTGTGTCAAGGGGTTTGGGCCCTATTCTGAGGGCAACTGTGTTAACCAGAATATATTTTTATTGCAAGTGAAAGAAATTTAACTTGAACAACCTAAGGTGAAAAGGGATATTTACTGGCCTGGAATCTAAGGAAGAGATGACCATACACTGATAGGAGCATCTGAGATGAGATTGAACTGAGGACACCAGAGGACCAGGAGCTTGAACCTGGCTAAGACTTTCCCTGCCTTTCCCACATTGCTGGCTTCTATCTCTTTTCCTACACAATTTCTTCAAATGGTAGAGAAAATGGACACTCTAGATTCTGAGTTTTTAGCTTACAGCGTCCACGACGGGAAAAGGAGTCACTGTCCTTTCTCCTGTCCCAGGTCAGATATCCCTGAGAGGAGGCTTATGGCCCAACTATCCATCCAGGACCCATCCTGTGTGTCTAGAAGGTGAAGTAAATGAAATAACTCAGAAGCTACACTAGGAACTATGTAAATTGGGTAGGGTGAGGTGGGCGGTGCTAGATATCCCATGGATGTTCACTACAGCCATCAGGGCCCACCAAGCAACCCCTGGGCTTCTAAATCAGGTTCCCAAGATACACTGACTATGGAAGAGATGCAAAAATTAGTGTTAGGTCATTTGGCAAGTAATTGATATATGTATACTATGATTGATGACTTAGAGTAGTAATTCCATCTAAGTCTTTGTGATTGTAATTGTGATGCAATGATAATGATGATGATGATGATGATGATGATGATGATGATGAAGATATTCATCTCTTTTGGGTGTATGGGCATAAGTCACTTTTGGACCCACACAGCTAACATTGAGGGTTATGGTAACCCTATTAAGGCAGGGATAGCCTGAACCACCAGCCAGTATCTTCCACATCTCAAGTTCATCTCTTTTAAGCTTCATTTTCAGGGATGTCCTTACTAGGAAGTAATGACAAGCAGGAACCACATTTTCCTTCCACAGTTCATTACCAAATATGGTGCATGCTCAATAAATACTTGATAAAGATAAGTGATAAATGAAATATCACTAGAGAATTCTTATTATTATTTGTGTGCCTCTATTTGAATAAGCTAGGGTTTTCCACTAAACTTTTTGTTACCAACAGAATCTCCATGGATCCTCTAATAACAACCTTGACAGGCAAAGCTCCAAACAAACATTAATTAAATCTCTTAACACTCTTTTAAATCAGTGAGCCATATGGCAATTATAAAAAATGGTAATTTTAAGGAGCAAGGAATTTTAAAATGATTGTTTACTTTATCATGACAGAGAAATAATTTATATACATACAAAAATGAATATTCAGAGCCATAGGTGAGACAGAAATGCTTGGCTAATTTCTGATGAGCCAGAGTCAACTAGGTTAGATTTTGATCTTTTTGAGGGCAAAGATATATATATATATATATATATGTATATATATATATATATATTCTCTGCTTTATATCCCTAATTCATATGCCTGTCTTAGACCCACACTATCTAATAGAACTTTCTGTGATAATAAAAATGTTCTGTATCTGCAATGTCAATAGGATAGCCAATAATGGCTAGTGTGACCAAGGAAATTTTAATTTATTTAATATAATATAACTTAAATACCACATGAAGCTAGCTGTTACCATATTGAACAGTACAAACTTAGACCACGGATCATGGATTTGGAGGGGATATACTAGTACAAGAGATGTTAATATAATGTTAACCAGATCATGGTCTACATTCAGGAACAGGAATTATCATAATGGTAAGATTGTGCATTATCTCAGTCATCACAGGTCATTCATTCATCCTTTCAAAGACCATATATTGAGAACCTACTATGTGCCAGGCTCTGCACTAATCGGGGGTGGGGGGGGGGGCTACAAATAAAGACTAATTATTGCCCTGACTTAAAGGTGAAGGGAGAAGACATGCAGAAGTTTGTGATTATATTAAGGGCAAGCATGTGATATGTGGGAATATAGAAGAAGGGCAACTAATTCATCCTGGGGGGTATGGAGTGGGATAGGTAGGTCACAGAATACTTCTCAGAGAAGTGGAGCTGATTCCTAAAGGAACAGTAAGGATTCTCCCATGTGATGAAGATGTGGGGGATCCGGGGAGAGAAATTTTCCCAGGCAGAGGGATAGGAACAGGCAATGGTACAGTACTATCAAGTTTGTACCTTTGGGGGAACTTCTAGATGTGAGATGTGTACTATAGAGTACATGTGGTGAGTGGTCAGCCATGGTCCCAGGAAGAGGGCAGGAGCAGTAGAATGAAGTTTAGATTTTACCGTAAACGTAGTGGGCATTCATTCAAAGGCTTTTAAGTAGGGGAGCCACAAGATCAGATTTTTGTTCTACAGACCCCTTGGCAGCAGTGTGGATAATGATTTAGAGGGAGTGAGAGTGGAGACAGGAGTCCCTGGGGGAAGACAGGCTTTCTTCTGTGAGAGGCCCCGAAGTTGCATCTAAAGTAGTAAGTGCTGCTAGCCAGATGTAGACATCTCTGCTCCCTTCTGAGAAATGGTGGGGATGTCTGGGGTGCAGGGTGTGGGAAGATTTGAATTTGGCTTCAGGGAGAGCAAAGAGCCTGGCATGGCACCAGGGAAACCCTCCTTTGGAGAGAGAAATGTGTTTACTTGAGCTGCCTGTGTTTGCGAGGGTGGGTAACCTGAGCTCCGTGAGCCTTGAGGTGAGCAAGCGGACTGGATTATTCTGCTGCTTTCCTTCCTATCTTTCCTTTGTATGCATGAACTTTTTCCTGGGTCACCTGCTGTATTAGTTTGCTCTGATTGCCATATACAAAATACCATAGACTGGGTGACTTAAACTACAGATATTTATTTCTCATATTTTTAGATACTAGGAAGTCCATGATCAAGGTGCCGGCCAATTTGGTTCTTGGCAAGAGCTCTGTTCCAGGCTTGCAGATGGCTACCTTCTCACTCCGTCCTCACATGGTCTTTTCTCAGTGCCTGCCAGTAGAGATACCTCCCCTCTTCCTCTTCCTCTTCTTTTAAGGCCATCGGTGAGTGCTCCACCCTCATGACCTACTCTAACTGTAATCAACTCCCAAAGGCCCCATTTCAAATACCACCATGTTGGGGTTAGGGCTTCAACGTATGAAGTTGGGGATGATGCAAACGTTCAGTCTATAATAACTGCATCAGGCAAATGACCAGGTTCGTGGCTTGGTACACACATTTGGATTTCCCAGGGATATATGCTGAGTTTGCCTCCACTTGGTATCATAAGAGCATTTATAAAACCTGGGCAGGAACAGAGGGCTTCTGTTTCTAGAGGTTGCATAGTTGATACTCTGCTCCCTGCTGAGCAGGGGCAAGGACCCAGACCCACTCCCAGCCACCTATGCTGGGCCCAAAAACGATGTACCCATCTCTCCTGTGGTTTGCCTTTCTTATCTTCCATCTCTCATTCAGAAACAAGAGTCTGTATTTCCCGAATGTGCACAGCTGACTGGCCAAGGAGATATGAACTCAGAAGAATTTGGGTGGTTGGCAGAGGTCAGGTTGGGTTGAGAATGTTAAGCAGTTCTGAGCTGCTCACATCTACCTGTCATTTTGACAGTGGTGGCCCTCGGGGGAAAGCCAGGGTCAAGAAGAGAGATTGGGGGTTACTAGGAATACACACTTTTAAATCTCCCTTGATAAGATGGAGGTCTTGATAGGTAGTGGATTCCCATTACGAAGGTGTGAAGGTAGATTTGGCAAAGATACTGTAGGGGCATAAAAGCAACAGATGAGGAGTTAGACTGGGAAAGCAGCAGATAGAACAGACGGAGGATCAGAACATTATGTACGTTCTGTGCCACATCATTTAAGTAAGCAGACCATAACAGGATAATGCTCACTGGGGGAAGTTCGGGTGCCTTGGGAGCACATTGGAAGGGATATGTCATCCAGACTTCAGGAAGGCTGGGAAGACCACCCAGAGGAAGTGATATTTAAGCAGAAACCCAAGGGATGAGTAGGAGTTACCTGGGTAAAGGGTGGTGGGATTGAGGGATACAGACCACTCCACTGTGTAATTCCTATGAAGAATGATCTGCCTCAAAGTGTCAATAGTGTGAAGTTAAGACACCATCATGTAGAATTAATTTGAAATTCCTGCCTCATGAGAGATGGCAGGCCTCTTGATATTAAAGCTATTTGAATGAGGGTTTTTTTGCTTCCTCATTTTAAATATGTTCAATATTCATCAAATTTAACACCTTTTGACAGGACCTATGACACAGTAGTGTAGAAAAGAGAATAGGGCCATTCTTTGCAATCTGAATTCTTTGTAGTACTGTACGTCCTGGGAAGGCAATGGGCAAGTGTGGACAGTCCAATGAAATGTAGCCATGGCCAATAAACCACAGAATCCCTGCTTCTCCCACCTCTTGGCATCATCTTGGGGATGATGTTATTTAGTCACGTGTCATTACAAAGCTCCTCCTCATAGTCTCCTGTGATTCCTCCAGCCTCCAGGCTGTGAGAACTCTGGAAGGCACAGGCTGAGCCTGAGTTATTTATGGAAGAATGGAATGGGAATGAGAAACAGACTTATGGGAGGCATAAAGGACCTCTGGGCATTTTAGGGAGAAAATGGAATCTTGACCTGGCTTCCATGGCCAAATTCCAAGAATATGCTTAGAAGTTTGTACTTTCTCCCTTGGGTAATGCACTCACAAATGTTTAGTTAAATGTTGAGAGAACTGAAGCTCAGTTATAATGAACTAAACCTGACTGTGTGATAATCTGTCATATTGCTCACTTGCAGATTTTATGGTCACATCTAACACCCTCTTCTCTGTGGTTATTTGAATAATTATCTTGCTTTAACATGTTACAGAGATGGTATAGAGAAAACTAGCATGGAATTTGGAGACATTGTGAATCTCACCATCTGCATGGTTAGCTATGTGACCTGTGTCACTTATGTAACATGTCTAAGTGTGTTTTCTCTTTCAAAATTGAGGGCTAACCTCTGTCTCATAGAAAGTGTCCGGTATGGTACCTGATACATAATATCAATAGATACTCAGTAAATATCCCCTTTTCTCAATTCATACTCATCTCTTCTTTTTTCAATGCTCCTTCATCTTAGGTCCTGTGAAAGTTTGTTACATTTGATGACTGTAAATCATATTTAAAATGAGGAAGAAAAAACCCTTAGCCATATGGCTTAGAGTATTAAGAAGTGTGTTGTATCTTACAAGACAGGAATTCCAACTTGACTCCAGAAAGAATATACTGTTTGTCAATTTTTAAGACCCATTTCCTTTAAAAGATCTGTATAAGAATGAAGAAATGGGAGACATATTTCAACTATCACATTTTCGACCAATCCAGAAAATTCAGTCATGCAAACTTTTTACTTTGAATAATTTTTATTTGAAAAATCATGGTGTAGGTTCATTTTTTTCGCATGCATAATTCAGAGCTGCCTCAATAAAATGTTGTAGACTCTTTAAACTGGGAAAAACCTTAATGATGACCTGTAAGAAATGCATGTGACAGTGGCATGGATTATTTTCAGGGATGTTAGTTGTTCCATAAACTGGTCCAATAAGGAAACTCAGACTCAGTTGAGTAGAAGTGAGTTGATCAAGATGTGGTGACAGGGTTAGTGACGAAGACATTGTGGTGGCCTGTGTAAGGCTTCTTTTTCATATGGCACTTGTGTGTCAGCTGCCTCTCTCTTGACCAATTGGCAGCAGCAGGACATACAGGGAGGCTGGCTTCTCTGGCCTTTACCGTCCCTCTCTGCCCTCCTAGTGTGGCCTAGATTCCCCTGCCCAGTGCAGCTAGAGGAAAACATTGTGAGTTGAGCATATTTACCAAGCTCCCATATGTTTCTCTTGAACTATTAGAAAAAGGTCTGGCAGAGACTGAAAGTCAAAGCAAAGGAATATCCTGGTGGGGCTCATGCTCTACGTGGCGGGATCTGGGTCAAGCTGGGGAACCCAGCAGCAGGGGTGTGAGTGGGTGCGTAGCTCAGAACTATGGATGGCCTCTTGACACATGCTCAGATGGGAGGTAGTGGAGGATCTGTACAACAGCCGCTGGGACTTGTCACTCAGCAGATCTGTGGTACCTTGACAAAGCATGCTGATTGGAAATTAAAATGCATGGAATTGTGAGGGGAGTGTTTTCAAGAAGAAACAGAACCAACTTAGTAGCCCCATTGAGGCTCTTACCGCCGAACACCAGATGCAAGGATTTTTCAAAGAAACCACAAGTCTTTCTTCCTTCTCGGAGCAGAAGGCTCAGTGTTTAGGTTGGTTATAGTAAAGCTGTTTTAGGATCAACTGCCAAATCCCGAGCAAGAAGTGTCAGAGAACTGTGTCGGGATTGAGGCAGACTCAGCCTTGGGACCAGTTTGGACAGGCGGCGCTTTGATTCTATCTGGATCTGTTTGCCTGACTCAGACTCACTAGTGGGGACGGGCTCCTCAGGTCGTCCCACTGTCCCAAATCAAATATCTGCTGTGCTGTGGGGAGCAGGGGACTGCTGTGCCCAGGGAGTCACCACTTCTTCTCACTCTGCTGTGCTGGACTAGATCAGTGAGTGCTGGCCATATGGTAGACATGGGATAGGACATTCCTGGACCCCTCCTCTCCTGGGCAGGAGGCTCAGCCAGATTTCCTCTTCCTGTGCTCAGATTTCTTCCATTAAAAAGTATAGGTATGGAAATATACTTTATGTATAAAGTGCTGTAGAGGCAAATCTGCTGTTAATCAGTATACATTATAGATGTATCAAAATGACCCCATCTAATCCCTGAACCGATGCATATGTTACCTTAGATGGCAAAAAGGACTTTGCAGATATGATTAATTTAAGGATCTTGAGTTTGAAGATTATTTTGGATTATCTGGGTGGGCCCAATATAATGACAAAGTCCTTACAACAAAGACAAAGGAGTCAGAGTCAGAAAAAGGAGATGTGGTGATGGAGCCAGAGGTTGGAGTGATACACTTTGAAGATGGAGAAGAGACCCTGAGCCAAGGAATGTAAGGCAGCCCCTAGAAGCTGGAAGGCGCAAGGAGAGGGTTCTTTTCTAAAGCCTCCAGAAGGAACGCAGCCCGCCACCACCTCGTTTTTACTCTTTTGACCTCCACAGCTGTAGCATAATTTTTATTTTTTAAGGCATAACTTGTGCAATTTGTTACTGCAGCAATAGGAAACTAATACTACATATATATGTACTATATACACATACATACGTATATATATATGTATGTATGTGTATATACATATATGAGTTTAAAGATTCAAGGAATATAAAACTTATATGTATTTGTACATATTATATAAAGTAAAAATAGCAATAACACACTTACAGTACTGGTTATGACTTATAATTGTGGTCTTTGGATGTTCTAGCATTGTGACTTACGAAAGTCACTGAATCTCTTTGTACCTCAGTTTCCTCATCACTAAAAAGGCAATATTACCTATCTCATAGGGTTGAAGTAAGAGTTAAATGGATTAATCTATATAAAGTACTAATAAAAGTACCAGGCATGCAGGAAGTGTCATATTGGATAATATTATTATTATTACCCCGATTTTTCAGATGGAAAAACTTGAAGTTGACTTTTCCATGGTCCTGCAGCTCTGAAGTGACACAGCTGGTGTCAGAACCTCATTCTCCACACCACACTTTCTTACCAACAGAAGGAAAGTATCTATATGAACCGAATGTTTGTATTCCTTCAAAATTCATATGTCAAAGCCCTAATCCCCAGTGTAACTGTATTTGGAGATATACCTCCAAAGGTTAATTAAGGTTAAATGAGGTCATAGGGTGGGGCCCTGATCATATCGGATTAGTGTTCTTAGAGCTCAGTCCCCCTGCAACTCCCCTCCCCATACACACTCTGGGGAAGAGGCTACTGAGGACATAGCAAGAAGGCAGCCATCTACAAGTCAGATAGAGAGGCCTCACAAGAAATCAAATATGCCAGCACCTGGATCTTGGACTTCCAGCCTTCAGGACTATGAGAAATAGATCTATTGTGTAAGTCACTCACTCCATGGTATTTTTTTATGGCAGTCTGAGCAGATTAATAATATTATCTTTCCCCAGGCCCCAATTCCATTCCACAGTCATACACTTCTGTTAGCTGATTGGTATATATCCTTTCAAACAGACACACAGACACACATACACACAAACTTACAATGTAGAATAATTTTAAATAATATGAGGTTTTGTAACTTGGTTATTCATTTACTACATCATGAATGCCTTTTTTATTGAATTTATTTTAATTATAGAATAATACATAGATATATTCTTTTTACAAAATCAGAACATTATGGGTAAAGCTAAAGTCTCCTTTGGCCACCACTTTTTTTTTTTTAAAGAAGAGTTTAATGAGCTTTTAGAGAGAGAGAGAGGAAAGAAGAGAGAAACATTGATGTGAGAGCTCAACATTGATCAGCTGTCTCTTGCACGCCCCCTACTGGGGATTGAGTCCTCAAACGGGGCAGGTGCCCTGACCAAGAATAGAACCAGCAACCTCTGGGTGCACAGGGACGATGCCCAACCAATTGAGCTACACCTGCCAGGGCTGGGCACTCTATTGATTTCAGAGAGTAAGGGAGAGGGAGAGAGAGATAGAAACATGAATGATGAGAGATAATCATTGATTGGCTGCCTCCTGGGCATGTGCCCTGACAGGGAATTGAAACTGGTTCATAGGTCAACGCTCAGCCACTGAGCCATGTCAGCTGGACTGGGCACCACTTTTAATGCTGCTCTTCTCCCCTATGCCTTGAGATAACTATTGTTTGAGTTTAGTGCTTATCCTTCCAGATTTTTGTTTGAATATCTTTGCACACGTGCACATGTATTCCTAGTAAATGTATTGTATTGTTTGTTGTTTGTGTACATGTTCTTACCTAATTTGTGTCATACTGTAAAGATTGTTTGGAAGCTTGCCACTGTGTTTTTGAGATCCGTCTATACTTATGAACATAGATTTGCTTTATTCCTTTCAACTTCTGAATTGTATTCTATCACATGGATGTATTGAACATATTTGTCCATTCCATTATTGATGGACCTTTAGGCCATTTTCAATTTTGTGTTATTATAATGCTTCAATTAGTTTCCTTATCCAGTCTTCTTGCATGCATATTAAAGTGGTTCCCTGGGGTAGAGATGTAGAAAAGGAAATTCTGGGTCATAGGATATGCACATTCACAGTTTTAATAGACTGCCAAAGGACCTCCCAAAGTGATCGTCCTCATTATGTTTTTTCCAACAGTGTGAGAGTACTCTTTTCTCTACAGTATCACCAACACTTGATTTTGTCAGTGTTTTAAATTTTTCAGATTTGGCGATAAAAATAGAATCCTCTAGTTTTAGTTTGCATTTAGAGAAGTTAACCAATTTAGATAGTTGAGCAACTTTTCAAACTGGCTTTTTGAATTTTCGCATTTATGAATTGCCTAGTCATATTCTTTCCCCAATTTATTGCATTGTCTACCTTTTTTTATGATTTTTAGGAGTCCCAGTGGATATCTTTCTGTCTAAATACATGCAAGTTTACTTTAATTATTTCTTTAAATATATTTTATTGATTTTTTACAGAGAGGAAAGGAGAGGGATAGAGAGTCTGAAACATCGATGAGAGAGAAACATCGATCAGCTGCCTCCTGCACACTCCCCACTGGGGATGTGCCCACAACCAAGGTACATGCCCTTGACCAGAATCGAACCTGGGACCCTTGAGTCCGCAGGCCGATGCTCTATCCACTGAGCCAGACCGGTTAGGGCTAATTATTTTTTAATGGTTTTAAAGTATTTAACCACATACACCAAGGGTCAGCAAATACTGAAGCCAAATCTGGTCTTCCATATGTTTTTGTAAATAAAGTTGTTGTTGTTTTTTGTGTGTTTTTTTTCACACATAGTCACTTTTGTTCTTTTACATATTGTCTATGACTGATTTTGTGCTGCAACAGCAGAGCTGAGTAGCTATGACATAGGCTGTACGGCCCACAAAGCCTAAAAATATTTTTTATCTGGCTCTTTATAGAAAATCTTTGTTCTCAGATAGATAAATCATAATTTCAGCATTTTTCGTTGGGTGCAGAGAGTTTGTTTCCCATTCCCCATTATTTTTATAAATCATCTGTAGTTTATATCATTAGCACATACATCTTTCCCTGCAGATGTGAGCATTTCCTTGGGCTGGATTCCTGGAAGTGAAATAGCTGGCTTATCAGAAGGCTGTGTTTAGTGAAAATTGCTTATTGGAACTAGTAATATGTCTGAATTGGAGCATATTTTACAGAATGATGATAGTTCTTTCCTAGGAATGATGATAGCCCCCATTATTTAGTACCTGCTAGATACCAGGCATTGTACTAGATGTCTTACATACTGGTATATTCTCTCATTTAATCCTCCCAATAACCCTGAAATTGGCATTGAAAACTGCCTTTTGTGAGGAAATTGAGGTTCAGTGAAGTTAAGAAGCTTGTCTAAGGCCGCAGAACAGGCACATGGTAGAGATAGGATTTGAATCCATTTCTCTGACTTCAAAACTCCCATATTTACTACTGCACAGTGATATCTCTCAGTAAAAAACTAGATGATGCGCACTATTGGCATAACATCGTATTATAAGTAGCAATTTTGCATAATTGTTCTTCTTTAGATGAGCAGGTAACAACATTTGTAATTAATGTAGTAAGTTTTTATAGACAGATGGGTTAAATTAAAGTAATTTTATAGATTCTTAAAACTGTTGGCTTTCTTAAGCAAGCTAAACATTTCCTTTGCAATCTTATTTCTGTTTCTATAAATAAGGACACAGCTGTGATGTGGGAGAAAGAATGCTGGATTTAGAAGTTCAAATTTAGAAAAAAACATGATTTCTGCCTCCTCCCAAGGTTGCTGTGTGACTCTGGGCAAATTTCCTGCCCTCTCTGCACCTCCGTTGGTTCACAGAGTTGTGAGAAATCAGTGTGAATGGCAGAGAAATGCTTGACGCAGTGTCTGACATGTAATAGGGTACAATCTACGATGGTTTTTGTGCCCCAAGGGTATTTCCAGGAGGAGGGCTCATTCTAATAAACCCTCAGTATACTTCTGGGAGCTTCTTTTTTTAAGCTCTGCTGTGCAACCCTAATAGCACACCATTGGCATAATAGTAACAGAGGTAGCAGACAGCGTCCATTGCCAAGAATGCACCTAATGCCTGCACACATTAGGGAGGCCGGGCTGTGACCTTCCCTGGCATTTCTATATTGCTATACCTGGCCCATGCTCTTTTGCATCCTGAAAACCTTAATATGAACAGATAACATTTAGTCAACACTACTGTGCCAATTCTCTTATTTAATTCTCACAATGGTGCTGGTGGATCAGCACTCCTTCTAGTCCTCTGCAGGATAGAATAGATGAGGAAATAGAGGCCTAGGCAGATTAAAGAGGCATGTACTGAATAGGTAAAAAATTAGGATTTGATTCCATATTTCTCTAACACTTAAGCCTCAGCATTTAATCACTATGCTATACTTTTCCCCTCTGTTGGGAAGCCTTCCAGAAGAGGATCCCTTGCTGGGACCATGCATGCGCTTACCTCAGCTACGGGCTTGAGTTGGAGGATTTCCCCCCTCAGGCGTACAGTGCATCAGACTTGTGCCCGCTAAATGGTCATCTCTCAGCATTTGGAGCAACGGCTTGCCCCTCTTGACCATCTGGCGCCACGAGTCAGCGTGTCTGCCTTAGACATATTGATTTTTACTGCCATCTCAGCGAAGCCTCCCCAAGCATTAGAAAGCGAGATCTGACAGCTGACCATTTTGCTTTTATCACGGCCTTTCTCCTGTCGATGAAGGAGCCTCTTTCACCCCAGATTGCTTTCTAGCACCCATGTCAGAACCAGATCAATCTGTCTGTGCCATTCTGTTGGGATTGTTGTCATCTTATTGGTTTTAGCCGCCTCCCAGACCATCTTGCTCGCAATAGAAGCTTCAAATGGCCTGGAACTCGTCTTTTATGGCCTCTGCCAGATTAAACATTTAGAACATAATATACCCGGCTTCAAAAACAATTGCACAGCCTTCCAACCAAGCAACATATTGATTTTAATTTAGGCAATTGTATGCGTTTTCAGGCCTTAGGAGGGACTTGGGGGCTTCAGACTGCCAAGAATGCACCTAATGCCTGCACACATTAGGGAGGCCAGGTTGTGACCTTCCCTGGCATTTCTATATTGCTATACCTGGCCCATGCTCTTTTGCATCCTGAAAACCTTAATATGAACAGATAACATTTAGTCAACACTACTGTGCCAATTCTCTTATTTAATTCTCACAACGGTGCTGGTGGATCAGAACTCCTATTCCTCTGCAGGATAGAATAGATGAGGAAATAGAGGCCTAGACAGATTCTGGGCTCCGGGGCCTTCTCCCTCCCCACTCCTACTTCTCCACTTGGGGTGGGACGAGCATAGGGTTGGAAACATAGGCCTCATTCATTGCGCCATATTTTTGCTTTTGGAATTGAGAACATTTGAGCCCCAGTTCCCAAGTGGCCATGAAGTAGAAAGGCAGCAGGGTACTGGGGTCAGACCCCTGCCTTCCCAGGGAATGGCACATGACCTTGGGGAGTCATTTCACCCTCTGGACCTGGGGCTTCTCACCAGTAAAATGGGGGCAATGAGGACACTTAATATCTTAACAAAGCAGATGTTAAGATTAGTTATCAGGTGCTAGAAGATTCCTCAATACAAATTTGGTGAAAAAGTGGACTAGAGTGTAAAACATATAATGCCGTTTCATTGCGTGACTAACTATGGCGGAACATTTCAACGCCCAAGAAGGGTTTTTGCTCACCCCAAGGAGGCATTGATTCAATGCCACCACCACTGCATGGAGACAATGGGGATTGGAACATTCTACATTTTGATAAAGATAACGGCATCCTACATACAGGGCTGACGGTGTGTAGCTCGATTAATTCGCCAATTCCAGGGACTTAGTCATTGACACCAGACCTCAGCACAGTTTTCACTTGTTCGTTCAACATACATTTGCAGAGTTCTCACCTTGCCAGGCGCTGCTACATAACCGTGAATGTTGCCTTCAAGGAACTCATTCTTTAGGATGGAAGACGGACACACATAATGGTAATTTCCATGCCCTGCTCCAATGGCTGTTCCAAAGAAACATCTGCTAAGGCTGGGGAAGGCCACTCTAGGTCTCCTTATTTTCCATTGCCACAGGGGTGCTAGGAGCTAAAACTCAAATGCAGTGGCTTAAACACATTATCTGATTGTTTTGTAGCCCCTGGAGGTCAGGGGCTAGGGCCAAGGAGTCCCAGCTGTCACATCGACATGCCAGCAGGAAGAAGAGATCGGGTGAAGGGACAAAAGGCTTTTACTCTCAGCTGAGTTGGCCCTCTTTAAAGTGTTTTCCTGGAAGCCCTGGCCACTTACCTCTTTTTGAGACCATGTGAGTCTGCTAGCTGGGCACTTTTCCGCCCCTACAGAAGAAGGAGGGGTAATGGTTACTGCATAGACTACTATTAGTTATTGCAACATCCACCAATAGAATGTTAGCTTTTTCCACCACCTCAAGATTTCTTACATCTGTTTAAAAATAAAGACGGATGAGGGAGATGTCAGACTGAGCCAGTGACAAAGTTTTGTGGTACCACAGCTCCCAGTGGCATGATTAGTGTTGATTTGCATTCCTGGTGTGATGAGTGGGACTAACAGAGTGGAGGATGGAGATGAGATGGAGGGGCAAGCTGATGGGAAGCTGGCTCAGAAGGAAGCGACTTCCTTGGGGGGAGACGGGGAATGAGGCACATGGAAAGCTGTGTCTCTGGCAATCAAGGAGCCACTTTTCGTGTCTGCAATGGAAATGGGGAATGCCAGAGAGAGCACTGGGAGGTGGTTGGTAGTTGGGGCTATTTCTTTGGCTAAGATGTCTTGATCTGAATCTATAGCAGCAGCCAAAGGAGTTTTGCTACTTCAGCAAACTGCCTGAGAGGCCCCAAGCCCCTGGAATGAGTTTTAGCTCTCAGAAATGAGCCTGGAAATTATGCTATCAGCCTCTTATCTTCCTAAATTGACCTGTCATGATGATATGAAGCAATTGTGTCTTTCAGATCAGAATAACTTTATACTTAAAAAAACTCCCCACTCTGGTTGCAGAGAAATTAAATTAGAATAATGGATTGAGTTTGATAAGTGAAAATCTAACTTTGCCTGCTTTTAGAGAAATAGCTGAGTGTCAGCCAGAAATGAATGTTTCAGGACCTTGGAGAGTTTGATAAATGACAGATACTAATAACCCATTTTGTGGAGAGGTGCTCAGAGGTGTGGGAAGACATAGGCAACGGGGCCCATTGTAGCATTCATCTTGGACTCGCCATTGACTGCACAGCCATTGTGGAAGTCCACACATCCAACTTTCTGTCCTCCATCCCACTGGGACACTCCAAATTCAGCATGTCCAAACTGACTATCATCCTTCCCCCTAAACACTGGGTGGCAGTCTTGACTTCAGCCTGTATATCTAATTCTTATCAATCACAATGTCTCACTGATTCAAATACCAGAATTTTTCTCAAGACCATTTTCTTCTTTCTACCCTTAGTACAGTGGCCCAGTTCAGACTCTTCTTTCTCTTGTTCTGCTACCAACCAACCTTCCAATGGACACTTCTCCCCTCAAACCTCCCCCCTCACCTCTGTCTTTATATGTATGTGATGTTCCCACTCTCTGTGTAAAATTCTTCAGGGGCTCCCTTTCCCTACATGATAACATCCACTCTCCGAAGCATGGCTTATTCCAGTAATCAATCACACAGGTAGTGGAGTGTGGCAGTGTAAGTATATTCATCCAGAGCCTGCCACTTGCTGTGTGATTTTGGACAGTTACTTATACTGCCCGTGACTTGGTTTTCTCATCTGTAAAATGGGGATGATCATCTTGTCTCATTAGGTTGCTGTGAGAATTGAGTAAATAAAATAAAATTTTGTAAACACACACACACACACACACACACACACACACACACACACACACAGAGAGAGAGAGAGAAAAGTGCCAGCCACATAGTAAGCGCTTATGAGCATTTGCTGTTGTGACTCCTTTCCCATACACTATACTCCACCACACCTTGTCCTTTCCTCCTAGCAGTGAGGTATCCTCTCTCAGTCAGGCTGTCCCTTATTTTTGTTCAACTAGCCTCTGCTCACATTGACCCCTTTGCCTTGGAAGTTCTCCTGCACCTGGCCGACTCCCAGCCATCTGCTGTGAGTTCAGGAATTGCCTTCCAACCACCCATAATACCTCGGGCACATCCTTGGCTTCACATTTTACCTTCATCTACTGGCTTTCAGCCTGAATCCTCCACTAGCTCATGGAAAGGATGGGCTGCATCATATTGTTATTTTTTATCTCCTGCCCCTAGCTCAGTGATTGGTATGAAGAAGTGCAGTAAAAGTTTGTGGACTGGAAGATATTATAGTACTAATAAAAACCCCACTGTCAGAGCTATCTTTCTAAACATAGATCTGATGACAACTTTTCTCTACTCAGAAATGTTTATTCTGAAACAGTGAGGACTGTGTTCAGAATAAACCACAAAACTGGCAGCCCACTGGCCTTGCAGGACCAGGGAGAGCCTGGCTGGGAGATGTCTAACGCGGGTGCCCTAAGGCAGTGTAGGCCGAGGGAGAGCAGAAATCGTGAGCTGGAGAAGCAGAGTCTCAGCGGGGTGACCCTCATGCTTTGTGAGCCACTTTTTGAGGGAACAGCTGCCTTAGCTCTTCCTGTGACAAGCCAGCTCTGCCTACTCAACCCCCCTGCTCACTGAGAACCCCTGGGCGGAGCATCAGAACCTTCTTCCCCCTATTTGGTGGCAACAATGATCCAAGGTGGTAGAGCTGTCAGTCCTGGCCCAGGAGGACATTCAAAACCTGTGAGAGCAAGCCCTGCTGTAGGGCAGTGACACCAGCCCTGGGCAGCATCCAGACCTCACTGTGTCCAGGCAATACCTTCAGTGATTGAATTAGAATGCCTGGTGGTGGGACCCGGTGTCCGTCATGCAGCAGGTGAGGGAGAACCACTGCTGTAGGAGGGGGAGTGGTGCCGGGATGGGTCCGAAGAAAGAATTAAATTCAACCTGTCTCTTTCCTTTGGGCCAGATCTGCTTCCTTCTTAAAAATCATTTATAGATTAAATTACTTTCCCAAATCTAGTCTGTAATAGGCAAATGATTGTTTACTCTTGAGCTTTTGTTCATCTGTTTGGTTTGCATGTTTTCGGGGTACCTTGGGCTGGTCATTATTGTTGTGACCAAGAACAGCGATTTTCAACCCATGTGCTGCAAGAATTTTTAAAACGTGCGGTACCTGACTATTTGGTTAGAGGTACCGACCTCCTTTCCCTTTGATTGTCAAATAAAAAAATGACAACAGCCAACACAACAATAGCTGTCCAGTGTGAGTGAATGAAAATTATAACTTTTTTTTTGTCAGATCAGCAAAAACATATATTGTTTGGTGTGCCACAGAATTTTAGTATTCGTTTATGTGCCATGAAATGGAAAAGGTTGAAAATCTAAGCTTAAGTCCCAGCTTAGATAGCAGGTTAGGCAGGTTCTTAGTTGCAAATAACAAAAATCAGTTTTTTTGTTAAGAGGAAAGAAAAGTTAAATAGAAAAGGGATTTTTTTAAAGAAAGTTTTTATAACATGAAAACAAATAAATGCATATAACATACATTTGCAATTTTAGCTATTTTTAAATTCACACTTCAATGGCATTAATGACATTCACAATTTTGTGCCACCATCACCAATATTTCCAAAACTTTTTCATCAACTTAGGCAGAAACTCTGTACCCATGAAGCACCAACTTTCCATTCTTCTCTTCGCCCAGCCCTGGGTAACATGATTCCTACTTTCTGTCTCTGTGAATTTGCCTATTCTAGATATCTCATGTAAGCAGAGTTATGAAGTATCTATGGGTTTTTTTTGTTTTTTTTTTTTTGGTCTGACTTACTTCATTGAGTATAATGTCTTCAATTTATCCATGTAGCATGTATAGGTACTTTATTCCTACTAATGGCTGAATACTATTTTATAGTGTGGATATATCACATTTTGTTTATCCAAGAAAATGAAATTCTTAAAGGATATTGAGAGGTTCTGTAGAAGAAAGCCTGGAGCCTGTGTAGCCAATGTGGGCTTCAGGTTCCACAGGGGCTTTAGCTGGGAATAGATCCCTGAGTGGCCTCTCTACTGTGTGGTCTCAGATAAACTACTCTGAGACAGTCTCTCATCTGTAAAATAGCGATAAAAAATCTTGTTCAATCATTTGAGATAATCCAGGTAAACCATTCAGCATAAATTGTGACACAAATAAGAGTGTTTGTGAATGTTACCCATTATTATGACTTATGCAATCATTGTTTATGCTTCTTCCTAATACAAAATCAGACAAGTAGAACTTTTTTAAAAAACATCTTCTCCTAAGGAAAGAAATAAAACTAAGTTGCTTTTTTTGTATGTGATTTCAATTGGTGTTTTTTGGGGTTTTTTTTTTTGGCGGGGGCGGGGGGGGGCGGGGTCCTTGGAACTTCTGAGGAAAGGAAGGAGGCTCCCTCCTGACTAAGGGGGCCACTACCCTGGACAGTCCAGCCTGTTGTCCTCTTTAGATGGGGCACCCTTAGGGCTATACTTTCTGAGTACAAGCCCACCCATGGGAGCACGAAGGGCAAGCTGGGTGGAAAAGATGTCTGTGGAAAGGAAATAAAATATAGTTCCTTTTGACATGAAGAACTGTTGATTCTGACTGGACTCCCCTGCTATGGGAACTAGTTATAGACCCAGAGGATGCTATGGTCCTTTGGAAGTAGATGGACCCGGATTCAAATCCCAGCTCTGTTGCTTATAGGCCAAGTTACCTATTTTATAGGCCCGGAAGAGGTCACCGTGGCAGCTACAAAGGGTGGTAGCACCCAGGAGATCTACTGCACAAGGGTGCTGTGGGCAGAAGGGTCCTCATGGAGCCCCCAGAAGCAGCCCGAATATCAGGCAGAGGGGTCTTGTTGCTTATTAGTCTTTCACTCCCTCTGGCCTCTGCATAGTCAGCTCAGACATCTTGGCTGGGAGGAGCCTTCTGTGTGGTCTTTCCTCAGCCAGGAAGGAGTATGAGAATTTCCCATCCATTACTGGTTGAGGTCCAACTTGAGCAACCTTGTAATGTAGCTGGGCTCTCTGATTCCGAAATGTTTTAGTTAGTTGCAAAATTGTGGGTTTTTTTTTTTTTTTTTTTACATACATAAACGTTGTTAGAACAAAATAATCTTCACTCACCATTCAGATGCCCAGAGAAATCAAACCTGTAGGCTGCATTTCGACTTGGCTCTTGCCTCTGCCCAGCAAGGCCATGTGAGTGCTGGCGGTGCAATTGTAAGGTGTTTTCTGAGACGTATCAGGGGCCGCCCTAATAGTGGTGTTTAGGACTGCATTGTAATCATGGCAATAATAATGACAATCTCTTACATGATACTGATCATTTAACTCCATCACTAATTTATGCTTTTCAAAACTGTGTCTAGCCTGTGATGGAAGACTAGCTTCCATTTTATCTATCTATCTATCTGTCTATTTATTTATTTAAAATATATTTTTATTGATTTCAGAGAGGAAGGGAGATGGAGAGAGAGTTAGAAACATCAATGATGAGAGGGAATCATTGATTGGCTGCCTCCTGCATGCCCCACACTGGGGATCTGACAGGGTGCTTGTTCCAGCATTAAGAAGGGTTCAGCAATCTGGAGAAGGCTGTGCATAGATTAAATAGGAGTCCAGAGATGAAACATAATTTTGAAAGGCATTTGGGGGTCAAAGGAGCTTACCTTAAAGGAAACTAAGATCTAAGTTCTAAGGCTTAAGGTCTCCTCGTCTCAGGACCCCATGCTTTTTATTAATACAACTTGTCCTGAGGCGAGGCAGAGATATATACTTCAAAGGGTATATACACAAGCATTGTCAGAATGGGGGAATTAGCCTACAGCTGTTGAGGTGTTTGGCCAGTAGGAGGCAATAACATGTAGATTAAGATCCTCTTTAGCTGTCTGGCAGCCAAGCAATCATCCCTTTTCAGGTTTGGGGAAATGCCATCAGCCATTCCCAGATTCAGCCCTGCTGTCATTCTGGAATTGGTCTCCGGCAGGGATCAAGCCTGCAACCCGGCATGTGCCCTTGACTGGAATCAAACCTGGGGCCCTTCAGTCCGCAGGCCGACGCTCTATCCACTGAGCCAAACCAGCTAGGGCTAGCTTCCATTTTACAGATGTGGAAATTGGAACTCAGATATCGATTGCTAACAGACGGCCCATCTGGGGTCAGTATACACATTTCTGGCTTCTGGTCTGGCGGCCAATTTATTTCCCCCACTATGAAGTAGCAATGTGGAGACTCTAGATTTTATTGACGTGGTGGTTTGTGATATGGTTCCAGGAAGGTCACTTGATCTCCCTCTGCCTGGAAAGGGGGCAAATCTTTCTCTCTCTCTCCAAATTTCCAAAGAGGAAGCAATTCTCAGCCAGAGCAGGAGCCTGAGCCTATTTTGCAGGCAGTGGGGTGTACAGGTAGCTCATTGCCTGTGCCCGGGGCAACAGTAAATTGATATTTGCTGCTCTCCAAGTCTCAGACAGACATGGGGAGGAAGGGCTGGGAAAGTGACATTTCTGTAAATAACTCCACCTGGTTCGGAGGGCAGGAGGATTGGCATGTCCCTGTAGCCTCATCAATTACCATCAACCGTTGCAAAGGGAGCCCCAGGAGAGAGCATCTCTTCACACTCTTATGATTATTTATAGTCACCCAATCCTGTCCATACTCTGGGGGGAGTGTGGTTTGCTCAAAGCAGCCTCCTTCCAGATGTGTTTCCTTCCAGGCCCAGTGGAATGCATCCTTCAGCCCCTCCACTACATGGAGCAGAGGACATGCCCAACATTGGGGCATAACGAAGATGTGGAAGGGGAGACACGGGCAGGATGCCCGGATTTCTCAGTTCATGTGGGTTTTGTTTGTTTGTTTACTGCAAAATAGCTTTATTGTTTCATTTGGTCCAAGGCATGGGAGAGGGCTTCAGGGTGGTTAAAAGAATGGCTAGTAGTTTCAGAAAGAGGCTCAGGTAAAAGCCAGACACCAGGGGAATGCAGAAGGGCCCCTCAAAGGCCTCTGGGCTCCAAAGGCTCCAAGTCATGCTTGAGGGTGAACCATTTGAAGAGATACTCACCCAGCCCAGCCTGGAGGCTGTTAGTTGGCTGGTTGCCCATCTTCTTGATGAATTTCACCTCCTCATCCAGGAAGTGCTTCTCCAGGAAGTCACAGGGATGAGGGTCTGCATGGGCAGAGCCCAGGGCATGCAGCTCCAAAAGGGCCTGGTTCAGGTTCCTCTCCAAGGCCAGGGCAGCTTCCATGGCGTCCTGAGTTGGCCTGCCCGCCCCCCCCCCCCCCGCCACCCCCTTGGGAAGGCTTCAGCACATCCTGGAAGAGAATGCGGCCACCGAGCTTGTTTTGCAACTTTAAGAGATGCTCAGTGCCCTCAAGCTTCTTCTCCGCCAACTCAGGGAAGAATTGGCCCACGCCCTCGATAGCCACATTGTCATGGTGGAAATAGAAGCCCAGAGAGAGGTAAGTGTGGGAGGCCCACAGGTGCAGGTTGGCCAGGCGGTTGATCACAGCCTCCACCTCAGTGGAATAATTCTGACGAATTTGGGAGCTCATGGTTGTTCAGCAATAAGGGGTTAAGGTAGAAAAAAAAACACGGTGTGTTGGCTTGTCCCGTGTGAAGGTGGTGACTCGATAAGACGCAGGAGAGTGGCTGGAGGCTGGAAGAATGGGGTCCCTGGGTCTGTTCTGTCCAAACACTGTTGAAGCAAGAGACAGGTCTGGGACACCCGAGGGCACTGCCTGAATAGCCTCTTTGCTGCTAAAGAAGGCAATTCGGTGCAGTGATTAAAGAAAGTGCTTTGCAAGCAGATAGACCTGATTTTAAATCCCAGCTCTGCCATTTACCAACTACAGTGTATGTGGTTTTCATTGTTACTTAAAGCTTCATCTCCATTCCCTCATCTGTAAAATGGGATAATAATATCTCCTTCCAGGGTCATTGTGCGGTTTGAATGCAGTCCTGACACAGCAGGTGATAGGTGGATATATGGTGCCTATTTTTTTTTTTTACATTTTAAATATGGAATACTTCATGAATTTTCATGTCATCTTTGCCCAGGGGCCATGCTAATCTTTTCTGTATCATTCCAAGGTTAGGATATGTGCTACTGAAACAAGCACTGGTGCTTATTCTTATAGGACACTACTAGTTACTGTGTGTGTGTGTGTGTGTGTGTGTGTGTGTGTGTGTGTGTGTGTAGAAACCCATGGGCAGGACAGGTCAGAGGGGACTTCTTGGTAGGAGAGGTGATTGAGCTACCTGAGTGTCTGAAATATGTTACTGGACGTGCCAGCTGGGTGCCTACCGCCTGATTATGGGTTGGCAGAGTGCCTTAGACCAGCATTTAGGAGCAGCTGTTCTAGCCTGGGATGGTGGCCTGGGCGGCCAGTGTCCAGCGTTAAGACTTGGCAGCCTGTCCAGATGGAGAGTTCTGTTGGCTTGCCACACTGAGAGGAGCGTTTGTTTAAGAGTGAATCCAGCCCCTGCAAAAGTGAGGCTGCCTAAAGTGACAAAAAGAAAACATGCATTTTTGGGTGGGTTATCTGCAGTTAATAGATTTTTTTAGTCAATGTTCAAATTTCCACAATTGTTTTCGTATTTCCCCCCAGTGGAATCTAAATGACATTCACACATGGCAAGTGGTTGATATTTCTTTTAGTCTCTTCAGCTGATAGATCCCCCAGCTCTCTTGTTATCCCCTTCCATCCATTTGTTGGAGAGACCAGGTAGTTTTTAGATGGGACTGCATCCCTGTGGTGTCAGCTCCCTGGCTCTTTGTCCCCTATATTTCCTATAAAATGGCAGCAAGATCTAGTGACTTGGTCTGATTCAGATTTGTTTGTTTATCTGTAGTCCTACATTGTAGGCATTGTCCTGTGCTCCCATCACTCAGCACATATTGACTGGTTGTCTTTTTTGTGATATAACAGCCATTGATAATCATTTTCCAGATTCATGATTTCATGTGTTTGGAAAATGGTGACATTCTATTCTATCGTAAAAAATACGGAAATCTTGCCATTTGCAACATGAATGGACCTTGAAGCCATTATGCTAAGTTAAAGAAGGGAATGTTAAATACCATATGATTTCACTTATATCTAAAACAAACAAACAAACAAAAACCATGAACTCTTAACTACAGAGAACAGATTGGTGGCAGGGAGTGAAATGAGTAAAGGTGGTCAGAAGGTACAAACTTCTAGTTAAAAAATAAATAATTCCTGGAATGTAATGTACAGCATAGCTGTAGATGATAAGATTGTATTGTATATTTTAAAGTTGCTAAGAGAGTAGATCTTAAAAGTTCTCATCACAAGGAAAAAAAAATTGTAACTATGCATGGTGACATGTTAACTAGATGACTTACTGTGGTGGTCATTTCACAATATATGAAAATGTCAAATAATTATGTTGCACACTAATATAATGTTATATCAATTACATCTCAATTAAAAATTTTTTTAAAAATAAGGAAACAAAAATGTACAAAAAGAACAGACAATTATTTTTCCAACGTGTTATACCATTAACAATCCACCAAAAATGTAATTGCTCTATATCCTCATTGACAAATAGTATTATTAAGCTTTTAATTTTAGTCATTCTCACAGTTCTGGGGGCTAGAAGTCCAAGATCATGGTGTCAGTGAGTTTAGTTTTTTCTTGGCTTGCAGATGGCTAGCTGCATGTTGGATCTTCACATTGTCTTAGCTCTGTGGGTGGGCATCCTTGGTGTTTTTGTGTTTCCAAATTTCCTCTTTATATAAGAACACCAGTTAGATTGGATTAGGGTTCACCCAACAGCTTTATTTTAACTTAATCACCTCTTCAAAGGCCCTGCTAGATAGTCACTTCCTGAGGTGTACTGGGGGTTAGGGCTTCAACATATGAATTTAAGGGGACACAGCTGAGCTTATAACAGGATTGTATTGGATCTATAGATCAATGTTGAGATAATTGACATTTTAATAATATTGAACCTTCCAATCCAAGAGCATGTTATGTCTCTCCATATATCTACTAAGTCTTCTTTAACTTCCCAGAAATGTTTTCTGGTGTTCAGTATGGGGGGCTTGCATATATTTTGTTAACTTTATGCCTAGATTTTTTTTTTAATGATATTGTAAATGGTATTTTCCCAATTTTCTAATTGTTTGGGACTAGTGTATAGAAATGCAGTTACTTATTTGTATGTTGTATCCTGAAATTTTGTTAAATTCCTGTATAAATTAGTATATTTTTGATAGATATCTTAGCTATACAATCATTTACTTCTCCTTTCCAATCTTTATACTCTTTTCTTGCTTTTTTTGCATTGGTTGGGACTTTCAATACAATGCAGAATAGAAATGGTAAGAATAGACAGCCTCAACTCATTCTGGATCTTAGAGAAAAGTATCCCAGGTTTTACCATGAAGGCTGAGATTAATTTTAGTTTTTTTCATAGATACCCTCTAACCATTTGGTAGCTATGAAAATGCATTTTTCAGATTTCCAAGCATGGGAAGCTTAAAGACAGAGAGCCCAACAGCTGCATTCTGAAATCCATCACTTTGTGCTGAAGTCAGATTCCCAAAGACTTCTCCCAGCCAATGCCTAGGAGATGTGGGATTCCTCTGGGGGGCCGTGACTTTGGCCTGAGGACTCCCTGATGGCTTTGTCTAACTCTCTAAAAGCTTCACTGAGGTTTCAGATGCTTCTACATCACCTGCCTTCTTCCCCCACTCCTTCACCAGATTTGTATCAGGATCTGACAAGTCTCTCATTCTCTTCTAGGCCTTCTCCTCATCTCCTTTCACAATATTGTCCTCTAATAAATTTCTTGCATGTCTAATCCTGCCTTATTATCTGCTTTTTAGAAGACCTGTACTAACATGGGGATTAAGGAATTCCTTTTTTATTCCTAGTTGCTGAGAGGGTTTCCCCCCCCCCCCCCTCTTAATCATGAATATGTATTGAATTCTGTGAAAGGATTTTTCTGCATTTACTAAACAATCATGTGATTTTTCTCCCTTTTTCCTGTTAATATAGTAATGTTAATTGCTTTTTGAAAGTTAAGCCAACCTTGCATGTCTGAGATAAATCCTAGTTGGTTATAAAGTCTTATCATTTTTTATATATTGTTGATCTTAGATGCATATTTTCAAGGTTTTTATATCTATATTCATGGGGGATATTAATCTGTAAGGTCTGGTATCCTTATAAGGTTTTGGTACCAATGTTATTCTGGTCTCATAAAATGAGTTTGGAAGTATTTCTTCTTCCTCTATTTTTTTTTAAAGTTTTTGTAAGATTGACATTATTTCTTTTAAATGTTTTGATAAATTTCACCAGGGCAGCCATCTGTGCCTGGAGTTTTCTTTCTTTTCTTCTTTGCATTTTTACTCTTTATTTCTGGCATATTTCATTGTCTGTAAGGACATTATTCTGCTCATTCTTCTTGTTTTTTTTTTTAAATAACTTTGTGTGGGATTGAAACACAATCCTTTTTTGTTGTTTATGCTTAAAGGGCATGAGTTATTCTATTCACTTTGTTAAGGAGAGTGGGCCAGGATTGTTTTCTTAGCTTCATAGCTCTGGAGTTCACTATTCTGTTGTTATTACCAAGTGCTCAAATATATGGCTTATATATTCTAACATCTGCTGGTTCATTTAACCTCCTCCAGTTTTATCAGGAACTTTTCTTTCCTTTTTCCCTAGTGCCTTGTCCTATGTAAATTAGATTCTACCCGAGTAATTTCTATTCAGTTCACACCTTTGTCCTGAAGGGAGCTCTTGTAAGTTCTAAGAGTTCCTAGAACCCAGGCTGCCCCAGCATTCTCTGACCTTGTGGTCACACACTGAAGCCTGCAAGGTCCCTGCTGTTTTCCCCAAATTGTGTTTCCCTTCACTAGGGCATTTTCTCTTCTATTGGCAATTTGGGGTTTTCTGGCTCCCGAGTTAAACATAAATCCTGTGTCCTTTTTGCTTTCCTCACACACTTGTTGATGTTACATGGTCTGGGGGATATTTGTGTTTTTTTGTTTTTTGTTTTCTCAACTGCTCATATTTTCGGGCTGGTATATATTCTTGTTTTGCTGTAGATGTTGTCTGCGGGATTTTGATTTTGCTATCATAGCTTGTCTGTTTCTGGAGTGATGAAAAAAGATAAAAAAATTATGCCACCATTGCTACCACCTTCCTAGAATCCCTGAATGTCTGGGAATTTTACGGTGAAGGTGGGTATAAAGATATCCAATTTTATGCCTGCCTTAGGAGCTTAGGCAATATGTACAAACCACCAAGAGTTTTATTTGATTTTGAAGTGTTAGAATTCTTGCAAGAAACTACAAAAGAACTTCAGAATTGATGGTGGTAGGCACAGAACACTAACAATAATATAAGTGGGGGAAAATAAGATGAGTTCATTGAGCTCTTCCTGGTACCGGGTATTGTATGCAGTCTTTTGTGTGAATTTTCTTAATTTTTTCAACCACCTTATAAAGCAGGTACCATTATCTTTCTTGCTTTTTCACTTTTATCATAAGGCAAGCAGAATCACTTTAATTTACAGTGTTGAAGATGAGGCATAGAGTGGTTTGTAACTGTTCTACAGCCACACAAATCTCCCAGACTTCCAAGTTGGTGTTTGTAGCCATTCTACCGTACCACCCTCCCCTCTTTGTGCATATACAGCAGTGGATAAAGGGCTCAGAGTGTCAGGGAATCACTGCCATGTAGGGACCTGAACTCTTTTTTTTTTTTTTAAATATATATTATTGATTTTTTACAGAGAGGAAGGGAGAGAGAGAGTTAGAAACATCGATGAGAGAGAAACATCGATCAGCTGCCTCCTGCACATCTTCTACTGGGGATGTGTCCGCAACCCAGGTACATGCCCTTGACTAGAATTGAACCTGGGACCTTTCAGTCCGCAGGCCGAGGCTCTATCCACTGAGCCAAACCAGTTTCGGCGGGATCTGAACTCTTGCCTGAGCCGTGGAGATGGCACCATGTGTCTAGCCTTAATGACTTGTTCTGCGGATACCATGCAACACTCTCCCCTGCCTCACAAAAAGAAAAGCTTTGAGAGAGTATCCTCTAAGAAAGTGACGACTCTATAGTCCAATGGCAGGAAGAGAGGGCTCTCCCCAGTGAGGCAGGGCAGCCAAGGTGGATATGTCAGTAATGACAAGGCCAGTGGTAGAAGCTTCCGTGGAGGTCACCAAATGACAGATGGGAGGACAGCCTCCAGGGAAGTCTCAGGAAAGCTTACCTTGCTCTGGATGAGAAAGTATGAGCCAGACTCCCGTCCTGAAGGAAAGGTGCGGGTTCAGGTCTTCAGCTTCTAAGTGCTTCTCTTGAGAAATGAAGGCCCATTAGTGGCAATTGCTACCCAGAGACAATGTGGACTACGCCTGGGGGGTTCTAAAGAAAGATACCTGAGTTCACGTGCTGGCTTTGTCACTTCCTGGCTGTGGGACCTTCAGCAAGATCCTTTACTTTTTTTTTTTTTTTTTTTGGCCTCCATTCCTCAAGTTGTAAAATGATACAGTAGTAAGACAGGCTTCATTGTGTTACTGATAGAAAGCACTTAGAATGATCCTTTCTGTCCTGTAAGTCTCTGCATATGTTCCTTCCAATTATAATCCATCCTTATTATTTGCAGATTCTGTGTTTGCAAATTTGCCCACTGGCTAAAATTTATTTGTAACCCCAATACCAATCTTCATGGTGCTTTCATGTCATTTGTGGAGAAGAATTTGAGTCACCCCATGTGTGTGTTCCCCACTCAGGTTGAACTAAATTGATGCTCAGCCTCCTTGTTTCAGCTCTTGTATTATAAACACTGTCCATTCCACAGTCTAGTTAGTGCCACGTTTCCTCTTCCTCTTGCCTTTTTGTGCTCCTTGTTGGTGATTGCACTGTCTAAAATGCCCCCAAGTGTAGTGCTGAAGTGCTATCCACTGTTCCTAAGCACAAGAGGGCTGAGATGTGCCTAACAGATAAATATGCAAGAAAGGAAGCATCACATGGACCTCGCCACCACTCCATGGTGCAAGCGCACAAAGCCAGAACCCAGCAAAGTTGCCATGGCTCTGTAACATCCTGGCAATCTGGCACCAAACACGGTGACACAATTGCTATGGCACACACGTGAGCAGAACATTAACCATGACAAAATGGGTCTTGGCACCAACACAACAATACACCGTGAGATTGTACCCAGACTCCACACCTCACACACCACCATGCCATAGCACTGGCATTATAATGTGACAACTTGGAGCACCACTCCACGGATCATGGTACCATCACATGCATATCATGCTTTCTCAGTGCCCTGACAATCACCAGCATCTTGCAGAATTCTAGTATCTCTTTTGACCAACGTCCTTAATGGAGTCTCATCAGGTATTTTGGGGGTATTTAAGCTCAGCCTAGAAGCACCACTGATTTAAACTTCTAAAGGAATTCCCTCTGGCCGCTCCCTCCCTTGTGCTATTGGTTGACACTCCCGCCTTCTCCCCTGGGTATGAGGAGAGCAGAGATCATTTCTTTCTCACCTCTGTGTCTCTCAACACTTAATAAAGCACCTGGCTCAGAGTGAGTGTAAATAAGGAAAAGGCTGGTGAATGTGGCACTGAGTTAAAGAAATCCAATGACCTGGAGGGATGTTGTGTAAATCACAGTCACAGGTCCAGAGGTACCTTAGACTAGAATCACTATTTCCCAGAGTTTACTCATCCCTGCATTCATTTTTGCCATTTTTGTATATTACCAATTATTACCTCAATATCTTTAAATGTATTCATTAAAAAAGAACACACACACACACACACACACACACACACTTCATTCCTTAAGAAGAAAACAAAGAGCCCAAAGAATTGATAGCCCCTTGTTCTGTGTCGCTGTGGGATTTATGCCGATGTTGGCCTCTGTGCCCTGCTTGGTGTGTGAGGGCTGCATTTCAGGTGCTGCAGGAGATGAGCGAAGCCCGAGACAATCTGTGCCCTGAAGAATGGACGGCTCCATGGATTTGGTGGCATCAGCCTAAGCTGGGTGGGGGTCTTTGAGGCTGTGCCTGACTGAGGCTGGGGAAGCAGCTGCCTCAGGAAGACTAGGAGACTTAAATCGGCCTCCAGGGGCCTTCCTGGGAGAGGGGAGGTGCTGTATCCGGGCCTGCTCTTGTATTTGTTTCCAGTACCACCCTCGCTAACATTTGTTGAGCTCTTTCATTAAAGTGACCTACTTTCTCTTTAATTTTCATAACAGTTGAATGAGATTGGTACTTTTCACTATCCCCAGTTTGATATTTGGGAAACTGAAGCTCAGAATGGTTGTGCCTTCACAAGGCCACACAGCTGGTAAGAAGCGAGCTGGGGTTCAACCACAGGCGGGCAGCTCTGCGCCCCAGAGTCTGGTCTCCCAGCCATTGCACTGCACTCCCGCTGTTTTTCCTCATTGGTACCCTGCTGCCCCGTGTGGCCAGGAGACACACATAGGAGTGGGATGATGTCTAGCTTCGCCTCTTTGCTTGGACAAAGCCATTCTCTGAGGGTTTGGAGAAGCTGGTGGGTGAACCTTGGAGCACCTGAGAGCCGGTGGTCAGCTGAGCTGTGTGGCTCTTCATCTCAGAACATGTCTGGGGGCCCAGCCACCACTGCAGCCTGAGGTGTTCCAGAGACACAGTGGGACGTACTCTGAGGCATATAGAATGAGTAACATGGGAAGGTAGGAAGCGGCTAATTCTATTGCCAGCATTTTGCTTGATTAAATGACACTCCCAGAGATGTGTAGTAGTAATTACTTCTTCTCTGTCATGTCCCCCTTTTCTCCCAATAATTTGTTCCTGAAATACATCTACAATTCAAGCTTGCCATGGCTGGTTACTTCTCAATCTACAATGATTTCATCTTGCTGATTTCGCTGGGGCTTTGTCCTAGTTTGCTCCTCACTGTGGGAGGCCCCTGATGGAAGTCTTGAGATGGTGAGCACAAATACTTACCTTAGAATATGAGCTCATTAATATTACGTATGAATCAAGTACATGTGCACACATGTTCATAGCAGCCCTATTCACAATAGTCAAAGGGTGGAAATTGCCCAAAGGTCCATCAGTGGATGAGTGGATAAACAACATGTGGTCGAATCATGCAATGGAATATTATTTGGCCACAAAAGGGAATGAACCTTGAAAAGATTATCTTATCTAATAAAAGAGTAATATGCAAATTGACTGTCACTCCAACACACAAGATGGCTGCCCCCATGTGGGCATAAGATGGCTGCCACAAGATGGTCAGCAGGGGAGGGCAGTTGGGGAAGATCAGGCCTACAGGGGGAGGGCAGCAAGAGAGGACCAGGCCAGCAGGGGAGGGCAGTTGGGGGGGCCAGGCCAGCAAGGGAGGGCAGTTGGGGGCAATCGGTCCAGCAGGGGAGCAGTTATGTGTTGATCAGGCTGGCAGGGGAATGGTTAGGGGCTGATCAGGCTGGCAGGCAGAAGTGGTTAGGGGCAATCAGGCAGGCAGGAAGACAGGCAAGCAGTTGGGAGCCAGCAGTCCTGAATTGTGAGATGGATGTCTGACTGCCCATTTAGGTCCAATCCCACACCGGGCAGTCAGACATCCCTAAATGGGCAGTCGGACATCCCTTGAGGGGTCCCAGATTGGAGAGGGTGCAAGCTGAGCTGAGGGACATATCTTCCCCGCCCCCCTGCCCCTGCACGAATTTCATGCACCGGGCCTCTAGTACTAAGTATAAGAAGCCAGACTCAAAATATCACATGGTTTCATTGATATGAAAAACTCAGATTAGAGTTCATAGAGACAGGTGTAGATTGGTGATGTTAGGGGCTGGGAGCCAGGGGGAATGGGGAAGAACTGTTTCCTGGGTATCCGGGTAGGGCGATGAAAACATTTTGGAACTAGATAGAGGCAGTGGTTACACAACATCGTGAATGTACTAAATGCCACTGAATTGCTCACCTTCAAATGGTTAATTTTATGTTATGTGAATTTTACCTCAGTGAAACAAGACCAAAGTTTAAAAAATGTTATGTGGGAGATATTTGGGCAAAGCATCATATGATTATTAAAAGGGATTTGAAGTCATGTCAGCACCTACCCAGTCCTTTAGTGGAAGCAGCATCTGTATTTTCTCATCTTTACACATTTCCCACGCCAACAGGGGTGCTGCATGCTAACTGGGTGTCCCAGGAAAGCAATAGGGATGACAAGAGGGTGACAGGGATGGGAAAATAACCCAGGCAGGGAAGTTAGACTCCAGTTTAGGACACACTAGGCCATTTCTTCTGCCTGGAATATGGGAAGTCGGAGACCTTTTTTCATTTCAATTTCTCTAGGATGTACAAAAAAATTGATCAGAGGATATATAATTAAACAGCAATATAGTTTTAGAGAAGTGGAAAATGTTCTATTCATGAATTTTTTCCTTCAAGTTTATTGTTTCACTTAATTATAACAGCAACATAATCTATATATATAAAAGGCTAATATTCAAAGTGTCCCCTCGGGAGTTTGACAGGAAGGATGGGAGTTTGATCACTCGCTATGATGTGCGCTGACCACCAGTGGGTAGTGCGGAACATGGCAGGCAACCAGCTGCAGCTGTGGGAAATGAAGGAGTGAGGGAAGGAGGAGGCAAGGAGGAGGCAGGGAGGTGGGGAGGTGATTGGCCCTGATCGCCAGCTAGGCCTAGGGACCCTACCCATGCATGAATTTCATGCACCAGGCCTCTAGTACTTATTATAAATTGGGAAGAACGTAAAGCATAAAGAAAAAGGGGGAACATTACCTATTACCTCACCATGTAGAAGTAGCTACTTTTAATAGTTTAATATATCTTTCCCAGTATTTTATCTTTGCCTTTTAGTCACATAGCTAAAATCATGATGTACATAAATTTTTAACCTACTTCTTTTTTCTCATTATATTGTAATATAAGCATTCCTATGGTGGTTTATTAAAACTACTTGGTAAACATTATTGTGTTGGCTGCACAATATTCCATTGTCAGGAGGTATGGCTTATTTAACCAGTCCCCTATCATTATACATTTTGCTTGCTATCTAAGAGCTAAATATTGAAAACTCCCCAAATGCATAGATCTCATGGGAGGAGTGACCCAGGAGGTCACCTGATTGGGTGACTGAAGATACAAAAACCTTCAGTGGAGGTGTCTGGGTACACTCTTGGGAAGGCATGTGATTATAACTTTGCTAATCCTATATAATAAAAGGCTAGTATGCAAATCAACCAGATGGCGGAATGATGGGTCACTATGACGCGCACTGACCACTAGGGGGCAGATGCTTAATGCAGGAGCTGCCCCTTGGTGGTCAGTGCACTCCCACAGTGGGAGAGCCACTCAGCCACAAGCCCTGAGCTGGGCTCACAAGTGGTGAGTGCAGCGGTGGTGGTGGGAGTCTCTCCAGCCTCCACGGCAGCACTACAGATGTCTGACTGCCAGCTTAGGCCTGCTCCCTGGGGAGTGGGTCTAAGCCATCAGTTGGACATCCCCCAAGGGCTCCCAGACTGCGAGAGGGTGCAGGCTGGGCTGAGGGACGCCCCCCCCCCCCCCCCACCCCAAGTGCATGAATACCGTGGACCAGGCCTTTAGTAGGAAATAAACTCACAGCAGTAAATACCCTGTTTGGAGCACAAACACAAAGGTGACATCAGCACACAGCCTAGACAAGAAAGAACCCAAAATTGGCAGACTCATTCAGGCAGCTGCCCAGTGAGAAGGGATCCTGGCCCAGAGATTTATAATCTTCACATCCCTGTAAATATTTCCTGAGACCCAGTCTAGATAGTGGGCAATGGGCACCGTAGAGATAAGGCACCCTCCTTGCCTCAGAGCAGCATGACATGCGGTGGGCAAGCCAACTGTTGTGTGATTGTGAAGACTGCTGCGCAGTGCGGTCAGAGCCATGATAGGGCTGTGCATACTGGGAGCACAGCACAGCGTGCTGGCCCAGTTGTGGTATGGCGTGGGAAGTGGGGACAGGGAGGCTGCCCAGAGAAAGTGACTCAAATGCTGACACTCAGTAGATGAACTGGAATTACAGAGTCCTCTGAGCACCCCCAGTGGCCACCCCCCTTCTGATTCCACACTCACCAGGAGGCCATTGGTGAATTATTTGGTTTTCAACATCCACAGAGCAACAAGGCCCTGTGCAGGTCCATGGAATGGGTGCACCTCTCATTGCCATGACCATGTTAGCATCTGCTCTTGAGCTTGGTTCCTGAGAGTCTGTCCCTGAGAAATGGGCCTGCCCTTTGTTCCAACCTGGTGAGTTTTCTGGGCCTGCAAGGCTAAGGATGCCAGGCCTGAGGCATGATGAAATCGCCAAGGGGACCCAGTCCCCCAAGAACACCTCTCCTGTAATACTACAGCTTCGTGCATGCCTTTTCCTTTCTAACGGCAACAGCTCCCTCTCAAGGGGGTGGTGCAGAATATGCAAGATGCTGTGGGCAGTGAGGCTGGCTCAGAGCTGGTGCTCGGCAGTCTAATTCCTGGCCCCCTCCCTCAGGGACGCCCCTGCTTCTGTTCAAGGGTAGCTAATGAGTGGAGATGAGTCACATAGTTCACCACACCCTCCAGCTAGTTCTCCCAGTTCATTAAGCAAGCCACCCGTCAATGTGACTGTTACTTTTTGAGATAAATGTTTAAAATATCATCGCTTATGACTAGTTTTTTTTTTTTTTTTTTAAAAAAAAAAAAAGCTCAAGGACTTGTTGGGGAGGCAGGGGGAAGATAGTGTGCATGCACAGAGCAGCCAGAAAATAATACTGGAAACTATTTGTTGGTGAAGGTTCCTCCTCTAGGTGGGCTGGAATGCACCAACTCAACTCGGCTGGTTGTTTAGGGTCAGCATAGGATCTGACCAGGCAGTGCTCAGTACAAAGACTGGCTTCTTTCCGGACTTTTCCTGCTCTGCACCTGTGCTAGCACTGGCACCAGTCACCTTTATATCTGTGTGGGGAACAGAGGCTCTCCTTCCCCAGACTCTGTGCCTCAGTGGTATACCTGGAACCAGTCCTATTGAAGAACCTGATGTGGGCTCCACCGGGGAACCCCAGAAAGCCCCGCTGTCCATCCCTCTTGTGAGCTGAGAGCCAAGGGAGTTTCACTAAGTTTGGTTCCTTAGGTAGTGGAAGCAAGGTCACGAAAGAATGGGAGACAGATGCTTTAAGCTGTAGTAGCATCATTTCCATAGGCTTAGCCGAAGCTTTGGGGAACTTCCATAGATGCCCAAGGTAGTCTTGGAGTTGAACTCAGACCTTTGGGTAGCCTGGATGAACTGAGCCAAGACTACAGCCCTGGGATGTCAGAGCTGTCTGGGGCCTCCATCAGGAATGCCCCTGGCCACACACACTAGACTCACCCATTTCCTTCACTTCTTGTCCCCTGCCTGCTCTTCCCTTCACCTTCTTTCCAAGCTTTTCTCTGAAAACACTGTCAGTCAGAGTCCTGGGGTCACCATGGCTACACTGAAGGGGAGGAGTTAACCTGAGGTGCTTGCTCCAATTGGAGCTTGTTGCTGGCCACCCTGGGCTGGACACAGCCTTTGGGCCCTGACAGGGCCACACGGGCCCTGATAGTTCATGAGCCCTGACACACTCCATGAATAGCAGTGGACCTGTTCTGCCACTGCTGCCCTGACCCTGGGTCTGTGGGATGCTGGCTCGTTTGTCAGCTGGCTGAAAACATCACTCCAAGCTCTATACTTAGACTTGCATCTAGGAATAAATACTCCTTTTCAGGGACGAAACTAGAAGGTGATAATAAACCAACCCTCCTCTACCATCACCAAAAAGAAAATCGAAAGGGAAGAAGCGGGGTCTAGCACTCAGTTCCTAATGTAATGCTCACGCCCGTCGCCTCCCCGCTCCCGTCCCCAAGGCTGCTTCAGTTTCCTTTAGGGTCCTCAGATCTCAGGCGTTGCCCCTGCTCGTGCACAAAGCAGAGGCCTGCTTCCAGCTCCTAGGTCAAGAGCAGTGACTGGGGCCAAATGTTTGTGTTCAAATCCTGTCTCGGCAGATTATAGCTGTTGGATTTGGGCTCGTTACGTTCTTCTCTGTGCCTCAGTTTCCCCATATGTAGAATAAAAATGATAATATTTCCAACCTAATAGTGTTGCTGTGAGGATGAAATGAGTTAATATATTCAAAACACTTCAAGTACAGTGCTGGGAAGATGGGAAGCTATGTTTGCAGTGAGAAGGTCCTGGGTGGTGACTGGGTTTCTGGCCGGGGTTGAGCCAGCCTGCTTCAGACAGGATTCTGCTCTGCGCTTTGGGTCTCTGTCACCTCTGCTTTGAGCCATTTGCAATAACAGATGATATTTATTGCAAAGGATTTAATTAGAGGGACATTGGTATTTAATCCCCGCAAAAACTCTAGGATTACAAAATGAAACCTGACTTAGAGAAGGCGTCTCAGGACAGTAACGGGAGACCGTGGGTCTCAGCTGAACGACAACAGGAGCCAGTTTATTTCTTGCAGGAGCAGCCGAAGTCTTTGAACTCACCCCTGAGCTTTCCTGACTCAGGACCTTGCTGCTTTCTCCCTTGGTGTCTAGATGCAGGCATGTGTCATGCAGGGGTGCATGGGGCTCTCAGAAGCTCCGGGCAGGTCCCCGAGCTCTCCGTGTGCAGACTGCAGCAGGAAAGCCCACTCCAACCTTCGAAAACAGAAGCAGCGCCCTACGGGGCTGTCGGCTGCTCTGCCTGCCGCACAAAAGCGGAAACCTCTGGAACTTTTGTAGATGTACCTGGAGTTCTCAGTGTCTAGGACCTCAGGGAGTTTCTGGCCAGTGTTTGTGAATTTAACGAGAGAAAAACACACACTGTCCGGCAATATCTTCAACTGCCAGAAAAGCTACCCCTTGACAAGTATAGGGGCATGTGTTTAGGAGGGGGTCTCCCGGGGACCTGAAACCCCCAGCAGTGCAGCTCCTCTTGGTCAGTGTAGAGTTTGCTGAATGACGTCTGTGCCCCTCCAGTGGCTGATGAGAGTCATAATAATTAAGTGCATTAAGCACTTACTGAGAGTTTTTGTGTCTTAGAACACTTACTCCTTACAACTAACTTGGAGGTGGGTACCTTTATTATCCCCATATACAGATTCACAAACTCAAGTTCAGAGAGGCAACGCGTCTTGTCCAAGGTACACAGCTGGTCACTGGCAGAGCTGGAATTCAAATCTGTTCTGTCTTTCTAGCCCCAAGAAGCTACACTTTTGCCTGCTTCGTGTGGTGCCTCTGTGTGTGATGAGTAGACGGAAAGGTTATGGACTTGGGTGCCGGATTGGCCTGGCTCTGCCTTATGATCTGTGTGGCCTTGGACAGACCATTTACTCTCCTTAACAACAGCAGCAGCAGCGGCAATAACAGTGGGTACTTACTTGGCACTTGCTAGGAGCACCTGTGCTTTACTGTCCTCATTTGTTTAACTTGCAACAACCCTAGGAAGTTGCTACCGCTATTTTGCCAGGGAGTAATAACAGCAACCTCCGTGTGATCACATGAAGATTAAATGAGCTACTATTTAGGCAGCAAGTTAGGGCTAAATTGTAGGTAACGTGGTTGACTACAGCGCTGAGAGAGACACACAGGCCAGCTCCTCTCTGCCAGCAGCCCCCGTTTGTGAGAAGAGCCGAGCCTGAGCTGGATCAGATATCTGTGTTTCTTTGATTTTCTCTGCTCAGTGCATTAGCTCTGTGTCATGAAGCTGCCGGTCCTGCTATTCTCTCCAGCGCAGCCTAGACATCCCACAACCATCTGCTGAATGGATGGGCCAAGGGGTCAGCAATCCCCTGTAGTGATTTTGTCATCATGTCCAGAACAGAAAGGCCGTTTTCTCATCGACAGAGGAAATTCATCTCTGGGAGGAGGCACTGGGGCCACCCTTGAGTCCCCTGTACATTTGGGTGGTATTTGGGGGCATTCTGCATGGCTCACCACCATCCCACTCCCCAAAAGATGACTTACTTTTCTGCACACAATTCCTAAGATTTTGTTCCTGGGGGTCAGAGGCGGGAGGGGTGGGGTTTGTAGTGGGGAGAGGAGGCAACACTGCATGGACCGGAGAGGCACTTGGCATCCCGGTGAAGGGCATGTGCCCCTAGCACCTTGCCTGGACAGAGGCATCCTTGTTCGGGAGGCTGTCCTCCGGGCATCATGCACCACCTAATATGTCCACTCCAGTCCCTTTAACGGCCCATTTCCACCCTGGCTGGAAGGTTTTTGTTTTTTTTTTAACTGAACCTGAGCATCTCCTCCTCTGGAGTGTAAACTCATTTATTTTGGTCCTGTGCTCTGAGCAGAGAAGGGCCACCTGGTCACCAATTTCGATATAATAACCCTTCAGATCCTCAAAGACTGTTATTAAATCTCTCCCTGGCTGCCTCTTCTCCAACTAAATAATTCCTGCTCCTTTCACCTTTCTCCACAGGCCCAGTTCTTCCACTCGGTGAAGCACTGTTCAGATCCCCCCTGTCTTTCCTACGTGACCAGTAACTAGGAAGCTGAGGGGTCAGCCGAATGTTAGAGGCCGCTGCTAGCTGAGGGGGAGGGGGCAAAGGGCAGTGTGTGTCGGGGGGGTCAGCCCATGGTACTCTCCTGTCCCTGGTCACTTGCACGCAGCCTCAGCTTCTCTCCTTGCTGCCGCCATCTAACAGATGGAAAGAAGAAAAAATGTGCCCTGGCTTGTTTGGCTCAGTGGATAGAGTGTCAGCCTCGGTTTGAAGGGTCCCTGGTTTGATTCCGGTCCAGGGCACGTACCTTGGTTGCAGGCTGGATTCCCAGCCCTGAGGCAACTAATTGATGTGTATTTCTCACAGCAGTGTTTCTGTCTTTCTCTCTTTCTCTCTCCCCCTCCCTTCCATTCTCTCAAAAAATCAATGAAAAAAATATACTCAGGTTAGGATTAAAAAAAAAAGAAGAAGACAAAAAATGCTTTCCACCAAGGGACAGCCTTGGCCCCCAACACTCCACCCCCTCCCCACTTCCTTCCTTCCAGCTCTGCCCGCTTCCATGTTGACCTCAGCTTTCTAGCTCCTCTGCTCGGTTCACATGCACAGAGAGGACAAGCAGAGAGCTGAAACAGGCACCCACCCACAAAAGCCAATAACAGCTACAGCTGACATGGCCTGGTGGCGGCCAGCTAGCTGCATGCTATGCTCTGTTCTTCAAACAACTGGATGGTCTGTACTTCACCCAAGAAGATTCTAAGTCTCAGCCATGAGCCCACAAGGCACTTGCCTGACAGCACACCCAGGAGTCAGTACAGCCAGAATGGAAGGCCAGGCAGTGGGACTTAGGACACAGTGCTTGACACCTGCTGTCTCACTCTGCTCGCTTTGCAGAAAGTGTATCAGGGACGGAAAAGAGCCCATGATAGGTACACCAGGAGCAGGTGACTACTGTGGCCACTGGGCTAAAGAAAGGGGTTCCGAGAAACAGAGAGGTAGGCGGACCAGAAGGGAGCATCTCGAGAAGGAAGATGTGCGCAGAAGGCCCAAAGGTAACTTTGCCATGTTTGTCTTCCATCCAGGCCCAAGGTGACCTGTCCCCATGGAGCCCACTTTCTGGAAGAGGCCTGTTTGTGATCCAGACCTGTCCTCTGACTGCACAGATGTCACTGGCCTCTTCTCCATAAGGGTTCGCCCCAAGCTTCTCCAGTTCCAAGACTCCAGATCTCTCCCAATCAACCTTCTGGTTCCCAAATGGGCTCTCAGAGGTGAGGCCCAGGGGAACACGCTGGGAAGATATGGATCCTCCATTCCCCAGGCACTGGCCTGGACCCAGCCCTCCTGCTTCCCAGTCCACAGGGTCTGGCCTCTGACTCCACTCCCAGCATACTCACTTCCCAATTCCTCTTCTGCCCTCTCCGCCCAGCCATCACCTATAGAAAAGGAGTCTTTGCTCTTTTTTTTTTTTTTTCCCCCTCACTACTACCTACTGGGGTGTGGTTGGCTAAAATATGACCCTCTAAGTAAGAGATAGCCACATCCTAATCCCTGGAACCTGAGAATGTTTCTGTATGTGGCAAAAAAAGAGGTTTTTGCAGACGTGATTAAGTTAAGGATTTGGAAGTGGGGAGAGTACCCTGGGTTATCTAGGTCAGCGGTTCTCAACCTGTGGGTCGCGACCCCTTTGGCGGTCGAATGACCCTTTCACAGGGGTCGCCTAAGACCATCCTGCATATCAGATATTTACATTATGATTCATAACAGTAGCAACATTCCAGTTATGAAGTAGCAACGAAAATAATTTTATGGTTGGGTCACAACATGAGGAACTGTATTTAAAGGGCCAGAAGGTTGAGAACCACTCATTTAGGTGGACACTAAATGCAATCAGCTGTGTTCTTATCAAAGCAAGGCAGAGAGGGATTTGGCACCATCTGGTGTCAAAGTCTGGGAAGAGGAGAAGGAGATGTGAAGACAAAATAAAGAGAGGTTTGAAGATGTTGGCCTTGAAGATTGAAATGATGTGGCTGCAAGCCAGGGAAAGCCAGCAGGCACCAGAAGCTGGAAGAGTTGAAGAGCAGATTTCCTTCCCAGACCCTCTGGAGTGAGCATGGCCCTGCCAACCCTTTGATCTTGGCCCAGTGATACTGCTTTCAAAGTTCTAACCTCTAGAGCCATAACCGAATACATTTCTGTGCTTCTTTGTGGCAATTTTGTTACAGCAGCCTTAAGATAGCGAATATATGGGCGCAACCAGTACACATTTGCAGGTTGAAGTTTACCACCATGTAAAAATGTATGGACCCTATTTTTGCAATTCATTGTCTAGGGGTGGGATAGCAGTGGGGGTATAGGTAAGAATTCGAATTCATAGTTTAGGTAGTACTTCTTTTCATGTTCAAGGCTCTTAAGGCCAGAAGCTTCTCCTATAGCAGTGATGGCAAACCTATGACACGCATGTCAGAGGTGACACGCGAACTCATTTTTTTGGTTGATTTTTCTTTGTTAAATGGCATTTAAATATATAACATAAATATAAAAAATATAAGTCTTTGTTTTACTATGGCTGCAAATATAAAAATTTTCTATATGTGACATGGCACCAGAGTTAAGTTAGGGCTTTTCAAAATGCTGACACGCCGAGCTCAAAAGGTTCGCCATCACTGTCCTATAGAGAATGAGAGGAACTCGTTGAACTTGTTAGTTTGTGCCTCTTAGAGATGCTTGCATTTTTAAAAGAGTGCTGTCCTCCCCCCTCAAAGTGCAATCTTTAATCTTGTGTCTTCCCTAGGCTTTGCAGGTCCCTGAGAACTGGCTCTTCTGTTGGCCCCTAAAATGCTAGAAGCCATAAAGATAGAGAACAATGAAAAGCAGGGTGGGTGAGGGGATGAGGCTACTTAGCTTAGGTTGTCAAGAAAAGCTTTTTGAAGACATGACTTTTATGCTTAAAATCTGGGTTATTCCAGGCAGAGAGAATAACACGAGCAAAGGTTTCAAGCCAGGAAAACACACAGACGTGCTCTAGGATGGAAAGGAGGCCCAGTGCTGAGGAGCAGAGCGAAGCTGACCATGCAGAGCGAAGCTGACCATGCAGAGCTTTGTCGGCAACTCTGGAGAGGCTGGCTTTTCTTTAAGTCAAATTCAAAGCAGGCAAAATCCCAGACCCTTTGCAGTCTAACCTACCAGAACTATCTTTTTCCACCTCACAGATGAAGGTATTGGGACACAGAAAAATTAAGTTAAATAACTTCCTCAAAGTCACGCAACTAATGAATAGAGTCTGAATGGAAAACCATTTGGAGGTGATGCCAGACCCCGTGCCCTTATCCCCCATGACCAGGATCTCCAGTGGATTTCACTGTGGTTGACGTGCAGCTCAGCCTGGCTGTCAGTAGAGATGGACCTCTCGGGGCACCGTCTCCGATGTTGCAAACTTTAATTATTATGTCAGTCAGAGAAATGATCACTCAAGACGCAGTGAGGAAGTGTGGTTAATTCATCCTGTGGTTGGACCCATGGGGCCCATGGCTTTGACTTCTAATTGTGTGAAATGCCTTTGTAATCTAATGGGCTCTAATGTGGAGTGTTAATGATTCAGAAACTGCTAGCTGATGTTAGAGAGGAGAGAGAAAGAGATAGGAGAGAGAGAAGTGGAGTTGGGGGTGGGGGCGGCAGAAAGAGAGAAGAGAAATTCAGTTAGCTCCTTGCCTGGTATCTATTTTCCAAATGGTCTTCTCATTCCTCTTTCTCCCATTCTCACTGCTCAATAAATGTTGCTATTATTATAAGTTACTAGAGGTCCGGTGCATGGATTCGTGCATTGGTGAGGTCTCTCAGCCTGGCCTGCAGGGATGGGGCTGAAACCAGCTCTCCAACATCCCCTGAGAGGTCCCGGATTGTGAGTGGGTGGTTCTCAGGTGACACACCCTGGAATTGGGCTCCCTCCTCTCTGGAACTGCAGCTCTGCAGCTCCTGCATTGAATGTCTGCCCCCTAGTGGTCACTGTGCATCATAGCTACCAGTCGGACAGTTGAACGGTCAGGTGGTCGCTTAGGTTTTTATACATATAATTTCCTCCAAGTGGTGGAATTATGGGGGAACTCCCTGAAGAGAAAGAAAGCCAAGAAGATGGAGGAAGGGAGGACATTGCCAGAGGGGCTCGCCTCATGGGATGGGTGGGGCCAGTCCTGCTGGGTCTAGACCAGCGGTTCTTAACCTGTGGGTCGCGACCCCTTTGGGATTGAACAACCCTTTCACAGGGGTCGCCTAAGACCATCGGAAAAAATATATATATTAAATATTGTTTTTGTGATTAATCACTATGCTTTAATTATGTTCAGTTTGTAACAATGAAATTGGGGGTCACCACAACATGAGGAACTGTATTAATGGGTCGCGGAATTAGGAAGGTTGAGAACCACTGGTCTAGACTGAGCCCTGAGCCACTGGAGGGCACAGAGTGGAATGGAGAGATCCAGGTGCCCCTGCAATAGGACCTCCCTGGAAATTGTTCACTTTAGTGGAATTCCGGGTTTTATGGCTCCCCCTGTGCTACCAGGTCCAAGCATAGAAGAGGAGATCCTTTAACATTGGGAGGAAGATATCTAGCTTTGAAGGTGAGGGTAGGAGGTAGAGGCAGGGGGAGGGGGATGCCCTTTATTCATCTCTATACCTATTGTTTAGCACAATGACTGATACAGAAGTGTTGCACTGCAGTAGTGGACAGAACGAAATAATTCTAGCTCAGTCCTGCTGCCTGTTCCCTGGGTGACCTTGTTTAAATTGTGTTGCCTCTTTGAACTCAGTTTCTCCACCTTCTGAGTGGGCACGAGAGTAGCAGCCATCTGTCAGAGTTTGTCTTGGGGAGAAAGCGCAGCGAACGCACCATGTGAATTCTAGGGCCCTAAACAGTTCTAAGGCATGAAAATCTCCCAGGCTGTGTCTGTTGTTCCTTTTCAGATATGCCAAGGTATCACATTTAGAAACGGTGAAAAGTTCTCCCACTGATATAATTCTGCATAATAATGAGAATATACATTTTCTTCTCCATAGGATTCAGGAAAGCTATTTTCAATTTGAATGGGAGGAGAAAATGCTGTCAATAAACATAATAAACATATTGTACTCCCTCCCCCCACCACACACAATTACTCTGTGAAAAGGAAAAAAAATAGCTCTCCACTGGCTTAGGACTAAAGAGTCAGTAACAGTATTTTTGTGCCTCATAAAGACTTCCCCGTTGTCCTCAGTCCCAGCAATGGAACTTTCTCCTCCTCCTCCTTCCCTATTTAACTTTGGGTAGTCTGATGTCCTGAAGATCGGTTTCTCCAAAGAGATCTCAGAATCCGTTGTGATCCTTCACTCCAGGGTTTCTGTGGGCCGCCCCCCCCCCCCCCAGGGGCTGGGCTCTGCCTCGGGGCTGGCTGTAGTGGCTGTGCTAAGCCAGGCATCCCTAAGGCCTGGGTTTCTGAGCTCAGATGGTTGCGAGGGATACATGTGAGGTAGTGTTTGCTGGTGGAGGCTACATTCTAATGGAAATGCCGAGCAATGTCAAGGTAACAGCAGCCCTCCTGCCAGGAGAAGGGACTCATTACCACCCATTTTCTGACAGTGAATAGGAAATGCATTGACACAGAGGGAGCATTTAAAGCAAAAGTCTACCCAGTGAGTGCAGCATTCTGGGAGCTTCCATCCCTGCCTCCCCAGCCCTCAACCAAGCTCCTTTTTCCTTAGACACAGCCAGGAAGTTTCCCAGTCACCTTGGTGTGTGGATCAGCCATCCAGGGCTCACCTTGGGAATGCACCCTTTTCTTGCTCCCAAGAAAGACCCGGAGGAGCACTTTGCCAAGAGCTCCTTCACCCCTGGGGTCTTGGGGACTGAGCGCCCTCTGGATCCCAGGCCTAAGGGATTGCAGAGTAGAGAAGCTGTAACAGAGGCCTTACCCCGAAATGAGAAAAACATCACCCCGTGTCCTTGCTTTCCATATACTTCCACCTTGGAGGCCAACAGAAATGACATATATGACTAGATATCAGACACAGTTGTTTGAGGCTGAGCAGCCCCTAACCTTCCGTGCCGGTGAGTGAACTGCAGTTTCCCTGCTGGGAGAGGGAGCTGGTGGCTGGAAGCTGGGAACTGCGCCAGAGGAATCCAGTTCAAAGATGCTGGGGAAGAGGAGTGAAGAAGAAATCTCCAGTGCGCTGTCATAGCACCCAAGGGGTTCCAGGAGGGCATGCTTTCCTGCACCTCGGCTGATTTGGAAGGTGAAAGAGTGGAAAGGAAGCTTGGAAAGAGACTACATCAGGTATAGGTAAATATTTGTAGGCAGAGAGATAGACCCTGGTTCCAGCCTTGGCTTGGCCACATATGAAGTCCGTGATCTTGTGCCTGAATCTTGGAACCTCTGAGTTACCATTTTCTCATCTAGAAAATGAGGCCAGTGTTGCCACCCTCTTTGGGTGAGGTGGGATTTAATTAGAGAAAGTGTGTGAGGCTCTTGGCACAGGGACTGGTATCTCTAAGCTCAGTCAGCAGGGGCTGTTTCTAGGACTTTTGAGCTCAGATGTCCATCAGCTGACAAACAGAGGAGGTGTCCCCAGTAAAATGCTAGCATCGGGTTTACAACCCCACCACTTCTTCAGCACCTTCAAGTGCTCCTGAGGTGTACCTGTGGGTGGCTGGCCCTCCCCCCCTCCGAAATGTTACAAACCCCTGCCCAGACATGCGATTGGTCAAATAGTTGGCCATGCAGTGCCTGGAAGTGGCTGCCTCTGGCATCTGGAAAGCACTGCAGAGCCTTGGAGAGCTGTGATTTTTGAGATACTGTCTGGCTCATTCTGCCACCCCTTTGGGGCCAGGCTTAGTGGCAGAGTGAGATCCCTAGTTCTACCTGGTCAGTGCTTGCTTCCCTCCCAATAGTCCCAGGTGCTAAAGTGCTGCACCAGTGCCTATAGGCTCTTGATTTTCCATCCTGTGTGATGATTACAATGCAGACTGCAGACGTGGCCTGGGTCTGGAGGGGGACTGGTGACAGGAAGGGTGAAATCTGGCCTGGGTTGAAATCCTAATGAAAATGGACCACTGACCAGCTATTACTCAGTTCCTTATGGTAGAGTCCATAGGCACAATCATAAGAATCAGCTATGGACTGAGCAACCCTGTGTGATTTCAGTTCACCACTTCCAGCTCGGTTTTATCATAAGAATAACAATACTTGCCGAAACCGGTTTGGCTCAGTGGATAGAGCGTTGGCCTGCGGACTGAGAGGTCCCAGGTTCGATTCCGGTCAAGGGCATGTACCTGGGTTGCGGGCACATCCCCAGTAGGAGATGTGCAGGAGGCAGCTGATCGATGTTTCTCTCTCATCGATGTTTCTAACTCTCTATCTCTCTCCCTTTCTCTGTAAAAAATCAATAAAATATATTAAAAATAAATTTCTCACTGTCCTTTAAAAAAAAAAAAAGAATAACAATACTTACCATATTGACACACAGAGCGGGTATTCAATAAATTATTTATGAGGAAAAAAAAAAGAATGATTAAAGTGAAAGCATCTAGCCCTGGCCAGTGTGTTCAGTGGTTAGAATGCCGGCTCTCCAACCAAAGGGTCTAAGGTTTGATTCCAGTCAAGGGCACCTACCTGGGTTACAGGTTCCCCACTCTGGTTGGGGAGCATGTGGGAGACAATCAATTGATGTGGCTCTCTCACATTGCTGTTTCTCTCTTTCTCCTCTCCCCCCTCACCCCTCCATCCCACTCTCTCTAAAATCAATGGAAAAAATATACTCCAGTGAGGATTAACAACAACAACAACAACAAAAAGTGAAAGCAATCTAGCCTGATGCCAAGTAGGTGATAAATATATGTCAATAGAATCTGAATTTTACCCATTTTCTTCTCTGTGAAAATGAGAATAATATTAATAACACCCCCTTTGCACAGAATGAAGTGGGACAATCTGTGCAAAGAGCCTAGCAGAGCGCCTGCCTTGCACTGGGTTTGCAATATCTGTTCTCTGTTATTGTTATCAACTGTGCAGGTAGGGGATTTTTATAATGTGGTTAATTTGAAACCAGGAAATGAGAAATAACTACCTCAGGAGTCCTCAGCTCTCCACACACCAGCAGGGGGGGTGGATGGAGAAGCAAAGTGAGGGACAGAGATAATGAAGAACATTGTGGCCTGCTAGGTACTTCCCAAGATGATAGGATTCTAAATCAGTTCCAAATGATACTTTTTTTCCTCTTTCTCTGAGAAAGAAAGCAATTAGAGGCTACAAGAAGCCGAGAGTGACGAGGCGTACTGTCCTTGGGACCCTGGGAGCATGTCAGGGGACAAGTCTGATTTTCATCTGCAAGAAAAGGACTCCGAGCATTCTTGACAAACGGCTTCATTTCTAGACAAGGCTGTTTGCTGTGGAAAGCAAGAGCAGAATAAGGCGAGGCTGAGCAAGGGAGTGTCAGCTGCAAATGCATCCCAATCATTGTGCAAGACAGATGTGCAAGACCAGGGCTCTGTGTGAGGATCATCAGACTAAACCTGGTGCGTATTTGACGACAGCTGATACCTCCCTGTCCCTTACCTCTGGAGATGATCGAGTAAGTCCCCTTCCCTGGCTGCGAAAGCCCAGCTTCTCCGGGAGATATCTGTAAGTCCCCCTGGCTTCGTATCTGCGGCACGTTTATCGGGTCTGGAACTCATCCCTCTTCTAAATTTACACACATGCAAGCTCACACATGGAGTTGCGTCTACCGGACTTGACTGCACATTTGGCTAAATGAAAAAGGTACACAACTTAGAACGGAATATTCGACACCCCTGTCCTAGACCGTGCCTTAGCCATTCCTCAGCTGGGAGTATCGCTTCCCACCTTTCTCTTCCTTCTTTGCTTTCTCAGGTGACTAGTCTCTTCAGTCCAGCTCCCAGCCACCATTCATGTCCATCTGGAAGGGACCGCCATTGAAGGGGACCTGCCCTCCTCAGGTGGCAGGTGTGCTTATACATTATCCTCCCCCAATCCACAGTCAAACCAAGAGGGTTTCTAAACCTGCTTGTTGAGGAAGGACAGGAGAGCGTGCTCCACGCATGGGAAGACTCTTCCTCCTGATCTGAGCAAGACAAAAGGTCAGAACCATCTATCTGGAGCCGCAGGCCTCCCTTGCCAGCCTGGAAAATAGACTGGCCAGGCTGGCTTCGTGCCCTCCAGCCTGCACACAGGGCTGGGTCTGTCATCGGGCATGCCCACTTGCTGCCTTGGACTAATCAGCCTGGGTGACAGGTGGCAAAGCACAACATTATAGGCTGAGGTTTCAGCCAGAGGCCAACACTCATGCTGACCAGACCAGCTCTCCAGAGCAAAGATGGCACCAGCCTGCAGATCATACCACTCACATTTGCTTCTGCTCCATCCTGCAATGACACAAGAGCAAATTAAACACACCTCTGAAGATCAGGGACCACACAGCTGTCCTTTCCCAGCATTCACTGAGGGCCTCCTCTGTGTGTGAATGCCCCATAGGTGTCCTCACAATGGCCCTGTGGGGAGAGAGGATCTCGCCTTGCAAAGGCAGATGCAGGCGTGGGCTTCCAGCTGGGCTCCAGAACTTGCTCATATCACCCTTCATGGCGATGATGGTCCATCCCTCCTGGGAGAAGAGGAAGGACACTGCCATTTACGGGGCACAAGCTGTGGTGCCTGGTGCTTCCACATGCCACCCTTTTAATTTCTCGTTGCACAGCTCTGACATATCATTAGCCCTACTTTTCAGACAAGGAAACCAAGTCTCGGAGAAAGAAAGGTCACAGGCCATATTATTATTCTGACTGCAGCTCTCCTTGTTGTCACCCACAGAGCAGCGACTCAGAGCTCGGTCCAGCATGTGTGGATGCCATTGGGAACCCCACCAAGCTCTCCACCCAGCTTTGCTGGCTCATTATCGCCAGGCCTCTCCAACTGCCAGCATTTCTAACTAGTTACAGTGCCCAGGCCCGCAGCCACTGGGAGCCTGGCCTGAAACAGCAGGAATTCCCTCCCCAGCAGAGAGTGGCTTCTGCTGCCCATGCCCTGTGACCAGGTTGTCTAGAACAAGAGAGCTGAGCAGGAGATGCAGGAGGTGCAGAAGCATCCAGCTGCAGCCTCCCTCCTCAACACCCTCTGCCTGCCCTGCCATTGCGGTCCAGTTCCTACATCATAGGTCTTAGTGGGCCTGGAGCATATTCTTGACTTTCAGTCTTTGCTTTGGGGCTTTGATCTGATTTGAATGTATCTTGGTCAAGCAAGGTAGGTGCTCCTTTATACAGATCAGGGTGAAAACAGCACCCCAAACTCATTCCAAGAATGCAATGCTTGATTGCTGTATCAGTCATGGTTCTACCAATAGGACATGCCTACACTCATGCGCGCGCGCACACACACACACACACACACACGTGTATAGATACATATAGAGAGGGGGGATTTATTTTTAAGGAATTAGCTCACTAACTGTAGGGGTTGGCAAGTCTGAAATCTGTGGGGCAGGTTGGCAGTCTGTAGACTCAGGTGAGAGATGATGGCAGGCATGATTCTGAATTCACAGCAGCAGGCTGGAAACTCAAACAGGACTTCTACATCGCAGTCTTGAGAGAATTCCTTCTTCGTTGGGAAACCTCAGTCTTTGCTCTTTTAAGGCCTTCAACTGATCGAATGAGGCCCACCCACATTATGGAGAGTCATCTGTTTTGCTCAAAGTCTACTGATGTAAATTTTATCACATCTACAAAATACCTTCACCGCAACATCTAGACTGCTGTTTGACCAAACAACTGGGCACCATAGCTGAGCCAAGCTGACACAGAAAGCTAATCCTCACAAGTGCAATCTGTGAGTAGTAGCGGCAAGTCCAGAAGGCCAGGCCAGACCCTTCCGCAGCTCCTTGATGTATCGGGAGTGGCCTCATACAGGAGCTGCTGCAGTGGCCTCGCACAGAAGTCACCATGAATAGCGGTAGAAGCTCTCCTCAGGAGGGCATTCAGTGGAACTGATCAGTGCCCTTTAGGTGAAAGCTTCTAAACTTCCCAGGCATGAAGAGGTGGCTTTTGCCGTGGCAGACCTGTGTACTTGGGAGCAAAATGCCACTGGCTGAGCACCGTGACATTTGGGAAATAGGCAATGGAATCTCACCCACAGAAAGCAGAAGCAGGTCAGCTACCCCAAAGGTGGTGTCCAGAGCACGACAGTGGAGATGGAATCTCCTGCTCCACCTGCCACCTCAGGCAGCAGTTCCTGGCGAGCTCTTCAGCTCTGGGGCTTTCCTGCCCTCAGAGGCTTAACCCCAAAGGGAAACAGAAAGAGAGATGTCAGGTGTTGCTGCTCTAGCTCCTGGTTCTCAGTGTAGCAAAGTGCCCTACCAGAGAGTCTTGTCTCCCTTTTCCATAACAGAAGCTGGCTGCTGCTGCTTTTGGTACAGGCAGGGCTAAAAGCTTACATTTCTTAACAGGGGTGACCTGAAGGAGCTGATCATCCAGAATAATAATAGGACTGGCAAGCCTCACCTCCCTCTACATAACTGTGGGACCCAGGGAAAGCACATGAATGGAGAACCACATTCCATGTGCTTAAATAATTGAGTTATAAAATGTGCAAACATACTGTTGAATAAAATATGTTCTATTCTCCTACCTGGTTAAATGTGCCTTCATAGGCACCTGAAAGGCCAGTTTGAAATGAGCATCCTCAGCTTCTACTGAATTCTGAGAATATATTGTTACTAGAGGCCCGGTGCGTGACATTCGTGTACTTGTGGGGGGTTGTCTCTCAGCCCAGCCTGCACCCTTTAGCAGTCCAGGAGCCCTCTGGGGATGTCCGACCGACGGCTTAGGCCCATGGGGAGTGGGCCTAAGCCATCAGTCGGACATCCTTAGTGTGCTGAGGAGGCAGAAGATGCTCCTGCCACCAACGCCGCTGCACTCACCAGTCGTCAGCTGGGCTTGTGGCTGAGCAGCACTCCCCCTGTGGGAGCACAATGACCACCAGGGGGCAGCTCCTGTGTTGAGCATCTGCTCCCTGGTGGTCAGTGCACATCAGAGGGACCAGTTGTTCTGCCGTTTGATCTATTAGCATATTACCCTTTTATTATATAGGACTAGAGGCCTGGTGCACAAAAATTTGTGCTCTCGGGGGAAAGGGGGGGTCCCTCAGCCTGGCCTGTGCCCTCTTGCAGTCTGGGACCCCTCGGGAGATAACGACCTGCTGGCTTAGGCCTGCTCCGGGTGGCAGAGGGCAGGCCCAATCCCTAAGTGCAGCCCCTGGTCGGGCTCAGAGCAGGGCCGATTGGGGAGTTGGGGTGCCGCCCCCTGTCATGCACAGAGCAGGGCGGATTGGGAGGTTGCGATGCCACCCTCAGTCACGCTCAGGGTAAGGCCAATTGGGGGGTCAGGGCACCGCCCCCTGTCACACTCAAGGCAGGGTCGATGGGGAGGTTGTGGCACCACCCCCTGTCACACACAGAGCAGGGCCAATCAGGGGGTTGGGGCACCGCCACTCTCACACTCAGGGCAGGGCCGATGGGGAGGTTATGTCTCTACCCTGTCACACACAGAGCAGGGCCCATGGGTGGGGGGGGGGGGTTGTGGCCCCACCCCCGTCACACACAGAGCCGCAGGGCGATCAGGGGGTTTGGGCACTGCCCCCTGTCACGCTGATCCCAGTGCCGGGAGGCCTCTCGGCTCCGCTGATCCCAGTGCTGAGAGGCATATTACCCTTTTACTATATAGGATAAAGGCCTGGTGCATAGGTGGGGCTGGCTGGTTTGCCCTGAAGGGTGTCCTGGATCAGGGTGGGGGTCCCCACTGGGGTGCCTGGCCAGCCTGGGTGAGGGGATGATGGCTGCTTGCAGCTGGTCACACACCCTTCAGGGTGGGGGTCCCCGCTGGGGTGCCTGGCCAGTCTGGGTGAGGGGCTGAGGGCTGAAGCTCCCAACTGCTCCTTTTTTTCTTTTTTCTTTTTTTATTCTGGGCCAGCTTTAGCTCTGGCTCCAGCTCTGAGTCCTCTGCTGCTGAAAGCAGGTATCTGGTTTGTTTAGGGTCTATAATCGAAACAATGTATAACTCCAGCTCTGAGATCCCGGCAGGCTGAAAGCAGGTTTCTGGGGTTTTGTTTAGCTTCTATATTTGTTACAATTTGTTACAAGCAGGAGGGGAATGTTGGTTTCCTCCGTCACTGAAGCAAGCAAGCCTCATGTTAGTTTCAAGCTGCCTGGCTTCCGGCTGCCATCTTGGCTGGCAGTTAATTTGCATGTCGCCCTGATTAGCCAATGGGAAGGGTAGTGGTCGTACGCTAATTACCATGTTTCTCTTTTATTAGATAGGATAGGGAGAACTGAGACAAGACCCCAGCCTCCAGGCTGCCTCTCTTACTCTGACCCACCCTTTAAGGGCCATTGCATGCGCACAGTAGACGCCCCAGCATGCATGTCTAAGCTCTGTCTATAAGCCCTGTAAGCAGCTTCTCTTTGCCACCACTGCAGCCTAGGGGTGTACACACTAGCAGAGTGGTCTAACTTTTGGAGGAGGGGTCCAGGAAAGAGATCTGCTCAAATCTGGGAACCGGACTCAGGCTGTCTGGACAAAACTTAACTCAGGGTACCCAGAGTACATCTGGCAGCAGAGTGTGGGACAAGCTGAGGGTGGGCTCATCCTTTGGGCCCTGTGGACTCTTTGCTTCATGGAGAGGAGATCTAAAGCAGGGCTCTCTAAAGTGTGGGTGCCAGGGCAGGGAGCCCTCTTGTCTAAGAGTGCTCCTGTACATTGGAATGGTACCATAAGTGCCAAATCAGCAATAGCTTCTTGCTCTGGGTACCAACTATTTTGTGACTTGTTATTCAATCTGTTTCCATGGTTATCACTTCCCCTCTCATCATTTCCATCTCTTTTTTCCCTTCTCTTTAATCTTGGAGATTTCACCAAGTTTTCCTATATCACAGATTAGATTTTTTTTTTTTTATGGTGAGTCAATTTTTCTGATCACTGCTATTTAGGGGGCATTTAAATTTTTTTTAAATATTTTATTTGGGGTTCTGTAATCTTTTAAATTCTCTCCAGTCCCCTTTGCATCCCAGATTTTATTTCAAGCCCGGTTTTCACTCGTGATTCTTTTGGTCTACTTTACAGTGACCAGGTCTCCTTTCATGGCATTGAAGCATCAAGCAGGTTTTAAATAATTTATTCTGTCTCATAGTAAATAATTTTTCAAAGATATAATTTTGTCTTTCTTTATCAAAGATGTATTTTTGCCTTTATTGTCTTCATATTGGGTTGTTGGTTGGTTGTTCATTTGTGAGAAGAAATTAATCTAGGTTTTCATTTTGCCAACACACGTCCCTAATTCCTCTAGTGTCTGGCACTCCCTCTGGCATAGCTTGAGCTGCTGAGTGATCTGAGGGTCATGGCCTCTACCCCAGTGTAAGGTTCCTAGAAGTCGATGCACCTGCCTCCGGACAGAGGCATGGGATCTTGTTCTGAGGTCCCCGTCCTCTGTCTAAGCGTGAACCTGAGTACTGTTCTTTCTGACTGCATATAGTATGTAGAAAGCTCTGAGCCCTGGCATACTGGGCTTCTAGGGGGTCTGTCTCTGTCCCCATTTATGGTTTTCTAGGCACAGCACCCTCTACTCTCAACCCTATTGTATTCTTAGAGTTTTCATTTCTGAACAGATCTAGAGAATAGGGCTGGGGGCTGGCTGGTTTGGCTGAGTGGATAGAGCATCAGCCCGTGGACAGAAGGGCCACAGATTCGATTCTGGTGAAGGGCACGCACCTTGATTGCAGGCTTGCTCCCCAGCCCCAGTTGGTTGGGGCACATGCAAGGGGCAACCAGTCGATGTCTCTCTCTCACATCTATGTTTCTCTCTCTCTCTCTCCCCTCCCCTCCCTTCCACTCTCTCTAAAAATCAATGGAAAAATATCCTTGGGTGAGGATTAAAAAAAAAGAAAAGAAAGAAAATAGGGCTGGGGGAGTGGAAGGGAGCAAACAAATTAGCATGAATTTGGCTGTTTCCAAAAATAAATATTGAACAGGAAGATGGGTAGCTCTCTTGTGTTTGGCAGATAATCACATGCCCAAGCCAGGGGAAGATGGTGGGGGATGGGGGGGGGCACACAAAGCTTTTTACTGCCTCCCCCTCCCCCTCCTGTTTCTGCCTAGGGTTCAGAGGGCAGAATATTTAGTCATTTAACTGAATATCTCAATCCAACCTCAACAGGAATGAACTAAGTGTTTGCTTTTTAAATCAGCTGTATACCTTAGAGAAATTTCCACCTGGGTTCTGGGAAAAATCTTTTTTTAGCCGTAGATTCTGCCTCATTCAGAGATTATTTAGTTGCAAGTGATAGAGCCATGCAAGCTAATTTAAGGAAAAAATAGAATTAATTGGAAGGACATAGGAGGTGGGAAATGAAGTTATGCCCCATGAGGGCCTGGGAAACGGAGTGCTCTGATTTATACTGTGGGATGTGATTAGCTTGTCTTGGCCGAGAGTCAGAGTGAACGCTCCCCATGCTGGTAGCAGTAGGAAGATCAGAAATTCAGTTTAACCTTTCAAGGCCACAGCACCTCCCCCTTTATATGTACAATGCTTCTACTTTCAACTCAGGGATTCTGTTCATCTCATCGTGCAGCAGGCCTTGGTGGAAGGGTACTGGCTGCTGAGCTGAAGCTGCCCTCCGTAGGTCAGATCTGAAGCCTGGGGGCTGTGGCTGCAGCAGGTGTTAGGCCTCCATCTTGCCCCAGCCATGGTTCACTTTGAGAGGTGGTGAGCCCACTGCCCAGTGAATTAACTGTGCCACCCAGACTCTCCTACCATGTGTGGAGGCTGCACCTGGGTGGCCCAGTCAGCACAGGTTCAAGGTCTCTTACCTTATCAGTTAGTTGTTGGTGGGGGATTGCACGGGAAGCAAAACTCAGGTCTCTACTGTGGGAAATAATTCATGGAATATAGTGATATCTCAGGTTTATTCTCTCTCAAATCTCCATAGATTTTGGTGTGGAACCCTCTTCAACTGCTATGGTTCCTCAAGGATTTTAGGTGGGAAGCCTCCATGCTTTAAGCCTACATGTTAGAACGTTCAGTAATTGGCCTTTTCAGTACAATTCATGGCCCAAGAAGAGGGCTCAAGGCAGTGCCTCAAAAACTGGAGGTGGACTGGCTTTTGTGCCTGCAAACCCACAATCCCTGGTAAGTGGGACAGGACTAAACATAAGGGTGCCAAGACTAAGCATAAGTTCTACCTGTCTTTATTCTCATTGGCAACTTATCTCAAGGACTTTTTTGGGGATTCTTACACCTATCACTGCTCCTGGAATTGGATTAGGTGCATCTAAATTTGCCCCATAGAAATTCCTACCTTTAAATCTTGAAGGGAATGGGTTAAAGGTATGGGTGTATTTCCTCCCAGAACTCTGAGTCCACTCTGCAAATTTCCCCCCACGTTCTCACCAGAGCTCTGCACACAATCAACAAGTAAAAGAGACCCACACTGAGTCTTTTCCTCCTTGCTGGGACCATCTGCCTTACGTCTACATAAACAAGAGAGGTTCTCAAGAGCAGGTCAAGGTGAATGTTAGCTTTCTTCTTCACTGAAGGAAAAGTTAATGAACTCAGATGGGGCACTCCAGAATAACCTGAACCAGAAGTGAATATCATTAGTACCTAAGGGGGTCTCTTCTCTTACCCTCCTTTTCCCTCCCCCTGGCCACTCCTCTCTGCTTCTCTCCGTGGCTCTGTTCCATCCACCCATTTGCCAAGTGCTTTTATCTGTCCTGCTTAAACACGATGCAGATGTAGCTGCCCCAGTCCCAGCTTTACACACTTCCCTAGCTGAAGTGCTCTAGAGAAGCCAAGCAGAACTGTGGTGCAATTTTAAAGTCTGGGAAGGAAGAATCACATTGGCTAATTTGGGACAGGTGTTCATCAGTGAACCAATCAGCTCTAGCCAGGCTGTGGGGCCACAAGTCTACTGCCCAATCAGTAAAGGCCACAGAAATCTGTCTGAGAGTGGAGCTGGCAGGGCAGGGAAATGGGAAAATGTCTACCAGTTTCCATCACTTTATTGCATTTCTTTCTGGTATTTTGATAAGAGGAGGAAGAGAGTTCTCTAAATGTTCAGTGCTAATCTGAGAAAGGAGTCACTAGGTTAATCTCCTGTGGCATCTGGAAGGCCTGTCATCTTACTTCACGGAACAGAGACTACCAAACTTTACAGGGTGTGGAGGTTCTATATCCAGAAATCTGCCAAACTTTGATCAGCTTTAAGCTTTTCTGATACAGTGGTGGATAATTCCAATATGTGATTATTCATAATTTGAATCCAGTAATTCAAAGGGGACTGAGAACAATAAGAATGAAATAATGTCTGGAATATAGGGTTGAGGATGTGGAGTATGAGGTTGTAATAAAATTTCACTTTTCCTTTTATTTTATAATTTATCTAGGTCGCCATGAAGTGAATGCAATATATTTTCTGCCACCCTAAGTCCCCCGGGCAGAGCTGTGCCCCTCCCCTCTGCCTTCCACAGAACTTTGTTCATATTTCAATTTACTATTTATCACACCGCCTGGTCATTATTTGCTGATGGGTCTGTTTTCCCGGCCATACCATGTTCCTCTGGGGAAGAATCTGTATCGTGCTCCTTTTGTACTCTTAGCAGGCTTGAACACAGTAAAGGTTCAATAAATATTTGTTGAATGAACCAGACCCAGGACTAGATGAGCGCAGGCAAGCCTTGGGTATTCGTGCAGCATCCAAGTTGAAGAATTCCCTGCCTTTCTGCTTCTTACTATGTGGACTCCATCCACGGCGAGGGGGCCTCTCATGGCTCTCAGCCTCCTATAACACACTCTCAGAATGGGGGTCTTCCCTGCACTCAGCCCACTTGGCTGAGCCTTCACCCTCTGCCTACCTCTCACAGTCCTCTTCCTGAGAGACCAGACCCAGCACTGCCTGGGTCCAACCTGGGCAGATTTCTGGCACCATAACATTGCCCAGTCCTTGATATGGTACAACTTCCTGCTCCACGCGGGCTCTTCTGTTTTCTTCTGTATGTGAGAATAGCTGGTGATCCCCACACTCCCTTTCCTGTCCCTTACTCCAGTGTGGACCATATTTAAACTTGACCTGCACTTTGGCAGTGCAGACCCTCCCTCCACCGGATTTGACGTCATCCCTCTTCCTCATGCTATTGGTTGACCCCTGCTTTTCTCATTCTGTGTCCTCATCAGCTGCATGCAAATACCACGGCACATAAGGGCCCTGTTTTCTCTGGGTCACTATGCCAAGGGCTCAGTGTGAACCCGTCCTGGTTCCTTTCAGAACTTTTACATGCATCACTAGGAGCGTGGTGTTTTCCCGCTGGTCTAGCTGGACCACTCAGTGTTTCCTCAGCTGGATAGTTGCCATGGCCACCATGTCAAACTGACCCTTCTGGAAGCTAAGACTGGGATAGATTGGCCCTCGTAAAATCAAAGCCAATTTGTGTTTGACTGGCTGACATGTCATGGAGCTGAGCCCCGCCTGGCTTCCTAAGGCAGCACAGGGGAGATGTGGGAATAAAGCCACCCATCAGAAAGGAAGCAGGACTACAGGCAGGCCACTTCTGTCACTCAGGGAAGCTTCAGTCTGGCATGAAAGCAAGTGTCTGTGGGGACCACAGTGATAGCAGTAATTGCATTAGTTTCTAGGGCTGCCATAACAGAGAATCACAACATGGGTAGCTTAAAGCAACAGAAATTTATTCCCTTATAGTTCTGGAGGCTGAGTCCAAAATCAGTGTGTGGGCAGGGCTGTGCTCTCTGACCTCTGTAGGGTATAAGCTGCCTTGCCGCTTTCTGTTCTGTTGGTTTGCCCGCAATCCTGGGTGCTCCTGGGATTGCAGCACTCCAGTCCCTGCCTCTGTCACGTAACATTTTTCCTTCATGCATCTGCATCTCGGTGTCTTCTCCTCCACTCTAAGGACACCAGTCATATTGGGTTAGGGTCCACCCCACTCCAGGATGACCTCATCTTAACGAATTACATCTGCAATGACCCTATTTCAAATCAGGGCACATTCTGAGATGGAGGGGTTAGGACTTTGGCATATGTTTTCTGCAGACACAATTTCTATTCACAACAGTAATGCCGAGGGTGTCAGAATGAAAGCTTGGGATTTCATTAAGTGGGTGGGGCTAATTAATGGAGAATTTAGGATGAACATTAATGAGGAACCCTGGTAGATTGTTAGATGGTTTAGGACTCAAAGCGAAGTTTGTATTCCATTATGATGACATTCAGGCCAGGTACATAGGAATGCCTGACTCTTATTCCCACTAGACTCTTAACCAAAGGAAGTACCCACAAGGATCATTGGCCAAGTGGGAAACCAAACACTGAGCAAGTGCCTGGACTTCAGTGCCCATTAGTAAAATATGGCACATTGATTGTCCAGGTGCTGATTAATCAGTTTAAAGTGCCTTCTCCCTTAGAGAGAGCTAGTAATGTGAGAGGCAGAGAAAAGCCAGTGGTGGAATGAGTCAGATGGGAAGCAGGCAGTAAGACTCTAGCCACTGGTCTGAAGCACCCATTTTACTGGAGCCTGGGTCTGGGAAAGTAGTTTGAAGTGATGATAGCCCAGTTCTATGAACTGGGGTACCACATGAGACTCAATCTGGGCACACGATGGGTACAAAGGTGTTCAGCACATGCACGATGAATTCCAGAAGCAGGGCTACAAACTAGTTAGATCTCTTCTCTAGCTTCTAGTCAAAATCAGTAGACACATGGATTGATCCAAATGCAATGGGTAGTGGCTATGGGGAGATGGGAGGGGGGCGAGGCACAGATATGGAAACTAGAAATTGTGATAGAACCTGACCTTTCTATCTACATGTCCCTTCTTAGTCATTAGTTTTCATCACTCTTTCGGCCCTTTTGTGCTCTCCACAGCGGTCATACCTACTTGGCAATACTCCAAGCCTAGATGAACTCAACCAGTTCCCTGCATGAATTTGAATAACTAAACATTGCTGGAGAAAAATCACATACCTGAGACACTCCCCTTTAAACTCATAATTTCAATGCACTGCCCAGAATTTCTAATTATCTAATAAACTTGCTATTTCACCCTTTCTGATATTTCATACCTTCACCTTTCTTCTCAAGTCTCCTACTTCATTCCTGCACGACTCATTCTCATCTAATTATCCTCAGTCAATTGTATCTAATTGAAAAATTAGAACCATCAGACAAGCACTAGTCTACATCTGCATTCATTTGCATTTCCCCTTCTGCCCTCCTGGAATAAAAGAGGAAGTGTGCTTCCACCACAGCTCAGCTCCTCCTGGAACTGGATCCCATTCCCTCTCACTTTTTTAATGTTTTACTCTTCTAATTATCTCCTATCCCACCTCAATGATCAGTCCTCCCATTTTCTATGGGATGATTTTCCTCAGCTCACCAACATGCTTGGCTCTCCTTTTTTCCTAAAAGTCCTTTGTTGGTTCCCTCATCCCTCTCTAAGTACTTATCATTTCTCTACATTCCTTCACAACTTATTGCCTCAAAATAGTTATTTACATAATCTCCATGGTTTCACCTCAATTACTCTTCAAATTATCAAATTGTGTCTCTTCCCTTATCATTTCACCAAAATCATCTCACGTCAAGGTCCCCAACAATTTTCCTGTTGTCATATTGTCGATTTGTGTTCTTGGCCTTACTTAGTCTCTCTGCTGCATTAGACCGAGATGACTACACCCTTATTTGACATTACACCATTGGTTTTCTTCCCACGTTTGGTATCTCCAACCATTTCATCTCAATTTCTATTATAGACCCTCTTCATTTCCCGTTGTTTACATATTGGTGTTTCCCAGGGTTTGTTCTCTTTCTACACTCTCTTCCTCAATAACCAATTTTTATGCCCTAAAATATTGTCTACATGCTGATGATATCCAAATTTGTGTCTCCATTTCAATCTCTCATTTGTGCTCCAGACATGTGTATCCAACTGTCTACCTAAATTTCTACTTGAGTACATCATAGGCACTCTCAGCTTAAATATGCCCAAAACAAAACTCTTGAGTCTTTCTCCCCTATATCTTCAACCAAACCTATTCCTTTAATAGTCTGTTGATCCATTTCAGTAAATGGTGAGGCTATCCACTCATTTGCTCAAACCAAAAATGCAACTGTTGTCCTTTATTTCTTCATCTTTTTCAATAAACAAATCATGTCATTTCTATCTTCTAACACATCTTAAATCTATATATCAGCTTCTCTTATTCTTCATTAGTCAAAGCCTTTTGCATCTTTCTCTGGGGCTGCTATATATAACCATTTTAATGGTCACCTGCTTGATTTTTCTTTTAGCTCCTTTCCAATCTATTTTCATAAAATGATCAGAGGAATCTAAGAACAAATCAAGTCACACTTCTTCCTTGCTTTAAAGACCCCTTTGCATCTTTTCATTATGTTTTTAAGATTGAACTGAATTTACATGTAATAAAGTGTGCAAATCTTACATGGCCCGTTCACTGAGTTTTCATAATTATAAACACCCGAGTAGTTACTAACCCAAACAAGTTTGATCTTGCATGAGTAGTTTGTTCTTTTTTACTTGCCTAGCAGTATTTCATTGGATGAATATACAGTTTGTTTATTCATGCGTTTATTGATGACAATTGTTTTCAGTGTTGGGCTATTATGAATAATGCTGCTGTGAACATTCATGTACAAGTCTTTATGTAGATATATGTTCTCATTTCCCTTGGGTAGTGTAATTGCTACCCAATTAGTAGTGTAATTACTGGACTATACAGTAGAATTATGTTTAACTTTTAAAGAAATTGCCAAACTGTTTTCCAAAGTGGATATATTTTCATTACATTTAACATAAAACTTAAATTCCTTACATGGCCCAAACTCGTTTCCTCTGCAGCCTTATCTCACTCTACACGTCACCTGCTCTACTTAGTCCCTCAAATACATGAAGCTTTTTCCCACCTCTAGCCCTCATCTCATTTATGATCATTTTTTAATTTACTTACTTTTTCTCTCTCTTCCACTAGACCGTGTCCTCCTTGAAGGCAGGAACATGACTGTTTCTTCACCACTGTATACTCCACTCTCAGTGCCCTGTATGCAGTAGGTACTCAACAAGGATTTGCAAAATAAATGAAAGCCTATCGACTGGGCTTTAGAATGCCTTGGGATACAGGCCCCTGGGCTGGGTGAGGATCTCACCCAGGATGGTAACCCATTTTAAGAAATTAGTGCTGAGAAAGAACATGAGATTTCTTTCTAGGAAATCTGAAAACATTTCAAATAAGTGCGCCTATTCATTTATATAATTGCACAGAGCACTTCCCACAAGCTCTCATTCTAAGTATTTCAGTAAAATAGGATAATGAGTCAGAGTGTGGAGAAGAGACAAACTGCCTTGAAACTTGAGGTCTTGTGAGAATCAGGACCAGCACCCTTCCCATGGCTGATAAGGAGAGATGCTCATAAAAAAAAAGGGGGAGGGGGTCAGAGCAGGTTCTTTATCAGAATCTGGAAGACCAGACTCAAGCCTGGGAGATGCCCTGGCAGGTGGAGTACAGCTATGAAGTCTGTTTTATGTTGCTGTAGAAAGAAGACTACCTTGGCTAAATGGAGTTAGCCTCTGTTGCCTGGATTCCCAAATACATATGACTCCTTTAAAGATTGATGTTCATGATATTTTTCATTCCAAAACAGCCTTAGAAGATGAGGATGAGGTTGAATATAAACAACAGAGGCAGAACCAATGGTGCCTCTTACATAAAAGGCAGCCCAGAAGGTTGGGTCAGTAACTAATACAAAAGAAGAGAGCAGTGGAGCAACGGATCAATAAAGAAATATTTTATTTGTTTCAGGGATAGTATGCTTCAGAGATAGCTGCTCTTTCCACAAAGAAAGACTTCTTCCAGTTATTCTAAATGGACCAGGGGAGAAACTGGCATTCCCTGGGAACTAAGCATATCAGAGAGGCGTCTGAGGTTGAAAGTAATAGAAATGGACTCTGACTACTTAAACAAGATAAGGGGAGTTATTGGAAGGATAGGGAATAGCCCTGAGGTTGAAGAAAAAGCTGAAGAATTCAACTCCTGAAAGGTCAGCAACCAGGGGAGCTCCAGAGTTCTCAACTGTAGAAACGGATCAATTTTTTATTATTTTTATTTATTTATTTTTAGGGAACTACCATCCAATGACTTAGCTTCAATATCCTGCATGGGGAAGCCAGACTGACCTGTATTGTGGGCCATATGTCTGCCTCAGTGGGTGGGGGATCGAAGCCTGAGATTCTTTGTCCCACCAGAGCCACAGGGAGTAGAGAAAAAACTGTTTCACCAAGAAATCGATGTAGGCAAGACAAAACAAGTGATTCACTATTCTGATAGCAGTAGAGGTGTCAGCAACCGGAGTAATGAATTCATTCATTATTAATCTCATCAACACATATATAATTCAGTCATGTTACTGAGCTGTGTTATACCGATGAAATAAAATACACTGCTTATCCTTAAAGGAGTTACTACGTAATGTTGGGAGACAAAAAGACACATGAAGCTATTCGAGTTATGGCTCCTTTGGTTGCGAGAAAATAAAATTCAAAGTTACTCTAGTAAAGAATGATGTTTATTGCAAGGACACAGAGTCCTCACAGAATCAAAGGACACGAAGTGAGCATCTGGGAGACGGAGAGGAGCAGAAGCAGCTGGCTGCCACCTCCCTGTCTCTCTCCTGGGCCACGGACTCTTCTTTCCTCTCTGCATCTTATCAGCTCTACTTTCCTTTCTCTGAGGAACAGCTTCCCCCTTTTACTCACCAATCCGTACATGGTGGTCATTACTTTCAATTTACAGGACCTTCTCACCACCAACTGTCAACAATCTTATGTTTTATGTCAAGTTCTCAAGACAGAATTTGTTCAGCCTTGCTCATCTTTTGGTGCAACAACACAAAGTCAGATTTCTAGCCAACAAACTTATTGGCTACTTTTGGGTCAAGCAGTCATCATTAGTTCAATTCCGCCTTAGATGTGTACATGTGTGTATGTGTGCTCATGCGCATTTTTTTTTTTTGGTGGGGGTTGGACAGAGGGGGGTGAGTTTGTGAAGCTATCGGTGAGGCTGGCTCTGTGGAATGCTTCTATTACAACAGTACAGTTATAATGATCGAAGAGGATGCATGACTGATGTTGACAAAGACAGCCCTGTTGTATCCATGCGTTGGAAACAAAGAAGGGAAGAGGGGAGAGATGGAATGAAACCTTGATAAATAGTAGAACAGAGGGAAGGTGTGGTGAGCATCTGTTGCTTTTGTCAAGCATCCCTTCAGCTTTTGACTTGCAATCGTATTGCGTTTTGCTTCTGGAACTCACCCCACATTCCCTCTGTTCTTTTAATCTAGGCCATTTCCTCCAAGCACATCTAAGCTTTACATTTATCCCAGAAATTGTGATATTTTTATTTGTATTTCAAAATATTTTCTAATTTCCCTTTTGATTTCTATTTTTGTCAGATTAGTTATTTATTATCATGTTGTTACTTTCCAAACATTGGGATTTTCCCAGATATCTTCATGTTAATGATTTCTAGTTTGATTCCATTGTGATCCAAGAAAAAATGCTTTGTAAAGTTTCAACCCCTTTAAATGTATGGGCTTTTTTATGGTCCAGGAAATAGTCTATCTTGGTAAGTAGTGCGCGTGTACTTAAAAGAATGTGCATTCTGCCATTGATCAAATGTTTTATATGTGTCAGGTTCACTTGGTTCATCTCTTCTGTATCCTTAGTAATCTTGATCAAGTTGTTGGGTTACTGAAAAGGTGTAGAAATATTCCACTACAATATGGATTTGTGTAATTCTCCTTCTAGTTCTATCAGTCTTTACTTCAGTTTTTTGAGGTTCTGTTATTAAGTGTATACACATTTAGGTCTGTTATGTCTTCTTAATGGAATCACCGATTTATTATTAGAAATAAACCTCTTTATTTTGTAATTTTTCTTGCACTGAATTCTTTTCTCTGTATTAATATAGTCACTCCAGCTTTCGTTTGATTAATGCTTTCACAGTATATCTTTTTGCATCCTTTTACTTTTTTACTTATTTATTTCTATATTTTAAAAATGAGCTTCTTCTAGATAGCATAAAATTGGTTCCTGCTTCCTTTTTTTCATGGAATAATTTCAGTATTTTTATTTCTGGTATTATTCTGAAATATTAAAATACATGCACGCATATGGACTTGACTACCTATAAATAGAACTTCATTTGTTTAGGAACATGTTCCAAATTGCTATATAATACACTCATTTTAACAACTAGACATTGGGTTATTTGGAAATGCACTAAAAAAAATCTGGAAGTCTCATTTCAAATTTCTAATTATTTTTCATCTTGTTATTTTTTATATTTATTTCAATATCATATTTCTTTTACAGAAAATCAAAGTGGCTTACAAGTAGTACCTTATTTTAGTGAGTTCCATGTACTATCCAGTCTGTATAATGGGGCTATTTCTATATTTTTAGCTATAATAATGGGCTTTTTATATGGGTATAGGACTACAATACTTCCTCTCTAAAACTTGTTTGGAAAAAACCCACAATTTTTTTTACCTTTTTTTTATTAAATTTATTGGGGTGACACTGGTTAATAAAATTATATAGGTTTCAGGTGTATAATTCTATAATACACTATCTGTATATTGTATTGTGTGTTCACCACCCCTAGTCAATTCTCCTTCCATCACCATTCATTCTCCCTATACCCTCTTCTATCTCCCCCTTTCCCTCTTATAATCATTCTTGTCTATGTCCATAAGATTTTTTATTTTTTAATATATATATTTTTTTATTTCAGAGAGGAAAGGAGAGGGAGAGAGAGATAGAAACACCAATGATAAGAGAGAGTCATTGATCAGCTGCCTCCTGCACGCTCCACACTGGGCATGCGCCCTGACCAGGAATCGAACTGTGACCTCCTGGTTCATAGGTCAACACTCAACCACTGCACCACATCAGCTGGGCTATTTTTGTTTTTTGCTTTATTCCTTCAGCTTTTTCACCCAGCCCTACAAACCACCTCCCCTCTGACAGCTGTCAGTCTGTCTCTACGAGTCTGTTTCTATTTTGTTTGTTAGTTTATTTTCTTCATTAGATTCCACATATAAGTGAAATCATATGGTATTTGTCTTTCTCTGACTGGCTTATTTCACTTACCACAAAGCTGTTCAAGTCCATCCATCTGTCACAAAGGTAAGATTTCCTTCTTTATTTACAGCTGAGTGGTATTCCATTGTGTAAATGTATCACAGCATCTACTGATGGGCACCTGGGCTGTTTCCAGATCTTGACTATTGTAAATAATGCTGCTGTGAACATAGGGGTGCATATATTTTTTCTGTTTGGTGTTTCAGGATTCTTAGGATATATTCCCAGAAGTGGAATCACTTGGTCTTAAAGCAGTTCCATTTTTAATTGTTTGAGGTAACTCCATACTGCTTTCCACAGTGGCTGCATCAATCTGCATTCCCACCAGCAGTGCACAAGGGCTCCTTTTATCCCCACACGCTTGCCAAACCTTGTTTGTTGATTTACTGATGATAGCCATTCTGACAGGTGTGAGGTGATATCTCATTGTGGTTTTAATTTGCATCTCTCTGGTGATTAATGATGTTGATCATCTTTGCTTATGCCTATTGGTCATCTGTGTGCCCTCTTTGGAGAATTGTCTATTCAGGTCCACTGCCCATTTTTTTTATTGGATTAATTGTGGGGGTTTTTGTATTGAGTTTTATAAGTTCTTTATACATTTTGTATATTAACCCTTGTCAGATGTCTTATTGGTGAATATGTTCTCCCATTTAATGGGTTGTCTTTTCATTTTGTTGATGGTTTCCTTTGCTGTGTAAAAAATAATCAGTTTTTTATTCTTCTTCAAATGTATAATTGCTTAATTTAAAAATATATGCATATTTTGCTATTCATGTCTTCTCAATATTTCTCAATGTTATGGACTTTCAATTGATCTTTTTGTCATTACTCCTGCCCACCATCTCTAAGATGCCTTGGAACCCTGAACTTCTGCTAATTTTGCCAGAAAACTCAGATCTTCTTGCCTGGGGAAGAAGTGAGTGGGCTGGGTATCAGATATCTTCATCTAGGTGTACTGGCTCCCCTGAATTCATTGACTTTCCAGGGTTTTATGGAGTAAGTTGCTGTTTTTTTCACATCCCTCCCTTGGCTTCTTTTACCTTTGCCAAATCAGTATCTATTGCTCCAACAACTTTCAGACTTTTAAAAAAATCTATAGAGATCTTTCAGTGCTGACTGATGTCCCCTTTCTCATTCTCTATGTGGTTTTTAAGAATTATTCTTTTTAGCAGACTAGTGGGAGCTCAAAATGAAGAAGAAATAACACATGCTAGCAAACAGCTATATTTAACCAGAACTCCAACTTGTATAATTTTTATTGCTATTGCTATAATGAACACCTTTATCTGCCTGTAGCGTTTTATTCTCCTTTTGCATTTATGGATTAGTGTAGGATCAAAAGCACACGTAAGAAATTAGACTTAAGTAGCTAGAGGGATACGTTATCTCACATTTCTGAAGCTGAGAAGAGCTGTAGGGAGAATTTTAGGCTAATGGGAAGGGAGATGAATATCTTTGTTTCCTATGTTTTCATCTTTAATGAATGTATTACTTTTTAATGTTTTTTATTAATTTTAAAGAGATAGAGAGAGGGGGAGAGAGAAACATTGATGAGAGAGAAACATTAACATCAATTGGCTGCCTCCTGCACACCATGCCCCCCACTAGGGATTGAGCCCACAACCTGGGCATGTGCCCTGACAGGGAATCAAAGTGATGATCCCTTGGTGCATGTGTCGATGTTCAACCACTGAGCCATGTCAGCTGGGCTTAATGAGTTTATTTGTATAGTGACAGGACTATGGATGTCTTGGACTCTTTAAAGGGTGGGGGAGGAGGAGTCTAGAGCACTTTTCTTTGGGAAATAAAGAGCCATACTGGAAGCTTCTTCAATTTTTAGTTCTTTGCTTAAGACAGACTCTGTTGACTTAACTTCCCAAGGAAATGAAATTTTCATTGAAAAGTCCAAGGCATTAGCCCTGAGGGCCAGACATCTTCCAGGGATTGTGCCTGCCGGTGCCCAAGGCTTCTGCTTTTCCCAAATCCCAGCCCGAATGGGCCGTGAGTCTGCGGAAATCCCAGAGAAAGAAGAAGGAGCCTGCAAAGATTTCCCAGCAGGTAGGAGCTGCTCCACATGTGCTCTGGGTCTAGGTGAGACCAGCTATCTGCACATGGTTTCACCGAAATTAAAGACCCCTCTTTTTAGCTGGTTGACTCTGAGCTTCAGCTCACTGAACTGTGATCTGTAGCAGGAGAATCCTTGTCCATTCTCAGCTGTACCTTGTCTGTTAGAGCCTGGGCCCAAACCAGCAACAGGAGGCCCTGAGAACCCAGACCAGAGTAGGAATTGAATAACTTGACTCATTTCACCCTATCCCTCCTTTGGAGTATGAACTCTTCCAACACTTTTATTTCTTACATTTCCCCCACAAAGCTTTATATAGCAATGTGAGCACAGTGCAGGCACTAAGAAAATACTTATTAGCTAAAAATTTGCCCAAAGCAGAGGGGGTAAATGACAGCCCCTCTCATTCACACAGCATTTTATAGTTTTCATGGCCCTTTCCTGGCTCATCTGATCCTCACTATAGCCCTGGGACGTTCTCAGGATAGTGAATAGTGTCTTTTATAGATGAGGTAGCTGAGGTCAGTTACACAATTTGTCCAAGGTCAGACAGCTAATATATGTCAGTAGCAGGAGTCTCCTGACTTCAAGTCCAAAGTTATTTCCCGAGTATAATGTTGTCTTGGAAAATCAATAACATCACAAAACTTGGGAGTCACCCACATAAAAAAATATCCTATAAATCTTATTATGTTATACCCAGACTATGCGCCAATACCTCCTTTACTCCCCACTGCTAACAGATTTGGTCCTTTGTGCCTTAATCTCAAAGTCCTGGGAGAAAGAATCTGATTGGGCTAACCTCTGGCCACGAGGTGTCTATCTCTTGTTCAATCAGCTTTGTCAGAAGTGGACCTGAGGGTGGTGGGGGAAGCAGGGTCGCAGAATGCACCTGCTATGGCTAAGGGTTACTCCGGGTAGAGAGTGTGATGCTTCTGGCACAGTGTCCTGGCCTCTCCTGCTTTGCCTTCTTTCAGAAAGAGAGAGCGACAAGGAAGAAAGGATGGGAGTTTTTGAAGAACAAAAGTGGCTACCAGTCAACTAATTTTCCTTTGTTCCTCTGACTATTGCATATGTTGTCTTTCTTGTGGGTTTTTAAATTAATTTGTTTTGTTGTTATTGTTATTATTATTATTATTATTATTATTTGATTTAACCCCTTTTGTGGTGCCACCAGGAACCCCTGCTCAGTTTTGACAGGATCCAAGGAAGTCCTGTCACTTGCCCCACCAGGTACAACCCTCAATCCTGATCTTCTCAGGTTAATCCCTTGAAGGCAATCATTAGAATAAGTGCTCAGGCTGGGGCTTAGTTGATCAAGTAGTTTGTGAGGAATGAAGTTACAGATGTTAGCAACATATAGGCAGTTGGGAGTCTCCTTTCCTTCCCAAGACACTGAATGAGTCCCCACCATCTTTCCCTATTACTGACCATATAAACTCACCTTCATGTGTATGGTGGTCTTGAATCTACAAAATGACCTGTGGTATGAGACACACTCAGGTTAGGCAGCTGCTGTGAGAGTTGGGTGTCCAACTGGGAGCTTGGGAGGCATGGGGTTAACATAAAGATAAGAGAAGCTGGAGTGTTAGGGGCAGAGACACACAAAAAAGGGAGCTTTCTTTGTACTGTAAGGTCATTAGACAGGAAGGGCTGGGAAAGGGGCTGGTAGTGGTCCCTTGAGTAGGATGGGAAGACTCTACCTTAATAAAACCAAGCATAACAGTAAGCATTCTGTGTATCTTCTTGCTTGCTTGCTTCCTCAGATGTGATCAGGGAGGATTTATGGTTTCTTTTTCCCCTCTTCTCTTCTCTTCTCTTCTCTTCTCTTCTCTTCTCTTCTCTTCTCTTCTCTTCTCCTATTTCTATTTTCCTCCCTTTCTCCCTCCCTTCTTTCTTTCTTTCTTTCTTTCTTTCTTTCTTTCTTTCTTTCTCTCTGCCTTCCCCCTCCCCCCCCCACCCCCACATCACCCTGATATCATCAATCCTAGGGTTGATGGAATCAGGTCCAGCTGTGCCCATCAGCTGCTGGGCTGCTTTTCAGAGAGGTTTGGAAAGTTCCAGCAAAATCCCTGCCTTTGAACCAGAACCCTGCTGCACGTGGATCCTTTGTAGTGGAGACAAATATCTTTGTTCTCGATGAAAAGTAGAGCGGCACTCTTGTGGGGCCTTTCTCTCTACTGAGAATTCCAAGTAAGGCTTTTTTATCCCTGAGAGCACTATGTTGCTTTAATGTCTGGCAGAGCATAACTTGTAATCATGTCATTAGAAGTAAAGGCTGCCCTGAGATGGTGGCTGGAGGAGAATGGGCACCAAAGAAGAGAGGATTTTGGCTGAAAATGAGCTGCTGAATAATTTATCGTGAATTGAAAAGTCAATACCTTAAATGAGGCGTGGTGAAGCTCAGGAACTCGGAGCTACACACTGTGAGGCTGTGCTTTCTGAGGGAACATTACCAAAAGGGATGGCTCTTGAGAAGGAGCAGGAGGCAGAGAGACCCTGACCAGGGGCTGGGGCGGGGGTAGGGCACAAAAGGATAAGAAGAACAGAGCTTGCCTTCAAGGCTTCTGCATGTTACCTGGAGGAGAGGTGAGGTGTGAAAGGAGTTGGGGAAAGGTTCAGAACAAAATGGGTCATGCTAAGCCGGAGTTCCAAGAAGACTTGAACAATGGACACGGGAAAGCTTCCTGGGGGAAGGAGGACTCAGGCCTGGAAGGGAGCATTTGACAAAGGGAGAGGAAGTAAAGGGAATTTTATCAGCAGGCTGTTAAGCTGCAGCAGAGAGAGAAGCTAAGGAGGCTGCTGGCGATACAGGTTGAAGGATGCCATGCAGAAGAATGGAAATGTGTTCGAGTTTGAAATGAAAACCCTTGCAGATTTTGGGGCAAGATATTGACATTTATTGATTCTATAGATATTCAGCATATAACTGAAGAGTTATGTTTCAGATTTTGTGTTCAGTGCTATGCATGCCGTGGTGAGCAAAAAAGACAGGCATGAGTCTTGACCTAACAGGATTTACATTCTGGTGAGGTAGATAGAGAACCAAAAAAATAGGAATGACATTTATTGTGCTAAGTGTTCTATATGTATCATCTCAACCTTCACTGTGAAGTTAAGATGTGGGTGAAATAATTATTTCCAGTTTACAGATAAAGAAATTGAGGCTTAGAGAAGTTAAGTAATTTGCCCAAGGCAACCCAGCTGATAAATGGTGGAGCTACAAATCTAACAATGATGATTTGGGGCTAAATGTTTGGATGAGGAAGTGGATGGGGCCATGGGTCAATGTTGGATGCATGACTTTGTTCAGGGGGGCAGGGAGGCTCTGGATGTGGTTAAAAGAGATTAATCAAAGAACTTAATATACTTATAAGCATAGCCCATAGACAAGGGTAATAGGGTGGTGAAGACCTGAGAGTGGGTGGGTAGGGACTGGGAGGAGGGGGATAAAGGGGAGGGGGGACAGGAGACATCTATAAAACTATCAACAATAAAATATATATATATTTAAAAGTAAAAATAGATGAAACCTGTAAGATGAACTAGGGCTGTGGTCGGCAAATCATGGCTTGCAAGCCACATGCGGCTCTTTGGCCCCTTGAGCGTGGCTCTTCCACGAAATACCACATGTGGGCGCACACATACAGTGCGACTGAAACTTTGTGGTCCATGCGCAGAAGTCGGTATTTTGTGGAAGAGCCACACTCAAGGGGCCAAAGAGCCGCATGTGGCTCGTGAGCTGCGGTTTGCTGAGCCGCAGTTTGCCGACCACTGAACTAGGGTGATGTGGTGAGGTAAGAGTGGCCTAGAAGTGGTGAAGGAGGAAGGTAGGAGGGGACATATCTGGCAGGACTTTAAATGCTTGTCTGGGAGACTAGACTTCACCCTGAGCTCAATGAGAAGCCACTGAAGGGTTAGCTAAGAGGGGAGGAATGTGTGTGTGTGTGTGTGTGTGTGTGTGTGTGTGTGTGTGTGTGTGTGACAGAATCAATTTTGCATTTTTAGGAGATCACTCTGGCTGCTTTGTGGGGAATTGATTGGTGGGGCCAAGAGTGCAAGCAGCTGGAACAGTGAGGAAGTTGAGAAGCAGGAAATAAGTGAACCAATAAATATGTCAAACCCTTGAATACTTTATTCATTGGAGAGTCCCACAGCCCGTCTCACGAAGCCTTTTTCCCCTCATTTACATCCAATTCTAATAACTCAGCTGTTCGTTTCCACAATTTATAGCAGATTAAGAGTAACAATTTAAGAAAGAATTTGGGAGTGCAGTGGGTGAAAAACACTAGCAATTCTGAAAAGTGGCAGTTTGATTCTAAGGAAAAGACAAACCTAAATTGCTCAGCAGGTTGGTATTATGCAATGGAAAGACACATAGCCCTACTCCAATGGCATCCTCACATTTTAATGTAGTATTTGATAACCTTAGTGATTAATTTGAGTCAACAACAAAGTGAGATCTTAACCTTTCTTTAAAAAGTCAGGGAATAAGGGAAGCCTCCTGTTCCCAGAAGTGCTTGCAGGTGGAACCTCCCAAGATTGCTGCCAAGCATGAGCTTGGTACTTGGCCTGGTCTCCAAGGCCAGCTCTGTATCTCCCTGGTGTGAGGGTTGCCACCCTAGGGTTGCTTGAGTGGAGGCACTGTGGACTGTCAAAGCCTCCTGACTCTTGTCAGGGACCCTGAAACATGGGCTGAATCAAGATGACAAAGTGACAGGATAGTCTTGGGCCTCCTCCTTCAGAAGTCCCGTCAGGACACTTTTAGCCTTTAGGGTTTAGAACAGTTGCAGCTGCTAGGGAACCGACTCAGAGAAGCACAGTGTGTAAATGACCCCTCCATGCCTGGACTCTCAGATTTTACCAGGGTAGACATGGCTCCCGCCCTCCCTGGGGCCTGGCCTAGGTTATGTGGGCATCGTCCTGTGCTGTAAGGACTTAGAGTCACTGTTGGAGTACTGCCCAGCGTAGTATTCAGACATTCAGGCACGACCTGTCATCACAAGGGTCATACTCCACCTTTCACAGGGGGAGGTGTCAGTGTAACCAGAAAGGGGGCCTGGCCCTTGGCGGGTCTGCCTGTGTCAGCTGGTAGGTAGTGTGTGGGTTCTTGACTTTGAGCAGGAAAAAGTTCAGAACACAAGTCCGGATGACCATGAGGGAACATTTATTAAAGCTGGGGATGTGAAACATGAAAGGGCTTAGCATAGAAAAGCAACAGGAGGGCCTAAGCTGGGCTGCCTTAGCTCTCTGGGAAGTCAGAGAAAAGGGGGCCCTGGGATCAGGTTCAGGGCTTAGCCTGGGACAAGCTGCTGCTGCCCATTGCTCTCCTGGTGGGGTCCCTTAGAGTTTAGGGGGAATAAGTTGGGGGAAGAAAAGGGGGGAGAGAATGGCAGGAGCTGCTTTCCAGAATGAGAGCACGTACTGGGCCCTTTGTCTTGAATCTTTATCTCTTTCTCACAGGCAGAAATCTCAGGGGAGGTCTCAGGGGAGGATTTTAGCAGAATATTCATCAGTTCTCTAGGTGTGCTTCTCCAGGGCCATGGTCTCTACCGATTGGTCAGTGTCAGGACAAGGGGTCATTAGTCATTGCTGCTGGTCCTGGTGTCGCCCACTGGGTTTTGCTGCTTTTCTGGGTCTGGAGATGAAATATACCCGAGGCCTAGATGTTTTCTCCAGGGAGATGACCTGTAAATTGCTCTGCAGTTTGTTCAGCTATCTGTCTCCCTATTCCACTTGTCCTGGCTCACTGGCCTGTCCATCAGAAGTGCGGCCCTGGAGTTGGGTAGATGTAAGACTCCTGAACCACTCCTATTTCAGGTGACTCATTTTGTTGTTGTTAGTATAACAGACTTTAAGAAATGTTATTTGGTTAAGATCTAGGAGGCCACAGTAGGAAAAAATATTGTCCAAATTCTGGGGAGGCCCCCCAGGCCTCCATTCTGTAAGGACTTAGATCCGCTATTGCTTCCTCCAGCTATCCTGGACTCTTGGCTCCATGGAGTTACTCCAGATATTAGGGTTCCATCTGGGAGGCCCATTAGGAAAAAATATTCAGTAGAAGATAGTTGGGCTGGTCTGAGAGGCCAGCCTGGACCTCACCTTTTACTCAGCTAGGACATTCTGGCTGGGAAGCATAACCATTGGAAGTATGACTGTGGGAGCTGTGATGTTTCTTACACAACTTATACTAGCTTCAGTTCTGGGTATATTTTTTATTGCTATGATAAATGTAATTGAATTGTTTCCAAATTGTTTTTAGGAGTGTAGAAAAACAATTGATTTTTGTTTATTGATTTTATATCTAGAAACTTATTAAAGTGCCTTATTAATTATAATAAATTAGCATTTATTTGGAGTTCTCTCTACATATAATCATCTCAGAATAATGACAGTTTGAATTTTATCTTTTCGGAAAGAGAAAAGGAACACGTGCAAGGTGCAAGTATATTTTAAGAAGATTCTTTTCCAAACTGATTTAAATATAGAAGAACAAATAAATCACGTTTAACTTACCTGGAGATTCTTATATGTCAGATTTATTGTTGTCTGGCACTGTCAGATGACACATAATTTAAGTAGAAATATTATTCATCAATTTATTTTTAGTACCCTGATAGGCTTTGGGGATATTATTGTGAGTAAAACTCAGAGAACCATCTCTGCCACCAGAAGCTTATAGGCTAAGGTTGTTTATTAGTTAAGGGTCTAGGTGAGACATGGAGACAGTTTAGTTAAGGTCATGATGGAAGACATGGAGAGTTGTGCAAGGATTTGTGGCATACTTAGTAGTTAAGGCCAATACCACTTGGTCATGGATTGAGCATGAGGAGCAAAGGAGAGGGGATTGGCAGGGATACTTCTGGGCTTGTGGTTTGCACAAGGGAATGAATGTTATCATTCATTGAGACAGAGAACCCTGAACGAGGACCAGAATTGGTAAGGAAGGGAAGAGGGGATGCTTGTGAGTTTGGTTTTGCCATTTTGATCTTGAGATGTTTTTGAGTCATTTAAGGAGGGATGTTAGAAGGCATTTGGGTATACTGGTCTGGACCTTGGAGGAGAGACCTGGCTGGAACCATCTGTCGTTAGAGAGTAATTGATGGTTTGGCAATTGATAAAATTGGCTGGAGAGAACAGAGGAAGTAGAGAGAGACTTGGATGGACTCTAGAGGAGCTACATTTAATGGCCAGATTAAAAAAAGATAGGTTGGCAGTGAGGAGAGGCAAGAGGAAATCTAGGAGGGTGTGTTGTCCTAGAAGCAAAGGAAATTGAATTTTTTAAAGAAAGAAGAGAAATTTAACTGTCAAAAGTTACTGAAAAGTAAGTTGAGTACTGAGAAATGAATGCTATTGAATATAATCACATTGTAATCATGGACAACATTATTAAGAGCTAATTTGGAGATGATTATCATGGTTGAAGACTGAGTGGGAAGTGAGATTTTTTATAATTTATTGGAAAACAAATGAATTTGCACTGTTGTATTTTGGTATCAGAATATGTCCCACGTAAGAATGTTACCTGTTAAGGCTTATAAAAATAAACTTTATGAATGAGCACAACCTTAAAATATTGAACCTACCCATTCAACATTGCAGTCACCCTGCAAGGAAATTGGGGTTAGATGGCCATGAATTTGTCATGTCTTTCAAACTACTTGGAAATACTGGATCCTAAGTACTTTGTTCTAAAATCTGTCAGTTCTCTCATCATGCTTGCAAATGCTTGGATAAGAGAGTCCGTGCACAGTAGAGAATTACTAGCACTTAGACATTCTTTGGTTTTGGACTCTGTTAGAGAGTGATTATACTGATATCTGTAAACATATGCTGCCACATCCACCTATCTATTGGCACCTGCTGAGGTTATTTCATCTGGAATCATCCATTTGAGGACTTTGTACACCTGCATTTGTCTTCGATCTAAGTTTAGAGAAGTCCTTTGATGACAAATAGCACAGTTCTCTGAGGAGAGCCTGTGGGACTGCTGTAAATGCAAGCTGCCCCCATCTCTGGGCTCTGGCTCTGTCACAGGAAGCAGATTGTTGACTATCTCCCAGCTGCTTCTTGCCACTCGCAATTTGTGCTTTCTACAGAAATCACTCTGTTCTGAACAAGCTGGTCACCTCACTGTTGTGAGAAGGTTGTGTGTTTGCTGAATATTTTATTTACCATCTGGCTGGCAGCAAAGCACAGAACATACTTAAGGGCTAACAGTGCCCCAGACCATCATATACCAACCCTGAAAAGGCCACTCGCTTCTCCTGGCTGGCACCAACAATCCCTCACACAGGTCCTGTGCTACCTCTGAGGTTTTGGAAAGGAGGGCTCAGGGCTGTGCAGCAGCTGAAGGAGCTTTCTGTCCTTTTATCCAGGCAGCAGGGTAGCCCCCAGGCATTTTCCTAAGAGGAGGGGCATTTAGTTATCCCAGAGCCTCTTCTTTCTGTCTTCCTAAAGTCCACGCAAGCTTCCAGAGAAGCACCTTTTAGGGGTATGCGGAAATCTGTGATGTACTTCTGCTACGTGTATTCCCTAGCGCAGTGATGGCGAACCTTTTGAGCTCGGCGTGTCAGCATTTTGAAAAACCCTAACTTAACTCTGGTGCCGTGTCACATATAGAAATTTTTTGATATTTGCAACCATAGTAAAACAAAGACTTATATTTTTGATGTTTATTTTATATACTTAAATGCCATTTAACAAAGAAAAATCAACCAAAAAAATGAGTTCACGTGTCACCTCTGACACGTGTGTCATAGGTTTGCCATCACTGCCTTAGTGGCTCCATAAATGACTTCCCTTTCCTTCACTTCACCAACCAGACTATCTTTTGGAAAGGGGGGATTCAGTAGCTCTTTTCCTTGTTCAGGGGACAATATCTAGTTAGAGTTTGAAAGCATTTTTGTTTTCAGCAATCCTCTTTACAGATGAAAATAATTCAAGAGGTCTCTCAATTTTGAGTCTGAATCAGCCAGTAATTCCTTCATTGAAGATAGATATTCCTTAACAGATACCCAGGAGGGATGTGGTAGATGGAAAGAATACTGGACTTAGAATTATAAGTCCTATACCACTTCTACTTATTAATCTTTGACCTTAGGTACAGTGTCCTCATCTGAAAAATGGGTATAATAATATCAATAATATTTCCTTATGGGCTTGTGGTGAAGATCAAGACATGTGTGAACAGTTATCTGTAGATTAAACAGTACAGTAGAGCCTCAGGTTACATCGGAGATCTGTTCCTATGGTGCGACGTAACGCGATTTTCGCTGTCAGTTGGAACCCACCTACATAAGCACCTACGTCACTCACATGGAGCACATACACAGCAGTAATGAAGTGAAACAGTAAAAAAAATTTAAAAGACAGATAACAATTCCTGACCTTTACTTGTGGTAAATAAATAATAAAAAACATAAAGCACATATGTACATACGTCAAAATGACAGAACTTTTTTTTTTTTATGAATAAATAAGAGATGGCGACGTAACCATGAAAAGACGTATGAAACGATGTATGTCGAGTCCGATGTAACCCGAGGACTGTCTGTACTAGCATACCCAACCCACCCTACAGATGTAGGTGGTCTGACAGGATACATTACTGCTCTGTAGTTTTACTTGGTTTTACTAATATAAATTGTATTTATATACATGGTACTAATCCCTTTAAGTTATGAAACATTAAAAATACATACAGCCCTAGCTGGTTTCGCTCAGTGGATAGAGCGTCAGCCTGCAGACTGAAGGGTCCTAGGTTTGATTCCAGTCAAGGGCACATGCCTGGGTTGTGGGCTTGATCCCCAGTGGGGGGCGTGCAGGAGGCAGTCAATCAAGGATTCTCTCTCCTCGTTGATGTTTCTATCTCTGTCTCTGTCTCCCTTCCTTTCTGAAATCAATAAAAATATATATATGCTAAAGGCCCAGTGCACAAAATTCGTGCATGGGGGGGGGGTCCCTCAGCCCAGCCTGCACTCTCTCCAATCTGGGACACGTTGGGGGATCAGGCCTAAACCAGCAGTCGGACATCCCTCTCGCAATCCAGGACTGCTGGCTCCTAACAGCTCGCCTGTCTGCCTGCCTGATCTCCTCTAACCACTCTGCATGCTGGCTTGATCGCCCCCTAACTGCCCTCCCCTGCTGGCCTGGTTGCCCCTAACTCCCATCCCCTGCCAGCCTGATAGCCCCTAACTGCCTCTGCCTTGGCCCCTGCCACTGTGGCTTTGTCTGAAGGACATCTGGAAGACATCTGGTGTAATTAGCATATTACCCTTTTATTAATATAGATTAAATATATATATATATATATATATATATATATATATATATATATATATATAGAAGGATTAGTTTCCTGAATATTTGCTATAAATGTGTATAATTAGGGATTGGCAATGAAAAAGCATGATTTCTTATTTAAATAAAAGTGTTAAGTACTATTAAAACTAACATTTGTTAAATGCTTACCACAGACTGAGTAGCAAGCATTACAAATATTAATTCATTTCATCTTCACAATCCTATGAGTTAGATATTGCATTTTACACATGAGGAAATTGAGATACAAAAGTTTATAACTTGTCTACTTTCACAGAACTAGTAAATGGCAGATCTAGAGTTCAAATCCAAGTCTGTCTGGTTACATGTGTGTAAGCACTATGTTCTACTGCTTTCCTAATCAACATATCTCCTCTTGAGCATCCTTTTAAAGAACAGAAAATCAAAACATTTATAAAATCTTTTGCTAATATTCACTAGCAGACAACTCCTCAAAATGTAATTTATAGAGAATATACAAAACTAAGAAATGGCTTTGAGTGAATAAAAGAAAGAGGTGGTGGTTGACAACATTCCTGCTCTCACAAATGGTGAAAGTGGTTATGTACCTTGATGATTCCATTGATTTTTTCAATAGGAAACACACACAACTAGTATAAGTAGCGTAAGTCTTGGGTGTGTGTGTGTGCGCACATGCAAGCATGTGTATTATATGTGTGTGTGCATTTGCTGCATTTGCCAAAAACCTTCCTCCTATGGAATTGCTCTCTTCTCTATGGCCATAAACCGTATAGGTTGGCTACTTTCCTGATGAAGAAGAATGTTTATTATGAATGCAAAGGTTGAGTTATGTTTGGTGTGATGAGCTCAAAGCCTACCAATGTGTGAGGCTGGGCTGGCCATTTGTTTACTGGGTGTCAGAGTTATCCCTCATCTACCAATGAGGAAATGGTTTTAGGTCACAAAGCAGGACAGCAACCAATGTGAAGCAAATTTCAACTCAACCAAAGGAATCATTTTTTTAAATTAAAAAAATAATAATTCAAACATCAGAAGTTATTACATTAAGAAATATTCATTGTAAAAATTCAGTCATTACAGATGAACTTGGTAAGAAATTCAGAAGTTGGTCACTACCCTTAATTATGGGTCTTTTCCCAAAGGAAGCTTATAGTTAACAATTCCATGTGTATTGCCTCTCAGAACTTTTGTGTATATAACTCATCTGGTGATTTTGTTAAACTGCAGATCCTGGTTCAGTAGATGTGTGATGGGCCTGGGATTCTGCATTTCTGCTAAGCACTCATGCTGATGCAACTGGTGCATGGACCACACTTTGAGTCCAAGGTCATGGGGTATGTGCGTTGCTAATTTTATCATGTATGCCAAAGTGCATTTCAAAGTGATTGTACCAATTACACTTTCACCAGCAGGACACATGAGTACTTATTTCTCTTACATTCTCTCTAATATTTAAAAATTATCACATTAAATTTGCCAATCTGTTAAGGTGAGATATGATATCTATATTTCAAAAATATATTTCCTGATTTTTAACAAGTTTAAGCATCCATTCATATATTTATTGGATATTTATACATTCTCTTTAGTTAATTGCTTGCTCATATTCTTCTTTTTTAAAAAATATATTTTATTGATTTTTTTTTACAGAAAGGAAGGGAGAGGGATAGAGAGTTAGAAACATCGATGAGAGAGAAACATCGATTCAGCTGCCTCCTGTACACCCCCTACTGGGGATATGCCCGCAACCAAGGTACATGCCCTTGGCCAGAATCAAACCTGGGACACCTTAGTCCACAGGCTGACGCTCTATCCACTGAGCCAAACCGGTTAGGGCGCTTGCTCATATTCTCGCCCCATTTTTCCTTTTGGGAATTTTTGCCCCTCTGTTTTATTGGTTTATATGAAATTTTTATACATTTTGGATATCAATCCTTGGTGTATTAACTATCTTATAAATATTTCCCTCCAGGTCTAAAGAACAAATTCCCACTTGGCAGAGCTGTCTAGTGATTGAATGGAAGCAGAGCCACTCAACAATCCCTTGTTGGGAAGGAACTTGGTGCCTCTATTATTAACTGTGGGAGCCTTTCTCTTTATATTAATATAATATATCAAATTAGAACTTACCCGACTGTACTACAGTTGTTTGTTGATCTCCTCCACTAAACAGTGATCTCCTGAGCACAGGGGTGCAGGTCTCCAAGGCACCTCTGCATTGCCAGTACCCAACATTGGGTCTAGCACAGAGCAGGCACTCAGAAATACTTAGTGCAGTGGTTCTCAACCTTCTGGCCCTTTAAATACAGTTCCTCATGCTGTGACCCAACCATAAAATTATTTTCATTGCTACTTCATAACTGTAATGTTGCTAGTTATGAATCCTAACGTAAATATCTGATATGCAGGATGGTCTTAGGCGACCCCTGTAAAAGGGTCATTCGACAGCCAAAGGGGTTGTGACCCATAGGTTGAGAACCGCTGATTAGTGGATGAATAAGTGGACAGATGGTTAAATGGGTCTAGTTGCAGGATTCCTGTCAGGATCTGCCCTGCAATTCAGCTAGGAGTTGCCTTGGGCCTTTCAGTAACTGAAGAGGAGGAGCCAAGAGTCTTAGAACCTTTGCTCCTAGTTAGAGAAAAATTTTCTCAGGGTGGCTTGTCTTTCTCTCCTTTCATTTAACTTTCAGATACTTCGGTGCTTAGAAATAGTAATAATAACAATAGCCAACACTTATATAGTGCCTTTAACGTGCTTTATATACATGAATTCATCTAATTCTCAGAACAGCTCCACACAATAGGTATTGTTATTATTGTCTCCATTTAGTAGATGAAGGAACTGAGGCACAGAAAGGTTAAGTAACTTGCTCAGGATCATACAGCTAGTAAATGGCAGAACTGGAATATGAACCCAGCTGTTTCTGCTCAAGGGACAACATGTGAAAAACACTAGGCTTGCCCCAATGTTCCTCTTTGTTCCCCTTTCCTCACCCAGACATGTGCCTTTTCTGTCATTGGCTCTCAGTCCTATGGCTTGGCAGAATCCAATCTCAGACCTATTGTTCCTTTATCTCCTTTGCCTCTAAACCTTGCATCCATCCCCGCAGGAAGCCCCAACAATCCCTTTTATTCTAGGGACCTGGCAACCTTACTTCCCATGCAGCCAGACCAGGGATTGGAGCTTTCCACCCTCAGGGCCCATTTTCCCCCAGTAGCCCCCCAATTCCAGTTGCTACTTCTGGGCCCAAGGCTTTGTATGGTGCTGCCATCTGGTGGGTATAGATAACCACTGACAATACTCTCTGATGAGTGGACCCCTGCCATTGGCCGAGGTTGGTCTACTGTTCCTTTTTAACCCCCAGTCAGGGTACTTCGCTTAAAATGTATTTAACTGATAGTTAAGCTCCATTAATGACTGGCTTTTCCAATTCTGGTGTCAAAGATAATCCAAATAAAGGCTTAGTACTGGTGGGAAGACGGTGTGGCTGTACTTGTGGGTGAGAAGTCCTACTTAGCTGCCCCTCAAATCACCTGAGGAGACTATCTGCCTATATAAAAGATGGGTGCGATCCAAAGGTTGTGCTGTGAAGACCCTGCCGGGGTCCAGCCCTGGTGGGCCAGGGGTTCCCAAAGGTGTGGACGGAGTCAGCAAAGAATGTTTTACACGGAGACAGCGTTCAGAACTCTCTAGCTCTCTTTAGTCTCCGTGGATCTTCCTGTGCCTGGCTGAGGCCACAGAGAAAGATCCCGAGGCAAACTGAGCCTTTATTTTATAGTCAGAGGTAAACAAGATAGTGGTTACCAAAGTTACACTGTTCTTGTGAGTTTCACTTGTTTTTGTTCTTATTCTTGCTGCACTTCCCTCAGCCCATTAGCTTCCCAGATAAGATCTAGGGAGGGTCATAAAGGCAAGCCTAATGATGCTTAAGAGGACTGTGCCCTCTAAGCTGGGACTTGTTTGTGACATTGCCAACAGGTCAGTCCCAGGCTTAACCCTATAGCTGCTCCCCACAGACCCTACCAGGAATCTCCAACCTTTTTGTAGGCTCCTCTAGGTACTCACTTTCCTCTTACAGCCAGAGTGGAAGGAGACCCCAAACTCAAATGCTAGGCATAAGTTTAAAGAAACACATTGTACTAGATTCTCTGTTAGTCTGGCTCACATCCATTATCTGACTAACTTCACAGTGATCTCCTGAGGCAGGATTTATTTAAAATAAAGATGAGGAAACACTTAGGAGTTAGGTAAATGACCTAACTTGAGAATCAGAAACATCCTTCCAATTCAAGAATTATTTTTAGCAGCTTTCAAGGCTCAGAAAGGAGGCTCATCTGGAAACTCTGAGACCCAGGTTATAGCCATATGTCTGGAGTCAACTGGGTAGGGCCCTGAGCAACTGGTCACGAGACAAAACCTCAGGGGCTCAGTAATTGTTTGGATTGAATGGAATTGAATGGAGGGCCAAAGATATGAATCTCTACTCAGGCATCCTATCCTATATAATAAAAGGGTAATATGCAAATCAACTGAATGGCAGAAAGACCGGCTGCTATGATATGCACTGACCACCAAGGGGCAGAAGCTCAAAGCAGGAGCTGCACCATGGTGGTCAGTGTGCTCCCACAGGGGGAGCACTGCTTAGCCAGAAGCTGGGCCGAAGGCTGGTGAGCACAGCTGCAGTGGCAGGAGACTCTCCCTCCTCTGCTGCAGTGATAAGGACATCTGACTGCCGACTCAGGCCTGCTCCATGTGGGGAGCAGGCCTAAGCCGTCAGTTGGACATCCCCTGAAGGCTCCCAGACTGAGAGAAGGCACAGGCTGCGCTGAGGGACCCCTCCAAGTGCATGAATTTCATGCACCAGGCCTCTAGTTGTTTTAAGAAAGATTACATGAGGGCTAAAAACCTTTGTGGGCCAAGTTTTGTGCTCCCTTCCAATCTACTTGTTTATAACCAAAGGGTCGGGAGTCTTAAGTTCGAGGTTACTGGGGGCAACAGTCCCTGAAAACCAGCTTTCCATTTTTACCATCCTATCAGCCTATGGAGATCACTGTACTACTGATGGTGAAGACAGACATTATGAATAGAAAACCACTGTGCTGGAGCCCAGTTAGGCAAGCTGAGTACCTTTCTTCAGTACAGCTTCAGTTCTGGTTAGCTTACATTAGAGAGAGAGCACTGATACTGGTTGGGGAGAAACCAAGTATTGCTAAATAGGATAGGGTTCATGGATTTGAACTCTGGCCTGGAAGGGGAGGAACCATATTCTGGAAGGAAACTCACCTGATCCTGAGCACCCATTATGTGTCCTGAACCAACTAAAGCCCTTTCTGGCGCATTCTCTCATTTAATCCTCACAACTAATCCCTTCAGCAAGTCTTGTTTACATTTGACACGTGGAGAAATGGAGCACCAGTGACTTTTTGAAACTTGTCCAAGCTCACATAACCTGGGATTAGATTCCTGGAGTCTGGCTGCACCTCTGGTGGGTATTCTTTAAACAGGTCATCTGGACCCTGTGCCTTTTCAGAGTGGAGAGCCTGCTCTGCATTCCTCCACAGTTACACATTAGAGGATCAGCCGGACAAAAACCTAAGGTCACACAATCCACGTTGCTTTCTCTTTGAACCTTATTTTTAAACTTGGGGCCTCCTCCCTAACCCGCACCCCCATCAAGAATGTGAAAATGAGTATAGCTCTTCTCTCTCTAGCCCTGTGATGGTTTAGGAAGATGCTGGGAGGAGCTGGACTTCCAGGGTTTCTCCTGGGAGGGTGCAGAACAGAAAGGAGAACTAGACCTTTCTCATTAGCAAAACCCAAGGCCATTGCCTGTACATCCAGCCAGCCAGAGGAAAGACCAGACCCTTCATCTGTGAGCTGGTTATACTTCCAGAGGAGAAGAAGGGGAGAGAGAGGCAAGTTTTTATCCCCTCATGGATAGAGATTTCTATACCTTGATTTCCTCCCCATCCCCCACAAATAGCATGTGTTCTTTCCTCTCAAATTTATGGACACATCCGTACTCTCCTTTTCTGCTCTCCTCCGCTCACACCTATTGTTCTCCCTTCTAGCCATGGGTAAAGAGAAATCTTCTGGGATCCCCAGTTGGTGTCTGTTTTCACAGCATCTTTTAGGGGTTTAGCACTGGTCAAAGGGCCCCTGGCTGATGGCTATAAAGTGCCCCTTCTGTGGTTTTGTGCTCTCCCTCTTTGGTGGGGCCAGTGCTTTGAATCCGGAAGACATCACTTGAGGGAGCCACAAGGTGTACAAGGTGGGCATGCAGCAGGCTGCCTCCCTGAATCTTCAGGCCAGGGAAATGCATGCTACAGATTGAGAAGAGGAAAGAAATATGTGTTTTAAAAAGTCTTTGTCTAAAGGAATTCTATTCAGGTGCTGAGAAGACGTGAGTTCAGCAGAAAGGGGTAATATGAATATCTGCTCTAATAACAAACAAAATAGTGTCAGCCATTGGAGTCCAGCCTTGTGCCTTTGCTGATAGTCACAGGCCTCCCTAACATCAATCACAAGAAGCATGCATGGGGGCTGTGCAGTTCACAGAGAGCTTATCCACCTGCTCCTTCCCCAGGGATGATTCTGTGCTGGGTGTCCCTATGCACTGAGATGAGCCTGGTCCCCCATTGGAGACCATGGGTGTTATAGGACACAGTGTGGTCCTGGGGGTGCACAGACTTAAAAACAAATCTAGATCAGGGCAAAAATCTTTGAGGGGGATGACGGTAGTGGTGGTCCAAAATCTTCTAGGAGATGCCTAACAGTGGTTGGCAAACTCATTAGTCAACAGAGCCAAATATCAACAGTACAACGATTGAAATTTCTTTTGAGAGCCAAATTTTTTAAACTTAAACTATATAGGTAGGTACATTGTTATTACCTTAGTTAGGATACCCCTAAGGCTTAGGAAGAGCCACACTCAAGGGGCCAAAGAGCTGCATGTGGCTCTTGAGCCGCAGTTTGCTGACCATGGGAGGTTGGCTCCGCTGACAGTTGCCAAGTTTGGAGACATCCAGGAGGCCAGCGGACAGGGTAGATGTCAAAGTGAGGTCAAGGAAGTAGTGGGTGCCTACAGGGCCTGACCAAGGGCAAGACAGGGCAGGTGATCCCACACATGCTTCCTTGGCCTCTCTGCATCTTGGCAGCCAGAAAAATCAGTCCAGGAATTGACTGGTGGGGCCAGTGCAAGAAGCCCCTTGGCAGGGGCCAGGGAGGGACTCTGAGCTTAGGGAACCCCTCCAAAGACTGGAAGTTCCAGAGCATGAGCAAGAGGTGGAATTTACCCAGAGGTGGAATCTGCCAACATTGGGGCTGGGACTGGCAGTGCGTCCTGGCCAGCAGCTTTGGGTCTGGGGCAGCAGCGCAGGTGAGGGTGGTTGCTCAGGCTCACCCCTGGAGGGCGGGAGCCAGGCGCGGCTGGCAGGTGGGGCCTGGGGGCTGGACTCCGCCCCGCCACCCGCCTCCCGCGCCCTCCGCCTTGGTCCCGCCGCCCAGCACCAGCCCCTCTCCCAAGCCGGAGCGCGATTGGTGGCGGCGCTTGTCGCTCGGAGGGGGCCGGGCGCTCTGCTCCGCGGCTCTCGCCGCCGCCGCCGCTGCCTTCCCTCTAGCAGTGCGGGCCGGTGGGACCGCCGAGGCACCCGGAGGCTGGCGATGGGAAGCGGCGCGGCCGCGGACCCAGGCTGTGGCAAAGTTTCCCAGGCGCGCGTATTGGGGCTCGCAGCTGCCGGCCACCCGTAACCGCTCGGAGAAGGGTTCGGAGATTTTTAATTTGGGAAAAATCCACCTCATTTCCTTTGTCAGGCTCTCTCTCCGGGCGGCCAACGGCGGGAGCGCCAAACTTGGGCTCCGCGGCTCCGCAGCCAGCAGACTGCGCTTTGGGGAATCTCGGGACTCGGGTGCTCGGGTGCCCCGCCGCCCGGGGCGGGCCAGGGGGTGTGAGCGCGGGGCAATCCAGGGCGCGCACCGTGAGGAGGGGCCCGGAGCTCTATATGGAGGAGGGAGCCCAGAATGGTGTGCACCAGGAAGACCAAAACTTTGGTGTCCACTTGCGTGATCCTGAGCGGCATGACCAACATCATATGTCTGCTCTACGTGGGCTGGGTCACCAACTACATCGCCAGCGTGTATGTGCGGGGGCAGGAGCCGGCGCCCGACAAGAAGCTGGAGGAAGACAAAGGGGACACCCTGAAGATTATTGAACGGCTGGACCACCTGGAGAATGTCATCAAGCAGCACATCCAAGGTACGGGAGCCCCGGGAAACTTGGGCCGCCCGTGAGGCCCGGGAGTGCCCAGCGCAGCGCGGGGTACGTGGGTGCCGGGTCACAACTAAGGAGCGACTGCGGGGCTGAGGCTGCAGATGCGAGGGGGGCTGCGTGTACGCTCTCGCCGGAGTGCGGGACCCTCGTGCCTGCGGCCGTGCGCGCTTCTCCAGGACACACGTGTGTGCTGCTCACCGGCAGTGTGGGGGCGCGCTGCACACGTGTCCAAATGTGCGTGTGACTCCCGGCTGGTTGCTCGCAGGCTCTCGGGATCCCACACAGGTCCGACTTCAGTGTGTGTACGTGTGACTGTGTGTGTGTACAAGAGAGCGCACGCAGGCTTTCGAGCTCATTTGGCTACTGTAGGGGCCACGGTGAGATGCCCGCGCGGCCTCAGCCATTGGCATTTAGAACCCACAGGCTGCGGGACGAGCGGAAGCTGGGAAGATTGCAGAGCCCCAGCCCCAGCCCCGCGGTGCGCGGTCTGTAGGGGGAGACGCAGGGAGATCCGTGGTTGGGGTGCTGCTTGTCCTCTCCACCACCACCTCCTTTGGCTCTAAGACCCTCTCCAGGAGCAGGTGTGGACCCGGGGAAGAAGAGTCGGCGCCTGGAGCTCTGTGTATTGCGGTGGCGCCTCCGCTTAGGATCTAGGATCGGGAGAACCCGCCCTGGGCTGCGCCTTCCTCACGGAGCCGCTGGCAGCTGGATGAAGGCCCTTCCCCTTGGTAGCTCCACTCCTGGGCCCAGGGAGTGGCTGGGCGGAGCAGACAGACCCGCCTGGGTGGGTCTGGAATCCATGGCAGTGCTGGGAGGTTTCACTCCAGGCCTGGGCTGGGGCCAAGGGGAGGATGGGGTGCTGGGCAGGAGCTCCATCCAGGTGACCTGGTCCAGAGAGCTGTCAGAGGCAGGGAATGGAGAGCTCCAGGCACCATCTGCACGCAGGCTGTGCACACACATGCAGATCTCTCACGTTCAGTTCACACTTATCTTTTCTTTGCCACTCACACCCCCTGCTTTCTGCCAGGCCTGTGAGCTGCTTAAGGGCAGGCTCAGCTGAGCCTGGTTCACCTGTAAATCTGGCAGGCCCACCTGGCTTTGGTTCCAGCACCCCGTGCACCCCGTAGAAGCACTCTCTTTTGTTTACACGTGAGCGTCTTAGATCCAACTCTTGCACCTGCTGCTCCTGCCGGGGTCGAGACAGCTGCTCTCTCCACCTTTGGTGTGTTTCCTCACTGTGTCCAGAATAGTTCCTTCCCAAGCAGGTCCAGGTGAGTGCAGGCGAGGTGTGCATAGCCACGGTGCTTCCTGGCTGATGACTTCAAAGCAGGTTCATGGCGCTGACACTTCCCCAGAAAAGGAGACGGTTGGCAGCTTCGCCTTCACACCTGCCTCTGCCTCTCAACCTGGCACGGGTCTCTGCAGACCCACTTATCTTTCCCATGGTGCCTGTTGCTGCTCTTTCTACTTGTCCTCTTCCCTCCCCCGGGTCCGTACTGACAATTCATCAGCAATGGAAGTACAATGTTTGCCCCAGGGTGACTCAGAATGTTCCCAGGGAGACACAAGGCCATGCCTTACTTTGACATTTTCAGTTTGCCCACAGATTTTGAGAGATTTTTAATTCACAGATTCTCTTTCTATATCTATATCCCAGAAAATGAGTCTCTTATGTTTCCCAGTCTGGTCAGGGAGGAGGTGAGCAAAATACTACTTTGGAGAGCAGTGAGGAGACACTCTGGACCCGTGAGCTCATCACAGAGTGGGCCCCTGTCATGTTGAATGTGGAAATGTGGACCATGTCACATGGCTGATAAGGTTCTGCATGAAAATGAGTGCAATGTTGAAGCTGAAAGAAGCCTTTGTGATTTTTTTTCTCCCGGGAAACCTTATAACGATGCATTGTTTGGGAACTCTCAATTTTATACCTGAAAACACTGACAAGGATGGAAAAAGAAGAGGGAGCAGGATCCTTAAAACATGTGTTAGTACCGTTCTCTCGAATGTGTGCGATGCCTGTATTATGACTCCTGTGGATATTCAGAAATGACCAGAGGGTGGTGGGGAGGGGTTGGTGACAGGAAACGACTGGACAGGAGGCAGATGGAGGGCAGAGGTTACATGGTCGGTTGTGCCAATGACAAGTGACAGCTTCCTGTAGTGCTGGAGTCATCCCTGAACTGAGATTTAGGGGATTTAAAGGGAAATTTAGGGACTTACCGTATTTAGGGGTTTACCTACAAAATTTGGGACTGGCAGAGTGCCGTGATCTGAAGGCAGAGGAGGGGAAAGGACAGATTAGACTCTTGTGCTTGATGATATGGGCGTTTACGTATACTCCACCATCAGGTGTCCTGTAGTCAGTGGAGACTTTTGAGCAGTTCAGTTTACTTTGCTGAACGGAGGGGGGCGGGGGGATAAAGGATAATAATAATAATAGCTAAAAATTACCCAGCATCTATTACGTGCCCAACACTACTCTAAGTGCTTTACATATATTTACTAATTTAATCCTCACACCCCTTTGAGGAAGGTAATATTAATTTCATTTTACAGATGGGGAGGTTATATGACTTGTTTAGGGTCAAGGGCAAAGCCTTGGCCTTACCTCAGATGTTCCAGGAATGACACTGGGAGGTAACTTTGGATACAGAAGTGAATCAAGACACTTTGGGTCCCTGTCATAGCAGACTTGTTTTCAAAGGACAATAGAATTTCTCGTATTAAACAGAGTCAGGGTTTGTTAGTCAGTTAATGGAAGAATTGGTTAAAGAGGGGAATGAAACATTACCTACATGCATTAAATATTTTATTTTACTATTATTCACTGATGTGTAGTACTACAGGAATTTAAAGCCAGCTAACGTGACTTCAGAGTCTGTGCTCTTAACCATATACTCTGCAGTCTCCTAAGAGGGCCAGTGGATCAAAGGGGGGCCAGTGCTCATCTGGATGGGGGATTTGATATCAGAGTGAGATACCTCAGAGGGAGGCCCCGTGATGGCATCCTAGCCTTCCAACTTGGAGACTTCCTAAATAAACTCAGGAAGCTCTGGGGTTTGTTTTGTTTCATGCGGAGAGGCAGAGGTTACGTTCACTTGAAAAGTGTTTGAGGCACAGCCAGGACATTTCCTGGCATTCACAGCGAGTAGGTATTGGATGGATGCGTGGATGAATGAATGAGTACACAGTGCGGGCGCCCAGTGCACTGCTTAGTCATTAATGAAACATTTCCATTCGCAAATGAATAGGTTTTGCTTTGGAGCCTTGCTCAGGCTCCTCTTTGCTTTGGAAGAAAAGTTGTCCTGGAAGCTGCAAATGTCACAAAATGTTCTGCAGGATGTTCCGTGGGACTTGCAATTAGAAGAGACTTTGGAGCATCACCCTAGAGGTCTGTTCCAGTCACGACTGAAGAGTTTATTTTCCTCTTGAGGGTGGCAGTGATATTTCATTTTAATTTGTTTTCTGATTGAATGATTTAATTAGATGGTGTTTGGGAATCTCTTGGGAATGTAAATTGCAGTTTTGAGATTTATTTATTTATTTTATTATTTTATTTTATTTTTTGCCAAATAGATGGTAAACGGAAGGGTAGATAACTCCAGATTTACAAAATAGCATCCTAATGGGTTGGGAACACAAAATAACTGTTGGAACAGATTTGGTCTTAGGAGGAGAAAGATCGGATTACTTGAGGTGGTGAGGTGGAGAAAGTAGAGGGGTGCTGAAGTAGGCCTAAGTGTTGGAGAGCTTAGGAAATGTTAATGTTAATTCACTTCTTAATTTGGAAGTCCAAAAGAAACAAAAACAGCATTTCCCTTTTCTTGATTAGTATCTTTTTGAGTCTGAAAAAGAATGTGCCAATATGAAAGAAAATACTTAAAAATGTATAAAAGTGCCTCTAATTTATTTATTCTACCCTCAAGACAGCCATTTTGCTTTGTGAGCATTCCCTTCCAGCTTTGTCCTTCTGTCTCCATCTGTCTCTTAAAAGCAAAGGTGTAGTCGTGGTTTACATGTAATTTCCTATTCTGATTTTTTCAATTTGCTTTTTGTTAGAAGCATTTTTTCATGTTTGCTACATGGTTTATTGATTCAGTCCTTCTCTACTGGAGACTTAAATGTGCCAGGAACGACACTGGGAGGTAACTTTGGAAACAGAAGTGAATCAAGACACTTCTGGTCCCTGTCACAGCAGACTTGTTTTCAAAGGACAATAGAATTTCTCATAATAAACAGAGTTAGGGTTTGTTAGTCAGTTAATAGAACAATTGGTGAAAGAGGAGACTAAAACAAGATATTACCTACATGTACTAAATATTTTATTTTACTAATCTTCAAAAGGTACATTCATTTACCAGCCTTCTGATGTAAGGCTGAGGCCTTGTCTTTGGCCAGCATGTGCTTTCTGATCATCTTCCTTGCATAAATCACACCCATAATGTGCTGTTTACAATGTCTGAATTTTTATTGTTTTCCTTAAAACTCATTGAGAACCTAAAGATGCTTATAAAGCAATCTCAGTGTAGGAGCTTACATTTTTATGATTCTGACTGATCTTTTGCAGTCATTTTGCACTCTTGTAATTTGACTGCTATGTAAGTGACTAGCTTTATAAAGTCTTTCCAAAGCATTTAAATTAATTTTCTTAGAAATAGCAACTCTCATCTTTTTAGTAGTCGTATTCCATAGGCTCATATAACATGTAATTAAATTACATTGTTACCAGGACAAGTACCCAGAGTATAAACACATTTGGGAGCAAACCCATTGGGCTGGTGGTAAGCATACAACTCAATTGCTAGCGGGAGATTGAGTGGGGGTAGGAGAAAAGCTGACACAGAGGGACAAAGGCATCCTGCAGTTTGTTTCTTAGGGGGAATGAAAGCATGGTGAGTCTGGAGAGATGATTCAGTGCAGGATTTTTAAAGAGAACTTTTACAGTATTTTTAATGACTGCATAATATTCCATCATTAATATAGCATTGCTGACTTAACTATTTCCCTATTTTTGAACTTTCCATGTTCTGTTACAAATAATGAAGAAATAAACATCTTCACCTCACTGTTTTCTTCATTTGAATTACTTATTTCCAGAAGTGGGATTACCATCGACTCAAAGATATGAACATTGTGATCAAAGATTGTTTTTCAAAAGGAAAGCCTTTGTACATGGCCACCAGCGATGTATTATTGTACCGGTTACATGGAGACTGGCCAGCACTGGGTGTTACCATTCAGTATATTCTGGGAAAATATAATCCCTGTCAAATATCCTGTTCTTTTGCTTTCCACTCCTTTGAGGACTATAGGACAGAATACCCTCCCGCTGCACCCAGGTGTGATTTCACCTGGCACTGGTGTCCTTTTGTCAGTTTTCCTCTTGAGTTATCAGTGTTCGTGATTTGTGTGTTAGATAGTTATATTCTACTTACACATATCATACATAAATAATACCTGTATTCTATATGACATATGTGATTTTTGCTTTACAGAGATGCCTTAGGGCAGTGGTCGGCAAACTCATTAGTCAACAGAGCCAAATATCAATAGTAGGATGATTGAAATTCCTTTTGAGAGCCAAATTTTTTAAACTTAAACTATATAGGTAGGTACATTGTTATTAACTCAATTAGGGTACTCCTAAGGCTTAGGAAGAGCCACACTCAAGGGGCCAAAGAGCTGCATGTGGCTCCTGAGCCGCAGTTTGCCGACCATAGCCTTAGGGCCATGGTTTTCAAACTCTGTCCCCAGGAGCCCCAGGCTTCTAGAAGGATTGTCAAGGGCGGGGGAAAAAAAAAAAAAGGAGACATATGTAATACTCTTTGTAATACTTTAAGCAAAAAAAAAAAAAGAAATGAAAGGGGCAAGTGAGGTCTCCTGGACCCCTCCCCACTCCTTCAACCAGGGCAGCTCCTCTGTCATCTGTCTTATGTTTGGTGTTCTGTAAAGTATTTCATTTTTTAAAAAGCTCTGCTTTTTTTAAAAAAATGTTGAAAATCACTGTTTTGGGAGAAAAGAGAGATCAGGCTGTTTCATTTTTGTGAGGGATGATAGTAGCAGAGAGAATTCAAGAAAGTAAACAAATCTAAAAGGAAATTGAATTCCTGGGTGGTGTTCTTATAACCTCTCTTTCCCCTCCTGAATACCATGATTAATAATGTATTACAATTGTATGATTAATTTCTAAATCCATTATCTTACTTCATTGAGTCAAGATCATCCCAACAATAGGAAATGGATTAACTGCTTTTTGTTTCCTAAAAATTTATTAGGCATATTATGTACATATGTTAATGTATATAAGGTTAGTAGAAGTGGTTGCTCATGGTGGTTAATAACCATATAAGGTCCTTAAAAATCAGAAAATATTCTAGGCCTGGAGATTGGGAGATATTTTTCTCCCTACAGCTTTTAGATGTCACCTAGAGTTGGTCAGTGTCCTCCTCATCTGATCTCTGACTTGGCGGGGTTGTGAAGAAAAGGATATGATCTTTGCTGGATGCTTGCAGTTTATTTGAAGAAAGGGTGTCATTTATTATTATTATTTTTTTAATTTGCATTCTTTTAAAAAATATATATATTTTTTATTGATTTCAAAGAGGAAAGGAGAGGAAGAGAAAGATAGAAACATCAACAATGAGAGTGAATCATTGGTCAGCTGCTTCCTGCACACCCCCCACTGGGGATTGAGCCTGCAACCAGGCATGTGCCCTTGACTGGAATCAAACCTGGGACCCTTACAGTCTGCAGGCCGACGCTTTATCCACTGAGCCAAACCAGCCAGGGCAAAAGGGTGTCATTTAAGCAGTAAGGCTATTTGTCCTTCAGAATGAACTGTGGCATGTGAAATTATATTAGGAACAGTGATTGATATTTTGAGAGAGTTCAATAGCAGGATGTAGAAGTTGAGCCCAATTACCTTTATTAATAGCTCAGGACCACATCTTTATGGACTAGAAAGACCTTGCCAAAGAATACAACTTTTTCCCATGGCCAGAAAAATTTCATTTTTATCCAGAAGTGTGTAGGTTGTAAAATAAATGAGTTCCACATTCTTTCCCACTCACTTGACATAAATTGTTATTTGCCCTTGATAAGTAGGCTGATGTAGAATCTCAAGGAGAATTCAGAATGAAATGTCGGAGAGCCACCGTCTGGTTTTCTGCTTTTTGAGGGCCTCAAAGGTCAGCTTCCATTGCTTGGGTTAGGCTGGTCTGTGTTTCCCCAAAGGTATTAATGGGATTCAGAGCCACATACAAGGTTACTGGAGTATCTTCATTACCATCCTGTAGGATTTCGGACTTCACTTAACTTGAAAAGCTGAATGTGCTATTGCCTTGATCTGAGGCTTGAAGGTCTCTTTAGGATTGTTGCCCCTGGGACAGGCAGGCTACCCTGTGGAGAAGCAGATAGGACGCTGGTCCATCTGGGGGTGATACTGCACAGAAGTTCCTTTGGGGAAACACTAAGCTGAATGTGAGTGAAGCAGGTAGCCAAGAATCAGCACGGTGGGGTTTTTGGAGAAAAAGGATTAGGCATGAAGTTGGAGAGGTGGACGTTCATATATGTGGGATGGGCACTAAGTCTGCTGGTGGATGATCTAGATTCAATGATTGGTGGGCTGCGCTGCTCTTCTGGCCTTGCATGTCTCTCTAGGGCTAGGGGCTCTGCCTTGAATTTGTCAGAGATTTGATTATTTGCTGGCACCTACAATAGTCCTCTTACCAAATCTCACGCTGCCTTTGGGGTCAGCTTCATTCCTCAATGCAGTGCTTGAGCACAGGAGTTCTTGATATTTTTTTTCCCTTACACACACACACACACACACACACACACACGCGCGCGCACACACACACACACACCTTTACATGCAGGGCACATTCCCCAGGGCAGGGTCAGGATGCATGTCCCAACACACTGCATGCATTCACTTTCACTCCATTTCTTTGTCTCTCACTTCAGAAAGCATATTAGTATGCAAGAGAGTGTGATAACCTTGAAATCCCTTCAATTTATTAAACTTAATCATTCATAAGCTTTGGTACTGAAATTATTGTTAATAACAAATTACTGAACAACTGTTCCATCATACAGTATGCAGTGGCAGTGATTGGGAACAGCTGCTGTTCTGGAATCTTCTGTGTGGGTCTATGTACTCTTTGTGGACCTAGCTGAGGGCAGCCCACAGCAGCTTTTAAGCATGAGGATTCCTGCTTATATGAACACTGATGCTTTGGTAGTTTTTCTGGCTACATGATTATGAATTTAAAATATGTTGGTCGAACAGACCATCCCAGTGACTATGCAGTTCTGAGATGTAGTCCTTTTTCTCTGCCTGACGCTTAATTTCAGTTCTGTGAATCAGGTTTGCTGAAAGCCCTGAATGTCCAGCCCCAATGAACAGTGAGAGGCTTCATTGCTTTTGATCTTCAGAGCATGGTGAGGGACAGTTTTAGGGGTGTGAACATAAAGATGTAGGGACTTAGAGAGTTTGCACAAGGTCACAGAGCTGATAGGTGGTAGAGCCAAGAAAGGTAACTGTCTCCAACATCTGTGCTCTTTATTGAATAGAACATATCAACAAGACACTCTCACAGAGGACTGGAAGATCATTAGATCAGAGACTGTGTGAGAGTCGAAGCGCAGAGGCCGTGGTTCAGGTGGGAGAGGGAGCCAGGCAGATGTCTTGGTCTGTCCTTGTGTAAGCAAGGAACCTTGAGGTCAGGTCGGGGCGCCAGAGTGAGAAGACCTTGCTTTGGAGGGGCAGTCATGAGGGCTTGGAGAGAGAGCCCTTTCTCCTGGCTCTTGTGGATCCACTGGGTGTTATGGGGCCTGCGGGAACTTGACCTTGTAGGAAGAGTGGAGTGTACCAATTGCAGACTCAAGCTCATTCAGGTTCCACATGTGGCTTTTGAGCACCTCCAGTGTGCCAGTCACTGTGCTGAGTGCTTTCCTGTGCACTGACGTGTCTTCTAGAGTGACCAACTTGTCCCGTTTGGCCAGGACTCTCAGTGTTTTAAAACTAAAAGTCCTGGGTCCAGGGAGGCCCCCCAGCCCTGGGCAGACCTGGGTGATTGATTGTTCATCCTTTTCGTCTCAGTGAGGGTGCTAACTCCTAGTATCAGGGGAAAATCACCCTACTGATTGCACCACACCCGTGTCTTCTGCTCTCTATCCTTGAATGTTGACTTTGTCCAAGAGTTAGAAAGAGGACAGTGAGAGCCCCAGCAGCCCCTGTCTTATCCCCTACCCCCCAGCCCGTCCAGGCTGCGTCCTCTCTCCTTTGCTATTAGTTCCGCCTTGGCGCTCTGTGATTTTTAGCTGTCTGAGCCTCTTAGGATTTGGAAAGGGAAAAGAAACAATTGCTGTAAATGAAAGCTCTAATAAAGTGATTTGGGCACAGAACATCAGCAGCTGTTTATTTGCCCCAAACAGTAGGAGTCTGTATTCATAACCTTGTGAGTTACATGCTAGGAAGTTAAAAGTAAGCAAAAATCTTACTTGAGACCCGCAAATGTGACTTTCTTCCTTTATTGAACTAATCTCTCTTCCTGTATATGCTGGTGACATTTTCCATTATCCACGTGGAAGATTCGTTTGGATCTGCTGTTACAGGTTATTTCGCTGGGCCTCGGCGAGGGTCCCAGAGCAGAGGGCTTTTCTGGTTTGTCTTTATTGCAGTCCTGATGCTGGGTGTTTATGTGGTTCCTGCCTCGAAGGATCTCGGGGAGTGGGACAGGCTTTGTCTAATTAATCATCTTATTTCCCTGACAGAGAGGGAGCCACGGAAGGATGGGAGTGGGCGACGCTTTAGACCTGCCTGTCTGTTCATGGCCCTGGAGGGAGTCTTTTAACATTTTGGTTTCTTTTGCTTCTAAATCTCAGTTTAATAATAAACCGAGCCTCTGATTTGTTTTATTTTCTAAAGGACTGTATGGAGGAAAATATCACATGCAGGGATTATGATGTAGACCCTCCAAGTCTATAATTGGGCCAGGCTTTAAAGAAAAAAATTGTTAGAATCTGGGGAGTTATGCTGGAAGGGGAAGCCAGTGGAAAGTGGATAGAAGATATTTTTATCAGTGTTTCAAAAATTGGGAAAAAAGAACCAGTGACGAAGTATAGAAATAGGTCAGAACCTGTCTGGGAGATGGGAAGGGGAAGAGAATTAATATTTGTTGAGCATGTATTATGTGCTAAATGCTTTACACGGGTTATACCATTTTAATGTTGTAAGCAACCCTGTGGAATGGTGTTGTTTACCCCCCCTCCCCGCCTCCCCCATTTTATAGATGAGGAAATCCAGGCTCAGCACCTATCATTTACTGTCCAGGGTTATGCGGTGAGAGTAGGAGACAAAACCTTGTTACCGCTACCAAGCCCCTTAGTAAGGGGCCAGGGACCCTCTTGTTTGTCTGCTCTAGTGATGCTGATCAAGGGAAACAGGCTCATCCCCATGTCTCAGCAGAAACTTCTCAGGTGAGACTGGAAGAAGGAATCACGAGAGCAGCAAGGCCCTCCCTCCATGGGTTACAAAGTGACTGCTTTGTGCCTTCTTTCCTGGAGACTCAGGAGAACAGCCGTGCCAGGAGCTGGCCAGGACAAGCACTCTGGCAGGCTGAGAGCCTCCGACATGGCTCTCTGCAGCTGGCAGTGTTGTGTTTTTTTTTGTTTTTTGTTTTTTCCGGGAGAGGACTTAGTGTGAACAAGACCATCTCTTCCACTCATTCAGTTCACAACTTTATTGGGGTTGGGGGTGGGGAGCGGGTGGGCGTCCAGCACAGGGCAGGTTCAGGCCAGGGATGGTAGAGGGGTCTGGCGCACACAAAGGAAGCAGCAGGCATGCCCAGGTCTGCCAGAGCTTCCCATTTAAATGAGGTGGGTTACTCAGGGTGCAGTGCATGACCCAGTGGGCTCTAAGCTCTCTGGGCAGATGTAAGAGGTAGACCCCAAGTTTCATATTGTTTATTGGGGCCTGTGGGGCCTATGGGATGATTGGGAGAAACTGCAGACATGCCTCCCAGTTTCTATTCTCCTCTATTTGGGCTGGAGTTTGATGGTGGCCTGGGATGTACTCCTGCCTTCTGCTAGTCACATGCTCACATTCTCCCCTTCCTTCATTCAACCAGCATTTAATGAGCACCTAGGAACATACTAGTATCAATGGAACAAACACTAAAATATGAAGGGGTTACAATGAAGTGAGGTGGTCAGTGACTCAACTAGAAGCAAAGGCTTGAAGAAAGTTAGGTGGGGACTCTGTCTGGGGGAAGAGAGTTCCAGGTGGAGGGAACAGCCAGTGCAAAGACCCTGAGGCAGGAATGTGCCATGTGCCTTGTGTGACTGGGGAACAGTGGTGTGGCTGGTGGGGCCAGAGCAGAGTCACTGTGGGGAACAAGCTGGCGGAGGGGCAGCCAGGGGCCGCTGGGGAGCAGGTTGTGCAAGCCTTGGAGACCACTGTGTGAGGAATGCTCTGGGAGGAATGGGGAGCCACTGGAAAGGATGAGAAGAGGAACCTGCTCTTAAAGGCATCCATCGGGCTGTTCTCTGGCTGCTTCCTGATACTTCTCCTGGTCTTGACACGGTGCCAGGTGTGGTGTGGCGATGACAAAATACCTGGGACAAGCGTCCTTTTCTTTAGAAGGCTCATCATCAGGCTGGGCAGACAGCACAAGAAACGATCGAGGCTCATTCGTAAGCGGATGCAGTGCGGGTTAAAGCTGAATTCTAGGAGTGCCGCGTCAGAACAGGCTTCAGGGAGGGCTTATGACACATCTTTGAAGAATGAGGAGGATTTAGAGGAGCGTAGTCCGGAAGATTAGCGGAATGCAAGTTAGATATTAAGTAAAACCAACAGTTACCTTGAAGAGGGAAGCCCGGGTTCTCTCAGTTAGTGTGAGGCCCACGGGGATCGGATCAGCACTGCCGTTTCCACGCAGGTGACCTTGGCCAAGTCTCTTCATGTCCCAGAGCCTCCGTTTCCCTAACTGCAGACGTGAGGACAGTCGCTCCGTAAACACTGCAGGATTGTTGTGCTGAGTAAAGGAGGTGACGTGCAGGAGAGCACCCCACCCTGCCTACCACCTTTTCTTCAGTCTTCCTTTTCCTCCTCTTTCCTTCACTCCCACTCCTTTCCTTCTTGGAGCTTGTATAGAAAGTATGGTCCCGAATACATTTTCTGGTTGTACCACCTGGCATATCAAATGTGAAGCCATTCCAGCGCAAGTAGACACTGTGTGTCAGGACTTCCCCCGTCAAATCCAGCCTGAGAGAGTCATCGGGGAGATTAGAGGGAGCCCGACTCAGGCTTCTCAGCTGAGACATGTTGGAGTGTCTGTCTGATCTGACTGCTCCTCCGAAATCCGAAGCCTGGGGCCTGGGGGCTGCCCCTGTCTGCAGACAAATACTTATTTCGTAAGGCCTCTTGGCATGGCAGTGGGCAGCGGACCTGTGAGGAATGTGGTGTTTGTGGGGAGCTTGGCGGGTGGGAGAGTCATGCGAGGTGTCCAGTTACCTGGCGGAGAGTCTCGTTTCTGAGGGAGAGCCTGCTTGGGGAGAGGCCGCTGTTTTTCCCATCTCGGCCTCCCCAGAGAATCGGAGCTGCTCTGCCTGTCTTCCTGCCACGGTGAATTTGATTTAGCTCCAAGCAATGTGACTTATAATTTCAACTGCAGGCAGGAAGGTGTGATTTAAGACAATTGTCAGAAGATTCAATTTAATCTTTCTTCCTTCCCCCTCTACAAAATGTGCATTTTGTTGCATGATATAATTTTAGTATACACTCTTTACAACTCAGATAGATGTAGTTTCACGTTGGGAAGGTACACTCTACATTTTTTTTTTAAGTGCTTATCTATTTAAAGTCTCCTTAGTGACAGCAGGAAACTAGGCTGGCTTTTGTTTTTTCACGAGTGAGAATTGTAGTAAATCATTCTGATGCTTCCTGGGCAATAAGCCTTTTTTTTATTATTATTATTAGCAACGTTTCTTGATTAATAAGTGATTTTGGTCACTTGTTAGTAGGGAGGTAATTGCTTTAATGTAACAATAAAATTATTTTATTTACTTAAAACTGTACAGTTGTGAATTTTGAATATTTTCAACAATAGCCAGTTGCTCTTAGCAAAACAGGCATAAGTATTTTTTACTTAGTAATTACTTTAGAAGTACAGAGAGTATGCATTGATTTTTGTAAATAGAAAACTGAATGTCTTATTTCACCCTGACTCATACGGTATTAGGAACTTAGAGTATTGTGTTGTGCTGCCCAGTGCAATCCTCCCTCTTTCTCATATATTAGCAAAGAAGGGTGAGCGTTCTCCAGTCGAATCTCAGTGGTAAAAATTCTAACCTGAAGGGTCGTTACTTAGAATCAGAGCATGCTAGAGCCAGAAGGTAACATCAGCTCATCACCCTCAAACTGTTTGCTGCCCTGACTGGAGTAGGACATCAGCCAGTGCACCAAAGGGTCATGGGCTGAGTTCCCAGTCAAGGGACACATACCTGGGTTGCAGGTGTAATCCAGGCCCTGGTTGGGGTGTGTACAGGAGGCAATCAGTTGATGTGTCTCTCACATCAATGTTTCTCTCTCTTCCTCCCTCCCTCGTTCCCTTCCTCCCTCCCTCACGCCCTCCCTCCCTCCCTCCTTCTTTTCCACTCTCTCTCTAAAAATCAGTGGGAAAAATATCCTTGGGTGAGGATACTTGTTTGCTGAGGGACCCAAGGTTCAGCACAACTTGGTGACCACCCTGAGTGCCCTCCCATGGGCCCTAGAGACTCTGGGACGGGCATCTAGGAGTCAGTCCTGACTCAAGTTTAGAAAGTTTCCTTCTACATCCATTGCGTCCCTCAACCTCAGAAGAGCTTCTGCAATGGGAAGGTAAATCCTTAGTTGTATATTCTCAGATGAAGGCAGATGCTTAAGGGGCCAAGGGATGGGTAGATTTTCAGATGGGCAGGTTTCCTTCCATGGGGTCCCAGGGGATGAGGCTAAAGGGGTCCTCAGTCCCCTCTCCCTGTATGCCTGGGCCTCTGAGGCCTGCACCCTAGCATCTTCAAGGTTGGGGATCATTTCAGGGTTGGGGATCATCTTCAGGCTTGGGGACATAGCACTGAGCAGGACCTGACTTTGGATCCAAGCAGTGCGTGGGAGCTCCTGATGATGCTGAGTCTGTATTGGGAGCAGTTATCTTCCCAGCTTTTCAAATCCCAGTGGTGGTGCAGATGGAGGAGGAGCAGAGATTTTATATCAAGGAGAGAAAAAGAGAGAAAATTTAACATTTAACAGGCACCAACTAGATGTTTGTTTAATTCACTTCATAGAGTTTAATCCTTAAAATAAGCCTGAGAGATCATTAGCCCCATTTTACAGACAAGCAAATCGTACTGTACTGTGACTCTTAACCTGCTTTTCCCATCACACTGTGGGTTCTCTGAGGGTAGAGACAGGGCCCTGTGTTTCCCAGTTTCCGGTTTCACACAGTGGCAGGCATGTCGTTGGGACTAAGTAGGAATTTGTTGAGTGACTGAATGAGTAAATAGCAGGCCTGCCTAAAACCACTTACTGAGAGGATTCGTATCCGGGTCTGGAAGGGAGGTCAGGGGACTGAAGGGCTGCTTCTCGTCCCTCAGGCTTGGGGTGGCTTGCAGGTGGCTTGCGGGAGGTGATCTCATACTGCGTCCTCCTTTGGGGTCCTGGGCAGGAAAACATGTGCTCCTGGGGTCTCTTTCACGGCACCTCATGGCTTGTCCTGTGCTTTCCAGGCTTCATCACAGGGAAGCAGCAGCGCAGTGGGGCGTGTGTGTGAAATGTGCTTTTCTGCACGGAGATTCCCCTGGAGGCAGCTGGTGAGAGGAGCATGAAGCCGTCAGGGGGACCCCTAATGTCTTTATTTTCATAAAGCTGTCACTTGTGGTCACTTTCAAACGAAAGCAATCTTGTGGGTACAGAAGGGGGAAAATAAACCTGCACTGAAAGCAGAGAATAATGCTCGCAAAGATGCAGCTGAACGGAGGACAGAGTTGAGGTCATTTAAAGGGGTACCTGGGGAGTCAGCAGGAAGGAGAAGGCATGGTTTGATTGCCTCGAAAGAGTGGAGAATTCCTCAGGGCCTGGGCTAGGGGAAAGGTGTCCTTTGGCTTCCCGTTGAGGTGATACCTGTTTGGCTTCCTGTCCCTGCTGTGCAAGTGAGACCCTCAGGATGGATACACGGGTGGGGGTGGCAGGTGGGAGGCAGGAGTGAGTTGGGACTTGCTCTTTCACACCCAGGAGAAGGGGCAGGGGGACTGTCTGCAGGGAGGAGCACTGTCAGACAAGACATCTCTGGAGTCCGGAGTGGGTTGTCCTTCCTGCCCTGTCGAATTCCTTGGGCACCCCAGGCAGGAGGTGGGCACGGGGAGAAGGTCTCCTGTGACCAGCCCATTGGACAGAACAGCCTGTTAGCAGGAGCTACAGGTTACTACGGTTTTTCTTTTCCCATTATTCCCCGATATTTTCTATTTGAAAAGAGTCTTTTAAGCAGTAGGGTGGATGAGGGCATAGTAGACATAGGGGGAAAAATTGAAAATGTCATTTAAAAATGGCTATTCGATTCTTTTTTACCTCCATAGACAGATGGCTGCCTCACCTTTTGCCCATGGCCAGGAGCAAGAGCCTGATGGGTCTGCGAGGAGAGCAGTGATTTTATTTTTCTTTTCATTCTGAGCAGATTGTGTAGCCCTGGAGGTGTTGGGGACCAGTGGAATGAAACTCTGGGCTGGGAAACTAATTATGCCGCCCTGCATGGCTGAGCTAGTTAATACCAAACTGTCACCAGGCTGATTCTTCCCTGGGGCAGAAAAGCTTCCCAAACACCTCATCTCTCTCTCTTTGCCTAGGGAGAGGAGGCCTTTGGGTTCTGCTGGTTTGAGAGAACAGGAGCAAAATCCAGGAAGCTTCTGGAAGCTCTGAAATGGTGCTCTGGGTTCTGGCTCCAAAGGTGGCCTCTGATACACAGCAGCCCTGCCTCCTCCAGCTCAGATGAGGCGCTGACTTTCAGAGTCAGATCCACTGGGTTCAAATCCAGGGGCTGCCACTCACCGGTGTGAGGTTGCTGGAGGCTGCCCAGAGTACCGAGGACTGGAAACGGAGTGCCTGTCCACCCTGTCCCTTCCCCCTCCCCCGCAGGGTGGGCTCAACAATGTGTCGCTTGAATAGTAAGCCTGCCTCACTCTACTCATCCTTAAAAGGAGACCCAGCCAGGTGGAGGGCATGGTCAGCATGGTGTCATTTATGGAGACCACACATGACAATGGATACTCAGAAATTCAATTATGCTTTTAAATGGATTTTTAACTTCTTAATCAAACCAATACACATCTGTGAAAAATGGATACATAAATATGAGTAAGGCATATTTATTCCATCTGTAGATAATAAAGTTGTTATGCTTTGCAACGATTCTCACTCCAGTACTTCCTGCTCCCCTTCCCCGCGCCCCCCCCCGCCCCCCCTTCCCCCCCCCCCCCCCCCCCCGCCATGGGAGAACTGTGGCCCACAGTCTATACAGACCCCAGCTAGCCAGGCATCTCCAACAGCACTGGATCTAATAGAATCCATGGGTCTTTTGAAGGACAGAAAAAGAATTTTAAACATTGGTGGAAGCATTTAAAAGTATAGCCTTTGTGACAACGAGAACATCATGACTATTCAGCTTGTGCACAATCTCAAGCAATTAGGCAGATGTGTACTTCCAGGGAGGGTGTTACCCTGATGGCTGAGGGCAGTAGGGCTGCTATCATTTTGAAACCAGATTTCCCTGGTGCCTTTGGGGTCTGATTTCAGGGAAATTTGGGGATGAAGTCTCAGAGACATCCTATTTCCTTCCCCCACCTTTGCCAGGCCACATGCCCCTTGCCTACAGCCATACACCCAGACTTTAGCTCAGAACTTGCCAGGTCTCCTGAGAGAGGACTCCCTGGTTTTGAAAGCTGAGGTGGCAGCTGATGCAGAGGGGCAGCAAGGCAGCCTGCTCCAGCCGGGGAGGACGGCTGTGACGTGGTAAAGCTTAGCCTGGACTGGTTTCTCTCGAGAGCCCAGTTCTCTCCATGTTGAATTCCACCAGAATTAATTGTCTTTGGAGAAGCACCAAGCACCAATGGAAAGAGCTGATGGAGGATACGGCTTAGAACTGTGCCCTGCCAAAGGAGACTTTGGATCCCCCAGGACTTTCTTCTGACTTTTCAGGAGAACCAGCCAGGCTTTTAGCAACTACAGGGTGAGGCAAAAGTAAGGTCACTGTTGTGAGTACACAAAACACAGTTTATTCTTCTTGTGATTTATTAATGATTGTATTATCTTCCATTCACACAACTGTAAACCTACTTTTGCCCCACCCTGCATATATCTCCAGGTATTCTGGGACAACTGAGTTCCAAGTATCCTGATCTGTTGTTTCCAGGGACCATCTAAAAGAATCACAACTTCTAGAATTTCCAAAGTTTACTACTCATGTTGATCCCTGTACCTGGAAGCGCAGTGCAAGGCCTTTGCCAGACCCCATGCCCCTTATTTTTAATTTAGACAAAATGGCCACTTGAAATAAGCAGAGCACTGGTATATGGAGCCAGCTGTTCCAGAAATGATTTTCCCTTTGAAAATCACATGGGATTAGGAGAGGCATTTCAGGAATGGTAGTGTGAGGAACTCAGTGGATGCTCTCCCCGGTTAAAAACAACACAAAAACTGGTGGAAATTATTTTTAAAACCCAACCATTTAAAGTCTCTGGGAGTTGTTCTAAGAGCATACATGAACTGGAGAAACACTTACTCAAGGAAATCTAAATCTCAATAAGAACAGCTATAATCTGTGGCTTTGGAACCATGACCTGCTCCTTCCCTGGGCCCCACCTCAAAGAGACAGAAGCTGTTCTCTGGGCAGATATAGATAAGAAAACAGATCAGTAAATATCATGAAATATGGAGAAAAGAGATAAACTGATGTAAAAATGAATGACATAAAACATTCAGTATTGTTGGGTCTATAACAGAAAAATAATATTAGATAATAATAGCATAAAGGAGGCACAAAAATGGGGAGGAGAGATATAACTCACCAAATTAAGTTAATGGATTTGGGTGTGCTACCATGTATGTTGTAAACTTTAGAATAGCCACTAAAAAATAACTCAAGAAATGTAGTTAAAAATCATTACAAAATTAAAATGTTGTACAATATTCACTTAATGCCCAAAAAAGCAGGAAAGAAAGAAAAGAGAAACAACAACAAAAATAGATGAGATCTATAAAAAACAAAAAGTAAAATTGCAGGTATAAATCCAACTATATCAATAATATTATTACATGTGACTGCATTAAGCTCTCCAGTCAAAATGTAAATGATCAGACTGGATGTAAACACAAGGTACAGCTACATAAGGTCTACAGGAGACTCACTGTTAATTCAAAGTACAAACTGCTTGAAAGGGAGAGGATGAGTAAAGATACAAACATAAGGAACATGCAGTGACTATATTAATATCAGACAAAATGGCTTTTAAAGTAAAAAACACGTTACTAAAGGAAAATAAATAATAATAAAAGGGTCAACCCACCAACAATATATAGCAATTATAAACACAGATGCACCTAACAGCAGAGTCCCAAAATACACAAAGCAAAAAAGAAAAGAATTGAAGGGAAAAATAGACAATTCAACAGTAATAGTGGGATGACTTCAATACCTCCTTAAAATAATGAGTAGAACAATTAGGTAGAAGTACAACAAGGATGTAGAAGACTTGAACAAAGCTATAAACCAACAAGACCTAACAGATATCTATAAAACAATCCACTCAACAAAAATAGAACACACATTTTTCTCAAGTACATATGAAACATTCTCTACAGTAGACCATATGCTTGGTCATAAAACAAGCCTCAGTAAATTTATAAGGACTGAGTTCATGGAATTAAATAGGGAACAAATAAGGGAAGAGTATCTGGAGAATTCACAAATAATGTGGAAATTAAACAAAACACTCTTAAATAATGAGTTACAGAAGAGATCAAAAGGGAAATTAGCAGTTGTACCCCTACCTCACTCCATACATAAAAACTAACTTAAAATGGATTATAGACCTAACTGTAAGAGCTAAAACTAAAATATTCATATAAGAAAACAGTCATAAATCTTTATGACCTTGGGTTAGGCCAGCTGTGGGCAAACTACGGCCCGCGGGCCGGATTCAGCCCGTTTGAAATGAATAAAACTAAAAAACAAAAAGACCGTACCCTTTTATGTAATGATGTTTACTTTGAATTTATATTAGTTCACACAAACACTTCATCCATGCTTTTGTTCTGGCCCTCCGGTCCAGTTTAAGAACCCATTGTGGCCCTCGAGTCAAAAAGTTTGCCCACCCCTGGGTTAGGCAAAGGCTCCTTAGACATGACACCAAAAGCACAAGTGATAAAAGAAAAAGATAAATTGAACAAAATCAAAATTAAAAGGTTTTATGCATCAAAGGTCACTATCAAGTGAGTGAAATGGTAATCCATAGAATTGGAGAAAATATTTAGAGATCATATATCTGTTAAGTGATTAATTTTAAAATATGAAAAACTTATAACAATTAAAATGTAATAAATAACCCAACTGAAAAATGGGCAAAGTGTCTGAATAGCATTTCCCCAAAGAAGATATACAGACCTTCAATAAGCACATGAAAAGATGATCAACATAATTATGCAGGAAATGCAAATCAAAACCACGAGATATGACTTCACACCCACTAGGGTGGCTTTAATAAAAAACACAGATAATAATGAGTATTGGTGAGGTTGTGGAGACATTGGAATCCTCATACATTGCTGGTGGGAAATAAAATGGTGCAATCACTTTGGAACCAGTTTGGGAATTCTCCAAATTTTTAAATTTAGAGATACAATCTGACCCAGTAATTTCACTTCCAGGTATATACCCAAGGTAATTAAAACACATGTCCACACAAAAACTTATATATGAATGTTCATAGCACTATTATTCAGAACAGGCAAAAAATGGAAACATTCTAAATGTCTATCAACTGATGAATGGTAAACAAAATATGGTATATCTATGCAATGAAATATTATTCAGGCAGAAAGGTAATGAAGTACTGATACATGCTACAGCATGGGTAAACTTTGAAAACGTGCTAAGTGTAAGAAGACAGATACAAAAGACTACCTAGTGTATCATTTGATATATATGAATAGGCAAATTTATAGAGACAGAAAGTAGATTTGTGTTTGCCTAGGGCTGTGGGTGGGAGTAGAAAATGGGGGGTGGTTACTAATGGGTATGGTTTCTTGTGGGAATGACAAATATAGTCTAAAATTAGATTGTGGTAATGGATACACACAGGTCTGTGAGTACCCTAAATACAATTGAATTGTACCCTTTAAGTGGGCCAATGGAATGGTATGTGGATTATATATTAACTAGAGGTCTGATGCACGAAATTTGTGCAAGAGTAGGCCTGCCTTCCCCCAGCTGCCGGCCCCTGCTTCCCTCTTTCACCTGGGACCTGGGCTTCCCTCATAGCCCCAGCTTTGTCTGGAAGGTCGTTTAGAAGGTTGTTCGGAAGGATGGCTGGGCTGATTAGCATATTACCCTTTTATTATTATAGATAAAACTGTTGAAAATTACATAGGGTTATTAAATGTTAAGACCTGATTTAGGCTAGTGTTTTCCCAGTGTTGGTGGGTGGAGGAGAGTTTTTCTTCATGTAAGATTTATTTCTGGAATGAGATTCACCTGGAGAGGAACTACAGCTACCAATGAACTGTGGCCATTTGGATCTGACACTCCTTTAAGAACTGCGCTCTCTTCTTTCTCTTACATGCAGACACGCATACACACAGAGTCTGGTGCAGAATGAAAACTACTTTCAGTTATAAAAAGGAGTATTTACTATGTTTGTCTTCGAGCAAAACAGAGAGGAGCTGAGAAGCAATAGGAAAACACCTTTTTTTGAAAAATTCTACCACTCCCCATAGTACAAACGTGAGGACCAGCTCTTTGAAAACCCACAAGCAGCACAGGGAAATCATGTTCCCGTGAGCATGGGGCTCATCTTTGAAATCTTATCCCCAGAACTCAAGAGTGCATTTGAAAAAGCCTGGAAATTTTTAGAAGGTAAAATTCACTTACAGTATCTTCTGGAGATTGTAGGAAAAAAAATCAGGTGTGGGCCAGTTACATAAATATCTCACTGGTATTTTGAGATATTTCATGTGGAGAAAAGGGAACAAAATTCCTTGCACACCTTAGAACCCTTTTGTTAACATCAGTGTGATTCCAGGAAAGAAAGGCCAAGCTTCACGGTGCCTTTCAGAAATTTGGAAATATTGAATGTGGTAAAAAGAAAAAAAAAAGATATATTTTTGATTAAATGAAAAACTGGGTTTCTTGAAAAAAAAAAGAAATTTGGAAAATTGAGGGACGGATTTGGAATGCACTGTTCATGCCACAGATATTTTAGCTCATGAGCTGACAAAGATAGAAGCATTCCTTGTGATCCTCTGGTCCAGGGGCTGCAAATTCAAATGCCAGGCAGGTAAATTAAATGGCTGATAAGGGCTTGTTACAATATAACAGGGGACATTTGGGGTGACAGAGAAATGGACACTGTATGTCATGCCCAGAGGTGGCTGTAGTGGACATATTGAAAGAGAGCTTGGGTGACCCTTGTTCTGGTCTGACTCCTGACATTATATACACAAGGGGGTGATCAGAGGCCTTGAAAAGGAAATGACTTCATAGGGTACTGTGTCTGCTGTTTGCACAGTGGAGCTACATGAAAAAAAATTCCAGGATGGGTCTCAGACTTCCTTGGAAATGAGCCCCTATCCTGCCTCTGGCATTTCAGTGAGTCCGGACTCCCAAATGTGCTTTGGAGGAGAGTGGTAGAGTTTTTACGTGCAGAATGTTCCCACTGTCTCTCACTTTTCTGGCTTCCTAAGAAAGAACCGTGATGTATATTCTGTTTCTGAATTCAATGTTGTTTTGAGCTTGTGCCTGACTCAGGATGTGTGCTGTGTGCCCGTAAGGGGAGGGAGCATGGTTCCTCCAGGGAACCATGGTAGGAACTTGGGGGAGGGAGCCCCTTATTTGGCTCGAGGTACCTTTTGGCCTTGGAAAGTGCAAGACAGAAGTGGGAAGAATTAATGGCTCCCCATTATCTAGAAAACTCCGTCCATTTCCTTGCAGGAACAGCATGTCAATATGTTTTTGTGTGGTGGACAATGTGTGGGAAACAACTTTGATTTTTTTTTTTCTTTGTAACTGTGCATGCAATTTCTTAGCATTTTACTTCCGGTAATTGATTAAAGCTTTCCTGTCTCTTTAGTCATTAAATAGTAAAATGCCTGCTGGAGATGAATTGATGGTATTTCTACGGGGCTTGCTTAGAGAAATAGGAGCCTCCTTAACTGGTGGAAAAGTTTGTTTTGATCTGTGCTGAATAGACTTTAGTAGCTAATGTTTACTGAGTATTTACTATGTGCTAGGTACCATGCGAGGTGGTGTATACAAATTATCTCACTTTATCTTCACAGAAACAGCCTGCGATAGGTACTTTCATTATCCTCATTTTCTGATATTAAAATTGAGGCTCACAAGCATTAAGTAATGTATCCAGGGTCACTTACTTGGCACGTGGCGGGAAAGGAATTGACTTCATGTGGCCAGACAATAGAGTCTGAACCCTTGACAATTGACCGTTTTTCTTCAAAATGAGAACCTTTACGTCCTTATGTAATCGCAGGTGGATGTTGGCTTTCATGATTACAGGTGTGTTTTCAGGAACTCAAACCTCATAACTGGTGTGTTTTGGACCTTTCAAAGAGCATGTGTATGGCTGGGCCCATCTGTATGGCTGGGCTTAATGTATTTCTGTCCAGCACTAAAGAGAATGTACTTCCATCACCATCTTAGCCTCCTTTGACCCCCTACCTTCACCCATAAAAGAGCATTTCCATAAAGTTGTTTTAAAATGACAGCAGTATGCACTGGGGGACCGCATTCCTGTGGTTGAAAATGTAAGCGAGGAAGAGAACACTTAGGCTGCCAGGGCCTCCTTCCCCACTCGCCTATAAAGCAGAAAGGGAATGTCTGGAATAATTTTCAGTTTCCAATGAGGAGCCTGAGAGACACGGATGAGAAAGAACTCCATGAGGTCCGTGCAATTCAGTCAACCATGGGCCAAGCACTGCACTAGATGCTTTACATACAGATCTCAGTCAGTCCTCGTAATAACCTTGTTGAGTTGACGTCCCTGTTTCACCAATGAGGAAATAGAGATTTCAGAGGCAAGTTGGGGGTTGATATCCCACTAGCATATGCCAGGTGCACTGGTGCAGCAGAACAGCCAGGGCCCTTCTGATTGGCTGGCACCTATTTTATTTAGAGTAAAGAAAGTTAACTGTAGTACTATCAAACTTCCGTGGCTTTGACTAGTAAAAATGTATTCCTTACTTAGCCAATGACCAGGTTAGGGTGAGCCAGACATTCCTGCCATCCAAGGATACTGGCTCAGCCTTGAAGCCTTCTGCTTGACCCTCTACATGTCGATGACAGACAGGAAGAGAAAGGACATGAGAACCTTCCAGGGAGGTTTTTATGGGCCAGGACTAGAAGTGGAGCACATAATTGCCACCATATTTTAAGGGCAGGAACTTAGTCATGTGGCACCCCCTAACTACAAGGGAAGCTGGGAAATGTAGTCTGGCTGATTGCCCAGGAGGAAAGGAAATGAGTTTTAGTGAACACATAGCAGTCTCTGCCACATGAGCATGCTCTACTGGTTGTTGTCTATTGGAGTTCTAGGTTAACTCACAAAGCGAGCCTATGTGACCGCAGATCTGGATGCTCTGCAGTCTCTCTCATTTTCCTCGCAGCGGTTCTCAACCTGTGGGTCGCCAACAATGAAAATACATCCTGCATATCAGATATTGACATGATGATTCATAACAGTAGCAAAATTACAGTTATGAAGTAGCAACGAAAATAATTTTATGGTTGGGGGTCACCACAACATGAGGAACTGTATTAAAGAGTCACGGCATTAGGAAGGTTGAGAACCATAATGCCTGGATCAAATTCTGTGGGTGCTGCATGTGACCATGTGGTCTTTGCCTTCTTGGGTCACGTCATGTAGATGCCCTCCCTGTGCCCTGCTCTGCACTATTTGGGCTGTGGATCTAAGAATAGGTTTTTGGGAATTTGGGGGAGCAGCCAACTCAGGTCAGGTCTTTGAAGCTCCCAGCTTGTGTGGTGCTCAGTGGCTATGCTGGGAGTGAGAGACGATGGACCGACTGTGCCACTCAAACTGTGCCACTCTACCCAGCTGAGCTTGGACTGTCATTAGCATTCAGCAAGGCTCTGAGTTTTGTACGAATCAGCTGTTTAGGGATGAAAAAAACAACAACAAAACTGCTGAATGCCTCTCTTGGTTGAAGCTCCTATGAGTGTCCATGTTGATTGGACAGCACAAGGGGAGCCATGGTATAGTGTTTTCCTTTGGGAGCATAGTTAGGAGTCATTTTCAGCAATGTAGCTACATGTTACGATGCTCTTGGAATGCGGGCATCTCCTATCTTTGGCAAAGGGCATGGCTTGCTCCTCTTTAGAGCTCCAGACCTTGCTTATTCGAAGGAGCCAGAAGGAACTATTGGTTTCCTAAGTGTGCTTGTCCCCTGAAAAAAATGCTGGATTAACCATCTCTTCCCACATTTTTACACTGGTCCTTAACAGGAGTCTCAAGTTGCAAAGGGACTCTCTTCCTTCAAGCCTCTCTCTCCACTCTTATGGGGACTCTCAGGAGAGGGGCTCACACTAAACATCAGGTTCAAACACTTTATCCCTTTACTCAGGGCTTCGGCATCACTTCCTAGTCTCTTAGCACTTGGGAAGGTGATTCCACACATGCAGTCCTCCCAAAACAAAGGCTTGGTGTAGCGTGCCAGTGTTGACTGCAGTCACTGTGGGCACTGGTGTAGCAGATCCCGCTTCCTCAGGCCTGGGCAGAAACAGGCCTTGGAAGTAAAGAGTTCTAATGGGCACTGGCTGTTGATGGTGATTAAGTGGGCACTGAGAATTTCCCTAGTTCCAGGTGTCAGGGAGTTTGAGACAAATAACATCTGTTCTCATCTAAAGGGAGAGTGGCAAAGTACAAATCATAAGTCACTCTCAATAAATCCTGGAGCTGGGGTTTGAGATCAAGAGTGCAATCTGTTTGCCCAAGTGCATAGGGTATTTGCAGTATTTTCGTTGAATATCGAAAACAGAATTAAATTTCTCCAGAGCCCAGAGCTGACCCATTATTGCTAAGCCTGGCGTCTGCCTGATCCAGGGAGAGAATTCATAGGCAGAGGTAAGAATTGACTCACCTGGCAGGAATCAAGGCACAACTAACTAACCTACCTCCCTCCCTCGCTCCCTCCCTTCATCTACCCATTCATGCATCCATTAACTTGGCCAACAGACAGTGCCAGATTCTATGCTAGGGAGATGTAGTGCCTGCCTGCAGGTTCATAGGCCAATATGGGTGGAGACATGGACAGATGTAATCCAGTCCCCAGGTAGAATGTGATAAGTGCCATAAGAGAGGGACCAACAGGAATGTGTGATGGAAGATCAGCAGTGAGTGGACTCTCTTCCAGGTGAGCTGATGTGTGAGTAGGTTTGGAAGTTTTCATGGAGAAAGGGGTATCTGAGCAGATCACTGAAAGATGGGTTGGATTTTAACTACAAAAGGTTGGGGAAATGGGTTAGGAGCCTCAAGGCTCCTGTATATGTAAAGGTGTGGAAGTTAGGAATGAAAATGGAGATCTGTGAAATGCTTCGCCTATAATCAGTTAGTGGAGATGTGCCACTCTTAGTGAATCAGGGGAAAGGCTTTCTCCTTCTCGCCCTCTCCTTCACCTCAGATTTCAGCATTTTGGGTCCATATTAATCTTTGGGATCATGAAGAGGTCTTTGAAATGGGAGGGGAGGGGGAGGCAAGAGTGGGTATGGCTTCACCTTGCCTTCACCAGCCACAGACTTTTCCCTCCTCTTTCATTGTGAGCATCTACCAGGGAAAGTCAAGGGGAGACATTGCCCATTACTTTTCCTTATTCCAGGTTGGTTTTGATGTTGATGACTGGCCTTACTCCGCTAGGATAAAACTTCTGGAACAGAATTTGTGAGGACATTACATTTTAAAATCCCAGTTTTCCCCACTTTAGACTATTTCCCCGGTGTGACTGTGGGTGGTCCTGCAGGCCCAGGTCTGGAGCTCCGGTTCAGAGAGTAGGCTGAGCACCAGGGAGCTCCTTTCTAGACCCCGGCTTAGCTGTGGTTGCTGCTCGTTCCCATCTCACAGAGAAGCTGGAAGTCCCAACAGCCTCCTCTCGCAGCTCTCCTTGATCTGGCCTACAACTCATTCTTCAGAGGCAAGCCTGCTTGGCTGATAGGGTCCGTCTACCTGGCATAGTGACTTGGGCATCACGGTGTTTCCAGCCAGTGTTCATCCCTCTGGAATGTTGTCCCCAAGTTACATGTCTCAAGTTATATCCAAGTTTTCTCATCTTTAGGGAGTGAGGCAAGGGAGGTTGGTACTCAAAATTTTGGGTCACTGATAATGGCATTTGGCAGTGTCCAATCAAAGCAGATCCTGGCTACAGCACTTTCTAGCAGGGTGCTAGAGACCCCCTAATGTGACGGACAGTAACTGTTTAGTTGCTGGTTCTTGAGGGAGGTTGGAGTACTGAGGGAGGGGCCAGGATAGTGGGTGGCAGTGATGGGAGATTATCTCTGAAGTGGCTCAGGACAGTAACTTTTTACCAAATGGTAAGACGCTGTTTTAGTATTTTAAGAACTGATATGGTGAGACCAGTCTATGCCAGCTAAATGCCAACCGTGAAACACGTCATTTTATCAACCTCACCCTGGCTATTTATAGCCCAAGCAGAAAGGTCCAGGTTGGCTTCTGCTTGTCAGTCAGGGAACATCTTACCATTGGGACTTGGAAGAGGCTGAGCCTGAGTCTTATGGATAGTGGGCCCTGAACAAGCATAATTTACTATCTTCTAACAATAATTTAAACCTGTGATTTTCAAATATTTTCATTACACGGCTCCTTTATGCTCTTAAGAATTATTGAGGACCCCAAAGAACTTTTGTTCATGTAAGTTACATCTATCAATATTTACCACATTATAAATTTAAACAGAAACATTTAAAAATAATTATTAATTTATTTGCCGATGACAACAATAAACCCAATTATATTTCAACATAAATAACATTTTTTTTTTAATGAAAAAGAGCTACAGTTTCTAAAACAAAACATACTTTATGGAGATGAGTTGCACTGTTTTGTATTTCTCACAAATATCTTTAATGTCTGGCTTGGTACTGGATTCTCACATCTGCTTCTGTGTTCACTCTGCTGCAGTATATGTTATTGTACTTGAAGTATAAGAACATTGTTCGCATGGATATGTAGATGGGAAAGGGGGGAGTAATTTTAATAGGATTTTCAGATAATTGTGACATTCTCCTTTGAGGCTATGCCCAAACTGGACAGACAGTAAGTTTGTAGAGGCTAGTTGCCATTGGAATATGAAACTGTACCAATACACTTTTGTACCTCTTACATTAAAATCCCCTGATCTGTCTTGTACTTTTATACTTGTATCTTCTACCGAAGCATGATTCTGTAACACACTGTGCATTTGGAAAAGATAGGTTCACTGAATTATGGGATCTAAATGTTGATACATTTTACCACCCAGTATCAATAATTACCTTTATGAATATTACTGGGGATCTCATCAGAAGTCTATGGGGAAGATATTAAGGTCCTGGTGGTGGATGCAAGTTTTCCAAAATTCAAATTTTGGCTTAAGAGCTTACATTTTATCATTGGGATAAATACTCTCAGGAATGTTTCTTGAATTGACAAGCTCAGGTATTTTTTTTTTTTTTATGATAAAAGTCTGACAGATTCCTGACTTTGAATAACTGTGGTCTGTCAGTCAGTTGCTCTTTCAAGTAAAAAAGAATGTTCCATGAAAAAAAGTGGCCAGTTCAGCTCGCATGTCAAACACACAAGTGCTTTTTCTCGAGACGACCATCACACTTCAATCTGCAGAAGTGCTTTCTGGGTGTGTTTGTTTACAGAATAATAGGAATAGTTTACTCGATGGCTCATTGGTTTTGCTTGTTTGTACTCCAACTCCCCAGGAATCTCAAGGAGAAAGGACTCTCTGGGTGCTTCACTCTACACAGGCCTCCCGCCTGCCTGAATGGTCCGTGCTCCTCGGCACAGTGCCCGCCCATTCACGGCCACGTGAGAGGCCTGGAGAACAGGAACCGCTCCTCTCGTGGCGTCTGCCATCATTTCCATCCGCCAGTAACCTGATATTTCCAAGGTCCATGTTTACTTTGATGGATCTTCTTAAGAGTGTAAAATACAAGCTGTCCCCTTGTGTTTATGTGTTGTTGTTTTCTTTCCTGGACATAACTTCCTGGCTCAGCACAGTGTCTACCCTTGAGCTTCCTGTCCCTCTCTGTTGGAAGGACACTTTGCTTTATTTTATTGCCTCTGGCCAACTTGTCCTGCCTTTTGGAACCAAGTTCCTGGAATTCAGGGGCCACTTCTCCTACTGTCCCTTTTTGCTCCTCTATGTGTGTCCTCTCTTCTCCTCTCTGCCTGATTATACTCTTCAAAGCGTAAACGGTGTCTAGCCAGCCAGCGCACGATGCCATTTCTTTCTGAATTCTTATGTCCTCACGAGAATTTGGTTCATCTCGATTTCATTGTGTGACCCCGTGCTTTTGTTTTGTGGAGAGATAACTTGCCCCAGACCAAAATTCACTTACGTGGGTCCTATATGGGATGCCGAGACCATATACTCCTTGGAGACTGGACTATGCCTTGGACAACTTTATTTCTCTGTCTTGGTCCCACTAACACCTGTCACATTGTGAGGATTCAACCACCACTGACTGATAGTGTGTAAGTTGCCAGTTTGGTTTGGGCTTTGCTAAAGGAGCTGAAGATTCCAGCATTTTTCATTGCCACACATGGTGTGTCCCCTTCTGAAGGTCTGCATTTGAATGAGCAACATCTCAATGGACCTCTGGTCTTTGGATGTTCTGCCTTTGGGGAATGAGATGTAAATGTGTCCTTTGCTGGTGCCAGGTGGAGAGGAATTTAGTAGCTACAACCTTTTTCATTTATTGATTAAATTCAGCTTTCATGTGTTTTTCAGCCAAAAAAACAGAGCTAGCAACCTTTTCACCCTCTGAATTTTATTTTGGCCCGTGGATTCTGATAGTGTGCATTTAGTCATTCATTCCAAACATGCTAATGGAGCACCTGCTATGGACGAGGCACTGTGTGGAGGATGCAGAGGCATGGAGTAGGTCATCATCTATCAGGGGAGGTGACATATGCACACAGAGAATGAGCATCCAGGAGGACAGGTGCCAGGAAAAAGAACCCAAGAAATGCATAGTGTAATTGGCTGCATCTTCCCTGACCACTAATCAGGTGGGATGCCCATATCTCAACACAGAGCCTGGGTCTGTGTTGGTTTGGAAAAATTCTCTCATATGGTGACAAATTGAGTGCAACTTCTCAGTAAAGAACTGGAAAGTAGCATGTCTTCCCTGGCCCTCATGGCGTTCTCAGAAAAGCAAGCGAACGTCCCTTCTGAGGCGTGTGCAGGCAGGACTTAAAGAGAGGCCAGTGCCTTTCAGGTTGGGATATAAGTTAACATGGGGGATAAGATGGCTCAGGTTATCCCAGACCCTTCCCCCTGCAGGCCCATGGTGGCTGATTTGCAGAAGGTGTGTGTTTGGGGTGAGGGTGGGGGAGGTAGTGCAGGTACAGCTGATGGGTATGTGTGTGTCTGTTCTCCACTTAGCAGCCAGGGGAGTTTTGTAAAAACACAGTCACATCAGAGCACTCTTCTTAAAGTGCTGTAATGGTTATTCATTGTATGAAGAATAAATTGTACCTCCTTTAACAGGGCCTGCAAGGCTGTATCAGTGAGTTTCTGCTAGGCTGGGCTGTAGCAACATCGCAAAGGCTTTCATCCCCAAAGCTGTATTTGTCACCTACATGGAGTGTCAGCCCTGCTTCACAGGCCTTCTTCATTCCGGGATTGAGGCCGAGGGAGCAGCCATGGCTGAGCATCATACTGGTTCTCAGAGCTTCAGTTTAAGGTGCTGGACATCACTTCTGCTCACATCCATGCCCCTGGCCCATGCAGGTGAGATAGCCACTCCCTGTGGGGCCAGACATGTAGTCCCCAGTGCATGGCACTGCAGGTCACAGGGCAATAGATGAGCACGTTTCACCCCTTTACAGGAAGGAGCAATAGCACACTCCCCCCCTACCCCCCCATGGCCCTTTGCTCTCTGGTCCTGCCCCTGCCCCGTCCTCCTCTCCACCACTCTCTCGGGCCTCTCACTCTGCTCTGGCTCCATCAGCCGTGTGCGGTTCCTCAAACACAGAGTACTTCCCGCCTCAGGGCCTCTGCCCAGAATGCCCGGTTCTTTGCCAGGCTCCTCGTCACTTCATTCAGTCCCCTGCCCAGATCTCAGCTCCTCAGAGACGCCTTTCCTGACAGCTCCCCTCCTCTTTGCCCCTGCCTCTGCTTTGCTTTCCTTTGTACACACACAGCCACCTGAGATACGTGATCTATCTGCTCATTTGTTGTCTTTCTCCTCCAGTAGACTTCACTGTCATGAGGGCAGGGACTTGGTCCTGTTCTTCTTGGCATCTCTTGTACTGCCTGTCTGACATTTGGTGGACTTTCAATTATACATGTGGAGTGAACGGGTGCTCACCCATAGGATGATCAAGTCAGTCCCAAAGCAGACATGCTTCTCGCCTATGGGGGCCCAGGGTAGCAGCCCCTTTGGGAATAAGCACAAGACTCCAACCAGCCTGGATGCTCCTGTCCTGCCGTGCATGCAACAGCCACATGCAACTTTTTAGGCCCTTGTACCGGAACTTCCCCTTTATCTGCTAGTCTACTCAGGGGGCAGGGGGTTAGATGGACCCAGTAATCATAAAGCATCCAATCAGCAGCAGCCCCTGTTGAATTAACAAGGAGCTGCCCCTTCTGCATTGCTACTCAGTGTGACAGCAGTAGATGACCTCAGCTTGCGGCTGGGTCGGTGTGTGTATGGGGGAGAGGCTGGCTCTCCCCCCAATACACACCCAGTGGGTGGGGAGTTTTAGCTGGGGTCACAGCTGCTTCTGTCTCTGCTTGCATCACTGTTCAGATCCAAAGTAGCAGGGAAGTCAGCAGCCATTACAGATGGGCACGGAAAGCAGAGAATCCTGGGGGGCACCCCCAGAAGGCATGAATTACACATGACCAGCACCTGGCTCCATTTAGAACCCATTTGCACCCAGATGAAAAATGAACTTGTCACATCAGTCAGATCCAGTGGGACTCACCGGGTCTCTGAATCCAGGGAACAGCCAGAAAGCCAGGCCCACCTGGGTCCTGCCTCTTGCCCTGTATCTGCTCCCTCTGCCCTGTGCTCATACTCACGCAGCATCAGTGTGGGCTGTGCTCCCCATGCCCCCACCCCCAGCTCGGCCCCACCCCTCAGGCCTCAGGGCACTTCTGTCCTGTGTCTTTGAACAATTTAGGAAAGATGAGGCCTTCCCAGCTGTGGCAGCTGGAGCTCAGCAAGCCTGCTTCTCTTGGGACACCAGCAAATAGACTAAGCTCATGTAGCACATAAATTGCCCTCATCAACACACCCACTGTCTCTCTCTCCAAGGACCACAGGAAGCTGCAAAGCAGGCTTCAGGGTGGCACCAATCCTTGGTATCCTTTCGCTGGGACGACCTTGTGCTGGAGGAAGGGAAAGGTCACAGAGACCCCAGTGTGACCTTTTCAATGTGATTGTCCCTCCCAGTGTGGGATGGAAGTAAGTCCTGGTCCTGTGTTCATACATTTGGAGATGTTTGTCAGCATGTAGAGAGGCACTCACCCTGGGCCCTAATTCCTGCTGAGCCTAGGAGTGAGTTAGGTCCACATTAGGTCAAGGGAGAGGCAGCTCTGATATTGGTGATTGTAGGTGGGGACAGGGCTGATAGACACTGGGACATGTTGGTGTGGCCATATGGCCCGTCCTGATCAGTATCTCTTTGGATTGGTTTGTTGGGTGTTCTGTTTGGGCAGTGCCCATCCTATACCACTATTAAATATTTTGCATATTACTCTTGTGTGGAGGTCTCATTAATCTGTAACTTCCAGTGGCTGAACTGCCTGGCCATAGAACTGCCGGCATTTATACTTGAAAAATGAGTGGGATACCAGCCTGTGTGGCTCTGACCCACGAACCAGGAGGTTATGGTTTGATTCCCTGTCAGGGCACATGCCCAGGTTTCAGCCTCAATCCCCAGTAGGGAGCGTGCAGGAGGCAGCCTATCAATGATTCTTTCTCATCATTGACGTTCCTATTTCTCTCTCTCTCTCCTGAAATAAAGAAAACATATTTAAGAAAAACTGAATAAGAGTTCAGTAGCAGAATGGTGAAGGGAGGGATTCCAAGTTGAGGGAACAGCCTGAGCAAAGGTCCAGAGGCATGAGGAAGCCTGAACTATTTAGAGGTTAACATCTTGGGGACGATAAGGAGAATCCAGAGTTAGGCCTCAGGGTGGAGAAGGAACAGGATGGCGCCTTCCTCAGCCTTTAGGATCAGTAACAGGTGAGATTTGCCCTGGGCCTGCCAAGGTACTTTCTCATAGGTCTTTCTCTGTTGTTGGGGACAGTCTGGGAAACCTGGACCCAGACACAGAACGTGACATGTCAAAGGTCACAGGTGAGTTAGTGGTAAAGTCAGAGTTTATCTAATTGTTGAATATCGGCCTCCATTTTATAGAGATATCTCCTTTCCATTCATCCATCCATCCATCCATCCATCCATCCTCAGTCTCTTTGTCTCCAATCCTCTTACTCTCTCTTTTGCTTTCTTGTCCAAAGTTGAGTGATGCAGAATTTTCCATCTTCCAAACTCCCTGCTTCCTGACCTTCTTTTCATTCCTGTAGGAAACCCACCACACTGAGGGTGTGGGAAGCACCTTTTGCTGAGTTCTCAAGTCCTCTGAAGCCATTTTCAGGTGAAGTTACTGAGTCACATCTCAGCTATGAGCTGGGTTCCGACCCAGGGTACTGAAGCTACGTCCTGACGACCTCCCTCCACAGTGCTCCCAGAACGCTCTCCTCACTGAAACAGGGTTAAATGTGGGAATTAGTTCTCGAGCATTACAGGGCTTAGCATATTGATTTATAAAATCACCCATTGGCATGGCTTCAGAGAACACAGGAATGGGCTTACGAGTTGATTTAGAAGGAGACAGATTATCAATGAATCTGAATCACACTGCTTTTTCATTGCCCTTCCCACATTGAAACTCTGGGTGTCAATTCCTGAGCCCTCATCTAATCTTCCTGGTGTCTGATTATGTCCTATGACGCCATGGGGACCTTGATAGTGATCCAGGGGCTCCGGGCCTGATGGGCAAGGGTAGGGATAGAGACCTTAGCTCAACCCTGCCTTTCACCACAGCAGTTCTGTTCTACCTATATTTTAGGTTGGACACATATCTCATAATTAAAACAAGTTTGGAAATCACTGGAGTGAGCAAGCCACTCCAATATATGGTAGCCTGGCCAAGTAACCTGCTGCCTGTCTCCTGTAAGCCCTGGTCCAGCCTGGAGAGATGGTGGCAGCTGGGCCTCGACTTAGCACTCACTAGAGCCAGCTGTGGGCAGACCAGGGTGGCCCTATGTCTTGGCAGCAGAGCAGGATGCTTCCTCTGTCATCACCACCACTTGGCCAAACATATGCCCAGACTTACATTCCCTCCCCTCTCCCCCTGCTACGCCCCCCCCCCCCCCCCCCCCGGCCCCACTGAGATAGTCTGTCCACAGCCAGGTTCCAGCCACCCCTGTGTGTCTGCTGGGATGCCACTGGGCAGGAAACTCAAGTTGCCCTCCTGGCCGGGTTCGGATCTGGAAGTGGCCTGTCCTTTTCCCAGCTGTCCAGTGGTGTTGCTCTCACCTCCTTCCTTCCTGAAGCCCAAGGCAGAGAGAGGCCACCTCATTCCTTTTGGATCTCCAGGGAGCCAGTTGGTCCAAGCTTCAAGTTCTTTGCTGTTGACATATCCGTTCAATTCCAAGAAGGCACAAAGCATCAGAAGGCTAATTTTAGGAAACAGATGGTAGGGAAAGGTAGGTTTGGGATTGTACTTTCTCTTCTTCTCCTCATCACTGCCTTTGTGCATGCAGCAGGAGTCCGGGAAGAAGGTGGGTGGTAAGGAGATGGCAGTGCCCATTTGTTCTGCGCACAGGAGGCCAGACCTGCCTGCAACATGCTCCCCTGGCTCCCCCTGGCCCTCTGACTCCAGGAGATGTGGTCTCTTCCTGAGATACCAAGTTGCGTTGTCCCTTTCTTCTTTTCCAAAAGCCAGTCAATAAATCCATCTTGGCAAAGGAAAGAATAAAAGCGAAACCTCTTCTTAATTGGCTCAAGGCCATTGCACGCATTACCAGGTGCATTCAAGCTGCAATTTACTTTTTAATTAAAGTTCTTTCTTCCTCCCAGAAAGCTGAATGAACATTGGACCAGTGTTCTCTCACCTGGAAAAGGTGTATTGGGGAGCAGTTACAAGGAGAAAGCGAGGAGATCATTTGGCTTATCAAGTTAGATTTTTTTCCCCTCTTTTTATTCTTTTTGGTTCCTCCTCACAGGTTTTAGTTTGTTCTTAGCCAGTGACCTGCAGGAGGGTCTGCCCAGGATCCTTGTACAAACTCCATGGCTGCTAGGGTATTCTTAGCTCATTCCTCCCAGTCCCTGATTCTGTGGCCCAGGGACCCATGTCAACACAGGCAAGAAAACCTTACCCAGAGCAGGCTTCCATGAGGAATTCACAGCACCTTCACTTTAGTGAATATGGGAAAGGCCATGGGAAGGTCACATCCTGAGGTTAAGGCCTTGCTTGCTCCTTCTCCTCCCAAATTGCCACAGTCTTTCCTCTCATTTTATAGGGTAGTCTCCTGCTCCTTTGAAGCCTTGGCTACCCCAATACCACCTAGGCCCTGTCTTCTTGCTTTTCTTTAAGCAATTCCAAAACCAAGAATCTTCCTGACAAAGACACTCTCTTTCTTGGTGGGGGCGGGGAGGGAGGGGGGTCCTAGCTGAGAACTTGTCTGCATCCCCTTTCTACTATACTAAGGTAAAGGTTGCATCTGCCTGCCCCAAAATGTTTAGCACTGCTGTATACTGGGTATGAAGCCCAGGATTTTGTGAAGCCCAGGATTTAGAACCCCTGGGTCAGAGGGGAGAGAGTAGGCATGCACTCCTTACCAGTGACACTATATCTAGTGAGACAGAAGCTGGAGGGGACAGGGTCTTTTCCCTCTTGGGGGTGTGTGAATGGCTTCCTTTTCTGGCACTTAGTGATCTTCACTCCTAAGATGTCTGGCATTTTCCAGAGCATGGATAGGGAAGGTTCAGAGGGCACCTGCCCAGGAGTAGGGCTGGATGATCAGAGTTGCCCCCGTCTGGGCCAAGCTGCATTCTGTTGTCTAGGGTGATGGGTGGTCCAGTGACTCCCACGTGGTCTCCATGAGGACCTGATAGGTGTGAAGTTGATGGTAATAATCAGAATAATAGCTAATATTACTGTGTCCTTGGTATGGGCCAGGTACTTGCTGAGTGCAACGCATCCGTCATTTCATTTACTCTCCACCACTATCCACTGAAGGAAGTATCATCATCCCCATTGTACAGATGAGAAAACTGAGAGCAGGCCATACACCAGTCAGTGCTCAGATATGTGGTCTTGCATCAAGGCAAGAGTCTGGCAATCTGAGAAGCTACAGAGATAGTTTGACAACTGCTGAAGTCTGAGTTTTGGTTTCTGTCTATAGATGGGATAGCCCGGGTACCCAGCCAACGGTGGTCCCAGGCCAGGGTCTTTCCCTGGAGGCGTAGTAAAGGTCTGCCCTCAGCTAGCCACATACACACCTTGTCCTATCTCTGGAACTAATGGTGTACAGTCACACTGTGACAACTGGGACTCAGGCTGTGGCCAACGGAGAGATATTTGCTTTGTGCAACAGCAAATAAAATTTTAAAAAATTATTATTTGGTTTTCAGTTTACAAAGCACATTTTCATTCTTGGGTAATTCGGACTTCATACCCAAAGCCCTGACCATATTAGTAACATGTGCTAACCCAGCTAAGGGAGCAGGCCCAGACCCAGCTTGGGTGTCTGAGTTGGGCAGGCATGGGATTGAATCTTAGCCCCACTGCCTTCCAGTTGTGTGAACCTATTTAATCTCTTGGCGTCTTAGTTTCTTGATATGTTAAATGGGATAGTAACTCTTCTTATATGGTCAATGTGAGACTTAAAAGAGGGTCACACAATGTGGCTGGCGTAACACAGAACATGTGCCTGCACATTGTAGATGAACATATCAGTGAATGCTAATACCTCCTCCCCCTCCTCCCCTCCTATCTTCCACCCCTCCTTCCTCTCTTCTCACTACAGCTGGTTAAAGCAACGTCTTGAGGCTGATCTCTTTGGGGAAATTTACTGGGATTATATGATGTTCTGTCATTTAGATTTTTTTCTTACTTATTCTAAACCCAAGTCATGAAGCCAGGATGAGGCTGTGCATGGAACCACAGCTTGGTGAGCAGTGATGGGAAGCCTGACCAAAGATCCCCACCCGAGAATCAGTGCCCAGAACCTGGCCAGATGCAGTCACAGCAGGAGCTCAGGCTAGAGAAGGGCAACCCATCCTCTTACCCGCCTGGGCTTTAATACATCCCAGGCTGCCTTGCCTTCCAGAAACAAACAGAATATTGATAGCCAGGCGGTTCAACAGAAGAGCCTGAAACCCTGGCTCTGTCTCTCTCTGGGTGACCCTGGCTAGTTACTGCACCTCTCTGAACCACGGTTTCCTCTTATGTGGAATGCGGGCCAGGTCACCTGCTCCTCGTATCGTTGTACAGGCGCACTATGTTCTTAACGAATATGGGTATTACTTTCAACGTTTGAGGTTGATATCACATTTCCTCCTCAAAGGAGTGACCATAATGATAATTTGTTTGCTCCAGAATGGTTCGTGACTTCTAAACGGAGTCCCTTACTTAGCTGAGTGGCTTTCTTTCCTTCCTTCCTGCTTCTGTCCTCTCTTCCTTCCTCTCATTCTCCCTCCCTCCCATCGTTTCATAGCATCTGCTGTTGGCCAGACACACTGTGCTGGAGCTGGGGAGGACAAGGGGAGGGATGAAGTTTCCACACTTGAGCTCACAGAGAAGATAGCACAGGGCGTAAGTTCCAAGGCAGGAAAGGCTGAGCCAGGGATGGCGAGTGGCTCTGGAGTAGGGGAAAGGTGACTTGGAGGCAGAGACCATGAATGACCACCCAGTGGCTCATTTCATCATTGGCTTCTACCCTCCAATGCCGTACCAGGAATTAATTGTATTCATAGTAATGAGTTTGGACCTGGCCACCAGACTGGCTTAAATAAACCTCTCTTAAATGTTAGATTTATGATGCATTTTTACATAATAGCAGCAGTAACTAGACCGGGCACATGCTAAATAGATGAACCCAAATGTTTAAAGAAACCTGGTCCAGGAACGCCAGTGAGAAACACCTCATGATAAATCATGGCTATTAATTTGCGTGCTTTGGGTCTGCCAGGCTGGAGCAAACAATTCTTTAGCCTCCCGGGAGTGTTGAGCAACAAGCCTTTATGAACATTCCGAGTAATTTATACTAATGCTTCTGTTCGTCCTTGCTTTCTGAACACGACTCTTGTGCTGAGAAAGATGTTGTGTTGGCACCATCTGTTTTGTGTGGCTCTCCTGCTCGTCCTGCAGAAGGAATTTCCTTTTGACATTGGCTCCTGCCTGCACCCAGAGTGCCTTTTGCCATCTTGGACAGTGGTCGGTGCTGGTGGGACTTTTCATGACATGGAACAGACTTGGACCCTACATAAATCTCCTGTGACATTCTGGTGGCCATGATGCTGTGGGTGATAGGCCAGCCAGAGGCAGGACTGACTGGCTTCTCCTGGAGGCTGTATCAGGTGGGCTTAGCCAGAACTTGGGTTTGGAATTGGGGAGGATCTTGTGTCCGTCCTCACTTCCAATGCTTTGCCCTCGGAGTCTAAAACTTTGTTCACAGCAGCTCCTTGCTCTCCATCAGCCTTTTGCAGACACAAGTGAGTGTGTCTTCCTAGGGAGACCGAGGTTTCTGGGGAGATGTGGCAGCCGAATAGTGCTCCCACCTCCCTCATTACCTTCCCCCTTCCCAGAGCTTCAGGCTCTGGCTCTGTAACATGGGATACTAACCTCAGGCTGGCATGGTTGTGGTGAACGGAAATGATATCATCTATGAGAAGTACCCAGTCCTAAGCAGTGTTTGGTTACTTGTGACTGTTTATTTTGGCCTGACCCCTTTAGGTGGGCACACAGACCTTAGGTAAGGCTGAAACCCCATTCCAACCAGTCCTGTCGCTGTCGTGAAGGGCTCTCTGGGGAATGCTGTGGCCCCTCTGAATCATGTCCTGTGTCCACTGCTTGCTGGCCCTGGAGAACAGGCTAAGGAAAAGTCCTGTGAGGGTAAAAAAAAAAAAAAAAAAAAAGATAACTGGAAAGGGTTTTGTGTAGCCTTGGTGCTCGATACATGGCAGTGCCATCTCCTCTTTGTCAAATGTATGAGCATAAGGGGCTGTTGTTTTAAGAATTCTTCTCCATGGTTTGCCTTCTGGCCTGGTGAACTCAAAATGGCCACCGGGCCCGCAGTTAGAGTTGTTGCTGTCATTGTGTTCCCTTCTTTCTTGTCAGCAAAAACCGGTGCCTGCTTCCGCACCCCTGGCAGCTGGCAGGGAGCTCAGGTCACCCCAGGGCCATCTGTTCCTTGTCCTCCTGCAGAAGGGCATGGGCTGACCACGTTCAATGTCAGGGCTCCTCCTGTGCCATTCCTGGGCTCAGACCTCACGTCCTGATGCTGTCAGTGCAGGACGGGCAGGACGCCTGCAGGCAGAGCCTCTGTCTCACATGCTCCACTTGCCTGGTTCCATGGGTGGGGCCGGAGAGGAGCTTGGGTCCTGGACTGAGGCCGAACTTATGCCCCAGCTCAGCGACTTTGGACAAGTTGCCTAGCCTCTCTGCGCCTCAGTTACTCATCTTTAAGGCAGAGGTAACGACCCTGGCTGGTGTGTTGGATCATCGGCCTGTGCACCAGAGGGTCTCGGGTTCAATTCCTGGTCAAGGGCACATATGTATTTGGGCTGCAGGTTTGATCCTCGCTCCCTCTAACTCTCTCACATTGATGCTTTTCTCTCTCTCTCTCTCTCTCTCTCTCTCTCTCTCTCTCTCTCTCTCCCTCTCACCCTTCCTTTTCACTCTCTCTCTAAAAACCAATGGAAAAATATTCACAATCCTCTGGTGAAAATTTTAAAAAGTTATCAGTAATAACTCCCTCATATGATATTTTATGAAGACTGAGTTATGCAGGCAAAGTGCTTCAATGGTACCTGTCATATAGTCAATAATTTATGAATGTTAGTTACTTTATTATTTCACTCATATCATTTGCCTTGTCCCTATAAGCTACCCAAACGCCAAGTAGGGTGCACTCCTTTTCTGGATGAGGAAACTGAAGCTGAGATGTTACATGCTCAAGGATCTCACAGGAAGGAGTGACTGAGCCTGGATCCCTGCAAGACACGGCATGACAATAGTGTCTATACCACTACTTGATGATGGTGTCCAAACACTGCTCTACAGGCCTGCTTGCATGGGGAATACAGATTCCTGGGCCCCAGATTCCTGGGCTCCAGCGGTGGAGCCTGGAAATTTGTATTGCAAAATGCCTTCCAAGAGATTCCAACTGATGCCCAGTCAGTGTTGGGGTCACAGTCATCCCAGGACAGACGGACAGGGCAGGGACCCCGGAATGAACAAACACCTTCACCACGTGCAACCCAGGAAAACGTGCCATCCACAGGTTAAGTAGAAACTTGTGGAGATGTAGGTGAAGAAAATGGTCACTTTACCACACACCAATTATTTTTCTAGGTCATTGGATTCCTTTGCAGATTGAATAACCTCCTTAGGTATTATGGGCTCCGTGGAGGAAGTCTATGTTAACTGAATCGAACCATTCTTTGTTAAGATATTATGTTTGGCCTGCACACAGTTAATTGACAGGAGGTTGCCAAAGCCAACAAATTCAGTTGCTTGCCCAAGAGCACACATTGCAAAGGGCCCCTGGGGACTTGGTTGATCTGAAATTGTGCAGCATCCCACCCACAGCACATTCTCTGTGCCCAGGAAAAGGCATCCGTCACCAGAGGAACATGAATTCACCTGCACTTCCTCTGACTTTGATCTGACCCAGTCATTGGGAGGACTAGACCCTTGGGGGCTTCTGGAAACACAGGGCCCAGACCCAGAGGGTGGCACTAATTTTGAAGAGCTACATTTATCACCAAATAACCTTGTTCCCCAGCACACGGAGGAAAGGCATTGCAGGCTCCTTGGTTGCCTCCTTCCATCACAAGTCAGGAGGCGATTCTCCAAAGACACATCCCTGGGCCCTTTCCCTTTGGCGTCCTAATGTTGCTGTGTTGGGCGTGGCTAAACACGTGGGTCAGGGATCAGTGTGTCTGACACTCGCTAGCCATGTGCTCTTGGGCAAGCAACTAAATTTGTCTTAAGCCTCAATATTCTCATCTGTAAAATGGAAGTCCCCCAGGAGGAAAAGAGCTTGGTGCATTCAGGGAACCTAGGGTGTGAAGGGAAGGAGGCCAGGTGAGGCTGGAGTTGTGGGCAGGCATAGATCACACAAGGCCTGGTGGGCTGAGCTGCAGGGAGAGGCAAGCAGCTGTGGGCAATGCCAGGCCAGCCAGGGCATGTAAGGAGGGAGGAGACTTACAGATTAGCGGTGTTAAAAGGTTCCATTAACTGCAGGGTGGAGACTAGGGGTGTGGGAGCAAGAAAGCAGCGGGGAGGCTGCTAGTGTGGTTCATGGTAGGCTCAGTCCAACACGTTAAATCTCATACTGTGTGCTCAGCCCGGTGCTAAGCTCTTTGGGGCAAATACTGATCCATGAGATGGGGTGCATACTTCCAGTCACAGTCCAGGGCTCACCCTCACCGACTCTCAGCCCAGCTGAGCTCATCACACATCCTCTGCTCACAGCGGAATCTAGGCCCTTTCCGTGCGTTTTCCCAGCCAGGAAAAGTCCAGGCTGCATTTCCCATCAGGCAGGCCCTTTCCTTCCTGAGCAGCCTGCTCAGCTCATGTCCGTCTTATACAAATCTCCCCGAGCCAGAGTTTCTTTCCTGAGAGTTTCCCCTCTCCATGGACCAGCTTCTGACGGTTTCAATTAATCTCCTCTGGCTGCTCCAGCGACCTCATGTCCTATTTTCTGATCCCCACGTCTCATCTCTGCCCTGCTTGCCTACTTACCAGCAACTTGAACGTAGGTCACGGTCACTGCTGGTTGTGCACTGGTATCCAGACCCCTCCTTGTCCATGGTCTGTGGTGGGTGGAAGAATGGATTCTCATCCCATTGAGCATCATTCAGTCATTTGAGGATGCAGTTTTCCTGGGCAGATGGGATGTAGCTCTTGGTGTGGTAAAGGCCTGACTGTCAAGACTCTGACCTATTCCTCTGGGCTCAGAACGTGGACCCCCTGCAGGGGTTTTGGCAAACCAGGAGGCTCTTTGTCTCTTGGGGAGAGGCCCTATGGCCTATGTGCTCCCTGAGACCAGAGTTTTTTGTTTGTTTAATCCTCACCCGAGGATATTTTTCCATTGCTTTTAGATAGAGTGAAAGGAAGGGGGGAGTAAGAAGGGGGAGAGAGAGAGAAACATCAATGTGAGAGAAATACATCTATTGGTTGCCTCCCACATGTGTTTCTACCGGGGCTGGAGATCAAACTTGCAACCAAGGTACGTGCCCTTGTCCAAGAATTGAACCTGAAACCTTTCGGTGTGCAGACCGACACTCTAACCACTGAGCAAACCGGCCAGGGTGAAACCAGAGTGTTTTAAAAAGAATTCAGAGAGAATGTGAAACAGAAAGCAGGGAGCGTGGCAGGTGAGATTCTGAATTTGGATCAACAAATACCATAGCAAAGTTCCACACCCTGATACAGTTTCCAGGGCACTATGGCTGTGTAATGTGATCTAAAGGTATGACTTATCCTGAAGGACCCTTTTCCAGTTGGGATGCTGCGGTTAGGGCAGGTGGTGGTCTTCACACTCTAAGCAGAAGATAAACCTCAAATGGAAAGTTAAGACTTTGGGCTTCCTTCCATAGTAGCGTCTCTGAACTGAGTTTTCTTCAGCTTTCCAAAGTCCAGAACTAGAGGCAACTATTTTGTAGCTCTTGGTTGAGTTGTTCTGAATGTACCTCATTCTATTCTCGCTTGCCAGTCAGTCATCACTGGCTGCCTTCTGGGTGTTGGTAAATCCTTAACTACAGCGACAAGGAAGTGGGTGACCACAGAATGCACAAGAAGTTGGGCGTTGAGAAGACTCACAGTACATTCATCACATGGTCAAGGGTTTTGAAATGCGTCTGTCTTAGAATTCCCGGCCAAACAAAATCTTACCTGGAAACCTAATCAGTTTAACAGATCAAAGCAGAACTGATCTGCCTAAAATAAGAGATGAGGGCCCACTGGCCACAGGCTTCTTCTCACCCCAGCTGTCTGCTGAGACTTCTCTGAGGAATCCAGGGCTGGGTTTGAAAACCACTGATCAGTTGAGACAGGGAGAGTGACTTGGAGACTCATGGTTTAAGGAGTGCCTTCCCGGAAATGGAGTCCAGCATTCCAACCTCAGGACTCGCTCCTGTATATCGAGCTCTGTGTCTTAGACCTTGAATGTCCATCAGCCTTCATGTGGAGCCTCTGCAGGAGAGGAAAAGGGGGGATATCCGCTCTGAGACCCCCAGTGGTGGTGTTGAAACATTAGGCCTTCTTTTCTCCCGACTAGAGTCGTTGGGAATGAATGAGCCATGAACTAAGAGCACTGCTGGGAAGGTCCACTCCTTAAGGCGTCTTCAATGTAAATGGGTGGAAAGAGAGTCACAGTAACGATGGAATCGGGCCCAGGCTTTGTTAGGTGGCAGATAAGAGCCATAGGATATGGGTGTAAAGAGCTGGCAGACTCCCAGCAACCTTCTTGCCACTCCTGGATCGGAAGGTGATTACTCAGTTGTTGCTAAGTTAGGCTGCACAACAAACAGCCCCCACATCTCAGTGGCTCACAAAACAAAGGTTTATTTCTTCCCATGTTGCATGTGGGTTTTGCATCGGCTGTGGTTCTGCTCCATATACGTTTCTCATTCCGCAACGTGACTATTTTATTGCAGTTGAGAAGAACAAGAGGCTGAGCCAGGTTGCACAGTCACATTTAAAACTTCTGCTCAGACTTGGCATACTTCACATTTGCTCACATTTCATTGACCAAAAGAAGTTACATGACAGAGCTTGATAACGGGGCGGGGGGAGGGGTTTGTAAGTCACAAGGCAAGGGGAAATTATCTTACAGACAAGGGTGAGGTTAATTGCAGATGACCGATGTCTACCAGAAAGAGGGTTAGGGGGAAATTGGTGGAAGACATGCATGGTGCTTATCTCTGTAGGACATTTTCTTTGGAGATAGATAGATGCTTTAAGACCTCTGGATCCTAACTCTTAAAAGAGCTAAGAAAGTCTATGCCAAGTCTATGCCCTGGTACTCAAGCAATGCCATGTATCCCTCGTGAGGGACTTCTGTTTTCCTTTTTCTGCACCAGCAGAGTAGGTGGGCCTGTGCTGGCTTATAGAGGCAGTGATGGGCATCCCCTGGTGAGGTCGGCCAACTTTGGTGCCCAGGGAGGCTCAAGGAGCACCACTGATTGACATTGCTTTAAGGCCGTGCTTTGCAGGGAGTTGGAAGGTGTGACCCTCTCTGCTGACCAGGAGTTGCTGACATGTTAAAAAGGTTGTCAGCAGCACTTTCCCAAGTTACCCAGATCCAAAACTACAATGAGGGAGGCCTGGAGTGGTCATTCCCACCACTTTCCCCCTCCCCTTTCCAGGAATTGTACATTCTGGACTTTATGGTATTGCTCTGACAGATGAAAAATCAAAACAGAAGCAATTTGAGACACTGGGCCTCCAAACAACTCTACCTTCCCAATGAAAATCAATGGGTGCCTACTTTAATGTAGGTGTTAGTGCTCTTCATGGTATTGATTACTCATACGTCAAGAATTAGTAAATCACTCTGCAGTGGGGTCATTGTAGTTTTGGATCTGGGTAACTTGGGAAAGTGCTGCCAACAACCTTTTTAACAGTGTCAGCGGCTCCTGGTCAGCAGAGAGGGTCACACCATGCACCTGCGAGTTCCAGGTGGCCTTTGATCAGAGGGACAGTGCTCAAGGCCTCCCTTCGTCAGTGGCGAGCGTCTTCTGCAGGAACTCCCATGCCGGGAGCGTCCAGGGCTCTCAGGGCTGCTTATTCTTCCACCGCTTCAGAGGCCAGTCAACAGGAAGCTGGTCTCCAGGCTGTGGGGTGAGAAAAACAAGCATTCAAACAAAAAGAGCCCTGAGAAGGAGCCAAGAACCTGCACCCACTTTTGCATTCAAATAACCTTCCCTGGCATTGCATAAGCAACCAGGAAGGCTAGGCCCAGGATCAGAAGCGACCCTGCACCCTCTGCAGAAGGACAGGCCTGGGCCAGGTCAGGTCAGGTCAGAGGGCTCAGGAGGCTGAGGGCATTCAGGGCAGTCTGTTCAGGGGACCTTCTGATCCCCTGAAGCGGCTTGCCTTGTTTTTCCTTCACACTTCTTATGTTGAATTATTTCAAACTTATAAAGAAGTTGCAAGATTAGTATCAGGGACATCCATATACCCTTCACCTGCTTTCACCATTCTTAACATTTTGCCACATTTCATATTTGCCTTCTCTGTCTTTCTACGTATATTTATGATCTCCCTGAACTACTAGAGAATTATAGCTTTTATGCCCCCTAAATACTTTAGCATGTATCTTCTAAGAACAAAGACATTCTCCTGCAGAACCACAATATACTTATCACACTCAGGAAAATTAATGCCACTACAATACTATTATGCATGATTCTTATTCATACTTCCTTGCTGGGTGCAAGGATGTTCTTTATAGCAGGGGTCGACTCCAGGGGCCACATTTTGCCTGCTGCCTGTTTTCATAAATAAAGTTTTCTTGGAACACAGCCACACGCAGAAACTTCTGTATGGTTTATGGTTGTGCTACAGCTACAGAATTGAGTAGTGGTGACAGGAACTGTAAGTCTCACAAAGCCTGAAATACTTTACGACCTGACCCTTTAAGAAAAGGGGTGCTAACCTGTGTATTAACATTTCTGTAATCCAGGAGCCCTTCGGGGCTCATACTTTGCCTATGTTTTTGATGGTTAGAAAACTTGTAAAATGATCCCTAGCTTATGGAGGTTCCTTCCACACAATGACAAGAGGCTCCCTGTTGGAATGTGAACAGACATGAAGGATGCTAAGTCTGCATCCTTAAATTTGAAATGTGACTGTGCCTCTTGTTCTTCTCAGTCACAATAAAATGGGCATGTCATGGAATGAGAAAATATATGGGGCGGAACCATGGCCTGATGTCCTGCGACTTCAGGACCTGCTCCTTCCATCCTCATGTTCTGTCGCTTCCCTGGAACCCCTGGCTCTGTGGAGCTGCTTGATGTGTGACATGAAGGATTCATGCCCCAGATATCTTCGTTCCCGCATATCTTTGTTCCCGGGCATGTTCCTTTGCCCACATGTCTCTCCACACTTAGTCTTTGAAGACTTGGAGCAAGCACCACGTTCTGGAAGCCTCCCAAGCCTTTTTCACTTCCCATTCCCAAGACCCTTTACCCACCATCTAATTGTCTAAGCTCCTGAGACCCAGTGGGTTTTCCAACAGCAGAACACTTACCACACCAATGCATTGACTCATATTCTGTTGGTCTCACCCACTAGTTTGTGGAGGTCTCCTTGGCACCTAATATACAATCCTTGTTTATTGAATGAATGAATAGATTCTTAAATGGCTAAAGGGCTTCTCTCTTATTCCCAGGGTCACCTCATGGGATTTCCAGCTCTTCTCTTCTGAGTACCTGTGATTGGGTTACTTACCCTCATGGTGGGTAATTTCAAAGTGTCCTTAAACTACTGTAACATAGGGACTGAAATGAAAAGAGATAGAGCGAGGAATACAGGGCACATGGTGGAGGCCACAAGCCCACCAGCTCCCTGCCTCCAGCACTGCTTCTTTGCAGCCGGGAGTCCCTTTACAACCTTCACCACCTCTGCCCCAGGCTGTGCCAGTCATTGGTGCTTGCTTGGAGTTGGGGTTCCCAACCAGCATTATGTGGCCGGGGGCATTGGTAGTGGACAAAGGAAGCATTCACTGTGTGCTGAGCACCATCTCACTTGATGGGAAGAGGGCATTGTCCCCATGCTCCAGATGAGGAAACTGAGGCATGGGAAAGTTAATGATATGGTCAGGAAGCGTCAGAGCTGGGGCAGACTGGGAGCTGGGTGATTACAAGCCTCCACTCCCTATCACTTGTAGTTGATCATGATTTCCCTTGGAAGGGGTGGTATGCTCCTGGCACCTCAAGTTTAACCTCTGAAAGAACTTGTTGTCTTAGGCAGTGTTAGAGTTTGGGGTTGGGATTTAGATCAGGGCTGTCCAATAGAACTTTCTATTGGACATGGAATGATGAAAATATTCTAGTTCTTCTCTGTTCAATAGGGTATCCAGTAACCACATGCTCCTTATGAACACTTGAAATGTGGCTCATGTGACTTATTAATTGTAATGAACATATTTAAATTTAAATAATTACATGGGCAAGGGCTTCCTGCATTGAATGGAGCAGTCTGGAGGAAATGGTGCCTGAGTCCATTCTGGGTAAATATGCTCTGTGGGTTGGCTGGCTGGAGACTTTTCCTTGGGTTAGCATGGTTTTCATAGAAAAATTGGCATTAAAGTCCAAACAACTCGATTAGCAACCAATTTGTTCTGGAATGGGGACTGCCTACATTGCCACCACTCTGATGGTTAGTGACAGTTTTCAGGTTTACATTTTTAAAAAAAAAAACATAGTCATTTTATTTATTTACTAGAGACCCAGTGCACACATTCATGCACAGGTGGGGTCCGGCAAGGCGGGCCCTGATTGGGGTGGATCGGGCCAGCAGAGATGGAGGGAAGGGAGAGAGAGAAGCATCACTGTGAGAGAGATACACCAATCAGTTACCTCCCATAGGCACCCTTCTTGGGATCAAGCCCACAACCTAGTCATGTGCCCTAACTGGGATTTGAACCCTGACCTCCCAGTGCATGGGGTGATGCTCCAACCAACTGAGCCACACTGGCCAGGGCTCAGGGTTACATGTGAGACAAATGAATCTCCCAGCCCTCACACGGGGCAGAGGGAATGCATGGGGCCATGAGGAAGAAAGGAAGGGAGATGTGGAAGAGAGGACCCCAGGGGCCTAGGCAGTGCAGCTGTTAGGTATTTACTCTAGGTCGGCTCTTCCAAGTGCTTGCCCACCAGCCTTCTGGGGACTGGGAATGCAGGGCTGGCTTTGGGGTCCCAGCGGGAGTTGACAGTAGAATGTTGATTCCCAGGGATATGTTTGTCCTCTTAGGACCTAGAATGGGGTCCTGGCAGAGAGTGGGGTGTGCTGCCTCTTAAGCGGGGCTGATAGTAGAGCACAGTGGTCACAAACCTGGGCTTTGGAGCCGCACATCCTGGAGTGAAAGCTTACAAGCTCTGTGACCTTGAGCAAGTTATTTTACCGCTCAGGTTTCTGCGACTGTAGAATGGGGTAATGCCGGTACCTACCTCGTGGGCTGTTGTAAGGGTTAAACAAGCTAACATGCATTTAGCACATGCCTCTCTGGTAGTCAGCGTCGGTAGGTCTTTGCTGGTTTCAGGGTGTTGGTACAAGCCATGATGCTCCCAATGGCAAATCAGCATGACGCTTATCTCCTGCACTCTGCTTTTTCTTTTCTTTTTTTTTTAATTTTTTTCTGCATGGACAGTTTCTTGCTTTCAGAACTCAAAATGCTACTTAGGAGTTTTGCAAGAATTTGCTCACAAGTCCTGGGAAAGAATGTGTTTTCTCATCTCATTTCATCTCCCTGTCTCTGGATATTTATAGTTCTGGATAGAAAAGAGTTGCTTTGATTTCTCAGAATAGTTTCCACAAAAGTGTGGTGTTGGGAGGCAGGGCTGGGTGCTGGGCTTGGCATCGGAAGATCTGGGTTTGAATCCCACTTACTAGCTGGGTGACCCCTCACCCCCAACCACAAGCTAAGTCAATATTCTGAGCCTCAGTTTCCTGACTTATGAAATGGGGATACAGTGATCGTCAAATGAGGTAACCCCTACGGCTGTGCCCAGCCCACTGCCTGCAGAAGGAAGACACTGTGTCAGTTGCATCTGAGCATTTAAATCCTTTTCTGACTTAAATGTTCAGCCTCAGAAGTTGGAAGCTGCCCGGGCTGTGATGGTAGGGCTCCCAGCTGGGAGCGGTCCAGAGGCATTCTTTAGTGATGCAGTTAAAGGCAGCAGAGCCTGTCTTCCAGCTATTGGCTGTTCCTTTACCAAGGGGCCCTATTTCGACTACTGGAACTGGGCTTCTGGAAAGAACAGGCTGCAGGCTGAGCTGAAGTGGCACCGTGGGAGCAAAGTCAGGAAGAGCCTAGTCCCCAGACCCAGGGAGGCATGAGACCAACAGCCACACGCTCGAGGAGGACCAGTTTGGACATTCACTCTCCTTCTACCTGAGGGACTCCCCGAGGGCACTGCTCCTGGGTGGGGTGGGGTCAGGGAGTGGCTCCTGAACTGGGGGCAGGAAACATCCAGAAAATGATGGCAAACTGTAGAAGGCAGGGAGAGAACCAGCACACAGAGGAAGCGGGCAGCTCCTGCATCTCCATCTTCACCACAGGGGAGCAAACAAAGCCTCAGCCAGAGTGATGTGGAGAGAAAGCCTGTGCCCCAAGCTTGGCAGACCAAGGTCAAGTTTTTCTTGCTGCTTTCTTCCACTTAACCCAGGTTAAATAGCTTCCCTCAGCCTCAGGGTGCCCATGATCAAAATGAGGACTAAAGGCATGGCACTTAGTGTTTGGACGCACTTAATATGTGATTGTTTCTTCTTCCCCATGGGATTCATAATAAACTAGAGGCCCGGTGCACAACATTCGTGCACTCTGGGGCTGGAGGGCTCCCTCTGCCTGACCTGTGCCCTTTTGCAATCTCGAGCCCTTGGAGGATGTCTGACTGATGCGGCTTAGGCCCACTCCCCACACAGACATCCTTAGCGCTGCCACAGAGGTGGGCCACTGCTCTTGCCAATTGTCAGCCTGGCTTGTGGCCAAGAAGCACACCCCCTTGTGGGAGCACACTGACCACCAGGGGGCAGCTGCTGCATTGAGTGTCTGGCCCCTGGTGGTCAGTGCACATCATAGTGACCAGTCATTCTGCCATTCGGTCAATTTGCATATTACCCTTTTATTATACAGGACAACACAGTATTTGCTCGTCTACCAACTTATTTTGCTATTTGTAAAAGTCCATATGGGACCATGCATGGAGCTTTGAAATTGTGCTGTTTGCTGTGGGGTTGAGGAGGGACAGAGGCTACCTTGGCAGAGATAGGGATGTTTCCAGGACAACTCCTAGGGCCCCAATTCTGCCTCCTAGAAGATGTAGCACCTAGAGGAGTGACCCCCACATCTTTATTAAAGAGGAAGGATTAAGAATGTGGGCTGTGGAGGCATTTAGATGGCCTGGATGCCTGGCCAGAACCCTGCCCTGCTCTTACTCACTGTGTGACCATGGGCAGGTCCCCTCACCCTGTTTGCAGACTGGGAAACAGTGTTGAAAAGCTTACGTAACTTGCCCCAAGTCAGCTGGCTTGTAAAGACCAGAGCAGGGATTCGAATCCAGAACTGTAGGATTCCTTTCCCTACAACACGGTGCTTCATTCATAGGAGAAGCATTGATGTTTGGCCCCAGAGTGTGGGGATGTGAGGGGGCGGGGGGAGAGGGGACAGGTGGAGGTAGAGAAAGACTCTCCAGAGCTGCTGTGAAGAGAAAGTGACTGCTCTCAGGGAGCCCAGACTTCCCTGTCACCTCCCTGAAAGAGGCACCGGCAGTTTCTGAGGCTGCTGTTTCTTCATGGATTTTTAATAAAGATGATAAATGAGCCAAGCATTGATAAGAAAAGGCAATTGGTATTTGGGCTATGCATTGTTCTAGTAACATGTATTTTTCACTCTAGGCCCTAAGTGACTTTTTTTGTTAAAATGCCAGAACGGAAAGAAAGGTTAAATAAAATGAGTTTTTCATGGCAGAGTGTCAACCCAGGGGCCTCTGCAGGACGGGCTCCTCGGGCAGCCAAGCTGTGAGCCTGTCAGCTCCCCAGTGACAGCGCTGTAGAATGTCATGCAACAACACCTTTCTCCCAGCAAGAAGGCTACAGGAGGGATTCCCCAGGAAAGGCCTGGCAGGAATCTCAGTAGTTCCGCTCCTTGGAGGCCCAATCAGGTCTGAAGTCCCAGGAAAATGGTGTCAGCACCTGCAAGGTGGGCAGACAGGCAGAGCTGCCAGTGGCTGCTTGACCGGGTCAGTGCCCTGCATGGAGCCTGCAGCCCGAGAGGGTCAGGAGCTGAGCTCCCTGCTGGCTCTGAAGGAGGCTGCTCCCATGGGAGGGTCCAGAGGACTGGCAGAGGTCCATGTCCCCAAGAAGACCTGCTTAGTCCAGGCCTTAAAGACCCTGAGTACCAGTTGGTGAATTGCCTTCTAGACTCAGTGGTTCAGCCATGACCTATGAACCAGAAGGTCACAGTTCAATTTCTGGTCAGGGCACATGCCTGGGGTGCAGGCTCAACCCCCAGTATGGGGTGTGCAGGAGGTAGCCGATCAGTGATTCTCATCATTGATGTTTCTCTCTCTCTCCCTTCCTCTCTGAAATAAATAAAAATATATTTTAACAAATAGAAGGTTATATTAAGCAAATGTCCATGCTGTGATTTGAAAGGATGTTGTCTCAACTATCTTGTTCCATTCCATTGCATCTTATCCTGTCCCAACCCATCCCATTCCATGCTGTGCCATTTTATTCCATCCCATGCCTCTCTCTGCTTTAAGTCAGGGGTGGGGAACACCCGCCCCAGGGCCATATAAGGCCCAAATCATTTGGACTTGCCCTGCCAAGGCTTTAGGGGTGAGTTAAATCAATGTCTGACCAAATCCAGCAGGCTAATTTTTAAGTTGAAAATTTTGTATGGCCCTCAACTGATGTTATAAATATCCAAATGGCCTTTGGCAGAAAAAAAGTTCCCCACCCCTGCACCAGTCATGAGGGTGTACTTGGTTCCAGATCCTGTATCAAGACTTAAATCCCGGCCTTTATGAAGCTCTCGCTCTAATGGGAAATGAGCCGACAGTTACAGGGTGATGAAGACAATAGGTGGAGAGACCGGCCTTCCCCCTTCTCCCTCACATTATACCCAAGGAACAGAGGCAGCTGGAGGGGGAAGTAGGTTGGGGAAGGTTTCTTGAAGGTGATTATTGGGTTGAATTTTCAAAGGATGAATAGGAGTTTATCAGGCAAACAGCAAATCACTTGACTAGAGCTTCAATAGAACATGCTAGGTGCTGGTTCACACACCTGGCATTTTCCCTATTATAGCTCACTTACTCCTCATAACAGCCCGAGAGGGGGGGTGCTCGTCTCATCGCCATCACCTCCACTTTCCACACGAGGAAATAGAGGCACAGAGCGATCCAGTGTCGGTAGAGCTGGGGTTCAAACCCAGGCAGGCTGTGCTTCCATCTCCGTGCCCCAGGGCCGCTCTGGCAGGGCAGGGGGACATTGCAGCACAGAGGTGAGAAGTGGCCTTGTCCTTGATCATGCGGACAGTAATCAGGGGCTCCAGGGCTCACTCCTCCTGTCCTGCAGACACAGTTTTCTCCATGAAGTCTTGTTGACCCACGCTCTGCACCCTCGGTGTCACAGTGGGGCAGCAGGAACCAGGGTCACCCCCTTCCACCTCCAGTGTGCTCTCCTGCTGGGGGAGCTGGGGAATCCAGCAGCTTGTCCGCTGCTGGGGCTCCAGGCCAGGAAACTCTGAGCCTGGGCCCGACTTTCCATCGCCGCTGTATGTGGAGAAGGATGGGAAATGCTGCCTGGTTCCAGGCATGATGCGTGGCCATTCTGGCACACCCAGGCTCCAGCCACAGGGACAAGTGCTGTGTCCACCCACAACCCAGTCTCCACCCACACCCAGTCTCACCCTGCCTGACACCTTGGACATATGTGAAGCACGTGAGCTGGGGCATGTGCCAGCTCTCAACAGCAGGACTTAGCCATCCTTTCTCACTTGTCTTTTCCTAGAGAAAATTGAGAATCCCATCTCATCTGTTGTTACAAGGTATGGTCTTTTCTCGATTTTAGACTTAAGACTCGTCGTTGATTTAATAATAGTTTTTCAGAGGAAAAAGAAGAAACTACCACATTAAATGTACACATGACTGTAAGACTGATTGACATTTCAGGAACATTGACATGTAAGAAAGAAATGAGCATCTGAGAGTCTCGGGAATATGGCGTTTTCTAAAGCTGTTGTGGCTGTGTGAGGGCATCTGCTTGGGGGGCTGTGTGAGGAGCAGGGTGGTGCTGGCTGGCAGAGGCAGGGCAGCCGGTGGAGGTCCACATCTGTCCGGTCTGCCTCGGCCGCACCCAGCGTCAATCATGCAGGCCCACTTTGGGGACAATCCAGGTAGCTCCAAAGCACTCACCACTGAATTCATTCTTCAGTTGAGTTTAACAAATAATCAGCTCCCACTTCAAGCTGGAAAGTGTCAAGCTCAGCGGTCACAGGGATCCTCTGTGATCACCGGGAGCCTTGGCGCATCCTCTTGGAGGACGAGTGGTAATTGGAGCCTGAGGTGACATGAGAGCACCGGGCCCTCAGAGCCTCTGAGTCAAGGGGACTTGAGCTCTAATCTGGGCAACAGTAGATGCATTGCTTTGCCTCCCTGTGTCCCAGATTCTCCTTCTATGTAGTGAGTTTGCAAAACAATAAGTATAGCAGCTAACAGTCCCTGAGTGCCTTTATGCAAAGTGCTGAGGTCCCAGAAAACCTCATTGTATTGTTTGTGGATTCCAAGGAAATAACCTAGAGCCGTGGTCGGCAAACTGCAGCTAGCGAGCCACATGCGGCTCTTTGGCCCCTTGAGTGTGCCCTTTCCTAAGCCTTAGGAGTACCCTAATTACGTTAATAACAATGTACCTACCTATATAGTTTAAGTTTAAAAAATCTGGCTCTCAAAAGAAGTTTCAATCGTTGTACTGTTGATATTTGGCTCTGGTGACTAATGAGTTTGCTGACCACTGACCTAGAGGACTGGTGTGAAAGACGGGTTTATTAGGAATTACTGTGCTCACCTGCGCTGCCGACCATTGCTGTTGTTTTGCCACCACCCAGACTTTCCCAGCATAAGGTTTTGTAGAGAATAGAAAACAGGGCATGCGGGGGCAGGGGCACATGTATGAGATCAAAACACTAGCTGTTTACAATCCAGGCTCATACCTAGACACAGTTCCTTTTTGGCCGTTCTCGGACCAGTTTGCTGCCAGGTTTCCAAGTTCTCACAGCCCGCTCACAGATGGCCTTCACTGTATTCCCACAGGGTGGGCGGGGGAGTTGGAGCACGGGAAGGAGTCCATGTTACCATTTACCATACAGGTGCTTAGCATGTGCTATCCATTATTCTGCAAATCTTATCAATACTAGCTCATTTAATCCTCACAACAACTCTGAGAGTTAGGTACTGTTATTATCTCCACTTACCAGATGAGGTAATGGAGGCACAGAGCAGTTAAGTAATTTTTCCAGAGTTACACAGCTTGTAAATGGAAGGGATAAGAGCTGAATCCAGACTTTCTAGTTACAGTGTTCATGCTGTAACATAATACCCTCATTAATCATGAGGGGACTAGGTTAGAGCAATAATTATTTCATTTTAAAAAGCCACCATAACCCTGCTTGCAGGGAACTGGAGGCACCTCTCTGGCCTCCTGGGGTCCTTGAAACAGCTAGACTGGACAAAAGTTAATAAGGGTCATCTGGTGCCAACATCCTGGGATTGTCAGGAAAGACACAGGGTCAAGCACTGGGGCCTCACTGAGTCCCCTTACCCTCTGGAGCAGGCTGATGATGTGGCACCTCTTCTATCTAATATTTTTGAAATATTTGATCAACATTTATTTGTTGGGATCAGGGAGAAAACAGATTTTCTAGTAATAAAATCTATACACTTTTCTTTATTTTCCTTTTTAAGGCTATGATATGCTCTGAGCTTAACATTTGAGCTTATTTGGAGCTGTAGTTTCCTGCACATTTTTCCGTCCCTCCTAACTGCACAGCACCAGTCAGTCAGATTCTCTAAAGATAACGGTGGCTTACACTGACACATCATAAAATGCTCGTTCCCTGCAAACAGCACGATGTTCTGCTTTACTTCTTTTGGAAGTTCCATTGACTGCTGCTGCCAAGTTCAGGCTGCTGGTAGCGGGCATCATGCAAAGTTGGTGGCACTGTCTGCACTTGTACGGTGCTACTTCCACGTGCAAATTGCGAAAACCCTCAGTGGAGGCAGCAAGCTAGGGCCAGTGAGAAGGCTTATTTATTTATTTATTTTCCCTCAAGGGAACTATCTTGCACAGAAGTGAGACTGCCTCACTTTCCAGCAGTTATGTCTATTCCATAGTTGCCCATGGAAACCTGAGCGAACTGGTGGCATATTGCTGATGTACTCCTGCTTCTGCAGTCCCTACAGGTGGCAATCCAGGAGAATGTCAGGGCTGCCATGTACACAGTGCGGGGTGCGTATTGCGCAATTCTAGAGGAAAGCAACAAGGTGAATTGTGCAGTCTTATCCCCTGCACATACCGCCTGCTTGCTCAGATAGTTGACTTCATAACCCCATGATGGAGTCTCAGCTTTGCTTTGTACATTTACCCCAATTGCAAGGGAGCAGAAACCCTGGGTTCATCTCTGCTTCTACCTCACTGTGTGTCCTTGGGCAACAAATGCCTCTCCTTTCTTTGGGTCCTAGTTTCTTCCTTTAAACCTAAAATGTTAACACAAGGTGACCTTATAGGTTCCATCAGCTACTAGTACATGTCATTGATTTGCTTTATCCTTGAACTTGGCACTGATGGTCTGCTGATTTCTGGTTTGGCTTATGTCTGATCTAGGTTATAGGGCTGCAAGGACATGAAAGTAAACCAGATTAACGCTCAGGTGTCCTGCTCTGATTCTCTCAGATCCTAGCCTTTTCTGTTATAAGCTGGGATTCTTTGGAGAAGAGTCCATCTCCTTGAGAAAGGGTCTGCTTGGTCCAGCGTAGGTGCCACCCTAACTAGGCTGTTTCATTTGACCATGGAGCCTATCCCTTGATCTGAGGAAGCTCTGGCTGAGGTAGGCATACCCTTGCAGGAAGCAGTGACTGTTGCCTTTATGCTCTGGGAATTCCGTTAAGGAAATGAGGAAAGTCTGGTAGGGCGCGTCCTTGGTGGATGTATTAGTTTCCAACGGTTATTGTAGCAAAGTACCACAGAGTGGGTGGTTTTGAACAATAGAAATCCTTTTCCAGTTCTGGAGGCTGGAGGTCCAAAATTAAGGTATCAGTAGAGCCATACCTACTGATATGGTTCTAGGGAACAATCCTCTGAAGGTTCTGGGGAAGAATCCTTTCTTGTTTCTTCCTGGCTTCTGGTTGTCAGGAGTCCCTGGTATTTCTTGGCTTGTAGATGCATCACTCCAATCTTTGCCTCCATCTTCACATGGCCTACTTACCTGTGTGTCTCTTCATCTCTGTTTTCTCTTCTTATAAGGACACCAGTCATTGGATTAGGACCCACCTCAATCCAGTGTGACCTCATCTTAACTAATTACATTTGCAAAGATCCTATTTCCAAATAAAGTCATGTTCTAAAGTTTACATGGACATGATTGGGGGGGGGGCGCATTATTCAATTCAGTACAGTGGGCCATCTGGGCTCCTAGTGCTCAGATCATTGCTGGTGTAATTCTCCTGGAATCTCTCATGGATGCCACCACAGGTCTGAAGTCTAGAATCTTTTTATTTACTCTCTTTAGAACTGTAGGATGCTTGGTGCCAATCTCTTGACTTCTCTCCTGTTCTCCAGGACTCTTAAAGACCACTGAAAAGGGTCTGGTCCTTCACTGGCAAGTTCTCACAGTGCCCTGAATTCATCTAGGGCAGGAGGTGTGCCTTGTGTATTTATCTAAGAGCCCTCTTGCATTTTCTTCAAACACCTTGGGCTTCTGTGCATTTGTCATCCAACAGGTAGGTATTAAGAGCCTACTCTGTTCCAGGCATGTGCTAGCCCTGGGACAGCTATCTGCATGGGAGCTGTTGTATCCATGGTGGTTGTAGCCTCTAAAGAAGTAGACATACAGAGAGGTGATACATTGTCAAACAGTGATAAGCCCCGTGAAAGAGGAGTCATGGGAGGTGGGGGAAGACAGATAGGGAAGGGAGGGAAGTCCTCTCCCATGCCAATGATTGTTCAATGCTTAGCATTAGGTTAGAGTCTAGACCAGGGCGTTCATAATCCAGTGACTCCCAGCTCCAGGCAGGTATCTTGGTTGCAGGTTCAATCCCCAGCCCTGGTCAGGGCACAAGAGGGAGGCAGTCAATTGATGTGTCTCTCTTATGTTGATGTTTCTCTCTCTCTCTCTCTCTCTCTCTCTCTCTCTCTCTCTCCCTCTCTCTCTCTCTTTCTCTCCCTTCCACTCTCTCTAAAAAAAATTTAATGGAAAAATATACTCACTCCCCGGGTGAGGATTAATATATATATTTACCCACACCATGGGGACACTGGAGTCCCTGACAGCTGACTAGGGTCTCCACTCGGTCCCCAGGGCCACCATCATTAGCTGGTGCTAAGGCAGGATCTGCTCTGACATGCCTCTGACAGTGAGCGTTATCCAACATGAGGCTGTTTGGTGCTTTTCAACCTTTTAGAGCCCAGGAAGACAGGTGAGGAGGAAAGAGGTTGGCTCCTGGTAACAGATCAGCATGGATACGTGATTTTTTTCCCCGAGTAATTTAACTTCCCTGAGTTTTGGTCTCCCCTCAAGAAACGGAGGACACTCTTGCCCACCTCATAGCCTTCTAGTGAAGATTCAGTGAAGTAAACCATGTCACATAGCTGATGCCCACAAATATCAGCTCAGGTCCAATCACTTATAAGTAAGACTCCACAAGACAGTACATGTGGTTGACCAGGGAAGCTTCTGAAAGCCTTCGCTTGGCACCTAATAGATGCTCAATAAAAGTTTGTGGCCAGAGGGGGCAATGTAGCAAAGGGCTGCCTGTCTTTGGGGTCTCAGCAGGCCCCGAGCTCTGAGTGTCCAGAGTAAGTGGGAGCTCTCTCCTCCCTCTGGCACTGAATGCCCTCTCCCTCTTCCTCTCTTCCTTACAGGACTTCCAGGCCTCTGCAGGGTGGGGGCGGGGAGGTGGGAAGGTTTCTGCCCGAATGTGTTTGGAGGTGCAGAAGCTGTCCCTGGCTGTCTTTGCCAGGCACAAGACTAAATCTGTTGGAAACAATGGGGTGCAGGAATCACTTTGCAGAGAATAATTGGATTTCCCCCAAACAAACGGAGCAGGTTTAAGTCGGAGCACAGAGTCCAGGTGAGTTTTGTCACAGAGGAGGCCTGCTAGGCTCACGTTTTTACATGCCCGCTCCTGGGCGATGCTATCGTGGTCTGCGGTCTGACTTCCAAGCACTGGAGCGTGGATTAAGCTGCGGTGGGGGAAGATAAGAGCCCTGTTCCTGGCAAATGTTTACACCATGTCAGGAAAACGCTCCTGAGTTGGATCTGATAAAAGAGGCCCCTGCCAGAGAGGAGCCGTGTCCTTGGCATTTGCTTGGCGTGGATGGTGTGGCGGGCAGGGGTTACAGGGGTGTAGCCTGTCGACTCTGCCTTTTGCCTTCCCCAGCAGCCAGAGCTCCTCCCAGGAGAAGAGGTCTTTGAGAGCAGCTCCCCCTTAGCATCTTTGAGTCTCGGTTTCCACATCTGTAACATGACAATCATGATATACACTTCACTGGGTTGTTGGTAGGATTTCATGCCACATGGGTTCAAAGAGCCTAGGCGGGTGCCTGTGAGGGGGTTCAAGGGTTATGACCTTCCTGATCAGCAGGCTGCTCCCTCCTCGCTGCCTGCTCCTTCCAGAGCCCTCACCCCTCTGCTGGGAGACCACAGGCTCAGACAAACACTGTGGGCAACGGGGCCGTGCAGGCCTCAAATCTGGCTATTCTTGCCTCCCCATTAACACCATCTTTGTGGAGGGCCTCTACAGGAGAGATGGATGTGGATAAGCCACGTGAGGGAACCAGCCACACTTCTCACAACACAGCTGCTGGGAGAGCTCCAGTTCTCAAAGTGCATCCCATGGAACACCAATGGAGTTTCGAGGGTACATGCACTTGAAAATACTATTTTAAGGATGACCTAACTATATTAACCATACTAAAGGCGCTATGATACCTTACAGTAAGAAAGCCTGGGTCTCTTTCAGGGTGTCCCAAATAAATTGGATCACAGAAGACCCCAAACTCCACCCCCCCCGTCCCCGCCCAATATAACACCTGCTAAGAGACACAGATTGTGTCTTTCATGGAAGGCACATTGAAAAACACTGTAGAATCAGATAGAGGTGCTTCTTGAGATATTTTAGACCACAGCACCCCTGAGCCCACCTCTGTCCCACCACTCACTGCTGACCCCCATATCTCTGCGGCCCCCTCTCCTCACAGAGACTGTGCTTCCTCTAGAATCCAGCTGCTCTCGGAAAAGAGACAGGGCTGATGGGCAGTCGGGCGGCGTTTGGGGGTGGGTTGGGGCAGAGGGGAGCAAGCTGCCTGGGAAGATAGCTAAGGCAGGGCATAGGGCAGGAATGGAAGCCCTGGCCACAAGCTTCAGCTCTAGAGATATTGCTGTCGCAGGGAATGCGTAGCTCTTGCAATAGAGGGGGCAGATGAACCTGAGCTGAGGGGCAGAGGCGGTGACAGCAGTGGGGTGGTGACACAGAGAAATCCACTCACCCTAGGTGACTTCCACTGGCCCCTCGCCAACAGATCCTTTCGTGGTTCTGAAGTGCGGAGCAGGGGCCAGCAGTGCAGAGGGAGAGCCGTAATCAATGTATAATTACAACGTATCAGGCAGGCAGAGCCAGCCGGCTGTGTCTGGTGAGGCACATTCTCCAGTGCTCCCTTAGGGATGTGCTCATGCATTTCTAGGAGCTAAATGGATTTCTGGACCACATTTGTGGACTTGCAATCAGGGACATGGCAGGCAACCTTGGCATCCAGCAGCGAGCGGATGCAGCTGAGCAGAAAGTGAAACTTAAAAGGGGGACTGATAGAAGGGCTCAGGAGGGGGCAGAAGTTAGCAGGGCCGCTTTGGGCGGAACCCCGGGGACAGACAGTGCAGGGGCCTGCTGTTCCTTAGCCTTCTGCATTTCTTCCTTCTGCTAAGGGCCTTCCATGGGTCTCTCCTATTTCTTCTTTCAGTGACTTTCAAAGGCATTTTCCATCTCTGAGCCATCCCTCCTCTCTCCTCTGTGGATCCTCTGGCTGTGGATTCTGGGAGGGGCAGGCAGGGAGGGGGTAATGGAGGCCCTGGCTGCAGCCACGCTCCGGGTGGGGGTGGGGGGGCGTTAGGGGGACTGTGTATATGGGCTTAGTGGGGTGGTGTCTTATTCCAGCAGTGCTTGGCCCTGGGTGCTGGGTCAGGAAGGCAAAGTACACATAGTCAGCCTGAAATCCAGGCAGCAGGCAGAGGGCCTGCTCAGGACCTCAAGTGCCAGCTCTGGCCGGGGCATAGGAGGAAGGCCCCAATCTGGTCATGGGGAGAGGTATAAAAAAAGAATCCTGGCCGATGTGGCTTAGTTGTCTGAGCTTCAACCTGTGTATCAAAAGGTTTCTGGTTTCATTTCCAGTTGGGGCACATATCCAGGTTGTGATCCCTAGTTGGGGTGCATACAAGAGGCAGCTAATCAATGTTTTTCTCTATGTCTCTCTCTCTCTCTCTCTCTCTCTCTCTCTCTCTCTCTCTCTCTCTCTCAAAAACAAAGGGGGGGGGGAGGAAGAAGAAAAAAGAAAGAGGAACCAGGCAGAACTTCAGGGTGGTTCTCAAACTGGAGAATCCCCTGGAGGGCCTGTTAAAAATGTGGGTTTCTTTGTAGTTGCCTAGGTAGGAAGTAGGGCTCCAGAATTTGTATATCCAGCAGGTTCCCAGGTGATGCAGATACTGTTGGTCCTGGGTCAATAGCTTGAGAACTAACTGTTCTGAACTATTACAAGTAGGCAAAGCACAGAGCTGATTGGAGGGGTGGGGGTGGTAAGCCCAGGCCCCTGGTGCTGTGCTGGCTTCGGAGTTGCTAATGATGGGTGCAGCAGCCTGTCTGCCCAGAAGGCCATCGTGTGAGGAGTGGTGTCTCCTGGAAGCTGCTGCTCTGGAGTGGCTCAGGAATGTGGGTGGAGGTGGAGGCCTGGGGATGAGCGAGGCTTGTACTTGGTTATTTAATCAAGGAGGCTCTTGTATTCACTGAGAAAAGCCAACAGAATCCGGTGGAGGCTAGAATGTTGGGTCCAACTCTGGCCAAAGGCAAGTTCTCTAAATCCAGGCGAGGGGTCTCTGGGAATTGCTCTGTTTAGTGGGATCTCAGTTCTCTCCAGTTCTGTCCACAATAAGACCTCGCCTAACGAACCTTTACTGGGAGCCAGGCTGCGTCTAAATTGCTTCCTCATATTTAATTCTAACGATGAGGCTCTCCAAGGTTAAGTAGCTTGCCCAGGTCTCACAGCCGTACCCTGTTTTCCTTTCTTCAGCAGTCATTTACTCACACCTACTGTCCATCGGGCCCTGCGCTGGGCACAGGAAGCTGGCATGGCCCTCCGGAAGCCTCTGGCCCACCTAAAGCATTGAAGCATAAGCACCATGTGCACACCACGTTGACATTACTGTCAACATCTGAATGAAGAGTTATGGGGCCAGGGTGGGCCTGGCTAACCTTCTCGGGGTCCCAGGGTCCTTGTCACAGTTTGGCTCTGGCAGGTGAGTGAGGCAAGTGGCCACAGCTCTCACATGACACAGACGGCTCAGAAACTCCTGAGACCCAGCTTCCTGCCAGAGGCCCCACTGGCTGCTTTCTCCTCTTCCTCCTTTTTGGTGAATGCATTTGTAAATATGCCATTTTCCTTTTCAGAAGTTCTTGTTTCAGTCCAGGAAATGAGCAGTCACAGCAACTATATCCACCGACTTTTCCAGTACCTTCAGCCTGCTCTGTCCTCACCAGGGCCATGAGCTGTAACGGCCTCCCAGGCAGGGATGATGCACCTTTAATGCTGAGGAAGCCTAAAGCAGCGGTTCTCAACCTGTGAGTTGCGACCCCTTTGGCGGTCGAACGACCCTTTCACAGGGGTTGCCTAAGACCATCCTGCATATCAGATATTTACATTACGATTCATAACAGTAGCAACATTCCAGTTATGAAGTAGCAACGAAAATAATTTTATGGTTGGGTCACAACAGGAGGAACTGTATTTAAAAGGCCAGAAGGTTGAGAACCACTGGCCTAAAGGGTCAGAGGTCTTGGAAACTGCTGGGCTTTGCTAATGTGGACTCCCTGCCTTAGTGATGACCTCTGGCCCCAGTGGTTCTCCGGGTGGAAGTCAAGGCCTGGCATTCGCAGAGGACAGGCTCCGGCAGCGGTCCTGAGGCCAGCGGCCCCTCTTCTCCAGGACCTGGTAGGAACACTTTGCTCTCTGACAGACTCTGTTGCATAAGAAAAAAGAACCAAGTTGGCCCACATAGAAATAAACAGCAACTTTATTTAGTTTACTTCGCTTCAGAGAGAAAGATATAGTGTTGTGCTGACCCACTTTTTAAAAAAGTTTATGTTTTTCTTTATATAAATAAATGAATTCATTATAAAGCATTTGAAAAAAAAGATTTTTGGAGTATTTCCTTTCAGGCCTTTCCCCTTGTATAGAGTTTTGTTTTTATACCTATAGTCGGGCCACCCTCTAAAATGTTCCCTTGCCTCCAGAAAAGGTTCAGTCCCCTTCATTGTCCATCCCCACTGGGCACTGCCCACTCCCTCCATGGTATTTATTGCAATTAATAACAATTACATCTATATTAGGACAGCTATGTGCTTATTTGTCTGACTTCTCTAGATCTGCATTGTTCAAGATGGCCGTCACTAACCACGTGGGGCTATTTAATTTACATTAAATAAACTGAAATAAAATTAAAAATTCAGCTTCTTGTTCAGTTGCACTAGCTACTAGTACATTTCAAGTGCTCAAAACCACAGGTTCAGAACTGTTTTGTTTCAGAAAGTTCTGTTGGACAGCTCTGCTTCAGACCATCCTTTCCCATGCACACGGGAGTGCCAGGCCCATCTTTACCTTGTGTAATGAAATATTCCATACACCTGGAATCTGAGAATCTAGTGAAACTTTGGAAATGCTTTATTTCTAAATTATGGGAGGGAGGAGAAGAGGGAGAGAGAGATGGCAGGAAAAAGGAGGGAAAGATAGGAGAAAGTTCTAGAAGAGCTGTGTGGAGGCGTGATAAGAGAATGGCTTGGGGATTGCTCAGTTCTAGGCCCCACATGACTAAGAGGTTAGTCAAGGGTTCCCCAACTGCAGGATGCCAAAAATAATGTGTTATTTGGAAAGCTGTGAGGTCCTCGTGTCTTTCTATAAGGGAACCCAAGCTTGTAGTCCCTGGGAAACAGGCACCATCACCCTGCTTGTCCAGGTGACTGGAGCCCAGGAAGGTTTAGAAACTGTCATATTGTCTAGACTCGAGACTCTGCACTCTGTGGTCCCACCTGGCCTGAGACCACCTGTGCGGCTCCCCCAGGAGCTGAGAGCTGAGCACTCCCTGCTTCTGTGTCTTTGCTGTGGGTTCACCCTATAATGCAGGTTAACCCTATAATGCAGCTGATTCCCTGCTTCCCCGGGCTGCCATTCGTCTTGTCTAGTCAGCAAAGCCTGCTTTTTCAGTAGCATCCGCTACTGCATTATGTGAGTCTTCCTCTCCCCCAGCTAACCCAGATCTGGACTGGCTCTGAGCTGGGCATGTTGAGAAGGCAAATCAGCCAGGATGGGCCCTTACCTTGTTTCCCCACCATGCTTCAGGGTAGACTGAATAAGGAAGGCGAGTCCATAGGATATGTACGTGGGCTGGGCTCTGCTACAGGGGGAGGGCAGGGGGAGAGGTGATGCATGGGTCCCACCCATCCCCTGGGTTTGTAAGCAGAGCAGTTCAGAGAAGCTAGTGACCTAGAAACCACCCTGTAAATAAACACGACATGTATGCAACAAGGAGAAGGAACTGGGAATCACTGGAAAGAGTTGTAAGCCAGCAACTTGGCCAGTGGGTATCACACTGAAAGGTCAGGGTGGAGAGGAGAGTGAAGAAGAAATCTCAAGGGCCAAGGGAGCCTTTGCGAGAGTCAAGTTCTGGCTCAGAACTGGGATCGCATGTTCCATTTCAGTTGTTCTCAACCTGTGGGTCGCCAACCTGTGGGTCGCGACCCCTTTGGGGGTCGAACGACCCTTTCACAGGGGTCGCCTAAGACCATTGGAAAACACATATATAATTACATATTGTTTTTGTGATTAATCACTATGCTTTAATTATGTTCAATTTGTAACAATGAAAATACATCCTGCATATCAGATATTTACATTATGATTCATAACAGTAGCAAAATTACAGTTATGAAGTAGCAATGAAAATAATTTTATGGTTGGGGGTCACCACAACATGAGGAACTATATTAAAGGGTCGCGGCATTAGGAAGGTTGAGAACCACTGATTTAGATGGAAGCAGCCTCTTAAAGGAGCCCACACACATGGGACAGATTACCAGGGGTGGGCAAACTTTTTGACTCGAGGGCCACAATGGGTTCTTAAACTGGACCGGAGAGCCGGAACAAAAGCATGGATGGAGTGTTTGTGTGAACTAATATAAATTCAAAGTAAACATCATTACATAAAAGGGTACGGTCTTTTTTTTTTTTTAGTTTTATTCATTTCAAACGGGCCGGATCCGGCCCGCGGGCCGTAGTTTGCCCACGGCTGGATTAGCCCCACATGCAGTGTTGGGCACCAACGTAGAGGAAGATGCCTAAAAAAGCAAATCAAGCCATTGCGGTCACCTGAGCTATCAGTTAAAATTAGGTTCAGCAGTGAGTTGACTGAGGACCCAGGGTAACAGTGGCTTAAGCAGGACAGAAGTGTGTTTCTCTCTCACACATTTAAGATATCTGAGGCTGGTGTGGCGGTTCCAGTATCAGGGGCCCGGACTCTTTGTAGCTTATTGCCGTCATCCTCAACATAAGCCTTCCAATTTGTGGTCCAAAATGCCTGCTCTGGCTCCAGCCAGCAGGAAAAAAGGAAGGGGAAGAAGGGCACATCCTTCCCTTTAAGGACAATCCCTGGAAGTCACTCATAGCACTTTCTCATACATCCTATTGTCTAGAACGTAGTCACATGGCCACATCTAGCTTTAAGGGAAGCTGAGATAGACAATCTTTCTTTTTTTTCCTGAATAGTCACGTACCCAGCCATCATTTGGGTGTTCTAACTAGCAATCTCTGCCACAAGAGCTATTATGAAATGCATTATCATGAATGAGAGTATAGATGAAGCATCGGTTGTCTACCAGGAAAACATCTATCATGATCAGCCAAATGCTTTTGTATTTGTGTTGAATCTTCTGCTCTCAGCATCGAGATCTGTTTATTGAATTTACAGTTACTGCCTTGGATGGGAGACTTTTAGCATGCGAAAGCAGAGCTGGGGAAAGTGATAAGTTGTTTATGTGTTTACTCTTTGTGTGCCTGCCACTTATTGCGATTCAAAACTTGTTTAGATGTGCCATCATTATGAATGGGGGGAGAGATGATTTCGTACACGTGGCCTGGAGGCCTTCAGAGGAACCTGCTTCTGTCCAAGGGGGAGGTTTCTGGGCCAGCGGCCCCAGGAGGTCCGAATGTCAGACAGAGTGGAGGCTGCAGAGACGCTCCTGTGAGCAGAGTGGCAGGGACCAGAGGCTCTAGCTGGACAAGAGTGTGTGTTGGCTGGAACAGTTTTGTCTTAGCTCTTGGTGCCTTGCCTATTGGGTGTTGAAGAGATACTACCTTGAGACCTGGGGAGCCAGGGCTGCCTCTCTCCCTGTACTCCTGCCTCTTGCAGTCCCAGGAGGGTGTGCCGCGCAGTGCATGGCGACTGGGAGTAAGGACAGGGTTAATTGGAAGGGTCAGCTTGTGCTCTCTTCTGTAACTGAGCCGTTTAAATCCTTGGAGCTTGCAGTCAGTGCTGGTTTTATCTGGGTAACCATCAACTAGGTGCCCCCCATGTCACACGGTGATTTGTAATGAGGGCAACTTCTGAGGGTCTGGGATGTGAGAAATGGAAAAGGTCTGTCTTGGCATCTCAACACCATGGGGCTGGGGTCCCCAAACTCTTCCCACCCAAGGAGCACCCTGGGCTTCGTCTGGAACTCAGAGTTGAAAGAAAGGGCCTGGAGTCCTGGCTGTCACCTTCCCACTGATTGACTCTGGGGAGTGGAGGAGGGGGGGTTGTTCCAGGCAATGGGAAGAGCACGTGCAGATGCCTTCCTTCGTGAGTGAGTGTGGTGTGTCCCAGGGGTGGCAGGCAGAGCATGTGGGGCAGGATGAGAGGCTGCGAAGACCCTGAATGCCATGCCAAGGAACTGGGCTTTCTCTGGGGGGCAGTGGGGAGCCTCCACCGAGTTGAGTGTCGGCTGGGGAGAGAGAAGATCGGGTCTGTGTTTATACTGCTCACCTGGTGCAGCCCGGAGAGGGGCTCGAGTATCTGGATGCAGGGAGACCTGGGAGGACCCTGAGGACCGTGGAGCAGGGGCTCGAAGCTACTGTGGATGAACAGGAATGTGTTTTATGGAGCAGCTTTCCACAAAGGTATTGGTGAGAGCTTCCCTGCGGCCTGGGGTAACAGGGTTGCCTTCCTCGGTTTGTGGAGTGGGAGGCATGCCTGGCAGCTACACAGAGGCCTGGGTCATGGTCACCACCAAAGGCTGGGTGAGAAGAGCGGTAGGCCTTCGGGCTAAGCAGCTCCTGCTGGGAGAGCCATCTGGGTGCCCTGGCCTCATTGTCTGCAGTGAGCTTTGAGTGCTCTTCCCATCGCTTACTGCCTGGAGCCTTGCCCAAGCCTAAAATTGCACCAAGCAGGAAATTTGGTGGCTGCCCTCCAGCCTTCAGGAAAGGATCCATCTCCCCCTGAACTAGGAGAGGCTGGAGGACGTGGGTCCTGCCCCTGGAAGGGGCTCACGCCTAGGGCCTCGATCCAGCAGCAGTGCCTGTGGGTTATTGTGCACCTACTGTGGTGGGCACAGGGCTGAATACTTTCTGTACATTTTCTCATTTAATCGGCACACCAGCTCCACAATGCGGGTATGATTATTCTTATCTTTCTTATTAGTCAGTTTAAAAGTAGAGGCTAAGCTACCTTTGTGTTTGAAAATATATACTACACATGTAATGTGCACAAAAACCTGAGTAAGGTTTGTTTACTTCCTCTCCCTCCATATTACAGCTGGGAAGGTAGATGTTCAGAGAGGTGAAGAGAGCTGACCAAGACCACTTAGCTAGAAAGTGGTAGAGGTAGGATTTGAACCCAAACAGCTTAATGCTTAACCAGTTTACTCCATCATCTCTTCTCACCACCCCAGCTCTTTCTCTTTGAAATTGGCTTGACTGCTTTTCATGACAGGTGTGGTAGGAGTTATTTCTTGGCATGTGAAAAGTAAGTAATATGTGGTGCTTTCCTCATCCATGTATTCTTTCATTCATTCATTCATGTATTCATTCATTCACTCATTGAAAAATCGTTAAGTGTGTACCAGCACTGTGCTCCTGGCTGGGATGTCTAGGATGGGGTCTCTGCCCACTAAGAGTTCATGGCTTGGAGAGGAGATAGATATATAAAGAAATGCTAAGATTTCACGGAAGGAGGAGAGCTAAGGGGAGGAAGCCCAGGTTGCTATGGTAGCACAGAGGTGGCCTATCTGGTAGGGTAGAGAGCGTGAGGAAAGCTCTAATAGGAGGTGGATTTGAGCTAGATGAGCTGTTTCCACACTGGTGGGGTAGGGGGTTGTGCCACTGCAGGAAGGCCTTATATGTCAGGCTAATGGATTAAGACTTGATCCTGTAAGCCTTGGAAAGAAGGGAAGAATTTTAAGTAGGGAGTAGCATGAGGAGGTCTGTGGCTTAGAAAGACTACCCTGGTGGAGGCTGGCTTGGAGAGGGTAAGATTAAGGATCAGGAGCCCAACTGGGAAACTTCTGGAACAACGCAGGTGAGGAAGGCTGTAGGTGGAAACTAGCACAGTAACGGTGGCAATGGAGGTGCAGTTCCAGGAAGATCTGGTGACGGATTAGGCATGGGAAGGTGAGAGAGAGGGAGGAGTGGTGATGATTTTGAGTGAAACATGCATGGAAATGCAGGCAATTTCTCAGGGGGAGGCAGGCTGCCCCTGTTTGGGGAGGGAGGGTGAAAGACCATGTAGGTAGAGAGCGTGATGGTGAAAAACATTGGCAGCCACCATATCACACTCTTAATTTCAGCCAGTGGGGACACTGCAGCCTTAGGATTGGGTGTGGGCAAGTAAGGAAGCCTGCAGTTTGTCTCTGTTTAATCAGGAGCCTCTCTATATGACCACATTTCTGTTTTCCAAAGTGGCGATCTATTCTTTGGAAAAGAGAATTGTACCAGTGCACAAACCTTTTAGCCAATCGGATACGTTTTATAGGGTTACTAGAGACTGGGAGAATTTTCCAACCCATTTCCCCTCTGCCCATTCAGAGTCTGAGTACACAGCACTGCCCATTTCGGCCTTTCAGGCAATTACAAGTTTCTGTCTGGGCCCTCGAAGACCTGCTTTCTGACACATTTCTGAGTTGATATGTCGTCATGATCAGGAAGAGTCACATAGAAGTGCTGTCAGGTCTTTCAGTGCTTGTGGAGGGTACCGTTTTGAAATGTACATTTCCTTTGAGGTGACAGGAGAGTCGTAAAGCCACATGGCAGTCACAGAGCAGGCCAGGGAAGCCCGCAGAAGCCCAGATCAGAACCAGGTTTCAGGGCCAATTGTGAGAGCCCCACAGTGCAGTCCCAGAACTGCTAATGTGACTGCCACGACCCCAAGCTTTCTAACAAAACTTCGTAATTAAACAGGGAATGGCAGCGACTCATATCAGCAAGCCATCGCTTTCAGCTCTTGGAACACTTCAGTGCTCGTACAATGCATATAGACAAAGCAAACCCAAACTACCCGGGTGCTCTGGGCACACCATTGTCCTAGCACCAGGGATGTAGGAGTCGCAAGTTTCCATAGCAACGAGGCAGAGAAACTGATCTCAAACCTTCCAGGGCCCTTTGCCAAGGTTATAAGGACACTGTCTAAGCCCTGGAGATGATGAAACTGACTATCTCTGTCTTTGAAATATTGACGTGGAGGTGAGGAAGAGGTTCTTTTTTGTTGTTTGTTAATCTTCACCTGATAATATTTTTCCATTGATTTTTAGAGAGAATGGAAGGGAGGGGGAGAGACACAGAGAGAGAAACATTGATGTGAGAGAGAACCATCGATTGGTTGCCTCCTGCACTCAGGGCTGGGGATCAAGCCTGCAACTGAGTTACATGCCCCTGACAGGAATCAAAGCCGGGACCCTTCAGACCCCCCCACCCCCACCCCCAGGGGCCAGCTTCCCTCTGTGTTCCCAGCAACCCACTGTTGCAGCTGCTTGGCCTTCCACTGCTGAGGCTTGGTCCTCAGGGGCCTGCTGAGGGGAGGGTGTGAGGCTTCTCCTTGGCGAGCCGGTATCTCCATCTGACTTGCCTGCGATCTTCCTGCAGGAGGTTGTGAGCAGTGAGCATGTGTCAGGATAGCTCTTTGGAGCGGTGACCAGGCTGAGGGACAGCTTCTTCATAAGAGAACTCTGGGCTTGGCTCCAGCTCTGGGCTTATATGGAAAGTCCTGGAAGGAGGGCGTGGTCTGAGCATCTCTCTCCGGGAGGCTTGTATCCAGGACAAAAGTGAAGGGAGGAGCAAGGAGGAAAGGAACATGGCTCCACTGCTGACTGAGACACACTTGTGGGCAAGAGGTACTCGGGGAGGAGAAGGGCCTCTGGTCCGTCTTGAGCCCTTGAGCGGGAGAGAGCCTTGGGTGGCAGAGCTGAGGGCAGAACCACACGCCGAGGATGGGATTGTCCTCAGCACCAGGCCCCACGAAGATCAGGTCGCACAGCACGCGCTTGTTAATGACGGAATTCATTCATTTTGCATGTTTTGAGCGCCTGCTCCCTGCCAGGCACTTGTCTAGCTGGGGGATATAGCAAGAGAACAAGACGGTTAAAGCTTTGCTCGCAGGAAGCCTACATCCTGGGGCTGAGTGGGCAGTGGGAGGCAGGGCCCCCAGAGCTCTGATGGTAGGAGGAAGGGGAAATGGGGGATAGGCCAGCGTTTATTGGAACCTTTGGCCTTAGGTGGTCTGGCATTGCTGTCCAATGGGGATAATGCCAGGAAATTAAAGAAAGCAAAGACAGGAGTGAGGAGGGGAGACCCGCACACCTACAACGTGTGGGTAGGGGGCTGGAAGCCTTCTGTATGGTGTCTCCTGTATCCTCCCAAAGACCCAGCGAGGCCCTCTTTATTATCACCATTTATAGATTCCCCGAGAGGGTGAGCAGCCCGCCCAAGGCACACATCTTGGAAGGCAGGGTTCCCCTCAGGCCAGGAGGACATCGTTCCACTGGGAAGGGGAGCTGTGAGGTCTCCAGAGGAGGGCCTCCGTTTCTAGGGCCCTAGGGTTGCTGTTTCCAGCAATAAAATATTTGCCTCAACTGCTGACACGGGAAGGTGCCGGTGACACCCTGGCCTCTCCCACCCTTCGGCCCAGCAACTCAGCCGGCGACCGAATAGGACAGGTGCCCCGGGGTGTAGGCTGAAATGGAAGCGCAGCTGGAGGAGCAGCTTGGCCCAGCTGCTGCTGCAGGACATTGGGCCTTTCTCCCCCAGTGGCCTTCTGTCCCCAACCGTGGCCCTGGGTGGTGGCTGTGGGGTGGGCTGCGCTGCCTACAGCACCTGCCTTGGGCTCAGAGCCGGTGTGGTCAAGGTGACACAGCAGGTTTGATTTCCAGCTTGCTTTTTTCCAGCCCTAAGCCAGTGTCCCAGACTCCCATAATTTCATCATGAGCAAAACGAGGCTGACCGTCACAACAGCACAGGACTGTGACGAGAATGAGAAGAATAAGACTGGCAAAGCACTCAGCAGTATCTGGCATCTAGTAAATGCTCAATAATTGGTAGCTATTCTGATTGTTATTATATTATATTAGTATCAGATGAAATGTGGTCGTGGGCTGGGCTGTAAGGCACAGTTTATCCCGGGGGTTGAGTCGTATTTCCCCAGGATGCACAGGGCAAGGAACCTTACAGCCGATAGAGACTTTATGGCAGAAGATTCTAAACTTCCTTGTCATCAGACCACCTAGGAGCTCATTAAAGGTCCAGGCTATACTCCCCCCCATTCCCTCCTCCCTCTCCAGAGATTTTGATTCATGGGTCTGGAGTGAGGTCTTGATTCTGCATTTTTAATAAGATTCTGAAGTGGTTCTGTTGCAGGAAGTCCAAGGGCAATGTTTTGGGCAGCACTGCTTTCTAAGCTGTTTTCTTCAGCCCTGCCTAAAGGCTGGCTCTCCTTCGCGGCTGCCATGGCCAGGCTATTTCTGTCTAATCACCAGGAGCTGTCGCCTCAAATCGGGCTCCTTTTCCCGGGCAGCCCTGGAGACACGCGGACAAATCCTTTCTCCTCGCTCCCTGTCTAGACACCATGCTGACCTACAAAAGCTTTTCTCCTTATAAAACATGATCACCTGTCTCCCGGCGACCACATTTTTCAAACTCTCTCCCGAGAAACATGGTTAGAAAAGAGTTTTTGTTTTTTTTTTCTGACTTGGGAATCTGTCGTAAAAGTGTTCCAAAGGTGCAATGCATTTGCTTTTATTGGTCTATTGAACAGATTCCCTAGCAAATGTAGAGTAGGGTAGCTGAGTAGTTAAACATACAGACTGTGGCACTGGACAGCCTGGGTTTAAATTATACTTCTGCCCCTTATTAGCTGTGTGATCTTGGGCAAGTTACATAACCTCTCTGTGCCTCAGTTTCCTCATGTTTGTAACAGAACTAACAGCAACGCCTATCCCATAGAGTTCTTGTCAAGATTGGCTGAGTTAATATGGATAAAGCACTTACAGTGTCTTCATCATAGAGAGCAAACTGTAGCTGCATGCCACCACCTGGACACATCCAGGGAGTGTGGACATCGCAGACATTTCAGGAAATTAAATGAGAATCTACGTAATGGTGCTGACTGTCTTCAGCCAAGCTCTGTTGTTTCCCGACATAGAAGTCTGCCTCGAAGCACCGCTTTGAGAAGCAGGAACGAACAAGCCAATATAGTGATGGAAGAAGCCATGTCTGTGGCCGCCATGTGTGAAGCTGAATTTCATTTTGGTCAAACCCTATTAGCAAACCCCGGCCAGCCTTCTCTTTGCAGAATCACTCTAGCTGCGATCTAGGGGGCATGCAGGGGCCAGGGGACTATTTTTTGTCTCAGTCTTTATTTCTAAGATATGGACTTGCTTCAGATCTTGGTTTCCTTGATGACAGAAGAAGAATCTGAGGTAATGAAGGGAGGTATTAGCAGTGGCCAGGCGGCAGTGTCCATCTGACCTTCAGTGATGACCAAAGACAAGGGAAGGAAAGCCCCACTCCCCCGCTCCCCTCCCTGCAGGTCAGAGCCTGCCTTGCCTTCCTTGGGAGGCAGGATAGCAATGGGGCTTGGCACTGGGGCCTTGGGGTAAGCAGACCCATTGGGCAGCCTGGCCTGGCACCTGTTAGCTGTGTGGTCTTGGGAACTTTGCTCACCAGCCTAATCCTCCTCTGTAGGATAAAGGTAATAATAGTACTTACGTCACTGAGTTGTTGCATCGAGTTCAGCAAGGTAATGTATATAAGGTACCTAGAACTCAATAACTAAGCTTTTTTATTATTATTTCTGAGTAGTCTTTTCCATGCACTCAATCTAGGCTAAAGTCTTGATATTTCAGGTGTTTCCCTATGGAGGCTCCTTAAAAGTATAGTCAGGAACAGCTAGAGAGAAAACACAGATTGAAAGACAGTATACTCGGGCCAGTCCATGAGTTACTGTGTGTGTGTTTGGACAGGAAGTGGGTGGGGACTTGGAGCTCCGTGTGTAGGGAGCACCCTCTATACCAGTGATGGCGAACCTTTTGAGCTCGGTATGTCAGCATTTTGAAAAACCCTAACTTAACTCTGGTGCTATGTCACATATAGAGATTTTTTGATATTTGTCACCATAGTAAAACAAAGACTTATATTTTTGATATTTATTTTATATTATTTAAATGCCATGTAACAAAGAAAAATCAACCAAAAAATGAGTTCGCGTGTCACCTCTGACACGCGTGTCATAGGTTCGCCATCACTGTTCTATACAGTAAAGGTGCTCTTTAGGATTTCCTGTGACTCTACTGGGTGCTCCTGAAGCAGTTGCAGGAAGGAAAGGAACAGGCAGAAAAACAGGTCTAAACAAGCAGGCCTCAGGAAGCAGGGCTCAGAACCATGAGGCAGCCAGTCCCTAAGCTGCCGAGGAGGGTGTGGCCTGCAGGAAAGGCACCGGCTGTGCAGGCTGGGTGGGCTCGGGTCACCGAGCTGGCGGAGAAGGCCTGGAACTCAAGGTGGAGGTCACTGCGCACCGGTCAGCAGGCAGACCTCAGGGCAGGCTTTGGGAGCTCAGGTGGCCTGGCCTAGCTGGGCCTCGTCACCCGGCTGGCAGCAGGGCAGGACTCTGCTCGCTGGGAAGGAGTGGCATGAGCTCAGAGCTCAGAGCCCAGCCCTGGAAACTGGAGCCCATGGAAACAGGGGAGTCAACCCTAGGAGCCTGGAAGTGGCCCCAAAGGACAACAAAGGCAGTACAGAAAAAATAACACAGAAGATTGCACCTAGAGCAGTGGTTCTCAACCTTCTGGCCCTTTACATACAGTTCCTCATGTTGTGACCCAACCATAAAATTATTTTCATTGCTACTTCATAACTGTAATGTTGCTACTGTTATGAATCGTAATGTAAATATCTGATATGCAGGATGGTCTTTGGCGACCCCTGTGAAAGGGTCGTTCAACCGCCACAGGGTTCGCGACGCACAGGTTGAGAACCGCTGACCTAGAGCTTTACTATGCACAAAAAATCACATTATCTCAAGCAATTTTCCCACCAACCCAAGGAGGAAAGTATTGTTATCACCGTATTACTGATGAGAAAACTGATTGCCTGGAGCTGCTCAGCCCAGAACCAGGAATTGGCCAGGCCTGCTCGCTCAGATCACATGTTCTTACCCAGGCACTAGAGAACTTGGGTCTCCAGGTGGCCAGGGCCCAGCATCTGCCTCCCCAACAGCTTTTTACACTTGTTCTTTCATGTTATATCAAAAGCACAACGCTGTGGACGGAGAGCCACGTAGATGCACCGTGGGTTTTTGGAAAGGAACCTGATGGAGCTCCTTGTCCAGTCTCCTAACTTAAAGATGAGGAACTGAAGGTTCCAAGAGGTTGACAGCCTTGCCTCGGGGCCCTGGAAGATGGTGGCAGAGCCAGGTCTGCTGGCTTCTTGCCCACATTGTCTCCGCTGCATGACCGGTCTCCCTCCTATGCTGTAGTTGATGTGGATTATGGGCCATGCTACATAAGGAACCGCAGCAGCAGCAGCATTAAAGGCACCAGCATATCTCACAGGACAGGTGGCCAGAGTCATTTGTGTCTGTAGTTGCATTTGTAAACACAGCATGAAGAACCCATCAAGAAACTGGCAGCAGTTGCACAGGTTCTGTTTGTCTGCTAATTAAAACAAGGGCAACGCCAATGGAAAGAAGATGGATTGGGGAAAAGGTGGCAGTTCTCAAGTCATGCAGAATGGCAGGAAGGGTAGCAGTCCCTGCCTTGGGCAGGGATAGACCTGCCCCTCAGTGGGCGGGTGTGTTGGTGGCTTTGGCTCAGCCACCACCTTCTCATCCGTCTGGCTGACTGGCTAAGCCTCTTGAGGACAGTCCTGTGTCATATTTACCTTTGCATCAGCAGCACTCAGCACGGGGTCTGGCATGGAGCAGGTATCCAAGCAAATGTTTGACTTACTGAATGAAGGATTGAAAACCATTACTCAAGGGAAGGGTGAGACCGAATGTCTGGTCAGTAGCTCTCCCCTCCCCTCCTTTCATATTACACCTACCATGGTCTCCAAAGCCTCCAGGTTTGGCCTGCAGGGAGGCCCCATGGTCATCCTCTGCCTCTTGGAAATTAGCCTCAGGAGCCATCAGCTTGGTGATGGGGATCACCACTGGCGTTGGTTAGTGCCGACTGGCTGTGGTCAAAGGCCTGGATGCCAGGGTCAGGGTCCTTCACTTCAAGTCTTGGTTTTATCCCTTCCCAGCGGTGTGACCTCTCAAGCCTCCATTTTCTTAACTGTCAAGTAGGGGTGATAGCACCGGGGATGCTGAGGAATGAATGAGACAGTGCACAGTTCTGGCACCTAGTGAGGGCTCAGTCCACGCACTGTCATTCCCTGCGGGGCTGAGGGAGTGACAGGTCCCTTCTTGCTCCCTCTGCCAGGTGGGCAGTGAGCAAGCCTGGGCTGTGCCCACATTGCCTTTGTTTAGGAACACAAAGGAGAGTGGGAGATAATGAGGCAGAGAGGAGAGGCGTCTATCAGAAATGATGGGAGAAACTATCGGATGCACAGACATTCGTGGGGCAAACCCACGATTGGATAATATTTCCATTCTGTTTCTTTCATCTGTGACTTAGTTATTGGAAGTGCAGGGGAAAAGCCAGAATGCACTGCTATGATTGTATAAATGAGGCTTATAAATACCTGTTGTGGAGAGCAGGCAGCATGGAGAGATCGGGGTGCCCACAGTGAGCCCCGACTCAGTGCCGTGGGCCCCAGCTCTTCTGATCTGGAGATGTTACACATGTCTGTCTCTGAGTGACTCACCTCACTCCTGGAGGCTCCTCAGGGAGACCTACATGTCTCAGCATTGAGGCTAAGGAGCACTGTGGCATTGAGTGGGCTTGGGGGACATTGGCATCATTGGGTATGGCAAAGACAGCACGGTTTAGAGCAGGGAAGACCTGGGTTTGCGTTCCACTCTATCACTTGCCAGCTGTGTGGCCGTTGGCGCCTTGGCCAGGTCCCAATCGCCCTGTACACTGCAGGTAGTGACACATGACGGATGGGTTGCTGTGAGGATGGAGCTGGTTCCTGAGGGCAGCTCAGCAGGAGTCTTTCCAGCTTTGGCAAGATAGGCAGGCATTTCTGAAGCCAGACAACTGTAATATTTTCAGGGGCCTGAGGTTACCTAAAGGCTGGGGATTAGCAGGGATAGGCAGGGGTCTAGGGCGACGTGCTGGTCATCAGGATGGTGCAAGTGTGCACAGGCCCAGCTTTGGCCCCCGAGCAGACCCCAAAGGTTGAGCCATCTGACCTTCCGAAGGATGCCTCTAGTTATTGTTCTAGTTATTATTATTGTTTGTACAATTATGCAACACCCACATTGCCATCTGGTTAGTTAGCTGGCCTTTCAGTTTCTATCAGTGACACTGACTGCAAATGATCTGGGTCTAGTCCCTGCTTGGCCTTGCTCAGAGGGAGGGGTGGCTGAGGGCTGTTAGCTGGTCAGCCCTCCCGCTGCTTCAGCCTATCAGAAAGCCCTTGTCCTGCCACTTAACCCCCCTCCCACCCCAACCCCCTACCTACTCCCCTCCCCCCTGCCCCACCCTCCTTGGCTTTGACCTGGCCAGCCTCGAAGAAGCTCGTCGGGCAGCCCTTCGTGTTTTCCGTAGGACTGCGGCCAGGACAGTAAGTCTGCTGTATTGGTTGAGGAAATCTCTAATGCTCTTCTCCATCAACTGCACAGCTGACCAGAGTGGCCCTGGATGTGAACACGGAGGGATGCCACGGATGGTTTAGTTCAGGTGAATGGTGGTTGGGAGCTCGGTCTCCAGTCTCGGCTTGGTGTGGCCTGAGAGGTCTCCACAACTATAAGGTCAGTTGTCTGTCTCCCCTTTTCCTCAGTGGAGGCAGCACCACACCTGTTTTGAGCAGGTTGGCTTCCAGAAGGGTTAACTGCAAAATGCACCCAGGATAGCAAAGCTAATGAGCCCTTTTCAAATGAAAAGTGCCCATTTTCAGGTTGGGTATGTCTGCCCAGAGGGGTGTTAGGATTTTGGTTCAGATGGTATTGCCCTGCTGTTGCTGAGAGAGCCTGCCCCGTGCCTGCCTGCCTCTCCTGTAGGCAGAGATAGAGCCCTGTCAGCAGCCCAGGAAGGGCCCTGCCTTTGGGTTCCTGTGGAGGGAGGGCATTAATTCACTTCATTTAAAAATTGCCTTAAGCTTTTGAGTGTATGTTAAGGATGGCAGGGAGCTAATTCCCTTCCCTGACCATTTTAGGCCGGGAATTCTCGTTCCCTGGGCCTCTCTCTGGCTAGCCTGGCCTTGCAAGCCCGTGCCTGTGCATGAGTCTGCGTTGGGGAGGAGTGGGTGAGGGCCTGGCTCACCAGCCCTGGGGAATGAGGAAGGCCCTGGCTCCAGGAAAAGCTGCCCCTGTGGGAACCAGGTAGATCTGTGCTACCTGAGCCTTCGCTCAGCTGCTCTGTCCAAGAGTCCTGCAGTGCTGAGGCCTGGGCTCAGAACTTCTGCAGGTATAGGAGTGTTTCTGTAGAAGATCCATACTGAGTGTGTAAACCAAGGATAGCTGCTCACATGTACTCACTCATACACAAGCATGCACCTATAAGCAGTCATACACATACATACACACATTCACACACAGCAAACACACTTGCACATACATATACACACATATACACACACCTGTATGCAGGCTCTCTCTGTTTCACACACACTCTCATATACACACATATACACACTCTTTCACACACATATGCTCACACACACTCTGTCACATACTTTCCCTCACAACACACACTGCCTCACACAATACTCACTTTGATACACACACATTCATGCACATACAGACATCTATGCATACACACACATATACACATAAGAGATCGGGTTTGGTCAGAACAGGTAAACCTGTTCGAAGAGATTGCTGCTCATATCTGCAGCTCCCAGCTAAATCCACTACTGGATGACTTACACTTACTTGCTCAGCACAAAGTGGGGACAATGCTGTGACTCTGTGCGCTGGGTACCCAGCCAGTTCTGGGACTGGAGGCACACATCCTAGAGCCAGAGCCCCCAGGATCACAGAGATACTAAGAATGAGGGCCAGGCTGGCTTCTTCCAGAGCAGCAAGCCCCCTAAAGAATCCCAGGCTGGCGTGACTCACTAATGCATGGGTTAGACGCATCTTCTACATTAAATCACGCCCCTCAATGGGCCCGTGTCCAGCTGCTCACTTCCCCTGAAGGGCTAGTGCCTGTGGACACTGAGACGGTACTGCATACACTGGAATTTGCATGATGTGATCAAACTTGTCCTTTCCCCACTCATGACTGTTCTTTTGTCCTTACTGGAGGCGCTTAGCCAGGGAAGCAGGATAGGGGTGCAAAGAACACAGGCTCTACAGTAAGACTGAACCACAGTTGCACCTGGGCTCGCTGTGGGATCCAGGTCAAAGCCCCGAGCCTATTTTCTCAACTGTGAAGTGAGGATATTCATGCCTATCTTTTAGACTTGTTGTGAGGTTTAAATAAATGTTATGAAAAGAGATCAGCAATGTAACTGGTATACAGTAGGTGTTCAGTAAATGGGTAGCTCCCTTCTCCAGTCTTTGTTTTACATTCTCCTGGCTGAGGGGCAGCTTCAGCCTACATGAGAGAACCAGACCCTTTCAGACACAGGTGAGTCTCCATGCTGCCTGTGCTGCCCTGCCAGCTCTGATGATGAGGGGACTCGATTCTGGCCTGCTCCTTCTTGACCTGGTGTATTAGGTTCTTCAGAGAAACAGAACAGGATATATATATATATATATATATATATATATATATATATATATATATTCTGTTATATATATGTGTATATATATATAGTTTATTATATATATAATTTATTATAAGAAATTGCCTCATGGTTATGGAGGCCGACAAGTTCCAAGATCGGCAGTAGGCAAGCTAAAGACCTAAGAGAGCTGATGGAGCTCCAGTCTTGAAAGCAGCAGGTGTGAGACCCAACAAAAGCCAACATTTCGTTTCTGGTCCAAAGGCAGGAAAACACTGATGTTCCAGCTCAGGCAGGCAGGCAAGAAGTGCTCCCTATGACTTGCAGGAGGATCATCCTTTTGGTTCTATTCAGGCCTTCAGCTGATTGGATGAGGACCACACACATTGGGGAGGGCCGTCTACTTTGCTCAGCCTACTCATTCACATGTTAATCTCATCCAGAAACACTCTCATAGACTCACCCAGAATAATATCTTACCAAGTATCTGGGCACTCCATGGTCAAGTCAAGTGGACACCAAATTCACCATCACACCTGGTACTTGGTGACCTCATGCTTCAGTGGGTGTCCCGGTGCAGACTGGGGGCAGGCACCAGTCTTGGGACCTCCTGGAGCTGTTGGTCAGTCCTGTGACACTGCAGAGGCTGTATATCCAGACATGAATATATAACAAAGACCCACACCAGCCCTGTGGGCTTCTCTCGATGGCAGAAACATTAAAGCTTTGCCATCAACTTGTTTGAAATGACTCTCATTATCCTCCACATTATCTTTAAAACCCCCTTACCTTTCCTCCTCATACTCTGTTTCTGTTTAAATCCTGCCAGTTCCTTCCTCTTTACTATTTCCTTCTCACACCCATGACTTTTTTCTACCCACTGCCATCACCCAAGCCCTGGCTACCATCGCCTCTTGCCACTTTCCTGCATCTTTCCTCCCCAGTGTTGTTCTTGTCCTCACTCTTGCCCCACAGAGCCTATCATCCACACTCACTCTTGCCAGAGGCAGCTCTCTAAAATAAGAGAACCAATCATGTAATTCCCTTATTAATTCCCTTATCAGCTTCTCACTGCCTAGTAGAGTTTGCAAGCTGATGCCATAAAGGCCAAATTCAGCTCACACGTAAGAAATAATAATTTGAATGCCTTTACATATGAAGGTTGAGTGCCTTCCAGTTTACCACAGTCCTCACCACTCCTTATTGTCTTACACCAGCTCACCTCCCTCCTTTGTTGCTTGTTCAGTTCCTGAAGTCAGAGGCCCAAACTCTTCAGTGTAACATTTGAGTCCCTTCACAATTTGACTTTGGCTAACCATCCCAGATTGATTTCTGGCCAGTTCTATCTAAGTACCTGGTGCTCTAGCCATCCTGGTCTGCACCTTTCACCAAACACACAGTATTCTTTCTCATTTCCATGCCTTTATCCCGCTGTTCAGTTTGCTTGGGTGGTCTTTCTCTCCTTGAACTCCTGGCCAGTTCCTCATTATCCTGTAAGACTTTGTTCATATGCCACCTCTGTTCATATTGCCTCCTCTCTAACATGGAGTAATCATAGGACCTGCTTCATGGGGTTGCCATGAGGATTAAATGAGAGAACCCATGCGAAGTGCTTACAGTGTCAGGAATATAGGCAGTGCCCAGGAAATATCCAGCCATCTGCCTTCCTGGTTTTGATGGTGGCAATGAGAGGGACTGCTGTCTGTCTTTAGCCAGGGTGCCCGAGTTTGACAGGCTTTTACCACCCACAGTTAAAGCAAATAGAGAGTGTTTGGTGTCCATTAGCTATAAATAGGAAATATCCCATTGCAGATGCCTGGCTTGATGGGGTGATGCAAAGTTGGGGGGTGGGGTGGAGGGAGAGACTTTATTATGCCTAGAAAGCTCTGTGTGAGAAAATAGAACAGAGACAATGAAATCTGATTTTACAAGTACTTCTAGACTTTTGGTTTAAAAATATGTCTGTGTATATTTAATCTTGAAGGAATTTAAATATTTCACAGGCCATTGCTCATGGCCTGGCACCTCTCACCAGTGAACTGTGGTGGCGGAGACAGCGCTTTGTGTCATCTGTTTACAGTTCAGGTGAATGAAGCTCTGAGGACATTTACTGAGGAAAAACCTGTTAATTGCAGAACCACTAGGAATAATAATTATTGTTTCTGTTTGGTGCTGAAATGAGTTGGCTGCATCAGACTGGAGACTTGCAAGGCAAACAAGTTATCTGCAGGCATAGAAAGTGGATGATAGATGACATTTGATCTAAAAGTGCCTCAGATAATAAAATACAGTTCTGTGCCAGTTTTTTTTTTTTTTTTCTTTATGCAGAGAAGAGTCAAAGTGGAGGTAGAAGCAGATGCTTCTTGGCTCTATCCTTAGTCCAGGGTTGGGGGCATCTCCAAGATAACTAAGACTTTTAGAAAGATCGCAATGCAAGGAGTTCAGGCACAGACTGAAGCATTCTTGGCTGGGAACACTGAAGTCATTGGCAATCTGGTGCCAAGACCTGAGAGATCCATTTCTTTTTTCTTTTTTAAATATGTTTTTATTGATCTTAGAGAGAAAGGAAGGGAGAAGGAGAGAGAGAGAGATGAGAGAGGAGAGGAAAACATTGATCAGCTGCCTTCTGCAGACCCCCACCAGAAATCACGCCTGGACACTTGTCCCAATGGGGAATTGAACTGGCGACCTTCCAGTGCATGGGGTGATGCTCAACCAACTGAGCCACACCAGCCAGGACTGAGAGATCCATTTGTAAAAGGGAAAATCTAATCCCTGTGTTGAACTCTCTCCTGGAGGAGGTATCTACATCAAATGAGAGCTGCCATATTGCCGGGAGCCGGTCCATGCTTGCTGTTTCAAGGGACCTGGCATATATAGCATACTGTTCTTAATATGTTTGCTCACCTTCTTGGCACTATGTGTTTTAACCAAGGTCTCTGAGAAAGGTTGTTTCCCCAGGTAGGGATTTTCCCCTGAAGTTAGGGAGGGAATAAAACCTCTTAACTAAGTGCCAGGTGGGTAATTAATCACTTTAACTACGAACAATCATGCTTAAGCTACATAATCTTTACTCCCTGGAATGGAGATAAGAAACGCCCTAACCTTTGTAATAGAGATTGATAGGATGGAATCAACTGGTATAAATACAGATGTAACAAGACAGCAAGAGACAGAGAGAGAGACAGAACCTACACAGAACCTAGAGACAGAAGAACTTCGCTGGAGAGAACATGGCAAAAGATCCTGGACAGAAACTGGCAACAGAACCTAGAGACAGAACCTAGCGAGAGAACCTGGCTGAAGAACCTAGAGACAGAACCTGGCTACAGAACCTGGATAGAACATGGCAAGAGAACCTGACTAGAACCTGGTGACTGAACCTGGCTGGAGAACCTGGACAGAACCTGGCTGGAGAACCTAGTGAGGGAACATGGCTACAGAACCTGGCTGGAGAACCTAGCAAGAGAACATGGACACAGAACCTGGCTGGAGATCCTAACCAGAACTTCGCTGGAGATCCAGACCAGAACTTGGCTGGAGAACTTGGCTAGAGATCCTGGCTAGGCTGCTGATCAACTGAATGCTGTCTTCGTGTCATTCCTTCTTCGCCGACTCTGTCCACACCTTTGGGGACCCCTGGACCTGCTGGGGTTGGACCCCAGCACCATATTGTCGGTGAAACATGATCACAGACGTGGAAGAAACCAGCCAGCTTAGTGTGTGGTGTATCAAAGGCCGTGTTGCTGCTCGGTGAGGTCTGATGTGTTCCTGTTGGAGGGTTATACTTCCCACTGCCCCCAGACACCAGGCATGGCCATGTGACTTATTTTGGCCAAGGAAAGGTGAACGGAAGTGGCATGTGTCACGTCCAGTGGAAGCTTTAAGAGCCAGCCTGTGCTCCACCTTGTTCTTTTTTCTCTCTGCCATTGACACAGGGTCACTGGTGCAGGTGCTCCATCAGCCCGGATTCCCGTGGGAGGCTGACAGTGACAATACGGGAGCTCCCAGTTGACTTTGATGGATATGTAGCCTGAGGAAGAAGTAAACTTTCGTTGTGTAAGCCACTGATATTTGGGGTGTTTTTATGACTGCAGTCTAATCCAGTCTACCCCGACAGGTACACTTTTTAAAAGGAAGAATGATATAGCATTTATTACTTCTGTGAATAACTAGATACATCCTGATTTTTATAGCAGAAGGACAATAAGAAAAAGAAGTGTCCACAATGCTCTAAATGGACCAACAATTCAGTTTGTAAAGTAACATCAAGGACCTCAGGAGTCCACTTTTAAGAGTCTGCAAATTTATTCACAAAATCATAGTATGTCACGGTCACACTGACACTCCCTCACCCACAGAAATGATCAGTTCATGATCAGCCCCATGGATTGTGGGGAAATGTCACATAAGGGAAGCCATCACATATCTGTCTCGTTCCCTTCAGCCATACCCATTGCTTGATCTTTCTTGATTGCATCTTGCCTTTATGGCTTTGTACATGCTTGATACCCTGCCTAGAATACCATTGTCCTCTTTGCTTCCAGCATTTTGTCCCTTTAGTGAATGCCTGGATCCCCCTCCATGTGGATTATCTCCTTTACTGTAATAAACCTATGAGGCAGTTCTTATGACCACTCCCATTTTGCAGATAAGGAAACTGAGGCTTATAGAAGTTAAGTAGGTGACTCCAAGTACAGTGGTAGCAGGAAGCGGGAGGTCTTCAAACCCAAGAAGTCTAGTTTCAAAGCTGACATTCACAACCTTATACATGGCCTCCTTGGGAAAGTCAGTGGATGTGCCAGAATACACGGCTGTAAGCAACAGCAACAACAGCACCGGCTGATACAATCAGAGAGAATTACAAACAGAGTGGGCAGCTCATGGCATTTCCAAGAGGGCTAGAAGACCAGGCTCTCAGTTATGTACCTCACCCCAAGTCTTCCTTCAGTGGAGGGCCACCCCAGCACAGCCAACACAGCCACTGGGCCCTGGAATGTGATGTAAACTGTGCCCTAGTAGAAGCTTTAGGACCCACTGCACAGAAGACTCTTGCTGCTCTTTTTCTCTTCCAGGAAAATGGCCCACATAGGGCTTGCTCCTTCAGCCTGTGCCTTGGAATAGGAAGACACATGGCACAGCAGAGCCTAGCAGAGCTCAGTAGCAACCACAATTGACTCACACCGTCTGCAGCATAAATATGAGCAAGAAATAAATGCTCTTGTTCTAAATCACTGATGGCTGTTGGGAGGGGGGGAGGTTTGAGCATTTGTTATAGTTTTGTTGGGACGGGGGGAGGTTTGAGCATTTGTTATAGCAAAACTGTCTGATAACATGTATCCTGAGAACCACTCCACAACAGTGTCTGCTAAGCAAAGGAAATGCATCAATAAATAGGACCCAGTCTCTGCCTTCATGACGCTTTTCTATGGCACTCACAAGTCACAGCTGGCACAGAGAGTGGAAATGTTTTTTTTAAAGTATATTTTATTGATTTTTTGCAGAAAGGAAGGGAGAGGGATAGAGAGTTAGAAACATCGATGAGAGAGAAACATTGATCAGCTGCCTCCTGCACACTCCCTACTGGGGATGTGCCCGCAACCAAGGTACATGCCCTTGACCAGAATCGAACCTGGGACCCTTGAGTCTGCAGGCTGATGCTCTATCTACTGAGCCAAACTGGTCAGGGCGGAAATGTTTTAAGAAAGGCAAAAACACTGGGGAAGAAGATAGACTTTATTTTTTAAAATATGTTTTTATTGATTTCAGAGAGGAAGGGAGAAGGAGAGAAGACATAGAAACATCAATGATGACAGAGAATCTGTTGGCTACCTCCTGTACACCCCCCACTGGGGATCGAGCCTGCAACCCATGCATGTCCCCTGACCAGGAATCAAACCATAACCTCCTGGTTCATAGGTCAATGCTCAACCACTAAGCCACACTGGCCAGGCGTGGGAACTTCTTTGTTCTCTGTGTGGAGTGTCCCTTCCATTGCCAGTAGCAGAAGATCTGAGTTTGGTTTCATCAGGGAAGCTGGTAGGATCTTTTAGCTGCTGCAACAATGTCCTTAGAGAGGGAATGGGCAGAAGGAGCTGGCAGTACCGCTGGTACCGTCAAAGCCCGGAGAGCAGGCCCTGGGATGTTCTGAGGAACATGGGCCTGGAGCTCCTTCCAGTTTTTCCTGGTCTGTGTTTAGAGAAGCTGATGGGTCCCGGACTCCCACCCTGACCCGAATGACTGATGCTCTCCCCTGGACTGTCGATATATTGGTTCGGGCTCATTTCTCAACGAGAGTCCTTTCCTAATGAAAGCCACAGACCGCAGTGCCCCAAATCAGTCTTCTTCTATGTTCCTGTATTTTCAAGAAGTTGCTTCTCTGTGTCTTCAACTTCGTGGGAAGACCAAGAGCTGTTTTCCCTGTTTCAGCTTAGACACCAGTTATGTACCTCACCCCAAGGACACCAGGATCTAGTTGATTCTGGGCTTTGGCCCCAGGAGTTTTGAGTAGAAAACCAACCTTTGTAATCAAGACACCCAAAGACACATTGTCTGTGTTAGAAAGGATTCAGGGCAGTGGAAACCCCTGGATTCCCAAATCCAATTAATAACTTCACGAGACAGTTCATTAGAATGCACAAGTGCTTAACTAAACAAAACCGTAATTGAAGCTGTCAGAAGTGATCCACGTTGTATTAGCATTTTCTCATTCACACATCATTTCCTCTACAATTTAGTTAAGTAACAAACACTACGTATCCTGCCACTGGCATTTTCAGCCATGAAATGCAGTTGGTGTTTGTATTGGGCAAATGCAGAGAAAGGGCTTTTGACCAACTAGTTGGCGGGAGAGGGGCTCCAGCTTGGGAATAAGCAGGGTCTTGTGCAACCAAAGCCAAAGTCAACTTGGTGTGGCATGGCTCCTGGGAAATTCTCTGGAACTTGGCATCCTGTGGGAAGGTGGCACCTTCTGCAGGCATCTCTGGGGCTCTGCCATCTTGGGGACTGTGCGAGGGAGACAGCCGTTCTGAGCAGAGCTGGCTAACCAAGCTAGAGAGGGCACTGGGCCTGGGCAAGCCTGCCTCTCCCAGGATGCCTGCCAGCCCACCTTCACTGCAGAATCCCTTTAGCTGAAGCTGGTAATCATGGGAAAGAGATTCCTTTTCTTAGGAGGCTCCTTTTGCAGGGTTACCAGTGTTCTCACCTTGGTGAGAATGGTGTCAAGCCTTCTTCTCAGTAGGTTTTGAAGCTCAAGGGCTGGAGGTAGGAATCGCAGGGAGTGAGAAGAAGGGACCCTGGGTGTCCCAGCGGGGGCAGGCCTGGGACTGAGGGTTGCTGCAGGAGCTCTGTGACTCCCAGCCTCATCCGGGTAGCCATCCTCACACACAGAAATGGAGAAGGGAGTAACTGCTTGTTTTTTAAGTATTTCTTAGGACAGATCCAATTTGTGCAGCCCCAGAGCAAGGATGACAGAGCTGTATGTGACGGTCTGCTTGACCATTCGTTATCTGAGGATAACTGAAACACCACAAATACTCACTTAATTGAATAAAATGAATCCATATGTGTGTATACATTCCCCCTCTTTATTTCTTCCAGGGTGGGAAAAAGCATTCTCCTACAGCAATGAAGTGATACGTTAATGCTAACAGGGTTGGCAATCCCAGTAGGTTTGGGTGGGTGAAAGCCATACCTCAGGTCTCACTAGGGCTGCGCAGTTGTCCCTGGACCACAGCAACCTTCATGTGGCCTGTTTTACAGAGTTGACCTTGTCTGGGTGTGTAGCTTGGTCAGCCAACATCAGCCGTGGCCTTAGTGTCTCTCTTGGCTTTAGCACATCTATATGCTGCAATGGTAGTGGGGACAACTACTGCTTATGGAGGGCCTACTGTGTGCCAGTGCAGCCCTGTCTGAGGGTGGGTCTCATTACTGATAGGGAATGGAGACTCAGGGGGGTCAGGTAATTTTTCTAAGGCCACTAACTGCAGAGCTGCGAATTTAAGTCGAAGCTTCTTTTGCTCCATCTGAGATGTTTTCTGTTTGTTTCTGTGTTTGTTTCTCTGCCTGCTAGAATGCCAGGTCTGTGAGGGCAGAGGTTGTGTTGGTTTTATTCACTGGGTCTGAGGGGTAGTTCACCCATGGAAAGACCAGAGGACTTGTGAGCAGACAGAGACCATGATTACAAACTATCTCTGCCTCTTAGAGGTGTGTGACCTCGAATATATTCCAATCTCCCTGCATCCAGTGTATTTGTCTATAAAATGGGAATACTAATTCTGCCTTCTTGGACTATTGTGAAGATTCTCAATAATAGCTAACATTTACTGGGTACTTATCATGCGTGTACCAAGCATTTTGGAGGGATAACCTCATTTCATCTTCGTGATATCCCAGGAAGGGGACCATAACTTTCTTATTTTATAGATGGGACACCTGAGACACAGAATGATGACATGACTTACTCAAACCCCCACAACTAGGAAATGGCAGGTTCAGAACCTGAGCCCGGCAACTGAATCTAGACACGGCGTACTCTTCTCTAATGCCTCTCTTAGACAACATGCACTTGGTGAACGAGGCCCCCAATAAATGATAGCTTTTCTCATTATGGGATCTGCCTTTTTCTTTTCTGGGGTCAGGCCTCCTTTTGGATTCCTGTCCGACAAGAAATCAGGCTTTGGCTTTCTCACACCCCTGGTGTCCTGTTGGGCTCTGGGCTCCACACTGCCCTGGTCCAGTTGCTCCTGCTTCTGTGGCCACTCATCTAGGTGGCCATAGTTCTATCTCTGTGTTCTCTAGCCCCACCTCCAGCAGCCAGGTTGGAGCACTGGGAGGTGGGTCCAAGCTCAGCCTTGGGGCAGAAGTCTGTTCAGTCTTTTGACAGCTTCTTCGAGTTTGCTCTTTATAGGGTAAGAGCGGGAGTGGGACAGGACTGGTGGCTTGTGGCCAGAGCCAGATTAGTGACAAACAATGGGAAATGTAACGTTTCACTGTTAGGAAACAGATTCTCGCTGTGATTGGTCTTTTTCTCATCCGCATTCAGAAATACCAAGATGGGTGACGCTTAGGCCACTAGGGAGGCCTGCCACCCATTGTCACTGCAAAAGCAATGCTCATGGGCGCTCCTTCCTGGGGGACAGTTCAGGATGCTGCTGCGTGAAGGCCCGAGTCTATGCCACCCATGTGGGGAGCCTCGGCCTGCAAGTCAGAAGTGACTTCCCGGAATGGTCAACCTGGGCAGGCAACTGCAGGAGTGAGCTTGGGCGTGCCAGGAACCTAACCCTGCTTCAAGGCCACACTCCCAAATTACTCCCTGAGGAACCTGAGATAAGCAACCTCAGTTTCCCCACCTGCAATGTGGGAATCACTGAGCAGGTTTGGGTCCAAGATGCTCTTTGAGGGAAGGTGTTTTAGGAAACTCCCTCTCCTGTTCTGACTTCACCTCTGAGATCACAGGAGATCTCCCAGGGATAGGCCCCTCACTCTCAGCGGCCTCCCTGAACCCATGCTGGGGCCAACGCTAAGGGTCTGAGCTGCCCACTGGCCCACCAGCCCGCTGGCCTTATTTCCCATCCTTGCCCCGTTCAAGCCCGACGCTTTCTTTCTGAAAGTCCCACCAGAATTGGTCAAACGGGAGCCTGTTAGTGTCTAGAAACACATTTTCAGTCCCACTTACAGCAAAGGAACAACAACCTTTAAAACTCTACACAAAAGCAAATGATGTTCCCTGTGAGCAGCCCCAGAAGAAATGTCATTGGAGACGCACACTGTTTTATGTGCCCTATGTAAATGTCCTAGAAAATTAGCTGGCTTCCTTCTTTAAAGCCCTCTTGTCCCTTGTCTTGAACAAAACAGATTAGATATTTTGAGTGGCAGAAGCTGGAGGCTTAGCAGAGAAGACAAGTGCCCTGGTGATGTGGAGGTTGAGGTGGGCTTTGCATTGATGGGAGACAGAGAGTTATCAGTTTCATCACCAGGGCCTCTTTGAGATGTGCCAGCCACCGGCCTCTCATAGGATGTGCACGATGACCCACACCTTTGAAATAGGTAGACTCTGTGGCAATGGAGGGCTTCAAAATCCAGAGTCAGATTTGTTTTTAAATATTTTTATTGGTTTTTAGAGAGAGAGGAAGGGAGAAGGATAGAGTGATACTGGTAAAAACATCAATGAGAGAGACACATTGATGGGCTGCCTTCTGCACACCCACTACTGGGGATTGAGCCTTGACCAGGAATTGAACCGGGACCTCTTGGTTCAAGGATTGGCACTTAATCACTGAGCACACCAGCCGAGCCAGAGCCGGATATTTAACTCAGATAATTCCATTAGGAGTTGCTTAGGAATAGAGCCAGGTACAGAGAAGAAACTGACAGGTATTAACATCTGCAGTGTGCCAAGCACAGTGCCAGCTCCTTGTCTGCAGTTTCTGCATTTATTGCTCCCACCCCCGTGAGGGAGTTCTGATTCCCCCCTCACGGAAGAGGAGACTGGGGCTCAGAGGCAAGCAGCACCTTCCCCAAGGTCACACAGGGAGCAAACGCTGCAGTTGGGACCTGAACCCAGGTCCAAGTGTCTGTGCTTCCAAAGCGGGAGCAGGAATTCTGGAAAAGAGCTCTTCTTCTCCACCCCCAAGCTGCCTTTTCTTCTCCAGTGTATCTGTGGCCCAGGGAGGAGGGCTGCCCATTGTTTTGGGGTCTGTCTGTTAGGAAATCTACGTGAAGTTCCATCCACACTTACTATCCATTGCTTTTTCTGTGTTTGTACCTTGGATGTCTGAGCTCACACATGAACACACATATGAAGACACCCACACACCACATGCACAGACATACATACACACATACACACATAGAAGTCACCTGATTGATGAGAGGAATTGGCTTCGTTCTGGAACTTTCAAAGGAGTTCTTTTTCTAGCCAGCACCTCGTGTACTGGTTGCATTGATAGATGGACTTAGACTCTAAGTCTTAGAGGGTAGCCAAGCACAGATAATACCCTTGACTTAAGGCACATAATGAGTCCAGGCCTCGGGGGCTGCCAAACCCCCACAGCACCTTCTAGACACACAGTCCCTGTACAAACTGCCAATGGGGATGAAGAATCTGTCACTTAAATTATGTTGGACAAGGTCTGAGCTGGGCTGAGCCATCCTGAGGAAATGGCCAGTTTGCTGTCACCGTACTAGGCACAGAAAGAACCTGCATTGGTGTGTGTGTGTGTGTGTGTGTGTGTGTGTAAGCATGTGTGTTCCCTCACACAGACCCCCACTCCACATCTCTCACCCCGACTTCCTGGTCCCCCTTGGAATGAGGAGTTTCCGGGATGCTTCCCTCTGTCTCTAAGCGAAACCCAGGGAGAGCGCCTGTGAGTGACAGAGGGCTGTGACCTGTTCCTGTGGAAGAAAACTCATAGTCCTGCCGGCAGATCTGGGGCGGCCGAGTCTGACAGCCGGGAGACGGGGGTCACGAGTGCCCACACACACGACAGACTGTCCTCCACGCTGCGTGTGAGGTCACACGCCCCTGGGACTGGGGCTGGATTAACCCCTTACTGATCCTGTGGAGGCAGGAGGTTTCAGAGAAAAAATTGACTTCTTCTTTGGTGACTTTAATGAAGAAGGTTGCTAAGAATCTAGGCTTGATAGTTTCCTGGGAAGATTTAAAAACAAGGATTCTTAACCTGGACTTCATGGATAAGCTCTAGGGAATCTGTGAACATGCAAAAATTATGGGAAGAATTCTGTATATACATGCATACATATATACATATGTATGCATGTATATACATATATGTGTGTATGTATACAAATGTAGATATGTGTGCATGCATTTTCTGAGGAGATGGTCCAACACTTTTCTCTGATTTTCCAACTGGTGTGTGGCCTAAAAGAAGAGAAGTACTACTTTATTTGCACAACTAGGGCCCAGCAAAGTCTTCCCAGAATTGGGAAGTCCCGCTCTGAGGATCACCATGTGGGGTTTGGCTCTGTCCGCTTCAGGGAACTGGCACAGTTGGGCTTCATTGGTGGCTGTGGACAGAGACACCTCAGAATGAGCTTTCCGCAGACCAATTTGTTAGGTTTGACACCAGGGCCTGGTGGCAGGTGCAGCATTGAGGAGCTCTTCCTGCGTGACCCTGGATAGCAGTCCCTCCAGTCTTCAGCAGATTCCTTGGCTGGGATTTGGGGATTCAGTGCCATTATTCCCAGCAGGAAACCTCATTCTATCCAAGAGGAGGGCAGCCTGTTCTCGGAATTTCCAGGAAAGCGGGCCCTCATCGGCAGCCTGTCCCTCCTCCGTGGCATCTGGGTGGGCCTCTGTCTTTGGCAGGGGTCACGCAGAAGGCAGGGTCAACTGTACACCCACCCAGGAGGGAAGGGTGCCAGCTGGGCCTGCAGGAACTGCGCTGAACCAGGCTTCCCCAGGTGCCGTCCTCACCGGTAGAGCTGTGGATGGTGTGTAGAGGCTGCAGACAGTCCTTTGGGTCTGGAAGGCCTGCATCCCAAAGGATGACTGTCCACCTGAGGGGGAGCTCAGTGGGCACATGTGTAGGGTTGGGCTCTGAGACTGTCTGCGTCATAGACACAGAAGCCCATCTTTGAAATGAGTTGTAATGTGCTTGGCCCTGAGATTCGCCCTGAGGCCACAGAAATGCCCTTTTTTTTCTGAAAAAGATCACAGCCTAGAAGAAGAGACTGATGGGCCCACAGGTCCCACTAGATGGTATGAAACCTGGACAATAGCTGGTGGATCAGGCACTTTCATTCCTGCATTTCTTGCACTCAGCCCAGAGTTAGACCCAGAAACTGTGCCACAAGTAGATAAATAAATGCCTTCTACATGGTGCTTGAAGGGACTTCCTGTGCCCTAGTGCCTGGCATAAGGCCTGATGATTAGTTGTACTCATGGAAGGTTTGCAGTGAGTGGCCTGACTAAAGGTAGGAGCATGGGGAGACTTCATCAGAGGAGATGCAGAGCAGGGAGCCTTCATTGCCCTGTTTCATATCTCATGCTTCTTATCTGCCCATCTTGTAAGGCTCTGAGAGAGCATGAGAAGACAATAGATGTCAAAGTGCTTTGTGTACTTCAGTGCTAGGCAAAACGCTAGCTGCCACTAAAGGTGGTTTTCCCAGTGCGGGAATTTCCAGTACCTTGTTTGTTCTTGGTTGCCGTAGAGACATCAGTATTGTCTCTGGGCCTTGTTTGTAATGCTCTTTTGGGGCAGCAGCTGGGTCTGCCCTTGTGTTGAACTTCCCATGCTACAGCTGGCATAGGCTAGGCACTTGGTTGGCATTCTCAGGGCCATCGTGAGGGGTCTGGAGGGTTCAGATGCTGTAACCAAGAACCCTCGGGGTGTGCTAGGAGGCCCTGCCCTCAGGAGGCTGCCCGGAGGACATGACCACTCGGGCTCTGTTGTGTATGAATGTACCTCCTGAGTGATGCCGGGTGGCCCCAAGCATGGCCAACGGAATGAGAGTGCCCTCCAGTTGTCATCACGAACAGGACGTTCCAGTTTTCACGCATGATGGAGTTGCCCTTGGTGTGGACCACAGGCCAGGGAAGGTCTTGAATTCAAATTGCCAGCATGTGGCTGGAGGTCAGAGGTCAGAAAGTACATTTTTGTTCTCTGAACGTGGTTGGCCACCGAGGGCCTTGGTCTCTTCCTTCGGATAAGATGTGCCAAGGGTGGTGGGTTAGCAGAGTGGGAGAACGTCATTCCATCTTCAAAGGAGCAGGTCAGCTGGTGGAGCTCCCAGCCTTCTCTCAGTCTTCCGGTCCCTACTTATGGAGTCGTTACCGTGCATAGCACATTGCACGGGGCCTGGGGCAAGGGAAGAAGTCACATGAATTCTGTTCTTGGAGTTTTCAGCCAGGACTAGATTAAGATATATGGGTTCCTAAGAATTGTAGTGCTCTCTCCCCCTCTTCCCTGTATGTAATTCAAAATAAAAATGTATTACATTATAAATATTTATGAGGAATACCAGTCAGTTCTGATTTTTCTCATGATAACTACTTAAACACTTAATTTTCTTAATATATCAAATTCTTTCAAAAGTATTTTGGTGCTTGAACTTTGTTGATGTCTTAAACACATGCCCAGTGTGCTGTTCAAATGCCACGGCCCTGACCTCAGCCGTTGGGGAGATAAGACACACACAGAAGAACAACAACCTAGGTATGTACCTGGAGCCCTAAGTGTCAGAGACTACGAGAACTCAGGCAGGGGGTGGTTACTCTCCCAACAAATGCTTGTGGAAGAGCAAACATTTGGCCCTGAACTGCAAGGCTAAGTGAAGTTTGTAAGTTCTGTGGTGGAGATCAAGTCATTCAGGATAGAGGAACCAGAATGAGCAAAGGCAAAGCATGGGGATTGTCGAAGAAGAGGGGATGTGAAAGGGAGTCATGGGAGACAGGATAAAAGACCTGGCCAATCCTATAGGGCCTTGAATGCCAGGATAAGGAGTTTGGATTGTATTAAAGTAGTTCTTGGGAGTCACTGAGGGTTTCTGAGCCTCTTCGATTGTAGACCAGTTTTCACCTTCAGGATATTCAAAACCACCCTTGCATTGCCTTTAAGAGTATCTACAGTGATGAAGTGATGCCCAAGTAATTGCGTATTGGCAATTGCTTTCACTGTGCTTTGGTGTAATGCTTTTTTTAAATGAAGTTCTAGCCTCTAAGTGCATCCATAGGAAAAAGTGCCAAAGGCTTCATTATCATTAACCGGTGCCAAATGGGATTTACAGAGATAGGGAAGTGAATGAAGACCGTGTCTCTGTCCTCCCATTACTGTTCAATTCTGCTGGGGAGGGAGCACAATAATTACAGCGATTAAAAAACAACAGCAATTTGGGGAAGCAATATTCTCATGGACTCAAAGTTAACACCCCACACATTACTTATTAATTACAAAGGAACAAAGTAATTTTATAATGGAGAAATATGGCGGAAATGACCTGATGTGATCACACTGAGCATTACCAGTAATGGGACAAATGTGGCTTTGATGGAGTACATGGGAAGGACACAACATCACTTACATACTATTTTTTATTTTCTTTTATCCTCACCCTAGGATATGTTTTTTTAAATTGATTTTTAGAGATAAGGTAAAGGGGGGAGAAGAGAGAGATACATTGATGTGAGAGAGAAACATCAACCAGTTGCCTCCCCTGAAGGCCCTGACTGGGGATCGAACCCACAACCTAGGTATGTGCCCTGACCGGGAATTGAACCCTCAACCTTTTGATGTATAGGATGACACTCCAACCAACTGAACCATCCATCCAGGACACTTACATACTATTTTTGCCAAAACACTTTGACCTGAATATAATAAAGAAAATTAATCAGACACTTTCCATTGTAGAATATGCTTCAAATCAAATCACATAGACTCTAAAACTGTCAATGTTTTGAAAAAGTGTGTGTGTGTGTGTGTGTGTGTGTGTGTGTGTGTGTGTGTGGGCGCGCGTGCGCAGAAGGACTGTACTAGACTAAAGGAGACCTAAAAAAATATGACAACCAAATGCAATAATTGAGCTTTGACTGGATCATGAATAAGAAAAATGAACGAAGAGCTATAAAGGACATTATTGGGAAAATTGGAACATTTTTAATATGGAAAGTATAGTAAATAATAGTTTATTCTATCAATATTCAATGTCTTGGCTATGATAATGGTATCATATTAATGTACAAGAATGCCTAAATGTGATACAATGTTAACAACTGATGATCTAGATGAAGGCTATACAGATATTTATTGTGCTACTCTTTTAACTTTTCCAAGGTTTGACTTTTTTTTAATTTCCTTAAGGCAACAGCAACTCCAAAGGCAACAGCAATCTAGGATAATGTATGCATTTAGAACTGTGACCTCAGATTGTCATGAAGTTAACTATGTGTTATAAAGCTACCCTGGACCAAATGTACATACCCCTTGTTTAATAATAGAGACGTGTGCTATAAGCTTACTACACAATGAATTGTGGCAGTTAATCTTACTTTCTCATCTATTCCCATTGCAAACATGAAGGATAATCTCTAATAGGTTGAAGTGCAAATGTTTGCTAGAGGAGGGCTTGGAATGAACTGCTATATTCAGGAGTGTTTGGGCATTTCAGGGCTCTGTAGACGTTGTTTTATTACATGCCTTGCTTCCCTTCGTGTTTTCTTCGCTTTACTCTTGCTAAGATAATGTGCTCTGCTCTGCTTGAATGTCTTTACTATTAATAATGCCCAGCTTTTGGGACATTGTTCTGACAGTTGTCCCCTCTCTCAGTGTCTAAGAGAGCTAGGCTGCTATGCCATAGTTTGCCAGTAAGTGTCACTGATCAGCAACTTTAAAATTTCCTGAGTCTGAGGCTTTGTGATCTAGAAAATGCATCAGTAATTTTCCTTATCAATTCTGTAAACTAAAATTCAACTAAGATTTTTATTTAAAACCAAAGAATACTTTTGAAAAGCTGTAATTCTGGGATTTTAATGAGTGTTGCACCTGTGGTTAACATTAGGAGATGAGTGTAACTGCTGTGTAGGACACACAGTCCTGCCACAGTGTCTTGGGGCAGATAGAGATTCAAAGTCCAGCACATAGAGAAACTAAACGAATTAGGACAGTGGCTTTTTGTTTTTGTTTAGTTTTTTGTTTGTTTGTTTGTTTGTTTTTTGGTGTCATTAACAGCATAAATTGCATTCAGGAGAAAGATACTTTTTATTTATTTTTAGAAAATCAGCTTCTTTTTTAAAACATATTTTTTTATTAATTTCAGAGAGGAAGGGAGAGGGAGAAAAAGATAGGAACATCAATGATGAGAAAAATCATCAATTGGGCTTCCACCTGCTCCAGACAGGAAGAAAGGACAGATAAGAAGGAAGAAAATCAACAAAGAAGTAACTTGAGAAAAATTTTCCATAACTGAAGCACATGTCAAAATTGAAAGGTCCCACAGAGTGCCTCTCCTAATGATTGAAAATAAGCCCATATCAAGGCATATGAAGTGCATTTTAGGAATACTATGGGCAAAGTAAAGCTCCCATAAGTTCCCATACAGAAAAGTCAAAGGGTTAAGAATTATAATGACCTCAGATTATTCAAAAACAACATTGGAAACTAGAAGATAGAGCAATGCCTTTAACATCCTGAGGGAAAATGATTTCCAACTTGAAATCGCCTAAATTATTAAGTATAGATATGGAATAAAGTCACTTTCAGAAATAAACAGCTACAAATGGGTGGGGAGGAGAGACAGAATATGCTTATAAAAGTTAAACTTTCATCTTTTATTAGGTAAGTCAATAGATAATGCTTTGAACTGGAAAAAAAAACTGGGAAAGAATATAAGCACATTATATTGGGGTTTTTCTCTGAGACTCAGCTTCCTCATTTATTACTAGTAGGTGGAGAAATGTGTCTTCTTCAGTAGGTTTTTATGAGAATTAAATATTCCCTGTATAAAGTAAGTCTTTAATAAATGTTTATTTTGAGGATTTCTCCTTTTGTTTTGAATTCATGAGAGACTTTAAAAAGTAGACATTCTTAATGGAAAAGTTCACCTACTCACTCATCCATCAAACACTGGGGTCCATGTGATGGTCCTGAATAACAGTGCCGAGGCAGTCAGCCCTGAGTGGCAGGTCACTCCTCTGTTTGTCCATGTTTTCAGGTTCCCAGTGTATGGGGAATAGCCTCTGCCAGGGAGAGGCTTTCTTCAGGTGCCCTTTCCATTGGAAGCCTCTGGGGGCGGGGCGGGGTGGGGTGGGGAGAGGGGGCGGGTACCCTGTACTTTTCTTTGTTCTATCTTCCTAGTGTGGAAGATGAAAAAGCAAAAGTGTGGTCTGGGAAGGAATGTTGGATTGTCCAACTTCCTGAGCCAGGACCAACAGGCCATGTTACTGACCTGCTCTTCACCCTTCTCTGTAGCTAAACGTCTCCCAGGACACACCAGGGCATCCCTGGCGCCATCCCACCCTGGCCTGCCACGGGTCCCCTGAGCATTTTCTTGCCCACTGGCTAGTCATTTTGTTCACTTGGTACCTGGAAGCAGCATGATCTTAAAAGTTTCTTCACATGCCTTCTCTTTTCTAGCATCACAGTTCTTTCTCCTAGTTCATTTTTAATTAATCTAAGACAAGTGCCCCACTTTCTAGCAGAAAATAGCAGTGACAGGAATCAATAGTGCCAGTTGATTCATGGTCGGCCCTCCTCCGGGAAGCCTGAGCCTGAGACACGAATACTCTTCAGTATAATCTGGCGAGGGGGAAGGTCATGGAAATTTTGGAGAGAACAGTTTCAGTGGAGTGTCAGGGACTGAAGCCAGGCTCTATGGCATTTATGAGGGAGGAGGTGGTGAGGCAATGGAAGTCATAATGAGCAACCCAGGATGGTGCCAGCTCCTGTTACTTGTAGTGTTGCCTAGAGCTGTTTGCGGAGCAGGATTATAAAGTTGCTTCTGGGGGAATCAGGGAGGAGCATTATGATTGATTACTAAGGTCTGATATGGGCATAGGCGTGGGCATAGTTGGCATGCCTGGCCCCTGTGTGCCATCCTTAGCAGAGATAAGATGTTCAAGGAACTGGTTATTCATCTCCATTCCCTTGGCATGGCCTGCCCTTTCTTGTCTCCCCGTTTGTACTCAGGGTTGTTACTCATGATATCTCACAAGCAGCCCATGGCTCATCGGAGCAGACACTGGCTGTAAACAACCAGTGTGCCCATAGCAGTATGTACCACCAAATCTCAGCCCTACGGTTGCTTCTGTTGTTTACTGAACCTGTAGTGTTCTTTCACTGTGTTGATCTAGTGAACCCCACTCATTCTTCAAGCAGTCTTTAAATGTCATCTCCTCAAGGGAGCATTTCCTATAGACTTGCCCCTTAATCTATGTCCCCATGATACATGGTGCATATCAAGATGATAGCACTTGCACACTTTAGTATTGCAGTTGTTTATGTATTTTTCTTTTTCCTGTATTTTTCTTTTTCCTTGAAGCTACTTGTGGGCATCATGGGGGCTTGATTCATCTCTGAGTCATTGAAGACAAGAGAATGCTTGGTACATAATTGGCACTCAGGAAATTGCCTCTCTTGCCTAGCATAGTACAGGCTTTCATTAAATGTTTGATGACCTGATTTATTTGTGGTCAGTTTTCTTTTTAGTAAGGAAATGTGAATATGTTTGAGGACAAAACAAAAATGCCTGGTACTCAATGGAACTTCTCTGAATTGGGATTGGGCCCAGGCCTGTCCAGTCCACAGGATCCAATGACCTGGAAAAGAGGCGTCTGGTCTAGAGTTCCTTCTAAGACCTCATCGCCACATGCCCTGCCTGCACCTTTTTGCTCTGATCCCCGTCTGGGTCAGGTCTGGAGCCTGTTGAGGGAGCCAATGGCATCATTCATTTACTCAACACATACTTACTGAGCACCTACTATTTGTGGGCACTGGGGGCACAGGCCCCAGCCCCCAGGGGTTCGTTAGAAAAGAAAACTATGTAAAGACAGAACTTCATGATATAAAAGGAAACCTTTCAACTGTTTGTCTTCATATGCCCCACCTGTGTGAAAGCAAACCAGGAGAGAGAGGAAGCCAGTGCAAATAATTTTTTAAAGATAATGTCAAAATAGTAAAACAGGCCAATGAATGTACGCAGCCAGAATTGAGCATCAGTTATCCTTGGCTGAGTGTGGTGTCAGGGAGGACCAGGGGCCAGGGATGAACTCGCTCTGGGTGACGGTTGTATGGAGGCGCTCCACTTGTGAAGGCTCTCCTCTGTGTGAGGTGCACCTTTCTGTATGTACCTCACACATCCACAAAAAAGGGAAGGAAGGTGATGCCTGGAAATAAGTTGGAACATCATAGAAGGTAGTGAAGTGTTCTCATAATCCTCCCCAACCACAGGGAGTACTGTTGCATTATAATAGTTTGGATTCAAAAGTACGAAATTCTTTCTAACTGACAAAGACACCCACAGATGGACTCGGCTTTGGAGGGGGTGGGGCAGAACAGTAGCTTTGTTGTATTGGTTGCTGAGCCCATCGTACCTAGCCCAGGGCCTGGGCTGAGCAGGTCAGCACCTCAGCTCTGTGAAATGATGGTACAGTTTTGACAATGATGATAGCAATAACTATTCTCTATCAAGAACTCCAGTTGTGTGTGTCAGGTCCTTCACCCATGACCTCCCTTGGCTTCCAGCAGCCCCACTTAACTTGAAAGAAACTGAGGCTCAACAAAATGAAATACTTATGCAAGGAAACTGAGCTAATACGTGGGACAAAGCTGGCCTTTGAAATTTGGCTTCTCTTACTTCGAAGCCCTGTTCTTCCTCCTATAGCCCTTGGATACCTTCGTGTCTGGCCCCAGTCCTGGCATTGTACACTTCTAGAGTCCATCTACTTCTTTAAAGGGTGTGGCTGGGAAGAGCAGCCTGCTTGCTTCTGCCCTGAGGACAGAGGTGAGGCTGTTGGTGTGTAGGGACCAGGTCCCCCTCTTCTCCCTGTGTTTGCCCAGCCTGTGTTTTGCAAACATTTTAATGGGGAGCAGAGTCCGGGCCAATGGGGGGCGCCTGGGCTAGACCAGAGTCCACAGAGTGAGCGACTGTGCTTCCATCTCAAATGCTTTGCCTCCTGGGCTGGAAAGTACACTTCCTTCAGGGAGAGTTGGGGCCTGAAGCTGCTAAGAAATCCAGCGGTGAATCCTCTGAGGATACGCTGCGCCCCTCATGACTGGCAACTTATTACAAATGTCACAACTTATCTGCAGCTGGAAGGATAATTCAGCAAACTCTGCCTCCGCCAAATGAGGATGTTTGCATTTCCTACCAAGCATCATGTTCATGTGCTAACAGAAGCGATCAGCGAAGGAGGTCTCAATCAAACAAACACACGATTAACCTTTAAAACAGACACATAAACAATCACAATGGATGAATTATGCAGCGGCTGTCCCTGCTGCTGACACCAGCCCACATCTGGCTTCTCTGCCCAGGCTGTTCCTATAAATGACTTTCCTTCCTTCTTCCTTTCCTGGCGCTCTACCTGTTTTCCTTTACACAGAAGCCAGCAGAGTATCAGAGGCTTCCTGTCCGTGCTCCCGAACAGTCCCGCCCCAGAGGGCCTCGGGGACCGGTCCTCTCAAAGGCCGCACATGCTCCCGCCTGCCGGTCTGTTCACCCAGTGGGACGGCCTGGAACCACCCCAGGCAAACATAGGGACCCTTTACTCCAGCCGGTGGAGCCAAGGCTGACAGTTCACAGAAGAGAGGAGAGTTGGGTACTGGTGGTTTCAGCTTGTTTGCAAGGGGCCTCAGAGACCACACCCCCTGCAAACCTCAGCTCACCTTAGAGAGACACCTTATTTATGCAGCATGAGCCTCGCTTTGTGAGGTGCTGAGCTCAGGGGGAAAACACTTTATCCTCAGTCAGGCTCTACACATAGACCTGGGGAGTGTCCTTGCAGACATCTGCTGTAGGCCAAACGGCCATTTGGCATCCTGCAGGGCTCCTCTTGGCTCCTGCCAGCAGCGAGCCTCCTGGTCCAAGGCCCCTACAGAGGATCTGACAGGGAGGGATCTACAGTGTTCGGGGCAGCAAGGCAGCGGGCAAGGGAGCAGGATGGAGGGAGCCAGCTCTCAAGCCTTCCTGAGCTGCATTTGCTTCTACCCTCCCCAGACTAGAGAGTCAGTAAGTGGAAGAGAGGACAGGCATCTTAGCAAGTTGGAGTCCAGGCTCTAGAAACCCAACTCGTGCTGCCCCCTGGGAATTTGGAAATTATGATGGCGGCTGCTGCTAACAGGGGCCCACATCTGTACCAGGCCTTCTGGCTTTCAAGGCACTTTTCCCTGTGTTCACTGACATACGCAGACAAGGTATAAATAGGCTGTTCTTGGATTTAGGAATGAGAAATAAGTGGCTTCACATTGGGCCGTCTCTGTGGCAGACTCATTATTATATAATATCGGCAGATTGCGTCTTGGAATAGTTTGTTCATGAGAGAGTAACGCAAAAAAAAAAAAATACTGTGCTTTAGAAACTCAGCAGATCATCTCTGATGCCTTAATAAAGAGAGAGTGAATAATAGAATAACATTAGCTTTTACCACTTTATCAAGTGGGTATTTTCACCATTTAAAATGAGGCTGGTCAGGTCTAAGCTTCTGTGAGATTTAAACATCTCCTTCCCTTGGTTACTTATTCATTCCCATCGGTGTCTCGGTTAAATAGTGACAGTGCTGGAAAAATAATAACACAGAATTTTTTCTAACAGAGACTGTTCAAGTGCTATGCACACCAGAGTACGCCACCAACGTGTGTTGAATAATTGAGTGAAGGAGTGAATTCTGACTTATACTTTCTGAATATAGGATTGTTATCAAGTCTGGGAGAAATCGTGCGTTCTGGGCCCAAGTGGATAGTCATTTTTTTTGTCTCTGTGAGTGGGATTGGGAAAGGGGTCCTCTCAGACGTACTGCTCAGGCCCAGCCTCGCTCTCTGAGCTTAGCCTCCTTGGATCTGCCTTTCTGTCCAATTTCCAGACTGAGGTTGGTGTTGCACAGAGGCCTCTGTGCCAGTCAACTAACAAATCTGTCTTCTGTGCACCCCTGCTCTGTACCTGGCTGCCAGCGAGGCACGGCTCTGTGGGAACAGCAGACAGGAGGGAACTCCAGATGTGAAGGGATCTGGGCCCTGTGCTCAGCACCTTATCTTCTCCACTTGTATGGACAACGGAAGGAAAGGAGGTCCCTGGTCCCTTGCCTAAAGAGATGCACTGTCCAGAAAGAGGAAGAGGGCGAGGATGGGGGAGGGAACTAATGCTTGTTGATCTCTACTCTGGGCTTTGAAAAGCTTCTCAGCCTTGGCATGATGGACACTGTGGACTGGACTGTTCTTCGTTGTGGAGGCTGTGCTGTCCATTGTGGGATGGTTACTAATGTTACCAGCATCCTTGGCTTCTGGCTTCTACCCATTGATGCCAGTGGTGTGCCTCCCTCCATCCCTGCCAAAAATGACTCCAGGCATTGCCACTGGCCTAGGCACATGGCCTGTGTTAACTCATCTAAGCCTCAACCACCGTGAGACAGGTGTTACTGACCTTAACTTTACGTGATGAAATGAAGTCTTGCAGAGATGGACACAAGCCTAAAGCCACAGGAAGGGGGTAGTGACACTAGAATTTGAAACCCATGTCTGTCATCCAGTGTCAGGGACTCCTGAGAGGCCAGCCTCTTGCAAGTCCTTTGTAGTGATCTGTCAAGTTCTCTACTGTTCTAGAACCCTGCACTGTAACTTTTCTCCCTGTAGATCTGAAATTTCCTTATGACTTGCTTTGAGATCCCAATTGGGCTGCCAATGAAGTCCTTTTGTAGTAGAGAATGAGATGAGAACAAATATGAAGATGCCGAGTTTCAACAACATTTGGCCTTTCTTTTGGCTTTTTCTCCTTTTCTTGACCCTCTTTCTGTCTCTGTCTCTATAAGTCTCTGTCTTAATGTCTGGAGCCATTGAGTTCTTGAGGTTTGGGGCTGTTGGGAGCTACCCTCTGCAAAGGCTAGGAGGGCTCCATCTCATCCCATACATATAACCCACTCTCTGCAAACCCTCCACCTCAACAATTTCATGTGCTGTGTCAGTACTAAGTTGGGGAAACAGAGGTCTGGATCTTTCTGGGGATCACACTTGGGGCCATGGTTCAGACCAGAGCTTGGGTTGCCAGGATAGAAGGCATGACTGTGGGAACCATGCAGACACAGGTGAACATAGCACAGGCCATGTGGTGGGATGTGCATCTTGGAAGGCAGGTCTGGAGCTCCTGGAGGTCAGGCTTGGAGTGGGGGGCTATGGGCAGGCAGAGGAAACCCAGCAGAGGGCAGATCAGGAAGATTTATACAATCCAGGAAAGACAGCCCCCCAGAAGGGAGGCATGACAGAGGGATGCAGGCATAGCCTCAGGAGGGACATGCTGGTGAGGCTGCATCCGTCCCAGGATGGGGATCCTGAGCCCATAGGTGAGGTACATGGGTGACAGGCTGCAGCTAGGGTGAGAGGGCAGTGGGGGGAGGACAGAAATGATGAAGAAAGGCTTTATTTCTAATGAAATTGCAAAACAGAGGGCAGGACAGTGACATAAGAGAGGATTTGGTCAGGCTGATGGTTCATGGACTTATGTTCTGCCAGCTCAGGGGGATGCTGACTATGTTTGGTGCTTTATGGGCCAGAGGAGTGGATGCAGTATTGGGACAGAGACCTGGGCCTAAATTTTGGATCTATTCAGTGAACAAAAGTCACAAAGCTGGGCATCATAGCACCTGCCTTCAGAGGGATCATGAGGACAAGAGGTAACATGTAAATTGCCAGCACAGAGCAGGAGCTCTAGAGTGGTAACTGTAAACAGCATCCTTTGACTCAGCCAAGAGTGCAATTTACTCCCTGTTTTTGTGAATATTATTTATGATGTTGTCAAAATTTGAAAGATATGGGAAATTGTTAAAAGGAAAATAACCATCTATCAGAGAAAACCTTTTGGCATCTTTCCCTTTAATTTTCTTTGACTACAACTACAATTACTGCTATTAACAAGTGCTACGACTGCAATATAATCTCTCTTAACCCATTCCTACTTAACCAACTCACGAATTCACCAGTGTTCTCCACTCCCTTCCTCCTGTAAAACCCACTGGCTGAGGGCCACAGCCCACTGGGCACTCAGCCCCCAGGGACGCCTGGGATGCCTGTGAGCATCTGCCCTCACCACTGGGGTGAATACTTACAAGGGCCAGAGAGCTGCATTCATTCTCATCCTTCTTACATTGGGTGAACTTGTTATTGTAATAGCGTAATTTAATTAAATATTAACAATTGCGCACCAGTAGTTTTATTGCTAGCTTTACCCAGTGGCCAGATAAGTTTCTATTGAACGAGTACACAAAACATTTTACAAAGTATCATACTTTAAAAAGATATTAGCTTGTAAGAACATGTAATAAATAACTTCAAAATGCAGTGGGTATTTAATTTCAAGATATGCCTTTAATATTTATGTAAAACACTGTGTAATATGAAAACACAAGAATGCTCGTGATTTCCCTGCAATGTGTTAAGTGACCCAATGACATGTGAGTAAAAAGAGAATTGTTTTATTTTTAGGAAAACTAAGTTACACGTATTGAATGATTCAATAAGTCTATCAGTAGCGATGAAGGCTATCAGATAGATGAATTATGGGCAGGGAAGCTGATATAGATTAGAAGAAATGCATATATAATCCTAGAAGAACTTTGCACTTAGATTGTTTCATCTGGGAGTTTAAGTTATATCTCTCTTCTAAAGTCAAATCTGGAAATAACAGATGATATACCTAAAGGTTATGAATTATTAAAAAAAAGATCTAGAACTCTAGTAGTGGCCTTATTGCTTTATCAAAAGATTAGCAAAAAAGTTTTAAGTTGAAATAGTATTTAATATTTGTATAGTATGGCCCTGTCTGGTGTGGTTCAGTTGGTTGAACATTGGGGTGCGTACAGGAGTCAACTGATTGATGTTTCTTTCTCACATCGATGTCTCTCTATCGCTATCTCTCTCTTTCTCTCTCTCTCTCTCTCCCTCCCTCTCCTTTTGTCTCACTCTAAAGTCAATAAAAACACATATTTTTAAAAAGATTTGTATTGTATGCATGTATAATTTTAGTGATCTCTGCTTTATTCAATTTTTTTGATTAATTGATTCACTGGGCCTTCTTATGTTAGATAAGAAAGTTGGTACTTGAAGTACTGTGTTTTAGATGCTTATTATATGCCAAGGCCTCTGCAAGACTCATAATGTATAATTACCTCATTTATTTTATAAAGAACTCTTTGTAGTAGTATTTCATCCAGAAAAAAATTTATTCATTAGCTATTGTATGCAGAACACTGTTCCAGATACTGGAGATGTGGGTGGACAAATCAAGCCATGTCCCTGTTCTCATGGAGGTATATGCTACTGTGTGTCTGTGCTGAAGGAGGGAGGCAGAACACAAATAATAAACAAGACCATTTTGTGTAATGATAAGTGTTATAAAGAAAACACAACATTATGATAGAGTGACTGACGAGGGAATGGTTGAGGTACTGGTACTGGGTGGTCAGAGAGGGCCTCCCTGCAGCAGGCAGCAAAGGGGCTGAGACTTGAATGACAGGAAGGGTCTCTTTCTGGGACCACAGCAAGTGCAAAGGTCCTGAGGTGGGAATGAGCCTGGAATCCGGAAGGCCAGTAAGACTGGAGCATAGTGAGTGAGTGAGAGGAAGGGTGGGAAGAGCAGGAGCAATGAGGCCCCTGGGTGAGACCGGGGTGAAGAATATGGATATTATACTAAGGGAGAAGGGAAGCTATTGTTGATTTTAAGTGAGGGAGTGATGGGATCTGATTTATGTTTTCAAATGTTTACTCTAGCTACGGTGGCTGGTGGATTGCTGAGGGCGAGGGGATGGCCATAGAAGTGGATAGACCAGCTAGGAAGCCAGTGCAGAGATCCAGGCCAGCAGTGCAGTGCGTGCAGACTGCAGTGGGAACAGCAGAGGCAGAGGGGTGCGAGTCAGAATAGTATGAGATCTGCACAAGGAAACTCAGTGTGTTCTAGCTAACTCTGCAGGGCTGCCCTTCCCCCGGTACAATCTTTCCTTCCTCCCACCCTCTTCATAATAACCCTTCATCTACTCCTCTGCAGTGTCTATTAGAACCCACTAAGAGACAGTGAGCTGCCTCTTCTTTAGAAAAGTGTAATTGATGACAAGCAAACCTCTTTCTGCACAAGGACAAGTGGCCTGTTTTGTTTTCCTGGCATGCCCCATTATTGAAGTTGATAGGAGTCTATTGCTGGGTAAGTGTGGGCTCGTGGCTAAACCCAGGAGCTGCAGGTTAAGCTCAACTGAATCAGGCAATAGCTCACCTTCCCCGAGATTGGACCCAGTTTTCAGTATGGTTTTCTCTGGAGTATTGCTGATGGGTGGGGGAGATCCCAGGCTTCAAGGTGACAAGTGAAGCCTGCCATTTTCCAAGCAGCTGATGACTGTCTGAGTACTCAAACAAGGTCAGTAGGTCATCAAAATTTTATTGCTTTATTTTATACCAACCCTTTAAATTATGTGGGAAAGTCTTCTCAAAGACCCCTTCTGCATATTCATTCATTCAACAGACTTGCAGTGAGCCCCCAGCTCATTTCTTGCTTTGTGTCCTTAGAGCTTCAGCTGAGACATAAGGATGCCGCTCGCACATACCTCTCAGGATTAGGAAGATGAGATGAAAGGATGGATGTGATACACACATAGTCAAGTTGGGGGTCTTAGAAAAGATGAGGGAGGAGCTCACTTGGTTTCCTCTGGAGGGCCTACACCCTGCCTGTGCAGTCCTTAGTTACCTGACTTAATGGCTCTTGGTGGCCCGTGGAATGCTAGTCCCACAAGTCATCCTTCTCCAAATGTTAAATTCATTTGGGGGACATTTGCATACTAAATCCCCTGTTGAAGATTCATAGTCATCATTAGCATAGTCAGGTTCTGAGAAGTATGTCACTTCCATAAAGTTTAATTTTGTGTAACTTAACCATTCCTATCTCACTTCAGAAAATACTTCTTTTCATCGTATTTTGTAGGGTCGACTTTAGGAATCAAAGTCGGAAATCTAAGGCTCCCAACCCTCAGTCCAGAAGTTCAAATTGCTAACAAAAGTGCTGACCTGATTTCTAATACCTTTCCATTCACATCTCTTGGGCTGGATCAGATTTTTTATTTAAGATGTAATTTCAGAGTTTATTGAGACATTCCTCATTCTCCTCCTTCCCTTGGCAAAACCAAGGTGATCTTGAAGATTCATGTGGGAGCTTCTACATTCATAGGCTCAAACCATAGAGAACATGATTGGCTTATCACTCCACGTTATTGTGTTTTCCTTTGGTGGAATTGGGCGCCTGATTTGTGACACTCCCAGATGATCATGGTTGGGGTTGTAAGATTAAAATACTTACCCTCCAAGGAGAACATTCGTCTTAGACCAGCTTTGAATAGTGGCACCATGGGCTAGATTCATCTCTCTGATTTGGCTACAGTGGGAATGCACTAAGATGAGTGTGAGTTCTGAGAGAATGGAAGAGGAAATGCTGTCAAGTCTACCCTCATCTTCTGCAGAGTTAAAAACAAAAAGACTGTGCTGTGTGGAAATGTGTACATGGCAAGTTACAGAAGGGAAAAGGGAAACCGACCAGTTGTGAGGCATGACTCTGCGTCCAGGTCACCCTGCAAAGTGCCTCCCGTGTGGCTGCGTTGGGTGACTCTGGGTGGTGGTTAGTGCAGAGAGGGAGATGGCGCGTGTGAACTGAGCCTTGCAGGGCAGAGATGGTTCCAGTCATCTTGGACATGGTAGCCCTGAGCATGGCCCCTGCAGTCAGATAAGGTGGCCAAGGACAAATACAGAGTGAGGAGGGAACAGACTCTCTGGGTCACATGGGCAACTAGACCGGAGGTGCTGGGGCAGGGACCTAGTTCCTAGGCTCAAGTGTCTGGCTTGTTTATGCTGCCCCTAAACACCATTCGTTTTCTGTTGGGAACTTGAATGTCATCTTCCTGTGTTCAGATCCTACTCCTGGGACTTTCTTCTTTTTCTCCACCTCTTAATTGTGTGATGATGATGATGATAGTATTTAACATCTTGATATTGTGATTTATAATAAGAAATATATATTTGGTCTCTGGCTAAGTTCCTGAAACAGAGCTCCTACACCCTTGGAATTTCCTAAGTGTGGAGAGCCGTAAATGTGTCTTTTATGTTATTGAGGTGTTTTTTGGAGCATCCCTAAGTCACCTAAATTTGGGAGCTATTCACCAGAGGAACCAACTCTGTTATTAAAGGGTTAGAATGTTCAGTGCCACCCCATGACCTCCTGGGAGGGGTGGGGGTGGGGGCGAGAGAATGAGTTCAGTCACTCATTCTCTAATCTGTCGCTCCTAAGTGATGAAGCCTCCAAAAACCCCAAAAGGACTAGGCTCAGGGAGCCTCCAGGTTGGTGACTACATGAAGATTCAGGGAGAGAGGTGAGCTCAGAGGGAATGGAAACTCTGCATCTCTTTCCACACACCTTGCCCCACGTGTCTTTTCCGTGCAGCTGTTTCTGAGTTATATCCTTTTGTAATAAACCAGTGATCTAGTAAGGCAAATGTTTCTGAGTTCTGTGAACCACTCCAGCAAATTAATCAAACCTGAAGAGGGGGTCATTGGAACCTCCAATTTAAAACCAGGTATTCAGAAATACAGGCAACAACCTGGACTTTCAAATGGCGTCTTAAATGGGATAAGGTGGCAGACAGTCTGGTAGGACCGAGCCCTTAACCTATAAGATCTGACACTATCTTCAGGTAGTGACAGAAATGAGTGGAACTATAGGATACCCAGCTGGTGTTGGAGAATGGCTTGGTGTGGAAAACACATGCAGACACATCATAAACATTTATTAACCACTTAATATGTGCCAGGTACCATGCTCATGTGTTATATCATGGCCTCATTAAATCCTTGCAGCAGCCTTCTGAGTTATTTTTTTTATTGACTTCAACTTCATTTTATAGATGAGATAACAGAGGCCCTGGGATGGGAACCATTCTGAACCATTATGACGTGGCCTCTGGTTTGCGGCTACACACTGGGATGTGAGCGGGCGGGAGAAAGAAAGGCTGGAAATTCCTACTCGTGCCTTGTGGCTACCACCTGGCAGGCCCCAGTGGTGGATGCTCTCCATGTACTCTCTTTCAAAAATCTTGAGGTGTAGCCCTAGCTGGTTTGGGTCAGTGGATAGAGCATCAGCCTGTAGACTGAAAGGTCCCGGGTTTGATTCCAGTCAAGGGCACATGTCAGGGTTGTGGACTTGATCCCCATTAGGGGGCATGCAGGAGGCAGCTGATCAATGATTCTCTCTCATCATTGATGTTTCCATCTCTCTCTCCCTCTCTTTTCCTCTCTGAAATCAATAAAAATATTTTTTAAAAAACAAACAAAACAAAAAAACCCCTTGAGATGTGGATATTGTCATTGCCATTTTGTAACCAACAACCATTTACTCAGCACAACTGTGTGCTAGAGACTATTCTAGAAACTTCCAACCTTATCCCCAGTTCTAACAATTCTTCAAGGTGGCTGATACTATCTCCTTTCACAGATGAGAAACTGAGGCTTCCAGGGCTTAAGCTACTTCCCAAGCTTATGCAGCAAAGTTGAGCTTGTGTACAAAAACGCTTGCAAAACCACGAGCTTTTAATGAATGAGGGGTTGTTTTTCTGGAGTAGTCTCTGGCGTTGAGTGGTGCAGAGAAGCAAAATGGAAAGATTCATCCAGCTGAGGGAAAGCTGCCCTGTTGAAGCCCATGACTGGAGAGTCCTGGGCAGCGACTTGGTCTCGGGAGCTTTGGAGCACAGATTCTTACTAGCCGTGTGCTTTTGTGTGTTGCTGGCTTAGGCTACTCCGTCCCGCTGTTCACAGCATTCTTGGCTTCTATGGCGCGGCTGTTGCTGGTTCTAAACTGGCAGCATCCAGGAACCAGAGATGCCTCTTGTGAGACAGTGAGCGATGAGTAGGAACGTGACCTGAAAGGCAGGGCCTGGTGCCCACTCATGTCTGTGTGCCTACTGCCGGACGCCACACTAAAAGGCTAAAATGCTCGGTCCTGAGAGCAGGATGTCTGGTGTCACTTAAGCACCAGGATACAATTTGGAATGATTTTCCTTGGCCCTGAAGGACTTTTTTTCATTAACTTATTAATTCTGGTTCAGCCAATAAAACTCATCACGCATTATTCATTTTAGAATTTAAAAATCAAATTCTGCGTCAATGCTAAATGGATCACAGATCATCTTTCCTTCTATGAGAGATGAGCTTTTCATTACCGATTCTGTCCATTTGAATCACCAGTAGTGGACGGGCTTTGTTCCTCAGGCTAGTGTGGCTGTGGACACCAAGGAAGATGGACTTGCTCATGGGGGGAGCGATGTCTCAGAGGCCCCCTTCCGTGCTTGCTTCCGTGGCTCTGGCTGTAGACCGTGCCGGCAGAAACGGCTGGCCCAGCACCTCCGCCAACAGCCCTCCCAGGGCTCAGATTCCAGGGTGCAAGAGTGAAGGGAAATGGGGTTGCATGATTAAACGAGTTTGCGTCAGAAAATGCCCAGCAAGTACTTTGAAGCATAGAGATGATCAGCGGGCTCTGCACAGGGCCACATGAAAACCAAGCCCGTCGGGAGGCGTTAGGTCTGCTTTGGGAAACGTGGAGAAATGGCCCGGCTGGAAGAGCCCCCACAGCCTGCAGTTTGCTCCTTTGAGCGAATCAATTGGCTTTTTAAAACTCAGGTTTTAATTGCTTATGCCCTGGGAGAGGCTTTTTCAATACATTTCCCATCTGGCAAGACTAATTGATCTTTGCATCCAGTGAATAGATGGGTGCTCTGAGCCTGGGAAGGAAGCCTAGAGACGTTCATGCCTATGCGTGTCACTGCTCGTGACTCTTAGATGACTGCGAGTCTTTTCTGCCATCTGACTCTTGCCAGTGATTCCTAAGATACGTTTTGTATCTGCATATTCACAGGGCTTCTGGGATGACAGAGGGGCAAGGTGTCCTTGTATGAACATGGCACCTGATGGGGTATCACCTGCATCATGGGCCTGGCTTCTGACCTCCCCGCTGATGATGGCCCACGTAGGTCAGGGAGACAAGTGAGATGGACCAGAGAGGACCACCTCTTCCTGGACACTTGCTGGGCTCTAGGATCTGATCTCTGTGGGTGTTCCTACCTGCCTCAGGGGACACATTTCTGCCCTGCACTGAGTCGCAGGCCCCAGTATCTTCCAGAGCCTTCCTTCAGGGACTGGTCTGGTGAGCATGGCTGTGCCAGAGTGATAATGCTGCTGGGCTGCCTTATCTCAGTTTGGATACACAGTCCATGCTAAGCTGTCTCTGTTTCCTTGGAGAGAACCAGCCCCATCGCAGCATGGTTGCAGTGGTCGGCAAACTGCGGCTCGCAAGCCACATGCAGCTCTTTGGCCCCTTCAGTGTGGCTCTTCCACAAAATACCGGCTCTTCCACAAAACACCAACTTCTGCGCGTGGACCACAAAGTTTCGATTGCACTGTACATGTGTGCCCACACGTGGTATTTTGTGGAAGAGCCACACTCAAGGGGCCAAAGAGCCACATGTGGCTCGCGAGCCGCGGTTTGCCGACCACGGGTTTGGAGAGACCACAGTCAGCATCACAAAGCTTCTTGGCTGCACCTGCTAGGAAAGACCTTCTGGGCGGGGCTGTCTCCGACACACGAGTCAGGGACGGTCCCACAGTGGGCGTGCATTCCCTGGTAACTCTGTCACACCATCAGCCATCATGGAAACAACAGAACCAATCTCTGTGGGTCCCTGGAGACTCGGCTGAGTTCTCACACACTGAGTAACTCAGTGCAGGGCAGAAAGTGCGTATCCCAGAAGGGTATCTTGCCCCAGTACAGCTGTCCAGTCACTGATGAGCTGCTGCAGCAGACTTTATCCCCCTTTTACCCTGGATGTCTGCCCTGCCCATCCTTTCGTAGCCAGGGACCTGCAGGCTCCTGGCACCCGCCCCTCCACATACAGCAAAAGGCCTGCAGTGAGAATCCCAGGGGGTTGGGCTCTGTGTTGCCCCTGCATAGCCCAAGAGGCCTATGACATCTGCTGAGCCAGTGTTCAGCATAAGCTATTTGAAGCAGCAAGAAGTTTGAAACCCTGTAGAGAAGACATGTTTGTAGGCTTTGGAGCAAAACTCATCTGCATGATGCTCTAAATACAAATCAGAGACCAATACACAATTCCACATTCATCTGGCTACATGTCCTTGGATGGGACACTTCTGCTTTTCTGTACTAATAGGCAACTGCCCTGGTTTTCTGCTAGTCTGGACTGGCTTTTCCCTGAGTGTTCCTATACCCCATGCCACTGGGGCACCAGGCCTGCCTTGACCCATAGCCCCTGAGCCAAGCAGGACAGGGGACTCTGTCTTCCCAGGACAGAGAATCACAAATAAGAATGGCTCCTTATACATTTTACATGCACCTTATTTGATTCTTCCAGCCACCTGGAGGGGTATATATTATTATCCTCTTTTGATGAATAAGGTAGTTAAGGCCAAAGGGGTTCGGAGGCCACATAATTGGCAAGCTTCAGGGCAGGGCCATAAAGACAGGCTTGTGTGACTTCAGAGCCCCAAACGTTACCTACCTTAATCTACCCTGTCAGGGATTTAGCAACACCAAAGAAGGTAGAGCTGTGGAGCCACCGGTTAGAGGTAGAGGTAGTAAGGAGAGAGTGGGAAGAAGGGGGAAAGGGTAGGAAAGAAAGTGACATGCTCATTCATTCATTCATTCATTCATTCACTTATTAGTTCATTACATATGGTTGATTTGGGGTTAGATATTGAAATGAGTAAGGCCAGCCCCTGCTCTGGAGAATCTCACAGAGTAACAGACAGTGTGCTGAGTGGAACCGTGTGCAATCTGCACATAGTTCTGCAGGGCACAGGCTAGAAAACAGTGAGTTCTGGGTGGGATATGCACAGAGGTGAGGATTGAACTTGAGGGGAGATGGGCATTCTTGGCAGAGAGAACCCGTAAACAAAAGCCCAGAGGTTGAGGGGCACATGAGCTAATTGGGGGATGATGGCTGGTTATTCCCGGGCAGGAGAGTGGTGGTGAGAGGAGGCTGGGTTAGGAGGGGCCTTGGTTGTCATAGCAGGTCATGTGGTGGGGCATGGCAAGAACATTCCTTCCCTGACTCGTTCACTGCTCAACTCGTATCAACTCCCTTTACAAACATGTGTCAGCCACTTCAGCAGATTAGGGGGTCTTGGCTGGGTTGGGTTGTCCATCAGCTTGGACAAAGGCATTCCGGGTCTGCTTTTTTTGCCTTGGATTTGAGGGACCTGCTAGCAGAGCATAGTTGCTGATACCAAAACCATGCTGGAGAGCAGAGAACAGGCAGGAACTTCTGTTGGCTGCCAGACACATCCCCATGGAGATTTATTGAGCGTTAAATGTCAGTATCGATGTAATAAAGATGGTACACTGTAAGCAATAAGCACCTTCCAGGTGAGGAACCATTTTCAATAAATTGTCAACTTGTCTGGTACTATGAATTATTTAAAAAAACAACACAAAAAACGATGAGGAAACCCCACTTGGAGTTACTTCACTTTCAGATCTGCTCAGCTCTGTCCCTTCTTGTCAGAAGCACCAGTGTCCTGTGGCACCCAATGAACTTGGACTTTTATCTTATAAAAAATACCCATGTTTCTTTTGTTTTCTTTCCAGTGATGGGAAAAGTGTTGATGGGGAATGGATTTCTGGCCTTTAGAGGGCCTTGTGACAGGCAGGGAATTGGGGGGAAATGAATGAAGGAGAAAAAGAAGGCAGGAAGAGCCAGAGATGCAAGGCACCCGGGATGGTCAAGGCATCTGACAAATGTGGCGGTGTCAGCTAGGGCCCATTCAACCCTCGAGATCTGCACACCATTCTGGGTGATTCCACAGCCCCTGGGAGGACAGTGTCCTCCTCGCAGACTCCTGCTCACTCCCAGGATCTCAAGGCTGCTCTAACTCCTGGGCTCCTGTCTTCCCAGGGACTACCTCTGGGGTGTGCTCACTGCGCTCAGAGTTGGGGAGTTCCACAAAGATAATTCACAGAGGGGTCAAGTACACAGGAGGCCTTGGTTTTGTCTCCAAAAACCTAGATTAAAACATCAGCTGGCCACTTTACCTCATGGGGTTCCCCCTAACCCCCTACATTTCATCCCAGGCTCACATCATCTTGCTGGCCTGACACTCTCTGTCCTGCATTCCCTTTTTCAGGAGCAAACTCCCAGGCCCAGGAAGGCCCCCTTCCCTCCTGTGACTCCTCAGCCACAGCTGGTGCCTTAGTCCTGGGGGAGGTTGTGTGTGCTGTCTTTCTACCTGGCATTCATCAAATTGGTTTCTGGAGATTTCTCTTGCTAGGAGGAATTCTGCTGTGGCCTTAACATAACACACATTGGTTATCCTGATGTTCTCAGGCTCACCTTGAGATTGGAACGATGATCACATTTTACTGATGAGAAATCCGAGGCTTGAAAATGTTGAGTGATTTGTCCAATGTCTCACGTTAAGTGGCATTTCCAAGGGCCATGCTCAGCTGCCCAGTCTCTCCTCATGTCTCCTGGCCCTGGTCCTAGCTCCGCTCTCTTCCCTTTGCCAGGGCTGCTGAGGGCCTGTCCTCCGAATCCCCAGGACTGTCATTCTTGTAAGCCAATGACCATGCATGCTCTGTCCTGTACCCATTCCATCATTTGAAGGCAGCAAAGTGGCCTTGGGGTGCTTTGTTAACATTTCACTTGGCTATTTTTGAAGCAAAATAGGACCTTGGTTCCCAGTGGTCCTCAGAAGGCCTGTTGCATTTTGCAGGAGCTCTGCAAAAGGTCCTTAGAGGTGGCCCAGCTCAGCCAGCCATCCCGACTCCAGCACTCACCTGCTCTCTGACTTCAGGTGATCTTGCTTTTTAACCACTCTGAGCTTCTAGTTCCTTATTTGTAAAATGCAGGTAATAATCTCACTGAGCTCATCTAATCTCACTGAAGATTAAGTGAGGAAATGAGTTGAGGGGCTCTGGTGCCCAGTAGATGCTGTTTCCTGGCGTGAGATGGGGTTACACACTGGACCCAACCTGTCCCGCAATGGCTGCTTTGCTCTGGGCCTTCGTTTCAACCTGCATCTGCCCACACATAGTTCACAGCTTCTCTTTTAGAGCCACATTAATCATCCCTCCAAAAACATGCAGGCAGGAGCCTAACTACCAACTCGCCCACGGATATTGAGCTCATTATTTATTGAAGAAACTTGGGTGCATCTTGGGCACGGCCCGCATCCACTTGCCCTCCCGCAGCTCATTAGTGAAACTGAAGCTGGCTGTAGTGCCTTCTGCCTTTTGAACTCTTGCCTTGATTGAGAGGAAATGCGTGTTTCAGACTGGCCTTGTGGGGGGACACCTGACCTTTCTCGAGTCTTCTGCTGGCCCTGGTTTCCAGGAGCTCTGTGTGAGAGTCCAGGAGCAGGCTAGGGCGCATTCTCAGATCCATCCTGCCATGGGCTTCTCCAGAATGAATGGGCAGGTTTACCCTCAGAGAACATCCAGTGGACATTCGGTCATCTTCAACCAAGATGTTTTAGATGTTTTTGCTAGGACCACGTGCTGCCCTGGGAGACCAGAGAAGGGCCTCCCCCCGCCCGGAGGATCAGCGCAGATTCCTGGAAGCTGGATTTTGGAGGAAAATTTTAGCCAGGCTAAGAATGGAGCTGGGAAAAGGAGGGTATTCCAGACAAAAGGAATAATAGCAAGAGCACAGTCCAGGGAGCATGGCATTTTCTCTTAGGCACAATGGTGGGCACCAGGTTGGACTGATAGGGAGGCGAGGCAGACAAGATTTCACACTAGCAAACCTACAAGTTTTTCCTGGTTTAAAGAGAACTCTGAGCCACTAGAGTGAATCTGAGCAAAGGTGTCTCAAATTTTAATGTGCACATGAATCACGTGGGGCTTGGTAAATGCAGATTATGCTTAGTGTAGGTCTGTGCCGGGGTCCAAGAGCCTGCATTTCTAAGAAGCTCCTAGGTCAGTGGTCGGCAAACTGCGGCTCGGCAAACCGCAGCTTGCGAGCCACATACGGCTCTTTGGCCCCTTGAGTGTGGCTCTTCCACAAAATACAGACTTCTGTGCATGGGCCACGAGATTTCAATCGCACTGTACGTGCACACCCGCACGTGGTATTTTGTGGAAGAGCCACACTCAAGGGACCAAAGAGCCACATGTGACTCGCGAGCCGCCATTTGCCGACCACGGTCCTAGGTGAAGCTCATGCTGCTGGTCCACGGACCACACTTTGAGGAGCAAGGAATAGACCTGCAGCAGACAGGACAAGCCCAGTGTCTGACCATGGAGGGTTTCGATCCTTGTCTGCTATGTGAGTGAAGTTTGGCTTTAGCTAATTCCATGAAGCAGCTGAGGGACTGGCGTTTTAACCAATGCACAAGCTCACCACCTTAGTATGGGGGATACTAGTTTGTTTTTATCTTCTTCTTAATGACATTTGCCTTCCGTAGCCATGTTTCTGAATTCCCACAAGGACAGGGCAAGGGCCTCCATGAGGAAGACAGACTGTTCTGTCTGTGGGAACCCAAGCTGGTGTGTTGGTCCCCAGGGCTTCTATCTGAACATAAAAGGCTGAGGTCTCACCCTTGGGGAAGGATGCCCCCTCTTTCAGTGAGTCCAGTGATGCCATCGCTCCTTCTCTCCGCCTCTGTGCATTTTCCCTCATTGCAGAGCAGATTAAGCTGGGCCTTCTGCCCAGAGTCCTCTCGTTCCCTTGCCCACTGGCTCTGCAGGCTGTGCGTTGATAAAGAGCTTTAATAATGGGCCTTGTGAGCAGTGTGGAAGCACAGCTCCAGGGTGGAGCCACGTACCCAGCACAGGTGTGCTGACTGCATAGGGGCCAGCGTAGCTTAGGGAGGGTGTCAGGGGCCCAACCTGACCCTCAGGCACAATCTGGCTGTACATGGGCTCCTCAGCAGCCCGGATAGAGCCGAATGCTCCGCCCTGCCCCCCCCCCCGCCCCCACCTCCGCCCCCCCCCCACACACACGCACACACTTTCTATGGCATTCTGTTCTTTTTCACCCTGGGGTCTCCATCCCAAAGGCTCTAGTTTGTGCCGTGCAATCCAGTTTAGAAACTGCATGTTAAGTACCCGTCATGGGCCTGGGCCATGGGGAAACAAGGGTCCTTCTTCTCAAGAAGTCACAGCTAAAAATAGAAAAGGACTTTGACAATTATAAGTCAGTGTGGTTGGAGGGGAGCTCGGGGACCATGGGGAACCAGGTAGGGGTGAATGATTCTGTGGCATGAGATGGAGAAATTTAGACGCGATCAAGCACACTCTGGATGGTATAGCCATAGACTGGGATGGATACATTCAATGAAATGTGCTTAAGTCATGCTTAGAGGGATCCCTTCATCCTACACATACTTATGCGGCCTGACACTGAGCTGTGAACTGGGATTCAGCTGTGACAGGAAACAAGGCCTGTGCCTGGAGGGCCTCCTAGGGCGGGAGATAAACATGTCCTGGGCAGGTGTAGCAGGTGCCTTGCCCAAATCCTCTCACCTTGTTCCTTCAGGGCACACTGGCCCAATATCAACCATCAGCCCTTACATTTCTTTGCTCAGGTGTTTTCTCTTTCCATTGATGTCCACCCTGCTGGGACAGGCCAGAGTGCTAGGGAATTAACGTCCCTGCCTGCCACAGCAGCTGTCAATCAAAGCCTGGCAGGAGATCGTATATAAATACCCCAAGTTTCTCTCCCTTGAGAAGACAACTCTGAAGTGTGGGATCTACACCGAGTGTCCCCAGAAGGATTCAGCCCCAGTCACCCACTTGCAGGATGGAGCACCCTTTACTGCCTGCCTTCCTGTCCTGTATCCCTCTTCTCCCTTACCAGGATTTTCTTCGCCTCCCACTCAAACTCTAATGCTTGGCCCAGGGTTGGCCTTGGGGCAAACCTACCCTGATAGTAGAGAAGGAGGGATCTAAGTTTCAGAAGAGGCAGCAGCATGAGCAAAAGTAGAGAGGTGTGGGAGTGTAAGGTGTGTAGGGAACTGTGGGTGCTATGCTGTAGCTGGGGTGAGGGGTGGTGCAAACTATCTTCTCCTGCTGGGTTAGGGGGACTCCTTGGGGTGGATCTACACCCTCTTGGTCCTGAGCTCACTCACCTGGCTCCTGCGAGTAGCCTCTCCAACCCATGGAAAGCCTGGCACTTCCACCCCATTGGAATTTCCCTCTGGAAGCAACTTGAGCAAATTCCATCAGATTGGAGGATCAGTGTTCAGTAACTTGGTGAAGATTATTGATGAAAGCATTTCCCAAAGCAAGTTCCATAGAGCATCAGTCCTGGGTTTTGCCCCTTAAAGGATGGCGCCCTGGTCACATGAGCTTGCCCAGTGCTGCAATTACACTTCACTCTGGGAGGTCCCTGTGTACATCCAAGGCCTGAGAAGTCCTAGTCACACACAATTCTTTTTCACTTAACCAGGATTACCCAGTATTTCCATAGTCATTTGACCATGAAACCTCCTATTTCACAGCACTTAGTAACTGCACAGAAGGAAGGTTCTGCAGAGCATGCTGGGAGGACCCGCCTGGAGAGTCAGAGAGGACTGGAGGGCAGAAGTGGCTTCCAAGGTCACTCTTCTGCTGGGCCTCAGACCCTATAGATAAATAAGTGAGTTCCAGCAGGCATGGCTGCCAGTGGTCCACAGTCCGACCACAAACCCAACACTGGGACCAGGTAGTGGCCAGAGACACCTGGAGCCTTTTTCTGCCAGAGACTAGAAGCAATGTTTCGAATAAGTTCACAGTGTGCATCATAGACAGTTGCAGCTCAGAAGGCAGCTGGAGAGATGAGAGAAACCACTACCTGGAAGAATTCAGCCCATTAGGCCAATGAAAGATGGGCAGACAACTAAGAATGAAGACAGAATATCCAGACCATTATCAGAGGGATAAACTAAAACCTGGAATGAGAGAAGCAAAAAAACCACACCAAATAACAGTGACTGAGGGTGAGTTATGACATATGACTGAGAGGAAGATGGCAAAAGAGAGAAAGACAGAGGGAGAGAGGGAGGAGGTGGGGGAGAGAGAGAGAGAGAGAGAGAGGAAGTACTCTGCTCTTCACTTATTTTGTGGCCACCACCAGTGACGTCCTCTAGGAGGTTACATTTTAGACTGGAGGTCATTGAATCAAAGAAATTCAAAGCTCAAAATAGGAAGGGTGATAAAGAACAGTGTTTACCCACTTAGATTTTAAAACGCAAGAGGTAGTTTTTACTGCCTCCCATCTCTCTTCTCCAGCATCCCAGAGGGAAGGGAGGGCGTAACAGCTTTACTCCCCTCTTCTCATCCTCACTTTCCTTCTCCCCAACTCCTGGATTAGGGAGGTGAGCATCTATGTATGTTACCTAGTCGCGGTATCACTTGAGTTTAGAAACTACAATATGAAACACAGCTGTTTTAAATGAGTTTATGTTTCTGTCCTGGGCCCCGCTAGATGAAGCTTCACAGGAGAACACATTGGTCCACCAGCCAGGAGCTTCAGGGTGTGATGGGGTATAGGACTGGGCCTCAGACCATAGATAAATAAATGTGTTGATTTTCACGTGGGGCAGAGGTCAGCTTTGTAAACTATGGGTAGTGAGTTTAATGTCCTTCCTCAGCAAACCGCTAAAATGAATCATTATTTTTAAAATCATTTTTGAATTTTATCTAAGTAATTCTTTACATAGTTGAAAATGCCACGTAGCACCTACAATGAAATAAAATAGTTCTCTACTTTACCAGACTCATCTTCCCAGCCCTGACCCCTAAAGGAATTCTGTTTAATTCTTTTAGCTGCTGCTTCTCATATTTGCCACCACATTTCTAGATGACATGCGTATGCCACCATGTCCTGACTCACAAGATGAGGCACTGTATATATTGGATTCCTGTTCTAGTAGATGAGGATTTGGCTTCCTTACACTCTCCACTTCTCCCAAACACACTCCTCCCTCCCCAAGCCTCATACATTGGGTTAAAACAGTGGGCGGTGTTTACACTATACACAGTGCAAGTATTGCTCACTGTTGAATAGACTTCCATGATGTAAGAATCCACTAAGCATTTTAATAGGAAGGGAGTGATTTAGGAATTGGTTGCACAGGTGATGAAAGAGCTGGGGGGCAAGCAGGAAAACTTGAGAAGACAAGAAATTAGCAACAGCAGGACCCTGCTGCCCTGTGGAAGGTTGGAGAGCCAAGGGCAGCCTACAGGAGTCCACGCCCCGCTCCCCTCTCTAACTCCCATGATACAGAACAGGTTGGAGAACAGCAAGAAATGGATACGAGAACAAATAGGCAACTACCAGGCACACTAATAGTCAATATTTGCCCTTTTTATGAAAAATAATTACATGAGTGTTTAGCATTGATTTTTTTCAATGTGCCTCTATCACATCTGTTTTACACCTTTAATAATGCTTTTCAAATGTTTGAATATTTCATATAATTCACTGATTTCATTTTGTTTCTTGGATGCTTGACTCTTCCGCTCCAGGCGGGGCTGTTTGCTCCAGGCCTGCCTCGTGCTGCCACCTGGGGTCTCAGGACACCTTCATCCCAGGGAGTCCCTCATCTCAATCCTGGGCTGAATCCCCTGTGCGAATCCCATGGCTTCCTCTTTCTCAGTAGCTCCCCAAGAAAGAGGCCATGGGAAATAGATGTTCTGCCTTTTCGTGTCTGAAAATGTCTTTATTCTACACTCACATTTGATTGACAGGTTAGCTGGCTTTAGAACTCTAGGTTGAAAACATTTTTTCTTGGGATTTTGAAGGGCTGATTCATTGACTTCTAACTGCCATTGTTGCTTTTTAGATCTGTTGCCATCCAGTATTTTTGCTCCTTTTTATATGACCTGTTTTTTGTTTTATTTTGTTTTTTCTCTTTGGGAGTTTTTAGGATCTTCTCTATATCCACAGATTATCCTTGCAAACTGAGATGAAGAACCCCATATATAGATTTGTTTTGCTGAGTGCAGAAAGCCAGCCCCTCCACAGTGAGGAAAATATCAAGGCCCAGGGGGATTGAAGCTTTTGTCGTAGATAGAGCATGAGATCCCAGAGGACTCAGTTCTTAATTGTAGGACTTCCTGACAGAATTAGCCATCAGCCATGGCGATCAAGTGAAGCTGCTCTGACTGGGTGTACCTGGTACTTTGAATAAACAGGACCCGGGGGGTGTAATTATAGAAGCACCTTTATTTTTGCTATCACTGTTCATACTGGATGGGACTAAGTGTTCCCTGGATGTCGGTGAAAATTCAGACAGGACCAGGACTTTCTTTCCCTTTGATGGGCAACAATAAATCAAATGATTAGTTTAAACCAAACACAGTCTCAATCCAGTCATTAAGAGGGCCCCATGCTATGTAATCAGCAAAACTTCAAACTTGATTTGATGTTAATTCTTCTCCAAAGGCTCTGCCATCCGAGGAGGGGAAGTGTGGTCCTGCTTCTCTCTTCTCTTGCTCCTCCTTCCCAATTTGCTAGCTGTTCTCTCTCTGCATTCCAGAAAGGAGGAGGCAGGGGAGGTTTAGGGCAGGTTGGGTCTTACTTGGCTGACACTGTCCTAAGTTGGCTTTGTGTCCTCTGGTTTTTCTGAAGACACCTGCTGAACCAGGCAATTTCAATGTCCTTGACAGAGACAGTACCTCAGCTTTAACTGGCTACTCCCAGTCCTCCCAAGGTTCCTGTCTTGGTGGTGCCCCTACAGAAGCTTCCTGAAGGACCCCTTGCCCTGGCAGCTGCCTTCTTGGGCAGAGGCCTGTTCCAATGACAGCAGGCTGATGTTTTCACCTTGGGTTCCATATTTGTGTTCCACCGTCCTTCCATCGGAGGGGGTTTTAGTGGCGGCTTTAGCTGTCTCAGGACTGAACCATCAGTCATGAGACTCCTGTGTCCACCAACTTCAGGGAGCACTTAGCAGTTCTCTAGGTGGTTCCAGAAACACGTCTCCCACTAAGTTTGGGGTGGGAGGTAGGTCATCCAACCTTTCCCCTTAGGTGAGACCCCCAACTCAGAAATCCTCTTCACAAATCCTCTCCTTAATCTTTAACAGCCCAGCCTTGATCCCCTAAATCTGGGTGAATTTCTAATCAAATTCCAATCACCTACTTTGAAGTTTCACAGGGGTTTGTCTAAGAACTCACTTGGGCAATTGGGTGTCTTAGTGAAAATTCCCAGCTTAGCATTCTTGTTATGTGGACATCTTCAAGAATCTGCCTTCCTATTACACTCCAGTTATACACCAGGCCAACATTCCTATGAAATAGCCAACTCGAATATTCTAATCGCCTCAGAGCAATTAGATATCCCCTCCCAGGCTCCTGGAAAGCCAGGGAGGGGGCCTGCAAATTTGATTTCTTCAGAAAGAGAGTTTCCTGGTAAAGGACATTCCAATTAGTGCACTGATGGCTCAGCCTTGTCGCTGGAGCTGTCAATAGCAGGGCGAGAGTGCTGGGCGATGCTTTATGAGCCAATAAAGGAGGATGCCACAGCACCTCCAGAGTCATGGGAAGCACGTTTTGTTTGCTTATTTACTGCCTTTAATTTTATAGGCTCTGGGAGAAATTCCTCCCTCCTGAATGTGTCCAATTAGCTCTGTTTACCCACGAGGAATCACGTTCCTTGGCTCTGAGTATTTCTGAATAACCACAGAGAAAACACAGAAGGAGAACAGAAATACATATCCCTCGCCTGAACAGTTCCTGGCCCTAATCAGTCAGCTATGGCAAGGGTGAGAGTCTGGAATTCCAGGGGACATGACTGAGGGGCCACCTCTTCATGCTCTTCTGAGGTTTACATGACCCCCAATTCCACTGCAACCCGTGAGAACCTTGGCACTAAGCTAGGGTTATCAGTTGGGTTGAGGGAGGCCTGAACTACCTGATTTCTGATGTTCATGGACATGGCTGGAAGATATGAGGAAGAAATATGATTCTTGAACTAGTGTGTTGAGATATCATAGCTTCCAGGGGAAAAGGAAAGGCTGAACAGAGAAGGGACTTGCGGGTTCTCCATGTCCATATTTCTGTCATATAAGCCATCTTTCTGTACAGGAAGGAAAGTGTTGAGCTTAGAGAATGGAATGGGTCATGAGACCTGTTGGTTAGAGCACTGTCCTGATATGCCAAGGTTGTGGGTTTGATCCCGGTCAAGTCACATACAAGAAGTAACCAATGAATGCATAATTAAGTGGAACAACAACTCAGTATTTCTCTCTCTCTCTCTCTCTATCTCTCTAAAATTAAAAAAAAAAAATTTAAAAAAAGAAATGGGTCATGAAAACCATGGTTTCCCCACTCTGTTCCCGGATTTGGTGCCTGTTGCTTCCTCTTGTGTAGACAGTGGACTCGGGGTCGGCATGGTTTGGAATTCTGTGAAGTCAAGACACCACATGGCAGATGAGTGTGGACTATGACCCCTGGGGACTTGTTCCACCCAGGCTTCCTATGGGAGTGTGTTGAGGATGGGAGATTCAGATCAGCACTTATGGGGTTTTCTAATGTCACTCTGCTCAAGGCTGGGCATCTTCTGAAAATATGATAAGTAAATGTTGGACGGGTTCAACTGTCTGCATGGCTCCTCTCAGGGCTGCCTAGCCGTATTGTTAAGTGCTATGCTCAGCATAAACAACAGGATCCAGCAGCTTCTGGCGAAGTTTCAAAGACTGTTTTAAAGTATATTTTTGGATTTCTACATTTATTATGACTAAAAGGAACAAAACTCATTTGGGGTCTTGGGAGCTGCAACTCTAAACTCCCAGGCTGTTAGGAGCCATGCCCTCAGCTTCTTATCCCGCTGCTTTAATGAGGTTAATTATTTTTTCCCACTGAGCACCTACCTGTGATCTTCGTGAAAATATGAAATAAATGACACACATGGAGATTTAGAAGAATATCACTGTGGAATGTGGATGTTAATAGGCTCTAGAAATATGATAATTACCAGCTATTTGTGATGCAGTGACTGTAGTATGATACTAAAATATATTGTGCAGGTATAAAGCACCAAGAGAAGTGATGTGTAGTAGAATTATAAGAGAAAGGCGATCTTGTTTGGATATTCTCTTTGTTGTTATAAAATTGAAATGGGAGAAAGTTGAGACCTACATGTTGAAATGTACATGGTATTTAGTAGTCCCTTTATTTTTGTTTGTTGAATGAGTGTGATATCTTTCCCCTGGAAGGTGGATCAGTGTGTGTGTCTACAGGGTCCTGCTTGGTCCTCCCCTAGCTTCTAGTCATGCTGGTCTCATTTTAGTTCTTTGGACCCCCCTGAGTTCTTTCTGGCCACAAGACTCAATACTTGCTGTCCCCTTTTGTTCTGTGGCTGACTCATTCTTGTCTCTCAGGTGACAACTTGAATGTGTCCCTGCCTAAGACTTATGCTGACCCCTCTATCTAAAGCTGTGCCTCCCCTCCAACTTCCTCTTTATTATGCTAAGTTTATTCCCTTCACAACAATTGTTACAATCTGCAATGGCCTCCATTCTTGCTTTATTTTACTTAATGTTTGTCTCCATCAATAGAATGTAGGCTCCACTTGGCAGATTTGCCTGGCAAGTTCAGTTATGGCCATAGCACCAGGTGCTCAATTAGCATAACAAAGTTAATGGCTCCGGAGTGAACTTGCTTCTCTCTGCCCTACACAGGTTGGCTTTGCCAAAAGGAAGCACTAATGCTGCTGTCCCTGGAGACTTTCTTTTCTTTCTTTTTTTAAAGATTTTTTTATTGATTTTTAGAGAGAGAGGAAGGGAGAGGGAGAGAGACAAAGGGAGAAACATCCCTGTGGCGTGGATACATCGATCAGCTGCCTCCTGCATGCTCCCTACTGGGAATCGAGCCTGCAAGTTGGGCATGTGCCCTGTCCTGTGATGGAACCAGCAACCTTTCAGAGCCCAACCAACTGGCCAGGGCTCCCTGGAGACTTCCTTTAGGAATGATATTCAGGATGATACTGAAGTGCTGCTCACATATTTCACTCTGCGCTGTCTGTCCACATTGCCACCTTCAGGCCTGCAATGAGCCTTCTGGAATCCGCAGGCTTTCTAAATGCTAAATATGTGGCATAATCAGATCTCGGATCTCTGGTGAATAACTAACACACCTTTATGTTAAAATGCAGATTTTCCATTGAAAGGCAAATCTCTCTTTTCAAACCTTTGAGTAAGTCTGGGTTTGTATTTATAAAGTAAGTTATATGCAAGAGCATATTCTGGGCCCTGAGCACTTTCATTTGATTGCTCAGTAAATGCATTTTCACTCATCCAAGTTCTTGCCTCAGAGTATTTTGCACTGAGATAGTCAAATAAGTGACAGTAGCCCTATTGAGTTCTATTTAATTTTATTCAATAACGTTCTGCATGGTTCCAGGGATTTTCTGGGCCTTTGTGTCCCAAAGATGGGTTGAGAATATTTTCTTTGGGGCCAGGTGGGTTTAGGGGTTGTATATAGGGGCAGTGGAGCCCAATTGGGTGACATGGTTGGTACCCTGTCCCCTACTTACTGTATCATATTGTCTATGATGCTTCTTGGAATTTTGATTTCCTCAACTCTCAAACAGGGATAGTAATTCCTACCCCCATGAGATTATTTGAAAGATGCAATGATATAAACACAATGTCTGGCACATTAATTAGTGTTTTATGAACATAGCATAGCTGTATTCATTCTACTAACATTTTAATCACCAGCACTCCAACTAGACTCAGTATATAAGTGTATCTTTGCTCTACTTTGAGCATTCAGCTGGCACTCAGTGCACACTTAAAATGTCATTTGTTATTGTTTTCTCATTATAAAACGAATAATCATCATCCATTGAACAATCCATAAATAACTGCTAATATTTTAGTATTCTCTCCCTCTTCCCTCTTTGAATGGACCCATCTAAAATTGATTTCAGTTAGATTTGCTGGGGGCAGAGAAGGGCAGCCCTGAGAAATACATGAAGCCAGAGGGAAAAATTGCCCTTATGCACCCCCACTTCCATGTGACCCCTCTTTCCCTTTAACCCTGGGTCGGCCCTGGGCCAAAGTGAGATTCTAGGCATTGGCCCCGAGTCCTACAGGTCCCTCTCTCTGAGTCTTCATCAGGCGGTGCCCAGCAGTGGGTACCCTGGCCCACTCTTTGATTTTTGGGGGGTCCTATTTGAAAAATCCCCCAGTCCTGAGAATCCTGTCTACATGTGACTCAGGGAACTGGGTCTCAATGAAGAGCCCATGGGGTCCTCCATCCCCCAACCTGGCCTTGCTTTGATTCCTCAGCTGCCTTCCTGCAGCTTAGCCTCAGCTGCCCTGTTTCTCAAAGTGTGTTCCAGGGAACACTGCATCAGAAACAATGGAAGAGTTGGTCGTGTAGAACAAAGACTCGGAATCTTAAAAGAAGACTTGGCCATTTATAAGACTTGCATGGCAGAAAGGAAGGGGCTTTGGGCTCACCAACTGAGGGCTGGGGTCCACCAAAGCCTGGGTCCTTGGCAGGTTTCCTTTTCTAAACCCGAATATATTCAAGAGCCCTTCACGATTTGCCTTGGGGAAGAGGGGCTTTTGATGCTCAGGTGGGAAAATGAGACATCATGATGTTCAGATGAGGAAAACAGACCTTGCAATCATCAGTTATTAAACTTCCAAAAGACTGAAAGAGGGTTATGATAACACTACCTGAGAGAAGGCATACTATTGGTCTAATACAGTGATGGCGAACCTTTTGAGCTTGGCGTGTCAGCATTTTGAAAAACCCTAACTTAACTCTGGTGCCGTGTCACATATAGAAATTTTTTGATATTTGCAACCATAGTAAAACAAAGACATATTTTTGATATTTATTTTATATATTTAAATGCCATTTAACAAAGAAAAATCAACCAAAAAAATGAGTTCGCATGTCACCTCTGACACACGTGTGTCATAGGTTTGCCATCACTGATCTAATACCATGTTTATGGTCTATGAAGGGCCCCAGTATTTGTTCAGGGGATGCAGGGTTGCTTTATTATTGGAGATGTGAGGTGGTTTGAATTGACATGAAGTTTTGATCAGGGAGGAGCTAGTTTCTTGGGATTTGTTAATAATTACCCTGTTCAGGACTTTCAGCCCAGCATCTCTGGGGATGGCCCAACTCAGGGTGAATCTGTATTTTCACCAGACTCTCCAGGTGGCTTCTTGGGTACACACTGAGGTTTGGAAATCTTTCCCCAGCCACGTGGTTCTAAATCTTGGCTGCATATTGGAAACACCAGGGGAGGTAAAAAAGAAACAAGACAAAACAAGATGCCTGGAGCCCATCTTGAGAGATTGATTCGGTAGGGCTCAGGCATCAGTCATTTTTGTCTTTTTGTCGTTGCTTTGTGCCCGTAGGCTTTAATGTGCAGCCAGGGTTGGGAAGTCAGGGTTAGCTGTGGCCTCAGGGATGGTGCCTGTCTGGGCCCCACCCATACATGAGTGTGTGTGTGGGGGGGATTGTCTCCTAGGCTGACTCCAAACCCCCGAGGTATTCATGGCTGGAAACTGGGGTGGTTCCCTTCAAAGGCCTTTATCTGGTCATCGAATTGGCACAGCAGCCTCTGCTGTGTCTGCAGGTTCTTGCTGGGAGCCCAGAGCAGAGCCTCTGTCGTCTTGCCTGTCCCATCTGGCTGTGGGTAAGAAAGCCTCTATGAAGGAGCAAGGGCAGCAGCTGCAGTGGCACCAGTCAGTCCTGGGAGGTTCTAACTCTCAAGGCGACCTTGCCTGGGACAGCAGCACCCGATGCAGTGGGCTCTGCATGTCAGTGGAGGAGCCAGCAGAGCCCTCCCGCCGCCCTCCCGCAGTGGGCACATGCAGCGTGCGTGGCCAGTGAGCACACACAGGAATACCTGTCTTCTCTCCATCAAGGCCTCCTGCCTGCTGGACCCCAAGTTAGGAAGATGCTCTCTTCTAAAAACACTGCCCCTGTTCATAGATGATCAATTCATCTCCCATCTTTTATTAATCAAAGACACATGTAGCTGTTAAGCAGGGCTCCTGACTCCCAGCCCACAAGGCGTTTTTCTAGAAATCTAACCCAAAGCCCAGGAATGATCTTTGTGTGCCCGGTAGCTATGCCTTTTGGAAGCAGTTTGAAGACCCTGGGAATTCCTGCCCAGGTCCCTCCTCCTATCCTATGTGCCTCTCACTTCTGCCCCAACCTTGCCTCTATGTTGTCTTTAGCAAGTCCCTAAAGCCTCAGACCTTCCCTACCCTCCACTCAGGGTCTACCTTCCCCAAGGGGGCTCCACAGTTGCTTTTGAAAACCACTGTCCTAGCTAAGTTATTTTCAGTGGAGGGCATCTTCCCTCCTTCCAGGGCTGGGGGTCCATGTCAAAATCATGAGACAGTAGGGTTAGGTGGCATGCACACTTTGAAAAAGTTTATTCCCAATGACCACTGTTTTTATTTGTTTTCAGTTGTGACATTTAATTTTCATTTATTTTCAAATTTCAAGCAATATGAAAGGTGGGTAGAGATTTTAACATTTATGAAAAGGGGGCAATGATTTATAAAAGGTTGTAATTCACTGATCTAGATCAGTGGTTTTCAAAATGTGGGTTACAGCCCATTAATAGGTCATGGCATCAGTTTTCTAGGTCATGACCAGCTTTCCTTCTTGATAGAATACTGTAGCATAAAATAGAATAAACCAGAGTTAGTCACACATAGTAAGGTTAAATACTACTTTGCAAATTGTGGTTTCCCTTATGTATGTTTGCATGCCTGTGATAGATAGACCTAATGCAAAACGTAGTTCTTACTGTGGGCTATGATTGAAAGGAGCCAAGAGCTGGTCTGAGTGGGTGGTCCCTGCTGTTCTCTGAGGCTCTGACTTCACCTCACACCTGCATGTGGGCACCTCCAACTCGCTGTGCTTAGTGGTATGCTGGCGAGCAATGCAGAGGGCCGAGGGCTCAGGGAGGCAGGACTGCTGGGTGGGGTGAGCCCCTCCCCTGGAGAGAGCCCAGCACCCCACAAATGTTCAACAATAACGTTCCTCCTACTGGCACTTGGCAGAGGCATGGCGGTTAACCGAGGGCCAACCTTGCCCAAATCCATGGTCCAGGGAGCTAATCGTGGTATGTCTTATACAAGCCAAGTGATATGGGTGTGCAAAGTGGGCACGGGGTCTCCCCTGGATCACTCCCAACACTCAGCACAGGACCTGACCCATAACAATAGTAACGATTGCCAGTGATAATACAGCACATAGAACGTGAGAGGCTTTGTTAGTAACGTACTCAATCCACAATAACCCCACGCAGAAGCAAGTATTACGATTACCCCAAATTTTCCACATTAGGAAACTGAGACACGGAGAGGCTGGGGGACTTGCGCCAGGCCTGCCAGGCTAGGCTACCTCTCTGACAGCTGCATCTCATTGCATGTTCATTGAATAAGTGAATTCACTTTCACTCATAACTTCAAATGCATGGAGTTTAATTTTCACCTCTCTGTGGGTACCCAGAATAGGTAGGGCAAGCCCACGTGGCCGTTGTAGCATGCCTGGGCCCACCGGGAGCTTCTGTCTGAGTGCCCCGCGCAGGGCAAAGGGCATGAGCACTGGGCCCATCTCCTTCCTGAACACAGAGGGACATGCTCAGGGGCCCATGAGAGGCTGTGCATCGGGTGTCTTCCCTAGTCACACAGGGTCTCCGAGCAGAGCTCTCATCCTCAGGTCTGAGCCTGGAGCCCCAGGAAGGTCTCCCAGGAAGGCCATCTCGGCCCCTCATGACTCTTTCTGGGCGTAGGACAGGCTTGCTTATCCACTTTGAAAATTCATTTTGTAAAGCAACCACTCGTGATTCTGGAGGTCCCTGAAGGAAGTTAGGACCCTGAGGATAATCCTGAGGCCCATGGAAGTGGCCTCCTCTGACCTCGTGTGTGAGATGTGAGTGTGGCTACTTTCCAAAGCCCATGGCTGACGGAGATAGATAACCAGGGGACTGCTTATTCATTGTGTCCGGACATGTAGCGTTTCTTTGTCTGCAACTTTTGTGTGGCTGAACACTGGGCCCACCTCCTTCCTCTGCCGCAGGTGCCTGTGCAGCACAACTGGGTTGATAAAGAATTTACCAGATGGGAAGGACTCATTTTCCCCCTTTCGAAATTATAGGCATGATGGGTTTTGGGTTTATTTTTGGTGTCTGTGTGTGTTTTTGTTGTTGTTGTTTTTATTTTTTTGGGCACACATTCCACCAGACACATGCCGCATTCATAATACAAAGCACTGAGACACCATAAAGGTTTTCGCATCTTTCATATGATAAATATTTTCACCGTCACGCTCAAGAAATGGATTTTGTTTGAAAATGGCCTATTTCTTTTGATGGCTTCTTTGACGTGGATTCAAAGCTTTTCCTGGTCCTGCAGGGGTCTGAGGTTGGAAGGGTCTGTTTGTTAACTTTCTTCAAAGGGCAAATCCACTTCTTTTCCCCCAAATCCAGCTGTGGCTGCCAGGGCTGGGAGATCGATGACGGAGGACAGTAATGACAAGATGCCGGTGAGCCAGCAGCTGCTGGGAGTGATGGCAGTCGCAGCCCTGGGCCTCCACAGCTGGGCCTCCAGGAGCCTGTGAGCAGATCCACCAGCACCCTGGCTCCTAGGGATCCTTCTTCGTTGTGAATTACACTGAGAGATTCAGATGTGGCTGTTTAACCAGAGGGAGCTCCATCACATTTCTTCATGCAAGTTTGTCTTTACAAGTGTTCTTCTCTCGTCTTTGAAATAACACATTTTTAATGGTCTTTCTACATGCAGTGAGCAGCCACTTGGGACGAGAGGAATCCGTGTTCAGGACAAACTTTTGTGGGGCGCTGTGGCCCTGTGTGCATGTGCGTGTGCCCATATGTGAGGATACAGCTGGAGATAACTGGGAAAGCAGGAACTCTGCTGTCCTCTGGGAGCCTGGGTTAACAGTCCAGGGATCTTGTGATTAATATCCTTCCCTGCACACCTACAGCACGCCTCTTACCTACCTGTCAGCCTGACGTATAGTTGCAGGTGTTTCTGTACATCAGACCCAGGTAACCACACTGGTGAGGGTCTCTGAGGAAGGATTTGCCGCTTTGCCCAGGGCTCAGGCTGTGGGGTTTGGCTGCCTCAGAGGTACTAGAAACACTGGGTGGTAGAACAGGTTGCTTTTTCTTAGAGCCATGTTGCAGGAACCCTCCTGGGTGGTGGAGGGAGCCCTGAGCAGGGATTGAGGGCATTCAGGGCCTTTGTCTACTCTCCTACTCCTAGGATCAGCTGTTACTTAGCTGTGTGACCTCAGCAAGTCATTTAACCTCTCTGGACCTGAATTCATTTATTTATAAAACCAAGACTTGAACAGGAGGTATAAGGATTCCATTGAACATTCTCTTTCTAAGTGGAAGCCACCAGTCCCTGTGTGAGCCAGAATCCATCATCTGAACCAACTTAGAACAACAGCATTTTAGCACATGAAAGGTTCTTAGAGATCATCTGGATCCACCCCTTTCATTTTTTACCCACGAGAAAACTGGGGCCTAAGGAGCGGGAGGGACTTGCCCAAAGCCCAGGAGTGTGTGTGGCTCCCAGTCACCTCCTCAGCCTGGTTCTCAGAGTGGGGCCCAAAGAGCAGTCTCCGATTCCCGGGGGAATCTGTTAGACATGCACCTTCCGAAGCTGCACCCCATGCTTGCTAAGTCAGACCTAGCGTGGAGCCCAGCGATGATCTGTGAATGTGCGGCCCCCCTGGTTAAGTCTGAGGCTTGCTAACATTTGGGAAAAATACAGCACCCGACTGCCCCTTTAAGACCAGAAGAGAGACATTGGAAACCAGCAGGCTTCCCTGAGAGACTGGAGTGAAAGGGGTAGAGTAATATTACGGAGGAAAGGTATACACGCGCTTCCCAGCTAACGCCAGGCTGCAGGTTTCCAAAGCGAGGGCTCTGTGTCGGCGGTCCCTGCACCTCTGAGGTACAGGCTGTTGCAAGCTGGCATCTGAAGTTGGTCCGGCCACAGGCTGTCCTACAGCAAAGGGCCACGTCTTCCTCCCAGCTGAGCCCGGCTGTTCCCATCTGTGCCAGGAGAAGTGTGCCACTTTCACATCAGCAGGGTTGGCCAGCTAGTTCATTCCAAGAAACTGATGTGTAGAAACACGGTGTTTTATGTGTGAACCACGAGGTGTATATTTAGGAGTCCAGGTGCTCAGCTGTCAGCTCTCGGGGGAAAAATGATGGTATGTGCTTCAGAGTTCATTATATCTCCGAGGCAGACTCGTGGGTTTAAAGGGCTCTTTTAAAGTAGCACATAATGGCTCCTATAAATCCTGGTTCCTAAGATACAGACATTTGTCACTCCCTAAAATGAGGTTTTTTTTTTTTACATGTTCTTTATATTGGTTGGCTTGGAGCATAAAAACTTGGAGCTTTAATAGTAGCTTTCATTCTGCATAATTCGAATCAAAGCCCATTTCCATTTCCATGAGGGTGTGTGAGCCCTGAGCTTGGCTGCCCCTGCCTGCCCATTAGTCTCAGCCACACCCAGGCCCAGAGCCCACGCCGGGCTGGCAGGGAAGACAGGCAGTCCCAGCCCTGCACAGGAGTGGGTGGGATTTGGCTGCCAGAGGTTGTCACGCAGTATGTGGAGTTGGCTCCCAGAGTCAGAAGAATTCCTGTTCCTTGCCTGTCGTGTCAGCCCAGGCAGAAATGACTGAGCTCCTCCTTAAATGCCTGACTTATTCTCGAGTTCTTTGCTGGGACTTGCCACCCTTCCAGAATCCTAGCCCACCTGGCTGGGGCTACCCTCCCTAACCGTTGCCAACTCCAACTAAGAGTGTGGGGCCTGATTCCTCTAACCTTGCCCTTGCCTACGGTCTTGTTTTCAGTGACTTGAACATCCAGAATCATAACTATCTTTTGTCCTTCCCAGCTGGGGCTGGATTCGACCACCCTTGTCCCAAGCCAGGTGGGCTAAGGCTGTGTCCTATGAGGCTGATATATCAGCCAGGGGCTCAGAGTGGGTCCTCGGTGGAACAAGGCAAAGAGGTGTCTCAAAGCCAGTGCCCGAAGGCAGAGGCCCACGACCAGCAAGCAGAGCCTCGCTGACACACTCACAGGGCTAACCTGGTGTAAGGCACTGCTCCGAGAGCTAACACAGGTTCACTCCTTTATTCCTCACTACAAGCAGGTGAGGCAGGTATGTTAGCATCAACAGAGCAGCCATCGTATCCACAGTGTGTGCTACCATTACACCAAAAGTTAGCAAACCACAGCCCACAAGCCAAATCTGACCTGCCACCTGCCATAGAAATAGTTTTCTTGGAATGCAGCCACACCCACTCATTTATGTACAGTAGTCTCCCCATCACCCTGGTTTCACTTTCCATAGTTGTAGTTACCCATGACCTACTGAAATGTGAAAATAATAAATGCAAAATTTCAGAAATAAACAATTCATATGTTTTAAATTGTATGCCATTCTGAGTAGCAATGAAATCTCATGTCATCTAGCTCTATCCTACCCAGATATGAATCATCCCTTTAGCCAGTATTATCCACACTGTAGACACTAGCCACCTGTAGTCAATTAGTAGCTGTCGAGGTTGTCAGCTCCACTGTCATGGTATCACAGTGCTTGTGTTTAAACCATCCTTATTTTACTTAATAGTGGCCCCAAAGCCATTCACACTACTTTTATCACAGTATGTTGTTGCACATGTTCTATTTTATTATTAGTTACTAGAGGCCCAGTGCACGAAATTCTTGCACTGGGGGGGAGGGGGTCCCTCAGCCTGGCCTGCGCCCTCTCGCAGTCCAGGACCCTTTGGGGGATGTCTACCTGCTAGCTTAAGACCGATCCCCTAAGCCAGCAGTCAGACATCCCTCTCGCAGTCCGGGACCCCTCGCTTCTTACCGCCCGCCTGCAGTCGAGGTGGGAGAGGCTCCCGCCACCACCGCTGCGCTCACCAGCTGTGAGCCCGGCTTCTGGCTGAGTGGTGCTCCCCCTGTGGGAGCACACTGACCACCAGGGGGCAACTCCTGCGTTGAACATCTGCCCCCTGGTGGTCAGTGCACATCATAGCGACTGGCCATTCAGCCAGTTGTTCCGCCATTTGATCGATTTGCATATTAGAGTTTTATTATATAGGATTGTTGTTAATCTCTTACTGTGCCTAATTTATAAATTAAACTTTATCAAAGGCATATATGTATAGGAAAAAACATAGTATATATAGAGTTCGGTACTATCTGCAGTGCCAAACATCTATTGGGGGTCTTGGAATGCATCCCCATAGGTAAAGGGGACTACTGGATTGTCTGTGACTGCTTTCCCAAGGTGGAGTTGAACAGTTGTGACTGAGACCACGTGACCAGCCAGGCCTAAACTAGTCACACTGGTCCGTTACAGGAAAATGTTTGCAGCCTCTGTTTTACTTCCTGCTTCCTGCATTTGAGAGCAGATTGTTCCTGCATGTGCCAATGTGCATTTTCCTGGGTAATGGTCACAGTTTTCATCAGATTCTTAGATGAGAACTCTCCCAAAACAATAGAACTGCAGCTTTAGGGAGTTTTAAAAGCAGAGTTTGGGGTAGCCGAGTGCTGGCCCCAGCCCAAAGCACAGCAGCAGGAGGCAGAGGCAGAGATCAGGAGCCAGCTGGCAAGTGGGGCGATTCCATCAGAGCTAGTGGGGAACACACAGAGAGGCGGGAGCGTGACGGTCACAGTACCTGCCTTGCTTGGCATAGGAGGGAAGCAGGACCCGTGTGGCTTCACGGTCAGGGATGAGCCCCCTCAACAGCTGATGGCCACCTGCTGGCCTCATGTCGCCTGCTTCTTTGGAGAGCCTGGCCGGCAGCCCTGCCCTGCTTGTCCTGGGCGTGCCTGCCTGTTCAGTCTCAGTGGTGGAGGGTCAGGGATGAGTGTGTGGCTGTGTTAAGAGCAGCGCAGGGGCATGGTTGGCTCTCGACAAATGTGAACTCGCCTTCCTTTGCCTCACTACAACCCTGAAGGCCAAGTATTAGAATCTCCCTTCTAGAGATGGCAAACACCACAATGACTGATCTCTTACTGGGGCAGGCAGAGTGGCGGCCCCCCAAAGGTGTGCACATCCTTATCTCTGGAACCTCTGAGTATGTTACCTTCCATGACCATAGAGAATGAAGGTTGCAAGTGGAATTATATTATTGACCAGCTAACCTGGATTATCCAGGTGGACCCAGAGTTATCACAGGATCCTTACCAATGGACAAAAGTGTCAGGAGAGGAGGACACAGTGATGCCCCGTGAAAGGGACTCAACCCACTGCTTACTGACCATGGAGCAAGAGAGTGCTGAGCCAAGGAGTGCAGGTGGCCTCTAAAAGCTGACAATGAGGATTCGAGGATTCAAGTATCTATAATACTATCAACCATAAAAAATACATTAAAAGAGAAAAAAGAGTCCAAGGAAATGGAACATCCAGAAAGGAACGCAGCCCTACCGACACCTTGATTTTAGCTCAGGGAGACCCTGATCTCCAAAACTACAAGACAATACATTTGTATTATCTTAAGCCACTAAATTTGTGTTTCTTTGTTAGAGCAGCAACAGGAAGTTAATCATTTACCATGAGTTGGATAGTTTTCGAAGAACTTTACTGGCATCCAGCCCCTCGCTTAATCTTTGCAATGAGCTAGAGATAAATATTAGTGTCTGCTCTAAACAGATTAAACAGATGAGCAAGCTGAGATGGAGGAGCTCGATGAAGGTCACACAGAGCTGGTGAAGGGCAGAGCTGGCTCGAGCCCCTGCAGCGGGCGGCCCTTTGCCGTGCCAGGCCTGGCCCTGCCTCATCACAAGGCATGCTGGAGAAGCCGCTCTTCTTCCCTGAAACACTCTCCAGGTGCCAGAGGAAGCTCTCCGGACTCACCTATGCCACGATGAATAAAATCGCCGTTCAGAGATTTTAATGGTGTCGGACCGCAGACTGTCAGGGCTCCTTTCTTCTGATTGGCTCCAAGCCCTTCCCTGTCCGATTCCACTGCTTTCTCCTCCCAGTTCTGAGGATTCCTGGAAGAGAACGTGTAATTGTGGGGGCTGCTGGCAAAAGACCTTCAGCTCATGTTCTAATGCCTCTCCAGGAGGAGGGGAGAAGGGAGACCCTCCACTCAACAGAATACCGTGTTTCCTTGTTATTAGGATTCTTAGCACATCCAGGGGAGCCCATCTGCAAGTGGAGTCATCAGGTCTTGCTTTGCTAGATATAAGAAAAGCACCATAATGATGTGCTGAAGTCCTCCTTTTTCTCCCAATAAAACTCAAACACTGGCTTCATCTTACAAAAGAGAAGTGGAGGCCCAGGGAATGGGTTTGCCAGTGTTGGAGGTGGGGCTGGCCGAGGTCTCTGCCCCTCAGGCCAGCCTGCTTTGCTCCTGGCCTTGGCTGGAACCAGGCACCGTGGCTGGGTGTTGGCCCTCGACTGGGTGTTGGAAGAGGAGGAAGGAGAACACGGCGCAGAAACAGACGGCAAACAAGGCAGCCAGGGCTGGCCTGCCGCTCAGGGTGAAGTCCCTCCCTGTGTGGAGGAGTGAATCCTGCCTCCTCATCGGGGCTCCACCAGTGAGCTTTGATGCTCTACACATGCAGCCTGGGCTTCTGGGTCAGGGAGGCCCACGCATCAGCCTCCTTGGTGGGGATAATGGTGACCTCGCACGGGCAGGGAACCAGCAGGCCAGAGTTTACTGAAAGTGATGAGAAATGTACATTTCCGAAAATTCAATAAGCCCTTTACTTTTTAACCCCAAATAACATGTGCAACCAGGCACCTCAAGAGTGGAAGAAAATTTTATAAAAATCATTGAACTGTACATTTGAAAAAAGGTAAAATTTGTGGTAGGTAAATTATACCCGAATAAAACTGTTTAAAAAAATAATAAAATGAGTGGAAGGAAAGGAAGCATCCCTTAAGAAGTTTATCAGGGATACTCGGCAACACTGTTTCCACTATTTAATGCTTAGCCTTCATCTTTCCAAAGCTGACTTCGCAGCCACTCCCTTCGCAGCCTGACCGTCTGTTCCTGTTCACGAGTGAAGGAAACGGAGGCCTGAAGGGGCTGCAGGGCTTGTCCAGAGAGCGTGGAGAGCAGACCCAGGAGAGAAGGGGTCCCCAGAGCACGCTGCTGGAAGGTCCGGAGGCAGGACCATCTGCGCCCGTTCCTCGGATGACCTTAGACACAGGCCGGCCTGCCTGTCCCAGTTTCTCCTGCCTCCTCATCCCTGGGTTCCGATCTTACCAAACACCCAAAGCTTCAGCTTTGAGCATGGCCTGAGGGGAGGAACAGAAATAGCCATGGCTGTAGGACTGGCTGCAGGGCAGAAGCGAGGCCCCCTCTCCACCCACCCTTGAAGCCTTCCTTGCCCTCCCCTCTGCCTAAAGCAGGGACATACAGCAAACCGGGTAACCCACAGAAACACAAGAAGGCTCCACCTCTTTCCTGGGAAAATATCCCTAAAGGGACCCAGACCGAGGGACCAGAGGCAGAGCTGCCACTTCCCATGAGTGCAGGGTCCGGCTTGGGCACAGGCTCAGGGATATTCCAGCTGTGTCCCAGTGGGTTCTGTCTGCCCCCTTGGCCGGGCTTGACCAGTCCTCGGTCCAACCCCGAGGTGGGTGCCCCAAACCACATTGACCTGCAGCAGCAACCATGCAATGTTACCTTCTATTGCTTTTTAGGATTCATCCTAAAATCCAAGGAGCAGAGAAGGTGCTGGCCTCTTGCTCAGGAAGAGATCTGGGCTACAACCTCCCCTGCAGCCCTTCCAAAAGCCACCGGCACCTCAGAGCTGTCGCTGAAGTGCATGGCAGGAGCTGGCAATGGGTCAGCTTCCAAAGATGGGCATCTCCAGGAACGCGGTCCAGGAGAGGACAGGTGGTTGGAAGCGGACAGGGGTAGGCAGCATTACAGTGTCTGCTTCACTCCCAAACCCATTTCCTACCTGCTCCATTGCACAGTCTCAGCACCGCCAAGACCCTGGAGCAAAAGCAGCCGGGTGAGCCTTCATTTGGGCTGCTCACTGAAGCAGCCACCTCATGCAGGTATCCTTCCTGCTTTCTGCATCAGTGGCTTGGCAGGATGTCCAGATGTGCTTCTCAGGCCTGGCTGGTGAGCCCGTGGTCAGCGCTTAGAGCTTCGGCTTTTGTTACATGAATTGCTCGAAGCTTCCCGAGCTGATTTCCTGCCCCACTTCCCTCCTGTCTCCAGGAATTAGCCTGGAGGCTGTCGGACCTGTACTGTAATTCTCAGCTCTCATCCTGGGCTCTGAGTCAGGCCCGGCCAATGGGGCGTATCTCTGAGATCATATTGTGGCCTTTTCAGATACCTCATGTGAGCACTGGCAGAACTTTCTGGAAAGCAGGTCATGCGCAGTGAGGGGTGGAGGCTGTTTACCATTGATCACGTTCCATGGAACTGCCTGAAAAGCTCCTAAGACCCTACTGTTCGTCTTGGGTGACTTTGCTTACGTGAACTAGATGGAAGTTTGTCCTGGCCACACCTTCCCCGGCTTTGTGGTCCCACTGCTGACACAGCACCGGTGCCCTGCAGCTCCCTCTGGAGGGTTTCGGGGAGGGGGGGCAGCTAGCAGACAAGAGAGTTACTGACCCCGCCATGACCTGCTGCCAGCCAGGTGCCAGGCACTGTGTAAGCACTGGGGGTCCAGGGAGAACAAAGCAAATCTCTGACCTCCTGGAGCTCACATTCTAGTGGGGAAACAAGCAAGATAAATAGAAAAGTACATAGGCAGGTGCGAGAGGATTGAATGTTTAGGGAAGGCCTTGCCGGGCAAGTGGCTTTGGAGTAAAGACATGAGGGGTGTCAGCAGGAGGTGTAGAGGGAAGTGGGAAGCACCAAAGGCACTAAGGTGAGAGGCGCCAAGGGGGCCGTGGGAGGAGGTGAGCTCTGCGGGCTGTGGGGTCCGCATCACCAGGGGCCTTGAAGGCATTAGAAGAGTCTCTGTCTTTCATGCCAAGGGAGACAGACGGCCATCAGGGGGTCCTTCACAGAGAGGGGCCTAGCATAGTGGTGTCTCCCCCAGCCTGTGGGTCTCCTCAGCCCAGCTGGGGCTCCCCTCCTGCCCACCCCACTTGGCTCATGGTGAGTCAGAGTAGGTGGAGGAATTCCTCCCTGCCTGTGTGTTACACGTGCCACTTGAGACCCACGGGTGGCTGTCTGGGGAAATGGCCATTCAGTTTTCCCTCTCTGTCTGTTTGTCCCTAGGACCCAGACAAGGGCATGGCTGGTGCAGAATGGGCTGGGATGACAGCCTCCCCTTTATACTCAGAACCCCCCAAACTCTCTGGCTCAGCTATGAGCTGAGTTCATTGTGCCCTGCTCAATGTCTGCCATGAATGACCTCGGCCTTGGACAGCCCTCAGCCCCCTGGATATACGCTTCTCTGGAGACACCCTTGGTCAGGTGTGCCCAAATAGGTCTGAACCCCAGAAGGGGGCCACAGCCAGAGTCCGCTCCTAGGAGGAGAGATAGCCATGGGTCTGGCCCTACTCCACAGGTGTCCAGACACCCCCAGGCCTGCAGAAGACCCAGCGGGGCACTTGCCTGAGGTGCCTTTACCACCTCGGCATGTTAAAGATGCCCCTCCTTTGCTGACGACCAAGTAGGTCTGATTACTGGAGAGGGAAGGGAGTCAATCTAGGACGGGTTAAATGCAGGCCACTTATCTTTGGACACAGAGACCCTTCATCTGGGGACTAGACAGCAGCAGCAGCTTTCAGAGTCAGGACCTCAAGGCAGGGCCATCTTCCCCATCTGAACACAAGAGGTGTTGGTGGAAAAGCACCCGGGCGGGGCTGTGGGGCTTCATGGGGCCTTAGCAGCAACATTTGTTGAGCTAACATTATGTTCTAGGCACCATGCTGGACTCCTTACAGGGACCATCTCTTGAATATGCACAAATGATCTAGGAAGAAGGAACTGTTATTATCAACCCCATTTTACAGATGAGGAAACTGAGGTGTAAGATAAGCTGGACTAAACTGGTACGTGGTAGAGCTGGAGTACAAAACCCAGGATTCTGTCTCTGTAGCCAGTGCTCTTAACCAGTCCTTGGAAAGGAAAGGAAAAGAGATGGAGTTAGCAGAGGCAAGAGATGTCAAATGTAAGGTGTAGAGCAGGAGACAGCACACTTAAAGGGCCGGATAGTATTTTATACTTTGCAGGCCAGATGGTCTCTGTTGCATCTACTCAACTCTGCCCTTGTAGCTCTGAGACTATGTCCTAGTAAAGCTTTATTTATAAAACCGGTGGTGGGCCAGATATGACCCTTGTACCATGGTTTGCCACTCATGGTGCAGAGGAAAATGTGGGGTCTGGAGGAAGCCAGACCTTTCTTATCAAACACACCGAGGTGACCTTGGATTAGCCATTTAACCTTTTCATTGTTGGTTTCCTCATGTCTACTGGCTAACCACTATGGAGTACTACTCATTAATTTATGTTCATATGATGTATTGAGTCTCTTGAAAGAGCTACACACTGTCCTGGGAGCCATGCCACCTCAGGGAACAAGACATACGTTGTCTTGCCCCCACCTCATCATTCAGGACCCACTGCTGTCAAGTTGGCTAACATTTGCATCCATACTGAGTAAAAAGGTAGAAGCATGGGATCGGACTCAGGACTTTAATATGTTTATAATGCAATATTACACAACACAGGCCTAATTGAGAATCGTAATTTTCCATGAACTGATCTCATTTTACTAGGTAATATCCATTTAGGTCTGTGAGAGCAGTAAAACGCCATTCCTGTTAAATATTATATGATTCAATTGGTTCACTGATTTAGATTTTTACTACCCGCCATTCCAAATGACTGAGTCATACATCATTTTAGAGATAACAAGGGCCTTCAAGATCACGCCAGCCCTGTACTTCTCTTCAGAAGTGCCTGGTAGGGGAGAGCAGGTGCTCCCTGACCTCTGGGGTGGAGCTCTGAGCAGCCACCACACCAAAGAGGCTTGCTTTGTCATAGAAATGCACCCACAGTTTGCATTTTACTCCTTACTATGTCCTCATCTAGTTAATGTACCCGAGCTTCCTTCTGTAAGGCTAACTGGTAACCAAGATGACATACCCATCTTCGAAGACCCTGAAATCCTAGCCCCTTGCCTATCTCCAGCCTGTACTTTTAAGTTACCTGGCATAGTTGTGCCATGCACCTGCTGGCTCTATGTGGACACCTGAGGGGACATTGGCAAGTGTCCCCAGCCTGCCTCTGCTGTTCCTAACTTGCTTCCTCTTCTTTCTGGCCTGTCTCATTCCGGCTCCTGGCTCTCTCTCTCTTATTTACATCCTGCTTCTGAGCATAGAAGACATCTCTGTCCAGTTTCTCTGATTTCTGACCTTGAATGGTTTAATCTGACTACCTGCCCCTTGGGATGAATTTCAAAGTTCCGACCCATCAGCCTATGTCCTGGCAAGACCTACCTGTTACCCCCATGAAAGAGGAATTTAAATGACCGGCCAGGTTCCCCTTGCTATAGCACCCTTAAGTACCACTTATTGTGCACTTATTCTGAGCCATCTGCTGGCCTAAGTGCTTTGTGTTCATTATTTTATGTAATCCTCACAGATCCCAGGGGCAGGTGGGTGGGTGTTATTATTCCCGCATTACAGGTGGGAAAGTCCCGGCATAGAGAGGCTGAGTGTTTGCTTGTGGCCTGTGGCAGGGAGTGGTGGAGCAGGGTTTTATTTGAATCCGTGTCTATGAGAATTCAAAACCTCTGCTCTTATAGGTAATAATGCCTCCTCCATTTTCTTGGAATGTTCCATGCAAACCATGACCTGGTGTGGGGACTGCCCACCACAAAGTCTACCAGGGGGCCCCGTGAGCAGTGCCAGAGTGTGGGGCACTGAGGGTGGATTGGCCATCCCCGGTGCCACAGATGGTAGGTAGAGTCTGGAAGCAGCAGGAGGCAGTCTGGCTGGGGGTCCTTGTAGCCAGGTGAATGTCATGTGGGAGGGCCAGGCAACTCACAGCGGGACCAGACAGCGGAGAGGGAGGTGGGCTGGTGAGAACCAGGCAAGGGAGCAGACCCTCAACTAGGGGACCTGGGTGTGGGGCAGGCTTAGGGCTGGCAGGGAGGGGGGATACAATCTGGGGAAAGAGAAGCAGAGACCCGTTCTAGTGCTGGAGTCGCATGTCTGGCAGGGAAGCAGACTGGGAAAGGAGGGGTTTCAGTTGGAAGCCATGGGGCATCAGGGTCACATCCATCAGCCTCCCAGTAGACCCTGATGGGTATATTTCTATATCCCTTGTGCCTAGTGAATAGTGGATGGAGGAATGAATGGATAGATGGATAAATGAGTTTGAGGAAGCATGAAGATTCCAGTCTCCCAAAGATGACACTAAGATAGTTTACCCAAAGAAAGGGTGAGGAAGGGAAAGGGGTTGTCGTGGCATATGCAGGGGTGCACTCTGACCCACTGTCTCCTTATCCCTTCTTTCTCCAGAGGCTCCCGCTAAGCCTGAGGAGGCGGAGGCTGAGCCCTTCACAGACTCCTCTCTGTTTGCACACTGGGGCCAGGAGCTCAGCCCCGAAGGCCGGCGCATGGCCCTGAAGCAGTTCCAGTACTACGGCTACAACGCCTATCTCAGTGACCGCCTGCCCCTCGACCGGCCCCTGCCTGACCTCAGACCCAGTGGGTGAGCAGAGTCAGTGGCTGGGCTCTCGTTGACCTGTGGGGGACGGGGGCAGCACAGTGCTGGGACGGAGCCAGGACTGGGCATGTGGACTCCTGTGTCCCTCCTCTGCTTCCGTCCCTTTGGCCAGCATTGGGCAGGTCACTCTCCCCTTCCTCCTTCCTCAGCCTCAGTTTCTCCTTCTGCTAAGCAGGGGGGAGGCTTTCTTCCATTTGAGATTTTGAGGGTTAATCACCTAATTTACTCCTTAAGGGCACTGGAATCATCTAGCATTCCGGTTAATACGTAATTTTAACCTAATTGTTGCATTTTTACGAACAATTATGTTTTTCTATAAATTAGTTTTTTAAAGTACATCCATCTTCCAGGGCTAACAAGTCATTACACCCAACAGAGAAGTCTGTCTTGCCTTCTCTCTTTGTTACAGAAGATGTTCCTTTAAGGTTCAGTTAGAATTTTTATTGCTCCTAATTATTAAAAATGTGGGCACGTACCACAGCTCAGAAAATCTCATTAACTTCGGTGAGCTCGCCCCATACCTTCTTCCCCCCTCTTTCTCCTTATTTTAAAAATGGTCTTAAAGCTGCAAACCACCGTGAGCTTATCACTAGAGTTTTTAGGAAAGATCTTGCTGCTGGGTTTGGAGACTATGTTCTTTTGGGAGAGAGAGTTCAGTTGAATTCAGTGGACACTTATTGAGCAGCTGCTGTGTGCAGTGTGATTTTGTAAGGTTTTTCCTGGCCCAGGGAGAATCTGGCCGGGTTCTAGGGATACAAAGGCAGCTGAGGACCTATGAGGAAAGAGGAGTATATGTTCACTTAAAGCAGCGGTTCTCAACCTGTGGGTCGCGACCGCTTTGGGGGTCGAATGACCCTTTCACAGGGGTCGCCTAAGACCATCCGAAAACACAAACATAATTACATCTTGTTTTTGTGATTAATCACTATGTTTTAATTATGTTCAATTTGTAGCAATGAAAATACATCCTGCATATCAGATATTTACATTACGATTCATAACAGTAGCAAAATTACAGTTATGAAGTAGCAACTAAAATAATTTTATGGTTGGGGGTCACCACAACATGAGGGTTGCAGCATTAGGAAGGTTGAGAACCACTGACTTAAAGGATGTTTATTGAGCACTTCCGAGTCTAGGCACAGGGATAGAGCAGTGAACAAAACAGACAAGAATCCTTGCCCTCCTGGAGCTTGCATTCCAGTTGGGGGAAGAGAGATAATAAACAAAACCAAGAAGTCAGCTATGTGGCATGTTAGATGGCAGTAAATGCTACGGAGAAACATAAAGTGGGAAAGAGAGACAGGGCCAGGCTGGAATAGGAGAAGGGGTTGAAGTTTTAATGACGTGGTCAGAGAAGGCCTCACTGAGATGGTGACATTTGAGCAACGACCTAGAGATGAAGAAGCAAGTCATGTGAACACCTGGAGGGAAAACTTCCTAGGCAGAGAGACCAGCAAGTGCAAAGGTCCTGAGGTAGACGTGTGCTTGGCATGTTTGAAGGAGAGGAAGGAAGCTCATGTGGCTGGAACAGAGCAAGCAAAAAGGCTGGAGGTGGAGATGGGGCTGGAGGGGCAACAGATTAAGGAGGGCAGTGGTTCTCAATCATGGCTACACATTGGACTCATCTGGGAGCTTTAAAATACTCCTGATGGCGGAGCTCACCCAGACCAATGATGAGCATTTCCAGAGGTGGTACTCAGTGTCCATATTGTTTATAGTTCTCAGGTGATCCCAGAAGACAGCTGAAGTGGAGAATTGCAGAGAGGTGCTTTGTAGGCAGCTGCGAGGCGTGCGGCTTTTACTCTGTAAGATGGGGGTCTGTGGGAAGAGCTTGAGCAGATTAATAATGTGCTTTGGTTGTCATTTTCAACCATCCTTCTGGCTGTGGCGTTGAGAACAGACCGAAGGGGCCAGGGTGAAAGCAGGGAGGCCAGTTAGGAGGTTCCTGCAGAAATCCAGGTGAGAGGTGGTCATGGCGTGGACCATGACAGCGGTGGGGCAGATGCTGGATAGGGTTGAATTCTGGGAATATCCTGAAGGTGACTTCAACTAGGTGCCACAGGGTCTCGCCCTCTGGGAGCGCTGCAGAGACCACACCTGGGGCTGGGGGAGAATCATATCTGATGTGGGCAAAACCCAGAGACTCTGGTGAAAGGATCCTAAAAGGAGTTGGGAACCCAGGACTCCTGCAGGGTCTTGGCCGTGACCTTGGCCAGAACAGGAACTGTGGACTTTGCAGCTAGCTGTGACACACAACACAGGCCCAGCTCTGACGCAAAGCACATGTTTGTTCCAAATGAAAGGGGAATAAAGAAGGAATCCCAGGAAAGGGTGGATCTTACAGACTACGGCATGGCTGTAACAGGGACACAGGTATTCACACAGGGCTTGACTCCTGGAGAATGCCCCTCCCATTTGGACCACGCCCACCTGCAATGAGGGCAGCGAAGGAACTGGTCTATTCTTCCTAATCAGAGTCATGGAAACGGAGGAACAGAAAGAGTAAGAGTCGTGTCCAAGGTCACACCTTCACCCTTCATGGAGGGAGGTGCCCTACAGGCTGTTTCTTTCTACTCCCAGGGGAGAGAAACGGGAGGTGGGAGGGTGGCGGGCCCAGAGGCCGTGCGGCCTTTCTCAGGAGGGCAGGGCTCCCTGGCAGGCAGGTTCCTCTCCGGAGGAAGCATTAACAGAGGCAGCCTGGACTGAGAAAGCCTCCGCGCAGGACTCCAGGTGGTCAGATCCTGCAGTTTCCTCGTGAGCCGCTAGAACGGAGCTGTCATCACAAAGAAAGACTTTCCCTCTGTACAGAGCTTCTGTATATGGAGCTTCCATGCTTCCCCCTTGGGGCAGGGCGACTTTTGTCAGCCCCTTTCATAGCTGGGAGAACGCAGTCTCCAAAAAGAGGCAGAGAAAAGCTTCCTGCTCCTCCAGGAGGGCTCCTCAATGGCTCATCCCCACGGTTCCTCTTCGCACAAGTGCTTGGAGGCTCTGTGTACGGCCTCCGTGCCAGACACCCCCCAGACTGGAGAGCTGTTGGGGACCACTCCAAACAAACATGTGTGGAGGCAAAACAGTGTCTCTCTTCCTGTCAATTTCCATAAAAACATCCCTGCCTTGTCACAAGGTCATTGCTGGGCTTATCCTGCTTAACTCAGTTTGGAAACATCTTTTCAGTATCTTTTACTATCATCCTATTTCAAATTATGCTGGCAAATATTTACGTAGCATGAGCCATGCTCTCTGGGACACGTTTGGCACTTTGGTTATATTAACTCTTTGACTTTTCACAGGAACCTCTGGAATAGATGCTAGACACACGGTTTTCCTTTACTCTTTTCCTTACTCATACTCACAATACTTCCTGCCCCAGATGTGTAATTTTTCTCCCCACATTAACCAATTCCCTGACACCGGCTGGGTGTCCTACAATTCAATTCCGTTTTGACACTGTCTACCTGGAGTTAGCATCGGATCCCACAGGTTAAGGGCTCCGCACGCCCGTCTGTCCCCACTTCACATGCCAGGCACAAGTCCCAGGCTGTCACTGGTGGCTCACTATAAATTGGGGTTCCCCCAACCCCTCCTTGGGTTCAGTAATTTGCTAGATGGGCTCACAGAGCTCAGGGAAACACTTGTGTTGACCAGCTTATTATAAAGGATATGATAAAGGACACCGATGAGAGGCCAGATGAAGAGGTAGCCAGTGCACGACCTTCCGTGGAGTTGGGGTGGGTTGCTCTCCCGGTAGGTGGATGTGTGCACCAGCCCGGAAGCCATCGAAATCCCACACTGTAGGGACTTTTATGGATGCCTCATCACATAGGCAGGATCGGTCATTAACTCATTGTCCAGCCCCTCTCCTCCCTCCAAAGGATAGGAAGTAGAGCTGAAAGCGTCAAACTTCTGCTCAGCCCCTTTTCATAGCTGGTCTTTCTGGTAACCAGCCCTCATGTAGGAAGGAGCCCACCAGGAGTCATCTCATTAGGTCAGAAACTGCTCTTACTGTCCAGGGAATGCCAAGGGTTTTAGGAGCTCTGTGTCAGGAACCAGGGTCAAAGACTGAATAGGAGCAGGAACAACCCAATATCTATATATATAAAAAACCAGTGACCAGAACGCTGTAATGACTAATCAGTATGATGCCCACTGTGGCCAGCAAACCAGCCAATCAGGGGGTGGGGCCCTCCAGCCAACCTCCTGCAGCACCTCCTCCCAGCTGGCCCCACCCCCAACAGGCCCCCACCACCCCCATCGGCCCACGGCCCCTCCCCCAGCCAGCTCTGCCCCTGATTGGCCCCCACACACACCAATTGTGGGGGGCCCCACTGGCCAATTGCCCTTGGCCCCTCCCTCCAGCTGGCCCGGCCCTGATCAGGACCCAATCGGGGCAGGCCCTCTGGCCAACCTCCAGCAGTCTCCTCCTCCCAACAGGCCCAGCCCCAATCAGCCCCGATTGTGGCCAGGCTGGCCAGATGCCACCTGTGCAGGAATTTGTGCTCTGGGCCTCTAGTATATATATGTTTTTTATAATTTTACAGTAGCATTATTAGTTTCCATTTTACAGAAGAGGAAACTGAGTACAGAGAGATTATATATCTGCTTCAGGTCACTCGTTGGCAGAGCTGGGGTTTGAACCCAGCCAGTCTGGCAAAGGAATTTGTGCTTGTGACTGTCACAGTGCTTTGCTGCCTTCAGGTGGCAGTTTGTGTCACTCTAAACTTTAGAGTCTAAAGGGACTGGGGGCAGCTGCTTTAACAGAGATTTAAGCTGATCAGTTCATCTGGTGGGGAAGGTCTGCCTCTCAGTATTGGAAAAAATGTCTTAGTGAACATCAAACCCGTTATCTGGGCGGAGAATGATGCCACGGCTAGGGCAAATGTTGGATTTGGAGCCAGTGGGCGGGGGTGGGAGCACCTGGGGAGGAAGCCAGTGCTACCTGCCTGCCTCCAAGAGAGTCATGTCAGGTGCCTCTCCCTCCTGTTACCTGTGGTTTACCCTTGGGGACGTCTGCCCCGGAGGTGTCCTTGGAACCTGCACTTTGCTCTTTGTATTCTTGGCTTTGCTCTTTCAAGTTCTAACCCTGGCATTATGCTTGGCTTTATTCCTGGACCAGAAAGTGGATGTTCCAGATCCTGCCCCATCCTTCCTCTCCTCACCTCTGGCCATCCCTTATTCTCTCTCTCTCTCTCTCTCTCTCTCTCTCTCTCTCTCTCTCTCTCTCTCTCTCTGTCTCTCTCTCTCTCTCTTTCTCCTGAAAGATGACTTACCTTGCCACCTATCTGAGAGAGGACTGGATTTTGCTTAGTACCTTATACATAGGACAAGACATAACCAGAAGGAAAAAATGTCCATCCAACTGGTTGTTAGACTCATTAATTTATTTATCCAATAACCATTATTGAGCACCTCGTGTGTGCCAGGCACCGAGTGAGCGTCAGCCAGGGAAACCTCAAGGAGCTTCCGCCGCAGTGGGAACCCAGAGTGCAAGGCAGGCGATCGGAACACCTGCCCACAATCCCCCGGCCTCTTCGGGGAGGAGTCATCCTCACAGGTTTCTAGTAAGTCAGGGGCTGGACTTGATGGCCCACAGAAACCTGTCCTTCTGTGGCCTCTCTGGAGGAAGACAGGACCTGCAGAGTGGTGTCTGCAGGGAGCCTCCCTTTACCTGTTTGACTCCCCTCCCCTGGGAGAGGAGGACAGGGGAGCATGAAGTCAGCGGGCAGTTCTTTCAGCCTCATCTGGGCTCTTTGGGCAGAGAGAGGACAAACTTTCTCTGGGCACCAGGATAGTTTGCTTTTGGGGAAATCAAAATGCCATTCATTCTCCCTGAGTTGTTGTAACAAGGCCACTGGCAATCCAGGTGGGAAAACCTGGGGACACTGGACATGGGCTATATCACCAGTGAGCCTCCTGGACCTCAGCCCATGAGAAGCTTTGCCAAATCTGGGGGTGGGGGAGGCTTGCCTGCTTGCTTCCTGGGTTGAGAAGATACCAGGACCTCAGGACTGAAGGGGAGAAAAGCCGCATCTCAGCCTGGCTGGGCGTGGCTCTATTGCTCATCCCCCGGTGCAAGCTCCAAACCTTCTTGTGGCTCCTGCTCCCAGCACCCATCCTCCTCCTCCTCCTTAGCCGTAGGCACCAAAGTAACCTCCCAGGAGCCAAGAGAGAAAAAGGAGAAAACAAGCCTTGATTGGCGGGTGGACTACAGAGGTATATCATTTGTCAAAACACATCAAGCTGTGTACTTAAGATCTGTGCATTTTTGCATGTAAATTCAGCATCGGGGATTTGTGTGTGTGTGTGCTTTTTTAAAGTGAGGGTGTGAGAAAGAGATGGGGAAGTCCTTTGCCTGAGAGGTGGAGAGGGAGGATGGAAGAGACATCTTCTGAGAGGTTGATGGGTTTTGAGAAGACGATTGTGGTTGTGGGGAAGGATGATCGTGGGGGTGGCGGTTAAAGCAAGCTTGCCACCCCAGTGACAGCGGCTCAGGCAGGTGGCATGTGGGTGACCATAGTTCCACAGCAGCAGGCACACACTGGATTTTTTCCTACAGGCAGTGGTTGTTATTTCCAAACAGAGCCCGGGGGCACTTGGGGGAGAGGAGGAGAAGCGGCCTTCTAGTGCCAAGCTTCAGGGCTGTCACGTTGCCATGGCAACTCTCTGGCCTTCCTCCAAGGTAGCTCAGGGCAGAGCCCCGGGCAGGTGCTGCTTCCTGCCTCTTGTTGGCAGATCCTCAGAGGCTCCTGAGTCAATGATGTCACCTTTCTCTCCAGCAGTCCCCTGAGGTCCATTCCCTCCCTTGCAGGGGGTAGGTGGACTGGCTCCTCGGTTGACTGGTGGGTTAGGGCCTGAGGCTGAGGCATGAGGGGTTGTTAAAAGAGAGACTATTTTCTGCAGCCCCAGGTGGGAGCAGCTGGGACAGAGCCACACCCACACACCCACAAAGGAGCCCTGGGCCCTGAGCTGGAGAAACCATGTGTGAACATCCAAGAGGAAAGGAGCAGGCCAGGATTACAGCAGAGAGAATGCATCCTGGAGCCAGGGACTCCGTCCAACTGGGAGCAGGTCAGGGTCCATCCAAGGTGACTGTGGGTGTTTGCTGCCACCACCCTGGGTGTGGCCACAGGTTTGGGTGTATGGATTGGAGTACTGTGGGGTCTTCATGGTCTCTAGATAGACATCTAAGAGCTCAGTTTTAGGGGCCAGGAGGACTGGCTTTATGGGTGTGTATGGTGGGTAGAATAATGGCCTCCCTAGGATGTCCATATCCTAACGCCCAGAACCTATGAATATGGTGTGTTATGTGGCAAAGAATGAAGGTTGCAGACGGAAATAAATGTGCTAATCAGGTGACTTCAAAATGAGATTCTTCTGGGTTATCTGGATGGGCCCCATGTTATTGCAAGGTCACTGAAAAGTGGAAGAGAGAGGTAGAAGAGTCCGAGATGGCAATCCGAGAAGGCCTTGACCAGCCACTGCTGGCTTTGAAGTTGGAAGAGAGCCATAAGCCAAGGAATGTGGGCAGCCTTTAATTGATTTTTTTTTCTTAACAAACCCACAACCTTGGTGTATTGGGACAGTGCTTTAACCAACTGAGCGACCTGGTCAAGGGCCTGGGCAGCCTTGAGATAGATACTGGAAAAGGCATGCACACATTATCACCTTGAGCATCCAGAAAGCAATGCAGCCCTAACAACTCCTTGATATTAGCCCAGTGAGACCTCGAGAATGGTAAGATAATAAATGTGTGTTGTTGTAAGCCACCAAGGCTGTAGTAATTTCTTACAGCAGCAACATCAGTGTTCAGAAACTAATACAGCATGCAACAGGACCCCAAGAAGGCTGCAAGGACTCTGCACTTGGCTTAAAGTTCTTTGTTCACTTTGTTAAAATTCTGAATAATTTTTTAACAGGGGCCACCATAGTTTCTTTTTGCACGGAGCCCACAAATTATATAGCTGGTCCTGGGGGAGAGGGGGCGGGCTCCAGGTATCAGTGCTATGCAAACTGCTTAATGTCTGTTTTGTGTGTGTGTGTGTGTGTGTGTGTGTGTGTGTGGCGCGAGGGGGGGGGGCGGTTACTGAATTTTGTCCTCACATCTCTCTGAGGTAGTTATTGTTTTCATTTTATATAGTAGAATCCTGAGTATTTGAAATGTCAAGAAACTTGTTTAAGTTCCCACAGGCAGTATTTGGCAACCAGTAGTTTTACCTGGATCTTGTGTCTCCAAACACTCCCTCAGCACCCGTGGCTCACCCTGCTCAGGTGAGCTTTTCTGGTTTGGGACTGGCTCCGTGGAGATGACCCAAAGTTTGTGGAAAGGGTGTGCTCCATGAGGGCAGCCTCGGGGCAAAGGGGTCAAATAAACACCCTTAGGTAATGATTCTGCTGTTGCACTGAAAATGCTAACTGCACAAACACAGTTGGGGGGAAATACTAACTAAAGCAGCCTGGAAAAAAAATATTTCTGGTTCTTCATAAATGTTAAGCTCATTATGGGCCAGTAGTGTCATGTGGTTTTTCTTAAAGGTGGCGTAATCTTGAGCTGTATATTCTTTTAATCTTTATTGATTGACTGGTTTGAGAGAGAGAGAGAGAGAGAGAGAGAGAGAGAGAGAGAGATTTGTTGTTCCACTTATTTATGCATTCATTGGTTGCTTCTCAGGGGTGCCCTGACTAGAGAACAAACCCACAACTTCGGCGTATCAGGACAAAGCTCTAATCAACTGAGCTACCCAGCCAGTTGAACTATATTAGTAGAGGTATCTCTATCACAAAAACCCCGTGGTCGTGACACTGTCACAGTGGAACGACCAAAGGCTGGTCACCAGGAGGCTGAGTGTGCGGATGCTGGCAGGGACTTGACACCAGCATGGGTGGGTGGGGCTGCGAGCATGGCGAGGCCACACAGGTGGGCGGGCCATGCGATTTCATTCGCTGGGCTTCTAGTAATGTCTTAAAAAGGGGAGGTGACAGTTTTGTTTTACTCTGCTACTCAGATCACAACTGCAGAAATGGAGTAAAAGGGATAAAAAGAAAGTAGAGTATGTTCAGAGGAGAACAACCTAGGAGAAGAACTGGATAACATGACAAGCAGATGAAGCTTCTGCTTAGATTATAGAGTAATATTTAAGACCTGATTCCCTGGGTTCCAAGGTCAGGTCTCTCACTTATAAGCTGGGTGACTTCCAGCAAGTTACTTAGCCTCTCTGTACCTTGGTTTCCCTGTCTGTAAATTAGTGATACTAATACAAAGATTATATCCTATATAATAAAACCCTAATATGCAAATCGACTGAACAGCAGAACAACCAGTGGAACCACCAGTCCCTATGACACACACTGACCACCAGGGGGCAGACACCCAATGCTGGAACTGCCCCTGGTGGTCAATGCGATCCTACTGGGGGAGCACCACTCAGCCAGAAGCCGGGCTCACAGCTGGCGAGCACAGCGGCAGTGACAGGAGTCTCTCCTGCCTCCACTGCAGGCGGGCAGTAAGGAGTGAGGGGTCCCGGACTGCGAGAGTCCCAGACTGTGAGAGGGATGTCTGACTGCCAGCTTAGGCCTGATATCTTTGGGTCTAAGCCGGCAGGAGGACATCCCCCGAGGGGTCCTGGACTGAGAGAGGGCACAGGCCGGGCTGAGGCCACACACACCCACACACACTCCATGCACAAATATCATGCACCAGGCCTGTAGTTGTAATATATGTCGAGCTCTAAGAACACTGCCTGACATGTAGTAACTACTCTTTAACTTTTTGTTACTTTTATTACCTGGGTCTCTGATTTGTAAAAGAGATGTCTTTGGGGATGCTATCATGACTTTAACTACCTGAAGGACCACTATGTGGACAAGGAGCCCCACGGGACAGGCTACCTGCCTGGTGCTGGATGAGAGGAGGACCAGGCAGCCCTGTAAGGCAGACCAGACTGAGGCCCCCAAGCGGGACTTCTCCCCCGCCCTCATTCTGGGCATCAGAGGCTGAAACCAGCCTGGACTTCCTTTTCCTGACACACAGGGCCCACCTTCCCTCTCCCCACAGTCCTCAGCTCTCCTTGCCACAAACCTGTCCAGCTCACCAACAAACCCACCACATGGAGACACTCAGTCCCCATGGGGCTTTCCCACTACACCAGCTGACTTCTGTGCCCTGAGAGTGACTGGCTGTCCATGGAGCCCAGGGATCCCATTTTCCCTGCACTTCTAAGATGTGGGGACAAACAGTCTCCCCGCTTCCTGTTGACTGTTTATGTTTTTAATGACTCGTTTCCCTGTTGTCCTACTTGCAGTCTGGGTCTGAGATAGCAGTTCCTCTCTCTAAATTGGTAGTCACCTGAAAGGATGTTTGTAGAACTTTTTTAAAATCATGTTTTTATTGACTTTCAGAGAGAGAGGGAGAGGGATAGAGATATAGAAACCCTGATGAGAGAGAAACATCATCGATTTGCTGCCTCCTGCATGCCCCCCACTGGGAACCAAGCCTACAACCCGGGCACATGCCCTGACCTGGAATCGAAGCAGTGACCTCTTGGTTCATGGTTCGATGCTCAACCACAGAGTCACACTGGCCGGGCAGAACTTTTGTCTCTGGATGAAAGCTGGAGGTCTTGATGATCACGTCTACTTAGTAGTTTTCCTGTCGGCAATTCCCATGCTGGATTCTGTTCCGAGATCAGTTGGCCCATTTCTCTTCCTTTACAGACTGTTAAAACTCCCCATTCTCAGATGTCCACCATCTCCTCCACATCTGAGCTAGAGGGGGTGTCTTGCCCGATCCCCAAAGGCCCTGCCACCATTATCCTCTGCTTTACCCAACTCTGGCTTATTGGATGGTCTGTTCTTATTGTTGCAGTCAGGGAAGGAGTAACTGTTCAACGCAGCAATTCCTGTTCTATCGGATCTTGGTGGGAACCCCAGAGCTTTCATGGGCCTGAATTGATTCTACCATTCCCCATTCAAGTATTTATTAGTTTTTTTCATTCAGCCAGACACCCGGGGCTTTCTGGGTGGACATTGTGGTAGGCACAGAGGGTACCTGGTGAACAAAGCGATCCGGAAGGGTCTGGAAGAAGCTACAAGTGTACCATGCATGGTCACTGGAGGATCAAGCAAGTCCTGGGGGTGCAGGTAGGATGGTGGAAGGGGAATGTGGGGTGGACATCGATGACTGAAGGGCTAAGAGGGCACTGCTGATCCTGGGGCCAAGTGGTTAACAGTGCCCCTGGCCCCCTGTGCTGACCACAGTTGCAGGAAGGGCCTCTCTGGGGGCACTTGGGGGAGCGGGTACGTGAGAGTATCATCTTCTCACTGCTTGATTCAGGTAGGTCCCACCTCCACTCCCAGAACCCTGACATAGTTGGACCTGGTTCCTCATGTTCATTGGCAGAAAGACCCCAGCTCATGTTCTACTTGATACACATTCTGGAGAGGCCTAGCCCTCCTTCCACCCAGGTCAGGCGGCTCCATGGGTGGGTAGCTTGAGGTCAGGGAGGAGAGACTCTGAGATCCAATCCGGAGGCCTCTGGCTGCTGCCCTGGGTGATACCCAGGGACCAGGAGCCTGGGTTGGCCTCATTCCGTCTGCACTGCTTCCCTGCCTCTCGCAGTAATGGCACTGAAGCTCTTGATATAAACTTGCTTCGTAAATAGCTCAAACAGTCTTGGGGGGCTCTGCTGAGAGGCTCCCTACTTCGCTGCTCCCATCCCCACACCGCCTCTGGGTGCAGAGATCGATAAAGTCGAGTTTATCATGACCATCAATTCTCGCTGATTAGACAGCCATAGTACTCCTCTCTCAGAAATGCCTTGTTTTTATCTCTCATGGAAAATGGCTCGACTTTGAACAAGAATGAGAGTAAAAAGGGAACTTTTGTGGCTTGATTTTATAGGAGAAGGTGCCTCTTCTCAAAATGAGTAAGGGATTGGTCTCATGCAGCCAGGCTTTCTCCAGGAGTGTCGCCCGGAAGGGACCAGGCACACCTTTGTGGCTTCCCTGAAGCTCATCTCCCCGGCCCTTCTCTGGAGAGGCACTCGGGGAAGCAGTGTGTGGGGAAGACGCCCAGAGCAGGCAGGAGGGCAGGGCCTGGGAGCAGAGGGTGTGCATGGCCAGACCTGGAGGACCAGGTGCTGGGAGAGGCCATCTCCGAAGTGTGACTCGTGTTCATTGGCAGATAGACCCCAGCTTCTATTCTACTTGATAGGCATTCTGGAGAGGTCTAGCCCTCCTTCTAAAGGTGTGATGAACAGTTCCCAATAAGGCCAGTATATCGGGACACACTCACTGTCTCTGGAGAGGCCGAGCACTCGGTGGGGATCAGTGCTGGTTGGTAGACAAAACAAGTGCCAGACTCCGGCACAGAGGTGGTGGGAGGGCCCTGAGCAGCTCCCAGGAGAGAAGGGAAGGATTTAAGGAGATCAGGACATTTGGGGGGGGGGGGCTAGGGGAGGGGGGATCACTTAATTACAGTGCAAAGAAACTGAGGACTGCTGAGCCCGAACCTGAGGGAGCCGCATGTTCAGCAGGGGAAGCGGGGTGGGGTGGTGACTCCTGCAGGAGAAGGTTTCTAAGAAGAAGGAACATGCTGAGATCAGTAGCCTGCGTGTAAAATGTAGGCCTTCTACAAATAAACAAACCTGTTAGTTTTGTTCAATTCCAGAAACTTACCATGTGCCAGCCCCTGGTTTAAGTTTAGAAGGTAACACAGTGCAAAGTAAACTCCTTGCTCTCAGGGAGGGTCCTTACAGTAGAGGGAGACAGATGGTAAACAGAGAAGCGATGCACTAGACTAGGTGTCTGTTATGTTCAAATGTTTGTCATATAAAACAAAACAAAACACACCTTATGTTCAAAAGAGACTTTCATATGAAAATAGTCATCAGCAGACTTTCACTTGCGAAATGGATACAACATTTCCATTCTGCTTGGAGAAAGGCCATCAGGAGCCCCCTCAAAGGCGCTGGGGCTCAAACCATCAGGACCGACAGGGCCATTGCTGGGAGAAATCCATCGTGGTCTCCTGGGAAGTGGGACGCGGAGTAGTTATGTTGAGAATTAAGAAGGGAAGAAAGCAGGGGAAGGCAGTTGCCCTCTAACTCTGGAAAACACCTGGGAGCACCTGGAGCTCTGCCCTCGAGGTCTCAGAACTCAGGGGAAACCTCCGCGGGAGGGCAAGCAGACGTAGGGTCTCAGTCCTCATGCTGGTGGAGTTCGCGGGGAGGACAGTGAGCAGGCCCAATATACTGGCCTTACTGGGAGCTGTTCACCAATCACACTTTCAGAGAAGAAAAATAAAGGTCACGCGGGAGTGGTTTGGCCGTACATGGTATTTTTAAAATGCAATTTGCAAGTGGGTTGTGTGTTAATGCTTAGTTCAGTTTCCACGCCGACGGAAAGGCCAGCTGCTGGCCTCCACAGTCATAAATAAGCACAAGCAAGAAGAATTGTTTGACTGTTAACCACAAACCTTTTAATTGCTATCATAGAAATCATATTCACAACAATAAAAATGTTTAACAAGGGTGTGATGAGCATAAGGAGTCACTCCAGTCTCCCTCCTTCCCAAGTCCCTCCCTGCACCTCCCCCTCTCCTTTGTCCCTTCACCGCAGTTAAAGAAGCTGCTTTACCTCCCTGGCCTGGTCTCCAGTCACAGCATGTTCCCTTGTCCCACTGGGCCTTTGAAGGGCTCACCTTGAGTGACATTTAAGTTTCTGATCAAATCTCTCCTCCCCACAGAGCCCATCCCTGACCCCTTCTTCTAGAACAGTGGCCAGGGCATCATGCTGACCTCCTACCCTGTGTTACTTTCCATCTCCACACTTACACGAATCTGGGTCATTTGTTTGCCTCTTTGTTTACCTGTTTCCCCCGACAAAGTGTAAGCTCCAGGGTTACGGGTACTTGATCCACACCCCTCTGCATCCTCAGTGCAGAACTGCCTCGTGGAAGGAGCCCAGTCCACATTAATTCCATTAAATGTAACAATGAACGAATTCGACACCAACCTGTTAACCTGAGGGTTTTATGAAAATTTTAAGTATGAAGCAGATTTGGGAAAAGGCTCCACTCTTTCCCTTCCTCCATCCCTTTTTGGTGAGAGAGAAGAAGAGCTTGAAATAGAATGAGAGAAGTTTCTGTAAATTTCTGGTAACCATAGAGACGGCGATTTTAGTTTATTAATCTCCTCCTCTTCAGCAGGCGGGGGCCCCACGGTGATTTCTCCGAATTGCTCCGCGCTGGTTATCCCACAGACTTCCTCATTAAGGAAGAGCAGGCCCATGCCTATCCTGCAGCACGTTAATTACTGAGGAGCAGGAGCCCTGCGCTATTATGCTCATTAGTGCGCGCTCTAACCTGGCTGTGCCTCCACATGGGAGCAGTGCAACGCGGTCACCAGCCCTGACCATGGAGCCCTCAGTGGTTGGTGGTGGGAGTGGGCAGCCTCCTGTCTGAGTCCAGGGCCTGGGACGGGGCTGCCATTCAACCCCCGAGGGATGGGATCTCAGTGCCTCTGGAACGGCGGCGTTTAGTTTCAGCCAGAGAAGGGCACCAGCGGTGGTTCCCTGCCCACTAAGGCAATGCTTGCAGGGAAGGAACTGGACATGTCTGTCAACCATGACACTTCTGGTTGTGTGGCCTCTTTATGGCATCTGATTTCAGGGTTGTGTGTTCCTCTTCCCACGGGGAATGGGGTGCAGACTTTCATGAATTTGCCTCATGTCCTCTGGGTAAAAGATCTCCAAATGGTTTCAGGGTTTCAGTGAAGCGAGGGGTGAATGGTGCAGTTAAAGGCAGTCTCTCCCACAATTATTTCTTCTTCAAGAAAGAACCCTGGTGTAGATATCAGAAGCCCAGCGTAGATATTCTCTCTTGGCAGCTGACTCCTGGCGGGGACTCAGCCGCTCTGGGCCAAAGTGTCCTCATCTGTGAAATGAGACTGGACTTGTCCTTCCATCCCTCCTTCATTCACGTTGAGACTCTGACTTCAATCTGGCTCTGAAGCCCGGACCCCTGTGATGAAGGAAGGGCAGGGAGGCCCAGGCAGTATGCCTGCTGGAGGAGCCAGGGTGGGTTCCGGCAGCAGGAGGCCCTGGGAAGAGACATGGTTCCCTCCTGAGGCAGAGCATCTGAGGTCTGGCCTCACCTAGGCACTGGCTGCCATTTTGGAAACACTGAGACTTTCCTTTGGTTGCATTTTCTCTCCCGTTGGTTTTAGAAATGTTGAGTCATTCTTCCAGTAAACACTCAGTGACCACCTACTGGGTCCAGGCTTTGCACTAGGTGCTAAGGGCACAGCTATTCAGCTGGGCTAGTCTTTGACGCATTCAGATCCTGTTGTGGGGCAAACAGTTTTAATGGTGTGAGCTGGTCTGCTGCACACTTGGGGGTTGGCTTCACTGTATCAAAGAAGAGACCTGGGAAGAATCAGGACTCCGGAGCCCTCCAGGAAAGCTGGAGCCATGAGATGGGGTGGACCAGCACCTGGGGTGCCCCCGAGGATTCCCTGAAAGGTGTAAGGTCCTGGTTCTCCTTCTTTCCAGGTGCCGCAACCTCTCATTCCCTGCCAGCCTGCCCGAGGTCAGCATCGTGTTCATCTTTGTCAATGAAGCCCTCTCGGTGCTTCTGCGCTCCATCCACTCGGCCATGGAACGCACGCCTTCGCACCTGCTCAAGGAGATCATCCTGGTGGACGACAACAGCAGCAACGGTGAGTGTTCGAGCTCCTCGCTCTGCGGCTGACCCTTGAGCAGAGGGGTCAGCCTCTATGCGGGGTTCTAATTTTCTCAAGGCTCTCTGTGGCGGCTCCTGCTCTGGAACGTTGCCTCCGTGATGAGAGATTCATGGTGGTCAGTGCTCTGGAAGGTGCACTCCATAAGGTGTGCCCTCTTTGCATCCCACTGAAGCCTGGTCCCCAAGCTCTGTCTTACCAACCTTCCTCTCTTCCCTCCAACATTCTAGTGTAATGAGATCAATAGCCCTGACCTCTACCCCGACCACATCCACAGTGGACGTGGAATTGGAGCTGTGTACACAGAGTAATTGAAGTCATTGACTGGGAGGAGAGGGTTGGCAAAGAGAAGAGAGAAGACCAGCAAATAGAAGTTGAGAGAATGCTGAGTGTAAGACATGTAGGAGTCAGGAGGAAGAGGGCTGAGACACAGGGAAGGCCCAGCAGGAGAAACTGGAGGACACATATTCCACAGACAGAGAATTTCAGGAATGAGAGTCATCTGTTTGAATGAACCGACAGACAGGTGGAAGGACACAGAGTCTGGGAAGAGGCCAGTGGGTTTGGAAGGTGCAGAGCATGCAAACCTCAGCAAGAAGCTTTCAAGACTTGGCATGCAGCTGTAGAAGCCAGGTGAAGGTAAAGAGCAGGCATGGAGGTGGACTTTTCTGTCAGGGATTTTAACTGTGAAAGAGAATCAGGAGCCAAAGTTTTACATACACACACATACAGACAGACAAATTTAATTAAAAAACAATTTTAAAAAATTAACCACAATCTACAGCAAAAAATATATTTATATCATGACCCAGGATGACATGCCTACTCACACCCAATTGTATGCACATGCTATTAAAACAGAACTTTTAAGAAACAATAGTTACCCTTATAATGGGTGAAACATGCTCTTTTCTATTATAGTCTGGTCTGTGTTGCTCAGGTGTATGGTATAGTATTGTATTGTATTGTATTGTATTGTATTGTATTGTATTGTATTGTATTGTATTGTATTGTGTGTATTTCCCCTGTTTGAAAGTAAAGTTGTTCTCGAGACCCTGACTGCAGGTTAGAATTGCTTGGAGAACTTTTAAGAAGTCCAGGTGACCATCCCTTAGCCCTGGTGATTTAATGGGTTTGAGGAGCAGGTGCCTGTGGCCCTTGGCCGGAGATGGGGGTACCTGAGTCCCTTGAGGCCAAGGGGTGGAGCAGGGCCTGTGAGGAGGGAGGAGAATGGATCCTGGGCACAGAAACCAGGGTTGCCTCTGGGAAGAAAGGGCCCATCTTTCTGCCCTTTGGGAGGATCAGATGGGTGAATAGGGAGACAGCTGGAGGCAATGAGGAGTGTGGCAATGGGGGCTGAGGCTGGCAGAGCAATAGCACCCTCTGGTTTGCAGGACTCTGCATGGGTGGAGGGCATTGTGGGAAGGGGTCTGGTGCCAGCTGGAGAGCCCCTTGGGAATAGGACAGGACGGACCAGTAAAGGGGTTCCCTGGGAGCAGCCTGAGCTAAGCTCTCAAGAGAAGAGGAGGGACACTTGAGACTGGCTGTTGGAGGAAGTGAGCCGTCTCTGGCCTTACTTAGCAGAGAACTGAAGGATCCTTTGCACCGGTCCTGCCTGACTTACGTGAGGGCGGCTGCGGCCATGTCCTGGGCAGGCTCCATTTAGGCCTGCTTCTCTTGGCACCATCTCACTCAGCACAGGACTACAATTTATCTCACATCGGGCCTCTGCTCAGTTCACAAGCATTTATAGAGCCTGGCTGGGCCAAGGACATGAGGGAATGATGGACCAGACCTAAACCCTGACATCAGGGAGTCATGCAAATAAATGTAAAATAAGGATGAAACATAACAGTCTCAGGTCTACCACTTCCTGGTCTTTTGCTTGTTTTTTTTTTGTTGTGTTTGTTTTGTTTTTAATATACCTGTATTGTTTTCAGAGAGAGGAAGGGAGAGGAAGAGAGAGACAGACATCAATGATGAGAGAGAATCATTGTTTGGCTGCTACCTGCATACCCCCAACTGGGGATCGAGCCTGCAACCCAGGCATATGCTCCAACCAGGAATTAAACCGTGGTTCATAGGTCAGTACTCAACCACTGAGCCACACTGGTCGGGCTGCTTTTTGTTTTATGTGCCATGTGGGGACATAAGGTCCTGCCCTGCCCTGTCCATCCCATAGTCCCTGAGGATAAACTGAGGGAATGGGAGTGAAAGTGCTATATGAGCTGCGTGGTCCTAAGAGTGAGTTAAATGACAATAATAAAAATAGCAACATTAACAACAACACTAGCTGGCATGGAGCCTCTGCTTCGAGGCAGCCGTGCCTTTCTCTCTTTTCTGGGGGGAAGACCAGAGAATTTGTCGTTAGTCCAGCTTTTCGGTTCCAGCTCTTTGTAGCTTCTTCCTAGCTGTGAGTTCTTAACCTCTGTGAACCCCATTTTCCTTATCTACAAAATTGGGATGTATAATTCCTACCTCGGGGATTGTTCGGAAGCTTGAATGAGATAACGCAGGGTGGAAGGGATGTTGGTGTTTAAAACTGTCAGTGAAGCAGGAGTACGGAGCTTTCAGAATGAATCCCTTGCTAAGCTTTCCTTCCCAGGCGTTTGTCACAGGTTCTGTCTGTTCTGGTGCCTTGTAGCCTCTTCTGCAGGCACCTTGCTTTGGGGTTAGGCTGTGTTCCCATAAACACAGGGAAGGGGCAGTTGATTACTGCTTTCTTCATCCAAGCCCTTTGGACCTTTAGCTCTCTCTCGGAAACGCAGGGCTGAAGGCTCTGCAGACAGTCCTGGTGTAGGAGTCTGAGTTCCTGTTCTCTTGCTTCTTAAGCAATTTCCTAAACGAGCTTCACTCTTTCAGGGACTGACTCCTGTATAAGATGCTGACAGTATGCTAAAGTGATCTCAGGCTTTTGTGTTTGAGCTCCACTAAAAATATGGAGATTCAGATCAGCCACTTTGCTGCCCCAGGACATTTGCACTTGCTGTTCTCACCACCTGGAATGCTCTTGCCCCTTGATATCTGCACATCTTGTTCCTTTGCCTCTTTAGGCCTTTGCTCAAATGCCACCTTGCCACCCTATTTAAAATGGGAGCCCTTACCTCTGTTACTCCTCACCCTTCCTTGCTTGTTTTCCTTTAGAGCACCAATCACCACCTGACATTCTGTACTCACTTGATTACTTCCCTTATTTATTTGGACATTTTCTCTCCACTAGTATGTAAGTTCCATGAAGACAGGGAGATTTGTTTTGTCCATTGCTGTCTCTCTAGCACCGAGAATAGTACCTGGTACTTGTCGGTGTTCAATAAATATTGATTCAATGGAAAGAATGAATGAGTCTTGATTCTGTAGGTCTGGGGCAATTGCTAGGCATCTGCATTTTAATAAGCTTCTCAGAGCTTTCTGATGCAGTGGGACGGTCTCATTGTTGTCCTCCATCTGTACTGCAGCTGAGCCTGGACAGCAGGCACCCAAGCTCCCCCGGGGCTAGCCTCAAGCAGTGAGCACTGCGGGTGGAGTGTTTCTTCCTGCAGTGGGGTCCTGGCACCTCCCTGCTCATCCCAGGGAGAAGGCGTGAATGGCAGGTGGAATGCAGAGCAGGAGGGGAAGCTTCTCTTGCTGTTACCCCAACCAGGGAGGACCTATGCACGGAGTCCAGCGGCCAAGCCTGGGCCTCCGCCTTCCATCTTGCCCAACCTCTGCAGGCATTCGCCGCAGTGAGGGCCTTGCCGTGTCCTCCCTGCAACCCCGCGGCAGTGCTTCCCCTCCCCGGCTCCTCTTCCTTGTTATCTCAAGGACATGGGGGAGCCCGCGCGAGCCTCCTGGTTTAATTACTGTGTTTTGCAGTGACTCCCAATGGGCCAACGACTTCAGCTGGGGCTGAGTGATTCAACCTTTACAGACCTCCAGAGGGAGGAAGCACCAGGATTTTCAGCTGATAGAGTCGTCTCTTCCTGTGCATCTGGGCACTCATTTACTTGTTCATTCATTCATCCATGTGTTCAATTCCTCAACAGGTCTTTGCTGGCCATATAATTTTTGCCAAGTACATTGGCACATGGCTAAGCCACTGCCCGCCCCCCTTCCCTTGTGAACTCACTCATGTGACACAGGTGTTCCAGTACATAGCTCAGAGCAGGTGCTCAGTGATATGAGTCCTGGCAGGCTCCCTCATCAACTGTCCAGAGTCACCACTTCCCCCAATCTGGCCACTCGTGCTTCAAAAAATTTTTTTCTTTGTACTCAGTTTCTCTGTTTCCTCTTTAAACTCTTGTCCTTATTTGATAAACTTAAAAATCATACACAGACACATTTTTAATACCTTAACTAATAATAAAAAATAAATAAATAAATAAATAAATAAATAAATAAATAAATAAAATCATATACAGGTCTCTCATGCTACTTTGAGGGCCTGTCAAAAGCCGAATCTGAATTTTGTAACTAAAAGCACATCAAAACAATGGCAATATCAAATACTCTTTTAAGAATCCCATATCCTGGAGATTTTGATCTGCTCCTGGTTGGCAGTACTTGCCCAAACTAAACCAGCTTAATGTTTGAACTCTTCTGCTGCTTTGCAACAAGGGAATGGCCAGTTTCCACCCCTCACACACCTGAGGCTGGGGTCGAGTGGTCTCTCTCCTGGCCTATCGATATCCTTTCCTAGGAATGGCTGCCCCCCACCCCCCACCCCCACACATACACACACACTCCTACTCCCTTTGCCCAGCTCCAACCTTTGCTCAGGCTCCACTCAGGTGCCACTGCTTCCAGGAAGCCTTCCATCACTCTGCACTACACCCCAACCGGCTGGATCAGGGAGTGCACACACATGCCCTAGCTTCCTCCCACACGGTGTTTGAGCTGTTTATTTACTCACTAAATTACAGAGAGCTATTTAATACAGACTAGCCAAGCTAACCAGTGTGAGAGGGACACAGTGCTGGGCATCTCAGTGTCCCTCCAACTAGCCCAGTGCCCAGCACAGAGTAGTCACTAAACAAATTTTGTTGACAAGAGAACAGGGAAGTAGACATGATTATCATCTGTATATCACAGACGAAGAAGCTAAGTCTCAGAGAGGTAAAAACAATAAAAATTGTTTAAAAAATGTAAAAAGTGACCAGGGCTCAGGGTCACATAAATAGCAGGATGTGATGGTATAGGAACTCAAACTCAGGTCCTCTGGCCCTGGAACCCATTTCTGTTACTCACCACACTTCCGGAAGCCTGGGGGATGTGTGGACATAAGCTCAGTCCTTGGTGGACGTCCCCGATAGCCAGCCACACCATTGCTTCTTGGTGAGGGCAAATCAGAGCCAATGTGATCCACACACACATTAACAAGGTGGGCCTGTGTCCTGGAGTCCCAGCGTGGGTTAGCTGCCCCCATACCCTCTTAGGTACAGGGCCTGATCTACTTCAGGGCAGGGCAGCAGGCAGGCATGGCCAGAGGGGTCCCCAGGCTGGCTTCCAGGCCCCTGGCTAAACCACTGCCTGGTAGGGGGTCTCTGCCCAGGGTTGTAGTTTGACCCCCACTTCTCCAGACCTGGGCCTCGGACCAGCGTGACTCCCAGTGCTCCAAGTCAGAGTCCCACTCAGTGAGCGCTTAGTATGTGCCAGAGACTATTCTAAGTACTTTATAGAAATTAACTGGTGCTCTGAGACAATGGTAAGAACGATGATCAGTGTCATTTTTATAACAAGAAAGCAGGCACAGAGCAGTTAGGAACGTGTCCAAAGTCACACAGAAGTGGGATTTGAACCTAGATTGTCTGGCTTGGGAGCCTACACCCTGGACTATTAAACAAGGTTGCCTCAGGTGCACCATGGCTCCCTGACGCCAAAAGACTTACTTGAATGTCGTCCTCATTCTCTTTCCTCCATCCACTCTGGAGAGAGAGCTGTTGGGCAGCAGGACCAGTGAAGAAGAAAGCAAAGAAGGAACTTAAGAGAAGGGTGTGCTGTTCCCTCAGCTGGAGCTTTGCCGGGTCGAATAAGGAAAGACATTTCCCAGTGAGCTTCTTGGCTCGTGTTGGGGTAGAGAGGAAATTGAAGAGTTGGCAGCCATGCTCTAGGTCACCTTGTGAGAGGGGGCAGCTTCCTGTTTCCTTTGAAATAGAGAGAAGTTGATATGCCTGTGTGTGTACCCATATGTGTACGTGTGCACGCACATATGTGTACATGTGTTTGCATGTGTGCATCTGAACAAGGCTGTGAGAGTGAATATGAATGAACCTATGAGTGTGCATGTATGTGGTGTGAGCATGTGTAAACAGTGTGTCTTAGTCTATTTGGGCTGCTATAACAAAATACCATAGACTGGATGGCTGAAGCAACAGACGTTTACTTCTCAGGTTCCGGAGGCTGGGAAGTCCAAGATCAAGGTGCCAGCAGATTCAGTGTCTGCGGAGAGCCTGCCTCCTGGCTTGCAGACAGCTGCCTTCTCTGTGTGTCCTCACATGGCCTTCCCTCAGTGTGTGGGTGTGGAGAGAGCGATCTCTAGTGTCTCTTTCTCTATGGATAAGGGCACTAATCCCATCATGGGGGTTCTATCCGCATGACCTCGATTAACCCTAATTACCTCCCAAAGGCCCCACCTCCAAACACCCTACGAATTTGGGGGCACACACATCCATTCCATAGCACTGGGCTGTGTGTGCAGTGTGAGTGATGGTGTGCATGCAAGTCCCCACTGACAGCGGCTCAGCTTCTCCCACCACTACCTGGAGCCACCCTCACCATCCCGATGAATGACAAGTAATTGCACAACTGTGAATCATTGTTAGTTTTAATTGTTGGTATGAAAATCACAGTGTAGTGACGAAATAGAATCAGAGCTCCCAGATTGCCGCCAGCTGCTGGGCCCCCTCCCCCAAGCCCCCGCAAAGCCCCCATCCTCCCTTGGCCCAGAGCCTGCCTAATCATTGTTTAATGTTTCAAAGATGCTGTCCTACACGAGAGATACGCATTCCGGGCTGTAAAAATACCAACAGCTTTGCATGCAGCTGGAATAATTGCAAAAATAAAAAACGCAGAGGAAAAAAATGGTCAGACAGTATTGTGCTTTATGGAGCTTAAAGAAGCCCATATAGCTAATCTAATTACAGCCAAGCCTCAGGCAGCTTGGAGGTATTTATACAGCCAGGCACATGGGCTGTCAGCTCTCTCAGCTGAAGGCCTTTTGTCACCACCCACCTCTATTCCTTTGACCTGTGTGACTAGAGTGGCCCACCCACAAGACTGGGAGTGGGCACCCAGCAACCCAGAGAGGAGGCAGCCAGGACTGAACTCTGCAGGAGTCCTGGAGACTCTCACCTTCGCTCCTTCTGCCCAGGGCTGCCTCTACCTGCCCAGTTCATCATCCATCACCAGCCTGGGGGCTGCTCTTGGCCACGGGCACATATTGATGTCCTCGGTGTTGTCCAGCACTCTCCTGAGGAAATGGTCTGTGTGGCTCTTGAGCTCCTGCTTGCTTTTGGTGGCAGATGCCTAGCCCTCCCTGCCGACTCAAGCCCTGACCCTAGGGCTGGGCCCAGCCTGTGACTAAGGGAATCAGATAAATATCTCTGGCAGATTCAATTGTGTCAGCTTCTGAGCAAACCTCCTAGGGCTCTGCAGGTTGTGCCCTTCACCAGGGCACCCAGACAAGGAGCACATGTGTGTGTGTGTGTGGGGGGCGGGGCGGGCGAGGGGGCGAGGCAGGGGGAGAGGGTTGGGACGGATAAAATAGCCCATGCTCTCCATTTGCTAAACCATGCATACTGCAACGAGTCTGTCTCAGATGTGCATTTTTATAACTGAGGGTCCCAGAGGGGATGCCTTTCTAGGATGCATATCGAGGTGCCATGTGCTTGTCGCCCAGCAGCCCTGGCCCCTGCAGAGAAGAGCAGCAGCCTCCCTTTGCCAGTGGGCACCTGGCCTGACAGAGCTGCTGCAGCCTGCGGTGTGTCCTGCACCTGCGGTCCTCCAAACCCCACTTTCCTCAACCTTCTCTGAGTTGGTCCTACATTTGGGCTTCTGTGTCCATTCCCCACCAGCCCTCAGTTTCCTGCTGGGATGGAGCCTTGCTCAGAGACCCTCATCCCCTAAGCTGGGCCCTGGCTCTCCATACAGCCCTGGCCAACCCCCTTCCTTAAGAGGCGGGACTCTGCTCCCTGGTTTGACCCACTTGCTTTCCTGCATCCTGAGGGCTAGGACCTCCCACTGATAGACCCCTCCCCCTGAAATGAATGCTCTTAGTGGTGCCTGGAAGTGCCCCGCCCCTGGGGGTGCTGCCTCTCTGTGGACCACCCCGGAGCTCAGTCTTTCCAGCGCCAGCCCCGCTGTTATCAGCCCCCTCTGTCCTCACCAGCCACGCTGCGGCCCCAGCAGTGTGCACAGCCAAGCCTGCCTGAGGCTGGCGATAGTGAGGGCAGTTCTTCACTCCTTTTGGGCTCCTTTACCAAAAGGGGAACTGACTTAGAAAATCAGGAATTTCCCAACATACTTCCCGGTAACCAAGAATAGCCCCTAGAGCAGTGATGGCGAACCTTTTGAGCTCGGCGTGCCAGCATTTTGAAAAACCCTAACTTAACTCTGGTGCCGTGTCACATATAGAAATTTTTTGATCTTTGCAACCATAGTAAAACAAAGACTTATATTTTTGATATTTATTTTATATATTTAAATGCCATTTAACAAAGAAAAATCAACCAAAAAAATGAGTCCGCGTGTCACCTCTGACACGTGTGTCATAGGTTCGCCATCACTGCCTTAGAGAGCTTTGGGACTGCATTTTTTTTTTTTTTTTTTTTTTTTATAGCTCAGGAGCCCCCTGTAAGCAGCCTGCAGCCACGGGGTTGGATCATTTTGCTTTACAGGCCCGTCAGGGTGACCAGTGTTTGATTAGCAAAGCTGGCAGGAACCAAGTACAAAAGGCCTCTTCCTCTGGTCGGCTGTGTGACCATCTGGCGAAGGGGAGATTCCCGGAGCCGGAGCTCTGAGCGGAGTGTGGGAGGGGATCAGGAGAGGTGCCCCTTGCCCTCAGGGGAGGGGCCTGCAGCCAGCAGCTGGGAGTCAGGCCGTCCCTGGAAGAGGCCAGGACCGAGCCAGCAGTGCAGCTGGCAGGAGAGGTCTCCTTGTGCCCTCTTGGCTCCTGGCCTATCTTGCTCAGCAGCTTGAAAAGACAAACCAGCGCTGACAGTGTAAGTGGAGCTGAATGCAGGAACTGCTGGTGAGCCGAGACCCTCCCTCTGCTTTCCCAGTCATGGAAAATGGCCCAAAACCCGCCACATCCAATACTCACCGTGGGAATCAGCTATTTGGAGGATGGGATGCCTTCTGGGGGGGTTGGTTTCTGAAAGGCTGCCCCAAACCAGGCAGGGAAGCAGGTGTCCCCCGGCAGCTCCAGGGACTAGGTGCTCAGCAAAAGGAGGTGCGTGGACGAGGGCTGGTGCGTGGACGAGGGCTGGAGCCTGCAATCATCTCCACAGCCGCCCAGATCTGTCCTGCAAATGAGCTTTCCGAGCTCTTGGGAGACCAGCATATCCCTGGTTTGATGTCAGGGTGGGAGGCTGTGCTGGGGAAAGCATTGGGGTGGGTAAGCTCCAGCCACAGGTATGGACCCACCTATGTGCCATGTCAACAGAAACCTGCGCTTGCTGTGGAGGTGGGGTACAGGGAGGGCGGGGTTTCGTTTTCTATTTTACCAGGGTCCTAATCTGCTCTCAGGGGCCCTCAATTGGGGGAAAACTTCTTATTTTTTTCAGGGACTGCCTCGCCTGTCTGCTAGGCCCACGGGGACTTACACCTCTTCTGCTCTTACCGTCATTCACGCACATTCAGTCAGCAAACCCAGTACCCGTTCTGAGCTCTGTGCCGGGAGGCAGTGGTGAACCCGATGTGGTACCTGCCTGTGAGGAGCTTCCGTCGGGGATGGCAGCAGGCCAGTGGGCAGACTCTGCAGCCCTCATTGCACACAGATGTCGAAATGAGCTGTCTCATGTCTAGTGGTTGTTAGAAGCTGCTATCTCATGAGCTTAAGATGTAAGTAGAATTTTAGGGAGAGAGGCTCTTAAACAGAAAGAAACCACAACAATATCGGATCAGTGAGCAGGAACGTTGTGGACTCTGATGCCATTCTTAGTCACATCCCTGCATCTTGAGACCTTAGAAGCCGCTTGCATCTGGCACCTTGTGCCAGCCTAGGCGTGGGAGAGGGGAGTGACCAGCACCCAGGAAAGCTGACCGGGCTGAGAGGAGACAGATTGTGGGAGACTCCCAGTAGCGTGTCAGTCCCATTGAGCTCATCTCACTAGGTTTCTTTCAGGGCAAGAGGCAGGACAGGAGGCAGGGGAGGGGGCAAGAGCTCAGGCCTTCATGTGAACCAAATCGCTGTGGGTGGCTGTGATTTGGATGTGCCGCTGCTCAACAGGGCTCATCTGGTTCTTCCTCTCTGCATCCCCGCCTCTTCTTACACTGCAACCCTAGCGGATGGTCGGGGATTAGCTTGTGGTCCTCGTGGTTGGTGCAGGGGTGGCTGCCATCTGGGAGTGAATAACCACAGCATTTCAATGCCGAAGGAGACCCAGGAAAATGCTTCTCCTCTGGGGAAAGGAGTATGAATTAGAACCCTACAAACCCAAGCCTTTAAACCAGTGGTTCTCAACCTTCTGGCCCTTTAAATACAGTTCCTCATGTTGTGACCCAATCAGAAAATTATTTTCGTTGCTACTTCATAACTGGAATGTTGCTACTGTTATGAATCGTCATGTAAATATCTGATATGCAGGATGGTCTTAGGCGACTCCTGTGAAAGGGTCATTCGACCGCCAAAGGGGTTGCGGCCCACAGGTTGAGAACCGCTGCTTTAAACCCTTCCTCACCTGGTGAATTCAATGGGGTGACAGAAATGAATTAGAAATTGGATCAGAGCTCAGCATTTACATGGGTTCTGAGCCAAATGAAAATTAAAACGAGTGTCTGAGGCAGGGTTATGGTGAAGGCGAGGCTTCAAGCGTGCCTTGGCAGAGCGTCCCAACCGGGTCTGGAAGGGGAATTGATCAAAGGATCCTGCTGATGAGCTCAGGGGGTGGACAGCGGGTGCTCTGCCCAGACGGTGGGGAGGAATTAACTTGTCACCGATCAGCACTTACTGATGCAACAGAAAATTCAGCCACGTGGCAGGTTTTCATGCCAGGCTGTGCAGCGGCCACATTGACTCCCTATATCTTCCCTAAGGTGCTCAGGTACTGAAGAAAGGAATATTTTTACCTGAGTTGAAAGAGGTTTCCGGCTAAGTCCCGTGGACTGAGTGTGTCTGCAAGCTTATCTGTGCTGTCAAATTTCATTTGTCTTAAACATGAGAACAAATGCAGAGAATCGAAGAAAACAAAGTTGTGTGCCGCGTGCTTCTGACCAGGGCTGCTCGGTCATGAGGCTAAGATATTGGCTGAAGTGATTGTGTTTTTTCTGAAAAGAACATTGAAGGTTGTTGTTCAGTCTTTCTGAAGTGAGTTCCTAGAATCTTAGCGGGCCAGCTGCTGCCCTCTGGACCCATGTACTCCGCATTCCTGTGATATATCAATCCATCGTTGGGTGAATGCCCACTGTCTACTGAATTCCCAAATTCTGCATGGCCGGAAAAGCACGTCCCAGCTATTGGGCTCTCTCATTATTCCAGGTGCATCCATTAGAGGGGGTGGGAAGGGAAGAGAGGGTGGGGCAGGGGAGAGGATAAGGGGAGGGAGAGGGAGAGACATGGGGAGACAGATGAATGGGTAGGTGGATAGAAGGATTTAATCTTATTTCATTCCATGACATAGGTGTTTTATGTTCATTTGAGAGATGAAGGAATGGAGGATCAGAGCAGGTAGTGAGTCACCAAAGTTCTCACGGCAAGATGGTGGCAGCGCTGGGGCTTGAGTCCCCATTTCTCAATTCCAAGTCCAGTGTGTCCCTCTTCGTCTGTCTGTTATTGCCTATGAGGCTTTTTTTTTTTTTTTTCCTGCCTGCCTTGTACCTAGAAATGGACCCACGTGGGTTTGGATGAACTGCTTATACAAATAGGTGGCCAGAAGGAGATCTATATTTTTCATTCAGCAAATATTTATTGATCACTGTGTTGGCAGATCCTGGCCCCCGGTGTATACCCGCCTCTTGCAGTTATTCAGTCAGTTGCTAATCTGGGCACTGCTGCGAAGGGGCTCTGTGGATGTAATTAAGGTCCAGTCAGTTTGGGGGGGCCTGACCTCGTGACGTGAGTTCTTTATAAGCAGGTTCCTCTGGCTGGTTGCAGAAAGGGGAGGCACAGAGGTGCGCTCTGGTGGCCTGGCAGAAGCAGCGCCCACACTGTGCACTGCCTGAGGGGCCGCAGGGCAGGGAACTGCAGGTGGTCTCTCATTGCTGAGAAGGTCCCGCTGACAGCTAGCAGGGAAACACGGATTTCAGTCCTACACTGACTGCAAGGGAAGGACTTATGCCCACAACCATTAACGCTAGAAGAGGACCCTGGGGCCCAGATGAGCACTGCAGCGCTGGCCAACACAATTTCAACCCAGTGACACCCTGAGCAGAGGGTCCTATAGAAACTGTGAGATAATCAGCTTGTGTTGTTTTAAGCTGCTACATGTGTGGTGTTTTGTCACAGTAACATAATACCAAGATAGTCACCTCCCAAGTGCCAGCCCCTGTGCTATGCCCAGGGATGTGACATTGGCACGGTCCCTACCCTTAGGGGTTCACAGCCTGATCTGCTAGATAGACGGGTCACAATCAAATGATGACAGACTGTGACAAATGCTGTAAAACATATAAATATGATGACATGAAGTAAATGAAATGTGGAGGGGAACGTGCTTCAGGTTAGATGACTAGAGATGGTCTCTGTGAGTTGAACTCTGAAGGATGAAAGGGAGTCAACCACATGAAGAGCCATGGAAAGGTGTTTCAGGCAGAGGGAACAGCACATGCCAGGACCCTGAGGTGGGATGGAGCCTAACATATTTTCAGTCACACGAAGGCAGCTGTGGCTGGAGGGTGGTAAGGAAGGCAAAGGATGGCTTGAGATAGCGTTGAAGACTTACGCAGGGTCTGGTCATGGAGGACCTGTAGAGTATTACTCTCGGTGCGATGGGCAGCACCAATGACTGTTGAGAGGGAGTGAGAGATGATCTGACTGACATTATTGGAAGATCTCTGGCTACCCTGTAGTGAACAGTTTGGGTAAGGGTAGGAGTGGAAGCAGAGAAGTCATTAGGAAGGCTCTTGGAATACTGCAGGCCAGAAAGGAGGGTGGTTCAGAATATGCTGGCTGGAGAGAGAGAAGCAGATGATGGACTGAGCTTTTGGATTTGCTGGTGAATTGGATGAAGGCGGTGAAGAAAAGGACGGAATCGAAGGTGAAGTTCAGGTTTCTGGTTTGAGCGATGGGGTGAATGTGCCACTCACCAAGATGGGAAGGATGGGATTGGAGGAGGAGAGGCGGAGCGGTTTGGGGAGTTAAATCAGAGTGAGTTAAGTTTTGAATGTGGAACATCTGAGGGGAGCTCTCCAGTAGACACTTGGACAGGTGGGCACTGTGAGCGGGGGGGTGCCCTGGCTCAAGGACATCAGGACCAGCTGACCTGGCTTGAGCATCCCCTGGAAGAGTGGCAGAGTGCCCGGGTCCACACAGCAAGGCTGCCAAGACCCAGGCCCGGGCCTCTGAAGCACTCACCCTTCTGGGCCCGGCCGTTCCAGTGCTGAGCCTGGTGCGGCCACAGGCCAGAGTGGTGCGTCCTGGGACGGAGAGGCTCCGGTGTGAAGCTCGCCTCTCAGCGAGCTGCTATAGTTCTGGTCTGGTAGCAAGGTGCATCAGCACCAAATTACACAAACCTGAAATTGCAGCCTAATGTTGTTAAGGGGCCTGAGGGAGCCCGGGAAGAATGAGCGTGAACAAGGAATCGTCGGTGGGACGATCAAATCCCTGATTAAAATCACCTCCCAGGGTCAAGTGGCCTCTAGAGAAAGTGGAGAGTCCCTGTGAATCCTAATGGGGCGGGTGCCACTCCTAAAGGATGTTTGGCAAGACTGCCTCCTCCTTCTCCGGGGGCCACTCATTGCAGGAGAGGCTGCTGTGGAGACAGCTCCCTGGGGATCTGACCACTGGGCTCAGCCTGTAGCGGCTCCTCACAGAAGCCACATGGCAGGTCCGGTGTGGCTCCTCCACCTTGCCTCGGAGGGGCTGTTCCCCGGGAGCAGCCCCTGAGACATGGATTCAACAGCAAGTAGTGTATTTAGGAAATCTGAGCAATACCATGAAGTCGGGGAGTTACGCTAAGGAAAGGAAGCAGCCAATAAGAGTATGTTCTCGGGTCAGGCACCACTGTGGGCAGGTGGAACTGAATTCTACAGGGAAGCTGGAGACGGTGTAAAACACGCCCTATAATGATCACCCCTGAGGGGTGAGGGGACTGGGGCATTTATATACCAGCTCCCTTTAGTTGTTGGTTCTCTTTAGTTGTTCGTGGCTGCTCTCAAGGAAAGATCATTTCTAGCCTGTCAGCCCTCCATATACTGGGACAGAGCAGTTTCCTATGGCTTTGAATAAAGCCCCGAGCGAGTGTTCTGGCCCTAAGACGTGGTGGTGGAGAGAGGAACTCTGAAAGAAGGAGGCTCAGTTGGAGTGTAGTCCCCAGGCACAAGGTTGCAGGTTTGACCTCATTTGACCCAAGATGAGTGCATAAATAAGTGGAACAAGAACTCTCTACCTCTCTCTCTCTCTCTCTCTCTCTCTCTCTCTCTCTCATAAATTTAAAGAAAATTAAAGATTGGGGTCGGGGGGAGGGTGGCGGGGGGAGAAGGAAGCTGCAAGGGTATGATTAGGCCAACCATAGCATCTGCCACAAGGGCCATGAGGCATATGTTTTGGATACTATTATAAACTGTGCTTTTAAAAGCTTTGTGATACTGACTCCACCCGAATTTTCATAGGCCAAGCTGCAAGGCATGCTGGGACCTCTGAAGCAGGTTATGCCAGACCAGGCTTAGAGTGTCTCATGCCCCAGGAGGTTGACCTGCTGCCTGAAGGCAGAGCCCACGGTGCCTTGAGACATCACGCTCCGTTTCCTCTTAAGTATCTGTCCAGTGGGTCCATCCAGTGGACAGAGCACCTGCAGGAAGCTGTGGCCGGGGATTGTAGAGACTTTAGTACTTGGGCAGGGGCAGGGATCAGAGAGCCACAGATTCCGCAGTTTTGAAGCACAAGCACAGCCAGGAGATCAAGGGTAAGGTGCAGTCTTTGGGAAAAACTGTGGCAAGAAGGGTCTTAGGTCAGTTCTAAGAATGCAAACCAGAAAACCAAGGTAGAACCACACTTGTAAGGCCTGAGTATGCTGCAGGGAAGTGGGAGGGAGCTGCAGCTGGACTGGCAACAGGAGCTGAGGGCACTTTTTGGCACCTCAGATGCCAGGCCGGAGCCCTGGTTGGTGTCATGGACACTATTGGTGCCCACCCAGATCCCCTTTACTGGCCAGTTCATCTGTCCTCCAGCTTCTGTGAGTGCTGGCGGCCAGCAGCTCAGCTGCACCCTTCTCCTTGAAATGGCTCTCTTTTGAGAGCTTCTTCGCCTAGATATGCCTGGGAGAATCCTCTTCCAGGGATGGCCCAGAACTAGTGCCTGGTTGGTGTGTGTGTCTAAAATTCCACCCCTGGCCTCAAATGGGATGACCCTGAGGTGCCCCTGATGCTGCACAGCTTCCTGTTGGAGTAGCCTGAGCCTAGATGCAGCTGGACTCAGATCTTTGCCAGCTTCTTCCCCTGCCCTAACCTGCTCCCCTCTACTCGCTAACAGGAATTACTCCAGAGCCTGCCCTCAGTTAAACCACTCACCCAAGAATCCCCATCTCGGGCTCTGCTTTTAGAGAACCCCGCGCAAGGCTTCTGAAATGCGTGGAATGTGGCAGCAGCACCAGGCTGAGTGGGTAAGAAGTTTGCGAGAGATGGGTATCCAACCCTCCTGTCATGTCAGATTTCTGGGCCAAACTGGACCCTCTGAGCAAACTAGGATGGTTGGTCAGTGTCTCATTTAGAATGAATTGAGTTCCTGTGTGAGCCCAGAGCTGTGCTAGATTCAGTGGGGACTAAAAAGGAAACACGAAAATATGTCCTCCGTGAAATTCAACTAAGCAAGGGTTTATTTCTATAAGCCTTTTCCTTCTGTTGTACCTCTAGTACATTTTAGCCACTCCCTGTGGTTAGGTATCAGATAAAAGAAAGAAGGGTCTGGAAGATGGGACAAGGAAAAGGGAGATAAGGCAACAGATCAGTGATTCTCAACCTGTGGGTCGTGACCCCTTTGGCGGTCAATGACCCTTTCACAGGAGTCACCTAAGACCATCCTGCATATCAGATTTACATTAGGATTCATAACAGTAGCAACATTACAGTTATGAAGTAGCAACGAAAATAATTTTATGGATGGGTCACAACATGAGCAACTGTATTTAAAGGGCCAGAAGGTTGAGAACCACTGCAACAGATAGAGTGATGAGATTTTGGCAGCATGACCTTGGGAGAGATGAAGGAAACTGAGGCAAAAAATAAATAAATAAACAAAATAGCCCCAGCCCTCCACTCCCCTGGGCTGTTTTGAGAGGAATAGAAAAAGCCATCCCAGGACCTTGCCCCTTCCAGCACGTCCTAGTAGGAAGCTGTCATGGAGAGGGCTGGTTGCATAACTTTTTTAATTTGAAAGGTATTCTCTTGCCCACCGGCGTGGCTCAGTGGTTGAGCATAAACCTATGAACTAGGAGGTCACAGTTCGATTCCTGGTCAGAGCACATACCTGGGTTGTGGGTTCTATCCCCAGTAGGGGGCGTGCAGGAGGCAGCCAATCATTGACTCTCATCATTGATGTTTCTATCTCCCTCTCCTTCTCCCTTCCTCTCTGAAATCAATTAAATAAAAAATAAAAAGATATCCTCTCATTTAAAATTTTTTTCTTAAATTGTATTTTTCAATTAACTGCTGTTATACCGGGGAGGGCTTGAGACACATTGGCAAACAGCCGGAGTTAAAGGAGGGTGGCTCAGGCCTTTGCACCTGAGATGCCAAGTGCGGCTGCCTGGCTGGAGCCATGGAGGACGGGAGGCAGGAGCCACCAGCCCTGAGCCATAAAGTCAGACAGATGGTGACCATTTAACAGGAGCTCCAGACACAGAGAAATGCCGCTCGGTGTGCATAGTCTCCGCCTCAGAGCAAAGCAGACTTTCATGTGTGTCATTGAAAACTGCAGGGGAGCGGAATCTAGAAAAGGTTTCAGCGAACAAAGGTCGGTAAGTGGAAATTAATTATACTGTGCCACAATGACTCATTTAAGGGTGTAAAGATACCACGAATGGTCTCTCTATTTCATGTGTGGTCTTCATTGTTTGAGTGTAATGAAGGTAAACCTGCATCAGGGCTCACAGAGGTTCACTTCTGCACTCGCTCTTCCAGCCTCCTATTTTCCTGACGACATCAGTCCCCTGACTGCAGGATCAGAAGACAGGGTCCTGGCAGGAAGCCGGTGGCACAGTTTAATAATAAAGATTATTTACAGAAGTTTAAGCAGCGTGTAAAGAAGCCACAAGAAATAGTGCAAGCCCTGGGGCTGGAAACAGCAGGGATTGCTCCTACCCCAGACCTGTAGGGGCAGAAAACATAAGGGAACTGGAGCCCAATGGACCTGAAGGGACCTGGCAGGAGCCGGCCTTTTTGTACCACAGGGAGGTGCTGGGGGCATAGACCCTTCCCTCTAATTCCCTGCTGCCCGGCATGGTTGCCTGTTGATGCCTTCCCCACAGCCAGCCTCCTGGGGCACAGGGAGGGCAGAGAATGGTGGGAGTGCATGGAGGGTGCAGGGCCAGACCACATGCTGTCCCAGCTAACGGTGCTTTAGGACAGATCCTCACAAGGCAGAGCGGCTCAGAGTGTAATGCTGATTGTTAGTTGTGTCCTTGTCGGTGCATGTTAGTCTCTTTTCAGGAGGAATAGAGAGGCCCTCAAACAAAGAAAGAGAAAAAACAGTCCTCAGAAGTCAGCCCCAGAGACTAGCAGAGCAGGGTGATGTCAGATGAGGAACTGAGGCCCAGAGGATCGAAGTGCCTGTTCACTTCTGCACGCGCTCCTCCATCCTCCTGTGATGTAGGGACAAAGCCAGAACCCAGTTCAGAGCTGGATAAAGTGCAGGGTGTGGTGAGGTGACTGTCTTTAGGAAGGTCTAGGATCTGAGATTTCTGTGTGGAGCTGCCTCAGGTGATAGGGGCGGGACAGAGCTGGATGGCCGTGACAGAGAGGAAAGGAAAAGCTCTCTGGGAAGAGCTTATCTCCTCAATGGAGCCTCAGTTTGGGGCTAGGGCAGCCGTGGGCAAACTACGGCCCGCGGGCCGGATCCAGCCCATTTGAAATGAATAAAACTAAAAAAAAAAGACCGTACCCTTTTATGTAATGATGTTTACTTTGAATTTATATTAGTTCACACAAACACTCCATGCTTTTGTTCCGGCCCTCCGGTTCAGTTTAAGAACCCATTGTGGCCTTCGAGTCAAAAAGTTTGCCCACCCCTGGGCTAGGGTCTCCCAGAGGACCTTGTCCAGCACATGAAGGCCCAGCCACGGTGGAGATGGAGGCCTGATGAGGCTCAGGACTGTGGCCAGTTGGTGCCCTCAACTTTTTCCAGGCTGTGCGTTCAGCCAGAGCAGACTATGTGGAAACGGGGGCTGCTCTGGCTCTGTGACCCCCATTGAGCTTGCCCTTGGGGAGGACAGGGGTTACAGTCTGCCTTTGGGGAGCCAGAGCTACAGGAATTTGGCGACCAAGCATCCTTCCTAAGGACCCTGAGCTCAGGAGAAGGGCGTTCAGCTTCTCCCCAGGAGCCAACAGCTGGGAGGGGTGGGCAGGATCCAGAGAGCTGCCAGCTTTGCTGCCCATGTCTCAGCAAGGGAGAGAGGTCTGTCGGTAGCATGAAGAAAATGCTGGTTTCACCTTCAGCCTGTGGTTGGTACCAGGCCTGTGTTTAATTGAAGATGTCTGCCCTCTAAGAATCCATAGTGACCATCAGGGCCTCACCACCAGGTCAGAAATGGCAGACTGGGTGATTAGGATGCAGATTTACTTGTAGGACAAGGCTGTTTTGACCATCTGAAGCCTGGTCACGTGAGTTCTTGTGTCTGCTTTGAGCACTGTCTAGGAATCTAGCTTGTAACTGACCCAAATCAGGCAGTTCCCTCATGGAGCCCTGCCCTGACCCAGGCACTGCCACTTTCTTGGCTACATATGCCCAGCCCTTGTCCTCAAGGAGCTCAAGGTCAGTGGAGATGGGGGCCCGAGAAGCCACGTAAACGAATTTTGACCCATTACAGACTGTTAGCACATCAGCTCAGGGCTGGAACCTAGCAAAATTAGACCTCTCCCTCATGCTGAGGATGAGGGCGTGGCTATCTAGCCAGCCACTAATAAGTATGAGAGGATGGACTTTTTTTATTTATTGTGGAGACATTTGGTTAACTGGGAGAGTAGGGATCACAATGGGGGATGCCAAAGAGACGGCGACTCTCAAAAGAAGAGTCTGGCTAAGTGTACATATGCCTTCTCCCATCTGGAGCACCTCCTTCCAGAGCCTTCTTTACGTAGAATGTGAGTGCTCTATGGTCCGTCCATTGAGGGGAACAGTCCTCTGGGCCACATAGCATACGGATACTTCTTAGTTCTTTGTCAGGTGTTTTCGCTGGCTAGCTGTATTGTAAACTCCTCAGGGAGAGGGCCATGTCTTAGGTATAGTTTCTCCCACAGAACATCCAGGACACACTTGTTCAAGTTGTGAATGGCTGAGTGGGGGCCTCCACTCAGTGCACCTCCTGGGCTAACCTGGCCTCCCCTCTCCTCCCTGGAGCCAGTGATGGCTTCCACCTTTTCACTCATGGATCTCACATTCATGGGGGATTTGATCCCTTTTCCTGTAGCCTAGTAAACCTTTGTTTAGAAATGTCCCTCCTTCTACTTTGCCCTCCTTTTAGGTTTAAGTTCAGTGGCCAAATAAAGCTATGCACTGCCTTACCCGGCCGTGCTCTCTGTGTCTGGACAATAGCGGTCACTGGGAAGATCTCCTCTCCTGTCTCATAAATCACCGGGCAGCACTGGCTGGCTACTTCATGCCGCTGACTCTGAGAAAGCTCTGCAGTGCTATTTCTGAATAATAATAAATGCAGCTGGGGTTCAGTGGCCTTTGCTGTTCATCTCTGGTTCTGCAGAGCAGAGAGGTGTGTGCTTAAGGGAGGCAGGTTACGTCTCAGGGGTGGCAACTCTCTCAGGGGAAGGCAGCTTCCCTAATTGCCTCTTCATTGCAGAAGTTGCCTGGTCTGTTTCCTCAAGGGACAATTTGCTCATCTGAGTGGAGGATGCTTTTAGCTATTCAGCTCCAGCCCTTTGCTTGGTCTGTCAGAAAGCCACACAATTACAAAGGGAGGATGACTTCTGGCTGGATGGCAGCCCTTAGAGCCATCCCCTGCAGTGCACAGCTAGCCCTACACACTGCCCTCCTCCACACTCCTTCCCTCTGCAGCCTTGGCCCAAGCACCTTCGCTCAGTCCATTCTATGTGCAGAATCCCAGCCTGTTCCCAGTCCCCAGGTTAGAGAGTCTGTTGGCTCACATCCAAGCACCTTGGCACTGAGCCTGCCTCCCTCCCTGACTCTGATTAGGAGTGTTTCCCCAGTGATGCTGTTGGAGGCTCTCTTAGGTAAGTGACCTCCTGGTCTAGCCTGGTCCCAGGACCCTCTCCTCAGCACCAACCCCTCAAGGATAATATTCCTCCTGGGTTTACCCTGCTGGGAAGGACCAGTGGCAATGGCCCTGGGCTTTAGAAAGGGCGAGATAGGAACACCCACTGGCCAAGGACATGACCCTGGACTGTGTCTGAGAACTTTCATGTCCTTTCTGTTCTGCTGACTTTTATCTTGGGCATCCTCCATGAATTTGGATTTTCATTTTTGTTTTGATGGCTGTCATTTTGAATATGGATTCAGTCATATTCTGAAATTATTTTGGCATCCTTGTCCCAATTTGTATGACATATTATCCCCATGGCCCCTCGTGTTCACTTTTTCTTTTATTACACTACAGCGGCACCTGGGCCCATCCTCCCCTTTCAACACGGTTGAAGTAGCATATAGATATTAGACCATTTTTGTAAGTGACTTTAGGGACAGAAACAGGGCTGGAAATACCAGTGTTTTTGATGTCAACTAGCTTAGTATACTCAGTATAAAAATTAGCCCTATGGAGGCAGAATATTTCAATCTTTACCTGCAATTTAATCGTTGTCCCAGATATCAGCATGGAAAATCAGAAAAGGTACAATAAATTGCTGAGTTATGATAGACTCTAATGTCATGGAGGCTGCAGACAGCATGACGATCATCCTCCTACTTAATGAAGGAGGGTTGTTTGTTTTGTAACAATCCCAGCAGCTGCTAATCCAGCCCAGACGCTTGGCCCATCGCAGGGACTCAGTAAATAGTGGGTATTATTTTAAAATGCAATGACGGATTCATTTCTCTAATGGATGCAATTTTTATTAAAATGACAACATAAATTACAGTTACTCACAATGAGAAAGTTGAAATAGGGAGACATATCCTGGGGAAATGCATTATCCCCTCACAGCTCATTGGGACTTTCAAATCATCTCTCTAGTAGAAATCTCTATGGGATGAGATACCAGGTGTCTGGCCCAACAGGACTGTTGATACCCTGCACATCGCAAAGCACGACACTGAAGCTGCTAAAAATCAGGTTAGGACTAATGCATCAGTAAAGCTACCTGCACAGAGAATGACAGATATGCAGGAGTCCAAAGCATAGGGTGAAAGAGACACATCCAACCAGGTAAAAGTCATGTTTCTTTCTTAGCAAATACCACTCTTCGCCATCACTACTGGATGAATCTTGACTTTTTCCTCCTGGGAATCATTAACTTGCTCTCCCCACTCTGATAGCTTCCAGGCACTGAAAAGACTTCTTCCAGCTCATAGATTGGGTCGAAGGAACCCTCAGAGGGTTTCTACTTGTGGTCTTTATTCAATGATTCTCTCTCATTTTCCTAAGGAGAAAACATGATACTTCCTTGTTCTACAGATTCAGAGATGTCCCCCCTAACAAAAGGTCCTCTTCTTCTGTGTGGTTCTCTCTTCTCTGTGGCTGAGAAGGGAGAAGCCCCCACCCCCATACCAAGGCATTCTGTGCACAAGTTCCCCTCACCCCCAGCCACTGAAACCTGCCCCACCCTCTTTACTGTCACCTTGTTCCTTCCAAAGTCCAGCCATATCAAACTCACCTGAAAAATGATTTATTTAACTGGTCTCTGCTGAGAAGATAATCATAGTCTCAGTTTTATCTTAAGAACATTTTAAATACAAGTGGAACAAAACCAAATGATTTTTAAACAATACAGTGATTTCCTCCCATGTCTCCTTCATAGCCTAGAAAACGAAAACAAAGGAAGGGAAGGGAAGAGGAGATAGTTTCCTGCATTCCCCTCACCCTGACCCCCTGCACCACACCCATCCCAGAGCAGGAGGGAAATGGAGTGATGGCCAGTACCTGCAGCCAAGTCCCAGGACCGAGGACACAGAAGCAATAAGTAGCCAAGTCAGGCTTTTACTGGTTCACACCTCTTTAAGGAATGAGTAGGTTTCTCTTTGAAGTACACCGGTGTGGGGAGGGTGGGTGTGGGAGGAGAAGCACAGCTCCATAAAGTTCTGTGGCTCAGAGTTCACTCCACAGTTAGAAGTGGGACCCCTTCCCTCCTCTGCCTTCTGCGACAGGCCTCAGGCTGGGAGTAGAGTCAAGGTCTGCTGAGGGCTGGATTAGGCTGGATGTTCAGGTTTAAGCCAGAATGGTGCTCAAGTCATGGCTGATGGAGTCACCAGGGTGTAGTCAGGGTCTGGATCAGGTTGGGGGGCAGATGGTTGTGCTCAAGGGGAGACCAAGGTCAAGATGAAGTCAGAGTTAGGTTGAGATTAGAGCTAAGTAAGGCAGAGGCACACTTGAGTGGGAATATGGCTGTGGGTAGTAGAGTTTGAGAACTGGGTTAGGTTTGGGTGGTGCCATGGTTCTAGAGGGTCAGATCCGGATGCCTTACGCCTCTAGCACCAAATGTTTGGTCCGCTCCCCTGGGGACTGTGTGAACCTTAACTCCCTCAGGGCCCAGGGCTCATGCCAACCTTTGTGTGTTTCAGCTCTTGCTCCTGTCCCTCCTGCCTCCCCATATTTCCCAGGCATTAGCTTTTCCCTTGGGGAATAAAAGTAGCTGAGTTGAATCCAGCAGATACAGCCACTTGTCTTGCCCATCTGCAGATGGATGGTGCTGGCGGAGGCCTGGGCACTGACGCTGAGGATCCCCTGGGAACCCAGTGATCAATGCCACCCCATTTCCCGGAGCAGAGATAATTGGTTCCATGTTGTGCATGCACGCACTCCTTTGACACTCATTCCTTTCCAGAAGGAAAAACCCATCTTGTAGGGAGCCTGTGAGAAACGGAGCATTCTCCTCCCGCTGCCAGGCAAATGCTGGGCATTAGCTAATCATTTCCCTGGCGTCTCTGGGCACAGGTTCCTTGGAATAGCCAGGCTCCCGGAAAGTGACTCTGAATGTTGCTTTCTGGGTCCTGCCCACCTCACACCGCTCCCTGGGAGCAGGGGCCAGGAGGTAGGACAGAAGTCCTCTACTCCGCAGGGAGCAGTAGATGCAGCTGCTGGCAGCAGGTTGGGGTTCTCTCCGTACCATCCAGCCACTGGACTAAAGGATCATGAGCAGCCTCATCCCTTTCAATAGCGTGAGGGCACTGTGCCCACCAGATCACAGACCCCTAGCCCCTCTCCCGTGTTTGGCCAGGGTGCGGGGAGGCACAGCAGTCAGTGGAGTCCATGGTACAGCTCAGCAATGGCCATGGCACAGCTCAGATGGGCTGCTGTCTGCTGGGCAAGCCGTCCTCCCCAGGTGCTGGGCCCTAGTCCACATCAAAGCCGTTCTCTGCCTTGACTGAGGGCAGGGAAGGAGGGGGTATAGTGCCAGATTATGATTCCATTTGGAGATTTCCAGAAAGAGGAATTTCAGAGAGGAGAAAAAAATGTGACCTGACCTCCCAGCAACAAGGGGTGACACCTGAGGGTGGTTGAAAGACTCAGTAGTATTCTGCTTCCAGCAGGGAAGCCCCAGAATGTCCAAAGCCCTTCCCGAACCAAAAGGTCTGGCTTGTGGCACAGTCACCAGGGCAAAACTTGGGACTAGTGGGTAGAAATGACAGCAGGTAGACTTCTTCTCTGCTTGAGAAGGCACTGTTTTCCGCCAGAGCCATTCCACAGGAGAATGAGCATTCCATTTTGTGAGGTACTTAGTTCCCTCTGACAGGAAATAACCCAGCACAGTGGGAACGACACAGCAGAAGCACGGTGTCCAGGATTCACGTGGTGGTGAAGGGTTGGATAAACGGACCAGGAGAGGCCCTTTCTGTGGGACAGTCTGAGAAAGATGTCCAAATCCAAGGTCAAGTGCTTGATGACAGGTCCTACTTGGCCTTCTGCGTACTTCTCCCCTGTCTAGGCCCCTACTTCTTGCCTTGTTTCCTATCACCTCCCCCACACCATGTTTGAGCATTATCATCCCTTCTGCCCTGAGGAGAGCATGATTTTTCCTAAATGACCCTGTTTATTTCCTGGTTCTGAGAATCACTTCACTTGGGGGAATGCCTGGGGCAGGGAAGAGAGAAGCACCCACCTCCCAGAGCTGTGCTAACTCCAAAGAGAAATAAGCATCACACCATCCCCAGGGCCCACAAGGACCTACCTGAGACTCCTTGTCAGATGCCATCGGCCCTTCACAGGCCTTCACATCTTCCCATTTCCCATTTCCCATTTCCCAGGGGCATCAGGGTATCAGACTGCAGGCTTGGAAAAGGGCTGACACCTAGCTCCCCAAAGAGTGTTTGGGGTGCATGAAGATGAGGACTGGGCCCTGAGATCGTGCCATGTGAAATCCCTCTCAGCAAGACCCGTGGCTGATGTCCTCGCTCTCACATAACTCCACGTGCCCAGTAGAGGCCCGTAGGCACCTCAACATAAGGAGTTAATTATTTTGCTTCCCACTGCTGTGAAGTTCCTCTCAGTGTGGCAGCCGACCAGAGGAGGCTGCCTCCCATCAAAGCCTGGTTCAATAAGATACAAGCAGTTGGGGATTCAAGACACACTGTCATCACAGATTAAAACATGTCTGTGCCCCCAATAACAATAATTATTTTTTCTGAGAATATTGACTGTGTTGCTTACATGTCATAGATGAGAGGGAACGAAATCTAATTCCACCAGGCTGGGTCATTTAAAGGAAATCTCCATTCTATAGATGCACTGAAGGGTAGCATTCCCATGGTGACAAGAAATGACCATGATTGTGGGACTCTTCTGTTGCCCCACAATTTGCTTCCCAGCCTTTCAGCCCAATTCTCTTCTCTAATGAAAGAGTCTGTGCCAGCCACCTGTGATTACATTTCATTTGCTTAATATGTAGACTCATTGTGTATCCCTCGGCTTTGGTACATGCTATTTCTTCATAGAGAAGGATATGCTCACCTTTGTCCATCTGGCAAACTCCTCTTCATCCCTTAAAGCCCAGGTGAGATGCCAACTCGTCTGTAAAGCCCTCCTTATTCTCAAGAAGAGTTCGCTGTTGAGAATTCCATGACCTCTATTTACCTCTGTTGTGGCACTTACCAGTTAGAATGGAGTCTATTTAGCTGTTGTCTGTCTCCCATTGGGCTGGGAACTCCTTGAGACTGTCTCTTCAGTGTCTAGGACAGTGCCTGGCATATAGGTTCTCAATAAAAGTTTGCTCAATGTGCTTTTTCTATTGTATGCAAAGCAACCTGGCCCCTCTTGTTTATGCTTTTAAATGGCAATATTAAACATGTTAAAGTGAGATGTTTGCTCAAAATAACAAAAGGAGCTATTCCCTAGCAGAGGGACACCAGTATTCTTGTTCCTGGAAGCTGTGTTTTATGCACAGAATGTCAAAGGGGAGCCCAGAGTGGCCCCCACGCAGCCTCCCCGAACATTACAAGAGGCAGCACAGTTGGGACTGGGTCTGAGCCTTCAGGACAAAGTACTGGGACCAGGCGAGCTGGGGCCACTCAGCACCTGAACCTGCAGGGAGTCCCCCTTGCAGCCTAAATCTTCACTTTGCTCCCCGACAAAAGCAGGAAGGTTCGCCTCTATCTGCCACATTCAGGAGGTTGGTCCAAGTTCATGTGTTTGTTTTTTCATTTCTCACTTAGAAAGGGAGTTAAGTTTTCTTTGCTCTGAGCTTCCCAACCCTGGAACCTCTGAGGTCAAACACATTGTGATTTCCTGACTTCCTTCTGGATTGCAGAGGATCTGGAAGCAGCCTTTTCCCTGACTGTAAGGAGTTTGGAGACCTGCAGTGGGTCAGGCAGAGATTCTTTTAGAAAGCCAGACCAGTCTGCCCACCCGCTGTTTATTTCCTGCAAACTTAATCAGCATGTTAAGGGGGTGTGGGTGTTAACCTGGCTCCATGGAGGAATGTGGATAGCTCTCCAGTCCTGGGAGTGGTCCCTTAAGTGGTTCCGAAGAAGGCCTTTGATAAAAGCAATAGAAAGAATTCATCAGATTGGGTGCACCCTTCTCCTAGAGACAGGAGTGAACCATTCCTTTTTCTTTTCAGAAAGCCTTTTTGGGTCACATTCTCTACACTACGTTCAGTGCAGGGCACTGGAGCTATATGGTAACAACAAGCTGTGGGCACAGGTGTCTCGGTCTTACCGTTCAGAGGGGGAGACAGACTGGGAAACACTAGTGTTTTTAGGTTCAGCAAGGAATGGAGGACTTTCTGAGAGTTGAAATTAGGAGTTCGACAAGCAAAAGAGAAAGAGGAGCTTAAGTGTACTGTGACTACTCTAAGTGGCCTGAAAGCTTTGGTTTGTGGGAATTCTGCTGCCCTAGTGGTCATCTCCAAGATGAGTACAGCTGCCCACTTCCAGCCTGTGTCCCCGTCTCCTAGGATACACCCCATTGCTGGAAGAGTCTTGCCCCTGTTCAGTACTGTTCCCCATTCTGTGACAGCTTAAAGCCAGGATGCCCAACCCGGCATTTTGCATCTTCTATGATTGCACTCCGGCCATCCTCTCTGGGCTCAGCTCACTACTGCCTTCCTGTGTCCTGTATCCAAAAACTGCCCATGGTCCTGCCCTAACCTACCTTCAACCAGTAAAGAGTGGGTGCTTAGCCCCATCCAGGCACTGGAGCCAATTCTGTCCTGAGTTTGGGGAAGTTTAAAGGTTTTTAGATCAATAACTCAATGGTATGTACTCATAACATGGTTCCAATACAAAAGAACTGGCAAGGAATGGGACAAGGGCTGGAGACCTCTTCCATCCATGGCCATCCAGCCACTCTCAGTCAGGATTAGCCAGGTGACAGCACAGATTTTCCTGGTGACATCAAGGCCAGGTTGAGAAGCATATTTAAGAATGGACACAAGACTGAAGTCTGAGAACTCTACCCAGGTATCAAATACTGTGAATCCCCAGCCGGCTTCCAGGTGCCCATCATCATGGGTCTAATCTGGTCTCCTTCTCTCCCTCCCCGCCCATTGCACCTTAATGAAGCAACTCCTGTGTAAGGTAGAGGATGACAGTGGCAAGTGTTTCCAACTTGGTTTTTTTTGTGTGTGTGGTTTTTTTTTTTTGTTTGTTTGTTTGTTTGTTTTTGGATGCTGGCCTTTGTAACTGATTTCTTGCTTGTCCATGTGACCAAACCCCTGGCCCCCAGTCCAGATAGATGGGCCATGTTCTCTGCTGGAGAGTCCATCCTCTGAGCTATCAACAGCTGTTGTCTGTACACCTCCTGGAATGGGATCCATCTATACCTGTTCCAGGTACCATGTGCAAACTCATACTGACCACCAATACTGACCACTGGGTGGACTTCTAGCCCTTCACCTTTTGCCAGCCTTCCCTGAGACTACATATGTCTGGTCCATCTTCTTTCTCCTCTCTGCTTCTGGGCCCTTCCCCATCCACTCAAGGCTAATGGGCATATCTCACCTGTCCCTTCTCATATGAGCTGCCTCAAGACCAACATGTAAATTTTGGCTCCCACTCTATCTGGTGCACTTGAGTTTGGGGCACAGGTTTATGTCTGTGCTTCCAGTTTTATGTCTGCCAAATTATATATTGTTAGATTTGATACATCATTTCCTCTTAAATTTTTTAAAAAATCTATTACCATCGCCTCCCTCCCCTCCCCCTCCCCCATCTTATCAGTTACAAAGTTTGGTTTTGTATCTTTATCTAAGCTATCTTTATCTAAGCTACCAAGAAAAGAAATACATCCAGATGGGACTAAAGGCAGTGCTTTTTGCCTGCTGCTAGAAACCACTTTTACACTGATATGGAGCCATAAATTAATCCCTTTGGACATAGTCATTCAATTAGTAGCTATTTCACTTGATTATATAAGCATCCAGTCCAGATGTTTCAAAGTGGTGGTTTTCTGGCAACTGGTTTGTTTGGTCAGTACAGTATTTCTAAAAATTTAAACTCTTATTAAAAATTAGACTCCTCACCAAGATATCCACATTTCTGGCTTCCCTTGAAACATATTAACGATCAGCTGGAATTGAGCGGCAGATGCCTTTGTTAAGTAGGCATGCTCTCTGTGGTTTACCACAGTCCTTGATTACTTGACTCAGATGTTCTGAGTGTACAACCTTCCTAAAAGATATGAAAGCAGACTTTGTCTAACGATCATTGTGTTAGTTATCTATTGGTGTGTGACAAGTTATCCCCACTGTAGCAGGCTGAAACAACCAGCATGTGGTTATCTCACACAGTCTTTGAGGGTCAGGATTATAGAAGTGCTGTAGCTGGACGGTTCTGGATCATGAGGTTGTAGTCAAGATGTTGGCTGAGGTTGCAATTATCTGAAGGCTTTTCTGGGGCTGGGGGACCTGCATGGATCTTTCCTCATGACGTGGCAGCCAGCTTCCCCCAGAGTGAGTGCTCCAGGGGAGAATGACCAAGCTGTGATGTTTCTTATGGCCTAGTCCCCTTCTGCCACATCTATTCATTAGGGGCAGGTCACTAAGTCCAGCCCACACTCCGGGGAAAGGAATTAGCTCCATTTCCTAAAGAGAGGAATATCAGAGACCTGGCGGACATACTTTTCAAAACCGTCATATCAGATTGGATAAGGCATGTAAAACTCAGCACTGTGTCCCTAATGTAAAGTAGATAATTGATGTTACTTATGATAATCATAATAACAACTGATAACACTGAGTATTTATTACCTGCCAGACAGTCTTCTGAAAGCTTACATGCATTCACTCTTTAACCTCACAACAGCTCGATGATAGTTTTTTATTATTAGTTCCCGTTTTACAGCTCAGAACACATGCCCAGTGAGGAAGCACAACTAGGCCAAGTCCACGCACTGGCAACTGGAGAGAGGGAATTTGAACTCTGCTAGTGTAGTTTCAAAAATCTATCCACTTAACCATCAAACTACATCGACTCTCGAAGTTTACTGTGGATTATGGTCCTTATTGTTACATTATTGTTATGATTAAAACCCATCCCTCTACAATCTTGCTCCTTGCTCTTTGGATAAAGTCAAACCTCTTGGACATGACTTACAGGGCCTCTTCCTCCGGGTTCACCTCTCCCATCCTCTCACTCCATCTTACTCCTCTCCACCTGCACGCCCTCCCCACTGACTTCAGGAGCTTCAGCCCATCTTAAGCACCAGGATCCTTCCGTTTCCAGGAGATTTGCACAGGCTGGGTTAATGTGCCTGGGTCATCTCCCTTCCTCTCTCAACAAAGAATTCTTGCCTGTGTGTGATGTGAAATCCCTTTTTGCCTGTGGTGTGAATAATCCTTTCCCTTTGCTTGGGTTAAAACTCCACGCATGTACCTGGTTGTCCAGCCCCTTTCTTATCCACATCGGTTTAGATATGACCTCCAGTGGGTCCCAGTGCCCTGAGAGGTGGTCTTCGCCGCCAGGAGACTGAAGTGTCTTGAGAACAGGCACTATCTTCATGTTCATTTTTATCAAAGTCGTTGAATACCCAGGACTCTAAGATTGTGAGGGAGACAGCAGTGGGCATGGAAGGAACTCACTTTGAAGGAAGGCATGCAAAGATCTGACCCAGCCTCTGCGGTGTGAGTATGCGGCCTTGGACATGTCCCACCCCTCAGCTTTCTCATCTATGAAATGCAAAGACCAATCGCTCCTCTCAGGGTTGTTTTGCAGATTGAATAATGCCTGTAATGTGTGGAGCACCTTAGTGCGGGAGCATAGCAGTTATTTAATAAATGTTAATTTCCTTCCTCTTCCCTTCAAATCCGGCCTTATTCTCATGGGTGTAGAGGCAATGACTGCAGGAGGAGCTGTGCTTTCTCTCAGGGGTCCTCATTCAATGTGCCATTGGCCCCAATCATGGGCCCCTTCTTACTCATCTTAATTCTCTTCTTACAGATTTCAATCAACTGCAATTTTGAATCTCCTTTCTGTTTCCTCTACATGACCTTTTAAAAATAGGAGCTCCCTCAAAAGTTCTCCATGGTCTGATGTTTCTAGATTTTGTACTATGTTCTCCCAGTTTGGGATCATTGCTGGTTATTCAAGCAGAATTTTTGTTCTCAGGGCCTCCTTCCAAAGCCTGTAATCCATGAAATCACAACTTTCTTTCCCATCTATTCTTGGAAATCTGTGAACTGAAGCCCAGGCTTGGGGTACACCTAGCCTTCCCCTCTACAACAGGCACTGTGACATTTCCCCCAAGGTTTCCCAGCATTCTAAGGACGCTAAGCTCTTCACCAACTCTTCATGGTTGATGAGAATTATAAGAGCAAAGGTGTTTCTTTTAATATTTATTACTCCTGTACCATATATCGAGCATCGTTTCAGCACCAGAAGTCAGTTGAGAGAAAAAGTCCATGCCTGTCTAGGTCATACATTTTAGTTTCATGCCTGTCTAAAAACAACATCAAAATAGACAAATAAGGGTTAATACTAGAGGCCTGGTGCATGAAATTCGTGCACTCAGAGTGTCCCTCAGCCCAGCCTGTACCCTCTCGCAATCCGGGAGCCCTCAGGGGATGTCCAACTGCTACAGAGGTGGGAGAGGCTCCCACTGCTGCCCTTGCCAGCTGTGAGCCTGGCTCAGGGCTTCTGGCTGAGCGGCACACCCCCTATGGGAGCACACTGACCACCAGGGGCAGCTCCTGCATTGAGCATCTGCCCCTGGTGTTCAGTACGCATCATAGCGACCAGTCATTTTGCCATTCGGTCAATTTGCATATTAGCCTTTTATTATATAGAACTAGAGGCCTGGTGCACAAAAATTTGTGCACTCGGGGGGCGGGGGGAGTCCCTCAGCCTGGCCTGTGCCCATTCACAGTCCAGGACCCCTTGGGGGATGTCCACCTGTTGACTTAGGCCCACTCCCCAGGGTATCAGGCCTAAGCTTGCAGTCAGACATCCTTCTGGCAGCCAGGGAGCCCTCAGGGGATGTCCGACTAAAGGCTTAGGCCCCCAGGGGATCAGGTCTAAACTATTAGTTGGACATTCTTACTGCTGTCACAGAGGTGGGAGAGGCTCCTGCCACCACCACTGCGCTGGCCAGCCATGAGCCAGCTTCTGGCTGAGTGGCACTCCCCATATGGAAGTGCACTGACCACCATGGGGCAGCTCCTGCATTGAGTGTCTGCCCCCTGGTGGCCAGTGTGCGTCATAGCAACTGGTCATTCTGCCGTTCAGTCAGTGTGCATATTAGCCTTTTATTATTATTATATAGGATGTCCCTATTTCCCCCCTTTTGCCCCCTCTACCCAGCTCTTGCCCCCCACTTCTCTATGGCCATCACCATACTGTTGTCTGTGTCCATGCGTTGTGCATATATTTTCTTTGGCTAATCCCTTCTTTAAATTCACTTCTTTAAATTTTTATTTTCAGATAAGTGCTTATAACTGCACTATTATATATTTTCTATTATATCATTTAGAATTAAGATATTTTTTAATTGAACCCTTGTAAATTTTAACACAACTTAATAAATTATGCTAGAAGCAATTAGATTTTTTATGTAATGCAGATACATTTCAATTAATATTTTATTAATTTTTAATTTTTTAATTTGAAATAATCTCATACATGTAAGAAAAACTATAAAATACTACAGCATATTATATGTACCCTTCACCCAATTTCTTAGGTGTTAATAATTTAAACATAACCATTATACAACTAACAAAATTTGGAATATATTTTTCTTATCATCTCTTTAATGTTACTTAATCCATTTACTTTGTTTTTGTTAATCTTCACCCAAGGATATTTTTCCATTGAATTTTAGAGAGAGTGAAGGGAAAGGGAGAGACACATTGATTGGTTGCCTCCTGCACATGCTTTGATAGGGAATGGGGATTAAGCCAGCAACTGAGATACATGCCCTTGACTGGAATCAAACCTGGGACCCTTCAGTTCATGGGCTAATGCTCTATTCACTGAGCAAAACAGGCTGCAGCTTAATTCATTTACTTTTAATCTATATGTGTCTTTATATTTAAAGTGGGTTTTGTTTTTGATTCACTCTCATAATCTGTCTTTTAATTGGTGCATTTATGCCACTGACTTTCAGAGTGCTTACTGATAGAGTTACTACCATATCAGGTGGCTTCTGGGGCTTCTGGGGCCAGCCTGCCTTGCCGCCCGGGACGGATTGGATCCCAGGCAGCAAGGCAGGCCAGCTTCTGGGGCTTCTGGGGCAGTCGGCCTCCCCTGGATGGCGGCGCGCTGGTGGCTCACGCTGTTCTGCCCTACCTGCAATATGCAAATTAGCTGCATTGTTGGCGGTTAATTTGCATATCACACTGGTTAGGCCATGGGAGGCATAGCGGAGGTACGGTCAATTACCATGTTTGTCTATTATTAGATAGGATAATTTTTAGATAGTTAAAAATACTCACAGGAAAATAAGACAGGGTAAGTGATAGAACACGTAGGGATGGAGGGGAGTGGACTGGAGGAATGGGGTGATGAGATGGTGAGGGACAGCGTTTCTGAGGTTGTGCTGTTCCAACAGAAACTGAACCGAGAGAGTTAGCCCTGCAGAGACCAGGAGGAGATCTCTGAGGTGGGCAGTGCAATCGTGAAGGCCCAGAGCTGAGGAAAAAAAGGGTTTTAATCAGAACTCACAGAGTCCTAGGAGAACAGGGTGGCTCTTAAAGACTTCCCAATCCTCCTGAAATAGGCAAAAGGGTGTCTGTGTGTTTGCATGTGTGTGTGTGTGTGTGTGTGTGTGCGCATCAAGGAAAAGGACCTGTACTGTTGGTTTCAACAGACTCTCTGACATCTCCAAGATGCACAAAGAGTAAACAACAATGGCATCATTCCCTCTAGCCATGGGGGAAGGGGGTCAGGATGTCAAACATCCTGCTTTGCATGGGAAGCCTTCCCTCTGGCATCTGGGCAGCCAGGGCCCTCCCTCTTTGCCTCCCCACCAGGCCTGCGATCTGGGACACAAACAGCTTCCTACTTGCTCCATCTGGTCAGAGTGCCCATAGCAGATTAAAGATCCAGAGTTCCCACTGTTTTTCTCCCCTTTGGGCTTCACCAAACACTTCCAGCCTTGTGTTAGGTGGTTCCAGGCAGGAGCCTTGCTCCCCAGCCTTGAGTTCTCTTTGCTCATTACCCATGCTGACCATATTGCTAAGTCAACTTCTGAGGAGAAAAAGTTTGTTTTCAAATCCCACCTCAATAGTTTCCTCACCTGACTCATGGTCCCTTCCCACGCAGACATTCTTTCTCCGCTATCCCTGCTGCTCTCCATAGTAACCAGTTTGCGCATTTCTCCTCTGGCATCACTTAATCTCTAAGCAAACTCCCTCTTCCTCTCCTCACAGAAATGTTGCCCTTCTTGATCCAGCCTTTGGGGATTCCAGGCCAGAATCGAGAGAGCCAAGCACTGCTTCTCAGTACCATTGGCAGACCCAGCTGATGTCCTGCCAGTTCTTTGCTCTCTCACAGTGAGTGGGGGAAAAAAGCAGCAGAAGCACCACGTAGCTATCCCAGTGTCTCAGTGTCCTGCCCAGCCCTTACAGATGTGCCTCTTTCTCTGTGTGGGGTTGTCCAGCCCCAGGTGGGTTAACAACAGCGGGAAATAGCCGGTCATGGCCGGGTAAGCCTCAGCCATACCCCAGGTAGGAGGTGCCTCTCCCACGTGGCTGTGGGCTCTTAGCAGTCAGTGACAATGCTGTCCGTATACCCACCATTGCCGGGGAGTCTCTCTCGTTGGTTGACAGTTGCATCAGGGTTCTGGCCAACATGCTGTGCCTACAGAAGAGCTAGCTTTCCGCTCGCGTTTCCCCCGTATTCCAGAACCTTCTCCTCGTCCTCCTTGTCTTGTTTCTCCACTCCGAGTTTGGTTACCTCCTCACATCAGCTTGCCCTCCTTCTCTCTCCCTCCTCCTTCTCCTGTTTTTGGTGTCGTTCCTGTTCCCTCTGCTCTGTAGGAAGATACCCTCCCAGAAGCTGCTTTTCCAGGTCCCCTCCCCTAGCCTTCAGTGTGTGAGCACTTACACTTGACACACATTGGCCGTCTCTTGCGTTTGGCAGGAAGACCCGAAGCTCCCTGAGGTCTGACGTTGCCTCCTCACCTTCCTTCTAGTTTATGGGTCCCAGTATGTCCATCTCATGGGGCTGTAGTGAAGATTACGTGAGATAATGTGGGTGAAGCACCTAGCACAGAGTAGGTACCAGACAGGCTAAGTTCCTCTTCTCCTTCTCTCCTTTCTGCTTCCGCTGGGGCATCTTCTCCACTCTGGCCACACGCAAGTGCTGCACGATGACCAGGCTTTCTCTGTAGCTCTCTGGGCTGGCAGCATCGTAAACCAGTCACAGAGACCCCATGGACACCGAGGTTCTCACTGCGGGACCTTGCCAGCCCAGGTTGTTGAGGACTGGATCTTACCTGAGGGTGGGTATCCTCCACATTTATGCTGAATGAGTGAATGGATGATTTGAGAAAGATGACAAAAAGCTCCGATTCTGAAGCTGGAGACCTGTGCGGGCTGGTGCTATAAGCCCATTCTGTGTGGTGATTCTCTTCAAAAGACTGGGGACCACGTCAGGTCCTGCTGAGGGGAGGGGGCCAGGCCCACCTTGCACCTGGGAGACCCATGAGTTACGTCCGTGGTGAGAGCACCAGGCCTGATGTTTCAACCTCGGGGGTCATGGGAGAGTGAGGAACCTGCCATGTGCCAGGCAAAGTTGGGGTGTGGTCAGCAAAGGCTTCACTGGTCCCAGCAGAGGCCGGGCCCAGCCTCCCTGTGTCCTCTCTGTCCACGTCCAGCATGCTGACTCACCAATGGTCTCCAGCCCTTGTTAGAGACCCAAACAGGCCTGACTGAGGCCTGTAGTGAGTGAGAAACTCCTAACTTATATTTTTGGCGCGGGGAGGGGGAAAGAAAAACAAAAACCTCACTGTTTGGGTTTCTGGAATCGAGAAGTTCCTTTTGCTGCTACCAAGTACATTATTACATTAACAAATTGATCAAAAGTCTTTCCTGACATTTCAGCTCATCTCTAAGGGACCTTTAGGTGGGAGAACTCCAAATAAAGCTTCCTTACAGCCAGAGTGGAGAAGATGCCCCAGTTCCACCTGGACACCCCTTTTCTGTCCCCTTTATCTTCCTAGCAAAGCCCCCACATCCATCCATTGAGACAAACGGAAACATTGTCCTGTAAAGCTTGCCCCATCCTGCACGAGTGTCACAGCTCCTTGTGACAACCACTTTGCACACATACCTCAAGGCACTGAAATGATCTGTTTAATTATTTCCTACCACTACACTGTGAGCTTCTTGAGGGTGGAACGCCCACTTACTCCACATCCCAGCCCTGATCACCTGCCGAGTGCTGGGAACGCATGAAGAGAAAGGCTTTGCCTTGGAGGGAGGGGCTGTGCTAGCCCTCCCTTCACTCAGCCCCATCTCCGCTCAGTTCCATGGCCAAAGCCAAGCATCTCCAGGCCTAGAGGCCATGGAGGGACTCCTGGGACTGACCCTACCTTCCAGGAGGGCTGCCTGCTCTGTTTGTCTGGATGTGCCCTGTCAGGCTGAACAAATATCTCATTTCACATCTCATCCTGGGGCCTTTCCCTGAACCCAGCTCCTTGCTTAGGCCAGACCACGTGCCTCACCCTTTGCTACGGTGTCTCCTGAGGTCCACACTTATGACTTTGGCTTCACAAACACCAGTAGCCTCCTCCTGCCTATTGGATAAATGACATTGCCGCCTCTCTGTGGTTAGTGTCACCCCTGCTTAGAGAACACAGCTGCTAGGCCCCCTGTCCCATCACTGTCTGCCCCTCACTGCTCGCTTTGTCCACGTAGCACAAGCTCCCTGCCTGACATGACAGGATGCACCCATTTACTAGTATGTACCTATGTATTCCCGGTCCCACCTACTAGCCTGGAGCTCCCAGGGGGAAAGGAGCCTGGTTTGCTGTCCGAGCTGAGCCCACCATCTATCGCAGTGGCTGGTGCAGAGACGTGCTCGGTGACATTTTTGAATGAGCAAATGTCCAAACAATATGCCACCTCCCTCTCAAGCCCGAGTTCACCATGTCCACCCTGTGCAAGGGGTGAAGTCAGTCGCTGACAGGTTGGGGTGGGAAAGGGGTTGGGGATTGAATATGGAGTAGCCAGGTTTTGAGTGGCCCTGGAGGAGAGCCACCTTGGGGTTCTGTGCCTATAGAAATCCCAGGGTAATTCGCTGCACTCCAGCTTTCCCAAATGATGCAGGGGTCCCTGCTCCCAGCCTTAGCACCTTCCTTTGAAAGGGAGGAAAGGAACAAAGAAGTTCAGAAGAATGAAAAAGTAATAGGAATACTATTCAGCACTCACAACATGCCAGGCATTATCTCCCTACAGCAGCCCCAAGAGGTAGGTAACATTATTCCCCTGTCAAAGGTAAGGAAACAGGTCCAAGAGGTCAAACCACGTGCCCAAAGTCACTCAGCTGCCAAATGGCTGCACTGGGGATTAAAATGAGGTCTCCTCTCCCCCGAGCCCTGCTCCTTCTGTTCTACATGACATCTTTCAATAAAGAAAGAAAAACTGAGGGATGAGAGCAGATCACTTGGGTTCTGCCTTGTCACCCCCTCCTTCACGGGTCCTCCCCTTGGAGGATAGATTGCCTGGAGGTGTTCTATGAGCCGGAGGAAAAGAGCATCGGACCTCCTGACCTAACAAGCACCACAGCGAGCTGGGCTGTAAATACTAGTATGTGTGCGAAGCCCACGGGGTCCCCCGAGTCAGGAATCAGCCAGCCTGAGGCCGCCGGTCACACAGCCTGAGCAGCACTGATTTGCAAAAGTACAGAGCTGACTTCCAGCCTGAGGGAGCCGTAGCTCTTCCCGGGAGGGCGCTCAGGGCTGAGCCTGCAGGATTCAGACCCGAAGACTGATGCTGCTCCTCACTGGTCGCCTAGCACCCTGCGTCTGTGTTCCAAGAAGAGAAAAAGCCCCTCCCTACCCTTAGCCTTTCCTCCAGTTGGAAAGCTGCAGGTGAAGGAAGGCCTCCCACCGAACCTGCGCAAGGTCAGATGAGGCAGGAAGGATGGCCAGGCGGAGGGAACAGTTCGTGCAGAAGCACTGTGGCACCACTGACCTTGGTATACCAGTGGTCGGCAAACTGCGGCTTGACAAACCGCAGCTCGTGAGCCACATGCGGCTCTTTGGCCCCTTCAGTGTGGCTCTTCCACAAAATACCGACTTCTGCGCATGGGCCACGAAGTTTTAATCACACTGTATGTGCGCGCCCACACGTGGTATTTTGTAGAAGAGCCACACTCAAGGGGCCAAAGAGCCGCATGTGGCTCTCGAGCTGCGGTTTGCCGACCACGGGATAGGCCAACAATGGTGGGGATGGGGTGCTATAGCTCAGGCATTTACAGAAGCTTTGAATACTAGGATCTCAGGATCATGGGAATTACTATCTGAGAATCACAGACTCTAGGAATCTCAGAATCTTGAAATTTGGGGCTCAGGTGGTAAACTCTTGGGCTCTCAGTCATGAGCTTTTAGATCATCAAATTCCTAAGCTAGGCAGCACTCTGAACTCTCCAAGTCTTGCGCAAAATAAGTTAGCATCAGAATTCCAGTTGGCCCCCGGCTTAACTGCCAATGGCAGCTGCCCTTCTTGAGCACCAACACCTGAGGTAGGAGGGCCCGGGCCTCCTGGAATCCCCATGCGACACCAAGAGGGCTTGGAATTAACCTGCTGTCAAATGCTGATGCCAGCATTTCCCATGGAGGGAACTTACCTGCCCAGTCCCCCAGAGTTGGAAGGGCCGGGGCTGCAGCAGGGTCCACTTTGCCTGGATGCACCCATCATGGCATTCTAAGTAAGTCCTAGAATTCCTGCTGAAAACCATCAGAGTAGCCAGAATATCTTATGCTCTTTAGGTAATCTCGCAGCTGCAGTCCCACCTTTACTTTATAGCAGTTTCCTCCTTACACGGCCCCAGGGAGCACAAAGGCAAGCTGGCTCTTTTCCAAGGTCATTCAGTCCGTGAAGACAACTGATTTCTATTAGTCCATTATTCTCATTTTCATTTTTTTAATTACTCACTGTGGACATCGGTGAAATGGAGAGCCTGGAGCTCTGGCCCTGGGGGAAGGGGCATTGGATTCTCTTCCTGGTGGGACTGATTACCAGCTCTGTGACCTCGGGCAAGTCTGGGGCTGTCAGGAGCAAAGAGGGGGTAAGCTTTCAGAATGCCCTGCCTGGAGCGGAAGGGTGCGGCTGGACCTGTGAACACTCAGATTGGTTTCGGCAGCCTTTTGTCCTGGGCCCAGAGTGGATGGATTTCCCCGCAGGTTGTACTGTGAACCCCAAAGGCGAGTAACAAGCACTCTGGGAAACCCTTGCCCAAACGGAGGCCCTCTTCCCTCACGTCTTGATCTTATTGCTCAGAGATTTGTATCCCAGAGAAGTTGGAACTTCTGTGTGAACGCTCCATATTAGCCTTCTAGTCAAAAAGAAGCTGAATTTGCAGCCTAACCCGAGAAAAAGAGAGAGAGAGAGAGAGAGAGAGAGAGAGAGAGAGAGAGAAGATTTGCACCCAATAAACACATCTCTGACTAGCCATTTTTATATCATTCAGAAACCAGCTCTGACCATTTTGTTGTTGAATACAGGATCTTTTGGAAAATAAGTCATTTTTATAGCAGGTAAGAGGGTATTAGTGGATGTTGAGAGCCTGGCTTTGGAGACCACTAAGTGAGGAGTGCATATTTCTTGTGGGTTTTTGTGGTCACCCATGTCTGGCTATGACACAAAAGAGTAGACCTAGAGACAGGTGGCTGTCTACTAGGTGGTAATTCTGGGACTTTCTCTAACTTGCTGAACTAATGCTTGGACTTCCTGGAAGGTGTGCCACTATGCTTAGGTCCGGTAGCCATATTTATATGCCATCTGTGGGGCTCCTGGGTAGAGCTTTCCTCTCCCCAAGTCCTGAGTAAGGAGAACAATTTAAGGCCATTTCACATCTACTTCAGTATCAATGGACTTTGAAGAAGTGCAGCTATTAAAGGAGTCAGACAGCAGTGCAGCTGTTAGGTGTATTGGACAGAAGAATCAACTACATGGCAGACATTTGTAAACTGCCTAGGACTTGACAGCTTGTCTGGAATGATCTTAGAGAGGAATGCACAAAACAAGGCTGACCTCTCCCCCACCCCTACCCCCACCCCTACCCCCACCCCCTACTCCCCACCCCAGGCTCAGGACTCAGGCTGGTCTATTTTGCTCTGGATCCCAGCTCACCATCATTCATCAGCAGGGCCACCTGAGTCCACAGACCCCCTCCAGATTCTTCAGGGGTGGGGGTCCGGTGGCATCTGTATACATTTATATTTTAGCTTCTCAGGTGAGTGGATGATTAGCTAAATTCAACAGCCATCGCATCCTAATGAATAATCTCTTCTTTAAAGTGTGTTGACATATCATTTGTGTTCAATGGCCCAAATGGCTTTAGAGGAAAGCCAGTTAATCTTCTGTTCTGGGGAACAGCTACTGTTCCCTCTTAGAGGAATAAACAGAAATGTGCTTTGCTTTTAATCTTCAAATCAGCACCATTGGAGGCAAGCAATTATTAGCACTTCTCAATGGGGGTGTTCACACTTGCTTTCCTTCAGGCAGTTGGAGGAAGGGAGTGGCAACTCTAATCCAGGTTGAGCTAAAGGGCAAGGCTGGCCTGAAACTGGGGACAGGCAGAGGGGACAAAAGGCAATGCCTTGGGGGTGTCAGGGGGAGGCATCTGGGAACTACAGGGGATAGTCCAAGGCAGTGATGGCGAACATTTTGAGCTCAGCGTGTCAGCATTTTGAAAAACCCTAACTTACCTCTGGTGCCGTGTCACATATAGAAATTTTTGATATTTGCAACCATAGTAAAACAAAGACTTATATTTTTGATATTTATTTTATATATTTAAATGCCATTTAACAAAGAAAAATCAACCAAAAAAATGAGTTCATAGGTTCGCCATCACTGGTCCAAGGCATCAGATCCAAAGATCGGGTTTGGTACTAGCTGCGGTGTCAGGCATCCCCTGGGGCTCTCCTGCCTCCCTCTCAGCATTTCTGCCTCGATGCCCAGTTCCCTCATCTCCTCAATGATAACACAAGCAGGGCCACATCCTACCTGTCTATCCCGGCCTGTTGGTTTGGGGTCTTAGAATGCATCCCCTGCGGATAAGGAGGGACTAGTGTAAGAGCTATGCAAGGTTTCTCCAACTCAGTGCTACTGACATTTTGAGCTGGGTAATTCTTTATTGTGGAGAGCTGTCCTATGCACTGTAGGGTGTTTAGCAGCCTCGATGCCTAGTAGCACCCCACCCTCCAGTTGTGCACCAAGCACTGCATCTCAGGCCCAGAAGGCCTGTCATTTAAGAGGACTCAGTGTTGTCCGGCCAGTGTGGCTCAGTGGTCAAGTTCAATTCCCAGTCAGGGCACATGGCCAGGTTGCTGGCTCAATCCCTAGTAGGGGTATGCAGGAGGCAGCCCATCAATGGTTCTCTCTTATCATTGATGTTTCTATCTCCCTCTCCCTTCCTCTCTGAAATCAATAAAATACATAAATAAATAAAATAAAAAGAGGCCTCATTGTGTGGAAGAACTGAATTGGTTTCTGATCTTCTTTTTCAAAAAATCTCCCTGTTCCTTCCCCTACTCTTTCCCCTTTCTTCCTCCTCCCCTTTTCCTCTTCCTCTTCTTCTTCTCTCCACCCCCTCTTTTTCCCCTCCCTCCATCTTTCCTTCTCCCTCTCTCCCTGACATCTCCCACCCCCTCAGTGGAGTACATCACATACCTTTTAAACATCCATTAGAATTAATGTTTCATAGGGACTGTCTTGTTCACAGTATTGCCATAGCAGCTAGATCAGTAACTGGTACATAATGAATGCCCAATATTTTCTGAATGAATGAATGAATGAATGAATGAATGAATGATGGGTGGCCTCTCCCTTCACTCCTGCCTCCCCAAACCTGGAACAAGCCTGGGAAATGATCACCTGGGCTGTGAGGGAGGGACAGGAGCTGAACCTGGTTCTCCATAGCAAGCCTGGGGAGTCCGTTTTACAAGATGCCTGTGCAGCTGCCTTCCAAAGAGCGAAGTCCCATCGGGCATCAATTTCCTGATTCCTTTTCCTTTATGCAAGAGATAAAGGGTATCTCATTAGGTGTTTACTAGTAAATCAGTTTAATAGCCATTGGTACCAGACTTCTCCTGCTCAGCCTGCAGTTTGTTCCTTTTAGGGTGACTTCGTGGAGCTAATTGCTTTTTATGGGAGCAGTCCAGGGGACATATATATAGGGAGGGAAGAAAGGGCTCTGTTTGACCAGGCTGGTGAATTTTGCATTTTTATTTGGCATCTAAGTCTGAAGGAGGGGGAACAGGCAAGCAGCCCGCACTCAGCTGGTTCTGGGAAAGGCACCTCATGGGGATGATGGAGTGGCCTGTGACCTCCTAAGACAGTGGTTCTCAACCTTGGCTGCACATTAGAATCACCTGGGAATCTTTTTAAAATCCTGATTTCTGGGCCTCATCCTCCGGAAATTCTGTTTCTTTGTTATTAATGTTGTGCCCCACCCCATAACAAAGAAACAGAATTTCTGGAGGATGAGGCCCAGAAATCAAGATTTTAAAAAGATTCCCAGGTGATTCTAATGTGCAGCCAAGGTTGAGAACCACTGTCCTAAGAGGTGAATAGTGTTCCTGAGCATGCTGATTGGCAGAGGTCATCCAGATGTCAGAAGAACAGGGATTTGTGGACAGCAAGAGAGGGCTGGAGGAGCAATAGAAACAGGGTAACACCTGGCCCCATGCAGGGCGCAAATTGTATTTCTTCGTTAGAGCTGGTGCTGTCTACAGCTCTGCCATTGATTCTAAATTTGGCAAAGTCACAGAGAACAGACTTCCTACCTCCCCTTTCCTCAGCACATTAAAACAAACATGAAATACAGCCTTCCCTTTCTTTCCACAATTATACCCCTGTCATGCTCTACAAAGACATTTTATAAAAGTTATTTATAGAGATTTCAAAAATAATGAAAGGTAGCTTATGTAGAAAAAAAAGGTAAAAGACAATGTAGCTTTTAGGCTACAAGTTGAAAATCAAATCTTTAGCAAAGTTAGAGAAGCAAAAATGTTCATAGAACCCTGTGATTCGTCATTATATTTGTCTCTGAGCGCCCTGGCAGCCTTGGCAAAAAGGTAAATATGATGGGTTATGAGTTTGAGTTTAGGTAAGTAAAGTTTTTTATATGTTTTTTGAGCTAAGTTCTAAGAAGTATTTATCATATATTATGTAGAATATGTAATAGGCAATATCTTGTACAATAGTTTTCTAACGAATACAGAAGTACTCTTGAGATATCTTTTGCTTTGGCAGTTGACAAAGGTTGAAGGAAAAAATGAAAACCTTATTAGGTAAAGGTGTTTTGAAAAGTCTGAGCCAGTGTTATCCAGGACATTATACGCCTTTAAAAAAAATTAAAAATTGTTTGGTTAGAGCTAAACAGCAGCTACTGTTTGGGATATAGCTCTCTGAGAACAGGATTTTTCTCTAGCTGATGCACTAGAAACTTTTATTCTAGTTCACTGTTAACAGAGCTCAGAGGTACAAAGGGGCAAGCAGCTGCTATGAGAAAGAAAGCCTTTTCATCTCTTGCTGCCACCTTCTTAGCTGGCTCTTCTGTGTCTGAATTCATTTCCTGTGCCTCAGGAGTTCACAATCTTATTTTAACCCCGGCATCATACCAGAACAATAGGTCCTGTTTTAATAGCTTTTGTGTATAACAAACCACCCCAGAAGCTAATGGCTTAAAACAGCAACCATTCATTGGCTCATAATTCTGCAATAAGGGCTGGAGCCGTGATTCTGTGGTAGGGGCAGTTCCTTTCTGCTCTATGAGGTGTCAGCCGGGTTCCCTGTGTTCACAGTCAGCCCGTGGCCAAAGGATCCAAGGTGGCCTCACTCACACGTCTGGGGCCTCGGTGGGGTAGCCTGAATGGCTGGGGCCTCTCTGGACCTCTCATCCACAAGGACCTGGCTCCGGCTTCCTCACTTAGGGCAGCCAGAGAAGGAAAGCAGAAGCCGCAGGCCTCCCAAGGCCTGGGACTGGCAGGAGGTCCCTCCTGTTGCACCCTGTTGTCACACGGCCAGCCCAGAGTCAGTGTGTGAGGCAGCTGCACACTGACTGTGAATTCAGAGAGGTGGGGTTTGTGGGGGGTCATTTGGGGGCAGTCATCCAGTGCCCGGTCCCATCAACACCATAGAAGCGGTCCCCACAGGCAGCGACTCTCACCTGTGGAGCGAGTTACTACCCCAGTTCTCACTCCAAGTGCCGTACACTCGCCACCTCACTGTCAAATATCAGGTTTTATGAGCTCTCTATTTAACATTCCCAAAAAGGACATATGCGGGGTGGACTTTGAAGTGATGACACAGCATTTTTAAGAGGCCTCCTGTCAACCATACACGAAGACCTGTAAGCATGGGGCACACTGAGTCATGCTGCTCTGTGGCCAACTTCCTGACATTTGTGCGACAGTGGCATCCCCGGGCCTCCCTGTCAGCTGTTCAATCCGAGGTCACGGGGTCATTTTTAAATCAGCTAAAGTGAGCTATACAACGTGTTGGTGGCAGCCCAAAAGTCAACTGAATTTTTGGGCTGGAATGAGAATGCCTGACAGCCCCCACTGGCCCTGGATCTGGAGCAGGGTCACACTGTTTAAAAAAAAAATGACTTGAATGAGAATTAAGTGCATGGGCTCATCACTTTTAGAAGCTGGAAAATTGGAAGGGATAGATGGCAGACATTGGATAACAGAATCAGGCAGGGAAACATTTTGACTTTGGATAAACAATATCAATCTTTTAAGAAAATGAATTAAATAGAAGTAAACATACGATCCTATGTTTTGGTTCAGCACATACATGTGCACACACAAACACAAGCATGAATACATGCACCCACCCCCACATGAAGAGATGGCAGGAGGAGGCTTCACTTGGCAGCATCATGTGGAGAGAACCTGTAGGTGTTTGCTTCCAGTAAACTCACTTTGAGTCCAAAGTACGCAAAGGTAATGTGACCTTAAACTCAAAGAATAGGGGCATAGATTCTAGAATAAGGGAGGTGATTAGTTCCCTCTATTCTCTATAGCCCAATTTACTCCAGAAATATTGGGCCAATTTCTAGGTGCATAGATTAAAGATGTCAGAGAAAAACTAACATATTTAGAGGGAAGTTCAAGATGGTATAAAGACTTGAGCTCATGATATATGAGGAAATATGAGGAGGAACTAAAGATATTTGACCTGGAGAAATCCTTAGCAAGAACTGAAGGGTGGTCTTCAACTCGAAATGCTTGAATATGGAAGAGGGCTTGGCCTGCCTTCTGTGGCCACACAATAAGGCTTGGGCCAGTGAGTGGAAGGTTGAGAGACCCTGGCACTTGAGGGCAAGAGAAAAAAGAACATGTCATAGTCGGTGTAACTCCGTGAGGAATGACCCTATCAGTGGAGGGGCTGGAGGATCGCTCATCAGGATAGACAGGGGTTCACACCTTTGATGGATAATTGGTTCAAAACTAACTTAGTATCCTGTCCAACTTACTCTGAGGTCTTGGGATTCATAGGGACTTGCTCAAGGTCACAGAGCAGGTTAGAAGCTGTCCAGGGCCAGAGGCTCCGGCCTCCCTCTCAGCATTTCTTTCTTGGATGCCCGGTTTCCTCACCTCTGCAATGGTAACTCAAGCAGGGGTACCATCCTTCCAGCCTTTGGTTTGGGCAGTTTCATGTGTAAAAGGATTTGAAGTCAATGTCTGCAGGAGGGCTTACCCTTCTGGCAGTGACCATCATGCCTCATTGTCCTCCTGGTGTGAGGCCCTTGCACGCATTCATATCTTCTGTTTGGCCACCATGGCCTTGTTGCTTGCAGACTTCTAACCTGGGGTCAGGGCAGAGGAGGAAGAGATGGCTCTGGATGAGAGATTATGAAGAAGGCCTTGTCAACCAGAGATGGAACTCCGTCCCTTACAACTCCCAGTGATGGAAACTGTGAGGCAGGAAGGAGGGAGCTAACTTTTTTTTAGCATTTACTGTGTGTTATGCATTTTTCACACGTCAATTCCACTTAATCCCCATAACAACCTAGTTTTCTAGGACTACAAAGTACAAAGCACAACCAACTGGGTGGCTTTGAACACAGAAATCTATTGTCTCTCAGTCCTAGGGTACAAACTAGAGGCGTAGGCAGGGCCACGCTCCCTCTGAAGGCGGCAGGGAAGGGTCTGTTCCAGGCTTCTCTCCTAGCGCCTTGTGAGCTCAGGTGTTCCTTGGCTGGCAGATGGCATCTTCTCTATGTCTCCTCACCTGTCTTCCTTCTGTGCATGCCTAACTCCGTATCCATCATCTATCATGTTGAATTAGGGCCTAATGCCTTTATCTTAACTTGGTTAAATCTGCAAAGACTCTAATTCCAAATGAGGTCATATTCTGAGGTACAGGGGGTTAGACTTCAGCATATCTTCTTTGAAGGACACAATTCAACCCATAACAGTTCACCCTATAGTCACCCCAAGTTCATGTCCTTCCCATATGCAAAATAAACTCACCCCATCCAAACTTCCTCATGGACATCCAGAGTTGGTTTAGTAAAGCAGGCGTACAATGCGGTGCTGTTGACTCTAACCACTTTCCTTCTACTACACTCTGCTGCTGCCATGTGGCACACCTACCATGCACCTGGCACTGTGCCAGCTGCTTCGTGCCCTTTTCTCACACCTAGTGGGCTGCTTACATGGTGGGGCCCAGACTGGGCACCAAGGGACACGGAGCTCCTACCATTCATTCTCTGATAAGGAGGGCGCTCAGCCCCAGTGGGTCTGTCCAGGGCCTGGCTGAGAAGATGGTAGGAAGGGTGATTGAGAGGCAGGTACTGAGAACATAGGAAAAGAGTGGGACTCGAGTTCTGGGGAGGTGCTGTGGTCACAGGTGGGAGAATGTGGCCCACTCAGGTCATCATTTGCGGGGACGGCGCCCTCATAGGCTGTTGCCTGTGCTGCTGTGGAGAACACAGTGGATGTGGCTGCTGTGCTCTCCCCAGTGGAGGCGCGAGGGGCCCTGCTGGGTTGCTCAGGCCCCACTTACAGTTATGAAGAAGCTGGGGACTCAGTGTATAGCCAGGCCCAGCAACAGCAGGCAGCAAACCAACGCAGCTGCTCACAGGGCACAGCTCCTGGTCACGCACGTCCTAGAGAGATGGAGACCCAGCAGGAGTGGGTCCTGGGCTGCCAGCTCCGAAGATGCAGCATTCCCTTGGGATTGGGGGAGGACTGTGGAGGGCACTGGGATGAAGGAGCTGGTGAGAAGAAGGTGGTTTGTGCCATCCTTAGACCTGGCTTAAAAGCACACACTTCCCCTCACATGCTGCATGACATTGGAGAAGTTCATAAACCCTTCTGAGCCTCATTTTCCCGAGGGCTTGTTGTAAAGATTAAATCGTCAATGTGTGTAGGCATGTGATCCTATGTAAGTTGCTGGGCTCCATAAATGCTATTTTCACCTCTATTTTTCCCTTCAAATCTGAGCTGTGCTGGCCATCCTGGGGAACACCAAGGAAGACCAGGGAGGGGAATGGACCCTCCAGCCTCTCTCTGGGGGTCATTTCTCCACGAAAGGGGATATGTTTTGATTGTTCCCATTATGCTAACAATACGTTTTCTCCCTCACAGAGGAGCTGAAGGAGAAGCTGACAGAGTATGTGGACAAGGTGAATGGCCAGAAGCCAGGCTTCATCAAAGTCGTGCGCCACAGCAAGCAGGAGGGCCTCATCCGCTCCCGGGTCAGTGGCTGGAGGGCGGCCACTGCCCCTGTAGTGGCACTCTTCGATGCCCATGTGGAGTTCAATGTGGGCTGGTAAGTGCCCATCAGGAGAGGAGGGTGGTCCAGGAGCTTCGACTCAGATGGGTGCAAAGCATGCTGGGATCTCAGTCATGTGGGGGTAAGCAGAGAATTCTGGGAACAGGTGAGATATGGGTATGTGAGTGACTAGGCAAGGGCTGGCCCTTCAGGGTGGGGGAGGGTCAGGGGTCAATAGGGTCAACACACAGTGTCTAAAGGATACAGTGACATGAGGCTTGACTCTGGCTGGCGTGGTCCTCTGGCAGAAGGGTAAATGCTACGGGCAAAGCAGAGAGTACCAGCCTAGCTAGGGACTAGGCTGCAACTCCCAGGAAAGTGAGAGCTGGACCAGATATGAGACAGAAGCCCAACCACACCGACGAGCCAAGGCCTAGTGGGCAGAGGGAGCTAAGGTGGTTTGATGTCACCAGTGCCCTCAGTTCCCCAAAGGCCAGGCCAGTGGTAGCTCAATATGGCAGATTCTCCTCCTGGTGAAACTCGGTCTCAGGAAACCTTTATTGCTCTGGCCACCGCTGCTGTGAGGGGGAAGAGAACACACACAAACCTTCAATTGTGTCATCTGAGTAGGGTGGGGCACTTGATACCAACATCCCTCCAGGCCAGAGGGTGTCTGTGGCCCCTGTGTGTGACTTTGCAGAGAGCCTGGGCAAGGGAGGACCAGGCACTGGGAATGGCTGAGGGAACCCCCCTTCTGACCACTATGCCTGATGGAGCTGGGTCTGCTCTCCTCCCAGACTCCAGGTGCCACCCTGCCTCTCTGGAGTGGGGTGAAGAGTGCCATTTAACAGGAAGAAGCAGCCGGGCCTGCACGCAGCATGCCTGGATTTGGGCAGACTTTTACATAACAGGCCGAATTAAGATTGCAGTGCGGCCGTTTTTCATAGTTGAAGTCCCTGCTTGCCATTTGTGACTATTTAAAAGGCATTTTCATTGGATTTATAGCCAGGAGAGGAGAGGGACACTTACTATTTCAAGCTGATTTAAATAAACAATTACGCAACAATTCATTATTAATGAGAAGCTTATCATTACTCTCTGCAAACACTTTACTTGCCTGGTGCCCATAAGGGCTTCTGGCTCCCTGGAAGCCAGACCTGCCACCTTTCCTTGGGCAGAGGCGAACATGTGGGGTGGGGTGGGGTGGGGGTTGGGGGGGCACAGACGGAAGGCCCCAGGCAGCATGAAGTAAGTTTGTTCTCACCCTGTCTCTGCCTTCCTCATCTGCCTGTTTCCTAGTTAATGTGCTAAATTTAAGCAAAATCAAAGCCCATGTTGAAAGCTTCCCAGGGAACCTCAGATCTGTTTCTTCTTCCTTTAAGTCTTGATTTTTTTTTTTTCTAGTGAAAAAAAATGAAAGCAAGCAGACACATGGATGTAAGGCACTAAGAATCTCTCAGCTCAGCCCAGAAGGTGCTAAGGAGTGGCTGGGCCTCTTGCCAGCCCAGAAGTACGGGGGTGGGGAGGCTGGTAGGGCCCCTGCCCAGGAGGAGAGCAGCGCTTTCCTGGAGGAGATGTCCAGGTGTCTTTCCCTCTTTCCGCAGTGGAGGAGCTTTAGGAGTCGTCAATCTGGTGTCTCTTCACCTTGGAGGCAGTAACCCCTCTCTCCCTCCCTCCTGCTCAGGGCTGAACCCGTACTCACCCGCATAAAGGAGAACCGGAAGCGGATCATCTCACCATCGTTTGACAACATCAAATATGACAACTTTGAGATAGAAGAGTACCCGCTGGCCGCCCAGGGCTTTGACTGGGAGCTGTGGTGCCGCTACCTAAACCCCCCCAAGGCCTGGTGGAAGCTGGAGAACTCCACGGCCCCGATCAGGTACAGCATCCTTACCTGCGATCTCTCTGCCTCGTCCTCCAGGGCAAGAGCTCCCCTCCCAGCACAACCCTTACTCCCCAAACTCCAGTCCCATCATGGGATGGTGGGTGGGGTGAGGTGAGCAGTGGTGGAAAGGAATTATAAGTGACCTCCAGTCACTCACTGCTCACCAGCTCTGTGATCTCTTTTCAAAGAGCCATGGCTCCCAGATTCATTCAGAGGCTCACAGCTACTCATTCCAGCACATCACTGTGGGGCACCTGCTGGGAGCCAACTACTATTTACACTGGGTGCTTGGGATCCAGAGTGATTAAGAGTCAATCCCTGCCAGCAAAATCCTGAAGTCGAGTAAAGACAGACACAATAATTAGAATAACAAATTATTCCACCACGCTGGTGGAAACCGCAAGGAAAGTAGGGAGAATCCTTTGCTGACAGTGTAGCATCTGCACTTGTTTCTAAGGGCAACTAGGAGATCGCAGGCTTAGGGTGGAGGCATCCATATGCGAAGGAGCAGAGTGAGTTCCTGGGCACAGAGCAGGTTCAAAGGGAGCAGCCTGAGGCCATGAGGCTGGAGGGAAGGAGAGGCAGGACCAGACCTCACAGCACTGCTTAGGCCTTGCTGATGTTTGAGCGTATCCTTTAGGACTCAGACGAAAGGAACTTCAAACTGCATTTCAAAGGTCCCAAACTCTTTCAGCCTTTGCTGCTACCATCATAGACCCCCGAATGACTCCCATGTGCAGCCTGTTTTATGAATCAGAACTCCTGAAACAGCCGTCCCCACAAGCCCTTGTTTCTGTCTGGTTAATCACAGATCAGGCGCCTTTGTGCTCCCTGCAAAGGGCTGCCTGTCAAACGCACAGACACACCAGAAGGTGGCCTAGGGGACAGTCCCTGGAATGAAAGAGATTAGAAACTCGATGTCACTTTGTATTACATGAGGAAGGAAGATTATGAAAAGTGTAATTGAGAGGGGTGATTATTATCTAAGATCACCTCTTCCTTGCCAGAAGAAAAAACACACACTGTATTCATATTTAAAACGGGATGGAAGAGAACTCCACCTGGCTCTCCTGTGCTTATCTTGACTACCTATCTGTTAGGCCCCTGCCACAATTTTGTGTTGTTCAATATTTGTTTGGAGGTCCCTGTGTGCAAGGACCTTTTACGCGCATGGTCTTATTTGTTCCTCATCAACCTGGTGACAGCTATTGTGTCATCCCTGCTTCACAAGATGAGGAGAGCAAGGCTGACGAAGGAGAATGGCCCTGACAAAGGCTCTGGCCAGGGGAGCCAGGATCCAAACCCAGGTCAGCTAGATCCCATGCCTAGTTGTCATCCCCCTAGTCACCCACCCTGAGCTCAGGCCTGGGGTGGCTGAATTCTGCCCAGGTCTGTTGATCTTTGGAGGGAAATACGCCACCACGTAACAAGCATTCTTACAGACGCCTGCACTGATGTTAGTTGCTTCAGCCTGGTCTTCGTAAACCCACATTCTGGGTCCTTCACAAAGAATAGCGTCTCACTCTCAAATTTTCCTTCCCCTGCTTGCTAGCAAGACCTTGGCTGAGAGAAAGTATATTAATGGAGAAAACATCCCTGGTTTTATCCCTAGATAAAGACAGCTCCACAGAAAGTTGTGGGTTATATAAATGTATCATGCCCACCTGGGCCCGTTTCCGTGGGCTGTACTTTGGTTCTTTGTCCACAGACTGCATAAGCTGCAGGAAGAGCCCAGAGGTATCTTCTGCTGCGTTCTGCAGGGGTGTCTTTGAGATAGTTTTGCACTGTGTCGTGAAGTGACTGACCTCTTAAAGAAGACTGACATCAGAGATTTCTTTCAACTTCACTGCCAGTCAAAGAAAGCCTTGCTATCCCTGAGGAATTAGTAATGCTATTTCCACATGGGACCCATAAATCTTATTTCTAAGGCCAGGTATGCTCATGTTCACCTCAGCCACCAGGAAGCTCAGGGTCTACTTTGTGGATCCACTTGAAGAAGGACCTAATGCTGCACATGCATTCTAACTAGCCCCCAACTTCATCGTGAATTTTTTGTCTTTTCAGACACTTATCTATTTTATTTTCCACGTATTTTACATTTTTCTTGTAAGCTATTTCTAATTTGGGGGGGAATGAGACAAGGTATAAATTAACACAACTTCCAGGCTGACTGAGCCCACTTAGTACCCTCGCTGGTTAATAAGTGACGGACTGCCTGAGGTGGCCTGTGCGCTTTCCTTGACTGGGTCTGGCCAGATGGGGAAGGCTCCGTCCTATGTGTCCAGCGGTGCCAGCTCAGTTCAGCACTGCAGAATGCTGAGGGAAAGGCTGAGTACCCACTCTGCCCGCCTGTTGGGCTTATGTCTTAAGTCACCATGATTTACAGAGGGGATTCTCCTGGCTTTTGTAATGGGCAAGTGCCTCTTTTAAAATGATCTTTTGAGTACCAATTATGTCCCAGAGGATTTCAATACTTAATTTCATCCTGTGAGGTTATATAGTGGATTCTACTTCATAGATGTGGAATCAGAGGCTCAAAGAGGCTAGGGAACTTCTCTCAGAGGAACAGCCACAATGGGGATTTTTTCCAAGGCACTCACTTCCAAGACCAAGGTCAAGCATCGCCCACCAGAGCAGGAATTCACTCTGCTTAGGAGAAGTGCTTGAGGTGGACTGACCACCCTGCGTACCTGCGATCTAGGGAAGGTGAAGCCATTCAGAATAAAATGCTGTGATTGAAAGGAGGAGGGACAGGGGCCCCCAGGCACCAGTCTCTGCCTGAGCAGCTTCTGGCATCAGTACTCTCCAAAGACATAGCCTGCAGAATAGCTGTTTCCCCACGTGGATGAGTTTCCACTTTCAAAGATGGGTCTATTTGCATGTGATTACCAGTTTTCTTATCGCTGAAGAGTCTTCATTTCTCCTTTTTTTCTCTTCCCAACCAAATCCTTCAGCCACCAGCTGATAGGTTGCTACACAAGAACTAGAAATGGTAGCCGTGTGCAGTGGAACAATGCAGAGTCATGGCTCCCAGCAGAGAAGCAGCCCACACACCCTCATGATGATTCACCTAACGTGGGTCACTCCTGGTAAAGTTCCGTGCTGGGCATCCACACTGCCGGTGAGCCCCACACTCACGCTCACCAAGGAAAGGCCTTCCAGCTGCTGGACCTACTAACTGTGGACATGTAGCTCCAGCCTAAGACCCATGCTGAATTCTAGACCAGGTGTCCTATCTCAGGCCTACCTGTTGGATCTCTCCCCACAGGGCCCCTCAGGCACCTTAGACCAGTGTCCCCAGCAAGGAATACTGCTTGCTTCTGAAGCCAGCTTCTTCTCTGTACCCAATTTTGATGTGTGGCTCCACCCCACCATCACCTAAGCCAGAAAGCCAGCTGCCATCCAGATCCCCCCCTCACTCTTACCTCCATAGTTCATCTCTTTCAAAGTTCTGCTGATTTTATAGTAAAATATGTCTTTAGACAATCCCTATCTCCACTCTTGGCCCAGGTCCTCATCATTTCCAGGGCTAGATGGATATAGCAACAGGCTCCCTAACTGGATTCCTAATTTCCATACAATCTCCTACAATCTGACTTCCCTCAGCTGCTCAAGGATTAAAACACAGATCTTTAAAAACACAGATCTGCTCATACCACTGTCTGCTTAAAGTTTCTCAGGGACCCTCCTTTGTCTATAGATAAAATCCAAATTATTTACCATGCTAGCCAACGCCCCAGCTAACTTTTCTAAGTGGACCAAGGTTGGCATGCAGAACCCAAGTTGGGGAAGGGTGAGAAAGTTGGCAGGGCGCCCGGGTAGAAACAGAGACTGGCTGTGCAGTTCAAAGTTCAGGGGGCAGAGCAACTATAGATACAGACGTTCAACCCAGACTGGCAAGCTGAGCACCACTTCTGTGGGCTAACACAAATGCAAGCACCAGGGGGACTGATGGCTGGTCCCAGGACAGGAGCTGGCTGCTGCAGCCCTGCAGAAATAGCCTCCCTGGGACAGCTGGTGAGGGTAGACCTATGAGGGCCGCTCAGAGAACCAGCTCTGCACCAGCTTTGGCAGCAAAGGAAGGAAAAGGACCAGCTCCTCTTGGTGGGAAGGTACCAGTGCTCTCACTCCCCTGGCACCACCACGAGACAGCCCCTCTGCTAACCTGGCCCACCTCCCCTCACCTCTGCAGGAGCCCAGCCCTCATTGGATGCTTCATTGTGGACCGCCAGTACTTCCAGGAGATTGGCTTACTGGATGAAGGCATGGAAGTCTATGGAGGCGAGAACGTCGAGCTCGGGATCAGGGTGAGCAGGGATTCTCACCCACAGGGCTTGGCTCAGCTCCCCAAAGAGTGAATGAGTCTAGGGCAGCGGTTCTCAACCTGTGGGTCGCGACCCCTTTGGGGGTCGAACGACGCTTTCACAGGGTCACCTAAATACATCCTGTATATCAGATATTTACATTACGATTCATAACAGTAGCAAAATTACAGTTATGAAGTAGCAACGAAAATAATTTTATGGTTGGGGGTCACCACAACATGAGGAACTCTATTAAAGGGTCGTGGCATTAGGAAGGTTGAGAACCACTGGTCTAGGGGGTGGAGAAATGGGGCTCAAGGTTGAAGGTCATGTACTGATTCTGAATGTCCACTCACTAAGCTTGGTCCATCTGTATGCAATCAGCACTGATTGGAATGAGGTAGTGACACAGGATGGCACCTACAGAATTTTCAGGAAGAAACTTCAGAGACTGCATGTTTGGGGGTGGGGACATGGAAGAGTTGAGCTCTCAACTCAAGGAAACAACCTCTTTGTTAAAACCAAACATATGCTTCTCCAGAGTGAGCAAAGTTGTGCTCCAGGTGCAGGCACCAAGGGCTGGATGAACAAGATTGATCCTCAGAGTCACCTCCCCTTGGGATCTCTCACTCTGATATTCTGTCTCCTCCACAGTGGCCCCTAAAGTCCTAAAGCCTTTGTCAAGAGAGAGCTACAGGGAAATAAACTCATGGAATATAAACAGCAAAACATTCCATGCTGGTCAGACCCTCAGACACGTTCATACCTCATACCATTTTCTGGAGGTGGCCCCAATCCCACCTCAAAGCATGGGGCCCTCCACAGCCATCACTGCATGGTGTGAATCCTCAATAGACACCATTTAGTTTCTCATCCTAGAGGAACATTTCCTAGGCTCTTCCCCTTTCCCTGGGCCCATGAAAAGATGCCGGGGGTCTTAATCTGGCATCAAGAAGGGTTCAGCAATCTGGAGAAGGTGCTGTGTGCAAATTAAATAAGAGTCCAGAGATGAAACATAATTTTGAAAGGCATTATAGAGAGTCAGAGAAGACTTAGCTAAAGAAAACCAAGTTCTCCTTGTCTAAGGACCCCTTGCTATTTATTAACACAATTTTTCCTAAGGCAAGGTGGAGATATATACATCAAAGGGTAGGGTTTGGTACAGAATCCATTGTCAGATTGGATAATTGCCTTTGGCTGTTCAGGTGTTTGGCCAGTAGGAGGCAATAACATGTAGATTGAGATGCCCTGAGCTGTCTGGCAGCAAGCAATTACACTTTTCAGGTTTGGGGAAATGCCCTTGCCACTCCAGATGAATCAACCCTGCTGACATGCTGGAACTGGCTTCCAGCAAAAAGATAATTCCAAAATGAACCCCTCCCCATGTCTGATGGCATGCACAGGTCCCCTGGTGGTTGGCAAGAATGGGATGATGGATACAACAAAGGACCTGGTCCTAGAGGGAAGCCCATGCCTCTATCTAGGTTGTGATCCTATGAAAAACCCAACATTCAAGCTGTGGCTGGTCCCTTCAGTGGTCCCCACTGTCCTCTCCATGGGGATCTTTAAGCAGCCTGACACAGCCATGCACGCACTGTCAGCCCCCCCTGCACACTGCACCGATGCCTGGCTGGCTCCTACCGGTGATCCACTCTCACACCTTTGGCCTTAATGTCTGTCTGTGCCTGGTGTCTCCCGTTTCTGATATTCAGTTCCTACTCAGGGACTTCAGCTTGGACATACCTTCCTGTCAACTCTGACCCCCTCAGCCCTCCCACCCACTGGACAGCCTGCTGGTCCCACACATCCTCCACCTTGCCCTGAGGGGAGACTGGGCACCTCCAATGAGCATCTCACATCACCTGCAGTGGTCTGACAGGTACTGTGTGAGCTGGGCTTGTTCCCCAGCCTGAACACTAGGGCTCTGAGGACTGGCAGCAGGAGCAGCTTCTCTGAAGAAGAGCTCAGAAAACACTTTCTGACAACTGTATTCCCTGAACCTGAGACAGTGCTTTGGAGGCAGTCAAATGCACAGGCTTATTGGCGAGCTAATATATTCATAGAGGGCAGTGCCTGCATAACCACCTCATTTTTAAAGCTGTCCCTACACTGGTCATTTATCCGCCACCTGCATCCTAACCATCTCATTTCAGCGCCGCTCCTGGATAAATGCTTGCCCCCAAACATAATCTTTTTCACTAGGAGTTGCTGCCAGGAATTGGCTGAGCGAGCAGGTTAGCCTCTAGTCACTTATGCTCTCTGGGTAAAAATATCTGGAACGGAGAAAGGAATTAGATTTGTGAACTCTGCTTCCAACACGTCTGTGAGTCAATCACGGAGTGATGGGAGATTTCTGGCTTCCCCTTGCCTAGGTTATAAAGCTGTTCCGAGCATGGGCCTGGATAAGCCTTTCAAATACTTGTTAAAAATCTCTGGTGGTTTCGTGTTCAGGGTGTAAAATACAGTGCAAAATGTTGCCTGGCTGGTTTTTCCTTCATCTCTTCCCTCTTACTTTACGGAGATGAAGTGTCATCGGAGCTGAAGGAAAGGTGGCTTTTAAACAGGGACCCAGCAACTTGTTGGCTGGCAGAGCTGAGAACAGAGGTGGGGCTAGTTCATTTGAATTCTAGTTCCCTTTGTAAAGAACATGGAATTGCTGAGCATCTCTAAAATAGATGTTCACGTTTTGTGTGGTTGTCAGTGTTTTTCTTTTATGTTTTATAAGTTAATATCTCTGAACCTCCCTTTCCTCTTCTAGGATTTCCCATCAATTACCCCACAGGATTGTGTGTGAAAATGAGAGACATTGCTTTTCTCACCTCATTTAGTCAGAGGCCACTATTCAAGGTCCTTACCCATCTGGAACACAGAAATAGTGTCATTTGCACAATTATTCAGTACCCGCTCTGTGCCAGCGATTGTGCTAGGCATTTTGCTTATGCCATCCACCTATAAAACACCCTAAAAAGTAGCTGCTATTGTAATATTCCTTTTTTTTTTCAGATGAGGAAATTGTGAAATTAAGAGCTTACATATCATCTCAAGGTCATACAATTTATAAGATGGGGAGAAAGAGTCCAACCCCAGGTCTTTATGATTTGAAAGACTAGATAGTTATACCACAGTGATCTAGAGATAAAAGCCCTTATAACATCCAAAAAAAGGTATTACAATGTCCTTGCAGCAATTACCTTCTACTTTATTCATTATCGTGTCTGCTGAGTTTCCATTTAAAGCCTTATTCTTATCTTGCAATCATTTCTAATATGTTTTTTTTAAACTTATGATTTCTAAGTCCACAACTTAGTGGGAGAAGGAAAAGAGCTACTATGGCCAAGCAGAATGAGAAGAGTGGGAAATAAGAGCTGATGTTGTGTAGAATTCATAATGATTACATAATTGATGGCTATGAAAGTGCTAGTATATATAAGAAAGCATTTGAAAGCTGGCAAGGAATTAAGAAATTGTTAGAGAATGTTATGGGTGGAATTGCATCCCCTCCAAAATATGCTGAAGTTCTAACCCCTTGTACCTGTGAATATGATCTTATTTGGAAACAGGGTCTTTGCAGATGTAATTAGCTTAAGGTGAGGTCATAGTGATCTAGGGTGGGCCCTAATCCAACATTACAGGGTCTTTATGAGAGACACACAGGGAAGATGACCATGAGAAGATGGAGGCAGAGAATGGAGTTGTGTTGCCACAAGTCAAGGAATGCCTGAGGCCACCAGAAGCTGAAAGAAGGAGACTTCTTTTAAGGAAGGCTTCTTCCCTCGAAGTTTTGGAGGGATCATGGCCAATACCTGATTTTAGACGTCTAGCCTCTGGAACGGTGAGAGAACACATTTCTGGGTTTTTAGGTGATCCAGCTTTTGGTACTTTGTTATCACAGCCCAAGGAAACTAATACAGAGACCAATAATTAAGGGAAAGTAGGAACCTAGAGAAAGCCTGAGTCTGTTCTATTTGAAGAATCTAGTGACTTCAAGATTGTTTTCTCAATTTCATAGAGTACAAGAACAGAATACAAATCTCAAGGCTTGCCCAAGATAAAGAGTGTAACAACATATCCTCCCTCCCTACACACACACACACACACACACACACACACACACACACAGCTCCCATGAAGCTGGGACTCCATAGGCCAATGATCTCAGTATAAAGATGAATTAGAGATGCTCCCATCCTCACCCTCTCAGGCTTCTGCTGGGAAGATAGGAAAAAATTGTCCTCTATGAATCCTTCCCTTAGATTTATAACTTAAAATCAAAATATTTCCTGGTCTAGAAAACCTCAAGAATAGTATTTAGCTTAAAGTTGTTGGAAGTTCTTAGGCATCTGCAAAAGTGTGTACAAGTTCCCTCTGGGGAAAGACCTCTTTAACTCGGGCCACAGACTTCCCACAGCTAGAGTTCCAAGGGATATGCAGTCACTTAAAACCACACACACACACACACACACACACACAAAGATAGGGATGAAACAAAGCATCCAGAGCAAACACCAGCAAAAGCTTTGGACAGCCAAATTTGATCCACAGTCTTCAGGTATTGAATCTATCAGACAGGATATAAAATAAGTTGTGTAATATATTTAAATAAAAATTTTAACACATTTAAAATCTGAATAAGAAGCAAGAGACTATAAAAAGATCAGTCATATTAGGATAAAATAGAATTTCAAGCATGAAAAATATTAAAAATAATAAAATTAAAAACTTAATGGATGTATTAAACAGTTAGACAGACATTGTTAAAGGAAAGAAATTAGTAAACTGGAAAATAGACCTGAAGAAATTATTTAAAATCAGCCTAGGATGATAAAGGAAAAAGAGGTTGAGAGACATTTAAAATTGAGGGAGAGGATCTAGTATTTTAGAATTCCAAATGGAGAGGGTAAAATGAGAGGATGAGACAAAAGCAATATTTAAATAGATGATCACTGAAAATATGTCAAAACTGGTGAAAGACCAGTCTTTAGGTTCACAAAGTCAATCTGTCCAAAGCAAGATAAATACAGATATATTCACCCCCAGACATATCAGTGAAACTACAAAATGCCAAAGACAAAGAGAAGATAGACCAACTAAAGATTGATGGTAGAGAAACAATTGACTTCTCCGTGGCAATAATGGTCCAGAAGACCATTAAATACTATTTTAAGTATGTTGAGAGAAAATAATTATCAAATTATATATGTATGCTTAATAAAATACCTTTCAAAAACTAAGGCAAAAAAGAAAGTCATTTTTTGATTCACAAACACTGAAAGAGTTGCCACTAAAAGGCAAATAAAATTATAAAGGATATACTTTAAAATACAGAAAATGATCCCAGAAGGTAAATAGATAAAAGAAAAATAATAAGCCGAAACCGGTTTGGCTCAGTGGATAGAGCGTCGGCCTGCGGACTGAAAGGTCCCGGGTTCGATTCTGGTCAGGGGCATGTGCCTGGGTTGCGGGCACATCCCCAGTGGGAGATGTGTAGGAAGCAGCTGATTGATGTTTCTCTCTCATCGATGTTTCTAACTCTCTGTCTCTCTCCCTTCCTCTCTGTGAAAAATCAATAAAATATATTTTTTTTAAAAAAAAAAGAAAAGAAAAATAATAAGCTCATACAAGACATCTGTGTAAATCTAAAGAAATAGTGATGGTATATAGCACAATAGAAATGGTTTATGGGGTTGCGTTATTTACAATAGCTAAAATCTGGAAACAGCTCAAGTGCCCCTCAGTAGATGAGTGGATTAAAAAGCTGTGGTACATTTACACAATGGAATACTATGTGGCTGTAAAAATGAAGGATCTATTACAGTTTGTGACAGCATGGAGGGACCTGGAGATTATTATACTAAGCAAAATAAACCAGGTAAAGAAAGACAAATATCACATGCCCTCACTTATATATGGAATCTAATGAACAAAGTAAACTGACCAACAAAATAGGTGCAGAGGCATGGATGCATGAAACAGACTGACAGATTTCAGAGAGAAGGGGGTGGAGGAAAGAGGAAGAGATTAACTAAAAAGATATATGCATATATGCATAGCCCATGGGCACAAACAATAGTGTGGAGAAGGCCTGGGTTAGAGCAGGGGCTGGGTGGAGAGGCGGAAAGGAGGAGGAATGGGAGGCATCTATAATACTGTCAACAATAAGTAAAACTAAAAAATAATGAATTAAAAAAATTGAAAACTACAATGCAAAATAATTGCAAATAAATTAGGAGGGATGAATGTAATAAAGGTGTTCTAAAATGCCTATATTGTTACTAAGGATACTAGTTGACTTTAAGTTTTAATATAATAAGCATATTAAAATTTCTAGAGGAGCCATAAAAATCAGAGATGTAGAAAACCTAGCTTTCAAAATATTAGAGGGGGGAAATTAAATATGAAAATAATAAGAAAGAGAGAAGTAAAACTGGTGGTACAAAGAAAAAACATAAGATGGTAAAAATAAATCCAAATATCAGTAAATACACTAAATTTGCATGGACTAAATTAAAAGACAAATAGTTTTAGACTAGATTTTTAAAACTATCTGTAAGCTGTTTATAAGAAACATGTCTGAAGTATATAATACAGAAAGGTTCAAATCTAAATGGATGGAAAAAGTTATAACAGGCAAATGCCAGTCCAAAGAAAATTGCTATAGTTATATTAATATAAGAAAAAATACTAATAAGACATGCTTTAGTATAAGTAAAGTAGATTTCTACAAAATGATAATATGTGCAATTCATCAGAAATACATAATAATTATAAGCTTTTATGCATCTAGTTCTACAACCTTAATTTATATAAACTAAAAATTAACAGAATTATAAGGCATAGACATCTTCACTAAGATGGTGGAGGATTTAAATAAATTCCTCCAAGTAATTGATAGACCAACATAACAGTTTGAATCTAATGGGCACATACAGAACACTGAATCTAACAACTACAAGATTTAATAAATTTCAAGGAATCAACATCATGTAGACCATCTTCTCTAACCACAATGGAATTAAATGAAAAGTCCATAACCAAAAATTACAGACAAAGCAGTATTTTTGGAAATTGTGAAACACTTCTCAATAACTCACACACCAAAGAAGAGAAATTAAATTGTAAATTTGGAAGTATTTTTAACTGAATGATAAATATACTACATATCACATTATATGAAATGCTGTTAAACTAGTACTTAAGAGAAATTGTATAGCATCTCATTCTTGTATAAGAAAGAAAAGTTAAAAGTTAATGAGCTAAATATACATTATAAATAGTTAGAAAAAATAAGACTAAAACTAGATGAAAATAATAAAAAGGTAACAGAAATTAATGAAATAAAAATATATATTAGAAAGGACTGATAAAGCCAAAGCTTGGTTCTTTTAAAAACTAATCAAAATGACAAACTTTTAGCCAGAGAGGAGAGGGGAGTGGAGGGGAAAAGAGGGTAGGAGAGGAGAGGAGAGGAGAGACTAATAAATAACAATACAAAAAAATTGGTAGGAAAATATGGCTTATGAGACTGACACAGGAAGAAATAAAAACAAAAATTATCCTATAACCATTAAAGAAATTGAATCTGTAGTTTAAAATATTCTCATAAATAAAAAATTTTCTCACAAATGAAAAACTAAGTCAGGTGGTTATACCATCAAGCACTGCTTCACTTTTAAGGAACAAAATATTCCAACTCATGCAAGTTATTTGAACATAAAATGCAGAATAGAGACTAAGTGACCAAAAGCACAGCAGCCTGGATCTCTTTCTTCCAGGACCAAACATCCAGACAGATCCCCAGGTTTACAGCGCAATTGTTGATCTTATTAACAGTCCCAAGTCATAAAGAAAAGTCTAAATTATATTCTGTATACTCTGTTCAATAAGACAAAAGATGCACATACATATCTAAAGATTTCTTTGGGAAATGTAAAACTTGTTAAACTTCAGATATTGAAAGAGACCACTCCTTCATTATGTGGAATTGACAAAGGAAAACTGACCTGGAAACCTAGCCTATTTATAATTCCTTGAAATTAAAATTTTTAATATAAACAACAGTTGACTCCAGTTTTCTGGAATGGAAACCATAGAGGTAGGAGGGAGAGAGAAAGCCGGGCATCACGACTGGGCCAGTGGCCTACCGGGTGTCCAGAGCAGGCATTCAGACGAAAGAGATTCCTCCTCCCCATCTTGCCCAAGATGTAGATGGGTCTTGACTGGACTGAGCTCTTTGGACTGTATCACAGAGAAGAGAGTGACCAGACAGGACTCTCTGTTGGACACCCACTGGGCATATCTGCAAGTCACTGACTCTTTGGATATCTGTGCTTTACTCCCTTATGGGTTCTTGGCATTTTAGAGTCTCTACCTTCAAACATTTATTTTCATCTGACTCTTTAGAATATGGTCTGTTATTATAATGCCTCTTACACAGCTTTTCACCCTCCAGGCTGACTGACCTTTTACCATCTGCTGGATAATTCTCTTTATTCTGGCTCATCCACGTTACCCAAGCCCCATTGCCAGCCTTGCCACTCTTGCCTAGCCTCACCATAAGTCTGACTGGGTGGAGGACAGCTCCCTGTGAGTGATTCTGCCCCGACACCCTATAAAGCTGAGCAACGTCCAGGACAGGAGGAAGTCCAGCCGACTTGCTCCACGTTTGGCCTTGGGGTCACCAAGGAATTGTTAAAGGTTCTCTTCATCCGGGTATCCTTATCTAATGGCTTAATGAAGCAGAAATTTGCATTTGAGATTTCTCAATACCTCAAAGAGTGGCTTTATTTTAAATCGGTGACATCTTTCTATTGTCCTAGTCTGCCAGTTTTCATCCCCTCTCTTAAGTCTTCTTTCACAGCCATGGAGTATCTAGGATCTCTGCATGGCATGCCCTAGGAAAATGCCAGAGGCCATTGCACAGGGCCTCAGGGATGAAGGAAGCAAGAAAGTATGGACACAGTGGGAGGAATAGACTTTACAAACTTCATAGTCACCGGTATCAGAGATATCTTAGTCCCTGGACTAGGTTCATCTGTGGCTCCTCTATCCTCTAAGTAACAATGGCAATGCCTTTCATACATATTTTCAAAAATCTTTCCCTACAATTACCCTGTTAAATGCACACAGCAATCAAGTGCTGTAGGCAAGCCAGATATCATTACCCTATAATATTTTAAGATTAAAAATGTTTATGTGGACCAAAAAAGTTAATTCATTCTCATTCTGTGTTATCTCAATATTATAGTCATTATTTTAACAATAAAGATAACAAGAAATCAATTTAAGTGCTTTGCACACTATGAAGTGTTCTATCTATACTATACAAAACATGATCATATCTATTATATGTGTAGATATATGTTGTATAAGTACACTATCATATAGTTTATATAGTGATTTATTTTTTAAAACATTCTTTAATTTATATTATTATGGTCCTACTGAACTTTTTATTCAGATAACACTTAGGAATCTATATTGTAAGCAAAGAAATCTGACTCAGGATAACTGAAAGAGAAAAGGGATTTATCACAGGCCATTGGATATCTCAAATAATTAACAAGAAGTCTAGAGAAGCTGATGCTGAAATCAAGCCAAAATCGAGACTAGATAGCAGGAACCATAGCCAACGCCAAGTGGTAATCATGGTCTATTTAGGATCTATTTTTAAATAGACCATTGCCTTGACTAGATGTCCTACTACTGGATACTAAGCACCATTCCTCAGGTATTGGTTATATTCACCAGGATTCCGAGTCCTGAGTGAGAGCCTACTGTTGGCTAAACCTCAATTATACATCCATGCTGTAGCTTCCAGGGGACAGGGACCAGTCATATATGCCTCCTTGCAGCTTCCAGAGGCCCAAGAATTACACATTACACAGTCCCTAATATAGGAAGGGGATTTAAACTTAAGTGTCCTCTACAACAAGTAATATAATATCTCGGGTAGTATAATCTATATTCTGGATATTTTATCATAAATGGGATTTTTTAACAACCTCTTTATTATGGGCAATTTCATATGTATGCAAAAATAGAAATAATAATGTAATCAATCCTTCTGTATCAATCACATAATTTGAACACATTTTAAAACTCATAGCCTGTTTGATTTTAATCTCTATCCCAATCCAATCCTCTGCAACTCTAGTTATTTTGAAGCAATCCCCATACATTATATCATGGAAAAGTACCTTAATATGTATCCAAAATAAATGAGAACTTTTTAAAAAAGAAAAAGAAACATGCCCACAATACTATTTTTAGTCCTAAAAGTATTGAAAAGAATTCCCTAATACCATCAAATATTCAGTGTTCATTTCTTAATTCTCTCCTAAGTTTTTGTTTGGTTATACAATTTGTTTGCTTGAGTCAAGATCCAATTGTTAATATATCTTTTCAAGTGTTTATTAATCTACTATATTTCTCCTCCATGTGTTTTGTTCCTCCTTGTAATTTATTTTTTAAAAGATCAGGCCATGCCCTAACCAGTTTGGCTCAGTGGATAGAGTGTCGGCCTGTGGACTGAAGGGTCCCATGTTTGAATCCACTCAAGGGCATGTACCTTGGTTGCGGGCACGTCCCCAGTAGGGGGTGTGCAGGAGGCAGCTGATCGATGTTTCTCTCTCATTGATATTTCTAACTCTCTATCCCTCTCCCATCCTCTCTGTAAAAAAATTAATAAAATATATTTAAAAAATAAATAAAAGATCAGGCCATTTGTCCTATAGAGACTCCCACGGTCTAGATTTTCTCAGTTGTGTTCCCCTAAAGTCATTTAACATGTCCCTCTGTCCCATATATTTCTTCTAAATTGGTAGTTAGATCTAGAGATGTAGGTTCAGTTTTGCAGCAAGGATATTTCATAGGCAGTGTTTTTGTACTTCCATCACGTAGCACACGATGCCTATCTGTCTACCCACTTGTGATGCTAACCGTCATTGCTGATTATTGCCCAGATCCAATAATTCATTAGGGATGGCAAAATGATGACATTTCCATTTTACTTCTCCTTCCTCATTTATCAGCTGGAATAACTGCTGGTGCACAATCACCTATTCTTTGGTTGCTGGGAAGTACGACCAAGTTCATTTAAAAACATCAGAATAAATAATTCTATAACAGCTTTCAAAGTGTTGAATTGATTTTTCACCACCTTCCAAAGGGGAACATTTCATTTTTAGCATTTTTAGTGTCATTATGAATTTTCATGTATTTGATGTACCTCAGTTCATTACATTTAACATCCTTATTGTTTTGCAAATTTTCACCTTTGGCCATTGAGAGTCTATTGACATTAGTTCTGAGTCCTTTTGCTTCTTTGCCGGCTTCCCTGCCAGCAGCAGTGCTCCAGGCTCACCTGTGCAGTTCCTGCTCCCGACCAGTGGTCAGCCAGGTCCCTAAGGAGCCCAGCTGTCTTTGAGTGAGCAGTGCTGTGTACAGCCTCCATCCAGGGCTGCATATTGCTACTGGCTTGGCCCGTATTTCTAGGTCTTTTCAGTAGTCAGAGCTAGAAATTATCTTCGTAGAAATAAAATACTCCAGGCGTTCGTGGTGATCTCTCTGGTGCAAATTTAGAACTACTGGGTTGTTACTTAACCTTATCCATCTTATATCTACATTTCCTTTCTCCCATGCCAAAATTTCTGGGTTTTAATGATACCAACATATTTACTTGTTTGTTTTATTCCTCGGTATGCACACAACTGTCTCAGAACAGTTTAATATTTTTTGCATTTCTTTTTGTCTAGGTTTTATTCCACTAGAGATATACTGTCAAATGACTGTAATCTTACCGACCTAATACACAGGTCCATTTGTCTCATTTTGCTTTTAATTTTTAGGAATAGATTTTTTTTTCATATTTAACTTTTTGTCACTATTAAATATTTACGTAATTCCAAAGTGAAATCTGTAAAAGACAGTGTCTTCAGAAAAATATACCTTCTATCACTGCCCTTGTCATCCTGTTTCCTTATTACCTGTACAAAAATATTTTGTTTTTTTCTGTTTTACTTTGTACTTTAAAAACTACAGTCATGTATGGCATACTGACTCTTCTGTCAAGGATGAACCACATAAATGATGTTGATCACATAAGATTATGATGGAGCTGAAAAATTCCTATTGCCTTGTGGCATAGCAGCCATGATGTCATAGCACAACGCATTACTCATGTGTTTGTGGTGTTGCTGGTGTGAACACACCTACTGCATGACCAGTCCCACAAAAGTATCGCACATACAATGACGTACAGTACATAATACTTGATAATGATAATAACAAACAACTTTGTTACTGTTTTATGTATTTGCTAGTCTATTCTTTTTATCTTTATCTTAGAGTATACTCTTTCTACTTACAAAAAAATGTTTCTGAATACTCTGTCAGCAGCCTCATATCATATGTCTTGTGTGGCGTCCGATCGCATGAATTTCTCTTGCGCTTGATTTAATCTCGTGTTTTGTTCAGTAACGTGCTGTTCAGGCTTGTCGCCTAGGAGCCATAGACGGTACCATGCAGCCTAGGTGTGTAGAAGGCTGTACCATGCAGGTGTGTGTAAGCGCACTCTATGATGTGCACACAAGGATGAAATCGCCTAATGACACATTTCTCAGGATGTATCCATTGTTAAGTGGAGCATGACTGTATAAGTAAATATGTACATATAGTCACCTGTCTCTTTCTTAGATAAATGGTAGTATACTATGCACACTTTTCACTACCCTGTTGTTATTTTCATGATGTATATTTTTTCTGAAGATCACTTTATAATAGTATAAATATATGTTTCTCATTGCTTTTCTGTGGCTGCATATTACTCCAGTGTGTGACCATTCCGTAGTTTTTGCTACCAGTTTCCTTTTGAGGACATACGCTATGATTAATAGTATTGTGAACATATTTTTTATATTTTACTAGGTTATCATCTTAATAGATTCCTACAAATGGAATTGTGAGGTCAAAAGGCAAATGCATGTGTAATTTTGCCAGACCTCATCAAATATCTCTCCAGACGGGCAATGCTTTTTTGTCCTAGCAGGAATGATGACAGGGCCTGCTTCCTCACAGCCAACCAACCTATGTTATTGAATATTTGGGGTTCCACCAATCTGACAGATGAAAAATGGCTTTCAGATTAGTTTTCATTTGCATTTCTCTTATTAAGAGCTAGGTTGAGCAGCTTTTCATATGATTAAGGCCATTTACATTTCTTTTTTCTATGAACTTTTCATATCTTTGGCCCATTTTCCTGTAGAATTGTTAGTCTTTTCTCTATTTTTAGAATCTCTTTAACATTAGGAATGGTAATTTTTTGCATGTCATATACATTGCAAATATTTTCTCCCAGTTTGTGACTTATCTTTTGATTTTGCTTCTGGTGTTTTGTCATGCAAAGGCTTTTTCTTTTTAATGTAAACAAATGTACCAGTCCTTTTCTTTCTTGCTTCCAGAATTCAGTCATAGAAAAACTTACCCACTGTCAGGTTACGGAGGTATTCACCTATGTTTTCTTCTAATACTTGTATGATTATAATTTTTACATTGTAATCTCTGTTTTATTCAGAACTTATCCTGATGTATGGTATAAGGAATGGACCCAAGGTCTTATTTTTCTGTATAGCCATCCAGTTATCCTAACACCTTCTATTTAAATAACATCTCGTCTTCACTGGTTTGTAATACTACCTTTATCATACACTAAATCACCATACATATTTGAATCTGTTTCTGGATTTTACATTCTGGTTCCATTGATATGTTGGTGTATTCATGTATTAATATCACACAATATCAATTATATGGGCTTTATGTTATGTTTGTAAGTCCAAACTTACAAATGTTTGAATGTCATATTATGTTTGCAAATTGGATTCTCCATGTTTGTATCATGGAGGTCTTGAATGCAAAGGAGGAGAAGATGTGTGAGAGTCACAAACATCATCTTTCCCTCTTACTTCCCGACTAGACTTTACAAACTTGATGCCAGGAATTCTGGGCACTTAATTTTTTCATACTGATACTTGGAACATAGTATGTGCTCAGTTAACAGGTTTTGATTTGGTATGCCAGTGAAATGTAAGAGAATATATTCTACAATATAAGATCAGAGCTATGAACAGTGGAATGGAAGCTGTAATGGATGTAGTTATCAATTCAATTCAAGAAACAGATATTAGGACCATTTTTTTAAAAAGGAATGCCTAATGGGATAGTGAGCTGCCTATAATTGGACCTGTTTAAGGCATGGCCACCTCTCTGTATTACTAGAAAGACAGATGAGATTTATGATCATAATACTGAGTTAACAGTAATGTAGCAGTAATTGTATGTGAGCTACTGTCCTAAGTGCTTTACGTGTATTAACTTACTCCTTGCAACAACCTTGTGATTCAGGTACTTACATTACCCCCAGTAACAGGTGGATACACTGAAGCACAAAGAGGTAATGTAACTTGCCCTCTGTCCAATGACTAGTAAATGGTAAAGCTGATATTTGAAGACATTGTGCCTTACATAGGTAGGCACCGTGTAGTGGCCTTCAGTAAGACAAAATTTCTCATGATCTCCTGTGGGTTCATTCACATATTTACTCATTCATTTATTCTTTAAATACCCACTTGCTGGTGCTGGGAAACTAGAGGTGAATGACAAAAACCCTGCCTTTCAGTGGCTGTCTGTCTTACTGGAGAGACAGCCACCTTACCGTCTTCTAAGCACCGGCCTAATAGAAGATTATAGAAATGTCATGAGCTTAAACAGGGTGTTCCGACCCCTCCCTCCCTGTTGACTTCAGGGACCTCTGTGTTACGGATCCACCAATGGCAACTGTAGTGAATACACAATTCAGAAAATATGTCCACGCTTTTTCTTGCAATATTCCTAAAAAAAATATTTAAAGCAAGCAGTTATCCTTTTTCCAAACTATGAGTAATAATAGTCAACACAAATTAAAGTGACAAATAAAAATGAACACAGTAAACATTTTTAAAATTGAAAAATTGATTGAAGAAATGAATAGTGGCATCATTTTCGTCTGCAAAATTTGATTCAGGAAAACTAAACTTGGTTGAAATTACAACCACAAAAGGAAACGCTGTGATGGAGGCCATAATTGTAAAATGTGATGTGGATTTAAAAATACTGATGGATGAATTATACCTTTATTGGTAAATCAATGCAAAAAAGTACTAACCTCAATGAAAAAATCCAGTAAAATAAAACTGGGAATTACCATAAAAGGAAATGGATTTTTATAACATTATATAGAAAATTGGCCAAGAGTATTAAATTGCCTTAGTGACATTTACTCCAGAAAATACTTTTTGTATGGAAATTTATCACTGTGAATATAGTTTTTTTGTTATTTTAAAAATATTTTTTATTGATTTTAGAGATGAAGGGGGAGAGAGAGAAACATCAATGATAAGAGAGAATCTTTGATCGGCTGCCTCCTGCACACCCCATACTGGTGATCAAGCCCACAACCCACGTATGTGCCCTGACTGGGAATCAAACCATGACCTCCTGCTTCATAGGTCAACACTCAACCACTGAACCACGCTGGCTGGACTGTGAGTATAGTTTTGATTAAAGCACTAGCATGGCATAACCCACTCAGGGTCAAAATGGTAGGGACGAAAGCAATGTATTGAAGTAGCCCCCAGGACAGAGTAACCACTGGACACATGGAAGTTGGGTCAGGTGTCACAGCTGAGGTGGCAGTTAGGCTAGGTGCCAAAGAATGAGTGTGTGTTCTTCAGGCAGGAAAAAGGACAGGCATTGCAGAGAGTCAGAGTAATGTGTAGATTGACAGCTGAGAAGGAGCGTGACTGGCTAAACTGTATGGCTGGGAACTAGAGTCTGTAACAGGACAGGGGTTAAAGCAGAAGGGCAGAGACATAAGACAGAAGAGGTAGAGCTATCAGAATAGGGGGGCGGGGGGAGGATTGGTCATTGGCAACCAGAAGGCAGCTTTTGGTGGGCTCTTTGCTCATCCTGGCTTGTCCAACACTTTCATCAGTGACTTCAGTAAAAGAAAAAGTGTGCTTATGGTAGATGACCTGGGGGCCAAGAGAGTTCAGACACTTCTTGGGTACCAATACTGGCATTTCTAAGTCTGAAATATCTAAGATTTGGCTTAGTGACATAACTCTTGGACAACAGAAAGAGGTTATTATTTCATAAGCCGATACATATTCACAGTTGTTATAAGTATTAGGCCATAGCCTGGAAGAAGGTGATGATGACAGTGATGATGATGACAGTGATGATGATGATTATGATGACAACAGGAACTTCCAGTTATTGTGTACTAGTGGCCCATAACCTTGTATATATTATCTCATTACTTTTTATAATAGCCCTGTGAACTCCATGTTGTTATCCCCATTTTGTGAATTAGGAACCTGGAAGTAACAGGATTAAACATTTCCCAAGATCACTCAAGATTAGAACCAACCTGCCTGGTTTCCAGGCTCATGCCTTCTCACTGTGTCATGTTGCTTATCCACCTCTACTTTCAGGGTTTGAAATCATCCATGGCATACAGTTCAATTTCACAGCCTAACCTGGGCCAAGATTGCTTCGGGAAATGGTCATAGTTCTGTTTCAGTGCTCAATGAATCAGCTCATATCCCTCATGGGGGCTGGAGCCAGGTTTCGATAATACCACACAATGTCTTCGCCTGAGCTCGCAGTAGACTCCAAAACTGGAGCGGGTGCCCTAGTCGGTTTGGCTCAGTGGACAGAGCGTCAGCCTGTGGACTGAAGGGTCGCAGGTTTGATTCCAGTCAAGGACACATGCCTGGGTTGCAGGTTCGGTCCCCAGTAGGGGGCCTGCAGGAGGCAGCGGATCAATGATTCTCTCTCATCATTGGTGTTTCTATCTCTCTCTCCTTCTCCATTCCTCTCTGAAATCAATACAAATATGAAAGGAAGGAAGGAAGAAAGAAAGAAAGAAAGAAAGAAGGAAGGAAGGAAGGAAGGAAGGAAGGAAGGAAGGAAGGAAGGAAGGAAGGAAGGGAGGGAGGAAGGGAGAGCAAAGTTTAAAAAAAAAAAAACACAAAACTGGAGCGGGTGATAAAGACAAGAGCTGAGCCAAAAGCCAGAGTCCAGAGTCAGAAAGGAGGTAGACTGAGGAGCTGACAAAAGAGAGAAGCCAGAAACAAACAGAAAGTCAGAACCCTGGGTTCAGGGAGCCACAGACACAGAGGAGGAAAAGGAAGCACATCAGGTCTGTAGCAACTGCCTAGAACAGGCATCACCATGATTTGAGACTTTTTACAAAATATATCTAGGGCTGAAGGGCTAGAGACTTTGCTGAAATTACCAGTAAAAAAGGTTCAGGCAGGTTAATATGGGCGTATCTAGCCTGCTGTGACCTTGGACTTGGAGGTTTCAGTAATCCCAGCTTACTGCTAGCATCGTGGCTGAGGAAGATGATTAAAAACACTGGCTATCACCGTTTCAGGCAAATCAGCTGTTCTCTGCCAGCACAGTCAGAGAGACTTGAGGAGGAATAGACAGGGTGTGGGCACTGGCATCCTTGCTCAGCTGAGAGGGTCTCAGGAAACCACCAGATGCAACATCTCATAGAAGGGCCACAAGCAGGTTCTCTACCTCCCATTCCAGGAGACAGAGAAAATTAAACCCCTTACATTGGATTTTAGTCTTTGGTTGCTTCTAAATGTTAGGGTTAGTCAAAGCTAGCTGGAGGAATAACACATCCGTGTTTGTGTGTGTGTGTGTGTGTGTGTGTGTGTGTGTGTGTGTGTGTTGTGTGTGTTGTGTGGGTGAAGACAGTGAGCCTGCCACTGTTTTGTATCATTTTATCATGAATTGGCACCTGCTCTGGCATTGTCCTTCAGCCGCTGTCATGGGGTGAAACCTTCAGAAGGCTGACAACTGAGCAATAGAATAAGTGTTCCTCTATGAAGTCTTCTGAGGCCAAGGTTTCAGCACAGTTTTCAAGTTTGTGGGCTTTTATGCTTTCTAAGGGAAATTTCCCGGTGACTCAAAGCTTTAGCTGATGCGTCATCCACATGTTCCCTTAGCATTGTGTTGCATATTAATTAATAATGGTTTCAGTTACCACTGAAGGTCAAGGCCTAGCCTTTCCTGCTCCTTATAAATGAGCTATTAAAGATCCGACAAAGACGGCATTGAAATTTCAAGTCCAGATGATGAGAGATTTGGGGGTGCCATTGGCTAAGAAAGGGGCATTTGGGGTAGAGACTTGTTTAGGGAGCAGGGGGAAATGAGAGCGAGTTTGATATTAAAAACAGCAATTTAGAAGTTATTTTGGAAATAATCAAAAGCGTGCATTATTCATCTATCTATTCACTCCTAAAGTGAACATTTATTATGCTGCTTGTGCTGTGAACTTGGCATTAGGATACAGAGCAATGTAGTATCTGGATCATGACTTCAACAGGAAGTCAGAAATACATAACTTAAGGTAAAGAGAAGACTCAGATGTGAGACAAGGGGAGCAGGTGCCCTCTGTGTGCCCATTGAAGGTAAGAGGAAAGAGGAGCCCAGTAAGGATGAAAGTTTGAACTGAGAAGAGACTTTAGAATTGAGTGTGGGCATAGGAAATGGAGAACAGGGGCAGAGTGGTGCCCAGATTATGGGGAAGAATTGGCTGGGGAGAGAAGAGCTAGACTGCTGGAAAATCACAGATATCCGGGGAAGGCAGCATTTCAGGAGTACAATAACCATGCTAAGATGAATAGCAATGATAAGAGCTACTGTTCAGCAAACATTTTTGCTCAGTGAATTTATTTATTTAATGCCGGGTACAGTGCTGAGCACTGGGTGTGCAGTGATGAACAGGAGAGTCTAGGCTGTGCCTTACATTCTGTTGAGTTTTATGCTGTATGCCATTTCTTCCTCCAAAGGCTAGAATTATTATCCTCATTTTACAGATACAGACACCGAGGCTCAGAGAGATTGGGCCACTTGCCCAGGTTGCACAGGGAAAGAGTGGTGGAGCTTGGCTTTGAACACAGGTCTGTCTGGTGACAAAACCTCTATATCCCCACCCTGAGCTATGAGAGTGTGAGTGAGAAAGGGCATGCCAATGCACCCGGGAGAAGCCCTTTGAAGGCAGAGGTGGAGTCAACAGCTGGTGACTTCAGACAGACTCACGGGGCCAGGCAGGGAGTGGCGAGGGATTGAAAGGAGGCAGAGTTTAGAGAGTTTATCTGACAATGAATGGAGGGAAAGGGAGTCACTGAAAATAGTGACTCCGTGCCGGCTTACAGGGACATGGGAAAGTGTGGACTTGACCTTGAGAGAGTGGTTGAGATTTTAGTGTCCTTCTAGTTGGTCAGCTGTAATTGGCCCTGCTCTCTTAGAATGTGAGCCATTAGGGGTGGCCTTCTGGGACCATGGGCCTGAAATTCCCAGGTCCCTTGAGCTCTGAGCAACTTGGGGCCCATGAGGCCTAAACCTCTGGGATTTGGAGGACTTTCCTGCTTGTGATCTCCATGTATGAGGGAAGCTTGGTGCCCCAAGCAGCCAGGAACCAACTAGTCTGCCATGCCCGGCAGCAAAGGCACCTGAGAGCATGGGAGGAAGGCATCTCTGCCATAGCACATTGTCCCCTGCCACTCTCCACAATTACAAACCAGCCTCCAAACAGAGCAGCTTAACAGTAAGTTGTAAAAGTTTTATGGTGAGTAAAGATAAGTGCAAAATTAGCCCCTGAAGAACACAGCAATTAAAAAGTACAAAATGAAGCAACTCGCTAGAGTGGCGGGGAGCAGAAGAGGGAGCACACGGTGGACAAGTTTTCTCTGGAAGGGGCTTCATGATTGAGGTTTTTAAATTGTGTTCAATGAGGGAGCCATAGGAGAAGGAACTTTAATAAACTGCATGGGAGAGGTAATAATAAAGAGTTTTGAGACTCAGACTGAAGGAAATTTTTATTTCCTTAAAAAATTGGGGCCAAGGTGGGGGGGGGGGGGATGGCAATAAAGGCCATTATTGGGACAATGAATGAAATTTGACGATAGACTGTAAATTAGATAAAAGTAATGTATCTAAGTTTAATTTCCTTACTGGGGGGAAAAAGCAAAAATAAGCAAATAAATAAATAAATGAACATGGGAGTCAGCAATGTATGTTAAAGCTCTGGCGGGTCATTCTCTCTCTCTCTCTCCTTTTCTTTTTCGTGTTTGTTTTTCTTTAATTGAGTCTGCCTACTGTTTTGTATCATGCCCTGAAAGGTAGGTTTTTGCTACCATTACATGGCGGTTCTAATCTTCCAAGGAAGGACCACCAGGCAAGGCCAGAATTAGCGGCTCCAAGTGACTGACAGAAACTGAGCCTGGGCTTCTCTTTCTTCTCCCCCCGCCCCCCACCCTTTTTCCTCCTCCTGTTTTATCATCATCGTCATTGTCTTTATCATCATCATTCAGACACTGGTTTTCTTTTGACAAGACCTGATATTCATATATCTGAAATTGCAGACGGGGAAGACAGAAGCATTTATTCCCATTATGCATGCTCTTTGCTTTGTCAAGCCATGCAAGGGGAGGGATCCCTAGGAGGAAAGTTTTCCAGTGCTTGTCAGTGATGATCCCTGCACACAAGTTTTTCTGTTGGGCAAGGCTTACCTCAGGGGTCCTCAAACTACGGCCCGCGGGCCACATGCAAATACAATATTGTATTTGTTCCCGTTTTGTTTTTTTACTTCAAAATAAGATATGTGCAGTGTGCATAGGAATTTGTTCATAGTTTTTTTTTAAACTATAGTCCGGCCCTCCAACGGTCTGAGGGACAGTGAACTGGCCCCCTGTTTAAAAAGGTTGAGGACCCCTGGCCTACCTGAATATAAAGTGAGTCATGGAAATAAAGAGTTAACTCCTGCTGAACTACCCCAGGGAACAATATTTACTCCTTTAGGTTCTCTCTCTCTCTCTCTCTCTCTCTCTCTCTCTCTCTCTCTCTCTGTGTGTGTGTGTGCGCGCGCGCTGCCTGTCTAGTTCTGGACAATCCGAGGGACACGCCCCTGGTCCCTTTCCCTCCTTGGGGCACCGCCAGCAGTGGTGGGGTGCCCCACTTTATTCTTTGCGTCTGCTTCAGATCCTGCTCACCAGGGCGTGAGGGGCCTAGTGACTTGCTTAGTTGTCACTGCAGCCATGTACAGAAGTCATGGAGGAGGAGGGAGAAAAGAGTGGTAATATTGTGATTTCAAGACAGATACTTATTTTGAATTTTAATGTTTCTGAAATCAGATTTGATATACATTTGGCATATCTTCATACATAGTAAATATATAAATAAATGACAATTTATTATCCAAACCAGAACACTTTTGAGAGTGAAAGGGGTTTCTATTAATAATTATACTGGAATGACAGGTATAAACCAGTATTGTCATGGGCAAACCAGAACATACGGTCACACGACTTATAATTTTATGTGCCCATTGAATGCAGTTCATTCACTTGACATTATTTGTTAGGTGCCTACCATAGGTGGCATTGGGTATACAGTGTTTAACATGGGCATATAATGTTTAAAAAGTAAACACAGCCCTTTCCTCTTGGAGGAGCTAATGGTATAATAAGACAGCTGATAAAAGGGGGTAAAAAATAAATATGTAGTTACAAATTGCAATAAGTGCTGTATTGGATAACTCGAGCTGCCATAACAGCATACCACAGACTAGGTGGCTTAAGCACTAGGAATTTACTTTCTCACAGTTCTGGAGGCAAGAAGTCTGAGATCAAGATGATGCCAGTGTGCCTAACCAATGGACATAGACAACAGGGGTTGAGGGCATGAGTGGGGGCAGGGGGCAAAGAGGGATAAGGACACATATGTAATACCTTAATCAAAGAAATTTAAAAAATGATGCCAGTGTGGTCGGGTTCTGGTGAGAGTCCACTTCCTGACTTTCAGACCACCTGCCACCTTCTCGCTGTGTCCTTAAATGGCAGAGAGAATGCTCTAATGTCTCTTCCTTTTCTTATAAGGAGGCCAGTTCCGTCTGATCAGGGCCTCACCCTATACCCTCCTTTAACCTTAATCACATTTTTAAACTTTCTTTCTTCAGTACAGTCACCTGAGGGTTAGGGCTTTGACATGTGAATTGGAGGGGGACACAATTTAGTCCATAGCAAGTACTACAATGGAAAACATAGAATGTAAGTTCCAGAAAGTCAGGAATTTTGTATGTTTTGTTCTGTGACGAAATTCCTATCTCATACAACAGTGCCTGGCACATAGTAAGTGCCCAATAAATAATTGTCAACTTGAATTAAAGCAGAGAAAGGACATGATCTGATTTATAATTTTAGAAGATGGATTGAAGGTCAACAGGGTTGAAGCAAAGAGACTTGTTAGGAGGCTGTTGATAGAGTTGTCCACACCAAAATAATAGCACTTGGACCAGGATGTTGGCTGTGCAGATTGAGAGATGTGATTAAATTAGCTATATTTAGGAGGTAGAACTGACTGCATTTTGCTGATGTAATTGGATGTGGAGGGAGAGGAAGATGACATAATTATGGATGAATTACATTATTTATGTAGGTTTCAGGCTTGGGCTATTAGGTGGATGAGGGGAAGACTAAAGGACAGATGGGGAGGCAGGGAAGGAAATCAAGAACTTGGTTGTGGACAAGGTAAGTTTATGGTACCTGAGAGACATACAGGGAGGGTGATGTGTAGGCAGTGGGATACATAAATCTTCAGCTCAGAGGAAGGTAGTATTCCCCTGCCTAAAAAGCTCTTACTATAGCAATGGTGAATCTTACCATTAATGGAATCTTGCAGTGTTAATAATTTTATCCAATACTTAGTGGGTTTTAAACTTGTACTGGGTGTTGAAATCAACCTCCTGCATGCATTACCTCATTGAATTATCAAAACATCTATTTTTGCAATGTGTCATTTTTGTCTCCATTTCACAGACAAGGAAACTGTGTGTTAGAAGGTGAAATGAGTTGCCTAAAGTCACCAACCCAGCAAATGGGAAATGTGAGCTTTGATACCAAGACTGTTGAACCCCAAAGCCTGTGCTTGTAACCACAATGACCTTCTATTTTCCAAGGAGCAGAGGTCTTGGAGGCATTTTCTACTCTCCTTCTAAATTAGCATCTGATCTTGAACCTATTTTCCTCACCAGTTTCCTCACCCAGGAAAGGATGGGAGGCGATGTCAGGTCCCCTATAGTTCTACGATACTGCAGTGCTGATCTCTTTTGTAAATCCATTTTTTAATGTGAGTTTTCTATAAATGCCTTTCAGAGATGATACCCAAGCTGAAAATTCATTCTGATGTGTATAAAAAGGGCAAATCTCTTTTAGCAAGGACCCCGCACACCAGCTTTCTTAATCTGAATTCCAATGGAGTAAGAGGAAAGCTCCATAGAACAAATATAATTTCTGAGTGAGAGGACGCTCAGCATCTCAGATTCTTTTTTATCATCTGAATGATAACCTTGAAGGTCCCATGGAGCCGAATGTGGGGGTAATGCTTGGGTCAGACACATAGCTTCCCCTAATGTCTGCACCAGGGTCTGCCAGACTGCCACAGCTCCTCACCTATGCTGGCTCAGTGACACCTGAGTTACCTGGCCCCACTGTGCTGGGGTGACAGAACAGTGATTCTTGGTTTTCCTGCATTTCAAAAAAACCCCCCTGAACTATGGTGAGCCAGTGTCACACTTTTGAGAAGGCATCTGATATGGGCAGCCCATTTGAATTTGATTGAGACATGCTAATGAGCCATTGATATGTGTGGGATTTGTTTCTGATTAGATTAAACTTCTGAGAGAATAAAGAAACAGCCACTGATTAAAGACATAAAGAGGAAACACTTTAAATGAGTAAGTGGTTCATCTGCATATAGAAAAGTATAAATTAAACATAGTCCAGGGGACCAGATCTGAATAGCAGCTGGATAGAGCGAGCTTTCCTGAATAGGGCCACAAAGAAGGCGCTCACGGCAATTCAAAGGGACTTAACTCGCCAGAGAGGGCTCTGAACACTCCCAAGGAAATGGAAAAGACTCTCAGATGAGGGATGGGAAGGGTTTTATTTGGATTTCAGAAAATTGCTCCCCAAGTTACATTCAAGCTCATTATCATTCTCTGGTAGCACCAGTGATAGTCAAGGGGTCAGAGAGCCTAGTTCCAAACAAATACATGATTAGAGTAAACTGCACATGGGTCAATGGGACCCTGATTTGGAATTTGGCCAATACTTCTGCCTCTTGGGGCTGCTATAGTTTTGCTTCCATGGAAATGCGTGGAGCCCCTAGCCAGCCTTCCCCACCTCCCTGGCTCATTCTGAGATGGTGGAGCTGCCACAGGGCTGCTGTCTATGGCTGCCTGAGGAACCCCTGGCCATGCATGACCTCCAAGCCGTGGCCTTTTCTTTTCCTCCCTGCTGACTTCTTCCGGGTCTTCTGACCTCTGCCCTGGTTCTGGACTTGAACCAGACTCTAACCTGCAGCCTGTTCTACTCGGGTCCTAACACCCTCCTACCCCTGACTGCTTCCTCTCTCATCCCTTGGGACTAAATCTACTCTCTGATTGCCCGCTAAATCTTCAGCCTCTAGGAGGTCCTGCTCTGAACTGATGCATCACCTGGATTTGGGGAGCTGTCACTTTCTGGACCATCTCTTCTCAGGCCTGGAACCTTCTGCCACAAAGTCCCACCCAATAGACTGAATCCCTGGTACCAGTGCTACAGGGCCCAAACCCAGGCCCCTCTGGTCACCCTGGCTCTTTGCACACTGGCAGATTGAAATAATCAGGAAAATGATCACAGGCTGCAGTAGCAGCCCCCAAGCCCCAGAGGCTTAACCTAGGACAAGTTCATTTCCTGCTCATATCACAGTCCCCTGGGCAGCTATTTTCCAAGTGGTGACCGAGGGACTCAGGTTGCTTCCTTTGTGGGTTCCCTATCTTTGAACTTCAAGGTCATCCTGGCTTAAACATCCAGGAGATTGGGAGGGAAAGGAATAGAAATTCTTACGGGTTTCCCACACTAGATACTTACCCACCTTGGCCAGGAAGTGACAGCTGTCATTTCCTCTCTCATTCCGTTGGTCTGAGCTGCTCACATGGTCCCTCATGACTGCAGGGGAGTCTGGAAGATGTAGAGGAGCATGCAGGTATTAGTGAATGACAGGAGTCTGCCATACCCTTGTAGACCACCCTTCTCCTGTCTCTGCTTCTCTAACCCCAGTATGTTCAGGCCTGACTTCTTTCTTTTCTTCATTTTTGTCTTGAGTTCAACTTAGCCTGACTTTAGACAGTATTAATAAGGCCTGTTGGCTGGTAGGAGATTTGAGATCATCATGAATAAACTCTCCTTGGTTGGAACCATGAAAGGATGCCTTCCAAGCTCAATGGCCACGTTTGCCAAGAGATCTTCATGAACTCTCCCATGAGGAAGTGAACTCCCACAGCCCCAGTCTTTATAGTCAGAGCACTGGGGTCCGAGGAAGAGCTGGATCCTCTGTACATGATGGGCTAGCGTGCTGAGCTTGGTGCCATCGCTGCCCCTGGGTTTCCTGTAGGTAAGCAGCTATTTCAACAAAGCTCCAGTCCCTGTAAAACTACGTTTTAACATTTTCTTCAGGAAAAGCGTCCAGACATTCCAGCCCAGCTGGTCCCTCCTTGGAATTCTGCCAGGTGACTTCCCCTGCCGCCTTCTGATAATTATGAAGAATCCCTTTCAAATAGGGAAGCTGCTTTGGGTGCTTCTTAGCATCGATCCAAAACCAGACCCCATCAGAGACACCTTCCAAGAAAAAGCACCCCAGTTTCCCCAAGCAGTGGTCTGTCCAGAGACTCTTCAATAGTGTCTATTGTAAGAGGAGGGCGGAAGTTGTATCCCCAGGGAGTGCTTTTCAGTGGAGCCTGATAAAAGAATAAGCATTGTCAGACTTTAAAAATGTTCTTTATACTTTGAAATAACAAATGTCTACCCTTGGAATCCTGGGAGAGCACCAAGCAAAGTGCAGTGGGGATAATTCAGAACTAAAGCCCAGTCCATCTTTCATTCATGCAGTAAGTGTCTGTCATGAGCCAGATCCTGTTGAGGCACTGAAGGGTCCTTAATGAGAGCAAGGGGGCCAGGACCTCCTCTATTGGCGGGTGTTGCGGACCCATAAACAGGAGAAAGAAAAGCGCTATCTCACTAGTAGTCAGGGAGTTGCAAATTAAAACTACAGTGAGAATGAATCTCATATCCATTGGGTTGGCAAATATGAAAACATTGGACAATGCCAAGTGTTGGCGCGATTGTGAAGCAACATGAGTGCTCGCCTGTGCTGGTGGGAGTGGAACTTGGGGACTGACTTTGGAAGAGTTTCACTTTTCCTAGGCAAGTTGACTGTGTGTGTAACTGTGCCTCCAAAATCCCTCTGTAGCGTAAACACACTGAGGCTCCCGCTCTTGGGCACCAAGAGACGCATGTATGATTGTTCCAAGGAGCGCTATTCATCATACCGGAAACAGCCAGACTGCCGCCAACAGGAGAATGCCTAAACAAACTGCTGTGTATTTATACAATGGAACACGGTGGTGGTGAAAGGAAATGAAGCGAGAGGCAAGTTGCAGAATGCAGACAGTATGCTTCCGTTCACATAGCATTCAAAAACAGCCAAAAGGAAAGCTAAACAGGTAGTTTAGGTTGGTGGCAAGGAAATTATTAACAAATTTCAGGATAATGGATTACCTCAGGAGGTAAGGAGGGGCACACAGAGATTTCTAAGTTCTTGCCAATGTACTGTTTCTTAAGCAGGTGGTAAGGAAGCAGTTGTCTCCTGTATTATGTGTCGTTAACTGTATGTATGCATTTTACACACACACACACACACACACACACACACACAGTGATCATAAGTGCTGTGCAAGGAGAAGTATGGGTGCTATGGGAATACATAGCAGAGGCATTTAACCAGATTTAGGACAGTAGGGAAAGTAGGTAGGAACTAGCAAAAAAATGTAGGTGGTGGTGGTGGTATGGGAGAGAAATCCAATAAAGGGAATGGCATGGGGTGGGTGTGGAGAAAGCCAAAAACAAGGTCAGCCCTAGGAACTAAGAGAAGGTGGTGAAACTGGACAGTATGGGGTAAAGGATGAAGCTGCAGTGAATACGAGGGCTCAGATCTCAGAGATCTTGCAAATCACATGAAGGATCTTTCTCTGGAGACTAAAGGTTGCATGTGCAGGAATGAGATGCTTTTGGGGAGGAAGTTGACTCCTCGTCTTACATCATCCCCATCCCAGCTCCTCCTCTACCTCCTACCCTTGACCCAGCTTGCTGACGGCCCCTGCCTTTTGTCTTAGCCTTGCTCAGATTTGAACTCTTTCCCTTTCTTTTTTAAAAAATATATTTTCATTGATTTCAGAGAGGAAGGGAGAGGGATAGAGAGATAAAACAGCAATGATGAGAATCACTGATTGGCTGCCTCCTCCACAGTCCCTACTGAGGATCGAGCAGCAACCCGGGTATGTGCTCCGGCTGGGAAATCAAACTGCGACCTCCTGGTTCATAGGTCGACGCTCAACCACTTAGCCACACTGGCTGGGCCTCTCTCCCCTCCTATTTCCATGCAGGGCCAGGACTGGGGTGCAATGCGTGAGGTGCCTGTGACATAGAACTGAAGGAGCACTCTGCCCAGCCTGGCTCGATGTCTTTGTCGCATGTCTGACCCACAGCCACTCTGTGGATCACTGTGGTCTGCCAGCGATTGTCAGGCCTCAGCTTCAGCCTCCATCCTCCTCATCTTTCTCCCTCAGCCTGCCTGGTTTGGCTTTCTACTCTTGTCTCAGCATTTCACAGCCAAGTTAGGCGAAACAGCTACACATAAAAAGATAATTACCAACATGAGCCAAGAAATGCAGACCACATGAGTGGTACAAATTGTGTTTTGGGATTTTGGAGGAATGGGGCCAGGCTGGCTTTGGAAGGATGGGGAGCAGGAAAGAGGCTTTCTGGGCTAAGGGAACAGTGGGAACATTTTGCCAAGAGCAAAGAGCTCATGCAAGTCCTAAGGAGATAAAAGCTGGAAAGGACTTGTGATCTTGAGCTGTGAACCGTGGCTCAAAGTACAAGGCTCAGGTGTCACCGCCCCACAACCCCTTACCTACAATAAACATTACTAATAAATTATGGCAGGCTTTTCCACTGAGCCCCGGATTGCGGGGGTGGGAGGAGGGGAGGGCGGGGAGAGCTCAAATCCTTCTCAACACAGTGCTTCAGAAGGACATTAATAAGCAAAATGATTTAACACAGGAGTGGCAAATCTGTCCCTGCCACAGACTACAGTGAGCACGGGTCTCTGAGGAGGAGATATGGTCATAGTGTGTCCTGTTCCATTGTCTCCAGTGTCTCCCAGTTTACAAATCCCAGTTACAGCTCTGCCGGTTGTATCTCAGATACGGACATCATTTGAGGTGCTGGCAAGAAAACTTACAATCACACAATGAAAGTAGAAAAGCCCAGCCAATGTGGCTCAGTGGTTGAGAGTTGACCCACCAACCAAGAGGTCACTTTTCGATTCCCAGTCAGGGCACATGCCCGGATTGCAGGCTCGATCCCCAATGGAGGTGTGCAGGAGGCATCCAATCAATGGTTTTTCTCTCTCATTAATGTTTCTGTCTCCCTTCCTCTCTCTCTAAAACTCAATAAAGACATATTAAATGGTAGAAATAAAGAAGTAGAAAGGATCTAAGGCATTACTGAGTCCAGCTCTCCACTGGACAGCTGGGAGACCCTGAGGCATGGAAGGGGAAAGTGGCAAACATAAACTCAGGCTTGTGACCCTTGACCTTGTGCCAGCAGCTGCCAGCCCTGGGACGGGAAAGGACTGTGCCTGCCCTAGGAACCCTCTCTGCTCCTATCTTTGCTAGTGGGAGCTTTTCATACAGCATCTCTTTTAAACCTCCCAAATTATCATTATTCTCCATAAAAAGGCAACTGACATCCGAATCAAAGGCTAATGGGCAGTAGAGGCAGGATTTAAACCCTCTTCCAGCCTTTTCAGAAACAATCTCACCATCTTCCCAGCACTCTGGGAAGGGCTGGCGGTGAGTGGGACTTGCTTCAGGTTCTTGGTCACAACTGGGGACCAGAAGCTACTCTGAGGGCGAAAGCAGGCATTGGCCAGGTTGGGGGCTTTCTGTAGGGGAGTTCAGGTTCCAAAAGAAGGAGCCGCCTGCTATAGCCCATGCTCATTTGATGACTTCCCAGGTTTTACGATGTTAATTTAAGCTCTGAAGCCAGAGTAAGTCTTTTCGGTTGCAGCAGTACGCACTTAAATGTCAGGACTTTGCTGAAAAACCGCCCTGGGTTTGAAGGAAGTCATTGTGTTCAGTAAATGTTTATCGCCTTTTATGTTTATCACCTTTATTGGGGGATCTCGCTGAGTGACTTAAAACCACCTATCTATATAGTTAAAGCCCAGGGCTCTCGGATTGTTGGAATCACTCATTCAAATAACAGATATTGCATATATATTAGATGCCTGGTGTATACAATGTGACCCTTGTCTTCCTTGAGCTTATAGTCTAGCGGGGAGATGGAGAGCGAAGAGGGGGACACATTGACAGAATAAATAAATAAATGGAAATATTATGAATAAATGTTATTAATCACAAAGACAGGGCAACTAAAAGTATTCAAGGGGGTCTCATTTAGACTGGACGGGTCAAAGAAGGTAATATTGGTGCTGGGTAACAAGTAGGGGAAGAGTAATTCCAGAAAGATGGAATAGCAGGTGCAAAGGCACAGAGACCGGAGAGAACTTGATGTGGTCAAGACACATGTTGACCAGTGCCCAGCCAGAAGCCATGAGGTCCAGCCTTGGGTGGACATGCTGTCAGGTGTCCTCAGTGCCAGGAAGACTAGCATGGACCTCTCTTTTTATAACAATCCTGGGTCACACACACTTTATGTGAAAATTAAGTTCTGCCTCTTGCAGGTGCTTCCTATGCCTTGTGACTTCACCTGACTTCTTGGTTAGACACTTGACCTTCAGCTGAGCCAACCCTTTGGTACCCACCTCCCCTACTCTCTCTCCTCTTGGCACCCCTGCCCCCTTGAATTTGCAGCGCTAAGCCAGCATTCTTTCCTGCACCTTCGCCCTCTATCAGTGACCTTGCTTCCCTGCTGTCTGTAGTCTCCATCTGGTTTGGGTCTTCCCATATCACACCAGCTGTGACATGTGTCCCAGGTCCAACTCCTTCTCTCACTTCCCATCCCCTGCCCCTCCCAAGCCTCTATGGAAACTTCCTGGCATCATCCCCCATGGAGTCCAAACTCCAGTGACTTCCTTTCCTATGCTTTGTCTACCACCCATGAGCGGGTTCTGAGATCAGCTGTGAGTGAGACTTGGGAGTCTCCTATCTCAACCATTGTCAGCAGGAGCCACTCATCACCCAGGACGGGAGAGCACAGGCTTTCTCATCTTTACTTCAGCATCATTAGCCAGGCTCCAGAAGTGGTGGGTAAACACACCCAACACGCATCTTCTGTTCCAACAGCCAGAAGCTGCCGGGAACCCAAAGGCTTTCACCCTCTCCATAGATGAGGTCCTTCCACAGAAGAGAGGAGAGTGATGATGGCCCCTGGGTTAGCAAGTGCTCCCAATCTCTGTGGGGAGCACAGTGGAAGGCAGCCCATCTGTCGTCTGGTGAGCTTCACCCAGACGGTTGAGTCCTCTGCTCCCTGAAGGTGCATGTGAAACTGCAGCATTTGCAGTTCCAAAAAGAATAATTACCCTGACTCTCTGTGTTGTCAATAACATATTCACAGTATAAACCAGGGGTGGGCAAACTTTTTGACTCGAGGGCCACAATGGGTTCTTAAACTGGACCAGAGGGCCGGAACAAAAGCATGGATGGAGTGTTTGTGTGAACTAATATAAATTCAAAGTAAACATCATTACATAAGAGGGTACGGTCTTTTTTTTTTTTTTTTAGTTTTATTCATTTCAAACGGGCCGGATCCGGCCCGCGGGCCGTAGTTTGCCCACGGCTGGTATAAACTGTGAATATGAGCAGCTACAGCATTTGGACAGGTTCAAGCCTCGGACTGACTTGTGGCAAAGCCACATACAAGTCCCAGCTTGGAGGGCAAAGCCCTCCCAGCACAATTGTAGCCCAAAAGGCTTTTGTTGTAAGCTTGACCTTATAGTGTGACCCTGTAGTCCTAGGTAGCTAAGGGATGTGGGCTGCGAGGGTGTAGCAAGTGCTGCCTAAACAAAGCTTGATAGAGTTTAGAGAATGGCAACAACAGGAAAGAAGCAGATTTGAAACTCGCAAGAACATTGTAAACATCTTGCCCTTGTTTTGCTTTATGTGATCTGACTATAAAATAAAGCTTTGGCTTACAGGCTATGTCACTGTTTCCTCATCCAGGCACAGGGATCCACGTGGTACCAACTATATTCTCTTGTCTGTCTTCTTTAATCCTTCACTGCCCCTCCTCAGGTTCACCCCCTGGCCGTGCTAGACGCAGTTCAGGATGCACAGGAGGAGCCAAATAGCAGTTATAATGGTTGTTTCAAAGTAATAATGGATGCAGACTAGGGTTCACAGGGTTCCCAGCATTATGACAGGAGCTTCCCAAGCCCACCGCCCAGTGCGAGGACCACCGTCATATGCTTTTCACAACGAGAGGTTAGGGAGCCTAAACTTGCCGCTCAGCCAGCATACAGCTGGGTTAGAATAGACCCAGATGTCCTGTCCTCACCTCCTTGCCTCACCCCATTCAGTGCTCTCACACTGAGGCAGGCACAAGGTTAACAGATAGCCTCACCTCATCTCCCGCTTCCCCTGGGAGGAGGCACCTGCCAGAGGTGACACAGCAGCAGGTGGAGGAGGCGGAACCCTGGAGCCCAGTTCCCGGTGGCTCCAACACTGTGCTTTAGGACACTTTGTGCTGCTCCCAGCAGGCAGAACCCCCCATCCCCTGCTGGAAACCCATCATCCGTCCTGGGCACCACTTAGCACATGTCTACAGTAGCAATTGGTGAAGAATTTAAGAACATTTTTTGGAAGAGGAGGAGATAATTAAAGAGCAAGTGCAAGAGTGCTATAAGTGGGAAAGATAAGGCAGGGATGTTGAACTGACACCCTGAGGATGTCAGGGGAAGTGGGGTAGAGGTGGGGCAGGTAATTGCATGTGTAGAAGTCCAGAGGTGAGAGAAAACCCTGGCACTCCAGAGGAGGTAAAGGCATCTCAGCATGGCTGTAGCATAGAGTGTGTGGGGAAGCGGGCAGGAGGCTGGAGAGGTGGACAGGAGCTGTGATGGGGAGGGAGTGGTGCAGGGGGCCTCTGGTCCAGCTTACACCTTCCAAAGGTTCCTCTGGATGCTGTGTGGAGAAGAGGCTGGAGGAGGAAGGCAGGAGGGAATCTGTTGTTTGGAGGCTGTTGCAGAGCCCAGAGGAGACAAGACTAGGCTGCAAGAGGACAGTGGCAGTGGGGTAGAGTCAGGGAGGATCAAGAGCTCCACAGTGAGTTCACACACTCCCTTTACTGTGTGGCTAAAAGCCACCACCCTTCTGATTACAACTAGGAGAACCACCCACTCTTAGGTGAATGAGGAACTGACTCTTTGAGAAACAGGCCTCATAATAGAAGAGCTTCGTTATGAATCATGTCGTGCTCTGTTGCTGCAATATGTCAAGTAATAGCCTGCAGTCCCAAAAAGAATAATTACCCTGACTTTCTGTGTTGTCAATAACATATTCACAGTATAAACAGGCTTCCATGGGAAATCTAAGCCAAGTGAATTGGACATGAGCACAGCTCCTGGGATGGATAGGTCACAGAAATGGAGATGCACAGTCTGAGGCTTGCACTCCCGATCCACAGGCCCACTCTGGGTGTGGGAACTACTTTCAAAGCACGGTCACCCTGAGGGGGCATGGATCCTCCTCTGGCTTTGATGGGTGTCAGATCCTTTCACTATGGAGAGGGTGAAAGCCTTTGGTTTCCCGGCAGCTTCTGGCTGTTGAAACAGAAGATGCGTGTTGGGTGTGTTTACCCACCACTTCTGGAGCCTGGCTAATGATGCTGAAGTAAAGATGAGAAAGCCTGTGCTCTTCCGTCCTGGGTGATGAGTGGCTCCTGCTGACAATGGTTGAGATAGGAGACTCCCAAGTCTCACTCACAGCTGATCTCAGAACCCTCTCATGGGTGGTAGACAAAGCATAGGAAAGGAAGTCACTGGAGTTTGGACTCCATGGGGGATGATGCCAGGAAGTTTCTATAGAGGCTTGGGGGGGGGGGGGGGGGCAGGGGATGGGAAGTGAGAGAAGGAGTTGGACCTGGGACACATGTCACAGCTGGTGTGATATGGGAAGACCCAAACCATCCTTTCAGACACTTTTGTACCAGTTGTGTGGTCTTGGGCAAGGGACAGCCGTTAGTCTGTCTCTTCACTTGGAATTAAAGGCAATAACAACTACCTCACAGGGCATTCTAAAGAGTCTGTCGTATAATTTGTATGGTAATAACTGAGATTGATTGAGTATTATGTGCCAGATATTTTCCTAAAAAATTTGCATATAATAACTTTAATCTTCTCAACAGTTTCATGAGAGAGGTACTTTTATGATCCCTAAGATAAGGAAACTGAACCACAATGAGACCAATGACTTAGTCAAGGTCATATAGGTAGGAAGAAACAGCCAGGATTTGATCTCAGATCATGCACTCATAACCACCATGCTACACTGCCTCCCCACAAGCAGAGTCCAGGCCTGGAACATAGTGGATGCTCAGTGGGAATGTTTATTTCCTCTTCATTTGGCCCTAAATAATATGCCAAGTGCAGGACAAGCTTAGAAAGTGGTAAATCAATAAATTGCCTTCCAACTCTAACAGCCTGTGGGGGACCAACTGGTGTGAGATAGATTGATAGAAGAGGATGAATTATCTTTCAAACTAGCATAGGGAAATTAAGCTAAATCCAAAGCTGACCTTATTTTAAATGAAGACATATGGTTGTTGATGGGCACAGGTTGTAAGTGTAAACATCATCCACCACATCATCTAGTTGACAATACCTGACAAGTGTCCACTGCTGTCCACCAAGAGACCTTGATTGCTTTCCCTCATTCATCAGCTCTGACCAGGCATTTCAGATTCATCTCACATTGATTGATTGATTGATTGATTGATTGATTGACTGATTAAGCATAAATCTTTCATTCATTCAACAAGTACTTACAAAGTACCTCTATGTACCAGGCCTTATCTTAAATGCTAGAAATGAGAAATGAATGAGATATGGGTTCTGCCCTCTAGGAACTCAGAGAGAGGGAGGGAGGCTGGCCTATCAGCAGGTAAGTTGTGATATCAAGAGCTTTGAGGGCCAGAGGAGGAAGCAATTGGCTCTGCCTCAAGAATTGAGCAAAGACCCCCACAACAGAGGGGTCATGTGACCAAGGTTTTGAGAGATGATATTTTTCAGCTGGAGAAAAAGTGGGGAGAGCATTCTAAAATTACAAACAGAATGGACAGAAGCCTCAAGGCACAAAAGCTTGTGCACATTCTGGACCATTGCAAGTTCAGAGTGGCTGGAATGATTGTGGCAACAGCTCCAAAACACTGTCCCTTAATGCTCAGAAAGCAAGGTCATTTAAACATTTTTTTCGCCCTGACCGGTTTGGCTCAGTGGCTAGAGCGTCAGCCTGTAGACTAGGGCGGGGGTCCCAGGTTGGTTCCGGTCAAGGGCATGTACCTTGGTTGTGGGCACATCCCCAGTGCAGGGTGTGCAGGAGGCAGCTCATCGATGTTTCTCTCTCATCAATGTTTCTAACTCTCTATCCCTCTCCCTTTCTCTCTGTAAAAAAAAATCAATAAAATATATTTAAAAATTTTTTTCAAAGTCAAAGTGCATCCAGTTCAAGCTCCTACTCACCAAGGTCATTGAAAAGTTTAATATGGGCTTTTTTTCAGCTCCCTCTCTCTTGGGTTCTATCAGAATTCAGGACTCAGGAAAGATGGGGTAGGAGAAGGGTGTCTGCTCTCTCCCTGTGGTAACCACTAATCCTTGTCCAGGTCCATGCAGTCCCTGCAAAGATGACATCTCTGCTGGCAGTCCCTGCTGGTCCCTCCATGTCAGCACTGCTACAGAGACCATTCTCAGGGTTTTGTTAGCTTCTCCTTTGGGGCAAGGAGAACTCAGATCTTTGGTCACAAAATGCCATGTCTTTTCTTTGGAGGAGTGAATGGGATGGAGAGAGAAGGTGTATTAATTATTTGCACATAAACCCACAGCAAGAAGAAACAAGACATGAATTAATGGCCCAATAATCTCCTTGGGTAGGAGTAGAAATAAGGTACAGCTCGCTGCTTTTGCAGACAGTGGTCTGGCGAGACAAGGTGAAGAGAGCTGGCTTCGTCTGTGCTTACATTGAGTAGTCACCTGTGGCCTGGGTTAGAGGCACAGATTTATGTCATGGCACTGATGAGTGGCTCTGTGTCTTCTGCAGGTGTGGCAGTGTGGTGGGAGCGTGGAGGTCCTGCCCTGCTCTCGGATTGCCCACATTGAACGAGCCCACAAGCCCTACACTGAGGACCTCACTGCCCACGTTCGCAGAAACGCCCTCAGGGTGGCCGAAGTCTGGATGGATGAATTTAAAAGCCATGTGTACATGGCATGGAACATACCCCAAGAGGTAGGGAGCTCCCATGGGGATGGGTTTCTTGGGGCTTGGTGGGAAAAAAACAAACAAACAAAAAACAAACATAGGACTAAATCCTCTTCCCATGGGTCAGTTAGTCTTGTTTACTGTGCTAGAGTGGACTCTTAGCCCCAAAATATACTACATGCTGAAGAAAGGGGGCTGATGATGCAGTGCTATGCCATGACTTATCCCCACCCCTGGTTAGCATGCTTGATGGAGGACTTCTCTCCAGACCTTAGTGTCCTCATTTTAAATGAGAGAATTTGACCAGGTAACTCCAAGAATACTTGATGTTCTCAGGTTCTCAGCTTCCCTAACATTCAGTGCTTCATGGTCCTGACCTAAAAAATAATGCCAGCCATTACCAAAATCACAAAATGCACCTTGACCTCCCTGTAGACTTAGATTCAAGGTTCTCCATCAAATCTTTGATCAAAGAAATAAGGAATGTCCATATGCCTTGGGGATTTATTGAGCCACATAGATGGAGATGGGATACACTCCCACAGGGACCCTCAGGAGGAAAAGGGAACTATTCTGGACATTTTTTAGGCTGCTTCTAACCTTCACAGAACCCCATCATTGCCTGCCACTATCCTCTATCCCTCTAGTCACCTACACTTAAGAAGTACAAGAAAGAAAGAAATGATTCTCTAGTCAATTTATTCAGCCTTGTCATGTGTCATATGGAAATGACCTTGAACTGCTGAGTTGGAAGAACCCAACAGATGCCAGCCACAGGATCCCAACCTGCTTAGCAGCCTGTCTGCCTGGAGATCATTGCTTATGTTGCATTCTATGTGTGACTGAGCTGTTGACTACATGACCTCCTCCTCTCCTCCCAAGGCCATGGCTTCCCTTGGGAGTCCTTTATAATACCTCAGCTCTTTCTTCCTAACAGGGCAATGATTGATTTTTGCTTAAAGTTTCCATGTGAAGGCTCTGTTTTCTGATTTCTCTCATAAGCTATTGACTGAGTGACTGAGAAAGTAGGTTGGGTTATGGATACAAGCTTTTAGGCAGCCTCCCACCCCCACCCACCACTGTCACCAACATGGGGGAGGGACTTGAGTTGGGTTGCATACTCCCACCACCAGTGAGATTTCAGAATTTGGGAGGAAGAATGAGAAGCCAACAAGTACCAGTCAGAGTATGCCCAACCCTATGGATCCCAAGATTGCATCCCTGACAGTAGGCGTGTTTCTAGGGAAACAGTGGTACCTTCGGGACCCATCTGGGGCTGTGGGCGTTGGATCACAGTATTCTGGGCAGCATGCTGAGCCCTGCTGTGGGTGTCCTCTAATAGAAAGACGTTAAGAACACTTGGAAACTCCAAAGAGCTCTCCAGTGAGGCGTTGCTAAGGGCTCTGCTAAAGGACTGGAGTCCTGTTCATACTCTTGCCCCCTTTCTCTCTGTACCCCCAGGCTACAAATCTCCCCCAACTGCAGCTGCCAGATATTGAAACCATAGCAAATTCAATGAGAACTGAGTTAAAAATAATGGAAAACGATGAAATGCAGTGTCTGTCTGTGACTCCTCAGGGTTGTAGCTCAAACCAAGTGAAGGGGGTGGGTAGGCAGTGGTAGTGAATCCCAGAAAGGCAGATGAGACGTGGGAGTGTCCAGGATAGAGACTTAGGCAGAGAAGAAAGGGGGTCAGTGTGCTTCCTACAAATCTGTCTCTGGACCCCCTTGTTCTCTTTTATGTCCAAACTCCCTCTTATAGCTCTTTTCAAACTTCTGCAGAGTCAATACCTGTTCACTTCCCATTCACTTCTCAAGTCACATCCTAGTACTCCATCGAAACTGCTTTAGATAGTCATCATGGACATTTTAGTTTTTAACCTACAGGATCCCACCTTCCCTTGTAATTCTGTGCTCCCTTGGGGCCATGATCCCACACCTCAGAATGTCTTCATCTCTCTCCACTTGCTCCTAATTCCTTTTGGGCTCCTCTTACTTCCACTGGATGCGTACGTGTCCCCAGGGATCCATCCTTTGCCCCCTCCTCTCATATGCACCATCTCTCTGGGTAATCCTACCTATTCTTCGGTTTTGTACCCACCTATCTATGTACAACTTCTGATTGATATCCCGAGCCCTGACTTCTACTGTTAATTTCAGACTTACATCTGACAGCTTCTCCTGGATGTTCCCATGGTGCTCCAGACTGAACCTGACCAAAACTGAGAACAGCTTCCCACCCCCAAATCGGCTCCAGTTCTTATTCTTTACCTCAGCTCGTGATACCACTGTCTGCCCAGACATAGGAGCTTGAAACTGAGTATCTTATTTTAACCTCCTCTTTCTCAAACCCCATTCCCAGTCCATCACCAAGCCGTCCTCTCCCTCCTGCCTCTTCTCATGTAGGAGTTCAGGCCTGTCTCATCCTCCGCAACAGTTTCCATCTTGATTCCCTGGTTCAAGTCTTACCCCTCTCAAATCTACTCTCCACACTAGCCCAAGTTATGTCTTAAAAACCTCTCAGTGACAATGTTATGCCCTACCTAAAATTGTTAAATAATTCTCCAGTGTTTGACACAGATTCAAGATTTCTCCTTTGCCCACCCACCCTGTTTTGGAGTCTGCAGATTGCCTGGACTATGGGAACTGTCCGTAGCTCCCTGTCCATTCCATGCTGTTTCTCACCTCTGTGTGTTTTCCAGTTTTGTCCTCTCTGCTTGGAATTTCCTACTCAAAACCCCTTCCCCAGCTTCCACCCTTACTGACTCCCCTCCATCCTTTTAGAGTCAGTGCCAGCCAGGGAGAAGACTCCTTTTTGCATGGATGTCTCTGTCATTGCATCATCACCCTATAAAAGATTGTTCTGTTATATAAAGGTCTCTCTCTCTCATAGACCAGTGGCTCTCAGATCTGGCTGGACTTGAAAATTACTTGGGCTTCAGCCCCAGAGATTATGACTTAGTTGGTTTGGAAAGGGACCAGAAATCCTTTTTTTTTTGAAAACTCGGGGATTCTAATGTCCACCTAGGCTGAGAACCACTGCCCTAGACCATGAGCTTCCTGAGGACAGATTGTGTTTTTCACATTTGTGTCACCATGCCTAGCATAAGGCGGGTCACATGGTCAGAGCTCAGTAAAACCTTGCTAATGTTTATTAACAGATGATTCTGCTGGTCCTGGGCATAATCCCTTCCTCCCTTGGTCCTAAAAGCACATCTGCAGACCAACTTGGAGAATCACTTGGAGAACTTTAGAAAAAACACCGATTCTGGGTCCCATCCTCAGAGATTCTGATGGTTACCGTGTAGGTGCCAGAATCTATAAAAAGCTCTCCAAGTGCTGGTTTGGGGCAGTCAGATTCCAAACTCATCTTTAGCATCACCTACTCCAGGCAGCCTTCCTTGAGTGCTCACTTCCTTTCCCTGCCATCCCGGCTGCCCCACACCATGAGACGGACTAAGAGCCTTTCATCTGTTGTCCCTTAGCACTCTCTCTTCCCTCCATGCTCACACTGTGTGTAGTCTGTGAATGTGTCTGGATCTTCCAGACTCTCCTTTCTGGCAGACTGTGACTTCTTCCTATTTGAATACACAGTGGTTAGGGCAGCACCTAACACCTACTAGGCACTCAGAAAAGGTGAGTTGAATAAAAAACAAAGAAGAGAAAGTATAGATGCTGCATGGCCTCCATGTTTCCTAGCTGCCCTTAATGTGGTGACGTCCCAATACTGTACCTTCACCTCAGTCACAAGCACATCTGTTTTCTATTTACTTAACCTTTCCTCTACGGCATCCCAGCTGCAAATGTGGAGCTGGAACCCTTCAACCGTGCCTAGTGTCTGTCTTGGCAATTAAATAAGTTAACGTATGTAAAGACTCTGATCAGAGCCTGGCAAATGGAAGGAGTGTTGCCTCTTGTTGCTGTTATTGCTTCTGCCTTCTGCCTTTGCACCCCAGCTTCAAAATGCCCCTGCTGGGCACTCATCCTCTCCTGCTGCTTTTTATGCTGAATCTTCCCAGGCTGTGCACTGAACAGAATTGACTCTCACCTGCTCCCTCACCACGTCCAGTCTCAAGCATTTAGAAGGCTAGAGGAGCCTCCAGCTCTCGCTTCCTTCTACTTGAATTGAAAATCAGTTTTCTTATCAATAAACAGAAAGTCAGTGTGCAGCAAAGCATCCAGATTTTCTTACATGGGGTTCAGGGACTCTAGACTGGCCCCTGCTGAGTGCCAGGGGTGACTAGCCATGGTGCTCGGGTGACAGCCCTTCCTTAGCTTTGGCTGCAAGGAATTGCGTGTGGCTGCACACATGGGCAGGAATACTGGACAGCTTTGTGTGTGGCTAAGTGTATTAGCTTCCTAGGGCTTCCAAAACAAGTTATTCCCAACAGAGTGACTTAGAACAACAGTAATTTATCCTCTCACAGTCTGAAGGTCGGAAGCCCAAAATCGAAGTGCGGGCAGGGCCGTGCTCCCTTCAAAGGCTCGAGGGGAGGATCCTTCCTTGCCTGGTGCTCCTTGGCTTATAAATACATCACTCCAATCTCTACCTCTGTCTCTGTGTCCAAACCTCCCTCTCCTTTCTCTTATAAAGATTTAGGCTCAGCCTTAGCCGGTTTGGCTCAGTGGATTAAGCGTCAACCTATGGAATCCCAGGTTTGATTCCGGTCAAGGGCACATGCCTGGGTTGCAGGCATGATCCCCAGTAGGGGGTGTGTAGGAGGCAGCCAGTCAATGATCCCCTCTCATTATTGGTGTTTCTATTTCTCTCTCCCTTTCCCTTCCTCTCTGAAATCAATACAAATATATATTTTTAAAAATTTAGGCTCACCCTAAATCCAGAATGATTTCATCTCAAGGTCTCTAATCTACAAAGACCCTATTTCCAAATCAGATCACATTCGGAGGTTCAGATAGACAAAAATTTGGGGTGGGGAGACACTCTTCAATCCATTCCACCAAGTAAGTATTCAGCAAAGGAGGAAAGATACATTCATTGTTTTTCTAATAACAAGGACCAAGGTGAACTTCTCTGAGAAAGTTTGCTTATTTCTCAATTTCTGCCCCCTGCTCTGAAAGAGTTTCACACAATTTACAGGAAACACACGGTGCAGAAGTGCTGAACCATTCAAACGGAAAGGCTTAAGTCGATTAATAAACAGGAAGAGGAAAGGGTCGTGACATCCAGAAATATAAGCCACAGAAAGCTCTGATTCTTGAGTCTCTTAGAAGTCAGAGTACTGATGGCCCCTGACCGGTTACATCTCTCCCACCTTCGATTGCATCAGAAGGAGGGAGACGAACTGTCCCCAGGTCCTGAGTATAGAAAGAAAGTTTTCCCAGGGGAACACAAGTTCTTCTAGTGGCTCCTGGTAAAAGCTGAGGCATAGTGTTCATTTTCCATCATATAAAGGCAATTATAGCAGGAAGGGGGGAGGCCTGGATTCAGGTAAATAGCTTTGCGATATAAGGATAAAGTGCAGACAAGTTTAAAGGGCCAGTACTTCACAGGCGCCTTGGGGTGGGGTTACATTTAGTGCCAGTTGCTGTGTTCACTTCATAACCACTGTCTCCACTCCGGCTCATTAGTGTAGTTCAGGTGATGTCTAGGCCAGGGGCACCGAGATAAGCCGAACATGTCTCCTGACCACAGGGAGCCAGGGTCCAGCAGAGAGGCCACGTAGCCGTCAGGAGAGGAGACTAGACAAATTATAGAGCAGTCACCCACCGAGAAGTACTCAAAAGACAGGTCTTCGCTGAAATTCCTCCCTAGGACACTGGGTCTCAAACGCTCAGGCTGCAGCAGGTTCACATTTTTATGTTACCTGCATTCTGTTGGGCAAAAGTAAATGGAATTCTTTTATATTTACATTTTGTTTTCACTGGACCACCCCCCCCCCCACCCCCACCCCCGCCATTGTCTGATGTCAAAAGCTTGTTAGGATCATGTTCAGACACATGCAGCAGCCATCTTTGTGATTTTTCTCAGACATGTCAGACTTAAACTCTGTCAGTTTCACTGTCATTCCAACCCCAGTTTCTGATCCCCTGAGCTGATCTAGACCCAGCATTCACACATCCACCATGTGGGCCACAGTGCCGGTGGGAGAGCTGTGATCCCCATCCTCCTCCATCTCCACTCTGGGCTGCTGTGTAATGAGATGCCAAGGTTCCTGGCTCCATGGTGCCATCTCTGAGATGCCACCAAGTCTCCATTCTCTGCTATGGCATCAGCTCTGTTTCAGCCGACTCTGTGCCCTATTCAACAGCTGGTGTGGGGCTCAGGGACACTCTGTACTCTCTCTCCACTTGGTGCTATGACCACAAGAAACATGGGGGCTTCTCTCTCCCCCTCCCTCAAGGACACATTCATGCCGCCAATACCACTCCTTGCTGCTGCACCATGGTGGCTCAGGGACCACCTTTCTGACCTACCTGGGAAGTGTGGGACACAGGTACCGTCTATGCTAAGACCCCCAGCTTAAGGAGAGAGTCTGCTTCTCTCACTGGGACTTGGCCTCAGGAGGCAGAAGGGCAGCCCCTCGCAGATTCACGGGGAAAGGTTAAAAGTACGCAACTCACAGCTCCATTTATTAATGGTGGGACTTCGGCAAGTCACTAAAGAGGTCACTTTGTCTTAACTCCTTGTCTGTAAAATGAGGATTAGATAGTGCTACTTCATGGCTTTAAATGGAACAATATGCATAAATATAAAGAAATCTAATAAATAAGTATAAACATATATGTCTGATTCATATAGAACAGAGCCTAGCACATTGTGATACCAGCCTCGTTGTGATGAGCATTAGGAAGAGTATTAGAATTAGCACTATCCCATCTTCTAATCCTTTTCCTTCCACCTCCCTCTGCCCCCACAACTCAGTCTCTCAGCTCTCTCTTGAGGTAGGAAAAACCCTTTTCAGACTATATTCCTCCCACTTTTTTCACCTACAGCCAGACTACAGGTTTCTGTTGTTGTTGTTGTTTTAGTTTAAAATGTGAGGATTTGCCATCGTTATTTCCAAAGGCCTTTGATGACAGTCCCCATCAACGTTGAGACCTCGTTTCACAGTCCAGGTGGGGATGCCTATGGGTTAGGTACCTGTTGGGAAGTTCGAGTTGAGTTCCCTTCATTAGACAGTCTCCAGGAATCCTGGTGGGGGAGGACTGGGGAGAAGCGTGCCCTGGTGGTGGCTGCATCTGTGTTTGCACCCCGTGTAGGACTCAGGAATCGACATCGGGGACATTACTGCAAGGAAGGCTCTGAGGAAGCAGCTGCAGTGCAAGACCTTCCGGTGGTACCTGGTCAGCGTGTACCCAGAGATGAGGATGTACTCAGACATCATCGCCTACGGGGTGGTAAGGAGCCGCCCCTTGGGTTTCCATTCAGTCACAGACAGAGAACAAGACCAGAGAGATGCTAGTTTCTAGAGTTGTGTGCAAGGCAGCCTTTGCTTTCCTAGCCCAAACCTCCCCAGTCCCTTACAAGAGGCACTTAGTCGCTTCTGCTAGGCCTATGCAATTCAGCTCTGGTCCAAACATCCATATTCCACTTGATAAAATAAAAACCTGCAGTTAGGTTAAGATCCCAAGGCCACATGACAAACACCCGTTGTTCCCCAGGAGTGGGTGCCTCCATGACTCCACTCACACACAAAGCCTCCTGAAAGGAGTTCTGGGAAATATAACCTTGAGTTTGCTGTATTTTGAGGGATGTTTTAGTACTGCTCATTGATTGGTCCCCCTGTTGGAGGCGGCAAGATGGAGGGGCAGAGCACAGGCAGACCTGGTTCCAGTCTTGACCAGCACACTTCCTAGGCAAGTGTCTTAATGTCTATGGGCCTCATTTTTTCATACAGTAAAGGGGTAAAAGAAAGTCTAAGATATATAAATGTATTTTCTACCTAAGTTTAAAATACTATTGTTCCAATATCCCCAGGACCATAAAATTCTTATGGTATTTTAAGTGATACCTGATTGATTTTGGGCTATCTCACCTGATTTTTGTTGACTGAACAAACACATAAAGTTTTTCTACTGATAGTTAAGTGCTACCTACCTCACCTTGTGTTAAGATGAGGAAACAGAGAGGCAAAGTGACCTGCCCATATTTATGCAGGTAATCAATAACACTGAGTCTAAAACATCAGCTGCTTATATCACCTCAATTCCTCCCTTGGAAGAGTGTCCCCTCAGACCTCTCTGATATCCCAGGATGGAAAGTTGAAGGTAAACTAAGGCCTCTCCCTTTGATGACCTGTTGTCAGAGCTAAGTTCAAGGGCTGCCTCAGCAGAAACGTAATGGGCACAGCATGCGCCTGGAAGGGGAAGAACCCTTGTGGAAGAATTGGCCTCTGTGCTCTGTGGGCCTCCCAATCTAACATCCTTGGATTCTTACAGAAACAGAGCTGAGATCCCAGGAATTCCTCTTCCCACCTCCTGCAAGGTCTCTGTTGTCTAGGGGACCAGCCTGTAAGAGGAAGACAGATCCTCCCACAAGTGTTGCCATGGGCATGGTTGGCATGTCCTCAGAGAACCGCCCACGGGCCTCTTGCCTCTCCACTCTCAGGCTGTTATAATTCCAATGTCAGAAAACTCAGCAGGTGCTGTCCAGCAGTTACCTGAGACTCCAGATCCTGTCACCATGGAAACACATTGGATTATGAGGTGCCCATTAGCCCTGCCTCCCTCCCCAGAACTATTCTGAGGACACAGTTGCTACTGGTGCTCCTACACTGCCCATATTAAGTTGCATGTGCTGCTTGGCTATTGTTGGACCCCATCCGAAAAAGACAGTTAGGCAAATATAACTTCAGAAAAACGATTAGCCCAAAACCTCTGTGAGCCAGACCAAACAGTAGTAGCCAAACTCAGCCAAAGATGCAGGGAAAGCAGTAACAGGGGAGATGTGTGCCGTTCTGGGTCTAGGCCAGGGGCATTCTTGTCTTCCAAGCAAAAGGGTCCTCTCTTACAAACACATACAGCAGGTTGACCATGGAGCCCTCTCGATGCCACACCCAATTCTTAGGGCTGACGGAGGTTTCTGACCCCTGCATGCTCATCTGCCAGACACTGTTTAGGACCCTGCCAGCCTCCCTCCACTCCTGCCTCCTCCAGAGGCTGGGCTCTGACATGAGCAAAGATACACTTGCTTGTCAAGGAGCATAATGAACCCTCAGTGAGGGCAATAGGGTGAAGATGGGTGAGGCAAGATGCAGCCACAAGAACAAAAGGATTTGCTGGGGCTGAAATGCTCTTCCTGGTGATTATTTTTATTCTGAAGTGGAGAGGCCAAGTGTCTTTTCAGACGTAGAGTTTCTCATTCCTTTTTCCCTCCAGCCCATGCCTAAACTACCTTGCTCAGGTCAAGTAAGCCCCTGGGACTGTCAGTTGGGCCAGTATCAAGTCTATATAAACCAGGCCATTAATCCACTAATCGGTCCCATTAATGACTCCTGCAGGCTGAAGGGCCTGTAGACCTGTTGTATGGGCCTGGGTTTCCCCTGGATCATTGAGCTCCCCTGGGAGAGAGAGTGGCTTTGGATTAATTCCATCTCTGGTGCTGACAGTAGAGATGGAGCAGCACCTGGAAACAGACATGCCCAGCTTCTGAATGTGGGTTTTGCTACTTAATCACTCCACAATAAGCAAAACCTTAGACCGTTTCCTAGGGGCATCTTTCACAGTCTCAGGATTGTCGCCATTTACCTGATGGAAAGACCTTGGACTTCAGAGACAGACAGACTCCAGCTCTGCCACTTGTCCAACTATGATGCCATTCAATTAGAAATGCCATTTACTTGTACATTTCAATCATTCATTCATTGCACATGTATTTACTGTCTACTGTGTACCAGAGCTGGCCAGTGGGAAGACTCCGGTCAGACAGGTGGAGGAGCTGGGGAAACATGGAGCCACAGCCTCGCACACAGCCTGGGTTAGGAATGGCTCCCAGAGTGACAGAGAAGCTGAGAACCAAAGGAAGAAGAGGATTTAGTCAGGCAAAGAGAAGACCAAAGCAGGGCATCCACACAGTGGGAGTAGCATTGCAGACAGAGAGGTGAGGCAGAGCTTCTGACTGGTCCACACTTCCTTGTTTTGAGGATTAGGTGGGATAATGCATGTAGCACACAGCACTTATATGCAGTCATAAAAATTGGTTTCTCAGGAGTTATGTTGCATTATCCAAGGCCACACAGCTGGAGCCAGGATTCCATCCCAGTCTGTCTCTCCAACTGTGTCAGCAGGCCACCTGCTAATGGGAAAGTGATGGCATAGCCAACGTGGACTTTATCAAGGGCATCACCCACCCCCTCACTCAGGAAGAACAAGTCTGACATCAAGGGTCTCTGGACCTTTCTCTTTGTAGGCGCAGTTAGCAGATCTTGCTAATGGTTGCAGTGCTGGGCTTCAGGTGTGACACCCCCCAGTCCCTGGGCTGCGGTAGAAGTCCAGAGTGTCTGCTATGCTCCTCCCGCACAGGCCAGCCAAGTAGTTGGTTTATCGTGAGGATCCGCTGCACAGACACTCCTGGGGCCCTGCCTAGGGAGCTGGCACATGTCCATATTTCTTCAGAATCTCCAAACCACGAGTTTGAGATTGAGCTGCTGTCACCCAGTAAAGAAAGGAAGCTCAAGAGAAAATAATTTGACTCTGTTCCTTGTCCCTGTCGAGAACAGGGTATGCATAGACCACACTTGCACCTCTGGTTCTGTCCTATTTCACATCCCTGACTCAGGGTCATTGAACTCCTGCCACAACCTGTCAGGACTACCAAAGCTCAGCCACTGCCTGCCGCTGGCCTTCCCCAATAGATGACCCACCTGTGGTCCATTGCCCTGGTCTCCCCCTGGATGTCGATTTCCAGCCTCCTGTTCTAAACAGACTGCTTTGGTTGCTGAGAAAAGCTATTTAAACTAGCTCAAGTTAAGGTGGGTAAAGATGCCACACACTCTCTTACGGACACAGGAGCTGAAGAACAGCTGGATGCGGGCACTCGAGCTGGGAAGCCATGAAACCACAGCAGTAGCAGGATGACCTGTCTCTAATTCTGTCTGCCTCATGCTTCATCTCCTCCTTGATCACAGCTGGATTTCTCTGCTTGCACGTGGCCCAACAGATCCCCCACGCCCAGTCTAAGTGGCCTTATAATCCTAGTGGCCACCACATTTGTCCTGTTGATTGTCTTGTGCTTGTAGGTGAGGATAAGAGTGACCTCTCTTCTCCTGCTCCCATCTGGCCCTCTTCTCTCTTATTCACCTGCCAAATCCCCCACCGTGGAGAACTCCCATCAACTGGGCCTCCACTGGGGCCTGGTCAAATCACTGCTGGATCTGCTGGGCAGTGAGGGCCTGGTCCCAGGTCCCCAAAACAGCTAGCATGTTGCCAACTTCCCCCAACCCTGAAGAGTAAAAACAGACGCCTATCCAGAGACCTCTGAAGGCCATGGTGCTCCTTTTGGGCAGATGGAGGGGAACAGCCTAGCACCCTCTTGAATGTGTACTTACAGGTGGATCTTTTCTTTTTACCTAGACTGACTCAGCTCCCCAGACACAGCTTGCTCTTTAACATGTGAATGCTTAATGTGAATGCTTGGACTTCTGGCCTCTGGCACTGTGAGACAAAGGGGCCGGTCTTAACCTCAGCACCTTTGGGCAAAGCAATAGTGCTTGTTGGTTTCCATAGTATTCAAGGGGCTTTGGGCTAATTATGGAAATGGAGCCTGTGTCAGCGGAAAGCTTGTTTCTCCTGATTTAATGTATTTGTTTCTCTGTTCCTTTCTCTTTGGTTGTGGCCGCCCCTGCCCTGGTGTTCAGCTGCAGAACTCTCTGAAGACCGATTTGTGTCTCGATCAGGGTCCAGACACAGAGAACGTTCCCATCGTGTATATCTGCCACGGAATGACGCCCCAGGTGAGTGCTCTTGAGAGCTCCCCGCACTGCACCGGGGTGTGCACGTGTGTCTGGGGGGAAGGATAGTTAAACTCTGTCTTGGGTATCCTGGACCCCGGGACTTGGGGCTTTTCATTAAGAGGTGTCCTGATGAGCAAAAAGTGAGAGTCGTGCCTGCCTTACCTGGAAGGAGGCAGGGAGCAGATGCTGGGATGCCAGGGTCTTCTGTTATGGAGAATGAAGAAGGTGATAACCTTTCCAGAGGGGCACCTGCCTCCCCTGGGAGAGATGGGTAAATCACAGTCCTGGTACTGGCAGCCATGCCCTGCCCTAGCAGGAGGAAACCCAGGACTCCCCCAAACTCCTGGCACCTGAGAGTCCCTTCAGAGGGCCATTACATTGCCTCCAGTTGTGTCCTTTAGTAGATTATAGCTGGGGCTAAAATGTATAGCCATAAGACCCCTTCTAGCACTTAGGACATTCTTCTGGCGGAGAGGGAAGAGCAGCTACCAGGAAAACAAGTTATCCCTGAAAAGTTCCCCATTCATGGCTTCAGCTACCCAGAGAAGATGTCAAGGACACAGGCAAAAGAAATGGTTTATTCAACAAAGTGCAATGAATAATCATTGATGGAGAGCTCCATAGGCTAACTGTTCCTACTTGACATTTTCTACGTTTACATATCTTCCAGAAGTGCACAATGATTTAAGAAAAGATATCTTAGTATAGAAGATATGTATATTTGTGTAATTACAAGTTAGTATTTAAAAGAGTTGTACCTTCCTTAATACATAACCAAAGGATATAATGATGTGTCACTCAATGTAATTTAGTGGGACTTCCCCACAATTGTCCATGGTTATCTCCACCATGGTTATCTTCTGTTTTGTTGTTCAGCTGCTGTGATATCACTGGTCAGTCCCAGGTCAGCATGTCACACTGTGCCCACACCACGCAATATGGCAGCTCATTCTTCATTACTACAATGGTGTGACGTTTATAATGGGTGGCTATTTTTATGCAAACCTTATATCTATCAACATGTAACATAGCATACAGAAACTCTCTTTCTGGCATGCAGATGGTCACCTTCTCAGTATGTCCACACATGGCAAGGAGAGAGAGAACGAGTGAGCCCTATCAGATCAGGGCTCTACCTTTATGACATCATTTAACTTTAACTTGAAGATTTGGAAAATTCTCAGCCTATCAATATTTCAAAAGGAGAAGGAGAAGGAGAAGGAGAAGGAGAAGGAGAAGGAGAAGGAGAAGGAGAAGGAGAAGGAGAAGGAAGGAGAAAACTTGTTCTGAAGAGAACACTGAAAGTATGACTGAACAACCATTTGATTAAGAGATCATGGGTGGGACTCATGGACTTAATCAGCCATTGCAGCAGCAGAAGCCAGAGATAGAGGTGAGGTTATATAAGCAGAGACACTGCCAGTTTGAACTAGAGACAGTGAGACTGGATGAAGGAAGGCTGTTGGACTTGTTCGAGTCTATAAGATGGGACCATGGAGCTGTTCAGTTGTGAGCAGGCACCATTCCTATTGTCACCTCACCTGTCTCTGGGTCTTTATTTTGTTTTACTCTCTTATTGAAGTATAATTTCACTCTCAACTGCAAAGTGTACAGCTCAATGAATCTCTATATTTGTAGACACTGTGCAGTCACCACCCAGATGAAGCTCATCTTCCCACTGGGCTTCCTCCTTCCTCCTCTTGGTCAGTACCTCCACCCAAAAGTAACAACGATTTTAATTTCCAGCATTGCTGATTCCTTGTATCTGGGCCTGTCTTCTTGTCGGCAGACAAGAAAGCTGGACTGGCCACCTCCAGGCCCAGCTCCACCATCTCTGACAATCTGCTGACCTTGAATTTTTTCCTTCTGAATTTCACTTGGTCTGGGAATCTGTGAGTTTGTCCTATGCTTGTGAGGAATATGGGGAGCTGCCTGTCCTTGATGCTTTGTAAATCAGCGTCTTGATGTGAGCTATAGCAAGTCTCAAAGGCTTGGTCCCCCTCCCCCTTCCTCAAAGCCACAGCAGCCTCATGTAACTGGGCCTCACAGGGAACACTGGGTCCTATTGCCCTCTCCACCTGGCCGACAGCCGAGGTGCACAGCTGTCAGTGCCCAGAGGTAAGGAGGCTTAAAACCAACCTCAGATCAGACACACTTCCCAGGGAGGTACAGGGACTCTGCTGCGACAGGAATTTGTTGAGTCTGGCCTGCCTAGTGAGCTGGGAAAGCCAGAGGTCTGGGTCATCCTGGAGATGGGCTGTGTGTTCTGGCCAGAGTTCCTCCACCCCCTGTATTATTTCCTAGAATATTTGTAGCAAAGGACCACAGACTGCGTGGCTTGAACAACAGAAATGTATTGTCTCACGGTGCCAGAGGCCAGAAGTCCAAGATCAAGGTGTCATTAGGGCCATGTCCCTCTAAAGCAGCGGTTCTCAACCTGTGGGTCGCGACCCCTTTGGGGGTCGAACAACCCTTTCACAGGGGTCGCCTAAGACCATCGGAAAACACATATAATTACATATTGTTTTTGTGATTAATCACTATGCTTTAATTATGTTCAATTTGTAACAATGAAAATGCATCCTGCATATCAGATATTTACATTATGATTCATAACAGTAGCAAAATTACAGTTATGAAGTAGCAACAAAAATAATTTTATGGTTGGGGGTCACCACAACATGAGGAACTGTATTAAAGGGTCGTGGCATTAGGAAGGTTGAGAACCACTGCTCTAAAGGCACTAAGGGAAGTTTCTGTTCCACTCTCTGGGAGTTCCTTGGCCTGTGGCAGCATCACTCCAACTTCACATGGTGCTGTTCTCCTTGTGTGCACGTCTGTGTCCAAATTCCCCCCTTTCATAAGGATGCCAGTCACACTGATTAGGGGCTTACCCTACACCAGTATGACCTCGCCTTAACTAATGACATCTGCAACAACCCTGTTTCCAAATACAGTGGGGCCTTGACTTACGAGTTTAATTCGTTCTGAGACCGAGCTCGTTAAGGAGCTTGTTAACTCAAATTACCTATCAACTCAATGCAAAAAATCGGCCGAGATACAGACAGCTGGTATCTCAAAAAACTCGTTATTCGGGACACTCGTAAGTCAAGGCCCCACTGTAAGATCACAGTTGAAGGTGGTGGGTTAGGACTTCCACATAGAAAATTTGGAGGTACACAGTTCAATGCACAGCACCCCACGATGAGAAGAATGTGACTGGAAACCTGGCTTTTATGCCCTGGCTGAGAAGTGCTTCCTACGACCTCTCACAGAGCTCATCACGTGACCATACTTAACAGCAGAGAATGTGGGAAGTTATGGGTTCCTGCAGGCCCAAGAAGCCTGGTCTCTGCACATGACTTTAAGTGTTTTCTAAATCAAGTCCACCTCTGACAAGTAAGAGCACACGATAATGGCATCTGGGGATGTGAACTGACCTGCCTGAGGTCACACCACCCAGTTCCTGGCAAAGACAGGGCTAGGAAGGATGCCTGTATTTTGACTTCCAGTTTCTCCTTCAGTTTTACTCATTGAATATATGATAGCTTGTCTTTCAGGAAATCCTCATATTTTAGAAAGTTTCATTTCCCCTGAAGAATAAATTGGTCTAGTGATAGGAATTTTTTTTTTTAGAGCACCTTGTCACATGGCCCACCACAGGGCCCAAAGACATTAGGGACCTTGGGCTAGAAAGTGGGGCAGAGTTCTCATCTGTGTCTAAACCCTTTGAGAAATTCTGCTTAAATTTTGTTTAAAAAGTTCACTCTGATATCATTGTGATATACCCAGATCTCAGGGAAGACCCTGGGTAAGAGAAGGACGTAACTCACCAAATTGGTGAGAGGAAGCTGATGGAAAGCATGCTAATTAGTTAATGAGTAAACGTAGCCATTTTATTTAAATTAGCAGCAAATTTCAAGCAGTCTCCAAAATAACTGAGAATATTAGTCCTAATTAATGTAATAGCTGAAAAACTTCTGCTGGGAAAAATATAATAATGGGGTCTCCCTACAGACTCTTATTCATAAATCAGTCACTCATTCACTCATTCATTCATTTGCTCATTCAAGAAACATGTCCTGAGTATTCTTTTATGCCAAGAATTGTGACAAAGGCAGCTTTGCCCAGGCCCCTGGTCTGGAGAGGGAGGCAGGTCCTGAAATCATTAAAATTTGTACAGTGCAACCACTTGCAACCTACTGCCCCAAACTACCTTCTCAGCCCTTCAAAGGAGAGATTGTGGGACAAGACAGTGTCTGGGGGCTCCTCTCCTTCGAATCTTCTGGACTATAAATGACTCAGGGAAAGAAACAGTGCTTTTCCTAGGGGAAGGTGAATTCTTGGCTGTAGAAGAAAGGAGATAAAATGGACTTGAGTTCCTTGTAAAGTTTCTGGAATTCAGACGCTGCCACGTTTCTGCTTCAGGCAGTGCTTTTTGACTCAAGGGATAGAGATGAGAGCTGAGTTGAAAGAAGTATTCTGTTTTTACCCACGTTAGCTCAGGTAGTATGTTTAATAAAAGTAAGAAAAGTGTGGAATTGTAGATGGACTTTGGTACCTTTGCTTTGTGGAATTTTTTTTCTTTTTCATTTGTTGAAGTTCTTATGAGAGAGAGAGAGAGAGAGAGAGAGAGAGAGAGAGAGAGAGAGAGAGAAATGACTGAATGCATTTGCTTATTTCTTTGTCTGTATGCTACTTCTCTAGAAACTGCCATTCCCACGTGGGGTCATAATGCCGCCATCACCTCTCCCCTACTTGGCAATTATCCGGCAGCCGTGCATGGAACGTCAGAGGCCTCTCATGGGTTCTACTTGAACCTCCAGATCTTCCAAGTTACATCTCAGAGACAATTGAAAAGATTTTACTTTGTGGGCCAAGAATTTAAATTGCCAGCCCCTTTCTTGTAGCCTTTGGGAGCTTTCCCCACTTCCTGTGATTTTTATTTATAAACTAGAGGCCCGATGCAAGAAATTCATGCAAGAATAGGCCTTCATTCTCCTGGCTGCTTATACCAGCTTCCCTCCTGCTGCCAGCACCCAGGACCCAGGCTTCCCTCACAGAGGGAGGCCCCGCCCACCCACCACAACCTGCCAGTCAGTGGCTTGGGCCTCCCTCTGCAGGGTGATCATGGGGTGATGGCTGGGCCCCCGACCAATTATATCACACCCGCCTTAGCTGGCCTGGCACAAGTGGATATCATAGCATGGTCCCAGATGGTCATCTGGATGGTCGTCCAGATGGTCATTCCACTGTTTGGCCGTTCGGTCAATTTGCATATTATGCTTTTATTACATAGGATAAATTAGAGTATCTGTGAGGTTTTGTAAAACCTCTCTGAATTTACTTCTTGGCTCTGATGGGATGAAACTGTGCCCTCCACAACTCCTTGTGTGGGGCTGTATTACCCTGGTGCCTGCTGATGAAAGTTAGTGCAGGGCCCTGAGTGGGATACAGTTTGAGGGGAGCCTCAACCAGTCCTGAAAATTTGGCTGGTGCCCTCCAAGCCTGTACTATTGGGGACTAATGCAGATAGAATTACTTGGATCTCTTTATTTACTGGCCTCTGAGCTATAGGCTCGCATCATTCCCAGGGGCCATCATCCCCTCAGGATGCAGAGCGAGGGATGCCTCTGGGTGATGCAGTGGTTGCCCAGCCCTGGCCCTGCTCTCTGCCCTCCCCCTGGACAGTGGTCACTGAGCTCCTCCCGGTTTCATTTCCACTTTCACAGTGCAGGCAGGGTGTCTGAGGGGCAGTTCTTGCTTCAGAGGATCCAGGGCAGTGACAGTGCACTCACCAGCTCGGGGTCGGGCAAGGCTGGGACCTGGCCCAGTTCTGCCCATACCACACATGTGATTGGGGCAAGTGATTTAATCTTGCTAGTGGCCAGTATGTTTTAATCTGTGAACTCAGGCCAATAACATACACTTCACTGAATTATCGTGAGGGCTCTGCTGGTCTGAATGTAACAACTCTTAGCCTAGGGCCTAGAACACGATGTTATGTGTTATTATGTCACACCTAAGGGCAGCCTCTCCGAGGGTGAGTAAGAGGGATGCTCGAGGCTGGGATGAATAAGGCTGACCACCTGCAGTCATGCCTCCCCCACCCTGACCCAGGACCCCCAGGGCTGAAGTGGCTCCCTTCCTCCTTACAGCCCTTTGAGCGTCCATGGAGACCAGGTGCCTGCTGCGTCCTGCCTGCATCCCAGGGCTCAGGAACTCACTCATATCTGTCTGCTCTTCGGTAAATGATGAGTGAATGCATTGTTTCATTACTGAGGCCTGCAGTCTCACTCCTTCCCTACGGCCCTGTGGACAGAACATGAACTAGCCTGTGCTGGGCTCCTGGAGGCTGCTTGGGTGCGAACCCCTTCTCTGCCTCATATTAACTGTGTCACGTGGGACAGGATACTTCATTTCTCTTGACCCTAAATACCTGCAATTTAAAACAAAATATACTGTAGAGTAAATGTTACTTTTGGGTTACTAATATGCATCACATTCGTATAACATATATGTGTGTGTATATAATTATTGAGTCTGTCAGTCTCCCTAGACACCTTCCATGTGTCAATTCATCTCATCTTCAAATCACATTGCCAGCTTATTCCCACTATAACAATGTCGGCTCAAAGACACAAAGGTGCACCCAAGTCCCCACTCCTAACAGGTGGTGGCTGCAGACCTAGGTGCCTAGAACATGATGGATGGCAGGTGTGACTGAGTCACACCCAAGAGCATCCTCTCCTGGGTGAAGGAGCTCGAGGCTGGAAAGGGCAGGCTGACCGCCTGTGCTTTCTCTCCCAGCACTGCCTCCCGGAGATTCTGGCTACTCCCACAGGGCGTGGCCCAGGTGGCCGTCACAGGGCTCCCTCTCCATCACTGACACCCACTCACCTGCCTGTGGTCATCAGCCTGCGGCTGGTCCAGCTGTGAATGGGGTGAACACCCGGGTGATTTCTTACCTGCTTTTGGAAAGCACCCCATTTCCATGTCCCTTTTGGAGGCTGCACACGGAGCAGAGCTGGTGGCCCCAGTGCATCACTCGGCATGGAGTGCAGGCGCCCAGGGAGGGAGTGGACGGATGTGTTGGGCACACGGGTGTTGGTGCTGCCGTGGTAACCTCTTTCGCCGAGTGATGGTGAACTCCGGGCTGCACCCCCCCCCCCCCCCCGGCATCAGGGCTAAAAAAAAGGAGCTGCCTCATTCGTTATTCATTCCACATGATATGTTCTTCATTCATTTCACGTCCAAACTCTGCAATTAGAGTGGTAAGCGGTGAGATTTGCCGGACTTTTATGAAGCTCCCACAGGCTGGGAAGAGGCTGTCGTTAGCAGCACCACAGTTGGCCAACACTGGGGAAGATGGCCCCGCTCACCACCCAGAGGGAGGCCGAGCCCTCCACCCACCATTCTTTGGAGAGCTTTGCTCTCAGGCCGCGGTGGACATGGGGACAGGCCCCTAAGCCAATGGCAGGGGAGCTGAATTTAGATCTTGACTTAGCTCTGTTCTCTCTGACTACTTACTCCACCTCTCTGGGTCTCCACTTCCTAGTCAGGAAGATGGCCTGGATGCTGAGACTTAAGTAAAGTGACTCACCCACGTGTGCCTAGCACCAAGCCTGGCACAGCATTGGGCTCAGCGATGTTAGTTTCTTGTTCTAATGAGGGCAGTCTCTCACCCTTTTTTGAGACCTTGCTAGTCTGCCAGAAGATAATAATACAACAGCTTACACTTATTTTCTTCCTGTTCCTAAGCATCTTTCTAAAGGCTTCAATGAATATTCTCAGCAGCTCTGGGAAGTGGCCACTGCTCTTACCCACGTGGACAGGGGAGAAAACTGGGCCTCAGGGCACTTAGGTAACTTGCTCAGGGCCACAAACTTACCAAGTGGGAGAACCTGGTTGCCTGATGGCAGAGTCCATGCTCAAAGCCATGGCTCCGGCTGCCTCCCTGGTGTCATTAATTCCGTGGCCTCTGCGCCCAGGACGTTCTCTGGACAGGGAGGGACAATAAGCCGCGCAGTGGGGAAGTGATGAGGGCTGGGCCCCTAGGAGGGGTCAGAGCACGCTTGCTGGATGGACAAAGCCTGCAGTGAGAGATCAGGGGAGGGTGTAGCTGATTTAGCCAACCACCAGGCATGCTCTTCTTCTTAGGACCTAAAGGAAAGCTAAGTCTAATTTGCAGTCTTTTCTCTGAAAGATCTTATGGCAGGTCCCCGAGACTGGGCTGAAGGAGATTTGAAAAATACTACCCCATCGACACTGCCCTTCCCAACCACCCTGGGCCAGGACACAGAGCACCGGCGGGTCAGCTCTCCCGTGATTCACGAGGGTGGTCTGCACGTGCCTCTTACCTTTGGGGGTTCCCCTCCCCACCCCACCTCAGAGGAACTGGGACAACCATCTCCCCATTGGAGGATGTCTGTCTCCGTATTCCAGGGCCAGTGTATCAGACCAAAAGCCCCCCCTTCCCTCCTCTTCTTATCCTGCAGGTCTCAGCCCACTTCCATGGGCAGTCTCTGCTGACCCCTCATCAAGACGCTCTCACTTGCTGTTCTCAGATCTCTACACCTGTCTGATTCCTGTATCCCAGCTCTTGTATTATATGTATAAATGTACCAGTAAGTGTACTCACAGTTGCCAGCACTGTAACAGCAGTGAGCCAGTGGCAGAGTAGACGTCGTAAGCACTGTGTCTTAGGAGAGAGGCCTCTCTTGAATAGCGCAGGTACAGTGCCCGCCCCCACCAAGGCACCTCCTCTTTTATCTACTTGGAGCAGGAAGTGGGAAGGTTTCCCCCAAAGTCTACGAGGGGGCTCCGCAACACACAGCACAACCCCTTGAGAAGAGGGCTGTGCTATTCAGTGCCTCTTGCTGCTGTTTCTTCCTAGGGAGTCAGTGACATGTAGGGTGGAGCAGTTCTTCATTGTGTGGGACTGTCCTACTCGCTGTGGGGGTTTAGCATCCCTGGACCCTGACCAGCCGTAGTGTCCATGTGGGACCCAGATATCCCCATGCATTTCCAAAGGTGCCCTGGAGGGGGTGGGACCACCCCTTGCTGAGAATGTGACAACGAAGGCACCTAGGAAACAGGATCTGGGATTTGGGAATGGCTGGTGGCCTGGAGTGGGAAATCTGAATGGTATTTCTATCAGGGCCCCTTAAGGATGTGCTTGTTTATTTCAAGAGAGTTCCTAAGTAGATGTGTTCAGAATATATGATGGGCATAAATGGATTGTTAGATTTGATTTTCCCACCTAACTCCATTGTCACCACACTGCCTCTGCCCCGGCCACTGAAATCTGTTTCTCGCTGCGCGTCAGTCCTGCCAGCACCTTATGGAGTCCTTGAGGTTAGCACTGTGTAAGACTGGAAATTTTAGCAGTGCTGGGCCCTCTAAATCAATCACCAGAACAGCTTTATTTCTTTTCTTGCTCAAAAATACACCATTAAATGCAGGAACACGTGTGGGAGGGGAGGTTGGCTCGGGTGAAGGACACACTTAAAAAGAAAATTTTATAACATTTTTTTCTGCAGGAAAAAGGACATGCTGGTCTTAATTCTTGTAGAACTGGGCTACAGGACACATTTACGTCTCTGCAGTATCTTGAGCTCCTCGGAATATTCTGGGCTATTCAGAAGTCATTGAATCACATTTGCCTGGGGCATTATAGATGCTTAATAAATGCGTGTTGGGTAAAGGACTGAGTAAATTCATGGAAACGTAAAGCCTTTTAAGTGGTCACAAGATGGACTGAGCCCATCTTCCCCATCTCAGTCCCTCCGGGGGCCCTAGGGTGGCAAGGTTCACCCATGATATGTGCGGTAGTTGTGGAATGTCTGGGAAGATGGGGTAGCAAGAGCACTTCCATCCAGGGAGGTGAGTGAGGAAGTGGGGTCAGTGAGTGTAGACTCCTCTTTCCCCGCCCCCCCTCCCCAGAGTTTACGATGAAGGGATAGAGAAAGGGGCTGACCATTGGGAGGGGTTCAGAGTTGATAGAAAGTGTGATCAGATTTGCTTTTCAAGGAGAGCAATCAGGGAGCATGTTTTGAAGCTGAGAGAAAGAACTCAGTAGCGAAGGAGGTCGGGGAGAGAGTGAAACGACATTCTGGGGGTGGGAACCGGGGCAAGGACAAGAGAGGATGCGGTCCAAGCCCAGTGGGACCTTCTGCCTCCGAGGCCTGGGCAGGATGGAGGGAGGTTCGGAGGAACTGGTTTCCAGGCTGCCTTGCAAGTAGAGCCTGAGGGATCTGTTATGTCTGAGGAGAGAAGCTTTAGAAACCCACTGAAGGGAATGGACGCAGAGGGTGTGCAGGCTGAAAGGAGGTGGTGTGGAGGGGCCCAGACAAAGCTGAAGACCAGGAGTTTGTGGTGGGTCTGACTTGCCTAGTTTCATGATTTTCTTGGTGAGCGATCCAGGGAACGGGTGTGGGGAAAGCCAACGAGGCTGCAGAGGTGAAATGTATAGAGTGTCGAACACAGAAAGAATAGGAATTGCAGACTTGAAGGAGCTGGCAAGGGGGTAGTAGAAGGAATTTGGGTGCAGCCCTTCTAGGGACATGGAAGTGCCAGAGAGAGGTGAAAGTGTGGGAGGAAAGGAAGAAAGGTTGTTATTCCAAAGGCCTTTGATGAGCAGGCATTTGGGAAGTAAGGGAGTGAGCAGGCAAAGTTCATAGGTAGTTGGGTGAAAGTAGGGAATGAAGGATGGGACTTCAGGGGCCCAGCAGTTCCAGGCACTGAGAGCTGGGGTCTGCCGGTGGGTGGCTACGGTGTCCCTCCCTGGCACAGAGGCCACGGTGCAGGTTAGGTCGTTCATTATCTGCGACCCTGAAGTATTGCCCAGTGGAATGTAGAGGACGCTCTGAGCCTGACGCCAAAGACCTTGGTGGACGCACTGGGTGAGAAGAACAGAATGGGCAGAGTGTGGTGGTGTCTGACCTCAGAGGCTTAAGGAGAAGGTATTTGTATACGGGGATGGAGGAGCTGAGGTGGAGTAGGGGTGCTGCATGGAGAGGAGTGTCAGCTCCAGTTCGTGTCCCTGGTGGCTGAGTCAGCAGATTGAAGGCACACAAAAGTGGCAGTGTCCTCCAGGAAGAGCCATTTCGGCGGGGACAGGAGGAGTCCCTTTTGGTGAGAAAGGGCTGTCCTTGAAAGAGACTGTGAGTTTGATAGGCAGTTTCAGAAGACTCAAGGGAAGGCTCATGAGAGAGGGCAAGCAAGGGAAGATGAGCCGGGGAAGAGCAAAGCATATCAGGAGTTCGGAGAGGACGCGAGAGCCCCATAAAGAAAACAAAAAGTAAATGTCATGTACACTCGTAGGGCCCATGGGAACTGGGAGGTTGGGAGAAAAGAGGTGGCAGAATCCGGTTGGGGGAACCGCATCTCTGTACCACGGCCACTGCAATCACCCGCGCTTCCCAGCTTTTGTGCTCAGGACAAAGCAACCACTTCCAACGCTCGTTTTGTCCTCATAATTGAACTGCTTCCCCATCGTGTCACACTGCATTCAGCCCGGGATCAGCAGGGCTCTGGAAGCTCTACTCTGCCAGGGGAAGGGAACAGAGTCCCTGCTGCCACGGAGAAAAGAGGCTGGGTCACAGTGACTTTGAGAGGTCAGGGAGGCCTTCCTGGAGGAAGCGCTGCACCTAGACCTTAAAGGAATCACAGGATGTGTGGAGTAAAGGCAGCATGGGAAGAGCTCTTCAGGAGTGGGGGCGCAGGGAGAAGGGATGGGGTCTTTTTTTTCTTTAGTAAGAAGCGAGGTGCTGTAGTAGTTGAGAGCTGGGTTTGGAGCCAGATGACCTGAGTTCAGTTCCCAGCTCTGCCACTTGCTACCCATTCATTTACATCTATCTAACTCTGTTTTCTCATCTAAAAAGGCAGATCATATTACCCCACTTATTTAGGGTTATTTTGAGGATTAAATAAGTGTATTTATAAAGCACTTAGCCTCCCTGGCATTTAGTTATAGCTCATTATGTGGGAAATATTATCATTATTATAATTATTTATGTTATTTTCTTCAATCAAGAGGGGGGGAAAGGGAGTAGAATTTGCTGAGCACCTACACCCTGTACCTTATATTTTTGCAAGCACACCTGTGAAATGAGCCACCTGCAACAGCACACGTTTGCTACACGCCGAGCTATCCCCAAAATTTAGTAAGTTACGACACATCCATTAATTTAGCTCAAGAGTCTATGCGTCAGCAATCTGGGCTGGGCTGGCCCTTCCCTCTGCCAGTCTCAGCTGGGATGGCTCAGGCATCGGTAGCCACTGCTGGTCAGCGTTGAGTGGCTTCCGGAGGCCAGCTGTCAGCGGCAATGAGGGAACTTCCTGGGCTTCACCACCCAACAGGCTGCTTCCCATGATGGTGTGAGCGGGGTTTCTAAGGGCAGCGAGAAAGGGCCAGTGCTACTGCGTGAGTGCTTTCCAGGTCTCTGCTGTGTCGCATTTGCTGTGGAAATGTTGCCATTGACCAAAGTAAGTCATATGGCCAAGCCCAGACTCAGAGGACAGAGAGTAGATCCTTTGAAAGGAGGAACTACATTGCAAAGTGGTTTGCGTGCAAGGATGGGGAACTCTGGGGCCATTTTTATAATCTATCATAATGTCCTATTACATTCACGTTGTATTATTTCATTTACTCGCTCATTCATTCATTCATTCATTCACCCAAACGTATTTATTGAGCACCTGCCTTGTGGTATGGCAAGAAAAGGAATCCCTAAAAAGAATGTCCTTTAGTTTTCTAACACTTTCTCTGTCACAGCACAGCCATCTGGCATTGCTCTGAGTCCGTGACATCCATAAAGACGTGAGCTGGACCCTTTTCTTGGGGAAGAGAGAGATGGAGCTAGGGGTGATCTGGAAACAGGCAAAAAAAATATTTACAAATTAAAATCAGGCGCCAATATTTCATCCCCATGAAGTCTGTTTTTCTGGGCTAACTTCTCCCTGCTGGATCTTAACCTGCAGGGTTATTACCAAGTTCTTTCCCCATCTTTCTGCTCACTGAGATTGCTGGTGAGTCCAGAGCCCCATCGAGCTTATGTTAAAATCTCTGTTAAACACATACCCACACATGTGCGCACACACCCTGGGAACATTCTAAGCTCTTCTTTTTTAAAAAAAAAAAGTTTTTATTGATTTTAGAGAGAGAGGAAGGGAGAGGATAGAGAGATAGAAACATTGCTGAGAGAGAAACATTGATTAGCTGCCTCCAGCACTCCCCCTACTGGGGATTGATCCTGAAACCCCAGCATGTGCCCTGACAGGGAATCGAACAGGTGACCTCTTGGTTCATGGGTTGATGCTCAACCACTGAGCCACACCAGCCAGGCTAAGCTCTTCTTAATTCAGTGCAGAAAAACAGTTGTGATGTGCCAGCAAGACATTGAGCCCCCTCACTGCTCACAGGGTTAGACCTGGCACAGACTGTATCCTGGAGGTAAATATTAAGAATCTTGTGCAGCAGAGAGGATCTTGTTCTATCCAAGCTGTTAATCCTCAGGGCTCTCTGGAGGGTGGTGCCGAAAACACTGGTCCAAACCTTGGGCAGAGAGAAGTGTAGAGGAGTCTTGGAGTAAGAGGTATGAAACAGGTACCAGGCTTCTGAGCTGAAGTTCAGTGTCCCTGGTATAGCTTGTTAACACATTCATTGAATCAACCAATACATTATGAGAATATGTATGCATGAAGCAGTGGGTTAGATAGTATATACAATAGTGAGCCAGATAAGCATGGTCCCTTCCCTCTGGAACTTGGAATCTAGTGGGCAGTGACCAGTGTCAAAAGAACATACTAAGCTAACACTAACCACCACTAAGTCTGTATGATTCCCTGGCAGCCCTGTGAGGTAGGGACCATTACTGTCTCCTGCTTTTATAGAAGAGAACATTGAGAGCATGAATGGCCAAGTAGCTGTCCCTAGTCACACAGCAAATGACTGAGGGTGGGGACTTGAATTAAGGCAATTTAGATCCAGAGTCAGTCTCTTGAATCACCCCCTTCCCTCTGCCCCCACAAGGTCAAGTCCCCTTGGCATGCAGTTCCCAGTTCCCTCATACTTTTCCTTAAGAGCACGCATCCCATTCTGTGGTTCTATTTTGTGTATTATTTGGTGAGGGAGCATAGCTAAATGGTCAGTCAGTTCAGGCTCCATTATGTTCCAGTAACAGACGACCTCAAAGTCCAAGTGGCTTATAACAACAAACACTTCTGAGTCAGGCGACGTGTCCAAGTGTTTCCCCGCCTTATCTTCCTCTTGCAGCGCCTTGTCAAAGCGGCCGACAGTCCCAAAGGCACGCTCGTCATCGAAAGCACAGCTCATTTGCCATGCTGTCAGCCTCCTGAATTGTTGCAGGCAACAGTTTTGCCAATGGTTTTGCTCCTGCATAAAAGAGGCCACCACCTTTCCAGCGTTCAGAGTTAGTTCCTCATCACCCACATTCCAGCCCCAAAGTCAAAGCCCCACAGTGTGAGGTTTGGCACCACTCCTCATCCAGAATCGATTTCTTCATCATTCTGCTTAGACTGATGATCCCTAAATCGCAGTGGCTTAAAACAAGTCAAGCTTATTTCTTGCTCATGCTTCATGCTCAGATGGCCCAGCTTCAGCACTGTGTCTCCTCTTTTTCGGGGACCAAAGGCGCAGCCCCCATCTGGGACACTGCCAGGCCAACCATCGTTCACATGAGAGCTCTTAAAGCTTCTGATTGGAAAGGACACCTGTCTCTCCCACTCACATATCATAGTGACAGACACGTGCCAAGACTCACACCAGCGATGAGGGGATGTGGGACGTGCAATAGCTCAGTCGGGAGGGGAGCACAGAAGGGGCCTCCTGGGACAGGCAGCGGATCAATCGCCCAGATTAGTCAGGGAGCCTGCACTGACTGTCACATCGATGCAGGCTTGGCAGCCTGTTGTGTTTGGAAAAGCGGGATGTCAGAGCACGTTTTCCTCTGTGCACTCGATATGCTCCGTCTTTGCTGTTTGTCAGGGAGTAGACCCAGCTGGCGGCAGACAAGCAGCCAGCTCTGAAGGGCTTCGAGCAGCACCTTCCAACATCGGGGCCCAAAGAGGACCCAGCAGCAGACGGCAGGTGTTTGAGGTTTCTTGAAGATAAGTTCCCGACGAACCGGGGAACTGAAATGAATGTGTCGTTTCAGGGGAGGGGTTAACAACCAGAAGAACTGAAATAAATGTGGGCAGCTTATGCTAAAAACAAAGATGAAACCTGGGGCGGTGCCTTTTGTAGACTCAAAGGGAGGGTTGGCTGGTGCAGGCAGGAGGGCGTCAGCTCCAGCTGCCTCAGCATGAAAGCTCATGGACCTTATCCAGCTGGACATGGCTGAGCTGCAGAGCGGCCTCGTCTCGTCTCTCTTGATTTCATGTTAGAAGTTCCTGGGAGGAGAGAGCCTTGGCCTCTTATAGCTCCACTCTCACCAGTGGGCGTCTAGAGTCACAGAGCACAGACTATTTGGGGCCCACCCTTGGTCAGAGCCATCCTCGGAGGGGATGGGCGTTGTTAAACATCGAAGGCCAAGTGCAATGACCTCACAGCTGCCTGCCCTAGTCCCTGGTCTGCACCCTCTCATCTTGTCCAACAGCAGCACCCATCGGTGCACACCTTCTTCCCCGTGACGAGGTCAGTTCTCAGCAGCTGGGCCCCGACCCACCACCTTGGCCATCACTGGGATTGGGCCTCCTCTGCGACCTCCCTTGGCGGCACATGTCTCTCTGGAGTAGCCGTGGCTTGGCAGAGGGCTCTGCTGGAGAGAGCTACAAAGACAAGCACCTGTGTCGGGCAGCCAGGCTGATCTTTCAGAGAGCAGGCCAAGAGCAGGACGAACGGGGTGGGGGGGTCGGGGGGGAGGGAGGCGCGGGGGGGGGGGGTGCAGATGCTGCTGCAGAGCCTAGATGAGGGCTAAGGCCCAGGCAGGGGCAATTGGGAAGCACTGACCCCTAGAGAGAGACACAGGAGGCTGCAGGAAAACAGGGCTCAGCCAGTGATCCCAGGCCAGGGCCCTTGCTCGTATCCTGAAACACGTTATCTCGCCATAACTGGAGCTTTCTCTGCAGTCCTCATCCTCTCCGCTTATACCCTAATGCTGGCTGAGGTTTACTACTCACCCTCTCCCCGGGGCTTTCCAAGGCGGTGTGAACCCCCAGCCTCACTAGCTTTCACCCCCTGAAGAAAGCACACTGGTATGTGCGTGAGTGAGGTGTTCCCTTATCTTCTAAACAAAAGCTACACACTTTCAGAGGCCCTTAAACAAAAGTTAGACTTTCCAAGACCCTTTGACTCAAAAGACTCTGAGAGCCTCTCAGATGTGCTGATGAGAGGAGGGACAGTCACAACTGAAGTCACAGCTCCTGCTTCCAGAGGATACTGTCCAAACTCTTCACATCACCCCCACACCCCGTCTTTCCACCCCCATAGTCTGCTCTAAGCCTGGCCCTGAGGCTGGTCCCTCACCCTCTGCAGGACTGTCTCCCACCACGCCGAGAGCTCCTCCAGGGAGGGCATGTCTGGCTCCTCTCTGCACCCCAATGTCCAGCTCAGGCTGCACCCTGGAGGGCACAAAGGAGTGTTTGCTGAATTAAAGTGGATCCACCACTGACCATGGGCTGAGTGCCAGTTATAAACCTCTCTCCCAAGCCTGGTGCTTAGCCTGTCTATTCCCCCACCAGGGAAATGGGCTCATGGGGGTGGGAGGTGGAGCGGAGCCCTGAGCTAGGGCCTGGTTCCACCTTTCTGCTCCTTCATAGTTACAGCAAGCAGAAAGTTTAGCAATGTTTCCAGTCCCTGTATCCACCTGGTTCTGTGGTTAGTGAACATGGATCGTTTGGGAAATAACGCCCCTTCATTCCTGATTTAGCATCAGTGCCCTGTGGCCCTCAGCATGGTAGCTAACCTCTGTCCAGGGGTCAGTGACCAGAAACCAAGCCCCTAAATCAGCCTGCCCTGACTGCAGGGGGCCCAGCAGTACCTCATTCTTGGCAAAGAGGACGAAGAGCCCTTTGCTAGCACATAATATGGGTGTCACAGCCACCACACTAATGAAATTTAATAAGCAAGGCTGTGCCCCCCCCCCCCATGCCCTCGGTCACTGTGCCCTCACCCTGCCTGCTATTTCCGTGATTCCTTATCCACAGGCCTCCTGGCCAGTCATACCTGGGACCTGGCCCAATCACCCCGCTGAACCCTCTCCGCTGGGTCTTCCCTGCCCTCCTGTGAGCACCCCTGTCCCTGCTGCCTTGTGCTTGCCCTGCAGCTCCTGTGGCCAGGCTGGGAGCTGTCAGTATATCAGTCCTCACTGCTCCTTACAGACCAGGAAACCAGGGCCCAGCGTGGCTCCCAGCCGGGAGGACAGGGTGGAGACCCACCTGACTCGGAAGCCCACCTTCTCTACTCCAGCAGGCCGCCTTGCTCCGGGACCGGCGGTTCTCAGGTGTTCCCCTCCGTCAGACTTACCGGGAGGGCCTGTTAAAGCACGGATCCCTGGACTCTCAGAGTTTCTGATTCAGTAGGTCTGTGAGGATGGGTGCACAAAGTACATTCCTAACAAGTCGCCAGGTGATACAGGCCACATTTGAGAACCATTCTCCTAACCTGTTGGTGCTTCCCAACCTGTTGGCCACCCTCATCAGAGTCATAAAAATAAATAGGGGCCCTAGCCGGCTTGGCTCAGTGGATGGAGCGTCAGCCTGTGGACTGAAGGGTCCCAGGTTCGATTCCGATCAAGGGCATATACCTTGGTTGCGGGTACATCCCCAGTAGGAGATGTGCAGGAGGCAGCCGATCAATGATTCTCTCTCATCATTGATGTTTCTCTCTCCTTCTCCCTTCCTCTCTGAAATCAATAAAGAAATATATTTTAAAAATAAATAAATAAATAAATAAATAGGGGATCCAGTTGTCCCCCCACAGTGAGAGGGAGGCTTGGAACCCAGGGGGTCCTACGTGCTGTTTCTACATTCCTCCCTAGGCTGCTCTAAGTGTCCTTCACACGGCTAGTTTCCACCTCCGCTGCATAACTGTGAAAAGCGCTGCTCTAAAACATGAGGCCTTCACCCAGGAGGGAGCGTTAAGGCTTAGTAAACCTTGGTTAGCTTATGCTCCACCAACGGAGTTTGTAAACACTCAGATGAATGGCTTTAACTTCCAGTTTCCAACTTCCACTCCCTTGCATTCTCCAGTGGCAGAGTCTGGCACTGAGGTGATGTTTGATACATGTGAGGGGAGATTCCTGTGCAAGGCCATACCTCAGTCTCCGCCAGAAGGAGGAGGGATGCTGAGGAACCTCAGCCCTGGGGGTCTGTGCCTGGCTTGGCTCTGAGGACCCGTGGGCAGAAGTGTGCATTGAAGTTGGGGCTGGGGAGCCCACTGTGGGCTACTGGCTGGCTGTCCTGCTTGGCTATTAGTCATCACTTCTGCCCCCAGCCTGAGGGAGAGGAAAATGCCTCTGGGTGTTTGTTCTTTCACCTTGCCTGTGGCTTTTCTCTTTCTCTTGTGAGCAACAGAATGAAAGGCAGAGCTGGGTTTGTAGGCCTGCCACGCGGGATGGACTGTGTGGAGAAGGCGCTGAATCGATCACTTACAGTGGAGGGGGAGCTGTGGGGTTGGGGACGTGGTTTTCCTGCCCAGGGGTCTGTAAAATATCCACGGGCAGGGTAACACCCGCCCTCCGCCTCTGACGTGAGTTACAGGAAGGATGCTGCTCTTAGCACTTGGTACCGCCGTGTGTTATGGGCCTGTGAGTCCAAGTCCCCTCCGGCCCACTGCTGCTCCCTCAGCGCAGGCCCCTCATGGCCCAAAGGGATCTCTGAAGCTTCCAAGCCAGCCTCCAGCCTCTCGCTCCAGCCTGCCGGGCTAGACTGGGAGTGACCCGAGCGAGGGAGGCAAATGAGGCGAGAGGTCACGCGTGGCTCTGGAGTCACACGGCCTCGTTTGAATCTCCGCCATCGTCCTCCGCCGTGCCACACTGGACAGGCTCCTTAGTTCGCTGTGCCTCGGTGTCCTCACCCACAGGATGCGGGTAGCAGTAGCGCCCATCTCCTGGAGTTACTCTTAGGATTCCCCGGGATAAAGCACATAATTGTGTTATATCTGGCTCATAGTAGGAGCTAAATGTTTCCGCTTTTATTGTTCGCAGTGTAAGGCAGGGCTTCTCAAGCTCAGCACTACTGACATTTCAGACTCGGTAACTCTTGGCTGTGAGAGCCGATCTGTGCATTGTAGGATGCTCTGCAGCAGCCCTGGCCTCCACCCACTCGATGCCAGTAGCAGCCGGTCCCCCGCCCCCACCAGGACAGTCAAAAATGTCTCCAGGCATTGTCAGATCCCCCTGATGGGCAAAACTGCCCCTGTTGACAGCCACAGTTCTGAGTCGTTTCTTCCCGACACCTTCCAGGCTCTGAGAACACAGCAGCGCCTGCTGGGCCTGTGGGGGCTACTGTGGGACATCTGCACTGAACTGTTCCCCTCTTTTATGTGAGGTTCAGTCCACCGCTGGCTGGGCCCCTGAGGCGTCCCGGTAACGCCCTGAGCGAATCCTCTGCCGGTTCTCCCTGTGATCCGCCTGTTTGCCGGTTGCACCACTCGGGATGCACTTCATTGCTGGCTTTTTAAGTAACAGCTGTCTGTTTCTGTTATGATTTTCCCAGACGCTGGAGCAATAAGCAGCTCTGATGACAGCCGGGCCGGCAGTAAGTGCACGCGTCTCTCAGGCATCTCCCCCAAGCGCTGCAGAGCCACTAAGTGGGTAGAACTGATTTCAGCTGTTGCCTGGGCGGCCGCTGTGTCTGTGGAGCCTGCCCTGGAGACCAGAGCCGGGCCCGAAGGACAGGGGTGGAGGAGAGGGGGGTAGTGACTGGCTCCCTGGCTTTCCTTGCCTTGCTCCTGAGCCTCAGGAAACCTGGATCCTGGCACGCCAGCTGATTCAGAGCTACACTCTGTCCCGAGAGAGCACGGTGCATTCAATCCAAGGAGAGAAATAGCTGTGCGTCTTTGGGAGGAAGCCCAGGCGGCAGGCTGAGCCTCCACCCCCCAACACACACACACACACACACACACACACACACACACACACACACACACTTTTGCATATCCAGGGAAGGCTCTGGAGGTGCTGAGTTTTCATTTCTGTTCTCGTGGTAGCAAGAGTCAGGGTAGGCGAGTGGAAGAAGAAGGGACGATTCTTATATTAGTGTGATTAGGGCTGTTATTTCCTGATATGTTAGTTTCCCCACCTTGGCCGTTGATCTTCCAGGACAGGAGGGGTCATAGCTTTCTCGCCTCATTTTTCAGAACCACGTTAGAGGTTGTTTGTTGTTGGATGGATGGGTGGATGACTGGGTGAGATGCTTAACTGCATCTGTTTAATTGCCCAAATCTTATCAGTTATCAAATTCTCCCTCAACTCCAGTCCCCTGGAGGGCGCAGCAGGTCATCAACTTTGCTTGATGGGCAACTGGAAATCCAGGCCCCACAGGGATGGTGTCAGGATGCTCAGGCGGAGCCCACTTCCTACCCAGTTTAGGTGCTGAATCGTCTCCCTGGCCTCGGCGTTCTGGTCCCGTTTCCACATGAAGCCGTGCATTCTGCACTTGGCCTCTGCTCAGAACTTGGTCACCCTGGCCCCTCGCCGCTGTTATGGGAAGAATCAGTAAACTTTAGTAGTTTCCCCATCTATGTCTATGGACTCGCCAAGCCTGATAACTTGTAAGATTACCTTGGAGAGCAGATCCTTTCTGTACTAAGGTCTTCCTTCTATCCCTCCAGACCCACTCTCCACCCGTCTCCTCCCCCTCTGAGAGCCGACTTTACGGAGTGTTTAGGTGGGCGCCCATGTTCTCCGGCTTCCAGATGGGTTCTGCCAATGGGCAGGCCCAGCAGAAGAATGGAAAGAGGACGGGAGGGTGAAGTCGGGGTATTTATTCACCACCACTCACTGTTACCCCCAAACCTTCCTTCCTGAATCTTCTCTCAAGTCAACCTTCTCTACATAACTTTTCTCTTCTAGGTTCTGATAACTTCTCTCTCCTCTCCTCCGTTTGGGCCTAGGAGTGATAACAGCTCCATGTTACCATCCTCAGGGAACTACACTATCCCTGTGGTGCCCTTGTATCCACCCACGCCATTGAGAACTGTGCCTTCATTACATTATATCTGTGGCAGTTCCTCTGTTGAGTGTACCATCTGTTCCTGCTGGGACCTTGATTTATACCCTGGCCCGAGCTTCTTCTTAGGTCTGAAGTGACCCTGCCTGTCTCTCCACCCCCTCCCTGGACTTCCAGGCATCAGGCAAGTGTGGTCCTGAAGAACCTCCCCTTACTTTCCCTCCTTACATGCACTGCCCGCCTCGCCCCATGGTCCCTTTCATTCCCTGCACTCAGGTTTTAAAAATCTATTAACCACCTCCTTTAACTAAAGCAAGAACTACTTCATTTTGCCATTGGGAATGAGTCAAAAATGTTTACCAGTGAGAATTTTGAATAGATCACTATAATAAGAGGGCCCACCCTGAATTCTAACCTAAAGCAAAGAAATGTGGTATCTGGATTTGCCCAGAGGTCTAACCATAGGTGGGGTGTCACTTCCTTTAGGAGTGTGAAGAAAGGGGCTCACAGAGCCCTGTGACTGCCCACTGAGAGCCCTGGTTGGGAGCCACTGCTCGGGGAAGGCCAGGACTCATGTCCTTTCTTCTCTACCAGGGTCAGCAAATGACAGAGCACGGGACAGCCCTGTTTTTGTAAGGAAAGCATCACCGGAATGCAGCCACTGGTTCCTGTGTTACCTGTGGCTGTGTCCATGCTTCAGTGGCAGCATTGGGTTGACGGGGATGGCAGGGCCCTCTGTGCAGAAACAGTTAACACAGCAGTGACTCTGGCCCTTATAAGGCTGGCCCTTGACTGGCGTCCGAGAACTTAGATTTCAGGAGGGTTCCCACCATTCCCACTCCACTACGAGTAGCTCACGGTGCCTACACTTGTTGTATAAACCGTATGGTTTATGCTAAATACCTGCTTTCCTTCTGGAAGTCCAGAACTTTCTTACATACCAGGCAGAGGCTGCCTATGTGAAGAGCCCCCCAAAAAGCCCCTGGGGGCTTGGTCTGTAAGAGCACTTCACACGGGCTGTCTCAGCTCCTTGTGGCGGAATTCTGTGCATCCTCTGTGACCTCTGAGAGAGAACCTTGGAAGCTTGGACCTGGTTTCCCCAGACTTCACCCCATGTGCCCTTTCCCTTCGCTGATTTGATCTGTATCCTTTCACTGTGATAAATCGTAGCCGTGAGTACAGCCACGTGGTGAGTCCTGTGAGTCAGTGAATCACTGAACCTGGGGCTGGTCTTGGGGACCTCTCCATACTCCTGCAAAGCCAGAAATATTTGCCATCTGGCCCTTTAAGAAAAAGTTTGTCAACTCCTGCTGCGCACAGTCCTAGGATGGATGGAAGTTACCTGTTGTATATCTCCTATCCCCCAGACTCCAAACCCCCTAATAGTGTCCAGGTTTCCTGCTCTCTAACTACTGGCCACACACAGTATCTTGCATAAAGTATTTATGGAGGGAGAAGTCAGCAAGCCTGTAAATAATGGATTTAAGAAGTGCTTTTTAAACGGTGGGTGGTGAAATCGGTTTAAAAGGTTTGACCAATGCTTTTCAATGGAAGAATAGAATAGAAAGCATTTGCATTTAGGGAGGCTAAGTTTCACTTCTTGAAAAGTTTGTTTCAATTGTACATGTGGACCAGATGCTGTGCTGGATCGCAATGTCAAAGGGAGTCGTCTAGTCAATTGCAATAGAAAACATATGAAGGTCATTGGATTATAATCCCTTCGCCAGATGCTTGGGGAGACACCCTGCTAACCCTCCCCATCTCTTTGGTCGTCAGCATGTAACCTCCTTCTCCCCCACCCCCAGAACGTGTACTACACAAGCAGTCAGCAGATCCATGTGGGCGTCCTGAGCCCCACAGTTGACGACGATGACAACCGGTGCCTGGTGGACGTCAACAGCCGGCCGCGGCTCATCGAGTGCAGTTACGCCAAAGCCAAGAGGATGAAGCTTCACTGGCAGTTCTCTCAGGTAACAGCCCAGCCGGAGGCAGAGCAAAGGGAATGGAGAGGGGCCCAGGGGCCAGGGAGGGTCTGGGAGGAGAGGGACACTGTGGCTAGAGGGAGGTGTGACTCCAGGCAACTCTCGGGATTTATTGAGCACTTACTATATGCCAGCACTTACTATGTGCTATGTGCCTTACTTACATACATCAGTTCATTGCGTTGTTATTATTAGATTGTCATTGTTGCTGTTTTATTATAATTTTATTTAAGTTTTTGATGTAAGGAAGCAGGCTCAGAGTTGGGAGTCACCTGTACAAAGTCACACATTAAGAGTAGGGCTGGGCGGAACCAGTTTGGCTCAGTGGATAGAGTGTCTGCCTGTGGACTCAAGGGTCCCAGGTTCGATTCCGGTCAAGGGCATATGCCTTGGTTGCGGGCACATCCCCAATTGGAGGGCGTGCAGGAGGCAGCTGATCGATCTCTCTCATCGATATTTCTAACTCTCTGTCCCTCTCCGTTCTTCTCTGTAAAAAAATCAAAAATATATATTTATTTTTTTTAAAAAAAAGAGTAGGGCTGGGATTTAAACTTGGGTTTCTCTGCTTTAAACCCTCGAATTTCTTCTACACAAGCTCATTCTCAGGACAGGAAGCCCAGCCTCCCAGGTATAGACAGTGCTGGGACCCTTCTGATCTATGACCCCTCTGCCTGCCTTCCTCCCAGTAGGGGTCGCTCTAGGGGATGAGGTTACCACACAGGGCAGTGTCTTGGGACATTTTGTAAAGGGCAGTCTGCCTTGACTCACTGAGAGAGGAGGCAGGCGAGAGGAGCCGGGATTTCCTGGAATGGTCCCCGGAGGTCATGGCCCAGCCAGGCACCTGCCACTCGGGGACTTTGTGTCAGCCGGATACGAGGGTTCTTGAACTAAAGTAAGTTCCCTGGCCCCTTCAGAGGCCTTGCTCCTCCGAGGACTCTGGAATCACCAGGAAAACAGAGCTTTATCTGTGCAGCCCGGGCCTCTCTGTGTCCAGCCTCATGCAGTTCGATGTTGATAAGCATGGCAACTCCATCTCAAAGGTGACACTGAGATTAAATGACCTGGCCAAGATTGCACACCCCAAGCACGGCCGAGCTGAAGTTCCAACAGGCCGGCTGAATCTGACCCCAGGCTGCTTCAATATCCCAGCCCCCCAGGGCAGGCCCATCTGCCTCCTTTTCAGCCCTCGAAGACAGACGGCCTTCCCACATATGCTTCAAGGTTGTGGATGGATGGCTCAGCTCATCTGTGCAGATCTGAATGCCTTGGTGCCCCTCACTAACCTTCCATCTCATCTCTCCATCTGTGATTAGGACAGAGAAAGGAACAAAACAATGGGTGTCCTCGAAACAGACCCTCCAAAATCCAGCTCCTTCCTTCCCTCATCTCTGCACATGGCATTGAACAGGGAGCCCAGCACGATTCCTGCTCGAAGGGACACAGTGAGCAACAAAGCAGGCCACGTTGGCACGTGGGGACGGGGCAGCCTTCGGCCACTTAGGCGTCTAATTGAAACTCCCAGAATGCTTTGATCCTTCTACCAAGGAAACTGTTTGAAAATGATATTTTTAAATCCCTATTTGCAAATCCAGAGAGCTACTCTTACTTGATATTTTGAAATTAACATTTGTGAAATTTTTGTTTAAAGCAAAATGATCAATATTTATCAAGCGACCTGGAATCTCTCCCCAAGCCCACATTGGTTAGGAGCTGCTCTTGACAAGGCCAGAGGATGCTGGGAGACTCTTAAATAACTAAAGTTGTGTTCTTAGACATATTTTCTTGCAACAGGTTTTAATCTTTGCAAATTTCATGGGGAACCTACCAACTAGAATTTTCCAGTGCAGAAGTTGGGCTGAAAGGAGCTTTTAATGGTGCGTTTTAAATCTCCTTTCTGGTTGCACAGCCTGCATTATTTACTCCCCTGAGGGCTGCATTTAAACTCCACAGACACTCAGGCTGAATTAATTTCAAAATAATCTAGTGCGGTTCTCCCCCAGTCGCCTACAAAGAAGATAGGCATTTGCATATCTTAGTGTTCCATCTCATACCCTGACTTTCTGTTTAATGCCTTTCCTCTAACTCTGAGAAGCCCTTCTGAATTTCCAATGCTTATGGGGTGAACCGGGACAGCGCTCGATTCTGACACTGAGAAACCAGGTTTGACGAAAACATCTCTTGGCAACACGGACGCACACGGCTCTAAGGAACAATTTCCCAATAATGAACATTCTTTCCTTCAGTCGTTCATCAAACATTTATGAAGCACAGGGGTCTGGGCAAGAGGGATGCAGATGTGAGTCAAACAGGGCCTCTACTCGGAGGAGCTCCTGGGCATGTAAACACACCACACTGGGTGATGAGAGCCGAAAGGAGGGGGAGGGTGTTCTGGGACCCCAGGCTGACAGAACTCAGGGAACATTCGAGGCTTGTTTGATCTAGATCTTGGAAGTTGTAGGACAGTTCCCAGGTGTAGAAAGAGAGAAGAACATTCCATGTAGAGGCTCAGCCTGGGCAAAGGCAAGAAAAAGCAGAGCACACTTGAGAAATGGAAATCAGGTTTGGTGTGGGTGGGGTTTAGAATTTTCCACGGGGCATAAGAGAGATGAGACTTAAGAGTAAGTGTGAGCAGATAATGGTGGTCACCGGAAGCCACGCTAAGAAGTTTAGATTTCACCTTAAAAGCAAAGGGAGAAACTAAGGGAGATTCTTAAGCAACAGATTGTGGTGATGGGGTCTGAGTCCCTCCGGCAGCAGAGTACAAGTGGGACGGAAGAAAAGGGGCTGCAGACAGGCAAGCAGGGTAAGGGGCTGCTCCATTCTCCCTGTGAGAGAAGAGGTGACTTGGCTGCCTGGGGCCAGGCAGCTGCTGGGAGGACTTGGAGTGTCACTTTAAGTCTATTGGCAGTAGTGATGGGTTAAGTGGAGGTAGTTGTGAAGGGAGTTTATTAATCCAAGACCACCCCAGGACAGCTTCCTCATAGTCAGGGTTGTCCTGACATGAGGTTGGTAGTTCAGAGAAGAGGTGGGCTCAGGGAACACTGGGCAGGCCATCTGAGGCTATACAGCTCTAAACGGAACTGGACTGGATGGTCGTAAGGGCTTGCCACCCCTGAAATTCTGCCATTCTAAGCTGAAATTAGACAGCAGTCCTGAGAGGGCTTTCCCCCTAGAAGCCCCACTGGGCCTGCCTTAGAAAAGCAGCATGAATTTGAAAATTAGCTGAGTTCTTGTTTGAGGGTCATATTTACCCCACTTTATGGAATCATTTGTTATTTCACTCCCTGCCCCTGTCTTCTGTCAGCCGGTAGACTGAAGGTCAGGGCTGTCTTCCACTTTCAGAATCTCCAATCCCTCTTGAGAAGCGTGAGACAGAGCAGACATCCAGTGTGCTATTGATCGAAGGAAGGAGTCCCTGATTTAACAACTCACAAATATTAATTAAAGGTTTCTGATGTGCTAGGAGCTAGGTTTGGGGAGACCCAAAGATGAACAAAATCCTTCAATGGTCCTCCTTGCATGCATGCATGCTAAAAATAAAAAATAAATAAAAAACAATAAGACTGGCCGAAACCGGTTTGGCTCATTGGATAGAGCGTCGGCCTGCGGACTGAAGGGTCCCAGGTTCGATTCCAGTCAAGGGCATGTACCTGGGTTGCGGGCACATCCCCAGTGGGAGATGTGCAGGAGGCAGCTGATCGATGTTTCTCTCTCATCGATGTTTCTAACTTTCTATCTCTCTCCCTTCCTCTCTGTGAAAAATCAATAAAATATATTTTAAAAAAAACAAAACAAAACAATAAGACTGTACTTCCAGGACATTTCAATGTAATAGTCAAAGCGCCCTGCTCAGTTGGAAATCCCTAGTTCCTACAGAAAACAACTGCATGCGCTAAGTGGGGTGCGCAAAGTCACAGGGCCAATGTGCACTTCTCCCTCTACTGTAACTCCAGATGGAGGGAGGCGGGGAGGTGGAGATGTTTTATACTAAAACTAGAGGCCCAGTGCACAAAATGTTTGCATCGGTAGGGTCCCTAGCTGCTATCAGTCAGTACTCCCTCTCTCTCCCCGGCCAGCCCCGCCTGTCGTCGAACTCCTGGATGAACTCCCCATGGAGGAGACAATTTGCATACTATGCTTTTATTATATGGGACAAGTGTGTGCATGGTATGGAGTACACATTTGTATGAAGATCTTTTAAAACAGGAGGCTTTGATGAATCGTCAAGTACTCAGACTGTAGTTCATGCTGCCCCCCAGACTGGGGTGTGCCGCCACTCCCGTTGGCTGCCAGGTTCTTTGGTGAAAACATTAGCAGGGCCCATCTGGGAAACAAGGGCACACACATCAGTGTTCCATCGGTGGCCGTCCCCACACCTCCGCCCTGTGCTGCCTCCTTCTCAGTGCAGCGTGTATGCATTTTCTAAATGAGGACCATCCAGGACAACAAGAGGTTTCTATTAACGCCAGGAGAGAAGAGAGTTTCCAGAGTATGAGGAGACCGACTGGAGGAGTGCTGAGCACAGAGCCAAGCCCGCCTGTCCAGGGACAATCAGCTCTGATTGGTGGGGTCCAATTTGATAAATTGATGCAAGATGAGTAACCCACTCAGAACAGAACCTGTCTGCAGAGCACATTTCCCAGGGAGCACCGCTAATTCTGCCAAAGAATTTCCCAACACAAGGGAGGAGGAGCTCTGACTTTCTCCCGCTCCAGCCCCCATGCTCTGCCAGGAAGTCCAACTTTGAGAACCTTTTGTGCTGAGCAGAAAGACTCTGGTCGGGTATTTCATTGTGGCTTTGGAATAAAACAGCTTTTCATTTCCATGTCACATGAAGGGGCAAGTGTGGAACTGTCCAGTTTGGAGACTGGCAAAGCTCTGTTCAGGCCCTGGCTGTTTCCTTAGTTATCGTTAGCGGATGGTAGTCAGCACCCCTTTTTCCCCCGGCTCACCCCACAGAGATCAGGAGCCAGGACCAGGTGTGATGGCTCACTCCCCACTACGCAGACCTCAGGGAGGTTTGGAAATGTATTTATCAAGCATTTCTATGGTGCTTACTATGTGCCTGGTACTATTGTAACTGATTTATAAAGATTACTTGGTCCCCATGATAATGTCATTAGGTACTTTAATTATCCTCATTCTACAGATGAGGAAACCGAGGCCCAGAAGAATTGAATAATTTGTCCAAAGTCAAATCTGGGAATTCTGTCCAGTTTGGAGCCCACACTGCCTTGGTCTCACCTCTGGAAAGCCAGTGGATGGCAGCTATGGCAGCTCCGGGCTGGGTCTCCCTGCCAAGCCACGTCGCGGTGCTCCTGAACTGGCTGGATTCCCGCCTCCTTAGCACACTCCCTCCTGCCATCCCGCTGTCTTCATTCCACCCCCCCCCCCCACCACCACCACCACCACCACCTCTGCCTTTCCTTTCACACTTGACATTGCCCTTGCTCCATCCTCAGTCCCCTGGAGCTTCACCACAAATCCCAGGCCCGTCTCCCTCGGCCACCAAGTCTCCTTGAAGAAAGACAAACACCAAAGAGCTTATTGAGTCAATGCAGCGTTGGCTATTCATGGCACAGAGAGACCCCTTTCCCCTACAAAATGGCTTAATCTCAGGTGTCTGTAACCAGCACTAACATCGCACCTATGCTTTCAAGTATTTGATTACTGATTATAAACTGCTTAACCTGGAAACTCCTGCGCTCACTGAGCTTAAAGCCAAAGCCCCGCCGGGCCACTTGCCCCTGGAAAATTAATTAGAAAGGAGAGTGGAAGGGGTGCTCTGAAATAAACAGAGCATACAGGATGCAGTCCATACACAACCTCCTGGCGATCACAACCGTGAGACCTGGGTGAGCACAGGCCAGACGCTCCAAATGCCGCTCCTCAGGGAGGCCAGTGCCAGCAACCAGCTGGGCCCAGCCCTTTCCCTGGACAAGGTGATGGTGTTTGAGGTCCCCTCTGTGATCCCCGGACCAGCACCACCACCAGCAGCATTTTGAGCCTCATTGGAGACCTACTGGATCAGAAAAGTGGAGCCCAGTGATCTATGGTTTAACAAGCCCTTCAGGAGCTCTGTCTAATCCATCTACCCAGCCTATAGCTCCAGGGGGAGCCAGGATGCTTAGTCTGGTGCTAGCTGTTCCACCCCGAGCTGCCACAGACACACACCTGGGGAAACTGAGGCAGGGAGGAAGGGCCACTCGATCTGGGGTCAGCTCCTCAATCCCTCAGCCCCAGGGACTGATGGACAACCATAGGTCTGCATGTGCCTGTGGACATGGTCAGTGCCCCACGTGGAGACAGGGTCAGTGCCCCAGTGCTCTGGCTCCTTTTGCAAAAGACTGAAGCCCAGACCAGCACTTAGCCAAGGCCACGGCCAGGGAGAGCCAGAGGCAGGGCTGGGAGCAGGGGCCCGTGTCCTTGGGTTCCGCTCCCACCGCCTCTCATGCCCTTGCTAGTCACCACTCCAGCGAGGCCCAGAGGAGAAGGCACCAAGCTGGGGGCTGGGCACCCAGCTCCAGGGATTATTATTAGGCTTCTTAAGTCTGTACATTCAACTTTCGATTTTTTTAATGCTGTTTCCATATTTAATTTGGTTCCTTTTCCAATTAAGCTCTCTGTGTGCCACAGCATCTCTCCTGCCAGGTTTAATTGCCCTTATTTAAATTCTTTAATTAAAAGTATTATGTGTTTCCAGATCCTGTAGTTGTAAGTATTACACAAATAATTTAGATGACTGGACTAGTAAACCAAGTGACTGCACCCTCCGCAGGGGGCGGGGCCAGGCAGGGGTTCTACATCAAGCCTCAGCCCCCCAGAGCCCTGGGTCTGGCCCAGAGGCTGCTGGCTGGCCCTGGGTGTGAGGACAAGAGCCTGCTAACAGGTCCCTGCTTTCTTCCTCCCTCCAACGCTTAATGCTCAACACAGCAGAGTGACATGGTTACCATGTCAGTCCTACTCTGCAGTGGCTGGCCCTGTCACCAGGTAAAATGCCAAAGTGCATTCTGTGGCTCTAAGGCCCCACACAACCTGCCCCACACTCACCTCCTGGGCCTCATCTCCTACGCCTACCCCCTGAGCTGGGGCGTCTGTGCTGTTCTCCAAACACACCAGGCCTCTGCCTGAGCGGGAGCTTTGCTCTGGGCCCTGGGACTCTCCCCAGATATCCCCTGGGCTAACTCCTCTCATTCACATCTTGCTCATATCTCCCTCTGACCACCTCTTACCATTGCAGCCTGCCTCACCACCATGCCCGAACCCTCTCACCCGGCTTGTCTTGGTCCATTCAGACTGCTATAACAAAACGACCATAGACTGGGTGGCTTAAACAACAAACATTTATTTTGAAGGCTGGGAAGTCCAAGGTCAAGGTGCCAGCAAATGCAGTGTCTGGTGAGAACCCTCTTTCCAGTTTGCATATGGCAGCCTTCTCACTGTCCTCACATGGGGGCGGGGGGCGGGGGGAAAGGTGAGAGAGAGAGAGGTCATCCCTCTCTCGTGTCTCTTCATATAATCCCATTCATGAGGATTCCATGCCCACCTCCAAATACCATCACATAGGGGATTGGGCCTTCAACATGAATTTTAGGGGCACAAACATGCACACACACTGCTCTACATTTTTGTGCAGCCTATCACCTTCTAACACACTATAGAATTTATCGTTTGCTCCTCCTCCTAGAATAGTCTTCACTAAGATAAGGATTATTTCTTGTTTGGTCACTGATGTTCCTGACACACAGTAGGTATTCATTAAATATCAGATGGATGGATGGATGGATGGATGGATGGATGGATGGATGGATGGGTGGATGGATGGATGGATGGATGGGTGGATGGATGGATGGATGGGTGGATGGGTGGATGAATAGATGGATGGATGGATAAAACATGTCTCTGCAGAGAGTCTTCGAAAGAACTAGATCAAACTGGCTCTTCAGAGCCTCTTGGAGGTGATTTTCCTCTCTGGTCAAGAAGACCCCAGGTGTTGGGGCACGAACAGCTGTCAGTCTAGTCCACTCCCTTGAGATAGGCAGGGGGTGGAATAAATTGTGGGTGGACTGGCCACTTGTTCTGGTGGGGAACAGTAAAGGGGACTGGCTCCCGGGATCCCCGCCTAACTCTGCCACTGCCTGACCATGTGATCCTGGGCAAGTCTCCTGACCTCTCTGAGCCTCAGTCTCCAATTCTATAAAATGGTGATAATTAGCATCTCCACCTCTCAGGGTTATTGTGAGGAATACGTGAGATCGGGCATGTAAAGCATTTGATACAGTGCTGGGCATGTGGTCGATAGTGTTAACTGTTGTTACTTTTATCCCAGGTGCAAAGCCTGCAGGTAGAGGTGCAGTTGGTAGCAACACCAGGCTGCTCCCAAGGGGGCTGAACTCACCAGGAAGGGACTGAGTGGAGGAGGAGAAGGCTCCTTTCCAATGGCGGTGAATGGAACTTGCCCAGAGAGAGGCAAGACCCCAGAGTTTATTCAGTGAGAGAGGTCAAGGTCTGAGAAGGAAGACAGGAGGGAAAAAGCGCCAGGGGCCAGTGCTAGCTCTAGCACCAAGGGGTGGCCTGGCCCTTCTCCCCCTACTCCAGATGCCTTTCCAAGACTCATGCCTGGGCTCTGCTCATTGGGACCTGGCTACTCCATTATACAAGATTCTCCTTTCGGAGCCTCCAGACAGGGAGCTCTCCTTGGCCTCACACTCTGCCCTCCCTGCAGCCCCACACACTCTCACAGAGGCTGTGCTTCTCCACACCCCACCCTGCTCTTGGCCTCACTCCATTTCTTCCACATTCTTCCCAGAGGCCACCCTGGCTGTTTCTGCCCCAGGGTCACCACACTTCCTGTCTCTAGGGTGCCGAGGGCATGACTGGGCCAGGGTAGGGCCTGGGAAATGTCATAGTTGAATCTCCGAAGGAACACTTTACTTCTCAGAGACTGCCCCTGTCTTCCTCTCTCAGCCTTGGCACGGTGCCCTGCAGAAGGCTCAGAATGTTCCTGAGTGGCTGGTGGGAAAGGAGGCGGCCGCGGCCATCTGTCTGGGACCAGTTCCTCCAAGCTTCCGTGGCCCAGGGTTTGCTGAAGCAGCCTGGCCCAGCCCCTGAGGACATGCTGAGCAGTCAAAATCTCCAGTGGAATGGAAGGTCACTTGGTCTTGCCCCATCTGCTTGCTGTGCACTTTTTCTGGATCCCCCACCTGATTCTATGAACAGCCTCATATCCGTTTGTTGTTTGTAGCTGATAAAGGGATTTCCCATCTGTCCTGCTCATCCTCCAGTAATCAGGACAGAAGTGATCATCTGACCCTAGAGATAATGGAACCAGAAGAGTGGGCGGCTGCCCAGGGCCACACAGCTGACCACCAGAAAAGAAGCATGCTAGTTCAGCACTCTCCCCTTTCCATCTCACCCCCTGGAGTGGCAAACCCCCAGCAGATGTGGTGAATAAGAGAGCTGGCTGGTTTCATCCAGCCCTACCTGCGCTGCACTCCCAGCAGTGGGTAGGACCACCGGGCTGGCCGGATGTTGGAGTGTCAGGAGAAGCTGGGTACAGTTCCACTGGAGAAGCACCAGCCACATGACCCAGCCTGTGGGTGGGCAGCAGATGTGCTTGGTCTGGAGGCTGAGATTTTACACAGAAGCCATAGAAACTGGGCCAGGCAGAGCCATGGGCTGGCCTTGTTTGGAGCAAATGTCACAGGGATACCTCTGTGTCCAAAAGTCCAGCCGTTGAGGGATAGGATGGGGCCTCTGAGAGGACAACTTGAGGATGTCTGCCACAGTCCCAGCATGGTTCATGGTTCGGGACTGTGGTGTGGCCACCAACAGTGCCCATTCCTTGGCTGTGTTGCAAGGGCCTATTTATTGTTCAGTGGAAATGAGGTGGTTTGTGCTCTGTGATCAGTTCTGAGTGACACAAAACAAAAGGAGAGCAACCAGAATGGGGAGAGTATACAAAATTCTTCCATAAGAAACTCAACGTGGGAAAGCATAGAACTGGGGGACATGGGCCTTACCTTCCCCTGTCAGAAGGGAAGAAGTGGAGAAGCAGGAGCTGACCCAAGTGTGGGACCCCAAGGGGTGTTCTGGGTTCCCTTGCTGGATGCCCCTGGTCTTAGTTCAACAGGAGGAGAATTCCCCCAGGAGGAGCCACTGCGGAAAGAAAGTGCTGGTTCGGGGGCTATCCCTGCAGGTGGACATGCAGAGCTAAAGGGCCCGAGGCCCAAGTGCAGAGCCATTCAAGTTGCAGATGAGAACAAGAGGATCAGCTTCAAAGTTCCTTCCCACATGAGTCCTTTCTGAGCCCCTGTCTCATGGCCACTGTCCTGTCCTGTCAGGACATGACCTGTGGGTTTCTTTCTGGCTGTGCCTGGGGAGGGGGGATCCATGAGGTCCCTATTTCAGTTCCCCCTTTGTTCTGATGTCTGTGATCCTAGGGGCAGTGAGTCATTGCTCTCCTCAGAGGAGGTGCTGGCGGGGCTGGGCTGCTTCACTCACTCAAATGCTTCTGAAGAGGTTTGCTGTCTACAAGGCCATCTCCCACACACCAGACCTTGGGAAGTTCCACACCCGCTCCTGACACACACACACACACACACACACACACACACACACACACACTTAACACGGGCTTCACCATCTGGCTTCTCACTCCCCTGCCTCCTTCACACTCGGCTCAAAGTCCCTCCTGGGAGCTGGAATTTTGTTTTAATTTTTTTTAACTGAAGAACAGCACATACACACAGAAACATGCAAATATACGTACAAAAATAAATGCTCAACTTATTTAAAACCAAGTAAATGCCTATGCAAGCACCACCCTGGTCAGAAAGAGCACCCCACCAGCACCCCAGAAGCCCCCTTCTTGCTTCCTGTCATTCGCCACCCCCTTCACCCCAAAGGTAACCCCACCCTGACTTGAACACTGTGGTTTTATTTTGCCTGCTCAGGAAGTTTATAGAAAGGATTATGTATATATTCTGCCTGATTTCCTTTGCTAACATTGTACTTTGGAAATTCACCCCTCTTGAGCAGAGAGCCAGTGTGTCCGTTTTTGATGCTGCATAGTATTCCTTTATGTGAGTCACCGCTGTTTTCTATCCGCCCTCCTATTGATGGATGCTTGGGTTGTTTCCAGGCTGGAGCTTTTACAAATCATGTTTCAGAAGGCCCCTGGGTACCTGTCTGTGGTGCACACCTTCTGCTAGTTGTATAGCTATAGGTACAGCTGTTGGGTTGCAGGGAAGTGCCTGTTCAGCTGGGGCAGATACTGCCAGTTTTCTCAGTGGTTGTGAGAACTGAGTCTCGATGTGCTCTTGAGATGTCAGTTGTTGCCAGGGGGATGGTGGTGGCAGACTGGGGATGACTTCCAGAAAGGACTTCCGTCTCCCTCGCTCACAGTGGGCTGTTCTCTGGGATGGGCATGGGTGCAGCTGGGGGTGGGCTCAGAGTCTCCCTCTCTTTGCTGCCAGGCCTGCCAGGGCGAACCTGAGCATGGTCACCCCGTCCTGTGACCGATTCCCTTCTTACCTATATAAGTCATGACAGCCAGATTAATGATCACCTGTCGTGTTCCATCCAAGCTTTTTGCTGGATGTTGAGGGGACAGAAATTGATAAAACATAGAACTCTCAGTCCATTGGGGGAAAAGATAAGTAAATAAGAACTTTTACTGTCCTTCAATAAGTGCTGAGCGGGGAAAAAGCACGGGATGGAGAACACCGCGCCAGCTGGGGAACTGGAGGGGAGGAGGAGGCAGGAGCTGGTGGAAGGTGAGAAGCCTCTGGAGGAAGGAGCAGGCGCCGAGCCTTCAGTGACTATGGCTTAGCCTGAAGCAGAGCATGGAGAGGACGCCAGGCACAGGGACAGCTTGTTCAACGTCTAGGAATCCTGAGAAAATGTAAATGCATTCAGCAAACTACACAGAGTTTGGTATCACTGCAGTTCAAGGTGTGCAAGTTGAGGGGGACCAGGCCAGAGAGAGACACAGCACCACACCATGAGCATGCGCTACAGAGCTGGGCTCTGTCTTCCAGGCCAGATACGCATCTGAAAGGATCACTACTCCCTGCCTCCTGAAGTGGGAAGGGGATCAGTGAGGAGGCTGATGCAGTTGTCAGGGGAGAGAAGATGGTGGCCTGAATCAGGGCAAGTACGAAGGGATAGTGATAAGGAGACAGTCACAAGGCCTGAAGGAGGTGGAATTGACAGGAATCGGTGCCTAATGAGATGCTGGGGAGAGGTGGACATATACTGAAAATGCCCAGCCTTCCCACAACGATGCCTGGTTATGGCTGAGATGGGAAACACAGTAGGTTCTGGGGAAAAGGTGAGTTTTAGCATATAATCAAGTAGCATTAAGCTACAAGGTGCCCACTTACCCAGCCCAAGCAATTCCACTCATTTGGGACGCCAAAGCCCAGCTGAGCACATTTTCAGTAAAACTCAGAGATACTCAAAATGCTGACACTCAGCCACATAGCCAGCAGCCCCAGGGTGTTTGGGGTATAAACTGAGTGTGCATGGCTACAGAACATTCCAGAACACCAGCAGCATGGGGAGACGATGCCTATCCAGGGGTGAGGGAGCCCAGTGGCCTTATAGTCAGAATCCAGGAGCCTGAACTTGGTTGAGACCAGCACTGATGGCTCTAGAGGTCCAGTTGGGAGCACAGACCCTAAAAGCAGGAGGTCTGGTGATACTGAAATTCAGGCCAATCACGGGGTGGTCCCAAGGAGCTAGGCTTTTCAGAGCAGGGGCCCAGCCTATGGTTATGGAGAATAGGGCTTAGTCCCCCAGAGAGGAGCCGTAGGAGCAACCCAGCATGCTGTACCCCAGCCAGGTAGACGACATCGGGGTGGGGTATCTCTGTTCTAGTGAAAAGCTAGGGCTCTGTGAAGAAAACTTACACACAAGGTCATTCTCAGGGAGGAGATCAACACATCAGAGATGGGAGCCCGAGGCTTCATGAGAATGCAGGCCCCAGACCTCCCGTGGCCTCATTGGATCCCAGACATCTAGACGCACACATAGTCCCAGCTGCTAGGCCTCAGGCTCCCCGGACCTCCCCATGTTGCCTGGACACCCTCTGACTCCACCCTCTGCCCTGGCTCCTAGGGAGGCCCCATCCAGAACCTCAAGTCCAAGCGCTGCCTAGAGCTGCAGGAGAACAGTGACTTGGAGTTCGGCTTCCAGCTGGTGCTGCAGAAGTGTTCAGGCCAACGCTGGAGCATCACCAACGTCCTGAGGAGCCTGGTGTCCTGACCCGCCGGGACCCGCCCCGCCCGCCCTTTTGCTACTGTGTAGCACCTGCTGCAAGTTGCCTGCTGTCCGCGTGGGTGGTTGGAAGTCCTGGAGCCAGGTTGGTGGGCCCCCCTTAAAGAGCTTTCTATTTCCTATTCAATTTTCAAGCAGTTTCTAGGAAGATGCTGAATGGTGGGTGAAGGTAGTGAATACCATAAACTATTTTGCAACTGTAAATAGGGGACAAATGGAAAATATTTATAACTGTCAATAAAATACTATTATTAAGAAAAGGGTTTCTGCCATCTTTTGTGCCTGGTGGAGATTCATGCCCGGCTCCTCTGAACCTGGAGTTCTCACAGCTCAAGACACATCCCTGCTTGCCCTGCTGGCTTTGCGCCCCTGAGAAAGGGGGCCCTCAGGCCCTGCAAGCAGTGGCAGTGTGTTGTGCAAGCCGCCAGCTTTCTTTGTGAGGCCTAGGGTGGCGAGAAGGCCACTGTGAGCTCGGGGGCACCTTGTCTGGAACACGGCCTCCGTTCTTCGTTCCCAGAGAAAGCGGGAGTGCTCACTGGCCCCTGGAGCGTCCTCCACTGGCCATCTGCTGGCTCCAGTACACTGCCCTATCCTGAAGTCACCTCCATCACCTCCCAGTGCGGTGCACAGCTCAGCCCCTCAGCAGTGACACCGCCCACAGCAAACGCCCCATCCAGTTATTAGCTCCATCCCATTGGCTCCTTCCATGAATCATGGTGCATTTGCTTCCCTTTCCGAGACTGTTGGAACAAAAAACCACAAACTTGGTGGCTCAAACTACACACTCGGTTGGGGTTCTGGAGGCTAGGAGTCCGAGATCGAGGTGTGAGCAGCATTGGTTCCTTCTGAGCGCTGTGAGAAGACTCTCTCTCCAAACCCCGGTGACTCAGGCACTGCCTGGCCTGCAGAAGGCCATCTCCATCCTGTGTCTTCTGTCATCTTTCCTCTGTTTGTCTGTGTCCAAATTTTCTCCTTTTTTTAAGGACACCAGTCACATTGGATAAGGCCCACAGTAATGACCTCATTTGTACTTGATTACCTCTATAAAAACCCTATTTTCAAATACAGTCCCATTCAGAGGCACTGGGATTGAGGACACATCTTCCTGGGGGGACACAACTCAACCCATGGCATGGCTCAGTCAGTTAGGGCTCCAAGGCACCCCCCTGACCGCAGCCTGGGGAAACTGGTGACTATCCTTGCAGCCTGTTGCCCGATCCTCTGTCCCTCCAGCAGCGTCCCCTGTCCAAGAGACCGTCCTCTGGTGGGGGCTCCTGTGTTTAGTTTGAAGGACACCCCCCCGCCCCAGCACCACCTCCAACATTTTAGTTCATACTAGAGCTATGATAAGTGACAGGCTAGACCAGTAGTCGGCAAACTCATTAGTCAACAGAGCCAAATATCAACAGTACAATGATTGAAATTTCTTTTGAGAGCCACATTTTTTAAACTGAAACTATATAGGTAGGTACATTGTTATTAACTTAATTAGGGTACTCCTAAGGCTTAGGAAGAGCCACACTCATGGGGCCAAAGAGCCGCATGTGGCTCGCGAGCCGCAGTTTGCCGACCAGGGGGCTAGACTGAAGTAGGAGAGGAAACTCTTTCTCGACAGGTTCCAGGCCCACTCACCCCCTCAAGTTCTCTGGGGCCCTGCAGTCACCTGTTTGGGCTCAATAATTTATAGCTGAAAAACTGATAACACAGAGAAACCTCCTGCACCTAAGGGACCCCAAGGGAAGAGGTACCTCCTGTCTCACCACCTTTGCACACCGAGAACCCCATCTAGCACAGGATTCACCCTAGAGGGGCCCGTGGGAGCTTCCCAGGCCACTGCCATAGGCACCCCTTACTTGCTCTCTGCCTCCCTAAGCCATATCATGCCTGCGCTCATTCCGGTGGAACTCTTCCTACAGCTGCAACATCCCGTACTCCTGAAGTCACTCTGAGTTCTAGTCTCACTCTACCCACCTCCTCTCTCCCTCTAAAATAACACTTCCTGTTCTTCACCATCACGCACACGTGCTTCCCGTCCCCGGTGCTCCCAAGTCCGGTCCCCAGGCTACCAGCATCAGCATTACCTGGGAACGTATTAGAAAAACACTTCTCAAGCTTCCCAAACCATAAACAATCCAGGTTCTAACAAGCCCTCCAGGTGATTCCGCTTCTCTGCTAAAGTCTGAGAACGACTGCCCAGCACTACCCTGAGCCAGTGCACACTCCCTCCCTCCTGTCCTGGCCCAGGCCTCATTCGCAGCAACATCCGTTCATACCGCCCCACCTGTTCACACCTTGATGTCACACCCCATCCAGAGTGTCCCTGCACCCAACCGCCTCCCATGGTCCCTGCCACACCACGTCCCGTGAGGAGCGGGAGGACCAAGAGCATGGGCTCTGGAGCCAGACAGCCCAGTTCATCCCCGCCCTGCCATTTTCCAGCTGAATGGCCTGGAGCAGATACTTAACCTCTCTGTGCCTCCATTTCCCAACCTCCTTAAAAATGGAGATACTAATAGTGTATCTTTATGGGGTTGTTATAAAAATGAGATGAGTAAATTTATGTAAAGCAGAGCAGTGATGGAAACATAATAAGTGTTCTAACATCTGAGCTATTATTATTTCATCCATTGATATCCTGACACCCAGTTGCTGTCACCAATATCCACACCTTTATGCCAACCCACACCCACATTTCCACGTCCTGTCGACATCCATAGCCCACCCCACCTGCAGTGACAACACCCACTCATGTCTGTTCCATCTGCCTGGAGGCATTTGTCTTATACCCATCGCAACCTTCACCCCCACCCCTGCAAACCCCACCCTCCTGCCCTCTTATCAGAGGCACCCCCGACCCCGACATCAACCACTCCCAACAACATCATCCCAAGAAGAAAACCCAAGAATGACGCCCTCCCCCATAAGCTAACCTGGGCAGTTACAACAGGACAGGGGCAGCTCCCTCCTGGGATACCACTCACCATCCCCCTGAGCCCAGTTGCCCGGGCCCTGGCGGAGAAGGCTCTGCAACGGCCTGGGGGGCCCTGACCTCCTAGGAGTGGGGACTACGTGGCCAGTCCAGGCTCCACTATATGTTGTAAGTATAAAGATCAGAATTCCAGGGCCATGTGACTCCAAAGCAGAGGCACTGGATGGGTGTGGGGCAGGCAGGAGGGTTAGGAGGCCCCAGCCCATCCCAGCCCCAGCCCACCCCAGCCCCAGCCCTAGCCCATACCAGCCTCAGCCCATTCCAGCCCCAGCCTCAGCCCATCCCAGCCCCAGCCTCAGCCCACTCCAGCCTCAGCCCATTCCAGCCCCAGCCCACCTAAGCCCCAGCCTCAGCCCACTCCAGCCCCAGCCCATCCCAGCCTCAGCCTACCTCAGCCCCAGCCCATCCCAGCCTCAGCTGGCTGCTTTTCCTGCTGTTGCTGTAAGCTCCTTAACAGCTGTTTAGGGCTCTTGAACACCCTGGGGTGAGATCATTATTTTTTTAATGATTTGCACATTAAACAACTTTTGTTTCCTGTTCTACTGCCTTTGCTGATACTAGAAAAGCCTTTTTAGCCCCATGTGACAAGAGCCCCTTGACAGCCAGCCCTGCTGCCTGGCCCACAGCTCATGAAGGAGACAGGCTCCTCTGTCCCTGATGCAAGACGGACGCGACTATCTGCAGAAAGAGTGGCACAAGCCATCAGTGGCCTGGCCATATCCTGACTGGCCCTGCAGGTCACCTGCCTACAGCCCCTGCAGCTTCCTGCTTCCCCTTCTGAGGCCCTTTTCTGGCCCCAGGCACATGCTCAGACTGGAATACCAGAGAGTTTATCTCTCAGGAACAATCTTCCGTCAGTGAGGGGTGTGCCTCCTGACCCTCCAGAGGAATACATGGCAGATCTGAGCCTCCAGTCTCTCAAAGGTCCCCAGTGGGACTGAGCCCCAGTGGCCCACCTTGATGCACCCCCTTCTTCCCCGCTCCCTGTCTCATCTCCCCTCTCCTTCCCTGTACTGCTCTCTCCCAAATACTCATCTCTAGGACTGCCACTGGGAGATACAGCTCACTCCCACTCCTCCTGAACAATGCCCCCCCATGAGCACCAGTGCCCCCCAAATCCACATCTATACCCCGGGCCTGATCTCCCACTGCTGATGGGCTCTGGGAAGCTGGGTGCTGTACCTCAGATAATGCTGACCTATGTGCTGAAAGCAGACCTATCACTCCTCCTCCCAGGCCTACCCCAGTGACACCACCCTCACCAGGTGCTCAAGCCAGAGGCCTCCACTCAACCCTAACCCCCCCACTCCTCAGCCTCCCACCTGTATCTCAGTCCCCCAGTCAGTGATGCCTCCTGACAACTCAGTAATATTCGCCGGCCCCGTCATCGCTCACGTGGACACGCCCCCTCACCTCCGGTCTCTCCCACGCTGTGCCTCATCTGTCCTCCACACGCAGTAGTCACAGGGCTCTTTCTGAAATGCAAATATGATCACATTCCTTCCTGGCCTAAAACCTTCAGTGGGTCTCATCAAAAATGGAAAATGGCCGAAACCGGTTTGGCTCAGTGGATAGAGCGTCGGCCTGCGGACTGAGGGGTCCCAGGTTCGATTCCAAGCAACCCAGGTGTACCTGGGTTACGGGCACATCCCCAGTGGGAGGTGTGCAGGAGGCAGCTAATCGATGTTTCTCTCTCATCGATGTTTCTAACTCTCTATCTCTCTCCCGTCCTCTCTGTAAAAAAATCAATAAAAATATATTTTAAAAAAATGGAAAATGAATAACACAGGCACCGGACTCCGAGGTTTTTCCTTCAGCAGGTCCAGAGGCTGTGCCTAAAGCATCCAGGATGGGGACTTTGGACACAGGGTGGGCTGTGGATGTGAGGAGCCCTGGCTTCTTGGCGGTCACACCCACTGGACATCGGCAGCCCACTCCTCCAGGGATGTTCGTGTCCCATGTCTTTGTTCCTTTGTTCAGAAGCTTTTCTTAAGAAATGTAGTAGTTCGTTAGGGCTCCTGTAACAAAGTCCCACGGACTGGTGTCTTAACGACAGAAATGTGTAGTTTCGCAGTTCTGGAGCCCGGAGGTCCAAGGTCCCGGTGTCAGCAGGTTGGATCCTCTGAGGGCTGTGAGGAAAGGACGTGTGCCAGGCCCCTCTCCTGGGCTTACAGACGGCTGTCCTCTCTCTGTGTGTCTCTACATTGTCTGCCCTCTGTGCATGCCTGTCTCTGCTTCCAAATTTCCTCTTCTTAAAAGGACACCAGTTGTATTGCATTAGGGTCCATCTTAGTGACCTCGTTTTAACCTCATGACCCCTGGAAAGACCCTATCGCCAAATGAGGTCACATTCTAAGGTGCAGGGGTTGAGGACTTCAACATATAAATTTTGGGTCCCGTTCCCAGGGCTGCTGCTGCCACCCTCACAACAGCCCCTAGGGGGCACTGTACTCCCCTTGTGCTCTGTCCAAATCCTCCCCCTGTGTTCCTTGGTGAGGCACACCAGGATTTCTGAAAGGGACTGAGCTACCAAAGGGGACTCCATGGAAATGATCCCCAGACCAAGGACAGCCTGGGAGTCATTTCCCCCCAATACTTTCTGCTCCCCTAGGATGTTCTAGCAACAGCTTTCCATAGACCTGGTCACCCTCAGTTCCTGACAGTGAAAATGCTCCTGCTATAACCTGACCCCTTCCTGACTAGGGCAAAAAAGACCCTTCTGTACTCAAGTACGAGTCAGGACCTCGGCTGGACACAGATGGCGCACTCGGGGGCTAACTGAAGAGTTTAATGAGGGTGACAGCAGTGTGGGCAGGGTAAGGTGAAACTCCCAAAGACAGCAAGAGTGGAAGCTCAAGGGACAGAGAGGGAGGGTGCTTCCAAACCCCACTGACAGCTGCTTTCATGGAAGTGGGCTGTCCAATAGGATCCAAGCCAACTTAGGAGGAGTCCCCACTGTAGAACCCACAGCCCAGCAGAGAGGGAGCCTTTAGGGGGTTTGGGAAAATATCTCCACATCTCCTTCCTCCTGCTGTCAGATAGTCAACCAAAGCCGCCCATTGGCCAAACCCAGCTGGAGGCAGAAGGTGGAGGGGCCACTGAAGTGGTCCACAGAGCAGGCCAGGGGGCAGCTAGAAAAGGCTTCAGGCCACCTCACTGCCTCTCCCATCTTCCTAGTCACATTTCTCCCTCTGTCTCTGAATGCTTCCTGCACTGAAACTAACCATACCACGTGCTTCCCCGTTTAGCTATTCCTTTTACTGATGTGAAAGAGAGAGGAGAAAGGAGAGAGGTCTCCCCACCTCCAGCCTGAGTCCCTAAGGATGTTGTCAGCCTTGCCTCCTCCTGTCCAATCCCTCGGGGTCATCAAGACTCGGGCCTCCTTCAATAGCCTCAGCCCTTCCTGACCATGATGTGGGGGCCTGGAGTTGGTTTTGATGCAGCAAAGAGCCTAGAACGGGCCTCGACCTTATGCACTGGACTAGCTAACAGATCCTTCCATGTGAGTGCATGTGGTTGGTCAGGGCTGCCTAGAGTGATGTGTTGGGAAAGAGTCTGAGTCTCTGGCTTCCACAGGGAAGAAAACCAGAGAGGATGAGCCAGAGCGAGGCAAAGCATGCCCGGTGTCCTATTTGGCCTTTCCATCCGCCCTTCCACCCCACTCCATTGTGCTGCTCCAGAAGGTGTCCTCCCAGATGGGCCTGCGTCTCTCCATGGCCCTCAGCTCACTGGGCAGGGGCTCTGGAGCCCCTCACTGGCTGGGTGCTGCTGCCAAGAGGCTGCCCACTCATCAGCGCTGTGTCCTGCCCCACAGCCCCAAACACTGGTCATTGCAGTCACCTTCCCAAATTGCCTAGACCCTCCAGCGGCAGGCACACTGCCCTCAGCCCTTCCCCTTTGGGCTCTGGCCCCCTCCCCTCCCTGCCAGGGGAGAGGGCTGAAGTTCAGTGTGCCTGCTCACCTGTACCATGCTTGGTGTCTGGGGAAAGTCACAGGCCAGGAAGGTCCTAAACATAATCATAATAACAACAAACATTTGATTCTATGGCCAGGTACTGAGGTAAGTACTTTCCATGTATTTTCTCACTTAATATTCATTATAACATCAGGAAGCAACTATTATTATCACCACCATTTTATAGGTAAGGAAAATGGAGTCATGGACAGACCAAATCATTCTGTAAGCATGTATAACTAGTAAGAGACAGAGGTTGGATTTGAACTCAGGCTGATTGTAGAGCCTGTTCTCTTAGCCTCTACTACACCATTCTGCCTCCCTTGGGGGCCCTGGGAGCCCCACAGTAACCGTACACTCCAAGTGTGCATTGATGCCAGTGCTCCTCCCTGAGGCTATACCTGGATCACTAACACCTATAGGAGCACCGGACCTGACCCAGACCTGTACTAGGGTCTTGCCAACTCATCATACCCTACAAGATAGGTTCCATTCTCAGCATCATTTTATAGATGAAGAAACCAAGGCATAGAAGTCAAATAGCTTCCCCAAGGTCATATAGCTGGCCAGTGGTTGTAGTAAGAATTTGAATTCAGACCCCCTGCTTTAAGGCTGTGGTGTTAACCACTGGGCAACACCACCTGCCAGCCACCTGGCTGCCTCTGTGTGATAAGGGATCCACAGGTGGTGCCAAGGCCACCAGGAGCCAGCCTCACCGGGCTCCACTGGAAATGGCTGTAAAGACTGCCCCCATTTCAGTTTCCTGATGAGCCTGACCTTCCAAACGTGACCACAGTGAGAGTGTGATTAATGAGCCAATTATTTCTCAGGAAGACATCGTGCAAAATAAATAGCCCATTTCCCTTCAATTTACTGTTTTAATAAATAAATAGTGCTCCATGCTCGGGGTTTGTTTATTGCTGCTCATACCTGAAAGTTCGTGATGAATCTTCATGTTGTTTATTTCTAAAATTAATCAGATCTGCCCAACGACTTTGAAATATAGGACCGCATCTGTCCTTCGATGTTAACAACAGGACAGCCAGGTGGAGCCCCGGGGAGAGGCAGGGCTGGGGGAAGCGTGGGCAGAGGGCAGGGTGCTCGGTGCTCTGGACCCATGGCCGTGCATGCCCACCCATAGAACCACAGTCAGGGAGCCTCACAATGTGGCTCCATGATTGAGGGTTCAAGGGAGGTCACAAGGACAGACAGGGGCATAGGAGGAGCAAAACCTTCTCTTTCCTCTGCTGCAGTTGTGGATTCAAACAAGAACAGTCTGTCCAGAGTCCACCCAATGGGCCAAACTGTAAGAGGCCTTCACCTCCTCTCCAGCAGTCATGAGTGATTGCATAGACCTGTATTCACCTCCTCTCCAGCAGTCATGAGTGATTGCATAGTCCTGTATTCACCTCCTCTCCAGCAGTCATGAGTGATTGCATAGACCTGTATTCACCTCCTCTCCAGCAGTCATGAGTGATTGCATAGTCCTGTATTCACCTCCTCTCCAGCAGTCATGAGTGATTGCATAGTCATGTATTCAACCGGCTATCTTTTGTAGAGCTCTTTCCATGCCTCAGTTTTCTTAACTGTAAAATGGGGGTGGTAATAATAATATTACATGAGAAAGTAAATGCAAAGCACTTCATAAGGAACACACAAAGAAAAAGAGAAGTGCCTAAGACCCACCCAGAGGGAGCCATGTCCTGTTTTGTTGGTGTAATTTGGGTGTCTGCTTGGGTTGGACTACCCCATTACTTAAGTCAATAAATTGCCTTTGCAGCTTAAGCTGGTTTTAGTTGGATTTTCTGTAATTTGCAACCAAAAGAATCTTGACTAGTGAGGTTATTTTGAGAATTGAGACAACTAAAGCACACAAAGTTACAGTGCCTGGCACATAGTGAGCACTTGACAAACATTAACTGCTATTCTTCTTGTTGGACCCATTGGGTTGGTGGGGCCACATAGCAGGCTGTTTAGATGAGGTACTGAAGAGCTTCCTGGGAGAACACTAACCCTAAGGGATGAGGAATTCAGTACCTAACACTGATTCAGAAAGAAAACCTTCATCAGCAGGACGGAGCAGGGAGTGGTGTCTGAGGAGAGCCTGGTGTCTGTCAGTCAGCTCCACCTGGTTCAGCCCCACTGAACGTCCAAGTGTGTGTTCTGTGGAGGGGCGAGTGAAATGGAACAGGGAAGGCTGGAAGTTCCTGACTTCACCCTGTGTGCTCTCTTCCGTTTGGCTGCTAACATCACTCGGCACAGGAAGGGGAGCGACACGGACTCCCCCGCTCCGCAGTAGAGCCCAAGAACCCTCATCACTGTGAGGCGTCCCAGGCTGAAAGGTCAGTTAGGGCTAGTTTGCTCTGAGGAGCCAAAAACGCCAAATAAACAAGCTTAGTCTCTTTAAGATATGGCTTCTAAGCATTCAATACATGCAGGCTTTGAGGGGGACAGAAAAATAAAATACAGGTTCTGCATTAGCGGTTCATTATCTAAAGAAACATGTGTGTATGTATGTACACCAGGATGGATGGATGGATGGATGGATGGATGGATGGATGGATGGGTGACTCATCAAAGTACATCAATAGCATCTATGGTTTGCTCATATGAACCTAATGGGTCTTCATAAAATATTAACCATGATTTTGAGCTCATATGTTCCATCTGTTACCCTATTAAGCTAACCAGTGCCTCTGTGACATGCTGAGAATTGCCATTTGAGGTAGAACTAAACATATTTGAGCTGACATCTTTATAGTTTTTTATCTCCCATGCAGGTCTGCATAGCAGTAAAGGCAGTAATGAAACCAGCACAAATATTAGATGCCTTTGTTGGAGATGTACTTATAGATTCCTTCTTTCCCAATGAACATAGCCCTTGCCTAGCTCATCCCCGAGGCCTGGCCCCAGCACCTTTTTGGAGGAGAGGAGGAAATAGACGTGAGCTGTAGCTAACCTGAATTACCATTCACCTGTTCTCCCCTGTTCTCCTGAACTACCAGCAAGAACATTCACATTTTAGCTCTTGTTGACTTTCTGAGCTCTGCATGTTGCCCTGATACAAAGCAATCCTCCCCCTTGGAAAGGCCAAAGCTTCATCCCTTAATTCCTTGTATAAACCCTTTGTTTCAACCCTGGGTCTGAACAATCACATCTTCAGGCCTTTGACAGCTCTGAGGAGAGCTAAATTCCCTTGTGGTTTCAGAGGGATAATAGTGTGGGGATAGTTAAGAGCAAGGAACAAAAAAAATTGTAAGAGAACAGTACCTACAACTAGATGGCAATACTTTTGATGCTCTGTTGCTAGGAGTGTACATATTAGGATGGTTATGCCTTCTTGGAGAATTGACCTCTTTATTATTATGTAATGCCCACTTTATCCCTGATAATTTTCCTTGGTTTGAACTTCACTGCCTGAAATTACTATAACTACTCCTGCTTTCTTTTTACTGGTGTTAGCATGGCATAGCTTTCTCTATCCATTTACTTTATGTGTCTTTATCTTTATATATATATATATATATAATTGATTTTTTTACAGAGAGGAAGGGAGAGAGGTAGAGAGTTAGAAACATTGATGAGAGAGAAACATCGATCAGCTGCCTCCTGCACATCTCCTACTGGGGATGTGCCCGCAACCCAGGTACGTGCCCGCAACCCAGGTACCTGCCCTTGACCGGAATCGAACCTGGGACATTTCAGTCCACAGGCCGACGCTCTATCCACTGAGCCAAACCGGTTTCGGCAATGTGTCTTTATCTTTAAAGTGGTTTCTTGGGTCTTGTTTTTTTTTTTATCCACTTTGATAATCTTGTAATTGGTGTATTTAGTGATCATTGATGTAGTTGGATTAGTAGCTACCGTATTGGTTACTGTGTCCTATTTGTTGCCTTGTTCTTTATTCATCAATTATAGCTCAGGTTTCCGTCGCCCTACACTGTTCCCAGGAGGGTTTCAGCTCATGGGTGTCTGTTCCTATAAGTTGTGATCTCTGGATTCGCTTGTTGGTCTCTCCAGTTTGGGGGGGCAGCAACTTGTCCTACGACCTCACTCTCCTTATGGATCTGAGAAGAGTTGTTGAATTTTCACTTCTCAGGGTAGTGACTTCTAAGCTCCCTACATCCTGAAGGGAAGGGGAGGGCCTTTTTCATCAATATTTCTAAAATCCTAGGGGAAGTGAACGATTTTCTAGCAAAATACAAGTTACTTAAATTGATCCCAAAATACATCACAATCTTGAATGACCATGGGAAAAACTTGGCAGAGTTTTCAAGACCCGGCCCAGGACACCTGGTAAGGAGAGGTGTTTGGCTTGTGCTTTCACCTCCTTCTGTGGCCCTGGGAGAAGCAATGGGGGGCAGGGGCAGGCGTCACTTGTCCAACTTGTGCACCTGCTGCCTACCCTCCTGCGGAGCCAAGCCCTCCGAGAGGCAGGCACACGGCCGATTTTGACCCCCTCGGACCTACATTCCTGAACACCTGCAATAACCCCATCCCTGCAGCTTGTCTGTGCGTGTCTCCTCTGTGGCCTCACGGAGCCTGAGCCACTGCAGGTGCCTTGCCTCACACAAACGGCCAAGGTCCCCGGGAGGTCGCTCTGGGTTGCAGGACGTCCCAGTGCCTCTGCCCTTTGCTGGTCTTGTGAACCGTGGCTTAGGGGAACCTTGGAAGCAGCTGTCCACGGGACTAGGGAAGACCCTGGAGTTCCAGAAAGCACCTGCCTCCAGTACCCACCTGCCATCCCCAGAGCAGAAGGCCACACGTGAGGTGAATTCATCAATTATAGTGCAGGTTTCCATCGCCCTACACTGTTCCCAAGTGTGGACAGGGCCGGCCAGGTGCGCAGTCAGCTCTGCTCAGCCAGGCCCTGCCAGACTGGGGGTTTCTCGTCTGTCATCCTGACTGTGCTGATGGTGCATCTTCAAACGCCGCTAAACGATGAGATGGCCTTTTAGCTGCAATACACCAACCCAATTTGGGAGCCCAAATGACATGGCTCCATCTCATTGGCAGGAATTACGGCTCTTGAATTGGGCACAAGCTGCAGAATAAGTGAAATTGTTGACAAAGAGAAATGTGTTTGAAAACATGACGTGATCTATGGTTAAAGCCTGTGAATTCTGCATCCATCTCAGAAATATTCTATTTCCAGAGAAATTTCTTCACTAACTAGCTATCTCTTGAATGGACCATATGTCTTTTTCATTACTGTGTCAGCCCTGCCCCTGTTGGCAACAGTTCCAGCTGCTAAGCTCCTGATTCCCCATCCACAGGCTCAAACCTGTCCAGGCTCTTGGGCCATGATTCACAGAGACTCTGTGCCCACCTTGGTCCCTGATGCTCCAGAGTCCTTTCTGGGGGCACAAAGCTGGGCCACAGAGCTGGCCTCGGGGTCCTGAGTGCAGCATGTGTAGTCACAGCCACCCTCCAAATAGTCACCACTATGGTATCAGGTCCAGAAAGCTGATCCAGAAGCAGGTAAAGCTGGCCCGTGCCCAAGCAGGAAACTCTCAACAAGGGGCACAAGGTTTGCGATATTGACATTCAGATTTAAAGAGACTTGGTACGAGACTTTCTTTGTAACACCTTTGGAGTGTGCTAGATTCATGGATAAGCCAAAGGCCCTTAAAGAGCCATGCAAGATCTAGGTGAAAGGTTACATTGGAGCTGATATGAAATCTGTAACAAGGGGCTTTGGAGAAGGCATTCTATGAGCAAATGCCTAATAGCAAAAATAATAGGCAACCCATACATGCCTATGCGCCAGACACTTAACTACTAATTTACATGTATTAGCTCTTTGAAATCTCAGCAAACTTATGCTACTATTATTATGCCTAGTTTACTGATGAGAAAACGAAGGTATGCGTAGTCCATGGAAAGAACCTCATACTCACCAGAGGTGCCATCACTTGTAGTAAGAAAGGCATCTAGAAAACAGAAATGTCAGCCTCCTGCCCTGACAGTAGCAAGCATGTCAAACTCGTTTAAACGAGGCATGCGGCCCGCCGGCCGCGAGTCTGACCTGCTTGCACTGTGGTGTCGGTGGAGGAAGCACAGGAGTTTGGGGGTGAGATGTGACTGTTTCTGAAATGCTTCTGCCTCAGGTGCACTGTATTCCCTCTTCTCTTCTCAGCAAGAGGCTCTACCGCCCACCTAAGCAGCACTCCCAGCCTTGGCTGCACGTTTAGAATCCCCTGGGGCGAGTTTAACAGTTACAACGCCCAGACCAAGGGAACCAGAGTCTCCGGGGCGGCATGCAGGCACCAGCGTTATTGGAAGCCTTCGCTGATTTAAGGCAAGACTTGATCTCTTCCGCAGAGAGCGTTATGGCTGGAAGAGAAGGTGACTGCGGCAGTTCAAATCCTGATCAGCAGAATGTGAGGAGCTCATCCAAGTCACCGCCTGTGGAGTGTGAGCCACCTGGGAAGGAAGGCACACACAACATGCCAGTGAGAAACCTGTGGCTGCCAACGGGGCCACAGGACACCTGACAGCAGTCCCGTCAAGCCCGATGGAAGTAAACATGGCTTGGAAACCTCGAAGGCAAGATGTGCAGGTGGGGAGCCGAAGGTGAAGCCACAGAGAGGTGAAGCAGTTCCGAAGACCACAGATGCTGCTGACAAGGTACATGCCTCTGTGGGCAGAACAGAAACACCGCCAACAGAGCGCAGCCGAGCGGGAGCGATCAGCTCATTTGTGCCTGGTGTCGGACGGCGAGTACACAGCGAATAATCTCCTCGCGGCTGCACCGTTTTATAATAACAGCCCATGGCCACACTGCACACGCCTGAAGTCTGATGTCAGAGCAGAAATAAAAATGCTTTGAAGCAGAAATTTCTGGGCTTAAAATCTTTCCTGACATTCTCTCGCTCTGCGTCTAACTACCCCCTTTGAGATTTTGCTTCTTTTTCTGTAAAAGGGAATCATTAATTCATACAACGAATGTCTATTGAGCATCTGCCATGTTGCAGGCGTTGATTTAGATGCAGGAAATAGTGCAGGTAACAACACAGATAAAAGCCCCTGTTTTCTGCGAGTTTACATATTGTTCAGGGCAAGCAAACAATGAACTAACAAGTAAAATACATAGCAAGTTGGGATGTGTCGAGTGCTGTGAAGTTATATAAAGCAGGGGAAGGAGATCAGATGCCTGAGGGTGGGGAATGCAGTTTTATTGGATGGTCAGGGAATACCTCCCTGAGAAGATGACATCTGAACAATACCCTGAAGGAATGAATGAAGGGAGCGGGCCAGGCAGAGATCTGGGGGAAGAGTGTTCCAGGCAGCAGGAGCAGCAAGTGCAAAGGCCCTGTGGTGGTGAATGTGCCTAGTATGCTATGCTTGGGAATAAAGTGATCTACCTTCTGTGGTTGTGTATGTGTGCATGTGTGTGTATGTGTATATTTACATATATTTGGGGGAAGAGTATGGAAATAACTGGGGGATGCCCAAAAGCCTTAAATAACTTGGGAACCATCCTTCCTAAAAAGAGGGGCTATCACCTCTTCTGGGTGGCAATAAAGCAAGCTACTTAGAGCTCAGTTGGTAGCCTTTACAAGCAAAGCCAGGCCCAGACAAGCGCCAAATGCCCCACACATTAATGACGGGTGTCACTCTTTGGCAAAGTGATGAGGTCAAAATTTCCTACCATGAAAAATGTCCTTTCCTCGAATGTATCTGTGCTGCGTTGTCTCTGAGAAAAAGTGATGCTCCCTGTGAAGAGGTGCCCTTGCTCCTCAGATGAGCCCATAAGGAAACCAGCCTCACCCCCTTGGGGTGGGAAGAGGAGGGAGATTATGGCACCATCTCACAGGCCCTCGGCCCCTCCCTCCCAGGGGCAGCAGAATAGACACCATTATCCGCCTAGAGGAAGTCTGAAGTACTCCAGCTTACAAGACCTAAAGGCAGAAACAACCCTAGATTAGACCATCCCTCCTTGGTCTTTCATATGTTAGCATGTAGAACTCCTCCAACAAGCATGATGCATCACAGAATTGTAATAGAGAAAGATGGTGCTGAGAAGTGTTGCAAGCATGTTTTTTGATCCATGGGAACTCAGTTAATGCTGTCTATTGTTGTCATTATTATTATTCTCATTACAAGCTAGGTATAGACACCAATCATTGGACATTGGGCCTCTACCCTGGAATCTGGTGCCCTGAATCTTGACCTTGGGCCAAAGTTCAGTCATTCTCTACAGGGCTTACATTTTTTACCTGGGCAGGACCCAGACAGAGAAAAGCTGTCTGTAACAGGCTTACCTGGGCTGACTCACACCCCAACTTCAAGGGCAACTCTAATTGGAAGCCCTGGGAGTTCTCAGGGGCCTGAGGCTCCTGCTTGTTGCTGTACGAACCCCCTCCAGAGACCAAGGGAGATTTCCAGTAAGATGGGCTCTGCCCTGTTCTCCGACAAGCTGTGTCAGACTTCCAGGAATGGTGCTTTGTGTAACTTGGTCTGAGGCAGTAGAGTTAAGAAATGCAATTAGCTGCTAAAAGCTCTGATGGCAAGTCAGATTGCCCGATCCCTGGGAGGCCATCAGTCAAGAAGCAGACAAAGGTATCCTTAAGCCCTCGGTGCTGTGGCTCTGTTTCTTGATGGAATTGGCTCATTTGCCCCTATTGTGGGCATAGCATGAAATTTTAACTCTAAAAAGATGGTTCCAAATGGTGAATAGGGATATCATCGCCCATTATTACAGGACTCCATATACTTTTCTTTGTTTTGGGAGGTAGCTGGTAAGTAGAAATAAGAGGAGCAAGGGGAGGGTGGGGTGAAGTTTGATATGATGAGAAGCACACTGGACTTAACATGAGAAAACCTTAGTGTCAATTCCAGCTGTGCCTCTACTATGCTGTATGACCGTGGGCAAGTTACTTGACCTTGCTGAGCTTGCTTTCTCTGTAAAATAAAACAGAAATATTGATCTAGTTGTGAGAAAGCTATTCTCTTTGCAGGTGGATTCTGACTCCAGCAGAAACAACGTGTGTGAGTGTGTGTGTGTGTGTGTGTGTGATACTTTTTTAAAAAAAATTAAAATCTTTATTGTTCAGATTATTACAGTTGTTCCTCTTTTTCCCCCCATAGTTCCCCTCCACCCGGTTCCCACTCCACCCTCTGCCCTTAGCCCCCGCCTCCCCCGCCCCCCCACCCCCCGCACTGTCCTCATCCATAGGTGTACGATTTTTGTCCAGTCTCTTCCCGCACCCCCCACACCCCTTTCCCCCTGAGAATAGTCAGTCCATTCCCTTTCTATGTCCCTGATTCTATTATATTCACCAGTTTATTCTGTTCATCAGATTATTTATTCACTTGATTTTTAGATTCACTTGTTAATAGATGTGTATTTGTTGTTCATAATTTGTATCTTTACCTTTTTCTTCTTCTTCCTCTTCTTAGAGGACCTTTCAGCATTTCATATAATACTGGTTTGGTGGTGATGAACTCCTTTAGCTTTTTCTTATCTGTGATGCTCTTTATCTGACCTTCAATTCTCAATGATAGCTTTGCTGGGTAAAGTAATCTTTGTTGTAGGTTCTTGCTATTCATCACTTTGAATATTTCTTGCCACTCCCTTCTGGCCTGCATAGTTTCTGTTGAGAAATCAGCTAACAGTTGTATGGGTACTCCTTTGTAAGTAACTGACTGTTTTTCTCTTGCTGCTTTTAAGATTCTCTTTTTGTCTTTTGCTCTTGGCATTTTAATTATGATGTGTCTTGGTGTGGTCCTCTTTGGATTCCTTTTGTTTGGGGTTCTAGTGTGTGATATTCTTTATAGCAAGGTACAGAGGGATGGAAGACACCACCATACACCTGTGCCTTTGGGTTCTAGAGGAAGACATAGTTGGAATGACCCCCTGGGGTCATGGTAACAGGGTATGAGCATCACCCATCTCTGGCCAGACCCAGACACTTGGGCTCAGACTGCCTACCAAGGGGTAGGCAGTGAGGCCCCATAACCCTCTGGCCAGAGAAACAGGTCTGCTGACTAGCAGTTGTCCTTCCTAGCTTTACCAAGGCCAAAAATATAATATCAGTGGTAACTGTGGGTATAGTGGATGGAATTCTGGCTCTGGAATCTACCTTTGAATCCTAGCTCTGCCCTTACTAGGTAAATTATTTAACTTCTTTGTGCTTTTGTTTTCTCATATGTAAAATGAAAGAAATGATTATAGATCTCTCCTAGTGTAGTTATGAGGTTTAAATGAGATAATATATGTAAAATGCATGAACGAGTACCCAGCATATAAAAGGGCCCCCCCCCCAAAAAAAAAACAACAACATTAGCTACTATTATTGCTAACACTTATTGAGTTGGCTTAGGGAGATAACTATGACCCAGACAGTGTGTTAGGTGCGTAAACCCTCACATTGACCCTGTGATCTCGGTAATGTTAATATCCCATTAAAGACACCAAAATGTAGAGAGTGACTCTCCCAAAGGCACCCAGCTGATTCCTTCAGGAAATTTCTCAAGCAAAAAGGAATTTCCTTCCTCATCTGGATCCCTATCACACTGTGAAACATCTGCCAATGACACTGTACTGTAAAGATCTGTTACCACTTTGTTTTTCTCTAAGGGGTTGGTGAAATACAGTCCATGGACCACACTTAATTTTTTAAGTAAAGTTTAATTGTAATGGTTGTGTCCATTTGTTTTCATATTGTCTATGGTGCTTTCACACTACAGTGGAGAGTTGAGTGATTGCAACAGAGACAATCTGGTCCACAAAGCTAAAAATATTCATGAGCTGGCCCTTCAGAGGAGTTTGCCGGCCCCTGCATTAGACTATGAGCACTGTGAAGCAGGGCACATACCTTCCATCTCTGTGCCCCCTCATCTCAGCACGCGATGGGGCTCCCTAAACATGGGCTGGATGAGGGGGTGAGTAAGCATGTGGCAGACTTGAATGGATGCCACCTCAGAAGGAATGACCCCTCAGAAGCCCCGCTGTCCAGCTCTGGGCCCCACCCAGATCCTGGGAAGCCCCTGGGCTCGGTGATGCTGCCAACTGCAGAGTGGTCCCACGGGTGATGCTGAGACAGAACCAGTGACAGGTCTCCACATCATCATCCCAGCACCACTCACAGCTCCCAAATGAGAGGATCAGCATCTTCCGGGAAGGAAACCCCTCTTCCGTCCTTACTGGTGAGATGGAGGTGGTTTGAGGAGCACACCTGCTCTTTCCGGCCCACTGCCTCCCGCCCTGGGTTAGGGTGCTGTGCCTGTCCTTGGGGCCTCCTGTGCATGACAGCAGGATTGCCTTTCTGCTTGAGGCAGGCTGTCCCACAGCGACTACTTCAGCCTCTTGTTGCAAAACAGCAACAACTACAAGGAAAATAGCTGCTGTTTGTTGAGCTCCGGCTCTGTGCCAGGCACGGGGCCTCCCTCCTACTTTACCAGCTCTTAGAACAGCCCTGAGATGCAACGTGGGCTTTATCATACCCATTTAAAGATGAGGTCACATAACCAGTAAGTGGTATTATTTCCTCTTTTCTCATGTCCCTGACCTGCTTCCCTAGGGACCCATAGCCCAGCAACTAGAACAGTATTGGCTCTCCGGTATTTGAGTCAAATATTCTCACCTGGCCCAGCCTGTCCACGGCAGATAAGGTTGTCATTTGTTAGAGATGCATTTGCTATGCACTTGCACTGTATCCGGTTTTATGGAGGGCACTCAGCACAGAGGTCGACAGCGCAGCTTTGTCTTTCAAGGACTTCACAGTCTAAGGGAGAGGCAGATAGGAAACCAGCAAGCAGCACAACAGGTAAGGCGCTGGGTGAGGGGAATGGGCAGTGAGGAGGGGCTCCGAGTGGGCGTGGCTCGAGTGGGCATGTCCAGTGGGCGGGGCTCTAACCTCCGCCTCACCCCTCCAAGTTAGCTGTCCATCATCTTCTTCCATAAAGTTAGTTCCATATAGCTGCTCCCTTTGAACGGCCTCTTTGCTAAGTTTGAAAACTTCTGCCCTCGGGGATGAACAAAGCAGGAAGAACAAAGTGCTGATGCCATCCAAAATACACATTTTTTCAAAAATTCACGTTCTCTCGGAAGTTCACAGAGACCAGCTCTTAAATACATTCCTGGAGCGTTTTTCTTCTCAGAGGACAATTAACCTTTGCAATTAGCTTCATCAACAGGAACTTAATAGCAAATGTTTGGTCGCTTAGCAACAAGCAAGCAGCCGCCAGCGGGATTGCTCTAGCTTTGTTACCGAGTCTCCTGGGAGGCAGGCTGAGGAAAGCAGCGTGGGATTTCCAGACTCTGCACAGCTCTTTGCCCGAGAGTGCTGGCCACTCACCCAAGGTCCTGCTGTCAGTGACCTGCGGGGCCCATGAGCCAATGAGTGAGGGCTCAGCCTCTCATCACTGACTGAAAAAGGAAAGCCCCGTAGCCTCTGGTGCCTCAGATGTCCCAGAGGAGCCTCCAAGAATGGCCCCGCAAGGGGGTGTCGGTCTGCTTCACCCCTTAGGGCAGTGGTTCTCAACCTTCCTAATGCCGCCACCCTTTAATACAGTTCCTCATGTTGTGCTGACCCCAATTTCATTGTTACAAATTGAACATAATTAAAGCACAGTGATTAATCACAAAAACAATATGTAATTATATATGTGTTTTCCGATGGTCTTAGGCGACCCTTGTGAAAGGGTCGTTCGACCCCCAAAGGGGTCGCGACCCACAGGTTGAGAACCGCTGCCTTAGGACAATGTGCCCTGGGAAAAACAGGGCCTCCTGAATACCTACTGCAGGGTCACTTCATGTCTTTCCAATTTTCACAGGGCCCCTTATCCCCTTTTTTTTTTGTTGTCAATATTTTTTCCCTTCCTTTTCAGAGAGAGTGGAAAGGAGGAAGGCGAGTGGGGGGAGGGGGAGGGGGCCAGAAACATCGATGTGAGAGAGACACATCAATTGGTTGCCTCTCCCACATGTGCCCTGACCGGGGCTAGGGAGCGAACCTGCAACCGGGCACCTGCCCTTGACTGGGAATCAAACCCGAGACCCTTCAGAGCGCAGTCTGATGCTCTAACCACTGGGCACGCCCGCCAAGGCCTTATCCCCACTTTAAACGGGAAGACCGAGGCTTCGATGAAATCACTTGCCCGGTGTGCCCAGTGGTAAGTTCTGGGGCAGCTTGGTCCCCAGCGCGTGTTCTTTCCACATCCGCCCAACGTGCTGCCAGGCTGTGCGCCCAGTCTGGGCCTGGGCTTCAGTATTGGGCCCAGTGGGACTCTCTGGTCCACCCCAGCCTGGCACGTCTGCATCTTCTTCCCAAACTCGCACCAGCTCAGAAGCCACTGCCGGCTTCGGAGGCATTTCCTTGGACCTCTCTGATCTCACTGACCATGTTCCCCAGGACGAAGAACCCTTTCTTTCTGAGTGTCAGATTCCACACCGAAAAGCAGTAAAATTGTATTCAGATCCTGGCTTTCACATTCACCAGCTGCATCACCTTGGGGACTTAACCACCCTTCCTCGGGTCCAAAAGGTGATCCTGTCTTGTCGTAGGTCCTCAAGAAACAAAAAATACAGAACAACAAAACAAACCACCGCCCGACGGCTCACACCCCTGTCCTGCTCAGCTCCTGCCTCGTTTCCCTCACAAGAACTTCCCCCTATAAAGTGACCTGAAGAAGGTTTAGATCAAGCGACTGCTAGAGACCTGTCAGTATGTGTACTCATAAACCCAAACAAATGCCTTGAAGAAAATGTCCTCCTTTTCCTTTGAAATAAAAGTCCTTCAAGGCTGACAGATCTGATTTGGATTCTGACTCCATCGTGTAGCAGCTCTGTGACCTGGGCAGACACCCTCTCTCAGCCTCCACATCATCCACAATTGTCCACGCGGAGGAAAGTAATTCTTCCCCAATAGGGTTCTAGTGAAAACTAACTCTGAAAACCAATAAACAACAGCTCATCCCAGGACCTGGCCCAAGGCTCACCTAAGCTACTCAGGCAATATATATTTTGTCTGAATCCATTCGACAAACATAGCCTGTATGTGTTCCTGTTGTGAAATTCTTATTGGCGTATTTTTACCAAATTAGTCATATCTACACTGTTTCAGCACCAGCTTTAGGGAATAGCATACCTGCTTCTATTTTCAAACAAATTCATACCAAAATAAAATAACTGCAATCCCATTTCCTTTGGCACTCTGAAAGGGCTGTATATGCATGAAATGGCAGCTTGGGTTTTAGAAATTCTCTTTTTTAGAAATGGAACTTCCCAACTGCCTGCCACCCCCAGGGTCTCGCTTGATGATCAGCTCGCCCTGTTTGAAACACTTCACTGGCCTCTCAGGATGTGCAGAAGTCTGCAAAACAAACCTCATCGTGTTAAACAGAGAGTTGCCATATGACCCAGCAATTCCGTTCCTAGAGATAACCAAGAGAACTGGAAAATATGCACACACAAAACTTGTGCATGAGCGTTCATCGCAGCATTATTCATAAAGCCAGAAAGTGAGGGGAAACCAAATGGCCACCAATTTATGAGTGGATAAACAAAGCATGGTATAGCTATAGTTTTAGTTTCCTTTGACTGCTATAACACATTGCCAGAAACTTAGTGGCTTAAAACAAAACTGTAAGAGAATACGTTTATTATCTTACTTCTCTTAAATTCTAGAGGCCAGAGTCCTTAATCTGTTTCACTGGCTGGAGTCAAATTATTGGCCAGACTGGCTCCTTCTGGAGGCTCTGAAGGGAGAATCTATTTCCTTGTCTTTTTCAGCTTCTAGTGTCCACCTGTATTCCTTGGCTTGTGGCCCCTTCCTCTATTTCTGAAGTGCAACACTCCAGTCTCTGCTTTTATCATCACAGTTGCCTGGATAATCCAGGATCTTTTTCCCACCTCAAGATCCTTACTCAATCACAGCTACAAAGTCCCCTTTGCCACATAAGGTAACACTCCAGGGATTAGGATTTAGGTGGTAGACATCTTTGGAAGTCATTATTCAGCCTACCATACAATAGAATATTATCCAGCCATAAAAAGGAATGATGCACTCATATATGCTACAACTTGGACAAAACTTGAAAAGTGCTCAGTGAAAGAAATGCCACAAAATGTATGAATCCATTTATATGAAATGTCCAGCATAAGCAAGTCCATAGTGACAGAAGGTGGATTAGTGATTGTCAGGGGTTGGAGGTAGGGATGGGGGGCGGGGGTGATGGGAAGTGATGGCTAATAAGTATGTGGTTTCTTTGGGGTGATAAAAAAAGTTCTGAAATTAGATAATGGTTGGTGATGGTGGCACAACTTCATGAATACACTAAAAGCCACTGAACTGTCGACTTTAAAACAATGAATTGATGATCTGTGAGTTATAGCTCAATTAAAAATAAACAATTTAGAAGGAACCTCATCATGCATGGATATTACCTGTAAATGATAAAAGTGGAAATATTATTTTTAAAACAAATTGTGATCTGAATCCATTTATTTCAATAAAGTGCTTTACACCAAATTGTTCAACCAAATTATATGTTTCCCAGGAGGCAGTACAGTGTGGGGTGGAGGGTGGACTCTGAATTAGTTCAAGTACTAGCTCTTCCCCTTACTAGCTGTGTTTTCTGAGCCTGTTTTCTCACCGGCAAAGTGGGAATACTAAAAATCCTTGTCTCTCAGAGTTGTGAAGATTCAATAGAATAATTCAGGTAAAGCTCAGCATGTAGTGAGTGCTCAACACCTTTGTGCTTCTGATTACATTACCCTGGTCCCCTCTGCCTGGCCCTTTGGTGGAGAGAAAGAATGTGATGCTGATCAACCCAAAGGGGGCCCAAAAGGCAACCACTAATTGACACCAGGAGATGGAGAGTGAGCTGATTAGATTTGTCTTTAAAGAACATGTCTCTGGCTGTGGTGTGGCAGAGAAAAACAACTGTGCTGAAAAAGAGGCTGAAAGCAATGGTTAGGGCACTGTGGCAATGGCCCAGACACTGGGTGGCAGGGACCTGAACTTGGGCAGGGATGGAAAATGGGAGGGAGAGTCTCCTTTTGTCTCCATTGACACCCAGTTTACACGCTGAACACCAGTACACACCTGAGTGTGTAGATACACAGGCAAACACCCCCCGCCCCCCATCCACAGCACTGGCATTCTGTAACCACAGGAGTGGACCCATTGGCGAGTGTGATGATTAATTTTATATGTGAATTTGACTAAGCTTCATCGCCCGATGATTCAATCAAACACAAATCTAGGTGTTTCTGTGGAGGTATTCTGTAGATGTGGTCTTTTTCAAAGCCCTTTGGGTGACTATCATGTGTTGTCAGGGCTGAGTACCTCCACCCTGGAGCTTTGCCATTTGAGAATTGGTCCATGGGCCAACACCATTAACATCACCTGGGCGCTTGTGAGACATGCAGACTGGCAGGCCTCACCCAGACCTACTGCCTCTGAATCTGCTTCACCAGCTCCCCAGGGGATTCAGAGGCACCGTGGGAAATAAAGTCAACCTTCACCCACGGACGGCTTCCCAGCCCACTCTGGCTCCCACTCCATGACTGCAGCTCTGGATCCTATTGAGGGGTCCCAATGACCAAATGTTACTGTTACAGGCGCTGTACCCCTCATCTGAGACCCTCCCCACCAGCCAGGCCTGGGCTCCACTAAGGCTCACAAATAATTTCTCTTCAGAATAGAAGCACTCACCACACCCAGTGCAAGCATTCCTCCTGCTGCGTCCATACACAGCCTCTTTGTTGGGTTGGCCTTGACTCATAGCAACTACTTAACTGGGCACCTACTAAATGATGAGGACTTTACAAACACCCATCAGTTTAGCCATCCCGTGACCCCCAGTAGGATAAGTTTTATTAGCCTCATTTTGCCCATGCAGACACTGAGGCTCGGAGAGGTTAAAGCTAAGAGCCCACATTCACACAGCTGGCCAGTAGCAGAGCTGTAATGGGCACCCAGGGTGTCCAAAACTTTATTATACTGTGCTTCATAAATAAAACAGTGAAGGGACTTCAAAAACCAGACTCTGAAATTCCAACATTCTCGGGGAAAAAAGGAAATGTAACTACATCGCCATTTCCTGAGAACCGTAACCAGAGGGGGAAGGATTTGACATAAGAAAAAGCGCCTTTGGGAATATGAGCTTGTGCATTAATGTAATGATTATTCCTCCCACCTGGGCTCTAACTATATTTTTATTAGGATGCTTTACATATTCTTTAGCTTTCTTAAAATGCTAAACTGACTCTGAGTCCCCAAATGTGCCCCAAATCTAGGTAGTATGTTTAGAGGAAGCAAAAGCCCCTCGCAAAATAACTCCCAGAGGCCTGAGTTAGTGGTTTGTATAGCAAGATGGTGAAAATCCACTTCTCTCCCGGGAATGCAACTGACATAAAATTCAAACCAAACTGAATTGATGAAATGAACCCTCAGGCTTGAAGGCTCATCCTGTGACCTGAATTGCTATGATTATGACTGTCCAGAGATCTGTGCCAGGCTCCTCCGTGGCCGGGTTAAGGGCCAGGGTTCCAGGCTCTGGAGAGTTAGGTAGCTCCATCTGTAGCCACGGTCAGAGGTCAGCTAGTAATGAGGGTCAGGATTCATGGCCGGGGTTTAAACTCAGTCAATGACCAAATCTCCAGCCAGGAATAGAAACTGCATGAAATAAGGTTTACTAAACGACTCTCTCCAAACTCACTGATTTGCAGGGTCACAAGGTCTCTCGTTTGTGGTTCCGTGTTACGATGGCCATAATTTGCTTTCACATACTTCAGCACAGAGGGGGACTCAATTCTCAGAGCTTTTGCCCTAATAGAGAATCTTCAAACCAGGGGTCATCCGCTAACGTGCACACTCCAGAGGAAGCCCATTAGGTCAGAAGCCACTGTGTAAGCATTTCTGTTATTTGTATTTCAATCAACAGATGAGATTCTGAAAATTAGTGTGTCACATATCAGAAATGGGCTTTCCTGGTAAAAATAGTGGCCTTCTGACGAGGAAGATGAAAATTAGGAATGAGTCTGTATTGGTGGAATGAGGCGCGCTCAAATATGTGGACTGACTGAAAATACTTTGGAAACAATATTCGCCTTTGCCTGAACAGGACAGAAAAATCCAGGGAGGCCTGTGCCCTTGACCCCTGCGGCGTGAGTTCGGGGCCTAGCCATTGGTTTTGGAGGCTTTGGTCTGGTGTTGACCAGAAGCACAGAATCTCACATCTGGAATTGGGCTGTGTCTGCCTCATGCTGTCAAGCAGGTGTGGTTGGCCGTGAAAGGGACTCAAGCTGGGATTTACTGAGCTCACAGAGCAGGCGTGGGAACTCTTCTTTTGCCTGCTTGGCCCAGGAAGAAATGTGTGGTGGAGTTGGGTTGGAAATCCATTTTTGTACAACCTGGGAGTGAGATTGTGGGGAGCAGCTAGCTCTCACCACCTCAAGTTCCTTTGGCAGTTTCTTCAGGTTGTGTGTAACCCACTCCCCAATGCCTGAGTCTCCCTACAAGGATGATGAACTCTTCATCGAGTTCATCATCCTTGCATCTAATTTTTGTTTAATTTTTCCCTCAGATTAGCCCCAGAAAGGATTTTAGAACAGCTATGGCGAGGGGTAATCTGAAGAGAAGTGATTATGCCCTCATTGGCAAAGAAGCTTATTGCCAACCAATTCTTGTTACCGGGTGAATAAAAGTCAATGCTAATTCTACCCACTCAGAGCCACCCATGAGATCCAACAGCCATCAGAGATAGGGGGTGGGTACAGGGTCTGGTCTCTGGAGGCCACCGTGAAGGTAGGTGCAGCTCTCAGACATGCAGGCTACCCTGCCCTTGCCCAAAGTTGTCCCACTTTGTGGCACTTTGTCCCTACAACACTGGGAGCAGGAGGGATCCCCAAAAATGATCTGGCCCAACCATCTCCTCATCAGACAGGGACCCTGTGACTCAGGCAGGGTTCGTGACTAACCCAGGGTAATACAGTAGGGCTAGCAAGAGAGCTCCAGCCACTTGACTGCTCCTCCATTCAGTTCAACAAACATGTGTCCAGGGCCTGCTTGGGAGAGAGCGAGTTCCCCGTGCTCGGGGAGCTCACTGGGCATAGACAAAGGCAACTAAGTCCAACAAAGAGAAGAAGGCAGAATACACAGTGCTGTGAGTCACGGAGGAGGCTGAGCTTTCTTTAGCCTCCCAATACATGGAAGCTTAAAGAAGGATGCAGTCTGGAACTGAACCTTGAGAGACGAGTAGAGTTTTGAAAGGAGGGAAGAGGGGTAGAGGGAGGGTTCTAATGACAGTATCTGGAAACCCCTGGTCAGCTATAGGAGTCCCTCTGTGGGCTCCAGTGGGATGTTCAGAAACCCCAAGAGGGCTCCACAGATGGGGTCTTGCATGAAGTAAGCTCTCCAACTCCATCTCTGCATCTAGAATGTCCAGCCCATGGGCCATATAAGGCCCTGCCGAGGTATTAGGGGTGGGTTAATTAAATGTTTGACTAAATGTAGCAGGCTAATTTTTAAGCTGATAATTTTGTATGGCCTACGAATGATGTTATAAATCTCTGCTGGCCCTTGGCAGAAAAAAGGTTCCCCATCCCTCATCTACATAGATCCCTGAAGGGGGCTGGTTGCCGAGCTCACTTCTCCTCCCGAAGTCCTTCTCTCCTGCCTCCTCACTGCCTCTCCTGCCTCCTAGAATCCCAAAGTCTTCTGGGGCGCCAGTTGGGTTTTCCTTGGAAAACCAATCTCTAAGCCTCACTCTAAGACAGGGGTGGGCAAACTTTTTGACTCGAGGGCCACAATAGGTTCTTAAACTGGACCGGAGGGCCGGAACAAAAGCATGGATGGAGTGTTTGTGTGAACTAATATAAATTCAAAGTAAACATCATTACATAAAAGGGTACGGTCTTTTTTTTTTTTTAGTTTTATTCATTTCAAACGGGCCGGATCCGGCCCGCGGGCCGTAGTTTGCCCACGGCTGCTCTAAGAGCAAACTAAGGAACCTCACTGAACATGTGTGCAGAGCCCTCCAGCCCACAAAGCACGTTTCCCTCAGGCCGAATCATTTGCCCTTCACCATGACTCATTATTATCCATCCTTCCCCCATTGCCTAGGTGAATAAAACGAGGGTCCCAGTAACTTACCCTGGATCCCCCGGCTGGTGCAGGTGCGGCCCACTCCCCAGGCCCCCGTCATTACACAGAGATTCTCAGCACACTCCCTGAAGCTCATTCCGCAGCCCTGCTTTATCCTCGCCAGCTCTGTGACTTGGGAAAATTACTCAGCTTCTCTCTGCCTCAATTTCCTCATCTGGAAAACAATCATAATAATAATGGCATTTATCTCTTAGGGCTGCTGTGAAGATTAAACGCATTATTATGCACAAAGAGCATAGGATACTGCCTGATGCATCATAAGTACAACAGAAGTGTAAGCTATTATTAGTATTAGCTCTAATCCGGGATCCCAGCAGATTCTTCTCATTAGGTTTCTGGGCATCACTGGGTGACTTCAGGGAAGTTTCTCTACCCCTCTGTGTCCATCCACAGATTGGCCCTCAGGAAACTGGGATTCTCCCTGAGTTTGTCTTCTCTTTCTCCTGTCCTTGGACCCCTCCTCTCTCTTTCCCCTTCTACCACCAACAGTTGCTCCCCCTATACCCACTCCCCACACCCACACCAAATCAGACAGGCTATCCCAAGAGTCTAGGTGAGGAACAGCTTTTGTATTCAAAAGCTGTCCTTTACAATGGTCGTTTTTGAATGTTCAATGCAAAAAGAACTCGTTGTCTCCTTTAAGAGCCCAGTTTGAATTTTTTAAAAAAGCTCTCCCGTGAGAAGCAGCTTTGAATCTGCTTCCTGGCTGCAGCAGGGGGATTATCAGCAGAGAACCATATTGCATACTTAATTGCAAAGCCATCCCCTGGCCAAAGGCTGCTCTGGGATAAGAGGCAGCTTGGGGCCCTCGTAACTACTTCGTACTCCAAGTTCTGCAGAAGACATCATGGTGCAATAGAGGGGATCTCGGTGGGAGCGTTGCTCTCCAACACTCAAGAATGACAGAGGTGACCTGCCATATTGGGACTTGCTTTGACCTGTGGCCTCTTAGAACCCTGGTCTTTGGACACCTAAGAATTACCCTAGGGAAATGGGAGGACCAGGACAGGGCAGTTCCTGGAGATCCTACATTCATTCTTACACTGCCCAGGGGCAGAGTGGGCTTTGCCCAAAGGGGAAACCAAAGAGGTCTGTTGGGTTTGCCTGGACCACTTCCATCTACGGGCTGGCGAAGTGTTTGGTGTGAAAGGGTATAGTGCCCAGTGCACAGGAGTGACTAGGAAATGTCTGAGGCATGAATTTCCTGGAAGTTGATGATCCACTCACCTCCAATTGTGCGTTTAACATTCAGGGACTCTGCAGGGTTGCTCGTGGGGGTGATTGGTTGAGGGCTGAGCCACTTCAGTGCCCTCCCCTCCAGCAGTGAAGGAGGAACAGTCTTCAGAAAACTTTATCTCGGGCCTTTCAAGTAGAGATAGTGGAAGCTTACACAGCTCAGCAGCTCCTCCTGATGTATATCAGCAAATTGAAGCTTTTCAGAGTCCCTGTGGAGCATCCAAGTTAAGGGATGGAGGGCGATATCTGGCAAGGGCAGATTTCCCGGGAGTGTCCAGGAACTTCCTAAACACAATAGGAAATGAATGGCACAAAACAACCAGCTCTCACCCCACACATCAGGGAAAGTGTCAAGTTTTATAGAAACTTAAGTAAGCCACACAAAGCCAAGTTTTTCCAAATCACTTGGTTTAGAAGCTCTTAATGGGGAAAAGATCATTCTAATAGGGACCCCCATCTTTGCCTGGATCACTATTGCCAGCCTCTTTTTCAGGTTACCTGTCTCTAGTCCTTCATCCAATCATCTTCCAGACCATCATTAGAAATGTGTTTCTATGCCGAACCGGTTTGGCTCAGTGGATAGAGCGTTGGCCTGCGGACTCAGGGGTCCCAGGTTTGATTCTGGTCAAGGGCATGTACCTTGGTTGCGGGCACATCCCCACTGGGGGGTGTGCAGGAGGCAGCTGATCGATCTCTCTCATCGATGTTTCTGGCTCTCTATCCCTCTCCCTTCTTCTCTGTAAAAAATCAATAAAATATATTTTTTTTAAAAAAGAAAGAAATGTGTTTCTAAATCACATGTCTGGTCACACCGGACTCCTTCTTAGTACTTCCAAGTTCTGCAGAAGACATCATGATGCAATAAAACTCGGTGGGATCCCAGTGGCTCCCATTGTGTTCAAGATGGAACAAAGATCCCTACACTTGGCATGCAAAGCCCTTCAAAATCTGGTCTCCATTCAGGCTTGAGATGCACCTGGGGCTCACCAGTAAAGCTGTTACAATATTGAAATACCTCTGTGCTCCTTCGATGACCCTTTGCCATTCACCAGCCAACCCCCTTTGCTCACTTGGCTTCTGGCCAGACCCTGGCAGGAAAGACAGCGCCTCTTATGGCATTTGGCACTGGCTCCGCAGCAGGTGTATGCTGGGCAGAGGCCTTGGCATGGACCAGTGTTCCCTAGAGAAGCCCTTGCATGGGCACTTTTGGAGCTACAGCTTCAGCAGAATTGCTCAATGCAATATTTTAAATATTACTCCTGCCTCAGTCAACTGTACTAGACTTCTTGTTCACCTTGTTTATTTATTTGTTGAATGGATCAAAGAACACCTGAATGCATCAAGGAGTGAATGATGGATGTCCTAGCACCTGCTATCTTCCCAGCTTTGTCATGAAGGAAGGAGGTCCCTGGGCCATGTGGGTGGGTGAGTGGAGGAATAGCCCTTCTCCCATAGCAGAAGACCTGTCTCTAGGGCAGGGCTGAGGTAGGATAGCAACCCTCCTCTCTGAAGCCCAGTTTCTGCTGCTCCTTTTATCTTTACTCAGGAGACAGCATCACGGATTCTATCCAGAGCTGCAGGTGAGTCACTCTGCCCAGCCTCACCCACCCCACACAGGTTTCCTTGACTTTGACTCATCCACATTGATTTATGAATAAACTGCCTCCCGTGGTTCCTTTGACTTTTCTTGGTGCTGTCCTGCTTCAGCTCTGTCCAGCAGCCTAATGAAAGGGAACAGGGCAGATTTCTGTGCTTGTTGTAGGGGTGGTGTGATGAAAGCAAAGAGAAGGCAAACCACGGGCCCAGGTTCCCACAGCTGGACAGAGGCAAGGTTCCTGTGATGAACCCCTGGCCCAGCACTTTTTATATAAATGAAGCTGCTTATTGATATCTGTAAGGGGTAACGGTCCATCTCTCTTTAAATAACCACTTAAGTATACCGGAAGACTACCTTTATAGTGGAGGCAGAGACCTTGTGCTTGGCCACACCCAGGCAATTCCTACTGCTTTCTCCTGTCCTTGGCCCCTGATCCATCCTCAGAGGCACTGCCCTTGTTGATAACAGGCTGGAGGGACCACTGCTGTGGGGCAGGGGATGTGGGGCGGGGGAGAGGGGGGCGCTACACACAGTCTGTCCCTCAGGACTGACAAATCTCCTATCTAGATGCAGTCGGTGCAAGATGGATGGCAAACAACATTTGGACTGACAGGTGCCATTTACTAATGTGCTGTAGATCAATGGCTTCCAAAATTAAAATGTTCTGTATCTGTCAGATGGTCCCACCAGGCTCCCTGGCAGGACAGAGGTGCCAGCCTCAGATTAGTGTGAGGGTAGAGGCAGTGGAGGTGGGGAGACTGTCAGCTGTGGGGGAGGGGTGGCATTTCCCACTAGAGCCATGAGCAAGTCTCCCCCAACCACAGTGGCTCCAGAGGCTCCCCAGAAAGTGAGGAAATGAGGAGCGGGAAGTCCAGATAGGAGCATTTTGTAGCTGGAGAGCAGAGGAGACATCCCTGAGTTTCCCAGCAAGCTGAGCACTACCCTGGGCTTGGACATGGACCTGAAACACCCAGGAGAACCAGCGCCCATGGTGAAAGCCGTTTCCTGTTTGCCTGCATCCTTTGGGATCTGTGGGCATAGCAGATGCTGTGGATGCCCCATACCATCTTCCTCCAGCCTACCTGAGTTCACTGAGTCACAAAGACTGTTCTCAGCCCTCACTCCCAGCACCCAGTCTCTCTCCTCTGCCTGCTGGCCTCTCTTGAGAAGGCTAACCCCTATTTTTGTAAAAATTACTATTTGAAATTCTCTGCTATTAGATGATCCCTTATTCTGTAAGTCAACTCTGTTATTTTTAGATGGCCCCTTACTCTGTAAATTAACTTTGCTTTCTAGCTACTTGAATAATAGGGAAGATAAACTTGGCTGTCTGACCTTGTAGGCTAGTCATCTGACGTAAGGTTCACAAAAACCCTTATTTGGGAGACAAAGGGGATGGAAAGATATAAATAAGGAAAGCTTCCTCCATGTTTTTGCCCAGAAATTTGGAAGACATCTCTCTATGGGCCCGCTGGCGAATAAATGGTGTTACTCCATTTCTCTGGGTATTGCTTGGTTTTTCTCTGGTCTTTTGTAAGCATCATTTCTTCTGTAACACTCTGAGTCACCAGGCACCTCTGTGAAATACAAGGAAGTTAATGCCTGGGGCTGGGGGCTGGGGGCTGGCAGTGCCTAGATAAGTGCCCCAGCCCCTCCTCCCGCCCTACCCTCACCCCCCTCCCACCACGTCCTCCAGTGGCACACTTCTTTCTTTTTTTAAAATTTATATTTATTGTTGAAAGTATTATAGATCTCCCCATTTTTCCCCCATTGACCCCTCCTCCCCACTCCCACCCCTTCCCCAGGCCTTCACCACACTATTTGTGTCCATGGGTTATGCATATATGCATAGAAGTTCTTGGTTTTTTATTGTTTAAAGTATTACATATGTCTTCTTTTTCCCTGATTGACCCACCACCACCACCACCACTCCCACCCCTGAGGGCAAGCCCCCACCACTCTAGGGTCTGTGTCCATTGGTTATGCTAATATGCATGCATATAAGTCCTTTGGTTGATCTCTCACTCCTCCCCCCACCTTCTCTCTGAGGTTGGACAGTCTGTTTAGTGCTATCTTGTCTCTGTATCTATTTTTGTTCATCAGTTTATGTTGATCATTATATCCCACATATGAGTGAGATCATGTGACATTTATCTTTCTCCGACTGGCTTATTTCACTTAGCATAATGCTCTCCAGTTCCATCCATGCTGTTGCAACTGTTAAAAGTTCCTTCTTTTTTACAGCAGCATAGTATTCCATTGTGTAGATGTGCCACCGTTTTTAATCCACTCATCTGCTGATGGGCACATAGGCTGTTTCCAAATCTTAGCTATTATAAATTGTGCTGCTATGAACATAGGGGTGCATATATCCTTTCTGATTGGTGCTTCTGGTTTCTTGCCATATATTCCTAGAAGTGGGATCACTGGGTCAAATGGGAGTTCCAATTTTAACTTTTTGAGGAAACTCCATACTGTCTTCCACAGTGGCTGCACCAGTCTGCATTCCCACCTGCAGTGTCGTTTGTTGATTGTTGATGATAACCATTCTAACAGGTGTGAGATGATACCTCATTGTTGTTTTATTTTGCATCTCTCAGATGATTAGTGACTTTGAGCATGTTTTCATATGTCTCCTGGCCTTCTGTATATCCTCTTTCAAAAAGTGTCTATTTAGGTCCTTTGCCCATTTTTTGATTGGATTGTTTATCTTCCTTTTGTTAAGTTGTATGAGTTCCCTGTAAATTTTGGAGATTAAACACTTATCTGAAATAGCATTGGCAAATATATTCTCCCATGCAGTGGGCTTTCTTGTTGTTTTGTTGATGGTTTCTTTTGCTGTGCAGAAGCTTTTTATTTTGATGTAGTCCCTGCATACAAGTTCTTTGGTTAATCTCTTCCCGCCCACCACCTGTCCCTTCCCTCTGAGAATCCTCAGTCTATTGTCTGTTTCCATGCTGGGTCTCCTGGCACATCTCTGAGGAAAGGGCCAACCACATGGTTTGCAGAAGGTCCCCAGGGGACTAAGCCTGGCTTCCCATGAAGGTGACTCGTTTGTTAGTTTCACTTTAATGGCTCCTCTCCTTCCATATCTAACTTGCCCCCCTTCCTCCTGTGCCTCCTGGGATCACCTTCCAAATAAATATCCATGTCCTTGTCCTCCAGGAATGGCCTCATCCTCTCTTCCTCTGAGCCTCCCGTAGGATCACAGGGATTTGTGAGCAGAGGGCACAAAAAGGCCCACACTTGGCTCTTGGCTCCACCCTGACTGACTACAAATCCTAGAGCATTGGTGCCCTCCCCTCCCGCTCCCTCTCGCCTTTGCCCTTGGCTTACCAGTTGGCAGCCCAGCCATTAACTTGACTCTCCTGGACCTGGTGGATCTGTACAGGCACAAACCAAGTAACATCGTAGAAATAACAAGGAGGCCATTGGCTTCCAGCTTTGGCATTAGCTGTGTGGCCTTGGGGAAGACACATAACCTCTCTGAACTTCAGTTTCCCCAACTCTATAATTAGAAAGTATCCAAACCCATCTCATGGATTGTAGCTATGATCAAATGGGGAAATATCTGTGACTCTTTGTAAACTATAGCTTTTCCATGGCAGAAATTTAGCCAGTACCCACCAGAACAGCTGTATGTTGTTTATGGCTATTGCTTGTTCTGATTGGTTGGAGCCTGGGCTATCCCTCCAAGAATTAAACATTTTCAGTATCACTTCTGACTAACACTATGATTGCATGTACATCCTGTGCCCCTTGTATGGCAGCAGCTGGCCTAGCTCTCTGAATAGTAGAACCCCAGCTCATCTAGAATGGGAGTCCTGGGGGCAGGAGGCCCCTAATCTGACTGTGCCAGGGAAGGGCGTGTCGATGTAGTCTAATGCATCCTCCAGACAGATCAATGCCACTTTAAACATGCAAACACAGTGCAAATATGCCACATGGCTGGCTTTGAGGCCCAGCCGGTTGCTAAGGAGTCCAGTATTCATCCAGCTTAATTAAGTGAGTCTAAAGGGCTACATGCTCTCTTTCCCCCATCCATCCTCAAAAAAAGGGCCTCAGCAGAAGTCAGTTAATTATTCAGAAGGCTGCATTGGGAGGTTGAGGAGGACAACCTGGGGACAAGACAGCAGGAGCTCAGGGTTGGGCACAGGAGGGGTGTACTAACAAGACCAAAGTGGCCTAATACAGGACGGCATAGGGAGACAGGCAGAAGCCTTAATTAACATCTGTTTGCATATTCAGTGTCAACTGTGAGTTGTTTAAACCAAACTCAAAGGTACACAGAAATCTGTAGTGACTGTCAGAAAATGATAAGACTTTGCGGTTTTGCATTTTGCCTTGGAATACAAAAGATTGCAAATCTGCTCTGTGTGATACTCATATCAAAGGTAAACTCCAATTTAATTAAACTAACCAAGGACTACACTTAAACACACCCTTCTCCCCGCACCTTCCCCCCCCCCCCTCATTCTCACCCCGCCCCACCCTGCTCTAAGCCCCAGCTATTATCTAAGCCCCCTTGGCTATTATCAGCCAAGCTGTGGATTGCATTAAAGGATCTTCCTGCCGAGTCATGACAACTGTGGCCTTGAGGTTGGCACCCAGGACCCTGGGACAATCACTCCTGGGGAGAACACAGGGCATGGTGGGATAATAGATCTGTGTGCTGTCCTCCAGGCAAGAGGCCAGCTGTGACTTAGTGGTGGTTTGGTGTGCAAAGGAGGAAGCTAGGGCTGAGAGCTAGGGTTTCAGGAGGGGAGAAAATTAGCATTTATTCAGTATTTCCTGTCTGCAACCCCTTAGTTGTACCTGTACGTTTTGGAAAGTTCTTCAAGTGCAGCCTATTACAAGAGTGGATACTTTATACAGAGTCACCTCAGGTGTCGATTCTCACCTCTTCTCTTTCCAACCATCCCATCAGTCTTCCTACCCTGCTGTCGACTCCCCAGAGTCCCGGATCAAAAGCCTTTCATTCTGTATTATTTTATATGAGGAGGAGGAAGGGGGTGGGGTTAGCTTTTCCTCTTAAGCCTAACTTTGCCGTGTTGCCACCTTACAATATGACCGCACTCTAAGGATGCCGCCTCTTTTCTTGATGAAGACTAGACCTCACCCTGGGAGGTGGCCAGGAGGAAGAGAAAGGAAAGTAAGACTATCCTGTGCCCTCACTAGTGCCCTAGGCCCGTCACCCACGTGCTCTCACCTACTTCTCACAACTATCACATCATAGTCCAACCCCTCTGTCACCAAGGAAACCAAAACTCAGAAATGTTGAGTGAATCCCTAATACAGGGAGTGAGTCTTGGAGCCAAGACCCAGGATTTGTCTGACCAAAGCCCATGCCCTCTGCCCTGAGCCACTGCCGCTGTCCTGGCTTGGCCAGACTCCAGAATGCATTATCCTGTGTCCCGTGGGGTACAATGAACTCTGGCTTAATTCTGACATTTTGGGGACAGCAAAGAATTTGGTCAACAAGTAGGGAGAGTGTTGCTGGAGGACCTTGGACATGGGTGATGCTTGGAGCTCCACAAGGTTGTCCAGGGTCCCAGGCTGGAGCAGAGAATCAGCAAGGGTCCCTGGGTCTTGGGGACAAGGCCCAGCCCCTGGGGAAGCTGGGGAAGGATGAGGATCCAGCCCTGTCAGCTGTAATTCAGAATTGGAGGAAGAGCAGGCCTGGGGTGAGCAAGGAGAGTCAGGGTACCTGCCCTGATGCTGTCATCTTGAGGGACTATGGCTCCCCTTTGAGGGATAGCAGGACCTCAGTGCATGACTGGAGGTGTGGGGAAGCCAGTTGAAAGGGTTCAAGGCAATGCTGACACCAGCCAGGGAGCCCTGTGCTCAGCTAGAAAGGTGGCACCATCACACCGGGCTTCAGTTCAGAGGGTCAGACTCTCCCCTCCCTCTGAACCCTCTAAAGGAGCCCCTAAGGTCCACCTGGGAGCAAATCTGCCTTTAAGTTCAAGGCTGGGAAGGGGAGGGGCAGAACAGAGGCTGACAAAACGGGTAGCAGGAAACTCTCCAGAAGCCTTCCTTCGAGTGCAAGCCCTGTGGACACAGAGTTTAAGGCCCTGCCCAGTGCAGTGATGCTCCAAGGCACCCACTGTGGGCCCCAGGAGGATGCAGCCAAAACATCAGACACCGGGAAAAGTTTTCCCAAAGAACTTGGACTTCATTTGGCTATCTGTTGCTCCCTGCCCTGTACGTCACCTCAGCAGAAACTCCTAACTTAGCTCTGGGCCCTGAAGCTCCTCACGGACAAAACCCCTGGGCAAAGCAAGGGGCCAGACTGTTCTAACGCAGGTTCTCTGTCTTGAACAAGAAAAACCAACAAATCAGATATGGCCTTGCCCACAGCCTGAGCTCATGGTGGTCAAGTGTTGGGCTGGAGCCGAGCTGAGCACCAGAGATGACAGAGATGCAGGGTGGGCTGCTTGAGTGGCTTCTGCCTTCTCTGTGGCCCCTCTGAGGACATCCTCATGAACCGACCACAGGGGAAGCAACTGGATCATTTTTCCCCAGGGAGCTGGCTCACTCTGTAGCCTCATTAGTTTCCAAGGCAAATTTAGGTAGAGCAGCAAAAATACATACATTTGTAATAGAATCACATTAATATGTAGAAAAGGTCCGATGTAAATTGGAAAGTGACATTTGAAAACCCTTTGATAAATGGCTGAGCAGAGCTTAAGATTCCAACTGGATGCTAGATGTCAAAGAGGTGACCTGTGGGGCTCCCACAGAGGGCTCCTGCGTCCCACGCTTTGCCCACTCATGGCTCAGGAACTGATTTAGAAACTCTATCAACATGTGGATGTGACTTCCACGCATCAAAATGGCTCATTCTTTCCCCCTCTGAGGTATACTGTACCCAACGTTGGCCAGGGTAGGGGAAGCAGACCCTCACACAGTAGCGCTGAAGGGAGTGTGGGGTGGCAATTGGACAGAATGAACCAATAGCCTTGAACTTGTTCCCATTTCCTGACCTAGTCTTTAATTTCTAAGAACTGAGTCTAAAATCGTGGTTGAGGGTTTCCACACATACACTACCCCACCCCACCCCACTCCAATGTAGCTGAAAAAAATATTCATGAAAACTTTATTTCAGGGGAAGGAGAAAATAAATGAAATGAAGTGCAGCAAAGTGAAATAAAATAAACAAAATGAAACCCCCACTGCTTGTCTCCTACAGGAATGGCACATTTGTCTCACGAGTAATTGGCTATCTGATTTAGAAATTTCCTGGCCTTTTGGTTATGAAAGGAAAGGCTTTGGGCTAGCCCATATGTGAGAGGCACAGACCGCAAAGGAACTAAATCACCTAGCATAGAAAGTCATAGGAATCCAAGAGTGGCCCCTCCCTGGCAACTCAAGAGAAAAAAGTTTTGGGAATGTGAGACAGCTGAGAAGGGAGAAGATGGGGAAGAGTTTAGGGAGAGAGAGCTGGGCCAGGCAGTATCATGGGCCACGAAGAGAGAGGCAGTAAAAAATCCTCAAGGAGGGAATAATGATGTCTACTATTCCTTTCTCCGGGCTAAAATTCCATTTGACCCAAACCCTTTAATTCAGGTCATTGTGTTAACTGGCCTGTGGGAAATGGAGGAGGAGGAGCCAGCCAGCTCATAGTTGAAATAAAGTGAACAAAAAAAGCTGGAACAGCTAACAGAGAGGTGGAAGACAGTGAGAGGTGACTGCAAATGGTGACGGCAGCAAGAGTGTAGAACAGATCAGCTCAGTCGTGGGCACTGGTCTCCACCCTCCCTCATTGCCCAGAATCCTCAGCAACATTCGCCAGGAGGATGCCAGGAGGCAGACGCCACCAAGAAAATCCAGAGGAAACCACATTGTGTTACAGGTGATGGAATTACACTTTGGTATTGAATTTTCTTCTTTGCTTATATGTATTTTCTGAATTTTTAAACAAGTATGTATTACTTGTGAAAAGTAGAAATAAAATTTAAAAAGTTTGCTGACATGACTGCAGCAGGACTTACATAGCCAGCAGGAGCCCGTAAGCATCACCCGGACCATTTTCCTGTGCACAGAGGAGCAGCACACAGCCCGGGAGCCTGCCCCCATCCCTGACACCTGCACAGGATGCCAGCCAGGCCAGCCCAGCCATGGGCACGGCCCCTCTTGTTCTCAGGCTCTGCCAACAAGACTTCCAGAACCCCAGGAACACTCCTCAGAGAAGACAGCCAAGGCAGACGTCGTCCTTGAAAGGATCCTTGTTACCTCACATTTTCTAGACCCAGTGTTCTGACGTCTTAAAGAAGAATCACATGTGGAGGGTGGACACGCTTCCAGAAAAGACAATGGCCATGCGTTCCAGCTACACGCCAAGCTCCCGCTCTGATCCTTTCAGAAAACTTGAAGATCCCAGGTTTCTCGGTCCCAGCCATGGCCGCACTGGTTGACAATGAAAACCCCATTCCGCTCTCCGTGCTCCCTCTGGCCTCGTGAATCTTGGCAGAAGGCTGCTCTCCTATGGCGATGTCTCCCGTATTAATTTAAGTCTTTTCAAGACATACTTACTAATTAAAATGTGAAACAGTTTTTATCCCTTTAATTAAGATACAAGATGGGAAGCATAATTTAATTCGGTCTATTGAAGATATCAGGATTATTAGCTCCATAACTTGCTTCCATTACAGATGACTATGTTAAACAATTTTTTTTTTCTCCCACACTCGTTGGAGCTTTGACATGTGCACTGAGTCCTGAAACACTGGGGGGGAGGGGGGGTTGGGGACTGAGACCCATTGAAAAGGAGCCACGTGGAAGTCACCGAGAACATCAGCTTTCGGACCCTGTCTCAGGTTGGGTTCTCCTAGAAGCAGATCCTAAGAAAGAGTTGAGTATAAGCAACTTGTACAAGAAGAACTTTTAGGCCTTTAAGGCACTGAGGTGTGAAATAGGGACAGGAAGAGGGTCAACCTGGGTGAACAAAGGAATAGGTTACCGCTGAGGGGAACTGAGGTAACCTCCCTGGGGACAGCTGAGAGTGCACAATACACCCCGAGGGAGAAGGAAGCTGGGGTGTTTACCCTCCAATTGTCCACCATGGGCTAAGGGCTGCTCCCAGGGGTGTCAGCTCCCCCGTCTTACACCCTCCCCCCTCAGGCCAAGAGTTGTGCAGGCCAGCCATCAGGGATGAGGGGTGAGGAGTGAGGGGTGAGGGATGAGATAAGAAGGGCAGGGCACAGCCCTGTGCTTGCAATTGCTGAAAAAGGAGGTATGCAGGGAGAGTCTCAATTGCTGACTTATTAGTAAGCTCTTTCCATGGTCCAAGAGGCAGAGTCTTGGACTGGCAGCCAGAGTCCTCACTTGGAAGTCTCTGGGGAAGGCTAAGGGCAGAAGGAGGTGTGTCCAACTCTCTGACCCAAAGTCAGAGAAGAAGGTGGGGAAACAGGAAAAGCACAGCCAGGAGCCTGGAAATGGAATGAGGGAGAGTTCTAAGGTCATTTCAGTTAGTTAAGCCCGGAGGGAACTTTCTCACCCAGCACTGGAGCCCTGACCTTCTGGGGTTCGAGTCCTTTGGAGAGCTAGGTGTGGAGTTCCAGCTTCTTCCAGTTGAAGATGGACAGGGCAGCTGTGAATTTGACCCCGTACTAACTGGAAAATGGGGAGCGAACATATTGTGCAAGACAGAGTCTGAGAAGATACCAGTCAATCAGAAATGACACGGGATAGGGAGTCGGCTAAAGGGAAGATTCTGAAGGTGAGACTGCATCCCGAGCTGGGTTGAAGGATGGCAGGAACCAAAGAACTGAGCTTAGGAAGGAAGATGGGGCATTAGATGCCTGTGTCAGGGAGCTATACACCATCAGCCGGGTAAGGATGAGCTCGGTTAGAGCCCACGGAGGATGCGAGACAAGGTGCCCAGCAGTAGACCTCCTTTGTCAGAGGGAATATGGTGGGACACAGAGAGGTTAGCACTGGGAGCCTGACCTCCTGGGCTTTAAGCCCTGATTCTGCCACTTACTAGGTTGGTAACCTTGGGCAAGAAGCTTAGCTCCTCTGAATCCCTACATAGAATTCTATGAGGGCTGATTTTGGAAAAAATCCATAGCATAGAGTCTGCCCCATGGTGGGAGCCCATGAAAGTTACTTCCTGTCCTGTCTTACAGTGAGCTCACATTGTAACCTGTATAACACTGGGACTCACACCTTCAGGGAGCCTAAACGTGGCAATTTCTGACTGTGTGTGCGTGTGTACACGTCTGTGAATGTGTAGGAGGGGGCAAGAAGTAGAGACATCCTCTCTATCCTAGTTTCTTTGAACGTACCTGTCCTAATTTAAAAATAAAACACCTAGCTGTGTGTACCAACTCCCTTCCTGCCTCTGGCATTTCCCCAGACAGGTAGGACAGTAAGGCAGAAGGGACTAAAGCAGGAGGATGAGGCCCAGAAATCAGGATTTTAAAAAGATTCCCAGGTGATTCTAATGTGCAGCCAAGGTTGAGAACCACTGGACTAAAAGGTCATGGCTTCAGCCCTACAGCTGGTGATTGTCAGAGCAGGCCACTGAATGCTTTTAACTGCTTCCATCCTCCCTACCACCTGGTCCAGCCCCTGGAGGCCCATCCCAGCCAGGCCCTCATCAAGCCTAGGCCATGGCACTCTGTGCAGGATATGCAGGGGTCTTTTAGGGTTGTAGTAGGAGCAGGAGTGGGGAAAGTGAATATTTGAATCTGAGCAGAGCTTGCTCCTAACTGAAGGAATTTTTCTTCCCACCCAACAACCCTTCTGAGAAGTGACAGTCAGGGGAGGAACACTGATTCAGCCTGAGAAACACAGGCCTGAAATTCCATCAGGGAGTCTTCACTCCACACAGACTGGCAGGGGCTGGAAATCAGGGCCTCAGGAGAGCTGGCATGAGTGCGCCCCCTGTGGTTGAACCTGAGGAAGAGTGAGAGCCGAAGCTTCCACCCAACAGCGCTCGGGCCTTCTTCCTGCCACCTCTCATATGCCTCTCTTTGCTTTGGGCACCAGAAGAACAGAACATCTTAAATCTTAAAGAAGTGCTGCCATGAGAATTTAATACTAATGCCATCAGCCCCCCTCTCTGGACCCACAGCCCTTGCTGTTGGGGCCTTCCTGAGGGGACTCGGTGAAAACCCCTGGAGAGACAGTGCACATAGCAGGGCCACTTCTCTCCTGCCACACTTCATGCACCATGAATTTTAAAACAACACGTGGGAAAAGCCACCTTCATTGTCAGACCACATGATGAAGGGCTCACTCTATCTCTTGTCCAGAAATGTCTCCAAGCTGAACCCCTTCCTGAGCGCAGAAGAGCTTCCCAGGCAGTGGGTGGAGGACCCCCCAGCCCAGGAGAAAGCTGGGCACAGTGGCCCCTGTTCCCTGACACCTGTGCTCCTCCCATTGCTGTAGGAACTTGACTTGGGTCACTTGAGCTTGATTTGCTACATCTTACTTTTTTGTGGCTCTGATTATGCTGTTGCCACTCAGAGTAGGGAGAAGCCAGGGGACTAAGAGGCAAGGAGGTGGGTGATGGCAGAAGTGATCACAGGACCCTGGCCAGGTAGCTTGTCTGGTTGGAACATTGTCCCCACACACGAAGGTTGCAGGTTCTATCCCAGGTCAGGGCACTGCAAGAATCAACCAATGAATGCATAAATGAGTGGAACAACAAATCGATGTTTCTTTCTCCCTTCCTCTCTCTCTGAAGTCAATCAATAAATAAACATTTTAATTAAAAAAAGAAGTAATTACAGGGGCTGCTGGGAAAACCCATAGCTGGACAAATGGGCCCATAGGCATGAGGGCTTCTGTCCACCAGTCCTTACAACCTCCCCACTCACAGCTGTTGACTTCAAGTGCATCACCGGGGCGCAATGTAGTTCCCTGGTGATTCCTGGAGGTTGTCCAATCTGTCCTTTGTCCTGAGCTCCATCACCATTTATCCAGATATTTCAGAGTGGCCCATAGGCAGCAGATTCACTCACTCAAATCTGGCCTTTTCATCTAGCCCTCAAATCTGATTCTCTCCCATTGGTTCCCCATCCCTGTGACAGATGTCCTGCAGTTTGGCAATGTGTCATCCTTGATGCCACTCCTTCCATCCCTGGTACCCAATCATTCATCCAGCCCAGCCAGTTCCATCTCCAATGTACTAGTATATCTTGAATCTGTGTACATCTTGCCATTCTTGACACAATCATTCAAGTTCAAACTTCCTCTCAGCATCTCACATCGGGATTATTTTTACACACACCCACTGGTCTGGCCTGGTTTCACTGGTCTTGCCCCAACATTTAGTCCATCTGCTTAGAATATCCTCTTTCTTTTGTCCATCTTGCAAACCCTCTCTCCTCATTAGCCTTCCTCCTCTGTGAAGCCCTGGAGGATTCACCCGTTTAATATGAGGGACAATAACTTTCGCTGAGGGCCCAGACACTGGCACTCATACATCCATTTGAATCCTGATCACACGGCACTGCCACTGATCATTGGCACAGCTTTCTGCCCGCAGGGCTCCTGGAGAGCAGAGGCTGTGCTTCCTTCATCTCTGGGCCCCCAATGTCTAACTCAGTTCTTGGCAAATAGCAAATGCTTCAGAACTATTTTCTTGACTTAAGGAATCCTATAATAAAGAGGACAGAGGTCTTTCAAAATCTTTTTTCTCCCATATCTGTAGGATATAGAAATTGGATTTTATGTTGGTATCTTTCTAATCATAGACCCAATTATCTAACCCAGACTGAATCTTTTAGCAACTGAATCCATCCAGCACAGCATATCCCTCACTCAACAGCCAGGACAACTTTTGTAAGGAAATGTCCTTGTCTCACCTCCCATTTTGTTGTTTTAATTCTTTAAAATTTGAGCTATATCTCCATTTCAGAGCCTCAATACCTAACATTCCCCATGGACCGGTGAAACACAGTTGTAGTGCAGTGTCCAGTTTTTCTGGTCCTGCCATCAGGGAAAATAGACTTCTTTCTCTTGGCTCATGCCTCCATACTCAACAGCCCAGAGCTACCCATTTGCAAACATTCAGTGTTTGAAAATAATAGTAACAAAAAAATGAAGAAGAAAACATCAATCAATGTTACATGAGTCCATAGGCATAAATTAGTATTCATAAAAATCACAGATTCTGTCTCAGTGATGTTCAGAGATGAGTTCTCCAGATCACTAATTGCTCCTGGGAGAAAATATATCTGCTTGGGTTCCGTAGGTGCTTTGCACATGCACTTACTCGTTCATTCAGTAAGCATTCATTGAGCATCTGCTGTGTGCCAGCCATTGTGCTGGACTCTGAGCAATCCAGAGATGAGTACCAAAGGTCCTCTCCATGGTTTGGACTTTTACTCACCTTTCTACTTTGGCGGTTTACTCCAGCCTGATTCCTTCCTCTCTGTCCCCCAAGTCTTGACAGGAACAGCATGACTTCTTGTGCCCTTATTCTTCTGTTATTCCTACAATTTCTCTCAAGCCCAAACTTCTTGAGAGGAAAAAAAGTTTCCTTTTCTGAGTATTTTCTACTTCAACTTCCTTTTGTTTTATCACAAAATCAATTGCAACCTCCTCACTGCAGGCAAAACTGCTGCCCTTAAGTGGACTTCAAGCTTTTAAATACACTTGGTGTACATTCTCCCTATCACATCTACACAGTCACTCACCAATCAATCCTTCCTTTCATCTACTCGTCCATTCACCCATCGGTTCATTCATCCATCATCCATCCATTTATTGAGCAGGTACTATGTACCAGGCACTGAATAACCACAGGCCCAGCACTAAAAAGCTCATAATGTGATGGGGGAGAATGAAATTTTTATAAATGTTCATGAAGAGTGTCGAAGGAATAATGTGTGAACCCAAAGGAGAAGGTGATTAATTCTAACAAGTATGGAAAGGTGACATCAAAAAGTCGACATTTGAGCTGAGTCTTGAAGGTGGAAAAGAGGGAGAAATGCCATTCAGAGGAAATAGCCACTTGGAGGCTTAAAATAATTGGGTATGAACAGAAAAAAACAAATGTCAAAAAGCTCAATATGAATGGAGCAAAAGAAGCAAATAGGAGAGAAATACAAATAAGGTTAAGTTATTAATTCCATTTTTCTTCTATTGACATTGAAAGGTTCTTATTACTCAAATACAAAGGACCACTCTAGAGTGACACACAGCCACAGAGAAGAAAAAATCTTGAATTCCTATCCTGAGGAGAAAAAGTAATCAAGAACTCTTCAAAATTATAATAAAAAGGAGATAAAACTGACCCCATACCTACAGGGCTTATGACAGTGATTTTGTACTGCATTATCTCATTTCATCTTCTTAATGACTGTGAGGAGAGATTATGGTTGCCCTTGAACATGTGGGAAAAATGAGGCACAAAGACTTTAGGCCACTTGCCCAATGTCACACAATTGCTGTCTACAGATCTGCCTCCTTTAAAAGACCCTGTTTCTTGCATCACGTTGTGCCCATTCAGCGTGACAGCACTGGGTGATGGGAGCATGGATAGGGGTTGGAGCCCAAGAAGCACCCAAGCTTGGATAAGGGGACTTCAGTGGAAGCCCTGGGTCTCCTTAATAGCTCCATGACCTCGGACAAATCACTTGGCTTCGTGAGCATCAGTTTTGCCTCTAAAATGACATGGTGTGTTGGATTATCCAGGTCCACCATTCTTTGTTTCCAAGCCAAGCAAGAGAATGTGCTCACTGTCAAATGAATAAAATTTTACATTTCTGCTTTGACGTTGGAATGTCTCCCCATAAAAATGAAACAGAGCCTTGATTGTGAGTTCGTGATTGATCCCATTGCTTCACTGGTCTGGTCCTCATCGTTTCCTCTGAATCCACTAATGCTTGTTGAGGGTGTGTTCTGTGTGAGGCATACTCTGCCAGCAGCCCAATGAGGTGTGGGGGAAGTAACTGGCCTGGTGGGTACAGTCCTAAATTCAATTGTTCTACATCTTCAAACTAAGTGAACTGGCTGACTTTTCCCAAACTGTCTTTTGAGGAACACTAATTTCAGCTGTTAAAAGATATTAGGGGACCAAAAGTATCCTATGCCCAAAAAAGTTTGGGGGAAAAAACTGTATTAAACAAGGATAAACAAGCTTCTATATTGTGGGGCTCCTCCCAGACTTTGATAAGCTGATGTCTTAGGAATTCTTCAAGAAAGAGAAGAATAATCAGGGTTTCCCAAACTTTCTGGACTACAGAATCTTTTTCAGGGAATACCTAGCCAAATGAATGTCCCAATGACTACACTTTGGGAGCACCAGATCATGGGTTTAAAACTCTTAATTAAGCAGGGGCTGAATTGTAATTATAAATGTGCTGCAATATGAAAGATGAGAGGTCACCCCTGCCAGTGTTCATTAACTGTTAACAGAAAGGGGATCCGATCTGCGTTCATAATGAGCACTGTCTCTGGCCGGCAAGTGACCCTACAGGTCACACTCTCTTCCCTCAGCCAGGAGGGGAGCAGTGGGGCCAGATGACCTCTGACACTCTGGGAGTGCATTTACCCAAAAGGCATTCAAATGCCCCTTTTTCTTCCCTTGTGACATTTTGGGAAGATGAATCATGGGGCAAGGGGGTCCTCACCCCTCTTCTAAGTACACGTGCTTGTCAGCAGGAGGTTTCTTCAAAGGGTCTTCCGAGACTTTGTCCTTGTCTAGAATGACTGGTTGGTGTGTTTTCTCATGAATCTGCAGACACCCGCAGTGTAGGAGTTGGGCCAATAGTCTCTTGTAGTATTTTCATGAGTTGATATTTTTAAAAGCTAAAGGGTGCTGCTTTCCTTCCCCAGTTGTAGAACTAGGGCAGGAATAGCCCGGTGGTGAGGATCACATTTGTGAATATGGTGAGTTTATTTTGTTATTTTCTCATGCAAAAATGAAAATAATCTTAAAATGCCTAATTTACTTGAAAAAGAAAACATATCTATATTTTTATTCTTTTCTCTCCTATTTCCACCCTTTCAATAACCCTTAATTTTTTCTTGGTATGAAGAGAGTAAATTCTTCCTATAAAATTTGGGAAAATACAAAAAGTCATAAAGAAAAAAATAAAAATAGTAAGTTATCCCATCATCTGTGGAAAACTACCAATACTTATTTATTCAATGCTTATATATTCATAAATACATGTATCACATACAGGAAATAACATAAATAAATAAATTGTTTTTACCGAATTGAGAAGTTACCGTATATAGTTTTCAAACCTGCTTTTTTCACTTAGTGCTGTGTCATCAGCAGAGTCTGAAGGCTGAAGTTCCCCATTCCAGATCGCCTGAGGTGTTGGCTCATAGACGCACTGATGAATTTACAAGCTGCTGTCAAACATGACAAGTGATGGCCGTGGCATTCTTAACAGTGGTTCTTGAAGGCAATTAAATATGGCATTGCTCTCACTACCTAATGTGTTTATATCAGCTCCTGTAATTGTTTTCTAAAGTCATAAATTTCTCAAGTTAATTATAAACAAATTGCTGTGCTTAATTAATGGGTATCACTAATGGGTATTATCTAAAATGCATGTGAATGCGGCAGCCTCACAGGGGCTGGATTACTGATGTCAAGACTGTCAAGATGGTGGCCCTGGGAGAGAAGTCAATCACCCAGAACACAGGTCTTGAGTGCACTCCAGGAAACCCTGGGGCCAGAATCTGCTGCAGCAAGTGTCCCAAAGTTATTGGTGCCTATGCTGGGCCCTCAGGGTGTATGACCCCTTGGACCTACCCGGCTGTGCATCAAGAAGGAGCTGAGATGAGGGTGACTGGATGCGCTCTCAGTTTATTAAATGAAAGTCTCTCTCTAGCAGCACAGATTTCTTGTCTATGTTACCCCACGTGGTCCTCCCCTCACCTACCGCACTGTAGCTAGTTTGACATGAAGGTGATGAGACTGGACACTGGGGCCAGGCTCCCAGGGTTCAAGTCTCAGCTCTGCCAGCTACTAGATGGGAGAACGTGGGCAAGTTACTGCTTAATAGCACAGTGCCCCATTTGTAAATAATAACATGTGTTGTGAAGCTGATAGATGATAGATAGATAGATAGATAATAGATAGACATTTAACTTACTCATTGGTCCACTCATATTTTTTTATTCTTAAATTTATTTACTCATATTTTCATTTATTCAATCATTCATTCATTCATTTACCCACTCATCTGTCCATCTAACTAATTATTTATTTCACACAAACTTTCCTATGTGCTAAGTACCATACTATGTGTTAGGAATATAGAATTGAGTAAGACAAAATTCTAATCATAAGGAAATCACAGTCTAATGGATTAGATAGTCGTTTACATACATAATTGCATGAGATTGTTTTAGGTCCCACAGTACAGAGACATACAATGTATTTTGCGAGTCTAGGATTGATTGTCCCTGCTTGGAAGTGAGGGGGGATCCTGGCTGGAGAAGGAATCCTTGAGTGAGACTTCATCAAGTGAAGAAGTGGGTAAGGACAGGAGAGAGCACTAGGTACAGCCATGTGGCAATGGGCCCATGGCTCCCATAATTTGTAATTCACATGCATCTCAGACACGTCATGAGTCCTGTGCTCTGGTGAGGATATATGTGGGCACAAGAAAAGACAAAAACAGTCTTCACTTTATCTGCCCACTTCTGTCTGTCACCAGACGATGAAGGTGATGGTTTTCAATTTTTCAGGAAATGATCTGAGGGGAGGACAACATGGACCCCCGAGTACTGGAGGCCCTGCAGGGGCCACCCAGCCCACCCGGGTTGAGCAAGTCCTCATGGGTCTGTCACCCTCCAGTGTCTCTGGTCATCCTCAGCCACCACGGGAGCATAAACCTCTGTAATGTGAAGAGAGATTCACTCCAACACTAAACACGGTATTTGTGGGGGAGTGAATGCTGTTTACCACTTCAGAGTGGGAATTTCCCAGCTTCTCCCTCTGAGGAGCCCATCAGAGTTATTCTCGGTTTATATAGTATCTTTTCTTCAAGTAGCTTTATAAATTTTTAATCAAAATTGTATTTTAGAAACTAAAATCTACTTGATTTCTACCAGACTGTCACACCAGAAAGGAATTTTATAAATCCCAAATGGGATTCTTTTAATGTCTATATTTCTTCTTCTTCAAGTGAGCTTCCAATCAAGCCTTCAGATTTTCTTTCCTTTTTTTTCAAAAGGACCTTTTACGCACAATGTCAAATCCAAAACTGTGACATTCAGTAAGTGACATTCTATTCTAAGTCACTTTGACAAAATAATGAACTCTATTTGTAGGAGCAATAGAGTCTCATCTGACAAGGAGGTGTCTCTGGAGTTTTGCTACAAATGGAAAAACTATTTCATTTTTTTCTTTCTGATAAAATGGCAAGTTTGAGATCTTAGAGAAACTTTTTGGAAATGGTGGAAAATGCCCGTGAATCTGTAGGTAAGCCCTCACCATATTCACGTCCTCCTGTTCGTCAGTCCTGTTTGGATTTCTGGTTGAGGCCAACACACACCGTGGGCCTCCATCCAGGTGAGTCGCATCCCGTGCCTGGGGGCAAACAAGGACTCGGCTTCAGGACAGCTTCAGCTTCCCACAAAAGACAGGCGACCACGGCATCTCTTTCCTCTGCCAGTGACACACGGGGACACTGGCTCAGATGAGAATCACAGGCTGGTAATCACTTGGGATTAGCAATCCCAAGGCAGGGCCCCTGGTCACAAATCCAGCTCATAACCCAAATCAGGGCTTCTTTGTTTTGAACTGTTTATGTTTGCTATAGCTCCTTGGTCATTTTTAAAAACCTGAGGCTAACTTTCAAGGTGAGCCCAGGAACCCTGAGTTATCAGTGAGAGCCAGTAGGATGTCCTAGAGAAACAGGATTGGGGACTTTGATCCTAACTGTCCAGCCCTTGAACTCTCTGCTAAAAAAGAGGGGACCAAGGTTGCCTCAGCACCCGGGGGGAGAGAGCAGGAAGCTCACGTCAACATAGGAGCTGAAGTCACATGGCCCTACTTAGGACACTGGCTGTCACAAGAAGAGATGAATTTTATTTTTTATTTGAAAAATGTGTTTAAAACAATAGATAAAAATCATGTGTTAGCTCACCATATCTTTTAAAATTATTAAAATAGGAAATAAAACTCTTTTTCTCTATCCTAACATGAATTCCCCCCTTTGCCATGATTATCATTGTCCATCCTTCCTAACATTGTCCATCCTTCCTGACATTTCCTGTCTGTAGACTAAAGATAGATAGACATGAATAAAATTAGAGGGTCTTTTCTTATTATTAGTAACATAGTTCTGTGCCTTCGGATCCTGGGGAGCATGTTTGAAGTTCTGTGAGGAAGGTTTGTAAAGCCGAAGGGAATCTTGAGTCCCAGTGGTGTTTTTAGACAAGACTGTGGAGACCTGGGCTGCACTTATTACCCAGATCCCTGATTCCCACTCCCCACTCGCCTGGCTCCGCCCAGGCAATATTAATGCGGTGTGGGAATGTTCCTATCGGGTGTCCCTTTTGTTTTAAAGCCCAGTCAAAGACAGAAGAGCAGGCATTTTTTTCAATAAGAAGACATGATAGACTGAGTATAGCAGATTTCCCTCCCCAATGTGGGTGGGCCTTATCCAATCAGTTGAAGGCCTGACTAGAGCATGAAGACTAACCTTCCCCAAGTAAAAGGGAATTTCACCTGCCTGACTATTGGAGCAGGGACATTAGTCTTTCCCTACTTCAGACTTGAAGTGAAACATTGGCTCTTCTTATGTCGCATCAAATGAAATGATTGGGGTGGGGGTGGGGGTGGGGGACAGGCAAAAAGTTTGTCAGTGAGCAATAAATATATTAACTGCGGAGCCAAAATAAAAACAGGTGTGGAGATAACAGTGACCTAATAGGATGTAAATAGTAAACACTCCAACAATGTAGACATGAGAGGAGAAGGTGAAATATGGTTGGATAAAAATGACTTCATACCTAATATCTGGGAGTTAGTAGTTAGCATTCAAAACTCACCAAACGGGGCAAGTGAGTCTGCCAATGGAGCACCAGACTTCAGAGGCGTTAGGACGAACACAGCTGTAGAACGAAGGCTGTGTTGAGTTTAATTCTCAGCTCTGCTGCCTGATTTTAAGCAATTATGTTCACCTGGACCACAGATGTGGCTACCCACCTGAGAGGATTACTCTTACTGGAAAGTTGCCAAGAGGCAGGCGTGGCGGCCCCGTGAGACCCGAGCTGTCCGTGTGCAGGAGCCACGCCTCCTCTCGTCATAGGCGAGAGCAGGGCATTGGACTGGCTCTCCCGATGCTCACAGTGCTCATTTCTAGGGGGCAGGTGATTCTAAAATTGTGAGACACCACTTTCCCTGCAGGGCCCTTCTCTAGAATGTTTGACCCACTAGTGGGACCTCCTAGGACTTTTTCTTATTTCTTGTAGCTGGTTCCTGCCCCACTGTTTTGTTTTGTTGTTTTTGTTTGTTTGTTTGTTTTGTATGTGTTTGTGTGTGTGTGTTTTGGGGGCTTTTCCTGCTCTCATTATAAACATTTAGAAATTACAGATATTTCTCTAATGTTATTATTCTTGTGACTTTATAATCTTTTACCTTTACAGTTTTAATTTTTGTTTTTTTAATCCTTAAATCCCATCTACTGGTACTGTTTTTCTGCTTCCTACCTTATATTTTAGCCATTTTATCTTAATCTTTCATCTCATTTGCTTTTATGATTTTAGCCTTTTATTTTGTTGGCTTATAGCCTTTAAGGTTTTCTTTTAAATCTCATCCTTTTTATCCCATTGTTATTTTTAAGTTGCTAACCTTTTGCCTTCATTATGATTTATAGTCTCTTAAAAATGTGAATTTTTTTATAGTTTTTTTAATCACCTTATAACCTTCCATACTCTCTCGCGCGATTGAAATAATCTTTTCATTTCTCCCTGGTCTTATACTGTAGATGTTATCTTTTCCATCTCCTTTAACAAAGGCCAGCCAGAATATGTGGCCATAGCTGTGGCGGCAGGAGAAAAGCTCACCTGTAAGGCGGGGTGGGGGGAGATTGGGGCCGTCTCCCTTGCATTTGTCCTAAAAGCTCCACCCTGTTCTTATAAGGAGTAGCAGAGGCTATCCCTTCCCTATTCAAGAGTCTCTACTCCATCCCAGCCCGCAAACCTCCGGGAGACCCCACCCCCGTTAACCCTCCAGAATTCTAACTCCTTGCACAGCGGACAGACTGGATGGTCGCGCTGTGCCAACCATCTCCTACCCTCTGGTATCAGCGGAGAGATTCCCTGTTTGTTCGGTTTTTTTAAATAAACATATTGATTTTTTCACAGAGAGAAAGAGAGGGATAGAGTTAGAAACATCGATGTGAGAAAGATCAACCAGCTGCCTCCTGCACACTCCCCACTGGGGATGTGCCTGCAACGAAAGCGCATGCCCTTGGCCAGAATCGAACCTGGGACCCTTGAGTCTGCAGGCCAACGCTCTACCCACTGAGCCAAACCGGTTAGGTCTATAGAGACTCCCTGTTTTTAAATCCTTCACCTCCAAGCCCCTAAGACCCTGCTGGGGCCAGTTTCCGCTTAGCTTTGCTTCCATTGCCTCGCGGGAGATGCTTTCTCTCCAACCTCCTACCAAACAGAAAACTGATCACTTAAACACACTCCTACCCACGCTGTATCCTAGGCAACAAAGTGCTTGCCCACCCAGTTTGTGGTTAAACAACAACCTTGGGGAAGAGAGAACCCTCACAGGCGGCTCTCGGTCATATTCCAAGCTTCCACCGGTGTAATTGATTCAGGCCACGGCCACGAGCAATGGGATCAGAGTCTAGAAAATAATTACAGGAGGCATGTGTTTAGTGATTGAGGGAAGGGCCATCTAATTTTTACAACTTTATAAAACAAGGTCAATTATTCAAACCTTGCAGGTCCCAGTCTACTTTCTGGCAGGCCTGGTAATAATCGCTCATTTTATACAGTTTTTAAAAACAAAGTCCTCAAGCTAAATAATACACAGTAATAAAATTTCCTGTGCCCAGAACTGCTCAAAGAGGGTCTCAATGGTCAGATTTTGGACTTTGGTTCTGTTCTGGGCATGATGATTCAGGCACACTGCAATTTTCAATAACTATTTGTTGGAATAATTAAGTAAATGCCTCAAAAAGTCATATCTGCCATTTTTAAGAGCAGATATGACTTCTTGCCCCATTATTTTTAGATATTTCATCTAAACATATATTGTTGCCTTTCTGTTTTTTAATCAAAAGTTAAACCTGCGCTTCATATTAGTTATTCTACTCCTGCCTGCTGCACTGTTTCTATGGGGAAACATCTAAAAACAGCATAAGATCGTTGGAGGTATTTGACATTTCCCTGGTCTGATCTGTGGACAGGGTGATATGAGCCCAGTGTATGTTGTGTATGTTCATCTGGAACAGGGCTCTGCAGGCTTTTTCTACAGAGGAGCAGAGAGTATTGGTGGGCCATACAGTCTGGGTTGCAACCACTGCACTCTACCATTGTAGCATGAAAGCAGCCACAGACAATATGTAACAAATGGCATGGCTGGGTTCCAGTGACATTTTATTTATGGACATTAAAACATGAATATCATATCATTTTATGTGTCATCAAATATTATTATTATTATTTTAAAAAACCAACCATATGAAAATGTACTAAAATTTATTACTCATCATAGAAATAGACTCATAGATACAGAGAATAAACTGATGGGTTTTAGCCTTTTATTTTGTTGGCTTATAGCCTTTTACCTTTTCCTTTAAATCTCATGCATTTTATTCCATTGTTATTTTTAAGTTGCAGAATGGAACTGGTGGGAGGGTGCGGGAGGGTGCTGGGTGAAAAGGGTGAAGGGATTAAGAAGCACAAATTGGCAGTTACTAAATAGTGATGGGAATGTAAAGTACAGCATAGAGAATATAGTCAATAATATTGTGATAACGATGTACGGTGCCAGGTGGGTACTAGACTTATTAGGGGATCACTTCGTAAGTTATATAAATGTCTAACCACTATGCTGTACACCTAAAACTAATATAATATTGAATGACAACTGTAACTTTAAAAATAAAATAAACTTCATTAATCATCAAGGAAATGCAACTAAAGCCATAGTATACCACCCCACACCCACCATAATGGCTAAAAAGAAAGTCAGAAAGTCCCAGACCATGGCTGGTGAGAATGTGGGATGAAGTGAACTCTTCTACAACATTGGCGCAAATGTAAATTGGTGCAATTATTCTGGTAAACTGTGTTTCCGTGTCTAACAAAGCCGAACATCTGCATGCCTTATTACCCAGCTATTTCACTTCTAGTTGTACACCCAGCAGAAAAGCACTCATGTATCCACCACACAATATGTGCTCTGATGATCATAGCAGCACCATTTGTAACAGGGAGAAAACTGGATATTATCCAAGTGTGCATCAGCAGTGGACTGATAAACAAAATTGAGACATAATGGAATCCAGTACTATATATTCCACATAATGGACATGCATGCAACAATGTGAATGAAATTCAGAAAACATAATATGAACTGGGAAAAGCCAGACCCCAGTGAGTATCTATTTATTATTCCATTCACGTAGACTGCAGCGATGGACAAGACGAATGTGTGCTATTAGACATTAGGAGGATGGTCGCCTTTGGGTGGGCGCAGTCACTGAAAGGGACCACAAAGAAGGACTTCAGGATGCTGGTCAGGATGATTCTTGATCTTGGTGTCGATTACTTGTGTGTGTTCTGTTTGTGAAAATTCCTTGAGCTCCAAAAACTCACAGCTACGTTTACTATTGCTTCATAATATAGATTATTCCATGATGAATACTGGCTACAGCTAATACTACCTGCTTCATTTTACTATGCTTGGCATTAGCCTGACAAATGGGGCCCTGTCCAGCCCTGATTCTGCTGCAGAGACTTTGTAATTTGTCAAAATGTGTGCGTCAATGTTGAGCATCATCAGACGTGAACCCCACGAACAGTAACGTCTGTGAACATGGAATCGTTTCTCTCCACTTTGAACATCTTTCTAAAGCAGTTCTGGCAGGTGACGACGAGATCCTTGAAAGGGCAGTGACTAAGGGTCTCTAGAGTCGTGTCTGACACAGATTTCCCATGCAGGTGCGTTACCCAGGCAGGTTCAGAAATGGCTTCACGTGGGCCTCTCCCAGGAGCCAATGTGTTTGAATAGCATTTGAGATGCCAAGATGTCATTGTTTCCTGCCTCCTTAGCACACCCTGGTCCCATTTGCCAACTGCATGAAGCTTCTCATTGTCTCCCTATGTTGTAAAGGTCCTACAACAAATTCTCAGATTCAGATGTAATTCGTGTTGGGCACTCCCATTCATTTGTCTGCTTACACTCCCCCTCCTTCTTCCAGAAAGGTTCAAAGTGGCTTCCACGCATTCTGCTGTTGGAGCCGTCTTCAGGGGTTACCGCCTAGCCTGTGAGCGCCCTCCTCTAAGAACTTCTCTCCGTCTCAGGGGTGGGTCTGGAAGCCACATATGCAGTTTATTGCCCCTCCCCCATGGTCCTGGGTGAATAGACCTGGGAGATGACTGACCCAAGCTGGGCCCATTGCAATCTTTCTCCTGAGAATTTGAAATTGGTACTTGGAGACAGCTGTCACTTCCCACAAACTGGCTGAACGAGACCATGTCAACCTACCTTTTGCACAGAGAAGGAAGGAAAGCTGGTCCACAGAGGTACACAATGAAACAGATAAATAGGAGAAAGTAGAAATGGGGTGTTTGGGAAAGAGAAAGGAGAGAGACTGGGAGAGAGGATGCCTTGATTTCTGATATGTCTCTCAATTCTGGTTCCTGTCCCTCCTATGGCCCGAGCCCATTCCTCCCGTGTCCATGAGATAACCCCTGTAATATTATAATGCCTCCCTCCTGCACTCTTTAGCTTCAGCTAGCTCAAGTGGATTATCCACAGACTCTAAAATATAACTCATTACAACAAGATAAAGTCACATTTGAAATGTGTCGACAAAATGGAAAATGAGACCTGAAGGCTAGTATGGTGTCAGGAGAGAGGAGAGGATACCAACAGCAGCCACAAGACCCTACGTGTTTGCTGCTACCAGCCAACAAATGCCAAGAGGATGGGTTCTTAGGCATCAGCCACTCTCAACTCTGACTCTGCATGAGGGACTCTGGGGAGCTCCGGAGAAACACTCCCAGGCTCCGCCCCAGAGGTCCTGATTTGTTGGTCTGGATGGGCATCTTTATGTTGCAAAAGCTCTCTTGTGATTCTAAAGTGTGGCCAGGGTGAAGAGCAAGAGTTTATCATCACAATATGTAGAAGTAAAAGTAAATAATGAATCAAACAAAAACAGCTCCTTGAGAGAAGTACAGGAATGGTGCTGAGGCCACAGAAATTCCCCCTGTGGATCCTTATTTGCAGGACACGTGTGATGCACTGTACAATGTCCTCAACAATGTCCTTAAATACTGAAGTGTCCCTGAAGGTGAGGTTTTTGATAATCCCAAAGCAGCATCCAGGGAAACAACCCCTCAGGGTGGGACAAAGCAATTCTGCTGCCCGGGATCATCTCGGAATGGGCGTGGAGTATTTGGAACAGCTGTTATGGGCACCTGGCATGTGATAGAGCTCACCGTGTTTCAGACTTGAGCAAATCTGCCTTAGGAGTCAGCTAGCACGGTGAGGATCGGTGTCCCCTTTGGAAAGGTGGGGAGATTGGCAAGGACACGTGCATGAATAGGAAGCTAGGAAGCAGGTAGAAGGAGTCATTGGTGGGCCAAGACCCTCCTCCGGAAGCATTTGGGATACACTCCAGTGCAGACAAAAGGGCAATCAAGCTCCAAAAGTTCTCCATCTGAGCACAAACAGCCATAATTTCTGCTTGGAAGAAATTTAAAGCAGGTGAACCAAATACACATCTTGTTCATAAAACATCTCTATGAACACCCAAGGAACATTTAACCTTGAGAAATATAGTTTCCTGGTTCCCTCTCTAAGCTAAATTATTTTCAAAATATATGACTATGTGACTGAATTAGTTAACTTGTTCCTTAGGGTTATTGACCATAAGTCAGTTTAATGTTGGAGGCTGTCTAGCCAAAATGATGACTTTGTTTTTAGAAGCATTTGATCTGTAGTCCTTTACAACATTAATTAGATAGTATGTAAGTTATCTAGTAAGGTCAGCACTGGCTCATGAATCTAAACTACGGTATCTATGAATAAGTGAAGACCCCCCCCCTTTATTTTTTATAAAAAAGGGTGATATCTTAATCACTGAAAAGGAGTAGCAAGACTTTGAGGTATTAATTAAACAAAAGGCAGGCCAGACTAAATCTCTTTGGGAAATGCCATCTGATTCATCAAAAGAATATTCTTGTTGGGTAGTTCCTAAATCAGGAGTCAGCAAACCACAGCCCAAATCTGGTCTTCAGCAGTTTTTGTGTGGCCTACAAGCTAAGAATGTTTTTTGTTTTTGGGTTTTATATATTAGCAACTTGTGAGCTAAATCTTGAAGATTGAGGCAGGGATGACAGGAAGAACATTCCAGACAAAAAGATGGGCATAAGGAAATATGGAGACCTAAAGTCACTCTCCCAGCTGAGGAAGACTGCTCACCTCCATAGAAGAATTAAGAGATTCAGATTCATGCCTTTAGAGCTTGACTGTGCATCAGTTAGGAGGTGCCAATGCTCATCCTCACTGTATCACCGGGCACCTGCTTGTCCAGGATGAGCCATGTGGTTCCTCAGCATGACTCTGTGCTCATGGGACAACAGGAGTGAGCAAGGTGAGCCACCAGGAGCTGATACCCTGAAGTGAGAGGTCATTGCAGCCTGATCAGAAGTACCCAGCAGGGGAAGCGGTAAGATGATTCAAGTCCTGAGGAGAAGCTAGTTCCTCCTCCACAGCCCCCTCCATGGGGCAACTCTTCAAACAGGTGGGAGAATGGTGACCATAGTCAATGGAGCCCATTAGGTTCTATTGGGGAGAAACAGGTCAGGTAGAGCACATCAGGTACATTGTGTCTAGTCCTTGAGAGACTAGGACACATTCTGTTGGTGAGTGGACTCAGAACCATCTTCCCTGAGGAATACAGGTTTAAATTGAAGCAGGATATAGGGGAGGGGGCCAAGGAATATCATGAAGATGGGTTAGGTTTTCTTATTCTGCACCAGAAAGGAGAACTAAAAGCTCAAATGAAAATTACAGAAAGGGAGATTTTGGCTCAACATAAAGAATTTTTTGATCATTAACAAATATTTCTTGAGAACCAAATATGTGCCAGAATTATTCTAGGTTCTTGATAGCAATGGGAGCTATCCAGCCATGGAATGAGATGCCTTGGAAAGTAGTGGGTTCTCTATCACAAGAGATGTTCAAGCAGAGGCAAGTAGACCTCTTAGTGGAAATGCTGAGGGAGGAATTGAAGCCTGAGGCAGGAAACTGACCCAGCTGGCTTCCGGTTTCTCCTTATCCCTGCAACACTCTGACCTGTGCTTCCTACCGACTGAAGACACTTGTCTAAGTTACAGTCAGAGATCTGCGTGTGGTATCCTGGGGAGGCTAAGAGGAAAGGGAGACACTGTCATCCTCGCCCTATGGGTAGAAAACCCATCCAGAGAAAAGTGAAATGACGTTATTGAGGCCACACGGACAATAGGGTCAGAAGCAGGCCTGGAGACCAGGGTTCCCGCCTCTGAGTCCTGCATTTGTGCCTCTGCACCGCGTGGCCCGACACCCCTTTGTCCTGCTGGCTGATGGTCCTGAAGGGGCCAGCGCCCCTGGATTTCCAGGAAGTGTAGTGTCAGTCCTCGCCATGCTATGGATCAAGGCTTACGCCAGGGAGGCCTCGGGGGCAGTGCAGTCCTACAGGGCTGCTTCCTCATGCTCAGGCTTTAATGCTCTGTGGTCCTTATCTTGGGATTCTTGATAATGTTATTTTTGAACCTGTGTTTGCTAAGTGAGATCTGATGGACAATGGAGCATTCACAGGAGCTGAGGGTCTCAGGTCACTTGCGCCCTTGCCTCCTGCTACCTCTCCAAAACCATTCTCGAGCAGTGGGCTGCCTGCAGAGTTTCTCTCTCCCCAGCCCCCACCCCCTAACAGCTACTGCCCTCTACCCCAGGCAGGGCACAGGGAGGATTGGGGTCCAGCACACACCCTACACGCAGCATCATGGGGTGGGGCTTAGCAGCGCCATGACACTTCTGGTTCATGGCCAGCCAGAGGCCACGCCTCCAGGGGATTGAACCTCTCACCTATCCCCAATCCAGATGCCATAACATCCCAGCATGAACTTTTTTTAATCCTCACATGAGGATATGTTTTTATTGACTTGGGGGGGGGGGGGGAGATAAAGAGAGAGAGAAACATCGATATGAGAGAGAAATATGTATCTGTTGCCTCCTTTACACTCCCAACCAGGGATCTAACTGCGACCTAGGTATGTGCCGTAACCAGGAATCAAACCTGTAACTTTTTAGTGTGTGGATGACACTCCAACTGAGCCACCAGGCCAGGGCTCCCAGAATGGATTTTTAAAGTCAGTGGGGGGGACCCATCTGCTGTGCCTTGGGGTGGTAGGCTCATGGTTAAGGGGAAATGCCTGGCTTGATTTCTCCAGACCCTCAATGGCTGCAGGAAGCCTAGTCCTGAGGCTGGCAGCAGGGGGGCCAAGAGGGGGAAGCCAGCAGCTTCAGGCCAGAAAGAGCTCAAGATAAATACTCTCCTGTAAGTGTCCCCATGCCTGAGTGTCCCCCAAGCCAGCTCCATCCCTCAGGGATCCTCTACTTCGGAGCCTGGCTTGGGTTTGTCTCTCTGGCCAGCTCAAGGCACCCTCTAGGGATGAGCTACAAAATAGGAAATGTAAATGCATATATATGCTCTTATATTTGCATTTACGTTTTCATTGCACAGTATAAAGTTGGACAGTAAAATTCATGCTAATAATTAAAAACTAATTTGTCTTGGGCGGTGGGGGCTTGCCTGGGGTGGGAATGGCTGGGGGCAGGGGGGAGGGGGTCAATTGGGGGGAAAAGAGACATACGTAAAACTTTAGACAATTAAAAAATTAATGAATTAATTAATTAATTTTAAAAAGAAAATTAATTTGTCTTTAGCAAGTGAAAAACACTATGACAAGTGAGAGAGACAGTAGGAAAAAGCTTTATCTATAACAGCATTTTTTTCTGCGTTTTAACCTTGGGGCCCCACATTTTCATTTTGCACTGAGCCTCACAAATTATGTAGGCAGTCCTGGTGACAACTCGCTCCTTGCCAAAGCCAACACGTGTGCAAACCTGGCAGCTGACCCTGAAACCACTAGCTGGAGCCCAGTTCGACAATAATGTTGCTTTCTGTGAGTGCCCCGTGGTGACTCACAGCTCGAGACTGTATATTTCTCACTTGTCTGAATGCAAAGTAAAAGTGGCTATTTTTATAGAACAACAACCCAAGAAAAATATGGAATTCAGCCCATCTCCATGCACGGCTGCACCTGAGACACTCAGCACACATAATAAATCTGTCTTTGGAAACTTGCTCCTTTGCAGTTGTGACATAGATAAATGACAAGTATTAAATCTTAAGGGGGGAGAACCAGCTGCTGTACTTGTTGAATTACGAAGACATAAGCCTCCAGGCCTGCTGATTTGAGGCACCCGCCAGGGGCCTCCTGGGGAAGGGTACAGGTGAGCTGTGAGGATGTCACCGAACAGTGTCTGTCTTCACCAAACCAAAGAACCCAAGGTCACATCTAAAAGCACTGGATCTGAAAGACTGAGAAACAGCGATCAGGCTATCAATCCCCAGAAGGAAAGTAGGGGAGGGCGGGGGTAAGGGGAAGAGATCAACCGAAGGACTTGTATACATGTATATAAGCCAAACCAATGGACATGGACAACAGGGGGATGGGATCGTGAGTGTGCGGGGCGGGGGGGGGGGGGGGAGGTTGGGGGTTAATGGGGGGGATGAGGACACATTTGTAATACCTTAACTAATAATAAATAAATAAATATATATATATATATATATATATATATAATTTCTGAGGTAAAAAAATAAATAAATAAAAGCACTGGATCTGACCTTGGGAAGCCATTGGATTTGGACCAGTTAAGAGGACCTTGTTGGGGACAGATGCTACACTAAGGCAGTAGGTTCAGAACTTAGATTGTCATCTGAAGGAATATTTCTTTAACCAGAATGGGTTCCTGGAGAAAGAGCAAGGACTAGCAACAGACATATTTATTTGTTTACTGCTCAGCCCAGCATTGTTGTTGGTAGGACAAGGGCCAGGATGGGAATAATTCTGGAATACCAGAGGCAAACATAGCTAGTAGGGGCCGCATCCCACCCGGGAGTGTTCCTCTCCCCCGGGGGAAGCCTCTGAGGGCAGGGGCCTTCACTTCTCTGATTTGACTTCTGGTGCTCCGTACTTTCCCCAGCTTGGAGTGGGAGCTCAGAGCCCTTTAAAAAAAATTAAATTAAATCCACCACCTTTGTTCTTTAGATGGGGAAACTGACCCAGAGTTTTGGTGGTATTTCCAAAATCACACAGCTGCCCAATGGCACAGCTGGGATCAGACCAAGACCTACTGACCCAGTTTAATCTGTGTCTATTCTATCGCACTCAAAGAGAACATCGGTGTTTCAGTTTCTTTGAAGGTTATATATGTTCCCTATGAATGGGGGAAATCTCAACCAGGAGCTGCTTCCCAAAACATTAGCAGAATTGGGGTCTGGAGAAGGGCGGAGGAAGGGGTGCCGAGCCCAGCCAACACAACAAAGGCTGACAGTTGCTCAGACAAGGAAGGCCAGACCCTCAGCTCAGGGGGACCCACTGTTGGCCCCACCCAACATCCCGAGGTGAGAGCTCTTCGCAGGAAGACCACACCATCGATAGGAGGAAGGGCCAGACATTCTTCTCAGAGCTCAGAGCTCCCATGGATCAACTCATTTCATCCTAGCAACCCAGTCAGGGAGCACAGTATTAACTCCATTGGACGGAAACTGAAGACAATTTCCCAGTGAGACGGGAGTCCATCTTCCACCTGAACATCTGAGCCTCCCCTCTCGCCAGTTGCGCTGCTGCCTGTCCGACCCTGAGAAAGGCAGAGGAAGGCCCTTAGGAAGGGGTAACTCTGACGCCTCCCATGGAAGCAGGAGCCCAGCACCTGCTGCTGGAAAGGCCATGCTGGGGAGCACTTGGCACCCAGCTCTGTCCCTGGACTTCTCCCTTCTCTAGAGCCATCTCCTGAACTCATCAGACTGGGAGCTGGATGCCTGCATCCTCGAAGATTCCGATCCCATCGTCCCTGCAATGGAGAAGGGAGAGAGCAGCACTCACAGAGCCCAAGTTCCCCGGTCCTTACATCTCCCACTCACTGGCTATGAACTTGGATGAGTCACTGGACATCTCCAGACCTCAGTCTCTTTACCGAGCACTGCTTCATAGGGACCAAATGACTTCTCACCTGTAAATTGTTCTGTGTGAGCCATCATCCAACCTGTTGCAATTAAGTCACAACTAGGACCAGCCACTTGAGAGTGTTTGAGAGCACAGACTTTGGAGCCAGACAGGTTATGGTCAAGTAATGAACATTTCTCAGCCTTCATCTCTGTAAAATGGGTATGACAGTAGTGCCTACTACAGGGATGTTAGAAGTCTTATGTCAGATAATTTATGAAAATTAATAGTAAGAATTTTGTATGACTTTAAGTAAGTTAATATATAATACAGTCACTGATAGGAGGCCCTGGCACATGTGTATTAGCTGTTAATATTAATAATTTTCAACTAAAGACAGTTATGTCAGACAACGTCTATAAAGTGCTTAGTTCTGTTTCTAGCACGTGGTTTGTTCTCAATGAATATAAGCCGCTAGGTAATGTTATTTTATTGTTGCTGTCATTGTCATCAGTAATAGGCTTGACTCAGACACCCCGCCTTTAGCGAATCTAAATGTTCCCTCTTGGACTCAAACCCAGCCTGACTCCTGCAATAACAGGTAAGGAAAACATTCAGGTATTCTCCCATTGGAAGGCCAGGTCCCTAAAGATAGGATTGGTAGCCTGAAAAATGGATAAAAGGAAAAATCCAATGCCCGGGTCCTCATCACCGGTGTGTGCTTGGCCTAAGCTATCTCTTGGGACCTTGCTATTCAAAGGGGGACCGGAGGACAGCCAGCATCTGGCATCCCAGGGAATGGGATCCAAGAAATGCAGCATGTCAGTTCCACCCAGACCTCCTAAATTAGAATCCACACGTTAACAAAACCCTGGCTATGCCCATTGACAGCGGAGTGGAGCAGCGCTGCCTTACTGTGGGCTCAGCAGGACTCTACCCTTTTCTGCCTGGCCTGGTCCAGGTAAGAGGGCTGGACTTGATCACCACCCCAAAGCTGGGTCTACCATCTGTGCAGTCACCTGGGCCCTGGGCCCTATGCCCAGAAAGGCCAGGGGCTTGGTTTAATGTTCTGCCCTTGCTGTCTTGACATTCTTAGTAATTGGAACAAGGGGCCCCACATTTTCACTTTGCACTGAGTCCCACAAATTAGATCGTCTTGATACCTACTACCCACGACCCTTTAGGACTGGGACCTATAGTCTGTCTGGCTTTTCTCTAGTGGCTGGAGATGGAACTTCACATGACTGCCTTGGGATGTACTGTTCAACTTCTTCAGGCCTACATATTGTTATACGCATGTCCTCAGACGCAGGCGTCCCTGGCAGGACCTGGGTTCTGGCGAATGTGGAAGTCTAGGGGGCAGTATCGAGTTCCCACAGAGTGAACTTGGAAAGCCTGGCTGAGACTCTGACTCCAGAAAGACTGCCGAGAACCTCCCTTTTTTGCTTTGCTGGTGGTGGGCCCTGGCGCCATCCTCCAAGTCGCAGGGCGAGGTCCATAGGTAGCAGGAAAGACTGGCTGACATGCTGTCATTTCCCAGAGGCATCAACCACCCCCTTACATGCCGGGAGCCGGTCCATCCTTGCTGTTTCAAAGGACCTGGCATATATGGCATACTGTTCTTAATATGTTTGCTCACCTTCTTGGCACTATGTGTTTTAACCAAGGTCTCTGAGAAAGGTTGTTTCCCCAGGTAGGGATTTTCCCCTGAAGTTAGGGAGGGAATAAAACCCCTCAACTAAATGCCATGTGGGTAATTAATCACTTTAACTACGAACAATCATGCTTAAGCTACATAATCTTTACTCCCTGGAATGGAGATAAGAAACGCCCTAACCTTTGTAATAGAGATTGATAGGATTGAATCAACTGGTATAAATACAGATGTAACAAGACAGCAAGACTCAGAACTTAGAAGACAGAGCTTAGAACACAGAACTAAGAAGACAGAACCTACACAGAACCTACAGACAGAAGAACTTCGCTGGAGAGAACATGGCAAAAGATCCTGGACTGAACCTGACTACAGAAATTGACAAGAGAACCTGACTAGAACCTGGTGACTGAACCTGGCTGGAGAACCTAGCGAGGGAGCATGGCTACAGAACCTGGCTGGAGAACCTGGAGAACCTAGCAAGAGAACATGGACACAGAACCTGGCTGGAGATCCGAAGCAGAACCTCTCTGGAGATCCAAACCAGAACTTCGCTGGAGATCCAGACCAGAACTTGGCTGGAGATCCTGGCTAGAGATCCTGGATAGGCTGCTGATCAACTGAACGCTGTCTTCGTGTCATTCCTTCTTCGCCGACTCCGTCCACACCTTTGGGGACCCCTGGACCCGCTGGGGTTGGACCCCGGCACTTACACACAGCTCTTCTTAACCTCCTCAAAGTAGAACTGCCCTGAGCATTTGAGTCTCACAGACATAAATGTGGGGACAATCCCAGAAAATAGGTGCGTCCTTCCCACGTCTTCCGTCTCAGCGACTGGCCCCACCCTCTCTCCCTCTAGTTCACAAGCAGAATCCAAGGAGTCTCCTTGACACCTCCCTCTCCTGCAGCGCCCTTTACAGCAAACACTGTCCGCTTCACCTCTTAGAGAACTTTCCAGTCCTCCCTCCCACTTCTCTCTTTCCTCACTGTCTCCTCCTTCAAGCTGCCACCATCCCTCCTCGGGGGCCCAGAAGTGGCCTCTAAATTAGTCTCCTCACATCCACACCCGCCCCCATCCAATCTGTCCTCCATTCTGCAAACAAAATGGTCTTTTAAAAACATGCAATCCTGATGATGTATTTGTCCTTAAATTCCTTCATGTCTTCTTACTTGTTGTGCTGCAGATGAAGAATAACATTCTTAGTGCGGCCTACAAGCCCCTGCAAGGCCTCACGCCTCACTTTGCGTCTGGCTGTGCCTCACGCTTCTTCAGTCCTCTCCAGCTGGCCTGGCCTCCCCTCAGTGCCTTCTCCCACCCCTCCCCACGGTCATTATCTCCCCACTTATGCCTACTTGGCATCTGCTGTGGTTAGTGGTCACCTGTGCAGTCCCTGCAGGCAGACAGGCTCCACACCCCTAGCTCCCACACTTTTTTTAATTGTGTGACTCTGAGTAATTTACAAAAGTCCCCTGCATCTCAGTCTCCTCATCTGTAAAAGGAAGCAGTAATAGTACCTGTGGCGACAGGAATAAATGAGATGGTGCGTGGACAGCACTTCGTGCCAGGCACGTCGTGAACACTCAGAAACGTCGGTTGTCATCATAACGCATCAATCCAAGCAGCCTTCCTCAGCGAGGCCATCCCTGGAGTGCCTCCCCCTTGCCTCCTCCCAAGCCAGGTCGGGTGCCCTCCTGTGGGTCTCATAGTCCCTGCGCCTTCCTTCCTTTCACAGCACAGCGTGGATTCGCCTGCCTTATGTTCTAGGCCGTAAGCTCCCGCAGGCTAAAAACAGTGCCTGTTTGCTCACCATCCCCCCCCTCTCCCCCTCTCCCCCCGGCGCCCACAGAACCTAGCACAGTTTCTCAAAATAAACACTCCCTTTTTGGTGAAGTCCGGAGGGTGTGGGCACGGGGTATGATGTGGGCTTCCTGTCACCACATAGGGAGTTAGAGAACTGGGGACAAGAGAAGATGCTTGGACCATCCTGGGCAGGCCTACCAGTGGCTGGCGTCAGATGAATGGTCCGCCCATTTCTAGAAAGCTCTGGGGAGAGGCACAAGTCAGTCCCAGTGCCCCCTGAACACTGTGCAGCGCTGCTGGTACCTCCCTGCTGCCTGAGGACCTCAGAGTGCAGCCCACGGTATTGCTGCAGGGACCCTACCACAGAGGACAGCGTTTCCCACGCTCGTTCGCTGCCCAGCCTCAGTAAGGTGCACCCAACAAGTCTATCTAGTTACAGAGGGGTGTCGTTTGGATTTCCATGTCTCCATTACAGAGCACAGACAGGTGTTTGCATTACAATAATGCATCACTTTGAGTCTTAGTTACTTCTGCCGCCTCCTTGCCATGTGGCACAGGTGTGGCTCCTTGTAGAAATAGCTGAGGGCTTGCTCTGAGCCCAGGACAGGTTGAACCTTGAACACTCTCAGCCCGTTTTGCCGATGAGGAACTGAGGCTTCAGAACCCCAGGTCTCACAGCTACGGTGTGGTAGACACCGGGTTTGAGTCCAGGCAGCCTGACCCCAAACGCTTGAGCTATGTGTGATGCTTCTTGGACTTGCCTTTAGACAGGACTAGTGCGGGGTGGGCAGGCTGTGCAATCTCCCAGGGCCCTGGTGTCTAGAGGGGAATGTGGGGCCTCACTATGTCGCATATCAATACTAACTGTATTGAGAACTTTAGCTTGTCCCGCATTGCTGGTGAAAATGTTTCCCCGAGGTCTGATGGTGTCTTTTGGCTGCCCTGTCTAGGAAGAAGTAGAAAGAGCAAAGCTCAGAGAGTCAGGGAAAGCCCGGGATGTACTTTGGGTCTCTTCCTACCTCCGGGCTTCCTTTCCTCGGACATAAAACACAGGTAGATGAGATGGCCTTTCAGGTCTCCTCTTACCCTCTCCATATCCAGATCTGCCCACACAGGAGAAGCGTATTTAAGCTGAAGCTTAAATAATTGAGAAGCTAGCACATGGGCAGCCCTCAGAGTAGTTTAAGGGGCGCCTCAGGCATCTGGACTTTTCCATCATATCTACATCCATCCCCATCATTTCCTTACACTTGACAAGCCATGTGGGTTGTCGTCAAGGCTGTGTTTTATGGAAAAGATTTCAGGGCTCAGCCCCAAACAGGGAGCATGGAGTCCCTGAGAGGGAAAGTCCAGAGTGTCATTGAAGGGGACAAAGAGACAGCATAAATGAAAACGAGACCAGTCTCACTTGAATTCAGGGGTGAAAATTCTAAACAAAACACCGGCAAATTGAATTCAACAGTATATTAAAAGAATAATTTACCAAAACCAAATAGGGTTTACCCAAAGAATGCAAAACTGTTTTACTATGAGTAAATCTATTTACAGAACACATCGATGGGTCAAATAAGAGAACCATATGACTCTCTCAATAGGAGCAGAAAAATCATTTATGAAGATTCAACATCGATTCCTAAGGGGGACATTCTCTAAAATACTAGGAATAGATGTACAAGTGGACATTTGTGAGGGTTTTATGGTGGGAGGCACTCCACAGCGGAACTCCCTCTCTAGGTTGGGGAAGTCCCCACTGTCTGGGTTCTGGTGGGAGGCAGAGTGACCTCCCACTATAGAAATGGAGGAAACAGACACTCGCAGTTCTGGGCACGGTCCCACCCTTGCAACACAGTGTGGCACTTGGCCTAGCCCAGATAGTGGCTCAAAAAGGACAGGCAGCAGAAAAAATTTAAAAAAATTTTCAATTTTAGCTCTTTTGAGAGCAAAGAACTTGTCATGGTGGTTCTAGTAACAGCAGCAACTTCAGTTTGCAAGGAGAACAGTGACAATAGCCCAAGCCGCTGCCTCCAGGCTCCAGGAGCCGCAGTGCTGGCGTTTCTGGCTGTGCCTCCCCCGTTCGAAGACACAGCAGCCGTCCCCTCTGTTCTGCGTGGTGATCTGAGCTTGGCACAAACTGCTCTGGCTCCCTTTGTGCCTGACCTTCCGGTGAGTCTCTGTCCTGCCCAGGATCCTGTCAATAAATTCCTTTTCTGCTTAAATCACCCAGAACCAATTTCTGCTATTGGCAGTGAAGAAATCTTAATGATGCAGAAGGCTATTTCTTTAACATAAAAAGAAAATGACTCTTTTCTTTTATTTTTTAAGAATAGTGTATTAATTTTTAAGTGAATCAGAGAGAGAGAAGCATCAGTTGGCTGCCTCCTACACGCTCCCTACTGGGGATGGAGTCTGCAACCTGAGTGTGTGTCCTGACTAGAATCCAACAGACAACCTTATGGTGCACTGGTTGATGCCCAACCAACTGAGCCACACCTGCCAGGCCTGTCTTTTTTCCTTTTTTCTTCAAATCGGTGGCAAAAAAAAAAAGAAAAGAAAAGAAAAGGAAAGGAAAACAAAACAAAAAATTCCATAAATAATAAACTTCATATTAGAACAAAGAGCAAAAAAGGATTACAGCCAAAACCACAATGATGATGATGATTATTTTGTCTATGGACCCATGTCTTTTGTTTTTGTTTTTTTCCCATGTCTTTTTTTAAAAAGGTTTGTTGAGGTACAATTTGCATACAGTAAAAGTTACCCCTTTAAAGTGTATAATATGATGGGTTTTAGCCATTATGTATAGTCACTTAAGCACCATGGGTTTTAGCCATTATGTATAGTCATTTAAGCATACATGCAATATATGTATAAACTATTTCCATTACCCCAGAAAGTTGCCTCAAGCTCCCTTAAAGTTAACTCCCTCCCCTTCCCCAGTCCTGGCAACCATTGATCTGACTTCTGTCCCCACAGTTTGGCCTCCTCTGGAATGTCATATCATGCCTTTGGTGGCTTTCTTCTTTCACTTGGCATACGGCCTTTGAGATCCATGCATGTTGTTGCATGAGCACTATCCATTGTATAAGAGTGCCAACATTGGTTTATCCACTCAGTGACATTGGGGTCATTTTCAGTTTCAGACTGTTATGAATGAAACTTCTATAAACACTTGGTGTAAAGGTTTTCATATAAACATATACATTTATTTTTATTGGGTAACTAAGGGTAGGAATGCTGCGTCGCGTTAGGTAAATATTTCACTTCATAAGGAACTGCCACACTGCTTTCCAAAGTGCTGTGCTGCTCTGCATTCCCACTAATGCTCTGTGAGGCTTGCCGTTCCTCTTCATTCTCACCAGCACTTGGTATTATCAGTCTTTTAATGTTAGCTGCCTACTGGACATACAGCTGTATCTTGGTTTGGTTTCGATTTTTATTTCTCTAATAACTGATGATGTCGAGCATCTTTTCATCTATTTATTTGCCACCAATATGTCTTTTTTTTTTGGGGGGGGGGGTGTCTGCTCAAGCTTTTCCCCTATTTTTTTATTTAGTTGTTTATCTTATTACTGATATATCTGTATATGTTTTGAATATAAGTTCCTCAGCAGATTTGTGTTTTGCAAATATTTTCTCCCTGTGGTTTGTATTTTCTTTTTCTTAAGGCTGTCTTTCAAAAAGCAAAAGCTTGATTTTGATAAAGTTTAATTTTTTCTTTTTTTCTTTTATGATTCATGCTTTATGTGTCTTACCTAAAAAATTAATGCCTAGCCAGAGGACACAAAGAATTTATTTCTCTTATGCTTGCCTCTAAAAATTTTATAGTTTTAGCTCTTGCATTTGAGTCTATGATTCATTTTGAGTTAAATTTTGTATGTAGAGTGAGAAAAGGGTTCATTTTTACATATAAATATAAAAATTTTCCAGAATAGTATTGTTATGTAACATAGTTCTAGATGTTCTGGTTGCCATAGTAAAATACAAACATAAGAGATAAAATTATTGGAAAGGAGGAGAAAAACCATTATTTACAGTCAACATGATTTCATGCCCCCAAAACCTCAAGAGAATCCATTGAAAACACATCGAATTAGTAAGGAGAATTCAATAAAATGATTCATTACAGAATAAACATGCAAAAACCAATAACTTCTCAATATAACAGCAGTAATTATTTAAAGGATATAGTAGAAAAATAAAGAATCCCATGCACAGTAGCAACAAAAGACATCAATGCCTACAATTAATTTTTTGCGTGTGTGGTATGTTATTTTTCCATTAAAGTTTACATTCAATTATTTTATATTCATTTCAGGTGTGCAGGATAGTGATTAGACAATCGTCTATATATATAAAAGCCTAATATGCTAAGTGTCCAACCTATCGGTTGACTGTTCGGTTGACTGCTCAACCAGTTGCTATGACACAAACTGACCACCAGGGGGCAGATGCTCCAACCAGTCGGTTAGCTTGCTTCTGGGGTCTGGCCGATCAGGACTGGGTGAGATGGGCTGGGCACACCCTGGAGCCCTCCCAGGGTCCCTCCCTGGCCGGCTGGCCCCCATTGGTCCCGATCAGGACTGGGCAAGATGGCTCCAATCGGCCTTGATTGCTGGCCAGGCCAAGGAACCCCACCCATGCACGAATTCATGCACCAAGCCCCTAGTATACTTTAAAAATGTTCCCCCTAATATTATCTATACCACCTGGCACCATACATAATTATTACAATACTAGAGGCCTGGTGCACAACATTCGTGCACTGGGGGAGGAGGGACCCTCAGCCTGACCTGCGCCCTCTCGCAGTCTGGGACCCCTCGGGGGATGTCCAGCTGTTGGCTTAGACCTGCTCCCCACTACCACCACTGTGCTCGCCAGCCATGAGCCTGGCTTCTGGCTGAGTGATGCTCCCCCTGTGGGAGCGCACTAACCACCAGGGGACAGCTCCTGTGTTGAGCATCTGCCTCCTAGTGGTCAGTGTGCGTCATAGCAACCAGTCATTCTGCCATTTGGTTGATTTGAATATTAGGGTTTTATTATACAGGATTATTGACTATATTTCCTATGCTGTACTTTATATCCCCATGACTATTTTGTAACTGCCAATTTGTACTTTTGCATCCCTTCACCTCTTTCACCTAGTCCAGTGGTCGGCAAACGGCGGCTCATGAGCCACATGCGGCTCTTTGACCCCTTGAGTGTGGCTCTTCCACAAAATACCGGCTCTTCCACAAAATGCCGACTTCTGCGCATGGGCCACGAAGTTTCAATCGCACTGTACATGCGTGCCCCCACGTGGTATTTTGTGAAAGAGCCACACTGAAGGGGCCAAAGAGCCGCATGTGGCTCGCAAGCCACGGTTTGCCGACCACGGACCTAGTCCCCCATGCCCCTCCCCCCTGACAACCACCTGTCCTCTCTCTGTGTCTATGAGTCTGTTTCAATTTTGTCTGTTCATTTATTTTGTTCTTTAGATTTCATATGTAAGTAAAATCTCTGTCTGACTTATTTCATCGAACACAATACCTTTTAGGTCCATTCATGCTGTTACAAATGGTAAGATTTCATTCTTTTTTTATGGCCCAGTATCATTCCATTATATCCATAGCATTTTTATTCAGTCATCTATTCAGTCATCTACTGATGGGCACTTGGGTTGCTCCCATATCTTGGCTATTGTAAATAAAACTGTAATGAGTATAGGAGTGCAAATACTCTTTCAAATTAATGTTTTGGGTTTCTTCAGATAAATACCCAGAAGTGGAATTGTCGGGTCATAAGGCAGTTTCATTTTTAATTTTTTTAAACCTCCACAGTACTGCATCAATCTGCATTTCAATCGACAGTGCATGAGGGTTCCTGTTCTTCACATCTTCACCAACATTTGCTATTTGTAGATTTACTGATGATGGTCATTCTGACAGGTGTGAGATGATATCTTATTATGATTTTAATTTGCATTTCTCTGACTATTAGACCTACAAATAAACTTAACAAAGAAAGTACAGGACCTATGTAATAAAAATTGAAAAGCTTTGTTGAGGACATAAAAGAAGATAAGTAAATATAGATATGCCAAGCTCTTAGATGAAAATCAGATGAAAAGTATTTCAATAATCTAAAGATGTTAATTTTTCCAAAGGAATTTGTAATACTTGGAGGGGAGGGGTTGGAACATGCCAAAATAATTCTAAAACTTATCTGGAAGAGTGAACAGTAAGGAGTAGCTGATATTGTAAAAGATATTATAAGCCCTGGTCAGGTGTCTCAGTTGGTTAGCATGTTGTCCTGATACATCAAGGTTACAGGTTTGATCTCCAATCAGGACACATACAAGAATCAGCTAATGAATACATGGATGGGTGGAGCAATAATTGATGTTTCTCTCTCTCTCCTTCTCTCTCAAAATCAAGAAGTAGAAGTTAAAAGTAAATAAATAAATACATAAATACATAAATAAATAAATAAGACATAATTTATATATTGTGTAAGGGCACAAAATAAAATAAATAGATGGATCAATATGCTACAATAGGATAAGTTAGTCTGAAACAGAACCTGATGCATATTAAAACTTCATGTATAATAACTGAAGCATAATTAATCAGTTGGGGTCAAGATATACTGCAGGGTGGTGAACACAGTACAATATACGGATAATGTATTATAGAATTGTACACCTAAAACCCATATAATTTTATTAACCAATATCACCCCAATAAGTTCAATAAAAAAGAAAGAAAGATATTACTGCAGAGTAGCAAGAATGGAAAAAAGAAGACCAATTACGAGGCTCTGAGACTAGTCCCAGAGAAATATGATGGCAGACAATTTCCCTGGGTTCCTAAGCCAGAGCAGCTCCTTCGTCAGGCAAGCAGGTACCCATCTGGGAGCAGGGCACTGCAGTGCCCTCTACTGACAAAGCTTAACATCGTGCCAGCTGGCAAAGGAAAAAGATTGGAAAGGGCTCTTATTTTTCTTCATAGTTCAGGCAGCAAACAGTGAGTTTGGAGCTGACAGGTAATATATTGATAACTGACACAGGATGTAAGTGCCAGCCCACACTTTTCCAACACAATTACAGTCTCAGCTTTGGACACATTTGCTAACATCCCAATGGCCAAAGCAAGTCACCTAACCAAGTCCAATTATCAATGGCGAGGGGGAGTATACGTTACAGAGGAGGGGGGAGGGAAGTGAACACTTGCTAAGCTATAATCTAAACATCACAGAGGTGGTACTGGTAGGACATCCTGGTGGATTGAAGAGGAAGGAAAAGAGAGATGACTCTTAGAGTTTGGATATGAGCAGCTGAGTGGATGTTGATGCTATTTACTAATACAGGAAGGACCAGAAGATAAACAAGTTTGCTGGGTAAAAACAAAAGTTTGGACTTGTTAAACATTGACATCTAAAGGAGGTTTTGAGGCAGCTAGATATGAGTCTACGGCTCAAGAGAAAGGTCACATCTAGAGATCTGAGCATGATAATCATTGGCTTATAGGAAGTGTTTTATGCCTTGGGGTCACCTGGGGAAGGAATGTAGCTGGAGCAGAGAAACTGTCTAAGGATGGGGTCTGGAAACTTTCCTATTTAGATAACAGGTAGGGAGAAAGATTTAGTAAGGGGACCTCAATGGAGGGGCTGGTGTTGTGGAAGAAAACCAGGAAAGTGTAAGGGGTCACAGGAGCCAAGAGAAGAAAATGTTGGAAGTAGGAAGAAGTGCCCAATGAAGCAAAATATTCCTGGGAATTTGAAATGTTCCTGAGAACAGAGATGAAGGTTGTTGGTGACCTTGGAAAGAGCTACTTAGGGGACCAGCTCTATGAAGAAGCACTGTGCTAAGTGCTGGAGATAAAGAGATGAGCAAGATGCATTTCTTGCCCTTTAGGAAATCACTGCCTGGAGAGGAAGGCGGGCATGAAAATAAATCACTGCAATACAATGTGATAAATCTTACACTAGAATAACACTTCCCTAAATGCATTCCACTGAACACCACTATTAGAGGGAGATGTTAATCGGTGCTCCAAAGTGTTCCAAAACCAAACAAGCTTGGGAAACGCTTCGAACCGAACCCCATCTCAGGCTACAGTGCCAATGGCAGAACACATAGCTCTATGCTCAGGTCTTAGGAAACCAATGTATTGTACCGTGGGTTCCTGTCTACACACCCAGGTCCTGCCTGGCATCCCCCAAGAATTAAGGAAAAACAATGCCAGCTCCACAGTCAGTAGAAACAGCCACCAGCGGGGAGGGAAATTGCACTGAAGAGCAGCCTCTGGCAGTGTGACCTGACAGCAGAGCTGCTCTCAGCGGCAATGCCCAGGCAGGATTCCCCTGGATGTGCCCTGGGTCCTGTGGCAGAGCAGCAGGGGGAGGGAACCCCTGCGCGGGACTCCCAGGTGGCCCTGTGCACAGGACACAGCGCCTGAGACCTCCCAGCGGAGTCCATGGAACTGCATTCCCGGGGCAGCCACCCACCTGCTGCTGCAGAAGTGAGAGGTCTGGCTTTCAATTAATCTTGCAATTTCCCCCAGAGGTAGGAAAATTAGGAAAAATTAAATCACCAGCTGGCTCCTCAGCGGTTTCAGGCCCCCTTCATTTTTTCCCTGACAGCTAAGGCACGGGAGGCAGCAGAGACCCCGTTAATACTTTGTTGCACAAAATGCACACTGCTGAACAAAAAGCAAGGCATTAGTCCATGGCTCCAGGATTCCCAGGTGATTTCTGAAGCCTCCTACCTCAGACAGGTAGAAAGTGCAAGGAGCGTGAGGGGCGGGGTTCTCACTCACACCTATTGGAGGGGAACAAGAGGAGCCCCTGGTCTGGCAGGAGAACCTGGGTCTGCAACCTTGTTCTAGCTGTGGGAAGGGTGGCCCGCCAGGGCACAGACATCAGGAGACCACGAGGAGAAATAATCCACCTTCTCCTCATCGTTCTTCTTGACATTTTAGGGTGAGGCCCAGAAATCAGGATTTTAAAAAGATTCCCAGGTGATTCTAATGTGCAGCCAAGGTTGAGAACCACTGGTTTAAGGGGTTGTATAAGTCACCTTTCTAAAGAGTCAAGGGAAAAAAAAAAGACTATTCTATTTGGAGCTGTTTTTGGTGCAACAAATCAAATGTCACTCCAACTGGCTGAGGAACAGAGATATGGTTTGTTGCAGTGACACAGGAAACTTAGACTAAACAGACAGGATAGGAGGCACAGCCAGGCCCCGCAGGGTCTAGACCTGGGGATAGCTCATTCTCGCCGAGGCCATGTGGCCTCTCTAATTCCGTTTCCACTTGATTCTTGTTCAACCGGCTTCCTCTGCTTATACATATTGTACTTGGCCCTCCATGGCTGCTACCAATCCTGACTCTAGATCACTTTTAGCCTAAAGAAACTACCATCTGCTGGCTACAGTCCCTGTGTCATTTCATCCAAATTCTTTAAAACTGAATCACTGGCTGGTAGGACGCAAGTCAATGGGACAATAGGTCATTAACCAGGAAACAGATGAGCTATTCAGCAACTATTGTCATGCCAAGGAGGTTGGAGCCCTGTGACATTTGCATTGAAATTTGCACTGTCCCTTCCAGGGGATGTGAGCTGGGCAGACACTGAAGTCAAAATAACATAGAATTGTATAGATGCTTACCATCAGCGATGCAGACATGTGGAAAGAATACATAGCAAAGCCGGTGTGGTAGCCTGAATAATGGCCCCCAAAGGTGTCCACATCCTAATCCCGGAAACCTGTTAATGTGTTTACCTTATATGGCAAAATGAAGTGCAGATGTGAATAAGTTAAGGATCTTGGCATGGGGTGATTGTGCTGGGTTCTCTACATGGGCCCAAGAGTGCTTGTAAGAGGGAGGCAGGAGGGTCAAAGACAGTGTAGGAGATGAGACACCAGAAACAAGAGATTGGAGTGATTCCGGGAAGAGGTTACAAGCTAAGGGAATGCAGGCTGTGCTAGAAGCTAAAAAATAATCCAGGAAAATGGGTTCTCTACTGAAGCCTCTGGGAGCAACACAGCCCTCCTCCATTTTGACTTTAGATTTCCAAACTCCCTAACTGTCCGAGAATAAATGTATTGTTTTAAGCCACCAAGTTGGTGCTAATTTGTTACGGCAGCCAGAAACCATGGGTGCCATCATCCTGTCGCTATAAGCACTCTGGCCTCTCCGAGAGAACTGAAACCTTAGCTCATTATCTTTTGGGGTACAATTGGAATTCAAGTAAATGCCACTCTGTTGTGTATACCTTGCATTTACTTTTTCCCAAACTGAAGGTTTGATTAAGTTGATTCATCACTGTCTAATAAACAGTATTCCTATTGGTCATACTGATGGACCGCCGTTGAGGGGTTTCATGCCAATACCCCGTGGAGGGTGGTGGCTTCCCTCTTGTCCAATACCTGGACCCTGGTCCAATCAGCTGTGGTCAGGGCAGCAAGACTGCTGTCAGTTAATACAAATTCGCGCGCGCACACACACACATGCACATGCACACGCGTGCACACACAGTTATTAGGGAAAGAATAGGTTTGAGCTATTTGTGGGAGTCACCTGAGGACACCTCCTACAGCCAGTAGGGTTTAACATGGAGACGTTCAGGAAACATTTTTGAGGTTTGTTTGGTTTTTTTATTAATTTCAGAGCGGCATGGAGAGGAAGAGATAGAAACATCAATGATGAGAGAGAATCATTGATCGCCTGCCTCCTGCATGCCCTCTACTGGGATTGAGCCCACAACCCAGGTAGGAGCCCTTGACTAGAATCGAACCTAACACCCTTCAGTCTGCAGTCGGATGCTCTATCCACTAAGCCAACCAGCTAGGGCAATTTTGAGGTTTTAAGAGAAGAAAGACCCTTACTGACCTACTTTACCAACTTTAATGCTGCCTCTTGAGTTGTCAGAAGCTTTAGAGCTAAAGGCCTGACATTCCTTTCTTTGGGGTCCTTTGAAGCCCCACTGTCTCCTAACGCCAGCACTGAAAGCAGTCCTCCTCCCAGGTCAAAGGTGACCCTTCCCCCTGCATCTCCCACCTTGCCCTTGGCCCCACAGATTGATTGGCAGGACGGCACAGGCTCACTGCTTGCCCTGGAGCAGTATTTTTGGAGTTGAGAAAAAAGAAAAAAGAATCTGCTGAAGCCAATTTCAGTTCTAGGCATGAAAAGGGATGCATTGCTTGAGCTTCTGGAAATCAGAATGGCTTAAGAAGTCAAGGAGACATTTGAAGTATTGCCTTCAGGGCTGGAAGAAACCCAAACAATCAGAGGTGTAAATGCACAGGATTCAGGTGTTGGCATATCCCTAAAACCAGGTGGCAGGAGCCTGGCCTCATTTAGAATTGCTGGAAAATGCATGTATTCAGCTCACTCTGAAGGCTCCTGGACAATTCTATTTGGATCAGCCTTTTCCTATAGGGTTTGTCTTACTTATGACTATTATTTTTTAGTGATTTATGTTTTCCTCTTATAATATGCTACCTTTTATTAAACAATTGGGCATCACACATCAGACTATCTAGAAATAAACTTGTGCTTTTCTGTGGTATTTGTTAAAAGATGAGGATTTTTCAACTCATTCTTTACCTTTTTATGGACTTTCAACAACTCGTCTCAAAACAATTCCACCAGCTTTTTTAACCTGAATCTTCAGTTAGGTTTTCCAATCCCTCTCATTAAAAACTTTATAGTGTTTTAAATTTTATTGAAAGTATCATGTACATCTTTTATGATTCCTTTAATAAAGATTAAATGCATATATATTTTTAAATATACATTTATATAATAGATATATTTACCCAAGAAGGCAAAAATTACCTGCCATATACTTTTTCTGTTAGAAAATAAAACCAATCTGGCTTCTAGCATAGGCATGTGTAGTCCCTCCCAGAGAGTCCCTTGGAGCAGGGTCAGGGCCAGTTTCATCTCACTCTTCCCTGGAGAATGAGAGATCAGCTCCGTGGGCCATGGCCTCCCTCCTGCAAGGTCACCCTCCTCATGATGCCCAGGTCCATTGTGAAGACCCCAGGAGAGTGTGGGTGGCTCTGGGGAAGCAGCAGGAAGTCTGCCGAGCATTGGGCAGGGAGGGGGCCTCAGCACATGCACTGTGGGAAAGACAGAGCCAGGCTCCCTGGGCACCTCTCTCTCTCACATCTCTATGGAGATCACCTTTCTGCCCCTTGTATGGGCACAGCCCCAGGCCTACACTCCTGCCAACAGCATCTTGGAGGCAAGCTGGATAAACCCTTAGGCTGCCATGAGACCCCAAAGCTGTGCCTCCTGTAGCCAACACATGAAGAATAAGCGGGTGGGGTTTCCAAAAGCCCAGTGTCTCCACCGCACACTCAGTCCCTGACCCTCCAGGGGAGGCAGCTCTGCGATGTCAGCATGTCTGGGCTGGGGAGGGTGTGCTGAGTGGGGTGCCAGCAGCTGAACTGGTTGCCCACCTGTTTGTTAGGCCTGGATACATCCTGCCCACAGACACAGGACTTGGATGACTGGGAACCTTCCCAGGCCACCATGGGACCTCACTACCTCCCAGAGGCCAGATCAGCAGATTGTCTGGCCTAAGGAGCTGTCGGGAAACTCTACAAAGGGCTTAGGGGTGGGCAAACTTTTTGACTTGAGGGCCACAATGGGTTCTTAAACTGGACCGGAGGGCCGGAACAAAAGCATGGATGGAGTGTTTGTGTGAACTAATATAAATTCAAAGTAAACATCATTACATAAAAGGGTACCGTCTTTTTTTTTTTTTTTTAGTTTTATTCATTTCAAACCGGCCGACCCGTGGGCCGTAGTTTGCCCATGGCTGGAGCCTTAGCAGCTAATCCTTAGTGAGGAGTAAATTGCTAATCATAGTTCCAATTGTGCCCACCTGCCCGCCTTCCCAAGGGTATTTGCTTCATCAAAAGAATAGAGCTGTGATGGTGGCAAGGTGAGCCATGAGAGTGGGGTCATAAGGGAGAGAGCCCTGCCGGGTCTCCCCTAAATGAGAAAGCATTCAGTCCTGTCCACAAGGCTCCCATGGGCACCTGGAGCCCAGAAAAGAGGGTTTGGGGCTGGAGGAGCTGTTGCCTTTAGGTCCTGTAGCAGGGAGCTCAGGGGGCTTGTGTTTACGGTGGAGCCTCAGGGTGCTGTGTGACTTCCACAGTAGCAGCAGTCATAGATCTCTGTGTGGATCTATTTTCAAAAATGTTAAGCTACTTGTAGAAACTGTATGTGTTTTCCGTAACCAGAACCATGCCCCCCACCCAACGCTACAAGCTTCAATTTATATCAACTCGATATTTATACCAACTGTGAAATTTCTTATGGATAAGAAGTTCTGATTGGCAGTTATATCTGGTTTTAATGAATAAAACTGTGAAAGTACAATTATTATCTGCAAGCAAAGAGTACATGGTAGATGGGATTTTCCACAGCATGGAGTTCAAGGGAAAAAACAACATAGAAGGTATCCATGGTGATGGGAAGGCTGGGAGCACTGAAATAAGACCAGGGGCGGGGGCAGGAGCTCAGGAAAGGTGGCTGGATTGCATGCAGTCTCTTAAAGTGAAAAGCCATACATCGTAGTGGAAATAGTGTAGCATAGATAAGAGAACTCTGGGCTGTTGCCTTGCTGTGTGACCTTGGGCAAGTCCCTTCCCTTGCTGGATCTGTTTTCACACCTGTTCAATGAAGGGCTTGGACTCATCTGATTCCCCCTCCCAGGACCAGGGTTCTGGACCCAGCCTGAAGAAAGGGGAATTGGGGATATGGTACAACTTCAAGGCTGTGTGACCCTGAGCAAACTGCTATACCTCTCTGAGCCTCAAGTTTCCATTAATACTAGTGCCTACCTCTCAATGCTTCAGTAAGTCTCCAGAGTTCTTCCAGCTGCTGGTTTTACTGCTGCTGCTTCCAACCTCTTTTGAGCTCTGACCCCTGGCTTGGATTTAGGGTTGTGGCATAGATAGCTGAGCACCAAGACTAATTGCTCACAGGCCTCTTATTTCCCACAGTTCTCTGCCTCCTCTCAGGGCCGGTCCCGCTTTGCTATCAGCTTTCCCATCTCAGCATCTCTTCGCTCTTTCCTTTTCAACCTGACTGTTACTGAAGCCCTGACAGAAGAAATCGGTAAACGCTAAACAGATGTGTCTCAGCTTTGGAGTAAATGGCAGGGCTAATCCATCCTCACAGAAGCAAACATACCTCGCCATCTGAGTCATGCCAAAGGTGATTTACTGAAATTAGAAGGTTTCCAAATACAAGATAAAGGATGATTTCAAATATCCTACAGTAACACACCGGCTTAAGACAGAGTTTGGCTACTACAATTTTTGGAGGATGGATGGAAGGGTCAGCTGCCCCTTCTCTGTTAAAAGAAATGGAAGCCTTAGAGGACTACAGGAGGGGGTGGGGAGGGGAGGAGAAATCTACAAGTGGAAAATAGGAATTACTATATTAAGAGCCTCTATTAAGGTAAATGTCTTGCTCAAAGATGGACAACCTCGATGCATGTGGGGTTTGGTGCTGGTGGAGGGTGGGAAGATGGTAAAGTGAAAAATGACTCAGAGGTTATGGCTCATGGTGTCCTTGAAGAGGGGAGAAGGTTTGGGGACGTGGAGGAGAGGCAGTTTCAGAGTGAGGGAGGCAGCCTCCAAGATGGCCCCAGTGACCCCCACTTCCTGGTATTTACACCCGATATGTAACCCCTCCCATGGAGTGCGGGTTGCTAATGAACAGCTGTGGGATGGTACTTCTGATGTTAGGTTACAAAAAGACTGTGGCTTCCATTTGCTCACCGTCTGTTGCTCTCTCTTGCTCTGCGGGGAGCCAGCTGCTGTGTCATAAGCTGCCCTATGGAGAAACCCACCTGCAAGGCCCTGAGGGTGCCTCCGGCCAGCAGCCAGCTGATAGCCTCGGTCCACCAGCCCTTGAGGAACCGATCCTGCCAGCACCTATAGGAGTGGGCTTAGAAGTGGGTCCCCTTCCAGTGGAACCAACTACCATATCAGACTGTAGCCCCAGGTGGCACAGGGACTCTTTGGAGGAAAAGAAGAGAAAAAGAGAGTTGAGTCGTGTGCTTTACATACTTTATCTTGAACCTCAAATTCATTCTGTGAATGATGTCAGCACCTCCATTGTGTAGATGAGGAAGGAAACCAAGGCTCAAATAGGTAAAACGTGCCAAATGTCATGTGACAAGTGAATAGAAAAATGGGGATTTGAAACCTGGAGATTTGACTAATGCCAAAGCCCACACTCTGGTTGATTATTTCAGAAATATACTGTGTTTGCCCAGCCCGTGTGGGTTGAGCATCGACCTATGAACCAGGAGGTCACAGTTCAATTCCCAGTCAGGGCACATGCCCGAGTTGCAGTCTCCATCCCCAGTAGGGGCCATGCAGAAGGCAGGCAATCAATGATTCTCTCTCATCATTGATGTTTCTATCTCTCCTTCCCTCTTCCTTCTTCTATGAAATCAATAAAAATATATTTATAAAAATAAAGAAATACACTGTGTTTATTTTCCAATTCAAAGTAACAATGGATAACTGTCCAATTATAAACACAGGGAGACTGGAATGCCATGCTAACCAAGACCAAACCTTCCCTGGGTTGGAGATAAACCCCCAAGCAGCATCATAAGCTGATCAGAGCCTGTAACATACCCTTGGGGTAGAAATCTCTACATGCAAAATGATCTAGTTTCTTTCATTTATTTTAAAAGTTAAAGACAATAGCTGAATCTGATATTACTATGGGCCAAGTACCACTTCCAAGAAGTTTACAAGTTTTAACTCACTTAGCCCCATGAGGAAGTTAATATTATAGTCACCCAACTTACAAATGGGAAACAGGCATAGATAAGTTAAATAATTTGCTCCAAGCCATTCTACTGTAAGGGCATGGCCAGAATTTAAACCTAGACAGTCTGGCTCCAGAGTTTCATGCAAGATCTGCAACTGAAGTCTGTCTAGGCCCTGGGCTGTCATGTCACCTGGGTTCCCAGACAGCAAGTCTGTCTCCTTTGCGGATCAGGCTCAGCTGCCCTGGGTTTCAGGCCCCCAACTTCTGAATTCAACTGTCACCTATGACTTTCCCTATTCAATTCCTGGGACTGGAATTGCAGTTCTCTGCCTTGACTTCATCTATCCTGACTCCCAGTCTGTCCACACCTGCACCATGGCCCATGTCTGCTTCGTGGTCTGGCTCCTGACTCACCATCGGCCAGCCTGAGCCTCTACCCACTGCCATGCTGCCCCAAGGAAAGACCAGCCCCTGGGACAAGCCAGGGTCAATTTTCTTAGAGCTATAAATGGTCTCAATTCTGGGGATATTATGTGAAGAAAGAGATTGTTTCCAGGCGAGGACAATAGCAACACAGAGGCAGAAGAGCATCACTGTGTGGATAAAAAGATGACCTATGAAAATGAACCAACAGAGCCAAGAAGTTAGATTAAGGTTACAGACCGATCTGGTAGGGAAGCTACTAAAAGCTGCTATAGACCCCCAGGGCACAATGAGAAAGCAAATCTGCCCATGTTTATGCAGATAACAGGCTGTTAAAGAAGCCATAACACTGATCATATGGAATTTCTATAGCCCTGCAATGGTCTGGAATAAGAATTGTAGGGTGGTAGGCAGGAGGGGCACAGAACAGGCAGGAGGGGCACAGAGCCGACAGTGACCCAGGCTCTCCTCCAGGAGACTGTTGGGCCATCAGGACGATCGGGAGCTATTTGGGCAGCCATCCACAAAGCCGAATGCAATGAGGGATGAAGAGACAGGGCTAAAATGCTAAAAGCAGCATTTCAAACAAGTCCCAATTCAGTTTAGTCTTCCATCTGTAGTGACTTTAAAAATATAGTTCCCAAATTGCCCGTGGCATCTGGGAGACAGAGTCTGTGGGCAGACACCTGCTCACTAGTGAGAATTCAGAATGGCATTTCTGGGTGGGGTCCCGGTGGTTGATCTGTATGGAAGACAGACACATAATTCCAGAATAGCAGAGCTGGGAGGTCCTTAAAAATGACGTAAACTGCCCACAGAGGGTGAGTGACATACTCAAGGTTGCACATCTGGAAAGGGGAGGGGCTAGACCTTCAAAGTCCTAGGTCCTTGCTGAGGTCTCAGCATTCCCTGGGGTGAGTGAAGTGAAAGTCCTTGAAAGTGTCTCCTTGAAGGAAGTATAGAATCAGAGGCATGTTGGTTGCCAGGGAGGAAACAGGGGAAAATGAACAAAGATGGATATATTCAGATCTGAGTTCTCTTCAGAAAAAAAAAAATTCTAATAATTATTAACCCTCATTAGCTTAGAGAAAGCAAGAAAACAACTACTGGGGTAGAAAAAAGTAGGTTCACAGTTATAATACAAAAAAATATATAATCTATATATAAAAAAATAATAGAGAAATATGCTAATTAACTGGGACGCTGTAACGGGTCGACTGGACAGGAGGAGGTTGCACACGCAGTATCAGGGGCTGGGTGGCAGGGGCCTCCATGCACCTGTGCTGGGGGAGGGCCTGATCAGCAGCAGCCGCAGCTGCTCCAAGGGCCGGAGAGGGAGGCAGGGTGGGACAGGACGGTGGGAGGTGCTGCAAGATTTCGAATCTCGTGCTGGGCTCCTAGTAATTAGTAATATACAAAATGAACTCTGTGTACTCACAACTGTAAACCTACTCTTGCCCACCTGTTTGTAAAGGCAAGACTAGGAAAGAAGCTGTTGGTTCCCATAGACATCAACCACCCAGGTGACTGTGCCCCACCCATTCATCACACCTTTGAGGATCGGTGAAAGTTAACAACAGACTGTACCTATTCCAGGTGATTGTCCTTGAGCCCCTCACTTCCTCTGGGCCTCTGTGCCTGTCGGTCTCCTTCTTCCCAGGTTTCTGAGTCTCTGCCCAGTTTCGACATTTCTTCTGGCCTCATCAGATTAATCACTTAATCCCTGGCCCCTTGGACCTCAGCTTTCTGCATCGCTCTGAGCCCTGGCTTATGTTAACATCTCCCGCTGTCCTCCTGGGAGACCCCTGCTCTCGAGGCAGAAACAGACCCATGGAGACCCACGTGCTAGACTCGCCCCCGGTTCCTCTCAAGTAGACATTTTTTCTTAAACCCTAAGTTTTCACCTGGGATGAGGTTACAACAACTCCCCACATCTTTTCTCTTGAGAATTTAGAGCTGTGAGACAAAAAAAGGAAAAACCATAGAGCTGGCTACAGAAAGGGCAGGGCAGCAGGTCCTAAATGTGCAAGACGCTTTGGGCTGAAGTACCAGCCCAATGCTGCTGCCTCCAGTGCACAGGCGCATTGGCGGGGGGGGGGGGGGGGGGGGGGGGGGGGGCGGGGCTCTGGGAGAAGATTCCCCAGCTCTCCCAGTTTTCTCCTGCAGCTGTACCTAGACTGGGCTCTCGGGCCCTGTGGTTTGCAGAGGAGAGGGAACTGACCTGGGGTTGGTCAAGACATTTGGGTCCTAAGTGACAAATCTAGCTCAAATTAGCCACAACAAAAGGGTCTTTACTGGATATCATGATCTCACAAGCCCGGAGTGAAAGTGACAGGCTTAGCCAGAACCAGGGCTCAAACGGAGCCAGGAAGACTCTGCCTCTCCCTTTTCCTCAGCCTGGCTTCCACCCAGGTGACGGTTTTATTCTATGAGCTGATGTTCTCCGTGTGGTAGGAAAATGACTCTGGCAGACTTGAGTCACTGTCCTCAGAGCTGGCTCTCCAAAGCCAGAGCAGACTGTCAGGGAAACTGGTTGGCCCTGCAGGACTGTACGCCCAGCCCTGGACCGACTGCATGGCGGAGATGAGGTGCTTTACGTCACGGTGTTGGGGTTGCAGGGGAAGAAACGCTCCAGTTGAGTCACTTTGAGTCAGGAAGGGGTTGTTCACCAAAGGAAAGGATGTTAGGGGGAAAAAAGTTTTTTTAGTGGAACCTCATGTCCCATTTGTCTGGGAAGCAGGCTAGCTTACTCACTGCCTACAACTGGGCAGCACCCCCCCAACCCCGGCCCCATGCCACCCTGTGCTAAAGGCTCAGGAGCCCCCTGCTAGGCCTGTGCAAAGACATCCCACTGACTTCTCAGCTGTCTGAAGATAACAAGCTTGAATATTAGTCTTGATTCCCAGAAGGCCTGCTCAGGTTGGCCGAAGAGTGTTTTTCATGACGATGACCTAAACCTGCAGCCACTTTGAACAGGTTCATGCATCTCAGTGTGAAATCTGTTTGTAACCTGGGGCACCCTATCATGACTACAATAAACCCCTCTTCGAGCCTGTGGGTAGGAATAGGGTCTTGGGAGCAGTAACAGCTCAGATTTCTCTGTCTCATTACTTTCTCTGCTCCCACAAGACTGCAGCCCTGCACTTCATAGGTGATGTCTCGGGTGGCGGTCTCCATTCCCCATTTCCTGCCAGGCCTCATAGTCCCCGATCTCCCTGCTCCTTCAACAGAGAGCACCTGAGGGCCTGAGGCGCACCGAGTGCCACAGCACTGCTGGTCCCAGGTAGAGGCGGGCAGAAGGCCCCACTCCCTGACCCTGAGCCCCAGGCTCGGGTGGTGATCTGAAATGAACAACCACCATGTCTGCTCTGTGAGAACAGCTCCTCAGCTCCCACCTGTGATCTCTCCCTCCTATGGGGCTAGGGCTCCCATCCAGGGGCTGCGATGGGCCAGGTAGCAAATCAACTCCCACAGATAGAGCTTCGCCATTAATTCATTCATTTCATAACATAAATATACATATAGATTTTCCTACTGTGTGTCAGGCACTGTAGATTCCAGGGCATAGTAATGAAAAAAACAGACAAACATCCTTGCCCTAGGTAGGGGCTGGGAGGAGCAGGGGGAACAGGAGAGGGAGTAATGGAAGAATCTGTAACACTATCGATAATAAAAAAATATATTTTTAAAAAATCCTTGCCCTAGTACAGCTTAAAATTTAGTTTGAAACACAGAAAATAAATAAACAGAAGCACTGTATGTTATCAGGTGGTATTAAGTGCTGTGAAGAAAAATAAAGAAGATTAAGGGGATGAAAGTGAGGATCTCTTATTTATTTTATTTTTTATTATTGTTTAAAGTATTACAAATAGTAGTACATATGTCTCCTTTTTCCCCCATTGACCTCCCCCCGGACTGCCCCACCCCCCAGCACATGCCCTCACCCCCTAGTGTCTGTGTCCATTGGTTATGCTCATATACATGCATACAAGTCCTTTGGTTGATCTCTTACACCCCCCTCCAACCCTCCACTCCCTTCCCACTGAAGTTTGACAGTCTGTCCGATGCTTCTTGGTCTCTGTATCTGTTTTGTTCATCAGTTTATGTTGCTCATTATATTCCACATATGAGTGAGATCATGTGATATTTATCTTTCTCCGACTGGCTTATTTCACTTAGCATAATGCTCTCCAGTTCCATCCATGCTGTTGCAAATGGTAAGCGTTCCTTCTTTTTTACAGCAGCATAGTATTCCATAGTGTAGATGTACCACAGTTTTCTAATCCACTTATCTCCTGATGGGCACTTAGGCTGTTTCCAGATCTTAGCTGTAAATTGTGCCGCTATGAACATAGGCTCTTTTACATACAATGGTCAGGGAAGGACTCTATGGACAGATGACATCTGAGCAGAGACCTGCAAGGAGCAAGCAAGTGAGGCGCACAGGCTGGTTGGGAAGGGCATCTCAGGAAGAGGGAACTGAAAATGCAAGGACCCTGAAGGCAGACCTTGCCCAGCATTTGGATGATCAGTAGGGCACCCAGTGTGCCTGGAGCTGGTGAGCAACAGAGAGTGCAGGGGTTGAGCATAGAGGCAGTGGAAGGCGGATAGCCCAGCACCTTGTAGGTCGCCATGAGAGCTTTATTCTAAGGTGATGGGGAACCAGACCCCATAGACATGTCTGAAAATACCTTTGAGCCTTATCTGGATTCCCAGTTACAGAGGAAAATACAGCAGGTGGTGGGGCACTGAGCTCCCCACAAGAGTGCACATGGAAACTAGTTTGCCTAAGTGAAATAAGCCAGTCGGCATAAGACAAGTATCACATGCTGTCACTCATATGTGGAATCTAATGAACAAAATAAACTGATGAACAAAATAGATCCAGAGACATAGAAACTTAAAATAGACTGATGATCTCAGAGGTAAGGGACTGGGGAGCAGGAAGAGATCAATCAAAGCACTTATATGCATACTGGAGGCCCAGTGCACAAAATTTGTGTGGGGGAGGGGAGAGGGGGGAAGGATCCCTCAGCCTGGCCTGCACCCTCTCGCAATCCAGGACCTCTGGCTCCTAACCGCTCACCTGCCTGCCTGATTGCCCCTAACTGCTTGCCTGCCTTCCTGATTGCCCCTAACCACTCACCTGCCTGCCTGATGGCCCCTAACTGCCTCTGCCTCAGCCCCCACCACCGCGGCGTCTTCTGGAATGATGTCTGGAAGATCGTTTGGCTGTCCAGTCTAATTAGCATATTACGCTTTTATTATTATAGATATGCATAATCCATGGACACAGACAATGGTGTGGTGAAGGCTTGGGGAGGTGGGGGTCAGGTAGGAGCAGGGTGGCAGGGGTCAATGAGGGGGAAAAGATAAATTCAAAACAAAACAAAACTAAACTAAGCTTTGAAAGATGACCAGGAGTTTGTCGGGTGAAGGAAAGAAGAAGAAAGCATCCCAGATGGAGAGAGAACAAATTCACAGGTGAAAAATGGCGAAAGAGCAAAGCATGTTCCAGGGATGGCTGGCCATCCACCTGGCTGGAGTTTGGCCAGGGAGGAGTCAGAGCAGAATGCCAGGCTCCGAAGCAGCTGGGGCCCAATGGGCAGGACCTGGCAGAAAGCAGCCTCTCTGTCTCTCTTAGGAGCGCACCCCCTTCCTGGAGAAGCACATTAGTCCCTAATGAGCTGCAGTCACCTTGTTAACGTACCACAAAGTAAGCAAGTGCTGTTCTGGGAGGCATATGGCCCGGCTCCCTGCTCCTCCTCCCCAGCCACCTCCGCTCCCAGATCCAGGCAGCTGCCTGGGGCAGCATCAGCGGTGCGATGTGCTTGGGGCTTGCAGATAGCTTTTCCCTCATAAGCAAGCTCTTTTATTTAATCTGGGGAAATGAGGTGCTATCAAATTAATTTCTCAGCTGTCATTGCCGGAAAGCTAAGGACAGTGGATTTACAGGCAGAGGAAGAGCAGGGGAGGCCCACAAGACAGCAAAGAGGTGGCAGAGTTTGCAAATTCCTGATTCAGGTCTGCCCGACAGTCATTCCAACATATGGGCTTCCTTCTGCTGTGCAGGCACCGTGCAGGAACTAAATAGGAAATGAGAGTCCCCTGATAGGTTGTTGTACCCAAGGCCCCCAAAATGCTGGAAAGGTGGCCTGCCTCTGCCGTGGGGTGAACCCAAAAGTAATTACCAGGATACTTTGCAGATTATTGAATAAGTCCCGGTAACTGGCACATTGATTTATATAAGACCCAGAGATTTTGAGAGATTTGAAAAAATATTAAGAATCAATCAATATTTTAATTTATTTCGGGGTCCAGGAGACTCGGCTCTGCAGAAAGCCGCTGGGAGGAGACGGCGACCTTGCCACAGGCCTGGTGGGCAGGAGGCAGGAGGCCCTGGAGCCTGTTTGGCAGCAGCTGCAGGGAGGGACTTCTGGCCTCTGGAATGTTCTCTTTCTTCCTGACATCCGTCAGATGTCAGGCAGCCTAGGGCTGGAGGGCCTCAGGGTGACTGTGCTCTGGGGCCTGTGGGAGGAGAGGCCCTCAGCTGGGAGATGGGGAGCTTGACATAGTCCCAGGACATAGTCCTCGGGGGCTGGAGAGGGAGCCTGTAGACTTCCTCTGCTTTCCAAGGACACGCCGCTGGGGTCTGGGGACATCTTCATAGAGCCACTGGGTGACATGACATCTGTGGGGGAGATCCAGCATCTTCTCCCTGGGACTGCCCTCTCCCCATGCCCTCTCACGGGAGGTATGAGCACCTGTCTCTGACCACCACCACCCGAGCATCTGATTCCACTGTAGGCCGTAAGTGCCCTTTAGGCAGGGACGGCATTTGATCCATGTCTGTACCGCCAGCACCTGGCAGCATGCCTGGCCCAGAACAGGCAGATGTAAAAAAAAAAAAAATGCACTGCCTCAACGAGTGGTCAAATGAACTAACACAAGAAAAAACAAATACTTGTTCGTGGAAATGGTTTTTAAAGGTCACACGATATACTTGGATGAGTGAAGTTTCAACAACAGAAGTCACATTCGAATTGGGTCCTGAGAGGAGTTTATAAGGTGCAGACAGCATAAGGAACTGACCAAGGCCTGCAGCGCCCAGGGCAGTGCCGGGGGTGGGGGGGGGGGGGACAGAGCTGCAGTCACCCCAGGCCTGGTGGAGCAGTGACCACTCCTGGAGAGGCCCGCCTGACATTGGCCAACGTGGAAGCCCCTCTATTGGGAGTGGAGAAAGGGGAGAGATGACCCAGTAGTACCCAGCACGGGGCTGTCGGGTTACTCTGCCTTTGACCTTCTGCCTTACCCACCCATGAGAAGGGCAAACCTGGGCAGGCCTAACTGACGGCCTCACCCAGAGGCTGTAAGCAGGCAGTTTTGTTCCCCAGGAGATATTGGGCACTGCTGCAGATGGTTTGCTTTTTATAGTTCGGGGAGGGAGGAAGGATGCTTCTAGCTTGTGTCAGGTAAAGGCCAAAGATGCTGCAAAACACATGAAAATGTACAGGAAGCTCCCACAGCAAAGAATTGTCCAGCCCAAGATGCCCGTAGTGCTGAGGGTGAGAACCCCTGGCCTAAGGGGATGTTTCAGAAGAACCTTTGTGTGGGCGGGAGAGTGTTGCCCTCGCTCTTCTGGCAAAGGTGGCATCGTTAGGTCTGGCCCCAGGTCTGTCACCAGCGAGTGCCCTGTGTCCTGCCTTCTCATGTCCTGCCTTGGGACGGTGCCACGTTCAGGCAGAAGCCTCTGCTCTCCATCGCTCCTCGCTGACAGCAGAGTGGCCAGGATGGCCGGGGCAGTGGGAGGACAGGCCGATGGCACGGCCAAGCCAGGGGCCTCCACAGCCTGGCTCTGCCTTCTCCTGGAGGCCAAACCTCATTCCCCTCGTTTTCAGCTTTACATTCACACCCTAAAAACATTTGGTAAAAGGGGGACAAGTCTTGCCATCTGTCTCTTTCACTTTTATTGTATTTATAACAAAAAGAAGAATCAGGAGGAAACTGAATTCAAACTGCAAATAACGTGCTGCTTGCCCAGCAGCTGGGACCCTCCGAGCAAGTCTGCTCCTCAGGGAGGGGCTCGACCTCTGGGTACAGAGTAGAGAGCACACAGAGCAGTTCCCGTTGGGATCTCAAGCACAGCTCACGGCAGCCCTGGGACGCAGGGGTTACTGTCTCCATTGACGGATGAGGACACCGAGGCTCACCAAGAGGAGATTAGTCATCCAAGGCTGTGCTCCCAACAAGTAGCAAAGCAAAGTCTTGAGTCCTGTTCTGGGCCCATCGACTCCAAGATGTGGACAATGGTGCTTCCTATTTCATCCTGACCTGGAATTGTTAACTCATTCCCAGTCTGGGTGTCAGTAAAACTGTTGAACATAATATTGTGTGTTAACTACACAAGTTTAAGTAATGGTGGTTCTCAAGAAAGCCTTCTTTTTCTCCCTGTCACATCTTAGAGAGCTGGTCTCTCACCTAACTCTCTGGGGCCAGAGCTGAGGAGAGAAGAGTTTCATTCATACACTCACACAACAAATGTTTATTGAAAGAGAACTGCGTGCCACATACTACATGTGTGGTGGCCGGAGAACACCATACTGAGCAGAGCAGGTATTGAAAAAGAGCCCTTAAAACGGATCAGAGAAGACATGAATAAGGGCAGATTGCATTTATTGAGCACTCACTGTGAGAGCTGATGTTTCAGGATTTTACATTGTACTTATTCTAACTCACTACTGTTACAGCTCCCATTTTACAGATGAGAAAACTGAAACAGCCAAGGAAATTGTTCAAGGATACCAAGTGTAATAGTTGGGCTCTGTTCTGACACATGTTACATGGATGAACCTTGAGGACATTATATTAAGTAAAATTAGCCAGTCACAAAAAGGACAAATATTGTGTGATTCCACTTACTAGTATATGAGTTACCTGTAGTACCTTATAGTAAAATTCACAGAGACAGGAAGTAGAATGATGGTTGCCAGGGAACAGACAAGGGCAGAATAGGGAGTTGTTGTTTAATGGGGACAGAGTTTCAGTTTAGGAGATGGATAGTGGTGATGGTTGCACAATGATGTGAATGTACTTAATGCCACCAAACTTAAAAGCGGTTAAAATGGTAAATTTTACATTATGTGTATTTTGCCACAATAAAAAAGTAAAAAATATATAACTTTTAATTTGACCATTAAAATTCATAAATTGGTAGGAAAGAAGGTTGGGCAGTAGAACGCATTCTCTTAACCATCCCCTGTGTTAGATGGTTGACCCCAACATGCCACATCTAAAGAGAAAAGAGACCTGATGTAAGCCAAGAGCTGAGGTGGTGGAATGAAGTCCACAGATGCAGGCAAACTTGGGTCCAAAAGTGAGGACAGACCCAAAGCAAATGGCCTGAGATGCTGAAGCAGGGGAGAGACCGAGCTGGACACAGGAATAGGGCTGGCTTAGGCTAATTCACAGGGCTACTTGCCAGGCAAGAGGTATTCTCTGCTAGGGGTAGAAGATGACCAGATATGAATTCAGCAGCACTTGAAGGTACATTATCCTCCTTCTAGACATTTCCCCAGGTACCTGACCTTTCCAGAGTTCTGGCCCAGCTCATTTCTGCAGATGAGACCTGAGGGACACCAGGTCTACAGGTCCAGAGCAGAATGAGCCCTGGGATGATACTACCAAGCAAAGGGGGGTGGGGGGGGGGAGTCAGCAGGGGCTCCCTGAGCTGGTATCACAGTCCTTGGGGCTAATTCAAGAGGAAGGCTGCTGGAAAGGGAGCACATAAGTGTGGTGGCTGGGGACAGATCAAACAGGATTCTCTCTCCTGGGAGACACATCGTGGGTGTCAGTAGCCAGGAAATAAAGTGAGAGGTTGGAAGCAGGAAGGAGCTGATGGATGCAGCCAAAGGAGAGACTGGGCAGAGGAGGGAACGAAGGACAGGTGAGGGCTGATGCTAAGCAGGGCGGAATATGGAGGAAGGTCCCAGTTGGAGACACGTAGGTTCAGGAGCTAAGTTTGCAAGTGCAGGGGGTTAATCTGGACCCTCTTTCTACATAGCACCTGGGACCTGCCCCAGACCAGGGACAGGTCTTTAAAGGGACTGGCTTCCCATGAGTTGACACCCCTCTGCAGCTACAACTAATGGTCATCTTTAAAGGGTATAATGATCATCTTTAGAGAAGCAGTGTGCAGGCACACACCCAGGAGATCTGGCATCTCACCCTGGACATAACTTAATCTCTGAGTTCCTGTTTCTTCATCAGTAGAGTGGGGATATTAGTTCCCAACAAACCTCACAGGCGTGTTCTGAGGATCCAGTGAGAAAAGAGGGGTGACAGTTCTGTGACATCTGCACCACATGATGGATTTGTAAGTGGGCTTGAAAATGTTAAATAGCAAAATTATAGCAACACAGAGGCCCATCCCTGCCACTAGGAGAAGAGGGGGAACAATGTGACTTTGGAAATATGCAAGTTGTGGGGTGGTGAGGAAATGATAGCTACATTGCATTGCTATAGTCTAATTAAAAACCCAAACCAGAGGTCTGTAAAAATTCTACTGCTCTGAGGCCAGTGTCAGGAGGAGCACAGAATTGCAGGCAGAGATCTGTGAATAAGCAAGGGACCACGTGGGCGTGGGACTACATGGGGTCTGGTAGGTGGATGCGCACAGGCCCCAGTCCAGGGAATGTGAGTGTTTGGTGGAAAGGCAGAGGGGAGGTGGGTGTTAGAGGCTCAGCACAGATTTCTACTAACTAAATACTCTTAGACCAGTGATCAGCAAACTGCGGCTCGTGAGCCACATGCGGTTCTTTGGCCCTTTGAGTGTGGCCACGAAGTTTCAATCGCACTGTACGTGAGCGCCGCATGTGGTATTTTGTGGAGAGCCACACTCAAGGGGCTGCAGTTTGCCGACTGCTGTCTTAGACCATCCCGCCATCTAAACACCAACAGGCTCCATAAACCTTCCCCATTGTTCCTGGCCCCTCCTAATCTGTTCAGTCAATAAATAAAATTAGTGTTTCGTTAAATAATAATAATAATGGATACCAGGAATTAAACATCTATAACAATGGCTACCACTGTATCCTATAGGCCTGATGCCATATTCAATATTTTGTATCTATTATCTCATTGCATCTTAACAACTGTGCATTTTATACATAAATCTTTGAGAGGTTAAATAACTTGTCCAACGTCACCCATGAGGCAAGAGGAAGAGCTGGGATTTAAACCCATGTCTGTCTGATGCCAAAATCAAGTATATTAGCCTTCAGTGCCCCTCATCTCTTGAGGGCTAGCAAGCATGCTGGGCATAACCTTGCCTGTTCCGTAAATAATCTCAAGTGAGATGGCAAAGAAAACACCACTATGATGACCTGGACAATTCAAAGTCACTTGAACATTGAAGAACCTGCTTGGTTCTCTAAATCTGTTGTGGATTTCCAGGGGAGAAACGTGTAAGTGAATTTATGTGCATCCACAGGGTGCTGGGCCAGCAGCTGTGAATAGCATTCCCTGACTAATTTCCACGTAATGGCTCTGGGTGTAAAGAGTAGAGGGAATAATTGTAATAATAGGCAGGTTAATCTGCTCCATTATTTACACTTTGTAAACTATTGAGCAGAGAGGCATTAATGGTTTTGCCAAAGCAGAGCAGAACCTGGGAAAGCCTCTCTGCCTTCACTGCTACTGGGAAGAGGCAATTGTTCCATTTGGGACTCTGGGCCTGTGGCAGAGGAAACAAGTTCCACAGGGAATGAAGGAGTGGCTGGGCCAGTGCTGCCATTTCATTCAAATAACTTGCAGGGAGGTTGGGGGGGAGCGGGGAGGGGGATGAAAGCCATCTATCATCCGAAGGCTTCCACCAGCTTTGGAATCAAACCCGGGTTTGAAGGTGAGTTCCCTTGTGTAACTACAATGTAAGTTACTAGAACTGAAGTTTCCAGAGTCCCATTCCACCCCCCACCCCAGCCCCACAAACCTTTTCTCAAAGCGATTTATTCAGGAGACTAAAAACATAATTCAGTAAGCATTCTTTTACGATATTCTGGAGAAAAATGTACTGTTAAAAACTCAGGGCTGACTATAGGCCCTTAAAATGCTTGAAGATTAGGCTGTTTTTCCTTCTTTCTTGCTTTGTTTTATGTCTGACAACAGCCAGGAGACATCCTTTGTGGTGTATGATGGAAAGACCATGGACGTTACGGTGGGACCAAATGGGCACAATTCTCCTCTCCCCACCCACCCAAGCTCTGAGGTCCAAGCAACACGCTGCATCTCTCTGAGCCTTAGTTTCGGAACATTCCTAGTTTGACTATTCTCAAGTAGCCCATTTCTTCTTGCTATGGTAAGAAGAGGTATATCAAGGATATTAGTCTTTTCAAAGGACTAAATTTGGGTTTTGTTGTATTTTCTTTTGTGGCTAATTAAAGAATACATTTCCTTCCCAAAGGCCTTCAAGTTCAATTTCTGCATATATTTTTTATTCATTTACTTCTATTTTCTTTGCTCTTAATATGTTCCTTTTCTAACTTCTTGAGGAAGAAACTTGATTTATTACTTTGTACTATCACAGTATAAAGATACTTTCTTCTTTACATAAAGACACAAAAATATTGACGTTTTTATTATTCAGTTCAAACATTTTTCTAATGTCCTCTGTGACTTCTTCTTTGACCCACAAGCTATTTTGAACTGTATTTATAAATTTCTAAACATGTAGAAGATGTATTATTAGGCCTTTGTTATTGATTTCAGGTTTAATTGCATTTTAGACAGAGGACATGCTCTGGATGATTTCAGTTCTTTGAAATGTGTTGAAACTTGTTTTATGACCCAGCATAAGGTCAATTAGAACAAATGTTCTAGTTTTAACTTGTTAGGTAAAAATTTGTTTTTCTGAAGCTAGACAAGTGGATTCTAAAGTTCATGGAAAAATACACACACAGAATAACTAGGAAAAATACTGAAAAGTGAGAACTCTGAGATGAAACTAGCCTTACTAGCTATTAAAACATATTAAAAATCCTTTATAACGACAATAGTGGTACCTACACATGAATAGACAGAAAGACTGTAGAAATGGGACAGAAATTCAAGAAACAGATCCAAATGCATATGGAAATCATGTATATAGTATAAGTGGCATCTCAAATCACTGCGGCACAAATTACTTTTTCATAAATGGTGTGGGAAAATGAGAGCCACTTGTAAAAATTATATCCTTTTCTTGTACTGAATACAAGACTAAACTTGAAGTAAATCAGTTATAGAAATATACAAAATTAAATTATGTAAGTACCAGAAGAAAACACAGGTAAATTCCTCTATGACCTGAGTGTAGGGAAGGATTTTGAGTCTTTATAGTTATTGTATTTTAATGCCTAGAATTCCCATTTGGTTTCTTTTTAGAGTTTTCAGATACCTATCAAGATTTTCAACCTTCTCTATTATTCTCTTGAGCATAGTAACCATAGTTATTTTAGATTTATCTGATAACTTCAATATCTTTTTCCCCTGTGGGATTATTTCTATTAATAGTTGATTCTGCAACTACATTTCTTCTGCCAAGGAAGAAGAATAAAGAAGTTTATATTCTCTTTGCTTATAGATGTCTTCTTGTTGGCTTAAATAAAATGCCTACGGGGCCAGGTAGGTAACACAAATTAATAAATTTAGCCAGGTAAAACGTAATAGGGAAGGGTGGGGACTGTAGCTAACTGGGGAATACATTTCCTTCCCAAAGGCCTTCAAGTTCAAAACCTGTAAATACTTTAAAGTCAAACAAAACACATCTGTGAACTAAATTTGCTTTCCCAAGGCCACAAACTTGTGTCCCTAAACTAGAGACTGTTGCATTCCTTCCCTTAAGAAATTTTCGGGTAGCTGCATCCATTTACTTCTACTAAGGGATTGATTCAGGAGAATTATTGTGAAGTCTTGACGGTAATAATAGCTAACATATCTATAAACTATATTATATGCTAAGAATTCCTCTAAAGACTTTACATATGCTAATTTAATCCTTACAACTGTATTATGAAGAAATCCCTCATCATCCTTATTGGATAGATGAGGAAACTGAAGCACAGCAAGATTAACAGACTTGATCAGGTTCCCTCAGTTAGTTAGTAGCAGATCTGGGATTCAGACCCCAGCAGTCTGGCCCTAGAGACCATGGTCTTCATTATTACACAACCCTGCCTCTCGACATACAGAGGAAGAAAAGAGCTCTTGCTCTGGAAGCTGAAATTCTTGACTGGGTTCCACTTGACCATGAAATCTGCAAAGAAGCAGAAAGAAACGTGCTGTTTTGTGAGTACTCTGAGGTGCTCAGCTCCTTAGACCCCACCATGTTGTCATTCTGTCTATTATAAACCAGGATGCATTGAATGTCAATTCAATTAGTAAATGGAAAATCACCGTCTTCATAAACCATACTTGGACATTTAATATGCCAAACATGATCATTTTATGGGCAAACCAAGTTATCCATAATACATGTTTATGTTCTGCAGCTATCAAGATGGCTTCAGATTTACAGAGTGCTAAAAAAAACTTTATCATAAATTTCAATTTTCCCTAAAATTGCTTTTTTAAAATGAACCAGGAAAAATTATATCCCTGTCAATGTCTCCCCTCGAGTAGGTTTTGAATTCGTAAAAAGTTGAAATTGCTCAAAGATTGAGGGTCCTTGTGCAGCTCTGAACAGTCACACATATTAAAGTATGTCTTCAGTTCTGTACTCTTTTGGGGAGGCTTGTGGAGTTGTCCATATATTCATGGGATTAGGGAAGACAGACCTACTCCCAAGTTTTAAATAGTTTAGATGCTCAGTAGCATGTAGTCTCAGAGCTCTACACAGTGGTTGCTGGACAAAAGACCTTGCTGAGGATGAGGTGAGAGGGGGCGGGGCCTCCCAGGGGCCACCCTGGAGGTCTGAGGAAGGAGTCAGTAGCCTGTGGGCTGGAGATGGCTGAAAATCTGCACCCCGCAAAGCTCACTCACTCCTTCCTTCCTCAGGACTGTAGGTGGTACAGATGTCTCATCCCTGACCCCTTTGAAATACAAACTGAGTGAGAGTTTGGCAGGACACTTCACCAGGAACCTCTAAAGCAGTGGTTCTCAACCTTCTGGCCCTTTAAATACAGTTCCTCATGTTGTGACCCAACCATAAAATTATTTTCGTTGCTACTTCATAACTGTAATGTTGCTACTGTTATGAATCGTAATGTAAATATCTGATATGCAGGATGGTCTTAGGCGACCCCTGTGAAAGGGTCGTTCCACCCCCAAAGGGGTCGCGACCCACAGGTTGAGAACCGCTGTGAGTCTAAGGACTCCAAAAAGTCTGACTCCAGGACCCTGCCGGGGCCACACAGGAAGGAGAGCATACACCTGGCTTTCAAAGGGCAGGAAAAAGGGAGAGCACATTGGATTCAAGCCTGGTCATTGGCTCAGGTCGTCACACGCCAAACCCCATGGATGGGTCTGGGGTGGCAGGGGGTGGAGAGGTAGGACAATGACAAAAAGCAGTAAGATCAGTGCAACAGACTAGAAAGCTAAACTTAGGTCCCAGTATATATGAGAATTTAGTTTACCGTAGAGGTAGTTTTTCAAATGACTGAGGAGACTGTGATTATTCAATAAACTATTTGATGCAAAACACTAGCTCTTGGGCCAAAATGAAGTCAGATCTCCACCTTATACCATATAGAAAAATAAGTACCAGATAAATTAAAGATCAACATTTGAATATTTATTATTTTTTAAAAAATAAAAGAAAATATTCAGGAAAAGATGGCAGTATGTGAGCAAATTTATAAAACTATATTGTCCAAAACCTAAGTAAACAAAAAGAAGTCAATAACAAATATACCATTGACATTGAAACTATAGCAGGATCTGAATCTCACACCACAAATTTCAAGAAATATCCTGAAACTGAAATAAAAAGTATTTGACTGTCGAAATTGTCAGAGAGAGTGCAAAACAGAGTCATGAAGACTAAAAAAACCCCACAAAAACAAAAAGAACACATTCTTTAAAGTTGTACTAACATCCACCTTTTCGCACCCAGTTTGGAGTGATGGGAACCAGGGCTAAAAGTGGCCAGAGGGAATGTGCAATGCTCCGCCTAGAGCTCCTTTTCCCCAGTGTACCTGATCTCCTGAGCATAACGTGAGAGGGAAAGGAGAACTCACCCTAAGGATAACTGACAGCAGGCCCAGTTGGGCAGGAGTAGAAATAACAAGGCCATTTTAACAAGGCTGTTTTAATCCAAAAGCCAGGAACCGCTAGGATTTTGTGCAAACATGGCCAGTTCACCCCAAGCAGAGAGAAGTAACAAGGCTGGGAGAATCCGGCCATGGGACAGAGCCTGGCCCCCGGTCAGCACGTTCTCAGGAACAAACAACCACAATTACTAAACAGAGGTGAACTTTATAACTCCTGAAATGAAAGCCACTTTCGGAAAATATCTACATTATAGACTAGAACAAAAATCACAGACCATACCAACAAAATATTGGAAGTAGAAAGGTGTAAAGAAAGCGTGTCCATTGATTTTTTTTTTTCCTCTTTCATGGGAGGTGGGGCTGTCTGTAGATATGGCTTCATCAATAAAGGTGAGAATCTGAGACTGAAAGTATGTTTAACTGTGTTATTTGCCTAAACATGCAGGCGTATTAAGTAGTAGAGCTGAAAACAGGCTGTAACCCTTCCAAAATAGCAAAGCAGAAAATATAAAATGGACAATAGCAAATGACACACACACCAAAAAAAAACCCTAGAAAATAGCAAGTAATGATTTTTAAATTTAATTTAATTTAATTTTTCCCATCACTTTTATCCCCTCTATACTTCTCCACTCCCGCAATCACCACACTGTTATCCATGACCATGGGTTCTCTCTCTTTTTTATTAGCAAGAATTTGAAAAAGCATAAAGTAGAAAGTAGATGACAGAAATAAAACTAAATACATCTGATATGACAATAGTGTGAATGCAAGAGAGAAGAATTAATTAAAAAATAAATTCAGTGTTTTTATATGGGCAACCAAATACTGTGTCTCAGCCAACAATTCCCTTTACACCAGAGCCTTTCCTCCTGCTCAGCCTGGGATCTGGTCTTGCCTCTCCCACTCCCAAGGCAGGGAGGGTCAATGGCAACTCACCTGCTTGCCGTCCAAGCCCTTCTGGGCAGGTGAGCACTTACCAGGTCCTTGCCATTCAAACCAGTCTGGCCTCAGAAGATAAGGAGTTGACTTTGATATTAAGGTTGCTGGCATATGAGAAAGTGAAATTCCAGCTCAAATATTGTAGGAAAGGAGCCTTGAAAGGTACAAAAGAGAATCTTTAGAATCTACTAAGAGGACTCCATTCCAGGCCAGAACAAACATATCCTGTAACTTCTCTAATATGGTTGCTCATTAGTTCCATCACGAAGAACCGGTAGATATTTTCATCAGAATGCTTTCTAGGTCATTTATAATTAGCTATGCATATTTATGCTCAGGTCACGGTAGCATGAACTATATAATTCTTATCCTACAGCATGAGTTCAGAAATTCTCAGACTTTCTCTTCCGGTTTTTCCACTTCTCCTCTTCAGATCTTACATTAAAATGCCATGCAGTGTTTGGACATGGGAGACCTAATCTGACTATAACAATGTCCTCATCTCAGAATGGGGAAAAAAGGAATAAGCGGGATCCCCATCATCATCATCACCAACACAAAAACAGCAACAATAATGATAGCAGATAACCTGTACTGAGCATTTGTCATAGGGCAGAAACTATGCTAAACACTGTACATGCATCATTTCATTTAATCCTGACAGGTAAGGAAGCAGAAAGTGGGATTCAAACCCAGGCCTTTTTGATTCCACAACCTACATACTTACCCACAACACTAACCACACCAGGCTTTCCTTTTTTTCTGTCTAATAGTGCTGAATGGAACACTTGCACATCAGTTTTCAAATGTCATCCTTGCAACAACCCAGTGAAGCAAGAATGATCATCACCGTCTTACAGATGAGGTTGCGAAGTGAGTAGCATTCGCAGATCAGGCCCTGAGTAAGTGTAGAGACAGAATCCTTCTTTCTCTAAAGACCAGTCTTTTCCATGCAGCCTCTTCTCACTCTAATCATTACTCTCCTGATTATCAGAGGAGCGAGGAAGACAGACTTGCCCCTGGGTTCAACATGGAACTTTTCTCTCTGTTCCTCTTTCCCCACTCACCCCTGGAAAACAAGGCAGTTCCGTGCTCTGGGAGTGCGTGCCCTCCTTCATGATCTCCTGGTGCTGTTTTTAATCTTGTTGATTTTTTCTTCTTCTCCATTTTCTTATCAAGGGGTTGTACACAGACTATAATTTTGCCACGCAAGGTGACAGCCACTTTGGAAGTTCTCCACACATTAGTACACAATTTAGGGGAGTAGCAGCAGGCTCCAAGGAAAGCATACATCTCAGCCAACGTAGTCGTTTGGATAGGGGAGCTTCCCAGAAATGAGATTGGCTTTTTTCCGGAGGCGCTCCAGTCCCTTTGGAGAAGTGGCCAGAGGAATGTGGTAAATGCCTTCTTTCTACCAATTATTGAAAAGCCTGCCATCATCCAGGCTCTTTTCTCAACTGAAACAGTGCTAACCAGAACCAAGGGGCAAAGAAGTCAGCCCTGCACGTTGTAGCAGAGAGAGATGCATAAGAGGTGAATCCTTCATTAGTCAGAGAAAGTTAAACCTCAGCATCACGATGGACACGCTAAAGTTCATGTGTGGGTGAAAAGAAAGTGGACCTAAGGAAAGTAACCCAGAGGGTGATCTGATCTGAAATTCCTAACTGGGCAGGTCATGATGGATAGTCAAGCCTGGCCTATACCTTCTTTAGAAAAAAGGTTTCAAGCCAGCACTGTCCACTGTTCTTGTGCATCCAGGTTAATACACCTTTGAAATGCCAGACGTAATACCTCTCAAGGGGTTACCAACCCTCAAGAGAGCACATAATCTTCTTCACTATCCTATAATCTGGTCCCCACCTTGCTTTCTCCCACCTCCATGCAATCTTCTTTAATTCCTTCCTTAAGTTCAATTGCATAAAAGAAGCTGCAAAATCTGTTATTCTCTGGGAGCATTTGAGATCTTGCTCCCTGGCATATGTGGTCAGCTTGGCTCAAATAAACTCTTATAAAAAAAAAATAACTACAGGCTTGGACATTTCTTATGTCGACATGTGCTGTTGGCACCTCTTATAAATAAATACTTTTTGAATTCCCTAACGTAGTTCTCCTGGGTTCCCCTCAGTTCCCCTGAGTATCATGAGGTCTTCCCTACATAAGTGTCAAAAGATAAGCTCCTGCCTTGCTGACCGTAAGGCAGTTCTCACAGGTGACCTTAGATTATATTTGGGTATAAAAGAAAGCCTGTGATTTTCAGAGCAAAGCCTAGGACAGTGATGGTGAACCTTTTGAGCTCGGCGTGTCAGCATTTTGAAAAACCCTAACTTAACTCTGGTGCCGTGTCACATATAGAAATTTTTTTATATTTGCAACCATAGTAAAACAAAGACTTATATTTTTGATATTTATTTTATATATTTAAATGCCATTTAACAAAGAAAAATCAACCAAAAAAATGAGTTCGCGTGTCAGAGGTGTCGCGTGTCATAGGTTCGCCATCACTGATCTAGGATGTGGTGGTCATCCAGGTTCTGGTGGGTAAGCACTTGCCTTCTTTCTTCTGTGGGAAACAGAAAGGCCTTGTTTTAAATTCTAATTTTGCATCATAAACCAGGCCCAGGTGGCAGCTAGAAAAACTCTGTGGTGGGTTCTGCTTCTGGCAATGGCAGACCAGGTTGTTTTAGCCTAGTCTCTCTCTAAAAACAATTCTACAATCTAAACAAAATATTTTGAAAACCCATTTGAAGGCATAGGAAAGCTCCTAACGTTATAAAAAAAATGCACAGCCTGGTAAGAATAAAATAGAGAAACAAGAGAGTTTAGACTAGCATTTGGGGGTCTCTAGAGGCAGGGACAATTCCAAAAGCAATGACGGAGAGGCTGAGGAACTGAGCAAAGTTGTCTGAAATCACACAGCTTGAATGACCAAAAAAAATATAGAGAGTTCATGGTTTTTTTTAAGAGGGAAGGAGTTTTCAGTTCCAGAACTTCAATTTAATTCTTTTTGACAGTTTCTAAATAGCTGCCAATTTTTTTTCCGCCTTGATATTTAAACTTTAAAATTATTAATCTAATTATTGTTAACTCTGTGTGGGATAACTCTGTCAGGATCTTTCATGAATATATCTTTCTGTGTGTTTGCTTTTTCTCTTGTATTTTTAGGCAAATCTTGTCTTCTTGCATGTCTGATTATTTTGTATTTGCATGCTGCATATTGTGCCTGACAAATTGCTGTGATAATTTATGGCTCTGGTATTTTACTCCAGAGAGGACTTACTTTGGTTTCTGGCAAGTCACCTTGCATTATAATCAGTTATTAGGTGATTCGAAGTTGACTGCAGACCTTGTGAGGGCTCATCGATTCCTGGCTGACACTTTCTTCCAGAGAGGGTAGGATCCTGGTAAACCCGGTAGGCTTTTGGTTGGCACCTCTAAATACAATGTTGGCTTTCTTTGGCTGCCTGATCCAAGATCATGAAACATAGGGATAAATGCCCTTATGTTTTATTCTAAGAGTTTATAGTTTCTATCCCTAGAAATAGGTCTTTGATCTATTTTTGAATTAGTTTTGTATGGTATGTGGTGTGAGGAGGACCCCCACTTCATTCTTTTGTATCAGGATATCTAGCTGTCCCAGAATCATTTGATGAAAAGATGATTCTTTCCCCCACTGGACTGCTTTGTCTCCTTGTCAAAAATCTATGGATCATAAATGTCAGGAGGGTTTACTTCTGGACTCTCAATTCTATTCCATTGACCTACATGTCTATCCTTATGCCAATACCAAACTGTCTGTATCTTTTTAATAAGTTCTGAAATCAGGAAGTGTGAGTCCTCCAACCTTTTCCCCCCAAGATTATTTTGGCTAGTAATGACTCCTCGAATTTCCATATGATTTTAAGATCACCTTTTCAGTTTCTGAGAAGAAGACAGCTGGGATTATAGGAATAGTCTTGAATCTGTAGACCAATTTTGGAAAAGTGCCATCTTAACAATATTAAGTCTCTGATCCACAAGGTTCAGATAAGTTACCTACCCTTAGCCAGGTAACTTTTTATAAATAATAGAAGTGAGCCAGCTCTCCCCACTAACTTCTGCCCTGGTTGAGTGCTAAGGAGACTGACCTATCCCAGCACCATCCCCGAGAGCCAAACAAAGACACTGCCATATGAGCAGTTGTCCATGGTGCCATTTGAAAAGTGAAGCTAAACTTCTCTAGACATGTAACAAGGTAAAAAAAAAAAAAAAATCTGTTGAAAGACCTCCCAAAAAGAATCCTTCCATGAACAACTTGGGAAAGAAGGCAGGACCACCCAGCGGCATCTCCAGTCATCTTCAGAGGTAAGAGCAAGCCTGCTTCCTCAGGAGGGTGGGCCTATAACTTCAGTCTTATTTAGCTGATCATGTTATGGAAAGTCTGGGCAGAGCTGAATTGCTTGAAATAACAGAGAACAAACTGCACCTGGCCCAGCATTTTTTGATTCTGCTTCTCCTCAAAGCTTCACTCAGCTTCTCTTACAAATGTTGAACAAATATTTAAAGGATATTTTGTTGAAGAGGCATCAAATTATCAATCTGCCTGGAGTGCCCACGTGTCTCAGTCCAGCCCTGCCCCCCGCTATTAGGATATGGCAAAGCCAAGAGCTCTATAGCCAATCTCAGTAATTAGCAAGAGTTAAGCTTTTCACTGTGTCCACAAACAGTATGGATTGTGGAGTTTCTGCTTAGCTGATCGGAAAATTGTAACACTTTGGCTTTAGTGTTTTCAGCAGCTTTTAGCTAAGCATTCATTAATTATGCAAAACAGGCTTCAGGGGAACGATTCTATTGAGTTAATTAATATCAAGTGTTGCTAGCCAATTAGCAGCCTTCTCTCTTAATGTGAGGAGGATGCTGTGGGACATGCCAGACAGAACTAGCTCCCCTCGCATCTCTCTGTCCTACTCCATCTCCCTTCCATGACAGAAGTCAGAAGCACTCTTACTGAGGAAGGCCACAGGTAAGGACGTCCTCTCCACCCCTGGACCTACCTGCATCCTGGACCATTTCAATGGTCATTTGGATATTGCACCTCTAAGTGTGGTCTGTGGACCAGCAGCATCAGCATCTCTGAGGATGCTTATTGACATGAAGACTCTCAGGTCCAACACCAGACTTTATGAATCAGAATCTGCACTTGATCAAAATCCCCTAGTGATCCACATGGGCATTAAAATTTGAGAATCGCTGATGTAGAAGATCCTCCCAAGACCCCAAGACACTGCCCCTTACAATTCCTGGCCTTTTTAAATGCTGGCCATTTATTTTAGCCACCACAGACACCCATGAACACATCTAGAACCTTGCCTTACCTCCACCTATGTAATCTTACCACCCTCTCCTAATCTCTGACCATCTTCAAACACCAACATGCAAATCTCTCATTCTCTTATTCCCACTGCATACCTAACAGAGACCTCCAGTCTACTGGCCACACCAGACAGTCTCCCAATCTGTCTGTCACCTTGTAGCTTCCTTTCTTTTCCATGATAAACAGCATTCTCTCTTCATTGTGCTCAACTCTCCTGCCCCATGTAGATCCAATTACAAATGCTAAGGCTTCTTGGCTGCTGGGAAATCTGCTTGTCCCTAGCAGCTTTCTCCCCCATTCCAGCCACTCTTCCAAACTTTACCCCTCTTTTCAAACTCCTTGTCTCATCAGGTAAATCCTCTTCTCCCACAGAGAAATCCAAGCCATCCAGACAACGCCCTCTCTTGTCCCCTTCAAGCTTACCTGCATCTGCATGTCTCTCTTTCTTCTTCTCCACCCCCTTCCTGGATGAAAGAGATATCCCTCCTTCTGTCTAAAATTAAACTTTCAATCTGGGTCTACAGACCCTTCCCAGGAAGGGAAGGACCCTTAAAAAACTTGGTTCCATCAATCACTGTTTCTATAATTTCAACTTTTCCCTCTCTTCTAGTTCCTTCCCTACACATTATAAATGTGCATGAGTCTCTCCCTTCTTTGAAAGAAGTGCCTGTCATAGCCCCATAGGCTTCCCAAGGGAACTTCCTTTTTTTAGTCCTTACTTAAGAGTCAAGCTTTCTCCACTCTTCAGCTTTGAACAATTCCCAAAAGGCCACACAGACTCTAGGCCACTGAGCAATGCTGCCTCCTCCAAGAAGGTGAGGCTCAAGGAAACCAGGTCACCTTTGGTCAACAGACATCCTTTGTGAGTTAAATACTCCTCCTTGAGAGCAGAGACCAACTTCAGGGTTTTGTTCTAACAAGTAGAGTCCTCCTGGGCACAGCTCCCCTCCTCTGCATAGAGATGGGCTGCCACCATGCTGAGCTGAGTGCTTGCCAGGCACAGCCTGGAGCACCTGCCGGTAATACATACCATGAAGAAAAAAACAACAAATTGAAATAGAATTGCCCTGACACTGGGAGGGAACGGGAGTCACGGAATTGTCATGGGAAATCTGTCCTGCTGAATTTTTCATATTTCTGCTGTCAAACTGAGTTGACCAGACCCTCCCTGGGAATGAAATGAAGGGACACAAAGCAAAGCAAAGGCTCAGTTTCTTGTCAGAGCCCATTAAGGTGACCAGTTCAGATAGCAGATGGTGACATTATTATGCAATTTCCATGGTTAATTTGAAGATTCATCCCTCTCTCACTCTCTCCCCTCTCTCACACACATGCATGCATGCACTCACACATACACATAAGCACACACACACACGCCTCAGGACATGAGGGATTTGGATGGCTTCAAGGTCCACCTGAGGCACCTAGAGCAGCATTTCCCACAAGGTGTTCTGTCAACATTCGTGTCAAGGAAGGTTCACAGGCTTGGGGCTAACAGGGCCCTATGCTCTGATCATTTGGGGGATTCAGGATTAAGCCAAGTTGTCTGTTTCCCACAGGACTCCTTGGGACCTCGTTCACATATGCTAGGAGTCTCCAGAGCAGACACAGTGTGCAGAATCGGCCAAATGCCTCTGCCCACTGTGTTGTAGGGAACACACTGTGGGAACTGCTTTCTACAACACAAGCCCTGATCCTTCTTTCTCCTCAAGCTCCAGATGCTGAGGACTCTACCTGACATCCTGCCCAGCCCAGTTCTGCAGCCAGCCTCACCAACAGGGGACTCTCGATAAGGTCATAAGGACAAAGAAGCAACACCCCAAAGAAGCAACACCCGGACTCCCAGGTGCCTACAGAGCATAACCTGCTCTTGCTTCTGAACCTCTCCCTCACCACAGGTGGGCTCGCTCCTTACATCTGGGCTTCTGCCCAGTTTCTCGGCCCAGCACTTGGACTTGAACCCCATTCGGAACCTTATCCTATTTGGTGGGACTGACCCTTGCCTCTTTCTTGCCACCACCTCCCCAGGAGCTGTGTTCTGCAACCAGATACTCTCTTTCTCCCTTGGATCCTCCTGCAGCTGAAATGTTTACTGAGACTCTGCCCATGTGATCTCACATATTATCTACCCTGACCTCACCCACCAACTGGCTCCTGGCATGGATGTGTATTGTATGTACCCATGTATGTCAAACCTCTTGGCTTTTGGACAACAGAATGCTCACTACTCCTCCTGGCACAGGACTCACAGCCAGCCATGTGCCAGGGTCCAGACCATGTAGTGCCAGCTGCCCTTCATCCCCACTGGTCCTGTAGGTGAGGTCCTGGTGTGCTCAGTGGTCAGGCCTTCCCAAGTTGTGAACAGGAGCTTGGCATTTCTTAGACAACGTCCCCATCACAACACAGGTCAGCAAGACACACAGCCAAGGTTTGAGGCTCAAGACCAAAGCAGGGGTGGTGAGAAGTACCGGGGCGTCCCTTGCACATGGAGCTGACTGAGTGGTGTGGAGCACATTCAGAGGGTTTAGATTTTTCTGGGAAGAACAGGACAGTTATATTAGATAATGATTTCAGTCATTTGAATTTCATGGGTCTTTACAATTTCAAAAACACTCTTTGAGAGACTTTATAATGTTGGTAATCAAATAAGGGGCAATATGCAGACAGTCCTTGGGTTACATTGGACTCGACGTACATCGTTTCGTGGTTACATTGCCATCTCCCATTTATTTATAAACTAAAATTAAAAAAGTTCCATCATTTCGACGTATGTACATATGTGCTTTATGTTTTTTATTATTTATTTACCACAAGTAAAGGTCAGGAGTTGTTATCTTTCTTTTAAATGTTTTTTACTGTTTCACTTCATTACCGCTGTGCATGTGCTCCATGTGAGCGACGTACGTGCTTATGTAGGTGGGGTCCGACTTACGGTGAGAATCGCATTAAGTCGTGCCGTAGGAACAGATCTCCGACATAACCTGAGGACCTACTGTATATAACAATAATCTATAATCTCCCTCATTTCACACAAGAAGCTATATCTTAATACCAAAAAAGTAGGGAAGACAACCTCAGCATTTGGAAAATTAGTTCTCTGGAAGATGTCTATACTTTCCCTGTTTTACCGGAGACCAGTAGGAATTGATCATGGATCAACCCTAGTCTGGAGTGTGGAATTTTGGAGCCACTGCCCAAAAGGGTCTCCAGGACCTCAGATTAGTTTGCTGCTCATCCGGCAGCCAGATATATTTGACAGCGCAGATTACTCGGTGGAACTTCTTTTTACGAAAACAAATCTGTCTTTCTGCAACTCTCACGCCTTGGTCCTGGTTCTTGCTTGACCCAGAACATGTTTGCTGTTTCTTTTTTAAGATCTCCCTTTAGACATTTGAAACCTGTGCCTTAGGCCTTCCTCAGGCTACCATCCTGTGCCCTTCCCCAGGTCAGGACTAGATTCTGAGGAAGGAGAAAAAGGGCGAGGTCTGAGCACTGGGGAGGTCTCTACTGTTCTTCCCTCCTCCCTGGCCTGCCTTCAATGAGACAGGGCTGGAAGATGCCCCGACAGAAGGCAAGAGACCAGAGAACCAGGGCAGGTGGGCGTCCTGAGCAGCGGGAACCTGGAGCCTGGCATGAGAAAGCCTTGGTAGGTCCAGGGACAACATGGGATGGGCCTCTCCCAGCAGGGTGCCGGGCTCTGTCCCCTCCAAACCCAGAGCAGTTCCAGGGGAGGTCATTTGGGTGGTCATCGCAGCACATAAGGGGATGAGCTTGCAAGCCCCTCACCTCCCTCTGGCAGCACTGTCCCAGTACACAGCTGTGTGCAGGCCACATGTTAGTGGCTCCAGGTAGATAGGGCAGAACAGAACTGCTCGGTGAGTCAGGGCAGCTCAGAGCCCAGAGGAAGACCACAGCCTCAATAGCCACCTGGGGAAAGAGCTGAGGATCTTTGTGAGGCCCTGAAGCATTTGTGAGTTTCATTCTCATGTATTGAATGGTGAGCTTAAAATTTGTCAGTGGCTTTCCATTCTTCCTAAGATTAAAAAAAACAAAACACAAAAAACAAAAAACCATATTTCTTAACTTAGGCTACCAAGCATTGTGTGAGCCTCATCAACCATGCTCTACCCAACTCACCAAGACCCAGCCACACCGACTGTCTTTCAGGTCCCTCCAATGTCCCCTGCCTGCTAGGTATGGGCTGCCCCCTTTCTCTGGACCGCTCTCCCCACCAGCCCCCATTTACCTCCTCCCTTCTCCTCTTCCTTTGGATCTCAGCTAAAGGTTCCTTTCTTAGGGAGGCTTTCCTTGGCCCCCTGTTCTGGCACTAACATGGTAGCCACTAGCCACAGGTGGCCCCTGAGCACTTGAAATGCGGCCGGTCCAAATGGAGAGATGCCGTAACTATAAAATACACACTGGGTTTTTGAAAACTTAGTATGAACATAAGAATGTAAAATGTCTCATTGATAATTTGTAATGTTGATTACATGTTGAAATGGTGATATTTTTGACATAAATAAAATATTATACTAAAATTAATTTCACCTCTTTTTTTTACTTTTGCTAATGTGGCAACCAGGAAATGGAAAGTTACATGTATGGCCTGTACTTATGCCTCACAGTTTATTTCTGTTGGAAGGTGCTAGTCCAGAGCATATTGCCCTGGTATGTCCTTGGGTAGAGCCTTACATTTCATCTCTAACCTTTATTGCACTTTATAATGATGCACTCCCACTGGAATACAAACTCTACGAGGACAGAGACCATGTTTGTTTCCCATTGTGTCCTCAGCTGCTAACACAGTCCTTGGCACACAGTAGGAGCACACCAAATGCATGTTAAATGCCAGGCACTTTACACACAGCAATTTCAAGCTTGTGTGTGAATGTGCCTATCTACACATGTGTGCACCTGTATGTGCACACATAAATAAAAATAAATAAAAACTTTTCTGTTGAAATCTTACACAGAACCTCATCATATAAAACAAGAGGACAGCAGAACAGTTTTTGATGAAGCTGAGTGGGAGCCTCTGCTTGATGGCCCTCACTGTTCTGGTGAAACCTAGAGCCCCCCATAGGTAGTAGGAAGATCACTGTGCTGCCTTACCCACCCCTCAACAGCTCGGTGAGGAATTGTAGCAGAGAGTGGTAGTGTGTTTAGCAGCCAGTGCATGGTGGGGCCAAGTAGGTGCCTACTGAACAGAAGATCCCAACTACTTTCCCGATGCACTGAAGACTCGCAGAGGGTAGAACAGTGAAGCTTTAGGACTCCACTTCTCTGCCTCCAGAGCAGCAAACTGGAGCTGGGTGACTTCAGGCAACTCTGGTCACTCCTCCAAGATAAGTGAAGATGAATACATCTACTTTGAAAGGGTTACAGGGGGGATTGAATGAAAAAAATAAGTATTATAGCATCCAGTATAGTACCTGACATATAGTAGGTACTCAATAAGTAGTTGTCATCGTCATCATCATCATCATCATCATCATCATCATTAAAAGGAAGCAAACAGTAAGCCTTTGCAACAGCAGTCTAAACAGCAGCATACTTCAATCACTTGCTCAATATATTTCCCTGCTGTCGACATTAGTGATCTGTGGCCATGACTTACACTTTGTATAGGTAAACGCACGCACATGGATGTAAGCACTAAGTTCACATGCCATCAAACTCTACAGTCTGTGTGTGTGATATGTGTAGGAGAGGAACGGAGCTTAATGCATTTCCATAAGTGGTCCTGCACAGAGACAAGTGCTCCTCAAATAGAAAACCAACTGTGTCACCTCCCAAAACAGTTTCATGCCACTGTCTCTGTGAGCTGAACAAGGGACACAGGAACATTTGTTCCTAAGTAACAACAAGAAGAATCTGCCTCACTTATTCTTAGTAACCAAGCCTAATCCCAGTTCCTGAGGTGCTGCCTGTCATGTTTCATTTGAGAAAGGCGTCATCACTGCTCCATGGTGCCGAGGACAGAGCCAAGTCTCCGCCTTGCAAACACAGTGGCAGCTCCCATTTGTCATGGAACAAAGAGGCAGCAGGCCAGGGGGACCAACGTCCAAAGACTTAGTAACACCTGTCAAAGCATAGGCAGGCTTTGCTTTGGAGCCAAAACTCACAGCGTTTCCACCAAGAACTGTAGGGTGGGAGCGTACAAAGTGAGACCTGCTAATCAGTGATTCACTAATAGACGTCTCCATGGGTCCCAGCTGTAAGAGCAGGGCCTGGAAACCAGCTCCAGTCCTGCTCCTTCCCCCTTCCATCCACAGCACTCATTCAGAAGCTGCATTCTGTGGCCCTTCCACAGGGTCCATGAACCCAAAACGGGGGCTACAGAAGGCTCCAGGGTATAGACAGGCCAGCAAAGGACACCCAGAACCCCAGGCTCCCCATCTCTGCTCTCCTTCCTAATAGCCAGAATCTCTCAAAGTGCCTACTGGCTAAGGGCCCAGAGGCCTTTCCCTCCCTTTCCTCACTCCTTTCCACCCATCATCACACTTTACTCATGAAAAGAGGTTTTTACTAAAGATTCAGCCTGGCATAACACGGGTAACCACAGGGGTTTGCAAACTCTTTCTGTAAATGGCCAGATAGTAAGTATTTTGGGCTTTGTGGGACCTACCAACTCTGTTGTAACTGCTCATCTCTGCTGTTATAGACAGAAAAGAAAAAAAAAACAAATGATTTCACTCATATGTGGAATATAAAACAAAAAAGTAGCAACAAACAAAACAAACTCATAGACAACGAACAGAATGGTGGTTACCAGAGGGGCAGGGGGATAGGGAGGGGAAAATGGGTAAAGAGAGTCAAATATATGGTAATGGATAGAAACAAGACTTTAGCTGGTAAGCACACAATAGAGTATAAAGATATGACAATTTAATGTTGGACACCTAAAATTTATATGTTACTAACCAATGTTACCTCCATTTAAAAAATGAATTAAAAAAAAAAAAACCTTTCCTGATGTAGTGCAAAAGTCATAGGTAGTAAGTAGATGATGCATGTGGCTATTTACCAAAAACTTTATTTACAAAAACAGGTGGCAGGTGGAATTTGGCCTGGAGGCTGTAGATAGCCAACCCCTGCTTTACAATAAGCAAAGTGAAAACAAATTCAGGTCAACCAGAACTTTAGTTTTTAAATGAACTAGGATGGGATGGGATGGGATGGGATGGGATGGGAAGACTAGACTAGAACATGCAGAGTTAATTGCATGAAGAAATACATACTGTTTTGTTTTGGTTTGTTGTCTAAATCTAAAGCCCTTGCCTTTTTCTCCATATCATGGTCCTCTTTGGGGAGATTAGTTTGCTGCAGCCCCAAACCCCAAGTTGAAGCTCACCCTCTATTCCTACTTGGGAATAATGCCTAATCAATTCCTAAACACTCGAAAATGAAGCAGTGAGCGCCAGGAGCCAGTGTGGGTTTACCAAGAACAGGTAATGTCAATGCAGGTTTTTTCCTTTTTTCATGGGTTATTAGAGCTACAGACCAGGGAAATCAAGTAGAGAGCATATGTCTGAGCTTCCAGGCAGTCTGATGAGGTGTCTTGTAGGGACCTGTGGAGCGGCTAGTGAGATAAACACTGAAGAATGAATGAGTGAAGCAGGTTCATGGTTGGTGGATCAACCATAACCAAGAAGCATCATTTAATGGAGCAAGGAGGATCATAGGAAGAGGATTCAGCTGCCTATGAATGAGTGGAGGGAGTGATGATGTTACTGGACTAAAGGGGTGTGCTCACATGCCCAATCAAACATGAACGGGAGTTTGTAGCAAAGGAAGTAGAGGTTATTAGTTTAGAAAATGGTACCAAGCCTGGAGTCATAGGTAAGCTAGTGCTAAAAGACCTGATTCCATGATGGCTTCCAGGGGGTGGGTCACACAGGGAAAATTACTAATCATGGTGGCTAAATGAGTTGGGGTCCTGGGCTCCACTGATTGATTGGGGCCAGGTAGGGAGGAGTTGATCATTGTATCAGGTCCTGATGTCAGCCATGGCATTGTTCTGTCTGATTTTGAGAGTGTGGTCCGTAGGGTGCTCAGCTTTCATGGGCCTGGAGCTGAAAAACAAGTGAAGTCAAGATGTTAACTTTAGCTTGACCAAAACTCTCTTTCTGTGGTCAGACCTGAGGCTTTGTTCTTAAGATAGTTTAATACTGACCAGATTCTGGTAACCTATGGGCTTAATGATTGAGAAGGGCGTGGATACACAGAAAGGCGAAAGGGTCATGTTAACGAAATGGAGTTTTGCCCGGCCCAGGTGGAGCACTGTCCAATACACCAAAAAGGTTTCGGGTTAATTCCTGGTCATGGCACATACCTAGGATGTGGGTTTGATCTGTGGTCAGGTAATGTATAGGAGGCAACTGATCAATGTTTCTCTCTCACATCTCTCCTCTCTCTCTCTTTTCCCCTTCCTCTATCTCTAAAAATAAAATTAATAAACATATCCTAAGGTGAAGATTTAAAAAAGAATGAAAGAAAGAAACTGAGTTTTGGCCTTAGCCTGGTAGCTCAGTTGGTTAGAGCATCGTCCCATTATGCCAGCCAAGGTTGCAGGTTCAGTCTCTGGTCAGCACATACGCAAATCAATCAATGCATGCATAGATGACTAGAACCACAAATCAATGTTTCTCCCTTCCTCTCTCTCTAAAATGAATGAATGAATGAATGAATGAATGAATGAATGAATGAATGAAACAGGGTTTCTGCATGGTTAAAGTGAGGACTCTGGCAAGTAGAAAGTGGTACAATCAGTGTAACAGGAACAGCTAATTCAGTGAAAACAGCAAAGGCATTGGAATCAGATAAACCACAACTCAAATCCCAGTTCTACCACTTATTAGCTGCTTGACCTTGAGATTTCCATGAGGCCCTCCCCCTTCCTTATCTGTTGTGAGAATTAAATGAGATAGTGTATAGAAAGCCCTTAGCACAGTGCCTGGCATATAATAGGTTCATTTATCTTCTTCTCAATCATTTCCTCCTTCATTCATTTTTCTCATCAAGCATTATCAAGGCACTGGTGGTGAATACTGGAGTTGCAAATATGCATAACAAGGAGCTCCTGGCCTAAGAATGCAAATTAGCACGAGAGAAAGAAATGTTTAAAAAGAAAGTCTAATACAGCATGATAAGTACAACAAGAGAATCATGTACAATACACAGAGGCAAAAGGGATTAGCCCTGAGGCAGACGTAGAGGTGGTTACCAAAGTAGACTTCCCAGAGAAGGTGATGTCTACAAAGTGTTTGGAACATAAATAAGAGTTTTCCTGGCACTCAAAGAGAGAGGAAACATTACAAAGACTTGGAAAAAGAGAATAGCATGCTGAGCCTCAATGGAGTATAAAGAGCAAATGAGGGGCAGGGAGTGAAGTTGGAGCTCCCCTTTCTCCCTGCTCTTCCCACCCAAACCCTAAACTGCTGTCATGGTCAGCAGGGCAAAAGGAAAGAAAAGTAGCAAAATGAGACAGAAATGCCTAGGGGGCTACACCAGGTCACAGAGAAGGCAAGAGCAAGGAAAACTTCTTGCTTGCTGGAAAGATTAGCCTTCCCATTCAGCCCTGCATTCAGGAATGGCATTTCTCCAGGCCCCTGGCTCAGGACATTTGGAACTGGCATTTGTGAAAAGTTAAAGGATCTGCCAGAACCCAGACATCCACACTTGCCCCTAGTGGTCAGGTATATCCCAGATGTTGACTAATGTGTTAAATTAATTTCCATGAAGACCAAGACTTGTCTCATCCATCACCAAACCTGCAGGGCCTAGAATAATGTCTGGCATGCACAAGGAGCTTGGTAAATATTTATTGAGTGAACAAATGTATGGATTCACAGGAAGTCTGCAGAGAAGTATGATAATCTACCAGAGTTCTCCATCCTCAGCTCATCATGATTAATAATTTGATGGAAACCTAAAGGGGTTTCTGGGGGAAATAGATAAAATAAGAATGGGACTAGGAAGAATTTTGAATGTAGGGATGAATCAACTCAAGATTCAAACTATCTGGAGAAGGCAGAGCCTGATGATAGCAGATTTTCACAGATTTGCCATGCCAGTTGAGAGACGGGATTTAGCAGCAGTGTACCTGGGAAAGAATCATGGGTCTTAATTGACCATAAACTCAGTCAGAATTTGAGGTACAAAAAAGCTGCCAAGAAAGCAACTGTGCTCTGAGGTACCGAATCCAGAAATGTGGGAGGTGATGGTCCCAGAATAAGGTGCGCTACTTGGACCACCTCTACGGTAATTGGCTTGGTACCTGAAATACGCTCAAAGGAGGGAAATCAAGGACAGGATGGAGATTATATCATATGAGAAACAACTGAAGGAACGGGACATGTTCAGCCCAGGTAAGTGTCAGAAGGAGTATCCATTTCCTAAGCTGCCATAACAAAATACCACAAACTGGGTGGCTTAAAACTACTGAAACTTATTCTCTCACAGTTTTGGGAGCCAGAGTCTAACGTCAAGGGGCTCACAGGAGCTCCCTCTGAAGTCTCTAAGGAAGGACCCTTCCTTGGCTCTTCCAGCGTCTGGTAGCCGGAGGCATCATTGGCTCTTGGCTGCATCATTCCAACCTCTGCCTCCATCTTCACATGCAGTTCTCCCTCTGTGTGCCTGTGTGCCTTCTCATAAGGAACCCAGTCATCTTGGATGAAGGGCCCTTCCTGCTCCATTTTGCACTTAATTACATTGACAATGACCCTATTTCCAAATAAGGTCATATTCTAAGGTGCTGGGGTTTAGGACTTCAGCATATCTCTCCCGGTGACACAAATCAACCCTCACAGAAGGCAAGAGGACTGTCTTCATATATTTGAAGAGGTCTCTCGTAGAGAATTTGATCTGTGTGGCTCCAAGGGCAGAACTAAGAACAGGGACTGAACATTACAGGGATGCAAACTGTAGCTATGTATAAAGAACTCTCTATGAATTAAAACTGCGCCCTGTGACTCCCAACCCCAAAGCTGCGGAGGAAGAGGCAAGGCAACCCATGAGGTGGCGTTGGGTGAATTCTTTCCTAGGAAGGCGATCGAGCTGCATGGCCTCATGTCACTCTCGGTTGACTTGATTCCATGTGACACTGCCCTCTGGTACTCTGGCACGAGGAAAGCATTTTTAACCAAGCTGTGATTTAAGGGGCTGTTTCCAAGACGCAATGTAAGTAGATGAGCACCACGCTAATGCAGGCTGCTTATGAGAAATGGAGCAGGAATTGCAGGCCCCAAAAATGAATATAAATTCAGCAGCTATTTTAATTTTTAATTGGGAAGAAAAGCCTATCCCAGCCAGAAAAAAAATAGGGGAAGTGTGTACTTTGCACAACACAATGGAAAGCATTTGTTAGTGCTGTCGAGACAAATGGTGGAGTCTTATGTCCTCTTCCGTCCTCACCAGTGGGATGGGAAAGATTGCTACAGGGACTGCGCTGCTGGCTGCCTCGTGGGTAATAAAGGTCATGGTTTATGAGCACAACTACCCTGCTCCAGACGCAGCTTCATCAGTATGCAGGCCCAGCAGCCCCGCCGCCAGCCCCACGCCCTGATTAGATTTGGGGATTTAGTAATCATGTATCCCCTCTCTACATCCCTCTCATTTTTAGGACATTTTTGCTCTCCAATGGAGCAGCTGGAAGACAGAAGGTGGTCAGGGGAAGAGAAGTGGCATTTATTAGGCACCTACTTTGTGCCCGACGTTGGTCTCATTGAATTATGGAGGCTTTGGACTCTGTGGATGTCAGAGTGTGTACGTGTGTGTGTGTGTGTGTGTGTGTGTGTGTGCGCGCGCGCGCGTGTTTGCACAGTTGTGATCTAAGAGGAGGGAGAGGGAAAAGGTGCAAAGTGCTTAGAAAATGAGAAGATTATGGATCACAAGGTACATAAAGGGTCCAGGACTGGCCTCATGGGGACAATGAATTAGCCAGCTTGTAATGGAAGTTCCTGTCTCCAACAGGGGTATCCAGTCAGGACGGGATTTGCAGTCATAGGGGTGACTAGACTCAAGGCCTGAGATGGAAGAACAATGAAGGATCTGAGAGGATGGAAGTTCTTCCAAGCCGGGTAGGCCTCAGCCGAGCATCAGGTGTCTGTTCAGGATCCCGATGCATCCAGAGCCCTAAACTCTGCCATTTTTGTTCCTGTTACATCTACTTATTTGCTTGATTACCTCTGGAACCTTAGTAAAACTATCCCCTTGAAGGCTCTAGATGTGTGAGCCTCCGAATTTGGCTGCAAAAGGATCATTGGGGAGATAGTTTATAACGCAGATACCAAATTTCACCCCCAGAGAGCGCCAGATTTGGTAGGCTTAGGACAGCAGTTCTCAACCTGTGGGTCGCGACCTCTTTGGGGGTCGAACGACCCTTTCACAGGGGTCACCTAAGACCATCGGAAAACACATATAATTACATATTGTTTTGTGATTAATCACTATGCTTTAATTATGTTCAATTTGTAACAATGAAATTGGGGGGTCACCACAACATGAGGAACTGTATTGAAGGGTCACGGCATTAGGAAGGTTGAGAACCACTCGTTTAGGATGACGCTTGGTGATCTGTACTTTTAACAAGCACCGCAGGTACACAGAGGCCCACGGTTTGAGGCATTCTACTTCCGATCATTTATGGCTTTGTCAGAAGAAAAAGAGGATATGTCCCTACCTGGGATAAAGGAAAGGAAAGTGCCCCTAAAGGCCCGTATGCTGGTGCCACAACATGGGAGCTGGGGGGCTTCAGAGGCTGCCCCTCAGCTGTCCAGCTCCCAGGAATTTTAGAGATTCTTGGTTGTGCCTAAAATCTCACCACTGCTCTCTTCCTTAGCATAAGCGGCTAGTAGTAGTTGATGGAGGAAGGTAGCACAGAAGAATGTTATGGCCAAAGGAAACGCATGTACCCAAGATCGCCGGTGGGGAGGAGCATGATGCTTGGGAGACCATAGAGGTCAGCGAGGTCAGCGGAGCTGGAGTGAAAGGCACAGGATGGGGCTGGGGGTCGGGGAGCAAAAGGCAAAACCAGGGCAGGGCTTTGTAGGATTTTGACGGTACCCTATGAGCCATGGAAGGCCATTTAGCATTGGGATATTGGAGAAGGGTACTAATCTCTGCAAAAACAAACAAACAAACAAACAAACACCCAGAATCATATAAGTCCCCTTTTCAGAGAAGAAAAATTTGAGATGAAAAATGAATCACCTTTTAAGGAGGGAATCAACTTTAATTAAAGGGAAGTAGGAAAACCACCTGGACTTGAAAGTACTTTTGTTTACCTAGGCATTATGCGGTAAATTGCTTTTCGTGGCTGATAAGAGAAGCTGGAAGATAAAGATTATTTACAAACCAGGTAGTTAAAGAACCTGTTTGCTTACAAATCAGACTGAGACAAGGTCCCCAGTAAAACCAAACTGGATTATGCTCCACTAAAGAGACAAATTTCTCACGTGCCCTTCTATAAAAAGAGATAAGGACTGTCTTCCTGTCCAATGGTTTTGACGGGTCTGTTTTTACCCATCTGAAATGCCTGTGCACATCAAGAATTGGGAAACATGTTTGAGGTAGTCATGGGAAGTCATAAACATAACTGGAGGCTGTAATCACTGGAAATTGTAATTATTAGTAGTAACTTCAGATATAATTAAACAAAAGGAATTACATTTTTTTCTTCTTTTCTTTGCCTAAACCCCATTGTTGACCAACAACATAAAAGTCTCAGTTTGTGGTTTTGGGAGTTTGAAACAGTAGCTGCCAGTCTTTCTTTTGAAGCTGTTAAAATAAAAATGAGAGTTTTGTGCCCTGCGGGTGTGGGTCAGTGGTTGTGCATTGACCTGTGAACCAGGAGGATGTGGTTTGATTCCCGGTCAAGGCACATGCCGGGTTGCAGGCTCAATCCCGAGTAGGGAGCATGCAGGAGGCAGCTGATCAATGATTCCCTCTCATCATTGTAGTTTCTATCTCTCCCCCCCACTCCCCTCCTCTCTGAAATCAATTTAAAATGCATATTTAAACAAATAAAATAAAAAGAACGACATTCCTCATGCTGCAGGGGAGAGGATAAAGCCAAAGTGGGTGACTTCTGGGTTACTTCTGAGTACACAGTCGCTTCAGAAAGCATTGCACCCAAAGCTATCTGCATAAACCACCGATCAAAATGGCACATGGGAAATTTTCTGCTGTTTGATCTGTGTGGACAGTCACATCAGATCACTCAAGCCAAAAACTTCCAAAGTTAATGATCCATGAGTCTTCACGGATCTTTCCTATCAGTTCAGAATTCTCTCACAGAGACAGACCCCAGGACTCCAACAGTTAGATGATGCCGCCTTTGTCATTCCAAACCACCACTGTGCGGGGCAGCTGCTCCTCTCCAGGCTGTCCTAATTAGCAGCATGGCCCTCATTAACAGCTGCAGCGTGTTTAATTGTTCTTCCCCCACATGGAGCAGGGCCTATACAATCTCCCCCAAATACATCCTCCTGTGAAAGCGGTGCACGCCATGGCAGCAGATGTTTGCTGACAGTGGGCCTGACAACTTGCTCTGCCAGGATCTAAGATTCTCTCCCAGCGCCAGTGAGGATGGGGCAAAGCACCCCAGAGAGAACACCACCATCACACAGACTACGGGGCTCAGCTGAGCACGTGGCATATAGTAGGCACTCAATTAGCTACCAGTAGGGCTGATATTCTGCTAATAAGCACCAAGACAGCACAGTAGTTGTCAAAATATGGAAAACTCCCATGCAGGATGCTAAATATCTGCTTCACCAATCCCGGTCCACCCAAAGTGCACCACCACCACCGCCACCATCACCACATGGTGGTCTGATGGCCTTCCCCCAGGACCCTTGGGACCTCCTCACAGTCCAGCATCCATTCTGATTGGTCAGTGCCATAGTTACCAGCCATTACATTCAATATCAGGCCTAGTTATCACCATCCTCATTGTCATCATTATTATGTACAGGACCACACTCTCACAAATATTTATACCCAGAAACTCAGTCCTGCCTCTCACAGGTTCTCCCCTGCCTCTCTGATTGCTCCTTCTCTTGCTCTACAGTAGGTTCCTATCCTCCCCTCATCCTTTCAGGGCTGATATTTTGTGGCTCAACACAATCCCCGAGTCATCTCATCCACAGCCATGACTTCATTGGCATCGTGCAAGGATTCGTCAGTCCTCATGGTGGGGGATTTGTCAATGTGGGTAGGCAGGACCTCTGTTAGCCATAATTCCTTTCTCTGGGCTATAAGAGACGTTTTAGGTGAGACTCAGAAGGGGACAGTAAAGCAGAGACCATTTTTGTTTTACTCTCAGAAAGCTGCTGCAGGGCAACAGGTGCTGTTGCCACTTACCTGTTGGCCTCCTCACAGTGTGAGGCAACAGCCAGGCGGCAGCTCCTCTGGCTCCTACCGGATCACTCCCTGTAGCGCCTCATGCTGCTGGGCCAGGTGCAGATTAGCTCTGTGATGAAGGTAACCAGCCTCTCCTGCAGTGAAAGCATAAAGGAGGTGAGAGGTCAAGGAAGGTCCTAAGGCAGTCTTGTGAGTTCTGGCTCATCCTTGCAAATTCCCTTTTGTCTTGCATTCCCAGTATCACATCCATCCTCCTATCCTGCCTGCCTGCCCCGCAGACACAAAGTAACAGCCTTACACAACTGTTGACCAGCTCCCACATTGCAAATGTCAAACCCCTACAATAAATCTATATCTATAGATGATAGATAGATAGATGATAGATAGATACAGAAAAATAGCTCTCCTAATGGTTCTGCTTCTCTGATTGAACTCTGATTTATACAAATGTCTACCTGTCATCTAGGCCATACATCAAGTATCATCCCTACTTCGCTCTCCCCATCATTTCCAGCATCTAAGCATCTACCCAGGGAGCCATTCCACCGTCCAACATGTTTTGTTCTCCAAGTACATGGATTTTTTTGTTTTTTGTTTTGTTTTATGTTGAGACTTGACAATGGGACTGTTTGTTTTATAAATAGCAACTAGAATATCACGATAGAAAAGCAGAAGGGAATACGTGAGTGACTGCTACTTAAAGGCTCAACAAAGAACTATGAATAGCCAAAGTTCAGGTCGGCTTTCCTTTTCACCCCCTTGTGACTGTGCTAGCATTACGCCACCAGACGTGATTCCTTGGAAAGGCACAGCCATGGAAAGTAAGGTAGAGCCTTTCACTACAGAGCATCTGTTTCAACCAGTGGCAAACACTGCCTCACTGGGGGCTTGGCAGCAGCTTACATATTAAAAACACGTGTTACAGAAATGTGTCTGTATTTCTTTATCATAAAGGTGACAGGAGTTGCTAAGCAAATTCAAACAACAGAAATGTTAGCCTACTTAAGAGCAAGGGAGCTTAAGTACTGGCCTTTACATTCATGTAATAAATATGCTCATTACACGTCTTCCTACCTCTTTAATAATGTACTGGCATGGGTCCCTAACACGTCCTCCTCTTCCCTTTTAGCATTTGTCCTCTGGGTGCCTGATTATAATGGAAATACATTTCCTTACAAATGTTCTGTTTCTCTAGCCCATCATTCATCATCCACTCACAAAACATTTATTAAGTGCCTGCTGTTTGTCAGGTGCTGGGACTATGACAGCTTATTAGTACAGGATTTGTATTTGTGAAATTTTCATTCTAATGGGGGCAGATCATCTATCAAAAAGTAATCAAATAAACAATATTCCATTTAGTGACAGGTGCCACAAAATAAATATATAGATACACAAAGTGAAATAAGGGAGAGTGAGTGTGAACATGTGGTCAAAGAAGGCCTCTTGGAGGAGGTGACAACTAAGCAGAGATGTAGACACGGGAAGGAACCAGCCATGCGGCCATCCGAGGAAGAGCTTCTCGGCCAAAGGTGCTGAGGTGGCCAAGGTCCTGTCGTGCACTCATTCTGTGACAAAAATAAATAATTAATAATGAGTACTGGATGTTTCTCCCTTCGGTTTCTGGAATATCTGAGGTTCTTTTCTGCTTTGCACATTCTGTTCCCTTACTGGATCATATCTGAATGTTTCTTCATTTTTCAGGTTTCAGTCCAAACATCCCAAAGTATAACTGTTTGTATGTTGTATTAACGAGGATTCTCCAGAAAAACAGAACCAACAGGAGAGATACGGATACAGGTGCAGGTGCAGGTACAGGTACATGTATAGATACAGATTCAGGTGCAGGTACAGGTAGATTTATATAAGAATTAGCTCACATGATTATAGAGGTTGAGAAATCCCATGCTCCACAGTCTGCAAGCTGACTAACAAGGAAAATGGGTGATATAAGTCAGTCCAAGCCCAAAGGCTTGAGAATAATGGGGCCAATGGTGTAACTCCAGGTCCAAGTCGGAAGGCCTGAGAACCAGGAGTACCAATGAACAGGGGCGGGGAAGACGGGTGTCTCAGCTCAAGCAAAGAGCAACTGCAGCCTTCCTCCTCCTTTTTATTCTATTCAGGCCCTCAGGAGAGTGGGTGATGCCCACCCTCATTGGTAAGATTGATCTCCTTTCCTCAGTCTACTGATCCAAATGCTAGAAAGACAGACACACCCAGAAATAACCTTTTACCAGCTATCTGGGAAGCTCTCAGCCCAGCCAAATTGACACAGAAATGCCGGAAGCCAGTCCATCCTTGCTGCTTGACACAGTCACTGCAGGGAAGAAACATCTGCACAGCATATGTTTCAAGGGACCTGGCGTATATGGCATGCTGTTTTTAATATGTTTGTTCCCCTTCTTAGCACTATGTGTTCTAATCAGGGTCACCTCTCTGAGAAAGGTTGTTTCCCCAGGTGGGGATTTTTCCCTGGAGTTAGGGATTAACAGGACTAAGGAAGGGAATAAATCAGTAAAACCCCTTAACTAAGTACCAGACGGGTAGTTAATCACCTTAACTATGAACAATCACGCTTAAATTACATAATCTTTACTTAGGATAATCTCCTTCAGTTACTTCCTTGTAGCTTAACAGAACAGTAGAGTAGTGACCTTGGAATGGAGATAACAAATGCCCTAACCTTTGGAATACAATGGATAGGATTAAAATCAAATGGTATAAATACAGATGTAACAGGAGACTAAAGAGAGAACCTGGCTGGAGAACCTGGCTAGAGAACCTGGCTTTGCTGATCATCTGAACACTGCCTCCATGTCATTCATTCTTCGCCAACTCCGTCCACGCCATTGGGATCCCCTGGACCTGCTGCGGCTGGATCCCAACACAGAAAATTTCCCATCAAATAAGTTATTGAACACATAGAAAGCATTCAGAATAATTGTTGAATGAAAGTTCCAATGAATGGGTCATAAAAGAGTCATCCACAGAGCAACCAACCCAGGTAGGCTGTGCATTGGGAAAAGGGTGAGGGTGGAATACAAAGGAAAGAAAGTTATTGAGACAAATTAGGATTTAGGAAGAAAAAAAGAAGGTGGAAGGGCAGGAAGACTCCTAAGAGAAGCCAAGCAGAGGGGCTAGGCTAGAGGGAACAGGCGGCGAGCAGGCCAGCAGGACAGTGGACAGCAGGGCAGAGAAAGCCTAGAGCAAAACAACAGCTGCACTGCAGGCCAGGGGCCAGCAAAGGTTTCAGCACTGTTCAGAGGGACAGTGTCATCCAAGCCTGAGATGCAAGGCCTAGGGACCTGCTCCCTACCACCCAGTCCTCTGCTGCCTACCTCTGTCAGCAATGGACAGGGTGCTTACTCCCAGCATCAGCTACCCATAAACCCCCACGCAGTGAGTCTTTTCTTCTCTACTCAAAGCATTCATAGCCATTCTTAGTCATCCTTCGTCATTCTTCACAGGGCAGTAGTGACACCATCCACCCTCTGCTCACCCACCCGCAGGACGGTTTCCAGTTTGTGAAGCTCCCCTTTGCAGGGTATTGCCCACAATAGCACCCACTGCCCCAGATGTGGCTGAAGCCCCATGCAACAGGACAACAATGACATTTGGCATTGTGATGGCGTTCTCAAGGCCTTTGAAACTGACAAGCTCACCGGCTGAGAGAAAGCCTGGGATAGCATTGAGCCCCCGCCTGCCTTGGCAGGAGAGGTTACAGCAAATGCCCTTGTAATTCCTTGTGTGGCAAATGAATGCAAGGCAGGAGGAGAGGGAAATAGAACCTGGCGAGGGCACAAGCCTTTCTGGAGGACCCCAACAGATGGGGCCATGCATAATGAGATAACACAGGTTCCAATCTCAGGGCCAGCTGCTGAGGCTCGACTTCTTTCTCAGCAGACGAAACAAGAAATGCTCCTTGAAATGAGGAATACAAGGCAGACAAATGTGCCCAAGGAGAGCTTGAGGATTGAATGCCCCCCAGGGCTCTTTGGGGAGCCAGCAAGTTCGATTGAAAATGCCAGCGCAGGTAGAGGCAGATTCCTTTTTACCTGCTCAGACTGGATGAAAAACAGACCCTGAGCACTCGTGTGCACCTTCCGAAGACATGGGAGCACCTGCATTGCTGATGGATGTCCTAGCGGGCAGCTTTCTGCTCAGAGCTAGTATTTCCCCCGTTTTCTTATGCCAGAAAAAAACTAAAGAGCTCTGGTACCTTCTTCCCTGGGATGTTGTTTTTAATGTACCCATAAAAGTATATCTTAAAAAGGAGTTGCTCAGTTTCCAACATGCGGATAATTGATTTGTTACAACTCACAAAAGAGCATTTGTCATTTCCAAACAACCAGGACCGACGTGCTTCTTCCTCCCTAGATGAGCGTGGAGGCACTTGACTTATTGCTGCCATTAAATTGAAGTGTTCAGCTGATTATTTGGTATTTCAGAATTCCTTAAATCACCACCTTATTTTGGTGATTATAATTTTAAGAAGAGACATTTGATTCATAATCAACTTCAGGGAAGAGGAAGGAGAGCGAGGGAGGGGCCGGGAGGGGCAGAGGAGACAAGAGGCTGGATGAATTTACAATTGGAAACATCTGTTTGATATATCACCCCCTTCTCCAGCCCTGGGATTGCAGGCCTGGAATATGCCTATGCCTGGGAGATTGTCATTACCTGAGCTTTGGCAGATAAATATAAGAAGAAGGATAGGGGCAGGGGGACTCCAGGGCTCTTTGCAGATTGGGATGTACCATTCCATACAGAATCTGGTTTCTCCCCAGTGGAACAGAGCGGAGCTCCAACATGAAATTTATCCTGTGATGCATGGGCACACCATGAGACCAAGGTCCGTGTTCAAGGAGGAATGAGGCAAGCAGAGAGCTGGCTCCACCTGGACACAGCTGGATTCTGAGATGTGCCAGAGCAGAAAATGACTTCTTAGGCCCCAGTGAGTCCATAAATCAACTGGATGTGTTGGCAGTGGAAGGGAGGCAGACCAACACAGCAGGCTCTTAGGAAGGACCCAGGAATGATCAATAGTGATGCCCACTTTGGTTAAACTTACAGCCTAACAGGGAAGACCTGAGTGACATGCTGATTGTCCCCAACAGGTAAATTGTGTGGTGGGTGGTTATGCATACGTGGCACAGCACTGTTCATAGTGCCTCTTCCAGCTGGAAGTCAGGGTCTGAAATTTCTTTTCCAGGGAACAAAGACTCTCAACTCCAACAAAGGGAGGTCAGGCTTGACTTTAAATGCCCCAGGAGAAGGACCCTACTGGTACTTCTGTATTTTTTAAATTGAAGCTTGTACAGAGACCCAGAGGGTTGTACAGTGAGATAATCCAAAACTTGTCCTCTGGGGAATACATCCAAAAAATGGGGCATTCGGCCTGGAAAAGAGAAGGGATAGAAGAGATCATGCATGTCTGAAAGGTTGTCATGGAAAAGGGGGAGCAGATTTATTTGTAGTCGCTCCAAAGAGAAGAGTAAGGATTGCTGGCCCCAAGCTGCAGAGAAGCAGATTCAGCCCAACAGAATCGAGCAATGAGAGCTCTGTGGGTATAGAGACAGGGTAGGCAGTGAGCTCCCTGCCCGGCGAGGTGTTAGTGGACAGTCTGGGTGGTCATGTTAGAGGCACCACTTAGGAAATTCCGTGTTTGGTGGGAAGTAAAACTAAATGCAATTTAAGGCCCCTTGTCGCTGTAAGATTATAGCAGTGGTTCTCAACCTGTGGGTCGCGACCCCTTTGGGGGTTGAACGACCCTTTCACAGGAGTCGCCTAAGACCATCCTGCATATCAGATATTTGCATTATGATTCATAACAGTAGCAAAATTACAGTTATGAAGTAGCAACAAAAATAATTTTATGGTTGGGGGTCACAATATGAGGAACTGTATTTAAAAGGCCAGAAGGTTGAGAACCACTGGATTATAAAATTCTGTAACTTGAATACACATTAAAATATACATGGTTAATAGGTTCTTTCCAGAAAGTACACTATTAAAAACAAAGAAAGTCTTTTTTTTAAATATATTTCTATTGACTTCAGAGAGGAAGGGAAAGGGAGAGAGAGAGAAACATCAATGATGAGAGAGAATCATTGATCGGCTGCCTCCTGCACACCCCCTACTGGGGATCAAGCCTGCAACCTGGGCATGTGCCCTTGACCGGAATCAAACCCAGGACCCTTCAGTCCACAGGCCAATGCTCTATCCACTGAGTCAAACTGGCGAGGGCAAAAAAAAAACAAAGAAAATCTTATTTTAAAAAGTAATGGCTATATTAATGGAGTAATATGTGTCCCTAACAGGAGAAGTGGGCTTAGAAATGTATAATGACTGTGGGCGGCCATTCCAGTGCTGAACGTGGTACCCTAACTTGGAGTGGCGATAACGCAGAAGGATTAAGAACGAATACACTGGCATCAGCAAGTGTTTCCAGGTTCTGATTCTATCACTTACCAGCTGTGTGGCCTTGAGAAAGTTACTTAACCTTTCTGAGCTTCATTTTTCTCATTGGCCAAGTGAGGATCCCAATAGTGCCACTCTTATAGAGACAGTGTAAAGATTCAGTCTGGTCATTTATGCAAGGAATCAAGCACTCAATTGGTATAAGCTATTAAGAGTAATATAGCTTTTTCTTAATTTTAGATGCACAATTTTCTGAAATCAGAAGATGTCTTATAATAGATATTCACATGTATTATTTTGTTCCCTCCCAGCACACAGCCGCCTTTCATAGTTACCAACCTGAGCTCTTGGGGAGAATGAGAAGTGAAATCTGCTAACCCAAGCATGCAGCTACATTTGTTTCTTCAGTACCCCAGGTAGGATGCCATTCAGAATTCAGCAAACAAGACAGGCTACCACTCACCCCTTCTTTCTGAGAGCCTGGTTGCGGTTCTATGCCAGATGGCTGCACATACATCACCCATTTAATCCTCGCGTCAGCCGTGTGAGGGCAGCATTATTCTCCCCATCTGGACACGGAGGCTCAGAGTGTCTAAGAAGCTCGCCCGAAAGCATGTCGCTGGAAAATAGTGCATCCAGTTTATAAGCCAGGTCTGTTTGACTTCATTGCCTGGGCCATTTCCCAGGACGCTGTAAGAAAGCTGGGAATTACCGCTCTTCCTACTTCCAGGTTATTAACTCCCGGGCTAGGGCCTCATATGCGGCCTCTAACAGTGGTTCTCTGGGAGCTGGAAGAGGCGTGTGGGAAAAGGGACCAGTATAGGCTCCGGTGCTCCATCCTACATCAGCCCTTTGTGTGCCTCCTGGAGGGGGATGTGTGCACACACAGGCACACGCGCACACACGCATTCACACACATGCACTCATTCGCGGACACATATGGCAGCCCTCTGAGGGACGGGGTGAGGGTGGGCTTCACTGCAGCACGTATGCTGGCTGTTCCCCGACAGACTCCTGGAACCGTCACTGCTTTAGCAAAGTGCCCAGACCGCGGATTGGCCCCCAACCTCACAGGCCTAGAAACAGGATTTTGTCCACAGAGGAAGAGGACTCGGGAAACCTGATTCAGACACGCACAGAGGACTGACGCCTCAGCCACCTGCCAGTGTACTGGTTGGCAGTGAGCGCTCTGGGTGCCCAGCGGCCTGCGCCATTTGTGGGCCTGACTGGGCTCTGTGTCCCTGGCGACAGCCTCTTACAAAGCCAAACTGCCAGCAGGTGCTTGGTGAGCATGCAGTCAGGGCAGAGGGGGGCAGGAAAGTCTGAGGTCTTGTCTCCAAGAAGCATGACCTGCAAGGGCACCAGCCTCAGGTGCAGGCCTGGCCCCGCTCCCTCCCCCTGAGCAAAGCCCTGTGGCACCTTGGCCCCTGTGGCTCCCAAAAGGGGCTTCCTGAGGCTGACGAGCCCTCTCCTCCTGGTAGTCCCCTCCTCTTCCTGGACGTGACAGCCTCCATGTCTGGCTGCCTCTCTGAGGTGAAGTTGCCTAGCTCTGCCTGATCACTGTCCCTCCCCACACCCAGTGTGCACTGCCCCTCCCCCCATGGTGCATGGTGATCACCTCATCTGGAAGAGTAGGTAAGGGGCCCTCAACTACCAGAGTCTGCAGAGCAGAGGAAGAGGTGCTGGCCTATTTCCCGCTGCTGCTACACTGCTGAGTGAGCCCAAACGCAAGGGGTCCCACTCCTTCCCACCAGGGTGGGTCCCTGTAATTTTAGCTCCACCATCCCGAGGCTGGAAGTAAGTTCTCTTGCTCCAGACCTGACGAGACACATGTAGCAGATGAGCCTTGAGGAAGGACGCCTCTAAGCCCAGTTCACGGACCTCTGAATCCCTTATCCAGAGGCTCCTCTCTCAATCCTCACCCCACAGTCTGCCGTATTCTCTGAGAAGTATCCCAACCTCTCTCCAGCACTGAGCCCAACCCTGAGGGACACCCACCACGTTCCTGCAGCCACTCCCTGCCCTCCCTACGGTGATCATGTTCCTTGGGGCTCCCCATGGCCTCCTGGTACTGCCTGAGAACATCTGGATAATAATAACAAACATTTATCATCATAACAGCATCTATCATACACATATCAAATACGTACTATATGCCAGGTCCTCTGCTGAACGTTTTACATGCATTCGAATCTCATTTAATCCTGCAAACAACCCGAGAGACAGTGTTGTTCACATTTCCTGGATGAGGAAACCAAAAAGCCAAGAGTAGAGCCCTCAGTTTCGCCCAGCTAATATGTGGCAGGGCCAGGCCTTGAACCCAGACCTGTCTGACTTCAGAGCCCATGGGTATAAGCACTGCTCTATCCTGCTCCCCCTCCAGCAGTGCCAGCTGTCTAGTGGCACTGCCAAGTGTGCCACAGTGGCAGGAATACTGAGAGGCTTTGTCTCCTCCATCATTTATTCAGAAGGGCTAGGAAGAAAACATAGTTCATGGGATAGGAATAATGGAGGGTGCTATTTAGATGGGGTGATCAAAGTTTGAGTCAGCAAACCCCATATTTTTATATGGACTATTAAAATCTTAATTCTATCTATTTTGCTATGCAAAAGCAGCTTTCAATCCTGTCCCGGTCCAAGCATCGCCCCCTAAAAGATATTGATTCCCCCATCAATATCCAGGGCTAGGACCACTTTCAAGTGACCCTGCCCACCCTGTTGGCCTCCCCAGGACTCCCTTCTGTGGCCAAGACAGCTTTCACCAGACTGTGCCTCGTGCATGATTGGCAGCTCCATTCCAGGTCCCCAGCTCCCCAGCCCACAGGCACTGGGAGCTTCTGCACCAGGCTGCCCTTCGCAGAGCCTCCCCATTGCGCAGGCAAAGGGCTCTCTCTTCCCCTCAGTTCACTGGCATGGCATCCGAAGGAGGAGAACTGCAGTGAGAAAAAAAAATAAAGATGTTAAGAATCTTTATTAAAAATAAAGGTTTTAAGATTTTCTGGCATAATTCAAAGGGAGAGTATGCTAAGTCTGGAGAGAAAAATCTTTTCATCAAAAGGAGCATCATTTGAGTTTTCCACACCATTTAAACCTCTGTGATCATTTAAACCAGTGAATTTTTTAAAAAATAAATAAATAATAATACCATTTTAAAAGTATGCAAAATATGTTTAAGTAAATGCCTGGGAAGTTGCTCATAGGTCCTTCTTCTCCCCCACTGTCAAGTAGAACGAATAAGCATGGTTTTCTGAACAACGAGCACGAAAAGGAAACCGGCCGAAACCCTTGGCCAGGGACTACAGTGTGCACAGAAGTGGAATGGGAGGGACCACAATAAGATGAGTAGAAGACAGCAGGTCTGTTCAACACATGCATTTTAAACACCTGCTGTATGCCAGGCCCTGTGTTGGGCATTTATGACACAGAGATTTTAAAAAGAAGAAGAAAAGAAAAGGCCAGTCTCAGGCAACTCCAGGTCTAATGGGGGTGCCGGACTGGTTCTCCAGCGACTGCGGCATGATGAAAGTGCAAGGGCCTTTGACATACACGGGAAACTCTAGAGTTCCGTTTCCAGCTCTTGGACTCAATTGGAAAAGTCACTGACCCGCCTGTGCCTCCCTTTCCTCATTTAGAAAGTGAGGATAATGAAAATGAGTGAAGTGTGTAAATCCCCGGAAAGAGTGCCTGCTACCTGCTGTATGTGCTCGCCCTTCCTGTTGTTGTTATAGTAGATGGGGCACCCAGGCTAGGCCCCATCCCCTCGCCCACTGCGACTAAAGGCAAGGTTTGCAGAAGGCTTGCTGAGCTGTGCTACGAAGGATGGGGGAGCTGGCCAAGTGGAGCAGGTGGGAGGAAGAGGAAATGGCAGGGGGGACGAAGAGGCGTATTAAAGTGGATGTTGTATGTGAGGAACTCTATCACAAGGATGATGAATAATGAGATCTGGAGAGCAGAGTGGTAGCAGATAAGGCAGAGAGGTACACAGAGATCAGTTCTTGGGGAATATTTCTTTGTCGGCCTAAAGAGCTTCAGTGGTTTTGTTTGTGTGTTGGAAGCTGTTGGAGGGTTTTAAACACAGCAGCAGCATCATCAGATTTGCAACCTAGAAAAGAACTTTGCCTGGGAGAGGCTGGAAGAAGGGTCAGCTGATAGAAGACTAACCAATCTTCCTCCTAAGAAATGAGGGGGACAAAAAGTGGAATGGGTCAAGAGAAAAAAATCAAAAGATATTTAGGATTTTCAGTCTAAGATGGTGAATTGAATATGTGCATGCATTTTTATCTATGCTCTCTCTTAAAACCCCACTAAAACAACAGTAGTGATTTTTTTTTTACAGTATAAACCCCAAAGACAAAAGAGAATAAAGAATCAGTAGCAATAAATTTTTGGAAACTGAAAGCAGACAACTAGTTGATCATGGACAAGGGAACTCAATTCTAGCCAGGCAATGAGCAAAACCAAGTACCACTTGAACTGTACCATATAAGCCCATAGGTACAGGCCCAGGCAGCACTGGGACTTCTCCAAGTGAGAGGGACAGGAGCTCAGGTGGGCACACTGAGTGAATGTCTATCTTCAGAGCAGTTAGAGGCCCAGTCCTACACTGTATGACTGCCCCTCCCCACTGGAGCATCATCCCTAACCTCTAGGATAGCATTGCCCATAGAAATAGTGTGAGCCACATACATAATTTAAAATTTTCTAGTATTCTCACCTTTAAAAAGTAAAAAGAAATATAGCTAATTTAACTCCATATATCCAAAATATCATTATAAAAAATTATTAGTGAACTCTTTTACATTTTTATTTTTCAAAAAACTGTGTATTTTATACTCACATCAATTTGGACACTAAGTTTTCATCAGAAACACTTGATCTGTGTTTAGATTTCATAAAATCTACAGTTTAAAAAGTTCAAATTGTTCTAAAATATGTTAATGTTTCCCAATATCAAAGTATGCATTTTTAAAGTACATCTATTAAAATTAAAAATGTAGTCCCCCAGTCATAGTAGGCACATGTTAAGCACTAAGAGTCCCATGTGGCTGGAGGCTACTGTATTGAACAGCACAAGATAGGATCTCTGGACTAAGAGACACCAAGTCCAGTGGAAACCAAGGGCACTATACATAAAACAGTGTTCGTCTACTTAGAGGATGCGGAGACTTCCAGCCTTCCTCTCCACATGGACTCTGGTGATTGCTGTTAAGCCAGGAGACTGCAGATTCTTGTCCAGGAAATTGGACCAGTCCAAGAGGAAGGCACAAACCTCTGATAACAAGGGATCCACCTAAGCCAGTGGTCGGCAAACTCATTAGTCAACAGAGCCAAATATCAACAGTACAACAATTGAAATTTCTTTTGAGAGCCAAATTTTTTAAACTTAAACTATATAGGTAGTACATTGTTATTAACTTAATTAGGGTACTCCTAAGGCTTAGAAAGAGCTACACTCAAGGGGCCAAAGAGCCGCATGTGGCTCATGAGCTGCAGTTTGCTGACCACGGACCTAAGCAATCTAGCAAAATGACCTATATTAAGGCCCAGAATTGGTGAGACAAAAGCAAACAGACAAGGATCACCAAACATGTACGGAATGCCTCTATCCCAGAAACAGACTTAAATACATGGGGAAAAGCAATGTGAGGGGAAAAGACTATGCAAGAAAAAGAAAGCATTCAGATATCTATATATATAAAAGGCTAATATGCAAAGTGTCCCCTTGGGAGTTCGACAGGGAGACCAGGAGTTCGATCATTCACTATGACGTGTGCTGACCACCAGGGGGAGGTGTGGAATATGGCGGGCGACCCACAGCAGTGGCGGGGTGCTGAGGGAACGAGGGAAGGAGGAGGTGGGGAGGTGGGGAGGCAGGGAACATGATCGGCCCTGATCCCTGGCCAGGCCTAGGGACCCTACCTAGGCCATGAATTTCGTGCACTGGGCCTCTAGTCTATTGATAATTACCTTAGAGAGGCAGGTGAAGATTTTGAATTTACTGAATTAGAACAGGAAGCTATTAAAAGGTAATATTCAGGAAACAAACAACAATAAAAGTGCTCTTGGAAATTTACAAAAACCTGTGAGCAGATATGAAAGATCCAATACAAGGGCTAGAAAATAAAATCAAGTAAATCTCCCAGAAAGTACTGCCAAAAGATAAGGAGATGGAAAATGAGAGAGAAGAGATTTATTAAATGGAGGGTCAGATCAGAAGATGCAGTACCTAAAAAATAAGAATTCTAGTGTAAAGGGGAGAAAATGGTGGGGAGGGAAACATTTAAGAAAATGTTTTTTTCAAGAAAATATCCTGGAGTGCCCTCAGCAGTCCCAGATCTGTCTCTTGCTTCAACAGTGTTTGGACAGAACAGACCCAGGGACACCCCTTCTTCCAGCCTCCGGCCACTCTCCTGCCTTTTATCCAGTCACCACCACCTTTAGAACCACCTCTGAGACCAGCCAACACACCAGGTTTTTTTTCTACCTTAACTCTTTATTGCTGAACAACCATGAGCTCCCAAATTTGTCAGAATTATTCCACTGAGGTGGAGGCTGCGGTCAACCGCCTGGCCAACCTGCATCTGCGGGCCTCCTACACCTACCTCTCTCTGGGCTTCTATTTCAACTGTGATGATGTGGCTCTGCAGGGCAAGGGCCACCTCTTCCCTGAGTTGGCAGAGAAGAAGCTTGAGGGCTCTGAGCGTCTCTTAAAGTTGCAAAACAAGCTCAGTGGCCACATTCTCTTCCAGGATGTGCTGAAGCCTTCCCAAGATGAGTGGGTGGGGCAAAACTCAGGATGCCATGGAAGCCGCCCTGGCCTTGGAGAGGAACCTGAACCAGCCCTTTTGGAGCTGCATGCCCTGGGTTCTGCCCATGCAGACCCTCATCTCTCTGACTTCCTGGAGAAACATTTCCTGGATGAACAAGTGAAACTCATGAAGAAGATGGGCGACATCTGACTGACCTCTGCAGGCTGGCCGGCCCCCAGACTGGGCTGGGCAAGTATCTCTTTGAAAGGCTCACCCTCAAGCACTACTTGGAGCCTTTGGAGCCCAGAGGCCTTTGAGAGGCCCCTCTGCATTCCCCTGGTGTCTGGCTTTTACCTGAGCCTCTCCCTGAAACCACTAGTCATTCTTTTAACCACCTTGAAGTCCTCTCCCCTGCATTGGACCAAATGAAACAATAAAACATTTTGCAACAAAAAAAAAAGGGAAGGAAGGAAGGACGGAAGAAAGGAAGGATGGAAGAAAGGAAGGAAGGAAGAAAGGAAGGAAGGAAGGAAGGAAGGAAGGAAGGAAGGAAGGAAGGAAGGAAGGAAGGAAATATCCTGGAGTTTCCATAATGAAAGGGCCCATTGAGCACCCAGCACAATGGATAAAAATAGTCAGTCTAAAGCATAGAAGGGAAATTCAGAACCCCGGGGCCAAATAAAATACCCTGAAAACTTGAAGAGAAAAGAAGGGGAAAAGATTACCAAGAAAATGAATCAAAATATGATTGACATGAAACTTCCCAACGGCAACTCTGACATCTAAAAAAAACAAAGCAATGCCATAAAATACTTAGGGAAAGTAAGTTTTAACTCAGAATTCTATACTTACTAAAATACAATAGTTGAATAGAAACAGTTAGAGGCTTGCCAAGTTAAAAAAATATATATCACCGCCAACTTTCTCTGAGAGTTGCTGGAGGATATGACACACCAAAATGAGGAAGTAAGTGAAGAAGATGACATGAGATGCAAGAAACAGGGGGTCTGGCACAAGTGAGACGCAAAGGGCCCCTAGGATACTGGTGAGGAATGAATGAGTATGGTCTCTGTGCAGCATAGAGATCAGCAGGCAGCTTGAAGTTGGTCAGAAGCTTCATAAGCAATTTCTTCAAGAAAATGTTTATAAACTACTAATATGTTGAAATATATGGAGAGGAAATTGAGACATCTGGGAGAATACTTAGGGGTTGAATTAGTGATGAATACAAAGAACACAATGGAAAAATATTAATAGAAGATAATTATAAATGCCACAGAGAATAAAGAGTTATGCAAAAAAAAGGACAAGTAATAACTAAGCTGAAAATAAATTTTACAGTCACAATCATATAAATATGAATCTTGAGCAAACTGAAATTATCATATGAATATGAAGGGAGAGTGAGGGAGTTGCAGAAGTGTGTGGTGTGTGTACATGAGGAGACAAGAGTGAACAACTAAAGGCTCAGCCACCATAGAAGAAGTCAACAGATGAGGCTGACAGTGAGCTACCAAGAAGTAGTAGTATAATCATATATTCAGAACTGGAGGTAAATACTAAAAAAAACACAAAAGGAGAGGAGACTCGATGGGGTGGAGTGACCTGGGGCAGGGACTGCAGAAATTTTGTAAAGGACTTGTTCAAACTATGGTCCCATTTAACCTTGTTAAAAAAACTAAAACTTTAAACAAAGCAACTATTTAGGATTGACAGAATATTCTAGTTGTGTGGAGAAAAAAGTAAGAGTATTAGTCAGCTCAGGCTGCCATAACAAAATACCATAGACTAGGTGGCATAACCAGCAGGAATCTATTTTCCTAGCTCTGGAGGCTGGAAGTCCAAAATCAAGGTCCAGTAGGGTTAGCTCCTGGTGAGAGGTCTCTTTCTGGCTTGCAGATAGTCAACTTTTTGCTGTTTCCTCACATGTCCTCGTCTTATAAAGCCAGTCCTAACAGATTGCCACCTTATAACCTAATTTAACCTTAAGTTTCTTCTAAAGACCCTACCTCCAGAAATAGTGGTATTAGGGTCTAGGGCTTCAACATTCAATTTAGTTCATAGCAAGGAGTCAGGGTTGATGGGTCATTTCTAGTTTGAGTTATTAAATGGATGGGAATGTCACAACATAGGTATGAAGCCCAAGCAGGCCCTGGTCAGTTTTGCTCAGTGGTTAGAGCACGGGTGGGCAAACTTTTTGACTCGAGGGCCACAATGGGTTCTTAAACTGGACCGGAGGGCCGGAACAAAAGCATGGATGGAGTGTTTGTGTGAACTAATATAAATTCAAAGTAAACATCATTACATAAAAGGGTATAGTCTTTTTTTTTTTTAGTTTTATTCATTTCAAACGGGCCGGATCCGGCCCGCGAGCCGTAGTTTGCCCACGGCTGGGTTAGAGTGTTGGCCTGAGCACTGAAAAGTCGAAGGTTCGATTCCCAGTCAAGGGCACGTGCCTTGGTTGCAGGCTTAATCCCTGGTCCTGGTCCTGGTCCAGGTGCGTGCAGGAGGCAACCAGTCAAAGTGTCTCTCTCACATCAATGTTTCTTTCTCTCTCTCTTTCCCCCTCCTCCCTCACTTCCACTCTCTTTTTAAAGACCAATGGAAAAAATATCCTCCGATGAGGATTAACAACAACCACCAAAAAAATATAAGCAGGAGGGCAGGGAGCCAATCAACTGGCAATGACAAGGTCCAGGTTAGGCTAAGTCTGCAGTACCAGTGGGACAGCTGAGAGGAGTATCCAGTTGATGATTGTACATAGAGTTCGGAGCTCATAGCCCAGATCTGAGCTGGAAACAATCGTTCCAATTAAAGCCACAGACTTTCTGGGAATGGAGTGGGATAAAAGGAAAGGAAGGGCAAACTCAAACCCCTAAAGATCACCAAGGCTTAATGGTCAATGGGTTTCATGAAGAGGAGACCCCAAGGAAGCTGAGGACGTGATCAATGGTTAAATGCTCCAGAGAGGCCTAATGATGTAAGGATTGAAAACGGTACTCGTGGCCTGATGGCGAGGAGGACATGGCAGCCTTACCCAGAGCAGGTTGAGTGGAGTGATGGGGAAGATGCCATCCTACGTTGAGGAGCAAATGGGAAACAAGTGGATGGGGCATGAGTAGATAGTAGAGCGCTCTTTCCAGATATCTGGCTGTGAAGGAAAAGAAAGAGTAAAGGCATAGCTTCAAGCACAATGATTATGTGTTTAGAGGGAAAACCCATGAGGGAGAGAAGATATGGAAGAGAAAAGTGATCATTGAAAGAGTGAGGCTATGGTAAATATGAAAGGGGGTGGGATACAAAGCCATGGTGATGGGATACGTCTTAGGAAAGGCACACCTTCATAGGAATGGAAGAGAGTAGGATAAAAAGGGAAAGGGGAAGAAAGTAGGAGAAAAGGATAAAATATGGAGGCTGATCACCCCCATAATTTCATCTCTTTTGTGTCATTCTCTCAGGAGTTACTGAGTGAGAACACTTGGTCACTACTCTCTATGGTTTGTGGTTTTTGTTTTGTTTTGTTTTGTTTTTGCTCCTGCCCCATTCATTCTTTCCTCACCTTGTTCCTCTGGGCTCCAGCCTCTGGTCTTTTTCCTTTCCCTGTGCTACTTGCCTGTCATTGATATGGTCTTTGCTGAGCCTCCACTGCCTCATAGCACAAAGGCAACAGAGGGGGCTGGGACTAAGAGGTTTCGGTCCAAGTACCCAATACACAGCTAATGAGCTCCCCAGGGGACACAGGGGAAAACAGCTGGAGGCATAGCTGGGTCATAGCTGTCCTTCAGAGAGATGCCTCTCTGGCAGGGAGACTGTCACCTTCCTCCACACCTGCCTGACAGATTGAGGGAAAGAAGAGTACAGAGGAGGTCAGTCCACCAACACGTGAGTCCTTCGTTAGGTCCCTGGTCATTTCCAACCCTTTCAAATGAAATACAAAAAATTCTCAGACCCACAGCCTTACACAGTGGCTGTACTCTTAGTATTTTCTGACTGAGAAAATGTAATTCCAAGAGGATCCTCTGAATCTACTACTGCCTTGAAGTATTTTCTTTTTCACAAGTGCATCTACATATTTGCAACATACATGAATACGTAATTCCAAGATATACCTGCCTATAAGCAATGCTTGGTGAGTGTATGGCTCTGTGAAACTCTGCAATAAATCTATTTTTCTTAGCCATCAGGGTCCAAGTTCCTCTGGTTGGAAAAGATGGGTCCAGATTTTGCCAGAGTTGGGGGGTGAAGTGGGGAGATACTCTGCCATGGCTGGGAAGTATCTTCATGAGATCAAATCAGATGATCAGCAAGATCAGGGAATGGAAATCCTCCCAGAGAGTTCTACGTGTCTTCATTTCCTCCTACATGGAGTTTGCCACCCTTGCCTGCAGGCACCGAAGAATAATACCTAATTGAGTGTGTGACTCCTCACATCTAAATGAATATGTTGAGATCACTGGAGTGAATAAATGTTTAAATTAGTAACTGTGTCAGTTATTATTTGTATCAAAGCTCTCTATTCAGTCTTAAGATAATTGTCCTTGCCCCTCCTTCTCCACCCACTCAATTTTGCAATCTATTATGTGCCAGCCTAGGCCTACACACATCATATATGTGATCTCATTTAATCTTGACACCCTCATGGAGTATGCTCATCCTCATTTTATAGATGTGGAAACTGAGGATCAAACAGGTCATTTGTTTTGCCCAAAGTCGCATAGCAATAGATGATGGAGTTAGGATCCAAACTCAGGTTCTGTATGGTAAAAATTTTCTTTTCGCTACAGTACAGTCTTTTTGCCCTCTGAAATATAGAGCTTTTGTCAAGAGATAAAGTAGAGGTAGGGGGTGGGTGGTAGTCATTTTTTAAGCTGGTTCCAGGCAGAAGGAACTCCTCCTAATGGCATTTCCATAATTAGAATGCATTTTTTCTGATAGTTATAATTCAGGCAATTGCAGTGACATTCAGCTGAAACCTGGCATGCAAGATGTTTCTTTCTCTTAAAAGTTCACTTTTAATTGGTCCCAGTTCTTTCCAACTCTGGAAGAAGTGCGCAATGTGTACTTCTGACGTTTCCGATGTAGAGGCCTGTTTGACACAAGTACTCAATCCCTGGATTTTATTCTGAATTCCCCAGTAAGAGGCAGGGAGGACTGGGTGGGAGAGGCAGACGAAGAGGAAAAGGGTGGGGGCTCCTCAAACAAAGGGATTTCTCCCTACAGAGCACAGGGGGACTCAAGATTCCAGAGTACATTCTATAAACCATATGGGGTAGGAAAATACCCTGCAGAGGGAGCACTCCCTCACCCCACACATCTCTGGGGACACTTGGGCTGTAACGATGACGCCCCCACTCTCCCAGTCTGAACAGCCCTGACTGAGTCTTCCACTGTAATTAAGGTGGGCACCCTCAAGAGAAGCTGGATTGTGTCTGGTCAAGTAAGACTCCCTAGAGGAGTCTTACTCCTCAATTCTCTGGACTTAAGAAATATCCCAAATCCCAAAGAGTTCTAGTATTTGTATGAAATGAAGAGAGAAAAACCAGGGAACCAGAGTATGGTGATGGGGAGAACAAAGAATGAAGTAGGACCAGAAGATGTAGATTGAAGTTTGCTGTATGCTATCGATGTAAAGTCCTTGAGCCTTGACTTCCTGAGCCAAAAAGAAATTGAGTTAATAATCCCAGCTAGTGAGGACTAGACGTGGCATTATATCTAGCCTTGTTCAAACTACTGTTTCTTACTATAGCAGACTAGATGTTCTAACAAACACTCTACTTATGCTAAATGAAGTATGAGAACAAATGAGTTAGGAAGACAGTAAAAAATTCTCAGAAGCCCAAAATTAACTATAGGTGTTGGAAGCCTAAAAGAACACTGTAACCAAACTTCCCTTGAGGGCATTTGGAAAACCCAGGTGGCCTTGAGCTTCAGTATGTATGGCCCAGCAGTTTATAGGAAACAAGAGACAAGCTCTATGGCCCATCCAAAGTGAGGAATCTAAACAGGAGAACCACCCCCAACCCCCACCCCACCCCACCCCATATAAACCTAGGAACTCAAAGCACGGTGTCCTCACGAGTAAAGTATAAATAATAGCCCACCCCTTCCCCAGAGGGGTTGGTAAAAAAAAAAAAAAAAAAAAAAAAATTGACCACCTCAAATCTTGGCTTTTAGATTAAAAAGATTTCTGAGAATTACAACTACAAGCCCAAGTCACAATCAAGATATGAAGCTCAAATTGTTATCTAAATTATCCACAAAACCCCAAGCTGAGACTGTCACTTAAAGATACCCTGTTTAATAGTGCCCCCAGGAGCCTGTCAGAAACAAATCCTTTTTGGAGAAACTCATCTGCAACCCAGGCTTCAATGATTTCTACAAGTAACATTGAAAAAAATATGTAATCTGCTCAAAAAAGCATAACACACAAGGAAACATGACACCATAAGTAAAAGCCAGCAGAAACAGCATCAGCTCATCATAACCAGTAAAGATGTCAGATATTAGAATTAACAGACACAAAATGCAAAGTAGGTTTAATATGCTTAGAAATAAAAATAGGAGTAGGGAGAACCATAAACATGAGCAAACAGATTAGAAAAACAAAAGAGTATAATAATTGAAATCAAAAGCCAATGAATGGGTGTAACATTCTTAGACACACCTAAAAAGAAATTTCATCAATTCTAAAGCAAATCTGAAAAAATTTATCCAAAATGTAGCATTGAAGTAAAAAAATAATAATAATGTTTTTTTAATGTGTGAAAGAGAGGTTAAGAGACATGGAAGCTAAAGTGAAAAGGTCTAATTTACATCTAACCAGTTTCAAAAGAAGAGGAGAAAACATTTGAAGAACTGATGGCTGAGACTTTTTCAAGACTAAAAAAGACATTAATCTTCAGATTCAGCAAATTCCAAGCAGAATAATTAAAACAAAATTCACTTCTAAATATAGTGAATCTGCAAAACACGAAAGACAAAGAGAGGACCTTTAAAATAACTAGGGGGGATGAGAAGACAAACAGAAAACAATCAAGCTGACAGGTGACTTCTCAATGAAAACCACAGAACAATGGGATGATATCTTCAGGTGCTGAGAAAAAAAGTAGGTTGTAGACTAGGCAAAAATGTCCACCAAGAATGAGGGTGAAATTTTCAGACAAAAATTCAGATGGGTGTCACCAGAAGGCCCTCACTGTGCCAGTTACCAATGTATTATCTCTCGGCTCCAAATTTGTTCTTCTGCTCTGCAATGTAGAGATGAACTCTTTAAACACTTTTCCTTTCCCAGCTGGCATCACAGAAAGCTTCGTCAATAAGGGCACTGGAAAGACATTGTAGAATTTTCCTTCCGGGTTCCAGTCCTTGACCTCTCAGCCTAGCTTCTCCAGAACCTGGCTTCTCCACCCTGTCAGGACAATCAGCCAGCAGCTTCCCCAGTAGCTCCCTCAGGTGGTGTCTTAGTGGAGTGCCTCTGACAAGACAACTCCTGATCAACAGCCTTCCCTGGTGACCTGGAGGACAGATTTCCACAAATTCCACTACAGCAACTTCTCTGCCACTGAAATTGGTAAATATGGGTAAATTTTAAAAATATACATTCATTTCCTTCTTTCATCTTCCTAAGTCTGGTGCCTCTAAAACAAATCTCCAAGAAATTATCCCTTTGGTCCTCCCCTCCTAGGCCAGCCAAATGATGGTGTGATGAAAGCATGAGCTCTGGAGTCAGACAACCAGGGTATAAATCACAGCCCTGCCACTTGCCAGCTATGTGACCTCCAAGAAATTACTTAACCTCTTTAAGCCTGTTTCCTCATCTGATAACAGAGACTAAACCATCCATTTGCCATGAGACTTAACTTAGATAACCTATTTGAAACTGCCTACTAGAACATAGTACCTTCTCACTTTTGAAGAAACCATTTAGAAAAGACAGGCTTCCCCCAAAGATCCCTGAATCCCTCTCCTGGTCATAGAGTATTCTTTCCTTCAGAGGACCTCCATGCTCTTGAAAGGAATTCTCCAACGTTGTCTAATGGGTTTATTGTATTAGCTAATGTATGTCTGCACAGAGCTCAGAAAAAGAAAAGTGTTGAGCCAGCTCCTTCCACCACCTGGTTCTCTTCCCTACTTAATGGGTTTCTAAATCTTTAAATCAGAGCCCTGGATATTTGGCCCTCTTGCTATAATCAGATCCAGGAGAGACTAGCTGTCCTGAGCCAAGGATGAAGGGGAAAGTCAAGGATAGCTAATGACATTTGCTATGCTGTCAGTCTGAAGCCAATCCATCTTAGCTGGCACTGACTGAGCCAGACCATTATGTAATATACAGGGCTGGTGGGAGGGGAGGGGAGGTTGACATCAAGATTTCCCAAGTCCACACATAATGTGGGTATTGGCCAACTCTGCTTGCCCACCCATGATGTGTGTGAGTCTGGCTAGTTTGAATGGATGCCAGCTAGACCCTGTAGTACTCAGCCATTTAGCCTCTTGATCATCACTCTGTTAGTGACACAAACAATAGTCCTTTGAAAGGAAAGTTGGGGGCTGGAATCTTAGCTAATTTAAAGACTTTCAGAAGAATTATTGAACCAGAATAGATAACTATGGGTCCTTTCAGCACTCATTCTGATTGTAAGAAGCCAGGCTAGAGATCAGGCCTGTTTGAAAGGCAGGATTTATGCTGAAGGTGGGGTCTTCACCCAGGGATCATGACAGCCTATAGTGTCCAACCCCAGAGAACTTCCCGGGGTCAAATACTTGCTTTTTTCAGACCCAGATACCATGTTGAAAACTCTTAAAGGGGGAGGAAACCTCGCGTGAGGCGAGCCCAAGGAGCTCTCCCACGAGGACACAGCTACCTGGGTAGCAATAAAGTGTCCCAAGTAAAAGGCTCTGTCATCCAAGTGCCATTAGGGCAAAGCTCTCTGGAGCGACTCCACTCAGCATCAGCATCAACAGACCAGCTAGAGCCAGTTCGGTGACAGCCTGGCCTGAATCACACTGGCCTGAGATGAGATGACCTTATAAACTCACCTGCAAGACACATTGCTGTCCTGCCTGCCCTTGTCATCCAGCTGGTCTTTGTTTGAAACCTGAAGTCAGCAAACTTTTTCCATAAATGACCTGATAGCAAATCCTTAACAGTTTGTAAGCCAAACAGTCTCAATTGTTGCAAATACTCAATTCAGAGTTTGTAGCATAAAAATAGTCAAACAACATGCAAATGAACATGACTGTGTTCCAATAGAACTTTATATACAAAAACAGGTGGTGGGCCAGGTTTGTCCGCCAACCCCTGATATAAACTCATGACAATCTTAGCCTACTGGCTGGATTCTCCCTGATTCTGGGTTACATTCATCAAAGAGCTATTCTCGTCTGTGCCTGGCCAATTCTTCCAGGACTTTGGCTCTCTTGTGGCTATCCAGGGCCAGAAACCCCATCCTTGGATATCTCCAAACTCCTCATCCCTGCCTTTCCATTCCCTACCTCTTACTATGTTATCCAAGACACCAAATGCCTTGCGGTTGTCCGAAGTTCCCCTCCATGCCTTTACTCATGCTGTCTCCTCTGCCTGGATGCCCTTCCCCCTCCTCCTCACCAGCTGTTTCTTCAACCTTTAAAAAGCAACTCAGCCATGTTATTTTCTAGAAGGCCTTCTTTGCACTACCCTCCATCTTTCTGCACCCCTCCTTTCCACTCCCATAATACTCCATGATTTCCCCATTATTTGAAAAGTGTTCATTTATTGGTCTAACGCTCTAATTAGGTTGCAGGTTTCTGGAGGGCAAGAACAGTTTCTTACTCATTTATGTGTCCCTAGTACCCAACTGTGGCTCAGAGTAATGGCTGAGAGAACAATCAGCTGGACAAATGAATCACTATGCACAGCCTTTTGCAGGGAGTCTCCGTGCTCTGCATACACATTCCCTCATCTCCTTGCATATTGCCATGGAGCATCCTGCAATCAATCCCCCATGTCTGACTCTCATTTCCATCCCCGCCCTGTCTGCGTGTCTAATGCTTTCACAATCAGTTCTCTCCTTGGAGGATGAAGCCTGCATTCTTCTTCCCCCTTCTTCTCTGGACTTCCGGAGAACCTCAGAGCTCTGCCACCTTAGCCACTTCCCAGAGGTGAGCATTTCAACAGCAGACATGATCAGTAGCTTGAGGTGTTTCATACCTTGGAATAAATAGGAACTTTTCAAACCTGAGAGCATCATCACGATTAGAAGATGCTCTGTTGGCTGTTAACCAAAGGAGACTGTGGGTGCAAAGAAGTTGGCAATGTAAGGAAAGAAAACACAAGCTCAGATCCCAGCCAGCGAAGCACAGTGCTTAGGGTGTAGTGGAGAGACATAAAAAAAAAAAAAAAAAGGCGAGTTTTAGCCAGCAGGAAAGCGGAAGACTCTGCCTTCGCCAGCTCCTCCCAGCTGTTGACACTCAAACCAAACATTTGTACATTCAGCCCTGACCAAGCCTTGAGGTTTTCCTGAACCAGGATGGAGAGAAGGTTGGGAGTCTCAGCTCTGTGAGTAGGCATGGCCCAAAGGAGCTCTGGGCCTTCATGTTCTCAGATTTGTCAATTCCCCCAAAATCCTATCTTGGTGACCCATAGACTAGGCTATCGACTGGGCTCCTCTCTCCATTTCCCTCCCAGCATGTCAATTCTCTGCTGGGACTGCCTGTGTCCTGAGCCCAGCCTTCAAGGCTATAGTATGGCTGCTGACCTAGCCATGCCATCATTTTCTCTGGAGTCTAGAATCCTCCTCCTGCACTCCCTGCTGTTACCTCCCACCTGGCAATGGCTATACCAACACAAGGAGGGGCTCATCACATGTCCACTCTGGTCCTCTCTGAACCTCACCTCGTCCATGAGCAGAGCCTGAGGCCAGTGCCCATGGAACAGCTTCTATTCCTCTCCCAGGAGCCTTCTCCTCTAGAAGAAATGCTCTCCATCCTCTTGGTGCTCTGAGTTTCCTGGAACATAATCCAGACTCTGCAGCATCAATTTTGGCAGCGTTTTGTCAATTAATCTTTCATCTACATTGATCCTCTGAAAAATGACTTCCTCGTTATCCATCTTACAGTGCTGCCACTTGGCGGTCTGAATGGCAAAGCACCTGTCAAACTCCAATGCTCTCTCTGTTGCAGTTAGAGAGCCAGGGCTTTCGAATCAAACAAACCTGAGTGAGAGGCCCAGCTCTGCCACACTCCAGCTACGTGACCTTGGATGAATCACTTGGTCTCTCAACCTCAAAGGTTAAAAGAATCCCTGTTGAGGAAGGTCATGGTGAAGACATGACCCCCGGCTTAACCATGAGCTGGACCCAGGCAATTGGAGGCTCTCCACTCCCTCCCTGGTGCTTGGAACGTACTCTCTGCTCGCCTTCCCCATGCTAGAAGCTGCCCAGGACACAGCCTTGCCATAGTAATGTGGTGATGAGACCATCTAGACTGAGTTCATGACTAAACCCAGCTCAGGCCCCCTGGGAACATGACTTCCCCCAGTTAGGCCTCTATATAAACTTTTTTTTTTTTTTAATAAAGATTTTTTTTTTATATATATATATTTTATTGAGTTTTTACAGAAAGGAAAGGAGAGAGATAGAGAGTTAGAAACATCAATGAGAGAGAAACATCGACCAGCTGCCTCCTGCACACTCCCCACTGGGGATGTGCCCGCAACCCAGGTACATGCCCTTGACCGGAATCGAACCTGGGACCTTTCAGTCCGCAGGCCGACGCTCTATCCACTGAGCCAAACCGGTTTCGGCAAAACTTTTATGATTTGTAGGCTGGTGAAGAAAACTACTTATCTTGAGGCCACCCAAGGCAAGTCTCATAAGTAAGTTCCCTTGTTTATTAAACCTGCCACCTGCCAATGTGAAGTGGTCTGCCTCTTTCTGTGGTGTTATTGAGATCAAATCACACAGTTCATCTGAGATCCTGCAAACACTATACAAGCGTAAAGCCTATTTTTACTAGTATAGTTTTTCACTGGTTCCCAGGCAGACTGAGGCTGACCTTCAGTTTCTAGGCCTCAGAGAAGCAACGTTGAGGGCACAGGCTTGAGGGGTGGCCCTGAATGCTCCCCATCTCTCCACTGGCAAAGTCACAACTCACCCTGCAAGGCATAAGCCCAGGTGGAATGGAGCTCAAAGTGAAAGCCAAGACACAGGGTCTTATTTCAGGTGCAGAAACAAAGACGGAGGGTGGTGTGACCAAAACCTCATTTATTACCCCACTCAGACTGGCCCGAATCCTGGAATGGTTGCTTGGTGCCATCCCCGAGATTCAGGCTGTGGCTTTCCCCAAGGGGAATGTGCAGAAGACACTGGACACTGGCTTCCTTTTCCCAAGCACCAAGGAAAAGGGGCTGCAACTCCATAGCGCATGTCACTGTGGGTGCACCCCTCCTTTCTCCTCCCTCTCCCTCTCATGTCACGGTGATCAGCATGGACACAGGCTCTGAGGTCAGGGACACAGTGTCAAGTCCCAGCTCCACCCCCTGCTCATCGCTCTGGGCTTCAAATTCTTATAAAATGGAGATGATGATACCCATTTGTTAGGTTTCTGTGAAGTTTGAATGGATACAAAAGTGCTTTGTTAACCTTAAAGTGCTACATAAAAGCTCCTTACTGCATTCCTAACTCTTCATCCCCCAGTGAGGCCCAGGTCCTTCTGCTCACTCCCCCACCCCCACCTTCAAGGCCGGAGTGGATCAGATCAGATGCACTGGAATCGAAATCAACCACAGCAGTGTTTCCCTACCAGAGGGCTATGAATCGAAGTTCCCTCTATGAGAAGAGAAGAGACAAAGCTTTCAGTTCCTTATTTCAGGCAAAATAAGCAGGTGAATGGATAATTTGGAAGTTACTGGGTTCCTTGTCTCTGAGTCCTAAAACCAAGGCTGGTCCTTGGGGAAAATTGTTGCAGGGTGCCTGGAAGTTGAACCAGAAAATATAGCAGGATCTGGGCAGACTCTGACATTCCCCTTTGACTGCCCTCCTTTATTTAGAGCTGGGAGGCCAGGACTTATTCTCCCTGTGAAGCTCCCTGTTTGCAGTTCTACCCTCGCTGTCTAAGTGATCTCCACCACTGATGTGGAGGCTGGAAACAGCCCAATCGCAGAGAGTCAAGATTTGTTTTCATGTCCATCTGAATGACTCTTCGTTGTGAATTTGTCATTTGGGCAAGAAGCAGTCGCAGTTTAAAACCCTTATTACCAGGATTCAAATCCTTAGCTCAACTGATTAGCTTGAGCTAGTGTGCCCCAGTTATCTCATCTCAAAAATGAACATGGAATAATATATTCTTTTTTTTTTATAATGTCTACTCTTTTTTTTAAAATATATTTTATTGATTTTTTACAGAGAGGAAGAGAGAGAGAGAGATAGAGAGTTAGAAACATCGATGAGAGAGAAACATCGATCAGCTGCCTCCTGCACGTCCCCCACTGGGGAAGTGCCCACAACCCAGGTACATGCCCTTGACCAGAATCGAACCCGGGACCTTTCAGTCCGCAGGCCGACGCTCTATCCACTGAGCCAAACCGGTTTCGGCGGAATAATATATTCTTCAAGTTTAAATTAGTTAATGTAATCTAAGTCCTTAGAATAGTGCCTGGTATGAAGTAAGCACCGTATGTGTTTTCAGCAGCTATTGTTATTGTTGCTGTTGTTGTTTCATGGTTGCTGTGCTACTGCTGTTAAGGGGGTAGCCTGAAACACAGACTGAATTTAAAGTGCCCGGCACCCCCCAGCATATGGGTTGCAATAAGCCCTCCAGGTGATTCTGATGCACACGAATGCTTCGAGTCATGGGCTAGAGGGGTGGACAACAGTTCCCAGAAAAAGAAATGTGGGTACTCTCACCTAGATTTATTTAAATGTGCAACCTCACTAAATATAAGAGAAATAAACATTACAATTATACGTTAGGCTCAGATCGTTCTGCTTATGGAGGTATCATTTCTCATCATCCAGTTAGCAAAAATCCAAAAGGTTGACAACAAGTTCTGTTGGTGAGTCTGTGTGGAAACAGGCATTCATGTGCAGCACGGGTAGGAATGCAAAAGGTAACATTTGGCAATATCTAGCAAAGTTACATATTTATCCACCTTTTAAGCCAGAAGCCCGCATCTAGGAGTCTATTCTAAAGGAATGCCAGTGAAATATGAAGGGAGAAAAATGAATGAATGAAACTACTCATTGTAGAAGTATCTATAAAAGCAAAAGATTAGAAACCACTCAAACACAAGAGGGGACTGGTTGTATGACTCTGTACATCTGCCTGAAAGAGCACTGGGCTCCTATGGAAAGGATGAGTCAGATCTACTGCTATGGGGTAACCTCTAAGACACCAGGTTAAGTGAAAAAACAAGTTGGAATAAAGTGTTTATAATATACTTTATCATTTGTCTAAGAATGAGAATATATATATATATATATATATATATATATATATATATATATATATGCAATTGACCCTTGAACAACACAGGTTTGAACTGTGTGGTTCCATTAATATGCAGATATTTCCCAATAAATACACAGTAGACCCTCTGTATTTCCAGGTTTCACATCCAAGGTTGGGAATCCGTGGATATGGAGGGACAATTGGGTGCATTGTTTTACACTGTTTCTTATATAAGGGATTTGAGCATTCACAAATTCTGATATCCACAGGGGTCCTGAAATCAATTCCTGTGGATGACTGTAGTTAAGTTTTTGGTGAGTCAAAAGTTATACGCAGATTTTCAACTACACAGAGGTGGGCAGCCCCCATGTTGTTCAAGGGTCAACTATGCATATGTATTTGTATATGTATTGTATATGAGTCCAAATAGATAGATAGATACATACACACACACACACACACACACACACACACACACACACACACATATATATATCCTTTTTTAAAAATATACATTGCAAGGATGTGTTGGACTCTTTATGCCCCATTTACTGTTTCATAGTTCATGTATTAGCTCCATTCAGCCATTGCTGCAGCAAGCAGCTGTGCACAGCTGTAACCTGTCACAGTCCTTAACCAAGCTGCGCTGCAGATCTCTTACATTTTCCTCTGAGATGTGCCGGCCACTGCTGGCAATCACTGTGGTTCATAAGCACACCTGAAGGTTCCAGGAAGTTAACACTCCTGAGACAATCCTTGACCAACAGGGGACAAGAGCACAGGAGCCGTGGATCAATACTCCCATCTGCCACGTGTTAAGCAGATAATTCTGAGGCACATGGTTCCTCAGTGGTCCTCTGTAGTTATCAGCTCAATAACACATTCTTAGATTGATCTTCCTTTCTCCTGTTTTCCTCTTCCTCCATCTCTCATTACTGTCCCCTGGGGTCACTCCAAAACCTAATTACCTGCACACACTCATTGTCTCATAGTCTGCATGGGGGAAAAATCCAAACTAAGGCAAAGAATAAACCATTAAAAAAAAGTTAATGATTACTTATAGGAATGGAGGGAATAGAAATAGAAACTAGATTGCATGACTGTATTTTAGATTTTAGACTTGACTTTTGATACATTTAAATATTTTATATAACTATAAAACAAAATTAAATTTCAAAAAGTACTCCCTAAAATTGAAAGTTAAATGAAACAAACAAGCCTAAACGTGTTTAATGTTGGAGGAATAATCACACAGAGAACTACTCCAAGTGACTTTAAAACATAATTTAACTGCACTTTCCTAGTGCAATCAACCCTAACAACAAAAGAAATGGGAAAATAATCTTAACCTGCTTTCAGTAGTCAGAGGTAGGGCTGTTACTGCTATTCTGAGACTGTTGTATGTGTAGTACAGGGTAAAGCAATAAGAATTATATTGTTGTCATTGAAAGCCTGTATTTTCCACATGAGTGAAAAGAGATACAGATATTAGATTAAGGAGGGTTTTTTTCTAATTCATAATGTTGCATTTGAGTTAGAATCATCATAAAAAAACACTCATTGTATATTTAGTGTTTAAAAATAAATACATATTTTCCAGCTTCATTCCTTTATAAGGCCTAGAAGCAATGATTAATATGATTAGAAATAATAATTAGAAACAGTATTCATGAAAACTCTAGCACACAAACTGTGGACAATTTAAACCATTTCCCACTTTAAAATTTAAAAAAACACACACAGGGCTCCTTGGAGAAATGGCTGGTTCTAAGTTGGGGCAAGAAACGTACAAAATGAGCCCAGAACATTTTGTCATACAAGTAAGAAAAGACGTTATCAAATACCACTAGGCTTGTGTCAAAGGGTCTTAAAGAAGCCACTTGAATAAGTTCCTCCTAGTTGGCCAATGATGGGATGACATGAACCTCAATAAGGATAAACACTACAATGGATTTAAATGCATCAAATATGTTTACAAATTGCAAATTGGTAAGTCAAGGGGGGAAAATCTAGTTATTCCTACATTTTCTATATGACTATACAGCAGGATAATTAATTTGTGAAGAGAAATGTCTTCCTGTAGAAGAATTCTAGTTTCATAAATGAAGAAAAAATGATAGAGGTAGAATATCACCATTTTGCAATCCATGATGAATGAATAGGTCCAGTCAGGGATTATCAATAGTTACAACATCACCAAACAAGAGGCAACTAGACATTATGTACCTCCTGATGGGCCACCTATAAATATCCTTGTCAAAAATCAAACCTGAATCTACCAAACCTCTAGTGCAGTGGTTCTCAACCTTCTGGCCCTTTAAATACAGTCCCTCATGCTGTGACCCAACCATAAAATTATTTTCGTTGCTACTTCATAACTGTAATGTTGCTACTGTTATGAATCGTAATGAAAATATCTGTATGCAGGATGGTCTTAAGCGACCCCTGTGAAAGGGTCGTTCAACCGCCAAAGCGGTCGCGACCCACAGGTTGAGAACCGCTGCTCTAGTGCCACCTACCAAGGAGGGAGAGGAACGTGTGAAATGACACCACAGAGAGGCAACAGCAAAATTCAGGCTGTGGGGATCTCTAGAGAACAAAAGGCTCAGCTTCTTCAACGGGTACTTAAAAAAAAACCAACAAATAAAACAAGTAAGCGGCCCTACACGTGAACAGAGACTTGAGCAATAGCAAGCCATAGCCATGTTTGGAGCTTATTTAGATCCCTCATGTAGACAGGCCTCTGTTTTGACCATGTTCCATGCTCCAGGCTCCAACCAAGGTCAGGGCTTTCCCATCCTGGGCGGCCAACGGAGGTCTATTAGAGAGACATCTTGAAATGAGAGCCATGGCCAGTCTCCACGGTCCCCGGACCTTCAATCCACCATCTCTCCCTCCACCACACTCTCTAGCTCCTCCCACTGTTCCCGGCATCAGTGCTGAGCTGTGTGTCCTGCTCCTTGGCCTTTATTCCCTCCTGTTCTTCACTCCCCTGCTGACAACCCTCGTTGTTCATTGTCCTGCCTCTGACTTCGTTCATCCCTCCCCCCAAAGGGGACGCTCAGCACTCCCCTTCCACTAGGTCCTGGCTCCCCTTCCCTCCCCAGGCGGCCCTCCCTCTAACCACGCTGCCATACGTACGCTGCCTTGAGTAAATGGCACTGCGCTACGCAGCTCAGTCTCCAAACTCCACATTCCACTACTCAGCTCGCTGGGCCCATCAGTGCCACCCAGAGAGCCCAACACTCTCCTGACTGTGCTCGTCCACCCTCGGCCCAGCCATCTTCCAGGGACTCGGAGAATGTCCCAGTGAGACGTGGCCTGCTTTCATTGATGGGTATTAAACATGGGCCTCCAGAGGTGCCTCATTCCCAGGAATCTGACAGGTAGAGGCTCCACACTGTGCCCACCAGGGTAGCCTGACTGAGGCCTCGCCCACCAGAAGTCAGGAATGAGTTGGACAATGAGTTTCCACTCACACATTCACAGAGTACTGACCACTCCCCAGAGTTCTCTCTCCATTGAGTTAGCGCTCGGTGGGGTCAGAGCAGCAACATTGCCCTCTCACCCTTTGCAGGACTCAGGACAGAGGCTCCAGGGATGGGGAGGCAACCCCACCTAAAGGCATTAAAGGGCAAGTGGGTCGGTATTGTGCTAAGTGAAATAAGCCAGTCAGAGAAAGACAAATGCCATCTGATCTCACTAATATGTGGACTCTAATGAACAAAATAAACTGATGAACAAAGTGGAATGGACTGGCTGGTGCCAGAGGAGAGGGAAGTAGGGTGACTGGATAAAGAAGGTGGAGGGATTGGCTAACGAATACATGCCACGGACAATAGTGTGGTGGAGGCCAAGGGAGGGGGAGGCAGAGGTGAGTAGAGGTGGGCAAAGCGGGGGAGAGAACATGGGGGACATCTGCAATCATGCCAACATTAAAATGTTTTAATTAAAAAAAAAAAGATCAAGTGGGTCGTCCAGCTCCAGACTGGAAAGTGCATCTTAAGACTTAAAAAGGCCTCTTTAGAGCTGCTCACCAGAGACAAGCAGCCGCCGGCCGCACAGACTCAATTGTGAGGACGAGATGCCTTGTACGTGCGCATTCTGCTTCTCGTTTTGGAAGAGTAAGAGATAAAGGGTAGCTGAATAATTAATATTAAGAAATTTGACAAGGCAGGCCAAAGGGAAAGGAGAGAGTAGCGAAGGCATTCTTCTGGGAGAAAAGCATCAATGTCAACAGAGCCACAGGAAAAGCAAGTCAGCTTGCAGAGCTCGCTGTGGCTGCTACTCTGCTCCTGCCCTGGGTTCCCACCCTGCCCCCTGCAATGACACTCCTCCGCAAAGCTCTGTCTTCTGAATGCTATGTGATCCCGACAAAAGTGGAAGACGCATTTCCTCCCCCATTTTAACAATTAAGTCGGAAGCTTGAGGAGGTCACGTGGCCTGCCTGTAGCCACCAGGGCCATGTGAAGGATCCAGTGTGTGAGCTCAAGTCTGTCTGGCTCCAAAGTCTCTGCTCTTTACCCAACTAATTGCTGCCTCCAGTCCAAGTCGGAATTCCTCATTCGCTCTTCCACACAGCCCTTCACAGTTTTAGAACCAACTTTCCACACCCCGCTCTTCCCCACCCCCAGGCCGATGCTCTGCAGCCAACAGCCCCAGCCCCTCTGTTGATGCCATGGCCTCAAATCTTTGCCTCTTTCCTCCCTGAATATGTTCCAATTTGCCCAAATCCTCTTCAACATGTGGGGCCCGGAAATGGACACAGATTTTCAGATCTGGGCTGCTGCGATGACCAAAGCCCAGCCTGGAGGACGATCTCCCCTCCGATCTGGAATGGAAGCTGATGGCGCACACACTGGCTGAGAGTGAGTGCTCACTCAGCCACAGCTCCCTGCTGCTCTGGGCCAGGCCTCCGCTAAGCCAGCTCTCCTCTTCCTACACTTGACGGATTTGTTGTTTTGAATCTCAGCTCCGGACTCTTCTTTGATTGATCTCAATTCCATTCAACAAACACCCACCTAGCTAGGCACGGTGCTGGTTGCTGGGAGCCGAGTTAACAAGGCGCTATTGATCTCCACACGGCTATTTTCCAGCCACAACTCAGCTCAGAGCGCCCCTCTGGGCCCCCCCATCCCATGCCTTCCCTCTGGGGGCCTGGTACACCCTGCACTTTCTCCCATCCGCTGCCCAGACCTTCCTCAAGAGCAGAGCCACACCCTGGAAACTGCCAGGGCCCTGGAGTGGTGCTGAGCTGACCATAGTTATGCCAAGCAGGGTATTTTTGTTAGTGAGTGAACAGCTGCCAGGAACACTTCAAGACATGATTTACTGCTTCTCTGAGGGTTGTTTACACCAGAGCTCTCTGTTCCTGTCACAGCCCGCGCCTCCCATGAAAAACCTGTCACAGTTTGTGATCTGAGGGGAGCCTGTTTGCCTGAAGGAAGAAAGCAGTATATTTTTCCCACACAGGAAGGAATGCAATGTTTTCTCACCTGGCCTAGAAGTTGGCACGGAAGCTCAGGGGGCGGGCATTAGCTGACCCAGGCCCAGACCCTGCCCAGTCAGAGGTTACCCGTGGTTACAGGGGCTATTTCACGTGGCCTTGATCCCCTGGCGACCTGCTAGCGCCTGAATCCAGCTATGAAAGATTGAACCCCGTAAGGCTGGGAGACCATAGTAGGATTCTGGTCCTTTCTAGGCAGTCAACACAAAGCTTGAGCTTTAGCTAAAATGACTTGAGGCTTGGTATGGCGGGAACGGTGGCCACTGTGAAAGCGCTCTAGGCTGGGAGACGGAACCCCTGGGTCTGGGTTCCAACTCTACCACTTCCTTGACTATGTGATCTTGGGTTGGCTATTCACACTCTCTGGGCCCCAGTGTCCCCATCAGCCACGGGCAGAGTTAACAGGCAGGCTCCTCAAAGGCGCTTCAGACGGTGAGCCTATTCAGTCTTCCGGGTTGTGAGCGTGGCTGGGGAGCCAGCGTGCCCGGGTTTGTACCCCGGCTCCACACTGACCGGCTGGATGGCCGTGGGCAAGTCACCTAAGTTCTCTACACCTCAGTTTCCTCTTCTGTGAAGTGGGGATGATACTAGTACATATCTCAGCGGATTCTTTGGAGGAGTAAATGAGCACACCAAGTGCTGAGAACGTGCCTGACACGTAGTGAATTCTCAATAACTGGTGAAACGCCACCACCAATTATTACCTTGTTGTTTTTGTTATAGTTACCAACCTGGGCCTAGCCTTACCCATCGATATGAAACTGCTCTTGAGAAGTCAATGAAATGCAGGTTTTGTGCCTTGAAATAAATGTTCCTCTTACAGAGGTTATCTGCCCTTTGAGATCCCTCGGAGCAAGGATGGGGAAGGCACCCATGGCCGCCCTACAGCCCCAGAAGGCGCAGGGGACCTCGCTTTGGCCCCACTTGTCTGCATGGTCACCTGAAACGGTGGGGTGGGGGTGCCCAGAGGGGCAGGACCCAGGATAGCTCTGCTCCCTGCAGCACAGGCCACACTCCGCCTCCTCTCAGCAATCACGCAGGGCTGAGGGAAGACGCATTGCACAGGGATCCATCCCTACCCTGTCTGTGCCAGAGGGGCGGCTTGGGGTGTGCGGCCCTCCCTGCTGCCTGCCCCTCCAGGCTCCCCGCAGGAAGATGAGTCATCTCTGCAGTGGTGAAAGGCCTCTCTTCCCCTAGAAAAAGCCCAGTAAGAGCTTGTTCAGAAAGAGTGACGAGCTGCAAAGCTTCTGAAGCTGCTGACCAACTGAGCCTGGACTACTAGGGAAAGCGACTGAAATTCCTGATAGCCTTTTCCTGAGGCTTAGCACTGCCCATGGGGTAGTGGCAGGATGAGGCTTAGCTGGCTCCCACGCTTAGCTTCTTGCATCTTGCTAATTTACCTTGTGCCTAAAATAGCCTCAGGGCCCCTCTCTGCCCCCCAATGGCAATGCCCGTTTTTCCTACTGAGATCTCTTATTGCACAATAAGATCAAAGTTGGAGCTTTATTACTCAAATTGTTGATTCAGGAGTGTATGGCTCAGGTACACAGCTAAGGGCTAACCAGTACTGAAGCCCAGACTGGCCGCCCCAGTCATGCAACACTGGGCAACACAGTCTCCCATGCAGAGGCCTGCCCCCCCAGAAAATGTGCCGCCTCACTCCCACTCCTGTAGTCAGCTCCCCATAGGAGAAAAGCGCTGAGCTGCACACGCCCATGTCCTTGTCCCAAACCCACGCGACCAGGGAGAAGCCAGGAGGGTTGTGCCAACTTGTCCTCCACATGGAGGGCACATCCAAAGTGGGGAATAGGTGTCTCCCCCAACACCTCCTGCCTACTTTGCCAGTTCCTCTCAGCCTCCCGCACTCAGCTCTCGGGCCTCCCTCAGCGACTCTGGCCCGTGTCACTGGCTTGGGCTTCACTAAAGCACAAGATCTTCAACGGCCAAAGGGTCTCCTTCATCTACACAGTAGCTCGGAGTGTTGGTTGTGCGACTCCGCCATGTACTAGCTGTGTGACTTTGTACAAGTTACTCAACCTCTCTCCATCAACTTCAATTTCCTTCTCTGTGAATGGTGTAGTCATAGTGCCTACCTCACAGGGTCTATAAAGATAATTTGCAATAATTTTTTGGAACATTGTCAGAGCTGTAATTAGGGATGATGAGGATGATCTGTGATGTCAAAGGCCCATTTATGGGAGGGGATGAAATGGAGCAAAAGAGAGTGCCTGCCCTGTTTCCCAGCGTGAGCAGCCTGGCTCCCCCAGGTGCTCTGGCAGCGGCCCACTGTCATCTGCCTGGGCCTCACAAGGACTCGTGTATTCCAGAGAGCAGAGAGCCATGGCCAATAAAGATAAGGACGTCTCAAAGGATGTCGCCCCTGCCCTGCTGGACCAGTATATGTAACTCAGACAAAAGAAACGCGAGAGAAGGCCCTTGAGGTCCCTGTCACCTATGAATGATGCGCTTGGCCAAGACAGAGACCAGAACACTTGTCGCTCAAGTCCCCAAGCCTGCTTCCTGCTGATAAGCCCCAGGTCCCAGAGTGGGACTAGCTTAAAACCAATCTCCTCACTGGACTGGAGGGATGGGGGCCTTGGGGAGCTTCCTGTAGCAACAGCTGTACTGGCAGCTCCACGTTTTCCTGACAAGAGTCTGGGAAGTTGATTTCAACAACAGGAAAGCTGATAACCTAGACACCAAAGTTAAAATCTGGGCTAGCCCAGCCCCAGGCCAACCTAGCTCTGGGCGTGGCCTATGTCTGAGGCTTTTCAAGCAGGCCCAGCACCAAACCCCCTTCCTCCCAAGCTCAGGCAGACTCCTGGGCCTGAGGGGTGGGTTCACACATCTGGGCCCCACAAGCCCGGAATCACCAGGCGATTAAAATTGCCTTTTATTATGGCCCCGAGGGCTATAAACAAGCAAGCCTGACATATGGGTCATTCCTGAGACTCCTGCTCCATTGGTTTTAAGGGCCCCTTGGTGGTAAAGAATTTCAAAGCTGCTAACTTCATAGTATATTAAAGTGGAATATATTCCTCTGAATGGTCCTCAGGTGAGAACCAGTGCTTAGCAAATGCCGCTTAGCTTCCTCTTAAAGAACCCAAGACTGACCCCTGGTGGTCTCAAGCCCAGCTGAAGCCCAGCCTTTCCTATATCCATCAGTGAGAACCTTTCCTGACTCAATCTCTCTCTTCTCTCTCTCTCTCTCTGCTCTCTCTCTCTCTCTCTCTCTCTCTCTCTCTCTCTCTCTCTCAGTCTTTTTCTCTCTGTCTTTCTATGTGTCTCCATATGTATGTGTCTTTCTTTCTGCTTATCCCTCCCTTCTCCCATGAGATGCCCAATCCCTTGGAAATGTAGGGATAATCGCATATTAGAATGAGATTCTTCTCACCTTGTCTCAAACGAGACACCAATACGTGAGAGAACAAATAAGGAGATAAGATATCAAAATGAATGAAAATAGAGGTCACTCCCCCAATTATGCAAATTCACCGAGGAAATAGGCCCCAGAATTTGTTTCATAATCTTTAAAAGCCCCTTAGTCAGTTTCTAAAGGAGGTTGTTTTCACCTCCCAGTTTCACTTCCATCACACACCCGCCCACCGTACTCCCTATGCCGTGTTAAAGGCGACCTGCCACCCTAGGCACCTCTGTGTCCCAGCAGGCAGAGGTTTTCAGGGCTCCATGCCTTGGTTTTACTGCTCTTTCTTCCTGGAATACTTTCTCCTATTTTGCCCCTCACAGTCCTGCTTAACCTTCAAGGCCAACCTAAAATGCCTCTCCTTCCTAAAGCCACCCCAGGGCACCCCAGGATGAACTGTACCTTCCTCTGTGCTCCCAGCTGGAATCAGAGAGGGTGTGTACACATCCGTCCCCTTACCAGCCTCTAAGGTCCTTAGGACATGGGGTACAGGTGGGTCGTGCCTGGCAGAATGCATCACTTTGGGAAATGTTGGTGGATGAGCTAGAGCAGATCCTATTGGCAGCAGTGCCTTGGAGAGTTTTCTCTGTTCTGAATATCAAAGCAAAGACAGAGAGAAATGAGTCCCTTGGAGGTGAGGAGTTGGAAGGAAAGTGCCAAAGCCAGTGCTCAGAGCAGGGAGTCGCTCAGGAGCCACCTACCTCCCTTGACCTTCTGTGCTGGCATCAAAGTCCCCATCCAGCTCATTTCCAGGCAGCTGTCCCTGGGCGGATGCTGCACAATCTGCCTTAAGGCCAGGACGGAAGTGTTTGTCACAGGCTGTGTCTCCATGATCCGTGCCTTCAGAGCAAGTGTCTACACTACACAACCTGCATCTAAATAACCCAACTGCACAGTATGCTTTTGTAACCCCTGTCGATAAAGCCCGTGTCTCTACAATCCAATATGTGTGCAAACCGTGTCTCCTCAACCTTTGTCTCTACGGTGGGTCTGTATCTCTCTCCCACGTCTGTCAAACCCCCTTGTTTGTGATTCCGTCTGGGGCAGCCCACCTCTGCGCAGCAGGCCCACACTGTCACCCTGGGTATCTGCACAATATGTCTGGGTAAAGAATAAATGATCAAACAGGAGTAGTTTTATTTGTGGCCCATTTTGAAAGGAACACCTTCCCACTCGTTCCAGGTGCTAAGATGGTGACTGCGAAAGCCATCAGGATTGTTTCTTCGGAAAATAGTTCCTTTATATCAGAACTTTATAAAGACAGAAAAAAGGGGGGAAAGGACCTGAATAGACATTTTTCCAAAGAAGACATCCTAATGACCAACAAGTACATGAAAAGATGCTTCACTAATGATGATCACTAATCATCAGGGAAATGCACATCAAAACCATAATGAGATATCACCTCACACCTGTTAAAATGGCTATCATCAAAAAGACTAGAGATAACACACGTTGATGAGGATGTGGAGAAAAGGGAGCCCTCATGCAATTTACTAAGAAAAGGCATTTCTTAAATCCTCTATTATGTTTTCTAGGTAATCAGATTCACTACATTTTAGTTGTAAAATACATTTTAAAGTGAGGCATATCATAAAAACAGACACATAAACCAATGGAACAGAAAGAATCGAGAGCCCAGAAATAAACTGACATATGTACAGTCAACAAATATTTGACTGTGGAGAAAAGACAGTCTCTTCAATCAATGGTGCTGGGGAAGTTGGATGTTCAGACATAAAAGAATAAAATGAGATCTCTATCTTACACAACTTTCAAACATTGACTAAGTGAATTAAAAACTTAAATGTGAAACTTGAAACCATTAACTTCCTAGAAGAAAACATAAGGAAAAAGCTCCTGACCATGGGTTTTGGTCATGATTTTTGGATATGACACCTAAAGCACAAGCAACAGAATAAATAACAAGTGGTCCTACATCGCACTGAAAAGCCCCTGCACAGCAAAGTAACAGCCAACAAAAGGAAAAGACAACCTGCTAAATCTAGAAAAATATTTGCAAATTATATCTGATAAGGGGTTAATATCCAAAATATATAAAGAGCTCATACACCTCAATAGCAAAACAAACAAAAAAAGAAAATAATCTAATTTTAAAATGGGCAAAGGACCTGAATAGACATTTTTCCAAAGAAGACATCCTAATGACCAACAAGTACATGAAAAGATGCTTCGCATCACTAATCATCAGGGAAATGCACATCAAAACCGTAATAAGAGATCACCTCACACCTGTTAGAATGGCTATCATCAAAAAGACTAGAGATAACACACGTTGAGGAGGATGTGGAGGAAAGGGAGCCATTGTGCACTGTCGGTGAGAATGTAAATTGGTGCAGCTACTATGGAAAACAGCATGGAGGTTCCTTTTAATTTTAAAAAATTAAAAGTAGAACATATCATGCAGTAATTCCACTTCTGGGAACATATCCAAAGGAAATAAAATCGCTATGTCAAAAAGCTATCTGCACCCCCATGTTTACTGCAGCATTCTTTACAATAGCCAAAGCATGAGAACAACCCAAGTGTCTATCAACAGATAAATTGATTTAAAAATGTGATTTATATACACAATGGAATACTTATTCAGCCATAAAAATGAAGGAATTTCTGCCATTTATAACAAGAATGGACCTTGAGGGTACTGTGATAAATGAAATAAGTCAGACACAATAAGTCAGAAAGACAAATATGGTATGATTTCACTCATATATGGACTCTAAAACAAAACAAAAAACCTCATAGAAAAGGAGATCAGTTTTGTGGTTGCCAGAGACTGGGGGTAAGGAGGGGGGGGGGCGGTGAGGAGGGTGAGGTTGGGGAATTGGATAAAGGTGGGCAAAAGGAACAAACTTCCAGTTATAAGATAAATCATTACTGGGGATGTAATGTACAACATGATGACTATAGTTAACACTGTTGTATGGTATTTTTAAAAGTTGCTAAGAGAGTAGAATCTAAAAGTTCTCATAATAAGGAAAAACATTTTTGTGTCTATATGAAATGATAGATGTTAACTAAACTTATTTGGTAATCATTTTACAATATATATAAGCCAAGTCATTATTCTATACACCTTAAACTTAAACAGTGCTGTGTGCCCATTATATCTCAATAAAACTGAAAGGTACATCTATAGCTATGTTTCTACTTCAAAATCATCTGCTCTGTCCTTTTATTCTAATTAATTATTCTAATAACATTCTAATAAACATTTGTTTTCTGTAACAAAATTTTAGACTCAGTGTGGCTCAGTGGTCAAGAGTTGACTCGTGCCGAAACTGGTTTGGTTCAGTGGATAGAGCGTCGGCCTGCCGACTGATAGGCCCCAGGTTCGATTCCAGTCAAGGGCATGTACCTGGGTTGCGGGCACATCCCCAATAGGAGGTGTGCAGGAGGCAGCTGATCGATGTTTCTCTCTCATTGATGTTTCTAACTCTCTCTCTCCCTTCCTCTCTGTAAAAAATCAATAAAATATACTAAAAAAAAAGAGTTGACTCGTGAACCAAGAAGTCCCTGATTTGATTCCCATTCAGGGCACATGCCCGGTTTGCGGACTCAATTCCCAGTAGGGGGCATGCAGGAGGCAGCCAATTGATGTCTCTCTTTTATCAATGTTTCTATCTATCCCTCTCCCTTCCTCTCTCTCTAAAATCAATAAAAACATATTAAAAATTTTTTCAGAATCTCAAACTTAAAAATCCTTGCAACTTAACAACAAAATTTTTTAATGTTGAAGGAAAATTCTGTCCATTTTAATAAACAAACTTGGGAATTCGACTTATAGCTTTCATTTTAGTTTTAGAGGATAGAGTATATAAATAGTTGCTAAGCTTTTAGCTATTTAACCCTGAGTTTCTCAGTGGGATGCCACTGGGATTTGGGAGAAGAATATTCCCATTATGGAAGATGCCCCATGCATTGCAGGATATTTCACATTCCTGGTTCTGTCCATTAAATATCAGGGATACCTCTCAGTCAATATGACACAAAAAACACTCCCGCGCATTTTCAAAACACACTCCAAAGAAGCTGTATGGGTCCTGATTGAGAATCACTGGTCTAAATAGTTTATGTAGCCATTTACCTGATGTGGGACATCTGGACTGGTTCTAGCTTACGGCTATTACAAATCTATAATAATAAAAGTGCAGTATGCTAATTAGACCGGACATCCTTCCGGATGTCCTTCTGGACAACCTTCCAGACAAAGCCAGGGCTGTGAGGGAAACCCAGGTCCCAGGTGCCTGCCAGTGCCGGCAGCTGGGGGAAGGAAGGCCTGCTCTTGCACAAATTTCATGCATCGGGCCTCTAATAAAGCTATAAGCCCTAGCTGGTTTGGCTCAGTGGATAGCATCAACCTGTGGACTAAAGGGTCCCAGGTTCAATTCCAGCCAAAGGCATATATCCGGGTTGTGGGCTCAATCCCCCCCCACCAGTAGGGGGTGTGCAGGAGTCAGACAATCAATGATACTCTCTCATCATTGATGTTTCTATCTCTCTCTCCCTTCCTCTCTGAAATTAATAAAAATAGATTTTTTTACAAAACTATAAATATTTGGACGCTGGCTTTTGTGTGAATGTAAGTCCTAATTTCTCTAGGATAAATTCCCAAGAGTGCAATTGCTGGGTTCTATGGGAGTTGCATCTTATTTTTAAGAAACTGTCAAACTGTTTCCCAGAATGGTTGAACATTATTCTGGCATCGTATATATTTTATCCATTTCCTAATTGGATAGTTTGGTTTTTTTACTCTTGAGTTTTGAGAGTTCTTTATACTCTAAATACCAGTCCTTTGTCAGATGTCTGGTCTGCAAATATTTTTCCCAGTCTATAGCTTTTTTAAATCCTCTTTACATGGGCTTTCATAGAGAAAAGTGTGTAATTTTGATGAGCCCAAATTTGTCCATTTTCAAATTATGCTTTTGATGTCAAGTCTGAGAATTCTTTACCTAGTGCAGATCCCAAAGATTTTATCCTATGTTTCTTTCTAAAAGTTTTATAGTTTCATGTTTTACATTTGAGGTAATTTTTTCCACTTTGAGCTAATTTTTGTATAAAGCGTGAGACTCGGGTCAAGGTTCATTTTATTTGCCTATGGATGTCCAATACCATTTGTTGAAAAGGCTATTTAACTTTCATTTTAATCTAGGCTAAATTGAAGAGTTTTTATATTTATAATCATCCCTACCCCCCCCCCCAAATACCCCAACACACACACACACACACACACACACACACACACACGTAAACAGCATAGAGTTTGTTAACAGTCAACACAAGCATACATATTTACAGCCAGCTACTAGCCAACTAAAATAGTGCCATTAAAACTTTCTTCAAAAATAGATTTGCCAGATATATCACAGCTAAAGGTCTAATATCTGTAATATATACAGAACTTTTAAAAATTGAGGAAACAGGAACCAAACAACATAGAAAAATGAGCAAAATTCATGAATAGACAATTTACCTAAAAAAAGATAAAAACAGTTACTTATAAGAAGTTATTCAACTCATAGAAAGATAAATGCAAATTAAAACCACACTGAAATACCACTTATCAACTATCAAATTAGCAAAAATTTTAAAACTTGGCACCACACTGTGGTGGCAAGGGCTGGGGAGAAATAGGCACTCTCGTGCATTGCTGATAGGAATGCAAGATGGTACAGCCTTATAGAGGGGACTTCGGCAGTACTTAACAAAACTGCATATGCATTTACCTCTTGTTCCAGAAATTCACTTCTAGGAACTTACACTGAAAATACACCTGCAACAATATAAAGTTACATATGCACAAGTTTATTCATTGCAGCATTATTTGTAATTGCAAAATATTGGAAACAACCTGAATGCTCACACATAGGAGATGTGTTGAATAAACTAAATTATATCCACACAATGGAGCACTGTGCAGTGCTAAAAGAAAACGGGGGTGAACTCTATGAAACGACAAGGAGAAATTTCCAGGACATATTTTGTAAGTGAAAAAAAGGAGACTGCAAAAGACTAAAGTATTATACCTTTTGTGAGGGAAGAGGAAACAAGAAAATTCTATATACTTCCTTACTTCATTGCAAAAGGAAATTGGAAAAAAAAAGAAACCAGAAATTAAAGAGAAGGGTTATCTACAAGGCTGGGGGTGGGGGGAACGGGGGCTGGGGGGTGGAGGGAAGAGACAGGTGGATAAGGGAGTGATGCTTCACTGAGAGTAACTTTTGATATAGTTTGAAGTATAGAATCATGTTTATGTTTTAAGTACCTTTCTAAAAACATCAAGTCAAATCTCTGAAATAAACAGAAAAAAATGAACCTAAACATAATTGAAAAGAATAACACAACTAATGGTGAAGGGGGAGAGCAAGAAAACAAACCCAAGTAATTTTTTTGTTGTTTTTTATGTTTTTTATTGATTTCAGAGAGGAAAAGAGAGAGAGAGAGAGAGAGAAGGAGAGAGAAACATCAATGATGAGAGAATCATTGGTTGGCTGCCTCCTACACGCCCCCTACTGGGGGATTGAACCCACAACCCGGGCGTGTGCCCTTGACCGGAATCAAACCCAGGACTCTTCAGTCCGCAGGCCGACGCTAGCCCCTGAGCCAAACCAGCTAGGGCCCAAGTAATTTTTTAACACAGAACCTTGACTATGTACTTTCAATCTAAAGACAAAAAGAACTCTAAATAAATAATTCTACTTACAGACATGTTTTCTTGTGTGTGGTTTTGTTTTGTTTTTCATTGCTGTTGTTTCTGTTTTTTGTGTGGGGATTTTTTTTGCAGTGGTATGGGTTAGCCATTCTGAAACTACGTTCTGTGACAAATAGGATTGAGCAAATGAATAAATAAATTGAAATTGTGGGAGCCAGGTTTCTCACTGGGAGAAACAGCTGTTACAAATATGGAATGGGAGAAGCTTAGGATGAACCCTGTGGTGTAGGACTGGAATTAGAGATATGGGATAAACAGATAGGGGTGTGTGTGTGTGTGTGTGTGTGTGTGTGTGTGTGTGTTGTCTTAGATCTGTAAGCTGAAGGGGCCTAGAAGCAATGATACACCAGTAGCAATGAACACACCTACTACCCAGATCTTCTAAATACTATTCCTTATAATAATAATAACGAGGGTTCCTTGGAGAAATGGCTGACTCCAAGGTTGAGGCAAGAAGGACCTAGAATAGCTTGCTACAGAAAGTAAAGAAGTGCTCAAAAAATTATAGGAACAAATCAAAAAGCGTAGGAGCCAACTAGATGGAGCTCCCATTACCAAATCTGAGTACATGTCAGCATCAAAATAAATAGTGATAATAGTGACTTATAGCCCATTGAATAAAGTAAGAACCATGTGTGTATACGGATATAATTAAATAAGTGAATATATCACTGGGAGGTAAGAGAAAGAGCTTCCTTACAGAATTATGACAACTAATTAGTGTAGAAGGGATGTTGGACTTAGAAAAACCATTTTGATGCTTAAACTAATGGGTGATAGTTTGATAAGGAACAGGGTGTTTACATAGTTTAAAGTATCTTCCCACAAATTACTTAATCACAAGGGGGGAAGTGAGAACGTGCAGTGGGGAAGCCTGGAGGACACCACCTTACCATGGGGTCAAGGTCACCATCCTTTGACAATGTCACATCCCTTCCAATACAGTGTTCTGACAAGGACACAGCACCACTTCTGTGGGATACGAGCTAAAAATGCATGATGTGAATCCTGTCATGAGGAAACATTATACAAACTGAAATTGGGGGTAATATACAAAATAACTGACCTGTACTCTTCAAAAATGGTGAGGCTGTGAAAGACAAAAGCTGAGGAAATATTTCAAATTAAAGAAGACTGGAGAGAGACGTGACTCCTAAATGCAATGTGTGAACCTGGACCAGATCCTGGACCAGGAAAAAAAAAATAGCTATAAAGACAATTGGCAAAATTTGAATTTGGACTGTGGATTGGATGACAGCACTTTGTCAATGTTAAATTTCCCAGTTTTGATCACTGTACTGTAATAAACATTCTACAAAATGTCCTTGTTCTTATAAAATATACACTGATGTATTTAGGGATAAAGGGATCTAATGCCTACTTACTCTAAAATGATTCAGACATATTTATACTTGGAAAGAGAGAACAAATGTTCATGCCAGTGGGGCAAAATGCTAACTCTTGGCGAATCTGGATGAAGGCTATTTTGTACCATTGCAACTTTTCATGCATTTAAACATATCAAAATGAAAAGTTACAAAAGAACCTTTTTTTACCAGTGGAATATTTTCTTAAATGAAATCCCACCTGGAAGCTTGATGTGTCCAACATAAAAACTCAGAGTTATTCTGAATGAAACAGGAACAGCAGATCCAGAGATCTGCACTCTCAGACCCCCTCCCGCCCTCCAGAGCAACACCTGAAGGCACGACCACAGACGCTGGGCTGTGCACTGCCAATCCCTCTCCACAGGAGCCTGGATGTGCCAGGCCACACCTCTGGCTTTGTCCCTGTCTGGATTCTCGTTCTCGTCATCTCTGCTCTCCGACTTCCTCTGGCCTATGCTCTCCGTGCTTACCTGGCCTTTTCCTAATATTTATGCACATATGCCAATTGCTGAGAATTCTCAGTCTGTCTGCTACTGCCTCCTCTCCATGATGCTCAAAAATGGTCTTCCCTGCCCAGTCGGAGTGTCTTAGTTGGCTGAGCATCATCCTGTGCACCAAAAGGTTGCCGGTGTGATTCCTGGTCACAGCACACGCTCTCTCTAAGCATGTCCTCGGGCGAGATTCTAAGAAAACAAATGTTCTTCCCCAACCCCGCAGAGCTCACAGTTGCTATTCTATTTCCATTTCTGCTTCCAGCTGCAGCTGCCCGTACCTGTACCAAGTAGACACTTCCTGGGGAGGTGAGTGCTCTCCTTGCCCTATAAAATACCTGCTGGAGGGGACCTCATTGGCATTAGGCAGGGAAAACTTACTTGTATGCATTCCCTGTGGCTGCCGTAACAAATTACCACGAAAGTGGTGGCTTAAAGCAGCACCAATTTATTCTTTTTCAGTTCTGGTTGTCAGAACTCCAAAATCAGCTTCACTGGACTGGAATCGAGGTGCAGCCAGTCCTGGATCCTCCTAGAGGCTTTGCAAGGAGAATCCATTTCCTTTCCTTCTTCAGCTGCTCGTTTCTGCCTGAATTCCTTGGCTGTGGCTCCTTCCTCCATTTTCAAAGGGCATCATACCTGCTCCATCATCACCTCGCCTTCTGCTCTTCTGAGTCATCTCCCTCGGCATCCCTCCCCTAAGGACACTTGTGATTACATTTAGGGCCCATCCAGAAGATCCAGGACATTCTCCCCATCGCAAGAGCCTTAACTTGGTCACATCTGCAAAGTCCCTTTGCCTTGTAAAGTCACATTCACGGGTCCTGAGGGTTGGAACCTGGGTGTCTCCCAAGGCCATTATTCAGCCTGTCACAAATGGATTACTGTCCAACAGCCTTTCCCTATTATAATACCCCCAGTCTTTAGGATCATTTGCTGGCTTTTACCTAATTGTCCCCCCGCCCCCCCCCAAGAGATTCAAGTTCAAAACTGTTCATTTACAATAATAGACACCACCTTCCTTTTGCAGCTCTGCTCCATCATGGACCCTAACTGTAGGTAAAGTTACAGAGCTGTGTCTGTCTACACAGCTCTTCCTACACCACCCCTTTACCAGCTGAAGTGATGAATTGCCTTGGTCTTGTACAGCCCTAGCCTGGGATACAAGCTCCTGGAAGCAACAGAAAAAGGATTGAGCTAGAAGATCTCTGCTAATTTTCCAAGACTATGGCTGGGGTGGGCTGAGGTCTCCCCGGGAGCTCTCATCAACAACCACACACATAAATCAAGAAGGAACTGAGCCACAGTGCTCCCGAAGAATGAAAAGGGAAAAAGAACCCTGGCTCATGTTTGGGCTGATTCTAAAATATATGGGAATGAAAGCCTTTGGGGTGATGAATTTTCTTTTAATGCTGTCACATCTGTAGTCCTGGAGGTTTAACCTCTGATTTTGGGCTGTAAAACCAACATTATTTCTGCAAACTTGACACCAGATGCTGCCAGGGAGATGTAGCTGAAGGGATAAAAATCTATGTAACAGATTTAGTGAAGCAAATACAAACTAATTAACAATTTTGGAATTGGGATTAAACACTAATTCTTTTAAACTATAAAAATTGAGATGAACAAAAGGGGGAAAAAATGTGCTCCCTCTGAATAACTCACAGGAGCCATCTGTTTGCTATTGAGAAAATGGCCCAATTGATAGATTTTGAACAAAGCCCTACATATTTTTATCTGGATTTGAATGCACTGTGGACGACTAACCCAGAAAGAAGGCACATTACTTCCCGGCTAATATGGCTATCTGAGCTTCCTTGAAGCTCCAGAAAACAAGCTATTTTTGTACTGACTCAGAAATAAGGAAACAAAAAATGAAATGGTATCTTTATAAATTTATTTATGTGTTTTCAGCTATGAGAAGGAATGATGGCCTGAGCCTGTGCAGTAGCCACTGGCAGGACACAGCGTTTTTGCTGTGTCTTCAGTGTCATCGCCAGTGAGCGTAGATGGACCTCAGCTGCCACCATTTTGAGACTTTCCAAACTAAATGAAGTCCAACCTATGAAACCGTGGGTCCTCTCATCTTCCCACCTCGACACTCATGCCCTCAATATGCAGTCGATTCTAGAACACAGGCTCTAGAATTCATTCCACCCTAATCAGAATTGGATGATGGGGAGAATTCTGTTTGCTCTGGTTTCAAATTCAGTTGATTTGGCATCAAATCAGTCTATTAATCCCACTCTGAGCAGCTCCTGAAAAGACCTCAGGTCTGTTATAAGCAGCTTGAGGGTGGAGAGAATTTGGTATCCCTTGTGCCTAACCCAAATATCTGTGTGCATATATACACATATATACATTATATATACATATATGTTCAATTAATGATGATGATGATGATGATATTACAACTTATTGAGTACCTATTATGTGCCAGACACTGTGCTATCTCACTTAATCCTCTCAACAACATCTATACTTATAATAGGGTAATATGCAAATTGGTCAGGACGCCATCACATAATGACCGATCAGCAGGAGAGTGGAGCAGTGAGCTACGTGATGGAGAGCTATGAGTGGTGGTGGATGGGGCGACCAACTGAGGCAAGCAGCAGCAAGCTACTCACACATGGATTCGTGTACAGGGCCACTAGTTATAAAATAGATATTATTATGATCCCTATTTTACAGATAAGAAAACTAAGTCCTAGGAAGATCAAGCAATTTGTTAAAGGTCATATAGCTCATAAGTGGCAAGACAAAGTTAAAAAACTCAGGCCTATCTGACTCTAGAACTGACCTCCTAGCACCACACATACCCTACTGTGTGTACATGATCATTCATTCATTCACTCAGAGCCCACTTCATCCTAAAATATATTTGAAATTACTACGTCCACGTGTAGACTTTTGTTTAAATCCACATGTAGACTTCCATACTCTGAGCTAGTCAGTCAGTTGATCCACAAGGTACTTATATTGATTATTTTTAGATTTTCATTGAGAGAAAAAGACAAAATTTTTTTAAAAAGTCAAAAACTCATGAACCCAGAGAAATTTCTACATCCACATGTAGACTTGTGTTTACATCCATGTGTAGACTTCCTTACTCTGAAGACCTTTTACAACCAGACCTATGCAGTATAGAAATATAACCTGAGCCCAGTTGGCAAGGGTCAGTGGTTGAGCATTGACCTATGAACCAGGAGGTCACGGTTCAATTCCCAGTCAGGGCACATGCCTGGGTTACAGGCTCAATCCCCAGTGTGGGACATTCAGCAGGCAGCTGATCAATGATCCTCTCTCATCATTGATGTTTCTATTTCTCTCTCCCTCTCCCTTCCTTTCTGAAATCAATAAAAATATATTATAAAAATATATATATAACCTGTACAACTCAATTGAGAGTATTGAGTTTCAGGGAAAATAAGAATGGAAAGGTCAAATTATTAAGTGCATTGCCAGTTCAAATAAGGTTGGTAGCAGCACTTGGGAAGGAGGTAGAATTGTTCCTTGAGATTTGGTGCTTGGATTCCTGGGGCAGGTGGGGTTATGGGCAACTGGCTCCAGAAAGCAAGACACCGCCTGTCCTGGGCTATGATAACCACTGAGACCGGCCAAAGACCATGCAGGGCAAGCTGCAGGTCAATCAAGCCTATCACCAGGACTTTAGGGATAAGCCCTATGGATCAGATGTTATGCAGCCTCAGTTTCCTCCAGGAGTCTGAAAACAACTTGTTTTAGAATGCTTTACTGGGTTTGGGGGATACCACCGCCTGCCGCAGAACAGACCATAGTCTTTTTACTGCCCATTTTGTAAAAGGCAACCAAGCTCATGGGTTCCTGTACAAGCTATGGAGATTAGCTTGTATTGTCTTTGTGGAGCTATTTGTATTTTACCAATTTGTAAAAGTTTACCTGAATGTTGTTTATATTTAAGTTTATACATTTGGTTTGGTTTTAAGGAGATTAGACTTGGATTAATAACTGCACATATATAAATTAACTAAGATAATAAAATAACTTGTCATCATTTTTCCTTTAAAGGATAGATATAGATAGATATAGATATAGATATAGATATAGATATAGATATAGATATAGATATATCATATGTAACATATATATAATTTAAGCTTAAAGCACTATTATTTTCTATAACACCATCAATTTCTCTAATACAGTGGTTGTTTGCCCCTTATTAGCTAATGTGGCAAATATTCTTATTGATCAAACTAACTTCTTTAGTGCTTTTTTTAATGGCCTCTTTGTTCATAATCCTTTTCCTTGAAGAATGCTGAAAGGACCAGTAGCTTGAGTGAAAAAAAACTGTCTATCTGACCACACTAACTGTTCTAAACAGGAGCAGAAGGTTCTGGAAGTTCCTTGAGGCAAGTCCTCAAGAGCTAACATTTGGTCAGAGGGACAATGCAGAAGCCAGCACCAGATCTGGGTAAGAGTTAGATCCACCCAGGCAGCAGGATAGCACTAATGCTCATCCACAGGATTTCTTCATCCCCTCCCGCTCCCACCACTGAAGCCAGGACTAGCTCCAGATCCTGGAGGAAGGAGGCTGGGGAGGACTGAGCCTGAAGTTGAAATCCATTTACTCCAGTTGTGAGTGGTCAGGGCTGGGAGGCAGGAGCCAGATTAGTGAACTCACAAATCGATTGCTGGCCACAGAGAAAACAAATTACTTTAGACATAATTAACTGTACACAATGAAACACCGAGGCCATCCCAATAAAATATCGCGTTACTTCAGACTTGAGTTACAATAAAGAAGGAAAGCAAGGACCCATGAGAAAAAAAATTGTTGAAACGTTAAGGTCTTGCCCTTAAGTCCCATCCATGACCCCTTAACTATGGCCAGGCTATGGATGGACTGTGATGGGATTTGGGGAGGGGGTGCTACTAGAGAGGAGATGACAATCAATGTCAACAATGCCTGCTCTGGGACACTGCCCAGGGCTGCTCCTGCTCACCCTGAAGCAAATACAAAGTCTAAGGAAATGATATGATTGGAAAAGATAGACAAGCTCTAAGACCCAGACACACTTTATATATTAAATGCATATGAATATTTTTTAATCCCACAAAGAAAGATGCTTTCCACCATTTTTCATGAAATAAACAACCCCTTTTTGGTCAACCTTTCATTGGTGTTACTAAAGACATGGATATAGAAAAAGAGTACTTCTCTATCATAAGGAGAACAATAGCGCAAAGGTGATGCAAGAGGTAATGGACAGATGATTTAAAGTGAAGAGGCGATTGGGAATGGTGGGGACTGTGCCGAACTGGAGAGCACTTACCAGTGTTCTGTCTGAAGGCAGCAGACCCGACTCAGGCCTGCTGAGCTCCTGTGTGCTTTGCTAAGGCAAATGTCAGTGCTGCTCAGCATTAATCCCAGGAGCCTAGAAGGGAAATGGAGGATGACTGCTAAAGGGCCATCCATCCTTCAGACGTGGGACAAACACTTACCAATGTGATCGGCTTGCTGCAGGGCGTTTTTTCTATAATACATTTATCAATTAACAACCTGTAACAGATAATAGAGGTAAATTCCCGATGCAGAACACCATTATGTGTTCAGCCACATATAATGAGGCCATTCCCACATCTTGGCCAATAGCCCACACTAACACAGCTCTGCTGATGTGGGTATAACAAATTCTATTAAATGAAAAACCCAACATAATGGCAACTATTAATACCTTCTACTATTAATAGGGAGCATTAATCTTAGGTAATAGAATCTGTTCCCGTTATCAGGCACTTCATTTCATAGCTCTTCTTCAGTTTCTTTAAATGTCCTTCACCACACCTGACCACATCTCCTGGACACCTTCCAATTTGTCATTACTACTAAGGTGGGGGTCAGAAGGCCAACAATGTACAATACGGCACAGAACATGTAGCCCCCCCCCCCAAAAGGGGAATGAATACAAGAGACATCCTTTTAATCTAGCACACTCCTACTCATCTTTCAGATCTCAGTTTAGGTGCCACTTCCATTAGGAAGCCTTCCCTGCTTATCTCCTTTACCTCAACAACAAGAACTGGGTTGAGAGCCCTCTATCAAGGTCCCCAGCACTGTTGGTTTGTCCGTATCTACTATTACCATCTGTGGGGTCCTTCCAGGCAGGGCCCTGGCATCTCCCAGACCAAAGCATAGAAAACATTCAACAAATGAACAAATGATTGAGTGGATTATTAGATGGATGAGTGGACAAATGGATGAAAGGATGGATGGATGGATGGATGGATGGATGGACGGATGGACCAACGAATGCTGTCTGCCTTCTAAGAGGTCTGCACAAGGGAAGGAATATTCTCCAATGATATTTAAATAGAGATCTCACCACAAGATGGCGCTCATAATTTTTCTAATTTTTGGTTTCCATGGAAAATTTCAAATTTTAAGCTACCTTAGAATCATTTTTCAGTTACTGGAACTTGTTTCCCATACTGTCTGTATTTCATGTCCCATCACATTTCACACAATTACAAACATGTCCTTTGCCCTGGGACATCAAGACCCAACCCTGTGGAATTTTCTTGGACACTGGGCGGGCTGCTCTGTGGCTAGTCCGATTGCTACAGAATACGAGGAACAATGCCAGTCCCTAGACAGCTCAGGAAATGAAGGCATTGTTCTTCCACCACCCCATCTCCAAAAGCAAAGAGTCAGCAGAAAAATGAAACCTTGGCTTGAAATAGCCATTAACCTTTGGAACCATGAATTTTGCCTTAATAAAATAATAGCTTCTTACAGTATACAGTGCTTTATGCCAAACAAAGCAATTTCACATCACAATAACTGTTCTTGAGCTCCTAAAAACCATGCCAGGCACTTTAGATGTGTTATCCCCCTTTAGCCCTCATACCAACCTTCTGAGTTAGGTCTTAATACTTCCCATTCTACAGATAATAAAATGGGGATTCAGAGAAGGGTTGTAATTTGCCAAAATCATATGGGTGGTGACAGAGCTATAGTTGGGATCCAGATTTGTCTCTACTCTATATTAATGTGCCTTCTTTTATTCCCTGGGATACAGTCCATTTCAATATCAAAGACAGGGTATTAAGCAATGAGGGGGAAGAGGGTTGCCATGTATAAGACCCTGCTGTGTGCCTGTTATCTTCCTGTATTCGTGTGCACACACACACACACACACACCTCAAAGAAGCTCTGTACAGAGTAACATTTACTGTTTTCAAGTACCCACAACATGCCCAGCACACCATCAAGTGCTTTCTCTTACATCATTACATTTCATCTCTAGCTACTTCTATGAGGAAGATATTATCCCCATTTTACAGATGAGGAAATTTTATGTCACAGAGGACCCATGCCACAGCTAAGATTCAAAGTCAGTTCCATCTGACTTCAAAGTTCTGTGTCACCATATGAGGTTGCCAAAGGCCACATGACTAAAGGTAACCTGGGAATTCTGGGCAGGATTCCCGGAGCTGCCTCTTTATCTGCTCTTATCAAACTTACCCACATTTCCCAAAGGTTCCTCTGGGCCTTTGCATTTTTCTGTTTCTCTGAGGAAATGCCCTTCCATACAGAGTCTGCCTGAAAAGCTCCTACTCACCTTTCAAGACCCAGCTCAAACGTCATTTCTGCCACAATGCCTCCTCGGATGACCGTCTCACTAGCCAAACACATGTATCCCCATAGCATATCCATTGTCCTTCCTCTAAGTCACACACACACAACCATCTTGTGTTTCCTCAGCGAATAATACATGTCCTATTGCGTGGTGTCCAGGAATGTGAAGGGTCTGAGATTTCAACTACCTGCCAGCTAACAAGTAGGCCTGCCACAGTTTCCTGATGCTGGCAGAAGACACAGATTCTGTCCCCACTCTCCATCTCCAGCACCTTTAACAGAGACCTGCGCTGTGGATCCATCACAGGTTGCTGAATACCTGAAAGAATGAGTTCAAAGTCCAAATCTTTTTCTTTTTTTATTAATTTCACAGATGAAGGAAGAGGGGGAGAGAGATAGAAACATCAATGATGAGAGAGAATCATTGATCAGCTGCCTCCTACACACTCCACACAGGATTTAGCCTGCAACCCCGCATGTGCCCTGACTGGACCCTGACTGGGAATCGAACCGTGACCTCCTGATTCACAGGTTGATGCTCAACCACTAAGTTATGCCAGCCAGGCCTCCTGTATGTTTTTTTTTTTACCAAAACACATAGCATTTACTCTATGCCAAGCACTAGCGTGAGGAACTCTATGTATATTCACTGTGTTCATCTTCATAGCCTTGGTGACTGCCACTGTTCTGGAGCAATAGACAACTGAAACAGGCTTGGTTCCCTGTGAGACAGGTTTTGGTTCCGTATCAGCCCAAAGTACATGTCCCTAACCACTGCACAAGCTGTCTCTCCATTTAAGTTCATAAAATAAAACCAACTATATAATCCCAATCATATGCCAGGTTTTCAAGTCACAATAGCCTGTTCATGATGCCTGTGTGTTTTAAAAATGTGCTAATGCTTTACCGTGTTGTTCATTCTGCTTAGCATGAATCAGAGGTAACTCTAGGATTGCAGCCCTTTCAGCTCTTCCAAAGTATACATACAAACAGGCTGACATGAAGCCTGGGAAAGCCGCTAATGTCCACAGCAAAACAAATATGAAGACACGTGAGAGCCCACTCTTCAGCCGCCATACCTTGACTGGTGGTGAGGAGAGTCTGAACAGCAAACTGCTGTCAGTCAATCTGTAGCTTTGCAGGCTGGGAGTGCAGCTATTCCACAGCGCCTTATTTAAAGCACATTCTTGGGGAAAGATGCACGCCTGATAAATAAATCTCTGTAGCAGGGCTCAGCAAACTAGGGCCTGTGAGTCAAATCCACTGGCCACCTGTTTTTAAATAAAGCTTTATTAGAACGCAGCCAACCTACTCACTTGTATACTGCCTATGGCTGTGTCCATGCTACAACACCAGAATTGAGTAGTTGTGAGAAACTAGGTTGCCCTTTAAAGAACAGAATTTGTCAAATTCTGCACTAGATAAGTGACATTTAGCTCTCTTTTTCACATTCTAAATACCTCTCAAATCATTTCACATTTCCTTTCATTATTGTTTTTAAATTTTTAATTATGAGATATTTCAAACATACATGAAATTGACTAAGTAGTAAATAACTCACATACCACTGAGATTAAGCAGATGTTGCCATCTTACCACATTTGTTTCCGTTTGACTTTGAAATGAGAGAAAAAAAAAAAAAGTACAAACACAGCTGAAGCACTCCTATCTCTTTCCCGTCCCTCCATCCCAGCCTTTACCATTATCTTGAAGTTGGGGGTTCTTTTCCTATTCACGTTTTTGTACTGTTACTACAACTTATGCAATTTCTCTATCCCTAGCAGTGCTGTCACAAACAACTTTGTACACATCTCCTTGCGTACAAGCGTCTGAATTCCTCTAGGTGTGTTCCTAGGAGTGTAAAAGCTGGTCAAGGGGCCTAGGTGTGAGTCATCCTCCTCTGCCCACTCTTTCAGATGTCACTCTGCACCTTTTCTTTCCTGCTGTGGACTCCAGGAAGCTGAGTTATGTGGGCTAATCATCAGGCTTCCTTGTCTTCTGCTTCCCATTGTGTTTGGCCCATGAAGAGGACCCAAGGGAAATTGGAAGAGGGAGGAATTCAAGGTCAGGGTGTTCATTTTCCCAGACCCCTCCCTGTGGGATTGCAGCAGGCTGAATAGGCCCCTCCATTAAAGGTCACAGGAGCCTTCGCCTCACAGCCACCTCGGTCTTCAGTTTCCAGTAACTGCAGTCAGCTTCCTCCCTCAGGTCTAGGGGTGGCAACAGCCCACTAACACTTGTCCCTAGGGGTTACCCTATTCCTTGTGCCTTTGCTGCTCCTTGTCCATAATTTTCTAAATAGTGCCATTATTACACTTTCCTCAGATTACCAAATTTGAGTGTTCCAGCTGCTTCCAGCCAGAACACTGGCTGATACAATGCACATCTTCAGTTTTACAGTCTATAAATTCTATTTACAGTCTATTAATCCAAAGTCACTGAATTAATCTGCACTCTCACCGATTTGTGCATGAGTTCCTACTTCTTCAAATTCTCTCCACAACCTGAGGTGATCTGCTCTATAATGTTGGCCGGTGAGGATGAGCATGAGCATCTTTCTGTATGTTTATTGGTCATTTGGGTTCCTCCATCTGTAGTTGCCTGCTAATATTCTTTTCCTGATTTTCTGGCTTTTTTCTTTTTACTGATTTAAATAGGTCCTTTTAAAAAAAAGATTAAGTGAATAGGTCCTTTAGATATACTGAATGCTAATTTTCCTTGGACTGAAATGAGCCTTCTTTCAACTTGAGTCTTGTCACGTTATTTAATTTATGGTGTGGCTTTCCACTTTAAGGTGGTCTACACTGTCAATCTTTTTCTGGTTTTGCTTTGTATAACTTAAGAAATTCCTTCTTAATCATAAAGCCATAAAAATATTTCATCATATATTCTTCCAGAATGTTTATAGTTTTGCTTTTCCATTTATATCTTTAGCCTTCCTGGAATATATATTTGCATTTGGTGAAAGGTGGGGTGTCATTTTATTTTTCTATAAAAAGAAGTAATTAGTTTATTGATGGTCCCTTCTATTGTCACCAACTTATAATGCCACATATGCTATACTCACGACTCCATGTGCATACAAGGCTGTTTCTGAGCTCTCCTATTGGTCTGTTTTCCATCCCTCTGTTGGTAATGCACAGTTTTTATAAAAAGTCTGGCTATCTGATGGAGAAGCATCATATCACCTCCTCCCAAACCTGCTTCTTCTTCAAAGTTATCTTAGGTCTGCTCTCCCAGGTGTATTTCAGGGTTTTGGTACTTTGCCTCTAATCATGATCATTTTTTTCTATTTGTAATTTTCTAATAAATTTAATAATAAGAGACAATATGTTGATACTATAAATTCCATACAATACATTATATAAAAATAAATGATGTATAAATTTATAGAATTTTTCTGCATTAAAAAATCATATGACTTTACATTTGTTAGTGAGGTATATTACACCAACATATTCTTTAATATTGAGCTGTCATTCAATTCCAGGAGTAAGTCCTTCTTAGGTGTAATATTTTTCTTAATGCAACTGGTTTACCTAGGATTTTTGCACCCATGTTAATATTATTACCCTATATTCTATTTCTTATCCTTATCCATTTTTATTAAAGAGCTAAGAAGAGTAGCTTTTTCTCTTTTCTCTGTGGTTCTAGTCCTTCCTTCCCCCTCCCCTCTCCAGAAGCAGGCAGAAGATAATCAGGTTGGGTGTTCTCTTTTTATATTATCTGAATTAGTTTAAGAGGGATTATCTGATTTTTTTTAAGGTTTCCTAGCACTCTCCTATAAAAACATCTTTGCCTAGTAGCTTTCAAATTAGATTATTACTTATTGGTCTAGTTCATTTAATAGTTGTAGATCTAGTCAAGTGTCCTGATTCTTGTTGAGTCATTTTTTGTGTGATACATTTTTCGAAGTAATTACCTATTTTACCAGTTTTCCAATGCATTGTGGGAGGAGCTGCTCTGCGAGGCAGCATAATGACCTTGCACATTTCCACAGAGGTCACGTAAGCAAGGCTTCTCCACTATCTGACCCACATCTGTACGGAACACCCTGTCATCCTCCAGGCACATGGTTATAATTGGAGTGTCTTATGAGGAACTGTCACATGCTGTTTGCTATCCACCTCTCAATCTTGCAAAACAACCCCTATTTTGGAAGAGGTTGCCATGAGACAACAACATTTTGCTAAATGAATGAAACTCACACCCCCAACACCAAACCCAGTAAGCTTCCGTCTGTCCCACTGCCTCCTGGCATCACAGGAAGACTGAGCCCACCTGGAGTAGCTCCACACCAAGTGCTCCTGGGCCCATGTTTCTCCTCCAAGGTCAGGGTCTAGTTGAGGCCCTGGGTAGCAGAGGCTAAAGCCATATTCATGGTCGGGTCCCTCTCTAGACTTGGTACAATATCTGGCACAGGGCCGGGCACATCTCAGGTGCTCAGAAAGCCTGAGCAATTGAAATGGATTGGTCTTTTGATTTGAGAAGCCTCAGACACAGAACAGTGCTGACTCAGGGGATCAGAGCTCCCGCAATGACTCACACATTAGGACCTCTTTAATGGGGGATTATGAAAATGTACTGCCTGGAGCGGGCTTAATTAAGAACAACCTGGTCTTGACTGCAGCCTCTGAGCAGACTCTTCTTTTCGTCCTCCCGTCTCCTCTTCTCCTCGACATCTGGAGGCAGAATCCGACTGCCTCTGACAAGGCTCTCCCTCTCCCAGTAACACTGCTGACAGTCTTGGTTTGGAAACAGTTGAGCTAGTTGGGGATGGCAGCCCTTTGGCCAGCATGAGGCTCCCTAATAGGCAACCTAAATCAGTGAGTAATAGAGATGTCGCTGCACCTATGCGGCCCTCGCTCTCGGGAAAGGCTGGGCTAAGGTTGGAAATGGGCAGAAGATCATCAGGTTGGATGTTCTTCCCAGGACCCACTCGCCCCACCTGTCTCTCCACGTTAGCTTATCCCAGGCAGAGAACAGAGATGGGTTCCCTCTCCCGCACCACCTCTCAGCTCCAGTCCCCAATGGAAGGCAGGCAGGGCCTGAGCCCCAAGGGGAGGAAGGGAGCAGCCATTCTCTCTATATAGGAAAGAATATCTTATGTCTAGGCTCAGGGGCCACAAAAGAGGACTGGGCTCCTGGAAGGTCTGTCTTCCCAAGATAAGATTCTGAACCCTAGCCAGAGCCAGACACCACCTGGCAGCTTCCTGGCAGCCACAGTCCCCCACTCACTGTCACTGGATTTTCCGTCACCATGCTCGGGCCATTTGTCACATCTTCATTCAGCAAACATTTACCACTGTGTGTGAGGTCTTGATGCTCTGTGGTTCCAGCCCTTCCTTCTCCCTCCCCTCTCCATACACAAGCTTGTGCACGCACACACACACACACAGTTTATGAAAATAATAAGAGTTTTCAAGGAAACTTTACCATTAGGCATGACTCATCTTTTAGTTGGTGGATTTAGTTTCTCTGGTCCCCAGCTTCTCCAGGGAGTAATTAATAAAGGGTAAACAAATATTTAAGTCACATGGGAGCTCACTATTTAAAAGCTCAGGGGTGAGTTTCTTGTAATAATATGACCACTCCTTAAAACATCTGTGAGCAAAACTTCCTTAAGCAGGGGCAGGATTGGGTAGAACTCCCATTTGAATGAACAGAGCCATTAACTTTGACCCGGCAGGACAAGATGGGGAGTACTGTGCACCCACTGTCCTTGATATATATATATATTCAGCTGCCCGACTGTTCACAGGGGAATGGGAAAGCCTAATCCCAGAAAACAGATCCTCCTAACCTGGGCCCCTGGCTCTGCTTCTCCTACCTAACCCTTTCCCATGGCTTCCTATTTCCCAGATCAGAAATCCTAGAGTGTGTTTCCTGGCCCAGCAGCATCAGCATCACTTGAAACATATTAGAAATGCAAATCCACAGGCCTTACCCCAAACCTACTAAGTCAGAAACCCTCCAGGTGGGGCCTAGCAATCTCTGTTTTAACAAACCCTCCAGGTGATTATGAAGCACAGAGTTTGAGAACCACCGCCTCAGATAGAGGTGAACCCTCAGTGGTTCTCAACCTTCCTAATGCCAAGACCCTTTAATACAGTTCCTCATGTTGTGGTGACCCCCAACCATAAAATTATTTTTGTTGCTACTTCATAACTGTAATTTTGCTTCTGTTATGAATCGTAATGTAAATATCTGATATGCAGGATGTATTTTCTGATGGTCGCGACCCACAGGTTGAGAACCGCTGCTTAGAGCAAGATCTGCAAGGCCCTCCACAGAGACACTGATGGCCCATAGTAGTCTTTGTGCAAATTACAATAGGCAGTGGTTCTCAACCTTCCTAATGCCGCGACCCTTTAATACAGTTCCTCATGTTGTGGTGACCCCCAATTTCATTGTTACAAGTTGAACTTAATTAAAGTATAGTGATTAATCACAAGAACAATATGTAATTCTATATGTGTTTTCCGATGGTCTTAGGCGACCCCTGTGAAAGGGTCGTTCGACCCCCAAAGGTGTCATGACCCACAGGTTGAGAACCGCTGCAATAGAGCTTTTTCTGGAAGGATGTAGCTGCCAGCACATGCTTGCTCTGTGAAGCCAGAGCTCTAACTCAGCACCCGCCCCCACCTCAGCCAGGTGCCCTTGTAAAGCAAACAGCCTGCACAGTCATACTTGGACACCCTGACCCCACAACCAGACCCTCCCCCAGCCTATATCCCACCTTTTGCCTCCTTATCCCTATGTTCCAGCCACTCAAAACACTTTACAATTCCCTGAGTACATCATGGTACTTCATGCTTCCTTCGTGCCTTTGCCCAAGCTGACCTCTCTAGCTGGAATGCTTGTCTCCCACTTTCCACCTAGAAAACTCCTACAACCTTCAAAACTCAGCTTAGTCATCTCTTCCAAGAAATATTTGCTGACTACAGAATCAGATTCCACTCCTCGAGGCTCCCTTATCGCGTTCCCGTTCCCCTCTGACACAGCCCTGGCCTTACTGCATTTTAATTGTTGGTTTCATTTTAATTGTTGGTCTCTGTCCTCCTCCAGGGCAGGGTCTGGATCTTATTCATCTTTGCATCCCAGTATCAGCACAGTACCTGACATATTCATATGATGACAAAATATTGAACGTCAATTCTGTGCCAGGCTCTCGGCACCCAGAGATACAGTGAAGGTCATGTCAGACAGATCAACCTCATGCAGCTAATTCATAATGAAGCGAATGGTACAAAGGGAAAAGGGAGAGACAGAAGAGGCAAGGCCCTTGCCCAAATGGTGGCAGCCAATTGCTTTTCGGAATGATTTAGGAGCTGCCTAGAGAGCCGGGTGCCTTTCTGCTCTGAGAGGATGAATTTCTGTCCTCTCCAGATTCACCTGTGAAGTCAAAAAAGCCAGTCCCAAGCAGAAAAAAACTCTCAGGGGGAGAGCTGCCCTCCCACGAAGCTGGGTTAAGCCCACGCCACTAAAGAGCCACCTTGTGGCCCAGAGTGTCCAGCGCCTTCCCACGGCAGCTGCAGCCAGGAGTGTGAACGGGGAAGAGATGGAATCAGGAGTCTTGATGCCTCTCCTTCTTGAAATTAAGGCCCGAATCAGTGTGTCCAGACTCAAATCAGGTTGGCATGCCCCCCCCCGCACCTCCACCCCCAGTTAGCACTTATCTAATGATAAGACATGAAGTGCACACTTCTGCTCACTGCAGGAATGCAATAATGGGGTTCCTTGTGGAAGCCATTTGACTCCTGGAATAACTTCTACACACAGTGAGCCATGGAAGGGCAAAGCAGGGGTTCAGGTTATATGCAGAAAACATGAACTTTCTCAAAGTAAAAGAAGAGGTTTGAAGGTGGAAGGGAGGTGAATCTGAAGAGGTTGCCACAGTCACCAGGGTGAGCAATGCACTAGGGCCGTGGTCAGCAAACTGCAGCTCGAAAACCACATGTGGCTCTTTGGCCCCGTGAGTGTGGCTCTTCCTAAGCCTTAGGAGTACCCTAATTAAGTTAATAACAATGTACCTACCTATATAGTTTAAGTTTAAAAAATTTGGCTCTCAAAAGAAATTTCAATCGTTGTACTGTTGATATTTGGCTCTGTTGACTAATGAGTTTGCCGACCACTGCTCTAGGGCAAGGCAATGGGAATGGAGACATCATTCTAGGCAGACAGAGTGCAAGAGGAATCAGGAGGGGAATGAAGGGGTCTCGCCTGGATTCTGAAGGTGCTGCAGAAATAGCTAGGGCAAACCCTCTGATAGATAGATGATAGATAGATGATAGATAGATAGATAGATAGATAGATAGATAGATAGATAGGTAGGTAGATAGGTGATAGACTTTATTAGCACTGTCCCAGCCTGAGCCCAGGTGTGTGTGCACACCCGTGTACATGCACACTCACACACTCACACACCCGGCTCCATCTCCTCTCACTGACATGGCTGTGCTATAAGAGCTTCTTCGTCGGATAGCTCAAACCAAGCTCAATCAGAGTCCCTCGCTGTGGTCCTAGCCTCTTCAATTTTTCACTGTAATGACAAATTGTGACCCTTTGTTCCTGGTATCTAAAAACCACTCCTGGGCAAGAAAGCAGATAGTGTGGCCAAAAGAAAGGAGATAAAAGAAGCTCAGGTGTGCTGAGAAAGGTGATTCTCACATCCTTACTAAAATTTGGAGTGGACACACAGAGACATCAACAGAGATCACAAATATATGTATACAGAGACACTCCATAATGGAACACACACACACACACACACACACACACACACACACGGTGGGGGACGGAGAGAGAGGCTTCCTCACTCATAGACTCCCACACCAACACAAAGAAAACAAAATTGCACCTGCAAAACCATCACACAATAAACAGATACTCTCTGACAAATGCACATATAGTCACTCCCTTAAAACAAGAGTTTTGAAATAATCATTCAGGAAATTAAAACAAAAAAAAATTGTCAATTATCTGGATTTTTTTTTTTTTTTTTTTTTTTTAGAAAAAGTGCATTGTTTCATTGAAACATTCTGCCTATGATTCTGAACCCTCTCTGGCTACGAAATACCTTGTATTTGCATCACACATTTTCGTTGTCAAAGAAAATTCACAAATTTTATCGCCTTAACACCTCACAGGGCTTTCTTTGTTGGTATGTTTTTCTAATTTCCACATGCATTTTGTGCTGGATACTGACTGTTAGCATTCAATACCATCCCAGCTCTCCTGAGCACCTCCTGTGTGGCCAGTTGCTGGAAACCAAAAGACTACATTTCCCAGATTCCCGTGCCAGCAGGGTGCTGGTTTTGATTCCACCCATAAGAGACATTCCTGCAAGATTTGGAAGGTGGGGGAGAAACAGGAGCCATTATTGCTCCGCAGACATCGGCAGGCAGGTGAGCTTCCTGGGCAGGTGCAGTCAGCAGGTTTTGCAGTGGCTTCCATACATCCCCCTGGGAATCATCCACATCAGTGCTTCAGGCAGCTCAGACCATTGGTAGTAGGTTCAGGTTTAGGAGGTTATTTTTATAACTAATATAAAGCTCTGATTTTATAAACATTTAAGCAAAAAATAAGGACACATTACTAGATCAGCTCCCAGAATTGATGAAGAAGGTAAAGAAGCAAGCAGTTTCAGGATCCCCAGGGGTTCCAGGAAGCAGACTCTAAGGTAAATATGGGCGGGGAGGAAGTTTGTTAGGGAGGGCAGTGGAAGGCAAGGAAGCGGGACTGGGGAGGAGAATTTGGGTGTGAGCTTGACAGAGGCCCCAGGCCACTTGGAGGGAGTGAATGAAGCGGGGTGATCCTTCGGTGCTGGGTGAGGATGCCAAGCCTCTATCCCTGCATGCTTTCCAGTTGTCCTGAGTTGAGGCATTGATAACCCACAGGGCAGCTCTCTTCAGCTGAGGCAACGCCTGTAGGAGACGGGCAGCTCAGGGCCTTCAGCCAGCAGCTCTTATGCTGCTTGAGGTAAACAGTGCTTCATTCCTATTAAGGACTGGAAGGGTGTAACTCCCTGTAAAATGTATATGCTGGAGCCCTAACCTCCGATGTGACTGTATTTGGAGACAGAGCCTGTGAGGAAGTCATTAAGGTCATAATAGGGCTGGTGCCTACTATGCAGAGGAAAAGACACAGAGTTCTCTCTCTCTCTCTCTCTCTCTCTCTCTCTCTCTCTCTCTCTCTCTGCCATGTGAGGACACAGGAAGAAGGCGGCTGTCTACAAGCCAAGAAGAGAGTCCTAAAGAGAACCCAATCATGCTGCCATCTTTTTTTTTTAATTCTCATTTATTTTAGAGAGAGGAAGGGAGAGGGAGAGAGAGGAGAGAGAAACAGCAATCGGTTGCCTCCTGCATATGGCCCATACAGGGGTCAAACCCACAACCTGGGCATGTGCCCTGACCAGGAATCGAATCCACCACCCTTCGGTGCACAGAATATGCTCCAACCAACTGAGCAACACTAGCCAGAGCCATGTTGACATCCTGATCTTGGACTTTGCAGTCTCCAGAACCGAGAAAATTAACTGTTGTTTAAGCCACTCAGACCATGGCTTTTATTTTTATGGCAGATCAAGCTGACTAATCTAACTTTTGCAGGAGAATGTGGACAGCACATGACAGGGTCAGGCACAGGAGCTGACTCAGGGATCTAGTTGCCTTCAGCTTATTCTCTCTCTCTCCTCTCCTCTCCTCTCCTCTCCTCTCCCCACCTCTACTCTTCTTCCCTAAGTTGTGAGAGAAAATATGACCACCTCCAGCCTCTCACCCTTCCAAAGCCATGATCCAAGAACGAAGAGAGCTCTCTCTCGGGCTCCAATTTGGAAAATTCCAGAAAAGGACTCTGGTTCCCCAGCCACACCATGTGCACCCTCCTGGACCAGTTCTGAGGCCAGGTACATGGGTACCAGGACTGACTTTGCCTTTGACTTCAGGCCATATTTATTATCCAACCAGGCCCCTAACTCATCCCAGCCCAGAGTTACAGCCTCTCTTTTCTCCCAGACACCCAACCTGTATGTTCAAGTCCAAGGCTCCTCGGTGAGCACTGCTGGGATGGAATTGAAACCCAATGGGGTATCTGGAAAGCAAGTGGCATATCTGGGAGTAATAAACTTCCAACTGCTTATTCATTTGGCACCCAGCGGGTAGCACAGATTCCTCTCGTCTCTCTTTCTTAAGAATCAATAAAAAGCTAGTGATGCATTTAACAGAGATCAGATAAATGCAATTAAGTACCTTTTTTCGACCTTTTATAGGACTGATGCTTTGGTTACATTCCTAAAAGTCACCCCAGGTAAATCTGGCCCATCATCTGGTAATTGCATTGCAAATTTTTAAAGCTGAGTATTGGTGTAACTAAGAAGAGGCGAATTTGATTGGCCAGGGGAGGTGCAAGCAACAAGGAAACAGTGGTAACTTTGGCTGAGCCTTGAAAGGCCATGACTAGGGTGAGGCAGGAAGAACCAGCGTGAACAAGGACGTGAAAGTAAGCAACATGGGGTGTTTGGGACTGGCAGGACCATGTAGGAGCTTGGAGATCCTTTTGGAAGTGTCAGAGCTGACTGGGGGCAGGATGAGGCTGGTCACAGCGGCCCCAGCACTGCCCCAGGCTATGGCTGAGGCCGGTCAGGGATTACCATCCCCGTATCACAGAGGAATAAGACTGGAGTTCCACTGGGTAACTGCCTGTCCAGGCCCTGGGCGCTTTCTGTTCCTATCAGAGCTGCCTTCAGCTGCCAAAGGAATCAAAGAATCCAGAGAGCCTGCAGGTTAGGCCTAAATACACCTTAAGAAACAACAGGAAGAGAGAGTGCAGGCCAGCTGCTCTGATGGGGACTCTCAGTAATAACAGGCTTTGGCTTCCTTAAAACAATCTTTCACACCCATTAAAAGCTGTGCCTCAGGATGCTGAAGCTGAACTAATATCACGGCCCAAATTACGCCCTTCTGCACCACGTGGCCTGGGGCCTTTTCGTGTCTCTGAGCCTCATTCATATTATGTGGGGTTCAACTGGCTGGTCTCTAAGGCCCATGGCTCCAACATCGCAGGATTCATGAGGAATGTGCGGGACCTTCAACACTGATGTTGGCATAATAATGCCATGCTACTCGCATCTCTCATCTCCAACCTACAAGATTAATGCCCACCAGGAAACTGCAGGCAGTAATTTATTCTGGATTTTCCCACCATGGGACTTGCTTTACATACATTGCTACATGAACTCTAATAAAACATTAAACAGATAAAAAAAGGTTTCTGTCAGCTTCCCAGCCCCCTCACATATGCTCCTCTTCCTGCCAGAAACCCTGGAGAGGGGACCTCCTTGGGACTACAGCTGTGATCAAGAGTAACTGCAGAGAGCCAGTCAGGAGGTTGGACACAAAACAACCAAGCCTCTAAAATAAAACGGAATGACAAAAGAATGAAATAAAGCAATCCTACATAATAAAATCCCAGTGACCAAAACAGTGGAACGACCAGAACAACCAGATACCAGAACACCACAGTCCCTCGCCCTGGCTGGCCCCACCCCCCAGGGAGCAGTTAGGGGTGATCATGCAGATTGGCAGAGTGGTTAGGGGCAATCAGGAAGGCAGGCAGAGGTGGTTAGGGGCAATCAGGCAGGCAGGTGAGCAGTTAGGAGCTAGTCGTCCTGGATTGCAAGAAGGATGTCTGACTGCCAGTTTAGGTCCACACAGATCGGGCCTAAACCAGCAGTCAGACATCCCCCAAAAGGTCCTGGATTGCGAGAGGGTGCAGGCCGGGCTTCGGTGATGCCCCCCCCCCCATTTTTCATGCACCGGGCCTCTATTCTATATATATAAAATGCTAATATGTTAAGTGTCCCTCTGACTATCCAAACGGTTGCTATGATGCGCACTGACCACCAGGGGACAGACACTCAACACAGGAGCTGCCATGATGCACACTGGACATTTACAAAGAAACGGCAGCATGGTCTGACACCCACAAAGTAGCACTCAGCTTTCCCCAAGTGAGACATAGGCCCCGCCACCACCCCAGAGCAACACCCCACCCCACCAAATTGCAGCCAACACTGCCAAGATCTCACGGTGCAAAATGAAGCCCACAGCCCACCCCTGCCCAGAAACAGTCGCTGTGGGCATCAGGTAATGATGTCACATAGCAATACCTGGCTTCCTCTCCCTAGTGACAATTAGCCTCCTTGGAGTTTCTTCAGCCCAGGAACATGACTTGCTTCATAGCCAGGTGCAAACATTTTACACTTTAACCCAGTGGTTCTCAACCTTCCTAATGCCGCAGCCCTTTAATACAGTTCCTCATGTTGTGGGGACCCCCAACCATAAAATTATTTTTGTTGCTACTTCATAACTGTAATTTTGCTACTGTTATGAATCGTAATGTCAATATCTGATATGCAGGATGTATTTTCATTGTTACAAATTGAACATTATTAAAGCATAGTGATTAATCACAAAAACAATATGTAATTATATATGTGTTTTCCGATGGTCTTAGGTGACCCCTGTGAAAGCGTTGTTCGACCCCCAAAGGGGTCACGACCCACAGGTTGAGAACCGCTGCTTTAACCAAATGTCTGTGAAGTGTTTTCCCGTGCCTCATCTCATTAGATCCTCACAGAAGTCCTGGAGTAGGTAGATAGGAGACTCGGTAGAATCCTATTTTCTTTTCATTAGCCAGAATACAGAGATTAAGTTTAGAAACTTGACCCGACTGAAAAGAAGTAAGAAATGGTGGACCTTGAAAATGACTGTGGGTTTTCTCACTGCGCAGAATATAGTCAAACACTGCTGCAGATAAATATTTCACCCTTTGTTCTCCCTGTGTAATCTACAATAATAATGTGCTTCATGTTGATATTTACTGCTGTGTTGCTGACAATTACCTGAAAGAGAAGTTGGGGTGCTTCACTGGGCTGGAAAAAGTTTAGCTAAATCAGAAAGCAGGTCTAATTAAGCAAGTTTATCTATATATATATAAAGCTCTCATCAGTGCCAATCACACGCATGTGTTTCCATCTGTCATTGTCGATCATGAATTCGGTTGACACTTCTATTATAGAGAAAGGGTAAATAGCAATATTAAAATATTTCTTCTAATTAATTTTCTTCAATGTGCACAAATTCGTGCATCAGGCGTCTAGTATGAAATAAAATAATAAAATGACCAAGCTGGATAGATGTCAGAGGGCCCTCTGCCCAAGAGAAGAGGGTGACATACTGGAGTATGCATCTGTCCAGCCCTACCCAGTTCACAACCTGGGGCAATGGGGGTCACCCTGGCGACACAGGAAGATGAAGTGGGGTCAGTGTTGACCATAGTCAGTGCTGGCGCCTGGTCTGCTGGGCTTGGCTCTGGGGGCTCAAGTGAGCACTGAGCTGACACTGAGTTTTGGGAACAGCCATTATCACTTCACATGGGAGAACAGCAAACCTCCACATATTCCCTATTACATCAGTCTCTGCAGTAGCACATAGAAATAGAAATAGCTAGGAACCCAGAAACACAGTAATGAAAACTCGGTAATCTGAAAGCTAAATTTGATCCCCTGAAGCAAGATTGGGAGAGTGGCATGTCTTTTCTGAAACAAGGAAATGACCAGCGTGGAGCTGTGCAGGTCATGGGCAAGCATGGGAAGCAGAAACGGTTTCACAGAATATGCAGAATCAGGACAAGGCAGGCAACTGGGGGACTGGATGCTACTCAAGTTGCTTGTATCCAACGAGGTCAACATCACCCCAGGGAGCGGAGTTGCAGTTAGTGCACAGCCCCCACCAGAATGGAGCCTCATATTGAGCGTGGCTGATGTAAGTACAATTACAATTAGGCTAAATATCGAGTAAACGAAACGCAGTGGGCTCACTTCTTAACTAATCTGTGTGTTGTCTTTACAACTTCCTAAGTGAAGGCTCCTTGTTGCTACCTTTAAGGCAGGCTGACTGAACGGTGAAGGCACAGGCGATGTGCACAGTAACCACCAGGACGCTCAGCAGAGACAGGTCAGGGAGCAGGTCCCTCTCCTCCCGCCACCAGGAAAAAAGAGACAATGCCTCTGCCTGCTCACGTGTGTGAGCCTCCCTTACCCTTCAACTCCTTCTCACTTAGTGAGAGGCAGACGCAAGAAGAAAATAAAACGTAGACCAGGGGTTAGTTTTCATCTGAAATAGGGACAGTAGAGTAGGCTCCATTGAGGAGGCGCATTTGAGTGGCAAAGGCTTAAGGGAGGGCCCTGGCTGGTGGGGCTCAGTTGGTTGGACATCGCCCCATGCATCGAGAGGTTGGATCGAGTCAGGCTCAATCCTGGAGGAGGGAGGTGGGGAGAGTGCAGGAGGCAGCCGATAGATGTTTCTCTCTCTTTCCCTCTCCCTCCCTCTCTCTAAAAAATCAATAACAATAAGAATTGAGGGAGGTAAGATTTTAAGCCATAGAAATATCTGAGCGAAGAGCATTTGGGACAAAGGCAATAAATACAGTAAAGGTTCTCATCAGAGACACAGCAAGGAGGCCAGCATGTCTGTACCAGAGAAAAGGAGAAACAACAGAAATGAGGTCAGAGAGGTGAGGGGGGTGGAGAGGCAGGTCACAGACGACCTAGTGGGCGTTCACTCTAAGCTCTTTAGATTCTATAAACTTGCTCCAAGGCCCCAAAGCTCTCAGCCACAGGTGGCCTTTGACATAACTGGTTCCGAGTAATAACTTCAGGATGGTGATCCCAGCCCAGCCTCTTCTGCCGGGTGGGGATTGTGGCACTGTCTCAGGAACGGCTGTGATGTGTCTCGGCACTGAGCCTGGCAGCCTAGACTCGGGCTCACAGTGTGGCCCTCACACAGACAGGCTGCATGCCAGACCGCTCCTGCCCTGCCCACCCCAGCAGGGCTGTCTCTCCCTCTAGCTCAGCCTGTTTCCTCAGGGCTGGGCACAAAGGGGATAGGAGGGAGGGCACTGGCTGTGTTCTGGGTGTAGATGCTTGTTTCCCAGCCTCCGCCATCACGGCTAATTGACCTTTATTGTTTTCTCCATCACATGGAAACCAAATTCAGCCCCGTTTCCCTCTGTGCCTCGGAAAAGTAAAAGTTCGCCTCGGCTTCTAACTGAACCATCATTATCTTGACAGTACGAGGCCCACAGGGCCTCTCCCCCTAGCCCATTGCCTCGCTCCTCTTTCCGACTTGGAAAAGAAAAATACGAATCAATGTAAGAAAGCCATTTACTCTCCATTTTACAGGCTGCACACCAAATAGTTTGTCAGGGTCTTTTAAAAGCAACTCTCCCCACCCACATTTTGCTCAGAAGGTTGCTTTGTCTTTTCCCGCAGCCATTGATTTCACATCTCGTTAGGATTGTTCTAAGCTCCTAAGGCATTAACAACAGATTTGCCAAAGTCTGTGAGCTGTAGCTCAGTGGACGGTGCTCACCTGGGCAGCCCATCGGGGCTCTGCTGCACTTATTTCACGCCAGGAGAACGGAGTCCCCAAGGATGGTGCTGGGCTGGAGAGCATTGGGGTTCTTACTCTGCATTGCCAAGGAGTGAGACTGCTCTGGGCTTCCTCTTAGTTCCTGAGGATCAAGTGTCGACCTCCGAAGGTAACAGGGGGTGGCCACAGACAACAGTGAAAGGGTGTGGTTTTGGAGCCATACAGGCCTGAGTTTGAATTCATGCCTAACTGTTTATGGGCTGTGTGGCTTTACTTATACTTACAGGAAAGTGTCCTGGTGTATAGGGCTTTGAGGGCCCCCAGGGTGTCATAACCCATGAGCATCCAGCCTCATGCTGAGTCCTAGCGACAGGAAGGGGTGAAGGAGGGTGATGAAGGAAGCTAAGGAAGAGCAAGCCTGGGGTTGGGCTGCAGTGTAACTAGAGAACAGCTCCCTCCAGGGAAAACCAGGAATCCAGACTTCAGTGTTCAAACTGGGATCACTGTGTCTGCAGTCAGTCCAGCCTGGCGTCGGTGTCCAAGAAGTTCTACCTGGGCCCTTGGGTTCTGAAAGGACTCTAACTGGGACACTAAACTACATACAAAGCAAGAAACAGCACGGTAGCTGAGAGCATGGACAGGGAGCTAGACTTCCTGGATCCAAATGCTGACCCACTTACCAGCTGGGTATGCTGAGGCAAGACTCTTAACCTTTAGTGCCTCCGTTTCCTCATCTGTAAAATGGGACTAATCATTGTACCTCATGGAGTTCTTATGAAGATCAATGAGTTAGTATATGTAAAGGGTGTAGAAAAGTGCCTGGCACCTAGTAAATTCGATAGAAGTTTAACTTTTGAAAAATAAGAAAAATGAGCGCTCACCTATCACAGAAAATATAATCACAATTTCCCCTTACTATGTACTTGTTGTATGAGTAAAAACTATTGATGGATCTATAAACACAGGCATCATCTCTAGTGCTTCCTTCTCTCCTGTCCCTCCCCGCCCCCCAATTGATTGGCCACCCAATCAATCACCAAGTCTTTCTGCCCCTTATACCATGGGCCCATGCCAGCATCACTCCCCCTCTGGACCATTGTGCCAGCTCATCTCCTAACTACTCTCTGGTCTCCCCGGCTCTAGTCTTACCTTCTCCAACCCATTTGTCACACTTCCAGCAAAGTGATCTTTATAAATCACAAATCTGGCCAGATTGCCCATTTCAAACCATTCCATTGGGCTTCTCCCATTGTCTACAGGAGTCGATGAAACTCCTTGGAACACAAAGTCCTTCATGGCCCTCTATAAACTGCGGCAGCCTCATTTACTGCCCGTGGCCCCATGCTTTATACTCCAGCAACACTAAACTTCTTATTGTCACCCACACCACACACACACAGACACACCTACACATGCTATCCCTTCGTGCATACACACACACTTGCATGCTTCATTTGTTCTATTCCCCCTGCCTGCAATATTCTCCCAGTCTCCCCCGCCTCCCTATCCACCCCTCATCCCACCCCCACCACCGTCCCCACACATTGTTTGGCAAAACTCAGCTGACACCTTAAGCCCCCAGTGTTCCTTCTTCCTAGAGTCCTTCCTGGAGCGATCAGTTGGATTAGACATCAGCGCTCTTAGAGTTCGGGCTCTTTCTGGCATCGTGTCCATAGGCTAATTCCAGATAATAAACTTCTAAATTCCAGTGGCTTAATTCTGTCAAAGTTTAGTTCTCATTCCAGGATAGAGTAATGTAGGTGTTCCTGGTCAGCAAGCATCTTTCCTCCCTATGGTCTTTTAATTTTTTAACGTAGGAACGCATCCTTTGGCTCCATAATCCCTGGGATCTCAGAGTCTTCTGCATCCAGTTGATGAAAGGGTAAGAGGAACTGGCAGAGGCACATCAGCTCCTGAAAACCCCTGGCTGGGACAGAGGTGGTACACCTCACTCCCACTCATTCCATTGTGCGAACTAGTCACTAGTCACAGGGTCACTCCTGGATGAAATCTAGTGCCTGGGCCATTCCGTGGCCCTTGCAGCCTCAGGGCCACTTCTTGGTTCTCCTCTGACACCCTGTCCCTACTTCCACCTCCAAGTGGCTCAGTTCTGTTTCCAGGTCCATCTGCTCCACCAGATTGTGAGCTCCTGAGGACAAAGGCCTGTTTCTTTCCCCTCTATACACCCAGCAACTAGCTTACTACCATTGTTAGATGAATGGGTGGCACACGTCAGAACCAGCTCAGTGACTGGGTGGCCTGACCCTTGCAGAACGTCTTCCTGCAAGCAGCTTGGCTAGACTGGGGAAGGTGGGGGCTGCCAGGATGGGGCATGGAGGGGGATCTTCCAAGGGACACATGGAAGACAAGGTGAATGATGTGACCATTTGGAGAGATTTGCTTCTTCATGTCCACGGTATTTCTCAGGCCAGAAAGGGCCCAACCTCCAAGAGTGCCGAAACACGTATCTCAAAGCTAACATTACAGGTAGCCCATACCATGTGCCAAGCACTGTTCTAAGTGCTATACCTGCATTAATTCATCAGTCCTCACAATAACTCCATTTTACAGATGAGCTAAGAGAAGCTAATCTCAGAAAGGTTGAATGACACATGATACTTTCTCTACCCAAGGGTTTTTATTCCTTATCGTGGAGGCCCTTGAAGCCCTAGGACAAGGATGGCTTCCGCCCATTTTCCAACATTTCTATCCATGAGAATCAGGTGTGGGAATAGCAGAGATTTGACTTCCTGGAGGCCAAAGCAGACATTTTGAAGCTTTCTTACCCCAATCTGAACCCCAGGGCTCAGGTAACAGGCCAGTGGCCTGAGAACATTTCCAAGATGATTCTTCAAGATTATTTCAAGCTAAGAAAGACGAGGCTTTCTGTTGATTTTTATGTCTTACAATAACCTTTGGTCAAATTCAAAAACAGTAGAGGTTGGAGCCAAATAACAAATTGCAAGGCTCCAAGCCCATCTGAACACGACACTTGTGCAGAATTAACAGTGATCATGTTATGACAGGGGGCTGATCTCTCTGCACGAAGCGCCAGGGCTGACTACCCAGCAGCCAGCGGTGCAGAAACGCAGCTCACTCAGCCGGGCGACTCGGCCCCTCCACCGAGCATTTCCATAGTCTTAACTGGATAACAACCACGGCCCTCCTGGGAAATCACCGCCTCGGAACTGCTTTACACCGATGACAAGAGAAACAGCTGCAATTTGTCATTATAGAAATATCCAATTATCAAGCTACTGAGTGATGACTGCAGCCTCCTGTCTGCACGGCCTTCGGTTTAGGCTCTGAGCTACATACCTGTCATTGCCAGGGTCTCGGGTGACAGTCTCAGAAGAGCCTTGCTCCTCCCTCACCCCCCCACCTCTGTCACCTCAGGAGGGCCCAGCAGCCCCTGCCTTCAGTGGGAGGAGCAGGTGCTTCCAAGGCCTCCTCCTGCTACAGGTGCAGGAAGATCAGATTAGGCCCAACAGCACCTGGCTGAACTGCCACCTCCTCCAAGATGGTCACAGAGGTCACTCCTGCTCCGCAGTTTGCCCACAGGAGGAGGGAGTGGCCTGCGATAAGTGAAGGTGCTTCAACAAGTGGGGTTGAGTTCAATTCGTGTCTCCAGAGCATCCTCGCTATGTGACCTGCGAGGCACACTGGAGACAGAATCTTCCACGGGTAGAATGCACTAGGAAAAAGCAAATGAATGACAAACAGCCAAACCTGGTACAACGGTGATAAGCCAGCACTTGTCGGTGCTGTTTACATGTGGTAACTCATTTTTATCCTCACATCATCCCTACACAATGGGTGCTATTACGGGGTCTATTTCACACTTAAGAAAACAAAGAAAGTCCCCTGGCCAGGTAGCTCAGTTAGTTAGAGCGTTGTTCCGGTGTTCCAAGGTTTCGGGTTAGATTCCCTGTCAGGGCACATACAAGAATCAAGCAATGACTGTATAAATAAGTGGAACAACAAATTCCTGTTCCTGTTGTCTATGTCCAAGAACTGTGTTAAGTTCTTTATACATATTATGTCATTTAATCTCACAATACATTATCCCCAGTGTACTGCTGAGTAAATTAAGGGATGGAAGGGTTAAGTAACTTGCCCAAGTTCATTAGCAGAGCCCAGACTCAAAGCCAGGCTTTCTGGCACAGACTGGGTACCAAGCCACTAGCTATACATACTATGCTATGTTTCCTTAATTATGTTATATACACACTTGAATTAATCTTTCCAATACTCCTGAGAAAGGTACTGTTAGTAACTCCATTTTATAAATTGGGAAGGTGGACATTATAGAATCTAAACAAATTATAATCAGTAATTGAGGATTCAGGATTCATATCCAGACATTGTCTGGAACCCTTTATTTAAAACTCTGTGTTGGCCCTAGCCGGTTTGGCTCAGTGGATAGAGCGTCAGCCTGTGGACTGAAGGCTCCCAGGTTTGATTCCGGTCAAGGGCACATGCCCGCGTTGCAGGCTTGATTGCCAGTATTGGATGTGCAGGAAGCAGCCGATCAATGGTTCTCTCTCATCGTTGATGTTTCTCTCTCTCTCTCTCTCTCTCTCTCTCTCTCTCTCTCTCTCCCTTTCTCTCTCTCTCTCTCTCTCCCTCTCCCATCCTCTCTGAGATCAATAAAAAATATATTAAAAAATAATAATAAAATAAAAAATAATTATTAGGGTAGGAAGTTGCAGTAACTTCCTACCCTAATCTAATGGCTGCTCATATACAAAACATATGATTTTAAACTCAATTGAGCTAAAGTATGAATGAATGACCTGCTCAACTCCTGGCTCAAATGCCACTTCCTCCCAGATGGCCTCCCATTTCCCTGGCAGAAGTTGTCTCTCTTTCCTCTGTTTAATCTCTCAGCTGGTTCTTGATCACTTGTATGGGCAATCCCGCTGTGAGAGAAATTCCCTGTTTGGAAGAGTTCATTGTGCTCTGGCCTGGCCCAGACCTCACTAGTGTGATACTGGAGGGTAGGGTCAGTGAAGAGAGAGGAAGCATCTATGGGAGAGCATGGTCCACAGCCAGAACCAAAGGCCTTATCAGAAACAAGAACCACCAGGACAGAAAAAACAGAGACCAGACCATGACAACAAAATCCGGAGCAGCAGTAAGCAGCTGGGTGAGTGGTCACCAACTCGGCAGAGCTGAGGAAGCTACATCCTAACCCAACAGCAATAAAAGGCACAGAAACCAGTAGCAGCGTGAAGGGAGTGACACAAGGTAGATTGGTTGAGAATTATTTAAGAAGCAGCTGAAACCCTAGTTCCCTTCCCCAACTCAATGCCCCTAGGTTACTCTCCTGCACAGTCTAGAGAAGATGAGAGGTTTATTTTTGGGAGAGGATAAAACAGAGTGTCTTGGGACACTCCGAGAACAAGGAGGGGTTCTGGGGAGTTAAAGACATGAGACCATAAGTGAGAAACTCAATAGAAGGGTTGAAGTTTGAGGAAATCTCTCAGAAAGATGAAAAAGGAAGAAAATCTACATAATAAAAGCCTAATTGACTGTTACGGTAGAACGGTAGAACGACCAGAATGACTGGTCACTATGATGCACACTGACCAACAGGGGGAAAATGCTCAAATCAGTCGCTGCCCCCTGGTGGTTAATGCAGTCCCACAGGAAGCACTGCTCAGCCAGAAGCCAGGCTCACGGCTGATGAGCGCAGCAGCAGTGGTGGTGGGAGCCTCTCCCGCCTCCACCGCAGCTCTAAGGAGCAGCAAACCAAGCAGTACGGAGCAAGCAGGCCGGTGGTAAGAAGCGAGGGATCACGGATTGAGAGAGGGATGTCCGGAAGTTGGACATCCCCCTAGGGGTCCCAGACTACAAGAGGGCTCAGGCCGGGTTGAGGGGACCCCCCCGCCTTCCAGTGCACAAATTTTGTGCACCAGGCCTCTAGTAAGATAGTAAGAACTGGTTTAGTGGGTCCAACATCTGAGCAATAGGAATTTCAGCAATAGAAATCTTTCTAACACCAAGTCAAGGTTTTCCAGATTTGTAGACCATGAGTTTCCAGATAAAAAGGTCCTCTGAGTGCCCAGAGAAATAGATAAAAATACCCAAACCAAGGCACATCCATGTGAAATTTCAAAACACAGGGGACAAACAGAAGAGGCTACAAGTTTCCAGAGAAGGAGGGTGGGGGGCGGCAGGGAAGAAATAGTTTGCATACACAGAATTAGAATTAGGAGTTAGGATAGTTTCAAAGTTCTCAAAAATAACTAATTTCCAATAAATAGAAGTAATAAACTAATAAATAACTTCCCAATAATAAATAGAACCAATATATATATAACTTTTAAAAAATAACTGAAAGATACAAGACTATGGAATAATGCTTTCAAAACTCTCAGGGGGAAAATACAGACAGGCAAGATCTCAAAAATGTATATTCTACCCACCCCCCACCCCCCCATTTCTCAGGAAGCTACTGATGATGTGCTCCACTCAAATTAGAGTATAAATCAGAAAAGAGGAAGAATGGAATACAGAAAAGAGGAGGCATAAGGCGAGAGGGAGGTGGTGAAGGAAATTCCTACATTGACGCTGAAGGGAGGTCTGAGGACAACAGCCGTGCACCAAGCAGGGAGGGCAACTGTCCACCAGCAGTTCAGTGACCACAAAAAAACTCCTTCATGAGGAGGAATTCATAGACTCTCTGATGCTGGGGGAAAGAAATGTGGACAACCTTTGGAGAGTTGGGGTTGAATTGGTGATAAGTACATGGAATATCCAACACAAATACAAACAAACAAAAGGCAATTAACTCCAGGAAACACAAAAGACTGTTCACAAAAAGAAAAGTAATCAAAATTTACTATGAAGACCTGAATAGCGTACATGGCCATAAAAACCCTGAATTTAGATTGAAGCAAAATTATAATTATGTTGGCGGGATGGGAAGAGGAAAGGGTGCTGTATTTGGTGGGACAAGAGAAAGAAAGGGAGCTGAGTAGCTTAATCCGTATCTTCCATAGTGGGAAGTTAGTAGATGATGCCTATAAAAAAAAATTTTTTAAATCAAGAAGGGGCAATACAAACATATTGTTGGAGGTAAGGTGATAAGGACAAAAATGTATCTAGAAAGGCGAATGTGTTTGCCTCTGTGGAGAGGAACTGGAGGGAGTGGCTGGAGATGCTCTTTGTTTTAGGAAATCTTGTAGAACAGCTGAGTCTTTAAACTATGATCATGTAGAATTCTGACAAAAATAAAAACTTTTAAAATTTTTCCCCTGGTTTTGGAGTGGGAGCTGAGCAAACAGGATGGTGTTTTCTAAAAGAACCCAGGCTATTTCATGCTTTGACGATGGAATAAATAGCTACATCCATGCTGCTGTACTTCTGCACCACCTTAGTGATTATTCATTCATTTGTTCAACAAATATTGATCAAGATCCCACTCTATGTAAAAGCAATTCCACATCCATTTTCTCTGATGATTTGGCTTTTAGAAATTAGAGAGAAATAATGTGGGCTCATGGCTCCCTCTCGTCAAATTCATGCAAAGGCCGCTGACTCCCCTGGCGGGGGGTAGTGGTGGGGACGGTGAATGTGGGGTCTGGTGCTGTGATGCTGGCAGGTCTCCTCCTCTGAGGGGCAATGGCTGCTCCTCTGGTATATGAAACACCTCACTATTCAAGGATTGGTTTTCTTCAAAACTAATTCTCACCATCAATATAAACTTATGCTTCCCTCTTAATGGGATGCATAAGGGAAAGAGGAGAGGTGAGGAAATCAGTGTCTATTCTCCCTTTTGTGGAATACTTGTGACCTAAAAAAAAGTTCTACCCCCTCTCTAATGAGTGGAAAGGAATCTACATAGCACACAACTGGTCACATGAAATTTGCCCTCCCTGACCATGTCCTGCTCATGGTAAGTCATCGGAAAATTTGGACAGCTCCCCTGTCCCTGCCACAGGGAGCCTGCATCACCTCCTCTACTTGGGAAGCAGTTCTGACTTCCTCGGCCTCACTGTCTTCCACATGAGAGATGTCAGAGCTATATGCCAAGGCACTACTGAGACTGCCTGAGGATCAAGGTGTATGAAGGCAAGACCAACAACTCCCATGCTTAAAAAAAAAAAAAAAAGGGTCACCAGGTGCTTCCCTATTCAACAGGATCATCTCCTCAACCATGGAGGAAGAGGGGAAAGAAGGAAGGAAAAAGGCGGTTTCAAAGTGGACAACTAGGAGATCTCCCTCTGCAGCCTATTTAATATCACACTTGGCATTCAATCATTTCTCTTCATTACAGACTCCCTGAATCACATCAGCATTGAGATTGTTTGTTGCACTTGCCCATTATAAAAGCTACATTTCAGAGCCAAAAGATGAGCTAATATTCTACTTCAATGTCAGCAGTAAAAAGCAAATAACTTTGAGCAGGAGAACCAAGAAATGAAAAGGAAGCTTTAATGCTTTCATAGAGAAGCAAATATTTGCACTTATTAATATCCTGAAACCCATGTTACCATGACTAGTTCCTTCTCCTTTTATCCCACATCTTTTGTCTAATACAGTGATATATTGCCATTCTTTCAAAATCCTGACACAGATGACATTGAAGCAAATTATGTATCTCGGCCAGATTTCTCAGTTGAAATGGAGATAGCTGGTGTGTACATTTTTTCCATCTAATTAACTCCACAGTTTGAATAGCTGTTATCATGCCCTGGGTCCCCTATGAATGGGTGAATAGATAGAAAGATCCATAAACAGCTTGGTTTGCATCAAATGAGATCTTTCTCCCGACAAAGAGAAAATGGAATGAATTGTCATCTGGATGGTAGTGGCATCAGAGACTAGCACAAGCACACTCTCCCCTGTGTGCAAAACACAAGTGTGTTGCCTAGCACCAGCAGCCAGCCTGGAGGATTTTACCCACTCCCCTCCACTTCATTTGACCATGTAATTTTTTTTCAAGCAGGTCTTTGTTTACACTGTGTGGTGGTTTCCAAAAATATGTTCCAAATTTTTTTAGACTCCTTCACTCAAGAGGTTTAGATTAATTTTCCTCCCTTGTACTTAGTGATTCATTTCCAACAAAAATAGAATAGGCAGAAGTGGTGGTATGTAACTTCGGAGATGAGGTCAAAAAATGCTCTCTCTCACTCTCTCTCTCTCTCCCCAATCTGGGGAAACCAGCTGCCATTTGCAAGAAGCCACTCATACTCATACAGTTCCAAAAGAGAAACTGAGGCCCCCCACCCCTGCCAACAGCCATGAACGTGAATCATCCTGGAAGTGAATCCCCAGCCCCAGATGAGCCTTCAAATGAGACCACAGCCCAGGTTGATATCAGGACTGCAACTTCATAAGACCCCCTGAACCAGAACTACCCAGCTAAACTGCTCCTGAATTCCTGGCTCTCAGAAACTGTGATATAAAAAATATTTGCTGTTTCAAGCTGCTAAATTTGGGGGCAATCTACTATGCAGCAATAGATAATTAATACATACTGTGACTTCTCTTGATTCTCATCATCATATTTATGGGGGGAAATCTTTTTCTCCCAAATATTTAAAAGTCAAGATGACTACCACCTCCACAGCAAGACTCCAGAGGCTCTGTGAAGTGAGTGTGAGGAGATCAGAAGCTCACTCAGGCCTTCCACAAGCTAGACAGATCTCTTGCAACTGCACAGCTTGCTGGTGAAGAAACAAGAGAAATTGGAGGAAAATGTCAAAGGCATGCCTCAAGCCACTCATTACTCACTCACTCCTTCCTCCATGCAACCTCTAAGCACTGTCTCACCTCTCACAGAATTATGTTCTGCAGCCTCTTTCATCAGCTGTATGCATGCTCTTGGACCCCTGCCTAACATCTTGTATATTGTTATTCTCCCAGAAACCCGCAGCTGGCCATACTGGTGCTTACACCTGTAGACCTGGTCCACGCGAGTTCCTTGGCCAAGCCTGGCTGGAACAGGTGGTGTCAGAGGTCCCTTGGTGCTTTCAAATCAAGCTGGACATGGAAACCTCCAAAAGTGGAGTAACTACAGATTAGCAGAGTGGTTAAAGTTTTCTGTTTTAGAACTAGACAGAAATGGGTTTGGTGCCATTTGGTGCCTGGTAACTAGCTGATTGACTTCAGACAAGATAAATAACTCATCCTTGGGTTCCTTCTCTATCAAATGGGAGCATAATACTACCTACCTTAAATCTATGTAACCTCTTAATACTGGCCCTGACATCTTACTCAGTAAGTGTTGGTGCTAAGACTACGAGTAGAGGAGTTGATAACACAAAGCTAGAATCCCTTTCTATGTCCTATGAAGTTACTAGATTCCATCTTACTGTACATTCTGGTAATTCCTCAACCTGGTGCAAGTGGTCTGCTTTCCTGTGGCTAGTTTTGGGTTTTTCCTATTAGTGTGCCCATTCTTCCCTGGTTTCTATCAGCTCTGATCTTGATTTCTGGCTCTTGGCCTGCCTCCCAACCCATTCCTAGGGCTCAGTCACGTTCTGCTCTTGCTGGTAACTGCCCATATCCACCCTTGGACATCCCTTTTCTCACCCTGGCCTGCCCCAGCTGGTCCATGGGACAAAAAGAAGAGCTCACCCGTCCTACCACATGTTTCTATGCACCCTCTAAAGTTTCCCCATCTGTTTGTCTTTAGGAGAAAAGAAGGAATCTATTTGCCTCCTTTTGTGCAGGGAACTGCCTAGTCTAGGGAAAACCAGCTGAGGTAATTTATATGCCCTGCTTAATTACTTCACTACCAGACTCCTAGCTAAGTTGCCCTAGCAACACCTAGCAACCAGCCACCAGTTACCAGCTGCTTCTATAAGAGAGTTCTTCTGTTTTCTAAACTGTCTTTATTTGGTAGCCTTGGTGCAGAAAAGAGTAAATTAAATAGGACTTTGATGCCACCCCCTTTGCTTGGCCCTGCCTCCTTTTTCCTGCATTCCGCCAGGGCTGGCACTCCCAATCCACGATGGGTAGAGGCGGCAAAGGGCACTGCTTTGAGCACATGCTTAGAGTTGGATGGGCCTTGTAGTTGTGTGACATTGAGAATATTATTTAATCCTGCTGTGCCTCAGTTTTTTCATCGTAAAATAAGGGTAATAATACCCCCCAAGACAGTTCACAGTACCTGGCATGCAGTATGTCCTCAATCCTGATTGCTATGATTATACAGAATCTCAGCTGAGATAGCAACATTGTTTTTCCAAAGGACACTGCAGCAGAGCCAGCTGGGCTGGTAGCCCACGTGACTATGAAACCCGCAGAGTCAGCCTCTGGGGTGACATAAACTGTGCCCTTCACCCTCTATCCTGGTCCCCTAGTCGCCCCCCACCCCTTGTGTTCTACCCCCACTCCACCACAACATAAGCTCCACGAGGGCAAGAATTTTTGTCTATTTTGTTCACTACATTCATTATCCCACCAGCTGGGACAGTGCTCGACACGTAACCGGTGTTCAACAAATATGTGTTTGTTGAATGAATATTTGCAGAGTGTTGTCTTGTGCATACAGATTCCCTTAGGAATTTCAGATGCTGGGATATGGGAATTCCTGGGCCCCTGGCCTTATACATCTTAATAACACGCCAACCCCTAACAGCTGCCATGCTTTGCCTATGTATAAAGCCAAGTCTAAGCTAAACCCCAAATGTAACATCTAAGACCGTCCTAAGTGGTCATTTCATTGTCAAGACTGTCCTATGTCATATACATCCCAAATCTGTTTCTTTAAAACTCAAGTGACCACCACAACAGAGTACTTGAATCCTCAGCAGTCCTGCCTGCCACTTCCTCTCTGCCTCCTTGGGGTGGTGCTGGGCCTCCAGCTCCCCAGGCCCCTGTGCCCTAGCCCTGCTCAACTTCCCCTTCCCCACCTTTGCTCCTTTTCGGACCTTTTCAGACAGGTAAGATCTCAAGGGATGTAGCTGCATGCACCCTTTCTGAAAAAAGAATCTGGAGGATATACTCCAACAAAACAGAATAAACAAGAGAGAAGAAGATAGTGAATTCAACCCAACATGGGAGAGAAGAAAGAAATTCAATCAAGGTGCAGCTGGTCCTGAGACCCAGAGACCCACAAGACCAAACTGGAGCAGGACACAGGGGTGTGGGAGAGATGTATCCAGGGAAAGAAATAGAACTGCTGGGTTCCCTGTGTGCTGCTTGGCCTTTCTGAGAGGGGTTTTACAGCTCTGTGGAAGAGCTTGGGGGAGTTTGGGGGTTTGGGAATGAGTTCACACACACACACACAATAAGACAATCCTTAACTCAAATGAAAAGAAGAAAAATGCCATAAATGAAAGAAAATGTATTTATAGATTACTTCTTAGCTAGCTGTAATATAATTAAATGGCCATATGCAAGTAAATATTCAATGTTGATTTAACTAAAAATTAAGATACAACTATATTGGGAGGATGATGAAGGAAAGAAGTCTGTGGAGTAAGGACGAAAAGGAATAAGAGAACTAAAAGATATCTTTATAGTGGGAAGTTACTAGAGAATGTCTTAAATTGAAGGTTTAAGAAGTAGTAGTATAAGCATATAATTTAGAAATCTGGAGATAAACACCAGTAGATATAGACCAGTGGTTCTCAACCTTCCTAATGCCGTGACCCTTTAATACAGTTCCTCATGTTGTGGTGACCCCTAACCATAAAATTATTTTCGTTGCTACTTCATAACTGTAATTTTGCTACTGTTATGAATCGTAATGTAAATATCTGATATGCTATATGTATTTTCATTGTTACAAATTGAACATAATTAAAGCATAGTGATTAATCACAAAAATAACATGTAATTATATATTCAATATGTGTTTTCCGATGGTCTTAGGCGAGCCCTGTGAAAGGGTCGTTCAACCCCCAAAGGGGTCGCGACCCACAGGTTGAGAACCGCTGACATAGACAGAGTCAAAAATCTCTTTGTCTTTGGGAGCAGAAATCAGGCCTGCGGGCAGGCCACCAAACCGCTGCTTCTCCTTATCATCTGTATAGTACTCTGCCTTTTCAAACTACATATTTGTGATGCTTTTTAAAAATAAAAATTAATTTTTAAAAAAGTAACAGACAATGGAAATTTGGGATGTGCCTCACTTCACAGAGGGGAGGTGGGTCTAGTCATCTGAGGCAGGACTTGAATGACCAGACCACTCTCATTCAATTGTTGGTTTCAATGCCAACAATTCAGTGTTGGTTTTAGCTGATCACTTTTGCTTCAACTCTATGAAAGCATCAAAGAATAGGATAATTGAAAGATGGTTAATCCCAAATTTCAGGATTTTTAAAAATTAGGTAAATGTTTTCTGTATACCTTTTGTAGCAGGCGCCGAACCACTTCTTAGTCTTTGAGTTTTCATATCTGTTATCGCCTTTTCTAGCTCTTTCAACTCAAAGTGTTTTCTTTAAATTTTGAGAGTGCATTTCATTCACATTTGACCTCTGCTCCAGAGGCAGAACTTCCTTCTCAGCTTTCAGCACTTTGCCAGTTTCTCAGAAATGGCATAGGACATTTTAGCAGGAGAGTAAAAGTGAGAGAAAGGTCAGGATTTTTCCTTAAAGCAGAATGAAGAAAACCGGGGTTATAGAGAGCAATAATCAGTAACAACTGAAGTCTAGCACAAGAGAGTTTCTACATGGTATCTAGGTAGTTGTGTATATACTTAAGTGTTAATGTTGAATTATCATTTTGTGTACATTTTTTAACAACTAAATTGTTTTAATATAGGATTTTAAAGGAGAAATTGTGACTAAACCAGTGCTTTCAATCATCTGGAAGCTTTTATTTATTTTTAAATATATTTTTATTGATTTCAGAGAGGAAGGAAGGAGAGAGAGATAGAAACATCAATGATGAGAGAGAATCATAGATCAATGCCTCCTGCATACTCCCCTCTGGGAATTGAGCCTAAAACCCGGGCATGAGCCCTTGACCAGAATCAACCCCATGACCTCCTGCCGGGCACCTAGAAGCTTTAAAAAGTCCTGGTGCCTATGTAAGTCCCACTCCCCAAATGTTCTGACTGAATTGGTCTAGGTCAGGGGTGGGCAAACTTTTTGACTCGAGGGCCACAATGGGTTCTTAAACTGGACCGGAGGGCTGGAACAAAAGCATGGATGGAGTGTTTGTGTGAACTAATATAAATTCAAAGTAAAAATCATTACATAAAAGGGTACGGTCTTTTTTTTTTTTTTAGTTTTATTCATTTCAAACGGGCCGGATCCGGCCCGCGGGCCGTAGTTTGCCCACGGCTGGTCTAGGTGCAGCATGGTCATGGCAGTGTTTTTAAACTCCCCTTGTTATTCTGACATGCAGCAAAATTTGGGCAACACTACATTGGATCATGCCCCAGGTGTTATCTCTCAGTTAAAATATCCAAGAAAACACTAATTCAGTAACTATATCTAGGCACTAATTTCACCTTGTGACAAGTGCCTGTATGGCATATGGATTCCTAGAGGAGATAGCCAGTGGCTCTTGCAAAATTAAATCTTAAAGTGGCAATGACTATTACCCAGCCACCCCTACACCTCCTCCTCTGTTTGTTCTAGGCTCCCAAGGTGGCCTTGCAAGGATAATGTGGCTGGATAGTGCAAGGATAGTGAAACTCTCCCTCTTTATGGCTTTCCTCTGCACAGACGATGCTCATTTCTCGTTGAGCAGTTTATTTGAACTACAACATTGCTCATTTTAGAGCCACCCTGATTGCCCAGACAACCTGCTTCTCTGCACTTTTTAATCAAAGAACTGGATGGTCCAATCATGGTTCATTCTAGGTCCTTTTGTCCTGGTACCTGGTGCATTGGCTGAACAAGGGTTTTATGGAGCGCATTGCCTATGTGGAACTGGAGGGTGCTTTGTGAGCATATGTGAAATGGCTCTTCAACTACTGCAATGGCGCCTGCCCCCCATGGGTAAGCATGTGCTCAGAGAGGATGAATCGAGTCCCACAGCTGAGACGTAAGATTGGTGATCGCAGTGGGCGGTTGGTGCCTATTAGTGAAGCAGGGGAGGGGGCTGTTGAAAGGGAGGCCTGAACCAAAAGCCACAGTTCAGACTAGACCAGGGGAAGCATTCTGAACTTCATACAGGCAAGGGGTAGGTGCTGGTGAGCTGATCCGGAGCCCAGGCAGAACGTACCGGGCTGACAGGGGGGCCACACTGGCTTGACTCCCGGAACAGAATCACCCCTGCACCTCCTAGCAGTGCCCGGCTGGGCTCAGGGAGCAAGAGAAGGAGCCAGAGAGGGAAGAAAGCCAGGATCATCTTCCACAGATGATCAGCACTGCAGCCTAATTGCTGAAAAAGCAAGGTAGGGAAAGAGAACCCAGAGAGCATCTCTGGGACCAGCATGGCTCAGAGCCAGAAGCCTCCAAGAGCAGGATGGGAAATTCCCCTGCCCTAAACCAAAGCCATCCACCTCAGCAGCAGCCAGAAGCTCCTGGTGCTGTAAATGCCTGGCTGGTATGTCCCCGGCTGCTCCATACACAGTTTGAGTGCTGTCAGATCATTTTGTTGGAGCTCAGGTTGGACCTGCATGACAGGGAGCACACTCAGAATGGTCCCCTGAGTGTGGGCCTGGCAGAGGTAGGAAGCCGCCAGTGGGTAATGACTGCAATCAGAACTTAAGTGGAAAAAGAAGGACACACCTATTCAGACCTATGACAGCTAAACTAGTTTTTAATTTTCTTTGTTATACTAAAGAACCAACACTTTTTTAGCTAATGTGTGAGATGGGACATACATGCACACTCCATCCTAATTATTTAATGAAAAATGCAAAATATCTTCCTCCTTATGTGCTTAAAATTATCTACAAACCCTTTGAGCAAGACCAAAAGCTCCAGAAAAATACTGGTCCTCCCTTCCTAGGTTCTAAGTATTGAGAAATCTCTATAAATCTACAACAGATATTATACAAACTCATAGAGCTATGGGCTGTTAGACCTTAGTTCATCAGGTGTTTACTGAGCATCTACTCTACATTAGGAACTGGGGATATCTAAATAAACCAGACCCAGTGCCTACCTCCAGAGGCTCTTGGAGAGAAAGATGCAGAAACAGAACATTTTCATACACTATAATGTATGCAAACCACAGAGTTATGAATAAGCGATGGGGATATTGGCTCTGACTGAGGAAGGGAGAAGAGAATCAGCAAAGGCTTCATGTAGAAAATAGCCCTGAGCCTAACAAAGAAGAAAGAGTAAAATGGAGGTTGACGTGTTGGCTGTGTCATTTTACAAAATGAGAATAAGGTCATTCCTTTTAGAGCATAACAGAAAATAACAAATATTATTTGGGGAACAGAATTTCTCCCAGCCCAGCTCAACAATTATTTGAGCAGAAAAACAAGATGGCAAGAGATTAAGAGGAAAGACAGCAACATCCGAAACCATGCAAAAATGGCCAGCTCCTCACCAGTGATGGCATCGTTTGGCTCACAATTGCATTACTCCAGTCTCCGCCTGGGTCATCATGGGGCGTTCTCACTGTGTGTCTGTCTTCACGTGGTATTGTCCTTTTCTTATAAGGACACCAGTCATATCAGATTGGAGGCCGCCCTAATGATCTCACCTTAACCTGATTGTGTCTGCAAAGACCCTGTTTCCAAATAGGGTCCCATTCACTGGAACCGGGGAACTTCAACATATCTTGGAGGCGGGCATGGGAGGGTGGGAGGGAAACACAATTCAATCCCCAGCAGACCCCTCTCATTAGTTTCTCCACCACTGCTTGAGGAATAATTAATGAGCAACTGCAGCTCTTTACCTTAAAAGATAAGCATGTATTTCCCAGTCTAGTCTCCCTCGATGGATTTGGAAGGCAAAGCAAAGAGACATCCTGTCTGCTGGTCCTGCGAGAATATACGCACTGGCTCACATGGCTGCCGGGTCGGACATTTCTCTGTTGAGCCGGCCTGACTCTGTATGAACGCTCGCCCTTCCATGGCTTCCTGAGCCAGGGAGTCGTATCGTACCAAAGCTGCAGCCAGGCCCTGGGAATGCAAACCTGGCCTCACTCTCCTCTCAGGGCCTTGGTTTCCCTGTCTGTAAAGTCTAAAGAGACTTCTGTCTGACAGTGACTATAGAGTGGGCACATCTGGCCCAAATCAGCTCCACATCCAAATTCCCAGTTAATTAGCATATGGCTATTTAGTGGGTGTCCTCTGCGACCTGCAGGGAGGCTCACTGGAGCATGAAAGCACCCCCTGGGGACGGTGTGTTTAATGTGCAGATTCTGAATTGAGATAATAAAGAAGCTACTGATCTTCTCTGCCCAGGAGCTAGTGCTTTGTATTCATAGAGAATCTCTGGACACCTGCGCAGACATCCCTTTACTCACGCACTAGAAATCGTGCAGGGTGAGAGCGAAAGGCAGGGCCAAATGTCTGTATTACAGGAGAGCTGGAACCGTTCACTCTGCAGAATCACTCAGCAGCCAGTGTTCTCTTGGCTTTGGTTTGGCTGCACAAAAGCTAAACAGCTTCCCCTACGGAAGGAAGGAAAAGAATCTGTGGCCCACCAGGACAGAGATGGAACAACACACAGCTTCAGAGGCCTGCAAGGGGCAGCAGGGCCATCCGGAACCATATCCAAAGGCCACAGGGTCCTTTGGGGCAGCCAGGTGAAATTCGGCAATCGGCAAGGAGCCCATTCAGTAAGGCCCTGCTGAGGGCTGGGGATCCAGAGAATAGGACCAAACTCTCTAAGGAGAACTAGGCAGAGAATCAGGACTCAATCATGTGGCTGGTTCAAGCCTCAGCAGGGCTCCAGCCCAGCCTGGAACACCCACACCCAGGAAAGAATCTGATGGGGGCAATGATGACTGCATGCAGAGGAGGGGAGGAGGGAAAGGAGGAATAATCTATAATAATAAAAGGGTGATATGCTAATTAGACCGGACGTCTTCCAGATGTCATTCTGGACGTCCTTCCTGACAAAGCCAGGGCCAGAGGGAAGCCAGCCCAGGTCCTGGGTGCCTGAAGGCGGCCGGTGCCGGCAGCCGGGGGAAGGAAGGCCTACTCTTGCACAAATTTTCATGCATAGGGCCTCTAGTTCAGTGATAAAGGACAAACCATGTGGGGGGATGAGGGAAGGAGATCCTTTGAGTTGGTGGGCTCTGAAGTCTCAGAGTTTCCCCGGGCATGTGAAATCTCAGGGCCCTGAGTAGCAATTGCAGACCCAGCCACTGGTGGGCCAAGGTCCCCAGAGGTCTCCTTGCCTCTGGGTTGGGTAGGCTGAGTCCGGACAGGGCTGGAGGATAGACACTGCACTGTGCAGGGTGGACCTGTTCCTCCCAGTCCTCAAGAGAGGGCACTCTTGCTCCCCCAAAATCCAACCCATCTGTTGGCAAAAGACAGGGTAGTCAGAGAACAAGATCTGAACTCAGATGACTGAACCTGAATCCTGCCTGTCATTACCAGCTTTGAAATGCTGGTCACATTATGTAACCAAAATAAGTCGCTATATCTTCACCTGTAAAAATGGGAAAATTCTAGTACCTGATTCCCAGGATCGTTGTAAGGAATAAGTGAGACGATGCATGTAAGTGGTATAAGCGGTTACCATAGTGTCCCCCACACAATATGACTAAATATACACATATTCCCTGGCTGTATGTAAAAATGAGGAGGGCCTCTGGGTGAAATGAGTATTGTCTGCAGGACAGAACCCAGAGTCATCCACTGGTGGGCCAAGGGAATATGTCAGTCTTAAAATTCCTCATTTAACAGTTACAACTCCCTGCAGCCTGTGGCACTTGGACCCCCAAAGGCACTACTTCATGTCTAAAACAAAAAAATCAGAAAACAGGTAGGACCCCACGTGGCCCAGCCACCGGAAATCCAGGCAACACACAGACTGACAGCCCTATCAGCAGGAGGCTGCTGTTGCCCCCACAACCTCCCACCAATGCAACTTAGCCCTGCAACTGCTCCAACGCTGAAAAAAGCAGCCCTGTTGGCTGAGCTGAGATCATAGCCCACCCCCTGGCTATACTTAAGCACCAGTGAACCGTCTGAAGTCTGGGCGTTAGCTTTTCAAACGGAGGGTGCAATGGCAGACCTTGTGAGGAAAGTAATTCCTTTACAGGGGTGGTTCTCAAAGTGCAGTCTCCAAAAAGGAACACTTGTGCACTGCTGGTGGGAATGCAGACTGGTGCAGCCTCTATGGAAGACAATATGGAGTTTCCTCAAAAAACTACAAATGGAACTCCCATTTGACCCTGTGATCCCACTTCTAGGAATATATCCCAAGAAACCAGAAACACCAATCAGAAAGGATATATGCACCCCTATGTTCATAGCAGCACAATTCACCATAGCTAAGATCTGGAAACAGCCTAAGTGCCCATCTGTAGATGAATGGATTAGAAAACTGTGGTACATCTACACGATGGAATACTATGCTGCTATAAAAAAGAAGGAACTCTTACCATTTGCAACAGCATGGATGGAACTGGAGAGCACTGTGCTAAGTGAAATAAGCCAGTCAATGAAGGAAAATACCACATGATGTCACTCATTTCTGGATAATAAAGACCATTATAAACTTATGAACAAAAATCGATACAGAGGCAGAGCTGCCTCGAACAGACTGTCAAACTACAGCAGGAAGGCCGGAGAGGGTGGGAGGGCAGGAGGGGGGTGGGTAAGAGATCAACCAAAGGACTTGTATGCATGCATATAAGCATAACCAATGGACATAAGACACTGGGGGGTAGGGGAGGCCAGGGGATTGTCATGGGCGGGGGAATAAAAAAGGACACATATGTAATACTTTTTGTAATACTTTAAGCAATAAAAAAAAAAAAGTGCAGTCTCCAGACCAGCGGCATCAGCATCATCTGAGGACTTTCTAGAAATGCACATTCCCAGGCCCCGCGCTAGACCTCCCGAATCAGAAACTCGGCTTTCCCAAGCCCTCCAGGTGACCCTGATGCACACCAGTTTGAAAACCACTGGCTCCACAGAAAATCCAAGGGATAAATGCCATCAAACCAAAAATAGCAATTGCCCAGGATGTAGGTTAAAAGTCAGTGTGTAGAGCCAGACTGGCAAGAAAACTGAAGTAAAATACTGAGGGCCTCTTGAGAGTTTTTTTCCTACTGATGTGTGACATAGTGTGCCTGTTGTGCAAACACAACTTCAGAACAAATCTCCAGCCCCTCCTTCCAACCACATTGCTGACCCTTAGTCCCTCCTACAAAAATCCTGGCCCCTCCGGTTTCTCAGCCCCCACTCTAGCCTCCTCCCTGTCCTTCCTCAAGTTATTCCACTCCCTGGGAACCGGCCCTCCTTCTCGGCAAATCTAAAACCTTCCAGTTCCCTGAAACGTCAAAGTCAGAACTGTCCTCTGAGACCCTTGGAAGCAAACAAATCACCATCCTCTGGCCTAGGAAACGTTCTGTCCCCTCTGCCCCCACAGGCCACAGAGCCCGTCCAGGGCCTGCAGCGAGAAGCTGGCCTGCGGCGGCAGCATAGGATCCGCTCAGCATCAGGTAGCCCTTGCGGCTCAGCCTGGCAGACTCCAGTGTTAGTCGGTGTCTCGAAGGGGTTAGCCTGAGCTGGAGGGACACCGTGTGGCCATACCTGGTATGACGATCAAGCCGGAGGCTTCTGTTGTTTTTGAGAATAAAAATAGAACTAAAAGTTGGAACCCACAATTACGCTAACAGAACTCTTTTCATTTGTTTCTACTCTTAAATATTTTCTGACAGTTACCACCACGGCACCCACTCCCGCTCTTTGCCATGGGAATCTGATCATCGGCATTTTCCATGTTCATTCCAGGTTTTCGCAATCAGTCTCTTCAATGATCGTCAACAGCAGACCCTCCATAAATGTTAGTGCAATGCAACGGAATGAAAAGGCACTGAATTGTTTGGGAGGCATGTGGTTTAAGAGCTCCATCTCTGGGGAGACACAGGCAGGGGTTCAAAACCCAGCTCTGCTGCTTACTAGCTGCGTGATCTTAGGCATGTTTTTTTAACCCTTTCGTCTCTCAGTTTCCTCATCGGTCAAATGGGGAGAGGGACGAATATTACCTACCCTAGAGGACTGTGATGAGAATTAAATAGCAATGTGTAAGGAGTCCCTTCACACGGGGCCTGGCCATAGCCTGAATATCAGCACCCTTATCATTTTTAAATGCATCCCCTCTGGAACCATCACAACTGATGCCAGCTGAAGACCTCTCTTGGATGGGATCATTCAAACGGCAAAACTGTGAGTTGACTCACAGCTGGAGAAAACATAAAATGAGACCGCCTAGAGCAGCAGTTCTCAACCTGTGGGTCACGACCCCTGTGGCGGTCGAACGACCCTTTCACAGAGGTCGCCTAAGACCATCCTGCATATCAGATATTTACATTACGATTCATAACAGTAGCAACATTACAGTTATGAAGTAGCAACGAAAATAATTTTATGATTGGGTCACAACATGAAGAACTGTATTTAAAGGGCCAGAAGGTTGAGAACCGCTGGCCTAGAGGCTAGGACCTTGGATCAGGCCAATGGGATTCCAGGCCAGATTGCCCTGTCCCCACTCCTCAGTGGTACTACCGCACCACCGAGCTGTGTGTCCCTGGCCCCAGCTCCTCCCAGGTGCTGCAAGCCCCAGCTTCCTCACCTGCAAAGAAGGAAAGGGATGACCTACCACCGCCTTCATCCAAAGCACAATGTGCTCAGAAACGTGGAACAAGCTTAGGATTCTCTCCAGAACAAATTACTCCACAAGGTACTCAAGATTCATCCGAGGAAAACTTGACCTATATCTGCCTGAGATCACTATGTACTCTGCTCAGAAAGTTCTTTCTACAGGAAATCATGCTACCAAGTAAGCCCCAGTGAACAAAAGAAAACAGAAGGGGAAACCCAGAGACAAGTCCCCCCAGAAGAGCATGCAAGGGGGTTCTCTCTCCCTGGCATCTTCCGGGGAGTCGGGTGGCCATCTGGTGAACAAGTCTTCCTGAGACCCCCTGTGTGCCAGACCAGAGGCTAATGGATAAATTAAGCCCTGCTTCTGTCCTCAAGGGCTCATCTTTTGGAAGGGGGGACAGGCATAGGGAGAGACAGACACACATATCAACAACGCTGATAGTTTCGTAAGCGCTAGAATACAGGGATGTTCAAGGTGCAGTGGGGATGGAGAAGTGAGCCACTAATGCTGCCTGAACCCCCAGAGAAGGTTCACAGAGGAGAGGAGATATCCACTGAAGGAGGATCAGATTACAGGTAGTGACACTAAAGCAGGCTGGATCCATTAGAAAGCTGTTTATTACTGGTATGTGGAACACGATAAGGCCTGATGTAGGAAGCTCAGGGTTCTGGGCTAGAGGAGGGTGAAGGGAGAGGGTGCATCAGAACAGCTGAAATACAGATTCCTGGGCCCCGCCCTGAGACCCAGATCTGGTTGGTCTGAGGAGGTACCCATGAATACGTGTTTAGCAAGTCCCTTCCCCAGGTGATGCTGCTGCAGGCAATTCACGTACACATCATTCTCGCTAACCCCACAGTCCTCCTAGTCACCCCTCCCTCTCCTGGCCTCTGGGGCCTTTGCCTGGGAGGCCCTCCCATTCTGCTCCCACTTGGCAAATGCCTGCTTCTCCTTCACGCAGCTCAACACTGAGGGGTGAGCCCTGTCAGGGTACTGCTTTGTCTCAGGTGCCAGCTTAGTACTCTGTATGGATTATTTCACTTAATCCTCAGAACAACCCTACAGAGTCAATCTCCTAGTCAACCCCATGTTACAGGTAAGGAAACTGAGGCATAGAGCAGTTAAGTAACCAGGCCTTGAAACGCTGCTGGGCTGTGTGTTTTGTCTAGATCTGGAAGCTGAAGTTATGTTTATGTGGCCCTGGAGCCTGGGCCAGGGTCCTGCACATTGTCATTGCTTAGTAAATACCTGTGGCATAAATAAAGGAATAAACAAACACCACCTCCTTCCATCTGTGACCCTCAGCCAGTCCCCAGGCAACAAATCTGCCCTCTGCTGTCTTTCCTGTCCTGCCCCCTGCCATCTCCTCTCCTGGGGGGCCAAAAGGGGGCAGCTGGGATCTCCAAGGAGTGTGCAGAGCCCCTGGGCACAGCCACCTCCCCTTCCCGTGGTCAGTCGTTAACTGGCAGGAGCAGCAAGGAATGTGCTTTCCCAGTTTGTTGAGCCTTTTTACTTGGTGATATAGAGAGAGAGACCTCTCTCAGCTGCCAGATTTGCCTCCTCAAAGTCTCCTCCTTCTGGGGGCTCCTGGCCAAGTCTCTCCCTCACAGCTGCTCCCCGCATCCCCCTGGTTCAGTGTCTATCCTGCCTCCATTGATGCTCCCAGCCCTGCCTTCTCTCTACCTTTCCTCCACCCCTTCCCTCCCTCCTTCCTCTCCTTCTCACTTCCCTCTAGGTTTTCCTTCCTCTCTCTTTCTCTCTGCCCCTTCCCCCCCCTTTGTCTTTCTCCCCTTCTCCCCATCTTCTTCCTTCTCTCTCCCCCCACCCCACCCTTTCCTTTCTCCCTCCCTCCTGATCTCTGTGTGTGTCTCTCTCTGTCTCTCTCTCTGCTTCTCTCTCTCTGTTGCTGTCTGTGTGGGGGTCTGCGGGTGACTGTGTCTCTCTGCCTCCCTCTTTCTGTTGATCTGTGTCTGTGCTGCCCTTTCTCTGCGCTGCTCTCTCCCTCTCTCTCCCCTTCCCTTTCTCTTTCTATCCTCTTCCCCCTTCCCGCCCTCTTCTCCCTTCCCTTCAGCTCCCTGCCTCTCTCCAAATTCAGCACCATTTCTCCCGGCTTCTCCCACAGTCCCCAAAGGAGGTCAGCTAGCTGCCGCTGCCTGTTCTCTGCGTCAGAGCCTCCAGGCCTGGGTGCCCTGGGCCCTTTCACTGCATCCCTGGCCCCTTTCTCCTCTGAGTCCCCATTCCCGCCTTCTCACCTCGGACTACCCTGCCCCACCTCCCCCGGGGGGCTGCGCCTGGCCCTGGCAGGGACTGCTCTCCCCCAGCAGCCCCCACAGCTCTGCTCCCAGCTCCTTGCCAATCTGGCCTGGGGCCCGGCCCCACCCTCCCCTCTGCTGCCTCAGACAAACCAGAAACCCTGGAGCGGGAGTCAGAGGGGCCCCCCACATCTGGAAGCCACCCAAGTGAGTGGCGGAGGGGCCTCCACATCCATCCTGCGGCGCCCTGCGCTGACAGAGGGGAGGCTCCAGGATGGTTCCTACGCCCCCGGCCCCTGCATCTCTTAGCTGCGGGGCAGGCCCCTGGTTGGCTCCAGTGCTACAGGTCCTCCCTGGGGGCCCTGGGGCCTAACAGGGTGTTGCCCTCCAGTCTTGGTGAGGCCTGGGAAGCAACGAGCCAGTGTTCTGAGAAGGCCCAGATCTGCAGGGAATTCGTTACTGTCCCTGCCCTCCTGCCTCTCCGCCAGCAAGGAGCTGCTGGCAGAAGCCTTTGTTCCTGGGCAGAAGCTCACAGTGAGATTCCTGACCGGCTTAGGGGTGATGGTGGGGCCAGAGGGGACTTAGCAAGTGGGTATAAAGAACCAGCTGTGGGGGAGCAGTGGAGATTTTAATCCTTCTAACAGTTCACTAGGTTCCTTTCTTCAATAAACACTTAACTGACAGACTGATGCGTGTCCCAGGTGCTGGGAACCGGAAATAAATACAATGTTTTCCCTGTCCTCTAGGGGCCCTAGAGAGAGAAAAACAAGCAAGCCGCAAACACAGTGTGATAGACACCATCACAGAAATGGGTGATTATAAAGGAACCATCTCTTGAGCACATATGAAATGCCACAAACTAGTCTAAGCATTTTACATATGTTATTTTATTTCCATCCTATCTGCTTAAAAGGTATCATTACCCCCATCTTACGGATGAAAAACTTGAGGCTCAATTAAATAATCATTGCACAGTTAACAAGTAGTGGACCTAAGATGTCTAAAATGCCTAACTGACTCCAAATTACTTCTTCCTACTGACATAGGTGCTACGGGTAAACAGAGTTACCAGCAAGTAAGCTCTGTTGAAGGGTGGGTGGGACGCAAGCGGACAAAGTGGACTGAGATGGTTTGGCCTGGTTGGCCTTTGAAGGATGAATAGGAGCACAAAGAGCACAAAGGCAATCCAGGCCAAGAAACAGTGTGCGCAGTCTCCTCTGACTTGTTGTAAATCTGTTCTCCAATGAACTTTTAAAAATCTGAGATAATTTCTGGTCACTAAAAATTATAAATAACTTGTTAATATTTAATTCAGAAATTCCCTTAGAATCTCAACATGATTGAGTATGGGAGCTGGAGGGTCCCATAAAAAATATCAATTAGGCCTGGGCCAGTTGGTTGGGCATGAGCCAGTGCACCATGAGGTTGCTGGTTCAATTCCCTGTCAGGGCACATGCCTGGGTTGTGGGCTCAATCCCCGGTATGGGGCGTACAGGAGGCAGCCCATCAATGTTACACTCTCACATTGATATTTCTCTCTTCTCCCTTCCTCTCTCTAAAAACCAATAAACTATTCTTTTCTAAAAAATGTCAATTAGCATTTAAGAGTAATATTAAAGTCAACTCTAAAGAGGAAACAAAGCCCCCATCATGCCACCATCCTAACACAGCTCTTTTGGTCACTTTGTTTCCTCCCAATTCTTGTCAGTAAATGCATGAGCACTCACCACAGGCAGCATGGAAGGCAGCTCCATTAGCATGTTCCATGGGTGTGGCCAGGAGAAGGTGAGAGTCTTTACTAGGATTTACAAATGTTCTCTAAGGGCTGTTTTTTCATATTTTATGTTGGAAAAACATTTAATCTGTAATAATAAAAGCATAATATGCTAATTAGACCAGACAGCCTAAAGACCTTCCAGTTGTCATTCTGGACGTCCTTCCAGATGAAGCCACAGTGGCAGGGGGTTGAGGCAGAGGCTGTTAGGGGCGATCAGGCAGGCAGGTGAGTGGTTAGGGGTGATGAGGCAGGCAAGCAGAGTGGTTAGGGACAATCAGGCAGGCAGGTGAGCAGTTAGGAGCCAGCAGTCCCAGATTGTGAGAGGGTGCAGGCTGGGCTGAGGGATCTCCCCCCCCCCACACACACACACACACACACACACACACACACTGTGCACTAATTTTGTGCACTGGGCCTCTAGTATATCTATAAAAGTCATTCACTCTTGCTTTACAAAGACACACCCAGAATATGTGTAGCTGCTTAAGGGAACTGCCTTCACAGAAGAGATTGAACCCTTACCTGATGGCCAAGGCCCAAGCCTCCTTCCCAAATGAATTTCTTGCTCTCCAAACCCTCTGCTAGTGTCAAGCAGCCACACCTACCCAATGTTCTTTGAACATACCAAGTATACCCCATCTAGAACATACCAAGTATACACCATTTCCAAGTTTTGCTCCTACCCTTCTCTCTGCCTCCAGTATCTTTCCTCTTCCCTCGGTTCTCCTCGAGATTTTCTCCAGCCTTCATTCTTAAGGATCCCAATGAAGTCCCAAGCTTTTTCAGAATCCCTGGGGATTTTTCCTGCTCTAAGCCCCTCCACTTCTATCAATACCATTCACTGCTTTTTGCTGTTTATCACTTCCAGACATACTCTCTCTCCTACATATATTTGAAGATCTTAAAGGTAAGGACTATATTCAATTTCTCCTCCTCTGCCTTCTGCCCACAACTGACAGCAAATATGTGTTGATTATAATAATGCTGGTCATATGGGCCGAAACCGGTTTGGCTCAGTGGATAGAGTGTCGGCCTGCGGACTGAAAGGTCCCAGATTCAATTCCGGTCAAGGGCATATACCTGGGTTGCAGGCACATCCCCAGTAGGAGATGTGCAGGAGGCAGCTGATCAATGTTTCTAACTCTCTATCTCTCTCCCTTCCTCTCTGTAAAAAAATCAATAAAATATATTAAAAAAAATAATAATGCTGGTCATATGGGATACAAAACACTAGAATTTCTAGCCATAAGAGAAGAGGATAGACTCAGAAGTCAGAGTGAGCCAGAATAAATTGTAGTGCAATCATTTACTAATGATGTGACCTTGGAAAAGCCTCTGAACATCTCTGTGCCTTAGTTTTCTCATTTGTAAAATGGGGACAATAATAAAGTTATTGGGAAGGTCTAATGAGGTAATGCTTAGCACAGTATAAAAAGTGCTTAGTCCATCATAAGCATTGACTACTAGAATAAAGTTGATGCTTTTATTTTTTACTACTAATAAAAAATAACAGCAGACTGGAGTTTGCAAATACAGGCATACCTCATGGCACTGTGCCTCACTCTATTGCACTTAGCAGATATTGAGTTTTAAACAAATTGAATGTAAGACACTTTACCAGCAAAAAGGTCATGACTCTCTGAAGGCTCAGGTGATGGTTAGCATTTTTTTAGCAATAAAATATTTTTTAATTAAGGCATGTGCATTATTTTTTAGATTAAATGCTATTGACTACACGTAATAGTCTACAATACAGTATAAACATAACTTTTATATGCACTTGGAAAGCAAAAGGTCCATGTGACTATTTTGATATTCACTTATTGCCGTGGTCTGGCACCAAACCTGCAATACCTTTGGGGGATGCCTGCAGATTTCAGAAAGCATTCTCTTAATAAAAGTCATTATCCCAAAACATGATGAAATTATCTATCGAAAAATTTTACATTATAAACTAGTGAACCTTAAGGAGCTCTAGGGACTTTGCGCCTGATGGAGTTCCGTAGCCCTGAGATATCACTATCTCACGCTCAATGTCTGTGACCCCCTGCTCAGAGTTACCAAGGATACCCTGGTTCCAACAGTCATGAGGTCATTCCCAGAGTTCTGAATGGCCCGTCAGCCTCCTAGAACGTTGGAACTGCGAATAACTCTAGGGATTACCCCCTTATTCTATAGACAAAGAAGCAGCAGCTCACACAGAGTCACGTCACCTGGCAGGTAAGGGCCAGAGCCAGAACTTGGAACCCCAATATCCCCACCTCCAGTTCAGAGCTCAGCATTCACCACATCATGCTGACTCCTTGGAGAAAGAGCAGCCTTGGGAGACTTGTGCCGCATACCCCAGGGGCACTGGGATTTTATCTCAAAGTGTGTTTATTACTGTGAGCTCCACTGAGTGGCCATAGCTATAGACTAAGGAGGGTGACTTGTTCAGTAGCTTTTCAATGTAACAGAATTCTGTCGCTAAAACCTCGGGCCTCCTCCAGGGACTAATATCTAAATCAGGGGTCCTCAAACTACGGCCCGCGGGCCACATGCAAATACAAATATTCTATTTGTTCCCGTTTTGTTTTTTTACTTCAAAATAAGATATGTGCAGTGTGCATAGGAATTTGTTCATAGTTTTTTTTTAAACTATAGTCTGGCCCTCCAACGGTCTGAGGGACAGTGAACTGGCCCCCTGTTTAAAAAGTTTGAGGACCCCTGATCTAAATATTCCATTTTCTGACAGTGAGAATAGTTAATGCGTGAAAACGCTGAGCACCAGCTACGATGCGTATCTTCTCTCAACTGTTCCCACTCAGCATTTACATCCAGCCTCTGTGCCGGAACTCCGGTAACCTCGCTGCTTCCAAGGGTAGCTCTGGGGAGTTAAAGAGTCACCAAACCTCCTGGGATTCACGTGCACGTTGTGGGCCCAAATACGTGGTCTCTCACTGATACAGCTTCACCTACGAGGAAAGCAAAGAAGGGAAACACATTTTTGTTGAGTGAATGACTGATCACCAAAGGTGTAATTTAGTAACCCCCACAGCACCATCAGTCATTTCTGAGCAATTAACGTTTCACTCACTGAATCATCACCCATGTGGCTTACAGGGCGAGGCTTGGCTCCTGTCTCAGTGTTCTGGGGCTTTCTCAGATGACAGCCCGTAGAAGTTTCTGGCACTTAGAACTCACAATAATATTTGCCCAGTGGTGCATCTTGCTGGAATCAAATTTAGCAGTCACGATGGCTCCATAAAAACACTTGGCAGGGAGGGTCATCCCTGCTGAGCAGAGGCATGCCCTGATTGATAGGAAGCCCATTCAAATTTGAGACCCAGACTAGTCCCAGCTGAAGTGCCCTTCCGTCCCTCATCTTCTATGAAATCAACCGTAACTCTTATCCTGAGGATCAAGCAGAGCTGCTTCTGGCTCCGTGTGACTTAATCACGCGCCTTACCCTGATCTCATCCCTACGCATGTGACCTCAGAACTTTTCCTCATGATTCATGGCCCACACACCTGACACAATGATCATGACACCACAGGGTCCAGAATCCATGATGCTGCCTACTCTAGAAATGGTGGTGAGTGCTGTTTCTCCCAAGCCACCTCTCTGTGTATATAGCATTGCATCTACAAAATGCACAGAATCCCAGATGGACCCATTTGTTGAGCCCTTACTGTGCGCCAGGGACTTAGCTAAACATTTCATAGGCATTATCTTATTTTATTCTTCTGATAGTCAAATAAGAAATATTCTATCATATCCATTTTATATGTAAGGATACAGAAGCTCAAAGATCAAGTAACTGATCTGAGGTCACACAACTAAGAAGTGACAGAGCTAGGATTAGTGCCTGGATGTTTCTGACTCCAACTCCCAAGCCCGTAGCCTCTGCTCTCCAGCAGCCTCTAGATATCATCTTCCATTGCTGAGGTACAGCACGGCGTGCCCGTGCATGAAGGAAGACCCCGCAGGCAGGACTGGAGGCAGCTGGACCTGGTCCTAGCCTGCCTCATTCATCCATCTGTTCATCCAGCAGATGTTGATAACTACTGTGGGCCAGATACTGGGGCAGGAATGAACAGCACAGGGGTCCTGCCCTCAGAATGAGGACTTTGAAGACAAACGAGGATGTATTTTGAAGGCTGTTCGCATTTACCTCCAGGTGTCATCTTTACTGGGAGCCTCAGAGTTGGACCAAGTTGGCTCTTGAGATCCGGATCTTGCGAAAGTCCAGAGCACAAGGCCAAGTGCCACTGCTGTTGATCCCATGCTAGATATTTATCTCAAGGGAACTTCAAACAGGGGAGTAATTCAAAACCTCTCCTTACCACCTGTCTGGAATTGCTTTTTGGCTACACCCATGAGTGACTCACTAGTAGCATATTCCTGGAGCCATTCCAAAGCAAGTGAAAGCATTTGGTGTTTTTCAGTTACTGTCTTCACCTAATATAAAAGGGCTGGAAGGCCCTGGACAACTTCCGTTTAATGGGCCCAAATACTTCCTAACACTCCCCATTCAGTTAGTGATATCTTCTTCTTCCTTGTGAGAAACTAGTGGGATTAGGCCATTGTGAGTGACCCTGTGCTTATGTCACATCAAGTCTGTGTGTGCCCTTCCAGAAGATTATACTTCTTGCAACAAATGGAACATGAGGTGGGTATAAGATTTCTTTAATAATTTCTCTAGGTCCAAAAATGACATTCACTTGCACTTTAAGTATTCTTGTTAAGGATAGAAAAAATCTGCCCACTGGGACTGCTCACCTCAAGCAGAGGAACATTCTAATATCTTCCCAGGGGAGGTAACCAAAGAAGCTTGATAGTGCTCACAGGGACTTGGCCAAGAGCTGTAGGCAAATGACTTCTGTCTTCACTCACTAACACAAAGTGGGCCATTCCCGCTAGGGGGTGCTAGACTGTTTAACCTTCCAAAATAACCCCACCTTTGGTAAAGCGCTGCAAGATCTGAATGTTGCATGGCAGTGCCTTTCATAGAGAATAAAAGTAAACAAAGAATATTCCTTTGAGTCATCTTAGCTCTTGGTGTCCTAAAATATCCATTTAATTCCTTAATAAAAAGAATATAGGCCAGGCTAGCCCAGAGAAGGTACGTCCCTGATAGTAGCAAGACCCTGAATAGAGGCCTCTTAATAGGGTAAATGTCTCTTAGTTAATATATTGGGAAATAGAATTATGAATGTGGGGAGGTGATAGGTTTTCAATTTAACTAGTTTTGTGCTTTTTGTGTACCAATGGTTTTATAATACACTGGTTTTTGGCAAGGTGCCCCAAATGGTCTTTGCTCCTACAAACTATATACAAGCCACTCATCCTCTGCCTACTTGATGTTACCCAAACCTCGTTCCTGCCTCAAGCTCTGCCTCCTTCAAGAAGTCTGCTCGGACTTGTATCCTGAGTATTTTCCCAGCTTTGATAGGGTGCTTCCTCTAAGCACTGGGCATTTGGCATTAATGGCCTGATATCACTTCAAAATAGGACAGCAATCGTCATCTGGAAAAACTATGCCCTTTGCCCAGTAGATGAGAAAGCAGATGGGAAATAGAACCGCCAAATGACTTTTCAAAGGACAGCTCAACTGTCAACCAGCTGAACTTTCCCAGGAAACTACTAAATGTATACAATGGTAGCTTAGTGTTCTTGTGCAAAGTAGCAATATACTACTGATATTTCTTTTACTTCTCTACTTTCTATGAAAAAAAATGAATATGGTGGTACCGCCTTTCCAGGAGCAAACCCACTTCTAAAATTTATCTTACAGAATTAACTGCATCTCTACACAAAGATGCCCCTTGCTATATTATATTGGAACAATGTGTAAGTAAATTGTGGTACACCCATTGGAGGAATACTAAGCAGTCATTAAAAGTCATGTATAGTAATAACTAACAATATTCACAATGTATTATTAAATGATAAAAGGTTACGAGTTGAATAACTGTATTAAGAATTTTGGAAGCGACATCTCTGTAATGAACACTAAGATAGCTTTCGGCTTTCTGACAGCTAAGGAAAAATGGAAAGTTTTCATGTTTCACAATAATTATTGGATAAGTGTCTATCTTCTAAAGAACACTTTTCTTTATCCTCACAGTAAACCTGTGAGTTAAGCTTTTATAACATGAAAACATGTTCATACTGTAAACTATTCTGATGAATAAAAAGGGGGGATGATTTTAAAATACTGTTTGTACTGGGTATCAGTTGTTTTCACTATGCAGCCGACATTTAACTTTCTTCTGGCAACTGCACCCTGATTTTCCTTTGGAACCACCCCGACCCTCACTCTCATGAAGTCCACAGGCAAATTCCAGAGATGGTCATTACCACAGACCTGACCAATTACAGCATCACAGGCCCCAGCCCATAGTGACTGCTTAAGGGATAGATTTTAACCTAAACACAGCCAATGCAATAAAACTTTTTGGGATTGCTAAGAAGAAAACATATGATCTTATCTATTGAACTTATGTCCGGAAGGACAAAAGGCTGATGCTGTCAGTGCCTTCTTGCCACCACATAGAGTCTGAAAATGAAGCCAGTATAGGAAAAACTAGTGCCAAGAAATAGAGATTTGGACCTGGCATTAGTTTCTGGGTCAAACTATACCTATCTACCCTGCACTTTTTAGTTGTAGAAGCCAATAAATCCCCTCCTTTTTTGCTTATGCCAGAATTGGTTGAGTATTCTGTTGCTTGCATCCAAAAAGTCCTAAATGATATGCTCTCAAGTTCCATACCCATTTCCAAATCCTCTAGGGATGGTCCCACATTTTAGAAATTATAAATATCCTGCAGAGGCTGAAAACCTGTCCATGAGAGTAATTAAGGGAAACCTGTTAAAGAAAGTGTTAATACCCCTATTAGAAATCTGAGACCAGATGTCTCCTTTTTCTTACCTTCTCCTCTTTGAATAATTACACTCCTCAATAATAACCCATCCCTAAGAGTGTTGTCATAAAGAATAAATGAGGATTAAAAGACATTAAAATGCTTACAACCATGCCTGACACCCAGAGGGTTTCCAACAATTTTTAGTTTCCTTCCTCTAAATATCGTCAAAAAAAAACCAAATGCACACCAACAAGATGCGTATACGTTATCGAAACCTTCATTGTCCAAAACAATGTTCTTTGGACATGTTTTGAACTGAAACATGATCAAAGCATAGGATACTTGCAAGAAAACATCCCCAACGCAATGGTACTGCCATATTTGCAAGTGATGGACCAAAGGAGGAGGACAGCACAGTGGGCACTTCTGCAGAACACCTGCCCCAGCAGGACAGCGGACCCTGAGCAGAGTCTGTCAGAGGGGAAGCAGGAGGGCCTACCAAGGACTAGGCCCAGTGATGTGTTTGATGGGCTGAGAAGGCAAGGAGCATGAATGAAAACAGACCCAGAGAATCCGAGGGACCCACATCAACACATGACTACAAGGAAATATATGTCCCTGGTGAGATCATAGAAAATATATATTGGCCTCTGCCCCCAGTTCCTGGCACAGAGGCCCTGAAATCCTTGTAATTTCCTTGGTGATAGAAGTGTCTTTTGCTCTGATGCAGTGACTCTTGGTGGGTTCCTGGAATGTTCCAAATGGGGGCTGGTCACCAGAAAGATGAAGCTGTGAATGGAAGCTTGGAATGTTCAGCCCCACTCCCATTCTCTTGAGAAAGAGAAGGGCTTTAAATGGAGTTAATAATCGACCATACCTACAGATGAAGCCTCCATAAAAGTCCCAGCGGCGTGCTGTTCAGTGAGCTGCCAGGTTGGTACGCATATTCATGTACCAGGCGGGTGTCGAACCCCAACTCTACGGGACAGAAGTTCCTGCACTTGGGACCCTCCCAGACTGGGCCCATGTATCTCTCCATCTGGCTGTTCATCTGTATCCTTTAGCATACCCTTTAATAAATTGATCAATGTAAGTAAGTGTTTCCCTGAGTTCTGTGAGCTGTTCTAGCAAATAATCAAATCCTTGGGGGAGGAGGTCGTGAGAATCTCTGATTTGTAGCCAAGATGGACAGAAGTTATGGGTAACCTCAGGACCTACTACTTGCAACTAGCACCTGACGTGGGAGGCAGTTTTGTGGGACTGAGCCCTTAACCTGTGGGATCTGACACCATCTCCAGGTAGGTAGTCTTAGAATTGAAATAAATTATAGGACACCAGCCTAGGGTCACAGAGAACTGTTTAATGTGGGGGGAGAAACCCACACATGTGCTATCCAGAAGTGACGTGTTTTGCGTGAGCAGTAAAAGAGACACACAGAAGGGGAGAAGCTAGCTCTTTTCCCCCCAATACAGTCCCAAAACCTAGAAATGCTGCAGATGCTCCTTAAGAGGATAATGTAGTGCAAAGAGCATATGTTTCCAGTCATACTGGCCTAAATGACAACGCCAGCACTGCCTCCTACTAGCTAAGTGACCTTGAGCTATTTCTTAAGCTCTCTATGTCTCAGTTCTCTTATCTGTGACATTTAGGTAATAATATGTACCTGGGAGTAGCTCCTTTCCTCCAGTCATTAGGGACGCTCAGGGAGAGTCAGTCCAGTTCTCCTAACAGGTCTGCATTCCCTTTCCCTTTGGGAGGTGGGTGTGGTCTTGTGGTTTGCTTTGAGAAATGAAATGTGAGCAGAAGCACCTGTATCTGATGAGGTAAAAGCTTTAAGAATCAGAACATGATTGCTAGGCCCTCTTTTATGTGATGAGGTAATTCTAGAAACAAGGTCAAGATTGGACCTCTGTCAGCCTGTCACCTTGTGTCTACAGTGAACAAAGCTCCCCTTCTGAACTGCACTGCAGATGGATCATGGGCGAGAAATGGACTTTCGTGTGTTCCTAACTTTAGCATAACCAAGTCCATCCTATTTGATACACCCAGTTACACCCTTCCACTTGCGTGAAATCACTTAGAGACATATGGTACATAATTAAATTATATGATTTAGATATTCACTCAAAACTTTGAATGTCCCCATGTATTATAATCAATGTGAAGATACTTCCAAAACTTTAAAAACAAAATGAGTAAGATTCAAATAAAACAGACATGATTAGAAAAGATTGATAATACCCAGTACCAGTGAGGATGTAGGATGACAAACATTCTCATACCCTGCTGTAAGGGATATAAACTTCATAAGCTTTCTGAAGGACAAACTGAAATTTAACCTAATTTAGAAATGTCTTCCTAGAAAATCATGAGATACTAAAACAAAGAAGTATGTATAAGGACATTGATGTACTAGTTGTAAGAGTGAAAAATTAGAAATGACCTAGATGTCTAATAGGAGACTAGTTATAGAAAGGATGGAACATATATATATATATATATATATATATATATATATATATATATATATAAATAATGCTGTGCAGCCATGAAGACCAATGAGGTCAATTTATATTTTTAATACAAGTATATCCATGATATGCTATTTGTAAAAGGCAAAGTATAATAGCATACATTGTATGATTTCATTTTCATAATTGTACTAGAGGCCTGGTGCATGGATTTGTGCACATTGAAAGGGAATTAATTAGAAGAAATACTTTAATATCACTATTCGCCCTTCTCTATAATAGAAATGTCAACCAAATTCATAATCAGCAATGACAGATGGAAAGACATGCATGCGATTGGCACCAGTGAGAGCTTTATATAGAGAGAGATAAAATTGCTTAATTAGACCTGCTTTCTGATGTAGCTAAACTTTTTCCAGCCCAGTGAAGCACCCCAACTTCTCTTTCAGGTAATTGTCAGCAACACAGCAGTAAATATCAACATAAAACACATTATTATTGTAGATCACACAGGGAGAACAAAGGGTGGAATATTTAACTGTAGCAGTGTTTGATTATATTCTGCGCAGTGAGAAAACCCACAGTCATTTTCAAGATCCACCATTTCTTACTTCTTTTCAGTCAGGTCAAGTTTCTAAACTTTCTAAATCTCTGTATTCTGGCTAATGAAAAGAAAATAGGATTTTACCAAGTCTACTATCTACCTACTCCAGGCTTTCTGTGAGGATTAAATGAGATGAGACACGGGAAAGTGCTTCACAGACATTTGGTTAAAGTGTAAAATGTTTGCACCTGGCTATAAAGCAAATCATGTTCCTGGGCTGAAGAAATTCCAAGGAGGCTAGTCGCTAGGGAGAGGAAGCCAGGCGTTGCTATGTGACGTTATTACCTGGCGCCCACAGTGACAGTTTCTGGGCTGGGCTGGGCTGTGGGCCACATTTTGTGCCATGGGGTCTTGGCAGCGTTGGCTGTGATTTGGTGGGGTGTCGCTCCAGGGTGGTGATGGGGCCTGTGTCCCACATGGGGGAAGCCAAGTGTTGGTTTGTCAGTGCCAGGTCCGCAGTGCCGTTTCTTTTTAAATGGCCAGTGCACATCATGGCAGCTCCTGCATTGAGTGTCTACCCCCTGGTGGTCAGTGTGCATCATAGCTACCAGTCAGACAGTCAGACGGACAATTAGACCTTTATATATAGATAACTGCAATACTAAAAGAGCTACCTCAATGTGACTAATGGTTATCTTTCTATAATAAGCTGCAATTGATTTTCACTTTCTTCATTTTTCCTTCTTAGTGCCTGATTCTTTTTTTATAATAAACATATTACTTTTGTAATCAGAAAAAAAAAAAGTAATAAAGCTGTTTTTATTCTTAAAATGGAGGGGAGGAGTGAAAGGTGAGAGGCAGAGGCAGAAAGAATCAGGGAGGCAGAGAGGGTGACCAAGAGACTAATCAACCAGCGGTGAGCAAGAGATCGTAAACCACGGCTGCAGGGACTGGGAAACCCAATTTCTGCTGAGAAGGGTTCTGTTTAAAACGATTGTAACCAAGCAATACCAAAAACTGATCAACTGTAATAGGGCCTGAGAAAAGACATTTTTACAAGGTTGTTCAGCATGGAATGTAGAAAAAAAAAATGAATCAAACAGCCAAAATGTGTCTCTGTGTATAGAACTGCTCTAGCCAATAGGACAGCCACTAGCCACATGTAACTGTTGAGCACTTGAAATGAGGTTAATCCAAACTAAGATGTGCTGTAAGTGTAAAATCAACACTGGACTTCAAAGACTTAGCATGAAAATAAAAGAATGTAAACAATGATTCTGTGCTGAGCCCTGGCTGGTATGGCCAAATTGTTTGCACATCATTGTGGTTCAATTCCCAGTCAGGGCACATCCCCAGGTTGTAGGTTTGCTCCCTGGTCAGGTTGTGTACTGCAGGCAACAACCAATTGATGTTTCCCTTTCTCTTCCTCTTTCTCAAAAATCAATTAAAATAACATTTTTTTTAAATAACATTTAAAAAAAAGATTCTATGCTGAAATTATAATATTTGGGGTATATTGAGTTAAGTAAACACATTTGTTTAGATCACTTTTTAACTTTTTAAATGCTGCTACTAGAAAACTTAACATTCCATATGTAGTTCACATTTTATGTCCATTGGACAGGGCTGGTCTAAATTGTTGTCCAGAGGAAGGATTGCCTTCTCTTGCTTAATTTACTTAAACCAATTCATCTAGAATTTAAATTTATCAACTGTGTGTTTTATATCTGATAAAATAGTTTCCAATACTATTTTGAAAATCTGACTTTTTTTCTATTTAAGATATATTTAACCCAACCTATCTAAAACTAATTCTGTCTCAATTTTAAGCTAAAATGTTAACCAGAAGGCGAGAATATTTGCAGAAAGTTGGACATACTCAGAAAAGGGAAACTTCCTCTTTGTGACCAGAGAAACAATATAGCTTTTCACACCTTTCTGTCACCTCTTTTATTTTCAGTGCAGAGGGAAAAGACAGGTGGCTCAGTGCAGCAGAGAACTCATAAGCACAAATCGGGCCCTTCCTTTGGGTAAAATTTAAGCAGTAGTTAGATCTTCTCCGTGGATATTATACCAACATAAATTCCAGTTGGACTGAAGAAACACTTTTTAAACCATAAGAAAAACTTGAAGCAAAGAAGGGGGGGGGGAATGAATTCATTAGACCATGTACAAATTAAAACTTCTAGACATAAAAAGTATAGAAACAAGAAACTAGAGAAAATAATTATAGAAAATATCACAAACATTAAATAAACTTTTAAAAATGTATAGATCTTAGATAAATTGGTTTAAAAAGTTTACACCTCCCCAAAACAAAAGGCCTAAATTACTCAATAAAAGAAAAATTATGGCTAGTAAACAAGTCCATGAAAAAATATTAATCTCCCTTATAAACAAACAAATGAAAACTAAAACAAAAGAAAGTAATCTATTCAACTTACATAATTGGCAAAGATTATTGTGATTGTTATTTTATTTGATGCTGGTGAGAATGTAGCAAAATGGGCACTAATATATATCTAGTGGTTCTGAATATTTCTATAAGCCTTTGAAAAACATCTGCTATAAGAAGACTTTGATGGCCCTGGCCAGTGTTGTTCAGCGGTTAGAGCATCAGCCCATGGACCAGAGGGTCAAGGGTTCAATTCCCACTCAAGAACACGTATCTGGTTTGATCCCTGGCCCTGGTCTGGTAGCATACAGGAGGCAACCAATAGATGTGTTTCTCTCACACAGATGTTTCTTTCCTCTTTCTTTCTTTCTCTCTCTCTCTCTCTCTCTCTCTCCTTTACTTCCTCCCCCCTCCCTTCCACTCTCTATAAAAAAATATAAGTAAGTGGGAAAAATATCCTTGGTGAGGATTAACAACAATAACAACAAAGCTTTGATGAAGTAATTCCACAGATGGGAATCTATCCCAAGGAAAAACTTATAAGCACAAACATAAAAATTATGCGCAAAAATATTTATCACAGAGTTCTCTATAATATTAAATTTTTTAAAACAATTTAAATTTCCAAAAATAAAGAAAGGCTTAAGTAAAATATCATATATTCACTCAATAGAATATTATGTAGTCAATAAAAATGTTTGTTCAGGCTATGTACTAATAGGGAAAATAGTCTGATATAATATTTAGTGAAAAATCAGGATTTCAAATTGTGTGCAAATTATAACCATGCAAAAACTATTCAATTAAAAAAAGAATGAAAGGAAATGTTCATTATGTTTATCTTTTAGTAGTCAAACCATGACTAATATTTTTCTTCTTTCTACTTTTTCCAAACAATATTTTATTACTGCTTTATAAATGAATATTATCATAGGCCAAGTAGTATAAATGAGTATTGTGGTAAACTGCCCAAAGATGTCCATATCCTAATTCCCAGAACCTGTGAATATGTACTTTCCATGATAAAAGAGGCTTTGCAGATATGATTAAATGAATCATTTCATGATAGGGAGCTTATCTGGCTCAAAGTAATCACAAGAGTTTTAATATGAAGACAGCAGGAGGATCAGAGAGAAGACAACACAATGACAGAAGCAAGGGTTGTAGTCAGAGAGAGAGATTTGAAGATGCCACACTGTTGGCTTTGAAGATGGCGGTAAGAGACCATGAGTCAAGGAATGTAGGCAGCCCCAGAAGCTGCAAAAGGTGATGAAACAGATTTTCCCCCAGAGCTTCCAGACAAAACGCAGGCCTGCTAACACCTCGATTTTGGGACTTGTGATCTCCAGTACTGTAAGATCATAAATTTGTATTGTCTTATATCATTAAGTTGTAAATAGTTATAGCAGCAACAGGAAACAAATATAAATATAGACTATTTTTATAGTGGAAACAAACTTTATTTGGTTAAAAGTGTCTTTATTTGCTTATAAAATGCTTTAAAAATGATGTGTAAAAATATTTGTAGTCCAGTGTTACTTCATCATTTAGATACCACAAAATATAAAACTGCAATTGAGCTTACTATGTTTCTGATCAACATGTCTTATCTTTTCACTCTGCCTGTCAACACAGAAATGCCGCACTACAGAGCAATAAACATTGAGTTTAGGGTAATTTGCTTAATATTGAAATTTAGTACACAAAATCTAAAAGCAGACAATAAGCAGCAGGAAAGGGAAGCTAAAAAAAAAAAAAAAAGTAAATTTGATGAATCATATATAAAACATCCCCTGAATTGAGCAACACCAGATTTATGCAAATCCAGCATTGCACAAAATTTTCCAAAAGCCACACACTACAATTTTAAAGAAATTGCAAAGTATGAGATAGTTAATGGGCAATGGAAATAAACAGCTATTATTCTCCCCGCACTTGCTTTCAGCCTGTTCTTCCTTCAATCTAGTCTCCTATCCCATTTGGACTCCAAGTTTGATTTCAAGTTGACAATCCTGCTTCTGTTGCTTTGGTCTTGTGTTTAAAGTCATCTGGAGCCCTAGCCAGTTTGGCTCAGTGTATAGAGCATCCGACTGTGGACCAACAGGTCCCAGGTTCAATTCCAGTCAAGGGCACACACCTCAATTGCAGGCCCAGACCAGGAGGCAACCAATCAATGTCTCTCTCACATCGATATTTCTGTGTTTCCCTCTCTCTTCCAATCTCTCTAAAAATCAATGGAAAAATATCTTCGGGTGAGGATTAAAAAAATAATACTAATTTTTTTAAAAAAGTAAATAAAGTCACCTGGAGCATCTGGCTGTCGGCCTTCAGCTCCCCCTCCAACTTGCCTCACCCCACCCTCTAGCTTAGATTTGCTCCACCCATTTCCTCCACCAGGCACCATATCTGCTTTTAATTAGTTCACCTCTTAAGACCCAACCTCCAGTCTTGGGCTCTAGGAGATGTGGGGAGCAAAGGGGAGGAGGTGTATCTTAGACCCGGGGCAAAAACACAAAGCCAGTCGCTTTAGGGGAAAATATTCAGAAAGCTGTGAAAAACATTCCATCACGTATGAAATGTTTTGACAAATGCTAATTGTAGATGAATGTCTCATTAGCTGACGTGGCTCGAGGGTGAACTGGTTTCAGTGAGCTGGCCTATTTTCCAAGCATGCCCTCACGTATGCACATACGTGTACCACGTGGCCGGTTCAGCACATCCTGAAACTGGAGGAAAGCGCCTCCAACCACCCTGGCACGGAGACAGTCTGCTCAGATCCCCTAACTACCTGGTTCTCTCTGTACTCATCAAGCTGCCTTCTCATTATAATTTGGCTTCCCGTGTAGATTTTCCTACTGGGAGAGACAAGCTGACCTGTGAGCAAGAGTATTCTGGTTACTCTGCAGGGAAATTAATAAGTCAGCATTCTCTTGGGAACCTGATTTGTGTGTCCATTCTCCATAGTCTAAAAAAATTTTACTGTGCTAAAATAGTAATGTTCTGTTAGTGGCTTAGTGAAGGCTTTTCGAGATGCAAGTCAGTGAAACCCACTTTATCTAGCACTAACACAAAGCGGAAATTTATTATAAGATGGTAGTGGCATGTCACAGAACTCAAGGGCAGAAAGGGTGGTTAGGACTAGAAGTAGAAACCAGAGAGCCGTCAGAATGGAAGCCTCTGTCCTCACTCCTGCTTCTGCTCCCTTTCATCCTCACAGTAACCCAAACCTGTTTCCCTACATTTCCTGTCTCAGTACCATCACCATCCACTCTGTTACCAAAACACTTAAAAATTATCCTAGTGCCTTCCTATTCCTCCCTCTCAAATCCAATCACACACCAACAGTTGCCCGTTTTACCTCTTAAGGCATTCCTGACCCCACTACTCTTTCTCCATCCCTGCCACCTCACCCTTAGTTCAGGCTAACTCATGTACCCTTATTATTTCAGCAGCCTCTTCAGTGACCTCCCTGCCTCCAGTATTATCTCCCTCAGACCCATTCTTCACAATGCATCCAAAGTAATCTTCAGTTATGTCATTACCCTGCATTACAATAAAACAAAATAAAACCAATACATGTTTTTAAAAAACTCAGTGCTCCCAATTCCCCACAACAGAGATGCTTAATGTGGATGGGGATCAGAGATATCTATATCCTCCAAAATCATCCATAAAATTTTGAGTGTATGTTTATTTTACTAGAAGAAGTTTCATGGCTTCTATTAGTGTTTTAAAGAAGTCTATGATCCCAAAAATGGTAGGGGTTAATCTTCTGGCAAATCTGAACTATTTATTGTTTCCCATACCTTTGTGTGCCTTTGTGTGTGCTTATAACATTCCGTCGGCTGAGATTTCTTTTATAAATTCACTGTATTAAATGTCCACCATGCGATAGATTCGAGGAATACCACAATGAACAAGCTTCTCTCACCACATGACATCTGGGTGTTGCTCATCCTTCCAGTCTTAGCTCATCTCCTCCAGGAAGGCTGAGGTACACCCTTCATTGTTGACCCCTGGACACATTATACTTGTGGCAAAATCCACAAAACAGATGGTAATAGTGATGATTCCACTTATTCTCAAAGTTTCTGAGTTTCATAAGCAAAAGTAAGAGCTATATAGTCCCTATATATTGGCATTTGTTGCTCTGCTTGAAACAACGATTTTAAATTAAAGGATATTAATAAATTAGTCATCATTAGAATAAACCAGATAACAATTATGTTATTAACAAGTCAAAACAAATTAACAAATCCAAAGGTTGCTGATCTTTACCAGTTAACAGCTACAACTAGGGTTACATTCACATTAATATCTGCATCCCATTGGCCCAGCCTCCGATTCCAGTCTGTCAAGAATTATAGTCTCACCCAGCTGGTGTGGCTCAGTGGTTGAGCGTCAACCCATGAACCAAGAGGTCACCAGTTAGTTAGATTCCCAGTCAGGGCACATGCCCAAGTTGTAGGCTCAATCCCCAGTAGGGGGTGTGCAGAAGGCAGCTGATGGATGTTTCTCTCATCAATGTTTCTATCTGTCTCTCCCTTTCCCTTCCTCTCTAACTCAATAAAAAAAAAATTTTAAAAAAAACCATATTTAAAAAATAATAATTACAGTCTCTTACAAATTTCTCCCCTAAAATTTCCCAAGAGTCTTTGGATGGGGAGTGGCGGGGGGATGCACATGAATGTGAATCAACCCAAGCATCCCCATGCTGCTGGCCTCTGTCCATGCAAACCAGAGCTGCTCAAGCGCCCTCCACCAGCCAGAGAGCTGGGATTCCTATTCATTTCACATCATCGGAGTGACTAAAGGCCCGCCCACTGTCACTGCACTGACTCTGCTGAGCTGGGCAGAGACCCCCCACTCTGACACCAGATTGCTGCGCCACTGATGCTCACAGCAGAGTAGCACCGTCATTGCCATGGGGGAGAGGAGAACGGTTACCTTCACGCCGCTACTACTTCCCATGGCAGGTGTGCTTTGGGCCCCAGAGCATCACAGCGTTTAGCCTAACAGGTCTTCTCATTTGTACCCCTGGCCCTTCCTCCCAGGGTGCTCAGGAGACTTGTTGCTGTGCCCTGAGCATGCACAGGCGCACCGTACCAACCTACATTTCCCCTTTCAGTCATTATCCAAAAAGAAAACAAACAGCCTTCCTGAAACTTGGCTTCAGTCACAAAGTACCAGCCGTGACACCATCTGCTTGAAGCCCATTTGTGGAGACGGTCTAAGTGTCCTCTCTCAGGAGTTCCTCAGTGCCCAGGTCAGTCTTCAGATATAATTAAACAATTGGGCGGAAGAGTTGCTGCCCAATAACACATACCAGATGTTGGAGTCTCTCTCAGCTCCTGCCCAACTGAGACTCAGGTACAGATACACAACGTATTTTATTTATTACTTAATAAAGTAAGTATACAGCTATAAACAACACCTACAAAACTTGAACTGTAACTTTACATCTGTGACCTCAGAGCTACAACAGCACAAACAAAAAAGTCGATCTGTCCATTCAACCTTTCCCTCCCTAACTTACAGTGGTTTCTGGGAGAAAGTGTTGGTTGGTTGGTTTTTTTTTCATCTACTGCTCAAACATTTCTGGGAATTTTACCTCTCTGAAAAGATGAAAACATGGATGAAGAAATTATGCTGAGAGAAATAAGTCAGACACAAAGAGTCAAATACTGTATGATTCTACTTACATGAAGTACCTACAAGTAGTCAAATTCATGGAGACAGAGAGTAGAATGGTGGCTGCCAGGGGCTGGGAGGGGCCATGGGGAATTCCTGCTTAATGCGTGCAGAGTCTCATGATGGGAAGATGAACAAAGTTCTGGAGATGGGTGGTTCTGACAGCTGCACAATAACTAATGCCACTGAGCTATACACCTAAAAATAGTTAAAAGGTAAATTTCATGGTATGTATATTTTACTACAATAAAAAATACAAGAAATTATGGAGCACTCTTTTTTTTTCCCCCAAAAAAAGGCAGACACAAAGGTGTTGTGAATTAAGGAGTTAAGGTGTTGGTCCCGCCTCGGGAGGCCAGATTGAAGCAATTTCCCTGAGATACCGAAGATGTACTTCCACTGAAGGCTAAGCTGAGGATGAAGAAGCTAAGAGGAAGAGAAACTTTTTTTTTTTTGGCATGGTTTTTGAGGGCAGCGATTTCCAACCAGCGTGCCGCAGGAATTTTGAAAACATGCAATACCTGACCTTTTAGTCAGGGGCACTGGCTTCTTTTCCCTTAGGTTGCCAAATAACAAAGTGACAACAGCCAACACAACAATAGCTGTCCAGTGTGAATGAATCAAAATTATACCTGTTTTTTTTTTTTTGGAAGATCAGCAAAAAATATAAGTTTTGGGTGTGCTGAGAATGTTAGTAATTACTTTACGTGTGCCATGACATGAAGAAGGTTGAAAATCACTGGTGCACAGTAGTATGGTTACCCCTCTCAGGAACGTAGTGCGTTAGTTTTCAAAGCTCTTGCAGGAGTGATCTAACCTGAGGTCATAACAAGCCTGGAAGGTGAATGGGGAAGGGCAGGAGTTCAGACTCTAGGGCTATGGTGCCGGGCAGGGGGGGGGGGGGGGGCGGGACGACTGGCCCTGCCCCAGGGATGCTCCCAGTGTCCTTGGGGAACTGACCCCCCATCTTGCAGACAGCAAACTGAAGCTTAGACAGATGAACTGACTTGCCCCAAATCCCAGTTACTAACAAGCGGAGCAGAGACTTGACCCTGTCTCTTGACTCACTACCTAGTGCCCTTCCAACAACCAAGGATGACTTAAAACAGAATGAGACTGGAAAAGCCCAAGATAATTCCCAACTGCGTCATAGAATGAAAGAATCCCTATGCTACACTAAAAGGATATATTTTGGGGATGTATTTTAAGCTTTATAAAATCCTGCCACCCCCGCCTCTGAGTAGGAAAGTGGTAAAAAGAGAATCTGAGGTGAGAAGGCATCTGACTCATCCACGATGCGGTGGCGGAGAATCTGTAAGCAAACACCCTGCATTTATTTCAAGTCCTGTGCCTCCCTCTGCCAGCCTTGGCATCCAGCCCATCGCGTTTGGTTCAGGGGCCCACCTTTGGACACATGGTCTGATCCCTATTTTAGGATGATAGAAGTCACCTAAAACACGTGGCCATTAAGCTAGAGTTTCAAAGAACAAACACATTGCAGACAGAAGATGGAATAAGCCATCTGGCTGCCGTCATATGCTGGGAATTCATCATCCAGATGTGTGTTCTAGGCCCCATCTGACACAGCACAGCCCTATCCACAGAACATCATCCCTGTGTCCTGGCCTGTTCCAGGAAGCAGCTGGCAAAGTTGCCTGCGAGAGAAAGCACGTGGCCTCTGAGGTGAGCCAGGGACAGCCTCTGAGGTGCCAGGGATTTATCCAAGCCGCCAAATGTGCCCTGACAGACAGGTCTGTGTGTGCTGAGGCGCTTGCTCTGCGGCTCAGATGAACAACTCATTGCGGAATTCACCCACAAGGGGAAGTGAGTTAATGACTGGAATGGTTCACTTTCTGCCTAGATGTGTCATAAAATCAGCTTGTCGATCCTGGCTCTGAGAATACATTTGCACACCCAAATGCAGTTCTGTGGGGCTAGGCAACAGTTCAAAGAGGGAACGCTCGCAGAGAAAGTTCATAGGCTTTTCTCTGTGCTCAGAACAGGCCAGTGAGCCTGACAGCTGCTCCAGGCGTGGTCAAATCTGCTGGCAAGCAGCCCAAAGCTGTCTGCAGCATCTGCTCCACATCTGGGACTTGTGACTCATCAGCCACTCTCTCCCGCTGCCCTACATTCTCCTGCAGGCCAGAGCACGCAGGCCCCATAGTGCTGAGGCCCTAGCAGTCAGAGGCCCATCAGGATTTGTCCTTAACCCCAAATCTCTAACACTATCTTCCCCTGCCCCATAGACTCAGTGTGGTCCACCAGCTCCAGGTTCAGGGGAAACTGTGCCCAGACCATCTCAGACACAGCCTGAGCTATTATTATAAGAGGCTCAGGTTGAATCCAGGTTCCTGGACACTGGTGTCTGTTCCGGCCTTTTAAACTTAACAGACCCACACTCCCATCAGGCCCAGCTGGCCCCCCAGAGCAAGCCACAGCAGCACCTGTTCTAGTCCAATCCTGTTTACCATGACCTACTATTTTTGCTCTCCCCTCCCTGGTTCTCAGATTCCTGGTTCCATATCCGTTGCCATAACTGCTTCTGGCCCCTTCCCTTTGGTGACCCTTTGAACTTCCCTTTTTAGACCAGGGCTTCTCACGTGGTTCTGACTCAACTTGCTCCTGCGGTGCTGGCTTCACGCTCAGGCTCAGGTGAGGACTCCAGGATTCAGCCCCAGCCCTGGGCACCCCCTCAGCTGGAATCAGGAAAGGCAGATGGTGAGGATTGTTTCTATGGTCCCTGCCTGCTGCTGGCCCTCAGCCTTGCTTTGCCCTCCATTTCCAGCACGTGTGGGGCTCCCTGACCCAACTTGGGTTCTGATCCCTAGAGTCCCTCCCTCACCTGTGACAGCTCTGTCCTGGGTTCAGTTTCCGGTTTCATGCTGGCCCTGCCCAGATTACACCAGGCCCGCTCCCCTGACTGTCTCATTGAGATCAGAGTAGGGAAGACTGCCAGGCCTCTGAGGCAGTGGGGGTCTGAGAGGACAGGGAAACCCTGCCTCAGGGGGAGCCCTGACTATCTGTGATCATATCTGCCTAGGGATTTTGGGATTACTTATGAGGAAAAGCCTAAGGGGGAGCAGGAGGCAAGGTACTTGCCATCTCAGGCCCTTATATTCTACTCTCTAAATTGGGGGGAGGAGGGACTCATTTTGTTCCAGATGATACCTCACACAACCTGGAAGTTAAAAGTGCCCCATATGACTCAGACCCTTTTCCTTGCCTGCCAGACTCCATGTCTGACTTTAGGGACACGTCATGGACGTTCTTCCTCCACCAATGAGCAAATGAGCCCACCTGGGATTCCCCCACCTGTTTGTTCCCTCCACTCTAGAAGGTGCCAAAACAAGGACCAGAGCCAGCCCTTGCTCCCTTTTTCCTCCTCTCCAGCCCTCATCATCCCCTTCCCTGGAGACGCAGGGACCCAAAGACCTCTTCTCTGTTGATTCTCCACTGGTTCTCTTTTCCATCGGCCCTAGAGGTAGCAGCTCTAATGAGCATGCACTGTGGTGGAAAGGTGAGCAGCAAGACTTTGCCCCCAGAGTGATTCCAGCCCTGTCACATGACTCTAGACAAGTGATTTAATGTTTCTGCGCCTGTTTCTCACTCTCTAAACTTGGGATACTAATAATCCCTCCCTCTCCGCATTGCTGTGAGGATTATGAGTTCATAAATGCAAAAATGGTGCCTCACCTGTAATAAACGTTGATGCTACAGCTCTCACTTGCGGATTGCTCACTCTACGCCTGATTCTAAATACTTTACATCCAGTAATTCACTTTTCTTAGGCAAAGTAAAACAGGGGAAAAATGATCATTCCGTAATTTTAATTTAAACTATCATTAATGATTATTGTGCTCATTAACTGGGATTAACAGGCATTACCAAAGTCGTCATAATTCCTGTTACTCCAAAGAATCTAATTGTTTTTATTTTTGTGGTGCTCTCCCTACTGGCCTTGGTAAGGTTTATATTTAATAAATATTCATACCGGGTATAAATAAATAAACAAAGTTGTAAAAGATTAGAGAATTTCCCCATCTGAACACAAATCCAATGTGTGAAGATGACAAAAATGAAGCACCAAGGGGAGAGAGACTCCTAACAGTGCCCCTCATCTGAACCTAAGTCTGCCTCATAGTGTCGACACAAATCTGTGTGCATCTTGTGACTTAATATTAAATCATAAGCAGCTTCCATGTTGCTGGATTGTCCTTACAATGATCATTGATGACTGCAGAATAGCGTCTGTTTAATTGAATTGCCATAATTGCATTGAGTCCATTATTGGATATTGGTGGATTTTTACCATTATAAATAACTATGGGGTCAACATCATAGCACAAGCACCTTTTTCTTTCTTTTAGATTATTTCTTAGTCCAAGTCTCGGAGATGGGGTTACTGGGTCCAGGAGGCAAACTGAGGCTATTTGAAGCTATTATTGCTTTTATAATCTCATGCATTCCTCCTCAGTTAGTGGAGGATTCTATGCATTTGAGGGATGAACACTCCGGGGAAGGCAGGAAGAGGGAGAAAGGACTAGCATTTGTTGTTGAGTGCCAGGCATCATGCTGGCTTCGGATTGAATCTTTGAGGTGCTGCGATCCAGATTTGTCGTCACTGATGTTGTTTTGGCCATTTATGAAGACGTTTACCGAGCAGTACATCAGAAGCTTTGTTCATTCAATCTTATTTAATCCTCACAACGCATGCTCTGAGGGAAATATTATTATCCACATTTTACAATAGAGGAAACAGGAACTTGGAGAGATTAAACCAAGGTCTCACAGCTAATGAGTAGAAGAACCTGGGTCCAACTTGATGCTCCATCATTTCTGTCACATTGTGCTCCAGCCCTTCCCCAACCCCAACTCTGAAATTACAGATGGGATGTTTCACCCTCAGTTCTCTATGGATAAAGGGAATGCTGGAGATGGGGGCCTGGGGAAGGTCTGTTCTGAAGGCAACTGGACCCTCCTTGTCCTCTGCCTATAAACCATTTTGTGTTTTTTTTTCTTGCTGGTGGAAAGCATAATATTAAAAGTCTCTCTCTCTCTCTCTCTCTCTCTCTCTCTCTCTCTCTCTCTCTCTCCAAGGAGTGGGCTCTCTGTAAATAAAGGACCCACACCACCTATCAAAGATGATGACCAAGGACTTATCAGATGTCCTTTGAGGCTAAATAGCTCTCAGAACAAATATTACTGAAACTTGAGTACGTGTACTGGTCCTGTCCTTATGTTAAAATAGCTCTCTCGCCCTAGGTTTTGCTCAGTGGATAGAGTCGGTCTGCAGACTGAAGGGTCCTGGGTTCAATACTGGGTCAAGGGCACATGCCCGGTATTGCGAGCTCGATCCCCAATAGGGGTTGTGCAGGAGGCAGCCAATCATCCTCTCTCATCATTGATATTTCTATCTCTCTCCCTCTCTGAAATCAATAAAAGTACATTTTTAAAAAATAATAATAAAATAGCTCTCTCACGGAATTATTTGATCTGGCCCAACATTTACCAACTTTGCACACATTTCAAAATCTCAATAAATCATCTAATCACAGAACATATTTTAGCCTTTTTTCCCTACCAAGAGTCCTGTATTATTTTCCCCTCATATTTTGAAACACGGTCTTTCTCAAACACACTGAATTAATAACATTCCAGATGTTGCCTAGTGATATATATCTGGGCCACTGACACCCTGGATATCTTAGAACTACCAAGGAACAGGCTGCAGATGAAGACGATTATGGAAAAACAGGGGTTGGAACGTGCACAGACCAAGGAGACCAGACTTAGTGAAATGAATGAGTTAAAAGCCCCTACTAGGTGTGACAGAGATCATCTGCAGGCTCTATGAGCTGAGTTCTGCAGCACCCTGACTGGTGCAGACCACGCACTCATCAGCCTCTTTCGGATGAAAGTAACAGAAATCTGCCTGGTTGGAGTAAAGGGACATTTATTGGCTCCTAGCTGAACAATCTAAGGGTACTCTTCAAGTGTAACTTGATCGACGTGTTTAAATGGAATCATCAGGAATGTGTCCCCATCTCTTTGCTTTCTTCTATCCAGAGTGATGACAGGATGATCACTAGAAGCTTCAGGCTTATTTTCCACATAAATCCTAGTGGATATTATGTATTTCCCAGTTGTCCCATCAAAAGTCCCAGGACTGACTCTCAATTAGCCTGAATTGGCTCCTCTCCACCCTTTTCCCTCCTTTGTAGCTAGGAGCCTGATCCGTGTTGATGCATCAATGGTTCCCTTCCCTTAGGCCTTCCTTTGGGCATTTTCAGTGAGAAGACCAGCAGAAGACTGGAGGAAGAAAGACAAATAAAGATGCTCATTTTACCCAGGTCCCTTTGCAAGGGTTAGCTATGTCTCATGGCCAGTAATCACAGGTTCTGCCTCATCTCTTTCCACACAGCTTTCCCTCTTTTAGTGCCAGTAATGGCTCCTCAGTCTTGCCTCTACAACCTCTGGGTGGTACCAATGACTCAATGACCCAGGTATAAGTAACCTCAGGAATAGCTCTATCTCTTATGTCTTTCCTATACTCTGCCCATACCTCTGTGGGAAGGTTGATAACCCAATCTGAGAATTCAATCTGTTTCCAGGATCCTAGTTGATACAGCTAACATGCCCATCCCTAAAAAAATCCATGTTTCTTGTTGGACAGTCCTGAGTCACACGCCTACCCCTGAAACAAAGGTCTGAAATCAGCTCCATCCAAGCCACAGTCATTGAGAGTGAAGGAGCAGTGGTCCCCCAAAGGGACAGACAAAAACAACCTATGATCGCTACATTTAGCAAAGTAGATAAGGAGGAATTCTAATCATCTGTGTTAGACTACCCAAGCATTCTTCAAAAGCAGCACCAAATAGAAATAAGGATACATTTCAGGGAATAAATTCATGCTGAAACAGTCTTTCATCCATGTACATGCAAACCAATAGCCACTCATTTTGCGAGTTCTGGGTCTGTTGACAACTCTCTCCTGAAACAAATTGAAATTTCTATCATCGATTCGCTTTGAAATGTCATAAAGCAGCATAGGCCTTAGCTGGCTGAGCAATAAAGCAGGCCCTTTGACAGCTTAAATGAGTTGCCCCTGACAGCAGGACAGAGGACAAGGCATTAGGCATTGCCAAGAACGGATAATTTGGAAGCCGCCTAGTGGCAGAAATGACAAGGCCAAAATCATAATGCGTTGGGGAAAAATGACATCAGTTGAAGGATAAACATAAAATGGGAAAATAGCAACCTCATCACAGAGCAGTAAACACTTAGAAGAACATTTAGCCTGGTACCACATGAAACCCCTATATCTTAGCAAGGAATCCTTTTTATATATGGTTAGCTGCCATTATAATGACTGGCTCTGCGATGGATGAGTCACCTTGCAGGTAAAACCATGGACCACTACCCCAGTGACTCTGAGCCCTTTACCACTACTCAGAAACCAGTGCTGCCTTAGCCAGTTTGGCTCAGTGGATAGAGCATCGGCCTGCAGACTGAAGAGTCCTGGGTTCGATTCTGGTCAAGAGTACATGCCCAGTTGCAGGCACGATCCCCAATAGGGGGCGTGCAGGAGGCAGCCGATCAATGATTCTCTCTCATTATTGATGTTTCTATCTCTAGCTCCCTCTCCCTTCCTCTCTGAAATCAATAAAAATATATTTAAAAAAAAAAACAACAAGAAACAGTGCTGATGTTAGTTACCTCATCCCCCCACCCCATGTTTTGATGGAGGTTCCAATGTGCCTTTTTAATGAACAGAGTAGCATTCAATGACATGTTGAGGCTATTTGGCTTTTCTTGTCAGTTTTCTCAGTACAACTTCAGATGCTGCTTTAGTTGAAGTTCAGAAATATGCATTTGCCTGGAGAACAGGCCTCCTGAGCCACTTGTGTGTCTCTCCTAGTCCCACTAATAATTCCTTTGTGATACAATTCGACCACAGTTCTCTCGATCCATAAAGACACTTTAATATCAGCTCTTTGGAGAAAAGAGGGATCTAAAGGATCCCTTTGCTTCAGTGCTTCTGGAGTTTAGGAAATGAAGAGTTTGGAGCCAAGGGAGAGAAGAAATCCAATCTCTAGTTAAGGAAACCCACACTTGGGCCCATGGGGTATAATGAAAAGACTGTGAGCATTAGAGGCAAACAAGCCAGGCTCAAGTCTTAGTGTGTGACCTTGAGCAAGTCACACCTTTGTGAGTCTGAGTTTTATCTAGTATTATTGTTTCCAAGAACACTAATGATTTGATAAGCATTAAAAATAAAAATAAGTAAGTGAGTTGTCTGAGCCCAGGTACCTCTGATTAGTATTTCCAAGGACATTCCTGCTTTAAAGGACCCTTCTAAGCAAAAGTCATCAATAAACTTAGAGGACAGAATAGAGTAGTGGAAGCATGCCACAAAGATTTCATCTCACCAGCCATTTCTGCTTGATTTGTAGTATTTCCCTGGGACACTATATTCAAAAGGATTCTGAGGTCATATTTGGGCTCATGTCTGTGCTCAATGGAAAAGAATGCCCTCGTCAATGGGCACAAAAAGAGGATCTGGCACCATGCATAACATCACTGTTGTAGTGATTGAGAGCATTGAGCTTGAAAGTCAATTCTTAGAGGAAGTAATGTGTATTAGCTCTTGCTTCAATAACAAACAACACAAACTAGAATTTCAATGGCTTATAAACATAAACACTTATTTCTCATCACATACAGAGTCAGGCTGTGGGTTGGATTGGGTCTGCTCCACATTTCTTCTTATTCCAGGAACCAGGCAGAAGGACCTTCCCTCATTTGGGATATGCGATGCTGTGGAAAGAGCAAAAATTCCAATGGTTAAGCCAAATCAGACCATCACATTTAAAACTTCTACTCAAACATAGCATAAATCATATCATTCACATTTCATTGGCCAAATCAAGCCATATGGCAAGCCCAAAGTCAATAGGGAAGGAATATATAATCTTCCTGGGAAAAATGGCAATCAATGTAATCTACCAGATGGTGTTTAAGAAAGATACTTTTAGAATTGAGATACTATATCTGTAATGGGGAATGAATATGTTATACTACTTATACTAGTCTGACCAGCCATAGAATAAAACTAAAATTAAAATGTACTAGCAAAGTAAACTTATAAAGGAATTTATATAAAGCTACCCACGTTAATCTTTGTAAGTGTTAAACCCAGTTTGTTCACCTCTGGCCAAGTTCTCTTTACGGTTTGACAGCCTGTCCCAGGAACAAGGAATGCCAATGCCTACAGTTAAACCACAGCTGTCTGGTTGACACACATTGAAAAATAACTTTGAAACACAAAGAATGAGCCTGAGCAAGGACTGCACATTGCCAGAAATTACACTGACCCCCTCCCCTGATCTCTTTGTTCTACCCTCCCTCTCTCTCCTTATAAAAACCTCTGCCTGCACTGGGATGTTAAGATGGTTTTTGAGTCCAGCTGGTGTGGCTCAGTTGTTGAGTGTCAACCTATGAACCAGGAAATTGTGGTTTGACTCCCGTCAGGGCACATGCCCCAGTTTCGGGCTCAATCCCCAGTAGGGAATTTGTAAGAGGCAGCTGATCAATGATTCCCTCTCATCGCTGGTATTTCTATCTCTCTCTCTCCCTTCCTTTCTGAAATCAATAAAAATATATTTTAAAAAAAAATAGATGGTTTTGGAGGCATGAACCTGCCATCTTCTCAGGTTGCTGGCCCCTGAATAAATCACTTTACTTCTCACAAGCACTGGTCTCATGAGTTTGACTTTCATGTTGGCAGGCAGCCAAGCCTGAAGGTCATTTCCCTGGTTTCATATCTATTTTTTCTTATTTTTTAATACATTACACATGTACTATACATGTAATTTAAAAATTAAAAGTTATAAAATGTTCATGTGTCTTATGGATATTGGGAATCCCTGAGGAGAGAACAAGCTGATACCTGGAAAGTGGAGGGTGCCTATGCTGATGAAAGTAGCGGGAGAGGAAGAACACAAAAAGCTGGGAGCTCTTCAGGGAATATGTGAGTTTAAAAGAGAAGATGGCAAGGGAACTAAGTAGATGACAATTAATCCACAATGGAAGCACTAGAAAATCATCAACAGCAAGTTTATGAGCAAGTGGGGTGGTGCCCTGGCTGTGCCACTTGGATAGCATAAGACCTGCAGAAGGCACAGAGGTCTTAGAACTGAGGTGATTGGGTGAATGACTGACTGAATGAATGTTAAAGATATCTGGAAGGCAAGGAATATGGAACACTTATAAAGAAAACAGGTATCATCTAAGAGAGCAGCTTCAACAGGAAGTCAAGCATTACTAAATAAATATTTATCAAGTAACTACTAGGTTTCAGGTACCATACCAGGTGCTGCAGGTACAACAAAAGAGACAGGGTTTTTTTTAAAGCAACTAACAGGTCACCCTCAACCAATATTTTGTTTTCACCAACCTACCCACTCAATAGATATTCTTTTTCCTTCTTTTCTGTTACAGTGGGCAATACATGCCCCATCTAGATCCCATCCCTTTTTCATTGTCTTCACTCCTGCAATTAAACCTTTTCTCTCCCAAATTCTCACTCCCTACCAAATCATTTGCATAGTTACAGAAACATACTATAGCTGAATAGGGGGGAAAGCAAGATTTTCCTTTCTAAAAAGAATTTGGAAAGGAATGCAAGTTGCATTTCAGTTGCCACAGTGACCAGGGACCCTACTGGCATTTAGTGAGGGCCAGGTTGCTAATTGTGTTGAATCTTATTTAAAAAGAAAAACGTCCTTGCCCAGCCAGTGGTTCAGTAGTTCAGTGTCAACCCATGAACCAGGAGGTCATGGTTCAATTCCCAGTCAGGGCATGTGCCTGGGTTTAGGGCTCGATCCCCAGTGGGGGGCATGTAAGAGGCAGCCGATCAATCATTCTCTCTCATCATTGATGTTTCTATCTCTCTCTCCCTTTCTTCCTTCCTCTTTCTAAAATAAAAAAGACATTTTTAAAAAGACAAGAAAAAGAAAAACTCCCTTAAACCTCACAACATTCTCCAGCCATTGCCAACTACTCCTCAAACCTTCCACAGAAAAACTTCTTGTTGGAGTTATCTATATCTGTGGTAGGCAGTTAGACAAACATGAGCAAAGCAAGGACAATGAGCCAGGTACAGAAAGTCACCTGAGCAGAAAGCCCCAGGTGCCTAGCAACAGGCAAAACTGGGAAAATAAGGAGCTTGCCCCGGGGTAACTTCTCTACCCCTAGCATATCACTGGTCATGGGGTTTGGACCCCCTGACCTTTCATATTGTTGGTTATGCAGTTTAGGCCCCCTGACCCTTTCCTCACGAAAGATAACACCTAGATCTTGGTTGTATTTCAGCTTCAGGCCCAGAAAGCAGCAAAACCAGACAAGCAACACCAAGACTGTCTCAGGACCAGATGCACTGACTAATGACCCCCTGCCCAGACCATGACCCTGAAAGGACACACCTGGAAAACCGATGAATATTCTATTGAGATCCTCCCCTGAGACGTCCCCCATGATTCCTGCCTACAAGAGAGAGATACACGGATTGAATTGGAGAAGAGGACAATAGACAATTCTACAATAATAGTTGGAGATTTCACCACCCCACTTGGATGGATAGAACAATTAGACAGAAGATCAACAGGAAACAGGAGACTTGAACAACACCATAAACCAACTAAACCTAACAGACATACTAGTACTTAGAACACTCCACCCAAAAACTGCAGAATACACATTTTCTCAAATACACATGGAACAATCTCCAGGGTAGACCACATGCTAAGCCACAAAACAAGTTTCAATAAATTTAAAAGGCTTGAAATAATAAAGTATCTCCTCCCACCACAGTGGAATGAAAGTAGAAATAAATAACAGAAGGAATTCTGGAAAATTCACAAATTTATGGAAATTAAACACACTCTAACAATCAATGGGTCAAAGAAGTTCCAGGCAAAAATTTTGAAAATTCTGCCTCACCTAGCATCCCATGAATTATAGCACCAGTTCCTTAATATCTTAGAGGAAGCAATTGTCTGATGTGTAAAAAATGCTATGAATTCCTATACAGATCAGTTTTTGCTGAATAACAAACCACCATAAAATCATCATGTGTAGAGGTCTTAGAATTGAGGTGATTGGGCGAATGACTGACTGAATGAATGTTAAAGATATCTGGAAGGCAAGGAATATGGAACACTTACAAAGAAAATAGGTATCATCTCACCAGCCATACTCACAGGTATTCAGATTGGCTAGAATATCCTGCTTTTGCAGGTCTATGGGAAAGCTGAGATATTCAGGCTGAAGGTGCAGCAGCTACCTGTGGTCATTTTCTTCTCATGACAAGAGGACAAAAGCTCCAGAGCAATGAAGGGATGCGCATAATTCCTCATAAGGCCTAGGCTTACACGTTGTATATTATCACTTCTGCCCATGTGCCCATTGGCCAAATCAAATCACACAACCAAGTCCAACATCAGTGGAAAAGGGAAGAATACTTACCCCTACCATAATGGTCAGAGGGAAGGGAATGAATATTTGCTGAACAATAATCTACTTTTCCACAGCCCCCTTGGAAGAAAACTTTGAAAAATGGTGCTGTCATTACTACTGTGGATGCTGAACTATAATGTCTTCTTATTAACCATGTTGGTTGTATTAGAAATGAATGTTTAAGACTCATCTTCTCTCTGTACTTGTAACTATTAAAAGCCATATAGAAATGTTAAATTCTTCAAAGCCACTTTACCCGACTCATTCAATGACCATCGACTTACTAATGTATTCTTAGCTCAGTAGCATTATCACCACAAGAATTTTTGTTTCAACACAATTTCTTCTTATACCAAATAGAAAAATTTTTAAATGTCTGTGTATATATCAAAGCAAAAAAAATGAATCTGGCACTATCAATAGGAAATGAATTAATATAACCTTTCTGAAAATCTTTCTAAAAGAAAAATCCCTCTGACATCTGAATTTTTGACTTATTGTTGAAAAGTTCAACCCTCAGAAGGAATCTTAGTGAAGTTTATCTCTGTTGAAGTAAAAAATACCCAATATAAATACAATAAGTCTAATCTTTCCTAGCCTATAAGATCTCGCTAATATTTTCACATGAAAAAAAAAGAAGCTGATTGTGAATGATAACATTATTCTGAATTCTGCATTACTCAGTCAATTGATGATACGTAGCCTCCTCTCATACTATAATCCCCCTTCCAATAAATATCTCTCCCCCAGATTTCTATCCTATTTGTTTCATTAAGAATTGTGAGGGATGGGGGGAAGAAGCTACCAAAAAAAAAAAAAAAAAGAACTTGGTGAAAAGAAATTTATTTTTATCTCAATTTCATGCCAGGAAATATGAAGTCATGAAAGCGTACTGAAAAGGATAGACAGTTTTTAAACAGGACCTTACGAGCCAGGCCCAATGCCTGTTGCCAAATTAAATGAAGACTTGTTTGAAGTAAGAACAGAACATTGTTCTGAGATTGAGCCAACTAGAAAGGCTGATACACCATGACATTTCTAGCTTGTATCACCTCCCTGCCCTTGAAATGAACTCTAGATAGAGGCAGCATAGCCAAAGTTGACAATGAGATAAAGAGTGCATATCTAAGTCATATAGCACCCAAAACCTCACTATTCAAGCCAGCTTGGCAGAGAAAAGATTCAATTGTTGGAAAATCTCAATTCCCATTATTTCCAAATACAAGAAATACCTTTGGATTTAAGAAATTGACAAATGGAACCAAAGTTTTTTCCACTTCTCCTTCCAAAAATGCCATTGAAATAACAAAGATATTTTTAAAAAGAAGAAAAACACAAATAGCGGTACTAGGAAAATCGAGAGGAATGCTATCACCACCAAAGAAATGTTGATGAATTGCTGGAAGATATGAAGCAGGTAGGATAACCATAAATCAATGTGTAATTTTAAAATCCAGCAGTTATTGTGTAAGGCCTGTGAAATAAAAATTATTTTCAAAATATTAAAAAGATATTATTTGTTGGCATTTGCACTGATGGAACAAAAATAATTGTGGGTACCTTAGGCACCTAACTGGTACAAGTAGTCATTGTATTCTAAATCTCCAGACATGGGGGGGGAGATTACATAAGAATGCTCTTGATTAAGCCATAAAAAATATTTTATATTATTAAAATATTAATTTTAATATTGTGAAAAAATTGGAAGTATATATAAAGCATTTTTGTTGAATACCAAAATATGATGGTTATCTTAAGAAAAATCACCTGTATAATTAATTTGAGTTGGAAGCTGAATTAGTTGTTTTTTTTCACGGAACACCATTTGTTCTTGAAAGAACAACAGACAAACCATAGCAATTGAGAATTGGGTATCTGGAAGACATTTTCTCAAAAATGAATGAAATGAGCCTGTCACTGCAAGGAAAGTAGCTGGCAGTATTTGTTGCCAATGATAACATTCTAGCTTTCAAGAGAAAATTAGATTTTTGGAAAACTTGTACACACCTACATAAGCCTGACATCATCCTAATACTTAAGACTTTTTTGATACCAGCAGCACTATTAATAAATGTGATTTATTGATATTGTATAATTAAAGATATCAACATTTGAAAGATCTGCATAATGCAGTGAGCCAATATTTTCCAAATGACAAATGTATGATGTTATAAAATCATGCATGGGTAATCGAAAATGTTAAGGTGCAAAATAGATGACTCAATTTAAACATAGTAGAATACAAAATTCATCTATAAGATTTCAGATTCCACATTTGAACCATCTTTTAAGAAAATTGCATTTGTCAAGTTTTGGGGTAGTATCAAAGAAGATTATTCATATTTATCTAAACAAGTTATTAAAATACTCCTCTCTTTTCTAATTACATAGCTGTGTGATGCTGGATTTTATTCATATACTTCAACCAAAGCAATCCTCCTATATAATAAAGATGTAATATGCAAATGGTCATTACTCCGTGAAGCATAACGACCGACCACCTAACGACCGGATCACGGATCAGCAGGAGGGTGGGGCAGCGAGCTACAAGCAGGCGGCGGAAAGCAACAGGAGGGGGCAGGGCAGCAAGCTATGAGGGGGGACTGGGGAATGGAGGGAGCTACAGGAGGGTGGAGCAGTGGGCGGAGAGCTACTGGAGGGCGGCAGTGAGCTACTGGCGAGCTACTGGCACACAGATTTGTGTACAGGGCTACTAGTATATAATAAAAGGCTAATATGCAAATTGACCAAACAGCAAAATGACCAGTCACTATAACAAGCACTGACCACCAGGGGACAGACACTCAACACAGGAGCTGCCCCCTGGTGATCAGTGCACTCCCATAGGGGGAGCACCTCTCAGCCAGAAGCTGGGCTCATGGCTGGCAAGCACTGCGGCGGGGGCGGGAGCCTCTCGCACCTCCACAGCAACACTAAGGATGTCCAACTGCAGCGCTGAAGGTGTCCGACTGCCGGCTTAGGCCTGCTCCTAAGCCAGCAGTGGGACATCCCCCGAGGGTTCCCAGACTGCAAGAGGGCACAGACTGGGCTGAGAGACCTCTAGTATATTACAAAAGATTGACTGTAGAAGCAGATGTGGGAATCTGTCTTCTATTAAGCAATTATTAAAGGGCTCTAGCCAGTTTGACTCAGTGGGTAGAGTGTCAGCCTGCAGACCAGAGGGTCCTGGGTTAGATTCCGGTCAAGAGCATGTACCTCAGTTGCAGGCTTCTCCCTGGCCCGGGTCCTGGTTGGAGTACATGCAGGAGGCAACCAATCAATGTATTTCTCTCACATCAATTATTTCTCTCTGTCTCTCCCGCTCCTGCCCACTCTCTCTAAAGATCAATGGAAAAAATATCCTTGGGTGAGGATTTAAAAATTAAGAAAGAAAGAGAAAGAAAGGAAGGAAGGAAAGAAGGAAGGAAAGAAGGAAGGAAGGAAGGAAGGAAGGAAGGAAGGAAGGAAGGAAGGGAGGAAGGGAGGAAGGAAGAGAAAGAAAGAAAGAAAGAAAGAAAGAAAGAAAGAAAGAAAGAAAGAAAGAAAGAAAGAAAGAAAGTTGTTAAAGGAATTTGTAAAAAATGTAAAACAATGCTACTCTTCTAAATTTCTTTGAAAAACACCATAATTTTTAATGATATGTCATTTACATGAACATGTTATGAATTTGTATTTTAAAACATAAATATGTTTTCATTTCTCTAATTTTAATTTCTAACACAGGACCTATCAATAGATAGCCCTCACACACGAAAGCTCTTTGAAATCCTTACTTATTTCTAAAAGTATAAATTGGTCCTGACACCAAAATTCTGGAGAATCAGTGCTGTATTTACTTTCACTTTTGCTATAGTTGGTTTCTACCTTCCAGAGTAAAAAAAGAAGATGGGGGGGTGGGAAAAGGAACACTGATAGTGTCCCAACTGCAACCAAACATGGGAAGGAGGAAGACGCACCACAGGGTGTCATGAGGGTAAATCTCATACTTTTCATGAGGCTAAAGTCCTGAGGGAACATGGATACCACTGCAATACATCAGTAATAGCTAGAAGTGACAGTTTGAGAGCAGGTTTGGGGAAGCAAATGAATGGGTTTCCATATAACTCATTCATACCTGGGGTTGCTAGTCTGGTCCCGTACATATTTGAGAAAAGTGGGAGGATCAAATAAATAACCTGTGATGAAAAGAAAAGAAAAACATCTGATTTCAGTTTGACTCCCCCCCTCTTAGGCAAGCATACTATGAGTTTGTACACTGGAACAGGCAGTTTCTTCTTCTAGGAATTACAAGGTCGGGCCAGGGCCCTGGCCTGGTTGTAAAGATGAGGAATTGGTGATATGCAGGGTTTCAAGGCACAGGCAAAGCCTCAAAACAAGCATTCAGATTCTCACAGATGATCATGGTTAAGCATTCAGTCATGTATTTAATCAGCAAGAGCTAAGTGTATTCACCAAGACTTGGTGCATTTACCACTAAGAAAAGGTTTTTAAAGTAAATTTTAAATATAAATGGATTTGCTACAAAATCCCCTCTCTTTCAGACTGGCATACATTTTCTTTTCCTTTTAGAAGTGACTTCTTATTCTCAGTCTAGTGAAGAAATTATTACTAAATCAGTAATAAGGTAGTTCAGTAAATTGATGTTTCAATAATTCTGAGAACACAAAAAATCATTCTACTAAAATTATTAGGGAAATGACTTCACTTTCCAAAATATCCAATGTAGTTGTCTGAAGACTTATAAAATTAACTGCTTTTTCTATCTCTATTCTGGTGACTTGATTTGACATTTTAAAAAGCACATTATTGATGGAGTTATGAGTCCTGAAAGAACTAGAAAAAATGTCTCACTCTGTCATTCATTCACTCAGACATCTGGAGGTGAGACTGAAAGTTCCAAACCTCTAATCACACTATTGGTTCTCCTGACAACTAGCACAATCCATAGTTGCTTTCCAAAAGTCACCTGATTAACATAAACTCAGATGTGGTTGAAAGGGTTTTGTATTATATTAAGACATCTTTATTGCTCTTATCATTTAGGAAATTCTAAGAGCTCCAGGAGCTCTGTGCCAGAAATGAAGATGAAAACCAAATACATATCTTACATTATAAGTCACAATATCACAGCAGGTCACACATGAAAATCTATTCCAACACTTCCACCTACTTTGCCTTTGAAATCTTTCCATATACTATGCGATGGAAGTTCTGGCACCAAATTTCAATAAATGTAGGCTATCACTGAATCCAGAATTTAGTCATCCACACTAAATGAGTCATCCACTCATTTTTAGCTTTAGCTAAAACATTAAATCCAGAATTTCTGGTAAGTGTATTCATATCAATATATTAATCCTGATACAAAACTATAGTCTGTGCTTTTTGAACTAACACTCTGCAATCTATCCTCACACATATTTCCTGGGTTTCTACTTAAATGAATTATCAAATTCCTGCAGTTATTTTGAAATATAATCAGTTTTCTTCCCAGGTCAGAATATTCATTTGTCCTTCTTGAGCATCCTATAATAAAAGGGTAATATGCAAATTGACCCTAATAGCAGAATGACCAGTCTCTATGAGGTGCACTGACCACCAGGGAGCAGATGCTCAATGCAGAAGCTGCCCCCCTGGTGGTCATTGCGCTCCCACAAGGGGAGCTCTGCTCAGCCACAAGCTGGGCTGGTGGCTGTGAGAGAGCCTAGCAGCGTTGGTAGGAGCCTCTTCCGCCTCCTTGGCAGCACTAAGGGTGTCTGACTGTGGCTTAAGCTGGCAGGTGAACATCCCCCGAGGGGTCCCAGCCTGCAAGAGGGCCCAGGCCGGGCTGAAGGATCTCCCCTTGAGTGCACAAATTTTCATGCACTGGGCCTCTAGTGCTAAGATATGATTCTAGTTTAGGTCTAGAATAGGAAATAAAGGACAGTTAATATGGGTCTTGAAGAGAATAAGCATCCCCTTGTAAGCAACTGCCTTCAAATAAGGTGATTCAAGAAGGAAAGGTCAGTCTTCTCAGTCATAAGAGGAGGGGCTACTTCTGCTCACTTAGAAAGACCTGGATGTTTAGCTTCACCCAAGGCAATTCAAGTTTCTAAGTCCACCTGTTCCCAATGCCCTAGTTGTCACATAAACAATTTGATAATTTTGTAATCCACCCAGTCATATTTTTAATTAAGTTTGCCTTACAGCTATAAGAAATATAAGACTCTTTAATGGTTACCATAAAAGTTCCCTGATTGGCATGGCTCAGTGGTTGAGCATCGACCTATGAACTAGGAGGTCACGGTTCCATTCCAAGTCAGGGCACATGCCCAGAATTCGGGCTTGATTCCCAGTGGGGGCCATGCAGGAAGCAGTCGATCAATGATTCTCATTCATCATGGATGTTTCTATCTCTCTCCCCCTCTCTCTTCCTCTCTGAGATCAATAAAAATATATTTTTTTCAAAGTTCCCTGATTGTCTGAATGTGACTTGAGTTTAGACTTTAAAGCCTTAAGCTTGTCATTTTCTGTCAGTTTTCTAGCAGTCATAAGATATCATCCCACCCCACAGTTCTTGTCATCATTACCACCATAACGGTTAAATGCAACATCCACTTGGTCTCAAAGGCAACTACTTCAATAGGTATTTCCTCCCAACCAATCACAGGCCACTCTTTAATTAATCATGATCCCACTGTATGTTATAGATTGCCGGAATCCTGACAAGGAACTAAACACTCCATTCAGGGCCAAGGACATCAACAAACCAATTCCAGAACTCTATCTTTAAGAAATAAAAGGATTAAGTATAACATCTCCATAATTAAGCTGTAAGAAATACAAGACTTTTTAATGGTTACCATAAAAGTTCCCTGATTGGCCGTAACTGGTTTGGCTCAGCGGATAGAGCATCGGCCTGAGGACTCAAGGGTCCCAGGTTCGATTCCGGTCAAGGTCATGTACCTTGGTTGCGGGCACATCCCCAGTAGGGGGCATGCAAGAGGCAGCTGATCGATGTTTCTCTCTCATCGATGTTTCTCTCTATCCCTCTCCCTTCTTCTCTGTAAAAAATCAATAAAATATATATTTTTTAAAAAAAGTTCCCTGATTGGCATGGCTCAGTGGTTGAGCATCGACCTATGAACTAGGAGGTCACGGTATTAAGTATAACATCTCCATAATTAAGCTATAAGAAATACAAGACTTTTTAATGGTTACCATAAAAGTTCCCTGACTGGCATGGCTCAGTGGTTGAGCATCGACCTATGAACTAGGAGGTCACGGTATTAAGTATAACATCTCCATAATTAAGCTATAAGAAATACAAGACTTTTTAATGGTTACCATAAAAGTTCCCTGATTGGCATGGCTCAGTGGTTGAGCATCGACCTGATTTCTGTTGCCTACTGAGCAGGGACTACAGCTGACCCTTGTTATGTAAGAGTCTAGTGCAGTGGTTCTCAACCCTGGCTGCACATTAGAATCACCTGGGAATCTTAATTTCCAGAGGATAAGGCCCAGAAATCAGGATTTTAAACAGATTCCCAAGTGATTCTAATGTGCAGCCAAGGTTGAGAACCACTGGTCTAGTGAGAAGAAGAAACCAAACCAGGTATTTCAGCAGAGGGAAATTGTTTACACCGTGTTAAAGGGCTGAAAAAGCAAAAAGTAAATGTTGGGGTCACCTAGAAATAATAACTTCAGGAAGCAACTACCACCTCTAGGGCTGGAGAAACAGAAAGAGGAGAATAAGCTAACCCAAACCTAGACTCTCAGAACAGAGACCCAATAGAGCTAGGGCTCAATCTTCCAAGGAGGTTAGGACCAGCTGCTGCTGCTAGTCTCTAAAGCAAGCATGTCAAACTCAAAGGCTAACACGAGCCAAATAAACAAGGTTTAAGTTTATGTGGGCTACAGAAAAACAAAAGCTTCAATTTTCATAGAAACATGGGTTTATTTCGATAGAGACATGCTGAATACAAAGGGCTGAAATAAATGAGTAATCGTTAACATAAAATATTAGAACATTTTAATAAAAAGTAATATTTTTTTCTTGAATATTAACGTACCAGACACTGAATAACACACAAATTAATAAGCGTAACACAAATACACCTATTTTTCTTGTTCTCCAAAAGTGAAATACTTCCTGTTGCACACACCAAACAAGTCAGTACAAGACTAATGATGTGGCAATCGGCTGCTAAAATATTCACTGCTTGTATTAGTGGAGAGAAATGGTGCGCCTGCGCATAAGGTGCATAAGGGAAATGAATGCAACATGATTACAGAAATCAGTCATTAGCGAACGTTGTAGTTCGTTATTTTTTAAAAATATATTTTATTGGTTTTTTTACAGAGAGGAAGGGAGAGGGATAGAGAGTTAGAAACATCGATGAGAGAGAAACATCGATCAGCTGCCTCCTGCACACCCCCTACTGGGGATGTGCCCGCAACCAAGTTATATGCCCTTGACCGGAATTGAACCTGGGACCCTTCAGTCCGCAGGCCCTCGCTCTATCCACTGAGTCAAACTGGTTAGGGCTGTAGTTCGTTATTAATAATTATGTGTAACAGGATATTGTAAAATTTAAGTTATGAAATTTTTATTAAAACATTTCTTACATACCGTTACACTGACTGGGCCGCAGAAATATTCCTTGTGGGCCCCAAGTGGCCCACAGGCCGCGAGTTTGACATGCTTGCTCTGAAGGACACAATGAGGCTGTTTCCAGTAGTGCTGAAAGAAGCTGGAGGCTGGAACCAGCTGTGCTGGGGTGAAGTTCCCCTGCAGGTAAACTGCCCTGCAAGCAACACTAACAAGCACAGCAAGAATGGGAAATAGGTTCTCCCCTCCTCCTGCTTTCCAATCTCCCTCTAGTGCCCCCATTGGCAGAAGCAAGCTGACAAGAGTCTGGAAAACATTTTGTAGAGAGCTAAACCCACAATCCCTAGAGTAGAGAGAAGAATTTGGAGCTAAGAGACAATAGGTAAATGATTGGCATAGAGCAGTGATGGCGAACCCATGACACGTGTGTCAGAGGTGACACGCGAACTCATTTTTTTGGTTGATTTTTCTTTGTTAAATGGCATTTAAATATATAAAATAAATATCAAAAATATAAATCTTTGTTTTACTATGGTTGCAAATATCAAAAAATTTCTATATGTGACACGGCACCAGAGTTAAGTTAGGGTTTTTCAAAATGCTGACACGCCGAGCTCAAAAGGTTCGCCATCACTGGATAGAGGGTGTTTATGTCCAGTGTTTCTCTTTGACTAAGAGGGGTTTATCCCAGGAAGATTAGAGTAACTTTTGAAAATCAAGTAAAACAGCGATTTTCAACCTTTTTCATCTCATGGCACACATAAACTAATTACTAATTCTTTGGCACACCAAAAATATATTATATTTTTTGCCAAATAGATATAATTCTGATTCATTCACATTGGACTGCTATTGTTGTGTTGGTTGTTGTCATTTTTTTATTTGACAACCTAAGGGAAAAGAGGTCAGTGCTCCTGACTAAATAGCTAATGCATGTTTTAAAAATTTTTTGTGGCATACCAGTTGAAAATTTTGAAGTAGGACATAGTTTTTATAGATTATTAGGCTTACAGTTTTTTAAATTTCAAGTGTAAGGTCTTAATAGTTTGGCTATTTGTGGAAAGGTTGATAAACTTACAAAAAGACACTTAACCTTATTAATCAAGAAAATGCTAACTACGGTGAGAGTTTTAAATCTATCAAACTGCAAATTTTAGACTGACAAATATACAAAATAATGTTGGCACAGATATGAGAGATAGGCTCTCTCATGTGCTATTTTATGGAAGCTGCTTCCTGCATGCCCCACACTGGGGATCGAGCCCGAAACCCAGACATATGCCCTGACTGGGAATTGAACAATGACTTCCTGGTTCATAGGTCAACACTCAACTACTGATTCACACTGGTCAGGCTAGAACTTGAATTCTTGATATAAATATAATTTCTGCCCTCCACCCACTGGTACAGGCTTTGCCAGGCACAATTTAACACATATTCTTTACAGCTTAAAATTTAAGCCAATGTTTCTACATAAGGAATCTAACCCACAGAAGTATACCCACAGATTCACGAAGATATATACACAGGATTTTTATTGTAGCATTGTTTCTACAAGGAAGATTTCTTCAAGGCATACAGATAAGGGCTAAACATACTGCAGAATAATTTATAAAATATGTATATCAAATAATTATATACATGTGCATGTGTACATTATATATAGATATGTACATATATGTATATACAAAAAGCATTAACTGTGATTACCTTTGGTGAGTGAGGGAATGGGAGGGATGGAAGGAGATAAAATGAGATCATACTTATTTTTTTGTTCAATTCAGCACATAAACATTATATTAAGAATAATTTCTTGTGAAATGTTTGTAACTACAATTTTTTAAAAGAATATATGCTTCTTGGGAGGCACTCAAAGCTTCTCAGAGAAATGATACTGCATAAATCCAAGACACTGGTATTACCATTGTTGTTACTATGAGCATCCTCACCCTTCACAACTATAACACCGATATGCCTTTCATCAGAGAAATTTAAACAAGATTTACAAATAGAGGCTCAATTATTCACAGAACACGCCTTTGAAGCAAGGCTATAATTCCAAAATACAGACATAATAAATGACTTGCCCAGATTTTCAAACAAGTCAGGAAATGATCCAGGGCCAGGATTCCACTCTTGTACAAATAAATGTGTACGTACTGGCTCTCAGCACAGCACCATAAATAACCCTATCCCTGGCATTTCAGTCTCTCCCCAAGTAATTGAGTGTTTAAATGATGTGCAAACCTTCACTGTGGCTTTAAAACTTGTCTATGTCTGGCATTCTTTTTAAAGGAATAGCTTTTAAAAGTTTAACATTAACCTTCCTAAGAAAGTCAGAGAATAATACTCGTTTTCACCTTCTATAAAAGGACAACCCTAAAAGAATATTGTGCTTTTCGAAATAATAGTTCTGATCATACTATTTAGCCTAAGATCATTAACTTAGTAGGAGTATTCTAAAATGCATTATCCTAATTATGAAAACTTCCTAAAGAAAAGACACAGATCAACTTCCCTACCCTCAGCTTCCTTATTTGTAAAATAACAGGGAGGTATTCTTATTCCCTGCTTAACGAATTGAATTGTCTTGAGGCTCAAATAAAAGATTGAAGGTGTTCTATAAAGTCTGAAGTTCCAAGTAAAATATTATGTATGTATGAAGCCTGAATTCTTTTTTAAAAATATATTTTTATTGATTTCAGAGAGGAAGAGAGAGATAGAACTTCAATGATGAGAGACAATCACTGATCAGTTACCTCCTGCATGCCCTCCACTGCAGATCAAACCAGCACCCCAGGCATATGCCCTGACTGGAATCAAACTGTGACCTCCTGGTTCATAGGTCAATGCTCAACCACTGGGCCACACTGGCCGGGCTGGAACCTGAATTCTTTATACAAGTATAATCCCTGCCTCCCACCCATCCCAATGTGAGAAAACATCTGATTTGCCAAATTCAAGGCCTCTCAATTAGGAGCCTTTTTTTTTTTTCCTAGACCAACAGGTCTCAACTGCAGTGTCTAGAAAAGGAGTGTGTGGCATTTATTTATGTAATATGTCACAATTTAAAGTGACAGTGTCTTAGGCCTTTTATAAAGAGGACTAGAGGCCCAGTGCACGAAATTCATACACTCAGTGGGGGTGTCCCTCAGCCTGGCCTGCACACTCTCTCAGTCTGGGAGCCCTCAGGGGACGTCCGACTGACGGCTTAGGCCCACTCCCCACCTGCTCCTTGTGGGGAGCGGACCTAAGCCGGCAGTCAGACATCCTTAGCACTGCCACAGAGGCAGGAGAGGCTTCTGCCACCACTGCTGTGCTGGCCAGCCATGAGCCCAGCTTCTGGCTGAGCAGTGCTCCCCCTGTAGGAGCGCACTGGCCACCAGGGGGCAGCTCCTGCTTGAGCATCTGCCGCCTGGTGGTCAGTGCACATTATAGCAACTGGTCATTCAGCCATTTGGTCACTTTGCATATTAGCCTTTTTTTATATAGTACTATGCTAGAATGTTACACAGTGCAATGGCTGCCACAGTCCTTTTCTGAGTGGACTGCCCTATTCTTCAGCTTCTGCTTCTCACATAATCTTTCCTTAGCCACAGCCAGAGCTGAATTAAAAGGTGGGTAATTGGGCAGTTGACCAAATCATTAATCTGTAGAAACTATAGGGCACTAAAATATCACTCAAATAATTAGTAACTATAGAAACAATTAAGGTTTCCACAGGCAAATTCTTACACAGTTGGGAGAATATAAATTTGCCCCTGCTTGAAATACTGTACAGCAAAGTAGAAACTAAAAACAATATTATTAATCTAACAGCTATTAGATACCTATTACATACCAGTCCCTATAGCACGTGCTTTACCTATATGATTCCATTTAAACCAAGATATTATTGTATATTATTATTTTCAAACCTATTTTTCTGATGAGGAGGTTGAGATGTGCCCAAGACTGCACAAGAAGCAAACGATAGAGGTGCAATTTGAAACCAATCTTCCTCCAGGATCTGTACTCACTATACCTCACAGCCCTCCCCAAGTCTAGCTAAGCCTGGCATAGGTTTTTGTGTCTTGCATTTATATAGGAACAATTAGACAAAATTCATCAGGCAGGCTAAATCTGAAACCAAATAATTCATGGATAGTGCTGTTGGCCAGAATTCAGTGATCCATTTTAAAATACAAATTTCAAACCTTTCAATGAGTTTTCAAATAATGTGCCTGATTCAGAAAAATTGCAAAAGAAAAGTGAAAAGAGAATAGAAACTATAAAAAAGTGAAATATATTGCCAAAATTTTTCAAAATATTGACACTGCTTAGGCATCTGTCTATAATATTAATTGAAAGTAAAGTTTTTCATTGTCTCATCAAATAATTGTTGAACGAAAATGTAAAGAACATTTTTGAAAGTGCAGCAGTGAAAACTCAATTGTAAATAACAGATTTAACTCTAGCTAATTTAAACAGAAAGGTTTTACAAGGAGGAATTAGGAATTTATAAAATCACTAGAAGGGTTAGTGGAACAGAGTTGATGCTGCACTTCCAGGAACAACTTCCAGACAATACTGTAGAACTGATTCAACATGGGTACCATGCTTATCACACTTATGGAGCTGGGGAATTAGGAAGCCATCTCCATAGCTACTGACTCTGCCATAATCTGAATCATTAAACTAGAGGCCCTGTTCCCTGTCTTTCATCACCATGAAATTTAGAGACTGAAAAATGCTGGGACCTCCGCTCAAGCTGTCTCAGAAAAACCAACATCTGCCAACAGAAATGACAAAAATACAGTGTCTACCTCAGAATGCTCACTTTTACCTTCCATATCTCACTAAGGTACATCTGTTTTATAGAAACTAGGCTTCATGAATACAAGCTAAAGGGGCTTCTAGGAAATGTAGTCTTTAGGTTTCCAGACTCAAGCAATAAAACTTGAGTATATCAATCTATGATGTCAGCTACATCAGACACCAAATTATTAGAGCCAGCCCAGAGCACCACCCATCTGGTTCCACCCTGGGACATAAAGACAGCCCACCCAAATGTTGGCCAGTGGTAGCTGACCTACTGAAAAAACATTTCTTGGAGCCAGATTTCTCTCAGGATTTTGGGATTGGGACACTGGAATTGAGTCAATAGACAGAGGGCTTTTTAGATTTTAGGTTAAGTAGATTTGAGTTGGAATGATGACCGGTTGTGTGTGAACAAATAGCATTATACACATATTCGTTGAGAAATATGAAGGTAAATACCAAAAGAAATGACATATGTTAAAATTTTTAAGAAGGGGCCAAGGAATTTCTTTTGTTGTTTATAATCATTTTGCTATTTGAACTTTTTAACTTTATGCTGGTATTGTTAGGATTAAAAATTAAATTAATAATTAAACAACCAAATGAATGCCCCAAACTTGGGCCTTTAAGCCAGAACAACTAACTTACACATCACAGCACCACTAGCTGACGGGAGGGAGCTCCAGACGATCTAGTCCTTACTTGCCTCACTTCCCACCTAGCACCTCCACTGTTTTAAAGTTGGGGAGAGGGGGAATTTTACATCCAAACCAGTCTCTGAGAACTTTGAATGCCAAGCCAAGGAGTTGATCACTCCAGCAATGGGGATAGCTGTAAGTAAAGGAATAACTTTAATGTAAGCAGAATGCTTGCTTAACTGTGTACAAGATAAATTTAAAAGAGATTGACGGCAGCCAGGAGATTGGTTAGAAGATTAAAAATAGGATCCTGAACTAAGTTGATGACAATGGAATTGGAGAGAAAAGGTTGGACAAAGAGATACAACAATGGAGTAAATTTAGTATCTTCCAATTTTCCAGAACCCTTTCTTTTAGGGACTACCCCCTTGCCCAGTCCATGAGATTTTGGTGGTGAATTAGGATAAACTCATGTTCTCAAAACTAAAGAAGATACATGTCCCAGAGTGGCCAGTGTCCTTCCATGGACAGTGTTTTGATTCACAGACATAACACAAAGTGAATCAAGACCTTTCTGGAAACCTTTCTCCCAATGCTACTGGGGAAGATGCTCTCCTTCCCCATAAATTTTGAGATGCCAGAGTTCATCATGCTGCCATGCAGAGAGGTCCTATCAAAACAGAGTCACACAGAGCTCTGATAACAGCGTTTGAACCACTGAAGCCCTCCAAACCTGTACAGATCAATTTTTTGGTAATGTCAGCCAAAAAGTTAATTTTCTTGCTTATGGATTGGATTTCTGTCATTTGCAACAGAAAGAGGGTTTATTAATAAAGTCAAAGATGGCTTAATTTACATATCAACAAAAATGTACAGTGTATCTACCAAATGAATAATTTAACATTCTGCTTACAATGAGAGATAAAAAGGAATTTTAAGGCATGCCGCATACACCTTGGGATTTATTCCAACTTTGTCACCAATTACCAATGTGACATCAGCATTGTGATAGCTCCGGGATTCATTCTTTTCTTCCTTTAAAGTGTGGGAACAGGGTAGACTGGTGTGGTTCAGTGGTTGAGCATCAACCTATGAACCAAAAGGTCATGGTTCGATTCCCGGCCAGGGCACATGCTTGGGTTGCAGGCTCGATCCACAGTAGGGGCATGCAGGAGACAGCCGATCAATGATTCTCCCTCACCATTGATGTTTCTATCTCTCTCTCCCTCTCCCTTCCTCTCTGAAATCAGTAAAAATATATGTATATTTTTAAAAGGGACTTTCTGCCCCGCTCAGGGGGCCTAGTGTGCACAGCAGATGGCTTCCAGCTGTTAGCTCACTTTTGGTCTGTCTCAGCTGCAGTCCTGTCCCTCCCAGGGCCCACAGATGCTAACCAGCAAAGGGAGGAGTATAAACGCTGGGTGGTAGTGGGACACTCTGACCTACAATACTAGGTCCAGAGTTCCCTGTCTCATCATCTGCTTCTGGCAAACCTAATTGCACCCCAAATGAACTCATGCAACCAACATGAACAGAATTATCATCTCAGACCTCTTACAACTAACTGAAGTTGCAAATGTGAAATATCAGTCAAAATTCTTGTCACTGCTTCCAGTGATGATTTTACCTGAATCCCAGGAAACAAACCAAGTTCCTTTTTTATTTTTTATTCAGGGATATTTTTATTTTATTTATTACTCTTTATTGTTGATAGTATTACATATGTCCCCTTTTCCCCCCATTCACCTCTCTCAGCCTGCTCCCACCCTCTACCCCAGACCTTCACCACACTATTATCTGTGTTCCTGGATTATGTATATATGCATACAAGTTCATTGGTTGATCTCTTCCCACCTGCCCACTCTCCCCTGCCTTCCCTCTGAGGTTTGACATTCTGTTCAGTGCTTCTATATTTTTGGATCTATTTTTGTTCATTAGATTCCACATATGAGTGAGATCATGTAATACTTATCCTTCTCGGGCTTATTTGCTTAGCATAATGCTCTCCCAGTCTTTCCATGCTGTTGCAAATGGTAAGAGTTCTTTCTTTTTTACAGCTGTGTAGTATTCCGTTGTTTAGATGTACCAGGTTTGTGTGTGTGTGTGTGTATTCATTCTTATTGATTTCGGAGAGAGGAAGGGAGAGGGAGAGAAATAGAAACATCAATGAAGAGAGAGAATCATTGACCAGCTGCCTCCTGCACATCCCCATTCTGTCAGGCATGTGCCTTTGACTAGAATCAAACCCGGGACCCTTCAGTCCGCAGGCTGACACTCTATCCACTGAGCCAAACCAGCTAGGGCTAGATGTACCAGTTTTTAATCCACTCATCTGCAGATGGGCACTTAGGCTGTTTCCAAATCTTAGCTATTGTAAATTGCGCTACTATGAACATAGGGGTACATATATTCTGTCAAGTTCCTTTTTAATGGCCTACCTGCTTAGCCAAAATATTATTGTTGCCTTATCCACAATAGTTTTCTACCTAAGTTTGTATGCACACACCCCACCCAGACACACATGGCTTGAAGTTTCCACAACCAGCACTGCAACTAATCTAGGTAGGTTCTATCACCAATTACCTTTGGAAACCTGAGCAAGTTATCTACCAATCTGTGCCCTATTTCCTTAACTGTAAAATAGGGATAATTATCTGATAGGGTTGTTGTGATGAGTAAATGAGCTATTACATTAAAATGTGTGTAGAACAGCCCTGGCCTGTGTGGCTCAGTTAGTTGGGTATTGTCCTGTGCACCAAAGGGTTGCCAGTTCAACCCAGGTCAGGCCACACGCCCCAGCTGCAGATTCCTGGTAGGGATCCTGCAGGAGGCAGCCAATTGATGCTTCCTTCTCACATTGATGTCTCTGTCTCTCTGTCTCTCTGTCTCTCTCTCTCTCTCTCTCTCTCTCTCTCTCAGTTGCAGATTCCTGGTAGGGATCCTGCAGGAGGCAGCCAATTGATGCTTCCTTCTCACATTGATGTCTCTCTCTCTCTCTCTCTCTCTCTCTCTCTTCCCCCCCCCCCCCCTTCCTCTCTGAATATACAAACATTTAGGACCAGCCTGGCCGGTATGGCTGTGGTTGAACTGGATCTATGAACCAGGTCACCCTTGGATTACAGTCAGGGCTCATGCCCAGGTTGTGAGCTTGACCCCCCTTGGGAGTCATGCAGAAGCAGCCCATCCGTGATTCTCTGACCTATGATTCTCTCTCATCATTGATATTTCTCTCCCTCTCCCTCTCCCTTCCTCTCTCTGAAATAAAAACATTTTTAAAAAATTTAGGAATGTTTGCTATTACCAATCCTAGGAAATCATCTATGCAGCAGTCCTGAAAATTGTGTTCAGTTAAGGGTTAAGCTTTTTCCCCCAATGCCTTTGATATGTATTTACATATCAAAGGGGCATTTTTAAGAAAAATAAAAACTGCCCTGGCTTTTGACTACCAGTTGGGTACTTGCTGCCATTGATTGGTGCAGTGCCTGAAAACATGATCCAATTTTCATTTAGCTATTTCTGCGGGGCCTCGAAAAGCTAAAATATTGCCAACATTGGGACCTATAGTTTAATGTACTAAAACAATCCTCCCCCAAGAAATGTAAGTATTTCAAAGTGCCGGTTTGAAAAACCGACTCCACGGATCTCACACAAAATGAAAATACACAACCCGCCGGCTTCTGCGATGTTGTTTTTAACGAGAGAGGGAGTGGGGCTGCGGTTAAAAACCCGAACGCTGGGGCCAGCAACCAGTGCCCGAGACTGGCCGGTGGGTGCGGGCGGCGGGCGCTCCTGGGGGAGGGGTGCCGCTGGCGAGAGATGCCAGGACAGCGAGCGACTCTCATCTTTCCCGTGGGCACCGCGGGGACGCCGCTGCCCCTGCCCGCTCCTACGGGCGCCTCTCCAGCCCCACTGGGGTCACCACGCAAGAGCTCCGGTGGGAGGAGCGCCCCGAAGGCTCAGCTCTCGGCCGGGGCAGCTGGGGCCCCAGACACGCCAGCATCGGGGAGGCGCGGAGGCGGGGGGAGGCGGGGGAGGCAAAGGGCGTTTCCGACCCAGACTCCAGTGGGAAAATCAGAACAAGAGGAGGTGGTTGCGCAACTGGAGCCGGGGTGCGGCTCGGAGAACAAAGAGGCCGTGGTCGCCCAGAGGCGCTCCGCTCCTCCGCGCGCACCTCGCGGTCCCGCGAACGCTCTCCGGTCCCCGCCGCCCGGGCGGGGCGCCAGAGCTAAGAGCCGGAGGATTCTCGAATCCCGCCGGGCCCTGCAGGACCACAGGCTCCATGGGGCAGCACCAGGCGTCCGCGTGCTAAACGAGCGTCCGGGCTGACTCGGGCCCTGGAAGTTTGAAAACCACCGGCCCACGCCTGACAGCGCCTCGACCTCACGGCGCCAACGCGCCCAGCTCCACGGTGGCCGCTTGGCCACGCCCACCGCGCCGGGTCCTTTCCCTTAGTCCCGCCCCACTGCTCAGCGCGAATTGGTGGCGAGGAGCAACGGTGGCGCTGATTGGCTGGCGAAGGAGTCGCTCGTGGAGACCGTGATTCGAGGCGCTCCAGGGTGCTAAATTTATCTTCTGAAGAGCGACCGCGCCAGCCGCGAGCCGGATCTCTGTGGAGGTGGCCTAGGCGGTGTCCCTGAACTGAGAGCATCACCCTGCCCCCGAGTCCTTCTCCCCGGCTTTATTTTTCATTTCCCCCCTCTCGCCTCCTCCCCCCCAGTCCGCGACGGCTGGCTCTTGACCCTGTCCAGGCCTTGGTGAAGGTGAGGACCCGCGCGGCCGCGGCGGCTGGTGGTGCGCTCTGAAATGGCCGCCGCCTGGAGCTGTCTGTCCAAAATGGCGGCCGCGGGCTCGCTGGGACGGCGGCGCTGCCCTGCAGCCTGGCCGCACTAGACCATGCGCTCCATCTCCGACGGAGGCGAAGTAGAAAGCTAGTGTGGGGTGCTCAGACGCGTACATGTGGTGGTTAGCCGAGGCGGCCGTCCGGGGACGCGAGAGGAGATTTGTGTCGGCGAGGGTGGGCCCCGACCGGAAGCGAGCCCAGGTGTGGCGGTCGGGGAGCATCGCACGCCGGAGACGGGGAAGAGCTGAGGGTTGGCTGCCCCCGGCCACACTTCGAGGTGACCGTTGCTGAAAGCATTTCGGTGCTGGAAGGGGTGCCCGTCCCCAGCGCCTGCCTAGGCTTTCTGAGTGGACTGCACGCCTGCCGAGCCCCCTCGTCCCTGAGGGTATTGTCCAAACCCAGAGGGTGGAGGTGAAGGGATTGTGCTACCTTTCAGCTTAGCCGGAAGAAACAAGAACAGTGAGGGAGCCGCCCTTTTCAGGGGGTGGAATAGAAACTTTGCTCTCTAGGGAGTCCAGACTTCGTCCTCGAGAGGTGGGGGGACGCACCTCTGAGGGGGGGCTGAGGTCCTCTTTCCTGAAGACGGGCGTCCCACCCCGCTGTGCCCTCTGGCAGCGGAAGGGAAGAGAGGGATCCTAATCTTTTAGCTCCACCAGCAGCTCCGCGAAGCTCTCTGTTGCTCAATCCAAAGACAGACTATGGGAAGGAAATCTGCTCTTTTTGCTCCCAAATAATGGAGAAGTGGGGCTTTCTGCTGCTGCCAGTTTTGAGATCCTCGACTTTCTGACAGTTGTAACCCATTCCTCCCTGCACCCTCCAACTTCTGGTAGCAGATATTTTGGTGCTTAGAAAATTGAGGTTATTCAGGGACACACATGCAGGTTCTGCACTCACACTTTTTGGGTTCTGTAAGTTCTTCACTTAAAAGGTGACTTCTCTGTGTCTGTTCATCACCAAAGTGGCGTTATTGATAGTCCCTGACTCTCAGGTTTGTCGTAAGGATTGGATGAGTTCTATAAGGGATTCAGCAATTACTGGCACAGTGTAAACAGTGATCACTCAGTATGCATCAGTAACCTTGGAGATTGGTTAATGAGGGGACAAATGGTTATAGCAAAAAGGCGTATTTCATGTAACACTTCCATGTATCGGCTGCTTCCATTTTAGATGACTCTTAGTGCTTAGTTTTAGAGACAATTAAAGTGTGGCTGTACTTTTAAAAGTTAGGTTTAGTTTTTGAACGTTTCAATGAAGTCACTGGATGGAAGAGCATCTCAAAACAAATTACCAGGGTATTAGCTAGGACAAAAATATTAGCATATTTATTATAGGCATCTTATGTTTCAGTCCAAGGTCTGCATTGCATGAAGAATCATTTGCACTGCCAGGATCTAAAATAAATTGTAATGGATGGTCAGCCTAGAGGTATGTAGTTAGTGCTGCCTTTACTGTCTCTAATTTTAATTTTTCTCATTCTAGGCTATTGGTTACTCCCCTTCCATCCCACCCCTTAATTTTATTCTTTTGAAGAGTCTACATTTCAAGCTGCCAAGGTGGAGAATGTGATTCCAGAAGGGGAGTACTCCTCATTTCAGGTATCTTACCCTCTAGCTATTAATAGGAAAACCATTTTGATTCAGGATCCCAGGATCTAACGTGAGAATACAAAGGTTACTCTGTAGCCAAGTCAAAATGTAAATCAAAAGTAGCTGTATTTGGATTGACACTAAATTCTTGTATCTTATGAAGCTAGTAGTATTCTTTAGAGGTCGTAAAATTTGTGTTACCCTTGCTTTTAATTATGCTTTAAAATATATATATGAGGAATAAACCTATTAAAATTACAGTTTATGTTTTTAGGTCTTGGTTAAGTTTTCATCTATAGTATAACAAGATGCAGAGTAATCAGTAAATAATACATTATTTTGAATGAATCAGTTTGTAAATACTTATGTAATTTTCAGTTCAGAGAAATAGTAGCTAACTTTTGGTCTACAGTTTATTTTTCAATTTCAACACACAGTATTTAGGATATAGCAGAATTCCATGTCTTGCAAAACTTGAACTGTTTGTGTGTTTTTAATACAGCTTAATAGTTATTGGCCCTGAAAGGAGCCTTCAGATATATAATAGTATCAACAATGAATGTATCTAATGGCAACAGGCATCAGAAAGCTAAAAGAGATTCCAAGGTACCATGAAAAGGGGTTGGTAAATTATGCCCTATGCTGTTTTTGTAAGTAGAGATTTATTGAAATACAACTGTGCCCATTTTTTACATATTGTGTATAGCTGCTGCCATGCTACAACTACAGAATTGAGGGGTTGCAACAGAGTTTATATGGCTCATAAGTAAAAAAATATTGATTATATTGCCCTTTACAGAAAAAGTTTGCCAACCCTTGCCATGGGACCTATTCTTCAAGTTCCTTTAAAAACATGCTTATCAATTCTATTATTTCTTAACCCAGTAGTTCCCAAATTGTGTTTTATAGAATATTCTCTTGTTAATAAGTGTTCTGAGAAAAAAGGTCAATGCTAACAATAGGTTTTTTTAATAGTTTATCTTAAGATATAAGTTTAAGACTACTAAACTCATTTCTATAGCTTTTATTTTTATGTGATAATCTACCTTTAAGAAAAGGTGTGCCATACCTGAGAGCACCAGGAAATCGCATGAGAGATCACCTGATAGACGAACGTGTGATGCTCCATCTGCGCATTGATGCATAGGCAGCATTTACAAATTAACTGATGTGTTGCTATATATCATCTCTTTGATGATTGCTCATCTTCTATGTATCCTGTCTTATAATTTCAACAAATTTGTGATACTCAATGTTTATTCTAAACTAACCATGTTTTGTACCACAAATACATTGCCTATGGATCTATTGCCGAAACAAGGAAGTCTTAAACAAGAAGTAGAATCATTTTATCAAATTGTGTCTGAATCAAATGATCAAAAAGTTGGAATATTACAAAGTGAAGATGAACAGTTGCAGCCATCAGTTTCTAAAAAATCAGAAGATGAGCTTTCCAGGGTTCAATTTATGTCCAATTCCAACAAAATAACATTTAGTAAGAAACCAAAAAGAAGAAAATATGATGAAAGTTATTTGTCTTTTGGATTTACTTACTTTGGAAATAGAGATGCACCTCATGCTCAGTGTGTGTTATGTAAGAAAATTTTATCAAATAGCTCTTTGGCCCCTAGTAAGCTTCGAAGACATTTGGAAACAAAGCATGCTGCATTTAAAGACAAAGACATAAGCTTTTTCAAGCAACATCTTGATTCACCTGAAAATAACAAACCCCCACCACCTAAAATTGTCAATACAGATAATGAAAGTGCTACAGAGGCATCGTACAATGTAAGTTACCATATAGCCCTGAGTGGAGAGGCTCATACTGTTGGAGAATTGCTTATCAAACCTTGTGCAAAAGATGTCGTGATGCGGATGTTTGATGAACAATACAGTAAAAAAATAGATGCAGTGCAACTATCAAACAGTACTATTGCACGCCGAATTAAGGATCTAGCTGCTGACATTGAAGAAGAGCTTGTTTGTAGACTGAAAATTTGTGATGGGTTTTCGCTGCAGCTAGATGAATCAGCTGATGTTTCAGGACTTGCTGTGCTACTTGTGTTTGTTCGTTACCGGTTTAATAAGTCTATTGAGGAAGACCTACTGTTATGTGAATCTCTGCAAAGTAATGCTACTGGTAAAGAAATTTTCAACTGCATCAACAGTTTCATGCAGAAACATGAAATTGAATGGGAAAAATGTGTTGATATTTGTAGTGATGCTTCTAGGGCAATGGACGGGAAAATTGCTGAGGCTGTCGCCTTGATAAAGTACGTGGCTCCAGAAAGTACCAGTAGTCACTGCCTATTATATAGACATGCACTAGCAGTTAAAATAATGCCTACATCTCTAAAAAATGTGCTAGATCAGGCAGTACAAATCATCAATTATGTTAAAGCTCGACCACATCAATCCAGACTACTAAAAATTTTATGTGAAGAAATGGGTGCCCAGCACACAGCACTTCTTCTAAATACAGAGGTGAGGTGGCTTTCCCGAGGTAAAGTTCTTGTAAGACTTTTTGAACTTCGTCGTGAACTATTGGTTTTCATGGATTCTGCTTTTCAACTGTCTGATTGTTTAACAAATTTATCTTGGCTCCTAAGACTTGCATATCTTGCAGATATTTTTACTAAATTAAATGAGGTTAATCTGTCAATGCAAGGAAAAAATGTGACAGTGTTTACAGTATTTGATAAAATGTCATCATTGTTAAGAAAATTGGCATTTTGGGCCTCATCTGTAGAAGAAGAAAACTTTGATTGTTTTCCTACACTAAGTGACTTTTTGACTGAAATTAATTCTACAGTTGATAAAGATATTTGCAGTGCCATTGTGCAGCACCTACGGGGTTTGCGCTCTACTCTGTTAAAATATTTTCCTGTAACAAACGACAATAATGCTTGGGTTAGAAATCCATTTACAGTATCTGTGAAACCAGCCTCATTAGTAGCACGGGACTATGAGAGCCTGATTGATTTAACATCTGATTCTCAAGTGAAACAAAATTTCAGTGAACTTTCCCTAAATGATTTTTGGAGTAGCCTAATTCAAGAGTACCCAAGTATTGCAACGCGTGCAGTTCGTGTACTTCTTCCTTTTGCTACAATGCACCTGTGTGAAACAGGATTTTCATATTATGCTGCAACAAAAACGAAATATCGGAAAAGGCTTGATGCTGCACCTCACATGCGGATCCGACTTAGCAACATTACACCTAATATTAAGCGGATATGTGATAAAAAGACACAAAAACACTGTTCTCATTAAAATTGAAGGGTTTTGCATGTCTCATGATAACCAAATATAAGATGAAAATAAAAGATGATTTACTTTATATCTGGCATTTTGGGATTTTAAATAAAATTATTCAAGTGTTTTATATTGCTTAGATTTTAAGAAAATGAAAAGAATCAAAAATTTAAATATGTATTATCAGTATTTCTTCTTCACATAATTTCAAAGGGTCTCATGGTCATTATCTTGACTCACAAGATAAAGTCCCAATTCCTTAGCATAACATACCTCTTTAGAATCTAATCCTTACTAATCTTTCAAGCCATGTCTATCCTGCAACCCACCAGTCTTGTGGAATTTCTTGCCATTCCGTAAGCATCACACTGCTTCATGCTGTCAGGTCTCAAAAAACTATTCCTTCCCCTTCTTGCTTCCTGACTAATTCCTATTTGCTTTTCAGCACTATAACTTAATTTATCTTAGGTACTCTCATTCTCTACCTTTCTATTTTGGCCTTATTTTTTGTGTCTGTCTCAACTGTGGCAGTTTGGTAGTCTCATGTTTCCCAGTTGGACTGAGCTCCTATAGGGTCTTATCCAGCTCTGTGTCTTCATTATTGGCAAAAGGACTTACTGAAGTGATGCTCAATAAAGGAAAGAACGTTGAAGGTGAACAACAATAAATGGAATAGGGTGTGGTGGATTATATGTGTATATTCTGCATATTTACAGAATGCTACCCTTTGTGATTTTTAGCTCAATTTTTCTGTTACCTAGAATTCAGTATGGCTGTTAGGCAAAAGTCACTAAGAATGTCATGGCTCTGGTTTAAGCTGGACTATTGGGGAAGATGGGAGGAAGTATGAAGAATATTTTCAGGTCTTGTTTCTTAGTTCCTATGTACATTATTGCAAATTCCATACACTGTAATCTAAATTAATGAGACTTTACTTGAAGATGATGAGACTCTAAACCTATCAATTTATTCTTAGAATACTATGAAAAATTTCTGACATTCCTGTCTCTAGGCTTCTCTTCCCATATCACACCACACAACACAGATCACCAACTCAAGACCTACTATAATCAAGAGCTACTGCAGATAGCCATTATTTATTTAATCTCACTTATTCATACCTGTCTCCCATTTTGGGAAGTAGGAGTACCTTCCCTCACTACAGCAGGATGTGGTAGAATCAATAGACCTAGGTACCTGCTCCACTGTTCAACTAGCTACTTAACACTGGGCAATTGAGCCTTCCTGAACCCCAGTTATCTCATCTGTAAGATAATTATGCCTTCTCTGAAGGGTTATTCAGATTAAATGAGAATGCGTAAAAAAACTTCTAACAGGGTGAGTAGGAATAGATATGCAGCATATATTATTCCCTGCATATCCAACTATGTCTCAGTTAAACTTCACTCCACACTCACACTTCCAGTCTTGAGTTTTTATTCTCTATGCAAAAAGCCCTCCAGGCGACAGGACCCGAGTTCATTTGAGGCAGCAAGATTAAGCATCTCTAGCCCATGCTTTTCCCCCTTTGTCACATTATTAAGCAGCTATTTATATGTCAGGTATCTTACTAGATGTTTGTATGTTATCTATGATCTTTACAACAATCCTAAAGGATTAGGCAATTTTTAAATTTGGCCATGGTCACAATAAATGCCAGAACTTAGTTTTAAATGGATCTTTTCCAAAGACTCTTTTTGCAGTTACTGCCTTTCAAATTTTTCTAATAGCATCAAATGGTGACTTGGAAGTATAGCTAAAACATCCTACTAAAATCTGAACATTTCTTTGAAATTTTGTGTTACTTTTTCTAGATTCATCCAAAATTAGCTATTTTAAAGTATTACTGCTTATTTCAAATGTACATATGTAAAAAACAGGGATTACATTGCTATCAAGTAAAATTAATTTTCCGAAAAGATTCATAACACATGCAGTACTTTTTGTCAGCTAATCCCAGAATTAAATCTACCCTAGTTTGAGAAGCATGTATAATACCATAATGTCTACATCTGATGGATAGGTACCTCAAATCTGGTAACTAGACCCCTTGATTATGTCATCTGTCCAGGATGTCAGCCTCTTAAGAAATAAGACCTCTTGTGCTTTACAGTTTTCCCCCTAACCTCTTCTGAGAGTCTAGATTCCTGCATTTAAACTTGTCTATTGACTGGGACCCTATCTGCTACTAAATCTCTTCAGTCCCAGCCCTCCCCAACTTGGTTCTTGATGCCAACTGCTCACCTGTTTTCTAAGAATACTAGAGGTCCAATGCATGAAATTCATGCAAGGAGCTTGGCCCTTGTAGCCACGGCAGCTTGCCTCGGCCCTCGCAGCCCTGGCTTCCTCCAGTAGGTCATCTGGCTGTCCAGTCTAATGAGCATATTATGCTTTTATTATAGATTCAAAATAATATTTTCATGTGTCTTCGAATGACAGTTACCCTTCCTGCCTGTTCATGAAATAGTAAAATTCCCCTAATGTGTTCAACCCAAAAGGATTTTCCCACTTTTAATCCCTATATGTCTAGTAATAGAAATTGTCTTGATTTCTCAATTAGGGTTATTTCCTATGTCAGTTTTGTGCTATTACCATACATATGTAAATATACAAATTATACTCTCATAGCTAAGACTTATTTTGAATCATTTACAGAACTTAGCAAATTTTTAATACAAAAAGTGCTCAGTGAATTGAATTCCCTAGCTTAAAGGGTGAAGTATTAATGTGAAATACAGTTCATACTATAACATGAAAATTAGCTTTAAAGTCCTTAGCCTCACTAAAACAGATAAGGCAGTAACTATTTGCCTTTCAAAGATTTCAAAAACATTTCTTTAATAAGCCCCCATGTTGCTTTAAAAAATGCAGTTTAACTCCCCAAAATATAATTCACCTACAATTATTTATTTTTTATTTTTTATTGTCTAAAGTTTTACATGTCTCCTTTTTCTCCAATTGACTCCCCCCACCCAAGCCTGGTTTTGTTTTTTTTTTGTTGTTAATCCTCACCTAAGGATACTTTTCCATTAATTTTTAGAGAGAGGGAAAGACAGAAACTTACTGATTGGTTACCTCATGCACAAGTCCTGAGCAAAACTGGCTAGGGCCACCTACAATTCTTGAAAAACATCATCTATGTGCATCTGAAATTTAGCATGTTTGTTATTTACTTTATCTTTTGAAGTTGTTGTAACTGCACTGTTAATTAGTACAGTGGAAAGAATTCTAAGCAGGTATCAAGAGACTTGTGTTCTGCAGCTAATTAGCTGCCTTAGATAAGTTCATCCTCTCTAGAACTTAGTTTCTTCATTTATTAAATGAAAGGGGTTGAACAACAATAGAATGAGCCCTAAAGTTCTTGTCAAATAAGATCAAAATTTAAACCTAAACAAAGGCTAGCGCAATGGTATGATGTGCTCAGTTACTTAAAATACATGGTTGTTTTCTAGGAAGCCAACCTTTTTTAAAAATAGTTTTACTGACTTCAGAGAGAGAGAACCATCAATGATGAAAGAATCATTTACCAGCTGCCTCCTGCATGCCCCACACTGGGGATCGAGCCTGCAATCTGAGCATGTGCCCTGACTGGGAATCGAACTGTGATGTCCTGGTTCATAGGTCAATGCTCAACCATGCCGGCCAGGAGGAAACCAAGCTTTTTCAATGACTCTTTACCATAATATTTTCCACCAACCAAATAATAAGATGTATAAATTGCCTCATCATGAATATTTACTAGATAGAAGGACATACTTTTTCAGAAGGGAGATGCACTTTGAAATTTAGAAAGCATTGGAAAACTAAAATATCTGTGATTATGACTATATTGAAACCCAGTGTATATTAAATAATAACTAAAGTGTCAGGCAGGCTGCAGTGGAAATTGCTATGTCCCCAGCATCTCTTTTCCTCTCCCAAATAATACCCTCATTTTCTTTCAAGTGTCCATTCTTCCCCTATATAATCCATGTATGTAAGCAAAAGCTAACCCCACTCCAGCTTGGGGAATTTTTTCTTAAGCTAGTAGCTTTCAATTTTTTGTTTCTCCAGTTCGCATTAAGAAACAGATTTTTACATTATAATCTAGGTGTGTATAGTATATGTATGAACACCAAAGTCAGAAAACAGTACTAACCCTTCATATGTGCAATGCAATCTCTCATCTACTTTTTTATAATAGGACCCAAAGATTAAATTTATGATCCATTCTTGGGTTATGTGATCCACCACCATTTGAAAAACACTGGTGAATGTAATGCCATTGCCCTTAACAAAAATTGTTCAGGAACTTGGATCTAAGCCTATTAAGACATAGTATTACTCTAGCCACAGGAATTGGTCCAGGAATAGTATGTGACCCAATACAGGCTAATGAAAAGCAAGGGCAGTATTATAGGGGCTTTGAGAAAAGATGTGTCCTCCCTCTTTAGGAAGAAATAAATGTCGGGTGTCCTTTAAAGGCCTGGAATTGCTACAGCTGTCTAGCTACCAGCATGGGTATAAAGCCAACATATAGAAGAGGACAGAGCCAAAAAATTAGTGAGAAATGAAACCAGAGCTCTGATTGAACCACACTTGATCACTGTTCTGCCTTTAATTTTTTTTTGTTACCTAGGGCAGTAACTGCCTTTTATGTTTAAGACACATTCTATTGGGTTTTCTATTACCATACGCAAAATCATCTAATATAGTGGTCTAAAATGAAAGCAGTATAAAACTAGGATGTATTAGTAAACTTAGCTGCAGTGGTAAGTGCCATCCCAAACTAAGATGATCTGATTTTTGGTTATTCAGCCATCTACCACAGTGTTATCAGTCAAAACTCTGTCACTGGTAATACCTTACAGACCAGAAGCCAAATCACCACATGCTTTGACATTAGATATCAAATGCCATTTATTTCTCTTAGTGAAACAACTTGATAATATATGGATTTTACTTAGTAGCTTGGGCTGGATTCGTTATGAATCGGTTATATAATTCAAATTAGAAATTAACCTTGAGCCTAGCTAGCTTGGCTCAGTGGTTGAGTATTGACCTATTCATGGTTTTATTTCTGGTCATAACACATGCCCAGGTCGCAGGCTCAATCCCCAGTGTGGAGCATGAAGGAGGGAGTCGATCAATGATTCTCTCTCATTGATGTTTCTATCTCACTCTTTCTCTCCCTTCTCCTCTGAAATCAATAAAAATTTATTTTTTTAAAAAAAAATTAAGTTTGAAAGCAAATCTTTTCATTTTCCTTTAATTTGTAAAAGACCCTGGTGATAAATATGATGGAATTTTTAAAGGTTTAATAAATCACATGCTTTGTGGGAGAAATAATCAGTCAGAAATAGTTTGGGTAGTCCTCTATCTTAAAAGTTGCTTTCTATCAAAGAGGTAAATGAGTTCCCTAAAGGATTATTTTAACTTCTCAGAATCTCACTTAGGAGTTAGCATTGACTTTCTTTACAAATACCTTTGAGCAAAATAAACCATTCCCCAAACAATCTGTGACTTCAGGTTTCAGGTGGTGATCTAAATGCTTACATTTGACCTTACCTTCCTAAAATTCTGTTGACATGCTGAAAGAAATACCAAATTTAGATTAAATCCATAGCAGTACTACAAAACAAAAAGGAGTAAAGGTGTCATAACTCTCAAAGAATTTACATCCTAGTGGGAAAGACAAACTTAATTGCTATGTAGAAAATAAAACAGGTTAATGTCATTAATGAAGAGTGTTAACTGAGTTAACAAGAAAGTGACATTTGAGCTGAAGCCTGAGTGATAAGGAGCCAGTCAAATGAAGATTGGGGGAAGAATATTCCAGATGGAGAGAAGGCAAGGGCAGCCTGATGCAGAAAGAGCTTGGTTGTGTTTGAGGAATAGAAAGATTAAAACATTGTTAAGGAGGAAGGAACCAGATTACTTAGAGTATTAGAGGCTAACATAAGGAGTTTGGATTTTACTTCAAGTATGATGGGAATTGATTGTGTATCTTAAGCAGAAGAAGGGGTTGTGGGTTAGGTTATCATCACCTCCAGGGATATTTGTAAATGTGTGAGGGCATTGAGGGAAGAGCTATATTATAAGGGTGGTTTAGATCAATTCGTACAGACAGAATATCCATCCACATAGGACCCTTTCTTTTGAAGAACTCAAAGTTTTGATGATACTGGGGCCTTCATTACTTCTGAGGAGTCCCAGAACTTTAGAGACTCCACTTTGGAAAATGTACATATTAATTGAAAGCTGCTCCATCTACATTTTTAAGAGCAGGGAACATACATTGGACCTCTTTCATATGATAGAGCACCACGTTAGACTCCTTTTGGCACTGTTTTGTTGCACAAATTTGACAACCATTTAAATTTGGTAGAAAAAAAAAATCAACTTAGGAGCATGCAAAATTTAATGGCAGATATCTTTTGTCATAAGGAAATGTAGTACATTAATTAAACAAACGCCCATGATCTATAAAAATCCCAGATTTGGCTTTCAGTATGTTTTTATTGAGTAAAGGGATGAATGTTGAGTCTCCAAGCCTCTTCTAGTAGTCCTTCAAGTTGGCTGCCCCACCATGTTCTTTTTGCAGCCATAACTTTTCCCCATCCTTCCCCTGTCCCTCAAGAAAGAGAATCCCTTGATTCTTAGTGAGTGGGAAATTTCACTGTTGGAATTATTTTTTCACTTAATTTTTCAACTTCCTCCACCAGGTGATTTCAAGATTTCATGTAAAGAAGTAGCCGAAGCTCACTGCCCTAAATATATAAGGAGAACAGTGCTCTGAATACTACAACACTGGGTTGGCTTAGAATGATAAGGATTTTATTCCAAGGCGTTTCTCCATGCTACTAAAACAGTATCTTAAAAATCACTGTGGATGTCCATTTCCAGAGCACTTCATAGGTGTCAGTCAGTTAATTCTGCAGTAGGTTATATAACCATGTTACAGCTATGGAAGAATTAATTGCTTAACACTTAAGAGCTGCTTAGGGTTTAGAAAAGGACCTTGGAAATGCAAAGTGTTACTTTTGCTATTCTACATGTATGAATGAAGAGGTTAGACTTCTCTTATAATAAGTAAAATGTCATGGTATATTGTCAAAGCCTCACATGCTTTAGAGTTCTTAAAAGGCTCCCAGTTTCACTCAGCAACATTCATTCACCATTTTTTTCTCAACCAAGCACCTATTTCAAGAAGCACTTTAGAATACACCTATATCAACACCAATTCATTTTTCAAGTACCTGTCACAGCTTGTATTAAATAACCATACAGTAGGCTCCCACCCCCTTTTCCAAGGAGGATACATTTTAAGTACTCCAGAGGATACCTGGAATCCTATATGTAGCACCGAATCCTATATATACTGGGGGTTTTTTTCCTATACATACATACCTATCATACAGTTTAATTTATAAATTTGGCACAGCAAGAGGTTAACTAGTAAAGTAGAACAATTATAACATGCTGTAGGAAAAGTTAATTGTGCTCACTCAAAATACTGTCCTGTTCTCACCCTTATGATATGCAATGATGAAACGCATATGTGATGAGATGAAGTTAGGTAAATGACATAGGCATTGTGATGTAGCATTAGGCTATTATTGACCTTCTGATAAATCAGGAGGAAGATTATCTTCATGTGATCCTGGATCATGGAGCCATGGTGATGTTGATGGTTAGATGTCAAGAGCAGACGATGTTGATGGATAAATTTAATGTTTTCAGACCGTGGTTGACCATGGGTAACTGAAACTGCAGAAAGTGAAACCTCAGATAAGAGGGGATTACTGTGTTATAACATCAAAGCACCATAAATCTACCACACAGCTGTATCAGGAACTAAGTCACTACTGCTTTTCAGGAGGGCTTTGGAAACATTTTTTTTCTGACAGTTAAATGTATACAGTGGGGCCTTGACTTACGAGTTTAATTCGTTCCGAGACTGAGTTCGTTGAGCTCGTTAACTCAAATTACTCTGTCAACTCAATGCAAAAAATCAGCGGAGAGACAGCTGGTATCTTAAAAAACTCGTTAGTCGGGACACTCGTAAGTCAAGGCCCCACTGTATTTGTTCTATAGAACAAGCTATGCTCATGGCTTCAGTCAGATACAATATAGGGTTTAGTCTGTTGTGGGTTTGAAGTTCTAAGTCTTACTAATTTCACAGTAAGTTAACAACCAATTAGGTTCTCACAGTATTCCTGCAAGCATCAAATAAGTCCAGCACTCCTTAAATTGTGCAACAGCAATAAACTATACCTATTCTATTTTTGCTTAATTTTGTAGTCAAGATAAAAAGTAGACTTTCATCAACTAAACTTTATACCAGAATATGAGAAATGAATAGAGTTTATGAAACAAACGCCTGAAGTTCAAGACACAAACCCTGTTATGAAAATCAATGAAGAATTGTTTGGAGTATATATGGAGCATTTATCTAGTAGCCAGTCAAATACTGAAACACATAACCATGCCTCTGCCTTTTATTATATCACTACTAGTGAAATTTACTTAAATTAGGACAAAGTTGATGATAAAGTAAACGTTGCATTTCCAAGTCAGATTAAAAACACAATCTAGAATAAACATAGGAAAAAAGTAATAAAATGTTTAAATTATTATATCCAATTTTATAGTGAAAGAGGGAATATAAGCTCCATGAGAACAGAGATCTTGATTTATCCACCTTTGTATTCTCAGGTCCTAAAGCAGTGGTTCTCAACCTTCTGGCCCTTTAAATACAGTTCCTCATATTGTGACCCGATGATAAAATTATTTCATTGCTACTTCATAACTGTGATGTTGCTACTGTTATGAATCGCAATGTAAATATCTGATATGCAGGATGGTCTTAGGTGACCCCTGTGAAAGGGTCGCTCGACTGCCAAAGGGGTCGCGACCCACAGGTTGAGAACCGCTGACCTAAAGTAATGCCTGACACCTAGTAGTTGTTCATTAAATAAGTGTTGCATTAAATGGTAATGATGGGAAAAAACTAGGTTTGAATATAGGCTCTGACATTTTCTAGTTGTGGAATATTGGACAAGTACATAAGTTCTCTGGTCCTCAGTTTCTTCATCAGTAAAAGGAATAATTTATTCTCTTTTTCCAGTGGGGTGTGTGTTTTTAACACCTTCCAGCACCAGGTGGCCTACAATTTCAATTCCAACACTATCTACCTGGATAAGGGCTCAGTCCTACAAGACTGACGAGAATGAAGTTGGGTCTGTGACACCCATCAACCCCCTTAACATGACCTTAGCAAGTCCAGGTCACCTATGCCTCTCTGTCTGAGAGGCTGTAGATCTGACCTTTATGAGGCTGCTTACAACATGGTAGCTGGCTTTATCAAAGTGAGCAAGTCAGAGAGTGCCAGTAAGAAAAGTCACAAACTTTTATAACCTAATTTTGGAAGAGTTATCCCACCAGTTTTCTTGTGTTCTATTAATTAAAAGCAAGTCCCTTTAGTGAACCAGGATGCAGGCTCTCAACAGACATCAAATCTTCTGGCACCTTGATCTTGGACTTCTCAGTCTCCAAAAGAACTGAGAAATAAACTTGTGTTGATTTTTTTTTTAAGGATAGCTAGATACAGCCCACATTCAGGAGGAGAGAGTATGACACAAAGGCATGAATACCAGGAGGTAGAGATTATCACTGTGAGCCGTTTTAGGAGGCTGCCTCCTGCATTCTCAGAGTGTTCAAGTTGCTTATCCAGTTTTACAAAGCTAACAAGTAGCAATCCGAAATTCAAAATCACATCTGCCCGACTACAAAGCCCAGTGTTTTTATCTATTACTCTTTCCCAATGCATACATAGGAATAATGTCAAGTTAGCATAAACTTGTTTGGAATAAATCTAGTGTTAAAAGTCTGTTTGTTCTTGTCCTGGTTGGATGGCTGAGTTGGTTGGAGCATCGCCCCACACACCAAAAAGATTGTGGGTTTGATTCCCAGTGAGGGCACATACCTAGGTTGCAGGTTTGATACCCATTCAGAGCGAGTATGGAAGGCAACCAATTGGTATTTCTCTCTCACGTTGATGTTTCTTTCTCTCTCCCTCCCCCCCTTTCTCTCTAAAATCAATAAAACATATCCTTGGGTATTTTTTTTAAAAATTTGTTCTCTAGGATAGTAAAGCCATTTCCTTCCTAATTGTTTTTCTAGGATCATTCATCTCAATCACTTTCTTTTTTTAAAAAATATATATATTTTTTAAATATATTTTATTGATTTTCTACAGAGACGAAGGGAGAGAGATAGAGAGTTAGAAATATCAATGAGAGAGAAACATCGATTAGCTGCCTCCTGCACATCTCCTACTGGGGATGTGCCCGCAACCCAGGTACATGCCCTTGACTGGAATCGAACCTGGGACCTTTCAGTCCGCAGGCTGACGCTCTATCCACTGAGCCAAACCGGTTTCGGCTTTTTTAAAATATATTTTATTGATTTTTTACAGAGAGGAAGGGAGAGAGATAGTTAGAAACATCGATGAGAGAGAAACATCGATCAGCTGCCTCTTGCACACCCCCTACTGGGGATGTGCCTGCAACCAAGGTACATGCCCTTGACCAGAATCGAACCTGGGACCCTTCAGTCCGCCGACACTCTATCCACCAAGCCAAACCAGTTAGGGCCCAATCCCTTTCTTAATGACAGTGAGACAGTAAGCCAGTACCAGTGGAATAGGAAGACAGACAGATAGCTGAACAAACTGACCAAGCAATTTACAGCCAGATACAGAATGTAACCTCCAGCCTATAGATAACCTCTAGGCTTCAGTTGTATTTCAGCTCCACGCCCAGAAAAGCAGCAAAACCAGGTGGGCCAGCTTCTATGACTAAAGACCCCTGCCCTGGCACTGACCAGTCAGTAGAGATCACCACCCTGAAAGGACACACCTGGAAAACTGATGAATATTCTGCTGAATCCTTCCCCTGAGACCTCACCTAAGATTCCTGCCTGGCAGAGAGATAAAAACCATCAAGATATAGGACCCAGCTCATGCCCTTTCCCTCTGGGGAGCATGTCCACACCTTCCCGTTCTCCCTCTTCTGCCCCGACAAGTACACATCTCCTAAACTCTAAAGGTCATCATAAGACTTGGAACCAGGGTAGCAGTGGGCAGCAACAGCTTGTCCACGCTACTCCCTGAACCTTCAAGGCTCCCTTTTCTCTGGCTTCCCAGTGAGCTAAAGCAACCCAGCCTAGGCTCTCCTGTTGCTTCTGTGCTAAGTCCTTCCTTGTTTCAGTGCCCCCAGCTTTAGTAAATGTACGTACTCTCAATCACCTGGATTCATGCTGTGAAATTTTTCCTACACATGCACTACTGGCTGGCCTGACCCTAGGCAGACCAGCTCAGGGCCAGGTCCTCTGGTAACAATAGCACAAGTTAAACCTTTTTCATTCTTGGTCCACGGTACTATAAATTACAAATTTTAGTAATATCAGAATTTTTATTTTTAAATTTGCCCTGGCCAAGTAGCTCAGTTGGTTAAAGCGTAGTCCCAGTACACCAAGGTTGTGGGTACAGTCCCTGGTCAGGACACATATAAGAGTCAACCAATGGTCCAGCCGGTGTGTTTCAGTGGTTGACCATCAATCTATGAACCAGGAGGTCACATTCGATTCCCAGTCAGAGCACATGCCTGGATTGTGGGCTCGATCCCCAGTAGGGAGCGTGCAGGAGGCAGCCAATCAATAATTCTCATCATTGATGTTTCTATCTCTCCCTCTCTTTTTCTCTCTGAAATCAATAAAAAAATTTTTTTAAAAAAATCAACCAAGGAATGCATAGGTGAATGGAAGAACAATTCAGTGTGTTTTCTCTCCTCTCTCTCTCTCTCTCTCTCTCTCTCTCTCTCTCTCTCTCTCCCCCTCCCTCCCTCCCTCCCTCCCCCCTTCTATCCTTCTCTCTCTCAAATAAATAAAATAAAATCATACAAAATGTAAATTGCCTCTCAGCAAGACCATAAGAAAAATAATCTGATAGACACATTAGTGTTACTAATAACCTGGAAAGCGTATTTTTCTTTTGTTAATTTATTCACAGTTTAGTAGGGGAGAGCATAGCCATTTGTAAATGAACAATAAAGGTATACATAGGAGCTATGTAAATTCATAGAAAAATATGGTTAACTTATGAATCAAAGTGGGGGAAAAATACTCTTTGAGTCTTGAAGCATGAATCTGAACTTACCAGATGACCTAGGCACAGAGTTTTGTTTTGTTTTTAAAAGCATGGCCCAAGATTTTTGGAGCCCAAGATTACCAGCAGATTTGGAATTTTGAGAATCCCTGAAAGTGAGAATGCAGATAGGATCAGATTAGCAGACCAAGAATCAGATTTCAAACTGAGAGGCAATGGATACAGGGTATTGGGAGAGTCAGGGAGGGTGAAGGGCGTAATGTCTTAGAGCAACCATAGAGGGTAACTTGGAAATGGAATTTGAAACCTCTGGTTGAATTGACTTCTCCCTCCACTCATCCTTCAAAGCTAAGGGTATCCTGGAATGATTTGCCTGAAGGCTGACATAGTGACTCCAGAAACTTGGGGCAGTTTCCCATCAGGCAGTACCCCAGGTAGCTTCATCCAGGAAAGGAAGCCTAATTTCACACCCAGAATATTAACCACTGGCATGTCCTGTTTAAGATTACATATTATCCGTCCCTCACAATAACCAGAGAAAACTGTGATAATAGAAACAGCATCATGCACAGAACAAGTAATACCAAGATGAGAACAAAATTAAAAACCACTAAATACCCAAGGAAGACCAATACCATGAAAGGGTGGTACCAATCAACAAAAGAAAGAATACTCAAGCAAATAGTTATTAGAGTAAACAGAGGAGGATCTTGGAAATAATAATTATAATACTTATTTAGTGGAATTTATATTGGGTGTAGTGTTAGGCATTGTTCTAAGCATCTTACATGTTTTTTTATTTAATTCTTATACAGAATCTCCCGAGGAATATGAGAGAAGGTTGCATCTAACTTTTATATAAAAGGATGAGTTGAAGATTATTCAAATTAAAAGATGGTTTAAACAGCAAGTGGACTTTGATGAATAGAAAATTAGCAAAACTGGAAGAATAAGATGAAGAATTATACCAAAAGAACACAGATATCTGGGGAAAGGTGATTTAAGAAACAAGATAAATCCAGAGATTTCAGTATCTCTCTCATAGTTCCAAAGAAGAGATAAAAGATAATTTTAGGGCAGCAAAATTGAAAAAATGATAGAAGACAAATTTCTGTTATGGCTAGTGTAATTCAGAAGAAATTCTTAATGTCATTTGTATTTTAAAAAAATCAAACAGTATATAAATGTATTTTTTATTGTCCAGTTGCATCTAAAACTTCATCACTATTTTATGTATTTCTAAGTTATATATTTTGTATGTTTTCATGATAATTTTGCTTTTAATTTTAATTTAAAATAGCTTCTAATTTTGAAATTTAGACACAGAAAAGTTGCAAAAATAATACAAATGCCTTTCACCTAGCTTCCTATAATGTTAATCTTTCATATAATCATAGAAAATTAATAAATTAACTTTAGTACTATAGTACTATATTATTAACTAAACTACGAATATACCTTATATAAACTAGAAGGAAAAACAAGTCAATGGGAATGATACAGGGTGGAACAAAAGCAGGTTTACAGCCCTGGCTGGTGTAACTCCGTTGGTTGAACACTGTCCCATGCACCAAGAGGTCTTTGGTTTGATTCCTGGTCTGGGCACATACCCAGGTTTCAGGTTCAATCCCCAGTGGGGGGCTGGAGGGGGAGGCAGCAGATCAGTGTTTCTCTTTCTCTCTCTCCCCCTTCCTCTTTCTAAAATCAATAAAAACATATTTTTTAAAATAGGTATACAGTTATAAGTATGCAAAACACAGGATTTATTCTTGTATTATAATGTATCAATGATTATATTACTTTCCATACAAAGAACTGTAAACCTACTTTTGCCCCATCCTGTATATACAAAACAGAACAAAGGAGATGGGTAGCTACTACATCCTCATTTCAACAACTGGTCTTGAGTCTCTGTTGAAAACATCCTTCCATCATCTGGTTTCATATTCATTTTGCCAGCGCCTACAGTTGGTTGAGGTTTTCACGTGAATCGGCAATATTAGGAGGTGACCCAAAGCATCCCCTGGGTTCAAACATTCTCATCCTTGCTCCATTAAGTGGCAGTAATCAGATTTTCCTTTTTTATCAAGGAATAATCTTACCAACCTACACTGTAACCTCTTTGTTCCCCTATGGTTTCAATGTTACAAAGAACCCAAAATAAAGTATAAACTTCCAGCTAAGTAGAACCATTGTCGGATTTTCTGGGAAGACCATTCCTCCCTTGGATACTAGGACCTTTAAATTGGCAACGCTCGAACTTGTGGGAATAGAAAGCAAAACATTTTATGAGTACATCACCATGTTTAAATTGGCAAAGCTCAAACTTGTGGAAATAAAAAGCAAAAACATTTTAGGGGTAAGTCACTATGTATAATAATGGAAGTATCTAACTCACCCCAGTATTGTAGATAAGGGAGAAGCAGCACTCTATATTAGTTGCTATTTCGCAGCATGTAATGCTATAAGACAGGAGTTGGCAACTTTCCTGTAAAGGGCCAGATAGTAAATATTTCAGTCTTTAAGGACCACATATGGTATCTGTCACATACTCTGTGTTTGTTCACAACCCTTAAAAAGCATAAAAGCCATTTTTTTAAATATATTACTTTATTGATTTCAGAGAGGACGGGAGAAGGAGAGAGAGATGGAAACATCAATGATAAGAGAGAATCATTGATCAGCTGCCCCCTCCATGCCCCCGACTGGGGATTGAGCCCACAACCCAGGCATGTGCCCTTGGCCAGAATTGAACCTGGGACCCCTCAGTCTGCAGGCTGATGCTCTATCCCAGGGGTGGGCAAACTTTTTGACTCGAGGGCCACAATGGGTTCTTAAACTGGACCAGAGGGCCGGAACAAAAGCATGGATGGAGTGTTTGTGTGAACTAATGTAAATTCAAAGTAAACATCATTACATAAAAGGGTACGGTCTTTTTCTTTTTTAGTTTTATTCATTTCAAAGGGGCCGGATCCGGCCCGCGGTCCGTAGTTTGCCCACGGCTGCTCTATCCACTGAGCCAAGTCGGTTAGGGCTAAAAGCCATTTTTAAAGGCTATACGAAAGCAGAATATAGGCCAGGTTTGGCCCTCAGACTATATTTGCTAATCCCTTCTATAGGATAAAACTCTAATTTTGCAAAGTGTTCCCTCTCTGCTGGCGCTAGGATAGAGTCTTTAAAAGACCATTCCAGAGTTCTAAAAGCCAGCTGCTACTGGATGATGGGGATATACAGTAAAACCAGTGAGTCTTGTTTGCTTGTTATTCTGGGTTAACAGGGATTAACACCATTGCCTAATAATCCCTAAAGTTAAGATACCACCTACCCCCATGCACCCACATAGTTTTACACTCGTAAATAGCTGTATATCCCTTTGGAGAAAGGTTGAAAGAACGATTTACACATACTTTTCTTTTAATATATATTTTTTATTCCAGAGAGGGAGGGAGAGAGATAGAAACAACAATGATGGGAGAGAATCATTGATTGGCTGCCTTCTGCATGCCCCCTACTGGGGATCAAGCCAGCAATCCAGGCATGTGCCCTGACTGGGAATGGGAATCAAACCATAACCTGCTAGTTCATAGGTCGAAGCTCACCCACTGAGTCACTCTGGCTGGGCAATTTACACATACTATTGGTGTTATCACAAGGTCTTTTCTTAAAGGTACCTAGCATACTTTTTTCAAGAGCCTTTGAGTCTGTAAACTTCCCAAGATTAGGAAATGAGTGAAAGCTGTTATTAGTAGTGTCTCTAATCAGGCCTCTCCTTTTCCAACCTAGAGTTTGTTCAGTTACATAAAAATCTAAGTCCTTAGTGAGCAACCCATCTATTTTAGTACTGGAAACTCTTAAGATCAATTAACCACCAAAAATCTCTGTAGGTCAAACATTTCAATTACCATTCAGAAATTGTGCCCACTGTGTCCTTGGCAGTTACGTTCTGTTATCTGGCATCTCAGGATTCTTCACCATCATTGAAATTAGAAAGCCCATTTCAATGGCAACACATGCAACCTTTGCCCCCAGAGGCAGCCATTACAGTAATATTTAGGCATGCTTGTGCTGTTCTCACCAATATATTTCTTCATGCTATGGGGTGATGAGAAAGTGTGCTCTAGGCCCTTTTGGGGCGTATAGTGGTGGAAAATCCAATATGAATAACAACCCTCTTCAGTATTGCTTTCCTCACAAACTTTGGAGCTTGTCTTCAACATTATATCAAGAAATGTGTGGTAACCCAACTTTATTAGCTCCATTCACCAGTTGAATGATTTTTAACTCACCAACTAAGTGTAATCAGACCACTTCTAGATACCCAAAGTCATATACTGAGTCCAAAATATCTGGTAAGTGTTCTCTAAGAGTTGCAAATCACTAATTTTCTAAGAGCCTTCTTAGAGACTGGTTACCACAAGATTTCTGTAGGGTTTTCAAGAAAGGTAAGACCAGTCTCATTAGGGGAATAAGGGAGCTGCTTCTGCAGGCAAGGACCATTCATTGGAGTTTGGCAGCACAGGGTGCCATTTTTGTTGTACCATTCTTTTACAGCCAGTACCCTCATTTGCACATCAGAGGTCAAGTGATGCTGTTAATTCTACCTCTAATATTTCAGTGTTTTACTGAAGAAGATTCTGCTTCTAATTTTTGGTATGTTAGACCTGTGGCTACAAAAGATACATTTTGGGGGCAATAATAGAAAACCCCTGCTTTTCCTTAAACATGCCCTATGCTAAAAATTTGGAACCTATAATTTTCTTCAGTTTTCTAGCACAATTAGAAACAACCAGCACAATACCTGCACGTGTATTCCTTGTGCTTCTTATAGTGGTCTAACTCAGCAACTAGTTGGTTCACCAAAGCCTTACTTTTAATAGGCACTTCATTCCAAATTACCCCAGATGATAATTTTTTTAAAGCAAAAGTGGAATATATTTTCTCATGCAACTGAAAAGTCTATGGGTAGACATGGATCCAGGGACTCAAAACATGTAAATAAGAATCCATTCCTTGCCATCTCTTAACTCTACCTTCCTCTGTTGTCTTTATTCTTAGGGAATCTCCATGTGATAGCAGAGATGGTCTCTGGCTTACATATTACTAATTTAGTACAACATCCATCAAATTGAATTATAGCTGGAGTCCTAACTGAAAAGGAGTCTGAGAAATGTCTCTATTAGCCTTCTAACTTTTTCAGATTAGAAATGGTTTGAGCATCAACCAACAGCACCTATATAATTTTGTTTATATCAAATAGTATTATTACACTGTAGTCCTGGCCGGGTAGCTCAGTTGGTTTGAGCATTGTCCCAATACACCAAGCTCGCAGGTTCCATCTCCAGTCAGAGCATATACAAGAAGCAACCAAGGAATGCACAAATACGTGGAACAACAAATCAATGTTTCTCTCTCTCTCTCTCCATTCCTCTCTCTAAAATCAACAAAAAAATTTAAAATATATATTATTATTATTATTATACTGTAGAAATTTTAGTTGTATTTGCTATAGTAGAGTGAGAGTTCTTTAAGAACAGGGACAAAATTGTATTCATGTTTAGGATATGTGGCATTCATTAAAGTATTAAAATGTCTTCCTTTATACCTATAACATTGGAGTTAGAAGAATTATCTAGTCCAGCTTCCTAATACCTATGAATAAGCCCAAAACTAAAGAAAGTGAAGTTTCACATCTGTTTTTACCTACCCCAGCTCTTCATGGCTTAACCTGCTCATCTCTTATATGTTGACACAATTGTACCTTAGATTCCTACTAGATACTTCTATGGGTAAATTTTTATCTTCCCTTTGAATAGAATTGGAATTATCTTCCCTGTTCAATTGGCCCAGAAATAGCTCTCTAGTCCTTGTCCTGATCATTAGACAATTAGCCTTGACAATCTACCCCTATGTCTTATGCTAAAAGGGAAGTTTTCACCTGGCACTCTGAAGTTCAAGAACCCCCTTCTAGACACCAAAATGTATAGTAATGTTGATACCAACTATTTATCTCATCATAACTGGCTACTGAATCTCTCCTATATTGCTGACCTCCCTCTGCCATCAGCCAGGCTTAACATGATGGCAGGGCCTAATGCAGTGGTTCTCAACTGAAGGGTGACTTTTGCCTCCCAGGGAACATTTAGTAATGGTAGGAAACATTTTTGGTTGTCACAATGGGGAGAATGTTGCGCCCAGTTGTAGTGGGTAGAGGCCAGGGATACTGCTAACTATGCACAGGACAGCCTCCAACAACAAAGAATTATTTGGCCCAAAATGTCAATAGTGATAGGGTTAATAAATCCTGGTCTAAGTTTAAAGCCCAGTCTTGTACACTAAGCCTGTATTGGAGTGTCATAACTCACCAATAAGTTTCAAAATAGGACATTTCCATCATAACGTCATCTCTTATCATTCCTGATCATATCAACTTCTTCCTCTACCTTCTATAAAGCTTTATTCAATTTTAGTCTCCTAACAGCCCTCTTTTATTTCTTCTGTTTATACATTGCGTCTCCAACCAGGCTATGAGCTCTCCAGGACAATAGCTCCATCTCCCTGTTGTGTATAACAATTTTAATTAATTCCTAAAAATAATAAGAGTCTGGATTCAGACCAAATCTTTCAGAATGCTCCCACTCTCTGGACAAAGGCTGAGAAAGAAAAAGAATACGGTTCTTAACTGATTGAAATATTCAACCCATTTGAAGTCAAGTAAATAAAATCTTGGATTTACGATATCCACTCATTCCTGAGAGCTCTTGGTTTTAATTTTGGCTTTTGATTTCTATCCAGAGAATTTCTCTTCTGTTTATGTCTAATTGCTCTCTCCACTAATATCCATAGCAACTTGTACTTCCTCTTTCATTACATAGCACATCTTAATATCTTTTTCAAGTTCTGTCTTCCCCAAAAAACTTTTAGCTATATGAAGACAGAGATTATTTTTGCCTTCTTCATTACAATATCCCCAGCGCCTTACCACAATGTCTGGCACACAGTAGGTAATTTCCCTTGTCATTAGTGCATATGAGATTTTTGTGATTTTTTTTCCAAAATAAAGTTTTTTAAAATATAATAGGTTCAATAGGAAGTTTAACAAAGAAACTACAAAAAGGAAAAGTCAAAATCAGAAACTATATCCTTCTGTTCTAACACAGGCTGATTGGTGCCCAGGCTCATGATATCTTTTTAAAAGTCTACTTGAGGGTGCCACACACTCACAATGACTTGTAGGCACCACTCACCTCCTTTGTGCCCTTCCTTCCTTGAGATCTCAGATATGTAAGCCCTGGGGAAAATTGCACATGAGTGGGATAACTTTAGACCTTGAAATGACTCTGGTCTTATCTTTTCCCCTCTATGCCTTTGATTTGGTGGCATGTCATTATACAGTCATGCGCTGTATAATGATGTTTCAGTCAGTGATGGTCCGCATATATGGTGGTAGTATACCATATAGAATAGGTATGTAGTAGGCTATACCATCAGGTTTGTGTGAGCACACTCTATGATATTCAGACCACAATGAAATCACCTAACAACATGTTTCTCAGAATGTATTCCTGTGGTTAAGCAGTGCATGACTATATATGTGTTTGTCCTTTGGCTCTAGTGTGATGTGGAAAGGTGAGTTGTAATCTGAAAGGTGTGAGTGAATTTACTATTGAATATATGTAGTAAACATTTAAGTCTTTTTCTCACCAGTTATTTCCCAGATCCAGTTGGATTTTATCTCTGGCTTGCAATTATAGTGAAAATGCAGAAAGGAGACAAACTTTATTTTTAATATATTTTTTATTGATTTTTTACAGAGAGGAACTCTCCGGAGAGGGAGAGAGAGTTAGAAACATCGATAAGAGAGAAACATCGATCAGCTGCCTCCTGCACACTCCCCACTGAAGATGTGCCCACAACCAAGGTACATGCCCTTGACCGGAATCGAACCCGGGACCCTTGAGTCCGCAGGCTGATGCTCTATCCACTGAGCCAAACCAGCTAGGGCAGGAGACAAACTTTTAAAATGTTCTGTCCAGAAGAGTATAAGAACCCTTTCTAAAACAAAATGAAATTCTATTATAAATGATGCATGAAAGAGAATAAAGCATATAGTGAATTAACTAAAAGAAAAAGGTCAGTCCTTTGTTCTGGTTTATCATTCTACATTACAAACTAAGACATTTTGTTGATTTTTATACTTTTCTTCTAAGGGAGGGGAGCTCAGTGTACGGATGTGAAAATGGAGACGTGCAGTTCTCTGGGACAAAGATTAAAGTCTCAGACAGCATTTGGGTAACTGGATCTGCATTGGTTCACCATGGTATCCTTGTTTTCTGTATTGAGTTCCTTGGTGGTTCACAAATGTTCTCACTTCACCCTTTATCTAATCGGCCACAATAAAATATAACTGTCAACCAGAGTGCATTTAAACCAAGGAAAGGTAAGTATTTGGTAATTCACAGAAGGTACAACTCTGTTTTACTTCCTAAATCTGGAGGAGAATCAGAAATCTTGAATTCCCAGCCCAGGAAACATATGAGGCAAACAAATTTAAAAGAAGGGAGGATACTTGGCCAGGGAGTTGGTATCCTGGTTTCTAGACCCTGCCTTGTGCAACTTCAGGGGCAAGACCCGAATTATAGACCTCAGAGTGCTTCAGTTGCATCATTTGGAATTAGGGTTGCCGAAGGAGGAATGCACGAGGCCAAAAGTGGTGAGGGATTATAGATTTATTAGGTCATCTGGAAACCCAGATGGGCTGAGCCCCAAAATGGCATCAGCACCCAGGGACCGGGAGTCAGATTTTAAAGGACTCTAGGTGGGCTTTTTCTGGGCGGAGAATTCTCTGTGTGGGTGCGGATCCTAGGAAGGTCTGGAGGGGGAGGATAATGTGGTCTTAGCAAGAGGCATGTGGTCTAAGCGAAAGGGAATGTCAGTTGTGAAGTGGTCTAAAGGTCAGTTCCCAGGGGAAGGGGTATTAATTAAATTATTTGTTCAGACCTAACACAGTTATATTACTACCTACACCTTAGCATTCCCCCTCAAATATACTGCGATCTGACAGAAGAAAGTACTACTCAGAAAAATGATGTTTTGAAGCATTATTAGTATCATTAACTGTCATCTTTGTATTTGGTACTTACCATTGATGCTTTTTTCATCAGAGAAACTCAAAATTTTATAAAGAGAAACATGTATTCATATAGCATATCTCTAGGAAAATGCTAGAATTCCAGTATACAAAATAAGAAACTTGCTTAAGTTTTCAAACAAGTTTGTAGATAACCCAGAGCCAGAATTCCATTCCAATACATATGAATACTTATGTATATACACTGGTTGTCAGAGCAACAGCATAAATAACCCATCACCTGGCATTTTTTTTAAACAGACCCCACAATAATTGTTTATTTTTTAAAGGGGAGAATTATGATTTTTTTAATTTTTTTAAATGTATTTTATTGATTTTTTTACAGAGATGAAGGGAGAGGGATAGAGAGCTAGAAACATCGATGAGAGAGAAACATCGATCAGCTGCCTCCTGCACACTCCCCACTAGGGATGTTCCTGCAACCAAGGTACATGCCCTTGCCCGGAATTGAACCTGGGACCCTTGAGTCTGCAGACTGATGCTCTATCCACTGAGTCAAACTGGTTAGGGCAACCCAACCTGGCATTTTAAATGCATCTACTAGTAATTGGCCAGGGAGTTGCCAATATATATTTTTTATTGATTTTTTACAGAGAGGAACGGAGAGGGAGAGAGAGTTAGAAACATCGATGAGAGAGGCTATACCATCTAGGTTTGTGTGAGCACACTCTATGACCGATTCTGGTCAAGGGAAGTACCTGTACTTCCACTTTAAAAATTACAAGGCATTCTTTCTTTAAAAAAAATATTTGTATTGATTTTTAGAGAGAGAGGATGGGAGAGGGAGAGAGAGAAACAACGATGTGAGAGTGATCGTCTGTCTCCTGCACCCTCCATGTCCCCTACCCGGGGTCAAGCCTGCAATCCAGGCATGTGCCTTGACCAGGAATCAACCAGCAAACTTTTGATGCACAGGGCAACACCCAACCAACTGAGCCACACCAGCCAGAGCAACCAGGCATTCTTTTTAAATGATTGGCTTTCTAAATTAACCATCAACGTTCCAAAAAAATAGTAAGAGAATGGGAAGTATATATAGAGAGAGACTTATTTTAAGGAATTGTTCACATGACTTATGAGGTTTGGTGAGTCCAGAATATAGTGGGGTAGGCCTTCATGCTGGAGGCTCAGGGGAGAGTTGCAGTTGGAATCCAAACCCAGTTAGCTGGCAGAATTCCTTCCTGTTTGAGGTAAGTCAGTCTTTGTTAAATATTAAGTCTTTCAACATTACAGAGAGTAATCTGCTTTACTCAAAATCCACCAATTTAAATGTTAATATCATCCAAAAAAAAACCCTTCACAGAAACAGCTAGACTGTCCAACCGAATATCTGGATACCATGGCCTTGGCAAGTGGTTTAAATCACACCTGGTTTAATTATATTCAGACTTAGGTAAATAGTTCAGCGGCATTAAACAAGTAATATATATTATTTATATAAGGTATCAAAGCTTGCAAATGATTTTATTTTTTTAATAAATTACAGTGAATGCAATATCATTCCTGTAATACTATTCTTTGTAACTTGCATTCCTATATGCTTTATTACCTTGGAAAGAAAGGAATTGCACATAACTTGAAAACAATGTCATCTAAGATGTGGCCAGTAATCTTGATTATCTTTCAGGAATATTTCTTGCTGATGAATATTACCTATTTTCTAACTTTGTTTTTCTTAAAAATTCTGAAATACAGTGAACTAAAAGTATCAGTTGTCCTCCTCTACTTAAGGCTCATCTATAGCCTGTTTAATATAGAAAGGTTTGCCCTGAAATGGGCCTCCTGCTTCCAGCTTACAAGCCCAGCATCCAAAGGTATAAGGAGTCTCCAAAATGAAGTCCAGTGAGATCACAGTAGTCATGCTACCATCTAGCCATTTAAAAACCTTTAAACCTACGTTAGACTTTAAACAGAGAAATGGCAAAGGGAAAAATACTAAGCAGGCGGGATCTTGATTTATTTCATTCTGTTGACCTAACAATATGCATCATAAATACTGTAAGGTGATCATATGTCCTGGTTCGCCTGGTATAGTCTTGGTTTATGCCTGCTGTCCTAATATAATTATCAGTAGCACCCTCTCTTATCTAAAACATAAAGTGCTTACAAGTGTTTATCAATGTATCCTCAATTTCTGTACACAGCATGCATTAAGTGCTCACTAAATATTTACTAAATGAATGAATGTTGATCCAAATAAAGAGAGAATGGCCCACTAAATAGTGTTCCAATAATTTAGTTATATACTAAGATGCTATGAACAGTGTACTGGGCTGAATGGTGGCCCCCAAAAATAAATGTCCATGTCTTAATCCCTGAGACCTTTGGATATTACCTTATGTGGCAAAATATGTAATTAAGGATCTTGAGAGGTGTTTATCCTGAATTATCTGACTACAATCACATATATCCTCATAAGAGAGTCAGGGGGAATTTTGTGACTCACATAGAGGAGAAAGCAATGTGAAGACAAATAAGAGATGCAGTCACAAGTCAAAGAATGCCAACAGCCAACAGAAGCTGGAAGAGATGGATTTCCCTCTAGAGCAGCGGTTCTCAACCTGTGGGTCGCGACCCCTTTGGGGGTCGAATGACCCTTTCACAGGGCCTAAGACAGCTGTGGGCAAACTATGGCCCGCGGGCCCGATCCGGCCCGTTTGAAATGAATAAAACTAAAAAAAAAAAAGACCGTACCCTTTTATGTAATGATGTTTACTTTGAATTTATATTAGTTCACACAAACACTCCATCCATGCTTTTGTTCCAGCCCTCGGGTCCAGTTTAAGAACCCATTGTGGCCCTCAAGTCAAAAAAGTGGCCTAAGACCATCGGAAAACACATATATAATTACATATTGTTTTTGTGATGAATCACTATGCTTTAATTATGTTCAATTTGTAACAATGAAAATACATCCTGCATATCAGATATTTACATTACAATTCATAACAGTAGCAAAATTACAGTTATGAAGTAGCAACGAAAATAATTTTATGATTGGGGGTCACCACAATATGAAGAACTATATTAAAGGGTAGCAGCATTAGGAAGATTGAGAACCACTGCTCTAGAGCATTGGTAGGGATTACAGCCCTGCCAATACCTTGACTTTGGACTTTAGATTCTCAGAACTGTGAGAAAATTTCTGTTGTTTCAAGACCACCCACTTTAGGACGATTTGTTATGGCAGCACAAAAAACTAATAGAAGCACCTTCCACACCGCATGCAAAAGTGACTTAGAAAAAAAAAAAATCTATTATGGTTACTCAAGTTTCTGTAAGAAGCAGCTTGGCACACTTGGAAAGTATAATATTCTGCCACATACTGAATTTCATTGGAAAAGTCTCCTAACTTTCAATTTCCTTGGGCTGTAAAATGGAGGAAATGACACTTCCACTTGTCCCCAAATGATTTTTACTGAGATTCAAATGAAAAAGTTTATATTTTTGTATTCAATAAATATTTATGGACGGCCCTAACCGGTTTGGCTCAGTGGATGGAGTATGGGCCTGCGGACTGAAGGGTCCCAGGTTCAATTCTGGTCAAGGGCATGTACCTTGGTTGTGGGCACATCCCCAATGGGAGGTATGTAGGAGGCAGCTGATTGATGTTTCTCTCTCATCAATGTTTCTAACCCTCTATCCCTCTCCCTTCCTCTCTGTGAAAAATCAATAAAATATATTTTTTAAAAAATATTTATGGAGGTCTACTATATACCAGGAACTATTCTAAGCACTGTATCTAAGAGATATAATAGTGAACATAACAGACAAGTTCCTGCTATAATTGAGCTTACATCCTAATGCAATAAGCAGGCAATGCACAAGAAAAAATGCAAAAAAAAATCATTTTAGATAGTGATAAAACATTTAAAAGACATGTGGAGTAATGTAATAGAGTGCCTGGAAAATGAGACATATAACGGTCAGGGAAAGTTTGTCTAAAGAGGTGACCATAAGCTCATAAAGCTGTGACCTAAATTATGAAAAAGAACCAGCCATGTAAAAAACAAATAAGAGCTTTTTGGGTAGTGGAGCTTGAACAAGAAGTAGCCATACCCTTTGCATGTTTGAGGAATAGAAAGCTTTGCTTGAACTTGATATGTTTGAAGAATAGAATAAAGGGCCTGTGCAACTGAAGTATAGAGGTCAAGGAGGAACATGGTAGGAGATGAGGTCAGAGTGGTATTTAAGGGCTGGAACATGTAAGGCCATGGAGCCCACAACAAAAATATTGGATTTTATTGTGATATGTATATTCATGATCAAAGGGTTTTTAATATGGTAATGATGTTATCTGATTTACATTTTTAAAAGATGACTGGCTTCTGTATAGGGAATATATTGGAGAACAAGAAATGAAGTTGAGAGACCAGTTAGGAGGCTATTACAATAATACAGGCTAGAGATAATGATGGTTAGATTAAAAGTGATAGCAATACTAGATGGGGTGAAAATAGGTTTACAGTTGTGAGTACATGAAACACATAGTTTATTCTTGTATCATTTATTAATTATTGTATTATTTTCCATACAAACAACTTTAAGCCTACTTTTGCCCCACCCTGTAGATCAAGGGAAGTGAACCAGTTTAAGATATATTTTGAAGATAAAGCCAATAGAACTTCTGATGACTTGAATTTGGGAGATGAGAGACAGAGAGGAATTAAGAATGATCCATAGGTTTTGGTAAATAATTAAAGAAAACCTATTTCAAACATGTTAAACTTGAAATGCCTATTAGATATCCAAGGGGAAATTTCAGTAGGCAATTTGATATATATCCATCACTTACATGGAGGCAGGGATGAATCAGAGATGGAGAAAGGAATTTGGTAGTCATCATCATATAAACTGTACTTAAAGTCATAGGCTAGATGAATTACCTAGGGGGAAAGTATTCAGAGAGAAGAGAAAAGGGTACAGCATAAATCCTAGGGTACATCCATATTTAGAGATCAAATATAGAAGGAGAAGCCAGCAAAGATAGCTGAAGTAGTGGTGAAAGCCAATCAGGTAGAAGGAAATCTTGAAAGCATGAAGTCATGGAAACCAAGAGAAAAATGAATAAATATCAACAAGATAATATGCACAAATATTTTCTTAGCTCCTGCTGTGTGCAAAGAACTCTACTAGAATACAGAAGAGCTCCCAATCTCAAGGACCTTATTAGGTCCTTAAAAATAATATAGTACACTAGAGGCTGGGTGCACAAATTCATGCATGGGTGGGGATCCTAAGCCTGGCAGGCAATTAGGGTTGATTGGGGCCGGCCAGCCAGCAGGGGAAAGGGATCGAGTAAGGTTGGCTGGCCACAGAGGTTAGCTATGGGAGCGCACTGACCACCAAGGGGCAGCTCCTGCAGTGAGCGTTTGCCCCCTGATGGTCAGTGCATGTCATAGCAACTGGTCAACTGGTCATTTGGTCATAATGGTCACAGGCTTTTATATATATAGATAGCATTTTTTTCTTGTTCAGTTTAACATTAATTCCACCCTTTTCTGCCTTTGTAATTGGTGTATCTTTTGTCTAGACTGTGAGCTCCTTGAAAACAGATTAAGCTCAAACTCCTTGCCTAATCATATATTAATTCATTAGCCTTATTTCTTTCTGCCAAATTTCAGATGAAGATCACTAAATTTTAGTCATGTAAAACACTGCTATTATAACAGAAAATTCTGAGTACCATAGAGCTAGGTTATGGATAAGTAGGATTGGAGGTGGGATGTAGCTAGGAACAGGGAAGTAGTCTGAAACCAGATTACAAAGAGCCAAACTAAGGTGTTCTGATATTATTCTGTTAGGGGACATCTACTGACATTTTTGAGCAGGGCATTTATATATTCATATCTGTGCCTCAGGAATAAATAGGTAGAGGGGAGAAATGAGGATGGCCTCAAAATTACAAGCAATAGCACATTAGTGGGAGTGAATTCTTTGAGGCAGCAATACCAGCCCAACTGGCTCTCTGAGAGAAGCCTGGGTGTCTGGGAGTGGTGAAAAATAAGACCAACAGAAGCGGTAAGGTAGGGCCAGGATATGAAGGGCTTGAGAGCCAGACAAAAGCATATGAACTGGGATCCCTGGGTTCGAATGCCTGTTAACCTACTTGGGGAAAGTTCTTTTTCTAGAACCCAGTTTCCTTTTCCTAGGGTTTCCCCCCTCCCCCCCAGCTATAAATGTTATCATTTTCTACAATATTCTGACCTGCTACAGTGGTTCTCAAACCTTGACTGCACATTGGAATCACAATCTTTAAAAGCTGTTGATGTCTGGATCCCACTCTCAGAGATTCAGATTTACTTGGTCTTGGATGCAGCCTGAGCACTGAGAATTTTAAAAGGTCCCCAGGTGATTTTACTGTGTAGCCAAGATTGACATAAACCCAATCTTGAAAATAGTAGAAAATAATGAAGCACTAAGATCTTAAACATGGCAATGGTATGTTGGGGTTGGGGGAAGTGTTTTAAGGAGACTAATATGAGTATCCAGAGTAGAGGGAAAAGATTATAGGAGACTTAACTGGAATTTTTCAATAATCCAGGAGAACATTTTATACTAAGGCCTACATTAGTATGTATGCAATAATGTTGTGGGACAGATGAATGTAGGAAGAAGTTTATTTAGAGGGAAATAGCAGGACTCAGTAACTTATTGAATATTAAACCTGATCAAAAGAAACAGCCAAGACCGGTTTGGCTCGGTGGATAGAGCGTCGGCCTGCGGACTGAGGGGTCCCAGGTTTGATTCCGGTCAAGGGCATGTACCTGGGTTGCGGGCACATCCCCAGTGGGAGATGTGCAGGAGGCAGCTGATCGATGTTTCTAGCTCTCTATCTCTCTCCCTTCCTCTCTGTAGAAAATCAGTAAAATATATTTAAAAAAAAAAAAAACAGAAAATGTAGAGTCAAGTTTCTAGTACAGAAGAGTAGTGGGATCCTTAGCAAAACTAAAGTAATTGTGAAATAGGTAATTAATCAATATTATTGATAATATAGTAATTGACATGTAATTACTATGTCAGGGACTGCTATGTGCGTTACATACATTATCTCATTTAATGCTTATAACAACTCTATAAACAGTTATTCCTATTTTACAGATCCAGGAACTAAGAAGAAAGCAATTACATAAAAGCTACATAGTAAGTGGTAGAGAAGATATTTAACTAGTCTGACTCCTTTTCCTTATAATAGGAAGATGATCAGTTACATACTGAATCTTTTGAATTTGAACGAATAAATTCAAAAGAGTGAAATGGCTATAGAGGTCAGACTGGAACAAAAATGAGTGAGCAAAGTGAGATTTAACTATAGTGCAGCGGTTCTCAACCTGTGTGTCGCGACCCCTTTGGCAGTCGAACGACCCTTTCACAGGGGTCGCCTGAGACCATCCTGCATATCAGATAATTACATGACGATTCATAACAGTAGCAACATTACAGTTATGAAGTAGCAACGAAAATAATTTTATGGTTGGGTCACAACATGAGGAACTGTATTTAAAGGGCCAGAAGGTTGAGAACCACTGCTATAGTGGAATAAGGAAAAACATCTAGATAAGGCCATAGCTACTCAGCTATACTTGAATATCCATTGGAATTTCAAGCCCCTTATTGCTGTATTTTAAGATTGTTCATGAAAGATGGAAATCTGGATTTGTATGTAAAATCTCCTAAAATTTGAATGTCAATTAATTCAAATGTTTAAAATTACTGTGTGGCCCAAAGTAAATATGGCTGCAAGTTTGCATCTCAGATCCAGAATAGGCTATTGGAAATTCAGAATTGAAGTTAGTGAGAGATCTGGGCTGGAGATGTATGATTAGGGAATCCTTAAGTTCAGAGAGGATAGCAGATGCTCCAGGAGCTATATATATATTAACTAGCATTTAACATGATTAGTTAAAATAATACAAAAATATGACAGCTAACAAGTCAGGACTCTAAGAGGTTTTCAATCTTAGAAAAAACGACATAAAATGGAAGTGTTAAACCTAGCAGATTGAAGTGGGTGTATTTAAAATTCTATTTTCTAGACACTAAAATCTAAATTCCAGACAATGACTTGAATTTTCATACATCCATGATGTGATGGAAATATATCAAAATTGTTTCAAGTTCCTCAATTAAAAGACCATCCAAGTTATAGGACTTGGTAACATAAAAGAGCTAAGTGAGGTTTAATGATAATGAAATAAGGAAAACACATGTAGATGAGGCCGTTGCTGCTCAGCTAAACTTAAATATCCATTGGAATTTCAGGCCCCTAAGTATTTCTTTGAAGTCTAGACTAGAATAGTGTTTTTGAACACTATTTTATCAGATTAATGTATTATTAGTCATGAATAATGTAAAGGAGCTATGCAAAAATAAAGATTACACATATGAAAGTATATGTAAAACCCTACAAAAATTATATTGTTCTGTTATTTTGAAGCTAGAAGGGTCCTGAAGTTATAAAGTGAAACCTTTTGTATTTGAAACACAATTTATGCCTTTCCCTCAGAAAAGCCTTTTTTTTTTTACATGTAGCTCCAAGAGTGAGAATCTTTTCCAGTCGTTGAAGATAAAGTTCAGTGACGTTGACTTAATAGCAATAATTGTGGTAATATAATGAGGGGGAATGATCAGTCTAGCACATGGCAAAGATCTAAAGATAATGGAATTGTGTTTCAAACCTTCAGAATTACACCGCAGCCGGGGTAGGAGTCCTGTGATCAGGTTTAAAAGTCCCAGGAAAAAGTGTAACTCTCTTGAAACTATTCAGGATTAGGTGCTTTCAACCCCAGGAGCTGTTTGACAGTCATGCCCTTTATCGAACGCTCTTTAAAAGGCATGCGTGTTCACACACACACACACTTTCTTTTGATTATACATTATATCAAGAACTGTACACCCCAAATGCAGATGGGGAAATTTCTGCTGGATGTTTAGTATATGAAAACATGACTCCCTTTTTTGGATAGCTGAAATGTCGCAAACGATGTAACTTCATTTTACTGCACCTCTCCTGGAAAGTACTACCTGAGAAGTAGAAACAGTTCACCCTGTCGGCTTTGAAAAGCCTAATCCTATTTGTTACGGTGGACCTTACATAAAATGGAAATGCAATCTTCAACATGCTTTAAAAACAAAAACAAAAAAAACAACCAACAAAAAACCCCAAGCGCTAGCAATTAAAACCCTCGGCGCCTGCGCTCCGCAAACACTTCTCCCAAATTGGCCTGCGAGTGCTGGGTGCTGCCCCAGGGCCACCGGCCGCACACTCCTCGGGGAAGGCTGTTCTTGTGTGAGGTGCTAAAGCAGACAATACCCCCTCTCCCCACCCTCCACCCTTTCTCGTTCACTCTGCGGGGGGTGGATAACTAGGGCGCGGAATAAGCTTTCTTGACGCGCTGGGGCGCACCGTCCGGCGCCTGAACCCCACTTCCCGCTCCCCCGCCCTAAGGCAGCCGGAGCCGAGCCCCGGAGACCTAGCGAGTCCGAGCGCCAGGCCTCGTCCTGCGGGCCCGTCCGGGAAGCCGGCTCGAGGGGCACTCCCGGCTCCGTGGAGGCGCCGAGAAAACCAGGCTCCGACAAGCTCCGGGCAGGAGTCGGGGCGGGCAGAAGGGCGAGTTCCCCAGCACACACTCCGGGGGACGAGGGGAGAGGGGAGGAGGGCGGTGGCATCGCAGCGTGGGGCCGGGAACAAAGACGAGGCAGAGGAGCCGGCCACGCCGACCGACGCCGAGGGCGCCCCGACTTGACGCACGCCGCCGTGCCCGCTGCCCTACGCCGCCGGCGGGCGCGCAGCCTTCGCGAATACGGCTTTGCGCACTGCGGCGGGCTGCGCCGCAACCGAGCTTGCCGGCGGCTCCTCCCGCGTCCTGCGCGGATTGGCGGCGGGCGGTAGCCCGGCTGCTGATTGGGTGGCGCCGGAGCCATTCGGGGCGGCCCCGGCGGGTTCGCCGCCCCAGAGTGATAAGTGCGGCTCCGGACACGCCTCGGCGCCAGCGGTGAGTCGGAGCTCTATGGAGGCGGCCGCGAGTCCCGGGTGGTGGCCGTAGCGGCGACTCCTCTGAGCTGAGCGCTTCTAGCCGGTCCCGACTCCTTCCTCCCCCTTCCCTCCCCCTTTTTTGTTTTCCGTTCCCCTTCCCCCCTTCCCCGTCCCCGACGACCGGATCCTGAGGCGGCAGCTGCATTGGCGGCTGCTGAGTTCTGGGTGAAGGTGAGTGCCGCGCCGCCGCCGCGAGGAGCGCTCTAAAATGGCCGCCGCGCCCAGGCCGCTTCTTCTCCAGCGGCACAAAATGGCGGCCGCGGGCATCGGGCGGGGCGGCCTTTAAGAGCGTGTCCTCCGCGCTTCGGGGCCCTGGGAATTCTTCCCCTTTGTTCTCCCTTCGCGTTGTCGACCGAGTAGAAGACGGCCACCCCTGCGGCCCGCGCCGTCCTGGCGGCTGCGGGGCTGGGGTCCGGGCGGGCCGCGGCGCGGGTGCATTCCGAGGGGAGAGCGTGGAGGGGCCGCACGCGCCGCAGCGGGGAGGACGCGGACCGCGGGGGGCCCAGCCGTTGGCGCGGGACCAGCCGAGGCGCAGGAGTCCCGCAGACCGGCCTCCCGGCGGGGAGGTGTGTGAATCCCCGAGGCCGGCCCTGAGCGCCGGGGGTCCTTCGTGGGGGGCGGGGGGGCGAGGCGGCCCCTCCTGAGCCCGGAGAGAGAAGAAAACGAGGGTGTCTCCTTTGTCGGTTGGGGAGGGAATGGAGGCGAGGGTCGGCCCCTGGGGAGTGGGGGCCCGTGGGGGGCGGCGGGTGGGAAGGAGGCCGCCTGCCCACGGAGAACAAAGAGCCGGGCGCCGCCGGCCTCCCCTCGCCGGCCGCTTCGCGGGGCGCCCGGCGGAAACGCTTCCCCGCCTCCAGCCGGCGGGGAGGGCTCGGCGCTCTTTGTTCCCAGGAAGGGAGGAGCGGGCGGAGGCCCCGCTGCCATGTTGCGGGCCTGGCCTCCGCCTGTTGGCGCCGCGCTGGGCTCCCCTCTGGGCGCCTCCCCGGTGCCCCCCGCGGAGGAGTGAACTGTGGGGACCGGGAACCGCCGGCAGTCGGCTGTCCCCGCTCCGGGCTTGGGCGACCGGGTCGTTGGCATCAGCTCTCGGGGTCTTTCCCACATAAAGTGCCCGGTTGATGGTTAGATTTTCTATTGCTGATCTCGGTGTTAAAGGAGGGAGAATGGCTTTTTCTCAGAGTCTCTTACCAGCTGGGATGTTTTTGTGTGTATGCGAGGGCTCTTTGCATCCTTGGGCACCGGGGAATTTCCAGTTGGCTTAACTGCATCTTAGAGCCCGTTTGCGAGTCCGGGACCTGCAGTGCGGGGCAAGTTCCATCGACTGCGGGCCGCCCGGGTGAATGATAATTGAGGCGGGTTGCGGATTTGTGTGCGCGCAGCGTCTAATTTTGCACTCTTTCTCATTCTAGGTTTTTCATTTCTCCCACCCCCGTCCCTCCCCACCCCATCCATTAATATTATTCTTTTGAAGATTCTTCATTGTCAAGCCGCCAAAGTGGAGAGTGCGATCGCAGAAGGGGGTGCTTCTCGTTTCAGGTGTGTGTAGTTTTATTCTGGGCAACTGTTAAAGACCCGTCCCAAAACCAAAAGAATCGCCAGACTAAATAATTCTGAATAAATGTGCTGTACATATAATTTATAATGTGTCTTGTTCGTTTTTCTTGGAAGTCCTTAAATGTTCATTATCTTCTGTTAATTGCCATGTGAAAATAAATGTAATCAATCATTTGGCGCAAGTTCAGTCTTCATCTGTGGTGTAATTTTCTAAAATACAGAATAAAGAGATCCTTTATCCCCCTGAATGAAACATAATTGGGGTCTAGTTTTTTAAAATGTTTTTCTTTTAATTAGTGCTTCTTCGGGCGGAGGAGGAAGTAGGGGTGCACCTCAGCACTATCCCAAGACTGCTGGCAACAGGTAGAGTAAACATGTAAAAACAATGAGTTTTACAAATAACAGATGGTGTTAATAATCTTTGTCATGCATAACAAAATAATTACAGCACTAGACATCAGGAATCCCAACCTAATGATTTCTGCAAAAGAACCTAAGTTTAGATTATGCGTGCAACATGGTCATGAGACTTCGAAAATGTTGGTTCCCAGGGTGGGGCAGCATTGGCAGCACCTGGGAGTCTCTTAGACATGTAAATCCTCGCCCGACCCTGCCTGACCCACTGCAGCAGAAACGAGTGGGCCCAGCAACCTGTTCTAACAAAAGCCCTTAAGGCGACTCAGATGCATACTTGTTTGAGAACCACTGATTGAGTTTTTTAGTTGTAAGGGAAATTGAGAAACCCTAAACTGAAATTTGTTTTATTTAGAAGGATTTGTGATCAGTATGACAGTTGATATATGTGTTTGGGTGCTACATTTTAAATTGTCTTAATTTCAATTATAAATATATTTTTATTAGCGAGTTCCTGGGGAAAACCCCAGGGCAAAACGCTCAGAAATGGATTCCTGCACGAAGCACTAGACGAGATGACAACTCCGCAGCAAACAACTCCGCAAATGAAAAAGAACGACATGATGCAATCTTCAGGAAAGTAAGAGGGTAAGTTTATAGGTCTCCTTGGTCTTTTAACAAATGCCGGTGTGGGTGGTTTTAAAGAGCAGCACCATCAGTATTTGGGGGCTTAGACTTGCTTTTCAGCCTGTTGTGCTGACATTGCCGGTGTCTGGTGTGTAACCCAGTGAAGTGCACAGAACAGGTCTCAGCTCCTGCTTCTGGCCTTGCTAATAGGGGGGCTCTTGTTCTCTGGGGACCCCTAATCAGGTACAGATATTACCATCTAGATTACAGTGACAGGGTTTTTTAAGTCTCTGGTTAGATGGGTACAAAGAAATGTCTTGATACTAAAGGGAGACGATAGAAGAAAAAATGAACATAATTTAAAAACTGTTTTTCAAGTTAATAATTCTTTGTGTGTTAGCTGACACTTAAGTGTGATTCCTTTTTCCCCAGCATACTAAATAAGCTTACTCCTGAAAAGTTTGACAAGCTATGCCTTGAGCTCCTCAATGTGGGTGTAGAGTCTAAACTCATCCTTAAAGGGGTCATACTGCTGGTAAGTTAACTGAAAGGGTAAAAAAAAAAAATTAAACCGATCTTGGGTTTTTTCACACTTGTATTATTGCTGAGAACTCTGAGGTATGAGCTAGGTAAATGTGTTTTTGAATAATGGTGATTTTTTTAAGACCCACTAACTTAATGGCATCAAACTTAAAAGGTGGTTTTTTTAATTGTTCATACTATTGTTGCATGGAAAGTTAATGGACTTATCGTAAACAGGCCTATTTGGGTTTTTTGTTTGTTTTTCATTCTGTGGAAAACGCCAGTTTTGATCTTGGGTGAATTTGCATGATAGTGATAGAACATTCCAGTGTCTGTTTATAGTTTTGTTGTTCAGCATACTAGTCGCAGGGAGGGGAGGGGGAGCTGGTGACTAGTACGAGATCTGTATAACTGGGCTTTAATACACTGAGTGGCCAGATTATTATGACCACCCCACCAGTACTTCATTGACACTTCCAAAAATACTGAATATTGAAAACTTCCTAAGCAAATATTCTCAAAGTTTTATTATTTGCGTAACTAACTCACTTCATTGTACTGATGGGGTGGTCATAATAATCTGGCCACTCAGTGTATACTATAATAGCTAACAGTTAAATACTTGTGTTTTTCTAAGCACTTTACTTGCATTGTCTAATTCAGTTTATACTGTAAACCTTACAAAAGAGGGGTTTTTTTTATTCCTAAATTACAAGTGAGGCATGGAGAATTTGTTAGTAAGAAATTTGAGAAGATTAAGAGTGCAACGAATCATTACATTATAAAGGATTAAGTTGTCATATTTAGTATTTTTTAAATGACATTTCCTATAGATTGTGGACAAAGCCTTAGAAGAGCCAAAGTATAGCTCACTGTATGCTCAGCTATGTCTGCGATTGGCAGAGGATGCACCAAACTTTGATGGCCCAGCAGCAGAGGGTCAACCAGGACAGAAGCAAAGCACAGTAAGTGGTAGTGCTTCCTTTGCCTATTTTTTAATGTTGATTTGAAAGATTTCATTAATAAAACTTTCCAAATGTCTTTTGTTTTTAATAGACATTCAGACGCCTCCTAATCTCCAAATTACAAGATGAATTTGAAAATCGAACCAGAAATGTTGATGGTGAGGATTTATATTTGATATTAAGTAGTACTGTACATTTTCAACTTAATTCTGAATGTTGACTTGAATTCTTTATTTTTTCCAGTCTATGATAAGCGTGAAAATCCCCTTCTCCCCGAGGAGGAGGAACAGAGAGCCATTGCTAAGATCAAGATGTTGGGGAACATCAAATTCATTGGAGAACTTGGAAAGCTTGATCTTATTCATGAATCTATCCTTCATAAGTGCATCAAAACAGTAAGTATGATTAAGAATTAGGCTTAGATAATTATTTGGGGGAAATGAGTCAATTATAATTGTTTCTGCCATCTGAGAATGTTAGTCAACTAATTATTTTAGATGACCAGCAAAACTTGAATGTTCTGAACATGGAAGTAAGTATGCAGTGCAGTAAGGTAGGGGTAAAACTGATGGGATGCCTTCACAGTTCAAATAGAAAGTACTGTTAGATACGATAGGAACTCTGAGTCAATGCAAACATAAGGGAAAGTACTACATAAACATACGATTTTTGTCAACATATGGGTCATTTCTTTTGGTAGCTTTTGGAAAAGAAGAAGAGAGTCCAACTCAAAGATATGGGAGAGGATTTGGAGTGCCTCTGTCAGATAATGAGGACAGTGGGACCTAGATTAGACCATGAACGAGCCAAGGTACGTGTGTTACTAACAATATGAGTAGTTTATCTTGATTTCCTTAAAAACAGATGACTTTTGCCGAAACCGGTTTGGCTCAGTGGATAGAGCGTCGGCCTGCGGACTGAGGGGTCCCAGGTTCGATTCCGGTCAAGGGCATGTACCTGGGTTGCGGGCACATCCCCAGTGGGAGATGTGCAGGAGGCAGCTGATCGATGTTTCTCTCTCATCGATGTTTCTAACTCTATCTCTCTCCCTTCCTCTCTGTAAAAAATCAATAAAATATATTAAAAAAAAAAAGATGACTTTTTATGATAAAGGGGATTGCCATATTTAATCATTAACCTTGATTAGAATCTGGAAGTCTTAAAAGCCTTAAGTAGTATACATTTGCCATAACACTTTCTTTTAACGGTTTTTTTTTATTTTACTTTATTAGTCCTTAATGGATCAGTACTTTGCCCGAATGTGCTCCTTGATGTTAAGTAAGGAATTGCCAGCGAGGATTCGTTTCCTGCTGCAGGTAAAACTGGTTTCTTTAATTATGTTGATGAGCTCACTTTTTCTGTTTAGAATATTAAAATGAAATTCATTAAAACTATTTTTAAATTAAAGGATACCGTAGAGTTGCGAGAACACCATTGGGTTCCTCGCAAGGCTTTTCTTGACAATGGACCAAAGACGATCAATCAAATCCGTCAAGATGCAGTAAAGGTAAGATTTTTTACTTTTATCAGGTGGGCTTTAAGATTATGACCAAAGAGCCCTCTTAAAACTTGTTTGAGACTATCTCATCTTACTGGTGTAGCTCAGAAATTATAAAAAGTACCCTGATAGTCTATAATTTTTCTGCTTTCCCCCAAGATAAGAATTTTAGTTTTATGTAAGTGTCCAAAACAAGTGTTCTATTCACTTTATTTCTAAAGGATCTAGGAGTGTTTATTCCAGCTCCTATGGCTCAAGGGATGAGAAGTGACTTCTTTCTGGAGGGACCGTTCATGCCACCCAGGATGAAAATGGATAGGGACCCACTTGGAGGACTTGCTGATATGTTTGGACAAATGCCAGGTGATTTTGAACAAAATAGTGGTTTGGTTAAATTTAAAAATCAGTATAACAAAATAGAATTGTAAAATGATGTTCCATGTATGTATTTCAAGGTAGTGGAATTGGTACTGGTCCAGGAGTTATCCAGGATAGATTTTCACCCACCATGGGGCGTCATCGCCCAAACCAGCTCTTCAATGGCCATGGGGGACACATCATGCCTCCCACACAATCGCAGTTTGGAGAGATGGGAGGCAAGTTTATGAAAAGCCAGGTAAGAAAAACTTAAGAATGTTTAAGCAAAAAGTATTAAACCCTGTAACGTGATTTAGTTTAGCTTTTTAAAAAGTGCAAATACTTTAGGGTCATGTGTGTTTATCTAAACCAAATTTACATCTGTGGCAGTTGTTTTAAACTGGGTGAAATACTTGTCCTTAAGATTAGTAAAGTATTAGTAAAATCACATCACTTTATTTCCTGTTAGGGTTAGATTTTTGTTCTTCCCTGTTTCATCTTTTACTTTCTCTGGGCAAATTCAGTTAAGCTTTCCTTATGGCTTGGCTCATCCCTTTGGTACTTTATTACCATAATTTGTGGACCCCTTTTTATCTAGACTTTCTTTCTCCCTTTCTGAAATAGGGGCTAAGCCAGCTCTACCATAACCAGAGTCAGGGACTCTTATCCCAGCTGCAAGGACAGTCGAAGGATATGCCACCTCGGTTTTCTAAGAAAGGACAGCTTAATGCAGATGAGGTACATTTGCCTATGTTACTTGATATACCACAGTTTGTCAATTCAGAAATTGCCCGATGATTATAAAAAGACGCGTTAGAGGACTTAAATGCTGGAATTCTTCATCTTCTTTCTTCCTTTTTCTGTACTACTTTTTCTATCTTTATATGTCCAGCGTCCTATGAGCGAAGATTATGAGATATGAGGGCAAGTTTTCTTAAAGTGTTTAGTGAGAACAAGGAAAATGGTTGTCGAGATTTTGATTGTGATTTCCCTCTAACTAGAATGACTTAACATTAAAAAAAGATATTTCCTAAACTCTAATTACATTTTCTGGTTATGTTAGTGATGCCAGTCCTAGGAGAATTCTGATATAAGTGTAAGAATTAATAGTATCTGATTCTCTTATGGATCAGATCTTCAGGGTTCTAGACAGAAATTAAACCTGTTAACAAAGAGTACCTTTTTAGTTATTGGTGAAACTTACATTCTTGCCCTAGGATTTTGGAATGTTGCATTTGGTATCTTACCAACTGCATGTTGTTAACTTTGGTATCTGTTTTGATTTGTTTTCAATTCTAGATTAGCCTGAGGCCTGCTCAGTCGTTCCTAATGAATAAAAATCAAGTGCCAAAGCTTCAGCCCCAAATAACTATGATCCCTCCTAGTGCACAACCACCACGCACTCAAACACCACCTCTGGGACAGGTATAGCAACTTCTACTTCATACTTTCTGAAGATGTCTAAACATTTTCTTAGTATATTCCCTCTAAATTCACAAGTTTATTTTTTAATTTTTTATTAAAACATTCACACTTATGTTGTTTTTTAGACACCTCAGCTTGGTCTCAAAACTAATCCACCACTTATCCAGGAAAAGCCTGCCAAGACCAGTAAAAAGCCTCCACCCTCAAAGGAAGAACTACTTAAACTAACTGTAAGTTTTAGATAATCTCATAGTCTAAATCATGAAGTATATTTGGTTTGATTTTTTTGTTTTTTTTAGAAAAAGCACTGAAGACATTTGAATTGTGTTCTTTTCAGGAAACTGTTGTGACTGAATATCTGAATAGCGGAAATTCGAATGAAGCTGTCAATGGTGTAAGAGAAATGAGGGCTCCTAAACACTTTCTTCCTGAGATGTTAAGCAAAGTAATCATCCTATCACTAGACAGAAGTGATGAAGATAAAGAAAAAGCAAGTTCTCTCATCAGTTTACTCAAACAGGAAGGCATAGCCACAAGTGACAACTTCATGCAGGTAGAATACTTTTCTGACTCTGTGAGGACTCTTTCCATTCAAATTTAAGAATGAATAAACTGACTGTTACGTATTCCTTTTAAGGCTTTCCTGAATGTATTGGACCAGTGCCCCAAACTGGAGGTTGACATCCCCTTGGTGAAATCATATTTAGCACAGTTTGCAGCTCGTGCCATCATTTCAGAGCTGGTGAGCATTTCAGAACTAGCTCAACCACTGGAAAGTGGCACCCATTTTCCTCTCTTCTTACTTTGTCTTCAGCAACTAGCTAAATTACAAGATCGAGAGTGGTTAACAGAACTTTTTCAACAAAGCAAGGTCAATATGCAGAAAATGCTCCCAGGTAAGAGAATGATGGGGAGTTTTTGTTTTGTTTTTGTTTTTTATGCTAAGTCTAGATTCCTTAGTACCTTGAATGGAATTGTGTAGGTCAGATGGTGTGTCTGTCCTGCCCAGATAATAAGCATTACCTCATACAAGTAGATTTCACTTTGTTATTAAAAAGTCATGATTTCTAACTACTTTAATTTGCTTCAAATGTCAAGAGTTTTCTTTGCTGGGTTAGCTCTTTATTCTTTTTCATGAATCTTGTACATTTGGAAAATTGTCACCTGATACAAAAATGGCTTTGTCTTTTCAGAAATTGATCAAAATAAGGATCGCATGTTGGAGATTTTGGAAGGAAAGGGACTGAGTTTCTTATTCCCACTTCTCAAATTGGAGAAGGAACTATTAAAGCAAATAAAGTTGGATCCATCCCCTCAAACCATATATAAGTGGATTAAAGATAACATCTCCCCCAAACTTCATGTAGATAAAGGATTTGTGAACATCTTAATGACTAGGTAAGAAACTGTTGACCGCCTACAAAACGTCTGTAGGGTAAGCGATTAAGAATTGTCTGTTTTTAGTTAGAAAATTTACTTTTGGATTCTAATAAGATCTTTTTCTCTGTAGCTTCTTACAGTATATTTCTAGTGAAGTAAACCCACCCAGTGATGAAACAGATTCTTCCTCTGCTCCTTCCAAAGAGCAGTTAGAGCAGGAAAAACAACTGCTTCTTTCTTTCAAGCCAGTGATGCAGAAATTCCTTCACGATCATGTTGATCTACAAGTCAGTGCCCTCTATGCTCTGCAGGTGCACTGCTACAACAGCAACTTCCCAAAAGGTGAGAGGACCAGCCTCAGAAAAGGGGCAGGTAGGGGGCGACTTTTACACAGCACATTAAGTAATGAGATGAAATTTTGTTTTTAGGCATGTTACTCCGCTTTTTTGTTCACTTCTATGACATGGAAATTATTGAAGAAGAAGCTTTCTTGGCTTGGAAAGAAGATATAACCCAAGAGTTTCCGGGGAAAGGCAAGGCTTTGTTCCAGGTAAATGTTACGCTGGAGAAATTTGGTCTGCTTTGTCCAGTTTACTTGGTCTTACTGTAATGACAAGTCTTTAAAACTGAAATACAAGCAAAATAGTCATAATGGTTTGAAGGTACCATTCTGCGCTGTCATGCTGTGGTAGAGTAGGTAGTTAGCTTCAGCAAAATGAGGTAAAGCTATGAAGTAAAAGGCTTCAGTCCTTTGTGTAAAATGTTAGGTTAGAAGTGGCTAATTTTAAGTAAAGCCACTTAAAGGCTGGGTGAGATTGCAAGGTGGGTTTAAGCCCTTTTTTTAAATGCCATTTAAAATGAGATTGTTTTTTCTCATAGCTTGATTTTTCAGTCTTACTGAGTGGAATTCTGGTTCTAGGGGATTCTAAATGACAGCAGGTTCCAGGCCAGATACAGAGATTCTGACTTAATAGGTCTGTGGTACACGATCCAGGTGATTGTTAAACTAGTGTTCCAGGGGACCAGGCCTTGAGAAACTGGTCTACAGTATCTTATCTACTCCTAAGGCTCTATGAGGATCAGTCACCCTTGCAGCATTTACACTTAGCTCTGTCCTTGGAGAGACTGATCCAGCAATTTTGGGGTGCTAGACATTTATTTAGGAATCTTCTTTTGACATTTTTTAAGAGGGGAAGGGAGAAACATCAGTCAGTTGCCTCACACACACAAGCTGGCTGGGCATTGAACCCATAGCCCAGGCATGTGCCCTGGCCTGGAAGCAGACCCGCAACCTTTGGGTGTATAGGAGGACACACCAACTGAGCTACACCAACCAGGGCTAGGAATCTTCTTTTCACCCCTCTCCTTCACAGTATAGCTTTAACAGATGTAGGTTTGGAAAGAGCATCTTGTCTCCTAAAAGGATCCTGAAATATATAACGAGTGGTGTCAAAAAATGACATCTGAGCTAACTTACCATAAATAGTTTGTATCAGTAGTCACCAACTTTTCGAACCTCATGGACACCAGTGGTCTGCTCACCACCATTTGGGACTGCTGGCTTGTATGGTATCCAAACTTTAAATAATGAATACTTTAAAAAATAACTTTAAAGCTAATATGTAAATAGTATATTTGCTCTGTGTCCTGGAGACAATTACAAAAGGTAAACATAAAACTGCTGTCCTTGGGTGGGTGCTAATTCGGTCTTCAAAGCTTCTGTTTGGAGTTTTTCCATCAGTACTACCTATTTTTTTACGTTACAAATTAATTTACAGGTGAATCAGTGGCTAACCTGGCTAGAAACTGCTGAAGAAGAAGAATCAGAGGAAGAAGCTGACTAAAGAACCAGCCAAAGCCTTAAATTGTGCAAAACATACTGTTGCTATGATGTAACTGCATTTGACCTAACCACTGCGAAAATTCATTCCGCTGTAATGTTTTCACAATATTTAAAGCAGAAGCACGTCAGTTAGGATTTTCTTCTGCATAAGGTTTTTTTGTAGTGTAATGTCTTAATCATAGTCTACCATCAAATATTTTAGGAGTATCTTTAATGTTTAGATAGTATATTAGCAGCATGCAATACTTACATCATAAGTTCGCAAGCAGAAGGCAGTCTATTGCAAGGATCTTCTTTGCTGCCAGTTATCATAGGCTGTTTTAAGTTAGAAAACTGAATAGCAACACTGAATACTGTAGAAATGCACTTTGCTCAGTAATACTTGAGTTGTTGCAATATTTGATTATCCATTTGGTTGTTACAGAAAAATTCTTAACTGTAATTGATGGTTGTTGCCGTAATAGTATATTGCCTGTATTTCTACCTCTAGTAATGGGCTTTACGTGCTAGATTTTAATATCCTTGAGCCTGGGCAAGTGCACAAGTCTTTTAAAAAAGAAACATGGTTTACTTGCACAAAACTGATCAGTTTTGAGAGATCGTTAATGCCCTTGAAGTGGTTTTTGTGGGTGTGAAACAAATGGTGAGAATTTGAATTGGTCCCTCTTATTATAGTATTGAAATTAAGTCTACTTAATTTATCAAGTCATGTTCATGCCCTGATTTTATATACTTGTATCTATCAATAAACATTGTGATACTTGATATAGTTGTGTGTGACTTTAAGTTATCATCCACCAACTTACAAGTTTGGGAACTTTAAATTCTTACTACTTTACCTTTCCATGATGAGACAACTTCTCAGGTCAGGTTATTGGAAATAATATATAAACAATTCCTGTAATCAAAGGCAGTGCTGAGATCATAAGTCTCAACAAACTTGGGTGGTAAGTAGAACCAATGTGTGTCCTATTTGAGTCAGAGAAGCTTGCCCTTAACTATTTTGGCAGGCCTCTTCACTGACATTCTAACATACATAATAGACTTAGAGCTTTTGGTGGATATCCTGAGTACAATGAAATTAAAGCTAAGTAGAGACGTGCAGATGAATTTTTCTTTAATGTTTTGATTTTAGAGAGGGAGAGTTCTAGAAACATCAGTGAATGATGAATCATTGCCTCCTGCAAGCCCCCTACTTAGGGATTGAGTTCATAACCAGGGCATGTGCCCCAACCAGGAATGGAACTGACCTCCCTGCAGACCACTTTAGATAAAGAGAACTTAGGAAGCTGACTGCTGGGCTGTGGAATTAATGAGCTATAAACTGCATTATTCCTGGCCTTCTGCCCAACCTTTCCCTTAAAGGGGACATTGGAGTTAGCCTGGTAAATGTGTATAGTAGGTCTTTGCTTCAGTTTACAGCCAGAATTCCTCTAATTCAGCTAGGGAACTGGACCAAAGGAAGTCTTAGGCCTGATGTGTAGTCTTTGGTTAAAGAAGTCGGGCTTTCACATATCAGTCACATGCTTCAAGAACAACTCAACAATGAGTTGGGGGGTGGGTCTGGGAAGTGGGGCAGGCTGGGAGAGGACAATGAGGGAGTGGGAAGGAAACATATGTAATACTTTAAACAAAAAAAACCCCTCATGATCCCTTGAATAATCCATCTTTCTCCAAACAGTATTGTATAACCTACCATACTATGGAACATTATTTGGATGTACTCAGCATGCACCTCATATGAATAATGCCTTTAGCATCAGCACACAATTATGCAGTGACTTACCTTAAAAATAAGATTCCACATCTTTTACTATCCCTTTGAGAGAGTTGTCTCTTCATTTTGCCAGTTCCTTTTCCATTCTCAAACAGGCTGCGCTCAAATACACCAAAGCTTTCTCAAGATCAATAACCAGGGCTATGTTCAGTCGTTTTCATTCTGTAGGCAGAATTGGAAAGTAAATCATTCCCTGGGATTTCTTTTCAGTCAACAAACTTCATTTCTACCTTGTTTGTTGGCTGTCCCTTCTCAGTCTCTGGTGGGAAACACCTCAGCTGCTTAACTGTCAAACCCAACATCTAATCAACTCCTGGTTCTCCCTCCAGAACAGGAATTGGGCAGCTTACCTCTCCTCGTTTCTATCCTATATGCCCCAGTAGCCTTAACTGGATTCTCTGGCCTGGCCTCCATTTGGTTCCTGGGACACGCCAGGTATTGGAGGTTTTTAATGCCTAGATAACTGGATGACTGGCTACCTCAGCTTCATCAGGTCTTAGCTCAAATGTCACATTTAGTAAGTCCCTACTGTCCACCTCTTCAAAATGTAACCCTGCACACATATATGTCTTCTTTCCTGCTGTAGGTAACTCCATGCCTACCATTATCAGGTGTGCCGGTTAATGGGATTTTTTTCAATAGATGGAGTACACATATGTTGATATATATGCGATTTGATACGTATGTTACTTTGTTGTATTGACAGCAAGCTTCAAAACTTCGTCATATTTTCTGAAGATGTAAACATGGATATTTTAAAAATGTCGAATTTCATGCCAAAGACATTTGCGGCAAGTTTTTAATGTGCCCTTGGCCAGAATTGAACCTGGGACCCTTTAGTCTGCAAACCGACGCTCTATCCACTGAGCCGAACTGGCTAGGGCGCATTTGTGGGAAGTTTTAATTCATTATTTTGAAGAAAAGTGCTGCTGAAAGTTATCGTATACTTCGAGCAGCTTATGGTGAACATGCTCCATCTCAAGATACTTGTGAACGCTGGTTTAAATGCTTTAAAAGTGATGATTTCGATATGAAAGACAAAGAATGTCCAGGTCAACCGGAAAAGTTTGAAGACCAACAATTACAAGCACTGTTGGATGAAGATGCATGTCAAACAAAAACAACTTGCAGAAAGATTAAACATTGCTCAGCAAACAATTTCAGATCGTTTACAGCAATGGGAAAGATTTTAAAGGAAGGAAAATGGGTGCCACATCAACAACAAAAGACAAATGAAAAACCGAAAAGTCATCAGTAAAATGTTTCGATGGCATGAAAGACTTTTTTGCATCTAATTGTGACTGGCGATGAAAAGTGGATTTATTTTGAGAATTGCAAACGCACAAAATCATGGGTTGATCCAGGTCAACCATCAACATCGACTGCAAGGCCAAATTGCTTGGGAAAGAAGACAATGTTCTGCGTTTGGTGGAATCAGGAAGGTGAGGTGTATTGTGAGCTTCTAAAACCAAGTGAAACCGTTAGTACTGATCGCTACTGACAACAACTAATCAATTTGAACCACACTTTGATCGTGAAATGACCAGAATGTGCCAGAAGACACGGCAAAGTAATTTTGCTTCATGATAACGCACCATCACACACTGCAAAACCAGTTAAAGACATGTTAAAAGATCTTACCTGGGAAGCATTAACCCACCCCCCGTATTCACCAGACCTTGCTCCTTTAGATTACCACTTGTTCCGATTGATGGCGCACACATTTTCTGAGCAGCACTTCAAAATGTACGAAGAAGTGGAAAATTGGGTCTCTGAATGGATTGCCTCAAAACAAGAAAAATTCTATTGGGACGGTATCCACAAATTACCTGAAAGATGGGGGAAATGTGTAGTTAGCGATGGACATTACTTTGAATAAAGCACTTTTGATGTTTCTCTTGAAATTATCGTGTTTTCTTTGATTACAAAATCGCATTAACCGGTACACCTGGTATATGATGTACTGAATATATCTGACCCCCTACAGAATGTGAAGAGATTGAACTTTTTGACTGTTTTGTTCTCTGCTGTATCCCCCACACCTAGAATCATGCCTAGCACACAGTAAGCTCAAGTATTTGTTGAACCAAATCACAAATTAATAAAATTATCTTACACAGCAGGAACTGGACATAAAAGAAGAGGTTGTGGAAAGAACTCAGACTTAAGCCCTAAACGGTTTGGCTCAGTGGATAGAGCGTCTGCCTGCTGACTGAAAGGTCCTGGGTTCGATTCTGGTCAAGGGCCCGTGCCTTGGTTGTGGGCACATCCCCAGTGAGGGGTGTGCGGGAGGCAGCTCTTCGATGTTTCTCATTGATGTTTCTGACTCTATCCCTCTCCCTTCCTCTCTAAAAAAATCAATAAAATATATATATCTCAGACTTAAGTTATAGATAGATCTAGGATTCATCCCTACCACCTATTAGCAGTGTGATGTTAAGCAAGGTCATTTCAATTCTGAGCTTTTAATTTTTTATAATGGGGTGAATGGTTAAGCATTGCCAGGAGAACTAAATAAAGTAATATGTGAGTCAGCTTACAGTCCCGCACCTAGTAGTCCTTCAATATATGGGGGGGGGTGGAGGGGGCAAAAATAGGTTTAGTCGTGAGTACATGAAACATTTTATTCTTGTGTGGAAAATAATACAACAGTTAACAATACAAGAATAAACTGTTCCATGTACTCAAAACTAAACCTGCTTTGCTCCACCCTGTATGTGAATTCATGTCTGATCGCAATAGCTTTTTTTTTTTTCCTATTTTAAATATTTATCTCAGTAGCTTTTCTAAAACATCTCCCCTAAGAACTTCCATCCTGAGCTTGCAATCACCAGCTAAGATCTAATGGGCATTGCTCGGTCTTACTTGACTCAAAAGAAGCAGTCGTCCTAGCTGGTTTGGCTCAGTGGATGGAGTGTTGGCTTGTGGACTGAAGCGTCACAGGTTCGATTCCAGTCAAGGGCACATGCCCAGGTTGTGGGCTTGATCCCCAGTAGGGAGCATGCAGGAGGCAGCCGATCAATGATTCTCTCTCATCATTGATGTTTCTCTCTTCCTCTCCGAAATCAATAAAAATAAAATAAAAACAGTCGACTGCTCTTTGTCTTCCTCTCAGGCTTATTGGTCTCCTTTTTAGGCTCTTTTCTAGCCTGGCTCATGAATGCTCTGCTTTCTTCCCTCAATTCTTATCACTTACTCTTGTAACTCCAATCACTATCTGCTGATGACATCTATGTCTTGAATCAAACGTCTTCCCAGAATGTCAGACTTGCACCTCCAGCCAGGTCCTGGACGTTATCTGAATGTGCCATAAGAATTTTAAATGGGCTGAAGAAACCAAGATGGTGGCATAGGTAAACACAGGAGATTGCTGCTTCGCACAACCACTTCAAATATACAACTAAAAGACGGAACGGACATCACCCAGAACCACAGGAAGGCTTGCTGAGAGAAAATTCTACAACTAGAAGGAAAGAGAAAAGCATACTGAGACTCAGAGGAGGCGCAGTGCGGAATATACAAAGGTGCGGAGGTGTGTGCAGAGCGGGCTGGCAGCTGAGGGCGCAGTTGTCTGTTTCAATCCAGAGGGAGTCTCAGGCTCTGAGCTCCAGTTCTGGGCGAGCCTCTGGGGACCCAGACTCAAACGGGAGATGCGGGACTCTCTGGCATCGGTCGGAACTCGAGGGCAGCTTTCTCTCCGAGGTTTGCAGCGGTTGCTGGGACTCTGAGAGGCAGAGCCTCTGGGGATGGGACTGAGAGCAGCCATAACTGCTCGTTCCACCCGCCCTGTTGATCCCCTGGGACCCGCCCTGCCCAAGCCTTGCACAGAGGCATTTGTGGGATAGCCTTAGGCAAGGGCTAGATTAGCACCTCCCTAGAGGACAGAAGTTCTCCCACTGCAGACAGAGCTGATTTTCACAGCCAGTTGGCCTGGAGGTCAAATCCCCCCCCCCCCCCAGTATTACCTACAACAATCAAGGCTTAACTACAACAAGACTGCGCACAAAGACCACAAGGGGGTGCACCAAGAAAGCATAAAAAATGCGGAGACAAAGAAACAGGACACAACTGACAGAAATGGAGGATATAGAGTTCAAAACCACACTTTTAAGGTCTCGCAAGAACTGTCTAGAAGCCGCCGATAAACTTAGTAAAGCCCTCGAAAAGACTGGTGAGACCGCCGATAAATATAGTGATCCTCAATAAATGAGACCCTCGATGTTGTGATAAAGAACCAACTAGAAATTAAGCATACACTGACTGAAATAAAGAATATTATACAGACTCCCAACAGCAGACCAGAGGAGAGCAAGAATCAAGTCAAAGATTTGAAATGCGAAGAAACAAAAAACACCCAACCGGAAAAGCAAAATGAAAAAAGAATCCGAAAATACGAAGATAGTGTAAGGAGCCTCTGGGACAGCTTCAAGCACACCAACATCCGAATTATAGGGGTGCCAGAAGAAGAGAGAGAGCAAGATATTGAAAACCTATTTGAAGAAATAATGACAGAAAACTTCCCCTACCTGGTGAAAGAAATAGACTTACAAGTCCAGGAAGCGCAGAGAACCCCAAACAAAAGGAATCCAAAGAGGACCACACCAAGACACATCATAATTAAAATGCCAAGAGCAAAAGACAAAGAGAGAATCTTAAAAGCAGCAAGAGAAAGAAAGTCAGTTACCTACAAGGGAGTACCCATACGAATGTCAGTTGATTTCTCAACAGAAACTTTGCAAGGCAGAAGGGAGTGGCAAGAAATATTCAAAGTGATGAATAGCAAGAACCTACAACCAAGATTACTTTATCCAGCAAAGCTATCATTCAGAATTGAAGGTCAGATAAAGAGCTTCACAGATAAGGAAAAGCTAAAGAAGTTCATCACCACCAACCCAGTATTATATGAAATGTTGAAAGGTATCCTTTAAGAAGAGGAAGAAGAAGAAAAAGGTAAAGATACAAATTATGAACAACAAATACTCATCTATCAACAAGTGAATCTAAGAATCAAGTGAATAAATAATCTGATGAACAGAATGAACTGGTGATTATAATAGAATCAGGGACATAGAAAGGGAATGGACTGACTATTCTTGGGGGGGAAAGGGGTGTGGGAGATGTGGGAAGAGACTGGACAAAAATCGTGCACCTATGGATGAGGACAGTGGGTGGGGAGTGAGGGCGGAGGGTGGGGTGGGAACTGGGAGGAGGGGAGTTATGGGGGGAAAAAAGAGGAACAAATGTAATAATCTGAACAATAAAGATTTAATTTAAAAAAAAAAAGAATTTTAAATGGAACATGAGTCAGCCGTGACCCCTCCTCCCTCTCAACCAATCACTGCATTCTATTCATTTTATTTACATTATAGCTATTGAAGCCACTTTTCTCCCTCTCTCTGCACTGCACCACCCTAGTCCAAGCACCTGAATAACTCATGCACTAAGCTTCCACTTGGTCTCCTGCCTCTCATCTTGCTCTCCTAGTCCATTCTCCACATTACAGAGTGGTCTTCCATAAGCATCTGCTCTTTCCTTGGCCTTTCCGTGGCTCCAGGTTTTCCTCAGAATAAAACTCAAATTCCTTAATTTAACAAGGCCTCAAGCCATCTGCTGTTTCCCCTCTTTTACATTTTATTTTTTCATCTCTCCTAATCTCTGGGCCTTTGCAAAGGCTATTTTATCTGCCTGGAACATTGCTCTCCCTACTATTCCCCGCTCCCCTCCCTTCATCTAACTTAGTCTTACTCTCCTCCAGATATTAGCATGGGTAGCCCACATTTGGAAAGCCTGCCTCCTCTGCCAAGGTTGACTTGGGGGAGTTCTTGGTAGCAAAGAAGAGAAACTCACTGTGGACAAACTAAGTAGAAGGGGGGTTCATTGGAACTCCACTTAAGAGATCCACCAGGTTTGGGAATGAATGGTGACTAAGAGAAGTTGGATAGAATCAACCAGAGAGAACCTGGCTAAGACAGTGGTGTAACCACCCCCATCAAACCCTGGAGCTTCCCGGGCCAGAATGCGAATGAATTCTCCAGGGACCTCCAGTCCAGGTTCAGAGTCTCAGGGAGAAGTCCGCAGTTAATTGAGCTTGGATCATGTGTCCACCCCTTGCTGCCTTGGTTTTCTTTAGCAAGCAAGGACTGGCCTTCTGGGCCCCTGTTGTGTCAAGACTCCCACCAAGACTTACAGTATGGGGGAAAACAAAAAACTTTGTAAGGGATCTGGGTGGGTAGTAAAAAAAAATAGTAATTGTCCACTCTGTACCTCACTTCCCCAATGTAGAACTACTGCACTGTGACCACAGCTTACTGCCTGTCTTTCCATTGTACTGAGCAGAGAGTGCCAAGATTGGGAGTGTCTTTCTCATTCGCTGCTCTATTCCCAGTGCCTAGCACAGTATTGAGCACATATCAGAGATCAATAAATAGCTTTTTTTTTTTTTTGCTTAAAATTAGATATTTATTTAGTGTTATAATGCAGCCATCATTTATGTTTCGTTTTCTTTCTTTTTTTTATTGTTTAAAGTATTACATATGTCTCCTTTTTCCCAATCGACCCCTCACCATGCAATAAATAACTATTGAATGCAACGGTAAGTCCAGGTTTTGTGGAACCTGAATTTGATACAATTGTGGGGAGAAGGTGTGGCTCTTAAAGAATTAGGTTTAGGATCCAGAAAGAGTCCAGTGTAAGAGGATGGCCTTGAAACTTTACTGATCTCATGGTAACTGTGAAAGACTGACCATAGTTGATACACTACATTATAAAAATGTTTGTACCTACCTGCGCCAATGCTCTAGATGGAAACTAAAAACTGGGTAGTTATCGGTAGGTGCTTGCTGCAGTGACTTAAGATTTTTCATTTGTGGCTGTCCCGGCCTTCCCATTTCTTCCCAATGCTTCCAATTCAATTACAAAGCCCCCAGTTTCCTACATTATGTTAATTTATTCACTTGTGCATTCAAAAGTGAGTGCCTCGTCACTGCCAGCCTTGTGCCAGAGGCTGGGACACAGCATGGCTAAGGCAGTGTCTCTCCTCCAAAGGAGTCCACTGGTCAGCAGGGGAGACAGCCAGGAGCAAATCATGGGGACACTCAGATGTGAGTAAGGTGTCACCTGCGCTGAGAAGAGGAAACATCCTGGGGCAACTGAGACTTCAAGGAAGAGTCACTTTCCCAGCAATCATTCAAGGAAGAGTTTTGTAGGCAGAGCCAGGGACCCAACTGTGCTTTCTCCTGGTTCCACAGAGCTCCACCTCCCTTCTCCTCTATAACGGAAAGACCCACAGTCTGAATGAGGGACATCCTTCACCTTCTGTTGGAGGTGGCTGTGCAGAGCAGCTTCCGATACCAGCTGTGTAGTGGGGCCAGGAGGACAGGGACTTACTCTTTCCCACTTATCTCACCAGCTTTAGAGACAGCCTTCCAAGGGGTGTCCAAGGAAAGCCAGGGCTCTGGCCCAGCAGAAGCTGGCACCAGACTGCCTGCTTCTGTACAGAACTGCTTGCACTGTTCCTGCCATCTGAGCCAGCCCTGTCAGTCATCGGTGACTGACACTATACTTTCCGTCTGGAAGACAAAACAGGCTGGGCACTTAACGTGTTATAGGAGTTCTGGAATCCTATTTCAACCAATGGGACTGAAGTTTTCCCCATCCAACAGGAACTGCATAGCTCCAGCCAATCAGGCTCTATTCTGACCAATCAGGACAGCACCTTTTAGGCCAATCAAACTTCCAGGACTTGGAGTCCTCATTTACATGAGGATGGACAGGGACTTATGTCCATATAAGCCAGTTCCCTCTGGCTCGGAGAGTGCACTTTACTTTTCCATTCAGGACTGTGTCTCTTTGGGCTGAGTTGAAACATGGCAGATGTCTCGCCAGAGCAGATCAGCACAGCATAAAGCAGATTGGCATGGAGCAGAGCAGAGACCATCAAGGCACAGAGCTGTGTCGCCGAGAGGGGCCTGGCTATGGGGCCACCTCACAGCCATGCTGCTTTCGCAGCTGTGCTGTGTCACAATTGAGCCGTTTTACACTGAATATAGTTTTCTTCTTCACTGACTCAAATTAGGGATTCCTGTTGGCACTGAATTGGTGCCAACGACCATCGGTTGACACACATTAACCTGACATGGCCGAATCATGGCTAGTTTTCAATGTTTATGGAGGCCCCCTGATGGGCTTCGTACAAAACCAAACCAAACCAAACCCAAAAAAGCACAAAGAAGTTTAACACAGCTTTAACGATTATTCCTGGAGACATGATCACACAATCTAAAGAGTTAACAAAAGTTATAAACAAGCGTTTTAAGGATTGCTTTAAAAAATCATACGCTCAGTTGAGACTGAAAATACCCATCTACTGGACAAATAAAAGGCCTAATCTCCCGATGTGATGCAGATGAGCACTTGTAACTAGGTGTAGTATTTCCAGCTGAACACCGTCAGATTCTCCGGCCTGGATCTCAAGCAATGCCATGGAAGGGAAGGAAATGTTCTCTCGAAAGCCATGTTAGATGATTTGGAAAGCGGTTCAAGATCAAGACCCTGGTCAAAGATTTCATCATGAATTTAAAGTTATTTAATTATTTTATATAATTTCACATTATTTTATGAAATGTAAATGAAGTTCTTTTTTTAAAAAATATATTTTATTGATTTTTTACAGAGAGGAAGGGAGAGAGATAGAGAGTTAGAAACATCAATGAGAGAGAAACATCGATCAGCTGCCTCCTACACATCTCCCACTGGGGATATGCCCGCAACACAGGTAGGTACATGCCCTTGACTGGAATCGAACCTGGGGCCTTTCAGTCCACAGGCCGACGCTCCATCTACTAAGCCAAACCGGTTTCAGCATGAAGTTCTTTTTTAAAAATATATTTTTATTGATTTCAGAGAAGAAGGGAGAGGGAGATAGAAACATCAATGATAAGAGAAAATCATTGATCGGCTGCCTCCTGCATGCCCCCCAGTGGGGATCGAGCTCACAACCCGGGCATGTGGCCCCTCCCCCACAACCAGAATCAAACCCAGGACCCCTCATTCCCAGGCCAACACTCTATCCACTGAGCCAAACCAACCAGGACAAGAATGGGGTTTTGATTACATTATATTCAGGCCACCATATATTGGAGCATATATGATATTTAGATCTCAAGACACAATTATCACTTTGTCTTTAGAAAAGCTGAGTAGGGAATACTAAGCCACCAGTGTAATGTAGACACTGCATTGTTTAATTATGTTGCTTTAAAAAAGCAACATCAGCTCTGGCTGGGTAGCTTAGTTGGTTAGAATGTTGTCCTGATACGACATGGTTGCAGGTTCGACTCATGGTCAGGGCACATACAAGAATCAACCAATGAATGCATAAATAAGTGGAACAACACTGATGTTTCTCTCTTCTTCTCTCTCTCTCTCTGCTTCCCTCCCTCTCTCTCTAAAATCAATCAATAAAAAAGTTACAAAAGCAACATCAATAGCAACATGCCATGGAGAAACAAGGTTCTGTCCATATGCCTCATGCTTCAGGGCCACAGTGCAACAGGGCTCTAGAGAAGGGACGCCCCAGCTTCCTGCTCCAGGAGTGACACCACCCCTGTCATTCTTGTGCCCCGCCCCTCTGCCCGAGACAAGATACGTACGTACGTGCATTACTGGAGCTGCAGGGGACAGTACTCACCCACAGCCCCCTTATACAACCTGAACTTATTACCCATCGTCTCATCACGCCTTCCTCCCACCTCAGCTCACCAGAGCCCGAGGCCAGGCCCCCGGTCATCCACCCTGGATCCTTACCCATAACTCCTCCGCACCTACGAGTCTGTCCCATCCCCGACCCCTTCTCTCTTGAATCCTTCCTCCACACCCTCTGTGTCCCACAGTCCATCACCAGCCAACGTCCCTGTATCCTCAATGACTCTGAACATTCCTGTCACCTTTTTGCTCTGAAGGAAACCTGCTGGTCCATGCCCCCCACCCCACTCCCCCCCCAACACACACACAGTGCCATTGCTCCCCCTGCTGTATTTCCTCTCACACCAATGGCCTTGGTGTGGCCACTGATCACCTTGCTTCCCACTAGTGCTTTCCAGCCACTCTGCCCTCCTTTCCACCAAGGACTCAGATCCTTTGAAGTTCTCACCACCAGACTTCACTGCTTCCCTGGTGCGCTCCCTTTCCATTTTGTATCTGCTCCTCTTTCCCTAACCTTCTTTGATTCTTCCCTCCTACCTTATGAAATTACCTTGTTAGGCCTTTCAGCTATATTGGGGGGGCGGGGAACCAACAAAAAAACTGTGGGTGTCCCACCAGCAAGGATGCATTTACAATGATATACAACCTGCTACTCAAAGTGTAGTCTTTGGGCTAGTGCCACCTGGGAGTTTGTAGGAAACGCAAAATATCTGTTCTCACTCCAGTCCCACTGGATCAGAATCCCTAGGTTCTTTGTTAGCCCGTTCAAGTGTGATGAGCTCTGATACACAACCTAATACGCGCCCCTTGCTGACCAGCAAGAACTGTACTGCGTCCCCAGCCACAGCGTCCTGGGACTCAGCTTCTACCCCACTGAGAATCAGTTGAATCCCCTTCATTTCTTCCTTCCATGGAAACTACCAACTGACCAGCAATTGCCCCGACACGTGACTTCCCTCCTTTTTTCTATGGATGAAAGGTTTTAGTTCTTTCCAAAGGCCAAACCCTGTCCCCATTCTCAGACCCCATTCCCTGGGGCCAAAAAACTGTAAGGCGCGTGCCATCCCCACTGAAGGGAACAAGGGGCCACTGGCCAGAGCATGATGGTCATTGGGAGCACGCTGCCAGCTCACGTGAAAACGGAGAGCTTCAAGGTTGCCCTGAATAGGGGCCGTGAAGATCAGCTGTCTGCAATGTGAGATTCCAGCAGGAGGACTCCCTGAGTCCTCTTCGATGATCAGAAAAGTGGAAACTTGATTTCTGTGAACCATGGAAGAGAAGAATGTCTGGTTCCTACGCCAGAAAGTTCAGACGAGACCAGCAAGAGAACTGCGGGTTGCTGAAGCAAGCAAGGCGTTACCATCCGTTGAACTTCTGGCCCTCACATAATTGCTCAAGGCCAAGGAATACAGTGGCGCTCCCTTCTCCTAACTCCTTGGCCCACGCGTGGTCCCTGGCATCGCTTCAGCTGCCGCTCTAAGCAGCAGGAGGAGAGAGAAGCGAGGAGTGTGTCTGCACCCCGGCAGGGGGACGCACATGCGGCCCGGACAATGCAGCAGCAGGCCGAGGCAGGAAGTGAAGTCTCCGCTTCTTTCCAGCGAAGGAAATGGAAGCACTGGCTCCCATTGGAGAAATCAAAGCAGCATTGTTTCAAATCACAGAACCGTCCAGGAGAGAACAAAGGTTTTGGCCTTGATCCCTCTCTGGAGAAGATGCTATCACAGACGCTCCACCCCACTCGGATGCATCCAGCCTGCTCGGGTACTAAGACCACTTACAAGTTTGTTTATTAGGATCGTGCTCAAGAGTAGTGATCCTCTGGCCGTTTGACCAGCACTCGGTGCCTTCACAGTTGTCAGAATGAGAACGAAAGCTGGTGAGCAATGTGAACGGTTTCTAAGAAACAGCAACCTGACCGTTTACAGCTACGTGGAGGGTCTACAGCTCATCTGAGGGTCACCACGTCTGCGACTCACGCCTGAGTGCAGGTGCCCTGGCCTCAGAGCAGATGGCTGCCTTTGACAGTCCAAGTGGAAACATCACGCCAACAAAGTGAATTTGCTAAAACACAGTGCAGGAGAGGACGGAGCTACCAGAGACCGCAGTGGAGAGAGTCCAATCCTTTCCTGCAACCTCTATTTTTAGATAAGAAATTTGATTTTTAAGAACAAAATATCAATTAGCACCCACTTCTTCTTGCCAAGTCTTATGCTTGGCCCTTGGAAAATAGATGAAAAAGATATAATCCATGTCCTTGAGCTCACTGTCTGGTCTGGTGGGGACATATGAATAGATCATTTCAATTAATAATCTGGGGTAATTTAGAACAGAGGTGAGAAGCCTAACACATCTCCTTTCTTTTTTTTTTTTTTAAAAAAAATGTATTTTTATTGATTTCAGAGAGGAAGGGAGCGGGGGAGAGAGACAGAAACATCAATGATGAGAGAGAATCATCAATGGGCTGCCTCTGCACACCCCACACTGGGGATCAAGCCTGCAACTGGGGCATGTGCCCTGACTGGGAATTGAACTGTAACCTTCTGGTTCATAGGTCGACGCTCAACCACCGAGCCACGCCAGCTGGGCACACATCTCCTTTCTATGGGAGCACACAACAATAACCGATGTTCAAATTATGACCCTGAACCATCAAGAGGATTAAATATCTCACTCAGAAGTATCATATCTGGGAATGGAGAAGGGTGCAACTAAGAAAGGGTACACAGGAAGATTCTAGGGGTGTAGGCGTTGCATTATCTTCACATTTTACTACATTATATGTTCTTCTGTGTGCATGACAAAAAGAAGGAATGAGCTGAGTCTGGCAATACTGAGTCTTCCTATTTAATCGTACTTTCTTTTCCCCAATCCCCCCAATGCCCAGGGCAGGACCTTTCCTGATTGTTAATTCAGTTTGAAACTGTTTGCTGTGATTTGTCACCCAAAGCATCCTCATTGCAATCGGGCTACAGAATACAGCGTTTTCCTAACTTATTGCCTATCTATCCCATTCTTTCTTAAGGAGTATCTTCTGGGACTGGCGTCTCATAGAAAACATTCTGGGGACACGTGGATTGGTGATCTAGTCAGGAGGCAGAACTGACAAGAATTCAAAGTGCAGTGACTTCTGGATAAGAGACTGGCACATCCAGCCCAGATGTCTTGCCCCTTGGTATTCTCTTCACTACACAGCCGTGGAGCCGTGGACCCCACAAACAAATACAGATTTGCCCCCAGGATGCTGCAATAACGGCAATCTTCAGTCACTCAGCTACGACAAGCAAAATACATAGAAAGTTGACATATTTTTGGAAACTCAATATTTTCAAAATGAAAAATATTACCAGGACATTTTTGCTGTAGTAAGCAGAATAAAGAAAAGCAAAAAGCAGCAGTAAATACATATATTTCAGAAGCAAAAAAAAAAAAAGTAACTTATCTGTACCTTTGGAAATATTAGGCCTGAAATAGCAGACATGGTTTTCAGTTACAGTGGGGCCTTGACTTACGAGTGTCCCGACTAACGAGTTTTTTGAGATACCAGCTGTCTCTCGGCCGATTTTTTAAAAAATATATTTTATTGATTTTTTACAGAGAAGAAGGGAGAGGAGAGGGATAGAGAGCCAGAAACATCGATGAGAGAGATTGATCAGCTGCCTCCTGCACGCCCCCCAGTGGGGATGTGCCCGCAACCAAGGTACATGCCCTTGACCAGAATCGAACCTGGGACCCCTGAGTCCGCAGGCCAACGCTCTATCCACTGAGCCAAACCGGTTCGGCACTTGGCCAATTTTTTGCATTGAGTTGATAGAGTAATTTGAGTTAACGAGCTCCTTAACGAGCTCGGTCTCGGAACGAATTAAACTCGTAAGTCAAGGCCCCTCTGTACTTAAAACAGAAAGACCTCAAGTTACTAGTGCAGTGGAGGCTGATTACACAGTCTGTTTCAAATTCTCTGTGATGGAGACAAGAGACCCAAACCACGGGCCCTGCAGCGGAGGAGGCACGTGCAGAGGAGAGAATGACCTCCGGCTGCACCTGGAACCAAAGACCCCCCCCCCCCTCCCCCCGCCCACGCCACGCTCCCCAGGGGACCAAAGGACTGGGATGTGGACGAAACCTGAAGCCTAGAACCCTTTCAGAAGTGAAGGGTCCGTTGCCCAGGAAGATCTGGCTGAGCCCCTTACCATGCCTGGCTGAGTCCCAGGGCCCTGCAGGTGAAACCTGCCCAACCAGCCTTCCCTGTGTCCGAGCCTCCTAAGCCAGTGGTTCTCAACCTTGGCTGCACGTGAGAATCACCTGGGAATCTTTTTAAAATCCTGATTTCTGGGCCTCATCCTCCGGAAATTCTGTTTCTTTGTTATGGGATGGGGCCACAACATTAGTAACAAAGAAACAGAATTTCCGGAGGATGAGGCCCAGAAATCAGGATTTTAAAAAGATTCCCAGGTGATTCTAATGTGCAGCCAAGGTTGAGAGCCACTGTTCTAAGTCCTCAGAAACCCTTACCCTCGGGCAGTGGTCGGCAAACTCATTAGTCACCAGAGCCAAGTATCAATAGTACAATGATTGAAGTTTCTTTTGAGAGCCCCATGTTTTAAACTTAAACTATATAGGTAGGTACATTGTTATTAACTTAATTAGGGTGCTCCTAAGGCTTAGGAAGAGCCACACTCAAGGGGCCAAAGAGCCGCATGTGGCTTGCGAGCCGCAGTTCGCCGACCACGGACCTAGGGGTAAGCAAGCACGGTGGATTTGAGGCACTGTCTTCTCCGTTGGTGCCTTCTTGATCAAGAAACCTTTTTTTACTCCGAATAAACAAATAAATAAAGTAAAAATAAAACTGTGCAATGGCCCTGGAGTGTATAACTTAAAAGGAGCCTCAAACAACCTTGCTTTATAGGTGGGGAGGCTGAGGCTGAGGCGTGAAGCATTCTGTCACATCAGTGTCAGCGTCAGCGTTGGGCTGGCGGCCAGGGCCACCTTCCTATGGTCAGGGCCTGATGCCAGCGGAGACTGAGGACAGCCTGCAGTCTGCTGACAGCTCCACTCAAATCAAGGACACACCGGTGTCGGTGAACTTGACTGACCTGTAGCACACCCCCCTGCCCTGTGCAGAGGATGTACACGGCAAGCAAGCATCGCGACGGACCTGTCCTGCTCCCACACACACGGAAAGCCAGAGCGCCAGAAACCACCTTTAGGGAAAACCTGCACTGGCTTAGGCTCCAAATTCTAGCTCTAGTTTTCAGAGCTGAGACTAGTCTCCTTGAAAAGGTCTTTCTTGCTTCTCTTGGCTACTTACTCTCCCAGGGAAGAAACTGCTCACTAGTGGAATCAAAACAAGGGATACTTTGAAAGCTCCAGGAAAGTCTATTGCCTGGAGAGTAAACATTTTTTTTTTCCCCCTCAAGGAGAACTAGGAAGGAGCAAGAATTCCTTAAAGGAAGGACCTATGAAAAAGAGTAACTGACCAGTCCCCAGGTGGCCTGAAGAGGGCTCCGTGAGCTTGATGCCTGCCAGGCGTTCAGGACCCATCCGCTCCTGGGAGGGCTCCTCCGGGAATTCACCAGGTGCTCACCCCTGACCCTGCCTGCATGCTCCTTGCAACAACCTCATGAATTAGGCGTCGTCTTCTGCTATAATGGAATAGTTGCTCACCTAGGAAACTCATGGTATAAAAATAGTACTGTCGGCGGAGGAAGTGATTTAGTGACAGAGTCAGAATAACCATGTGGTTTTTCCTGCCTAAATTTAGGCAAAATTTACTTTACAATTAAGTAGCTCTAATTATGGTTGTGGTACTTGGTCTAGCTCTGAATTGACATCACAGCCGATGCCATTCACATTCTCTCACTGTGACAGATCCGACTGAGGCTCTCCAAGCTTGCAGTGCGGTGCTCACTTCAGCAGCACACAGGCTGAGACTGGAACGGTGCTGAGATTAGCATGGCTCCTCTGCAAGGCTGACACGCAAATTCATTGTGTTCCATATCTTTAGTAAGAAGCACAAATTGGTAGTTGCAAAATAGTCACAGGGAAGTAAGTACATCATAGAAAATATAGTCAATAATAGTGTGATAACTATATATGGTGGCGGTTGGGCTACTGGAAACAGCGAGGGGAACGCTATGTACATGGTTGTCGGCCCGTGGTTGGTAAACTGCGTCTCGTGAGCCATATGTGGCTCTTTGGCCCCTTGAGTGTGGCTCCTCCTAAGCCTTAGGAGTACCCTAATTAAGTTAATAACAATGTATACCTACCTATATAGTTTAAGTTTAAAAATTGAGCTCTCAAAAAATTTCAATCATTGTGCTGTTGATATTTGGCTCTGTTGACTAACGAGTTTGCCGACCACCCTAGAGTCTAGGGTGCTATATCTCAGAAGAGCATAGACAGGAATTCTTGTTCCAACCAGAGTCTGGGTCTCACTTCGAGGGAAAGTACCCAATAGCTATGAGAAGAAAGAAAGTACACAGGTGACACACTAACTTCGCTATGTGACTCTGGGCAAGTCATGTCCCCCTTCTGAACCCTACCTCCTCCTCTAGCCACCAAGAATTTGGGCCCAACACTTTGTAAGAATTTGTTGAATCTTTGGAGATAAATAGACTCACTTTCCAGCCATGAGCCTTGTCTAGAGTGGAGCTATTATTTTTCCCCTTTAAAAGGCCTCTTGAAATACAAGAACATCATTTAAAAGTGAGATCTTGCTGTAGATGGATATGTTCCAGTATTAGATGAGAAGGGGAATAAAACCACATCCATTTAAAATCTGACAGAGGACCAAGGAGAATAAAACCCTCTTGGTCTAATGACAGGACTAAATTGGGTTCTGTTTCAAGTTGCCATTGAGTTTCTGAGTTCTTTAGAAGGAAGATAAAACAACCTCAAAAAAAAAAAATGATGTATATAACGGATTAATTTCCAGAGCATTCACAGATGCCATTTATGTTGCAAGTCTTCCTTCCTGAATTGTTTTCAATTTTCAATTAAGTGGTTATTTCAAAGCAAATAGATGAACCTGGTGAAAGGGAGAAAGAGAGTGAGGAGGGAGTGTGGGAAAGAGAGGCTTTGTAATGACTTCCATGTGAGGACAGCCTGGGACCCCTTTCTCCAACCTCATCTCCTTCCATCCTTTCTTTCACTTTATGGTTGGAACACATCATAATTCCCCAACCTGTACACTATTTCAAGCCTCTGGGGTCTTACTTGGACTGCTCTGTGTCCAAGTAGAGAAGTAGAGTTCTTTATTCCTCCTTTTGGTACGGCTTCAAAACCCTGTGCCTTATCCCCTAAAAAAAAGACAGGAGAAGAGCGCAGATTGGTTTGGCTCAGTGGATAGAGCGTCCGCCTGCGGACTGAAGGGTCCTAGGTTCGGTTCCGAGAGAGAGAGAGAGAGAGAGAGAGAGAGAGAGAGAGAGAGAGAGAGAGAGAGAGAGAGAGAGAGGATGAGGGGGAGAGGGAGGATGAGCCATTATGCTGTACACCTGAAACCCATACAAAATAAAGTTGAAGGAAAAATAAACTTACAGAGCAGGAGAAATGGCTCATTTAGATGCGGAAAGTGGAGTACCCAGGGAAGAGACTTGCCGGAGGTCACATGGCTCATCAGCAGCACAGAGCAAGGTCCCAGGACTGCTGCAGACCCCCTGGCATCGCAGGTCTGCACGTAACCACCGACTCCGGTGCTGCCGCCAAACGGGAGGCTGAGCTTCTTTTCAAGATGGTGCACAGGAAGATCCCGACCTCCCCTCCGCAGAGGGTGCACCAAAACCACCGCTTCGCAAGGGTCAGTTTCTCCTAAAAACACACATACCCCCCTAAGAGCCAGTAAAATACTGTTTCAATTCAGGTAAATGAGAAAAAACCACTTCGAAGGCAGTAGGAAAGGCTGACACAATCTCACCTAAATCCCACCCACAATCTGGAGGGAACCCACCACCCAGGGTTCTCCGAGGAGTGAGTTCTACCCTACATCGGCCACCCAACTTCTAAGATCTGCACCTGGGAGACGAGCCCCCAGATATCTCCCTGAGAACCGTCGGGGCCTGTGGTGAACTGAGAAAGGGCTGGCGCGCACCCACTCACCTGGGGCCCAGCCGGCAGCAGCCTGGGGAAAGCACGCCCCCAGGTGAAAGCGCTCACCTGCCCATGTAAAGCGGGGGAGGAGGGCAGGGCCTGATGGGATGCTAGCCTGAGGGAAACTGGTGGGTGCCATCCTTGTGCACTCCCTCCGCCTTGCGAAAGCCGTCTTTCTTTTCAGGTGCCTCTCCCTGCTCTGACTTGCAGAAGCTAGCAAGCACCATCGTCTTCTTTTTTTCTTTCTTTTAACTTTTTTTTTTGGTGGGTGACATTTTTTGCACGCCCCCTCTGCCTTCGCCACTTCCATGCCCTCTCTCCGCTGCCCTCCAGAGCCCCAGTGCCTCTCAGAGGGGAGCTCCTAGGCGTGGCCAGTGCCCTGGTGTTTGCATCTGTGGCCCAGTTTTTGTGGTTGCTGCCCAGGGGACACCCCTTGAGCCCTGGCTCTGGAGGCCAGAGGGGCTTGTGTTCCTCTGTCCCATGAAACTGTACCATCAGAGACAGTTCTTGGCAGGCCAGCACCCTTCCCCCCCCCGCCCCCCCCTCCACCCCGGGCACTGCACAGACAGCAGTGACTCCCCTAACCCCCCGCCCCCCTCTTTCTATGAAAGAGGCTGATTTGTATGTCTGGGAGCTTTGGCTGCACATGGAGGGATCCATGGAGCTGCTCTCTGAGAGCAGAGGCTGGAGCAAGCAACCTCTGCCTTCCCCCTCTCACTCGATCCGCAGAATCTCAGAGCTACACTCTCAGGGCACAGCCTGAGACAGACCAGGGCCTCTGTGAGAGGCCTCTTGCTTACAGTCACCATGCACTGAGGGCGCCTTCCAATACAGGTCACATTTTCTTTACCCAGCAGTTCATCGTGGGCACGGAGGTTGTTTCCATTATTCAGGTTGTAAATAATGCTGCAATAAACACAGGGGTACAGGTATCTTTTTGTGTGTTTCCTCTTTTTATACTTTTTTTCTTTTTAGTGTTTTCTTTTTATCTGATAAATTCCCGGAAGTGGAATTGCTGGCTCATATGATAGTTCTATTTTTAATTTTTTGAGGAGCCTACATACTGTTTCCTATTTTTATAACTATGGATGGTGATGGATATTAACTAGACTTAATGCAGTATATACAAATATCAAGTCATTAATGTTGCACACCTGAAACTAATGTTATATACTTGAAAAACAAAACAAAAAAAGGCTAATCCTGACAAGCAGGCTCCAGGACAATGAAGCTGCTCTGAAGCTGCTTGGGGAGCCGAGGGCAGTGGCAGCAGACAACAGGTCAGTCGGGTTTCCTTTGTCACGGGAGGGACCCTCTCCTTCTGTGGGGCCTTCCCCAGGTCTGTCACTTCTGTCACCTCCAGGTTCCAAGGGGAGCTGCACCTGAAGAAACGGTGGCTTCTGACTCGGCCAAAGTGGGCAATGCGACTGGGGGAGAATATTGCTGTTCTGCTAATCTGAGGGCTCACCTGGGAGAACTAGCCATAGTAGGCGGATCGGCCTCCAAGGGTGCAGGAATATACTCACAAGCACCTTTGTAGCCAAAACCTGGAGCAGGTAGTGAAATTGCCATCAGCACTAGGTTAAATCCCTACGTAACCAGCATGCCATTGGACCACCTGCCAGTGAACTTCGGTTTAAATACTGCTTGAAGTTCAGAGTTATCAGTTGGGAAATGCTTTTCTGAGGTGGACTTTTGTCATTTGGGGATTAACTGATTCACCTCAGTTATGTGACATTGGAAAAAGCAGGCAATTTGAACCTCACCTTCAAGAGCTGCATGAGCTTCTGAATCTCAGGCTCTTCACCTTTCAAAGCCTCACCTCCCTTATTCTGGTTCCTGCCACAGCCTGTAACACCCGCCCTTAATTCTCCACCTGAGTCATCTCAGGTGTCCCGTCCATCAGGAAACTTGGCCTAGACTCCATCCTCCCTTTGCTCTCACAGCCTGTCCAACATTACCCCATTTTTCATACCATAGGGACAATGAACTTTCACCACTACATTTTTTAGGACAGAAAAGACTTCTTTTTTTAAATCTCTCCATTCTCAAAACCTAATACTTATTGAATATATTAATTATAGCTTTTACAAACTGTACTGAGCTAAATAAAAATTCTGCTTAGATTAACTTATTGAAAGTAAAACTCATAGTACCACCTTAGTTTACTTGCAACTCCAAAAAAAAAAAAAACCAAAAAAAAAATACCTCCACAAATCTACAAAGAATTACAAGTTTTGAATAAACATTTGACTTAGTTCAGGTTCTTCCAAATATCTGTCTAGTCCAGTGGTTGGCAAACTCATTAGTCAACAGAGCCAAATATCAACAGTACAACGATTGAAATTTCTTTTGAGAGCCAAATTTTTTAAACTTAAAGTATATAGGTAGGTACATTGTTATTCACTTAATTAGGGTACTCCTAAGCTGGCCTTTGCTAAAACGTCCTCAATCTGATTGAGGTACGTTGGCTGAGGTGGACCCCTTCCAACTCTCCCATCCACACTCGTCTTGTATACTTTTTTCGTCTATCTCCTTTCGTTCATCCTCTCTATATGTCCACCCCCCACTTCTTCTAACGCCACTTCTTCAAAATAGACTTGCCCAGGCCAAAAACTGACACCTGCGCATGGGACACGAAGTTTCAATTGCACTGTACGTGCGCGCCCGCACATGGTATTTTGTGGAAGAGTCACCCTCAAGGGGCCAAAGAGCCGCATGTGGCTCGCGAGCCGCCGTTTGCCGACGACTGGTCTAGTCTATGTATGCTAAATTTTCACAAATAAAAAAAAAAGGCACAAAGTTGCCCATAAAAGTTTGAAAAGAATTTTATTATGCAGCTTAGGTTTCTACTAACAAAAAAACATTTTCCACATCTTAACCTAACAAATTATATATAAGTTTGTGATTTTTATCTACATCACTACAGTATTACACTACTGAAGAAAACCTTCTTTTCATTTGTACTTTGGTGCAATTATACAGTAGGTACCTCTTCCTCCAGAAAATAAAAATATTCTTAATCTAAGATTAAAATGGAACAAAGACATTAATGCCAAGTTTCTTGCACCACTTGGTAAAAGATTGCAAAAGTCAAAACTGGATGCTGCTTAACACAAAGAGCATGAGACTGCCAGTTTCAGTCAAACCTTGTAGGAATGGTTTAGCATCGGGTTTATCTTTACTGCAGTTTTCACATATGATAGGTGGGACTGTACCATCATGAAGAATAGTCACATTCTTCACTTGCACAAGAGAGTCAAATATTGGGCTCGAGCACAGGAAATGTCGCTTGGGCTTAGCAATATACAAACGGATAAAAAATATTGCCTTAGGAAAAATTTCACAACTGTTTGACTAAACATTTGAAACACTTTTATCACAGCTTAATATATTAAAAAAGTTTCCTCCAGAGATGCTTATTTATGAAATAAAACCTAGTCGCTATCATCTGACCCATGTTCTGAGCCCCGATCCGAGGCCTCATTGTTGGATCCCTCTGGTTCTGACTCGTTTCCGGAACCTCGGCCAGAACCCTCGTTATCAGATCCTCTCTCCGAATCTCGCTCTGACTCAGCACTCGGGGAAGCCGGCCGAGAGTCCACCTCCGAGCCGGGGCTCCTCCCAGACCGCAGAGACTCATTGTCCGACTGTTCCGACCCCGAGGGCCTCCTCTTCCTGGACGGCTGGTCGCTGTCCGAATCCTCATCCGACCGCTGTCTGCGGGGCCCTCGGGGACTGCCCGCCTCACTGCCAGACCTGTTCTGGTTCTCATCTGAATCGCTCTCGGAAGAGGCTCGGTCCTTCCGCGGCTCACCCTCGTCCGAGTCGCTGTTGCTGTTGCGGGGATGTCTGGCAAAAAGACAAACACTGGTCAGACACCAGGATTCTGGCCAACCAAGAACTTGACAAGTAGAGAAGGTGCTTTTAACACATAAGGGCATTTAATGTTCTATTTCTTAACTTGAACGGTGTTTATACAGATGTTCATTTGTGATATGTTTTGGGTACTTTTTAATAAATGTGATATATTTCATAATAAAAAAGGATTAAAAAGGAAAAAAGAAGGCACTTTATAAGCAATATAAACACTGAAGAATGGCCCTCACTGGCTTTAAGCACCTTTCATTAGAACAAAGCATTACATTTCGTATATAAAATTATAGAAAAAGGATAGTTTATTTTTATAAGCAAATTCATAGCAGCCCAGGAAAAGCCCAGGATCTCACTTGGCTGTAGAAACTGGAGGTTAACCCTGGCCCCAGGCTGGATGACTGGGACATTTCCTGTCCTGTGACCACCTGCCTTCAGCACTGAGCAAAGTCACCTTTTCTCCCCCTGGATCTGCTACTGCACTGGTGCCCTCCAGCCAGACACCTACTCAAGCTGGGAAGCTGGGCTCCAGGAATTCTGCAGCTTGTGTACTCTACTTATCAGCTGTGAGGTTAGGGGAAGGGTGCTTGTGCCTCTGCTTGGAGTGGTGGCGGCACCAGGGACTCTGTTTCCTGGAGGCTCTGGAGGAAAGAATATTCCTTTAGCCACTCACCCCCCCAGAGGCTTGGAGAGGGGACATACTTCTCTGGCACATTCCTCAGTTATGGCTCCCATTGCAGATATCCCAAGAAAGGAATACTGAATCCTATAGGGTTCAGTCTAAGAAAGGTGAGGGAGGTGAATGTACTAGGTTCTTCCGAAACCTACATGCGTGCATGTTACGTAACTTGGGTCACGCTGACAGAATATGAAGAGTGACCAAGAGGACACTAAATATTCATTCTGTATAGACACCAAAGCCACTGGGCACCCTGGGATCCAATTCACTCCTTTTCATCTTGCCAAGCACGTCACAGTGGTTAGGACAAAGTCTAACTGATGTAAGTGGCCCCAATCAACCTGGCCTTGGCCTCAGGTGTAGGTTTGGCAGCAGCTCTCACACTGGATCTTCCTGGCTACGCATTTTAACAGTGCTTAATCCAAAACCACACACTTCATTGTTCTGATCACACATGCCTCTAACCAATGGGCCAGGGCAACACTGTGGGCAAGGGCAAAACAATGCCGTAGAGAAAAGCAGCCCGAATTTGTGTCAGCCAGTGTCTCTGTCAGAGAAAAGGGGAATTGCAAATCTTCACAGGTGACTCCTTTCAGATCCCTCCCCTACAAGGCCAGCCTCTCATCAGCACTCAGGCCCTCAATGTGCTAGCCTCTCATCTCTGCCTCAATCTCTAACCCACCAGGAGGATCTATTCTTTTTCTAACACTCAACTCAAACCACCTCTCACAAAAAATATCTCTTACAGCTTCCCAACTCCAGATTAGGTATTGTCCCTGGAAAACGATAAATGCAAACCTAACTGATAGCACTTAACCTACTAGAATGTGTTTTATTTATCTGTGATTCCCCGCTGCTTCTAAAGCATAAACTCCTTGGGGGCGGGGTCTACATCTTTTTCCTCTATATCCCAGTACTTAGCACACCATCTCCTACAATGTTGTTCAAATGTCTACTGAGTGAATAAATGATGTGATGACCATCAGAAGAACATGGTGTAGTAGAGTATCATGAGTCCTGGTCTTAAGATTCCAAATCGGGGAGTGGGGGGCACCTCAATCTTGAAGGGCAAGTTCAGGACAAGTAAAAGCAAATATTACTTCACTGGGAGCTGTGAGGTAAGGAGGAGTACTGCACAAGCTGTCTAGGATAAGCCCTCACCAAGTGGGTGGGGCTGAGTCACCTCAACATGGGAGGAAACGGTCAAGCAGTCCCTATCTCCACGTGACCAGGATCAGGCTCCTCCACTCAATGGTAGTACAGCAAAATTACACATTTAGGAGAATGGTGTGCAGGAAATTTCAGCTAATATCCATGAAGAAATAAGATTTCAAAATAGGTTTTCTTCTAGGGACAAACACATAGTGGAACAAAATGATGGGTTAGAAGAAGATGGGTGCAAAGGCTTCTTCCAACTATAAGATTCTAAGAAGTTGGAAGAGAAGACATTTTGGCAGTGACCATTCTATTTCTTTCCTTCCTTCCTTTCCTCCCTCCTTCCTTTCTTTTTTTGTCTTTTGTTTTTATTACTCAAACAAGCTTCATTTTTTTAACTTACCTTTTTGACTCTGTGCTTGTGCCTTCAACACTTTCACAATGATTTTCTGCTCAATACGAAAAACACGCCTGATCTTGTCACAGCACAATTTACACACAGGGGCCCACCCTAGGCTCTACTGACATGTTTTTTTCATTTTAGAAAACCTCATTACAACTTTAGGTCTCACACACTAACTCCACAAAGAGTGCTTAGGCACACACCCCATATGGATATTGGCACTTTCCCACCCTTTTTGGTGTAAAGGTAAACAACTCTATTACCAGGGATTCAGGCCAGACTAGTTTTGTTAGAGGCTGTATTGCAGGACAGCCTATAGTGGTATGTCAAACGCTGGACCATTCTGAATGCTTATAGAGACCGTCCCTGGAAGAGCTCAGTTATCTTTCATTGGAAGAATATGCCTACCCTTCATCAGCAATCTTCAGTTTATCCTCATCCGAAGAATCATCACTTGATGATATTATGGCTTTGGATTTTATTTTTCCCTTCATTGAAGGAGGCAGGCGTTCTGGCTTGGGCTAAAGAAAGATCAAACATAACAGATCAGTCAAGACTCTCACGTCAGGACATTTTGTTCAGTTGGGTTTGTACTATAATGATACATTCAAACAGCAACCAGTAAGTTTCAAAATCAAGAGTCAGTGCTTGAAGAAACTGCAGGGAAAGAATGTATTTTAGTGCACTAAACCTCTTATGGAGAACCACAGTATTATAAACTCACCGCCTTCTTCTTCTCTGCTCTTGGTGGGCGGCGCTTTTTCGGTTTGGGGCCATTTTCTGTTTCTTCATCATCAGATCCTTCTTCTCCCTTTGTAGGTCTTAAGTAGTGAACACCAAGAAAAAGTCTGTCAAGATTCATGCATGCCTATAAAGTCACTTGCCATCAAAACATTCACGTTCGCCAGTTAAGTCACTCTTGGGCCCTCTTATTATCTAAAATAAGTCTGAACCTGGCATTTGGTGGTGACAGAGGATGTGAGACAAGACCCAGGTTCCAGACTTCAACATCTCCCTGTCCTTTCTTCCTTCCTAACTACTCATTCTAGGCCAGCTGATGTCCCATTGCAGCTTCAATCCTATGGGTCTGTGTGAATGAATTAATCAGATTCTTTCCCAAATGTAGTCATCCAAGGGTTGGGAAGAAGAGGCCAGGGGAGAGGAACGGGACCCTTTAGAGCAGTGGTTCTCAACCTGTGGGTCGCAACCCCTTTGGCGGTTGAACGACCCTTTCACAGGGATCACCCAAGACCATCCTGAATATCAGATATTTACATTACGATTCATAACAGTAGCAACATTACAGTTATGAAGTAGCAATGAAAATAATTTTATGGTTGGTCACAACATGAGGAACTGTATTTAAAGGGCCAGAAGGTTGAGAACCACTGCTTTAGAGGCACCTCCAGGTGAGAGATGGGCAGGGCACCACTTATCTCAAAGTGGATGGCACTGGGCCGATTAAAAGAGCTTTTTTTCACATGAATTCACTTTTTAAAATACCCATCAAAACCATGAAGTGGGCATCACTATTACTATTTTACAGGGAGGAAAGTAAGGCACAGTGACTACACAGGGACAGGCAGTACGGACACACAAGGTTTTCTCATTCTAAATTGCACACATCCTCCAATAAATATTACAACTTTAAAGGTAAAAGAAAAGCAATTAGTTCTAACTTGTGGCTCTCAGAAGGGAAGCTGTGACGATGTGAGGTGATTCCAGTACTCAAGGGACTTTGGTGATCTCTTGAAGGATTAAAAGGAAGTGGGATATGAAGAGGCGCTACTACCTGGAAGATCAAGTGATTTCCAGGTGTTTGCAAATTCTATACATAAGATTGATTCAGAAAATGAGAGGTCTTTTGCCACCTTCATAAGGTTATTTATAACTCATTGATAATACCTTCTCCTCTTTTTCTTCTTTCTCTCTCCACCCTCCTCTTCTTCGCCTTCTTGCTCACTACCACTGCCCTTTCTTCTCTTCTTCTTTTTGGATACTGGTAGGTCTTCATCGGTGTCATCATTGACAAATTCATCAAACTCTCCCTTCTTAGAACGCTGAAATGCAAATAAGACTATAATCAGCTCTTTCCTGGACGATGGAATGTGGCTGGAATTCTAAGGTATAGAAAGAGGCCATAGCCTCTCAGTCATGTGACAAATGAAGGATTTTGTACTGAATCACATGGAAGAGGTGCCTGGTGAGGCCCATATTTTAAAGACTTCTAATTAGGATAAATGCCTCAAATGGCAAAAATTGTCAACGACTTAGGTAGGTCACTACAAGGTAGAATGTACTCAGCTAACACCGGAATGCATTTCTAAGTAAAAGCACTCTGTCTGGGAAGACTGTCTATAGCTGAGGACTAAGTACAGAGGGAATGCAATCATTTTTATCTTCGTTTCTGGAAGTCAAGGCAGGGACTGGGGCCAGCAGTGTTAGGGGGAGGCACATCTTACCCGTCCACCACCACTGCCTCTTTTCTTTTCTTTTGCTGCTTCAGTCTCTCCAGTAAACATAAGGATGTTTTTGGTCTTCTCAACATACTGGGCCCGCTGTTCTAAAAGTTTCTTTTGCTCTTCCTTCTCTCTCAGACGTTTCTCTTCCTGTGAGAAAAAAAGAAAAAACCTCATCAAAATGTTCTTACGGTGAAATAAATCATAGCTACCCTCAAAAGGACTTCTTTTTTACCATAAGAAGTATATGTGTGCACATAATTCTTTAATTCTAGTATAAGTCACAATAAATACCTGTTCTTTAAGAAGTTTCTGCCGTAACAGTTCTTTTTCTTGCTCTTGTTTGGCCCGCAACTCCCTCTCTTCTTCGTCTTGTTTGCGTGCCCGGGCCACATGGTATTGGGCCTGGCTCAGTAAGTCAGAGCACTGCCTAGAACATTTCAGAGTTAGAGAAACATGAGTGCAGCCAGTGTACTTTTTGTTCAAAAACTCAAAGCATCTGTTTTCCTTACACAAATTAAGAAGTCTGAAGCATGATCATTAGCTCTTATCTATGGGAAGTGTTAATAAGCAAAATTAACTTCATTTTCCATAAACCTATACTATCAACTATGTTAAGTTTCCAAATTTTAAACATCTGCCCAAAAGGTCTTCAATACTATCTTCACGTGACTCAAAGAATCAGGAATCATATCTCGATTCTGGTGACACAGCTGATGTAGTTTCACAGCCAATGTAAGCACTAAACAAATGTTGCCACATTCCCTGAAAGAACCCCCAGAAGAAAGCCTTGGTCCAGGCTGGGGGTCCCAGAGAGGAGTGTGAAAGACTGACCCCTGGCAGAGCAGGACCCTGCTCACTGCATCACTCTCCCAGCCCCCCTCGCCATCACCACTTCTCCCAAAGTCACCATTTACAAACAGTAGTTACCTGGCTTCTGTGGCAGCAAGGGCCAAATCAAATCTCATTTTATCTCCCACTTTACTCAAGTAACTGAAGTATCTAAACAAAATGAGAAAATAAAACTTAAAATAATTTTAATAAAATAGGCCCTTTAGATTTTTTATCTGTTGTACAACAATAGTCTGAGCAAAGATTTATACATCAACTGACTTATATGCACGTATTTAATACATGAAGGGCTAGCATCTCAATAGGAAAATTATATATGCAACCCACTTAAAAAAAGGACTCTCATCAATATACCAATTTGTTCAATAAAAAACCAAGTTCATTAAGAAAAGCCAAATTATACTTAATGTTATCAGTAAACTAACAAATAACCAAAAGTCAGTTCAAGCAATGAGTATTTACTAAACACTAAATTTGCTAAAAATGTCAGCATGGAGGTTAGGATTCTGAGACCACGAAAACACAATCTAACAAGCAAAAGAAGAAATGCTTAAACAAGGATTCAAAAAAGGTTGGACAAAACCTGAAAAGATGTCAGGTTTTAATTTTACCATACACTGAATTACAAATAAGTACTATCAAGTTACACACATTTTAAGCTTAATAAACATATTCATTATTTAAGAGGGAAGGCCTTAATCTTAACTCAATGAAAATTAATATCCCATGAAAAGACACACTGGCATAACGAAACCAACGTAAGTGGAATCTAAAAGTTTCAGTGTGTAAAATGAGGGGTCGTATCACTGTCAGGTTAATGAAAAATCTAAAAATGAAAAGCTTGCAAAGCTAGCTAGTCAGCCAGTTCCGGGGATCTGGCTCTGTGATCCAAATCTGGCAGGATCCCAGCTACAGTTTGGCACCACCTGGTGGCAGCTATCTGCTTTGGTTTAAAAATCGCTGGAATTATTTGAATGGATTCCCTTTTTCTAAGAGATTCCCGAGAGAAGTGATTTTCAGCACCTTTTGAGACACATAGGTCTAAAGAAATAAAGCATTTCAAAGGTTGTTTCTGCAAACTCTTTACCTGTGTGCAAGCTCCAGTTCTTTCACAGCATTAAGCACTTCCTTTAGATTACTCTTCTCGTCTTTCAGGACAGAGGTAGCTAACCTTTGTAGGACCAAGGCCACATTAAACATAAGAACTGTATCACTGGGTGCCACATGTCTAGCCTATAAGTAAAAAACAAAGTAAATATTTCACATAATCTAATGACACAAAAAAGGATTTTAGTCAAATAGTGTCAGGTATGTGAACATGCATAAAACAGAATAAAATGTATATGAATTATTTTTACCTTCAGCAAAGTCTGTTTGCATTCCTGCAACTTGCCACACTTGAAGAGGGCCCGGGCCAAATAGAGCACAACTTCAGTGTTCTGGTGCTTATAGAACTTTCTGAGGCAGTTTTCATACTACAATAAAAGAGGAAGTTAAAACTCAACAAGGATTAAATTATACTGTTATTTTGTAGTAACATTTCAAACAGTCTTAAAGCTATATAAAAACGTATTTAATCCTTTGAATAGTTAATTTCAAAGAATCTGAGAATGATTTTTGACTTTCACCAGGATACATTTTTACAACATAAAAAATCTGATCAAAAGAAAAACTATTAGAAATAGCTTTTCCATTTGAAATTTGGACCAACATAGAAAGGATAAGCATATTGGAAGGCCGTTTTCCTCTTTAGCAATACTATTTAGAATCAGCTATTGACAACTTATTAGAAGTCATATACCTTGCTCCTTTGGGTTATACTCTCTACCACCTTTTTTTAGGATTGGCAGAACCTACTGGCAATGGGCATGAGAAGGCTCATATTTTTGGCTGTTAGCATTTTGGAAAACCAGTAATATAACAATACTGGTATTACTTTTGCCATGAGCATGTCACTTGTTGATCATGGAACACATCTTGTCATACATAAGATCTTTTTCATAGAAGATGGTTAGACAGTTTCCCCCGATTATCTCTAGAAATCAACTGGCATTTTAAAAGGCGACATTATCATTCTGCAGATCAGGAAGGTGCACCTCCAAAAACATAACTTCTGACACTATCATATGCAATCTGGCTTCTGTAAGTCCTTGCGACTAGTGCCGTTCTGATATTCTGAATACAGCAGTAATACCCACCCTTCTTAGACAGGCCACCAAAGACAGGCCTTCACATTACACAATTATAAATCTCTGAATTGACACAGTATCACAAGAGAGCATGCAACTCCATGATAGGGTCAGAATGGTTCAGGAAACATCTGCTCAACAATAGACACAAAATAAAAATATCTTGAAAGATAAGACGTTACCATCTGGACAGCACTGATATATTGCTTCTGTTCCACATAGATGTGTGCTAGGTTCAGCCACACATCACTGATATCTGCTGTTGCTTCTCTTACTTGGGCAAATACATCACGAGCTTCACGGAAATACCCTTTGTGGGCCAAAACAGCTCCTAAAGTTAGAAAAAGGTTCACAGTTCAGAATTTTCTATTTGTGGTGGGATAAACAAGTGAAAGTCCATTTTAAAACAACTAACTTCACTACACTTAGAAGAAAATTCTGATCTACAAACATTCCTCCAAAAGCACTCATTTCACAAATTATGGAGGTCCCAGTCTCATAATCACCTATTCCATTAGCCGCATACAGGTTCTTTGCATCATTTCTCAGTACTTGCTTGTAGATGGCCAGAGCACGATCTTGATGGCGCTTTTCCTATAAAAAACACCCAGATGATATACAAAAATTCAAACAAGAAGGAAACAAGTATCAGTTTTGTTTTAAAGAGACAAAAAGAAATTACTTTTTCTCTATCTCGGGTGGGCTGATGCAAAGTTTGGAGCCAGACGTTGCCCAGGGCCAGCATAGAGTACGTGTCACTCTGTGTAGCCGGTTGTTTTAATATCCTCTCAAATTTCTTCTGGCCTGGACCCCATTCTTGTTTCGCCAAATGAAGATTACCAATCAAAGACCAAGCATCTGGATGGTCCTGAGACACATATAAAAATAAGTGAAATCTGTAATTTGAATTCAGAGATCAATTATCTTTCCACACAGCTGATTACTGAAGAGGTTTATAAGCTACGTTTACAACAGTGTTTTCAAACTGAGAGTTGTTAAATCAATTTAGTGTGTAATTATCAGCAAAAGAAATGCAGTAGAATGGAATAATACAGTAAAGATATCAGTGTCATCCACATGGCAAGAGCACATAATGACTAACAGAACGTTCAGTTTGTATACGTGTGTGTACTAAGCTAGGATGAGAAACCTATTTCTTTCTGTGGGCCATATAAAAAAGTTAAGATAAATTCTATACTCTTTAATATCTTTAACAAGTAAATGGAAAAAACAACAACCAAAAAACAAACAAACACAGAGAGATGCCAAGATACTAGAAATATAATAGCCATTAAAAGGAAAAACTGATTTACTGGGGCAAAAAGATGAAATAATTATTTTTCAAACCTAAGTGTTAATATTACCAACCTGATTAATCTGAAGCGCTTCCTTAAACCAATCTGAAGCCTCATAAAAGTTTCCTTTATCTCGAGCCATGGCTCCCAGGCGCAGATAGCCTGAAAATAAACATTTAAAAGTTTTTGCTTAAAATATTAGCTATAAAGGTCATAATTTTAAAGGCATACACTTGAAACAATTGTGTTTTTTTTTTTTGGTTACACATTCATATGATGAACAGAAAAAGTCCCACAGGTAAAAAAATATCAAGCATCAATATAACTAATTAATAATCTAGCAAGTTAAAGCAACTCAGCCACTATCAAGTCTTACTGTTTGAAATCTCAGATTTACCTCTCCCACTCCATTTCCAATGTTAGCACCCTGTTCCAAGTCCTTATCTCAAGCTAAATCCTGTTAAATGCTTAGAGCTGTTCCGTATCCAATTTCTCTCTGATGCACAGCACTGTCAAGTTACTTTTCCTTACAAAGCTGCTCATCACCCAGCAAAACAGTGAAAGCAGGGACGACTAGGAGTTACTTGTTAGAAAACCTGTACTCTAACTGTGACTCTTTCACTTAAGTAATATTAATAAAGGTGCCACACAACCGTACGTTATTTTCTCTAGAAAACGTCATTTTCCTCAAGAAACCAACCATCGCTGACTACTGCCTATCAAATCAATCCAGATTCAGTCTGGCATTCCACTAAACTCTTATTGATTACTGCATCAATAATAGCATGTCAGAAGCCAAGTTAATAGCTCCTGATTTGACAAGTCAAAACACCATAGCTTTAGGTTCTTTTAAGGAAGTACTGTATGTAAATTATATTCAATTAAAAACTTTCCAAATTTTACAATGTTTAGGTTGTAAAAATTCAAGGAAGAACATTTTTAGTACTGATTATTTTAAGGAAAAACACTGCTCGTTCTCACTATTACAAACATTGCAAAAATTTTTCCAGGAAATGAAAAGCAGGACCAACATAAAGGTAAATCCATTACCAAGGAGTTGCTAAGTCTAATAAAGGTAGCTGACTCACTGCGATAGCCTTACCCATGAAATATGTACAACTGATTTTTAGTTGTGTCAGTTTCTAGAATAAATTTAAGAGAAGCTGCATTTTAAGGCCACAACTTTGCCTTAAAGAAAAGGGGACATTGTAACCTTCAAATTTTTTACTACTGGTTTTAAGAAAGATTTTTTATTTTCAGGCTAAATTTCTGTTGCCACTGTGGGAATTTTAATACATTAAAATGAGTTTAAAATTCTTACAATCAACATAGTTAGGATGTTCCCGTAAGATGTTCTTATACAGTTTTTCTGCTTCATGGAATTCACACATCGCCTCATACAGCCTGGCTAAATTGTAGGATGTTGTGACAGAAATGGCATTATAATAATGTTCATCATGCTCAGCTTCAGCCTTTGCACGATCCAGTGATGCCAAAAAATATTTCTATATAAAAAAAAGAATCTTTTGTTAAAAAACTTAGAGGATACAGCTAGAAAAGTATGCATTCAATTTGATAGCATAGAAGAAGGGAATATCTATTTTCTTACCTTTGCCTCCCCTAGATTTCCAAGTCTAAAATGGAGAGCACCCACATTATTTAGAATCTCTGGGGGGACATCGGCCTGTACTTTTTCCTGAAGGATCCGTGTTGCTGTTCCATAGGCTGAGAGGGCACCCTGTATTTTCAAAGTGAGCAGAATAAGATGTAAGTGAAAGTGAGTGAGACATACACTCTGCCAGGCTTACAAAAAGCACATCAGGTAGGAGATGAAAAGCATTGCTATAATACCTGGATATCAGTCTGTTCTAAGATTTGTGCCAGTTCAATCCAAGCTTCAACATCATCAGGATACTGCTCTGTGACCTTCTTCAAATGGCCCTGGGGAAAAAGAGTTTAAGCTAAAGCATTCCAACTACAAGCTGTCAAAGTAGAAAGTGGTGACTACTCTACAACTGTTCTTTCAATTGGAGCTAGCTCAGCTAACAAACTGCTTTCATCCTATCTCTACCAGCAATGACAAGAAATAAGGCATGAGTCTAGGGAGAAATAGATAACAGAAAATAGCTAAGATTTTAAAAACATGTACCTTGGCAATGTCTCGTTTTTCTTGATCTTCTGAGGCAGCATACAGAGAGCCAAGAATTTTCATAGTTTCGTAATTATTAGGATAAGCTTTCAAAACTTTCTCAAAGCACTGAGATGCATTTTCTTTGTCACCTCGATAAATATACATTTGTCCCAAACCAAAAAACGGCAGCACAAAAGAGGATGAGGCAAACTGTGTGGCTTGATAGTAGTACTGGAAAGCTTGGTCATAATCTTCCTAAAAAATGAAAGTAAAGCAGGACCAACAATATGTACAAAGTTTTTCAAAGACATGAAAAACTAGAAAAAGGATTTCATATTTAGAGAAGGCTGAAAATGATCTTACCTGAACATGGAATGATCTAGCCAGCTGGTAGCAACTTTCTGCTTGCATAGCCTCCACTTCTGTGTTATGGAATGCATGGAGGGCCAAGTGCTGGACTTTACTGTAATCCTGAACAATGAAGATCCGAAACCAACAGAGTGAATTCAATCTCTATCACTCTCAACTTTAAAAGACTTCTTTTAAAATGTTAACCGAACTAACAGCACTGTATACAGATCACTAATCATTTTTCTCATTTCCCTTGCTGATAAATTTAGGGGAAATGGGAACTAACATTTACCCGGTATTTAACATTTGCCCATTATATCTATTACTTTCTTAATCCCTACAACAATCCTTTGCAGTAATCAGCCCTATATTTGTGATGAGAAAAATCTAAGAGAGGTTAAGTCCCTTATTAACAGCGATGGGAGCAGTTACAATTTATTGAGAACTACTACGTGCCAAACACTATGCTAGGGATACTTACATTAGTTCCAAATTTAGTCAAAATCCTGCCAAGAGTGTCATTATTACCATTTTACTGATGGGGAAGTGAAGGCTTAAAGAGATAAATAAAGCGTGTTGTCAAAAGTGGAAAAACTAGACTCTGAATTCAGGTGTTTGTTTGTTTAAAATATATTTTTATTGATTTTAGAGAGGAAGGGAGAGGGAGAGAGATAGAAACATCAATGATGAGAGAGTATCATTGATCAGCTGCCTCCTGCATGCCCCACACTGGGGACCAAGCCCAGGACTGGGCGAACTAGCGAGCTCCTGGTTCGTGGGTCGATGAGCAACCACTGAACCACACCGGTTGGGCTGAATTCAGGTGTTTTTAACTCCAGGGAAATGTTGTATCACCCGAGAATAGCAACTGACAGACTGAATTCAGCTCCATTTGAATGCATGGATCATGACCTTCACGAAAGACCTGATTTTTCACTTGGATTACCGAAATCATACAGGTTCCAAGAGTATAATTCTACAGTCATCACTTGTATATTACATTGCATGTTTATCACCTAATGTCAAATCTCCTTCTGTCACCATATATTTGACCCCCTTTACCCTTTATTATCCCCTCCCTGCCCTTTCCCTTTGGACACCACCATACTGTTGTTTCTATGAGTTTAAAAAAATTATTTTTTAAAAGCATAGAACTTTAAGAAATTACTTCTCCTACCTTTTTGAAGAAAAAGTGATTTGCCAAGTGGTTCAACACCATAGGGTTGCTAGGATCGATGGTATAAGCTCTGGAAAGAAGCTGGACACCATTTTTGATGGAATCAGCCTGAAAGAAAAACAATGATGACAGGGCTGAGTGAAAACATTACTTAACTAGCACTTTCCAGTTTTCCTTATAGTCTGAAGAAATAAGGTTATATAAATCTAAGTTCCGATGTCAAAATATAGCTCTTGTTTTAGTTGACCTTCACCAGGGATAAAACACTTCAAGCAGTGAGTTAAACTGTAAAAATTTAGTTTTCTTATAATTAATTGCAGAAGCACCTCCACTGAAAGCCCTGTCTAGGCAATTATACAGGGAAGTATGATGGGAGCTTACTTCTCAATACAGGATAGAACTTTACAAAACCATTACAGAGGTATTTTATTATTTTCCATTTATAATGCTAGGAATTCACAGGGAAGGGTTCCAGCAGCTCAGGCTCCTTTCCACTGGTCCTCACAAAATGTTTCTCTGGGTGGAACAGGCTGACACTTCAACTGAACCCATGTACCTTTCTCTTTGGCTTCTTTTTCTGATCATTTTCCTTCACACATTTCAGGAAATTTTCTTGGCTAACTACGCACATTCATTCTCTTGGCAAGAATCTTGCCCTTAATTTGCTTGTTCATAGCAATGTCCACTGCATGCTGGTGACACTGCAGACTCTTCCAGTTTTGCCCTGGCAACATTTGTGGGGCGCTCCTTTTGGAAGAGTGCCCATTCCCTCGATGTCTACAATATCACCTTCTTACAGATTCGCATGTATGTGGCCAAAGGAATAACTCCATGTTTTCTAAAAGGCCTAGAGAACATACAGCGGGTGCCTCTCCTCTTTCCCTTTGTGTTAGTCATTTTGGTGACTTATTGGAAGACGGTGGTTCCAGCCGAAAGGCAGGGTAGAACTTCTCTAAGAGAAAGCCTTTTATCCTTTCCCTTTCCTCCTTCCTTATACAGATATAATAATGAGATCCCTGGAGATGTATCTTACAACTATGAGGTGAGACATGAGGAGGAAAGGCCACACGTAAGGGAGGACAGAAAGATATAAAACCCTGGGTTTGATGATAATGAGGTGCCAAATCCAAGTATAGCTGGTTTAGTACACAATGAAAAGCCTTATGTTTTTTTTTTTGTGTGTGTGTGTTTTTAAGCCTTATGTTTAAGTCACTTGTGTGTGCCTTTTGTTTGTTACATGCAGTTGAAAGTACTCCAAACTGATAGACAGTCTATAATCTCATAACTGAGATTCTGAAATCCAAAGCCTCTAAAAAAGTTTCTTTATTACTTTGGAGCAAGCTCATTTGGTGGCAGACTTTACCTGAAGTGTGAGGCTATCCTATTGGTGTGAACAGCCACTCCTTTTGCCATAGAAATATAAGTTTACATTTGGGCTTGAGTCCTAATAACCGGGTTTTCTATATTATGCAGTGCAGGTACCACCTTACATTTCTATAACCTGAAATCTTGATTTCTAAAACACTCTGGCCTCAGGAGTTTTAGATAAGGGACTGCAGGCCTGACTATCAGCCAGGATTTTTCCACTCACATACCTCTTTATTGTTGAGCTCTAGAACAGCCAGTCCAACCAATGCTCCCACACATTTGGAATTAAGTTCCAGGGCTCTGCTGAATGCAAGACGAGCTTTCTCCAGTTTGTTAAGTTTCACAAAGCAATGGCCCATTCCTAAACGAACTTCCGCTAAAAAAATAAAGTCATTCAATCTGTCAAGCTAGAGCATTTTAGGGTTTAAATTTTAAAAATGCTTAAACATTCTCTATTTATGAGTTGCAAAAAAAAACCAAAAACCAAACAAACCCCCAAAATTAACCTCAGTATAACTACACTGTTAAATTTTGTGGTATATTACAAACTTTATTTCACTGAAGGTTAGATCATACTACTCTCATTAAGACCTTAAATATTGTGACTGACTACATGACAAACTATCTCTCCGTTCACAGCTATGCTTATACACACTGCCTGTTTTCAAGGCCATGCCAAAACACAACCATGTTCCTAACTAAAGAACCTCTCCACTGGTCACAAGATCCTAACCTTCACATCTACGTAAGGATATTTTTCCTGTATCATCCAATTTTCCTTCTCTACTAGATCATTCTTATCTACATTCTCCCATCTTAAAAAAAAATCTTCTTGATTCCATTTCCCTGTTCTTTTGTCAACCCATTCCTATTCTTCCCTTAACAGCAAAACTTGAGATCTAAAATAATGAGATTTTAGAAATAAAAGTAGTATAGGGAAAAAAGATTATAATATCACCTACTACTCAGTTTTTGAATCAAACATAATATGTTTGTAAAAGTCTCAATTCTGTCATTTCAACAAACCTACAGTATCTTTTCAAAACTAACTTTATAAGCAACTGCCAAATCCTTAATATTTTAGGTTGGATCAAACACAGCTTAGACTTAAAATAAGGTTTTTCTCTTACCTGGACATCCTGGGTTAGTACGCAATGCTTTCTTATAGTAAGCAAGAGCTCCCCTGTAATCCTTCTTGTTAAAGGAAATGCAAGCTTTACCTGTAATGATTGTTAAAAAATAAATATGCACTAATTAAAGAACACAAGTCTCACATTCTCTACACTCACCTAAATCAAATACACCTCAGTAAGAAATACTTGAGAACAGTGAAAGTGATTTCATATCAAAACTTGTTTTTCATAAGGGTATATTAATTTATGCCTATAAATAAAACAGTCCTGTCTTTATATTGAATGTTAACAATAATTAAAATAGCTTAGAGTTGTCCAAACAGAGATTGTTTATTGACTCTTTAGAAGTGGATAACAAAATTGTTCTAACTGGTATATATTTTAGTTCTGTAACTTCAACAGAAACAATGATCTATTACAGATAGTTCTATTTTTAATAAGGTAAAGCTCTTCTACTTTGGTGTCTACCCCATTACTAAGGAGCTATTATGAAGAGATATATTTCAGGTATATGCTAAAAGATAGATTTGTAAGATGTTTGCCGAAAATGACTTACCAAGGAGGGCTGGAATATTATTTGGAGACTGGTTGAGTACAAAATGAAACTGTGCATCAGCCTGATCCATTTTGTCACCTTCAAGTAGGCAGAAGCAGGCTCTTCCCAATAAATGGTTCTGAAAAAGCAATGCATCATGTTTGATTTCTCTTTACCAGGACTAACCACAATTTAACATGAATGTGTAACACTAAGATGAAAACCATGTAGAAAGGAAGTGCAGCATCACCCAAATTCCTCTATCACCGTAAGGTGTTTAAACTAGTAATGAGCAATTCTTAATAACAAACTGAGAAATTATTCTGAAATGCAACAAGTCTCCTGTGCTAGGAACAATGACATAAAGAAAAGTTCAAACTTTTAAAATTATGCTTGAAATTCACCTGGAGATGCTGGAATTATTGACTAAACATGTGGATAAGTTTTGTATGCTAAATTACTTCACAGTACAAGGACCAAAGAAATTCCAATTTTAACAAGGGAAAAAAAACCACACAAATAAAATAAAAAACAAAAATCAAGGAACCCCTCTTAATTTTGACTATTTATATTATCCATGATATTTTAAGAAAAATTCTCTCAAAAAAATCTATTGCCTATCATACACATTTTTTCATGTAATATTTTTTCCTTTCATAAATTCAAAGAAATAAGACTTATTTTACCTGATCATACATAATAATTTTATCAGCCATTGTATACAACAGGGTTGCCTGTGTGATGAGATCTTTCTTATTGTCCTTATTCTTTTCCTTCCGAGCCTGTTGTACATAGTAGGCTGCCAATGTATCCAAGCAAGTCATCTGGTCTTTTTCATGGTCTCTATAGTCCAAATTGCCATCTATACGTGCTGCTTCCAGCAACTTTACAAACTCTTCTGTTTTTCCTTGCTTGTAGTATTCCAGCTATGAGGTAAAGAATCAAATCAGAATTACTAACGCATGTGTCCATACAAAAAGCTGCACACAAATCTTTATAGCAGTTTTATTTGTAATAGTCAAAAACTGAAAACAACCCAGCTGTTGATCAACAGGTGAAGGAGAAACAAGCTGTGGTTCATATGCACAATGGCTACTGTTCCGCAGTAAAAAGGAAGAATTGTTGACACATACCATAATGTAAATAAATCTAAAAATAATTATTTTGAAAGAAACCAGACAAAAAGGAATACATATTATATGATTCCATTTATATAAAACTCTAGAAAACGCAAACTAATCTTTAGCAACAAAAAGCAGATCAGGTATTACTTGGGCGCTGTAGGGGGCAGGGGAGAGTTAGGAGGAAAGTTTTAGGGGGTGGGGGGCGATGGATATATATTCATTATCTCCATTGTGGTGATGATTTCACAAGTGTTTATATATGATAAAACTTCTCAAATGGTACCCAAGAAATATATGCAGTTTATTACAGGTGAATTATATCTACTAAAGCTATCAAAATTATAACTTACTACAGATGTTTCCAATTTACTTCTTACCTAGCAATAGTTGATTTCAAACTAAATCAGAGCCCAAGAGAGAAAGCAATAATGAGAGATATATAGAACTCCAAACAGAAAACTTGGGTTCTGGCTCTACAGATCTACCAAAAATTATCTATGACTTGGGGCTTGTTGAGTAACTTCTCTAGGCATGTTTGGTTAATTTATAATAAAAGGAATATCAATCATTCATTAACTAATTACTATGGGCCACATAGTATGCCAGCAGCTTCATATACGATTAGATATAATGTATATTCACCACCCTTAAAGTGAATGCTAACATCCCCATATTTTAGATGAGGAAACAGGCTCAGAGGTAGATTACTTGTCTAGGATCACAGCTAGTTAGCAGCCATGTTGGAATTTGAACATAGGACTCTAAAATCCCAAAGCCCACACTCTTTTCTAAGTAATAAGTTATAGCCCACAATGTTTCACCAATTTATTTTACCACAGCTGCCATGCTAACTCTTCAATACTCCAATTTTTGTATAAGTGCTGTTAAAGGAAACATTTGTACTAAAAAAACTGAAATTACTTTCTGGTTTTAAAAAATGTGTGGCAAGTATTAATGGCTTGTTCTGCATAGGCTAGAAAACTTAGCACGTCAAGCACTGCTTGTCACTGAAAGCACTTCTCAGTACATCCACACGTAGGAAACTCTAAGAGTTAGGCTTGAGCACTGGGCACAAGCCCAAATCCAGACCTACTTCTCTGACCCTCAAAACAACTGTATTAGGAGACTATGTGTCTTTCCATAAAAGTGGCCTGTGGCACACTGGCTTAGGAATAATGATTATAGTGTTTATTACGATAATCATTTACTATAACGTTCCCACAAAAAAGGAAACATCATTATGCAGCTGGTGCTGCCGGGGTGGAGGGTGGTAGAATTTTAGGATCTCTGAGGTGATTTTCCTGAGAATTTCCAGTAGTACTGATGACCAAACAGGATAAAAACCTTAAGCCCAAGATAAGCTTCATCCATAAGGGCTTTTGTGAGTTAGTATGGGAACTAATCACCTTCTAGAGTATTTTATGGGAAATGTTTTATTTTATGGGAAATAATGGTAAGTAGCAATGTTTACATCCTGACACCTTGTCTTTTCTCAGCTTATCCTTAAACATTCAGCCAGTCTTCACTGAGCAATCACTGAATAATCAAATACTTAATATAGAGTACTATTTAACTTAAATGAATTTTGCCTTTACCAATATATACTTTTTTGTTCCATAAATGGTAATACAGTTAATTTCTATACACATGGTACAATGAAGCTATTTATGCACCCAAGCTGGCTATTACTGTATCTGAAAACAGTTTTCCCAGCCAACATATAAAAAAATATTTGTTTCATGAATACTGACCGCCAAAGCAATCCATATGTGCAGTTGTGTGTGTTCCTGCTTCAAAATACTGATAACTTCATCTCCCTCCGGTAACTGATCGAAGTCAAGTTCAATGACCTAAAACACAAAACGCAGGTTTTTAACCTTTCTTTTTTTTTTTTTTACATTCACATTTCTTTGCTGCTTTTCTTGAATATACATCAATACGGATATATGCAGGGTTTCTGCTCACTGTCCGGAGGGCTGAGCAGGTGTACTAGCACATATCGGGAAATGTTTAAGGAGCAAACAAGTGGGTTGGTTCTACGGTAACATTAAAGAAAATGCACAGAGAAGCAAACAAGTCCTGTGAGTTGCCTTCCAGTCACGACAACTATAAAATACTACAAAAGCTTTGCTTACTCAAAAACTACAAAACAAAACCCTGCTTAACACAGAACTGCAGGCAAAGTGCAGACAAGCATCCCAGAGGCTCTGATGCCACAGGTCTGGCCATCCCAGGGGCAATGCCAGGTTGAGAGCCACTGGACACACCTGTGCCACAGGAAGGCGCACCTGAATGTGGGCACCACCACTGTAGTAGGAAAACGTCCAGGAATTAGAGAGCGGTGGTGGCTACACAGCGTTGTGAATATTACTAAAAAACACTGGATTTTACGGTAAGTGGGTTATATTTCAACGAACAAAATAAGAGGATGAGGTACCCAGTAAGAGAACATCAATGCTGAAAGCCACACTCGGACCGGCCGCAGGCCCGGGGACTGAGGCGTCGGGAAGGGAAGGGGGTGAATTCTATCGGAACACAGCACCCGCCATATGTCGGGGTCTCTATTTCGTGCACCGGGACAGACTCGAGTTTCTAAGGGAGAAAGGACGACACCCCACCTGTTCCCGGGGAAAGACGCTTGGTCTGAGCCGCCGAGACCACGGTGACATCACCCACCTCTGTGCTCTGTGGGCACTCTCGCCCCCTGCGCCCGTGGATTAGGAAAATAGCAGAGTACCGTCCAAGGAGCCGGCCGGAGGGGAACTTTCAAGAGCTCCTTCTCCGGTGGCCCCGGCTGCAGGTCCGCACTGCCCCCGGCTGGGAGGGCGCCGGCGCTGGGGACGGGGGCGCGCCGAGCTGCGGCCGGGGTTTCCGACCCGCGGTCCCGGCGGAGTGGGTGCTCTCGCTTTGGGAACGAAGCGGAGAGAGAGGGGGAGAGGGGAACGGGCGAGTTCACCGCCCCAACCCTCCCCACACTCCACACTCACCTCGTCAGTGTCCCGGAGGGGAATCTCGATGGAGCCCCGCGACATGATGAGACCGAAGGGCGAGCGGGCGCCCGGCCCCGCCGCTCCGTAGCCGCTGCGCCTGGCGTCTGCCGCGTCCGGAGGTCGACAGTCCTCCGGGGTCTGGTCGTCCCCACCGCCGCGCCGCGGCGCCGCCGGAGCTCCGGTTTCTCCTTCCCGTCGGCCGCTTCAACAACGAGCAGCCGACTGTATCCGGCCACTTCCGGCAGCCCCGCCCCCTGCCCCGGAAGCACTCCCGGCAGGCGGGCCTATTGGATTGGACTACACTGGCCAGCAGCTTCTGAATCTGAGTGACCCACGGCCGCTGGCCAGAGTATACACGCCGAGGGCGGCGCCGCCCGCCCCGCCCCGCCCAGAGGAGCGACCAATGAGGTGCCGGTTCGGGGCCTGCCCCTGACTGACGTGTGACCTCCAGGCACTGGCCTCTGTGGAGTGGGCGTGGCCAACCTTATTTTCCTCAGCTATAATGAACAAGTCACCTTTGTGATCATTTTAATATAGACGTTACATGGATTCTGTAATCATTGTGATAGTTCATGTATTTTTTTGTGATTTTTTTTTTTTTTTTGGTTCTTTGAAGCGCATCTTCTACTTATATAAAAACTATGGCCCTGACTGGTTTGCTCAGTGGATAGAGCGTCGGCCTGCGGACTGAAGGGTCCCAGGTTCGATTCCAGTCAAGGGCATGTACCTTGGTTGCAGGCACATCCCCAGTAGGGGGTGTGCAGGAGGCAGCTGATTGATATTTCTCTCGCATCGATGTTTCTAACTCTCTATCCCTCTCCCTTCCTCTCTGTAAAAAATCAATAGAATAAAAAAAACAACAAAAAAAACACTATAGGTGGTGTTCATCATGCCCAGAAGAACCTCTGGGACCAAGTGATGGAAGTTAGTCCTGCAGGGGTTGTCTTGGCAACCACTGCACCTTCCCCCAACCTGTTTTCCGGAGCTGTTTCCTGTAAGGGCGGAGTTTGAGGCAGGAACCCAGCCTCGGAGCCAGGAGGCATATCTTTCTAAAGTGTGCCTCACACCAGCATGGCCAGGGGTGAACCTGAGTGGGGGTGGCTGAAAGGCTTAGAAAAGACAGATAAGAGAATGAAAGCCGGGTCTCCATGGGACACTGCTTCTCTGAGAGACCACGCCCACGCCCACAGCCATGCCTTTATTTTATAGCAGATGCTACGAGGCAAAGTAAGGGCATGACCAAGATGTTTACAACATTCTTCTGGGTTTCAATCCTACTCAACTACATGCACCTGAACTCTATCAAGCCTACATCGCTCAGGCATGTGAGGCCACATGTTTGGACCATAGGTTCAAGCTTACAGCAATAGCTGTTGGTTATAATTGTGCTGGGAGGGCCCTGCCCTCCAAGCTGGGACTTGCATGTGGCAATGAGAGGACTGTGCCCTCTCATCAGTCCAAGGCTTGAACCTGTCCGAAACACTATAGCAGCTCCCCACAATAAAGTTTTAATTCTGTTTCTTTGTTACTAATATTGTGGCCCCACCCCATAACAAAGAAACAATTTCCAAAGGATGAGGCCCAAGAATCAGGATTTAAAAAAGATTCCCAGGTGATTCTCACGTGCAGCCAAGGTTGAGAACCACTGCAATAGATAATATTAAACATATATCTAAAGGTGCAATTCTTTGTCCAAAAAAATGAGCATGTACAAAATTAAATGAAGAAAATTTGGATATACTTGATGGAGATTTTCACACATATTTGAGTGATGATTCTATTGATTCCACAGATGATGCTGAAAAGGAAAATTTTCCCATTGAATTTCTTAATAGTATTACTCCTTTGCGAATGCTGTGTCATAAATTAAAATTGAAAGTGGGTGCAATCATCATGGTATTGAGAAATCTAAATAGTAAATGGGGTCTTTGTAATGGTACCAGATTTATTATCAAAAGATTACGACCTAACATTATCAAAGCTGAAGTATTAACAGGATCTGCAGAGGGAGAGGCTGTTCTAATTCCAAGAATTAATTTGTCCCCATCTGACACTAGCCTCCCATTTAAATTGATTCAACGACTGTTTCCCATGATTCCAGCATTTGTGATGACTATTAATAAATCACAAGGACAGAGAAACGAAGATGGCGGCATAGGTAAACACCGAAAATTGCTGTCTCGCACAAACCACTTCAAAAATACAACTAAAAGACAAAACAGACATCATCCAGAAGCACAGGAAGGCTGGCCGAGTGGAAATTCTACAACTAGAAGGAAAGAGAAAAGCACACTGAGACTCAGAGGAGGTGTGGAAGTAAATTGCAGAGGTACAGAGGTGCACTCGGAAAAAGCTGGCAACTGAGGACACGGCTGTCTTTTTGAATCGGGAGGGAGTCACAAGTCCCCGACTGCTCTGAACTCCAGTTCAGGGTGAGTCTCTGGGGACTCAGACACATACAGGGAGAGACTGGACTGTCTGGCAGCGGGCAGAACTCGGAACTCAAGGGCGGCTTTCTCTGGGGGGTGCCTGCAGCGATTACTGGGACACTGAGACGTGGGACCCCTTAGGGCAGGGCTGAGGATCAGCCATAGCTGCTTGCTCCTCCCTGTTGATTCCCTGAGACCCCACCCAAGCTGTGCACAGAGGCTTTTGCATATGAATGCCCTGGCCCTTTGCAATCTGAAAATTACCTAACAAACTGCAGCTGGGCCAGACAGACCCAGAACTTCCAAGAGAAGGCCCAAGGCCCCACAGCAGCTTGCATTGTTTCACAGCTGGGCCTCATTTGGGCACCTCCAAACCCCAAACAAGGAAGGGGAATCTGCAGATCTCTTCTTAGCTCCTGCTGGGTAGCCTCAGGAAGAGGCTAAATTAGCACCTCCTTAGATCCAAGAGCCAGTGTACCCAGGTGTCAGAGTGGGACCATCCAATTACAACTCAAATCCATAAGGGACACACTCAGGGGGCAGACTCAGTAAGCACCAAAGCCCCACTGAAGCAAGTCTTGCCTCATAAGGGTGTCTTCAGTACAGAAGTTCTCCCACCGTAGACACAGCTGACTCTCACAGCCAATTGGCCTGGAGATCAATTCCTCCCAGTGATACGTACAACAATCAAGGCTTAACTACAACAAGACTGTGCACAAAGCCCACAAGGGGTGCACCAAGAGTGTCCACCTCAGGTAATTGGGGAGGCTGAGCCACTGGGCCCTATAGGACACGTAGCACACAGAGCCACTCTACCAACACAGGGAAGCATAAAAAATGCGGAGACAAAGAAACAGGTCACAAATGACAGAAATGGAGGAAAGAAAATGACTGGATATAGAGTTCAAAACCACACTTTTAAGGTTTTTCAAGAACTTTCTAGAAACCGCAGATAAACTTAGTAAGACCCTCATAAAGTCTGGTAAGACTGCCCATAAATGTAGTGAGACCCTCAAGAAATCTAGTGAAACCCTCAAGGTTATGATAAAGGACCAACTAGAAATTAAGCATACACTGACTGAAATAAAGGATATTATGCAGAGTTCCAACAGCAGACTAGAGGATCCCAAGAATCAAGTCAACGATTTGAAATACGAAGAAGCAAAAAACACCCACCAGAAAATGAAAAAAGAATCCAAGAATACAAAGATAGCGTAAGGAGCCTCTGGGACAGCTTCAAGCATACCAACATCAGAATTATAGGGGTGCCAGAAGATGAGAGAGAGCAAGATATTGAAAACCTATTTGAAGAAATAATGACAGAAAACTTCCCCTACCTGGTGAAAGAAATAGACTTACAAGTCCAGGAAGCGCAGAGAACCCCAAACAAAAGGAATCCAAAGAGGACCACACCAAGACACATCATAATTAAAATGCCAAGAGCAAAAGACAAAGAGAGAATCTTAAAAGCAGCAAGGGAAAGAGGGAGTACCCATACGACTGATTTCTCAACAGAAACTTTGCAGGCCAGAAGGGAGTGGCAAGAAATATTCAAAGTGATGAATGCCAAGAACCTACAACCAAGATTACTTTATCCAGCAAAGCTATCATCCAGCCCACAGCATCTGGGCTGCACTCTCTGCATCTCTGCATGGGGACTCGGGCACCGTGACTCGGGCACCGTGGCTCAGGCAGAGGGGGGTACGGGGGGGGTGTGGGGGGGAGGAGGGTCCCAGGTGCTGCCCAGGGCCCAGAGGTCAGCTTTTTGTTTTTCCCTAACTTTAGCAAATACTCATTAAATTAGACATTTTTAAGCTGTAGATCACAGTTTGGAATGAGTACAAAGATTTTATTTCAGCTGCTATGGTTGGGCAATGTCTGTTCATAAACTGCTAAGCTCTATGATGGGCCTGAGTGCACCAGATCAAGGTAAAGCAATTAGTGTATTTAGTCAGTGTTGGTTTTGTTGAGTAGTATTCAAAATAGCTAAGCCCAACTTGGGTAGTGTGTCACTTTTCCCCATCCCCACGAAGGGTCGTGGGGTTTGATTCTGGGTCAAGGGTGCCATGTACCTGGGCTTTGGGCTCATGCCCCACCCTGGTCCTGGCACATGTGGATGGCAACCCGTTGACTGACCCTTTCACATTGATGTTTCTCTTTCTCCTCTTGCTCACCACGCCCCCCCCTCCCCCCCCCCCCCGCCCCACCTCCACTCTCTGAAAAGCAATGGGAAAAATATCCTCTGGTGAGGATTAACAAAAACCCACAAAAATAAAAAACAAAATAGCTAAGATTCTTTATTTTTCTGTTGTTGATACTGTGATGGGTTATGTTATTAATAAATACCTACATTTAGTCAGTTCAAAGACTGAGCTATTTTATATGTTGTTAAATATGATAATTATTAAAATGTATAAGGAATATTTAACCTTTTCTTTTGTTTTCTTATTTTTTTGGGGGAATATTTAATCTTAACAAAGAATATTTGAGATCTTAAATTAGATAACTTTCAAATAGAAGGACACAATGGGAAGTGTTTTAAATAGTTTGTATACATTATTAAGAAATAATAGGAAGCTGTATTCATTTTCTAGGGCTGCCATATAAAGTAACACAGACTGGGAGGTTCAAACAACAGAAATTTGTTTTCTCACATTTATGGAGGCTGGGAGTTCGAGATCAAGGTGTGCAGAAAGTTTTCTTCTGACGCCTCTCTCCTTGGCTTGTACATGGCTATCTTCACTTGGTCTTCCCTTGTGTGTCTATGTCCTAATTTCTTTTTCTTATAAGGATACCATTTATATTGGGGTAGGCCCCACCCTAATGATCTCATTTTAACTTAATTGGTTCTTTAAGACTCTATCTCCAAGTACAGTTACATTTGGAGGTACTGAGGGGTTAGGACTACAATATATACATTTTGGGAAGACAGAATTCAGCCCTAACAGTGTCTATCAATACAATAAGTTTTTGCAGCTGTATTTTAAAATTGTGCTTTCTCTGTCAATTATTAAAATAAGGCTTGTTTCTGAAATTAGGACATATGATCATTAGTAAAACATTTTAGGCTTATAATTTGGGGTTACAGTTGTCTGGGCAGCTGTTTTAGAATTTATGCCATAGTTTGTTCTAGGTTTTCAATAAAAACTCATCTCAAAAACATGAGCCTCTTTTCAGGAATTTAAAACTGCATAAAATGCTCCCTAAGGTAAGAACTGGGAAGGTAGAGGTTAAAAGGTCCAGTTTGATTGTCAATAAAAAAATTGTGATTGGAATCTTTGTTCTGGCAAATTAGAGTAACCAAAAAATTCTCCTGCTATAAACACCTAGATACGCTAGGTTAAAAACCACAAGAGCAACATAGTAAATGTCCTTGTAAAGGCATAGCTGAGAGATCTAATAATCTGGACAGCAATTTAAGCCTATGCTAAGACTACCCAGATAGTGCTGGGTCCAAGCAGAACATTGTTTTCTACTACTTCAGGGACTTGAATTTTAAAACTCATGCAGAGACAGAATTATTGGCTTTGGAGCCACCCTGGAAGCCTGAAAAGACTACATTCTAAGAAAAAGTGAATGGGACTAAAGAAAAAATCCACCAATACATATTACTGTCTGGCCCCTGTTTATAAAAGCTGCGGAGGGGGGTGGTAGTGGTGAAGGCAGACTTCGACCAACTGTCTTCCCCCCAGGCAAGCCAAATGTCTTTCTTGAGCAACTGCAACCAGGAGTCTGTATCTCAGGTAAGGTTGGTGTTTGACATTACCCACTTGTTCTGGGAATTCCCAGGGCAAGATATTAGCATAAGAACTATCCCTAAGTGTGTGATATCCTGGGCAAGTTACTTAATCTTTTGGATTGATCCTTACTTCTTCTAATGCAGTGGTTCTCAACCTGTGTGTCGAGACCCCCTTGGCGGTCGAACAACCCTTTCACAGGGGTCGCCTAAGACCATCCTGCATATCAGATGTTTACATTACGATTTGTAACAGTAGCAACATTACAGTTATGAAGTAGCAACGAAAATAATTTTATGGTTGGGTTACAACATGAGGAACTGTATTTAAAGGGCCAGAAGGTTGAGAATCACTGATTTAAGTTAAGGAAGAGAATTCTTTGACAAATGTTTTAAATATGTTTTCTTTGACTGGAACTTAATCTTTTTTTAAAAAATTTTTTTTTATTGATTTGAGAGAGGAAGGAAGAGGGAGAGATAGATAGAAACATCAATGATGAGAGATAATCACGGATAGGCTGCCTCCTGTATGCCCCACACTGGGGATAGAGCCCACAACCCGGGTATGTTCCCTGACTGGGAATCGAACCAGTGACATCCTGGTTCATAGGCCGACGCTCAACCACTGACCATGCTGGCTGGGCTGAAACTTAGTCTTTTGATTTAATTTTTAGTTGTGTTTTTTCCCTTTCTTTTTTCATACCAAAGTTACATTACTACTTAGATGAATTGATTAACTTTTCCCTTTATGGCTTCTGGACTTTATAATTTTTCAGAAATATATATATATATATATATGTGTAAAAGCCTAAGTGACCATTACGACCAGATGACCAGATGACTGGATGGTAGCGATGATGCACACTGACCACCAGGGGGCAGATGCTCAATGCAGGAGCTGCCCCCTGGTGGTCAGTGTGCTCCCACAGCCAACCTCCTACAGTCCCTTCCCTGAGCAGGCCAGCACTGATCGGCTATGATTGCCGGCCAGGCCGAGGGACCCCACCTGTGCATGAATTCATGCACCGGGCCTCTAGTAGAGATATAATAGCTTTATCTTTCTTGTATTAGTATGAAACTAACTCACATTTTTAGATACTTTATGATTTATTTTTACATTAAACTTTTGATCTACCTGGGATTGATTTGGTTTAAGGAGTGAGATGGAACCCCAGTTTTGTTCTTTTTTTAAAAAAAAATATATTTTATTGATTTTTTACAGAGAGGAAGGGAGAGAGATAGAGAGTTAGAAACATCGATGAGAGAGAAACATCGATCAGCTGCCTCCTGCACATCTCCTACTGGGGATGTGCCCGCAACCCAGGTACATGCCCTTGACCGGAATCAAACCTGGGACCCCTCAGTCCGCAGGCCGACGCTCTATCCACTGAGCCAAACCGGCTTCGGCCAGTTTTGTTCTTATCTCCGTAGGCACTGACTAGTTGTGCCATCACTACTTATTTACTAATCTCTCTTTCCTCCAGTGATTTGAAATCTCACCTTTGCACTTTTACAATATACTAAATTCCCTTGTGCATTAGAGTCTGATTTCTGATTTTTCTTTGGTTCCATTAATTTCTTCTTTTATATCAAACTGCTTTATTGACTGAAGGTTCCAAATATGCTTTGATATCAGATAAATGTAGAAGTGGACATGCTGTGGGTGGGGTAGACAGAAATCTTGTTGACAGGTGACATTTAAGCTGTCATTTGAAGAATGAGAAGTAACCCACTTCATGGAGATGAAGGCAGGAACATCCCAGGTAGAGGGAGCTACATATCCAAAGGTTGGGAGGCAGAAGACAGCTTGATGTTATTTGAAGGAACTAAGAAAACACGGGAGAGAAGGAAGTGAGATGGAGTTGGAACAATAGGCCAGATTTTGCTGGAAGAGCTTGGTTTCATGTTAAGCTCAAAGGAAAACAGTAGAGAGGTGACAGCTCCAATTTCCTGGACTATAGCATCATCCATCACTCTGACTGTTTTGTGCAGAATGGTGGGCAGAGAGCAAAGGTTGCCAAGAAGAAGCTAGCTAGTAGGTTGCTGCAGTGTTCCAGGCCAGAGGTGGTCGTGGACAAGCTATAGCGTGGGCAGTACGGTTGGGGAGAAATGGACAAATTTGAGACACATTCTGGAAATAGAATTGATAAGATTTGTTGATAGCTTGGATGTAAGATGAGTAATAGGAAGGATTCATGGCTGAATCCCAGGGACCTTCTTTTCATTTTGTACCTTCCTGGGCCATTTAAGTTTACTCACCTTATGAATGTACATATTTTTAAATGAAAAAATGGCAATGGTTGGGGGACAGTTAAGGAACGTTAAAATATATATTCTGTCATATTTACAACATAGTCTCAGCAAGTGGTTCCATTTGCTGAGATGGGGAAGACTTAGAGGAGAAATAGGTTTAGAAGTGAAGGGGAGTGGGCTGGGATTATATCAAGAGTGTAGGAGTGCGGGGCTGAGATGTTAAGTTTGAGACGTTGGTAAATCCAAAAGCAGGTAGCACGTGGGCAGCTTGATACAAGCAAGCATCTGGGGCCAGAAGGAGAGCTGCAGATGGAGACACACCCACATACGCATGCTACTTAGAGTCATGGGACTGGATGAGATGATGGAGGGGGAAGAGAAGAAAAGAGAGCCCAGGACCGAGTTGCAAGGAACACCAGCTTTTAGAGATGGGTGGTGAAATGGCCAGCAAGAGATTAGGGAGCAGGCAGTGTATGCGGGAAGAAAGGGGAGGGCGAGACATCAGAAACCCACCTCCTAACCCTTCTGTGGTTCCACTGCACTGAGAGTGAAGTCTTTTACCTTGTCTGAGGCCCTGCCTTTTCTGGCCAGTGTTTACCGCCCCCCTCCAACCCCATTAGCCCTAGCTACTCCCATCTTTTGGGCCTTCATAATGGTACTTTTGCCTCTCTGCTTGGAAGACTCAGCCCCAGATTCCTTATCCCATTCTCAGTGGGACTCCTGTTCTGCTCAAGTTTTACTTCCTCCTCATCCAAGTAGCTTCCCTTGTTATAGTCTGCCCCAGCATCTTATTATTCTTATTTATATGGGATCGTTTTTTAACATTCCTTTTTGTACAGGTGTCTAGCAAACAGTAGGCATGCAATAAACATTTGATTCATGAATGAATAAGCCCTTTTAATCTTCACCTTGAAGTGAGTTTTAAATTCCTTCACCCACATTTAAATTTTTTTTAAAATATATTTTATTGATTTTTTACAGAAAGGAAGGGAGAGGGATAGAGAGTCAGAAACATCGATGAGTGAGAAACATCGATCAGCCGCCTCCTGCACATCTCCTACTGGGGATGTGCCCGCAACCCAGGTACATGCCCTTGACCAGAATCGAACCTGGGACCTTTCAGTCCGCAGGCCGACGCTCTATCCACTGAGCCAAACCGGTTTCGGCCACATTTAAATTTTTTTATTTTATGTTGAAGTACCGGAGTAGTGGGTTAAAATATTGTTCCAGCGGCCAGACTGAAGGGGAACTCTGCAAGACTTAGGGAAAAGAGCACGCCCCACCTCCCTTCCCCAGTTGCTGGTGAACTCCAAGGCTGTTTAAGGAAGGCCCCAGCAGAGGGCAGCAAAGGGCTGCACAGGACAGATTGGGCGTGTGTGGTGGCAGAGGAGGGAGATGAAGGGAGAGGCTGGGCAGCAAGCAGGCCTGGCAGCTAGAACCAGCACTAGACTAGAGTTTGGGGAGAAGGCGACCTTCTGTCCCAGCTGTGGGCAAACTACGGCCCGCGGGCCGGATCCGGCCCGTTTGAAATGAATAAAACTATTGAAAAAAAAGACCGTACCCTTTTATGTAATGATGTTTACTTTGAATTTATATTAGTTCACACAAACACTCCATCCATGCTTTTGTTCCGGCCCTCCGGTCCAGTTTAAGAACCCATTGTGGCCCTCGAGTCAAAAAGTTTGCCCACCCCTGGTTCTAGTCCTTTGTAGGAGTCTGAAATGCCTTGATGGGAAGGTGTGAGGTCACCTTTCTGTTCGTGTTTAGATTGTGCTGATTCTTATCACACAGAGTATAATGAATCTGTTTTACTGTGAGTCTCTTGTTGGAAAGGGGTAAAAGAATCTCCCGGAACAGTGATGGGGAGAAGGGAAGGCCGAGGCGAAATGGCGAGTACAGATGGGAATTTTTGGTCTTGGCGACAAGGGACAAGTCTCTTGGAGACTATTCTGCAAAACGGGGAATAAGGTGGTGGTTGGTCAGTTAAAGTCAAACAGGAGCTGGGGAGGAGGCTCAAAGGCAAGATAGCATTTTGGGGAAAATAGGAGGTTATGATTGGTTCAGCGACATACATTGTCAAACATACATTTGTATGTTTCTTACACTCTGCATTGGTATAATTTCTGTTCTCCTTTTGCTAGTCAGGTTGCTTTAAAAATTTCCAACCTATCATATGTGCTTAAGGGAAAGGAGATTTTTGTACATACTTTAGCTAAGGGCCCAACCGCCACGGGCTCTGGGAGAAGGAGGTTGGTCATTGTCCACTTGCTCTGGCCTGGCCAACTGGAAGTGAACCATCAGCCTATACCTTGTATCTGGGATGTAACAAGGGGTCTACTGAGTTTGTCCCAATCTGCTCACCATTCCCATTCCTGCTATTTCATGGGAAGAACAACAGAATTGTTAGAAGAGACCCAAGAAGCATGTCTAGGGATAACCAAAGACCCCAGAGAGCACAGAACCTGTTGGTACTTTCAAATATCTCTTGCAACTGAATCCTGGGTCTTGGAAAATATGGGAGGTATTGGGAAAGAAACTCTGGCTACAGGAGCCAGGCTGGAGGATGGAATTCACAGTTCTTGGACTCTAGCACCTGAATAAGGGCACACGTGGAAAATAAGCCAGCCCAGAACTTGACTTGATCTGACCAAGAGGCCTGAGCATGGAGCAGAATGGAGAAACTGTCCAGTCAAAACTGCACAACAGTCAGGATTCATAACAGAACTCCTGGCTCTGGGCTACCTGCCTGAAATGCCAGCTGTTGTTGACTTGGGTGTCCCTGCCCTCATGTTGAACACTTGAAATGCATCACTAACTTACTTTAGATCCATGCCGTTGAAGGTCATGAGAGGCCTTTAACAGCTCTAGGCAGAACAGGCATTCCTCATTTCTCTTCTGATTCCAGACCCTGACTTCCTACCAGATAGCACCTCAATGGACCTAGCAGATGTGCCCAGACACTTCCTGAGTGTCTCTCTGCCGCTATCAGCCGGCCACCATTACTTCCCCAAGGGTCTTGGATCTCAGATATGAGCTTACAGGCTCACCAGATGGGACCACAGCCAGCCTTCAAGAAGTAATGGCAGGGGACTTGCTTCCCTTCTGAGTTCCGCTCACCCACCTTTCCACCACTCCTGGATTTTGTCAAGTGTGCATACCTACCTTTGGTGGGACATGGATGAGCATTTTAAGTGTCAATAGTTGTATACTTTAATGCACATTTTGAAAAATACATTTTACAGAAAAGGCAAAATTTTAGAATCCAATTTTAGATTAATGAGCCTATAGAACAGTGGTTCTCAACCTTCTGGCCCTTTAAATACAGTTCCTCATACTGTGACCCCAACCATAAAATTATTTTTGTTGCTACTTCATAACTGTAATGTTGCTACTGTTATGAATCATAATGTAAATATCTGATATGCAGGATGGTCTTAGGCGACCCCTGTGAAAGGGTCATTCGACCCCCAAAGGGGTCGTGACCCACAGGTTGAGAACCGCTGCTACAGAAGGAAGGGCAAATTTGTTTCATTCCATTCAGTTCTGATTGATTGGTAGTCACTCTCTGAAGTGCTGTGTTGGCAGGAATTCTGAAGGAGCATCTGGGCTCAGCAGGAAAGAGTTCCATGATCAATAGGTCAATGAATGTATGAAGGTGGGGAGTGGGGCATGGGTGCCACACGCTTACTACTTCTGGCCTCTGGTTTCTCTAGTGCTCATGGCCACTCTCTGTACGCATGTCCTGAACCCAACTTGTCAGCACAATCAGGTGGATACCTGAGCCAGAATGTAGCATACGGACTGCAACATAGCAAGCACCCACATTTATGCGTAGATCTGTCAGACTTTGTGAAGATCATCTCAACTGTCAGACTCTAGAAATACACATTCTAAACTGGGGTTCCTTTCAATCTCCCACACAGGGGAACATTATAAGTAACAGCATAATTCTTATAGCCCTTTAGGATAACAATTTAACAAACAATGTCACAAAAACCATAGAGAAATTCTAACCCTTTGCCCCAGTGATATCATCCTTGCATTGTTCTTCCAAGGAAACACTCAAGAGATGGAGGATATATTCATTCATGAATTTAATAAACTTATGAAAGATGTGAGGATTGTACAGAGGGGTTACTTATAGGGTACTCACATTACATTTTGTCAGCAACCTCTTCCCCATTCTCCCTGTCCCCTTTCAGTTCTCCACTCCAGATGGCCTCCAAGGGAGTCTCAGAGTCCCCCCCACCCAACTCCTCATTATAAAGAGTTGCCAAAACCGGTTTGGCTCCGTGGATGGAGCGTCAGCCTGCGGACTGAGGGGTCCCGGGTTCGATTCCGGTCAAGGGCATGTACCTGGGTTGCGGGCACATCCCCAGTGGGGGATGTGCAGGAGGCGGCTGATCGATGTTTCTCTCTCATCGATGTTTCTGACTCTCTGTCTCTCTCCCTTCATCTCTGTAAAAAATCAATAAAAAAATAAAATAAAGAGTAATTAAGCTCTCCATAACTCCTTCCCCAACACTACCTCACCCAAACCCCTCGGATGCTCCATTCAACACTCTTACCCTCACTCCACAGAAGGCAGTGAAAACTGGTTATTTTTTAAAAAAACACATTTTATTGATTTTTTACAGAGAGGAAGGGAGAGAGATAGAGAGTTAGAAATATCGATGAGAGAGAAACATCGATTAGCTGCCTCCTGCACATCTCCTACTGGGGATGTGCCTGCAACCCAGGTACATGCCCTTGACCGGAATCGAACCCGGGACCTTTCAGTCCGCAGGCCGACGCTCTATCCACTGAGCCAAACCGGTTTTGGCGAAAACTGGTTATTCTTAACATAGTTTTTTTTCTTCCTCTCACATATACAATAGAATAGTAGACAGCTATTGGATTTAAAAATGTGTTAGCTCTGTTAGTACTGACATGCAAAATATGTCAATGATCTATCATCTACTGAGAAAAAAACACAAGTTGCAAGGCAACGTGTAACACGTGATACCTACATATCATGAGGTTTGGCACGTTACATGTCAAACTGTTATGGTAGTTACATGTGGGAAGGAATTGGGGTTGGTGGTAGGCTATGAAGGAGAACATTTGTTCTTTTACTTCATATAACTGAGTTGTTTGAACTTTGTTTATTTTACAGTGAAAATGTATTGATTGTGTAAGTAAGAAAAAAAATAGGTGTAGGATTCCAGCATGGGGAAAGCAGGCCAAGAATCACCAAAGCTCTGCCTTCTTGGAGAAGCAAATTTTTACCCTCAGCTGGTTTGCTTGAGGCCAGCTACTCATTTATCCCAAATGCCTCAGGAAGCTGGGAAGAGAACATTCTCTACTGGGGGCGAGGACACAGTAGGAGAGGAACCTCTGAGAGGAGGTAGCATTTGATTTGGGCCTTGGAATATGAGTAGGAATGTGTTAGATAAAGTGAACTGATGGTCAGCATCCATTCTAACCTCCCTCTAGTGTGCCTTTCTCTACTGCAGAAGCTGATAAGATAAAACTACATTTCCCAGACTCCCTTGCAGGCAATGCTCTGGCTAGGATTTAGGTTCTACCAGTAAGATGCACAAAAGTAAGATTTGGAGGGCAGAAGTCAGGCGTGAGTCAAGTTCCCATCCCTTCTGCTGTCTCTGCTGACAAGTCTGCCATGGAGGTGTCTGCTTTTTCTGCAGCACAGGTGGGCATGGCCCCAGCGTTCAGACACTGGCTCACGGGTGTCCAGAGAAAAAGTGGGACATCCTTTTGCCAGTGAGGTTGTGACTGGAATGGCGTGCAAATTGGTGAGTGGCTCCCTGAGAGCCGAAAAGATGCAGTCCTCCTAGCACCTCTTCTAGAATTGGGGAAGGCAGACTCAGAGCACACGAACACCTTTCCTCAAACTCCCTCATGTGTCTACTCCTCAACACTCTTCTGTCCTTAACCGAGTGGGCACCCACTTTCACAAGCACTCAAAGATGATCTTACTTTGGAAAATGCCAGGATCTTGGAGTCTTAGCTGCAACTGAGAACAAAGCAGTTTCATTTTAACAACCAATTATTCCAAGTTAAAAACCATAAAATGGCAACAAAAAATTAATCTTTTGCTCTCCAGTCTTCTCCTGTCTCCCTCACTGAACCCATCCACACTCCGCAGGCAAAGCTGTCAGCCAAACGGAGGTGCCACTGGATTCATTTAAGAGATAAATATGGGAACTTAAGAAAGCTTATAAACTCAGCAGTTGTCAAGAACCAAGCTTTGCTTCGCTGGTGTTTGCCCAGGCTTTCTGGGCTAAGATGTGAAGGTTAGGACAGAGCTCATCCCCCACCAGCCCTGGGCGATGGAGACACTGAACCCTGATGGGGTTTTATTACCCTTGTTTTCTATCACTAATGCATCAACATCACATGCCAGCCTCTGTGGGGCTCTCACTCTCCCAGCACCCCCTGCACACACACACCGCCCCAGGCACTCTTTGGAGACTGACATCCCCACACTCACTTGATAAATATTTATAGCTTAAAAGACGACAGGCTGAAAAGCACACAACAGCCGCGGATCCCACCCACAGTGGGACCTGCCTGGTGTCAGCTTGTCTTGTAAATCTTTCCGAGGGAGGGCAAGGCGTCCTGGGGGAGAGGCTATAAACATGCACTGCTTGGCTGAGCTCCTAATGGACAGAATCTTGAAAGCAGAAAGCTGATCTAGGTTTCCTGCCCAGCCCATGAGCCTTCACTTTCCATGGTGCACACCCTCTCTGGAAGACAAGCATGAGGATGACATGGATTTGACTTTTGAAAGATGGTTCTTTTTTGAATAGCAATAAAAAAACCAAACCCACAGTATCCAGATGTTCCAAAATAAGACCTCCTTTTGCATCTCCTAAATATTTTCCAGGTCTTGGACCCCTAGCAGAGTATGATTAAAGCTTTGGGTACTCTCCCCAGAAAAATGCACACAGGCACAAACACAAACACTCTGGACGTAATAACTTCAGGGTTAAAGATTAATTAGACCCAGCCCTTTGCCTTCCAGAAGCTAACAGTCTTACAGAGAAGGTAAAGAAACAAGTAAAAATGCATATAAATATAAGTGAGAAAACGCCAGAACTCTGAAGGATTGTAGTGCCTAAGTATTTTGAGAGTTTGTGGGGAAGAGAGAATGAGAGTTGTAAGGTAAAGAGCCAACAGATGTGAAGTCCAAAATGCTATTCACGTGTGCTACGATGTCTGCTGAGGGCCTTGGCTCCCTCATATCCAAGGTGGCCCATGGACTCGGGAGTGTGTCATCGTCTCCTCTGTTGGTTCACTGTGGGGACCTTGGTTTCCTAGCCCTTCCACCTCTCAAATTCCTGGCTTCCTCACACACCACTTCCGTCCTCATACTGTGTCTTCCCCAACATGAAATTCAGTCACACCTCTGGTTTCCACAACCACAACAACAATCAATCAGACCAAGCATTTATACAGGTTTTATAAAGTATGGGAGACGGGCCCTGGAAAAGGGTCATGCCATACACTGAGTTCTGCCTTCTCTTCACACTTTTGCTTCTCCTCCCTCCCCCACCCCTTTAAGTTCCTGATCTTTAGTGTCAGCTGATACCTAGGCCCGGGGTGAGGATGAGGTGAGGATTGGTGGGGGAGGGGGACTACCCTCTCTTTAAGCACTTGTCAAGGCATCCTACACACACACACACACACACACACACACACACACACACACACACACAGTGCTTTATCTAAGAGGAATTCGGCAGTAAAGGTCTCTCTATCCCACCTGTATTGGTGTTGAAGAGAACAAACTCTACTCTGGTTAGATTAAGCAAGAAAGAAGTTACGACATGATATTAAGTGTCTTACAAAACTACTTGGAGGGATTTAGAAAAGAGCTTTCAGGAAAGCTTCCCAAAGAAGATCTGGGCCACCAAGGAAGCTGCTCACTCCAGTACCAGCACTGCTCCTGCCACAAGGCCACCTGCTAAATGAATGACACCGGCCTCCCAACATCCATGAGACTAGTGACAGGACACCAGGATGTCTCCTCATGCCACCAGAGAAAGCTCAGTCAGTTGTTCAACTGCACTGCCCACAGAAACAGCAGGAGCAGCAGAAGTATGGCTTCCACCCAGATCTCCCACAAGTACATCTCATGGTTGGTCCTTCCTCATCTCTGGATCCCTGATTGCATGGGAGTCTGGAAAATGAAGTTTTTAGCTTTCCAGCCTTTGCAGTACTAGATAGTCCACTGCAAGGTAGATGGAATGAAGGTGAGTGCCAATCTAGTGTGTATACACCACACCATATTATTTTGAATGAGGGAAGAGAGGAAGGAGGTTGAGTGGAGAAAAGAGCTTTTATTAGGCATCTATTATACACTAGGTAATTTATATCCATTACTTATTTAATTCCTACAACACACTCTCCCACACTTACTAGGTTATTCATGGATGGTTCTTCAGAGACGGCACTACATCTATTTGCTAGCTTCAGCTACTCTACCTCTCAGGGATATTTTATTCTTCAAATGCTGGACATGGGATCGAGTTGTTTTACTTTTGCTTCCTTCACACTATCTGGGATTTTTGCACCTCTACTGATTATCTGCAATACAGAGAGGCTTGATTAAGCCTTTGGCCTATTTCTCAAACAGGGTGACAAGCTGCTCCTTGTAACCTAGCTGTCATCTGAGGCCTTCTTAGTATTTGATCTCTGGAAAAGAATGCTCTTAACCCCAAATTCCGAAGTCTGGGCAAGTCCAAAACACTCCCCACTGCAATTTCTCCTGGTGCTTCTGCTTCTAGGCTGTAGCAACTGTGTGAGCCATCCCGATTCGAATGTCAACCTGAATGCACAATTCAGCCTTCACTGGTGTGCATGAGAGATACTCACAGTGAGTATTTGTGAACCTAGCAGAGGGAGAGGGCTCACATCATGCACCCCAAAGCCTTCCTATTTCTGTCACATCTTCCTCCAGAGTATCCACAAGTTTCCTTTCTCCTTCACTGTGCAGAGCAGTCCCCCATCTGATACCTCTTTTCTAGCTAACATTGAGATCTTTAAAGCTCTGCTTTCTACCCCAACAATTCTCAGGGCGTTTTTTTTTTTTTTTTTTTTTTTAAATAAAAGCAGTTCTCTCCCTAGAAGGATTTCTCGTGGCAGCTCTTGTTATAGTAAAAAATTTTCTGTCTGATTTCACATTTTGTCACACACAGAGTTGGGGGTTTTAAGAAGTTCCCTCTAGTAATTAGAATGTTTTTGATGCAATTTAATAGGAACCCAATTCAAAGTGTCCTAAACAATAAATATAATCATTATCTCACAAAATTAGAAGCCCAGAGACAGGTTGGCTCCAACCTTCAGGGTCCTCGCTCTGCCTCCTAGTTCTCTTTCAGGCTTGGCCTCAGACCTGTAGCAAAAAGGCTGCTGCAGTTCAGGCATCATAGCCAGACCACACAATGTGCAGAACAAGAAGGGATGGTCTCTTCTTATATCTCTTCCTTTGTAGGGAGGAGACCTTTCCCAGAACCCCTTCAGCAGAAGTTGCCTTCCCATCTCCTTGGCCAGGTTTGGTCATGTGCCTAAGCCCATAGCTAGAAAGGAGAATGGGATCTGTGATTGGCTTAAATTAACCAGGAACCATCCCTGGTGATGGGTGGTGGTGAGCGGCCACGGAAGCATGAGGCTTCATGGCAGAAGATGGACACCTGTATGGGAAGGATGCCTCTTCAACACTCCTGTGGCTCTGTCTCCCAGCTCAGTACTGTGGATGGTTGTGCTAGCTCCTCCTCCAGCCTCAGTCTATTCCTGCAGCTGCCAGCCAGAGAGGGCACCAGCCAGCACTGAACATTTCTGTCTTAAAGTTTTCCTCTCCACTTCTGCACCAAGGACACGCTATCTCCTTCCTGGAACAAATCAGTCTCATGTTTTGAGGAATTAGTGTTCTCATTTTGTTTCTCTGTTTAAAATATACTAGCAATCATTTGCAAAGTAATTGCATAAACTATTTTTTGAGATGGACTATTTTTTTGAGAGAAGTTATAGGTATTTGGGGGATTCCAAAACTTCCATTTCATGTAAGCTAGTTAGGAGGAAGCAGAAAAGATGCATATTTATTGAATCAATAAGTAAATGAATATTAAGCTATGGAGCGTAAGCTGTGTCTTTGGGTCCCTGCTCTGGCCAGAGGCAATTCTCTGCAGCATGTGCCATGTTCCCTAAGGACTCTGGTGGGTTTTCAGACTTCTGGAAGAGTAAAACCCTCCCCTCCTGCTCTCCTCTACTGAACTACAGATCTGCATCCTCTTCCTTCCTGGTAAGTCCTTTTGACTGTAGCTCCTGAGATCCTATCCTGTTTTCCTCTGCGCTCTCTGGTGTTTAGAGGCTTGGTTGCAAGCTGGTATTAAGTCTGGTTCTGCACTTTGGTGAGCTTTACTTCTTCACTTCTTGTAGTTGGAACTGTCTTATTTATTAGCATCTTTTCTTAAAGGCTTTCTGGTTCACATCACATATTTAGCTCACTAGAATCCCTATCCCAACTCCTACACCCACATTTAAAGCACAAATGGGTTCCCATGGGCCATGGGATGACAGCTTACACGCAGAGCCAAGGTGGCTGCTACAGCCATGCACCTTCAAGGGGGTACCCTCTTTGCTTAGGCCCTTGCTGTTCTTGGGGAACCCATCACCCATGTGCCCCCCCCCCCCCCGTCCCAGGGTTATGCCTTGCAGTTTTCCATTCCCAGGATGCTTTTACCATTCAGGAAAAAAGGGCATTGTTCTCACCCAGGAAAGACAAGGAAGTTCCCTAGCACCCCCTCAAAACTAGCTTTTGGAGAATCCCAAACAGGCCGTGATGCTTTAAGATGTCTTTTGCTTTTGATCCAGATGAAGAAAGGAAGATCACAAAGGAAAGCCCAGATCCAAAGTGAATTCTTTTGTCTAGTAGATGGTTTATTTTAAATGTGAAAGTTCAAGGTTACAAAAACAAATGGATTGAATGGGCCATTTGTGAATTCTGAAGCGTAGACATTTCTCCATGCTTGGAGGATGTGCTCAGATATTTGTGCACTTTTTGTCACTGTTGAATTAAAAGAGTTACTGAGGTTGTGGAGCATTGCACCCAGAATGATGTGAAAAATAAATAAATGATGATACAAGGCCCAGAATCCCAAGGAGGTAAAGGAGAGGAAATATGGTTGGTGTTATCCTCATGTGGCCCCGGGACACCTGGTTGAAAAACCTCTTTCCGACATACCAAACCGTAAGTTGGATGAAGTTATTGATTGGATGGAATAAATTGGGCAGGTCAACTGTTGTCAAGAAGACTGACCTACAGCAGTGTCCTTCCTGCTTTCCCCCCCTTCATCCTTACTTACCTAATTTTGTTAAGACCTCTCTTTATGAACTTGACTTTAGATTGCATTGGCTTGATCTGGCAGCTTTGAGAAAGAGATGCCCTGTGGGGAAAAAATAGAATTCTTCTTTAGTAACTGGGTTGAAAGAAAGAGCGTGCATTTTGGGGTGTTCAGGTCCAGCTCTTTCATAGAGCAGCTGCATGCTCTTATATAAGGTATTTCATGTCTCTAAGTTTCATTCTCTTAGTTGGAAAATGCAGACCAAACATTTTTTGAAAATATGTTCTGAGAATGAGTGATGTATACAAGTTGCTGTGTATGGCACCTAGTGCAAAGTAAGTAAAACATGATATAATGTATGAAAATAATCACTCTGCCTTCTTTGTGGGGGCAGGAGAGAAGTTAGGAGGCGATTGCATGGATAACATGGCAAGAAATTATGGTAGCCTAGACCAGGGTAGGAGTGCTAAAAGTAATAAGAAACAGACCAATTCTGGTCATATTTTGAAGATAGAGCAACAGAATTTTCTGATGGATTCCCTATGGGGTATGTGGGGAGCGAGAGGGGAATCGTGAATAACTCATATTTTATGCTTGGGCAGCTTAAAAGATGGACTTGTCAGTTACTGAGACAGAGAGGACTGAGGGAAGAGTAGGTATTGGGGAAGTTGGAGCTGTCTATGAGACACTAAAGAGGAGGGGTTGAGTAGGCAGTTGGATATATGACTTTGGAGTTTGGGGAGAGGCCCAGACTGGACATAAACATTTGAGAGTCTTTAGAATATAGATGATACTTAAAATCATGAGCTCAGATCAGATTCTCTTGGGAGTGAGTGAGGATAGAAAGAATCTAGGTCTGAGAACTAAGCCCCGGAGCAGCCCAGTGCTACACATCAGGGAGATGAGGAGGAACAAATGCATCCCCCACCTCCTCTTCTCCCTCCCTCCTTTTCTCTCCCCTCGGCTTCCTTCTTCTTTTATCATTATGAAAGGGGACTGTTCTATTTAATTCAGTTAGCCTTCACTTGAACAAAGTTGCTTACAACACTTTTTTGGGTTTGCTTTTAAAAAGTGATATATGCTCTTTGAAACTTCAAAGTCTTTTAAGAAAAACCCCCCAAAAGAAACAAAAACACCCAACTCCAAGCTGTAGAAGAGGCCTCGTGGTGCAGGCATTGAACCAGCAAGTCCAGTGCATCTGGAGATCAAGTTCCTCTCAGGATTAGTGAAATCGAGCTTTTGTTAGCATTAATTTAATAGTGGAATGTCAACTTAAAAACCTCAAAAATCCTTTTCTGTTTTGCATCTCTTTCCCTTTTTCATCCAAAAGAAAAACTATGTGAAGCCAGAAGGGAGAATCTGAGAAAGGTTTGACTCTTCCTTTGGTGAGATAAACAATCTGCTGTTTCATGGCACCAACACAGAAATCATGTGTTTGAAGAACAGGCTGAGATGACAGTATTACTCAGGATAGTTTAGGGAGGCAAGGTAGGAATAGCTCAATTCCTGTGATAAAGATCTTGGTGTCTCAGTGGACCATGGGTTTTCTATGAGCCAAGTAAATGACATGGTTGTTACAAGAACCATCACAATTGTAGGTTGAATTCAAAGAGATCCAGTATTCTGGCCATAGGAAGTCAGAATTCCCTGAATAAAGAGACTTCTGGCCCTAACTGGTTTGGCACAGTGGATAGAGAGTCGGCCTGCAGACTGAAGGGTCCCAGGTTCGGTTCCGGTCAAGGGCATGTACCTTGGTTGTAGGCACATACCAAGTAGGGAGTGTGCAGGAGGCAGCTGATAGATGTTTCTCCCTCATCGATGTTTCTAACTCGCTATCCCTCTCCCTTCCTCTCTGTAAAAAATCAATAAAAAATATATTTTTTAAAAAAGAGACTTCTGGTTGGATGATACCAGCATCTGAGGTTGCTGGCCACCATATTTATCTCATGGCTTCAGCTAGGACTATTACATCAGAGAGAGATAGTGCACCTAAGGTTGCTAGTGACTTAGGAGACCTGATTTAAACAGACAAGCTAGGACAGATGCTTTTGAAAATCTGAAACAATATAGTTGTCAGGTGATTGAGGAGAGAAGAGAGCTGGAACAGAGAGGCCATGTGAGACATAACAAGGTGAGTGTCCAGAAAAAGCATGAGAGAGAGAAGAGGAGGAGGAGGAAAAAGCAGATGCACAGAGAGGAGAGAGGCCTTTGGGAGACAGAAGGATACAGACATTAGGACAGATACAAATAGTAGGGGCTTCAGGTCCTGCCAACTCTACTTCTTTCCTGTCCTTGGATTCTGTGGGGTCAGTTATCATTGACACAAGCTCCTTTACACTTGAGCCAGCAGAGTGGGTTTCTGTTCTTTGCAACTAAACGCATCCTACAATTTCCCCATCCCGCTGGCCATTAGGTTCTGCTCATCCGTTGTCAGCCCAACCTGGAATTCCTCCTTCCTCCCTTGACTTTCCCTGTTTTACTCTGCACTCAAAGCCATGCTGAAGTTCCTATCTCTTCCATGAAGCCCTACCCAACCAGACCAGGTTCCAGAGGACTCTCTTTCCCCTGAGCTTCTACAGCTTTTCTAGCCTTCCCAGCCCACCCCATCTTCCCATGGCAGACCAAGAACATGTAAGCACGGAGTTCAGGGGAGCCCAGAAGAGGGGGAAAACTCATCCAGGCTTCTCCAAGAGCAGCACTGCTTTCTCTGAAATCCTCCTCTGACCTCCATCTCCTTATGAGACTTCCAAGGTCACCCTGGTATCACAGCCCATCCTTCCCTGCATCCTTCTACCCTCTTCCTACACACTCATGTCAGCACATGGTTGCCGAGTAATGAAAAATTGAGCTTCACTGCCACTACATCCAAGACCTACCTGACCAAACCCCATAGCTAACCTCTGCAAATTGGCTTTTGATCCCATCAGTCTATTTAAACAGCTCTCTCAAAGGTCCAATAGCTTGTTCACCATATTCACTTGTAATTTAAAGCTTTTCTAGAGACCCATCTTTCTAAAATCTATTCCAACAGTCTGGACCTCACTCAAACAACAATCCTTGCAATCCTGTTATTTCTAACAGTCTTCTGGGTATCCCAATAGCATCTCAAACTGAACTCATATCTTCCTTTACCAATGGATTGCTGCTCCTGGCTTTCTAAGGCATTCACATTCTCTGTACTTGCCCAGGGATCAAAAGTTTGGAATCTCCCAATCTCTCATGTCCACTCCCCACATGCAGTTTGGTCACAAGTTCCTGCCCACCCTCATTACTGCTGTTACCACTTCTCTGCAGAGCTCCAACTGCCCATGTGTCAACCTCCACTGGGATGTTTCATAGTCATCTAAAACTTAACATGTCCAAAGTGGAATTCTTGAGCCTATTATCCTGTCCCCTCAGCTCACTTTTACCTCCATAAATGACTTCATTATAAGCCCAGTTGCTCAACCTGGCCATCCTTGACATGTTTCCTATCTTGAGGGCCACATTTCTATGGGGTGTTTCAGGAGCACTCAGAATTGCTAATCCCTATGTCTATAAAAAAAATCTACTCAATATTCATTTATAGTTTGTTTATTCCTTTAGCCTAACGGCATTTAGTCCAAGTGCTGCATACAAAAACTATTTGAGCTCATTTCTTTTCAGCCCCTTCTGTCCATAGACTTTCAATTGGACCCTCTATATTTGCTCCATCTCTCATTTCTGTCCCTGTCACACCTGGCTTTTTAAGTGAAGGGCCTCTCTGGGGCACCAGAGCCCCCTTCTCTGTGGGTTGTCTAGGGCTAGGCTGGGGCCTCCTCCTCCTGGCTCCATTAGGCATCATGCCTCTATCCTCTTGCCTGTTCCAGAAATGTGTTCACTCATGTCTGCCTCCTCCAGGTCTTTATGGCTAAGGGTTCCTTCGTTCTGAAGGAGCCCTTTGTTATCATTTTAATGGGATCCTGGGAGGGAAAGGAGATACTTAGGCTCCCAGTCTGCTGTCTTGAACCTGATTCCCAAGGACTCCAGAATCAGAAAGATGTGGGTTTACAAACTGAGACAATGGTCAGCTTCTTGACTTCTCCAACTCTCAGATTCCTCATCTAAGAAATGGGGTGAGAACCCTACATCACATGAATTTGAGGAGAACTGAACTAGATCTTATATATAAGATGGCAGACACAGTGTTTGGCACCATGTTCAGTAAATGACACCTGTTATTGTCACCTGGATGCAATTTCTGCTGATTTGGCCTGATTTGTCTTCAGGGCCTACTAAAGGGGCATCGCAGAGCCCTTAAGCATAAATCGGGCAGGGAGCAGGCATCTCAGCATCAGCCCTGAGCTGAGAATGCTCCTTTGCAGGATGCTACGTCTCCTGGCTTGGCTTCTCTTGGTCCCAGGATGTGCTTTTGGCCTGGGACTTGTACATTTCTCCCTTGGCCTTGAGTCAAATGGCCTGTGGTGCCTCCAACACCCACTGCTTTTATGCTGAGGACACATGATTGTCTCTGATGGGCCTGAGTGATGAGCTGATGATTTGGGTAGAGTGAGGCCAAATCCCTGTGTGGCTCCAGGGATGGGGATAAATATAGCTCAAGTAATTGCTTATGCTCTTTTAAGGACTAGAAGTCAGCTTCAGGCAAGCTGGGAAGCTCCATGACCGGGACAGCAAGGGACACGGTTCCTTTTTTTTAGAGCTGTGGTCAGAACCCCTTGTGCACTGCTGGATTCTGGACCTCTGTGATGCAATTTCCACTGAACAAAGGGGCACCCTTCACTAGTCTACACTCCATGAGGGCAGGGATGTGTCTGAGGTGTCTCCACCACATAAGGGAAAAGAGCTTTAGGGCCAAACAACCTAAGTTCACATTTACTGGCTATGGAACATTAGTTGTTTCATTTCTAAGTCTCCAACACAATGTCCGGCCCACTACAGGGGCTCAGTAAACATTCTAAATGGATAAATGAGCAGTGAGGGAGCTAGATTTTAAAAATAATTTTAGAATAAGATCTGTAGCCTAGTTAACAGTAATGGACCAATGCTAACTTCCAGGTTTTGATACTGTACAACAGCCATATAAGATGTCCCCGCTTGGGAGAAGCTGGGTGAAGGGTACATGGGACTATTTTTACAACTTCCCATGTGCCTGTAATTATTCCAAAATAAAAAGTACAAAAAACAAGTAACCTTTAGTCAGGCTCACACCAGTCCTCTGTGACATTTGGAGGAAGCAGTGCTGAAAGATGAATTAATGAAATCCCTGTCCACAACAGTGTTCTGTTTCATTATTTATCTTTGAACTTAAACGCATGATTTATTCTTATTATTCAAAACTTTAGATGTATAAATAGACACTGTATACTCTTTTCCTCCACTAGAGTGCCTCCCCATGGGCAACTAGTGTTGTTATTTGTTTCTTGTGCTAATTTTAGTGAAACTGTGTGCACATACATATATCCACTTTTGAGTGTGTATGTGTAAATATAATTATGTGTATATTTATATACTATTGGGTTATCTTACTTTTTCAACTTAACCATATAGCTTCGAGGGTTTTCCTATCAGTACACAAAGAGCTTCCTTAGCCTTTGTTATGGTTATGCCCCATCATCTTTTATGGCTCCCAATTGGTGGACATTTATGTTGTTCCCAATGTTTTGGCTTTTATGATAAAGCTGCAATGAATAATCTTGTTCACTTGTCATTTCCCAAGTGTGGGAGTGTGTTTGTAGAATAAATTCTTAGAAGTGGAACTGGGTCAAAGGATATCAGCCTTGCAATCTTGATGATGCTAAATTGCTTTCTATAGAGCTGGTTCCATTCCACACTCCCGCCAATGATGTGTTTCATGAAATGCTTGTGTTAATAGAGTGATTTCAAAAGTTATTTGGTGACCTATTTGTGAGTCTGGTGTAAGCTATGGGCCTATCCACAAGAAAAAACACAAATCACTTAGTGTTTTGAAGACAGTTTTAGTTGGCCCAGAGACCCCTGAAGGCTATCCGTGAACCCTAGTTTGTAGAAACCCTGGCTGAATGGGAGGATGTATGGTACAGGACCCTTTGGCCTCTTGAGTGTGGCTCTTCCACCACGTGCGGGTGCGCACATACAGTGCGATTGAAACTTTGTGGCCCATGCGCAGAAGTCGGTATTTTGTGGAAGAGCCACACTCAAGGGGCCAAAGAGCCTCATGTGGCTCACGAGACGCAGTTTGCCGACCACTGGTACTGGGGAAAGAGCTTTAGGGCCAAACAGCCCAAGTTCACACTTACGGGCTGTGGACCATCAGGCAAGTTATTTCAGTTCTTCAACTTTCAGTTTTATTTATTTACTAGAGACCTAGTGCACCGGATTCATGCACTGGTGGGTCCCTTGGCCTGGCCTGCACCCTCTTGCAATCCGGGACCGTTGGGGGATGTCTGAGAGCTGGTTTCGGCTCAATCCCTGCAGGTCAGGCCGAGGGACCTCTCTGGGTCCAGGGTGTGGGTGAAACAGATCCGGGGCCAACAGTGCCCCAGAAGCAACCTAACCCATGGCCAATTCCCAGAGGAATCAGGCTCCCTCCTCTACTGGTCGGAGTGTCTGGCCCCTGGTGGTCATTGCACATCATAGCTACTGAGAGAATGGTCAAACAGTCGGATGGTCGCTTAGGCTTTTATAGATTTATCTTCACCCTTACCTGAGGACTTGTTTTTATTGATTTTTTTTTCTTTTTAGAAAGAGAGAGAAGAATGGGGGGGGGGGCGGGAGAGAGAAACATCAGTTGGTTGCCTCTTGTACAAGCCTGACAGGAGACTGAACTCACAACCTAGGTATGTGTCCTGACCAGGAACCAAACCGACAACCTTTTGGTGTACAGGACGATGCTCCAACCAACTGAGTCACCAGGCCAGGGCTCAGTTTTATTTTCAATGGAGACATATAATAATTCTATTTCATAGGATACTTGTGAGGACACGTATACATACATACATGTAGAGCATCTAATATAGTGGTTTGAACAAAGCAGGTGCTCAATGTACAGTTTGTAAACACACACACACGCATGCGTGCACACACACCCTCCTTCACATTCATACAAAGTCATCATTCCATTTTGAGTTGTTTCTAGTTTTCTCTGTGGTAACTCCTGCTGGATTCAAAGATCAGTCTTTGGAGCATCACTTGCCAAGTAGAGCCGTTGGATCAATAGCATAAACATCACCCAGGGCCTGAATTAAAATGCAGATTCCTGGATCCCACTTTAGATCCATGGAATTAGCATTTTTGGGAGAGGGATCCAAGCAGCTTCACACTTGGGGATTCTAATGCACAATGAAGTTGGAGAAACAATCTGAAGAGTTCGGTAATTTCCTTCTAGACCTCTACCTGCAATATTAGTAGTACCACGGTGTGGCTTTGCCAGTGGGGGCCTACACCCAGTATATGGTCAGTGCAGACACCGGAGAAAAAGCATGATTAGTGCGCAGGACAGTCTCCTCTGGTTCCATCTGCAAAAATACTATTATTTACAGGTATCACAGACAGCATGCATGGCATTCCCATCAGGAATTTCTCTCATAGTAACCAGGGAGGAGAGAGTCCAGGATTAGATGCCTGTGGACGGGCTGGGGTGGAGGCACAGTGGGCCAGGGTTGGTAGAGAAAGCCTATCATGACTGGGGTGGACTGACCCATGGCAGGAGCCATCACCAGGAGGGCTTGAGGCCACAGGCCTTGAAGCACCAATTGAGCTCTTAGCATGACTATGAATACATTCTGGGTGACATGTGATGGCCCAGGGCTAAAGTTGCCAGATTTTGCAAATGAAAATACAGGCTGCATAGTTAAATTAGAATTTTAGATTAAAAAAACATTTTTTAGTATAAGTATGTCCCATGCAATATTTGGGACACACTTATGCTAAAAAGTTATGTGTTGTTATCTGAAATTCATATTTAAGTGGGTGTCCTGTAATTTATCTAGCAACTCTACCCAGGGATTGTCTGAGCCAGCGGTCGCCAACCGGTGGTCCGCGGACCACTGGTGGTCCGTGAAGTCCGAAAGGTTGGCGACCACTGGCTCAGACAATGGTCGCCAACTGGTCTGAGCTGCCTCTAACCTCAGAAGAAGGCTGGAGCCTGGGCTCCATGATCTTGGCTGAGTGGGCACCGCACCCAAGGGAGGTGAGGAAAGAGTAAGGGCAGGGTGTGGACTTCCAGGAGAGAGGCAGCCCTTCCTCACCGGTGTCTGGGAAGGAGCAGGAAACAAGCTTGTGCTGATGGACACCTGTGAGATGCTGGCTCCGTGCTAAGCCTTCCAATGTTATTTAATTTAATTCTCCTACAACCCTATGAGATAGGTGCAATCACTATTATTCCCATTTTAGAGGTGAGGACACTGAGGCTGCACAATGTTAAGACGACAAGGCTGTGGAACAGGGGTGCAGCGATCGAAGCCCCTGGGGCTGATGCCAGCTCTCAGATTAGCTGAATCTCCCAGGCCCTTCTCTCTGATAATCCCAAGTGTTTAAGGTGGGAGCGGCCCCCACCCGCAAGTCCCCGGGACAGGAAATGTTCCCAGTTTCTCCTGGCTTGAGGCCAGGGTCCTGTCTCGGCTCCCATGCTTGCTGAGGAGTCCAGGCTGGGAGGCAGATCTGCAGAGTTCCCTTGGTCCCCAGCTGGCCAGGACGGTGCCCAGCGGCATGACATGCCCAGAGGTTTTGCCATGTGCTGTGTGGGTGCCCATGGGAGGGGCCCAGGGCCAGTTGCTGCCTGGCAGGCCCACCCTGCCGTGAACCCTGGGCCAGTCTGGTTAGCTTCCCCTGCCCTTAGCCCCCTGAGCCAGGCCAGAGGGGGCCACAGGGGGTTCCTGGAGGAGCTCTGGGCTCTAAGTCCCAGCCCCTCGGAAGAGGCGGGCAGCTGAGGCTCCGCAGCCAGAGGCTTCTCAGCTCCGAGCTCCGGAGCCAGATGTAACATTGACCTTAAATGGTAAAAGCTCCCCAGAGTGAAGAGAGGCTGGCCAGAGGAGGAACGGGGAATAACTCAGTTTTAGGTAAGTCGCGCTATATCCAAGAATAACCTGCTCTTCAGCTGGGAAGCAGAGGGAAACTTCTCCTCCTTAAAGGTACAGGGTGCCGGGAGGGGGGCACTTGACTTTAACTTTCCAAGATTGTTGGTTTTGTTGGGTGACATTTCAGCTGACTATTTTTATGTCCTAATTTTTCAATAAGAAGGGAGTCTTGCCAGTCCTAACTTAATGGAATTGTGCTGCGTTTGCTTGTTGTTGGAGAGCACACACAGGTTAGGGTAAAAATGTGGGTTCAGATAGGAGATCCCCACCTCCAGATTTCCTGTGGGCCCCTTTGGGGCAATTGAGTGTCTCCAGATTATGTGAGCCTGCACCGCCTGCTCCCCCTTTACCAGCCCGGCTCTGTTTACTGTGTCGCTCTCTGCCCCGCAACCACCCACCTTGTGTACTGCCCCCATCCCTCTTGGTCCCTGTGCGGGCCTAGCCCTGTCTCCATCCTTCACCTGCCCTGTTTCTGTTCCTGCCTCTCCTGTCCTGTGGTTGGGTCACAGCCCGTTTTTATCTCTGTCCCTAACTCTCCTATCTTCAGCTTTGTCCCCCTGTGCCCTAACCCTGCTCCCTAGAGGGTGTGTGTGTGCCTAGTCTGTGCCCCAAGCCCTGCTCACCTCCAGATGCTCAGTGTCAATCTACACCTAGAGAGAGCGGCATGGCACTGAGGCTGGCTTTCTCCAAAGGAAAGGCCAGTGGGAGGCAGAGGGGCCGAGCTGGCCTGCTCCCTCCTGCCCAGTACCCAGGTGTCAAGCCCAGAGATGCTCTGTCATCTGAGTAAACAGTGTGAGTCTGGCACCCCTGGCTGGCACTCCTGTCTCCCAGAGCCCTGCAGCTGCTGTTGTCTTAACACTCTTCAGGCTGCTCTTTGGGGGTCTCAGTGGGAAGTAAAGCAGGCCATGGGTTTGTCTAAGCTGGGTCTCCTGCAGGAAAAAGAAGGAAGCTTCCCAGAACTGTTAGGCTGGGAGCATTAGGGAGTCAGAGCCTGTTAAGGGTTCTCTTGTCCCCACCAGAGGGCAATGACAGGCTGGTGGTACAGGTGGAGTTAACTCCCCCAACCTCACCCCAACACTTTTATGGGGAGCTAACTCAGGTTAAGTGGCTTGCCTAAGGTCAGACGGCTAAGAAAGAGCAGAGCTAGGGCTCTAACCCAAGTCTGTGTAGCTCTAACTCCAATGCTCCAGCCCCTCATCACAGATGGGAGTGAGCACTTCTGCTTTGAATATGTCTTCTGAGTTTTGACCTAATGGACAAAACAGTTGTCATCGTTATGTTTGTTTTGTCCACGGTTCAGTGGTGTGTGTGTGTGTGTGTGTGTGTGTGTGTGTGTTCACAGTTGGTGTGCCTTCCTGCGTGCTTGGTGGTAAGGAGGACAGTCCTGCGTTCCCTCTAAGATCATCTGAGAGGTGTAATCATGTGCCAGTTGCTACAACATGATCAATGATCCCCATCAACATGTTTTGGGAAGATAAAAAAAAAAGCAAGCACGCTGTTCTTACTATGCATCAAATGCTGTTCTAAGCATGTCCCCTGCAGTAGTTCAAGACTTCCACAACCCACAAAGCAGGGACCATCATTACTGCCCTCATCTTGCAGATGGGGACGTTTTAGCACAGAGACGTCACCCAGCTGGCATTTGACCCCAGGCTGCCCATCTCTGGAGGCCCTGCTCTTAAGCAGCACCCTCTGTTCATCTCTGGTTGGTAGCAGGGCAGTGGGGGGAGCACTGGCTCCTCCAGCGCTGCACCTGAGGCTTCCTATGTGCAGGGTCATGGGCTCCTTCCTTCAACTTCCTATGTGCGGGTCATGGGCTCCTTCCTTCAACTTCCTATGTGCGGGGTCATGGGCTCCTTCCTTCAACTTCCTATGTGCGGGGTCATGGGCTCCTTCCTTCAACTTCCTATGTGTGGGGTCATGGGCTCCTTCCTTCAACTTCCTATGTGCGGGGTCATGGGCTCCTTCCTTCAACTTCCTATGTGCGGGGTCATGGGCTCCTTCCTTCAACTTCCTATGTGCGGGGTCATGGGCTCCTTCCTTCAACTTCCTACGTGCGGGGTCATGGGCTCCTTCCTTCAACTTCCTATGTGTGATGTCATGGGCTCCTTCCTTCAACTTCCTATGTGTGATGTCATGGGCTTCTTTCTTCAACTTCCTACGTGTGGGGTCATGGGCGCTTTCCTTCAATGCTATGAGGCCTCTATTTTCACTTTTGTTTTACAGGGGAGGACGCAAGTACTAGGGGATGTTAAATGATTTCCCAAGGCCACCCAGACACAGAGTGGGGGATTTAGTATCTTAGATGAGGAGAGTGATGGTCATGTAATACCTTCTGCTTAAAACTAATTAGATGTGGGGGGCGGGCTTACAGTTTCAGGGTGAGGGGTTCCATGTGTCTGTGAGAGGAAGACCCATTCCGTGCATGGTGGGCTTAACTACACTTACAGTTCTCAACTTCCCAAAATGTCCCCACCCTTTCCTTTCAGTGTTGGTAATGCAGGGGATGGAGGTACCCCACATCCCCAGCAGGAATGGAGACTGAGCCCCATGAGGGCAGAGATCGTCTCATTCTGCCCTGTGCGTCCTGTACCCAGAATGATGCTTGGAGTGTACCATGCTCAGGATGTTTTTCTTTCTTATGTAGAAATAATTCTTATAAAGTGTATTCTGGTTAAACAGGGCCATACGTATGTAAGCATGAGGGTTTATAATGTATGTAAGCATGATGATCAGATTCTTCTAGTCTGGCTTCAGAGGATGCAAAGTAGGGGGTCTTAAGTAATCCACCCCCTCCCTACCCTGTCACTGCTCCTGTGTAGCCCCATGGAGTCACTGGGCTACCCCTCAGCCATGCCCTCTGTGGCTTGGCAGTCAGCAGGAAGATTCTGTTTACTGACTGACGAGGAACAGAGGCATGGATGGATGGGGAGGAGAGGTCTGGGAGTCCCCAGATTCTGTCTCTGCCCCTTGGGGAGCTTGTGAGTCAGGAGTGGGAGACAGAGAACTGAGTTCTTGTGTAGTAAATGTAAAAGGAGGAGAGAAAAATCAATATAAGCTGAGTTCCTACCTTGTGCCAGGATCAGCCCTAGATTGGCTATTTAACTTAGTCCTGTGGTGGGATGAGGACACTGCTGTGAGAGTGGTGAAGTGACACGCCCACGGGCACACAGCTGATAGGCGTGAGCGGGGATTCCAGCTCAGGCCACCTCGGTCCCAAGTAGGCACTTCCTGTGTTAGTTGCCACCCTACCTCTCGTTAGTAGCCTGGCTCTCGGGGCAGTTATCATGTGTCACAGCCCAAATGATGGAAAAATGAAGAAAAGAGGGAGAGGGAGTGTTGTGTTTGCTCTGTGCACCTTGCAGGCCAGACTCTGAGTTCAGGCGATAGCCCAGGGTACCCTCCGTGGATGGGCCTTCAGACCCAGAGTCCTAACAGGGGAAGTGACCTTGGAGAGCCCTACTTTCTCTGTGAGGCCCTCGCCAGGGGAGACGGAAAGCAGGCGACAGTCAGTCAGGCAGACAGAAAACCCCACTCCCAGTTGGCCACAGATATGAAAACCAGTTTGTGAAGAATGGGTGTAATTAGCTCTGGTTAGTTTCTTCCTAAAATTTTTTTTTTATAATTTTTACTCAAGAATTTTCCTGGTAATAAAAGTAATGTATATTCTTTATTTAAATTCTTGGGAAATATAGAAATTGGTAGAAGTAAGAAATAAATTATTTGGAAATAAATACAAAGAAATTAAAAAAAAATCCCTCCCAAATCCTTTTACTCAGAGATAAATATTATTAATAAGATAGTGTGTTTCTTTATATGTTTCTATATATTATAAAACTAGGGTCTTACTATATGTAGTCTTATAGTCAGCTTTAAAAATTTTTTTTAAAGACTTGATTTTTTAGAACAGTTTTAAGTTCACAACAATATTGAATAGAAGGTACAGAGATTTCCTGTTTACCCTCGCCTCCACGCATGCACAGCCTCCCCATTACCAACACCCTCCACAAGAGTGGTACATCTGTTACAACGGATGAACCTACACTGGCACATCATTATTACCCAAAGTCCAAAGCTTACAGTAGGGCTCATCCTTGGTGTTGTACCTTCTATGAGTTTAGACACATGCATAATGACACGTACACACCATTACAGTATCACAGAGCATTTTCATTGCCTTAAAAATCCTCTGTGCTCCACCTATTCATCTCCTCCTAACACGTTGCAAGCACTGATCCTTTTACTGCCTCCATAGTTCTCCTTTTCCAAAATGTCATATAGTTGGAATCATATAATGTGTAGCCTTTTCAGAATGGCTTCTTTCATGTAGCAATATGCATTTCAGGTTCCTCCATGTCTTTTCATGGCTTGATAGCTCATTTCTTTTTAGCACTGAATAATATTCCATTGACTGATGGACCACAGCTTGTTTATCTACTTACCTCATGAAGGACATCTTAGTCTGCTTTTTAAGGGAACATTCTATCACCATCATTTTCCCATGTCATTAAAGATACTTCAAAGTATGATTTTTCAATGGTTGTCTAATGTAATTTTAGCTGTGCAACAGTTTAATCATCATTCCTCTCGTTAGACATTTACAAATGTTTCTTTGGGACCAGTCTCATGATGGCCTTTCCATATGTTTATGGAATTTGGAAACTTGGCTCTCAGAGACGGGCTTGTTCAGTGTGGCCCATGGCATGGGCTGCAAGATGCTGATAAGTGGGATACTGACTCAGCCTAAGCACGCAAACTCACATCAGAAGAACGGTGTTCCCTTTTGAGTTCTTTCCGGTCCTTTGCTGAAGAAGAAAGCCTCTATCCGAGGCACCCAGGAGTGAGGGGTGCCGCAGGATTCCCAGTGCTGAAACGGGAGTCCAGGCCAGGCGGGACAAGGGTTCCCCTGGCCTGAGCCTGGAGTGCTTTCTCCATCGTTTGGATACTTGTGTGTCACCCTTCTTGACAAAATGAGAGCAAGCCTCAGGCCCAGAGCCTCTGTCAGGCAATTGCTGGAATTTAGTAACTGTTTTCATTTAATTCACTTTTACAATTCCTCTCTATTAGTGGTATAAGTGGTACTGATTTTTCCACTTACAGTAGAGACATAAAATTTCCTTTTAAAATAAATGTAATGACAAGAGTAGCTAACACTTAGAGTGCTTACGTGTGTTAGGTACTATTTTATAAAAATACTACAGGCCCGGTGCCTGAATTCATTCACAGGTGGGGTTCCTTGGCCTGGCCAGTGACTGGGGCCAATCAGGGCCATCTAGTCCAGTCCTGATTGGGCCGATGGGGCTGGCTAGCCAGGGGGAGGGACCTCGGGAGGTTGGCTGCGGGAGCGCACTGACCACCAGGGGGCAGCTCCTGTGTTGAATGTCTGCCCCCTGGTGGTCAGTGCGTTGTCATAGCGACCAGTAGACAGGTCGAGAGGTTGAGCAGTCATAATGGTCACTTAGGCTTTTATATATATATAGATGTTTTTATGGGTTTTAAAGAGAGAGGAAGGGAGAGGGAGAGAGAGAGAGAAACATAAATGATGAGAGAGAATCATCAATCAGCTGCCTTCTGCACCCCACAACCCCCACTGGGATCGAGCCCACAACCTGGACATGTACTCTGACCAGGTATCAAACCATGACCCTGGTTCATGAGCCCAGCCGGGCTGCTAAGTACTGTTTTAATGCTTTCCCTGCAATATTTCATTTAATCCTTATAGCAACCCCTTAAAGTAGTTACCAGTATTATCCCTGTTACACAGATGGAGAAACTGAAGCATAGACAGATTAAGTAACTTGCTCAACAACACAGAGCTGGGATTTCAACCCTGGCTTTCTGGCTCATTGCTAGTCAAATTAAAGAATATTAAACCAATAAATGCTTAAGTGGCACATAGATGTGGCAGAAACTATGAGGATGGTGTGCAGATGACTCAAATTTAGGAAATGCTGGCTTAGAGGAAACCAGGTTCTATGTGCAGGGGTACCAGTGAGTGCAGGTGTGGGGAAGCTGAGCCATCCCAGCTAACCAGGGAAAGTTAGGAACCTGTGGGCTGGCAGGAGGCTCAGAGGACGAGAAGATACATTGTTCATGGTGGGGCTGTAGATATGGGATGGGGTGCAGAGGGCATGGTGGCCACCCTGGAAAGGACACACAGAGGCCATAGGGAGTTCTGCCACTGACAAGGTAACAGAGAGGATGTTTCCAGAGAGTCCAAGGTTCCTAGTTCATCAGAAAGAGAAGAAAACCAGAAACACCTTTGACTTTGCTCATGCAGGTGTAGTCCAAAGAGCATTGGCCCCATGTTGGGGGTGCATTCAGCATTGACCACTCTCCCCACATTGTCACAGTGGGAGAGGATGCCGGTGCTAGAGGCAGCACAGTGCCACTGCTAACCCGCTGTACACCTCAAGCTACACCTCATCTCAAGCCTCAGCTTCCCCTCCTGTAAAACGGAGATAAAGTAGTGCCCACTTTGCAGGGTTAAATTCCTTAGCCCAGTGTCTGTTCTCGGCACCCAGTAAACGTTAGCTGAGACTGTTCTTAGCCTCCGTCTATCCCCCTTCACAGATTCCATCCAGGAGACTTCTGCATTGGGTTTGAGGTTCTCACTGCCCATAATCCTGGGTCCCATTCTCACCTCCATTTAATGCTCCAAGGAGAGTGGCAGACTTATTCTTTAGATGATTGGCCATTGGTGCCTGGTGGGGTATTAAGGAGGCCCAGTGAACATCACCTCCCTCCTTTGATTAAGTTCTAAGGCTTGTTGAGAAGTCAGTCAAATATCACCTGTGGCAGAAAGCTGGTATTGGAGAATGTGGTTTACACCTGCAGGCAAGTAGGCTTTCTAGTATTGAATGAAGCGAACTTACCCCCAGCCCTCTCCAGTGCCCTCTGCTGGAGGCAGGTTCCTTTCAATCTTGGAGCAGGTGGAGCACAGCAGAATGAATGTGTGTTCCTAGCAGGCAGCTCATTCCTAAGAAAGGGGAGAGGAAAGACAGTGAAGGTCTTCCAGTATCCATTTCTGCTGCCACTTTGTAAGCTGAAATGAAGACAGGGTATAAGCAGGGGTCTGGGGATCTAGGCTTGGCTCTGTCTCTTAGATGTTATGCCCTTGAGCAAAATCACTTCTTCCTTCCCAGGCCTTGGTTTCCTCATCTGGGAACTGCTTACCCCCTAGAGCAGTGGTTCTCAACCTTCTGGCCCTTTGCATACAGTTCCTCATGTTGTGACCCAACCACAAAATTACTTTCGTTGCTACTTCATAACTGTAATGTTGCTACTGTTATGAATCGTAATGTCAATATCTGATATGTAGGATGGTCGTAGGTGACCCCTGTGAAAGGGTCGTTCGACCGCCAAAGGGGTCGCGACCCACAGGTTGAGAACCGAAAGCCTAGCGCTTCATCCCCGTAGTCTCATGTTTGAAGCCACCCCAGAGCAATAATGGTGTCAGACACTGCGTCTGTGACAGGGAGGGCTGCAGGTGTGTTAGAAAACTCAGCTATTATTGCTCGTTCTCTAACAGCCCCGTGCAGTGCCTTTAGGGGCAGTCAGAACCGGCACCAGGTCCAAAGTAAATGGGAGGCTGTGTTTTTAAGAAAACACTCGCTGCTGAAGGGCATGCCTATTCATTCTCCTGTTAACAAGGCATTTGCCTCTCAGCTTTGGACATTTGCTGCTCAGATCAGAGATGGTAGTCCTGTGTTTGTCACTAACAAAAGCAGCCTCTGGAGCCTGGTCCCACTTCCCTCACACCATAGGGCCAGCTGCACCGGGCTCTCCAGCTCTGGGAGCAGTGGGGGGCAGGGACACAATTGGATTCCAGTCCTTTGGAAGAGATGAACCTCACATGTACCAGAATCTGGGGAGCCTTCAGGAGACACTGAGTACCCCTAAGAGCTCCCTAAGTGGAGAAGCTCTGGGGAAGTGAGGAGACCCAGGGACATGGTCTGGCAGCTAACTACCATGTGCATGGCACGTCCTCAGACGGCATCTCTTGTGTTTTCTGTGTGACCTTCGTGATTTCACAGTTCTGTGCCCTGTAGGTAGCATAGCCTCTCCCATCCCACCCCCAGGCCCATGTTAGGATTTTTAGGGGCCCTAGGCATGTTTGTACTTAAGAAACTTACTTTATAACTCTGCTGGTGTAGATAAATATTTCAATGTTATCTATGGAAACATTTTCTTTGACTAAATAGTTCATGTTGTCTTCTTATTTGAAAAGAAATGAGAACATTTTTGTGGGCACCGGGCACAGTTCCTCCCAGACTTTCTGGAGGTCAGCCCTGCCCCATCACCTTACATCCGGAGCACGGTCTAGGGATCCACAGCATCACACCACCTGGGAGTCAGCATCTGAGGCTCAGCAAGACCCCCAGGTAATTCATGTTCATGCTATAGTCGGAGGCAATCTGTCTATCACAGTTGCCATGTACTACTGGGAATATTTGAATCACAGGGCACACTGTACCCCAAATTACAGCAAGAAGTCTAATAACAGAAAATCCTACAGGAAAGAAATACATGGCACTAAATGGCTATGTAAATGCCAACAATTCCTGGATGGCCCCGCCTGCCAAAGCCCTTCTCCTCTCTTCCCCAGTCAATGCTTTCTCGCCACTCAGCCCAGAGGGGAGACCCGGGAGGGGGCTGCATCGGCTTCTGAGTTAGTTCTTCCAGTTTTCCCATGAGCCCTTGGCCTCCAGAGCCATCTTGGCAGAGGAAGAGATGGATGCAGGAGTGGACAGCTCTTGGCCTCAACCCAGAGGTGACACACAGTCTGTTGGCCAGAGGTAGTCACACCCCCCCCCCCTTCCCCCGGCCCCCAGCCAACTGCAAGGGAGTCTGGGAACTGCAGAGAGCACAGGAAGATTCAGGAAGCACTAACCATCTCTGCCACGGGCAGAGAATTAGTAAGGCCAATACCAGCTCCCGCAGAGCCTGAGGCCTTCTGGGGGCTAGGCATTAGGAAGTCCTAGAAAAACTGGGAGAATCCATTCAGAAGCAAAGGCACCCCCTCCATCAGGGTCTTTTATATGCAACAAGGCAGAGCGGAGCATCAATTGGCTAACAGAGGAAAAAGGCTTTGGCAAGCAGGGTCATCCAGGAATTCTTGGCATCCCACTTAATGCTGACTGTATGTTCCCTTAGGGTTTTCTGTTATAGAACTTCTCACTATAGGGTGGAGGTGGCCATCCCAATATGCATTAGACATAAGTCAGCAAGATGTACTTTCAATGCCACTGAGATGTTGGGTCTGCTGCAGCAACTACTGTTAATGATCCCAATTTAATACCCAAGCGCCCTGGCCACGGCCCCCTCTCTGGCTTCTCGCAAAGGGGAGGACATTTACTATCTGTCACGGGTGCTATCCCCTCTCTGCAGCTTTGCCATCCAGCTTCTCTGCCTGCTTAGAGCTCACCCCACCCCTCTCTGGGCCATGCCCCTGGATTAGAGGCCTGTTCTGTTCTCTGGTATAGGGAAGGAAACTCGAGATCTCAGGGCAGAGTAAGTTGGATTTACAATCTCAGTCTCTGACTCTCAGGTGCCTGTCTGTGAGGAAGAAGAAAGAAAGTAGAAGTCCTTCCCAGCCATCAGGAGCAGGAAGGGTTACTCCTGGGAACAATGGCAGTCTTTTAACCTGCTTCGCTCTGTCTTCCTGCATTGTTCCCAGGTCTCACAGAACAAGTGGCTGCTATGGCCTGGGGGCGGGAGTGCCAGGTGCAGACTCTGTGATGGATGTGGGAAATCCCCCTCAGCCAGGCCCTGGAAGGAGCTAAAATGCCAGCTGACATTGACTGAGCTCTGAACATGTGCCAAGCATTGTTCTCAGGAGCTGATGTGTGTTATATAATCTGCATGCATATCCTTATCCGAGATTATCAAGTGAGGAGACTGAGGCACAGACCGACGGAGTAGTTTGCTGAAGGTCACACAGTCACCACGTGGCACAGCTGGGATGGGACCTCAGGCAGCCTGGCTGCGGGCCCCACGTGCACAACCACTCTGCTCTCTCACCTCTGGCCACTCACTCATCGGAGAGGGTCTCTGACTAGTGTTTTGAGGAGGTCACGTTGAGACCTTGAAAAACCATTCCCTGGTCAAAGAAGTTTGAGAAACATTCTGTACTACTTTCTAGCCCTCTTGGAGATATATTCTTATTAAAGGCTTGCAGGACAGAAGCCTGTCTCATACTAATATCCCCAAATGTATTGAAATGCGGAAGCCTGCATTTTCACAGCTCCTAACAACATCACCGAGAACAAGGGTGGCAGAGAACAGGCTTTGGGAAAAGCTGGCTAGGGACACACTTGCTTGAGAGGAAGCAGGTGGATTATGTGGCATCTGGAAAGCCCTCACTGCTTGCAGAACTCCCCAGGCAGGTGCTAAGTGGGCCAGGTCAGCTCAAAAGCATCTCCCTGGGATGCAGACAGTGGCCAGCGGGGATAGCCTGGGTTTTGCTGGTTTACAATCCCACTTGGCTATCCATCAGCTCTGTTACTTTGAAAAAAATCACAGCACCACAATGAGCCTCAGTTTCCTTAATTGCAAGCTAGCACTCACCATAGTATAGGTGGGGGACTGAGGGAATGAATATGCCCAAAGTGTCAGAGACATGGTATGCCTTTGATGAATTGGGAGTGTTGTCGTTATCTGTTGTCTAGTTTGCTTGCCTTATTTTTTAGTCTCCCATGCATTCCATGTGGAAGCAGGAAGTGCTAGGGTTGGAGGCTTTAAGCAGCAGACTGGGCCCAATTCCATTGTGTCATACCCAGTTCCACTGAGGTCATTGTGCCTCTTCTCTGCTCCAAAGAGGTACAGGGAATCCCCAGTCCAAGATATAGTGTCCTCCTGAGAAGGGAAAGGAGGCGCTCTCTGGTTGAACTTGAGTTTACAAAAGAATAGGGTGGAAATTTCAAGAGCTGAGGTTCAGCTTGTGGGCCACACTCAGATGTAGATTCATCAAAAAGGAGCATTGCCCTGGCCAGTGTGGCTTAGTTGGTTGAGCATCCTGTGTGCCAAGAGGTCACTGGTTTGATTCCCTGTCAGGGCACATTCCCTGGGGTTGCAGGCTCCATTCCCAGTAGGGGACTTGCAGGAGGCAGCCAATGGATATTTTTCTCTCATTGATGTTTCTTTCTCCCTTCCCTACTTTCTCTCTAAAATCAGTTAAAAAACATATTAAAAAAGGAGCATTAACCCAGGATTCCAGGAGTTCACAGAAGACCCAGAAAAGTCAAAAGTAAAGGCAGAATCTGCCCTAGGAAAACGTTTTGATTATAAATGAGATCCCTGGCAGAGTGTGTGTGGAAGTCTGTGCCAGCATTGACTAATCACCTAGCAAGAGGAATTCTAAGCAATGGTGAATCTGAGAATAAATTTCAGGAGGTTATTTTTTTTAAAGACCTTGGACAGAGAGGCAAATTGGAGAGAGGGCCACTGTGGTGGTGTGGAAAGGGCCTGGGCTGGGAGTCCGTCTCAGCTGGGCCCTAATGGCTATGACCTTGTCAAGTTACTTCACCCCACTGACTCTCTGCCTCCTCATCTGAAAAACAGACATAATACTATCTACCTTATAATATTGCCGTGAGGAACAAATTACATAGAGGATCAGAAATAGCTTAGACAATGGAAAACACTAAACAGCCAGAAGTTGATATAAAAAAACTAGAAACACCCTCTAGGATTTGCCATCAGGAGACAATATCAAGATAAACAGGTCCCTTCTACAAAGCCAGTGGTGACGTCAGCCAAGCAGACCCAGGATACTGGTGAGGATTGGAGATGGCACATGTAAGAGGCTCCTGGTAACCACAGATTTAACTTCTGACCCAGCCATTCCACTCCTAGGTATGTACCCAAAAGAACTGAAAACAGGTGTTCAAACAGAAACTTGTACAAGTATGTTTATAGCAACACTATTCACAAGAGTCAAAAGGTGGAAACAACCCAACATGTCCATCAACAGATGAATGGATAAACAACATGTGTCATATCCATGCAAGGGGATATTATTCAGTCATAGGAAGGAATGAAGTTTGTATACATGCTACAACACAGATGAATCTTGAAAACATTATGTTACATGAAAGAAGCCAGACACAAAGACCATATGCTGTATGATTCCATTTATACGAAATGTCCAGAATAAGAAAATCCATGGAGACAGAAAGCAGACTGGTGATTTTCGGGACCTTGTGGATAGGAGAAGGGAGGAATGGGAAGTGACTGCCGAATGTGTATGAGGTTTCCCTTTGGGATGTTGGGAAGGCTCTGGAACTAGATAGTAGTGGTATTAGGTGCATAACACTGTGAATGCACTTAATGCCACTGAACTGCACACTTTAAATGGTTAAAATGATGAATTTCATGTTATGTGTACTTTACCATAATTTTTGAAAGAAGTTTTCTGGTGAAGAGGAAATGCGACCCAAAGGTCAGGATCCACTCTCCTAGAGTGTGGTTGGGGAGAGGGTCAGGGGACTCAGAGTTTGTCGCTGAACGCTGAGGTCTTCTGTCAGCAAACTGGCTAAGGGCCTATGTTGGCAAACCTTCCGCAAGGCCCTCAAGGGGATTCACAATTGAGTCAGACATGCTCTCTGCCCTTGAAATGTCTATATGGTACGTTATTCCCACGGCAGGACAGAGTGAAGGGACTATATATACCAAGGGGGTAAATTCAGGGACGTGAGACATTTATTCTGTCTTGGCGAAGGGCGTAGGTGGGATTTTGGCAGGCAGGTTAGGCATGGAAGGGTTTCCTGCAGGAAGCACAGGTGGGAGAGTGGGGGAGCGTTTCCGAGTGGGAATGGGCTGATAGGAATCTTGCACAGTATGCTCGGTGCCACGGAAGAGGGTCCTGAGAGATAAGCTCAAAAGGGAATTAGGGTGGATGGGTAAGAGGGTAAATCTTAAATGTTCCCATCACAAGAAAAAAAATTTTTGTAACTATATATGATGATGGATGTTAACGAACAAATCAATATCCGTACATCAAAAACTAATGTTTTATGTCAATTATATCTCAATTTAAAAAAGAGAAAAAAAGAGGGAACTGAGGTTCGATTGTGGAGTGCTTTGAAGGTGGAGCTGAGGAAGTGGGAATTCAGTTTCCAGGTAGCAGGAGTCAAGGAGTCTTCTAATGTGGGGAGTAAGATGACTAAGCCTGTGTTTGAGAACCATCAGCCTGGTGGAAGATGGACTTAAGGGAGAGAGACTGGGGACAAGGAGATGGCAAGGATCACGGATGTCCTCCCAGAGCAATGTCAGCGGCAAGGGGGAAGTTGGTCAAATCTTTTGAGCTTTGCATTACCCAAGATTCTTATTTGCTTGGGACAGAAACATTCAAATTTGATTAGACAATAACCAGCATTTCCTGGAACACATACTTGAGAGGTTTAGGGCAGGTTCAGTTATGGCTGGAGCCATGGGGCTCATTCCCTCTATCGTTCAACGATCCTGGGTATTGGATCTCTCTTCTCAGGTGACTCATTCTTGTGGTGACATCGTAGTACTTGTAGTTCCAAGTTTACATCTATCCTTTCAGAACCCCCAGTATCAAGACTCCCCCCAAAGTTTCAGCAAAGTTGCCAAGTTGAATTTATTGGCCTTGTCTGAATCATGCGTTTATGCCTCAGTTAATCACCAGGGCCAGAGGCATGGGGTGCTCTGACGAGCCAGGGCTGTGTGACAGGCCCACTCCTACAGTGGGGCCGACACCCACGCCAAACACAGGGACAATTAGGATGCTGCTGTTACTAGAAGAGGGGGGACTGGGTGCCAAAGGGGCAAAAACTGCACCAACTCTGTGTCAAGTAGTTTATGCATCTCATTCCATCCTCTTAACCATCCTGAGACAGAAACAATTATCTCCGTTTTTCAGAGGAGGAAATTGAGGCCGTAGAGGAGCCTGTCCTCACCCCCCACCCCTCAAGCACTTGCTCTGTTCTGAGCTGCATAGCATCTCTGAGGGAGGCAGACGGAGCCCCTGCAGAGGGTCACAGCTCAGAAAATGAGAACTAAAGTGCATGATCTTCAAGCTGAGGGACACTCAGACTGCATTGCAATCACACAACCCATGCAGTGGTTAGAGATCCTGACCAGGAATTGTTAGATGATCAGAAGTCTGTCTTCAGGAGGCAGGGGAGATGCTCATGGCCTATAGCATCCCCGTCCCATGGGCGAGCAGCTGGGAGTCCTGGTTGATCAGGGGTGATAGATATGGGGTGTAACCAGGTGGCCATTTGGAGGCATTCACTGCAGACAAACTTCGTGAACACCACAGCGTCCCTGCCCTTAGTAAGACATCGAGGGAGAGGGTAATGGGGCATTTGTCAGGCAGGGCAGAGGGAATACAGGGCATTCCACGCATAGAGCACAGGATGTACAGAGGCCAGAGGCATGCCTGGAGCGACCAGTCTTCATGACGGCAAAATTCCCTGAGAACCCGGAATAAATTTGTCAGAGAAAGACAAACTGTTGTGGGAATGGCTTCTTTTGGCATCGCAGCACGCCAGAGCTCAAACCTCGCCAGGTGACTGCGCTTCCCCAGTTCTCGTGTTTAGCAATTAATTCACAACTAACGACAGAGAGCACCCAGGCCACTTCTCCAAGGGGCCCTCTCTGCCCTTTGGAGCCATGCGCCAGGTTAAAGGCCTTTGGCTTGGTTGCAGCAAGCATAAATCTCGGGCATTTCCTGTTTAGGGTGCAGAGCGAGTGATGCAGAGTTGAGAGGACTGGGCAGGCGTGGAAGGAACAAGAGAGTTTAATGGTTGCCCAGACCCAAACTGGGGTCTGACACAAGGCGCTCTGGGTGAATAGAGATGTTTTAGAAATGCTGACATTCCTAGGGGACTGGCCGGGCCCAGGATGGAAGATAAGTTTAGATGCTCTGACTACTATTTTTGGAGCTTGGACCACATTAATTCACTACTGCTCCAAATGGTAGGCAGCTGGGGAGGGCTTCAGGGGCCCGAGGGCCATTTCCCAGTACAGATCTGGTTCAGCCTGTCCAGACCTGCAGGCCAGTGTCCCTCCTCTACCCCCAGGCTCTGCTGTGCATTTCCTAGTTATGTGGGGGGCACACAGCATCCAACACCAACTCCTCCAAACATCCTTCCTATTAATAGAAGGGGATGGACCCCCATCTTAGGATGTGACTGAAGGCTATTTCAGGAAATTGTGCTGCCTGGGCTCTGGCTGAGTCTGGAGTAAAGGGATCAGAGCAGACATCCAGAAACTTCCTTGGCCTCCCCTTCTCAGAAGTGGTTGACTTCTCAGAGAGCAGGCACTGCAGGGAAGCGGGTCAGTTTTCCTGCTGAACTGAGTCCCTCTCACATGCCTGCCAGCAGTAGGGAGGCCATGAGACAGTGAATACGGGCATCACATGCCTTTAGTGGGCCAGGTCTGGATGGGATGAGAGGAGAGAGGGACAGAATGTGTTCTGGGAACTTCCCAGCTGAAAGTTGTGTGCTTGTAACAGGCCGTGTTCTCTGTTTCCAAACCCATTCCTCACTGATGAAGAAAGAGGACAAGGCATTTCCAGACGAGGAATGAATCCTGCTCTTGAGCTTTGTGTCAGAGACCTCAGGGGAAGAATAAAAGGTGTCATTCCCATTCATGCCCATACTTGTAAAAACACAACATATATTTGAATGTCTTTGTTAGGAGAATTTTAACTGCCTGGGATGAGAAATGGTGCACCCTGCAAAAATGATTGGACTTTTGGGAATGTTGCATGTTGAGTGTGGTGCAGTGTGAGTGTGGGTTGCGTGTGTATGTGTGCATGCATGTTCCCTGTGTAGTCTTGAGCAACTGCAACCCGGGTCTCTTATCACTGAGCTCAGCCTGGCCCACCTGATTTACTACCATACACAGAGCTCGGCACTTTGTAGGTACTCAGTAAATATTTGCTACGTGGAAAAATGGACCAGTGATGTGCACATGCACCTCAGTGAGTTTCTCTTTCTTTCGGGCAGAGTCTTGTTTCCATGTCTCTATGTGTCTGTCTCTCTGAGCTCATGTCCCTTGTCCCTGCATCTCTTTTTATTTTTTACTTTAGTTGTTGTCTTCTCTTTCAGTCCTCACCACGTAACCTCATCCTAGACACTGTCACATGTACTCCACCTCTTTTCCTCAAACTCTTTTCCTAAATGACATATACATGAAGTGGGAGGAAACTTAGAAATCATCCAGCTTAATTTCCATCTTTTATCTTTGAGGACACTGTGTCCAGATTGCTCACAATGTACTAAGGACAAAAGCTAGTTTTCCCCTCCCTCCCTCCTCCTCCTCCTCTTTTTCTTCTTCAGAAGTTTTGTTTTTAAACATTTTATAAGATAGAATTCACATACCATACAATGAACCCATTTCAAATGTCCAATTCAGTGGTTTTTAATATATTCAGAGAAGTGTGCAGCCATCTTCGCTATTTAATTCCAGAATATTTTTATCACCCAAAAGAAACCCTGTACCTATTAATAGTCACTTCTCACTTTCCCCATCCCTCCCTAAGGAATCACTGATCTACTTTCTGCCTCTATATTGCTCTATTCCAGACATTTCATATAAAAGCAATCATAAAATATATGGTCTTTTTTGATGGACTTTTTCACTTTGCCTAAAGTTTTCAAGGTTCATCCATATTTTAGCATATATCCATTCCTTTTTATGGCTGAATAATATTCCATTGTATGGATAGACCACTTTTTATTCATCTGTTAGATGTGATCTACCTCTAAAAAAAACTACTGAAAAATTAGTTAAAACTATTAATCTTTCTTTTTCCAGCTTTATTAAGATATAATTGATAAATAAAATTATAAAGTATTTATAAAAAACATTTAGTTTGTTTTCACCATTTGGCTATTATGAATAAGGCTGTCATGAACATTGTATACACGATTTTGTGTGGACATACATTTTCATTTCTCTGCGTATATACCTAGGAGAGCATTGGTAGATCATATGGCAAATCTATTTTTAACCTTTTGAAGAACTGTCAATTCATTTTTCAAAGTGGCTGTGCCATTTTACATTTCTACCAGCAACAAGTAAGGGGTCCAGTCTCTCCACATCTTTGCCAATACTTGTTCTTCTTTGCTTTTTTATTTTATCCATCCTAATGGGTGTAAAGTAGTATCTCATTGTCGTTTTGATTTGTATTTCCCTGATGGTTAATAATGTTGAGCATCTTTTCATGTGTTTATTGGCCATTTGTATATTTTCTTTGGAGAAATGTCTACTCAAATATTTTGCCCACTTTAAACTGTTGTCTGTCTTTTTATTACTGATTTGTGAGAGTTCTTTATATAGTATGGATACAAGTCCCTTATTAGAGATATTATTTGCAAATATTTTCTCCTATGGGTTGTGTTTTTACTTTCTCAGTGGTATCATTGGAAGTGCAAACATTTTTAATTTTGATGAAGTTGAAGTTGTGTTTTTTTTTTTCCTATTGTTGCCTATGTTTTTGGTGTTTTAAGAAGGAATTGCAACCCTGACCGGTTTGGCTCAGTGGATAGAGTGTCGGCCTGTGGACTCAAGGGTCCCAGGTTCGATTCCGGTCAAGGGCATGTACCTTGGTTGCGGGCACATACCCAGTGGGGAGTGTGCAGGAGGCAGCTGATCGATGTTTCTCTCTCATCGATGTTTCTAACTCTCTATCCCTCTCCCTTCCTCTCTGTAAAAAGTCAATAAAATATATTTTAAAAAAAGAAGGAATTGCCTACCCAAGGACACAAAGATATACTCCTATGTCTTCATCTAAAGTTTTAATAGTTTTAGCTCTTCCATTTAGGTGTTTGACTCATTTTGAGTTAATTTTTGTGTATGGTATAAGAAAGGGGTTCAACTTTATCCTTTTACATGTGATATCCAGTTTTCCAGAACTATTTATTAAAAAGATTATTCTTTTCTCATTGAATTATCTAAATCAATTGATTGTAAATGTAAGGGTTATATTATGGACTCTCAATTCTTTTCCATGGATCTATGTCTACTCTTGTATAGTACCCAGTGTCAGACTGTCTTACTGTAGTTTTATATTAAATTTTGAAATTGAGATGTGTAAATCAACACCCTTTCCCTTCTCTTTTCCAGATTGTTTTGGTTATTCTTGGTCTCTTGAATGTCTTTATGAAATTTAGGATCTGCTTGTCAATTTTTGCAAAAGGTAGCTAGGATTTTGATAGGGATTGTGTTGAACCTGTAGGTCAATTTGGGGAGTATTTCTATATTAAGAATATTAAATCTTCTGATCTAGAAAATGTGATGACTTTCTCTCTATTTATGTCTTTTTAAATGTTTTTCAACAATATTTTGTCATTTTCAGTGTACGTTTCTTTTGTTGAGCACATTCCTAAGTATTTTTGATTTTTTATGCTATTGTAAATGGAATTTCTTTCTTAATTTCAGGTTGTTCTTTGCTAGTGTATAGAAACATAATGATTTTTGTATATCAGTCTTGTGTACTGCAACCTTGCTCAACTCATTTATAATTCTAATAACTTTTTAGTGTAGTCTTCAGGATTTTCTATATACAAGATCATGCCATGTGCAAACAGAGATAGTTTTATTTTTTAAAAACTAGAATCTTGGGGCTTAGTTCAGATGATTTTTATTTTATTAGAAGGAACTTTGTGATTGGCCTAGAAAAGGAATATTAAAGTAGTTATTTCCCAAAATTCATGGATCCTAATTCCAAAGATTAGATGTTTGAAACTTTTAAGATTTGAACTTAAACCTGATATGATGAAGAATTCCATCAATAGCTGTGTTAGTTTGCTAGGACTATCATAACAAAATACCACAGACTGGATGGCTTAAACAACAGAAATGTATTTTCTCACTGTTCTAGAGAAGTCCAAGATCAAGGTGTTAGCAGGTCATCAATCAGGTGTCTCCTGTGGTGTCTCTCCTTGGCTTGCAGATGGCCACCTTTTTATTATGTCCTTACACAGCCCTTCCTCTGTGCACACACATCCCTGGTGTCTGTGTATCCAAATTTCCTCTTCTTATAAGGACACCAGTCAGATTAAATTGGGGCCCACACTAACAGCTTCATTTTAACTTACACCTCTTTAAAGGTCCTAACTCCACATACAGTCACATTCTGAGGTGCCGGGAGCTAGGGCCTCCAATATAGGAATTTGGGGAGGACACAGTTCAGCCCCCAATACCCTTCTTGGTTTTCCTCTGAAAGATTATGATCTCTGGTGAGTTGTAACTAGTGAAGTCAGAATTTGTTAACTAACTCATTCTCCATGACAACCAAATGAGAGTGACCTACAGTCAGAATTAAAAGGCACTGCTAATCATCCCTGAGCTAAAGGATCCTCATGTGTGGTTCCGCATGTTCCTGGAGCTCATTTGATCAGGTTGACTCTATCGCCACATCAAGGAGGGTTGATGACCAGCTACCAGACTCAGACATGCACATCACACCTAGAACCTCTATATTGCCTGCTTTAAAAAGACAAAGGTAATCCCAGGGCCTGCTGTTAAACAGTATGGTGATGTACTCACACGAGAAGTCCTTCTGTGAAGTGATATTTGAAATTAAATGCTAAGACTCCTGTGAACCTTAAAGTTCTTCAGTGCAAAAGCTCACTCTAATTGTGTTCTCTTTTGAGTGGCGGGTCCATTTTGATGAGTTAGCTCAAGATAGAATAGTCATGCTCTGTAATTTTTACAGTAGCCAAAAGCAAGCTGCTGCTGAACCTAATGAGCTATGTCAGTAGAAAATGAAAATCAAGATTTCCCTTGAGGTCACCTGACTGAGGAGTCGCCCCACCTTGGCTGGAGTTGTCTTCCCCTTTCCTGTGTAGTCTCTGCTCCCTTTTTTCAGTGCTTTATTTTTAACTCTCTTGCCCTCTGAGTGTTTTTACTGACATCTGGCCACAAACCATTTCTTAAGGAAGCAGGCAGTTATAAATCACCTATAAGGCAATCAATAAAAACCAGTACAATCCACAGTAAGACTGATTTGCCCCCAGATATCGAGGATCCTGCAGTCTCAGCAGTTATGCCCCTGGGGGTGTCTGCGAGGAGGGTGAAAGGCAAGGGGGTATTGCATTCTGAAAGTGTGTGTGTGTGTGTGTGTGTGTGTGTGTGTGTGTGGGGGGGGGGGGGCTGCTGGCTCCCAGAGGCTCAAGGAAGGAATGGACTTTGGCCTCCATCCATGCACTTCTCTTCTGGCCTCAAGGGAGAGCTCTGTGTTTCCACTTCATCCAGCTCAGATTTTTCCAACCACATCAGGGGCATTTTCTTATCTCCCAAGGATCTGCTTCAGAGCTAAAGTCTCCTCTGTAAGCCTCAAGAAAGGGCAGTAGGGATGCATTGCTGTGTTTGCTGGGGAGGGGAAGGCAGGGCAGTGCGTTGCTGTGGCACAGAGGCATGGCAGAGAAGAGAAGCTCAACTAAGCTGTCTGTAGACAGGCTACTGCTTTCCTCTCAGAGCCTGGGGAGGCCATCCCTCTGGCTAGAACTCCAGGGAGTCAAAAGTTTGAAAGTCGTTGTGCAGAAGCTGAAAGCGGGGCTCAGAGAAAGGCAAGACTGCCCCAAGGTCACAGAGTGGTTTCATAATCAGCCCACAAAGAAAGGCCTCACTGCTTTGAAATCCTAGTTCTCTTCCCAAAAGGAGCTTTGCTCAGGAAATGCTAGCTCATGGAAAGTCAAAGTAAATATATATATAGTTATAGAGTAAGACTATTAATGTTAGTTCATTTATTAAAAATGAGTATATTGCCTGGCTAGAGTGGCTCAGTGGTTGAGCTTTGATCTATGAACCAGAAGGTCATGGTTTGATTCCTGGTCAGGGTACATGCCCAGGTTGTGGGCTCGATCCCCAGTAGGGGGTGTTCAGGAGGCAGCTGATCAATGATTCTCTCTCATCATTGATGTTTCCATCTCTCCCTCCCTTTCTCTCTCTGAAATCAATAAAAACATTTAAAAAAATGAGTATACAAATTGCCCATGTAAGGACCATGAAGGTTGTCAGACCCACCATTTATGTCCTCTTGGATAATGGGAAAAGAGAATTTCCTAGAAGGGGCTTTTCCTCTCCTCTCCATTAGGGAGAAGTGTTTCAACTGCAAAGTTCAGGTGCTGGGGTCGGGGAGGTAGTGAGCTGATCTCCCTCGGAGGGAGAACGGGCTCAGAACATGGCTGCAGGGAAGACCTCAGATCCCAAGAATGGAGGAAGATGGGAGAGATGAGCCTTCGAGGCATAGAGTGTGCCAGGGAGGCTTGAAAGTATGTGGAATATTCTGGAAACTGGGGCATGAGGTGATGCTGGGGTGTGGGATACCAAGGTGGTAGTCTGTAGAAGAAACAGGAGAGGTTGTAAGCTCAGAGCAGAACATGCCATCATGCCAATGAACCAGAACTCTGTGGACCGGGGTTTCCAGTTCTCGTGTTCTGAGTGTGCCGCGCCAGACTCCACAGAGGGACTGCCAACCCTACACGTTCCTGCGCCCTTTCCCCAAATATTTGGATTCAGTAGATATGGGATGGGCCCAGGAGTGTGCATTTTATCAAACACCTCAGATGATTCTAGTTCGCTTTCTCAGGTTTGGAAATGAGTGCATTGAGTGCCACTGAAGGGTTTTACTCAAGGGAGGAATAGAACCAAAGTCTTGTATTAGGAAGGCCACTTCCACTTGGAAGGTGGATGACTTCATCAGAAAAGCCCACCCTCCCAGGGGTCTATTTTCTGGTTAGTTATCTGTTTTTCGCATCTGGAAATGCAGGTGAAAATTTCCAGAAGCTTCTTAAGAATGACTCGGCTTAAACACTGGTTGAACTTCATGTTGTTCACCAAACAGTTAACTTAAGGAAGATGTTATACAAATAGCAAACTACAATTGAAAAAGACAGAACATTTGTGAATTTGATGTTAAGGATAACACCTTCTCCAGGATGAGTTGGTGAATCCTTAGCCAGAAAACCCTCTCCTGGAGTGGAGGTGGCGGTGCTGGTGGTTAGTGCCACTGTTGCTGGGTTCTGTATTGCCCTAGAAGCCTCACCGTGGTGTGTTTAATGAAGTACTTATTTTTTCTGAGTGTTAGTTTTCTCTTCTGTAAAATGGGAATAATAGTACCATGTAAGGGATGAATAACATCAAGGATATAAAGAGCCAGGTAGAGAGCCTGGTGCAACAAGTATCAGCGCTCTTCTGCTGATACTGTGGAATTGTTCCATGTGCTCCCTATCTTTTCATTGTGAAAAGATGACAGCTCCTCTGGGGAGAAGTCCTCTGTGGTTACTTCCTCTCTCATATCATTAAGCAGCAGCACATGCCTGTTTAAGTAGCAATACAATGATATTCATGTGTCTAGGCCACCAAAGTTTGCCATTGGGAGAGCTATTCCCAAGCTCCTGCTTTCCCCCTCTCAACCCCTACCCTCCCAGGTCATTTCACATCACTGTTTATCAAAGCCTGTTCTCAAGTGGTGTCTACAGACTCAAAGCCTGCAGCTATTTGCAGAGATTGAGATACCAAGGGAACTGCTCTGTTTACTTTTGCTTGGCTTCTTGTTGCCATAGCCTCTGTTCAAGGAGCATCTTTTGAGTTGACCAAATTGCAAATGCAGTTCAGCTCAGAAGTTTTGGTAAAAAAAAAAAAAAAAAAAGAAAGACAAGATCCACAACTGCTCTTCCCCCTCCATCGGCTTTGGTGGACAAGTTTGTGCTTCTTCCTTGTCCTGCAAACTGGAGTCCAGGGCAGCAGGTCAAGCCTGTTCACACAGGCTTTCAATGCTCCAGTCTTGGGGTCTACTCTCCAGGGAGGGTCAGAGCCCATCCAACTCTGAGCTAAGGAGTAGGTGGAGTGGGTCTCTGGAGGTTATCGGGAAGGAGGCAATGGCATCATTTAAAAGTTGAAATCTGACTCCACAAAGTTGTCTTTATGTTCACTGGATTATGTTTTTTTAATTAATTAATTAATTAATTTATTTATTTTTATTGCTTAAAGTATTACAAAGGGTATTACATATGTGCCTATTTTTCCCCCCCGCCCTAGACAGTCCCCTAGCCTCCCCTATCCCCCAGTGTCTTATGTCCATTGGTTATGCTTATATGCATGCATATAAGTCCTTTGGTTGATCTCTTACCCCCCTACCTCCTGCCCCCCAACCCTCCCTGGCCTTCCCGTGGATTATGTTTTTAGACAGGAACATGGAAGCTGGTCAAACCTAGTCCCTCCTCTGGAGCCTGTTTTAAATGTGTGTGTAGTAGGGGGGAAGTTGGGGGATAGGCATTGTGGGGGTGGGGGATTCAGAGGTTTGGACTGTGGTTTCTGGGAGGAAGCTGAGCCCAGCAACAGGGGCAGGGAAGGCAGGAGGAGGAGCAGGTTTTGAGGAAAGGGGCATGTTGATAAGCTTCACTAGGGAATAACTCAGGGCAAGCTCATTTGCTCTAGATCCGAGTTTTCTAGTTAAAACTCAAAGAGAATCCTTTGGTATTGAGGCTGTTTGTACCAGTTGGAACACTTTACTGCAAGAGCCAAAAAAAGCCAACACAAGACACTTTAAAGCAGCAAGGAGTATTAATTGTTTCTTGAAACATAAAAGGCCAGGAATATCAGGCATAGCTTGATCAGGGCTTTAGATGACAGGTTCAGGACATAGTTTCTTTCTGGCTCTTTGCTGTAGTCTCTTTCCCAGTGATTCCTTTCTTAGACAAGTTCTTCACCATCACAAGAAGGATTCTGTTTTCACCCTCTTATATTCAAGACTTGCAACAAAGAGTAAGAATCTCCTTCCCGAACTGTTACCATTTGCGACAGCATGGATGGTACTGGAGAGCATTATGCTAAGCGAAATAAGCCAGTCGGAGAAAGATAAATATCACATAATCTCACTCATATGTGGGATATAATGATCAACATAATTTGATGAACAAGAATATATCCAGAGACAAATGGTAGGGTAAGGAGGGGGTTAGAGAGCAACCAAAGGACTTATATGCATGCATATTAGCATAACCAATGGACACAGACACTGGGGCGGTAGAGGCTTGACCGGAGTGGGAATGGCTGGGGGTGGGGTAGGGGGAGGGTCAATTGGGGGAAAAGGAGACATATGTAAAACTTTAATACATTAATAATAATAATGATAATAATAAAAGAATCTCCTTCCCAGAATGCTCAGTAAAGTCTTATTATGTCTTATGGGGTCTGGGCAGGTCACATGCTCACCCTTGAACCAATCACTGTGATTGGAGGGATGTGATGCAAAGATGTCTGAAGGCTGTTTCTAGCAGGGGGTGGGAGGGTGTTGCCAGTCAGACCTCTCGCTACTGACTGCATGTCTGCTCTCAATAGGCAACGAGGACCCCAAACTCATGGGGCAGAAAGTGGGGCACGGGCTAGAAACTTAGCCCAACCCTGTACTAGGGAGATTGAGGCCTAAGTGGTGAAGGATCTCATCCCTACACAGGTGGTGGGTGCACAGTCTGCTCTTCCCTCCCCAGAAGCCCCATCGTTGAGCCTGCTGCAATCCTTTGGCCTCCTGAAGCACATATTAGGCCAGACTCCGCCCTGCAGCCCAGTGCCAGGTTATTGGGCCTAGTTCCACAGCTTCTAAGAATGGGGTCTCCCAGAGTGGAGATAAACAGTGGGTGGGACTTGGGGTGGGGGCACTTCATCCCAGCAGGGAAGAACCGTCTTCTGTTTGTCTTAGATGACGTAGCTGCTTCCTGTCTCTCCTGGGGATGCCGAGGACGGTTTCCAGTTCTGTGCCTCAACTGGCGTTGTCTGTCCTTGCTGGCCCGAAGGCAGGGCTGTGACCTGAAACAGTCAAAATCCCCGTCAGGGAACATCTCCCAATGCTCTGTTCTGTCTCTACTGGGGTCGGAGAAGAATGGGAATAAGCCCTTTCTTGAGAAGGGTTGGAGACCCCATTTTTGGGCCCAGGAGGCCCAGGTTTTAGTCCTGACTATGTGACCTAGAGCAAGTCACTATACCTCTCTGAGGCTCGATTTCCTCGCCTGTAAAAATGGAGCTTTAAGACTTTCCTCACAGAGCTGAGAGGATTCAAGAGCTGATATGTACAGGCTGTGCTGGGTATGTATACAGGAAAGCAAGGTTTGATTCCTGGAGTCCTTTCTGGCAAAAGAAGGGGTGCACCGGGCATTGAGCAATGGCTCTGGACCTGTGCAGTGTTCCCACAGCCGGGGCATGGAAGAAAGCTCTCTGCTCTCAGGCTTGGCAAAGGTGATTAATGTGCAGGAAACAGAAACCACCGCATGGCAGATGGGGGCAGCTGTGCGGTGCCATCACAGACCAGAGAGCTCACAGTACATTGGCAAGATCCTCGCTGCCGCGTTGCCGGGAAGGCTTTCTGGGGAGGCAGCCCTGAAGGACACACTGCAGAGCCCCAATCTACCAGAGCACCTGACACTGAGGGGGCGCTCAGAAGCACCTCTTGAATGAGCGAAGGATTAGGGCAGGCATTGTGGAGGCCAAATTTTCCTCTGACTTGCCCAAACCAGTTCCTGCATCTAGGCCTTGATGGTCACTCCCAGAACAAAGCTGGGAAGGGAGGGGAGAAGAAGGAGAGGAAGGAATGACAAAGAAAGGCACATGGGAACTGGATGTTCATTTATTTTTTATGTATATTTATTTTTATTTTGTGGGGGATAAGGCTGTTGCTAAGTTAAGGAAGAAATTTTCTTTTTCTTTGGAATAAAGTTCCCGAGGTGATAGAGGGCTGATCCTGGCTTTTCAGACAGGCTGCTCCTGGCGGTTTAGCTGGACCTGGACAGATCTCATGTCCTGGACAAAAAGCAGGTTGTCTTTCCCCATCCTCACGCCCATCCTAAGGAATGGAAATCTTCAGGTGCAGAGGCCAGAAGATCCAAGGAAGGGGTTGTTGGCTCAGACTTGGTCCCACTGTTGGCTTCTGAGAGACGCTGCATGTGCAGTGTGGACAGGACTGGCTGTTGCCAGTGCCCACTGAGGCCCATCGAGCTGGCTTGGTTCCTCTGGTCTTCTCCCTGAAATAAGGGACAACAGTCCCCAGAAGCCTGCCTCACAGACATGGGTGATCCTAGGTGCCAGGTGGCCAGGACCCCCAATATCAGAGTCCCCTCGTCAGAGCAGAAGTTTGGGAAGGGAAGCTATGACCACCTTGCAAACCCTCATGGCTCTACTTGTCGGGAAGCAGGTGGTTGCAGGAGTGCCATGGCAGCAGACGTGAGGATGATGGCATGTTTGAGCACACACCACCAGCTGTTCAGGGAATGCATTGGCTAGCTTTTCATGTGGAGGCAGAAGGGCCAGGAGACTGCTCTGTGGCTTCCTGCTGGGTTTAGGTTAAAGCTGGAAGCCTACGGATAAGTTAATTCTAAAAGTCACTTTGCAAAGTACTCCTGGATGGTCACCCAGAAGCATGAAGGTGGCAGAGGAATCCCTGCCCTTTGTGAGGTTTTAGTTGGTAGACTCCCAGGTGAAAAATCTGCACATGTATGTCAGGGAAGACAGGAAGCCCAGTTACCTCATCCAGAGAAAAGCTCAGCTGTTAACCTGGGGAAGCTCAGGAGAAATGGGGAGGCGGGGGAGCAAGGCCCTCCACCTGCATAGGCAGCTGCTAAGGTGATGTGTGTTCATGTCATGTCAGTAAGAGGAAAACGGAGCCAGTTCTACCCCACTTCTCACACGAGGGACTCCAAGGCCATTATGGGCCACAAGTGAAATCAGCCCCGGAGGAGTCACTGGACTTCCCAAGGCTTCCTCAACAACCAGGGTTTGCTCTCTTAACCCTTCTGTATCACCGAGTGTACGACACATTTTCATTCATTCATCCATCTATTCAAGAAACCCTGAGAGGTGAATATATACTGCCCTTGACTTCAAGGAGCCCACAGTCTAGGACATGATTTTTATTTTGTAGTATTTAGCAGTATTTTTAATAAAAGGGCACTATACATGGACTCAGAGGAGATAAAAGGTTAAAATGAGGACTCTGGACTGGAGGATCTTAAAGGTTCCTCTCTCATTCATAATCTCTGATTCTTCACATGACTACCTATTTTATTTTTGTCATTTATCTTGTCTCCACTGTCTAATAAATATGATCATTAGCAAGTTACCTGACTTTGTTTCCTCTTCTGTAAAGTGTGGGTAAAAATGGTACCCACTGCTTAGGACTACTGTTAGAATTCAGGGAGATGAAGCACAGTAAGAGTTTACACTTTCCCGGCACACAGTCCCTACTCAATTAATAGCAGCTCTCATTGTTGTTGTCCAGGGCACTACAATGATTAAATGAGATTATGTATGTAGAAAGCATGGCACAGTACTAGATAAATTAAAAAAATATTTAAAAATAGTTATAAAAATATGAATAAAAGTATAGTCCCTGCTGTCGAGGTACTCAAATTCTAGCTAAACTGAGGTCTGTGCAAAGTGCTCTGGGAGAGTAGAGAAGTGTGATGAATTGAATAACCCTCCTGGCCCCTGTCAAGATGTCTAGGGCCGAGTCCCTGGAACCTGTGTGTGTTACCTTAAATAGAGAAAGGAGCATTGCAAATATGATTAAAGTAAGGATCCTTGGATTGAGAGATTATCTGCAATGGCCCAATGTAATCCCAAGAGTGCTTACAAGAAGGAGGCAGGCTGGTCAAAGCCAGACTAGAAGGAAATGTGAGGATGGAAGCAGAGGTCAGAGAGGAGAAAAGATACTACACCGCTGGCTTTGATGACAGAGAAAGGGCCACCAGCCAAGGAATGTAGGCAGCTCTAGAATCTGGAAAAGTCAGGAAACGGGTTCTCTCCTAGAGCCCTGCTGATACTCTGGTTTTACCCCACTGAGATTGATTTTGGAATCCCAACCCCCTGAATTGAAAGGTAATAAATTTATGTTCTTTTAAGACACCAAATTTGTGATAATGTGTTAGAGCAGCCATAGGAAACAGGAAGGAAGTAGCTTTTCCTGGGGTGAAGAGGTGGAAAGGGTTTATGAGGAAGGGGATATTTTGAACGGGTTCTTGGCCGAGTAGGAGTTCCTCAGTTATAGAAAGGGGAAGGAAGGGGGCCCATGCATAGGCAAAAAGATATGTGCAAAGAGAGTGAAAAATCAGGGCTTGTTTGTAGGTTGGTTGTTGGTCCATTGTGGTGGAAGCATAAGGGTATCAAGGCTGAAATAGGAGATGAGGCCAGAGAGAAGGGCAAGAGTCTTGACTTAGAATTAGTTCCATGGAAAAACATGAGTCCTCAAAGATTTTAAGAAGGGAAAAGAGGATCCAAATTATGTTTTAGAGAGACTGCTCTGGTGTCTTGTGGAGGGTGGTTGGAAGGGCCAGACTAGAGATGAGGAGACCAATGAGGCTGTTGCAATAACACAGAGGGGTAGAGTCATGGCCGGGGTGTGGCCATGGGAAGTGGGAAGTGGGAGGTGATCAAAGACTTTCTGACTAGGATTGACAGGACTCAGTCTAACTGAGGGAGGCCAGGGGGATGAGAGGGAGGGTAATGACTTCCAGGTTTTTAGCTTGGGTGTCATTCATGAGGGCCCAGGAAGAGTGAGCTTGGGGGAGGGCAGAGCTGGGGAGGGGAAGAAATGGTGGTTTCTGTCTGGGACTTGGTGAGTGGGAGGGGCCCATTGTACACACAGGAAGAGTTATCCAAAGGCAGTTGGCAATCAAATCTCTACAACTATACTGTCGTGGGTTAAGATTAAAGTCATCTGCATTCCTTCTGCGCCCTGGTAGGGGTGAGGAGGAGAGGCTCCGTGGTGTGTTAGTAAGTGCTTAACAGCCAGCTCTCTGAGGGAAGAAAGGCTTTGATATGTAGCACTTGCTGGTTCCCACTGTGTAAGTACTCCCATCACGACTCATTGCAAGGCATTAACTCCACATCACTGAACACGGAATGGGGAAGAGGTGCACGTAGCACATCATTACCTCGTGTTTCCACCACAGACCCATTAGAAACAAATCATCTCAAGAGCACAGACAATGGTAAAATGCAGCCAAATAATCAGAGCACGGCTATCTGAGGTATTTATTTCTTTCGCATTTAATGTAACTTACTTGTAATTTAATTTTTTTAAAATATATTTTATTGACTTCTTACAGAGAGGAAGGGAGAGGATAGAGAGTTAGAAACATCGATGAGAGAGAAACACCGATCAGCTGCCTCCTGCACACTCCCTACTGGGGATGTGCCCGCAACCAAGGTACATGCCCTTGACCGGAATCGAACCTGGGACCCTTGAGTCTGCAGGCCGATGCTCTATCCATTAAGCCAAACCAGTTAGGGCGTAATTTAATTTTTAATGATGTTTGTGTTTAACGACCAGCTCACAATATTGTTGACAATTTTACATTTGGCTCTCATGGGCTGTGGCAAGCAGGCTCCTGCACATCGCTGGAGAGGCTCCAAACAAACCCACGTTGGAAGGGCCAGGCAGGGGGACCCCCGAGGTCACACGCAAGGGAGGGCAGAGCCAGCTCCAGGACGCAGGAGGCAGTCCTCAGTCCCCCACTCTTTCTGATGGCCCCTCGGAGCCCTGGCCAGCCGTGCAGACCCAGGAACACCGTGTGGTCCTTGACCTCAGGAAGATGACTCATGGCACCCTGGAGTGAGTGACTCAGAAAGGAGGCTGCTGGGCAGCCTGGAACAAAGAGAACCGGATGAGATCCGGATGGGATTTATTTCTGCTGGGAGCTGAATGGGCAGCTCAGATAGGTTCTGCTGTTCCTGGTGCCTTTGAACCACCTCCGATTGAGCAATTGCACATGTTTCTAAGAAGCAAAATTTTTTTCAAGTGGACTTATTTTAAAAAAAGAATTGCTGAAGTGAAGGAGCTGGAGAGGAAACCTGGGGAGATGTTCCGGCTTATTTCTGGTCACAGCTGGAGCCCGGGTGGGGTGGATGGAAGTCTGGCCTTGGCTTGACCATTTTTCAGGGTGCGTTGAACCTGAGTCCCAGGCATTTCAGGGTCTCTCCAATCCTCCTCTTCTTCCATTGTGGCATTTAATGTCCGAGTGTCAGGGAGTTGGGGTGAGGGGTACCCTGGTGCCCAATGTCATCAGTCCTGGCTGGCATTTGACAAGAAGTCCATCATACTTTCTGCCAGTCCTTGGTCGGAGGGTAACCTCTGAATCAGCTTCTTAAAGCACCTTCTGTTCTGACAACTCTGCTCCTGGGTGCACAGAGATTATTGTGCTATTCACTCCCCGCACCCCTGCCCTGGGGTGCAAGAAACAGGCTGTCCAAAGGCCTTACCTATGACGACATACCAAATAGCCATTTCGTCCTCTCTGTGAGTCTTCTCCTCTGGATTCTGTTTGGGGAATAGGCTCAAGACCTCTCTGCTTTCCGATTTAGGGATCTTTACCTTCTCCCCAGGGAAGCAGGCTCAGGCCCTTTTCTCAGGGGCTCGCCAGAGTGGCCTCTCACAGCTTCTGCTCCACCTCTTCTGTCTCTCCCTTGCCCCATAATATTTTACTAGTCTTGGCGGGGGGGGGGGGGGGGGGAGTTTCCCCTACTTAGGATGTTTCCCCCCCAATCTGTTCTTTGTGTCTGAGCACTTTCCTTGGTAACATATAAGGCAGAGATACATTCCCTTTCTACCTCCTGCTGCTACAACCCTTTCCAAGGCAGAGAGTACAGAATGGTCTCGTGGTTTGTGTGAGGGGCAGGGCAAGGCAGCGGGGGTGGGGTGTTACTATTTTAAATGTGTCAGCTCTCCCTCTTCCCCTTACCCCCCTATGTCTCCCCCCCCTCTCCCTCCCCCACTGAGCACCATACCAACTCCTGACCTCTTCCTCTGGGAGCTGGCCAGCCTCCCCTCCTAAATGTGGCCCTGGCCCTGCTGAGAAGATGCTGGCTCACTTCCAGGGCTAGAACTGGTTCTGAATCAGGGAGGAAGGCACTCCCAGCCAACAGAGCCTGTAAGAGATCCTTGGGGCTGGGGAGCATGGCAGGAGGGTGCAGACTCCGGGGGGGGGGGGGCATGCTCAAGGCCAGCCTCACCGAAGCACCCTCAGGCCGCAGCCCCAGTGCTCCAGCTCCTGGCTCAGAGGGGCCGTGTGGAGGATGAGAAGTCGTTAGGGAAGTCCCTCTGTTCCGTCCTGCTCCCCTTCCTCCTTCTGCCCTTCTACACCCCACCCTTGCTCCGCCAGGACAGACATTAGCACAGACCTGGGACTGACCACTGTATCCTCTCTCGCTAAGCCCACCACCTGCAGCCACCGCTGCCCAGCAGCAGAGGATGTCAGCATCACCAGATGCATGGCCCCTGGCGAGCTCAGTTCCAATCATGCCTGGTGGTCTTTTATCTACTTGTCAGCACAGAGGAGAAGCCCTGGCCAGGCCTGGACCATGTCTCCTGGTTGGGTCTTGATGATGCTGTGGCTAAGAGAACTCATCCACCCCACTCAGAGAGTGGGAATGGAACTCACTGAGGGCAAGCTGGCACCTTGCATGTATTTCCTAATTTAATCCTGACAACAACCCTAAAAGACAGGTACTATTACCTCCATTTTACAGGTGAGTAAACTGAGGCTGGGAAAGATGGATCCAGCAAGGAAGAGGCAGAGGGAGAATTAGAACCCCTTCTCCCAAGTTCCAAAGCCCCCTCGAAGCATCCCGACTTTAGGAAGCGGGATGGGGCCATCCTGAGGTGGACCCCTATTCGGACTGCCTCGTAGGGGTACAGGACCCAGCTCTGCAGTTGGCCAGGCCCAGGGACCCACAGAGGTGCCTCTCAGCACTCTGAACTGATATTTGATGCCCAGGAGATTCTCCAAATTTATTCAGGATGGCCGTGGGGTGAGCACAAGGGAGCAGGGAGCACTCTCTCTTTCCCATGAGAATGACCATGAGAGGAAGGAGAACTGGGAGGCTTTGCCCAAGGACTCCCGCTTTGACAGCATGGGCACATTCACGGATCATTTACTAAAAGTAAACCCTGGGCCCGGGGTTTCCTGACTGCCCCTCATACACAGGCATGGCTTTGGTCAAGCCCTCGCCTCTGTCTGGACCTGTGCGATGGGAGCAGGGGCAGGACTGACCCATCTCCACTGGCCCACCGTCATCCCCGAGGCTGCAGAGGGACTGGGAGACGTGTGTGCAGCCACTCCAAACAATCCGCTCCATCCAATTCTTCATCTAGACATAGACCAGTGATATTAATAGCAACCTAATCTCTTTCAAATTCTTTGTGTTGCTAAAATGAAAGCAAAAATTCAAAGCTGGAAGAACAAAAAACTCCCTTCTGAGAATTCTGAGTCATTCCAAAAAGGTCAGTCGAGTCTGGGTTAACCCGTTGTTTACCAGAAGGGCCTTGGCTCTTCCCCGGACACCCAGAGGTTCATGAGAGAAGAGGAGAGACGCTCGGCTGGTGGGCTGTGCTCCTGGCCGCGGTGGTTTCAGAGAGGGCTTAGTGTCTTCTGGGATGACCACAAGGCTCTGGGAGAGGCATCCTTGGGGCCATTGTGAGAGGCCACTGCTTGTCAAGAATGCCACCCATGAGCAGGTGGGCTTGGCCCTAAAGGAGCTGGGGAAGCAGACAGACCTGCTCCGACTTTCCGCACAGCCTCTCCTGGGCAAGTCCTCGGGCCTCTGTTTCCTCTTCTGTAAAATGGGACTAATCACCCTGTCAATAATAATAGTGCTCACGGTACCCACCTCACAGGGTTGCCGAGAGCACTGATGGGGTGGTCTCTGTACTGGCCCTTGCTAAATCATGACTCCTGACGATGGCCCAATGCTTGCTGGGACATAGGCAGCCCAACCCCCAGCTGAAGTGTGCAGAATGGAGGGTCCCTTCAGCTGTACATGGGCACGCCTCTGCCTGTGGAGCCCCTCTGTCAGAGCAGCCCTCTCCTGCCCTCTGTCCTCTCCCCACAGCCCCAGGGCCCTGCAGAGGCTATTCCCAGGGGCAGAGCTTGCGCTGTTGATGCCACAGGCATGGGACTTCCTGGGGTGAAAGGTTGGATGGAAAGCTAACGGACAGTTGTGTAAATGGAAAAGTCAGGAGAATAGGTAAATGGGTGGACAGCCAGAGAGATCAATGAAGAGGTGGGTTTGCACCCCCACAATGTGGGTCATACAACCTCAAACTGCGGGCCCTCTGTTTTGCCCTCATAAGACTTCTGGCTTGACCACCTGCTGCTTCTTTCCCTGCCCCATCACCTATCCTTAGCCCCACGGGGAATGCACACTCCAGTTCTCATGGGGCAGGTGTTCATACTGGGTCCTGCTGCTATAGTCCAGCAGAACTCCTGGTGGAGGAGGTGGGGTAGAAGAGGGGGAAGATAACGGGCTCTGGAATCAGACTCTCCTGGGTTATAATCATTGGCCTGCCACTTATTAGCTGTGTGATCTTGAGCAAGTTGCTGCACCTCTCTGTTTCTCAGTTCCTTAATATACAAAACGGAAACAATAAAACCCATCTCACAGGGGTTAAATAACATTGCACTTGAAATGCAGTTGAAATCATACTCTTACTGTCAGATACTCAGTAGGCAACCTAGAAATGCCTGATGAGTGAACAAATAAAAAAAATATGTTAGTTTGCTTTCTCTCATGGGATGTCCATGGCCAGATAACATATTTAAATATGGTTCAGAAACTGTTGGCCTTTCCAGTTACACAAATGATAGGATATTTTTTACCAACAGAGGCTCGTAGATAATTTGCAGCAGATACAAAGCTAACTGGACCCAGTGAAGTTGCTTCCCTTCTCTGCACCTGAGTTTTCCTTCCTGTAAAGTGGGCCAGGTTAAACTTAAACACTGGCTGGGGGCAGAATGAGTAGCATCCAAGGAGCTCATTGGCTAATGACTCACCTAACCCTTTACTGACCAGGCCTGAGAGGCAGCAAGAAGGACCTTGAAAATGCATTAAAGAAGGAGCGGCTGGAGACCAAACATGACTAAATATTTTCCCCTTTTATGGGTTGGTGCTCTAGATCACCACTTCCTGGAGATTGTATTCTAAACTTTGCTGTGATGGATGTGAGGTCCGAGTGCCCGCGAACTCCCGCAGAACCCAGATGTCACCCTGGGGGCGGGACTCTGCTGTTACCTTGCTATTTTAAGCAGCAAGTTTATAATAATGGGAGGGAGAGAAAACAAAGAGGCAGGAGCAGCGTGGGAATGGCCTGGGCAGGCGCGGTTGCTGGGACGCCCCTTGAGGAGCCCGGGGTTCCGATTTGCCAAGTGTGGGACCTAGCCAGCCTCTACTCTGCTTTATCCTGCCGCAGCTGACACCTTTTAGGGCTTGTCTGACATACTTCGTTTCTGTTTTACTTTGCTTTCTGACCCAGGAACTGAATTAAGATATGTCTTAAGGAGTATAGGATGGGAATGTCAAATCTGTGGTTTACTGGGACTAGAAAGAGTACAGGATTTTAGGGGCATCCAGAGTTGGACAAGACCCCTGAAGTGGGTAGGAATCCTGTGACCCTTGTCACAGCCTTTGCTGAAACTCTCCCCAGAACAGGGAGCTTACTACCTTAAAGAGCAGTCCATTGCACCTTCAGATGGTTCCAACCACTAGAAAGTTTTCCCTTGCTTTGATGTGGCCTTTCAGTCATTGTTCATGAACCTGTCCTTTGGGAACAATAGGACTACACAAATGGCTTTCAAATATCTGAGAAGAGATTGATTTCTCCCTGTACCTTCTCTTTTCCTAAAGATCTTTAGTTCTTTAAACACGACTTCTTGTCTCCCTACATCCTGCTTCCCTTTTTTGAACATTACCAATTTATCTGAATCCTTCACAGTATGCAGAGCACAATATGCTTTGTGCAGATTCAGACATAAAGAAAAAAAATGGAACTATCGTCTCCCATGTTTTGGAAATCATACTCCTATTAAGACAGCCTGGACCTGGACCTGCGCAGACATCACGTATCATTTTAAGTGGTTTCTTGGGAGGTGCAGCCAACTTCCCTGATTGAATTGGGGTTTGTGGGTACTCTTACTACCTTGCTACCAGCACCACTGATATCGCTGCTGCTGAAGTCCGAGTAAAGATAATAGACATTAATCACAGAGCTCACCCTTGGGCAACTACAAAGCTCAATTTAGTCCCATAGTGACCATTTGGGATGGAGACAGCATGACCTGGCCCCATAGCTCTCATTCCTGAGAGCCAGGTTCCATCTGTCCAGCATGGATTCTCCCTTCCTGTCTCACCTCCTCTAGGCCTCCAGCCAGTCTGTTCAGATAAATTTCATTCAGCATTTCAGTGTTCATGGATCAGCTCAAACACCATTTCTAACGTAGAATCTTCACTATATTCCATCCATCCTAATTTCCATAGTTAGGAACCTTTTTCTGGGATCCTGCCACTTCTCACTTTCAAACTATTTATCCCAGTATGCTGTTTTCCAACTGCCTCCTGCCACTGGACTCTGTTCCTCCTGAAGGCCAAGGCCATGTCTTTGTCATCTTTATGTCACCAGCACCTAGTACCAGGCTTGGCAGAGTGGGTGTAAAGTCAGTGCTTGTGGTGAGTGAATGAGTGAATGAATGCTCAGTTCAGGCTACTTGAGATGAGATTTCTTGAGCTGTCCAGTAGGGGTCACCCACACTGTTTCAGAGATGAATGGGACTACCTTTCCACTGCAGAGAATGGCAAGTCAAGATGATAGTCACATCAACCAACCCAAGGGTGGAAGTTCTCTAGACTTGAAATACAATGCAACAAAAAATTTTGGCTAAATCTTCTGGTTACCCATGAGGAATCAGACCTCTTGCCTGCATCTGGGAGCTCAGTCCGAGGTACATGTGTCAGGTGTGGGCATGGGCAGTACCTCGTATTATGGGAGGTGGCAGGGCTTTCTACTTCTTCCTCCTGCAGCCTCCAGCAGCCTGTACCTTGCATAAGACCCAGGACATAGTAGGTGCTCAGTAAATGAGAATGCCCTTTGTTCTCTGCATGCGTGTCCGGCAGCCCCCTGACTGTGGCTGAGGGCAGGATCTAAAGGTAGCCCAGTGCCTGGTGGTTTTCATCTGCCACCCAGCAGAGCAGGGACCCTCTGAAATTGTAGGACCAGGCTGGTTGTTGGCTCTGCATGTCCGTGAAGGTGTCCACACTCCACTAGGGGAAAGGGACCTGAAGGAGTTTAGAGGTGGGAAGAGGCCAGGCAGAGTCTCTGGACGCTGGCCAAGGTTCCTGGGCTGCAGACCTCCTGCAGCGACATGGCCTCCGTGAGCACTACTGCATGCTGGGTACTCTACCTCATTTCATCCTCGGAGCAGTCCTATGTGGGAGGCATTCTTATCTCTGTTTTCCTGACTAGGAAACCGAGGCTCAGAGGGGAAACCATCGTTCAAGGCCACACAGCCAGTGAGTGGCAGAGAGGGGTCTCGAACCCGGGAATCCAGTTTCAAAGCCTATGCTCTTTCCACCTTACTATCCTGTCTCTCCAGTGGAGCCCGACGTCACTGGTCTCCTTTTCCAGGAGGAAGCAGAGGAGCCAGACCCACTGGCTCAGGTCTGTTGGAGAGATCATGGTCCTAGGCCCCTTGACTGGCAAGAAACTTGAAAGAGTGGTTAGTGGTTACAAGTGACAGTATGGGAGTTACAAGTTAGCAGTTACAAGTAAACCCAACCCGAATTGACTTAAAAACTAAAATAATTGTTTGTGTAACTGGCTCGTTTAGAAAGAGTTCAGCCTGCAGGTCAGTTTTTATCAGAGCACCAGATCCATTTCTCTGCAGGTCTGTTGGCTCTGCCCCCGGCTCTACGTGTCAGTTGTATCTTCAGTCTGTCCTTCCTCATGGAAGCAAAACGGCATCAGCGGCACAAGCCTCACATCTACACACTCTACCACCCAGGGCAAGAGAAAACATCTGGGCCCCCAAACACTGCCACATGCTCATTGGCTTAAGCTAAAGCTATTGTCTGTCCCTGAGCCAATCACTGTAGCAAGATGGATGGGATTATGCTAATTGGGATCAATCCAGCAGGACCTCAAGGCTGCTACACCATGGGGAGGGGGTAAGCCTGGTTTGGGGGAGGCAACCCAAGGTTTCTGCGGTGAACACTGCACAAGGCACATGAGATCCACTCAGACCAAGCCTCCAGAACCATGGTGTTAGCAGGGCTGACAGGCCCAATGCAGTCTGTTCACAAGTGACAGAGCCCCCCACTGAGGGTTAGAAGAGCTGCTAAAGGGTGTGAGGCGAGCCATGGGGCTGGAAGTCAGGAAACACCATGCCTTCCTCTTTCCCGACTCAGCCAAGGAGGGCTGTGTGGTGTAGTGGAGAGAGCCCTGGCCTCAAAATCAGGAAGATCTGGATTCAAATGCTTGGTTCTTTATGAGAACCAAATGGCTGCCACTCTCTGAAGCAGTTTTTTCACCTATGAAGTGTGAATATTGATGCCGGTATTAGTGGTCATTGCGAGGATTAAATTAGGTAATGTTGATAATGCCCCTAGGATAGTGCCTGGCACCCGGTAGGTGCTCAATAAATGGTAGATAAGTAGAGCGATCCCTATGGAGTGTCCTCCATTAGTTATGGCTTTGAGGAGGTTGAAGCACTTTTCTCCCTCCCAGGATAGCTGTGTTTACTGAAAGGACCAAATTAGATGCAAAATCTCTAAGGCCACCTCTGACTTTGTAAACACAGCTAGTGAACAGGCGGAAATGCAATTCCAAAGGCCCTCTATTCCCACTTCTGGTGTTGACGCAAACTGAGGCAGGCTCTCTCTGCGGCTCATGACCCCCGGAAACGGAACCCGGCTTGGCTCAGGGATGGGAGTGGATTTGACTTGTCCTTTTGGCATCTCCTCAGCCTGCGGAGCCCAGGCCTCTTGGAGCATCTTTGGGGCTGACACAGCAGAGGTTCCGGGCACCCGCGGCCAGTCCTGCCAGAAGGCTGCCATGCCCCACATTCCCGAGGACGAGGAGCCCCCCGGAGAGCCACAGGCAGCTCAGAGCCCCACCGGCCAAGTAAGTGCCCCCTCCCTGCCTGCAGCTAGCCTGGACAGGGCCAAGCCAAGAGCCCTGGGCTGAGGCCATAGTGTCCGGTCTGGCCAGAGGGTTTGCCGACAGCCCGTGCAAGCTGCACTGGGAGGCTGGGGAAGGTGTGTAGTGTCCACATTGAGGAATAGACACACAAAGTTCCTTTGAATTGCTTGAGGTCCTCACATGCCCTGAGACTGGAGCCTCCTAGGCTATGTCTGAGGCTTCCTGGGACCTAAAACCATCCTAACCCTGTAGGCTCCCTCTTAGAATGGAGAAGGATTTGGAGGAGAACCTCATCATGGCAGGGTCATGAACACCAGCAAGTGTCACTTAAAATGAAGATCAAATTTTCAAATAAATAGTGAAAAAGACTTTCAGCAAAAGTATATTATAAAAAAAGGAAATTATAAAAATAAGTTAATTTGGGATTGCATTGTACAAATGAAAGTATGAAAGCAAATTATTTTGAGCTATATATACTATGAAGTATAGATTATATGTCACTTTTTAGAATGAACAATTAATCAAGTGTGTTGATTCTGGTGTGGGTATATTTACTTTTATACCAAGAAGACGATCTATTCACTTGATGCCACTTCCTTCACATTTTACTGTACAGCCTTCATTTGGAGATTCTGTTTGTTTCATGTTTGAGATCTTCATTTGTCTTCCCAAGGACCTCTTTCAGTCCTTCAATATTCAAATCATCCCCTCGTGAAGAACCTATCTCGCCACCTCTCCATAATTTTGTTCTTCACTTGTTAACTAATCCAGCTCCATCTGCTCCTCATTGATCCAAGACCTTGCACGTGAAGTTCTCCAACCCTGTTTTCTTTGACTTTGCACTGAACTTGTATGATCCTGTTACATCTTACAGTCATCCCAACTGCCCTCAGCCAGAAGGGATAGACACTTGCTAAGTGAGGGAAGAATGTACGAGTGAGCATTCATTTGACAAGTGGGAAGATTCTTAGTGAATGTTTTCATGTTAAGATGACATTTGTTTTCTTACACATCATAACTCTGGGAACTTAGATAATAAATACTTAGGAAAGATTGGCCTCTTGTATCTCCATGTCCCAAGCTCATGCTGTTGCAGAACTTGGCAGCCTCGGGAATTCTTGAATTTCTAAGTGACAGTGGGCCAAGCCCCCATGTCTTTGGCTGAAGGCAGCCAGCTCAGGGTTTTATTGAGCCCCGCTCCCAGGAATGTCTTGGACCATGGGGGCGCTGCTCCTCATTTACTCTCAGTGGCTCCAGACTGCTCCTCTGCGGTGACCGCTGGCCTTCCCCAAACTCAGTGCTCTGTCCCTCTTCTACTGCAGTTCCTACCAAATGTGGACAATTCTCCCAAAGCGTTGCCAACAGAGGACTATAAGGTTTAACCAACCATAAAATGTGTTCACCTACTGAAAACTTGGAGATTAAAGAAAGGAATGACTACCAAGAACAAAATATTCCCATCTGTAGTCAAATGTGACTATTTTCTGTCTTCAGGTCGCTATTTTCCAAGGTTCTGTCCCCTTAGCCCCCCTACTCCTCAGCCCTGGACTCCTTGCCTTGGCTATTGCTGACCGCTCCCACCTCACTAACAATGGTAGTGCCTGTAAGCCAGATTTTGATGCAAAACCTAGCTCTGGAATCCTGGGCAGCTCCCCCAAACAGTTGCCATGCTGTGCTCCCCAGGAATACAAGTATTCCTAAAAATAATAATAATAAAAGATGGGCAAAGATGCAATTCCACCCTCAGTGAGGCGATCCTTTTACATTGAGTTCAGTTCATGTTGGTTCCCAACTTCTCTAAAAGATTCTTCACTCCTCTCAGGAGCACAAAACCAGACAGCACAGAAGCTTGCTGGCCATTCTGACCTTCATGGCTTCAAACCACACCCGGGTGCAGCTGCATTGGGTCAGAGGTGAGGGTGAGTTTTTAGGGGTGGCCAAGCAGGGGATGGGCTCCAGGAGCCCACCACATAGTTGAGGGACAGAGAACCCTAGTTGAATAGCCGAAGCTCCAGATTCCGGGTCCCCACAGCTCACTCTCCCTATGATCTTGAGCTAAAAGCAGACTTCTATAACATGAGGGGGCGGTCTCTAAAGGTCCTTCAAACGCCACGATTCTATCTCTGTGCTTTTGAAAAGTCAAGAAAATAGACTGTTTGTGCCTTGTCATTCAGGTGAGCTAGAGCCAGGATGCTCAGGTCTTACAAGGGAGGACCATGAGCACAGGATTTAAGAATGTGGACTCTGGAGTCACTGCTGCCTGGTTTTTCTGCTCCCAGGGACTCAGGCTCCTGTCCCTGGAAGCTGGGCTGGAGTCACTGCTCTTCCACATCCTGGTCAAGAGACCTTGTGTGAGTCTGTTAAAATTTCTGTCTCCAGTTCCTCATTCCCCCCACCCACCAGGGCAACTGTTAGTGGCTGGCTCCTAGACTCTGTCTGTTCAGCCAGCATTTGAGTGTCTTCTTTGGCCTGAGGGATAACAGTGCCAGGGCAGGTTATACCTCAGACTGAAGGCCACATCAGTTTCAGTATTATTTTATTCTCTGCCCTTATGGCAGGCATTGGGCCTCCCTGAGTTTTCCAGAAGCCTACAGTCATTGTCCATGAAGAGCATCTCCCTCTATTGCACCCATCAGGCAAGCCTTGTCAGGCAACCATAGCCTCAGGGAAGGGTCAGGCCTATGAACTAGGCTGGAGCCTCCAGGGTGGGAGCCCGAGTCCCTGGGAGCAGGGGAAACCAGACAGTCAGGGAAGTAGGGCTGGTCGGGAGGGCTCGGCTGCAACTCCTGGTAGCGTGTGAATTCCCACTCTGTGAAGCAGGCAAAGAATGGAGCATCCTTCTGAGTTTACAACTCCCCGGGGTCCAGCCCTACTTCTGGTTCCTCAGGACCCAGCCCCCATTTCCCATCACTGACACGAGCACTAGCTGAGGCCTTCCCACACAAAAATAATAAAGCAGTAGACCTAGATCCTGTTTTTCTTTCTGCACACACACATACACTCACTCACAGACTCACACACATACACACAAACATAGACACACATACACTCACACACAGAGACTCTCAGGCATACACACAAACATAGACACACACACACAGACTCTTACACATACACGCAAAGACATGCTCACATACAGAGAGACTGTCACACATACACATGAACATAAACACACACACACATCCTTTAGGAGCCTCATCAGAAGCTGTAATCAAAACCCACAAAGAACTGAAGCCTCCTGCCAGTGCACTCCGTGAGGCTGTGCCCTGAGCTTGTTTTCTGAACAGGCAAGGTCACCTCCCTGGAGACCCCTTGGAAAATGTGTGTTCCCTCATGGGGCAAAAAGGACCCAAAGAACTGATTCTGTCAGGAAGGAGGTGAAGACAAAATAGCTATTACATGTAAAACATGTACATGGGACCTGGTAAGGATGTGCAGAGCGGGGACGCCTCCCAGCTCACCGACTAAGGACCCTCATGCCATGCTTCCCACGTGACAGACACTGCTCTGAGAACTCTATACTCAGTAACTTCACAGCTCTAGGAGGTACGTGTGATTACTATCCCATTTACAGATGAGAAAAACATGGTGGGTAAGCACCCTCCAGTCACTAGGAACCAGGCGGTCCCTTGAAAGCTCCAACTGAGGATTTTGAATTCATCCTCCCTGAACTCATTTCCACCTGTCTCATCACACCCTTTGCAAGAACAGCCTCTATTAAGATTCTCTATGAGATATCTTTAAATAAATGATCAGGAGCCCTAGCTGGTCTGGCTCAGTGGACAGAGTGTCGGACTGCAGACTGAAGGGTCCTGGGTTCGATTCTGGTCAAAGGCACATTCCCGGGTTGTGGGCTTGATTCCCAGTGGGGGTCATGCAGGAGGCAGCCAATCAAAGATTCTCATTCATCACTGATGTTTCTATCTCTCTCTCTCCCTCTCCTTCCTCTCTGAAATCAATAAAAATATTATTAAAAAAATAAAATAATCAGGAAAGCATTAGGATCTGGTGTATGAGATATTGGAGACATCTATTGGGCACTTGCTATGTGCTCATCCCTCCAAGGTAGATATTATTATCTCAATTTTACAGAAGAAGGAATGAAGTCTCGGGGGTTATGTAATTGTCAAATGTCACATAGTTGTGTTATGTTGAGTGGAGACTGAAACCCAAGTTTCTGTTGAGGTGTTCCTGCCAGCTCCGCTTCCTCCCTGGCCCCACCCAGCAGTAAAGCCAGTGCCCTGGACAGCAGGTGCTTGATGCTCTGTTCTCTATGGAAAAGAAGCTTGGAAAGGGTCAAAGGGTCAGTTCCACCAGGATGGCTTCTAGTGGGCCTGGTCACACAGCAAGAGCTGTGCCTAGGACAAAGCAGACGGTGTTTTAGAAATGTTGGAAGTTACAGTGCTCAGGAATGCATGTTATAATGATTTGTCCTTGGAGTAGCTTGTCATTTTTTGTTCCTCTGATTCCCCTGTCAGACTTCTGTGAGCTAGGAAGGGTCAGGAGCTGTGTCTTTCCTGAGTGTTTCTCCAGTTCTCAGCACAGGCTGCAGCTGTGGTGGTGGCTTGTGGGAGGAGGCTGGCTGGCTGGCTGGCTGTGAGATAGGCTGGGTGGATAATTGTCAGGCTGGATGATTAAATCTCTGGCCTGAAGGGAGGAAGACATGGAGGGAGGAGGAGAGGATAGAAGATGAAGATGGATGAATGACTGGCTGGCTGGGTGGCATACTCTCCATCGAGTAAGACTAATAGACATTGTGTGCATGTCTATATTCGTGAAGTCCGATGGCATGAGAGACAAAAGAGTGATGAAAAAGGCAGGATGATCTGGTGATTATTGGCCCCTGACCTCTAGGAATAGAGTGGGCAATGGCAGGAAAGAGGGCTCACCAGAAACATGGCAGGGCGAGGGTGCACGAGGAAGGGGGAATCTATAAGGCGGGCACCTGGGAGCCTTCAAAGGAAGGAGCCCGCATCCAGCAGACCTCAACAGAGGCACTTCCGCTCTCTCCTGTGCTCTTAGGATTTGCCTCTGAAATAATCATGTTCTCAATAGTCCCCAGAGTGTCTTTCTATCTTGTCACAAGAGCACTAATTCCTCTTTGCGGCCAGAGCCCCTCTTCCAGAGGCAGTCCCTGTTTGCCCTCTAGGCTGTGAGGGACCTGGGGATGCAGCCACCACAGTGTCCACCCTCTCCCCCCCCTCACCATCATTATTATTATGATTTAGCTCATTAAATCCTTAAGACAAGCCTGGAAAATGGGGATTATTAGCTCCACACAATGTTTGAGAACATGAAACTCAGAGAAGTTAAGTAACCTGTCCACAGTCACCCAGGTGGGATTCCAGTCGAGGCCTCCTGACTCACTACCCACACTGCCTTTGGCAGGGTCCTCTCTGCCAGGTTCCAAGTGCAGGATCTAAACTCCCCACTCCCCCTGGGCTGGGGCTAGGGCTATTGCTTACAGCTTCCTAGCCCAGGCCGAGTCACGTGACAGTGGGGGAAGGAAGATAATAATATTCCCGTCTATGACACTGGCCTATATTTATCCCTGCACCCAGGCAGTTAGGAAACTGTGGTGCATTCCTGGGAAGTTATGAGTGAAATAAATATTTAAATGTTTCTATAAGTTTATTTAAGGAGAACAAAATGTGACCTGCTGGCTTATTATAGGGTGGGTGAGCTTTCGGGATAGCCCAGCCCCCCAGTACTCAGCTGACTCCAGGGGAGGGAAATGGACCCAGGGGGAGGCTGGGTTCCTGGAAGGGTGAGGGGTGCCCCTGCTATCCTTACTCAGCTGTGTGTTCAGCCTTGCGCTTTGAGGGCTGCCAGGAAGAAAGGGCTTATGAGGGAGGGTGCAGCTTGGAAGAATAAGAAAGGATTGTTGGAGATCTGTGGATACCAGGAACAGGGAGGTGAGGTCAAAGACCTGGAGATGACTGTAAGAGTAGCTTGTGTTGTGGGAAAGCCAACAGGCCTAGTGTTTGGCCCCTTCCACCATTTACTACCTGCCCAGTCCTGAACAAGTCTGTTTAAGGGGGACGGGAGGAGGATAGAAAGTGAGGAGAGAAAAGAAATGTACCAATCACCTACTTCATGCTCAGGTCCTTCACTTTCTCTTCTCATTCCCTTTTTGTGATTCTGTGAGGTTGGGAGGTATTATCAGCCCCAAGTTGTAGGTGGGTATTCTGAGGTTCATTCACAGAATTGCTGGTAGGATTGAATGCGAAGGCACCCGGGAAGCGTTTGAGACAGGGCCTGGCACACAGCAGGTCTGAGAGTGTCACTTCCCTCTACTCACATTTGTTCCTTTGCTTCCCGTGTCTGAAACCTACAAAGGACATCTGTTTTTGGTCTGAGAAGTAGATGGTGAGAGAGGGGGATGTGGCCTTGGAGGTGGGCTTCCTCTCTGGGAGTCATTGATTACGCAGGCCATGTGGTCAGGTGCCTGGGGAAGATACTCTGTGGCTCCACCAGACAGGCTGGTCCCCTTAATTTAACTCCAGATGGTTGCTCAGACCCAAAACCAAGAAGGACAATCTCTTCAAAACCCAATTCCAAAATAATGAAGTCAGTTCCAAAAGTAGCAATAACAGAATAATACCTGACACTTGTTGGGCATTTACTAGGGGCCAGGTGTCCCCATAAGCTTTCCACCTGGACCTGCCCCTGCCAGATTTAACAAATGAAAATACAGTTATGTCCATGCAATATTTGGGGCATACTTATACTAAGAAATTATTCAGTGTTTATTTGAATATTGGGCATCCTGTATTTTATCTGGCAATCCTACTGCTATATCAACCTGTTTGGTTCTTGTAACTACCCTGTGACATAATTATTTTACAGATGAGGTAACCAAGGCACAGGGAGTCAAGGGAACTTGCTCAAGTTCACACAGCTAGTACATGAGTAACTGTATCATGAATTAGTGTGGCTCCCAAGGCCCAGGCCCTTGCAGTCCTAAAACCAGGAATTTGCTTGCGGTCTATATTTGAACACACTGCCCCGCAAGCTTTCTTCAGGTCATGCAGCTCAGAGTGAGAGCCCGGATGGGTCTTTACACCATATTAACACCTGGCAGAATTCACCCCAGAGGGCCCCTGATTCTTCCCACACTCTCTCCTGGATCACTGTCTCCCCAGTGATGTGCCAGGGTGAAGCACAGCCCACAAAAGACTGAATGTTCCCCTCAAAACAGTTCTGAAAAAAACAACTAGAAATTGTACAGAACTTGCTCAACCATTCCGTGAGCTGATTAGGGAAAGAACACGTTGATTTTATTACTTTGTACACATTGGAAGGAGAGAGTGGGGAGCATTCCAGGACATTCCATCAGGGATAAAGGATTTCTCTCCGATTGCTTGTGCCTCCTGGCTTTTAAGCAGCTTAAAATTGTGTGGTTACATCCTTGGCACTTGCCACCCATGGTTTGTTTCTGTCTTTCCGTGTGGGCACCTCTGCCCCAACCCTCTTCTGAGTGAGAGCTTTGTTGCAAGTGGCCTTCAACCAGAAGGGAGAGCAAACTTTCACCAGACAGCAGCCCCCCAATGGCTTGCAGGCCATTTACCTCACAGGTGTCAACACGGAGGGCACCAGGCCCTGGGAGCTACCTGGAGTTGGGGGTTGGGGAAGGATAATTCCACCCCATTTTCCATTGCATTTCACTAACTGGGAAGCATTTCAGAGGCCCGCCTGGTTTACCTTTGTCTTCCCAGGCCCTACCATAGACCCCCAGCACATAATAGGCATTCAGTCAATGTTTGCTAGATGGACAGAATGTAGCATAATGATGTGAGAGTGTTTACAGATTGACCCTGGTCTTATACCCCAAAACTTTTGTGAGTCAATCATAAAAAGAAGAATCAAGACAATCTATTCAATAAATAATTGGGTGGAGCATGAGTAAGCAGAGGGGGGAGGAAGAGAGAGGATTTGGGTGGGGACGGTAAGCAAGTGAAGAGTCAAAGGAGAGGGGACAGGCAAGGATGGGAGTTAAGATCCGTTCCCCTTTCATGTCCTTTGAGAGGTGAGAGTGAAGACAAGTTCCTTTTGCATTGTTTTGTTGTCTGCTGAGCAATTCTTAAAAGCTTCCTTCTTAAAGCCTGGACCACATGGATCACAGCTTCATTAGGTTTCAGGTTAAATTGTTGAACTTCAGAGTCAAACCCTAGATGGTTAGAAGGAGCATGCATTTCTCTTCATCTGCTAGGGATGTTTATATTTACCAAATAATTCCCTCATTTTTATAGTCTCATGTTTTGTTTATCTTATATTTTATTGTTGGTTACTTCAAATGGTTTTACAAAATAGGTAGTGAGTCAATACAATAAAACAAACTATATTTAACTTACTTAGCAGCCTGAATACATTCAACTCTTGGACATGGGTATCCTATATAATAAAAGCCTAATATGCTAAGTGTCCGGTTGTCTAGTTAGCCATTCAACCAATCAAAGGGTAACATGCTAATGATATGCTAAGGCCGCTCAACCGCTCGCTATGATGTGCACTGACCAGCAGGGGGCAGACATTCAATTGGTCAACCAGTCGCCATGATGTGCATTGACTACCAGGGGGCAGATGCTCCAACCAGTAGGTTAGCTTGCTGCTGGGATTCAGCCAATCGGGACTGAGCAAAATGGACCGGACATGCCCTGGAGCCCTCCCGTGGTCTCTCCCCAGCTGGCCAACTTCCCGCATCCTTCCCTGGCCCTAATTGTGCACTGGTGGGGTCCCTTGGCTTGGCCTGTGCCCTCTGGCAATCCGGGCTGAGGGACCCCCCCCCCTTCCCCAGTGCACAAATTTCGTGCACTGGGCCTCTAGTATAGTATAACCACATCACCACCACTATGATTTTTTTCTTTTTCAGAACACAACATGCAGAAATTAATGATTGGCCCCTCCTGCCCCTTTACATAGATCTATCTTATCTGCATCAAAGCATGTTGGGAATTTGTAAAAGTCCCACTCCTAGGGATGGCCAAAACCTTATGATATAACTAGAATAAACATGATATTTTAGCCAAAGTACACTTTTTTGTTCACCAAAGGATGCATATAAAAAAAGTTCTAAACATGATAAATATGAATATATTCAGAGCTCAAACTTTCATGACCAAAATAAACTCCACCCAGGGAAGGAACCTCACACATATTATAAGCACAGTCAGTGTTTCGGTTGACTTTCCTATGATAGCAGTCACCCATGAGTCTGTATAGGAAATAAGCTCCATCAAGATGATATGGGAGTTGTGCAAGATGAGTGAGTCCTAGAGATCCAGGTGCCTGGAAGTAACAGTACTGTATTCATATCTAAAACTTTGCTAAGGGGGTAGATCTTATAAGTGTTCTTCTCATCATGATCATCATAAATAAAAGGCAAGAGGAAACTTTTGGAAGTGATGAATAGGCTTATGTCACAGATTGTGGTAAAGACTTCACAGGTGTGTACTCTCTAAACTCATCAAGTTGTATACATTAAATATGTACAGATTTTTGTATATTGATTGTACCTTAATAAAGTGGTTTAAAAAGAAAAAAAGATGGCATGGGTGAAGGAGGTTTTAAGCACATTTACCCAAATGTAGGATTGTCACTGAATATCAGGAATGTGTGGGTGCCGCCACCTCTTCTCCTGACCTCCATTTTCCCCCAACGAGGCTGACCACAGCCTGAGCACTCTGCCACATTTCCCTAGATTGCCAGAGATTTCTTAGAGTGTCACTAGGGATGGCTTAGAGGTTCCCTAATCTTAGTGCATGAAAGATGGACCTTGTTAGCTCAGGTGAATGCCTGCTAGGGAATGAAGGAGAAAAAAAATATGTATGTATTTTTCCTCCTCTTTGAATAATCCAAATACACTGCATTTGTCCCCTTATCAAGAGGCTCTGAGAATCCTGATGCTAGAATACAGGCCCCAGCTCCAGCTCCTGGAAGCTTCCTCCCAAGCCTAACTCCACCTGTGTTTTCACTCTAAACCACCAGGGCTCTCCCACCGCAGGAATATCTTGCAGTCCACCCACGATCGTCCTGACTGGGGATGCCAGTTCACCGGAAGGAGAAACTGACAAAAACCTGGCCAACAGGTACATCCCAGGTGTCTGATCTTTGTGCTGTGAAGAACAACATTTCCTAGCACAGAGGGACTAGACAGCTATATTTTTACAAATCTTTCCTTCTTTCTTGAATCATTTTATTGATGAAAATACAGTCATGCAAGTTCTCAAAATGTGTGAGAGAGATTGGGATTTTTCCATTATCTTCCCCCCTCCCCAAATTATTTTTCTTCTCCTGGATTTGGCTCTTTTCACCCTGCTATCCTTTTAAAAAAGCACGAATCACAGCATAGGAGTTTCCTGTATAACTGCCCAGATGTTTGCAAACAGACCCGAAGGATGTGAGTCTCTGACTGTAGAGTCCTTCCCCTGGCCAGGGTGGTTCCTGGGTGGAGGATGATCTCTTGGAAGGGACATTGGCTCACATGCACAGGGATGCCACTGCCTTGGTTTTGCACAGCACTAGCCCATACATTAATCTAGCTAGAACGAGATTGTCTAAGTACTATTCACAAAATGTTACACAGATAATTCTCATACAAATATATAGTGAGCACATGTCAAAGATATATTTAACTCATGAATGTGGGGACCCATCAGGGTAACAAAGCTAGTTCAAAGGAAGGAGGATATAAGAAATGGATATATATATATATATATATATATATATATATATTCAGCGAGGAGGAAAAGAACACTGGAATAAAGCTGGTAAGTTAAATATAAAACAGGTTAATGCTCTACTGGACAATGAAATCCCATTTTTATCTTTTCTCCTTAGCAGAAATCATATGCATCTCTAAAATTATTTATATTTTATGAGTTTTCTATGAGTTAGATGTCCATTCAGTCTGAGCCCTAATGTACAGCTAGTAGTCAAAGTTACATATCATTAGGGCAGTGGTCTGGAAACTTCAGCATGCAGCAGAGTGCCCTGGGGAGCCTGGTCAATCGCAGGTGTCTGGGCCTCACCCCCAGAGTTTCTGATCCAGTAGGTCTGGGGTAGAGCCTGAGAATTTGCATTTCTAACAAGTTCCCAAACTTAGAAAGCCTGTAAGACGGTGCACTCATAAGACTTTGAAAAAAGACACAGGCATCTGTTTGCCTGTTTCCAAGCTGTGGACCAATTTTCTTAACAAGATGGCTCCATTCTTTCAGAGCTCACAGTCCCCACCGGAGGCTTTCTCACCGACACTTGAAGGTTTCCACTGCTCCGCTGACTTCTGTGGGTAAGGGCGAGGCCAACCTACCTTACTTCTGCAACCAGAGATAGGGGTCCAGCTGAGGTGTGTTTGAGTAGGAAGATTGAGGCCTGGTAGTTTGACCTGCCCTCTCTGCTCCTCAAGCAGGTCCATCCTTGTGAGCCCTGCAGGACAAAGTCCATCAGCCGCTCGGTGTTGGTGCCCAAAAGAAGTATGATGTGTCATCTCAGTTTCTTTTGGTAAAAAGACAAGACCAGGGTGTGAAGAGGAAGGAGAGGAAGTCAAAGAGATATAGAACGTCTGTGTGAGGCTCAATTTCAGGGCTCAGGGAGGACAGTCCTCTGCTCCTCAGGTGGGCATGCGCCTGAATGCAAGGCTACCCCAAATGGTCCCTCAGAGCCTACCCTGGACCATGAGAGCACAGTTTTGATGCAGACTCGGTCCCTGCCTTCATATTGCTCAGAGTCTATGAAGAGACTGAGAAGTGAACAGATATAATCAGGACACTGTATTGTAAGGCCTTTTATAGAAGTGTTAAGGAAACAGGGGCAGGAAGGGGCTCGATTCTCCCTGAGGAGGGAAGTTTGGGTAGGTATTTCAGAGGAGAGAGTATTGAGTTACACCTTAGCAAGTTGGAGAGATAGACAAGAGGGAGGGAAGGTGTTGCCTTCCAGGTAGCAGAAGCAACACGCTGGGGAGCAGAAGGCATAACAGGCCAACTGAGTGTTCAGCTGTGTGTACCAGTCAGGGCTTTCATGTGATAGAAACCCAACTCAAACTAGCTTAAACCCAAGCAAATGAAAATGAATAAAAGCCAGGGCTTGTGGTTTCAGGTAGCACTGAATCCAGATGCTCAAGTTGGATCATTAATAATTGTCCCATCCCATCTCTCAAGTCCCCTCTCTTTTTGGGAAATGGCTACCAACAACTCCAGGCTTACTTCCCATCATTGGAAAGAGAGGATTGCCTCTCACTGAACTCCCATGGCTATCCCTGCACCAATCACTGTGGCTGGGGTATTGAATTCACTGACTGGCTGAGGATGGTACACAGTCCCACTCCTGGCACTTGAGGTGAGGTGGGAGGTAGGATTAGCTCCTCCCTGACTAACGTAATTGAGATGAAGAGGGAATTCGCTCAATGCAGATTGGGAAGCTACGAACAGAAGGGGGAATGGAGGCTGGAGAGTCACAATGGGAGTGGCCTCAGGAGGAATACATGGGGTCATCAAAAGTCGCTGGTCCCAGTTTAGCATTGGACAGCATTCCATGAGGAATCCTGATGAGGCGAGGCAGGAGCATGGCATGGCCAGATATGGCTCTTAGCAAGATCACCGTGATAGGCACTGGAGGATGAGATAGAGGTGATAGCCTGGAGGTGGGGGTAGGGGGGTATGAAATGTCTGATATAACTGTGCAGGTAAAAGCTCATGAGCAAGAATGGAGATGAGAGGCACATTCCAGAGGTAGGTACCCATACAGCATAAATGATGATCAGGACTTGATGACCAGTTGGTTGGACATGGGGGGATTGAGGAAGAGGGACGAATGTGGAGTGACTCCCATGTTTCTGGGCAGCTAGGTGTCATTCACCCAGAGAAGAAACAGTTTTGAACAAGATTGGAGTAAATAGTGTGAGTGGAGGAAAGAAGGGAGAGGAGGTGGCCATGTGATTGTGTCTTTGGCCCATAATCGTCTGAGTGCTCCCTGTGCCCACACACCTTGAGCACACTAGCTTATTGAAGAAACATAGACCTGAAAGAAGAACATGACAGCAGGGCAGAAAGCGCAGAGTTGGGGCTCCTGCTGGCCTTCCCTAACAGCGGAGATTTGGATAGTACTGGGAACCTAGGTGGCTTCATGACCATTTGTGACAGAGGACCTGCCACAGCTACAGGCTAGAAGCCACAGGGGCCAAACCTGCTGAGGAAGCCCTGTCTGACCCCACACAGCCCTCTCCATAGCTCAGCACCGGGCCCAGGCAAGGTTTGGCTGGCCAAGTCTGCTCTGGGCAGCATCCCTGGGCTGGGGCATGGAGTAGCAGGGACTCTCACCCTGTGCTCACCCTCCCTCTGCAGACCCTGCGGGGCATATCATTGACCTGGTAAATGACCAGCTGCCAGACATCAGCATCTCAGAGGAGGACAAGAAGAAAAACCTGGCTCTGCTGGAGGAAGCCAAGTTGGTGAGTGAGCGATTCCTGACCCGACGTGGGAGGAAGTCCAGAAGCAGCCCCGGAGACTCTCCGTCAGGTAGGATGCACGTGGGCTGCCCGGAGCCCCTCTGAGGAGGGATGGGAGGGGGATAGCCAAGCCCGGCTGCACTGGAAGCGCTGCTTTGACTTGCCTGCCCCCAGCCTCTAGGCCCAGGAGGACTGAGCCTTATGGAGAGGTTCCGGTGAGGCCCCATTTCAGAAGCTCCAAAATATTGACCCAACTCTAGCCCAGAAAACTCTGTTTTTTGTTTTGGGGGCCTGTGTGTGACCACTGTGGCTTCCTGTTTCTCTGAGAATGTCAGCCCATATGATACCCATGAACTTAATGGGAGCTCCCCCAGCTCTGAATCTTGCATGGAGAGAAATCCTGTGTGTGATGCCTGTGTGTGCAGACTCCTGGGTCACTCTGCATGGACAGAGTCTGCATGACTTCCCCACCTTCCCCAGGCGGTCCTGCTCTATGGGCACCTCCCCAGCAAAGGTCTGGAATGGCCAGCACTGGGCTCCCTCTCCCTGATTTCCAGCTGGGGGCCCTGGGAAGGATCCGAGGCACTGTGGGGAAGGGAAGGGAAGGGGAACGTGGTCTTCGGTGTCTTCATGGAATTTCTGGATTAGAAGGAAGGTTTTCCTGGGCCTGAAGTCCACCCTGCTACACCTTTGGCTAAAATCATTCTTTTTCCTGAACACAGAGTTGAGGCAAATTTTAGACAAGTCTGAATGTACTTAGAAGGCAAGGGGAGCCTCTGAAATCAGGGCCATCCTGTCAAGTCTGGGAGGTACAGTTTTTGGAGCTACATCTGCCAAGCAATGGCAGGTCCTCTGTTTCTAGAAGGTGCTTTGAGGTCAGGTCAGGCCAGGCAGGCTGAGGAGTGTGACCCAAATCCTCACCCCTGTAGGTGACCCTGTGCCCCCTCTGTTGGGCTGGCAGCAGGGAGGCACTGGGCTGATCTCAATGAGGCAGACCCAGTTCCCAGAGGTCAGAAGTACCTGAAAGCATGTATGTGTTAAGCGTAAGTCCTTAACCTTCACTAAAACTGGCCAATTTGTGTCTGTTTCAACAGCTGTTTCCCCAAATCTCAGCCCCAGAGCTTCTCCTACATCCTCGCGGAGCAACTCACTCACCATCCCCACGCTGCCTGGTGAGATCCAGCCCCCTTGGCAGTTCCTGCCCTTTCTCCCTGTGGGTGGCAGCTCAGCCCCTTCCTTGGTCTGGCCACAAGGCCTACCATCTTGCAGGCTTCATAGGTAGACCCTCTGTTTGGCCCCCCTCTCCAAGGGCTCCCAGCTGGGCCTGGCTGGGCTGCCTCAGAGGTGGGAGATATATGTTACATTGAGGTTTTGAGCTAATGTAGGGAGACAGATCTAGCCCAGGATGAGGTAGGTTGTGGAAAGGGGGCTATGGCTTACATTCTTTGCCTAGAGAGAAGTCAGAGAGAGTTCATTTCAGTGCTTATTTGGAAAGGCCTCTATTTGAGCCACTCTTTGCTTTTTGGTTTCTTGTCTTTCATTAGGCTGTGTTCTGGGCCACACCCTCAGACCAGCAGGGGAAGGGAGGGTGCCAGGGAGAACAGCCTGCCCATGTCAGAGCTCTGGGGCCAGCTCAGGCTCAGGCCAGGCTGCCTGGGTTCAGATCCCAGTGCTGACATGTCCTGTGTGACTTTGACCTCCCTCCGCCTCATCTGCCTTGTGTGGCTTCTGTGATGACTAAATGAGGATTCAGCACAGAACCTGACATGTAAGGGGCATTCAACAAATGGTGGCATTACTGGCTCCCAGGCCTGGGGGAGATAAGGGAGGACATTCTGGGGAGGTAGATGTGCTTCGCTAAAGGAACAGCTGAGGTGTGGGGTGCTGGACAACTCTCAGCAGTGTCTGGACCATTTCAGGTTTGGATGCATGCAGTGGCCCACAGCCCCCTCTGCCCGGAGCACCAGCACAGGTAACGGGGGCCCCATTTGGGTTTTCTATGCCAATTTGTCTCTCCTCTTACTCCTTAACCCCGAGAGGCCCTTCACAACCCACTGAAGTGAGGGTGCTGGGTGGGGGAGGCACCTACGCCACTGCTAGAAATACCCCTCATTGGAGGTATTCGAAGAGGAGATATGGTCCCTTCACATCACTGACAGACTCGTGTTTAATTTCTCCAGCAGAAGGGGGATGAGGCCGAAGTCTCTTCACATCACCTTGGCGAGCCTGTGAGTTTGAGCTCTGCCCGATTTGGGTGCGGGAGATACAGTGTCCTAGCAGCCTAGGCTGGCCCCAGGCAGCTATGAGTGGGTGCACATGAGTGGACAGTCAAGGCTGGGGAAGCAAGAAGGTTGCTCTGCCCATGTGACAGGAAATCTGAGGTGGTGGTGGTGGGGTGGGGGGGTGAGAAGGCAGGATTCCGTGGGGTGACCTCCATTGTGGTCCTGCCTGTAGCCCTGCACCCCCAGCCAGGCTGCTGGCCAGAGACCAGGGGGACCTCAGGGCCCAGCAGGAGCCAGGCAAGGCACTTGCTCCAGTGAAACTGCAGGAAGGCTCCAGCCCCTGGTTGGAATTCTTCTTGGGGCAGCAGGGAAACCTCATCTTTTCCTCATACCTGCTCAGAAGAAAGTGCTGGAGAGGATGTTGAGGGCAGCATATACTACAGTCTCATCTAGAACGGGGTCTGGGTTAGAGTCCTCTGGGGGAGTTTCAGCACGCATGTAAAGAGCCATGCAAAGACCAGACACAGAGCCACATGCTCCTCACAGAGCAAGCTTCCCTGGGAAATGAAAGGCCAGTAAACCTCTGAGCAGTGAGATAGCTATCACCTTTGTAAGAATCACCTCATCTAAATATTCATAACCTCTTCTGGATTATGGAACTCTCTGAGAAATTGTTAAAAGCTGTGTATTCTTTTCCCAAAAAATACATACAGCACACACACAAACACGCATATGTATTTGCATATAATTTCAGAGGGTTCACAAACCTGATGGGAAACCTAAGCCCCTAAAGGTTAAGGGCTTTGCCAGGCAGAGCCAGGACTAGGATCTGGGGCAACTGAGTTAAGGCCAAAACATGTGATTGCCCCGAGCTGCCCTCGGTTCCACTCTTCTCTCCGGCTCCTCGCCTTCGGGAGTTCTTGGCAGGTTTTGAATGGCAGGCCCCTGGTCCTGGGTGTTTTACAAACCTTAGGCTTGTCTGTGGGTCCTCTTTACTGGCGCAGACTTCCACCTACTTCACACCCCGACACACACGCTCACACATGGCCCTTAGCAGGGTCTGTGGTCCCACATGTCTGCTCCCCAACCTGCCTCCAGGGTCCCCGTTCTACCTTGTCTCTTTCAGAATATCCCCAAAGGGCTAGCTGACCGGAAGCAAAATGACCAGAGGAAAGTGTCTCAGGGCAGGCTGACTCCTCGCACTCCCACAGTTGAGAAGTCCAAAGAGATTGCAATAGAACAAAAGGAAAACTTTGATCCTCTCCAGTGCCCTGAGGCCACACCCAAGGGCCCAGCTTCTGGCTTAGGCAGTGTCGGGAAAATGGCCCTGAACAGCCCTCAGCCTGGCCCTGCTGAGAATGAGCTGGACAAGCCGCTCCTGAAGACAGCCAGGGAGGGCAACCCTCTGCCCAGAAGTCCGGCCCAGGGCTCTGGAGGGGCAGCTCCCCCGGCCCCCCAGGGAAAAGGCGCAGCTGGAGAGCCAGGAGGGTCCAAAGTTGGCTCCAAAGCTGAGCTTCGGCCCCCTCCTTCCCGGCCGCCCCTGCTTCGGGGCGTCTCCTGGGACAGCGGCCCCGAAGAACCTGGCCCCCGGCTGCAGCAAGTGCTTGCCAAGCTGCCCCTAGCAGAGGAAGAGAAGCGTTTTGCGGGCAAAGCTAGCAGCAAGCTGGCCAAGGTGCCTGGACTCAAAGACTTACAGATACAAGTGCAGCCCGTGCGGATGCAGAAACTGACCAAGCTCCGTGAGGTGGGTTACTGGGGGCAGCTGGGTCGGGTGTGCACTCCAGGTCCCCCCTGGGAGGAAGACCTCTATGGGTTGAGCTGGGCCCTGGGGCAGGGCAGTTCTGGCCTGCACATGGGCCTCATGGGGCCCGAAACTTCCCCACCCTGATGAATCAGGTCCACTGAACAGCATCTTCACAAACACCAGTTTCAGGTGCTTTTACCCCACTTGCTCGGGTGAGGTCAGGGTGGGACACAGTTGCCACACAACACCACATTCAGGGGGAGGTGGTGTGCAGAGGTACATGGGCCCTCAGTCTTGGGCTTGTTTCCCCCTCCAGCTGGAGCTGGTGGCTCATAAACAGGAAGCCCTTGATGGAGTGCCTTGTCATGCCTAGGACTGGGTTAGGCCAGGATAAAATATCTTTTCCTTTATCGTGGCCCTAAGCTTTCCTTCCTGATGTCTCTTAACAAAGGGCCTCAAATCCATCCCTAAGTATAATAATGGCTATGCGGGGCTGCTCCCCCTCCTTGGTGAATTTCTTCCAGTATCCATGATGTCCCCCAACATTTACTGGCCATCCAGCCAGTGGTCTTTCATGGGGCTGCCACCCTATGCATGGGTGATTGGGGGTGCCCAGATATGGAGGAAAGAGGGACCGGGATATGAGGGACAGAAGAGGTCAACAGAACGAAGGAGTCTTTATCCAACCGCCACTTCCCCAGGGGGCCGACCCAGGCCACAGGCCAGCCAGCCAGGGCTCCACAGGGCAGGGCCTGGCACCCCACCGCCCGAGCTAGACAAGACCCTCCTGGCCCCTCTACAGAGGGGCGTGGGACAGAGAAGGAATAGAGGCACCGGTAGCAGTCAAGCACAAGTGGGGAGGTTTCTGTGCTAGCAGGACACACTCTAGTGCTGACCACTGTCCTATTCAGAAACCTGCCATGATGCTGAGTTGTAGGCTCAGGGGACGCTGGGGCCTGGCTGCTGATGTTAACGTTTCACACTAGTGTGTCAGCACAGGCTGGAAGATCTGCCTGTGATGGGCCATAGTCCCAGATCTCTGGGGAAGGTGGCACCAAGGGGGCCAGATAGCCAGGTGTGTGCCTTCATGGACCTCTGGCAATGAAGAGACGGCAGGCCCAGGCAACAGGCCATCCCTGCCCAATACCCCTGCAAGCTTTTCTCTGCAGCAAAGAAAGCCACAAAGAACCTTGGGGCCCCATCCCACTAACCTCTGCCCTGGCAGCTGAGTACCCCCATCCCAATCCAGTGTGCTGAGAGCTGATTGGCTGTGGGCTTCTGGTTTGCTAAGGAAACAGGTAAAAGGCTCTATCCTGTGACTCCTGTTTGGGCCATAAGCTCCATCCTTTCCTGCTTTATCCAGGGGGCAAACCGTGCTCTATCACACAGGCACTGAAAATCTTTTTTTTTTTTTTAAAAAATATATTTTATTGATTTTTTACAGAGAGGAAGGGAGAGCGACAGAGAGTTAAAAACATCGATGAGAGAGAAACATCGATCAGCTGCCTCCTGCACACTCCCCACTGGGGATGTGTCCACAACCAAGGCACATGCCCTTGACCGGAATCAAACCCGGGACCCTTGAGTCTGCAGGCCGATGCTCTATCCACTGAGCCAAACCGGTTAGGGCACTGAAAATCTCTTAATAGCGCCAGCCACAGGGGTGAGGAGCTGGGTCAAGCATTTCCACTTTGGGGCACTGACCTGGTGCCGATGGACTTGGAGCAGGTGTGAGCCGACGTATGCTACATACTGTGGTCAGAATCCTCATCTCTCTCCGGCTCTGCCTTTTGAGGCCCTAGGCAGGACATTGGCTGCTGAGCCTGCTGCCTTGAGGCAGCACTTAGGCCTCATCTATGTGGAGAGTTTAGTAACTCAAGCCACTGAGAATGAATGGGGGCAGGCCACAACTCCTGGGAGTGGGAGCTCACTGCCTAGAACAATAGGGCAGGAAGCTCCAGCTGCTCAGAGCACAGCCAGGAGCTCACCAAAGATTGTTTCCAGGGGCAGCCACATACCCATCCAGGGACCCTCCCTTCCCAGAGCTCTGGGCTCTGCTTCTGTTGTTCTCCAGCCTCAGCCACAGGGTGGCTGGCAGCTCATTCACCAGGAGGCCCACAGGCTAATTTAACATGCACTAGTTCTGCACTCAAGGAATGTGGTGCCACTGTGGGTTTCAGGCACCTTTGTGGGCTGGGAGAAGGGCTGGCTTCCTAGTCCCCTCAGATGCCACCTGGTCATGACTGTCCACCCACTTTGGAGGCTGCAGAGCCATAGACAGAACTGAGAAAAGAGTCCAGTCTGATGTCCTCATCTGAAATGTTGTCTTTTGCTTTTTCTAAAAAGGAGCACATCCTGATGAGAAATCAGAACTTAGTGGGGCTCAAGCTTCCAGAACTTAGTGAAGCGGCGGAGCAGGAAAAAGGTAGGTGGGGCCCGGCAGAGGCACTCCTCAGGCCACAGCTGGTCTCATTTTTGCCAGATCGAAGTGTAAACACTAGACGTCGCGTCAGAGCCTTTGTCTGTCCCAGTGGTGAGTGTGGACCGAACACAGAGCAGCCCCTCAGTAAATATTTGCAGATGAATAAATTAATCAGATCATATTTCCTGCCCGCTCAGAGAACCTCTAAACGTGTCTCCTTCCAGCCAACCTTCCTTCTAGAGTGACCCTGCTAGTCTTCCTTGAGGCTTATTAGCACCAAGTGGGCCTGGAAGGGTGACCCAGGTCTGAACTTTTGACGCTTCCTTTTTCTTTTCCTCTCACACCCGGGAAGCCACACAAATAGAACAGTTCCTCTTTTCAAGATATCAGAGTCATCTCTTGCTTTCGAATCTGCTGTCACCACAAAGTTCAAGCCCCAGCCCTTCCCTCCTAGTGACTGCAAGTCCCCACCCAGCCATCCTGCCAGACTCATCTTCTGAAAAATGAGACCTTGGGTCTTTTCCCCTGACCCCCCATCCCTGGCTCACCTCTCCTGATATCTCATATCTCATGCTACCTGTAGTCAGTCTCAGCATAGAAGCCTTCTGCTTAAGGATTGTCATATGGGCATGTCCAGGGTGCCACCAACCATGTTGGAAGACCCTGGTCTGAAATATGGTAACTAACACTTACCTATTCAACATTAACAGAAGATTCCAAGTAGTAAAATTTCCAACAATGTTTTATTTTTTATTCTTATTTATTAATTATTATGTTATTTTCCTTTTTATTGAATTTATTGGGGTGACATTGGTTAATAAAATTATATAGGTTTCAAGTGTATAATTGTATAATACATCATCTGTATATTGTATTGTATGTGTACCACTCCAAGCCAACAATTTTTTAAAGTACTAATTTCAGAAAAAGTTAACCATCTTTAGAGAAAATATGGAAAGATTATTATATACTGCTCTACTTTTAATTTTTAATTTACTAAAGCAGATTCAAAACACTAGGAAAATATTTATCTTAAAATTCCACCATAACCCCATAAATTCTGAAAAAGCAACAATTTCTATTTTTCCCCAGTATTTACACACATTTTTAATTTTTTTCACAATTAATTTGATGGTAGATATAACTTCCTATTCCTACTTTTAAAAGTTTCGTAACTAATTTCATGTATTTTGACTCGTTCTCATATTTATCATTTAATGGGTACACACTATCCTTTTGTGTGCTGTATCTATTGTTAGGGATTTCAGATGTTTATAGTTAACTCTGATGAAGAACCCTACTCTAAACAGCTTTGTACTTGTAGTTTATTTTTTTCTTCCTTTAATTTACCCCCTTGAGATAAATTCTCATGCCTGAGAGTCAGTGGGTCAAAGTGTAGAAACATTTGCATTTACTGAATTGTCTCCAAAGTATAAAGCTTCCTGCAAGGGCTGAGCGAGGAGCCTTTCTCCTGAGGACAAACAGTACTAGACTTGGCTTTGCTTTTTCTCCTTATTGGCCAGAACATAGTGAGAACCAGATAACCAATAATAATAACAACTATAATGTATTATTAGTATCAGTGTGAAATGCTACTTCATTATTACTTCAATTAATTTGCTAGCAAGCAAGCTCAAGCTTTAAATTTTTAAATATTTATTTCCTTCCCCCCTCTCCCCCTTACTGGGTGAATTACCATTTGGATCTTGGGTGGTTTTTTTTGTTGTTGGTTTGTTTGTTTTTGTTGGTAATGCATATAAACTCTATATATAATAACGAGTTGTTGGCTGTATTTTTCTATTTTTCATTCTATCATATTTTTTTGCTTTTAAACAAGTTTTGTATTATTTTAGAGAAATCAAAGTTTTTATAAAATCTTTTTTGCCTATCTTTTCCTTTGAGAAGTCTTCCATTATTTCATTTAAATCATTATAAAACGATGAATTCTCTTTAATTGGGACAGTAAGTCTATTTTCTACTAGTTTGTCTATAGTTTGACCTATTTATATTTTTTTGCTAATATCTCTGAAATTTATTTTAACATAGGTATTTGAAGATTTAAGACCCTGTTACCTCAATCATATTTTAATAATTTTATTTCTTACTATATTGTGGCTTAGATAAGTATATACTAAATTCTTTTTCAAAAATATTTTTATTGATTTCACAGGGAAAGGGAGAGGGAGAGAGAGATAGCAACATCAATGATGAGAGAGAATCATTGATAGGCTGCCTCCTACACACCCCCTACTGGGGACTGAGCCCGCAACCTGGGCATGTGGCCTTGACTGGAATCGAACCCAGGACCCTTCAATCCACAGGCCTACACTCTATCCACTGAGCCAAACCTGCTAATTCTTTTTTTTATATATTCCAAAGACTAGCTCTGAACTTTAGATTCTGTTTTATTCTGACCAGAACTGCATTATTTTAATTACTCCTGCCTTGTCACATGTTCTAGTGTGCAGTGGGGTTACTTCTCCCTCATTGCTTTTCTTTTTCAGAATAGTCATTATATCCTAGATGCAAAGACTCAGTTAAATTAATGGAAAACAACTGGACAAGAAGCCAGGAGATTTGAGTTGGTGTCCCCAGTCCAGACACATACTAACAAAGTCTTTAAATATTTTCCTCATCCTCTTGTGGGTCTCCACTCCTTGTTGGATTAGATGACCTAAGATTCAAGGATTCCAGGTCCTTTCCAGTTTGCCTCCTAGTTACCAAATTCTTTAAGTGAAATTTATCCCATTTTATACATTTTAATTGTGAGTGCTTGAAAGCTACACATTGGATTCAGAACTGTCCAAGTTTTGTTTGTTGTAGCTTATAGATTATTAAATTACTTAATTTGCAAACATTTAGTTCTCATTTAGAAACATGGTTTATCCCTCTATTAATTTAGGTATTCCTTTCTTTTTCTCTAAAAAATAGGTCTCCCATCTCTCTTATTGGGGCATGTTGTACATGATTGATACTTTTTATTATTTATGAAGAAGACTCTTTTTTCATTCGAGTTTTCTAGTTGATAGTGGCATAGATGAATGCTGCTTGGTTATTATACATATTTCTTACATAATATTATTATCAAATGGGAGAGGGTGATTACTATAGTGATTAAAGAGCATACTTACTATTATTAGAGTGATTACTAGGTCCCTGGTACTGTAGTGAGCATTTGACAATATTTCACATAATACAACAACTCTGGGAGGTGGGCCTGATTATACCCATTTTACAAAGGAGGAAATTGAGGCTCAGGGAGGACATGTTCACATGGTTAGTAATTGCTGAAGCCAGGACTGGAACCCAGATGTATCTAAATCCAAAGACTCTTGACCACCTTGCAGAATGCCATTCTTTTTCTGATTCAATCTTTGTATTTGTATCAAATTCACTATTTGTCTTTGATGTGTGATTGTGTGAAACATATGTGTATTTTTCTTCTGTATCTATACATGTTTTATTACTGTGTAACATTCTCTAATGTGATAATGGTGATATTGATAAGGAGAACACTGCCCTGGTTTCTGTTTATGATTGAATTGTTTTTGTGTTTTTCTTTCAAGGATCATGTTGTGTCTGACTATCAAACAAATGCACTCTTTTAATTTTTAAATATTATTTCATATTTATATTATTTTATATTATAAATTAGAAAAATATAGAATATGTACTCTTTTATTATATATCATATTTTATTTTTCCATTTTATTTTATATATTTATATCCTATATATTTTTTATAGTTTATGTTTTTATTTTTTATTTTAAGGAAACATTCTTCTCTTGCAAGTTTCAAGATTTATGTTAAATTTTATCAAGTTGCTTTGGATATGTATTGAAAGAATAATGTAATTTTGTCATTTAATATATCAATGAATACTTTTCTCCGAGATCAGACGAGATCGGGCGCGTTCAGGGTGGTATGGCCGTAGACTACTTTTCTCTATATAGAAATAAACCCTTGTGGTCCTGGAATAAGAAGAGTTCTTGTTATCTAGGGGGACAAAGATTAGAGAAACAAACATTCCATTTCATACTGTGATAGATTTTATTAGGAAGAAGGATCTGGAGGTGCTAGAAAAGTCCTTCCTAGAAAAGTGACATTTGAGTAGATACATAAAGACTGAATGGGAGGGGCAAGGGCATTCCAGGTAGAGGCAACAGCATGTACTTAGCCTAAGGAGGAGGAATGAGTTGTTGAAGATCCCAAGATGCTGGAGAGGGTTAACCACAGAGGGTGTTGTAGGTCCTACTATGGATTCTAATGCTCGTCCTAAGAAGAGCTGAACTGGATTAGCGTTTCAGCGATTTCTCTGGCGTGTGGCCAGTGGATCGAGCTGGGAAAGGACTCCGGAGTGCAGACAGAGGGAAGAGATGGGAGGCTACTGAGATAGCCAGGGGACCTGATTACGACAGCTGGAACAAGGCCCTCTCCGTGGTGGCAGGGCCTGAGCCCTTTTCATCTCTGCACCCCCAGTGGTCAGCCCTGGAACTGGCTCAGTCCTTCATCTTTGGCTTGAAATGACCTCCAAATGATCCTACGTCCTATGAGACTCAAACATCCTACAAGTGGTCCCTGTGAAGAGAACTGGAGAGACCACATGCAAAAGCCACCCCCTCTCCTACCCACGTTCCTCAGAAACTAAAGGAGAGCCAAAGTTCGTAAGACTCTGGAATGTTCTGATAAGGATCTTCCCCATCTCCCAAAGGAACAGCAAACTATCATAAGAGACTCGTGTTTACCCCATGAGCTCATATGCACTGCTGTATTTAGAGCCTGTTAAAGGGCAGCCTCTCCAGCTCTCAGGGAGGCCTCCCAAACTCATTTGTCCTGCATACAGAAGGAATGCAGCTCTTTGACAGGGCTTCTAGAATGCAGGGAAAAGAAGTCAGAACTCTGCAGATATCAATCAACACACACGTGGTTGCCCACCACGTCTCCAGCAATGTCCGAAACACTGGAGCACAGAGTACAGCATCCCACTTAGCTGGAAAGATAGAGTTCCACAACCTTTTTTTTTTTTTTTTTTTTTAATCTTTGATTTCTTTAAAGTTCTACAACCTTGATGGTAGGAATTAAAATATGTGTCAGGATTCTACTAGAATAAAGACCAGTATCACATAAAAACATTACATGAGCTGAGTGAAGTAGGTACTGTCATGCCCATTTTATATCTGAGCAAACTGAGGTATCTTGAGAACAAGAAACTTGCCCAAGGCTATGCAGGTGGCAAGTGGTGAAGCTAAAGCTCTTAACCACACAGACTCTAAAAATTAGAGAAAATAGGACGCCGGATGCATTTACTGAACACCTTCCATGGTCAATTTTCATTTTTAAAATTTGATGTTTCTAAGAGTCAAATTCATTTATCTGATAATTTGACCTCTGAGATCCATCTTGTTCCCTTACCAGCCTTGGAGAGCAAGCCTCTGAGATCCATCTTGTTCTCAGGCCTTGGAGAGCAAGGTGTTGCTGTACACGGAGGTAAAAACATGGAGGAAGAAGCCAGTAGCTCGGTAGTGGCAGTTAAGTCAGGACAGGTTTCCAGGAGGAGAGCTTTGAGACAAGGAAGAGAAGGCAGAGGGAATCGCAGGAGCAAAGGAACGCAGGCCTCTTCTAGTGCTTGGCATGTTCCAGGAACAGAAGAAATCCATTTGAGTCAAGTATGGGCCATGTGTCCCAGAGAGATGGACAGCAAGGGTGGAGAGTGGGTGGGGATCAGGGAGAGTGAAGGCTTTGAGGAGCAATTAATGAGTGTGAACTTTATTCAGGACCTCTTGTAAAGCCAGAGAAGTCTGCAGGCAAGGAGGCATCAGGATAAAAATTGAGTTTAAGGATAATTTTGGACACATTATGAAACCTGACCTATAAAAGAAGAGTCTGAAGGCAGCGAGACCAGGTACGAGGGTATGAAAACAGCCTGGTGAGAGGTGATGAGACTGTAGATTGAGATGGACAGGTAGGGTTGTGAGGACAGGTTTGAGAGCTATTTGGAGGTCAGCTTGGCAGGACTTGGTAAGGAGATGAGGTGGAGAGGGAGACCAGGAAGACCACCAGACATCTGTCTGCATGGCTGAGGGGGTGATGGGGTCATTAATCAGGATTGGGAGCTCTGAGACGCTCCCTTGAGAATAAAGACAGTGAGTTTGGGTTTGGATGCCACAATCTGACAGACCTGGTTTTGCATCCTAGCTCTCAGCTAACAAGTTGGGACCCTGGGGAATCTACTTAACTTAGCTGAGCCTCAGTTTCCTAGCTTGTAGTTTCCCCAGAAAATGAACTTAGCAATATTTACGTTGCAAAGCTGTTGTAAGGAAGAATGAGGAAGTGTGCCTAATGCATAGTTGATGTTCAATAAATGATAGCAGTTCAAATGGCTTTTATTATCCTGATCCAGGTGGCAATGCCTAGGAAGTGGGTGGGTTTCTGGACCTGGATGTTGATAGAGGTGTGGGCTGAGGCAGTCCTTCCAGACACCCCAGTCTGGGCTCTGAGCCCCCAGTCTTAGGCAAGGAAAAGGCTCCCTGAGAAGACTGATCTGAAGAAAGTTTACCCCAACTAGTAGCTTTGGCCGTTTGGGGGTGATCCTGGAGCTCAGAGCACCTTTAACTACAATCCCCAAAAGTTACTTTTCCAAGTTCCTGAGATTGCCAGAAACAAATGTTTTCATTGGAATGAGCTAGTATAGACAGATATTTTAAAAATAACTTTACTGCTTTTGTTAAAAATACCTCATGTTCATTATTTTAAAATTCAACTATTAGTGAAAAATACAAACAAGAAAGTAAAAACAGCTTACACCAAATGTTCCTTTCCCCATAAATACAGGAGGAGGAAGGGAGGATGGAGAGAGATATGTTAGATTGCTAGAAATACTTTTAAAAAAAGACAAGGTATTCAAATTTAACTGAATTTCAATTAAAGTAAATTAAAACTGTAGGACTTGTGAATTTTGGTAATTGCTTCCTCCAGAAAAAAGAGAGATTAGTTTTTAAAAGTTTAAAATATATATTATGAAATGCATTAGGGTTTGGAGTCACTGAGGTACTATTTTTTACATCACATGTTTCAAATTTGGAGTAATGACTTCCCATAGGAAAAGATAAAATGGCAGCATTTCTTCCCACCTTTATTATTTCTTCCCATCTTCTCACTTCTACATATACAAATGAAAATTATTTTTATATTAAGTTTATAACCTTTAAATTTCATTCTGCAACCATAATTTCCATAGTTGTTCAAGCCTTAAACTGATATGTAAAAGGACTTAATGCTCATCGCTAATCCCTTTACTATGGCTGCTCATTCCCAATTTTATGATTTTGACTTATCTCTTGTGTAGCTGGATTTCATTCTTCAATAGTTTTCCTAGAAGGGCTCAGAGGTTGCTATGTACCCTCAATTCTAGCATGTTTGAAAATGTTGTCTTTAATTCTTGAAGGACAGTCTGGATGGTTATAAATTTGGGGTCATTCTTTTCTTCAGAACTTTGTAAATGCTATACTGTACTCAGTGTTATAGAGAAGTCTGGGACCAGCTGATTTCCAGCACCTCAGTCCTCACCTCTCCCTGTAGATGGCTTATTCTCCTGTGAGGGTGCTAGAGAAGCATTTTATTCATATATAATATGCAATCTGCAAGTTCAGCTTTTATCTCAACTGGGGACAATTTTTCTTCTCTTCTATCTTTGGGTATGTTCTTTCTTTTGTTTTGTTCACTACTTCAGAGACTCCACAATCCCTAAATTTCTCACCAGTGTCTCAAGTGCAAGTCCATTATTCCATCTCCATATACTTTAATCTTCCCTTCTTTACATGCCTTGTGCTCATTTCAGTCTCTCCCATCCTCCTCACTAATTCAGTTTGAGGCTGCATCTGTTTTATTTGTTCATATTTTCCACACATTGGCTAGTTCTGTCTTTTTATAATTTCTTGCTTAGTTCTGTTGGTCTTCGATTCATTTCCCTAAATTGTAATCTTCTTCCATCTTTCTGTGATCCTCTCATCTCATCTCTGATTTCCTATTTTCATTTTTGTCAGGTTCTAATTTTTCCACGAGTCAAAGAATTTGTGGTATATACATTTTGCACAAAAGTGCATTTTTGCTGTGTTGTTGCCTCTGTTTTTATCCTGACATCTGTCTCCTGCATGTTTCCTTTCTCCTTTCCTTTATACCTTCCTTCCTATTTTGACTATATAGTATTTTGAAATAGTTGCCAAGCCATTTGTTTTTATTTCATGTCCTTTTTACATGGGCATTTCTACCTGGATTTTCTCTTCACCCACATATATTATGCAGGTCAATTTTCACTGCCTCTTCCACCTTACCTGAGATCTCTGTCCTCCCTGCAGCATTTAGTAGGGGACTGGGTGTTCTGTGTCTGCTTTGCTATTGCTTGGATGGTGGGGGAAGGGGAAGTTCAGAGGGAGCTGTGTGTAGTGGTGCTTGTGGGATTGGTTTCTGCTCTTTTTCTAACTTTGTTCATAGTCCCAATACTTGGTTTATTACACCAAAGTGGGGGCTTATCTTATTTCTTTAGATGGGGAGTAGTGGATTATGTGTTATTTCACCAATTCAGGGTAGAATCATAGAAACAATCTACTTAGGTATTTATTTCCCAGATGTGAACCAACTATTTCCAACTATCTTGTCAGGTAAAGGAAGGAAAAGAGACAAATTCCAAGGAGTTTGGCCACTGCACTATTTCTCAGAAGTGGCGGGTGGTGGGGGGCGCGTGCGGTGGGAGGGTGGGAGAACAGCTTCAGTTGGGGCTTTCCATGTGTCTCACTCCATCAGAGAAGCGTGTTTTCTTTATTTTCTCTTCAGTTTCCTTTCTGGTAAATCCCTCCATATTGTTCTACATCAGGGGTCCTCAAACTTTATAAACAGGGGGCCAGTTCACTGTCCCTCAGACCGTTGGAGAGCCGGACTATAGTTAAAAAAAAAAACTATGAAAAAATTCCTATGCACACTGCACATATCTTATTTTGAAGTAAAAAAACAAAACGGAACAAATACAATATTTGTATTTGCATGTGGCCCGCGAGCCCTGTTCTACATAATCAGCTCCAGTAGTCTCCAGTAGACTACTGTGCTGTCTTTTCTTTCTGCCTTTCCTTTCCTCTCCTACTTGTCAAGAAAAGCAAACAGCAGCAAGGCAGTTTTTCTCTGGTGAGATTTCTGCTATGGTGGGATGGGGACCTTTCTGCTCTAGAGCAGCCGTGGGCAAACTACAGCCTGCGGGCCGGATCTGGCCCGTTTGAAATGAATAAAACTAAAAAAGAAAAAGACCGTACCCTTTTATGTAATGATGTTTACTTTGAATTTATATTCGTTCACACAAACACTCCATCCATGCTTTTGTTCCGGCCCTCCGGTCCAGTTTAAGAACCCATTGTGGCCCTCGAGTCAAAAAGTTGGCCCACCCCTGCTCTAGAGAAATGTTCTGAATCTCCTCTGCAGGCTGCCTGCTCACCTCCTCAGTCTGCCTCCCACCCACTCTGGGGTATTGCACCCTCACATCTTCCTCTCAGGACTGAATCTTTGAGGGTTTTCAAGGGTGGGAGCTCTACTTTTATTTCTAATAAGTTTTTGTCTTTCTCCAACCATTATGTTGAAAGATATTGCCTTTTTCTGTATTTGAGAGTGGTGGGTATATTTTTGGCTGATTTAAAAATTTGTCATTATTGTTAAGTTAATTTGGTTGCGTTTAAGAAGAGGTTGGCTGGTTTTGGGATCTGCCAGTTCTAGGGTCCCTCTTTAGACAGCCATTTTAGTGGAATGTGCTCAACCTAGGGCACTTTTCTTGGCAAAAATCCCTGGTATGACTTTCACTTGATTATTAGATCTTGGTATGGCTCAATCAATCATAGAGATTTCTCAGGAGATCATTGTTTAATTTTTTCTGAGCTGGACACTGGCATAGTGAGGCCAGAAGCAACACAGGATTTACCATCTGTCACCTGAAATGTCACAGAGAATAGTAAATGCCAGGACAGAACCAAGAGGTGACAGGCAGCTAAGAGAATGTCTAGCCCAGTCATATATTCAAAGAAGGACCACTGACTGTCCTGTTTATGACAAATGGCCCTCCAGACTTTGCCAGGATACCTTGAGTACCAGGAAACTCATGAACACCATTCTGTTATTGGAAAGCTTAAAGTATTTTTTTAATCTGTTTTTTTTTGTTAAATTGATTTCAGAGAGAGGAAAAGAGAGAGGGATAGAAACATCAATGATAGATATTCACTGATCAGCTGCCTCCTGCACGTCCCCCATTTGGGGATCGAGCCCGCAACCCAGGTATGTGCCCTGACCGAGAATCGAACTGTGACTACCTGGTTCATAGGTTGACGCTCAACCATTGAGCCACATGGTTGGGCAGAAAGCTCAAAGTAATTTAAGCATTCTTTACCTTGAGCCAAACTACACCCCCTCTTCTCTGCATGGTCTCCCTTGGTGAGGCTTCTAGTTCACATGACTCCCAATCTCAGCTCCATTTGCATGGCTACCACAGCTGTGCCTATAGTCCTGATCTCTGGACTGGCCTACAATTCTGGAAAGTGATTGAGCAGGTTGGAAATCTTCGGGGTCAAAATGCACGTGAAATGGTAAAACAAAACTATAAACTCCTGCTTGCATATGGAAAGTAACCATGGTTTGGGATGAAGATACTTGTTTTGGCTCAAGTAAAAGAGATTTGAGGCTTTTAATCCTAAATGCATTGTAAGTCCACAGTAAGGCACGCCAAGTCTATGCTGTGTGAATAACAAATGTGAATGTCAGGGACATGTGCCAATGTCCTCCTGAACTAGGAGCATGTAAGAGCACATCTGGGCCTCGAGGACAGCAACAACCAGAGTGCATGCAGGCAGGGGATCAGGTCTAGAGGCCATGGGCCACAGTGGGCCACAAGGAGCAGGTGGGGAAATGGGGCTAGAGCCTGGAGAAGGAAACCTTTGGGAGAGGTAAAAGACCTGTCTTCAAACAGGAGAAAGATTTATGGAAAGAAAACATTTCATTTATTCTTTCTGCCTTCAGAGCAAGACCTTGGATAGTTTTAGGAAATAACTAACACCTGCTCATTCATTTTGTTGACTATGAGGCATTTATTTCTGAGATATTTTAAAAAACCTAATGACCTTAGATTTACCTTGGAATAATCCTATTTCTATTCCTGCCTATGGGGATATGGAACCAGATGCTGATTTTGAGGTAGACCACAGATGACTGAACTGTTGAATTCATTTGAGGAAGAACAATTCTGCAACAGGCCTCTTGAAAAACCTGCTAAAGAGAGGCAAACATTATGCCAACATTATGCCAAATGGCCAAACAGCTTCCATTTGCCAGAAACAAACCTCTGACTCCAAACATAAGAGCCTGCTTGGAATTTTGGAAAGCAATGGGAAGAACATAGAATTTGGAGCAGACAGAATTGGTTTGAAGTCTTCCTATGCCATTTACTAGTTCTGTGACCTTAAACAAATTCTGAAACTTGCTGAGTTTTGGTTTACCTACCTGTAAATTGAGAAAATTAAGTTCTGTCTCATTGAGTTATTATAAGGATAAAATAATAATTATGAAGTCCCTGGAATATAATTAGGTTCTTTTTTAAAAAATATTTTTATTGATTTCAGAGAGGAAGGAGAGGGAGAGATAAATAGAAACATCAGAATCATTGATCGGCTGCGTCCAGCTCACCCCCCACTGGGGATCGAGCAGCAACCTAGGCATGTGCCCTTGACTGGAATCAAACCCGGGCCCCTTCAATCTGCATAGGTTCTTATAAATGTTAAAGCTCTTTCTATCCATTGAAGCAAATTGCAACAGTACTACTGCGATTACAAAGAGACATTTTATAAGTTAAGCACTTTTTTCTTTTTTTTCTTTTAGGGCTCCCTTCTGAACTCTCTCCAGCTATTGAGGAAGATGAGTCCAAGAGTGGCTTGGATGTCATGCCCAATATTTCCGATGTGCTGCTGCGCAAACTGCGGGTCCACAAGTCTCTCCCTGGAAGGTAAAATCAGGGAGTGGGTTGCAGAAGACCTGTATCGTGCAGCCCGTGTTAGATTCTAGATGAGACACAAAAGTGTACCAGCCTTGATCTTGGACCCCAGATGGGTCAGAGTCTAATGGTTCAAATCTAAAACAAAAAGAATAGTAAAGGGCCAGGTGGGGTTCTTAGGCACAAGGGTCACCAAGAGGCTCATGGCAGCAGAGTTGGTGGGCTTTGGGCCAGGAGACATGTTTTAATCCCAGCTTGACCATCCTATATAAAATAACTCTAATATGAAAATCGACCAAACGATGGAATGACCAGCCACTATGATGCACACTGACCACCAGGGGGCAGACCCTCAATGCAGGAGCTGCCCCTTGGTAGTCAGTGTGCTCCCATAGGGGGAGCACCGCTCAGCCAGAAGCTGGGCTCAAGGCTGGTGAGTGCAGTGGCAGTGGCAGGAGCCTCTCCTGCCTCTGCTGCAGGCGGGTGGTAAGGAGCGAGGCGTCCTGGACTGCGAGAGGGCGCAGGCCAGGCTGAAAGACCCCCGACCCCCATGTGCACAAAATAACCGAGAGATTCTAGGTCTAATATCTGCATAGATAAAGATGTAGAACATTGGGAACCACACGAAGAAGGATGCTTGAAAATCCTACCAGGCTCTTCCACACATGGGGAGAAAGTGGCTTCACTTCCCAAGCCTCAGCCTCCTCACCTATACAACAGGGATCTGTCGTTGGTAGCTAAATGAGATGGTGTGTGAGTCAGGACTTAGCATTTTATCAGCACATAGCAGGCCCTGGCTCGAAAAGTGAATAGTTTAGAGTATAAAGGAGAGAAAATAGGATACCACTAAGCAATAGGGATTAGGAGAGTGCCTGCAAATGAGGCTTCCCACCAAGCCCAGCAACCTGGGGACTAAACTGTTGGGAACAACAGCCATTGGGAGGAGCTACCAGACATAACAGAGGTTCCCGATTTAGGGGTAAATATGAAAGAAAAACGAATTTTTCCCATCGGGTGTTATGTGTTCAAATTCAACACTGTAATTACCTAAAACAGAATCACCAGGGGAATACTCAGAGGGACCTAGCAACTAAACCAACATCAAGAAAAGAGCTAGAAACGAGTTGGAAGCAGGCTGAATTCACAGCTGGAGGAGGGTGTGAGTTAGGCCAGTTCACCTGGTGGAAAGGCACAGAAGGGGTGTCCAGAGACAGGAAGCCGAAGGAGAAGCACCCAAGTGCACTGCAGGTTACAGAGCACAAGTTTACATGCTATGTGTCTTTTGGTGTTTGTGACAACCCAGGGAGGCAGAAAAGGAAGATTTTATTTTGTTCATCGTCAGTGAGAGAACAGAGAAGCAAAGCAACATACTGGCAGATGACGGAGTCAGGAATGGAATACAGGGTGGACTGGTCTGACTTTCCAGCAATACCAGGGGCCGGTCAAAAGTACCAAAACAATCACCAGTGCTTGTCATTCTGCAAGGAGTAAGAATGCTACTGGCTTCTCTTTCCTCTGTGAAGTTGAAGATAGTATGATTAGGGCACTCCTCCAGCAAATTAAATTTCCCCAGCTTCCCCAGAAAAGGGAGACTCAGCAATTCTACCATTCTTGAGAATGTTAACAACTACTAGCCACCAAACTGGGTATTCACGGTCCATGAAGATCAGCTTATGAAGCATACGGTTCAAGCTGTCAGATTGAGGTCAGTGTCTCTCATGCATTGTGTCAATGGCCATGTTGCCCATCCCCAACCTCCCTGCTCCAACCACTAAATCAGCTTCCCTGCTTCTGGCTTCAGTAGAGGCTGTTTCCAAATTGGCTCCTTGTTTGGGCCTAGAACTCTGTAGCTCTGGTTCAGGGTTTGGGAGATATGGACAAACTGTCATGTAAGCTGTCATCCAGAAGAAGGAAGCCAGAGCTTCAAGATTCCTTTCCCCAGCAGAAATATGGAAAATTACACTTGAGTTTAATATGCAAAAGGAGTTTGTTTCATGTTCTATATGAACTACATAATTTTGGATTGACCCTTACCAAGAAGGAGCTCATAGGGTCAGCAAACTGAATGGATTCAGTAGAAAAACCAGGTCTAGAACCCAAACTAGAAACATGGTCAGTGGTTGGGTATTAAGAGTGCAAAGTGGAGATGTCACAGGGCAAGGTATCCGAGGGTCAAACACCAGTAGGAGCAATAAACACGCATTTAGTCAACCAATATTCATTGAGTGCCCATTATGTGCCATTAAAATGGAGAACAAGAAGACACAGTCCCTGTTCTCATGGCAGTTACATTCTGGGTGGGGAGACAAAAAATATTCAAATAACAAAATGAGTGATTTCAGATAGCAAAGCTGTTAGGAAGACCACAGAATAGGCACATATAGAGAATGACATGAAAATGGAGCATTGGGCAGAGGGTCAAAGAAGGCCTCTATGATAAAGGAGTAATTAAATTGAGACATACAAATGACAAAAAAAAGTTACCCATGCAAATATTTCAGGGAAAAAATTTCTAGACAAAAACCATAGTAATTTCAACAAATCATTCTTGGATGACTGGATAGCCACATACAAAAGAGTAAAATTGGACCCTACCTCACATAATACACAAAAATTAATTCAAAATGGATCACAGGCCTAAATATAAGAGCCAATGCTTTAAAGTATTAAAAGAAAATATGTAAGAGCAAATCTTTGTGACCTTGGGTTAGTTAGTCTATGTTTTTTTAAGCTATGACTCCAAAAGCACAAGCAACAAGAGAAAAAAAATAGGTGATAGTATTTCACCAAACTTTTGTGATGCAAACAATACTATCAACAAAGTGAGAGGACAACCCAGAAAATGGAAGAAAATATTTGCAAATTATGTATCAGATAAGGACTTGTTTCTAGAATATATAAAGAACTCATATATATATATATATATATATATATATATATATATATATATATATATATATATTATGCAAAGCCCTCGGGAGTTTGACCAGGAGTTCAAACGCTCACTAAGACATGTGCTGACCACCAGGGGATGGCACAGAATGAAGGAAAGCCCTGGCCAGCAGCCGGAAGGCTCCGACCAGCCCTGATTGCTGGCCGGGCCTAGGGACCCTACCCATGCACGAATTTCGTGCACCGGGCCTCTAGTTATTCAATAAAAAGACATCTAATTTTTTTTAAATGAACAAAGGATTTAAGTAGGCATTTCTTCAAAGAATATATATGAGGAGTTAATTAGCATATGAAAAGATGCTCAACATTTTTAGTCATTAGGAAAATGCAAATCAAAATGACAATGAAGTGCCATTTTACATCCACTAGAATGGTTATACTAAAAAAGATGGCAGTTCTTCAAAAACTTAAACATAGTTACCATATGGCCCAGCAATTCCATTCCTAGGTATATCACAAAGAGAAATGAAAATATATGTCCACACAAAAATTTGTACATAAATGTTTACTAGCAGCATTTTCATAATAGCCAAAAAGTAGAAACAACTCAAATGTCCATCAACTGATGAATAGGTAAACAAAATTTAATATATTCATACATTGGAATATTATTCAGACACAAAAATAAAATACTGATATATGCTACAACATGGATGAACCTTGAAAACATTATGCCAAGTGAAAGAAGCCAGTCACAGAAGACCACATGTTGGTTCCATTTATAAGAAATATTCAGAATAGGGAGATTCATAGAGAAAAAAAGCAGATTAGTGGTTGCTTGGGGCTGGGAGTGGAGGTTTGGAAAGATGGAGAGTGACTGTTAATTATTGGGTACAGGGCTTCTTTTTTGGATGATGAAAATGTTCTAAAATTGACTGTAATGATGGTTGTAAAATTCTGTGATATACTAAATACAACTGAATTGTATATTTTATAGTGAGTTATATTTCAATAAAGTTGTTATAAAAGAGAGTGGGGGAAAAAAGGGAAGAATAGTAACTGTAAGGGCTCTGGGGCCACAGAGTAAGTGTGTTTGAGGAGCAGATTGGTCAATGTGGCTGGAGAGTGGGAAGAGGGGAGTGTGGTAGGGGCTGGTTCAGAGAAGGCCTTGATTTTATTCTAAGGCCTGTTAAGGAAGTTTGAGTTCTGAGGCAGGCAATGCCATCCAGGATGGTCTCCTTGTATGTCCCCTGCAAGCCTCTGTTGTTTTGGAGGCCCGTCTCTTGCCCCCTACTTGCCTATGCCAGTTCACAAGGCATAGCTCTCTGCATCAGGAGCTGGCTATGTCTGTCATGTGACTACTTTAACTAAATCACACCTCCTGGAGTCCTCAGGGCTTTGTACATTTTTTTTAAAAAGTGTGTTCTAGCAGAAAATGAGTCATCAAAATAGAAAAATAAGTTTGATCAATGTGTGATAAAAATATGCAAATTTCACACAAAGCCAAAGCTAGGAGTCAAAAGCAAGCTTAATGAGTTTTGATAAATCATTTAAGCAATATGTACATGCTCTAGAACAGTGATGGTGAACCTTTTGAGTTCAGCGTGTCAGCATTTTGAAAAACCCTAACTTAACTCTGGTGCCGTGTCACATATAGAAATATTTTGATATTTGCAACCATAGTAAAACAAAGACTTATATTTTTGATATTTATTTTATATATTTAAATGCCATTTAACAAAGAAAAATCAACCAAAAAAATGAGTTCGTGTGTCACCTCTGACACGCGTGTCATAGGTTCGCCATCACTGCTCTGGAAGATTATGTTGGCTGGCCCACAGCAAAAAGGGCCTGATGGGTGGGGTGGTGAAAAGAATTGTAAGCACTAACCATCTTTGCAGTTGTTTATCCCATGCTCTGCACTCTGCTGACTTGCTGGCCATGGGGTCTTATTGCCTCATCCTGACAGGAAGGCTCTCACAGTTCCTTGTCGGGGTGAGAACCAGCTCTTGCAGAGACAGCTGACCCTTACCTTTGCTCTTGGGGTCCCCCCACACCTGTCAAAGGGAGGAAGCTGTGTTTCCTGAGAGTCTTATCAATGGCACACTCTGTTGCCATGTCCTATGACGCTGATCGGCCCTCTCCCAGTCCTCCCACCCCAGCACAGGAAAGGGCCTGTGCATTATTTACATTGTCTGGGTTTCAGAACAGGGCTAGCTTTAGTTACCAGTAAGAGTGGTGACAGCAGCAACACAGTGAGCGTGCAGATAAAAGGACTGCTTGCTGTGGGAATCACGCACGATGACGAGGAACCTCTCAGAACGACATGGCTTGCTGGACCTCCGAGTCCAGCTGTGAGGAAGAGCTCTGGCCACTCTTTCCTACCTTTTATTCTTTGTCTCATTTGCACCCTTGTCATAATCCTCAGAGACAGGAGGAAGGTCAAGCTTTGTGGACCTGAGTAGTCCCGAAAAACTATTGTGTACACTCTATAAAGTATGTAGCACATGCACTTTCTTAGTAAATCTTCAAAACCAGCCTGTGAATAAGTTGTGATAACTAACATCTGAGTGCCTCCTGAGTGTGGATGTCATGTATATACATATGTGTACACACGCACATACATGTATGTATAAATACACCTGTGTATATCATATATGTGAATATACACACTTGTACACACATGTATATACATACATATATTCTTTATAAGACTCCTGTAAGATAAATATAGTATTCCCATTTGACAGATGAGCAAACAGAGAGAGATTAAAAGAACCTGTCCAAAGTCATGACTAGTAGAGGCACGGATGGAGGACTGCCCCCAGGATCTAGTATTTTCCACCACACTTCCTCTGGAGGAGTCACTGTCTGATAGAATATCTCTCAGATTACAGAGCTCACACAAAGTGTACTCTGAATCTTTCTTGTCTTATTAACTCCGCTTACTCCGTTTCTGGAAACCCATGGTCTGTTGGTTGTTCAAATATAAATTGGATAAAGTTCATTTACATGTCTTTTCTTTTCCACAGTGCCCCTCCGCTCACTGAAAAGGAAGTTGAGGTAAGTAACTCCAGTGCTTTGTGAAATTATGAAGCCTGGGCTTGACTGGGTTTTATTTATACTCTTGTTGAGGGGCTAACCCAGGAATGGAGAATCTAACATTGAGCATTATTGATAAACTTGACTGAGAACCCCACCCACTGACACTGGTGAAGAGGTTTACAAGGGCCAGCTCCTGGCCTCAGCTGGATGCTGACACAATCAGTGCTCAGCAAGGCGAAAGCAGCACAGGCTTTGGGATCAGTCTGTGGTTGAAGCCTGGTTCTGCTACTCTGTCTCACTTTGAACAAGTTAATGCCCTCTCTGGTCTCAATCTCTTTATCCATATGGGGATATAACAGTTCCCATAGAGAGGGTTTTGTGGGAGTAAATGAGGTGCATAAAACTCATGGCATTGCTGGCATAGAGTAGATGCTCAATGAGGAGTAGCTTCAATATTGCCATCATCGTCGTCATGGGGTAAGTTCAGGGCCTTCAGTCCTCTGTCTGGAGATTTCTGCTCACTGTGGACCTTGTTACATGAACTTCAGAAGCTCAGGTGGAGTTCTCTTGCCCCAATGGTATAAATCTGCTACCACTTGTCTCAGGCCGGGCAATGAAAGCTGTAAAACGAAAGCCATTGCTTCCTTCCTGTGTATGTAGTCCATCTGTCTACTTCTCCTCCCCAGTAGTTTCCTGTTACTCCAGGAATTCCATGTCTGATCAGTACACCTTTCAAAGTTCATTCATGCAGGCTGCGTTTTTGGCATGGAATATTTGTTCCAGAAAGTTTCTCCTGACAGAATCATACCTGGCCTTACTCCATCTCCTGGCAGCTCATAGCTGCTTTCAGGGGAGGATCTGGAAGATACTGGTTGAAGTTTGCTTTAACTCAACAAGGCTTACATATCAAATTATCTTTACAGTGGTTTCATGCGAAACCTCCAAAACCTACATGTAATAAATCCTAGCGTGAATCCAAACTGCTTACACAATCAGCTGTGTTGGCCCAAGTTTATCTAAACCCAAATACAGGATGTTATTTTCTTGAAGTTCAGGGAAAAGCAAAGTGTTATTCTCTTATTATTCCTCAGTAAAATGCATTTGGTCTCTGGTCCTGGGGGACCTAGCATGGACCTCAGGGTACTAGCTCACCATTCTTTGTGCAGTTGGCCATAAGGGAGAGTTTCACGTGTGCACTGTTATTTTGGTGACTGGTCCAGGAGCTGATGTGAAATGCTCATGCGAGAAACACACCCGTAGCCGCCCGTGTTCCCTGCAATAACTCCTCCTAGCACCTCTCCCACACTCTTGTTCCCAACAGAACGTGTTTGTACAACTGTCCTTGGCCTTTAGAAATGACAGCTACACCCTGGAATCTAGAATTAACCAGGCTGAAAGGGAACGCAACCTGACAGAAGAGGACACTGAGAAGGAACTGGAAAACTTCAAAGCTTCCATTATGGTAATTGTGGAGCCTGACTGGGAATCCTTGGAGTTAGGACTATCTTCAAGGGCCATGCTGGGTACCCTGCTTTCTTAGTCACCAAGTAGTTTCCTGAAATGAGAAATCAGGCCAAAGCCCTAAGCCAGACAGTCTTCCTCAGAATGCTGAGAGGAGCTGAGGCAGAGATCCTGAAGGACTGGTGACCTCAGGGCTCTGGGTAAGGCCACTGAACCCTTGCTATCTTCTCAGGAGGGGGCTGGGCGACCTGGGATGACAAAGGGAGCTGCTTGGGAACCAGAGACCCAGATGTGATTCCCTTCTCTTAGGCCAGCCAAGTATAGAGTGTCCACATGGGGCATCTCCAGTCCCCAGAGGAAGCTATAGCCCCGGCCCTGTAGAGGCCCCTCCTCTCAGGCAGGACGGGGACCAGGGCTCATCCTGTGAGGACCCCGGTTGATTTCCTTCTCATTCCTCAGTCTTCAGCTTCACTCTGGCACCACTGTGAGCACCGGGAGACCTACCAGAAGCTGCTGGAGGACATCGCTGTCCTGCACCGCCTGGCTGCCCGCCTCTCCAGCCGGGCTGAGATGGTGGGGGCCGTCCGCCAGGTGAGCCTCGCCAGCTCCCAGCCCTGCTGACTGGCTCTGCTCTGCCCGCAGTAACTGAAGCAATAATATAAGCAGTGACAACTACAAATACCACTGATTGATGGCTTCCTCTGTGCCAGGCAGCCTATGTACATTATTGTGGTCTTTTTCAGAGTTTTTTGGTGGGCCACTAAACCCTCAAGTGCTCCTTGTAAAAGCTTTCTGTGGGCACATACAAACTCCCTTTTCTTGGAGATTTCTAATGCATAGTGCAATAATCAAGCCTTTAAGAAGTCTTATAGTGAAGAAGCCTGTTTAAGTTTACCTCTGTATTTCCCAAATATGAAGAACCACCACCACTCCTTTTATTTGTCTCATAAAATATACCTACTCAGCTCCCATGGAAGTAGTATTTGGCAAAACATGCTTTAGGAAAAATGGCTCTTTCATTTAATGCCCCCCCCCCCCCCGCCCTCTCCCAAGCAACCCTGTAAAGTAAATAAATATCCTTATCCCCTGATGAAGACATAAAGTCTCAGAAAAGTAACAGCAGGAGTAGTGGCAGAGCTGGGGCCCCAGCTGGGCCCCCTCTCAGCCACATGGCAGTCCTGAAGCACACAGAGCACTGCCCTGATCCCGGATGGTGTGTAGGATCAGGCTGCCTGAGGTCTGATCTTGCCTCCACCAGGGTTCACCGTGTGGCCTTGGGCCAGTTACTGAGCTCTCTGTGCTTCAGCTTCTCCAACATAACATGTGGCTGCTGGTAGTATCTGCGTTGCTGCCATATAGGGTTGCTGACATACTCGTAAAACCCCTGGATGTTGTTATCACTGCTGCTATGACCGTGGACCCATGCCCTGTTGCACTGACTGCGTCAGCAGGGTGTTCCTGGGGCAGTGCTTGTAGAACAAAGGAAGGACAAGACACTGGCTGTCCCACCCCTCTGTCTCCCAGGGGAAAAAGCTCCTGACTCAGCAGCAGTACCCAGGAAGTCAATCCAGCTGGGAGCAGCCACAAAGGAAGAGCTCAAAGGAAGTGGCTGGTCTCAGCTCACGGATATAGGGAACTTTTCCAGGGCATGGTCGCTGAGCATGTCCCTCTGTGGTTTAGGCAGGCCCTGGGCTAGGCACTCTGGGGGATCCAAGGGGTACAAGCAGACAAAAATCTTTCTGAGCTGTACAGCTCTCCCAAACATGTTTCTAGGCCCACGTGTGTTGCTTACTTCAGTCTTTACCCATCTCCAAATGGCTTCCTACCCCTAGCTTCCGAGTCAGTCCTCACCTCTCTCTCTAGTTCCCCCAGACTGTAGGCACACCTTATTGCCACCAGTCCCACTCCGTCAGTCTAATTTCCACTGGTGGCCTGATTATGTCATTCCCTTACTTTAAGACAAGGCCCTTCATAACCCAGCCCTAACTGCCTTTACTGTGAACAAACCCAACTGCTTGCTGATTCCTACATAAGTGGGATGACCTGTACATCCCTAGTTTTCCAGACAGTCCTAGTATTTGCCTATTGTCCCAGCATAATTCTTTAAAAAATTTTTTATTTATTGGGGTGACATTAGTTAATAAGATTATATGTTTCAAGGGTACAATTCTATATCATATCATCTGAATATTGCATTGTGTGCTCACTACCCAAAGTCAAATCTTCTTCTGTCACCATATATTTGACCCCTTTACCTTCTTCTACCTCCCTCTACTCCGTTCCCTCTGGTAACCACCATACTAATATCTGTATTTATGAGTGTTCATTTGGTTTTGTTAATTTATTGCTTTCCGTTTTATATCCCACATATGAGTGAAATCATATGGTTCTTGTTTGTTTGGTTTTTGTCTGACTTATTTCAGTTAGCATGCTATTCTCAAGATCCATACATCTTGTAGTGAATGACAGTATTTCGTCTTTTCTTATGGCTGAGCAGTATTCCATTGTATGTATATTCCACATCTTCTTTATCCAATCACCTACTGAGGGAGACTTAAGTTGTTTTCATGTTTTAACCACCATGAATAATGCTGCAGTGAATATAGAGGTACATATAAACATTTACAAATAAATGTTTTCAAAATTTTCACGTAGATGTCCAGAAGAGGTATTGCCAGGTCATATGGTAGCTCTATTCTTAATTTATTTTGGAATCCCAAAATAAATTAAGAAAGGAACCTCCATATTGTTTTCCATAGTGGCTGTACCAGTTCACATTCCCACCAGAAGTGAATAAGGGTTTCTTTTTCTCCACAACCTCTCTAACACTTGTTATTTCTTGTCTTGTTGATAATAACTATTCTAACAGGTGTGAGATGGTATTTCATTGTGGTTTTGATTTGCATTTCTTTTATAGCAAGTGAAGTTGAACATCTTTTCATACATCTGATGGCCATTTTGTATGCCTTCTTGGGAGAAGTATCTGTTCAGGTCTTCTACCCATTTTTTTTTATTAGATTATATTTTTGTTGTTGTTGAGTTGTATGTATACTCTATATATTTTGGATATTAGCCTCTTATTGGAGGTATCACTTCTGTTCGGCTGGTTGCCTTTTAGTTTTGCTGATGATTTCTTTTGCTGTGCAGAAGCTTTTTAGTTTGATAGAGTCTCATTCATTTATTTTTGCTTTTGCTTCCCTTGCCTTTGGGATCAAATTTATAATATCCTCTCTAATACCAACATTCATAAGTTTAGTACCTATGTTTTCTTCTATGTAATTTATTGTTTCAGGTCTTATATTTAGGTCTTTGATCTCAGCATAATTCTTAATAGCACTCCCTTTCGCTCTCCAAAGGACTCCTGTTTGGAGGGTAAATCCTTTATTCAGATACAAGGCCTATGGTTTCCTGTCTCTGTACCCTTGCTCTTAGAGTTCCCTGTCCTGAATGCTCATTGTCCTTGATGTCCATGTCTAAATGCCCAGCTGCTGCCTACACCCTATAGCTACTTCACTCCATCTCCATGAAGCTCCTTGACCCATTCTCTGTGAGCAGAGATGATTCTCTTCCACTTGCCATCACCTGAAGCTTTATGGCTGTGCTTGTTCTTGTTCTCTGAGTGCAGGTGCCTGCAACCCTGTCTCAGCTTACATGGTGGGCAGCAAACTCTTGGAGGGCAGGGTCATGTCTAATTAGTCCCTGTATCCTTTTGATTCACCCAGCCCAAAGCCTCATTCAGTGCAAACCAGTGCTGATGAGCCTTTACCCCAAATGCCCGTGTGTCCACGCTCTCCTTCCCTGCAGGAAAAGCGCATGTCAAAGGCAACAGAGGTGATGATGCAGTATGTGGAGAACCTGAAGAGGACGTATGAGAAGGACCATGCAGAGCTCATGGAATTTAAAAAACTGGCGAATCAGAATTCAAGCCGCAGCTGCGGCCCCTCTGGTAAGGAACCAGAGTCCCGCCCTCCTCTTGGGCTTGCAATGTGGGTCCCTGATGTCTCCAGGCTGGGATTGCATCTAACAGGGCTGCCCCAGGACCCATTTCAGGTTGAGCAAGGTTCACTGCCCCTGCCAAATGCTGCCCACAAGGGCTTCGCAGCAGCTGTTCCACAGGGGCCAAACATGAATGGCCTCAAAGCAACTGTGACACAGTGAACCAGAGCGGCTAACTCTGACTTGAAGCCCATGGTTTGTGAGAGCTCCCTCCACTTTGTGAAAGGACAGACCCCAGACCCTTTGTGCTTTGGGGCCCCCTTCAGGCAACACACACTTTAGACTTTACCCTGGAAAGCATTAGGGATCCAACCAAAGATCTGAGTCAGGGAAATGACATGATCATATGCAGAGTTTAGAAGGTTCCCTCTGACTATGGTAAGGCCAGTACATTCCTGGGCAAAACCAGAGACAGGGAATGCCACGAAGCTGCTATTACAACAGCCCAGGTGGAAGATGAAGTCTAGGTAGTGAAGAGGGAGTGAGAGCCTGGCTAAGGGAGATACTGCTGAGATGAATAGCAGACTCGTGAGCAAGACAAATGTTTTAAAGACATACTCTTTTTAAAAAGGTTCTATAAAATTGCTATAGGAGCACAGAGGAAGGGGGCAGCCTGAAGTAGTCAAGGAAAGTTTTACAAAAGGAAGGTGTCTAGGCAGTATTTTAAAGCAAAAACAGGAGTTATTCAGGCAAAAGGGAGAAATACATCCTGGTGATATTAACAGCATGTACAGAGGTGTGTGGTTGCAGGGTTGAGGTATGATAATGACAGGCTGAAGGTGAGACTTGGTAGATCAGGGCCACATGCCAGGCCTTTGTCCTTGAGGCAATAAAGGAGTCACTGGTGAGTTGACATCACCCGACATTGTCAGACTATATTTTGAGAAGATCTATCTGACTTGAGGGTGGGTAATGCTTGAGGGAAGGGCAGACGCTGAGGCATGGAGACGGGTTAGGAGGCTCCTCAGCAGTGCAGGAGGACAGTGTCTTGGGACAGAAAGTCTCCTTAGGCTGCCAGGGTTTAGGCTCTGGCTGATGCCGGTGGTGTCAGTGCGAGAAAACAGACATTTTAGGGACAGGAATCCCCGTGGAATGCAAGCATCCGTGTTACCAAGAGTGGGAGGAGGGTAAGTACAGAAACTATAACAGATGGAGAAACCTTTATAAACAGGAGGTTTCACAAGTTTCCTGGGGAATATCACTGATGCTTCCCAGCTCCAGAATGTCTGCTCTGGATCTTGGCAGCGAGGTTCCTGACCCACATGCGCCTGGGCCTCTAACAAAACACTCCCTGTCAGTGCTGGAAGTTGGGGAAGTCGCCATCAAAGAAATCCTAGTACCTGGCTCTCGTGTTATCGCCCTGCAAGGTGCCGTGTCCCCTGTGGACCAACTTAGCCAAGGTTTATGAAATGAACAGGTACCCATTCATTCTACAGACGTTTATTAGCACCTTTGGTGTGCCCACGTGATAGATAGGGAAAGGTCACACAGTCCTGACCAAAAGAAGCTCCCAAACCTGTGAGGAGAGCAGGGCAGAGTAGCTGGTGCTGTGACAGAAGTAAGCAGACTTCCATGGGGAGCACACTGCATAGCCCCCCTTCAGTCTGGGGGGTGGTGAGAAATTGCCTACAGTAAGAAGGGAGCAGGTAGCTGAGTCTTGAATGGTGAATAAGGTTTCAGACATTTGTTCCCACCCCACTGTTTTTTCAAGCTATACCTCAGCTTGGCCCTACAGAGGGGCCAGCACCCACCCAACAGGTGTGTCCATCAGATACTCTATGACCATTCCCTAATATACAGTGTTTGTTTGTAAGCCTTTACATGATTTCTGGCAATCTTTGTCTTTGCCTGAGACTCTAAAGACTACAGTGAAATAAAAATACCTCTGATTTCAAGAGAAGTGATACACATTTAAAAGAAAAATATGACGCCTATTTTTTTTTTCTAAATATGAAACATGCTGATTGTCTACATTTTGGACTTTTTTCTTTAGATTTTAGAAGTGTAACTATTAGTCATGGGAAAAACATACTTGTCAGGCTCTTAAAGCAAATTATTTTCAAATAACCCATTGATATTCCATGTAATGAGTTACAATAATGCTCCATTCATTTTGCTGTTGACACTTTTTGCCCTTTCCATTAAAAAATATTTTTGACTTTGATGGGTCAAAATTGTATTTCATCTCATAGTTTTAATTTGTATTTTTTTGACCTTTTCAAATGTTCCCTGGACATTTGTATTTCCACTTTCATAAATTCTCTAATTATAACTTTTGCTCACTTATAAGATCAGTATTTTATTAATTTGTATGAACTCTTCATATATAAAGAATATTTTCTGGTTCTGCTATTTTGGCTGACTAGGACACTTCAAACCCTTTAACCACAAATACTTTTTGCTGGAAAAAGATAAAGCAAACATTAGCCTAAAAGAATAGCTGAATCTACAAGAAAATAAATTGAAGTACTCAGATACAAGAAAAGAAAAGAGAACTGAAACCAAGCTGACCCTGCAGCCTCCTTGCGACCGGAGTCAGCCTCAGTTATCTGGGCGCTGGGCTTTGCGCTTGCACACAATCTGAGATGAGGCCCTCAACACCCATGGCAGAGGTGACTCTGAGCCTACCATCGACTTTCCAAGGTCTGCATCTTCAGACAAGAAAAAAACAATCACCAAACAGCAGAGAAAGAAATCAAGGAAGTTCGTCTGTTTTGCCCTGAGCTCTAGTAGGAAAAAATACTTTCTCCTTTCTCATAGGAAAAGTGCTCCAAAAGTACAGGCCATTACAGAAGTGGTGATGCAATATGCAGAGAATCTGAGAGCAGCATGACCATGAGGCCTCTGGCCCATAGATGCCATGGTTTATTTTCTAACTATCTGTTCCCTGCTGGAGGCTACTCTGAAAAACTTACCTGAGTTCTTCTCTCTGTTCCCTCCTGTTGCAGAAGACGGGGTCCCTCGCACAGCGCGGTCCATGTCCCTCTCTCTGGGAAAGGTATGCATGTTCAAGGGATACCAGGGCTCCTGGAGGAAGTACAACAGAAGTTTCTACAGTCACCCAGGAGATCCTTCATTCCTGGACCCACGGGGGCGGGGGGGGGGGGGGGGGAGGGCGGTGGTGGTGGTGGATGGGGTGGAGAACCTTTGGACAGAGTCTCTAATTTGGCTCCCTACAGTTTTTAGCTCATCCTCAGCCTTCTCTTGCTCATAGTCTTCCTGACTATACCATCCCTTAAATGAACATGAAATGATGAATAAACCTTGGTATTGCTATAGTTTTCATACACTATCAAGGATGTTACACAGACACTGGGGATCATTTTTGTTTAATTTCTTCAGGATTTAATAACCTAAAATAGAAACATGCTGAGACATCACTCACCACTAACAGAAAAGTTGTGTCAACTTTGGTTACTCTCTCCATACCAACTCCCACCACCACCATTACCCCAAAGCAAAACTATCCAGTGAATGTTATTACAGCAGTAGGAATGAGTAGGTACAGTCAGGGCCTTTCTGAACAGTGGGTGCTGCTCCCTTCATGACAGTGAGCCTGGTCACTTCTCTTTGTATAGAACATGCCCCGCCGGAGGGTCAGCGTTGCCGTGGTTCCCAAGTTTAATGCCCTGAACCTGTCCAGTCAACCTCCAAGCTCATCACCCATCCCCTCCTTACCTGCCCTGGTGAGTATGAACATGTTTGCCTGCTGACCCTATTTGACCTCTCCCTCAGACTCACTACTATGTGGGTGACCTAGGTGTGAGCAAAGTCAATAAGGTGAGTTCATTCCCAGCACAGATTCTGGGCTATGGGCTTAAAAAGCCCAATATAGATGAGGCTCCATGTCTTCCACTGCCCTGAGAAGAAGATAGTAAGTGGTATCCTTTTTCATGCTTAAACCACACCATCCAAGGTGGGTACGATTTTGTCCCACTCTGCAATGGGCTTCAACACCTGAGCTGCATTGTATAGTGGTAGAGCTGAGCTTTGAACCATAGGCTCTGATTCTAGAGCCTGTATTCTTTAAAAAACAATTCATTTTATTTTAAATTTGTTATACTTTCAGTCACTTTCAAACACAGTCAAATTTTACAAAGTTGCAATTTTGGCATATAAAAAATTGGGGGCAGAAAATTTTTTTTCCAGAATTGGCTAAAGAATGTCACAGTGTTTTAGAGTTTGGACTTCAAAATAACACCAGATCTGAGTTCCAACTATGATTTCCCCTTTTTAGCTTGTGACATTAGGCAAGTTATTTCATCTCTCTTTGCCTCACTTTTTCCTAAGCTTGAATTCTTAAACCCAATGTTATTCTGTCTTGATTCTTTGCAATATTGTTTATAACAATGAAAAGACGGAGACTACTCAAATGTCCATTAATAAGAGATTAGTTAAATAAATTATGACATCCCTACAAGGGGTTTCTATATGCAGTTGCTAAAAATGATGATTAGAATATAAATACAGAATGGGGCAAAAGTAGGTTTACAGAGTTTAGTGTTATATTATTGTTTATTAATTATTGTATTATTTTCCATATGAACAACTATAAACCTACTTTTTCCTCACCCTGTATTTACTGACATGAAAAAAATTTCAAATTAGTAAAAAGGAGTTAAGTACAATATATACAAAAACAGTATATACAGTATAATTCTGTTTTGTAGTTTTTAAAAGTGGTTTTCTAGGTGTAGAAAGAAAATTCTGGAAGCATATATGTAAAACTATTAAGAATGGTTATCTATATGCAAGGATAAAACCACAGGTAATTTTTAACTTCTTTTTTTTCAGGTTTTTTTTATTTCAAGAAAAATGATTTTAAATATAATAATGCTACATGAAATAAACATTAATATCTCAAGAAAAATGATTTTAAATACAATGTTACATGCAATAAACACCAATTAATCAAGAAAAATGAACTTACATATAATATTACATGCAATAAACATTAATATTTCAAGAATGAAAGGATTTTAAGTATAAAAATATTACTAAAACGGTACTAACATAGTATGATATCATAACAGTTGTAGGAAATATTAAAAATCTTCAAATAACAGGATTACTTCTATTATATTCTAGTATATTTTTCCCCCCTGGCTCTATTTTGGTTCATCAGTTTATGTTGTTCATTATATTCCACAAATGAGTGAGATCATAGGATATTTATCTTTCTCCAACCGGATTATTTCGCTTAGCATGATGCTTTTTTTTTTTTTTTGATCTTTAATTTCTTTATTAGTTAAGGTATTACAAATGTGTCCTCATCCCCCCATTAACCCCCAATTTCCCCCCCTCCCCCAACTCATGCTCTCATCCCCCTGTTGTCCGTGTCCATTGGTTTGGCTTATATGCATGCATACAAGTCCTTTAGTTGATCTCTTCCCCTTACCCCACCCTCCCCTACTCTCCCTCTGGGGATTGATAGTCTGATCGCTGTTTCTCTGTCTTTGGATCTATCCCTGTTCATCAGTCTATGTTGTTCTCTATATTCCACAAATGAGTGAGATCATGTGGTATTTATCTTTCTCTGACTGGCTTACTTTACTCAGCATAATGCTCTCCAGTTCCATCCATGCTGTTACAAATGGCAAGAGTTCCTTCTTTTTTTACCGCAGCGTAGTACAGTGGGGCCTTGACTTACGAGTTTAATTCGTTCGGAGACGGAGCTCCTTAAGGAGCTTGTTAAGGAGCTCATTAAGGAGCTCGTTAACTCAAATTACTCTATCAACTCAATGCAAAAAATTGGCCAAGAGACAGCTGGTATCTCAAAAAACTGGTTAGTCGGGACACTTGTAAGTCAAGGCCCCACTGTATTCCATTGTGTAGATATACCACAGTTTCTTAATCCACTCATCTGTTGATGGGCACCTAGGCTGTTTCCAAATCTTAGCTATGGTGAATTGAGCTGCTATGAACATAGGGGTGCATATATCCTTTCTGATTGGTGTTTCCAGCTTCTTGGGATATATTCCTAGAAGTGGGATCACTGGGTCGAATGGGAGTTCCATTTTTAGTTTTTTGAGGAAACTCCATACTGTTCTCCACAGTGGCTGCACCAGTCTGCATTCCCACCAGCAGAAGGGTTCCTTTTTCTCCACATCCTCTTCAACACTTGTTGTTTATTGATTTGTTGATGATAGCCATTCTGGCGGGTGTGAGATGATACCGCATTGTCGTTTTGATTTGCATCTCTGGTATAATTAGTGACTTTGAGCATGTTTTCATATGTCTTTCGGCCTTCTGTATGTCCTCTTTCGCAAAGTGTCTATCTAGGTCCATTGCCCATTTTTTGATTGGATTGTTTATCTTCCTATTGTTAAGTTGCATGAGTTCCCTGTAAATGTTGAAGATTAAACCCTTATCGGTGATATCATTGGCAAATATGTTCTCCCATGCAGTGGGCCTTCTTGTTGTTTTGTTGATAGTTTCCTTTGCTGTGCAAAAGCTTTTTATTTTGATGTAGTCCCATTTGTTTATTTTCTCTTTAGTTTCCATTGCCCTAGGAGCAGTATCAGAGAAGAAATTCCTTCGGCATATGTTTACGATTTTGCTGCCTGTGGATTCCTCTAGTATTTTTATGGTTTCCCAACTTACGTTTAAGTCTTTTAGCCATTTTGAGTTTATTTTTGTGTATGGTGTGAGTTGGTGGTCTAGTTTCATCTTTTTGCATGTATCTGTCCAATTTTCCCAACACCATTTATTGAAGAGACTGTCTTGACTCCATTGTATGTTCTTGCCTCCTTTGTTGAATATTAATTGGGCATAGTGGTTTGGGTCGATTTCTGGGGTCTCTATTCTATTCCATTGATCTATATGTCTGTTCTTGTGCCAGTACCAAGCTGTTTTAAGAACAGTGGCTTTGTAATACAGTTTGATATCTGGTATTGAGATCCCACCTACTTTGTTCTTTCTCAGGATTGCTGCAGCTATTTGGGGTCTTTTTTTATTCCAGATGAATTTTTGGAACGTTCGTTCTAGATTTGTGAAATATGCCGTTGGTAATTTAATGGGGATTGCATTGAATCTATAGATTTCTTTGGGTAGTATGATTCTACCCAATACATGAACACGATATGTTCTTTCATCTATTTATGTCTTCCTCTATCTCTTTTTTCAGTGTCCTGTAGAGCATGATGCTTTTAAAGTCTATTTTGTCAGGTATGAGTATTGCTACTCCAGCTTTTTTTTTTCTTTTCCATTTGCATGGGAAATTTTTTTCCATCCCTTCACTTTCATCCTGTGTGTGTCTTTTGTTTTGAGGTGGGTCTCTTGTAGACAGCAAATAGTTGGGTCATCTTTTTGTCCATTCAGCTACTCTACACCTTTTGATTGGGGCATTTAATCCATTTACATTTAGTGTTATTGAGAGGTAGTTATTTATAGCCATTTTAATTCTGTACTAAAATGGTTTCTCTCTCTGTTTCTTCTCGGCAATCCCTTACAGCAATCCCTTTAGCATTTCTTGTAATGCTGGCTTGGTGGTGATGAGCTCCTTTAGTCATTTTTTTTTTTTTTTGTCTAGGAAGCTCTTTATTTGACCATCTATTTTAAATTATAACCTTGCTGGATATAGTAATCTTGGTCTCAGATCCTTGCTTTCCATTACCTTAAGTACTTCATGCCATTCCCTTCTGGCCTGTAGAGTTTCTGATGATAAATCGGGTTTCAGCCTTGTGGGAACTCCTTTTTAGGTAACAGTGTTCTTTTCTCTTACTGCCTTTAAGATTCTCTCTTTGTCTTTAATTTTTGGCTTTTTAATTATGATGTGTCTAGGCATGGGTCTGTTTGGGTTCTTCTTGTATGGAATTCTCTGTGCCTCCTGAACTTGTGTGACTTTTTCCTTTACTAGGTTAGGGAAGTTTTCTACCATTATTTCTTCAAACACCTTCTCTATTCCTTTCTCTCTTTCTGCCTCTTCTGGCACACCTACTATTCTAATATTGTTATGTTTCACATTGTCCCACACTCCCTTAAGATATCCTCCTGTTTTTTAATTGTTTTTTTTTTCTTTTTGGTTCTTTAATTGAGTGATATTTTCAAGTCTGTCTTCTAATTCACTATTCGATCCTCAGCTTCCCCTAATCTGCTGTATATTCCTTCCAATGTTTTCTTTATTTGTGATATGTCATTCTTTATCCTAGACTGTTCTTTTTTCATAGTTACTATATCTTTTTTCATACTGTTGAGCATTTTAAACATCATTACTCTGAACTCTGTTTCAGATCAATTTCTCATCTCGGCTTCATTTACCTCTTCTTCTGAAGAATTCACTAGTTCTTTCATTTGGGGGTTGTTTCTTTGTTTCCTCATTTTGGTTGTCTGTTGGGTTTGTGACTATGTTTTAGGTAGATCCTCTATACCTCTCAATCTCTAGTGCAGGACAGTGTTAAAGGCTGTTTCTTACTAATTGGATCAGGCAAAGACTCAAAGCTTCCAGAGATCTTGATGCCGTCTTATATTTCTACTAGCCCAGTGTGCGATTTGAAATCACACAGCGCCACCCACTCCCTCTCCAGCCCTTGAAACAGCCACAGCCACTGCTGATCAGGTCCTCCCCCAGTGCAGGCGCTTGGAGGCCCCTGACACTGCACGCATAACCTCCTCCTGTCCGGTCAACCTGTTATGGTGTCCCAGTTAATTAGCATATTTCTCTATTATATATATATATATATATATATATATATATATATATATATGGAATGTATTACTTATAATCAGAAAAAAATCAATTTCAATTTTTTTAAACAAAGACAGTTCCTATATAACAAAATATTTTCCAGCTCCCCAGTCTTTGCGAATCTACTTAATCCTGTCTAACACTTCTAATTCTTTCTCCAGTTGTTCCTCCATGCCCTGTCCATGACTAGCAGTACTCTATAAGGAAACAATCTGATATGTAAGCAATAGGTGAAGTAGATTCAAGTTCTTTTGTGCCAAGAGATAGCAATAACTCATAAACCTCTTTCACCTCTTCCTGCCTTGAATGTTTCAATCATCTTTGAAATCAACATAAACTCCCAGATCATCCACTAAACCAAAGGAGCCTAAAAATTTTTTTAAAAGGAGCTTAGGGAGGGCTAGTTAGTATGCTTTAAAGAAACATACTAACTAGCCCTCCCTAAGCTCCTTTAAAAAGTGAGAAAATTTGAGTGGAGACAATTTAAAGGACCTATTTCCCATACTATACTAAATGTATAAATGTGGTTTCCAAATATATTCCTTTAGGCTAGGGGCAACCAGGGCTATACATTCAAATGACGTGGGGCTAAACATTCCATGCTGGGACCCACCCCAAGATTCTGGATTGGACCAGGACTTTCAAAAATCTCCCCCAGGTGATTTGATGTGCAGCCAGAGTTGAGAACCACTGTTTAAATCAAATCCATTGCAACAAAACAATGTGATAGTCCTTGGATATTTGTCATAAGAAGTTTATGATGGCTTGAGCTTTTGGTAAGGACAGTCATCTCCTGAGAATTATATCTCCAGGGCTGTGATGGGCTTGCAAGAATCTATCCCAGGGACCTTGGGGTCTGTGTTTAGTAGGAGGCCCACTGGTATTTAATCTAAGTCAGTAAATGGGACAGAGAAAATGGATGACTCCCCTCCAGAACAGAGCCTCAAATGGAAACTCTCTTTGCTCAACAAAACTCAAAGAGGAAAAGTAAAAGTTCCAAGTTGCATGTGCCCCAGAGGTAAACAACACCTAAGAAAGGAGGTCAGAGAAGGCCCGAGAAAAGAGTCAACATATGGTATCGAGTGAAGGTTAGAGAGTGTCAGGAGTGAGGAAAGGGAAAGAAGAGGAGCAACAGCCCCTCTACCCCAGTATCATCAGACACCCAGCAGCTCTAGTTTCTTCCTTCCTCTCTAATCCTCAATTCTCTGTCTCTGTTCAGTCAGAATCGCCCAGTGGGAAAGGCAATCTACCCGTTGTCACCTCAACACTGCCTGCACTTTTGGAAAAGTAAGTGTCTATTTTTTTTTCCTCTGAACTTTGGGGATCTCTGAGGAAAATCTCCTCAACTCACCTTTTCTCCCATCCTCACTCCCTAAATGCAATAGAAAATAAATTAGGTTTTAGGAGAAATAAGTAGCACTCTGAGACAAAGATTTCAGACCTAGTTTGCAAAATTCCTAGACCAGGGAGATGCTATGGTATTGGTCAAGAGTACCATGATCTAAGGAGAGCCCATTGGAGATGGAAGTCTTCTCTGTTAGTTGGGACTCTTTGGGCTACAGATACAAGAAAACCCCAACTCAAAGAGGCTTAATTAAGCCCAGAGGAGGGGCTTCCCCAGATGTGGTACAGCAGGGCTCCAGCTCAGTCTCTCTACAATTTCCTAGCCACTGCCCACTTTATATATTGACCTCATCAGCAGGCTTGTGGCAAATGGCTGCTAATTCAGGTATTCTATCCAGACATGACATTATCTATAAGAAAAAAGACCACTTTCCCCCATGGTTCTTTCTTAGGAATGAACCAAAAGCCTTTCTTTTCAGTCTTCCTTATCTTGTTGACAGATTTGGTCCTTTTGTAAACCAATCACAGGCTTTGGGAATGGGATTGTCATCGTAGTATTAAACTATCCCCTAGAGAAAGGAAGAGAGGCCCAGCTTTCCATAAAGCAAAATGGCTTCATAAGAAAGAATAAATTCTCAAACAAAATCATGTTGCTGTTAGGAAGTAGGAAGGAGATGAGTAATTGGATGGGCAAACAACAGCGTCTGATATGCCTAACTTTTCTAGGCATCTTTACAATTTGTAGGTCTTTGCATCCTCAGTCAAAGCAAGGCAGGCTGTTTTCTATACACTCAGAGGAATTTGTAACTTGCCTTTTTAATTCTTTCATTTGCTTGCTGGAAAACATCTGGACCACAGCTGCCACCTCTCAGGAATTTTCCCTTGTGTCTTTCTTTCCTCACTTGGTAGAACATACACCTATATTCTTCCTTCTTCCTTGCCTTGAGATAACTTTACTCCTTTATTTTTCATTGCTGTTAGAATAGTTTTGCCTGACCAGATAAAAATGTCCATGTTGGGCCCCTTTGCAGTACAAACAAGTTCCCAAGATCCTCACCCCCAGACTTAGCAATGTTTTCATCCCCTCTCAGTACATCAACAACAAACCTATCCCTCCATGACTCATCCCACATTAGTCTTGAAGTTCTTCCAGCATTTCCTCTTTTTGCCATCTAACCCCGCATAAGCTTAAAGTTTCTTGATGTTGTATAGGGTATTTTTGTTTATTTGTTTCCCTGTTTTCCTGATCACTATAAGGAAATTATACAGGGATGACAAACTAACAACCATGTGGACGTAACCAAGTTTACAGAATCTAACCAAGTCCCTAGAGTCATAGTGTCTAGCCCCGTGGTCGGCAAACTGTGGCTCGAGAGCCACATACGGCTCTTTGGTCCCTTGAGTGTGGCTCTTCCTAAGCCTTAGGAGTACCCTAATTAAGTTAATAACAATATACCTACCTATATAGTTTAAGTTTAAAAAATTTGGCTCTCAAAAGAAATTTCAATCGTTGTACTGTTGATATTTAGCTCTGTTGACTAATGAGTTTGCCAACCACTGGTCTAGCCCATGGTCTCTGAGTCTCTCCAGAAATAGTCACTTATGCCCTGAATGAGAAGCACACTAAAATTCTCCCTCCAATCCTGCCTTTGGATGCACCAACCCCTTTTCCAGGAAGGTCCCCAACATGGCCCTGTTTCCAACTCTTGGCTCACAGAGCTAAAAAGAGCAGAAGATTTATGTCCCCACTCTCCTCAAAGAACTGACAATGATGGGACAGGGCCTGGACCCTGCAGAACTAATGTGCAGGCCAGCTGAGAATGTCTATCTAAGGCAGTGAGGATCATCAAGAACCTGAGGTAAACCTGGTAGGAAAAAGTGAGGTGCAAAATTGGGGACAACAGGCAGCAGCCCCAAATTAGAAGTGGCAATTAATAAGCATCAGTGGTGACAAATATGTCTGTAACTCATTCTTTTTTTAAACATATATTTTTATTGATATCAGAGAGAAAAGGAGAGGGAGAAAGAGATAAAAACATCAATGATGAGAGACAATCATTGACCAGCTGCCTCCTGCATGCCCCACACTGGGGATCGAGCCTGCAACCTGGGCATGTGCCCGGACTGGGAATCGAACTGTGACCTTCTGGTTCATAGGTTGATTCTCAACCACTGAGCGATGCTGGCTGGGTAGCAGCTCACCCTTATGGGCTACCCAGAGAGATCACCATGATATATTACCTCTACTGTGGCTGACTCAACTGTTGGGAATACACCCAGCCAATAAATATGGCTGTAAAAAGGGGAGGGAGTATTCAAAGAAGGAGGGATTCAGGATTAACAGCAGCTTCCCCCATGGATTTCTAAAAGGTGCTAAATGATTTCCATCTGAATTCAGGAAACTGGAAACATTTAACAGATTGCTCAGAGACTTAACAGTGAGACCATCTGTGAGTGAAAATAAATTCATGTCTTCTAACACAAATACAGTCAACTCTAGCTACCTTCTCCATATTGTTAAAGATTGTTATATTCAGCTTGATGTTAAAAAGATGTCACATTTCTCTAAGCATACAGTGACTAAACAAGAAGGGAAATGGCTAAGCAGGTGAAAGATGATGAGAAGATAAAATTATCTGCAGCTAGTTTTTAGCAAATACCTACGCTGACTGCATGCCAATGTGATTTGAGAAAATTCTGAGCCTTGTTCTTGTAGGTCACTTCCTAGTAAACTGCTCTTCATTTTTAACAAGGGGCTACGAACCTGTAGACTTAGAGAAAAATAAGAAAGTGACACATGCAGTAGTCCCCCTGATCCATGCAGGATACATGCCAAGAACCCTATATATACTGCTCTCTCTGTCTCTCTCTCTCTCTCTCTGTCTCTCTCTGTCTCTCTCTCTCTCTCTAACACACACACACACACACACACACACACACACACACATAATAAAGTTTAATTTATAAATTTGCTTCTGTAAGAGATTAACAACAACTAAAAATAAAATAGGACAATTATACTATAATAAAAGTTATGTGACTGTGGTCTCTCTCTCATATTTTATTGTATGTACTCACCTTTTCACTTAAAGGAAGCACTTTACAGCTTCTCTTTGGCATATTCAAATTGCCAGCATCACTACTCTTGCATTTTGGGCCCATTATTAAGTAAAATAAAGGTCACTTGAATACATGACAGTTGATCTACTAAGTGATTACTAAGTATAGGCCATAGCATATACAGCATGGATACACTGACAAAGGGATGATTCAAGTCCAGTGCAGAATGGAACAGGACAATGTGAGATGTCATCATTCTACTCTGAACAGTACGCAATTTAAAACTTATGAATTGTTTATTTCTGGAATTTTTCATGTAATATTTTCAGACTGTGGTGAACTATGGGTAACTAAAACCACAGAAAGTGAAACTTGGGATAATAGGGGACTACTATATATATTTTTTAATTAAATTTTTTTTTAATTTACAGATTACATTCAGTATTATTTTGAATTAGTTTCAGATGTACAGCATAGGGGACTATTATATTTAAAGTTTCGTGAAGATTAAAGCAGAACAAAACTCAAGAACAGTTTCACAAGTAGAACTATTTATTATTTTTCATTCTTTCATTTCTTTGACAATTAATGACCAAGGGCCAGGTACCTAGAATGGACTCAGGGAGCTCAAAGTCTAATGGGAAAGATGGGTGGGAAACAGGCCAGTATAATATAATGTGATGGGTGATAGCATAACGAAGTACAGGTTGCTAAGGGAACAACACACACAATAGTCAGCACCTTAACCCAGATTTTGTATTGTGGGAGGGAGGGCTTCCGAAAATGTTTCCTCTAGAAATTTACTTTTAAAGTGAAACCTGAAAGTTATACAGTTAACTAAGTGACCTAGAGGCTAACAGGATTCCAGATATAATGTGAGAAAGTATGAAGTCAAGGAATAATAATGATGATGATAATTACTCTGGCAGTTTCAAAAGTGTAGAAAAATTGCCAGTGTCTCACTTTATGTAAAGTGTTGTTTCCAATTGCTTTACATGAATGATATAATTTAATCTTTATAATAATCCCATAAGATAGGCATAGTATTAATATCCCTATTTTATAGGTGAGGAAACTGAAAATCAGAGAAATCACTTGCCTGAGGTTACACAGCTGATAGCAGAATTCATGCTCTTAACCTGTTAATAGGTTCTCCAACTAGAAGAATAGAAAGAAGTCCAGTATGACTAGAGAGAAGAGATGGATTTAAGAGCTGTTTTTGAAAGAGCTCTTGTGGAATGACCTGCTGATTGGCCAGGTGTTGAGTGGAAGGCAGAGAGTGGTGGGAGTGAGGGTATACATGGAGCCATTCACTGGGATCAAATAAGCCACACATATGGCTAATGTACAGGACTGGTTTATAAAAGGGACCATTATACTGATAAATCACTGGACAATTTTAAGTATGATCTCTGAAATAACAATTTTTCTACATTTTTGAAATAGCCAGGGTAAATTGCTTAAAGGTTTCATATGACATCACATATGTACTGCAAGCAGCTCCCCTTTGCAGATAGTATTCTGGAGTGAATTAGCCCTCAATCAACTAGTAGTGGGCCCCAGGAATCTGGGACTGAGTAATAGGGAGTAAGGAAGCTTTTGTAGCTCAGGTCCCCTGGGTTGGTCTTGTCTGAGGGAGCTGTGGCAGTAGGAGTGGCTTAGAGACATTGTGAGCCCAAGAAGGTAAGATGTGTCCATTGGTAAGTGTTGTAGTCACTTTCAAATATTATTTACCACATGGAAAAAATAGACTTTAATATACCTGCTGGTCAAACACATTTTGACTAAATAATCCTCATGTCACTGAGAGCTGAGCATCATGAAAAACACTGTTGACTTGGTGGACATGATAGAAGAATAAGCCTCTTGTCATGAATCATCCCCGCCCACCCCCCCCCCCCCCCCCAAAAAAGCATACAAAATTTCGGCTGGGAATAGATGCCACAATCTATGAGCATTTGGCTGAGAAATCCCTAGGGTGGGCACAAGCTGTGTGGGCTCAGCTCCAAGTTTACAGGCATGAATAAAGATTCCTTCAGCTCAACCCAAACACTGGGTTTCAGGAAATAGCCATTTACAGTGAGGACCTGCCCATTTTATAAGATCAATAGGCAGGGACTGGATGAGCCACAGTCAAGTCAGCGTAACTCAGCAAACACTTAAAGGCACTTATTGCCAAGCACCATTCCAACTCAAACAGTCTCTTCCCTGCAGTCACAGTCACATGGAGAGATGGGCAAGTAGATAAAACATAAAATCACCCCATCTCCAAGTTATGCTGTAACAGAGATGTAATGAGGGCACAGAGGGAGGGAGAGATCAACTTTAACTACAGGGTGTGGGAGAAGGGAAACACTGCAAAGATGCCACAGAGGAGAAGGTATTTGAGCTGAATCTTAAAGATACACAAGGAGAAACTTCCAGGTTGTTGGAGAAGATATTTCAGGAACTGTAAGCTCAGTCTAGAGGTCAGGATATAACTGCAAACGTTTCACATAGTGTGTGTTCCCCCTACTTCCCATCCTCCCCAGTATTAAATCAAGGTTTTCCTAGCCTATCTCTCACTCTAAACAAGCAACCTTTAAAAGAAGGGCCAAATCATAAGCCATGGCTCAGCCTATGAGCAGGCAGGGCCTCACTTAGCCCATTTCCTGGAACCCCTCACACTGCTCAGAGCCCAGGAAAAGACTTCTGTTTGAACAGAGGGCTCGTGGAGCTGTGGAAAGTGTACTTTGACATGAAGTTAGAAGACCAAGGAGAGAGTCCCAGCCAGGCCCGCCCACCACCAATAATGTGAACGTAGGCAAGTCACTTAGTCAATTTGAACTTGGTTTCTCATCTTTCATATGGGAAAATCCCCCATATGGGTTGCATATAGAGCAGTCAAGAGAATGGGCAAATGTTAGCCTGCATAGGATCAAATTTGAGCTCTATCAAATACTGTTTGAACTTGGGCTGGTTATTTAACTTTGCTGAGTTTTGGTTTTCTTGCCTGTCAAACTGAGAATAATAGTATCACTTATCTTATTGGGTCACTGTCTTAAGTGAGACCTTATCACATAGCCTGACACATAGGACAAATGTTAGCTCTTCATACCAGGAGGGTCAAGTGAGAGAAGCTATGTGAAAGCATGTTAAGAACTAAAGCCCCATAGGTGAGTTGAGTTGAACAGGGTGATCAAGTCAACCTGGGAGGTCTGGACCCTGGACAGAAGATCCACATGTTAAAAAGTTGTTGAAATGGGCTTCCTGGCTCTACTAGGGAAGTGTTTTAGTCTCTGCAGAGCACTCACCTGAGGGCAATGAAAGTTTTGTTTACTATCACTTGGTCAACAAAACTTGAAAGTCCTTGAGTGTTTTATGGCACAATATACACACACTTGAGAAATTTATTAAAACAATTTTATGTTAATTTTACCATACTTTAAAGTCACATTTAGGGTTCCTCTGATTCTGGAGTGTCAGAGAAATCTATGTCAAGTTCTCTCTTGAAGATATAAATAATCCCCTGATAATTTATCAGCTTGGATTTTATTTTTAGATCAGGTTTGAAAGAACATCAGATTGCTACCAAACTCTACCAATAAATTCAGTGTATAACTAAGAATAAATAGTATCATTTGTTGAGTACCATACTGCAGGAAATTTACTTATATTTCTTCATTAATTCTTATGCTACCATCTTCAGGTATAGACTATTATCCTCATTTGACAGTTGAGGAATCTGAAGGTCCGGATAGTTAAGTAATTTGCACATGTTGGAGCTGGGGTTTGAACCCATGTTTGCCTCAGGAGGGTTCTTCTTCCTATACTATATTGACCTCCTTCAGACATGTTTATCATTAACCTCTAAGGTTGACAGTTGTAGATAAAAGAAATTAGAAGTCTGATACCAATACTTTATTTCTAATATAGACATTTATTTAATAAAATAATTACTTTCCCTGCCTTTGGCTGTAACTATGTTTTTTCTGCTCTTGTTCCAATTGTTTGGACAAATAGGAAACTGCACATTAGGCAAAGATCACATGGAAGGGAGTAGATAATGTAATGTGCAAAAGGAGATATGTTATGAATAGATGATATTTTTAGAGTTTTATTTTTCTTGTTCACAATGGGTTTTGGTTTCCAACCTGAGGAAATGTAAAGTTTACAAGGTCTGAGGAAAACTAAGAGATGAGGAGAATATATAAGCCTCACTCATAAAGCCTGTCTGAGGGGTTGGAGAGGGTGCAGCTGTGACTTTCAGACTCTTGGCTGAAAAGCTCTGCTCACACTTCTGCCTTATTTGAGGGTTCCTCCTTGACACGACTCCTGTTGGGATTCTGGTGAACTAGGAGGGCTGCAGAATCTATACTGTAGTGAAGGCATGGCCATCAGGATACTTCCTTATACCTTGTGATCCCATACCTCAAACAGGCTCCCAGCACTGCCCAGCCATCCTACTATAATTTTCTAACATGTCTGTCTCCCCCACAACACACACACACACGAATCTTTTATGCCTTCTCCTCTCTCCTCAAGCCTTCCTAGGCCTCTCTACCTCACTCTCAGTAGATGACCTTGTCTTTCACCTTATAGAGAAAATGTAAGCTATTAGATAGTAGCCCTCTCATCTTCCTTCACCAAATACCCAACCTACCATCCTCTCTGTTATAACCAAGGAGAAGTTTCTCAATCTTTTAAAGAGCTGTCTCTGCTTCCCTTTTCATATAATTTGTTCCTTTGGTTATCCTCTTTCTCTCATCCCCTCTACTGGATCGTTTCTATCCACATTCAAATGTGCTTTCATCTTTTAACCCACTTCTTTAGCTATGCATTCCCCCTAAACACTCCTCTATTCCTTTTCCTAGTCAAATTGTTGTGTCTATGTCTTCCCCTTTCTCACCTCCCATTCTTTACTAAGCCCATTTCAATCTGTCTTTGGCTTCTGCCATTTCATCAAAACTCCTCTTGACCTTCATATTGTCAGATTTAAGAATCACTTTGTACTTATCTGACTCGGACTCTCAAAAGTGTGTGTGACACACAACTCTCCCTTCTTGACATCCTCGCCTCTCTGCACTCCCAGGACTTCATACTCTCCTGGCTTTTTCTCCTAGTTCTCTAACTGCTACTTTTCAATCTCCTCTGTCACTACTTTTCCACCTGAGCTAAGGACAGAGATGTCTATGGCTTGGTCCTGGGTCTTCATCTTTCCTCATATTATTTCCCTAGGCTTTAAATATCATCTATATGATATGATGATGATACCAAATGAATTTCTTCAGCCTTACCCATCCCCTCGTTTTAACTATCATCTATATGATGATAATACCAATATAATTTCTTTAGCCTTTGGTATAACCAACTACTACTTGATATCTCCACTTAGATGCCCCTTGTCCAAAAGTTACTAGTAACTCCTGCCTTACTGCCTCCTTTCAGTTCCTCAAGCATCTCTGCGTCTTTTGTGTCTTATGGTCTTCATACATCCTGCATCCTCTATCTAGACTGATATTCCCTCTGTTACAGATATAACTAACAACTTCTCACCTTTTAAATCTGCGCTTCATTACACCAGCTCAGGCCTTTTCTGACCACTCTGTCTAAGCAGATTCTCTCATTACTTTCTGTCACTGTACACAGTTTGTTTCTATCATAAGAGTTATCACAACTTGCAATGAATTATATATTTTTCTTTCCTTTTTTTGGATTTTTTTTCTTCTAAGCTAATTTATTTTATGATGTGTCCTCAGCATATTACAAGATGCCTGTGACTCAATCAGTACTCAATCGATATTAACATGAATGAAACAAAAGATGGACATAGGAATGGAATGCCACTGAACATTTTGGTCTGCCTCCATCTTTCTTATCTGGTGCTGTCTGTCCCAATAGCTGTCTGTCCACCCACAGCATCTCCTGGAATAAGAATAAAGATGGGGAAAAAAGAAAGAACAAAGGTAGATTTGGGAGCATGAGGAAAAGGGGAACTGAAGCAGTATTAGATGTTTGGGGATCCAGGGAAGATTCATGAACTAGGGCCTTTATAAATCTTGTCTCCAGGTAGAAGGATTGAAATTAACTCAATGCAATGGGTTTCCTCACTTCTGATCAGCAATCAGGCCAAAGACGTGGTTTGGTTTTCAGATGCCCAATCTGTCCCTGAAAGGACGCCCTGTGCTTCCTTCTTCTCACTAGTGGAAAAACAAATGGGGACCCAGATTGTGAAGCTTCTGCTCCCACACCAACCCCGAGCTGCTTGGAGATGAGCCAGGAGACCAAGGCCAAGGTGGAGGAAGAAGCGTACAATAAGAGGTGAGTTATACTTCAACCCCTCTGAGGTCACTTGGCAGATCTCAGAAGAATCTTTCCCACAGGCCTTCCTATCTCTTAGAGCAGTGGTTCTCAACCTTCCTAATGCCACGACCCTTTAATATAGTTCCTCATGTTGTGGTGACCCCCAACCATAAAATTATTTTCGTTGCTACTTCAAAACTGTAATTTTGCTACTGTTATGAATCGTAATGTAAATATTTGATATGCAGGATGTATTTAGGCGACCCCTGTGAAAGAGTCGTTCGACCGCCAAAGGGGGCGCGACCCACAGGTTGAGAACCACTGTCTTAGAGGATTGAGGGAAGCAACCAGTGGCCCCAGGACCTCCTTGCCTCAGTAAGGAACTACATAGAAAATAGCAGTACTGTTCCACAGGAAGGACAGGAGGAAGCAGGGAGAGAAGGTGTGGTCAGACAATAACAAGACTGCCCTTTTTTTAGGCAAAATGCCACCAGAACATAACTGCCCAGAATGATCTCAAAATCAAGGGCTCTGGGTGGGTTCTTCTTGATGGTGCCTGAGGCTTCCTGAGCACCCAGAACAGTCATGCTGCTGCCAAAAAAGCCCAGGAGCAGCGGCAACTCCACTTGCTACAGTTTTCTCAGCCTTTCCTTCTTCCTGTCAACTGGAGTATCCTCAACTTCCAACTGTCCTCTTCTCTAATTGAGCTTCAATAGCAACTCTGGGTTGTCAGTCACAGATGGGACAGAGTACTGACTTGGCCAGACAGAAAATTACCTCTGACCAGGCATCACATCTTGAGCTTCTTTTCCTGTGACTCCCAGGGAGACACAGCTTCCCACTGGTGTGAAATCTGTGGGCTTCTGTGTGGCAGCCATGCACACTACCCTGAGGTTGCTCCAGCCAAGTGTGCTGGCCTTAAACACTCAGCTGTAGGACAGACAGAAAGTGTATATTCAGTGTAATACTGATCCTGGGAGAAGGAAATCAGAAGGGTTTCTGTAGGAAAGCCTGTCTTTTAACCCACAGCTTCCTCTGTACTCAGAATGCGTGAGGGTAAATGACTCCATTGGCTTTGTAAACATTTATTGAGTACCTCTTTAAGACAAGCTGTGTGCCTGCCACTTTGGTAAAACTTCCCAGCAAGCCTGTGTGACAGGTGTCACCCTCACTAGATCAAGTCGTATGCCTGGTACTTCCTTAGAACATTCCCACACCCTGTGAGATGAATGACACCCTCTCCATTTTACAGGTGAAGAGCTGACTCACCAAGGTTACATAGAAAACAGCTGTAATATTAGCCCCACTGAATGTTTGGTAGAACAAGAACCCGGTCACATTTTTCCCTGTCAGTTTTGTCACACTTTCATAAACAGGAAGGATGACTGAAGATTGAGGGGAAATTGTACTGACATGAGCCATGGGATTCAGTGGAGCTTCCCAGCTTTTTCCTGTTTGTGGAACCACAGGAAGTGCGTAATTATTGGGGATGGTCAATCCCTCTCCTCTTGGACCTCAGGAAAGGATGCTCTGTGCCTGGCCTTCCCAGACTCGATTGTTCCTTTTTTGCCTTCTAGATACCAGGAAGATCTAAAGAAGACCAAAGAGTTTAAAGGCCTAAAGGAGGAGGAAGAAGAACAGAAGAGTGAGGGTCCTGAGGAACCTGAAGAGGCAGAAGACAGTGAGGAAGAGGGAAAGGTCCAGAGAAGCAGGTTGGAGCCCTTGACACTGCCAAAATGGGTCATGATTCATTAATTGCACATCTCTGGAAATGCCAGTCCAGGGCATCAGTGGGCCTAGGGCCCAAATGAGCAGCCAACAGAAACCAAGAGGACACTCATGTTGGGAGAGGAGGCAGAGGAAATTCCAACGAGTCAAATTAGTTTACAAGGGGATATTTGCAAGAGCTGAGAGATCATAGGTGGTGGTAGTGGTGATGGTAGTGGTGGTGGAGAGCTATAATCAGGAGCCGAGAAACTAATTGTGAGGGACTGACTAGAGTCCTTCCTAGCCCAGCCATGGTTAGCTCCTTTTTCAGCTACTAGTATCCCCATGAATGGACCATGGTCAAGGGAGCTGGCCTAAAGCCCCAGAGGGGGTTTCTTACAAGAACAGAGACAGAGAGAATAGATGGATGTAAGGGACAAACTCAGCTTGGTGACAAAGGTGAGTTTCCAATAGGACCCTTCCATACTGATCAAACAAGCTTGGTCATCTGGACAGTGGTTTCACTTTGGATTGGGTATTTTAGATATACTGTATATTTCAAGTGTATTTTTCTCTAAGTCTGGAAAATATATATAAGTGTAGATAAAGATAGTATAGATCCTGCATCTTGTCCTATCTACGTCCTGGATTTTAATGATAGCCCCACTTTCACATATTCTACCCTCCTGTCTCTATTAGTACATTCAAACCAGAAGTCTTGATTTATGATGTTTGAAAAGTAGTTACAGAAAAGTTGGCACACTTCACCAAAATCTTTTTTAGACCCCCAGGCTATCCTAGGTTTGAGAATGGCTCCAGCCAAAATGATTAATTATCTAATTAGGTGCTAAACTTGGGATAGGATATGTGTCTATGCTTCATTGCTGACAGACTGTGGAAATCACACACATGTAACAAATAAGGTAGTAAAATGAAAATTAGACACGAGATAGATATACTTCAAAGCACAGAGGGACAATAGAGCACAGTTAGTGGAAGATTCAACCAGAGTGAAATGTCTCTGCCTACATGAATTCACCCCCATGTTCAAGGGAAGAGTTATCTAGAAGAACTGGAGAAAACGCTTCATCAGTGAAAAAAACCTGTACTAGGATGCACCACCTCTCTTACTGAAAGAACCTCCAAGTTTCAACAGTGAAAGCATAGTCCCTTCTCCAAGCAGCTGGATCCTGATGTCCTTATGTCTTTTGTCTCTTGGGGTCGTCTGCTCTTATTTTGCAGACCACCACAATGCCTTCCTCCCCTTAATGCAGTCAAGCCCAGGCCTGGACAACAGCTCTTCCTTTGACTCCCTTCAATCCAGCTAACACAGGCTGGAACTTCTAACATTTCCAAACACCAAGAAAGAACAAACGAGAACTAAACAGGGAGTACATGGAATATAAACAGTCTGGTTTACAAGGCACAGGGCTGGAATCCTTATCTAGCTCATTTGATCTCAGAAGATTGGTGGCTCCCTCCCATTGCATGAAACCCCAGAGAAAATAAGGCTGTGCCTGGATCGCTCTCTGTACAGCTCCTGGTCAGCTGCCTAAAGAAATGGCCACTCTATGCATCCATCATCTGAGAGCGTCCTCTTGGTCCTGCCTATCCCGAGGCCTTGTCCTCTCTCCCACCTTGGCTCCCTTTCAGACTTACATTTGGGCTTGAGTACATGTGTAACCACAGGTGATGGATACCCGACATCAGCACAGCCCTCAGAAGGGTCCTTGTCCTTCAGCACCGGGATGTAGCTTCGCCTTTTCAGGCCCAGCATGATGACAGACACTGCTATCATATAAACTTCACACTCAAAGTTAGTTTCCCTTCCTCAACTGTGACCCAAGCCAGACTAGCCCTGAGAGCTGCTGTCCTCAATGCCAAACAGTGCATTCATTTCTAAGTCCCTTACACACACAGTTGTCTGTATGCACCTGCATTCAAATGTGATTCCCCATGAAATTTTGCCATCTCACCAACAAGCAAGGTCTGAAGTCATTAAAAGTCCATGTCCTACTTAGTGAATTTCAAAACAAAAAACACTGGGGTAACCCCAGTAGTTGATCCCTTATATAAGAAATTCAACAACAAACACTAAAGTCTTTTTGTCTGAATGTCTACTATATTTAATAATATATAGTAATGTAATCTGTTATAAATATTACTTTCTGGAGGATCAGCTTAAATGAACTTTAGTGAATCAATCCAATATCTTACCCATATTAAAACAGAGAACACAGTCTTCTGACATTTACACTGAACAAGTAAGTAAGATTCACAAGGTGCAACAGAAAACTTTTACCTTTTCTCCCACTGCCTGTTCAAACCTGCTCTATGGTTTTAAGTACATTCCTTTACTTTCCCAATAACTCTCTGAAAACATAAGTCCTCTGGTCAAGTTTAAATCCCAAGAATAACCTCCTTTCAGCAATTAAAATGGGCAGTTCCCTGAAATAGTGAAAAGTGTCTCCCCTCCCCCAGTGCTGGTCTGCTTCAGGAAGGAAGTCTGCAGTGGGGATGCGGAGCAAGGCTTCTCTCTCAGCCTCCTGCCCTCCACCCCCGCTTTGCTGTTGCAGCGCCTGACCTCTCCAGGATTAATGCTGAGAACGGGAACGTAGATTAAGGAGTGGGAAAGGCAATACTTGACTGGTATTATTGTGACTGGGCTTGAGGGGCAGGCATTTAAAGCTGACTTTCTGACTTTGTTTAGTATGGCGTTTTATGGGACCTTCAGAGAAAACCACTCCTCCCACCCCAGCATCACACACATTCAAACCATTGCTTAGGCTCTCTCAGTTGCAGGTCCCTTTTTGAGGTTGAATGCATCTCTTCCAGCTGGTTACTTAAAATCAGTCTCTTCGTCCTTGAACATCTGGAAGTATACCTTCCTTGTTCAGCTTCTAGGTAGCATTTCCAGACAGAAACCATGACATCCCATGCCAGCTCTCCTTCACCTGACTACATCCAGGTGAGGTGAAACATCTACCTTTGGCCCACCATTGGTGGGAAGGTAGTTTTCCCCATCATGTCCCCCCTACTCTGATGCCACAAAAGCACTTCAGCAAGATCCCTGCTCTTTACATTTCTCAGGTGCGAGTCACACACAACTGTCTCCCCCTTATTGCAATATATTGAACTCTCCAAGCAACATCCCCGAAGCCCCTCTCTAGGCCCAGGTGAGGGGGAAGCATCTTCACCCCTCCCTATGGAGGAATGGGTAGAACTCAATACAACCAAAAATTGATTTCCAAAGGAATTCTATTTCTAATACAATTCTATGTCTAACCTCTTTTATAGGCTGAAAATGGGTGACCAGCTGAGGGTCACAAAACCAGATCTTGACCTTCTCCTCTGCTATCCCACATAAGGGTGGGGCTAGAGTGGCATTTTCCCAGTTTGCTTTGGGCATGGAAATATAGCTGAAAAGAAAGGCTGCATTTTAGCATACAATTATGTTTAAATAGAAATGAAATAATTTAAATGGAGCTGAAGGAAAAGAAGCTTCCACTTCTAAGCTCTCCCTTCCCAAGAGTTTAGAAATAGTTGATGATTTTCACCTCAGCTGATGTGATCACTATTTTGCTTTGCTTAATTGTCCCTGAAACAATCATCAGAGGGTTCCCACATGGAAAAGAAACTAATCTGTGCCTTAGTGCAGCATCTGAGGCAGGCCCTCTTGAGTATCTGGCCCGTTTCTAAAGAGGGTATTTGTGAGTCATTTTATCCATTGTTATGGTGTCTTTTTCCTACTAACTCTGAAGTAGAGCTCTCTACTTCTCAGCAAATAGCCTGCATATTTCAGTGTTTATGTGAGCCATAAGATCTTCAGAAAGCCCCCTGTCACTTTTCTCACTTCCTCCCTCTGGTAATCCTCAATATTCTCATTTTTGAAAAAAAAAAAAAATATATATATATATATATAATCTCAAAAATAGATGTGTCCAGGGCTTCTCCACAGAGATCTAAGAATAGACTCTTCAAAGTGGGCCATCTGACAGAATATCTTTTCACTAGGCCATAAAAAGTGGAAAAGTTGAAAGGCGGTTGGAAAGAGGGGAGTGAAGCAGGCAAAAAATGGAGGAGGACAGAGATGAAAAGCAAGGAGGGAAGAGAGAAAAAAGTGAGTGGAAAGGGGAGAGAAGAGTATGAAGAGAAAGAGGAGAAGGGAAAGGTTAGGGAATAAAAATTAACAGGGTTGAGAAAACATCTTGAATAAACCATCTAGAGGTTGCTGGAGCTACTAGTCCTCTGGTTGCCCTGGGATGGTTTAAAGTGAACTCTTGAGGTTGATCTGGTTCTTTGTCGTTTATCGTTGACATCAAGTCTTTTATGAGTTTAGCATAATCCTCCCACTCTGAACATAGTCAGATGTGGAAATGAGGACAACAAACTATGTGTCTGAACATGGAGGCAGACAAAGATTAGAACGTGGAACTGATCACTAACACCGTTAAATGCAGAAAAGATGCTGGTCCTGTCTGAATGCGTGGGAGTGTGGTCAGCCAACCTTATATGTTGGGGCTTGGGAGAGTTCAGATATCTATGACCACCTCGTGAACAGATGAGAGCATGGGTAAGTGAGTGAAGGATCAAACAAGCAAAAAGAGTATTGTATCTCAGTAGCTCCCAACATCAAGGCTATGGATTGGTGGCATCAAAATCACTTAAAGGAAAATTTAAACTATGGATACCAAGACCATACCTTTGGAAACTCTTTCGTATTCAGTAGGCCTGGGTATTTTGAATAAGTTCTGCCAAGAGACTCTATACACTGCTGAGTTTGAGAACCAGTGCTCTAGATAGCATAGAAAGTGTCCAGACAGAGAAGTATGGGTCTGGGCATCATATTTGTGTTCAACATACTAAACCCTCCACCTATTTTTTCATTTGACAGCAAACTTGAAGAATTGGTTCACTTCTTACAAGTCCTGTATCCCAAACTGTGTCAGCACTGGCAAGTCATCTGGATGATGGCCACAGCGATGCTGGTCTTGACTGTGGTCTTGGGGCTGTACAATTCCTATAACTCTTGTGTGGAGCAGCCCGATGGGCCCCTTGGAAGATCTACTTGCTCAGCAGCCCAGAGGGACTCCTGGTGGAGCTCAGGACTCCAGAATGAGCAGCCTACGGAGCAGTAGGAAACCTGACATCCAGCCAGTACCCTGCTCCTACACACAGCCCATCACCCTTTCCCCAAGTTATAGTGCTGTCAGGCCCGGGTGTGAGCACGCTGCCACGGTCCGTCAGAGAATGAGCAGGGGTTCTTTCACAATCAGCTCCTCTGTGGGAGCTCTTCATACATAGTAACTGATGTTCTCAGAGGATCAACAAAACTTTCCTGGGAAAGCAGCCAGTAGATGAAGAAATCACCTTCACCAAGGAATTCTAATAGAAGGGAAGGTCGCCTGCCTTGGCTCACTGCAGGGGACAGTGAAAAGCTCACTTTTCCATTTATTTCCTCTTTGCAATAGGTAACAGGAAGAATTGTGCCTAAAGGCCAACTCCAATCCCAAGGAACAGGCCTGGAATTAGGAGTCACCACGTCAATATCTTCCCATTTCCTATCTCATTCTCACTCTCTTTCTGCCCCTTTGAAACAGAGTTTCTCTTTACAGAAATAGGAAAGGTTTCTCAGAAAAATATTTAGACTGAGTTTAGCTCTGTGCTTGAAATGCAATGGGAAGATGTGAATTAATATATATGCATCTGTACACACAAACAACACACACATACACACAGCACACATGTGCATGAAGCCAACAAGCCTCCAAATGTGTGCTATGGGTGCTCTGGATAAAGCCAACCCACAGATATTCACTAGGTTTGGGGCAGTCACCAGGCACCTGTTCAATGAGCTCTCTATGTGGATTTAAGATGTTTGAAAAACACTGCAAACTCATGGCTTTAATAGTGAACTTGCTGGTCTCCATTTCAAGTACAATTCCAAACTGCTGTACAGCACAGTCTACTCCCTATTTGTTCTCTCCCCATTGGGAGAAGTTAATTCGACTCTCAGGTGAATAAGGAGACCCCGTGTGCTTTCAGCGTCCATGTGCCCACATATAAGTGTGCAACTACATCTAGTGCTTCAGTTCAAATGGAATTCTCAACTCAAACATGTGTTTCAGAGCATCCCCAATTGTTTAGTAGAACACTGATAGAGCACACCCCACCTTCAATTTGACCTCTCGCTCTACCTTCACAGTCTTCATTCATCCCTCATCAGTTTTGGGGGGTATTGGTTTCTGTGTGGGTTTTCTTGTGGTTGTTTTGCTTTTGTTTTGTTGTTGAAGTTGTTTGTTTTTGTTGCTAATAGTCATAATATAAAACTTACTATGAAACAAACACAGTTCTAGGTACCAGGTAGGTATTAATTCATTTAGTCCTCAAGGAAAACAAACAAAAACTATGAGGTGGGTACTAGTCTTCTCATTTTCAGCTAAGGAAACTGAAGCACAAAAAAATACAAGTAGCTCTCAGAGGACACCTAGTTAGTAAATCATGGGGCTAGAACTCAAAGCCAGGCAGGCTGGCCCAGAGGCTGTGCTCTCTTAACCATTGCACTAAATGGCCTCTTCCAGTGGTCTCCTAATTGGACACCTTACAGTCCAGACCCTTCAGCACCTCCAAACCATTTCTGGTGCCTAGACTAACCTGTTTTCTCTCACAGCTCTGTTCCTTCACTCACTAGTTTTTCTTCTGCGATTTTTTCCCCTGGTCATTCCTCAAGACCAAGTGCAAAAATCATCCCCTCCATATAGGCTTTAATTACCTCCTCCAACTCCCCACTACACCCCACACAATAGGGCACACCCTTCTCTGTGCTCTCTGGCACTTTTAAGACATCTTCCTTACTGATCATTATGACAGTGTATAACAATAACTTATTTCTGTGTCTTTCTCCCCCAGCAATGTTCCCTCAAAGACAAGAACCATGTCTTACCCATTTTCTGGGTAAGGGCTTAGCATGGTGGCTAATGCGGGGGAGGTTGTCATTAAATGCTGATCAAAAGAACAAGGGAGCCTTTCAAGGTGGTGGGAGCAGCTTGAGGACAGCGGACATTTTGCATACTTACCAATACCAGCACCGGCATCACCGCTATTTCTATAAGAACAATAACATCTTTATTAGCCTCAGCTTATTCGAATATTTTTCAATCTGCTCTGAGAGAGCACAGAAATGAGGCCCGGCTAGCAACATCATTCCCAAGCTCAAGAACCAGGCTTAATGCAACCACTCCTTTCGGGAGACCCACCTAAATTAGGCCCCACTTTAGAACAGCACGTTGATTTAAATCAAGGGGATGTCCTTTACAGTGGCTAGCAAATCACCACGAGAGAAACCCAAGCCAGGATGGACCACGGATGTGCCATTAGGTAAAGAGGTGCAGATCAAGGCAGACAGACTTTGGGGGCATGGATGGATGGTTTACCTTCCCTTTCCAGGGAGGCTGGACTACTGAAGGGGCTCTGGGTCCTCAGAGCCCAAAGACAGGATGCAAATAGAGCTCCTGAGAGAGTGGCTGTGAGATGAGGCTTTTGGCTGGCAATGTCCAGTCTCAGCCACTCTTAAAGGACCAGGCTCAGAGGATCATTGTCCACTTGGCCACAAGGTTGTGACCTTTGTTTCCAGTTGAGACAAAGGCCAGGAGAGGGGGTTGCAGTGAGTTCCTGAACCTCCAGCTGCTCCACAGAAAGACCCGCAAGAGTCCTCCCAGACAAGGTCCTCACCCAAACTACTTTGAGAGTAAAGGGGATTGAGAAAAAGAAGGGGCATAGGAGTAATCACATTTCCATGAGTATTCCTGAAAAAAGTACTTATCGGTATTTCTTTTCTGAAAAGCAAAGATTGACCTGAAGCGATGGAACTGTTGTCAAAGTAGCCGTGAAACGGAGAGAAACAGGCCCTGTATTTCCTAAAGTGATATTGATCTGAAATAAAAAGTTCCCCTCAAAATGCCTCTGAAGTCTGACATTCCTACTTAGCCCTAGGACTCTGGTGCCCAGGCTCAGTTGCAGAGCGATGTGTTGTTTTGTGCTGTTGTTGATATCATCTCCTGAAAGGAACTTCACTTTCTGGGTACTACAAAGCCAGTGTGTGCTGCTCTTCAGGCTGCAGAGTAAACAGAGAGGGAGAGGCTGGATTTGTGTAGCACTGGCTGTCAGTTCCAAATGTTGTTAAATCTCACACAGGTGTGCTAGAATTGAACTGTAGCATGTCACGTGCCTGAGTTTGAAAATAAAAGCACATTTCCAAACCTCTGACAATAGCTAAATGCCTCCTCATTTTGTGGAGCCAAGCCAACAATATTGCCCCATTGGCTATTAGCGTCTCCCAGAAGCAAGCCAGAAGTCCCCAGTCACAGAAGCTGGATCAATTCCTCTCCTCTTCCCAATGCCTGATACTAGTTCTCCAGTACCTTCTCTGCCCATGGTTTTTGTAATTAATACATTTTTCTGTGATTGAGACTGGTGAGTGTTTACCAACCTAATTTCCGTAGGTAGACTACATCTTTCAGTCTTTCTTGCAGCTAGGTGCAGGGAAATGTAGACCTTCAGATCTAGTTTCCTAGAAACACAACTATCTTACCCAATACTTTACACTCTCCTTATTCCCCTCTGTTCCTATCAAATTCAGAGGATTCAGTTGAGGCCCAAGAAGTTGGCAGAACCACTAGGTGAAAGCTGAGTTTTTGAATGGGCACTCACAGCATTCAACTGTGACGTGAGCAAGAAACAAAATGTTAGTGTATTAAACCACAGAAATTCAGAAATATTTGTTATAGCAGTTAGTCTACCCTGACTAATGCATACATTTGAACCAGAAATGGAGTGCTTCATTAACAAATTTTCAAAATATGAAGCACTGGCTTAGCACTCAAGTGGCAGGAAATAAGAAACTAATATCAGGGACTGGAAATAGTGTGACCCATGTTGTGAATAAAACAAAAATATTTGGTCAAGTCTTACCCATGATAATTTAGAGCAGCGGTTCTCAACCTGTGGGTCACGACCCTTTTGGCAGTCGAAAGACCCTTTCACAGGGGTCGCCTAAGACCATCCTGCATATCAGATATTTACATTACGATTCGTAACAGTAGCAAAATTACAGTTATGAAGAAGCAACGAAAATAATTTTATGATTGGGTCACAACATGAGGAACTGTATTTAAAGGGCCAGAAGGTTGAGAGCCACTGATTTAGAGTAAACTCAAGGACAGCCTATGTATAGGAGAAGTAGTAGGAAAGAATCAGAGTGTTAGAGTGAATTTTATTGGCTGTCTTTGGCAAGGTACTGCAAGAAAAAAATCACTCAGCAAAAAATTGGCTATTTGGATGGAGAAAGGAGAAAAATAGAGTTTTCAGACTGAAGGGTTAGAAAATGTGACTGCTTCTAAACCCCAAAAAGTAAAGCTAAAAAGAGCTGTGAGTAAAAAAGAACCCATAAAATTTCTCAGTTGAACCCAGATCAACTCAGTCGTACCGCAAAGACCAGATTAAGGATATTCCATTCATGCCTTTAAATGAACTAGCCACCATTAAATTAGAGAGAAAGAGATAGAGATAGAGATAGAGATAGAGATAGAGATAGAGATAGATAGAGAGAGAGAGAGATGGGGGCAAGGGGCTGAAAAAACAAATGTATCTTGATAATTGTTACTGGGAAAGGATTTGGGGTATAATTATTGACACATGGGATCAAATGGAAGCAAACAGATCAGAAATCTAAGTTTGTGAGGAAACTGTATTTACAAAGAAACATAAGCCAGAACTAAAAACTCCGTTTATTGTTCAAGTTGGAAAATAATTTTGGGAATCCTAAGCTTATACCAGCAGAAAGCCAGTAGTAAAAGCAAGGCATAACTCTCTAATTCCCACTAAAGTGGACCAAAAAAGATGGTACAAAATGAAGAGCCACAGAGAACAGTGGACATGGGACATGGCAGTTTCTCCCAGAAAGCAGAATCAGGATCTAATCCAAGGTAGGCAACTGTGGTAGGCAGAAATTCTAAAATTCTTCCACCAACTTGAATAAGCATGGAAATGGATTCTTTCCCAGGGCCTCCAGGTGAGAGCCCAGCCCAGCTGGCACCTTCATTTTAATCTTGTGGGACCCAGAACAGAGGACCCACTGGGACTTCTGATCTACAGAATGGTGAGATAATAAATGGGTGTTGGTTTAAGTCGTTAAGTCTGCAGTAATTTGTCACGCAGCAAAAGAAAGCTGATCTAGTGGCTTTTATAATGTCTCTTATTCCAGAACCCCTATGGCCAGGTGACTGCTGTGTCTCCCATTCCTCTCCTTTGCATATGGCAGTGTTTACTGAGGTTATCAAGATCCTGCTTCACCCCAGATTACATTTGGGGGGCAGCATACAACTTTTTTAGTTCATAGGTTACCAGACCGCAGAGTACCACAGCTGGACCTGACAGGGATGGCTGAACATAACTCAGAGATCATGGGCTTTGAGCTGGAAGGAGCCTGGAATTGTCTCCTTTGAGAACAGAGTGACTTTATTCTGTGTGTGAAAGGAATAGTGAAACCTATACAGGGTGATCAAAAGGGAAAACTATGGCAAAAACTGCTATGGGTTCACCAATTCATTTTTCCTTTTGCTCCTGGGCACAAAGTTAAATTGCATTCCAGACTCCTTTTCAGTGAGATGGGAACATGTGACAAAGTTCTGTCCAATGGGATATGGTTGGAAGTGAGATAGCCACTTCCCAGGCCTGACCCCTATAGTAATCTCCAGCATCCTCCCCCACATGCCCTTCCATTGGTTGCTGGTTCAATGTCAATCTTGAGGAGGAGGGAACTGAAGTATTAAGTGATGGTAGAGCTACACAGTCTCTGAATAACTGTGTGTGGCCAAATCCCTCCCACACATATACACCAACACTACCATCTCGACAACTGTCACTATCACCACCACCACTGCCACCACTATTGTCAGCCATTGGATTGCAACATGAGAGAAGTAACTTTTATTTTATTAAGGTATTGATATTCGGGGTTGTTTGTTATAACAGACTACACTGACTAATACATTTATTTGCCTATTTATATATGTTAGAAAACAACTAGTCCCTGTAATAGCAGTATCATATAATTATATTTCTATGTTAATTTTAAATTCATATAATTCAACTCCCTTATTCAGCAGATGATAAATCTGAGGCCTAGGGAAGTTAAGTGGCTTGCTCAAAGTCACACAGATAATTGGTGTTAGAACTTAAAACTAATATTTAGATATTACCCTCAGCCCAGGAATATGGGTTGTACTCTATTACCATCTTTCTTGCCACATTTCAAAATGTCTACTCTATTTAAATTTTATATGCATATATCAGATTAAGTATCACTTTAACTCATGTTTTCTGTGATTCCTTTTCCCCCTTCCTATCTTCCTTCCTTCTTTCTTTTTTAATACTTAGCAAATGCTCTTTTTCAGGCATGATGCTAGGCTTTAAGGATAGTGATGAAGGGGATATGATTCCTGCTTCCTGTCTACCTGGTTCTATGGTGATAGTCACATATGTTTCTGAGGTACCCATAGCCCGAGGCTTATGCTCACCTAAGTAATGATGTCTAAAGATATTATGATATTTAGATATTGGATATATTTAAGGGCTATCTCCCAGTATCTTAAGAAGTTCCCTGTGTTTGTGCAGAGCAGATTCTCCTTTTGCTATTGGTATTTTCTGTACAAATATCTAACTTATGGATACCATTCATAGAGAAAAGAACTAGTTGTCCATTCACTATTCCTATAAATGACATTCATTTTGAAGAAGACTCATAAACCTTTGCTTAAGGCATTACTCTCAAGCCAGAATTCCATAATTACAATGGGGATCAACCACTGAAAATCCAGGCAAAACAGAGTATAGTCTGCTCATATACAGTACAGATAAACCTCACCTTCATCAAATGAGAAAGGGGAAGTCTAAATTGAATGTTGGTCTATCAGAGAAGTTATTTGGTCTATAAGAGAAGTTATTAAAGAAAGAGTTATTATTAAAGGACCCTTGTAGTAATTCCTGTTATCAAGTCAAAACCCTTTTTTTGTAAAGTATAAAATGACTAACTTTGTAAACTGTCCCCCTACTTGGATTTTTTAAATATGATTTTTGTGTGTGCCTGGTTTATTTGAAGAAGGAATCACCTGTGGTGGTAGAGAAAATTTAAATGTATAAAATAAGTCCAAAAGGGAGGCATGAGACTCTATCTTTTGTATTTAAATGGGCATTTGCTTTCATGAACCTGTTAGCACCATTCCCCTATAGATCAGAAGAATATGCAGCTGGGAAAACCCCCACTGATTATGAGAGGAAAGCACAACCCATTCTCAATCTCCTTTACAGACAGAGACAATCCTAGGAGTAAATGAATGGGCTCCACAGACAATAGCAATGGGTGTGTGAGAACGACCTGGTGGGGGTGGTGGGCAGTGGCAGGGAATATGGGAATTGGGGAAACCGTCAGCAGTTCACATTGTGCTATCTGCCTTCCTCATTTCTGTGCTTTCTGAGTCAGCATTAGCTAAATTTTCCAGAAAGCTATCCACAAAGTACAGCCTGAGCATTCAAGGGGCGTCACTCACTTCCCTCAGTGACCTTGACAAGTCAGAAGCTTGAAAACAGGGAAATCCGGATGTCTCGATTATGAAGTGGAGCAGTGGGGACCACAACATATTTCCAGAAGTCTCCATCCAGACTGGTGATTGCATGCCTTTGTTACTGCCAGTGGCTGTCTGAGGTGTTCCTCTGGCTCTGAAGGGGTTGGCACAATGACCAAGTACTTCAGCCTGGTGTTGCTTCTTGCCTCCATCTGGACCACAAGGCTTTTGGGTCAAGGCTCTGTCCAGGTACAAGGTAGGTTTCTTAGTAGAATGCCAACCTGAGGCAAGGCAAGATCTTACAACCTGTCCTAAGTCTACTGAATTCTTTACTGTGGATTGCTGGGAGTGGGGATGACCCTCAATGTACATAGAAGATCTAATAGTATCAGTCTGCAAGAAATGTCTTCACCATATTGTCAATTTTACCAAAATGATTCATATTTTACCTTTATGTTATCTTGACTTTATTTTTGGTTATGGACTATTTTTAATGAGAATATTTTGAAAGAAAATATTAAGTAGATATCATTTGTTCTTATTTTATTTTTTTAATCCTCACCAGAGGATATTTTTCCATTGATTTTTTTTTTTTTTTTTTTTTTTTGGAGAAAGTGGAAGGGAGAGGGAGAGACAGAGAGAGAAACATCTATGTGAGAGAGAGACATCAACTGATTGCCTCCTGCATGCGCCCTGACAAGGGCTGGAGATTGAGCCTATAACTGAGGTTTGTTCCCTTGACCAAAATTGAACCCGGGACCCTCAGTCCACAGGCCGACTCTCTATCCACTGAGCCAAACCAGCTAGGGTGAGGTCATTTGTTTTAAAAATCTTTCATTGAAGAAGCAAATCATGATTGTAAACATTTTTAAGCAATCTCTAAGCCTGGGAAAAATAACTTTCACGGAATATTGGCCTGTTTTATATTTCTTAAAGTGAAATATAATTATTTTAATTTCAATTTTATTATATTATCATGAGATGCATATATTCTTAATATGTAGTAAATAGCAAATTAACTGGAAAAATTGTGAAATATAGGTTTGAAAATTAGCTATCAGCTCTCTACAAAAGGAATGATTTGAAATGATTTCTGGGCTTTGAGATGCCTAAATGGTAACCTCATCCTGCATTGTAAGCAAAAAAAAACTAACCACAAATCACTCATTTCAGCTCTGGGAAAAATGAAACTCTGAGTACATTAAAAGAAAAATTGAGTATTCCTATTCTGGAAGCTACCCTGAGATATAAAATATGTTGGGAACAGACATCCAGAGTTGATTCATATATTGTTGTACTTAATTTTAAAGGGGAGGCTAGAGTTATATAATTGATTTTTTTTTCAAATACCAGAACTGTTACTGTCAAATAAGTTGGTCCTCTTTGAAATCCCCCTGAGAAGACTATTCACTTTTCCCCAAAATGTTGCCATTACTCAAGCTATTTTGGAAATTGTTCTTTGACAATGACTCTGTCACACTCTTCGGACCATTGTCAATAATGGTAAAGATTTCCTAAGGAAATTAAATTTTTGGAAACAACTGACAGTTATTCAGAACCATGATTGAGGAAAAGGTGGCTGTTGAAGGTGAGTGGATGAGGATGGGAGACAGTATCCTTGAGGAATTATTATGTAGAGATACAGAATTAAGTGTGTGTGTGTGTGTGTGTGTGTGTGTGTGTGTATTATATATGAAAAAGGAATGACTTGAAATGGTTTCTGGGCTTTTCAGATGCCTAAATGGTAACCTCATTCTGCATTGTAGGCAAAAAAAGTGTAACCACAAATCACTCATTACAACTCTGGGAAAATAAAAATCTGAGCACTTTAAAAGGAAAATTATGTGTTCCTATGCTGGAGAATAATATCTCAAGAAGACATTTTATAGATGAAGAAACAGGTTCGGTGAGGCCAAGTGACTTGCCTAATGTCACAGGCAGTAAATAATAAATCTTGGGTTTGGATTCAGCTCTGTCTGCTAAGCATATACTATTTCTAGTATGCCTGTTGTCTCCTGAAAACTCCTAAGAGATTACTAGCATATCCCTTGAATACCAGCTCCCTAGTTTTGTCTTCAGAAAATAGAAAAGCTTAAATTTGCCTAATACTTGTTAACTGCCTACTATGGACCCAGTCTTTGCTAGGTACAAGTTATCTAAATTAATTCTGACAAAATTCTATGAAGAAGAAATAACCATCCCCATTTTATAGATGAGAACGCTAACTTGCCCAAGGTCCCACAGCTAATTAACATTACAAGAAATATTCAAAGCTAGGTCCATTCCCAGAATAGGCCTATCATTACTACTACTACTACTACTACTACTACTACTACTACTATTTAGAGTAAAAAATGAGGTATGATGAGAGAGTATCAAGATTACTTTATAGTGTAATTAATAAACCTACAAGTATCCCCCCACCAAAGAAAACAGCACTAAGAGGTTTGAGCAATAACACGCTCATGGGCTAAATGAGCCAAATTCTAGGACAAATGGTGTGTTCCATGAGTTCAGCTCTAATTGTGTGTGTGTGTGTGTGTGTGTGTGTGTGTGTGTGTGTTCATCTTTTCCCCATAGCACAGTGGGAAGCAGAACAGTGTCTGAGTTAAGAACTGGGGTTTTAGAGTCAGTTGTAATTGGGTTTGTGCCCTCAATCTGCCACCTACTTGCTCTGTATCCTTGGGCTTGGGAAAGTTATTCAGTCTCCCTGAGCCTCAATTTCCAGTTAAAAAGAGACTAGGTAAATAAATAAATAAATTTAATTAAATTAAAAAAATAAAATGTTTATTTTTATAAAAAGAAAAAGAGACAGGGTTTGGCACAGAGTAGCATCAACAGATTATAGAAGTTGGAATTTTATTGGTATTAACATTAGAGGCTATTTTGTCACAAACACTCACATTGGAGTGTTGGCTCTCAGGTCTCTCTTTTGGTGAGAGCGGGGTCTGACAGCAAACAAGGCCATCACAAATATTGTACATAAAATATGTATTCCTTCCCGCAGTCCCCTGATCCAGAGCAGAGCAAGATCACATGGAGGACTTAGAAATGCTCCCTCCATGTTTTCAAGAAGAAACTTCCTTTAAATGCTAACCCAGAAAGTGTTCAAAGCATTTGACTGGGCACCCAGTGCACAGATCTGTGTACAGGCAATTACTTGGGAGATTGAAATGCTCTTTTATGAACTTTTGTGGATTAAGCCCAATAGACATAATGTACCTGAGTGCAAGGCAACTCATAATTTCATACAAATCTATAAATCTTAGAACTCTGAAGGGATCAAAAGATCTCTCAGATTCATTAAGTTTTTAGTAAAATATCCACATGTTAACTATTCAACTGCTTTGAAGATAACATGATAATGTTATTTATGCTTTAATGAGTACCTATTGTGTAGCAGGCACTATGCTAAGCATTTTTATTGGGAGTAACTCATTTAACTCACTACTCTATAAAATACATATTGTTACCCTCTCAGTTTTGTAAGTAAGGGAACTGAGGCTGAGAGATGAAACAACTAGCCTAAGGTCACAGAACAAGTGACATAGGTGTATTCAAATCCAGGTCTGACTTTAAAACTCTACTTCATTTAATTTCTCTGCCATGCAAGGTTTACTGCCCAGCTCCTCCAGGAACTTCTGAGTAAGTCTGCCCCCCAATGGTTAGAATAGGCTTGAGACTGAGAAAGCTCATATTATACTGAATGCACCATTTTTCAGCCCATCTCAGAAAATAGTGGTATCTCCAAAGCACATTAGTTTGGAGTGTCACTAACTATGCTATTAGCCCTGAATTCTATCTTTCTCAGAGTCTCAGACTGTTCATTTAATAGACTTCAAAAGGTCTGCAGCAATAGCATCATCTAGACCCCACCTCAGGAACTAGTAGCTGAAGCCTCCTCCATGTAATGGACAAGGCACCTTTATGCAGTGTGATAGAGTGGACTCAGGTCTGATGAGAGATACAGCTTGGATCAGACCAAGCACCCACCTAACCCAGCAGAATGTCCTTGTGGGAAATGTCTGGCCTGTGTCCTGTTATTCCTAAACTTCAATCCCAACCACAATGACCTCACTGCTGCATTGAGCTTATAATGCTGTGCTGGGAAGAGGAGCCTAAGGGCTATGAACAAGGATAGCAGCACACTGAAGGTGTATGTGATTCCTTTGCAGAACTTTCCTTCTTAGTGCAATGCAGAATTATGGGAGTCACCCTTTTGACCAAAAAGACAAATGTGCAGCTGAATTTCACAGAAGCCAAGGAGGCCTGTGAGCTGATGGGACTAACTTTTGCCAGCAAAGATCAGGTTGAAGCAGCATGGAAGTCTGGCTTTGAGACTTGCAGGTGAGAACAGCTGGATTCACAAACACGGTCGGAGCTCTTTTGGCTCTGTGTTCTTGTTCAGCCATAGAGATAAATGTATCCATTCAACTAATATGTATTCTGTTACAGCTATGGATGGGTTGCAGATCAGGTCTTAGTCATCCCTCGGATTCACCCAAACCCGAAGTGTGGAAAGAACGGGATGGGTGTCCTGGTTTGGAGAAATTTACCCAGCCAAAAGTTCAGGGCCTATTGTCACAACTCATCTGGTAAGTCAGATCTGCAGTCTCTCCATGTGCTATCTTTTCTCTGGGTTTTGCTAGCTCTATGATGTGTCTGAAAAGAGTGACCCTGAGCAACAGCAGTCATCGTAATGGTCATTTAACCCTCCAAAGACTCATTCTGTGACAAGACTAGAAGTGGCAGTGTGCCCCTTGGAGGAAAAAGTTAGGGAAAATATGGTTGACTGGCAACATCAGGGGAAGGGCATCCTAAGAGGCTCCACTACCTCCCCATTCCACCCTATAAAATTAACAGGAAGAAGAGAAGGAAATATCTACTGTAGACAAAGTAATGAATTAAGTTATCTCACTGAACCGTGACAATCTCCCTATTAGATATGCTTTGTCATCCCTATTTTGCAGAAAAAAAACTTAGCTCAGAGGATGTAACTACAGTTGTCTAAGATCTCATTGCTATGAAGATTCAAACACAGGTCTAACTCTAAAACGATGCTCTTTCCGTTATCCTATATTCCTTCATGGGAAAGGAAATTCAAATGCTACATTTGACATTTTTTAGAACAAGACCCAAATCTCCATTTTATGAAGGAAGGAGTTGAATCTAGAACAGTGATGGCGAACCTTTTGAGCTCGGTGTGTCAGCATTTTGAAAAACCCTAACTTAACTATGGTGCCGTGTCACATATAGAAATTTTTTGGTATTTGCAACCATAGTAAAACAAAGATTTATATTTTTGATATTTATTTTATATATTTAAATGCCATTTAACAAAGAAAAATCAACCAAAAAAATGAGTTTGCGTGTCACCTCTGACACGCGTGTCATATGTTCGCCATCACTGATCTAGAAAGTAGAACTGATTTTCTGATGGTCACACAGTCATCCTTTTAACCTTGCTTGGAGACCTTGGTCACCTTAGCCCAAGTGCTTTACCTTCCCAGAAAGGTTTAAGTACCTTCTCAGAAAGGTTTTGCTTTTACAAATGCTAGTTCTCAGTTTGTCATAAGAACCTATTCCTGATTTATTAGTCTTCACACATACTAAAAAATCTGACCTTCTAAAGGTCATACAGCTGAGTGGTCATACACAAGGATAGATTCCAAAATCATTCTCCAAGATCCAAGAGATAAATGTGCATCAACAATATTATGTTTCCCAAAGGCAACATAGGGTCCAAGCAGTTCTCCGAACCAGGGGGCTTTGGCATAGGAAGGACCCTAGGAAATGCTTTGTCTACTTCCCTCACTTCAGAGATGAAACTACTATAGCTCAGAATGGAGATTTGGTTTGTTCAAAGTCCTACAGTCATTTGCAGAGTCATGACTGGAACATAAAGTTTCTTCCTACATTTTTTTTAACCACCCTTCTCTCCTCTGCCTCTTCAACCTATCACTTTTCACAAGCTTGTTTATCTCATAGCCAGCCCATGACCGTCAAATGGCCTGGACTTTTAACTGCCTGGCCTCCCTGCCAGCTGTCAATGTGATATGATAACCAGGCCTCTAGACCAACCATGTCAAACTCGTGGCCCACAGGCCACATGTGGCCCACAACAAATATTTTTGCAGCCCAGCCAATATAACAGTATGTAAGAAACATTTTAATAAAAATTTTGTAACTTGCCCTGGCTGGTTTGGCTCACTGGATAGAGCATCAGCCTGCAGACAGAGGGTCTCAAATTCAATTCCGGTCAAGGGCACATGCCTGGCTTGTGGGCTCGATCCCCAGTGGGGGTGTGCAGGAAGCAGCCGATCAATGATTCTCTCTCATCATTGATGTTTCTATCTCTCTCCCTTCCCCTCTGAAATAAATAAAAATGTATATTTTTTAAAAATTTCATAATTTTTACAATATTCTATTATACATAATTATCAATAACAAACTACAACGTTCACTAATGACTGATTACTATAATCGTGTTGTATTCATTTCCCTTATGCGCCTTATGCGCAGGCGCACCATTTCTCTTCACTAATACTAGCAGCGAATATTTTAGCAGCCGATTGCCATGTCATTGGTCTTGGACTGACTTGTTTGGTGTGCACAACAGGAAATATTTCGCTTTCAGAGAACAAGAAAAATAGGTTTATTTGTGTTATGATTATTAATTTGTGCAGTTATTCAGTGTCTGGTAAGTTAATGTTCAAGAAAAAATATTAATTTTTAGTAAAATGTTCTATTATTTTATGTTAATGATTATTCATTTCTTTCAACCCTTTGTATTCAGAATGTCTCTATTAAAATAAACATAAGTTCCTATGAACATAGGAGCTTTTGTTTTTTTGTGGTCCACATAAACTTAAACCTTGTTTATTTGGCCCATGTTAGCCTTTGAGTTTGGCATGCTTGCTCTGCCAGTGGTCGGCAAACTGCGGCTCACGAGCCACATGCGGCTCTTTGGCCCCTTGAGTATGGCTCTTTCTAAGCCTTAGGAGTACCCTAATTAAGTTAATAACAATGTACCTACCTATATAGTTTAAGTTTAAAAAATGTGGCTCTCAAAAGAAATTTCAATCATTGTGCTGTTGATATTTGGCTCTGTTGACTAATGAGTTTGCCGACCACTGCTCTAGACCAGTGATTCTCAACCTTCCTAATGCCGCGACCCTTTAATACCGTTCCTCATGTTGTGGTGACCCCCAATTTCATTGTTACAAATTGAACATAATTAAAGCATAGTGACTAATCACAAAAACAATATGTAATTATATATGTGTTTCCTGATGGTCTTAGGCGACCCCTGTGAAAGGCTCGTTAGACCCCCAAAGGGGTCGCGACCCACAGGTTGAGAACCGCTCCTCTAGACTCAACAAAATTAGCTAGGGGAAGAGTACTTGGATTTGTGTTTCCCTCACAGCTTCATTTAACTTGTACTTCTATTCCCTATATTTCCTATAAACTTAAAGTTAGGTGTAGGGGCTTAATTAGATGCTTGATGATATTTTTGGCAAAAATCTTTCACAGATAATATTATGTACTTTGGATAACATTCCAACAAAAGGCACTTAATGTCAATATGCTAATTTTGATCATTTCACTAAGATGGTGACTACCAGACCTCTCCAATGAACTCCAAAATACACTTTCCCCTTTGCAATGAGTAGGTAATCTACAGTGTGATATTTTGGTACCATACAACTATTCTGACCCCCAACTATCTTTTACCTAATAGTTTAAAGCAGCTATTGATGATCCTTGCCAGGATGAGTTATTATATGGGGGAGGGGCGCAAAATACTTATTTTCTTGTGTTTGTTTTTCGTTTCCATTTTTAAATTAAATATATTGGGATGACTTCCTATATAATAAAAGGGTAATATGCAAATTGAGCCTAAAAGCAGAACAACTGGGAATGACTGGTCCCTATGACACACACTGACCACCAGTGGGCAGACGCTCAATGCAGGAGCTGCCCCCTGGTGGTCAGTGCGTTCCCACAGGGGGAGCTCTGCTCAGCCACAAGCCAGGCTGATGGCTGCCAGTACAGCGGTGGTGGTGGGAGTCTCCCCCGCTCCTGAGCAGCGCTAAGGATGTCCAACTGCAGCTTAGGCTTGCTCCCCATTGGCAAGTGGACACCCCCTGAGGGCTCCTGGGCTGCCAGAGGGATGCCTGACTGCCAGCTTAGGCCCAATCCCCTGGGGAGTTGGCCTAAGCCAGCAGGTGGACATCCCCCAAGGGGTCCCAGACTGTGAGAGGGCACAGGCTGGGCTGAGGGACCGCCCCCCACCCCAAGTGCACAAGTTTTTGTGCACCGGGCCTCTAGTTGGTTAATAACATTATAGAGGTTTCAAGTATACATTTCTGATACATGATTTGTATGTTTACTATCCAAAGGCATATTTTCTGTCACCATACATTTGACCTCCTTTACCCTCTCAGCCCCCTTTCCTCTAGTAACCACTATACTGTTGTCTGTGTTTATGAGTTTTGGGGTGTGTTTTTTCTTGTTTGTTCATTTGTTGCTTTCAGTTCTATATCCTACATATGACTGAAATAATATGGCTCTTGCCTTTTTCTGACTTATTTTGTTTAACATAATATTCTCAAGATCCATCCATGTTGTCATAAATGGCAGTATTTCATCTTTTTTTATGGCTTACTGTTTTCCATAGTGGCTATACCAGTTTACATTCCCACCAGGAGTGAACGTGGGTTCCTTTTTCTCTATATTTCTTATTACTAGCCTTGTTGATAATAGCCATTCTAACAGGTAGTTTTTATTTGCATTTCCCTAATAGCTAGTGTAGTTGAGCATCTTTTCATGTGTATGTTGCCATTTGTATGTCTTCTTGGGAAAAGTGTCTGTTCAGATCCTCTGCCCATTTTTAAATTGGATTGCTTTGTGGGGGGCGCTGAATTGTATGAGTTATTGATACATTTTGGATACTAACCCCTTGTCAGAGCTGTTGTTTGAAAATATCTTCTCCCATTCAGTTGGTTGCCTTTTTTTGTTGGTGGTGTCTTTTGCTGTGCAGGAGCTTTATAATTTTATATAGTCCCATTTATTCATTTTTGCTTTTACTTCCCTTGCCTTTTGGGTCAAATTGACAAAATATTCTCTAAAATCAAGGTCCGTAAGTTTAGTACCTATGTTTTCTTCTATGCAGTTTATTGTTTCAGGTCTTATATGTAGGTCTTTGATCCATTTTGAGTTAATTCTTGTATATGGGGACAAACAGCAGTCTAATTTCATTCTTTTGCATGTAGCTTTCAATTTTCCTAGCACCACTTATTGAAAAGGCTTTCTTTTCTCCATTGTATTTCTTTGGCTCCTTTGTCATAAATTATTTTCCCAGATACATGTGTGTTTATTTCTAGGCTCTCAATTCTGTTCCATTGGTCTGTATGTCTGTTTTTCTGCCAATACCATGCTGTTTTGATTATTATCACTTTGTAATATAAAATGAAGTCAGCGAGTGTAATACCTCCAACTTTAATTTTTTCCCCCTTCAGGATTGCTTTGGCTATTTGGGGTCATTTGTGGTTCCATACAAAACTGATTTTTTGTTCTATTTCTTTAAAAAATAAAAATGATTATTTTCTAACTCTATTTGTCTTTCTACATTTATTAGCTGGCATCTTTGATAAAGAAAAACCTCTCTCTCTCTCTCTGTCTCCCCACCCCCACACACACACCTTTTACTTTCCCGTTATACTATCACTAGAGGCCCAGTGCCAAGGGGGTCCTTCAGCCCGGCCTGCACCCTCTCACATTCCGGGAGCCCTCAGGGGGATGTCCGACTGCCAGCTGAATGGGGGCTGGGCGGGGGGGGGGGGGGGCGGGCATCACTCAACCAGAACCAGGGCTTGCTGCTCCTTAGTGTTGTCTCTGTCCCCCAGCCCACTGGTGGAGGGAGGCCTGATCGGGGGCCAGGCCGGTTGGGGGAGGGGCCGTGGGAGGTTGAGGCGCTGCAGTCATGCCCTGTCCACCTCTGCAGAAGCGCTAGACTGTGCCACCACCTCTCCTGTTGCCTCTGCAGAAGGGGGGGGGGGGCACAGGCTCACTGACCCCGCCTCCCACCCACTGGTCGTTCTGCCTTCTGGTCTAATTAGCATATTAGCTCTTTATTATATAGGATGGACACATGGCATTTTACTTATTCTGTGTGTTCAATATGTTATACAATTTTCTTTTTGATGCTCAATTTGCCCCAAATTTGGCATGTGGGAGCCCTTTCAGTTGACTTTTGTCCTTAATCCCAATAATATTTGATCAATTCCTTACTTTCTGGCCTAATGTCCCAGGCTCACTTTGTAATTTCTATGTTCCAGATATGTTATCAGCCCCTTATTTCTCCAGGAGTCCTGGTTCTTTTGAATGGTGAATGTTAATTAGAAACCAAGATCCAGATGCAAGTTGTTCTCACTACTACTGGAGTTTTCATTGCTTCTCCATCCTTTTTAGTGGACAGCTAGAAAATATATTTTAGCATAAATATATATTTAATATGTAATATAAGTATATTAAATATAATACTTTCTAACTGTTCACTGAAAAGGATATATTCAAACTTAGGAGCTTCCCAGATATAACCTGAAACTGGTCCCTGTATGCAGAGGGCAGGGAGAGATTAAAGTAAGAGGCAAACCACTCCAGACTGGTGGGTGGGAGGCTTATCTTGGGTGGCCTCAAGACCAGTAGATTCCCACATTGCCTGCCAGAATCTTATAAGCTTATGTAGAGGCCCTAACTGGGTTCAGTCACATACACAGGATGTCTTAATTGGCTCAGTCAAGTAAGATGATCTCAACCAATACCTTACTATCTCAAGACTGTGTCCTTGGGCAGCTTCTAGCACTAGGAAGGAAAGCAGAAAGCACATTCGAGGATGATGACATGGCGAGGAGCCTCCAATTACCAAGGTCTAACTCATAGGTCATCTGGGGTCACATCCTCCTGATGATTTCTCCCAACACACTCAAATAGTGTATATATACTAATATATAATGTTTTTAAATTATGGACTTTTATTGATATATAGAACTCAAATTTAACAATTGAAGTTTTTCCATAGTTTACTTTGTTTTATTTGTATTTATTTTTTCTGATATGGAACATCTTAGTCCCCAATAAATAATATTAATATGTTTTCTTGTTCTATAAGTTTCAAAATTACAAAAATCAACATTAGGAATAATAAACCTACTGAGTGCAATGTAAGGTTTCTTTGCATTTCTTTTAGTCCTTAGAAGACATCCCTCTAAAGATGTACTGTCAGAGAATTGTGTACAAAACCAACTTGAAAAAATGCACTGCTCTGTGTGGTTATAGTATCATTTTTAACTAAGTCAGGTTTACCTGCTTCTGTTTGTGAGGATCAGAATGATCTTAACCTTCATCCTAATGTTAATCCTGAGCTTACCCCATGCTGCTTTATTTTCCTAAATTCCTTTTTTATTATTACCTTGTGAGGTCTGGGGATCACAGAAACTTTAACCCTGATTCTCAACCTTATCCTAATTTGTCTTTCTTATTGCTCTTTGTGAGCTTTTGGGATCAGATCAAAGTGCTTTGAAAGCTCTGCGGGTACCATGTGTTTCTTACTGTTCCCTCTGCCACAGTGTCTGTCCTCATCTACCTGGCTACTCCTTCTCTTTATTCACATCTCAAGTGCCATCTTCTCCACAACCCTTCCTATACAGACAGTCCTCAGGTTACATCAGACTTGACGTAGGTCGTTTCATGGTTACGTCCCCATCTCCCATTTATTTATTAAAAAAAAAAAAAAGTTCTGTCATTTTGACAGGTACATATGTTCTTTATGTTTTTTATTATTTATTTACCACCAGTAAAGGTCAGGAATTGTTATCTTTCTTTTAAATTTTTTTTACTGTTTCACTTCATTACTGCTGTGTATGTGCTCCATGTGAGTGACGTAGGTGCTTATGTAGGTGGGTTCCGACTGACAGCGAAAATCGCTTTACATCGCGCGGTAGGAATGGATCTCCCGTAACCTGAGGACCTACTGTACTCCTTACTCCTACCTTTCCTCTTGTACTGCAACCCCACTCTGTGTTTAATATCTACCAGAGCACTTGGCACATTCTAGAGAAATTATATTTATAGGTTGGGGTGGAAGGAGAGCCAAGTGCTAGCACTTCCAAGTGAGAAATATCGCATCCTTGACCAGTTAGGGATCACAAAACCAGACTGCTGTTGCTCCCTCACACTATGGCTTCTTGGCTATACTTAATGAAAGAGGCAAAGGCAACTAATTCTTACAGATCTGATCTATTCTGTCCACACACTATGCTAGGCCCTACACATTTACTTTCTCATTGCACCTCAGCGAAAGGACACAGTGTATCATTTCTCCTCTGCCGGGGAGGTCACTGATGCTGCGAGTGCACCATGCTGCGGGCAGTCAATAAGGGAAAGAGCCAGGATTTAAATCTCAAATTATGTTACTTCCCTGTAGCACCTTCCATGGTGATAACCGCACATCAATAACACAGGCCTAGAATGGCTCCTGGGCATCAATATTTCTTTAAAGCTCACAAGATGAGTCTAACTCACAACCAGGGTGAGAATCACTTTTCCTCAGAAGGTCTCCAAGATCTAAATTCCAGGATTCCAGACACTTCTGGATTTCCCTATTTCCATGCAACTGCATTCCTTCTTTGCTACTGGATTGTACTCTCTGCTCTCTGTATTTCATCTTCCACTGCCTCCACTAATGGTTATGTTACTCCTCTGCTCTATAACCTTGGATAACTTCCCATTTGAGAATACGATGTAAACTATAAAGCCTTTTGCACATAAAAGTGGGCATGTATGGTCAACTCGTTGAGAACTTTTGTATATCGGTTTGTAGATCCCAGTCAAAAATTCCTGCTTCTAAGAATAAATTCCAAATTCTTTAACATGACAATTATGAATCCAAACTATCTTCCCACTCTCATCTCTTGCTTGCAGTCTTCCATGCTGCCAATCATACACACACCCTATGCTCCAGCCACACTGTGCTCCTTCTCCTTTTTCTAACATAATTACACTTTCAAATTTCTGGATTCTTGGATCATGCTCATTCCTATTGACTAGGATATTTTAGTCCCCGTTTCATACTAGATGAGCTGCTCCTCAGTTCCAGCCCTTCTGGCTTTTTTTCTCCCCATCACACATGCTGAGTCCATTCAACTTCAGGCTCTTGAACTTCCTGTTCTCTTTACTTGCAATTCTTTTGTCCTAGATCTTCAAGGACTGGCTACTTTTCATCATTCAGGTCTCAGCTTAAGTATCACCTCCACAAAGAGCTTTTATCTTATCACCTTATCCAGAGTATCTGTCCCCCATTCCCCACTCCTTCCAGTTTAATCTTCATCCTGCTCAATTATCTTCTCAACGTTTACCATCCTTTGACATTGCTGGCTTTTTAAAAAAAATTATTATCTCTAGCCTTCCAATAGCATATAAGGCCCTTACAAGCAGGGATTTTTGTCTTTTTTATTACACCATGTCCTTAGTGATTAGAACAGTGCCTGCACAAAGTTGAAGCTCAATAAATATTTGTTGAATGAACATATTAATCCTCCACACTCAGCCCAAATGCTATATTCTCTGTGAATCCCCAGTGATCTCCCCCTATCCTTATCAAAATACTTTGTCCTCCCGAAAACAGGAACCATGCCTTATTTGTCTCTATATTTTCAGTTCCCAACACAGTATATTGTGCTCAGTAGTTTTTTACCCCTGATATTTTTAAAAATATCCATTTTCTGAGGGAAGAACTCAGCATTGCTCAAAAATAGAAAATACAGCTGAAAGTTCAGGGCAGAGAAAGTCAAGGATGATGTCGATGTGAATAGAGGTCTTTTCAAAGGAAAATTAATAGCATAAAATTCTGCCTGAATGTATGTGTAGTCCAATGTTTTATCAGTACTGTAGTATCCATGACCCTGACAGATAAATTATTTAATTTTCAAAAATGAATGGAATGACTTTTCTTCACAGCTAACATTCTAGCTAATGCTACCTCCTGCCACAAATAACTAGAGATTTTAAATAGGTACAAATTCATATTAAAATATATTCATGGCTCTGCCATCTACTAGCTCTGTGACTCTGGGAAAGTCATTTAGTTTCTCTGAACTCCGTTTCCTCCTATAATAATGAGGGTTTGATAAAATTTTTAAATGAAGTGCTAGGGGCCTCAGAGCAAGATGCTTAATAAATGTAGTTTCCTATCTACCGCATTCAACAGATTGAAAACCAAACCTATATCTCTCCCTTACCTCTTCCCCTCCCTCCCTTTTTTGAAAATATATTTTTATTGATTTCAGAGAGGAAAGGAGAGGGAGAGAGAGATAGGAACATCAACGGTAAGAAAGAAACATTGATCAGCTGCCTCCTGTATGTCCCATACTGGCAATTGAACCCGCAATTCAGGTATGTGCCCTGACTGGGAATTGAACTGTGACCTCCTGGTTCATAGGTCAATGCTCAACCACAGAGCCATGCCACCCGGGCCCCCTCCCTGTTTTTGATGAGCACAGAGAAATCTGGTTTTAATAGATCTTTGTCCTGAAGTGTTTTCCTATCTACTCCTTCCTTTTGCTTTTCCTTCCTTGCTTTATTCATCCAATATTGAGCATCTTTTTTTGCCAGGTACAGTGTGCATATAATGATGACCAAGACAGACCAGCGGGGAGGAGTGTAATGAGAACCATGACAAAGGACGTACAAGGAGGCCAATCTAGTCATCAAGTCTGCCTAAGAAAGTGTTCAATCTGAGACCTGATGGACAAGTAAAAGTTAGCTAAATAAAGAGGGGCAACGAGTCTTACTGTTGAAGAAAGCATCAAGGTCAAAGGCTTGTAAGAAATGTGAGAGAAAGCATATCAAAGAACTGAAGGAATTTCAGTATGATAGGAGGAATGACAGAAAGACTGATCAGATGAGGCTGGTCATGTCAGCAGGACCAAATCATGGAGGGCCTTATAGGCCCTGCAGTACAGGCAGCCACTGAAGGATTCTAAGGAAGTGATATGATTAGATTTGCATTTTTGGAAAACCATTCCAGCTATAGTATAAGGAGTCTGGAGGGGAGTAAGACTGCAGGCAGGAAGACCAGTTAAGAGGCTATTACAATATTTTCTTATTTCATTTCTTCTTCCCTACAGATACTTGGATTAACTCATGCTTTCCACAAATTACTACCACCAAAGATCCCATATTCAACACTCAAACTGCAGCATACATACCAGAAATGACTGATACTGACACCATACACTCAGCATTGTCTACTGATACACTGTACTCTACTACAACTCCTTCTGTCCCTACTCGGGCTCGGGCTACCATTTCTCCACGAAAAACAAAATTAATTTGCATAACAGAAGTTTTTATAGAAACTACCACATCTACAGAAACTGAATCACCTATTGAATATAAAACAGCATTCAAGAATGAAGATGTTGGATTTGGAGGTAAAGCTTCCTGTGTCTGCAGTGTGTGTGTGTGTGTGTGTGTGTGTGTGTAACAGATAATACATAGAAACTAGCTGTCTTTAGATTGGTTGCTCAGGACCTGCCAAATACAAATAAAAGCTTAATGCAAACTCAACTTTAGACATAGAGCTCTAATAAACTGTAATGATTAAACTAAAAATCATGAGTACAAAATAGTTTCACTTTTCAAACTCAACTTTAAAAAATAAATTACTATCTATGAATGTGTAGAGTTCTTTTTAAACTATAAACCTTAGAGGCATATGATTAGAGATTTGCTTTTTCTTATTTAAAAGTAAGGGTCTTATACTTAATTAGCTCCAAACTTATCATCTCAAGGCCACAGAGAAAAATGGACTCTTTCTGTCATATTGCAACTTAGAGAATAGAAAGTGTATGAGAGGCAGGGCCAAGGGTTCTATAGGTGAGAAGCAAAGAAGTAGATGTGGCCCCTGTGTGGCCACAGAGAAGGCTTTTCTCCTTCACTATCTGTGCCTCAGTCACAGGTAACGATGAATGTTAGAAGAGCAGTGCGCAACAATGGAAAGTGAAGGACGATCAAGCCATGTTTCTGTTTCCTCCAGGTGTTCCCACGGCTCTGCTAGTGCTTGCACTCCTCTTCTTTGCCGCTGCAGCTGGTCTCGCCATTTGCTACGTCAAAAGGTGGAGTTATCGGAATATCATTTACCTTGTAATCTTTGTTGTATCTTATGTTTTTCCAAACTTGTTATTCATATTTTCCTGGTCAAAATGGAGATGACAGTTCTCTTATACTGTAAATTTTCTCTCTCACCTCACCTCTTCCCCCTACCACATAGTCTTTCCTACTATATCAGCACATGCATATTAGCCAGCCTTTAAATAAAGGTTATTGGCTGTCCCTTTGAAAATAAATAAATAAGAGATTGACATCTAGGGGAAAATGTATATGCTTTATTTGATTTTCAATTCTTTGCTTTTGGTGGGAGAGTTGTGAGGTCAGCCCAAAGTTTGGCCTGTGAACTTACTATCCAATCTAAATGAATCCATTAGAATGGGAATGTGTTCATGTATTTGAGTGTGCATGTGTTAGCATCTCTCAGAAATAAAGTACCCAGTGTGCTGTGCCAATATGGCCATCACAGGCATAGTGTTATCTATTGTTATAGGTGTTACAGAGAAGCCTCTCACTTTAATTTCATGTTTATGCCTACAGGTATGTAAAGGCCTTCCCTTTTACAAACAAGAATCAGCAGAAGGAAATGATTGAAACCAAAGTAGTGAAGGAGGAAAAGGCTGATGATGGCAACCCTGGTGAGAACTCAAAGAAAACAGATAAAAAGCCAGAAGAGCCCAACAGTCCACCCAAAACTACAGTGCGGTGCATGGAAGCTGAAGTTTAGAAGAGAAAAAAATGAGAGCACACACCTGAGGCTGATTTCTTTTTTTTTCTTTTTTTTAATATATTTTTTATTGATTTTTTACAGAGAAGAAGGGAGAGAGATAGAGAGCCAGAAACATCGATGAGAGAGAAACATCGCTCAGCTGCCTCCTGCACATCTCCCACTGGGGACATGCCCGCAACCTAGGTACATGCTCTTGACCGGAATCGAACCTGGGACCTTTCAGTCCGCAGGCCGACGCTCTATCCACTGAGCCAAACCGGTTTCGGCCTGAGGCTGATTTCTTTCCTGACACATATCCTGGCTCCAGATGGGGAAACTAAAAGGGCTAAAGGACCAAACAAGAAAGTCCAGCCTTGCTTCCTAACTGGAATCAACTCAGGGCTATCTCTGGACTATGTAGGTAATAAAACCAAAGTGAATTCCTGTTTTACTGCAATCCTTGCTGAACCCTATCCTCCTGCCTCCAAAGCTTCCCACAGCTTTTCTAGCCTCGTTATGTCCTAATAATATCCCAGTGGGAGAATGGAGCTAACAAGTACAAGGATCTAAAACAGCTAATCTGAACACATTTGTAAAGAGACCTCTCAGCTGGCTGAGAACAGGTGAGTTGAGAGCCAAGAAACCACCAAAACCAAGGCTTTCTCTATTGACTCCACAGCCCAGATCCCTTCTTCAGCTCTGAAAGGGAAACATTTATACCACCTGGCATATCCTTCTGAGCCAGGCAAGAGCAAAAGAAGGAAGGAAAAGTTTAGTAACTGAAGGCCATAGAGATTCCCGTGACTTGAGACCTGATCTCTGTAAAGCCAAAATAAACAGAGGAAAATAATGAGGCTGAGGATATTGACAGCAATTATCAGCAGAGACTACAAATACAGAGAGGGTCAAAGTATTCATCTCTGAATAATTGGAGTTGGATCACTTTTTAGAACATACACACATTTTCTTTTCTTTTTCTTTTGCTGCTGCTATTTTCTGTAGAAAAATATACTTTTGCAAGAAACCAAAAAAATCTCTTAGAAATTTCTATTTTTATCTGGGTGATAGATATTATTACTGAGGAAAATTACTGTGTTAAAAAGCAATGAGGTTTAACAAACATTTGCTGAATATCTACTATATATTAGGTATTGTGCAAGGTATTACATTCTGTAATTGAACATTATTCATCAAAAGGTTGCACATAGTATAATGTCTGAAGTTAATTGTTTTGTTTTGATATCCCTAGCTTATCCTCTTTTAAAACTAATTTTTTTGCTGAGACTAACCTATTAATTATTTTCTCTAATATGATAACCATTAGGACCTTAATTTATTATTAACATACTTAAAAAAATACATTACCTTTATAAAATAATACACATTTTTAATGTCATTAAAAAATGTATAACTAGCTCTCCATTTTCCAGCAAGAAGAACCCGAGAAGTGCAGAAATATTTATAAATATTTGTGCCAAAAATAAAAGTATTTAGAAAACTTCTTTGCTCTCTTATTTACATAGATATAACTTTCATGCAAAGTAAAAGTTGTCTGTTGTTTGCAAAAGTAAGAGACAACTATGGTTGTTGGACTACAAACAATTGTAAAACGAATAGTATATACATCACCATGTGGGACTGTTCTTGCTTCATATGGTCTTAATTTTTAAAATTTTATTTATTGATTTGAGAAAGAGGAAGGGGGAGAAGGGAGGGAAGGAGGGAGGGAGGGAGGGAGGGAGGGAGGGAGGGAGGGAGAGAGAGAGAGAGAGAGAGAGAGAGAGAGAGAGAGAGAGAGAGAGAGATGGATTTGTTGTTCCACTCCTTTGTGCATTCATTTGTTGCTTCTTGTATGTGTCCTGACCAGGGCTTGAACCTGCAACCTTGGCATATCAGGACAATGCTCTGAGCTACCCAGACAGGGCAATATCAGCTTAATTTTAAGTTGATCAAGTACACACACACAAACACAAGTCCTTTTCTTGTGATTCAGATCCTACATTCCAATCCATTTCAGAGTTCACAGGAAGTGAAAGATTCAAGATAGCCCATTTGTCTTTTTTCCCTCTAGTTTTATGTCTTCCCCTCTCTAGTTTTCCCTTCTGAGACTGCTATTAATTTCTTCCCCTCACAAGTGACCCCATAGCATCATGATTCTTTTATCTCAGAGGCCATAACTGGTTGGCATACTCTTTTTTGGTTGGCCCACAGAGTATTATCTTAATTTTTTGTTTAATTGCCAAGAATTAAAAATCAGGAATTTAAAATTTTTAAATATTGTTTTTCTTCTTCTTTTTTTTTTTTAAATGTTGTTTTTCTTGATGACTTTCTTTGGATATAGATTGTAGCTGTGAACAAGCCAGAAGAATGTGCAAAGGCTATTGTACTTGAACTTGAATCTCTGAGGTGGCCATCGACTCACCTCTGTGAGCAATCTTATATTAATATTTGTTTTAATACAGAAACTTCAGTGTGTTTTGGATTGTGGTCAAGTCAAAGAAAGTTGAGCTCACTCAGCAACCACAAAGTCAATAAATATTGGCAAAAATTTTGGTTCCTTGGTCTCTGGATTTTTATTTTAGTCTCCAAAGTCTAGGGTGGTTTCTTGGCAATCTGGAATTCTGCATACCAAATACTATAATTATCTAGAAATTAGAACCCTTTGGGGACATTTCTAAGACTTTTATTTATTGCTACTCAAATTGTTATTTTATTTGGGTTTAGTCTTTATCTAAGTTGAAGACATTTTTCTGTGATCAAAATAAGACAAAATTAAAAGTAAAATCATGATGAATATCAAAAGACCAAATATAATACTTCTTTGTGTATATTACTTTACTATGAAGATTATAGTTTCAGCAAAAGTCAACATCACAAATAATAGTAATAACAAACATGTTATGAAACTTTATAAAATATAGTGTCATAAAATGTTTTAAAAACATGTTGTTTTCTCTAACATATATATATATATATATATATATATATATATATATGAACTTATTAAAGATATACTACAAGTAGAAGAATACAACAGAAACTTCAATATAGTAGAGGTATAAGGAAGAGATGTCTAAATCTGAAGGTCCAGTATGGAAAATATGTCTGGGTAGTACATCTGGAAAGGAATGTGGGAGGTATATGATGCTAGGAGACATCAGAAATGATATAAACTCATCACTGGTATTGACTAGTGTCTGGGCAGAGGCAAGAGGCAAACATGATCCTAATTTAAACTAAAATATGGCTTTGTCTACAGGGGATCTTGCCTTTGTCTGAAACTCCAATGCAGGTAAGATTAGAGTATGTTATCAGTCAAAATGCAGGCTACCCAGCTTACTTACAATACCACTTCAGTAAGTAAGCTGAGTAGCCTGCATCTGCATGGAGGGAAATAGTCATGTGGTGGCAAGCAGAGCTGAGGAACACTTCAAACTTTAATGTAAGTAAGAGAATATTCCCACCCTTGCTCCCACTTCTACATGTCCTCTTACTAATAACCCCTTCAATAAATCCCCTTGGAAGAGGGATTGCTAACCTCATTGATAAAGGCCAAGACTCTACTGGACTACATATTACCAGTGGGTGGAGTTTTTCTATCTTAAAACTCAGTACCCATTCCTGGCACTCAATTGTCTAATCCTGGCAAGGCCTGGTCCCTAGAAACATGGTAACCATCCTCATCCATCACTTTCACTTTACATATGTGGTTGGATAAGTGGATTTGTGGCTCCTGTAGCATCCTTCTCTTTCTGGATCCTACTTGGGCCTTCAGGCTTGAGCCCTATCTCAAAAGAGGTTCCACAGAGAGCCCTGTACTGGTGGTAATTGGCTGAGAGCAATAAAGTGTAGGTGGGAGCAGAAATAATTATCCTTCTTACACTGTCTATCTACTTCCTTTATTCTCTTTTCCCAGAGTGATGACTGGGGAAGCACCAATATAACTTGCATTTCTCTGTACCTGTTAAGGAACAATCCTGTTACTTGGAAAAAAAAAAAGTAACCTTCCAGGTTTATTTGGAAGCAGAAGACTCAAATGGACTCACAAGAAAGTGTGATCACTTTCTATATGGCATTAAGGTTTTTCCCACTGATCTTGTCTAATTCCACTCCAGTGAGTACTCTTAAACCTTCCACTGGGCATACTACCATTTCTGCTGGTTTCTTCCTTTCCCATCAAGCACCGTGACTATTTTCTCTAGGTATCACCACAGCTACGAGGCACCAATGCCTCTACTAAGAACTGCTTCTTTATCCTCTGGCAACTGCCACATTCAAAAGGCACCACTGACTGCCAGACTCTGAGGCTGCTTCCCAGGTAATAGCCTCATCTGCACCTACCAAGTAACTATGCTTCTTCCCTAGATGATGACTTGGCCACTAGAAACTGCTGCCTTTTCCTCCAGCAATCACAAAGTTCTCCAGGCACTGCCTCTCCGCCAGGTACTATTGCAGTTGCTGTTGCCTGACACCAGTGCTGATGCACTGGAATCCTTCAAGAAGCAAAGCTAAGAAATGTTTGATATGCTTGCCGGATTTAGCAAAACAAACACCAAGAAGTCCAATTAAATTTTAATTTCAGGTAAACAACAAATACTGTAAGTATGTCCCATATAGTTGTGTGAAATGATATTTGGGGCATACTTATACTAAAAAATTATTTGTCGTTTACCTGAAATTCAATTTAACTGGGTGCCAGGTATTTTATCTAGCAACATTAGTATAGAACTAGAGGAGAACTAGTTAGTTATCTTTCCATTTGTGATTAACTCCATTAGAAATGGACCAAAGCAGTATTTACCATAATCTAAGATACTGTATTTTTAGTGCAGAAAGCTTTTGCAGTTTTTATTACCATCCCTCTATAAATCTGACTCAGACTTGATTCCATGGGAACTGGTTCATGGACAAAATCCACTCAAAATCACCTCACTCCAGCCTACACCCCCTCCCATGACTAAGGCTTTATGAGCTGGTCATTCATAATAACCTGACTTCTTTTTCCCTTCAGATGAAAGCAATAAAAGGGAAGGTTATCCCTACAAGACATTGAAACATATTATAAAATCCCTATAATCAAAACAACATAGTACTAGTATAGGAAAAGAAGACCAATGTAACAGAGTAGACATCTCACAAATAAGTCTAAATGCATGTGAGAATTTAATACATGTTAAATGGGAACAAATAAGATGGGGAAAGATAGACTAAACAGTGTTGGAACAACTGGAAAACCATTTAGTAAAAAGGACAAAATCAGATCTACCTTTGATATAATATACCAGAATAAATTCCAGATGGATCAAAGATTTAAATGTAAAAAACAAAACCTTATAACTACTAGAAGAAAATATGTATGGGTCAATTCCTTTCTAACCTGAAGTGAAGAAAATCTTCCTAACTATTCTGATGCAGAATCCAGAAGCAATAAAGATATGATTTGGTATCTTTATTGATACTAGACTACATACATACTTTGATGAATTTGACTACATAAAAATTTAAAAGTTTGTATGGCTAAAAATTCTCATTAAACAAAGTCAAAAGACAAATGATAAACTTGGAAAAGGTATCTGCAATTTAAAAACACAGACAAAGGGCTAATATCTATATATATATAAAAGCCTAATATGCAAAGTGTCCCCTTGGGAGTTTGACCAGGAGACTGGGAGTTCAATTGCTCACTATGACATGCGCTGACCATCAGAGGGCGGCATGGAACCAAGGAAGGCCCCGGGCAGCAGCCAGAAGGAAGATCCCAGCCAGCAACCAGAAGGCCCCGATTGGCCCTGATCGCCGGCCAGGCCTAGGGACCCTACCTGTGCATGAATTTTGTGCACTGGGCCTCTAGTATTTGATAGACAATAGCTCTTAAACATTAAAAGACCATTAACCAAATGGGAAAAATACATAAAGGTAAGAAGAGACAACTCACAACAAAAATGAAAATGGTATATAAATAATATATAAGGTGTTCAATAACACTCATAATACGAAAAATTAAAATTCATGGCCGGCTCAATGGTTAAGCATCTACCTATGAACCAGGAGGTCATGGATGGATTCCTGGTCAGGACACATGCCGGGGTTGCAGGCTTGGTCCCCAGTGGGGGGTATGCAGGAGGCAGCCAATCAATGATTCTCTCTCATCATTGATGTTTCTATCTCTCTCTCCCTTCCTCTCTGAAATCAGTAAAAAATATATTAAAAAAAAATTAAAACAGAGAAACCAAGATGGCGGCATAGGTAAACACCAGAGTTTGCTGCCTTGAAAAACCACTTCAAAAATGCAACTAAAAGACAGAATGGACATCATCCAGAACCACAGGAAGGCTGGCTGAGTGGAAATTCTACAACTAGAAGGAAAGAGGAAAGCATACCGAGACTCAGAGGAGGCGCAGTGCGGAAGTAAAATACTAAGGTACAGAGGCACACATGGAGGGGCTGGCGGCTGAGGGCGTGGTTGTCGTTTTCAATTGGGAGGGAATCTCATGCTCTGAGCTCCAGTTCCGGGCGAGTCTCTAGGGACCCAGACTCATATGGGAGAAGCGGGACTGTCTGGCATCAGTCGGAACTCAAGGGCAGCTTTCTCTCGGAGGGGCTTGCAGCCATTGCGGAGACACTGAGAAGCGGAGCCTCTGAGAGCAGTCATAACTGCTAGCCCCGCCCTGTTGATCCCATGGGACCCGCCCTGCCCAAGCCCTGCAGGGAGGCTTTCGCTGAATAGCCTAAGGCAGAGGCTAGATTAGCACCTCCCTAGAGATCCAAGAGCCAGTGTACCCAGAGGTCAGAGTGGGACCATCCAGTTTGCAGCTCCGTGGAACCATACAGGACACACTCAGGGGGCAGACTCAGTGAGCACCAAAGCCCCACTGAAGCAAGTCTTGCCCTGGAGGGGTGTCTCCAGCACAGAAGTTCTCCCACTGCAGACACAGCTGATTCTCACAGCCAAATGGCCTGGAGGTCAATTTTTCCCAGTGATACCTACAACAATCAAGGCTTAACTACAACGAGACTGTGCACAAAGACCACAAGGGGGTGCACCAAGAGTGTCCTCCTCAGGTAATTGGGGAGGCTGAACCACTGGGCCCTAGGGGACACTTAGCACAGAAAACTACTTTATCAACACAGGGAAGCATAAAAAATGCATAGACAAAGAAAAAGGACACAAATGACAGAAATGGAGGAAAGCAAACTACTGGATATAGAGTTCAAAACACTTTTAAGGTTTTTCAAGAATTTTCTAGAAACTGCTGATAAACTTAATGAGACCTACAAGAAATCTAATGAGACCCTCGAGGTTGTGATAAAGGACCAACTAGAAATTGAGCATACACTGACTGAAATAAAGAATATTATACAGACTCCCAACAGCAGACCAGAGGAGCGCAAGAATCAAGTCAATGATTTGAAATACGAAGAACCAAAGAACACCCAACCAGGAAAGCAAAATGAAAAAAGAATCCGAAAATACGAAGATAGCGTAAGGAGCCTCTGGGACAGCTTCAAGTGTACCAACATCAGAATTATAGGGGTGCCAGAAGAAGAGAGAGAGCAAGATATTGAAAACCTATTTGAAGAAATAATGACAGAAAACTTCCCCTACCTGGTGAAAGAAATAGACTTACAAGTCCAGGAAGCGCAGAGAACCCCAAACAAAAGGAATCCAAAGAGGACCACACCAAGACACATCATGCCAAGAGCAAAAAAAACAAAGAGAGAATCCTAAAAGCAGCAAGAGAAAGAAACTCAGTTACCTACAAGGGAGTACCCATACGAATGTCAGCTGATTTCTCAACACAAACTTTGCAGGCCAGAAGGGAGTGGCAAGAAATATTCAAAGTGATGAATGCCAAGAACCTACAACCAAGATTACTTTATCCAGCAAAGCTATCATTCAGAATTGAAGGTCAGATAAAGAGCTTCACATATAAGAAAAAGCTAAAGGAGTTCATCACCACCAAACCAGTATTATATGAAATGCTGAAAGGTATCCTTCAAGAAGAGGAAGAAGAAGAAAAAGGTAAAGATACAAATTATGAACAACAAATACACATCTATCAACAAGTGAATCTGAAAATCAAGTGAATAATCTGATGAACAGAATGAACTGGTGATTATAATAGAATCAGGGGCATAGAAAAGGAGTGGACTGACTATTCTTTGAGGGGAAAGGGGTGATGGGGATGCGGGAAGAGACTGGACAAAAATCATGCACCTATGGATGAGGACAGTGGGTGGGGAGTGAGGGAGGATGGTGGGGTGGGAACTGGGTGGAGGGGAGTTATGGGGGGAAAAAAGAGTAACTAATGTAATAA